>NC_064629.1:265005533-270005533 GCF_023864275.1 Schistocerca cancellata
ACAGTTTTCGACTAATGTGTTCAAAAGTAATTCACACGACGGCTTGTCTGTACCACCTGTAATGAATCCATAGACATCCTAGTCTATACTAGGTAGGTTGAAGTCACCTCCGACTAATATAGCATGATCCGGGTACTTTAGCGATACCGAATGTGGACTCCCTTTGAATGATTCTAGAACTGTCACAGTGGAACCTGGTGGCCGGTAATAACACCCCACAATTAACTTTATTTCCCCTAGCCCTGTTAAACGTGTCCAGGTAACTTCACAATCACACTCTACTTCGACCTCAGTAGACAATATTTTTGTCAACTGCAATGAAGACACCACATCCTACGGTGTCTAATCTGTCTTTCCGATACACGTTCCAACCCTCACTAAATATTTCAGAACTTCCTATTTCAGGGTTCAGCCAGGTCTCAGTCCTGAGAATAATTTGCGCGCCACACGCTTCCTGGAGGGCTGCAAATTCAGGAACTTTATTCCTAACACTCAAAATTTACTGCTAATATCTTGATAGCTGAAGCGTCATTACACTGAACGCGTCCTGATTTCCCTGCCTGCACGTCGACTGGTGAGTGTTCATCAGGACACCTCACACTACTGCCTAGCCTAAAAAACCCCCATGTGCACGCCACAAGTACTCTGCTACCCGAGTAGCCGCTTCCTTTGTGTAGTGCACCCCTGACCTATCTAGGGGCATCCTAGAATTCCCCACCCAATAGCGCAAGTCTAGAAATCTGCAACGAAGACCGTCACAGAGTTGACGAAGCCTCAGGTTGAGACCCTCCACTCGGCTCCAAACCATAGGACCCCGATCCACTCTGGGAACAATGCTGCAAATAGAGAGCTCTGCTTGCACCCCACGTGCAAGGCCAGCTGTCTTCACCAAATCCGCCAGCCGCCTGTACGAACTGAGGATCGCCTCAGAACCCAAGCGACAGGCATCACTGGTGCCGACGTGGGCAACTACTTGCAGAAGACTGCTCCCCGTACGCTCAATAGCCGCAGGCAAGGCCGCCTCAACATCTTGGATGAGGTCCCCCGGCAGACAAACCGAGTGCACGTTGGAGTTCTTTCCAGCCCTGTACGCTATTTCCCTAAGGGGGCTCCATCACCCACCTAACGTTGGAGCTCAATAACCAGTAAGCCTTTGCCCGTGTGTGCCTGCTCTGGCCCTGCTGAAGGAGCGGCCACCTGCCCAGACAAGACGAACGGGCGAGGCCAGACAGGCAGCCTCCACATTGATCCTCCGCCTCGAGCGACGCGAACGCGTTGCAGTCCGTGACTCATCCTGAGGTGAGGGCGGCCCCAATACGCCGGGTACACTAGAAGGTGCCCCGGCGGCTGAGTCAACGGACGCAGCAAGCGACAACTAGGGTGTCTCAAGCGACGCGCCAGACCCTACGCCGTCGCTGCACCTCGACGCAGCAGCCTGAATGCGGCTGACCGTGGCCAACAGCACGCTCAGCTGCTCGCGAACCGCAGCCAGTTCCTCCTGCGCCCGCACGCAGCACGCACACACCCTATCCATCGTACTGATAATATCTAACGACTCCGCGAATTTATACTCTACGGCTATCAATAAGCAATATTACTCCTCTCAAATACGAGAATACGCAAGGATTTTATTTAATTAAATATGCAAGCGCACAAACACTCGGAAAGAAATTAAGATTAAACTACAAAACAAATACGAAAGCTAAATATGCGACTCGCTGCTGCACTGATACTTCACCAGCGGCTGCTCAGGTAGGGTTTGGCAAGCACGAAGACAAGCAGTAGAAACTCTCGCTATCTGTGGGCGGGTGTTATCTACTTGAAATGTAAACCCATGATGATTTGTGATGAAGAACAGAAGGGGGCATAGAATATCGCCGACGTACCGTTGTGATGTAAGTGCGCCGCGGCTGACAACCAAAGGGGTCTTGCTGTGAAATGAAAAGGCACCACAGATCATTGCTCATGGTTGGCAGGCTGTATGGCAGGTGACTGACGGGTTGGTATCTCACCACTGTCTGGGGCGCCTGCAGACACGTCTTCGCTATAATCGGGGCATGGAATCTCTTTGACTAGACTACTAGAGTATAATTCTCGTCATTGATGAGTCCTGGTTGGAACTGAGCCCCGCTGACCAGTAAAAGCGTGCTACCCAACCCTACATTTGCCACCAAGGCTGCCCCATCACTTCCAATTGATCACGTTTGGGGCATTATGGGCAAAGACCTCCAGCCAATTCGGGATTGCGGGTATCTAATGTGCAAAATGAACAGACTTCGACACGATATCTCTCAGGAGGACATCCACCAACTCTGAACTAATGCCAAGCTGAAAAACTGTTTGCATGAAGGCCAGAGCTGGACCAACGAGTTAGCTACTTGCTCTATTTGTGAACCTGTTTATCTAGAATACATTACCCAATTTTTTTCTGAAATTTTAATTATTTGTTTGTGTTTTATATCGATCGGCTATGTTGCGTATTTCTGCTTGAAAAAATTTAAGAATCTGGATCCAGAGCAAATTCTTATCCGTCCCCGAACGAGCACTGCCTCCTCCGTACTTTATAGATGGAATTATCGTATTTGTTGGAACAGCGTATTTACATGCGTTAAAATTAGAACACGATCCCAGTGAATCTTACTTCTGCAACAATACTTCTGCGCTGTCATTTTCCAGTAAATGAAAAAAAATTCTATACTAGTAAAGTTTGTAGTAACTGACAGAAAAACAGCGAATAAAACAGGTGTCATTTCTGGCATTCACCAAGATGGTGTTACAGGGCCTTTGCTGTTCCTTACCTTCATGAGCAATTTAGGAGACAAATTGAGCAGCCATCTTACGTTGTTTGCAGATAATGCCGTCGTTTATCACTAGCAAAGTCATAAAAAGATTGAAACCAATTGCGAAAGGATTTAGATAGCTGTATGCTGCGAAGTTTGGCTATTTACCCTAAATAATGAAAAGTGTGAAGTCATCCACTTGAGTGCTAAAAGGAATCCGTTGAACTTCGGTTACTCGATAAAACAGTCAAATCTAACGGCCGTAAATTGAATTAAATACCTAGGAATTGCAATTATAGATAACTTACATTGGAAAGAGCACACAGAAAATGTTGTGGTGAAGGAAAACAGAAGATAGAGTTTTGTTGGCAGAGCATTAGAAGATGCAACATGAAAGTGCCTACACTACACCTTTCGAGTACTGCTGCACAGTGTGGTATAGTTTCCTGGTAAGATTCACAGAATACATGGAGGAAGTTCGAAGAAGGGTAGCACCTTTTCTATTATCGGTAAATAGTTGAGAGAACTTCACAGACATAATACACGATTTGGGGTGGAGATCGTTAAACCACAGGCTTTTTCGTTGCTGCGGGAACTTATCACGAAATTTGAATCACCAACATTCTCCTCCTAATGCGAAAGTATTTTATTGATGCCAGCCTACAGAGGGAGAAAGATCACCGTAGTAAAATAAGGGAAATCAGAGCACGCACAGAAAGATATAGGTGTTCGTTTTCTCCAGGCGCTGTTCGAGAATGGAATAATAGAGAATTAGTGGGAATGTGGTTAAATGAACTCTACCAAGCACTTTAAGCGTAGACGTTAATATGGTGCCGAGAACTATTAAATTTTTTTTATTATCTAGTGTTAAGTGCAAATATTTATACATTCTGTCGATAACATGAAACCAAGACAAAAGCCTACATTTTTCAGAAGTAAACTAGGAAACTTAAAGCAATAAATCTGTTTATTAGGAAAGTTTTACTCTGGTAGCAGATCATGAGACCCATTCTTCCTATCCTGTGCTAGGGGTTTACAGGGCAACTCCCCATCACAGCCCCCTCAGATTTAGTGGTAAGATGGCCCAGTGGATAGCCCTTCAAAAACTTAACACAGATCAAGCATGAAAACAGAAAGAAGATGTACTGAACTACGAAAAAAATCAGCAAAATAAAAACGAGCAGTCCAAGCTCAAAATGTGCAACATCTACCGAATGTACACGGCCATGGTGTCGTGGTTATCTGATTACAGTGTTGGACTGCAAATGAGAGATCCGATTTCGAACATATATTTTTTTATTTCTCACAAAGTTATGAACTGTCCGTCGGGTCATTAATGTGTCTATTGCGCTGTAACTTCTGCTTACAACAACGAAGTGTAATGAATTGACCTCCAGACGTACATGTCTTTTTTTCTACGCAAGTACCACATGTTATGACTCATTAGTTCAATTTTGAAAGTTTTGACTAATTCCTTTCCTTGTAACACTGTTCACCCGTGTATTTGTTGTTTTCATTTCCGTGAGAGGTCTATGCGGCATCTCGCCTGCTCTCACCTTATGTGCGCTTACGACGGTAATATACTCGTATTCTTACCATATGACTCATGTTGTATAACCGATGTAGGGTACAACTATTACCAAGACTAGAGAAGTGGAAACAGACATGTCATTGACTGGACGGACATAAATTTGAGGAAAAAAAAAATAGAGCGTGAGGGAGATTTGAACTCTTATCTCCAGCGAAGCATTCAAACACCATGACCACACAACCACGACACTTCGCTTTCCACATTTCCTTCGAGGTTTCCAATCTTGAAGTTCGATCATTCACTGCTTCGATTTGGTTATTTTTTCAAAGTGTAGTACACATTCCTGTTTTCATGCTTGATCTGTGTTCAGTTTTTGACGGGATATCCACAAGACCATCTTACCACTAAATCGAATGGAGGGGGAGGGGGAGGGGAAGGGGGTGCTTCCCTTTTAACAAACAATTTTGAGTACTCAAATATTTACGCAAAACATGTTTGAAATAAAATGAAAATCTTGTATTTGTCACATCATAAGGCTACACAAATGTTAGAAATTCAGTAAAGAAAACAAAAGTATCTTGCGGAATAAGCCTTATCAAGAGAATTTATCACCAGTTAATTATGTAGTCACAATATACTGTTGGTATGAATGGTTTCAGTTTCTGTATATCGGTTGGTTTCTTCTCATTTAGTTCCACATAGCCCTGCAGAAAAGGAGCACATGGCAACAATGGACGGTTGATTGTTCATAATTTTCAACTGTTGCTTTGCACAATCAGTCCATCAGTGATACTCCTTCCTACGACAAGATGCTCTTCATATCTAAATTCCATAAATTCACATACATAGAATATTACTTTTCATTTTTTTCACCGTTATTCGCATAGACTCCACCGAAAATACTTACTTCCTGAAGGAGACCTATTTTTGTCACCAGTTACGAAAATCAAAAATGTTTGCAGTCTGTAAATTTTAATACTAAATATGTTGTTCTTGTTCCAAGATACTATTAACACTACTTCCTCATGCAATGGATATATTCTATCTGATATGCGAATCTCTCTGTAACATCGAAATTACAGTCAGGAGGCGTGTAAGAATGCCCACGTACGGGAAAATAATGGTCTAAATTGTGTAATCTTTCCGTACTAACCAGTGTTTTTAAGAAATCCAACACTTATTTTTGTTCTGACAGGAAAACCACCAGGAAATTTGTAGTTACGTAGTAGAACTTTGTACTTCACTATTAATGTAGTCTAAGAAAGAAGAGCAACTTCATCCAGATGTTTCTTGGCCTATCCCTCATGATATACCTGTACGTAAAGTTTTGCAGTGTAGTTCATATTGTGAATATATAATACCTTGAAGGGAAGTTGCCCGCAGCAGAGCGCTTCCTGTACTGACATCTTCGGCAGCTGCAGATTCTGCATGTAATTACACATTATAGCAACTTCATTGTTTTCTTTACTTAGATTATACAAGGATTCCATTTTGCTTTTTTTTTATTTTTGGTTTTAGGGCGCAAAGCTTCTATGGTCATTAGCGCCCAGCCCGTGACTAAGGGAACAGTAAAAAACCGAAATTTAAATCCAGCAGCAATGGGAACCAAGTCATAAAATTGGAGAAACTAAAAGCAGAAGGAATGCTTAAAAATCCACTACAGAAAGGGGTTGGTTGTCCCAAAAAAAGGCTTCAAATGACTGACGTCATTTCACTGTCACTAATAAACTGGAGAACGAGGTCGGCTGAGCGCGTGTCATCTGCTAAAATCGACGATAGATCAGGTGATAGCTGTAGACGGGAGCGTAACGGATTAAAATAGGGGCATTCAATTAAAAGGTGTCTTACCGTCCGCAGCTGAGAGCAGTGGGGACAGAGTGGGGGAGAGTGGGGGAGGATCGCCGCTTAAAAGATGTCGATGGCTAAAAAGACAGTGCCCTATCCGGAGTCTAGCTAAAATTACCTCCTCCCGACGACGCGTTCGGGAGGAAGAGGTCCAAGCACAAGGAAGAGTTTTCACGTCCCGCAATTTATTTTGGGGAAGTGTCGACCAGTGCGCGTGCCATAAATGAACAACACGACGACATAAAACGCTCCGTAGATCGGCGACGGGAATCGATGGAATAGCTGGCCGCCTCATTTCGGCCGCCTCATTTCCGCAGATACCAACGTGTCCCGGGAGCCAGAGGAACGCCACCGAGACGCCCCCCAGGTGGAGCAAGCGCAGACAGTCCTGAATCCGGTGGACCAGAGGGTGCACAGGGTAAAGAGCTTGGAGACTGAGGAGAGAGCTGAGAGAATCTGAGCAGATAACGTACTGTATCCGCTGATGGCGGCGGATGTAGTGGACAGCCCGGAGAACAGCGTAAAGCTCCGCAGTATAGACCGAACACTGGTCGGGAAGCCGAAAGTGATTTGGGGTGTCGCCAACAACATAGGCACTCCCTACACCTAACGATGTTTTCGAGCCATCGGTGTAAATAAATGTGGCTTCCGTCATTTGTGCACATAGAGCAGCAAATGCCCGACGATAAACAAGTGAAGGGGTACCATCCTTGGGAAATCGACAAAGGTCACGGAGCAGGCAGATCCGGGGACGGAGCCAAGGCGGTGCTGTACCCCAAGTTGTCAAGAAGGTTTTAGGAAAGCGGAAGGAAAGAGAATGGAGCAGTTGACGGAAGCGGACTCCCGGTGGTAGTAGGGAGGAGGGGCGGCATGCATACCCTACATCAAAGGAGGCGTCGAAAAATATGTCATGGGCTGGATTAGCAGGCATGGAAGACAGATGGCTGGCATAACGGCTCAGAAGGACTGCTCGCCGATTGGACAGCGGAGGTTCAGCAGTCTCAGCATAAAGGCTTTCCACAGGGCTGGTGTAAAAAGCTCCAGACACTAAACGTAATCCACGGTGGTGGATAGAGTCGAGACGCCGAAGAATAGACGGCCGAGCAGAGGAGTAGACTATGCTTCCATAGTCCAATTTCGAGCGCACTAAGGCGCGATAGAGGCGGAGAAGGACCACTCGGTCCGCTCCCGAGGAGGTACCATTCAGGACACGGAGGGTGTTGAGGGATCACAGACAGCGAGCCGAAAGATACGAAATGTGGGAGGACCAGCATAGTTTTCTGTCAAACGTAAGACCCAAGAATTTAGCGACGTCTGAAAACGGAAGGTTGACAGGTCCTAGATGTAAGGAGGGCGGAAGAAACTCCTTACGTCGCCAAAAATTAACACAAACGGTCTTACTGGGAGAAAAACGGAAGTCGGTTTCGATGCTCCAAGAGTGGAGGCGATCGAGACATCCTTGAAGACGTCGTTCAAGAAGGCTGGTCCGTTGAGAGCTGTAGTAGATCGCAAAATCGTCCACAAAGAGGGAGCCCGAGACATCAGGAAGCAGACAATCCATAATTGGATTAATGGCAATGGCAAACAGTACAACACTCAGCACGGAGCCATGGGGTACCCCGTTTTCTTGGGAGAAAGTACGGGAGAGAGTAGTGTTCACCCGCACCCTAAATGTGCGCTCTGCCATAAATTCGCGAAGAAAAAGGGGCAGCCGACCTCGAAAGCCCCAAGAGAACAGTGTGCGGAGGATACCTGTCCTCCAACAGGTATCGTATGCTCTCTCTAGATCAAAAAATATTGCTACTGTTTGGCGTTTCTGGAGAAAATTATTCATGATATAAGTGGAGAGAGCAACTAGATGGTCAACTGCAGAACGATGCTTTCGGAATCCGCATTGGGCAGGTGTTAAAAGACTGCGGGATTCCAGCCACCAAGCTAAACGGTAATTCACCATACGCTCCAAAACCTTACAGACACTACTCGTGAGAGAAATGGGGCGATAGCTAGAGGGGAGATGTTTGTCCTTTCCAGGTTTCGGAACAGGAACGACGACAGCTTCCCGCCATCGTCGGGGAAAAGTACTGTCGGTCCAAATTCGATTATAAAGGCGAAGGAGGTAACGCAGACTATGGGTTGATAAATGCAGCAACATTTGGACGTGGATACCATCCGGTCCTGGGGCGGAGGAGCGAGAAGAAGAGAGTGCATGTTGGAGTTCCCGCATGGAGAAAACAGTATTGTAGCTTTCGCGATTTGGAGAGGAGAAAGCAAGAGGTCGCGCTTCCGCTGCACGTTTCTTCGGGAGAAACGCTGGCGGGTAATTGGAAGAGCTCAAAATCTCAGCAAAGTGTTGACCCAATGAGTTAGAAATTGCGACGGGGTCCACTAATGTATCATGCGCAACAGTGAGCCCAGAGACCGGGGAGAAACTAGGCGCGCCTGAGAACCGTCGAAGCCGACTCCAAACTTCTGAGGAGGGAGTGAAGGTGTTAAATGAGCTAATAAAGAATTTCCAGCTTGCCTTCTTGCTATCGCGAATGACGCGACGGCATCGCGCACGGAGCTGCTTATAGCTGATACAGTTGGCCAAAGTAGGATGGTGACGGAAAATGCGAAGAGCACGTCGCCGCTCACGTAGTGTGTCATGGCATGCCTCGTTCCACCAAGGAACTGGGGGGCGCCGGGGCAATTCGGAGGTGCGTGGTATTGAACGTTCCGCAGCTGTAAGAATAACGTCTGTAGTATGTGTGACATCGTCGACGCTGGGAAAGCGACGGTCATCGAATGTCGCTAGAGACGAAAAAAGTGTCCAATCGGCTTGGGCAAACTTCCAGCGTCGCGGGCGCATATATGGCAGTTGAGGCTGCAGTCTGAGGACACATGGAAAGTGGTCACTCGAGTGTGTATCATCAAGGGCGAACCATTCGAAGCGCCGAGCTAGCGGAACAGTACCGACCGCAAGGTCCAAATGAGATAAAGTTGTCGTGGAGGCAGACAAAAATGTGGGGACCCCAGTGTTGAGGCAAACTAGATCCGCTTGGTGGAAGACGTCTAGCAATATGGAGCCACGTGGACAAGGATGTGGAGATCCCCAAAGCGGGTGGTGGGCATTGAAGTCCCCAACCAGCAAACAGGGGGGTGGAAGCTGACCAAGAAGATGAAGGAGATCAGCTCTTGCCTTTGGTGTGGACGATGGAATGTATACAGTACAAAGAGAGAATGTGTATCCGGAAAGGGAAAGACGGATGGCGACAGCTTGGAAGGAAGTGTTTCAGTGGATTGGGTGATAATGGAGAGTATCATGAAGAAGAATCGTGAGTCCTCCATGGGCTGGAGAGCCTGCAACAGAGGGGAGATCATATCAGACGGACTGAAAATGAGGGAGAACAAAGCAGTCATGGGGACGCAGCTTTGTTTCCTGAAGACAGAAGATGACCGGCGAGTAGGATCGTAAGAGGATCGACAATTCATCCCTATTGGCTCGAATGCCGCGGATATTCCAGTGGATAATGGACATGGGGTGAACAGAAAATGGAGGAATGTGACCAAAGTTGCTGTCAACTCAAAGACTGCACGGAGCTAGCGACCGACAGCATGGAATGGCAGTCAGCCGAAGGCAGAAGATCCTGATCCATAGGTTGGTCAGGAGCAGCTCCTGCCACCAGCGATCGGCCGGTTGACCGGCCACCAGCAGTGCGCCTCGGCGACACAGAAGACGGCCGAGGGCGATTTCCGCCAGGTGGTGCTGTAGATGGGACACGCCTTGGCGGAGAAGGAGAGGAACTGGGTTTCTTTGTAGCCTTCTTAGAAGTATGATGTTTAGATGAAGGAGGAACCGATGGTTGGGAAGTTGCGGTACGTAAAAACTCTTCACGAGTATGCTCTTTTTTGGAAGGCTTGGTGTCTGACTTTTGGGCTCGAGATTTAGCAGAACCCGACGAAGGGTGAGCCATAGAGTGGGCAGGCGAAAGAGGTGAGGTTGAACGGGCGATCTCTGCGCTGGCCGATCTGACGACCGTGGCACTAAAGGTGAGGTCGCAAGTCTGTGTGGCCGCCTCCTTTGTTGGCCGAGGAGAAGCAAGGACAGTGCTGTATTTTCCTGTCTGAGGCACGGTGGGCTGTCGACTGGCGAATAATTTTCGAGCAGCAAAGGTCGACAGCTTTTCCTTCACTCTTATTTCCTGGATGAGCTTTTCGTTCTTAAAAACGGGGCAATCTCGAGAGGAAGCAGCGTGGTCACCCATACAGTTGATGCAGCGAGGGGATGGAGGTGGACAAGCACCCTCATGGGCATCCTTGCCACACGTAACACATTTGGCTGGATTGGAACAGGACTGGCTGGTGTGATTGAACCGCTGACATCGATAGCAACGCGTAGGGTTTGGGACGTAAGGGCGAACGGAAATTATCTCATAGCCTGCTTTGATTTTCGATGGGAGTTGAACTGTGTCAAATGTCAAGAAGACAGTGCGGATTGGAATGATGTTCGTGTCAACCCGTTTCATTACTCTATGAACTGCCGTTACGCCCTGGTCAGACAGATAGTGCTGAATTTCTTCGTCAGACAATCCATCGAGGGAGCGTGTATAAACGACTCCACGCGAGGAATTTAAGGTACGGTGCGGTTCCACCCGGACAGGGAAGGTGTGGAGCAGAGAAGTACGCAGCAATTTTTGTGCCTGGAGGGCACTGTGTGTTTCTAACAACAGGGTGCCATTCCGTAATCTGGAACAAGACTTTACAGGACCTGCAATTGCGTCGACACCTTTCTGAATAATGAAAGGGTTGACCGTGGAGAAGTCGTGACCTTCATCAGACTGAGAAACAACAAGGAACTGTGGCAACGATGGAAGAACCGTCTGTGGCTGAGACTCAGTATACTTACGTTTGTGAGCAGACATAGTGGAAGGTGAGGAAACCATTGCGGAAGAATCCTCCATGATTACCGGCGTCTCCGATGGCGCGCTCCTCCCTTGTGGGGACCCTCACTGAGGGCACTCCCGCCTTAGGTGATTGTTCACACCTCAGGTCACACCTCCCGACAAACGGACGGAGGGACCAATCGGCACTTTCGGAAGGTATCAGCTCGGGTTACCATCCCTCCCTGGGTCTGGCCGTTACCAGGGGGTACGTACGTGTCCTACCTGTCTACCCGGGGCGGGGAATTACGCGTTACCCCGTCACCGGCTACGCATGGAGGTGCGTGGGTCGGCCTTCAGACACGCACAGGGAGGAAAAAAGAGAAGAGGAAAGGAAAGAAGAGGGGTCTCAAACGCCGCAGCGGAGAGAAGGGCAAAGAGAAGAGGAAAGGAAAAGGAAAGGACAGAGGAAGGACGAAGACTTGCAAGTGGAGAAAGCAAGGAAGTTGGAACAGTTTCGAGCGTCCGTCTCCGGACATAGGCACAAACCATACTCCCAGATGGGGAGAAAGGGAAGCAAAGAGCCAGAGGTGAGGGGAGGAGGGGCGAAGATGCGGGATGGGGAAGGATGCGGAAAGGGAAGGTATGCAGCCCGGAAAGGAAGGAAGGCCATATTAGCTCGGGGTGCCGTGCTCGCTACGCACGTATCCACAAAAGAGTTGGGGACCCCCTGGGGGGTCCATTTTGCTTGGGAACGTTTTTGGTCTCCTCGTATGGACTGTATATGCTGCTACTACTACTACTACTACTACTACTACTACTACTAATGGACTTAAGTTTATTGCTACAGCTTTACATTTACAGGAAATAGCTATTTGTGGACTTTTAAGTACCAGTGTGAACCGTTCTTCCAAAAATAATGTTCAACAAATAGGAAACCTGTTCAGGATACTTCTCCACAAAAATGCTATTCATTATTTTGATATTAAGGTTCTTAGTCGAATATTTTCATCTCGTTATGTATAATGACTAGACTTGGCTACTGTTTCTATGTTTCGGAACAGTGTATCGATACGTGGAACTGTTTCAGTGTTTCGAAACAGTAGTGTTTCATTCCGCTCTGTGTCGGATAACGGGAACTGATTCGATCTCGAGCCAGCCACAGAAACTGTATCGTTGTTTCAAAATAACGCTGTTTCAGTCCACTTGTGCTTGGAACGGACTAACTGTATCGAAACAGTAATGTTTCATTTCGCTTTGTCTCTGACGAGATTCGGGCACGGCACAGATACGGAAATACGTTTAATGTACTACTTCATCGAACTCTTTCAAGAGTGTCGAAATCCTTTTGACACACAACAGCATGAAGCTAAAGATTTCCGAAAATAAAGCTTCGTTTCTAATTGATTGCTCTATTCCGAAATGGCGTAATATATACTTTGTAAACACTAACAATAAAATAAAGCACACTATTCGCATTCAAAATAAAAGTGTGAAAAACATTCAGTTACACATCTCCTATTACATATGCTTATCTGTTGATGTACAGTAATCATATTAAAAAACTCAAGTAAACCTACAACATTTTGAATTAGAAAAGGCGTAGAGTGGCAATTTTTAGACATATACGTAAATTGGATGCACTTGAAAAGTAATATGATTGACGGATCATTGATGATGTAATGGTGAATGGGAAGGGCTAAGAAGCATGGTGGATTTATAGTAATGATTCGAAACACCTTAAGGGACAAAAATTTTTTTCTCTTATATTTTGTCATTTATTCGAATTATGTGGCTTTATTTGTGAGTCTATAGTCAATGTGCCTATTCTCCACAATGATTTCTTTTGTGTGCATGGATATTAGCAGGCCGGGTATATATTATCCATACCAACGAAATTTGGGAATCCCAGTAGCGTATCCATTGTTTCTGCAGTTTTTTCCCGCCTCCAGTACAGTTCATGTTAGTTCTTCTGTCTTCAGCTATGACGTTACGAAGTCCGGTGTGGGATTATTTTATGAAGATAAATCGTGAGAAAATTAAATGTAACTTGTGCTCGGCAGTGTTGTCGTTTAAAAGTAGTTCAACTTTTTGCTTAAACAGACACTTGCGACATAAGCATCCAACAGTTAATTTATGTGAAACTCGTTCGAAATCAGTCTTTATGAATCTGGGCAGTGACGAAACCAGTTCAGTTTCCACAGCAACTGTTCAGGAATCTGCCAATTCAGTGGCTGTGCGCCAAGATGAACAATCTGTGTAAGAAATACCCAGCACTTCCACCAGTTCAGCTCAGGGTAGGTGTGGTAGACAAACAAAGATTACTGGATTTGCATCAAGACCAGTGCCTTCATCCAAACGAGCCAAAATAGACGAACAGATTTTAAGACTTGTTGTTAAAGAATACCTTCCATTTAATGTAGTTGAGAGTGTAGAGTTTAGAAAAATGACTTATTTATTAAATGAAAACTATGTACCACCAAGTAGAAAAACACTCTCCCACAGTTTACTCTCACAAGTGTTCGACAGCGCACTAGTGCGAGTAAGATCTGCAGTGCAAGCTGCATCCTCCATCTGCATTTCAACTGATGGATGGACATCTGTGAAAAATGAGAATTATATTGCAGTGACTGCTCACTTCATTGATGAAAACTGCAATCTGAAGTCATATTTGTTATCTATTTTTAAATTCCATGACAAGCATACAGCAGAAAACATTTCCAATGAATTACAAAATGTGACTTCAACTTGGGGTATCACCAATAAAATTGTAGCTTGCACTACAGATAACGCACCTAATATGGTGAAGGCAGTGGTGATGTGCAAATGGTGGCATGTACCTTGTTTTGCACATACACTGAATTTAATCGTGCAAGCAAGCCTTGAACCAATTACAGACACAAGGGCAAAGGTGAAGTCAGTAGTGGAATTTTTCAAAAGAAGTCCTCAAGCACTTGAGAAATTACACAATATTCAGAAGCAAATGGGCGTTCCTATTTTAACACCGAAACAAGATTGCCCTACGAGATGGAATTCCACATATGAAATGTTTGACAGGCTTTTGAAAATCAAAGAGCCTTTGCAAAGCACCCTTGCCATCGTCAGTGTGGATTCAAAAACAAAACTGTCCAATGAAGACTGGTTAGTTATTGAAAAACCTTGTGAAATACTATCTCCTTTTGAACAAGTCACAACAGAAATTAGCAGTGAAAGAAATGTAACCTTGTCAAAAGTTGTCTTATTAATCAAAGGTTTACAAAGTCATTGTCTGAGACTAAAAACTCAGATCACAGTAATGAAGCCACTAATACAGTAATTGCTAAACTTGAGGACGGAATTTGTACCCGCCTCGTTCAAAAGTTTGCAGATAAAGCAATTGCTTGTGAGGCAACATTACTGGATCCTCGCTTCAGGGAGCATGGTTTTCCAAAAACTGGGCATCGATTACAAGAAACAAAAGATGCCATAATTAACAAGTGCTGTGCAATACGACAGAAACCCACTCGGTGTTCTACAGAAAATCCGCCACCAGCCAAACCAGTTGAGGTGAGCGCATTCACTTCTAGCAGTGGCAACATTTGGCAAGATTTTGACCAAGCTGTAGGTGGCTTGATCCAAAGTGTAGACAATCCACGTGCTGCAAGTATAGTTGAGCTTGATAAATATATGAAGATGCCACTGATACACAGATCACAAGATCCATTGCTGTGGTGGAAAGAAAATGTGTTTCCTACACTGTTTGAAATAATGAAACGACATCTTTGTATTATGGCCACCTCTGTTCCATGTGAGCGCATATTTTCAAAGCAGGGATAAACAATAACAGACAGACGATCCCGTCTTTCAAGCGAAAAAGTATCAAAAATGATATTTCTAGACTACAACTTAGAATAGGCACAGCAGATCTACTCAGAAATGAAACAGGAAAATTTCAATTAATTTTGTTCTTCTCTGGACAGAGTGCACTGAATTTATATTTGATTGTATTTTGTTTAGTCCACTAAACTGTGCATGTAGCTACCTTACAAGAACATTTATCTGAAATTTGTTACACACAGAAGACACGTTTTTGCTCACCATTCAGTGAGTTTAATTTTTTTAGTATGTTATTTATTCATTTGTGTGTTTGAGAATAATTATCTGATTTGTGTATGTATATGTTTGTGTGTATATTTTTGTAAATGTGCTGTGTTTGGTTATTACACTATAGGCATCTTGATACTTGTGTATGATAAAAAATTCTCAGGCAAATCAGCAATTGTACTTCGATACTTTTGTTCTTGGCGTTCAGATACTGTGATAAAAATTGCATTTCTACAACAACGTAATTTCATCTCTGATTTCCTGGGAAAGTATATAATAAAATGGTAATACATCTGCTTGCTGTGTCTACTTGAGGGAACTCCATGTACCTGTACCTCAAACAAACTTCTTTAGCAAGAACTGTAAGTGGTGTAGAGGCAGATTTGCCATGATACAGGTATCACAAAGGCATTACACTGTAGGAACTGCTTTAAATTTTCGTCTGGATTTTATACTTCAAAGAAACATACGAATCTCTGCATTTCAGTTACCTTGAAATGTTTTCCTATTCTATCAAGTGTACTTACTATGAGATGTATCCAGCTAACTTGTGAATGTTTGATGAGAAACTGCCATACTTGACCATTGCGCTATATCCTCCAGTCTGTTACGGTAATTTTTTTGATCTGTGTGCGTCAGTCACTTTGCATCCTGCTCTGTGTGACAAACAATGGAAAATTTATCTGCGGGTAGTAAAAGTGTGAGTGGCATACTCATAAATGTTAATTCAGTGCCTCGCTTCCAGGATGTTATCTCGATAAATTATATCTCATGATATGCCGTTTCAAGAGCACATACAGATTATCACTCTTAAAACCTATCAAAATTATGCACTAGAATACAGGGAAACGAGTTTGGCAAAATCTGTTATGTCAAACATATTAAGTCTGACCTCGGCCAATTGGAAAGTATGAAAGTCACATGACACGAAAGCAGTGCATTTGCTGCTACACGAAATATGGAACTGCAAAGACGCCTAAGTGAAAGTTTCACACTTTCTGCGATATGATTGGCGGTCTCGCACCTCATTTGTGTTTTTATGGCAATATTTATACAGTAGACACTCAAGATTATATAATGTGACGGCCTATACTATTATAAGACACAAACTGTTTCACTGTTTCGAAACTGCGTTTCGAAACATTATATTGTACTGTTTCATTTGTTTCGAAACAGTTAGGTGTTTCAGTTTGCCCATCTCTAATAATGACCCTTTTTTGTTGGATATGAGCGTAACTGCTCGACTACTGGCCCCTTGGAGCTGCATTTAGTGACATTTTTACCCTTTATGTTCTTTGGAGACATTCCAGACAGAAAAAAAAAAATGTGAAACGGCGAGCACGAGCTTTTGTCACATTTCTATTTTGAAATGCCTTGGCACATATTTGACATCTTACTAAACGTTATGTAACATAATACATGAAATAGCATGTGCGAAATATCTTTGCTTCCTTACCTTGTTAACTTTTACCACTTCACCAGTGCTTGTAATACTAATCGTGTTCATCTTTATTTGCTACAAAAGTTTGTGGATATCTCCTCATGATCCCTCTGACAGCTCCGTAACCTTTTTACACATGTGATGTATTATGGAACTGTTAATGACACACTGAAGCACTGTTTTCAACAGCAAACGTTTTGCATAATCAAAATTTACAGTGAAACTGCAGCACACTGATTTGCAATCGTATCCAATTTTCTTCTTTGTGACGACCTTAGAAGCACAGTTGAAGTTGATGTATGCCGAACTATTTACTTTTGCTTCCTTCACATGTTCTGATTTGTATTCGATATTTTTAAGTTCCTTTTCACGTTTTTTTCACTTCGAACAAAACACTTTCTCATTATCAGATGCCATGCTGCCGGTTGACATTCAAAGGACGGTAGTGGTACACCACGTGCTGAACAGACAGAACATTTCTCATGCACACATTCAAAGCATAAATAGCACCTCTGCAGAAGAAGAGTCGTTTCTGAATTATACTGAAATTTTAAACCTTGCCTGTGATAGATGCGTTATTTCTACATAAAACTGTATGTGTTGTCTCCAAAAATACGAAAATTTAAATGACTCAGTGTAAAAAAAGTGGAGAAGCGCTATTTGTGCCTTAAACGATTCACATACTGTATTACGGCTGGAAAAATGTTTTCATTAAGAGATGAATAAACTATGTTCTTGTATTTCTTACTGACCACACAAGCCATCGTTTTCTCGCTCTTTGTGTGTAACTTCGCAGTTGTGATTTTCGATATGAAATTTAGAACAAAGACGAACCAGATTACTGTAACAGAAGACCAAATACAACTATTCAATGGAAAAAAACTGATTAAATTTTGCATCTTCATCATTTCTTCTCGTAAATAAACTAATTTACCAATTACATAGAACATATTTCAGGGTACCAATCGTTACGGCAGAAAAAAAAATACGTCCCTTTAAACATGTTTATTGATGCATGCAATACTTAGTTCTGCGCTCATAACTATATCTGTGACTGCAACATCCGCTATCAATCGATATTTTGATTTTATTAAACGTAAATATGGTATGACTAGCCCACAACCCGTGTGTCTTCCAGGCTGTACGCGGAGACATCCGCCACCTTATCCTCGGCAGCCTCTTCTACTTCGTCGTCCTGGTCATCGCCCTGGTCGTCGTCGTCTTCTGCAGTCGCCTCCTGCAGACGAAACGCACATCTTAGTAGGCTGTCACAGCAAGTTCAGTTCATTAAATGAAACAAGTTTACTGTAACCAGTCAACGGTGACTGGTAACAGTAAACTACTTGTTTCATTTAATGTCAATAAGTCACGGTAAAGCCTAACCCAAAATGTTCGCGTTTCAAGTTCACTTCAACCCAACTACTCCTGCTTGTCGCAAAATGAACTCTATGGAACTGAATTTATCTTTTAAAAGCAGGGAAATGTCTAAAATTTTTCTTTCAAAAATACCGTCTTGATCACACCACTTATGTTTCAAGAACATAGGTGACCGGTTTCGGTCATATCACTTGACCATCAGAATAGCACCGCACGAACAAAATCAGTCTTCGGCCATCATGTAACTTTTAATAAGCATGCTGAAGGGACGGTACAACAATTTGCAAGTCCTTCATTGCGCTAATAAAGGCTTATTATTAAATATTTAGGAGGAGATCGAGATATATGCCCGTTAGAGAGATGAACCGTCAGTGCTTCTCAATGAACAGCTGGATTTTCGTGAGAAACATTTTTATGATCTCTTTGACGAAATTCTATGAACACGTATACACTCTTTTGTTCAGAAAATCATAGGACCCAGTTCTATCCATGGCAGAAATGTACCTCAGAACAGTACATAAATATTTATATCATAATCTTAAACTACCAACTAGAAATATTACGAAATATAACCCCATTTTTAATAAACCAGTTTTATGACATTTAAAAAATGTAATATACCACTCGGCAGCTGATCATTTCATTATTACATATATCTCCAGTGCCAAATAATGATAATATAAGACAAACAATCTAGCATAGGTGTATACTTGCAGTCAAGTCACAACTCATATCGATATGATGCCACAATGCCAAAGACCTTCACAACATCGTTGACTTTTAAACCATTGTGGTAGTACCACCATAGCCCATAGAGGGCACACTAAGTATTCATAGTCTGTACAGTTATTTTTAAAGCTTTTAATTGGTATTT
This sequence comes from Schistocerca cancellata, assembly GCF_023864275.1. Lineage (NCBI taxonomy): Eukaryota > Metazoa > Arthropoda > Insecta > Orthoptera > Acrididae > Schistocerca > Schistocerca cancellata. The sequence goes on from NC_064629.1 coordinate 265,024,324, forward strand.
TATACAATATCTAAGTAGTTCCATGGTTGTAAAGATATTTTATACATAACTTTTTATGTTATTATTGTACTTTTTTTTTACGTTTTGACGATTATGTGAACCCGTTTTACACTGGTTGACGTGAGGTATAGGGAGAAGAGGTAGGCGGAGCATCTTCGTATTTAAACGTATGCCCGTCACTTTCTGGCACCAGTTGACATCACAGCAGCTGAGAAGAGTGCTCCATCTACCATCTTCGAAGGTTGCCATGGGTATAACAAGTCTTATTGTATTTTATCTTTATAAGCATTTTGTCATTTTATTGTCAATCTAGTAAGGTTTCTATTACTTTCTAAATTAAATTACAGGTCTGATGATGATCATGTGATATGACCGAAACCAGTCACCTATGTTCTTGAAACTTAAGTGGTGTGATCAAGCCTGAATTTTTGAAAGAAAAATTTTAAGAATTTTTGATCACTGTTCCAAAAATGTTTATTAAAAAAGGGGAATATGTTTCTGGGCACTGAATCAGAATGAAGTGCAAACTTAGCAACGCTTCCATTTCTTGCAGGACTCTAAATAGACGTGACATCGTTTGCAGGTATGAAGCGGGTGCTGAAGTGTTTTTAGAAAACAAACGACGTTTAAGAATTTTACTTGGGCAGTACCACCTTTGATCTTTGCAGTTAAGAGTTACAAGAATCCGAGGCATGGTTGAAGTCTAGGGAACGGTAGATTGCGTGAAGGCATATAGCGGAAGAAAAATGTCGGTCACACTGACAACAAAGGACAATGCTCTCGTTGGATCGAGATTAGCAGAGCCAAATCTTAAAGGCTTACATTCCGACACACATTCTGAATGTAGCTGATGCCAAAACGGGAAATTAATTTCGTTAGTTCATCAAAATTTGTGAAGAAGTTAAATATTTCGAGGACCTAAGTATTTTGCCGGATGACGTAACCTTTAAATTTTACGGAACAATTAATTGCGAAAGCTGCGTACACTGGGCTAAAGAAAATCCATACGTAACTGAAGCTAGGCACGTTAGCCTACCACGGATATCATTCTGGCGTTTGCCGTCCGGACGGTTTATCAGGCCCCGCCCGCTTCTTTGACGAGCCTGTCACAGTCTAACGTAGCACATTATCCCGAGTTGTTATTCCTTGCAGTGAAGTGCGCGATTTTTAACAGTGTCTGGTTCTGTTGCCGGGGAAACTCGTTTTTTCGTACTCTACATACTGTAATCCTGTCGCTGCCACGACTGTACTTTCATCACCTCAGATCATGATCTTCAATACTATCGGAGATATACACTCCTGGAAATGGAAAAAAGAAAACATTGACACCAGTGTGTCAGACCCACCATACTTGCTCCGGACACTGCGAGAGGGCTGTACAAGCAATGATCACACGCACGGCACAGCGGACACACCAGGAACCGCGGTGTTGGCCGTCGAATGGCGCTAGCTGCGCAGCATTTGTGCACCGCCGCCGTCAGTGTCAGCCAGTTTGCCGTGGCATACGGAGCTCCATCGCAGTCTTTAACACTGGTAGCACGCCGCGACAGCGTGGACGTGAACCGTATGTGCAGTTGACGGACTTTGAGCGAGGGCGTATAGTGGGCATGCGGGAGGCCGGGTGGACATACCGCCGAATTGCTCAACACGTGGGGCGTGAGGTCTCCACAGTACATCGATGTTGTCGCCAGTGGTCGGCGGAAGGTGCACGTACCCGTCGACCTGGGACCGGACCGCAGCGACGCACGGATGCACGCCAAGACCGTAGGATCCTACGCAGTGCCGTAGGGGACCGCACCGCCGCTACCCAGCAAATTAGGGACACTGTTGCTCCTGGGGTATCGGCGAGGACCATTCGCAACCGTCTCCATGAAACTGGGCTACGGTCCCGCACACCGTTAGGCCGTCTTCCGCTCACGCCCCCAACATCGTGCAGCCCGCCTCCAGTGGTGTCGCGACAGGCGTGAATGGAGGGACGAATGGAGACGTGTCGTCTTCAGCGATGAGAGTCGCTTCTGCCTTGGTGCCAATGATGGTCGTATGCGTGTTTGGCGCCGTGCAGGTGAGCGCCACAATCAGGACTGCATACGACCGAGGCACACAGGGCCAACACCCGGCATCATGGTGTGGGGAGCGATCTCCTACACTGGCCGTACACCACTGGTGATCGTCGAGGGGACAATGAATAGTGCACGGTACATCCAAACCGTCATCGAACCCATCGTTCTACCATTCCTAGACGGGCAAGGGAACTTTCTGTTCCAACAGGACAATGCACGTCCGCATGTATCCCGTGCCACCCAACGTGCTCTAGAAGGTGTAAGTCAACTACCCTGGCCAGCAAGATCTCCGGATCTGTCCCCCATTGAGCATGTTTGGGACTGGATGAAGCGTCGTCTCACGCGGTCTGCACGTCCAGCACGAACGCTGGTCCAACTGAGGCGCCAGGTGGAAATGGCATGGCAAGCCGTTCCACAGGACTACATCCAGCATCTCTACGATCGTCTCCATGGGAGAATAGCAGCCTGCATTGCTGCGAAAGGTGGATATACACTGTACTAGTGCCGACATTGTGCATGCTCTGTTGCCTGTGTCTATGTGCCTGTGGTTCTGTCAGTGTGATCATGTGATGTATCTGACCCCAGGAATGTGTCAAAGTTTCCCCTTCCTGGGACAATGAATTCACGGTGTTCTTATTTCAATTTCCAGGAGTGTATTTAATCTGAAAATAACTTTTCTTTCGCCACGAAACAGAGCTATGGATTGTAAGATATTTATGCTCCATAATCTGTGACTAAAAAGATTAGTACATAAAATGTCTTTAAAATTATGTTTTAGCTACGATAGTTGCTTGAAGTAGAAACAGTCGTTTCAAAATTATTTAATTATGTTGTGGTTAGAGTGAGCGTATAGAGGACATACGTGAAGTGTGAATGTTTTATTTTACTGAAAACTATGGAAAAGTATACTTGGAAAAAATCTTGTGCAGTCACGAGTCATGAGACTCGTGTCCACTGTGCTTTCTTTTGTGTAAAAACAGCCAAAACGAAAGAAAAAGTTTAATTGCTGCCGATAATTCGGAGTTCATTTTATTTGAATTTCGTTTCATAAATTCTTTCATAATCCTGTTGGACGAGTTACTGATTATCGCAGCATTTGAAGGCAGGAGCTTTTCTGATTATCTGGACAGACAATCAGCACAAGAGATTTAAGTATTCTACGCACTTTGCGAAGCGCACTGTGCTGCAGTCCTGTGTATCGAGTTGTCGAACGTCAGCCGTCTTAGTGAACGGAACGTGTGGACCGGTACCACACAAATTTCGGCTAAGATCAGAATCATGTATTCGTTCAGATGTTTTGCCCTAAATATGAATAGAGTACAAATTTAAAAATTTTTAGTGAAATGTTTGAGAATTCTTTATTGAATTACTTTGGAAGTTATTTGCGTGTGAAATTTCTGGTCGTTTTAGAACTCCACATGGTGTGTCATGAACATTCATGGAGCATTACGGCGAGCACTTCTTTAAAAGAAGAGGACTGAACTACTTTAACTCGCGGATAGTTGTGGGTCACTGATTGTTTAGAACACAGAATTTATTCGGGTTGGACGTGCAAATGCTGGCTGTTTTGCGTGTGAAGACACTTAGTAAAACAGTAACAAGCTTGCAATAATAATAGTTTAGGCAGTGAATATGGATTTGATAGCCACTAAGATGATTTTTCAGACACATTAAAGGCTCATTAATTTAACTTTGAACGTTTAATGCAATTTAATTCCGAACGTCAGGTCTTTTCTAAAAATATACAGATACTACCACTAAGCTTGAGTTATCCTACCTAGTCTGTTTTTTAATGGCGCTTTGAATCGACTGAACTAGCATGTATCAACACAGAGTGAAGTGAATGGGCATGAACAAGCCTATCTGCGTAGGTGGACAAATTTCTGCACCGAAACCAAGAAATAAAGACCTTCAGGCCGAACCATGATCTAAGTAGATGGATGACTGATACAAGAAACCGCCCAGTCGAAGCAGGTGACTTAATAAATGTTGCATCTGAGAACTACAGGACTTAACGAAATGTTTGAAAATTAAGTTTATTTTTGCAACAGGAAATTTGAGTCGCCAAGTCCCTCCGAGATGGATAGGGCAAAGAGGAAGTGTTGTAGGGTACTCGTTCCATCACCACATTTAATCCTTTTATGTTCAACCTTTTGGGTATTAGCAAGGAAACAATGTATACCGCAAGAATACAAACACTTATCTAAGAGGTCAAATCTAGCAAGCTTTCGATACTATTCCATTATAAAAAATACAATAGTTATGTCACTGTCTCAGCAGCAGTAATCTTAGCCGTAGTCTTATTTCAGCATGGTTTTAGTTTTGAATATATACCGCTACTTTACATCTTAACCCGTACAACACAAAAAACTTCACAGTTCTGTCCGATTTACACTGAAGGGCTTCAGTTCCAAAAAATGTACATTATTTTGTGACATCGTGGAGTTTTTCGAGGACACATACAAGTATGTATAGTAATTTGTTGCTCACGAATAACCGTATTTGCGAAAATGACGATGAGAGTGAAGGAAAATACCACGTGAATTACTTTTTTTTTGCAATAATGCTAACCCACACATACCAAATGTTGAAGTTACCTTATAAGACTTCTCAACACTTGCTGTTCAGACAACTAACTCGTTTTAGCTATAGTGAAACCACTGGTTGCAAGAATAGGGCTACATTTGCAACATCTGAGTATAGTTTCGTAGTTCGAGATACTAATTCTGTTTCGTGTTTTGTACAACTGGTTCATAATAATTATTACTAAAAATGAAATGAAATTATCGTATGGCATTGTTGGCCGGGAGGGCCCCATGCGGGAAAGTTCGGCCGCCGTATTGCAAGGTCTTTTTAGTTGACGCCACTTCGGCGACTTGCGAGTCAATGATGAGGGAGAGAAAGTCCCTGACCCCGCCGGGAATCGAACCCGGGAGCCCGTGCGCCGGAAGCGAGAACGCTACCCCAAGACCACGAGTTGCGGACATTATTATTACAACAAACTAGAGACAGAAGTAGCTACATGGTCAGTACACGGACCAGTCTGCGGAACTCAAACACGGATCAGATTCATTTGATTCTAGAACAGCTAGTTGGCAATGTCACTCATCAACGATATTCCTTCCTTCCTTCCTTCCTTCCTTCCTTCCTTCCTTCATTCATGCAGTGATGGCACATCTACCATATTTATTACGCTTAATGGAAAAGGCGTAGCACTAAATAAGGTAAGCCTATTTTCTGTGAACATTAAAACTGCCAAAAGGTTTCTTCGTTTTGACTTAATTGGCATTTAAGGCAGGAGTAAACAGGTAGCGTGTAGGTGGCAGTAACTTTATTTAAGGTTGTCAAAATCTGCTACATCGCCTCATTTCTTTTTTAGATTCACCAAACACCCGCTACTAACCTGGTACTGCTGGTACTCGCTGATCAAGTCGTCGACGTTGGAGGCTGCCTCTGCAAATTCCATCTCATCCATGCCTTCGCCTATGTACCAATGCAAGAAAGCCTTGCGTCGCAACATGGAAGCGAACTGCTCTGAAATACGCCGAAACAATTCCTGAAACAAGTTTGTATTCTTATCAGAATTGCCGCAGTTCACAAATGATCTGTTACACAGATCTATAGTATACTGTTCTGCTATCTTCTATGGTTGTGGCATCTGTTTCAGTAGCATGGATCATTACTTTTTCGTTTAGGCTGACGGCTCTCCAACGTAGCAACGTTCTTTTACCCGCAGTATGTTTTAATAGAGCAGCTAGAGACTTAAATTGTGAATTTATTATTTGACAATGTTCTAAATTTCCCATACTTGAGATGTTTGTTATTTCATTTTCGAAGAACACAACTGGACTATAGTTATCTACTTAAAAATCTTCTCTCTTTGTACTGATTCTATGAATGCTATCAATGTGTAACTCAAAAAGCAGGGAAAACTTCATGATATACAAGCTGTTCTGGGATTCCTGTTATAAGCTTCTAGGACTTTTAGAGGGGAGTGAGTACATAACATTCTGACAGTTTCTGTTCAGATGTTTAACGTGTCTACTTATCTGCGAGGAATTTAATTAGGAGTGACGCAGTACAATCGGAAAGGAAATATAGCTGAACATCCATTTATAATCCCAGTTGTTTGTATTGACACTTTAACATTACGTTTTTATATTATTCTAAAACAAAAAAGAACTCAGCGTACTGTACGCACAGGACAGTACTGATGCATAACAGCGGCTCGATATGGCGACCACAAACTTTGTTACAGATAGTTTACTTAGAAACCTGTTGTGGTTCACCCTCGCCATCCCACATGCCGTATCTTCAGTTTCTAGTGCAGCGGCCAGAACTCATAAGAGCAGATCTTCCTCTGTCTCTACAGGGGTCTCTTAAGTTATACTTTGCATGCGACTCAACAACTGGTAGCCCACATCATCCTGTCTACTCTATTGCATACCAGGAGAAGCAACTCAGACTTTACTTTCCCTCAGCAGACGTGGACGCCTTACACATGTAAACTGAAGCTGCCGTGAAAAGAAACGGTACGTTTCCGAACATGGGTTCCTATTCAAATTATTATGTTCTCGCTCCCGTCAACAAATCTTGGTAGTTTGTAAGGGGAATTTCGGAAACCCTGTATGTATTTTATTCCATTTTTAGAGTTGCGTGTTACTTACATTAATAATATCAATTTAATATATGACAACATATACACATGGTATGTGTAAATTGTGTCCGTAAGTGAATGACTGTTCCTGTCACCAACCCATTACAAGAAGCCCATATGAAAATGGGTCGAAAATGTACAAATTCCGAGAGGAATTCCCTGTTATGTAATGCACCTCAGACTTACATTTTTACTTGCATTCTTCGTTACAGGTGGTCTCGTCATTTCTTTTTAGCTTGTCTTTTGTTGTTTTGCGTATGTTAGTAACATCCATCACGTCACAAAAGATTTATTTGGTGGGAGAGACAAGCGACATGCACTACATATACGGCCTTGCGGATGGAAATGCTGCGGCAGCACTTCAGCTTCATACTTAAAGGTATCTCAAGAGGCAGTTACCATGTGTAAATACATTTACACAGTGCTTTTGAGAGAAAGGCACATTGGAAAGAAGGATTTGTAACATTGGCAGACCCCAAGACCTATGGAGCTGCGAGCTATTACGCGTTCATATTTTGGACAAAAGCCAATATACTGACTGATCGAAGGCAAGGAGTTACCTCACCTGTAACATTCAGCATCACAATCTCCTGTGAACGCATGACTTTCAGTGGGTGAAAGGCTTAAATCCCGAAAACGTCCATAGCAGACGATCTTTGTCAATGCACGTCGCGGCAGTGTGCTGTGTTCGTGCATTGTCAGTTGTTGGCACTGATAAGGCTGCTTTACAAGTGATGGGATTTTCAGTTATCGTAGCAATCACGTCTGTGCGTACGGAAACCCTAATGCAGTACATGACAACGGTAGCGATTCAGCCTCAGCGTGTAGGATGGAACCAGACATGAGTGTGTTGGTAGTTCTTACTTCATTCCGCATTATCTTACTAGATGAATTTAGCTACGTTTTCTCAGAAGTGCGGTGCTTCATACACTGAGCTGACAGAAGTCATGAGATACCTCTTAACATGACGGACCACCTGTTGGCCAGTGTAGAACAGTAGCGAGACGTGGCATGGACTCAGCACGTCGTTGGAAATCCCTCAGAAATAAAAGCCATGCTGCCTCTGTAGCCGTCCGTAATTGCGAAAGTATTGCCGGCGTAGGATTTTGTGCACGAACGGATTTCTCGATTACGTCCCAAACCATGTCTGATGGATGGCCAAATCATTCGATCGAACTGCCCAGAACGTTTTTCGAATCAGTCGCCAACAGTTGTGGCCTGGTGACATGGGCCATTGTCTTCCACGAAAATTCCGTCGTTGTTGGGAACAAGAAGGCCAGAAGGGGCGGGTGTGGGGACCAAAAGGGAGAATTGGTCCAAAGTATAGTCAAATTAACAAGGCAAAAACGTACCAAATAAAGGGACTCCTATTAAGCTCCTGTTACGATAGGAAAAGGAGGGCCGCGAGTCTATTCTCGTACCCGACACTCGGAATTTCGATACTAAACCACGCAGTGGTTCACGATGTCCCTCTTGCAGCGCCTGGTATTGTAGTTTGTTCATCTCTGTAACGCTTTTGCGGTAAGTGAAATATTCTGTGACTAAACGCTCCGCTCTCTACTATTAGTCCTACCTGGTAGGTGTTCCAGAGTGAGGAGCTGTACTGAAGAGTCAGTTGACCTAATGTTTTGTAAGCTAATTATTTCTTAGATGTCTCCTTGAGACCCTTCCCATGAATCTGTCCGACATCTGCTATTTTACGTGGTTATTTCACGTAAGGTCGCTCTGGACGTTTACTCTTAGATATCTTACGGTTGATACGACTTCTAAAAATTTGTCATCAGTGGGGTATTTCCACGCTAGTTTATTTCTGCGATGTGTGAGCAGTATGTTACATTTATTTACGTTCTGGGTGAACTGCATTTCTCTGCACTATTCATCAATCCTCTGCAAGTTCTTTTGCAAATAGCTACTACCTTCTTGCATTACTACTTTCTTGTAGGTAACTATCACCTGCAAATAATGTTGTGGAGCTTCTGTCATTTTCTGCTGTATCATCTAATATATTATTAAAAGTAATGGTTCTTTCAGACTCTCTTAGCGTTCTGCTGAAATTACTTTACATCTATTTTGTTAAATTAAGAGCAACGTGGTGTTTTCTCTGCAAGGAAGCCTTGAATGCAGTAGTAAATCTGGTACGATACTCTGGATACTCGATAAGCTCTTATTTTTTTCTCTGGACGACAGTTCGGGACGGTGTCAAATGCCTTCCTGAAGTCTAGGAACAAGGCATAAACCTGAGCACTATGGATCTCATGGAACGACAGATCGAGCAGAGTTTCACAAATCTCTTTGCGAAATTCATGTTGAGTTTTATGGCGATTTTCGTTCTTCAAAATGTCACAATACGAGAGCGTAAACCATGTTTCATAATTTTATAACAAATTGACATCAGTGGTATAGTCCTTTAACTATGTACCGAGCGAGGTGGTGCTATTGTTAGCACACTGGACACTCATTCGGGAGTTCTTTCTTTCTTTCTTTCTTTCAGATACATACTATTCTGTTCCGCTGTCACCTATCTCAGTATCTGCCATTTTCATGTTCGTATGCCAACTCTAAGCTTTTCAATAGTACCTTTCAGGTAGTGGAGCCATACCACGAAGCTGCAGTCCTTATGGAACAATTGGGAGGTAGCCTCGTGTTTGTAACTCAGACAACAGCTACCGCAGCCTCCCATATATGTATTCGGCTTGGATGTGCAATTCGAATCGGTGCAGAAATACCATGAAATATTGGGTACACATCGCAAATAGTAGTACGAGAGCCCAACTGTTTCAAGTTTGCACCGTTTAACAATTTTGGGAGCATCATCGAGTACTAGAAAGTACAGTCTTAGACAATAAAACTGACCGCCAGCCGGCCGCCACGTCGACTAAGCCCGAGTCGTTCACTTAAGGTGACCAATAAAACCGACCGCCTCTGACAAAGCTACGTCGGGCCATCTGTACAATATGGCAACGCTAAAAAGATGCGGAAGTTTCAGGAGAAAGTGTTGTGTATTTACGAGATACTCTGCGGTTGCGATAGCCCGTGGGCTAGTGGCAATCGTGCAGCCTTAACCAGTAATCGCGTGTTCGTGTCCAACTGTCTTTTTTTTTAAATACATTTCGGCCCTCGTCTAAAGTTACATCTGATTGAACATTGAAGATAATTCGCATCACATTCTACCCACTTGTAATAACAAATACTTTCAGAAACAATTACGCCCGACAGCTCGTGGTTGCGTCGCTATCAGTGCAGCTTATGCTCGAGCGTTTCCTCGTGATGCATCAACAACCGGCCACCGGCCAGACGCCACCCGCCGCCTGAAATCGGCCGCCGCCCAGTTGAACGCGGCGCCACGCTGTCGGTGTATCAACCGTCATTTTCGAATTTGAAGTTCTAGTTATCATCTTGCAGTTAAGCATTGGATTTTGCACACTTCAAAATCATGAACTACCGTTAAGCATTGTAAAATTAGGTCGCAAGTGGAAAGAGGTGTAACATCTGCAACACAAAACTTTTGGTATAACAGAGGGGTGAATGCAGAAGTGGCAGCTCGAAAGATTTGAACTGTATGTGGACCGAGTGCTTTTGGGGAAATATGCGCCAGAAAAAAATATTCTTGTTTCAACAAAGATCTTTCAAGCAGGATTGATTTTCCACATTAAGAAAGTCTCGACTACTGATAAAGTGATGGATTGCCATATAACCACCATTCGACATTTGCATTCAACAGGCAATCTTCAGAAGTTTGGTGTAGGAATCCTGCATGCTCCGATTCGAAACAACTGAAATCAACGAAGTAACTATTACTGCACTTTTGCTTGATCATTATCAGGTCGCTCATTGAGCATTCCTATGCAATACTTACTGGTGACGAGTTATGAAGTTCTTATCGTTAACTTCCTAACAAGAAATGAAAGGCTGAGCCCCCAAAAGACGTAAACTCGAGAAAAGAGTAGTGTGAACATAATACTTTCCATCTGGTAGCTCAAAAAGTGCATTTTGCACTAGGAATTCTTCCGCAAGGGTGTGTCCATCACAGCTGGAATTTGTTGCCAACAATGGACACCTTTCGGTCGTAGTGTAAGAAAATCGACCGACAAAACTACATCACGTGTGTTAATGCATGATAACACACACTGTTGATCTTAGGAACAAACCGGCCGAGGTGGCCGAGTGGTTCTTGGCGCTACAGTCTGGAGCCGCGCGACCGCTACGGTCGCAGGTTCGAATCCTGTCTCTGGCATGGATGTGTGTGTTGTCCTTAGGTTAGTTAGGCTTAAGTTGTTCTAAGTTCTTGGGGACTGATGACCTCAGAAGTTAAGTCCCATAGAGCCATTTGAACCATTTTTAGGAACAAAACTATCCAGGAGATTGATAGGGAAGTCATCTCTCGGGCAGTCGTCCCTCTGATTGTATACTCTTAAAATTTTACCTTTCCTGCCCTTGATCGATCAACCGTCAAAGGCAGTTCATTTCTAGACGAAAATGCTGTTCAGACTACACTGGTTTAGTGAAAATTTGCTGGAGCCTTGTCTTACGATTGTCTTATGGAGTTTCTCTGTCTGCTTGAAACTCTGGTACAAAAGAATGAAAAATATGGCTTTCAGCAAGCGTCTAAACGCGAACGAAAGCAGCTTGTAACTAGTAGGCAAGCATGTTACCTCGGAGCTGATTTTTTCCTCAAGTGGGTAGACATAATTTTGAGTTTGAATTGTTGACAAATATCAGACGTATTCTGTTGGTTTTAGTGTTTCTATGTGTAGAATTTTAATCAATGATTTTTCTATAGGTTTTTGCTGTCGCAAATTGAGCGTTGAAGTCTCGCATTAGCATTTTCACGTTTTCTTGGTGAATTTTGCTCGTGGTTTTTTCGAGTGTGTTCCAGATTTTTTGGGGTTTTTCTTATTTTCGATGTTGGTGGGGCCATGTGCATTGCAGAATATATATTTTTTATTGACGCTCTGGATGCGCATAGTGGTAAGTCGATTGTTAATGGGTGTGATTTCTTTGACAGAGTTGACGACGGATCTGTGTATGAGATATACCATGCCGAAGGTTTGTGAGCCTTTTGTTATCTTTTGCTGTGTTTTTCTCGTTAAGATGCGATAGTTTCCGTAATGCAAAATTTCATTATGAGTTAGTCATGTTTCATGAAGAGCAAGGATGAGAATTTTTTGTCGGTCGAATTCTTATGCGAGATATTTTCCTGCTTGGATCAGTGTATTGATATTTAGCATTCAAATGAATGTTTTCTGCTTGCAGGGAAGTTTACCAGAGATCTCACATATTCTCTGCAAGTTTAATTTATTTGCACAGTTCATGTTTGCTTGTATCTAAGCCTTTGAAACCAAATATATTCAGCCAAGCTCATTGAGCTAACAGACGGTGACCAGAGTACCGTCGATTTTTCACTCAGACGTGTGTGGATTTTGGGTTCAACGGCGATTTCCTCAGTACCATCCATATCTGGGACGCTTTCTCCTTTTCGCCACCTGGGGAGGCGCCTTTATTATTAATATTCTTTCTTTTCTCATACGTTATGTCTGGTCAAAAATGGAAAGTGACATGGACCTTGATCAAGCGTGGCCTCCTTTTAACTGTACGGTATATGTTACACTACATTTAGCAACTTTCGGGTAATTGAACATGTATCAATAATTACAGATTTCTGTAGTTGTATATACAAGTTTGGATGTAGCTGTATTGCGTTGATGTACTGGTTGATAGTGTGTGGTATGACTCCTGTAGTTGATAGTATAATTGGTATAATGTCAACTTTATCCTGATGCCACATGTCCTTGACTTCCTCAGCCAGTTGGATGTATTTTTAAATTTTTTCTCCTGTTTTCTTTTGTATATTTGTTGTATTGGGTATGGATATTTCGATTAGTTGTGTTAATTTCGTCTTTTTATTGGTGAGTATGATGTCAGGTTTGTTATGTGGTGTTGTTTTATCTGTTACAATCGTTCTGTTCCAGTATAATTTGTATTCATCATTCTCCAGTACATTTTGGGGTGCATACTTGTATGTGGGAACGTGTTGTTTTATAAGTTTATGTTGTAAGGCAAGCTGTTGATTTATTATTTTTGCTACATTGTCATGTCTTCTGGGGTATTCTGTATTTTCTAGTATTGTACACCCACTTGTGATGTGATCTACTGTTTCTATTTGTTGTTTGCAAAGTCTGCATTTATCTGTTGTGGTATTGGGGTCTTTAATAATATGCTTGCCTTAATATCTGGTGTTTGTTTGATCCTGTATTGCAATCATGAATCCTTCCATCTCACTGTATATATTGCCTTTTCTTAGCCATGTGTTGGATGTATCTTGGTCGATGTGTGGCTGTGTTAGATGATACGGGTGCTTGCCATGTAGAGTTTTCTTTTTCCAATTTACTTTCTTCGTATCTGTTGATGTTATGTGATCTAAAGGGTTGTAGCAGTGGTTACGAAATTGCAGTGGTTTAGCCGATGTATTTATATGAGTGAGTGCTTTGTGTATTTTGCTAGTTTCTGCTCGTTCTAGAAAGAATTTTCTTAAATTGTCTACCTGTCCATAATGTAAGTTTTTTTATGTCGATAAATCCCCTTCCTGCTTCCTTTCTGCTTAATATGAATCTTTCTGTTGCTGAATGTATGTGATGTATTCTATATTTGTGGCATTGTGATCGTGTAAGTGTATTGAGTGCTTCTAGGTCTGTGTTACTCCATTTCGCTACTCCAAATGAGTAGGTCAATATTGGTATAGCATAGGTATTTATAGATTTTGTCTTGTTTCTTGCTGTCAGTTCTGTTTTCAGTATTTTTGTTAGTCTTTGTCTATATATTTCTTTTAGTTCTTTAATATTTCTATGATCTATTCCTATTTTTTGTCTGTCTCCTAGATATGTATAGGCATCTGTTTTTTCCATCGCTTCTATGCAGTCGCTGTGGTTATCCAATATGTAGTCTTCTTGTTTAGTGTGTTTTCCCTTGAATATGCTACTTTTCTTCCATTTGTCTGTTCCAAAAGCCATATTTATATCATTGTTGAATACTTCTGTTACCTTTAGTAATTGGTTGAGTTGTTGATTTGTTGCTGTCAGTAGTTTTAGATCATCCATGTATAGCAAATGTGTGATTTTGTGTGGGTATGTTCCAGTAATATTATATCCGTAATTTGTATTATTTAGCATGTTGGATAGTGGGTTCAGAGCAAGACAGAACCAGAAAGGACTTAATGAGTCTCCTTGGTATATTCCACGCTTAATCTGTATTGGCTGTGATGTGATATTATTTGAATTTGTTTGGATATTAAGTGTGGTTTTCCAATTTTTCATTACTATGTTTGGGAACTGTATCAATTTAGGATCTACATTGTATATTTCCAATATTTGTAGTAACCATGAGTGGTGTACACTATCAAAAGCTTTTTGGTAATCAATGTATGCATAGTGTAGCGACCTTTATTTAGTTTTAGCTTGATATGTCACCTCTGCATCTATTATCAGTTGCTCTTTACATCCTCGTGCTCCTTTGCAACAGCCTTTTTGTTCTTCATTTATAATTTTGTTCTGTGTTGTATGTGTCATTAATTTATGTGTAATGACTGAAGTTAATATTTTGTATATTGTTGGTAGGCATGTTATGGGGCGATATTTAGCTGGGTTTGCTGTGTCTGCTTGATCTTTAGGTTTCAGATAAGTTATTCCATGTGTAAGTATCAGGTAATGTGTATGGGTCTGCAATGTAACTGTTAAATAATTTAGTTAGATGTGAATGTGTTGAGGTGAACTTCTTTAGCCAGTAATTTGCTATTTTATCATTTCCAGGGGCTTTCCAATTGTGCGTAGAATTAATTGCTCGGGTGACTTCATGTTGCAAAATTATCACTTCAGGCATTTGTGGTATCATCTTGTTTGAGTCTGTTTCTGCTTGTATCCACTGTGAATGCCTGTCATGTTGTACCGGGTTTGACCATATGTTGCTCCAGAAGTGTTCCATGTCTGTTATGTTTGGTGGATTGTCTATTTTAATGTGTGTGTTATCTATTGTTTGGTAAAATCTCTTTTGGTTTGTGTTGAATGTTTGGTTTTGTTTCCTTCTATTTTCACTTTTTTGTATCTTCTAAGTCGTTTGGCCAATGCTTGTAATTTTTGCTTCTTTTCATCTAATTGCTCCATCGCTTCTTGTGAGATTTTACCTAACCTTTTTCGTTTTTTTCTGACATTTCATTTCTTATAAATTGTGTTAGCTGTCCGATGTCTTTTCTCAGTTTTTCTATTCTGATCTGTAGCCTGTGTTGCCATGCTGGTTTTGTGGGTTTCTTCTGTGTGTTGGTTGGTTCTGATCTCTGCTTAGTGTGTATATTTAGTGTAGTGAGTGCTCCTATATACACCAGTAGTTTTAACTCTTCCATAGTTGTGTTTTTATTATTATTGTAATCAGCAAATTCAATATTGTGTGTCTTCCTACCACTGAAATAGATGTATATTGTTCGATTCAATATTTGCATCACATAAATATAGGTTATAATTACGTTACGTTGCTGCTAGTAGACATATTCCTCACTTTCTTAGACAGTTGCTACCTGTTACTCCAACAAAGGAATTTATGAGCGCAGCGTTGTTGCAATACAGACGTTCAAATTATCCGATTTCTGTAGTTTCAGTTCGATGCCAGATCGTTCTAATCGGATTCAGCCTGTCAGTCTTAATGTGGATTTCCGACTACGACTCTCATCACATGATTGATTCGATAAACCACATTCCTAATCGGACTATTGAATCTAGATTTCTTATCTATGACAGGGCATGCATTCTTAAACACTATGGAAAATACTAATACAATGTGCTTATTACAAATACCTTATTTAAATATATGAAGTAACGAGATAAGTTTATTTACAGGAGCAGAGCCCCATTCATCAGAGCAGAGCAGCGCAAGATTGATTTCAGGGCCAAGAGCGGAAAAAGCTTTTGCCGTTCGTCCCACGGTCAACCCGATAGAGAATATGTGGACAGAGGTAACGAAGTCATTGCTATGTGGACCTACAAATGTACGCGACCTGTGGTCGAATATAGGAAACGTATGGTGGGAAGTAAACCATCACGCTACACTATCGAGGACCTTAATGGAATCAATGCCCTGACGCCTTCGAGAAATCTTACGTAATAATTGTGGTTGGGTTGGTTACTGAAAGTATATTCGTCCACAAAACCCATGTGGACAATTGATTGATAATCGGGCAAGCTTTGCTTTGTCGCAGCTCTTTTGCGTACAAGTCCATTTACTTTAAGTCTCCTCCTCACAATTCTTACAATGCAAAGTAAATGGAAAATCTCACCCAGTGCCACCGCGATTTGTTTATGTTGGCTGAGCGTGGACACTGCAGCAGACGCTTCGCCGTAAACATAAAGAAATCACCTTGCTCTGGCCGCAGTGAGCGGACATCACTGCCTGCATGTTCTTATAGTAACCAGCGTGACAATCTACTCACAGATGCCATGAAGCAATTGGAACGGGTATCATGTCATTAGTCATCAGAATATTAACCAGTGAGTATATCTCCACTATTTGGATCCAAAGAAAATAGGAACCTTCTCCCAAAGTAATGTGAGGTGATATCAAAATTATCCAATACACAAAAATTAACTGCAGAGCTTTCATGCACGCAGTAGTAACACACTAGGAAAAATTATGTCTTAGAAGAGTATATTTAATTTCCTCCTCTCATATCAATGCCCTTGTTTTTGTATTAAGTGAGAAAATAAAAAACAAGTTTCTGAGAAGCGTATGTCATTTCCTCTTCTCATACAATAGCTTTTGTTCTAGTATGAAGTGTTCTGAAGCATAATATGGCACCAGAGTCTTATCGTAGACCCTATCGGAAACTCAAAAAGCAGGGAGCTCTCTATTTTTTATCCAACAGTGTTTCATACATTATTACCTCTCGCAGATTCTTATATAAGGATTTGTGGGCATCAAGTTCAACAGAATGAGCCTTATGTTACTGTGCTAATTACGATATGGAAAAAAAAATGCAACGAAGATGAGTTTCCCTAGAGCCATTAAGATATTTGCACATGTCTGTATTCAGAAATACTTTACAGAATTCATGCGGCAGACAACAACTGTGAGTGCACTTCAGACTTCATTCTTAAGTCGTCAGGAGACGGACGGAAACGTCAAACTAACGTCGCTTTCCTAGCCATATTCACTCCAAAATGATGTGTTATTAAGGTAGTTGAGTGTTCTAGGAACCACACTTTGATAATTCCCATATGAGTACTCCGATAGCCAAAAGATACCGTTAGTGTGAAACCATCGGGAACTACATTAATATCAAACTGCAACAACTTGAGACAATACGTGGACTCTTACTTCTCTGGGTGATCTCTTACTGTTATTTAGGATTCTCTCTGCCCTACGCGGAATACAAATGGAACTTCACATTCACGAGGGGCTTTACGCTATTCTTGACGAACATCAGCGACGAACATCACTGCGAGTAACAACTGCATGATAATGGTCTGGGTTGCAGTGGATGTATGGTGTTACTGCTTACAGTAACGTTAATGGTATCGCACTTAATCTAGCGCTGACTACCTACGTAAATAAAGATAGTATGGTGGCGTCGTCGCTTCTCTTTATTGGGAATCAGCTTGAGTAATCTGATTTAACGAATATAGTACTCCATTCACAGGCTGCTAATGATACAGTAAGTCTACAGAGAGAATCGTGCAGGTACTACATTAATTCTATAGTGAATTGTGTGACAAATATTACCATCAGCTATGCAACTGAAATGACTATGTTGCACTTGGTTAAGTGATCAGCTGCTTCCTGCTTCGACTGTTCGTAAATGCTTGTATTCTTACCATTCATTACTTGACTAAATATGCGCTACAATAATGGATGCCGCTGAAGTCCCGTTACATTGATGGCAAGACAAATGTTCGCAAATCACAGTATTGCCCCAAAAAACAATTTCATCTTAAATATCGAAGGACAGACCTCCACACTACACAGGACGTTGAAATACAGCAGCGGCGGCAGATGAAAACGCGTGACCGCAAGGGGTTCGAAACGGGATCTCCTGCTGACTAGGCAGAAGCGCTGACCATTGCACTATTGGGACACAACGTCCAAGATGCTTGCAGGACCTATCTATACACGCGCCTCGTCTGACGAAAATTCTCATCTTTGCCGCATACCACATACGCGGTACCCCCCCCTCCCCCCCAATCCATCAATTATGCCATTCGCCCGCAGCTACTCTGTATTCTGGCGAGGTTTCGGATGATGACGTGCGTCTAGCACTGAAAACTTTCGATGTCCCGTCGAGACCTGAATAATTATACAGTATGTTTCAGGAGAATAGTAAATATTGTAGGATGTGGTAGTACAGATAAATCGCAGAAAAATGCCATACAACATGTGTCCAATATTTATTGAGTACATACAGCTGGGGTCAATGCATTTTCGCTTCATATGTTGGTCCTTACAAGACCCCGTTGTCTACAATTCCTTGAAAATGAGATTCCAGCATTATTGGAAGAGGTTCATTTTGCTCCAAGAATGCTTATGTTCCTCCAGCATAACGGGGCTCCTGCACATTCTAGTCATCAGGAGACAATCCAAACCTAACATTTCCCGGAAGATGGATCAGTAGAGATGGCCACTTTCCTTGGCTACTGAGGTCCCCAGACCTTGTTTCTTTTGATTTTTGCCTGTGGGGATGGTTAAAAGGTGAAATCTACAAAGTAAAAGTTAACTCAAGAGCCGATTTGATCGTTCGGATTAAGAATAGTGCAGCCCTCCTAAAAGAACGCAAAGACGACCTCGGAAGAGCTACACTTGGTGCTATCAAGAGAAGTCAAAATTGGATTGAAGTCGGGGGAGAATTTTTTGAAAATGAACTTTGAACGTCCTCAATTGCCTTTGCTTTGAGTTTTTTAGGGTTACGTACTAACAGCTGTATCTCTGTACTCAATAAAAGTGGACACATTTGTATGGAATT
The DNA here is from genome assembly GCF_023864275.1 of Schistocerca cancellata. Taxonomy (NCBI): domain Eukaryota; kingdom Metazoa; phylum Arthropoda; class Insecta; order Orthoptera; family Acrididae; genus Schistocerca; species Schistocerca cancellata. The sequence goes on from NC_064629.1 coordinate 265,043,033, forward strand.
CTTTTATGCAATTAGTCTATACCACCACCCGCTAAAATATCTACTATTCCTCCTGAAAAACCCTGCAAATGTACACACACACACACACACACACACACACACACACACACACACACACACACACACACTTCTATCTTCAGTGCTATTCGGAAAATGTTTGGCGACTCACTGATAAGGACGGACTGGAGCTGCATTAACCTATTCATTTCACTAGATATATTTGAAATTTTCTGAACCATTCATGTTTAATAAGTGACAGCGACAGGGTCTCTCTTCGTTTACTTTGTGGGAAACTTGCTCCTTTCTGTCCTAGCCTATACTACAGCAGTGAGTGATTGGTCACATTCTTGATACCACATTGGAAGTGTTATTGGAACTGTAGCCAAACATTCCAATCCCGCTGGAAAAGTATGTTTCAAGTCAGATGGTTTTGCTTCTCCTCCCATGTCATTGAAAACGATCACAACGAAATTAAGTATAGGAATCGTACGAAACCCTTGAGTTCATATTGTGGTGCTGTGCAGATGAAAAAGTAGTTTTTCACAATTATCAGATGACAGATGGAGTTTGTCAGATTCCACTAATTATGACTGCATTATTAATTGTTGGTTCACAGGCGCTTTCCTGCTGCTTATTGTAACTTTTTTTTAATGTTAGAGCTGGAAGAAAAGAAACATAAGATTTTCGCCATATGGAATATTCGAAATCACCTTAAGTCTTCACGTTTCGAGCAACGGGAGAATATACGCCAGAAAAGCTGACAAGAAGAAGTCAGGTCGTGCCTGTCTTCTGGCAGATGTGCCACTGACAGTGATCTCAATAACAATATTGTATAGCAAAGATACGTTGTCAACTCAAACACTGGAGAAGTTCCAAAATTGTGAGTCGCGTCTGGTGATTACGCTTTCAAGGTTTCGGTCCGATTAAGACAGTAAAACAAATAATCGTCGCAGTTATTTATGACGTTTCCTTTGCATTCAGTGCTTCGATGTATTACAGGTAATTCCACTCCAGCCCCTAAACCTAGCTACAGAAATGCTAATAAGACTCATTGAAATATTATGAGTATATTCCGGCCCTTGCGAGCCACAACTTTGAGATGAAGATATAGCCACTTCCGGTGTCACTCACAGAACGCATCAGCTGGTATCCTTCCTGAGAGTATAACTGAAACTTGGCAACAACGCAGAATATGTTTGGCAACCCTGTGACAGACGAGTTACTTCCGTGATGGCACAGAACTATCCCGCTAAATTCACTTGATATTATGCTGTCGTTTCAATTGAATCATGTTATTTTCTCTTGCGAAGTGATATATGGATATCAGTTAATGCTTTTGAGTCCACGAAAGTCGTTGGAAACGGGAAGTACAACTACTCTCGTCTCAAATGTTGCGACTTATCTGTCATAGCAGCTACCGTGCCGATAAGTAACTCACAGACGGCGCACCTTTTCGCTAGCTCCGAGGTAACGTGCTTGCCTGCCGATTACAAGCTGTTTTCGTTCGCCTTTCGAGTCTCACTGAAAGCCGTACTTTTAATTCTTTTGTGGCAGAGCTACAAGCAGGCAGATAGAAACTCATTATGGAAATCGTATGACAACGCTCGAGAAAATTTGTCTTGCTACTTTCAGTGCCCCTTAGTGTCACAGCGAAAACCTTATGGTACTGAAAAATTCGTAATGCCACTCTTATTTTCTGCCGACATTTTTTTGTTGCTGTGAAAACATAATTCTACCTATGATCCGCCGCATTTTCATAATATTTGAGTATGATACAAGACGAAGTAAATAGAGACCTTTTCGAAGTCAAAAGTCGGTAATATCCTATTAATTTGTGTTAAAATAGGCACAGTCTTCTTACAGGTATGTAATGCTTTATTAAGGTAGACTACCGTCGTGATGTTTCCGTAGTAAGTTGAATTTAATTTGTATTAGTGAAGTGAATACAGTTGTGTTCAATAAAGTAATGGAAAACCCAGTTATATCAGCAACAGTATAGCCTTTCACAGTATGACAACGTTGAAGTAGTTTCCAAATGCTTCGTCTGTAGAAACCTACTGGTTCTAACAAAGTTATTAAACCAGTGTAATTTAAAGAGCATTTTCATCTAGAAATGAATTGCCTTGACGGTTGATCGATGAAGAGCGGGAAAGGTAAAATTTTACGAGTATACGATGAGAGGGACAAGTGCCTGAGAGATGACTTCCCCATCGATACAAGTTCCTGAGAAATGACTGCCCTATTAATCTCCTGGATAGTTGTGTGTCTCAAATTAACAGAGTGCGTTATCATGCATTAGCACATGTAGTTATGTTTTGTCAGTCGATTTTCTTACACTGCCACCGAAAGGTGTCAATTGCTGGCAACAAATTCCAGCTGTGATGGACACACCCTTGGGGAAGAATTCGTAGAGCGAACTGCACTTTTGGAGCTACCAGATGGGAAGTATTATGTTCACACTACTCTTTTCTCGAGTTTACGTCTTTTGGGGGCTCAGCCTTTCATTTCTTGTTAGGAAGTTAACGATAAGAACTTCCTAACTCGTCACCAGTAACAGTATTGCATAGGAATGCTCAATGAGCGACCTGATAATGATCAAGCAAAAGTGCAGTAATAGTTACTTCGTTGATTTCAGTTGTTTCGAATCGGAGCATGCAGGATTCCTACACCAAACTTCTGAAGATTGGCTGTTGAATGCAAATGTCGTATGGTGGTTATATGGCAATCCATCACTTTATCAGTAGTCGAGACTTTCTTAATGTGGAAAATCAATCCTTAATGCTTAACGGTAGTTCATGATTTTGAAGTGTGCAAAATCCAATGCTTAACTGCAAGATGAGAACTAGAACTCCAAATTCGAAAATGGCGGTTGATACATACACCGAAAGCGTGGCGCCGCGTTCAACTGGGCGGCGACCGATTTCAGGCGGCGGGTGGCGTCTGACCGGTGGCCGGTTACTGATGCATCGCCAGGAAACGCTCGAGCATAAGCTGCATTGATAGCGACGCAACCACGAGCTGTCCTGCGGAATTGTTTCTGAAAGTATTTTTTTATTAGAAGTGGGCAGAATGTGATGCGAATTATCTTCGATGTTCATAACTTTAGACGACTAAGTTTAGAATGCACGACGATTACCACTAGCCCACGGGCTAACGCAACCGCAGAGTATCTCGTAAGTACACAACACTTTCTCCTGAAGCTTCCGCATCTTAAAGCGTTGCCATAGTGTGCAGATGGCCGGACTTAGCTTTGTCAGAGGCGGTCAGTTTTATTGGCCACCTGAAGTGAACGACTCGGACTTGGTCGATGTGGCGGCCGGCCGACCGGCCGTCAGTTTTTATGTCTATGTGCGTGTTAGAAACGTGAAATTGCTATAACCAGCAAATGACTTTATCCCGGGGGAGAGCATTATCTATCTGCTTTCTTCTGCCTACGTCCATACCCGTTGCCATACGAACTACTGTTACTGCGGGATTACCGGTATTATGAGGCCCTGTATGTACCGAAACAATATCTGACGTTGCGAGCACATTGCTGACTCGTTCGTATGCATCGAGCCTATGAGACGTTACTGTCAGAGGTATTCCAGTCTTAAGTAAGCGAGTAAAGTGGTGGGGCGGTTATATGACTTAAATGAAGCTGCCGTCCACCACGTTGCAGTGCGCTATAAGCGAATGGATTTCGCCCTTCGTTAACAATATTTGCACTCTTTTTATTTAATTTGGACCACATTGTGATCATTAGTTTTCAGCGTGCTTTGGACACACCGTTTTAGTTCTTTATTTTTTACCTGTATGGCCGTTGTATTGCCGATGAACGTAGAGGACATGCTGAGGCCCTTGGGCGGAATGTCGCACACGGCCGTCTTCACGTTGTTAGGGATCCACTCAGCGAAGTAGTTGCTGTTCTTGTTCTGCATGCTCAGAATCTGCTCGTCCACCTGTAAACAATTTCGGGTGCTTTCACTGGGACAACAGCATATGTTCTACATAAACTTGTGTTAATAGTGCCAATTTGGCAGAATAACAAGTCCATTATAATACTGACAAGACCACCTTAGAAGATAGTCTTCTTCGATTTCCTTCTTAAGTATAAAATTTTGAGATCAGTGACCAGGCACCAGTTTGCTACAGCAGTATGACGTAATTCGCACGAGAACTCCAAGCAAATCGCCTTTGAAGACCACAAGACTTCAGAGTGTCATTAAGATCAAAATATTTCAGGCTAATTAATATAGCTGCCGATAGCTTACCAGTCTCGTTATTTTTAAGACCTTGTTTATGATCTGGCTATCAGAAAATTTTACGTACTCTCAATAAAATTCTGAATTATTAAATGGAGATGTTCGTTAATAAATATCGAATTATTATTTTCGAATAAATTTTTTAAAAATCGCCTGAAAATGCTATGTCAGAATAAATTAAAATTTTGCGCAAAAAATGCGAAATAGCAAATAGAAAAAATATTTCTAGACTGGAAAGTAACTGCTGTAGAGACTTGATCGAACTCCAAGACATTTCGCAAATATGTATCTAATTTTGTTTCATACGTCAGTTGTTTGATGTGCACTAGAATATATGTAGGAGATATCTGAGCATTTACGTGTGCGCATCCTGTGTCGGGTTGTATGTCGCAAGTACAAATTACTGTCACTCGTGCTGTGGTTATCTGTACACGGTAAATGCCTCTTAACAGTTCACCTTGATGTAATTCGTCCATGCTGTATCAGCATTCAGTATAGGCCTTAATACCTAGTGAAAATGGAAGACAATAGGCTTTGAACAGCTTATGTACTGAGAAAATGCATCGATGATATTACGTTGACGAAAGTACAACCAGTACAGCAAGCCATAGCTGCAAAGGCAATTATTTAAAGCTGAATAGAAACAGTGGTTGAAGGTATCCTGAGAATTTAGGCTATCGAGAGAAATTTGGAAGTTCGTAGCGCTATACTTGCCGACTTTCTTGAACGATAGGTTGAAGAATGGCGAATCTACGTTTATAGCATTTGTTGATTTACAATGTTGACTGGAATAAACTTTTTTAAATTATGAAGGCAGCTCAGTTGAAAGATAGGAAGCGAAATGTTATTAATAACTTGCACAGAAATCAGACTGCAGTTGCTGAGAGAGAGAGAGAGAGAGAGAGAGAGAGAGAGAGAGAGAGAGAGAGAGAGAGAGAAGAAGAAGAAGAAGAAGAAGAAGAAGAAGAAGGTAGTCTATTCACAATATTTAATGCGCCCATTGAGCAAGTAGAGGAAATCAAGGAGAATTTTGGAGAGGCAATTAAAGTTGAAGGAGAAGAAATGAAAACATTTTCTGATGAGCCTGTAATTTTGTCAATTAAGGCTAGCGACTGAACGGCAGTTTGAACAGAATGCATAGTGCCTAGAAAGGGTAATTATAATATGATCATCAACAAAAGTGAAACAAAGGAAATGGTATAACCTCATTTAATGAAGTGACACTGAGGGAATAGGATTAAAAAAATGGGGTTTGCTATTTTGGCAGCTAAGTAACTGAGGATGGTTGAATTATAGATCATATAAAATACGAAATGGCTGTAGCAAGGAAAGCATTTCACAACGAAATTTGTCTACACCTAAAACCAATTTCAAAATTAGAAATTATTTCCATTTCCAGAAGATATTTGACGTGAGTTCAACCTGTAAAGGAAGTGACGTGTAAAGAACATAGCACGTTAACATGTTGACTCAGCATGTCTCTCATCAACGTTTCTTTCTTTTAGGCAAGTTAACTCTAATTTCGTTTCCCCCAATTTGATTAATTGCATTATTAGTTACTCGATCTATCCATATAATCTTCAGCATTCTTCTGTAGCGCCACATTCAGTACATTGACTGCCAAGAGGCCATTGGTGGGCGCGCTGTCAGCGGCCCTGGCACGCCAAATGTGGCCTTGTGGCAGTCAGCGTGTTTATGTGGTGCTACAGAAGATTGCTGAAGATTATATGGGTAGATCAAGTAACCAATAATGTACATTAATCAAATCGGGGGAAACGAAATTTCTTACTTGACTAAAAGAATCGGTTGATGGGACAAATAGTAATCCATCAACAAATTTTTAGTTTGATACAGGAGGGGGAAAAAAGGAGTGTAGAAGCTGTAGTGGAAGACCACGGAATAAAAAAAACTGCAGATTCACACTGATGTGGGTTGCAGTAATTATGCAGATAAGATATACTTGCAGGGGTTAGTCTAGCATGAAGAGCTGCATCATACCTGTATGTGCTGTTTCTACAAAATATTTTCGATTTAGCACTTTACAGATTCTTCTAAGATTCACTCACCATGTCATTCACACTGTCTTTGTCTATAGTACTTGAGATAGTTATCGCGCCTATTTTTACATCAAAAATACGACCATATACATTTGTTTGGTTGTCGGCTCATATGAAAGACATTTTGTGGTAGCTCTATACATGCATAATATTAAGGGTACAGGTGTCCCATGCACTTTAAAAATTTGATATTTGAATGACACTAAGTGGAAGCCGATTTTCAGTACTCCAGGTAAAGACAGTAGAAGTTCGCTGATCGTACTTGGCTGGTGGTCTGCTGTCTTCTTTGCTAGTATTGCAGGAGTTCATACCAGACAGACCCCTGGCTCCGATGAATCCATCCTCATACAGCGGGGGACGTTAGACAGTGGTTCGCCAGGAGTGGGAGGTAAGTTTTGTTGGCCATCCAGTAAATTAGCGATGTGATAGGAATAAACGTGATTCAGATCTAATCACAATTATCGTTAGTAAGTAACAGCTGATAAAGGTAGAGGTAAGACAGACTGACAATACGAGCGATGATTTAAACTATAATATACTTGTCTCAATCAGACCACATACTGGGACATTCGCCGTATGACCGGATTGCTGTTCTTTGAATATTTAATGAAATGCACTTCGCAATCGCGTTTGGGATACACACATGCTTCTGGGACAGCTAGACGTTAGAGATGGATTGGTAGATCTGCCTTTGTTACTTATTAACGAGGATAGAACTTTGATATAAGCGTAGAAACACTATTTTTAGGTGTTAGTTTTAGCCTTTTGGTTCCGCATTCACCCGAGTCACCAGTTACGTAAGCAAATCGTTATCAACAGAAACACAGCAAAAATGAAATATTTGCGCATCGTACAACACTCATTGGTAATTTTTCACTGGACTACGAAGGCCCCTGCCACACTTGTTTAATCTGTGTATGAGTAACGCAGTTTTATGTTCAGTGGAATCCATATCACCCTGTGCCAATCCGTTCCTAGAGGCCAAAACAGTTTTAATGAGCCAGTAGCTGTTGTCTGCCAAGAGAGCTGAAATGCTATTCTAAGTAGCAGCATCACGTTAAGAGCAGTAGATGATAGGGGAACGACGTTTCTCTCACCATCCTGGGAGATCTGGGAGATTAGTTTTCACATTAGCCGAGTTTGGGGGGTAGGGGTAGGGGGGAAGGTTTAGAGAAATCCATTAACTCGGCGATAGACAATTTTTTCGATTTACTATCGATACCACGAAAACTCTGCAGCATGTAACATATCATTGTGGAAAATCACATTAGGAACGCTTCGTGCAAAGCTTGTCGTTTGGTCTCTACAGCTTCCATGACTTAGCAGTTGCTATACAATGAAGCTGCAAATAGGAGCAGACAAAGTTTATTGCGCAATAGTGCGCCGACCTATCTAAATGCTGTTTACGATTATGACGATACAGCATTTTTGTTCATTTCAGTTTAAACTGGAACGATGGTTGTTGAGAATGTTGACTTCAAATTATGTTTATAGAATGTCCGGAAGCTATTTCAGCCTTTCGTCATTTGTAGTGGAATACAGAAACGCAACGACATTATACATATAGAATTTCATCAATTAATTCACATGGCCTCACGCAAATGGCAGCTACAATATGAAACGACACATTACTGACACTTCATGCCTCCGCATGTGTCACATTTTTAAGAGCATCATACACTCCTGGAAATGGAAAAAAGAACACATTGACACCGGTGTGTCAGACCCACCATACTTGCTCCGGACACTGCGAGAGGGCTGTACAAGCAACGATCACACGCACGGCACAGCGGGCACACCAGGAACCGCGGTGTTGGCCGTCGAATGGCGCTAGCTGCGCAGCATTTGTGCACCGCCGCCGTCAGTGTCAGCCAGTTTGCCGTGGCATACGGAGCTCCATCGCAGTCTTTAACACTGGTAGCATGCCGCGACAGCGTGGACGTGAACCGTATGTGCAGCTGACGGACTTTGAGCGAGGGCGTATAGTGGGCATGCGGGAGGCCGGGTGGACGTACCGCCGAATTGCTCAACACGTGGGGCGTGAGGTCTCCACAGTACATCGATGTTGTCGCCAATGGTCGGCGGAAGGTGCACGTGCCCGTCGACCTGGGACCGGACCGCAGCGACGCACGGATGCACGCCAAGACCGTAGGATCCTACGCAGTGCCGTAGGGGACCGCACCGCTACTTCCCAGCAAATTAGGGACACTGTTGCTCCTGGGGTATCGGCGAGGACCATTCGCAACCGTCTCCATGAAGCTGGGCTACGGTCCCACACACCGTTAGGCCGTCTTCCGCTCACGCCCCAACATCGTGCAGCCCGCCTCCAGTGGTGTCGCGACAGGCGTGAATGGAGGGACGAATGGAGACGTGTCGTCTTCAGCGATGAGAGTCGCTTCTGCCTTGGTGCCAATGATGGTCGTATGCGTGTTTGGCGCCGTGCAGGTGAGCGCCACAATCAGGACTGCATACGACCGAGGCACACAGGGCCAACACCCGGCATCATGGTGTGGGGAGCGATCTCCTACACTGGCCGTACACCACTGGTGATCGTCGAGGGGACACTGAATAGTGCACGGTACATCCAAACCGTCATCGAACCCATCGTTCTACCATTCCTATACCGGCAAGGGAACTTTCTGTTCCAACAGGACAATGCACGTCCGCATGTATCCCGTGCCACCCAACGTGCTCTAGAAGGTTTAAGTCAACTACCCTGGCCAGCAAGATCTCCGGATCTGTCCCCCATTGAGCACGTTTGGGACTGGATGAAGCGTCGTCTCACGCGGTCTGCACGTCCAGCACGAACGCTGGTCCAACTGAGGCGCCAGGTGGAAATGGCATGGCAAGCCGTTCCACAGGACTACATCCAGCATCTCTACGATCGTCTCCATGGGAGAATAGCAGCCTGCATTGCTGCGAAAGGTGGATATACACTGTACTAGTGCCGACATTGTGCATGCTCTGTTGCCTGTGTCTATGTGCCTGTGGTTCTGTCAGTGTGATCATGTGATGTATCTGACCCCAGGAATGTGTCAAAGTTTCCCCTTCCTGGGACAATGAATTCACGGTGTTCTTATTTCAATTTCCAGGAGTGTATGTACACATGTTCTATGGCCTATCTTCATTGGTGGATTTCACAGGTGTGAAAATGTGCCCACATTAAGCGAAAACGAGACTAGGTCAATTACTGGCAGGTTTGTTGGCAGTTGTTAATACATGAACTAATCTGACACGGTATTACTGGCGTCCTCAGTTTTGCTATGTTATACCACTTCAAATTACCACTTCCTTCCCTTAAATCTCATTAAGATTTAGAACACTGCACTGATAATTTGGCATCTTGCGTTAATTAATAACCTTGATGACTATATCGAATGTAATCTTGGTAGCTTGTAATATGACGATGAAAATGATACAGTGTTATTCGTAAGTACCTCCGTTTCAGAAGACGACACTGCAAAAACTACACAACATACAGAAAAATTTAAAGACGGCAAGTCTTTCGGTCCTGCCTTTCTTCCGCTTTAATTGTTCATTCAAGCAGACACATACATTTAAGGTACTTTCATTAGGTTAGGAAGCCTCTATGGTCAATGAGGCTACTAAAGAGAGTTGTCTGTGATTGTAACACTGAATTAATTGTTAGCTAGGTGCGTGAAGTTATTAGAGCTGGTAGAACTGAGCGCTTGCTTTGTCGGAAGCCATGGCTGTGGCAGATGAGGTTTACTGATTCCACTTCGGAGAACACTATGGGTCTTAAAAATAGGTATAGACAGAGTGAAGGGCGACTGGTCAGCACAGCGGAAGCAGAGGCAGCGGACATGGCTTAAGGCACTGGAGAGGTGATGGGGTTTGGGAGGTCCACTGCCTACGGCAAGCGGTGAGCCCAGAGCGCGCCACAGCGTATTGTTCCATAGGCCAGAGGCAGAACTCTTGACTGCTTTCGCCGAGCTGCAGAAAGCCGAGGCACTGAATTTCTCTTGGCCAAGGATATGTTCATTTCATCGTTTCTGCAGGGGTCCTCATGTTTCCACAGAACGTCCCTGCAAGACCGTTATCAGCTGGACCTGTGAAAACAGGTCGCCGAAATATCCGAAATGGGGCGGCTCTGCTGTACGCCTGACGCTGTGTCTCTCTGAGAGCTGTTGCGTTTTTCCGATGCCACTGTTTCCCGTGCACGCAAAATAGGTGTGTCGACGGACACCGATCGTGACGTCAGGAAACTTGACAGTGAACTCCTGTTCGATGCTTCGAGATGTGCTAGCATGGGGATATAGTTTTTCCCCAGCTTGTGGAAGAAGGCTGTACAGTACAAGGGGTGATGTGCAATTGGTGCAAGAGAGCACTACCATTTTCGATTGCTGGTTCTTAACGTTTTGGCACAATTCACACGTCGTGTTCGTGGACTTGCATAACGTTTGAGGAAGTGGGGGCTCAGTCTTCTGTCGTGGACGAGATTAGCAGAATTCCTTCGGGTGCCGTGGAGCAGAGAAGTCTAATCTTGTGTCATGTTGGAGGTAAGTGTCTTTGAGCTTTGACGAATGAGTCTGGGCGCGAAGTTGATCCGAACGAGGATATGGACGTCAATCGTTGAACACGATGCAGAGCCACGCTGGCCACTGAATTCGAAATTTCTCCATGTGCTTGATGAGCATTTCAGAGCACCAGCACAAGGAATCTTCAGAGTGAATTTCCCTCACTACATTACACGTTCACAGCAGCTGCAGTCGCTGTCTGATTTAAGCGTATTGTTAGTTTGCTCCATTCAACAGTTAACGATCATTGTCAATTTTATTACTTATAGCCAGATCGTACTACACATTTTTGAAGGCAGAAGTATAATCAATTTGCCACGCTCTGCTCAGCTCTGAATTTTACACCAGTACAGACTATTTTATGAATAAGAGCATAAATGTTAGTTGACATGTTCTGTTGAGCTATGTTCCAGAAACCGGAACTGCCAATTTTGTAAGTGATTTAGAAAGTTAATGCTAACAGTGACATCTTTTTAAGTTTGTGAATGAACGCCACCCATGGAAAATTGACCAGTCGAGGGAATATACGATTGACTTCTATCGTAGGAAGCTAGTAATTGCGCCAAGGGAATCCGACAGAGGTATACGTAAAAATGCCTGCAAACATAAGCACTTGCGTACACATGCCTTAACAGATAAGTACCAACGCAAAACGTGACGAGATGGTCGACGAAAACAACAGCAGCAGCAGCAGCAGCAGCAGCGTGTTTCACCTCTTTCTCAAAACAATCAAAGGCTGAAATATCTTTTCTGTTATCAACATGTCGGTTTAAATTTATGTTATTTGTCTCAACTTTTTAGGTTTACATACACTTAGAAGAGCCCGTAACTTACCTCCTTCACGGACATGCGGCCGCGGAAGATCGCGGCAACGGTGAGGTATCGCCCGTGCTTTGGATCACAGGCGGCCATCATGTTCTTGGCGTCAAACATTTGCTGTGTGAGCTCCGCCACGGTGAGCGCGCGGTATTGCTGTGAACCGCGTGATGTAAGCGGAGCGAAGCCCGGCATGAAGAAGTGCAGACGCGGGAAAGGAACCATGTTCACAGCAAGCTTACGCAGGTCCGCATTCAGCTGCCCAGGGAACCTGTACAAGTGACAACGATGTATCAATATGCCAAAGGAAAAACATCAATAGCGATAATCTTTATACATTTTTCCTATTTGTTGGCGTACCATCATTCTACTGTTTATATACTTTTACTAGACGAATGTTATATGTGATACCTATTCGTCATACGTTCTGTGAAATGGTATCACTATGAGAATCTTAAGAGGCAGCTCTGTAACCCGTTAGTTGTCTTTTGAGGAGACCGTCTCTAATTTCATCAACGTATATTCACTGTAACCTGCTTACAGTACTCAAGCCTTGCTCACCTTCACAATTTTTACCACCACACACATTCCTCTATTTCGAAGTTTACTGTTACTTGATGCCTCTAATGTGTCCTAAATGTGTCCTATCAACATATCCATACTAGTCAAGTAATGTGAAATATTCTCTCTAAAAATCAGCGTTAATGTAGATTGTTTAGTTGACCAATTCTATAAATTGTTATTTTACTTAAAAGCTGTAGAGGTATGGTTTCTCATAATTAGATTCCTTGACAGAACTTTTGTAAATAAGTAACAACTGTCATGAAATAGCTTTAAAACAGTTTCCTGTTTCGAAGTATTTAAAATGAGAATCATTGTTTTCGTTATAGCAAAACTTCAGTACGCCGAAAAATCTGACATCTTACGTATCGTTGTGATCGATATCGTGCTACATATGGTAAACTATGTATTTATTCTTTAAAAAATAGTCACTATGTGGGTAGCAGTGCCAACACTTCAGTCGAGGACGCTCTTGTTTGCACTTAAGAATTGCTAATTCGTCAATGTTTCTGCAATTTCCAGCTGAAGCATCCCTAAAAATGTTGCAGGTTCAAAACCAGTGCTTCGATGATAAAGAGGATTGTGCTAAGACACAGTTTATTTTGATGGAATAGTCCATTTTTGTACTATGAAACCCAAGTTGATGAAGAACCGGGTGATAAGACTATCTCAAATTTTTGATTGCGAAATGATTAACTTGTAATGCTTGGTTACCTACATACCTTATTGGACAGAAAAATAAATTCAATCATTGTGAAAACTATTTACAAATTTTGGAAGTATAAATACAGTATAGGAAATATAAAGTACTTTATCAATTCATTATAACACTTACGCCGGATAAACTTGATACTATGTATTCGACGCTAACCTATGTCATGTTCGATTAATTTTACATTTTCGCACTTCACACCAGGGTCAAGAGATGTATGAACACCCTACCACACTATTTTGTCCTAGATAGCACGCCATACATGCATCGAGAAGGGTGAGTGGGAAACGTCTAATACAAATTTCCTAAGAAACCAAGAAAAATTTGAGAAGACTACGAAGATGGATACGTAATTAAGGATGCATTAGCAGCAACAGTGCGTCGATTTATCATCAGAAGAGACCGACATAAAATTAGGACGATGCATTACCATCGGCATTGGTTGGAAAATACCTTTGGGTGAGAGAGAGAGAGAGAGAGAGAGAGAGAGAGAGAGAGAGAGACAATTAACCGCCAATGCTTTATTTTATTTTCAGCCGAGTTTGTATCCATTTTCGTACTGTTTAGACAATCTAATCAGTATTCTTATCCAGGTGCTGCGAGTTATGCTGTGCGAAAAGGGAAATACAAATTCGGCTGAACACACCTTCAACCGTGACGAGAAAAGTGAGACATCGCAGCCATCAACAGTTCTTCCTGTTTATTAATAGTCGTACCTGAGACACGTTGTGACTCCTGACATTGTGAGTGAGACGAGGTGGTTGAGGTCGCTATAGCTGGGATTAGGCACCTTCAGCGTCTGGAAGCATATGTTGTACAGTGCCTCATTGTCTATGCAATAAGTCTGGTCTGTAATCTCCACCAGCCTATTGACTGATAATGTAGCGTTGTACGGTTCCACCACCGTGTCCGACACCTACGGAAAGAACAATGTGCGGCTACATTCGAGGTATATATAAAAAGGAGAAATGCCATTCTAACCCCTAGCAAAAAAAAATTCCCAGACGCCAATGTGAACACTGGCGTCACACAGGTACTGTAACAGTAGTTTCTGTGCATTCATCGGAACACGCACGTTGTGGTGTGCATCAAACGGAAATAACTCTTTTCGTGTCCATATGAGCAAGTGTCAGTAGTAGCTGCGTGGCACAATGCATTAATACTACTTGAAAAACGGCAACATTTATCACTGTTTTCCCAAAGGTGAGCAACTGCAATGCGAAAGAATAGTTCGATACAAATGCGTGCACTATTTTGCGCAAAATACTATTTTCTGAAGTGGCAGCGTAGTGTAGTGATTAAGACATACATGACATGTTGAAGGTTTTGGGTTAGAATTCTGTTGTGAGCTTTTACAATTTGTATTTTCAAGCTTTTATTGGAATAACTTAGATAATTATTCAATTAATTGGGGTAAGTATTACTTTTTATTGCTAATCTTTTGCTGTTATTTTAATTACAGTTTATTTGTTATTTTTATTATTATTCTCTTTACATTTGAAATCTTTGTACACGCTATTTTAATTATGGTATTTCAACGTTTCAAAATCCTTAACTGTTACAAAACAAACTAAGTTTATATTATCTGTGCAATGTAGTCAAATTTATTTTTCGGAGGAAGACGTACGTATTTTGGATGCTGATAGTTATACAAACATGTGAAACATATTCTAAGTGAAGTATGGACAAAATAACACAGATGCAGATTCAAGCAAAAGTAGGGATTACAGTACATCAGTCAAAATGACTAGAAATAATACATGGAGGGACATGAAAAATACAAAATGGTAAAACGGAAGAACTTAAATCACAGTTAAAACATAAGGGGATTAGAATCAGATGGAGAAAAACTGCAGATGAAAAAGAACAAAAGTTAATACCATGATTAAAATGATGCAACAAAGTATTAGAAGTTAGGGCGACAATTATTGAACTATATGAGAGAAAACGTAAATTAGTTACAAACTACGGCACACACTTTATTAAGTATGTAAACGTAGCTACAGATATTCGGATTTAGGTTATGATATGTTCCATTCGTCTGCCATCATTGCCACGATGTGAGGTGCAAACGAATAGCGAAATTCTGCACGACTCGCTGACGTGTCGGAATATCGAGGCTCTCAACGACCTCCCGAGTGGCTGTTTTCAGATCAGTAACGGTTATAGGGTTATTACTGTACGCCTTGAATTCAGTACAGTCTCACAGAAAGGAATCGCAGTCTTCAGATCCGGAGAATATGGTGGTCAGTCGAGGCCCATCCAAGTGGCCTCTGGGTACCCCAGAGCCAGAATGCGGTCCCCAAAGTGCTCCTCCAGGACATCAAACACACTCCTGCTTCGATGGTGTCGAGCTCTGTCTTGCATGAATCACATCGTGTCGAAATCAGCGTCACTTCGGATAATAGTCTTCCAAAACCTTCACATACCATTTGGTAGCACCGTGCCATCAAGGAATATCGCACCGATTATTCCGTGAGTGGACATTGCACACCACACTGTCACCCGTTGAGGGTGAAGAGACTTCTCGATCGCGAAATGCGGATTGTCAGACACCCAAATGCGCCAATTTTGCTTATTGACGAATACATCCAAATGAAAGTCAGCTTCGTCGCTAAACCAAACTATACTAATTCACGTAATGCCCCGCGGGCACCAGAGCAGTTTGGACGTCCTAACGCAAACGGCTCAAAAGTTAGGACGTTTTATTTCATATAGTTCAGTAACTGTTACCTTGTACATTGAAACTAATGAACTGAGTAAAAGCGATTGAGATTATTTTGATAAGGATTTCAAAATCAAAATTTGAAAGGAGTTATCAAAATTTGAAAGGAGTTATCAAAATTTGAAAGGAGTTATCAAAATTTGAAAGGAGTTATCAAAATTTGAAAGGAGTTATCAAAATTTGAAAGGAGTTATCAAAATTTGAAAGGAGTTATCAAAATTTGAAAGGAGTTATCAAAATTTGAAAGGAGTTATCAAAATTTGAAAGGAGTTACCAGATTTAACCCTTGAATTTCCCTTTTCAGATTTACTCGCTTCCCTGCCACATTCTAACTTCTGACACTCCACGCTTCGACCCCTTAGAGTGTTGCTCTTTCGATAGTCATGCAATCTTTTTCTTGTTGTCACCTCTCCTTTGGAAGACCTTCCCGGAGTTCAGGATGTAGGTCTATTCGAGAATCATCTTTTGCGAATGGAGTTTTCCTGGTCCCTCTTCAATTACTTGGGCACATGTCCCGTGGATTCACAGTGTGTGTTTTTGATGCATGCTTTCCATTGGCTCCTGCATCCTCAGGGCGATGATCGTGAGTGATTCTTTCGCCTATTAGATGCAGTTTTCACCCCAAGGACAAAAGTTGTCCTGAATCTGTCCTCTGCGCGATCTTTGTTAAGGACGTTCGCAGAACGAGGGTGAATTATGCCGAAAGTATTTGACCACCATTGTTGATCTTATTCCACATGAAAGCAGTGGCTGGGATCGAACTGTAGACTCAGGACATTTTATCGACTAAAAGACGCTATGCCGATACCGCAAATATGGCGAACACAGACTGATCTTAAAAGGCGATGTGTTTGTAAACCAATACATTGCATTTTCATATTTTGGGTAATAACAAGTAGTTCTTAATATCTTGAAAGTTCAGAGGGTATTGAGAAACCAGGGTCTGACCGACAGAGCAGAGGAGCTGGGTACTCACCTTTGGCGACGGCAGCACCGAGTATGTTTTTATGATGCGGTCTGGATATTCTTCCCTGATCTTCGAGATGAGAAGTGTTCCCATGCCGGACCCCGTGCCACCTCCCAAGGAGTGAGTCAGCTGGAATCTGCAACAAACGAGTCCAACACAGTCAATGCTGGTACTTACGTCATGTTTTTTGTTATAGGTAGCACATCTCTCTCACCTGGATGAATCGGGTTCAGTTGCCGTTATTTTCCTTTGTGGGCTAACTACCCTCTTCAGGCCAATTGGCAGCTACTTTATTCAGCTATAGCTCCAGCATCTAGGACACAGACAACCGCTGGGAGATCGGTGTGACATTTTCATGTTGCATTGAAATGACGCCTTGGGCCGGTCGACATCTCATGATTCTCTGGGACTGGAGTTACCTTATTTTTACGTTAAAGGGGCACGGACTGCGCCTGGATCGTACTAACCTCAGTATTCTTCAAGTCCAAAAAGTGCAATCCACTCATTACGTGTCTACGTCCATACTTCGCAGGTCAAGTGTGTTCCTAAGGATACGATTATTTCCCCCTTTCCTGTACCACTCTACTAGTACGTGTGAAAAATAACTGTAAGCCTTCCTATGGGCCATGATTTCTGTTTCACCATCACGGTCATTTTTCACGATTTCTTTGGGTGGAAACAATACCTTGCCTGTCTCTTTTTCGAATCTACAATCTCGCACTTACTGAACTTACATCTGACGACATGTACCTCTCTTCGATGGATCTTTCTTTAATCCTATTTGGTATAGTTCCCAGACTGACTAATAGTTCTCTAAGATCTACCATAAAAGTGTTTTGTACGTAACTTATCTGGAGAATGAATTACAGTTCCTCGAAATTCTTCCAACCAATCGCAGCCAGCATCCGCATTTCCTAAAACACGTTCCATGTGGTCATTCCGCCTTAGGTCCCTTTGCTTTCGTATTTTACGGTTGTTACTGTGTCCAGTGAATTATCCTTGTAGTGTAGTCTATCGGTAACAGGTATGTGCAATATGTTGCATTATTCCATCAGTCTTCGACCCTCTTACGTTCAGCTTGCGCTTTCTGAAATTACAGATTTCCCCCAAAGGTCACACTGAGCTCCGACAGTATTACGAGTATGTCAGAATCCATTGCCGTCCTAACTTCTTGCATCGTTATGATCTGGAAGTGGTTGTGACCAGTTTTCCGGTCGCGATTAAAGAAACGAGGCATTTCACTTTCCGGTTTCACTACATTCGAGACTGAGCCCGAGGTCTCTAACTGTGTATTAGCTGAACGAAGTTGTTACGTACTTTGAGTGAATGAAGACCGGTGCTGTCATATTGGTTAACTGACACACACACACACACACACACACACACACACTTGCCAGATGATTTCACGTGCACTCCTATTGCGCTTTGCCAATACTGGCCAATAGAAATGAAGTCTAACAGGAACGTCAGTTCATAATTTGAATCCAAGGAGTTATATGCTTGGTTCCAGAAAATTCGAAACCTCTCATGTTTCGGTTTAAACGAGGTACAGCCACCATACGTTATCTGCAGCAAACGAATGTCTTGTTTGGCGATTATCTATTCATTGTGAATACAAGTCTGCTTGTATTTAAGCATTTTAACTGCTCTAACTTACCACCTGAAACTTTTTTTGCGTGAAGGACGCAAAGCATTAACGAAAAATCTTATTTATTAACAAAATAAATCTGCATCTGTAACCCGCAACAACTGCCAAAGTTATTGGTAATTTTTAGTCTTAAGCTTGCTGCAAATTGTTGAAAGAATGACATCCAGTAACTTTTCAGAGCACGCTGTATGGTCAGACTACATCTTTATGCGAGTACATAATCCTTTTTACATACTCTTACTTGGAAGGACAAGTATCTTAACTGTTTGACAGTAACATGTATGTATTCGTAATTTTTACTCTACAGTCACTGAATGCTTTTTTTTTAACAAAGGCAAAACGTCTGTTTCAACCTACCGTACGCTTAAGTTAGAAAAATGACCAAGTCTGAAGTATAACAAACTTTCATCAGCAGTGTTTCATTATGGCAGAATTTATTTTCTCCCTTGTACCCCATCGTCAGTAGCTCTTTGTGACGAGGTCTGACAGACTGTCTTGTCGACATTTCATTTCACAGCCTGTTGTAATGTGTCATCGTTACTGTACAGTTAACTTAGATTGGAAGGACACTAAATAAATTTTGCGAGTTACGTTTTATTTTAACATTAAGAACATAAATTATACAATTTCGAGCAGACAAATAATTCCTGTTACTGGTGTACTCTAAGTCCAGGCGTAGGTAATAGACTAGCTTTTTATGATGACCATTCTAAATTATCAGATGAAAGGCCTGTCAATTGACCCGTTCGGTTTCTCCGCACTAGTAAATGACGGCACTATAGACAATAAAAACAAACATCCAATTCTGGACAGAAGAGTTTACGTTAAATAGAGAAATGAAGCGTCAAAAGCAAAAGCAACAGCTTTGTTAACGTCAGTATTTTGAAGGGAATATGAGAAAAAACGAGGAATAATTGGGAGCAGCAGACCGTTTAAGGCAGCTAGATAACTTTAACAAGCGAAGTGTCATGGGAAAAGTATGTTGTCTGTAGGTCTACATACACTGATGAGCCAAAACATTATGAAATGGTTCAAATCGCTCTGAGCACTATGGAACTTAAGATCTGAGGTCATCAGTCCCCTGGACTTAGAACTACTTAAACCTAACTAACCTAAGGACATACCACACATACTTGCCCGAGGCAGGATTCGAACCTACGACCGTAGCAGTAGCGCGGTTCCGGACTGAAGCGTCTAGAACCACTCGGCCACCGCGGCCGGCAAAAACATTATGACAACCTACGCAAAAGCGTGTTGGTCCACCTCTGGAAAGCAATTCAACAGTCATTTTGCGTGCCATGGATTCGATAAATACTTGAGGTTTCCAGAAGTTTGTGGCACCAGATACCTATGCGTAGCAGGCCACACACTTCCCGTAATTTACAGGCGGTTTGCTCGAACAGTCTAAGGGGTATACTGCCGGTTCATAGTGTCCAACGGGTACAATATTTCGGCGATCAGACATATCGCCATCGTCAGGTGCTCTAACGTCAGCGCACCTGACTATGGCGACATGTCTAATTGCCGAAATATTGTGCCCGTCGGACTCTATGAACCGGCAGTATACCCGTGGACTGTTCGAGCAACAAATACGCCGGGAGAAACAGAAGAATCACTACAGGCGGTTAGTTTGTGGGCGCAAGCTGGCGCCCGATAACGTTCCAGTTGGGTTTCATCGCGTTCAGATAAACCGAACTTTATGGCCAAGACAGCGTGAGTTCGCTATCACGCTTCTCAAACCATTGAAGAACGATTCTAGTCTTGTGACATTGACAGTTATCCAGCTGAAAGATGCCATCGCTGTTGGGGCAGACATCAAGCTTTAGGGGTTACAGGTGGTTCCTAATAATGTTCACGTAATCGACAGTTATGGTGCCTTGGAATACTACTGCAGGTCCCACTGAAGTCACTTGGATATGCACCATAACGTAATGCAGCTCCCACTGGCCTGAGTACGTGGCGCGCTACATGTTTCGAGCAACCGTTCGTCTTCAACCTGGTTTAATAGAAAACGGGAGTCATCAGACCAGGCGACACGATTCCATTGATCTACGGTCCAATCTTGATGACGCAGTGCCCATTGTAATCGCAATTGAAGCTGCTGTTGGCTCAACATGGGAACAAACAGGGGTCCTCTGCTGCGGAACACCGTGTTCAACACTGTGCGCTGAACGGTGTGCTCCAAAACACTGGTGCCTATGCCAGCACTGTACTCTGCCTTCAAATCTTTCACAGATCGACGCCGGCCTACCCTGGTTTAGAGACGGGCAAGCCGTACACAGTAAGGTTTTTTCGAAAATAGAAACTAGAAGGGGCACGACTAAAAACACTTAAGTAGGAACAATGGAATCAAGCTAGACAAGAATATCCATGAGGAACGATGAAGTGTTAGATACGCTCAGCCACTAAAGAGGGCCTGCCAAGGTCTATGGAGGTAACGCAGGTTGGGTAGCAAGAGGATGAGGAAGGCGAAGAAATCCATGAGAGAGAGTAACTCAAAATGCACAGCAGCAGAGGGGACTAAGAGGCAGCAGCCGCGACTGCATGTAGCAAGAACACCGGGCCCACTATGGTCTCCCCGTGCTATCGCTGGAACAGCAAAATTGCTCCCTGTCCTGACCATGACCAAGATGTCACCTGCCCTTTCCTGCTGGAGAGAGAATTAAGCCCAAAACTTTGCTTAAGGACGATTTACGCGATTAAAGCTACAATCGGAAAATAAAGGACAGTTGAGGAACTTACAACACATCCAAAATAAGAGTCGTATTCAGGCATATTCCACTCTTCAACTGCGAACATACAGAAGCTAGCCGGCTGGTGCGGCCGAGCGGTTCTAGGCGCTTCAGTCTGGAACAGCAAGACCGCTACGGTCGCAGGTTCGAATCCTGCCTCGGGCATGAGTGTGTGTGATGTCCTTAGGTTAGTTAGGTTTTTTAGTAGTTCTAAGTTCTAGGGGACTGATGACCTCAGATGTTAAGTCCCATAGTGCTCAGAACCATTTTAACCATACAGAAGCTTACTGAAAGAGGGGTATCATACTGATACACGAAGCAAACAGTGCTGAAGACATTCAGCACTGACACTGAATCTGGCCATCGTTGCTGTGCTATTTTGGGAGTAATAATGAAAGAAAAGAAATACACTAGGCAATGATGATTGAACAAAGACAGTCTAACATACTGAGCCAAGCGTGTCCACTCCACGTACCTGTGTTACAAGCTGGGTTACTTAGACGTTGTTAATGATAGCCTATGCGCTTATCCCAGCTTATAATATTCATGTAATTCATATGTACTTGTGTACATTAACATTACGCTGAACAAAATGAGCTATTCCTGTTCTGTTCCTCTAGAAAAGTTTAGTAAGCGTTTTAATAGTTCATGGATCTAAAATTTGTACAGAAAGGGCATTACATTCGGTGGACGTTTCAAGAAACATATTAATGTGATCCGGAATTGAAAAGCAGATTGGATATACTGCTGATAATACCCTTGGCTGAGATCATTCCCCATCCAAGAAAACATACCAGGTTCTATTAATTAAATCTTCGAGCCACTCACATACGTAAGAACATATTCCTGTTTCTCGGATCTTCGTCAATCGGTAGTTTGAACACACTTTCTGGAATATGGAACCTGCGTGATGCACTTCGTCAATGGTTCACAGGATATCGTGCGAGAAATAGGAAAGCCAAGTATGGCAAGAGCAATGGTTTCTATATCCGTACTGATTTGTGGATAAGATCTTTTCTGTCACAAAAAACTTTAGTATATTTCAACTCTGAATAAACTTAACAATTCTGTAGAAAACCGTTGTTAAGGATATGGATCTACGTTTGTGTGTCTGTTTTTTACGGAAAATTGGGGTATAATCGGGTTTGGGGAAGTACCGGGAGTCATTTCTCTATACGAGTCCGTAACTCTTTTGCCCGTTAGACCTTTAAGACAACCGGCAACTCCAGTGCCGCCAGGAGGCTTGATAGTGTCAAACGCGTTGCTGGGCAAAATAACTTCCTAAATTTTTTGCTGTTGTGTTTCTTATATAGTGATATTTTGTATTCGGCAAGGAACTATTAGTCATATTAAAAGCTGAAACTAGTAATAAAATGAATAATACTTTTAACAGGCCTTATGAGCATATGCCAAGTGAAACGATTGTTCACCATTCTTCTTATGCACACAGAATTTTACAGAGAAGGTACAGTTGATGTAAAACCAGAACTGTCTGATAGAAACCCACGATTTTGTAAGATTTATAATGTGTAACATAAGAAGTATCTGCTTTTAACAGCACACTACTTGTGCGTATACGTTTTACTAACTACAATTTAATAAATACATATAAAATTTACAATTAGTTGCTGCAATTTTTGGGTTATTTTATCACTAATAATTTGATTAATCATCCTTTTGAAGATGAAAACACACATCTGGGATCGGACTATTAAGCGCTTTATATGATCACGACATTAAGACATGGCTTAACTCAGTTGTTTGGACTTTCATACACTAGAACAGCAACAATGCAAAATGACCTATCTGCATTTAGAAAGACCAATATTGTCCCGCTTAATGCAAATGCCTTTGGCAAATAGGAGCTTCCAGCATCAGATAAATCAGAAAGAATAATTCCAGAGTTCCAGAACACGAAACTGTCACTTCCTGCTTCTCCATATCCTGATCCGTCGACTGAAGTGCAGACACAGTCTTAATTCACTGTATCACCGTAGAGTGTAAAGTCAGTTCCTTATTACGAGAAACCATCACCAGTCTCCATACACAAACTCTATCCAACAAAAAATCTCCCTAGAAGGTAAAAAAATGAAGCACTCCGGGTGTAGATCATAGGAAGGGCAGATTCTGACGACGTGAGAGCCCAACAGCTCTTTTTAAGATGAGAGTGAAATGCCTTGCCTTCATTGTAAGGAGTTCAAATTGTCAACAAGAAAATCAGTTAATTGGGTAAAGTGTTCTAAGTGTTAGAAGTGGGTTCCATGAAGAATGTACAGGGTGGACTGAAGATGACTGGCGTGAGTATCAGTGTGTTGCATGCCTCAGACGGACAACATAACATTGATCATTTGTGCCCCCACAGAGTACGTGCTTTTACTCCAAAGTACACTACGTCATCAAGTCTCCTGACACCCTCAAAAACATACTTTTTCATATTAGGTGCACTGTCCTGCCACCTACTGCCAGGTACTCCGTATCAGCGACCTCAATAGTCATTAGACATCGTGAGAGAGCAGAATGGGGCACTCTGCAGAACTCATCGTCTTCGAACGTGGTCAGGTGATTGAGTGTCACTTGCGTCATACGTCTGTATGCAAGATTTCCACACTCCTAAGCATCTCTAGGTCCACTGCTTCCGATGTGATAGTGAAGTGGAAACGTGAAGGGACACGTACAGCACAAAAGCGTACAGGTCAACCTCGTCTGTTGACTGACAGACCGCTGACAGTTTAAGAGGGTCGTAATGTGAAATACGCAGGCATCTATCCAGACCATCACATAGGAATTCCAAACTGCATCAGGATCGACTGTAAGTACTATTATAGTTAGGCGGTAGGTGTGGAAACTGATTTCATGGTCGAGCAGCTGCTCAGTGCCACACGGCAGTGCCACACGGCAGTGCCACACGGCAGTGCCACACGGCAGTGCCACACGGCAGTGCCACACGGCAGTGCCACACGGCAGTGCCACACGGCAGTGCCACACGGCAGTGCCACACGGCAGTGCCACACGGCAGTGCCACACGGCAGTGCCACACGGCAGTGCCACACGGCAGTGCCACACGGCAGTGCCACACGGCAGTGCCACACGGCAGTGCCACACGGCAGTGCCACACGGCAGTGCCACACGGCAGTGCCACACGGCAGTGCCACACGGCAGTGCCACACGGCAGTGCCACACGGCAGTGCCACACGGCAGTGCCACACGGCAGTGCCACACGGCAGTGCCACACGGCAGTGCCACACGGCAGTGCCACACGGCAGTGCCACACGGCAGTGCCACACGGCAGTGCCACACGGCAGTGCCACACGGCAGTGCCACACGGCAGTGCCACACGGCAGTGCCACACGGCAGTGCCACACGGCAGTGCCACACGGCAGTGCCACACGGCAGTGCCACACGGCAGTGCCACACGGCAGTGCCACACGGCAGTGCCACACGGCAGTGCCACACGGCAGTGCCACACGGCAGTGCCACACGGCAGTGCCACACGGCAGTGCCACACGGCAGTGCCACACGGCAGTGCCACACGGCAGTGCCACACGGCAGTGCCACACGGCAGTGCCACACGGCAGTGCCACACGGCAGTGCCACACGGCAGTGCCACACGGCAGTGCCACACGGCAGTGCCACACGGCAGTGCCACACGGCAGTGCCACACGGCAGTGCCACACGGCAGTGCCACACGGCAGTGCCACACGGCAGTGCCACACGGCAGTGCCACACGGCAGTGCCACACGGCAGTGCCACACGGCAGTGCCACACGGCAGTGCCACACGGCAGTGCCACACGGCAGTGCCACACGGCAGTGCCACACGGCAGTGCCACACGGCAGTGCCACACGGCAGTGCCACACGGCAGTGCCACACGGCAGTGCCACACGGCAGTGCCACACGGCAGTGCCACACGGCAGTGCCACACGGCAGTGCCACACGGCAGTGCCACACGGCAGTGCCACACGGCAGTGCCACACGGCAGTGCCACACGGCAGTGCCACACGGCAGTGCCACACGGCAGTGCCACACGGCAGTGCCACACGGCAGTGCCACACGGCAGTGCCACACGGCAGTGCCACACGGCAGTGCCACACGGCAGTGCCACACGGCAGTGCCACACGGCAGTGCCACACGGCAGTGCCACACGGCAGTGCCACACGGCAGTGCCACACGGCAGTGCCACACGGCAGTGCCACACGGCAGTGCCACACGGCAGTGCCACACGGCAGTGCCACACGGCAGTGCCACACGGCAGTGCCACACGGCAGTGCCACACGGCAGTGCCACACGGCAGTGCCACACGGCAGTGCCACACGGCAGTGCCACACGGCAGTGCCACACGGCAGTGCCACACGGCAGTGCCACACGGCAGTGCCACACGGCAGTGCCACACGGCAGTGCCACACGGCAGTGCCACACGGCAGTGCCACACGGCAGTGCCACACGGCAGTGCCACACGGCAGTGCCACACGGCAGTGCCACACGGCAGTGCCACACGGCAGTGCCACACGGCAGTGCCACACGGCAGTGCCACACGGCAGTGCCACACGGCAGTGCCACACGGCAGTGCCACACGGCAGTGCCACACGGCAGTGCCACACGGCAGTGCCACACGGCAGTGCCACACGGCAGTGCCACACGGCAGTGCCACACGGCAGTGCCACACGGCAGTGCCACACGGCAGTGCCACACGGCAGTGCCACACGGCAGTGCCACACGGCAGTGCCACACGGCAGTGCCACACGGCAGTGCCACACGGCAGTGCCACACGGCAGTGCCACACGGCAGTGCCACACGGCAGTGCCACACGGCAGTGCCACACGGCAGTGCCACACGGCAGTGCCACACGGCAGTGCCACACGGCAGTGCCACACGGCAGTGCCACACGGCAGTGCCACACGGCAGTGCCACACGGCAGTGCCACACGGCAGTGCCACACGGCAGTGCCACACGGCAGTGCCACACGGCAGTGCCACACGGCAGTGCCACACGGCAGTGCCACACGGCAGTGCCACACGGCAGTGCCACACGGCAGTGCCACACGGCAGTGCCACACGGCAGTGCCACACGGCAGTGCCACACGGCAGTGCCACACGGCAGTGCCACACGGCAGTGCCACACGGCAGTGCCACACGGCAGTGCCACACGGCAGTGCCACACGGCAGTGCCACACGGCAGTGCCACACGGCAGTGCCACACGGCAGTGCCACACGGCAGTGCCACACGGCAGTGCCACACGGCAGTGCCACACGGCAGTGCCACACGGCAGTGCCACACGGCAGTGCCACACGGCAGTGCCACACGGCAGTGCCACACGGCAGTGCCACACGGCAGTGCCACACGGCAGTGCCACACGGCAGTGCCACACGGCAGTGCCACACGGCAGTGCCACACGGCAGTGCCACACGGCAGTGCCACACGGCAGTGCCACACGGCAGTGCCACACGGCAGTGCCACACGGCAGTGCCACACGGCAGTGCCACACGGCAGTGCCACACGGCAGTGCCACACGGCAGTGCCACACGGCAGTGCCACACGGCAGTGCCACACGGCAGTGCCACACGGCAGTGCCACACGGCAGTGCCACACGGCAGTGCCACACGGCAGTGCCACACGGCAGTGCCACACGGCAGTGCCACACGGCAGTGCCACACGGCAGTGCCACACGGCAGTGCCACACGGCAGTGCCACACGGCAGTGCCACACGGCAGTGCCACACGGCAGTGCCACACGGCAGTGCCACACGGCAGTGCCACACGGCAGTGCCACACGGCAGTGCCACACGGCAGTGCCACACGGCAGTGCCACACGGCAGTGCCACACGGCAGTGCCACACGGCAGTGCCACACGGCAGTGCCACACGGCAGTGCCACACGGCAGTGCCACACGGCAGTGCCACACGGCAGTGCCACACGGCAGTGCCACACGGCAGTGCCACACGGCAGTGCCACACGGCAGTGCCACACGGCAGTGCCACACGGCAGTGCCACACGGCAGTGCCACACGGCAGTGCCACACGGCAGTGCCACACGGCAGTGCCACACGGCAGTGCCACACGGCAGTGCCACACGGCAGTGCCACACGGCAGTGCCACACGGCAGTGCCACACGGCAGTGCCACACGGCAGTGCCACACGGCAGTGCCACACGGCAGTGCCACACGGCAGTGCCACACGGCAGTGCCACACGGCAGTGCCACACGGCAGTGCCACACGGCAGTGCCACACGGCAGTGCCACACGGCAGTGCCACACGGCAGTGCCACACGGCAGTGCCACACGGCAGTGCCACACGGCAGTGCCACACGGCAGTGCCACACGGCAGTGCCACACGGCAGTGCCACACGGCAGTGCCACACGGCAGTGCCACACGGCAGTGCCACACGGCAGTGCCACACGGCAGTGCCACACGGCAGTGCCACACGGCAGTGCCACACGGCAGTGCCACACGGCAGTGCCACACGGCAGTGCCACACGGCAGTGCCACACGGCAGTGCCACACGGCAGTGCCACACGGCAGTGCCACACGGCAGTGCCACACGGCAGTGCCACACGGCAGTGCCACACGGCAGTGCCACACGGCAGTGCCACACGGCAGTGCCACACGGCAGTGCCACACGGCAGTGCCACACGGCAGTGCCACACGGCAGTGCCACACGGCAGTGCCACACGGCAGTGCC
The DNA here is from genome assembly GCF_023864275.1 of Schistocerca cancellata. Taxonomy (NCBI): domain Eukaryota; kingdom Metazoa; phylum Arthropoda; class Insecta; order Orthoptera; family Acrididae; genus Schistocerca; species Schistocerca cancellata. The sequence continues at coordinate 265,070,706 of NC_064629.1, forward strand.
ACACGGCAGTGCCACACGGCAGTGCCACACGGCAGTGCCACACGGCAGTGCCACACGGCAGTGCCACACGGCAGTGCCACACGGCAGTGCCACACGGCAGTGCCACACGGCAGTGCCACACGGCAGTGCCACACGGCAGTGCCACACGGCAGTGCCACACGGCAGTGCCACACGGCAGTGCCACACGGCAGTGCCACACGGCAGTGCCACACGGCAGTGCCACACGGCAGTGCCACACGGCAGTGCCACACGGCAGTGCCACACGGCAGTGCCACACGGCAGTGCCACACGGCAGTGCCACACGGCAGTGCCACACGGCAGTGCCACACGGCAGTGCCACACGGCAGTGCCACACGGCAGTGCCACACGGCAGTGCCACACGGCAGTGCCACACGGCAGTGCCACACGGCAGTGCCACACGGCAGTGCCACACGGCAGTGCCACACGGCAGTGCCACACGGCAGTGCCACACGGCAGTGCCACACGGCAGTGCCACACGGCAGTGCCACACGGCAGTGCCACACGGCAGTGCCACACGGCAGTGCCACACGGCAGTGCCACACGGCAGTGCCACACGGCAGTGCCACACGGCAGTGCCACACGGCAGTGCCACACGGCAGTGCCACACGGCAGTGCCACACGGCAGTGCCACACGGCAGTGCCACACGGCAGTGCCACACGGCAGTGCCACACGGCAGTGCCACACGGCAGTGCCACACGGCAGTGCCACACGGCAGTGCCACACGGCAGTGCCACACGGCAGTGCCACACGGCAGTGCCACACGGCAGTGCCACACGGCAGTGCCACACGGCAGTGCCACACGGCAGTGCCACACGGCAGTGCCACACGGCAGTGCCACACGGCAGTGCCACACGGCAGTGCCACACGGCAGTGCCACACGGCAGTGCCACACGGCAGTGCCACACGGCAGTGCCACACGGCAGTGCCACACGGCAGTGCCACACGGCAGTGCCACACGGCAGTGCCACACGGCAGTGCCACACGGCAGTGCCAAACGGCAGTGCCAAACGGCAGTGCCACACGGCAGTGCCACACGGCAGTGCCAAACGGCAGTGCCAAACGGCAGTGCCAAACGGCAGTGCCAAACGGCAGTGCCAAACGGCAGTGCCAAACGGCAGTGCCAAACGGCAGTGCCAAACGGCATCTCGCTTGGTGTAAGAACTGTAAACAATGGACGCTTGAACAGTGGAAAAACGCTGTTTAGAGTGACGAATCATGGTACACAATGTGGTGTCCGATGGAGTGTGGGTATGGCGAATGCCTGGTGAATGTCATCTGCCACCGTGTGTAGTGCCAACAGTAAAAATCGGAAGCGATGGTGTTGTGTTTTTCATGGACGGGCCTTGCACAAGTTTTGCGTGGCACTATCACAGTACAGGCCTACATTGATGTTTTAAGCACCTTCTTGCTTCCCACTGTTGAAGTGCAATTGGGGGATGACGATTGCATCTTTCAAAACGATCGAGTACATGTTCATATCCCAGGGCCTGTGGCGAAGTGGTTACACGATCGTAACATCCCTGCGCAGAGTCATGACCTGAATCCTATGTAACACCTTAGGGAGTTTTTGGACGGCGACTTCGTGCCAGGCCTCACCGACCGACATTGATACCTCCCCTCAGTGCAGCACTCCGTGCAGAATGGGCTGCCATTGCCCAAGGAACCTTCCAACACCTGATTGAAGGTGTGCGTGCGAGAGTGGAAGCTATCAAGGACAAGGGTGGGCCAACACCATATTGAATTCCAGCGTTACCGATGGAGGGAGCCACGAACTTTTAAGTCACTTTCAGCCAGGTGTCCGGATAATTTTGATCACAAAGTTTATGGTATTGTATCGTATGGTATGTAACGTAAGTTTTTTATGTCTATTTTTCACTGAAATAAATTTGGCGTCCAAAAAAATGAAGATCGTTGTTATCTAGCTTTCTCCTTAGCTACCAGATTATATCCAAAATTACCCTATTATTCTTATACAGGATAGTCAATGTCTGAAAAGCTTTTAAGGGTGTTGCAGGGTGGATTGTGCTGAGAAATAATTGTAAAGAAAAAAAATCGATACGTTGCGCTGTTTCCGATTAAACTGGCATTGACTTTAGCTAGTCAGATAGTGGCGCGCGCAGATGCTCGCAATTGCACATGCTGAAACGCACATCTGCGGGTCCGTGAATTATCACTTGTTAAAACGTGAGCGAAAGATGCTTTTGTTGGGTTTGGCGACACTGTCTCAAGCAGGCTGCTTGATTTTGCTCGCGCAGTTACCTGATTGGCTAACTTTAATGCTAAGTAAACCGTAAATGGCGCAAAGTGTCTCTTTTGTCAGTTATGTCTCAGCGCAGCCTACTGTGCAACAGCCTAACAAAGCTGTTCAGACTCTTTCTGACCACCTTATATGTGAGAGTTACCTGCTCTTTTTCCAGTTGCATGGAAGTGTGTGTAGCAATAGAAAACGACAAAATCAAAGCTTAAGTTACACCAGACTGGTCGACGAGTGAGTTGAAGTCTTTGTTCCGCTTAGCGATCTTACGCAGGAGGAGAATTTTCTAAGATCATCTCTCGGTACGACTTTGTAAATTGTTGTATGAGGTGGTCCTCTGCAGAATTTTTGCAAAGAGCGTAATATGCAGGAACCAGTGAGAAGGGACATGCATGAAGACGACGGGAGTAACTTCCACAGTGCTAGAATAAGCCACATAAGGCAAGAGCTCTAGGCGATGGACAGACTGAAATATATCTAGCTAATACAGAACGCTGAGTCCAAGTGCTACCCTGAGATGAGATTGGCACAGGAGAGGAAGTCTTGGCGTGCCGAATCAAGGAATGGATATGACTGATGAAGACCAAAGTACGAGTAGTCCCTGCAAGAAAAAGAATGTAGTAGTGATGGAGTGTACTCACCCCTGGATGCAGTCACAGCTCTCTGCCTCCTTACGCACCACGTCGAGTACCGAGTCCACGCGGTCGGCGCCGTCGGTGTAGTGGCCTTTGGCCCAGTTATTGCCGGCGCCGCCATGACCGTACACAAAGTTGTCAGGCCGGAAGAGCTGTCCGTAGGGCCCGCAGCGTACCGCTTCCATTGTACCAGGCTCCAGGTCCAGCATAATGGCTCTCGGCACGTACCTGCTGCTGCACGATTGGCTCCCAGCTGTCAGAACACAAATCAGTAACTAGTTTGAACTGCATGTACTAATAAAACAGTGCCCCTTGGTGCTGTTTGAACTGTGGTGAAGGCGGAAGTGAGAATTCTCAGTCTGCAGAGCGACGAGATTTCACAGAAGCTATTGTCCGATTTGGTTTTTAATTGAGAAAGTGATAGTATTGCCATGTATCCTGATTTCCGGTAGATGTCCATTTTTAGGTGATGTCATGACCCGTCACGTGTCGGCCTTAGGCTGGACGCAGTATGTTCCGACTTTTGGACACTGATAATTCTAAATATGCGTCTCACTTCAGAAATGCTGCAGCACACTGAAGTGCCGAGAAGAGTTCCTGAATGTTTCGATTGAGATGATAAAAGTACGTAAAATACTCACTCCATGAACCAAATGGGACGTCTCGTCGCAGCTGGAACCGTACATCTCGAAAACTTATTTGCGTGGCTTACAAATGCCGCTGTTTCTCGAACAGTGTTTCAAATTTTCGCCTCCTGTAGTCCACTGACAACTCATCTTGACACGACGTTTAATACTTCAGTTGCGTTGCAGTGACAGCCCTTTACGTCCACTTTTTCATTTCGTACTTTTGTTTGTAGTAAAACGAGAGAGGCAAATGTGCGCACAACGCCCATCGACATTATCAGCTCACTGTGTGTAAATACGGATGTAACTAATGTATAGAATATGTTTGTTTCGGAACGCTAAATATAAACAATTTGGATGGAGCTACACACTAGGATGATGTACTAACAATCTCAAACATGAACCGGTCTTTTTTGTAATTACGCTAACATTCTTCAGAAATGCAAAGTGCAGAATTATTAAGCGCGTGTGTCTTCATCACTGTCATTTAATGCGTGGTTTCTTTGTACTAAAATTTTTTGTGGATGGTCTTATAGGATTTAGATACCATGATGACTAATGAAAAATCCTAACATACATGAAACTAATAATTTTGTAAGAAAATAGTTGAAAATACGTCCGTTTGTCTTGACATGTCCTAGTCCCGACAGTTTTTTTTTTTCATTCACCTGTCCTTAAGCTCCAGTTTTCTGCTTTTATCTGGCAACAGAACCTGACAGTTATTTTCCATTCCTTTGAGTGATCCAATAGACAGCGGCTCAGGGGGAGAACATCTTCGCTGTAAACGACCAAGGAGCCGGTGTTTTGTGAACCGCTGAAGATATCCAAACTAGGTTGTTTTACCTTTAATCCTCTGCACTGTTTAACAACCGACATCCTTAAGCAGCTGATTAACGATATACACTGATGAGTCAAAATGTTATTACCATCTGCTTAATAGCTTGTTTGTCCGCCTTTGGAACGAAATACATCACCGATTCAGCGTAACAGGGATCCTAGTTTGTTGGTAGGATTGTGGAGGTATTTGTCATTATGTGTCTACGCACATGTCACCTAACTCTCGTAAATAACGGGCTGCCGATTTGCGTACCCCGTGATGGCGCCCGATAGCGACGCAGATGCGTTTCATAGCGCTTAGATCAGGCCAATTTGGTTGTCGAGACAAACTTAAGTCCACTATAATGCTCCTCAAATCACTGTAGCATGGTTCTGGGTCCGAGACACGGACCATTAGCCTTCTGAAACATGACCTCGCCGTCGGGCGTGTCTTCGTTTACTACCACAGATTCCATGCAAGTCTAGGAAAGTCTTCCATAACATTACTGCTCCCAACAGGTTGCGTCCGCGGCGCCCTGCACGTTTCGACACACCGTTCACCCCGGTAACTGCTTTTTTTGTTATGGTTTTAGGGCGCAAAACTGCTAAGGTCATTAGCGCCCGGTCTGTTTTTTTTTTGTGGTTTTAGGGCGCAAAACTGCTAAGGTCATTAGCGCCCAGCCCGTGACTTAAGACAGTAAAAAACCGACTTTTAAAACCAGCAGCAATGGGAACAAAGTCAGAAAATTTGAGAAACTAAAAATAGAAGAATGCTTAAAAATCCACTACAGAAAGGGGGTGATTGTCCCCAAAAAAAGGTTCAAATGACTGACGCCATTTCACTGTCACTAATAAACTGGAGAACGCGGTCGGCGGAGCGCGTGTCATCTGCTAAAATCGACGATAGATCAGGCGATAGCTGTAGACGGGAGCGTAACGGATTAAAATAGGGGCATTCAATTAAAAGGTGTCTTACCGTCCGCAGCTGAGAGCAGTGGGGACAGAGTGGGGGAGGATCGCCGCTTAAAAGATGTCTATGGCTAAAAAGACAGTGCCCTATCCGGAGTCTAGTTAAAATTACCTCCTCCCGACGACGCGTTCGGGAGGAAGAGGTCCAAGCACAAGGAAGAGTTTTCACGTCCCGCAATTTATTTTGGGGAAGTGTCGACCAGTGAGCGTGCCAAAAATGAACAACACGACGACATAAAACGCTCCGTATATCGGCGACGGGAATCGATGGAATAGCTGGCCGAAGAAGAGAGACTGCAGCCTTGGCTGCAATATCGGCCGCCTCATTTCCGCAGATACCAACGTGTCCCGGGAGCCAGAGGAACGCCACCGAGACGCCCCCCAGGTGGAGCAAGCGCAGACAGTCCTGAATCCGGTGGACCAGAGGGTGCACAGGGTAAAGAGCTTGGAGACTGAGGAGAGAGCTGAGAGAATCTGAGCAGATAACGTACTGTATCCGCTGATGGCGGCGGATGTAGTGGACAGCCCGGAGAACAGCGTAAAGCTCCGCAGTATAGACCGAACACTGGTCGGGAAGCCGAAAGTGATTTGGGGTGTCGCCAACAACATAGGCACTCCCTACACCTAACGATGTTTTCGAGCCATCGGTGTAAATAAATGTGGCTTCCGTCATTTGTGCACATAGAGCAGCAAATGCCCGACGATAAACAAGTGAAGGGGTACCATCCTTGGGAAATCGACAAAGGTCACGGAGCAGGCAGATCCGGGGACGGAGCCAAGGCGGTGCTGTACCCCAAGTTGTCAAGAAGGTTTTAGGAAAGCGGAAGGAAAGAGAATGGAGCAGTTGACGGAAGCGGACTCCCGGTGGTAGTAGGGAGGAGGGGCGGCATGCATACCCTACATCAAAGGAGGCGTCGAAAAATATGTCATGGGCTGGATTAGCAGGCATGGAAGACAGATGGCTGGCATAACGGCTCAGAAGGACTGCTCGCCGATTGGACAGCGGAGGTTCAGCAGTCTCAGCATAAAGGCTTTCCACAGGGCTGGTGTAAAAAGCTCCAGACACTAAACGTAATCCACGGTGGTGGATAGAGTCGAGACGCCGAAGAATAGACGGCCGAGCAGAGGAGTAGACTATGCTTCCATAGTCCAATTTCGAGCGCACTAAGGCGCGATAGAGGCGGAGAAGGACCACTCGGTCCGCTCCCGAGGAGGTACCATTCAGGACACGGAGGGTGTTGAGGGATCACAGACAGCGAGCCGAAAGATACGAAATGTGGGAGGACCAGCATAGTTTTCTGTCAAACGTAAGACCCAAGAATTTAGCGACGTCTGAAAACGGAAGGTTGACAGGTCCTAGATGTAAGGAGGGCGGAAGAAACTCCTTACGTCGCCAAAAATTAACACAAACGGTCTTACTGGGAGAAAAACGGAAGTCGGTTTCGATGCTCCAAGAGTGGAGGCGATCGAGACATCCTTGAAGACGTCGTTCAAGAAGGCTGGTCCGTTGAGAGCTGTAGTAGATCGCAAAATCGTCCACAAAGAGGGAGCCCGAGACATCAGGAAGCAGACAATCCATAATTGGATTAATGGCAATGGCAAACAGTACAACACTCAGCACGGAGCCATGGGGTACCCCGTTTTCTTGGGAGAAAGTACGGGAGAGAGTAGTGTTCACCCGCACCCTAAATGTGCGCTCTGCCATAAATTCGCGAAGAAAAAGGGGCAGCCGACCTCGAAAGCCCCAAGAGAACAGTGTGCGGAGGATACCTGTCCTCCAACAGGTATCGTATGCTCTCTCTAGATCAAAAAATATTGCTACTGTTTGGCGTTTCTGGAGAAAATTATTCATGATATAAGTGGAGAGAGCAACTAGATGGTCAACTGCAGAACGATGCTTTCGGAATCCGCATTGGGCAGGTGTTAAAAGACTGCGGGATTCCAGCCACCAAGCTAAACGGTAATTCACCATACGCTCCAAAACCTTACAGACACTACTCGTGAGAGAAATGGGGCGATAGCTAGAGGGGAGATGTTTGTCCTTTCCAGGTTTCGGAACAGGAACGACGACAGCTTCCCGCCATCGTCGGGGAAAAGTACTGTCGGTCCAAATTCGATTATAAAGGCGAAGGAGGTAACGCAGACTATGGGTTGATAAATGCAGCAACATTTGGACGTGGATACCATCCGGTCCTGGGGCGGAGGAGCGAGAAGAAGAGAGTGCATGTTGGAGTTCCCGCATGGAGAAAACAGTATTGTAGCTTTCGCGATTTGGAGAGGAGAAAGCAAGAGGTCGCGCTTCCGCTGCACGTTTCTTCGGGAGAAACGCTGGCGGGTAATTGGAAGAGCTCAAAATCTCAGCAAAGTGTTGACCCAATGAGTTAGAAATTGCGACGGGGTCCACTAATGTATCATGCGCAACAGTGAGCCCAGAGACCGGGGAGAAACTAGGCGCGCCTGAGAACCGTCGAAGCCGACTCCAAACTTCTGAGGAGGGAGTGAAGGTGTTAAATGAGCTAATAAAGAATTTCCAGCTTGCCTTCTTGCTATCGCGAATGACGCGACGGCATCGCGCACGGAGCTGCTTATAGCTGATACAGTTGGCCAAAGTAGGATGGTGACGGAAAATGCGAAGAGCACGTCGCCGCTCACGTAGTGTGTCATGGCATGCCTCGTTCCACCAAGGAACTGGGGGGCGCCGGGGCAATTCGGAGGTGCGTGGTATTGAACGTTCCGCAGCTGTAAGAATAACGTCTGTAGTATGTGTGACATCGTCGACGCTGGGAAAGCGACGGTCATCGAATGTCGCTAGAGACGAAAAAAGTGTCCAATCGGCTTGGGCAAACTTCCAGCGTCGCGGGCGCATATATGGCAGTTGAGGCTGCAGTCTGAGGACACATGGAAAGTGGTCACTCGAGTGTGTATCATCAAGGGCGAACCATTCGAAGCGCCGAGCTAGCGGAACAGTACCGACCGCAAGGTCCAAATGAGATAAAGTTGTCGTGGAGGCAGACAAAAATGTGGGGACCCCAGTGTTGAGGCAAACTAGATCCGCTTGGTGGAAGACGTCTAGCAATATGGAGCCACGTGGACAAGGATGTGGAGATCCCCAAAGCGGGTGGTGGGCATTGAAGTCCCCAACCAGCAAACAGGGGGGTGGAAGCTGACCAAGAAGATGAAGGAGATCAGCTCTTGCCTTTGGTGTGGACGATGGAATGTATACAGTACAAAGAGAGAATGTGTATCCGGAAAGGGAAAGACGGATGGCGACAGCTTGGAAGGAAGTGTTTCAGTGGATTGGGTGATAATGGAGAGTATCATGAAGAAGAATCGTGAGTCCTCCATGGGCTGGAGAGCCTGCAACAGAGGGGAGATCATATCAGACGGACTGAAAATGAGGGAGAACAAAGCAGTCATGGGGACGCAGCTTTGTTTCCTGAAGACAGAAGATGACCGGCGAGTAGGATCGTAAGAGGATCGACAATTCATCCCTATTGGCTCGAATGCCGCGGATATTCCAGTGGATAATGGACATGGGGTGAACAGAAAATGGAGGAATGTGACCAAAGTTGCTGTCAACTCAAAGACTGCACGGAGCTAGCGACCGACAGCATGGAATGGCAGTCAGCCGAAGGCAGAAGATCCTGATCCATAGGTTGGTCAGGAGCAGCTCCTGCCACCAGCGATCGGCCGGTTGACCGGCCACCAGCAGTGCGCCTCGGCGACACAGAAGACGGCCGAGGGCGATTTCCGCCAGGTGGTGCTGTAGATGGGACACGCCTTGGCGGAGAAGGGGAGGAACTGGGTTTCTTTGTCAAATGTCAAGAAGACAGTGGAGGTTGGAATGATGTTCGTGTGAACCCTTTTCATAACTCTATGAACAGCCGTTACGGCCTGGTCAGACAGGTAGTGCTGAATTTCTTCGTCAGACAATCCATCGAGGGAGCGTGTATAAACGACCCCACGCGAGGAATTTAAGGTACGATGCGGTTCCACCCGGACAGGGAAGGTGTGGAGCAGAGAAGTACGCAGCAATTTTTGTGCCTGGAGGGCACTGTTTGTTTCTAACAACAGGGTGCCATTCCGTAATCTGGAACGAGACCTGACAGGACCTGCAATTGCGTCGACACCTTTCTGAATAATGAAAGGGTTGACCGTGGAGAAGTCGTGACCTTTGTCAGACCGAGAAACCACAAGGAACTGTGGCAACGATGGAAGAACTGTCTGTGGCTGAGACTCAGTGAACTTACGTTTGTGAGCAGACATAGTGGAAGGTGAGGAAACCATTGCAGAAAAATCCTCCATGATTACCAGCGTCTCCGATGGCGCGCTCCTCCCTTGTGGGGGCCCTCACTGAGGGCACTCCCACCTTAGGTGATTGTTCACACCTCAGTTCACACCTCCCGACAAATGGACGGAGGGACCAATCGGCACTTTCGGAAGGTATCAGCTCAGGTAATCACCCCTCCCTGGGCCTGGCCGTTACCAGGGGGTACGTACGTGTCCTACCTGTCTACCCGGGGCGGGGAATTACGCGTTACCCCGTCACCGGCTACGCATTGAAGTGCGTGGGTCGGCCTTCAGACACGCACAGGGAGGAAAAAAGAGAAAGGGAAAGGAAAGAAGAGGGGTCTCAAACGCCGCAGCGGAGAAAAGTGCAGAGAGAAGCGGGAAGGAAAAGAGAAGGACAGAAGAAGGACGAAGACTTGCAAGTATAGAAAGCAAGGAATTTGTAACAGTTAAGAGCGTCCGTCACTGGACGTAGGCACAAACTATACTCCCAGAGGAGGAGAAAGGGAAGGAAAGAGCCAGAGGTGAAGTGGGCGAAGATGGGGGAGGGGGAAGGATTAGGAAACGGAAGGTATGCAGCCCAGAAAGGAAGGAGGGCCACATTAGCTCAGGGTCCCGTGCTCGCTACGCACGTGTCCACAAAAGAGTTGTGAACCCCCTGGGGGGGGATGACTGCTTTTGTTGAGACGACCGTCTATCTAGTGTAGTAAAAATGCTATTCACCCGCAGAGCCGACACGTTTCCATTTTTTTTGTTTGGGGTTTAAGGGCGCTCAACTACTGAGGTCATTAGCGCCCAGTCACAATTGTTAGAGAACATAGAATCTAGTAAAACTCAAGGGGTGGGGACACCAGAAAGTTCTTACAAAGAGGCAGATAAAATAAGTGAAAGAGATGTCTTTGGACAATCCAGTCAAAGTAATGAAACGAAGAACACGAGCAGCTGCTCGAGCGTCATCCGCTAAAATATCCTGTAAAGTAGGTGGCAGAGACAGGACAACACGAGATTGACTAAAACGGGGACACGATAATAAAACATGACGCACTGTTAATACATGACCACAAGGGCACTGCGGGGCTGGGTCACCGGAGAGCAGGTAGCGGTGGCTAAACCGGCAATGCCCAATCCGCAACCTGGTCAGGACCTCTTCTCGCCGATATAGTTGGGTTGGTTGGTTTGAGGATTAAAGGGACCAAACTGCAGAGGTCATCGGTCCCTTGTTTCATAAACACACAGAGCACAGGGAAACCATCCATTAGTCATTCGAAGCAGAAGATAAAAATTCCAGGGGAAGAAAATCCCCAAGGTCAATAATAAAGAAACATGGAAAACTAAGCACAGCAACAAAAATAACAGAAGAAAAGCAGAAGGAATTAAAACGCACAGCAGAGGACTGTGGCTGGCTGATCACGAAAATAGAATGAGCCAGCCACTCTGGAACACATTAAAACTTCCAGCCTAAAAGATTAGGGTGGAGTCGAATTACAACACAAAACAAAGTAAAAGATACAGCACAAAAGAGTGTGACGCAATAAAATTAGAGGGACCTATAAAAGCCACTTTCTCGAATAAAACTTAAAACACGATCTGCCATAGAGGCATTGTCACCTAAAAGAGATGATGAATCACCCTGGAGATTAAAAGCACACCTGAGAGCAGTTAAAAGAGGACATTCTAACAACAGATGGGCCACCGTCATGGTTGCACCACAGCGACAATGAGGGGGGTCCTCTCGACGCAGCAGATGACCATGCATCAGATAAGAGTGACCAATGCGGAGCCTGCAGAGAATAACGGAATCCCTGCGAGAGGCCCGCATGGAGGAACCCCACACGGTCGTGGTCTCCTTTACAGGCCGCAACTTGTTGGGTACAGGCAGAGTGCGCCATTCGTCTGCCCACATCCCAAAGACCCAACGGCGTAACACCGATCGGAGATCAGTTGCCGGGAGGCCGATCTGCAACGGCAGTTTGCGGGTGGCTTCTTTAGCTAACTTGTCGGCATGTTCGTTTCCCGCTATCCCAACGTGTCCCGGGGTCCATATGAACACCACTGAACGACCACGCTGTGCAAGAGCATGAACGGACTCCTGGATGGCAACAATAATGGGATGGCGTGGGTAGCACTAGTCAAGAGCCTGTAGACTACTGAGAGAGTCGCTGCGAACGACAAAAGACTCGCCAGTGCTGGTACGAATCCGCTCAAGGGCACGAAAAATGGCTGTTAGCTCTGCGGTGTAAACACTACAGCCGTCCGGCAAGGAGCGCTGGTCTACATAGTCTGCATGAACTTAAGCATACCCCACATGGCCATCAACCATCGAGCTATCTGTATAGATAACCTCCGAGTCGCGGGATGCATCGAGGAGAGCAAGAAATTGGCGGCGCAAGACTGCGGGAGGAACTGAATCCTTTTGCCATTGTGAGAGGTCCAGCCGAAGCTGTGGCCGACGAATACACCAAGGTGGTGTATGTGGGTGGACCTGAAAAGCAGATGGAAGAGGCAAAGACTCGAGGTCACTAAGGAGTGACCGAACACGGATCCCAATGGTATGGCCTGATCGAGGCCGCCGGTGTGGGGTATGGACTGCCGCATTAGCGAAAAGGAGACGGTAGTTAGGGTAACGGGGAGAACAACGGACGTGGGCAGCATAGTTGGCTAACAATTGTTGACGCCGAATACGAAGCGGAGGAACCCCAGCCTCAGCAAGGAGGCTATGAACAGGGCTGGTGCGGAATGCTCCTGTCGCCTGTCGAACCCCACAGTGGTGAACGGGGTCCAGCAGTTGCAACGCCGAGAGCGACGCTGAGCCATACGCTACACTCCCATAATCAAGCTGGGACAGCACAAGGGCTTTGTAGAGCTGCAGCAGCGTATTACGATCTGCACCCCAAGTTGTGTGGCTGAGGCAGCGAAGGGCATTCAGATGCTGCCAGCACTGACGCTTGAGTTGACGAATATGTGGAAGCCAAGTAAGCCGGGCATCGAACAGCAATCCCAGAAAACGGTAAGTGTCAACAATCCTGAGCATGGCATCCTGAAGATAGAGCTCAGGGTGGGGATGGACAGTTCGACGCCGACGAAAGTGCGTAACACAAGTCTTCGCAGGAGAAAATTGAAACCCATGGGCTAGGGCCCACGCCTGCGCCTTCTGCAACCTACGTTCTGCAACACTAATGGTGGAAGAGCTGAAAAAGATGCAGAAATCGTCAGCATATAACGTGGGTGAGACAGACGACCCTACTGCTGCTGCAAGGCCATTAATGGCCACAAGGAAAAGGGGCACGCTCAATACAGAGCCCTGTGGAACGCCGTTCTCCTGGATATGAAGCGAACTATGGGATGTGCCAATTAAAACGCGGAATGTCCGAAGAGATAAAAAATTCTGAATAAAAATGGGGAGAGAGCCCTGGAGACCCCACCCGTGCAACGTGGCGAGAATATGGTGCCGCCACGTCGTGTCATATGCTCTGGAGAGGTCGAAAAAGACGGAGACGAGGTGTTGGCGCCTGGAAAAAGCAGTGCGGATTGCAGACTCAAGAGAGGCCAAAGCATCGGCGGTGGAACGGCCCTGACGGAAGCCACTCTGGCACGGAGCCGGAAGACCCCGAGACTCGAGCAGCCAACACAGCCGTCGACTCACCATACGTTCCAATAGCTTGCACAGAGTATTTGTCAAGCTGATGGGCCGATAGCTATCCACATTAAGCGGGTCCTTACCAGGCTTCAGCACCGGAATGACGGTAGTCTCCCGCCATTGCGACGGAAAGACACCATCGCTCCATATGCGGTTGAACATGGCAAGAACACACCGCTGACAGTCCGGGGACAGGTGTTTGATCATCTGATTGTGGATTCCATCTGGCCCAGAGGCTGTATCGGGGCACTGTGCAGGGCGCTTTGAAGTTCCCACAAACTAAATGGGGTGTTATACGCCTCAGGGTGGCGAGAAGTAAAAGAAAGCCGTTTGCATTCCTCCTGGCGTTTTAGCGCGCGGAACGCGGGCGGGTAATTCCCCGACGCAGAGGCCCGAACATAGTGCTGGGCGAAATGCTCTGCGATTGCATCGTCATCGGTGAATACCGCCCCGTTGATGGTAAGCCCTGCGACACCTGTAGAGTGCTGCAATCCAAAGATGCGCCGAATCTTCATCCACACCTGGGAGGGTGAAGTATGGGAACCAATGGTGGAAACGTACCTCTCCCAGCACTCCTGTTTCCGCCTTTTGATGAGCCGCCGTGCCTGAGCACGGAGACGTTTGAAAAAAATTAGGTTCTCCAAAGACGGGTGCCGCTTATGTCGCTGAAGAGCCCGCCGACGTTCTTTAATGGCTTCAGTGACCTCTGGAGACCACCAAGGCACTGACTTGCGCCGGGGGCACCCTAATGAACGAGGAATGGTACGTTCCGCAGCGGAAGCAATCGCTGCAGTCAGTGTCTCAACCGCCACATCGATGGTACCGTGGGGGAGAGTCAACAGTGGCAGCAGAGGAGAACGTTTCCCAGTTTGCCTTGCTAAATGCCCATCGAGGCAAGCGTTCATGGGAGCGACGCTGGGGTAATGAAACGAATATGGGAAAATGGTCACTACCACACAAGTCGTCATGGACTCTCCAGTGGACCGATGGTACAAGCCCTGGGCTCCACAACGACAGATCTATGGCCGAGAACGTACCATGCGCCACACTGAAATGTGTGGTGGCGCCAGTGTTTAAGAGGCAGAGGTCCAGTTGGGAGATGAGATTCTCGACATCTCTGCCTCGGCCAGTAACCTTCGTTCCACCCCACAGGGGATTGTGGGCGTTAAAATCCCCCAGGAGAAGAAAAGGCGTGGGAAGTTGGGTGACAAGTGCAGCCAATTCGGTCAGGGAGACTGTACCACCTGGAGGGAGATAGACACTGCAGACAGTTATGTCCTGGGTAGTCCTTACGCAGCCAGCCACAGCTTCCAATGATGTTTGAAGGGGCACAGGAGCACTATATACAGAGGTAAGGACATACACTCAGGCTCCACCTGACACACAATTGTAAGTGCTATGGTTGCAGTAATAACCCCTGTATCCATGAAGGACAGGGGTCCGCATTGCCGGGAACCAGGTTTCCTGGAGGGCAATGCATAAAGCAGGTGTCATGCTTAGAAGCTGACGTAGCTCAGGTAGCTGGCTAAAATAACCGCCACAGTTCCACTGGAGGATGGTATTTTCCATGTCTGTGAAAGGCGTGACGGGACTGGGAAGGCAGATTACGCCGCTGGGTCACCTGCTGCCTCCAATGGAGCACCCGTGCAAATGCTATCCATCGTGTCCAAGGGACCGGTGAGAGCGAGGTCCTCAGCGGACGCCAGAAGCTCCGCCTCGTCCTCAGACGCAGAGCTGGTAGGAGGCGGTGGGACGGGTGCCACCACAATATCGTTGGTCTTGGGGACTTTCTTCTTTTTCTGCTTGTCGCGCTGTGCCTTCGGTGGGTCAGGCTTCATGGGCTTCACTGTGTCAGTCTCAGGGACAGACGATGACCGGGAGGCCCTACGACCAGGGACGGGTGGTTGTTTCAGCCACTTTCGTGTGTCCACTTTTCCACTGGTCAGAACTTGCGAAGAGAGGTCCCCAAGGGATCCCTTCCTGGCGAGAGTAGCCGAAGAAGTCTTACGCTTCTCCGGCTGGGAAGGGGAAGCTGATGTCCCCAATGGTTGGGAGGGTGCTGCTCCTGAAGAAGATGGAGCAGGAGCAACAGAGAGTGAAGTGCCCCCCCACAACCAAGGGGACCGGTGAATTCTGACAGAGCTGAGAGCGAACTGCAGGTGACGACACTGTAGAGGTTCGACCCGGTGTTGCAGCAGCGGCATAGGTAGACGTCATAGGCACAGGATGTAGCCGCTCTTATTTCCGCCTTGCCTCGGTGTAGGTCAGGCGGTCCAGGGTCTTATATTCCATTATCTTCCTTTCCTTCTGGAAGATCCGACAGTCCGGTGAGCAGGGTGAATGGTGTTCTCCGCAGTTAACACAGATGGGAGGCGGAGCACATGGAGTATTGGGATGCGAAGGACGTCCACAATCTCGACATGTGATGCTGGAAGTACAGCGAGATGACATGTGCCCGAACTTCCAGCATTTAAAACACCGCATCGGAGGTGGGATATATGGCTTCACATCACAACAGTAAACCATCACCTTGACCTTTTCGGGTAAAACATCACCTTCGAAAGCCAAGATGAAGGCACCTGTGGCTACCTGATTATCCCTCGGACCCCGATGGACGCGGCGGACGAAGTGAACACATCGTCGTTCGAGGTTGGCGCGTAATTCATCGTCGGACTGCAGAAGAAGATCCCTGTGGAATATAATACCCTGGACCATGTTGAGACTTATGCGGCGTAATGCTAACTGAAACATCCCCCAACTTGTCACAATTGAGCATCCGTGACTGGGCAGAGGATGCCGTTTTGATGAGCACAGAACCAGAGCGCATTTTGGACAAGCCCTCCACCTCCCCAAACTTGTCCTCTAAGTGCTCCACAAAAAACTGGGGTTTGGTCGACATAAACGATTCTCCATCAACCCACGTACACATGAGGTACCGGGGTGAATAGTCTCCACTGCCTTCTTTAGCAAGACGTTCCTCCCATGGAGTGGCCAGGGAGGGAAATGATCTTTGATCAAATTTCTTTCCATTGAGGTTAGACCTCGATCGCTTAGAGACTGCTGGTGGAGGCCCACCAGCGAGAGATGATGTACCACGCTTCATTGCGGGTCATCCGCCCTGATGCCACCTACTCCGACCAAGGGCCCTCCCCACTGGCGCCACCCAGCCGCAGCAATAGCCACCTGGCAGGATGGCCATTGCCGGGAGTCCTGATGCCCCAGGGAGATGGGCATCTACTCCTTGGCATACGTGGGGAGTTAACGGAGCAGGCATCAGTAGAGCGATCCCTGTGTTGTCAGGGGGCTACAACCTACAGGGTACATGGCGGCCCCACCACAATGGACTGGCTACCGTGCTGGATCTTAGGTGCAAAAATGTCCAAGGTCGTCGTCGCAGTTAAAAGCAACACTGCAGAGTGCAGCATGGGAATTGCACCCAGGGACGTATCCTCGCCCAAGAGATGGAAAACGAGCGGGACACCATTGCAACGACGAAAAAGCCGGCTAAAGGTCTCAATGTACGACGGATACAGTGCACCATGTAAGGCGCCCTTCCCCAATTGGCTCGCTCTTCGGAATAATTTAGAAAGATGGAGGTCAAACCCGAGAGGGGACCATCACATGAAGCCGAAACATTTGAGACTCCTTTTAGTCGCCTCTTACGACAGGCAGGAATACCACGGGCCTATTCTTACCCCCGTACCCGCAGGTGGGGCCGATATGGTCGGGAGGACGTTGTCCAAGCAGTTGGGAATGCTTTTACTGCCTGGAGCTTGTTTCCTTGAAGTGAGGACCAAGTATCCCACCACAAGGACACAAGCCTCTTGCAAACAACCCCACGAACGTCAGATGATGGGACACAATGGGAGGCTGGCCGAGGCAGGACGACTGCAGCCTTGGCTGCAGCATCAGCAGCCTTATTCCCAGGCACTCCTACATGGCCGGGAACCCACAGAAAGCTGACAGGAGAGTCACCCTCAGCGAAAGAATGGAGGGACTGCTGGATCCGTTGCACCAAGGGATGGACCGGATATGGAGCTCCAAGGCTCTGAAGAGCACTGAGTGAATCAGAGCAGAGTACATACGATGAATGGCGGTGGCGGCGGGCATACTGAACGGCCTGATGGAGAGCAAAAAGCTCGGCCGTAAAGCTGGAACATTGGTCGAGGAGCCGGTATTTAAAGGTGACGGCCCCAACGACAAAGGCACAGCGGACACCATCGTCAGTTTTGGAGCCATCAGTGTAAATAAAGGTGTGACTGGCAAGTCGCGCACGAAGTTCGACAAACCGTGAGCAATACACTGCAGCCGGCCACCCTCCTTTGGGAGCGAGCAGAGGTCGAGATAAACCCAAACCGGAGCCTGGAGCCAAGGTGGTGTCGTGCTCTCACCCTCTCTGAAGGTGGTAGGGAGGGCAAAATCCAATTGTCGAAACATGCGACGAAAGCAGACTCCAGGGGGCAGCAGGGCAGACACATACAACCCATACTGACGGTCGAGAGAATCGGCGAAGGAGGACTGATAAGAGGGGTGGTTGGGCATTGACAACAGCCAGCAGGCATACTGACAAAGCAGTACATCGCGCCAGTAGGTCAATGGTAATTCGGCAGCTTCAGCATAAAGACTCTCGACGGGACTAGTGTAGAAAGCTCTGGTCACAAGACGTAACCCCCTATGGTGGATGGAGTTGAGATGGCGTAAGAGGGATGGCCGAGCAGACGAGTAGACGAGGCTCCCATGATCCAGCTTTGATCGGACTATGGACCGATACAAGCGAAGCAGGACAGTGTGATCCGCTCCCCAAGATGAACCACTAAGAACTCTGAGGACATTAAGGGAACGTGTACAACGAGCAGCCAAATAAGAGATGTGCGGAGACCAACAAAGTTTCCTGTCCAGTGTGAGCCCTAGAAACTTAGTTGTTTCCACGAATGGGAGAACAATGGGACTAAGATGTAAGGATGGCGGAAGGAACGCTTTATATCTCCAAAAGTTGATGCAAACCGTCTTCTCTTCAGAGAACCGGAAGCCATTTGCCACACTCCATGAGTATAGGCTGTCGAGACAACGCTGAAGGCAGCGCTCCAGGAGGCATGTTCACTGGGCACTGCAGTAGATCGCGAAGTCATCGACAAAAAGAGAGCCTGAGATATTAGGTGGAATGCAATCCATAATTGGATTGATCGCTATGGCAAAAAGGGCTACGCTCAAGACAGGGCACTCCGTTCTCCTGGAGGAAGACGTCTGACAATACGGAACCCACACGTACCCTAAACTTTCGAACTGTTAAAAAGCAATCAATAAAAGGGGCAGGCGACCGCGTAGACCCCACCTGTGCATAGTGCGGAGGATACCTCCTCTCCAAGAGGTATCATAAGCCTTCTCCAAATCGAAGAACACGGCGACCGTTTGGCGCTTTCGCAAAAAGTTGTTCATGATGAATGTCGACAAAGTCACAAGGTGGTCAACAGTGGAGCAGCGGCGACGAAAGCCGCATTGAACATTGGTAAGTAGCCGTCGAGATTCAAGAATCCAAACTAACCGAGCATTAACCATGCGCTCCATCACCTTACAGACACAGCTTGTAAGAGAAATTGGGTGGTAACTAGAAGGAAGGTGTCTATCCTTCCCGGGTTTGGGTGTAGGAACAACGACGGCGTCACGCCAACGCATGGGGACTTTACCTTCGGTCCAGACGCGATTGTAGGTACTAAGAAGGAAGCTTTTGCCTGCCGGAGAAAGGTGTGCCAGCATCTGAACGTGAATGGCATCTGGCCCCGGAGCAGAGGACTGGGACAGTGCAAGTGCACGTTCGAGTTCCCGCATAGTAAAGGGGGCATTATAATTTTCCAGATTCAGCGAGTGGAAGGAAGGTCGCCGAGCCTCTTCTGCCTCTTTCCTGGGAAGGAAGGCAGGGTGGTAATGGGCGGAGCTTGAAACCTCCGCGAAAAAGCGGCCTAAGGCGTTGGAGATATCCACAGGATCAACAAGGACCTCTTCACCTGAAGTCAGGCCAGGTACCGAGGAGTGGGCCTTAATGCCCGACAGCCAGCGCAGGCCACCCCAGACGACAGAAGAGGGAGTAAAACTGTTAAAGGAGCTGGTGAAAGAGGCCCAACAAGCTTTTTGCTGTCTTTGATGACTCTACGACATTGCGCTCGGAGTCGTTTGTATCCAATACAATTCGCCAACGTAGGATGGCGGCGAAAGGTGCGTAAAGCACGTCGTCGAGCACGGATAGCGTCTCGACAAGCCTCATTCCACCAGGGGACGGAAACGCGATGTGAAGAAGAGGCAGTACGAGGAATAGAACGTTCGGCAGCATTGATGATAACAGCCGTGAGGTATTCGACCTGACTGTCACAACTGAGAAAATTGTGGTCCGGAAAGGTCGCCAGGGAGGAGTAAAGTCCCTAGTCAGCTCTCGGTATGTTCCAGCTCGAAGGACGTGGGGGTGGGGTGTGGTGCAGGAGATGAACGACACAGGGGAAGTGGTCGCTCCAATAGGTGTCAGATGGACATACCACTCGAACCGACGGGCAAGAGTGGTAGAACAGATCGAGAGGTCCAAGTGGGAGTAGGTATGAGTAGAGGCCGAGAGGGAAGTCAGGGCATCAGTATTGAGGCAGACAAGATTGACATGGTTGAAGACATCCGCCAAGAGGGAGCCTCTCTGACAGGATGCAGGAGAGCCCCAAAGGGGATGATGGGGATTGAAGTCGCCAAACAATAAAAACGGCGAAGGAAGCTGAACTATCAGGTGCATCATGTTAGCCTGACTAACTGCGGATGACGATGGAGTGTAGACAGTACAAACAGAAAAAGTAAAGGCAGAAAGAGTAATACGGACAGCTATTGCTTGGAGTGGGGTGGTCAATGGGAGGGGATGGTAATAGACATCGTCCTGAACGAGCAACATGACCCCACGATGAGCTGGAATACCGTCCACAGGGGGGAGGTCAGACCGCTCCGAGGTATAGTGGGTGAAAGCAATACGGTCAGTTGGGCGCAACTTGGTTTCCTGGAGACCAAGGACGAGCGGACAGTGCAGGCGAAGGAGCAGTTTTAATTCCTCCTGATTAGATCGAATACCTCTTATGTTCCAATGTAACAAAGCCATCGCTAGTAAGAAAAGAGAGGGAACGAAACGGGTGAAGAGCTGGTCACCTCTACGGCCGCGGAGGATTCTTTAATCTTCTTCTCCTTCTGATACGCGGGGCAGTCTAGAGATCAAGGCGAGTGGATGCCAGGACAATTGACGCACCGAGGTGGTGGGGTGCATGTATGTTCCTCACGAAGAGGACGTCCGCAATCGCCACAAAGGGGCTCAGCCTCACACCGTGAGGACATGTGCCCAAAGCGCGAACACCGAAAGCAGCGCATAGGAGGCGGGACGTAAGGTCGCACGTCGCACCGGTAGCACATCACCTTTACCTTCTCCGGGAGAAGGTCCCCCTCGAAGGTGAGGATAAAGGCTCCAGTGTCGATGCGACGGTCTTTGGGACTCGCCGGACGAAATGCACGCCTCGACGCTCCAGGTTGGCTCTGAGCTCCTCATCAGATTGCAGCAGGAGGTTCCGATGAAAAATAACCCCCTGCATCCTATTCAGTGCCAGATGCGGGACAATAGACACTGGGATGTCCCCTAGTCGGTCGCACGCCTGGAGCGCCATCGACTGTGTGGCGGAGGCGGTCTTAGTAAGAACGGACCCCGAACGCATTTTACTGAGAGCCTCGATTTCCCCGAAGATGTCCTCGATGTGCTGGACAAAGAACATGGGCTTGGAGGTGGCAAACGTCCCCCCCCCATCGGTCCGAGAACAGAATAAATAGCAGGGGAAGTACTTCGCCCCAAGCCGGCGGGTCTGTCCTTCCTCCCAGGGAGTGGCCAAGGGGGAAAGGGCAGGAGAACCAGAACCAGAGACAGTACCTTTCTTTTTAAAAGACTTGGCCGCAGAGCGACCTGATACATGTTGACGTTTCATCTGCGAAACGTCCACCCCAATACCACCCACTCCGACCAGTGGCTCTCCCCACGGGCGCCACCCAGCCTCAGCAAGGGCCACCTGGCAGGATGACAGTTGCCGGGAGTCCCGATGCCCCAAGGAGACAGGCATCTACTCCTTGGCCGACGTGGGGAGGGTGCAGTACGATCCCTGTGTTGTCAGGGGGCTACAACCTAGAGGGTACATGACGACCCCACCACAACGGGCTGGCTACCTTGCTGGATTTTGGGTGCCATGGAAAGTCCATCATGATCGTAGGTGCAGATGGGGACGCACTATGGGCGTAACTTGTGCAAGCCATCAGGCGTTTACGCCCAATTTGAGGAATAATTTGTGTGGTTACAACGCCGTTACAATGCGGAGTGCCAAGGTCTTAGTGCACTGAGGACCAGTGATACGCCACGTAAGGCATCCTTCCCCAAAAGGCTCTTACTTCTGTAGAATTTTGAAAAAAGGAGGTCAAACCCCAAGGGGGACCATCACATGGAAGGCCGAAACGGTTGAAACTCCATTTAGTCGCCTCTTACGACAGGCAGGAATACCTCGGGCCTATTCTTATCCCCGAACCCGCAGGGGGACGTTTCCATTGGTCGACGGTCGAATCCCGTTGGTCCCGTGGCCACTGCGATCTTAACTGACGCTGTCGTTGGTTCAATATGTGAACACACGAGGAACGGTGTGCCTCTGAAGACTCGTGCGTGTACTATTATTGCGCTTTTTCGGCAGAGCTGCCACTGATCATCTATCCCACTTCACAGAGCAGAACTTCTCGAAACCCCACGTTCTGCGAAGAGTTATGGTCGCCCAACAATTTTTCGCCTAATGGTAGTTTCATTGTCCCTACATCTTTCCGTAGATGCTCGTGCCAGTAGCACATGAACATTTGGCCAGCTTCGACGTTCTTGAGATACTCGTTCACAGGCTTAGTAATAATAATGTACCCTTCATCAGTGTCGCTTATCTCAATTTCCCTATTTGCAGCCCATATCTTCGCTTGCGTGATCCGCAGTCCGTGTCTGCTCCGCTTAAATAATTTTGTTGTCGCGTCACGTGCCCTCAACGCCACCAGACGGCATCCAACGTCGCGGTGGGCAGTGATGATAATGTTTTGGCTCTTTAGTGTACGCTTGTAGTGGCACTTAAAAGCTTGTGGAAAGATGATGTAGTACTTGTTAATGTTCGCGTTTGTATCTCAGTAGTATCGAAGAAATGAGATAACTGAATGGCAAGGCAGCCATCTGCTAACGTGGTTTAAATAGAGCCAAGAGGGGGCACCTATGCGTATACTATGGCTTAACACGAGTTTGAGAATTTGTCACCGGCTACACCAGTCTTATCAGTTATTTAAATTAAAAGGAGTCAGTGAAAGTGAGAGGAGAAAGTATCATCTGGATAGAACTAGGAAAAGGAGTAGAGCAAGGATTCTGTCTGTCTACCTCTCGTTCCAATCTATAGTTGGAGATTACACCGACTGAAAAAATCGCAATGCTGAGTTGCGCGACATGAACGAAAGTTGGTAGGTGTGCGTCTGTGTCTGAAAGATGTTTATTCAAATTTCACGGCAGTCGCGTAAGATGCGCTAATAGCGCCACTATGAGGTTGCAAATGAGGTTTGCATTAATCCTTTAGACTGACTTTTTCGGGAAGGAAAACTTTTCTTTATCTGGTAATGCACTTAGGTTGTTTTTAACAATTTTAGATGCAAGATTTATACATAAGTATGTACCCCGATTTCAATACATGGATTGAAGTCAGTAATTGCGAAATATTCTAATTTAATAAATGGTAAAATGATCAATAATTACCATGCAAAATAATAACAATGTTAAATTATATAACGGAATGTAGCGAACCAACCACATCCGAGTATTCTGGAGGACACGAGTTACTACGCACTGTCACACTGACTTGCTGGGATTTTCATAGTGATGCCGGACAGTTGGCAGCGCTTGCGTATGATGGAGAGGATGAACATTCACAAATTTGCACCTCAGGTTTCCATTGGGAAAAAGATACTTCTGTTGCAGCTAAGATACAGTAGAAGTTAATATATTTAGCTGCAGCCAGAGGGTCTGAATGGGTAAAATTCACGCTGTAACGGTCGTGAGCTTGAGTTACGTTTGAGACTGAACGTAGTGAGTTGATGTTAGTCAAGAATGCTTTTAGGGCGACAAAGATCCCAGTGTAAATACGTCACTGAGTGAACGTAGTCGTGTAATAAGTCTACGAGAAGCTAGATGTTCCTTCTGCATTATTGCAGGAGGGCTTGGCAGGAATGTAGCCACTGTACATGACTGCTGAAAGCGGTGATCATGAGAATATACCGTCAAAAGAGGACCGGCTCCGGACGGTCACACGTCACTACCGAAAGCAAGGACCATCGTGTTCGGCGTACGGTTCTGGCGCATTGTACTCTATCTGCAGCAATTTGAGCAGCAGTTGGCACCACAGTGACAAGAGCTCCGAGCCAGACGTCCTGTATCGTGCATTCCACTGATCCCAAACCACCGCCATTTGTGACTTCAGTGGTGTCAAGTGAGGGCTAATTGGAGGGCAGAGGGGAGGTATGTTGTATTTCCTGATAAAAGCTGATTCTGACTCGGTGCCAGTGATGGCCATGTGTTGGTTAAGAGGAGGACGGTTGAGGGTATGCATCCAACCTGTGCGTGCTACACACACTGGAACTATACCTTTAGTTATGGGGTCGATTTTGACAGCAGGAGCACTTCCATGGTTATCCCACGCACGCTGACTGCATATTTGTACGTCAGTCTGGTGATTCGACCCGTTGTGCTGCCATTCATAAACAGCATTCCAGATGGTGTTTTCCAACAAGATAACACTCGCCACATACCGCTGTTGCAACCCAACATGCTCTGCAGAATGACTACCACCAGAGCTATCTCCAGTCGAGCACATACGGGACATCATCATCATCGAACGACAACTCCAGCGTCATCCAGAAACAGCATTAACCGTCTGTATTGAGTGACCAAGTGCGCGAGGCTTGGAACTCCATCCCACAAACTTAACATCTGGCATCTGTAGAAAGGAAGCATACAGACGTGCATGCATTGTGTTCAATATTCTGGCAGCTACACCGGGTATTAATTTACCAGCATTTCACATTTGCTATAGCTTATCTCGCGCTCACAGTAACCTGTGATCTTGCGATGTTAACCACATATTGTATCTTGACAAATTTACTCCCGAAATTTCGTTACTGTACAATTGATTTTGGTATTGCGTTTTTTTACCACTACCAATTAAATGAAAAGGGTGTTTGAGGTTTGCAGACGATTATGAGCCTCCTACGAATACATTAAAAAGATCAGACGGTATAATGGATACGACTGAAGCGGAAGGAAAGGTTTATGGAGTTAAAATCAGTATAAAGACAATTTTAATTGAACTACGAGGGAAAAAGAGATGAATTCCGAATGAAGGAATATTTAAGAGGAACAAAGCTTTGACTACTTCGGAAACAGGAAACAGACAGACAAAGAACAGCACAAAGACGATATCGATGGCGGAAGAGGGTCTTTAGAAGAACAGGAGAATTTTCTGTACCAATATAGACAAAAATTTGTGGGAAAGATCAGTAAAATATTTTGTGAAGAGGGTCGTGTGTGGTGCTGAAACATGGACACTGAGGGAGAAAGAGCCAGGCAGGGGCCTGAGATGAGGATATGGAGGGCGGAAATAGTAAGTTGGATGGACCTAGTAAAAAATGAAGTATTCAGAAGAGTGAGAGAGCAAAGACAATGAAAGTAATATACAGAAGGAACCTGAACTGCATTGGACAAACATTAAGAAAGTGAAGGTTTATAAAACAGTCCAAGAGAGATGTGGAAGGGAAAGAGGAGGCGAGGTAGGAAGAGATTTCAGATGCTGCATGTGATTGACGGCAACA
The DNA here is from genome assembly GCF_023864275.1 of Schistocerca cancellata. Lineage (NCBI taxonomy): Eukaryota > Metazoa > Arthropoda > Insecta > Orthoptera > Acrididae > Schistocerca > Schistocerca cancellata. The sequence continues at coordinate 265,095,874 of NC_064629.1, forward strand.
TATACAGCAGCATTAAGAAGAAAGGAATAGGTCTCAAGAAATGGAGATGCGAAGGACCTACTCATATAATATATAACTGATTATGGTAATACCCATCAAGCTAGAGTTTCGTAATGTACACTTTTTTCGTACATTGTTCAACAATTCAGACCACTTTTACTCGCTTCATTTCTTTTATTCATTACTCTATCATTACATACTATCTTTGGTGACAGGGTATATCTGCAAGTTTCAACTTTTAGGGCATTCAAAAATCTACCACTACCATCTAGTTCACAGTTGGAACTTTGTATTTACAGTTCACTTGAAAATCTATTTAGGAATGGACTGGTATTTACTCCTCGAATACCGGTTCTGTAAATTTATCCAACAGGATTTCGCGAGAATCTCTTCCCAAAGATTCCCCCGTTACCCACAACACATTCGTATGGGATGTATCGACTTATTACTAACAAAGCGGTATGTCAGAATTACTCCCATTTTTACTGTGACTTAACGCTGAACAATACTGTGCTGTTTCCCTTACATATACAAGTTGCTTCCCCAGAATAATACTACAAATCTGATTCCTCCGATCACCTTCCTTCTGATTTTATGTGATCGTCTCACTTATCGCTTCTTAGTGTCATCCACCACCTAGATGAACTATGCGTGCTGTAGGTTTAAAGCAGTTATATTGTGTTCTCAACCATATCGGCAACTAATAGTGGAAGTCATCCATTTATTCATAATCTTCGTATTATTTTAGTGCAGACCAAGTTACTTAAAACGCTAATTAGGTTTAGATTCTTTTCGCCCTTTTCTTACATTTCCTGTTTTGCGTATTAGACAGTTTTTAACGAAATACGAAGTTATTTTTAAGTATCACTCTGCATTTAGTCGATTATTGCACTAAAACAAGACACACGAAAAAGACATCAGTAAAAAAGCCATTTCTGAAACTTGCGATTCGTAATGGCTGCTACGGTATAGTTTCAAAGTCCACCACTAGGGAGCAGGAGTAGTATAGGAAGGATAGAGAGCCCATATAGAGGTGGTCTAAGGAAGGAAGGTAAAGTGCCAGGGGCAGCTGGGTCAGCAACTTGCACGAGTAGAGCAGCGCCAGTCCGAAGACAAGGTCTTAATGTAACCTCATGCACTGCCCACGCCTCTAGGGCAATTGCGTTGCTACGTTCAATGTCATCACATAACCTTATGCGTATCACCTGTTAAGATAAGCGCTGTCCAACCTCCTTCCATTGCCCATGCCTGTAGGCCAGTTGTACGACAAATATGACATGAAAACAATCACCAATGCACATTGTGTGGATTAGGGCAAAACTGGCCTAGGTCAATAGGAGGACTTAAAAATGGCAGTGAAACGAGTCCCCCTCCCTTCTCTAGGCCAATTGTGTCTTGTCATTTGAGGTCCATATACTATAGTGAAAGGATCACTACTGTCATCAGATTGGCCACCGCCTCTTGTCAGAATAAGCAGGTGCTGTTATGTTGTTCCCTCCACACACTCCTCTAGGCGAAGTAGTTGACAGGATGTTATCCTATTTAAAATGGTAGCCAATGTTACCATACCGAATGGTCAAAAAAGGTGATCTTCAAATCCATTAATTACAACAGATAGAAGAATGTTGGATTTTTCTGTATGATCATCTCCCACTGCTGTTTACAATTTTGGGGTAATTTGGTGCGTTTTTGACTGATTTTTCCGCTTCCTAGGTCGTCAACCAAACACACGGAAATACTAGGCTTTCTATGTGTAACAATTTTCACAATGTACTACTATAACATATATACTGATATCCCACATTATTTAATGAGCACAAACAAAGACGCCCTTGTTCTACGAAGTCTACGTTTCACTGTAAAGAATTTGTTTATGCATTATTAGTGGGGTAAAAATGTCACTATCAGGCTGTTTTAGAGGAGTCTGGTACTAAGATTACAGCAGACTTAAGTAAGAGCAGCGAATCAGTACGAACGTTTCTAAAGACAAAACCTCGTTAAAAACACACTAAACAATCTTGTGCAGTAGTGCTGCTACCATCACCACTAGGGCAGTATCTGAGTACAACAGACGCGTACTTTATTTGAAAAACTAAAAATGTGAGGTGACATACTGCCTGGATCTTTGATGTATATAAGAAGCTGTGAGAGCTCCAGTTAATCTGTATTATGAAATTTCCACGTTACGTTTTATATCTTTAGAGTATATACGAAACCAACAACCATAGTTTGACTTCATTCGGTATTACCAACTCCCAAGAAGGGACAAACGGGTATCATTGTTAGGTGAACAAGGAGCAAGATTGTGTAAAGATCAGTAGGTAGGCATAAAGCTGTATTTAATATGGCTAAATTCAGAACTCAACCTCCACTACTGCCCATGCGTGTTTTAGTGCATGTAAGATTTGGATTTTGGCAGTTAGCATTGTGTTGGCAGAAGGTTTTTTGCGTTGACATGTGGAAGAAGAAGAATATCAAGTGATCATGCAGACACTGCAGATTATTTCTTGCCTGGTGTGAATATCCAATCACTGATAGGTGCTAAGGAAAAACGGTATGGTAAGCATTGAGAGTAGAGATATTCATGTACATTTCCACATAAAACGTGGAAAGTGCAGTTGAATGAGTAACGAAACTTTTTGCCTATAACCACATTCTATTCGCTTTCCACGTAGGACACTTCCCACCTGTGGAGAGAGAATACACATAAAGGCTATAGCTATGTGTACAAGTTATTGCTCAGCTGGTAAGGTGGTAGACAAAGTAAAACAAATACATTCGTTGCAATAGCGCAATTGACGGTAAAAAATAAAATGAATTCACACAAAAAATTTGTTACCATTCCCACAATAGATATATTGTAATAAATATTTGATCTACATTTATCTTCGGGAAATTAGCAAGTAACACTACTGCTAAGAGTTTGTTTAATTTTAGTCTCCCTCTTCCTGTGTGTGTGTGTGTGTGTGTGTGTGTGTGTGTGTGTGTGTGTGTGTGTGTGTGTGTGTGGTGGAAAAGTCACTGATTTCGGTTTGCGACTGGTTTTTGAGAAGAGTGACCAAACGTTGGGGTACTTGCATAAATATCGATTCTACACTTTTTACCATACACACACTATCCGATGTTTCGGACATTAACATCGTGGGTAAGTTGGTGTTTTGAATATTCTTCATAGTTTAAGTTGCATTCTTAAATTTTACAATCCTGCTTGAGAATCCTGCTTTACATTACGCTTTTAACTGTGCCTGCCTGAACCCAATACTGTATGGTTGATGAGGCCGTCATCGCTGACTGGAGCCATTCCACATCAGTACAGCAATGCTGTCTTACAGTCTGCATGTGTGTCAGTGTTCCATGACTTAATGTTTATAAGTTGCCACAGCACATTCTTTTGACGAATACACACTCATCGCGAAGTGGAAGAGACAGATGTTAAAATGTGTGTGCTAATTGCCTGAACTATTGCAACATTCACGTCAACGACTATCACTTTACATGATAAGTATTATAATTAACGTGTCATATTACTGAAGCTGGAGAAACTTTCTCAGTCTGGGATGTACTACTGAGAACCATAAAAAATTTACGTATTGACAAATTAGAACTGGCTCTTGTCAGTATAAAACATATAAGACATATGTAGCACTATTGTACTATTGCCATTCAGCAATTAGCCTATTAGAGTACTGTGATCAGACGGAAATTTACTGATAAAGTACACCTCACAGGCAATCAAGTCTGGGGAAAGGTTAAACTATGCTCTGTCCGCCTATAGCTTTAATTATTTGAATGTAAACTCTGAACATCAATGTTACACAACTGATTCCATTGCTCGGCTGTATTACGTGCTACACTTCACAAGGAAATTGCATTTCAGAATCAGAATCGATGTTAGGTGTATGTACTGTGTGGGACTAGTCTTTCTTAATGCACATTTGTTAGTGGTGGGAGGCAGTACCACACAGCAATGGTCTGCTAAAAAGAGTAACAGCCCTACAAAACTACAATCTACCAAAAAAAAGAGGCTTACAGGCGTAGTGTGGACGATCTTTGTTAACACTGACAAACACAGATGACACAGGTGTTACGAACAGGTGGTACATTAAAATGGCGGACATATGTTTTCCTCGACCAAGGACCACAAAGTAATGTACCATGTATCAAAATTCTGTATCGAGACTTAATAACTGAAGGAACCAATGGATAGAGCAGACTTAAACCATACCCCATTTAAGAAGTTCCACCCCTAAGAACTTTCAGAAATCAATAGACCCATGAAAATTTACTATATTACAGGATATACAATGATTTCCGAACTTCTTTTCCTGTTTGGAGCAGCTTAGAAAGGACTCTTACATTCTGCCTAAATGCGATTTAACTGACACTGTGCACCTATAAACTGGACAAGCGTTTGCCGGGTTTAAAACTCCCTGATTATCTACATTTGATGGGCACTCGTTTGCAGAAGTTTTAGACCATACTCAGTACGGAAATTCGAGAATGTTGGGTGGAAGAGCTGCCAACACACAGGAAGATGTGGAATGTTAATATTTGTGTTATAAATTCGCCAAATCTCTCAGCTAGAAGAATTGCAAGAAGGAACAGAGCTAATTGTTGAAGCTATAAAGAGATAATTTACATGAAAAAGTAGATATTTATTGAAATACGAGAATATACCCGTTTCGTATTTGTCAAATTATTTGTCGGGGAAAGAATTGGACGTTTGTGATTTAGATTTAAATTTTAAGTTAAAAGAAAGCTGGATGTTCTTAAAACTATACCAAGCAAACACTGTGTGTGTGTGTGTGTGTGTGTGTGTGTGTGTGTGACTATATATGCAAAATACATAGTTTACCCTGCCATAAGAAGAGATTCTAAAAAGTCTGCTACTTACAGTGATCTACATGTGGTATTTGGATGGTGACTAACAGTAATGTAACGTCAGTTCGTGGAGTCTAGGGCAATTGTTTGCCTTTTCTCTGTGAAACATGAAGTCAGGATAAGAATAGTACTACTACTACATACGAAGCAAAATGTGCAACAGTGACAGGAAACTAATGTTTAATTAAAGGCGCAGAAATGATGCTTATTTGATCATTGCTCTAGAAAACTGTTAATCAGCCTTCCTTATATTATTGCCATCAAAAACTGCTGGCCTTGAGATATGAAGTGCTTTTATCTCAGACTGTCACAGCACAATTTCGCGATCGTTCGACAGTACACCTGTACATGGAGGGTACTTGATACCTCAAAACTCCACACATGACGTCGGTAGCCATAATATTTGAGTAACTTCAAGAAAGTAATCTATTAAGAAAGAAAAAACGTGGAGCATTATGAGATGCTATACTAGGAAATGCTAAGGTTAGAAACGAGGAAGACTTGTAGGTGGAGGCGCTGTATAAGGACAATCAAATTGGGAAGCTGACAAGGATAGATAGTTATTCCCTGTGAGTACTGGCGATTGTTCGTGTTTCTGATGTCCCTGTTAATACATAGCGAACAAATGAATATCTAACTAGACTCATTTGGGACTGCTACTAGTACATTTTTTAGAACAGTCGACTTGAAAAAATTGTTACGGTACAGAAGAACTTTGCTAGCATTGATGTTACGTTAAAGTGATTGAATGTTAATGACCCATTACTGGAAATAGCCTCGAAAATTAGACATATAATAAAAATATTAGAGCAATTTAAGATTATAGCCATTACGTTCTCCTCTGCTGAATGTTCCATGCACCTGTCAAGTCAGCCTTATCTCGGCTGGAGGTAGGACTTACACTTTAGTTCAGTATGGATGCTGGCCGATCATTGCAAGAGTCATTCTCGTGTGAGGCACAGAGATGCTGGCCCCGTATTCTGAACTGAGCAGTCGGGGCAGTGTCTCAGCACAGATCTATCTCTAGGCGAGCTGTAGTTCCTCTTGCCACATGCTGTTAGCACACACGAGAGGCTGGGGTGGCGACAGTTTAGACACTGCAGACTATGTGTAGAGCAATTCGTGATAACAGACTTTATGAACATGATTTGGACTATTACATTGTATTTTAGGTGGTTTCAAATAAATTACGTCCCTATCCTATTCTGATACTGTCCCTAGTAGTGATAGTAGCAGCACAAGGACAGGAAATTTTTTCGAGTGCAATTTTTAAATATCTCTTACCTGCAGGAATATGATCTTTACAGTGAAACGAACTTAGTACGTAGCAAGAGCGTATTTGTTGACGTTTGAAAATTGTTTATAGGGGAATATCTGTGTATTTGTTACAATATTACAATATTGTCATCATTAAACACTTGTTGTTATCTTCGGCCCAGAGACTGGTTTGATGCAGCTCTCCATGCTACTGCGACCTTCATCCTTGTGAATCTGTTTAGTGTATCTCTTTGTCTCCCTCTACGATTTTTACCCTACACGCTGCCCTCCAATACTAAATTGGTATTCCTTGATGCTTCAGAATATGCCCTACCAACCGATCCCTTCTTCTAGTCAAGTTGTGCCACAAATTTCTCTTCTCTCCAATTCTATTCAATACCTCATTAATTACATTGTCTAACCATCTAACCTTCAGCATTCTTCTCTAGCACCACATTTCGAAAGCTATTTTCTTCTTGTCTTAACTATTTATCGTCCATGTTTCACTTCCATACATGGCTACACTCCACACAAATACTTTCAGAAAAGCTTTCCTTGCCATTGCCAGTCTACATTTTATATCCTCTCTACTTTGACCATCATCAGTTATTTTGCTCCCCAAATAGCGAAACTCATTTACTACTTTCAGCGTCTCCTTTCCTAATCTAATTCCCGCAGCATCACCCGATTTAATTCGGCTACATTCCATTATCCTCGTTTTGCTGTTGTTGATGTTCATCTTATATACTCCTTTCAAGACACTGTCCATTCCGTTCAGCTGCTCTTCCAGGTCCTTTGCTGTCTCTGACAGAATTACAATGTCATACAGTAAAGCTGCATGCCCTCGGGAAAAATTAAGGCTATAGTTTCCCCTTGCTTTCAGCTGTTCGCAGTACAACACAGCAAGGCCGTTTTGGTTAGTGTTGCAAGGCCAGATCAGTCAATCATCCAGACTGTTGCCCCTGAAACTACTGAAAAGGCTGCTGCCCCTCTTCAGGAACCACACATTTGTCTGGCCTCTCAACAGATACCCCTCGGTCTAGTATTTACGTGGATCCTGGGTTGACCATTCTCGAAAGTGGGACAAGGTCAAAAATATAGCAAATTATCACAAAACTGTAAATAGCAATGGCAAGTGATCTTACGTTTGAGTATTTACAGATAATGACGAATACTCTCCTGCCAAGTGTGCTGATCTAGAAGCTTTAAGGTGGCCACTTTGGATAATTGGTGGTATTAAGTATTTGCCATAGCTTTTAGGGTAAGTGAAGGGAAGGAATTTGTTTTCGCGCCGTTTTTATGTCATCCTACTGGCCTAGATCAATGGAAGGATGATCAACTCTGTCTTCGTATGTTCAGTGTGATGGATGACTATTTTCACACCATTAGTTAGGTCGTAGAACTGGCCTACATACATGAATGGCAGAAAGGGCATCCTTACCTTGACTCGTTATAGGTATTAGCTTGTATCGTGACGTCGAATTCACCACATACGATTGCCTTAGATGTATCGATGGGTTGCACTGTGATCTTGTCTTTGAACTGTCTGTTCCACTATTAGTGCAGATTGTCTATTCAGCTGGCCCTGGCCCTATACTCACCTTCCTATATCCTCTAGCGTCCGTAGGTATGGGAGATGTCTATAGTCTAAAATATATTTTTACTCTTTTTTTCGACCGCTTTAGCGAGAGCTCCTGCCGGTATCACAGGGTATACATTCAGCTCATGCTGTTCGTCATTTGTTTAAACTTCTTCACGCCATCAACAGGTGGCAGCAGCAGTGGCAGCAGCAGTAGCAGCATCAGGAAAGTGAGTGTTACGATGGCATGCAGCATGTCGGGAATTAAAAAAGGTAAGTATTCTTATCTTTTGCAATTTCACACATTTCGAAGGATACTTTTATTCGCAAATGGTTTCATTTAACCTGTAAATAAATATCACTACCAAGAAACTACTCTTCATGAACAAAATGTTCTCCTTAATTGCAGGTATCATCCCTGATACCTCGGGACTATTACTATAGATCTCCTGCCATTGTTTACTTGCTTATGGTGGCGCGTGTGTTTGTATCTTCATTTTTTGCTAAATGTTGTTCTCTTTGCTGTCGTTATCCTGTATTAAATTGTGTGTTTCTCTTACATGTAAATATATTGGGTATTTATTGTGTTACTTTAATGAAAATAATGAACCCAGTAATCCCAATTTTCCTTGCTGTAGACCTAACTGATGAACTTTTGGCAGTCGAAGATCCAAATATTTCTCACTTTGATTTGTCTGAAGATGAGCGTGATATAGCTGTCAGATCACTAACTCCAGCAGCTGATGAGTCATCATCCGAATCAGATAACAATGGAGTACCTTTGAGTGAGATTCAACAGAGGTGCAAAATGGAGAGACATGACAGAGTAATTAGTTGCTAGATACAAATTTTTATGTCATATTTAACGTATAGTTTGAAAAGACTACGTTATTTTACTCTAATTTCTAGGTTTAATCCTGAAGTACCAGAATTTGCAACACCTGAAATTCCAACTGTGAAGTCACCATTTGAATATTTCACGCAATATATTGACCAAAGATTATTTGATGATATGGCTTATTAAATAAATTTACGTCATATTACACTAACAGTAGAGTCAATGAACGGTACTGGAGCAGAATTAAAGTTTTGAGTGGTTAGTATGCTGATTGCATTACTGGGGTTCCCTAGATTGAGAATGTCTTGGGAAAGGAGAACACATCCATTGATTGCAGATACAATTATCAGGGACATGTTTTACCTGGTAAGAAATGTTCTCAAACTAGTTAATGATAATGCTGTATCAGAGGAAATCAAACAAATTGGCAGTTATTCGAAGATACGACAACTCCTTGACCGACTAAGAAACGCATTTCGAAATCATACCCGACCAATTCATGCACGTATAGATGAGCAGATGATACAGTTTAAAGGTCAAGTAAGAAAGAGACAGTATGTAAGGGTCAAACCTCACCCAGTTGGCTTTAAGAACGCTGTGCTATCTACATCTAACGGTATACTACTTTTTGATATACCAAGAAAGGGTAAAGATATCGTGTCTGGAAAAATTCTAGTACCTGACAACCTTGATATTGGAGGGAAAATACCCAATGACAAGCAGAACTGACAAATGGACAGTACACGTGATCCACAACTTCATAGATTTTGCTGTTGCAGCAGTTTGGCTAGAATATAGCCAAGCAACGCAAAGTAATAAATTTATGAGAACGGACATCATGCAATATTAAGCTTTCAAGCTTGCTGTTTGCACAAAGTCTTATTTTCTACAGTTTGTCAGCAAGAGCAAAGATCAGACTCAATCGATGATTATGATGAGGGTGGTGGTGGTGATGAAGGTCTACCAGCAAAACGTGCAAGAGCACCAAAAACTTTACCATCTCTGCCATTCAGGGTATCAAATGCTAAGCACATGCCTCAGATGAACAACATACAGGAAAATAGATTAAAATGCTGATTAGAGGGTTGTAGAGGTCTAAAGTTTGTACGATGTAGCACGTGTCAAATGTTCCTGTGCTTTATGTCTGAAAGAAATTGTTTTTTCTTTTTCACAAGAATTGAATTTGAACCTATGTTACGTTTTTCAGAAAAAAATAGGATTCACAGAATCCTAGAGCTAGAGCACTTGCCCGCGAAAGGCAAAGGTCCCGAGTTCGAGTCTCGGTCCGGCACCCAGCTTTAATCTACCAGGAAGTTTCAAAAATAGGATTATTTTATATGTTAAAAATTTTGTTTTAACGCTCATATGTATTTCTTTGTATTAACTTAGGCCGCGGGTATCACATATGATTCATTAATCATTTTACTCATTGCTTAGTGTCTTGACCTCATTTCCTCATTCATTCTTACGCAGTTGAAACTTCATACAGATGTCTCCATCCACAGCGATCTTCGATCTATGATACCAACTGAAAAAACCTTAAAAGTATGGAAAAATGAAAATAAAATTTTTCCTCCTTATTTTTGTCTTATTTGTGTCCTTATCGCTTGTGAATATCAGCTTCAATAAAATCAAACCTTGGAACAACAAATGGCTCTGAGCACTATGGGGCTCAACTGCTGTGGTCGTAAGTCCCTTAGAACTTAGAACTACTTAAACCTAACTAACCTAAGGACATCACACACATCCATGCCCGAGGCAGGATTCGAACCTGCGACCGTAGCGGTTGTGCGGTTCCAGACTGTAGCGCCTTTAACCGCTCGGCCACTCCGGCCGGCCCTTGGAACAACAATCAGGACTCTAGAGGATACAGCAGGCAGGCCTGTCAGCACATTTAGACAAATGCAGGATGTCATTTATTGAACTATATGAAATGCAATCGTCATAACTTCTGAACAGTTTACGTCAGGACGTTAAAACTGCACGATTGTACATGGGGCATGATGGGAATTAGGATGGTCTGGTTTAGAGACGAAGCCCACTTTCATTTGGATGGGTTCGTCAATAAGCAAAATTGGCTCATTTGGGGGATTGACAATCCGCATTTCGCGATTGGGAAGTCTCTTTTCCTTTAACGGGTGCCTGTGTGGTGTGCAATGTCCAGGCACGGAATAATCTGTGCGATATTTCTTGATGGCACGGCGACTACCGAACGGTACGTGAAGGTTTTACAAGATGATTTCGTCCCCATTACACAAAGTGATCCTGATTTCGACAAGATGTGGATCGTGCAAGACTGAGCTTGACCCCATCAAAGCAGTAGAGTGTTTGATGTCCTGGAGGAGCACTTTGGGCACCGCAGTCTGGCTCTGGGGTACCCAGAGGCCACTGGCATGGGCCTAGATTGGCCGCCATATGCTCCGGATCTGAACACAAGTGACTTCTTTTTGTGGGATTGTATTCAACACAAGATGTGCAGCAATAATTCCGAAACCTTTACTGAGCTGAAAACAGTCATTCATTCAGGAGGTCGGTCATCGACAGCATCGATGTTACGACACGTCAGCGGGTCATGCAGAATTTCGCTATTCGTCTGAGCCGCATCATCGCCAATGATGGCAGGCATATCGGACATATAACACCTTAGATCCGAATATCTGTAGTGACACGTATACGTTGAATAAAGTGTGCATGCCGTAGTTTCTAATTTTTTTTCATATAGTTCAATAATTGTCACCCTGAATCAGCTCTATACTGCCACATCTAATTAGATCTCGCCTGCAGATAAGCAAAGTGATTTGCCGTCTTTTCGCCTTTCCAGCAAAAGCAGCACCGACGTCAATTTCATGCACGTATTGATGGTTCCACGTCACAAACAGTGCCCTCATTGAGCCCCTGTAGGGCGTGCTAAAACCTTCGAGAGATTCTCTATCCACTGAAGTGGATATTTTCCGTATGTATTCTGAAACCCTGGAGTTACTGATATATCCCTACACATGCTGCCCCCTCGTTACATCGAAGAATTTATAATTTTCATTGTGCTATACCTGGTATCGGCTGCTAAAAAATTCAAAAACTCACCTGAGGCCTCATTGTAGTAAACAGTGATGCGCTCCAGCTGCAGGTCGGAGTTACCGACGTAGACACCATTGGAGTCTATGCCATGCTCTTCAGATATCGTTTCCCAGAACTGAAATATGGGCAAAACACGTCACACTGTAAAAATTGTCGTAAGTAACAGTGTGATTTTACCGCATTTACACTTTCACATCTATGTATATAATTTGCGGGCCATGGAGTGGTACATGGCGGAGAACAGAGACTAGAGACTGTGTTCGTCATTTGGCCCTTGTTTGCACCTGTAGAGGAACTGTCGATACAGGCCCATACAGTAATTTAACTCAGTTACGTTGCCAATGAAGAGAGGAAGCATAGTTATTTCGATAGCTGCATCACGATGTCAAACACGTGGAAAGTTGCTAGTACATTTGTCAGTCAATTCCCCCCACCAAATTAGACTGAAATAATAATTAGTTTCCATCATTGCATCAGTGTCTAAACTTTCATCGGCGCGCCTTCTGCTGAGCAGAAATTTCTCACGAGACACGTAAGAGCACCTCTACACATACAGAGGTACTCATTAAGTCTCTAGACGTTGTGTGGTAGAGGGTATATCGAGTATCACTATTTTCTACCCTCCTCCCACTCTGTTCTGTTCTCAGATGGTGAACGTCAAGAAAGATCTGTAGCAAAATCATTACGATTGAATGAGCAAGGAACAGGCTGGAGGGTAGAAGAGCAAAATAAAAGACATGAATAAAAGATCGTTTAGGAAAGTATGTCACAGTGTCTTAACTTAGAGGGGAGAGAGAAAATGGGAACGGAAAGGATATTTTCAGAACGAAGAATCAGTAACCACATGGGGATTTAAAAGAACTATTTCATAGGTACCGGTAGGATTGATAGAGGATAGTAAGGAAAAAAGTGAGACGTGAGGCAGACATTACAAGAAAATATAATTTCAACGAAAACATTTTTTTATTAATCTTCGGAGTATGGAGTGACAGGCAAGTGAGACGAGAGTGTAAGAGAAAGAGGTGGGAGTGGAAATTCAAGGTGAGTAAATATTAGAAGATATCTTTTGCATTGTTTTTGGAGGATAGTCATAGATGTCTACTTCATCCCAGGCTTCAAGAATGCAGTCTCAATGGGCATTAGCTGTAGCCAATTGGTATCTTAGTTATCTGACAGTGATTAAGATACCTCAGCACACAGTTTCTCCATGCGATTCGAATCGGCAGCTAGTGTCGTTGAGAGTCCATAACGTTAATGCCCATGTTGGACAGCTGTTGCCGAACGAATGTGGTTTATGCAAAAAGACAATGATGATCTCGTAATGTGAATTATCGTTCACTGTTTAGTATTTCCATTGAAGACAGCATCAATTACGTCAATATATTTTTCTACAGTTCCCTCAATTCTGAATCACTCTTAGCACCTTCCCAGAAACCCATCCCTAGCTTGAGACAGATCGCCACCAACTCCTTGTCGTTCCTACGTATTCTTCACGATGTCTAGTCCGTAGCGGTCTGTAAACTATTCTTCGATCGTCGTAGCTGCTGGAAAACACCTTCTGATCAATGAGAATTACGTTTCCCGAAGCCGCATTCAGATGGAGCTCCGCGAATGAAAGCCGGTATAAAGCATTTTCCTGACTGATTCCTATTTTACAGCGTATCTTCGTGCGTGCACACTGACAACCCAAGACTCGGGTTTCAGGAAATGGTCTAGAAACCAAGTACTTTGAACCGATCCCACATAAAACTAACTTATGGATCTAATCAGCAAATGCCTTTACAAACAATGCTACTATAACCAAAGTCTATGAGTCATGTCACGCATAATATCCTCAGTCGAGATGATACACTTTCCCTTTGACGATACAATGTTGTTGTCGATGGTTGTGTGTTTAAGGGGCTAAACAACGGGGCCACCCGTCCCTCCTCACTACGAGAGAAACATTTCATAGGTAAGAATCGAAAACAATGGTGACTAGGCTGCTAAAACTAAATAAGCAAGTCAGAGTTTAAAACGTCATGACAGTAGTTGTACCAAAACAGGTAAAAGAAAAGAGAAAAACCACTTAGCATCTTGCACAAGGGGGGCTAAGAGCACAAAAAGGTGAGGGGGGGAAGAAAGGAATCGGTCGGTTGGTTGGTTGGTTGAGGTTTAAGGGATCAAACAGCAAGGTCATCAGTCCCTTGTTTCAAATGTGGTCCATTCCGCCAATGTGACATCTCAGGAAAGTCAGAACAATAAAAGGGAAAGTCATGTTGTGAATGGTAAAAACAAAACGAGGGAAGTCAGCAAGAGAACGAACCCAACGCTATGCTGAAGCATCATAGGCAAGACCACCTGTAACTGAAAAGGTACAACCGCTGGAATGTAGAAGTACGTATGGGAAAAGGAGACTAACCAATCCTTAAAAAAGGTAAAACCAAAGTAAAAGGGGAAGAAAAGAGGATTTCGGTCAGGGAGGTGAATCGGGAATCTCCGAACACTGCTTACAGTGGGAGACACCCAAACACTCACCGCACTGCCCCAATACCAGAGAGATTAAAAACCTTAAAAGTGAGAATAAAAACCACTTTCCCGAAGGAAACCGAGAACCAGAGAGACCATCCAGGAATCGTCAGCCAACATCAAAGGTAAAGTGTGGGGGAGTCTGGACTTAGCACGCAGAGCCAAAGAAGGGGGCATTCAACCAAAATGTGGGCTACTGACTGAAAGGGTCCACAACCACAAAGTGGGGGTGGCTCATCACGCAAAAGAAAACCATGGGTCAGCCTGGTATGGCCAATGCGGAGACGACACAGTGTGGTCGAGTCCTTTCGGGAGAGGCGAAAGGAAGAACGCCACGGGCCTGGTGTCACCTAAATCGCACGAAGTTTATTAGACAGGGGAGTAGCCTCCCAAGAATTGGCCCATGACTGTGCGAAGTGGGATTTGATGTGAAGCCGTAAATCCGCTGCATGAGAGGTTACAGAAAACGGGGGCAAGTGACTGCTCCCCCAGCCAAACGATCAGCGAGCTCATTACCTGGGATACCCATATGGCCAGGGACCCAAAGGAAGTCAATGGAACAAGCAGCGCGGTGAATATCAGCGAGATGGTCATGGATGACAGAGACCAAGGGATGGCGCGAAAAACACCGGTCAATAGCAAGAAGGCCACTCATCGAGTCCGTACATAACAAAACGCGATTGTGTTGGGACTGTTTAATAAGGGTAAGAGCCTGGAAAATTGCCATCAATTCCGCAGTAAACACCCCACATGTAGGTGGCAGCAGAGGACTTTCCGTTCCAATAGAGGACGTGAAGGCATACCCATCAGTGTAAAAAACAACAGCATCCCGAAACTCCCATAAAATTTGGCGGAAAAAGAAACGGAAAACCACCGGGGGAACGGAATCTTTTGGACCTCGTCGGAGATCCATCCAAATTCGAGGACGAGGAACTAACCAAGGGGGGGGGGGTGGAGGGGAGGGAGCGAGGAAGGCAGGACAAAGAAGGAAGCTGAAAATCACGGCAAAGAGACGCAAGGCGGAGCCCAACCGGTAAACACGCCCGAGGGCGGGAGTCGGGTGGGCGACGTCCATGGTCTGGGAACAGGATAGAATAGGAAGGATGAGTGGGAGAGGAACGGATAGCGAGTGCATAAGACACCAGAAGATGGGACCGCCGAACATAAAGCGGGGGGGGGGGGATCCCAGCTTCAACCAGGAGACTATCAACAGGGCTAGTAGGGAAGGCACCGGTGGCCAAACAGATACCACGATGGTGGACTGGATCCAGCACATGCAGTGTGGAAGGAGCAGCTGAACCATAAACTTGACAACCATAGTCCAAGCGAGACAGAACTAGAGCACGATAAAGACAGAAGGAGGGAACGGTCCACACCCCAAGAGGAGTGGGCAAGGAAGTGAAGGACATTTGGTTTACGAAAACATCCTACCTTCAGATGTCTGATATGGGGCAGCTAAGTAAGCTTGTTGTCAAAAAGAAGATCCAGGAAACGAAACTGTGGGACCACAGGCAATCGTTTGGCATCGGATAGATCTCTGTATCAGAGTGGATCGTAGTACAGCGACAGAAGTGGACCACCCGCGATTTTAAAGGAGAGAATTGAAACCCATGTGAGAGGGTCCATGGAGAGGCACGCCGTATAGCTCCCTGGAGCTGCCGCTCTGCAGATGCCATCGAAGAGGAACTAACCCAGCTGCAGAAATCATCCACATACAGGGCAGGGGCGACCAAAGGACCAACAGAAACCACAAGTCCATCGATAACAATGAGGAAAAGGACACTCAAGACAGATCCCTGTGGGATGCCCGTCTCCTGGGTCCGTGGAGAACTAAAAACAGTACCAACTCGAACACTGAATGACCGATGGATCAGGAACTGGCGGATAAAAATCGGGAGTGGTCATCGAAGACCCCACTGATGAAGGGTAAGTAAGATGTGATGGCGCCAGGCCGTGTCATAGACCTCGCGAAGGTCAAAAAACACTGCAACCAAATGGCAGCGCTGGGAAAAAGCCTGCCGAACTGCGGATTCCAAGCGAAGGAAATGATCGATTGGAGACTGTCCCTCTTGAAAGCCACACTGGTAAGGGGACAATAGATCCCGATATTCGAGGACCTAATTGAGCCGACGGGCTACTATCCGTTCAAGTAACTTACAAACAACACTGGTCAAACTAATTGGCCGATAGCTGTCAACAGATAGGGGGTTCTTACCAGGCTTAAGGACAGGAACCACAATGCTATCCCTCCACTCAGAAGGGAAGTCACCCTAGAGCCAGATACGGTTAAACACCCGAAGAAGATGTTGCTGTTGTGGAGCACTGAGATGTTGAAACAGTTGGTTATGAATGGAATCTGGGCCAGGGGCCGTATCATGAGAAGAAGATAGAGCAGAAAGAAACTCCCATTCAGTAAAAGGTTCGTTGTAAGATTCTGACTCACAAGGGGTAAGACATAAGGTGGAAGCTTCAGCCCGCTGTTTCTGGTGAAGGAAAGCAGCTGGATAGGATTGGTTGGTTGGTTTGGGGGGGATTAAAGGGACCAGACTGCGACGGTCATCGGTCCCTTTTTCCAAAAAAAGTAAAACCACCCAAAGAGAATAAAAAACGAACAACAGGAAAGACGTCAGACGACACAGGACAAGAAATACTCCTACAGAGATCAGACGAAACAAATTAAAATCACACAGAGTGTGACAGTGGTTGGCCAACCATAGAGATAAAAAGGAAAAGCCAACCACCGAGAGCACATTAAAAACTCAGCGTAAAATCGTAGGCCAATGGCCAGAATCAACACAAAAGAACAGAACAAACACTCAGAGTAAATAATAAAAACCCCCTGCCCGAATAAAATGGAAAACTAAGTCAGCCATACCAGGGTCATCACATAAGAGGGCAGGGAGCGCATCAGGCAGCGCAAATGTCTGCCTGACCACAGCTAAAAGGGGGCAGGCCAACAAAATGTGGGCCACTGTCAAAGCCGCCCTGCAGCGACATACAGGAGGGTCCTCCCGGCGCAGTAAATAACTGTGTGTCAGGTGGGAGTGGCCAATGCGGAGCCGACAAAGGACAACAGAGTCCCTGCGGTTGGCTCGCAGGGATGACCGCCACACAGTCGTCGTCTCCTTGATGGCACGGAGTTTATTGGGCATGATCCGATTGCGCCATTCAGCGTCCCAAAGCGCAAAAACTTTTCGGCGGAGGACTGCCCGCAAATCAGTCTCTGGGAGGCCAACGTCCAGAGACTGTTTACTCGTGGCCTCTTTCGCCAGGCGGTCAACATGTTCATTGCCCGGGATACCGACATGACCGGGGGTCCACACAAAGACCACAGAGCGGCCGCAACGCGCATGAGTATGCAGGGACTCATGGATAGCCATCACCAGACGAGAACGAGGAAAACACTGGTCGAGAGCTCGTAAACCGCTCAGGGAATCGCTACAGATAACGAAGGACTCACCTGAGCAGGAGCGGATATACTCTAGGGCACGAAAGATGGCGACTAGCTCAGCAGTGTAAACGCTGCAGCCAGCCGCCAAGGACCGTTGTTCAGAATGGTCCCCTAGAGTTAGCGCATACCCGACACGACCAGCAACCATCGAACCGTCGGTGTAAACAATTCCAGAGCCCTGATACGTGGCCAGGATGGAATAAAAGCGGCGGCGGAAGGCCTCTGGAGGGACCGAGTCCTTCGAGCCCTGTGCCAAGTCGAGCCGAAGGCAAGGGCGAGGAACACACCATGGGGGTGTACGCAGAGGCGCCCGGAAAGGAGGTGGAACTGGGAAAAACCCAAGCCCGCAGAGAAGCTCCTTGATGCGTACGGCGATCGGACAACCCGACCGGGGCCGACGGTCTGGCAGATGGACGACTGACTGCGGGAACAGGACACGATAATTTGGATGCCCGGGCAAGCTAAAAACATGGGCAGCATAAGCGGCCAGCAAACGTTGGCGTCGGAACCGCAGTGGAGGTACACCTGCCTCCACTAGGACGCTGTCCACAGGGCTAGTGCGGAAAGCACCAGTGGCAAGGCGTATCCCGCTGTGGAGAATTGGGTCCAGCACCTGCAACGCAGATGGGGATGCTGAGCCATAAGCTAGGCACCCATAATCCAGGCGAGACTGGATTAACGCCTGGTAGAGCCGCAACAGGGTAGATCGGTCGGCGCCCCAGCGGGTGTGGCTCAAACAACGCAGGGCGTTGAGATGCCGCCAACACGCTTGTTTAAGCTGCCGGATATGAGGCAGCTAAGTCAACCGGGCATCAAAAAGGACACCCAAAAACCTGTGGGTCTCCACCACAGCAAGAAGTTCGTCGGCAAGGTAAAGCCGCGGCTCAGGATGGACCGTTCGGCGCCGGCAGAAATGCATAACGCGGGTCTTGGCAGCCGAAAACTGAAAACCACGCGCTACAGCCCAAGACTGCGCCTTGCGGATTGCGCCCTGTAGCTGATGTTCAGCTGCTGCAATGCTAATAGAACTATAGTAAAGACAGAAGTCGTCAGCATACAGGGAAGCGGAGACAGAATTTCCTACTGCCGCAGCGAGACCGTTTATTGCAATTAAAAACAGGCAGACACTGAGGACAGAGCCCTGGGGTACCCCGTTCTCCTGGACGAGGGAGGAACTATACGAGGCCGCGACTTGCACGCGGAAGGTACGATACGACAGAAAATTTCTGATAAAGATCGGCAGAGGGCCCCGAAGACCCCATCCATGAAGTGTAGAAAGGATGTGATGACGCCAAGTCTTATCGTACGCCTTCCGCATGTCGAAAAAGACAGCGACCAGGTGCTGACGGCGGGCAAAGGCTGTACGGATGGCCGACTCAAGGCTCACCAGATTGTCGGTGGCGGAGCGGCCTTTACGGAACCCACCCTGAGATGGAGCCAGAAGGCCCCGAGACTCCAGCACCCAATTTAAGCGCCGGCTCACCATCCGTTCAAGCAACTTTCAAAGAACGTTGGTGAGACTAATGGGACGGTAGCTGTCTACCTCCAGAGGGTTCTTTCCAGGTTTCAAAATGGGGATGACAATACTTTCCCGCCATTGCGACGGAAACTCACCCTCGACCCAGAGACGGTTGTAAAGGTCGAGGAGGCGTCGCTTGCAGTCCACTGAAAGGTGTTTCAGCATCTGACAGTGGATGCGATCTGGCCCGGGAGCGGTATCAGGGCAAGCGGCAAGGGCACTCTGAAATTCCCACTCACTGAATGGAGCGTTGTAGGGTTCAGGAGCGTTGGTGCGAAAAGAAAGGCTCCGACGTTCCATCCGCTCTTTAATGGAGCGGAAGGCCTGGGGGTAATTCGCAGAAGCGGAACTCATAGCAAAATGCTCTGCTAAGCGGTTTGCAATGACGTCGGAGTCAGTACAAACTGCTCCATTCAGTGAGAGCGCAGGGACGCTGGCAGGGGTCCGATAGCCGAAGACCCGTCGAAGCTTGGCCCAGACCTGCGATGGAGATACATGGAGTCCAATGGTGGACACATACCGCTCCCAGCACTCCTTCTTGCCTTGGCGGATAAGGAGGCGGGCCCGCGCACGCAGCCGTTTGAAGGCGATAAGGTGGTCCATGGAGGGATGTCGCTTGTGACGCTGGAGCGCCCGCCAGCGATCTTTAATCGCTTCAGCGATCTCAGGCGACCACCAAGGCACAGCCCTCCGCCGAGGGGACCCAGAAGAACGGGGAATGGCAGACTCGGTGGCAGTGACGATGCCGGCGGTGACCGATGTAACCACCACATCAATGGCATCAGTTGAGAGAGGCTCAATAGCGGCAGTGGAGGAGAACAAGTCCCAGTCAGCCTTATTCATAGCCCATCTGCTAGGGCGCCCAGAAGAGTGACGCTGTGGTAGTGACAGAAAAATCGGAAAGTGGTCACTACCACACAGGTCGTCATGCACACTCCAGTGGACAGATGGTAAGAGGCTAGGGCTACAGATTGAAAGGTCAATGGCGGAGTAGGAGCCATGCGCCACACTGAAGTGTGTGGAGGCACCATCATTCAAAATCGAGAGATCGAGCTGCGACAATAAATGCTCAACGGTGGCGCCTCGACCTGTTGCCACTGACCCACCCCACAGAGGGTTATGGGCGTTAAAGTCGCCCAGTAATAAGAAAGGTGGCGGCAATTGGGCTATCAGCGCAGCCAGGACATGCTGCGCGACATCACCCTCCGGTGGAAGGTAAAGACTGCAGACGGTAAGAGCCTGCGGCGTCCACACCCTAACAGCGACAGCCTCTAAAGCTGTTTGTAGAGGGACAGACTCGCTGTGAAGAGAGTTAAGGACATAGATGCAGACGCCACCAGACACCCTTTCATAAGCTGCTCGGTTCTTATAATAACCCCGATAGCCACGGAGGGCGGGGGTGCGCATTGCTGGAAACCAAGTTTCCTGCAGAGCAA
Source organism: Schistocerca cancellata (assembly GCF_023864275.1). NCBI lineage: Eukaryota > Metazoa > Arthropoda > Insecta > Orthoptera > Acrididae > Schistocerca > Schistocerca cancellata. The sequence continues at coordinate 265,116,418 of NC_064629.1, forward strand.
TGCAGAGGAAAGGGTGAAGGCTGATAAGTTGGCGGAGCTCAGCTAGATGGTGGAAGAAACCGCTGCAGTTCCACTGGAGGATGGTTTTGTCCATGGCTGAGAAAGGCGTGCCGGGACTGGGACGGCAGATTACGCCGCTGGGTCACCTGCTGCCTCCGATTGAGCACCCGTGCTAGTGCTATTGCTATTCACGGCGTCTGAGGGACCGGCGAGATCGAGGTCCTCAGCGGACGCCAGAATCTCCACCTCGTCCTCAGACGCAAAGCTAGAAGGTAGCGATGGGGTGGCTACCACCGCGCGTTCCTTGGGCTTAGAGCTGCTCTTCTTTGATTTCTCACGCTGCTCCTTGGGTTTAACTGGCTGGGAGGGCTTCACCGATTCAGTCTCCGGGACTGAGGAGGATCGGGAAGCCCTTCGACCTGCAGATTGTGGGCACTTACACCACTGTCTATCGTCAGCCTTCCCGCCGGTGGAAACCTGGGAAGGGAGGGACCCAAGGGACCCCTTGCGAGCGTGAGAAGCCGAAGAAGTTGGACACTTCTCCGGCTTAGAAGTGGGGACCGACGTCCCCGATGGGGGGGATGGTGTTGCTCCTGAGGTAGGTGGCACAGGAGCAACCCGGTGGGTAGAGCCCCCCACTGGCAAGGGGGCTGGAGGAGTTGTACCACTCGTCGATCCGGCCGGAAGGCGCGAAACTGATGGGGCTAGCACAGGTGTTGTAGCAGCGGCGTAGGAAGTTGTCATTCGCACTGGATGTAATCGGTCGTATTTCCGTTTGGCCTCAGTATAAGTCAGTCGGTCCAGGGTCTTATATTCCATGATTTTGCGCTCTTTCTGGAATATTCTGCAGTCTGGCGAGCAAGGTGAATGGTGCTCCCCGCAGTTGACGCAGATGCGAGGCGGGGCACATGGAGTATCGGGATGAGATGGGCGTCCGCAATCTCGACATGTGAGGCTGGAAGTGCAGCGGGAAGACATATGGCCGAACTTCCAGCACTTGAAGCACCGCATCGGGGGAGGGATATAGGGCTTGACGTCACATCGGTAGACCATCACCTTGACCTTTTCCGGTAACGTATCACCCTCGAAGGCCAAGATGAAGGCACCGGTAGCAACCTGATTGTCCCTCGGACCCCGATGAACGCGCCGGACGAAATGAACACCTCTACGTTCTAAGTTGGCGCGCAGCTCGTCATCAGACTGCAAAAGGAGGTCCCTATGGAAAAAAACACCCTGGACCATATTTAAACTCTTATGTGGAGTAATAGTAACGTTAACCTCCCCCAACTTGTCACAAGCAAGTAACCTGCGTGACTGGGCGGAGGATGCCGTTTGTATCAGAACTGAGCCAGAGCGCATTTTAGACAAGCCCTCCACCTCCCCAAACTTGTCCTCTAGATGCTCGACGAAGAACTGAGGCTTTGTGGAGAGAAAAGACTTCCCATCAGCTCTCGTGCAAACTAAGAATCGGGGCGAATAACTGTTACCTCCATCCTGGGACTTACGCTCTTCCCACGGCGTGGCCAGGGAGGGGAACGTTGTCGGATCGTACTTCTGAGCATTAAATTGAGCCCGAGAACGCTTAGAGACTGCTGGCGGCTGGCCGCCAGCGAGAGATGATGTACCACGCTTCATTGCGGGTCATCCGCCCTGATGCCACCTACTCCGACCAAGGGCCCTCCCCACGGGCGCCACCCAGCCACAGCAAAGGCCACCTGGCAGGATGGCCGTTGCCGGGAGTCCTGATACCCCAGGAGGATAGGCATCTACTCCTTGGCATACGTGGGGAGTTAACGGCGCAGGCATCAGTAGAGCGATCCCTGTGTTGTCAGGGGGCTACAACCAAGAGGGTACATGGCGGCCCCACCACAACGGACTGGCTACCGTGCTGGATCTTAGGTGCAAAACTGTCCAAGGTCGTCGTCGCAGTTAAAAGAAACACTGCAGAGGGCAGCGTGGTAATCGCACCCAGGGACGTATCCCCGCCCTAAAGATCGAAAACGAGCGGGACACCATTGCAACGACGTGAAAGCCGGCTAAAGGTCTAATTGCACGACGGATACAGTGCACTATGTAAGGCGCCCTTCCCCAATTGGCTCGCTCTTCGGAATAATTTAGAAAGATGGAGGTCAAACCCGAGAGGGGACCATCACATAAGGCCAAAACATGTGAGACTCCTTTTAGTCGCCTCTTACGACAGGCAGGAATACCGCGGGCCTATTCTAACCCCCGAACCCGCAGGGGGGAGCTGGATAGGAGGCTGATGCTCAGGCCACTGCAAAATGGGTCGCAAGATGTTCTGCAAGAACTAATGGGTCCGTACAAAGGCCATCTGGGAGGTGAAGGCCTGGGAGGGTGGACTACCGATGGCAACCTTGGAGAGAGAGAGAGCGAAGTGTAGCCCATACCCATGACAGAGGGACAGTAGAACCAAGGGAAGAAACGAATCGTTCCCAACATATCCACTTGCTCTGATTAAATAACGGGCTATAGCGTGGAGGCGTTGAAAGGTAGTAAGGCTGGCTATGGATGGGTGCCTCTTGAAGTGTTGCAAAGCTCGACGGCGATCACTGATGGCAATGGCCGTACTCCACCATGGGACTTACCGGCGACGAGAAGGTCCAGATGAGCGCGGGACAGCAAGGTTAGCAGCGCGAACAATCGCATCAGACACGTCACGTAGGAAGTCATCAATACAACCCGACAAAGAGGGAGAAAAAACGACCTGTGCAGTATATAGAGGCCAATCGGCGCGTTGGAAAGACCAACGAGGTAATCCGTCCATCGGGGAGCGGGAAGGGAGCGATATAATCAACGGGAAATGGTCGCTATCACAAAGGTCTTCGTGTGGCGACCAGTGTAATGAAGGGAGGAGAGAGGGAGAAGAAAGAGAAAGATAAATGGCAGAAAAGGTACCATGACCGGCACTGAAATGAGTAGGGGAGCCATCATTAAGAAGACAAGTCGTGGTCTGCAATAAACTGGTCTATAAAAAGACCTCGTCTAGATGAAAAGGCACTGCCCCACAAGGGATGATGAGCATGAAAATCCCCCAAGGAGGAGGAAGGGAGGAGGAAGTTGCTGAAGGGCAGTTAAGGCAGCAGGTGTAAGAGTCCTGTCAGGAGGGAGATAAAGATTGCAAACTGTGACCACAGAGTCTAGGTGGACCCTAACAGCAACCACTTCCAATGTAGTTTGAAGAGGAATCCACGTGCTAGCAATGTCTGTACGGACCAACGTGCAAACTCCTCCAGAAGCCCACAGAGGTCCGACCCGATTTCGACAGAAAACACGGAACACACGGAGGGTCTGTAAGTGAGAATCAGTAAAATGAGATTCCTGGAGAACCACCCAAGCTGCAGAGTAAGACGAAAGAAGGGATTTCAATTCCAGAAGGTGACGATAGTATCCATTACAATTCCATTGGAGAACTACAGAACGATGATTTAAATGGGGGCTGAACACGCTAAAGCCAGTCATACCACCGGGTCCCCACCCGTCACCGACAAGGAGGGGGCGACATCCATGAACGACAGGTCAGAATTCGGTTGTAAAGTCGGGGAAGGGACCTCTGGTGACACCAGAGGCTCTTTGTCCCGGGACTTATGTTTATTCTTCTTTTGAGGCTGAGATCGAGGAGGACTGTGGCATAAAGGAGCCAGCTGCAGCAAGATCAAGAACATTTTTTTTGTGGTTTTAGGGCGCACAACTTCAATGGTCATTAGCGCCCTGACTACTCTAAGAATGCACCGTGAGGCACAAGTTGACGACAACAACTAAAAGGGAAAACACGATAAAAGACAGACTGACAGGCATAGGATTAAAAAAACAGCATCATCAAATGTCCTTAGAGAGGTTTGTCAAATTGATAAAACGAAGAACACGAGCAGCTGCTCGTGAGTCATCCGCTAAAATGGCATCGAAAGTACTTGGCAGTTTAAGGTCCAGGCGCAGTGTGTTAAAATCTGGACAGGACATTAAAATGTGTCGAACCGACAGCAAGTGCCCACATGGGAAGAACGGCGCCGGCGCAGCCGTCAGCAGATGGCGATGGCTGAACCGGCAGTGTCCAATTCTTAACCGGGCCAAAACTACCTCCTCCCGCCGAGAAGGGCGTGAGGACGACGTCCAAGCCACGGGAAGAGGTTTTAAGGCCCGAAGCTTGTTGTCGGTAAGTGCAGCCCAATCGGCATGCCACAGCGATAAAATGCGCCGACAAATGACCCTGCTAAAATCGGACGAAGGGACACAACAAGAAGCTGTCCGAGGCTGGAGGACCGCAGCCTTGGCCGCGGCATCTGCAGCTTCGTTCCCAGGGATACCGACATGGCCAGGAACCCACATAAAGCTAACCGGAGAACCGACGTCCACCAGCTGCTGAAGAGAGCGTTGGATCCGGTGTACGAAAGGGTGAACCAGGTACGGATCACTGAGGCTCTGGATGGCGCTCAGGGAATCTGAGCAGATGACATAAGCAGTATGTCGGTGGCGGCAGATGTAAAGAACAGCCTGGTAGAGCGCAAAGAGCTCAGCTGTGAAGACCAAACAATGGCCATGGAGCCGGTATTTGAAACTTTGCGCCCCGACAATAAAGGAACACCCGACCCCGTCATTGGTCTTAGAGCCATCTGTATAAATGAAAGTCATGTTGATGAACTTCGAAGTTCCAAAAAACGGGAGTGGTTGACCGAACCGGGGGTAACCTCTTTTGGGAGCGAGTTGAGGTCAAGGTGAACGCGGACCTGAGCCTGGAGCCAAGGTGGCGTGTGGCTCTCGCCCACTCGAAAGGTTGCAGGGAGTGAAAAATTAAGGTGTTGAAGGAGGCGACGAAAGCGAACTCCAGGGGGTAGCAGGGCAGAGACATACAACCCGTATTGACGGTCGAGAGAGTCGTCAAAAAAGGAACGATAAGACAGGTGGTCGGGCATTGACAGTAGCCGACAGGCATACCGACAAAGCAGTATATCGCCCCGGTAGGTGAGTGGCAATTCGCCAGCGTCAGCATGAAGACACTCTACGGGACTAGTATAAAATGCTCCGATCGCAAGTCGTAAACCCCGATGTTGTATGGAGTTGAGGCGGCGTAAGATGCATGGCCGTGCAGAGGAGTATACGAAGCTCCCATAATCCAGCTTGGAGCGGACGATCGACCGATATAGACGAAGTAGGACGGTTCGATCCGCTCCCCACGACATACCACTGAGAACACGGAGGACATTTAAAGAACGGGTACAACGGGCGGCCAAATATGACATGTGGAGACCAGCTAAGTTTCCTGTCAAATGTAAGGCCTAAAAAATTGGTTGTCTCCACGATTGGGAGAGCAACGGGACCGAGTCGTAAGGACGGTGGGAGAAACTCTTTGTAGCGCCAGAAGTTAATACAGACCGTCTTCTCGGTAGAAAAACGGAAGCCATTGGCGACACTCCAGGAGTAAAGACGGTCAAGACAACGCTGAAGACAGCGCTCCAGGACACGTGTACACTGCGCGCTGCAATAGATGGTAAAATCGTCCACAAAAAGGGAGCCTGATACATCAGCTGGGAGGCAATCCATTATTGGATTGATCGCGATGGCGAAGAGAGCTACGCTCAAAACTGAGCCCTGTGGTAACCCATTCTCCTGGCGAAAGGTGTCGGACAGGACAGAACCCACACGTACCCTGAACTGTCGATCCATTAAAAAGGAACGAATAAAAAGAGGGAGGCGACCGCGAAGGCCCCATGTATGCATGGTGCGGAGAATGCCCGCCCTCCAACAGGTGTCGTAAGCCTTCTCCAAATCAAAGAACACAGCCGCGGTCGGGCGCTTCCGCAAGAAGTTATTCTTAATGAAGGTCGACAAGGTAACCAGATGGTCAACAGCAGAGCGGCGCCTACGAAATCCACATTGTACATTGGTAAGTAGGCGTCGAGACTCGAGCAGCCAAACCAATCGAGAGTTAACCATTCGCTCCATCACTTTACAGACACAGCTGGTAAGCGAGATAGGTCGATAACTGGAAGGCAAGTGCTTGTCCTTCCCCGGCTTAGGAATCGGGACAACAATAGACTCGCGCCAGCATGCGGGAACATGTCCCTCAATCCAGATGCGATTGTATGTACGAAGAAGAAAACCTTTACCCGCAGGAGAAAGGTTCTTCAGCATCTGAATATGAATAGAATCAGGACCTGGAGCGGAGGACCGTGATCGGCCAAGTGCGTTTTCGAGTTCCCGCATGGTGAATGGGGCATTATAACTTTCACAATTCGAGGAGTGGAAGTTAGGTGGCCTAGCCTCCTCTGCCTGTTTGCGGGGGAGGAAGGCAGGGTGGTAATGAGCGGAGCTCGAAACCTCTGCGAAAATGCGGCCGTCATTCGCGACCTTCAAGCCAGAAACTGGTGAGTGGACCTTAGTGCCAGATAGCCGGCGCAGGCTACCCCAGACAACAGAAGGAGTAAAACTGTTGAAGGTGCTTGTGAAAGCAGCCCAGCTGGCTTTCTTGCTTTCTTTGATAATACGACGACACTGAGCACGTAATCGTTTATAATTGATACAATTCGCCACTGTAGGGTGGCGTTTAAATGTGCGTAAAGCACGTCGACGAGCACGTAAAGCGTCTCTACATGCTGCGGTCCACCAGGGGACCGGTACGCGACGTGGAGAAGAAGTAGGGTGAGGGATGGAATATTCAGCAGCAGCGAGAATGACTTCCGTGAGGTGTGCGACCTGACGATCGCAGCTTGTGAAGATTTGATCCTGAAAGGTCGCCCTGGAAGAGAAGAGCCCCCAGTCTGCCTTGGAGATGGTCCAACTAGAGGAGCACGGAGATGGGGTATGCTGCAGGAGATGGATAACACACGGGAAGTGGTCGCTCGAATATGTATCAGAAAGTGCATACCACTCAAACCGGCGTGCAAGTTGGGTAGTAGATATAGAGAGGTCTAAATGGGAATAGGTGTGAGATGTGTCCGAAAGAAAAGTAGGGGCGCCAGTATTGAGGCAGACAAGATTGAGCTGGTTGAAAAGGTCTGCTAACAAGGAGCCCCTCGGGCAGGATGCTGGAGAGCCCCAAAGGGGATGGTGGGCATTGAAGTCTCCAATTAACAAAAATGGTGCAGGTAGCTGAGCAATAAGTTGCATCATATCTGCCCTGATAACGGCAGTGTAAACGGTACAAAAAGAAAACGTAAAGGTGGGGAGAGTAATGCGGATGGCAACTGCCTGCAGGCCGGTGTGCAACGTGATGGGATCGTAGTAAATATCATCCCGGACCAGCAACATAACCCCTCCATGAGCTGGGATACCTACCACAGGGGGTAGGTCAAAACGCACAGAGGTGTAGTGTGCCAAGGCAATTTGATCGCATGGGCGTAGCTTCGTTTCCTGGAGGGCTACGACGAGCGGACGGTGCAAGCGGAGCAACAACTTCAAGTCCTCTCGGTTGGAGCGAATGCTGCGAATATTCCAGTGAATAAGTGCCATCGTAAGAAAGGGAAGAGGAGAGAAGGGGTCACCTCGAAGGCCGCTGAGGGCCTGGCTTCGAGCGAGCACTGCCGCCGCTATCAGTAGGCGGACAGTCATCGTCCATTGGGTCTATAGGTTCATCGGCCATCTCGGGAGGATGGCCGGGAGGGGGAGCTTCCTCCGCCGGTGAACGGCCAGATGTACGGCTACCAGCGGTGCGGCCAGGCGAAACGGATGACGGCCTGGGGCAGCAACAGCTGGGTGGCGCAGGAGAAGAAATGAGCCGTGGCGGAGAAGGAGAACTGTGCTTCCTATGAGTCTTTTTGGAAGGACGTTTGGTGGAAGTACCGGTCGAAGGCTGGGAGGTCGAGGTACGTAGGAAGTCTGCACGGGATGGTTCCTTCTTGAAGGCCCGTGCATCTGACTTCGGGGTCTTCATCTTAGCAGAAGCTGATGAAGGGGCTGGTGTCTGTGGGGTGATGGGAGGAAGAGGAGACGTCGACCGCGCGATCTTAGCACTGGCCGAACGGACGACCGTGGTGCTGAAGGTCAGATCGCATGTCTGGGTTGCTACCTCCCTGGTAGTCCGAGGAGAGGCGAGGACAGTACTGTATTTCCCCGCTGGGAGCAGCGCGGGCTTGCTACTAGCCAGTAGCTTGCGAGCAGCCGAGGTGGACACTTTCTCTTTGACCCGAATTTCTTGGATACAGCGTTCTTCCGTATAGACAGGACAGTCGCGGGAGGATGCGGCATGGTCACCCTGACAGTTCACACAACGAGGAGACGGAAGTGGACAGTCACCCTCATGGGCATCCCTGCCACAAGTGACACATTTAGTCACATTGGAACAAGACTGTCGAGTGTGATTGAAACGCTGACACTGGTAGCAGCGCGTAGGTGTCGGGACATAGGGGCGAACAGAAATAACCTCGTAGCCCGCCTTGATGCGCAATGGCAGCTTAACACTATCGAAGGTCAAGAAAAGTGTCCAGGTCGGTACAAGGTCATTGTTGACCTTTTTCATGACCCTATGGTCAGCCGTCACGCCCTGCTCAGCGAGGAAAGATTGAATCTCCTCGTCCGTCAATCCGTCGAGGGAGCTAGTATAGACTACACCACGAGACGAATTCAAAGTTCGGTGGGCCTCCACCCGGACAGGGAACGTGTACAGGAGTGTGGCCCGAAGCATTTTTTGTGCCTGAAAGGCACTCTCAGTTTCTAGTCATAAGGTACCATTACGCAACCTGGTACAAGATTTGACAGATCCGGCTATGGCATCTACGCCCTTCTGGATAACGAAAGGGTTGACAGAGGAAAAATCCTTTCCGTCCTCAGATCGAGAAACGACGAGGAACTGTGGGGCAGGCGGTAGTACTTTTGTCACTGGTGGCTGGTCACGTTTCCGTTTTTGGGCAGAAGTCGAAAGCGATGGAGTAGAATCCATTGCGGAGGAATCCCCATGATTGCCAGCGTCTCCGATGGCGCGCTCCTTCCTTGTGGGGACCCTCTCAGAGGGCACTCCCGCCTTAGGTGAATGTTTACACCTCAGGTCACACCTCACAAGAAACAGACGGAGGGACCAATCGGCATGGTCAGAAGGTATCAGCTCAGGCAATCACCCCTCCCCGGGCCTGGCCTTTACCAGGGGGTACGCGCGTGCCTTACTTGTCTACCTAGGGCGGGGACTTACGCGTTACCCCGTCACCGGCTACACGTGCGAACGCGTGGGTCGGCCTTCAGGCACGCACAGGGAGGAAGGAAGAAGAGGAAAAAGAAGAGAGAGAGGGAGAAAGAGGACAGACTGTCTGAAACGCTGAGGCGGAGACCAGAGAAGGCAATGGGGAGAAGGCAATGGGGAGAAGGCAATGGGGAGAAGGCAATGGGGAGAAGGCAATGGGGAGAAGGCAATGGGGAGAAGGCAATGGGGAGAAGGCAATGGGGAGAAGGCAATGGGGAGAAGGCAATGGGGAGAAGGCAATGGGGAGAAGGCAATGGGGAGAAGGCAATGGGGAGAAGGCAATGGGGAGAAGGCAATGGGGAGAAGGCAATGGGGAGAAGGCAATGGGGAGAAGGCAATGGGGAGAAGGCAATGGGGAGAAGGCAATGGGGAGAAGGCAGTGGGGAGAAGGCAGTGGGGAGAAGGCAGTGGGGAGAAGGCAGTGGGGAGAAGGCAGTGGGGAGAAGGCAGTGGGGAGAAGGCAGTGGGGAGAAGGCAGTGGGGAGAAGGCAGTGGGGAGAAGGCAGTGGGGAGAAGGCAGTGGGGAGAAGGCAGTGGGGAGAAGGCAGTGGGGAGAAGGCAGTGGGGAGAAGGCAGTGGGGAGAAGGCAGTGGGGAGAAGGCAGTGGGGAGAAGGCAGTGGGGAGAAGGCAGTGGGGAGAAGGCAGTGGGGAGAAGGCAGTGGGGAGAAGGCAGTGGGGAGAAGGCAGTGGGGAGAAGGCAGTGGGGAGAAGGCAGTGGGGAGAAGGCAGTGGGGAGAAGGCAGTGGGGAGAAGGCAGTGGGGAGAAGGCAGTGGGGAGAAGGCAGTGGGGAGAAGGCAGTGGGGAGAAGGCAGTGGGGAGAAGGCAGTGGGGAGAAGGCAGTGGGGAGAAGGCAGTGGGGAGAAGGCAGTGGGGAGAAGGCAGTGGGGAGAAGGCAGTGGGGAGAAGGCAGTGGGGAGAAGGCAGTGGGGAGAAGGCAGTGGGGAGAAGGCAGTGGGGAGAAGGCAGTGGGGAGAAGGCAGTGGGGAGAAGGCAGTGGGGAGAAGGCAGTGGGGAGAAGGCAGTGGGGAGAAGGCAGTGGGGAGAAGGCAGTGGGGAGAAGGCAGTGGGGAGAAGGCAGTGGGGAGAAGGCAGTGGGGAGAAGGCAGTGGGGAGAAGGCAGTGGGGAGAAGGCAGTGGGGAGAAGGCAGTGGGGAGAAGGCAGTGGGGAGAAGGCAGTGGGGAGAAGGCAGTGGGGAGAAGGCAATGGGGAGAAGGCAATGGGGAGAAGGCAATGGGGAGAAGGCAATGGGGAGAAGGCAATGGGGAGAAGGCAATGGGGAGAAGGCAATGGGGAGAAGGCAATGGGGAGAAGGCAATGGGGAGAAGGCAATGGGGAGAAGGCAATGGGGAGAAGGCAATGGGGAGAAGGCAATGGGGAGAAGGCAATGGGGAGAAGGCAATGGGGAGAAGGCAATGGGGAGAAGGCAATGGGGAGAAGGCAATGGGGAGAAGGCAATGGGGAGAAGGCAATGGGGAGAAGGCAATGGGGAGAAGGCAATGGGGAGAAGGCAATGGGGAGAAGGCAATGGGGAGAAGGCAATGGGGAGAAGGCAATGGGGAGAAGGCAATGGGGAGAAGGCAATGGGGAGAAGGCAATGGGGAGAAGGCAATGGGGAGAAGGCAATGGGGAGAAGGCAATGGGGAGAAGGCAATGGGGAGAAGGCAATGGGGAGAAGGCAATGGGGAGAAGGCAATGGGGAGAAGGCAATGGGGAGAAGGCAATGGGGAGAAGGCAATGGGGAGAAGGCAATGGGGAGAAGGCAATGGGGAGAAGGCAATGGGGAGAAGGCAATGGGGAGAAGGCAATGGGGAGAAGGCAATGGGGAGAAGGCAATGGGGAGAAGGCAATGGGGAGAAGGCAATGGGGAGAAGGCAATGGGGAGAAGGCAATGGGGAGAAGGCAATGGGGAGAAGGCAATGGGGAGAAGGCAATGGGGAGAAGGCAATGGGGAGAAGGCAATGGGGAGAAGGCAATGGGGAGAAGGCAATGGGGAGAAGGCAATGGGGAGAAGGCAATGGGGAGAAGGCAATGGGGAGAAGGCAATGGGGAGAAGGCAATGGGGAGAAGGCAATGGGGAGAAGGCAATGGGGAGAAGGCAATGGGGAGAAGGCAATGGGGAGAAGGCAATGGGGAGAAGGCAATGGGGAGAAGGCAATGGGGAGAAGGCAATGGGGAGAAGGCAATGGGGAGAAGGCAATGGGGAGAAGGCAATGGGGAGAAGGCAATGGGGAGAAGGCAATGGGGAGAAGGCAATGGGGAGAAGGCAAGGAGGAGAAGGCAAGGAGGAGAAGGCAAGGAGGAGAAGGCAAGGAGGAGAAGGCAAGGAGAATTCAAGGGAAAGAGTAAGGAAGACAGTGAGGTGGAGAAGAGCAAAGAAAGGAACCAACAAAAGGAAGGAAGAGACGAGAAGTGAAAAACCAAAAAGACCACAATTATAGGTCGTGGAACCGTCCGTCTCCGGACGCAGGCGCTAACTACCCCCGTGAGGGGGATGGACTCCTTTTAGTCGCCTCTTACGACAGGCAGGAATACCTCGGGCCTATTCTAATCCCCGGACCCGCAGGGGGGAGATCAAGAACAGAAAGAGACCGGGCGACCTGGGGGCCGACAGACCGCGGCTCTCGCGGTCGTCGCGTGGCAGCAGACCTTTGGCCTGGAAGGTGCTGGGAAGGGGCATATGGGAGAGGCGTCTTTGACCGGCAGACACCGAAGGAGTGGGACACTTCTCCGGCTGGGGAGGGGGAGCAGCGCCCATAGGAGAAGGTGTGGGAGCCACAGGAGAGGGAGGGAGGGAGGAGAGGGTTCCGGGATGGGGGTAAGGAAGGGGGAGGAAGGGGTGAAGATGTAACCAAGGCGTAACTAGATGTCATGGACACAGACGTGTAGATCTCTTACGGGGCCTCTGTGTAGGTTAAACGATCGAGGGAATTATACTCCTGTATCTTCTTTTCCTTCTTATATACTGGGCAATCTGGTGAACGTGGAGAATGACTACAATGACAATTTACACACACAGGAGGGGGAACACAGGGACTCCCCTCATGGAGTGGACGTCCACAGTCACCACAGAGGGGCCTGTGTCCAAAATGCAAGCACTTAAAACAGCTCATGGGAGGTGGGATTTACGGCTCCATATCACATCGATAAACCATAATCTTAACTTTCTCAGGGAGGGTGTCCCCTTCAAAGGCCAGGATAAAGGCTCCAGTATCAACGCGATTGTCTTTAGTACCCTTCTGAACACGCCGAACAAAGTGAACACCCCGCCGTCCGAGATTTTCCCGAAGTTCCTTATCAGTTTGAAGGATGAGGTCCCTATGAAAAATCGCACCTTGTACCATATTTAGAGACTGGTGGGGGGGTAATAGACACAGGAATTGTGCCAAGATGGGTACAGGCACGAAAGGCCGCAGATTGGGCAGCTGAAGCAGTTTTGATCAGCCACGAACCCGGTCCCATCTTGCTCAGGGAGTCCACTTCGCCAAACTTGTCTTCAATGCGTTCCACAAAGAATAAAGGTATTTGTGAAAGTATCTCCATCAGTCCTGGTGCAAACTAGATAACGTGGGAAAGGTTTCGCCCCTAGCCGACGGGCCTGACCCTCTTCCCAGGGGGTAGCCATGGAAGGGAAGGCCCAAAGGGCAAGAGAAGCAGCACTTGAAGAATCAGTTCCACGCAGAGACGGCCGCAGAAGAACGGCCGGAGTTCTGGACCCATATGCTTTTCATTTGCATAGTGTCCGCCCTGATACCACCCACTCCGATCAGGGGCTCTCCTCACGGGCGCCACCCAGCCACAGCCGTCTGGCACGGCGGCCATTGCCGGGAGTTCCGATGCTCCAGGATGACGAGCAACCACTCCAAGGCATGCATGAGGAGGTCACAGCTCAGGTATCAGAAGTGTAATACCTGTGTTCCGGGGGCTCAACCAAAAGGGTACATAGCGACCCCACCACACGGGCTGGCTACCGTGCTGGCTATGCACCCTAGCACCAGACAACGACGTGAAAGAGAAGGTGGAATGTACTAGGAGGGCGCACGTCGGAGACACTAGGTAAGGTGCTCCTCCCCAAATGGCTCACACTGTTGTTGCTGTTGTCTTCAGTCCTGAGACTGGTTTGATGCAGCTCTCCATGCTACTCTATCCTGTGCAAGCTTCTTCATTTCCCAGTACCTACTGCAGCCTACATCCTTCTGAATCTGCTTGGTGTATTCATCTCTGTCTCCCTCTACGATTTTTACCCTCCGCACTGACCTCCAGTACTAAATTGGTGATCCCTCGATGTCTCAGACCATGTCCTACCAACCGATCCCTTCTTCTCACTACGGAGGAGAAATTTAGTAATGGAGGTCAAACCCCAGAGGGGGACCAAGGAATGCCAAAAGGAGGAGATGATTACGCAACAAAGCCGAATTGTAAAACCAACAAAACCAGGAGGATAGCGGGGCCAACATAAGCAAGGACACCAAGAGAGGAGAGGAGAGGGCAACGGGAAAGGAGCAAGGAGGGGAAAGGAGGGGAAGGGGAAGGAAATGCAGCCCTGGAGAGAAAGAAGTCTGCAATAGCTCGGGGCCCCATGCTCGCCACGCACATATCCACTAAAGAGTTGTGGACCCCCTGGGGGGGGGAAAGGAATCTGTGGTTGCGCGATGGGTACCCGCCAAAGGGGAAGGCAGTCGCCCCGACAACCGCTCTTAAACATTGGAAGTGGAAGAGTATTATATGTTAGGATAAAATCCGCTCTCCCTCAGGAAATGCAACACTGGCAGTGGTTGCACGTCATCCATAAGCACCTTAGGTAGTGAGATAGGCAAGCTGAGACCATGCCGCAGATCAGCCAGAATGGTGCACTTCAACAAGAACATGCGCTATCGTCAGTAGGCTACCGCAGCTGCAGTGAGGACCACCATCCTGACACAGAAGGAACTTGTGGGTGAGTCGTATGGTCAATGTGTAGTCAGCACGACACAATGGCATCTTTCCGAGAGCCTTACTGGAGCCTTCAATCGCTCTCAACTTGTTGGGTGAGTCGTATGGTCAATGTGTAGTCGGCACGACACAATGGCATCTTTCCGAGAGCCTTACTGGAGCCTTCAATCGCTCTCAACTTGTTTTGGGTCGTAGCAGCCTGCCATTCCAATTCCCAGAACCTCAAATTATTGCCTTGGAGTTGTAATCTGACGTCTGGGCCTGATATCCCGATGTCCAGCTGATCTCCTGCAGCTGCGTATTTAGATAGACGATCGGCGAGTTCATTTGCTGGAATGCCTGTGTGACTGCGTCCAGATGCAGCTCACCATCTGTCCAGAGCCGTAGATGTCAGGCAGTAGCTTCCAGATGTTTGTGACCAAATGATTTATGGGATAGCACATGGTTATGCCTTTTAAGTAACTCATGGAATCACTGCAGATCAGAAATATCGTCGTGACGTGGCATTGGACATACTAGAAAGCCTGAGATACGGCAATCAACTTTACAGGGTACACACTGCAGGCACTCGGCAGAGTTTTTCTCCTGTCTACCTGCATGTGCAAAAGTAACCGACTGTTGTTAACTTTCGATCCATTTGTGTAAATGCATACCGAATTAAAATAGTGGAGGATTGAAAGAAACTTGTCTGAGAAGGATAGAATTAACATCCTTCTTGGGGCAACAAGAGGTCCATCCCCATACCAGGAGACAGTACGGCCCATGGGGGGTGTCTAGAGGGAACTGTAGGAACACAGACTAACAGAGGCTAACAGACGCTGTAGGAGGTTCTTCAGTGGGAAACAGTCTGATCCCAGTTGGTCTTTCCAGTTTTGGCCTATGCACAAACAGTCTGAACAGCAGATTGTGGAACAGTTGTTTTGCTTTAGAGCGCAAAAACAACTGCGCCCGCGGGTCATTCACTAAAACGGCTCATAAATCAGATGGTAAACCCGAGCTGTAATGTAAATTGTTAAAAAGGGCATTCAAGAGAAAGCGGCGGATAGTTAAAATTTAGGCGCTATATTCACAAAGTGGTGGGGTAGCGCCACTTAGCAAATGACGATAGCTAGAAAGGCAGTTCCCAATACACAGCCGAGTTAAAATCTCCTCCCAGAGGGAGGGCCGAGAGGTGGTCGTCCAAAGCGCTTGGAGAGGCTTAATAAGCTTATTCCCGTAAAGAGAGGACCATTGGCGATGCCAAAGGGACTCCACCTCCCGACAGCAACGCAGATAACATCGGAGAGAATATAGGTACTCGCGGGCTGAGGTACAAGGACCGCAGCCTTGGTAGCTACATCAGCAGCGTCGTTTCCTGGCAGACCGACATGACCAGGGACCCACAGAAACATGACACTGGCTCCACAACAGTGAGCAAGTGACAGGTTTCCTGTACCTGCTGCACTAAGGGATGAGCAGTGTACAGTACACATAGCCTTTGGAGGGCACTGAGTGAGTCACAATTGAAAAGGCTGTGTCGCCAGATGTACTACGTGGCCTGATACAAGGCAAAGAGCTCGGCTGTAAATACTGAGGAGTGTGCCGGAAGCTGATATCGAAAGAGACAGGTGCCAATGACGAAGGTACACCCGACCCCATGGCCAGTCCGAGAGCCATCAGTGTAGACAAGAGTACTATGGCGAAGTTTCATGTGAAGGTCATGAAATTGGAGGAGATAGATCGAGGCTGCCGTAGTGTCCTTAGGAAGCGAATGAAGGCCAAGGTTAACAGGGGGCCAATTCACGAAGCCAAGGTGGTGAAGGGTTCACACCCACCGGGAAAGGTGCAGGTAGCGTGACGTTAAACCGCCGTAGCAAGTGCCGAAAGTGGAATCCAGGAGGGAACAGATAAAAACGACGAGCCCCATAGTGATGGTCAAAGGAATCATCAAAGGAGGCATAGGACAAGTGGCCATGCATGGCAGACCAACGGTACGCATACCAGCTGAGGAGGAAGTTCCAGCAATGTGGTATGAAACTTCCTGGCAGACTAAAACTCTGTGCCGGACCAAGAATCGAACTCGTGACCTTTGCCTTTCACGGGCAAGTGCTCTACCAACTGAGCTACCCAAGCACGACTCACGACCCATCCTCACAGCTTTTCTGCCAGTTACTTGTCTCCTACATTCCAAACTTTACAGAAGCTCGCCTGCGAACCTGGCAGAAGTAAAGCTGTGAGGAAAGGGCGTGAGTCATGCTTGGGTAGCTCAGTTGGTAGAGCACTTGCCCGCGAAAGGCAAAGGTCCCGAGTTAGAGTCTCGGTCCAGCACACAGTTTTAATATGTCAGGAAGTTTCATATCAGCGCACAATCCGCTGCAGAGTAAAAATCTCATTCAGGACAGTGGTAGTTCAGCAGCTTCAGCATACGGACTCTCAACTGGGCTGGTGTAGAAGGCGCCCATGGCCAAATGTATGCCATGATGGTGGATGGTGTTGAGACGGGCTAAGAGGGATGGGCGTACAGATGCATAAACAAAGCACCCATAGTCTAGTTTCGAACGGACAAAGGACTGGCACAAACAGAGTAGGATGGTTCGATCGGTACCCCAGGAAGTAACATTGATAACACGTAGGGCATTGAGAAACCATGTAAAGCGGGCTGCCAGGTAAGACACATGGGAGAACCAAGAGCTTCCTATCGAGCACGAGACCCAGGAATTTAGTAGTTTCAAGGAATGGAAGGGCAAGACGCCCAAGATGTAGTGATGGTGGGAGAAACCATTTGCGCTGCCAGTAATTCATACAGACTATTTTGTCAGTGGAAAAGCGAAACCCATTGTCGATGCTCCAGGAGTAAAGACGATCAAGACAGCGCTGAAGACGCCACTCAGAGAGAGAGGTCCATGGAGAACTGCAATAGATGGCAAAATCGTCAACAAAATGGGAGCCAGAGATGCCCAGTGGGAGAAAGGCCATTATAGGGTTAATAGTAATAGCAAAGAGGTCGACACTCAGGGCAGAACCCTGAGGCACACTGTTTTCCTGGATAAATGTGTCCAACAAGGCAGAACCCACTCGCACCCTGAAATCTCGCTCTTGTAAAAATGCCTGAAGAAAACATGGCAGGTGCCCACGGAAACCCCACGTGTAAAGAGTATGGAGGATACCAATACTTCAGCAGGTGTCATAGGCCATCTCCAAATGGAAAAACACGGCCAGTGTCTGATTTCCGCAGAAATCCATTCATGACACGGGTGGACAGATTAACTAGATGGTCAACTGCCGAACGTCGTGCTCGAAATCCACACTGTACATTCGTCAGTAAATTGCGAGATTCTAGCAAAATTACCAGCCAGGCATGAATCGTACGTGCCATCACCTTGCAAACGCAGCTGGTAAGAGAGATGGGGCGGTAGCTAGAAGGAAGATTTTTGTTTTAGCTGGGCTTAGGTATGGGTACGACGGTGGCTTCAGGCCAGCGTCTGGAATATGTGCCCTCTAACCAGACGCAGTTGTGTGTGTTAAGCAGAAATTGCTTCCATGCAAGAGAAAGGTGCTACACATCTGAATGCGGATGGCGTCTGGCCCTGGGGCAGAGGATCAGGATAAACTGAGAGCATGATCTGGCCCCCTCATCGTAAAGGCGGCATTGAAGTACGATTCGTGGAAGAGAAGGGTACCGCCCAAGCCAGCTCCTCTTCGTTTCCAATGGAGGAAGGCAGGGTGATAATGGGAAGAGCTCGAAACTTCGGCAAAATGGTGGACCAAGGTGTTGGAGACAGGAAGAGGGTCCAAGACAACATCATCTGCTACTGTCAGGCCGGAAATTGGGGAATGGATCTTTGTGCCAGCGAGCTGTTGGAGGTTGGCCCACACGACAGAGGAAGTGGTGGAACTGTTAAAAGAACTAGTGAATGAAATCCAGCTATCTCGCTTCCTAACCCGAAGGATGCGACGACACTTTGCACGCATCTGTTTACAATGAATGCAGTTTTCCATCATAGGATGACGGTGAAAAACGTGGAGAGCTCGTCTACATGCGCGAATTGCATCGCGGCATGCCCGAGCCCACCAAGGGACTGGAACACGACGTGGTGTAGGGGAAGTGCGAGGAATGGAAAGTTCTGCAGCAGTAAAGATAACATTGGTGAGATAATCCACCTGGTTATCACAACTGGGGAAATCTTTTTCTTCGAAGGTCGCCAGGGAGTAGTAAAGCTGCCAGTCAGCCTTAGTAAGCTACCATTGGGGGGTGCATGTGGATAGGGTAAGAGTCAGCAAACAGAGAGAACACAGGAAATGGTCGCTCGAGGAAGTGTCAGAACGGACCACTCAAGACCATAGGAAAAATGGGCAGTGAAGAATATGTCAAAATGAGAATAGGTGTGCGAGGAGTCAGAAAGTAAAGTGGGTGCTCCAGTGTTAAGGCAGAAGAGGATGAGTTAGTTAAGGTGGTCAGCAAAGAGGGCACCTCTGACAGGTCCTGAGAGAATCCCTGAGTGGATAATGCGCATTAGTCACCGAGTAGCAAAAACGGGGGATGTAGCTGCCAAATAAGCTGAAGGAAGTCTGTCCTGGTGACATCGAAGGACGAAGGTACATAAAGGGTTCAAAGGAGAAAGGCAGGCAGGGAAGGAAAAAGGCGAACTGCAGCAGCTTGAAGACAGGTAGTCAGGGAGATGGGTTGATTATGAATGTCATTCCATAAGAGCAGCATGACACCCCCATGGGACGGAATGCCGACCTCAAGGGGAAGGTCAAAACGAATCGGTAAGTAATGTGGAAGCTCAAAGCGGTTGTCAGGGCGAAATTTCGTTTCCTGATAGAGTACAAGGGAATGCTGCGATGCTAAAAGCAGCCGTTAATCCTCTGTGGGACCAAAGGCCGTGGACGTTCCATTGGAGGACATTCATGAGGAGGAAGAGATGGAGGCGTGTAAACTCGGTGGTTGCCGAGTGATAGCCGGTGTGGAGTCGCTACTACAGGGCACAGGAGCAGGAGGATCCTGCTCCACGAGGTCCACAGAAGCATCGGCTTGCTCGTGCAGTCGGTCTGTAGAGTCAAATGCTGTAAAACGGTTGGAGGTGCGCACCGACGAGACAGAGGGTGGCTGGGCTAAATACCACGTGGCGACACCATCGAACAGAATCTTCAAGTTGGTGAAGGGGAAGACTGTTTCCCTTTGGCGGACTTCTCCGAGCCTTTCTGGTAAGAGGAAGTCTCGAGCGTTTGGCTGGAGGGACGGAGGAAGTCGTCATGGGAGTACTACTACTGTCTTTTCCTGACTACTGATTGTGTAGTTGGCCGCTTCGCCCCTTGAGGCGAGAGTTTGACCGTTTGTTGCACAGCAGGACGGGGGGATGGCGATGCTACCTTGACACTGGGCGACTTCACAACCTCAGAGCCGAATTTCAGGTCGCATGTTTGCGTGGCCATGTCCTTCATGAATCGAGGGTAAGAAGAACAGAACTAGGATCCAGACGGGAGAACACAGGGTTTGCGACTAGCCAGTAACTTGCGATCTACTAGGTAAGGCACTTTTTCCATTACCTGAACCTCTTTGACAACCCACTCATCTAGGTACATGGGACAATCCAGAGAGGAGGCGCATGGCCGCCATTCAGTTGATACAGTGGGGAAGAGGAGGTGGACAATCGTCCGCGTGTGTATCTCTGCCGCAGGTTACACATTTGGCTGGTGTCAACAAGATATTCTAGTGTGGTTAAAACGATGACACTGACAGCAGCACATCGGGTTCTGAATGTATGGCCGGACTGTGATAATTTCATAGCCTGCTTTCATCTTTGACGGCAGCACCACTCTATCAAAGGTGAGGAAAAGAGTATGCGTGGGCTCTAAGGAATAATCTACCTTTTTCATTACACAATGGATGGCGATGACACCCTGACCAGAGAGGTAAGACTGTGTTTCGGCCTCGGTTAGACCGTCGAACAGCCTGGTGTTAATTACACCACAGGAAGAATTCAAAGCTCTGTTGGCCTTGACATCAACAGGGTAGCTGTGGAGAAGCGAGGCAGCAAGCAGAAGTTGTGTTTGAGAATCAGAAGCAGTCTCCAAGAGCAAAGTGCCAGTTTGTAAACGAGATCAGGATTTCACAGGGCCAGCAATTGCATCAACACCTTCCTCAATAATAAACGGATTGACCGTGGTGAAGGACTGACCGGAACTGTAGTGCAGCAGGAAGGGTCTTCGAATCAATAGCTTCATTACGTTTACGTTTTGTAGACGTTGATTGGGAAGATGAGTGACTCATTGCAAGAATATCCCCATGGTTGGCAGCGTCTCCGATGGTGCGCTCCTTCCAACTGGGGGCTCCCTCCACAAGGGGGAGCACCCGCCTTAGATGATTGTTTACACCTCAGGTCACACCTCCCGAACATCTGACACAGCGACTAATCTGCAATTTGGGAAGGTTGCAGCTCAGGCAATTACCCCTCCGTGTGCCTGGCCTGTACCAGGCGGTACATGTGAACCCTACCTGTCGACCTGGGGCTTTGAATTACACGTTACCTAGTCATCCGTTACGTGTCAGACCCGTGGGCCAGCCTTCAGAAGCGCACAGGGAGGAAAGAGAAAAAAAGAGCATTCTCTAACGCTGAAGTGGAGGAACGAGAGAAGGGAAACAAAGACAGGAAAAGGGAGCCAAAAATAAAGGTGAGACTGTTCGTACACCAGCGACAGAATGCAGATCATTGTAGAGAATTCCCCAGACATATTTCCCAAGGGAGGGGAAAAAGAATAGCAGGACGACAGACACGCTGTACGGAAGGGGAAAATGTTGCAAAGGCTGAGGCCCCGCGGTAGCCAAGTACGAACCCGCTGAAGAGTGACGAGTCTCCTGTGGGGATTGTGGAACAGTGTTGAGTGACATGGGTGGGTAGGCATCTCTCAGACCGTGACTGTGTAACTTGCCAGAAGCTACTGTCTCCTAACCCATTGTGATGTGATACCGGCTTCCACAGGGCTCGTATGGAACTCCGACCGCTAGCCAGCGTGGTTAACAGCCTCCAGCAAGCTCAGTACCGACAATGCTGCCGACCCACAGGCAACGCATCCATAGTCCAAGCAGGATAAATAAGTGCTTTGTAAAATCTCAGAAGAACTGTACAGTCCGCGCCCTATGCGGATTGACTAAGAAAACGGAGAGCATTCAGCTTCTTAATGCAAGTTAAGCTGGCTGACATGCGAGGGCCAAGTTAGCGTGTAGTCGAAATGCCTACGAATAGGCGAAAGTTAACCATTTCTAGTAACTGGTCACCAAAATAAATTTCTGGGTGTGGGTGCACAATTTGGAGTCAACAAAAATGCATAACTAGTGATTGTGCAGGGGAATATTGGTGGCTGTGTTTCAGGACCCAGTCATGGACTCTCCAGACAGCCCCCTGAAGCTGGCGCTCAGTGGTGCACAGTGACGCAGAGGCATAGCGCAGGCAGAGATCCATGTACAGTGACAGAGGAACTGCGGGGCCCACTGCATTTACAATACCACTGATGGCGATAGCAAACATCGTTACGTTCAGAACCGATCCCTGAGGGACTCCAGTTTCCTGCACATAGTGGTTGCTAACAGAGTATTTGGAAAAAAAACAGATAGGAAATTCTGCATAAAAATGGGTAAACTGGCCCATAAACTCCACTAATGCAGTGTGATGTCGCCCAGGTGGTGTAGTATGCCTTCTGTAGGTCAAAGAACACAGCTATCAGATGTTGGCGATACGCGAAAGCATTGCCGATTCCAAACGAACCAGGTGATTTATGGTGGACCAGAAACGCTTTGGAATCGGTATATGCCCTCAGACTTCAAGGCACCAAAAATGATGGCCCCTGACAATTTGTTTGAATAGCTTACACAGCCCATTCGCTAACGAGAATGGTCGGTAATTAGTTAAAATATGTGGGTACTTATCCAGTTTCGGGACAGGAATAACAATACTTTACCGTAAATGGGAGGGAAATATTTCTTTCTGCCAATTGCAATTAAAAAGACATAGGATATGTTTCATGCTGTCGGCATGAAGATGTTTGAGCATTTAGCTGTCAATTTTGTTGCGTCCAGGTCCCATATCGCCACACTGCCAAAGCACTGCGAAGCTCCCGTTCACTAAAACGGACATTGTATAATAGAGAGCCATGTGCATGGAAAGATAGCGGGCGGCACACAGTAAGGTGTTTCAGGGCCAGGAAATGAGGACGGTAATTACTGAAAGCGGAAACTTCACCAAAGTGTGCTACAAAACATTCGGCAAGTACCACGGGATCAGTGCAGATGTTACCATTGACAAGGATGCCAGGAACTGCCATGGGTGATGGATAGCACCAAGTGCGGCGGAGCTTAGTTCATACTTGGGACGATGGGGTGCAGGATCACATAGTTGAGGCATATTGCTCCCAACACGACAGCTCCCTTTTCCTTATTAAAAACCGCATTTCGCACGCAGTCTCTTGAATGTTGTTAAACCATTCATAGAGGGATTGCGCATGTGTTGTTAAAGCGGTGTCCCCTGATAGCTGTGGCTGTATCTTTAGACCACCATTGCACCGGTGGCCGTCGGGGATGAGCTGGAGAAGTATATCGCTGCTGCTGTAGCATGATTAGTAGTATCAGTAGTATCCTGTACCAATTTGTCGATATTCATCACACGACAAGCTACAAAAGTGGCTGCAGAGGAGAAAGCCTGCCAATCAGCTTTCCTAAGCGACCAACGTGGAACATGTTCTAGATGTCCGAGCGGAGAATGAGAGAACAATAAAATGGTCGCTGTCACAAAGATCGCCATGGGCGTGCCACTGAATCAGGGGTAAGATACTCGGGCTGCAAACTGCGAGATCAATAGCTGAAAACGTTCTGTGGGCCATACTGAAATGGGTTGCAGCTGCAGTGTTGAGTAGGCGGACGTCCAATTCTTAAAGGTGGTGTTCTAGTACTCTGTGAGAGAGAGCGTCGCTAGCCCACTGGGGATCATGGGCATTAAAGTCCCCCAACAAGAGGAAGGGGACAGGGAGCTGTGCCACTAACAGTTCATGATAATGGAAACGTATATCTGGGGATAGATAAACATTACATATTGTCATCCGAACTGACAGACACTAACGACTGCGTCTTTTAGTGCAGTGGTAAGGGGGCACTGCTTACTGAAAATATCAGAGCATATGAAGGTACTGACCCCACTGGCCGCTCTTTCGACATTAACCTGGAAGAGCTGACAGGATAAAAAGTCACGGATAAAAATATTTCTCGTTTTGGCGACATCTAGCCAGTGAACACCGTCCACTCCGCACACATGGCCGACGGCCCACATGCCTTTCTACTTCACCCTGTTTAATACGTCAAATATCAACAGAATATTTTCACTTTTACTTCTAGCACGACATGCAGTATATTCCCAGCAGTGAAAATATTACTTCGCGGGAAATTAATCTATATCTCCACGTCTGAGAACTAAAAAATGCGTGGTGTTTTCAGTCCTGAGACCTGTTTGATGCAACTCTCCATGCTACTCTATCCTGTGCTAGCTGCTTCATCTCCCAGTACTTACTGCAACCTACATCCTTCTGAATCTGCTTAGTGTATTCATCTCTTGGTCTCCCTCTACGATTTTTACCCTCCACGCTGCCCTCCAATGCTAAATTTGTGATCCCCTGATGCCTCGGAACATATCCTACCAACCGATCCCTTCTTGCCAAGTTGTGCCACAAATTCCTCTTCTCCCCAATTCTATTCAATACCTCCTCATTAGTTATGTGATCTACCCATCTAATCTTCAGCATTCTTCTGTAGCACCACATTTCGAAAGCTATTCTCTTATTGTCCAAACTATTTATCGTCCATGCACTTCCATACATGGCTACACTCCAAATACTTTCAGAATCGACTTCCTGACGCTTAAATCTATACTCTATGTTAAATTTCTCTTCTTTAGAAACGCTTTCCTTGCCATTGCCAGTCTACATTTTATATCCTCTCTACTTCGACCATCATCAGTTATTTTGCTCCCCAAATAGCAAAACTCCTTTATTACTTTAAGTGTCTCATTTCCTAATCTAATTCCCTCAGCATCACCCGACTTAAGACTAGTTTCCATTAGCCTCGTTTTGCTTTTGTTGATGTTCATCTTATATCCTCCTTTCAAGACACTGTCCAATATGTTAAACTGCTCTTCCAAGCCCTTTGCTGTCCCCGACAGAATTACAATGTCATCGGCAAACCTCAAAGCTTTTATTTCTTCTCCATGGGTTTTAATACCTACTCCGAATTTTTGTTTTGTTTCCTTTACTGCTTGCTCAATATACAGATTGAATAACATCGGGGATAGGCTACAACCCTGTCTTACTCCCTTCCCAACCACTGCTTCCCTTTCATGCCTCTCGACTCTTAAAACTGCCATCTGGTTTCTGTACAAATTGTAAATAACCTTTAGCTCCCTGTATTTTACCCCTGCCACCTTTAGAATTTGAAAGAGTATTCCAGTCAACATTGTCAAAAGCTTTCTCTAAATCTAGAAATGCTAGAAACATAGGTTTCCCTTTCCTTAATCTTTCTTCTAAGTTAAGTCGTAAGGTCAGTATTGCCTCGCGTGTTCCAATATTTCTACGGAATCCAAACTGATCTTCCCAGAGGTCGGCTTCTACCAGTTTTTCCATTCGTCTGAAAAGAGTTCGCGTTCTATTTTGCAGCTGTGACTTATTAAACTGATAGTTCGGTAATTTTCACATCTGTCAACACCTGCTTTCCTTGGGAAAGAAAAATTCTGAGGTTCGTTTCTAAATTAGGCCGACAAGGTGGAGAAACTCCACTGAGTGGAAAACAGTAAAGCTTTTCGATGAACGTCCTAATTATTACTCGGGAACCAGTATTCTAAACTGTCCGGTTACCTAGGACCGTTACTTTTACATCGGCTCATACCCATGTCAGGATGGGTAGTTTACTCACAGATCTATTGAGGCATGATTAAGCTAGGTAATGGAGACAAATTTCAGCAACGTACTTCCTGTTACTGTCTTGTGTTCACACTACAAACTTTTGATGTCATTTAGCGAAACCTATCTCCAAAAATTTTCAATGAAGCTTAATTAATCCATTAGATCATTTAATAGTTTCGATTAAACATTTCGTTTTACTCAGTTTCGGGTCTGTGCCGGTGAATGAAACAGCTGTGATCGCAGGCGAAAGGGTATTTTCTGCTGCGGAACGAGGCTTGCCAGAAAATTTTCGCAATCCACTAGCCCTTCCTGCTGGTAATCCTACAGAGTACAAACACACAAAAAAGTTTAATTACTGCTGAAGGCTAATTACGAAAACTTTGAAGGAAATTTTAACTATTTATAGTTATGTAAATGGAGTGTCAAAAAGTTAATCTCTTCAGGTCCTAGCCCTTTCAGGTATTAAGAGCTGCATTGGTGTGATATTTACGTATGAAAAACTGCTTCCTTCACCTCACGTACTATATTCGAGACAGTTCGATGACAAGACAGTAGGAAAGCAAATGCGCTGCCGAAAGGACCATGCTTGCTCAACAAACTAAGAATTTTTGAAAAACTACCGGTATCAAATGTTTTGCCAAATAATTTAAATGTAAGAAATAAAACAGGTTAGATACACATTTGACGACCCTCTCTAATGTCGCTCAGCATTATGTATAGCAATTGAGGAGCCGATTGATAGTTTAAAGGTACGCATCTGACCTTAGAATTTGAATACTTTATATTTGGTGTACTGTGTGGACCGCGAAACCTTTTGTTATGTGGCCTGAACAGTTCTATCATCTGTGCCCGAAGGTGTAAGAGTTGCAACGATTCTTCGGTTTAAAATATGAGAGAGTCATTCAGATATCAGGAGAGGGATGGCGCATTCTCAATCAGCACCTCATTTGTTGTGCATAACTTCGAGCATTATTGATTTTTATTTCTTACTTTTAAACAAATCATACACGAAGCGTTTGACCTTTTTTCTTTAACAAGTGTGGTTTTTCGCTAATATGATACAGCGACTATTTACTATATTACTTGTCACTCTTGGAAACCTTGCACTGGTTACAAACATCTTTACACTTCCAATTATCAGAGCTTCGACATTAGCTGCTTCCACGAGAATCTAAAAAGTAGGTGGAAATTATTTGACTCCATTACACAGGTCGGTAGCAAAAAAGACGTTTCAAACCCTTAGTACTGAGATATCGGTATACATTATTTGTACGTAGTATATCTGAAAGCGGGAAGCCAACGAACAACGTTTACTAAACACAGTAGCACTGAAATTTACATCGTCCAATGTACAGAAAGAGCAAATGAAGTAATGTTCGTTTCGTCGACAGGTTTTAGCTAAAATTTAACCAACTGTCTTCCATACTGCTACAGCAAATAGTATGAACACGAACTCGCAGCTCAGTAACTTTGAGACCCCCCCCCCCCGAGAGAGAACGCTGGAAACCCTGACCTGGCATACAGTTTAAGGTAGATGCCAACTATGACGCGAAATTCTCCACAAAAGGTTTCCAAAATCCAGTATGTACTGAGGAACCGAGGAATGTACTACAACCTCACCACGTATTTCTCCCATAGTGACCGCGAAGAAAAATTCAGACGTAATTCTGAGCCGGCTTACCTTGCTGCCAATTTGATTTCCACACTGACCACACTGTATGTGCAGAATTTCCCGCATACTTATTTGGCAGCGTAAACAAACACTTCCAGGTTTAGTTCCTATTGAGGCGATGCCGGAAACCAACTGCTGGCTGAAGACACGCCGGCTAAACTGCTGAGGGATGGCAAAGCTCTGATACGGCTCATGCACATCCACCGACGGACAAATTGGATGTGTATAGGTGTTCTGACCGACCGACAAACTTTCCTGTTGTCGGGATGTCGGGCAGGAAGGACCACCAGACAGCCGACCGCCCCCGCGACCTTTCCGAGCACTCCACTCCACCCAACAAACTGTACAGTGTGTACCGCTGTAGTGCCAACTGCCCGACAAAATCTTACTTTTGACAATGCTTGTGGGATTAAATGTTGTTCTGAAATACGTGACAGAGTGAGAGACGGACGACACAATAAGGACAGAGTTTCTGAAAAAATTTAATAGCTGCAGATGTCTGTGGGACGTGTCATGCGAGGAGTATAGGAAATACAGATATACAAGAAGTGAAGCACTTTTTTTCATTTTTTTAACGAATCCATAATGGTTTCCTGTGGCGTATATAGAGAATAAAAGTCCATCGATTTTTTGCATCTCTCTTTTTACGCTTTATTTCCGGTACTTGTCGGAAAGAAAAGCTAAAAACCGAAATATCGACGATCAATGAACTTTAATTTATATATTATATTTGCTTCATTGTTGCAAGTGTTAAAAAAGTCCAGTCTATATCCAAGGCCTCTTCTATGAAAATCAAAGTGTGTGACTTTCTAACAGTTATAACAGTCGCTAAATGCTTCGTTTCTTATGTATCTGTTGTGTATATTAGGTGGTGTGCGCGACAACATGTGTGGTCCTTGTTATTCGGATTTGAAGTGAGTTTCTCTTACTTGCCGGTCATCTTTTATGTTACATACATAAATAAATTAGGTGAAAGTCTTTTATTGTAAGTTTCAGGAATAATTTTAGTTAATACTCGTGGGGATATAAGAGCATTGAATTTGAGGTTCTCTTAACTTCTGCCAACGGCTAGAAATCGTAATGTAGCTAAGAGGCTCACCTCGCAGCTTATAGCCTCTCTCATGACTATTCTTTTTCGGTAAGAATTGTTTGATGATGTTCCAGAGCTCTGAAACGAATGATTCATGCATTCTTAGATTATTACGAAAATCATCAGCTCCTTAAGTAACAGGACGAGGCGAATATTTTTCCTTGCATTAGCCGCTTCTTCACCCAGAGCTTTCTCTCGGATTTTTTTTATCTTGTTACCTCTAAATCTAACAAGGCAAACCACTGTTTCTGTGCCTCTCTAAAACCGTGCGGGATCTTGTAGAATATACACTCAATGAACTTAAGATAAACAAATCAAAACAACAGGGTTTCGCTGTAATCGCTGAGTGTAATCAGTCGGCACGTCTGTAGGTTGCCACGAAATTGGTCGGTCGGTCGGCCGATGAATTTGGAGCGTATGTAGGCGCCTATAGGGAAAGTATGGCCAACCTGCCGGCGGCGGCAGTACTTGGCCTGTCGCGCTGCTGGGTATACACTGACCGCTATAGGGTATTTAAGGGCCCTACACACGCACCAACCGACAACTTTCCGCATTTTCCCCGCCATTTTACACTTAAAGTCACCGTTTTATCGCCTGTTTTTCTTCTTCCGTTTTTAAAAAAGTCTGTAGGTTGTAGAGCAGCGTACTAAGCTGCTGCCAGCCCGCCCTCTTCGGGGGGAATTGAAAATCACTAAAGAAAAAAAAGAAAAAAGAAAAAATGCACCAACCGACCGACTTTTCTTGACGAGTTGTTGCTTGGGTATGATCACTCGACAGCAGACACCCCTGCCCCTCCCCCCCAACTTCATTGCGTAGCGTTGGCGTGCCAATCTGCCGACAAAAGTTCGTCTTTTGTCAATGTGCGCGGAATTAAATGCTTTTCTAACATACTTGACGGAGTGCGATGGGGACAAAAGTTTAATGGCAGTTTCTGATGAAATTTAAAGACTGCAGATGTTTGTAGGACACGTCGTGTGAGGATTATACCAACAGCAATGCAAGAAATTAAGCACTCGTTTCACTTTTAACGAATGGAGAATGGTTTCATATAACACATGGAGGAAGTAACGGAACTATAGTATACATTTTACGAATGAAAGCCCCTCGACCGCCTGTATTTCGATTTTTAGGTTTTATTTACGATGCTTAAGGGAGAGGAAATCTAAAAAATGTAAATATATATAAATTAGATCTTGTATTCATGAGATATATTTTCTTTGTTGTTAGAAGTGTTAAAAAGTTCAACCTATATCCAAGCCTTCTGCTATGAAGAGCGATGTCTGTGACTTCTTTTACAGTAATAACTGTTCCTAAATGCTTCATTCTTTTGTTTCTGTTGTATTTGTTTGATTTTAGACATTGCGAAATCTGTAGTCTTCCTTTCTTCTAATCTGAAACGAATTCATTAATCTTGCAGGAACGTCTTTTATTCTACATATCTGTATAAATTAATAACTTTCACCTGAATATTTTACTTTTCTTTGCTTTAGCGCGATGTATTTCTTCATACAACTATAAATCACATTGCAGGTTTCAGGTATCATTTTAAATAATAATTGTGGTGATACAACTGCATTGAATTTGAGGTCCTCGTAGCTCCTGATTGTGGTTAGAAACCGAAATGTAGTTAACAGTCTCTCTTCGCAGCCTACCACCTCTGTCATGACTGTATTCTTTCCCTTTAAGAATAGTTTGATGATGTTCAGCAGCTCCTAAAAGCATGTTCCATCTTTTCTTATGTAATTATGCAAATCATTGGCTCTCATCTCCTAACGTAACAGAGTGTCAGTGAATCACATTCTATGCATTAGCCACTTCTTTTCCCATAGCTTTCTTTCGACTTTTTTGGCATTCTTACCTCTGAAGCAGCCAACGCAAATCCCAGGTTTTGTTTCTGTGTATAATCAGGCGGCATCTCGTTTAACATAACCTTATGAACTTACCATAACCTATTCGCTATCAGCGATAGAAACAGGGCAGCGCTGTAATCCCTCAGTGAAATCGATCGGGACGTGTGTAGGTTGCCACGAAATTGGTCGGTCAGCCGATAACTTGGTGCGTTTTCTGGGGGTCTTTAGCCTTTTTTTTTTGTTTTTTTGTTAGAGAAGCGCGCACACGGACGTAACACACTACTAAGGAAAAGTATAAGCGGCAAAGCGAACGTCTGAATCTTCAGGTGAAAAGAATTGTAGCATTATGTGTCCGAAAAACACATTTTCTGATTAGGTAAAACTTGTTTTAGTTATGTTAAGACCCATCAACAGCGACAGCGATAGATTTTATAGTTCCTGATAGAGCAACAAGCTAAAATACTTAGTGTTGCTTTCAACTGATCATCTCAGTTCCTGAGGAGCAGAAAAAGGTAACCAATGTATGTCACAAAACATGGTTTTACAAGGAAAATTCAAATCTGCAGGACAAACACCAGGATTCTAAAGCAGTTTGCGTGACACTTGAAAAGTAATCACTCAAAACAAACCATGTGCTAGTATAAAGGCAATGTTCCTCCTTCAGTAAAGTTTAAATAAGAGACGAGATTGCAAGTCTCGTCTTGCAAGGTTGACTTTATTACACAACTTTCACGCTCACTAATTTATTATCAAGGAAGGATCACAGTATATCATATATTGTTGTGTGTAGTAATACTACTATATTGTTGGAAAAAATTTTATTGAAGCAAAATAAATGCAATGTCCGTAATGAGGAAAATACCGGACAATAACCTCCTTACAGACGTATCACCTAGGCATGAAGAGTTTGTGGTATCTACGCTTTAACTAGCAAACTAGAAATACATATCTTGACTATTGTGTAATTGATATGAATGTCGTACACCGACCATTGTAGCCATGCTTAGCTTCTGAATTTTCTGACGATATGATGCTACTCATACACGAAATATGAAGGTATATCTGCACCTTTCTACATTTATATACGTACTCCACTCACAAATAAGGTGAGGGAAAAACTTGTGTCCATGTGTCTTTGTTCGATCCTAATTTATCTTATCTTGAATTCGAGGCATGTAGAATATACGTTGGTGACCGTAGAATCGTTCTGGTATCAGATTCAAATGTCGGTTCTCTAAATTGTCTCAACAGTGTATTGCGAGAAGAACGTCGTATTCACTGAAGAGATTTCCATTTGAGTTTGCGAAGCATCTCCGTAAGACTTGTGTTGACTGAACCTACTGGTAACAAACCTAGCAGTACGCCTCTGAAGCGATTCGATGTCTTCCTTTAACGTGACATGGTGGAGATCGCAAACAACTCGAGCAGTACTAAAGAATGGGTCGCACGAATGTTCTACACGTGATAACCTTCGTGTTCATTCGCCTTCCCTAATACCGTCATTAAGTGCACGTTCCATTTCATATCGCTTTGAAACGCAGCGCCTAGATATTTAACCGACGTGACTGTATGAAGCAGCTATTAATGCTGTACTCGAAAATCACAGGATTCTTTTTCCTGCTCATCTGCATTAACTTACATTTTCCTACATTTACAGCAAGTTCCCATTCAACACACCAAATAGGAATCCAAAGTCACCCTGTACCCTTCTACAGACACCCAATGACGATACTTTCCAGTATACCACAGTGTCAGCAGCAAACAGTCCCGGATTGCTGCTCACTAGAGCACTCCTGCTGCGTGGCCAATCCTCGTGACTAGCGCTCGCTATACACACCCACACGGAAGCACGCTGCTGCCAATTCACTCACTAGCATCACGTGGCGCTCACTCACCGAGTGACGGGCAACAGCCGTACGTCCTTTCCATGAGACTAAGGAAACACAGACTCTACGTTTACAGCTTCGACACAACGCAGTGGCACTAACGAGCCCGGCAAGCATTCAAATGAATTTAGAATTAGAATTTCTTTTTAGCTGTCTATTTTCCATGTTTTCTATGGAGAAGGTGGGCGCTGTATACATGGGATTCACCAAATTTTACCACAATCTAACAAAAATTAAAGTTATAACCGAACACTGAATGTTACTGAAGGTCATTGTTTCAGTTGTGGAACTGTATGTTCCCGTGAAATAATAGCCGATGAACTAATGATCGCTTTCAGTCAGTTGCTAAAATCGCACTGACATTTAGACATATTTTGAACAGAACAAATTAGAAAGATTTACGTTGAGTGTGACAACAGACTATAATCGCCAACTTTGCTTATGATTAACTATAAAACTTCAATCTAGCTACACCGTAGGCTTACATGAGTAAATAGAACAAGTGAACTATTAGAACTTGTTACACAAATGAAGCGTAACGTGTACTGGTGGAAAGAGATGAGTATTAATCGAATAGATTTCTATCTGAATAATTATTCGAATTCGTAAATCATTCAAACAAATTTATTCGCCAATGAATTATCCGTAAATTAAATAACGAATAACACATAATACCACTGTATTTTCCTTGTTTACTTCTTGTATAAAATTAGTTGTTTCCTTGGCTCAGTGCAGTTTCTATTTTATACATAACTTATTACTGGTTTGTCCAGAAATGTGCCTCTGTGGCTCAGTGACTTGAATTCCACACTACAAAAATTCGGCTTAGGTTTCGACCCTGAGTTGGTTATGTGATTTTTCTCTATTCTTATCGCTTGTTTCACCTATAACAAAATGGTTCAAATGGCTCTGAGCACTATGGGACTTAACTTCTGAGGTCATCAGTCCCCTATAACGTAGAATTACTTAAACCTAACTAACCTAAGGACCTCACACACATCCATGCCCGAGGCAGGATTCGGACCTGCGACCGTAGCGATAGCGCAGTTCCAGACCACAACAATGACAATAATGCCAAGTCAAGTGCACCGTATTTTGGAGTACGTGTTGAAATGTAGATCCTCCTCTAACTGTCTCTATCTGTCCAGAGCTGGGAGGAAGTCAAGGGCACACCACCATGCCATACCGTAGCGATAGCGCAGTTCCAGACCACAACAATGACAATAATGCCAAGTCAAGTGCACCGTATTTTGGAGTACGTGTAGAAATGTAGATCCTCCTCTAACTGTCTCTATCTGTCCAGAGCTGGGAGGAAGTCAAGGGCACACCACCATGCCTAGTAAAACGCTGCAGCGCTGAAATCGCCTTCAAGTTAAGCACAGCTTTACTTGATTTACAACGTGACAAATGAAACATAACCGCTTGCAGGTGGATAGCCTCAACAGTTTAGGTTATAAAGCACCAGGCAGCTGCAATGTTAAGCAGTCAATTTACTCAGTTAGCTGACTGTCAGTCATGATTGATCACCTGAGCGAGATGGACATGGTATATTTCATGCCTTCTCTGTCATAACAAACATATTTAATTACAGTTATAAAATTATTTTCCCTTCGTTTACTGGCTTTATGAGCTGCGGATTGTAACTTCACTTACACGAATGTTGGAATATAGGGAAATTATAATGACTCATCTATTTTTATCAGTTTTGTATGAATATCTCGTTAGAAAAAATTTACAAATATTGGAGAAAAGCTCCATACTAAACAAGGGCCCAGTACGCGGGCTACATTGCACGTCGTTTTTTTATTGGTTGCCGCAGACGGCCTGCCTAGCGCGTTAGAACCCTATCACACTACCGACTCGGCCCCTTTCATTTGTCTCCAGTACCTGCCAATACGTCCCCCCCCCCCCACCCCACTGCTAACATGGCACAAGCTACGTAAGCAACCAAGCATCCAACGATGAGACTGCAGCCGACAAAAACCCGCAATCTTCCAAACCTTTCTTAGGCTGTTAACAGTATCGGATATGCTTGTCTCTTTAGAATAATTACGCAGTTCGTTCTTGTAGTGCTGCAAAATGAGTGAACCAAGCAAGAACTCAGTGGTTCCTAACGATTAACGTCACCAGAATTTTAATCTGTGTCCTAAAACGTTTATAGAATGCTGCTGGACGTCCAGAGTCATCCAAAGTGTTTTAGGATTAACTATGAGTGAGCTTGCCGTCAGGATGTGGAATAGTTTTTCGATCCGACATCCGTCAATGCAATTATGTAGAGCTCTGAGATTCAAAAATTTCGGAACAGACACTGGTTTCGAATGTAAGTGGAAGTCTATGACCAAGGAAGACTTACAACAAACTTCGGACATATAACAGACAAAAAAATGTCAAATAAATCTGGTCACGAGTTTCGAATGACACTATGGCGTAAAAAGAACATTTCATTAGGAGAGTGATTTATAGAAGTGAAGTTAAAGTGGAATCACAACGAATTATTTGGTAAAACCTGCAGTGGAACTGATGATATCTCAGTTTAAGCTGAAGAAAATTATGAGTTGAAACTCAATTATCTGAGTCATGATTAAAGATCATTGTATTAGTGCACTGCTTGTGTAGAACGTATTTTCTTTTGTGCCACATTGGTAAATCTCTGTAAATCAAATAAAGTTTCTGATGAGACGTTTAGAAAAAAGAGATGTCCTGAAAACTAATTTAAAAGAAACGAAAATTACATTTCTTTAATAAATGGCAAATAATTGGAGCTGTAGATGCAATTAGATTTCCAATTTATCTGGTATCCTTAACACTTTTTATTCTCAGATGATGAACAAGTGTTTTTATTCGTGTAAGTGAATAATGTTTCACATAATATTTGTTACTTACGAAAACGAATAGTAATTTATATATGTATTCTTCATTTGTCATCACTTAAATTTCGCCCAAGTCTGACGCTAAGCAAAGCGCACAGTGCATGTGCACTCTGCAGATTCGCAGTGTGTGTGTGTGTGTGTTTGTGTGTGACTGCAGGTACGAGAAATCCACGTGGCTCACGTGGCTGTGTCAGCCATGTGTACACTAGAGCACTGCAGCTACATGGCGAATACACGTGAATAGCGCTCGTCTACATCACTCGCTATGCACACGCAAACGGCTGGCAGTTTGCTCACTCGGTATCACGCGGCGATCACTCACAGAGGGACGGGCACCAGCCGCGTGACCTTGCCATGCGGGTAAGAAAATGTAGACGCTACCTATACAACGTCGACACAACGTAGGGCACTGGCGGGCCTACGAAACGTTTAAATACATTTAGATTTAGAATTTCGTTTAATCTGTCGATTTTCCATGTTTTCTATGTAGAAGGTGTGCGCTGTATACCCGAGATGCAATGGTGTTACGAAAATTAATGTGGTAACCGAATATTGAATGTTGTTGAAATATTTCTGTGAAACAATAGCTTATGAATTAATGCTCGCTTTCAGTCAGGAGCTAAAATCGCACTAACTTTTGGACATATTTTAACAGAACAAATTAAAGAGATTGACATTGAGAAGTGTGCCACCAGACCATAACTTTCAACTTTGTTCATAATTAACAGAAAAATTCAGTCCAGCTAAACCATAGTCTTTCGTTAGTAAATCGAGCAAATGAACTGGTATGACATTACATTTGATAATATGAACATAAAGAGAAAGGAAGCACAAGATGTAGTGGTGAGAAGAGATGGGTATTATTCGAATGAATTTCTGTCTGCGTAAGTATTTTAATAAGTAGGTCATTCAAAGAAATTTATTCACCAATAAATTATCTGTTAATTAAATAAGGAATAACATATAATGTCACCATACTTTCTTTGTTTACTTCTTCTACAGTATTATTATTTGTTCCCCTAGCTCAGCACAGTTTCTGTTTGATAAATATTTTATTAATGGTTTGTCCAAAAATGTACCTCTGTGGCTCAGTTAAGTTTCACACTATAAAACTTAGGCTGAGGGTTCGATCCCCATTTGGTCCCATGATTTTCTTTTATTTAACGCTTCTTTCACCTGTAACAATGAAAATAATGCCCAATCATTTGGCACCATACTTTGGAGTACGTGTTGAAATATAGATCCAGTTTAACTGGCTATATACGTCTGATCAGAATTGGGAGGAAGTCAAGGGCGGACCACCATGCCTACTAAAGCACTGCAGTGCTGAAACCACTCTTCGAGTTGAGCACAGCTTTACTTGATTTACAGAATAACAAATGAAACATGAAAATGCTTTGAGGCGGTCGGCCTCAGCAGGCTGGGCTATAACGCACTAGTCAGACGCAACACTAAGCAGCCAATTAAGTAAGCCAGCTGACGGTCAGTCGTGACTGATCAGCTGAGCGAGATGGACGTGGAATATGTTATGCCATTTTTCTCAACACAAACGTACTTTACGATAATTATAAAAATTATTTTTCCGTCGTTTTATTTGATTTATGCGCTATGGATTAGAAGTACATTTACAAAGATGTTAGAGCATACGGAAAATACAGTGACTCAGTTGATATTACGCAATCAATTCTGCATGAAAACCTCGTTTGTAAAAATTTACAAACATCAAGAAAAAAAACCACATATCAAACAAGAGAGTAACGATGCCATCTGTCATTGTCGTAGATGAGGCATTTAGTATATCTGAAAATTTAAGGCATCCTTATGGAGGAAGGAGTTTAACAAACAATAGAAGAACTTTTAAAAACCGACTGTCTCGGACTAAGTGGTTTATAGAATACACTCTGGCAAAGAGGCGGAGAACGGAGAATTTTCATCGTCCAATGGATCTTCGAAATGAATTTGCAATTGCCGTAATAAAAGCGTGCTGTGTTTTACAAAATAATGTGTCAGAAAGAGATGGCTGTAAGTTTGAAGAGAAATTGTACGTCCGTCCAGAGTGCTTCAAGCTGTCGAAAGCCACCATCAAATTTAATTCTGGATGCAAGGGAGGTCTGACTGCTTCGTCAAGTGCAGGATACTGTTAAGTTCTACATGAGACAGCCTGCTCACAACTGTCAACGTGGACCCAGCTGGCTGTCGCAACGGCCCAGAACGCTGGCTACACTGTATGTAATTTTTTTGTTAGTTGCCGCACACGGCCTATCCAGTGCATTACAGTCCTACTACACTACCGACTCGGCAACATTAATCTGTTTCTGGACCTACCTATATGTCTCCCTCTCCCACTGGTAACATGGTGCAAGAACTCTACGTAAGCAGCCAGCGATGAGAATGCAATCGACAGAAACTGTAAATCTCCAATCCCTTCTTAAATTGCGAACATTACCCGATATGCGTGTCCCCTTGGTATAATTAGGTAATTCGTCGTCGTTGTTGTTGTTGTTGTTGTGGTCTTCAGTCCCGAGACTGGTTTGATGCAGCTCTCCATGCTACTCTATCCTGTGCAAGCTTCTTCATCTCCCAGTACCTACTGCAACCTACAATCCTTCTAAATCTGCTTAGTATATTCATCTCTTGGACTCCCCCTACGATTTTTACCCTCCACGCTGCCCTCCAATACTAAATTGGTG
This sequence comes from Schistocerca cancellata, assembly GCF_023864275.1. Taxonomy (NCBI): domain Eukaryota; kingdom Metazoa; phylum Arthropoda; class Insecta; order Orthoptera; family Acrididae; genus Schistocerca; species Schistocerca cancellata. Next base: position 265,153,512 of record NC_064629.1, read on the forward strand.
ATCCCTTGATGCCTCAGAACATGTCCTACCAACCGATCCCTTCTTCTGGTCAAGTTGTGCCACAAACTTCTCTTCTCCCCAATCCTATTCAATACTTTCTCATTAGTTATGTGATCTACCGATCTAATCTTCAGCATTCTTCTGTAGCACCACATTTCGAAAGCTTCCATTCTCTTCTTGTCCAAACTATTTACCGTCCATGTTTCCCTTCCATACATGGCTACACTCCATACAAATACTTCCAGAAATGACACTTAAATTTATACCCGATGTTAACAAATTTCTCTTCTTCAGAAACGCTTTCCTTGCCATTGCCAGTCTACATTTTATATCCTCTCTACTTCGACCATCATCAGTTATTTTGCTCCCCAAATAGCAAAACTCCTTTACTACTTTAAATGTCTCATTTCCTAATCTAATACCCTCAACATCACCCGACTTCATTCGACTACATTCCATTATCCTCGTTTTGCTTTTGTTGATGTTCATCTTATATCCTCCCTTCAAGACACCATCCATTCCGTTCAACTGCTCTTCCAAGTCCTTTGCTGTCTCTGACAGAATTACAATGTCATCGGCGAACCTCAAAGTTTTTATTTCTTATCCATGGATTTTAATACCTACACCGAATTTTTCTTTTGTTTCCTTTACTGCTTGCTCAATATACAGATTGAATAACATCGGGGAGAGGCTACAACCCTGTCTTACTCCCTTCCCAAGCACTGCTTCCCTTTCATGTCCCTCGACTGTTATAACTGCCATCTGGTTTCTGTACAAATTGTAAACAGCCTTTCGCTCCCTGTATTTTACCCCTGCCACCTTTAGAATTTGAAAGAGAGTATTCCAGTCAACATTGTCAAAAGCTTTCTCTAAGTCTACAAATGCTAGAAACGTAGGTTTGCCTTTCCTTAATCTTTCTTCTAAGATAAGTCGTAAAGTCAGTATTGCCTCACGTGTTCCAGTATTTCTACGGAATCCAAACTGATCTTCCCCGAGGTCGGCTTCTACTAATTTTTCCATTCGTCTGTAAAGAATTCGTGTTAGTATTTTGCAGCTATGGCTTATTAAAGTGATTGTTCGGTAATTTTCACATCTGTCAACCTCTGATTTCTTTGGGATTGGAATTATTATATTCTTCTTGAAGTCTGAGGGTATTTCGCCAGTTTCATACATCTTGCTCACCAGATGGTAGAGTTTTGTCAGGACTGGCTCTCCCAAGGCCGTCAGTAGTTCCAATGGAATGTTGTCTACTCCGGGGGCCTTGTTTCGACTCAGGTCTTTCAGTGCTTTGTCAATCTCTTCACGCAGTATCGTATCTCCCATTTCATCTTCATCTACATCCTCTTCCATTTCCATAATATTGTCCTCAGGTACATCGCCCTTGTATAGACCCTCTATATACTCCTTCCACCTTTCTGCTTTCCCTTCTTTGCTTAGAACTGGGTTTCCATCTGAGCTCTTGATGTTCATACAAGTGGTTCTCTTATCTCCAAAGGTCTCTTTAATTTTCCTGTAGGCAGAATCTATCTTACCTCTAGTGAGATAAGCCTCTACATCCTTACATTTGTCCTCTAGCCATCCCTGCTTAGCCATTTTGCTCTTCCTGTCGATCTCATTTTTGAGACGTTTGTATTCCTTTTTGCCTACTTCATTTACTGCATTTTTATATTTTCTCCTTTCATCAATTAAATTCAATATTTCTTCTGTTACCCAAGGATTTCTACTAGCCCTCGTCTTTTTACCTACTTGATCCTCTGCTGCCTTCACTACTTCATCCCTCAAAGCTACTCATTCTTCTTCTACTGTATTTCTTTCCCCCATTCCTGTCAATTGTTCCCTTATGCTCTCCCTGAAACTCTGTACAACCTCTGGTTCTTTCAGTTTATCCAGGTCCCATCTCCTTAAATTCCCACCGTTTTGCAGTTTCTTCAGTTTTAATCTACAGGTCATAACCAATAGATTGTGGTCAGAGTCCACATATGCCCCTGGAAATGTCTTACAATTTAAAACCTGGTTCCTAAATCTCTGTCTTACCATTATATAATCTATCTGACACCTTTTAGTATCTCCAGGGTTCTTCCATGTATACAACCTTCTATCATGATTCTTAAACCAAGTGTTAGCTATGATTAAGTTGTGCTCTGTGCAAAATTCTACCAGGCGGCTTCCTCTTTCACTTCTTAGCCCCAATCCATATTCACCTACTACGTTTCCTTCTCTCCCTTTTCCCACACTCGAATTCCAGTCACCCATGACTATTAAATTTTCGTCTCCCTTCACTATCTGAATAATTTCTTTTATATCATCATACATTTCTTTAATTTCTTCGTCATCTGCAGAGCTAGTCGGCATATAAACTTGTACTACTGTAGTAGGTGTGGGCTTCGTATCTATCTTGGCCACAATAATGCGTTCACTATGCTGTTTGTAGTAGCTTACCCGCATTCCTATTTTCCTATTCATTATTAAACCTACTCCTCCATTACCCCTATTTGACTTTGTGTTTATAACCCTGTAGTCACCTGACCAGAAGTCTTGTTCCTCCTGCCACCGAACTTCACTAATTCCCACTATATCTAACTTTAACCTATCCATTTCCCTTTTTAAATTTTCTAACCTACATGCACGACTAAGGGATCTGACATTCCGCGCTCCGATCCGTAGAACGCCAGTTTTCTTTCTCCTGATAACGACATCCTCTTGAGTAGTCCCCGCCCGGAGATCCGAATGGGGGACTATTTTACCTCCGGAATATTTTACCCAAGAGAATGCCATCATCATTTAATCATACAGTAAAGCTGCATGCCCTCGGGAAAAATTATGGCCGTAGTTCCCCTTGCTTTCAGCCGTTCGCAGTACCAGCACAGCAAGGCCGTTTTGGTTATTGTTACAAGGCCAGATCAGTCGATCATCCAGACTGTTGCCCTTGCAACTACTGAAAAGGCTGCTGCCCCTCTTCAGGAACCACACGTTTGTCTGGCCTTTCAACAGATACCCCTCCGTTGTGGTTGTACCTACGGTATGGCTATCTGTATCGCTGAGGCACGCAAGCCTCCCCACCAACGGCAAGGTCCATGGTTCATGGGGGGGGGGGGGGGGGGGCAATTCGTCGTTAGTAATGCAAAATGAATGAAGCAAGCAAGAATTCGGTGTATCCTAACGATTAACAATACCAGACTTTTAATTTGAACTCTCTGAACTCTCCTAAATCCTTTAGGGAATGCTGCAGTACATCCAGTGTCATCCAAAGTGTTTTAGGATTAAATCTGAGTGAGTTAGCCGTTTAAAATATGGAACAGTTTTTCTGTCCGACATCCGTCAATGCAATTATGTAGAGCTCTGAGATTAAAAAAATTCGGAACAGAGACTTGGCCCTACTATATAAAAGAGTTCCACACATGGAACTTGGGAATCGTGAAAGTGTCAAGAGACTACTGCAAGACGTTTTTCGCCTTTCTGTACCAACTGCAGTTATCTTAGCAAAGCCTTGTCCTCAATTTAAAAATAAATATTATACATCTATTGCTGTCCATGAGCAAGGAAGACTTACAACAAACTTCAGACATGTAACAGCCAAAGAAATCGGGTCACGAGTTTCGAATGACACTATGGCGTAAAAAGATTTTATTAGGAGAGTGATTTGAGAAGTGAAGTTAAAGTGGAATCACAACGAATTATTAGGCAAAAACTACAGCAGAACTGATGATTTCTCAGTTTTTGCTGTAGACAATTTTGAGCTGAAAATTGATCATGTATGTCATGATTAAAGACGAATGCAGCTCGTGGTCTTGCGGTAGCGTTCCCGCTTTCCGCACACGGGGTCCCGGGTTCGATTCCCGGTGGGGTCAGGGATTTTTCCCTGCCTCGACATGACTGGGTGTTGTTGTGATGTCTTCATCATCATCATTCATCCCCATTACGGTCGGAGAAAGGCAATGGCAAACCACCTCCGCTACGACCTTGCCTAGTCGGCGGTGCGGGCCTCCCGCATCGTTTCCTACGCTCCTCGGAGTATGGGACCTCATCATCATTATCACATGAGTGCATTGCACGTATGGATCGTATTTTCTTTAGTGTCACAATGTTAAATCTCTGTAAATCGAATAATGTTTCTGATGAGACGCTTCAAAAAAAGATTTGTTCTAAAAACTAATTTCAAAGAAACGAAAAGTGCATTTCTCTTATAAACGGCAAATAATTGGCTCTATAAATGCAGCAGGCTTTCCAATTTCTCTATTATCCTTAACGCTTTTTATTCACAGATGGCGAATAAGTGTTTTTATTCGTGTAAGTGTATAATGTTTCGATCACCCAACTGTTATTAGCATCGGTAATCTCTGGTAATTTCTGCCAATGTTCGCGAAACGTATTAGCGCTCTCACTCGCACACTACAGGTCCGTGCGAGCCACGCGAATAGACAACATGGTTGTATGTTCTACTGCTCACCCTGTCCATAAGACCATTTGCGTATACAAAGAACAAGAGAGGTGCTATTAAATTTCTGTGGGGGCACTCCTGGCGATACCCTTGCTTCTGGTGAACAATCGCCGTCGAAGACAACGTACTGGCTTCTATTACATGAGCCGGCCGTGGTGGCCGAGCGGTTCTAGGCACTTCAGTCCGGAACCGCGCTGCTGCTACGGTCGCAGGTTCGAATTCTGCCTCGGGCATGGATGTGTGTGAGGTCCTTAGGTTAGTTAGGTTTAAGTAGTTCTAAGTCTAGGGGACTGATGACCTCAGTCCCATAGTGCTTAGAGCCATTTGAACTATTTCTATTACTTGAGAAGTATTCAGGCCACTAACATGTCTGGGAACCATTTCCGTGTGCTCGTACCTTTGTTAATAACCTGCAGTGAGGCACCGAATCAAACTCTTTTCGGAAATTTAAGTGTGTGGGATCTACCTGTTGCCCTACATCCGTGGTTGGCTGCATACCATGTGAGAAAATCGCAAGCAGAGTTTCACACAAGCGATGATTTCTGGATCCGTGCTGATTTGCGGGCAGGACTTTTCCGTCTCAGTAAAATTTATTGTATTCCAACTTAGAACATTTTCTGGAATTCTACAGCCTTCCGACTTTAATTCAATGAATTTGTAATCCTGCGGGTCCGTTATCTTTCCCTTTTTACATACAGGAGTGACCTGGTTTTTTCCCCAGTCGTTTGGCATTTTGCGCTGAGCGAGATATTGGCGATAAATGTAAGCTAAGTAAGGGACTAGTGTCGTAGAGGACTCTCTCTAAAACGGAACTGGAATTCTGTTAGGATCTGGTGACTAATTCGTTTTCAACTCTTTCAGTTCCTTCTCAACGCCAGCGATATCTGTTTCTATGTCGTCCACACAGGAGTCTGTGCAACATTCAAACGATGGTATGTCTGTACGGTCCTCCTGGGTGAATGACTTTTTAAACGCGAAACTTGAAACTTCACCTTTCCATTTGCTGTCATCTGCTGCCGTATCAGACTGGTCGACAAGTGACTGGATAGAAGGAGCCGACGTGCTTAATGATTTTAGCTAGGATCAGGATTTTGTCGGGTTCTCGGCAAGATACTTCGCTAAAGTATGACGGTGGAAGTTGTTGTACGCTTCGCGCATTGATCTTTTCATAAACCTTTGTACTAACTTTTACCTGCCGTGATTTCCACATCCTTTTTTGACCAGAGAGTACAACAATCTTTGTTGTCTCATCATTATCTTAATGTTGTTATTAAAACCACCGTGGATCTTTTCCGTCCTTAATCCACTTAATTAGCACATATTTCATCAGAGCGCGATTTACAATCAGTTTTAACTTTGCCAGTAATTTCTCTACGTCTATCATACTGGAACCAAATGATGTTCATTCATTGTCTAAGTAGGATGCTAACAACTGCTTATCTCCTCTTTGAACAATAAATACACTCCTAGCCTTCCTGATGGATTTGTTAACATTAGCAACCATCATCGCTATGATGACATCATGACCAGTAATTCCCTTTCTATACTTACACTGTCGATAGAGTCAGGCCTGTTTATAGTTACACATTCTAGAATATTTCCATTGTCTATGGGCTAGCAAAATAGCTACTCAAGACAGTTTTCAGAAACTGTGTTCAGAACAACTGCAGTGGGCCCATAGACGTCCCTGCCAATACAAAGTACTTGGTAGGTTAAAGTTGGCTACAACTAATAATGCACAATCAGGATGCATCAGCGCTATTGAGCTTAGAATTCCTTTCACCGAGTCTATAACCATCGTGACGGAATCGGGTGACCGGTAAAAACATTCGATAATTATCTTGAGCTCACCTAATTCTGTTACTTTTTTCCAGATACAGGATGACAAATATTGAACTACACTCCTGGAAATGGAAAAAAGAACACATTGACACCGGTGTGTCAGACCCACCATACTTGCTCCGGACACTGGGAGAGGGCTGTACAAGCAATGATCACACGCACGGCACAGCGGACACACCTGGAACCGCGGTGTTGGCCGTCGAATGGCGCTAGCTGCGCAGCATTTGTGCACCGCCGCCGTCAGTGTCAGCCAGTTTGCCGTAGCATACGGAGCTCCATCGCAGTCTTTAACACTGGTAGCATGCCGCGACAGCGTGGACGTGAACCGTATGTGCAGTTGACGGACTTTGAGCGAGGGCGTATAGTGGGCATTCGGGAGGCCGGGTGGACGTACCGCCGAATTGCTCAACACGTGGGGCGTGAGGTCTCCACAGTACATCGATGTTGTCGCCAGTGGTCGGCGGAAGGTGCACGTGCCCGTCGACCTGGGACCGGACCGCAGCGACGCACGGATGCACGCCAAGACAGTAGGATCCTACGCAGTGCCGTAGGGGACCGCACCGCCACTTCCCAGCAAATTAGGGACACTGTTGCTCCTGGGGTATCGGCGAGGACCATTCGCAACCGTCTCCATGAAGCTGGGCTACGGTCCCGCACACCGTTAGGCCGTCTTCCGCTCACGCCCCAACATCGTGCAGCCCGCCTCCAGTGGTGTCGCGACAGGCGTGAATGGAGGGACGAATGGAGACGTGTCGTCTTCAGCGATGAGAGTCGCTTCTGCCTTGGTGCCAATGATGGTCGTATGCGTGTTTGGCGCCGTGCAGGTGAGCGCCACAATCAGGACTGCATACGACCGAGGCACACAGGGCCAACACCCGGCATCATGGTGTGGGGAGCGATCTCCTACACTGGCCGTACACCACTGGTGATCGTCGAGGGGACACTGAATAGTGCACGGTACATCCAAACCGTCATCGAACCCATCGTTCTACCATTCCTAGACCGGCAAGGGAACTTGCTGTTCCAACAGGACAATGCACGTCCGCATGTATCCCGTGCCACCCAACGTGCTCTAGAAGGTGTAAGTCAACTACCCTGGCCAGCAAGATCTCCGGATCTGTCCCCCATTGAGCATGTTTGGGACTGGATGTAGCGTCGTCTCACGCGGTCTGCACGTCCAGCACGAACGCTGGTCCAACTGAGGCGCCAGGTGGAAATGACATGGCAAGCCGTTCCACAGGACTACATCCAGCATCTCTACGATCGTCTCCATGGGAGAATAGCAGCCTGCATTGCTGCGAAAGGTGGATATACACTGTACTAGTGCCGACATTGTGCATGCTCTGTTGCCTGTGTCTATGTGCCTGTGGTTCTGTCAGTGTGATCATGTGATGTATCTGACCCCAGGAATGTGTCAATAAAGTTTCCCCTTCCTGGGACAATGAATTCCCGGTGTTCTTGTTTCAATTTCCAGGAGTGTATATGAAAAAAACGTAAATTAGTTACAAAATACGGCGCGTGCACACTTTATTCAACATGTAAACGTCACTACAGGTATTCGGATTTACTTTATGACATGTTCGATAGACCTGCTATCATTGGCGACGATGTGGCGCAGACGCATAGCAAAATTATGCGTGATCCTCTGTAGTGTCGGAATATCGATGCTGTCGATGACCTCCTGAATGTATGTTTTCAGCTCAGCAATGGTTTTGAGGTTATTGCCGTACACACTGTCTTTAACATAGCAACAGAAAAAGGAGTCGCATGTGTTCAGATCCGGAGAATATGGTGGCCAATCGAGGTCCATGTCAGTGGTCTCTGGTTACCCCAGAGCCAGAATGCGGTCCCCAAAGTGCTCCTTCAGGATATCAAACACTTTCTTGCTTCGATGGGGTCGAGCTTCATCTTGCATGATCCACATCTTGTCGAAATCAGGATCACTTTGGATAATGGGGATGAAATCATCTTGTAAAATCTCCACGTGCCGTTCAGTAGTCACCGTGCCATTAAGGAATATCGCACCGCTTATTCTCTGACTGGACATTGCACACCACACAGGCACCCGTTGAGGGTGAAGACACTTATCTATCACGAAATGAGGATCCTTAGTCCCACAAATGCGCGAATTTCGCTCATTGACGAACCCTTCCAAATGAAAGTGGGCTTCGTCGCTAAACCAAACTACGCATGCGCATACTAATTCCCATCATGTCCCTCGGACAACCGTGCAGTTTGAAAGTCTTAACGCAAACCGTTCAGAAGTTATGACAATTTTATTTCATATAGTTGAATAATTGTCACCCAGTAATTTCACATTTAGACTCGATTTCAACCTCAACAGATTCAACGTATTTGTCGCCTACAATGAGTGCACCCACTACTACGTTGTTTAACCTATCTTTCCGATATACTCGTTCGATCCATGCCTCGTCAAATAATTTGGAGCTTTCTACTTCAAGTTCCGTCCAGCTCTCGGTTCCGAGAATAATTTTAGTGTGACAGGTTTCCAAGAGGGCACAAAATCCAGGAACTTCGTTTCGAATGCTGATGCAATTTACTGTTAAAAATTTTGACAGTTGGGGTGTCTTTACTTTATACGCTGTCTAATTTCGTTTTTTACGTATCGACTCGTGAGCACTCATTAACGGATCTCAGACTATCACCTAGAAAAAAAAAGACCTTGTGCACTCCACAAGTACCGTGCTACCCTCGTAGCTGCTTTGTGGGTGTAATGCACCACTGACCTACCAAAGGAAAACCTGCAGTTCCCCAAACCATAATGCATGTCCAAAAGGCTACAGCCAAGAACGTGACACAATCGATGGAGTTTCTTATTGAGGTCATCATTTCTACTCCGAACCGAACAAAACCCCCCACCCCCTTGGAACAGCAACGCATCTCCCGAGCTCTGCTTGTGAGCGAGGCTGCCAGCCATCACCACTTTCGCCAGCCGCCTTTACTAACCAACGATGGCCTGAGAACGCAAGCGGCAGGGGTCATTCGTGCCGACCTGAGCTACAACCTGCAGATAACTGCACCCTGAACCCACGCTGGGCTTGCTCGAACTCTGCTGAAGGAGCGCCACCTGTCCACCTGCAGGGTGAACTGGCTCCCCAGTTACCATATTGACTGTTTGAGCGACGCGAACATGTTACAGTCCGCCAGTCATCCTGCTGTGAAAGCGGATCATCTGCGTTGTGTCACTGTAAGGTGCAGTAGTCGGTCGGCGAAATGAGCGAAACCTGAGGTGTCCCATGCAACACCCCTGCAGACGGCTGATCGCGGCCAACACCGGCTTCACCTGTTCGAAAGTTACAGCAAGCTCATCCTGTTTCTGTACGCAGCATGCACACAGGGAGGGCCAAGTAGGTATAAAAGTAGTAACAAAAGCGTAAATGTTGCATCTGTAAAAAATATAGCATTTCTGATACTTGCCTTCATGATGTATCTCATAAATATGCTCTTTTACACAAATTACTAGCCTGTGAACAAAAATAGAACTAGCAATTACACTCCTGGAAATGGAAAAAAGAACACATTGACACCGGTGTGTCAGACCCACCATACTTGCTCCGGACACTGCGAGAGGGCTGTACAAGCAATGATCACACGCACGGCACAGCGGACACACCAGGAACCGCGGTGTTGGCCGTCGAATGGCGCTAGCTGCGCAGCATTTGTGCACCGCCGCCGTCAGTGTCAGCCAGTTTGCCGTGACATACGGAGCTCCATCGCAGTCTTTAACACTGGTAGCATGCCGCGACAGCGTGGACGTGAACCGTATGTGCAGTTGACGGACTTTGAGCGAGGGCGTATAGTGGGCATTCGGGAGGCCGGGTGGACGTACCGCCGAATTGCTCAACACGTGGGGCGTGAGGTCTCCACAGTACATCGATGTTGTCGCCAGTGGTCGGCGGAAGGTGCACGTGCCCGTCGACCTGGGACCGGACCGCAGCGACGCACGGATGCACGCCAAGACCGTAGGATCCTACGCAGTGCCGTAGGGGACCGCACCGCCACTTCCCAGCAAATTAGGGACACTGTTGCTCCTGGGGTATCGGCGAGGACCATTCGCAACCGTCTCCATGAAGCTGGGCTACGGTCCCGCACACCGTTAGGCCGTCTTCCGCTCACGCCCCAACATCGTGCAGCCCGCCTCCAGTGGTGTCGCGACAGGCGTGAATGGAGGGACGAATGGAGACGTGTCGTCTTCAGCGATGAGAGTCGCTTCTGCCTTGGTGCCAATGATGGTCGTATGCGTGTTTGGCGCCGTGCAGGTGAGCGCCACAATCAGGACTGCATACGACCGAGGCACACAGGGCCAACACCCGGCATCATGGTGTGGGGAGCGATCTCCTACACTGGCCGTACACCACTGGTGATCGTCGAGGGGACACTGAATAGTGCACGGTACATCCAAACCGTCATCGAACCCATCGTTCTACCATTCCTAGACCGGCAAGGGAACTTGCTGTTCCAACAGGACAATGCACGTCCGCATGTATCCCGTGCCACCCAACGTGCTCTAGAAGGTGTAAGTCAACTACCCTGGCCAGCAAGATCTCCGGATCTGTCCCCCATTGAGCATGTTTGGGACTGGATGTAGCGTCGTCTCACGCGGTCTGCACGTCCAGCACGAACGCTGGTCCAACTGAGGCGCCAGGTGGAAATGGCATGGCAAGCCGTTCCACAGGACTTTATCCAGCATCTCTACGATCGTCTCTATGGGAGAATAGCAGCCTGCATTGCTGTGAAAGGTGGATATACACTGTACTAGAGCCGACATTGTGCATGCTCTGTTGCCTGTGTCTATGTGCCTGTGGTTCTGTCAGTGTGATCATGTGATGTATCTGACCCCAGGAATGTGTCAATAAAGTTTCCCCTTCCTGGGACAATGAATTCACGGTGTTCTTATTTCAATTTCCAGGAGTGTATTTAGGCATGGAACAGTGTTGTTTTCCAGTAATTATCTTCGCAGTTTACAATGATGGCAAACCTAAATTATTGAAAACGCTGCACTTAGTCGAACACAAAAACTCTTCCGATCTTGTCTGTGACGTCTTTTGTCCCCGGCATTTGTTCAGAAATCACAGTCATGCTTCTCAGATGAAACTGGTATATCATGACCTGACAGAAACAGCAGTTACACTGCAGAAGATCAGACCTATTTACCAGAAATTACCTGTACAATTAAAAAACTGTGCACCCACTTGAACACCAGCTATAAGCTATTTCTTCCTTACCATTAGTGCACAAGGTATATATATATATATATATATATATATATATATATATATATATATATATATATATATATATATAACGGATGCGTTGTGAACTGACATGGATACTGCAGTTACATCAGAAAAGAGCAATGCTCTTTACCAGAAATTATTTGTACTGTTTAAAGACTGTGCACCTGCCTGGACACTGTAATTCTGCAGATTTTGAGTGAGACTTGTTTCTTTGTGATCTATGATATATTCATATTAGCAAGGCTGAAGTCTGTACTGGAAGAATTTAGCCGGCCGGAGTGGCGAGCGGTTCTAGGCGCTTCAGTCTGGAACAGCGCGACCGCTACGGTCGCAGGTTAGAATTCTGCCTCGGGCATGGATGTGTGTGATGTCCTTAGGTTAGTTAGGTTTAAGTAGTTCTAAGTTCTAGGGGACTGATGACCTCAGACGTTAAGTCCCATAGTGCTCAGAGCCATTTGAACCATTTTTGAAGAATTTATTTATTTTGTGTGTGTCTAGAGTATAGCATAACGGACTGTCAGTAAAAAGTGTCTTGTAATCCAGAGAGCAAATGCACAGAAGGGAAACAAAACATATGGAAGGGACAGGGATGGTGGTAAAGTACAATGAGCAAACTTGTACATTCGCTGTAAGAATACACTATTTATTGATACAGTCATCAGAATGTTTGTGGAGTGATGTAAACAGAAAGTGAGATAAAAATATTTGCGAAGTCACGCATGTCATAGCAAACCTTACTGAAATAAATATGATACAAAATATTACAGCAAAGTTTTGAACAATACTAAAGTCAGGATATTTGAAGTCTTGCATTAGGAGGCATAATACAGTACATGAACACAGCACATATGCACGTCTTAGTGATGGAAGTGATATGTCAGAATAAGTTTCACAATTCAAAAGAATTTATGCATTGTTTCAGATCCTAAACAAAAATTGTTTTGACAGTCATGACTTCCGTTCCCTTTTCCTCGTAGCCGTGCTTCTATTCCCCTGTGCCTCTAAACCACGATATTTTACTCTCTTGGAAGTAGATAAATCTTCAGTGTCAAAAAGCTTTGAATTATCGTCTCCTGCACAATGTGGAAGGCTGGGAAGATTGATTTTCCTTCACTGACTTAATGCAAGTGCTAAACCTGCTAGCAACATTTCACTGACCAGTAATTTTTATTCGTTGCCTCTCACATACAGCTCTCCTGTCTGCCAGAGATTAAAAACAGTATTCGACGTATGAAAAAGTGAGATCTCTGTAAATGACATCATATGTAAAAGCATTTTAATAGGTACATGAGGATTTTCCTCTGATGCTAGAAGGCTGTTTTGGCATGATTTTCAAAGTAAATAACATTTCATAACTTGCCCAAAAGACTGATGCACATCATCACATACAAGGCCACAATCTGGCTCATCAATTTCCTCACCATATTTCTCCTCATTTTCACTTATAGTCTCCACCATCAGTCTTGCCGAGAAACTACTGTTATCAGCTTTTCACTATAATTACAACTAGCTGTAAAAAACTTAATGAGAGTACTGATTCTACTTGCTGACTGAAATTCACGTGGCGTTGAAACAGGATTTTTCAAGTGGACCACTGAAAAAAGGTTTTCTAAGCTCTGTCAGTACAGCTTTAAGCCCATTGTCGTTCAGTAATGAGGCTTGAAATTCTGCAGATGGCAAAAAGCACACCCGAATGGAGCAGTTTCCAATTGCCCTTCCATCCCATCTCGAGATTTTCGAATACTGAAATTATGTCCTTCAGATTGGAAAGTGACTCACTGTAGATTTGATTATTAGTACCACTCAGAGCCATAGCTACAGCTCTAGATACCATGAGGCTCAACCAGTCATGCTGTGGTGAAAGCATTTCTTGGAAGTTTCACTGTCTCGACAGCACACTGAGCAGCAGCAGCTATAGCAGTTTGGTTGTTAATTAGCACAGTAGTCAAACCATATTTCATTTTGTCTCGGTTCATTGGCATCAAAACCCATCGCACAGTTCTGGTGTCACCTTCAAGCCTTAAACGTAGTCTGTCTTAAATAAACGTTTCAAATGACTAAGTTGTACTACGTTACATGGAGGGACATACACTCCTGGAAATTGAAATAAGAACACCGTGAATTCATTGTCCCAGGAAGGGGAAACTTGATTGACACATTCCTGGAGTCAGATACATCACATGATCACACTGACAGAACCACAGGCACATAGACACAGGCAACAGAGCATGCACAATGTCGGCACTAGTACAGTGTATATCCACCTTTCGCAGCAATGCAGGCTGCTATTCTCCCATGGAGACGATCGTAGAGATGCTGGATGTAGTCCTGTGGAACAGCTTGCCATGCAATTTCCACCTGGCGCCTCAGTTGGACCAGCGTTCGTGCTGGACGTGCAGACCGCGTGAGACGACGCTTCATCCAGTCCCAAACATGCTCAATGGGGGACAGATCCGGAGATCTTGCTGGCCAGGGTAGTTGACTTACACCTTCTAGAGCACGTTGGGTGGCACGGGATACATGCGGACGTGCATTGTCCTGTTGGAACAGCAAGTTCCCTTGCCGGTCTAGGAATGGTAGAACGATGGGTTCGATGACGGTTTGGATGTACCGTGCACTATTCAGTGTCCCCTCGACGATCACCAGTGGTGTACGGCCAGTGTAGGAGATCGCTCCCCACACCATGATGCCGGGTGTTGGCCCTGTGTGCCTCGGTCGTATGCAGTCCTGATTGTGGCGCTCACCTGCACGGCGCCAAACACGCATACGACCATCATTGGCACCAAGGCAGAAGCGACTCTCATCGCTGAAGACGACACGTCTCCATTCGTCCCTCCATTCACGCCTGTCGCGACACCACTGGAGGCGGGCTGCACGATGTTGGGGCGTGAGCGGAAGACGGCCTAACGGTGTGCGGGACCGTAGCCCAGCTTCATGGAGACGGTTGCGAATGGTCCTCGCCGATACCCCAGGAGCAACAGTGTCCCTAATTTGCTGGGAAGTGGCGGTGCGGTCCCCTACGGCACTGCGTAGGATCCTACGGTCTTGGCGTGCATCCGTGCGTCGCTGCGGTCCGGTCCCAGGTCGACGGGCACGTGCACCTTCCGCCGACCACTGGCGACAACATCGATGTACTGTGGAGACCTCACGCCCCACGTGTTGAGCAATTCGGCGGTACGTCCACCCGGCCTCCCGCATGCCCACTATATGCCCTCGCTCAAAGTCCGTCAACTGCACATACGGTTCACGTCCACGCTGTCGCGGCATGCTACCAGTGTTAAAGACTGCGATGGAGCTCCGTATGTCACGGCAAACTGGCTGACACTGACGGCGGCGGTGCACAAATGCTGCGCAGCTAGCGCCATTCGACGGCCAACACCGCGGTTCCTGGTGTGTCCGCTGTGCCGTGCGTGTGATCATTGCTTGTACAGCCCTCTCGCAGTGTCCGGAGCAAGTATGGTGGGTCTGACACACCGGTGTCAATGTGTTCTTTTTTCCATTTCCAGGAGTGTATTTTTTGATTGGGAAGCAAGACTGAAAGCCCATTCTTCAAGTGATATCACACATTTTTATAAATATTTAGTGTATCAGGTAGGAAAATTAGCTTCCTCTTATCATCAAAAGGATGCTGACAAGAGTTAGCTAATTTAAAACCTACCTACCGTAACTCCGAGTTCTCCCCGTACAACTTGATTTTGGCCTCTCATATCAGATACTACACAATGAACATTCACACCAAGAGTCTCAAATTCGAAGGAAATTATAATTGTGTTCTTGAGATGTAGTCATGAAAAATAAGACACCGTTAATAAACTACGGTTGCTTCCATCTTGATGTAATACCACCTAGTGCAGAAACTACACATGAGAAGTTTCAGTTTCTGCATAAGATTTTGTAGGGCAGTTACCACACACGTATGTCTCACCTTCTCAGTCACAACTGCGTGCCACTGACACAGCAAAAGTATGGAAGCAGGACTTAGAATATTCCGTGTAAATAAAAATGCAGTCAGTACGACGTCTAGCCATGAATGAGAAGAAAAGAGATGTATACACCCAACTGGAGGTACGTAATAGCTGTGAAATACAGAAAAGCTGCAGCATGTCCACAGTGTTGCCTAAAACCGAAACACAAATATTCGAAATATTTCGGAATATTGTACTCATGACAGAGGAGTCAGATATTTGCTCACCTTAAAGTATTAGAATTTGAGCTTCAAAGGGCCAGTGAAAACTTTTACCAAATGACCGAATGGATTTTACTGTACCACTATTTGTGAATTTTGCCAGAATAATTAAAGGTAAATGTGAATATTGAGAAGTTTAAGAGCTCCGTAAGGCTAAAAACGTTGTGCATGCATGAGCTGTCAGCAGGCAAATTGTTAGCAATTGCATACCTCACGCATTTCGCGTTACTGAAGAGCTATGGCAACATTTGACTGAGATACCTGCACGCAAAGGATGACTGCTTTTGAGCAGTGACAGCCGGCCGGTGTGGCCGTGCGGTTAAAGGCGCTTCAGTCTGGAACCGCGTGACCGCTACGGTCGCAGATTCGAATCCTGCCTCGGGCATGGATGTGTGTGATGTCCTTAGGTTAGTTATGTTTAATTAGTTCTGAGTTCTAGGCGACTGATGACCTCAGAAGTTAAGTCGCATAGTGCTCAGAGCCATTTTTGAGCAGTGACAAAATGGTTCACAAAACATGAGGAACAAAATTCAATCATTTGAATGAGAACTGGTATTTTCACGTACAAAATGTCTCGGTATGGTCTAAAAGTACCTGGTATTTCCACCTACAAAATGTCTCATTATGGTATAAACGTATTTTCCATAAGTTTCTTATCTAGACTAGATAGAGAGCGTATCAAGTTATTAAATACGGTTTAATTACTTTATCACTTTTTAAAAGTGTCCGCCTTGAACAAAACACTTCATTTCTTCTATTATCTAGCCGGCCGCTGTGGTCGGGCGGTTCCAGGCGCTTCAGTCTGGAACCGCTCGTCTGCTACGGTCGCAGGTTCGAATCCTGTCTTGGGCATGGATGTGTGTGATGTCCTTAGATTAGTTAGGTTTAAGTAGTTCTAAGTCTTTAACTTCCTTTCTATTAAACAATAGGAAAAATGCTCTTTACTACTTGAACACAAATAAATTCGAGTTGTTAAGAAAACATTTTCAAATTTGAAAGACAAATAATATTTTGTACATATACTTTGGTACCAGATGCCGTGGTTTCCCTGGGTTTTTGTTTGTTACAGCTGTGTTCCTTTCTCAGTCTGCCATCTGCAAACGTACAGAAACCCATGTAGACAGTTATTTACCTCGAAATTTTACGACTGGGAATTTTGTGGTAAGGTCAAATTAACTGTATATGAAATATTGTGTGTGTGTGTGTGGGTGGGTAGGTGTGCTATCGGATAGTTGTTTGAGGGCAGAGAATAGAGTTCCGTTGCTCAGACAGTGTATTCGTTTATTATTTTTCTTTTGACTTTGGCTTTTTGTATTAGGTATTTTTTTCCGTTATTAGTTTTCATGGGGGCTGTTGCTGTACTTGAGAAGTTTCAAGTTGGTGTTGATGTCTGTTAGGTTATGCTTCATGTGCATAGGATGTCCAGCAAATTGTAAAATTACAGTTATTACTTTTCAGTGCTTTTCTGTACAGATAACCGTTAAATGACAGTTGATTCTTTTAATACTTTTCTGTCTTATGTGTATATGCTATTAAAGTTTCTGCTTCTTTGTCCAATACAATTTGATTTGCAGTCCTGCTTCGTCAAATGGTAAATACCAGATGTGTTGTGTTTGTATTTGTACTAGCTGCCTTTAGTTTTCTATTTATTGAGTTACCTGTTCTCCAGGCTATTATTATTTCTTGTTTCTTTGAGTACATTGCCTATGCTTTGGCTGCTTGGTTGTTTAAAGTGAGAGTGTACCATTTACTTATTATTGTGTGCGTTTATCGTTGATGTGTGCCTTTGTGTGTGTTAAGTGTATTTATGTTGTGTGTTTGTGTCTTGGTGATGAACACTGTTTTTGTGTGATAGGTGCCCTCTATATATATGTTATAACTTTGTGCGTCTATGTCATATCGTTTTCTATAGTATATTTGGTTATTTGTAATTCTTTTTTGAAATTGTCTTCACTGAGTGGAGTTTCGTTCAGTCTGCACAGCATGTATTGGAAACCAGCTAGTTTGTGTATACTTGTGTTAGTGCTGGTGAGTTTCGTGCTTATGGAGAATTGGTGTTATTTTCGTGTATTTAACATTCTGTCATTTTCTGTTTCTTTGATGAAATTTTGTATGGAGTTGTTGGATATGACTGAGTGTTTTATCTAGAAGGTATATGATGTAATTTACTGAGCCATTATCAATATAATACCCTGTACTGATGTATCTGACTACGGCTTTAAGTATTTTTTTTCCACATCACTGAGAAAGATGTTGGCTAGGAGTTCAGTGACTGGTTACTCCATGGAAAGCAAATCTTGTTATGCGTAGAACTTGTTGTCAAACGAGAAATAGTTGTGCATCTTGATTAATTTGAGAATGTTTGCTATCTCTTTTATGTGGGATTCGCGAATGTCTTTCTGTTGTTGTAATTGCTGATGTCAAATGATGTGAGTGTGGTTGTTGTGGGTATGTTGGTGTGTGTGATTTTTTCTATCAGCTCTTCAGTGTTGTACATACTATTGTTGTTTGTGTATACATAAAGTTTGTGTAAGTATGAGTATATTTCTCTGGCTAGGTGATATGTGGGTTCACTTCTGAAATTTACACCTGGGCATATTAACATAGCCTACTTGTGGAGTTTTAGTAGACCGTTCAGTGTGGGTGACTTGGAGTTCTCTTCTTTTAGTCATTTCACTTTTTGTTTTGTGAATACATCTGAGATGTTTTTGAGAAGAGCCTGTGTATTTTCTGGCATCTTTGTGTTGGGACACCTGTTAGCTTTATTATGTTGTTGTTTTCTAAAACTTTTAGGATTTTATTTTTATATTCCTCCTGTTTTATTACTATCATGGTGTTACCTTGTCTGATTTTATGGCAAGAGCGCCATTGTTTATAAATGTATTCATTGCTTTTGTAGATGTTTTCTCCTCTTCACTTTTTGTTCCTATCAGTATTCTAACATTCTGCGTGGTGTCTGTTTGTTCTAAGTCGTGTCTCCCTACCACTTTCGCGCGACGACGCTCTGAGCGTGTTTTTTAGGGAATTACTAGTTTGAACCTGGGACCTTTTGCTGGTAAGGAGACGCTAGACCACACATGACATGTAGAGTTCAGAAGAGTTCAGTGAGACTAGCGATGATATAATTAAATACTTAATGATTTCAGCGTCAGCTCCACTGCACTCCCTGCAAAAGATTCTTAATACTAACTAAATTTAGTGGAAGGGGTTCAAGGCTTTCCTATTTTTAGTTAGCTGGTAAAATAACGTCGAAAAAGCAGTTAAGCTTACAATTGGAATTTTTATTCTACTCACAAAACATTGTTTATAAATTGCACTATTGATAAAAGGAAATATTTTAATACAGGATGATAAAAACCAACTGCGTTCAACAAAAATGTGAACGAATATTCCCTGAATGGTTTTCCAAGTTCTATAATGGATCGAAGGATGACCTATGCCATATCACATCTATAATCTAGGTTTAAGTTAAGTTTCATAAAAGAGAAAACTATCGAAATGGTCTACAGCGACCCTCAATTATCTTTAATTACTTATTTAACTTGTCGTAAATTACAGTGGCTGCTGTGGCTTCTCGATAATTATATAACAGAAAAATCATCGCGTTTCAGATTTTAACTTCTAATAGCAAATGTGAATACCACGAAGTTTAATTGACGATCGACACTAGTATTACGAAAAAGGGGGTGTAACAGATGAGACTTCTGCAGTTCTGAGTGAAGCCTTATGCGCTATTATGCGGCATCGCGTGCGTTCATTACCTTGTCGTTGGTTAGGCAGCACTCGCAGTCGAGCAGCCGACCCCAGCGGAACGCTGCCCTCTGCACCTGGCGTAGCTGCCCGTCTGATAGCTCCTCGGAGTGGTCACAAATAATCTGCAACTGGCGTAGCTGCCGGTGACGCTCTTCTGAGCAGCACGAACCAGCGCAAGCCGCTTAACGCTTCCAGGCGCTAAGTGGCAAGAGTTTCGGCTCAACTTCCCGCAACTTCCGTTGCAAATCTCCCCAGCGGGACTCTCCCGTTATTTGGTAGGGTAATCTCAGTGTCAGGGACCCGTTCACGTCGGATAACCCCGTGCACTGTAGGCCACTCTCTTCTACCCGCGCTCTCTTGCACCGCCCATTGCACATTGCGCAGATAGGTCGTAGGGACCCCCCTCATCCGTAGGGACACGATACTCTGCACTTTCGCTGAAAAAACAAATATCGTCGTTTCGTAAAAAGAGCAAAATTGTAGTACATCCTTCCCTATCCAAATAAAATTCCTATAAGCAGCAAAGATGTCTGATCTTTCCTGTGCTTCCCCACCACTTACCCGCAGCAAAGCTGCAGCCCAAGAGGCGGCGGGAATGCCGGCTACTCCCGCCAGCATTTCCGTCCCACTGTCCACCTTCCAAGAGCAGGTTGCCTTGAAGGACAAGCAGATTGCGGAACAGCAAGAGCTGATCGCAGAGCTGATGGGCAGTGAACACACGCAGACAGAAACACCCACACCACACACACAGGCGCCTGCTAAAATCTCGAAGGACATGCCCACTCTTTCACCTCCGGCGGCCCAGGCACCGACGGAACCGGAGCCAGAACCGACGGAGGACACAGCTAACACTGAAGAAGACGGACCGTGGCAGCAGGTCGGTCCAAGACGCAAACAGCCACCAAACACACAAACAAGTGAGCCCACAAACTCACGAGGCAACGGCCGAGTGCTGTTGCCAACTCCAAACACACCGCAAATTAACAACAAAGGCAACACAGGGACCAACACGAACAACCCTGCGACTGCAGCACCCACAAACACACAAGCAGCTACGCAGAACCCAAACAATACCGCGACTGGCTTCACACCAGTCATCATACACAACATCGGAGACCTCAGTCTCCTAAACAAAGAATTTAATAAGAAATACAACCCCACAACATACTACTCAAAGCTCACTCGGGAACACGCCGCACTGTACGTGGCAAACAAGTCAGATTACTCGAATCTGCTGGACTTTCTTAAAGAAAGGAAGGTAGAGCACTTTACGTACAGAACAATCCTTGAAGAGACACAGCAGTACGTGATCAGGGGGATAGATTCACGAACCCCGACCGAAACAGTACACGAAGAACTCTCTGCTCTCGGGTGGGAGTGCATTCGGGTAAACCGAATGTCAGAGTTCGGCACAGCAAGACCGTCGCACAACTACATGGCGGAATTGGCCGACGCGGCCAAGTCCCACGACCTGTTGAAGTTAAAGTTGTTTCTTCACATGGTCGTCAATGTAGAGATCTACAACACGCCGCGCACCCCCCAACAATGCCACAACTGCCAGCGCTTTGCGCACGCGGGTATCCGAAGCGGTCTCGCTCCCCGCTGCCGCATTTGCGCTGGCGGTCACACGACCCAACACTGCAAAATCCCCCATACAGCACCTCGCAAGTGCGCCAACTGTGGTGCTGCCCATCCGGCAAACTACAGGGGGTGCATTGCATACAAAGCAGCTCTGAGGCGCAAAATAGCCAAACACGCTAAAGCTACCTCCATCACAGTTCCGAAACCGCCCCCGCGCCCAGTAAGAAGTGGAGTATCCTCCTTGGAGTGGTCGCTGGCAGCCCCAGCAGCGCGGGACGGTGAGAGGAGCCCCAGAGCTCAGGACACGCACAACAAACACCCCCAGCAATAGACACACAACAGACAAACACTACACCTAACACCACACCAGCACCGGGCAAACCACATGACACCAGCAACAACAACACCCTACCCCTGAGATCGCGGACTGCAGCCCACCACAGGCTACAGAAGACGCACCAATACAGGGACGACCACAGCGCCAGAGGAGGAGAAGGAGAAACAACCACAACAGGAGGAACACGACCACACCACAACAAGTACACCGGCAACAGAACACCAATACTCACGAACACAATCCGGACACCAACTCGACAACCCACACAACACACCCAGTCACCACAGAGAATACACAGGCGCCCACAACTGTCATACGAACAGCCGACACACAGGCCAGTTCTCACCAGACGCCAACACAGGAACAAGCGGCCGTTAACACGACCAACAACACACAGGCCGACATGCCCAACATTATGTCAACATTCCAGAGAATAATGGAAACATTATTCCCCGGACGCACGACCACCGAAATAGTCACGAAGATTATGGGGTGTGTCTCACAACTCTTCATGCAGTTCATGTCGAGCACGCTCAACTGGACTAGTTTCCAAGCCACTATCACACCACTTTTTACACTACTACATGGATAATACGCCACATCAGCCCCGAAACGCAAACGCTAACACAAACTCACAGATCCTGTTTTGGAATGCCCACGGGATCGCAAACAAAAAAGCCGAAATGGCCGCGTTCATGGAGCGAAAGGGTATCCGAATCGCTCTTGTGAACGAAACACTGCTTACGCCTCGCAAACAACTAAACATCCCAGGGTATTGCGTCAATCGTACCGACCGAGCGGATGGCAGGAGGGGAGGCGGCACGGCAATCATCATACACAGAGACATAGAACACACGAACATCGAGCTCCCTGCGCTTGAAAGACTAGAGGCCACGGCCGTCAGAATCAAGTTCAACGGAGCCAACACCACACTGGTATCGATATGCAATCCTCCTAAAAACATAATAACACGCGAAATCAGCACAGTACTCAACATAGCACCGCGGGTAATCGCCGCTGGAGACCTAAACGCAAAACACCCCGATTGGAACTCACGAATACGAACTTCCAACGGCAAGAAACTGTACGAACACGCACTAGGCCGAAACTACATTATACTTGGGCCGTACGTTCCCACGTTCGTGCCTACACGGCCCCGACATAGGCCAGACGTGTTAGACATAGCCCTCACAAAGGGTATCACATGCACACTCAACCTTACGGTTGAAAACGATCTGGACTCAGACCACATGCCTTTAATACTGCACACGGAAGAAACACCGCAGGACATCGAACCACGCAGGATGCTTAACTACAAGCGCGCGAACTGGACACTGTTCAAGGAAACGCTTGATAGTCGTATTCCTGACACCCACGAAATTAACAACACACAGCAAATCGGTGAGGCTGTCGAGGCTCTCACAACTGCCGTCCAAGACGCAATGACTGACGCCATTCCATATACAACACCAAGACAACACTCGACGGCCCTGTCCCAGGAGATCCTGGGCCTTATCTCAATGAGGAACCGCCTCAGGAGATACTGGCAGCGTACCAGACGCCCGTTCTATAAACTGCACGTCAACAGACTCCAGGGGATAATACGGGGTAAAATACAAACATTCAAAAACGAACAATGGGGATAGAAACTCGCTGGGCTAGATACCGCACGTCCTGGCGTGTGGCAGCTGGCCAGACACTTCACCAGGGAGAAACATTACGTTCCCACGTTACAAGGACCAGACGGCCCAGCGTACTCCGCGACGGAGAAGGCAGAGCTTATGGCCACAACACACGCAGCGTCTTTCATACCGAATCTGGTTCCCTCAGGCCCAGTATTCACACTTGAAACGGACCAGGAGGTTACACGACTTGTAGCCCAGCCCTCGCGCAACGAAATTAGACGTACTAGCACAAATGAAATCACATGAGCTATCAAGCACACCAACGCTAGAAAAGCCCCTGGGCCTGATGGCATTCCTAACCGTGTCCTCCAGGAGTTCACGGATAAAGCTGTAGAATACCTCACACACTTAACGAATGCCATCCTGAAACACCAACACTTCCCTGACTTTTGGAAGGCTGCCAAGGTCCTGATGTTCAGGAAGCAAGGGAAATACCACTCCCTCCCACAAAATTACCGACCCATCAGTCTACTGTGTTCGCTCAGCAAGATTGTTGAGAAGGTAATATTAAAACGTATCACTAGGCATTGCATCGCCAATGACACCCTAAGACCGGAGCAATTCGGCTTTAGGAATCACCACTCGACAACACAACAACTCCTCCGTGTAGTTGAACATATAACACACGGCTACAACATGAAGAAAGCCACAGGGGCCGTGTTCCTGGACATCGAAAAGGCTTTCGACCGTCTCTGGCACGACGGACTCATATGCAAACTAAGCGAAGCTGGTTTCCCGGACGGACTCGTACGTCTCATACACTCATATCTCACGAACAGGTGTTTCAACACTAACGTGCAGGATAAACAATCAACACAACACGGTATCCAA
The DNA here is from genome assembly GCF_023864275.1 of Schistocerca cancellata. Classification (NCBI taxonomy): domain Eukaryota; kingdom Metazoa; phylum Arthropoda; class Insecta; order Orthoptera; family Acrididae; genus Schistocerca; species Schistocerca cancellata. The sequence continues at coordinate 265,177,423 of NC_064629.1, forward strand.
GCTGGAGTACCCCAAGGAAGCATCCTAGGGCCCATCTTGTTTAACCTGTACATTAATGACTTCACAGCAACACAAAACACGACTTTAGCCGTCTACGCCGATGACACCGCCATCCTTGCGTAAGATTGTAAACCGTCGAACATCAATTCACGAATACAGACAGCACTCAGAACAGCTGAGCCTTGGATGGAGCGATGGCGTATTAAAGTAAACGTCGACAAGTGCAAAGCAGTTCTGTTCACACGCAGACCGAAACTACTGCGCAAACATCAACACTGTAGACCGATAACACTACATACACGCCCAATACGTTTCCGAGAGAAAGTCAGATACCTTGGTGTCTGGCTGGACCAGAAACTTACATGGGGGGACCACATCGAGTACGTTGCCAACCAAGCGCACGCGAGGCTCTAACAGCTCTACCCAATGCTTAACAGGGAAAGCACACTGAGTAGGAGGGTGTCGAGGTCCATATACATGGCACTGATTAGACCTCTGATGACGTACGCAGCTCCCGTCTGGGGATATGCAGCTCCTCCACGACTGTGCCGCCTGCAGATCATACAGAACAAGGTGCTACGAATCATTAGCAACGCTCCACGCTACACACGCACCGTGGATCTTCACCATGAAGTATTCAAAAAACACGCCACACGACTATACAGGAACTCGAGACACTCGAACAATCCTTCCATCCTCACTCTGGGAAACTACGATCACAACCACAGGTGGAAGCACAAGCGGCCAAAGACACTGCTAGCTAGGGCATAGCCACCTATGGTAAACTAACACATACAAACAAGAGACTAACGTCGGCAAGCCCCTGCATATCAGCAACACTGACTGGTAACTACCAGCTGCTATTAGAGCCGACCAACAGGCCACAGTACGGACACCGACGAGCTCGCCCACAGACGCACAAACAATCCGCCAGCATTACCTCACACTGTGCTTCCGGTATATGACCTATCGGACACAAGAACGATAATAATCCTAACTGTTGCAAGTTGCTGACGCTGAACGAGGACTCTGCACCAGCACCCAGCGCCAGCCTCCAAGCAGCAAAACCGCACAAAGTCAAGATATCGACATGCATGATACCCACTACTAACAACGCCTATTCTTGCACGACCTATTGCAGGCAGCAAGACAACCGCTACTGCTCGTACCACCCGACCTAACTATCGCAGAGGTTTTTTTCCCTTGGCTCTTGCCTTGGCACTTTCTTTCCTCTGCCCTTCAGACCACTACCCTTCGTTCGATTTTGACCCAATCTATCACCAGATGAGCACGTATTAATGGTTAACCTTAACCAGACGTACGCAAACATCGCAGTACCCGCATCCTGCGACACCTCACTTTAGTGGATACTAACCCTTATGCAGAGATGGCAGTAGACCTATTGTGTTGGCGATCATGCCGGTGTGGGCGTGGAGGGGCTCCACCTCTTAAAAAAAAATAAAAATAAAAAAAAGGTTAGTCAGCATCAGGGGGCGGCCGGCGGCACAGCTCCACACACCTCGCTGTCTGGGAAGCAACTCTCCCTAACTTCTCTTTACTACCATTTCGCCTAAGTTGGTTTAAGAAAAGATATCTAGCTGTGTTTTCAACTGACCAATCAGGGGCCCAGTGTTAACCTTAAGCTCCGCCTACAAAAATTCTGTCTATCCAATGAGAAACGTTATACTTTTCATGGTGGGGCAATGTTTTTAATGTTTGCTACGTAACAGAGACGCGTATAGTCTCACGCTAAAACTTGCAGCTGGCCCTCCAGAAGAACAGTATAGATCTTACTGTTGTGGATTGGCAACTGAGCCAACCCGGTATGAGAGGAAGCCGAGAGGCACGCGTTTTAGCTCACGCAGGCTGGCGTGAGGTCTGGAACAGGTCAAGGAAATTAGACTAGCAAAAAAGGACGTAGCTGTGGAATACTTGACTTTAATCCATAAATGGTGAACATCGCTCTTGACGGTACATGTTTTACAGCTTCTGCAGCTTTTAGTGTTATCGTAAGTGTGGTGTCACGGCCAGACACCACACTTGCTAGGTGGTAGCCTTTAAATCGGCCGCGGTCCGTTAGTATACGTCGGACCCGCGTGTCGCTACTATCAGTGATTGCAGACCGAGCGCCGCGACACGGCAGGTCTAGAGAGACTTCCTAGCACTCGCCCCAGTTGTACAGCCGACTTTGCTAGCGATGGTTCACTGACAAAATACGCTCTCATTTGCCGAGACGAAAGTTAGCATAGCCTTCAGTACGTCATTTGCTACGACCTAGCAAGGCGCCATTACCAGTTACTATTGATGCTGTAAAACATGTACCGTCAAGAGCGATGTTCACCATTTATGGATTAAAGTCAAGTATTCCACAGCTACGTCCTTTTTTGCTAGTCTAATTTGCTTGACCTGTTCCAGACCTCACGCCAGCCTGCGTGAGCTAAAACACGTGCCTTTCGGCTTCCTCTCATACCGGGTTGGCTCAGTTGCCAATCCACAACAGTAAGATCTATACTGTTCTTCTGGAGGGCTCTATCTTTTATCATGGGCTGGGGGTGGTCTTGGCGGTCGGCTGGCGACGTGGGTGTCCGTCCCTTATCGTAGGGCCTCCTAGCCTACATGACTCTGCTCTTGGCTTCTGTTCTCGTTTCTCCCCTCGGAACTGCGTCTGTTTCATGGTGGGAAGGTATGACATGCATTTAGGCGTTCTTGTGTTAGTCTGTGGTATTCCATTTGCTCACTCGTTGATCGTATTACTTTGGTTAATTTAACGTCAGGATTTATTCGGAACTATGTGACATACTGCCGGATTTGCTATAATGTCAGGGTACTCATGGAAGGTGTTGGATTTGCCTGACACCTTACAGTATGTTTTCTTCGTTTCCCTGTATTATCCATGTAATTCCTCCTGCAACTCTCTCTTGTCAGATCTGTATTGAATTTTGAGCTATTGTTCTTACAAAGACTAGGCCAAGCAATTCAACTGTCAAATTATGTGGAACTATGAGCAGTAGCAGTTCAATCATTAGATTTAACTGCCTCAGTTTCATTTTACTTGAACAATTCTACCAGTTTTGTAGTTTGTTGCTGGAACATTAAATTCGAATGTCTTTCATTAATATCTCACTTTAAATATTCCAAGTGTTATCAAACCTTACAATGTTACAGCATGATCAACCATTAATCACAAATACATCCTCTGGGTTCCATCATCACTAGCGTCTACGATACCTTTGAAAATATATGTTTAACCTATGATATCTTTTAAATTTTCGCAATGCACTTACTGTACGGAATTATATAATCTAAATACCTGATTTTTTAACATGCAGGGCGGCGAGTAATAATCAAATGGTCGACAATTCATTTTGTCGTTATGAAAAGACATTTGAATTGGGCGTTCGTGCTTAACACACACGTTCGCCGTTTACAAGAGCCTGAAAACAGTTTTTACGGTCAGCCAGAAAGTGACGGAGAACATACTGACCATAATTTCCAGTCTGCAAGTCCTCATTACTCTTTGTGCTCACTGAAAGAAAATATTCCTACTTCCTATTTACTCAGCAGGATCCGGAACTATGACTGTAAATAAAAGTTTTAAGTTTTAACTGACTGATCTATTCTGTAAAAGTTCACATGCCCAAAATATAATAATATTCCAAATAATAATAATACTAATAACTGGAACAGAACCATTATAGCCGGCCGGAGTGGCCGAGCGGTTAAAGGCGCTACAGTCTGGAACCGCACGACCACTACGGTCGCAGGTTCGAATCCTGCCTCGGGCATGGATGTGTGTGATGTCCTTAGGTTAGTTAGGTTTAAGTAGTTCTAAGTTCTAGGGGACTTATGACCACAGCAGTTGAGTCCCATAGTGCTCAGAGCCATTTGAACCATTTAGAACCATTATAACAGATAAAACAACACCACATAACAAACCTGACATCATACTCACCAATAAAAAGAAGAAATTAACACAACTAATCGAAATATCCATACCCAATACAACAAATATACAGAAGAAAACAGGAGAAAAAAATTGAAAAATACATCCAACTGGCTGAGGAAGTAAAGGACATGTGGCATCAGGATAAAGTTGACATTATACCAATTATACTATCAACTACAGGAGTCATACCACACAATATCCACCAGTACATCAACGCAATACAGCTACATCCAAACTTATATATCCAACTACAGAAATCTATAATTATTGAAACATGTTCAATTACCCGAAAGTTCCTAAATGCAATGTAACATATACCGTACAGTTAAAAGGAAGTGACGCTTGATCAAGGTCCGCGTCACTTTCCATTTTTAAGCAGACATAACGTCTGAGAAAGGAAAATAAATAATAATAATAATAAGATCCCAATCAGAAACAGCACTATTACCAGTTCAGAGATGACCTCTACAGAACGTTCCAAGTAAAATGGTCTACGTCCCTGACTTCTAATAACCAAAAGTCAGTTGCTCACCTTTAAGTAGAAAATAATCTCTCCACTTGCCACGCGGTTTTGTTGACATTACGGGCGGCACAAAAAAGTTACTTCCGTGAAATCTGAGCGATCCAAGATGGTGTACAGTCCTCATGAGTTCACTTGCTACTTTTCCCGAAAACACATACAAGTCTGCCAAGCTCTGACGTCATCCGAGGCACAACACACGCTTGCATTTGAATGATGAGGGTAGTTTGATATCTCGGCGTGAAGTGTCTTCTCTTGCTTCCCCTCCATCTGTATTTATACAGGGTGTTACAAAAAGGTACGGCCAAACTTTCAGGAAACATTCCTCACACACAAAGAAAGAAAATATGTTATGTGGACGTGTGTCCGGAAACGCTTACTTTCCATTTTAGAGCTCATTTTATTACTTCTCTTCAAACAACATTAATCATGGAATGGAAACACACAGCAACAGAACGTACCAGCGTGACTTCAAACACTTTGTTACAGGAAATGTTCAAAATGTCCTCCGTTAGCGAGGATACATGCATCCACCCTCCGTCGCATGGAATCCCTGATGCGCTGATGCAGCCCTGAAGAATGGCGTATTGTATCACAGCCGTCCACAATACGAGCACGAAGAGTCTCTACATTTGGTACCGGGGTTGCGTAGACAAGAGCTTTCAAATGCCCCCATAAATGAAAGTCAAGAGGGTTGAGGTCAGGAGAGCGTGGAGGCCATGGAATTGGTCCGCCTCTACCAATCCATCGGTCATCGAATCTGTTGTTGAGAAGCGTACGAACACTTCGACTGAAATGGGCAGGAGCTCCATCGTGCATGAACCACATGTTGTGTCGCACTTGTAAAAGCACATGTTCTAGCAGCAGAGTATCCCGAATGAAATCACGATAACGTGCTCCATTGAGCGTAGGTGGAAGAACATACTGACGAAACTAAAATGAGCTCTAACATGGAAATTAAGCTTTTCCGGACACATGTCCACATAACATCTTTTCTTTATTTGTGCGTGAGGAATGTTTCCTGAAAGTTAGGCCGTACCTTTTTGTAACACCCTGTATAGGGGCGTATCAGACCGCCAAACGTAACATCTGCTATAAAATGCCCTAGGCACAGATGGCAGTATCTAAATGGCCCATTTTTGGACACGTATTAATTAATAGCTTTGTTGTTTAACGACTTACAATCATCTTAATATTTATATAAATAGAGTTAAGTTTGCTTTCGTTACTGAAAAAGTCTTAGCTCAACTACATTTAAACTTTGCTAGCTGGAATTTTTAGAACGGAACCAACAGTAGAACATGACCTCTGAATTGCCTCTTTAAGAGTCCTTGTAACCATTGTTATTTAAAATACAGTCTTGAAACTTGGTACAGCCTTATGACTGCATGAATGTAATCGAGTGCTATAATTAGAACTTTCTATTACAAACACAGGTGATAATTAATCCACGCACGTGGACATTTGACTGATGCAGATAGCTTCATATCTCGATGCGAAGTGTCTCCTCTTACTGCCTCTCTGGGGGTATTTACACTCCTGGAAATTGAAATAAGAACACCGTGAATTCATTGTCCCAGGAAGGGGAAACTTTATTGACACATTCTTGGGGTCAGATACATCACATGATCACACTGACAGAACCACAGGCACATAGACACAAGCAACAGAGCATGCACAATGTCGGCACTAGTACAGTGTATATCCACCTTTCGCAGCAATGCAGGCTGCTATTCTCCCATGGAGACGATCGTAGAGATGCTGGATGTAGTCCTGTGGAACGGCTTGCCATGCCATTTCCACCTGGCGCCTCAGTTGGACCAGCGTTCGTGCTGGACGTGCAGACCGCGTGAGACGACGCTTCATCCAGTCCCAAACATGCTCAATGGGGGACAGATCCGGAGATCTTGCTGGCCAGGGTAGTTGACTTACACCTTGTAGAGCACGTTGGGTGGCACGGGATACATGCGGACGTGCATTGTCCTGTTGGAACAGCAAGTTCCCTTGCCGGTCTAGGAATGGTAGAACGATGGGTTCGATGACGGTTTAGATGTACCGTGCACTATTCAGTGTCCCCTCGACGATCACCAGTGGTGTACGGCCAGTGTAGGAGATCGCTCCCCACACCATGATGCCGGGTGTTGGCCCTGTGTGCCTCGGTCGTATGCAGTCCTGATTGTGGCGCTCACCTGCACGGCGCCAAACACGCATACGACCATCATTGGCACCAAGGCAGAAGCGACTCTCATCGCTGAAGACGACACGTCTCCATTCGTCCCTCCATTCACGCCTGTCGCGACACCACTGGAGGCGGGCTGCACGATGTTGGGGCGTGAGCGAAAGACGGCCTAACGGTGTGCGGGACCGTAGCCCAGCTTCATGGAGACGGTTGCGAATGGTCCTCGCCGATACCCCAGGAGCAACAGTGTCCCTAATTTGCTGGGAAGTGGCGGTGCGGTCCCCTACGGCACTGCGTAGGATCCTACGGTCTTGGCGTGCATCCGTGCGTCGCTGCGGTCCGGTCCCAGGTCGACGGGCACGTGCACCTTCCGCCGACCACTGGCGACAACATCGATGTACTGCGGAGACCTCACGCCCCACGTGTTGAGCAATTCGGCGGTACGTCCACCCGGCCTCCCGCATGCCCACTATACGCCCTCGCTCAAAGTCCGTCAACTGCACATGCGGTTCACGTCCACGCTGTCGCGGCATGCTACCAGTGTTAAAGACTGCGATGGAGCTCCGTATGCCACGGCAAACTGGCTGACACTGACGGCGGCGGTGCACAAATGCTGCGCAGCTAGCGCCATTCGACGGCCAACACCGCGGTTCCTGGTGTGTCCGCTGTGCCGTGCGTGTGATCATTGCTTGTACAGCCCTCTCGCAGTGTCTGGAGCAAGTATGGTGGGTCTGACACACCGGTGTCAATGTGTTCTTTTTTCCATTTCCAGGAGTGTATATAGGGGTACTGCCGACCGCCAAACGGAACATCTGCTGTCAGCTGCCGTAAGCACATGTAACAGTATCTAAATGGCCCCTTTCTCGGACACGTATTAATTCATACGTTTTCGTTCCCGATTTAGTTTTTAATAAATAGCTTGAACACTAGTAGTCGTAGCTTATTGGTGTCACATTTTTAATGCTTTCACATGAATGTGAGGCTACATACGAAATTTCAGCTGTTGAGTCAAATATTCAGGGGCTTCAATTTTTTGTAAAAATATCGATTTGAACCAAAATATTGCTCTGATCCAGTTGAGACTTTTAACTTTTAATTGTGACGTATTCTGACCAATTTTTAGCTTTATGATTTTATTATACAGCGCCATTTATGTTTTTATTACGATAGTGTATTTTGCCTAACATAATCATTTAATCATTTTTGAGACTTGAGAAAGTTCACATTAATATACTTAAGCATACACTGATGAAGTCTGGTAAAGCTATTTTAATCTTTAATTTCACTCTTAAACTATACTGCAATCCTTTGTATGTTAAGTAGAGACGCTTTATGATGATGCGCCGCTCGTAGTAGTGAACTAGGGTAAGCTGCGGCACACTCGCTCGCCTCTGTATCTCTTACAATCATACAGTTCCCTCAAACTCATGGAAAAATATCAGTAGTTCACGTAATAAGCCACCAGATTATGAAATTCTAATATACAGACTGGCAATATGGCCACAGGTGTGTCGCTATAGATGGAGAAGTTACATTCTATGTAGCGAAGAGAACTTTGATGTTATGACTCCATTCACCGTTAGCGATAACTAAATAAACCACGTTCCATTATCTCCACCATAATTGATACGAGGAAGCTTTTATTTTTAATCCATGATATTTTTAAATTCGTCACTGTTGAGTTACTAGACTAGATAACGTCATTTAAATGGGTGATTTGTAAACTGATGGTAAAAAATGCAATATTACAGCCAAAAAGCAGCTGTGTTATTAAATTTCAGTAAATGTACAAAAAGAAAGACATTTTGTTATGTGTTTCTCACATTACAATTACTCGACAGGCATCTACAGAACTGGCACGTAGCGGGTCAGTGCTTGTTCTGGCAGGAATTTCACTGACGCCATTATCTGAGCTCTCTTAGCTGATGTGACACGGCAGTGTCATATTACATTGACACAATTACGCATGACGTAGACAACGTCGCTTTCAACATTGTCAGTGTTAGGGGGGGGGGGGGGAAGGGTGTGGCCAGTGTCCACAGTGATGAGGCAATTGTGCTTGTTATATTTTACTAATATCAGCAACTTCTGGAGTTCTGTCGACATGTGCCACGACCATGGAACGGGAGGGAGAGAGCATCCCCCCGCCCCTTCCCACACACCCTCTCGCCTCCCAATCCCCCGCACCTGTGCTGTAACGTATAGCCATTGGCATACCGGGTAAATGCCTAGTTTGCACTTTCGTGCGTATCTAGTGTAGCGCTGACATAGTTGTTGCGTTTGCGCTTCTTGTGGGTGCGAGAGCCGACTGTAGTTCGCTTGTGTAGCACTTATCAGCATGTACAGCTACATTCGCGATTTAACAGGAGCGAGAGAGGGCTGTAGTTTATATGTAAATGCGACTCGAGTGAATGAGTGTGCTTACTCACACTTACTGCCGAGTACTTGGAATCTGACGTGCCATTGCCTCCCCCACTCCAAGCATCCCTACTCAGCAACCAACTGCATGCAATGCAGTCTGCAGTTTTCCTGCCGCTGTATTGTAGAGAAGCTATGAACTGGTGATGCCACGAGAATAATTCACTATGTAAAAAGCATGATGCCAACTTAAGGGCAATCATTTATTTGCTGTCAGTATGTACATCTTGGTCTCATGTGTTCAATAGATGAGAAGATTGCATTGAGCAAAGAAGAATTTAACAAGTGTAAATGTTGCAAACATCTATCAGGGTAATGTACTCACACCTTTCTGTATCAAGAACGCTAAGCATGATAACGGAGGAGTGTATGACTGCAGATGGAAGCAATGTAGTTCAACAAATAATGACAATGCAATTGAATGGTAGGACGTTGCATTATTTTATTGTATCCACCAGCACATCGTGGTGCATATGTTGGAATTGTATACCCTTCTTAAAATCTCTATCCCGTCCCCCACTACTCAAGCAGTGCCTGCAACTGCAATGAGTATTCATCCATCTATTTTTGTAATTGGTATAAAACAGTGAATTGGTTGCAACAAAAATTTACTTTTACCAGGTTTCGACACCGACTATGATTGTCTTCGTCAGAAAATTCACATTTAATTAAAAAATTATAAGTAAACATTAACACGGAGAAAACTAAAGAATAACAAATTTTTATTCCGATTAGATTTATTATAAGACTGTACTCACCTGTAGTAACTGATGAACGAATTTAAGAGCAATAATGCTCTCGCCACATAAGATACTTCTTCAAGACCTTAATATTAAAATCACATAAAGTTAAAGACATTGAAACTGACATAAAGCTGGTAACTGCCAGTGAATCTATAGCTACATGGAGTAAGTAGCACTGTACACGCCGCTAAGGGATGCGAAAGACTACAGTCAGTAGAGGTGGCACCAAACTAAAAGGGACATATGCCGAAATAGTCACAACGTGGTCACGAAACAAATTGCGACATCTTGCAACAATCGAAGACAACAGCTGCCCAACTTCTGAAAAGTATTTTAAACAGCATATGAGTGTTCACCTCAAATGTTTATAGCCAGTACCATACAAAATGAAAAATTACATGGGATAGTACAACACCAACTAATATGTACCCCTTTGTGTAAAACGATTACAATATAATAGATGAAAAAGAGAGAGGAAAACGAGACTTGAAAGTCTACTCTGAAGAGAAAAGAGACTCAGCTTTAAGCATTTCTAAGCAGCGGCTTAATACCACTAAATTTTTTTGTTATGTAATTGCAGATATTGATTTAGAACGAAACCGTCATTATAAGAAAGGTGTTTTGAAACTTTTTATTCTTCAAGAGTATTCAGCGTGCAGGGTGCTGACGTCATGACATTCCATAGGCTTATGGCCTGCAGTTAGTAAATGATCGGCAAAGGATGAAATATATATGTCGTTACCTTTATTCCTAAGAGATATTATTTGGGTCGAACAGAAATTGCTCATCTTGTTTGTCTTATGTAACAGTCTGGACATACTGCATGTCGCAGCTAATTTTGTAACACCTGAGTTTTGTAAAGAGAATGCGCTGGATTAAAATTATGAATAATATTATGTTTTAAGCTGATGAAAGATATGTGCTATTTTACCCTCTTTTCATATTTTTATAATTATTTTATTATGTGATCCTTAACAGTGTTTGATCTGGCAGTGTCGTGTGCCCTGTGCATCTTTAACTTTCTATATCTAAAACCACACTGATACGTGAAAGAGGTTGGGTTCAAGATATTTCCCTTTTATTTCCTTAAAAAACTGCACTCTCTCCCTCAAACAGCCATAAGCATTCGGGAGGACGACGGTTCAATCCCGTCTCCAACCATCCTGATTTAGGTTTTCCGTGATTTCCCTAAATCGTTTCAGGCAAATGCCGGGATGGTTCCTTTGAAAGGGCACGGCCGATTCCCTTCCCAATCCTTCCCTAACCCGAGCTTGGGCTCCGTCTCTAATGACCTCGTTGTCGACGGGACGTTAAACACTAACCACCTACCTACCTACCATCAAACAGCCATAATTTAGTTCTTTTCCCGCTACAGATGTTTAGCCTGAAATCATGGCAGTACCAGTCTTTGAAAGCTGGCCTCTCTTGCAGGTTTGGTGACGCAAAGAAATCACCCTACTTAAATTTTAGCAAATCACGAGCCATCCTATTGCACATCTTGCCAGAGCAGGATGTAGTTCACGAGGCAATTTTACGCAGTCTCATTGGCGAGAATGGAGAGCGCCAGTTTCCGCCTCCACAAAGTCGCGGCTCCACTTTGAACAAGAGAGAGAGGTAGACTTCGATAGTGGAGTGGTGTTCCTGCTGTCGATGGGTAAGCATATGTTCCTAGTGAATACCGACTTAGACTAAGTCGTGATGCGTATATTAAGTAAACTTGAAAGCATTAGCGCTTTATTTTTCGCATATCTACATCTACATCTACATCTATACTCCGCGAGCCACCTTACGGTGTGTGGCGGAGGGTACTTATTGTACCACTATCTGATCCCCCCTTCCCTGTTCCATTCACGAATTGTGCGTGGGAAGAACGACTGCTTGTAAGTCTCCGTATTTGCTCTAATTTCTCGGATCTTTTCGTTGTGATCATTACGCGAGATATATGTGGGCGGTAGTAATATGTTGCCCATCTCTTCCCGGAATGTGCTCTCTCGTAATTTCGATAATAAACCTCTCCGTATTGCGTAACGCCTTTCTTGAAGTGTCCGCCACTGGAGCTTGTTCAGCATCTCCGTAACGCTCTCGCGCTGACTAAATGTCCCCATGACGAATCGCGCTGCTTTTCGCTGGATCATGTCTATCTCTTCTATTAATCCAACCTGGTAAGGGTCCCATACTGATGAGCAATACTCAAGAATCGGACGAACAAGCGTTTTGTAAGCTACTTCTTTCGTCGATGAGTCACATTTTCTTAGAATTCTTCCTATGAATCTCAACCTGGCGCCTGCTTTTCCCACTATTTGTTTTATGTGATCATTCCACTTCAGATCGCTCCGGATAGTAACTCCTAAGTATTTTACGGTCGTTACCGCTTCCAATGATTTACCACCTATGGCATAATCGTACTGGAATGGATTTCTGCCCCTATGTATGCGCATTATATTACATTTATCTACGTTTAGGGAAAGCTGCCAGCTGTCGCACCATGCATTAATCCTCTGCAGGTCTTCCTGGAGTACGTACGAGTCTTCTGATGTTGCTACTTTCTTGTAGACAACCGTGTCATCTGCAAATAGCCTCACGGAGCTACCGATGTTGTCAACTAAGTCATTTATGTATATTGTAAACAATAAAGGTCCTATCACGCTTCCTTGCGGTACTCCCGAAATTACCTCTACATCTGCAGATTTTGAACCGTTAAGAATGACATGTTGTGTTCTTTCTTCTAGGAAATCCTGAATCCAATCACAAACCTGGTCCGATATTCCGTAAGCTCGTATTTTTTTCACTAAACGTAAGTGCGGAACCGTATCAAATGCCTTCCTGAAGTCCAGGAATACGGCATCAATCTGCTCGCCAGTGTCTACGGCACTGTGAATTTCTTGGGCAAATAGGGCGAGCTGAGTTTCACATGATCTCTGTTTGCGGAATCCATGTTGGTTATGATGAAGGAGATTTGTATTATCTAAGAACGTCATAATACGAGAACACAAAACATGTTCCATTATTCTACAACAGATTGACGTAAGCGAAATAGGCCTATAATTATTCGCATCTGATTTATGACCCTTCTTGAAAATGGGAACGACCTGCGCTTTCTTCCAGTCGCTAGGTACTTTACGTTCTTCCAGCGATCTACGATAAATTGCTGATAGAAAGGGGGCAAGTTCTTTAGCATAATCACTGTAGAATCTTAAGGGTATCTCGTCTGGTCCGGATGCTTTTCCGCTACTAAGTGATAGCAGTTGTTTTTCAATTCCGATATCGTTTATTTCAATATTTTCCATTTTGGCGTCCGTGCGACGGCTGAAGTCAGGGACCGTGTTACGATTTTCCGCAGTGAAACAGTTTCGGAACACTGAATTCAGTATTTCTGCCTTTCTTCGGTCGTCCTCTGTTTCGGTGCCATCGTGGTCAACGAGTGACTGAATAGGGGATTTAGATCCGCTTACCGATTTTACATATGACCAAAACTTTTTAGGGTTCTTGTTTAGATTGTTTGCCAATGTTTTATGTTCGAACTCGTTAAATGCTTCTCTCATTGCTCTCTTTACGCTCTTTTTCGCTTCGTTCAGCTTTTCCTTATCAGCTATGATTCGACTACTCTTAAACCTATGATGAAGCTTTCTTTGTTTCCGTAGTACCTTTCGTACATGATTGTTATACCACGGTGGATCTTTCCCCTCGCTTTGGACCTTAGTCGGTACGAACTTATCTAAGGCGTACTGGACGATGTTTCTGAATTTTTTCCATTTTTGTTCCACATCCTCTTCCTCAGAAATGAACGTTTGATGGTGGTCACTCAGATATTCTGCGATTTGTGCCCTATCACTCTTGTTAAGCAAATATATTTTCCTTCCTTTCTTGGCATTTCTTATTACACTTGTAGTCATTGATGCAACCACTGACTTATGATCACTGATACCCTCTTCTACATTCACGGAGTCGAAAAGTTCCGGTCTATTTGTTGCTATGAGGTCTAAAACGTTAGCTTCACGAGTTGGTTCTCTAACTATCTGCTCGAAGTAATTCTCGGACAAGGCAGTCAGGATAATGTCACAAGAGTCTCTGTCCCTGGCTCCAGTTCTGATTGTGTGACTATCCCATTCTATACCTGGTAGATTGAAGTCTCCCCCTATTACAATAGTATGATCACGAAACTTCTTCACGACGTTCTGCAGGTTCTCTCTGAGGCGCTCAACTACTACGGTTGCTGATGCAGGTGGTCTATAGAAGCATCCGACTATCATATCTGACCCACCTTTGATACTTAGCTTAACCCAGATTATTTCACATTCGCATTCGCTAATAACTTCACTGGATATTATTGAATTCTTTACTGCTATAAATACTCCTCCACCATTGGCGTTTATCCTATCCTTGCGGTATATATTCCATTCTGTGTCTAGGATTTCGTTACTGTTCACTTCCGGTTTTAACCAACTTTCCGTTCCTAATACTATATGCGCACTATTTCCTTCAATAAGAGATACTAATTCAGGAACCTTGCCCTGGATCTAGCCGTATTTTTGTACACCAGTTAGGCCTCATGTACGTAGAGACTCTTTATAAACCACATAACCTCATCGCTTTTCATGCATATGTTTCACCGTGTTATGCTCGATTCACTAGTTCGCTAGATAAGTGAATATTTTTGGAACCGTTGATTTTCGCGAGACATGATCCTGTTGCTTTGTTATTGACCTTACGACAACGTAGATGCACTTGATAACCATGTTCAGCAAATTCATATGCTTTTCATGCATTTGCTTCGCCTTCAGAGAGACTTATACTGCCGGCCGGTGTGGCCGTGCGGTTCTAGGCGCTACAGTCTGGAACCGCGCGACCGCTACGGTCGCAGGTTCGAATCCTGACTGGGGCATGGATGTGTGTGATGTCCTTAGGTTAGTTAGGTTTAAGTAGTTCTACGTTCTAGGGGACTGATGACCTCAGAAGTTAAGTCCCATAGTGCTCAGAGCCATTTGAACCATTTTTAGACTTAAACTCGATTGAATATTTTGATAGTGACGTGACTATTTTTGCAACTGTCAATTTTTGTGGGACGTGATCTTACTGCTTTGTTCCTCTCCCTAGGAAGCCGTGGAGAGTGGTCAACTTAGTATTGCCTAATAGAACAGTAGTTATATGGGCTGAGGAATCCATCATGTGCACTGTAGTAAGTTACAGAGCGTATGATGAATTCTCCAGTGATTTACCTAACTTGCGGAAGGGATCCTTCTCTGCTAAATTTCCATCCCGGTAGCGAGCTATTTCGCGGATTATCTGTCTGCAATGGAGGCTGCATGTTAACCCTCCTCCATTTCTTTGTAACAACGAGCGTAATTTTTTCGTAGTAACTGTCAGGCTCCATCATTCTCTTCTTTTTTCCACTCGACTTCTTATTGAGAGATTTCGCTGTTGAAATAAGTGTTCATGCAGATAGAATGTAGATAGAATGTTAAATTGTAGTAGCCTAAACATATCACTTTGTAATCAATACTGAGATTTGCTGTAATAAACTAAAGTTGGAAATTCCTTCTTTCAATAACGTCCATCCCCAACAAAAACGTAGAGGAAACGCATGAAATTGCAAAGAAACTTGTCATGGCCTCCATAAGGGGAACAAATAAATCCATAAAGACATCATTTATTTTTGGTGTGGTCGTCACGGATCTCGCTTTGTCGTCGTGCTGATGTTGCTAAATTAAACCTAGAGGACAGGGCGTTTCATTACAAGATCCATTCCGACTATTGCACGTTCGAAAGACTAGCCGCAAATCGTTCCTTCTAGTAAAGGAAGCATCATGCTTTATTGCTAGACACGAAATAAAATTCCAGTTATTGTAGTGAAAGCGGATGCTTGCTTTTGGAAGGCTATATTTATGCGTTTATTATTCGGGATCATTCTGTGAAGGCAGTCTTCCTAGGCAGTCTTCCTTATCAGGCCCCTGAATATCGACTTATATGACTAACAGTTATTATCAAAGAACCATAACCTTTCCCTTTAGCTTTGTTGAATTACGAATCCTAGCAAAATCCAACTTTACACACCTAGGCGCCTCCTTTCTGTGGCAACTCTTTTATCCAGGATCCTATATTTAGGGATCCTCTGAACCCCCGCCGTTAGGACTAAATTTAATTCGTACAATATTTTGTTATCAGGAGAAAGAAAACTGGCGTTCTAAGGATCGGAGCGCGGAATGTCAGATCCCTTAATCGGGCAGGAAGGTTAGAAAATTTAAAAAGGGAAATGGATAGGTTAAAGTTAGATATAGTAGGAATTATTGAAGATCGCTGGAAGGAGGAACAAGACTTCTGGTCAGGTGAATACAGGGTTATAAATACAAAATCAAATAGGGGTAATGCAGGAGTAGGCTTAATAATGAATAAAAAAATAGGTATGCGGGTAAGCTACTACAAACAGCGTAGTGAACGCATTATTGTGGCCAAGATAGATACGAAGCCCACGCCTACCACAGTAGTACAAGTTTATATGCCGACTAGCTCCGCACGAAGAAATTGATGAAATGTATGATGAGATAAAAGAAATTATTCAGATAGTGGAGAGAGACGAAAATGTAATAGTCATGGGTGACTGGAATTCGATAGTAGGAAAAGGAAGAGAGGGAAACGTAGTAGGTGAATATGGAATGGGAGTAAGGAATTAAAGAGGAAGCCTCCTGGTAGAATTTTGCACAGAGCATAACCTAATCATAGCTAACACTTGGTTCAAGAATCATAAAAGAAGGTTGTATACATGGAAGAAGCCTGGAGACACAGACAGGTTTCAGATAGATTATATAACGGTAAGATGGAGATTTAGGAACCAGGTTGTTAAATTGTAATACATTTCCAGGGGCAGATGTGGACTCTGACCACAATCTATTGGTTATGAACTGTAGAGTAAAACTAAAGAAACTGCAAAAAGGTGGGAATTTAAGGAGATGGGACCTGGATAAACTGACTAAACCAGAGATTGTAGAGAGTTTCAGGGAGGGCATTAGGGAACGATTCACAAGAATAGGGGAAAGAAATACAGTAGAAAAAGAATGGGTAGCTTTGAGAGAGGAAATAGTGAAGGCAGCAGAGGATCAAGTACGTAAAAAGACGAGGGCTAATAGAAATCCTTGGGTAACAGAAGAGATACTGAATTTAATTGATGAAAGGAGAAAATACAAAAATGCAGTAAATGAAGCAGGCAAAAAGTGATACAAATGTCTCAAAAATGGGATTGACAGGAAGTGCAAAATGGCTAAGCAGGGATAGCTAGAGGACAAATATAAGGATGTAGAGGCGTGTATCACTAGGGGTAAGATAGATACTGCCTACAGGAAAATTAAAAAGACCTTTGGAGAAAAGAGAACCACTTGCATGAATATCAAGAGCTCAGATGGAAACCCAGTTCTAAGGAAAGAAGGGAAAGCAGAAAGGTGGAAGGAGTTTATAGAGGGTATATAAAAGGGCGACGTTCTTGAGGACAATATTATGGAAATGGAAGAGGATGTAGATGAAGATGAAATGGGAGATATGATGCTGCGTGAAGAGTTTGAGAGAACACTGAAGGACCTAAGTCGAAAAAAGGCCCCGGGAGTAGACAACATTCCATCAGAACTACTGATAGCCTTGGAAGAGCCAGTCTTGAAAAAACTCTACCATCTGGTGAGCAAGATGCATGAGACAGGCGAAATTCCCTCAGACTTAAAGAAGAATATAATAATTCCAATCCCAAAGAAATCAGGGGTTGACAGATGTAAAAATTACCGAACTATCAGTTTAATAAGTCACAGCTGTAAAATACTAACGCGAATTCTTTACAGACGAATGGATAGACTGGTAGAAGCCGACCTCGGGGAAGATCAGTTTGGATTCCGTAGAAATGTTGGAACACGCGAGGCAATACTGAGCCTACGACTTATCTTCGAAAATAGATTAAGGAAAGGCAAACCTACGTTTCTAGCATTTGTAGACTTAGAGAAAGCTTTTGACAATGTTGACTGGAATACTCTCTTTCAAATTCTGAAGGTGGCAGGGGTCAAATACAGGGAGCGAAACGCCATTAACAATTTGTACAGAAACCAGATGGCAGTCATAAGAGTCGAGGGGCATGAAGGGGAAGCAGTGGTTGGGAAGGTTGTGAGACAGGGTTTTAGCCTATCCACGATGTTATTCAATCTGTATATTGAGCAAGCAGTAAAGGAAACAAAAGAAAAATTCGGAGTAGGAATTAAAATCCATGGAGAAGAAATTAAAACTTTGAGGTTCGCCGATGACATTGTAATTCTGTCGGAGACAGCAAAGGACTTGGAAGTGCAGTTGAACGGAATGAATAGTGTCTTGAAAGGAGGATATAAGCTGAACATCAACAAAAGCAAAACGAGGATAATGGAATGAAGTCGAATTAAGTCGGGTGATGCTGTGGGAGCTAGATTAGGAAATGAGAAGCTTAATGTAGTAAATGAGTTTTGCTATTTGGGGAGCAAAATAACTGATGATGGTCGAAGTAGAGAGGATATAAAATGTAGACTGTCAATGGCAAGGAAAGCGTTTCTGAAGAGGAGAAATTTGTTAACATTGGGTATAGATTTAAGTGTCAGGAAGTCGTTTCTGAAAGTATTTGAATGGAGTGTAGCCATGTATGGAAGTGAAACGTGGACGATAAATAGTTTGGACAAAAAGAGAATAGAAGCTTTCGAAATGTGGTGGTACAGAATGGTGCTGAAGATAATATGTATAGATCACGTAACTAGTGAGGAAGTACTGAATAAAATTGGGGAGAAGAGAAGTTTGTGGCACAACTTGACCAGAAGAAGGGATCGGTTCGTAGGAGATGTTCTGAGGCATCAAGGGATCACCAATTTAGTATTGGAGGGCAGTGCGGAGGGTAAAAATCGTAGAGGGAGACCAAGAGATGAATACACTAAACAGATTCAGAAGGATGTAGGTTGCAGTAGGTAGTGGGAGATGAAGAAGCTTGCACAGGATAGAGTAGAATGGAGAACTGCATCTAACCAGTCTCTGGACTGAAGACCACGACAACAACAATATTTTTTTCTAATTTTAAATTTCCTTTTCAACAGCTCGTTGCAGTTTGTTTGCATTCTTGAAATGAATCTACATTAGTATTATAGCGTCGTTTTCCTTTGTAATTATTTCTCTGCGTTTTGGTGGAAAAATATTTAAATTATATCAGATTGAGATTCACATTAGGGTTGTCCACAGAGAGCGGAATAGTTCGTTGCAGCAACTATAAATACACTCCTGGAAATTGAAATAAGAACACCGTGAATTCATTGTCCCAGGAAGGGGAAACTTTATTGACACATTCCTGGGGTCAGATACATCACATGATCACACTGACAGAACCACAGGCACATAGACACAGGCAACAGAGAATGCACAATGTCGGCACTAGTACAGTGTATATCCACCTTTCGCAGCAATGCAGGCTGCTATTCTCCCATGGAGACGATCGTAGAGATGCTGGATGTAGTCCTGTGGAACGGCTTGCCATGCCATTTCCACCTGGCGCCTCAGTTGGACCAGCGTTCGTGCTGGACGTGCAGACCGCGTGAGACGACGCTTCATCCAGTCCCAAACATGCTCAATGGGGGACAGATCCGGAGATCTTGCTGGCCAGGGTAGTTGACTTACACCTTGTAGAGCACGTTGGGTGGCACGGGATACATGCGGACGTGCATTGTCCTGTTGGAACAGCAAGTTCCCTTGCCGGTCTAGGAATGGTAGAACGATGGGTTCGATGACGGTTTGGATGTACCGTGCACTATTCAGTGTCCCCTCGACGATCACCAGTGGTGTACGGCCAGTGTAGGAGATCGCTCCCCACACCATGATACCGGGTGTTGGCCCTGTGTGCCTCGGTCGTATGCAGTCCTGATTGTGGCGCTCACCTGCACGGCGCCAAAAACGCATACGACCATCATTGGCACCAAGGCAGAAGCGACTCTCATCGCTGAAGACGACACGTCTCCATTCGTCCCTCCATTCACGCCTGTCGCGACACCACTGGAGGCGGGCTGCACGATGTTGGGGCGTGAGCGGAAGACGGCCTAACGGTGTGCGGGACCGTAGCCCAGCTTCATGGAGACGGTTGCGAATGGTCCTCGCCGATACCCCAGGAGCAACAGTGTCCCTAATTTGCTGGGAAGTGGCGGTGCGGTCCCCTACGGCACTGCGTAGGATTCTACGGTCTTGGCGTGCATCCGTGCGTCGCTGCGGTCCGGTCCCAGGTCGACGGGCACGTGCACCTTCCGCCGACCACTGGCGACAACATCGATGTACTGTGGAGACCTCACGCCCCACGTGTTGAGCAATTCGGCGGTACGTCCACCCGGCCTCCCGCATGCCCACTATACGCCCTCGCTCAGTCCGTCAACTGCACATACGGTTCACGTCCACGCTGTCGCGGCATGCTACCAGTGTTAAAGACTGCGATGGAGCTCCGTATGTCACGGCAAACTGGCTGACACTGACGGCGGCGGTGCACAAATGCTGCGCAGCTAGCGCCATTCGACGGCCAACACCGCGGTTCCTGGTGTGTCCGCTGTGCCGTGCGTGTGATCATTGCTTGTACAGCCCTCTCGCAGTGTCCGGAGCAAGTATGGTGGGTCTGACACACCGGTGTCAATGTGTTCTTTTTTCCATTTCCAGGAGTGTATTACAACCCGTGAGAAGGGCTGCAGAGAATAACAGCACTCCAGACATGGAGGGAAGCGACGCACTCGTGCCGGGTTTAGAGGACCCGTCGGTCCTGCCGTCTCACACAATAAAGTTGGAAAAATCCAGGACAGTAGAATGCGAAACAGACTAGGTGGCCGACCGCTCTCACCTATGTCGGAGCCGGACAAAGCAAGTCCCGCCGTAGTAGTAGGCCTTCAGCCCACCCAAGCTCAAGCGAAGGATGGTGACACTAACACAGCTACGGGACGCCGCCTGCAGAGCAAACAATGGCAACCGTCTTCGACCTTCCGCTTTTCAAGCACTTATAATATAGCAAATGGAAAAATAAAGTGTCACAGAAGAAGAACAAGAGGTCCCGTATTCAAATTAGAAAAGAAATTAGACGGCACGAGCTTGATCCTGGTACAGAAAACAGACGACCAGAACACGTGGATACATGTGTTCATAGTGGCGACCAAGGGCGTAGCGGAAAAATTTAGGCTGGAGGTGAACGAAGCAACAACGTGGTTAGAAGCAGTAGTGTTTTGGAGGGAGACTTGGCTCGTACAGATGGGAGAAGTAATAGATGGCCCAACAGAGTTCGAAGGGCGACTGGAGAACCGTATTACTGCCGTGGAAAGTGGTGCAGTCGGTGGTACAGAAATGGGCACGTTAGACCCGGTTAAAATCCGTGAAGTTCTTGACGAAGTTAATAAAGTATGCACTGCGCTTGTACAAAACGTCTGACAGCAGATTGCGTGACATGAAAAAGAAGCTGGCAAGGTTGCGGAACGACTAGAAAGACTAACTGTAACAGTTCAACCTACGTCAACAAAATGTAGTGAAAGTTCTGACCGGGTACAACCGTTAGGGATAAGTGATAGTGAAAAAATACAGTCATTACTCCGCTTCAAGGAGAACCAGACTGAAATAAACAAGAGAAACCACAACGTATTTCACGAATTTCATAAAGGAACCATTCACCATGAGGCGATGCCTAGTAGCATTTCGTTCGCCTATAAACACGGCAGTGAGGATCTCGTGAAAATGTGGGGATATGCGAAGAAGATAAAAGATTTTGGGGAAAGATTATGTCACTTAAGCGACTGCAGTCTTTCAGAGAGGATAACAGATAACGAACCGATCAGTGAAGTGGAAGAAGACGAGAATTGAAGGAACTTCCTTCATGTACAGAAATATAGCATCTGTTCAGACCCAGCGAACGAGATTCACCCACTCATGTGGATTGATCGGTTCCAAGATGCTTTACCGGTATCATGGAGCTCTAGTCTTAAAATTAATTTTGTTTGCAGGCATCTCTGCAACGAAGCTGTGGCGCATATGCGAATCTTAGTGCGAGATTATCGGTTGTATAGTGAATGACAAAACCATCTGGGGAGACGAATAATTAGGATCCTACTGCTTAATTCAAGAAAATGGTTTAAAGAAATCAGTTCCTAGACACCCATTACGATTCCTCTGAGCTTATTCGTATCTGCTTGACAAAGCTCTCTAAACGTCTGCAACGAGTCATAGCCGTTGCAGGGAGAGGCATAAGCGACATCAGATCGTTCCAGTTGCTTATGCAGGAACTCCCATACTACAGAAATAACGAAGGGCGCGAAAATGTGCAAGCAGATAGGAACCAGCCAGCACCCTTACGTCCACTTGAAGACGACAGAGACTGTCACGACCAAACTGCCTGCGGTGGAACAGGGTTACCCAGAGAAATGATTGGTCCCGACATAACCGTTTACCTGAAAGGCTTGAGTACATGCATAATGAAGCAGCACGGGATAACTTACCTCTGGCGAGCATCATAGAGATTCGATTCCCAGACCCTCGACATAAAGCGGCACATGAAGAAGACGTCAATCTAACGCACAGATGACTAGAGAGAATTAGACGGAATATATCCTGTTGTGGCCTAGGAGAACAAATGTCACTATTCATGGAGGCAAAAGAAATAAGAGAAAATTTACTGCGAGAGAAGTAAAGTACTGGTTTAGTTTCCTATGCAGTACTTAATGTAAATATTATAAGTAGAAATGTACAGCGTATTGTCGAAACAGCGAGCTGCTTATCAGTTATTAATGAAAATATATTCGATGTGTGCATGATAGAAGCGGAGAGGCCAGTGTTAGCGCTACATAAAACAAAAATCAGAGGAGCGATTGGGGGAAAGACAGCGCTGATAACGAAAAACGTACTCATAGATTTTCTGTGCCCATAACTTCTCTTGGTTACACAAATACTATCGCGCCAGTATCAGTATGAAATGACGCTTTGTAGAGGTTAAGGTAGGGAGCAGTGCAGCACATTTATATTTCAAGGATTGTTTGGCTGGAGCAATGTAGGAGACAGGAGTGTGACTGGGTTTGTCGTCTCTGAGTCAGAGCTATTAGAACTACAGAAACGCTAGAGTGAGATGTCATTAAATAAGATATTAGAGGAAAAGGTCCTGAGTGCAGAGACCAATTGAAATGTCTGCTAGATCATCACCGACAGAGCACGCCACCTCATCTTACAACAGCCCTCTCCATATTGTAATGAAGCATAATGGTTCAATTGTCTATACCCGGGCCGCTGAGACATGTCACTTAGTCACTCCCCAAGCGCCTTAGAGTTGGTAGTATAACTAACAAACAAGTGAGGAACGGGAGGCACCGCGTCTACCGAACCAGTAACAGCACCGAAAAAAAGCCGTGCACGAACGCCTGCTGTTGTGTTGTGTTACCTCCTCGACTACAGTTTTTGTTTGTTAAACAATGTCTCCAAAACGATGTCGTTCACCAAGCGACAATCCGTTGCGCCGTGGAGTGCCATTAAATAGTCAGGCTTTGGAATTACTACGGAGGATACGTCGATTCCTGCCGATAAAGTTTTAGAGCGTACCTCGAAAACTCTAGGACTCAGTGAAAGAACAGTTATGAGGAAAGGGATGCTACTTCAAGACTTACAAGACAGTGAAATAAACTGTGTGGAAGCAAGCCCCTGTAGATGAAACAGTGTGTTTTTAAGTACTCCGGGTAAGAAAAAGAAGCAGCCTCGTCCTATTACAGATATTGATTCCTTCCAATCCGATGCAATTCGTCGGCACATATACGGATACTATAAAAGGAAAGAATACCCCACAATAGCGAAGTTGCTAATTTCTTTAAAAGAAAGTGAACTTTCCTCAGGGGGAAAAACGTCACTTACGATGATATTAAAAGTATTGGCTTCCGTTTTAAAAAGTTAGATGGACGAAAACTGTTACTAGAAAAAGCTCATGTCGTTGCAGCGCGTACCATTTTCTTACACAAAATTACGGGAAAGGACATACACTCAGTCATATGGTTAGACGAAACCTGGGTCAACGCTGGAGAATCAGTTGAGAAATTCTGGACAGATGATACTCCGAATAGCAGCGGTCATCAGACAACAGGAAGAGGAACACGATTAACTGTGGCCCATGCAGGATCTTCAAACGGCTTTGTGCCTGAATGCTTCTAGTTTTTCGATCGAAAAAAACCGGTGACTATCATGAGGATATGGACCACCCACGGTTTCTACAGTGGTTTAAAAACTTGTTGCTCCAGTTTAATGTTACGACCGTTTTTGTGATGAACAGTGCTCCGTACCATTCTGTGATTTTAGATAAAGCTCCCACCACTAGTGACCGTAAAGAAACTATGGTGCAGTGGTTGCAGGCGAGAGACATTGCTGCGGACATGAGCATGACGAAACTGCTGTTAACGACTTTTACTATAACAGAAGTGGAAAGAATGCTACGTGAAGGTCTTGCTACGGTAGACGCTGCCTCATGGAGGAAAAAAGTAGACCATGTAGCTAAACTGATAAGAGAAGCACAGACTATAGATGGCATTATAAATGAAAACGAACAGTTAATGATTTCTCTTAATGATGATGATGATGATGACGAAGACAACGGTTTTGGCGCCGATTCCGATCACAGTGAAGGAGAACTGGATGGAATTGCGCCATTGACATGGTAAATTGGTGAGTGTAAATGTATACAGAATTAATTTTTTTTCTCTCTGCAATCGGGCAGGCTATGTATGTTTTGCTTCATTTCTTTCTATGAGTGTGGATAGCGTGTTATTTGGTATGCTCAGATTTGCATTATTATACGACGTTTTACATGCAGCTATTACTGTAACAATTTGGACGACTTTTCATAGATATTGTCATTAACTTCAGGTTTTTTTATTTCCAGGTTTAATATACTATCAAACGCTTGGTCTCCGTCGTCGTTCCCTCCATTGTTAGAAAAACGTACTTTGTTGCACTTACGTATAAACGTTGATTGTAGCTTACATTTACAAAACGTACTTCGGAGTTGTGGGCGTGTGCGGTGGCAGCTATCGCAACCTCGCAATCGCAGTGTAACCAACCACACGCCAGCTGTCAAGTGACATGTTTCACCAGTCCGGGTATAGTCCTCGACTCCAGGCAGTAGAATTATATGAAAAGATCGTGTGACACTGATGGCCAGGAGGCCCATGCGGCGAAGTTCGACCGCCGGGTTGCAAGTCTTGTTGCAGGTGACACCACATTGGTTAGCTTTCGTGTTCGCAATGAAGAGATGATGATCATGATGATGACAACACAACACCCAGTCCACGAGTGGAGGAAATCTCCAATCCAGTCGTGAATCAAACACGGGCTTGCTGCATGGTAGGCAAATATGTTACCACTCAGCTAAGCAGGCGGACACTCCAGGAAGATAAATACGGTCACTGCGACTGAGACTGATCGCCTGGGAACGATGGATGAGCTGTTGCAGCCCTTTAATGGGATAAAAGTATTGACATCCGTTGATTTACAAACTAGTTACAGACAATTACAGTTGCATTCTGGCTGCTGTGAATTTACAGCCTTTGTTTGCAATGGTAGATGTTACCATTTCCGAAAGTTGTTATTCAGACTGAATATATCGTCGACAGCTATCATATGTGGTATTAATACCGTCATATCAGACGATTTAAGGAAAAGGATTTGTAGATCGACAATGCCCTGACGGATGGAAGGTCCTGGGAGACACACAATAACATATTAAACTGATTGCTACATGTCTTTAAAATGCATGGAGTAAAGATAAATAAAAAAAATCCGGTTTGGGGTGCAGGGAAGTTACTTTCCGGGACACGTGGTGTTTGCTTCTGAGATCAGACCAGATGTAGAGAATCTGAGGGCTATCAGAGAATATGCCATCCCACCTCTAACAAGGGAACCTCCCCATCGCACCCCCCTCAGATTTAGTTATAAGTTAGCACAGTGGATAGGCCTTGAAAAACTGAACACAGATAAATCGAGTAGACAGGAAGAAGTTGTGTGGAACTATGAAAAAAAAAGTAAAATATACAAACTGAGTAGTCCATGCGAAGATATGCAACATCAAAGATAATGAGAGTTACGGAGCGCCGTGGTCCCGTGGCTAGCGAAAATAGCTCCGGAACGAGAGGTCCTAGGTTCAAGTCTTCCCTCGAGTAAAAAGTTCAATTTTTTATTTTCAGTTTGTGTGACAAACTCTTATGTTTTCATCACTTTTTTGGGAGTGATTATCACATCCACAAGAAATCCTAAATCGGGCAAGGTAGAAGAATCTTTTTACCCATTCGCTAAGTGTACAATTTAGGTGGGTCGACAACATATTCCTGTCATGTGACGCACATGCCGTCACCAGTGTCGTATAGAATATATCAGACGTGTTTTCCTGTGGAGGAATCGGTTGACCTATGACCTTGCGATCAAATGTTTTCGGTTCCCATTGAAGAGGCACGTCCTTTCGTCTACTAATCGCACGGTTTTGCGGTGCGGTCGCAAAACACAGACACTAAACTTTAAACTTATTAAAGTGAACAGAGACGTGAATGAACGAACGGACAGATCATAACTTTGAGAAAATAATGAAGGTAAAATTTTCCGGTTGAGGTAAGACTTGAACCATGGACCTCTCGTTCCGCAGTTCCTCACGCTAACCACGGGCCCACGGCGCTCCTGTGCTTCAATTCTCCTTGATGTTGCATATCTTCCGCATGGACTACTCAGTTTGTATATTTTGCTTATTTTTTCATAGTTCCACACAACTTCTTCATGTTTTCTCGATTGGTCTGTGTTCAGTTTTTCAGGGCCTATCCACTGTGCCAATTTATAACTAAATCTGAGGGGGGTGCGATGGGGAGGTTCCCTTGTAAGAAGCACGACCGTAGATTCCTTGGACTAGTCAATTCCTATAAAAATTTTATTATTAATACAGTAAATACGCCTTATCATTGCGAAGTGACTGGTAAGAACACCGCCTGGGAGTGGAATGGACAAGCCGAGCGCTAGTCTGAGGCTCTTAAAGATGCACTCATTAATGCACCTATTCTATCACACTCACAGCTGGAGAAAGAGTTCTGTCTCGCTTCGGATAGCTCCAGAATTAGAATTCGTATCTATCTGTGCAAGAAACAGTACAGGGTGGTGTAGTAACGCAAAATACCATAGCATTCGCCAGAAGAATGTTAAACAAATCCGAAAGAAACTATTTGGTGACTGAATTGAAGCCCTCGCTATTGTGTGAGGATTCCACAAGGTCCAGTTCTTTCTCTACTGGCGTAATACTACAGTTTATATCAACCATAAAGCAATGGTCAATGACTGCGAATGGCGAAGCTGACGCACAGACGGTTGGCCCATTGGGCTTTGTACCTTCAGGAATTTCATTTCACATCCCATTATTCGCTGGGAAAGGAGAACGTCATAGTACTGCGCTAAGAAGAGCGCCAGTAGGTTTTTCTGGGGGTAGCGATGATGATCTGAACGAACAGTGTTCGTTACACTATATCTGAAACAAGTACGTTTTGAGAATTATCTGCCAATGTGACTGAGCAATATCAGTGAGGAGGAAGACAGAGACCCAGCTTGAAATGATGTAAAAGATAAGTGGAAGGACAAAGAGAAATTTAACATTCGAATTTTCTACAAAGTCAGTGGCGGAGTCTTGTTCCGAAAAAGAAGTGAGGACGAGGGTGTGTAAGTCTTTCCTTAATTTGAGACAATCTGTGTACTCTAATAAGACGGCGAAAAGGAATCAGAGAGTCTTGGCGACATGTACGGCTTGCCAGAAGGCAAAACCATCTAGCGTCACTGACTGAAGTCTACTTTTCCTCGTAATACCAGACCAATTGAGACAGTTTCCTGCCACCAGTCTGCTAGATCTAGATCCCCTTCCCGTAACGTGATCAGGATTGCGATACGCAGTTATGACAGTCGAATTAACCTTTAAGTACATGACATTTACTCCCCTACAATGCGTGATGGCGAAGCCAATAATTAAACCATTTGTGGAAAAGTTCCTGGCAGATGTCGGAAAGATAGACAAGGTCATCTCGGACAACTGAGTACAGTACAGATCCCAAAGATATTTTATGAAAGTTAAGAATGAAGGCAGTGGATGTATCCTGTTTACATCTAGCTTCGAACCCAGGAAAGTGATTAATCAAGGAACTGCAATAAGCAGCATAGGAGATGGGACGAATTCCTCAGGGACTTCCAAGAAGTGATTAAGAACTTACCGCAAAAATCTACAGATGTGATCCACAGATCAGATGCGTGTGCTGAAAAATTGGCTGCCTACTGCCAGGATAAGATAGCTAGTCAGCTTTCCCCCTACGAGGACAAATAGACACACAGAAGTGGTTCGGTCAGTGACAAGCAGATTAGGAATATGTTCAGAAGAGGAAAGACCTGCGCAAAGGCAATCAGAGAAATGAAAGTAGCTGTAGGTCAGAAAATATTAATGAAATCCCACCGACCACTGCATAAACACGGGTACCTTCTTAAGAAGTTTTTTAATGTCTATTGTGGTCCTTCCAGGATTTGGAGAATTCTTCACCCAAATGTCGTTGAGACTGAGACAATGAGACCCAAGCCTCAAAGTTTGATCATTCATTTGAAGACCAGTATTTTTCTTTACACGCACTGGCAAAATCTTTGACCGTACTAAATCTTGGTGAATTCAACATCGCCCATTGATAAGCGTGTCCCTCTAAATGACTTATTGAAAATCTTACACATTGAGCATCATCCCAAGAAGGAGGTAAAGCTCCTTGAAACGATGTAAAGAAAATTACAGTGTGCACCAATCCCCTTGGCTTTAATTTCCGAAATTGATAACTTAAATTCTTAACACAACAAGACCATTCTGCTGCCAAACGACACGAACTGTTGTCCTTCTTACATCTGCACCTCGGTTCATAATTTGACTATTTAGTGTCGTTCTTACTCACTGCCTACTTTGATCATTACATCTTGAACTTACTGCACTGCCGTTACAGAGAGAAGACGTAGATAGCTTTTCAGTTTCTAACTGCGATCTACTTTCCTTCTTAACATTCTCCCCTGGAAAACTGACCTCAAACAATTTAACGCCTACTGCCGTTTCCTTTATTGTTACCCGCTCTTGCGTTTTAATTAATTTCCCTAACATGTCATCCTTGGCTCCGTGTACTTTGTTCTCCACCACTGCAATCATGCCTCGAAATTTCTCTGTGACCTCCTCTGAATGTCTATTCAATTGAGCATTAACGTCTTTAACCAATAAACTAATAGCTTGGTGGCGTTCTTCCAGAAACTTTTCAAATTCTGTAGGACGTATAGCCAAATTTTCCAAAACTTCTTCTACTGCTCCGTGCCTATTATTAAGTTCCCCACATCTTTGATTTAACGTATAACCCTCTATTTTCAACTTTACATTGACCTCCTTAATATTCTGTTTTAAATCCTTTTCACTCTCTTTCAATTCTTCTCTTAATTTATTCTGACCCTCTTTCATTTCTTTTTTTAAGTTATCCTGTCCCTCTTTCATTTCCTGTTTCATTTTATCCTGACCCTTTCTCATATGTTCCCTTAATTTATTCTGACCTTCTTTCATTTCCTTTAAACCGTTTTCATTTCCTGTTTACTATCTTCCACTTCAATCAGTAACTCGGCCAGTAACTCCTTCATGATCTCTGACATGATTGCTAATTAATTACTTAATACCCACAAATAACAAATTTATTATTTGTATAAAGGTTACTCCACCTTCCCTTGATAACCAGATACACTTTCAAATATGTATTGACTCCACTTCACGCGATAGACAAAATGATACTATCCCTTTACACAAATGCTATTCTACAACCACTGAGGAACTACACACCAAACAGACATAAGAATGCAAAGTTCTTAGTTTACTTAAGGTTTTCCTTTTGTGCCTCCTCCTTAGTCTCGACTCGCTCGTTCGATACCGAAGCCGATGATGTAGTTGCAGCTGAAGCCGATGGTTTAGACTGTAGTTCTGGCAGCTCGCCTCTCGGAGTTCTGCTGCTCTCGATCGTGACTTGGATTAAGACTAGCCAGCAACTGGACAAACCTTATCACTACTTTAACCTACGGGTTAGAGAGTTAAACTTAATACTAAATAAATCTAATGATACAATTTGGAATCAAAAATCTATCTCTCTGTTAACACATTACCATGAACCTTACTGCTTCTGTCACAATCGTTATTGTTGGCTCAATTCTCCCCTCTCAGGAAATGTATATAATTAATACATATCCTGGACACCACGGTCGCCACTCTTTTTTCTTCTCTTCCTACACCGTGCCGGAAATGCAACCCATAACTTCACATAACTAGTCTTGTTGTTAGCATACAAAACACAGCCCCAGTAAGAGAATAAATTGAGAGAATTTTTTAAAAAAAATAGTGTTAAGAATTATGAGTTATAACGTGAAGAAACACAGGGGTAACACTGTCGTTAGACAGAAGTTCAAGTTCTGGGGCATTGCAACTGAGCACACAAACGACAGCTATCTGCGTAGATTGTAATCGATATAGTTTTTAAATACTTTTCCCTTATGGTTTTGTTACTATGTTAAGGTCATTAGCAGTGACTTTTAGAGGTGGTTCCTCCTATATTGACGTCAACACACTAACGGAAAAATTGCAATTGCATATAGTACACTGTCAAGTAACATCGATGATTAAATACCATAAATTGATCGAAATTAATCTAAAATTATTTTGTCTAAACACGTATATAAGAGGTAGCTCTCTAGAACTGTTCCTATAACAGAAATAATTTAATTTTCTTACGCGTAACCTTTCTGGAGTAGCCAAGAATCACTACTAGCAATACACACGTCAGACCGCTCTTTAACGTAAGTCGAAGACCTTAAATGAACCATGCGAGGTGGTGCAGTGGTTAGCACGCTGGACTCGAATTCAGGAGGACGACGGTTCAGTCCCGCGGCCGGCCATCCTGATTTAGGTTTTCCGTGATTTCCCTAAATCGCTTTAGGCAAATGCCGGGATGGTTCCTTTGAATGGGCACGGCCGAGCTCCTTCCCCATCCTTCCCTAACCCGGTGAGACCGATGACCTCGCTGTTTGGTCTCTCCCACCAAATCAACCAACCAACCAACCAATCACAAATGAACTCACTTCGCTATTAAAGATATAGTAAAATCGCCGTCAAAGGTTGATATATTTTCCTAATTTCTTTCTTATGCGTACTACTGTCACTGAGAATCCAAAACGTTTCAAATGTACGAATTTTGATAGAAACAGTAGCGTCAATATTATAAACAATGTCCCTGTCTTTACATTACGAGACTAAGTTCGTCAAATTTCAACTTCAGAACAAAATTAAACCAGTCCTTCGTAGTTTCTGGACTTTTGAATATATAACTCACTCTTATATCCTTTTAAACACAAACTATAGCCCTTTTTATTTTATTATGATTTTATCAATTAAATGATTTTGAAATGAAAATTTTTTAACTCGCAAATACTTTGGATTCTCTATTTTGCGTTTATTTGTCACTAAAGAATCTTTGAATAGAGCAGCTATCTTCCAGTTGTTAATATTCCACAGTTTAATATCAAATGTTCAAATGTGTTAGAAATCTTATGGGCCTTAACTTCGAAGGTCATTAGCCCCTAAGCTTACACACTACTTAACCTACATTATCCTAAGGACAAACACACACACCCATGCCCGAGGGAGGACTCGGCTAAAATGGTTCAAATGGCTCTGAGCACTATGGGACTTAACATCTGTGGTCATCAGTCCCCTAGAACTTAGAACTACTTAAACATAACTAACCTAAGGACATCACAGACATCCATGCCCGAGGCAGGATTCGAACCTGCGACCGTAGCGATCGCGCGGTTCCGGAGTGTGCGCCTAGAACCGCTAGACCACCGCGGCCGGCGGGAGGACTCGAACCTCCGCCGTGACCAGCCGCACAGTCCATGACTGCAACGCCTTAGACCGCTAGTGTAAGATCTAGCTTGTTTCTGTAATAAGGAATGATTTCTCTCAATAGCAATTATTTTGTAATTCCGGCTAAATGAGAACGCTGGGACTAAGTTTTGACTTGTAGACAAAATAACAGTCTACTTCCATCTCTTCACTAACTGTAAACAGAGACAAACGTCAAGGAGTGATCGAGTAACAAACAAAACTAAATCCCCACTCCAAACTAAATGAAGTTAGGTGCTATCACCACATTTTAACTCAATTTAAAACACAAACTGCAAAATTTGCAGCCACTTGAGGTGTTATCGATCCGCGATCCCACTAACAAAACCTTAATGAAAATGTCACTCGTTACTAGCAACTGCGGGAATAAGGGTAGGCGTGGAATACTACTTAATTATGGTTCAGTTAGGATCTGGATAAACACTAAATGTTACTATCGCAACTCTGAGTCGTATAAACTTTATCAAAATGAAAAAAAAAACACCGGTCTGGGTGTTCCGGCAACAATCTTCAAATCTCTTAAAAAAATGGAGAACTCCGCTCGACAGTAAAATAATTCAGTATCCACAAAATCCTACTCACATATATCCTCAAATACCATATCCCTCCAATACATTCACGGTCGTTAGTTTATGCCTCAGAGAATGCCTTCGTCAACCTTTACAATTAATCACAGCACCCGCTTTATCGGCGTGACACAAATACGCCATAACCGGAACCCCGACTCAAATAGCTTGTGCCCGATGGCTTAAGTCAAGCAATACTTATTCGATTCACGATTCACGATCCTCAGAAAACTCGTAACCATGTTACACGTACAAAACTTAAATCCCCACTCAGCTGATTGAAGAATGGGTTACTGCGATAATTCTACAATTTAAATCGAGGAGCGCAGTAAAATTAAATTACACTCCTGGAAATTGAAATAAGAACACCGTGAATTCATTGTCCTAGGAAGGGGAAACTTTATTGACACATTCCTGGGGTCAGATACATCACATGATCACACTGACAGAACCACAGGCACATAGACACAGGCAACAGAGCATGCACAATGTCGGCACTAGTACAGTGTATATCCACCTTTCGCAGCAATGCAGGCTGCTATTCTCCCATGGAGACGATCGTAGAGATGCTGGATGTAGTCCTGTGGAACGGCTTGCCATGCCATTTCCACCTGGCGCCTCAGTTGGACCAGCGTTCGTGCTGGACGTGCAGACCGCGTGAGACGACGCTTCATCCAGTCCCAAACATGCTCAATGGGGGACAGATCCGGAGATCTTGCTGGCCAGGGTAGTTGACTTACACCTTCTAGAGCACGTTGGGTGGCACGGGATACATGCGGACGTGCATTGTCCTGTTGGAACAGCAAGTTCCCTTGCCGGTCTAGGAATGGTAGAACGATGGGTTCGATGATGGTTTGGATGTACCGTGCACTATTCAGTGTCCCCTCGACGATCACCAGTGGTGTACGGCCAGTGTAGGAGATCGCTCCCCACACCATGATGCCGGGTGTTGGCCCTGTGTGCCTCGGTCGTATGCAGTCCTGATTGTGGCGCTCACCTGCACGGCGCCAAACACGCATACGACCGTCATTGGCACCAAGGCAGAAGCGACTCTCATCGCTGAAGACGACACGTCTCCATTCGTCCCTCCATTCACGCCTGTCGCGACACCACTGGAGGCGGGCTGCACGATGTTGGGGCGTGAGCGGAAGACGGCCTAACGGTGTGCGGGACCGTAGCCCAGCTTCATGGAGACGGTTGCGAATGGTCCTCGCCGATACCCCAGGAGCAACAGTGTCCCTAATTTGCTGGGAAGTGGCGGTGCGGTCCCCTACGGCACTGCGTAGGATCCTACGGTCTTGGCGTGCATCCGTGCGTCGCTGCGGTCCGGTCCCAGGTCGACGGGCACGTGCACCTTCCGCCGACCACTGGCGACAACATCGATGTACTGTGGAGACCTCACGCCCCACGTGTTGAGCAATTCGGCTGTACGTCCACCCGGCCTCCCGCATGCCCACTATACGCCCTCGCCCAAAGTCCGTCAACTGCACATACGGTTCACGTCCACGCTGTCGCGGCATGCTACCAGTGTTAAAGACTGCGATGGAGCTCCGTATGCCACGGCAAACTGGCTGACACTGACGGCGGCGGTGCACAAATGCTGCGCAGCTAGCGCCATTTGACGGCCAACACCGCGGTTCCTGGTGTGTCCGCTGTGCCGTGCGTGTGATCATTGCTTGTACAGCCCTCTCGCAGTGTCCGGAGCAAGTATGGTGGGTCTGACGCACCGGTGTCAATGTGTTCTTTTTTCCATTTCCAGGAGTGTATTTCCAGTCTTTAATATACAGCCCTATACCCGTTGCTGCAATCTTTCCCCGAAATACAGACACTTTCAGTCATACTTCTAAAACTGCGTAAACTTCCTACCCCAACAATAAATCGATACAGTCGTCCGATTAATTCATATCGATAACTAACCGCATAAGCTCAAGTCGGCGAACAAACAGCAACTAAATTTCATGTTCTTCCGACCCTGTACACACAAACTTAGTTCCTCTTAAGGGTCTCTCACTGCTCCTCGAAAGTAACTGCCATTCCTCTGGCATAAAACCATAGCTGAACCATTGCGCTGACCAATGTTCGAAGCCACCAATATTCCTTAACAATCGGCAATGAGCAACATATAGCTGTCAGTCGTTCTTCTAGCGGTCAGCTGGTGTACGATGGTCTCTGGCCCCAGAGCTCTGCAGTTGCCTCTGGGCTGACAAATGAACTTTGCAGAATATGCTGTGCAACACCGCGCGACCGCTACGGTCGCAGGTTCGAATCCTGCCTCGGGCATGGATGTGTGTGATGTCCTTAGGTTCGTTAGGCTTAAGTAGTTCTACGTTCTAGGGGACTGATGACCTCATATGTTAAGTCCCATAGTGCTCAGAGTCATCTTTTTGCTGTGCAACAGGGGTGGCCAACCGGCGGCCCGCGAGCCGTGTGTGGCCCGCGCGATCGTTGTTTTGGCCCGTGGACCTGTTTCGTATGACAGAAAAATGTAACTTTTATTTCACGTTAAACTCCTATAGGAGCATCCATCAAGCGTCTTCATAACCAATTACAATAGGAATGTCTCAGTTCATTGATTCAAATATAGATAGATTTTCGGCTACATTCCTGTTTAAAAACATCACTATGTGGGATTTCTTTAGAAAAACCCGTGCGCCATTTTGAAGAAAATGTAGTTCGCCTTGGCGATATGCAAGCAACAATCAGCAGTAGTATGGATTGGGCAACCGGATGCGTTTGTTGCACTGCGCGAGTGAGACGAGGGACAGATATAGCCAATACATTCCAGTTTAATTTTAGTGCAATCTTACAAAACTATCGGCGCTAAAGTTACGGCCTCTCCGTGCATAGTGGTGCACACTCGATCGCGATAGACGTATTAACACTCCAGGTAAGTAAAGTCAGGTTTTATCTCTTTAAATTAATCTTTGATGCTTGTCTTTAATTTTAGTGGTGCAATGGTTCCTGCCTCAGTGCCTTTTTTTAAATTTCAGTAGTGCAAAATAAATAAATACTTAATTGTAACAATGTGTCTCTACTGATGACGTTTAAGGATTCCGCATTAGAAAGGTAGAATAGGCAACCTCCTAGTGCAACTTCATCCACCTGTCTTTCTCTCTAATTTGCAGCAACTAATAATATTATCGACTTGAAAACAATGTAGAATATTTTTATGAAACAGTCGTGGCAAAGGGACTCGAAATGGGGGTCGAAATCTTAAAGTAAGGGTGCTAGGTTAAGTGAATCTTATGTAATTTTTTCTGTTTATGATACATGACTTTCAGCACTAAAATATCGATTTCCTAAAGCAGTTGGTTACTACTCTCAAAAATTCTCAAGAGAACAGCCTATGAAGTTCCCGAAATGTGTATAATACTCATTTGAAAGACTGATGAGTCGACGAGCAGTGTAGCTCTGTGGTAGAATGCTCACCAACTATGTGAATGGCCAGGGTTTGATTTCCAGGTGAGTCGTATTTTTAAACATGGGTGCATGGTTGATATATACTTTTAAAAATAGTCGCGTGCTCTACAAGCATTTCTGTGAAGAGTGAAATACATAAAGACTGAAAAAAAGAAGGCAGCGCTCGAGACTAGTAATTGCTGGATTTCTGGTTCGAGTTTAATTTCGGTCATTACTTTTTTAGTTTTTTTCCGTTCAGTTAGAATGCCTACGTCATATAAATATATGATAATTAGCACATATTTAACGACAAGTTTTACGAAAAATGTGCCTCTTCTTATTTCTAATTAGATATCATATGCAAAAATGCAGATGTAACTCCCTAATCACTGGTCCTTTATATATAAGGTTGTTTCAAAAAAAGAAAATTATTTCAAATTAATTTTTTCCAACTTTATGTGCACTACGCTTCACGGAAATGCTCGTGGAACATGAACTTTCGTTTAAAAATTTACCCCAACTGGAAATCGACGTTCACCCATGTGGCAGTTGGGCTTCCTACCACAGAGCCACACAGGCCGTCAAAACAGTTAAATAACTTCGGGAAACTTTAAAGTTGATTTCGTAAGGAATTTTTTAGAGTTGTGCCGAAGTACTTTAGGTAACTGATATTTGATTCTGGACTTCACCTACCATATGCATAAAAAAATTACAAAATCCCGATTACCGTGAAGTCTCTTTGTCAGTTTCCGAATTATAGTAAAAAAATGTTTGTTTTAGTTCAAGGCGTAAAGTTGGTGTGGCGTCAACTAGTAAACAAATAGGACCTAAGAAGAGAAAAGTTACAGGGAGTTAAGAACTTTCCGAGACAAATGGACTGTAAACTATTTTTTGTGGAGTATAAAACAAAACCCTTATGTCTGATATGCAATGAATCTGTCTCAGTTCCAAAAGAATATAACATCAAACGGCATTACGGGACCAAACATGTTTTATAGGTAAAAGGGACAATTTCGACAAGACCATATAAACGACTTAAAAAGGAAACTTTCTGCTTAACACAGATATTTATAAGGACGAATTCAGAGTGAACATGCTATGTGAAAGCGAGTTATGCAGTTGCTCTGATACTGGGAAAAAAATTAGAGCCATATTCTGATGGCGAAGTGGTTAAGAAATACTTAGAGACAGTTGTTGAAATTGTGTGTCCAGAAAAGAAAAAGGATTTCTCAAAAATGAGTCTGAGTAAAAATGTTACTAGACGTGTGGATGACATTGCAGGACAAACTGAAGATAATTTAAAAAATCGTGCATCTGAGTTTATATTTTACTCTCTAGCTTTCGATGAATGAGCAGATATGGAGGATACCGCCCAAGTCGCGAGTTATGTCAGAAGTATTGATGCCTATTTTAATAAAACAGAAGAATTAGCGGCGTTGTACCAACTTAAGGATACCACGAAGCCATGAGATGTGTTAGAAGCAGTTATATCGGCATTAAGTCACTTTTAGTTAAAGCTTAACAACCTATCGGGGCTAACAACGAATGGTGCTCTAGCAATGGCTGGAAAACGCGAAGGTTTGGTTCAGTTGATTTGTTGGGAACGAAACCCGCAAATCTGTCAACAAGTCAATGCTAAAATTTGATTGAATTATCCATAAAGAGAATTTATGTGCCAAGTCCCTCCAAATGGACCACGTCATGAAGGTGGATATTAAAACAGTGAACTTTTTTAAGCCAAAATGATTGAATCATTGTCAGTTTCAAGAACTTCTGAGGTCTTTGGATTCAGAACATGATAACATTTCATATTATACAGAAGTAAGATGGCTAACCCGTGCGGAAAATGTTGAAAAGGGTTTTAGGTTTGAAGCAAGAAATACAATCGTTCTTTGAAAGCAACTCCCGGAGTTCGAAGATAAAGAACGGTTTTCCGACTTTTTGTTCTTGGTCTACATAACTAGTCACCTAAATGATGTTACTACTCAACTCCAAGGGAATGATGTGCTGATTAACGTCATGCATTATCTTATTTCCGCATTCCAAATGAAACTTGGGCTTTCGGAACAACAGTTTCCTACACTGTCAAAGCAATCGGATGTCATACAGGCGGCAGCGATTAAATACGTGTCTTTGATATCTGACTTGAAATACGAATTCGAAAACCCATTTCAAGATTTTAAAAAAACATCGTCTGCTTTTTTTCTGTCTTTGCTACTCCATTCTGCGTAGACAGGAGTTCACTACCGCAACATCTACGAATTGAACGCTACGAAATGCAATGTGATGCACAGTTAAAGGAGAAATTTAATCAGGTTAGTGTGGAAGAGTACTATAAAACATATTTGGACAAGAAGAAATATTCAGCGTTTCACAAATATGTTTTAAAAATAATTTCATTATCTGAAAATATTTACGTGTTTGGACAGTTTTTTAGTCGCATGAATTACGTCAAATCACAAATGAGAACATAAATTCCTGATGTTGATCTGGAAACATGTAGATCTGATGCTATTCGCCGAAGGCGAAAAGTATCACTTCGTATGGATCAAAAACAAGTCGCACGTATTTTTCTCCAATTTGTAGAAACATTGTGCTACAAGCTATTTCTGTCACCCAGGCATCAACTCTTTTACTACGAATGAGTGATTAGAAAGACATCTGATTGATTGCTACAGCCAAGAAGCAGTACATGTGAAAAGTCCTCTAACGATAAAAATTCCTTAAAGTTTAAGAACGACCTCTACCAGGAACGATGTCCCTTCATTGTATACACTGACTTTGAGTGCATGATAGTTATGCCGATCATTGTGAAGGTGATTCCAATGCCTCTCACACCGCTATCACAGGACGACACGGCAGTGTATCATGTTGTATGCTCATATCATTCCAGCTGCAACATTTTGATTCATATGTCGGGGATAATCCTGCGAAACAGTTGCTCTCTGAGCTCGAAACACTAGTAGAAACATTCCAATGATCAACTCGCAGGAGAATGATACCTTATACAAGAAGACAGTTAAATGTCATATTTCTGGGCTATCTTTGGATATAAAAGTGGAAACTCCTCGTAGAGACCACTGTCACATAACGAGGAAGTTCCACAGCGCAGCTCACAACGCATGCACCTTGAAGTACAGACTACCACGACACATACCAGTCTTCTTCCATAATTTGAGCGGCTCACTTTTTTGTTGAGCACTTGGGGATTTGAAGTTGAAGAATTATTAGGTCAGTCTCATCGCCTTTTCGGAACTTGCAGAGACAATGCGTCAGGACGACATGTATATCAATTGAGCTGAATTTTCCGATGATGCATTGTTTCAGCTTTTCATGTCCAAATGAATACCACACATTTAATTTTATAGATACGCCACGATGGACATGCGGCTGTTTCAAGGTGGATGCATGCCATTGTTCGTCCCTTTGTGGGAATACAATGAGGCTACGAGCAAAGGGGTCGCAACAAAATTACTGAACGTCACTTGGGAACCGTTAGGGGTAAAACCCAATGGGACTCAGGGCAAGTAAGGCTAGAAACCTGCTTCCCTGGTACTTTAAATATGATGCTGGCAACAATCAGAGCAAAATTCCTCGGACCTTTGGAGGTGACGGAGTCCCACCTCTAATTGACAAAGCAGGAACTCCTAAGATACGACTCGGCAAACGAATGGTAACGAGACGGGAAGCTATTAATATCAATGGGGGCTACTCTGGGGAGAAGGTAGAGTTGGCAGAGGCTGCAAGTAAGATGGGTTTGGACGTTTTAGCTGTTAGTGACATTCGGGTAAGGGGTGAGAAAGAAGAGGAAGTGGGAGAATACAAGGTTTACCTGTCAGGAGTCAAAGCAGTAATAGCACAATGGGGTGTAGGGCTTTACATCAGGAAAGAAATGGAACCCAGCGTAGTTGCAATAAGGTACGTAAACGAACGACTGATGTGGATAGATTTGACAGTGTCTAGCAAGAAAATTAGGATTGTGTCAGTATATTCGCATTGTGAAGGGGCAGATCAAGATAAGATGGATAGTTTTTATGGGGCACTCAGTGATGTAGTTGTTAGAGTAAAGGACAAGGACAGTGTTCTGCTCAAGGGGGATTTTAATGCCAGGATTGGAAATCGAACAGAAGGGTATGAAAAGGTTATGGGTAAATTTGGAGAGGATATGGAGGCCAACAGGAACCGGAAACAACTCTTGGATTTCTGTGCCAGTATGGGCTTAGTGATCACAAACTCCTTTTTTAAACATAAGAACATTCACCGGTATACTTGGGAAGGCAGGGGAACCAGATCTGTCATTGACTATATAATAACAGATCAGGAATTCAGGAAGGCTGTGAGGGACACACGTGTATTCAGGGGATTCTTTGATGACACTGATCACTATTTAATCTGCAGTGAAATTGGGATTGTGAGGCCGAAAGTGCAGGAGGTCAGGTCCATATGTAGGAGGATAAGAGTGGAGAAACTTCACGATAAGGAAATCAGGCACAAGTACATAACAGCGATCTCAGAAAGGTACCAGTTAGTTGAATGTAGTCAATTACAGTCATTGAAAAAAGAATGGACAAGGTACATGGACACAGTACTAGAAGTGGCTAAAGAATGTCTTGGAACAGTAGTGTGTAAAAGTAGGATGAAGCAAACAGCTTGGTGGAATGACGCAGTCAAGGCAGCCTGTAAACGGAAAAAGAAGGCGTATCAAAAATGGCTACATACTAGAACTCAGGTAGACAGAGAGAGTTATGTTGAAGAGAGAAACAAAGCCAAACAGATAATTGCAGCATCCAAGAAGAAATCTTGGGAAGACTTTGGGAACAGGTTGGAGACTATAGGTCAAGCTACTGCAAAACCAGTCTGGAGTGTAATTAGCAGTCTTCGAAAGGGAAGTGAGAAGGAAATGACAAGTATTTAGGACAGGTCAGGAAAACTGCTGGTGAATCCTGTGGATGCCTTGGGCAGATGGAGGGAATATTCTGAAGAGTTGCTCAATGTAGGTGAAAATACGATCAGTAATGTTTCAGATTTCGAGGTAGAATGGGATAGGAATGATGATGGAAATAGGATCACATTTGAGGAAGTGGAGAAAATGGTCAATAGTTTGCAGTGCAATAAAGCAGCTGGGGTCGATGAAATTAAGTCTGAACTCATCAAATACAGTGGAAT
Organism: Schistocerca cancellata; assembly: GCF_023864275.1. Lineage (NCBI taxonomy): Eukaryota > Metazoa > Arthropoda > Insecta > Orthoptera > Acrididae > Schistocerca > Schistocerca cancellata. The sequence continues at coordinate 265,218,339 of NC_064629.1, forward strand.
GTCAGGTCTTAAATGGCTACACAGAATAATTGAAATGGCCTGGGAGTCGGGACAGGTTCCATCAGACTGGGCAAAAGAAGTAATCACACCAGTCTTTAAACATGGAAACAGAAAAGATTGTAACAACTACAGAGATATCTCTTTAATCAGCGTTGTGGGTAAAATCTTCTCAGGTATTGTTGAAAAGAAAGTGCGAGTATTAGTTGAGGACCGATTGGATGAAAATCAGTGTGGGTTTAGGCCTCTTAGAGGTTGTCAGGACCAAATCTTTAGCTTACGGCAAATAATGGAGAAGTGTTATGAGTGGAACAGGGAATTGTATCTATGCTTTGTAGATCTAGAAAAGGCATATGACCGGGTTCCTAGGAGGAAGTTATTGTCTGTTCTACGAGATTATAGAATAGGAGGCAAGCAATTAAAGCTCTTTACATGGATAGTCAGGCAGCAGTTAGAGTCGACGGTAAATTGAGTTCATGGTTCAGAGTAGTTTCAGGGGTAAGACAAGGCTGCAACCTGTCTCCACTGTTGTTCATATTATTTATGGATCATATGTTGAAAACAATAGACTGGCTGGGTGAGATTAAGATATATGAACACAAAATAAGCAGTCTTGCATATGCGGATGACTTAGTTGTGATGGCAGATTCGATTGAAAGTTTGCAAAGTAATATTTCAGAGCTAGATCAGAAATGTAAGGACTATGGTATGAAGATTAGCATCTTCAAAACGAAAGTAATGTCTACATCTACATCTACATTTATACTCCGCAAGCCACCCAACGGTGTGTGGCGGAGGGCACTTTACGTGGCACTGTCATTACCTCCCTTTCCTGTTCCAGTCGCGTATGGTTCGCGGGAAGAACGACTGTCTGAAAGCCTCTGTGCGCGCTCTAATCTCTCTAATTTTACATTCGTGATCTCCTCGGGAGGTATAAGTAGGGGGAAGCAATATATTCGATACCTCATCCAGAAACGCACCCTCTCGAAACCTGGCGAGCAATCTACACCGCGATGCAGAGCGCCTCTCTTGCAGAGTCTGCCACTTGAGTTTGTTAAACATCTCCGTAACGCTATCACGGTTACCAAATAACCCTGTGACGAAACGCGCCGCTCTTCTTTGGATTTTCTCTATCTCCTCCGTCAAACCGATCTGGTGCGGATCCCACACTGATGAGCAATACTCAAGTATAGGTCGAACGAGTGTTTTATAAGCCACCTCCTTTGTTGATGGACTACATTTTCTAAGGACTCTCCCAATGAATCTCAACCTGGTACCCGCCTTACCAACAATTAATTTCAGTCAGTGGGAAAGAAATATAAACGGATTGAGTGCCAAATAGGAGGAAAAAAGTTAGAACAGGTGGACGGTTTCAAGTGCTTAGGATGCATATTCTCACAGGATGGCAATATAGTGAAAGAACTGGAAGCGAGGTGTAGCAAAGCTAATGCAGTGAGCGCTCGGCTACGATCTACTCTCTTCTGCAAGAAGGAAGTCAGTACCAAGACTAAGTTATCTGTGCACCGTTCAATCTTTCGACCAACTTTGTTGTATGGGAGCAAAAGCTGGGTGGATTCAGGTTACCTTATCAACAAGGTTCAGGTTACGGATATGAAAGTAGCTAGGATGATTGCAGGTACTAGTAGATGGGAACAATGACAGGAGTGTGTCCTCAATGAGGAAATCAAAGAAAAACTGGGAATGAACTCTATAGATGTAGCAGTCAGGGCGAACAGGCTTAGATGGTGGGGTCATGTTACACGCATGGGAGAAGCAAGGTTACCCAAGAGACTCATGGGTTCAGCAGTAGAGGGTAGAAGGAGTCGGGGCAGATCAAGGAGAAGGTACCTGGATTCGGTTAAGAATGATTTTGAAGTAATAGGTTTAACATCATAAGAGGCACCAATGTTAGCACTGAATAGGGGATCATGGAGGAATTTTATAAGGGGGCTATGCTCCAGACTGAACGCTGAAAGGCATAATCAGTCTTAAATGATGATGATGATGATGATGATGGAAAGTGTGACCGGATGGCTGAGGCAGTCAAGGCTACCGTTTCTGAAAAGCAGAAAATCCAGGTTCGAGTCGCTATTTGGTTACAAAGAGTCAAGTGCCGCTGTTGAATTCTTTCAACGCCCGAAGCAGCTAAATCATATCAATTTCCCTTTATTTTTGAAATATTTACCAGACTTATCTCACCATTAGCTAAAATAGAATGCAGATTCCCACCTACGTTTGCTTCTGTCCTCTTATCACGATATAAAATACACTCATTTAAACTGTGATGTATATTTGTTTGTATGCTACAGACGTAACTGATTGGGGCAGTCCTTATTCGGAGGGAGGTCAGAGTTACTTTATCATGTATGGTATGAGGAACACCATGGTCGGATAGTCGGCTTCATTAACTGCAGCTCGTTGTCCCTCACACCCAGCCACTCTCACCCATAGTTGCAAGACTCTCCGACTCACTAGTGAAATTATGGTCTGGGAGGTAATGGCACAGTGTGCCATATAGTGTTACTTGCAGGCTCCGTCATCCCGGATGTTGAGTACACACACAGAAGCACGCATTTTAGATATGCACGCCTGTCAAATGGGGTGGTGGTAGTCCACCGCGAGTGGCGGAGCTTAAGCACAGCTCCCGGCTACCACGTAAACGGCAAGGCACAAAAGACACTGACCATGTGTTGGATTTCCGTGGTACGAAGATATGCCATACTCGCCCGTACAAAACGAAAGATGTGTCGTGGCGAGATTGTTCACTGAAATGAAATAAGACTACGAAAATATCTTGCATATTTGGTGTCAAACAATCCAGTAATGCTACATTTATTTCAAAAGGTACAAAAATTGAGTGCATGCATCGGACGAGTCCACACTTAGAATATTCTATACAGCAAAACTATGCAAATTACAGCAAAATTAATAATAGTGATTCATGCTAATCTCCTTTACAAGTGACTTGCATGAGAACCTGGTGTGTTGCGAACTCAAATCAAGTGGAAAATGTATAGTAAATTTTAGTAGTGGGCTCAGCGTAGCTTCTAAGACATATTATAATTGTATCTCAAGGTCACACCCTCCCCTCTTAGGCAATTAATTGTATGTGGTTCATTCAAGGCCAGAATGTCACATGGACTCCCACACGCCCTGGGCAATTGTGTAACATAGAAATGGAGGTCACTCATTAACAGTGCGTGTTCTGGGACAGATAATGTTCTAAGACCAGGCCACTCTCCCCTTTTCTCTCTAGACCAAATGGTTACTTAAATCAAGTCCTTCTCTCCCTTCCCTCATTTTCTCATTAGAGAAATTGCGTGAACCTCCTTATTTTTGGGCTGTAAACTGTAGTGGAAGGCGCTGCTGCCATGTTTGATTGAGATCAAGGAGTGTTTTTTTTTTGTAAACAATAACAGGTATGAATATGATAACAAATTACTTATGATGTATTAGTATTATTTTGCTTTGTTAACCAGAATAGGTTTATTGACAATATTTTTTCTACACTAAAAGGTTTTGCAATACAAAAATTTCATTTTAACCCAACATTTTATGCATGTTAACATTTAAAAGAAAATTTAATAAATATATACATAGAGATACTTTGTTTTGCACTAATACTTGCAATTTACACTGGGCAAGAGATTCGCGATAAATTGAAGCTAAGTTAGGGACCAGTGCCGAGGAGAACCACCTGTAAAGCTGCACTGGGATTCGATACGGACCTGGCGAATTAATTGTTTTCGACCCTTCAGTTGCTTCTCGACACCAGGGACACCAGGGACACCTTACGGGAGTCCGTGACACCTTCAAACAATTGTCTGTACCACCTTATGTTTGGATGCTATTTTAAACTCGAACTACAAAAAACATCAGCTTTTCTTTTGCTGTTTGTCATTTTTATACCATTCTGATCGACTAGAGACTGGGCAGAAGCCTTCGACCTACTTAGTGATTTTACATACGACCAGAATTGGAGAAAAATATTAGTGTTTAACGTCCCGTCGACAACGAGGTCATTAGAGACGGATCACAAGCTCGGATTATGGAAGGGTGGAGAAGGAAAGCGGCTGGCCCTTTCAAAGGAACCATGCTGACATTTGCCTTAAGCGATTTGGGGAAATCACGGAAAACCTAAATCAGGATGGCAAGTCGCCAGTTTGAACTGGCTCCTCCCGAATCCGAGTGCAGTATGCTAACAACTGGGCTGCCCCGCAAGGAGAGAATTTTATTGGGTAATCCATAAAATCTTCTGCTAACGCATCACAATGGAAAATTGGTGTACGGTTTGTACATAGATTCTTTTATAGATGATCGAATTTCTAATACCTTTTGACTGTTGACAATATCGTGTTCTTATTTGAACGGACATTGCAGTAATCTCTGCTTCCTCAGTTATTAAAGCACGTTGGATGTTTTCCGCCATTAATTCAGTTACTCGCCACATTCTCCTCTAGAGCCTGATATACTATTAATTTAAATTTTGCCCATTAATTCCTCTACTTCCATCGTATTGGAAGTAAATGATGTCAATTCATTATCTAAGTAGGATTCAAACAACTGCTTATCGGTTCTTTACAGCATTAAATCTCTCCTAGTCATCTTGACTGATTTATTAACCTAAGTAATCATCGTCGCTATGATGACATCATGATCACTAATGCCTGTCTTCCTACTGACACAGTCGATAAGGTCATGCATGTTTGTAGCTGCAAGGACTAAAATATTTCCGTTGCTGATGGGTTGTCGAACTAGCTATTCCGGAAAATGTGTTTAGGACCACTTCACAGGACTGACTGCGACCTGCATTGAATTTATATAGATGTACCAAGGGGAGTCCCACAATTTTCTTCCCCATAACACAGGTCCAGAATATGCAGCAAAGGCAGTCTCCGACTCGAAGTAACATCTAGTTCAGACCCTTCACTCGTCTCCAAATCAAAGGATTCCATTCAATTCTGCACACCTTAATGCAAATTGTAAGCTCTGTTTGCACACCGCGAGCGAGGCCAGCAGTCTTCATCACTTCCGACACTCGCAAGTACGAAGTGAGAATGGCCTTAGAACCGTAGCGATAGGACTCGTTGATGCCGATATGATTCATAACATGAAGCTGTCTGCACGTTGGACCTTCGATAGCTTCAGGCAGGGCCTCGTCTACATCTCGGATGAGGCCCCTCAGCAGACGTACCGGCGTAAATTAGACTTTTTTCCAGCCCTGACGCCATTCCCCTAAGGGGCTCCATAACGCACCTAGGATTGTAGCTCGTATTATTAAGTAGCAACACCGCCTCCCCCCCCCTCCCACGCCCTGTGTGCCTGCTCTGCAATGCTCATGGAGCGGGCACTTGTTCACTTACAATGACTTCTGAGTTCAAATGCTGAACAGCTGGATGAAAACATCGTCCAAAACACAGCAGGCTCATTGTAAGCTTACATATGACTTCAGAATGAATGTATGGAAGTGAAACATGGACGATAAATAGTTTGGACAAGAAGAGAATAGAACCTTTTGAAATGTGGTCTACAGAAGAATGCTGAAGATTAGATGGGTAGATCACATAACTAATGAGGAGGTATTGAATAGAATTGGGGAGAAGAAGAGTTTGTGGCACAACTTGACCAGAAGAAGTGATCGGTTGGTAAGAGATGTTCTGAGGCATCAAGGGATCACCAATTTAGTATTGGAGGGCAGCGTGGAGGGTAAAAATCGTAGAGGGAGACCAAGAGATGAATACACTAAGCAGATTCAGAAGGATGTAGACTGCAGTAGGTAGTGGGAGATGAAAAAGCTTGCACAGGATAGAGTAGCATGGAGAGCTGCGTCAAATCAGTCTCAGGACTGAAGACCACAACAACAACAACTGAAAGGGAGCAACAGAAATAGAAGCAGTAGTCGCTAACTTTGCCACATAAGGCGGTCTGAACATTTCAGGTGAAAGCAGGCATGCTCGGTGTACTCTAGGATTGCGTTGTCTGCGTAGCTGTTAGGAGATGTGGCTGCTTGCTAGCTATAAAAGCCCAGACTCTATATATCGGTACTATGTCTGAACGGGGAATCCGAATCACGGTGGGTTACGAGACCACCATATTAAATTTTGCGTTTCAACATCACCATCAGAGCTTCAGGACGATCTGCTTGCTTCAATATTTTTCTGTCCGAACGAAAACCAAGATCGTTCGAAAATGACTGTCTTCGACGATAGGTAAATAATGAATGACTATTCTCTCCCCGCGTGAACGCAGGACTGACACGCCAAAGAGAATGATGAAACCTCAAAGATTATTCGCTTCACTCTCTAACCCACATGCAACAGCAAAAGCTTCCAAAAACTATTCCGCCAATGGCTCGTGGCTGCGTTATGATCGGAGCAGTTCACGCTCGAACATTTCCTCGCGCTACAGCGGCCGTCGGCCGACGCCACCGGCTACCGGCTATACGCCGCCAGCCGTCAGGCACTGACCGTCACGTGAACGCGACGCGGGGCTATGAGTGTAATTATCAACCATAATTTTGTTATTTGAAGTTATAATATTTACCACGGATTTACATATTGGATTTTGCATGCTAGAAACCTACGAACGTCGTTCAAAAGTTGTAAAATGGACATACAAGTGGGAAAAGGTATGGTGTTCATTTTTATTCATTAAAAACGGGGCAATTATTGAATTTTAGACAAAAACCTGGTACAAATAAGGAAAAAAAAAAACAGTCCATAAATTATATTGACAAAATTCAGTGGACATAGTTTACCTTTATATCATGAACGCAGATGATTCAAATAACTTTTTACAATTTTTCTGCCCCACTGTTACCGTATTTTTCACTTTTCTGTATTTTATCAAGAAGTGAATTTTTCTTTGATACTGTATCGTAAAAGTCAGCGCATGATCACATTAAAGTGCATTTTGAAAACGAGCAATACCTTCACTGTTTCATCTTTCATTCTGTTTTTTTTTTCACCTGATCACAAAGAGTTCACTAAGGAAAAGAGATGTTTCGCAGCAGCATTCGACCCAGCAATTGCCAGGCAAAACTCCACCATATGAATCATGTTTTTCAAATGGTTCAAATGGCTCTAAGCACTATGGGACTTAACATCTGAGGTTACCAGTCCCCTAGACTTAGAACTACTTAAACCTAACTAACCTAATGACATCACACACATCCATGCCCGAGGCAGGATTCGAACCTGCGACCGTAGTAGCAGCGCGGTTCCGGACTGAAGCACTAGAATCGCTAGGCCACAGCGGCCGGCTCATGTTTTTCGTGTTAATATTTTTACTATTCGAATAGACAAACATTTTACACCACATTGCGCTAGCACTTTCATTGTCTCCTCCTTCACTTTTCCTTGGGTTCTGAGTACATGAAAATTTATCGAAGAGTTCGTCTTCGTCAACAGAAAAATTTGACACAATACTGCTAACTGAAGTACAACAATGCTGAATATCCTTCCATTGTAGCTGATCCTTTTCAAAGACCACCCAAATGCTTTAAAATGTTTGAGAAATGATAAACACCATTCATTAATATACTCAGTTCAAGTGTCATAGAAGATGTCACCATAGCTGTTAAATTCTTCAACAGTAATTTCATCCTCTTCTTCCAGTTTTGTTAACTGCTCATGTACAAATGATAAGAGAAATCTTTCAGACTTTCTACACTGTAATTTTCCCAATAATTTGTTCATTTCTTGATACACTCCCACCACTGTGATTTCTTGTTTCTCAATACATTTAATTGTTGTGGAGAAAGGTCTTAGATGGCTAACAAAAAATGCAGAAAACAATATACAGAGGGTTTTAAAAGAAATGCTTAAGAAAAACAGGACACTTATCAATGGAAATGAAATAGAATTTGAAAGTAGGAAATATTTCTATAATCCTTTCCAATACTGGTAGCAGTCTTGTACTGCTGTGCCCGAGTCCCGTTTTGTATTCAGTTTCATGAAACTTACAGAATGATTTGAGAGATTCAACCTTACTTTGTATGTGTAGAAATGCTGGTTGTTTTTGTTTACAATTAATTGGTAGTCAATGGGTACCCAGTCTGACCCAGATTGTAAGGAACTTCGCACTACATGTGCTGGGCAGCCAGCAACTGTAATATTATTCACTGTCTTCTGTTGCAGTTTATAGAATACATTGTTTTTTCGTTTCCTCTATTTATCATCATAATTGGTGTTAGTGTTGTCTGGAGAAACTGCAACGAACTTCCCCTCAAGTACTTATTTCTTTAAAATCTCCAGCACATGGTTCTGAAGTAAATCTGAAGTTTCTCTTGACAAATTAACCAATTCGAGTACTTTCACTATGATTCCATTTTTCGGGAGAAAATACGTGACAAGGAGAGTAACTAACCACAAATTCAAATGATTCAGTGTATCAATAATTACAGAAGTGAATGGAGCACCTTTCAGTTCATCTAAATACTTCTGAGCTGCACACGGTGCAACAACATTTGAAATAATTGCATTATATTTTGTGGATCCACAAGTGAATTTAAAGCTTAAAAGTTTTTTAACAAGTACTGTAGTACAATCCATTGACTTAATCGTTATGGTTATTGCATTGCACTGTGGTAAGCAAACGTAGCGCCTTGTGCTAACAATTGCCTATTCATTTCAGTTACTGTTTTTAACTTTAGGTAGTAGTTACCTACACATTTATTTGAATTTTTCGTCTGGATAGCCATGCTATGTTTCTTTGTCTTTACGTGATTCACAGTGTCAGACCTTCCACCAAGTTCAATAACAAATTTTGATTTACACAACGTACATTATACGGTTTCTCCCTTACTAGTGATACAAGGAAATTCACTTTTTATGTGTTGTTGTTGTGGTCTTCAGTCCTGAGACTGGTTTGATGCAGCTCTCCATGCTACTCTATCCTGTGCATGCTTCTTCATCTCCCAGTACCTACTGTAACCTACATCCTTCTGAATCTGCTTAGTGTATTCATCTCTTGGTCTCCCTCTACGATTTTTACCCTCCACGCTGCCCTCCAATACTAAATTGGTGATCCCTTGATGCCTCAGAACATCTCCTACCAACCGATCCCTTCTTCTGGTCAAGTTGTGCCACAAACTTCTCTTCTCCCCAATCCTATTCAATACTTTCTCATTAGTTATGTGATCTACCCATCTAATCTTCAGCATTCTTCTGTAGCACCACATTTCGAAAGCTTCTATTCTCTTCTTGTCCAAACTATTTACCGTCCATGTTTCACTTCCATACATGGCTACACTCCATACAAATACTTTCAGAAATGACTTCCTGACACTTAAATCTATACTCGATGTTAACAAATTTCTCCTCTTCAGAAACGCTTTCCTTGCCATTGCCAGTCTACATTTTATATCCTCTCTACTTCGACCATCATCAGTTATTTTGCTCCCCAAATAGCAAAACTCCTTCACTACTTTAAGTGTCTAATTTCCTAATCTAATACCCTCAACATCACCCGACTTAATTCGACTACATTCCATTATCCTCGTTTTGCTTTTGTTGATGTTCATCTTATATCCTCCCTTCAAGGCACCATCCATTCCGTTCAACGGCTCTTCCAAGTCCTTTGCTGTCTCTGACAGAATTACAATGTCATCGGCGAACCTCAATGTTTTAATTTCTTCTCCATGGATTTTAATACCTACTCCAAATTTTTATTGCACTGCCATTTTGGCCTGATGAAAAAGTAGTGATTGAGAAGATTTAAAATTGTCAGGTGTCGGCTATAATGTCTTCAGACTGCTTAAAACCAGCAGTAGAAAATACAGCAAGAATCTTCACTACCAAAAGAGCAAACCATTAACAGTATAGCGAAGAAAGCAAGTAGCAGTGATATGAAGTATCTGAGGACCGAGAAGACAGACTAGAAGAGGATAACCTTTGTTGTTATTCGTAACCTAGTTTTATGTAATCCCTTTGCTTGCAGTATTGCTCTCTCTGACTCTTTTCGAGTTAACGAGTAAGTAAAGTGCTAAAAGTCATAACGGCTTTAATTAATTATGGGACGTAGTACCCAAAACAGTAAAAGTGGTTCTTCCAAGCGTACATAATTGCGCTGTTAACTACAAATGAAACACCCGATAAATACTTTAGCCAAGGGGAATCACAAAATGAAGGGACGTTTGAGCGTCCCCAAAAAAACTTTCGGGATAGCGGGACATTTGGAAATAAAACGGGACTGTGCCGTTGAAAACGGGACGAATGGACACCATAAAAGACCTAACATTTGCGACGTCTTATTCGCTTTGGAGTTCATACAGGGGCGAAAGCAGGAGAGGCAGCTCGGGGCCTTTGTATTGTGTTTGGGGTGAGTGCCTTTGGACAAAACACGTCATGAGAGGATTATCTTCTTTCAGGGAAGATCGTTCTGGCATGAATGATTTTCCACATTCAGGAGGTCTCCGTAGCCGACACTTATGATGAACTGTATGTGATGAACTGCGACGATTTAAGTGTTGTGCGAGATTTGCATTCAATAGGTAAGGTTCAGAAGTCGGGTGTAGAAGTACTCCGTGCTCTAATTCATAGTAACAAAAGTCAAAGCAATGCTTATTGCTGTATTTTTGCTTCAACGCCATCAGTTCATACATTGAGCATTGCTATGCAGTATTGTTACTGGTGGCAAGTTATGATACCTTTATATTAACTTCTTAAGAATAAATTAATGGCTGAGCCGTAACAAGGGTCATATTCTCGAGCAAAGATCAGCATGAACATATTTTGCATCTGTTGGCTGAAAAAGTGCGATTTGCACCAGCAGCTGCTCCCCAGGAGCGTGTCCATCGCAGCTGGTATTTATGGCCCCCACAGCTGAGACGCCTTTCGGTCGCAGAGTAAGAAAAACGAAAGACAAAACTGTATCAACTGTTGCTACTACACGTAACACATTCTGCAGATTTCAAAAATAAAACCATCCCGGAGGTTATTCTGATCTCAAATGTTTACCTGTCCTGCTCCTTGCCGAACAACCATCAAGAATGTTCCCCCTTCTTACTGAACAACAGTCAAGGTAGTTCGTTACCGGAAGAAAATGCACTGCGAACCTTTTATTTTTGTTATGTAATGGATTTTGGTGATACCCATCCCAATAGCGCAAAGTCAGTTATGACGACACGAATGTGAGGACAACACAACACCCAGTTCACGCGTGGAAAAAATCTCCGAACCGGGCGGGAATCGAACCCGGTCCCTTTGTTTAGCAGTCCACCACGCTGACTAGGGTTGTTCCGCTGAATAAGTCAGGAGTTCATTACACTCAGCTGGCGGCTACACGGGTAGCTGACGCTGTATGGCGTGGAATGGGCGGTTTTTTAAGTTAGAAGGCCTCGGGAAAGTATGGGGTGGGCTGCAATCTCAAAGGGTGCATGACAAATACAGGACGTGCTTGGATCATGGAACAGTCGGAATTGTAGTTGTAAATTGTTGTAGTTGTGCTAGGAAAGTCCCTGAGCTTCAAGCGCTAATAGAAAGCACAGAAGCTGAAATCGTTATAGGTACAGAAAGCTGGCTAAAGCCTGAAATAAGTTCTGCAGAAATTTTTAGGAAGTGTTCAGGAAAGATAGATTAGGCAGAATTGGTGGTGGAGTGTTTGTATCTGTCAGTAGTGGTTTATCTTGTAGTGAAATCGAAGTAGATACTCCGTGCGAATTGGTATGGGTGGAGGTTATACTTAACAGCCGAACTAAGTTAATAATTGGCTCCTTGTACCGACTCCCAGACTCCGATGATATAGTTGCTGAACAGTTCAGAGAAAATTTGAGTCTCGTAACAAATAAATACCCCACTCATACGATTATAGTTGGTGGGGACTTCAACCTTCTCTCGATATGTTGGCAAAAATACTTGTTCAAAACCGGTGGTAGGCAGAAAACATCTTCCGAGATTGTCCTAAATGCTTTCTCCAAAAATTATTTCGAGCAGTTAGTCCACGAACCCGCGCGAATTGTAAATGGTTGCGAAAACACACTTGACCTCTTAGCCACAAACAATCCAGAGCTAATAGAGAGCATCATGACTGATACAGGGATTAGTGATCACAAGGTCGTTTTAGCTAGGCTCAATACCGTTTCTTCCAAATCCACCAGAAACAAAAGCAAAATAATTTTATTTAAAAAAGCGGATAAAGTGTCACTAGAAGCCTTCCTAAGAGACACTCTCCATTCCTTCCGAACTGACTATGCAAATGTAGACGAGATGAAGCTCAAATTCAAAGATATAGTAGCAACAGCAATTGAGAAATTCATATCTCATAAATTGGTAAGAGATGGAACTGATCCCCCATGGTACACAAAACAGGTCCGAACGCTGTTGCAGAGGCAACGGAAAAAGCATGCGAAGTTCAGAAGAACGCGAAATCCCGAAGATTGGCTAAAATTTACAGTCGCGCGAAATTTGGCACGGACTTCAATGCGAGATGCCTTTAATAGGTTTCACAATGAAACATTGTCTCGAAATTTGGTAGAAAATCCGAAGAAATTCTGGTCATATGTAAAGTACACAAGCGGCAAGACGCAGTCAATACCTTCGCTGTGCAGTGCCGATGGTACTGTTACCGACGACTGTGCCGCTAAAGCGGAGTTATTGAACGCAGTTTTCCGAAATTCCTTCACCAGGGAAGACAAATGGAATATCCCAGAATTTGAAACACGAACAGCTGCTAGCATGAGTTTCTTAGAAGTAGATACCTTAGGGGTTGCGAAGCAACTCAAATCGCTTGATTCGGGCAAGTCTTCAGGTCCAGATTGTATACCGATTAGGTTCCTTTCAAATTACGCTGATACAATAGCTCCCTACTTAGCAATCATATACAATGGCTCGCTCACCGGTAGATCTGTACCTACAGATTGGAAAATTGCGCAGGTCGCACCAGCGTTTAAGAAGGGTAGTAGGAGTACTCCATCGAACTACAGACCTATATCATTGACGTCGGTTTGCAGTAGGGTTTTGGAGCATATACTGTATTCAAACATTATGAATCACCTCGAAGGGAACGATCTATTGATACGTAATCAGCATGGTTTCAGAAAACATCGTTCTTGTGCAACGCAGCTAGCTCTTTATTCGCACGAAGTAATGACCGCTATCGACAGGGGATCTCAAGTTGATTCCGTATTTCTAGATTTCCGGAAAGCTTTTGACACCGTTCCTCACAAGCGACTTGTAATCAAGCTGCGGGCCTATGGGGTATCGTCTCAGTTATGCGACTGGATTCTTGATTTCCTGTCAGGAAGGTCGCAGTTTGTAGTAATAGACGGCAAATCATCGAGTAAAATTGAAGTGATATCAGATGTTCCCCAGGGAAGCGTAAAGGGACCTCTGCTGTTCCTGATCTACATAAATGACCTGGGAGACAATTTGAGCAGTTCTCTTAGGTTGTTCGCAGATGATGCTGTAATTTACCGTCTAGTAAGGTCATCCGAAGACCAGTATCAGTTGCAAAGCGATTTAGAAAAGATTGCTGTATGGTGTGGCAGGTGGCAGTTGACGCTAAATAACGAAAAGTGTGAGGTGATCCACATGAGTTCCAAAAGAAATCCGTTGGAATTCCATTACTCGATAAATAGTACAATTCTCAAGGCTGTCAATTCAACTAAGTACCTGGGTGTTAAAATTACGAACAACTTCAGTTGGAAAGACCACATAGATAATATTGTGGGGAAGGCGAGCCAAAGGCTGCGTTTCATTGGCAGGACACTTAGAAGATGCAACAAGTCCACTAAAGAGACAGCTTACACTACACTCGTTGGTCCTCTGTAAGAATATTGCTGCGCGGTGTGGGATCCTTAGCAGGTGGGATTGACGGAGGACATCGAAAGGCTGCAAAAAAGGGCAGCTCGTTTTGCATTATCACGTAATATGGGAGAGAGTGTGGCAGATATGATACGCGAGTTGGGATGGAAGTCATTAAAGCAAAGACGTTTTTCGTCGCGGCGAGATCTATTTACGAAATTTCAGTCACCAACTTTCTCTTCCGGATGCGAAAATATTTTGTTGAGCCCAACCTACATAGGTAGGAATGATCATCAAAATTAAATAAGAGAAATCAGAGCTCGAACAGAAATGTTTAGGTGTTCGTTTATCCCGCGCGCTGTTCGGGAGTGGAATGGTAGAGAGATAGTATGATTGTGGTTCGATGAACCCTCTTCCAAGCGCTTAAATGTGAATTGCAGAGTAATCATGTAGATGTAGATGTAGATCACTCAGCTGCCGACGCGGATTTTCAACCTGGTTTGACGACATCTTCAGCTAAGAACCTGTAGGTTTCTACTGGTGTGGAATTGGTAAACAACCTGAGCATTTCAGACTGTTTAGGTAATGTGTGAGAGTATATTGTTGATCCTTGAATAATGTTTACTTCTGTGTTCAATAAATGAATGAAAAACGCTGTTAAAATATGTACTGTACTAATACAAATGAAATACAGCTTACCATGATAACCTTACGATGAATGTCTGTTCTAGTAAAATATGAAGCATCTGTAACACGAGCGTGTCTACGAATTAGTCTTAGTTTATTTGCTGATCTGTGTCATACTCACGTAGTATGGAAATGTGGAATTTAATAAGTAAAATTGTGTATTCACAAAAAGTTATGTAGGCAGAAGTGGAAAGAGGCATTATCAGTTGTGCATTATCGTAAGTTTCTCCCCCTTACACTAAGAGTCCGCAGCTCGTGGTCACGCGGTAGCGTTCTCGCTTCCCGCGCCCGGGTTCCCGGGTTCGATTCCCGGTGGGGTCAGGGATTTTCTCTGCCTCGTGATGACTGGGTGTTGTGTGCTGTCCTTAGCTTAGTTAGGTTTAAGTAGTTCTAAGTTCTAGGGGACTGATGACAATAGATGTTAAGTCCCATAGTGCTCAGAGCCTTACACTAAGAGGTACTGGAAGTTGCGAGATTATATTTCATGGAGAAGCCTTCTTAAGATATCCTTACTGGTTTCCAACTGATATTCAGTGGTAATGACAAGTAAAATCAATTGAATTTAGCAGGATAATTCTGTGCCATCCAGGAAGTAACTCTTCCGTAACAGATTTGCCAGACTTATTCTGCAGTGATGCCAAGATTCAACTAACTACCAGGAGGAAGAATACCACCAATGTGCGCACTGAGCGGGCTCGGATGTGATTATAGCTTACGTCTCAAAGACGCGGGTGCTGAACGTCGGAATACGTTAAGTATATTTCAATGAGTTTTATTGCCATTTCTGTAACGAGCTTTAAGGACTAGAGCGTAGTTACTTATAATACTTAGGTACACCGACTGCAAATTAAATGCAATAAATTAATAACTGTAACAACTTTTTTTATCTTAAGCGCACTGAATACTGAAAAGACCATTCACATTTTGAAGCGTTCCAGTGCTTATACGGTAAACATTAAGAGTAGGCAACACGTCTTTTGATCATTACACACTTTTAAAATATTTTTCTTAAGAACGTTGCCATTGACACTATTCCCCCAGAACAGAAGAACACAAATGAAAAGATAACGAACGACACAGCAATTACTGCAGAACAAGAACATCAACAGAGAGAC
The DNA here is from genome assembly GCF_023864275.1 of Schistocerca cancellata. Taxonomy (NCBI): domain Eukaryota; kingdom Metazoa; phylum Arthropoda; class Insecta; order Orthoptera; family Acrididae; genus Schistocerca; species Schistocerca cancellata. Next base: position 265,233,880 of record NC_064629.1, read on the forward strand.
TTCGTAATCTATGAATAACATAAAGTTCCTCATCAAGTCGTCTACTGCGCACGGAAACTATACGCCAGGTCCGAATAAGCGCTCTCCAAAACTGCTGTAGAAAATTAAACCAGCTAAGAAGATCGGAAAAGCAGTTGTCATCAGAACGTGGAGCAAGTAACACAGAACGCTGACAGTAATATCTAGAGTAAGTGATCGTTAAGCAAAACCGTCATTCAGTCGATAAATGCTGCAAGAATGACAAAAATCATCTACTTGTAATAACTACAATATTACCATTTCTGATGCTTTGTCAATAAAAGCGAAAAGCGTCTGTGTTTAAGAAGTTTTCAACTTGCAATACGCTTAAGGCAGAGAGAACCCGAAATAACAACTGGCTCACCAAACTGAACGCGCTGCTGAGATTCTATGCGGCGTCGGCGCAGTGTATTATTAATTTAGCCCCAGACGTTTTGATATGAACGACCACTCTAGGGTATCGTAATATTCAGAAGAGAATTATCGAGTTGTAATGTGACGGCATAGATGGACAGACCGTTGGTAGAATTTACTGACGTTACCCATACTCTGTTGATTCATAAAGCCAAACTACCACTTCCTCGGATTATTGTCTAGACTTACTGTCTGCCTGTGAAGGAATTCCTCAACTTTGTCTGAACAGCATCAACATCTCTGCACCCCACGCACAACGCAGGCCGATTATATGCCAATTAATAGCAGCAAAATGCTCTATGCTTCTATCTTTCTGCCAATAACTTCATTTCTTTCGCAGCAGACTGACACCCTGTTGATGAGGAATGCTCCATTCATTGTCATAAGTTATGAAGACATCCTCTGTGGGTGTTGTAGGCGGGGGTAGGGAGTGGGTTTGAACGATAGTGTGGTAGACCGTAACACTTCTTTCTTGGCTCCACAACAGGGTGAAAGACTACTGCGAAAGAAATTAAGCCGTTGACAGAAACATGCAGTCATAGCACATATTGCTCTGATTAACTGGCATATAATGGGTCTATTTCATGTGTGAGGTGCAGAGGTGTTGCTGCCATTCATCCACTGTTGCTCAGTTTTCTCACTGGCAGTAATTAATAGGGCTTTAATGAATGCAGATACCTGTCTGAGGTATCAGAACGATTTTTGCTTTTAACTAACGACCCGGTCGTTTCCGGGGCAGGGTTCCTCACCTCAGACTGATACATTTACTCTTCTCCATCAATCACCCCTGAAAGTTTGTGCTATCATCGCGGAATCACCCTGTAGGAATAAATCTCCGTTCATTGTCATAAGTTATGAAGACATTCACTGTTGGCGTTTTTCTTAAACAAAGAATTCAAACTTCTTAATACAAAATAAAGCAAATACTTCTAGAAAAAATGTTTTATTTTTTTCCATTTTTGTTGAACTTCTATGTTGTGGCTCTACCGAAATAAGAGATCTCCTGAGGCAATATGACTTGTCAAAAACACAATTTTTTAAGCGAAATTAAATGAAATGATACATATTTTGTAGGAACTTTCTTAACTGAACTGCAACAATCAAATGTTACCTCTTCTTTACTGTAAACCGTGAAAAGAAGACATAGCTTTGTATTCTGGGTTCTTTATAAGATTATGCTGCTCTCCCGTTATAAATTTTACAAATCCATCTATACTCGCATTTTTGGTCGCAATTGCAAAATATAAGAACTGGCTGATAATCCAGGCGCAGCTATTGTTCTTTGATTCAGGAAAGAAATGCCAGTCTGGCTGAATTACTTATGTAAGTGTTATAGTAGTTTCTGTAGTTCTAGTAATAATTGCGAGTTTTTTCTACTCCTTTTCCATATTTGGAATTGCTCTCTGCAGATTAGTGTCAGCCAAAGCGTCGACAGTATGCGAATAACCGCAGTACGGACTCAACTTCAGTTTAATCTAGTGTAGTTTTTTACCTGGGTGGACGTTCTTGTTTACTATGTCATACCATATGGACACTATTTTGAATTGGAGGATAGGGTTGCTAATATTTTTCCAAACGTTTTTCCAGTTGACACCGCTAGATGTTTCTCTTCTAGAGAGTCTACCTTGTGGTGTCTTGTGAGTTGGCAAATTATCTTCAATACAGTTCAGCTCCATGTAGTAAGTGCAGACGAAGTCAATGTGAGAGTTGATACGGCCAATGTCGACTGGCGCCTTTGGAAGGTAACTTGTTTGGACTATTTAATTGATTCAGAACGTTGGCAAAATTTAGTGTACTAAGAACATTTATTTTTACCAAACAAGACATAAATTATACTAAACAAGGCATAGATTGAATATCCTGAACAACTAACAGATGATGAAACACTCCACTGGGTGGCGCCTGATTGGCAAAGAGAGTTTGACTAGGTGACCAGTGAGCCATGTACTCTGACCCTAAAATTGTGGATAACGCAAGCTGAATTGATCTGACGCTGAACAGACTTTGATTGATCAAATCTGCTGAAGCTTCTCTACATAGGTGCAGCTGAGAGCAAGTGGCGATTGAGATCTGTACGCCCTGACTATGCTGGAGCGGCAATACGTTACCCTGTTTACTTCGTGCGGCAACGTGACTTGCAGCTGGCAAGATGTGTGCGGCGGAGGAGGTAAGACGTGGAGGCGGCACCTGTGAATCTATCGCGGCAACGAAATAAATGCAAAAATCTCACGGTCTAGCGATCAGGCAGACGGATTGCAATTTACTCTCTACCAGAGTTCTGAAATCACGGTAGACTTCAGTGTGTGACACACCAGTTGGCTGGTCATACCAAGGACCAATTTGGCTCACGTACACGACAGAGCGCAAAAGGATACCAAACGTCAAGACTGGTAAACCAAAAACGAATAAGTGTGCCCTTGGCAAACGAGTAGTCCGAGACGTTTGAAGTCACACTGTCGGTACAGTAAGAACTTCAATATAGGCTCCCCAGTTTAAACTACTCGCAAGTGACGTCAGTCTCAGCACAGGTCCCAAGTACCAACCACCCATGCCAGAGCTTCGACCAGAAGTCCTCACCAGACCAAAGTTTTGCACCCGAGAGCTTGCCACCTATCCAGAAAATATTCCGTTTTCTCGGAAACTGCACGAACGACACCGTCTTCACACCGTCTTGAGCTAATCACAAGGCTCTAGAGGCACTAAATCTCTCCTCCCACATGTCAGCAGAAGCTCATGTCGAACCTGGGCAAGAGTCAAGAAACCTGTGTCTCTGAAAAAAAAAGAAGCCGCCAATTACTAGCTTTTTTTTAAGTTTTCGCAGAGGGGGAAAAGATGATTTTCTCCGAAGTCGCGTCTCGTCACACGGCAACAAGCAAACAGATACAGTCTCAAAGATCTTTATGTAAATCACCTGTGCCTTGGAGCTTGTTAGTCCTAGCTATGAGGTGTAATAAAGATTCTATCTCCAAACGTTTCTCAGATGCCGGAGTTTTCTTATACAACATGGGCTGCCAAGGGACTTGCCACACTGGCCTTCTTGCAATATCGGCGAACACGGAAACATGTGAATTTTATCAAGCGTGGCTCTGCACACAATGCCCAGTTTACGACTCCACTGAGTAGATATGTCCCTTTAGACCGTCACTCCTGCCCAGGCTTCTGCTGGCACCGCAGCAGGCACTGTGGCATTGTTCTGCTGGAGCCCTGTATCAACGAGGGACTGCCTGCCTTGAACAGCTGTGGGCCTGTGCGGCAAGATTTACTAAGGGATGGGGTTGCCACCAATTGCTTTTAATTCCCAACATGCCGTTCCTACGAACTAAGAATCATAAAAATACTTCATGCTTTTAGCATCCTACCAGGCTCCATCAACGTCTGCTCAGGCCGTTAACTTTCTGGAGTCTCGCTCAAGGTGCATCAGGTTTTAATACAATCCTTAATAAATTTCCGTATGTGAAAAGTAGGTGAGTCCTCTCTCACTGCCTACTACCTGCCATTGATTTCTGCATGGGTAGTGTCTCACTTCAATATTGTTTAGTGTGACATGACCCAGAGGAAATCATTGAAAATTTGTAGAAAAATCTCATCCTGATAACCGATATATGTGTGAAAAAGATAACTTTGACAATCAAGATTTCCCATTTCTAAAACACATTCTAGTTTGACCTAATTTATTCCAGGGGTCATTCACTCACATGAAGCTGCAAGCTAGCAAGAGTACATGTAAACATTGCTGTGAGTAGTGTGAATTATGTTAAACCCAGGGGTCATTGCTACATTACAGACTTCCGTTTAACATTTAATATGCAGTTACAAGGCCTTAAAGCAAAGAAATATACCTATTCACACCATATCCTGAGGTCAGAGATGTCTAATGTCCCTAATCATCTACAATGTCCTGGGGTATGAACTGTTCTCTGCTCTTGATTTACCCCTGCTCTATCACGCATTTGGTCTCAATCATCAAACACATACATTCCCATATTCTCAATGAACAAGGAAAAAACACGTGTAATCTGTTTGTCTTATTACCTAAGTTGTGTAAATTTGTGTATTATTTTAAAGCAAATACAGCCACATAATCATTGTCGAGAGCATTAATAAACGTGCAGAAAAAACATAGATCCCATAACCAAAACAGTTCAGTTGATACATACAAAAGACACAAAAATATATTACATAATAATATTACAGAAAGGTGTCCTATCGCTTCCTGGGGAGAAAAATTTTACAATTGAAAAGTCACACGAATTGAGAACAATGCACTTATGTGCACGCACAAACTGTGGCTGGTAGGATCGAAGAACAGCAATTAGTGCCAGAGTGGAATGGCCTCTCACTCAGTGTATGACATGGCAGAAGTGGTGGCAGACGTCTCTGGCAGCATCTGGCGACTTGGCAGCTTCTCGACTGCAACTGGACCCTTGACCTCATTCTTGTCAGGCCGCAGTCAGCCGCTATGGATTGGCATGACAGCATTGCATTTGATGTGCGACCCACCCCCTAGCATAGAAATCCATTCAGTGTTAGCGGGACAAGGGGCAGCCCTACTCTTCCTGTTCACCTCTGCACCGGAACATGTGCCTGCCAGCACGGGACATCGGATAAGTTCGCCTTTTGTCGAGGGGATGCATCATTCTCGGCACCCCACTGAGTCAATTAGGCTCGCCGCATGCGTCAATTGTGGTGTCACGCGACTAGCTTGTTCCTCAATTAGTGGCATGGTGGGTCGTTGGCTTCTAGAGGGTTGTTGCAGGCATGTGGTGGCATCACGCTGTCTGCACTGGCTTGAGATGTGCTGCCTCCACTGGTAGACAATCGGGCTGCGTGACGTACGTGCGTCAGTTGTCAGGGGCCGGATCTGTCGCTGCGGGTGGTCCCACTTGCCTTGGCTGCTACAGCTGACTCATTACATCTGCCTGCTCCACTTGCCCTTCGCTGGCTGGTGTGGGCCGTGACGTCCTGTCTGCCGTGTTGGTTCTGGGGTCCAATGGCAGATCTGCACAATCCTCAAGTGTGGTCAAGTGCTGTATTCTCTCACAAATCGATATAATCAATTTACAGAAAAAAATATTGAAGAGTAAAATTTTTTTACTTCATATTTTACTTTAAATTTGTAATATTACTAAGGACGCAATATCCAAAAATACACTTAATGACTGCAGGGCCCTGTTAATGCTGTATGGACGTAAAGTATGTGGTTTGAGGTGTCTTTGTTTGTGTGTGCACTTGTTTTTGTTAGTTTTCGGTTTGTTATACTCCTGTCATGCACCCTAATTTTACGCTGGCGCTACCTCTATACCTTCACCAAACGTGCAGACTTCTCCCAATACTAAATACTAACTTACTGTACTACCATATGCCTTTGCTAATACTACTGAGGCGAATTTCCATGCATTTTATTCCTTGTATACTCCTATTTTATTTCTCGATGTCCAGTGGTGTTGTCTGCTGACGCTGAAGTGGCCAGGAAGTGCGTCTACTCACTCAGGTGCTGGTGATTTGCCTGTAATCTTTGTAGTGGCGTTTTATGACTGTGTACATGTAATTTTACATAGTATAAGGATGGCTCCTGTCGCCTCTGTCAGGATCACTGCAGCTGAAATGAAACACAATCATATTGCATTATATATATATATTTAGTCTCATCTATGGTCCATCATTTCATTTCTGCTTCCTGTTTCCGGGTCTGGGGTTCGCCACTCTACTGTAACCTGCACTAGTCCGTGCTAATTCCCCATACACAATATTTCGCCGGTGGCGCTCACATGGGGCTGGCAAATTCCACCAGGAGACAAGCTACACTGCACGACAGGCAATGGCGCATAACACACCGAGTCTTAGCGTCGACCACCGCCCAAAGCGTGGACCGCTAATACCATACGAGACACATCCGAAAATCGAGACGCACTTGCTCTATGGCACGATTTACCGTTTTGACATCACGATAAACATAAAGTGACGTACATCCGTCCCTTGGGCAGTGTACAAGAAACTACGGAAAGTAAACAGAAACCATTTCAGTGGCCATGGTGATACTTGAGAAGGCTCTTCTACGAGAATGCTATGGCAGAATACGATGTCAATTGTGGCCAACTTCCGACAGATTTCCTTGTTCTCCTGGGAGCGGAAATCGGACAACGATTGTGACGTCCAAAGAAATAATAGCAGTTCTCAGTTGTTTGGAGCACTCAGTATTGCAACGTGCCTGGTTTGGTATGTCACATAAATTGCCAGTTGTTAATGAGATATAATTTGCAACAGAATTTTAATTCCATCTGCCACCTGCCAGTGAATGTTGGCGTGAAGATGTCATAAGTACGCAACTCATTTGACCACTTTCAACAAGGTTCAAATGGCTCTGAGCACTATGGGACTTATCACCTGAGGTTATCAGTCCGCTAGAACTTAGAACTACTTAAACCTAACTAACCTAAAGACACCACACACATACATGCCCGAGACAGGATTCAAACCTGCGACCGTAGCAGTCGCGCTGTTCCGGGCTGAAGCACCTAGAACCGATAGGCCACCGCGGCCGGCTTTCAACAAGGACTCATGAAGAAAACTAATGGACGTGGCAAACAAACAGAACAACACTGAAATAGGACAAATGGAAAATTACGCTAAGCAACACAATATCAAAATTGAATTACGTTAAACAGTTCATCCATGGAGACTATTTACATACTGCACCTCCTCTTCCCGTAGCAGTTTTATTGTATCTTCGTATTCTAACAGGCTAATATCGCTCGTTCCGATAGTTTCTGCAGCATTGCTTTGACATGAGTCCGCAGCGGCTGTGTATCAATTCCTGTTTGAATTTTCTCTGCGTGACCCCTGATATGGGTTAGGTGGCCTCAATTACACATATTCGCTACGTTGGCCATTCTACTGACATTGACCGTTGTATGTCCTGCTATTGCTTTGCTGTAGGTCCTTAGAATCCTGTTGGCCTTGGTTCGAGTTCTATTGCTCTCTCCTGTTTCCGTTCCGTCGGTAGTTGTTGTTGTTATGATTATAATTTCCTCGTCTTCTTCTATTTTACCATGATGGCTGGTTATTCCCATTGTAGTTTGAATTTTGGTTTCGTTTCGATATATGTTTCCCCCATTTCGTCCATCGTCATTCCTCTCTGGCAAATCTGACCAGCTACGGTCATTATTTCTACTTCTTTCCCGCGAGTTGTGAATTTCATCCATTTAATCGAGTTCGCACAGCCCGCTCTTGAAAGCTTCGATTGAATCGCTGCATCTACCGATGAGCAGTTGCTCGTAACGTAAAGATAATTAATGTAGCAGAGCCTTATAACTTCCTTGGGACTGTATGGTTGATCCAAGAATCGATTCTTCTTGACAACGGATTCGAAGAATTTGACAGGTCTGTGGAATCCTGACGCTTCTAAGTCCTTTTCTAACATGATCTCCTGTTTTATCCTCTCCTGCGTGTTTTGCGACCAGTATGTGCTAAGGAATGCGTCCTTAAATTCTTAGTAGGAGCGACAACTCTTGCAACACCACGCATATGTTCTGCAATCGACCTTTCTAAAAAACCACAAATAAACTGGACCTTATACTTTAGTGGCGAAGATTCTGGTAGCCCGTGATCATACTGTGCCATCCAGGTCTTTGGATGTAATGCGTTGCTTGCCTCCTTGTAGACTTGAAAATTCTGGATGGTCAAGAAAAGTTTGTGGTCGAAAGGTTCGACGTATCCGCTGTACGAATTTACCCTCTCGTCTGCAGCGCTTGATTCCATATATCCGCGCCCAAACGATCCTCGCGCACTGTTGTGGTATCCCCTCGTGTTGTCAGATTCACGTAATAACGTTTCCGACCTCCTTAGACGTGTACAATTGTTTTCCGGCTCTGTCTCTTACATGCCGCGTGTTACCGACGGAGCATTTTCTATTACGCGTTCCGCCGCGGCAGGAGCATATTGTTGCTGCATTCGCCGATGTGCAGGGGTGTGTCCTCGTATAGCGGTTCGGAGAATCGCAAAACATTTTCTTCACTTATGTGATCCTCTAGATGGCGCTCTACCGGACGAGATTGTGTTTGCAATTGCGCGACGCGTGCCGCGCGGGATTAGCCGAGCAGTCTAGGCGCTGCAGTCTTGGACTGTGCGGCTGGTCCCGGCGGAGGTTCGAGTCCTCCCTCGGGCATGGGTGTGTGTGTTTGTCCTTAGTATAATTTAGTTTAAGTAGAGTGTAAGCTTAGGGACTGATGACCTTAGCAGTTAAGTCCCATAAGATTTCACACACACACATTTTGCGCGACCCGTTCATGTGCCTGACGAACGTCCTTAGCCATCTCATTTTGTAGCACGGCGACTCGGGTGTGCTGATCTTTAACTTCAGAGATTTCGGTCTGCTTGATTTCTATCTGTTCGATTCGCTTCGCAGCTCACACATTTTTTCTTGCGCTTCTTGACCTTTTTTTTTTTTGCCTTGCTTTTGGAGAGTTTCAGGTGCCTTTTTTGTCTTACACACCTCAGTTCTGGACAGTTTAATTTGTTCTTTGGCCACTCATTCGTCTCTTCGTGCCAATCATGCTGTTTTGGCATCGCGCTTTCTACTGTCAAAAATTGTTCAAATGGCTCTCAGCGCTATGGGACTTAACAGCTATGGTCATCAGTCCCCTAGAACTACTTAAACCTAACTAACCTAAGGACAGCACCCAACACCCAGCCATCACGAGGCAGAGAAAATCCCTGACCCCGCCGGGAATCGAACCCGGGAACCCGGGCGTGGGAAGCGAGAACGCTACCGCACGACCACGAGATGCGGGCATTTCTACTGTCGTTTCCTTGACATTCTCTATCTCTTCTTGGATTCCTGCGATCTCTTTCTTGACTCCATCTAGTCCGTTCTTATGACTAATTTGTGTCTTTCCTCCTCTTCCTCCTGTCTCTTTTTCTCTGCCTCTTGTCTCTTCCTTTCTGTCTCTCGCCTCTTCGCCGAGCGGAGTGGCCGCGCGGTTTGAGGCGCCTTGTCGTGGATTGCGCGGCCTCTCCCGCCGGAAGTTCGAGTCCTCCCTCGGGCATGGGTGTTTGTGTTGTTCTTAGCATAAGTTACTTTAAGTAGTGTGTAAGTCTAGGGACCGAAGACCGCAGCAGTTTGGTCCCTTAGGAATTCAGACACATTTGAACATCTTGCCTCTTCCTTTCTGCCTCTTGCATGAATTGCATAAGAGCCTCAAACTAAGATCCACTGCTAACACCTCCAGGGCTCGATGAACGAGATTCCATGATTCTGTGACGTTTCGTTCGTGATTCTGGTCGACCAGTCTCACTGATGGTGCTTCTCGTACCAGCATCACCTACATTTCGTTCTGCTGCGGTCTCCCGTTCACTTTCGTCACCTGACTGAAGCATGTCGTGATACTCTGCAGGTTCTACGTTCGACATTTCTGCCCGGTCTGCAACTGCATTTACCTGATAAACCCGTGTAATATCTGTCTTGTCCCTGCTAATAATATGACGTGGATCCATGGTTAACAAAATACAATTACTTCCGCTACTCTGCAGCAAACGTGCCTTGCTTCTTGTAATCATGCACTCTAATTCTGAACCAAACGAATTTAAACAGTACACATTCCTATGCCACACAGATTCTACTCTAAATTACGCTCCAGTGAGCTACTAACTCCTAGTTCCTGACAACTACAGCACCCTTGTCTATGAGATTTTCGTTTGTGAGCACTCTATACTAACAAATCAGCACAACGCCGTTCGCCATCAGAAACAATCGTTGAACTGACACTGAAGTCACGACCACAACATGAGAATACACACATACAACAATTATTAGCACTATGTCTAGCCGCCAGCAACACAAAAATACTCTACCCAGTGCACCACATTAAACATGGAAACAGAAACTTCACTATGCAACACTATCTACTATCTGACTGTCACAGAAGGTGCCATCAATCCGACATCCTGGCATGGGACGCCATAATGAAAGGTAACCCGGTGGGGACTGTTTATATGATTGATAAAGTTGCCGGCCGGGGTGGCCAAGCGGTTCTAGGCGCTACAGTCAGGAACCGCGCGACCGCTATCGTCGCAGGTTCGAATCCAGCCTCGGGCATGGATGTGTGTGATGTCCTTAGGTTAGTTAGGTTTAAGTAGTTCTAGGGGACTGATGACCTCAGAAGTTAAGTCTCATAGTGCTCAGAGCCATTTGAACCATTTTTTGATAAAGTGGCCATAATTTTAGTGTTCGAATAGCATTCTAAAAAAAAAAACAGACATACATTATGCTAAACAAGTTATTGATTGCATACCATAAACAACTAACAGGTGGTTTAAGACTACACTGGACAAGGATTCTGGGTTGGCAAAGACAGTTTAACTCTGGCCCTAAAAATGTGGGTAACGCAATATGAATTGATATGACGCTGAGCAGACTTTGATTGATCAAATCTACTGAAGTTTCTCTATATAGGTGCAGCTGAGAGTAAGTGGTGATTGAGATCTGTACGCCCTGACAATGCTGGAGCGGCAGTACTTTACCCTGTTAGCTTCGTGTGGCGATGTAAATTGCAGCAGGCGAGATGTGTGAGGCGGAGGTGAGGCGTGGAGGTGGCAGCTGTGAATTGATCGTGGCCATGAAAGAAATGCAAAAATCTCACGGTCTAGCGCTCAGACAGACAGATCGCAATTTACTCTTTGCCAGAGCCCTTAAGCTGGACGCTGTGGCCGCGCGGTTCTAGGCGCTTCAGACTGGAACTGCGTGACCGCTACGGTCGCAGGTTCGAATCCTGCCTCGGGCATGGATGTGTGTGATATCCTTAGGTTAGTTAGGTTTAAGTAGTTCTAAGTTCTAGGCGACTGATGACCATAGATGTTAAGTCCCATTGTGCTCAGAGCCATTTGAACCATTTTTGAAGAGCCCTTAAATCACAGTAGATTTCAGTGTGTGACACACCTGTTCACTGGTCATAACAAGGACCAATTTGGCTCACTTATACAACAGAGCGCAAAAGGATACCAAATGTCAAGACTGGTAAGCCAAAAACGAATAAGTGTGCCCTCGGCAGACGAGCAGTCCGAGACATTTGAAGTCACACTATCGGTACAGTAAGAACTTCACTACAGGATCGCCATTCTAAACTACTTGCAAGTGAAATCAGCCTCAGGACAGGCCCCAAGTTCCAACCACACGCCAGAGCCTCAACTAGAACTGTTCCCAGACCAGAGTCCCACACCATTAAAAAAAAATCAATTTTCCCGCAAACTACATGAACGACACCGCCTTCACCCCATCTTGAGCCAATCACAGGGCTCTAGAGGTGCTAAATCTCCCCTCTCACACGACAGCACAAACTCATGTCGAACCAGGGCAAGAGTTAAGAAACCCACATCTCTGAAAAAAAAGAAAACGCCAATTACTGGCTTTATTAAGTTTTTGACACAGGGAGAAGAGACGATTTACTCTGAAGTTGTGTCGCTTCCCATGACAAGAGGTGAACAGATACAAGCTTAAAGATCTTCGTCTAAATCGCCTGTGCCGTGGAGTTTGTTAGTCCTAGCTATGAGGCGTAATAAAGATTCCATCTCCAAATTTTTCTCAGACGCCGGATTTTTCTTATACAATCGAGGCAGCCAGTGGAAGTGGTTCACAGGCCTATCTGCAGCATCGGCGAACATAAAAACAGGTGAATTTTTATTACACGTGGCTCTGCACACAATGCCTGGTTTACAACCCCACTGTGTAGACGCATTGCTTCAGACCTTTGCCCCCAGCACCATGACAGGTATCATGGCATTGTTCTGTTGGAGACCTGTCTCGATGAGGGGCTGTCCTCCCAGCCCTGTTTGGCTGTGGACCTGTCTGGCAAGATTAACTAAGGGATGGGCTCGCCGCCAATTGCTTTGAACTCCCAGCATGCCGTTTCTATGAGCTAAGAATCATAAAAATACCTCACGCTTTTAGCTCCCTACCAGGCTTTATCAACGTCTGCTCAGGCTGTTAACTTTCTAGTCTCACTCAAGGTGCATCAGGTTGTAACAAAATCTTTAATAATTTTCCATATGCGAAAAATATGTGAGAGAGAGTAACTCATCCATTCTCATAGTCACTTAGGATGTTGTGATAAAGTACAGTGATCTAAAAAAGATTAGCAGTTAAATCCAGGACTTGCGACACTTGTTGGGTGGTGTAGCATATGCGAGTGTGGATCACACAGTGTAATTTGTGGTTGCATGTCGAGAGAAGGCGAGGCGCGGCAATAAACTGCAGAGCAGCTGGGCGGAGAGCAGCCTTGTTGTTGGTGAGGCTTCTGGCGGCGCATTGAAGGAGCCGATGGGAGCGGAAGTATTCAGCGAACGCGGACAGCAACCTCATTAGCTGACAACAGGGACGGGCCAGCTACAGGCTGCCTGCTGAGTCGTTGCCAGGTAACGCAGCGATAAACCAGGGAGCCGTGCGACGTAAGTGAGTTTGTGGCGCATTACAGCGATTAAGTGTGGACGTGTGTGCAGATTCTGTTTTCATATCCAAGCAGTGCTTCCCTGTGCGTTAATCTGTGAAGTATAAAGAAGTGCGCATGAATGTACGACACAATTCATTTTTTTTTTTTTTTTTTTTTTTTTGCAGTGGACTGGGTTTTGTATTATAGGGCTAGTTCATGTTTATTAAATTTCAAAAGCTTTTTCTGTAACACATGGTATTGGGTACACTTTATTTATTTATAGATTGGTTCTCTTACAAAAACTTTTGTCACTTAAAACATTGCGTAATTTGGGCTATTTGGTTAAAGTAAACAACAAAAAGTGATCTGAATAATTTTGAGAAAGGTGTTTCTATGTACTTTCTTTCAGCTTGGACGTTAATATTTCGTAAATTTTGAAATGGACTGAAACGAAATGTAATTGTAATCTCCAGATGGATATAGTGGTGTGAAAAATTTGAAAATATGTTTCAATGTATTTATCTTTCTGCAAGGATTTTATATTTCATAAAATTTGAAGTGGACTTAATTGCAGTGTGCCATATGACCTTATCCTGTTTGAATAAGTCTGTACACAATGAAAATATACATTATACCTTTGTAACTGTCAGAAAATTCACCGAAGAGCGAGCGAAAGGAACTTGTACACCTGCCTTATATCGTGTAGGATCCCCGCGAGCACGCAGAAGTCCCGCAATATGACGTGGCATGGACTCGACTATCGTCTGAAGTAGTGCTGGAGGGAATTGATATCATGAATCCTGCAGAGCTGTCCATAAATCCGTAAGAGTACAAGGGGTGGAGGTCTCTTCTGAACAACACATTTAAAGGCATCCCAGATATGCTGCCGGTCGGGGTTTCCGAACGGTTCTCGGCACTACAGTCTGAAATAGCGCGACCGCTACGGTCGCAAGTTCGAATCCTGCCTCGGGCATGGATGTATGTGATGTCCTTAGGTTAGTTAGGTTTAAGTAGTTCTACGTTCTAGGGGACTGATGACCTTAGAAGTTAAGTCCCATAGTGCTCAGAACCAGATATGCTCGACAATATTCATGTCTGTGGGTCTTGGTGGCCAGCGGAAGTGTTTAGATTCAGAAGAGTGCACCTGGACTCACTCTGTAGCAGTTCTGGACGAGAGAGGTGTCGCATTGTCCTGCTGGAATTGCCCAAGTCCGTCGGAATGCGCAATGGACATGAAAGGATGCAGGTGATCAGACAGGAGGCTTACTTACGTTTCACCCGTCAGAGTCGTATCTATCACCCCAGCTTCATACGCCCCACACCATTACAAACCCTCCACCAGCTTGAGCAGTTCCCTTCTGACATGCAGGGTCCATGGATTGATGAAGTTGTCTCCATACCTGCATACGAGACTCGTCCGATCAGGCAACATGGTTCCGGTCATCAACAGTTCAATGTCGGTGTTGAAGGGCCCAGTCGAGCGGTTAAGCTTTGTGATGCGCCATCATCAAGGGTGCACGAGTGGGCCTTCGGCTCCGAAACCCCAAGTCGATGATGTTTCATTGAATAGTTCGCAGGCTGACACTTGTTGATGGCCCGGCATTGAAATCTGCAGCAGTTTGAGGAAGTGTTGCAGTTCTGTCACGTTGAACGATTCTCCTCAGTCGTCGTTGGCCCGTTCTTGAAGGATCTTTTTCCGGCCGCAGCGATGTCGGAGATTTGATATTTTACCGGATTCCTGATATTCACGGTACACTTCTGAAATGGTCGTACGGGAAAATCCCCACTTCATCGCTACCTCAGAGATGCTGTGTCCCATCGCTCGTACGCCGACTATAACAAAAAAATGGTGCAAAAGGCTCTGAGCACTATGGCACTTAACTGCTGTGGTCATCAGTCCCCTAGAACTTAGAACTACTTAAACCTAACTAACCTAAGGACATCACACACATCCATGCCCGAGGCAGGATTCGAACCTGCGACCATAGCGGTCACGCGGCTCCAGACTGTAGCGCCTAGAACCGCACAGCCACTCCGGCCGGCGACTATAACATCACGTTCAGATTCTCTTAAATCTTGACAAACTGACGTTGTAGCAGCAGTGAACGATCTAATAACTGCTCCAGACACTTGAATCTTAGATGCGTTGCCGACCGTATTCTGCCTGTTTACAGCTCTCTGTGTTCGAATACGCGTGCCTATACCAGTTTCTTTGGCGCTTCAGTTTAGTATGTATGGATGGATGAGGTAGTGTTAAGTGTAAATCTGGAAATAGGAGAAGGTAAGCCAAGCATGACGGATTCGTTGCTAATTTTCAATTATGTTCAGTTAGTGGGGAAATTCCTCTTTTCACTAAATGAGGGATTTTTGATTTTCTTCAAAAACGCTTGTTTCACACGGCTTCTGAAGACAAATAGTTGGGAGATGTAAGGGTACAGATATCAACCCTACACTTGAAGGATCGAATGCACCCTTATGCTCTTTATTACAGTGCAGCGGCATTGCTGACGTGGATGCCCATAGTTCTAGAAGGGAGAGATTGGCGCCTGAAAATCGTTTGGCACGGTGTAAGTCAGTCGAGCCTGAGCAAATCTGCAGAGTAGGCCCCGGGAGCTCCTGCTCCACGCATCGTGCTTAATGATGAAATTTGTGTAAAGAATATTGAAAGTCGCAACAGAGTTTAAACGTGAGTAGAAGGCGTATTTTTGCGAGCTAAGTGAGGTTAAAGCACAGATTAAATTTCTTATGGGGGAATTGTTACGTAGTGAAAAGGCGATGGTATAATGATGAATTGGCAATGGTAAACTCACACAAGTTCGTCATAAATGGGTGATTGTAATTGTAGAGTGAGTGCTGTGAGAACAACTAGGGAATGTGTTGCATGAATTTAAAGTTGAATAAAATAACTCTATCATACAATACTGTTAATGTATTATAACCTCTTCGTTATTAATAGAATATCTTGGAAGGGACAGAATCATAGAGCAGTGTGGCAGAATAGACAGGGCGTGCGTCTTAGGCTCACGGTCAAACTGTAACTTCTAGTGCATTTAGGTTGACAGTAAGATCACCCTCTATATCTGGCTAATTATTAATGTCCGATGCCTCATTTTCCTACTAGACAGACAACAGCAATTATCAATTAACTATATTCACTAATAAAATCTATATAGTTCACACATTTCAAGTGTTCTAGAGTGAAACTCAACATTTTATTTGTCAAATATTAATTATTAATGTCCACTTTTCACGTAGCAAATTCTATGAGGAGCCTACGCGTCATCAGGTCTTTACTAATATTATGTCACTATGCAGTAAACCAGTTAATTCTGTAGACAATTGAATATTGTTAAATTATGGAAGTTGTACGAGGAGCTACGAAGTTTTAAGATGTGAGCAAGAGATTTAGGTCGCATACCAATTTCACCAGTCTGTTATAGGATGTACTCAGAGCCAGTTCTTATGTGATAGTCGACTCTACCATGCTCTAGGCCGGCCGGTGTGGCTGAGCGGTTCTAGGCGCTTCAGTCTGGAACCGCGCGACCGCTACGGTCGCAGGTTCGTATCCTGCCTTGGGCATGGATGTGGGGGATGTCCTTAGGTTAGTTACATACACGCGAAGCTATCTGAAGGTATATATATCCTAGATGCCCTCTGTTTACACTGCTGACGGAATTGTGTTCGGCAAGTGGAACTGACCAAGTAGAATGTTCCGCTTTTGTACCAGCTGACATACGAGATGATCTTCCTTGCAAAAGAATCAAAACGCTTTTCGTTTCTTCCTGCAGTCTTCTTCTGTATGGCACTGGTTAATACAAAGAAAGCATATATTATTGGATCCCAGAATATTGAGGCGATCATGAACGTTTTTTACTGTCTCGCAGTCTTGTGCCCAGTGACCTTGCTGCTCATAGAACTTCACAATAGTGTTGTACCTTCCGTACTGACTGTATGTCCTGGCTTGTAGAGAACCAAGACGACTGCCGTAAACAGTACAATGCCAGTTAACTTATGAGTTTCCACTAGAATGGTTTGTTTCCTCTTCGCCCCGTCAACCTCTTCTGACAAGAATTCCATTAGTTTCAGAATGCTCCATTGTGCCAATAGTAACTTTTTGGGGAAGGTTATCCAGCGCCGACATACACTAATCAGCCAGAACATTATGACCACCTACCTAATAGCCGCTATGTCCACCTTAGTACGGATAACTGCGGGGACACGTCGTGGCATGGAAGCAATGAGGATTTCATAGGTCGCTGGTTGGAGTTGCCACACACAAGTAAACAAATTCCGGTAAATTCCGGAGAGAGGGGTGATGATTTCTCACGCCACGTTGAATCACATCCCACATGCGCTAGATTGCGTTCAGATCTGGTGAGCTGAGGGGCGAGCCCATCAAGTGGAACTCGTCACTGTGTTCCTCTAACCACTCCATCACACTCCTGGCCTTTTCACTGCCATCGGGAAACATGATCGTCATGGAGGGATGTACGTGTTCTGCAACCAGTGTACGATACTCCCTGGCTTCAAGGTGCCTTACACGAGCTCCACTGGACCCATGGATGCCTAGGTGAATGGTACCTAGGGTATAATGGAGCTGACGCCAGCTTACCTGTGTGCCAAAGGACAAGTGTCAAGGATGCGTTGCCCTGGAAGACGACGAATTCACACCCTCCCATCGGCATGACGAAGAAGGTATCGGGAGTCATCAGACCATGCAACGCTCTACCACTGCGTCAACATCTAGTGAAGATGGTCACGTGGCTGTTACAGCTGTAGTTGTCTGTCTCGTGATGTTAACATTGGAACATGCATGGAGCTTCGGCAGAAGAGGCCAATCGTTAGCAGTGTTCGGTGCACTGAGAGTTCAGATACACTAGTACTCTTCCCAGCATTAAAGTCTAATGTTAGTTCCGCCACTGTTTGCTGTCTGTCCTGTTTTACGAGTCTGCCCAGCCTACGACGTCCGACATCTGTAGTGAGTGTTGGCTGCCCAACCTCAAAATGTCTGGACGTGGTTTCACCTTGGTTTCGCCTCGTGTTGAAGACACTCGCCAAAGCACTCCTCGAACACCCGACAAATCATGCAGTTTTCTCCGGGCCATCACAATCTGCCTTCGGTCAAACTCAAATAGGTCGCGCGCCTTCCCCATTCTACACACGGACAGCACGCTTGCTGACACTACATGCACCGTATGTGTGCCTGAGTAGCAGTCATTCCTCGTCAGGTGACGCAGCTATCGCCTTGACGGTTTTATGTCGATTGTAGGTCGGTGGTCATAATGCACTGGCTGATCAGTGTATGTCCTCTGGAAAAGCGCGAAACGTTCGACCATAACATTCTATGTTCTTCCCTACCATCTGTAGAGCCTGGGTTTGTCTCTCACATTCATTAAACATTAAGCTGAGAGCTTCTGGGGAGTCGGATGATATGTGCTGGACGGCTTCGACATAATCAAGATGTCCCCGATTCATTCTGCCTTTGTCACCAAAACACGTACGAAAAGTCTCTTTAGTGTGAGCGTAGGAAGCGGCAGTTACAACGCCTCTAAGGAATACGTGTTTACCGACAATTGACAAGTATGGGTCTGCGTCAATGGAAGATACGAACTGTTCCCAGAAACGAGCCCAATGGTCGTTGTTACAGGAGAACGGTTGTACCTTAATCTGTAGTCGAACACTGTTACATGCCTGCGTAGAAAATCCCCGAAGTCGTCCTCATGGCCGTGACGTCTGAAATTATAGCCTAAACATCGTGTTTTGCCTTCAGGATCGCTCATTTTGCCGAGTCTGTGTAATCTTCACAAGTTGGGACAGCGGCGTCGTACTCTATTTCGTCGAATAAATTTTGAATAGTGTTATTCAAGGTTATCAGTTCAGCTAAAGCCTCCTGTAGACAACTACGAACATGTTGCACTTCATTTCTGGGCGTGGAGTCATTAAATGAATTTGTTTGGCTGCGTTCCTCGTCTACCTTTCTGCTTGGTGAGACAATTTGCTGATTCAGTATTCGTGGCTATGATCGGTTACAGTGCTCTGCAAGATTCCGTACTGACAGCCTCACCAGGGAGCAACTACACTACAGGCCATTAAAATTGCTACACCAAGAAGAAATGCAGATGATAAACGGATATTAATTGGACAAATATATTATACTAGAACTGACATGTGATTACATTTTCACGCAATTTGGGTGCATAGATCCTGAGAAATTAGTACCCAGAACTACCACCTCTCGCCGTAATAACTGCCTTGATACGCCTGGATATTGAGTCAAACAGAGCTTGGATGGCGTGTACAGGTACAGCTGCCCATGCAGCTTCAACACGACACCACAGTTCATCAAGAATAGTGACTGGCGTATTGTGACGAGCCAGTTGCTCGGCCACCATTGACCAGATGTTTTCAATTGGTGAGTGATCTGGAGAATGTGCTGGCCAGGGCAGCAGTCGAACATTTTCTGTATCCAGAAAGACCCGTACAGGACCTGCAACATGCGGTCGTGCATTATCCTGCTGAAATGTAAGGTTTCGCATGGATCGAATGAAATGTAGAGCCACGGGTCGTAACACATCTGAAATGTAACGTCCACTGTTCAACGTGCCGTCAATGCGAACAAGAGGTGACCGAGACGTGTAACCAGTGGCACCCCACACCGTCATCACGCCGGGTGATACGCCGGTATAGCGATGACGAATACACGCTTCCAATGTGCGTCCACCGCGATGTCACCAAACACGGATGCGACCATCATGATGCTGTAAACAGAACCTGGATTCATCCGAGAAAATGACGTTTTGCCATTTGTGCACCCAGGTTCGTCGTTGAGTACACCATCGCAGGCGCTCCTGTCTGTGATGCAGCGTCAAGGGTAACCGCAGCCATGGTCTCCGAGCTGATAGTCCATGCTGCTGCAAACGTCGTCGAACTGTTCGTGCAGATGGTTGTTTTCTTGCAAACGTCCCCATCTGCTGACTCAGGAATCGAGATGTGGCTGCACGGTCCGTTACAGTCATGCAGCTAACATGCCTGTCATCTCGACTACTAGTGATACGAGGCCGTTGGGATCCAGCACGGCGTTCCGTATTACCCTCCTGAACCCACCGATTCCATATTCTGTTAACAGTCATTGGATGTCGACAAACGCGAGCAGCACTGTCGCGATACGATGAACTGTAATCGCGAAAGGTTACAATCCGACCTTTATCAAAGTCGGAAACGTGGTGGTACACATTTCGCCTGCTTATACGTGGCATCACAACGTTTCACCAGGCAACGCCGATCAACTGCTGTTTGTGTATCAGAAATCGGTTGGAAACTTTCCTCATGTCAGCACGTTGTAGGTGTCGCCACCGGCGCCAACCTTGTATGAATGCTGTGAAAAGCTAATCATTTGCATATCACAGGATCTTCTTCCTGTCGGTTAAATTTCGCGTCTGTAGCACGTCATCTTCGTGGTGTAGCAATTTTAATGGCCAGTAGTGTATGTCACGCAATCAGTTGTCTGCTCAATTATTACTTCAATTAATAGTGTGCGGGCAGTAATGTAGTATGTTTCAGTAATGAATACAGATAAACAGAATGCTCCAATGCATGAATGGCTTAGCTGGATCCGCGCGTTGCACTTAACGTGTGAAGAAATCCCGCTGTGTAGTCACCGCGTAGTCGTTCGGAATCGGTGTGCGCTTACTCGTGTCGTCGACATTCCTGTGATTCTGAAAGTTCCCGTCCGTAATGACGCCGCCCGGGTTCTGGCCCTAAAAATTTTGGGGAACAATCAGAATGTGAATTTTGAACATCAAACACAAGTAACTTAATTTGTACAGAGCGTCTGCATCACAGAGAGGTTGCATAATATGTCACTGACAATTCACAAATATATTACATCGTGGAAGCATCATTTCAGCAATTCTCCACAAAATTACTACTTACTGTTTTGTTGTGTTAGCTAACAAACACTATGTAATCACATCCTCGGACTTATTTCAGGTAAATTAACTAAGCACATGTCCACTTACGATCACAGGTAGCCTGCTTGTACCTTCTGAACAATCCAATGCGGTACAACAACTGCTTCGACGTACAAAATCTGCGAGATATTTACGGAAAACAGGTAAGAGGAAACCCTTCAGTCTAGGGTGGTAAGACATGACTGACACTGTGCGCCACCTATGCAGCTTTCTATGGAATCACAGCTAAACTGAGAAACACTTATTTCGGTTTAGTTTAGCGAGGGGATTGTTTTGCAGTGTCCTGATATCAGTGTCGAAAATTTTTTGAAAGTTTTATCGTAATGTGTATGGTTGGAATGGACAATGGGAGTAATAGAACATTCTGGTGTTATTTCCAGAGTGAGAGATAATATTGTGACCATGTCACATTATCAGCATATTGGGGATAGGTGCAATAGTAAAGGTATGAACATTGATGATAAAGAATTCCAAGGACCCACCAGAGAAATAGATGGTGGTTTGTACTACAACTGGTGCTCTCACTATAACTTAACAGAGCGCCACACTCTGTGTTACCAATCTGTACCAATGGTCTGTTCTATTTGTTAGAGGTATCTTGCCATCAACTGCAGAGAATTTGAGTGGCCGTCCTTGCAGAGGAGAAAGTAGGTGTGCACATAGTTATGTCAGTGATGTGCGGGTGCACTAATTTTTTCGCAAAATCTCTAACACAAACGTTTTAGAATCGGTTTAAATTAGACAAAATTTTGTTTGTTTGTTACCTTGTGAGACTGATTAGCTTACACAGAATTGTGAAGCCTGCTGTCGGTGTAAAAGGAATTGGCAGTAGTACTGTGTTGTGTGCCTGCTTAATTTACTTTGCGCTGCTAAACATGTGTCTTGGTTTACTGGAAGGATGTCATGAATGGCTTACTGCTTGTAACTTACTTTATGTATATAATCATCACACAATGTAATGGCATAATGTAAGGGAACTACAGTACATTAGTGAACCAACAGATGGTTCTTATCGAGAAGAAAATTGGGAGTAAATAGCAAGTAAAGTAAGTGAAGTACTCATTGACTGTTTATGAATCAGTTGTGCAATGGGGGGACGCAAAAGATGGCTATCAGCAAATGCATGGTCTTACATAACGAATTTGTTAGATCAAAGAAGCATTCGCAAAAGTTTGCACAATTTTCCGGTGATAAACAGCAATGGAAATATAGAGAACATGAAGATTCTGGAATGATGCGTTGAATCTAAGACAGAAGTAAGGGCAAAACATTCAGTAAAAGAAAAAATACTTAAAGCCCATGTAGGCTCAGTCGTCACAGTCCTGGTATATGTAGTAGAAGCCCAGGAGACACAGTCACTTCTAACATCTCATAATAATCAAGCAATCATAAATGAAAGGCAGCAGAAAAGAAATAACGAATCAGAGAAAAATTACAGCAGACTTCAAAAGAAAGTATCGCTAGCATTAGCCTGGGAAACAGAATCAAGAGAAACACATAATTTTGTACCACTGAGCAGAAGTCACAATCTCATCTGAGTGTAGTTCTGGACACAGAAACAGAGAAAACTTGCACAGTGAATCCCGACAGGGAGAAGCAAGGAGATCATTGGACACGACAGTCAGTTATGCATTAGAGAATTAGAGCTGTTCGACTTTAAGCACTTTATCTCGGTCTGAAATTTCAAAATTATGAGCGTAATGGGAACACACTTCACCCATAAATGTGAATTACTCATTTCAGTTTGTCAATACCACCTTCATGGCCCTTGACATATCCCACCTTCATGGCCCTTGACATATCAGGTCAAATTCGTTTGTGCACTCTTCGAAGACATAGGAATGAATGAAACATGAAATGATAATGTGCAATGATTTAGTAGCATCCAGATTCATGAGTCCAGAGAAGTTCTTTGATGCTGTGGTCAGAAAGAATCAATTCTTGGATGCTCCATTCAAATACCGCTACATGAAACTGCAGACTGATTACCAGCAAATACTATCAGGAATGCTCGCAACTCGTAGTCTAGTGGCTAGCGTTGCTGCCTCTGGATCATTGGGTCCCGGGTTCAGTTCCCGGCCAGGTTGGGGATTTTTTCTGTCCGCGGACTGGGTGTCTGAGTTGTCCTCATTATCTCATCACCATCCTCATTCGTGATAGTGGCTACATTGGAGTGCGTAAAAAAAAAACATTGGTGTGAGAAAAGATTGGGACTTTGTACGGGCGCTGTGACCGCGCAGTTTAGCGGCCCACAAACCAAACATCACCAGTATCAGAAAGATGCAATGAAGATACTGTAGGATTTAAAAACATAGGTTCATGAATAAGAATTTGATTTTGACGAGAACAACGCAAGGGAGAGAAGCAGAAGTTAAGGTTGTTTCATTGATTTGGGGGAGGGGACCAAACAGCGGGTCATCTGTCCCACCGGATTAGGGAAGGATGAAGAAGGAAGTAGGCCATGCCTTGTCAATGGAACCACTCCGGCATTTGCCTGAAGTGATTTAGGGAAATCAGGAAAAACCTAAATTAGGATGGCGGGACGTGGGTTTGAACTGTTGTCCTCCCAAATACGAGTTCGGTGTGCTAACGACTGCACCACCTCGCTCGGTGAGAGGTTAAGAAAGTAATTTCAAAGGATCTCTATATCACTATAACAATAAAAGCGGTTATAACAGGAGGTAGTCATTACCATGGAATGTTAGACGGAGGAAATCATTTTCTGTAGTCATCTGCCACAAAGAGAAGGTTGCAACAGCTATCAGAATTATAATTATGCTATAGACAGTGACCCATGCAAAATGGATCCAAACCAGATCAAGAGAGGGAACAGCCTGACATCGTAGAAATCAGACCACCTAATCCAAGGAATGGCAAGCGTGGTGGTTGCTCATCACATTGACGAAGTCTAACTGCGGGGGAGGCTGCTGTGACGCCAGCAAAGCAATTCATAATCAACCAAATAACATTGCTTATGGATGATGACACTTCAGAGATGCTATTAAAGGCGAAGGAAGTAATCACATTGCCAAATCTGAATCCTGTGATTGAAGTCACAATAGGACAAGCACAATTAAAAGGGATACTCAACAGCTGGAGTCCAATTTTGGTAATATCTGATACAGCATTCCAAACACGTGTCAAGAATTTTTGCTGGCCTGTGTTGTCGGAAAAGTAATGAGAATCAAAGGAGCCATAGCAGATAAATTCACAGACTAGAATTTGTTTGTGAAGGGGACAGCTAACTGACTCTAAACTTAATAATTGGTAAAGGACTGTCTGAATAATAGCACAGCAATGTTAAATCTTGGCCAAGGGGAGGCAATTTTACAGAAAGGAAGAAAAAACACATCCATTCTGCGGAAGAAGCTATTCGAGCATAAATTCCAGCGACCTGCTTGAAATATGCTTGAAACATGACAAGTATACAGACTTAAAAGTAAGCAGTAACAGTAATCAAGGAAGACAATGTCACGAAGAGAAGCGGGTGATCTGACGTTAAATCGAGCATAAACTTAATGAATGGGTGGAAGAATTTCAAAACATTAGTTTGTAAGAAAGAGGAGAATTCCAAGAAACTACTAACCAATAAAGAAGACTTCTCACCAAAACTGAGAACGATCAAAAACTTTCAATACACATTTAAAGTAAAAGACGATCATAAATTTTCTGTACTTCCATACAATATCCGACTTGCCTACAGCGTAAGGTGTGAAACAAATAACATACCTTACACTCAAACACACTGAAACAATTCTGGTTAACTCGATACGTCACATGACATAGTTACATGAAAAGGAACGAATTTAATTGATAGCCAAAGCGAATAAACAAACCGACATTTTGTCAATGTGAACCACTAACACTCACAATAGTAATTACACACAAGCAGTTTCCCAGACCTGAGCTATGAGATGCAGTTCTGAGGGAAGGAGAATTTTTACGATGGAATGCCCCTCCCACGTTCTGCTGAAACCTCACAGCAGGACACCTAGTAGACACAATGAGAAGCCAGAGGCACTGTGTGGGTCGCTGGCAAAAGCAGTCCTTGTCCCTGCTTTTAATGACGACCCTTTGGAAAGCCTTTCTACAGGAACATTGCAGGAGATGCCAGATAAGCCTCCAGAGAAACCCAACTCAAAACTTTGGTGACTCACCGTAGCCACCTGTGTTAAAACTTGCATGAAATAAAAAGCTGTTTATCTCAGTATTACATAGTAGAAGTTAAATTTGTCCAACGAAAGAATCGACGCCTGTGATAGGCTACAAAAACTCTAGCGGGTGGAGTTATAACAAGTACAAATGCTCTGGTCAGCCGGAAAGAAAATGTGTGGCCACCAGCTTTGACATAGGCAAATTGATGACAGAGCAATTCGCTTCTTCTCTTGCAGAAAATCA
Organism: Schistocerca cancellata; assembly: GCF_023864275.1. Taxonomy (NCBI): domain Eukaryota; kingdom Metazoa; phylum Arthropoda; class Insecta; order Orthoptera; family Acrididae; genus Schistocerca; species Schistocerca cancellata. Next base: position 265,259,099 of record NC_064629.1, read on the forward strand.
TCGAGTGTTTCAGCAAGGAGACTCATGCCGTGCTCAGACTATTGCGAGAGTCATTATGTGAGCACTTGTTCACAAGCTCGTCTTAATTCATGAGGAGTTAAACTGCAAAGTCTCCTAGTATGGAGGATTGCACCGAGCACTGACAGTTAATGCTTGTGAACGATTTGAGGGCAATGACATATGCGCTATTCCAGCCAAATAGCGTGCACCATGCCAATTAACTTACCTAGGGAATAACTAGGAGTCTCAACTTCACCGAAGATGTAGGAAATATATATGACTGGTGTTTGACAGTTGAGAGAAATTTAGAATAGATCCTCAGGTTCACAGCTCGTGTAGACAGAAGCCACTGCCACTGCCGACAGAAGGTGTCCTTCCACTATGTCAGAAAGTGATATTCAGTTGACACTCAGAACTACTGTCATCTCTATCTTTCCTATTTTTTTTGTACGTTCAAACATGACCTGTAGCTAAACATATTCACAACTGTTGTGCTTAACTGAAGCAGAAACGCAAGATAGCCGATCTAATGAAAAGGACTGATCAGCCACGGTAGAGTTTTTTATACTATGCATTTGCTGAATGGTTTTAATTGTGTACTTCTTTTTCATTGCTCTTTACCGACCTCCCATTCAATTTTAGATATTTTCATTGTGCATTTTAGCGTAATTGATATCTCTGGCCCCAACTTTATTTAATGTTTTTGTATTTTTATCGACCCCCAGACATAGTCATCAACCATCCTACCATTAAAGAACCTTGTTAATAACGAAAATCTAAGATATTCATTTTTGCTAACATACAGTTACTCCTAAACCCGTACACTAATTTCTGTTAGCAATAACTTTGCCTTTACGGGGAGTGTAGTGGAACCGACATTGAGAGCATTGTCTGATTACATCACTGTCTGTACTGTTGCACTCTTCTGAACTCTGCATGCATGAGATGGAATCATCCTACCTTTCAGGCCATAGGTTCAACACCAGGTTCCTAACGCACTCACAGAGCGTCCTTGCACAACTGTGGTAAAAAGTCAGATCAGAACCAGTCTCACACATGTTAGAACAGGCGTAAATTTTTTCTGTAAATTAGGAGAATATTAGAAGATGGAGTGACTGAACCTAATGTTTCAATATATAATAGATTGTTGTGGTTTGGTTATAAAAAGGATGGGTACATTCGCCTTGTTCTTGATTCTCAATAAATCAATATGATTATTGCACCAGAAATGGACAGCCCAGAGAAACTTGAAGAATTACAACGAAAATTCCACGTGATCACAATTTTTTCCCCAATAGACCTGAGATCTAGTGTTTGGCAGATTAAGTTGCATCCTTTGTGCAGGAAATACATGACGTTTCTTGCATGCGGACGATGCTATCAGTTCCGTCTCCTCCCATCTGGCCTGAACATGTCATCTGAAGCTTTTATTCACAGACTGAATGACATCCTCGATGAGTCATTGAAACAACATGTAACAAGTTAAATCGACGTTTTATTAAGTGAAGAGAAACCACGGGGAGACCACAACAGAGTTCTAAAGGCGCTACTCACTGTCTCAAACAATAATGGAGTAAACACAAATATCGAAAAATCCGGTTTTCTGAAAAACAAAGTAGAATTCTTAGGTCACATTATTATGGCAGGAGGTATATCACCAAGCACAGATAAAATCGTGGCCATTGCGAAATTCCTGTCACCTAGAACCAAGAAAGTACTGAGAGGACTCTTACCTCTCATTAATTTTTATAAGCATTTCATAAAGGTACACACGCCTAAAACACTATGGCTGTGTAAGCTTAGTGGCAGAAACCACTCTGAGTGTAGGACACAAAAGGAGAGAGAGATTGCCAAACATTAAAGGCAGTCGTGGTGACGGCACTTATACTGTCACACTCTGATTTAATGAAAGATTTTTCTATGGCCATAGGCTGTGCTAAGACAAAACTCAGCATAATGATTTTTCAAGATTTCGAAAATAATCGAAAGTGTGAGCACAAAACCGTAGCATTTTGTTACTATGCACCGACTAAGAGCGAAAAGAATTACACTGTAACTGAACCTCAGGCACTTGCAGTTTGGACGCAAGACTAGGATATATACTGACCATAGGGTTATTGTTGACAGCACAATGGACCCTCAAAAGGTTAACGAGATGGGATTTTGTTGACAAGAATGAGACTTCTCAATCACCTATGTACCAGGGGAAAGAAATATCGTGAAATATATTCGTATTGTGCAGCTATGCATTGGCATGAGATGTTTGCAACATACGAAAATGTTTACTGGATCAGCCCGATCTCCCACTTATCATATGCAGTCATGAGCAATCCGGTTAACCGAGTACACCTCCAGGACCCGTCCAAATTTCCATTTGTCATGTAGTCACAACACCTATCCTTGCACAATTCCTGATTAGTCTACAGCGAGACACATACTGCACTGTTGTTTGAGCACATTGAAGTGCGAATACATCATTGATGGTTACAATGCCTTTGCTTATACAGTGTCTGTATCTTCACAACACATTGTGCTCTAGACATGCATGCATTTCTGAAGTAATAGACACTGCCACTAACAATTACAGCTGTGGTAAACATTACGAAATAGAGTCGCATTCTTCGGCTGTGCATTGACGTCAGCTGTTTGCTACACATGCAAACTTGTGCTGGACTGGGACTCGAACCTAGAGTTAGTATTTATCGTGAGCGGTCGCCTTAACCACTTCAGCTAACCGGGCACAGCTCCAGGACAAATCCAAACTTCAATATGTTGCATAGTCATAACTCATGCTCGCACAATTCGTGATTCCTACACAGGGAGAAAAATGTTATATCATCGTTTTAGCCCATCGGGGCATGGGTACATCATTGATGGTTACAGTGTCTGTGTTTATACTTTGTCTGTATGTCCACAATACAATATCCTTCAGACATCCATGCACATCTGAATGAACAGACACTGGCACTGACAATTACAGCTGTAGTAAATATTATGAAATAGGTTCGTATTCTGCAACGGTGCATTAGTGTTAGCTGTTTGTAACACATGAATATTTCTGACAGACCAGGACTCGAACCCACTTGTCACGAGTGAGCCTTTTAACCACTTCCGCTATCCGAGCACGGCTCTAGGATCAATCCAAACTTCCATATACTCTCACAGTTCCTGATTTCCGCACAAGGAGACAAATATTATATCTAGTTATAGTCCGTCGAGGCATGAATACACAATATCTGTGTATGTACAGTGTCTATATTTTCACAATACAGTGTCCATGAACACTTGATTCAGAGATGTTGCCCCATTACAATTTGAAATACAAGTTTGACACACTGCCTGCTCACAACTTAACTGGTGGAATGCACGTATGTTGCTTACAGTTGTTATTTCAGGCAACCAGCGTAGTTTCTATGCTGACGGCGCTGATACGATAGGAATGAAATCGGTCTCGGAACTTTTTGGATAGCTTTCATCTGTAGCATACGTTTGCAATAAAGTCCACAATTTAACGAACTAGGAGCTATGGTGATACATGGCAGAAATTCCGGGTTCCTAGTTACAAAGAAAAACCTTCATGACACAAGATACCTAACCTAAATATTTTTCATAACGTTCTTTGTATTCTACGAGACATTTCTCACGAAACTGTCGTGCTCTGGCATTCATATTTTGTCGGTTTTGGGTAGGACAGAGGAAATTTGTTACATTTGACTGTTGTAAAACTGATATTAAGAAACGGCAAGATTAAAGCACTCATTTTGTTTTCTTTTTCCTTTCGTTAGCCACAGACAACTGCAATTTGCTGTGGTATTAACAAGAATATCTTATTGTGGTATTTACGTTTGGTAAATGTTAATGAATTGTGAGAAATTTATTACTTTGGTCTGCTAATGGAACTGTTTCGAAAAGTTGATCAGAAACATGGGTGCTTAATGCATGGTTTCCGACGCCAGGAACATAATGGTGTATGTAATGCTTCTACGAATTTTCTGAGACTCTATTATTGTTGCTGCGTTCAGAAAAACGAAATATCTGTTGCCTTCTCTATGAATGCGCAAAAATAAATATTGTGGGATGTAAAGGTATAGGGCATCGCTGCAAGAACATAACCCTCAGCGACACTTGACCAGATTTGGAAACCAGTTAGTTGCTACTTAATTTCTTAACTATTCAGTCAGAAGGTCGAAAGGACTCTACCCTGTTATGAAGGAAATAAAATAAGTCAGGCAAATTTCGAACAGGGAACTGAAATTACGTCCATAATTATGGTAGCATTCGTAGATAAGTAAAGTCTGTTGTAGTTTATATTGTCTAAACTGGTATTAATACCCAAAAAATAATTAGATCTCCAGTAAATAGTGTAAGGTTACAGGTATAGTTACTCTTTGAGTATAGGTATATGTACCGTACACGTAATGGGCAAGCGCAGCACCACAGCCGCCAGGGGAACCCTCAGTGATCGATAAGCTCGGTTTGGCGCCAACCGTTACAGGCGGCACGAGAAGCAATGAGTTCTGGGGAGTCGTGGCTGGATGTCAGACGTTGTAGGACGATACATGGCCACGTGCTGTGAGAAGTTCGATAAATTCGTTAAATGTTGCAGTGTTCGTGGGAAAGAATGAGAACTCATCAATATTAGGAGCGAGCTGTTAGCAAAGATCGGTAGAAGTCCTGGTTACCTCAGAAAAGTACTAATAAGTCCAAATAAGAGTGAACTCAGTACGTGTGCTTATAAACGTTAGGGACGTCTACTGTGCCTTGTGCTACTGAGAATAAACCTTTAAATTCTATGAAGTCAGCGTCTCCTTTCAATCATTTCCATATCTTCTAGAACTAACTGAGTATGAAGACTTTTAATGGCGAGTGTGGTGATTTTGGTAGGGAATGTACCGGTAGGCACACCGTCCCATTTTTAGTCTTCAGGTGCCTGTTCCTTGCTAAGCTGTGCAGCACTAACAGTAGTTCGATTGACATGGTTATATCAAAACAGCTTGTGTAAGAGAGAAACTCGGCCGTGATAGATACGAGTAAGGGAGTTGGGCATCTTACAGTTGGCGACCCGTGAAAGGACTTTTCGACCAGTAGTTATCTTCAGAGGAAATTACGGATACGAAATACGAGTGCAAACAGAAAAATGTAGTCAATGGCGGAAGAAACGCCGAACAACTTGGTTACAGAAAGCAGATGCCACGGCGCCACAAGCAGCCGACCGTGGGAACAAGAGCAGCCACAGCAAACAGCAGGCAGCCGGAGGCCGGAGAATAAGAAGTAAGTGTCGCAAACGCCTAGGGCAGTGGTTCCCGAACTTTCCGATAACGTGGACTCACTATATATTCGGAAAGTGATCTAAAGAGCCCCTTGCAATGCTGTCTGAAATTTCACGTGGTATTAAAAAATTTACTAATTAGAATTGCCACAGACAAGAAAAAGATCAAGAAAAATGATGCCATTAGTAATTTATTGTAATACAGTAATAGTACAGTAATACAGAAAATATTGCATTTACTGAAATACAGTACAATAAGTATAGTAACTGAAAATCAGAGTTTTTTTTAAGGAAATCCAGTGGATAAACGATGTTCTCAAATGTGGGGTCACTGACGTGAGGAATGAAATTCTATGTGTTTTTCAATAACTCCACTGAAGTAAGTTTTGTCACCAACAATCTTAGGTCCGCTGCATTATTAAGACGATTTCGTTTTAAGGTTATAATACTGCAAAGGTCAGAAAAGATCTGCTCACATAAGTGGCACGGAAAGGCATCAAATGTTGCTATGCATTTTTATACAACTCTTCATACTCACAACACACACGCAACAGAAAGGTACAAAGTTAATTTTCTTTGAAAACTTTTTTCCATGAAGGGGAAAAACATGACTTATATCATTCGTTGAGGCTGGAGGTGTGTGTTGTGATGTCCTACTTACATGCCACTCGAGTTGAACTAACGAAGAAATTGCGCGTGATAAGACTTATTATTTTATCTAGTTTTGAAAACAACTAGAGGTGAAACTGTAAAGCGACGATAAAAACTTGAAGGTGAGGGGCAGTTAAACCGCGTTTTTTGTAACCAGTCACATGATACTTGCTACTTAAGGAAAAAAAAATCGAGTGTTGTTTCTCTTTGTTGCTTAACAGTACAGCAAGTCTCGAGCTTCATTGTTTATTGTTATTTTTTAGTGAACACTCATAGAAATTAAAGAAGCAGAAAATTTTTGTTGAACAATAATAAGACTGCACTACAATATGATTGTTTAAGAGTTGTTCTTACCGTTGCTGCAGAGGAAGCGGTTAAGGACCGATGTTATGTGTGAATGTCATTTTGATATTTTTAATCTTTTCATAAACTGAGTGAATCAACACCTATTTCTCTGTCGCAATCTGTCTTCCAAGACAATTTTGCATAAACTGCACCAAATGTGAACCAAGAGTTAGTCACAACGGCGGTTCTAGGAACATATTTGGGGACGGGTTCCTCATTATTCATTTAGAAATCGCAGAATTGTGGAGAGGGGGACGAGGCTTCATGTTTATAAGCAAAGGGACGACTAGTATTTTTTCTATTATAAGGAAAATGAAGTACCCTAACAAAGAAGGAAATTCTCTCATTTCAAGTAGTCTGAAGTACACTACTGGCCATTAAAATTCCTACACCAAGAAGAACAGCAGATGATAAACGGGTATTCATTGGACAAATATATTATACTAGAACTGACGTGTGATTATATTTTCACGCAATTTGGGTGCTTAGATCCTGAGAAATCAGTACCCAGAACAACCACCTCTGGCCGTAATAACGGCCTTGATACGCCTGGGCATTGAGTCAAACAGAGCTTGGACGGTGTGTACAGGTACAGCTGCCCATGCAGCTTCAACACGATACCACAGTTCATCAAGAGTGACGATCCAGTTGCTCGGCCACCATTGACCAGACGTTTTCAATTGGTGAGAGATCTGGAGAATGTGCTGGCCAGGGCAGCAGTCGAACATTTTCTGTATCCAGAAAGACCCGTACAGGACCTGCAACATGCGGTCTTGCATTATTCCGCTGAAATGTAGGGTTCAAATGGTTCAAATGGCTCTGAGCACTATGGGACTCAACATCTTAGGTCATAAGTCCCCTGGAACTTAGAACTACTTAAACCTAACTAACCTAAGGACATCACACACACCCATGCCCGAGGCAGGATTCGAACCTGCGACCGTAGCAGTCCAGCGGTTCCGGACTGCAGCGCCAGAACCGCTAGACCACCGCGGCCGGCGAAATGTAGGGTTTCGCAGGGATCGAACGAAGGGTAGAGCCAAGGGTCATAACACATCTGAAATGTAACGTCCACTGTTCAAAGTGCCGTCAAGGCGAACAAGAGGTGACCGAGACGTGTAACCCCATACCATCATCTCGCCGGGTGATACGCTAGTATGGCGATGACGAATACACGCTTCCAATGTGCGTTCACCACAATGTCGCCAAACACGGATGCGACCATCATGATGCTGTAAACAAAACCTGTATTCACCCGAAAAAATGACGTTTTGCCATTCGTGCACCCAGGTTCGTCGTTGAGTACACCATCGCAGGCGCTCCTGCCTGTGATGCAGCGTCAAGGGTAACCGCAGCCATGGTCTCCGAGCTGATAGTCCATGCTGCTGCAAACGTCGTCGAACTGTTCGTGCAGATGGTTGTTGTCTTGCAGACGCCCCCATCTGTTGACTAAGAGACGTAACCGCACGATCCGTTACAGCCATATGGATAAGATGCCTGTCATCTCGGCTGCTAGTGATACGAGGCCGTTGGGATCCAGCACGGCGTTCCGTATTACCCTCCTGAACCCACCGATTCCATATTCTGCTAACAGTCATTGCATCTCGACCAACGCCAGCAGCAACGTCGTGATACGATAAACCGCAATCGCGGTAGGCTACAATCCGACCTTTATCAAAGTCGGAAAAGTGATGCTACGCATTCCTCCTCCTTACACGAGGCATCACAACAACGTTTCACCAGGCAACGCCGGTCAACTGCTTTTTGTGATAGAGAAATCGGTTGGAAACTTTCCTCATGTCAACACGTTGTAGGTGTTGCCACCGGCGCCAAGCTTGTGTGAATGCTGTGAAAAGCTAATTATTTGCATATCACAGCATCTTCTTCCTGTCGGTTAAATTTTGCGTCTGTAGCACGTCATCTTCGTGGTGTAGCAATGTTAATGGCCAGTAGTGTAGTAGGAAGATGGGGGCTCGAGTGCAATTTTGATATCAAATTGTTATCAAATTAACCACCGTCACCCCCAGATGACGTTATGTCTTTTCATCAGCCAGCACGTGGGTTCCGATCCTCGCCCCCTCCCCCTCCCCCTCACCAACCTACTCTATTGGAGGAAATTTCGAATTTGGCGGAATTTCGAATTTTTGCGAGAATTTCAAGAATGGTGGGATTTTCCAATTTTGGTGGGAATTTAATTCTCCCAGGACTGTGATGACGTCCCACCCCACGCCCCACCCGGAAATTGGCGGAAATTAAAAGTGGCTGTGCACTTTCCAGGACTTGAACACTGGTTTTCCTGGAAGGAAAGCCCAAATCCCTCACTCACCACAACACAATGATAAAACCAGAAGCACTTGAAATTGGCAGTAGCTAATAGGAATAGAGCATTCGAACACATGGGGGACATAAGGTGGGCCCAGTAGCTCTGCAGCCTCAGTTGCAGTCGTCTGTCAGCATGAAGTGCCAGCCGAGGTCGTCCAGCGCCGCCCAGTGCAGCAGAAGCAGAATAGGAAGAAGCTGCAGAAGAGTAAGTACCCCTGCTTAATGTCTGTGTTTACTGTTACATGAGGAAAATGAGTCTTTGTGATTGTATCATTGCTTGTACCGCCTTTTCTTCTTTGCTCATCAGTGGATGTCACGTCCTCCAGCCAGTCAGGGTCTGCAACAGCATAGTGCCCCAGCCTGCAACAATGGCAGCATCCTAGGATCCTGTTCTGCGCCTGGTCAACTTGATGGAGCACGACAATCAGCTGTCACTATCAGTTGAAGAAACCCAGTCAGTCCCTGACTCACTCAAGTTATGAAAAGTCCCCTTAGAAAAATTTCTGAATTACTGTGCTGATAAACCTCTTACATTATTTGCTTTTCAAACAGCTGAGCAAAACTGAACGTACTCAAACATTCACTAAAGTGACACACAATACTTTTAGCGCAACGCAATCTGACTTTCAGTATCGCTACAAAGAATGGCCCTGACTAACATTAACCTATACGTTTCACAAATCACTTACCTCACAAAAATCTTGGTTACTCGAACTACTGCAATACAGCGAGCGCCACTACTGCCAGCTAAAAAAAGATTCAAACTACGGAAGGCACTAACTACTGATAGGCATAGTTAGCAAATGAAAGATTTTAATAGAGAACAAACAATGTATTTACCTCAATAGTGTTCAAAAGTCATAATGTATACAGCAGTTCATGATATCCAGTATTACAAATTTCAAAACTCTGCCATCTCTCTCCTCACATCCACCACTGCTGGCGGCTCCCCTCCAACTGCGCAACGCTACGCGCTGTTCACATCCAGCTGCCCAACACTACAATGGCAGACAACAATGCAAACCAGCCACAGACTGCACACAGCACAGCCAGTGATTTTCATACAGAGCGCTACGTAACGTTGCCAATAAGAAAACATAAACAGCCTACTTACATAGCCCCCATGCTCCCCACAAAAAATTTTACAAATTCTTTTGGGCAGTGGCCAGTAATGATTTGATAAAATTTTTCATAACTACAATAACAAAGATATCAAATGCACACACTGTTTGATACAATGTTGGTCAAAAGCTAAAATTTTCTCACGGTCCATAAAGACAGTCCTGATCATCCATCACAGTAAAATTGCAGTGTGTTTTTTTTCTCAAAGTCTGAGCAGTAAAAGAAAATGCACAAGGAAGTAGTGGATTTCCATGCAATCTTGAAGAAGTAGTGTTGTCCTTCCAACGGAAATACAGTGCTGACTCTTGACATGCAGACAGGTAATGGGCCACAACAGAGGAAACCCACAGCAGAGTTATTCGACGTTTTGAAGAATATTGGTAGGTAGGTCATCACAGAGCAGACCCACTGTAGTCCCGGTAGAGATTACGGTATTGGTGGGCCACCAGAGATGCAGACCCACTGCAGTCCTTGTAGAAATAATGATATTGGTGGGCCATCAGAGATGCAGATCCACTGTAGTCCTTGTAGAGATGGCCAGCAGCCATCTGTTGTGACTGTGCGGGTGCACAATCACCATTGAAGAGTCTTGCGGATAATATAGCAAGTCCATAACCACCACTTGTGCACTCACAAATTTTTGGAATTGTCCTTAGAACCAGCAATGCTGTTATCCAGTCCCTTGCTAAATTATTAACACACGTGCAAACACTAACAGTCCCAACCTCTCACATATTGTGCATTACTATGAGCAACAGAAAGGTGTGCAGTGAAATGTAACTTACAAGTTGCTTAATTTGATGAACTGGTGTCAATTACACTTTTATAACATGAGAATACAATAACAAAGGTACAAAATACATCATTACAGAACATAACAATACAGATAACATTTGTAGTAATAGGGGCTTTACAAAAGAATAGAAATATACATACACATCAGTGTTACAGGAATTATGACATAAGTAAATACATAAAAGATCAGAATAATTATTGAAACATCAACTTCACACATGAGCATTAAAACAAAACAGAATAAATAATGTCTAAACATCTTTACAAAATAAATAACATATTATTAATGCCAGTTATATTTGAGGATAACAGTATTCCTCATCATAGTGAATGTAGCTTAGTATTAGAAGAGAAAAAAAATTCTATGAAACAGTACACAGAGACAGGAAGAAAACAAATACACAAGGGTACACAAACACATAGTGGGATAACACAAAAGGAAAGGACAGAGTTCGTTTTCAGTGTAACATTTGGTACAGCAGTCCAACCCAAAACTTCATTCCATAGATCTTTTTTTTCTTATTTCAACATTTGTTTCCACCAAAAAAATCCTATCCAAGCATGCTTTCTGTATTCTGTTCATATCCTCTTTCAAAATTAGTTTTTCTCCACTGTACACAACTTTTTTGGCCAAACCATTTTCTTATAGCTTCTCAATGCATTTCTTCCAATTCATCATAGTTAGTTTCTTATATAGTCTACCCCCTCTTAAGCTAACTTAAATCTACTGAGCTCAGATGCTAAACTAAGGGACGAGGCAATGCAGCAGCACAAAACAATTAACAAAAACAGCAATGAAAAAAATGCAGATTTGCGAAGCAAGCAGCATTATAGAAATTAGCAAAGCAATTGCAATATTACAACTAATACAAGGCAATGTGCAGCAAACAAGAAAAATAAATCAGTAGTAAACTGGCTTAGAAGAGTAACACAAATTAAAATTCAGTAGCACTATGCCTGCCAAAGAGCAGCAAAAAATGCAATAACTTATATCTAAACATGACATAGCTCAAGCAGAAAAAATATTACATTAAAGACAACAATGCAAACCAGCCACAGACTGCACACAGCACAGCCAGTGATTTTCATACAGAGCGCTACGTAACGTTGCCAATAAGAAAACATAAACAACCTACTTACAAAGTGCACTGGCGACCCTAATCAGCATGACGCAGGTTGGTACTGGACTCCATAATCACAGAATATTCTAGTGATACTGCATAGAAAAAGTGAGAATGTAGTGGATAAGAAGATATTAGTTAAGCCATTTGCACCAGTGCTGTTCACTTCAGTGTATAATTTAACCGCTAGTGGTCCGAAGTGCTTACATGTTGGTATAGGAGCAACCACAGACTGAGTGGTGTGTTGTGTTAGAGATAGAGAATACAGCTTAAAGTGTTAAAGTGCGGTTTATGGAGGTGGAATGGGATGAACTGTGTCGCACAAAAGCCCACATCAAGCAGCAGTTGACCCTTGTATATCATCTGAGCTGAGCTGTGCTGCGTTAACTTTGTCCATTACAACAGTGTACAATGACTCTGCACTCTGTGTGAAATCAGGTGGCACATCCATTTTTGTACACCACTCCATTAGAAACTTGTTTCGTCTACAGATAGTGCTATCCACTGTGTTGAAAAGACTGAACAGATGGTTACCTTGTTTTAAAGTTGTGTGTAGAAACATTGCAGAGGATCTAAGTGCGAACAATGTGCATGTAGATGACTTTGAACAGTGGGTCAATATGGTGCCAGCGAAAACTAATGTATTGCCAATAAGTTTGAGGGAAATACGTGCTGAATTCTGTGCTTACAAGAAGGCATTATTTTCTATATTCTGTACTGGTGTGTCGCGCGTAGTGGTCGCGTTGTTTCAGGCACCATGTCACGGATTGCGCGGCCCCCCGGGCATAGGTGTGAGTGTTGTCCTTAGCGTAAGTTAGTTTAACTTAGTTTAAGTAGTGTGTAAGTCTAGGGACCGATGACCTCAGCAATTTGGTCCCGTAGGAATCCCCATACATTTGAACATTTTGTATCTGTGTTAAGATAAAGAAAGACCCAGTTGATGTAGTCCATTTTGCGTTTGATTACTGAATAAAAATGTATATAGCCATTTTATGTATTTTATTTCTTACTTCTCATTATATCGCAAGAACTAAAACTACTGCCACTAGTATTTTCACTGGAAACATGCAACAGCAGAAAAGTATGTCATTAAAATAAATTCTCTGTAAAAGTCCATCGTATACCAGTACCTGACATAGTAGGTATCATGGAAGGGTATAGTGTTCATTATTTTCTATAAAAACCCATTGCACGCCAGTACCTGAAGTATCAGGTATCATGGCAGACTTTACTGTAAGCGACTGGAGCTGTGACAGTGTGCAAGAAGACCGGAAGAAGAATGGCGTACTCTTTCCAAATACCATATGTGCAATAACTGTAGGTCCATCCAACTGCGGCAAGACAAATGTTCTCATGTCACTGCTAATACATCAGTATGGAGTCCACTTTGACAATGTATGTGTATTTTGAAAAACACTGTTTCAGCCCAAATACCAACTATTAAAGGAGATATTGCAGAGTGTAGATGGTGTGACATTCACGACATTCAGTGAGAGCAGTGATATCCCTCGACCAGAAAAAGTAAAGCCAGACACAGAGTTCATATTTGACGAGGCTGCTGTGGAAAACCAAGATCAAATTCGGCTGTATTTCTGTTTCGGTCGCCATATGGCTGTTGATGTATTTTATCTGAGTCAGACAATCCAGATTCCAAAACAGCTGGTGAGGGATAATGCAAACCTAAATATAGCATTCAAACAGGAAAATCTGAAATTAAAACACATTTATCAGGCTAATGTAGGAATCGATATGTCGTTCAATGATTTTGTAGAGATATATGCAGATTGTTGGAATCACTCACAGTATGGGTTTTAAAACAAGAAAACTGAATGACGGCAGGTACAGATGAAACTTCCAGGAGTCCCTATATATATAGCCATGCAAAGAGGTGACTACATCAATACACCATGGATAAATTCGCGCACATGCTGGGAGTTCCGTTTGATAGGATTGATGTGCATAGACAAAACATTCGCTTGGACATGGACGCAAAAATTCAAACTCTGGAACGTAAAGTTATTGGCGTACGCAAGGAACTACGGATCTTCTGAGACTGAACAGTACAATGAATGAGCGGGTTAATGCAGTCGAGAAGAAAGTAAACGGCTTAACTGAAGGGGAAATAGCCGTTATTGAGAAGGGGCCATTGTATGAAAGGGTTAACGTAATTGAAAAGAAAGTAGACGACTTAAGAAAAGGGAAACTAGCTGTTACAGAGAAGGGGGAGGAGCATAAGAAGAAGAAGAAGAGCGGATATATAAAACTTCGCGCTGCACGGAAGTCCGATTAGTATACAACGAGATGTCGACTAAGCATAAATTCATTGACGCACGGAAGACCATTCGCGAGATGTTGCGGTTGCTGAGGTTAGCGCATTTGAAGCAGGGGCAGACACAGCAAGAAACCTTTAAACCATTTACTGAATCTCTCGAAGAACTCCCAGTGAAATTCCACAACGACGATGACGCTATTGCCGATGTCATTGACCGTCACAGCAACGCTAGGATAGACAAAACATTTGATGTCAATGGTGAAAAACCATACATATTGGGCCAGATTGGGCACGCAGCCTACCACTTTAAATGTAAAAAACAATACAGATCGGTGATAGACAGTTTCAAAGAACACCTGGCCTACTGAACCTTATTTTCCTAAGACTCACAAAAACTTTAAACTATTCGCCTAAAGATCTTGAAATTTATCATGAACTATTGCTTTTGACTGATCCGCATAAGAATGCAAAAAGCCGAAGCAATGTGAAATTCAAATCCACTATAAAACCTAAGTGGATGGTGAAAAAATAGCAGTGGTGAGGGTATTGACATTCAGCATAAAACAGTATATCAGCAGTATATATATTACGACGAGCCCAATAAGCTAATAGACCAGCTACGATTGCTCATGGCATCAGCTGCCGCTGGTAGTACAGCCCATTTGAATGAAGTTATTTCAATAATTTCTGAGCTTGGGGAGAGAGAGAGAGAGAGAGACACACACACACACAGAGAGAGAGAGAGAGAGAGAGCTATCATCGAATAAGTATGGGGACTGTAGTAAGTATGTAGAACTACACAAACCAGCACACAAAACATACCCTTGAAGATACGTTATGATTAAAGGTCTAGACGATCTTTGGCAGGCGGATCTTGTCGACATGGGGGAATATTCACGTGTGAATAACTGATTCAAGTATATTTTAATGGTAATTGATATTTATTCTAAAACTGCCTGGGCATTACCCGTGAAAGCGAAAACATGGAAGGATGTCGCGCATGTGTTTGAGGGATTGTTGAAGACGGGGACGAATCGAACCCCAGACAACTTTCAAACAGATCACGGTGGCGAGTTTCACAATAGATATTTCAAGACTGTGATGGAGCGGTATGGAATACGTCACTACTCGAGGTTCACCCACCTGAAGGCGGCCGCGCGGAGTGAACTCCCGGTTAGAGGCGCCATGTCACGGATTGCACGTCCCTCGCGCCGGAGGTTCGAGTCCTCCCTCGGGCATGGGTGCGTGTGTTGTTCTTATCATAAGTCAATTTAAATAGTGTGTAATTCTAGGGACCGATGACCTCAGCAGTTTGGTCCATTAGGAATTCACACAAATTTTTTGAACCCGAAGGCGAGTATCGTGGAATGTCTGAACAGAACAGTGAAAACCCAAATGTCGATGCAATTCAATCTTCGTGACTCACACAATGGAACTGATACCCTCCCTTAAATAATTGCACAGTATAATCAAAACAAACATCGCACAATATAAATGAGACTGTTCGATGTTCATGATAATAGACTTCTAGATATAGTATAGAATCGTATCGAAATAATAATTTCGCGCAAACAGCAATTTAATGTAGGTGATTAAGTACGTATTTCAAAACACAAGACGGACTTTGACAAGTCATACATGCCAAACTGGTCAATCGAGATATTCACAGGGTCCAAAATGCAGAGAACGAATCGTAGAACCTACCTCTTAAAGGAAAGCAATGGTGCTGAAATGGCAGGATGGTTTTAGACAGAAGAGCTACGGAAGAGCTCGGAACCAGATACGTATCTCGTAGAGAGGGTCACATGGCGTCGAGGGAATAGAGCTTTAGATAATCATACACCAGGAATACTTCTCGCGTAAACCTTATGCTTCATCGACATTTAAGAACAATGAAATTAGGATTGTCATCCAGCACCAACATTCGTTAACTTTTCCATACAAGAGTTTCATATACATTTGGATGGATCATAAAAAAAAGATGGTAGTCTCTCAGTCGAATTCAAGCTTACACGTAATGCTTTAGCATTCCTGTTCCAGGTGCCACAGCAAGCTGTTGTTGTGGCGGTGTTGGTGGCACCTCTGTAACATACGAATAATGGAACAAAATTAAGTACAATGCTCAATATTTTTTAAATATATGCTGTAAACAAACAACAACAATGAAGTACATCAGCATTGCAGAATAATAATATGCTGTAATGATGACGGTCATGTGATAATCGCCTTTTACACTCTGTGTCCCAGACTTGAGCAGTTCAGTCGATCTTTCTGCTAGTTCTCCCACCCATTCCAATGTCTCCACCTCCTCTTCCAGAAGGGACAGGTCGCTCTGCCTTTCAGTAGCCATCTCACACTCCCATTCCGGTAGTCTACTATCGCCGGAAGTGTTGTTGTGTAGCCACCCATCCACCTTATCTAAGTAGTCTGCAACAAGATATTGATATTAAGAAAAAACAACAACAAATCTGTACTGAATTCAGCTTGCAGAGAGATACTGATTATACATAACTACGAAAAAATAAAAATAAGAAGTCCATACCAGATGGAAGTGATGACTCCTGGTCATCATTCTCGATGCATACCCCTACTAGAATCTCATCCTCCTCTTGATCTATAGCAACATCTACAACAATGAGTAAGATATGCCTATCACAACTGTATACAATGAAAAAAAAGTCTAACAGCAATTCATTACAAATGTACTTACGTTCTTGCTGCATTTCGGCCTCCAGCAGCCGCCCAATGTCCGTCAACTGCCACTCTAATGTTGCAAAAGCGCGATCAAACATTTTATAAACACATGTTACGATCTGAATACATCAACAGCTATTTTATGAACATGTAAACTATCACACAGAATTTGGAGATGTACTTACATGATGGTAGCACAAACTCTTCCACTTGCTGGAGCTTATCAACTTCCAGCTGCTGCTGCTCTAATGCTAGAACAACAGTAGAAATATTATAAGCACTTGTTACGATTTGAATACCTTAAGAGATGTTTTCTGAACATGTAAACTATCACGCACAGAGTTTTAAGTTTACATGATGGTAGCACAACGTCTTCCGCTTGCTGGCGACTTTCTGCTTCCAGGTAACTCAGCCAAAATTTTGGGAATGAATGCTGCAATAGCAAGAAAAGAAGAACATTTATAACCACTTGTTACGAAAATGTATCACAATTTCGATAAATTTGAATACTTTGTTCAAAATTTTATATCTGTAGCATTCTGAACTCACAATTTTTTTTTGTGAACACTTGCATAGCAATTGGCAGAAGCTTGGCCATTTCCCACCACTACTACCGCTGGCATCACTGCTGGCTGATCGTTTCACACTGTAGGAATCACATGGACACAACTAGGCACTATCAAAGACTGATGACGAGTGTAATGGGAGTTGGGCTTTATATACCTTCAGACTCCACCCTCTATTTTGCAGAGGGCCAATAAGAAGTCAGAATGCTATACCAGCAACTAACTTGCCTTCTTTTTTCTTCAAGCAGACTTGCTACAGGTGTGTGAGCAACAGATCCCATCTGTCGGGCAGAAAAAAAATCTGAGATGAACATCCTTCGATTGTTTGCAAGTGGCTGGAAAAGTGGACGCAGCTACTACCTTTAGAAAAACACTATTTGTTTATTCTGAGGTAAACAGATAGCTTGATACTTCTGACATCAGCAACATCCGTCGAAATACACGTTGCTGAAGAGTTCTCGGGCTTCCTGCCGGGTGGCGGTGTCTTCAAACAGCGACGTTTCGACGAGTGACATACTCATCGTCTTCTGGCGAAATGACAAGACTCTTTTGATGCCGGTCCCTTTATACGTGCAACATGTCCCTCGCCACCCGGCCGCGGGAGATTGGGTCCAGGGGAGCCGGCGGGCGGGGTGGAGGGGGAAGGGGGTGCGCCGTTTGTGTCTCCGTCAGAGCATTCCGCTCGCGTCTCGCGAGCTGGACGGTTCTTGGTGCGCTCACGGCGTATTGCGGCCAATGCTGGATTCCAGGCCGCGATAAGTTGATAACCTTCGTCCCTTTTCACAAGATTCTCGTGGCCCCGTATTTCCATCGATTCTTTCATGACGCTGTCCCAATAGCTCCTGGCTCGGCACAGCACCCGGGTGTTCTCGAAATCAAAGGTGTGATTTTCTTTGATGCTATGTTCAGCTATAGCAGATTTCTCTGTCTGTCCAAGTCGGTCGTGTCTGATATGTTCCTCGCACCTTTTCGATTCGCAGCGCTGCGTTTGTCCAATGTACTGTACACCACATTCCCTGGCAGTGCTACACTACTGGCCATTAAAATTGCTACACCAAGCAGAAATGCAGATGATAAACGGGTATCCATTGGACAAATATATTATACTGGAACTGACATGTGATTACATTTTCACGCAATTTGGGTGCATAGATCCTGAGAAATTAGTACCCAGAACAACCACCTCTGGCCGTAATAACGGTCTTGATACGCCTGTTCATTGAGTCAAACAGAGCTTGGATAGCGTGTACAGGTACAGCTGCCCATGCAGCTTCAACACGATACCACAGTTCATCAAGAATAGTGACTGGCGTATTGTGACGAGCCAGTTGCTCGGCCACCATTGACCAGACGTTTTCAATTGGTGAGAGATCTGGAGAATGTGCTGGTCAGGGCAGCAGTCGAACATTTTCTGTATCCAAAAAGGCCGTACAGGACCTGCAACATGCGGTCGTGCATTATACTGCTAAAATGTAGGGTTTCGCAGGGATCGAATGAAGGGTAGAGCCACGGGTTGTAACACATCTGAAATGTAACGTCCACTGTTCAAAGTGCCGTCAATGCGAACAAGAGGTGACCGAGACGTGTAACCAATGGCACCCCACACCGTCATCACGCCGGGTGATACGCCAGTATAGCGATGACGAATACACGCTTCCAGTGTGCGTTCACTACGATGTCGCCAAACACGGATGTGACCATCATGATGCTGTAAACAAAACCTGGATTCGTCCGAAAAAAATGACGTTTTGCCATTCGTGCACCCAGGTTCGTCGTTGAGTACACCATCGCAGGCGCTCCTGCCTGTGATGCAGCGTCAAGGGTAACCGCAGCCATGGTCTCCGAGCTGATAGTCCATGCTGCTGCAAACGTCGTCGAACTGTTCGTGCAGGTGGTTGTTGTCTTGCAAACGTCCCCATCTGTTGATTCAGGGATTGAGACGTGACTGAACGATCGGTTACAGCCATGCGGATAAGATGCCTGTCATCTCGGCTGCTAGTGATACGAGGCCGTTGGGATCCAGCACGGCGTTCCGTATTACCCTCCTGAACCCACCGATTCCATATTCTGCTAACAGTCATTGGATCTTCACCAACGCGAGCAGCAGTGTCGCGATACGATAAACCGCAATCGCGATAGGCTACAATCCGACTTTGATAAAAGTCGGAAACGTGATGGTACGCATTCCTCCTCCTTACACGAAGCATCACAACAACGTTTCACCAGGCAACGCCGGTCAACTGCTGTTTGTGTATGAGCAGCACGTTGTAGGTGTCGCCACCGGCGCCAACCTTGTGTGAATGCTCTGAGAAGCTAATCATTTGCATATCACAAGATCTTCCTGTCGGTAAAATTCGAGTCTGCAGCACGTCATCTTCGTGGTGTAACGATTTTAATGTCCAGTAGTGTATATACGCCAGGTATGTTGAGTTTGAGTGGGTCTTTAGCTGAGCCCAGCAGCTGTTTCGTCTTCGGCGGCGGTTGGAAGACAGTATTTATGTTCGATTTTCTCAGTAGCCTCCCGATTTTGGCTTAAAAAACTCACAATTAACACTGGATGCGATTATTTGTAACGGGAGAATAAGAACTCTTCAGAAAATTTGTACTCTTTATTGCTTGTTAGTAATAATGTTCTCTTTTGTGCGACGTAAAATTAAATAGAGGAAACATCGAACCAGTAAAGGCAAGTGAGAAGCAAAACAGTACACATTTCTTCAATCCTTCGGTTCAAATGGCTCTGAGCACTATGGGACTTAAGTTCTGAGGTCATCAGTCCCCTAGAACTTAGAACTACTTAAACCTAACTAACCTAAGGACATCACACACATCCATGCCCGAGGCAGGATTCGAACCTGGTACCGTAGCAATCCTTAGGTCCCAGCATTTTTTCTCTCTAATCTTGTTACAACTTTACACGGTGAGCTTTCCTTTTTGCGAAAGAATCTATTACCTCATCAAAGTTCGTCAAACGTTTTGCTACATGAAAACTCAAAATGTCATTGTCTAATACGAAAAAGTTGTTGATATCGTGTGGTTTCTCGACTTGATTACGTGTATTTTGGCACTGTCTGCTAGATAAAACAAAACCGAACTTTCTAATATTGCAGCAGTTGTAATACACGCCAAATAAGCGAGACTGATTTCGCACAAATGGTCATCTTTATCTACCTCATTTACATAAATAACACGACAGAATATAATTCCCAAAGCAGATAGTTGTAGAGTCGTCGCCGGGAGGCATGGGCAGTGTGAAAACCTGAATGATGACAAGCTCAGCTGGCTCCCTGCTACCCAGCAGCCTGTGTTTTGCGAGCCTCGGTAGAGAGCAGGGTCAGCGTTCAGCAGAGACTGGAGGGGAGACTGCAGCCAATGCCACAGTCAGCCGAGCAGAGTGCAGCTGATAGCTGCCTGGCTGCTACCACTTCACTCGTGCACGAGCACGACATCGGCGGAGGTAGACATCGATGGAGGTGATACCACGTTGTGAAACGTGCGCGGGACACCAATGAGTCAATTAAAACCCAGTGCGTAGTGATAAGAAAAAGAAAGGATGGTTATGGGGAAAACCACAAATATACTGGGTGATCAAAAAGTCAGTATAATGTTGAAAACTGAATAAATCACGAATAATGTAGATAGAGAGGTACAAATTGACACACATGCTTGGAATGATATGGGGTTTTATTAGAACCAAAAAAAACAAAAGTTCAAAAATTTCCGACAGATGGCGCTTCATCTGATCAGAATAGCAATAATTAGCATAACAAAGTAAGAAAATGCAAAGATGATGTTCTTTATAGGAAATGCTCAATATGTCCACCATCATTCCTCAACAATAGCTGTAGTCGAGGAATAATGTTGTGAACAGCACTGTAAAGCATGTCCGGAGTTATGGTGAGGCATTGGCGTCAGATGTTGTCTTTCAGCATCTCTAGAGATGTCGGTCGATCACGATACACTTGCGACTTCAGGTGACCCAAAAGTCAATAATCGCACGGACTGAGGTCTGGAGACCTGGGAGGCCAAGCATGACGAAAGTGGCGGCTGAGCACACGATCATCACCAAACGACGCACGCAAGAGATCTTTCACCCGTCAAGCAATATGGGGTGGAGCGCCATCCTGCATAAACATCGTACGTTCCAGCAGGTGTTTATCAGCCAGGCTGGGGATGATGCGCTTCTGTAACATATCGGCGTACCTCTCACCAGTCACGGTAGCAGTTACTGACGTTTTGCTGTCCAGCGCCATCTGTCGGACATTTTGTGAACTTTGTTTTTTTGTTCTAATAAAACCCCATGTCATTCCAAGCATGTGTGTCAATTTTTACCTCTGTATCTACATTATTCCATGGTTTATTAAGTTTTCAAATTTATACTGATTTTTTGATCACCCTGTATATCTTAGTTGTTTAATGCAAATGTCAACAGCAAAAAGTAATAACGTTCAATTTATTGAAAATGTATAAATGAAATAAAAATAACTGCCATATTGAGCTAAATCAAATATTCGCCTAATTTAAATTTTTGAGACATAAACTGCTTCTAATTTCTACGAGTGATGTGTTTTATTAAGATACAATTTGATAGTTTAGTTAACTGTCAAATAATTGACGAAATGTAATGCAATTACTTCGCAATTTTGAAAATAAAATTTAATGCATTTAATTCCTTTCGCTTGTATTTGTAAATAATATTCCTGTATACGAGGAATTTTATCTTGTTCGCTGTTTGAATCACCATATAGATTGGACATTGTTTCTGATATTTGCTTTTTTGGACTATTGTGATTTTTTTGGGGGTTTTGAATTATGTGAAATGGGATGATTTTTCGAATTTCTTGAAATTGATTGATGATATCATTGTAGTAATTTTCCTCAGACTTTGTGTAAGGGGAATTTTCTTCCATTCCATCCCATCGGGGGGGATTATTACCCTTCTTTTTTTTTTCAAAATATATCTTGAAAACTTTTTAAGTTGGGGGACGTAAGGTTACAGATATAGTCACTATTGAGTATTTACATCTGTACCTTACCCGTAGCGGCCTAGTGCAGCAGCACTGCCGCCAGGGGAATCCTTAATGATCGAGAAGTTTCGTCCGGCGCCAGCCATAACGGACGGCTCGGAAGGCAATGTGTAGTGGGGAGCTGTGACTGTTTGTCAGACGTGGTGGAACGATTCACGTCCGCCTTCCGTGAGAAGTTCGATAAATCAGTTAAATGTTGCAGTGTTCATGGACGGTATTGAGAACTCGTCAATATTAGCAGCGAGTTGATAGCAAAGACCGATAGAAGCAATGGTTATCTCATAAAGGTAATAAATGATAAGTCAAAAAAGAGTGAACTCCGTACGTGTGGGTAGAAACGTTAG
Source organism: Schistocerca cancellata (assembly GCF_023864275.1). Taxonomy (NCBI): domain Eukaryota; kingdom Metazoa; phylum Arthropoda; class Insecta; order Orthoptera; family Acrididae; genus Schistocerca; species Schistocerca cancellata. The sequence goes on from NC_064629.1 coordinate 265,281,624, forward strand.
GAACGTGTACCGTGCCTCGTTGTAGAGAAAATAAACCTTTTATTTCTATTAAGACAGTGTTTCGTTTCGCATTCTTTTCATATCTATTAAAACTAACCGAGTTTGAAGATTTTTAATGGCAGCTGTTGTGATTTTTGTAGGGCATGTACCGGTAGACATACAGTCTCATTTTTGTCTTCAAATGCGTGTTCCTTGGGAGTAGGATGCCCAATCTAAGCTGTGCAGCATTAACAGTGGTCCGATTACTGTGGTTATATCAACACAGCTGGTTTTAGAAAGAAACTTGGCAACGATAGATAAAAATAAAGGAGTAGGCATCTTACAACAGTCCTGTTCAAAGGAAATAAAATGTCCCTCCAACGTCACGAACAGTCCTTACCATTCACTACTCTTTGGTGGAACAAATTTCCATGGTTGACCCATAAGCACCAGTTCAGTTATACAAGAATGGAGTGGAAATTTGCACTGGTCATTTTGAATGAACCCTCCATGTATACGCCTAAAGAGATTTAGGGAAACAACGAAACCTTAAATCAGTGTGACTGGACTGGGATTTGAAATTTGCTCCTCTGAACTAGCTGTCCTGTGCTATAGTTCTCCGCCATATCATTTCACTTTAGCATAAAACATCATCTGGTGTCAGTAGGGAGAACGAAAAGTAGGCCGTCAGTGTAGTTCAGATTCAGACACTCATTTGGTTTTCGCGGTCGAGTGACAGAATTATTATATTCGAGATTACATAGTCTCTGGAGGGAAATTCTCTAGTGTTGAGTCATTCGAAAATAGGTGCTCCGTCTTGTTATCTGAGGGTCTGAGCGGAAGGAATTTAGCGTTCTAACGCTAGTGACACACATGCCTCTTGTCGGTATTCAGTGAATCAGCGTACGGAAGGCGCAAGGCTGAGTCGGCAGCTTGCGGATAGGGTGGGGTAGGGGTGGGGTTGTTTGAAGGCGTTCCACAGCGCGACTCAGTCGACAGCAGTCGCTTGGACGAGGAGGAGAGCAGAGGCAGTGGCCACTACAAATATACGGGTGCTTATTCTTTTGGTAAGTACAAAACTTAGGAAATTATTGACTATTTGTTACTTATATTATGTGCAAATAGGCGCGTAGCAAACTTCCTAATTTATAGTTGATTGAGACTAACGTGATGGCATCATTGTTTCTATTCAGTTGTTAGACCCTAGGTTGTCTGCTTTCCAAAAGTGAAAGCAGTCTTACGTTTAAAAATTCAACGTATACAACAAAACCTTTTTTGGTACATTGTTTTTATACTTATTAAGCTGCCACATATGTTGTTCATGTTTCACCGGTGTGACGTGATAGATTTATTTCATAGGACGTTTACCGAAGTGAATGTTAGGCAAGACACAGTAATGCCCATACGAAATCTCTTTTGTACAAAAGTAATCGTAGATCTGGCACAGAAATTTCCACATCTGCGCATCGGATTGTCGATGGGCAGCCTCTTTTCAACAAGACAAATACACGGCAGCGTCAACCTATTGAAATTGAGGAACATGCGCTTTGAGAATATTTTATCTAGATGTTGAGACTGAAATAAAAGCAAGTGATAATTATCTATACAAGATATGCGAAATTAAGACTTTCTTTGTTACGCAGTGTATACTCTATTAGACCTTTTGTTTGCTGTAAGTTAGTCTTATAGTTGTTACTAAATTTTAAGTGTAAGGGCTCGCTTCTTCTTGCACTATTTTCCAATTTATCGTTATGTGCAGTACAGCTAAGTGTTAAAGTAACAACATTTTTGTTATGCACGTCTGGAAGCAGTTCTGTAATAAAGGAGAGTAATTCTGCTTAAAAGATGCATGTATCTGAGCAATGTTTTAAGCGTTGCAGTATAACACATTGTATATTACGAAATACAAGCACAGTAACAAAATGGACGAAACATTAGTCCGCACAGGATATTCCCAAATCCAGACATATGATGATGAACTTCATTACGTAAGGAGTGAATTAACGGTTGTTTTCCTATTATGTTTTTCTTGTATTTGATACAGATTAGCTTCAGGATATTGATGTACAGAAATCACAATCGCGCTCTGGCTGTATATTTGTAATGTTGTACATATATTTCTCACGAGTGACACACAAACCATGACTTTCTAATGAACAACTCTTGGATCTCAAATTGAGTACCAGTGTTTGATCACTTCAACGCTTCGATGAGTGTCATACTGATGATCTTCTAGCGAAGTATAGAGATATTGTGAATGCTTGGCCATTCTTGGAATTCGGAGGCAACAGCTGATCACACCGTAATCTGACATGCCATCACCCCATATTTCGTGGCAATCCAAAACGAACTCTTCATCTCTGAACTTTTTAGATTTCCTCCGTCAATCTTATCTGGTATAGATTACATACGGCACAGAAGTGCTGTAGAGGAGGACAGACGAGATTAGCGTAGGCAGCATTTTCATTAGATTCATTGCAAGTTCTAAGTGTTCAGCCTATAAAACGCAGCCTTTGATTTGCCCTCCTCACAACAATTTCCTAGTGTAAGTTCTAACTTAAGTTGGTAATCACGAAGCATTTAGTTAAAGCTAAAATCTTTACATTTGTGTTATTTAGCGTGAAACCGAAGTGTACAGGAATTTTTTAGAACTTACGTGGAGGACTTCACACTTTCTGTTGTTTAGTGTAAATTTTGATAGCACTTCGTAGCGGACGCCAAATATCACTTCTGTTTCACAGTATGATTTTTGTCAGTCACAATGAAGTGTGACCTCTGTGACAAGAAATCACGAATACAGTCACACAGCTGAGACGATAACGAATAGACAAGCAATTTGATTAGAAGCTGCTTGTGATAAACGATGTCATTACCTTCTGTAAATCAAAAAATAAGGAATGCTGATAGCACTCATTATTTTGTGCTAATAAAGAGCCAGGTGTGTTTCACCTGAATGGTTTTTTTTTTTTTTTTTGGTCTATGTGGCCTTTGTGTCAATAGATCGTTTCCTTCGAGGTATTTCGTGATGTTCAAACACAATGTATGGTCCAAAATTCTACTGAAAATCGATCAGTGACATGGGTCTATAATGCAAAGGATTTCATCTATTTCCTTTCTTGTATACTGGTGTAGCTTGTGCAGCTTTCTAGTCTTTATGTAAAGATCTGTCGTTGTCCGCGTGGTTCTATACGACTGATCCAAATGGAACTATTTCATCAAGATACTTTGAAAGGAACATAACTGGTATGTAATGTGGACTGGAAGAATTGCTCTTGTTGAGTGACTGAAGTTGATTCGTTAGAACGAAGAAAGCTACTTCTAAGTTACCCGTGATGGTCGCTGATCTTTATTCGAACTAGAATATTTATGGCTTCTTCTTTGCTGTAAAAAATTCATTGCTTAGTAACTCCACCTTAGCGCTGCTGGCGCTGTCTTCGGCAACATTATCATTGCTACCATGCAATGAATGCGATTTGCGGCTTGTATACATTATATATGAATAGGATCTCTTTGGATTTTCTGTCATATTTGGAGACAGTTTCGTTGTTCAAATTTATTAGGTTATAGAATGGAATGATTACTTAGGCTCTATCGTAGGTAAATAAGTTGATAGACTTGGGTTCATCGATAAAATACTAGGAAAATGCATTGGGACTTCGTAGAAGACTGCTTCGAAAACACTCGTAGAACCCATCTAAGAGAATTTTTGTCAAGCGTATAGGACCAATATCAAATTGAACAAATGTAGTATTCTGAGTGTATACAAAAAAGACCAACATGAATGGTCACAGGTTTGTTTGAGTCACGGGACAGCGTTACAGAAATGTAAAAGAAACTGAAATGACTGGTAATAGTAAAAGGACGCAAATATCCCAGGAAAAAGTTATGTTTTAATCAGAAGCGGTACTTGGAACATTTCCTAGGTCCATACTATCTAGCAGATACATAATGGAATATCTGAAACTAGCATAAAAAAAAGCAAGAACCTCTATTACTCCGTTTGGCATTTGGCCGTAGCCCTACATCTTCGGATAGTGCTGTACTGATCCATAGAATATTACTGGACCAAATGTACAAATTGCACTGTAATTTGTTCCAGAAACAGATATAGAATATTGCTTAATACTGCTGCCTTCGCAGATGAAGTCCATTGTTATACCCGATGATATGTCATGAGAGCAGCGCCCTAATGTTCGACTCAGCACTAGAGACAGACGCAGTGACCGTTTCTCTATGTGGGGATTGGATCTGGCAAATCCGATGGCCAGCATTCCAGAAAGTACCTTGGCTGACTACTTCACTTGAGTAAGCGCCAAGATGTTCAAACGCCTTACTATCATCAGATCTTAGACGATAACAAAATTTTGTAGTGTACACATTTACGGATGAGAATGCCAAACCGGAATGAGAGGAATCAATAATTCTATAGTTCGCTGAGAGAAATGAGCGGTTTTCGGTTAAAATGCCATAGAAATCTCGCTCTGGCTCCACGTCTATTTCGGATTTGATACAGTCATTGGTTTCCATGGCTTAACTACTTGAGAAGGTTCTATTTTGGAAGAAAGTTAGTTACTTCATTGGCACATCGTCGAATGTTGATAACTGAATGCGTAGGATCGCGATATTTGCGCTGGTTACTGTAAAAAACAACAAAATGTTTGTGCGGAATTAGCTGACTAGTACGATTCTTACGGAGCTTATTTGAACAGTGTCAATTACGTGATCGTATAGCCAGGAGCATACACTGGATTTTTCTTCGTTAAATGAGTTGCATCGTTTCAGGTTCAAGAGAGTAACAATATTGGTTTGAATCAATGTTTATTTCAGTTTAGACACAGTCAGTGTGTTCCATGGCCTTACAATTTCAGAATGTTTGCGTACCATTAGCTGACGAGTGCGAATCTTATTGTACTTATTTGAACAGTTGCGGTTACATTCTCGTAAGTCCCAGGGCATACAATCAATTGTTCCGTCGACTCAACTGTTTAGTCGAAGTCGATGAGCATTAAGATTTCAGCTCGATTAAATTGTCGAATGGGAAGAGTAAACACCATGAATTTACAGCTGAGTTACCACTACATCCTATGCTTCGGGCCTGGCCCTTGCTACAAGTGGTTGCGCATCACGCCAGTCGAGTTCCCCACTTCTCAGAATGTCGGCGAAGCGCGGAGAGTACGACGAAAACGAAACTGCTATCGCAGTACTGAAGTTCCAAGAATACGGCAGTCCGTGCATTAATGAAAGTGTTTCTGAAACTCCGCGCAGATTACGAACTCGGTCACGGTTTAGTGGAATAACTATTGCGTGCATTGTGATCGTTGTTGCAGTTAAATATTTTAAGAACTGTATAATTAACTGGAGATACAGCTGCTATGATTTGGGTTTTATAATACTCAATACATAGCCCCTGCCTCCGTCACAACACTGAGATCTGGATGTTTTCATTTACCGTCCCTTTTCTTGTCCCCTCACATTCTGAATTCTTGAGAGAAGTCATCAGTAACGTTACTTTTTATTTACCAATAGTCTTTTCACAAAACAAATCTACGTACTTTATGTGTGATAGAAACATGTTGAATGTGTGTGAACAGTAACGTTGTCAAAAGTCTGTCATTGAAACTACTGTGTTGAATGTGCTATTTTTGATGTAGTTTAACGCAGACTATGATGGCCCTTTAAGTCAGATTACACTCCAACAGCTCATCCAGAAAATAATAAGAGGACAACCAAATTCGACCCTCCCTCTAGATCACAAACGGAGTGAGCATAAGTGTAAAATAATTTAAGATTAATCATTTTTCGTTTGCAGTATCACAGACGTCCGCCATCGCACTTGCAGATGTACTTTAGACTGACGACAAAGTAGGTTCTGATGTTTTAACTCATTTAAATTTCCCACGTACGCGAGGCTTTTCAGGTTAGGAATTTTCTACTCAACAGGGAGCAAATGAGTAAACAAGTGTTCTCAACTGAACGAGTTTTATTCCGCCCATGTGTTTGTTTCTTCCGTTTCTCAGTCGAAATGACTTAGCCTCAGGCATCAGCTGGCACAAATGACACAATCCATACTGGGGACGATTATGAATGCAATACGCAGACATAGTTGGAACTAAAACTGAGACAGCAAGTATTTTCGGAAGACGAACAAACTATTTTTTATTTGAGTAATTCTAGGAGTTTCTATAGGTAAACATAACCATTCCACAGAACCGCAAAAGAAAATTGATTATTGAAACGGTAAGGTTTGAAAACGGTTGTGCGTGGTTGTTCAATAAATTTTTAACGCACGAAAACAGCGTCATACCATTCTATCCTTACTTAAGACGACAGGCTGCTATTAAAATATCACCCAGCCTAAAAAAGGACAAGTACACTCAAGCATGGAGATTTTGTCCATGCTATCAGTTCAGTTACCCTCAGTCACCAATAAAAATATCTGCACGTATACCCCTTACATCCTATAAAGGGAGTTTCCAAGTTCGTCCACCTGCCCAACAGATTACCTTACCAACGGATGCTGTTTAGAGATTACTACAAACACATGGAATACTGTAGGCAAACGATAAGGAACCTCAAGAACACCTCAATTCAGTGCCAATCTTCTTGCAGTTTGTATGTTGTTCTCTTTGTTCTGAACTCGAAATTACTTAGGTGAGGTGTAACTTTTGTACTGCATTAAAAAAATTAAATATACATTTCCAGTCATGGCTTTGTCATATCAAAATACGTAACTTAAATCATTTACTAACTTCACAATATACAGTGTGTATGCGATAGCTGTTTAAAACTTCCCGCAATGGTGTAGGGGTAGTCGAGGCGAAGAATTTGTCGTATAACACTTGCGGTCAGTCTAGCTGGAAGACAACTTTAAACTGGTCTACAAAATCCATCAAGTCACAGCGTACGCACGCGGGGCGAGATTTTTAATATCCTCTCGACCTCTTGTGCCACCCGTTTTCGTTATCATCAGTAAGTTAAACTAAGAGCAACTAAAGGACGGTTTTTAACACGTCATGCAAAAAGTAATCATGTTTCCAGTTTCATTTAAACTTACCTCTTACGAGCACAGTCGTCTCGCAGGAAGACAGCCATAGAAAATAAAAACCATTTAATAGTTAATTTTACGCTGCTAAAATTCACTTAATCTTGAGCTAACATTTACAAAACGTCAGTTTTAGATTCAGTAGGTCCTCCACTAAGCTGGTGGCGTAAGAGGACGAGAGGATATTAAGTCTCACGTGGCGTGTATGCACTGAAGCTTAGGTGGCATTTGTTGTCCAACTTGAGGTTGCTTCTCGACATGATAGACAAGTATATTACGTCAAATATTTCGTTTCAACTTCCTCCACACCAGTGTGGTACAGTGTAAACAGTTATTGTTTACATCCTATGTACTGTATGTACGCCGTTCAGATACAATTCCTGCTTGTGACACAGCAGTTAACTGCCGATATACTTCTTGGTTCGTGTAGACTACGTGCAGTGGATACGCACAATACAAAGTATGATAAATTCACATGGCATCAGTCACCCATCCAACCAAGCTGGGAAGAAATACCATCTTTCCCTACTTACGACCCACCTGTTACCTGGTTCATTGCTGAAACTCCCCGGGCAATTTGTGAACAATTCTCTTCGTTTAGACCAAGCATTTACATGAAATCTTTATAATGTGATAATTTTAAGTACGAATTAGTTAGTAATGTGATCTTCAGTGTTGCTATTTTTGAGCTAAATGAATTTGCGATGGTCCCGCAAATATTACTTTGCGTGAAAGTAGAACATAACTTTTCACTTCCTTTTACCGGTATCTGTACGTCGTTTGATTTTTCCGTTCACATCGAAAAGTCGCTCTGTGTATTACCGGCCAACTATTCCTACCAGTATGGACTGAATCAGGATGGCAAAATGACAGTAAAATCGTTAATTTGACATTTGGTCTTAAGAAGTAAAATATGAACCAGCAGAGAGGTGTAAAGTATGCTTTGTTGTGAGAGCACCGAGCATGTACTGTGCTTCAGGCGTTGATAGCTGGGACAGTGCTGGGGCCCGAGATGGAGGAGGAGCAGCAGCAGCAGCAGCCGCAGCCTGACCCGAGGAGGCCTCGTCCACCCCCGCCTGCTCCCCCGCGGCCGAGGCCACCAGTGCCACCCCCGCAGCCTCCGCAGCCACCACCAGCTCCACCTGCTGGACCCAAGATGGTGGTTATCGGTAGCCGGGTTTATCAGCTAGTCCATCTGGGAACCTATGTAATCAAACCGTAAGTATTTATTTTTGTCATGTTCGTCAAAAAGTTATTAATACATCTCCTTACGCCTCAGATATATCACAAAATTTGCTTATACGTAGTGGAATCTACATATCACAGTACTTTATTCTACTTCTTATACAAGCCTCCGTAGTTTCAGTTACTAACGTACAGCAATGCGTTTACACTAGAACCAGAGGATCCCTATTCGTAACCAATCAGTGGACAAACTTCTCTATACAATATCACTAATGGTAGTGAAAATAGCAATACCAAAATGTATACGTCTTATTGAAATGAATGTTATAACGCAGAGCAGGTATATGGAACGCGCATACGATCAGGATTACAAAAACGAGCATGACTTCTTCTTTTGAAACATTCTTCTACTAGGGAATGGGGAAACAGTAGGAGGGACTAGACCCCTTTCGTTATCACTCGTTTTATTTAAGTCATATCAACAAATTCCTTTAAAACAACAATATCTTACTCCTGATTACTTTTAGGTAATAAGAATAGTAAGTCACAAGAATTTAGTGAATCTGCTACCAATGTCCTTTTATGAAACAAAGTCTATCTTGTATATAAGAAAATTTTAAAACCACTGACAATTATGCGCCTGACGGCTTGAATTAAGAAATACAATATTTCTGACTAGTCTTCGCTCACTGAGACCTGATGTTCTCAAAACATTTACCTAAATAACAACCTGCCAGAGATACACCCAATAAATAGCAGGATGAAGTTAATACAAAGGCACTTGTTTCACACTCAAGAGTCAATCAATATCACTAAGGCTTACTAAGGTTTCAAACTTCGGTTACAAGGCTCAGTAACACAGATAGTCAGCGCGAAGTGTTACTAAGAGTAACACCGCAACAACCTTTTACAGTTGTATGTTGCTCTTGTGACAAGGATTAGTAAATATACTAAATACAATAAATACCCAAGTAAACACAATTAGCGCCAGAATTAATTAGCGAGGAGTGACGCCAGGTCGCTCGAGGGCAGAACGAAAACTTAGCTTGGAGAAGCCAAGACGGAAGGTGGCATTTCGTACAAGACCCACTTCTCGAGCTTCGACCCGGAGTCACCTCCCGCTACCCAGGATTTCACAGGCCCGGTACCCATAGATGGAAAGGTAGTGCTTACTCCAAAACACCAGTCAGCCAGCTGTAACATTTAACAAGCGCACTCAACAGGTCCGCAGGGACAATCCACTAATAAATCGGCACACTGCCTTTGTCCCCACTACGAATTAACTACACAGACAAGGTACAACCAACAGCACAAATCTTATCAATAACCTTAAGGAGAATTGCCTGCTATTAAGACATTAAAAAAACTTACAATTACTAGCAAGGCCAGCGTGCACTCCAATCTTAGTCACAATTAAATTACGTGAACTCTTATGGCCCACTGTTCAGTGAAAACCGTAACGAGCACAATTTTGAAAATTTCATTATAAGCTTTACTGGGGATCACTACGCTAAGGCTACCAAACACTCGAAAGCGGTATATTTGATAAACAGATTATGGTCTTGCAGCTGATTACATATTACATCAAACAACAATTTCTCACGAGCTGGAAGAGGCACGCTCGTGCATTATATTAATATTTAACATCTGTCTTAAACACCATGAACTCTTCATACGCACACCTTTACTTCAATGGTAACACCCATGCGCTAATAGTTACCAGAAGTGAGGTAGCAGCCCTCTTCACCTTCACAGACATGCCCTATGTACAATCTCACTTAACGTCCGATATGGCCTGCGTCGGGTACAGCAGGCGGACGACCGTAGACAGCCGCGTCCGGAACTAGCAGCACGCAACCCAAGGCAGAAACAAGCTCCCTCACAGGCGACAGGATAGGCTCCCCACCAAGCTGCCCCTTACACGTGGTCGGTTCCCGCTCCACTACACGCACACTCGGGCCTCAGGTAGCATCGAACGCCAACTGTCACGTCCATGGCGAGTGCCTCCAGTTAACTATTCCGGCAAAGTTAAGGCAGCCAAGACTCAGTACGCGCCACAAGCAAAGATAAGAGCGCGAAGGCTGGCTTGCCAGCAAAACGCCACTGCTCAACCAAGATGTGTACGTCTTATTGAACTGAACGTTGTAACGCAGAGCAGGTATATGGCAACACGCATACGATCAGGATTACAAAAGCCAGCATGACATCTTCTTGTGAAAGTTCATTATGGTGTTCCGTAAGGAAACTGTCGGAGCACACAAAAAAAAGAAAATAACTGCCTAATCCTGGCGCGAAGAACGCCCACCTTTAGCGAATACCGTCACAGGTGCGACAAAAGTTGAATAACTGGCTGTAATTACCAACCTGCGGTCATGAAAGGATTGGGTTTAATGCGCAGTCGACATAATAGCAACTAGAGACAGAACAGTAGCTCGGGCTGCTAAGGGCGAGGTTTGACATCAGAAGATAGATCCTCTCTTAAGTACAGTCCCAGAATTTACATTTAGCGAATAAAGGAAAGACGGAAGACATAAGATGAATCGTCGGATGGAGATTTGAGCCCCTAATGCGAAGAGTATAATATTGTAGCCATTGCGTCACTTCGATCGCTTGTTCTAGTACATGAAAATAGTATCCCGAGGAGACAGTTCAGTGGTAGGTAGCATTCTTCATCGAAAAGGTTTCATAAAATACTATAGATGGCCATTTTCCCATTACAGCGAATGCGAATTTCCATCCAGTAATTAAAAGAAGTAATATCAATCATAGTAGAAACATACGAGCTGTATTCGACCATCCAGTTGAATGGACTACGTTAAACAACGATCAGAGACGCCCAGAGATTCTTGTTTGTCATACTGAAGTGGTAGTAGAATCAAGGCACCATGCTGATGCATAATTGACGAAACATCTTCCTTGTGGGCGATTACTTTATCCGAAATGTTTGAGAATGTATGAATCTTTCTCTTCTGAATATGGATATAATCTCTTCAATCCGAAATATTTCTTAGTTCTTATTTAATGCGTACACATAAAACAAGAATTGCCAGTATGCAGGTACACCGAAAACGGTTCTTAAACACGTGCGACGTCCATCTCAAATCGTACGAAAAATGAGAAAATTAACCTTATATTTTTTAAAAGCATTAATATTTTTATATGTGGCAATTACTGTAAAAGAAAACACCTTTCATAAACTTATCTCTTTAATGTTTACTAGATTTAGAGTTACAATTCGGTAAAGCTTGCGCTACTTTCCGAAGGCGACAACTTGTCGGTGGTGTAGCTCATGAACCTTATATCGGATTGCGGTGAACTACGAAGCGGAATTTCTGTTGTTGATGGAGGTGTATCACAATATTATCACGTAGAACAATGTGTAGTTAGATGAATGACGAACACTAACTTCATTTAACCAAGGTTTATTCAGCACTTGCACATACAAGAGCGCCGCATTTGATGATTGTAATAGTATAACTTATATTCTACGAAAATATGATTTTACAAAGCTCTAGCGTAAGAAATATATTTTTCTGGGGACTGGATGTTTACAGTATTTTAAGTGCTACAATTTTTTTAAGTGCAAGGAAATGAATATAGAACTTTACAGAACTTTTCCTCAAACATCAGCAAGAACTGTCGAGAGGGATACCTTGTTTGGGATTAAAGTGGAAGCTATGGATGCAAACAACGAACAGGTATGAATTCCGAGTAAATTAGTGATATTTGTACTGATAGTGGTTTTCGCAGCGTACTTTCCTCCAAATATATCGATTCCCAGTCGCTTTATGTGGTTACAGATGTTTAAAGCTTCATTTGAAAGCTCAAATCTGTTATTACATACACATTTTCAAGGAAGTAATGTAATTTTTACGTGAATTAGCCCACTTCCGTGGGTTAGTGAGCATGGATGACTTCCATGTAGGGGGACCCGAATTCAGTTCCTGATACTGCCAGGGACTTTTCATTGGTGAGGGGGGCGGGAGAAGGAGGAGGATAGGAACGGGATCCACTCAGATTCTTCATGGCAAATTGAGGAGTTACTTGAATGGGAAGTAGCGACTCTCAAGGTCTGCAAACACGACAGCGACCGGAAGAGGGAAGAGCGAATCACTGACGCCACGCCCTTCCATACAGCAAACAAATGACACTGTTGTCTGAGGACGACATGGCAGTCGGTCGGTCCCTAGTGGCTCTTCTGAGACCAGAACGGTGGAGCGCTCATCACTTTTTCCGAAATATGTGCACTGGAATCCATCAACAATTTCTTTCAGGCTTTCCTCCCCTCATCTCCCGATCATTAAAATAACGCAGCATTTTCATATGTGAACATTTTGTGAAGCTTTTGGCAGTCACGTGTAGGCGTAACAGCCGCTAGAGAGCGCTTTGTTCATAAGTATAGAGTCTACTACCGCGTACACGTCAACTCTTGGAGATACAGTATAAATGAGTTGCTTACTCGAGACTCAATTTCGTGCTCTGTCGGTCTGTAAGCGCACGAGTTATGCGGGTTGCAGGAGGCAGTGGGCCGTCGGGTCTTGTTAAGCGACATTCTGACCGTCCTTATCGCATGATAACGCCAACCCTGCCCACGGTGGAGACGTGTATCAGAGCCCCTCATACACTGCGCTGCGTCAGCACTTTGTCTGCACCTAATATCTTCGCTGAGAGTGTCGCGTGGCTATTCGTGATGAACATGTTCCTCTTACTGCTCCCCCTGCAAAATGTCTAGGAATCACACGGTTTTAAGTTACCGTTTTAAAGAATCTACTGATTTATGCTTTTCTCAATCATTGCTACGTAACATAACTGTTTGTTAGAGTCTGCTCGTCGGATACAATAAAATCAATCAACATTAATGTGAATCGTAGGATACTTATTGCAACGTGTCACAGACGGCAGAAAATGAAATGCCAGACACAGTGACGAAGAAAGAACACTTCGGATTCAGCACGTCAAAGAAGCTCAGGACGGTCGCAGAGAAGTTGGGTTTATGGTCAACGGCACAAGTTAGTAACGACTTTGTGTCACCGACTTACATGCTTCATCTGCATCAAACTATCAGTGCTAGAAGACAACTATATAAACTTTCAAAAACTTTTTGTTCTGCCCGTTTTTCCACTAAAGACGATGAAGTTCAAACTCAAAACATTGGTAAGACGGACCAAATGTGCATACATTGCTCTTCTTTGCTGTTTGCTGCGGAGTTCAGTGACAATTCAGCTACTACGTGTTGCCACAAGGCAAAGGTGAACTTACAGCCCATTGAAGTTTGTGAAGAGCGTCGAAAACTCATAGAGAAGCATTGTGACGATAGTAAGAACTACCTAGAAAATATCAGACAGTTGAACAATGCTCTGGCATTTGCTTCACTGCAGTTTAATTCGGTTGATATTACTGACAGTGGTCCATATTGTTTCAAAATACATCGTCAGGTTTATCACACGACTGTAAATTCCCAACCTCCTGCAAGAGTTGCATCAACTTACACCGGCCTCTATACTGTATTTTGGTATTGCAGCATTGTACTTTTTATTAATAATTATTTGTATTTACTTGTTCCTGCATTACTATATTACCTATCGGTGACCAGGATACAGTGCGAATCATTCGCACGAGTCAACTAGACTGTATTGAATATAAGAAATGTTTTTATAAAGTACTGTTAATACGGAGTGTATAAAAGCGAGAAAACATGAACAGGGTTTCCCTCAAAACGTTTGACATCGTGAGGCAGGAGAAAACGTATGATGTCCCAACGTTCGAGTTGTAAACCTGCTAAATGCGTAACCTCTTAAAAGGTTCTCATCCAATACCAATTAGGTGATGCGAAGAGTGTGTATGTGAATGAAGAGCAGCATGTGTCCCTGAAGCTCATCTAGGCCCATGGAGGCTACGCTGGATCAGGTAGTAGCTCAGTCGCCGAATTCCATGAAGCCACTCTGATACTAGTTTCGTCGACAGAATCAAATTTATCTCCTTTCTTCAAGAGCATTTAGAACGACCACGATTTATCTTTTTTGGCTACGATATTCCTAGGAGGAGTGCATTAACCGTTTTAACAATACTGTTTCGCTACACGATCACAGAATTGTGCCTGTAAAATAACCACTATGTATCGTCCTCAACATAGCTTTCAGTTTATTTTCACTTCACTTTCAGCAACACGACACTCTGGCATTTAAGGTGGTGGTTTTTATTTGTGATTCAGTGTGTCTCAATATCCTCGTAGTAGTCGTATGTCTGTCGACAAGCTTCGTATACAAGTTATCATGTTAGATTCGAATCGCTGTGTAGAATTCCACGTGTCCCTGAGCTTCACATTTATTTCTTATTTCATGTCGCGTTTTTGGAACTGATTGTATGTTATGTACCTATTTGTGTTCACCTCAAAATTTTCCAGGAAGCCTTGTAGAACTACTTACCGACACAGGTGTGCATGAAGTGTGAGGGTAATATTTTCCACAGGCTGCATGTTCTGGAAGCGGATACACAGGCTCCGGACCCAAGAAACCCTGGCAATGGCGCTAGAAACTTCACTTCCATCGTCAGCAGCCCAATGGTTTTTGCTGGAGCCGCTGCTGCAGATCCAGAAAATAAACGGCAGTATCAGGAAAAGCGTCATCGTCACGTCGCAGACCAAGCTGACGCCGAGGTCAAACGACCGAGAGTAAAAGATGAGCCACCGCAAGCAACAGAAGCACATGGAAAGAACAGAGCAGTCCCATTAAAAGTGCGTGGTATTACATGCAAAGATGTTTTCGTTAATGGGCGCGAAGGAGTGTTGGTAAGTACTGCTGTTCCCTCAGTGTTCTCATCCTTCCACGAAAGTCTGCAGCCGGCCGGAGTGTCGAGCGGTTCTAGGCGCTACAGTCTGGAACCATGCGACCGCTACGGTCGCAGGTTCGAATCCTGCCTCGGGCATGGATGTGTGTGATGTCCTTAGGTTAGTTAGGTTTAAGTAGTTTTAAGTTCTAGGGGACTAATGACTTCAGCTATTAAGTCCCATAGTGCTCAGAGCCATTTGAGCCATTTTTTTTTTGTAAGTGTGCAATTATCAGTCCTTTCATTATGTCTGATTTTGTATATGCATTTTTGTTTTGACAGTACACTAAACGAAACAACTGGTCCAGCGACGTGCACAGCAATACTGCTTTTTGTCCTCCATGACTCTGAATGGTTAGGTTATTTGTTTTAGTAGTACCATATTCGTCAGATAAAAACTCGAAAGTACATTTCCATGTACAAGGTAGGTATATTTTCTAATATAAATTCGAGACATCAGGTAGATTAGAGGTTAACGTCCTGTTGACAACAAGGTCATTAGAGACGGAGCACAAGCTGGAATCACTGAATGAAGGGAAAGAAAAATGGGTCACTCCCTTTTAAATGGAACCATCTTCGCATTTGTCGTAAGCGATTTAGGGAAATCGTGGGAAACCTAAATATGGATGCCCGGACGAGAATTTGAACAGTCGTCCTTACCAGTGCGAATCCAGTGCGCCAAACACGGTGCCACCTGAAATATATTTAGAACGTCTACGAATGACTATGTCTGTCTGGTGCAAAACTGAATAATTTCCAAAGAAAGGGTTATTATATAGAGCAGAATTAGAGTACATACAGCGAAGCTTTATGCTGTTAATTATAATGTGATGTCGTTCTTGTTGTAATGGTTGCCTCGCCGTAGCAAGGGTCTGTGGACGAAAACTGTGAATAGCAACACGCCTGTCGATAATGTGCAGAACATTCCATATCGTATTAAGAGACATGAAAATGGCTGCTTCCAGCGCTGCATTCTTCGTTGCTGAAAAAATTCGTCCAGGAGACGGCCACTCTTCCCTCGAACTTTATTGCATTTTATGGTGAAATCATGCTCTTCGTAACTAGCATTTACAAGTGTCAAGCATGTCTATTTCCTTACATTGCAAAGGTTCAACGTAAACAGACATGTAGGTCATGATGTTGGAATACTACCGCAAACTGCGAAACCTTGTGCGAGATGTTTGCTGTGTGAAGATAGGTGTTGGAACAACGACAATTGCTGGGAAAGAGGGGTTCTGTAACGATATGCACTTTTGTTTACAAGATCGCTTATAAATTGCTAGCACTGTGTCGAAGAGCAGCGTATAAGTTTCATCGCTTCACGTATGAGATCACTGCACTTTCCACTTTAGAGAAAATTCCTCGGTTCGACAGTATGATCAAGTGCTACACAAATTTTTCGGAGACTGAAATTCACGAAATTCGGTGTAGTAGTAAGGATACAGGGTTACGAACTTGAAGACAGAGAACTTCGCACCACCATAAGATTGTAGCCTTTTAGATAAAATCCTAGAGAAAACGGTAAGAGCAAGAAATGTACAAGGATATCAAAAGAACCTGTTAATTCTGTTTTGTACTTCGGCTGTCGTTTTGTACGAGGTATGTATGGGGTACTGTAACGAATGGTTACTACACAATTTTAACTTAAGGGCTTGTTTCACCGACTGTAATCCAGCCACCAGTAATCATGTAATTGCAGGTGGAAATGTCGAAAGTCATCGCCTACCTACCAATGACATGCTGTCCAAAATGTCCTCAAGTGTATTAACAACGACCTTTTCAGTTCACCTTCTCCTTATGCAGTTCCATCATCATATAAGTTTTTCCCTTAAAAGCCATGACTTGGGATCGTCATCAGAAGCTAAACTTTCGCCGCTATTCTGAATATTGCAACGAATGTCTGGATGAAACTAACATTATGTTTGACATTTCATGCAGACTTCCATGTGATGTTACTCTTGTTCGTTATAAAAACTCTTGTCTCGAATTTTTTTTTTTTTTTTTTTTTTGGGTTTTAGGGCGCAAAACTTCTATGGTCATTAGCGCCCAGGTCTCGAATGTGATCTTCACGTTCGTTCTTCTGATAAAATTTCTTGAGATCTTCGATAATCTGGTTGTGGATTTCCAGAACAAGATTGTTCACGTTCACGACTTTTTCTGTCGAGATGCCAGCTGAATGACGTTCCCAAGGATCTTTTATTTCAGTCGGTTTTTTGCCGCTTTAGAAACTTACCTCTCAGTCACATGCGCTTGTCTCGTCTAATACTCATTCACTAAAATCTTTTTACAGTTTGAGCGTTTTACCCGCGATATTCCAATTTTTGAATCCAAACTTTATTCAATGAATCTTCTTGTTTGGATGAGCAAAGCTTTATATCCAACAAATATTAAGAAACAATAAGTAATCGTTGATCACCAAAGATCTCCCCAATCGCTCATATCGATGAATTTTCTTTCTTAATGTGCTGACATAGAAACATCATGTGTTAAGATAGTTAAGTGATTGAAAATATTGTCGTAAATAATCTCGCATCAGCTCAGATACTGAAAACTTAAAAAGTGCTTCGTATATCTTGTAGGACCTCCTTTAGTATGTCGAAATTCATGAAATGAAAGTGACGTATACTGTACCTACCTCTGGATGTATTTCGGAGTGATTAAGATTATTTTTGTATGTAAAAGATTTCTAATAAACTACGTAATACATTATTCAGACCACCCTCCACCAAAACCAAAAACCATTGCAGCTATGTAACTTGGCAAATTGTCTTACTACAAACCACCATGGTTAGTACGTATGGTGTTCTTTAAAGATGTGTATGACGCTTAGCAACCGACCATAAGAATCACCACTGACTGAGTGCGTTTCTCCAGTGGATACAATCCACAGTTTAAAATTTCGTTTCACTACTTTATTGTATCACTATCATGTTGCACAGTTCTTTTGCAACTATTGAAATTCTTGGCTGGAAGGCCTTGTTACACTCCAACTCACCAAGGTGTCAATATCTGAGCCTTACCCACTAGAGGGCCTTTCCCTATGTCAAGCTGATTCTGAGAGCAATCCTGCTGAACTTCTGCTTCCGTATCTCAGGTACGTCAAACGTCGTAGCACGCATCTCATCGGATAATCTGTTATTTATCCTTCATTTCCGGCAAACTTGAGGTGTGGCACTGTTACTTGCCTGTTAGTACGGACAATGTTCATCAGGCTTTCACAACTGCGTCCATAAATGGGGTGGCTGGGCACATCACGGTGGGAAGAAATTTCCCGTAATTGATACTTACAGTGCTTTCTTGACACGGCAGACCGATGATTATTAAGCTTCTGAGAATCTGGGATGTCATATGTCACGCATCTTCATGTGCCAAATCCCAACAATTATCTTCCTGCATTCATGATCATACTAGTACTTTATTGCAGACTATGCATCTATGCGCTTTTACATGGTATCGGTGTCACACGACAGTTTATACTTTCTTATCCCATCACATTTTAGACAGCTGTACATTCCAACAGGCAAGAAGCTGCATTAATGCTGTCATGCGGAAGACAAGGAAGCAAAACTACAAACGGCCACCGTAATATTCGATCTTTTAAGAGGATTTCCATAGAGCGGACACAATTTAGACACATTACGATATCTCTTGTTGTTTCGCATGATTTTCACCACTGTTTGCAATATCTGATTAGCATACATCTTTAAGAATTTTTTTTATGAAATTCAAGTAAAAGCTGCCAAAAGCTGATAATGACTGGAATTGTGAGATCTACAGTAGCACACTTTTATTATGCTTATTACACAGGTGACAGTTTCTTGGGAGAAGAGATCTTGTGACTCCAAGCCCGCATTCAAAACTGAAAGCAAAGATGCTGTAGTACCGACCATCGCCGAACTGCAAGATAATCAAAATGCCCAAAGGTAAGATATTCATAGATTCTTCTGTCAACTTCATTTTGCCTGCCTGGTAGAGGATCCATATCAAAACTGAAAAGCTTCTACTCGAGTCGCAGTCTAAACAAAAATGAAACTTCTCGTTGTAAAGTGGTGAGTTCTATGAAGATACGCTAGCTGTACTTACCTTTGTTCTCTTCCAAGGACTGATCATCAGACGGTACGTGAGACGGACTCCATCTACAATAATGCTATAGAAGTCTCCAGAACCGATGGTGCAAAACAACGAGCAGAATGCGTCCAATTGAAAGCAAATAATACCCAATGTGACTGCACTGCGATCTGTGTCAAAGCTCTGGACAACGTCAAGCCTAGATCTTCCAGTTCTGAAGATCCAGGTAACTATGTTTGTCAGAGTCGTGAACCTGAAACACTGCAGAAAGGAGCAGGACCCTTGATGACTGACGTCGGCAGTAGGTAAGAAACGTGATATATACTCCATTAAGTAGTTTATATGTAACTAGTGCATACTCCATTTGTGATAATGGCAGCCAACACAGAAACTGTAAGTCACTCTAAGTCACGTAATTAAAATCACCTCTAGACTTACCGCTTAGAGCAAACATCTAATTTGTTCTTCATCCTAATGTACACACCAGACATTAATGTACAAAGTGACTGAGAGCTTCTTGCTATAGTCATTAAAACTATTAGGAAGTACTGTTGACTGTACTACAACGAATACATCGTCAGATATAACAATAATGCATAAATGTTAACTGTTAGTTTTGAGAAGGATGTGATCATGGAGTATCTTCACAGGCAAGTCTCATAGCAACAAGCGTTTGTAAATGAATAGGGGAAAATACTTCCCTAGTGTGCTAATTCCCATTGACAAATCTGAGCGACCATTTTAGTTTTCCTCTCCATCATGTGAATCAACAGCCTAGTACACTTAATGAACAATGAACCTTATTTCATTGTGCCTACATTTTTACTAGTGGTCACAATAATGTTAGTGAACACTTTATGCACGTATGATGATACAATAATTGCACAAAGTTTATAAGGGAAGCTATGGGTACTAAGAAACTGTAAAAGAATGCATATTGTAGTATCACCTCTAAGTTGGGATCTTTATTTTACAATAACTTTATCAATGCAGCTTCATCAAGTCACTTAGAAGATACAGTTAGCCACAGCTCTGTCTTCGTCTCTATGTTCTCACTGATGTTTTCGTTGAAGTGATACAGAAGCCGTTACAGTAGTAGATTCGTTATTAGGCTCCCTATCACTACACCATCACTTTATGTGACCATTGTGTCTGTGATCCATAAGTGTAAGGGCAGATTGTGGCAAACTATGTCTTAAAATGGATAACTTTAATGAAAGAGCCACTTACTTTCTAAGCATTTATGATTTAGACGATGGCATATCAAACAGCGTCCCACATGCAGCAGAATGTACATCCATAATATTTGCCTATTTCTTTCGCTTAAATTCTGTTTCGGTTGCCAATCTTTCGCTGTCTGACAGTTTGATTTGTGAACCCACACTCTTGTTAACTGAAAGCTTGGTAGTCTTAGGCATGGTCTACACTGAAAAATTAAGACAGTCAAAAAATACGGTTCAGTTGAAGCGCTGCAATGTTTAGCAAGTATTAATCTTCAGGCCCCTAAAGCTACATCTTTAACATTGTGTGTGCACTGAGTGTGCTTCCAGTAATGGCCTGAATGCGACCTGTGCAGCATGATATGCCTTTTCCACTAATGTTGACTTTTAATCACTGAACAAAGTTCCTGTTTAGTGAGAATTAATGTCTCCAACATCTACCATAGACAAAATGTCTCTTGCATGATAAACACACTAACCCACCGTAATTAAAAGCACAGGAAAGCAAAATACTCGGAAATTTTATAAAGCGCTTCATGCTGTCTTTTGCTGTAAAATTTTTCGTTAGCATCTATTACCAAAGCATTTATTTTTAACTTCATCTTTGATAGCGAGTTCTCAAATAAAAAATAAAATAAAATTTATTAAGACATTTGACATTCAAGTATAAGGCATGCTTAATGTTCACAGTATATCACATTTACCGTTTACGCCGGCCGCGGTGGTCTCGCGGTTAAGGCGCTCAGTCCGGAACCGCGCGACTGCTACGGTCGCAGGTTCGAATCCTGCCTCGGGCATGGATGTGTGTGATGTCCTTAGGTTAGTTAGGTTTAAGTAGTTCTAAGTTCTAGGGGACTGATGACCTTAGAAGTTAAGTCCCATAGTGCTCAGAGCCATTTACCGTTTACATAAGCGATATATCTAATTTGACCAGCTCTTTATCAAATTGCTTCAGTGTTACAAACTATAAATTAATTCATAAAACATTCGACACCATCTGTTACAAGGTTCAAATTGAATGAGACACAGGAGCTGTAATAAGATGATCAAAACATGTAGAGACAGCTGAGTTTAAGGCCAATTCATTCTTGTAGTAAAACAGTGCCATCAAAGTTAGGCAGTTATAGAGGGAAAAAAGGAATCAGCAATTAAGACCCTTTAATCTTGCAACATTTTAGAATTGGCCCATAAAAGAAAGATGAGGATATTTCAATTACTGTTTAGGTTTGATTCATCTTGATGGATTGAACCTCAGGGTTGGGGATGGGGAGTGGTTCAGTTTTCTTTCGTTAATATACTCTTCATTGATAATCTATTCAGCCATTTTATTGACTGCATTTAATTTACTCTTGCCTGCTAAGCAGGCAAGAAACTTTGGATACTGTATGTTTTGCATTTATATTGCTATACAAAAGAACTAGCTTAATTTATTCTTTTAGTAGGACTGCTGATTACCAGTGTGGTTAAGTTTTCGATCACTTTGTGTATTTCAGTGTTTTGGCTGAGACGAACTGCCACAAGCACATCTGAAGATGGAATGGTATAATAACGAAAATGAGCAAGTGAATTAAATATCATCATCAAAACAACAGATTTTCAATATCAATATATTTATGTAAATTATTGTCATCTTGTTACTACGCTTGGTACAGATTGCCTGCATGTACATTGTTTCAGGTCTGCTGAGGAATCAAATTTGCAGCACACTGCACAGCATGGCTGTGAGGGTGGATCCAAGTAGGGCCACCTTCCTGGCATTGTGCCCAGTGACAGACACCAATGTAACCACCAAATGCACTCAGCCACATAGAGGTTAGTTTTGCCTCACTCTTCCTCGTTTGTCCCACATTCTTGAAATTAAGCAAAATCCACTAAAACTGACTTCATGTGATGGTAATTACGATCTTTGTTTTGGCATGATATGCCCCCACTAGATATGATTAGAATAGGCATATATTTAGCACTCATTTCTCATGGTAATTTTGTTTACTTTTCCAAACTCTTTCAAGTAGCTCCTCAATCCTGATGATGAAACTGATAAATTTTCAGATTAGTTCTTTGCAACAAGACAGAATCTTAGGCAGGATAAGCAAGTGGCATGGCATTAACAATGCATGTGCAGTTTCAATAATCTTCAGACTATCAGAATAACAAGTGTTATGTGAACACTAAATCATAAATATTTTCATCAAATTTCATCACTTATTTTCATTTTAACGTAAAATTGAAGGTTATAAAAATATTCATAAATTATTAATACCGACAATTTTAGATAAAATGTAACATAACAGCTTATCCTTTCTTCCAAACTGTTGGTCTTCCATTTCCTGCACTTACTCATTTTGAATATTTAATTTACTTGTGGAATATGTTAGATGGATACTCATTTGTATCAAAATCATTAATTACCATTATCATATCGTTATATGCATCATAATTTATATTATTTATGTAATTCTGTATCGTGATAATGTAATTCAGTATTGTTTTTATACCCTGGCATCATAATATCTTAATGAAATTTATACACTGAATCCTTTGATAATTCTCATATGCTCATCCCAACACTGATAGGGTTATTTATTAACACTACTGGTTTAGTGTTATGTATAGATACTACATTCATATTACATGTAATGTTTTTCTTAAAATTTAGTTTCAATATCAATTTAAACAAATATTTACCATTAGATATTACTCTTACATGAACACTTTTATGCATAATATAATAAATGGAAATTGAATGCATGACAATGGATTTTGTTACTTACACCAATAACATAATTTATCGTTAGTGGTGTTTCCAGGCACATAATTGTGATTTTAGCTGTTAGATTGACCTTATTAGTTAATTTTTTAATATGAAGTATGCTATGATAAATATGTTACATTTTGGCTACAGTTGTAGATTTTTTTCTTATTTTACTTACTTATATCTTTCTAATTGCACCTCTGTGTCAAAAATTATGAAATGCATGAAAAAACTGAAAGAAAATGAACAATGCCTCATCTTGATTACTTATGCACTGGTTTAATTCTTACTTTTTTGATAATTTTCCTATTACTGAAATTGTGTCATTCTTCTCAGCGTATAAGACTAGTGGAATCCCTCTTTAGTCCCCTGTAATAATTAGACACAATAACATCTTAACTTCGAGGGTAGTCTGAAGACTGAGGTCAAAAAGCTGTGAGTATGACATAAACCAATTATAGTAATGTAGAATATCACTATATTGTCTGTCATAATTGACCTGTGGTCAAATATTTCTAAGACACTTAATAGAACTGACTGACCTATGCTGAAGAAGTACATCAGGTTCTAATAACCTACCTTCTGGATATAATGACTGCATATGTGAATGTAGATTTTGTCATCTCATACAGCTGATGAGAAGCTCTCTGGTTTCCAGCATAGTGGAAGTATTATAAAACCATGACTTTTTGACGAGTGGCATACTCATCATCTTCTGGCGAAGAAGATGATGAGTATGTCACTCATCGAAAAATCGCAGTTTTATATAACTGTCACCTGGCTGGAAGCCTGAGAGCTTTTCATCAGTTATAATGACTACTAGTCAGAGTGTGCAGTGGAGTGAGATATCCACATAGTGAGAAAGGAGAAGAGACCATTATTGGCTAGGAGAACAAAATGTGTAGATAGAGTAGCTTAATAGAGGAAACATTTTTCTTCATCTTAAACAGTGGCCTCTTTCCTTGTTGTGTGTGAGAGCTCTGTCTTACAAGCATCTGTTGAGTGTGCGTTACTGTAATGGCACAACAGTCACTCACAGCTAAATTTTCCATCCAATGCATATGTCACCATTAACAGTGATAGATGCCCTCACATCATGAGTCATTTTGGATGAAATTGGAATTTAACCAAAGAATTTGGTGCAAAGTCTAATAAACAGGAACACTTGGCTTGCTCCTATCCTCTTTCAAGGAATATGTTGGTTGTGGAAGTTTCTTGTGCCACCAGGATTGAAACTGGCTTCGTCTGAGTCAAGCTCCACCATACTAGAGTGTTTAGCAACCGTAGCTCCCAAGACAAAACACTGTGACTCAGATTAGATCAGTATGTGGAGTTTGGAGACTTGGGAGCGCCATAATGGTCAACTGATGCATTATGTCATGTAGTGTGCTTCAGTGGTTCAGTTGATTAGTCTGTTGATCCTGAAATTAATGGTCCTTTCCATGGTGCAATATCCATCTCATACTGTGCACCTTCGATGTTCCTAAGTCATTATCCATCGCATCCTTTCCACAAGAAGTTTTGATCAGCATAAAATGCATCAGAATGTCTCTCCATTTTATGAATAGGAATAATGTCATTATCTAATCCATACTTTCTTCTACCGAACAGGATTTTTTAATAGAATTATGTACTGTATTGTTTCCCAGCATGTTATTTACAATAATTGTTGCTCTGGAAGAATGTTCTTGATTAAAGTCTCTGGTACTTTGTATTAGAGATAAGTGTTACTATTACTTCCAAATATTTATGCCTTATCTAAATTAATTTTAGCAAGCTATAGTTCTTTGTTTCCATAATTTATTTCATGCAACTGTGTAATTTTGAAAAATGAGAAGGAGTTTTGTGTCTTAGTTCTATACTAAGAAACATACTACAAGGCTAATTTCGTGATTGTATCGAACAACCACTCAGTGTCCTTACTTTAATAATTTTATCTATTTCAGGTTTCCTGTCCAACACCACTTCTTTTTGTGTGGTTATTATGTACTACTGAGTGGGACACTGCCAGTGTGAGTGCTATTGCAGGAGATAATTGTGTGTTACCTGAATCCCTGAATGAAATGTGTGTAAATGTGAATGTGCCAATGCTTACAGTTTAGCTACTCAGAGCGAAATTGTGGCTCAAATGTGAGTTGGAGAAGCTATAGCTACAAACAGGGAAGGAACAGTGAAAGACAATCTATATATTTTGCAAAAAGATGAAGACTTCATGATATTTTATAATAACTCTTTTTCTGTTTTTTTTTGGGGGGGGGGGTCTCATGATAGTAGTCAATTGTCAAGTACTCAGAAATCCTTGCCTTTCAGTACACTGTGAAATTTGTGTAAAATCTTCCATTGTAACGGTTTATTCAGCAACACAACACTGTGTGAAAATATAAACCCCCATGACTAAGGACAGTTCTTAAAGTGTTGTGATACTATGGACATAGGGCTGCAAGGTATTCTGTTTTCATTGACCTGATGATTTGATAGTTCTTAGCAATAACAATATGTTACAGTGAAATGAAGTAATGGTATTCTACTGTTGTATGAATATATTTGTTCAAATAAAGAGTATTAGACATATTTTAAACCAAACTTATTGTTTTTTGTTGTCCTGTTACATCACAAACACAGCAATGTCTCAAAACCAACAATATCAGTAGGTTGCAATAAAGATAACTCTGCCAGACAGACGTAAAGTAATAAAAAAGATTTTTTTTTAGATTTGCAGAAGAATAATGTAAACATATTCTGCATGAAAGCCAGTGAGTAACATCACTTTTACATCGAAATTATGAGTCTCAATATACTTCAAAAATGTTCAGCTAAAATTAACATAGTGATTTCAAAATCACTACGGTGCACCCAGCACAATCTTCAGTAACCTTTACCATCAAGTGTTTTCTAATATAGACACAAATATAATAGATAAAACTTAGAATTTAGCCAATAAGAGGTGAGCTTAGTGTGTAAACTGTACAGTATTGATGTCTGCATGGCCTGTGAAAGCATATTTATTGAACATATCGGTATTTTGAGAAGACACAACACACATGCCTCTTCTACCTACTATCTGAATGGTAGCAATGAACCAGAGGTCAGAGAATAATACAACACTTTAGTGATGAAAATATAGTTCTATATCATTTGTATACATAGGTCAAAATATTTATTGAAACATTTCTATGCATTTTTTGTTTCTGTTCATGTCTGATGCAAATGAGATAAACAAATAGTATTCTCCATCTTTTTACAAAATATCTTCCATGTAAATCGAAACATTTCCCTCTCTTTGTGAATGAGCTTTCAAACATGAATTCTAGATATTAAAACCAAATGTAAGACTGTACAGCCATTTCATTAAGTTTGCGCCATACATTATTTGCATCTAGCATCTTAAAGACCAGGGTCTGGTACACAAAAAATGCCCAGCATTATTGTATGACATGTGAAACCTTATGTCACTACACCAGTATTCTGGTGGTTAGATCGGTGAATTGTACCCCATGAGAAGATGGTGTCTGTGTAGGTTTCTATTGACAGAAATAACCTCATTTTCTTCGTACACTGCTCACTAGAGTCATTCTAAACATTCAGATGACACAAATTATGTATAATGTCTTTATATCCTTATTATAATTCGTAATATTTGTGTGACATAAAACTATAAAGGCGCAGATATCAAATTATTCATAATTACTCATTAGTAATTTAGTGTTGTATACCAAACTGACAACACAAATGAACAGTTATAAAGATCAGGGCAGTGTGGAGACGGTTAAGAAAGGGGTGTTGTTAGTAGTGATGTCTCCAGTGAGTACACAGAACCAACGAAAAGGCTCTAGCTGTCCATATGGAATATTATGAATGAAGGTATTTGAGAAGTGCTACTTACGACTAATACCTGTATTAAATACACAGGGTATTCGTAATTTAGACATCTAAACCAGAAGAAGCTTAGAAGAATGTAAAATATGTCAGAAACACTCAATCTATGTCATAGTAACAAAGAAATGAAACAAAGGTATAGAGCACAAAGAAGAATCCCAAATACACTACAATTAATTAATTATTATTCTATACAATGTAGTTGGAGTGGACACTGATTTAAAATTCTTGTTTCCCAACAATGATGCACACAAAATGACATATGGTTATGTTGAATGGACACAAATATGAAATCCTTGTTTCACTTCAATGGTATTACACATATGGTTGTAAGAAAGACCATTCTACAGCGGCACATTCCACAGACTGTGGTTCCCTGAGGGAAATTTATAGTAACATCTGAATGTGGCTGAAAAATGCACAGTTATTTGGGTCATGTTGTACTTACATATCTCAAAAGAACTGTGAAATAAGTCATAAATATTATTAAAACACAACATTTCCAAGATTACTTTATAATGATTACTTACCTTCTTATGTGTCTGATAATAACAAGCAATTTTCAGATGCTTAACAAGCCTGGATGTTCATTACACTGTATGTGTTTTAAAAATTATAATGTGTAACAGTGCAGATTAGCAGTACCATAAATATTTGTGATATGAACCAAAATAATTAAATATAATTACTACTATGTTAAATCATTACGATACTCTGATCACAATACACGAATGTTTTCTTTTTTAGAGTGCAGATTGATTTGAGAGTCTCAGCAATAATGATAGTTTCCTGTGAATAAAAGTTTTTCAAATAAAAAGTGTTCTATGTGTCTTCTACAAAAAGAATTACTTTTTGTAGTGTCACAACTTCACAAACACAACAAAGTTAAAAATGTTTACTATCAATGAAGAAATCATTGCCAGACAGATATAAGCAAATGTAAATAGGAATCATGCTATAGTATCCAGGAGAATATCACAAACGTATTCTGAACGAAACTTGGTAAGTGTTATTGGTTTTAAAATAATTTTCAGAATCCAGTGCACAGGATTAAAAAGAAAATCAGCTTAAATCAATTTGGCGATTTTAGCACTTAGTCTCCCTACTTTGGACATAAGTCCTGTCATCAGTAATCGTTAGCTTCTACCTTTTTCTAATGTATGTTGTAATATAATAGCTAAATCTTTTAGTTTAGAGAATTAGTTGTCAGCCTGTTGCATAAATGGGACAATTTGTGTACTCAGACAGCACAACTGTCTCTGTTAAACACAAGAATCTACTGGTACCTTAGATATCGTAAGCAGAAGAAGTTCAGAAGAATCTAAACAACATCAGAAATATTCATTCCATATCACTGTAACAAACAAAGAAGACAGAGAGACAAAACAAAAATATAGTAGCTGAAGTATGAAAGACAAAGTCTAATATAAAGTACACTGCAATGAGTTATATCTGTATGTAAAATAGCTGGAGTGTACGCTAATATGAAGTGATCATTTTATTTCAGTCTTTTGTGCAGAATGAAATCTATCAGGATAATAAATTAGTCCACTATTACGTGGTACACAATGTTGTCCCATTAACATTGTCTGCTGCTGTCTAGAGTATGAAACAGAAATAATAGATTGATATAATAATAAATAACGTTAAGCAGTGATGGCGTAAGTATCCTTGCAGAGGGAATACCTGCATCCTTCAGTACAGCTTTAATTGAGAGATGTTGAATAAAGCAGGATCCAGCTTTATACAAGGAGTCTAGACTAGGTGACTAGCTGGAAGGAAAATTACATAGCCTTATGTTTAACTGGTAAATTACATATGAATACAGTAACTTGTAAGACTATGAGTAAAACAGTTTAGTTACCCATGGATCCTATGTTGCTATGGGAAACTGTCGCTCACACTTTGAATAATCAGCTGAAGAGAGCAACATAACATTAGATAACAAATAGTCCAAAGGAGGCGACTCAGATTCCTAGAATTGTACTTTTCATACTACAAATGTGAAAGACAGTCAAAAAGTTCAACACAAAAATCTATATTGCATCATTCCACGTCAGCTCTGTTGAAAAATGTACCAGTAGAGTGGTTTTACTGACAATAATCTGGCAACGCTGAAGACACTGCCCTCCACAAACTTCAAGGGCAATCTGTCTCTGACCCACAGTACAAGTTTGAACTTTGTCTGTGTGTGACTGTCTCTACAAAAAGAACAGTACTGGCTGTTCCGTTTATGTATTGTATTATGGAAACTGAAACACAAACTTTTGGTTTACCAAGAGTGTGGCATTAAACTATTTCTTCAATCTTGGTGAATCCATGAATGTGATTTAAAAATATTTCGATGTCTATCGGGATAATGTCTTAGCAAAAGTGTTTTGGTCGTATATGCCATTTTGCAAGGGCTGAGAACTCGTGGTGGACACCATCACATAGATATGCATTCAGCATCAAAAGAACGAAAATGTCATGAGAATGACTCAGGTCAGACAGTCAGATGATTTAAGGAATGATAGGCAATAAATTAAATTTCCATCGTTTTACGCTTTATGAAATTAAAATTCAAGATTTGCCGTTTAGGTATTTGTATGTTAAGCTAGTGTCAAACAACAACACAACTCAGATTAAATTTCTTCAGAAGAGTATTGCCAAGGACTTCCTCCTCTCAACAGCATCTAAAATGTGTCAAGTCTGCACTATCATGTTATTAACTATGGTAAATCATTTATTTTCGAATATAATCTGGAAACAAATTATCAAAGTGAAGAGTGGTATACTAATCCATCTCATCTCATTCATTCATTCACATCAAAAGTTTTTTTGTAAAGCATTTGATTTCGTGCTACAGTAAACATCTATTCGCCACATCTCGTTTTTTGTAACAGTTTTGTTTCCCAACATGTAAAACTAGTCGAACGGACGTTTATTCATACAGTCGATAATAATTACATAAGATTTTTTTTTAAAAAGTTAAGGGTGTGACTCTACAAGTTTTCCCAACGGGTATGTTGTGAATAGTCTTTATTGGTTTGCCACCGGATGACGTTGTGCAAATTCCACAATATTTCCTCGGAGCAACTTTCCGACGTCTTCAGTTGGTTCAACCTTACTGATGGCTAGGTATGACTGACGGTATCCCCACGTCGACGTCCTGTATATAGAACACTCTCGCGGAGATTGTGCAGAATCGGAAATCACGCATGCTCAATGATTTGCAGATAGATGACGCCATACTAAAACGCTCTCTGCCCAAAATCGCAGAGCAGCGCTCCTGCGCGTGCGCTGTGCATTATGTTTACTAACAGTGCTGCCAGATGTCACTCTCTAAACAACTATACTAGACCAATGTTACGACAGGTCTGTTATCGAAAAAAATCTTGATTCTCTCGTCGTGACTTAATAGCTACCAACACAGGTTTCCGGGCTGTGCTAAGTTCAAATCCCGCACGACTGTTGATGAGATTATCGGCTGTGCGGGTATGTATTGCTTCCTTGATGACGCAATCCCAGAAAGCTGATGCCGGGAATGAAGCTTCCGTCTTTTCATAAATTATGCGATGCCTTGTATCCAGACAGTTTTGTGCGATTGCCGACTTTTCCGATTGACATAGGCATGTATGACGCTGATGTTTGTTGTTGTTGTTGTGGTCTTCAGTCCTAGAGACTGGTTTGATGCAGCTCTCCATGCTACTCTATCCTGTGCAAGCTTCTTCATCTCCCAGTACCTACTGCAACCTACATCCTTCTGAATCTGCTTAGTGTATTCATCTCTTGGTCTCCCCCTACGATTTTTACCCTCCACGCTGCCCTCCAATACTAAATTGGTGATCCCTTGATGCCTCAGAACATGTCCTACCAGCCGATCCCTTCTTCTGGTCAAGTTGTGCCACAAACGTCTCTTCTCCCCAATCCTATTCAATACTTCCTCATTAGTTATGTGATCTACCCATCTAATCTTCAGCATTCTTCTGTAGCACCACATTTCGAAAGCTTCTATTTTCTTCTATTTACCGTCCATGTTTCACTTCCAAACATGGCTACACTCCATACAAATACTTTCAGAAATGACTTCCTGACACTTAAATCTATACTCGATGTTAACAAATTTCTCTTCTTCAGAAACACTTTCCTTGCCATTGCAGTCTACATTTTATATCCTCTCTATCCTGATGTTTATCACAACTTGAACTGTGCGACGTGCCTGGACTATATATGCTGCCCCACGTTGATAACGAATCTGCGATTTTCGGCAGAGGGCGTTTTAGCATGGCGATATCTATCTGCAAATCATTTCGCCTGAGTGATTTTTGCGTCTGCGCGTTTTTCGTTCGCGTGTTCTATATACAGGGCGTCGATGTGCGGATACCGTCAATCGTACCTAGCCACCAGCAAGGTTGAACCACCTGAAGATGTCGGACAGCTGCTCCGAACAAATATTGTGAAATTTGCACAACGTCATCCGGCGACAAACATGTAAAGACTATTTACAAAGTTAAGGGTGGTTCCATTATATTACATTCCTGTTATCACGAAGGCCAGAAACAATGCCTGTGTCGATGTATAAAAGAAAATGGAAACTGATCAGCACTTAGCATTGATGTATAAAAATAAGTTGTTGCACGAGAGTCAGTGTCACTATTTTCGTGCCACACATTAGACACACATCTTACTGGACTCGGTTAGGCGCCCTGGCCCCAGATCTAATTCGCCTGGCGCATTAACGACGAGGGCCTGTGTGCTGGCCAGCCTGGATATGTTTTTAGGCGGTTTTCCACATCCCACTATGTGAATACTGGGCTGGTCCCCATCTCCCGCCTCAGTTACACGACTCGCAGACATTTGAACACGTTGACACTACTGCATGGCTTAAACTAGACGCAAACAACCGGGGTATACTCGTTCCATCCCGATATGTTTCAGAGTGGCGACAGGAAGGGCATCTGGCCTCCCCTTAAAATTAACCAACCAAATCTGATCTTAACCATGCTGACACTGCGCAACATGCGGAAAAAGGCATTAGCAAAAGAAGACTATTATGCACACAGTAAAAGCTTTGCACTACCCTTTATTTTAACTTTCATGGCACAGAAATCAAACATTGGCTGTCAGGCATGCGTATATACACTGTTGAGTCACATTAATGTAACCACCTGTCAGAAGCCTGAATACCTATCTTATTCAGCGCAGACTGCTATGAGATGTGCAGAAAGAGAGTCAGTGAGGTTCTGGAAGCTACCAACAGGTATATGGAGGTGTGGAGCAATGCCAAATCCAGTGCCATGGCCAGTTGCGCTACATTTCTTGAGGTGGTCCCACAGATTCTCAGTTGTATTTAAACCTGGAGAGTTTGGTGGCCCCAGGTACTCCCCAAACCAAACGTGTACACTTCAAACAGTGTGACACGTTGCATTGTTCTTGAATGATTATGTATATGACAGCATACTCAGATTTTAACTCAAGCACTGTCTCTCCATACGTACCTACAACTGACACCTTATCCCTTACCATACTGATCTTAATAAGAGTATGCAAAGGGTTGTGTTCCTTCCTCATACATGCCTGTATGAACCCTATCATGCTGTACAAACTGTCCCATTTGTACCATGAACACAGCATTCTATTCCCAAGAGACTGGAAATTCTCTTTTTCAACCATCACATCAAAGTCTTGGGGAAGGATGAGGTGGTAGGCCTACATTCACACGTTTAGATCCACTTCCTGTCAAACTGTGTGTATTGGCGCATAGCAGCAATCTGCTAGCACATAGCTGAGTCTCGAGTTCTGTCTGTGGTTGTGCTGTGGCCTAGTCCAACGACAATGAGTCCAGTAGGTGGGGAAGACATCCTGTGGACAGCGGCTCCTGCTGCTGAGGCAATAGTACATCACAGAACACCTGTGTGTCCTCCTCTGTAACAATAACAGCGAAGTCTTAACTATAATGACATGAACGTATAATAATAATAATAATAATAATAATAACAGTAATTAGATATGGATGGGAAAAATTCTTAATATTAGTCTCATTCTTCTCAGCCGATTACTGTGGCGGATGGTGTTTCATACTCATCATCTCTCTGCGAAGTGGAAACAGAAAAAAATGGTTCTTACGTAATCTAATTATAAAATCTAAAATTGCTGGAGGGGTGGAGGACTGAGTTTACATGAACTTGGTCTAAATGTCAGTGCTCCAGTGCCTCCCCCCACCCATGCGCGGCCATTGGCTTAGCGTGATGACGTCACCTATCGTCATTGGCCACAAGGAGTAGGGAAGGATTGGGTGGAGGGAGGGGTGAGGGGATTCAGGGAATGCTGATATGATATGCACCACTGCGTCAGCTGTAATATGAGACCAGATGCAACAAGTGCTAACGGACGCCGAGTCAGCGATCTTTCCAAGAACTGCCAGTCCCCTTCTGCTTTTCTCATGTCCCTGCAGGTTAACTGCTAGTCATCATGTACTTCAATGACTTGATTGTGTTTCCTACGTGATATTCAGGAGATATCATGATCGTTGGATTAAACAGAGTATTCTCACATGGGAAACAGGTAAGTTATTCGGTTAAAAATAATGCATACAGGGCACCACTATAGAATGAAAGTAGATCACGGTAAAATTTTAATTTCACGAGCGCATACGTCCGAATACAAAAGTAATTCTCGTCACGTATTCTTCAAGTAATGACGACATAAAGAGGTAACTTCGTTCCATCCTCTCTTGGTAACTCCTTCGTAGCATATCAGAAATTCGACATCGTTACTAAAATGTTCGTAAACGCCAAAAAGTAATATCACACCTGTCTGGCACTAAATATTCCACTGTTACCTGATTTACGGGAAGCTTTGCATGTATTCAAAAGATAAAACTGCCACTAACCTCTATCGATCATTCTGTTTAAACAAAGGTTCATTTAGTTCATAAATGGTTTCTGCTTTTCATAAGTGATTTTTGTTTTTTTGCACAGTCAATCTAGCTTTTTCACAAGTGCTAATAGCAGGTATCCTCTTGCTAATTTGTCACAGGTAGAAACAATGTCAGTACGAGGACATCAAAATAACATATTGAAGGTATTGAACAATTCCCTAATGAGATTGTAGCGTACATTAATTTGATGCTCCTCTACAAAAATATCCCGCATTATTTTCGTAGTCGAATTTCAAGCAGATATCTCTTAGACGAATTGTTATGGAATGAATAATAAGAACCCCTTGATTTAAATAAGGTTATTTGATGTTCAGTTAGGTATGTGAGTGGCCAATGAAGTGCACGTGGCTTGTTATTGTGCTTTACTCTCTTTTTCACTAGAGAACTGTTTTTTTTTTCAGATCATATGCTGCTGTACAGTGCCCAGTCAAACTCGAGAGATTATACTGGATAGTGAACTTGCGTCGTCATCATTACTTGCTCCTTCTGCATGCACTACTTTATGCGTTCTCTGCTGGTTATATTATCAACTGTGATACGATCAGCCTAATAAGAATACAGTGAATTTTCTATTCCAGTATATAGATCTCTGAGGAAAGTTGTTCCCTTTGTTCAAATGTTGTCGACTGAAAGCGCCGCAGTCTATGGCATCTGTAACCAAAGGGAGAGGACTTCATTTCCCCTACGCACCTGCCAAGAAACGCAGATTGAAAAATTCACTAGAGGATAAAAGAAAAGAACGCAAAGAAAGATAGCCTGCAGCCATCGCCAACACGTTTAACGGGGAGCGGGTTACGTGTTCCTAGCGAATCAGCTTCCTTTCTTTTTTGTCGTCTTTGCTTTTTACACTACTAGACACTGTCTTCTGAATTCACTACAGATTAACAGGCATTCAGTTATAAAACAGGCTAGGACGAAAGCTGCAGGCCCAAAAAATAACTAAGGAGAGTAAGAATAAACATTCAGGTTTCATTTAACACAAAAATAGCACTTACCAAATGACTAAGGCTACTTCTGATAGACGCATTTTTAACTGAGGTTGTAGGACCACCGTATCTCTGGTCTGCAATAACACAAGGGTTGTTTCCGCCTTATTTGATTAATGCAATAGGTACGTCTTAGGCATGGGTGCAAGTATGCGCTGAAACCACGAGAACGAGAAAAAATTTGCAAGATTTGTTTTCGTAAAGAACCATTAAGCTACAAAAAATTTTTAACTGTTGAGTGATTTCAGTTAATTGATTGTTCTGCGATCCACTTACCTCGCTACTACTCGCTTCGAGGTTCCTTCGGTCATTGACAGGAGTAACCGTATTTTGTTTTTCTCCAATGAACAAATTTCTCAAGACTAAATTCTGTTTTTCGGTCTTCTCTATGCCATCTTCCATTTCGGTGCCAGTATAGTCTCTGAGAGAGAATATGGTTGGCAAAATTCTGCTTTTCAATTTTTGAATGCTTCCAGCATCGATCATCTTACGCTGTTTGTGGCTTCATTCAGCAATTGCTTCTCAATTAAGCTCACACTTTATTTAATCTGTGATGAAGCTGTCTTAGCTCTGGTAGAAATATTCTAGCACTGTTATTGAACCACGGCTGCTCTCTCCTATGTCTCAAAGCCTTGTTCGGCACAATATGTTCATGAAGTTGAGCAGTGATCGGGATGCTGAATGAGCAGTGAATGTCAGGATTCTAGGATTGATTTGTGGACTATTACGGCAGGTTATTTATCATTGACGTGGTGGAGAGATTCGTCTAACCCAAAAATCCCCATATGCAAAAGGGACGTAGTCACTTGTCCGAGTAACTGTTTCCTTAGTGCAGTGCATGCCCGATCTTTCTAGGGGTCCCTGAACTTCTTCCTCTCGATAGCAGTGGTCGAGAATCCGTATCCGAATTAGTCCCAGAATTCTTTGAGCCTCTAGCTACAATCTACAACCCGGCTCCAAACCCGACGAATGCGGGTAATTAGCAGTTAACGCTGTAAACAATGAGCTGTTCTTTGAATCCGCACACGCTGCTAGCGGACTTCACGTATTCAACCAAACCTCTAAACAAAGTGACGACAATTTCAGAAGCCAGGAGGCAAACATCATTCCTGCCGCAATGAGCTACGATTTGCAGGCGGTTGAACTCAGTGCATTCAGCAGTCGGACGAAACTACTCTTCACATACCGAGTGAAAATTGGTATTTTTTCCCGACTTGTCTGCTATTTTGTAGGGCGGCCAATTTACCAACTAACGTAGGATCTCCCAATTAGCAACGCCATACCCACCCTCTGCACTTGTCTGGAGTTCGCAGTGGAGTCAGCGACTAAGCAACAGACGAGGCATCAACTGCTGGCTCAGATGTACACCCTCAGGAAAAAAAAAAGGCGTACCACGAAGGAATTGTCAGAATGGGACGGAAATCAGTACATGTGATATACATGTATAGGCAAGTAATTGATTACAATTTTAGAATAATCGCATGACTTATTCAACAGAGAGAGCTTCATAAACTGAAAAAATCAATAACGCGTTGGTCCACCTCCGGCCCTTATGCAAGCAGTTTTTGGCTCGGCATTGATTGATAGAGTTGTTGGATGTCCGCTAGAGGGATATCGTGTCTATTTCTGTCCAAATGGGAGCTTAGATCGTCAAAATCCCGAGCTCGTATGAAGGTTCTGCCCATAGTGCTCCCAAAGTTATCAACTGGAGTTAGATCCAGCGACTTTGCTAACCCAGGTAGGGCTTGGCAAGGACGAAGATAAGCAGTAGAAATTCTTGACGTGTGCAGCCGGGTATTATTTTGCTGAAATGTAAAACCACGATCACTTGTTGTGAAGTGCAACAAAACGGGGCATAGACTATCGTCGAAGTACCGCTGTGCTGTAAGGCTAGCGTGGATGACAGCCAAAGGGGTACTACTATGAAATGGTCTGGGGTAGACCATCACTCCTGGCTGTCGGGCAGTATGGTGGGCGGCAGGCAGGTTGGTATCCTACCGCTGTCTATGGCATCTCCAGACACATATTTGCTGGTCATTGGGATTCAGTAGGGAGCGGAAATCATCACTGAAGACAGTTCCACTGCAATCAACTAGATTCCATGCCAAATGTGCCCGTCACTACTGTAAAAGTAGTTGTTGATGTAGAGGTGTCAATGGTAGGCGGCGCAAGGGACGCCGTGAGCTCAGCGTCTTTCTGTGAGCTGCCTATTAATGGTCCTCGTGGTCAATGAAGCGCCAGTTGCACGTCGGATCGATGACAATTATGAATCGGTGGCTTTGGGTGCCTCTCTGACGATTGATCGGTCGTCACGTCATTTTCTCTCTCAAGGTGACCGCTTTCTTCTTGACTCTGTGTTCGGGCATGGTTCACACATTCCTACCAACATCGTCGAATAGCGGCATCGCTCCTATTCAAATGTTGAGCGATTCTCCGATTACTCCAACCGGCTTACACGTCCTCTTAAATGCCGACATCTGCATATATTGTTCACGCACCCGTCTGCGAGGCCCTGCTACTGTGCAACTCAATACACGGAATGAAATTTACAAAGACTTTTTGCTCTGGTATCAACATGTCCCTAGTTTGCTCTCCTTGTCAGTTGCGCAGTGAAACTGTGGTGCAGTGCCGCACATTTCAAAGTTTAGAATTCTGAATATTTGTCGATACCTGTACGAATATAAATTTGTGACAAACTTGCACAACTCCTTCGTGCTGCATCGTTTTTTCTATGTTAGAGTGTATTATCAACACTGGGCAGCAACTCGTTCCCGTTGCTGAAACGTAAAGGAGTAGCCGTGCTGCCATATCCCATATTTGCTTTCCACCCAGAGGAATGAGTTATCTCTGTTCCCCACCACTCACCTTCGAATGAGGACAGAGTGGTCAGACGTTACCCCCGGAAGGAAAAAGTATCCACTGGATTGCAGCCGTACCAGAGGTGCCACCCCATTTATCACACATGCCTCAGTATCGGTGAAACCTGGGGTCTGAAGCCTGTGAACTACACTCCTGGAAATTGAAATAAGAACACCGTGAATTCATTGTCCCAGGAAGGGGAAACTTTATTGACACATTCCTGGGGTCAGATACATCACATGATCACACTGACAGAACCACAGGCACATAGACACAGGCAACAGAGCATGCACAATGTCGGCACTAGTACAGTGTATATCCACCTTTCGCAGCAATGCAGGCTGCTATTCTCCCATGGAGACGATCGTAGAGATGCTGGATGTAGTCCTGTGGAACGGCTTGCCATGCCATTACCACCTGGCGCCTCAGTTGGACCAGCGTTCGTGCTGGACGTGCAGACCGCGTGAGACGACGCTTCATCCAGTCCCAAACATGCTCAGTGGGGGACAGATCCGGAGATCTTGCTGGCCAGGGTAGTTGACTTACACCTTCTAGAGCACGTTGGGTGGCACGAGATACATGCGGACGTGCATTGTCCTGTTGGAACAGCAAGTTCCCTTGCCGGTCTAGGAATGGTAGAACGATGGGTTCGATGTCGGTTTGGATGTACCGTGCACTATTCAGTGTCCCCTCGACGATCACCAGTGGTGTACGGCCAGTGTAGGAGATCGCTCCCCACACCATGATGCCGGGTGTTGGCCCTGTGTGCCTCGGTCGTATGCAGTCCTGATTGTGGCGCTCACCTGCACGGCGCCAAACACGCATACGACCATCATTGGCACCAAGGCAGAAGCGACTCTCATCGCTGAAGACGACACGTCTCCATTCGTCCCTCCATTCACGCCTGTCGCGACACCACTGGAGGCAGGCTGCACGATGTTGGGGCGTGAGCGGAAGACGGCCTAACGGTGTGCGGGACCGTAGCCCAGCTTCATGGAGACGGTTGCGAATGGTCCTCGCCGATACCCCAGGAGCAACAGTGTCCCTAATTTGCTGGGAAGTGGCGGTGCGGTCGCCTACGGCACTGCATAGGATCCTACGGTCTTGGCGTGCATCCGTGCGTCGCTGCGGTCCGGTCCCAGGTCGATGGGCACGTGCACCTTCCGCCGACCACTGGCGACAACATCGATGTACTGTGGAGACCTCACGCCCCACGTGTTGAGCAATTCGGCGGTACGTCCACCCGGCCTCCCGCATGCCCACTATACGCCCTCGCTCAAAGTCCGTCAACTGCACATACGGTTCACGTCCACGCTGTCGCGGCATGCTACCAGTGTTAAAGACTGCGATGGAGCTCCGTATGCCACGGCAAACTGGCTGACACTGACGGCGGCGGTGCACAAATGCTGCGCAGCTAGCGCCATTCGACGGCCAACACCGCGGTTCCTGGTGTGTCCGCTGTGCCGTGCGTGTGATCATTGCTTGTACAGCCCTCTCGCAGTGTCCGGAGCAAGTATGGTGGGTCTGACACACCGGTGTCAATGTGTTCTTTTTTCCATTTCCAGGAGTGTATATCCAACGCAACCTGTAGCATATACCAACAGTGGCAAGTTCACGTGGTGTTCGTACATTACAAGCGCAGCCCATGCCGTTGTAATAGGTGATGACTTCAGCTTGCCAGGTATAGATTGGGTGAGTCATATTATCAAAACATGTGTCACAGACAGGGATTCGTGAGGCATTATCCTGAATGCCTTGTCCGAAAATTACTTCAAGCAGGTAATTAGTAAACAAACTCGAGAAGAAAACGTTATAATATTCCTAGGTACCCACAAACCTGAACTTACTGAATCATTAAACTTGGAGGAAGATATCAGTGATCATAACGGTGTCATAGCAACTATGACTATGGGTATTGCTAGGGATGTTAAGAAAGTTAGGAAAATGCTTTTGCTTAGCAAGAATGACAGGATGCAAACTGAGTAGTCAATAACAAATATTCATTGCTGAGGACAAAGATGTTGAGCACAAATAGGAAAAATTCAAAGGCGTCGTTCAATATGACTTAGACAAATACGCTCCGAGCAAGGTCTTTAGGGATGGGAAAGGCCGACCGTCTCGCACATTCAAGAGAAGTCAGAACCCATCTGAGAAACTAGTTGATGAACGAGACGAAAATGAGCGTAAGGAGATCAATGACAGAAGTGTTCAATAACTCTGAAAGTAAAATTTTGTCAACCGATATGGCTGAACACCCTAAGATGTTTTGGCCCTAAGTAAACACAGAAGCGGGCCAAAATCATCTATTCATTCTCTCAGAGACCATACTGGCTCCGAAACGGAAGATAATAGAAAGAAGGCGAAATACTGAATTCGGTCTTTTGAAACTGTTTCACCACC
Source organism: Schistocerca cancellata (assembly GCF_023864275.1). NCBI lineage: Eukaryota > Metazoa > Arthropoda > Insecta > Orthoptera > Acrididae > Schistocerca > Schistocerca cancellata. The sequence continues at coordinate 265,321,738 of NC_064629.1, forward strand.
GAAAATCGTAATACGGTCCCTGCTTCCATCATCGTACGAATGTCGAAATGGCAGATATTGACATAACCGATGGCGGAATAGAAAAGCAACTACTGTCGCTTAGTAGTGGGTAGGTATCAGGACCGTAAGATTCTACAAAGATTATGGGAAAGAACTTGCTTCCCTTCGAGCAGCAGTTTATCGTTGTTCGTTGGACCAAAGAAGGATAACTAGCGACCGGAAAAAAGTGTGAGTTATTCCCGGTTTCAAGAAGGGTCATAGGTCATATAAACATAATTATACGCCTATATCGTCGATGTCAGTCTGTTATAGATCTATGGAACATGTTTTGTGCTCAAGAATTATGACGTGTTTGGAGAACGAAACTCTCTATAAAAATCAACGTGAATTCCACAAATAGAGGTATCACGAAACTCAGTTCTCTCTGTTCTTCCATGAGATCCAAGGCGCTGTAGACAACGGCGCTCAGGTTGATGCCGTGTTCCTTGACTTCAGCAAGGCATTTGACACCGTCTCGCACTGCCGTCTAGGGAAAAACATACGAGTTTAACCTTGTATCAGACCAGATTTGGACTGGATTCAAGACTTCCTTGCCGACAGAGCTCAGTACTTCACTCTTAATGAAACGAAATCGACAGATGCAAACGTAATTTCCGTAGTTCCCCAAGGAAGTAAGCTAGGATCATTACTGTTTACAGTATATATAAATAACCTTGTAGAAAGGGTCGGAAGCTCTTCGCAGATGATACAGTACGAACAGCTGCTAGCATGAGTTTCTTAGAAGTAGATACCTTAGGGGTTGCGAAGCAACTCAAATCGCTTGATTCGGGCAAGTCTTCAGGTTCAGATTGTATACCGATTAGGTTCCCCTCAGATTACGCTGATACAATAGCTCCCTACTTAGCAATCATATACAACCGCTCGCTCACCGATAGATATGTACCTACAGATTGGAAAATTGCGCAGGTCGCACCAGTGTTTAAGAAGGGTAGTAGGAGTAATCCATCGAACTACAGACCTATATCATTGACGTCGGTTTGCAGTAGGGTTTTGGAGCATTTACTGTATTCAAACATTATGAATCACCTCGAAGGGAACGATCTATTGATACGTAATCAGCATGGTTTCAGAAAACATCGTTCTTGTGCAACGCAGCTAGCTCTTTATTCGCACGAAGTAATGGCCGCTATCAAGTTGATTCCATATTTCTAGATTTCCGGAAAGCTTTTGACACCGTTCCTCACAAGCGACTTGTAATCAAGCTGCGGGCCTACGGGGTATCGTCTCAGTTGTGCGACTGGATTCGTGATTTCCTGTCAGGAAGGTCGCAGTTCGTAGTAATAGACGGCGAGTAAAACTGAAGTGATATCAAGTGTTCCCCAGGGAAGCGTCCTGGGACCTCTGCTGCTCCTGATCTATATAAATGACCTGGGTGACAATCTGAGCAGTTCTCTTAGGTTGTTCGCAGATGATGCTGTAATTTACCGTCTAGTAAGGTCATCCGAAGACCAGTATCAGTTGCAAAGCGATTTAGTAAAGATTGCTGTATGGCGTGGCAGGTGGCAGTTGACGCTAAATAACGAAAAGTGTGAGATGATCCACATGAGTTCCAAAAGAAATCCGTTGGAATTCGATTACTCGATAAATAGTACAATTCTCAAGGCTGTCAATTCAACTAAGTACCTGGGTGTTAAAATTACGAACAATTTCAGTTGGAAAGACCACATAGATAATATTGTGGGGAAGGCGATCCAAAGGTTGCGTTTCATTGGCAGGACACTTAGAAGATGCAACAAGTCCACTAAAGAGACAGCTTACACTACACTCGTTCGTCTTCTGTTAGAATATTGCTGCGCGGTGTGGAATCCTTACCAGGTGGGATTGACGGAGGACATCGAAAGGGTGCAAAAAAGGGCAGCTCGTTTTGTATTTTCACGTAATATGGGAGAGAGTGTGGCGGATATGATACGCGAGTTGGGATGGAAGTCGTTAAAGCAAATACTTTTTTCGTCGCGGCGAGATCTATTTACGAAATTTCAGTCACAAACTATCTCTTCGGAATGCGAAAATATTTTGTTGAGCCCAACCTACATATGTAGGAATGATCATCAAAATAAAAAAGAGAAATCAGAGCTCGAACTGAAAGGTTTAGGTGTTCGTTTTTCCCGCGCGCTGTTCGGGAGTGGAATGGTTGGGAGATAGTATGATTGTGGTTCGATGAACCCTATGCCAAGGACATAAATGTGAATTGCAGAGTAATCATGTAGATGTAGATGTAGATGTAGATGTAGATGTATCTGTAGGAAAGCCAGAGGGCAGTATCGATTTGCAAAATGACCTGTAGAGGATTGATCAATGGTGCAGTCTCTGGCAGTTGACCCTCAATGTAAATAAATGTTACGTATTGTACATACATAGGAAGAGAACTCCATTACTATACAACTACACCATTGATGACAAATTGGTGGAAACAGTAGAGACCGTAAAAGATCAAGGAGTAACTGTAGAGAGCAACCAAAAGTGGAATGGTCACAGAAAACAAATAGTAGGAAAAGCAGACGCCAGACTGAGATTCGTTGGAAGAGTCTTAGGAAATGTAACTCACCCTCGAACGAAGTGGCTTACAAGGCGCTGGTTCGACCTATTCTTGAGTATTTTTCATCAATCTGGCACCCTTACCAGGTAGGACTGATAGAAGAGATAGAGAAGGTTCAACGAAGGGCGGCGCATTTCATCAAGTGATCGTTTATCGGGAACTAGAGCATTACAGAGACGCTCAAGAAACTCCATTGGCAGACGCTACAAGAGATTCATTTGGGGTCACAGAGAGGTTTACTGTTGAAATTTCGAGCGAGCATTTTTTGAGACGAGTCGGACAACATATTACATCCCCCTCACACATCTCGCGAAATGACTTCGATGGAAAAAATTCGAGAAATTAGAACTAATACAGAGGCTTACCGACAATCATTCTCACCACGTGCCATTCACATGTGGAATAGGGAAGGGAGAATCTGTTATTGATTCCATAAGTACCCTCCACCATATACCGGTGGATGGATTGCGGACTACCGATGCAGATGTAGATGAAGAGGCGGGGATCGTCGGTTGGCTTCAGCTGGGCCCTGTTGGTCGTAGCAAAGTCTTGGTTGAACAGCGGCCGTCTGCAACTGCCGATGGTCAAGACGGCTGATTGTATTGCAGTCATGTAGGCCTTAGAAAGAAAACGGCCTAGAAGTTCTGTTTATCTGTACATGCACATGGTACGGCTACATTTGGTTTCGGTGTCGCATTGTGACACGTTTATCAGTTTGAACTCTGTACTTGGTCATTGACTTTTTATTTAAAAAAGGAGAGAGGGCTTCGCTGTTACCCACACCCGGTCTGTGGATGCACGAGTCGATTTGGAATATACATTTAAATACGGTGCGGTTTACCATGTTTTTTTAGCTGGAGATACCGGTATAGTATTATGTGGAGAGGAACTGCTCTGAAAAAGAAAAAAAAACAATGAATTATACTAATTGTACCACTGAACGAGATCTCACATATGTGACTGAATGTCTGTACAAATTTTGCAGCGAGTTCGTTTGCTTCAGGATGAAATGACGCGGTTTTGAAATTTGAAATGCCATTTTCTCACGGAAAAGTTTGAACTCCTGTGATGAAAATTGAGTGCATGGCATGTCTCAACTCTTGATTCGAGAAAATCCTTGACAGGCTTGGATACTTTTCGCAGAGGTTATCAGTGGCATTCGTATCACAAACGGAAATTCTGAAAACGCATAAATAACAATGCACCAGCAGCTTCCTAAAAATGATCCAGCGCTGTCGACGAACTGAATTTGGTGTCAATGGATCTTTTGACATAATCTCTGCAATCAAATTTGAATTCAATGGGAAGTTTTACACATTGTCTTGATTGATTAAATATAAATCAAAACCTACATCAGCAGAAGAGTCAAGAATTCTGTCCTGCCCTATCGCAGTAGTGGTAGCAAATCAACATTGTCTTTTTGAACTGTCAATCTGATAACTGATTCATTGTTATTGTTAGTTAAAAGATATGTTCAACGTTGCAAGCTTTCAGCTATTCTGGAAGGAATAGTATTGTTTGGTCTAAATGTAGGCACCAGTGCCTTGTAATTCATTAGTAAAAGGAATATACGGCCGTAAATGTTTTCATAAACCTTTTCAACAGCAAAGATGATAGCAAGAGATCCCTTTTCTGTATAACTGTCATTCCACTGAGCAACTGTCAGTGTTTTGGGCAGGAACGCGATCGACCATGTTGTCTATCTGACAAGACTGGGCCGATCTCATATTCAGAAGCATCTGCTACAATAGTTAACACTTTACTTGTATCGTATGTAGTGAGCCATATAGCAGCTAATTATCTTTATTTGAAGTTTTAAAATGCACGTTGGCATTCATTGTTCCATATTAACTTTGTTCCTTTTGGTAACAATTTGTAAAGTGGTTCACTTACAGATGCTACATGTGAAAAGAACCTTCTGTAGTAACTGATTTTTCCTAGTACAGCAGGTAATTGCTTGAGATCTTTGAGAGACGGATGATTTTTAAATTACTTTTATGGGTTTACAGTATAGACTAGTTGCCGTGTTGTGTCAGAATGTGTCATAAGAACCGTTCTTCTTATTACAACAATGTGCTCTTTTCTTTGTTAAAATTTAAATTGAGAACTTGTACAATCTTAAAAACTCATTCCAGATTCTAATAATTCTGCAGGAGATTTTCATGAGACAAATATGTCATCCAGGTAGCTCACAGAGTTAGTAACTTTCCTGGTTAATTGCTCTAAGTATTGGTGAAATAAACTCGGTGCACTGGGAATCCCAAATGGCAGTCTCTTGTATTGCTTAAGTGCAAATGGAGTATTTATGGCCATTCAGAGGTGTCTGTAAGTAGGCCCCATCCAAATCAAGTATTGCAAAATAAACCCCACAGGCTAATTTAAACATTAAATCTTCCAGTTTTCGATCTCTGGAGGAATCTTTTACTGATGGCGTACTGCTGTCTTTTGAAATCTTGCAGATTCATAATGTAGCATTCGGTTTTTGTACTAGAGTCACTGGTGTGGCCCATTGGTTACAGGTAATGTATTCTCAAAGACGTCCTGTTCTAGGCCACCAAGTCCCCATTTCACTTTGTCCTTTAAAGCAAACTGAAAATTTCGTGGTTTGCAGAATTTTGACACAGTGTTCGGCTTCAGCATGAAGTGTACTTTGTAGTCTTTGATGTCACCTGAAAGCAATGCATCAATTTTTGTAGCTGTTCATTAGAACCATGAGTGGGAATCTGATTTACTGCTTTATGAATTGTGAAGCGTAATGTACTGAGGCCCAGTAAATCTGTTGCTTTGTGTGCACTGGCTACAATAAATCTAGCCTGATAGGTAATTGCTTCTATGCGACATCCGTCATGAACTGCCAGTTGACCGGTATTTGTTGGCTGCAGTAGCTAAATAGAAATTCTGAAATGCAGTATGTCTGTAAATTAATTAAAGAAACTGAAGAGCCTCCGTCAGTTTGAAACTGCACTGTCTCAGTTAATTTACCTTGTGATTTACTGAAAAGATAGCATTGACTTTACCGTATATCCTGTATGTGCAGCTAATCTCAGGAGCTGCTGTGAGGATTTTGATCTGGCTTCCACTAATAAATGCACTGATTCACGAGGAGAGTTTTTGTATGCACTTAGTAAATATTTTGTACAAATTGTTTGAATTATGAAAATTAAATTTAACTTGTAAAAGCGATGCCACTGCCACCTAGCGACCAGCCGCCGTAACTAGGAGTGACCTGAGAAGGCAGCAATGAGAACCTACTTCGTTTGTTGTTTGGTGGTCCAGGGGTAGAGCATGTGGGCAGCAACTAAGTCACCTTTTTCACTCTCCCTTTTAACCTAGCGTTCACCTCTCAATGTTATCGAAATTCAACAGAAACTAAATGTAGGTCGGATAAATGTGTAGGGACATGCAAGTTGCCCAAGTGGACATCCACTTGATGTAATCGTTTCAGAACAACTGTAGAGCGAATAAACACACAAATTCAAAACCTGTGGTTTTCAGTTCCTTACAAAAAATTAAAACGTTTTCAGAAAATCTGCTTCAGCATCAGATACTGCTTTGCTTGGTTTAAACAAAGAAAGTTTTGCAGCAGCACAGCGCATGGCTCAACTTTCAGCATTTTGCTTTCCGTGAGTCAAACATAAATGTGCACATGATTCTTTGCGTGATGGTGCCAGAGATACTTTTTGTTTTGAGACTTTCAAATTATATAGAAGACTGGTAATCGAGGTTTAAGCCTTTTAAAGGACATAGAGACATAAGTTCGATCTTCTTGAATGGGATCCAGAAATCTCTTGCGGGTGAATTCACAAGATTTCGAAATATTTCTACAGATTTATGAGAGACGCATTTAGAAGTATGACGACAGTTTCAGGCTGATAGTTTCTGTTTCACTCAGATTAGCAATCGCAATTAGCATTCTTATTTCACTGCAGAGTCCTCGAACAATGGGTAGTGAGACACTCAGCTTTGCAGTGTCTTAATAAATATGACCAATAACGAAGAGATAACCACCTCATCATCAAACTATAATGCGAGACTTACTATTTGACATTTTCAAAATTTGTAACCTATAATATCACAGCTGCACAGCGAAAAAACATGCGAATCCAAAACATGGGGTCGTTTATTTTTTATACTGTTAAGTACGAAAAACTATTGTAACAACCTCAGAATTTTGCTTCAGTTACAAACAGTAGGTTCCTTCAAAAGCGCAGCAGATTACTAGCCTGTCGACTTTCTGAGTTCCTTGAATCAAAATAAGTTGTGGACACGATTCTTTGCCTGGCAAGGCAAGTCTGCCGTAGAGAATCCACTACGAAGAACTGCGGCAAGTGCCGGCCGGAGTGGCCGTGCGGTTCTAGGCGCTACAGTCTGGAACCGAGGGACCGCCACTGTCGCAGGTCCGGATCCTGCCTCGGGCATGGATGTGTGTGATGTCCTTCGGTTAGTTAGGTTTAATTAGTTCTAAGCTCTAGGCGACTGATGACCTCAGACGTTAAGTCGCGTAGTGCTCAGAGCCATTTGCAATCTACTTACAGAGGTCCACTGTGGGCTGTAATTATCGTATGGCAGCGGAACTTCTTAGACATTCGAAGGCGTTAATGTGGAACCGATTTACGCTGGGAAAAATTAGTTCCAGGTTTGGCCACCAGGTTAAAATGCAAGAAAGACGGATATAAATGTTTCAATATGTAATGGATTAGGAAAGCGACGTGTGCGGGAAATGTGAAACAACTGAGAAAGGCATAATATTGACTTTATTATTAACCGCCACTTACACAATTTGTTCAGTACGAGCAACGCAGAGATGGCGAGATACTGATGCGTAAAACGATGTGACTAATAGTTGCTCGCAGCAATTCCAGTGGGATCTTTTTGGTGATTTGAGTGTATATTGTCATAATTAAAGAACCTTAATTCTCCCCTCCTTAAAAAAAAAATTTAAAAAAACCTACATACTGATCTTGCCAAAAGCTGAGAAGCGATTCTTGGTGTTGTAGCTCTCAGGAGCACTTTAGGATGCTCTTGTGTGAGTCGCAGCTCGATTGCGTAGCCCAACGTGGAGCTATACTGCTGAGTGCGGTTGCGAGGGTTGCCTATGCGATTGCAACATGTTCCTGCATACCAGCCTGCAGATCAGGTAGAGACCGGACGTGTCTCTGGTAAACCCGTTCTTTTACATATCCTCAGGACCAAGAGTCACATGGATTCAGATCAAGTGATGTTGCAGGTCATGCATCTGGGAAACCTCTGGAGATAACACGTTCGTGCAAGGTTGCATTATGCAGATCTTTCACTGGGAGAGCGACATGAGGTGTTGCCACATCTTGCATGAAAACAGTGCTTTCCACACAGTTAGCAGGAAAGGGCCAATCGCAGTGCCTATTTTCTACTCTCTAGGATGTTTGGCCATAACGTGTGCATATGAAAAGAATGATGTGGAGTTGTGGATAGCTCACGCTAACGACAAACTGGGCAGTGGCCCTGGTAGGGTGCAGCAGGCGAGTTTGGGCCATCTGGGACAGAGGTGATGAAGAGGAATATTTCGGCAGTTTTTAGTCTGGGAACAGTCACTTTTCCTTTATTTGTGAAAGATTCAGAAAGTGTTCGGAGGTGCGTCCCCTTTGACATGCAAGGGAAATGGCTTATTTTATCTCTTGTTTTCGAGGTGGGTGATGATTTATAGCGAGTGTACATGGGCTATTTAGGAGGAAGTCGCCTAACGGAGCTTGGAGCAACTAGCTAGCTGGAGAAGTATTTTAACGAACGAAGCGGACTTGGCCAGGGCTATTAGAAGAGAAAAAACATCGTTTTGCTGCAATACAACATTCAAACTGTGGATATCTTATGTATGTCCTTATCCTATTTAACTTTGGAGCGTGATCCTGTGTGAATTAAAGAGGAGATAGTAGAAAGTGGTTGATGACAGTGCAGAAACTGATTGCGGTGTTCGTTGTCCAGTCCAGTGGTCGTATTTGGGAGCGTTGGTCGTATTTGGGGGCGTTTTGAGAGAAGTCAGATGACTACACGATATTCAGTAGTGGCACAGGAGAAGTGACTGTTCTAATTGTGTCTCTCGGGTCAAAGTAGGGCTGGCGACAGTGATTTATCTGGATATCATATGTATATCATGGCCTAGAAAGTATCCACAGCCGTCAACAAAGGTTATGGAGGGAGTCTACGGAGCAATACGTAGCTCGATTTGTCTCGCGCTCTGCACAGACGCTGCAGCAACTCCGAGAAGACGGACGAGGAAATACCTCACATATACTCGAATAAACATTCAGACGGACATAGGCTATGTATTTTTGAAACGACTTTGTATAGGTTTTCTGATAAAACCGACTGCGAGAAAGAAAACGCTGGGCTGTGCTGAGAAAATGTGCACTTTCTATTCCTTCCGCGCAGGCAGTTTCATCTACGATAGGTGGGAATGTAAACCATTAGAGAAGTTTTTTCTTTAGAATTCTTTATCATTACATATATTTTCAAACAAAAATTGTATGCATAACACTATGCTGTTTTTCTTGCTTTCTGTCGGTTTTGCAGAAAATAGGTTCAAAATGGATCAAATGGCTCTGAGTACTGTAGGACTCATCAGTCTGAGGTCATCAGTCCCCTAGAACTTAGAACTACTTAAACCCAACTAACCTAAGGACATCACTCACATCCATGCCCGAGGCAAGATTCGAACCTGCGACCGTAGTGATTCCAGGCTGACAGAAACAAGGAAAGTTGTTTTTATGGACTACTGGCTGTTGATATTAGAATCTGAATCGTCAGGAGCTGTTTAGTCCTACCCATTCACAAACTGGAACTATGGAAAATACTGCCAGGTCCACATCTGAAATGAATGCAGAAAAGGAGAAGGCTTCAACTGGTGAAGAAGCATATATCACATAGCAACCACTGTCCACGTCCCTTAGCGTAAGGCGCCAGGCGTCGTTGAACACCGTCGCGCGCCTCCAAGAGAATAGGCACACAATATGCCATCCGTGTCGCCATGGTACCGGGTATTTAGGGCAACTATTTCAATGTATTTGTGGTATGAAGGTAAAATAGTCGTCGGGTTGAAGTTTTATGATCTTTATTTGCAAACGCTGTAGTTGACATAGTTGAGGATATTCCAGACGGAACAACAATACGAATGATCTGCCTCTTGCTTTGGGCTGTGCAAATGCCTGTTTGGTAGCCGTTGCACAGAGGACAGCACTTGTGCACTTCGTGACGTCTTGTTCGCCTTGCGTCACTTTGTCACCCAATGGGGACACTCTTGTGTTTGTTCCTATGTGGAGCGGACAGGAAATGGGGCTCTACTCTTCGGAGGAAAGGGCAAACATGCATTGTGCTCACGGGGTAGTGGATGGAAATGCTCACGTTGCCCGACGTTTGAACGTTCGACGGTTTCAGAATCGTCGAGTGCCAGATCCACGTACATTTACTGCCATCCACAGGCCCCTAAGAGAGACAGATTCTCTTGGGGCATGGACGCGAGGGGAAGCCGCGCGGTCCGAGGCGCCTTGTCACTGTCCGTGCGGCTCTCCTCGTCGAATGTTCGAGTCCTCCCTCGGGCATGGGTGTGTGTGTTGTCCATAGCGTAAGTTAGATTAAGTAGTGTGTAGGCTTAGGGACCGATGACCTCAGCAGTTGGATCCCATAAGACATTACCACAAAGTTCCAAATTTTCACTTGGGGCATGTTCTCGTAATGCCACATGTGCATTTATGGCCTACTTTGAAGCCTGGTGTATTGATTTTGTGCTACAGATGCGATGGCCTGACGGACGTGATCGTCAACGCACTGTGCGTCAACAGGGCTTGAAGAGGAGGCGTTAGCACTACTAGAAAACACATCCTCAACACACTCACGGTATGTTGCAAGGGAAATGGGTGTAAGCCATTAAAAAATTTGGTGTCTAAGGTATGAAGATGATTTGCACACCTACAGTCTTCAGAACGTTTACACACTTGACTCGGGTGATTCTCCAAGTCGAATTGAATTCTGCAAGTGGGTTTTTGCAAATGTGTCTAATTCAACCAGACTTTCCGAACCGTATACGTTTTACGAATGAGGCATCCTTTAGAGGAGAGAGTATTTTCAACAGCGTCGATCAACAGGTATGGACACGGAAAAATCCGCACGCCACCTTTGTCAGTAGTCACCAAGATCGCTTCCATGTCAACGTTTGGGCAGGCTCAGTAGGCGATAATCTGGTCAGTCCATACATTTTCCCCCGACGACTGAAAGCAAACATATACTTAATCTTTTTACGAGAAACTCTTATCAGCGTTGTAGGACCATGCTCCACTCAACGCGTGACACCGAATGTGGTACCAACACGATGGCATACCTGGGCGCTTCGCACATGCAGTGCGAATGCATTTGGCTGAAAACTTTTAGTGAGAACGTCATAGGGCGTGTTGGGCTGGTGGCATGGACTGCTCGTTCCCCTGACTTACTGCCCTTTGATTTTTTCTTCTGGGTCACCTGAAATCTGTTATCTATGAAACACCCACTGTGGTGGATGAAAAACTGATAGCGCGCATTATGGCAGCCCCAGATACAATTTCATCTTTGTCAGGAGTGTTTGAAAGAGTGCGACAGTCACTGAAGCGTCGTTGCACGACGTGCATTCAAACTGGAGGGCATGATTTCAAGCACTTTTTGTGACTGTTTTCAAATAAAGGTTGATGCCACGAATACATTGCAAACTTTGCCCTGCAGACCTGCTACCATGACGGCTGTGTTGGCATGTTGTGTGTTTACCCTCCTGGCGGCGTGGTATGCCGTTGAACTACTCTTATCATCGAATGCTAAGGAATGCGGACATGGGTTGCCATGTGAAATATGTTTCTTATGACACACTCCACTAGCCCTTTCAAATGGTTCTAATGGCTCTGAGCATTATGGGACTTAACTTCTGAGAGCATCAGTCCCCTAGAACATAGAACTACTTAAACCTAACTAACCTAAGGACATCACACACATCCATGGCCGAGACAGGATTCGAACCTGCGACCGTAGCGGTCGCGCGGTTCCAGACTGTAGCACCTAGAACCGCTAGGCCACCCCGGCCGGCTATCCCTTTCATTTTCTACATTTACATCAGATAAACTCTGTATATACAGGGTGGTCCATTGATCGTGATCGGGCAAAATATCTCACGAAATGGGCGTCAGACGAAATAACTACAAGGAACGAAACTTGTCTAGCTTGAAGGGGGAAGCCAGATGGCGCTATGGCTGGCCCGCTAGATGGCGCTGCCATAGGTCAAACGGATATAAACTGCTTTCTTTAAAATAGGAACCCCTATTTTTTATTACATATTCCTATAGTACGTAAAGAAATATGAATGTTTTAGTTGGACCACTTTTTTCGCCTTATGACAGATGGCGCTGTAATAGTCAGAAACATATGGCTCACAATTTTAGACGAACAGTTGGTAACAGGTAGGTTTTTTAAATTAAAATACAGAACGTAGGTACGTTTGAACATTTTATTTCGGTTGTTCCAAAATGATTCATGTACCTTTGTGAACTTACCATTTCTGAGAACGCATGCTGTTACAGCGTGAATATCTGTTAATACCACATTTATGCAATAAATGCTCAAAATGATGTTCGTCAACCTCAATGCATTTGGCAATACGTGTAACGACATTCCTCTCAACAGCGAGGGATTCGCCTTCCGTAATGTTCGCATATGCATTGACAATGCGCTGACGCATGTTGTCAGGCGTTGTCGATGGATCACGATAGCAAATATCCTTCAACATTCCCCACAGAAAGAAATCCGGGGACGGCAGATCCGGTGAACGTGCGGGCCATGGTATGGTGCTTCGACGACCAATCCACCTGTCATGAAATATGCTATTCAATACAGCTTCAACCGCACGCGAGCTATGTGCCGGACATCAATCATGTTGGAAGTACATCGCCATTCTGTCATGCAGTGAAACATCTTGTAGTAACATCGGTAGAACATTACGTAGGAAATCAGCATTCATTGCACCATTTAGATTGCCATCGATAAAATGGGGGCAATTATCCTTCCTCCCATAATGCCGCACCATACATTAACCCACCAAGGTCACTGATGTTCCATTTGTCACAGCCATCGTGGATTTTCCGTTGCCCAATAGTGAATATTATGCCGGTTTACATTACCGCTATTGGTGAATGACGCTTCGTCCCTAAATAGAACGTGTGCAAAAAATCTGTCATCGTCCCGTAATTTCTCTTGTGCCCGGTGGCAGAATTGTACACGATGTTCAAAGTCGTCGCCATGCACTTCCTGGTGCATAGAAATATGGTACGGGTGCAATCGATGTTGATGTAGCATTCTCAACACCGACGTTTTTGAGATACCCGATTCTCGAGCAATTTGTCTGCTACTGATGTGCGGATTAGCCGCGACAGTAGCTAAAACACCTACTTGGGCATCATCATTTGTTGCAGGTCGTGATCGACGTTTCACATGTGGCTGAACACTTCCTGTTTCCTTAAATAACGTAACTATCCGGCGAACGGTGCGGACACTTGGATGATGTCGTCCAGGACACCGAGCAGCGTACATAGGACACGCCCGTTGGGCATTTTGATCACAGTAGCCATACATCAACACGATATCGATCTTTTCCGCAATTGGTAAACGGTCCATTTTAACAGGGGTAATGTATCACGAAGCAAATACCGTCCGCACTGGCGGAATGTTACATGATACCACGTACTTATACGTTTGTGACTATTACAGCGCCATCTATCACAAAGCGAAAAAAGTGGTCCAACTAAAACATTCATATTTCTTTACGTACTACACGAATATGTAATAAAAATGGGGGTCTTATTTAAAAAGAACGCAGTTGATATCCGTTTGACCTATGGCGGCGCCATATAGCGGGTCAACCATAACGCCATCTGGTTTCCCCCTTCAAGCTAGACGAGTTCCGTTCTTTGTAGATTTTTCGTTTGATGCTTATTTCGTGAGATATTTGGACCGGTCACTATCAATGGACCACCATGTATACACATATACCATGGTTCTAAACTCTCTGACGAAAACTATCTGGACAGCCCAATGTAACGCTCTATTGAATGCTAGGTATTACGAGCACTGGACCCACCAGTATAAAATAAATTTTTTTTAAGAACAAGTCGCCATTTGACTGTTTTTACAGTATTTTTCTTACGTACTATCTATATTTCGGCTTTTATGCCATTATCGAGTGCAATGCTAAAAGTTCTTAGGCCACTAACACGTCATATCTGGTAGAGTACGCCCGAAGTCGAAAACTGTTTAATATAAAAGAAGGTGGGAACTTTTGTGTTGTAAGCAAAGAAGCGGTAACAGCTGAACATATCATTCCGGAGAGCTCGGTGTCTGTGGACGTGGAGTAGTCACTGACTGTCATTTGACTAAGAAATCCATCAGCGACAGTTCAACACCTCCAGAGCTGCCCAAGTCGCTGCTAGTGATATGATTGTGAAGTGGAAATGCGAAAGGAAAACCACAGCTAAACCAAGACCAGGTATATCTCATGAACTGATGGACAGGGACAGTTGAGCATTGCGGAAGGTGGTTGTAAAACACATGAAATCAGCAGAAGGAATCACTCGTGAGATCCAAAGTGCTAACAACAGTACAGTTATCACAGTAAGTATGAGTAAGGAGTTAAAAAGAATGGGGCAAAAATGGTAGAACAGCTCTTCATATGCTACACATTTCTACATTGAGTGCTATGTGTCGTTTGAGGTGATGTAAAGAGCGACGTCAATGGACAGTGGATGATTGGAAGTGATCGATTTGGAGTGATAACCACGCTAGGCCTAGTAGATAGTGTCGTTGTTGGTAAGGCAGGTGCCAGGTTGAGATTCATTGGGAGAGTCCTTAGAAAATGTAGTCCATCAACAAAGGAGGTGGCTTACAAAACACTCGTTCGACCTATACTTGAGTATTGCTCATCAGTGTGGAATCCGTACCAGGTCGGGTTGACAGAGGAAATAGAGAAGATGCAAAGAGGAGTGGCGCGTTTCGTCGCAGGGTTATTTGGTAAGCGTGATAGCGTTACGGAGATGTTTAGCAAACTCAAGTGACAGACTCTGCAAGAGAGGTGCTGTGGAGGAGGTAGTTTTGGCCCGGTTAAGAATTGGACACTGCCGGTTCAGCCATCGCCATCTGCTGACGGCTGCGCCGGCGCCGTTCTGCCCATGTGGGCACTTGCTGACGGTCCGCCACATTTTAATGTCCTGTCCGGATTTTTACACACTGCGTCTAGATCTTAACCTGCCATGTACTTTAGATGCCATTTTAGCGGATGGCCCACGAGCAGCTGCTCGTGTTCTTCGTTTTGTCAATTTGACAAACCTCTCTAAGGACATTTGATGATGCTGTTTTTTAATCCTATGCCTGTCAGTCTGTCTTTTATCGTGTTTTCCCTTTTAGTTGTTGTTTTAAACTTGTGCCTCGCGGTGCATTCTTAACGTAGTCAGGGCGCTAATGACCATTGAAGTTGTGCGCCCTAAACCCCCCCCCCCCAAAAAAAAAAAAAGAGGTGCTGTGCATGGCGGTGTAGCTTGCTGTCCAGGTTGCGAGAGGGTGCGTTTCTGGATGAGATATCGAATATATTGCTTCCCCCTACTTATACCTCGCGAGGAGATCACGAATGTAAAATTAGAGAGATTCGAGCGCGCACGAAGGCTTTCCGGCAGTCCTTCTTTCCGCGAACCATGCGCGACTGGAACAGGAAAGGGAGGTAATGACAAATGGCTCAAATGGCTCTGAGCACTATGGGACTTAACATCTGTGGTCATCAGTACCCTAGAACTTAGAACTACTTTAACCTAACTAACCTAAGGACATCACACACATCCATGCCCGAGGCAGGATTCGAACCTGCGACCGTAGCGGTCACGCGGTTCCAGACTGAAGCGCCTAGAACCGCACGGCCACACAGGGCGGCTGAGGTAATGACAGTGGCACGTAAAGTGCTCTCCGCCACACACCGTTGGGTGGTTTGCGGAGTATAAATGTAGATGTAGATGTAGATACCATGTGGCAATCTGATGAGGAGTTTGTATGTGTCGAATTTTAGGAGAAATTTCTTGCCATCATGCGTACTGCCAATCGCGAGGTATGGGGGAGATGGTGGTACAGCATATGTATGTTTTTCGTGGTTAGGGTGTGGTCCCCTTTCTGAGCTTAAGAAAAAGCTAAAAGCAGAATGATACCAGCACTTTTTACAGCACCGTGTACAGCATGCTGTAGGGGAACTGATCAAAGACGACAATTGTGTCAACATGACAATGCAGCGTGTCATACAGCAGCATCTGTGAGGCAGAATATTGTCAACGAAGACATTCCTGAAAAGGAGGGTTCCGACCTGACCTCATTGAGAAGCCTTTGGGATGAGTCACAACGTCAGCTTCACTCCGTACCCGAGCATTAAACATTAGTACCTTCTCTGGTTTCAGCTCTCCAAGAAAAATAGACTGTTATTCCCCCATAGACTTTCAGACACCTCACTGAAAGTGTCCCCAGAAGAGTTTAAGCCGTCATAAAGGCAAAGTTTTGATGGAAATGGAAATGCCGAGTGGCTAGGCCCTCCCGTCGGATAGACCGTTCGCCTGGTTCAAGTCTTTCGCACTGACACCACTTTGGCGACTTGCGTGTGGATGGGGATGAAATGATGATGATAAGGACAGCACAACACCCAGTCCCTGAGGGGAGAAAATTTCCGACCCAGCCGGGAATCGAACCCGGGCCGTTAGGTATGACATTCCATCACGCTGACCTCTCAGTTACCAGGGGGGACGGTTTTGAAGCATACACTTCTAATTAAGGTCCACTAGTAGGTGTCTCGATGCATTAGATAACATAGTGTATTTTTCCATAAAAATGTTCCTGCACTCGCCAGTAATGTTGGTTTATATTTTTGTTCCCAGTTAACATTGTACAGGCAATGTTTTGTTGCTTGCAGATCCTCCTCACCAAGTCATGGCTTTACTTTCTTTAAAGTTTTGAAGCTATTTATGGTGTTCATTCCAGTTAATCCAAATCGTTAGTGTGTGTTGTATTTAAGAAGTAAACTTTGTGCAGGAGGCAAACTCCGACCACAGAAAGTAGCTGCTGCATATATGGTGACGTCCACAGCTTGTGGTCTAGTGGCTAGCGTTGCTGCCTCTGGATCACGGGGTCCTGGATTCGATTTCCGGCCGGGTTGGGGATTTTCTCTGCCCCGGAAGTGGGTGTTACTGTTGTCCTCATCATTTCATCATCATCATTATTTGTGGCAATGGCTAAATTGGACCGCGTACACAAAACTGGACTGTGTAAAAATTGGGACGTTGTACGGACGCTGATGACCGCGCAGTTGTGCGCCCCACAAACCAAACACCATCATCATCATATATGGTGACGTGATTTCACACTGCAAACAACATCGCCATAGGCTAAAAATAAGATACGCCTAAAATAATGTTGTCAACACAATAAGTAACATGTACAATCGCTTATTAAAATCTAATGTGTGAAAATAATAAGCTATAATCTGATGATGAGAAGTAGGCGTTCCCCTGAGATTAAAGTTCTGAAGACCGATCTAAACAAAACTCAGTGAACGAAGAATGATTAATCTAATGCATTCTTGGAAAAAAATCGCAACACTAAGAAGGAGTTACGCGACATAAACGAAAGCTGGTAGGCGTGGTTCTACATCTGAAAGGTAATGCCTGTTCAGATTTCAAGTCAGTTGCATAAGTGGCGATAGTAGCGCCTCTATGAGAATACAATTCAAATTTGCTTTAAAAACACGCTGTAACCATCGTGGGCGTTAGTTACTTTTGAGACTGGACGTGGTGAGTTGATGTTAGTGAAGAATGCCTTTAAGGCGACAAAGACGCCTTTATCAACACCTCACTGTATTTGGACGAAGTCTTGTAATAAGACTTGGCAGGAACGTAGCCACTGTACACTATCGCTGGTAGCAGTTGTCATGGGAATGCACGGTCGCAAGAAGGCCGGGCTCTGGGCGCCCGCGTGGCACTACTGACAGGGAAGACCATCGTGTTCGGCGTATGGCTCTGATATATCGTACTGCGTCTGCAGCAGTAATCTGAGCAGCAGTTGGCACCACTGTGACACAACGAACTGTTACAAATCGGTTGCTTCAAGGACAGCTCCGAGCCGGACGCCCTATGGCGTGCATTCCACTGACCCAATTTCTGACTTCAGTGGTATCAGCCGAGAGCTCATTGGAGGGCAAAGTGGGGATCTATTGTGATGTGTCATGAAAGTGAGTGTGCCTTGGTGCCAGTGGTGGCCGTGTGTTGGTTAGAAGGAGGCCAGTTTAGTATCTCAAACCAATCCGTCTGTGAAACTTCCTGACAGATTAAAACTGTTTCGAGTCTCGGTCCGGCACACAGTTTTAATCTGCCAGGAAGTTTCATATCAGCGCACACTCCGCTGCAGAGTGAAAATCTCATTCTGGCAACCCTTCTGGAACTACACCTGGAGTTATGGACTGGGGTGCGATTTTGTATGACATCAGGAACACTGTCGAGGTTATGTCACGCACGCTGAACGCAAATTTGTATGTCAATTCGGTGATTCGACCTGTTTCGCAGCCATTCATGAACAGCATTCCAGGGGGGATTTCCAACAAGACAACGCTCGCTCACATAACGCTGTTGTAACCCAACATGCTCTACAAAGTATCGACATGTTGCCTTGGCCTGCTCGATCGTCAGATTTATATTCAGTCCGGCATATAAGGGACATCATCGGACGACAACTCCAGCGTAATCCACAAACAGCATTTCTGTACTGATCGATCAAGTGCAACAGGTATGGAACTCTCCCCACAAACTGTCGTCTGGCTCCTGTACAAGACAATACACGCACGTTTGCATGCTTGCATTCAACATTCTGCTGGTTACATCCGTTACTAATGTACCAGCATTTCACATTTCCAATGGTTATCTCACGCTTACATTAACCTGCGTCATGCATTGTTAATCATTTAAATATGTTTCCTACACATATGTATTCCCGAAATTTCATCACTCTAGATTAATTATTTTTTGGTGTTGTGATTTTTTACCATTAGTGTGGTAAGACCATTCTGGCTCTGCTGGCTGTGATAATATATAATTCCACACACTGTGCCACACAGCCGACCTTCGACACTGTGCACTGACTGTGCACTGACTGATCGACAATAACTGTGCAACTGTACCTGTTAATATACAGCGGAAACTAATGCCTGGCCAAGTGAAGTTGTGCGTCTGCTTTTATCTCCTGTCAGCAGATGAATGTTCTTTTCCAAACTATTTGACTGACGTCAGGAGGTAGAAGAATGTAGTTCCTGTTACCAGCGCCCTCTGTGGCATGAGAGCATAACTTTGGCTATTGGATATACTTCTCGCTGAAGCATAAGATGGTCCCTGCTGTGTGCTCTATGTTTATGGCACCTGATAATACAGTATCTACGTGGCGCAACACAAATGGCGACTGGCACCTTTTCATCTCTGTGTTTATACAATAGCTGTGTCCCGTATCTAGCGGTGGGCACAGCAATATTATTGAAGAAATATTGACATCAGGTTCAGAGCCAGCATTGAAAAAACTAACCCGTAGAGACACCAATTGCAGATTCCAGCCAGCGTGTTAGTCTTCACAAGATGATTCCTGCGATAAACTCTCAAAGGTAGCATGTTGCGACTCATCTGCGCAGCATATGTGCAGCGTCATTGGGGCGTTTTGGAGACGTCACTGCGAGCAGTGATGCGTTGGAGTTATATGTAAAAAGATAACGCAAACGCCAGACAACTAACAGTTAATCACTAGACTGGCTGGAGTGCTCCCAAGTGCTAGAAGAATGGCAACTAACGTAGCCCAAATCCTACGCTTCATATAACCACAGGAAGATGACGCTTCACACAGCCAGAGGAAGATGGACTGTTAGTTATGTATACTTTTTCGACTATATTCTTAATACCCACATGGCGGCTGTCTTGCATCGGGGAGGTACAGTCGTGGACACGAGCGAGACCCCTCGCCTTTTCGATATGTTGCTCCGCACAGCTTTAAAGTCTGCTACACAGTATAACAGGCAAGGCGACGAAGTGCTACTAACATACTACGCACAGGCGTAAAATTGAAAAACAATCCGAACTTTTGCAGACTGTTTTCAATCATGTGTAAGAATGTATTAATGCTGATTAGTGTCTTAAACACAGCACGTAAATGTAAGATATAAATGACAGAAGAAACGCTAATTTGTATGAACTGTACTAACAAAAATGAATTTCAACTTATCGAGATAACATAACTGTTTTATTAAGACAAAGTACCCCAGATCGTTACGAATTAGCAAAATATTATGCGCATTCGGCCGCGAAACCGTCTGTGTCAACGTTCAGACCACTATATTGGATTACCGTTGCTGACTTACCATGAAAGTGTGCAAATTTAGCAATGCGTGAAGATTTATGACGAAATCCAGTTAAAAATCATTCAGTGCCAAACTTAAGTCAATTCAGTTATTGACAGAAGCAGAAAAAGTAGGCAGTAACAAGTATGAAATTCTACAAGTGTTTCATATTGACATCCACAGGGCGCCGGTACAGAATTAAGGTAGCAATAAAACGCATTGGGGCGCGAGAATTTCCTAAAATTACTTTACTGATAGTCTATCTGCCTCTATCGAGGTTAGAACCGAAAACAAACCAGACCCCCCATGCAGTAGGAAACACCTTTCACTACAACCCAGGCGAACAGCCCTCTATTATTACCCCAGACATGAATAAGCCGACAATTTCGCAATGCAAATGGCAGAATGATCTGCAGTTTCTGTTGCATAGAGCTTTCTGGACTCACACACATGAATTGTCTACCTTTATGTCACCGCTTATGTGACAATCACTCGGGATGTTTATCGAAATAACAAAATACTGCTATTAGCGAGTAAATTTAGTAGGATAATTCTGCATCACGATTTCTCCATTAGACTCGCCTCAGACAGAAAACGTTCATTAACCGAAGTGTTTCTTAAGCTAGCTAGCAATGGGAATGCTCACACTTCTGAAACACTGTGTCATTAATATTGGGATCTGAATTACCACGTGTATAGGCAAATGGATTTTATTTGCATTCCTGTAAACGTGATTTAGACCGAAAGCGTAGCTACAATTAATATGAGTTTAGCCGCTGAAAGTCTCGCTTGTAGAAAGAAAGTAAAAGGTGGGCAGTGTTTCCACACTGGTAGCATCAGTAATTTAGCGGGTAAATTCAGCAAGAGTTGTTCAGAGTGCTCCATTCATTCACAAAACATCCTTTGTGCCGGGACGTAGGTGCCTCTACATAGCGGTGAGAGCATTTGCGTTTCTGAGACGTATGTTGAAAGCAGGATGTCGCGATTTCCAGGAAGAGTAACAAGTGATGGATGGGATGCCATATTAGGACCATCAGGAGGAATTCATTCGGCGTTATTCCGGGCTATTTTCGTAAACAGGTTCTGTAAGGACAAGAATTTCCATATGGACAAGCTGAAACATCACAAAAGCTCCTACAAAAGCGACTGTTAGCTATTTCTGCAGCACTTTACCAATTTCTGAGAGGTCGACTTGGCTTTTATTTACATGGCCATTTGACGTCAGTATAATAATGAGAAACTTTTAGATGGTGAGTAACCACACATACATTTTGCAGCGATGGGTCAGTCATGCTGGTGAGGTAAACACGTGCACTGCTAGACACAGCACTCATGTTCCGTTAGGATCGCTATGAACAATGCATTCTGTGGTATTCTGGGAAGCATTGGAACAGATTTCTCTAGCGCGACCTGTGTCGTCAGTATCCATAGGTAGAGAGGTATCGCACCAGCAATGGTAAACACGAGCGCGCAGCCCGGAGGCATCTCGCATATGGGACCAGCGAGAGAGCGCCGCCTGGTGTGCATGCCTCGGAGATCTGTAGGGGGCAGTTCACTGATACATTGCAGTTGACAATACTTCGAAATCATTTTTTACGTGCAATGACTGTTTTTGCACTGCATTATTTTCGGCTGTTTAAGTGCTGTGAGCGTGTTTGCATAGCATAACACATAGATTATCTTTTGACAATTTACGAGTTGTTTTCGTGTCTTGCATTATTTTGTGAACAGGTGCAATGTGTGATTTCGGCAATTGACGATTAGCAAGCGTGTTTGCAGAGCCTTTTACATGCATTATTTTGACAATTTACGAGTTGTTTTTGTGTCTGCACATCAGTGTACTATAATATTTCGGTAATTTACAAGTAGTTAGCATGTCTGTATGCTGTGTAGCGTGATCCCAAGCATGTCAGGGCGAGTGTTTTGTATTATTGTAATAGATAAACTACATTAAATCCGTGCCTAAATAAATTGTTCCAAAATAAAGTACACTCCTTCCTCTCTCCAACAGCCCAGCACAGGCTGAGTCTTTTCCCGCCATTTTCCACCCCAGACAGCCAGTTTGGATTACATCATGGAAGGAACGACAGTGCTCTCTGGTGGTGATGCTGTGTACTACATCAGTTGGTCTCCGGACCTCATGGTGGACACACTGGATGGAGCTACTGCCTGAAATTGTTTAAATAAACACTGCATGCAAAATAAAGATTTATGTCCAGCCTATCCAGACGCCCAGCACAGGCTGAGTCCTTTTCTCACCAATTCCTAGGAAGAGGTGGTGGTTGGATGACTTAGGTTAGTGGAGGTAGCCCAAGTGAGCTATTTTCCCACCATTTTCTTCGGTTAGTGGAGGTAGTCATGATGTGTTGCATTGTCCTGCTGGAATTTGAACTTCCCGCCATTTTCTGGAGGAGGGGAGGGGGAGGGGAGGTTGTTAAGTTAGTGGAGATAGCTCAATTGACCTATTTTCCGGCCAAAATTTGAACTTCCCATGATGACGTCATTGCGATTTTGCCTTATCTATCGCCGCAATCTTGGATCTGCCATCTTGAATAAATTTGGCAACAATGGAGAGTAGAGTGACACATACTTTCTAGTTTATAAAATTATGGAGCCAGTGCTCCTAATTGTGTTCAAGGCAGCCATTTTGTGCAGAATATGCTACATTTACAAAAGAACCCTTCACTACAGGATATATGAATACAGTTGCTCAAAAAGAGTTGATTTAATTAAATATTATTTTTACGACAGGCAACAAATTATTTAGACACGTTTTGGTCTGTTCTATCAGTTTGTGGCCGATTTTGATCCATCCATCAAAAATATTTTTTTTATTTTATTTTTTTTTTACGAAAGCTGCAACACATACATTTATGGCGTACGAGAATATTGCTGACTCTATGTTACATGTTAACAGCTCATGATTTATATCTAAAAATCAAAAGCACAACTCTGTTTTAACGTGATACTGCTGTACACTGAAAACTCATGAGATAGCGATATGCACATATACAGGTGGCGGTTGTATTGCGTTCACAAGGTATAAAAGGGCAATGCATTGCCGGGACTGTCATTTGTACTCATGTTATTAGTGTAAAGGTTTCCGACGTGAATATGGTAGTGCGAAGGGAATTATCAGACTTTTAACACGGAATGGCACTTGGAGTTACACGCATGGGTCATTCCACTTTGGAAATCGTGACCCTCGAGACAACGATCTGATATGGAACATGTTTCTCGATTTCAGCTTGTGGAAGTAACCATGGAGAGCATACTGAACATGTGTTGGGGCAGTCTCATGGCATTTAGAATCCGATCTCATTTTGCTTTTTATCCTGTTTTGGTCCCAGGACCATTAAAACCCGATGTCATTTTGATTTTTATGAGGCTTTTGACCTCAGGACCGTTAAAAATCGATTTTTCGCATCTGATGTTGTACGACCTTGTCGTCGTCGGTGGGTTTACCCAACCAACACTGCCACAACTGTTGACGGCTGAACTCGTGCAGTCATGCAAACTGAACAGTACGGTTGATGTAATGGGCAACTCAATCCATAGCCATTATATTCCGATTCATCTGTCATTTGTAGCCAAGTCTGTTTACCTTGGGATGCTTACAGCGCCATCTATTGGTAAATTTCTGTTAAATTCGTTCCATGACGTTTCCCCCTGCGTCAATAATACGCCAACCTGTGTTTGGTGACTTAGCAAGGCAAAGTGACAAGAATAACAAATGTCTCTCTCTTTGCAGGAATCACAGGGATGTGTGCAAGTATGAGACACAGTCACTGTGACATATGGACATTTGGATCGGTGAGTGAAGAGTGCACAGATAACTTAAGTAGTCAAGGCGACCCCTCGTGCTAAGGGAGAAATCCAGGTTCGAGTCCCGTCCCAGCACAAATATTCACTGGTCGCTAATCATTTGTACGTCTGATGTATAATCATATCTACAATTTTCGAATACATTCCGTTAGTTAAATACGCCTATAGATCGTAGGCAGTGTCTGTTCCTGCAGATATGCATACATGTCTGAAAGACATTGCTATAGACTATGCAGAGCTCAACAATACAGACATTGCCAACCTGTAGTTTTCTAGGTTTTGTATAGAAGCTAGTTAGCTGTTACTTGCTGCCGTCTCGAAAATTGAGTCTGTTAAAACTAAGTGTTGTTACAGCAAAAATATCATCCTTGAAAAAAGAATGAATAAATACTTACAGTCATTGTTCATCTGCCCAGCTGATCGCTACTGGCATTTCATACTGGTCATCTAACTACAAAATACAGATATCGAATGATGATGTTCATGCAGTCGAATTATAAAAATTAAAATTGATCAAGTGGTGGGAACTTGCATCCCATTGATCGAAACTTTAGGGGTCCAGGCCACACAGCAACTGGCAGACAGCACATGAGCACAGGTAATTCGATCAGCCATGCTGGGATGGGGAGAGGGAGGGGGGAATCGAGGTAGTGGGAGGGAGTTCCAGGAAATAAGGGAGAGGAGGGAATTCTGGGAAAGACATTGCGATTCCAGGAATGCTCCTGCTGTAAAGCGCTAACATTAGCGATTTTTTTTCCAGAACCCGCAGTGCTACCATACTAGATAGCTCTTCCGAGTCATTTAAAAAGTTTTAATACTCGTTAAAATAACTGTTACGTTTTAGCTCAAAAACAGCTGGAAAACACGACTGAGACTCCAGAATAGGTCGCATATAGTTTCAAGCTTTAGCATTATATAGAGACGGTCGCTTTGGCAGTGTGCTCGCGGATCTGCGCAAAATACCCAAATGTTTTTAATACAGGAGTCTTAATTACTGCGTGTGATTTTGTGAACAATTTCTTATCATTGTGAATTACCTGCAGTTTGCCATTAATTATCTCGAACGTTTATTGTAACTTGTACTGAACGGTGATTTCAAGCACTCTGTCCAGTTCTGTTGAAGGAGGACTATTATCGTGCCCAGCTGAGTTGTTTGGGCATCCCCAGATGATCGTTTAATGTTATTGGCCAATGCCATTTAAGCATGTTGTTCCAGTTTTTTTGTAGCGATACCAACTGCGTCAAATACGAGTTATTAATGACACTGAGGGCATGTGCCACATACCTTGAGCGGGTACTGTAGTGCTCATAAGCATCCGAACGACATGAATTTTGTTCCGCCAAATCTACATGCAACCCACGTAGCGTAATTGTCTTGCAAGTCCTCTGCCCTCCTTTCGGCACAGTGATTTGAATACACAAAATGGTTTCCATAAGAGACCACTTGAGAAACGGCTCTTTATTGCTGTCAGTAATACAATAAATAATTCCGTACTCAGGGAATGTGCTTAAGGGGAGCAGATGTAGGAATCCTGCATCGCCAATAATGGCAAGGTCCTAATGGAGGTGGTTTGCCGTTGCTTTCCTCCGACCTGTTATGAAGTGTCGACTGTATATCTGTGTCGTGTGGATGACTGTGATGAGTGCTTTCGCAATGTAGCTTTGGGTTTGCGTTGTTATGGATGAAGGGAAGGAACAGGATGGAACACGGCGCTGGCAACAAGTTTATTCCTCCCGACAAGCACCATGTTTGTCACCGAGCTTTAAGTCCCCATCCGACGGACAAACCACCATCAACATTCCCTCACTTCATCAAACACTGTAGAAAGGGACACTGGTCCAAAAAGTTTGATCAGAAATACTACGTTACCACCTCTCTTATCCTTGCCAACCAAATACTGGCTGAGAAAATTTCATCTACCAGCAGGATTCGACCCTGCTTATCTCTGAGTCGATCGCCATCCCCCACAGGCGCACGTTAGCGACCTTTTTCTTCCCTTAACAGCTTTTTTTCTTTAGATATAGAGCAAGGGGCAGAATGGGCAGGGGGCCTGCTTGGAGGCCTGGCCACGGTGTCCCCGTTTCCTGACAGGAGAAGAGAGAGGCAGTGGGAAGGAAAACGTTGTACATTTATTTTTTTTTGTTTATTTATTTTTTAAATTTTAATATCATAGGAAAAATCAATCACGTATGGAAAAGAAAAGAAAACAAAATAATGTTCGGCCGAAGTGATATACTCGTCACTTCACTGTGAGGAATATTGTAGCCGGGGCAACTACATAAACCTGGGACTCCCCACCACTCCGTTGAGTCATGAAACATTCTGCATAGAAAGTTCGTGAAGTGTGTTTTGTATTTTGAGTGACGTCGGATGATCTCATGTTGCTCTGTTAGATAGAACCAATAGTCCATGCCCGATATCACGGTCCGCGAGACTACGTAGTGCGATGCGTGTCCTCCAATCCAGCGGATTGCCGACGTTTTCTGTGAGGAGAAAAAGACCGCGTCCGGGAAAAATAAAGCTTGCGTCGCGATCGTGGAGTTGTCAGTGCATTGGAGGAGTGCCATGATGGGTTGCGTTAGCCGCCAAACATCCTTCGCCTCACCGCACTGCAGACAATGTTCGTCGGTGTCCTGCCTGCCATATATAAGGCAGAGTGGGGAATCTACCATGTGAATGTCGTACAATCGTCGGCGGATGACTCTCTTGCGATTGGCTCAAAAATGGTTCAAATGGCTCTGAGCACTATGCGACTTAACTTCTGAGGTCATCAGTCGCCTAGAACTTAGAACTAATTAAACCTAACTAACCTAAGGACATCACACACATCCATGCCCGAGGCAGGATTCGAACCTGCGACCGTACCGGTCGCTCGGTTCCAGACTGTAGTGCCTAGAACCGCACGGCCACTCCGGCCGGCTCTCTTGCGATTGTTTAATATATATAGTGTATTCCACCTTTGGAGCAGGTCGTGGGTTCGGAGTGAATTGTTGCGTATGTACAGTCGGCAGTCGGGCGTGCTGGAGCAGTCGCCGGTAGCTCGCCGCCACTGATTGCCGTAGCGACCGGGTGAACAAAACTCCTAAGTATCGCATGATGACCACAGTCGTAAAAGGACTGTGCAGAGCATCTAGTCCCTGCCCGACGTGCATAATCTTGATTTTCTTCACGTTCTCTCTGCTACCTGCCCCCACGCCGTATGTAATAAGAAGGGAAACCATCTTACGTACTTCGCTCTCCAACCGGACGAGTATCATAAAGTCGTCAGAATATGCGCGACAGGTGAAGGAACTCTACGGAGTTGGATGCCTGTAAGAGTCCGTCGAAGAGTCTGCATCAATGGCTCGAGCGCTATTGAAAACAGCACCATCGACAAGGGACATGGTTGCCTAACTCAGCTGTAAAGGAATCGTTTCTACCTCCCTGCCATTGACTCTCACCGTCGAAGGAGCGCCGCGAAGGAGGTGCATGAGGACGGTGATGAACTTCTGAGGTATCGCCATGTGTCGCATGGTCGAGTCAAGGAAATTATGGTTGATCCTGTCAAAGGCACGATCAGAACCCACTGATACGAAATCCGCTCGCATGCGACATGCTTCCATCAGGGCAATGGTGTCACAGTATGGAGCGGATGTTGCTCCGAACCCCTAGACAAGACTGGTCTGATGGTAATGTCTTCGGTATCACAGTCTTGAGCCTTGCCGCCAACAATCACGCAAAGATCTTGTAGTCAGTATTGAGCGTTGTGAGTGGTCTAAGTTCATGGGCGCTGACACTCTGTGCCGATTTCGGTATTGGTACAAGCATTGCCACCATGAATTGCGACTGGACGTCTGTGTCAGGGCGCAATAGCTCATTATACATCAGCACCCTTTGGGACATCATTCGATCTGCAATTTCGCGATAGAATTCGAGTGTCAACGTATCTGGCCCAGGGGATTTGTGCACCAAACCCTTCGCGAGTGTCATGAATGTCATCCGTATGTCATCTTCCGTTATGGGTTCCAACAACACCTCTGCATCCCTAACATCCAACCCTGTTTACATCTTTCGCTAAATGTCTTCACCTTTCCGATCGTCCGTCGGCGTCCTGTTGAAAAGGAGGCGGTAATGCTCCAAAACCCAACAGCAATGTCCTGTTGTGACGTCAAGGGCCGATCATCCCCATCATGGAGCACTTTGATATAGCACTGGCGATTACGTGAATGTCCTCTGGACACGTGACACATGGAGATACATTCTCCATCAACGTTGTCCAAGCACCGAGCACGGATCAAAAGTCCCTCCAATCGACGTCCTGCGATCGATAAAATTCTCGCCTACATGCGATGAGCGTCCGCTTGACGCTCTAGCGATGGGGCCCTGGACAGGTCACGGATCACCAGGTAGTAACATTCAGGGGTATCTCGGAGCCATCTCGCTTTTTCCTTGCCATAGTGTTATGAGAGCTCTTCGTATGGCCAGTTTTGCACGTTGATGCTGTTCTGACATAAACCACAAGCGCCGGAACGAAGAAGAAGAACGCAAGACCAGAGAAGGTGGTGAAACGACTTCAGCCAATAGCGCACTGACCAGGACGTCACCACAATAGGAGCGACATCTAGCCAAAGTGAATATAAGGGCCGCTCCTGTCAGCCCCGGCCGAACATTAGTGCTCAGTAGTGGACGGTATTTGCAGAGTTTTAGTAAGGCCTAGCAGAGAGTGCTACGATAACAGTTAATAGCGATCCACAAGCTGTGTCAAACTTGCATGAACATTACATATAGCAAAGTACTCGGATTTATGTTGCATGTCGCCCATCACTAGCGACACCATTGTAATTTAAAAGTTAATTATTGCCAATCCGCTTTATTGAAATAAAACTACTAATGTTATTTGCTCGAATTGTTGTATAGCATTCCGAGAACACAGAATCCCTTAGGCACCCTGTGTGGGACGAGTGGACAAGACCCCACATTTGGCGACGAGTACTTCCAAACGAACTCCATACCTACGGCCACGGAAATTTTTTTTGCTGGCGCCTTAATTCTCGCTTGTCTTTGATTTGCAGGGATGCACATTGTCTTAAAAGTTTCTTGTCGTTTTTGCTAATAAGTTTTTTCAGGTGGGCGTTGCAGAAACTTTCTTTGTACATATTTTTGTCTATTTGTTGCATTTGTGTTTTCCAACATGGCCACCCCACCTGTCTCATCCCCTGCTTAGGCCCCACAGCAGCAAGCGTTAGATGCCACACAGCTAATGCAGATGTTTCAGTTTCAAACGCAACAGATTTCTGCACTTCTCAACACAGTGTAGCAGCTACTAGCCAACGCTGCGCGCCCGATGGAACAAGCACCGCCTACTGCAGCTGCTATACCACCTTTTCGACAGTTTTGTGATCAAGAAGGGGAATGGCGCGAGTGGTTGCACAGTTCGAGCCACATTTACTAGCTGACAATACACGAGTTCTGTGAAACTTCCTTATCTATTATCAACGGTAGGAAGTGCAGTGTTCCGCCTGATCACAAATCTTCATTCTAACACCTCTCTGAGTGAACTTAGTTACGACCAACCAATCGCTTCGCTAACTAACTATTAATGACCAACAAGTGAATGTGGTAGCAGCTAGGTATCAATTCTTTAATTGCAAAAAAGGGTCAGAGAAAACGTATTGGGATTGGGTGACAGATTTGTAAGGTATGACAAGGAAACGCAAATTCAAATGTGCTTGCGGTGCTCTATATTCCGATGTTATGTTGCACAATGCGATCGTGTACAATGTACCTGATGTCAAACTCAGAGAACAGCGATTGAAACAGTCAGATCCATCATTTCAGCAGGTAGTGCAAATATTAAATCAGTACGATTCTGGTGCCCTGGCGGCTGATAAATCTGAGCAGCCAGCTGTTGTTGGATTGAGTCCCTTGCTTGCGATCGCCCCATTCTGCACCGGCCGCTAGCGCTAGCCACGCTGAGTAAACAACGTTACACGCCGCGTCAGCAGTTCGTCTAACAGGAGGCTACACAGGCGAACAGAATTAAGTCATGCTCTCGGTGTTATTCACGGCACAAACGCCAAGACTGCCCCTCCCGACAAGCTCAGTGTTACGCTTGTGGTAGGAGAGGCCATGTACGATTTGTATGTTTGCAACGGAACAAACATAAGAATTCGGCCCACTCACAAAACTCTCATCACAAAGCACATTTCACTAATGCAGTATATTCAAAGTCTGCGATGGGCATTGGCAAAACTAGCGAGCGTGCAGTTTCATCAGTGATATGCCATTCAAACTAACTTTTTGTTCATTTACTTCTTTTTGGTCAAATGTGGGAAATTTCAGTTGGACACAGGTGGCTCTGTCACATTTCTCTGTCGTTACACATATGAACTATTAAGCTCCCCATGACTATCTAAAACTAGCACGCAATTGACGGGCTTATAATGGACAAGACATTCCCGATCTTGGAACTCATACTTTGCCTGCTATGTACTGCTCGCATACACGAACAGTGACTTTTACGGTGCTGCAATCACGTGAGTGTGAGAACATAATTTGTCTTGATTGCTTTGATTTGTTTGGCTTTAATATTCGGGACAACGTGTTGTCAGCGTCTGCTTTCAATGCAAAAAATCAATGTAGCTAGCTTGCTAAGAGAATTCCCGGAACTCTTTTCTGAAGGTTTAGGCAAAGCTAACAATTTTGTTGCCCATATTACTCTAAAAGACAATGCTCAGCCAAAATTCTGCCTGGCCATAACTGCTCCCATTGTATTACGGAACAAAGTCGCTGCTGAACTTAAAGAATTGCAAGATAGCAGAGCTATTGCGCCCGTACAAGCTGGTCAAATGGTTCAAATGGCTCTAAGCACTATGGGACTTAACATCTGAGGTCATCAATCCCCTAGAACTTAGAACTACTTAAACCTAACTAACCTAAGGACATCACACACATCCATGCCCGAGGCAGGATTCGAACCTGCGCCGTAGCAGCAGCACGGTTCCGGACTGAAGCGCATAGAACCGCTGGGCCACACCGGCCGGCTTCAAGCTGGTCAATGGGCAAGTCCACTGGTTTTGCTCCCCAAACCTTCAGGTCGCATTCTCCTCTGTGTTGACTTTAAGTCTAGTGTCAACCCACACACTGTCATTGATACTTATCCATTGCCACCCCCAGAAGGCGATTTGCGAGGCGCATATGTTCAAATATCGCTCGATGAAGACTCTCAAAAAGTGTGTGTAGTAAATACTCATTGGACTTGTTTGCCTTTTGACAGTGCTTCCGCACCCGCCATTTTCCAACGGTATTTGGAACAGCTGACTGCGCAAGTATCAAACTGTTCAAACTATTTGGACGATATTGTAGTAGCAGGTCGTATACCTGAAGAACATATTGCAAATTTAAGTGCCTCGTTTCGTGTGTTATCTGATGCAGGACTAAAGTGTAGACTGGACAAGTGTGATTTTTTTTTAAATATGAGTTGCAATATCTTGGTAATGTCATAAACAGTCAAGGTGTACATCCTCTTCAGTCCCATTTGTTAGCCATACGAGACTTCCCAGTTGCTTGCAATATCACAGAATTGCAGTCAGTTTTAGGGAAAATGACCTATTACATTCGGTTCATACGGAATGCTGCGCACATAGCGGCTCCATTGCATCGCTTGCGTCGCAAGAATGTCCCCTTTGTTTGCACAGATGAGTGCCAAGTAGCTTTTCAAAAACTTAAAGATGCATTGCTCAGTGATCGATGCTCAGTTCACTTTGATCCTGAAAAACCAGTTGTACTGCAAGTTGATGCTTCCTCTTACGGAATCGATGCAGTGCTTTCGCACAGAATTGGTGATAAAGGCAGACTTATTGCTTTCGCATCAAAAGTGTTCTCCAAAGCTCAATGTAACTCTTCACAAATTGAAAAAGAGGCTTTGGCTATTGTGTATGGTATCACCAAATTCCATCGCTATTTGTTTGGCAGAAAATTCTGCTTAGTAATGGATCACAAGCCTTTGCAGTCCTTATTTCATCCGACAAAACCGGTTCCTGTACGAACTGTCCAAAAATGGCAAAGATGGGCTTTTTTGTGTCTCAATACCAGTACGAGATTCTGTATCGACCGACAGCTAAACATGGTAATGCGGACGCACTTTCATTTCTTCCGGTTGGCCCTGATAGACAGCTTCTGCTGCATCTTGTTGTCACATCGATGCTCAAGATTCTGAATTGCTTCAATCTTTTTCCCGTTGAACTATAAGAAGATTGCACAGGCCACGGAAGCTGATCCAGATTTGAACATTTTGATAATATACATTCGCACATCTTGGCCTCGTTCCTTGCATAGCATAAAGAAGCCTCGCTGTACAGAAGACTGTGATTATTGTTCAAAATGACAGTGGACAGTCACGTGTGTTGATCCCTAAAACTTTGAAAAAAGAAGTGTTGCAGTTACTTCACCAAGGAAACTAGGGGACTGTTGGTGCGAAACAGTTAGCGCGTCAGCACTGTACTTGGCAGAGTACGGATGCCCAAAAAGAACACATGATGACACAATGTAACGCATGTGCGGAAAATTCGTCTGCTCTGCCACAAAAATTCTCTGCTTGGCTGATGTCGCAATCGCCTTGGCAACATATGCACATAGACTTCGCGGGACCCCTTTGATTGTGATTGACTCATATAGCAAGTTCCCTTTAGCTGTGCCAATGCTCTCGACAACGTCACGTAGCACAATTCAGTCGTTGTCACCGATTTTTTGCCTGTTAGATTTACCTGAAGTAATAGTGTCTGACAACTGACCTCAATTCACGTCAAAAGAATTTGAAACATTCTGTGAAAGCAACGGCATATAACATGTAACTAGTGCACTGTTCCATCCACTTTCAAACGGCGAAGCGGAAAGTTTTGTCAGAACATTCAAGCATCAGGTGGCCCAACTTCACTCCGCACACACCAGGGATCAAGCATTGCAACTGTTTCTCGCCTCATATCGTTTGCACCCACGAGATGTACCATCGCCATCGAAATTGCTTCACGGCCGCCGCCATCGGACACTGCTCCGCCTGCTCCACCCTCATTAGCATCCGGTGCCCAAGGAAGGCCGCAAGTATCGCTTAGGGCCGTATGGTTAAGTCTTTTTCAGGGTTTTTAGCGGCAGCAGACGGTGCGCGCGAGGCGTGACAGTCCGTCGTCTTGACGCTTGCATGTATCTTATTTCAGGTCTGGATGGCTTGCAGCACCGCCATCCAAATCAACTTCACCTCTGTCATGCACACGATAATCTTTCATTCTCTCTTCCCCCAGATTCACGGGTCCAGAGGACAGCGTGGCCACAGCAGCCAACAGAGAGTGTCATCACGACAGCGCAGGACGACCCCATGCAGACGGAGCCTTCGCCTCCTCCGCCTCCTTTTGTCCTACCGACGGTGCTGGACCCGCCCACACCGCAGCAGTCGCCACCTTCATTTGGTTCCTAATAGCAGTAGGAGCTGAACGCGTACCCTTCTGGTCGTTTTCCGGGGTACGTTTCCGCCAGAGCGCAGGCCGGATGGCGGGGTAGGCCGGAAGCCTGACGTCCCCTGCAGCCACAGGTTCCGGCCCGACGTTGCGCTCCTCTCCTGCCTCACCCACCGTGGTCGCTCTCCCTACACGACGACGGTCAGTCACTTTGCGGGAGAGGAATATTCCGGCGTAAACCACAAGCGCCGGAACGAAGAAGAAGAACGCAAGATCAGAGAAGACGGTGAGACGATGTCAGCCAATAGCGCGCTGACCATGACGTCACCACGATAGGAACGGCATGTAGCCGAAGTGAATATAAGCGCCGCTCCTGCCAGCCTCGGCCGGACATCAGTGCTCAGTAGTGGACAGTATTCACAGAGTATTAGCACGGACTAGCAGAGAGTGCTACGATAGCCACTAGTAGTGATCCACAAGCTGTGTGTGTCAAATATGCAAATATACATATAGCAAATATACATACATATGCATACATATAGCATACATATACATATACATACATATAGCAAATATACATATAGCAAATATACATATAGCAAATATACATATAGCAAAGGACGATCCGCACCTATCGGACGCCGTTTAGCTATGTAATCAAAAGGATCCGGACACATGGCTGAAAATGACTTTCAAGTTCGTGGCGCCCTCCATCGGCAATTCTGGAATTCAGTATGGTCTTGGCCCACCCTTATTCTTGATGACAGCTTCCACTCCCGCAGGCATATGTTCAATCAGGTGCTGGAAGGTTTCTTGAGGAATTTCAACCCATTCTTCACAGAGTGCTGCACTGAGGAGAGGTATGGATGTGGGTCGGTGAGGCTTAACACGAAGTCGGCGTTCCAAAACATCCCAAAGGTGTTCTATAGGATTCAGGTCAGGACTCTGTGCAAGCCAGTCCATTACAGGGATGTTATTGTCGTGTAATCACTCCGCCACAGGCCGTGAATTATGAATACGTGCTCGATCGTGTTGAAAGATGAAATCACCATCCCCGAATTGCTCTCCAACAGTGGGAAGCCAGAAGGTGCATAAAACATCAATGTAGGCCTATGCTGTGATAGTGCCACGCAAAATAACAAGGGATGCAAGCCCCTCCATGAAAAACAAGACCGCACCATAACACCACCGCCTCCGAATTTTACTGTTGACACTACACACGCTGGCAGATAGCGTTCACCGGGCATTCGCCATACCCACACCCTGCCATCGGATCGCCACATTGTGTGCCGCGATTCGTCACTCCACACAACTTTTTTCCACTGTTTAATCGTTCAATGTTTACACCAAGCGAGGCGTCGTTTGACTTTTACCAGCATGATGTGTGGCTTATGAGTAGCCGCTCAACCATGAAATCCAAGTTTGCTTACCTCCCGCCTAACTGTCATAGTACTTGTAGTAGATCCTGATGTAGTTTGGAATTCCAGTGTGATGGTCTGGATAGATATCTGTCTATTACACGTTACGACCCTCTTCAATTGTCTGCTGTCTCTGTCAGTCAACAGACGAAGTCGGCCTGTACGCTTTTGTGTTGTACGTGTCCCTTCACGTTTCCACTTCACTATCACATCGAAAACAATGGACCTAGGGATGTTTAGGAGTGTGGAAATCTCGCGTACAGACGTACGACACAAGTGACACCCAATCACCCGAACACGTTCGAAGTCCGTGAGTTCCACGGAGCGCCCCATTCTGCTCTCTCACGATGTATAATGACTACTGAGGTCGCTGATATGGAATAGCTGGCAATAGGTGGCACCATAATGCACCTAATATGAGAAACGTATGTTTAGGGAGTGTCTGGATACTTTTGAGCCGGCCGCGGTGGCCGAGTGGTTCTAGGCGCTTCAGTCCGGAACCGCGTGACTGCTATTGTCGCAGGTTCGAATCCTGCCTCGGGCATGGATGTGTGTGATGTCCTTAGGTTAGTTAGGGTTAAGTAGTTCTAAGTTCTAGGCGACTGATGACCTCAGATGTTAAGTCCCATAGTGCTCAGAGCCATTTGAACCATTTTTGATACATTTGATCACATAGTGTAGGTTCTAAGACTCGCACAGCGTTCAGATGTATGATTGAGTATAGTTCCGTATAGCCGCAGCGATTCAATAGCCATCGATTCTGGCACCTCAAACGACAGTTCAAAGATACGAATGACCCTAGCTCCCAAGCCTGAAGGAGCTACTGTTAAAACAACTGAAATGACATTCAGAGTGTCAAAATTTAAATACCCTTTGAGCAGCGGTGATTGTTCTTGTACACACAGCTTCATCGGTCATCTTGACGTACATTGTGCTCCTTACAATGGATAGGTGTATTCCAACTACGTCTGTAGCACGTAAGCGAATTTCTTACTTCTTCCCTCAAAAAACGCTCTATTTCAAAAGCCTTGGGTCTGGCATAGTCATTGTCAAACGTAAACGGGAGCGTAGTCTTTCTAAAATTACGTGACATGGCGATCTATTCAGACAACAACACGTGCGAGTATCAGCCGTGTAAGTACTTCCTCTTCTACGCTCGCCCGCAGCCGGGGCAATAGGTCCGAGCCGCGCCGCTGCCTAATGCAGACAGTGAAAAAAATGGCTCTGAGCACTGTGGGACTTAACTTCTGAGCTCATCAGTCCCCTAGAACTTAGAACTACCTAAACCTAACAAACCTAAGGACATACACACATCCATGCCCGAGGCAGGATTCGAACCTGCGACCGTAGCGGTTGCGCGGTTCCAGACTGTAGCGCCTAGAACCGCTGGGCCACCCCGGCCGGCGCAGACAGTGAGCGATATCGGCTATGGAGGCGTGTTATTGCTAGCAGTACAGATGGAAATTAATTCAACATCAAAAAATACTTTGTTAGAAATGATAGTCTTCAATGCTTCAAAAACTCAAATTCACTATAATAAATGTCATTTCAGGAAGCAAGTTTCAACTGTAAATAATAGGATGAAAGATTTTGATCTGGACTGGAACCCGGGGATCCCTCCCAGCAACTACTGTTTTTGCTAAATAACCTCGAATGATCTTAAATATGGTTTCAGTCCTAAGTAAAAAACTGCGCACATGTTTAAACGTAAAATGACTTCGCGTAAAAAAATGGTTCAAATGGCTCTGAGCACTATGGGACTTAAAATCTGTGGTCATCAGTCCCCTAGAACTTAGAACTACTTAAACCTAACTAACCTAAGGACATCACACACATCCATGCCCGAGGCAGGATTCGAACCTGCGACCGTAGCAGCCTCGCGGTTCCGGACGGAGCGCCAGAACCGCTAGACCACCGCGGCCGGCACTTCGCGTAATAGTTTTTGTTGGATGGGGATTCGAACGTAGCACGTGATCGGACTATTAACCAAGCACAGTCACATGTTACATATTGAAATTTTTCACTAGTTACGAGACAACTGAAACAGAAATGACGAGACCAAAAAATTTTGCCATACCCTATCGTTGTTTCCTGTCCACGAATATGCGTTAAATAACGGTTTGTTTCAGCAGTAGTGAGATGTGCACATGTCTGAACTGGAAATGACGTGACGAAAAGTACTGTTCTTACTGGGAGTCGAACGCTGCATTAACCGTAAGTGTTGACTATATACGAAGAGACGTCGTCTGTCCAAATCTTTACCACCGGTAACTAGGAGTGGGGTATTTGAATCTGAAATGATATCATATAGAATTCTGTGTTTCACTGACATTTGAAAACGTAACCAGTCGTTATTGTTCACAATGCACGGAAGAAAGTTAAAAATCTTAATTATTTTCCACCTGTGGTTTGCGAACCCATGCTACAACCTAAATGACACAACGAAAACGTTTGTGCCTGGAGAAGATTCGAATCCAGACATGCGCCATTCGTGGAGACATTGAAGAGTTTGGACTTTTCGCGAAACAACGAAACGAAGGATCAGACTCGGCGAAAGGAGAGATCTGTGTGACTATTCCAGTCAAGCACCAACGTTTTCAACATCTCAAGTTCATAAATAGAAATATGTGCTCAGAGACCTTATATGTCGATTGGCTTATCAATAAAATAAAATTTCTGCTTTGAAAAAGCATACAGATAACGGGGTTTCAACCATCCGCGACTTCTGCCGTTGGCATGGCTCAATCTACACCGAATCTCCTCCAGTAAGTAGCGAAGGGACATCACGTTTAACGCGAATTTCAAACCATGACAGACGCTCGAGTTGATAGAGCGCTGTTCGTTCAAAATGGTTCAAATGGCTCTGAGCACTATGGGACTGAACTGCTGAGGTCATTAGTCCCCTAGAACTTAGAACTAGTTAAACCTAACTAACCTAAGGACATCACAAACATCCATGCCCGAGGCAGGAATCGAACCTGCGACCGTAGCGGTCTTGCGGTTCCAGACTGCAGCGCCTTTAACCGCACGGCCACTTCGGCCGGCAGCGCTGTTCGTACTTGTTAAAAATGGTTGTGTGAAGTGTGAATCAAACCCACATCTCAAACGCATGAAACTATAAGTATTCCAAAAACCCACTGAAATACACAGAACCTTGAGTCAGGATTTTGTCATGACGAAGAACGCCCCCTCACTGGATGAAAATTCTGATTGCGGGGAGGTTGATCAAATCCTGTGCAAAAGATTCGATCTCTAGTTCGTTCCCATCAATATTCATCAGTTGCCTTTGCTACCCCTGCTTGGTTTTGTAGCCCCTGGAATAAAATTACATGATGTCCAGCTCTACGAATTGGCAACCGGTGACTGGTAGGACGTGGAAATTTGCGCAGGAAGGGTTGCTTTAAAGTTGAGCTTCTGCGGTAGTGTATATATTTATGGTCTAGTGATAAATCAGGTGCAATGTAAACACAAAAGCCAGATATTTTGAGCCACATTTCTATTCACATAACTGCATAGGCAAGGGCATAGTGACCACTTCTCACGCAGCATGTTATGCAAGGAATATTGTTATATATAAACCCATCACCGCAATATTTTCTTGAAAGATGTCGGTTCGTCTGTAATTCCGCGGAGATTTTGTTTGTCGTGTTGTCACATAGGTTGATACAAGTGTATTTATCAACCGTCTTCTTTTTTTTTTTTAAATACGGGGTTCTAAATTGTTCTTGCGGTGACATACTGAACGTTACACACTTGAAGGTTATGAGAATTACTGTTTAAACGCTGGAAAACGGAGACTGAAACGGGAAAATCTATCGTTTGTGACATTTTGTTCTCTTTATGTTTAATAGAGGGTTGCATGCAGTGGAGGCAGTTGGAAACGTGTGCGTACTGTCGGGTAAGTTCATTGAAGAAATACCATCCGAAAATGTATTTATCGTTCGGTAGGATCGTTTCGACGTGAAGTATGCATCACAATCAATAAGACCTTCCAGCTTCGAAGAATTACGTTTTTACTGTTTGCCATAACAGCTCATCAGATTACTTGAAAGAGCGATGAACTGCAACCACTTAAGGTTCGTGGGGCATTTGCATTCACCGGCAAATGTCTGGGAAGAAAAAATGAAAGAGAGATTAGTGTTAAATGTCTCGTCGACGGCAGGATCATTAGAGATGAAAGAGAAGCTACGTCATAGACGGATGGGGAAGGAAATCGACTGTGCCAATTAAAAGAAAAAATCGCAGTATTTGCATTAATCGATGTAAGAACATAAAAAAAATTGTGGATGGAACTAACAAAAAATATCTGAGGCAAAGGAAATTGTGAGACCTTAACATGTAACGTTATGCATCTGATGGCACGAAGAAGGCGTTACATGTTACGAAATGCATTCCAGGGCTGTGCCTTCAAGGTTTGCACCTGTTCCCAAAAACTTGCTTAAACAACTAAAGAAAAGCGACCAAGAAAACGGCATCAAGTATTGCTTTTATATGAGATCATCCGACTCTACTGTGCTGATTTCACGAAAGACCCTACATAGGAGACTGACTGGATGACAATCCCTATCACAATTGTTCTTCTGGTCTAGAACCCTCAAACGTTCACCTTCCTCGCCCCTTCTCAAACAGCCATCAAGAGAATTTCTTTGTGGATGAAAATACATATTAATAATGGATTGACAACATCTTTAATCTTAGTTAACATGGAGGAATTTATTGTTGATCAGTTGATCATGCAATACCAGCCTGCCCGAAACACGATGCATTACCAAGATATTACTCAATTTTGACCCAAATGGGTCTGTATCTAAGGGAGTCCCATGTTCCAACCCGGGGGAGTTTTAACAGGCGTGTTGTGCTACAATTTCTTAAATATTTCACCTTTAAATCTAGGACGTACTAAATCGAGATTACTGTAAGAGTGAAGATGGAGAAGTATATATTCCGTTTCTGGTTCTCGATCTGGAAGCTTGTAAGTCAGTAAGACAAGAAGTAAAAGCACGCCAACTGTCTAAATCTCAACTGAGATTAGAATGCATCTCCTACCTCACAAATAAGCTACTTTACTACATTTCTGGCGAGCCAGAATTGCCCGCAGTATGCGGTCGATAACACAGATAATTCGCAACATTAAATACGAGATTAGCTATAGATATCTGTGTTGAACGATCTTCTGCGACTCTAATAAAAACATTAAATACGAGATTAGTTATAGATATCTGTGTTGAACGATCTTCTGCGACTCTAATAATAAATTTGACAATCTAGTTTTACACGTTAAGTGAGAACCATTCGGATTATTTATTGAGAATGACAAGGAAATAACAAGTACATTTAGTAAGACACTACTGAATCGATCTAGGAAGTAAATACACCGTCACATAGTTGCCAAATGTATTCTAGAATCTAAAATGTCCAACTCTCCATTATACTAGCGACAGAAAGAACATATTTGCTCAGCCGATATTCTGAGCTACCAAGCACTTGGAAAGCTCTTGCTTCAAAAAACGCGATGGCTTCGATTGCCACTGACAAGGGAATAGTCCAATTCGACATGTCGAAACCTAAACTGAAATTGTTCGTAAATTTTTTGAGTAGCTTGCAGTTCATATCGTCAGCTAAAGTACTGCAGGTGTAATAATTACACACGTGACTAGCAGAAGAAAGAAAATAAAACAGCGTGTTGATGTTTCATTACAGACAACTTCCATCAGTCGGAATTTAATATATTAACATGAAATATTTTATAACAATTTCTGTAGCACAGTTAGTATGATAATTTCCAGTAATCAGCGCAAAACGCGAAGTATCTGTTGGATGACAGAAACAAAGATTTCTTTTACATCAAGCTCACTTTACACAAGAAAAATACAGTTAAGCTCGTCATAAGTACTTACTAGTTTTATTTAGATAGAATTTGGAAGGAGTAAGAAATAGTCGTGGCCGTATACTGTGCTGAGTATCAGACATACTTAATGAAATTCGTGAAGTCAGGTATACTGCACAAATAACTGAAGTTTAACACTACTGTCCGATTGATAAACCTGAAATGACAAAGAGCAATTACAAATTACATTATTTGAGAATTTTCGGAAAAATGCTTTACAATGTCGAAAAATTTCTTTATCTAGAAGCAGAATCTTGTAGCCATCTTCCTAAACACAGATGTGACGTTACGTCCAGGCCAAGAGTCCGACAATAACAATGAATTATTTGCTGCAGCTGGTAATAAGACGTTTAGAATGTTGAAAATTATTCTCTTACATTTTTCCAGGATGTGCTACGCCGATCACAAAACTGTTGCAACTGTACAATTGTCTTTTTTTAAATTTTGATCCTAATTTGCTTGAGGTTCCTGAAGAGAGGTATAAAACTGTGGCAACAGTAATCCACTGATACTTATCACTGGCGTCGCTGTATAAGCATGTGTCATGGCATTCGCACAAGCGATTTTGTCTTTCTTTCGCTCTAAATGATGCAGTGCGGTTTGCGTGCAGCTCCTCGCGAAACCTCACTGACTAGCTTTGTACACAGTGTTTTAGACAGCAAGGAACGTCGTCTTTTCTTCCAGTTGTTGGTTTCTATAAAGCAGTACCTATTAATCACATCTCCTCTATGCAATCATTTAGTTGTATTGAACTTCGTTATTTTCCGTCTCCTTTTTACTATAATTTCTTGAATATGCTTAACTAGATCGAAGAAACATGGAAATCCGTAATGTAATACTCACTTGCAATTCAGAGGGTCCACTCATGTAGATCTCCCTTCATAATGTTGCACTGACTCCCACGAGTAGTTCTAAATCTGTCGCATAGTTTTTCTTTCAAACGTTTGCTAGTTTCGTTTCTGTGCATATGTCGTGCTTCGTGTAAAGCTTTCTTCTGTTTCTACAATTCACGTTCGAGCTTCACCAAACAAAACTGGCTCTGCACAGTGCTTAACATTATGCAGTTTTTCTTTCCTTCGCTTAATCAAAAAATTTATAGCCGTTTCTCTAACTGTGGAAGCTATTTCTGTACATATTTCCTTCGGGATAGGGAGGTAGAAGATGTTAATTAACACAACAATCATCAGTCGAACACGATTCACGGAATTATCATTTATTTCCTATTCCCTCTAACGTTTCCACAATTTGTAAGGAAATGTTGACGTCATTCGAATGAATGCCGAAGAAATTACCTGATAAATAACATATATATTGGTCTTCAGGAGAAGTAGATGATTTCG
Source organism: Schistocerca cancellata (assembly GCF_023864275.1). Taxonomy (NCBI): domain Eukaryota; kingdom Metazoa; phylum Arthropoda; class Insecta; order Orthoptera; family Acrididae; genus Schistocerca; species Schistocerca cancellata. The sequence goes on from NC_064629.1 coordinate 265,363,658, forward strand.
ATTGCATACCGCGTTCTTCAAATCGGATCTTTTAAAAGTTGAAAACATTAATTGCATTCCACATTACCGTGAAACTCAGAAAACTGTGCAAAGAAAAATGCAATTAGCTAGTATATATGACGAAAACACAAAGAAAATTTATTAAGTTTTATCTCCATTGTTAACACTTAACGATACCGGAACGGCAACTGCTAATTATTATGGATATGAAATGAGTTGCAAATTCTAGTGATTAGTAACTGCGAACAATTGCGTCAGAGAAACTATCAACGGAAACTGAAATTCACTTTACTAATTACGATCGCGTTGTGTTGTGTTACCTGTTTATGCATTTGCGATCAACTCTTTGTTGCACGTGTATTGTCTGCTGCAGCTACAGCAGGGTTTCTACATTCCTGAAGCCACCTGGCGAGCTAGAAGTTTGGCAATTTTAAACATTTTTAAAAAATATTGGGTATTTTGTTTCTTTCTGTGTATTCTTTCTGTATGAAAAATTTCAGAACAGGATTCGACATGTCGGATTTGAAATTTCCCTTGTGAGTTGACTGGGAACCAAAGCACCTAAACTATGGGCCAATGTGATTCATTCGCTTTTCTGTAATAATGATTAGGATATATAGCGCAGTTACACATTATATACGGATGAAACGACTGCAAATCGAACATCATAAATTAAGAGCAGGGGGAATTACTTGGGCAGTCAGCTGTTTTCATATTTTATGCATTAAGTGAACTATAAAATAGAAAGCTCATTCATCAGAAGTGATTCGCTTTCTTAGCATCATCAGTTACATTGAAGTTATGAGTAAGTAATATTAATTTTAATATTATACTCTTCAAAATAGTTTTCCTTCAGAATGCTTTCATTGGTTTCACTTCTAATACATAACAACCCAGACGAAAAATCAGCATAGCAATGATTACAAAAGGCAAACATCTATAAAGAAATTTCATAATCTGCGAATAATATATAGTTTCAGATCATAAAAACAAGCTTTGCAAGGGGATATTGCGCAATGGACGAAAAACAGGACTCAAAAACCCATGAAGAAAATGAGAAGTGAATCAGTACAGTGCATGTTCTATAAATTTAGTTAATGTGAGAGACTATAATACTGATAATTAACTTCTTTCTTGTGTTTATTTGTTGTGTTCAATCAGTTAACGAAAAATATTATAAAATATGCACTGCATTAACACAAATGAATTGCAATAGGCCGTGGTAAAGTTACGACAAATCTATTCTATAATAAAATAAAGTGCCTGTAACACGAGTGTCTCCAAATCATCACAGAGAAGTTAGATAGCACTCAATTTTGGCTTAAAAAAGTCTATGTGCAGTCCATGGTCATATTTAAGTAGCGTTACACGACTGTCAAGATAGTATGAAAATGTAGCAGTGGAGGCAGGCACGCAACGAAATGCAGTTAACAAATTATTCAGTCCCACTATTACCTGAATACAATTGTTTCTTCATAAAAAATTATCTCGGTGGAAGCAAGAAAAACCTGTGTTACGAAGTGTGTAAATCTGCAAGTCTTTCACCTAAACATCTACAGTTTAATTTATCTTTGTAGGAAGAAATACTACGAGGGCGAAAATTATAATGGATAAATTTTCTAATTATTTTCTTAGTTATTTTGATTTGTGTTGGGTTATTTTGTCCCAGTAGAAGTACATACTTTGCTCCAGTGAGATTTATAGCGACAGCTACCACAGTCTTCTCTTTGAAGGGTGACACTTCAGTGTTCAACTAGAAGATAACTGTAACAACATAGCTTCCTCTTCGCACCGTAATGGCCAAGATGGATAATTTGCGACACAAAAGATGAGAGCAGTTGTAGTTTCAGCTTGGAACAAGTTTTCTAATATTAATTGCATCGATACCCTAGGACCCCACACAGTAGACAGATGCACCATATTGGTTGATAAATAAATTATTTACACTATCTGTTGTTCGTTCATATAAGTGTCAATTCCTGTTGCAACTAAATCCCTTTGGTTGAGAACTGTTGCTGTACGGCAGGGAGTTCTAGTGACAGAAAATATAATGGCAAAAACATGTCCTTTGGTATGAAAGATCTATGATGTAAACGAAATACCTTCAGACTCCCAGAGCACTTTCATAGTTCCAGTCTCAGAGTGAGAATGTTAGCGAACTATCAGTCTAGTAATTCATGATACAAATTACTCATACGTATTATTTGCAGAAGTATAAAAAAACTAGGAGAAGCCGAGCTAAGGGAAGATCAGTTTGGATTCTGGAGCGTCGTAGGAACGTATGTGGACCTATAGAAAAAATTTGGCAATATTGACTGGAAGACACCCAACAATTATGGAGGTAGCAGGGATTAAATAGGGGAAAGGAAAGTTATTAGCACCTTGTCTAAAAACCAAACTTCAGTAGAGAGAAATGAAGGGGAACACTAATTGAAAAGGAAGTGACAGACTTTTGTAGTATATTACCGATGTTATTCAATTTTTGTACTGAGAAACCTATAAAGGATACCAAGAAGAAATTCTGAAACGAAATAGAAATTCAGATATTAGAAATAAACACTTTGAGATTTAGCAATGACGTTGTAATCCCGTCGGTAATGACAAAAGTCATGGAAAAGTATTTGAACGGAATGGATAACGAAATTCAGTCATGCTGAGGAAATTATATTACAAAAGGGGCCACCAAACTTAGTAGACTAGTTTTGTTATTCTGGCAGCAAAATAAGGGAAGACGTTCTAAGTAGAGAGGACAGGAAAAGCAGAGTGCTATAGGAAGAAATGCAATTGTGCGAAAGAGAAACTAGTTTACTTTCAGTATAAACTTATGTGTAGGAAACTATTTTCGGAAGGTATTTCTCTGGAGTATAAAACTGAGAGGCATTGAAACGAGGACTACAAGCAGTTCATACAAGAATAGAATAGAAGGTTTTTAAATGTGTCACTTCAGAAGAATGCTGAAGACTGGAATGGTAGATCGCATAATGAGGATGTACTAAATCGATTTACGAAGAAAATATATTTATCTTACAAGTTGGCTAAAAGTTTGACAGGACACGTTCTGAGGCATCGAGGAATCGTCGATTTGGTAATTGATGAAGGTGTGATGAGTGAGGGCTGGAGGGGTAAGAGCAATGGTGAGAGACCAAGGCTGGAATATGGTCGCATCTAGATGCACGTTGAAGTAGCTCTGTAGGGATGAGCTGCATTAGTGCAGAGAGCTAATCTTTGGACCGATGACCACACCAACAACACCGGCGACAACATACGCATAATTCTCTAGTGAAGATTTTTCTTTCCTCCAGTCTTCTGAATGATACGATGCAGAGCGACACAATATTTTCTCCTATATCAACCTCTTCACCTGCACTAAACGTTTTCAGCTATTTGATACATTAATTCCTATATCTGTCTTCCCCGACAGCTTTTTCCTTCTATGGATTTGTCTAGTAACACGGATTTATTCTCCTGATGCTTTATCACGTGTTCTGTCACGTTGTTTTAATCAATATTTTACATATATTCCTTTCGTCATCGATTATGCAGCAAACTTTCTCATTTGTTACATTATTAGACACTTCATTTTCATTATTCTTCTGGAAGATCACACCTCAAACGGATCGACTTTCCTCTTTTCCGGTTTCCAATTGCTAATGTAATAATGTCACAATAATTGTCGAAAATGAATGTTCTAATGTAAAAGTATTGTAATGAGCCATTCAAATAATTATAGCACCTAGGCATTTGTCCAGTATAATGAAATGTTGAGGAGTAGCCAGTAATTCCACTTTCGACTACTGTTTTAGCATTTATAAAGAGACGGTAACTTATGAAATCGACATAGTGCATCAGAAGTGAGATGTAGACAGGAATGAGTCTACAAAACTGAATTATAATCTTAGGAACTCTCACTCAGGAGATACTAACTTTACGTGAACAGTGAAAGATAATGGGCCGTAATCTGATTGCTTACCAGATTGTAACATACTGTACATAACATATCCAGTCACCATCGTGCCACTCATGTATCAGACAATAAGATTTGTTATGCAGTTTATCTTGGGAAGTAACAAAATATCTGTAGTAAGCAACGAATTACTGTAGTAAGCAACAAGCTCCTGAGAAGATACAATCCCGTACAACAACGAAGAACTGAACTTTGGGCATATGTGCAACCAGTTCTGATTGTCAGCCGATACAATCCTCAGCAGATGAAACTAAATTAAAATTAACGCCACCAGCTGAGTGATATTCAGCTAAAAGTGGAGTACTACTTAACGTAGCTGCTGGTTTTGATTTTACACTTCGATAGCTCTCCTATGAAATTTCTGTTAGCCTAAGGGCTTTGGTAGCATGAAACAATGAGAAACTAACTAAAGAGCAAACATTGCTAATTGCAAAGCCACTCATAGGAACTCCACCCCTTTAGTTTCCGCCTGGGGGGTGCTGCAGGTTGACATGGTCATTCATCAGAAGGCTTTCACTTTCACAGACAAAGAAATATCAGCGATTATATTGTAGTCACTACAAGAAGATAAAACTACTCGTTTTTATGATTATTGCATGCTGAATGGAATTTTCGCTTAATGAAAACTTATTCAAGACAATTATCAGCGTTTTGTGTTCCTTTCTTCATTTGGGCTGCACAAACTCCGTGGGTTCATTTCTTTGCCAGTTTCTCGGCCCACATCATTTAATGTTATTCTTAGCTTTCAGGATAGCACCCATGAAAATATCCTTAAGAAAAACTGTTTTTGAGTTCATAATGATCAAAAGATCAAATATTCTCATAATGTTTATAATACAGTCAATGGTTTTGTGGTTTTTCTGGAACACAAAAACAAGCGAATCACGTCTAACGAATGAGTGTCTCTGTTTGAAGTAAAATAAAAAAAATTACAATTACTGAACAATACGGCACCCAAATAATTCCCCCTGCTCTTCAAAATGGTGTACTAGTTGCAGTCGGTGCATCTGGATATTATTCATAATCACGCTTTAGACCATAGTCACAGTTACAGAAATGCTAATAAAACTCATTGGGCTAAAACCTTAGGCTCTGAGGCTCCCAGTCAACGCGATGGCAGTCGGCAACGCTGCGTCTTATAAGCGAGAGTTCCCAGTTGATAGCCAACTCAGCATGTCGGCTGAGCAAACTTGTTCATTCTGTTGCTACTGTGACTGATAATTGGAAACATTATGAAATATATTTGGCAATTATGCGACCTTCAATTTACTTCCTGGAGTGCTTCAGAACTTTGCTACTGAATTCACTTTTTACTTCCTTGCTACCCCCAGTAAATACGTTCAATAATTCTCACTCAACGTGTAACAGTGGATATGTAACTTATTATTTAATTCCCAGAAGATTGTTACACACAACAACTATAACTAGTCTCACATTTAACATTGCTATACAATAAGAGTGTGCTTGAAGAAGTACTGGCTCACTGGAGCTAAGTGGTAAACCAGCCTCTCAGCGAAGGGGCGATGCATTAGGCCAAGGATCTAATCTCAATAGAGATCTAGACAATATGTCTGCTTCTTACTTCTTCTCTTACTGAGTTAAAAGCTTCTAGATCGAAAAAAGAAGCGACTCATAACTTCTACTTCTACAATCTTATCATAATCTCGATTTAGTGCCCCCTAGACCTAAAGGTGAAAAATTTAATAAGTTATAGCACTACACAACTGCTACAACGTAAATATTTCTGCTTATATCGACAAACTATTAACTTTTTTCTAAATACACAATTCAGTTGATTATGTCTGGCACTGAATAATTTGTTCACTGGATTTCACTTTGGGTCTACTTCTAGTGCCAGGTTTATATATTTTCATGGTAATCCAGAAATGCTTCTTGCGTAGGACACAGGCTGTACTGGGGTGAAGCACATAGTATCTTGCTATTGCATCATGTTTTGAGCACTCTAGTGTTCCAGATAGTATTTGCTTTATTAAATTGGATTTTTGTCGTATTGTTGTTGCGGAAAGTTGTAATTAATTAATTTGTATCAGAAGAGTGCATATTTTCGTGCGCTTCTTGTTGGTTTATTCAGTATGAAATAAATACATATATTACGTCACATTAGCTAAACGAGTTTGAAGATGCTCAGGCAGATTTTTGATTCCACGACTGTAGAAAGCTACTAGTTCGGAGACGAAAATAACACCAATCAATTTGTAAAGTGCATTCATTTTCGTCCACAAAGAATTTCCTTTGATGGCTGTTTGATAAGAATCGAGAAAGGTAAACGTTTGATCAGAAAAACAAGAACAGTGGGGACTGCCTTCTAACCAAGATCCTCGACAGGTTTTTTGCGAAATCACCAGAGTGTAGACTGGCGTTGCGATACAATAACAACGCTTGTTGCTGTTTCCTTGGTCACTTTTCCTATGTTGTGGCAGTAAGGAACTCAGTTTTCGGCAACAGTTTGCAACACTCTCCTGAGATGCAGTTCTTACGACAGAGCACCATCTTTGCGCCACCAGATGCATAACGTTACATTTTGAGGATTCACAGTGGCCTCTGATTCAGACATTTTCTGTTAATGAGAACCATTATTGAAGTGTGCATCATGGGGATACAGGGAAAAACAATGGTCAGGTTTCAACAAGTTTACTGTCAAACAAAAATACGTCTGCTTCGACTGTAAGAACAAAAAGAGCCTCAGTAGGTACTGGTACAGAGACATGACAGATATTCTAACTAACAGTCACCTGACTGTTTCTACACTGAAGAGCCAAAAAATCTGGTACACCTGCCTAATATAGTGTAGGGCCCTGGTGAGCGCACAAAAGTTCAGCAACACGACGTGGGATGGACTCGACTAATGTCTGAAGTAGTACTGAAGGGAACTGACACCATGAATCCTGCAGGGCTGTACATAAATCCGTAAGAGCCCGAGGAGGTGGAGATCTATTCTGAACAGCACGTTGCAAACCATCCGAGATATGCTCAATAATATTCATGCCTGGGGAGTTTGGTGGCGAGCGGATATGCTTAAACTCAGAAGAGTGTTCCTGGAGCTACTCTGCAGCAATTCTGGACGTGTGGGGTATCGCATTGTCCTGCTGGAATTACCCAAGTCTGTCGGAATACACAATGTACATGTATGAATGCAGGTAACCACACAGGATGTTTACGTACGTGTCACCTGTCAGAGTCGTATCTAGACATATCAGGGGTCCCATATCACTCGAGCTGCTCACGCTCCACACCATTACAGAGCCTCCACCAGCTTGAACAGCCTCTGTTAACATTCTGGCCATGCATTCATGAGGTTGTCTGCATACTCGTTGTTAGCCCAGCATTGAAATCTGCACCAATTTGGCCGCGAGGGATTAGCCGAGAGGTCAGAGGCGCTGCAGTCATGGACTGTGCGGCTGGTCCCGGTGGAGGTTCGAGTCCTCCCTCGGGCATGGATGTGTGTGTTTATCCTTAGGATGATTTAGGTTAAGTAGTGTGTAAGCTTAGGGACTGATGACCTTAGCAGTTACGTCCCATAAGATTTCACACACATTTTTTTTGCACCAATTTTCGGAAAGGTTACACTTATGTCACGCTGAACGATTCTCTTCTGTCGTCGTTGGTCCCATTCTTGCAGAATGTATTTCGGCCGCAGTGATGTCGGAGATTTGATGTTTTACCGGATTCCTGATATTCACGGTACACTCGTGAAATGGTCATACGGGAAAATCCCCTCTTCACCGCTGTCTCGGAGACGCTGTGCCCCATCGCTCGTGCGCCGACTATAACACCACGTTCAAACTCACTTAAATCTTGATAACCTTCCATTGTAGCAGCCGTGACCGATCTAACAACTGCGACAGACGCTTGTCTTATATAGACGTTGCTGACCGCAGCGCCTTATTCTGCCTGTTTGCATATCTCTGTATTTGAATACGAATGCCTATATCACTTTCTTTGGCGCTTCAGTGTAGTATGTAGTAACACCACTAAGAAACCCGTAGGGAAATACACTTGCAGGCAATAAACCAAGTTTCGAGAACGTCGTCCTGATCAGGTCCAACACAGACACTGCAAAGTCCATACTTAATGTATTCTAAGCCCACATAGGAAACAACATTGAAACCTGACAACAGCGACGTTGGTCCTTACGAGCGTCCTTAGACGATGATGTGAGTTACACCTACCCGGAGGCCTGGAAAGGCTCTCGAAGCCGGAAGAATTCCTCCAGTAGCCGATTCGACTGCCTTAATAGCTGCCGTCGGCGGAATATTCGTGACTATTTTCTTGTCACGGGGTTCGTGGACGTGGATAGTCCCCTCTCAAGTGGCCGTCTTTGCCAGCGCTTGTACTGCCGCCTCGTGTCCCGTCATAACTGCGACGTGGAGAGCTCGCGATGATGAAGCGTGCATGGTCCATATAGTCTGCACGCTTGGCAGAGGTGTTACCGCTCCCTTTTTTGCAGATCTTCGATATAGCAACTATTTTCTTTTTATGAAGTTATCACACAGTGATTCAATTCACCCCTGGAGTATCCCGTTCAGGCTTTCTGTAATTTCCTTAAATCGATTAAGGCAAATGATGAGAACTTTCCTGTGAAACGGCGCAGTCTATTTTTTTCCACTTCCTTCCAGTCGTAGCATCGCTACATCTCTGATGATCTACTAGTCAGCAGGACCTTCAGCCCAGACCTATATAATGTAAAGCTAGTATCATTCCAACGAAAGGACTCAGCTCCACAGAATTTTGGCTGATAATTTTCATTTTTCCGTAATATTGGCAATTGGATGAAAGTGTCTTGCGATGGTTATATGGTCGTACTTCATCGCATTTTCCAGTTGTCGCGTGGACTATAATAATAACCTGTAAAAATATAATTTTTCCTGAATGTGACGAATAATTCATATCCAAGTAACCCATACTGAAAAGAGAAACTACTTACGTACGTGATTTGTTCGATGCACTTGCCCCATACTCGGCAAACATCTTTTGAGTTGCCTTCTCTGTATGCACTCCTAAATGAAACACGAAGTGAACAAAATTTTACAAACGATAGATGTTTTTCCCGTCTCACGCCCCATTTTGTAATGGTTAAAGATCGATCCTCGTAAACTTCAAATGAGCATCATTGATACGTCACCGCCAGCTCGATTTTCAACCACAAATAAAAAACGACGATTAATAAATATGCTTTAGGCAATCTGTGTGACAACATGCTAAACAGAAGCTCCACGAACTTTGACATGAACCCATGCTCTTCGGGTAAGCTTTGCGCTGTTGGATTAGATACATCAATATTCTTCACATAATATGGTGCATGAGTAATGATCGCTAAGTACTTGCTTAAGGGGAGTTGGAATGCCGGAAAATGGAAAAAATTCACATTTTCAGTTTTTAACCTTATAACTTAATTTGAAATTTTCTGCTTAAAATGGTGCAAAATTTGTTAAGAAATTCCAATTGGAAGTATTTTTATTTAATTTTTCAAAATTACATGTGCGCCCAGCAAAGTTACCCATCTTGTGATTTGTACACATTTAAATCTTCGCATTTCCGAAAACATTACATATAGAAGGCTGTGGATTTCACTCTTCAGTTGTAGAATCTTTGATCCTTCCATAGGTACCATTGTTTTTACGACTAGCTGTGTTTATTGTTCAGTTTTTGATCTGTGAGTGTTTGTTTTGAGCCTCGAGTTTAGTTTGTCGCTCATTTGGAGTTTGTTATCTGTCTTGTTTTGACTTTCAGTGGTGAGTGCGTAGTTTCTACGATGCCTAGGAGTGCATCATTATTTAAAAAGCGAAAGTTTCGCGGTAATAGATTTACAAATAACGTTTGTTCAAGTGATTCTGCTTCAGCACCTGTTGATGCTGGTGAAAGTTCTGACGTTTGTACAGCTGAGATGTGTGAAGGAGACACGCCCACCAGTGCATCAAAAAAGAAGTTATCAAACTGTGCAAGTGAAATTACAGATGAAGCTTCTAATGAACAATATGTTTTAGTCGACTTTCCTGTTTTTACTGAGTTTATGAAGAAATGTTTGTGTTGTAATCTTTGTGGAGGTTCTTTTGATATGAACATAACAAAATCTATAGGACTTTCCTGCAAAATTGCTATAGTTTGTGCCAGTTGTGAAAATGAGACCTGTTTTTGGAGCTCTAAAACATGCAGTAGCAATTTGTTTGAGAGTAATATCAGGCTAATGTATGCAATGAGAGCAATTGGTAAAGGACATACTGTTGCTCAAACATTTTGTGCCATAATGAATCTTCCACCTCCACCTGCTAAAATTGACAATTACACTGAAGTGATAGGAGATGCTGTTCAGTCTGTAGCAGATTTATCAATGAAAGCTGCTGCCAGTGAAGCAAAATATATAAATGAAGGAAACCCAGATATCCCTGTTGCTTTTGATGGAACCTGGCAGAAAAGGGGTCACACATCCAAAAATGCTGTTGCTACTGTTACTAGTGTGGACAGCGGTAAAGTTTTGGACTATGAAGTGCTCACTAAACATTGTTACCATTGTGCATCTGGTAAGATAGAAGCAGCTCACATACGTAGCAAGAATTATGAAGGTACGAGTGGAGGCATGGAGGCTGCCGCTGCTGTGAAAATGTTTAGCAGATCAGAAAAAGAACGGGGAGTATTTTACACAAAATTCCTTGGAGATGGGGACTCCAAGGCATACAAAAGTGTTACAGAATCCATGCCATATGTCAATAAGACAATAACTAAACTAGAATGTGTCGGTCATGTTCAGAAACGAATGGGCACTCGTCTAAGGAAACTGAAACAGAATCTGAAGGACAAAATTTTGTCAGATGGTAAAACCATTAGAGGTCGCCTGTCAGATAAAATTATAAATGAATTACAACAATACTATGGTATGGCAATAAGAAATAATGCAAATAATTTGCAGGAAATGAGACAAGCTGTATGGGCCACATATTTACATCGATCATCAACTGATGATAATCCTCAACATTTTGCTTGTCCAGATGGTCCTCAGTCATGGTGCAATTATAGAAAATCTCAAGCTACTGGGGATCCTTATCACCATAAAAATTATATTCCATTGGCTGTTATGGAAGTAATTAAACCAATATATAGAGACTTGGGGCATCCTGATCTTCTGCGAAAATGTCTTCATGGTTGTACCCAGAATCAAAACGAGTCGTTCAACAACCTCATTTGGACTCGTGTACCTAAGAATGTATTTGTTGGGATAAAAACATTGAAATGGGGAGTCAGTGATGCTGTTATTTCATTCAATGATGGTCATATGGGTAGGCTAAAGGTCATGGCAAGGCTCGGCATTGCTCCTGGTATCAACACCATCAGAGGTCTTCAGCTTCTGGACAGCGTGCGAGTAAGGAAGGCTCAGTATGCAGCTGAATTTAATACAAAAAAAGCAAGGGCAGCAAGGAGAAGAAAGCTTCTAGGTGAAGAAGAAGAACTAGAAGATGACCCTGATTACTCTGCTGGACACTTTTGATAATAGAATAAAAGGTATTTGTGAATTTTCATAATAAATTACTTTAATCGCATTTTCTGGCATTTGACATTTTTAGTGTTACATGTACCTTTATCTCATAAACCACTCAACCAACAACATTCAAATTTTCAGAAATGCTGCAAAACAGTTCAAAGAGGCCACTGAACTAGAATCATGACAAGAACTGGCTTATTCTCTGAACTAGGGAAGTTTATGTTATACTTTTTCCAATAAAAAATGGCTTAATGGTAAAAAATTCATAAATACTATACCAACAAAAAGAAAACATTGGTTCTAGTTCAGTGGGCTCACAATATATGCTGAAAACCTCTGCCAGAATTTCAAAGTTCTGAAGATAATAGTTCCAAAGAAAAAGGTACACAAAGTTAGCAAATTTAACATTGGCGAGATAGGGCATTCCAACTCCCCTTAAGCAATTATATCGGAGGAAATGTGGTTCAAAAATGTGAAGAAAAGAGTGTGCTTGATACCTGACCTTGTGTTTACAATGCACCAGATGTATCACCTGACCATAGATATATATACCACCACAGAAGCTCAGGTGAGGAACAATACTTCCTGCAGGAATTCAGCATCCTACGATGTCACCAGTTCATGGAGCTGCGCATTATGTGGTTGTATGTCCGTGATTACAAAACTAAGTCAGAAGTACACACTGGATAGCCAAGGCAACTGGTGAATACTGATGAAGACGAACAAGTAAATTAATCTTTTGGATAGGCTGCAGTCAACCACAGAGAGTCAGAATTCTCATCCAGTGCTGTGAATCCTTCGTTAAAACAAAATCACCAGCCGAACTTATTTGTAGTTCAGTAGTCTGTTGGAATGATTCTAGCTTTATATGCAAAAAGGTCTGGGTTTCGATCAGACAACAATTTTTAAATAGCACGAACATATCCTCGTCACCTCTGGTGACGCCAATTTAACAATGGAGAGTTGCACTGTGTTTCGAAATCTAAATTAAATATGATGTTCTCTCACTGCCTGCAGGAGGAGAGTCGGTGCGGGTGCCAGAGGCAGCGTTGTGGGTAGCTGAAGCTCTGTCACCAGTAAACTACCTTACACCAGAAACTTTATCATTACAGCGCGGAACCGCTCTTAGAAATACGTATGAAAAGTCCGCGTGCAGCATCATAGTTGGGGGATGTGGGTTCATTGTCCTCGGCTCCCACACTGAGGTGACAGAAGTCATGGGGTACCTCCTAACATCCCGTTGGACCTCCCTTTGCCCGGCGTAATGTAGCAACTCGGCGTAGCATGAACTCAATAAGCCGTTGGAAGTGGACTGCAGAAATGCTGCCTCTATAGCTGTCCGTAATTGCAAAAGTGTTTCCGGTGCAGGATTTTTTGCGCGAATTCACCTCCCGATTACGTCCCATAACTGTTCGATGAGATTCATGTCGGGGGATCTGAGTGGCCAAATCATTCGCTCGAATTGTCCAGAATGTTCTTCAAATCAATTGCGAGTAATTGTGGTTCGGTGACATGGTGCAGTGTGAACCATAAAAATTCCATCTTTGCTTGGGAACTTGAAGTCCACGAATGCCTGAAACAGTTCTCCCACTAGCTGAACATAAAAATTTCCAGTCAATGATCGATTCATCTGGACCAGAGGACACAGTCCATTCCATGTAAACAAAGCTCACACCATTATGAGGCCACTATCAGCTTATGCAGTGCGCTGTTGAAAACCTGGGTCCATGGCATCGTGTGGTCTGTGCCACACTCAAACCTTACCATCAGCTGTCACTAACTGAAATTGGACTCATCTGACTAGTTCACGGTTTTCCAGTCGTCTATGGTCCAACCGATATGATCACGAGTCCAGGAGAGGCACTGCATGCGATGTCACGCTGTTAGCAAAGATACTCGCATCGGTCGTCTGCCGTTATTGCTCATTAACGCTAAATTGTGCCACCATGTCCTAAGGGATACGTTCATCGTATGTCCCACATTAATTTCTACGGCTATTTCACGCAGTGCTGCTTGTCTGTTAGCACCACTGTGTTGTCCGTAGTGAGAGATAGTGCCTGAAATTTGGTATTGTCGGCAACTCTTGACACTTTGGATCTCGGAATATTGAAATTCCTAACGATTTTGAAATGGAATGTCCCACATGTACAGTGTGAACTCCAACTACAGTTCCGCGTTCAAAGTCTGTTAATTACCATCATGCTACCATACTCACATACATTTCTCTACCCCATGACTATTCTCTCCTCCGTTTGTTTTAGCTAGGAACATGGGGTAAAAGGCTTTTAGCTTATCCTGGACCAGTGGCCGTTCGAACATATGTCTTACTGCAGCTATATTACAGTATAGTAAGTAAGGTAAGCGACGAAGTAAGTAAAGTAAGCGACGTACCGGAGCTAGCGTACACGTAAATTGTGCTAGTTGAATAATTTCTCTTTCAAAAGGTTTTAATTGGTCTGGAATTAATACTCAGTTAATGGCACCATATGTATGTGCAGAGTTTGTATTTTACGTGCCAAAACAGTCCCCCTCACTTGTATTTCACATGCAAAAACAGTCACTCTTAAATAACCCCGGTCTGGAGCGAGAGTGATAGTTCATGTCTCGTTCCCCAGTGTATCGAATCTTGGTCCAAGGTAAGTTTTAATCATATGAAAAAATCTTGCTTCGCTGGGATTTTACGTGCTGAAAACACGTTTCTCTCGGAGGTTTGTGTAGTGCGCCACTTCCATACTTTAAACTTGTGCGAATCAGTTCAAACTTTGCATGAAGGCAAATTAATTAATAAATTAAAAATGAAATTCATTTAATCCAATAAGCTATATCCGTTGTCGTGATACGATAAGTTAAAATCGAGCCAAGTGTAGCATGTAAAATTCGTTCTTATGTCAGTTGAATGCGCGGAAACGGTTCAAAATGAATTAGTAAATAAAAAACGCATTCCTACGATAAAGTTGAAAACTCTCGTTCAAAAATCTAGCTTCATTCGGATTTTACGCGAGTTTTTTTCCGGTGCCACGTCTGTGTTTAAACCTGTGTAAATCTGTTCAAATTTCGTAAGAAGGTAGACAAATACTTTTAATTAATTGTTGTCCTGTTACTTTGTGAAAATTTTATCCGTTACCACGGCATAGTAGTCTAAAGTTACACAGAAAATGTCCCTAAAATCCGGTTTTATGGTAATCGCACGTGTTGAGACGGTTTCATGTGATACAGATACTAATAAAAAATATACTATTAGGGTGATTATAAGTAGCGTTTGCAAATATCTCTCATCATTTGGCTTTTACATACTTAAAATCGCGCGTTTGCACGCGAAACTCTATTTCGTAGAAACGCGTCGCACTTAAGCGCTATATTTGGGTATAATTAAAAAAAACCTGGTTACTGCAGTTGATTACCGTTTCGTTGTTTACACGTTAAAGATTTTGTAGTGAATAATTCCATGTAAGTTGAAAATGGTTTAATTAGTACTCCTCCTTCTTTACTACAAGCTTGTTTCGGCTATAGCGCCATTCTCAAGTAAACCTATAGATGTACAGGAAGGTTGGTTTGCATAGATAGTTACATCTAGTTGGAATTGATGCCCATACTGCGTCAATGAGAAAATTGTCGACTGTCTATTTGTTGCTAGACCGTTATACTAGCTTTAAGTTTTGTTTGTATAGAATATTTTCGCGAAGTACTTTTAATAGTTTAAATGACGGTTTATTCTAGTTCATGCTTCATGTTTACAATGTAGTCTTTGCTAGTCAGTGATGATAGTTGCATTTCATTGCTTTTATAATTTTGTTATCGTTTGTATCTATGATTACCTTCAATTCTCTGTTTACTGTGATTTTTATCCGTTCTCGTTTTCCAAAGAATCAATAAAATTTTCTAAATAATTTTTGTTTTTGAATACGATTTGTTCGTTAAGGATATCGTCTGGATTATTGGTATTCCCTTTGGTATTTTGTGTAGAACTTGTAATGTTCTGCATTGAGGTTTTGGCTTTGGGGATGCTGATGAAAGCTTGATTGATTGCAGTCGCAATGTCTTGCGTGTTCTTTGATCTAATGTCAAAATTCCTTCTTGTCTGAGCGATATAGAATCCTGCGCAGTCATTACACGAAATTTTATATATGCCTCGGCTGGCACCAATCGGGATTTTGGGTTTTTAGATTGTTGTTTGTTGGGAAAGCTAGTTTTATGATCGTTTTGTTTAAGATTTGGTTTTTGTTATTCCGTGGAAGAAATTTCGAATAAAATCAAACAAACTTTAAGCAAAACAACCATAAAACTAGCTTCCCGAAAAAATAAAAATCCAAAAACCAAAATTCAATTTTGAAAAACCGAAATCCAGATTTTTGCCCACCCAGGCATATACAAAATTTCGTGTAACGTCTTCGCAAGATTCTATATTGGTCAAACAAGAAGAAATATTAAGATTAGAATCAAACAACACACAAGACATTGCGACTGCAATCAATCAAGCTTTTATCAGCATCTCAAAAACCAAAACCACAAAGCGGAAAATATCGAAAATACATGAGAGGCTGTACACGGAATACCAAATGAACATACCATGGACACCTTAGAAGAGTTTGGAATATATACCCATACAAAAAATAACCGAAACGATATCCTTAACGAATAGATAGATCTCAAACACAAAAATTATTTAGAAAATTTTATTGACGTTTTGGAAAACGAAAAAGGATAAAAATTATAGGAAACAGGAAACTAACGATTGTCTTAGATAGAAACGATAACAAAACTATAACAGCAATGAACTGCAACTAACATCACTGACTATCAAGGACTGCATCGTAAACATAAAGCATCAACGAGAGTAAACTGTCATTCCAACTGTCAAAAGTATTTCGCGAAAATATACTATAGAAACAAAACTTACGTCATTAGAGTGGTCTAGAAACAAACAAGTAGTCGACAATATACTCACTGATGTAGTATGGGCATCTATTCAGACTAGATGTAAGTATGTTTGCAAACTCTCCTTCCTGTACATCTTTTGTAAAAGTAAGTACACGCAACAATTGTAGCACCTACAGGTTTACTTGAGAATGGCGCTATAACCGGAACAAGCTTGTAGTGAAGAAGGAGGATTACTAATTAAACCATTTGCAGCTTACCTGGAATTACTCACTACAAAATGTCATATTATGAACTCAGCGGGCCCAAATTAAAGATTTAATTCACCGGTGATTTTAAATCATCATAAAATCTTTGGACATGCTGGGATGTACCAAACAAGAATAATGCCCAGCCTTGTAGTGTTTGATGAATCATTTAAAGCTTTACGGATGATCACAGAGAAACTTAAAATAACACGAAAATTCCTACAAAAATCTTATACCGAACCAACAGAAAATGTTTTACTGCGTTTCGTTCAAAACATGCTGTGTTATTTTGTAAAAAATTATTTTCGAACAAAACAAGCTCAAGTTCGTAAATTTTCGTACAGGACTGCAAATTTGATAGTGTTTTGTTTTACATACATTGTTTCACAGTTATTCTGCTTATTTCAGCCAATTATTCGGATTTCTTGTTGCAAAATTTCGTGCCAAAATTATTCGCGTGTGTTTTCTAGCAGCGCTTTTTTTAGTTTTTAGTTTTTATTATTGCATAATTTACTAGGTGTAGAGGTATGAAACCGGGATTTCTCTATGGATGGTGCTAGCCGTCAGTGTAGGGCCCGTGAGACTGCGTCTGCAGCGCCATTTGCTTCCTGTAACGGCTGACAACAAATGTCAACATACAGTTACCCAAGTTCCATATATCGGTATCTGTTTCAAACCCGTAAATATGTCGAGTTTTGAGCCTAAGAACTACGATTTGTGGACAGCATTGGTTTTCTGTTATCATTTGAATAAAACTGCTGCAGAAACGCATCGAATGCTTGTCGAAGCTTGCGGCTCTTAGGAAAATCCAGTGTTTCGAGTAGTTCAAAAAATTCAAAAGTGGTGATTTTGACGCGAGGAGCGACGAGCTCAGGGAACCATCGAAAAAGTTCGAAGACAACGAAATGCAGGCAGTATTGGATGATGATGATACTCAGACTCAACAGGAACTCGCGGAACAATTGACTGTGACACAGAAAGCCGTTTCTCTTCGGTTGGAAGCTATGGGAAAGGTATAGAAAGTGGGAAAATGGGTTTCGCATGAATTGAATGACAGGCAGCGTGCAAACCTGAAGACCACTTGTGAAATGATGGTCGCCAGATACAAGAGAAAGTCGTTTCCCCATCGAATAGTCACAGATGATGAAAAATGGATATATTTTGAGAATCATAAGTGTTGTAAATCATGGATGAATCCACACAAACCATCGACATCCACCGTAAGACCAAATCGCTTTGGAAAGAAGACAATGCTCTGTGTTTGGCGGGATCAGAAGGGTGTCATCTATTATGAGCTGCTAGAACCTGGTGAAACCGTTAACGCTGATCGCTACCAACAGCAAATGATCAATTTAAACCGAGCATTACGTGAAAAATGACTGGAATATGGAGAAAGGCAACATAGGATCATATTGCTCCATGATAACGCCCTATCACACACAGAAAAACGGGTCAGGGAAACGATCGTGGCTTTCATTTGGGGAATACTGGGGCATGCGGCTTGTTCTCCGGAATTGGCTCCGTCCGATTATTACCTATTTGCATCACTGGGACACGCTCCCGCTGAACAACGCTTCAATTCGTATGAAAATGTACGAAAATGGCTCGTTGACTGGTTCGCTTCAAAAGAAGAACTGTTTTTGGCGTGGTATTCATAGCCTGCCGGGGAGGTGGGAAAATTTTTAAATAGCAATGGAGATTATTTTCAATAAAATATTATTTATCAGTTTCAAACAACAGACGTGTAATTATTGCAACCAAATTCGGGTTTCATACTTCTACACCTGGTAAATAACCAATGACAGGAATTTTAAGGTAAGAGAAAATAAAAACGTGTGTGCTTCTTAATAGTTTATTAAGCGTTGCGTGAATCGTTCAGCGTTTATGTAGTGCATGATTAATTATGCAGAAAATATTTTGTCGTTTTGTTTCAGATACAACTTTTCATTTGCAACATCATTTGGTAAATTTTCAAAAATTTTGAAACGATACATTCGCTCAGCTGATAGGTAAGCTAGATTTCTCCACAAATCGATGGGGTTCCCAATACATTTGGCATATTTTGATCCATCAGGTAACTGGTCAACGGGTCAAATCCTAAGTTAGTTAAATGTTCAAATAAATTGTCTGTTAGTCACATTTGTTAAATCGTCAGTTGGTTCTCTTTGTGTCTTAGGGCGCTTCTTCTTGCTGATCATCAAATTATTGGATGTCGAAGAGCCAGCGTATCGTAGCGCACTATTGCCCGTACTTCGTGATTCATTACAAAGATATTTACACATTTTATAATGAGCGATTGCAACTTCATCTGTGTATTAATTCGTGCTATTTAATCGCGTGGTTAGTCACACCGTTCGTGTGGCTTAATTTGCAAGTACTTTTACGAAGCACAGTAAAGAACAGTCTTATGCTGTTGTAAAATTAGGTAAAAGCCTCTTGCCGTCCAGAATCCGTTTGGCAAGTGATTTTTTTTTTGACAGCAGTATGTGGACACGGAGAAATTCACTCAATTTTATAGGTTTTGAAGCAGTTACTTTACATGAACCAAGTCACCACATCTTTTTTGTCCAACCATTCTAAATTTTTGTTTGCATTGTAAGTTTATCTATGTAACACAGTCGTACCGTAAGATTATGTGTGTAATAAAACCGGTTACACATATTACTATCATAAACTTCACACAGTATTTAATATTTCGTTCGGTATCGTATTTATGATTGCTGTTATTTTGTGCACTGTATTTAGGGTTATATTTCACATGTCTGCATATTCAGTCTGATGTTAATATTAAAAGAATGTGTGCAACTATAAAACAAAAAATTAAGAAAAAGCAATAACGAAATTAAAGAAAGTTTAAAAAAGTAAAACGTTATATACAATAACCTAAAAAATAATAAATGAAAGAAAATAAAAAATAAAACAAAATCCTCCTGTGTGCATGAGACTTTGACTTAGTGGTGATGCCTGGGGGCTCTGAAAACACAGAAAGCTATACTAGACGGGTTCAATCATACCAGGCAGGTAACTGTAGAGGACACACTGACGATGCCCAGCTCAAGCAACATGGTTTGAAAGACAATGAATAAGACCTACACCGGATTAGTCGTTGCCCAAGTCAACAAAGATGTACATCTTGCCAAACTATGGTGGTTTAACATCAAAGTTATTTTACAGTAAAAGTTGAGAACTAGAATGAAAATTGCACCTATCACGACATAAAAATACGAATGTATTATAGACAGAGTTATGGATGTAAAAGAAGAGAATTTTCGCCTTACCTAGCAGCTTCAAAGACATTTAAATCAAAACGTGTTGACATATTCGCGCTTTTTTCGAGTTCATCCTACTTCCCCGCCACAGTGAGTTCTCTTTGCTTTAAAGTGTTGGCATACGTGCATCTTACAATTTATGGGTATAAGTCCCTGAACCTGTGCCCAAAATCCAGAAGATTCGCCAACTATAATAAAAAATATATTATATCATGTAACTTTAGAGGATACATGAAATAGCTAAAAAAGTTTTTCTGGTGGGATAAACATTCTGGTGGCAGTTTTATTTCTGGGGACTGTTTTTATCCCAAAACCACCCGCTGTTACAAATATGGTGAGGGGAAGAAGAACAAACAGACACAAATTTATGTGATTGTAGAGAGCCGATTGCACCTGCAATAGGAAGTATCCAAGCATCTATAATAGGAAGTATCCCACAGTGGGGATGCATGCATCTCAAACTTTAATAACGCACAATGATCGAATCATGATGGTTTGGCAGAAAATTTGGAAAAAGCTAGATATAAATATTAACAATAAAGCCTGGTAACTTAGATGGAGACAAACGATACCAGCCGCTTTCACTAGTTCGCTATTGGGCCATGGAGATTAAGAAACCGCTGATTTCACACCGATAATTGTAAACTGGACGGAAAAGGTGACTCAGTCACGCACTATCTGTAACCAAAAAGGCTCAGGTGCAGTATATAGAGACAACTCAAGGTTAAGCAAAACAAGAGTTCCAGTAAGCAGCAAGTTTCAATTCTGCAAGCGCCTCGGATGGCCAAAAGCCGATAGCAGAACCTAGGTGAGTGAGCAACATACCCAATTAAGCTAGTACACGAAAAAAGACGTAAAACGCATCTGAATATACCTGTAACCGTCTTACACGTCCATTGTGACGTGCAACTGAACGTAAGGGTTCGATTACAGGGATAGAACCTGGCTCCTTTTCATGATTCGTGGTGTGGAATACAAACATTAGACGTTACTATGTGCATTCTCTTCTTACTAGAGTATTGGGGCTTTGTGGCCGTTTGTTCTAGTAATCGGTTACTAATAGCGCGCGGTTACAAGCCTCGTCTGTGTTTTACACGTTCGTTAGGTGTGTCTTTGGACCAATGTGATAACATAGTGTCTCTGCTTTTCAGTATGATCATGTAAACACACGAAGAATCATTACAGCGGACCAAAAACCGACCCAGTGTCTCATTTCCTTATCAGCACAATATGTACCTCCTTAACACGACATCTGAAATACTTTGTACTGTCTCCCAACCACAGAGACTAAATAAAAATCTCAGGTTGACACCGCCACGATCTCTCCCCCTGGACACAGCTGTTCGCGTGCCGAGACGCATCACCTCATATCCTACTTCACCACTAATCTGATTGTGAGAATGAAACCAACTATGTTGTGATCCACATCGGGTTGCGACATATAAACTCATGTCAGATGTGAGGTCCAAACTTCGAATCCTGCCTAAGAAGTAAGGAGTCTTAGAGTACGGAAGACAGGATTTTCTCCTAGGAGGACTAGCAACGCTAGTCTTAGAACAAATTGGCTTGAGCTCTCGAGGTTGTCCCGGTTTAATGTACCGGCAGAGTAACCTATTTTAGTGTACAGCTGAAAGAAGCAGAGAGCGGGCAGAAATCAAATGTCGGGAGATCATTTTGGAAATTTGTGGTAAGATCTTATGGGACCAAACTGCAGAGGTCATCGGACCCTAAGCCTACGCACTACGTAACCTAACTTAAACTAACTTACACTATGGACAACACACACACCCATGTCCGAGGGAGGAACTCGAACCTCCGACGGGGGGAAGGGAGATCATTCACCGTTCCAGTGTCGAAGATTTACGTGACCACCAAGAGCAGCCCGCTGCCGTAAAATTGGATGAAGAATTTACTGAATTTACATCACTAAAACCTGAATAAGAAGCACCGTCGACTTCTAAGGGTACACTTGCCGAAACAGTGCCACCAAATTGAAAAAAAAAAACGTAGTGAGTGAATCACAATACAGCACAGAAATAAGCTATGTGATCAAAAGTATCCGGACACATGGCTGAAAATGACTTAGAAGTTCATGGCACCTTCCATCGCTAATGCTTGTATTTGACATGGTGTTGGCCTAGCCTTAGCCTAGATGATAGCTTCCATTCTCGCAGGCATACGTTCAATCAAGCGCTGGAAGGTTTCTTGGGGACTGGCAGTCCATTCTTCACGGAGTGCTGCACTGAGGAGAGGCATAGATGTCGGTCTGTGAGGCCTGGCACGAAGTTTGCGTTCCAAAGCATCCCAAAGGGGTTCTGTAGGATTCAGGTCAGGACCCTGTGCAGGCCATTCCATTACAGGGATGTCATTGTCGTGTAACCACTCCGCCACAGGCCGTGCACTGTGGACAGGTGCTCTATCGTGTTGAAAGATGTAATCGCCATCTCCGAATTGCTCTTTAACAGTAGGAAGCAAAAATGTGCTTAAAACATCAATTTAGGACTGTGCTGTGATAGTGACACGCAAAACAAGGAGTGCAAGCCATCTCCATGAAAAACACGACCACACCATAACACCACGGCCTCCGAATTTTACTGTTGACACTACACGCGCTGGCAGATGACGTTCACCGTGCACTCGCCATACCCACACCCTGCCATCGTATAGCCACATTGTGTACCGTGATTCGTCACTCCACACAACGTTTTTCCACTGTTCAATCGTCCAATGTTTACGCACCTTACACTAAGCGATGCGTCGTTTGGCATTTACCGGCTTGATGTGTGGCTTGTGAGCAGCCGCTCGACCATGAAATCCAAGTTTTCTCACCTCCTGCCTAACTGTCATAGTTCTTGCAGTGGATCCTGATGCAGTCTGGAATTCCTATTTGATGATATAGATAGATAAAAAGTGAAATGAGCGTATGGCATAGTTGGCCGGGAGGCCCCTATTCGGGGAAGTTCAGCCGCCAAGTACAAGTCTGACTGCATTCGGCACCACATCGGGCGACTTGCGTGCCAGTGATGGGGATGAAATCATGATGGGGACAACTCAACACTCAGTCCATGATCGGAGAAAATCTCAGACCCGGCAGGGAATCGAACCCGGTCCCAGTACATGGGAGGCAAGCACGTTACCACCGAACTAAGTAGGCGGACGGTCTGGGTGATGTCTGCCTCTTAAACATTATGACCCTCTTCAACTGTCGGCGGACAGTCAACAGATGAGGTCGGCCTGTACGCTTTTGTGCTGTACGTGTCCTTTCAAGTTTCCACTTCACTATCACATCGGAAACAGTGGACCTAGGGTTGTTTAGGAGTGTGGAAATCTCGCGTAGAGACATATGACACAAGTGACACCCAATCACGTGACCACGTTCAAAGTCCGTGAGTTCCGCGGAGCGTCCCATTCTGGTCTCTCACGATGTCTAATGACTACTGAGGTCGCTGATACGTAGTACCTGGCAGCAGATGACAGCACAATGCACCTAATATGAAAGACGTATGTTTTTGTGGGTGTCCTGATACTTTTGATCACATAGTGTAAGATCTACATCCTTGAGAAAGCAAGAAAAGTGACCTAATATCAATCTGGAGGGCAGTGAGCTCCCAGCCAGCAGTTAGTCTTATCGGATGTATTTATTTCAATTCCGAACTAACACCAAGCCATTATAATAGTGTTCTATGGAAATTTGATAAAACTAGGATCATGGGAGCAGCACGAAGTATGCTGTTCGTCTACAATTTGAACGCACCTTGGCCATAGGTGGAAGAAATTCTATTGGAAAACTATGAACCCAAAGTGACTTCGGCTTACTATGCCTGCCTATTATTCTCCAATAGAGAGAACAGGACCGAGAGCATGACTGAATGGCGTTGAAATATAGCAAACCCAATTCAGAGAAGCTGCCCATAGACTAATGAGGGAGTCAGACATTCTGGGGAGGCAAGTTCTAATTGGGAAGCTGGTTCAAACATTATTCGTACAGGGGATCGAAGATGACATGATTAAAACAGATGCGAGAGCAGGGGGAGGAGACTTAGTTTTAGCCCAAGCGGTAGAGCTATCTTTAACATAGGAAACCTTAAGCACCTACTGTACAGAAAAGTCCGGTGTATCCAATTGCACGAGAGGTAACTGTTTCTAATGTAAGCGATGCGATCATGACACAAGGAATTGCATTACGGGGAAACACGGTAAGAAAATAGATGACACGCAGTCGAGTTGTAGTCGAACAGAGAAATGGGTACCCTCCACCCATGCTCATAAATTAAGGATAATGGTAGAATGTGGTGCCACACAACATGGCACTACACAAAACTGCCGCTAATAGCATAGGCACATAGGGAACACAGGGTATTGGTGATAAGTTGAGAAAACCGTCCCGAAACACATGTGCTACAAAACGCCCCTGTTTCCTGCACATGTACCCCTACATAAATATGGGATATGTTCACCATGCACACGTACACAGGCCGCACAACGGGTTGGCATACTTTGGATCAGGTGGTCTAACAGCTGCTGGTTTACAGCCTCCCATTCTAGCACCAGAGCCAGTCTGAGCTGCTGAAGTGTCGTAGGGGTTTGAAGACATGCAGCGATACGTCGACCGAGAGCATCCCAGACGTGCTCGATGGGCTTTAGGTCTGGAGAACAGGCAG
This sequence comes from Schistocerca cancellata, assembly GCF_023864275.1. Classification (NCBI taxonomy): domain Eukaryota; kingdom Metazoa; phylum Arthropoda; class Insecta; order Orthoptera; family Acrididae; genus Schistocerca; species Schistocerca cancellata. The sequence continues at coordinate 265,388,170 of NC_064629.1, forward strand.
GTCACTCCATTCGCCTGATACCTTCTGTTTCAAGGTACTCCTCCATGATGGCAGCTCGGTGGGGCCTTGCGTTATCATCTACTGGGAGGAAGGTGGGACCAACTGCACCCTTGAAAAGGCGGACATACTGGTGCAAAATGATGTCCCGATACACCTGACCTGTTACAGTTCCTCTGTCAGGCATGTAGGGGTGTACGTGCACCAATCATAATCCCACCCCACACCATCAAAGCACGACCTCCAATAGGCCTCTTTCGAGGACATTAGGGGGTTGGTATCTGGTTCCTGGTTCACGCCACATGAAAACCTGGCAAGAATCACTGTTCAAACCTGGACTCGTCCGTGAACATAACCTGAGACCAGTGTTCCAATGACCATGTATTGTGTTCTTGACACCAGGCTTTATGAGCTCTCTTGTGACCAGGGGTCAGTGGAATGCACGTTGCAGGTGTCCGGGCGAATAAACCATGCCTGTTCAGTCGTCTGTAGACTGTGTGCCAGGAGACAACTGTTCCAGGAGCTGCGGTAAGGTCCCGCGCAAGGTTATCTGCAGTACTCCGTGGCTGTCTGCGGGTACTAATGGTGAAACATCGGTCTTCTTGTGGTGTTATTCGCTGTGGACGTTCCGTACTGTAGCGCCTGGACACGTTTCCTGTCTGCTGGAATTGTTGCCATAATCTTGAGATCACACTTTGTGGCACACGGAGGGCCCGTACTACGACCTGCTGTGCTTGACCAGCCTCCAGTCGCCCTAGTATTCTACCCCTCATAACGTCATTAATATGTGTGATTTAAACCCGCAAACCGCCCACCAGAGCGTTGTTTCACCATGTATCAGCATTATCCTTAATTTATGAGCATGAGTGTATTTTCCTTACCGCCTTCAAGGACATTCAGAGACATGTAATAGGGAGAGACTAGAGTTGTAAAACTACCGTTGGCTATCTTAGACTACTGTAAGTAAACGTAGACTACGGTAATCGAGCCTTACCTCACTTCCATCGCTTTGTCTGCGTATGTTATCAGTGTCTTACTAGATTCCGCTAGATACTAAAGGCAGTGAACCATCTAGAAACGGAATGAGGTTATATAAAAGGCAGCGTAATCTACGGAACATTTTTGTTGTACATAGTTAGCAGCCTGCCTGTTACTCGAAAATAAACAAAATTTGTTCCAAATATATCAATGTTTAATTCAGATTTTATTCGAAAATGGTTGATTTGTAATGTGAAACAGACGACTGTTGTAACAAATATACTAAAATAAGACACAGACTTATCATCTAGCACTACCAAACTCAATTTCCAAGAAAAAGAAAAAAATTTAAAAAATGCTGGAAAACGAAAACATATCTAACATCGCTTCAATACTTCGTGGAGCTTAAATAAAACGTATTCCTGTTATTCGTAAACACCTTTGCACTCATCAGTAATAACGAGAAACTCTTGCCTTTGCTAATGGTGAACGTTCTATTGAGTACAAAATAACAACAATAATTGTATAGATTTTTGTGTTTGGGAATGTAAACTGTACTTGCATGAAAAATAACTGCTTTGGGAAGATAAAAATGCAGAGGTTATGAGAGTTATTAATTTTTATTACCTATAAAACGCAATTTATATTTCGTATGGATGTAAAATACGCAATGGACTAACAATGTACGATGTGCGGTTCTAATGATATGCAAAACACACAAACAAACGAGAGAAGTCGTCGGCTCGCAGCTTCTTTCTCACACACGTTTATGTTTCCTTCTCTGCTAATTCTGCGAATAGTACCGGCAATCGTACCACTTACTACGTCATTTATGTACTGTACCAGAACTACTGAATGTAATTTTGATAGACCACAACTATAGGTGAGGCCTGTGATATGTTACGTTTGTAAAGAACCAGTACACTTAGACTGACAGTTCAATGACAATGGAAGAATACTGCGTATGGAGATTCAATACTTGGGAAACGAAAGAATGGCATGAACATGCTGTCAGTCAGTGTCACAAAACTATGTTCAATAGACTGAGAGGATTTTGTAAATATAAGATGAACATAGGAAAGTGTGGCATTCACAAACTTTATAATAGATAGTGCCGCTCAGGTTAGCATAATAAAGGAATCAGCTCTGAAGAGTACGAAGGGCAGTAGCACCAAAGATAGAATAAATCTAAATGCATCACGAAGGAAATACTACAGACGAGAGAGATTGCAGTGTTATCATTGATAACATACGACGATTTGTGTGTGGAATAGAAGTTTCGTATAGCAGCGGGACGCCTCAGATATCCTACATGAAGAAATCTTAGGCAGAGATTTCTGCGAGAGTATAAAAGTAATCACAGATTATGCAACAAAGACGCTGTTACAGACGAAACACGTGCCAAACCATCTAATCTTGCGGACCGGGAGAGAGAAAAGAAGAGAGGAGCGGTGTCTCTTGAAACGGACATTAGGTAGCTGAGGTAAGTTGTTCGTGAGGGCAAATGTGACACCAAAAGAATCTGTAGGAATCCTGGTAGGATCGGAAATAGATTCAAGAGAGAAGAGTGACTTAAAAAGCAAAAGTCGGAAACAAGAAATGAAGTTGTGCAGCAGACACAAATGAAAGAAAGCCTGGGTGAGTTTATACGAATTGGTCCAGGAGAGGACAAGATTTTATGGATTAAGATTAAGACCACGGGTCTGTCTGAAGAAATAATGGATATGCAGTAGTCATAAACGGGCGTATATTTGCCTGCAGCACTGGTGAATGTGCACACAAGATGAAGTTATATTAGAATGTCCCAAAATGACCATAGGCACAGTACCCTTCATGGGAGGAGGCGAGGAACACAACGTATATAGCATAGTTGCTACAGTTTCAGTTGATCTAGAGTCAAGGTCACGATTCAGGTGATTAAAGAAAATTGTTTGGGTGCATCATATAAACAAACAAGAAAAGGCTTCGATTACTGCATTATGTATTGCACATCACGATGTATTTCACCTGCCCAGAGATTAACGTACATTGAGACGGTGAAGCCTGAAATTAAGTTGAAACTAAAGGTGCAAGGGAAGTTGGTAAACATCTGACCTATCGAATACCAGAGGCACAAAAAGAAGCCCTGCGAAATAAGATAGAAGTAAAATTAAAGGAAGACGTCATTCCACCGAGCACAACTGGGCTGAATTTTCCGTTGTGGATGATTCCAAAGAAGACTGATGCTTCACGAATGTGAATGTGGGGGATAGTCGTGGAGTATCGAAAGTTAAGTGACAACTGCATTAACACTGTATTTCGAGTACGGCATATTGAAAAATTTTAAACGTCTTCAGAAAAGCCACATATTTCACCACTTTAGACTGTGGAAAGCTTACCGTCAGATAGTATACAGTGAAGATGATGAAGAGAAAACAGCTTTCTCTGCTCCGGAAGGACATAATAAGTGCAAATGTTTACAAAAAGGATGAAAACGAGTAGATAGTGCACACGTTTCTCACAGACAGCGTAACACAGTACTAACTAGACTTCAAGGACACAAGATGTTCATACACTGACCATCCAGAACATTAGGACCACCTACTTAATAGCCCGTATGTCTACGTTTGGCACGAATAACAGCGGCGATGTATTGTGGCATGAAAGCAATGAGGCCGTGGTAGGTCGCTGGAGGGAGGTGCCACCACATAAGCGCACACGTCATCTAATTTCCTTTAATTCCGGGGAGGGGAGCGATGAGCTCTGACGCCATGTTCAGTTACATCTCAGATGTGTTCGATAGGGTTCAGCTCTGGCGAGCTTGGGGGCTAGCGCATCAATTGGAACTCGCTACTGTGTTCTTAGAACCACTCCAGCTCACTGTTGGCCTTTTGACATGGCGCATTATCTTGTTGAAAAATGGCACTGCCGTCGTGAAACATGATCGTCATGAAATGGGTGTACGTGGTCTGCTACCAGTGTACGATACTCCTTGGTCATCATGGTGCCTTGCACGAGCTCCACTGGACCCATGCATGCGCACGTGAATGTTTCCCAGAGCATAAAGCAGCCGCCGCCAACTTGTCTGCATCCCGCAGTACAGGTGTCACGGAGCTTCCTCTGGAAGACAATGGATGCGCGCCTTCCCATCGGCATGATGAAGAAAATATCGGGATTCATCAGTCCATGCAACGCATTGCCACTGCGCCAACGTCCGGTGCCGATGGTCATGTGCCCATTTCAGTCGTTGCTGCCGATGTCGTGATGTTAACATTGGCACATGTGTGGGTCGTCAGCTGCAGAAGCCCATCGTTATGATTGTTCGGTTGAGTATATGTTCAGACATACTTGTACTCTGCACGGCATTAAAGTCTGATGTTAGTTCCGCCACAGTTCGCCTCCTGTCCTGTTTACCAGTCTGCCGAGCCTCTGACGTCCATCTGTAATGACAGGTGGCCGCCCAACCCAAAGACTGGAAGTGGTTTCACTTTGCTTTCGCCACGTATCGAAGACACTCACCACTGCACTCCTAGATCATCCGATAAGTCGTGCAATTTCCGAAATGCTCGTGCAGAGTCTCCCAGTCTGCCCTCAGCCCAACTCAGATAGATCGCCTGCCTTCCCCATTCCACACACGGACAGCACGATCACTGATAGTACATGCATCGTGTGTGTGTCTGACTAGCAGTCATTCCCCTCCAGGTGACGCTGCTATCGCCTGGACGAGTTTATATCGATAGCAGGTTGGTAGTGAAACTGTTCTGGCTGGTAAGTGTAGATTTAGACGATGTGTTCGGAGCTGCGTTAGAAGCGCATAATGCCAGACATGCACAAGCTTTTCATACAACCTAAAATTGCTGGTTGACAAGTGCGGGTTCATACGGAAGGAAATAACTTAGTTATGGCACTTAATTACGGCAGAAGGATTAATACCCGACCTACGGAATGTGAGTGCAATAAAGGAATATAAACCGTTTCATGATTTACTGAAGAACGGAGCAAACTGTGCTTGATAAAGCAGAAAGCAGCTTTCCAAAAACTACAACTAAACTCGAACAGGCCACGAAGGCCCAACGGTAACGACTGGCCGCCGTGTCATCCTCAGCCCATAAACGTCACTGGATGCGGATAGGGAGGGGCATGTGGTCAGCACACTGCTCTCCTGGCGGTATGTCACTTTCCGAGACCGGAGCCTCTACTTCTTAATCAAGTAGCTCCTCAGTTTGCCTCGCAAGGGCTGAGTTTACCCCGATTGCCAACAGCGCTTGGCAGACCACACGGTCACCCATCGAAGTGCTAGCCCAGTCCGACAGCCCTTAACTTCAATGATCTGACCGGAATCGGTGTTACCACTGTGGCAAGGTCGTAGCTTTCCAAGAACCAAAAGAAAAAAAAATTAGCCCCAACCATTCAGTATCTTGATTTTACTAAGACGTTCATAAACACAGCAGATCAATTGGTGCCTTACTGAGTCAGACGGAGTTAGGACAGGATTTACCAGTAGCCTTCACTTCTAGAAACCTGAACCATGCACCAAAAGGATATAGTACGATTGAGCGAGAGCTCCTAGCCATAGCCACAAAGGATCAAAAAATGCAGAATAATGTCAAGATGCCCTTAGTGCCGATGGAAATACCTAACCAGGTATTCGGTCGTTGTGATATGAACATGGTTGACTCCCTTCAGATAACAGAACATGGGAATAGATACATCATAAAATTCCAGGATGGCCTCCAGAAATTTATCATAGCAGAGCCTGTAGTATAATAGGACGGTGACACAATAACGTGAGTCTTTGTACAGAAAATAATTTGAATTACTGAATTAGATCAGTGTTATTGAGTGTCAGACGAGCAAATTTCCTAAGTGACACCCTGAAGAGAGTTTTTCGTTTACTGAAGAATGAGAAGATTAAATCTTGTGCTTAGCAACTCAGCATTCAAAAGATCGCATTGAATGCCAATAGAATATCTACGTCATTATCTGTGAATGATGCAGAAAAACTGGGTTGAATGGGTGTAATTTTCCGCTTTTGCATATAAAACTTTACCGCATTTATTGACTGTTTTTACCACATTCGAGCTATTCTTCGGGGGAATATGCAACATTCCCAGGATCCTGCAGTGGGATCCAGCAAAAGTACACAAATATGGTGATTACCGAACAGAACTAAAGGAGGGAGTGCGCCAGATGAGTCAGATGACAAGCAGATTTAATAAGAAATGTAAGAAAACGAATCGAGTTGTGAAGCAGATCGATTCGATTGTGGTGACCATCAAAGATACTTGTTATCGTCGCTACATGTATGTTTTCCCCGACCAGAGAGAGGGAACTTCTGGCGTGGCAGCAAATGAATATTGAGCTCCGGCTGCATCTGTGGGCAGAGAGACTTCCATCTCGGCTTTTAGCACAGCAGGGCTGTTGCTAGCACTTCGGCACAAGGATGGACGGCAGCAGATGTCTTGCACTGTCCGTCCTTCCTATGGGATGAATAATCCGGTGTGAGGCTGGATGGACATTTTCTGACCAAGTCGCTTCTGAGTGTAATGCACACTAAGCTAGTTTTCATGCAAGGCCGTTCCTAAGAGAAGGCTTTGAACTATTACGCGTTGGACTTGTGACGCCGTTAATTTAATCTGGTGAGCACCTGTTCCAAATAAACCTTTGTAACCTTCGTCAGACCCGTGTGTTCTTGTACTGCTCCTGACTGTGCCTTAATTTTTCATTTTCTGAGGCAAGTCTTCTACCCCAGTGAACTATCCTAAGTACGTGAGGACTAGCCCAGGAACAAATTCTTCCCTCTGTTTTGAGTGTTATGTGGCAGCACTCCGAGCCGTCTGTTCCTGGAGTTGTGTTCTGCTTCACATAATCCTTTCTTATGTCAGTTTCTTCTGAAAGGTGGTGAAATTATTACCGTTTCTTGTACTCTCTCAGTCATGGAGAATATGTAGTAAGCTGTGATTTGCTTTTTGCTAACTTTGTTCTCTGTATGTTCTAGTAAGCGGACTGTTTGTGTTATTCGGTGCGTGTACTAAGCCGATTCCCATTAACAGTTGGCCGAGTGTTTAAGGCGCGGTCTGTGGTATGGAAACCAGTTCATTTGCCACTTTGGTTAATGTGTTCTTTATTTTCAAATTGTTCGTTAAGTATAAGATATATATTTCCTTTTTATATGTATCGGAAGTCTGTTGTGTAAATTTTCGTAACATTCATCTGAAAGATTTTTCTTTCAAAGTTTTTCAGTTTTATCTGCTCAGTTAAGTTGGATATAAGATTATATTTGGAATGTCTAAAGTCCAGTAGTGTCTGTTTCCATTAAAGGCCTTAGATTTTTCCGAATTCAGTCGCTTGGTTTTTGAAAACTTGACTGAAATATTTTATTTGAAATGGGGGATAAATGTATTACTAACTGCAATCAGTACACTTTTTTGGTAGTATAATTACTGTTAATGAAGTTTTACTTTAATGCAAGGTTTAACAAAAAATGGTTCAAATGGCTCTGAGCACTATGGGACTTAACATCTGAGGTCATCAGTCCCCTGGAACTTAGAACTACTCAAACCTAACTAATCTAAGGACATCACACACATCCATGCCCGAGGCAGGATTCGAACCTGCGACCGTAGCGGCCACGCGGTTCCAGACTGAAGCGCCTAGAACCGCACGGCCACACCGGCCGGCAAGGTTTAACACTGTGCCAAATTGTCTTTGAAAGAAAGCCGGCCGTGGGAAATAAATGTGTTATAAATGCGAAAAAATTCCTGTGGGTAAGCAGCTCTAGCCACTTCCAGGCCCATGCCTTAGCTATTCCTTCCCCCATCCCTACGTGACTGGTATCAGAGTGTGGTTGCGTGATAGGAAAGTTACAGAAAATTTAGCATAATTATTCAAGTAGAATTAAAAGGTACAATTAAGAGAATGATATTTGATTGGTACCGTCTGTGTGATATTAGTTACAGGTCTGTTTATTCTTAATTGTGGATACCTGAGAATTGACTGATACTTCCCATTTAGAAAAGGAATTCTTGCAGTACGACTCACAAGTGATAAATCAAGACGTTGAGGATGCGTCATGGGAGTTATAAACAGATTGCTCCCTGCCTTGGACTTTCCGTTGCAGCTGCCTGAACAGGGCAACAGTGAGATAGGAGCGACTGGTGACGTGTGCTCCGAATACCTTTCTACGATGCAAGCCAACATTAAGTTCTAACAAGACAACTGTCCATCCCGTTAGCAAATAGTCTACACCATACAAGTAGTGTGTTTGCATTTTGCGGCGTGCACTGCAGCTGTAGCGGTTATAAGCTAAGTGCTGACAAACTTATTTGTGCTCTGTAATACAGTTATTAAATTTAATAGATTTCATCGGTGTTGCGTGCCGTTTGTGGCGAAATAACGAGTTAATAAACTTTTGTAATCGTTCGGTCGCTGTGTTTTAGAGAATTTTCAGTGTGTTGAAGTCGTTAGTAATTTTCACGCCTTAGTTTTCAATTGACGTTTATTATTCTTTCTAGTGAAATATTTCAGTAAAATTTTCATATAGTGTTTTAACTTTGCTTAGTGTTACAGTGGTAGCTTTAATTTTTTGGTTGTAGCTAGTAATTTTGTGAAGTTTTGTTGGTATTGGTATCGGCTGTGTTGTAGTAGTATTAATACAAGTAACTGCTTTCTTAGTAGGCAGAGAATTTCGAGACCATTATTGTTAGTTCTTAAATAGTTCTACTGGTGTAACTGAACTTTGGTAACGTAGACGTATAGTTTTTTTTATCAGTAACTGTAAAATTTACCATGAGTGAAAAGTGTGGGCTCTGTCGTAGGTTTGTGAGTAGTGGATTACGGTGTGGGATTTGTTCAAAGTATTTTCATTGGGGAGAATGCAGTGGGGAAGCCAGTGGTCATTTTAGGGAGATCCTCTCCTGGGAATGTAGAATCTGTAGTAGAAACAAGTTAATAGAGGAGCAGGAGCGTAAGATCTGTGCCCTTCAGGTGCAGTCCAATGCGCAAAGGAGGAACTAGATAGGTTGAGGAGGGTGAAGGGTGGTGGGAAATGGGAACTGGCAGTTGGCAAGAAGGTAGCTAGGAAGAGGAGGTACTCAGACAGTTTTACTTTGCATACATGCAATAGATACGACCAACTGTCAGAGTTGAGTGGAGAGGAGCCTCGTGTAGCCGTAGATGTAGGTAACTTCCAACAGTCCTCAGCAATTAGGAGGCCTAGGTTAGTTGCAAAGTCTAGCAGAAAGAAGGTTCTGCTGCTCGGTAGTTCCCACGGTAGAGGTGTGGGCCAGCAGTTGCAGGAAGTGTTGGGGACTGAGTCACCAGCATTGTGAAGCCTAGTGCAGGGTTGGCTCAGGTGACTGAAAGTATAGGGGAATTATGTAAGAATTTTACGGAGGAGGATCAGGTAGTGCTAGTGGGTGGAGCAGGGAACAGTTTCGATAGGGACGGGGAATATGATGTCAGTGGTGACTTGGTTAAGATAGCTACTCAAACTGGTGGTACTAATGTGCATTTCGTGCAACTGTTTCAGCGTCATGATCGGCCTCACCTTAATGCGGCTGTTAGGCGCGTTAATGTGGGGCTGGGGAGGGCACTGATGGCGGAGGGCATGGATCACATCTCAGTGGTGCCAGTTGGGTCTATCAGTAGATGGGGTTTCACTAGGCATGGCCTGCACCTCAATAGGTATGGGAATGGGAGGCTGGCTAAGCTTATAGATGACAGTGTAGTTGGTGGTGGTGGTGGTAGTGGTATCACTCATGGAAAAATTCCTGTAGTAGTTGGTGTTAGAGCTGCGCCTTTTTTAGACTGAAGTCAGCTGATAGGTATACCTGCTTAAAGGAAGTGCCTCTAACTAAGGGTTCACCTCCAGAGGATGTAATGTTTCCAAGTAGAGAAGGAATTAGCATATTTCATCAAAATATAAGAGGTATTAGAGATAAAGTTAGTGAACTGCTAATAGATGTTAACTCTGAAATTATTGGTATATCAGAGCACAACTTAAATAATTTGATAATTCAGAGGCTTCCTTTACCAGGCTACAGATTATCTGGCTGTTTCTCAGGGAGTTCCTTGCGGTGTGGGGGAGTGGCTCTGTACGTAAAAAACAGTATTTCATTTGAGTCCATAGACGTATCACGACACTGCACTAAGCAGATATTCGAAAGTTGTGCAGCATTAGTTGAATTTAGTGAAACTAAACTTCTAATTGCTGTTGTTTATAGGTCTCCTAACTCCGACTTCAGAGCATTTTCACATAAGCTAGAGAGAGTTCTTGATTCACTTTGTAGGAAGTACCAGAAAGTAGTTCTATGTGGTGACTTCAATATTAATTTTGTACATGATTGTGCAAGAAAAAGGATGTTGGTAGATCTCCTAAATTCATATGATCTGATGCAAACTGTGTTTTTCCCAACTATGGTGCAGGGGAACAGTAGCACAGTCATAGACAATATTTTTATTCATTCTTCATTACTAGATGGGCATTCTGTTAGTAAAAGGGTGAATGGCCTTTCAGACCATGATGCACAAATTTTAACACTAAAAGGTTTTTGTACTCTAACCAATGTCGTATTTAATTACAAACTACGTAGGAAAGTTAATCCAACAGCAATAGAGAGTTTTTCAAAACTTGTCAAGGAACAAGAGTGGCAAGATGTTTATAGTGCCGATAACATAAATGATAAATACAATGCTTTCCATAACACATTTCTCATACTCTTTGAGAGTTGCTTTCCATTAGAACATTCTAAACGGGGTACTAGCAGTAATGGACAGCCCGGTTGGCTGACTGGTGGGATAAGGATATCATGTAGAACAAGGCGGGAATTATATCAAAATGTTAGAAGTAGTCACAATCAAGCTACAGTAGCCCATTACAAACAGTATTGTAAGGTGCTTAAAAATGTTATTAGCAAGGCAAAAAGTATGTGGTATGCAAATAGAATAGCTAATTCACAGGATAAAATTAAAGCCATATGGTCAGTTATGAAGGAAGTGTCTGGTCAGCAGCACAAGGTTGACGATATAAAGTCAGTTTGCAGTAATAATATTTCTGCTACTGATAAATCAGATATATGTACAGTATTTAACAACCATTTTCTGAGCATTGCTGGTGAATTAAATAAAAATTTAGTATCTACAGGAAATCATACAAATTTCTTAGCAAATGCCTTTCCGAGATTGACGTCTGAAATACACCTCTGTGATATAGACAAGAGGGAGATTGAGACAATAATCAAATCACTGAAGACTAAGGACTCTCATGGTTATGATGGAGTGTCTAGTAGAATATTAAAGTACTGTGCTGCACATGTTAGCCCTGTATTTAGCCATATTTGTAATTTTTCCTTTAGGAATAGTCAGTTTCCTGAGCGATTAAAGTACTCAGTAGTAAAGTCGCTATATAAAAAGGGAGAAAGGGATAACGTAGATAATTTTAGACCTATTTCTATGCCATCAGTGTTTGCAAAAGTTATAGAAAAGGCTGTGTATGTAAGGTTAATTGATCATTTTATATCACACGATTTGCTATCAAATGTACAGTTCGGCTTTAGAAGTCGTTTGACAACTGAAAATGCTATATTCTCTTTTCTCTGTGAGGTACTGGATGGGCTAAACAAAAAGTTTCGAACGCTTGGCGTATTTTTTGATTTAACAAAGGCATTTGATTGTGTTGATCACACAATATTGCTCCAGAAGTTGGACCATTACGGAATAAGGGGAGTAGCTCACAATTGGTTCACCTCTTACTTTAGCAACAGGCAGAATAAGGTCATTAATCACAATGTTGATAACGGCTGGGATGTGGGATCTGAGTGGGGTACTGTGAAGTGGGAGGTGCCCCAGGGATCAGTGTTGGGGCCGCTCCTGTTCCTTATTTACACTCCTGGAAATTGAAATAAGAACACCGTGAATTCATTGTCCCAGGAAGGGGAAACTTTATTGACACATTCCTGGGGTCAGATACATCACATGATCACACTGACAGAACCACAGGCACATAGACACAGGCAACAGAGCATGCACAATGTCAGCACTAGTACAGTGTATATCCACCTTTCACAGCAATGCAGGCTGCTATTCTCCCATGGAGACGATCGTAGAGATGCTGGATGTAGTCCTGTGGAACGGCTTGCCGTGCCATTTCCACCTGGCGCCTCAGTTGGACCAGCGTTCGTGCTGGACGTGCAGACCGCGTGAGACGACGCTTCATCCAGTCCCAAACATGCTCAATGGGGGACAGATCCGGAGATCTTGCTGGCCAGGGTAGCTGACTTACACCTTCTAGAGCACGTTGGGTGGCACGGGATACATGCGGACGTGCATTGTCCTGTTGGAACAGCAAGTTCCCTTGCCGGTCTAGGAATGGTAGAACGATGGGTTCGATGACGGTTTGGATGTACCGTGCACTATTCAGTGTCCCCTCGACGATCACCAGTGGTGTACGGCCAGTGTAGGAGATCGCTCCCCACACCATGATGCCGGGTGTTGGCCCTGTGTGCCTCGGTCGTATGCAGTCCTGATTGTGGCGCTCACCTGCACGGCGCCAAACACGCATACGACCATCATTGGCACCAAGGCAGAAGCGACTCCCATCGCTGAAGACGACACGTCTCCATTCGTCCCTCCATTCACGCCTGTCGTGACACCACTGGAGGCGGGCTGCACGATGTTGGGGCGTGAGCGGAAGACGGCCTAACGGTGTGCGGGACCGTAGCCCAGCTTCATGGAGACGGTTGCGAATGGTCCTCGCCGATACCCCAGGAGGAACAGTGTCCCTAATTTGCTGGGAAGTGGCGGTGCGGTCCCCTACGGCACTGCGTAGGATCCTACGGTCTTCGCGTGCATCCGTGCGTCGCTGCGGTCCGGTCCCAGGTCGACGGGCACGTGCACCTTCCGCCGACCACTGGCGACAACATCGATGTACTGTGGAGACCTCACGCCCCACGTGTTGAGCAATTCGGCGGTACGTCCACCCGGCCTCCCGCATGCCCACTATACGCCCTCGCTCAAAGTCCATCAGCTGCACATACGGTTCACGTCCACGCTGTCGCGGCATGCTACCAGTGTTAAAGACTGCGATGGAGCTCCGTATGCCACGGCAAACTGGCTGACACTGACGGCGGCGGTGCACAAATGCTGCGCAGCTAGCGCCATTCGACGGCCAACACCGCGGTTCCTGGTGTGTCCGCTGTGCCGTGCGTGTGATCATTGCTTGTACAGCCCTCTCGCAGTGTCCGGAGCAAGTATGGTGGGTCTGACACACCGGTGTCAATGTGTTCTTTTTTCCATTTCCAGGAGTGTATATAAATGATATGCCCTCTAGTATTATGGGTAACTCAAAAATATTTCTGTTTGCTGATGACACTAGCTTGGTAGTAAAGGATGTTGTGTGCAACATTGACTCGGTTTCAAGTAGAGCAGTACATGACCTAAATTCATGGCTTGTAGAAAATAAACAAACGTTAAATAACAGTAAGACTCAGTTTTTATAGTTCCTAACACACAATCCAACAAACCCAGACGTTTTAATTTCACAGAACGGGCATATGATTAGTGAAACTGAACAGTTCAAATTCCTAGGTGTTCAGATAGATAGTAAGCTGTCGTGGAAAGCCCACGTTCAGGATCTTGTTCAAAGACTTAATACTGCCATTTTCACTATTCGAACGGTATCGAAAGTGAGTGATATTTCGATACGTAAATTAGTCTACTTTGCTTATTTTCATTCACTTATGTCGTATGGTGTTATGTTTTGGGGTAACTCTTCCCATTCTAGAAGGATATTTTTGGCTCATAAACGGGCGGTTCGGGCAATAAGTGGTGTGAGTTCACGAACCTCTTGTCGACCTCTGTTCACGAGTATGGGTATTTTGACATTGGCCTCTCAATACGTATATTCCTTATTGTCGTTTCTTGTTACCAATATTAGTTTATTTCCAACAATAAGCAGCTTTCACTCGGTTAATACTCGGCAGAAATCAAACCTCCAGTTGGATCGGACTTCCTTAACTCTTGTGCAAAAAGGTGTGCAGTATACTGCTGCATCCATTTTCAATAAGCTGCCACTCGAATTAAAAAATCTTAGCAGTAATCTACGCGCTTTCAAATCGAAACTGAAGAGTTTCCTCATGGATCACTCCTTCTGTTCTGTCGAGGAGTTCCTTGAAAAATTAAGATGATTCTCATTGTATTACTGATAGGGTTTGCTTAAACTTATGGACTGATTTTCTTTCATTTATTTTTATCTGTTACTTTTTATGTTGTAAGTTCATGTACTGATACGTTCCATGACCTTGGAGATTTGCTCCTCAATTTGGTCCTACGGAACTTGACATTTAAATAAATAAATAAATAAATAAATAAATCTACAGCATACTGCGCAAGCTAACTCATGGTGCGTGGCGGAGGGTACTTCTGGTACCACTAACTTCTCTCCCCTGCTCTCTTTCACTTGTGAATGGCACGTGGGAAGAATTATTGTCGGTTAGCCACTGTTTTCGCTCAGATTTCTCGAATTCTCTCGTAGTGGTCATTACGTGACATGTATGTTGGAGGTAGTAATAACTCTGCCTGGAAAATGCTCTCTGAGAATTTCTATATTAAACCTCTCCGTGAAGACAACACTTTTCTTGTAACGTCTGTCAACAGAGTTTGTTGAGCGTCTCGGAAATGCTTTCGCGGCAGCTAATCTATCCCGTGACTAATAATGCCAGACTTCGTTGGATCTCCTCTGTCTCTTCTACCGGTCCTACTTTGTAAGGATCCCATAACGATGAACAATACTCAAGAATCGGTCGAACAAGCGTCTTGTAAGCACTTCATCTACATCTACATTTATACGCCGCAAGCCACCCAACGTTGTGTGGCAGAGGGCACTTTACGTGCCACTGTCATTACCTCCCTTTTCTGTTCCAGTCGCGTATGCTTCGCGGGAAGAACGACTGTCTGAAAGCCTCCGTGCGCGCTCGAATCTCTCTAATTTTACATTCGTGATCTCCTCGGGAGGTATAAGTAGGGGGAAGCAATATATTCGATACCTCGTCCAGAAACGCACCCTCTCAAAACCTGGCGAGCAAGCTACACCGCGATGCAGAGCGCCTCTCTTGCAGAGTCTGCCACTTGAGTTTGCTAAACATCTCCGTAACGCTATCACGGTTACCAAATAACCCTGTGACGAAACGCGCCGCTCTTCTTTGGATCTTCTCTATCTCTTCCGTCAACCCGATCTGGTACGGATCCCACACTGATGAGCAATACTCATGTATAGGTCGAACGAGTGTTTTGTAAGGCACCTCCTTTGTTGATGGACTACGTTTTCTAAGGACTCTCCCAATGAATCTCAACCTGGTACCCGCCTTACCAACAATTAATTTTATATGATCATTCCACTTCAAATCGTTCCGTACGCATACTCCCAGATATTTTACAGAAGTAACTGCTACCAGTGTTTGTTTCGCTATCATGTAATCATACAATAAAGGATCCTTCTTTCTATGTACTCGCAATACATTACATTTGTCTATGTTAAGGGTCAGTTGCCACTCCCTGCACCAAGTGCCTATCCACTGCAGATCTTCCTGCATTTTGCTACAATTTCCTAATGCTACAACTTCTCTGTATACTACAGCATCATCCGCGAAAAGCCGGCCGCGGTGGTCTCGCGGTTCTAGGCGCTCAGTTCGGAATCGCGCGACCGCTACGGTCGCAGGTTCGAATCCTGCCTCGGGCATGGATGTGTGTGATGTCCTTAGGTTAGTTAGGTTTAAGTAGTTGTAAGTTGTAGGGGACTGATGACCACAGATATTAAGTCCCATAGTGCTCAGAGCCTTTTGAACCATTTTGAACCGCATGGAACCTCCGACACTATCTACTAGGTCATTTATATATATTGTGAAAAGTGATGGTCCCATAACACTCCCCTGTGGCACGCCAGAGGTTACTTTAACGTCTGTAGACGTCTCTCCATTGATAACAACATACTGTGTTCTATTGGCTAAAAATTCCTCAATCCAGCCACACAGCTGCTCTGATATTCCGTAGGCTCTTACTTTGTTTATCATGCGACACTGCGGAACTGTATCGAACGCCTTCCGGAAGTCAAGGAAAATAGCATCTACCTGGGAGCCTGTATCTAATATTTTCTGGGTCTCATGAACAAATAAAGCGAGTTGGGTCTCACACGATCGCTGTTTCCGGAATCCATGTTGATTCCTACAGAGTAGATTCTGGGTTTCCAAAAACGACATGATACTCGAGGGAAAAACATGTTCTAAAATTCTACTACAGATCGATGTCAGAGATATAGGTCTATAGTTTTGCGCATCTGCTCGACGACCCTTCTTGAAGACTGGGACTACCTGTGCTCTTTTCCAGTCATTTGGAACCTTCCGCTCCTCTAGAGACTTGCGGTACATGGCTGTTAGAAGGGGGGCAAGTTCTTTCGCGTACTCTGTGTAGGATCGAATTGGTACCCCGTCAGGTCCAGTGGACTTTCCTCTGTTGAGTGATTCTAGTTTCTATTCTATTCCTTGGACACTTATTTCGATGTCAGCCATTTTTTCGTTTGTGCGAGGATTTAGAGAAGGAACTGCAGTGCGGCCTTCCTCTGTGAAACAGCTTTGGAGAAAGGTGTTCAGTGTTTCAGCTTTACGCGAGTCATCCTCTGTTTCAATGCCATCATCATCCCGGAGTGTCTGGATATGCTGTTTCGAGCCACTTACTGATTTAACGTAAGACCAGAACTTCCTAGGATTTTCTGTCAAGTCGGTACATAGAATTTTACCTTCGAATTCACTGAACGCTTCACGCATAGCCCTCCTTACGCTAACTTTGACATCGTTTAGCTTCTGTTTGTCTGAGAGGTTTTGGCTGCGTTTAAACTTGCAGTGAAGCTCTCTTTGCTTTCGCAGTAGTTTCCTAACTTTGTTGTTGTACCACGGTGGGTTTTTCCCGTCCCTCACAGTTTTACTCGGCACGTGGATGAGTTACACTTCCTTAAGATTCTTCCTGTGTATTTCTGTCTGGCATCTGCTTTTCCTACTGTTTGTTTCATGTGACATTCCATTTAAGGTCGCTCTGGATACTTACTCCTAGATATTTTATAGTAGATATTGTTTCCAACAGTTTCTCACCAATAGTGTAGTTGTACAGTAGTGGCTTTCTGTTCCTATGATGCGCATTGTATTACATTTATTTACGCTCAGGGTCAACTGACAGATCCTGCGCCATTCATCAGTCCTCTGCTGGTGATTCCTCAAATCGATACTTCTGGCATTGCTACTTTCTTAAAGACAAATACATCATCTGCGAACAGCCTTAAAGAGCATCTGATCCTTTCTACTAGGCCATTTATATAGACTGTAAACGAAAGCGGTCCTATCTCATTTATTTAGGATACTCTGGGAGTTATCTTTACACGTTTCTATTTTGTTTTGTTAAGAGCGACACGTTGAGTTCTGTCGGCAAGAAAATTTTCATTTCAGTCGCAAATCTGGCCCGATACTCGATATGCTCTTTTTTTTTCACTAAACGGCAGTACACGACGGTGCTAAGTCCCCGTCTGAAGTCAAGAAACGCAGCGTCAATATGAGCACCGTTGTTTACAGTGCTACGTATTTAATGGAGGAACAGAGCGAGATGAGTTTCGCAAGACATCTGTTTTTTGAATCCACGTTAACTTTTACAGGTTTTAGTTCGTATTTAATCATCTCTAAGCCGTCTGGAGAACAGAGTCAAGTATTTGTTCCACAGTTATGTTCATAAGGAGATTTCGACACTGGACAGACTACGGGACAAAGCGCCGGAACTTCAAATTTTAAGAGACGGCTTGCTTGCCCAGGAAGCGCTGGAGGATGGGAATAACTGTGGTGCCGAGCGCAGTGTTGTGCAGAGCAGTGGTGATGCGAGGATGTGACTTTATTTTAATAAGCTTCGTAAGCCGATAGCTAAATTATTAGAGGGCATGGAGATTCTATCTACCGAGCCTAGGGCGGAAATCCTACAATTTCAGTGGTTAGTCGTCAAGTTACAACTTCAAGTGGGCGTTCTTCAAACGTCGCTTTCGTTCGTGGACCAGGCAATTTATCCTTTTACTAGAGGTAGATTGAGTGGATTAGTTGCTCAGGCTATCCACGAACAAGATTCGTGGAGGGGTTTGAGTAAGAGGATTACTTGCGAGGATTTATCTAGTGGGTACAGAAGTGAGTTAATTAATAAAGATTATTTTGAAGTTCACGTTTACAATGATGGTTTTTTCCACTATGTGGGGGATATTCGCAGCGCTATGCGCTCTCTATGTTTGAAAACCACCGAAGCCAATACTATTAATAATATTTGAGAGAGGATGCGCCTGCAAGACCGTTCACGAGTGGCTTCCGAGTACACGATCAGCTGGTGGCCAGCAGTGAAGGTTTTTGGCTGCAGGGTGAAAAAATGCTGCTAGTGATGGTGTAGTGCGACCAATAACTGCTGCCAGTTAGAAACAAAAAGGCACATTAAAGGCTCGGATAACGTCGTGGCCGAGGACTTGAGCAATGTGTTTGTGAGGGGAACACGACGCACTAGAATGTTGTGAAGAGGATGGAGGGTGTATTGTGAATACTATTTCACCCAAGATCGCGGCCTTATATGGAACCTTACCCAAGAAACAGGAGGAGGATGAAGCGTTGAGGGAAATTAGGAGGTGACTAAGGGAAGGTAGGACGTTGCAGGGCTACTAGCTAAGTAAAGGTGTGTTATTTTAACACATCAAGCATGATGGGAAGCCAAAATTTTTTTGCCTAAACAACTGGTCTGGCAGTCTCTTACTATTTTCTCCAGGCCTTTTGAAGCTGACCTATAAAACCACCAAAAAGGTCAAAGAGCGTCTAACCAAGCCGATCTTGTATTTGGGTGTAAGAAAGTTAGTCACTCAGTAGGTGGAATGCAAGGCAGTCAACCCTAATCCGAACGCCAACAGGATGTTGTTAAGTTAGAGTCGCAGTGAGAGTTCCATGAACAAATTATTTGTTGATTATTTGGGACCGCTTCCCCAGACTAAAGTCTGAAATAGGTATAACTTGGTAATCGTTCGTACCTTCAGTCGGTTCGTGTGGCTATTCCCTAGCCGAGGAATGATCATTGTAATAACTATTCAGAATCTCTAAGATGTGTTTTATTGTTTTGGCCGGCCCAAGGTGCTCATTAGTGACAATTTGCCGACAATCATCCAGGAAGTTTCGTAAGATTTGCTTTGGTAATCGAATCCCACATCACGATTGTTTCCTATTGCCAGCAGCCTTCGTTTTCAGAGAGTGTGAATAGGAACATCAAATCTGCATTGATTATTTACCACGAAAACTTGCAAGGCAGCTGGGACAGATCCTTGGGCTGGCTCAACTTTGTTTTAAGCTCAGCGCACCATGAAGCTCACAAGATTACCCAGCTAAATCAGTGCTGGCATATCCGGTTAACTCACTGCTAATGTTAGGAACAGTAAGGATTTCTTGCGGCAGAAGATAGACCTCAAGTTGATTAAAAGTAATTGGGCCCGAGATTTAAAAAATATTCCGCTCCAGCACCACAGAGAGGCCTGGGGTATAATCACGGAAAGCGATTTGCCTCGCCCAAAATGAGGTATCTTGTGGTCATTAAGAACTTTCATGTCCAGATCAAGGCGGCTGATAAAACCTAAAAAAATTGTTGCTGCAGTTCAAAGGTCTTTATAAAATTGCAGAGTTGTGTAGTCTACTCTCCTTTAGAGTGCAGAGCATAACCACCGGTAGGATCGTGAGGATCCACCTTAACCTAATCAAAGATGCTGGAGAGGTAGGTATTCAGGTACTAGACTGGATATTGGGGGGGGGGGGGGGGGAGGTTGAGCATGGAGATACTCTACTCATACTCAATAGTGGCGGCGATCGAAGATACCTGCTGTCGTTGCTGCATGTATATTTTCTCCGACTGGCGAGAGGGGACTCTGTTCATGGCAGTAGGTGAGTATTTGGCTCCAGCCACGCCTTCATGGAGAGAGACTTCCTCCTTCATTTTTACCGCAACAAAGCTGTTGTTAGTACATCGGCACAGAACTGGACGGCAGTGGATGGTTTAAGCGTCACTTCTTCATGTGGGTCGATCTATTGGCAGTGGAGGTTTCCATCCCAAGTCGCTCCTGAGTATGATGTACGCTGTGCTGTTGTTCGTGCAAGGTCGTTTCCAAGAGAGGGCTTTGAACTATTACACATTGTACTTGTGGTGTCGATAATTGAAGCCGGTGAGCATCAGTTAGAGGTAAAACTTTATAACTGTGTTTAGACTTGTTTGTTCTTCTAATGCTCTTGGCCATGTTCTAATTATTCTTTTCCTGATACAAGTATTCTACCCCAGTGAAATATGATATAAACGTGTTAGTCAAGAAACTAGTTGTTACACCTATTATGATGGTTATGTGGCCGTACTCCAAGCAGTCGGTCTTCTGATTCGTGCTCTACTTCAGATAATCCTCTCTTATGTCAGTTTCTGCAGAACACTGGTAAAATTATAATTGTTTGTTGCGCTCTCGCAATACCACAACAACGGTATTGAGTTGTGATTTACATTCTGCTAACTTTCGTTACTGTATGTTATAATATGCGGACTGCTTGGGTTACCCGTTTTCTGTACTAAGCTGGGTCCCCTTAACAATTGGACGAGTGTTTAAGGTCCAAGCAGCGGGCTGCCATTCCGGTCTCTGGTACAAAAGCCAGTTCATTTGCCGCCTTGGTTGATGTATTCCTTATTGTCAAATTTTCACTACGTGTAACAGACGTATTTCTTTTTAAATATATGAGAAAACTGTTACGTTAATTTTCTTAACATTCAACTGAAAGAAGATTTCTTCAAAGTTTTTAAGTTTTATCTGGTCAATTTGTTTGGATGTAAGATTATATTTCGAATGTTCTAAGCTCAATAGTGACCGTAACCATTAAGGGTGATAGATTTTTCTTAATTAAATCACTTGATATTTGGAAACCTTAACTGATACGTTTGATCTGAAGTATACGATAAATAGGTTAATAACTGCAATCAGTACACTTATTTATAATATAATTGTTGTTAATGAAGCTTTGGTTTAATGTATGGTTTAACATTGTGCCAAATTCCATTTGGTAAAAAAAAAGCCATCTCTGGGAAAGAGATGTGTTATAGTGGTAAAAAAGATCTTTCGCGGGTAGTTAACAACGGCAATAGTTTGTGGATTGTAGGCCTGCATCCCGGCGCAGTACAAAAATCTTCGTTACGTAATTTCAAATCGAAACTTCCTTTTTAAAATGATATTAACTGTAATAAAGTAGAATTGACAAGCATTAAAGATCGTGTCATCTCTAATAATTTCTTTGCAAATATTGGTATTATCTTGGTATTAATTTCCATATGGGTTATTGCCATACAGAGCATTTTTCTCTAGTCGTCTATAAAGGTAGCCATTTTGTATAGTCAAACGACAGTACAGAAACGAGAGCAGAGGACCAGCAAGACAGATACGTTATGTGGGTTCCATACTAATTCATCTACATGGATCCTCTGCAAATTACATTTAAGTGCCTGGCAGAGGGTTCATCGAACCACTTTCACACTTCTCTATTGTTCGAATCTCGTATAGCGCGCGGAAAGAACGAATCCCTATATCTTTCCGTACGAGCTCTGGTTTCCCTTATTTTATTCCCTATGTAGGTCGGTGTCAACAAAATATTTTCGCATTCGAAGGAGAAAGTTGGTGATTGGAATTTCGTGAGAAGATACCGTCGCAACGAAAAACGCCTTTCTTTTAATGATTTCCAGCCCAAATACTGTATCATTTCTGTGACACTGTCTCCCATAATTCGCGATAATACAAACCGTGATGCCCTTCTTTGAACTTTTTCGATGTACTCCGTCAGTCCTATCTGGTAAGGATCCCACACCGCGCAGCAGTATTCTAAGAGAGGACGGACAAGCGTAGTGTCTCCTTAGTAGATCTGTTACATTTTCTAAGTGTCCTGCCAATAAAACGCAGTCTTTGGTTTGCCTTCCCCGCAAAATTTTCTATGTCTTCCTTCCAATTTAAGTCGTTCGTAATTGTAATACCTAGGTATTTACTTGAATTTATGGCTTTTAGATTACACAGATTTATCGTGTAACCGAAGTTTGAGTTCCTTTTAGCACTCATGTGGATGACCTCACACTTTTCGTTATTTAGGGTCAACTGCCACTTTTCGCACCATTCTGCTATTTTTTCTAAATCGTTTTACAGTTTATTTTGATCTCCTGATGACTTCATTAGTCGATAAACGACAGTGTCATCTGTAAACAACCTAAGACGGCTGCTCAGATTGTCTCCCAAATCGTTTATGTAGATTAGGAACAGCAAAGAGCCTATAACACTACCTTGGGGAACGCCAGATATCACTTCTGTTTATCTATATGACTTTCCGTCAATTACTACGGACTGTGACCTCTCTGACAGGAAATCACAAATCCAGTCACATAACTGAGACGATATTCCATAAGCACGCAATTTCACTACGAGCCGCTTGTGTGGTACAGTGTCTGAAGCCTTCCGGAAATCCAGAAATACGGAATCGATCTTAAATCCATTGTCAATAGCACTCAACACTTCATATGAATGAAGATCCAGTTGTGTTTCACAGGAACGATGTTTTCTATACCGATGTTGACTGTGTGTCAATAGACAGTTTTGTCCGAGGTAATTCATAATGTTTGATCACAATATATGTTCCAACATCCTGCTGCATATCGACATTAACGATATGGGCCTGTAATTTAGTGGATTATTCCTATTACCTTTCTTGAATAATGATGTGCCTGTACAACTTTCCAGTCTTTGGGTACGGATCTTTCGTAGAGCGAACGGTTGTATATGATTGTTAAGTACGGAGCTAATGCATCAGCATACTCCGAAAGGAAACTGATTGGTACACAGTCTGGACCAGAATACTTGCTTTTATTAAGTGATTTATGTTGCTTCACTACTCCGAGGATATTTACTTCCACGTTACTCATGTTGGCAGCTGTTCTCGATTGGAATTCTGGATTATTTACTTCGTTTTTTTTGTGAAGACATTTCGGAAGGCTGTGTTCAGTAACTCTGCTTTGGCAGCACTGTCTTCGATTGTATCTCCATTGCTGTCGCTCAGAGAAGGCATTGGTTGTTTCTTGCCGCTAACATACTTCACATACGACCAGAATTTCTTTGGATTTTCTGGCAGGTTTCGAGACAAAGTTTCGTTTTGGAAACTTTTATAAGCATCTCGCACTAAAGTCCGCGCTAAATTTCGAGCTTCTGTAAAATATTGCCAATCTTGGGGATTTTGCGTCTGTTTAAATTTGGCATGTTTGTTTCGTTGTTCCTGCAACAGTGTTCTAAACCGTTTAGTGTACCAAGAAGGATCATTTCCGCCGTTTGTTAATTTATTTGGTATAAATCTCTCAATTGCTGCCGTTACTATTTCTTTGAATTCAAGCCACATATGGTCTACAGTTATATTATTAATTTGGAAAGAGTGGAGATTGTCTCTCAGGAAGACGCCAAGTGAATTTTTATCTGCTTTTTTGAATAGGTATATTTTTCGCTTATTTTTGGAGGATTTGGGGACTACAATATTCAATATCGCTACCACAACTCTTTGTTCACTAATCCCTGTACTGGTTTTGATGCTCGTTATTAACTCAGGATTATTTGTTGCTAAGAGGTCAAGCGTATTTTCACAACCGTTTACTATTCGCGTGGGCTCATGAACTAACTGCTCGAAATAATTTTCAGAGAATGCGCTTAGCACAATTTCGGATGATACTTTATGCGTATCTCCGGAATTAGACATGTATTTTCGCCAACATATCGAGGGTAAATTAAAGTCACCACCAACAATTATCGTATGAGTCGGGTACGTGTTTGAAATCAAACTCAAGTTCAAGTTTTATTTGAACTTTAAAGGAACGCGGAACTCAGTTCAGGTCTTTCGGATACTTCGGTGCATGATAGTTCATCTATGTCTACGTCGATATGACTGCTCCGCAGGTCTCGCATAAGTGCCTGGCAGATGGTTCATTGAACCATTTCCAAACTATTTCTATACCGTTCCACTCTCGAACTGCACGAAGGAGAAACGAAAACTTAAACCTTTCCTTGCGAGCTATGATTCCTCTTTTTTATTATAGTGGTCATTTCTCCCTATGTAGATTGGAGTCAACCAAATACTTTCGCATTCGGACGAAAAATATGGTGATGGAAATTTCCTGAAAAGTTCTCGCCCCAACGAAAACCTCTTCTGTTTTAATGACTGCCACGTCAACTCGCGTACCATATCCGTGCAACTCTTCCCTGCTTCACGATAATACAAAACGATTTAGTTGTATATGGTAAGGCTCCAATACCACACATCAGTGCTCCTGAAGGGGATGGACAAGGGAAGTGTAGGCAATCTCTTTGGTAGAAATGGTTCAAATGGCTCCGAACACTATGGGACTTAACATTTGAAGTCATCAGTCCCCTACAACTTAGAACTACTAACCTAAGGACATCACACACATCCATGCCGGAGGCAGGATTCGAACCTGCAACCTTAGCAGTCGCGCGGTTTCGGACTGAAGCGCCTAGAACCGCTCGGCTACAACGGCCGGCTCCTTGGTAGATTTTTGGCATGTTCGAAGCGTTCTGCCCACACAATACACACTTTGCTTTCTCTTTCCGCCATCATTTGCTATGTGATGGTAATTAATACATATTCGTTGAATCGAAAACTTCTAAATTTGTATTATCTAGTAACACCAATTTAGCAGATTCCTTTTAGTACTCGTGTGAAGAACGTCATACTTTGTATTATTTAGAGTCAAATGTAACATTTCATCCAATACGTGTATTTGTCTAAACAGTTTTGTAATTATTCTGATCTTCTGACGACTTTACTAAACGGAAAATGACAGCATACTCTCTAAACTATCTGACAGGAATATTTTGAACATGGATGCCCTTCAGCAACGGTTAGAGAACAGTAAATAAAACCAGTTGCTACGAAAAGTGAATTTATTCAACGTTTCACCATCGTTTCGATGGATGTAAAGCCGCCTGCTTCAGAAAAACATGTAATAAAATATCACATTTGGAATCCAAATAACGCAGTGGCCTGACATGTGTGCAACGAAAACATGCTGACAGCGAACATCATTGTATACATTATAAAAATTCTGGCCCCTATGTTCAGGGCCTGTCAAACAAAAATACTTAAAATCCAAAAGTAATACCCAACAAATAAAATGTTAGGTCATGTTACAAGCTGCACACAAATATCCAATGTGTAATTTTGTTACACGTTTTTCGGAAAAATATGGGTTTAAATCCGTTGAAACCAAGGTAAAAGGTTGAACAAAACTACCTTCCGTTGCAACTGGTTGGCAGCTTTGAATTCATGTACTTATCTAACAGAGCTTCTCAAATTGTTTCCTAAATCGTTTACATAGATCAGAAACAGCAGGCGCTATAACACTTCCTTGGGGAACATAACTTGTCTTTCACTTGATGAGATATGATAGTTATTACGTACTGACAGGAAATCACAAATCCAGGAGAACACCTTCGACAACACTCCACAGGCACACAGTTTGATTAGAGGTCGCAAAAGCCTTCTTGACGTCTAGAAATATCAAATCAGTTTGAATTCCCCTGTCATCACTTCATGTGACTAAAGAGCCCGTTCAGTTTCACAGGAACGATGTTTTCTGAAACCGTGTTGACAATATGTCGATAGATCATTTTCTTCTAGGTAGTTTATAATGATCAGATACACTATATGTTCCAAACTTCTACTGTAAATTGATATCAGTGATATCGGTCTGTACTCCAGCGGATTACTTCAGCTTCCTTTCTGGTGTATTGGTGGGACCTGTGCAACTTACCAGTCCGTGGGTAAGGATCTTTGATTGGGCAGGCATTGCATATGATTGTTTAGTATGGAACGGTTACATCAGAAACCTAACTGGTAAATACTCTCTACCGGAAGATTTGCCTTTATTAAGTTACTTAAGTTGCTGCTCTATACTGGGAGTATATGATTGTACGTTGTGATTTCTCGGCACGGTTGATTCAGTGTGTTCTGACGAATTATGCATAAATGAAAACAACTTGGAATAATACTCGTAAAACACTGTTTCTTATAGTCTAATGTTGTCAGCCGTTCTTGATTCGTAGTCTGGAATATTTACTGCGTCTTCATTGGCAAAGAAATTTCGGAAAACCTTGTTTAGTAACGCCGCATTAACTCCACTGTCATCGATATTATTACCATTGTTATCGCTCTGTGGAAGTATTGGTTGTGTCTTGTTCCTGGTGTCGGTTTTATTCGACAAGATTTATTGGGGCATCTGGCAGATTTGGAGATGGAGCTCAGTTGTGGAAACTTAATTAAAAGTATCCCGCTCTGAAATCTGCGCTAAATTTCGTGTTTCTGAAAAACATCACTAATGTTGGAGGTATTGTGTGTCTTTTTTAATATGGTCTCTTTTTCGTAGGTAAACTTTCAAAAGGCTGATAATGAATGAATACAGAACTTTTCCGCCTCGAGCCTGATGTGTACATGTCCACCTGCCACATCCCAAATGATGGTGAAGTAGGAGCCCTCATCAGCGGTCTCATGTCATCAGCAGTAAGGTTGAAAGAGATTATTTCATTGTGATTTATGAAAATGGTTAATTTCGCATTTTGTCGAATTCTAGGTCATATAGCTGATATTTGCTGAGTTCAGGTCAGAGTAGGGGAAGATGTGCAGCTACTAAAGTGACTGAAACTGACGTTACAAATATATTACGGTATTCTAGAATTGATATTTCGCTCTGCAGTCAGGTGAACGCTGTTTTTGGTACTTCCTGATTGGTAGTCATTGCATTTATCAACGGAGCTACCCAGCTGCGACGCTCAACTTGTTCCCATCTTCCTCCTGCTAGTACTTTTCTTATATATTTCTTATATATTTCTTCTTTATATCGAGGTCTGCATTACTGTTCAATAATTCACACATAAGTTCCTGACAGAGGGTTCATCGAACCACATTCAGGCTGTTTCTCTAGGGATAGACGAACACTTAACTCAGTAGAAGCTCTCTTCCGCTATACGAGGTGCATTCAAGTTCTAAGGCCTCCGATTTTTTTTCTCCGGACTGGAAAGAGATAGAAACATGCGCATTGTTTTAAAATGAGGCCACGTTCATTGTCAATACGTCCCAGAGTTGGCAGCACCGTACGGCAGATGGAATTTTACCGCCAGCGGCGAGAATGAGAACTGTTTTAAATACTTAAAAGGGCGACGTTTTCCTTACTTGAACAGCGTACAATCATTCGTTTTCTGAATTTGCGTGGTGTGAAACCAATTGAAATTCATCGACAGTTGAAGGAGACATGTGGTGATGGAGTTACGGATGTGTCGAAAGTGCGTTCGTGGGTGCGACAGTTTAATGAACGCAGAACATCGTGTGACAACGAACCGAAACAACCTCGCGCTCGCACAAGCCAGTCTGACGACATGATCGTGAAAGTGGAGAGAATTGTTTTGGGGGATCGCCGAATGACTGTTGAACAGATCGCCTCCAGAGATGGCATTTCTGTGGGTTCTGTGCACACAATCCTGCATGACGACCTGAAAATGCGAAAAGTGTCATCCAGGTGGGTGCCACGAATGCTGACAGACGACCACATGGCTGCCCGTGTGGCATGTTGACGCGCAACGACAGCATGAATGGGACTTTCTTTTCGTCGGTTGTGACAATGGATGAGACGTGGATACCATTTTTCAATCCAGAAACAAAGCACCAGTCAGCTCAATGGAAGCACACAGATTCCCGCCACCAAAAAAATTTCGGGTAACCGCCAGTGCTGAAAAAATGATGGTGTCCATGTTCTGGGACAGCGAGGGCGTAATCCTTACCCACTGCGTTCCAAAGGGCACTACGGTAACAGGTGCATCCTACGAAAATGTTTTGAAGAACAAATTCCTTCCTGCACAGCAACAAAAACGTCCGGGAAGGGCTGCGCGTGTGCTGTTTCACCAAGACAACGCACCTGCACATCGAGTTAACATTACGCAACAGTTTCTTCCTGATAACAACTTTGAAGTGATTCCTCATGCTCCCTACTCACCTGACCTGGCTCCTAGTGACTTTTGGCTTTTTCCAACAATGAAAGACATTCTCCGTGGCCGCACATTCACCAGCCGTGCTGCTATTGCCTCAGCGATTTTCCAGTGGTCAAAACAGACTCCTAAAGAAGCCTTCGCCGCTGCCATGGAATCATGGCGTCAGCGTTGTGAAAAATGTGTACGTCTGCAGGGCGATTACGTCGAGAAGTAACGCCAGTTTCATCGATTTCGGGTGAGTAGTTAATTAGAAAAAAAATCGGAGGCCTTAGAACTTGAATGCACCTCGTACTGCTGGACTAGAACACTTGGGAGAAGGGGCTCTGTGTGAAGAACGGATTATTTGCAGCTGGTGAATTATTTACAAACTGAATCTGTCACTATGTATCGGAGTGTGAAGTGTGGTGATACTGTCTGAGGGACTGAAAGTGTATGCCACATCGGGATTCGAACCCAGATCCATGCCTCTTGCCGTCCATGCTCGTAAGTAGAGTCACACGTACGACTCTCAATCCACTTGATAGATTTCATCAACCAATATCCGTTTCTTATCCTCCAGAGACCATTGGCCTCGAAATAAAATGTCTGGAATTAGATCCAGTGAAGTGGACGGCCACTATTCAGGTAACAGTGCAGAAGTGTTTCAATTACCGTCGCTGCGAAAAGGTGGTGTTAAGAGGCGAAACAGCAGCGACAGTGAACAAAGACGGAGGAAATTTATTTCTGACGTGATTTAAAAATGGAAGTATGGTGAGTATTGCAATGGTCGATGTGGGGCGTGGAAATGAAGCCCCCGTTGTCACGCATGGGAACCAAAGTGGTTGAGTCACCGAGGAGTGCGGCTTCCGGGAAGTATAGACGATGAGTAGTAGGCAGCCATGATTGCTGTAGCTGCACTTCTGGCCCGTCGCTGATGACAGCTGCGAACCTCTGCTTCCTGGAAATTTTGTGTCGGCGTACTGATAGCGCCTTATGCAATGCAGTTCAAGCGCTTCGGCCCACTTCCGTAAATGATTCAGCTTCTCGCCACTTGACTAACAGCTCGCAATCTAACACTCCCTAAAAGGTAAGGAACGTAGAACGGGACACCGGAATAACACAGTAGACAGAAACGTTCTCTCATAAATTTTTGTATTTTAGGAGGCATATAGTTGGTATTTAACCCTTTTCTTATTAATTGAATTATGCTATGTTTTGGTGCTTAAGTACTTTACATGATACATCCCTCTACACGGGACAATACGCAGAAAGTCTGCATTTACATTTGAAATTTTGTTGATTGAAGCGTACACGCTTGGAAGCTTATGCACTTCTTAGAGATAAGAGATATCTGATCAGTTTCATGCTACTTTTAAATGAAACTAATTGACTTATAGTTCATCCACATTGTTGTGAACACTGTCGAAATAGATTTACTGTGTTTTGCAATCGAGAACTGCCTTAAAGGGCACAACATTGACAACATTTCAAGTGAGTCTCAGTCAAGTTGCTAGAACTGCTGCATCTGCTATCAGAATAATAAAGTTTCTCCTGATCTGGTATCATTTGGCAAAATTCTATAGAAAGCGGCTTTCTTGAAACCGGTTTTTCACATATAAACTTTATTGCGCACCGAAAACCACCTAACTTTGGTGAAAGCAGCATAAGCTTCCAGTTGGTAGGCATCTGTCATTCAAAAACGAACAACATAATGATCGAGAGTCGAAACCTTGATAATCCGTAATTTATCGTCAGATCTAGCTATCAGTTACACAACCGAATTTCCATTATATAACTAATGTACTTCAAGTGGATCCTGCTGCAGAGCTTGGAAGATTATTGGGAGTTATATTCAGTCCGATCTTCCTGCATTCGAAACCAGTGTCTTACCCGCTACGCATGGCTGGGCATGTGGTTCTAGTCCTGCAAATCAGCGACAAGCCTCAGTTCTTGGAATATATTGTAGGATTGATATTCCATCCAATAGTCATCAAATATCTTAAATCACTTACACTGTATCCCAGTGGGATCATCACATATTTTATCACATGTAGATGGGATATAAAGTTCTAAGAAATCTGTCAGGATATCCTAGTTGTGTATCTTGTAGCAAATATGGAGAAAGAGCGTGAAACATAACAATGCTAAAGTACTGTCTTCACATTCCACTGGACATACGTTTGTAATAGTAGGTTATCAATGAGCTAAAATATGGTTAACGTTTCGACTGATACTTACACAAATATCCTTTTATATTGTTCTAACGTACTGCAGTAGTACTTCGTGGCACGACGCTGAGAACAATAGGGTTCTAGTTAAATGCAGCTTGTTATCACGAGTCTTACGAAACCTACAAAAATGTCAGGTAGAGTTTAAATGTCTGGTCATTCGCTCTGAAAGAGCTGTCCCGTTGAAATACTGACTGACAGCTGAGGAACGCCACCAAGTTTTAGAGGCCCCGAGACATTTGAGCAGGACCTGCTGGTAAGCTGCAGCCTTCTTTGCAACTCAGGTATACTGACAATGGGCACCTGGACGCATTCACTGTCGTTTCTCAGGAAAATATGGCATGGAACACGACAGGGAACTTGCCGCCGCCAATGGCTGGTTGAACAGCAGCATCAGATTGCCATGGGAATGCTGATTGAGATAGCATGCTCCGCAGAAGACGCTCCAGGCATTTTAGGGAGCGGGATGGGAAAGACTGAGACCCTGTAACAAAAGCACTGGTAGGGTTGAGTCATCCAGCATCAAATGCATCATTTGCTCCTTCGGAGGCGGGAGGATTCAAAACTGAGCCCACAAAATGACAAGACGATGCCAAGGCAAAATAGGCGGCCTGAAGGGATACTTTAGGTGAAGAAGGTCGAAAGTTCAGAACAGCGGCATTAATGGGGATTATTGCAGACAGATTCGGTTGATTCAAGGTCATTAAAGGTCATTAAATGAGAGTCCGGGCCGAGGATGTGTCTGGGAACGCTACGTGCGTTGGTAGAAGACTAGTCTAACTGTCGCCCGCTATACGGTCCGACAACCAGGAGTGATTGTCTGGGGTGCCATTCCTTTTTACAGCAGGACCCCTTACAGCACAGCGCTATATCGACGACATTCTACGCCCTGTTTTCTTTCCATAGCAAGCCATTTTTGGCTTACATTTCAGTAAGATAATGCCCATCCACATATGGCGAGAGCGTCTGCTGCTTGTCTTAGTGCTGGCCAAACCCAGTCATGGCCAGCAAGGTCACCGGATCTCTCACCAACTGAGAAAATTTCCAGCGTTGTGTGCAGGGCCTTACAACCGTCTCGAGATTTTGATGATCTAACACGCCAACTGGACAGAAGGAGGAGGGATCCAACAACTCTAACAGTCAGTGGCAAGCCAAGTTACTGCTTACACAAAGGCCAGAGGTGAACCAACGCGTTACCGACTTGCTGGATTTGTGAAGCTCTTCTTCTTGAATAAATAATCGATTTTTCTGTAATAGTAAACATTTGTTTGTATGTACGTGCACATCACATCAAACGATTCCCGCCCCATTCGGATAATTCCTTCGTGGTGCATCATTTTTTTTTCCTTTTTTTGCCTTGCATGGTACATTTGTGAAGTGTCTCGCGGGCGTTGAACTCATGTTTTGTGCATGGGCATAACAGAGCCACTAGATGTCAGTAACGCACATTTTAGCTGCCATTTCTAACCGGTTCGTAACAGATCATCAGTTACAGGTAATCCGTGCGCGCGACAGCACAGTGCCTTGGTAGTGCAAGAGCAAAAACTAGAGCGCATAAACTAACGGATTTCAAAGCTGAATCTATCTGTTTGAGGGATTTTAAAGCAGTTCACAAGATTGTTAGTCGCAAAATCACACAGTTTCCAACGTACAAACACTCTCAAGCGCAAGAAGAGAGAGAGAATTCTGCGATAGAACTACCGCTCATAGTTATTCGTCAGATGAAATTCTAAATAATGAACGATCTGAATTTAAAACTGACATTCAGAGAGACCGCACATAATGCTGCATTGGTGAACGAGCGACGATTGTTGTGGTGCAACCAACTTCCGGAATATCACATTCGTATACAATTCAGCCAAATATTTCCATGGAAGGCAGACTTCTTTCTCCACTACTTATTGCCTTCTGTGAACAAAGTGGCACATAAGGTCCCCTTGTGCAAAGAAAATAAACCAGCTCCGTACTTATACACAACGGCTCCAAAATGAGGCGAAGTGGACAACCGTGTTGTTGAACAATGGCGGCATAACTGCCTCTATCGCAATGCTAGAGTAAAATGTTGTGAGGTGCTGGACTCATTTTCACTCCATCAACAGGATCTATTCGCAATTCTAGATAAAGAAATACAGGAAAAATTCGTTACACCTGGTGCAAAGTCCCTAGTTCAACCTTTCTATGTAAGTTCTAATTTTTCGCGACGGCAAAAATTTGCTCAACATTTTATGAGCGTATTTTACTTGACAGTATTAAAATTGAACTCCACAGTCGTAATACTATCATGAACATTCTTTCACTTATCCATAATCAGTTGTGTCCCCATATTCAACAACATGATCAAGCACGTCAGGAAGAAAGCTACATTTCCAGCTGAATGTGATGCTTTTGATGTTCTTGACAATGTGATGTGGAATACGGATGATTCAAATTCCTCAATACCCAGCCGCACAACTGCATCATTTATCCAGTGCGGAAATTATCGTTTACATTTGTATTTAACAGATGTCGACTACAAGAAATTGAATTATTAAACAAATAAATAACAGTAATCATTATGTTATACCTTTGTTTCCTGTTCTATTCATCATAAGACCGGTATATATGCCATTTTTTCTCAACCAAACAGCATATCTCAAACAAAATAATCTACTACAGAAGATATGTTGATGACTTGCTTTTTCATGGTACAAAAAATGAAATTTATACATTAGTTGCAGATCTATAAAAATGCACAAAAATATTAAAGCCACAGTTGGACATGAAACTAATAAAAGCATTAACTTTCTTGACCTGAAGATTTGCAATAGTAACAATAACATCAATTTAGTATCTACAGGAAACCTATCACCACAGCTGTCAGTATTGACAACTCATCTTGCCACCCCCGCCAACAAAAAATGGCATATTTCAGGGCGATGGTACACCGAATTAAAAAAGTACCAATGAGTGCCACTGATCAACAGAATGAAATCAATATAATTAAAACAGTTGCTCATAATAATAGATATAAATCCATAATAATAGAAAAACTCCACAACAAAATCCAGACAAAAACCACATATCCACTTCACAGCAATCCACACAACATGCATTCCAAGCCAAATCAATGTGCCACAGAAGCCAAACCTCAATATACTACTCTCCCATACATAGGCCGACTATCATACCAAATAGCAAACTTATTTAGAAACAAAAATTTCACAATCAGCTTCTCCACAAATAATAAATTACAACAAAAAGTAATCCATGATGTAAATACCTCCAAGAGTCCATATGGCAAATCAGGAATATACAAACTCAAATGCGATACATGCCGAAAATCCTACATTGGACAGACAGGCAGAAGTTTCGAAGTTAGATGCAAAGAACACATTGATGCTTTAAGGCTTGGCAACTTGAACAAATCTGCATTTGCAGCTCATATTGCTGAAGAAAACCATTCAGTGATAAACACTGAGAACAACTTAAAAATTCTACATCTAGCAGAAAAAGGAGCCACTATGAATATACTAGAAGAAATTGAAATACACACATACACTAAAACAGCACCGCAGACTATATCATTATATAGTTAGCTAACACCTCTTTCCCGAAAAATTTTCAAAAATTATTTTCCACCCTCCAAAGCAAATAAAATTCCAACGTCTATCTGCAGATCAAGTAGCAAATTTATACACTCCTGGAAATGGAAAAAAGAACACATTGACACCGGTGTGTCAGACCCACCATACTTGCTCCGGACACTGCGAGAGGGCTGTACAAGCAATGATCACACGCACGGCACAGCGGACACACAAGGAACCGCGGTGTTGGCCGTCGAATGGCGCTAGCTGCGCAGCATTTGTGCACCGCCGCCGTCAGTGTCAGCCAGTTTGCCGTGGCATACGGAGCTCCATCGCAGTCTTTAACACTGGTAGCATGCC
Source organism: Schistocerca cancellata (assembly GCF_023864275.1). NCBI lineage: Eukaryota > Metazoa > Arthropoda > Insecta > Orthoptera > Acrididae > Schistocerca > Schistocerca cancellata. Next base: position 265,422,393 of record NC_064629.1, read on the forward strand.
GCGACAGCGTGGACGTGAACCGTATGTGCAGTTGACGGACTTTGAGCGAGGGCGTATAGTGGGCATGCGGGAGGCCGGGTGGACGTACCGCCGAATTGCTCAACACGTGGGGCGTGAGGTCTCCACAGTACATCGATGTTGTCGCCAGTGGTCGGCGGAAGGTGCACGTGCCCGTCGACCTGGGACCGGACCGCAGCGACGCACGGATGCACGCGAAGACCGTAGGATCCTACGCAGTGCCGTAGGGGACCGCACCGCCACTTCCCAGCAAATTAGGGACACTGTTCCTCCTGGGGTATCGGCGAGGACCATTCGCAACCGTCTCCATGAAGCTGGGCTACGGTCCCGCACACCGTTAGGCCGTCTTCCGCTCACGCCCCAACATCGTGCAGCCCGCCTCCAGTGGTGTCACGACAGGCGTGAATGGAGGGACGAATGGAGACGTGTCGTCTTCAGCGATGGGAGTCGCTTCTGCCTTGGTGCCAATGATGGTCGTATGCGTGTTTGGCGCCGTGCAGGTGAGCGCCACAATCAGGACTGCATACGACCGAGGCACACAGGGCCAACACCCGGCATCATGGTGTGGGGAGCGATCTCCTACACTGGCCGTACACCACTGGTGATCGTCGAGGGGACACTGAATAGTGCACGGTACATCCAAACCGTCATCGAACCCATCGTTCTACCATTCCTAGACCGGCAAGGGAACTTGCTGTTCCAACAGGACAATGCACGTCCGCATGTATCCCGTGCCACCCAACGTGCTCTAGAAGGTGTAAGTCAGCTACCCTGGCCAGCAAGATCTCCGGATCTGTCCCCCATTGAGCATGTTTGGGACTGGATGAAGCGTCGTCTCACGCGGTCTGCACGTCCAGCACGAACGCTGGTCCAACTGAGGCGCCAGGTGGAAATGGCACGGCAAGCCGTTCCACAGGACTACATCCAGCATCTCTACGATCGTCTCCATGGGAGAATAGCAGCCTGCATTGCTGTGAAAGGTGGATATACACTGTACTAGTGCTGACATTGTGCATGCTCTGTTGCCTGTGTCTATGTGCCTGTGGTTCTGTCAGTGTGATCATGTGATGTATCTGACCCCAGGAATGTGTCAATAAAGTTTCCCCTTCCTGGGACAATGAATTCACGGTGTTCTTATTTCAATTTCCAGGAGTGTATGTTACTACAATTCTCATGATGCTAAATGTAAATAAATAATGTACTGTCTTACCTATACAGTACCCAAAGAAAAATCAACTTTATAATTAATGTAACAGTATTCGCTCTAAAGCTCACAAAATCAATGTCTCTCTGTACTAGTGTAAAAGGCGTTTCAGTTGCATAAGCGATTTTATGATATTTTTCCAAACATGGGACATCTTCATGATTTTAAGATATGTCTACATCTACATCTACATCCATACTCCGCAAGCCACATGACGGTGTGTGGCGGAGGGTACCTTCAGTACCCCTATCGGTTCTCCCTTCTATTCCAGTCTCGTATTGTTCGTGGAAAGAAGGATTGTCGGTATGCCTCTGTGTGGGCTCTAATCTCTCTGATTTTATCCTCATGGTCTCTTCGCGAGATATACGTAGGAGGGAGCAATATACTGCTTGACTCTTCGGTGAATGTATGTTCTCGAAACTTTGACAAAAGGCCGTACCGAGCTACTGAGCGTCTCTCCTGCAGAGTCTTCCATTGGAGTTTATCTATCATCTCCGTAACGCTTTCGCGATTACTAAATGATCCTGTAACGAAACGCGCTGCTCTCCGTTGGATCTTCTCTATATCTTCTATCAACCCTATCTGGTACGGATCCCACACTGCTGAGCAGTATTCAAGCAGTGGGCGAACAAGCGTACTGTAACCTACTTCCTTTGTTTTCGGATTGCATTTCCTTAGGATTCTTCCAATGAATCTCAGTCTGGCATCTGCTTTACTGACGATCAACATTATATGATCATTCCATTTTAAATCACTCCTAATGCGCACTCCCAGATAATTTTTGGTATTAACTGCTTCCAGTTGCTGACCTGCTATTTTGTAGCTAAATGATAAGGGATCTATCTTTCTGTGTATTCGCAGCACATTTCACTTGTCTACATTGAGATTCAACTGCCATTCCCTGCACCATGCGTCAATTCGCTGCAGATCCTCCTGCATTTCAGTACAATTTTCCATTGTTACAACCTCTCGATACACCACAGCATCATCTGCAAAAAGCCTCAGTGAACTTCCGATGTCAACCACCAGGTCATTTATGTATATTGTGAATAGCAACGGTCCTATGGCACTCCCCTGCGGCACACCTGAAATCACTCTTACTTCGGAGGACTTCTCTCCATTGAGAATGACATGCTGCATCCTGTTATCTAGGAACTCCTCAATCCAATCACACAATTGGTCTGATAGTCCATATGCTCTTACTTTGTTCATTACACGACTGTGGGGAACTGTATCGAACGCCTTGCGGAAGTCAAGAAACACGGCATCTACCTGTGAACCCGTGTCTATGGCCGTCTGAGTCTCGTGGACGAATAGCGCGAGCTGGGTTTCACATGACCGTCTTTTTCGAAACCCATGCTGATTCCTACAGAGTAGATTTCTAGTCTCCAGAAAAGTCATTATACTCGAACGCAATACGTGTTCCAATATTCTACAACTCATAGCATCTCTGTCACTCATATGTTTCTAAGCACTTTGTATTGTATCAAAACATGTGGTGTGTGCTAGAAATCTTTTCTGTGACAAATCTAAAGAGTTCAGCGAGAAAAATTTGCATGTGCAACGATAAGAATGCAGTGGGAATGTATTCAAACCTGTTGGACGAATGTAATGAAAACAAACACTCCAAACCGACATTTCACGTAAGTCACATCCAATGAAAATCTGTAACGCAACCATCTGTGTGGCATGCTTATAATTATGTATTATCTATATTTTATGACAATTAATCTGTAAAACAATGTTGTGATGAAAGCATGAAAACCGTCTGAAGATGAATCATAACGATTCGAAATCGGTAACGGTACCCTTTGAATAAAGGAACTGAAAATAAATTTGTGGCTGGTTGCTGTCTCAAAACCATCAACATTTGTCTTCGAATAACAGCCACGGTGTCCAACTGTGTCATCATATGACAAAATTGCAAATAGCAGTAGTGCTGCTACTCTTCGCGAGTATCTACGCATTAAAGGAATACAGGGAGGTCCTCTTTGTCTCGGCGGAGGTTCGAGTGCTCCCTCGGGCATGGGTGTGCATGTTAATCCTTAGGATAATTTAGGTTAAGTAGTGCGTAAGCTCAGGGACTGATGACCTTAGCAGTTAAGTCCCATAAGATTTCATACACATATGAACATTTTTGAGAGGTCCTCTTTCCACTCCGGGGTTGAATAACATGACTCAGAATTTAAGATTCAATGGAGATTTGGCAATTGCTCCTGGAAAAGGCCAACGGCCAATTACGCCACAAATTGTTGAAGACTTTACTGTGAATGCTGGACATAATGTGCGACAGCTGAACATTCCATGGTCCACCGTTGTTTCGGGCAGCAGAAAAATTTCTAGTCCGGTAACAGGCTATCCTGGCAGCAGATATTTGTCTCACTGTTGATAACCTGGAACGTAAACATGGTACGCCACTGACAAACGTTACCGTCTCGTGTATTTCTTTCAGTGTTTCAGTGGTTTATTCATTATTTCTCTTCCGCATGTTCTTCCAAATGTTCCCACAAAGTTTCATTGTCCTACGATTACTTGTGTTTGATGGGGGCTCCCTCAAGTAAGTCGAAGTTTAATTATAACGTTTAGTCTGCAGTGAATTTGAACTAGCTGTCACGAAAGGTAACGTAGCATCAATTTTATTCACATGTGGATCACTTTCGCAAAGATAGTGGATGTTTCATGGTATAACAAATTAAAAAAAAGAAACATTATTCATATACAAGCATATACAGAGAGAAATGTTTATTTATTCAACACGGGGCATATACTCATCATTGGCTTTGTAGAAGGAACCATAACAGCGTTTGCCTGAAGTGATGTAGCAAAACAGCGCAACATCTTAATCAGAATGGACGGATGTAGGTAGCAGTCTCTATTATGTCTGATACTAGGCCAGTCTGTTTAAAACAGCACAACTTCGTTCGACTGATGTTAGGGATTTGTGTACATGCCGAATGATACTGCGGTATTAGAGTATCGTCGTCCATCAGAAAACTTGTAGGCTCGTTAATTACAATACTCTTTTCTAACATTAGCTGCCACTTTTCAGTACCGACAGCAGAACCGAATGAAACTTTGTTTTTAAGCTCTGAAAGGGAAACATTAGCAGTATTACTTCCATGAATAGGCGGAAGTTCTCATTGAGTTGAATCTCGGTGTCACAGCAGCTGTAGCAGAGTAATCCAGCAGTAATGTTAATTATTGACTACATAGAATTTTAAATTTCGTGAACGTTTAACATTTTAGAGCAGAAGTATGCGAAAATTTTATGTCGAATGAGGAGCACAGAAGCCTGTAAATTACTGACTAATTATGATACATATCAGGAATTAAACGAAATAAGGATAATAAAAGACGTTTTTGATACCTATACAGAATGAATGGCTAATGGCTAAGATAACACGAGGGCGGCCAGTAAGGCGTGGCGAGGGCGTGGTTTGAGCGGAGCCGCAGGCCGCTCTCTCCTTCAGCGTTCTGCTCTCCTAATACCCCAGGGCGCAATCGACCGATTTGCCCTCGAGTGTTAGGAGAGCAGAAAGCTGAAGGAGAGAGCGTACTTAGCCCCGCCCAGACCACGCCCTCGCCACGCCCTCGTCACGCCTTACGGACCACGCCTCGTGTTCTCTTATCCAATAGTCATCCATTCTGTATACATGTCAAAAAATCTCTTCTTATCCTTATTTCGTTTATATTCTGATATATGTCATCATTATTCATTAATTTACAGGCTTATGTGCTTCTTATTAGATACAAAATTTTAGCCATACTTCTATTCTGAAATTTAACAAGCTTATGTGCTTTATAATGCGTGATATTTAATAAGCAACACTATACCTGTATTCCTTTCCGGCAACTGCTGTACCACCCAGATTGAAATCAATGAGAACTTACTTCTACTCTTGAAAATAATACCGCTAATATATCTGTTTCTTGGTTTAAAAATAGAGTTTCACAATTTCCGCTTTCGTTACTGAAAAATGGTAGAGAATGTCGGAAAAGAATATAATAATTAACGGGACTACATGTGTTTTGATGGACAATGAAACTATAATATCGTAGTATCAGTCGCCTCGTACAGAAACATGGAATATCAATTGAACAAGGTTGTTCTTGTGTTAACCTCTTCAGTCCCGAAGATAAACAAAGAATGGAAAAATGTTTCAGTTGCTTTTTTTGGTGCATCTGATGTCAAAGTAACACAAAAAAACTAATTTTGAAATTTTATTTTATATAATGTTTGAGTAATTGAATGTACACATGTGTGTACATTGGGTCTCAACAGAGAGAAAAAATGCCGATCTCATAGTATTTTCATATTTTTATTACCAATGAAAAATGTACACATTCCTTCTCATTTTTATGTACACATTACAGTTTATGAACACATTACTTCTCATGTTTATGGAATTTAGCAAAACAATTGTTTTTTAATACGCACAAATAAACTTTGCACTTTTTACACATTATGCGGGAACGTGACTTGCACCCTGGTAACCGACACCTTGAGGCAAAACTACTCTCAATATATTCAGGAAGGTGGTCAACCCTGTCACATTTGCTTTCTCTAGTTGGCTTTGGTACAATTCGTCTTCGTTTTGTGGGCTGATGCTGCTCATCTTCATCAGAACTGCTGACATACTCCTGTGTCACACTCGGAGAAATTTCTTTCGACAGTTCCAGTGAGTCTACAATTTTTGAAGACTTTACCAAGTCGTGGGACAAGTGAATTCTGAAGTTTATGAGAGACATCCACTTTTCTTTCGGTATCCCATCTTTTTGACAACACCTTTTGTACATAATCCATGAATTAATTATGGCTACATCAGTGAAGTGGTTGAATACTCTGACAGTCTACTTTTTTGTTCTGATGTTTGACCTATAGTATGCCATGTATCTACCACAGAGATCAATGCCACCCATATTGCGATTATAGCTTTTGATGATGGCTGGTTGTTTGACACTAACCTTTGCTTTTTCTGTATTACACCATCGTTTGCAGGTACCCTCTGGTTCGCTCCCTATGCACGAGGATAACAAAGTGACGGATTTATTGTCCTTCCATTTGAGGGCACAAATTTCCTGGTCCTCCCTTACGTACTCATCCCATTGCCCCCGCTGCAGCTCCTGATCTCTCTTGAACTTAGAAGCTACTTTTTTTATTCTATTGGCCATCACAGTTCCTGTCTGAAATATATTCCTGTCTAGTAAAAGCTGAACAGATTTTGAACTGGTGAAAACTCTGTCACTGTAAATTACATGATTGTAATCATTGGGTATAGTTCTAGCCAGTAGTTTGAGTATACCCGCTCCCAGGCCATGTTCTTTTTGATTGCTGTCAGGAATTGTTCCTTTGCCAGTGTATATAGCAAAATCAAGGACAAGTCCATCTGATGACGCTAAAATAAAATTTTTGAGGCCAAGTGGATTAGGTTTGGAAGGTACATATGTTTGCATCTTACATCTCCCCGTGAATGGAATCATCTGTTCATCCAAAGAAAGGTGTTGAGACCTGGGTAAACTAATACATTTATTTCTAAAAGCATCAATTAAAGGTCTAACCTTCCAAAGTTTGTCATTTACGTCAGATCTTCCAAATTATTTACAAAATGCAGATTATTTCGTAATTTGTAGTATCTATCTCTTGTAATGGTTGATGATACAAGTGGAATATCCAGTTGCATATTCCAGTAAAGTCTTGCCTGGGGCAATTTCAATGTACCCATCAATATATCAATTCCGACAAGGGACAAAATTTCATTAGTATTTGTATCCAGACTGTTTGAGTTCTTTTGGCAATGATATAAATTAGTTTGTCCTGCAACATTTTTCCAGAAATTTTTATCGAAGTACTCGAAGAAAAACTGTGAAGGGTTTCTCAGTTCACCATCAGTCTGTTCTTCAAAGTTGTCGTCAGAAGGCTGTCGATTACACATCCTGCAAACAAATAGTACCACTGAAAAATACTGATCTAAATCGTGTCAGATGACACACAGAACTACACCAATGTATTGCTTACTTAGATTGCCTCCATCTTAGTGGACGAGAGTGAGAAGATGAAGCTGATGCAGGTGCCTCAGGAGTAACATCCACATTGCATCCTTAAACTTCAAGCACACCAATTCGTTCAGGTGGAGTTGGAGGTTCATCAACAGAATCATCTTCGTCTGACAAGGAACTCAAGTCACTCGTCTCGAGCACTTTTATAATTTCATCGTCTGTTAGAGCTGAGAACCGAAAATGAAATAAAGTGAAAGTAACTGTTGATGTAATGGAATAAACAAATGAAACTGAACCTAATAACAAAATAAAAATTTTTTGAGTTTTCACTAGGATTAGAACCTAGGACCACTGTTTTACGAATCCAACACGCTACCCATTACACCACATTAGCCACAATGACATAAGTGCTTTGCTAGAGTATTAGTAGGTAAACTTTTTAATAACGAAATTCAGAACGTGCGGAGTAACCAGAGGCTGTTGCAGTCTATTTTCAAGAAAAACTCTCGATTGATGAAAGTCAATAGAAATTCGTGCGTGTCAAAAGAAGACGGCAAAAGCAAGTCTGAAGTTTTAAACTTAGTGTTTAAGAAATCATTCACGTGGAAAATAATGCTAATATATTGTCGTTTGACTGGCAGACACCCAGTATGGAGGACATAGACATAGGAATCCCTGGCGTATAGAAGCAATTGAAAAAACTGAAAACAAATAAGTCACCAGATCTTCAGGCACCCCAGTTCGGATTTATACTGACGACTCTGGGCATTAATCCCTTACCTAGCTCGCATTTATTGCGAATCTCTCGCCGAGCGACAGATCCAAATGGAGCGAAAAAAAGCACAGCTGACTCCTATATATAAGAATGGGGAAATATTAGACCCACAAAATTACATATCAGCATCATTATCATCGGTTTTCCCCAGAATACTTGAACTGTTCAGAGTTCAAATATAATAAATTGCCTTCAGACAGAGAAGCTTTTGTCCACAAATCAGCACGGATGTAGTTAGCATCACTGCTACGGAATTCCGCTAGCCCTTCACTTACGTGATACCCAGCGAATCATGGATGCAGAGTACCCTCAGATTCCACATTCCTAGATTTCCCGAAAGCATCTGCCACGTTCCTCCACTGCAAACCGTTAAAGAAGGTCCTAGCACATGGGCTAGGTTTGAGAGGTGACACGTGTAATGGTCGCCTGGTCGTAGATATTGCTAATTGCTATAATCGCACTATTTCACTCCCATTTACAGAGCTTGTTACCACTTGATGTTAGGTTGGCGCCATTGAAATGCATTGTAGTAATCACTGCTGCTTGCTGGATCGCTGCTGTGTCTCGATGTTGATGCTGGCTCTAAATCTGGTTGTCTAGGGTTAAAAACATGAGGTCCCGTGTTTTGTTTTATGTGCTTTTGATGATAAAGGATGAACGAAACCAACAAATATGTAAACTTCAAATATTTATTTCTCTGGTGGCCATCTTAATTCCACTGTCCACCAAAGACTATGACACAACACGACTTCCTTTACATGTTCTTTGCATTGTTTATCCACCTCAAACAATAACACACTAACACACTGTACCAAAGTGACATTCCGACTGCTTCTCGACCCTTCTTGGTGCTCGTATTTATAACATTGTCAAAGAACTACTAAAAAGAGATATAGTTTACAAGTCACATGTACATCTGTTATCCTAATTTGTGCAGAAAAGTTATTAATTTGCATCGAGTGACATAATTTAACATGTTATTAAAATGACAGACAGATTTGTTGACTTGACAGAATAATTCTTTGTTACAAAAAGTCCGTTTTCTAGAAGTTTGTCAATTGACTTCTCTAATTTGCATAAATAAGTAATTAACATGAATTATTAAGAAATACATTGGTTTTCGTCTAAAACAGGATTGATTTCGTGAATACTAAGTGAAACCGCTCCTAGTGAACAAATAGGTTTCACTGGGTGATTTTTATTTAAGGAGATCCAAAATACCTAAGTTGTACACTATTTTTCGTACTTCATATTAATTATTTAAGATGAACTCAGTCTTTTTACATGATGACATTTGCTGCATCAGTGATCAAGTGATATTAACTTTTGTGTGGGTTAGTTATTCTGTATAATTTAATGGGTTGACTGTTTATGGAGACATGCTACGCAATCATTGTTAACATACACAATAACTTTTCTATAATCATAAATACTCGTTAAACTGGTTGAATTTGGAGGGTATCGCATACTTCGGTACAGTAAAGCCTTTAATATGTTCCGTTACACACGTCACTCTCTCACTTTAACAGCACTATCAGTCAGATTAATATTCATATTTTAGTTCATGATCTCGGTGTTCCTCAGTACTACATTTTGTATGTCTGGTTTATGACTTTTTAAGAAGAAAATTGTGGGAGGAATGTTCATATAACAGCATGTGTAGCCTGTGGAGAACATGTACATTAGCGGCCTTAGTGGAGGCGACGGAGAACAGGGAGAAAGCTGAACCGTGGGCCATAAGGCCCAGCGCACACTGCACACAGCAGAGGCAGAGCCGAGGCAGAGCCGCTTTTGTGGAGCACGCTTTCCAATGGGGCACCGCATACTGCACGCAGCCGAGGCGTAGGGCAGGATTAGCTGGGTCAGCCCTCTGTCCCTCTGTCCGAGCCGCACAGTTTTCCTCTGCCTGCGGCCCGAGGGGCCCGTTATCTCCGATCCCATCTCTGTCAGCGGTTCGCACCACCACAGAGGTGGTCTGTGGCACCGCGCTGCGCTCGGCCAGTAGTGACTTTCCAGCAGCAGTGTGTGCGTCTCTGACAGTACCTCACTTTCGTTCTTGTACGAAGTTTTTAGTTATGGAACACCTCATTCAGATAGTTCAGGACAACCCAGTGCTGTACGACACCAGTCATCCGGATTACATGCGGAATAAATTGAAGGACGAAATATGGAAGAAGGTTGCAGAGGAATTACATTACAGCAATTGTAAGTATTATTTATTAATTGATTTATTTATTTTATATGAATTTTCACAATATACATGTAATATTAATGACATAAGTCGTTCTCTTTAGTATTGGCCTCTTTTTATAGCTGCATACTGCCATTGAACAGAACCTTCTGGTGAATTAAAACACTCATTAAATTTTTCTCTCGTAAGAAACGCTTCACTCGTGTTTCTGCACCTACTTGGAGCAGGAGACAGAAGCTGGTTGGTACTCAGTGGTCCCATGTCGTCCTCCTCGGCGAGATCATTTGACGTAATGTTATCAGTCCTCAAGTAATTATGAAGTACACATGTAGCTGTCACAATTCTATCTAAAGCCTCTAGTTTACACTCAAAAGGCCGTTTAAACACACGAAATCGGGAACTCAAGATACCAAATGCACACTCTACAGTTTGACGAGCACGAGACAGTCTGTAATTATAAACTTTATATTTGTCATTGCCAGTAACTCTGCATTTAGGGTACGGTCGCATTAAGTTTTTTAATAATGGAAATGCCTCATCACCTACGAAAACGTAAGGGGCTCTATTTTGTTGTCCAGGAAGCGATTTATCTCCTGGGATTTTTAAAGTTCCGTCAGTCAGTTTTCTTCCTAATACTGAATTAGAAAAAATATTTCCATCAATAAATCTGCCCATTGAACCGACGTCTATAGAGGTAAATCTGTAATGAGCATCGACAGTAGCCATTAATACTACAGAGCAATGCTGTTTGTAATTGAAAAATGAGGAACCAGATAACTGAGGTTTTCGCAAATTGATATGTTTCCTATCAACAGCTCCAAGACAATTGTAAAACTGCCGTTTCCTCTCAAAGTCAGAAGCAATATTTTCCCACATAACTGTTGTTGGCTCAGGTAGATAAATGGGTTGTAGATGCTTCCATATCGCTCCACACACATCATAAACTATCTTCGACGCTGTCCTTTGACCCATGCGGTAGCTTAGAGCGATGGTTTTAAACATGTCCCCCGTTGTTAAATACCTAAAATTAAAAAAGACAACAATCCGTTTATGTTGCATAAGCAGAGTGGACAGAAAGTTACTAAGTGTTTCGACATTTATGGTATGTGTACACGAAATCACAGATTGTTTCTGTCACTATTAGGGGAATGGGGCAAAACTATTCGAAAATGTAACTGTTCACCTTTCTTATGTTACTTTATACGGAAATATATGAGAAACTAAATTCAGGAATTCCTTGTTGCAGGGGAAACAGCGAAAGAAAATTGGAGAAAACTTGGGGATTGTCATCGAGATGCCCTCCGTAGACAGAAAAAGAAGAGTGGGCAAGCAGCGACCTCAGTCCGCCCATGGCTGTACTAAAATCAGATGGAATTTTTAGTTCCATATATGGCCAACAGAGGTACTGTAACAAATATAATGGAAGAGGTAAATGCTACAACGAGCGTTGCAAATGATGGTGGAGAAGACATAACAGACACACAGAGGAACGAAACACAAGACGACTTGGGGACGCCATTGTCAAAGAAGAAGAAGAAAGCAGATGTCAGTAAAATCATTCTTGAAAGCATTAACAGCTACGAGGAGAGAGCTAAGAAAAGAGACATTTTACGCGAAAGATCACTGCATCAAGAAAATGACGCCTTACACCAATTTTTCATGTCGATGTACCTATCGACAAAAGAGATGCCAAAGGCGTACCAAGTATTGGTAAAGAAAAAAGTGTTTCAGATAGTATCTGAAACGGAGGAGGAAATTTTGACTAAATCAGTGGCTCCACATCATTCATCAATACCATCATGCAGCACAGAAAATAGTTCGTCTACCACGTCAATATCTGACTCTCCTGGTATAGAGTTTGAACCTTCAGCACCACATTTACTATAAACAGTGTTATCATGTTCATTATTTTAACAAATTTACAGATGGAAATTGTTTCTCTGAACTTTAATAAATATTGAGAGAAAAAATACTTTATTTCAATTGCATACCTTAAACATACAGCTAATTTTTCTTCTGTAGGTATGGGCTCCCGCATGTGACTTGGTTTTCCTCTTATGTCTTGCTCTATCAGTGTATGAACCTCTTCAAACTGCCGTCTGTTCAGTCGGAAGCTTTCCCTGAATACGTGATCAGGAACTTCCGTAGACAACGCGTATTCGCCATGTGTTCTTCGCTTTTGCATGTACTTGCTTTTCCATAGAGATCTTTCTCTGTTCTTGTATGCACTGTACAATAAAATAACACGCCTGAGTTCCGAATCAGAATCGGAATCTAAGTCTAACTGCATAGACAGACCCGCGGTGGACATTACTGGGCGTTCTGTGTTTCGCGAGCGCTGGGCCACCACTGAGCTCTGCCGTGCCTCTGCTGCGTGCAGTGTGCGCTGACCGGCAAAACCCATGTTGCTCTGCTACGCCTCTGCTCTGCCTCTGCTGCGTGCAGTGTGCGGCGGGCCTATGTTGTGTCCAGAGACCTGGCTGTGCGAATGATTGTGGGAAGCAGCGCTCTGTGGATTGTAGCTGGAGAGGGACTGCAGGCCGTGTCACTCCCCTCTTCCCACTCAAGGTCGGAGCAGGAGTGCAACGGTTCTCAAAACATTTTACCAGGACCGTGTGACAGACTATCGCAAAGGTGGCCAGGTGGCGGAAACTAGGTGCAGGAACCCATTTAAGAGAATCTGTTGTAATCGGAGCTTTTGTGTAAATAGTGGGACGGTCATAAAAATCCAAGCATTCTCATGTTAGAAGCTGGGACAATATGGAAAAAGAAGCTGGTTCACGTGTTCATTGGAGGCAAGACTGTAACTCCCTGACGCCAGGAAGTCACTAGGTTATTTTAGCGGGCGGCAAAAACATACATTTCACGGACGCGACTGTCTGGGAAGCTTAACAGCTTTCTTTCAGAAATTGGAAATGGTCGACCTGGAAAGATTAGATCTCTCCATAAATGAAGGACTGTGGTCCCGTCTAGGTAGACGTTTTTTGCCGAAACGTGACCATGCTTTCCGTGATAACGACGCCTCTCTAGTCTAAAATATTCTTTTTGCAGAAAAGAGAGATTTTGATCCTCTAATTGGTTCCTCTCAGGATATTCCACAGCGTGGGAACCCCAGTGCTGTGTCTGGATTGGCTACCAGGCCGACAGAACAGTCAAGAGCGGAGATTCAATGTGTAGAGGATAGTTCGATTGGTTTGTACAACGTGGAGGCGTTTTCTTCTTTTTGTGCTAATTCGGCTCCCGTATTGAGGCTTGGTGGAAAGTGATTATGATTCTTTGCCTCCTTCGTCTTCTGGTCCTCCCCTGGTGGAGAACTTCAAGTCTTTCCCTAGAGGGTGACAGTTGTGGTCTGCAACTTGTGGTGGACTAAGAGCCAGTGACAGTTTCCAACTATACTGACAGTGGACTGCATACCATCTGAGTCACATCGTACATCATGAGGGTGAACTTATTTATTCTGAGTCGGCCATCTGACGTTTGACAATTGCAGCATGCATTGTCGTGCCAGATAGTCAAATTGGTTTGGCCAGTCTAGAGAACGTGTGCACATCGAAAGCTGCCGGGATATGGGAGCGCTGATAGGGAAGCTTCCCGCGTTCTAATAATCAGAACACGAGTCCTCGTTGTTTGCAAATTTCGTGGACGCGTCAGAACATCACAGCTGTCACAGTGCGCCACTCCTCGCCCTCAGCATGCCGTTTTCTGCTGCCGCCTGAATCAAAGTGAAAGGGTAAAGTATTGCTGTAACAGTGTAGGGTTGTTAAATGATATTCACAGCTCCTTGTTCTCCGGTGAACCATTGTTTTTGACACGTAGCCGTAGTTGATTCCATTTGAATAGAATTGGGCCTCACAGCGGCTTCATGTAAACAAAGACAGACTGAATTGTAAGAGTGATTAATTCAGGAGAGAATTTGTGTAGCTTCCACCCCAATGAATGCTTTGCCAACCAATCACCATTCATTTCCTGATTTGTGTTTGTAATTTTTTGGTAAGATTTATCCTCTTGTTGTAGTTATAAAAGGATGAATAAATTTTTTTGTCATTCTCTATGTAAACCTAATTACGCCACTGTTCTCATTCATACTCCCTCAGTTATTCACCGTTTTTATTTTTTTGTATTAATGCATGGGCACACCAGCAATTGAAGGTTCAATTTATTAAGTTAGTTAGTTTGATTATTAGTTTGAGTTCGGAAAGTGACCGCAGACATAGACTACAAAAGTGCCATGAGTACATTTACTCACTTGATACATAAAAATTAAGGGTGTAGCTCACGATTTGAAGATTATTGAGTAGCTAATACTTTTCTGTATGTAATGACAATAACATTTAGCATCACTCGAAGATGTATTTATGATTAAAGCAAGAGACGGCTTGCAGGTTCCCTGGTAAACGAGTGGCTCGAAGATTTATTAAGTAATAGGACCCTGTCTCTGGCCTTCGATGGCTGGACTTAGAAATCAGGAAAAGGGGAGCCTTTTACAGGTTAAGGAAAGGCATTAAATGGAAATACGAAGGGTGCTTGGAACAAAGGGCAATTCGAAAAAGGTAATAAAAGATCGCATATGACACATGTGGCAAAATGAATGGGACACTTTAGACACAGGCAGGAGAACATACAAATTTCTCCCCAACATCAGGGAGGCATTAAAAATAAGATTTCTTAACCCGTCGAATGGATTTATATACTCGTATTATCTGACTGGCCATTGCCCATATGCTACGTATCTACACAAAATCAAAAGACATATGAATGATAGTTGCGCCTACGGTAGTGTGGGCACAGCGGAATACACATTTTGGGACTGCGCGCTCTATGAAGATGCGGCAGTTAATGGACGCCAGGTATTACGGATGTTGGATCCCAAAGCAGCAGAAAGGAGCGAGTCAGGTTGGTACATCTTTGACGACACTGCAGCCGCAGTATCCAGGAAGGCCAAGGAAGACTTCATGAGGCATTCAATCATAAGTCAACATGCTGCCATTCAGGCTAGACAACATACTTTGCAAATGGAGAGAAGATTACTGAAGTCGGCGACCACCGAATGAAATATTTTCCCAAGAATGTACATTACGTCAATACAAGTGAGCATGGAAGTGTGCACTTTTTTAGCTGTAACAGTGACAGGTGCAATTGCTTGCTATAGTGGAAACGTTGTTGACGTGCTGCCCGACGCCCACGAATCCAGTAGACAATGGCTGTTGACAGGGGTAGTATAAGAACGGATCCCGTAGCGGAAATAACCATCTACAAGTTAAGTGCACCAAAAAAAAAAAAATGAATAAACAGAGAACCGATTCTGTAGGTCTTATAGTAGTATTATTAGTTGGGTAACTGGTTAAAGGTTTTATTGTAGTTTTGTAGTAGTAGAAGTAGTTGTAGTATTTAATAAAGTAAGTCTCAGAAATAAATATATAAATTTATTACTATCCAAGGAAATGTGATTTGTATGATTCATTTTAGCTTTTCAGAAATGCTCAAATGCGTGTGAATTCCTGCTGGACCAAACTACTGAGGTCATCGGTCCCTAGACTTACACACTACTTAAACTAACTTACACTAAGGGTAACACTCACACCCATGCCCGACCGAGGACTCGAAGCTCCGGCGTGAGGGACCGCACGATTAGTGACATGGCGCCTCCAACCGTGCGGCCACTCCACGCGGCGGCTTTTCAGATAGTAGGCTGTAGTAATGAATAATAAGTAAATGAACAAATATTGATACGATCTAGCGGACAAGGTGAGCAAAAGTCTGCGGTTGTTTGCTGATGACGCTGTCCTATGTGGGAAAGTGTCGTCGTCCAGTGTCTGTGGGAAAATAAAAGATGACTTAGAAAAAAATGTTTGGTTGGTCTTATGAAAAAAAGCCTGCTCTAAATATGGAAAAATATAAGTAAATGTAGATGAGTAGGAAAAACAAGCTTGTAATTTTCGAATAACACAGTATTAGTATGTTGCTTGACACAATCACGTCGATTAAATATGTAGGTGTAACGCTGCAAAGGGATATGAAATGCAACGAGCACGTAAGGACGGTACAAGGAAAGGTGTATGGCAGACTTAGGTTTATTGGAAAATTATGAGGATGTGTAAAGGTGACCGCGTGTAGAAAACTAGTGTAACGCATTCATTACCAGGTAGGATTCAAGGAAGACATCGAAGTAATTCAGAGGTGGACAGGTATTTCTGTTACCGATAGGTTCTATCAACATTACGAGTGTTACGGAGATCTTACGTGATTCCCAATGGGAATCCCTGGGGGGAAGACGACGTTCTTTTCACGAAACACATTTAAGACAATTCTACCATTTATTGGGAGTGCATACAGTATATTTTGAACTCCTGCACCGATACTTCGGCTGACAATCTTTCAGCCACTGTAGAGGTGAGTTGTTTGCAAGATGCTTAAAGCACTTCACGCTGTGGACTAAATGTGCATGCGTGAAAGATAAAACTACTGATAACAGAGCGTCAGCTACAGATAACATTTTACACCTCTAAGAGTAAAACAAAGCAAGCGCAGAGTCAGCGATTTCATAGTGCTTACGAAGTGTTTGGTTGAGTGTTATGGACGGTATATGTTGGAATACCAGGCAGTGAAGACATAGAACAATATTTACTCTCAGAATGCAGACGTAAAATGAGGGGTTCCATGATTTTTCGAGCTGTAAACTATCGCCTCTGTTGAGCAGGTTGTGTAAACTATGGGATGGCCAGTAGAAATGCAATGTTCAACCTCTGCTGAACCGCAAATCATTCTTCACAGTTCCCAGAAGAGCCGCTGTGTTGGCCGGTGGTAAGTAGAGCTCGTCCACTGTATTCTTCTTCATTATTCTTGCAATTTTTGACGATATACGTCCCACATACGGAAGAAGGGCCACAGACTTTATATTCTTTCTTCTGCTTCTTCTTATGGTTGCTCTGGCGCTTTCGCTTGCACAGCTCTCTTATCTGACGTATTGTGCATCCATTCTTACTGAATATCTCATGTAGTTGTACCAGTACAATCTGTAGGTTACCAGAACCAGACACTGCACGAGCCCTGTGTACTGAAATTTTAACTACACTTGTGGTTTGCAAAGGATGTTGGAAGATAGAGTCCTGCAAGTATAAATCGATATGCGTAGGCTTACCGTAAACAGAATGTATTAAAAACCCATCTATCCAGAAATAGTAGTCAACCGTTCATTACTTGTTCCACTGTAAATTTGATATTTTTGTGAATGGAGTTCAGATGCTCAAAAAACCGGATCAATTCGTCCTCGCCATAGGACCCACTATGAATGTGTCATCGAATAATCTCCATAACATCATTGGTTTTAAAAATGCAGCAGAGTTGTGATTTTGTCCATTATAAATGGTCTTTTTGAAAGCCTGCGGCTGTGAAAACACTGGGTTTGTTTATAAGTAACTTTTCTGCTACCAGTCATAATTTTCTTTTATTCGTATTTTATACGACGCGTTTCGGGAAATGATTCCCATTTTCAAATGTATTTTTCTTTGTACTGTGCCATTTTCATGTAATGTTTTCGTAGTGTCAGGCTCTGCTGTGTTTTGTTGATTTTACTGCAATATATAAAAAAGGCGAAATTTTTAGTTAGTTACCGATTTTTGTATGTAGTTAGTGGTGAAATATGGAAGAACTTGTACTTACAGTCTTCTTACGGTTCATTTGTGCAGAATCTCACACATGGTAAACATCACTCACAACTTTCAGTGTACAGTACACATCGAAACAACTTACATAAACAAACAGTTACAAAGATGTTTTTAGACAGAGTTGACCGAGGTCATGTTACAGGTCCATCGCCGATATGCTTTTGTACAGAAGATATTTATCTTAACGATACGGAGTATAATTTGCTTACATCATTTATACAATGGTGCTTGTTTCTATGTGTTACTAATTTGCTTAAGTATGTTTTCGCATACACATCCACAGAAGACTGCTGGTCCATCCAGTAGAGAGTGTGCTGCGACAGACTTTATAGTATTCTTTTTCTTGTCTGCAGTAGAAGTTGTCATTTCCACGTCTTCAATTGTTTTATATATTGTCTGTCTTGAACGTCGACGATGTGACAATTCAGACAATATATAAAACAATTGAAGACGTGGAAATGACAACTTCTACTGCAGACAAGAAAAAGAATACTATAAAGTCTGTCGCAGCACACTCTCTACTGGATGGACCAGCAGTCTTCTGTGGATGCCGGCTCAACTTCAGCATTGACATCAACGATTCCTTCACACATGACAACAGATGGTTAACTGTTGCTATAGTACGAGGTGGATCCGGAGTTCCAAATCTATCTGGCCTGGAGAGCTTTGTGGACCGTGATGTCATCGCCTATAGAACTTACCATGTTACTGAGAACGCTAATAAAGACTTTGGCAAATCTACCTATTGTCGACGTTCAAGACAGACAATATATAAAACAATTGAAGACGTGGAAATGACAACTTCTACTGCAGACAAGAAAAAGAATACTATAAAGTCTGTCGCAGCACACTCTCTACTGGATGGACCAGCAGTCTTCTGTGGATGCCGGCTCAACTTCAGCATTGACATCAACGATTCCTTCACACATGGCAACGGATGGTTAACTGTTGCTATAGTACGAGGTGGATCCGGAGTTCCAAATGTATCTGGCCTTATAAGTTTTTCATTTAGTATTTTGTCTTCATATTTTCTGTAACGTTTGTATATTTTGAGTTCTTCTAATAATTTCAGTTTACGCCCTTTATGTATTGCCCTCTTATATATTGCAGTACAATCAGCAAAACAAAGCAGAACCTCACATCTCGAAAACATTACATAAAAATGGCATAGTACAAAGAAATACACACTTGAAAATTGGAATCATTTCCCGAAAAGCGTTGCGTAAAATATGAACAAAAGAAAAATGTAACTGCAGGCAGAAAAGCTATTTATAAAGAAACCCACTGCAGAATTGCGTGACTTTTCTTCAAAACCCTCCATAAATAAATTAGCTACGATGGGTGAGAGATGACTGCTCACGGCAACACCACAAATCTGTTCAAAATTTTGGTTATAAAATAAAAAGTAAGTGGAGGTTATCGCATGCTTAAGTAATGCCGTTATGTTCTCTTCAAACTTGCTGCTACACAGTGACAGAGTGTCAGCGATAGGTACTTCTGTGAACTAAGAAACGACATCAAAGCTGTCCAATAATTCATAACTGTTAATTACTAATAAAATCTGCTGACTTACGCATATGATGTTCACGATTACCTGCAGAAAGTCCCAACATCGATGCTAAATATTTGGCCATTCACTAAGTAGGTGCGCTATGTTATTCAGTATTGTTCTAAACGTCAATGCTTTTATTATATGTCCCATGTGCGGTGTATGGCTTCCATCTTCATCTGCATCGCTCTCATCGCTCCCATATTAATTTATGGAGCTGAGGAAGGCCGTCTAATCTTGGAGAAACAAAGCTGGGTCCCTTCAATGTTCTGATAATTTCCTTTGGTATCGAGCAGGAGTCATAAATTGAAGCAGTTTTCTTTGAACTTGTGCAGTGGGGTGCTTGTCAATCTTATTATATGTTATGTCCTCACATCCCTCGTTATATTAATTTCACTTTAATTACTAATATGTCGTTGTTTTATAATGAACATGCATTGCACTATATATATCATGGGTGTTGTACAAAAAAATTTTCGAACTACAGAACAATAAATAAAATGTTTTTGCACTCTACTTACCAGAACGTCTGTACAGCGCTGCCTACCAGTCGGGCCTCTCACGGCCGCGTCTTTAAGTTGACATAAATTCACACTATTTTGACTACTTAAAATATGAACGAATTTTGAGGTATTAATGCTTTTAAAATAACCTATTAATTTAAAGTTAACACTAAAAAAAACAATTTTTATACTTTTACTGGTGGCTTTTATTCTTATTGCAAATTTGTTCATTGTCTTCAGATCGTAGCAGAATGCTCCGAGCGTAAATGTTTGGTGTACCTATAACACGTAAATTGAGTTATTCTCTCTTTCTTCTCTACATAAGACACAGATCTTCTAATATTCTTGGCTGTTGGTTTCACTGCCTTCCTGGATCCGGTGCTACTATTGAGTTCAGTGACGTCTTTACCTCTGCCGGTTGTTATGCCAAATTGATCATAAAAGCCCGGCGTCTCATTGTATGCATTGTATGCATTTACGATACTTATATCGATCATGTTGAAGAAAACCACCAATGGCTAGCGCCTTGTTTTTCTCTTCACACTGTAGCATTGCGTCATCTGGTCCATGATATCAGCGCCACCCTCAGTCTCACTGTGTGTCATTATAACTTTTCATTTGTGATGATGAGGCCGTTGGTTGGTAATGAAGAGAGCTAAGGGCGGTAACAACTTTGTTTTCCTTAGGAACATAATAGGCTATCGTCACATATGGTTGAAAACCAAATAATGTATTATTCACGTCCTTTAGGTGTAATAAAATCGGCAGGTAATGCACGGTTTTTTTTTATAGTACCCACTAGTGTCAGACCTTCTGACAACAAGTAATGAGCTAAATCGAGAAACGTAAAAAATTATCAGAGGCTATATTACATTCAGACATTTCACGTTCATTCACCAGGATTTTCACAACGTTCTCTCCAAGTCACACGGCTTTGGTTTCATCCCCCTTCCCCGGATACACTTTCATCTTCCAGCAGTAGCTTGTTGCACTGTCACAAATTGTCCAGAACTTTATTCTGTATATACCAGATTTTGATGGGATATATTGTCGAAATGCATAGTGACTTCGAAATGCAGCCGACTGTTCATCCACGGTCATGCACCATCCTAGAATGTAGGCATCAATCCCTAAGGGTAATTTCTCACATCTCAACTGGTTCCAGTTTGTCACTTGACCCATGTTGACGTCCGGTTGCTGCACTGTCAAAGCACAACACACTCAGAATAGCATGGGAGTGGTTACGAGACATAATTTCATTGACCAATGGTTGGCCATTCTCAGCGCTCCAAAGATGACTGATATCCTCATTTCTCGACTCGTGAACTCCAGTCAAAATCAGAACACTAAGAAACTTTTTCATTTCAAGCATATCTATATCCACTCAGTTCTCATGAAAGATTCGACCTTCGTTGTTGATCCGCATACACACTCTCTCAATGAGTGGTACACGAAAGAACAGCATAAAACGAGGGCCGTACAGGTGGAAACATGCACCAACATTTTAATACAAAGCCATAGGTAAATTTTTATAATTTTTTTCAATATTATGACCAACTTGACAAAATAGGATTAGTCATAAAATGTAATTAAAATGAAAATGTATAGTTACAGAGAAGATATTAAACATCTGAGGCCCGACGATAAGTAAAGGGTTAAGAAACTGAGAGTAAAAGTATTTTTAATATGAAAAATAATGCAATTACACACAGACTAACTAACCATTAAGGAAAAAATCTGATGTTTCGATAGTAACTCGCACAATTTAACATTACTACTTGTACTACTTGTACTCTCAGCTTCCCATTTTAATGATGTTTACATGCACGAGAAAGTATGAATATCACACGTCTCTTTCTGCTACATAATCATGCATTAATGTTAACTCTTTTTCTCCCTAAAGCAACATGCACTATCATCGTGAACTGAAAAAAAGAAGGAAAATCATATTGCCGTGCAGGCTATGAATGCCATAACGTGGCCGCATGGTAAATTTGTATTGTCCTGTGGTTCTCGCAGTGCCCTCCACTTTTTAATATGCAGTCATTTAACGGTATGTCCACGTAAACCACAAACTAACATCGCTTGTGGTAAGTATTCCGGTCCAGATCTCATACCAATTTTGTTTCTTTCAACGTTCATTGATGAAATACATTCATATTTAACAATCATATGCAGGCACTAGCTCAATCGAAGATTTGTGCATAAAGCCTGGAGGGTTGTCTGGGACACAAGAATGTATCACTGGTTACAAATGGTTCAAATGGCTCTGAGCACTATGGGACTCAACTTCTGAGGTCATTAGTCCCCTAGAACTTAGAACTAGTTAAACCTAATTAACCTAAGGACATCACAAACATCCATGCCCGAGGCAGGATTCGAACCTGCGACTGTAGCGGTCTCGCGGTTCCAGACTGCAGCGCCAGAACCGCACGGCCACTTCGGCTGGCCACTGGCTACAAATTTGCATTAAGATTTAGGAACAAACCCTGTGTTCAAACTTTATGAAATACCTTGAAGAAAGTGACACATAGTCAAAATGTGGTTTGAAGAGCTGTTGGCGTAAGTACTATGGGTTTTCTTTTCTGACGACAAAAATCTGACATTACACGTCAAATGAAGGAGCAGACGATAGAATAGATTGCACCAGGCAGTTTTGTCTGGTGAACTCGTTGCTAAGTAAGCGTGCAGATCGGTTTAAACTTCGCTAGCCTATTCAGTAGTTTGCACACCACGTATTCTATCTTTCGTGGCTTAACGCGGGGCTAAGGACGTGTGGAATGTATTCATCTCTCACTGTAGGCACCCAAAAGCGATCATTATCTAAATAACGTTGTTACAGGATATGGATTTGAAGCGACATCCACCCGAATGCAAGTTCAGTGTGCTAACCACTGCACTTCTACATCTACGTCTACGTACATAAGGCTCAAGACACTGTATGGTGCGTGGCGGAGGGAACTTTGTACCACAACTAGTCGTATCCTTTCCTATTCCATTCACAAATAAAGCGGTGGAAAAACATCTGCCTCCAATTTTAAAGGAATATATCTAATAAACTTAGTTGAAAGAAAAGGTATAAACCACATAGAACCAGCAAATCTGACAAAAGAAAGTATACTTAAAGAAAATAAATTTTGAGAAAAATCAAAATTAGAAATAAGATAACCTAAATAAGCACCCAAAACAACTACAGTAATAGTTAAAAACTTTAAATAATAGGGCAAAGCAATAACATGAGGAATAGGAAAAATTAATCAAGACAAAAGACTTCCACCAAAACAGCAACAAAAACCAATTATACCAAACGAAATATAATAACCCTTATCATCAAAAGAAAATGTAGAATAAAAATTATTATCACCAGACATTGAATAATAAAAAAGACGAAAAGAATAAGAAGCAGTTAAGCCAGTAGAAAACAAATAAAGAAAAAAATTAAACAATTAATTCATCTTAAACAAACCATTTCAAGAATTAAATCCTTTGAATAAAAAACAGCTAAAAATGGTATACCACACAAAGAAAAACTAGAAACATTAAAACAAACTGAAGTTAAAGTCATAAAATTAACAATAGAACCTATAAAACGGATGTCCTGAGAATCCTTTAAATTATGAATTATTGAACCTGCACACATAAACAATAAAGCCTTAAATAAAGCATGAGCTAATAAATGAAAAAATGCAAGTTTGGGGTAACCCATAGCCAAAATTCTTATTATTAAACCAAGTTGTCTTAAAGTAGAAAGAGCAATAATTTTCTTCAAATCAAATTCAAAATTCGCCCCTAAACCGGCCATAAATATAGTTATACAACCAATTAAAAGCAAAAATCAACCACAATTATAAGTATCTAATATTGGTCTGAAACGAATTAATAAATAAACCCCAGCAGTAACAAGAGTAGAAGAATGAACCAAAGCAGAAACAGGAGTAGGAGCAGCTATAGCAGCAGGAAGCCAAGAAGAAAAGGGAATTTGAGCTCTTTTAGTCATAGCTGCTAAAACAA
The DNA here is from genome assembly GCF_023864275.1 of Schistocerca cancellata. NCBI lineage: Eukaryota > Metazoa > Arthropoda > Insecta > Orthoptera > Acrididae > Schistocerca > Schistocerca cancellata. Next base: position 265,446,305 of record NC_064629.1, read on the forward strand.
TTAATATAGTAATAAGCTTTATTTCAAAAGAATTAGAAATAAAATCATAATAATAAACGTAATTTCAACCACCAAAATTTAATATTCAAGCAATAGAAATTAAAATGGCAACATCACCAATATGATTAGAAAGTGCAGTTAATATACCCGCACTATAAGATTTCACATTTTGGTAATAAATAACTAAACAATAAGAAACCAAACCTAAACCATCCCATCCTAATAAAATTCTAATCAAATTAGTACTAATAATTAAAAAACCTATAGAAAGAATAAATATTAAAACAATAATAATAAAACGATTTATATTTTTTTCTCCCGATATATAGTCCTCTCTATAATAAATAACCAAAGAAGAAATATACATAACAATAGACATAAAAATAAGAGACATTCAATCCAAAATTAAAGTCATAACAACCATAGAACCATTTAAATTAAAAAGTTCTCATTCAACAAAAACTCTATAATCAATTATTAAATAATAAATACCCAAAATAAAAATTACAGTTCTAGAAAAAAATAAAGAAAAAAAACTCAAAGAACAAATAGAAAACAAATTCACGGCCTAAGATGAAAAAATTCATATCATTGATTCCACAAAACAACATTTTTAATTAAAATACTTAAGCAACCTAAACAAAAAAATACTCCCCCTTTAAACAAAGAATATTTAAAGGTAATCAATGTAAAAGTAAAAGATGATATTCACGAAAATAACCAAGAGAACAAGTATAAACACCAGAATAATAATTAACATGTTGAGAATTAGAATACATGTATAAAGTATAAACAGCTCTAAAAAAAGACAAAAAAATTAAAGCAAAAAATCTAAAAGAAGATCAAGACATAATTCTATTTAATAATCTAAGTTCACCTACCAAATTTAAAGAAGGAGGAGCAGCTATATTAGAAGAGCTCAAAAGGAATCATCATAAAGCCATTCTTGGTATCAAATTAATTATACCCTTGTTAATTAATAATCTTCGTCTACCTAAACGCTCATAAATAATATTAGATAAACAAAATAAACCAGACGAACACAAACCATGACCAACCATTAAAGAAAGAGAACCTATACAACCCCATCAATTCATAGTCATCAATCCTCCAATAACTATTCTTATATGAGCAACAGAAGAATATGCAATTAAAGACTTTAAATCAACCTGACGAAAACAAATAAATCTAACAATAACCCCACCAGATAAGCCTAAAGACAATCAAAAATAATTAAACTTTAAACCCAAATAAGAAATAACCTTCATAACACAAAAAATACCATAACCACCTAACTTTAATAAAACACCAGCAAGAATCATTCTACCTGAAATAGGGGCCTCAACATGAGCCTTAGGAAGCCATAAATGAACAAAAAATATCGGCATCTTAACTAAAAAGGCAAGAATTATAAACACATAAAATATAAAATAATAAGAACCAAAATCAACCGATAAAGGAAAATACAAAGTATTAGAAAAATCATAAACCCTAAATAAAACTAATAATAAAGGCAATCTAGCAACCAGAGTAAAAAAATTAAATAAACACCAGCCTGTAAACGTTCAGGTTGATAACCTCATCCTAAAATCAACAGTAAAGTAGGAACTAATCTAGCCTCAAAAAAAAAAATAAAAAGAAAGAAGACTCAATCTAGCAAAAGAACAATAAAGCATAATCATTAAAATTAAGACTATAAAGACATAAAAATTAGAATGATAAGAACTTAAATAAACTGAACCTCTAGCAGTAATTATTAAAGAACAATTTCAAAAATTAAGCAAAATCAAACTAAAAGAAAAATAATCAATACCAAAATAATATCTAATCATATTCAAATCCGCATATGAATAAACACAAACCATAAAAACAAAACTAGACATAAACATTAAAGAATGAACCAATCATCAACAATTATTAACCAAACAAAGAGGGATCAAAAAAATAGTTATAAATAAATACTTTAACATAAAGATAGACCAAAAGAATTAAAAAAATCATTCCCATGAGAACGAATTATTGAAACTAAAATAGAAAGACCTAAAGCACCTTCACAAACAGAAAAAACCAAAAAAATAACAGGAAAAAAATAATCATAATCAAACTCAATAAGTAAAACAATAATTAATATAAATAAAGAAAGAACAATATATTCTAATCACAAAAGAACCATTAATAAATGCTTACGTTTAGAGGAAAAAACATAAACACCAGCAAAATAAATCAATAAAGAAGTAAAGACGGAGAATATAAACATTAGTTTTAATAGTTTAAAAAAAACGCCGGTCTTGTAAACCGGAAATAAGTTCAGCCCCCACTTTTAAAACTTCAGAGGTGGAAAAGCTTTCCATCATCGGTCCCCAAAACCGATATTTTAATAAACTAACCCCTGAAATTATCAAAATAATAATTATATCACTATCAAACGTAATAAATATTAAATTTATTAAATTAAGACACCCAATATCAATAATGCTTTTCATTATCCTACAAACTTTTTTAGTCGGGCTAATAACAGGAACAATAATGGAAAGATATTGATTATCATATATTTTATTCTTAACGTTTCTTGGTGGTATATTAGTTCTATTTATTTATATTACGAGAATTGCATCAAACGAAATATTTAAACCTAAATCAATTACGATAATTATTACCTTAACTATATGAGTATTTATTATATCAATATTAATTATTCTAGATATAACAATAATTATAGACTTTTTCAAAAATACTGAAACTATAAATATTGATAATTCAATCAATTATCAAGAAATAACAATATCTTTAGAAAAACTATATAATAGACCAACATTTATTATTACAATAATAATAATAATTTATTTATTTTTGGCACTATTAGCAGTTATTAAAATCACCAATATTAACCAGGGGCCTATTCGTAAAATAAGATAATTTACTAATGAATAAACCCTTACAATTAAGACATCTTTTAATTAAAATCATTAATAACTCTTTAGTTGATTTACCTGCACCAACAAATATTTCATTTTGATGAAATTTTGGGTCCCTCCTAGGACTATGTTTAGTAATTCAAATTGTAACCGGACTATTTTTAGCTATACATTATACATCAAATATTGAAATAGCGTTTAGTAGTGTAGTTCACATCTGCCGAGACGTAAATAATGGTTGAATTATTCGAACCTTACACGCAAATGGAGCTTCTATATTTTTTATTTGTATTTATTTACATGTAGGACAAGGAATTTACTACGGATCCTACATATACATGCACACCTGAATAATTGGTACAGTAATTCTATTCTTAGTTATAGCAACCGCATTTATAGGATACGTTTTACCTTGAGGTCAAATATCATTCTGTGGTGCGACAGTAATTACTAATTTATTATCAGCAATTCCATATTTAGGAACAGATTTAGTTCAATGGGTATGAGGAGGGTTTGCTGTTGATAATGGAACATTAAACCGATTCTTTACATTCCATTTTGTACTACCGTTTATTATTGCTGCCATGGCAGCAATTCATTTATTTTTCCTCCACCAAACTGGGTCTAATAACCCTTTAGGACTAAATGGAGATATTGAAAAAATCCCGTTTCACCCATACTTTACTTTCAAGGACTCTATTACATTTGTATTAATAACATCATTATTAATTATATTATGTTTCATTAATCCTTACCTTCTAGGGGATCCAGATAATTTTGTACCTGCTAACCCATTAGCAACTCCCGTCCATATCCAACCAGAATGATATTTCTTATTTGCATATGCAATTCTACGATCAATCCCTAATAAGCTAGGGGGTGTTATTGCACTATTCTTATCAATTAGAATCTTAATAATTTTACCATTTTATAATAAAACACCATTTCGAGGTATTCAATTCTATCCTATTAATCAAATTTTATTCTGCATTATAGTAGTTGTTGTATGCTTATTAACATGAATTGGTAAACGAGCTGTTGAAGAACCTTACATTATAACAGGACAAATCTTAACAATTATCTACTTTACACACTTCTTAATTAATGTACATATTGCAAACGCATGAGATAAACTAATTAAGGAATAATAAGTTAATTAGCTTAGGAAAAGCATATGTTTTGAAAACATAAAACTAGAAGTTTAACTCTTCTATTAACTTTTCTTAAAAAATTTCACTACATAAATGAAATAAATAAAATCTTTAAACCGACAAAGAAAATAAAAAAATTTAAAGATAAAGGCAAAAAACTTTTTCAAGCTGAGTACATTAACTTATCATAACGAAAACGTGGTAATGTTCCCCGAACTAAAATAAACCCAAAGGACATTACAGCAAGCTTAATAAAAAATATAAAAGAATAAAAATCACCACCTAAAAAAATTAAAGCTAATAATATTCTTATAAAAACAATTCTTGTATACTCAGCTAAAAAAATTAAAGTAAATCCACCTGCACCATATTCAATATTAAAACCTGAAACTAACTCAGATTCACCTTCGGCAAAGTCAAAAGGAGTACGGTTAGTTTCAGCTAAACAAGAAGCAAAACAAGCTAAAGCTAAAGGAAAAGAAATAATAATAAATCAACAAAAAAGCTGGTAATTTATAAAATCAAACATGTTAAAACTACCAATTAAAATAATTAAAGATAATAAAATTAAATCCAAACTAATTTCATATGAAATTGTTTGAGCAACAGAACGAAGAGAACCTAATAAAGAATAATTTGAATTAGAAGACCAACCAGCAATTATAACAGTATAAACACCAAATCTAGTACAACATAAAAAAAACAAAAATCCGTAAGAAAAAGGACACATATAAGTCAAGTAAGGGAAAATTACTCAAACAGCCAAGGAAATTATTAAATTAAAAACAGGAGAAAAATAATAAAGTAAATAATTAGATATAATAGGAATTGGCTGCTCCTTACAAATTAACTTAATAGCATCACTAAAGGGCTGAGAAATTCCTACAAAACCTACTTTATTTGGGCCCTTTCGAATTTGGATGTAACCTAAAACCTTATGCTCTAATAAAGTTAAAAAAGCAACACTAATTAAAACACAAATAACTAATAAAAAAAATTCAAAATAAACATAAATAAATCATAAACTATCAATACTATTTGTAGAAAAAATCTACATAAATGAATTCTAAATTCAACACATTAATCTGTCAAAATAGTAATTTAATTAATATTAATCAATAAAATAAAAAATATTTTAACCATATGGTCCTTTCGTACTAATATGAATCAATAATCTTAGGATAGAAACCGACCTGGCTCACGCCGGTCTGAACTCAGATCATGTAAGAATTTGAAGGTCGAACAGACCTAATCACTGGGCTACTGCACCCAAAATTTTTTTTAATCCAACATCGAGGTCAGAATCTGCTTTGTCGATATGAGCTCTCAAAACCAATTACGCTGTTATCCCTAAGGTAACTTAATCTTATGATCATAAATTATGGATCAAAACAACATACATAAATAAATGATATAATAATGAAGAGTTTATTTATTCTTCATGTCACCCCAACAAAACATCATCATTAAATATAGATAGACAAACAAAAAACTATATAAAAATAAAATGTTAAGCTCTATAGGGTCTTCTCGTCCTAAAGAAAAATTTAAGCCTTTTGACTCAAAAGTTAAATTCAAAAATTTATTAAGAGACAGTTGATTTCTCGTCAAGCCATTCATTCCAGCCACTAATTAAGAGACTAATGATTATGCTACCTTTGCACGGTCAAAATACCGCAGCTCTTTAAAAATCTGCTCAGTGAGCAGGCCAGACCTCAAAGTATTTTCAAGAGGACATGTTTTTGATAAACAGGCGGAAATCAATTTTCCCTAGTTCCTTATAATAAATTCAGAAGGTAAAAATTATATACAAATAAATATACTAATTCTATCATTATTACAAAAATTTTAAAATTAAATAAATAATCTTAATAAAAAACCATAAATAATTATAAATTCAAAATAAAAAATAATGAACTAAAACGTAATCCTAAATATAGCTGGTTTAAAGCTTACTATTATATTTTATAAAACAAATTATAGGTTATTAACTTCAAAGCTTATCCCTTAAAGAATAAATAAGTTAATATTTATACTTAAAAAATTAAATAAAAACAATTAACTTCAAAAAATTAAATTTTTTCTTAAGAAACTAGATATCTTGGGAAACGATTAACATTTCATTTCTATAAATAATTTAATAATAATTATGATACATTAACTATAAATTATTTATAAATCAACCAGAATCGAGACAAGTAAAATAAATACTAAAATTTTGATAAACCCTGATACAAAAGGTACAATAAATAAAATCTACTTTTAAAAATTTAAAATAATATTTCATAAAACAATTACATTACCAATAAACTATAATCTAAAAAATCAATTCTACAAAATATACAAAGATAAATTCTACAAAATTATTTTTATTAAATAATTAAAGAAACAAAAAATAAATATAATAAAATAAATAATCAAGATATCCTCTGAATGGAATGAGATACCGCCAAATTCTTTGGGTTTAAAGACATTAACTAATAGTACCCTGGTAAATATAATTAACATTTAAAAATAATAGGTTATCTAATCCTAGTTTATTATTTAAATTTCACAGAAATATAAAAAGAGCTATAAATAAATTTTAACATTTCACCTTACAAATTTATATTTTAACCCTAAAAATATAAACAACTGTTTTAACCAATAATATTCACTTGTATCAAACGTATAACCACGGCTGCTGGCACGAATTATGCCGATACTAAATCAATTGCTAAATCCAAAATCACTTGATAATTAAATCAAATTACTGCAAAATAGAACATTTAGTTTAACAAAACTTACATATAATACAAAGAAAAAGTGAATAAATAAGCAAGATTAAAACTTTTGGAAACAAAATAAGAAATTCAAAAATTTTTAAAATTAAGAAAAAATAAAAGATTCAGATATTTAAAGAAAAAAAAAGAAAAAAAACACAAATAGTGACAAAAAAAATGAAACGCGCCCTCGAATGACCACAACAACTTCTCTATTATATATAAATAAAGATTAATATGGAACATGTATACCAATAAATGTATTATATTCTTTCTTATTTAATCTTTCTTTTTACTAATAATAAAGAAAAATTAAATAATATAATAAATGTATTTTATACAATTATGTAAATTAGTGTAATATGTTATTAATATAAAATTAACTTTATATTAAGTTAACTTAAATATTAATTAATTAAATAATTTAATTATAGAAAATAAATATAATTATATTTTTATAATTAAAATAATTATTTATATTAATATAATATTTTATATTTAATAATATAGATTATATTTATTATATCCAACTATAATAATAATTAATATTAATTTACATATTATTATATAATTTATAATATATTAAATTCTTTTAAGCTAAAAACATAAGTAGCTATAATCCTAGGTAAATAAATGTATTAAAATATTCACTTAATAATAATAAAATAACATTATAGGTATTTAAATTTAATTAGATGTAACATATTAATATAAAGTATTTATTGTATATAATACATAAAATATGCTCAAATTATCCGAACCGAGATAAACTAATTAGAAATAACCAAAATAATACATAAACAAATTTAAAAAAAAAAAGTTAATTTATATATTAAATAAAAATATGAAGTGCCTGATTAAAGGGTTACCTTGATAGGGTAAATCAAGTAAATAAAAATTACCTTCATTAAAAATTACATAAGACAGAATTAATCTACCTCCTTTAGTATCAAAAACTAATGTGCATCATACACCTTAATGTAAAAAGGTAAGCTAAACAAGCTAATGGGTTCATACCCCATTTATAGAGGTATCAATCCTCTCCTTTTTAATGACCAACAATTCTACAAAACTTCTCTTCCTATCAACATTAATGATAGGAACGATCCTGTCCATTTCATCAAACTCCTGATTTGGAGTTTGAATAGGACTTGAGATCAACTTACTTTCATTTATTCCGCTCCTAACAAGAAGTAAAAATATAATAATAAATGAATCATCAATTAAATATTTTATTGTCCAAGCAATAGCATCGACAATACTATTATTTTCAATTTTGCTGATTCAAATAAAATATCCAATCGGATGAGAAACAGAATTTATTCCATCAATAATAATCAGATCTAGATTATTATTAAAGATCGGGGCTGCACCTTTCCATTTCTGATTTCCAGAAGTAATAGGAGCTTCAAGATGAAATAACTGTTTAACACTAATAACATGACAAAAAATTGCCCCAATAATGGTGTTATCTTATTGTATTCAATTAAGAATTTTCGTTTGAACAATTATCATTCTAAGAATTATTATTGGGGCAATAGGTGGTTTAAATCAAACATCTCTATGACAACTTCTAGCATATTCCTCAATTAGACATTTAGGGTGAATAATTAGATCTCTAACAGTTAGAGAAAACATCTGAGAACTATACTTTATTATTTACTCTCTATTAAGATTAATTATGGTCTTATTATTTAAGCAAATAAATCTATTTTTTATAAACCAAATTTATTCAGCCAGAAATATAAAAACTGAAATTAAATTCATAATATTTTTATCTCTTCTATCCCTAGGTGGTTTGCCACCATTCCTTGGATTTCTACCAAAATGAATTGTAATACAAGCATTAATAGAAAATAACATAACAACTATTATAACCATTATGGTTGTATTAACTACAATTACACTTTATTATTATATACATATTAGATTCTCAGCCCTAATTATGTCATACACAGAAAATTCATGATCTATAAAAATAAAATCTCAAAAATCAAGAATTATTCTCCCTAGAACAGTAATAATTCAACAATAGGATTAATCTCAACATCAACCTTAATCTCATTATACTAAGGACTTAAGTTAACTAAACTAATTACCTTCAAAGTTATAATTAAAAGAATAATCTTTTAGGCCTTAGTAAAACTTCACACCTCTAGAATTGCAGTCTAGAATCACATTTGAATATAAGGCCTAAACATCATGGTAAGAGAGAAACATCTCATAAGTAGATTTACAGTCTACCACCTTAAATTCAGCCATCTTACCGCAAAAATGATTATTCTCAACAAACCATAAGGATATTGGTACTTTATACTTCTTATTTGGAGTGTGAGCAGGAATAGTAGGAACATCAATAAGAATACTTCTTCGTGCTGAACTCGGCCAACCAGGGTCTCTAATTGGAGATGACCAAATCTATAATGTTATTATTACAGTACACGCATTTGTAATAATTTTTTATAGTAATACCTATTATAATTGGTGGATTTGGTAATTGGCTCGTACCATTAATAATTGGTGCACTAGATATGGCATTCCCACGAATAAATAATATAAGTTTTTGATTATTACCGCCTTCACTAACCCTTCTTCTTACATCTTCTATAGTAGATAATGGTGCTGGTACAGGGTGAACAGTTTACCCCCCTCTTGCAGGAGCTATCGCACATGGAGGAGAATCTGTAGACCTGGGTATTTTCTCACTTCACTTAGCAGGTGTATCATCTATTCTTGGTGCAGTAAACTTCATTACAACAGCAATTAATATATGATCAGAAAGTATAACTCTAGATCAAACACCTTTATTTGTATGATCCGTAACTATTACAGCTCTTCTCCTCCTTTTGTCGCTTCCAGTATTAGCAGGAGCGATTACTAAACTACTAACAGATCGAAACTTAAATACATCATTCTTTGACCCTGCGGGAGGAGGTGACCCAACTATATATCAACACTTATTTTGATTCTTTGGGCACCCAGAAGTTTACATTTTAATTCTTCTAGGATTTGGAATTATCTCTCACATTGTATGTCAAGAAAGAGGAAAAATTGAATCATTTGGAACACTAGGTATAATTTATGCTATATTATCAATAGGACTAATAGGATTTATTGTATGAGCACACCACATATTTACAGTAGGAATAGACGTTGACACACGAGCTTACTTTACATCAGCAACAATAATTATTGCTGTACCTACAGGAATTAAGGTATTCAGATGATTAGCTACACTATATGGAACTAAATTCAAATTCAATCCACCACTATTATGAGCTTTAGGATTTATTTTTCTATTCACAATTGGTGGACTAACAGGGTTAGTATTAGCAAACTCATCACTTGACATCGTATTACATGATACGTATTATGTAGTAGCCCACTTCCATTATGTATTATCTATAGGAGCAGTATTTGCAATCATAGGAGGTGTTATTCAATGATACCCATTATTTACAGGATTAACTATAAATAATACATGATTAAAAATCCAGTTTACAATTGTATATATTGGGGAAAACTTAACATTCTTCCCTCAACACTTCCTAGGACTAGCAGGAATACCACGACGATATTCAGATTATCCAGATGCATATACATCATGAAATGTAGTGTCAAGAATTGGATCTACAATTTCTATTGTAGGAATCATTATATTTATTGTAATTATATCAGAAAGAATGGTTACAAACCGAGCAATCATATTTAGAGCTAATATAAGAAGATCAACAGAATGATTACAAAATAACCCGCCTGCAGAACACAGCTACTCAGAACTACCATTAATTTCTAGATTCTAATATGGCAGATTAGTGCAGTAGATTTAAGCTCTACAAATAAAGGTTTGACCTTTTATTAGAAAATTTATTAATGGCAACATGATCAAATTTATCCCTTCAAGATGGAGCTTCCCCATTATTGGAGCAACTATCATTCTTCCATGATCATACTATAGTCGTATTATTATTAATTACAGTAATTGTAGGTTATGCTCTAAGTTATATATTGTTTATTGCCTATACAAACCGAAACATACTACACAGACATTGAATTGAAACAATCTGAACAGCACTGCCAGCAATTACACTAATTTTCATTGCACTCCCATCATTACAACTACTACATTTACTTGATGATTCAGTATGTGCAATAATCACAATTAAAACAATTGGACGACAATGATACTGAAGATATGAATATTCAGACTTTATAGATGTAGAATTTGACACTTATATAACACCAGAACAAGACCTAGAAAATGACGGATTTCGATTCCTAGATGTAGATAACCGAACAATTCTACCAATAAATACGGAAGAGCATCAGACGTTCTACACTCATGAGCAGTACCTGCATTAGGGGTTAAAATTGACGCAACGCCAGGTCGACTAAACCAAGGAACATTTACAATAAACCGACCTGGATTGTTCTTTGGACAATGCTCAGAAATCTGTGGAGTGAACCACAGATTCATACCAATTGTAATTGAAAGAACTTCAGTAAACTTATTTATCAAGTGAGTATCTAAGATAATCTAAGGAGTTAGTTAAAATATATAACATTAGAGTGTCAATCTAAAATAACTAAACAATTAGTACACCTTGAAATACATCAGATGACTGAAAGTAAGTAATGGTCTCTTAAACCAAAAAATAGTAAATTAATGACTACTTCTGATGGGGAAATTTAATCCAAATCCCTCAAATATCCCCTCTCATATGATTCTCCCTATTCATTATATTTTCGGCTACATTAATTTTATTTAATCAAATAAACTTTTTTTCATTTAAACCAAATCTCATTAAAAGAGCAAAAAAAAGAAAAATTGATATAAAAAACTTAAATTGAAAATGATAACAAATTTATTTTCAACATTTGACCCATCAACTAATATCTTCAATTTATCATTAAATTGAACTAGAACATTCTTAGGATTATTATTAATCCCATCAATGTTTTGACTTACACCATCACGAATTAATATTATTTGAAATAAACTAAACTTAACCATACACAATGAATTTAAAACATTACTAGGACCAAAATCATTTAATGGAACAACATTCATCTTCATTTCAATCTTTATTATAATACTATTTAATAATTTCATAGGATTATTCCCTTACATTTTTTACTAGAACAAGACATTTAGCATTAACATTTGCAATCGCTCTAACTATATGATTAAGATTTATGTTATTTGGGTGAATTAATCATACCAATCATATATTTACACACCTTGTTCCTCAAGGAACACCGCCTGCATTAATATCATTTCTAGTATTAATTGAAACAATTAGAAATGTCATTCGATCGGGTACATTAGCAGTACGACTAGCAGCAAATATAATTGCAGGACACTTACTATTAACATTACTAGGAAATACAGGACCATCTATAGCAATAAACTTAATTTCACTATTAATTATTGGACAAATACTTCTATTAATTCTAGAATCAGCAGTACCAATAATTCAAGCTTATGTTTTCTCAATTTTAAGAACTTTATACTCTAGAGAAGTATACTAAACCTATGTTAACAACTCACTCAAACCACCCATTCCACTTAGTAGATTACAGACCTTGACCATTAACAGGAGCAATTGGAGCAATAGTTTTAGTATCAGGATTAGCAAAATGATTTCACCTATTTAACATTAACTTATTCATAATTGGATTTGGAATTACCTGACTAACTATAATCCAATGATGACGAGATGTAGTACGAGAAGGAACATACCAAGGACTACATACAGGATTTGTATCAATTGAATTACGATGAGGGATAATTTTATTTATTGCATCAGAAGTACTATTCTTCATTTCATTTTTCTGAGCATTTTTTAGAAGAAGACTAGCACCTACTATTGAACTAGGTATATTATGACCTCCAATAGGAATCCAACCTTTTAATCCTATACAAATTCCATTACTTAATACAGCTATTCTTTTAGTATCAGGAGTAACAGTAACATGAGCACATCATAGTTTAATAGAATCTAATCATACTCAAGCATTACAAGGACTATTCTTCACAGTATTACTAGGACTCTACTTCACTATACTTCAAGCATATGAGTATTGAGAAGCACCCTTCACCATTGCAGACGCAGTTTATGGATCAACATTCTTTGTTGCAACAGGATTCCATGGGCTACATGTAATTATCGGAACAATCTTCTTATCAACATGTCTACTTCGACATTCAATAAACCAATTCTCACCAAGACACCACTTTGGATTTGAAGCAGCAGCATGATATTGACACTTTGTAGACATAGTGTGATTATTCTTATACATCTCTATTTATTGATGAGGTAGATAATTGTTTTACTAGTATAAATAGTACATTTGATTTCCAATCAAAAAGCTTGATGTTAATCAAGAAAAACAATCCAAATTTTATCTACAAGAATTTTTATTAGATTTATTATTCTAATAATTGTTATAATCCTTGCAACAACACTATCAAAAAAATTAATTAATGACCGAGAAAAAAGATCACAATTTGAGAAAGAACAATATATTCTAATCTCGTATTTATTATAAGGAACTAGGCAAGATTGATTTCCGCCTTTTTATCAAAAACATGTCCTCTTGAAAATACTTTGAGGTCTGGCCTGCTCACTGAGCGGATTTTTAAAGAGCCGCGGTATTTTGACCGTGCAAAGGTAGCATAATCATTAGTCTCTTAATTAGTGGCTGGAATGAATGGCTTGACAAGAAATCAACTGTCTCTTAATAAATTTTTGAATTTAACTTTTGAGTCAAAAGGCTTAAATTTTTCTTTAGGACTAGAAGACCCTATAGAGCTTAACAGTTTATTTTTATATAGTTTTTTGTTTGTCTTTCTATATTTAATGATGATGTTTTGTTGGGGTGACATAAAGAATAAATAAACTCTTCATTATTATATCATTTATTTATGTTTGTTGTTTTGTTCCATAATTTATGATCATAAGATTAAGTTACCTTAGGGATAACAGCGTAATTGTTTTTGAGAGCTCATATCGAAAAAGCAGATTGCGACCTCGATGTTGGATTAAGAAAAATTTTGGGTGCAGTAGCCCAGTGATTAGGTCTGTTCGACCTTTAAATTCTTACATGATCTGAGTTCAGACCGGCGTGAGCCAGGTCGGTTTCTATCCTAAGATTATCGATTCATATTAGTACGAAAGGACCATATGGTTAAAATATTTTTTATTTTATTGATTAATATTAATTAAATTACTATTTTGACAGATTAATGTGTTGAATTTCGAATTCATTTATGTAGATTTTTTCTACAAATAGTATTGATACTTTATGATTTATTTATGTTCATTTTGAATTTTCTTTTATTAGTTATTTGTGTTTTAATTAGTGTTGCTTTTTTAACTTTATTAGAGCATAAGGTTTTAGGTTACATCCAAATTCGAAAGGGCCCAAATAAAGTAGGTTTTGTAGGAATTCCTCAGCCCTTTAGTGATGCTATTAAGTTAATTTGTAAGGAGCAGCCAATCCCTATTATATCTTATTATTTACTTTATTATTTTTCTCCTGTTTTTAATTTAATAATTTCCTTGGCTGTTTGAGTAATTTTCCCTTACTTGACTTATATGTGTTCTTTTTCTTATGGATTTTTGTTTTTTTATGTTGTACTAGATTAGGTGTTTATACTGTTATAATTGCTGGTTGGTCTTCTAATTCAAATTATTCATTATTAGGTTCTCTTCGTTCTGTTGCTCAAACAGTTATATATGAAATTAGTTTGGATTTAATTTTATTATCTTTAATTATTTTAATTGGTAGTTTTAACATGTTTGATTTTATAAATTAACGGCTTTATTGTTGATTTATTATTATTTCTATTCCTTTAGCTTTAGCTTGTTTTGCTTCTTGTTTAGCTGAAACTAACCGTACTCCTTTTGAATATGCCGAAGGTGAATCTGAGTTAGTTTCAGGTTTTAATATTGAATATAGTGCAGGTGGATTTACTTTAATTTTTTTAGCTGAGTATACAAGAATTGTTTTTATAAGAATATTATTAGCTTTAATTTTTTTAGGTGGTGATTTTTATTCTTTTATATTTTTTATTAAGCTTGCTGTAATGTCCTTTGAGTTTATTTGAGTTCGGGGAACATTACCACGTTTTCGTTATGATAAGTTAATGTACTTAGCTTGAAAAAGTTTTTTGCCTATATCTTTAAATTTTTTTATTTTCTTTGTCGGTTTAAAGATTTTATTTATTTCACTTATGTAGTGAAATTTTTTAAGAAAAGTTAATAGAAGAGTTAAACTTCTAGTTTTATGTTTTCAAAACATATGCTTTTCCTAAGCTAATTAACTTATTATTCCTTAATTAGTTTATCTCATGCGTTTGCAATATGTACATTAATTAAGAAGTATGTAAAGTAGATAATTGTTAAGATTTGTCCTGTTATAATGTAAGGTTCTTCAACAGGTCGTTTACCAATTCATGTTAATAAGCATACAACTACTATAATTCAGAATAAAATTTGATTAATAGGATAGAATTGAATACCTCGAAATGGTGTTTTATTATAAAATGGTAAAATTATTAAGATTCTAATTGATAAGAATAGTGCAATAACACCCCCTAGCTTATTAGGGATTGAACGTAGAATTGCATATGCAAATAAGAAATATCATTCTGGTTGGATATGGACGGGAGTTACTAATGGGTTAGCAGGTACAAAATTGTCTGGATCCCCTAGAAGGTAAGGATTAATCAAGCATAATATAATTAATAACGATGTTATTAATACAAATGTAATAGAGTCCTTGAAAGTAAAGTATGGGTGAAACGGGATTTTTTCAATATCTCCATTTAGTCCTAAAGGGTTATTAGACCCTGTTTGGTGGAGGAAAAATAAATGAATTGCTGCCATGGCAGCAATAATAAACGGTAGTACAAAATGGAATGTAAAGAATCGGTTTAATGTTTCATTATCAACAGCAAACCCTCCTCATACCCATTGAACTAAATCTGTTCCTAAATATGGAATTGCTGATAATAAATTAGTAATTACTGTTGCACCTCAGAATGATATTTGACCTCAAGGTAAAACGTATCCTATAAATGCGGTTGCTATAACTAAGAATAGAATTACTGTACCAATTATTCAGGTGTGCATGTATATGTAGGATCTGTAGTAAATACCTCGTCCTACATGTAAATAAATACAAATAAAAATATAGAAGCTCCATTTGCGTGTAAGGTTCGAATAATTCAACCATTATTTACGTCTCGGCAGATGTGAACTACACTACTAAACGCTATTTCAATATTTGATGTATAATGTATAGCTAAAAATAGTCCGGTTACAATTTGAATTACTAAACATAGTCCTAGTAGGGACCCAAAATTTCATCAAAATGAAATATTTGTTGGTGCAGGTAAATCAACTAAAGAGTTATTAATGATTTTAATTAAAGGATGTCTTAATCGTAAGGGTTTATACATTAGTAAATTATCTTATTTTACGAATAGGCCCCTGGTTAATATTGGTGATTTTAACAACTGCTAATAGTGCCAAAAATAAATAAATTATTATTATTATTGTAATAATAAATGTTGGTCTATTATATAGTTTTTCTAAAGATATTGTTATTTCTTGATAATTGATTGAGTTATCAATATTTATGGTTTCAGTATTTTTGAAAAAGTCTATAAATCTTGTTATATCTAGAATAATTAATATTGATATAATAAATACTCATATAGTTAAGGTAATAATTATCGTAATTGATTTAGGTTGAAATATTTCGTTTGATGCAATTCTCGTAATATAAATAAATAGCACTAATATACCACCAAGAAACGTTAAAAATAAAATATATGATAATCAACATCTTTCCATTATTGTTCCTGTTATTAGCCCGACTAAAAAAGTTTGTAGGGTAATGAAAAGCATTATTGATATTGGGTGTCTTAATTTAATAAAATTAATGTTTATTACGTTTGATAGTGTTTTAATTATTATTTTGATCATTTCAGGGGTTAGTTTATTAAAATATCGGTTTTGGGGACCGATGATGGAAAGCTTTTCCACCTCTGAAGTTTTAAAAGTGGGGGCTGAACTTATTTCCAGTTTACAAGACCGGCGTTTCTTTTAAACTATTAAAACAAATGTTTATATTCTCTGTCTTTACTTCTTTATTGATTTATTTTGCTGGTGTTTATGTTTTTTCCTTTAAACGTAATCATTTATTAATGGTTCTTTTGAGATTAGAATATATTGTTCTTTCTTTATTTATATTAATTATTGTTTTTCTTATTGAGTTTGGTTATGATTTTTTTTCCTATTATTTTTTTGTTTTTTTCTGTTTGTGATGGTGCTTTAGGTCTTTCTATTTTAGTTTCCATTGTATATAGTAGTTAACTATAACATTTGGGTTGCATTCAAAAAGTATAGATATAATCAAACAACCTTAAATAGAATAAGAAGCGAAATATTGCAGTCAGTTTCGACCTGGAAGGTTGGTAAATAAAATACCCTTTTTCTTATTAATTGAAGCCAAAAAGAGGCGTATTACTGTTAATAATATAATTGAACTATAATGTTCCAATTAAGAAAATGTAAAGTCAATATGAAAGCTGCTACCTTTTTATATTAGAGGTTAAATTCCGTTAACATTTCTAAAATTTATATAGTTTAAATAAAACATTACATTTTCACTGTAAAAATAGTATATGTATATTTATAAATACCTAGAAGTAAAAATACTTCCTTAACATCTTCAGTGTTATGCTCTAATCATAAGCTATTTAAGTAAACGAAAAATAATACCACCAAAATAAACGTTCAAAAAATAAAAGTTAAAAGATAAATCTTAAAATTAGAATCATATCAACCTTGTATATAACCAATTAAATAAATAAATAGTCTATATAAACCTTGACCACCAAATAATTCACCCCAACCATAATCAAATGATATAGATAAATAATAACCCAATTTTAAAGGAATATATCTAATAAACTTAGTTGAAAGAAGAGGTATAAACCACATAGAACCAGCAAATCTGACAAAAGAAAGTATACTTAAAGAAAATAAATTTTGAGAAAAATCAAAATTAGAAATAAGATAACCTAAATAAGCACCCAAAACAACTACAGTAATAGTTACAAACTTTAAATAATTGGGCAAAGCAATAACATGAGGAGTAGGAAAAATTAATCAAGACAAAAGACTGCCACCAAAACAGCAACAAATAATAAACCAATTATCCCAAACGAAATATAATAACCCTTATCATCAAAAGAAAATCTAGAATAAAAATTATTATCACCAGACATTGAATAATAAAAAAGATGAAAAGAATAAGAAGCAGTTAAGCCAGTAGAAAAGAAATAAAGAAAAATCAAACAATTAATTCATCTTAAACAAACCATTTCAAGAATTAAATCCTTTGAATAAAAAACAGCTAAAAATGGTATACCACACAAAGACAAACTATAAACATTAAAACAAACTGAAGTTAAAGGCATAAAATTAACAATAGAACCTATAAAACGAATGTCCTGAGAATCCTTTAAATTATGAATTATTGAACCTGCACACATAAACAATAAAGCCTTAAATAAAGCATGAGCTAATAAATGAAAAAATGCAAGTTTGGGGTAACCCATAGCCAAAATTCTTATTATTAAACCAAGTTGTCTTAAAGTAGAAAGAGCAATAATTTTCTTCAAATCAAATTCAAAATTCGCCCCTAAACCAGCCATAAATATAGTTATACAACCAGTTGAAAGCAAAAATCAACCACAATTATAAGTATCTAATATTGGTCTGAAATGAATTAATAAATAAACCCCAGCAGTAACAAGAGTAGAAGAATGAACCAAAGCCGAAATAGGAGTAGGAGCAGCTATAGCAGCAGGAAGCCAAGAAGAAAAGGGAATTTTAGCTCTTTTAGTTATAGCTGCTAAAACAATTAATTTAGTAATAAGCTTTATTTCAAAAGAATTAGAAATAAAATCATAATAATAAATGTAATTTCAACCACCAAAATTTAATATTCAAGCAATAGAAATTAAAATAGAAACATCACCAATACGATTAGAAAGTGCAGTTAATGTACCCGCACTATAAGATTTCACATTTGGTAATAAATAACTAAACAATAAGAAACTAAACCTAAACCATCCCATCCTAATAAAATTCTAATCAAATTAGGACTAATAATTAAAAAACCTATAGAAAGAATAAATATTAAAACAATAATAATAAAACGATTTATATTTTTTTCTCCCAATATATAGTCCTCTCTATAATAAATAACCAAAGAAGAAATATACATAACAAAAGACATAAAAATAAGAGACATTCAATCCAAAATTAAAGTCATAACAACCATAGAACCATTTAAATTAAAAAGTTCTCATTCAACAAAAACTCTATAATCAATTATTAAATAATAAATGCCCAAAATAAAAATTACAGTTCTAGAAAAAAATAAAGAAAAATAACTCAAAGAACAAATAGAAAACAAATTTACGGCCTAAGATGAAAAAATTCATATCATTGATTCCACAAAACAACATTTTTAATTAAAATACTTAAGCAACCTAAACAAAAATAATACTCCCCCTTTAAACAAAGAATATTTAAAGGTAATCAATGTAAAAGTAAAAGATGATATTCACGAAAATAACCAAGAGAACATGTATAAACACCAGAATAATAATTACCATGTTGAGAATAAGAATACATGTATAAAGTATAAACAGCTCTAAAAGAAGACAAAAAAATTAAAGCAAAAAATCTAAAAGAAGATCAAGACATAATTCTATTTAATAATCTAAGTTCACCTACCAAATTTAAAGAAGGAGGAGCAGCTATATTAGAAGAGCTCAAAAGGAATCATCATAAAGCCATTCTTGGTATGAAATTAATTATACCCTTGTTAATTAATAATCTTTGTCTACCTAAACGCTCATAAATAATATTAGATAAACAAAATAAACCAGAAGAACACAAACCATGACCAACCATTAAAGAAAGAGAACCTATACAACCCCATCAATTCATAGTCATCAATCCTCCAATAACTATTCTTATATGAGCAACAGAAGAATATGCAATTAAAGACTTTAAATCAACCTGACAAAAACAAATAAATCTAACAATAACCCCACCAGATAAGCCTAAAGACAATCAAAAATAATTAAACTTTGAACCCAAATAAGAAATAACCTTCATAACACGAAAAATACCATAACCACCTAACTTTAATAAAACACCAGCAAGAATCATTCTACCTGAAATAGGGGCCTCAACATGAGCCTTAGGAAGCCATAAATGAATCAAAAATATCGGCATCTTAACTAAAAAGCAAGAATTATAAACACATAAAATATAAAATAAGAAGAACCAAAATCAACCAATAAAGGAAAATACAAAGTATTAGAAAAAATCATAAACCCTAAATAAAACTAGTAATAAAGGCAATCTAGCAATCAGAGTATAAAAAATTAAATAAACACCAGCCTGTAAACGTTCAGGTTGATAACCTCAACCTAAAATCAAGAGTAAAGTAGGAACTAATCTAGCCTCAAAAAAAATATAAAAAGAAAGAAGACTCAACCTAGCAAAAGAACAATAAAGCATAATCATTAAAATTAAGACTATAAAGACAAAAAAATTAGAATGATAAGAACTTAAATAAACTGAACCTCTAGCAGTAATTATTAAAGAACAAATTCAAAAACTAAGCAAAATCAAACTAAAAGAAAAATAATCAATACCAAAATAATATCTAAACATATTCAAATCCGCATATGAATAAACACAAACCATAAAAACAAAACTAGACATAAACATTAAAGAATGAACCAATCATCAACAATTATTAACCAAACAAATAGGGATCAAAAAAATAGTTATAAATAAATACTTTAACATAAAGATAGACCAAAAGAATTAAAAAAATCATTCCCATGAGAACGAATTATTGAAACTAAAATAGAAAGACCTAAAGCACCTTCACAAACAGAAAAAACAAAAAGAAAATAACAGGAAAAATATAATCATAATAAAACTCAATAAGAAAAGGAATGATTTATATAAATAAAGAAAGAACAATATATTCTAATCTCAAAAGAACCATTAATAAATGCTTATGTTTAGAGGAAAAAACATAAACACCAGCAAAATAAATCAATAAAGAAGTAAAGACAGAATATAAACATTAGTTTTAATAGTTTAAAAAAAAACGCCGGTCTTGTGAACCGGAGATAAGTTCAGCCCCCACTTTTAAAACTTCAGAGGTGGAAAAGCTTTCCATCATCGGTCCCCAAAACCGATATTTTAATAAACTAACCCCTGAAATGATCAAAATAATAATTATATCACTATTAAACGTAATAAATATTAATTTTATTAAATTAAGACACCCAATATCAATAATGCTTTTCATTATCCTACAAACTTTTTTAGTCGGGCTAATAACAGGAACAATAATGGAAAGATATTGATTATCATATATTTTATTTTTAACCTTTCTTGGTGGTATATTAGTTCTATTTATTTATATTACGAGAATTGCATCAAACGAAATATTTCAACCTAAATCAATTACGATAATTATTACCTTAACTATATGAGTATTTATTATATCAATATCAACTATTCTAGATATAACAATATTTATAGACTTTTTCAAAAAATTGAAACTATAAATATTGATAATTCAATCAATTATCAAGAAATAACAATATCTAAAAAAACTATATAATAGAGCAACATTTATTATTACAATAATAATAATAATTTATTTATTTTTGGCACTATTAGCAGTTGTTAAAATCACCAATATTAACCAGGGGCCTATTCGTAAAATAAGATAATTTACTAATGAAAAAACCCTTACGATTAAGACATCCTTTAATTAAAATCATTAATAACTCTTTAGTTGATTTACCTGCACCAACAAATATTTCATTTTGATGAAATTTTGGGTCCCTACTAGGACTATGTTTAGTAATTCAAATTGTAACCGGACTATTTTTAGCTATACATTATACATCAGATATTGAAATAGCGTTTTGTAGTGTAGTTCACATCTGCCGAGACGTAAATAATGGTTGAATTATTCGAACCTTACACGCAAATGGAGCTTCTATATTTTTTATTTGTATTTATTTGCATGTAGGACGAGGTATTTACTACGGATCCTACATACACATGCACACCTGAATAATTGGTACAGTAATTCTATTCTTAGTTATAGCAACCGCATTTATAGGATACGTTTTACCTTGAGGTCAAATATCATTCTGAGGTGCGACAGTAATTACTAATTTATTATCAGCAATTCCATATTTAGGAACAGATTTAGTTCAATGGGTATGAGGAGGGTTTGCTGTTGATAATGAAACATTAAACCGATTCTTTACATTCCATTTTGTACTACCGTTTATTAATGCTGCCATGGCAGCAATTCATTTATTTTTCCTCCACCAAACAGGGTCTAATAACCCTTTAGGACTAAATGGAGATATTGAAAAAATCCCGTTTCACCCATACTTTACTTTCAAGGACTCTATTACATTTGTATGAATAACATCATTATTAATTATATTATGCTTGATTAATCCTTACCATCTAGGGGATACAGATAATTTTGTACCTGCTAACCCATTAGTAACTCCCGTCCATATCCAACCAGAATTATATTTCTTATTTGCATATGCAATTCTACGATCAATCCCTAATAAGCTAGGGGGTGTTATTGCACTATTCTTATCAATTAGAATCTTAATAATTTTACCATTTTATAATAAAACACCATTTTGAGGTATTCAATTCTATCCTATTAATCAAATTTTATTCTGAATTATAGTAGTTGTTGTATGCTTATTAACATGAATTGGTAAACGACCTGTTGAAGAACCTTACATTATAACAGGACAAATCTTAACAATTATCTACTTTACATACTTCTTAATTAATGTACATATTGCAAACGCATGAGATAAACTAATTAAGGAATAATAAGTTAATTAGCTTAGGAAAAGCATATGTTTTGAAAACATAAAACTAGAAGTTTAACTCTTCTATTAACTTTTCTTAAAAAATTTCACTACATAAATGACATAAATAAAATCTTTAGACCAACAAAGAAAATAAAAAAATTTAAAGATAAAGGCAAAAAACTTTTTCAAGCTAAGTATATTAACTTATCATAACGAAAACGTGGTAATGTTCCCCGAACTCAAATAAACCCAAAGGACATTACAGCAAGCTTAATAAAAAATATAAAAGAATAAAAATCACCACCTAAAAAAATTAAAGCTAATAATATTCTTATAAAAACAATTCTAGTATACTCAGCTAAAAAAATTAAAGTAACACCACCTGCACCATATTCAGTATTAAAACCTGAAACTAACTCAGATTCACCTTCGGCACAGTCAAAAGGAGTACGGTTAGTTTCAGTTAAACAAGAAGCAAAACAAACTAAAGCTAAAGGAAAAGAAATAATAATAAATCAACAATTAAGCTGGTAATTTATAAAATCAAACATGTTAAAACTACCAATTAAAATAATTAAAGATAATAAAATTAAAGCCAAACTAACTTCATATGAAATTGTTTGAGCAACAGAACGAAGAGAACCTAATATAGAATAATTTGAATTAGAAGACCAACCAGCAATTATAACAGTATAAACACCTAATCTAGTACAACATAAAAAAAACAAAAATCCATAAGAAAAAGGACACATATAAGTCAAGTAGGGGAAAATTACTCAAACAGCCAAGGAAATTATTAAATTAAAAACAGGAGAAAAATAATAAAGTAAATAATTAGATATAATAGGAATTGGCTGCTCCTTACAAATTAACTTAATAGCATCACTAAAGGGCTGAGGAATTCCTACAAAACCTACTTTATTTGGGCCCTTTCGAATTTGGATGTAACCTAAAACCTTATGCTCTAATAAAGTTAAGAAAGCAACACTAATTAAAACACAAATAACTAATAAAAGAAAATTCAAAATAAACATAAATAAATCATAAAGTATCAATACTATTTGTAGAAAAAATCTACATAAATGAATTCTAAATTCAACACATTAATCTGTCAAAATAGTAATTTAATTAATATTAATCAATAAAATAAAAAAAATTTTAACCATATGGTCCTTTCATACTAATATGAATCAATAATCTTAGGATAGAAACCGACCTGGCTCACGCCGGTCTGAACTCAGATCATGTAAGAATTTAAAGGTCGAACAGACCTAATCACTGGGCTACTGCACCCAAAATTTTTCTTAATCCAACATCGCAATCTGCTTTGTCAATATGAGCTCTCAAAAACAATTACGCTGTTATCCCTAAGGTAACTTAATCTTATGATCATAAATTATGGATCGAAACAACAAACATAAATAAATGATATAATAATGAAGAGTTTATTTATTCTTCATGTCACCCCAAGAAAACATCATCATTAAATATAGAAAGACAAACAAAAAACTATATAAAAATAAAATGTTAAGCTCTATATGGTCTTCTCATCCTAAAGAAAAATTTAAGCTTTTGACTCAAAAGTTAAATTCAAAAATTTATTTAGAGACAGTTGATTTCTCGTCAAGCCATACATTCCAGCCACTAATTAAGAGACTAATGATTATGCTACCTATGCACGGTCAAAATACCGTGGCTCTTTAAAAATCTGCTCAGTGAGCAGGCCAGACCTCAAAGTATTTTCAAGAGGACATGTTTTTGATAAACAGGCGGAAATCAATTTTGCCTAGTTCCTTGTAATAAATTCACAAGGTAAAAATTATATACAAATAAATATACTAATTCTATCATTATTACAAAAATTTTAAAATTAAATAAATAATCTTAATAAAAAACCTAAAATAATTATAAAATCAAAATAAAAATAATGAACTAAAACGTAATCTTAAAGATAGCTGGTTTAAAGCTTACTATTATATTTTATAAAACAAATTATAGGTTATTAACTACAAAGCTTATCCCTTAAAGAATAAATAAGTTAATATTTATACTTAAAAAAATTAAATAAAAACAATTAACTTCAAAAAATTAAATTTTTTCTTAAGAAACTAGATATCTTGGGAACCGATTAACATCTCATTTCCATAAATAATTTAATAATAATTATGATACATTAACTATAAATTATTTATAAATCAACCAAAATCGAGACAAGTAAAATAAATACTAAAATTTTGATAAACCCTGATACAAAATGTACAATAAATAAAATCTACTTTTAAAAATTTAAAATAATATTTCATAAAACAATTACATTACCAATATACTATAATCTAAAAAATCAATTCTACAAAATATACTGAGACAAAATTCGACAAAATTATTTTTATTAAATAATTAAATAAAGAAAAAATAAATATAATAAAATTAATAATCAAGATATCCTGATTTGCACAGAAAAATTTTCAGTGTAAATGAAACACTTTACTAATAAGTTATATCTTGAAACTCTTACTAGATACACTTTCCAGTACATCTACTATGTTACGACTTATCTCATCTAAATTGAGGCTAAAATAAAACAATAAAATAGAATAATCAATCATGAGAGCGACGGGCGATGTGTACACACCTCAGAGCCAATATCAGTTAAATTAAATAAATTAAATTACTATCAAATCCTCCTTCATTAACAGTATTTCACCATCAAATCCGTTATAAACAAAAAGCTATTGTAACCCACCTCCTCTTAACTATAAGCTGCACCTTGACCTGAAATATTTTATAATTATAAATCTTGAGAATTATAACTCTAAAAAGATTCTCTGATAACGGAGATATACAAACAAGTAAATCAAGTAGAGTAAATCGTGTATTATCAATCACGGGGTAGGTTCCTCTTAATGGAATGAGATACCGCCAAATTCTTTGGGTTTAAAGACCTTAACTAATAGTACCCTGGTAAATATAATTAACAATTAAAATAATAGGGTATCTAATCCTAGTTTATTATTTAAATTTCACAGATTCATAAAAAGAGCTATAAATAAATTTTAACATTTCACCTTACAAATTTATATTTTAACCCTAAAAATATAAACAACTGTTTTAACCAATAATATTCACTTGTATCAATCATATAACCGCGGCTGCTGGCACGAATTATTCCGATACTAAATCAATTGTTAAATCCAAATCACTTGATAATTAAATAAAATTACTGCAAAATAGATCATTTAGTTTAACAGAACTTACATATAATGCAAAGAAAAAGTGAATAAATAAGAAAGAATAAAACTTTTGGAAACAAAATAAGAAATTCAAAAATTTTTAAAATTAAGAAAAAATAAAAGATTCAAATATTTAAAGAAAAAAAAAGAAAAAAAACACAAATAGTGACAAAAAAAAAGAAACGCGCCCTCGAAAGACCACAACAACTTCTCTATTATATATAAATAAGTTTACATTTTAATTCTTCCAGGATTTGGAATTATCTCTCACATTGTATGTCAAGAAAGAGGAAAAATTGAATCATTTGGAACACTAGGTATAATTTATGCTATATTATCAATTGGACTAATAGGATTTATTGATTGAGCACACCACATATTTACAGTAGGAATAGACGTTGACACACGAGCTTACTTTACATCAGCAACAATAATTATTGCTGTACCTACAGGAATTAAGGTATTCAGATGATTAGCTACACTATATGGAACTAAATTCAAATTCAATCCACCACTATTATGAGCTTTAGGATTTATTTTTCTATTCACAATTGGTGGACTAACAGGGTTAGTATTAGCAAACTCATCACTTGACATTGTATTACATGATACATATTATGTAGTAGCCCACTTCCATTATGTATTATCTATAGGAGCAGTATTTGCAATCATAGGAGGTGTTATTCAATGATACCCATTATTTACAGGATTAACTATAAATAATACATGATTAAAAATCCAATTTACAATTATATTTATTGGGGTAAACTTAACATTCTTCCCTCAACACTTCCTAGGACTAGCAGGAATACCACGACGATATTCAGATTATCCACATGCATATACATCATGAAATGTAGTGTCAAGAATTGGATCTACAATTTCTATTGTAGGAATCATTATATTTATTGTAATTATATGAGAAAGAATGGTTACAAACCGAGCAATCATATTTAGAGCTAATATAAGAAGATCAAGAGAATGATTACAAAATAACCCGCCTGCAGAACACAGCTACTCAGAACTACCATTAATTTCTAGATTCTAATATGGCAGATTAGTGCAGTAGATTTAAGCTCTACAAATAAAGGTTTGACCTTTTATTAGAAAATTTATTAATGGCAACATGATCAAATTTATCCCTTCAAGATGGAGCTTCCCCATTAATGGAGCAACTATCATTCTTCCATGATCATACTATAGTCGTATTACTATTAATTACAGTAATTGTAGGTTATGCTCTAAGTTATATATTATTTATTGCCTATACAAACCGAAACATACTTCACGGACATTTAATTGAAACAATCTGAACAGCACTGCCAGCAATTACACTAATTTTCATTGCACTCCCATTATTACGACTACTATATTTACTTGATGATTCAGTAGATGCAATAATCACAATTAAAACAATTGGATGACAATGATACTGAAGATGTGAATATTCAGACTTTATAGATGTAGAATTTGACACTTATATAACACCAGAACAAGACTTAGAAAATGACGGATTTCGACTCCTAGATGTAGATAACCGAACAATTCTACCAATAAATACGGAAGTACGAGTATTAACAAGAGCATCAGACGTTCTACACTCATGAGCTGTACCTGCATTAGGGGTTAAAACTGACGCAACGCCAGGTCGACTAAACCAAGGAACATTTACAATAAACCGACCTGGATTGTTCTTTGGACAATGCTCAGAAATCTGTGGAGCGAACCACAGATTCATACCAATTGTAATTGAAAGAACGTTAGTAAACTTATTTATCAAGTGATTATCTAAGATAATCTAAGGAGTTAGTTAAAATATATAACATTAGAGAGTCAATCTAAAATCACTAAACAATTAGTACACCTTGAAATACATCAGATGACTGAAAGTAAGTAATGGTCTCTTAAACCAAAAAATAGTAAATTAACGACTACGTCTGATGGGGAAATTTAATCCAAATCCCTCAAATATCCCCTCTCATATGATTCTCCCTATTCATTATATTTTCGGCTACATTAATTTTATTTAATCAAATAAACTTTTTTCATTTAAACCAAATCTTATTAAAAGAGAAGAAAAAAGAACAATTGATATAAAAAACTTAAATTGAAAATGATAACAAATTTATTTTCAACATTTGACCCATCAACTAATATCTTCAATTTATCATTAAATTGAACTAGAACATTCTTAGGTTTATTATTAATCCCATCAATGTTTTGACTTACACCATCACGAATTAATATTATTTGAAATAAACTAAACTTAACCTTACACAATGAATTTAAAACATTACTAGGACCAAAATCATTTAATGGAACAACATTCATCTTCATTTCAATCTATATTATAATACTATTTAATAATTTCATAGTATTATTCCCTTACATTTTTACTAGAACAAGACATTTAGCATTAACATTTGCATTCGCTCTACCTATATGATTAAGATTTATGTTATTTGGATGAATTAATCATACCAATCATATATTTACACACCTTGTTCCTCAAGGAACACCGCCTGCATTAATATCATTTATAGTATTAATTGAAAAAATTAGAAATGTCATTCGAGCGGGTACATTAACAGTACGACTAGCAGCAAATATAATTGCAGGACACTTAACTATATGAGTATTTATTATATCAATATTAATTATTCAAGATATAACAATATTTATAGACTTTTTCAAAAATACTGAAACTATAAATATTGATAATTCGATCAATTATCAAGAAATAACAATATCTTTAGAAAAACTATATAATAGACAAACATTTATTATTACAATAATAATAATAATTTATTTATTTTTGGCACTATTAGCAGTTGTTAAAATCACCAATATTAACCAGGGGCCTATTCGTAAAATAAGATAATTTACTAATGAATAAACCCTTACGAATAAGACATCCTTTAATTAAAATCATTAATAACTCTTTAGTTGATTTACCTGCACCAACAAATATTTCATTTTGATGAAATTTTGGGTCCCTACTAGGACTACGTTTAGTAATTCAAATTGTAACCGGACTATTTTTAACTATACATTATACATCAAATATTGAAATAGCGTTTAGTAGTGTAGTTCACATTTGCCGAGACGTAAATAATGGTTGAATTATTCGAACCTTACACGCAAATTTTTTATTTGTATTTATCTACATGTAGGACGAGGAATTTACTACGGATCCTACATATACATGCACACCTGAATAATTGGTACAGTAATTCTATTCTTAGTTATAGCAACCGCATTTATAGGATACGTTTTACCTTGAGGTCAAATATCATTCTGAGGTGCGACAGTAATTACTAATTTATTATCAGCAATTCCATATTTAGGAACAGATTTAGTTCAATAGGTATGAGGAGGGTTTGCTGTTGATAATGCAACATTAAACCGATTCTTTACATTCCATGTTGTACTACCGTTTATTATTGCTGCCATGGCAGCAATTCATTTATTTTTCCTCCACCAAACAGGGTCTAATAACCCCTTAGGACTAAATGGAGGTATTGAAAAAATCCCGTTTCACCCATACTTTACTTTCAAGAACTCTATTACATTTGTATTAATAACATCATTTTAAAAAAATTTAAAGATAAAGGCAAAAAACTTTTTCAAGCTAAGTACATTAACTTAAATTAAATAATTAAATCAAATTACTGTTTTGTTTCCAAAAGTTTTATTCTTGCTTATTTATTCACTTTTTCTTTGTATTATATGTAAGTTTTGTTAAACTATATGTTATATTTTGCAGTAATTTGATTTAATTATCAAGTGATTTTGGATTTAGCAATTGATTTAGTATCGGCATAATTCGTGCCAGCAGCCGCGGTTATACGATTGATACAAGTGAATATTATTGGTTAAAACAGTTGTTTATATTTTTAGGGTTAAAATATAAATTTGTAAGGTGAAATGTTAAAATTTATTTATAGCTCTTTTTATGAATCTGTGAAATTTAAATAATAAACTAGGATTAGATACCCTATTATTTTTAATGTTAATTATATTTACCAGGGTACTATTAGTTAAGGTCTTTAAACCCAAAGAATTTGGCGGTATCTCATTCCATTCAGAGGAACCTACCCCGTGATTGATAATACACGATTTACTCTACTTGATTTACTTGTTTGTATATCTCCGTTATCAGAGAATCTTTTTAGAGTTATAATTCTCAAGATTTATAATTATAAAATATTTCAGGTCAAGGTGCAGCTTATAGTTAAGAGGAGGTGGGCTACAATAGATTTTTGTTTATAACGGATTTGATGGTGAAATACTGTTAATGAAGGAGGATTTGATAGTAATTTAATTTATTTAATTTAACTGATATTGGCTCTGAGGTGTGTACACATCACCCGTCGCTCTCATTATTGATTATTCTATTTTATTGTTTTAATTTAGCTTCAATTTAGAAGAGATAAGTCGTAACATAGTAGATGTACTGGAAAGTGTATCTAGTAAGAGTTTCAAGATATAACTTATTAGTAAAGTGTTTCATTTACACTGAAAATTTTTCTGTGCAAATCAGGATATCTTGATTATTAATTTTATTATATTTATTTTTTGTTTATTTAATTATTTAATAAAAATAATTTTGTCGAATTTTGTCTTAGTATATTTTGTAGAATTGATTTTTTAGATTATAGTATATTGGTAATGTAATTGTTTTATGAAATATTATTTTAAATTTTTAAAAGTAGATTTTATTTATTGTACCTTTTGTATCAGGGTTTATCAAAATTTTAGTATTTATTTTACTTGTCTCGATTTGGGTTGATTTATAAATAATTTATAGTTAATGTATCATAATTATTATTAAATTATTTATAGAAATGAGATGCTAATCGTTTCCCAAGATATCTAGTTTCTTAAGAAAAAATTTAATTTTTTGAAGTAAATTGTTTTTATTTAATTTTTTAAGTATAAATATTAACTTATTTATTCTTTAAGGAATAAGCTTTGAAGTTAATAACCTAAAATTTGTTTTATAAAATATAATAGTAAGTTTTAAACCAGATATCTTTAAGATTACGTTTTAGTTCATTATTTTTTATTTTGATTTTATAATTATTTTAGGTTTTTTATTAAGATTATTTATTTAATTTTAAAATTTTTGTAATAATGATAGAATTAGTATATTTATTTGTATATAATTTTTACCTTGTGAATTTATTATAAGGAACTAGGCAAAATTGATTTCCGCCTGTTTATCAAAAACATGTCGTCTTGAAAATACTTTGAGGTCTGGCCTTCTCACTGAGCAGATTTTTAAAGAGCTGCGGTATTTTGACCGTGCAAAGGTAGCATAATCATTAGTCTCTTAATTAGTGGCTGGAATGAATGGCTTGACGAGAAATCAACTGTCTCTTAATAAATTTTTGAATTTAACTTTTGAGTCAAAAGGCTTAAATTTTTCTTTAGGACTAGAAGACCCTATAGAGCTTAACAGTTTATTTTTATATAGTTTTTTGTTTGTCTTTCTATATTTAATGATGATGTTTTGTTGGGGTGACATGAAGAATAAATAAACTCTTCATTATTATATCATTTATTTATGTTTGTTGTTTTGATCCATAATTTATGATCATTAGATTAAGTTACCTTAGGGATAACAGCGTAATTGTTTTTGAGAGCTCATATCGACAAAGCAGATTGCGACCTCGATGTTGGATTAAGAAAAATTTTGGGTGCAGTAGCCCAGTGATTAGGTCTGTTCGACCTTTAAATTCTTACATGATCTGAGTTCAGACCGGCGTGAGCTAGGTCGGTTTCTATCCTAAGATTATTGATTCATATTAGTACGAAAGGACCATATGGTTAAAATATTTTTTATGTTATTGATTAATATTAATTAAATTACTATTTTGACAGGTTAATGTGTTGAATTTAGAATTCATTTATGAAGATTTTTTCTACAAATAGTATTGATACTTTATGATTTATTTATGTGTATTTTGAATTTTCTTTTATTAGTTATTTGTGTTTTAATTAGTGTTGCTTTCTTAACTTTATTAGAGCGTAAGGGTTTAGGTTACATCCAAATTCGAAAGGGCCCAAATAAAGTAGGTTTTGTAGGAATTCCTCAGCCCTTTAGTGATGCTATTAAGTTAAGTTGTAAGGAGCAGCCAATTCCTATTATATCTAATTATTTACTTTATTATTTTTCTCCTGTTTTTAATTTAATAATTTCCTTGGCTGTTTGAGTAATTTTGCCTTACTTGACTTATATGTGTTCTTTTTCTTATGGATTTTTGTTTTTTTTATGTTGTGCTAGATTAGGTGTTTATACTGTTATAATTGCTGGTTGGTCTTCTAATTCAAATTATTCTATATTAGGTTCTCTTCGTTCTGTTGCTCAAACAATTTCATATGAAGTTAGTTTGGCTTTAATTTTATTATCTTTAATTATTTTAATTGGTAGTTTTAACATGTTTGACTTTATAAATTACCAGCTTAATTGTTGATTTATTATTATTTCTTTTCCTTTAGCTTTAGTTTGTTTTGCTTCTTGCTTAGCTGAAACTAACCATACTCCTTTTGACTGTGCCGAAGGTGGATCTGAGTTAGTTTCAGGTTTTAATATTGAATATGGTACAGGTGGATTTACTTTAATTTTTTTAGCTGAGTATACAAGAATTGTTTTTATAAGAATATTATTAGTTTTAATTTTTTTAGGTGGTGATTTTTATTCTTTTATATTTTTATTAAGCTTGCTGTAATGTCCTTGGGGTTTATTTGAGTTCGGGGAACATTACCACGTTTTCGTTATGATAAGTTAATGTACTTAGCTTGAAAAAGTTTTTTGCCTTTATCTTTAAATTTTTTTATTTTCTTTGTTGGTCTAAAGATTTTATTTATGTCATTTATGTAGTGAAATTTTTTAAGAAAAGTTAATAGAAGAGTTAAACTTCTAGTTTTATGTTTTCAAAACATATGCTTTTCCTAAGCTAATTAACTTATTATTCCTCAATTAGTTTATCTCATGCGTTTGCAATATGTACATTAATTAAGAAGTATGTAAAGTAGATAATTGTTAAGATTTGTCCTGTTAAAATGTAAGGTTCATCAACAGGTCGTTTACCAATTCATGTTAATAAGCATACAACAACTACTATAATTCAGAATAAAATTTGATTAATAGGATAGAATTGAATACCTCGAAATGGTGTTTTATTATAAAATGGTAAAATTATTAAGATTCTAATTGATAAGAATAGTGCAATAACACCCCCTAGCTTATTAGGGATTGATCGTAGAATTGCATATGCAAATAAGAAATATCATTCTGGTTGGATATGGACGGGAGTTAGTAATGGGTTAGCAGGTACAAAATTATCTGGATCCCCTAGAAGGTAAGGATTAATCAAGCATAATATAATTAATAATGATGTTATTCATACAAATGTAATAGAGTCCTTGAAAGTAAAGTATGGGTGAAACGGGATTTTTTCAATTATCCATTTAGTCCTAAAGGGTTATTAGACCCTGTTTGGTGGAGGAAAAATAAATGAATTGCTGCCATGGCAGCAACAATAAACGGTAGTACAAAATGGAATGTAAAGAATCGGTTTAATGTTGCATTATCAACAGCAAACCCTCCTCATACCCATTGAACTAAATCTGTTCCTAAATATGGAATTGCTGATAATAAATTAGTAATTACTGTCGCACCTCAGAATGATATTTGACCTCAAGGTAAAACGTATCCTATAAATGCGGTTGCTATAACTAAGAATAGAATTACTGTACCAATTATTCAGGTGTGCATGTATATGTAGGATCCGTAGTAAATTCCTCGTCCTACATGTAGATAAATACAAATAAAAAATATAGAAGCGCCATTTGCTTGTAAGGTTCGAATAATTCAACCATTATTTACGTCTCGGCAGATGTGAACTACACTACTAAATGCTATTTCAATATTTGATGTATAATGTATAGCTAAAAATAGTCCAGTTACAATTTGAATAACTAAACATGGTCCTAGTAGGGACCCAAAATTTCATCAAAATGAAATATTTGTTGGTGCAGGTAAATCAACTAAAGAGTTATTAATGATTTTAATTAAAGGATGTCTTAATCATAAGGGTTTATTCATTAGTAAATTATCTTATTTTACGAATGGGCCCCTGGTTAATATTGGTGATTTTAACAACTGCTAATAGTGCCAAAAATAAATAAATTATTATTATTATTGTAATAATAAATGTTGGTCTATTATATAGTTTTTCTAAAGATATTTTTATTTCTTGATAATTGATTGAATAATCAATATTTATAGTTTCAGTATTTTTGAAAAAGTCTATGAATATTGTTATATCTAGAATAATTAATATTGATATAATAAATACTCGTATAGTTAAGGTAATAATTATCGTAATTGATTTAGTTTGAAATATTTCGTTTGATGCAATTCTCGTAATATAAATAAATAGAACTAATATACCACCAAGAAACGTTGAAAATAAAATATATGATAATCAATATCTTTCCATTATTGTTCCTGTTATTAGCCCGACTAAAAAAGTTTGTAGGATAATGAAAAGCATTATTGATATTGGGTGTCTTAATTTAATAAAATTAATATTTATTACGTTTGATAGTGATATAATTATTATTATGATCATTTCAGGAGTTAGTTTATTAAAATATCGGTTTTGGGGACCGATGATGGAAAGCTTTTCCACCTCTGAAGTTTTAAAAGTGGGGGCTGAACTTATTTCCGGTTTACAAGACCGGCGTTTTTTTTAAACTATTAAAACTAATGTTTATATTCTCTGTCTTTACTTCTTTATTGATTTATTTTGCTGGTGTTTATGTTTTTTCCTCTAAACATAAGCATTTATTAATGGTTCTTTTGAGATTAGAATATATTGTTCTTTCTTTATTTATATTAATTATTGTTTTTCTTATTGAGTTTGATTATGATTATTTTTTTCCTGTTATTTTTTTGGTTTTTTCTGTTTGTGAAGGTGCTTTAGGTCTTTCTATTTTAGTTTCAATAATTCGTTCTCATGGGAATGATTTTTTAATTCTTTTGGTCTATCTTTATGTTAAAGTATTTATTTATAACTATTTTTTTGATCCCTCTTTGTTTGGTTAATAATTGTTGATGATTGGTTCATTCTTTAATGTTTATGTCTAGTTTTGTTTTTATGGTTTGTGTTTATTCATATGCAGATTTGAATATGATTAGATATTATTTTGGTATTGATTATTTTTCTTTTAGTTTGATTTTGCTTAGTTTTTGAATTTGTTCAGTTTATTTAAGTTCTTATTATTCTAATTTTTTTGTCTTTATAGTCTTAATTTTAATGATTATGCTTTATTGTTCTTTTGCTAGGTTGAGTCTTCTTTCTTTTTATATTTTTTTTGAGGCTAGATTAGTTCCTACTTTACTTTTGATTTTAGGTTGAGGTTATCAACTTGAACGTTTACAGGCTGGTGTTTATTTAATTTTTTATACTCTGGTTTCTAGATTGCTTTTATTATTAGTTTTATTTAGGGTTTATGATTTTTCTAATACTTTGTATTTTCCTTTATTGGTTGATTTTGGTTCTTCTTATTTTATATTTCTTGCCTTTTTAGTTAAGATGCCGATATTTTTGGTTCATTTATGGCTTCCTAAGGCTCATGTTGAGGCCCCTATTTCAGGTAGAATGATTCTTGCTGGTGTTTTATTAAAGTTAGGTGGTTATGGTATTTTTTGTGTTATGAAGGTTATTTCTTAATTGGGTTTAAAGTTTAATTATTTTTGATTGTCTTTAGGCTTATCTGGTGGGGTTATTGTTAGGTTTTTTTTCAGCAGGTTGATTTAAAGTCTTTAATTGCATATTCTTCTGTTGCTCATATAAGAATAGTTATTGGAGGATTGATGACTATGATTTGATGGGGTTGTATAGGTTCTCTTTCTTTAATGGTTGGCCATGGTTTGTGTTCTTCTGGTTTATTTTGTTTATCTAATATTATTTATGAGCGTTTAGGTAGACAAAGATTATTAATAAACAAGGGCATAATTAATTTGATACCAAGAATGGCTTTATGATGATTTCTTTTGAGCTCTTCTAATATAGCTGCTCCTCCTTCTTTAAATTTGGTAGGTGAACTTAGATTATTAAATAGAATTATGTCTTGATCTTCTTTTAGATTTTTTGCTTTAATTTTTTTGTCTTTTTTTAGAGCTGTTTATACTTTATAATTGTATTCTTATTCTCAACATGGTAATTATTATTCTGGTGTTTATACTTGTTCTCTTGGTTATTTTCGTGAATATCATCTTTTACTTTTACATTGATTACCTTTAAATATTCTTTGTTTAAAGGGGGAGTATTTTTTTGTTTAGTTTGCTTAAGTATTTTAATTAAAAATGTTGTTTTGTGGAATCAATGATATGAATTTTTTCATCTTAGGCCATGAATTTGTGTTCTATTTGTTCTTTGAGTTTTTTTTCTTTATTTTTTTCTAGAACTGTAATTTTTATTTTGGGTATTTATTACTTAATAAAAGATTATAGAGATTTGTTGAATGAGAACTTTTTAATTTAAATGGTTCTATGGTTGTTATGACTTTAATTTTGGATTGAATGTGTCTTATTTTTATGTCTTTTGTTGTGTATATTTCTTCTTTGGTTATTTATTATAGAGAGGACTATATATCGGGAGAAAAAAATATAAATCGTTTTATTATTACTGTTTTAATATTTATTCTTTCTATAGGTTTTTTAATTATAAGTCCTAATTTGATTAGAATTTTATTAGGATGGGATGGTTTAGGTTTAGTTTCATATTGTTTAGTTATTTATTACCAAAATGTGAAATCTTATAGTGCGGGTATATTAACTGCACTTTCTAATCGTAATGGTGAAGTTGCTATTTTAATTTCTATTGCTTGAATATTAAATTTTGGTGGTTGAAATTACATTTATTATTATGATTTTATTTCTAATTCATTTGAAATAAAGCTTATTACTATATTAATTGTTTTAGCAGCTATAACTAAAACAGCTCAAATTCCCTTTTCTTCTTGGCTTCCTGCTGCTATAGCTGCTCCTACTCATGTTTCTGCTTTGGTTCATTCTTCTACTCTTGTTACTGCTGGGGTTTATTTATTATTTCGTTTCAGACCAATATTAGATACTTATAATTGTGGTTGATTTTTGCTTTTAATTGGTTGTATAACTATGTTTATGGCTGGTTTAGGGGCGAATTTTGAATTTGATTAAAAGAAAAGTATTGCTCTTTCTACTTTAAGACAACTTGGTTTAATAATAAGAATTTTGGCTATGGGTTACCCCAAACTTGTATTTTTTCATTTATTAGCTCATGCTTTATTTAAGGCTTTATTGTTTATGTGTGCAGGTTCAATAATTCATAATTTAAAGGATTCTCAGGACATCCGTTATATAGGTTCTATTGTTAATTTTATGACTTTAACTTCAGTTTGTTTTAATGTTTCTAGTTTGTCTTTGTGTGGTATACCATCTTTAGCTGGTTTTTATTCAAAGGATTTAATTCTTGAAATGGTTTGTTTAAGATGAATTAATTGTTTAAATTTGTTTCTTTATTTTTTTTCTACTGGCTTAACTGCTTCTTATTCTTTTCGTCTTTTTTATTATTCAATGTCTGGTGATAATAATTTTTATTCTAGATTTTCTTTTGATGATAAGGGTTATTATATTTCGTTTGGTATAATTGGTTTATTATTTGTTGCTGTTTTTGGTGGCAGTCTTTTGTCTTGATTAATTTTTCCTATTCCTCATGTTATTGCTTTGCCCTATTATTACAGTTTTTAACTATTACTGTAGTTGTTTTGGGTGCTTATTTAGGTTATCTTATTTCTAATTTTGATTTTTCTCAAAATTTATTTTCTTTAAGTATACTTTCTGTTGTCAGATTTGCTGGTTCTATGTGGCTTATACCTTTTCTCTCAACTAAGTTTATTAGATATATTCCTTTAAAATTGGGTTATTATTTTTACTTTTAGGTATTTATAAATATACATATATTATTTTTACAGTGAAAATGTAATGTTTTATTTAAACTATATAAATTTTAGAAATGTTAACGGAATTTAACCGCTAATAAAAAAAGTTAGCAGCTTTCATATTGACTTTACATTTCCTTAATTGGAACTTTATAGTTCAATTATATTATTAACAGTAAAACGCCTCTTTTTGGCTTCAATTAATACGAATAAGGGTATTTTATTTACCAACCTTCCAGGTCGAAACTGACTGCAATATTTCGCTTCTTATTCTATTTAAGGTTGATTGATTATATCAACACTTTTTGAATGCAACCCAAATGTTATAGTTAACTACAACCCTTTATTCTGCTCATTGTAAGGCTCCTTGATTTCATTCATGGTATAGTCCTCCTAGTAATACTATAATAAAAATATTGTTGATATTGTTCAGATTATAAAATCTGAAGTTTTAAAAATAATTACAATTGGAAGGATTAGTGCGATTTCTACGTCAAAAATTAAGAAAATTACTGCAATTAAGAAGAATCGAAGTGAGAAGGGTATTCGTGCTGATCTTTTTGGGTCAAATCCACACTGAAATGGTGATCTTTTCTCTCGGTCATTAATTAATTTTTTTGATAGTGTTGTTGCAAGGATTATAACAATTATTGGAATAATAAATCTAATAAAAATTCTTGTAGATAAAATTAGGATTGTTTTTCTTGATTAATATCAAGCTTTTTGATTGGAAGTCAAATGTACTATTTATACTAGAAAAACAATTATCTACCTCTTCAATAAATAGAGATGTATAAGAATAATCACACTACGTCTACAAAGTGTCAATATCATGCTGCTGCTTCAAATCCAAAGTGGTGTCTTGGTGAGAATTGGTTTATTGAATGTCGAAGTAGACATGTTGATAAGAAGATTGTTCCGATAATTACATGTAGCCCATGGAATCCTGTTGCAACAAAGAATGTTGATCCATAAACTGCGTCTGCAATGGTGAAGGGTGCTTCTCAATACTCATATGCTTGAAGTATAGTGAAGCATAGTCCTAGTAATACTGTGAAGAATAGTCCTTGTAATGCTTGAGTATGATTAGATTCTATTAAACTATGATGTGCTCATGTTACTGTTACTCCTGATGCTAAAAGAATAGCTGTATTACATAATGGAATTTGTATAGGATGAAAAGGTTGGATTCCTATTGGAGGTCATAATATTCCTAGTTCAATAGTAGGTGCTAGTCTTCTTCTAAAAAATGCTCATAGAAATGAAACGACGAATAGTACTTCTGATGCAATAAATAAAATTATCCCTCATCGTAATCCAATTGATACAAATCCTGTATGTAGTCCTTGGTATGTTCCTTCTCGTACTACATCTCGTCATCATTGGATTATAGTTAGTAAGGTAATTCCAAATTCAATTATAAATAAGTTAATGTTAAATAGGTGAAATCATTTTGCTAATCCTGATACTAAAACTATTGCTCCAATTGCTCCTGTTAATGGTCAAGGTCTGTAATCTACTAAGTGGAATGGGTGGTTTGAGTGAGTTGTTAACATAGGTTTAGTATACTTCTCTAGAGTATAAAGTTCCTAAAATTGAGAAAACAGAAGCTTGAATTATTGCTACTGCTGATTCTAGAATTAATAGAAGTATTTGTCCAATAATTAATAGTGAAATTAAGTTTATTCTATAGATGGACCTGTATTTCCTAGCAATGTTAATAGTAACTGTCCTGCAATTATATTTGCTGCTAGTCGTACTGCTAATGTACCCGGTCGAATGACATTTCTAATTGTTTCAATTCATACTATAAATGATATTAATGCAGGCAGTGTTCCTTGAGGAACAAGGTGTGTAAATATATGATTGGTATGATTAATTCATCCAAATAACATAAATCTTAATCATATAGGTAGAGCAATTGCAAATGTTAATGCTAAATGTCTTGTTCTAGTAAAAATGTAAGGGAATAATACTATGAAATTATTAAATAGTATTATAATATAGATTGAAATGATGATGAATGTTGTTCCATTAAATGATTTTGGTCCTAGTAATGTTTTAAATACATTGTGTAAGGTTAAGTTTAGTTTATTTCAAATAATATTAATTCGTGATGGTGTAAGTCAAAACGTTGATGGGAGTAATAATAATCCTAAGAATGTTCTTGTTCAATTTAATGATTAATTGAAGATATTAGTTGATAGATCAAATGTTGAGAATAAATTTGTTATCATTTTCAATTTAAGTTTTTTATATCAATTGTTCTTTTTTCTGCTCTTTCAATAAGATTTGGTTTAAATGAAAAAAGTTTATTTGATTACATAAAGTTAATGTAGCCATAAATATAATGAATAGGGAGAATCATATGAGAGGGGATATTTGAGGGATTTGGATTAAATTTCCCCATCAGAAGTAGTCGTTAATTTACTATTTTTTGGTTTAAGAGACCATTACTTACTTTCAGTCATCTGATGTATTTCAAGGTGTACAAATTGTTTAGTTATTTTAGATTGACTCTCTAATGTTATATATTTTAACTAACTCCTTAGATTATCTTAGATAATCACTTGATAAATAAGTTTACTGAAGTTCTTTCAATTACAATTGCTGTGAATCTGTGGTTCTCTCCACAGATTTCTGAGCATTGTCCAAAGAACAGTCCAGGTCGGTTTATTGTAAATGTTCCTTGGTTTAGTCGACCTGGCGTTGCGTCAATTTTAACCCCTAATGCAGGTACTGCTCATGAGTGTAGAACATCTGATGCTCTTGTTAATACTCGTACTTCCGTATTTATTGGTAGAATTGTTCGGTTATCTACATCTAGGAGTCGAAATCCGTCATTTAAGGGTCTTGTTCTGGTGTGATATAAGTGTCAAATTCTACATCTATAAAGTCTGAATATTCATATCTTCAGTATCATTGTCGTCCAATTGTTTTAATTGTGATTATTGCATCTACTGAATCATCAAGTAAATATAGTAGTCGTAATGATGGGAGTGCAATAAAAATTAGTGTAATTGCTGGCAGTGCTGTTCAGATTGTTTGAATTAAATGTCCGTGAAGTATGTTTCGGTTTGTATAGGATATAAACAATATATAACTTAGAGCATAACCTACAATTACTGTAATTAATAATAATACGACTATAGTATGATCATGGAAGAATGATAGTTGCTCCAATAATGGGGAAGCTCCATCTTGAAGGGATAAATTTGATCATGTTGCCATTAATAAATTTTCTAATAAAAGGTAAAACCTTTATTTGTAGAGCTTAAATCTACTGCACTAATCTGCCATATTAGAATCTAGAAATTAATGGTAGTTCTGAGTAGCTGTGTTCTGCAGGCGGGTTATTTTGTAACCATTCTGTTGATCTTCTTATATTAGCTCTAAATATGATTGCTCGGTTTGTAACCATGCTTTCTGATATAATTACAATAAATATTATGATTCCTACAATAGAAATTGTAGATCCAATTCTTGACACTACATTTCATGATGTATATGCATGTGGATAATCTGAATATCGTCGTGGTATTCCTGCTAGTCCTAGGAAGTGTTGAGGGAAGAATGTCAAGTTTACCCCAATAAATATAATTGTAAATTGGATTTGTAATCATGTATTATTTATAGTTAATCCTGTAAATAATGGGTATCATTGAATAACACCTCCTATGATTGCAAATACTGCTCCTATAGATAATACATAATGGAAGTGGGCTACTACATAATATGTATCATGTAATACGATGTCAAGTGATGAGTTTGCTAATACTAACCCTGTTAGTCCACCAATTGTGAATAGAAAAATAAATCCTAAAGCTCATAATAGTGGTGGATTGAATTTGAATTTAGTTCCATATAGTGTAGCTAATCATCTGAATACCTTAATTCCTGTAGGTACAGCAATAATTATTGTTGCTGATGTAAAGTAAGCTCGTGTGTCAACGTCTATTCCTACTGTAAATATGTGGTGTGCTCATACAATATATCCTATTGGTCCAATTGATAATATAGCATAAATTATACCTAGTGTTCCAAATGATTCAATTTTTCCTCTTTCTTGACATACAATGTGAGAGATAATTCCAAACCCTGGAAGAATTAAAATGTAAACTTGTGGGTGCCCAAAGAATCAAAATAAGTGTTGATATAGAATTGGGTCACCTCCTCCCGCAGGGTCAAAGAATGATGTATTTAAGTTTCGATCTGTTAGTAGTATAGTAATCGCTCCTGCTAATACTGGAAGCGACAAAAGGAGGAGAAGAGCTGTAATAGCTACGGATCATACAAATAAAGGTGTTTGATCTAGAGTTATACTTTCTGATCGTATATTAATTGCTGTTGTAATGAAGTTTA
Organism: Schistocerca cancellata; assembly: GCF_023864275.1. Lineage (NCBI taxonomy): Eukaryota > Metazoa > Arthropoda > Insecta > Orthoptera > Acrididae > Schistocerca > Schistocerca cancellata. The sequence goes on from NC_064629.1 coordinate 265,488,707, forward strand.
CTGCACCAAGAATAGATGATACACCTGCTAAGTGAAGTGAGAAAATAGCCAGGTCTACAGATGCTCCTCCATGTGCGATAGCTCCTGCAAGAGGGGGGTAAACTGTTCACTCTGTACCAGCACCGTTATCTACTATAGAAGATGTAAGAAGAAGGGTTAGTGAAGGCGGTAATAATCAAAAACTTATATTATTTATTCGTGGGAATGCCGTATCTGGTGCACCAATTATTAATGGTACGAGCCAATTACCAAATCCACCAATTATAATAGGTATTACTATAAAAAAATTATTACAAATGCGTGTGCTGTAATAATAACATTATAGATTTGGTCATCTCCAATTAGAGATCCTGGTTGGCCGAGTTCAGCACGAATAAGTATTCTTATTGATGTTCCTACTATTCCTGCTCACGCTCCAAATAAGAAGTATAAAGTACCAATATCCTTATGGTTTGTTGAGAATAATCATTTTTGCGGTAAGATGGCTGAATTTAAGGCGGTAGACTGTAAATCTACTTATCAGATGTTGCTCTCTTACCATGATGTTTAGGCCTTATATTCAATTATGATTCTAGACTGCAATTCTAGAGGTGTGAAATTTTTCTAAGGCCTAAAAGATTATTCTTTTAATTATAACTTTGAAGGTTATTAGTTTAGTTAACTTAAGTCCTTAGTATAATGAGATTAAGGTTGATGTTGAGATTAATCCTATTGTTGAAATTATTACTGTTATAGGGAGAATAATTCTTGATTTTTGAGACTTTATTTTTATAGATCATGAATTTTCTGTGTATGACATAATTAGGGCTGAGAAACTAATATGTATATAATAATAAAGTGTAATTGTAGTTAATACAATCATAATGGTTATTATAGTTGTTATGTTATTTTCTATTAATGATTGTATTACAATTCATTTTGGTAGAAATCCAAGGAATGGTGGCAAACCACCTAGGGATAGAAGAGATATAAATATTATGAATTTAATTTCAGTTTTTATATTTCTAGCTGAATAAATTTGTTTTATAAAAAATAGATTTATTTGCTTAAATAATAAGACCAAAATTAATCTTAATAGAGAGTAAATAATAAAGTACAGTTCTCAGATGTTTTCTCTATCTAATTATTCACCCTAAATGTCTAATTGAGAAATATGCTAGAAGTTGTCGTAGAGATGTTTGATTTAAACCACCTATTGCCCCAATATTAATTCTTAGAATGATAATTGTTCAAACGAAAGTTCTTAATTGAATACAATAAGATAACACCATTATTGGGGCAATTTTTTGTCATGTTATTAGTGTTAAACAGTTATTTCATCTTGAAGCTCCTATTACTTCTGGAAATCAGAAATGGAAAGGTGCAGCCCCGATCTTTAATAATAATCTAGATCTGATTACTATTGATGGAATAAATTCTGTTTCTTATCATATTGGATATTTTATTTGAATCAGCAAAATTGAAAATAATAGTATTGTCGATGCTATTGCTTGGACAATAAAATATTTAATTGATGATTCATTTATTATTATATTTTTATTTCTTGTTAGAAGCGGAATAAATGAAAGTAAGTTGATCTCAAGTCCTATTCAAACTCCAAATCAGGAAAATATATATAATTATATTATTATAATTAATATAATTATTTATATTAATATAATATTTTATATTTAATAATATAGATTATATTTATTATATCCAATTATAATAATATTTAATATTAATTTACATATTATTATATAATTTATAATATAATAATTTCTTTTAAGCTAAAAACTTAAGTAGCTATAATCCTAGGTAAATAAATGTATTAAAATAATCACTTAATAATATTAAAATAACATTATGAGTATTTAAATTTAATTATATGTAATATATTAATATAAATTATTTATTGTATATAAATATAATATATGCTCAAATTATCCAAACCGAGATAAATTAATTAGAAATAACCAAAATAATACATAAACAAATTTTCAAAAAAATTTTTAATTTATATATTAAATAAAAAATATGAAGTGCCTGATTAAAGGGTTACCTTGATCGGGTAAATCAAGTAAATAAAAATTACCTTCATTAAAAATTACATAAGACAGAATTAACTACCTCCTTTAGTATCAAAAACTAACGTGCATCATACACCTTAATGTAAAAAGGTAAACTAAACAAGCTAATGGGTTCATACCCCATTTATAGAGGTATCAATCCTCTCCTTTTTAATGACCAACAACTCTACAAAACTTCTCTTCCTATCAACATTAATGATAGGAACGATCCTGTCCATTTCATCAAACTCCTGATTTGGAGTTTGAATAGGACTTGAGATCAACTTACTTTCATTTATTCCGCTCCTAACAAGAAATAAAAATAAAATAATAAATGAATCATCAATTAAATATTTTATTGTCCAAGCAATAGCATCGACAATACTATTATTTTCAATTTTGCTGATTCAAATAAAATATCCAATAGGATGAGAAACAGAATTTATTCCATCAATAATAATCAGATCTAGATTATTATTAAAGATCGGGACAGCACCTTTCCATTTCTGATTTCCAGAAGTAATAGGAGCTTCAAGATGAAATAACTGTTTAACACTAATAACATGACAAAAAATTGCCCCAATTTGGTGTTATCTTATTGTATTCAATTAAGAACTTTCGTTTGACCAATTATCATTCTAAGAATTATTATTGGGGCAATAGGATGTTTAAATCAAACATCTCTACGACAACTTCTAGCATATTCCTCAATTAGACATTTAGGGTGAATAATTAGATCTCTAACAGTTAGAGAAAACATCTGAGAACTATACTTTATTATTTACTCTCTATTAAGATTAATTATGGTCTTATTATTTAAGCAAATAAATCTATTTTTTATAAACCAAATTTATTCAGCCAGAAATACAAAAACTGAAATTAAATTCATAATATTTTTATCTCTTCTATCCCTAGGTGGTTTGCCACCATTCCTTGGATTTCTACCAAAATGAATTGTAATACAAGCATTAATAGAAAATAACATAACAACTATTATAACCATTATGGTTGTATTAACTACAATTACACTTTATTATTATATACATATTAGATTCTCAGCCCTAATTATGTCATACACAGAAAATTCATGATCTATAAAAATAAAATCTCAAAAATCAAGAATTATTCTCCCTAGAACAGTAATAATTCAACAATAGGATTAATCTCAACATCAACCTTAATCTCATTATACTAAGGACTTAAGTTAACTAAACTAATAACCTTCAAAGTTATAATTAAAAGAATAATCTTTTAGGCCTTAGTAAAATTTCACACCTCTAGAATTGCAGTCTAGAATCGTAATTGAATATAAGGCCTAAACATCATGGTAAGAGAGAAACATCTCATAAGTAGATTTACAGTCTACCACCTTAAATTCAGCCATCTTACCGCAAAAATGATTATTCTCAACAAACCATAAAGATATTGGTACTTTATACTTCTTATTTGGAGCGTGAGCAGGAATAGTAGGAACATCAATAAGAATACTTATCCGTGCTGAACTCGGCCAACCAGGATCTCTAATTGGAGATGACCAAGTCTATAATGTTATTATTACAGCACACGCATTTGTAATAATTTTTTATAGTAATACCTATTATAATTGGTGGATTTGGTAATTGGCTCGTACCATTAATAATTGGTGCACCAGATATGGCATTCCCACGAATAAATAATATAAGTTTTTGATTATTACCGCCTTCACTAACCCTTCTTCTTACATCTTTTATAGTAGATAATGGTGCTGGTATAGGGTGAACAGTTTACCCCCCTCTTGCAGGAACTATCGCACATGGAGGAGCATCTTTAGACCTGGCTATTTTCTCACTTCACTTAGCAGGTGTATCATCTATTCTTGGTGCAGTAAACTTCATTACAACAGCAATTAATATACGATCAGAAAGTATAACTCTAGATCAAACACCTTTATTTGTATGATCCGTAACTATTACAGCTCTTCTCCTCCTTTTGTCGCTTCCAGTATTAGCAGGAGCGATTACTATACTACTAACAGATCGAAACTTAAATACATCATTCTTTGACCCTGCGGGAGGAGGTGACCCAATTCTATATCAACACTTATTTTGATTCTTTGGGCACCCAGAAGTTTACATTTTAATTCTTCCAGGATTTGGAATTATCTCTCACATTGTATGTCAAGAAAGAGGAAAAATTGAATCATTTGGAACACTAGGTATAATTTATGCTATATTATCAATTGGACTAATAGGATTTATTGTATGAGCACACCACATATTTACAGTAGGAATAGACGTTGACACACGAGCTTACTTTACATCAGCAACAATAATTATTGCTGTACCTACAGGAATTAAGGTATTCAGATGATTAGCTACACTACATGGAACTATATTCAAATTCAATCCACCACTATTATGAGCTTTAGGATTTATTTTTCTATTCACAATTGGTGGACTAACAGGGTTAGTATTAGCAAACTCATCACTTGACATCGTATTACACGATACATATTATGTAGTAGCCCACTTCCATTACGTATTATCTATAGGAGCAGTATTTGCAATCATAGGAGGTGTTATTCAATGATACCCATTATTTACAGGATTAACTATAAATAATACATGATTAAAAATCCAATTTACAATTATATTTTTTGGGGTAAACTTAACATTCTTCCCTCAACACTTCCTAGGACTAGCAGGAATACCACGACGATATTCAGCTTATCCAGATGCATATACATCATGAAATGTAGTGTCAAGAATTGGATCTATAATTTCTATTGTAGGAATCATTATATTTATTGTAATTATATGAGAAAGAATGGTTACAAACCGAGCAATCATATTTAGAGCTAATATAAGAAGATCAACAGAATGGTTACAAAATAACCCGCCTGCAGAACACAGCTACTCAGAACTACCATTAATTTCTAGATTCTAAAATGGCAGATTAGTGCAGTAGATTTAAGCTCTACAAATAAAGGTTTGACCTTTTATTAGAAAATTTATTAATGGCAACATGATCAAATTTATCCCTTCAAGATGGAGCTTCCCCATTAATGGAGCAACTATCATTCTTCCATGATCATACTATTGTCGTATTATTATTAATTACAGTAATTGTAGGTTATGCACTAAGTTATATATTATTTATTGCCTATACAAACCGAAACATACTTCACGGACATTTAATTGAAACAATCTGAACAGCACTGCCAGCAATTACACTAATTTTCATTGCACTCCCATTATTACGACTACTATATTTACTTGATGATTCAGTAGATGCAATAATCACAATTAAAACAATTGGACGACAATGATACTGAAGATATGAATATTCAGACTTTATAGATGTAGAATTTGACACTTATATCACACCAGAACAAGACCCTTAAATGACGGATTTCGACTCCTAGATGTAGATAACTGAACAATTCTACCAATAAATACGGAAGAGCATCAGACGTTCTACACTCATGAGCAGTACCTGCATTAGGGGTTAAAATTGACGCAACGCCAGGTCGACTAAACCAAGGAACATTTACAATAAACCGACCTGGATTGTTCTTTGGACAATGCTCAGAAATCTGTGGAGCGAACCACAGATTCACAGCAATTGTAATTGAAAGAACTTCAGTAAACCTATTTATCAAGTGATTATCTAAGATAATCTAAGGAGTTAGTTAAAATATATAACATTAGAGTGTCAATCTAAAATAACTAAACAATTAGTACACCTTGAAATACATCAGATGACTGAAAGTAAGTAATGGTATCTTAAACCAAAAAATAGTAAATTAACGACAACTTCTGATGGGGAAATTTAATCCAAATCCCTCAAATATCCCCTCTCATATGATTCTCCCTATTCATTATATTTTCGGCTACATTAATTTTATTTAATCAAATAAACTTTTTTTCATTTAAACCAAATCTTATTAATAGAGCAGAAAAAAGAACAATTGATATAAAATACTTAAATTGAAAATGATAACAAATTTATTTTCAACATTTGACCCATCAACTAATATCTTCAATTAATCTTTAAATTGAACTAGAACATTCTTAGGATTATTATTAATCCCATCAATGTTTTGACTTACACCATCACGAATTAATATTATTTGAAATAAACTAAACTTAACCTTACACAATGAATTTAAAACATTACTAGGACCAAAATCATTTAATGGAACAACATTCAGCTTCATTTCAATCTTTATTATAATACTATTTAATAATTTCATAGGATTATTCCGTTACATTTTTACTAGAACAAGACATTTAGCATTAACATTTGCAATCGCTCTACCTATATGATTAAGATTTATGTTATTTGGATGAATTAATCATACCAATCATATATTTACACACCTTGTTCCTCAAGGAACACCGCCTGCATTAATACCATTTATAGTATTAATTGAAATAATTAGAAATGTCATTCTACCGGGTACATTAGCAGTATGACTAGCAGCAAATATAATTGCAGGACACTTACTATTAACATTACTGGGAAGTACAGGACCATCTATAGCAATAAACTTAATTTGACTATTAATTATTGGACAAATACTTCTATTAATTCTAGAATCAGCAGTAGCAATAATTCAAGCTTATGTTTTCTCAATTTTAAGAACTTTATACTCTAGAGAAGTATACTAAACCTATGTTAACAACTCACTCAAACCACCCATTCCACTTAGTAGATTACAGACCTTGACCATTAACAGGAGCAATTGGAGCAATAGTTTTAGTATCAGGATTAGCAAAATGATTTCACCTATTTAACATTAACTTATTTATAATTGAATTTGGAATTACCTTACTAACTATAATCCAATGATGACGAGATGTAGTACGAGAAGGAACATACCAAGGACTACATACAGGATTTGTATCAATTGGATTACGATGAGGGATAATTTTATTTATTGCATCAGAAGTACTATTCTTCGTTTCATTTCTATGAGCATTTTTAGAAGAAGACTAGCACCTACTAATGAACTAGGAATATTGTGACCTCCAATAGGAATCCAACCTTTTAATCCTATACAAATTCCATTACTTAATACAGCTATTCTTTTGGCATCAGGAGTAACAGTAACATGAGCACATCATAGTTTAATAGAATCTAATCATACTCAAGCATTACAAGGACTATTCTTCACAGTATTACTAGGACTATACTTCACTATACTTCAAGCATATGAGTATTGAGAAGCACCCTTCAACATTGCAGACGCAGTTTATGGATCAACATTCTTTGTTGCAACAGGATTCCATGGGCTACATGTAATTATTGGAACAATCTTTTTATCAACATGTCTACTTCGACATTCAATAAACCAATTCTCACCAAGACACCACTTTGGATTTGAAGCAGCAGCATGATATTGACACTTTGTAGACGTAGTGTGATTATTCTTATACATCTCTATTTATTGATGAGGTAGATAATTGTTTTTTTAGTATAAATAGTACATTTGACTTCCAATCAAAAAGCTGGATATTAATCAAGAAAAACAATCCTAATTTTATCTACAAGAATTTTTATTAGATTTATTATTCCAATAATTGTTATAATCCTTGCAACAACACTATCAAAAAAATTAATTAATGACTGAGAAAAAAGATCACCATTTGAGTGTGGATTTGACCCAAAAAGATCAGCACGAATACCCTTCTCTCTTCGATTCGTCTTAATTGCAGTAATTTTCTTAATTTTTGACATAGAAATCGCACTAATCCTTCCAATTGTAATTATTTTTAAAACTTCAGATATTATAATCTGAACAATATCAACAATATTTTTTATTATAGTATTACAAGGAGGACTATACCATGAATGAAATCAAGGAGCCTTACAATGAGCAGAATAAAGGGTTGTAGTTAACTATAACATTTGGGTTGCATTCAAAAAGTATTGATATAATCAATCAACCTTAAATAGAATAAGAAGCGAAATATTGCAGTCAGTTTCGACCTGGAAGGTTGGTAAATAAAATACCCTTATTCTTATTAATTGAAGCCAAAAAGAGGCGTATTACTGTTAATAATATAATTGAACTATAAAGTTCCAATTAAGGAAATGTAAAGTCAATATGAAAGCTGCTAACTTTTTATATTAGCGGTTAAATTCCGTTAACATTTCTAAAATTTATATAGTTTAAATGAAACATTACATTTTCACTGTAAAAATAATATATGTATATTTATAAATACCTAAAAGTAAAAATACTTCCTTAACAATTTCAGTGTTACGCTCTAATCATAAGCTATTTAAGTAAACGAAAAATAATACCACCAAAATAAACATTCAAAAAATAAAAGTTAAAAGATAAATCTTAAAATTAGAATCATATCAACCTTGTATATAACCAATTAAATAAATAAATAGTCTATATAATCCTTGACCACCAAATAATTCACCCCAACCATAATCAAATGATTAAGATGAATAATAACCCAATTTTAAAGGAATATATCTAATAAACTTAGTTGAAAGAAAAGGTATAAACCACATAGAACCAGCAAATCTGACAAAAGAAAGTATACTTAAAGAAAATAAATTTTGAGAAAAATCAAAATTAGAAATAAGATAACCTAAATAAGCACCCAAAACCACTACAGTAATAGTTAAAAACTTTAAATAATAGGGCAAAGCAATAACATGAGGAATAGGAAAAATTAATCAAGACAAAAGACTGCCACCAAAAACAGCAACAAATAATAAACCAAATATCTGTGAAATCATCAAAAGAAAATCTAGAATAAAAATTATTATCACCAGACATTGAATAATAAAAAAGACGAAAAGAATAAGAAGCAGTTAAGCCAGTAGAAAAGAAATAAAGAAAAATATTAAAACAATTAATTCAACTTAAACAAACCATTTCAAGAATTAAATACTTTGAATAAAAAACAGCTAAAATGGTATACCACACAAAGACAAACTAGAAACATTAAAACAAACTGAAGTTAAACGCATACAATTAACAATAGAAACTATAAAAGGAGTGTCCTGAGAATCCTTTATATTATGAATTATTGAACCTGCACACATAAACAATAAAGCCTTAAATAAAGCATGAGCGAATAAATGAAAAAATGCAAGTTTGGGGTAACCCATAGCCAAAATTCTTATTATTAAACCAAGTTGTCTTAAAGTAGAAAGAGCAATAATTTTCTTCAAATCAAATTCAAAATTTGCCCCTAAAGCAGCCATAAATATAGTTATACAACCAATTAAAAGCAAAAATCAACCACAATTATAAGTATCTAATATTGGTCTGAAACGAATTAATAAATAAACCCCAGCAGTAACAAGAGTAGAAGAATGAACCAAAGCAGAAACAGGAGTAGGAGCAGCTATAGCAGCAGGAAGCCAAGAAGAAAAGGGAATTTGGGCTCTTTTAGTTATAGCTGCTAAAACAATTAATATAGTAATAAGCTTTATTTCAAAAGAATTAGAAATAAAATCATAATAATAAATGTAATTTCAACCACCAAAATTTAATATTCAAGCAATAGAAATTAAAATAGCAACATCACCAATACGATTAGAAAGTGCAGTTAATATACCCGCACTATAAGATTTCACATTTTGGTAATAAATAACTAAACAATAAGAAACTAAACCTAAACCATCCCATCCTAATAAAATTCTAATCAAATTAGGACTAATAATTAAAAAACCTATAGAAAGAATAAATATTAAAACAATAATAATAAAACGATTTATATTTTTTTCTCCCAATATATAGTCCTCTCTATAATAAATAACCAAAGCAGAAATATACATAACAAAAGACATAAAAATAAGAGACATTCAATCCAAAATTAAAGTCATAGCAACCATAGAACCATTTAAATTAAAAAGTTCTCATTCAACAAAAACTCTATAATCAATTATTAAATAATAAATACCCAAAATAAAAATTACAGTTCTAGAAAAAAATAAAGAAAAAAAAATCAAAGAACAAATAGAAAACAAATTCACGGCCTAAGATGAAAAAATTCATATCATTGATTCCACAAAACAACATTTTTAATTAAAATACTTAAGCAACCTAAACAAAAAAATACTCCACCTTTAAACAAAGAATATTTAAAGGTAATCAATGTAAAAGTAAAAGATGATATTAACGAAAATAACCAAGAGAACAAGTATAAACACCAGAATAATAATTACCATGTGGAGAATAAGAATACATGTATAAAGCTCTAAAAAAAGACAAAAAAATGAAAGAAAAAATCTAAAAGAAGATCAAGACATAATTCTATTTAATAATCTAAGTTCACCTACCAAATTTGAAGAAGGAGGAGCAGCTATATTAGAAGAGCTGAAAAGGAATCATCATAAAGCCATTCTTGGTATCAAATTAATTATACCCTTGTTAATTAATAATCTTCGTCTGCCTAAACGCTCATAAATAATATTAGATAAACAAAATAAACCAGAAGAACACAAACCATGACCAACCATTAATCCATATTAATGTTTATTTTTATATAATTGAGAAGTTGTTGTGGTCATTCGAGGGCGCGTTTTTTTTGTCACTATTTGTGTTTTTTTTCTTTTTTTTAAAAAAATCTGAATCTTTTATTTTTTCTTAATTTTAAAAATTTTTTAATTTCTTATTTTGCTTCCAAAAGTTTTATTCTTGCTTATTTATTCACTTTTTCTTTGTATTATATGCAAGTTTTGTTAAACTAAATGCTCTATTTTGCAGTAATTTGATTTAATTATCAAGTGATTTTGGATTTAGCAATTGATTTAGTATTGGCATAATTCGTGCCAGCAGCCGCAGTTATACGATTGATACAAGTGAGTATTATTGGTTTAAACAGTTGTTTATATTTTTAGGGTTAAAATATAAATTTGTAAGGTGAAATGTTAAAATTTATTTATAGTTCTTTTTATGAATCTGTGAAATTTAAATAATAAACTAGGATTAGATACCCTATTATTTTAAATGTTAATTATATTTACCAGGGTACTATTAGTTAAGGTCTTTAAACCCAAAGAATTTGGCGGTATCTCATTCCATTCAGAGGAACCTACCCCGTGATTGATAATACACGATTTACTCTACTTCATTTATTTGTTTGTATATCTCCGTTATCAGAGAATCTTTTTAGAGCTATAATTCTCAAGATTAATAATTATAAAATATTTCAGGTCAAGGTGCAGCTTATAGTTAAGAGGAGGTGGGTTACAATAGATTTTTGTTTATAACGGATTTGATGGTGAAATACTGTTAATGAAGGAGGATTTCATAGTAATTTAATTTATTTAATTTAACTGATATTGGCTCTGAGGTGTGTACACATCGCCCGTCGCTCTCATTATTGATTATTCTATTTTATTGTTTTAAGTTAGCTTCAATTTAGATGAGATAAGTCGTAACATAGTAGATGTACTGGAAAGTGTATCTAGTATGAGTTTCAAGATATAACTTATTAGTAAAGTGTTTCATTTACACTGAAAATTTTTCTGTGCAAATCAGGATATCTTGATTACTTATTTTATTATATTTATTTTTTGTTTAGTTAATTATCTAATAAAAAGAATTTTGTCGAATTTTGTCTTAGTATATTTTGTGGAATTGATTTTTTTGATTATAGTTTATTGGTAATGTAATTGTTTTATGAAATATTATTTTAAATTTTTAAAAATAGATTTTATTTATTGTACTTTTTGTATCAGGGTTTATCAGAATTTTAGTATCTATTTTACTTGTCTCGATTTGGGTTGATTAATAAATAATTTATAGTTAATGTATCATAATTATTATTAAATTATTTATAGAAATGAGATGCTAATCGTTTCCCAAGATATCTAGTTTCTTAAGAAAAAATTTAATTTTTTGAAGTTAATTGTTTTTATTTAATTTTTTAAGTATAAATATTAACTTATTTATTCTTTAAGGGATAAGCTTTGAAGTTAATAACCTATAATTTGTTTTATAAAATATAATAGTAAGCTTTAAACCAGCTATGTTTAAGATTACGTTTTAGTTCATTATTTTTTATTTTGATTTTATAATTATTTTAGGTTTTTTATTAAGATCATTTATTTAATTTTAAAATTTTTGTAATAATGATAGAATTAGTATATTTATTTGTATATAATTTTTACCTTGTGAATTTATTATAAGGAACTAGGCAAAATTGATTTCCGCCTGTTTATCAAAAACATGTCCTCTTGAAAATACTTTGAGGTCTGGCCTGCTCACTGAGCAGATTTTTAAAGAGCCGCGGTATTTTGACCGTGCAAAGGTAGCATAATCATTAGTCTCTTAATTAGTGGCTGGAATGAATGGCTTGACGAGAAATCAACTGTCTCTTAATAAATTTTTGAATTTAACTTTTGAGTCAAAAGGCTTAAATTTTTCTTTAGCACGAGAAGACCCTATAGAGCTTAACATTTTATTTTTATATAGTTTTTTGTTTGTCTTTCTATATTTAATGATGATGTTTAGTTGGGGTGACATGAAGAATAAATAAATTCTTCATTATTATATCATTTATTTATGTTTGTTGTTTTGATCCATAATTTATGATCATAAGATTAAGTTACCTTAGGGATAACAGCGTAATTGTTTTTGAGAGCTCATATCGACAAAGCAGATTGCGATGTTGGATTAAGAAAAATTTTGGGTGCAGTAGCCCAGTGATTAGGTCTGTTCGACCTTTAAATTCTTACATGATCTGAGTTCAGACCGCCGTGAGCCAGGTCGGTTTCTATCCTAAGATTATTGATTCATATTAGTATGAAAGGACCATATGGTTAAAATTTTTTTATTTTATTGATTAATATTAATTAAATTACTATTTTGACAGATTAATGTGTTGAATTTAGAATTCATTTATGTAGATTTTTTCTACAAATAGTATTGATACTTTATGATTTATGTATGTTTATTTTGAATTTTCTTTTATTAGTTATTTGTGTTTTAATTAGTGTTGCTTTATTATTTTTATTAGAACGTAAGGTTTTAGGTTACATCCAAATTCGAAAGGGCCCAAATAAAGTAGGTTTTGTAGGAATTCCTCAGCCCTTTAGTGATGCTATTAAGTTAATTTGTAAGGAGCAGCCAATTCCTATTATATCTAATTATTTACTTTATTATTTTTCTCCTGTTTTTAATTTAATAATTTCCTTGGCTGTTTGAGTAATTTTCCCTTACTTGACTTATATGTGTTCTTTTTCTTACGGATTTTTGTTTTTTTTATGTTGTACTAGATTTGGTGTTTATACTGTTATAATTGCTGGTTGGTCTTCTAATTCAAATTATTCTTTATTAGGTTCTCTTCGTTCTGTTGCTCAAACAATTTCATATGAAGTTAGTTTGGATTTAATTTTATTATCTTTAATTATTTTAATTGGTAGTTTTAACATGTTTGATTTTATAAATTACCAGCTTTATTGTTGATTTATTACTATTTCTTTTCCTTTAGCTTTAGCTTGTTTTGCTTCTTGTTTAACTGAAACTAACCGTACTCCTTTTGACTTTGCCAAAGGTGAATCTGAGTTAGTTTCAGGTTTTAATATTGAATATAGTGCAGGTGGATTTACTTTAATTTTTTTAGCTGAGTATACAAGAATTGTTTTTATAAGAATATTATTAGCTTTAATTTTTTTAGGTGGTGATTTTTATTCTTATATATTTTTTATTAAGCTTGCTGTAATGTCCTTTGGGGTTATTTGAGTTCGGGGAACATTACCACGTTTTCGTTATGATAAGTTAATGTACTTAGCTTGAAAAAGTTTTTTGCCTTTATCTTTAAATTTTTTTATTTTCTTTGTCAGTTTAAAGATTTTATTTATTTCAGTTATTTAGTGAAATTTTTTTAGAAAAGTTAATAGAAGAGTTAAACTTCTAGTTTTATGTTTTCAAAACATATGCTTTTCCTAAGCTAGTTAACTTATTATTCCTTAATTAGTTTATCTCATGTGTTTGCAATATGTACATTAATTAAGAAGTATGTAAAGTAGATAACTGTTAAGATTTGTCCTGTTATAATGTAAGGTTCTTCAACAGGTCGTTTACCAATTCATGTTAATAAGCATACAACAACAACTATAATTCAGAATAAAGTTTGATTAATAGGAAAGAGTTGAATACCTCGAAATGGTGTTTTATTATAAAATGGTAAAATTATTAAGATTCTAATTGATAAGAATAGTGCAATAACACCCCCTAGCTTATTAGGGATTGATCGTAGAATTGCATATGCAAATAAGAAATATCATTCTGGTTGGATATGGACGGGAGTTACTAATGGGTTAGCAGGTACAAAATTATCTGGATCCCCTAGAAGGTAAGGATTAATCAAGCATAATATAATTAATAATGATGTTATTAATACAAATGTAATAGAGTCCTTGAAAGTAAAGTATGGGTGAAACGGGATATTTTCAATATCTCCATTTAGTCCTAAAGGGTTATTAGACCCTGTTTGGTGGAGGAAAAATAAATGAATTGCTGCCATGGCAGCAATAATAAACGGTAGTACAAAATGGAATGTAAAGAATCGGTTTAATGTTGCATTATCAACAGCAAACCCTCCTCATACCCATTGAACTAAATCTGTTCCTAAATATGGAATTGCTGATAATAAATTAGTAATTACTGTCGCACCTCAGAATGATATTTGACCTCAAGGTAAAACATATCCTATAAATGCGGTTGCTATAACTAAGAATAGAATTACTGTACCTATTATTCAAGTGTGCATGTATATGTAGGATCCGTAGTAAATTCCTCGTCCTACATGTAAATAAATACAAATTAAAAATATAGAAGCTCCATTTGCGTGTAAGGTTCGAATAATTCAACCATTATTTACGTCTCGGCAGATGTGAACTACACTACTAAACGCTATTTCAATACTTGATGTATAATGTATAGCTAAAAATAGTCCGGTTACAACTTGAATTACTAAACATAGTCCTAGTAGGGACCCAAAATTTCATCAAAATGAAATATTTGTTGGTGCAGGTAAATCAACTAAAGAGTTATTAATGATTTTAATTAAAGGATGTCTTAATCATAAGGGTTTATTCATTAGTAAATTATCTTATTTTGCGAATAGGCCCCTGGTTAATATTGGTGATTTTAACAACTGCTAATAGTGCCAAAAATAAATAAATTATTATTATTATTGTAATAATAAATGTTGGTCTATTATATAGTTTTTCTAAAGATATTGTTATTTCTTGATAATTGATTGAGTTATCAATATTTATAGTTTCAGTATTTTTGAAAAAGTCTATAAATATTGTTATATCTAGAATAATTAATATTGATATAATAAATACTCATATAGTTAAGGTAATAATTATTGTAATTGATTTAGGTTGAAATATTTCGTTTGATGCAATTCTCGTAATATAAATAAATAGAACTAATATACCACCAAGAAACGTTAAAAATAAAATATATGATAATCAATACCTTTCCATTATTGTTCCTGTTATTAGCCCGACTAAAAAAGTTTGTAGGATAATGAAAAGCATTATTGATATTGGGTGTCTTAATTTAATACAATTAATATTTATTACGTTTGATAGTGATATAATTATTATTTTGATAATTTCAGGGGTTAGTTTATTAAAATATCGGTTTTGGGGACCGATGATGGAAAGCTTTTCCACCTCTGAAGTTTTAAAAGTGGGGGCTGAACTTATTTCCGGTTTACAAGACCGGCATTTTTTTTAAACTATTAAAACTAATGTTTATATTCTCTGTCTTTACTTCTTTATTGATTTATTTTGCTGGTGTTTATGTTTTTTCCTCTAAACGTAAGCATCTATTAATGGTTCTTTTGAGATTAGAATATATTGTTCTTTCTTTATTTATATTAATTATTGTTTTTCTTATTGAGTTTGATTATGATTATTTTTTTCGTGTTATTTTTTTGGTTTTTTCTGTTTGTGAAGGTGCTTTAGGTCTTTCTATTTTAGTTTCAATAATTCGTTCTCATGGGAATGATTTTTTAATTCTTTTGGTCTATCTTTATGTTAAAGTATTTATTTATAACTATTTTTTTGATTCCTCTTTGTTTGGTTAATAATTGTTGATGATTGGTTCATTCTTTAATGTTTATGTCTAGTTTTGTTTTTATAGTTTGTGTTTATTCATATGCGGATTTGAATATGATTAGATATTATTTTGGTATTGATTATTTTTCTTTTAGTTTGATTTTGGTTAGTTTTTGAATTTGTTCTTTAATAATTACTGCTAGAGGTTCAGTTTATTTAAGTTCTTATCATTCTAATTTTTTTGTCTTTATAGTCTTAATTTTAATGATTATGCTTTATTGTTCTTTTGCTAGATTGAGTCTTCTTTCTTTTTATATTTTTTTTAGGCTAGATTAGTTCGTACTTTACTTTTGATTTTAGGTTGAGGTTATCAACCTGAACGTTTACAGGCTGGAGTTTATTTAATTTTTTATACTCTGGTTGCTAGATTGCCTTTATTATTAGTTTTATTTAGGGTTTGTGATTTTTCTATTACTTTGTATTTTCCTTTATTGGTTGATTTTGGTTCTTATTATTTTATATTTTATGTGTTTATAATTCTTGCCTTTTTAGTTAAGATGCCGATATTTTTGGTTCATTTATGGCTTCCTAAGGTTCATGTTGAGGCCCCTATTTCAGGTAGAATGATTGTTGCTGGTGTTTTATTTAAGTTAGGTGGTTATGTTATTTTTCGTGTTATGAAGGTTATTTCTTATTTGGGTTTAAAGTTTAATTATTTTTGATTGTCTTTAGGCTTATGTGGTGGGGTTATTGTTAGATTTATTTGTTTTCGTCAGGTTGATTTAAAGTCTTTAATTGCATACTCTTCTGTTGCTCATATAAGTATAGTTATTAGAGGACTGATGACTATGAATTGATGGGGTTGTATAGGTTCTCTTTCTTTAATGGTTGGTCATGGTTTGTGTTCTTCTGGTTTATTTTGTTTATCTAATATTATTTATGAGCGTTTAGGTAGACGAAGATTATTAATTAACAAGGGTATGATTAATTTGATACGAAGAATGGCTTTATGATGATTCCTTTTGAGCTCTTCTAATATAGCTTCTCTTCCTTCTTTAAATTTGGTAGGTGAATTTAACCGCTAATATAAAAAGTTAGCAGCTTTCATATTGACTTCACATTTCCTTAATTGGAACTTTATATTTCAATTATATTATTAACAGTAATACGCCTCTTTTTGGCTTCAATTAATAAGAATAAGGGTATTTTATTTACCAACCTTCCAGGTCGAAACTGACTGCAATATTTCGCTTCTTATTCTATTTAAGGTTGATTGATTATATCAATACTTTTTGAATGCAACCGAAATGTTATAGTTAACTACTACCCTTTATTCTGCTCATTGTAAGGCTCCTTGATTTCATTCATGGTAGTGTCCTCCTAGTAATACTATAATAAAAAATATTGTTGATATTGTTCAGATTATAATATCTGAAGTTTTAAAAATAATTACAATTGGAAGGATTAGTGCGATTTCTACGTCAAAAATTAAGAAAATTACTGCAATTAAGAAGAATCGAAGTGAGAAGGGTATTCGTGCTGATCTTTTTGGGTCAAATCCACACTCAAATGGTGATCTTTTTTCTCGGTCATTAATTAATTTTTTTGATAGTGTTGTTGCAAGGATTATAACAATTATTGGAATAATAAATCTAATAAAAATTCTTGTAGATAAAATTAGGATTGTTTTTCTTGATTAATATCCAGCTTTTTGATTGGAAGTCAAATGTACTATTTATACTAGAAAAACAATTATCTACGTCATCAATAAATAGAGATGTATAAGAATAATCACACTACATCTACAATGGTCAATATCATGCTGCTGCTTCAAATCCAAAGTGGTGTCTTGGTGAGAATTGGTTTATTGAATGTCGAAGTAGACATGTTGATAAGAAGATTGTTCCGATAATTACATGTAGCCCATGGAATCCTGTTGCAACAAAGAATGTTGATCCATAAACTGCGTCTGCAATGGTGAAGGGTGCTTCTCAATACTCATATGCTTGAAGTATAGTGAAGTATAGTCCTAGTAATACTGTGAAGAATAGTCCATGTAATGCTTGAGTATGATTAGATACTATTAAACTATGATGTGCTCATGTTACTGTTACTCCTGATGCTAAAAGAATAGCTGTATTAAGTAATGGAATTTGTATAGGATTAAAAGGTTGGATTCCTATTGGAGGTCATAATATTCCTAGTTCAATAGTAGGTGCTAGTCTTCTTCTAAAAAAGCTCAGAAAAATGAAACGAAGAATAGTACTTCTGATGCAATAAATAAAATTATCCCTCATCGTAATCCAATTGATACAAAACCTGTATAAAGTCCTTGGTATGTTCCTTCTCGTACTACATCTCATCATCATTGGATTATAGTTAGTAAGGTAATTCCAAATCCAATTATGAATAAATTAGTGTTAAATAGGTGAAATCATTTTGCTAATCCTGATACTAAAACTATTGCTCCAATTGCTCCTGTTAATGGTCAAGGCCTGTAATCTACTAAGTGGAATGGGTAGTTTGAGTGAGTTGTTAACATAGGTTTAGTATACTTCTCTAGAGTATGAAGTTCTTAAAATTGAGAAAACATAAGCTTGAATTATTGCTACTGCTGATTCTAGAATTAATAGAAGTATTTGTCCAATAATTAATAGTGAAATTAAGTTTATTGCTATAGATGGTCCTGTATTTCCTAGTAATGTTAATAGTAAGTGTCCTGCAATTATATTTGCTGCTATTCGTACTGCTAATGTACCCGGTCGAATGACATTTCTAATTGTTTCAATTAATACAATAATTGATATTAATGCAGGTGGTATTCCTTGAGGAACAAGGTGTGCAAATATATGATTGGTATGATTAATTCATCCAAATAACATAAATCTTAATCATATAGGTAGAGCGATTGCAAATGTTAATGCTAAATGTCTTGTTCTAGTAAAAATGTAACGGAATAATCCTATGAAATTATTAAATAGTATTATAATAAAGATTGAAATGAAGATGAATGTTGTTCCATTAAATGATTTTGGTCCTAGTAATGTTTTAAATTCATTGTGTAAGGTTAAGTTTAGTTTATTTCAAATAAAATTAATTCGTGATGGTGTAAGTCAAAACGTTGATGGGATTAATAATAATCCTAAGAATGTTCTAGTTCAATTTAAAGATAAATTGAAGATATTAGTTGATGGGTCAAATGTTGGAAATAAATTTGTTATCATTTTCAATTTAAGTTTTTTATATCAATTGTTCTTTTTTCTGGTCTTTTAATAAGATTTGGTATAAATGAAAAAAAGTTTATTTGATTAAATAAAATTAATGTAGCCGAAAATATAATGAATAGGGAGAATCATATGAGAGGGGATATTTGAGGGATTTGGATTAAATTTCCCCATCAGAAGTAGTCATTAATTTACTATTTTTTGGTTTAAGAGACCATTACTTACTTTCAGTCATCTGATGTATTTCAAGGTGTACTAATTGTTTAGTTATTTTAGATTGACACTCTAATGTTATATATTTTAACTAACTCCTTAGATTATCTTAGATAATCACTTGATAAATAAGTTTACTGAAGTTCTTTCAATTACAATTGGTATGAATCTGTGGTTTGCTCCACAGATTTCTGAGCATTGTCCAAAGAACAATCCAGGTCGGTTTATTGTAAATGTTCCTTGGTTTAGTCGACCTGGCGTTGCGTCAATTTTAACCCCTAATGCAGGTACTGCTCATGAGTGTAGAACGTCTGATGCTCTTCCGTATTTATTGGTAGAATTGTTCGGTTATCTACATCTAGGAATCGAAATCCGTCATTTTCTAGGTCTTGTTCTGGTGTTATATAAGTGTCAAATTCTACATCTATAAAGTCTGAATATTCATATCTTCAGTATCATTGTCGTCCAATTGTTTTAATAGTGATTATTGCATCTACTGAATCATCAAGTAAATCTAGTAGTTGTAATAATGGGAGTGCAATGAAAATTAGTGTAATTGCTGGCAGTGCTGTTCAGATTGTTTCAATTAAATGTCCGTGAAGTATGTTTCGGTTTGTATAGGCAATAAATAATATATAACTTAGAGCATAACCTACAATTACTGTAATTAATAATAATACAACTATAGTATGATCATGGAAGAATGATAGTTGCTCCATTAATGGGGAAGCTCCATCTTGAAGGGATAAATTTGATCATGTTGCCATTAATAAATTTTCTAATAAAAGGTCAAACCTTTATTTGTAGAGCTTAAATCTACTGCACTAATCTGCCATATTAGAATCTAGAAATTAATGGTAGTTCTGAGTAGCTGTGTTCTGCAGGCGGGTTATTTTGTAATCATTCTGTTGATCTTCTTATATTAGCTCTAAATATGATTGCTCGGTTTGTAACCATGCTTTCTGATATAATTACAATAAATATAATGATTCCTACAATAGAAATTGTAGATCCAATTCTTGACACTACATTTCATGATGTATATGCATCTGGATAAGCTGAATATCGTCGTGGTATTCCTGCTAGTCCTAGGAAGTGTTGAGGGAAGAATGTTAAGTTTACCCCAAAAAATATAATTGTAAATTGGATTTTTAATCATGTATTATTTATAGTTAATCCTGTAAATAATGGGTATCATTGAATAACACCTCCTATGATTGCAAATACTGCTCCTATAGATAATACGTAATGGAAGTGGGCTACTACATAATATGTATCGTGTAATACGATGTCAAGTGATGAGTTTGCTAATACTAACCCTGTTAGTCCACCAATTGTGAATAGAAAAATAAATCCTAAAGCTCATAATAGTGGTGGATTGAATTTGAATTTAGTTCCATATAGTGTAGCTAATCATCTGAATACCTTAATTCATGTAGGTACAGCAATAATTATTGTTGCTGGTGTAAAGTAAGCTCGTGTGTCAACGTCTATTCCTACTGTAAATATGTGGTGTGCTCATACAATAAATCCTATTAGTCCAATTGATAATATAGCATAAATTATACCTAGTGTTCCAAATGATTCAATTTTTCCTCTTTCTTGACATACAATGTGAGAGGTAATTCCAAATCCTGGAAGAATTAAAATGTAAACTTCTGGGTGCCCAAAGAATCAAAATAAGTGTTGATATAGAATTGGGTCACCTCCTCCCGCAGGGTCAAAGAATGATGTATTTAAGTTTCGATCTGTTAGTAGTATAGTAATCGCTCCTGCTAATACTGGAAGCGACAAAAGGAGGAGAAGAGCTGTAATAGCTACGGATCATACAAATAAAGGTGTTTGATCTAGAGTTATACTTTCTGATCGTATATTAATTGCTGTTTTAATGAAGTTTACTGCACCAAGAATAGATGATACACCTGCTAAGTGAAGTGAGAAAATAGCCAGGTCTACAGATGCTCCTCCATGTGCGATAGCTCCTGCAAGAGGGGGGTAAACTGTTCACCCTGTACCAGCACCACTATCTACTATAGAAGATGTAAGAAGAAGGGTTAGTGAAGGTGGTAATAATCAAAAACTTATATTATTTATTCGTGGGAATGCCATATCTGGTGCACCAATTATTAATGGTACGAGCCAATTACCAAATCCACCAATTATAATAGGTATTACTATAAAAAAAATTATTACAAATGCGTGTGCTGTAATAATAACATTATAGATTTGGTCATCTCCAATTAGAGATCCTGGTTGGCCGAGTTCAGCATGAATAAGTATTCTTATTGGTGTTCCTACTATTCCTGCTCACGCTCCAAATAAGATGTATAAAGTACCAATATCCTTATGGTTTGTTGAGAATAATCATTTTTGCGGTAAGATGGCTGAATTTAAGGTGGTAGACTGTAAATCTACTTATGAGATGTTTCTCTCTTACCATGATGTTTAGGCCTTATATTCAAATGTGATTCTAGACTGCAATTATAGAGGTGTGAAATTTTACTAAGGCCTAAAAGATTATTCTTTTAATTATAACTTTGAAGGTTATTAGTTTAGTTAACTTAAGTCCTTAGTATAATGAGATTAAGGTTGATGTTGAGATTAATCCTATTGTTGAAATTATTACTGTTATAGGGAGAATAATTCTTGATTTTTGAGACTTTATTTTTATAGATCATGAATTTTCTGTGTATGACATAATTAGGGCTGAGAATCTAATACGTATATAATAATAAAGTGTACCATATTTACTCGAATCTAAGCCGCACTTTTTTCCCGGTTTTCGTAATCCAAAAAACCGCCTGCGGCTTAGAATCGAGTGCAAAGCAAGCGGAAGTTATGAAAAATGTTGGTACATGCCGCCAAAACTAACTTCTGCCATCGAATATATGTAGCGCTACGCAGCATGCTCTGTAGGCCAAAACCTCTGCATCAGTAAATAAATTTAAAAAAAAAAGTTGAAGACGAGCTTTTTTCCTCCGCCGCGAGTTTCGACCACTGCATTTTCATACATTATCCAACGAAGTAAATACAAATTCCGTATTGTTCATCTTCGAATGTAGCACAATTTCAGTGTACTACGAAAATCTGACTGGCAAGACTGTATGGGATGTTCGTCAATATGGCCAACTCTACGTTCTGAATGTTTTCCTATGTTTGAGAAGAGATGGTTGCTAATAGGAACCTGATGAAATTTGAATCACATACAGTATTCTCTTCACCATAAGACTAATACGAATATAAACATTTTGCCATGTATTCTTTCGTGTTTGCTGCTAACTCATTTAAATCCTGTCTGCCAAATAAACTACGAAACTAGAGTGAGACAACAGCAAATGCGGAAGAATATACATATCGTGTCATGTTTATATTCGTATTATTCTTATGCCTAATAGTGATACAGTCAGAAATGAAGCACGGCAAGTGACTAGATTTTTAAATCTAAGATGACTCTAATTTCTGTGCAGAATTTGATGAATAAAGAAGCGGCCGCAAAGCTTTTCAAACAGAGAAAAATTTTCGCCCAACTCTCGTTCAAAACATGTTCTATCATATGCAGTCTATTATTTGATTCTTGTTGATCATTATCAAAGAAAGCAGCAGTGTAAGTAACAACAAATAGCAGTCTCTTGCCATTGTTTCACTAATGAGACGATTCCTCTCTTTTTTTTTAATTGTACGCGGCGGTAGCGCGCACAAAAGCAAGCCATGCCGTGAGCTGCGACAGGCCGTAAACACGCACTATCAGAATGCGACAAACAATGCATGACACAGTGCAGTAATGCATTTTCAGCTTAAGAGTGACGCAAACACCTATAACAATGAAAACGGCACTTATCAGATCAAAGCAAAATAAGCAATCGATTCAAACCAGACGAAGCACGTGAAAAAGGAAGGGCACCCATATAAATACGGATGGAGCGCCTGACGCATAGCAATAGCTACGTGGTAAAGCTTAACTGCTAAGCTTACGACTCGAACCAAACTACTGTAGCTGTATCATCATTCATTCGACCTAAATGGTTTCTCATATTACAATGGACCAACTTTGTTTCGATTTGAAGGTGCGGCCTACAACTTTTCTCTCCCCTTGAATTTCGAGTCTCAAATTTCAGGTGCGGCTTAGATTCGGGTAATTTTTTTTTCCTGTATTTCGAGTCTCATTTTTCAGGTGCGGCTTAGATTCGAGTGCGGCTTAGATTCGAGTAAATACGGTAATTGTAGTTAATACAACCATAATGGTTATAATAGTTGTTATGTTATTTTCTATTAAAGATTGTATTACAATTCATTTTGGTAGAAATCCAAGGAATGGTGGCAAACCACCTAGGGATAGAAGAGATAAAAATATTATGAATTTAATTTCAGTTTTTATATTTCTGGCTGAATAAATTTGGTTTATAAAAAATAGATTTATTTGCTTAAATAATAAGACCATAATTAATCTTAATAGAGAGTAAATAATAAAGTATAGTTCTCAGATGTTTTCTCTAACTGTTAGAGATCTAATTATTCACCCTAAATGTCTAATTGAGGAATATGCTAGAAGTTGTCGTAGAGATGTTTGATTTAAACCACCTATTGCCCCAATAATAATTCTTACAATGATAATTGTTCAAACGAAAGTTCTTAATTGAATACAATAAGATAACACCATTATTGGGGCAATTTTTTATCATGTTATTAGTGTTAAACAGTTATTTCATCTTGAAGCTCCTATTACTTCTGGAAATCAGAAATGGAAAGGTGCAGCCCCGATCTTTAATAATAATCTAGATCTGATTATTATTGATGGAATAAATTCTGTTTCTTATCCTATTGGATATTTTATTTGAATCAGCAAAATTGAAAATAATAGTATTGTCGATGCTATTGCTTGGACAATAAAATATTTAATTGATGATTCATTTATTATTATATTTTTATTTCTTGTTAGGAGCGGAATAAATGAAAGTAAGTTGATCTCAAGTCCTATTCAAACTCCAAATCAGGAGTTTGATGAAATGGACAGGATCGTTCCTATCATTAATGTTGATAGGAAGAGAAGTTTTGTAGAGTTGTTGGTCATTAAAAAGGAAAGGATTGATACCTCTATAAATGGGGTATGAACCCATTAGCTTGTTTAGCTTACATTTTTGCATTAAGGTGTATGATGCACATTAGTTTTTGATACTAAAGGAGGTAGTTTAATTCTGTCTTATGTAATTTTTAATGAAGGTAATTTTTATTTACTTGATTTACCCTATCAAGGTAACCCTTTAATCAGGCACTTCATTTTTTTAAATTTAATATATATTAAAAATTTTTTTTGAAAATTTGTTTATGTATTATTTTGGTTATTTCTAATTAATTTATCTCGGTTCGGATAATTTGAGCATATATTATATATTTAATACAATAAATAATTTATATTAATATATTACATTTAATTAAATTTAAATACTTATAATGTTATTTTATTATTATTAAGTGATTATTTTAATACATTTATTTACCTTGGATTATAGCTACTTATGTTTTTAGCTTAAAAGAAATTATTATATTATAAATTATATAATAATATGTAAATAAATATTAAATATTATTATAATTGGATATAAAAAATATAATCTAATACAATAAATATAAAATATTATATTAATATAAATAATTATATTAATTATAATAATATAATTATATATATTTTCTATAATTAAATTATTTAATTAATTAATATTTAAGTTAACTTAATATAAAGTTAATTTTATATTAATAACATAACACATTAGTTTACATAATTGTATAAAATATATTTATTATATTATTTAATCTTTCTTTATTATTAGTGAAAAGAAAGATTAAATAAGAAAGAATATAATACTATTATTGGTATACATGTTCCATATTAATCTTTATTTATATATAATAGAGAATTTGTTGTGGTCATTCGAGGGCGCGTTTCTTTTTTTTTATTGTCACTATTTGTGTTTTTTTTCTTTTTTTTCTTTAAATATTGGAATCTTTTATTTTTTCTTAATTTTAAAAATTTTTGAATTTCTTATTTTGTTTCCAAAAGTTTTATTCTTGCTTATTTATTCACTTTTTCTTTGTATTATATGTAAGTTTTTTAAACTAAATGTTCTATTTTGCAGTAATTTGATTTAATTATCAAGTGATTTTGGATTAGCAATTGATTTAGTATCGGCATAATTCGTGCCAGCATCCGCGGTTATACGATTGATACAAGAGAATATTATTGGTTAAAACAGTTGTTTATATTTTTAGGGTTAAAATATAAATTTGTAAGGTGAAATGTTAAAATTTATTTATAGCTCTTTTTATGAATCTGTGAAATTTAAATAATAAACTAGGATTAGATACCCTATTATTTTAAATGTTAATTATATTTACCAGGGTACTATTAGTTAAGGTCTTTAAACCCAAAGAATTTGGCGGTATCTCATTCCATTCAGAGGAACCTACCCCGCGACTGATAATACACGATTTACTCTACTTGATTTATTTGTTTGTATATCTCCGTTATCAGAGAATCTTTTTAGAGTTATAATTCTCAAGATTTATAATTATAAAATATTTCAGGTCAAGGTGCAGCTTATAGTTAAGAGGAGGTGGGTTACAATAGATTTTTGTTTATAACGGATTTGATGGTGAAATACTGTTAATGAAGGAGGATTTGATAGTAATTTAATTTAACTGATATTGGCTCTGAGGTGTGTACACATCGCCCGTCGCTCTCATTATTGATTATTTTATTTTATTGTTTTAATTTAGCTTCAATTTAGATGAGATAAGTCGTAACATAGTAGATATACTGGAAAGTGTATCTAGTAAGAGTTTCAAGATATAACTTATTAGTAAAGTGTTTCATTTACACTGAAAATTTTTCTGTGCAAATCAGGATATCTTGATTAATTATTTTATTATATTTATTTTTTGTTTATTTAATTATTTAATAAAAATAATTTTGTCGAATTTTGCCTTAGTATATTTTGTAGAATAGATTTTTTAGATTATAATTTATTGGTAATGTAATTGTTTTATGAAATATTATTTTAAATTTTTAAAATTAGATTTTATTTATTGTACATTTTGTATCAGGGTTTATCAAAATTTTAGTATTTATTTTACTTGTCTCGATTTTGGTTGATTTAGAAATAATTTATAGTTAATGTATCATAATTATTATTAAATTATTTATAGAAATGAGATGTTAATCGTTTCCCAAGATATCTAGTTTCTTAATAAAAAATTTACTTTTTTGAAGTTAATTGTTTTTATTTAATTTTTTAAGTATAAATATTAACTTATTTATTCTTTAAGGGATAAGCTTTGTAGTTAATAACCTATAATTTGTTTTATAAAATATAATAGTAAGCTTTAAACCAGCTATCTTTAAGATTACGTTTTAGTTCATTATTTTTTATTTTGATTTTATAATTATTTTAGGTTTTTTATTAAGATTATTTATTTAATTTTAAAATTTTTGTAATAATGATAGAATTAGTATATTTATTTGTATATAATTTTTACCTTGTGAATTTATTACAAGGAACTAGGCAAAATTGATTTCCGCCTGTTTATCAAAAACATGTCCTCTTGAAAATACTTTGAGGTCTGGCCTGCTCACTGAGCAGATTTTTAAAGAGCCGCGGTATTTTGACCGTGCATAGATAGCATAATCATTAGTCTCTTAATTAGTGGCTGGAATGAATGGCTTGACGAGAAATCAACTGTCTCTAAATAAATTTTTGAATTTAACTTTTGAGTCAAAAGCTTAAACTTTTCTTTAGGATGAGAAGACCCTATAGAGCTTAACATTTTATTTTTATATAGTTTTTTGTTTGTCTTTCTATATTTAATGATGATGTTTTGTTGGGGTGACATGAAGAATAAATAAACTCTTCATTATTATATCATTTATTTATATTTGTTGTTTTGATCCATAATTTATGATCATAAGATTAAGTTACCTTAGGGATAACAGCGTAATTGTTTTTGAGAGCTCATATCGACAAAGCAGATTGCGACCTCGATGTTGGATTAAGAAAAATTTTGGGTGCAGTAGCCCAGTGATTAGGTCTGTTCGACCTTTAAATTCTTACATGATCTGAGTTCAGACCGGCGTGAGCCAGGTCGGTTTCTATCCTAAGATTATTGATTCATATTAGTACGAAAGGACCATATGGTTAAAATATTTTTTATTTTATTGATTAATATTAATTAAATTACTATTTTGACAGATTAATGTGTTGAATTTAGAATTCATTTATGTAGATTTTTTCTACAAATAGTACTGATACTTTATGATTTATTTATGTTTATTTTGAATTTTCTTTTATTAGTTATTTGTGTTTTAATTAGTGTTGCTTTCTTAACTTTATTAGAGCGTAAGGTTTTAGGTTACATCCAAATTCGAAAGGGCCCAAATAAAGTAGGTTTTGTAGGAATTCCTCAGCTCTTTAGTGATGCTATTAAGTTAATTTGTAAGGAGCAGCCAATTCCTATTATATCTAATTATTTACTTTATTATTTTTCTCCTGTTTTTATTTTAATAATTTCCTTGGCTGTTTGAGTAATTTTCCCTTACTTGACTTATATGTGTTCTTTTTCTTATGGATTTTTGTTTTTTTTTATGTTGTACTAGATTCGGTGTTTATACTGTTATACTTGCTGGTTGGTCTTCTAATTCAAATTATTCTTTATTAGGTTCTCTTCGTTCTGTTGCTCAAACAATTTCATATGAAGTTAGTTTGGCTTTAATTTTATTA
Organism: Schistocerca cancellata; assembly: GCF_023864275.1. NCBI lineage: Eukaryota > Metazoa > Arthropoda > Insecta > Orthoptera > Acrididae > Schistocerca > Schistocerca cancellata. Next base: position 265,517,000 of record NC_064629.1, read on the forward strand.
TCTTTAATTATTTTAATTGGTAGTTTTAACATGTTTGATTTTATAAATTACCAGCTTTATTGTTGATTTATTATTATTTATTTTCCTTTAGCTTTAGCTTGTTTTGCTTCTTGTTTAGCTGAAACTAACCGTACTCCTTTTGACTTTGCCGAAGGTGAATCTGAGTTAGTTTCAGGTTTTAATATTGAATATGGTGCAGGTGGTTTTACTTTAATTTTTTTAGCTGAGTATACTAGAATTGTTTTTATAAGAATATTATTAGCTTTAATTTTTTTAGGTGGTGATTTTTATTCTTTTATATTTTTTATTAAGCTTGCTGTAATGTCCTTTGGGTTTATTTGATTTCGGGGAACATTACCACGTTTTCGTTATGATAAGTTAATATACTTAGCTTGAAAAAGTTTTTTGCCTTTATCTTTAAATTTTTTTATTTTCTTTGTCGGTTTAAAGATTTTATTTATGTCATTTATGTAGTGAAATTTTTTAAGAAAAGTTAATAGAAGAGTTAAACTTCTAGTTTTATGTTTTCAAAACATATGCTTTTCCTAAGCTAATTAACTTATTATTCCTTAATTATTTTATCTCATGCGTTTGCAATATGTACATTAATTAAGAAGTATGTAAAGTAGATAATTGTTAAGATTTGTCCTGTTATAATGTAATGTTCTTCAACAGGTCGTTTACCAATTCATGTTAATAAGCATACAACTACTATAATTCAGAATAAAATTTGATTAATAGGATAGAATTGAATACCTCGAAATGGTGTTTTATTATAAAATGGTAAAATTATTAAGATTCTAATTGATAAGAATAGTGCAATAACACCCCCTAGCTTATTAGGGATTGATCGTAGAATTGCATATGCAAATAAGAAATATCATTTTGGTTGGATATGGACGGGAGTTACTAATCGGTTAGCAGGTACAAAATTATCTGGATCCCCTAGAAGGTAAGGATTAATCAAGCATAATATAATTAATAATGATGTTATTCATACAAATGTAATAGAGTCCTTGAAAGTAAAGTATGGGTGAAACGGGATTTTTTCAATATCTCCATTTAGTCCTAAAGGGTTATTAGACCCTGTTTGGTGGAGGAAAAATAAATGAATTGCTGCCATGGCAGCAATAATAAACGGTAGTACAAAATGGAATGTAAAGAATCGGTTTAATGTTGCATTATCAACAGCAAACCCTCCTCATACCCATTGAACTAAATCTGTTCCTAAATATGGAATTGCTGATAATAAATTAGTAATTACTGTCGCACCTCAGAATGATATTTGACCTCAAGGTAAAACGTATCCTATAAATGCGGTTGCTATAACTAAGAATAGAATTACTGTACCAATTATTCAGGTGTGCATGTATATGAAGGATCCGTAGTAAATTCCTCGTCCTACATGTAAATAAATACAAATAAAAAAGATAGAGGCTCCATTTGCGTGTAAGGTTCGAATAATTCAACCATTATTTACGTCTTGGCAGATGTGAACTACACTACAAAACGCTATTTCAATATCTGATGTATAATGTACAGCTAAAAATAGTCCGGTTACAATTTGAATTACTAAACATAGTCCTAGTAGGGACCCAAAATTTCATCAAAATGAAATATTTGTTGGTGCAGGTAAATCAACTAAAGAGTTATTAATGATTTTAATTAAAGGATGTCTTAATCATAAGGGTTTATTCATTAGTAAATTATCTTATTTTACGAATAGGCCCCTGGTTAATATTGGTGATTTTAACAACTGCTAATAGTGCCAAAAATAAATAAATTATTATTATTATTGTAATAATAAATGTTGGTCTATTATATAGTTTTTCTAAAGATATTGTTATTTCTTGATAATTGGTTGAATTATCAATATTTATAGTTTCAGTATTTTTGAAAAAGTCTATAAATATTGTTATATCTAGAATAATTAATATTGATATAATAAATACTCATTTAGTTAAGGTAATAATTATCGTAATTGATTTAGGTTGAAATATTTCGTTTGATGCAATTCTCGTAATATAAATAAATAGAACTAATATACCACCAAGAAACGTTAAAAATAAAATATATGATAATCAATATCTTTCCATTATTGTTCCTGTTATTAGCCCGACTAAAAAAGTTTGTAGGATAATGAAAAGCATTATTGATATTGGGTGTCTTAATTTAATAAAATTAATATTTATTACGTTTGATAGTGATATAATTATTTCCGGTTTACAAGACCGGCGTTTTTTTTAAACTATTAAAACAAATGTTTATATTCTCTGTCTTTACTTCTTTATTGATTTATTTTGCTGGTGTTTATGTTTTTTCCTCTAAACGTAAGCATTTATTAATGGTTCTTTTGAGATTAGAATATATTGTTCTTTCTTTATTTTTATTAATTATTGTTTTTCTTATTGAGTTTGGTTATGATTATTTTTTTCCTATTATTTTTTGGTTTTTTTTCTGTTTGTGATGGTGCTTTAGGTCTTTCTATTTTAGTTTCCATTGTATATAGTAGTTAACTATAACATTTGGGTTGCATTCAAAAAGTATAGATATAATCAAACAACCTTAAATAGAATAAGAAGCGAAATATTGCAGTCAGTTTCGACCTGGAAGGTTGGTAAATAAAATACCCTTATTCTTATTAATTGAAGCCAAAAAGAGGCGTATTACTGTTAATAACATAATTGAACTATAATGTTCCAATTAAGAAAATGTAAAGTCAATATGAAAGCTGCTACCTTTTTATATTAGAGGCTAAATTCCGTTAACATTTCTAAAATTTATATAGTTTAAATAAAACATTACATTTTCACTGTAAAAATAGTATATGTATATTTATAAATACCTAAAAGTAAAAATACTTCCTTAACATCTTCAGTGTTACGCTCTAATCATAAGCTATTTAAGTAAACGAAAAAGAATACCACCAAAATAAACGTTCAAAAAATAAAAGTTAAAAGATAAATCTTAAAATTAGAATCATATCAACCTTGTATATAACCAATTAAATAAATAAATAGTCTATATAAACCTTGACCACCAAATAATATACCCCAACCATAATCAAATGATTTAGATAAATAATAACCCAATTTTAAAGGAATATATCTAATAAACTTAGAGGTATAAACCACATAGAACCAGCAAATCTGACAAAAGAAAGTATACTTAAAGAAAATAAATTTTGAGAAAAATCAAAATTAGAAATAAGATAACCTAAATAAGCACCCAAAACAACTACAGTAATAGTTAAAAACTGTAATAATAGGGCAAAGCAATAACATGAGGAATAGGAAAAATTAATCAAGACAAAAGACTGCCACCAAAAACAGCAACAAATAATAAACCAATTATACCAAACGAAATATAATAACCCTTATCATCAAAAGAAAATCTAGAATAAAAATTATTATCACCAGACATTGAATAATAAAAAAGACGAAAAGAATAAGAAGCAGTTAAGCCAGTAGAAAAGAAATAAAGAAAAAAATTAAACAATTAATTCATCTTAAACAAACCATTTCAAGAATTAAATACTTTGAATAAAAACCAGCTAAAAATGGTATACCACACAAAGACAAACTATAAACATTAAAACAAACTGAAGTTAATGGCATAAAATTAACAATAGAACCTATAAAACGAATGTCCTGAGAATCCTTTAAATTATGAATTATTGAACCTTTACACATAAACAATAAAGCCTTAAATAAAGCATGAGCTAATAAATGAAAAAATGCAATTTTGGGGTAACCCATAGCCAAAATTCTTATTATTAAACCAAGTTGTCTTAAAGTAGAAAGAGCAATAATTTTCTTCAAATCAAATTCAAAATCCGCTCCTAAACCAGCCATAAATATAGTTATACAACCAATTGAAAGCAAAAATCAACCACAATTATAAGTATCTAATATTGGTCTGAAATGAATTAATAAATAAACCCCAGCAGTAACAAGAGTAGAAGAATGAACCAAAGCAGAAACAGGAGTAGGAGCAGCTATAGCAGCAGGAAGCCAAGAAGGAAAGGGAATTTGAGCTCTTATAGTTATAGCTGCTAAAACAATTAATATAGTAATAAGCTTTATTTCAAAAGAATTAGAAATAAAATCATAATAATAAATGTAATTTCAACCACCAAAATTTAATATTCAAGCAATAGAAATTAAAATAGCAACATCACCAATACGATTAGAAAGTGCAGTTAATGTACCCGCACTATAAGATTTCACATTTTGGTAATAAATAACTAAACAATAAGAAACTAAACCTAAACTATCCCATCCTAATAAAATTCTAATCAAATTAGGACTAATAATTAAAAAACCTATAGAAAGAATAAATATTAAAACAATAATAATAAAACGATTTATATTTTTTTCTCCCAATATATAGTCCTCTCTATAATAAATAACCAAAGAAGAAATATACATAACAAAAGACATAAAAATAAGAGACATTCAATCCAAAATTAAAGTCATAACAACCATAAAGCCATTTACATTAAAAAGTTCTCATTCAACAAAAACTCTATATATCAATTATTAAATAATAAATGTCCAAAATAAAAATTACAGTTCTAGAAAAAAATAAAGAAAAAACTCAAAGAACAAATAGAAAACAAATTCACAGCCTAAGATGAAAAAATTCATATCATTGATTCCACAAAACAACATTTTTAATTAAAATACTTAAGCAACCTAAACAAAAAAATGCTCCCCCTGTAAACAAAGAATATTTAAAGGTAATCAATGTAAAAGTAAAAGATGATATTCACGAAAATAACCAAGAGAACAAGTATAAACACCAGAATAATAATTACCATGTTGAGAATAAGAATACATGTATAAAGCTCTAAAAAAAGACAAAAAAATTAAAGCAAAAAATCTAAAAGAAGATCAAGACATAATTCTATTTAAAAATCTAAGTTCACCTACCAAATTTAAAGAAGGAGGAGCAGCTATGTTAGAAGAGCTCAAAAGGAATCATCATAAAGCCATTCTTGGTATCAAATTAATTATACCCTTGTTAATTAATAATCTTCGTCTACCTAAACGCTCATAAATAATATTAGATAAACAAAATAAACCAGAAGAACACAAACCATGACCAACCATTAAAGAAAGAGAACCTATACAACCCCATCAATTCATAGTCATCAATCCTCCAATAACTATTCTTATATGAGCAACAGAAGAATATGCAATTAAAGACTTTAAATCAACCTGACGAAAACAAATAAATCTAACAATAACCCCACCAGATAAGCCTAAAGACAATCAAAAATAATTAAACTTTAAACCCAAATAAGAAATAACCTTCATAACACGAAAAATACCATAACCACCTAACTTTAATAAAACACCAGCAAGAATCATTCTACCTGAAATAGGGGCCTCAACATGAGCCTTAGGAAGCCATAAATGAACCAAAAATATCGGCATCTTAACTAAAAAGGCAAGAAATATAAAATAATAAGAACCAAAATCAACCAATAAAGGAAAATACAAAGTATTAGAAAAATCATAAACCCTAAATAAAACTAATAATTAAGGCAATCTAGCAACCAGAGTATAAAAAATTAAATGAACACCAGCCTGTAAACGTTCAGGTTGATAACCACAACCTAAAATGAAAAGTAAAGCAGGAACTAATCTAGCCTCAAAAAATATATAAAAAGAAAGAAGACTCAATCTAGCAAAAGAACAATAAAGCATAATCATTAAAATTAAGACTATAAAGACAAAGAAATTAGAATGATAAGAACTTAAATAAACTGAACCTCTAGCAGTAATTATTAAAGAACAAATTCAAAAACTAAGCAAAATCAAACTAAAAGAAAAATAATCAATACCAAAATAATATCTAATCATATTCAAATCTGCATATGAATAAACACAAACCATAAAAACAAAACTAGACATAAACATTAAAGAATGAACCAATCATCAACAATTATTAACCAAACAAAGAGGGATCAAAAAAATAGCTATAAATAAATACTTTAACATAAAGATAGACCAAAAGAATTAAAAAAATCATTCCCATGAGAACGAATTATTGAAACTAAAATAGAAAGACCTAAAGCACCTTCACAAACAGAAAAAACCAAAAAATTAACAGGAAAAAAAATCATAATCAAACTCAATAAGAAAAACAATAATTAATATAAATAAAGAAAGAACAATATATTCTAATCTCAAAAGAACCATTAATAAATGCTTACGTTTAGAGGAAAAAACATAAACACCAGCAAAATAAATCAATAAAGAACTAAAGACAGAGAATATAAACATTAGTTTTAATGGTTTAAAAAAAATGCCGGTCTTGTAAACCGGAAATAAGTTCAGCCCCCACTTTTAAAACTTCAGAGGTGGAAAAGCTTTCCATCATCGGTCCCCAAAACCGATATTTTAATAAACTAACCCCTGAAATGATCAAAGTAATAATTATATCACTATCAAACGTAATAAATATTAATTTTATTAAATTAAGACACCCAATATCAATAATGCTTTTCATTATCCTACAAACTTTTTTAGTCGGGCTAATAACAGGAACAATAATGGAAAGATATTGATTATCATATATTTTATTTTTAACGTTTCTTGGTGGTATATTAGTTCTATTTATTTATATTACGAGAATTGCATCAAACGAAATATTTCAACCTAAATCAATTACGATAATTATTACCTTAACTATATGAGTATTTATTATATCAATATTAATTATTCTAGATATAACAATATTTATAGACTTTTTCAAAAATACTGAAACTATAAATATTGATAATTCAACCAATTATCAAGAAATAACAATATCTTTAGAAAAACTATATAATAGACCAACATTTATTATTACAATAATAATAATAATTTATTTATTTTTGGCACTATTAGCAGTTGTTAAAATCACCAATATTAACCAGTGGCCTATTCGTAAAATAAGATAATTTACTAATGAATAAACCCTTATGATTAAGACATCCTTTAATTAAAATCATTAATAACTCTTTAGTTGATTTACCTGCACCAACAAATATTTCATTTTGATGAAATTTTGGGTCCCTACTAGGACTATGTTTAGTAATTCAAATTGTAACCGGACTATTTTTAGCTGTACATTATACATCAGATATTGAAATAGCGTTTTGTAGTGTAGTTCACATCTGCCAAGACGTAAATAATGGTTGAATTATTCGAACCTTACACGCAAATGGAGCCTCTATCTTTTTTATTTGTATTTATTTACATGTAGGACGAGGAATTTACTACGGATCCTTCATATACATGCACACCTGAATAATTGGTACAGTAATTCTATTCTTAGTTATAGCAACCGCATTTATAGGATACGTTTTACCTTGAGGTCAAATATCATTCTGAGGTGCGACAGTAATTACTAATTTATTATCAGCAATTCCATATTTAGGAACAGATTTAGTTCAATGGGTATGAGGAGGGTTTGCTGTTGATAATGAAACATTAAACCGATTCTTTACATTCCATTTTGTACTACCGTTTATTATTGCTGCCATGGCAGCAATTCATTTATTTTTCCTCCACCAAACAGGGTCTAATAACCCTTTAGGACTAAATGGAGATATTGAAAAAATCCCGTTTCACCCATACTTTACTTTCAAGGACTCTATTACATTTGTATGAATAACATCATTATTAATTATATTATGCTTGATTAATCCTTACCTTCTAGGGGATCCAGATAATTTTGTACCTGCTAACCGATTAGTAACTCCCGTCCATATCCAACCAGAATGATATTTCTTATTTGCATATGCAATTCTACGATCAATCCCTAATAAGCTAGGGGGTGTTATTGCACTATTCTTATCAATTAGAATCTTAATAATTTTACCATTTTATAATAAAACACCATTTCGAGGTATTCAATTCTATCCTATTAATCAAATTTTATTCTGAATTATAGTAGTTGTATGCTTATTAACATGAATTGGTAAACGACCTGTTGAAGAACATTACATTATAACAGGACAAATCTTAACAATTATCTACTTTACATACTTCTTAATTAATGTACATATTGCAAACGCATGAGATAAAATAATTAAGGAATAATAAGTTAATTAGCTTAGGAAAAGCATATGTTTTGAAAACATAAAACTAGAAGTTTAACTCTTCTATTAACTTTTCTTAAAAAATTTCACTACATAAATGACATAAATAAAATCTTTAAACCGACAAAGAAAATAAAAAAATTTAAAGATAAAGGCAAAAAACTTTTTCAAGCTAAGTATATTAACTTATCATAACGAAAACGTGGTAATGTTCCCCGAAATCAAATAAACCCAAAGGACATTACAGCAAGCTTAATAAAAAATATAAAAGAATAAAAATCACCACCTAAAAAAATTAAAGCTAATAATATTCTTATAAAAACAATTCTAGTATACTCAGCTAAAAAAATTAAAGTAAAACCACCTGCACCATATTCAATATTAAAACCTGAAACTAACTCAGATTCACCTTCGGCAAAGTCAAAAGGAGTACGGTTAGTTTCAGCTAAACAAGAAGCAAAACAAGCTAAAGCTAAAGGAAAATAAATAATAATAAATCAACAATAAAGCTGGTAATTTATAAAATCAAACATGTTAAAACTACCAATTAAAATAATTAAAGATAATAAAATTAAAGCCAAACTAACTTCATATGAAATTGTTTGAGCAACAGAACGAAGAGAACCTAATAAAGAATAATTTGAATTAGAAGACCAACCAGCAAGTATAACAGTATAAACACCTAATCTAGTACAACATAAAAAAAACAAAAATCCATAAGAAAAAGAACACATATAAGTCAAGTAAGGGAAAATTACTCAAACAGCCAAGGAAATTATTAAATTAAAAACAGGAGAAAAATAATAAAGTAAATAATTAGATATAATAGGAATTGGCTGCTCCTTACAAATTAACTTAATAGCATCACTAAAGAGCTGAGGAATTCCTACAAAACCTACTTTATTTGGGCCCTTTCGAATTTGGATGTAACCTAAAACCTTACGCTCTAATAAAGTTAAGAAAGCAACACTAATTAAAACACAAATAACTAATAAAAGAAAATTCAAAATAAACATAAATAAATCATAAAGTATCAATACTATTTGTAGAAAAAATCTACATAAATGAATTCTAAATTCAACACATTAATCTGTCAAAATAGTAATTTAATTAATATTAATCAATAAAATAAAAAATATTTTAACCATATGGTCCTTTCGTACTAATATGAATCAATAATCTTAGGATAGAAACCGACCTGGCTCACGCCGGTCTGAACTCAGATCAAATAAAGAATTTAAAGGTCGAACAGACCTAATCACTGGGCTACTGCACCCAAAATTTTTCTTAATCCAACATCGAGGTCGCAATCTGCTTTGTCGATATGAGCTCTCAAAAACAATTACGCTGTTATCCCTAAGGTAACTTAATCTTATGATCATAAATTATGGATCAAAACAACAAATATAAATAAATGATATAATAATGAAGAGTTTATTTATTCTTCATGTCACCCCAACAAAACATCATCATTAAATATAGAAAGACAAACAAAAAACTATATAAAAATAAAATGTTAAGCTCTATAGGGTCTTCTCACCCTAAAGAAAAATTTAAGCTTTTGACTCAAAAGTTAAATTCAAAAATTTATTTAGAGACAGTTGATTTCTCGTCAAGCCATTCATTCCAGCCACTAATTAAGAGACTAATGATTATGCTACCTATGCACGGTCAAAATACCGCGGCTCTTTAAAAATCTGCTCAGTGAGCAGGCCAGACCTCAAAGTATTTTCAAGAGGACATGTTTTGATAAACAGGTGGAAATCAGTTTTGCCTAGCTCCTTGTAATAAATTCACAAGGTAAAAATTATATACAAATAAATATACTAATTCTATCATTATTACAAAAATTTTAAAATTAAATAAATAATCTTAATAAAAAACCTAAAATAATTATAAAATCAAAATAAAAAATAATGAACTAAAACGTAATCTTAAAGTTAGCTGGTTTAAAGCTAACTATTATATTTTATAAAACAAATTATAGGTTATTAACTACAAAGCTTATCCCTTAAAGAATAAATAAGTTAATATTTATACTTAAAAAATTAAATAAAAACAATTAACTTCAAAAAAGTAAATTTTTTCTTAAGAAACTAGATATCTTGGGAAACGATTAGCATCTCATTTCTATAAATAATTTAATAATAATTATGATACATTAACTATAAATTATTTATTAATCAACCAAAATCGAGACAAGTAAAATAAATACTAAAATTTTGATAAACCCTGATACAAAATGTACAATAAATAAAATCTACTTTTAAAAATTTAAAATAATATTTCATAAAACAATTACATTACCAATAAACTATAATCTAAAAAATCTATTCTACAAAATATACCAAGACAAAATTCGACAAAATTATTTTTATTAAATAATTAAATAAACAAAAAATAAATATAATAAAATAATTAATCAAGATATCCTGATTTGCACAGAAAAATTTTCAGTGTAAATGAAACACTTTACTAATAAGTTATATCTTGAAACTCTTACTAGATACACTTTCCAGTATATCTACTATGTTACGACTTATCTCATCTAAATTGAAGCTAAATTAAAACAATAAAATAAAATAATCAATAATGAGAGCGACGGGCGATGTGTACACACCTCAGAGCCAATATCAGTTAAATTAAATAAATTAAATTACTATCAAATCCTCTTTCATTAACAGTATTTCACCATAAAATCCGTTATAAACAAAAATCTATTGTAACCCACCTCCTCTTAACTATAAGCTGCACCTTGACCTGAAATACTTTATAATTATAAATCTTGAGAATTATAACTCTAAAAAGATTCTCTGATAACGGAGATATACAAACAAATAAATCAAGTAGAGTAAATCGTGTATTATCAATCACGGGGTAGGTTCCTCTGAATGGAATGAGATACCACCAAATTCTTTGGGTTTAATGACCTTAACTAATAGTACCCTGGTAAATATAATTAACATTTAAAATAATAGGGTATCTAATCCTAGTTTATTATTTAAATTTCACAGATTCATAAAAAGAGCTATAAATAAATTTTAACATTTCACCTTACAAATTTATATTTTAACCCTAAAAATATAAACAACTGTTTTAACCAATAATATTCACTTGTATCAATCGTATAACCACGGCTGCTGGCACGAATTATGCCGATACTAAATCAAAATGCTAAATCCAAAATCACTTGACAATTAAATCAAATTACTGCAAAATAGAGCATTTAGTTTAACAAGACTTACATATAATACAAAGAAAAAGTGAATAAATAAGCAAGAATAAAACTTTTGGAAACAAAAAAAATTTCAAAAATTTTTAAAATTAAGAAAAAATAAAATATTCAAATATTTAAAGAAAAAAAAAATACAAATAGTGACGAAAAAAAAGAAACGCGCCCTCGAATGACCACAACTTCTCTATTATATATAAATAAAGATTAATATGGAACATTTATTGGTATACATGTTTGCCTTAAATAAAGCATGAGCTAATAAATGAAAAAATGCAAGTTTGGGGTAACCCATAGCCAAAATTCTTATTATTAAACCAAGTTGCCAAGTTGTCTTAAAGTAGATAGAGCAATAATTTTCTTCAAATCAAATTCAAAATTCTCCCTTAAACCAGCCATAAATATAGTTATACAACCAATTAAAAGCAAAAATCAACTACAATTATAAGTATCTAATATTGGTATGAAATGAATTAATAAATAAACCCCAGCAGTAACAAGAGTAGAAGAATGAACCAAAGCACAAACAGGAGTAGGAGCAGCTATAGCAGCAGGAAGCCAAGAAGAAAAGGGAATTTGAGCTCTTTTAGTTATAGCTGCTAAAACAATTAATATAGTAATAAGCTTTATTTCAAAAGAATTAGAAATAAAATCATAATATTAAATGTAATTTCAACCACCAAAATTTAATATTCAAGCAATAGAAATTAAAATAGCAACATCACCAATACGATTAGAAAGTGCAGTTAATATACCCGCACTATAAGATTTCACATTTTGGTAATAAATAACTAAACAATAAGAAACTAAACCTAAACTATCCCATCCTAATAAAATTCTAATCAAATTAGGACTAATAATTAAAAAACCTATAGAGAGAATAAATATTAAAACAATAATAATAAAACGATTTAAATTTTTTTCTCCCAATATATAGTCCTCTCTATAATAAATAACCATAGACGAAATATACGTAACAAAAGACATAAAAATAAGAGACATTCAATCCAAAATTAAAGTCATAACAACCATAGAACCATTTAAATTAAAAAGTTCTCATTCAACAAAAACTGTATAATCAAATATTAAATAATAAATGTCCAAAATAAAAATTACAGTTCTAGAAAAAAATAAAGAAAAAAACTCAAAGAACAAATAGAAAACAAATTCACAGCCTAAGATGAAAAAATTCATATCATTGATTCCACAAAACAACATTTTTAATTAAAATACTTAAGCAACCTAAACAAAAAAATGCTCCCCCTTTAAACAAAGAATATTTAAAGGTAATCAATGTAAAAGTAAAAGATGATATTCACGAAAATAACCAAGAGAACAAGTATAAACACCAGAATAATAATTACAATGTTGAGAATAAGAATACATGTATAAAGTATAAACAGCTCTAAAAAAAGACAATAAAATTAAAGCAAAAAATCTAAAAGAAGATCAAGACATAATTCTATTTAATAATCTAAGTTCACCTACCAAATTTAAAGAAGGAGGAGCAGCTATATTAGAAGAGCTCAAGAGGAATCATCATAAAGCCATTCTTGGTATCAAATTAATTATACCCTTGTTAATTAATAATCTTCATCTACCTAAACGCTCATAAATAATATTAGATAAACAAAATAAACCAGAAGAACACAAACCATGACAAACCATTAAAGAAAGAGAACCTATACAACCCCATCAATTCATAGTCATCAATCCTCCAATAACTATTCTTATATGAGCAACAGAAGAATATGCAATTAAAGACTTTAAATCAACCTGACGAAAACAAATAAATCTAACAATAACCCCACCAGATAAACCTAAAGACAATCAAAAATAATTAAACTTTAAACCCAAATAAGAAATAACCTTCATAACACGAAAAATACCATAACCACCTAACTTTAATAAAACACCAGCAAGAATCATTCTACCTGAAATAGGGGCCTCAACATGAGCCTTAGGAAGCCATAAATGAACCAAAAATATGGGCATCTTAACTAAAAAGGCAAGAATTATAAACACATAAAATATAAAATAATAAGAACCAAAATCAACCAATAAAGGAAAATACAAAGTATTAGAAAAATCATAAACCCTAAATAAAACTAATAATAAAGGCAATCAAGCAACCAGAGTATAAAAAATTAAATAAACACCAGCCTGTAAACGTTCAGGTTGATAACCTCAACCTAAAATCAAAAGTAAAGTAGGAACTATTCTAGCCTCAAAAAAAAAAAAATATAAAAAGAAACAAGACTCAATCTAGCAAAAGAACAATAAAGCATAATCATCAAAATTAAGACTATAAAGACAAAAAAATTAGAATGATAAGAACTTAAATAAACTGAACCTCTAGCAGTAATTATTAAAGAACAAATTCAAAAATTAAGCAAAATCAAACTAAAAGAAAAATAATCAATACCAAAATAATATCTAATCATATTCAAATCCGCATATGAATAAACACAAACCATAAAAACAAAACTAGACATAAACAATAAAGAATGAACCAATCATCAACAATTACTAACCAAACAAAGAGGGATCAAAAAAATAGTTATAAATAAATACTTTAACATAAAGATAGACCAAAAGAATTAAAAAAATCATTCCCATGAGAACGAATTATTGAAACTAAAATAGAAAGACCTAAAGCACCTTCACAAACAGAAAAAACCAAAAAAATAACAAGAAAAAAATAATCGTAATCAAACTCAATAAGAAAAACAATAATTAAAATAAATAAAGAAAGAACAATATATTCTAATCTCAAAAGAACCATTAATAAATGCTTATGTTTAGAGGAAAAAACATAAACACCAGCAAAATAAATAAATAAAGAACTAAAGACAGAGAATATAAACATCAGTTTTAATAGTTTAAAAAAAACGCCCGTCTTGTAAACCGGAAATAAGTTCAGCCCCCACTTTTAAAACTTCAGAGGTGGAAAAGCTTTCCATCATCGGTCCCCAAAACCGATATTTTATTAGACTAACCTCTGAAATGATCAAAATAATAATTATATAACTATCAAACGTAATAAATATTAATTTTATTAAATTAAGACACCCAATATCAATAATGCTTTTCATTATCCTACAAACTTTTTTAGTCGGACTAATAACAGGAACAATAATGGAAAGATATTGATTATCATATATTTTATTTTTAACGTTTCTTGGTGGTATATTAGTTCTATTTATTTATATTACGAGAATTGCATCAAACGAAATATTTCAACCTAAATCAATTACGATAATTATTACCTTAACTATATGAGTATTTATTATATCAATATTAATTATTCTAGATATAACAATATTTATAGACTTTTTCAAAAATACTGAAACTATAAATATTGATAATTCAATCAATTATCAAGAAATAACAATATCTTTAGAAAAACTATATAATAGACCAACATTTATTATTAGAATATAATTAAGATAATTTACTAATGAATATACCCTTATGATTAAGACAACCTTTAATTAAAATCATTAATAACTCTTTAGTTGATTTACCTTCACCAACAAATATTTCAATTTGATGAAATTTTGGGTCCCTACTAGGACTACGTTTAGTAATTCAAATTGTAACTGGCCTATTTTTAGCTATACATTATACATCAAATATTGAAATAGCGTTTAGTAGTGTAGTTCACATCTGTCGAGACGTAAATAATGGTTGAATTATTCGAACCTTACACGTAAATGGAGCTTCTATATTTTTTATTTGTATTTATTTACATGTAGGACGAGGAATTTACTACGGATACTACATATACATGCACACCTGAATAATTGGTACAGTAATTCTATTCTTAGTTATAGCAACCGCATTTATAGGATACGTTTTACCTTGAGGTCAAATATCATTCTGAGGTGCGACAGTAATTACTAATTTATTATCAGCAATTCCATATTTAGGAACAGATTTAGTTCAATGGGTATGAGGAGGGTTTGCTGTTGATAATGCAACATTAATCTTTACATTCCATTTTGTACTACCGTTTATTATTGCTGCCATGGCAGCAATTCATTTTTTTTCCTCCACCAAACAGGCTCTAATAACCCTTTAGGACTAAATGGAGATATTGAAAAAATCCTGTTTCACCCATACTTTACTTTCAAGGACTCTATTACATTTGTATTAATAACATCATTATTAATTATATTATGCTTGATTAATCCTTACCTTCTAGGGGATCCAGAATTTTTGTATCTGTTAACCCATTAGTAACTCCCGTCCATATCCAACCAGAATGATATTTCATATTTGCATATGCAATTCTATGATCAATCCCTAATGAGCTAGGGGGTGTTATTGCACTATTCTTATCAATTAGAATCTTAATAATTTTACCATTTTATAATAAAACACCATTTCGAGGTATTCAATTCTATCCTATTAATCAAATTTTATTCTGAATTATAGTAGTTGTTGTATGCTTATTAACATGAATTGGTAAACGACCTGTTGAAGAACCTTACATTATAACAGGACAAATCTTAACAATTATCTACTTTACATACTTCTTAATTAATGTACATATTGCAAACACATGAGATAAACTAATTAAGGAATAATAAGTTAATTAGCTTAGGAAAAGCATATGTTTTGAAAACATAAAACTAGAAGTTTAACTCTTCTATTAACTTTTCTTAAAAAATTTCACTAAATAAATGAAGTAAATAAAATCTTTAAACCGACAAAGAAAATAAAAAAAATTTAAGATAAAGGCAAAAAACGTTTTCAAGCTAAGTACATTAACTTATCATAACGAAAACGTGGTAATGTTCCCCGAACTCAAATAAACCCAAAGGACATTACAGCAAGCTTAATAAAAAATATAAAAGAATAAAAATCACCACCTAAAAAAATTAAAGCTAATAATATTCTTATAAAAACAATTCTTGTATACTCAGGTAAAAAAATTTAAAGTAAATCCACCTGCACCATATTCAATATTAAAACCTGAAACTAACTCAGATTCACTTTTGGCAAAGTCAAAAGGAGTACGGTTAGTTTCAGCTAAACAAGAAGCAAAACAAGCTAAAGCTAAAGGAAAAGAAATAGTAATAAATCAACAAAAAAGCTGGTAATTTATAAAATCAAACATGTTAAAACTACCAATTAAAATAATTAAAGATAATAAAATTAAAGCCAAACTAACTTCATATGAAATTGTTTGAGCAACAGAACGAAGAGAACCTAATAAAGAATAATTTGAATTAGAAGACCAACCAGCAATTATAACAGTATTAACACGTAATCTAGTACAACATAAGAAAAACAAAAATCCATAAGAAAAAGAACACATATAAGTCAAGTAAGGGAAAATTACTCAAACAGCCAAGGAAATTATTAAATTAAAAACAGGAGAAAAATAATAAAGTAAATAATTAGATATAATAGGAATTGGCTGCTCCTTACAAATTAACTTAATAGCATCACTAAAGGGCTGAGGAATTCCTACAAAACCTACTTTATTTGGGCCCTTTCGAATTTGGATGTAACCTAAAACCTTACGCTCTAATAAAGTTAAAAAAGCAACACTAATTAAAACACAAATAACTAATAAAAGAAAATTCAAAATAAACATAAATAAATCATAAAGTATCAATACTATTTGTAGAAAAAATCTACATAAATGAATTCTAAATTCAACACATTAATCTGTCAAATTAGTAATTTAATTAATATTAATCAATAAAATAAAATATATTTTAACCATATGGTCCTTTCGTACTAATATGAATCAATAATCTTAGGATAGTAGCATGTAGGTAGCATGTAGGTACCACCATTGAACAATTACAAGCCCATTTTTAAAACTTTCCAATAACACCTCGTATGTCGTAGTCACTTGATCGGAGTAGGTGGATTGAATAGAGTTTAGAGTTTGTCGGAATAGGGCGATTTATGAACTTTTACCACGTTGCGTGTACACTCCCAGATAGATCTTTGGAGGCTAGATCTTCCCACACAGTTTTCCAGTAGTACTATGACCGTTCAACACTCTTTTACTCCCGACTGGAGACCCACGAAGTGTGGTAGCGATGTCGTTGACTCTGTTCACTTTCAGGTCACCATGTAGAAGGTAGCTGGTGTCGAGGTAAAACCGACGCGGGAAGTTCAGCATATAGGGGTTGCTACTGATTTGGACTGGGGCATCGGGTGATTTTGGCTGGAATTTATGAAATAATGTTGCTGTTGGACTGCAAGAACCTTTTTCAGACATGGCTTTGGTACATTTGATGAAACGCACTGCGCATTTGGCGTGTAAGTCTATTAACCCCAGCCCTCCAGCTTGCATCAGGGTGCAAGTTTGAGCAGAAACTTTGAAGATGTTCCCCCTCCACGGCATCCAGTACATGTTCTGCTTAATCGCACACGCAGTTTGTTTGGACACAGGCAGTACTTGAGCCTGATACCAGGCCTTCGCTATGGTATAGGTGTTCATGATCTCCACCCTTTCGTGAAGTTCCAATGTTGTGACAGAGTGTATTCCGGCTACCGCACTGATTTTATGCAGCGTGGTACGCCACTTGAGCGCCTCCATTCTCCGCGGGTTATCCGTCATTACCACTCCGAGGACTTGGTGCGGTGTCCGGGCACAGAACCAGTTCCGCTGAATATACCACCCGCGACGTGTGAGGGGGAGTAACTCTGTCTTTGTAGGACTTACCATCGCTTCTGTTGCCTTCTCAAACTGGTGGATTATAGTGTATAGCCTGTCTACGTCTGCTAGCTGTTCCACGAAAATGGCGAGGTCATCGGCATATTCCCTGCAAATCAACTGGTCGTTGCTTATCGTGATCCTCTGGCATTCGTGGAATATATGTCGGAGAAGCGGATTTAATGCTATGGCGTACAAAGGCATCGACAGTGGGCATCCTCGCCCTGTTGACCTAAGATCGGGATTTTGTCACTAGGGCAGCCATTGACGATGACTCTCGCAATGACATTCCCAAACATATTCTGAATAACGGTCATGAACTTCATCCCAAATCCCAGTCCGGTCATTACCTTCATCAGATAAGAGTGATTAATTCTGTCAAACGAATTTTGAATGTCGGTAAGTAAGATTGCTGCGTTTCTCATCCTTTCACTTTTGACATATTCGATACAGTGTCTGTATGCCAGAACAGCCTCGAATGTATTTTCATCCCTATTGCCCACGTTTGGTGTTGACTGACAAACTTTGGGAGTACATGCTTCAAACTACTGGCGACACACCGCACCATTATTTTATAGTCGCCATTGAGCAATGCGATTGGTCGTAGACTGTTAATGTTCAGCGTCGCGTTTGACTGTGGAACGAGCGTAATGCAGCCTTCCTCAAATGTTGGTAGTATTTCGATTCCATTCTGGACTTCATTGGCCACGTGGATGACAGTGTCACTTAAGGTGTTAAAATATTTAGCATAAAATTCAACAGGGATCTCATCAAGTCCTGAAGGCTTTCCCTGGGACTCCCTTTGATTGCATCCTCCAGGTCGACGTGTGTAGAAATCTCGTTGATGTGTAATAGGCGAGCCCTCGTTAAAACATGGGGAACGTTTTGCAGAACAGTTGCTAACGCTTCGGAGGTTACGTCGGTGGCGCGAAAAAGAAGTTCAAAAGAAGTTCAAAATAAGTGCAAATTTCTCGCCGCATCTCCTTCATTTCACGGGTTTTCCGACCGTCCATTTTCCTTCAGTCTTTTATGTATAACTTTTCACGACGCCTGCGTTCACCGTACAAATGATATATGGAGAGCGACTCCCCATGTACAGCACAAACAGGTTGACCGCTAGTGACTGTAACCACTCCTCGCGGACCTCACGTCGTTTAAAATCTGAGATTTAAATCCCTTAAAAACCAGAAGTAGATAGGTTTGTCCCGCAACCTGCTGAACTAGAACTTGTAAACGGCTCCGATAAAACTGAACTGTTGTCCTGCGCAAGTGAGCTTTCTGACGACTGTAGTTGATCAGAAATATTCGATGGTAGACATGGCTGCTGTGACCCACCATTCAAGTCTACACGTCGCACAGTGCTGCTCATGGAGTAATCTTTTCCACGTGACGTTAAACTCTTCAGCTAAAATGACGTCGTTCAAAAGACTACAATAAGCTTCCAGGTGATTTTGCGACATGGGGGCCGATCACGAGGCAACGTTATTTGGCAAAAGTAACTGCAATGACCCGAGAAGATGACTGGTATGATTTCTGTGGCGAAGTGTAGGCGAGAATTACATCCAGTCTAGCCGACTATGGCCTATGTTGTAAAAATAGGTATAGTAGCTTATGTCTGGATTCAAGATAAGCCACATGTCTTTAGGCCGGAAAATGTCGACTAGAGCACAACACTCGGTAGATCGGTTTGGCCGTGGCATTTGATTGATATCACTGAACACTGCATTAAAATCACCACCGATGACAATTTGGTCATCATTGTGGTGCAAAAGTTGACAAAGTTCTTGAGTACAAAAGTGCCTTCTTACCTGCCTATCGTCAGTCGGGGCGTAAAATTTTACACAGACAATGTTGTTTATTGTGCAAGCAGTCACGTGGTCTTCAAGCAAGAATTCAACGAATTTGATATGAATATCTAGCCATGTTTAAATAGCACTGCCTGTCTCCATTCACGGGTCTACATTTGCAATAACAGTAAAATCAGTGATAAAATCATGGGCCTTATGGGTCATTCCTTGGAGGAATGCTGTGTGACACTCATTGTCCCGTAACAACTTCTAGGATTGTATAATTAAAGAAACCATTGAAATAAAAATCATCGACAACACTCAAAATAGGGACGGTGGCCTGCAGCTCAGCACGGCGTGCGATCCAGCGATCGCGCCCTTGTAGCGGGCGCGTCAAATGCTGAGTCAACTTATACCCATATATGTCGATGTTGCGGGCACCAGTGAAGTCACAACCAGCAGTCATTGTGTATAAGGGGCTTACCAGGAGCCCACTCGCTGTCATGTCACTTGACATTGGGCAAGGAGAGCTTGACCGAAAACCCATGTAATGTTAATTACTTGACCAGGCTGGAAACCTGAGAACTTTTTATTCATGTAATATGTGAGTTAATGTACTCTTTGCATACCTCGATGCTCGATGCTGGCAGGCGCAAGCACACGCAACATGTGTTTAGCGCAAACGCCTAAGGCTGACTGCTCGGTACAGAAGCAGTTACATATGTGCTTCCGAACATGTACAAACACTTTTAAATAGGATTATCAATGAATAATTTTATCTTCTAAAACCTGTGTTTTTTTATTCAGCTCTCTCTGTACATATCTTCATATTTAAGAAACTGTTGCTAAGAGTAACATGCATTAATATGTACTGATTTGGTGCATCGCTCCTGCTACATTACCTGGTGGCTGGCCAGTCCCAAAGCACAGACCATTAAAGCAACAGACGCCAGCGGCACAATGTGTATCAGCAAGCAGCGCACGACACACGACAGCAACTTCACGTATGCATATTATTAATTTCACATAAAGAAAGGACACCTAAGCTATTACTGTAATATTATATATGCGAATCATACACGACTACTTCACTTCACATTTGCAACGGAGCGGCGACAGTGTAATAGTACATGTTTTCCCCACACTCTCAGAAAAAGACAGAGTGATCTATCATCGTAACGTTGTATATACACTGAAGCGCCAAATAAATTGGTATAATCATTCGTATTCAAATATACAGATATATAAACAGGCAGAATACGGCGCTGCTGTCGGCAACACATATATAAGACGAAAAGTGTCTGGCGCAGTAGTTAGATCAATTACTGCTGCTACAATTTCAAGTTATCAATATTTAAGTGAGTTTGAAGGTGATGTTACAGTCGACGCACGAGCGATGGGACACTGCATCTCCGAGGTAGCGATGAAGTGGGGATTTTCCCGTACGACCATTTCATGAGTGTACCGTGACTATCAGGAATCCGGTAAAACATTAAATCTCCGACGTCACTCTGGCCGGAAAAAGATCCTGCAAGAAAGCGACCAACGACAGCTGAAGAGAATCAATCGTTCAACGTGACAGAAGTGCAACCCTTCCGCAAATTGCTGCACATTTCAATGCTGGGCCATTAAAAAGTGTCAGCGTGCGAACCATTCAACGAAACATCATCGAATGGGCTTTCGGAGCCGAAGGCCCACTCGTGTGCCCCTTGGTGACTACACGACACAAAGCTTTACGCTTCGCCTGGGCCCATCAACACCGACACTTGACTGTTGATTACTGGAAACATGTTGCCTGGTTGGACAAGTCTCGTTTCAAATTATATCGAATGGATGGACGTGTACGGGTATGGAGACAACCTCATGAATCCATGGACCCTCTATGTCAGCAGGAGATTGTTCAAGCTTGGGGAGGGTCTGTAACGGTGTGGAGCGCATGCAGTTGAAGTGATATGGGACCCCTGATACGTCTAGATACTAATATGACAGGTGACACGTATGTACGTATCCTGTCTGATCACCTGCATCCATTCATGCCCATTACGCATTCCTACGGACTTCAGCAATTCCAGCAGGGCAATGCGACACCGCACACGTCCAGAATTGCTACAGGGTGGCCCCAGGAATACTCTTCTGACTTTAAAGACTTTCACTGGCCACCATACTCCCCAGAATTGAACATTATTGAGTATATCTGGGATGCCTTGCAACGTGCTGTTCAGAAGAGGTCTGCACCCCCTCGTTCTATTACAGATTTATGGACAGCCCTGCAGGATTCACGGTATCAGTTTCCTCTAGCACTACTTTAGGCATCAGCCGAGGCAACGCCAAGTCGTGTTGCGGCACTCCCGCGAGCTCGATGAGGCCATACACGACACTAGGCAGGTTGTAACGCCGGAAATGCATATCCTCCTATTTCCATCTATTGTACTATTTTTTTCCTTGCTTTGTTACCTCAAGATATGACATTTCTGTCTCTTTGTATATTGTAATTGTTTTACTGTTTGTATATATATATATTTATACATTTATGTCGATGTATAATTGGTTTGTTTCGTAAATATTATTTGTATTTTTACGCTGGGTCTTGCCTAGGGAAGACTGCTATCGAACGATTACGTCGATAGGTCGTGTGAAGAATCAAAGTGTGTAGGATCTTTGGTAGTGTTAACTCTGTCGCGTGGAGCGCGGGCAGAAACAGAGGGAGTCTGGCTGGAGTAGCGAGTGGAGCAGGTGTGTTGTGTGACGCTCCCGCGAGTTGCCGCGCTTTTGGGGTTTGGCAGCATGTAATTGCGATCGACTTGCGATGATAGTTTCTGACATGGTGTCGCGGACGGGAAACATTAACTAGCGCACATCAAGAGCCCGTTTCGTCTGGTGACAGTGTCGAGAAGAAGGCGCGCCAACATCCAGCTTCTGCAACAGCGACGGCCGACAATGAGTGACTGTCGCCACCTCCTCGACCGACGGCTTCAAACCTTCAGTCAACCGCCGAGGAAGACTGGACGCACGTAAAGTTTTAGAACTGTATGGCAGACCTCAGCTTTTCAAACTGTTCCATTTTCGTCACTATAATTACAGCAACTTAGCATGAACTTTTGTTGCTCATTGTCCCAATTGCATTACCAAGCAGAGTCCCTTCCTTTTCCGAAATGAACCCGAGTGTCGTTGAAATTCAAACGCCAGCATTAAAGTAATATAGCTAACTCGTTTTCACTGCTTTAATTTCAAAGTTCAATTATGGCATTAATAGCTGGCTACAATATTCAGATTACACAAGCACGAATTAAGAGTGCGAGCTTTGTTACCGTATTTTAGCTTGCCTGTGACTGCAGCTCAGCTTGGTACGTACTAAATTTTACTATTGTTAATTGTTCAGAATCATTTAATTCAAGTTCAAAGTTAAATCTCTTCTTTCTAAATTGCGTAGATTCAAGTAGCTTTTGAAATGATAGTTGAGGTAGTCCAAGACTAACCGTATTTTACTGAATTTCGATGTGCTTCAGAAAGAAAGCTCACTACTAACTTCAGTCACTAAATTAACTTTCGATTTTCCGGTTTTATTAATTCTTTTGCTAAATTAAGTCAGGGTGTACCGAAATTTATTACTTATGACAAACTTTCAGTTTTCACACTACATGTGTCAACCTTCAGTTGCCACACTTCTAGTGCTAATTATATGTGTAATAACCTTTCTTTTTCAGTTACTATAGTAATTGTCCTTAGGACTGGCGACCGTGATTTCCCCCAAATCTCAAATACCTAATTACCGCTAGTTAATTGTTAACGTAACGGCTGCACATTTACTTTCTTTATTAACCTTACCCCTTTTCAAAATTAATTTCCACCAGTTTCATTAGCACATTTCCTTTCATTTAGATGTAACCCTTTCCTCCCTCTTTACCGACAGGTTAACTTCGGTGACGATTGCTTTTCCAAAATTCCCATTAGGTACACGCGGTTTCATTTTTTACGGTCATTAAGGTCGGTAAGTGAGGGGGAGGTTACAAGGTGTACCAGTTTCTTTGGCTCTTCAGTGTCGTACTGATGTGTGATGTGACAACTTCTGTTCGCATGTGAAAGTAAGCGTTGCTGGTGAAATATTATGTGTTTCGCCCACACACAGAGAATACTGCATGTTCCGTCAGTGTAATTTTATATCTGTTTATTATGCATGCCCACCAAGCGATGGTGGTGAAACATTACATGCTTTTCAGGGACACACTGCTAATAGGCACAAGTTGGCAGTTGCATCACCATCACTGTCCTGACAGTGAGTTGGGACTGGCAATAGCGTAATATTATTTGCTTGTTACACACATTTATACCTGTACATAATTCCTATCGCAAGACTAGGCAGAAGCAGGTAGTTGCATCATCAGAAGCTTGAAAAGGAATGCTGCTGCCCTCTATAAAGAAACGGCGTGAATGGTTTCTGCCTACTTCAGTTCGATCATCATTAATGACTACAGTTGGAATATGAAGAGTCAGTCTGACAATGCTAATGGTGATGTTACGGGTTAGTGACCTTATTTAACAGGTGATGGTGACAAACCGTCACCCGTCTTTGACAATGAAACTGTGGTTTTGTTGAGAAAGATTTCCAAGAATGTAAATGTTGTTACGGCACATAATTGTAATGGGTAGAAATAAGAAAAAAATTTGAAACTCTTTCGCATTGTCACAAGCCAACCCAAGTCATGTCAGAGACAGAGGAATTGACACAGCAATTGACAGCCTGGTAAGAAATATAGAAAAATAAGGAGGACACATGCGGCCACTACGAACCGAGCATTACGTCATAGCCTCACGCCAGCTCCCTTAAAATATCCCAGCTCTCCAGATCTCGTCATTTGTTGATCATTGGGCTCTATGGCATTCACAGTAATAGTATTCGATTTCATGATCATGATACTGTAGTGAATCTATGTCCTAGACCCTCCAGTACAGTCTATGAACTAGCCAAAGATGTATTCCAGACAATGGTCTTCCCCTGAAGAACTTAATGCTGCTCTCTGCCTACCAATTATTATTATTATTATTATTATTGTAATTTACCATTGCATAGAGTGATTAGGGTGGACTTGTCTTATTTTTTATATGAACGTAATTTAAAAAAAACACAAATGTGAAAGCTTTATTTAGCAAAAAAGTATTGAATTATATTTTAACATGGTGAATAAAAGAGTATGATGAGTGACTAAAATTACTTATTGCCATTGTTCAACCACCACATAAGTATGATAAATTAGTGTTATTGATAGATGTATATGTCTATTGCGTTTGTGTGTGTGTGTGTGTGTGTGTGTGTGTGTATGTGTGTGTGTGTGTGTGTGTGTGTACGAGTGCGAGTGAGTGAGTGGTAGAGAGAGAGAGATACTTATCAATCTCATTTCTTCCTTTGCAGAAGTGTTGCAGCAGTCTCGATGTGGATTTTCCTCACTGCAGCTGGACCTGATGACGATGATGTGCTCATCATCATTTCCTCAACCTGGGCTATGGAACTGTCAGCCACATAAGTCGCAGCCCAGGTCTTCACACTGTGGGCATCATGTGCGGAATCGTCATTCCAGTTCAGACCTATGATGTGCTGATCGCCACCTCAGACTAGGCCATGAAACTGGTAGCCTCAAACACTGCATGCTGTAGCCTTGTCAC
Source organism: Schistocerca cancellata (assembly GCF_023864275.1). Classification (NCBI taxonomy): domain Eukaryota; kingdom Metazoa; phylum Arthropoda; class Insecta; order Orthoptera; family Acrididae; genus Schistocerca; species Schistocerca cancellata. Next base: position 265,542,457 of record NC_064629.1, read on the forward strand.
CATGGGTTGAGTCCTCACACTCATTGTGGTCATTGCTTGCAACCCCATAACCAGAACTGCAAACACTGCACCTGAAGTCATCGCCCCACCTTGGACAATCACATTTGTCATGGTCACTACATGCAACCCTGTCACCCCTGCCTAAGGCATCCTGTCTGCTGTGCTCACTTTTCAATCTATCAGCATGGCAACATCCTGGACCTAGCAGTAACAACTGTCATTCAGCCTGCTCTGTTATGGATTACCACATATATCATGCAACCATATGCACTACTCTGTGGTTGCTGGTGCTTTCTCGAACAGAACCTTGTAATCCCACATTGAAATCACTTAAGTGAGGTATCAAGATCCTCTACATGCATACTGAACAGTACTGCTGAGGATGCCGTAATAATTAATAACCTGTGGTATCCTGCCATCAGGTGCAATGCAGTTCAGGACTGTGAGGTGACTCACCCGCCAAACAAAGCAGTAATGCTCAGGAGGAAAGCATTGTCAAAATTTGGGGGAAGGATGGAATGATATCAGAACATGTGTCATTGCAAAACAGTATGGAACTTTTATCAAGGATGTCATAATGAAGGTTTTTTTTCTGATATGCAGGAAAGAGGGTATGATACGGCACTCTGTGGGGTACTCCACCTTTATGTGCAGTCACATTTTTGTGATACAGTTAAGGAGGGGGGGGGAACAGTTTCATCTCTCTTCTCGATGGTATTGTCGGTAAAAAAAGGCATGCATTAATCTGCAGAATCCCAAAAAGGGCGATGGATATTGCTCTGAATGGTCGCTCCTAACTTGCAACTGAATCTACCTAAATCACGTGGATCTTATGGATATTAAACAACTTATGTTCGCAAATATTATAACTTCAAAGGCACCTCATTCTCCATCACAAATCCAGACCTACGAAAATTCTAAATGCAGAAACCAGATCATGGTATTCATGTCTAAGACTTGGTTGCAGGTGTGAAAAAAGCGAGCGAGGAGATGTAAAACATAATGTGGTTGGGGCACTCTACCTTTCCAAAGTAGCCAGTCCGCTACCAAGACATGTAGCGTTACTGTTATTTTCCAAAGGTGAGAAGCACCACTATGTTGGGATCAAAAACATGTTCTGCCAAGTTTCCCCCCAACTGTCGAAATATAATGGGGCAAGGCATAGAAGCATAGAAGCCTCAGCTCTTTCACTGAGTGTGAGTATTTACATAGATACCTTATTTACTGCTCAAACCAGGAGCTGGTACATGTGAAAACGTGCTTTGTGGATAAAAGTTCTTGAAGTTTAAGAATGCTCACCACTAGGAATGCTGACCCTTCGTTGTATACAATGACTCTGAGTGCTTACTAGTTCCTGTGGCACTATGTGAAAGTCATCCCGATGACTCTGACACCACATTCACAGAATGCATGTTCCTTATGTGGCAGCATACTTAGTCGTATGCTCATATGACTCCAATCTCAGGAAATTTGAATTATACATAATTGATAATCCTGTAAATTTGTTGCTCCCTTAGCCTAAAAACCTTGCATTGAGTGATGATGTTGCTTATAACAACAGAATTTCAATGACCTAGTCACAGGAGAATGATATCTTCTATGAACAGGCAGCTGAACGTCGTATTCGTGTTTTTCCATTGGGTATAAAAGTTCATCTAATGAGGAAGTTCCATTTTGCAGCTCACAATGCATGAAACTTTAAATATAATCTACCATGAAACATATTCATCTTTTTCCTTAATTTGAGTGGGTATAATGCATACCTTCTTGTTCAGCATTTGGGTGATTTTGGATTGAAGGGTGCTAAGGTTAATGTCATACCAGAGAATGTAGGAAACTACATTTCATTATCCAAGTGAATTACACTGTGTATAATGCTCCACTTCCTGAATTCATTAAGATTCATGCACACGCTTCTTCTGAAACTTGCCAAAGAAATGCATCAGGATGATATGCATATCATGAGAGCCACATAGCCTGATGATGTGAAGTTTCAGCTTGTGATAAAGAAAGGGATCTATCCTTACAAATATTCAGTGTGAAGACTCCACACAAACTACATAGATTGATATAACTCCATTCACCAGCAAACTTGAAAGTACTGCTATAACTGATGCAGAGTACACACAGGAAGTGAACGTTTGGCCATAGTTCTACACCTTTCATTTAGAGGGATATGGTAAATTGTACAGATGTGCACTTGGTTGCAGACACTTCTGAGAAATTCTGGAATGTACAGATGAGTACATACTTTCTGGAGCCTGCATTCTGTTATATTGCACCAGGGCTATTATGTGACACAATGTGAGAAAATACATGTAACATCGAATTGTTAACTGACCCTGGTATGTTGCTTTTTATCAACATGGGATTGCGAGGCCTGCCAGTGTGTGCACAGGTATCAAAAGGCAAACAATCTGCGAGTGAGTGAGGAGAGCTACAGGCCATGTGATGATTCAAGTTAAGTCCTTTACTTGGATGTTTAACAATGTCTACAGGTACGCCATAGAACTAACTCTGCTGCTGTGTGGTTCTGATGGCTGTTGAAAGAGAAAATCGGCAGGCTGGAAAGAAGCACACATCAAATTCAGTTATTCACATACATACGCAGATAAACAGAAATATGTCAAAAGTTTCATTCAACACACACACACACACACACACACACACACACACACACACACAGGCATATATGTACAAACAGTGTGCGGTGTCAATCATATTTGAGCAAATAGTGTGAGAAAGGAAGGATTCCCATCCCATCCACAATACAACATGGTGTGACAGCTACACTCAAGTATGTAACTCATGATGCTGCAATCGAAAGACTACTTGGCACACCGTATGCTGAAATGCACCACCACTGTGCAGGCACTCCTTGTAATCCTCAATAGTGAGAGCCTGTGAGGCTAAACATTGCACATCCCTAGGCCGCATTTGGATGGCGCCTGCATCTATATACACTGGGCCTCTCCAAACTCCACATCTACCGCTCCACTATGAGTTCGCAAAATCCAAATTCGTTTATGTCAAGTTACTTTGTATGTGTACATACAGCTTCATCTACTGGGCGAAAGGCCACAATGCACAAGAAGTAGTTAGCTACAATCTCGAGGAATTCGATACGTCTGGATAGATGGCTGATAAGACTTATGGCTTAACATCTCAGAAGAAGAAGTGTATTGGCCTGATGAAAGAAGAGGTGAATTTCTGGCAGACTGTGCAGTTTGTGTGACTCAGACCCACAATGCATGCATCCCATATATATGCACGTGACACCCAAAGGTGGGCTAGGGATGTGCATCGTGTGGCCTCACAGTCTCTATGATTGCGGATTTCAAGGAGTGCCTGCATGGTGGTAGTGCACCTCCGCATATGGTGCGCCAAGTAGTCTTTGACACTATACTCTCTTCAAAAGTGGTTATTGGACACATAACTTATATATTTCTGTATATCAAATATACAGACTGCAATTTCTTTTACTCAAGCACATGTGTGCACATTAAAAGTTAAACCTACTCGGAGATGGGCTTGATCCTGGGACACGATTTTAAGAATCATTGTTTGTGGGCCTGCGCCACGAATCCTCAAATATAATCGGAAGGTATTATGTATTACAAACAGCATCCATGATTATTGAATACCATCTGCGTCAGATTGGCCCAAAATGGTATTTTATGTTCGACCAATTTAAGTGTGCATCATGACGGATCGAACAGGTGAGAGCACTTCCACCCTCCTTTAAATGAGAAGAAAGTCATTACCGATTTTCGAACTTCTGTAAGAACATAGCATCCTTTGATCGCTGACAAGAAACCATCGTTTGATTTCTGCATACTAACTGAGACCCACCTCAGTATAATGCTGTCCTTCCACATCACCGTTCGTCCCAGAATAAGTGTCGGCTTCTAAATTGAAGAGATCGGTGAACGAAGCATTTAATCCTAATTTTTTTTTCGATTTCTCCTAATTTTCACACAGTACGAGTGCCACTGAGAAGAAGACAAACGAAAATTTGAATCTTAGGCATGGTATTTTACATTTCACAAGTTATTCAAGTTCTTTGGATCACTGTTCACAAGTTAATGCCTGCTTCTTAGAAAAGGTGTCAGAATTCAATATAAGGTAATACTCGAGAAGTCGGCTCTCTGCCCAATGGCATGGCGAGTACGGGTGGTCTGCTGGCTTGGCTTTTGCTTAGGAAGTGAGAAGTCTTGAAATCGATGCACACCAGCGACAAAAATTTTCAGTCGCACCAAAAGGCATCATTCACCTCTGGCAATACCAACTGAAGAAAGACGAGCCCAGACATATTCAGAAGTCTCGTCAAACATGATGTACTCCCACTACTGACTAGCGTGAAAATGGATTAGATTAGACCGTCGCACAGGCAGATGTCATGGCAGTTTAAAATTCCTTAAATTATTTACTCACAAAATGTAACTTTGTGCGATTACTGAAAAATAAGGAGTTGAATCATCATTATACGATTGCATATGATGGCTTCGAGAAACTCAACTACTGCAACACTGTCCTCTGTTGCACATATTTCTTTTCTTAATAGTCAGATTGTTTCATAGTTGTGAAACAAGACTATGAATCACAAGAATAATTTCATCGTATTGTTTGTGGTAGTCATTCTCGTTAAAATTTTATATGCGTTTGTTTTTGTGAGAGGAAAATACATAATGAAATTAGAGAACAATGTGAAAAAAACAGAACTCGAGACGTCTTTTTGCTGACCAGGGGTATGTCAACTGCTGAGGGTTGATAGAGAAGCTTATGTTTTGGCACTGCTCTTTTCTGTGATTTTTCGTTTCAAATAATCGTATATATAAACATTAGGCCCCAATAAGTTATCGTACGCTGATCATTAATTATTTTAGGAAGATAGCGACTTTTGATTACTAAGCTGCAGCTGCGAAGGGTCACAGTCGATTGTCGAAATTCTTAGCTTTGGGTACTAAACAAGAAATGGACTTAAGTTAGCCACTCTTATTCGAGTAACTACAAAATTCGTTTCTCTATTACGTATTCACTTAAGACATGCTGTTAATCAAATTAAAAGCCACTGCATTCTGCAACTCAGTGGTTTATTTTTCTTTGAGTACTGTTAGAATTCTTTTCGGGATCGATCCACGACGCTCGGTAACATTTTACATCAACAACGCACGTATTGAGGGAAATGTCGTTTGTGGTAACACAGCCATTTTATATTTGTTCAATTTATATTAGTATTTTACTTGCAGTCTCAACCGAAAATGTTAAAACCAGTGGAGACGACAACTGCAATGAAATTTTCACTTTCGGGAACATCACCAGCGATCCGCCATGCCATACAGTTTTCAGAGTTCTAGCGCCCGACAGATATGGTGGGCAGAAATCGTCACACGGCCGGTCCGAACATGGGGTACACTATAGTTCCTAGAGATTCGTAACGGAAGTTGTATAGTAGGACCCCTTTTATTCGTCCTGTCACGAATAAATGTTGTTGCATGAGGCCAGCAAGTGTGCCGGTGTAACACTCACAAAACGTCTGTCTACTCGATCTGGTATGATCAAGGTTACTTTAAATACTACATACTGTCGACAATTTGTTACCAATCATCCAGTTCACTGAATTTCATGTTACGTAAGCAGATTTTTTATTCTAATGTGTCACAAAAGTCTCAATAATGTTCCTGAACTGCAATTTCAATTTCTATTGTCGTCTTCGTTCACTGAAACTATGAGAAAAAGTATGGAGAAAATAATGTGCGTTGTGAATAGCTGAAAACATTGTGGGAAAAATGAAAGTAGTCTGAAAATGCATTTGCGACGTCCACTTTATGTCGCAAAGCGAAGCGCGCAAGTTGTTACTATTGGCTGTTATGCTCGTAAAGAACTGTTTTCCTCTCAGCTTTCATTTCGCGTAACATATACAAGGTACTCATGAGACTGACAGTATGTTGGTTGCATTGTGTCTCCTAGCTTGTTATGCTCCAAAGCAGACAGCTAAGCGTCGCAGTTGAGCCTAACAAACAGGCGAGGGCACGCTGGGCTCGTGGTTTCCATACTGGCAAAGGCTGAAACGTTTATCGATCGGAACTAACATATATCAGTTTGACCACATTCTAGCCAAACGTTTACATACTGTATCTCCCTTCCCTTTCACAATCAACTACTGGGAAAAAAATTATATTTCGAAAACAACGACGGTTTAGACAATTGTGCAATTGACAAGTGATCATTAAAAAGTGAATCAATCGCAGATCTGAGTCATGATGCAGTTGCAGAAGTGTTGTGTACACACAATTCTTGATTCTTTGAAATGTCCCAGATTTGCAGGTAGTTCTGCCTCTTCCCAGTGATCGTCAGTGTCAAGTGAGGCCCCAACTTGCTGGACAGAAGTTGCAATGTGATACAAAAATTCAACATTTTCACTGCATCATTATCCGTAGTTGACTGAACAGAATGTCACAGTGAGGCATGACTTTATCAAAAGAAAAATATAACAAGAATAGGAAATCTTCGTCTTGCACGAAACCCTTCACTCCCATAGCCTTGTTTATTGTCCTATAATCATTAATATCATCAATAATTTTTCCCTCGCCCTCAACAACTTCATCCTGGTATTTAAATATAGTAGTTACACTCCGTGATTTGGAATTCCATCTCATGTACTGAGTATAGACAGGAAAAAATTTCTTCAATATCTCGTCAAGGACGGCTGTGCTTTTAAGAGACTGGGAAAAAAGCTAGAAACTACTTCAGAGTCTCTGAAGGATTTCCACGCTTGCTTATTGCTTGTCTCACACAACATTCAACGAATAAATTTAACCAATGCGTATATCAGTGAATGAAGCGAGTATTCCCATACATCTCTTTAATTCTGATTTGAGCTCCACATTTGTGGCCTTGTGGCCACTCATAACAGGAGCATCGTCGTAACACTCAGCTATCAGTTTTTCAGGTGTTCCACTTACGTTCATTTCCTCTAGTTCACTAAGAACAACTGCAGTTACATAATCTGCAGTGCAACTTTTTTGGTCGTACAAAGGAAATAAATCTTTCATATGTTTTCCCTAGTAACACACATCGAATTGTTACTCCATCTCTAATGATCTCGATGTCCACTGGACGTTAAACCCAATCTTCCTTCCGAATTATTATGTACAATTTGACAAATTTGCACAGCCAGTGGTTTCGTCAACTTCAATTACGAGGAAATTTGTCTTCGGCTGTTCACTTCTGATGGGATTAAGGCATACCTCATACAATGATTCCAGTAATTCATTTTGATTTGTTTTGGACTGGCCAACGAGACCCAGGATTTATTATTATCCAATATGCTGCTTCAAAACGCCGTCCGGTTCTGAAATCAGATCAAGCAGACCTCGAAAAATTCCAGGATTCTTGGGGTTTTATGTTTCATCATGGCTCCTTAAGTCAAGCTCGAATTTGCAGCAAAATTTAATGCAGTCACCAGCTTACTCCATACTCCTCTCCCTAACACTGAAAATACAATAAAAACTATTTCAATGTTATTCACTGGAATTGTGTTTTTTCACATTTGCATGAAGATTCTTTAAGTCTGTGGTCGCTATCACTATTGTTTATTACAAGACAGGTGAAACGAAAAAATACACTTTTCATGTCACAACCACACAACTAGTCGGCTGCATTGTACAATGTTCTGTTAAAATAGCGGGTATACTCTTGCCTGGATTAACACTGTTTTTGTCCCTGATTGGTGTTTAGATCGGGTCTTGATGCTCCAACTTCCTTCACTTTCATCTCAACCATACGTTCCAAGATTTTATCTGATACATTGTAAACTGAATTCATATTGTGTTGTTTCCGAACTCAGGATACGCTGCAGTAATTCGCAAGAAAGTAAAACTCACTGAAATCATGAATAATACACTCATAACAAAAAGAAAATTGCTAACAGGATGAAACTTGCTAATAACGCACGTTACTCGCAAACGCAGATAGCAGGCAAAGAAACTAAAGTAGCGAAATATATTTCGCGCACAGGCCATATTTCGCACTATTTTTTCTCTTTTCATTCCTGAAACTCTCGCCAGGGTTAAGACTTACGTCACTATACTCTCGTGCAGACTGGTGAGACATCTGTAAACATACTCCAACGGTGGACCGAATAGCCAATGTCAGACACAAAAAGGCTATCGAACACACTATCAAAATAATAATACTAAACGTCGATTAACGATGCGTCAAAGCAAAATAGAGATGTACATAGACAGAGAGTCGATAGAAAAGTTGCAGCAAATCTGTTAAGTCCCTTTTGACGTAAACAGTGGAACTTGAAAATTGTGTGCACGTTGGTGGAACACTCTTAGGCTGGAAGACCAGAGCCTTGGCAACGTCTCTGACTGTACAATTGTGACGATTAATTGAACTATATAACTGAAGGTGGTCTCATGACTCCAAACAACTTTGTACGGGATTTTTTTGTCCTGTGCTCATCTTACTTGATACCATTCACAAAATTCAATTCTCCAGTTATGATCATCCTTATTCAAAGCGTGAGGTGATCTAGGAATAAATCTGTTTCATTAGACATGCTTCAATATGCGATAGACCCTTGTTTTTGGAACTACTGTTCCACGAGGAGCCACTTACTGCACGGACGTTCTATGAGGTCGTTGAAACCTTTGTACAACTTTTATTTCTCTTGTTGGCCCGGTGGATGATTGTGGTCTTTCAGAATGGCCTTTTGTGTATTCTGGACAGCTCTTTCTCCCTTTAATGTATCTTGCAATAGAGTAATTGTGAGCCGCGTTGGTGGATTTTGTTGACATTTTATTCTGAACTGTCTTTGCAATTTACATACGTTTTCAGTATTCCAGTAGCATTTCAGAATGAACTTTCTTTTCTCAAGATTTCGCCTGCTTTTATCCATTTTTCAAGCTGTTATACTAGAAAAAGGGAAAAAGTGTGTTTATTAGCTGTAAAAATGTGTGTACATTTTTTGAACACATTGTATATGTATTTATAGAATGGTACCTTCAACACATAATTAATCTGTACCTTCCCACTTCTCCCCACCTGTAACAGCGTCTTGCACCAGTTGACAATCTCGACAAGAAATCAGTTGTGACTTTGACTGGACCATGTATATAAGTAGGTTCAAAACTATATTCCTGAAGCAGCAACATGCAAGGTGATCAAACGTCATCAATGTGGTCATTAAAATCTACAGTACTTTGTGCTCAGCATAGACTTTTGTATGATGCCGATACAAATAGTAATGAAATTCTGTAAAACCCCTAATGATGGTCAAGGCTTCTACTTGTAATACTGGATAGCTGTTTTCACATTTTCGCAAAATTAGTCGTTCAGTGCAGTAGTTTATCAATTGTTTCAGATTGTTGGGACAATTCCATGCTGATGCCAACTTGGAAACTGTTTGTTGTGATAAAAATTTTGTAACATACACCTCAATGAGCCAATATAGGTCCTTTCAAAAGGAATTATTAGTTGCAAAGGAATTCTTATTCTGTTCAGTCATCCCCATTTCACTGGTTAGTGAACAAATACGTGGTGCTATCAATATGTTGTCAATAACAATATTCCCTACAAAAACTGGCCATTCATAGGAATGCTTGTGTCTCTTCCTTGTTTCATGAACATGGAAACTTTCGGACTGCATCTGGTTTGTACAGATCTGGTTCAATTATGTCTTCAGAGATAATGTGACCTAAAATTTCTATTGTTTTCTTGTCCAATTCTGACTTACATATATTGGCAGTTGTGCCCATCTTCTCAAATGCCTAAATTATCTCTTCAATCACCATATTATGTTCGTTTAAATTACATCCAGTGATGATTAAATCATTTATGTACAGAGTAAATCTGTTCTCGAGATGTTCCTCTAATAAAAAATCCGGGACATATATCAACGTTGGAGTGAATATACTGATTCCCAACAGTTCCCTGCCAAACTGGTAACGCCACCCAAAACAGCAAAAAGCTGTATAATTTCTAGAGCACTCAGATAATTCCACTTCATAGTATCATGCAGTTAAATGCAAGCTCAGCATAGATTTATTCCAGAAAGTTAGTCTTTCATCTTTCTTGGATACTTTACTCTTGGTTCAGATTTTGATTCGATAACTCTGATATCAATTTCCAGCTCAATGGTGCCCTTACTGACATTGTTCAGTGATTCATTCACATGCAAGTAATTCATTCGAATAGTCATATCTACATTTCAAGTTCCGTACTACTAAAAGACATATTTTTGTAATGTGACCACAATAGTCTACCATTGCAAACGCTTGTTTCTTCAATCAACGCTTCTCTTCAAAATTACACTTTTTATCTTCATATTCCTGAGGGGATTTATTTGACAGGAACACTCCTCTACATATTTATAGAAAGCTTTTTCCGAAATGACATAAGCCATACTTGCTGTGTCCATTAGTTCTTCAGTGCAAATCTTATTCACATTCATGATTATAACTGGACAGAAAATTACCTTCCTTTCATGTTGATTTGATACTGAAATATTATCCATTACCAAGTGTTCCTTATGAGCAGTAATACAAAAACCTTCTTGTTCTAGTTATAATTGCACTATTACTGACTGTCGATTCACACTTTCAGCACTATGCATAATATCATCTGAAATAGTGTTTCTGGTTTATTCTACTAGGTACTGTTCATGAAAATTTCTCTTCTCCACTCTTCTACCATCATCTTATTGTTTTGTAATTCCCTTTCTGTCTCAGGTCACCTGAATTTCAATCGTTTTCTTCACATAGCTGTTCTGCTTCGAGCCTCTCACTTCCACATTTGTTCACCATATATTGTAAATGACTTGTCAAAATATTAATCTCATCGTGGATTTTTCAGACATCTTCTGAATCACTGCAGACACCTTGCTCTTTTTCCACATCCTCAGTTTCTTGTATGTTGATATCCTCTGACGTACACACAATTACCAATTCTTCTTCCATCCTCTGAGTGGTGCCCAAACTTGCTTCTCACCTTTTCAATGCTCCATCATGATCCAATACACTGCCCATTTCTTCCAGTTGTAGCTTCATTGCCACAAGATGGGGCCTGGTGCCGAAATGTGAGTACTCCCCAGCAGCCACAAGCTCAGCACTTACTCCAAGCCAACAATTTCACGATCATGAGCTGGGCACTGGGGCAGTAGCTGAGTTTCTAGACATTACGATGACACTTGGCAGGTAGTGTACATGACCTCATCCACACACAACAGGGGCTGACTTTTGTTGTATAAGAGCAGGCTGTCCAGACAGGCTGGGCATGTCGACTCAGGGAGAGCTCGAACTGGCATCTGCTTTGGTGGCTTCTGCCATGTGGTAGCAAACACCCTTCTTCCATCTGATGAGGACTTCCTGCTGGGTTTCAAACGCAGCCTGGATGTGCTAGGCGTCGACATAATGTCCTCTCAGCTACAATCACTGGCATCTGTCAGTGTCTGTTGCACACCTTTAAAAGTGATGTCAGAAGATTTCTTGGAGACTTGCAATAATGGCAATGACAGTGGCAGTACAGCAGTGGCTTTCTACGGCACTGCGTAAGTATGTACTGACTTTCCGTTTTTTCTGTTTAAATATGTATGATAATTTCCTGTATTTTTCTTCGTCATTTCTGGGCTATATTTTACGCTTATGGTAACAAGAGATAAGCAAAATGGCAGTAAATGAAAAAGCGCCAACTCAGGAAACAAATCAGCACCTGCCGAATCACTTATGCAGAATGAATTGAAGATTTAATTTGAGAGGTGTGCTGGGTAAGAGAGGAAAGAAGGGACCTGTCACTTCCTGACCTAACGTCGTCTCTCCTAGATGCAATCACCACAATACAAGTCACTTTTCTCTGGGGTATATCTAGGAAGGACATCTTCTTTTTTTGTATAATGTACATACGGCTGCAAAGTTATGGAACTGCAATGAAGAAGGTTGTTAAGTTTGGCTTAACGTAATTTGGCAGATGATACCAGATTATACATAATTTTCAAGAAGGACTAGTGGAACGCTATAAAAGAAGGGACACATCTAAATAGTATCAGCAACACCTTAATGGGATAACTCAGAGACATGGAGAATCTGTGAAGAGTTACGTGGATCGCGTAAGACAGATAACCGTTATTATTAGTCTGGTATACAAGTTCAAAGCATATTGCTTTGCCAGTTGGTATTCCGGTTTCTATGGGTTTATTTATCGACTGTCAGTTTTTATCTGTGATTCACTGTTGCTATTTGAATTTACATACTGACATTTTGTAAATGTCGAGATAGTGAGTAGATCTGTGGACTTTAGAAAATGGAGTGCCAAGTGTAAAAATAGGAACATTTCCGACGTATCCTTCTGTTTGAGTTCAGTAGAGGGCTGACACTAGCGGAGGCAGCCAGAAACATTTGCACATTGTATGGCGATAATGCTATTGCACAGAGCACGACCAGAAAGTGCTTTTCTCATGTTAAGGAGGATTGTTTTGAGATTAGTGACTATTACGTTCAAGAAGACCTTCAGGTTTTGTTGAGGATAATTTAAACGCATTAATCTACTATGATCCAAGCCAGTATAGTCGAGCACTGGCAAGTTTGATGAACTGTGTTCATACCACCATTGTGCAACACGTGCATGCAATGTGGAAGGTTCTAAACTCGGATGTATGGGTACCACATGCTCTAAGTCAAATCACAAAAATTAGCAACTGGCCATATGTGCTTCTCTGCTTGCACGTCATCAACTGACTCGTGAACGACGCTGGGAATTCCTACCCTATATTGTTACTGGTGACGAGAAATGGAGTCTTGATGCTAACATCAGTAAAAGAAAGGCACAGATGAGCCCAAAACGAAACAGCAACTCCTCGTACAAAACCTGCGCGCATTCACAAAAGGAAATGTTATGCGTATGGTGGAGCATCGATGGTGTAGTGTACCAGGAATTGCTTCTCAAGGTACAATCATTACTGCTAACATTTACTGTCAATAACTGAGACGTCTCGCAGAGACAGTTCGAGGACAACGACCAAGGAGACTCGTGAGTTGATGATACTCCATGATAACGACCACCTGCATTTTGCCAGACTGACAAAAAATCAGAATATAGGAGTTGGGTTATGAAATCATTCCGCCTCCACCTTGTTCACCTGATATTGTACTCTCAGTTTGTCACCTTTTCCGTTCTCTATCGAACAACCTTTAAGGAACCTCCTTTTCGGATGAAAATACGCTCCATTCATAGGTCGACGGGTTCATTGCCTTAAATCACGTTAAGTTCAACGGTTGCGGAATTATAAAGTTACACACTGTTGTAAACAGTGATGGAGAACATACTGTTGATGACTAAATTCTCTCGTATGTGTATCTATTGTCTTCATTAAACTTATTGAAAATCGCTAAGAACTTACGTACCAACGTACCAGCATAACATAACGGGCTGTGTCGCTGTCGCTTGTCGTCTCTGCTACATTCGGCTGGCAGAGCACTCTTCACAGTGTGTACCTGACCGAGAGTTTGGCATTTTTATAACCAGTGCGATTCCCCCAGTGTTACTGTAAGCAGTAACGGTCCTATCACATTTCCTTGGCGTACTCCGGATGTTACCTATACACCTGTCGATTTTGTTCCGTTAAGAACCACCTACTGAGTTCCACCTGCATGTATGTCTTGAATCCAGTGTCAAATCTGGTTCGATATTCGATAAGCACGAATTTTTAAACTAAACGGTAGTGCGAGACGATGTCAAATTCCTCTCTCAAGTCAAGGAACACTGTATCAGCCTGAGCGTGTTGTCTACTGTACTATGGATCTCATGGAGGAATAGGGCGAACTGAGTTTCATAAGATATCTCTTTGCGGAATCCATGCTGACTTTTATAGAGGAGATTTCCATTCTCCTAAAGCGTCATAATTCTTGAGCATGAAACATGTTCCATAATCCTAAAAAAAACTGATATAGACCTATAATTGTGTGCATCTATCCTATGACCCCAATTAAAAGTGGGAATGATCTGTGCCTTTTTCCAGTCGCTAGGTACCCTTTGTTGCTCCAGCGATCTATGATAAACATCTGCTTGAAGGGAAGCAAGCCCTGATCCCTTACCACTAATAATTGTAGTTGTTTTTCCATTCAGCGATCGTATGTCTCAGTATCTGTCGCTTAAACATTCATACGAAGATTGAGAGGAGAGACTGTGTTATGATCTTTCAGGGTAAAGTAAATTTGGAAGACTGAATTCAGTATTTCGACCTTCTGTCTGTAATCTCCAGTAGTTTCGGTGCCAGTACAGTATCTGAATGAACGAACAGATGATTTCGAACCGCTTACTTATTTTACATGAGACGAAAAACCTCTTAGGGTCTTTTCTCAGATCAGCTGAAAACATTTTACTTTCAAAGTCACTGAACGCTTCTCTCATTGATTTCCTTACACTGATTACTGCTTCTATCAGGTTTTGCTTGTCAGCTAGGTTATGAATTGTCTTGAATCTGCGATGCAACCATCTTTGTTTATGTAAAGTATTCTATTACAGCCATTGCAGTATGGTGGGACCTTCCCATCATTGAAGATCTTGCACAGAACTTACTTGTCTAAGGCACATTGAACAATACTTTTGAATTTTTTCGATCTGGGTGCCACATCTTCATCCTCATCACTAAATATTTGATACTGACCCCTCCAACACCTGGAAAATTGTATCCTGTCTCCCATTTAAGGATTTATCTACATCCATGAACCAAACATTCATTAAAAAATATCTCATAATTTTTTCTTTATAAATAAGTTCTCTAAAATTTGGATTTGTGCAAATAACGTTGGTGATATCTAAGTGTTTAAATGTTCTCAAGAAGCTGTAAAGATTTTGTGTAGGATCAATATTTTAAAACATGAAAATTTCAAAAACAATGAAAGGTTTCAATGTAAAAATATTCATCCTCATATAAAATTTATTAATCAACCTAGTTGATACTCTTTAATTATGAATGCACAAATGCTATTTGGAGAAAAGTTTTCAAAATTGGGTTTATGCAGAAGTTTTACATCAGTTCCAAATTATGGTGAATATGAAATAAAATTTTATGTAAAACAGCTCTGTGGGGGTCAAATAACTCATTTAAAGATCTAAATAATGATAAGAATAAACATACGGAAATTAGATAAAATATATTACTATACTAATATTAAATGAAAGTATTGAACAAATAAATAGTTTATCACCACATGTTGTTCCTCAAACACCTGATGAAAAATAAAGATCTACTTTTGTTATTTTAATATTATGTGATAATAATTTTAATGATGATTAGTACATAATTCAAACACATTTTAAATTATAATGTTGAATTACAAAAAATAATCTAAGAAATAAATATTCAAATCGTGAATAAAATTTAAAAATTATTTATGTTTCAGATTCAATAACTTTATTTCAAAGGATTAAAGAAAGATATAATGTTGTCTGTAATCATAATTATTTAAATATTTTGGATAATTATCCACAAGAACAAATGAATGACATTTTATTTAATCTTAGCAATTTTTCTTAGAGAACAAAATTAATTTCCTACTACTTTCTTCATGATTAAATTTTATATATAATTAATAACGATTTATATACCTCTAATACACAATGTTCATTAAAACCATCTGATTGCAATAATTCCAGTTTAAATTTTTCAAGTAATTCAAACATTAAATTATTTTTGTTAACCTTTGTATAGATATCGAAATACACTCTATCTTGTTTAGTAATACAGTGTTTATAATGAATATTATTATCAATATGAAACATGTTTAAATTTTCAATAACTAACTTCATTACATATAGAATTTATGTTAACCTTTTTAAAAATTAGATTATTTTTATTTAGCCATCTATTGTGTAAATTATTAAAATCCCAACTAATTCATGTATACTTTATTACTTTAGTCATTTCAAACTTTTTAAATAAGATAAACATATGGAAAATTTGTTTTCAATGGTTCCTGTTCACCAAAATTTCCTTTTATGTCTTCACCATTTAAACCTTTCAATTTATGTGTGATTGGATTAGGAGGAATAACAATTTCAATTTCAAAAACTTCCATTGAAGATTTTGCTGTAAATCGTATTCCGAAATCTCTTTTTAATTTATTTACTCTTTCTTTGTCACCAATTAAATATTTTGTACTAGTATTTAACAAATTGTTACATAAAGAGTTTTCAAAAGTTTTTTGTTGGCTTTGTTTACATGTTTTGTTTCATTTTATTGTTGAATATTTTGTGATATTAAATTCAACAACTAATTTTGATACTAGTTCAAAACTTTAATAATTTCCTTGTCAGTCAAATTTTTTTCACATTTATTCTTTAAATGTTCTATTCAATTGTTCAAGAACAGATGCTTTTAATTCACCAAAAGTTGATTGATGTTTAATATTATTTTTTTTAATTCTTGAAATTTTTTATTATAAAATTCTGTACCCTGACTATTTCTAACATTTTTGATTCTATTGACTGAAGTATTCAAAAGAATGGACTATGTTTTACCTGTTTTATCTGTGAGTAGAATAGCGCAAGCCAATTTTGAAAAAATCATATAGATTTCCATTTTTAGTTTTTACTCTATGAGGATTAGGTAAACATTGACATTTCAAATATTTGATGTGGTTCTGGTTAACCATTTATATAGAATAAAAAAAATATTTAAATTATTTCATCAATTACATTTAAGTTTACATCAACTGGTACAGTTTTATCAGAAGCTTTGAATTCTGCAGTTAGAAAATTTGATTTGTGGACTACTTTTATTGACTGGATATCAGTAGTTAGATTGTAAATTTGCTCAAAAACACTCATTGAAAGATAAAAATAAATAATTATTACCTTTCTGTTTACATTTTTGCCAAAAGTAATAACTTTAAAAAAATTAAATAACATACATTTTAAATTGTGCATTTTTTGTTCACTTCCAGGCACAATTGTAAATTCAATAATTTGTTTACCATATACTTTATCTTTAAGATTACCTAACTTGTTTAAATATGGAGTTAATCCATTTATGAGAAATAATGTGAAAAAGACTTTTCTATTTCCTTTTTTGTAAAGTAATCATTCAGATTAGTTTTATTGGGCTGAGTAAAATTCGTTTTACTGACATAATTATTCAACTGCATTAAAAAATGTATATTCAGCTTTAGCTGATTATTTAATTCATTAACTAGTATCGTTTGTATACTGTGTCTTTTACATCTAATGGAATATTTTCATTATTATTTGCAGTAAAATTAGCAATTTGTTCCTCAGATGGTAGCGCACTTGCCCGCAAAAGGCAAAGGTCCTGAGTTCGAGTCTCAGTCTGGCACACAGTTTTAATCTGCCAGGAAGGTTCATATCAGCGCACACTCCACTGCAGAGTGAAAATTTCATTCTGGAAACATCCCCTAGGCTGTGGCTAAGCCATGTCTCCACGTATCCTTTCTTTAAGGATTGGTAGTTCCTCAAGGTTAGCAGGAGAGCTTCTGTAAAGTTTAAAGGTAGGTGACGAGGTACTGGCAACAGTAAAGCTGTAAGGACGGGGTGTGAGTCGTGCTTGGGTAGCTCAGATGGTAGAGCACTTTCCCACAAAAGACAAAGAACCTGAGTTTGAGTCTCGGTCTGCCACACAGATTTAATCTTCCAGGAAGTTTCAATTTGTTCCTTAATTTTATCTTCAGTGTTTCTCATCTTGACATTTTGATTGATTTAACTTTTAGAATAAATGTACAAATGATTAATTTCTTCCAGTTTAATCATCCTGGAGCTAGAATATAATTATCAATCATCAATGTCGGTTTCCCACAACCGCATAGTCCTATTATTAAACATCGAATAGAATTTGGTAAAAGCTTACAATGATTATTTTTTAATTTACTTTCAGGAATTCTTTACATAATTTTTACTAATATAAATGATTAGATTATTTTGATAGAGTGATAATTCATCTTTTCAAAAGTTACATACTGTTCAATAAAAGAAACTTATACAAGTGCTTCAGTAGTTGCTTCTTATTCAACTTTTTAATGCAAAATTGCAACAAAAAATAATAAATTGTACATGAATGGAGAAATGATAGAAACTTCTGTTGGTGAACGTAGTTTAAGAAATGTGGAAAAAGTTGATCACTCAAAAAAACTTAACATGCATATTAAAGAAGATACATTTGTAAATAGAGTTATTATTGAAAGTGATATTAAATTATTTATGCATAAAGAAGATTATATTGTGAAAATTTTAGGATTTAATAATCAAATTATTGAAACTATTGACAGGTTGTTTGTTAATAACTTTCCTAAAATTATTGCATTCCAATTAATAAAAATAAATTTTACTGTTAAGTGTATCGATCATTTTCATAGAGAATATAACATTATTTCTTCATTTAAACCAAACATTTAATTTGGAGGACCAATAATTTAAGAACTAAATTATCCAAAAAATATTCCAGTATTTGATACTATTCAAAATTGAATTACTATTATCACTGATGGAAATGCTAATTTGATTCACTTCAATTTTGCTTATGTACAAGGTGTTTTAAAAATGAATTAATAAATTTTTCCTTTCTAAATCATGAATCAAATCGAGAGTTATCAATTTTACTCATTTCCTGTTAATGGCAAAACAATAAACAATTTAAAGCTTCCTATCAAAAATAGAAATTAATATATTATTCACAGAGATGGATTAGATTTCTCAGAATGTGATGCTAAATCAAATCTCTAAACTAATTGATCAATATCTGTAAAAATTGTTTGATGCTATTAGAATTAAAAATGAAAATATTTTACCTGCAATAGAACAGCCATTTATTTCTTCATTAACTCTTATTCAATGAACTTCATCTCTGTCAAATGAATTAGCTGTAGAAGGACATATTCTTAGCTGTGATGAAAGTAAAAACAAACAGAATGAAGTACCTTATATATTACAATTAATTGGTAAATTTTTAGGGAGTTTAAAGCATTTATTTGGGAAGGAGATTTTAGACTACTTTTCACTTGGAGTTCCAGAAAAGGTCAAGAAGATTCTGTTCTTCCATGTACTATTAATAATGATAATAGCACACTTTCAAAAGAATGTAAAAATGTTGTAAAAAGTATGGAAATTCGTGTTCCTGCTGTTAAATATGAAACTGGACCTAGAAGAAGAAAGACTTAAAAACCCAAAAATTCCAACCATTTCTCTGAACTACAAGCAACTTAATTTATTGTATTACATGGAAAAAGAAATTTTCAACCAGATATTACTAATAATTATAATTCTGCAGAATTTGATAAATCTTACTTCATTTTCGTTGTTTACCAAACTAATCCAAAAAAATTTCAGTTAAATGATTTTTATTGATTTGATCATGTTAAATGACAAATTATTTATATTAAAAATTGAAGAAATTAAATTCTGCATCAAGAATTATTGAATCTTGATCCTCTGAAAAACTTTTTAAAAGCTCATGATACATTTACAGATTCACAAAGAATTACACAATTAAATAACAGTGTAAACGTAAATCCATTACATTTTATTCAAAGTTATCCTATGTATGTCATAAATAAGAGTAGAAGAATGAATGATTTGATTCCTCAAAAATAAAAATGAAATTATGTGCATTTTTAATGAAAGTATGCCTGATGGTAGAATTGCATGTATAATTTTCTATGGTAAAAATAATTTAACTTATGATTCAGAAAATAAAGTTTGAACTGAAAATTTTTGATTACATAAATGAATAAAGTTTGTCAATGACATTGTGATCCTGTCAGAGACAGCAAAGGAACTGGAGGAGCAGCTGTCTTGAAAGGATGATATAAGATGAATATTAACAAAAACAAAGTGAAGGTAATGGAATGTAGCTGAATTAAATCAGGCAATGCTGAGGGAATTAGATTAGTATATGAGATCCTTAAAGTAGTATATGAGTTTTGCTATTTGGAAGTAAAATAACTGATGATGGTTGAAGTGGAGAGGATGTAAAATATAGACTGGCAATGGCAAGGAAAGCGTTTATGAAGAAGAGAAATTTGTTAACATCGAGTATTGATTTAAGTGTCAGGAAGTAGTTTCTGAAAACATATGTAGGCGTGTATCCATGTATGACAGTGGAAGATGCATAGTAAACAGTGTGGACAAGAAGAGAACAGAAGCCTTCGAAATGTGGTGTAATAGAAGAATGCTGAAGATTAGATGGCTAGATCACATAACTAATGGGAGGTAATGAATAGAATTGGGGACAAGTGGAATTTGTGGCACAACTTGACTAGAAGAAGGGATCGGGTGATAGGACACATTTTGAGTCATCAAGAGATCACTAATTTAGTATTGGAGGGAAGTGTGGTGGGTAAAAATCGTAGAGGGAGACCAAGAGAGGAATACAGTATGTATGTTAAGAAGGATGTAGGTTGCAGTAGTTACTTGAAGATGAACAGGCTTGCACAGGGTAGAGTATCATGGAGAACTGCACTGAACTAATCTGTGGACTGAAGACCACAACAACAACAAATGAATAAAAAATTTAAAAAGTTATAAAGTGTTATCTTGAATTTTACATTTGCTTATGAAATATTTTTAGAGTGATACAGAAGGTAAAATATTTACCAAAACATTTTAGTTTTTGGAAACTTACATATTTGTATATAAATAAAAGTAAAACAAAACGAACATGAATGGTAATTTAGAAAATCTAGTAAGCAAACTTAACAGTTATAGTAATGGTTGTGAGGAAGTTTTCACTAAATTATCAGTACTTAAAATAAATAAATCTTACAGTATTTCGACAGCTGAAATTTTAATAACTAAAATGTTGAAAAAGTTTTATTACTTTTAGATGGGAAATATAAAATTACATTTCCAGTTCGTTATACTAAAGTATTTTCAGAATATTATGGTAAATTGGAGAAAATTGTTGGATTAAATATTATTTTTTGAGGTATAAAACAAAATAAAGATGGTTCAATTCATGTTATTGAATCTGATAAATTTTAGAATTTTTACATTTTTTGGCAATTAAATGAAAATCTCGTTCACAGATGTAGATAGAGTTTTAAATGGGGACAGCAACAGAAAAATCTTGATTTCATATTGAGAGATTTTTAAAAAATGTTCTCTTTGGTCCATAACTCTCATACGTATACAACTATCCTTGTCCTTGACTCCAGTTTTGATAGCATGACTCTCCAAATCTATATTAGGGCAAGTTGATATCCCCCCCCCTCCACTAGAAAAGCATAACTTTCAACAAGCGATACCAATGTTGAGACCTTGATTTTGGCAGGCAATTCGTCTCTTTTCCCAGTGGGAGGCGGGGAAGGGCGTGTTCACTGACCTAATAAAACTCCAATGTGCGCTACACACATGTCACAGGGGTCATTAAATACCGTATAATTAGGCCCCAGACTTGAAAACACCTGGATTTGGTTGGGAAGTGACTCAGTAACGCTATGCAGGTACATCATAGCCAGGTTAAGCCACTTGCTGAGAATTTGAACGCGTAATTCCACCAAATTATGTAGATGTTGATGCAGTTGACTTACCCGCTATTCCAATATGCTGCACAGATTTTCGATGATTTTCAAGTCAGGTGATTTTGCAGGACATGGGCGATGTAGTAGGGTGGGGGACTGTTTGAAGAACCAGTTACATATTCTTTCAGTCCCATGAACTTCACTATTGTTGTCTAGAGAAATGGGAGTATCAATACCATACTTATCATTTAATTGTTCACTGAAAGGAAACACCTGAACATTCAGAACGTTTAAACCAAAATTTCGGTACCTGGCAGTGCTCACATCAGTGAATGAGTCCCATTCATGGTGAGAAAAACACCCACAAAAGATCACAGACCCACCTCTGGCTTGCACCTGACCTTATATAATTTTAGCTTGAAATGTTTCATGTGGCCTTTGGCGTACTCGACGACATGCATCATTTGAATCTAGGCAAAAATGTGATTCGTCAGTTAGAAATACTTACTGTCCATGTTCAATGATTTCTAGTCCACTGAAGATGTGCAGCTTTATGTGCTTGTGTGAGCAGTGGCCTCTTATGACGTGGCGAACACAAATGTTCATTGGAAGCAGTTATTGTCGCAATGTTCTCTTGCTAAAGTTTGGGATGGGCCTTAGGTCACTGCATGTAGCTCTGCCTATCGAATTTGGAAATGCTTTTAAATCACAGGCCATGAAATGCGTCTCTGGTCAGTCTCAGCCAGTATCATTTTCTGACTATAATTCTTAGGTCGAGTTTCGTAGCCACTTGCGGTGCACCACAGCATCTAGAAGTGTTGGACTGTTCGTCGTGGAATGCCAACAAGTCCAGCTACTTCACACACCCAAAGACCATTGGCACCACCAGACATGATTGTCCTTTTTGCCACTCTTTCTTGTCGTTACATTTGCCCATGTTTACATACAATATCCACTTGCAAAATAAATGTCTCACTGATCGCCACTTCGTTAGGTTTATGTAGGGGCACTGTTCACATGGTTGAGCACGTGATTCGATTGCTACATCATCTGAAAAGGCTCTACAATTCGTCTGTGTGTGTGTGTACTGGGATGATTAATTTTTGTCTGGTCACCTTAGTATCCACCCATTGCCTTTATCAGGCGCTACGATGACGACAACAGTTTCATTCTAATTCTCGTCTCAGTTACGCTTTAAAACTTACAGTAGATGCAGTAAGTAAAATACTAATTTAAATCTACGAAAAATAAAAGCTGTGATATGTTTGATGAGAATTTTTTACAAATACATTACCAACACAATAACCTACCAAGCATCTTGGCTCAATGTGGAAACGTAGTTATAAAAGAAGCCAGGCAAAAACAAACCGTTGAGTCTCAAGTTCCCCTGGTAATTAGTTTTCTCAACAGTGCGACCAGTAAGTCACCTGTTCTGCAAAGTTACGCTTACTTAGTGACCAGCTGACGTAACATTTATCAATAAAAATAAATTCCGATGGTTTGTGTCCTGTCATTATCACTTTATGTTGCAGTTCTCCACACTGTTCAATATGATGTGGCTATCTGAATGAAAGATGATAAAGTAATTGTTATAATACTGATGGATCACATGGAAATTATTGTGGTAATAATAATAATTATTTCGTATGGCGAAATGGGCTATTGTAAGTCTTTCAGTTGGCGTTACTTCAGAACTTAAGTAACTCTAATCTAGCCCAGTTATCCAACCGGGAAGACGAGGTCTACTGTTCAAGGTGGAGTCCGAATCACGTCTCGTTTCTGGCGACTCTTCCCATCGTTGAGAGGTAAGAGTGAGGTTAAAACTAAGACAGAAGTATTCGTTGTCAAACGGAGATTCGATCCCACGAGCTCTCGATTTCTAGGAACGTTCATCTGCGGTCTGCCAGGAGGTTAGGGGAGAAGGATGGGCAGGGATGTGTCGGTATCATGGCATGCGTTTGAGGATGTCGTGGGTGTCCTGGACATATTACCAATAACCAAGTTCCGTTTCCTTCTCATCCCGGAAGAGATACACAGCGGAAATTCATTTAAACCACGTGAGTTTCTTATGTTTTGCCGGGGGGAAGTGATAGTCTGCTGGATAGGGAAACATCTGTGGTTCAGCAACTGCAGTAGGAGAGCGAAGGTAATATGCAAGGATATGTGTCACCAATTTCCGCACTTGTGCACGTCATTCAGTGTTCGTTAGTACACAGACGAAGACAATTCTGGCACAAAGGCGAATCGGTTAGTCTCATATCGTGGAGACGTAGCTACATCCCAAGTTCGTGCTTAATAACAAGGTAACATAATGATCTGACTGTGGTGAGAAGAAAGGGCATGTGAATCGACTGCCACACTGTTGGCCATCGTACCTCTGGGTGCTTGGCTTCTATGTCATTACATCGAACATTTCGCAGTAGCATCTGGGAAAAATCAATTGTCCTCGGTGGGCACATGGTCGGGAGGCCAACATGTGCATAGCTGTACTCTACAATGAAGTTGGAGATATGGGTCAGAGTGGGTTCAAAATGTCGCGACCGTCACCGTGAAGCAGAGGATGGGATGAGGGTTTCGATTCTGATAGACCACCACGCCCGAAATATTATTGTGGTCATGCACGGTATTGTTCCATAAGTTTGTATGAGTGTGAATGCTAAGAAAAGAAACATTGAACTGCGTATCACCTAATGAATTTGGCGAAGCCATGTGTTCCAAAGAGGATGATGTTTTTTTTAAATGACTTATGTTTCAATACTGTCACAAAAACAAAAATTCCTTGTGTAGGAATATTCGTTTTCTGTGCCATCCGCCTATTTGATGGTCTAACCTAAACCAACATCAGCCCAGTTAACAGCG
This sequence comes from Schistocerca cancellata, assembly GCF_023864275.1. Taxonomy (NCBI): domain Eukaryota; kingdom Metazoa; phylum Arthropoda; class Insecta; order Orthoptera; family Acrididae; genus Schistocerca; species Schistocerca cancellata. The sequence goes on from NC_064629.1 coordinate 265,566,789, forward strand.
GTCGAGATTGTCATACAATCAATTCTGAGCCACGATCGAGCCTGGTGTACTTCAGATGGCCATGCCGGAAGTAATGGATACCTTTTTATGAGTGTTAAAATTTGTTGCAGTGGTGAGAGTCGATCACGAGACCTTCATATTACGTGCAAGCACCAGTCCACAAGACCACCTGAATCCACAAAAATGGTGTAAAGAAACACAGACTCGGACAAGATCAACCTGCATTGAAATAAGTCGAGAGTTCGAGCAGGCTACTTCTTTTGCATTTCAGACCACAGTTTGACTTATAAATGTATCAGGCTGATGAAAACATGAAGATATTTCAAAAAAACAGTTTAACGTAAGGGCTCATGGCTCCTGTTGTTATCAGAACCATTGCTGGTCTCGATGAAACAGGTGATGGCCAACAGCCACCAGACTCCTGATGACAGCCAGCATCCACCCAACTGATGGCAATACTTAGCGCTTCGCGCCTGTCAGCAATACCACATGTTGCAACATTAGGACTGACAAGCATAAAATTTATCTTCATAAATGAAGACTCAAAACAATTGTTAAGTGATGCAATATTAAAAGACCAGTTTTGAAGCTTATAACTGAATCCTCAAGCATACATATGAGTAGAAAAACTGAAAAAATTATAATAAACAGTACTGTATATACCCTAAGTTCAAAAATGTAGTGAATAACGGATAAAAGTACTCACAATCAATTCGTATAAAACCCTAACTGGGCTTAAATCGATGACCCAATATGCAGCAAAACACATCAGATAGCAAGCAAAATACAATACAGAACTTAGAATATAAGAATGAAGCATTAATAGCTAATAAAGGCAGTTTGAGGGGGAGGGGGTTGGGAGGCAGATATAGAGTAACTTACTAACCAAAAGACACTGAAAAGTTGAAGGAGGGTGGTATTAAAGAAATTTCCAGAATGTAAATTCCAGACAGTCACTTAGCCAGAACAAACTCAGGTGAAAGTGGGAGGAACAATGAGAGGACTTTGGGCAAGAAGCTGGACGGAAAGGTCAACGCCTGCAGTACGTGGCGACAGTACATGAATGTGGCAGACGCAATCACTGCTACGGTGTAATGGGACAGGGAAAGATGGGTGGCATTCTTATATAGCTGATTAACACAAAGACAGCAAAATATAAAAAATGTGGGACATGAATAACGTACCTACAATACAAAATTAACACCCAGTCAATAGTCACTGGCTTTAAATAATGATGAAAACTGCAGATTAAGGTGGTAATAAACGCAAAGAATATCACAAGAAGTGGAAGAAGATGAAACAGTCATTGGATAATGCTGATAAGGGAAAGGCAAGTGAAGGAAACGTGCGTGCGAGGGAGAAAACAAAAGGCATAGAAAATGGGGCGAAAATATAAAACATGGTACTGTAACAGAAAAAATATGAATAAAGTTAAGTAACTGTATTAAGACACTCAAAATTTGGAGGAGGATTTCGATGTCTCATATCAACTGGACCATTTAGTGTTTGTTGTGGGAAATGATTCTTGGAAAGTACCATCTCAGTTTCTTCCAAAATACTTAGGGTTCCCTTTTATTTTTACTGTATAAAATGATTTCATTATTCGAGAGACTGCTAACGGAATGCCTTTATCCATGGAGGTGGGCACTCGACTCTGATTTTGTTGTTGTTGTGGTCTTCAGTCCTGAGACTGGTATGATGCAGCTCTCCATGCTAATCTATCCTGTGCAAGCTCCTTCATCTCCCAGTACCTACTGCAACCTACATTCTTCTGAATCTGCTTAGTGCATTCATCTCTTGGTCTCCCTCTACGATTTTTACCCTCCAAACTGCCCTCCAATTCTAAATTTGTGATCCTTTGATGCCTCAGGACATGTCCTACCAACTGATCCCTTTTTCTAGTCACGTTGTGCCACAAACTTCTCTTCTCCCCACTCCTATTCAATACCTCCTCATTAGTTACGTGATCTACCCACCTAATCTTCAACATTCTTCTGTAGCACCACATTTCAAAAGCTTCTATTCTCTTCCTGTCCAAACTATTTATTGTCAATGTTTCACTTCCATACATGGCTACACTCCATACAAATACTTTCAGAAACGACTTCCTGACACTAACATCTATACTCGATGTTAACAAATTTCTCTTCTTCAGAAACGCTTTCCTTGCCATTGCCAGTCTACATTTTATATCCTCTCTACTTCGACCATCATTAGTTATTTTGCTCCCCAAATAGCAAAACTCCTTTACTACTTTAAGTGTCTCATTTCCTAATCTAAATCCCTCAGCATCACCCGACTTAATTCGACTACATTCCATTATCTTCGTTTCGCTTTTGTTGATGTTCATCTTATATCCTCCTTTCAAGACACTGTCCATTCCATTCAACTGCTCTTCCAAGTCCTTTGCTGTCTCTGACAGAATTACAATGTCATCGGCGAACCTCAAAGTTTTTATTTCTTCTCCCTGGTTTTTAACACCTACTCCAAATTTTTCTTTTGTTTCCTGTACTGCTTTCTCAATATACAGATTGAATAACATCGGGGAGAGGCTACAACCCTGTCTCACTCCCTTCCCAACCACTGCTCCCCTTTCATGCACCTCGACTCTCATAACTGACATCTGGATTCTGTACAAATTGTAAATAGCCTTTAGCTTCCTGTATTTTACCCCTTCCACCTTTAGAATTTGAAAGAGAGTATTCCAGTCAACATTGTCAAAAGCTTTCTCTAAGTCTACAAATGCTAGAAACGTAGGTTTGTCTTTCCTTAATCTTCCTTCTAAGATAAGTCGTAAGGTCAGTATTGCCTCACGTGTTTCAACATTTCTACAGAATCCAAACTGATCTTCCCCGAGGGAAGATTTTGAATAGGTTAAATTCAGATTTTCTCGAAATCTGATGTCAAAATCCCTTCCTGTTTGGCCAGTGTACATTTTGGACATTATTTTCGTTTCGTGGTACATTCTTTGTGTCTGTATCTGCTACTGATACTATCGGCTATGAAACAGGTGGGCTTTATATTTTCAGCATGGTGGTTGGAGCTATCTTCTCCGATATTCTACTGAAGTATTGAAACCAACAATAAATATCTTCATCCATAATCCCATGGTCTGCATTAATCAGGGTTACATAATCTCACCTAGAGCCACGAAAGGTGGGTGGCATTAATTTTTTAAAAATACCTTTATTAATGTTATTCACAAAATTAGCATTATAGCCAGTGCTGTACACTATGCATTGAATGAAACTATATTCCCTTCCTAAGGCGTTCTTTTTCGAGGGAAAGTTTTACATCATATAAAACAGTGACCTGAATGTAGCCGTTTTGTATGTTCATTGATGAGTACAGGTGTTATGGATAACAAAAAATGGTTCAAATGGCTCTGAGCACTATGGGACTCAACTGCTGTGGTCATAAGTCCCCTAGAACTTAGAACTAATTAAACCTAACTAACCTAAGGACATCACACACATCCATGCCTGAGGCAGGTTTCGAACCTGCGACCGTAGCGGTCGTGCGTTTCCAGACTGTAGCGCCTTTAACCGTATGAATAACAAGATCGATAGTACTTGCTATACTGTATATATCGAATTAGGGTTAAAATTGTTTATAGTTGCCGGCCGAAGTGGCCGAGCGGTTAAAGGCGCTACAGTCTGGAAACGCGCGACCCCTACGGTCGCAGGTTCGAATCCTGCCTTGGGCATGGATGTGTGTGATGTCCTTAGATTAGTTAGGTTTGAGTAGTTCTAAGTTCTAGGGGACTAATGACCACAGCAGCTAAGTCCCATAGTGCTCAGGGCCATTTGAACCATTTTTTTGTTTATAGTGTTCAAAAGATACAAGTGAGGAAGTGTTTCACTCTCGTTATATTGGATTGTGAAATGGATTTTCTTATGTAAACAGTTAAACTGATACACGGCATTTCAACAATCATTCCTTGTCCCTTCATATAAAACCAGGATATCGTCCACATATCTACTCCACAATACAAGTTTTTTGGATGACTTGTAAAATTTGCCATAACGTCATATTCAAGGTAGTCATAAAAATATTGGCCAGATAGCATGCCAATACTGATTACATTGCCAGTCCTTGATTCAGAATCAAAGCATAATTACCGAACTTAAAGTAGTTAAATTTCAAAAACAGTATCAAGTAACGTGAGGATGTCATTGATCTCGTCTGCGGGCGAATTAGTTTTGTATATAAATTTTAAACAGTGATGTCCAGTACTTGGTCTAAAGGAACATTGGGATACATATTCTGAACGTCCAGTGACATATGTCCCTGTCGTAATGGATAAGTTGACAGGGTTTCAATTAGATCCTCTCTGTACTGAACATACTAATTGCAGAAATTTTGATGCAATTTCCTAACCTTTCTGTATTACTTAAAGGTCTGACAGCAGATTATCCTTATGAAGCTAAATTGTTCCCTTGACTTATGGGCTGTTGGGGTCACTGGAATGAGTCTCTTTCCCGAAATTTTTTTAGGTAAATTTTAATATTATTGTGTACTTTGTTTAAATTGACTACATTTTCTACAGTAAAATCAGTTTCACATCTGAGGATATGATTTTCAGTTAAAAACTATTGCACTTATTCAACATAATGGTTCCCTTGTGTTATCATGGAAGTTTTACTTTTATCTGCCTGGATAATTAATGTTTGACATTAATGAAAATTCTTGTTTATAGATAAAATAACCTATTATGTACATTGTATTGTATTGTATTGAACTGGAGACCCAGGAACGACAGAGGGACTTCGCCCCGCCATAGCCCTCAGTGGTTCACAGCCCCACAACAGGCTACAGCAGTCCACTCACCTGACCGCCGCCCCACACCGAACCCAGGGTTATTGTGGGGCTCAGCCCCCAGTGGACACTCACCGCACCCCCCGCCCTCCCACCCCCCTGGGAACGTCTCGCACCAGATGAATGTAGCCCCAAATGTTTGCATAGTAGAGTAATTATGGTGGGTGTGGAGGTGGAGACAGTGTTTGCACAGCAATCGCCGACATAGTGTAACTGAGGTGGAATAAGGGGATCCACTTTAAAAACCATCCACAGGCTGCCCGGCACACCGGACCTCGACACTAATCCGCCGCGTGGATTCATGCCAGGGAGAGGCACGTCTTCCCACTCGGGAAGCAGTGCATTAGATCGAGATTGCACGGCTGGCCGGGCGGGCTCTCATGTACATTACTAGGTAAACCTTTTTGGTATAATTACATTTCTTCACTACTAAAAACTGTATCAGTAAGATTTCGTACTTTCAGATAAAATTTAAAATTTTTGTTGGCCACCTCACAACTAAGAAAATGGTGGTCATTGGCACATAATCTGCCAATTTACTTTTCATGTAAATCTGTAATTTTTTCTTTTAGACAGGTTACAAAATGTGAAATTTATGGTTATGACTACCTTTGAACAAGATGAGTAAGATCATCCCAAAAAATGTGAACAATATTTTTGTTTATGCAAGGGAACCAAGGATGACAGTTGCAATTTCATGGATGAGTTAAACGGTTTACATCACAAAATCCATTGCACTATACAACAATGCAAAGGCAGATCACTTCCTTACTTGTATCTTTTGATTACGATAAACAATTTTAACCTTGATTTCGACATATACAAGAGAGCCGCTACTACCAGTACTGTGATTCACAATACCTCTTATCATTTCTCAACATACAAAATGGCTTCATTCAGGTCACTGCTTTATATGCTGTACAACAACCACTTGTCCAAGAAAGCCTTAGAAAGAGAATATGAACTCTTTCAATACATAGCATACAGTAATGGCTAGCACGCTAATTTTGTGAATAACATTAACAAAGTTATATTAATAAAGTTAAAGCCCACCACCTTTCGTGGTTCTAGCCGAGATTATATAAAGCTGGTGAATGCAAATCATTAGGTTCGGTACAATATCGGAGAAGATAGCTCAAATCATCAAACTAAAAATAAGAACCTACGTAATTTATACCCAATAATATACGTAGCAGATACAGACGCAAATAGTGTATCACCGTCCAAAAATACTGTCCCACAGGTGTATATTGTATCTGATGTGACAACTGTCCCAAGTGGTACATTGGTCACAGAGGTTTCGACATCAGATTTCGAGAACATCCGAATTTAACCAATTCAGAATTGGCTTCGAGTACACACTTCTGCGAACAAAGGCATTCCATTACCAATCTACTGAACAATGTGAAAATTTTATACGGTGGAAATGAAGGTAAAACCCTAAATATTTTGGATGAGCCGGAGATAATACGTTCTAAGTATCGATTCCCACAATGCGCACTGAATAGTGAAACTGAATTGAGACATCACAACCCTGTTGCGAATATTGATTGTCTAGGTAAGAGTACTTAGTTATATACGTATTTTTACTATTGAAACGCTATTTTTTGTTACATATTTTCGTCCTGTTCTGTAGACCTTGTGTTTCTTTCTCCTGCCACTTACGCTCCGTTCACTCCTGTTTATCTTCTCAGTGTTATCCTAGTACTAATTTATTTTCCTACAATCCCTCTCTTCTTGTGATCCCTTTCGCCTCTCTCATCACTATAATTATGAGTTTTCATAATTATTTTAAGGTTATGAATACTGGCTGTATGTAATGTATTTTACATTCTATCAAGATTATTCATGTTACAGGTTTTATTATATTTTGTCACCTTTCTATTAATCAGCTGTGTAAGAAAGCTACCCAACTTTCTCTGTCCCCTTATATCCTACCAGTTATTACTTTGAACATGCTTGAGTGTTGTCGCTTATTACCAAGTCCGTGTGCCTGACCTACCCGGCAGGCTCCTTGCCGCTAAGCTCAGTGTTCTGCCCGGTCTCACCTGACTTTTTTCCGATTTCATGCTTCTGGGTTTTACATTCTTTTAATTCCTTTAATATCGTCCTTCTTCAATTTCTTAGTGTCTTTTGGTTAGTGTGTCTGCCCCAATAGCTAAGTGGTCAGCGCGGTGGCCTGTCACGCCAAGGGGCCCGGGTTTGATTCCCGGCTGGGTCGGAGATTTTCTCCGCTCAGGGACTGGGTGTTGTGTTGCCCTCATTATCACTTCATCATCATCAGTGGAAGGCAACTAGAAACCACCAATGGAATCACTTCCCTAGACGCTCATGCGGAGGAACTCTCTGGCGAGGCTTCCCCCATGACAAGATCTGCCGTAAGCAGAACACAATGTATTAGTTTAGTTAGTGTGTTTCTCTATATCCACTCCCTCCCCCTCCCCCCTCCCAACCTACCTTAGTTGGCTACTAATGCTCAATTTTTATATTTTAGGCTTTCAATTTTATTGCGGTTGCTACTCGTCTGGTTTCTGTGTGCATACCACCGTATGCTATTGTCATATTGTTACCCTCCCAACTTTGAGTTTCTTTATTCCCTTCTTAGTAATTACCGTAATTCTAATTCCACGTTGTCAAACTTTTAATTTTAGACCCTATCAGTTCTCTTGGTTTACATTGCAGGAGCCCTTGATATTTGGTGTGGTTGACTCCATCGTTCTGCCGATTTTATTACCTGACTACCGCTCTTTCGACGGACGTTTTATTTTGACCTGACTGACAATGTTGGGTCATCGATTTAATCGCAGCTTGGATTTGATATGAACTGACTGTGAGAATTTTAAGCCGTTAATTATTACATCATAGTTTAACTTGGGATACATTTTCCCCATTTTTTCGTCTCTGATATGTACCTAAAGCTGCACCTACAATATGAGAAAGTGGTCGGTTTGATGAAGTAACATTTAACAGCTGTTGCGGTTCTTCATTGACCAAGACATATTTTCATAGCTACGTCTGCCCAGAGTAATATGTCTTTGCAAGCATAAAATTGTTTATTATTGTGGTTTGACTTTCAGTGCTAAAATATTCGGCAAACCGAGAGAAACATGTGTAGTAACAACAGCACTGCGACAATAAGTTTTTTTCTGAAAAAGAAGCTGATTTCCTGCATACATTCGGAGCGTTCTTGTTCGGTGTGTTGTCTCACAGATTACTGCATGTGTTTTTATTAAGTGTCATTTTTTTAAGGTTATAGGAATTACTTGCGGTGACATACCGTATATTGCACCTTTGATGGTTAAAAAGAGTATTGTTTATGGTTCGAAAATCGTGCGCCAAATGGAAATGTTTAACATTCGTATAATATTGTTTGCTTTTGAAACCGATGACGGCTAGGGTGGAGGGAATTAGGCGGTGAATGCGGATCGTATCATTTGTGGTGATTCAAGGAGAATTGTTTTGGTCTGAATTACTCATCATATCCAACGGACAGGTTTCAAAGGGCAAAGAAATAAAGAAGTTGAATATGTAAATTCTCATCGACAACGAGATCGTTGGAGATGTGGCAGGAAGAATCCAGAAGAGAACTGGCAGTGTCCTTACAGTTGTATCATCGGAAGATTTTCCGTAAGTACGTTAGGGAAATCATGATAAATCTAAATCTGGGTGATTTAAAACTTGGCTTGATGACATCTTTAACACCAAATTAAAATATTGCTTAAATTTTGAGTAACAGCAACAGTAGCCGAAGATTTTGAGCATAATAAGTCACCCGCATGGGCAATGTCAAAGAGCGCAGAGGAGCGGACAGAGGTTCAATGCACTCTCTTGCCTTGGCGTGGGAAACTGCCACTAAAAGTCGGAAGAATCAGCAATGTTAAATGGTATGAGGATGCAAAAGCCAGTAGAAACCAATGCAATAAATACACATTATGTTTATCAACACCAAATGTGGGTTGTAATTGAAAAAAGTGTCATGATGATTTCTTTATTGGCAAAAGATTCCATATTAGTCCTATATTAGGGTATCTGGGAGGGGATTACAAATGGAGAGCTGATCACGAGAAAAATATGGAATAGCCAACAACGGGATAAGGTTCCACGGGGTGGAGCTTACAATGAAAGAAGTTTGAATGCAGAAGGTAGAAAATCTGATAAGGGAAATGCAGAGGCTCAGTCAGGATATGGTGGTGGCCGGTGAATGGAAATGGATAAAAGATGACTCTTTCCACCCACACAAATACGGGATAACATCAACTGCAGCGGAAAACGGTATAATTAGGGTAAGACATGTTCAGTGATAGTGATGTTCTCACCAGATTCGACAAAATACCAACGCTGAAACGACAGTTCAGTTATTCACGCCACCGTCGCAAGTAGCAGATGAAGAGACAGAGAAAGTATATTACGATTTTGAACGAGTAATTCAGTATTTAAAGAAAGATGGAAATCTGATAATCATGGGATTGAAATACGGCTGTAGAGAACTGAACTGAAGAGAGAAATACGGGAGAATATGGAACTGGCAGTAGGAATGAGAGACGAGAAAGGCTAACTGAGTTCTGCAGTACATTACAAATGGTAAAAACAAATATTGTGCTCAAGAATCACAAAAGAAGATGATATATTTGGAAAAGACTCGGATACACGGGTAGATTCCAGATGGATTACATCACGGCCAGAAAGAGATTCCGAAATCAGTCATTCGATTATGAAGTTTCCACGTACAGACATAGATTCAGATCACAGTTTAGCAATGACGAAGAGTACATTGGAGATTAAGAGAACCATTCGGAAGAACGAGAGTGAGAGGAAGTGGGATACTGAAGTACTGAGAAATAACGAATTGCATTTACCGTGCGTTAAGGACGTGGATACTGCGATAAGGAATACCAGGGTGGGCACCTGAGGTGAACTGGAGCGGACATCTCTTAAAAGGACAGAGATGTTGTACAGACAAACACAGGTACACGGATGGTGACTGCGAAGAAACCGTGGTGTGACCGAACTCACACGATTTCACACAAATTCAGTTTGTCATTCAAGCGACAACTAACTGCGTAACATCGCTTCACGTTTCTGATTTGACAGTTATTGTAAAACTGATATTTTTGTGCTCATTTGGTCTCATAGTTGTTTTAAACGTAAATGCAGTTAATGTGATCAAAAGTTATACACTGAATTACGAAAGCTGTTGTTCCACGTCATCGGCTGCTGCACACAAAATCTGTAGCTGCCATCTGCAGAGCTGTGACGCGTGACCTTGGCTGTAGCACAGATTGTAATCTTTACCTTCGCAAAGGTTTTCGGAGTACACAAAAGATTCGCATTATCACTCAATGAAGCATTCACATTGTATTTATTTGGGCAAGTAACTATATTAATAAAACCCCTCTTTATGAACTGAAGAGTGTGCGCAGGAGATGGATTGTTTTGCGCGATTAAGGCGAAACCCCCCCCCCCCCCCATGGTATAAAAAACAGGTCAGAACACTGCTGCAGAAGCAACGAAGAAAGCATACCAAATGTAAAGGAACACAAAATCTCCAAGATTGTGCGATGTTTTACTGAAGATCGAAAGTTAGCGTTGACTTCACTGCGAGATGCTTTTAATAGCTTTCACAATGAAACTCTACCTCGAAATCTGACAGAAAATCCAACGAGATTGAGGTCGTATGTAAACTACAAAAAAATGGTTCAAATGGCTCTGAGCACTATGGGACTCAACTGCTGTGGTCATTAGTCCCCTAGAACTTAGAACTACTTAAACCTAACTAACCTAAGGACATCACACACATCCATGCCCGAGGTAGGATTCGAACCTGCGACCGTAGTGGTCGTGCGGTTCCAGACTGTAGCGCCTTTAACCGCTCGTCCACTCCGGCCGGCTGTAAACTACACCAGCGGCAAGACACAATCAGTACCTTCACTCCGCTATTCCAATTGTAAGGTTCCAAATGACAGCGCCACTAAGGCGGAGTATTAAACACAGTTTTCCGAAATTTCCTCGCCGAAGAAGAGGAAGCAGCTATTCAAGAATTTTAATCGAGAAAAACTGCCAGCATGAGTAACTTAGGTGTAGATTCCTCGGTGTGGCAAAGCATCTTGCTTGCTTGCTATTGAGAGTGATGATGATGTTTGGTTTGTGGGGCGCTCAACTGCGTGGTTATCAGCGCCCGTACAATTACCCAATCTTTGCTCAGTCCAATTTCGCCACTGTCCTGGATGATGATGAAATGATGAGGACAACACAGACACCCAGTCATCTCGAGGCAGGTGAAAATCCCTGACCCCGCCGGGAATCGAACCCGGGACCCCGTGCTCGGGAAGCGAGAACGCTACCGCGAGACCACGAGCGGCGGACAGCTTGAAGCACTTAATAAAGCAAATCTTTCGGTTCGCGTGTCATAACAGTAAGGTTCCTTTCAGAGTACGCCAATTCGGTAGCCCCAAACTTAGAAGTCATATACAACTGCTCCAACGACGAGAGATCCGTACAAAACGACTGGAAAGTTGCTCAAGTCACACTCAACAAAGGAAACAGGAGTAATCCGCTGAATTACAGACCGATATCACCAACGTCGATTTGCAGTAGGACTGTGGATCATATACTGTGTTCGAACACTATGAATTACTTCGAAGGTAATGGTCTATTGACACAGAGTCAGCGCGGATTCAGAAAGTATCGTTCTTGTGAAACACACCTAGCTCTTTATTCTCACAAAATAATGAGTGCTATCGACAGTGGATCTCAAATTTATTCCACATTTCTAGAGTTCCAGAAGGATTTTGACATTGTTCCTCACAGGAGACTTCTAATCAAATTGCGTGCCTATGGAATGCCGCCTCAGATGTGTGACTGGATCTGAGATTTCTTCTCGGAAAGGTCACAGTACGTAGTAACCGACAAAAAGTCATCGAGTAAAGCAGAAGTGATATGCGGCATTTCCCAAGCAACGCTATGGGGCCTCTGCTGTACTTAATCTACATAAACGATTTAGGAGATAATCTGAGCAGCTCTCTTAGATCGTTTGCAGATGAAGCTGCCGTTTACCGTCTAGTAAAGTCATCAGAAGATCAAAACTAATTGCAAAACGACTCAGACACGTTATCTGACTGGTGGGAAAAGTGGAAATTGTCTCTCAATAAGAAAATGTGTGATGTCATCCACATGAGTACAAAACGATATCCGTTAATCATCGGTTACACTATAAATTACACAAACTGAAAGGCTGCTAGTTTGACTATATACCTACGATTTACAATTACGAACAACTTAAGATGAAATGAACACTTAAAAATGTTGTGGGGAATGCAAGCCAAAGACAAAATTGGGAAAGATAATGAGACTGCCTACACTACCCTTGTTCGTCGTCTGCTATAGTACCGCTGTGCTGAAGGGGATAATTGCCGGATAGGATTGACGGAGGACATCGAAAATGTTCAGAGAAGAGGAACTCGTTTTGTACTATCGCGAAATAGGGGAGACAGTGACACGAATGTGATAACTGCGTTGGGATGGCATCATTAGGGCAAATACGTTTTACGTTGCGGCGAGGACTTTTCACATAATTTGCATCACAAACTTTCTCCTCTGAATGTAAAAATATTCTATTGTCGCCATCACATCTGGAGAATAATGATCATTATAATAAAACAAGAGGAATCAGAGCTTGTTCAGTATGATTTAGATGTTCATTGTTCCCACTTACTGTGAGTGAGTAGAACAGTATAGGAATAGTCTGAAGATGATTAGAAGATTTCTTTGCCAAGCACTTAAGTTTGAATTGCAGAGTAGTCATGCAGATGCAGAATCTGTGAATGGGACTGATTCCTGTACATCATCTTTGCCACTGTCTCTGCGCTATGCCCCTCTCCATCATTACTACCTTATAATGGCAGAAGAGCTTCCTTCATGTTACTATCTTCTTCGTTTGCCCATTTTTGAAACATGTCATATTTTTGACCGAATTCCTTCACAAATACTTTCTACCTCATCTACCTGGCGGAAGGATGACTGGGTGTTGTGTGATGTCCTTAGGTCAGTTAGGTTTAAGTAGTTCTAAGTTCTAGGGGACTGATGACCATATAGCTGTTTAGTCCCATAGTGCTCAGAGCCATTTGAACTAGAGATGGGCCAAACTGTTCTTTTCAGAGATCAGATCAGAACTGTTTACTCCCTGAAATGAACTAGCTCTTTTTCATGACTCACCACTCATTCACAATAGAAAATAAATGGAAGCCACATTGCCCTTTAAACTTGGTTTATTCCAGTAGTATACCTGTATTTTGATCTTGTTTGATCCTATTTTGAAGTAACACAGATAATGAGTAAGAATTTTGTATTGTTTATTGAAATGTCCACGATATGACAAAGTTTTTGATTATTGACTTATTTTGCACTATCGTGGTTTTGGCTTTGTAGCCATTATCATGGTCAAAGTTGAAATAGTCATAAAATATCTGACATGTCTGAATGATTCAGACATGTCAGATATGTAATAAATATTTCACCTTTGCCCATGATAATGGCTACAAAGCTAAAATAGCATGCTGATAACGACACTTTTGAGTGCCTCACGAAACAAGGAAAATATTGGAGTATACATTGTGTGATATGTTTATCGGTTCGCTCGTAATAAGCATAAATTTGTGTGTCCATAATAGAAAATCTTATAGTAAGAGGAGTCGTGTGGAACCTAATCTGATCAGTTTAACCAAATAAAAATAAAATAAAAACAAATGATGTATACCTAACATAATTATGTAAAATATATACCAGTATTACTACGAAGAACAATATCCAGTAGAGACGAACTCCGATGCAGAGGCGCTGAGTCAAGCTGGTCGAGCCGCGAGCTGTATTACTGCGTGAGCTAAGACCGCAGAGACTAGAGTGACACCTGAGTTGCTTTGCTCAACGCTCTGGCTAGAGTCGAGAACGGTGGGGTGAGCGTTGAGCGGGCGAGTTCCGAGGGTGGGGGCAACGGTGAACGGCCACCAGTCACCTGCTCGGAGACAAATCGTCCGTTCTCTTGCGAGCATGTTGTTGCAAGTAGTTCTTATGTTCTCCGCTAGGAGGCTCTCTGTCCTGTTGCTCGCATCACTGCCCAGGGGGCAGGACATGCAACTGAAACGATCGCCGACGGAGTGCGATGCTAAGTTAAGGTGCGCCAGACACTGCACGCGGCAGAGGAAGCACAGAGACGGCACGCCATATGTGAAACACAAAATCCAATGGGGCACTGCACAATGCAGGCAGCCAAGGCAGAAGCAAGGCAGAGGCCGGTGCTGGCTGTGTTGTGTGGCGTGCAGTGTGCTCTGACCAGCAGAGGCCCCGCTGATCTGCTTCGACTCTCTCTCTCTCTCTCTGTTGTGGTAAACGTTTGGAGCAACTGTTCTTTTTTTCTGAATCACTGATTGTTCACTCCTTTGAGAGATTGAACTCTATGAATCAGTTGAGGAGCGGATCCCCCATCTCTAATTTGAACCTGGCAGAAGTTGTCACCCGAAACGACAACGAGCATTTCTATCGGTACTTCCGACTTATCATCATACAGATCCCTTACTTCAATCTGCTGATCACCATCTATTTCAAATTCCAAGTGTTTTTTCTTCTTTCGAACTGGTTCTTACATCGAACGTTTGGACATCTATTGTATTCCGATAATAGTTTCTCTTTGGTAACCATTTTCCATTCTGACAACGCTATGTCCTTCCCCCACTTGGAAATACGTACAATGAGACGCCAGAAGTGATGGGATAGCGATATGCGCATACGCACACGGTGACAGTATCGCGCACACAAGGTAGGGCAGTGCACTGGCGGAGCTGTCTTTTGTACTTAGGTGATTCATCTGAAAAGGTTTCCGATGTATTATGACCACACGACAGGAATTAGCAGACTTTAAAGGTGGTACGGTACCTGGAGGTTGGTGCATTGGACGTACTGTATAGGAAATCGCTGGGTCATTCTATATTCCGACATCCACAGTGTCAAGATTGTGTCGAGAATACCAAATTTCACGCATTACCGCTCACCACGGACAACTCAGTGGCCGAGGACATTTCACGTAATGACAGAGAGCAGCGGCGTTTGCGTAGAACTGTCAGTGCTAACAGACAAGTAACACTGTGTACAATTACCACAGAAATCCATGGGGGACGTACGACGAACGTATCCGTAAGGACCGTTAGCGGAATTTGGACGTTAATGGGTTCTGGCTACAGACGACCGACGAGAGTGCCTTTGCTAACAGCACGACATCGTCTACAGCGTCTCTCCTGGGCTCGTGACCATATCGGCTGAACGCTATATGACAGGAAAACCCTGGTCTGGTCAGATGAGTCCCGATTTCAGTTGTGAAGAGCTGATGGTAGGGTTCGAGTGTGGCGCAGACCCCAGGAAGCCCCACTGTGCCAGCTGGTGGTGGCTCCTTAATGGCCACTTTTGTGACTTTTGTCACCTTATTGTAGGTTTCCTATCGTGTTTGGGACGACTACTTTTACCAGCACCCACCAGGCCCTCGACCTACATGCAAGTTAGTTTTCCTCATCATTGTGCATTCTGTTACTATGGAAGTTACCTCTTCTACGATTAGCGAAGTTACTTCTACTGCGTCCTCTCATTGTATTAATTTGTTATCCATTTCGGCCATCCCCGTCAGACACATTCACTTGCCTGAAATTTCGTTGCCCAGAGTTTCATGCCAGTGATCCTCATTATCTAGTTTTCCAAAAATTCGTCGATTTTTTTACGTTTACTCCCTACATAACGTTCTGAGTCATATGGAAGTTTTTTTTCCAGACACCCCACACTATCTCAGATTCAGACTTTCTGTCTTTCAGGAATGTGAGTTTTCGAACTAATTTCATGGAAACTCTACCACGATTTTTTGGCATTTTTGTGATGACAAATTCGCGGCGCAATTTGTCTTGTTTTTGATTCTTCCAAAATCTTGCCCTTGAACTCTGTAAATGTCATCTTGCTGGTGGTAGACTAAAAATGCCACTTCTTTGTATTACCTACTAGAGGATCAATTACTATATTGAATTTCTCCCTAATGGTCACATCATTTGGTAGTACTCGTTCATAGTTCTTTATAAAATCTAAGGGGTCCAACCCCCTGTTTCTTCAGTGTGTCATACTTCCCTTCTGTGCTCTGTAGTTCAGATTTTTGTACTACTAGTGGAACATTGCTCGTCTTATTCTGTAACAGTTGTCGCAGCGAATTCACTTCATTGTGAATGTCTGTGGTAGCATTACTTAATGTCTCTTGCAGTATACAATAAATTTGAATAGTCGAAACTGTGTCTTTTAACGATGAAATATCCACATTAGTTTTTGCAGAAATTTCAGTTCTTAATACCGGAACTAATATCTGCATCATTCCCATGTATCATCGGTTCAACCCTCTCTTTGATTCGCTGTATTTCGGAATCAGATCTAGCTGCGATGTCAGTAACCTGCATCTGAACATCTGATACACTGCCGGAAAGTACACCTGGAAATATGACTTCGATTTTGATCCGACGATGGTATGCATCACCGGGGGATGGTAGATGTACTGTTAATACGTAGTTTCAACGTCGTCCGCCAACAGATAACGTAGTGGCACATCTACCAGAGCACCGTCTGTGTCTACCCTGTAACAGGGAATGCTCACAGCCAGAAGGCTCAGTTTAGTGCAAACGTGTAACACAAACAGGTATCCATGTCACGGAATCGCACTGGTGCTTCCTACGTTTGCAGGGGGTGAAACTATGGTCTTCCGCGTGGCGGGATTAACCTTTCGGAGAACTGTCACCCAGGCTGGACTATTGCGTCAACAGTGCAACGATGCTGGTATCAGTGGTCACGTGAACATTCTCACACCGGTAGACAAAGTTCTGGATGTCCACGCAGTACAGACGCCCGCCAGGTTCGTCGTATAATAAGGGCAGCAGTGGCAGATCGTATATCTACCAGAGAACAGTTACGATGGCTTCTCAAGCAAGACGTGTCAACACAAACTGTTTGCGGACCGGTTATTAGCAGTAGGACTAGGCCCGTGAAACTCAACGTGCTGTGCAAGATGTGCAGCAACTTCCCTGGCCAGCACGGTCTCCAGCCTTGTCTTCAATCAAGCACGTGTGGGATGTGATGGAATGAGAAGTGACTAGTGCGACTCGTCAACCAGCGACTAAGTGAGCATGTGATGTGGGGCAGGCGTAGCATAACGTATCGCAGGACAGTATTTGCCGTCTGTACGATCCACCGGATGCCGGAGTCAGCGCCTGTATTGTCGTATGTCGAGGCTACACCACGTACTAATGTGGTTGTTACCACACAGGTCGACACATGCTACTCAAGAACAGATTGTGCTATTGATCTGTATACGCTATCATATCATTTACTCCATATGCAGTGTTGCAACAATAAATCTTGAGTGAACTGGAAATCTTTAAGAGGCTGTACAAATTGTTTTCCGCCAGTGTATGTCATTTCCGTTGAATTCATAGATTTATCAAGCTCTGTGAGGTTATTGCTTTGCTGCGTCAAATTAGGTAATTTCGTCTTCAGTTTGTCTTCCAGTTTCTTATTATTTTCTTTAAACTAACTAGAAAAATCAGTTTACAATTCTTTCAGATTAGCCTTCGCTTTCTTGTTACGTTCTTTGAAGTTTGTTGTGAAATAATTATGTAAAACACGCAGACTACTGTTTAACACATCTATATTACCGCTCAGGTGCCTAAACATTTCCCTTATTTTGGTCTTGAAAGGTTGTTGCCCCTCTATTACGCTCTGGTCTAGTAAACAGTTTTTTGGTTCGCGAGTTTCAGGTTCCGTTGCATATGCACTGGATGTGGAATGATTGGTTCTGACTTCGTACGTCTTCGTCACGGTTTAGCATCCTGTTTCGTTACTCTTTTTCCTGCGTGTTGTTGCGTAAATGCACTACAATAAAATTTTTCGCAACGTTTTGGAATAATTTGCCGTCACTATTTTGCAACTTCACGTCCTTACACTTCATCGAAATCTAGAATAAACATTTTGTCTTGTTTAAACACTCACCTGTTTGTGCGGATGATTTGCAATGAAATTTTCCGTCACGTCAGGCTATGTGACTGGAATTTTTCGAAACGTAGTCTGTTCATGCAATTAAAATTTAGGGATGTCCTGTCAAGGACAAATGCCGCATCTGAACTTTTTCTTTATTACGTCACAGTTTATGACACAGAGTTTCTTGTAAGTCCTGTCATAAGAAAGCTATGTGTGAGGGAACCCTTGAGATTTTACATAAATTCACATTGTGCTTTTAAGTGGCAACTAACTGCGTAAAATCGCTTCACGTTTCTTATTTGACACTTACAAAAAAACTCATGTTTCTGGGAACAGTTAATCTTATAAATGTTTGTTGGATATATTAATATCATTTAAATTCAACAAGTGTGGTTAAAACTTTTACACTGGGGTATTGTACTGCGACATCGGCTGCTGTACGCGAAATCGGACACTGTAGCTGTCGTCCGCACAGCCGTGGTGAGTGACCTTGACTGTAGCACAGATCGTAATTTTTGCCTTCGCAAAAGTTATCAGTGTCCACAAATTCGCGCTATCACTCACTACAGTATTTGCATTCTATTTATTTGTACAAATAACAAAATTAATAAAACCTTTCTTCATGAACCGAACCGTGTGCTCACTAAACGGATTCTTATTGAAAAATTAAGAGGATCGACTACCATTTCCGAAGTAACTGATGGACGCAGGGACTCGATCGTAAAATTCACCCACTGTTATAAAGCCCCTATCTTAAACATAGCACTGCCTACCTTCAGTATCGTTTTGGTTCTGTAAATACAGCCATCTATTGAACAACTTACGCTGCAAGCGCAGAGAAAGAGATGACTGAGTCTCACCTTAGTAAAGAAATATTACGTCTAGATTCTCATGGTCGCCAAACTCTGAAGGCTCTACTTTAGTTATAATTAACTTTGAAATTTACTGTGAATTTAAAAGCTAATCTATTTTCTGCGACTTATCCTCAAAACTCTAAGATGGAAGTAAGCCATATTAATTCTTATACCATGTTGTGGCAGCCATCTCTGAACTGTTTTACGCAATGAATTACTGAAATTCTTAATTTAATTGTCAACTTTCAATTACCAAATTTTCGTCAACAAATATAAAACTAAGGCGGCGAATGCGTAAAGCTTAAATTTTTCGAGTTTAAAGGTTCTGCATTGTTAGCTTTGTATTCTGAAGTACAATGTTCTGAAAACAATATTACGATTCTAAAGATCGTAGTTTTTATGGGAGTAATTATGTACAATAAGTTACACAGTTTTTGGAATAGAATAGTGATCAAATAATCAACTAAAAGTATGGTCGATCTTACTAGTGAACTGTAAAGTACAATTAATTTATGGTGTTTCACCTTGCCCTTTCTTGAGTGTTACTCCATTGAGAATTTTGCTTTACTGAAAAAAAATGAAAATCTTGCCTTGTCATAGCTCACGGCGTCAGATGTGTGATGGTGGTTGCGTCATTAGAACGGTAGCGATCTATGACCTCTTCACGTGTATGATAAATTAAAACATGCCAAGCAACGTGACACTTCCCAGAGCCATTGTTGCAGCAGCAGCCATGGCTCACAGATTTTGACAGCGTCATAAGTCCGGAAATTATTCTGTACATGATTTTATGATTTCAGAGACGTCTTCACAGAGTGTAAGTGAAAAGTCGCACCACTTAGATTAAGGTTCGATACACTATGTAGCACCACAACAATTTTACATACACGGCAGCCACAAAGCATCTTCACTACTCAAGGCCTCGTAACTGTCTGCCTAACGTCTCCTATTGTGCATGTCACAACGGTACACACCAAGCCTATCGTCCAATCCGATTACTTTAATTTTTCGGTATTAATTTTACTTTTAATTAACTTGGTGTCTAAATCTTTGGAGTAGGGCCGTCGCTTACAATTAGAGAATAGATGTTACATCTTTTCATCATTTTAAATAAAAGCATATGTAAAAATTAATACACTTTACAAGATTGCAAAGATGCATCTATTGCGAACCTCCACACATTGTCTTAAGATTAATCGATAGCTGTATCGAAAGCGACTTTAAAAAGAAACATTTTTAATGTGTTTGGATATAATTGTTCCGTTACAATGGTCGTCAAAAGAAATACTGTTGGGCAACGAAAAAAGGAAGTAGAATAATATTCAGGGAATGACAGGAATACAGTTATATAAATGCCTTAAAAATAAAATAAATACGAAGTGCTGGCCAGCCAAGGTGAAATGGCTGCAGGGAAGATGTGTAGAAATCGAAAAATGAATTATCGTCGGAATGACTTACTCGGGATACAGAAATGTGAGAACAACCTTCAATGAAATTAAAGACAAGAGTGACAACATTAAGAGCGAAATGTGAATTTCTCTGTTAAACGCAGAGGAGAGAGGGTGTAGGTTAAAAGAGTAAGAGGAAGTCCTATATGATAAGAAGGAAATGTCTGATGAAATGATAGAAGAAATTGTAATCGATATGGGAAATTTAGCGGATCCAGTACTAGAGTCGGAATTTGAAGAGCTCAAAGAGATCAGGAAGAGCTGAGACCAAATAAGACAGAAGGGATAGATAACATTTCAACTGAATTTCTGGCAACGGAACATCGGACATTAAAAAAAAAATAACATCCACACAATTCCGGAAATGGCAAGGGCAGATAACTGAGAGAAATATCAAACAATAAGCTCAACAGCTGTCGATTCAAGTTGCTGTCAAGAATAATGTACTGAAGAACGGAAAATGAAGTTGAGGATCTAGTAGATTACCATCAGTTTGGCTTTAGGAAAGGTAAAGGGACCAGAGAGGCAGTTCCAACGTTGTTCTTAATAATGGAGGCAAGACTGAAGAAAAATCAAGACATGCTCAAAGAATTTATCGACCTATAAAAAGCGTTTCACAATGTAAAATGGTAGGGGATGTTCGAAATTCTAAGAAAAATAGAAGTAAGCTATAAGAAAAGATGGGTAATAAGCAACATGTATAAGAATCAAGAGGGCCAATAAGACTGGGAGGTCAAGAACGAAGTGTTCAGATTAAAAAGGGTGTAAGAAAAGGATGCAGTCTTTCATCACTCTTGTTCAGTCTACATATCGAACAAGCAATGACGGAAATAAACTAAAGGTTCAAGAGTGGGATTAAAATTCAAGGTGAAAGGATGTCAATGATTAGTTTGGCTGATGAGATTACTATCCTCCCGGAAAGTGAAGAATTACAGAATATGGTGTATGTAATGAACAGACTAATGAGTACAGAATTTGAATTGGAAGTGAACAGGAAAAAGGCAAAAGTAATGAGAAGTAGCGCAGGAGTGAGAACATTGAGAAACTTTACAGCAAAATCGGTGATCACGAAGTACCTCGGAAGCAGAATAACCTACGAAGAACGAAGCCAGGAGGACATAAAAAGGGGACAAGCACAGGCAGAGAGGACATTCCTGACCAAGAGAAGTCTACTGGTATCAAGAAGAAGAAAAAAAGCATAGGCCTTAATTCGGGGAAGAAATTTCTGAGAATATAGACTTGCAGCACAACATTTTATGGTAGTGAATCAATAGATTCATAAGGGTAATTTCATGCTAAAAGTTGGCCAAAATTACTGTTTGGAGTTTTCTGTCTGTGTGGTCCTAGAGAACATATTTGTAGGATAATAATGTATCTATATAATTGAGACGTTCCCTGGAAAAACGAATTAACGTACATTAAGTCGATTTTCCATTTCCTGCAGTAATTGCATCTGTACGAACAGTCTTTGTGCTCACAAATTATTATTAGTCTCCGACAGACGCAACGCTCTCTAGAATGATTTGACGGCCATGCTGCTCCAAGTCGTTGTTCCAGCGACCGCCATACCCTCTAGACAACTTCCACGCCACTCGTATCACTGCTGCATGTGCGACGTGCTGAGACGTAGTAGTCAGAGACGGGATGCCTGTAACGTGGAATTTACGTTTTCCAACGTCACATAGAAAGTAAACAGTGACTGTAAACAAAATATGGGAAGTGACTGTGATCGTATATCCAGTACGGAGTGTGATTATGAGAAGAACCTAATTGGAAGGAAACGAAAAATTCAGAAACTGAAGTGGAAAAACAGGTCACGAAGAAGAAGAGGAATTCAGGGAAGTGTTATGTTTGGCCGAAAACCGGTAAGGAAGTCTGTTGTAAGAATTTTAGAGTCCGTAAGAAATGCTGTGCAAAGGAATCTTATCTAATAATATGCCCAACAGATCAAGAAGAGACCCATGAACGATTTTGGGCTTTAGGTGACAAGAACACAAAAGATACATTCATATTAAGTTTAATTGAAGAGAAAACACCGTCTAGAACATCTAATACAGTAGATCTGTCGGAATCCTAACTCCACATTTATATGTTATTGAAAATGCAACAATAATAAGACAATATCCTCTAAATCCCAATTCCAAAGTGTTTTGCAAGTTACCGAGAACCGTTTGAAAACAGTCCTATAGGCGTTGAATGCTACTGCTGCTACAGTTGATGACAAAAGAGGGAAGGCTGTCAAGGCAAGCCGAAAAGGAAATATTTTGACAACCATTACCTTAGTGTTATAGTATTATTCACTTCGATCAGAGGTCAATTTCTCCATGAAATGAATAGGTACTTCATATCAAGTATAAAACTTTTTATAAGTTCTTCAGAGAAAATAGAGTGTATTCGTTTCGAAAGTCAAAAACTGATACTTGTGATTTTTATCGGGAGTGTGAAGCTATATTGAGTGTCAGTGCAAATGATCCTAGAAAAAACGTTTGTGAAGAACACAAACTAAACGCTGCGGAGTACAATAAACCCAAGGACAAGTATTTAAGGTGGGCCAAACTTGATAACACAGATACCTTAATGCTAGAGTTTGATTACGCACGGAACATGCCACAACCTAAACTGAGCGTTACTGCGCAATTCTGTAAAAGACTACTGTGGCTCTATGTATTTAATGTTCACTGTCACAATGACGAAGCAAGTACATTTTATTGATATCTCGAAGGCTCCGCGAAGAAAGTTCAAATTCTATTTGTTCCTTTTTATATGACTTCATAAGTAGAAAACTCTAGGCGCTAAACAATATTAAGACTATTATACTTCTATTGGATTCGTATGGAGGACAAAATAAAATACGAGCGTGGTACGATTTTGTACTTAGCTTTCAAAAACAAACAACGTAACCATAGAATTCGTATCTCCAATGAGACCGAACTTCGTCTTATATGGAAAAATGCTAAGGAATATTGAAAACACTGAGAACGTGCGCCAATATATTTCAGTGCTTCAGAGCTTCAGAAAGAACCCTGCACCCTTTGAGGTGGTGAAGGGAGTGGACCTTATGAAAGACTGGGCATCACCTTTATCACCATACTACGTAACAGAACCCAAAGGAAAGACATTACCTGGAAGATAGAAATGTGTCATTTTGTATGACAACAGAAACGCATTTTTCGACTCGTTTACTTACACAGGAACATTCAGTCCTTCCGAAATAAAGAAACGAGGATATACATTGCCAGTGCGGAAGACGGACATGGTGATGAAGAAGACGTCTCGTCCTGGGATTACGGATGCGAAGAAGAAAGATATCTTCGCTTCTACTGAAGTTCCTTCGAGACAACAATTCAGATATGCTGAAGAATATTGTCGAAGGTTATGCATCTGCGACAGGCAATGACTTCCCAGGATGCGAAACAGACACATGATCATTAGTAATCACTCGTAGGTCGTTGTTGAGTGTGGTGTTGCGTTCTATGTATGTCTGTAATTGAATAAATGCATTTCTCTCACTTTGTAAATGATTATTTCAATACCAAGTCTATGATGTGTTATGTTCGTTGGTATACGTAGTGCCTTCAGGAATACCTTTCAAGTGTACTGCTGCTTTGAAAACTAATTATGATTGTCGGATGAATATATAGTTTCTGCTTCACGGTCTGAGTATGCTACTTTTAAATTTAACGACTGTTTAACAGTCAAATGTGAAAAATGTCGTTTTTTTGTTCATGTTATACATTCATATATGGAAAAACAACTTAAGTGTGGTACCTTATAATCAGTTCAAATGCGTATCTATGTCGTACATAGTACACTATCGCGTCATTAATGCTGAAACAATATTACGCCGTTTCTATTTTAGTGAAATTTCGTCCATGTATGTGAGACTGAAATGAATGATAACACGACGTCAAATATGCATCTCGAGTCCCATATATTCCAACTACGTCATTGGCATTTTATTACATTCTTTATTTCTTAGCGACAATAATATGTATAATTCACTCGATGCCTCCCAGTCTTGTTTATCGGAGCAGTCTGGTTTTGTTGGAGACTCCTCTTCATCGTAATTTTAAGCTTGAGGAATCTGCCAGATCCATCCTTCGCTTGAGGGCAGTAAATGCAATTATATTTAAAATTAAGGTCGAGGGGAGAGAAAGTAAAGTGAAGGGATTGCTGATCTCAGCTGCAGCGGGACTTTACGCAGAATCAGCGGCGACGAGTGAAAGTATGTGCCGGATCAGGATTCGAACCACTGTGCTCTTGCATACAACGCAGGTGCGTTAACCACTGCACCACACGTGACACAATGACGTTCGTCCCTTCGTGGACTATCTTGCCACGACTGACTGCCGATCCACATTCCCACTGTGC
Source organism: Schistocerca cancellata (assembly GCF_023864275.1). Lineage (NCBI taxonomy): Eukaryota > Metazoa > Arthropoda > Insecta > Orthoptera > Acrididae > Schistocerca > Schistocerca cancellata. The sequence continues at coordinate 265,591,321 of NC_064629.1, forward strand.
GCCACCTATCCACAGTCCTTGCCCATTTCCTTCATGCTCGCTACTCACAGATTCTCGCTGGTGGTCGGACGTATTTGTTCTTTCACACTGAAGTAGGTTGATCCACTGCCCATCTAGGTGAATCAATTATATGAATGCGTGGTGTCTGTTCTTTCAGACATGTTTGAAACAACAGACGCCACACATTCATGTAAGTAAACGTAATGATTGTTTTAACAAAGATTCGCCGGTTTTCTTCATACCTGTTATTAATGGATCAGTTGTCAGTAGTAGCCTGTTTATTATGTCCAGACTGCGTTCTTCTTATGAAAATTTCCTGGCAAACATTTGTCTGTTTGTCTGCTTATTTTGGACGTCAGCTGCTTCTTCTGGTAAACTGCCTGTGGGTAAGAGGGCATGTTCGTTGATAGTTGGGTCATGTACCAAAATCTTGTGCACAGTGGGAGACATAGGGTGCCATAGATATAAATCAACATATAGTGTTGCTGTTTAAACAGTTAACGCAGAAAATGTGTGTACCTTATGTCCACTGGAAATAGCTTTCAGAATATCCCCGAATAGATAGATGAGTTACAAAATTATATGTATTATTTCTGCTCATGTTTCGAGGTCTCCAAAAATTCTTCTACTGGTATTTCCATCATTGGTATTTCCATACTCTTGCTCGGGAACATTTATAGTTAATCCCAATAGATTTCTAAACATTTCTTGTGTGACATTTTTTCCTATCTTGAGCAAGTTTCTTTTTCTCTTTTGAGCTGATTTGCCACTTCTTGATGTTTACGTTATAGGGAAATTACAACAACAATCCGAAAATGGGCATGGAGTATAGACAGAAGCAAATGAAGAGCTTCTGTATTTACCACTTTGGCTGCTGAAGTCTTTTGAAGTAGCCTTGTAAATGTGGCATCTCATTCTCGATGATGACTCTCTTGCTGCATTACAGACGTTTGCATCTATCATAGTAATCAGCAATGCGTGGTTTCAAACTTTTGTGTAAACTGAATTTCTTGTGATCCACCACAACCAAATGGCTCAAATGGCTCTGAGCACTATGGGACTTAACATCTGAGATCATCAGTCCCCTAGAACTTAGAACTACTTAAACCTAACTAACCTAAGGACATCACACACATCCATGCCCGAGGCAGGATTCGAAACTGCGACCATAGCGATTGCGCGGTTCCATACTGAAGCTCCTAGAACCGCTCGGCCACACCGGCCGGCTCCACGACAACCACGTTTAGAGATAAGAGGTAAGTAATCATTAGGAAGATCATTTAAATCCACTTCCAAATATAATATTAATCCCTCACATTTGTGATTAATCAAGGCTTGTAGTTGAATCTCATGTGGCAGTCACAGGGTGCCTTTTGAAGGAAGCTGTAACAGGGACAGACCTTTTCAGTTGTTCGGATTATCTCGTATTGCATCTGGCCAGTGAGGCTTCCACGAAGTTTGACAAGGCTTTGATATGTGAAAGCATTTTTTCTTCTTGTAAGCTTCTATTGAAACGTCCCCATAGAAAAATTAGTGAATTACTGTGCTGGTAAACCCATCACATTATTTGATTTTCAACAGCTGAGCGAAACTGAACGTACTCAGACATTTCTCTCTTTATTTATTCTGATCATCACTAAACTGACACACAATATTTTTAGTGCAACGCAATCTAACTTTTAATAATCCCTACAAAAGAATGACGCTGACTAACAATAACCTATACCTTTCATGAATCACTTACCTCACAAAAATCTTCGTTACTCGAACTACTGCAATACAGCGAGGCCAATACTGTCAGCTAAATAAAAGATTCTAACTACTGAAGTCACTAACTATTGATAGACATAGTTATCAAATGAAAGATTTTGATAAAGAACAAACAATGTGTTTACATTAATAGTGTTGAAAAGTCATAATATATAATTATATCAGTACATGGCACCCAGTCTTACAAATTTACTGTCTCTGATGGACACACGTCCAGATCATCTGCTCTCAAAACTCCGCCATTTCTCTCCCCACATCCACCACTGCTGGCGGCTCACCTGCCACTGCGCAACGCTACGCGCTGTTCAAATCCAACTGCCCAGCACTACAACAGCGATTATTACAACAATGCTAACCAGCCACAGACTGCACACAGCACAGCCAGTGATTATCATACAGAGCGCTACGTGGCGTTACCAATATAAAAACCTAAACAGCCAACTTACATAGCCTCCATGCTCCCCACAAAAAATTTACAAATTGGTTTGGACAGTGGCCAATAATGATTTGATAAAAAATTTTATAGTTACAATAACAAAGAAATCAAATGCACATACTTATTGATGCACTGTTGGTCAAAAGATAAAATTTTCTCACAGTTAATAAAGACAGTCCTTATCATTCATCACAGTAAAATTGCAGTGTTTTTTTTCTCAAAGTCTTAGCAGTAAAATAAAATGCACACGGAAGTAGTGGATTTCCATGCAGTCTTGAAGAAGTGGTGTTGTCCTTCCAAGGGAAAGACAGTGCTGACTCTTGACATGCAGACAGGTAATGGGCCACAACAGATCAAACCCACAGCAGAGTCACTCGAAGTTTTGAAGAACATTGGTAGGTAGGTCATCACAGAGCAGACCCACTGTAGTTCTGGTAGAGATTATGGTATTGGTGGGCCACCAGAGGTGCAGTCCCACTGCAGTCCTTGTAGAAATAATGGTTTTGGTGAGTCATCAAAGGTGCAGACCCACTGCAGTCCTTGTAGAGATGGCCAGCAGCCATCTGTTGCGACTGTGCAGGTGACCAATCACCATCGAAGAGTCTTGCGGACAATATAGCAAGTCCATAACCACCACTTGTGCACTCACAAAGTTTTTGGAATTGTCCTTAGAACCAGCAATGCTGTTAACCAGTCCCTTGCTGACTTATTAACACACGTGCAAGCACTAACAGTCCCAACTTCTCACATACTGTTCATATATTATGACTGACAGAAACATGTGCACTGAAATGAAACTTAATTTGAAGAACTGGTGTCTATACACTTATAAATTTACAACACAAGAATACAATTACAAAGGTACAAAATACATCATTAAAGAACATAACAGTACAGATTTGTAGTAACACAGGCTTTACAAAAGAATAGAAATAAACATATACATCAGTGTTACAGGAATTATGACATAAGTAAATATATAAAATAAGGAGAATAGTTCTCGAAACATTAATTTCACGTATGAGCATTGAAATAGAACAGAATAATGTCTATAAACAACTTTACAAAGAAAATAACATATTATTAATGCAAATTATATTTGAGGATAACAGTATTCCTCATCATAGTGAATGTAGCTTAGTACTAGAAAAATTATACAACATAAATCTTATTAGCTAAATACATAAAGACAGGAAAAACACAAATACACAAGGGTACACAAACACATAGCGGAATAACACAAAAGGAAAGGACAGGGTTAGTTTTCAGTGTAACATTTGGTGCTGCAGTCCAACCCAAAACTTCATTACATAGATCTTTCCTCTTATTTCAACATTTGCTCCTGCAAAAAAAAAAAAAAAAAACAAAAAAAAGAAATCCTATCTAACCCTGTTAAATAAATATTTTTCCTTGTACAATACTCATTTTTGCCCAAATCTTTTTCATATAACTTCTCAATGCCTTCTTTCCCTATTCATCATAGTTAGTTTCTTACATAGTCTACCCCCTCTTAAGCTAACTTAAATCTACTGAGCTCAGATATATATACTAAAGGACGAAGCAATGCAGCAACATACAACAAATTAACACAAACAGGAATGCCAAACAAATGCAAATTGGCAAAGTAAGCAGCAGTATATCTAAATTAGCAGAGAAAATGCAACATTACAACTGATATGAGCCAATGTGCAGCAACAAGAAAAATAAATCAGTAGTAAAAGTGGCTTAACAGAGTAATACAAATTAAAATTCAGTAGCACTATGCCTGGCAAACAGCAGCAGCAAATACAATAACTTATATCTAAACATGACAAACTCAAGCAGGAACAATATTACAGTAAAGATGGCCATGTCTAATACCTATGTCACATCTTAACACTAGAGTGATGCATCACCTTGACTTACTCTACGAAACAAGTTACCCAGTCATTGACAAAAATTATGTATGCAATTCCTGTGAAGGGAAATGTCTTTTTGTGCTCCCTCGTTTTTTCGGAAGTAGATCATTAAATTATTATTTACTGGGTCTGTTGGCATAAAATATCTATATTAGTACATCTATTAAATTTTAATCTAACCAATGCTGCAATGCAGATAGAAACTAGATATTAAACAAAATAGGCGAATGTATATATAAAGCAATGCGTGAAACGTCATTCACTAGGCAAATGGCGTCTCCAAAGGCAGTAAGAAAATCTCTCAACTAGAAAGACAATAGATGTAGAAATGTTTCTCATCATTTCATTAGGCATTTTAGTAAATATCATAAATTAAGAGCTCCACAGTGTAATCATATGTTTTCAAGTTTGGGCGTGTCATATTTGCGATGCTTCCTACAAAGAAATGACAATTGTGAGGATAATGGCCTCTTTTTTTCTCCACCTAATGGCTTTCTTTTTTTCAGGCGACTGGCACAACTGGGCGTCCTCAATGCATTACGTCAAGGTTACTTAGCTTTCTTACCGAAATATTTACGACAGCAGTTTGCGCTACAGTGACATTCTCATAAAAAAATTTCACAGGTGGAGAATTTGCGTTACAAATGTGTAGAAACAAAATTCTATAAATATAACAGTGTCCACAAAATTTTCGGTGGCATTGTGATACATTCACGCATGTACACACATTTCATAATTCTTAAAGTACAATTCTTGGTTTCCAACATCCTTTTCCACAAATCAGAGTCCCTAACCACTACTCATTATTCATATACATATAAACATGTATTCACAACCCACATATACGGTAGCATCATCTTATTGATCATAAACATACCTCAACAGCATAATACACATCGTCATCGTAATAATAACATCATAACAGATCAATCACATCTCAAAATCGTCGCAGCTTCTTTCAATAATTTCAAGACCTTGAATAAAGTCATCTACCTCAAACGTACTTCAAAAATCATGCTCCCTTACCAAATACGACATTCAAAGCTCTCATAGTATCACAATGGTTCCGAAAAAATATGAACAGTTCACAAAGTGCAGACAAAATACAATTTCATAAGTGTAAAATTATCCAACTGTGTAATTGCGTAAACATGTGTCACTGACATAGTAAAAAATGTTTGTTTCTCTGTTAAATAATCAGATAGCTGTGTAATTCTGTGTTAGAGAAATATGGTACCGATGTGTAAAGTTATATAAGCAAATACCATATTAGGTAGGGCTCCTTGTGCTTGCCAAACACATGGTACACGAAGTAAGCGTGTACCCCCCTGAGGATTAATGTAATTATACCCTCAGGTGTTACGGATTACAGCAATGGAATGAAATGTATCACGGAAAACCTTTGTATCATTGTAATTCAAAAATCTTTAAACGAAAAAAAAACGGTTCAAACGGCTCTCAGCACTATGGGACTTAACATCTGATGTCATCAGTCCCCTAGAACTTAGAACTACTTAAACCTAACTAACCTAAGGACATCACACACATCCATGCCCAAGGCAGGATTCGAACCTGCGACCATTGCAGTCGCGCGGTTCCAGACTGAAGCGCCTAGAACCGCTCGGCCACAGAGGCCGGCTAATCTTTAAACATAAATGTTTTAAGTACAAAATCAATCATTCAAATACGTGTACTGTCGCGCCAAATTGTGCGTCTTGTTGTAACATAATCTCTGTCATTACTTAAGGGTAAAAAATATGCCAAGTATCGTAATTATCGTCGTCCGTAAGCAAAGTTCTGTGCAAATCAATGTACTTACCTCATAATGAACAAATGCGAAATGTTATGCATATAGATATCGTAGTTATTATGTACAGTACCGTGATCAAGAAAGGACTATACAGTAACGTATTGTGCTGCAGAAAAGGCTGTCTCATTGCAGCTATACCACAAAAGTTATTACTAAAACATGTTTTCCTTTCCAGAAGAATTCAGAAAAACTGTGCAGATATAAAACAGATACACCGCAAAAGCAACAATGTAAATTGTGTCACACATTAGTAGCGTCATGATATAGTCGTGTAGCTGTCAAATAAACTAACCACTGTGTCTTGTGGTATCTCTCAGAAAGCACTTTAAATTCATAATGTATTTTCAAGTAAACCAAAAAGTTGCAGTAAAATCTCATTAGAAGTATATGTTCTAAGTATGTAAGCCTTGTAGTTGTTACGTAATCGTGCAACGAACAAGCAAGAATGTAGAAATGACAACACTGTGTCGTCTGTTCACTATAACAATGCATTCGTAATTACTGTCTAAATAAGTTCCCTAGGTTCTTGACTGGATAGTTAACTTTAAAACATAGTTGCATGTTAACAGTTTCTAAGTGTGACAAAGAGTACTAGTAACGTGAATTTAAAAATTTTATAGCAAAGGTTAAGCTAAAAAGCAGATTATATTTCAATGAACGGTTTTACATGTGAAATATGGTGCAATCCTTTACTCTTCATAGTACTCAGAGTTTCAACTTGAACTCAATTATCATGCAGTACACGTCGGTAAAGAATACTGGAATTTTTCTCAAGGTTAGTGTCTATGTTGTTTTTCTCTGAGCCAGCTGGCGCACGTGGCTGCCTGCAGTGCGAGTCATTGTCAGTCTGTTTGTTGGCACGCGTCGTTATTGGGATTTGGAGATCTAACTTCTACAAATTCACCTTGTCGAGAGGGCCTTGCTCTGTTTGAATCCCACCAGTTCTGATGAAATTCAGGTCTGTCGTTTTGTCAGTAGTTTACATAGTTTCTTTTTTGTCGGTCATATGGTGGAGAATTTCTCCCGGAATCGTAACTGTGCAATGGACCGTTGCGTCTGAAGGTATTCTGTCTCCTTTGATAATAATTATTTTGGTTTCCATGTTGTCTGTTTCTCTGATTGTCTCTGTGATGGTCATTACTGCAGAGAGGTGATCTTTCCCTGTAATTATTACTACTCTGCCAACGGTTGTCATTTGGGTGGTGTCTGTTTTGGTCACGATTTACGTTGTAAGAATAGCCTTGTCGTGTCCATTTATTATTTCTGTCATTGTGCAATTGTGACGGATGTGACATGTAATTGTTGTGTTCCTGTTTTCGCGTCCCGCGATTGTCAGTGTCAATTTACAATTCTTGTAAGAGTCCCTGAAAAGCTTCAATGTCGTCTTTGCAACGTCCTGCCAAAATAATGTGTCGTAAATGTTCAGGCAATTTGATTAAGTAAATGCAGATGAGTTCTGAGGGGCTGTATGGGTTTTACAGGTACTGATTCTTGTGCAACATGTCTTCAAAATATTTCACAAGACTTGAAAATTCAGATTGTTCGAAATGTTTCATCATTATGATGCTATGTTTTACTCGGTCTTGTGTAGCTTGAGACCAATATACTGAGAGGAAGGCATGATAAAATTCTCCTTCACTGTGACAATCGTGAATGACCGATCGCATTCTTAGAGCTGGTTCATTCTCTAAATAGCCACACATTCTAATCTGTGCTCTAATGACCAGTTGGGAGGAAAACAATGAGAGAATTGATGAAGCCATGCTTGTGGTTGAATCTCGTTGCCAGAATTCTTAAATGTTTTGAATTTACGTGTAATAATGAACAGCTTATCGTCAAAATCATCATGTCGCGAGTCGTATTTCGGTCACTGTTACGTCGTTTCGGCGGATCCATCTCAAAATTCGGTGTATCTTGCCAATTTCTTTCATAATTTCCAAAGTGCCTTGTGTTATCATTTTGTGGCTGTTCCGTATTTCTATGTTCCTCTTCCCGTATTGGAGCGCGAGTGTCCTGTGAAATATGTAATTCTTGTATTACCTGTGTCAACTGATCTTGTAATTCCCGGATTTCTCTTTTGTACTGTGTATTGATTTGATTTTGATTTTGTTTGAATTTCCTAACTTGTTCCTACTCTTCTGTGTCAGTGAAGGCTACGGGTCTTCTGTCATTCAGATCATCATCTGCCTTTGTAGATAAGTTAGTGAACTGATCCGAAAGTTCGGCTACTTTCTCCGATAATGAACTAATTTCTTCAGTGTGTTTTTCTGAACCAAGTTTATGAGTGTCTATTTGAGTTGAAATCGTATCTACTGTGTCCTTTAAGTTTTCCTGAGTTTTTGCAAGTTGCGTAATCGAATCGGTAGATGCAACTGAGTCAATTTTAGCTTGCAAGGTGTCGTGATTTTCATGAACAATAGTTTGCAGTTCTTTTACGGCTGCTTCGTGATTCTGTAATGCATTTTCATGACGCGAAAAAATAGGTTGAAAATTCTCACAAATTTGTGTTTTTGCGTCATTACAGACTTTTCGACATTTGTATTTGATTTTAAGTAACTCTGCAGTTAAATCTTCACGAGTTTGTTCAAGCGTTTGTTCCATTGAGTCTAACTTTTGAAGCTGTTGCTGTGTTTGTCTCTGGTGTTGTTCCATTGTATCTAACTTTGGAAGATTTTGTTCCATTGTGTCTAACTTTTGCTGTGTTTGTCTTTGATTTTGTTTCATTTGTTGCATTAATTGCAATATAATGTATTAGTGTCTTGAATCTGTTTCTCTATGGTTTTTGGCAGTGCATTTTCACCGGCAACATTCACATTTTCACAAGCAGAAAATGTATCTTGACTCATTTGAGAAAACGGTGAGGACCCAAAACTTGAATCTGCAGTATTTGCAAGATTGTGTCCTGTCCTTCCGGATTCCTGTGGCGAGCTCTTGCCGACCGATCGATCGATAATGCTTCCCCGTTGACTAATTGTTCCACTGTCTACACCATTGTTTGCCGCCCACTCCATTTCCCTATGCACAATTACCAAATTACTGTGTTGACCATTAGTTAATTCATTACACGGTGGCGCTAACACACTGCTTTCGTCTTCACTGTCATTTCTCAGTTTACTTTGGAGCCTAGTATTACGTTTTTCACACGCCATAATTGTCACAATATTTCACACGATAACACAGAAAAGCACAATTTGAAGAGGAAAATAAGAAAACACATTAACATAGCACTGAAAATATCTAGTTAATCGCAAGCGCAGCTGCGAAATACTTGGTACAAATCTACATGCATGCCACAACTGTTTTACTGTACGACAATGAAAAACGACAACTACAAAGTAAATTGTCTCTATGATTAAGCGCTAGCAATAAACAATAGCCACACTAATTACACAAACTACACGAAAAAATCAGATTCCAGTGAGGTCTTCTCGACTAAGGGTCGACATATGAAACGTCCCCTTAGAAAAATTATAAATGACTGTGCTTAAACCGAAACACAATATTTTTAGCGCAACGCAATCTGACTTTTAATAATCCCTACAAAAGAATGGCCCTGACTAACAATAACCTATACCTTTCATGAATCACTTACCTCACAAAAATCTTCGTTACTCGAACTACTGCAATACAGCGAGGCCAATACTGTCAGCTAAATAAAAGATTCTAACTACTGAAGGCACTAACTACTGATAGACATAGTTATCAAATGAAAGATTTTGATAAAGAACAAACAATGTGTTTACATTAATAGTGTTGAAAAGTCATAATATATAATTATATCAGTTCATGACATCCAGTCTTACAAATTTACTGTCTCTGATGGACACACGTCCAGATCATCTGCTCTCAAAACTCCGCCATCTCTCTCCCCATATCCACCACTGCTGGCGGCTCACCTCCAACTGCGCAACGCTACGCGCTGTTCAAATCCAACAGCCCAACACTACAATAGCGAATATTACAACAATGCTAACCAGCCACAGACTGCACACAGCACAGCCAGTGATTATCATACAGAGCGCTACGTGGCGTTACCAATATAAAAACCTAAACAGCCTACTTACACTATGACTCCGATATAGGGCTTGTCTGTATTTGGCTCCTCGTGTAGCAGATGAAGTACTGCCTTCAATTACTTTGAAAACCTCACCACTTCCAGATTCTCATAGCTTCATTTGACTTGCATACGTTAATTCTGCGCTTCTAAATCTGTTTCGCAGTCCCTGTGTCTTACGCCATTTACTTCTTTCTCTCAAGTCTATGAACGATTTTGATGGCCTAGCAACTCAAGTTTTGCAACATGGGATTTTAATGGTACCTTGCAGCTAATTATACTTATTTTTTGAGAAAGTGCTATCAACTTTCTGTACACCACACCATAGTTTCTTTAATTGCGACTTTGCTGAAGACAGTTTACGTTTAAAATCATTCTTTTCTTAATCAGGGATGGCAGCAACTGATTTTCCATGAAGTCCAAACTTTTTAGAAACTGTTTTTCAGAACATCTCTTCATAAGGTCATAGAGGCGCTTTCTTATCATAATTTTGACTTTTGAAGGACCTAGGATAAAAAATTCTTTCAGAATTAATTTCGTAAATGACATTTTTTATAAGTGGTAACCTATTAACATAAAAGAATAGTAGAAAATCAAATTGCACTACACAGCGGCTACTTTTTCAAATTTCCGGTAGAGGAATAATTTTTCTGTCACTCTGTATTAATACATTTGTAAGGAAAAACCCTAAACTGTAACAAACATAATGATTACTGACAAAAGTAATAAATAATATGTATGAAAATAATTATGAATAACGGTACATACCCGGATCTTTGGAATTCATACTGCCTTTCACCACAATTCAAGTAAAAACACACTTTTACACATTCAAAAACTACAGACTAGCTCCACAACGTATCAGTGGACAATAAGCAAATGACACATTGTCTCAGCAGTGCCCCATCTGTCAGACTATTGCAGGAAGTTATGCACGAATCAGCTGGGTATACATCCTGCGAGGCAATCTACGGAAGGCCCATGAACTTCCAGTTTGAACTCGATAAACTCCCAGCTAGAGTAAATATGAATGAAGTAAAACGATTGATCTGCAGTCTTAAGTCAATCCGCAAACGCGTTAAGCAGAAAAATGCAAATCTACTCAAACAAAGTTCCAATGAAGTAACAATGGTGCTACACTTCCGCAGAGTAAACCCGGTGATCCTGTGCTGTTCTGAAATCTAGTGGTAAGAAAATGAAGAACTAAACAGTTCACTCGTCAGTATGAGGACCCTTACCCTGTTTTACGGGTGACATCCCCCGTAAACGAGGAGATTTAGTTGTCTGATCCTACTGTGATAGTTCATTTTGTCGGGCTTAAGCCGTACCAAGACCCAGCTGTGCCACCGCCAGCGGTACCACCTAGAACTGCTCCAAGAAAAGGTGTTACTGCAATAAAAGTAAAGAAAATGAAGGAAAACCACTGCCTGTGTCTTCTCATTACGCATTAAGAACCGGCCACGGTGGCCGAGCAGTCCTAGGCGCTTCAGTCCGGAACCGCGTGACTGCTACGGTCGAATCCTGCCTCGGGCATGGATGTGTGTGATGTCCTTAGGTTAGTTAGGTTTAAGTAGTTCTAAGTTCTAGGGGACTGTTGACCTCAGATGTTAAGTCCCATAGTGCTCAGAGCCATTTGAACCATTTCGAACGCATTAAGAAATAGGCACCCCTATGCCAGAAGGTCTAGGGACTAGGTTTGTTCTGTAAACAGAGAAGAAAATACATTGTCAGATTAATTAGAGTATAAAAATGTGAGGAATAATTTATGTACAGTTATGAGGAAGGGAATAATTTATGTACAGGTATGAGGAAGTCTGGAGCACCAGTCTGCATTGTCATTTGAATTGCGTGTACAAACATGTGTGAGACAGACAGTTTTAACTGCAATAGAGAAACATTCTGCCCCTAAAACGATAGAAAAAGACGCTTGCGCCACTTTATCACATGTAAGTGCGCTATCCTTAGAGTAAGTTGTAGCTTTAAGGATTAGTAACTAGAGCAGTGGAAAATGGACTGTGCAGATTTAAAGGAGAAAAAGAGTAAAGTGATGAACTATTCAACAGTAAAATTTGTTACAGTTGTGGCAATTTGTACCAAGTAGTCGAGAAAAAACTGTGAAGGTACTATTAGGCCCTAGGGAACATTAACTGTCCAGTCAAACGGATATCAACTGTTAAACTATGAATGACCAAGACTGTATGCAGCAAAGCTCCGTACTGAGGAAGATAGGTTTTTACAAGTTTTACTGCGTTTTCGCCGTTAAGTTTAAATAACTTTGAATTGAAAACAATACAATTTTGTTACAGACAAATATTAGATAGAGTTGATGAACATAATCAAAACAGATTAGTTGCTCAAGTGTTACGGAGTGCCTTCCACATGCTTACCAGTAATTTATTTCACAATAACACTTAGGTCCTATATGAGCGTTACCTAAGTGACTGTGTACGCGCAGAGGATATTAATTATTTTCTGGTAGGAAGTATCCGATTTTAAATTTCATGTAGTTCTAAGTGAAACCCACCGAATGTATTATAATGAACTGGTTGAATAAGACTCATCCAGAAAGATAGGATGCTGAGTTTCCACACTGGTACCACTGACATATAACACGCGTGACACTATACCACTGCACAGTTAAGTATTCATTCCCAGTTAATGGACTACCCAGGCAAGCAACGACCTATTGGACACAGTAGAACGTCGACAAAATAGGATTATATTGCTGAATTGGTATATTTCATAAATCGGATATGCAGACAGCAACATCTAAATGGCAGCGTCAGTTAGGAGGACTTACAATTAAATTGAAGTACAGTCGCTGAAACAACTACTGCTAGGTAAGGTAATTACACTTGTTCAAATTATTTAGAAAACCGATTCTGAAGAGGGTGACATAATTGTCAACCACTTTACACCCTTTTAACGAGTTGTTTTGCAAGGAATCAATTTTGATCAATTTTTCCACACTCAGTAATCCATGTCTTTGCAATAATAGGAACCTGTTTTTGAATTAGGGACTCAACCAAGGTAAGTTTACTTCTGCCAGTCCTAGAGATGTAGTAAAGTACGATAAGGAATTTTACGAGAATATGTGTCCGCGCTGTTCATCCATGGATTACCTAGAGAACGTCATAATGATATCCCATTAGGACACAGTAACCTAGTTACATGTCGAGAATACCAATAAATTTCGTGAGGGACGCCACACAGGTATGTCACACCAAGCGAGAATTTCTATTGCGCGGGTTCTCCCTTTCCCCGTCCGTCTGCTTAGCTGAATGTTGGGTTAGGCGCCCTTTGTAATAATAAAAATAAAAAAAAAACCTGAGTTAATGGAACGGCGATGAACTTGAACAAGCGTTATAGGACAACCGCCCCGAACAAATAGAACAAACAATCATGAAGAAAATTAGCCGGCCACGGTGGCCGTGCGGTTCTAGGCGCTACAGTCCGGAACCGCGGGACTGCTGTGGTCGCAGGTTCGAATCCTGCCTTGGGCATGGATGTGTGTGATGTCCTTAGGTTAGTTAGGTTTAAGTAGTTAAGTTCTAGGGGACTGATGACCTAAGATGGTAAGTCCCATAGTGCTCAGAGCCATTTGAACCATGAAGAAAATTATGTCAACAAGAAGAAAAAAGTAACTTGCTTGCCTCCTATGCAGCGGGCCCGGGTTCGATTCCCAGTCGGGTTGGAGATTTTCTCCGCTCATGGACTGGGTGTTGTGTTGTCATCATCATCAATTCGTCCTCATCACCAGCACGAGAGTCGCCCAATGCTGCGTCGACTGAAATAAGACTCGCTCTTGGCGGCCGAAGTTCCCCGTATGGGGCCTACCGGCCTACATTGCCATAAGATCATTTCATTTTGTTTCCCCCTTCTCTATCGCAAGTCGGCCATCATGAAGCGTGTGTGCTTCACGCGGAATATAGCCAATCTCCACACAATGGACGGCGCGCGTATTTGTTTGGCCACGCCGTAAATTCACACATGTGCGACTACGAGGAAAACAAACTGTGAAGCAACCTTTAAGTCACCCTGTCACCCATGGCTAATCCTGCCACCCGATAGGAAAAACACGATTTCGTGTTTTTACACGATTTCGATTCCATTACAGTTACATCGTAATGTTCTTCTTAGAAAAGAATAGAAAATAAATAGTACAAGGTAAATATTTAATGGTGAACTAGTCACAAATTTAGAGCTATGTTCAACACATAGGCATCAAATTAATAGCTTGTTACATAGTCGTATACCGAACAAACTATTCATGGCTCATTTCTGGAGACGTTCAGTGCTCTTTCTAGACTTTCTTGTAAGCCTCTTTGAAAAGATGTTATTGGTTTCCACAAGTAATATGATTTCACGATTTAATCCCAGGAACTAATATTATGGTCAATTTAACTTTTCCATCCTAATTGCCACCCCAACGTTTGACTTGGTATTTATTACCTATCATCTTGACGTGGGTGATTAATAGAGATCCATATATTGGGAAGGACCCTGCTACTATGTGCATCTTCGTGATTCACCTGTTAAGAGAAAGATAAGCCAGTGTCCGAACCATGAATGAAACAGTTGACCTTAACAGCATTATAAGTAAAATTACGGTTATGATAAAATCTTATTCGAGCTACAGTCCAACCAGTACTTATTCCAGACTAACATCTCTGATTTCGAAATCAAACCAAGATGAAACAGTGTGAGTATTGATTAGTTCCATACTAAAACTTTGAACTTCCGGAACCAATTTTGTGTATTCAGTCTACGAAGCCACTGAGACTATCGATTTTCAACTTAGAAATTACTAAATATTGATTGTATCTTTCTGAATTTGCACAAACAGGAATTCCACGTATACCTTCTGCGTGTACTGTGAATCAATATAGGTGTTGATGCAGCCTAATAAAATGGAATATTGCCGTGAATATTCATCGTGACTACTATCTGAGGAGTTGAAGCGACGCACCGCGACAAGCCGCCTGGGCGGGTGCGCAACTCGACCCCGCAACGATGGCACATACCAGGTGCCGATAGGCAACAAACTGCTCCACCCATTACAATCGACTTTAAGAACTTTGATAATATAAGCCATTGTACACTATTTAATACTCAAGTGATGCAACATTCCTTCTTAATATGCTTACTGCTACACGCCTTACAGAACTGTATTTACTAGCAGAAACCACGACTAAAGAAGTTTTACGAGGTTTGAGCCCATAGCGAACCTGCCTCCTACGGACGGAATTACTCAGTCCCTACTGGACAATCTCGTCGGGTTAAATCGACCTTTTGAACAAAAGAACACTAGTACGACACACTGGAATATAGAATTTGGAGACATAGTCGACCTTTAGCGATGAAACACAGTACTAAAGCTGTTACAAATTTTTGATAATTAGCAATGTATCCTACTTTACGTTTGTACATTCTGCTCTATTACATCGTACAATATGACACTAGAAGACACTGCAAACCCTGAGGATGAATCATATGTTGCAGCACTACACGTAAACCCAATAGTGAAAAACTGATTCTCATGTTATTGGTAATACCATGACACGCTCTGCACTTGAACACGGATTACGAACTACATATTCATGAAGCAAGTTATTTTAATTTATTCGCCTAAAGACACATACAACTTACATATTTCGCACCAAGCCAGTCTAATGCTACTTTAAAAAGCCACACTGCGTATATCACCTTTATTGCTGAGATCCCATTGCTGGACGCATCTACACACTTAAGTTCGTCACCGAAGGACTATCGATGGTGCCTACGAGAGTCGTCGATCCAGCACAGCCGTGTATTATTGTCGCAGGTAAGTTGATCACAAGTGACTGAGGTGTCAAAACAAATGAGGGTTCACATTTGAAATAGTGGCACTCTAAGTACCATTGACGACGATAGAGGGGTTCCAGAAGTAAGCATAGGAGAGAGCCAGTAACAGTTTAAACAGATGAAAGGAAACGGTTTTTCTTTAATAACAAGACTCAAGGAGCAATGATAACACGAGATTAAAAGACGTCAATCAGTACCCTCACAGGAGGTAGAATTTTCAAAGTACCTTCACAAGTTCAAGAGACTGAGAAATAAAAGATATTGGAGATTGCATCAGAATTGATAATGGAAGAGTTGACTCTGTCCACGCTGCTCTAGCTACTAATAATGATTACTGTGTTTAGCACAAGGTTATTTATCTCCATCCCACAGTTTTTATGTATATTAGATTTTATTATTTTGTTATATAAAGAGTGACAGTTTTTCCTACCCTCTGAGCTTGGCAATAGACTTAAGTACATTTTGTGCCATGTGTACGCCGATAATTAAATAAGGGAATTGTCTTATTGCAGCTATATGTAATTAGTATGAGCGAACATGTCTTGATGAAAGTACGTAAAGTCTGGCAATTCTTATTAGTTCATTTATTAATAACATTGTTAAGAGAAAGGTTCCCTCTAACGTCAGCGTCATTTCCACTGCTGTGACTGATTCAGTGATTTACTATTTTCTCTTGTGGAAGCGCATTTGAGATGGAATACGCGTACTCTAACGCGAATTGCCATATTGCCCTTTGATTTGGGTTACGGCAACAATTCTAATTGAGCGGAAGTTAGCGTAGGTTATTTCCATGAGAAATGGCAGTAGTCACCTGCGACAAGGGAAGACTATGATGAGTGATCCTATTAATAACATCGCTGTTTAACTTCTTAGTACCCTACCAAGTATGCTTTGTACACAGCACAACACTTTACACTAACAACTTTGATCAGAGAAAATAATTTGGCTTTGTTGTTATAATTCTACCTCTAAGAATACATAAAATTGAATTTATGGCTCCTCAGGGTTAGAACACATCTAATAATGGGTTCCCATACTACAGTGCACGCAAAATGCCGTGCCCACTAGATGCGCAGTCGGCAGGGGAAGCATGGGAGAGCGGCAGTGGTGGGGGTCGTTCAGTGCGTTGTAGGGGAAATGCCTAGCTCTGGAGGGGAATCGCCATTCTAAACTGAAACCTACAATCACATTTTTGGTAAATATTAAGCAGGGCCCCTCCACAGCCACACTTGTATGGTGACCATTCAGAAACAATTGTCATCTCTTCTTTGGTTAGTATTTAAAAAGAATTCTGCCGAAAATCCAGTGATTTATTTTCGCATAGTTTGTTATTTTGTAACTTTCAGAGAAGATTAATATGTGGGCAATTTCGAGTGAAAACTACACGTTTCTCTTGTTGTCATGTTAAAAATTACTTCTTTTGCCAAAACTCAGCGGATTTTATAGTCTCACCTCACTAACACATTGTGCAGACGCAGTAGCGAGAGAATTCGGAAACAGTGGTTTATTAAGTTTATCAGGTGAGGTTCAAAACAGATGGCGCCAAGCACTATGGAACTTAACATCTGAGGTCATCAGTCCCCTAGAACTTAGAACTACTTAAACTTAACTAACCTAAGGACATCACACACATCCATGCCCGAGGCAGGATTCGAATCTGCGACCGTAGCAGCAGCGCGGTTCCGGACTGAAGAGCCTTGACCCGCTGGGCCACAGCGGCCAGCATCAGGTGAGGAACTGAGGTAAGGTACAGTCAGCATTTTACGAAAAATAAAATATGCAGTGACCTCATTTACGTTATTCCAAAACTAATAGCATTTCTCGTAACACAGGCTATCAATAGCCCTTAAAAATTACATTCGTTCATCAAAAAAGACTGTAGTTAGTTAAATAACACGGTAGATAATGAAGTTTTGCATAATAACTATACGGCAAAATGCATCGTCTTCTTGTACTATCATTTGCCAAAATTTCATTTGGATGTCTCAAACCTTTTATGAAATATGAGAAATGTTGTTGATATTTCACTCTGGCTTTATCGCTGGCGTGGAGCGATCGCAGAGTGCGCTAAGTCAGATCAGTTTTCTCGAGATCGGTGACAGAGACCTCTAACAAAGTCTAAAGAAAACTTCAATATGTTAGCTAAATTTCATATGCAGCTTACACCTGCTTACAGACGAACACCAAATCATGTGATTGGTAACCATCAGGTCCGCACAATGCCATATAATTCCTTCCTCTTTTCCATTTCTGGGTTGACGGGGAGTATTATTGTTAACACATGAACGTGGCCCATTCTATTGGCTGTTGTCCAAGTTCAGCGTTTCACGATGACACGGTCCACACAGCATACTTCACCAATTCGTTCAACGACATACCAACGTTCTTCCCGTTGCTAGTTGTCTTATGCGAAATAAATCTTCTGCGTTATAAGCTCATTAACTGAAATAGTAATAGAACTAACGTAACACGGTGTGTACTATTGTATGCATCCTGACTAGTATCAGACGGTGCTGTAACTAAATCCTCATAAACAAGTGATAGCTACATTCACCGAGACACTTCAGCACGGTCGCGCTCTAAATCAGCTGCTGTAGATTTTTACCGACAGGTGCTGTATTATGTTTGCTCTACTTACCAGTGTTGAAAATGCTCCAGCGTTCCAAAACCACCCATCGTCATCAGGTTTAATGTTTGAGCCGTTGGATAATAAGCTATACACCGCTCACTAGGTCAATATAGTGGCTGACTTGGACTTGGCCGTTTTAGAAGAAGAAGTAGCACTACAAAAAATTAACAATCGATGAATGGCATGTGAAACAATTTTGCGAAGCTAGGGCTAAGCCGAAACGCTTCATTTAAGGCACATTAAACAGGTGCTTGTTACCACCCAGGGACAACTGTGAAGCATTTCGGACGCCGTATCGCTGCAACGCACCAAGCCAGATTGCTTCAACGAGGGCAGTGCTGTAATGAAAATAATATCCGGCACCTCCGAGCAAGCTGACGCTGGTCGTTGGGATAAAACTCTTCCACAAGTCTGTTCTTTTACTGGCCAACACCGTGAAACCCTTGCACGCCAGCGTGTGTGGCTCGCTCAAATTGAGGTCAAACTTCTGTCTACCACCGGACAAATTCGTAATGTAGCTATTGAACTAATGCAACAATATGAGGAACTGAGGAATTCAGTACAGGAGCAGTCAAACCTAGCCGCTACCCTGGAAATAAATAAGGCACCACAAATTCTATTGTATAAACCCATGCAACCGTATTACATGCTACTACATTGTATGCTATTAGTCAGCAAGGTTGACAAAAAAATCTTAACTTTGACTTATTATCCGATGAACTGTTCTCGTAAAAGCTTAGTAACAACTCTTTTCACAAATATAGCAAATTATATAATTTTGTTAGAAGATTTAATGAAAAAGTCAAAACGGCACCTACTAGTTTAATACAAAGGATGTAATGACAAGGCGATTCTTCGAATTCTGTCACTCGTCGCGGCAAATAGGCAGAACGCTCTCAACACTGTGGCGAAGGACAGGCAACAAAACGCACTGAAATTTGGCCTTCCACAAATTTAAGAACAGTTTGATGGCGTTAAGTGAAAAAGAAAGGAAAACAGATCAGAAACTAATATATATGACCCTCATTTTACTATCAAATTACGAAAAGTTGCATAGGTTCATAGTATCATTCAGAATACCCAGACTGACGTGAGTGATAGTCACAATGTCAAGATTTTCTTCGACATAACAACGTTTGTGATATTTCAGGAGACAATAAATTATATTTCGACGGTCACTGCAAGGACATTTGCAAACGTGACAGATTTCGAGATTCTGCATCTCGATTTCGAATGGGTTGTAGTTCATTTTGTTATATAGCTAAAAGTGGGAAGAGGAAGCGATGTAACATTGCTTCATTGTATGTTAGAAACGTCAATGTAACACCATATGCGGAAATGAAAAGCCATCCACACAGTATGCGAGTGAAACTGTTGTTGAAAAACAAGAGCGTTAATTGGAAATCTTGAGGGCTGACCATTATATGGGGCAAAAAAGTATGGTGATTTTCCTAAAATATCTAATGAGCTACTAGGGTGTGGTGACTGCGCAAGCGCCAACAATAGATCGCAGCACAGGCATGAACAGTGCATGAAGTAAGAACAAAGTATTTGAATGAAAATTGTACGAATTTATTTGACCTCCTCTCTTTTAATGTATAGTAACTAACGTCAGTTTGCACAGATGTGAGCTGCTAGTGGCCAAAATACATCTTCGAATCCCAAAGGGTAATCACAGATATTAGGCGTGCCGAGGGTATGGTCTGGGCGGCGCCATAGTCCGCTCTTTCATTCCGCATCTCACTGTACTGAAACCGGCCAAAGCGAAATAGGTTCGGACACACGTCGCAGGCAGTGTTAAAAAATTAATTATAAACTCGAAAAAAATAAAATTTATGTATTTAATGTTTTGTTTTAATGTTTTGCAGAGCATACTGAGGTTAACCTGCACCCCTGGCAGAAATGTCATAATGGCGCCCCTCCTCTCGTCCTGTAAGGCTATAATTTTGTTAGAAGATTTAATAAAAATCAGACTTTACAGGAAAATATTGGAGAATGAAGTACACTGACAAGATGTTTTGCTCACAACAAATAAAATGTATTATTGCAATAAATAAATTTAAAATTGTACAGATATTCTGAAAAAATTGAAAGTAAAAATTCTATATACACTCCTGGAAATGGAAAAAAGAACACATTGACACCGGTGTGTCAGACCCACCATACTTGCTCCGGACACTGCGAGAGGGCTGTACAAGCAATGATCACATGCACGGCACAGCGGACACACCAGGAACCGCGGTGTTGGCCGTCGAATGGCGCTAGCTGCGCAGCATTTGTGCACCGCCGCCGTCAGTGTCAACCAGTTTGCCGTGGCATACGGAGCTCCATCGCAGTCTTTAACACTGGTAGCATTCCGCGACAGCGTGGACGTGAACCGTATGTGCAGTTGACGGACTTTGAGCGA
Organism: Schistocerca cancellata; assembly: GCF_023864275.1. Lineage (NCBI taxonomy): Eukaryota > Metazoa > Arthropoda > Insecta > Orthoptera > Acrididae > Schistocerca > Schistocerca cancellata. The sequence goes on from NC_064629.1 coordinate 265,612,169, forward strand.
GGGTGTATAGTGGGCATGCGGGAGGCCGGGTGGACGTACCGCCGAATTGCTCAACACGTGGGGCGTGAGGTCTCCACAGTACATCGATGTTGTCGCCAGTGGTCGGCGGAAGGTGCACGTGCCCGTCGACCTGGGACCGGACCGCAGCGACGCACGGATGCACGCCAAGACCGTAGGATCCTACGCAATGCCGTAGGGGACCGCACCGCCACTTCCCAGCAAATTAGGGACACTGTTGCTCCTGGGGTATCGGCGTGGACCATTCGCAACCGTCTCCATGAAGCTGGGCTACGGTCCCGCACACCGTTAGGCCGTCTTCCGCTCACGCCCCAACATCGTGCAGTCCGCCTCCTGTGGTGTCGCGACAGGCGTGAATGGAGTGACGAATGGAGACGTGTCGTCTTCAGCGATGAGAGTCGCTTCTGCCTTGGTGCCAATGATGGTCGTATGCGTGTTTGGCGCCGTGCAGGTGAGCGCCACAATCAGGACTGCATACGACCGAGGCACACAGGGCCAACACCCGGCATCATGGTGTGGGGAGCGGTCTCCTACACTGGCCGTACACCACTGGTGATCGTCGAGGGGACACTGAATAGTGCACGGTACATCCAAACCGTCATCGAACCCATCGTTCTACCATTCCTAGACCGGCAAGGGAACTTGCTGTTCCAACAGGACAATGCACGTCCGCATGTATCCCGTGCCACCCAACGTGCTCTAGAAGGTGTAAGTCAACTACCCTGGCCAGCAAGATCTCCGGATCTGTCCCCCATTGAGCATGTTTGGGACTGGATGAAGCGTCGTCTCACGCGGTCTGCACGTCCAGCACGAACGCTGGTCCAACTGAGGCGCCAGGTGGAAATGGCATGGCAAGCCGTTCCACAGGACTACATCCAGCATCTCTACGATCGTCTCCATGGGAGAATAGCAGCCTGCATTGCTGTGAAAGGTGGATATACACTGTACTAGTGTCGACATTGTGCATGCTCTGTTGCCTGTGTCTATGTGCCTGTGGTTCTGTCAGTGTGATCATGTGATGTATCTGACCCCAGGAATGTGTCAATAAAGTTTCCCCTTCCTGGGACAATGAATTCACCGTGTTCTTATTTCAATTTCCAGGAGTGTATTATAGCTCATAGAAGCTACTATACGTTGGTAATAGTATGAAGTATGATGAAGAACAGTTTTTATTTGCTCATAAATTGTTAATAGTGTATACAGAATGTTTCACAATTCATGTCACACGCATCTAGAGGTTGAGAGGAGACTTAGTAGATCAAATTTCACATAGGAACCCATATCCGGGAACGTCATACAACGACGCCACAGAGCGCCAAAGCTGTAGGCGCCGGGGCCTGTAAGTGTGTGTTAATACAAAATGATCCCGTGATGATGTTATACACTTTCATGGATGATAGAGAAGAATAAATATATCAGTTTGAGGTAAGGGTCCGTGTACTGGAAACGAACGAGTCAAAAGTTACAAGCGAAATCCATTCTAATACCTCAGACAGTGGAATACATGTACCGGTACTGTTATTGGTAATGTTGTAGGATACGCAACTTCCACAGGTGATAGTATGTACCAAAACAAGAAAATATCTCTAGTAAACATGGACTATAAAATGCATAGCTTAAGAGTTATGAGCACTTGTTCAATAGAGCAAACATGTTTCACATTAGCGAAGATGAACAAGTGCTCTGAGTTCCTCAGCTTTGTATTTTGGGCCCATATTTACTATTTTTTCTTACACTGGTCTATACCACCACCTATACCACCACATATGAAAGTTGCAACGACAGTATCAGTACAACTATTCCACTATCAGAGGTATAAGAACGGTTTTCGCTTGTAACTTTCGATGGTTCTTTTCCGGCACAGGCACACTTGTCTCAAATTGATATATTTACCCTTCTCCATCATCTTTCATAGTATGTAACACCATCACGGAATCACCCTGTATATACATACATCTACAGGCGCCGGCGCTTGTAAAATTGTTGCTCTGTAGCGTCGTTGGATGACGTTTCTCGATATGAGTTCCTATGTAAAACTTGATCTAAGTCCCCTCTACAACCTCTAGAAGAGTGTAACATGAATTGTTGCAGCGCGTAATGGCCGCGTAGTTGAAGGCGCCATGTCACAGATTGCGTGGCCCCTCCCGCCGGAGGTTCGCGTCCTCCCTCGGGCGTGGGTGTGTGTGTTGTTCTTAGTATAAGTTAGTTTTAGTACTGTGTAAGTCTAGGGACCGATGACCTCAGCAGTTTGGTCCCTTAGGAATTCACACACATTTCAACATTTTTTTGATCATGAATTGCGAAACACCCTGTACATTAGTAACTAGAAATATAAGAATGTATCACTTTCCTGAAAGTGTGTTTTTATTATGATTTTGCTTTGCATTTCCTTGCTTTGAGGGGAAACTGGAAATTTGTGGTAAGTTACTGTGGGACTAAACTGCTGAGGTCATCGGTCCCTGGGCTTACACACTACTAAATCTAACTTAAACTAACTTACACTAAGGACAAGACATACATCATGCCTGAGGGAGGACTCGAACCTTCGCTTCGATTGGGAGGGGGGGGGGGGAGCTGCGTGAACCGTGGTAAGGCGCTTCAGATCGCACGTCTGCTTTTAGCGAAGCCTACTCATTGACTACGTCATTTACGTCCAGCTACTCAGCTGCGTCGTATTCTGTCCTTAAGAAATCTAAATGGACTCTCTGATTTCACTCGCAGTGGACCTTAACTAGTATTTTATGTTCTGTCCTTAAGAAATCTAAATGGACTCTCTGATTTCACTCGCAGTGGACCTTAACTAGTATTTTATGTTCTTCAATTTGTCGAAATTGTGTTCACAATAGGTTCTGCAATCACTGGCGCTATCGTAAATATTCTCATAGCTGTATCGATGATCGTAAAAGCTTTTTTTGACCATTAGTTTGAAAAAACCTTCGTAATGGGAAGCCGTCTCAACGGAACTTGATAGTAGCTGTTTCATTAAGTAGCTCCACTTTATCAATATGTCTGCTACATGTGGCACCAAAATCAATTGCTCATTTTCCCGTATGAATTACGTTCAGCTATAAAAGTTATCAGCCGACAGAAGTAGCCGTGCGGTTCTAGGCGCTGCAGTCTGGAACCGCGAGACCGCTACGGTCGCAGGTTCGAATGCTGCCTCGGGCATGGATGTGTGTGATGTCCTTAGGTTAGTTAGGTTTAACTAGTTCTAAGTTCTAGGGGACTAATGACCTCAGAAGTTGAGTCCCATAGTGCTCAGAGCCATTTTTAAAAGTTAGCATTCAACCGTTTTTAGTCCTACACACGACTCAATAACGCCTTTGGAGAGACAATGATACCTCGATATTTTGAAACTTAGCTCACGAAGTTAACCGCTGAAAAGCTTATCAACACATTTGCGGCTTTCATAAATTAAAATAGAAAATTGCACGTCGGATCGTGAGCCCTCGTCTTTAATTAAAATCGTCGACTGCTGTCAATAGTCGTCCCATTTGACACCGCACACCACATCAGGCCGTGTCCTCCTGTTTCACTATGGTCTTCAGGTGTGTCAAGTTGACAAAGGTTCCGAGGAAGATATAGGAGAAATAATAAATGTGGTTGGCGAGTGCCAGAGGAAACCTGAGTTTTCCACGGAGTGCGAAATGCATAACAAATTACGTTTCCTTGAGTTGAACATTAAGAGGCAGTACAGGATAAGTATGCTTCTACCGTCTAAAGGAAACTGATAAGAACGAATACTCTAATTCCCGGTACACTAATGCCATCTACAGGCTTATAAGGAGGTTACTTTTCTTACCTCAGTACACAGGCCAGTGAATGGACCAATGAGCCAGAAGAATAAAGAAAAGGGAGTTAAGAAACAGTAACCTTAATGAGGAAAAATTATATTAGGTCACTACAACGCAATACGAAACATTCTCGAGAAAGGTCGCAAAAACTTTTAAACCTCACCGTGTCAAAATAATTTTTTAGACAAATAATGTTCTATGAGTAGTAAGATCTAGCGAGAATCATGTCAACAAAAACATATAAAGATAGGAAGGTCGGCAATTTATAAAGTACACTGCCCATCCCGCAATTCAAAGTGTATTGGACACGCGGGAAGAACATTTTTTTCAGATGCAATGAACATAAAGATGCATTCAGTTAAAGTAACTGAGACAGATCAGCTGTTGTGATCGATGAGTACGAAACAGACCATTCCATTAAAGGCGGCCGGAGTGGCGAGCGGTTATGGACACTACAGTTTGGAACCGCGCGACCGCTACGGTCGCAGGTTCGAATCCTGCCTCGGGCATGGATGTGTGTGATGTCCTTAGGTTAGTTAGGTTTAAGCAGTTCTAAGTTCTAGGGGACTGATGTCCTCAGAAGTTAAGTCCCATAGTGCTCAGAGCCATTTGAACCATCCCATTAAGCGACAAGAAGACGACAGATAAATTCTGCACATGGAACAAAATGGACGAAAACTTGACTTCGTGGAAGATTTTAGATGAAAATAAACACTAAATAATCAAATGGTTCAAATGGCTGTGAGCACTATGGGACTTAACTGCAGTGGTCATCAGTCCCCTAGAACTTAGAACTACTTAAACCTAACTAACCTAAGGACATCACACACATCCATGCCCGAGGCAGGATTCGAACCTGCGACCGTAGCGGTCGTGCGGTTCCAGACTGTAGCTCCTAGAACCGCTCGGCCTCTCCGACCGGCAAAAAATAATCTTAATGTAAAAAAGAAAGACAACGGAACGAGGTTTCATAACAGCTTTTTAGAATTATTTTAAAGCAGATACATAATTATTGACTTGTAACACTTCTTTGACGAAACACCTAAAGGATAACGATCATACACAACACGTAAGCAGCATCTTTGAAAATAAGGAAAGGTGGGATACTGTAACGTGGCCATTTTGTCTCACACTAACATATTTCAGAGGGTGAAATGCAAATTCCCTTGATCAAGTAATCGTTCATTAGACCGCTCCGCAATTACATATCTGGATTAGCATTATCAGTGGCGGTTTTTTGCTTCACTGCGTGTTTTTCTGCGTTTCTTATGTTGTTGGAGGACGTTTCGTAGACGTGAAAGCTCACAAAATGGATGGGCGGTATGAGCGTCCGTCTTAAAAGGAATCTGCCGCTCGAAATCCGCTGTATTCTAGACAATCGCCCGGCCGCAGGCAGCAAGCCGGGCGTTCTCGTTCCCACGGACCCCGCTGTAGAAGAGACGGGGAACACACATTCCTCTGTCGAAGAAAACAACGAATTCCTCGCAGAGCTCTTTTATCCAGGTGTAGTTTCTCTTGAGGCGGCTGAATGTCCATTACGATGCCTCGGAGGAACGTCCAGTTTAAACTTCAGAGTACAACCTCCGCTGTCATTTTCAGCAGAACCCGCACTTTTGCGCTGTGTTTCCATGCAGAGACTTTCATTCTTCCTTTTCAGAATCATCTCATAGAATGGGAGTAGACTCAAGGCTCTAACCACCTCTGAGCGATTGGCTCAAACAAAATGAAATACAAAAGCGTAGCAGATTGTTTAACACTATTTCATTCCTCGGAACTCGGAATCTCTGTGCTCATTGGCGGCGATTTCAAGTTCTAATGCAAGGTAGTTGAGTTTAATACAGTTATTAGAGAACTCACTTTGATTTACGATTTTATAAAATACTTCCTCCCAAGCTCTTGTAGAGTACGCCGGCCGCGGTGGTCTAGCGGTTCTGGCGCTGCAGTCCGGAACCGCGGGACTGCTACGGTCGCAGGTTCGAATCCTGCCTCGGGCATGGGTGTGTGTGATGTCCTTAGGTTAGTTAAGTTTAAGTAGTTCTAAGTTCTAGGGGACTTATGATCTAAGATGTTGAGTCCCATAGTGCTCAGAGCCATTTCTTGTAGAGTACAAACACCTCTCAGGCTCTTGTAGAGCATAAACACTTCAGGTTAGGACTGGTGAGATGATGAACGAAACGAACCTCTCTACCGCAGAAAAGATGTCTATGCTTAAGCACTAAGTGCAAAAGGGGAGCCGACATCACGTCTTCCAGCTGCTGCTGCGGCCAGGCCGTTTATTTACGCCTTGCCCGATTGGTAAGATGGCACACCGTTATGGCTGCCGAAGCAGCTTAGGAACAAATCTACCGCCCCCTTCAGGAGCCGAGTATCCAATCTTAAAATCAGACATCCAGCTTGTTGATTTCATTGCACGTTTTCTGGAATCTAATGGTGTTTGTTCCTACCTTGCAGTGTACTATCTGCATCTAATTAATAGCTTACGTAGTCACTGGTCATGTCTGTTAAGTTCTAACTTGACTTTGTTTTATTGTCCCTAACCACATGTCCCAAGGATATACTTAGAGTTGTATTCCCTTGTCCAATTATTAATGGTTCAAATGGTTCAAATGGCTCTGAGCACTATGGGACTCAACTGCTGTGGTCATCAGTCCCCTAGAACTTAGAACTACTTAAACCTAACTAACCTAAGGACATCACACACACCCATGCCCGAGGCAGGATTCGAACCTGCGACCGCAGCAGCAGCGCGGCTCCGGACTGGAGCGCCGAGAACCGCACGGCCACCGAGGCCGGCCCAATTATTAATGATACATTCATTAATTCAAGAGTCAAAACTTCCAAAACGGAACGCAACTCATAACATGTGGTACTTGTGTTGAACAAATTGGAGATCCAATTTGGTCCCTTGTGGACCTACGTCTGGAGGTCCCTTCTGTACACTTCGCTGTTCCAAACGTATGCTACACCAGGACATAGACACAATTTGAATACGGCGAATAGACAAGTCAATGACCGGCTGGGCAGTTCATAATTTTGTCAAAAAAAGGGGTACGACGCTGCTGCCATTCAAATACGCTCAATATTGCACATCTTGAGCTTGGACCGTCCACTGTTTCTATTTTTCTTCTTTTTTCACAGTTTAGTACACCTTCTTCCCATTGTCATGCTTCATCTGTGTCCAGTTTTTGACGGGCTGTCCACTGAGCCGTCTTACCACTAAATCTGACGGGAGCTCGATAGCGAGTTTCCCTTGTCAGCCACTGAAATCGGCTCGGCCCACGGGCTGACACCGCACTGGGCAAAGGCTGTCGGACGATACGAGGCCGTGACGTCACCGCGTGGATCAGCTGCTCCGCACAGAACGGAAGAGGGCGTGCAGTGCACACCTCTACTGTCATATTAGAGTTGTTTGCAATAATGCTACTCTTTATGCCCACAATTGGATACACATACTTTATTTTCTCGCTAATTTATGTACTTAAATTTCGTACATAAAGTTTTACTTTTACAAGTTAATCAAAACTACAGGCCGTGGCCGTGGCCTCTCGTAGTGTTTCAGTCAACATATGCACCTCAGGGTTGTGACTGCAACTTCCACACGTCGCCGCCACGTCGTGAGGCTCAATTTAATTTTTATTATAGTTATCTACTACATTCTTTATTAATTTCAGCTGACCAAGGTTCTTGTACTTATGTATGGCTTTCGTAGTGTCTGAATCTCGAATATGACGATGTCGATTGTAAGAAATCCCAATATTCTGCATTAAGTGTATCTGGATTGAAAAAAATGCAATACGTTACTTTCCCATTCCATTGCTGGGTTGTTTCGTTGTGCACTCCCAAATACTTGTTTCTGTTCACGAAAGTTGGAGGTTTGGCTCCATGTGTACAAAGCACTTTACATAACGGTCATTCTCAAATGTTGTGTGCATTATGTCAAAATAAAAAAATCGACGAAATCGTTACATAAGAATTGCTAGTACATAATAAGGTATGTAACATATAAAGTATCCCAAGGAATCTGAAACAAAGAAAATCTGGCCACAAATGGATAGTAAAAGCTGCCCAATGTTATTGTTAAAAGAAATCTAGCCGATACACATACAAAAATTATTTGTTTAGAAAAAGTACACAGCGGCAAAAACGTTAGACCGTTGGCAGTTGAAGAGGGTCGTAATGTGTAATAGGCAGACATCTATCCAGACCATCATACAGGAACTCCAAACTGCATCAGGATAAATTGCAAGTACTATGACAGTTAGGTGGGAGGTGAGAAAACTTAGATTTCATGGTCGAGCGGCTACTCATAAGGCACACATAACGCCTGTTAATGCCAAACGATACCTCACTTGGTGTGAGGAGTGAAAACATCGGACGATTGAACAGGGAAAAAACGTTGTGTGGAGTGAAGAATCACGGTACACAATGTGGCGATCCGATGGCAGGGTGTGGGTATGGCGAATGCCCGGTGAACGCCATCTGCCAGCATGTGTAGTGGCAACAGTAAAATTCAGAGGCGGTGGTGTTATGGTGTGGTCGTGTTTTTCATGGAGGCGGCTTACTCCCCTTGTTGTTTTGGGTGGCACTATCACAGCACAGGCCTACACTGATGTTTTAAGCACCTTCTTGCTTCCCACGGTTGAAGAGCAATTCGGGGATGGCGATTGCATCTTTTAACACGATCGAGCACCTGTTCATAATGCACGTCCTGTGGTGGAGTGGTTACACGACAATAACACACCTGTAATGGACTGGCCGGCACAGAGTCCTGACCTGAGGGTCAGGGATTTTCTCTGCCTCGTGATCGCTGGGTGTTGTATGCTGTCCTTAGGTTAGTTAGGTTTAAGTAGTTCTAAGTTCTAGGGGACTGATGACCATAGCTGTTAAGTCCCATAGTGCTCAGAGCCAGTCCTGACCTGAATCCTGTGCAACATCTTTGGGATGTTTGGAACGCCGACTTTGTGCCAGACCTCACCAACCGACATCGATATTTTTCGTCAGTGCAGTTCTCCAGCGTTACCCATGGTGGGCGCCCCGAACTTGTCAGTAATTTTCAGCCAGGTGTCGCCGGCCGCTGTGGCCGAGCGGTTCTAGGCGCTTCAGTCCGGAACCGCGCTGCTGCTACGGTCGCAGGTTCGAATCCTGCCTCGGGCATGGATGTGTGTGATGTCCTTAGGTTAGTTAGGTTTAAGTAGTTCTAAGTTCTAGGGGACTGATGACCTCAGATGTTATGTACCATAGTGCTCAGAGCCATTTGAGCCATTTGGTTGGCGCAAATCCTTAATAAAATGTAAGAAATCGTTTATAAAACTTCATATTTAGTGTTTTGCAAATACTCTTTCTTTCTATTTGCTAAACAATATTTATTTTATTTGTGGTAATATCTCATGGGACTAAACTGCTGAGGTTATCGGTCCCTAAGCTTACACATTACTTAATCTAACATAAACTAACTTACGCTACGGACAACACACACACCCATGCCCGATGGAGGACTCGAACCTTCGACGGGACGAGCCGCGCGAACCGTGACAGGACGCCCACGACCACGCGGATAACCCGCGCGGCTGCCAGACAATAGTGACAGTATAATGCTGACCATTCGTTAACAGAGTTTCATGGTTTCCTTACTGTAGGAGATGTGTGTGGAAATTGCAGGTCGTTCGAAAAGAAAGTATGTACGGAAAACGGGAAATGAAACATAACGTAATGCCTGGTGAATACAGAACGATAGAGCCTGATCCAAATCTCAAAAGTTTGTTTTGGTCAGTGTTAAAGCCTACAATAGAAGGTGATGGCAACAGTGTTAACTATGTATGCTGTGCTGAATGCAATGAACTTCACGCGCACACTAAAGAGTCATCTGGCACTTAGAATATTTCACTCCATTCGTGCGTGACTAATAAAAAAGTGATATTTGTTGACCAAAAACGTCATCTCATATCTGCTCCGGACAAAATTACTGACCAGTGCGTGCCCATGTGTGCAAGATACTAGATTTTATTTGAAGCAGTTGGAGGTGAAGGATTTTGGGATCTGGCTCAACCAATAGTTGACAGTGCACTGACTTACGGAAAACTATGCGCAAAAGCTATTACGCCTCATCCCACAACTGTCTCACGACATGTAACACAATAAGGGAAAAACCTTAGGAATGAAATTACGCCTGAGTTAATTTATTAGTGAACACAGGTGAATGTTCGGCGACCACAAATTTTGTTAATCGGGACTTAAAATCACACGTCTCGTTTACGATGTTTCCAGACGAACCTAAAACGGGCAAAAAGGTTATAAAGAAATTGTTGAGACTATTTATCTCCTTGTGTATTCACGTGAATAGTCTCATGGATGTACTGTCTACTACTGATCAAAGTGCCAACATTATCACTGCTATTCGTGAATATTCCTAGAAGGAATTGTTCCTGTCATACGCTGAACACAATGATAAGAAATGCGTCTAATGTGCAGTACATGGCCGGCCGCGGAGGCCGAGCGGTTCTGGGCGCTTCAGTCCGGAACCGCGTGACTGCTACGGTCGCAGGTTTGAATCCTGCCTCGGGCATGGATGTGTGTGATGTCCTTAGGTTAGTTAAGTTTAAGTAGTCCTAAGTTCTAGGGGACTGACGGCCTCAGCTGTTAAGTCCCATAGTGCTCAGAGCCATTTGAATTTTGCAGTACATGTCATCCAATTGTCCGCACTTTCATTTTATTCCGACTGCGGTGAAGGAACTTGTGACATGCGCAAAGGAAAGTGGCCTTGTTCATATTCTTGATAGAACTCTGGAGCAGGCGAACAATACTTGTTGAAAAACATGATTGACCATGCATGAATCGGTGAAAAAGCAATACTCTACATTTTGTGAAAAGCTCACTGAGAAAGGAGAAATAAAAGGTATAGAAGGCACCGACATCACGTTGCTGGACGAATTCATTTTTCTTCTGACGGTGTGTTTGCTATAGTTCTTTTATATTCAGTTGGTATACGTTAGCATGTGAATTATTTCTGGAATTTTAAAGCAGGGACATCCATTATAACCCTTCAAGGAGGCCTCAAAAGTACTAGAAACTGAGAAATTGCCTACATTGCACCTGTTGTTACCATGGAAGATGACGCTTCTGAAACATTTAAGCAAAAACCTCAAGAAGAAGAGGCATCTGAAACAAACCTTTCGCGAATCCAACTGAAAAATTATTTAGAGGAAAAGTTAATAACTCGGACATACTTAGAGCTAGCTTCTTTAATATGGGCATCTTTTCGCCATCTGAAAATGCTCTCAATGTCAGAGGCGTGAAGCCATGGAAGAGGTGGGGGGGGGGGGGGGTGGTTAGTGTTTAACGTCCCGTCGACAACGAGGTCATTAGAGACGGAGCGCAAGCTCGGGTTAGGGAAGGATTGGCAAGGAAATCGGCCGTGCCCTTTCAAAGGATCCATCCCGGCATTTGCCTGAAACGATTTAGGGAAATCACGGAAAACCTAAATCAGGATGGCCGGAGACGGGATTGAACCGTCGCCCTCCCGAATGCGAGTCCAGTGTGCTAACCACTGCGCCACCTCGCTCGGTGAAGAAGAGGTGGGGCACATAATCTACTAACTGCCACATATATAATTCCGAGTGACCAGTCAGAAAAGGATGCTCCCTCCCAAGCACCGTCTACCAAAGACAACCAAATTCGGCCGCAGAAAAGACGGTCACCCCAGAAATATTATCACCTACAGATTAGGCAAATGTATGTGAACTGTTTGTCGGACTGTCCAGGTAGAACCTGAGAGCGACTTTGGCGAAGTTATGAGGTGCTGGAAAATAATTCTAATATTTTTAAGAACAAAACATTTGTTTTCGTTCTCAGTAGTACTTTCACATCTTGCTGATTTGCCAAACAATATACTACAATTCCTTTTTCTCCCTAACAGGTGAAAATCCTTATGGTGAAATGCGCAAAAGCAAAAACCGAAGAAACAATGTAATCAACAGATTCTTATCAAGTACCACGTCCAACAAAAGTACAGAAATTTGCTTTGTGGGCAAAGATTGACGACAAGCCGATTCCTACAGATTTTAAATTCGTCCATTATGTAATTTCTTACTGGAATGAAAACAGGAAATTTTCCCGACTCCCCAGAATATTGCCAGAAAAATTTTGTGTGTAAAGTCATTCAGCTCTGAATTGCAGAGAAATTTTACTTGTGCAGGATCCATTCTAAGCGCACGACCGTCACTTTTGTATCCGGACAATGTTGCGCCGTTCTCTTTTTTCACAGAAAGTACAGTATCAGAGAAAATGAATGAAGGAGTACATTGTAAATATTTTTGCACAACATGTTTTGTTTTGTGTTCTCTGTGAATCGGTTGCCGTTATTGTATCTGTTTGTCAAGCAGCTTTCATTTATGCAGACTGTCAAATTAGTGTTGATTTATCGCTGCATAATAAACGAAACTGTTTCTTAGCGAATTACTGTTGCATTGTAGACACGATGTTGGCAGTTTTATCTCACCCCTAAACATCATGTCTTGCAGTTAGTGCAGAGAAAATCGTTTAGCATGAAAACGTTTTATTTGAATAATCTGTTGACACTAAATACTACTGCGGACCCGGCTTGATGCCATACTTAAGTTTTCTTTAAGACAAAACAAAAAATTGTTTGACACGACAATAATCTGCTTCTCGGGCAAATTAGAGATACAGTACAAACTTTATGCAGTCGCAACAACACTCAAAATTTTTATTGTTGTCCTTGTTTGTTTGAAGAAAGTAAACAACTCTGCTTTTGGGCAGGTTCAGTTAGTTTTAGAATTCGGTTCTGGATTTATCGAAAATGATTGTGTGTCAATATCTAATTTACCATACATGTATAATAACCGAGAAATATATCCGAAAAGAAGCCAGTATGTCGCTAAGAATGAAGGTATTCAAAGTGTAAATAAACGTATCTACACAGGTGTATTAGCAATTAAATGTGTATATTATAGTAGCAAATGATATGTCAAGAAATTACGCAGAATATATTGATGAGCAATTATTTCGCATGCACGGTAAAACGAAATTCCTTTAAGATAGAAAAGTATTCTGACACCATCAGTTCGGTGGTGAACGCTTTTCAGAGTACTTAGAAAAATCTCTCTCTGACAGTGGTAGAGCTTGGTACGCAGCACGGGATGTGTCTTTGATAGGGGGAACCAGCCCATCCAGTGCGGTGGGCTGCGGTGAACTGAGCAGCCCAAGGCTGCGGACTGGCAGTGCGGCAGTTCAGCTGAGGATTTCAGCACACTGACTGGGTAGCTGGGATGACTGTGCTGTGCGGCGGAACGCAGTACAACATTCTAGCTCCGACACAACGGACACCCCACAGTACCAATAGAGTAGCATTATGAATGCACAAACACTCAAGCTTACATTACAGAACCGTGTACATGTCAGAACGCAAGAAACCTCAGACATTTGGAGAAGCTTCAGCTTGATACACAGAAGATCAGGAGGCTGCGAGATGTTGTGCTGTGTGGCGTGAAATGGGACAACTAGTGACAGAATTCCACGATATTAATGTAAGGCGAGGATCTATAGTATACTGTGTTTTAGTTCTATATTATTGTATGAACATTTCAAACGTGCTGGTAGATATTTTGAGTTTTTAACTCGGGAGCTAAATTCCACAACATGGTGATGAGAGAATTGTCTTTCGAAAGGCGTTATTGAGTTGTAGTTGTGACATAAATGGGATTAATGCTACCATTTACGAGTGATAAATTATAATAACCACTTTGTTATATCCATAAAACTGATGACATTAAAATAAGGTTCAGAGTTTCATTTTTGCTAGGATAACAACAACACAAATCTGAAGGCTGTAAATTCAACTAAATAATTAGAGATTACAATTACAAATACAATTGGAACGATCACATAGATAATGTTGTGGGTAGAGCCAACCAAAGACTGGGATTCATTGGCAGAACACTTAGAAGCTGCAGCAGGTCTACTAAAGCGACTGCTTACATCACGCTTGTCGACCCTAATCTGGAGTATTGCTGTGCGTTGTGGGATCCGCATCAGATGGGACCGACGGATGACGTCGAAAAAGTACAACGAAGGACAGCCTGTTTTGCATTATCGCGAAGTAGGGGAGATAGTGCCACAGACATGATACATGAACTGGAGGGCAATCATTAAAACAAAAGCGTTTTTCGATGCGACGTGATCTACTTATGAAATTTCAATCACCAGTTTTCTCCTCCGATTGTGAAACCTTCTGTTGGCAACCACCTACATAGGGAGAAATGATCATCACGATAAAATAAGAGAAATCAGAGTTTGCCCAGAAATATTTAAGTGCTCGTTTTTCCCGCGCGCCGTTCGAGAGTGGAACGATAGAGAGACAGCTTGAAGGTGGTTCATTGAACCCTCTGCCAGGCTCTTTCTATTGAATAGCAGAGTAATCATGTAGATGTAGGCACACGAGCAAGATCTACGTTTAGTGATCTTACGAAATCAGATGCTTTAGAAAAGCAGTCGATAACAAATGGCAGCATATACATATTTTTACATGTGGTTTCAACTTTAATGAATAGAATATAGCTGGCTGTAGACACAACTAACAACTCCCATAATATTATAAATGAGCTACAGAAGTCTCAAACACTGGTACTGATAACCATTTTATTTCTCAATTTCTATTCCGACTTTATAGTAGTTACGACACAGTTTTGGAGGAGAAGGTCGGTTAACACATCCCGCCCCAGCTTGCACAAATCGAAAAAGGTGCCTTTGTTCATATCTCCAGAACCCGCTTAGTGACAGTTGTGTCCTCCAATACTATAGCGAAATAACATCAAGAACGCCATCTTTTATTTTAAGTAAGAGGTAGCAGGGAGCTCTGAACGAACCGTTGATCCTGTTTGGATAAAGTGACGCTGTAACAACGTAATGCAATCACGGTTGTGGGAGGAGTGAGATAAAGGCTTCTTTTCGTAGTCAGAAGATGGGAACACGAGGGAACAGAAAGCTCACATACCTCTCAATGTTAAGTCTTATGTTTCTCTCTATCTTGGTTCTGTTTTCGGTCGTTATTTGGGTCTCTTCTGCGTCTTGTCCGAGACCTATCTCGCCACCCATCCCATAGGGCCCTGGTCTACCGTCCCAAAACACATCAAAATTTCCACACTACAGTGCCGTAGCACGACGCTAGAAGAGTCGAAAGAAAACAGCAAAGCCCATTGAGTAAAATCTTCTCGGTTTGCAAGCTGCGTCAATTCAAATAAAACACTCAAGAATGGATAGTTGTCCCCGCAATCGTCACCAAGAGCCGAAATCACTGACTGCCAGTGTTCTGTTTGTATCCATATAATGACAGCATCTGGAACCTCCCTTAGAAGGCCGGGGTGATGGATGCACGGAAGGCAAGTAGGGCAGCTCCAAGCAGCTCCATCTCACTGGAGGACTGATTGACGTCAGATGGCGCAAGGGGTCGGCACCACATTTGAAACTGCCGCTCTCGCATCCCTACAAGCATCAAATTTACTCATTTGTTTTCGCTCAATATCCAAAGTCCGTCCCCACAACCTACTAAATGTGTATCCCTCTTCTCTGTGTACATTGTTGCTGCTAATTTCGGCCACTTCATTTATAGCATAATGCTAGTATGATGGTGCTTGAGTAAAAATTGACGTCTTTTCCAATTGTACATTGTACCCTTTTTCTAGGCAATGTTGATCCACGGCCGACGTCTCAAGTTTCCTTTGTTTGATATGTAGTGAGTGCTGTGAACAAAGCTCAACAACAGTGTGAATTGCTAGATTTACGTAAATGCTACCACATTTACAGGGGACACCACACATGCGAGGATCTCGAAGACCTACGTTGTCTCTAACGAGGGGTAACATGTCTTTTATCTTGGAGGTGTGCCGGAACAACGGTCTCAGTCCATGTCTTTTCAGCACGCGTCCTACCTTGATAGTAGTTGCTCTACAGTATGGAAGAAATGCACTTGGCTTGGTGTCTTCCGCGGTTTCACGAGACGCTTTTTGTTGGTGGCACCTCAAAGCTCTTGCAATTTCTCCGCTCCTGTAACCCTGCGTACTAACATGTTCTGGACCACTTTCTCGTGTACAGATGTTCTACTTGAACGGAAGACAAGAGGCCGGCTTGGTCATTCAGTGTACAGAAAATCTACGTTCACTGGCAGGTACTTGAACGCCAAAGGTTTTCACAACCCTGTACACAAGAAAGGGAACACATTAGCACACAGGGCAAAGTTTAACTCTAACGACGACTATGTAGCGTTTAAATTTCAGCATTTAAAGCGTGTGTTTAGACAAAACGGTTACAGCAAGAGAAAAATTACAATGGGTTTCAGGTGTCGCCGGCAAAAGACGCGTCGTGAATCGTCCCAAGAGGCCAAGGCAGCTGCATTCCTTCCTTACTGTAGAGCAACTAGTGGCAAGAAAGAAAACTTGCTGAAGAGACATGGACTGAGGCAAGTGTTGCGGGAGCCTCCGAGATAAAAGTATGTTACACCCCATTAAAGACAACAAAAGTGTTCTAGTTCCTGGCGTGTATGTTGTCCCATGTGAAAATGGAAGCACTGTTGATGAGAACTATGAGGAGCATTCACGACATATCAGACAAGGGGACCTTGAGAAATCGACAGTGGCTGAACATTGCCAGGAAAACGGGCATAAATTACAATGCGAAAGGATGAGAATTTGCCGGCCGGGGTGGCCGAGCAGTTCGAGGCGCTACAGTCTGGAACCGCGCGACCGCTGCGGTCGCAGGATCGAATCCTGCCTCGGGCATGGATGTGTGTGATGTCCTTAGGTTAGTTAGGTTTAAGTAGTTGTAAGTTCTAGGGGACTGATGACCTTAGACGTTAAGTCCCATAGTGCTCAGAGCCATTTGAACCATTTGACGAGAATTTTGGCGCAAATACCATTATATTGGGATTCTGTTATACAAGAAGCTGCTGAAATTAGGATAAAGAGCTATAATTTCAAAGAGACCAGAGGTACACACTAGGACATGGTGGCGGGCTTTTCACATTGAGCGGAAGCAAAAACGTAGACCTGACGATTGTAGGGATGCGTGAGCGGCAGTTTGAGATGTAGTGCCGGCTGATCGCGCCATTTGCCGTCATATAGTGTCGCAGCGGGGCTTAGTTGCAGTTTGCCTTCAGCACATTCGTCACTCCGGCCCTTTCTGGAAGGTTCCAGACGCTGCCATTATATCTATATAAGTAGAATACCGTGCCAGCCCCAGCATTCAGTGATGTTAGGTCCTGAGGACGATGATGGAGACAGCAATCGCAAGGTCGAGTGTTTCATTTGAGGTGATGCAGCTTCCAAATCAAGAAGATTTTATTGAAGGATGCTACTGCAAGACTCTGAAAAGACTCAGAAAAGCCCAGTATCACGGTGGATATTTTGTGGTAATTCGTCTTCTGCATTTGAAAAGATACAACGCTGCAGCAAACCATGCTGTGTTGGTGACAGTGTCCAGCAATAGTGCACCATCATATGAAGCGTCTGTTAGGTTGTGCTGACACTGTAGTGTATCAAACTAGTCTGAAAATGACGAAGAACAAAGTGGTATACCATTTCGCTGTGGAGCAGCAGGATTGCTTGGGAAGAGGGAGGTCTGTTGCTCGAAGATCGGCGTCTCTCAATCGAGGTGATAGCGGAAAAAGTAGACATCAGTGATGTGCCAGTTTTCCGCATCTTGCACGATATTTCTAATACGACAAATATCGCAACCAGCTGGGTCTCATGACTGCTCACATCTATTCATAAAGCGCATAGAACCAAGACAGCAGCGGAAGTGATGGAGGTATCGAGTCAGTCCAGAGGACTTGTCTAGCAGCCTAATCACCATCGAGGACTACTAGGAATATTAATATGAGTCCGAAAGAAAGTAGATTCATTACCGCCGAAAACGGCGGAACGCAGTCATTATCGAGCAAAGTGAGGCTGAGTGTTTGCTGAAGTACCATGGTGTGGTGCAGAAAGATTATGCCCATAAAGGACGAACCGTCATAGGAACGTACTACAGAAATATACTGACGAGTGAGCTGCCTCATCATCACCCCATCCCCCGCTTACGGTCACTGTATTAGCCTGGCACGGCATCCAATGACCCGTAACCTGTTTCTCTTTTCTGGAATGAAGTAACAATAACATTGAAATGACGACGAGTTGTTTCTGAAGTGGAATGTTTCCTGAAAAAGCAAAATGTACCTCAACTACTATAATAAATGTCTCCGCCATGTCATCCAGCACTAGGAAAGATGAGGGACAGGTGGATGTTAAAGATGGCTAACGCCGATCTTCATGATCGCAGATTTAGTTTTTTGGGGTGCATCACCTGAAGAGGATAGATACCCGTTGTGGAAATAACGTCTCATTATATAGCACACAGACGCACCAAATAATCGTTGCAGAGAACACTTATGAACGCTAAACTTTCCCAATATCCGTTTATTAATGTTTATGTACACACTAACAACAATAATGCTTTATCTTTTCTATTCCTTTCCTCCGAATCTCAAATATACGCTGATGATAACAGAAAATGTTTTACAGTGAATGCCTTGCTCAAACACTAAGAAACTGAAACTCCAGCGTTTCCGTGTCTGTGGGATACGTTGCTAAAAATTTCACGTATACACGATCTGATTTGCAGTCATGATAAAGCCATTCCTACACATGAAGAATAGTTTGAATAAATAATGGATAATGGTAGTGCCTAACGTTACTTGAACTTTTCAGGTGGTAATTGCAGCACAGCAAGCAATGTTGACGTGCTCGTAATTCTGATCGTCATGTTTCAGATGTTGATGAAGTTCGAATCATTTGCATGAGTGACATGGGAGCATCACATTGAAGGATCGCATAGGCAGACTGGTGTAGTGCAATGGCCAGCCGCTGTGGCCGAGCGGTCTAGGCGCTTCAGTCTGTAACCGCGCGACCGCTACGGTCGCAGGTTCGAATTCTGCCTCGGGCATGGTTGTGTGTGATGTCCTTAGGCTAGTTAGGTTTAAGTAGTTCTAAGTTCTAGGGGACTGATGACCTCAGACGTTAAGTCCCATAGTACTAAGAGCCATTTCAACCATTTTTAGTTCAATGACTGCAAAAAGAGCGGCGATCAGTGATTCGGGACAACAATGTGGCAAGATAGGCAGGTATTCGTCGTTCCAGAACGACTCCATGTCGACAACATCGCTGAATTAATCGAAGATTTCTGACGAATAGACGAATGAAAATTTGCTGAAACCTGGATAGAGGTCATGGGCAGTGTGAGTAGTGGAACAGCAAGGACGTCACCCCCCCTAGGCACTGTTACCATATTTATTCAAGATAGCGGATCCAAGATGGCAGCGATAGATATGGCAATGTCGCAATGACGTCATGGTGGGAAGTTCAGATTATTGTGGGGAAGAAAGGACACTTGGGCTACCTCCACTGACCTAAGGAAATGGTGTGAAAAAAGGTCACTTGGACTACCTCCACTAACCTAAGTCGACCGACTGCCACCTCTTTCTTGGAATTGGCAGAAAAGGACTCAGCCTGTGCTGGGGTGCTGGATAGGATGGACATAAGCCTTTATTTTGCCTACAGTCTTAATTTAAACAATTTGAGTGGTCATAGTCAGTAGCCCCAGCCAGTGTGTTCATAATGAGGCTCGGAGTCAAAGAGACCTAGTACACAGTACCACAACCAGAGGGCACTGTTGTCCCGTATGTAACGTGATCCTAGATGATGGTGCGCTACTGAAAGAATGTACTGTTATTAGACGAAGCAAAGTTGGTGAAGTGCTGAAGTAGATGTCTGGAAAACGTTTCACCTATAACGTTAAAAATGAAATACCACGGTTTTTAATTTGCTTTTTTTTGTATGCAACTCCTCTAAATTGATGATGGAAATTACTGGTTAAAAACATTTGCTTATGTCAAATTGTAAGACTCGCATCACAGCCTGATGATGATGAGGCCATCTTTTCGTGATTGGTCAAAGTTAGGTTATTCACTACCCATTTGGAGAATTTTCAGTGAATTAACAGTACGAATTTCGACTGCTAACAGAAGGCGGCAGAAATTAGCAGTATTAAATTATCTTCATCTTTCGCAATGTGTATCTCCACACCACTGAGAATTAGTTAAAACTGAATCACAATCTCCAGAGCAATTCCTGAGATTAGCCTGAATATACAGATGGACGCCATCAAGCGACTTCGGTTTGTATATACAGAGATTGTAACGTAATTATCTTTCCATGAAGATTCCAAAAGACAGATTTGTTTCGTAACTATCACTGGAAAGTTTAAATTCATAATGTTAGCCGAATTGCCGACTAAGCCGATTGTGTAAGTGAGCGACAGAAAACTTTCTTGTGTGGAATGCATGTGCTGTTTCTCAAAAAAATGTGTGTGAAATCTTATGGGACTTAACTGCTAAGGTCACCAGTCCAGTATGTGTGTTTGTCCTAAGGACAAACACACATACCCATGCCCGAAGAAGGACATGAACCTCCGCCGGGACCAGCCGGCTGTTGCTCAGACAGCATTTGTAGGCCCTTTTGAAGTTATTTCAGGCCTTCGTCGAACACAAGCACTGCGCCCTATATCAAATTGTTCGTCTGGACTTAACCTACTAACAGTCAGATGACGACTAGCGATTCTATGTAGCACCAGAATTTTCCCGTTTGCTCGGCAACAAGTTTGGCTACTGTAAGTAGTTGTATGCTTGGCCCATTATTCATCTTACACACGCACTAAGTTTACTATCTTTTACCTGTTGCCTTTTGCGCTTCCTTTTTTGAACTGTGAGTGTAACATTATTGAAGAGGAACTCTGGCAACGGTTATTTGCTCTTCTAGCAAAAAAATTATTAACTTTAGTAACCATTGTCGCTATGGTAATATCGTAATCACACTACCGATAAGGTCAGACGTGCTTGTGGCTACAAGATCTAAAATATTTCTGGGCTGTCGAAGTAGTTGCTCCAGACAGTTTTTGGAAATCGTGTTCAAAAGTAATACACAAGGATACCTGTTCTTACCACCTGCGAAGAATCCATAGCCCTTTCAATTTGTCCTTGTTATGTTACAGTAGCCTCCAATCTGTACTAAGTGCTCTGTGTCTTTGTACACTACTGAGCGTAAAATTTCTTTGAATGATTCTACAACTGTCACAGTGGAAACGTGTGGTCGGCAACAACATCCGATAATGAACTTGATTTCACCTGGTCGTGTTACACAAGTCCAGATAACTTCACCAACTCAAGTTCGACCTCGACAGACACAACTGTCTTTTCAACTGAAAGGAAGACTCTTCCATCTATGGCGTAAAAGTGTAGGCTGTTAACGGTATACGTTCCATGAGTCACTAAATATTTTAGTGATGTCTCGTTTGGGTTTCATCCAGCTCTCGGGTCTGGGGGTATTATGATGTAAATTCAGGAGCTTCGTTACGAATGCCAAGACAATTTAGTGTATAATTTTGACAGTCAAATTGTCTTTACTTTGTACGCGTTGTGATTTCGCTCTCTACGCATTTACTGGCAAGCGTTGATCAGAGAACCGCAAAGTACCGCCTAGCGCAAAAAAAAAAAGAAAATAAATCGCGTGTGCACTCCACAAATACTCTACTACTGGAGTAGCTCCTTCTTTAGTGTAATTCACCACTGACCTGTCAAGGAGAGTCCTACAGTTCTCCTCCCCATACCCGCAGGTCCAGATAGCTGATTCCTTCTCGCTGTTAACTGATACGAAAAGTTCGGGTTTGTTAGTTTCTAGAAGGTCTAAGACATTGTCCTCTTGCGTTCCTTCTTCAACTACCTGCTGGACAAGACATTGAAATCAAACCCACATGAATCCCTTTTCTGGCACCTGTCTGAAATACGTCAGTCTCCCTTTCTGTATGTAAAATGTGGCAGTGTCCCACTATTACAACTGCATGATTAGAAAACTTACTCGTGATGTGTCTCTGAAGCTCTCTGCTGCCACTGTTTCTGAGGCAGGTGGTCTATAATAGCTTCCGCTCACCCTCTTTTATCAACTTTTGATCCTTACGTTTATCCAGACAGATTCACATTGTGTGTCTGTAATGACATCACCAGATGCTATCAAATTCTTTACTGCAGTAAATATGGCGCCACCGTTGGCATTTAACCTAACCTTGAGATATATATCCCATTCTGAATTCAGAATTTAGGTACTGTTCCCTACTGTTTTCATCAGACTTTCGATTCTTAATGCCAACTTGGGCATCATTACATTTAATAAATGATACTAATTCTGGGACCTTACCGCGGATGTTCCTGGAATTTATTAATATCGTATTGATCTTGTCCATTTCTGATCTGAGAGGACAAACTTACTATGAGATAGATGTGGTTGACCAATCTCCGAAATCGTAAGGCAATTCATCACTGAGGAGAACAGTGTCTGCACAATTGTTTTTAGTAGTGTTTTTCGATCGTCTGTATATTGTGTGTTAATTTTGCGATGTAGTTTCCGCCGCTGTAATGGGTACAGTTACGAATATTACTCCTGATATTAATACAGATTACTGAGAAATGCAATTCGGGCACAATAATCTTAGAACTGTCATGTATCAGTGATATTTTTAAAATAATTCGTTTCACAAGTTAACAGTTAAATTTGTTAAACTAAAGTTGTTTTCATTATCTTAGTTTCGTAAGTGCACTACGCATGGTTTTTTTTTCTGTAATTTACACGGTGTCTCTCAAAAGCGATACATGTAGTTACCTAGTAACAAAGCCGCCCGTTAACACAGAAATGGGAGGGATTTAATAAATCGTCAGGCGTGTCGACGAACGAAGGACGCAACAAAAAGGAGGACCTGGTGTGTGTCTGGGATGCCCTCATTGTATGGGAAATAAAGATCAGATGATCTAGTTGCCGTGGCCGTTTAGTGAAACTGAAAGATATTTTGATTTTCAGTCATACAAAGTTAAAGGGATACTCACTATCGGCTATCGCTCATTCCTATTTTAGCGAAGACCATCTACTTAACGTAGTTGGCCTCACTTGAGGTGAGTTGTTGTTTTGTTAACAGGCCCTTAATTGTGGATAAGTCTTTAAAAACAAAGCGGATTAAAACCGAGTTTGACTCGTTCGCTACCATTATGGGAAGTTAGAAATATGTACGCACTACTATAATAGCCCTATTATCTATGTATAACAGTTTAACGTTAACACTCGACTCGTTATCTGGAGACTGATACAACTTTTGGGTTACAATATTTCAAAATTTCACGCGGCTGCGGAACAGCAAAATCCTTACGAATAACATGAAATTAAATTCAGTGCATAAAAGTACATATGGATTTGCCTGTGTTGCCTAAAAATCGCGTTGACCAACACAAATATCACTCTAACGATGACGGTTGCATTTCTTGAAGAAATTTGCTCACGTTTCTACCGTTACTAACCCAAGAGGCAAAATATCGCCCATTGCGGTCACCTGGGCGGTATCCAATTATGAAAATCAGTTCCGATAAGGAAATATCGGGACGGGTTTGTGGAGAGCGGAGGATGTATGTGATGACAGCACTTCCTATAGTTCTTTTCTAATAGATTTTATCAGTGGGCTCTTGAATTCTTCTGAGCCGAGTGAGCCCTGGATACCCCCTCCCACACCTTTCGTGGGAAATCTGTTTACGCTCTTGTACTTTTAATGATACAATAACTGGAATACTTGATCACTTAAGGAAATTGAAGACTTTTATTGAAATGAAAGACACTTACAACAAAATTTGAGATTCAGCCGAGGAGTTGGGGATCTTTTGATGTGCTGAAGGATTTCTGACCTGGTTTCAGACAAGCCACAAATTTAAATACAAGATTGTAGTGGGAGAAAGATAGTTGTTGCCAAAAGAGATTTGAGCCTGTTTATCTTTATAAGTAATTCAGCGCAATGTTAAAATTTTTCTGCGTTAAGAAAGTGATCATTATATAAGAAGACTGAGATGTGTTATGTTAGCAAACTGACAATGAATTATATGGGAATTTTAATTCGTTTGGCAGTAGGCTGAAGTTATCATATATATGTATATACTTGATATATGAAACCAAACTGCAAATTATATATATATATATATATATATATATATATATATATATATATATATATATATATATATATATATAATTGTTTGTCCAGAATAAACAAAAGACATGAGCCTTTTAAAAGTTCTCTTTAACGGATTGGAACTCCCCTTCTGCAAAATCCTGGCCAAGTCCTTGAACGAACTCGTTAAGTATAGAGGGGGACTGACGATCGTTACCTAGCCCTTTTTCCATTTCGTCATATGAGCAGACGCCGTTGGCATTTGTGTGTCGTCAGTACTTTAGGCGAAATCATAAAAAAAATAAAAAAATCTTTCATACACCCACACGGTTGTCGTCGATGGTTATTAATGGCTTGTCGAAGACATGTGTGTTTTGAATCGTGCTCCGACTAGCACAATAATGAATTGAATGGATCGCCCGACTAGGCAAACCGTGGACCTGAACAGAATGGGAAACATCGTCGTCTTTACGTTAAAGAAAGAATGAAAGGAGGTATAAATCAACTGTGTTCAATTATTGATACACGTAGAGCTTCGTTACACGCTACTAGAATAAACAGTCTTTAAAATGACTATCAACCTAGTCCAAGGCAGAGACTTAATGTAATTCGTTTCTTAGTCTGCGGTGGCTGTAAATTCGAAAGGTAACAGCAGTAAGAGTTTTATTTACCTGTGTCTCTCATTTGCAGGGGTAGTGGACGTTTCATAGTATTATGGTATAGGAACCAAAATAACATAATTCGACTGCATAAATGCTTGTACTACTGAAAAACTATTTTTTGAAGAACAAAATCCCAGTCTGTTTAAATCAGCACGACCTCGTTGGATTGATGTTCCCAGTCTGTGAATGTGCCGACTTATACTACCGGATTTTAGTTAGTGCGTCCATCAGAACACATGTGGTCCTGTTACTTATATCAGTCTTTTCTAACATTATGCACCACATATTCCCAGAATTACATATTAGGCTTTCCATAAACCTGTAGAATTTTAGACTAGTAGCATGAGGAAAATGTTATCTTTAATAACGAACACAGGAGCATGTAAATTATTGAATTACTGAATGATGATAAAATATATCAATGTATAATCAATATACGGATAAGAAGAGATCATTTGACACACATAAAGAATGAATTACTATTGGCTAGGATAAGATGAAGGATTTGGCCATAGATGTGGCTGGGCTGTGGTCTGCGCGGCGCCAACGTCACTTCCTCCTTCCTTGTTCTATTCTCCTAGTACAGAACCGAATCGTTTCGGTACACATAGGGCTGGGCATGAAGTTTAATTATCAACTGGAAAAAAGTTGTGTAGTTAATATTTTGTTCGTTTTTCTGCATTCTACCGCTATTGGCTAAAATAACACGAAGGGTTGTACAGTGGTGCTCAAAAGTATCCGAACGACCTGAATTGCATTTCGCCTGATTCACATGCAATCCACATAACGCAGCTCTCTAGCAGGTCCTCTAATCGCTGCTTAATATAGTCGTTTGACTATTGAAAATGGCTCCAACAAGTCACCACTAGAAAATTCTGCTCTGTATCGCAATAACTCAAGATGTAAAGTAATACCACGATACTACAAATATCATGGACCACCTTATCACAGATAAGACTGTCCTTAAGGCTTGTAAGCTCACATTTATTGCAATAAATGACATACCTGAAATGTTACCACTCTCATTATTTCGTCAGATAGGTAATGCACGTAGTAAGTTCGTCGTATTCATAATTTCCTCTTCAAAGTAACATACCGTACTCGTTATTTAACACAAAAGGACATTAAAAATTTAAGTTATTCACGAGCTGCTAGTTGAGAATATGTATGAACTTCAAATGACACGACGAACCGTCTCGTTCTGCATATGGATTCAAACACAGGTCATGCAGACTAAGATTTCGTGACTGACGGAAACTAACAGTCATTTCTGCCTAGGCATACAGAGAATGATATACCTCGATTTTAGACAGTATCAGTTAGCTAATATCAACTTTAAATTACATAACGTAAACATTTTTAACGGGCGCCAATTCCTACCCAGCATCTGTTGTCCCTGTTTACGAACCATGAGAGATGTTAAATATTGCTTCTTCACAAGTAACTTACTTGAAATGCCGTCAGGTAAAGCTTTGTGTTGGACAGGGATTCTAACCCAGAACCTAATCGGATTGTTATCGAAGCACAATCAACTGTGAAATATCGGATTTTCTCGAAGCACAGTCAACTGTGACATATCGAATTTTCTCGGCAGTAGCTAGATGTTTTAACTGAAACGACGAGACGAAACATTAATTTTTTCCTTCCCAGGACTCCAACCCGGAACCTATCGCTGTTATGTTCTAGAGGAAACGAACGTTAAATATGGGTTTATTACAATAGCAGCGACATGTGAGCATGTTTGAACTAGAAATAATATGACGAAGAGTTCAGTGCTGATGAACCCCACAAATACCGTTGTTGGCTACACACAAAGAGACGTCAGCTACCGAATTTTTCTCCACCAGCAGCTCGGAATAAAATCCTTGAACTTACAGTGATCTCTCAAATAGTTCTGCGTCTCACTGGGAGTCAAAAACGTCAGATATTGTTAGTGTTGACGACGAATGAAAATGCATTAAAAATCAAAATTATTATCCACCAGCAGATAGGTGTTCTCATGCTGGAGCTTGATAATACATAATGAAACCTTTAGTGCCTTGCCAGCATTCGAACCCATTCACGCATAATATGTGGAAATGTTGAGGGATCTGCAGTTTTGAACAAACAACAAATTGCAGTCTAGCTGTATTGTCACGAAGGGATCAAATTCTGTGTTAAGGTCGGTCTTAGTTGCATTCCAAGTTCAGAACCAGTTTTATCGACATACAGAAGCTCAATTAAAAGATGGAATAAGGGCCCTGTGACCCAATATAGCGTTTGTTTCGTCAGTAGAAACAAATAAGTTGTATAAGAAAGGTTACTGGTGACCGAGTTCCTACATTTCGCCACTCCTGACTTAACTGTGGTTCAATCTAACGTCTACTTGGTAGAGAAGGAATATCACGTTTAATGTGAATTTCAGACGACAATGCCATTATATCTTATTGACTTGGCGTAGCCAGAAGAGAATAGAATCTGTCTCTCCCCATCAAAAATCATTGGCAGAAGTTGGAATCTAACCCACACCATAACTATATGACCCTATCATCAATCCAACAGACCACCAAATCCTCTGCTGTATGAGTAATTTTTCTATCATAACACCGCTGCGGCACACTCGATGAGAATTCCGACACACAGGCTCCCTGTAGTGGTTTGCAGCATGTTCAGTACATTCATTTACTTGGTTGACCGAATCGCCATGAACTAGCTGCCTCGGCTACCCAGTGCATACCTTCGACTCTATTTTGTAATCACCGAAATAAAATCACGTAGCTGCCACCTACACAAAACTGCCAACAGTGTAGGATGCAAAAATTTAAATAGGAAGTGTTCCTTTCTATTCGAGCTACTCTATTGCGCTATCTGTTTGTTGAAAACGTCGTGCAGTGCAAAAGAAAAGCTGTAACTGTCTGTCTCTCAGAACTTTACATCCGGCCATATGCATTACCTCACGGCACTGTGGAATGCGGACGTTCTGGACGAACTTTTGTAGACTTCTGGAGGTGTTGTAGCTCCATGGCAGCTAATAGCGTAACAGTAAGCGTCACGCATCGTAGTTGAGATGTCCCGAGTTCTATTACATTCCATGCTACATTTCTTTAAAACGCAATTCTGCTATCTGCTAAAGTTATCAATTTAATGGAACTTTGAAAATAATTCCCTTCACTTCTCAACACAAAATAGCCGCATGTGGAAAAAGGGCTAACTTCTCCGACATTTTATTCTTTTCAGGTTTAATAGACAGCCAGGCAGCAGATGCATCTCGAAGCTTTTGTATTGTGTATGGGGAGAGCGCATCGTGCCAAAATAGAAAAGTATTTTGTACATTACCTGTCGTCTGGTAGTGGCATTTTGTTCTTCTTCAAACCTTTTTTGACAGCTTTAACTCAGAACAAGTTTTCTACATGCACGTAATCAACAAACTGCATGTGCATTGTCAGACTGTTGCAGATAACATCAGAGAATTCGCATATTTCGTTGATGATTAATTTCTCTCTCATGTTTAGTATTGTTTTAACAACACTAAAAGAACCCTTACGAAAATTGTGCACTGTATTATAAGAAATGAAATAAAACTACCCACGATAACCTTACGACGAAAGTCTGTTTTGATAAAAGTGAGTATCTGTACACCAGCATGCCTCTATCGGCACGAATTAGTAAAATACTATTCAGATTTCGATTGGATGTGTGTTTAATTGGTATACTGTCATACTGAACGGATATGCAAATGTGGCATTTCATAAATAAAGATATGTGTTCCTAGAAACCCGAAATTTGCTTGTCAGCAGAATTGGTTGGTTGGTTTGGGGAAGGAGGCCAGACAGCGTGGTCATCGGTCTCATCAGATTAGGGAAGGATTGGGAAGGAAGTCGGCCGTGCCCTTTCAGAGGAACCATCCCAGCATTTGCCTGGAGTGATTTAGGGAAATCACGGAAAACCTAAATCAGGATGGCCGGACGCGGGATTGAACCGTCGTCCTCCCGAATGCGAGTCCAGTGTCGAACCACTGCGCCACCCCGCTCGGTTTGTCAGCAGAAGAAAGAGGCGTTACCTATTGTGCAGCATTGTAAGTTTTTCACCACTGCACTATGAGCTAAAAGTATTTTCTTGCGATTTCCTATCGATGTTTGATCTGACTACTTGTAGCTCTTCCACAGAAGCGATAAAAGCGTTGTATTCAGGGAGACTGGAGCCGCGAACCATAAAATACGCCTTTTCACAGGTAAGCACTTCACCACAGAGCAAGCGAAGAGCTATGTGATGTGCATTCCTATTACGAGGCTAATAGTTGCTAGAACTCGGAAACCGCTATTTAAAGGACGAGATTAGTTGCAATTTCCATATGCCACGACTTTCCTGGGCTGAAAACCGTAAATTTACGATCTTTTGTTACACCTCAAGCGATAATAACTCAGATTATTCAATGGAAATGACGGGAAAAATCAAGTGAACTTTGAGGCTTAGTTCCGTGCACACCAGGAAGTAATTGTCGAGCACAGAGTTGCCAAATATACGTTGCCTTGTTGCCAAATCTCAGTTATAGTACTAGCAGGAAGAAGACGAACCGATGTGATCGTACAGCGGGCTGAGAAGTGACCATAGCTGGCGTCTCAGAGACGCGGCTGCTACGGTCTGGAATACGTAATGCGTCTGATTCGCATTTCTGTAACTAGGTTTAGGGACTGGAGCGTAGTTACTAATAATACGCAGAACTGACTGGAAACTAAGTATCATAAATCAGTAACTCTCGTAGTTGTTTTTATATTTCTTTCGTAACTGTACTCAAAACAAAGAAATTCATTCACGGACGTTTTCGTGCCTCGCCGATAGTCGAGCACACCAAACAAATAAAAATAAAAAAAGAATGTGTGTGTGTGTGTGTGTGTGTGTGTGAGAGAGAGAGAGAGAGAGAGAGAGAGAGAGAGAGAAATAAAGATAAAAGAGGATGAGAGAGAAGGTAGAAAATTATTGTAAAGTAATTGAATGCCGGTATACAAAGAAATCATTCTTAAAAATGGCACGTTCCACATCATTACGAAAAGTCGTATTCATGATCTATGGAACAAGTATTAATCTAATCTACTATAATCTAATCATATCATATTGCTGATTAGCCGTGAAGATTCATGAATTACCGAAATTTTCGCCAATATCAGTAACCAAATCTACTTGAATATAAAAGACGACAGTTTTTGGAATAAACTGGGACTTCTATCAAGACCCTTTCATCCCTGTTAACTAACCACGAAAGATGTCTGATATACTTCCATTCAGAAATAACAAAGTGTGTATGCATTTAAATATGAAGTGCATGATGTGAAGTTCTGTGACGGAGGTACGAACCCAACACGTAATCGGATTGTTAACTAAGTAAAATCAAATGTTACGTATCGGTTTTTCTTACCAGCTGCTAGGTGTTTGAATCTAAAATGAGGATACAAATTTTTGTTCCTGAGTGACTATCGAACCGCACTCCTATCGTTCTTCTTTAACGTCCACGAATATAGTTTAAGCGTCAATTGCTTACTCACCAACAGTAAGATGTGTGCGTGTTTGACCAGAAATTGTTGGCAACACATGAACAGACATTAAAAATACACGTTATTTTTCACTAGCAGGCCGGTGTGCACGTGATAGGGCTTGAAATGAAATTATGAATATTTTTGTACTGGATCAGGAATCGGACCCACATACTTACCTTTGGAGGAGACCTGGAGAAGACCACAGCCTTGGAAAAAGGAACGAAATGATTGAACTATACTGTTCCGAGGGATTCAGATCCACGAAAGATGAGATACGAATTTGAATCACAGTCCAGCACCAAATTTTTCAACGTTTCTAGTTCAATGAAGTACAAGTAAAATAAGAGCCCTGTTCCTTTAAATGTAATGTAAGTAAGTTTACTGGCGACAGTATTTCTGTTTACAATGACCTCCGCTTATGTCGTTTCCCAAAGCAAACCGACTCTGTCCAGTTGGGAATAAAGGAACGTGATGTTTAATGCGGATTCTGGATTATAACGTCTTTCTCTTGAGGTTACCAGAAGTAAAGTAAATCCGGTTGTGCCTCTTAAAAGAAACTGCCTGAACCGACGCATTGCACCTGTGATAGTTCGTTACACCAGACCATTGTGGCCACATTTCCCAGCCCCAGGAGTGCGCTGCAACGAATGATGTGCTTAGCTTACAAAATTAGTCACGGTGGAAAACTACGAGTCCATTAAATGGTTAAGTAGAAGCAAGCTTCTGACGCTGAGATTATGTTATTCTCACATCAGCAGGATGTAAAGACTCTTCTAGGCATCATAGCCTCGATGTGAAGCCATTTTGAAATTTTCACTAATTCAGGAAATTTCTTAGTTCGAGAAAATCCTGTGAAGTGTGAAGTTACTGGACAATTCGATTATTGCCGTCATTATTACTATAATTTTCTTCATACCGCTGCTGAAACACATGTGCTTGAAGATCATTTAATGCCTTTTGGTCATTATGGAAGTAGTTGCCCAAGAACAGTTTTTTCCCTGTCTACGGAATCCTTTTCATGTTAATATCAAACATCAGCAATTACTCGTAGATTACATTAAAACTAAAGTAGTTGATGAAGACGTTACTTGATAACAAAAACGCGCTGCCTTTCTTCATTTATTTGCGCCTAGAAATGGCTGTCGAATACTGCCAAACCAAAAGCCAAGGGATCTTACTGCCTTGCGATATACGTCATTATCAGTTCTTCCATATGATTTGGTCGACGTGACCTGTTTCAAGTTGTGTATGACAGAGAATGTTTTAGAAAATCAGTTGTTTTCCTTTACAATAAACAGAAAGATTTTCTTTCTAAGCTATCCAAGTTCAAAATTTTCGCAATAGTAGTTCAAATTTAATATTCGCTTCTATAATATAGGAAAGTATTTCACAGTTACAAAACTCGCATCCGACTCATTGTGCTTACACTTAGTCGCTGACCAAAATTCTAGCTCATAGTGACACCAGTTTAAGTAACCTAATGTAGTGAAGAAAGACTGTTTCCCAGTGATTTTTCTCAGCGGAAAAAATGCAATTCACTCACTGGACTCCATAAGTACACTGTAACAGTAATTTCTGTGTGTATGCAATGCATACTGATTGTAGAATTTAGTGGTGCTCTCTCTTCCACTTCTGAATACAATATGCCTGACCTAAACGGGCCCTTTATCATTGCAGGCCCTGGGCGGTGCAACATCATACTGACAACAGTAATGTGCTTATACTGACAACCTCACTGTTCGTTTTACCTGATTTTGTAATCATTTAAATAAAACAACATGACCTTCCAGTGGGAGACATTTCGTCCGCCTTTTCCTTCTGTGAAATTTGTCAGTAAGCTTTTTGCCTTCCAACCAGCGAAATGCGGCAGAGTATGGCCGGTAAACGATTCACAAACCACGATTTAGTGCCGTTAAGGCGAGGCATATTTATAATATTGAAGCTAGACTGTGTATCCTTGTCTTCCTTGAGTGGGCATCGGAAGGCGTTTACACACACGTATAAGAGGGTAACCCCAAAAGTAAGGTCTCCTAAGGGGCACGCATGTGCCAACGCAGGCACAAACGAGAGATCCTTAATTTTAATGCTAGACAGAAACCACAGTAGTAGTTGCATGATGGCAAAGTGATAAAGAGCAAGAGAACCGTTACGAAGGACTCAGGCTCAATGCCTCGTTAGACCCATGATTTTTATGTGCCATTTTACACTTATTTCCCGTCAGTGTTTGTTGATGTGGAAAATGCCGAGTTGCACTGTGGTCCGGAAGTCACGTTAAACTGTGGGTTCCCCTATTAACTGGCTAGGTAAGTCTACTCAAATGTCGGAGGAAAGCAACAGCGTACCACCTCCAACAAGACCGTGCCTATTAAAGCACTGTGGTGTTCAAACCACTCTTCCGACTGATGACTGCTTTACTTTCTATGGGTTCCAAAGTTAATGATCTTCGGGTTATTAACATTTTTGTGCTTTCATGCTGTAGCTTTGATACCAGTAAACGTAAGTAACCGGCCAGGCACTGTCATTGTTCGAGTTGTCAAGGTGGTAGACGACGATGCTGTCGACCCCAGTTACAGTCTTGGTCATGGCTATGTTTCAGTTGAATTCCTCTATGTGACTTCTGCGTATTTCAAGATATACTTTTATACACTCGGTACGCATCCAAATCGATATCTGAATTACGCAATAATACAGTTAAAAGTTGTATTTTTGCATTATGTATCCCAATGAAAATACCAGTAAACAGCTGAATATTAACCAAGCCCCGCTCCCCTCTCTGTATCCTCCTATGACACGAGCACGGGATTCTCCTCCCATAACGCTACAGAGCCGTTCCGAGCACAGCAAAGAATTGGCAACATCGTCACAAACATTAGGCAACACTGTGACAGTGCAGTCACTTCCGCGTATGGTACTGCATTGACTCGCGAAATTTACTTGATATTCCCTTTCCATTTGAATGATTCGCTTGAATTATACTCATAGCTTCAGCACCAAGAGGAAATGGGCGATAAAAATTTTGTCGACGTGTGCGTTTGGTTACCAGACGTCGTATTAGCTAGTCTCGCATTTTACAAGACTACGGTCGTAGACAAGAGTGATGTACTCTGACTGCAGTCAAGAGTCCCTACGGGGAGTGTAGCAGTCTACAATGTTGCCAGGTCGAGAAAATTGCCGAACATAGAATTCAGAGGGGAGAACGACTCTATTGTCCACCTTACGTAAACCACTTAGGGGTCAGTTTTTTCTCTAAGACTGGATCTACAACACATATTGCACGCATAAGAACCAGAAGAATTAAAAAAAATTATTTTATGACAGCAACGTTAACGATAGCATTCGAAGTATTCATTGTATTGTATATGTGTGTGTCAGCGCCTTTCAATGTCCACTCAAGGAAGACAAGGATACACAGTCTAGCTTCAATATTGTAAATACGCCTCAGTTTGTGGATGAACTCAGGTTGATAATCATTTTGAATATTTAGCAGTGCTGTACCCACTGATGTTAAACTCGTTTCCAACCAATGATTCCGACAGCTACAGGAACACTACTTGCGATACCCCTTAGACAAAATACTTATGCAGTGCTATCAGACGAAAAGATCAACCTGACACAAACTGTGGGAAGTTTGTTTTACAACCTTCGTACCTGGATAAAGAGCTTTTCCTATTTGAGATATCTGTGAACGTTGATGCATAAGACGATTTAAGAAGAAACTAAATTCCTTCAGCTACGCCAGTGTTAAAGAAATCGTCTTAATATAGCCTTGTAAAGTCATCGGATGACCAAAACAAATTGCAAAATGATTTAGATAAGATATCTGTCTGGTGCGAAAAGTGTGAAGTTATTCACATGAGTACTAAAAGAAATCTGCTAAATTTCGATTATGCGATAAGTCACACAAATCTGAAGGCTGTAAATTCAGTTGAATACTTAGGGATTACAATTACGAATAACCTACATTGCAACGATCACATAGATAATATTGTGGGTAGAGCAAAACAAAGACTGCGATTCATTGGCAGAACAATTAGAAGGTGCAACAGATCTACTAAAGAGACAGCTTACACCGCGTTTATCCGCCCTGTTCTGGAGTACAGCTACGTTATGTAGGCTTCGTGCAAATCAGGTGAAACTCAATTCAGGTGTTTTGGATATATTTGGTATGAAGTACTTTAATGCTTCATGAATGTATTACTTATATTAACTAGGTAGTCATTTATGTATATTTATACGAGAAGCATGTTGCTGCCCTCTCCACATCATTTGGGCCACAGTAGTGTTATTTTAGCCAGTTATCACAGAATGCAGAAAAACGAACAAAAATGTAACTAAGCAACATTTTTTTTCCAGTTGACAGTTAAACGTTGATGTTCACCGCAATGTGTATCCCGGACGATTCTGCTCTGTACTACGAGAAACAGATTGCGGAAGGAGGAATCCGACGTTTGCCCCGCCCAGATCACGCCTTTGCCACGCCTGGTGTACAGCCCCTCGTTATCTTAGCCAATAGCCGTAGGTTGCAGAAAAACGAACAAAAAGTAAACGACGCATTTTTTTTATTTGACAGTTAAACATGGCGCCCACAGTGACGTGTACCCGAAACGATTCCGCTCTGTATTAGGAGAACAGAATGCGAAAGGAGGTAGTGGACGTTGGCGCCGACCAGACCACGCCCTCGCCACGCCTTGTGTACAACCCTTCGTTATTTTAGCCAATAGCAGTAGATTGCAGAAAAACGAACAAAAAGTTAACTACGCATTTTTTTTTTCGTTTGACAGTTAAACATAGTGTCCTCAGTGACGTGTACCCGAAACGAGTCCGCTCTGTATTAGGAGAACAGAATGCGGAAGGAGGAAGCGGACGCTTGCCCCGACCAGACCATGTCCTGGGCACGCCTTATGTAAAGTCATGCTCAAAAGTATCCGAACGACCTGAATTGCATTTCGCCTGATTCACATGCAACCCACATATCGCAGCTGTCTAGCAGGTCGTCTAATCGCTCCTTACTATAGTCGTTTGACTATTGAAAATGGCTCCAACAAGTCACCACTAGAAAATTCTGCTCTGTATCGCAATAACTCAAGATGTAAAGTAATACCACGATATTACAAATATCAGGGACCACCGACCGAGCGAGATGGCGCAGTGGTTAGACACTGGACTCGCATTCGGGAGGGCGACGGTTCAATCCCGCGTCCGGCCATCCTGATTTAGGTTTTCCGTGATTTCCCTAAATCCCTCCAGGCAAATGCCGGGATGGTTACTCTGAAAGGGCACGGCCGACTTCCTTCCCCATCCTTCCCTAATCCGATGAGACTGATGACCACGCTGTCTGGTCTCCTTCCCCAAACAACCAACCAACCAATCAGGGACCACCTTAACGCAGATAAGCCTGTCCTTAAGGGTTGTGAGCTTACATTTATTGCAATAAATGACATAACTGAAATGTTACCACTCTCATTATTTCGTCAGATAGGTAATGCACGTAGTAAGTTCGTCGTATTCATAATTTCCTCTTCAAAGTAATATACCGTACTTGTTATTTAACACAAAATGACATTAAAAATTTAAGTTATTCACGAGCTGCTAGTTGAGAATATGTATGAACTTCAAATGACACGACGAACCGTCTCGTTCTGCATATGGATTCAAACCCAGGTCAACTTTAAATTACATAACGTAAACATTTTTAACGGACGCGAATTCCTACCCAGCAACTGTTGTCCCTGTTAACGAACCATGAGAGATGTTTAATATTGCTTCTTCACAAGTTACTTACTTGAAACGCCGTCAGGTAAAGCTTTGTCAACTGTGACATATCGGATTTTCTCGGCAGTAGCTAGATGTTTTAACTGAAACGACGAG
This sequence comes from Schistocerca cancellata, assembly GCF_023864275.1. Classification (NCBI taxonomy): domain Eukaryota; kingdom Metazoa; phylum Arthropoda; class Insecta; order Orthoptera; family Acrididae; genus Schistocerca; species Schistocerca cancellata. Next base: position 265,648,097 of record NC_064629.1, read on the forward strand.
ACGAAACATTAACTTTTTCCTTCCCAGGACTCCAACCCGGAACCTATCCCTGTTATATTCTAGAGAAAACGAACGTTAAGTATGGGTTTGTTACATCAGCAGCGACATGTGAGCATGTTTGAACTAGAAATAAAATGACGAAGAGTTCTGTGCTGACTGGGAATCAAACCCCACACAGCCGGCCGGAGTGGCCAAGCGGTTAAAGGCGCTACAGTCTGGAACCTCACGACCGCTACGGTCGCAGGTTCGAATCCTGCCTCGGGCATGGATGTGTGTGATGTCCTTAGGTTAGTTAGGTTTAAGTAGTTTTAAGTTCTAGGGGACTTATGACCACAGCAGTTGAGTCCCATAGTGCTCAGAGCCATTTGAACCATTTTGAAACCCCACACATACCGTTGTTGACTACACACAAATGGACGTCAGCTACTGAATTTTTCTCCACTCGGAATAACATCCTTGAACTTACGGTGATCTCTCAAATTGTTCTGCGTCTCACTGGGAGTCAAAAACGTCAGATATCGTTAGTGTTGACAACGAATAAAAATGCATTAAAAATCAAAATTATTATCCACCAGCAGATAGGTGTTCTCATGCTTTAGCTTGATAATACATAATGAAACCGTTAGTGCCGGGCCAGCATTGGAACCTATTCACGCGCAATATGTGGAAATGTTGAGGATATATTCCATAGGCAGGCAGTTTGGTCAGAAAACGCTTGTGAGGGTGTCGAAAGCCTTCTGGAAATCTAGAAATATTGAATCAGATTGACATCCCCTGTCAATAGCACTCGTTATTTCATGGGTATAGAGAGGTAGTTGTGTTTCACAAGAAGAATCCGTGCTGACTATGTGTCAATAAATCGTTTTCTACTTTATGCTTCATAATGTTCGAACACAGTATACGTTCCAAAACCCTACTGCAAATCGACGTTAGCGATATGGTTCTGTAATTCAACGGATTACTCCTATTTCCCTTTTAGGGTATTGGTGTGACTTCAGCAGTTCTCCAGTCCCTAGGTATGGGTCTTTCTGTGAGCGAGCGGTTTTATATAGTTGCTAAATATGGAGCAATTGTAAAGGCATATTCTGAAAGGAACCTGACTGTTATACAATCTGGACCAGAGGCCTTGCCTTTATTAAGTGATTTAAGCTGATTTGCTACACCGAGGACATATACTTCTATGTTTCTCATCTTGGCAGTTGTTCTAGATTGAAATTCAAGAATATTTACTTCGTCATCTTTGGTGAAGGAGTTCCGGAAAACCGTGTTTAATAACGCTGCTTTAACGGCACTGTCATCAGTGACTTCACTGTTGTTATCGTGCAGTGAAGGTATTGATTGCGTCTTGCCACTTGTGTGCTTTATCTATGACCAGAATCTCTTTGGATTTTCTACCAGATACAGGGACAGAATTTCATTGTGGATATTATTAAAAGCATCTCGGGTTGAAGTATGCGCTGTTATTCGAATCTCTGCAAAACTTTTCCAATATTGGGGATTTAGCATTCTTTTAAATTTGGCATGCTTTTTTCGTTGCTTCTGCAACAGTGATCTGACCCGTTTTGTCTACCATGAGGAATCAGTACCATCACTTATTAATTAATTTAGTACGTATCTCTCAATTGCCATCGATACTATCTCTTTGAAACCATTCCACATGTTTTCTACACTTACATGATCAGATCGGAAGGACTGTAGACTGTCTCTTAAAAAGGCGTTAAGAGCATTTTTATCAGCTTTTCTAAATACTTATGCCTTGCGTTTCTTTTTGATGGTTGTAAGTGTTACGATATTCAGCCTAGCAGGAACTGCCTTGTGATCGCTAATCCCTGCATTCGTCACGATACTCCCTATTTGTCCAGGATAATTTGTTGCTAAGAGGTCAAATATACTTTCGCAACTATTTACGCTTCGAGTGGGCTCATGAACTAATTGTTCAAATAATTTTCTGAGAAAGCATCCAGTACGATTTCGGATGACGTTTTATGCCTGCAGCCGGTTTTAAACGTACAATTTTTCCAGCATATCGATTGTAGATTGAAGTCACCACCGACTATAATTGAATGAGTGGGGTACATATTTGAAATGAAAGTCAAGTTTTCTTTGAATTGTTCAGCTACTATACCTTCTGAGTCGGGAGGTCAGTAAAACGATCCAATTAACAGTTTAGTGCGATTGTCAAGGATAACTTCTACCCAAACTATTTCGCAGGAACTATCTACTTCAATTTCACTACAAGGTAAACTAATTCTGACAGCAATAAATACTCCACAACCAACTGTATTTAATCTATCCTATCTGAACACTGTTAGATCGTTTGAAAAAATTTCGGATAAACTTATTTCTGGCTTTAGCCAGCTTGCTGTACCTATTACCATTTGAGCTTTCTATTAAGGGTTGGAGCTCTTGTTGTTTTCCAACACAGCTACGACGTTTACAACTGCAATACCAATCGTTTCTACAAATGCCTTAGTGTGCATTACCTGCCCCTTAGACGAACGCTCTTTCTGTAGTTTCCTCAGAAACACTAAAAAAAAAAATACCCATAGTCCCTTCCACACAGCCCCCGCTACCCGTGTAGCCGCTTCCTGTGTATAGTGGACTCCTGACATATTAAGCGGAATCCGGAAACCCACCACCCAAGGCGCAAGTCAAGGAATCTGCAGCCCACATGGTCACAGAACCACCTCAGCCTCTGATTCAGACCCTCCATCCTGCTCTGCACCAAAGGACCACAGTCAGTTCTACCGACGATGCTGCAGATGGTGAGATCTGCTTTAATCTCGGAAGCAAGACTGGCAGTCTTTACCATTTCAACTAGCTGCCCTAAACCAGAGAGAATCCCCTCCGATCCAAAGCGACACACGTCATTGGTACCAACATGAGCCAACACCCGCAGTTGGCTGCAGAGTGTACTCTTCATGGCATCTGGAAGCACCCTTTCCACATCTGGAATGATCTCCCCCCGCCCCCTGCCCCGGTATGCACACAGAGCGCACACTGGCTAGTTACCAGCAAACCCACTTTCTGTGAATTCCCAGACCTTGTGGGATGAGAAGCTTCCTCTGGAACAGTGTGAACGATTGCATCAGGCCTTGAGACGTTGTCAGCCACAGATAATGCCCGAAACCTGTTCGTCAAACGAATCGGGGAGGCCCTACAATCGGCCCCTGACAAAGTCTTTCGCTGCCTGACAGGCTTTGGAATGATCTCCTACTCGACCACGGGTGACAGGTCAACTGCACTGCAGGCAGTACCTGGGGTGGCCACAGCAGTGGACCGATTGGGGGACACGTGGGACATGCTTCAAGTCCCTCGCATCCCCGTGTCCGACCCCCTCACACTGATGCCCCTTGGCAGCAGCCTCAAGCTGTGTGACAAAGCCTGCAGGTGTGAGTGGAGAGTCAGAAACTCAGCTCGCATCTGTACACAGCAATGACAGTTCCTATCGGTTACTGAGCTCTCTCCTGTTTGAAGCTCTTAAAAATGTGTAACAAACGAACGGTGTACTCGACTTATTAGCAGCTGGAAGCAGGAATTCGAAGTGCTCTCTCGACACTGAGCTACACTAACCAAAACAAACAAAACATGTACGATACGAGAGTCGCTAAGAACGGCGGTGCTGTAAGCTACTCTGTTATTGAAATAAAAGGTTGTGACTTGTAAGCACTCAAACAAGCAAGGAATTACAAAAATAAACTAGTAACTACACAGGTATCTGTAAATAAGTAGCTCCTGTTGGATGCACGTAAAAAATATATAACAAACGAACAGTGTACTCTCCTTATTGGCAGCCGGAAGTCGCGGTGCTCTTTCACTGACGGTCTAACACATGAAGACACTTTAAAAATGAAGAATGTTTATCGCCAATAGTTCTGTGTGTCATTGATAAGGCTTGTAACGAAAACATGAACATATTTCTTGTGGACCAGTGTTCGAATCCATATATGTGCTCATACCAAGGAAAAAAAAAATCTGAATTCGAATCTCAGTCCAGCATCAAAGTTTTCGGTCTCAGTTTCAAATAAAATAAGAAGCCTGAGACCTTAAATGACAATTGGCTCATTAAATAAAATAAAGTTTCTAGTGCAAGGAAGCTCACTGACGACACAATTTCTGTTTGCCGCGACTTCCGCCTCTGTTATGACCAAACCTAAACCGGCTGTGCCCCAGATGGTAGAGAATGGATATGATGTTTGTAGTGAAAATTCATAACTACGGTGCAACTTAACGTTCTTCACTTATCACTACTACAGGTGGAGGAGATCTGTTACTTTGTGTTTAAAATACATGCTACAAGTGAAAATCGAACCGATACCTCGCAACTATGAAACTGAAAATCACTCGTCAAGACTACTGAAGCCCACTTTTGCTACATTCATTGTTGTGTCTAGCGTAATAGGCGCTTAGCTTACAAATGAAACACCGTGAAAAAATTCATTTCTCTATTAACTAATTAATTATCAGCAGGCTTCTAACACGGAAATTATACTAGTCTCAAGTTAGCGGGGGATGTAGAGACGCTTTTTAGTATCATAGCCTCGATTCGAAGCCATTTTGAAATTTTAACTGTTTCAAGAAATTTCTCAAGTCGACATATCATCGCACAGTATGAAGTTAGCAAATACGTCTATTATTACTGCCGTTATCGCTATTAAATTTTTAATTCTGTTGCTGCTGTCTGCGTGCTTGAGAAATAATGTAATGTTTTTTGTTCATTTTTAGAAGGAGTTCCCAAAAAATAGTTGAGTATTTAGTTCGCAGCAAATGGATGCGGCGTTCTGTGACAAATGTACCGTAACAAGTAGTTATTTAGTTCTTTCTACCTGTAGTGAAGACTTTTCAAGTTAATATCGGACATCTCCAGTTATTCTTAGACAACATTAAAATTAAATTAGCTGATAAACACGGTACTTCATAAGACAAATTGCGTTGCATTACTTCAATAACTTGCGTTTAGCAGCGACGCTTGTAAATTGCTAAGACTGGCAATAAACGCCACTTTCAAAGCCAGAGGATTTTCGTATTTTCTATTAATTCATATCTTCTGTTCATTATTTCCATTTGGTCGAAGCCACCTATTTCAAATAGAGCAAATAAAAAAATACTGCGGAAGATCAACAGTTTTTCGTTGTAATACACTCATTCTACGTGGCCCAAGTTCACATTTTCGCAGAATTACTCTAATTGTAATATCACTTCAACACTGCAGAAAAATATTTCATCGTGGCAAAACTCACATCCGACTCAGAGGGCTTATACTTAGTTGCCAACCTGAAAGTCTAGCTCTGTGGAACACTAGTTTCAGTAAAGTGCTGTTTGCGAAGACTGTTTAGCACTGGTCTTTCTCACCGGGAAATACGTAATTGATTTATTCGACTCCATTGGTTTACTGCAACAGTAATTTCGTCTGCAAGCAACGCTTGCGAATTGCAGTATTAAATTGTGCCATGGCCTCCATTTCTATAAATTCCTGACCTAAACTGGCTCCACGTCACGTCATTTCAAACGCCAGTTACTGCAACGTCTTACTGACACCGACAGGTGTGCGTACTACAAAATTCGTAGTTTCTTTCATGTGATTTTGCAATGACTGAAATAATAGTCACATGACCGCAACATTAGGGGCTACATTTCGTTGTTTCTTTCGTTCTGGGAGATGAGTACTCTGGGTAGTAATCGTTTCCCATTGTAACCAGCGAAATGCAGAAAAATGTGGCCAGTAATCGCTTCACAAACTGCTATTTAGTGCTGTTAAGATGATTTATTTTAACTTTATTGTAGGTGAAGGAATTTAGTTTAATCTTAAAACAATTTAAGCAGGAACGAATAAAAAAAGGTTATTGTCCAGGTAGGAAAAGGTTTGAGAAACAAAATTTGCACATGAAACATTTTTGAAAATTAAAACTGTGTGCCGGACCGAAACACGAACTCGGTATTATACGTTGTATTTACATACATTTACATACATTTACATCATCTTCTAAACAGCACTCACAAGGAACTAATTTATTAAATATTTTTTCAAAACGTGTAATCGGGAAGGATTTTGACTTCCTAGGCGAAGAAAGTGCTCTTCGCCCTCTATTGCACTTCGCTTCCTCCTGTCCTGTCATGGGTTCTTACTTGCTTAATCTCACGGTTCGAGGAATTTCATAAACGCATTCTTGCGCTTTGTGAAGATAGATACTGTATCAGTACCATTTCTGTGCCGTAGGATACACCAATTCGACGATACATTGCTAGGTGAAGAGGGTGGCGGAGGAAAGCAACGTCAACCATCTTTGTTACCCTGGACGTAAACGGGCTACCACGGATGATCAGGACAATAGTGTACTCCACTGCAGTGATGAATACCCTTTCACAACTAGCACAGAAATTAGGATCATCCCCCAGCTACGTGTGAGCAGGTCACCATTCGTCGTCGTCTCAACGAGGAAGGGAAGTATGGACGATAATCGGCGAAGGTATGACCAAACTGCTGTCACAGTTTGGGGTTGGATATCAGCTAGTGGTTGCGGCGTTCTGTGGCAATTGGATCGTCCGTTTTCTAGTTATTACTGCTGCGAAATACTGTATAATGTAACTTTCTTCTGTTCGTCAGAGATTTTCGGAGGCTGAATAATGTTCCAACATGAACATTTTCCTGCTCACGCAGCGAGCTGTGTAAAACACTGGTTTCAAATGAAAGTAGACGTTGAGCTGTTGGACTGGCCTCCAAAGCTGCAGACCTCAGTCCCATAGAGCATGTATGGACAAAGATGCAGAAAATTATTGGGAGCGGAAGACCAGCAACCGACTACGATGCCGGAGGTGTCCGAAACAGTTCATGACGTGAGGGAAGTGTTGTCACAGAAAAACAGAATCGTCCGGAAACTTTTGCCTCCATTCTTTGGCAGCTAAATGCAGTTGTATAGGAGGGGGGCAAACTGGGCGCGGTACTGAATTATTCTGTTGCTATCGAGAAAATTTTGTTTACGGAAAATGAACGTTTTGTATTCCCTCGGAGAAGAGGGAAGTTCATTTGTCTTAGCTCTCTCTCTCTTTCTCTATCTTTCTTTCTCCCCCCCCCCTCTCTCCCTCTACCCCCCCCTCACTAATCTCTCTTTTTTTTTTCAATAGACTCTTGATTTCAAATTTTTTTACGACCATTGATCATAAAGACTGAGAGAAATATGAAACTATTTTTGTTTTGTCCCATGACACATGACGTCAGTGTTGAAGGCGTCAAAGAGAAAGTACTTGGTCGTTTTTCCGTCGAGAAAAAGTATCATTTTAGTTTGTGTTCTCTGTATCTACATGCAGGCAGAATAAGAATACCGACGAAATCACAAAGGAGGTATCATTTCCATTTAACGCCAAACTCAAATCACAATGCATGCGGAGAAAGAGTGATGCAAGACCAGCGGGTAGATGTAAAGTCGAGCATTTAAGTCCTCTACATCATCAGTTATATGCTTATGAATACTTTAAAATTATGTATAATACTTTAAAATTATGAATTCTTCATAATTCTCGTTGCTCAGCTATTATAATAACTCTTACCACGAATTAAAAATCATGAGAATAACAGGATTCGCATCATTTACCTGCATAGTAGGAACTGATCGCCTAAAGCACTATGTCATTCTACCAATAGCTTAAGTTTCATTTACGAAATGGTATAATATGGTTTGTGATGTCACACCTTTTCCACGAAAAAGAAATGAAGCAACGAGTGAAAGTGGCGCAGGGCGTCTTCGACGGAAATGCAGACTGTTCATCTGACTTTGAATTGTGTGAACGGAGCTATTAAGAATATAAGCTAACTGAAAGTGACACGAAGGGTGTTCTGTTAGGTCTTATCAAAGCTGCTTAATTTGAAGATGTTGCGTGTGGCAAAGTGTGAGAAACTTAATAGCTGCCAACGCAAATGCCACACAGTTTCGACACGGTGATAGCAGCGTTACTCATGTGGAATCTGTTCTTGCAGAAAATGGTGTGAGAGACTCTTAAGCATATATTTTGTCCTCATGATTGAAATGTAGCAGAAAATGCAGTTGAATTTGTCACTTATGATATCTATCTTACGACGAAAGTTTTGATGAAATGAAAGAAAACTGTTTGTTTCAGGCCTAGTTTTGAAATGATTCCAGTATATCACAGAGTAATCAAAATGTATATTTACAACGAAATGTATCTCTTCTGATACAGATGCAAAGATAAAAATATGAAAAGCCTTTCTTGATTCGGAACTTCACGTTATTCGTAGCATACATAGGCTCATCGTGGATGTTGCGTTTTGCAATCGATGCTCTGTGGTTGTCTCTTCATTTGTGCGCCTATCATCCATGGAGAGTGTTAGTGAAATCGATCTCAAAAACTGTTTTCCAAGTCAATTATTATAAAAAAGGTGTCTTACCTACTCATAAATATTACAGTGTAAATATTGGAGATCTTCTAAAAATGTGCAACAAGTCTGGCGATGATGTTTGTAGTTTCAGTAGCTTAAGACAGAAAACACGTAATAATTGAGATAGTTAATCATTTGTGTTGTTTAATTTGCAGTCATTGCACCTGAGTGTTGCTAGTACCAACACTCTAGTCCCTAAACCCAGCTACAGAAACTCAGATAAGACTCACTGACATTTTCTTTGGGTATTTCAGCACCCGGTCGCCACGTCTCCGAGACCTCGCAAGGTTGGTATACTCCCTGCTAGAAGTATAGCTGAATCTTGTCAACAATGCAAGATATGTTTGGCAAATCTGTGAATGACGAGTTTCTTACTGGAAGAAGCAGAATTAGCATATAAATTTAATTTTATATATTTGCATTATTTCCATTAAACAATCTGAGCGATTTTTCACATAAGCTGTGAAATAAAGTTATCAATTTAAGATTCTGAGCCCAATAAAATCATTCAACGCCGAAATTCTAATTAATCTCATAGCGTACGTTGTTACCGTATGTGTCCTAGCCAGCACTGGAACAAAACGGGTAAGCTCAACGTTGCAGTACGTGAGGAAATCTGGTCTGCATTTGTTCCCCCTTCCAGTCTCGTTGAACAACACATTTTTAGCCATTTCGTGACAAAGCTACAAGCAGTCTGATCAGTAATCAGTAAGGAAATTTCGTTTGTTTTATTTATGAAATTTTTATTTATGAAATGCCACATTTCCATACTACTTCATTTTGACACAACACAGCAAGTAAACTGTTTCGAAATCCAGAATGAGTAATATTAGGCACGCTCCTGTTACAGATACATTATGTTTTATTTAAATAGACTTTCATCCTACGGATATCATGGTAATATGAATTTCATGTGAATTAGCACGGCGCATATTTTAAAAGCATTTGCCGTTACTTAATTGAATACAGTAGGAAATATCAGAGGGAAATTAATCATCAACAGTATCTTCTCTCGCTTTGTTTAAAATGGTCTTAAACGCTAAGGCAGTTTACCAATTCCCTGCCTGCAGCAACCTAATGAATCTCAGTTAAAGATGTTGTGAAACCAGAGAGAACTGTTTATCGATAAGGCGCTAGGCAGGTAAACATTTGAGCGCGAAGTTCAGAAGAATAAGTGCGTGAGGGATCACTTTTGAAACTCCTGGATAGTTTTGTTAGTAATGCCGGCAGAGCGCGTTATGGTGTAATACCAACAAGTGATGAAGTTTTGTACGTCGTTTTTCTTACACTGCGTTCGATACGTGTTTTAGTAAGTGGAAAAAATACCAGCTGCGGTATAATCAGCCCTGGGGAGGTTTTCAGAATGCACCACAGACTTTTCGAGTCACTAAAGGAAAAATATTATGTCCACACTGCCCTTTTTTCGAGTTTTTGTCTTTTATTAAGGCTCGGTCATTAAGTCTTCTTAAGATGTTTTTGTAAAGGCATTATAACTAGTAACTAGTGAGAATATTGCGTTAGAATCCTCACTGAGCTAGCTAATGACGATCGATCAAAATTGCATTAATATTCAACGCTTTTGTTGTCTTAAATTAGCCGGCCAGAGTGGCCGAGCGGTTCTAGGCGCTACAGTCTGGAACCGCGCGACCGCTACGGTGGCAGGTTCGAATCCTACCGCGGCCATGGATATGTATGATGTCCTTAGGTTAGTTAGGTTTAGGTAGTTCTAAATTCTAGGGGACTGATGACCTCAGAAGTTAAGTCCCATAGTGCTCAGAGCCATTTGAACCATTTGTCTTAAATTAGAACGTACGGTACCCCTGTTCCCGACTTTTGAACCTTACCTATTGAGTGGAAATGTCCCACGACGGTAAAATGGTCGCACTTCGCCACGGGTGTCTGTTATTGGAGCTTCTTGAATGTGCAAAATCATTCATGCCAGAACGTATATCTTGAAGAAAACATATGTTTTGCTAATGTGTTTTGCCCAATAGCTCTCTCATCACACACAATATCAAGATACAGAGCAGCATCTGCTGCTTTCACCCCTCTCCTAAAACCAAATCGACCAATATGTCGCAGATGTCAGAGTTTTTTTCACTTGCAACTTTAATTTATCGCACTTAAACAACGTTCATAAGTTTCAAATACGCAAAACCCTAAGCGTAACTGTGGTACAACATGACTAAAAGAAGGGATCGGTTAGTAGGACACGTTCTGAGGCATCAAGGGATTACCAGTTTAGTACTGGAAGGAAGCACGGGGAGTAAAAATCGTAGATGGAGACCAAAAGATGAATACAGTAAGCAGATTCAAAGGGATGTAGGTTGCAATAGTTACTCGGAGATGAAGAGGACTGCACAGGATAGAGTGGCCTAGAGAGCTGCATCAAACCAGTTTTTGGATTGAAGACCATGACAACAACAACAACTGTGGGAGGGGTAAATAGGATAACTTCAAACAAGAAAACGACCGTAATAAATACACTCATTGCGCACCGCCACGTTCACCTGGTCGGAGGCGTCTAATGTTGGCGGCGGGCTGCGTATGGCAGGTAGCCAGTAGTTGCTGTGAGGCGAGGAAACTCTCGAACGTAAATTGTGCTGATTTTGATGCAGCAACGAGCTGTCTCTTGGACATGTTTCTTGAACTTATTGCGATTATAGGTGGATTAGAAAATGAAACGAATCATGTTTCCGGATCCATCAGACTGATAACCATAGCTGATATCCAACATGCGATTTAAAGAATCTAGGGAATCGAGTGGACCCGATCGCGCGACTTTATATTTATAGAGCACGAAACTTACCACTTCTTCTTCTTCTTCGAATCTTCTTCTTCTTCACTAGACCACAAGCAGATACATTTCTGTAACTCCTCGAGAAGTCTTCTTCCATAAATTTCCGCATCCCGTAGTGTTGCCAGATCGTGCATATGGCGGGACTTACAATTCTAATGTGCGGGCGGGCATATATTCCACCATAAATGGACGACTCGGGCTTCATCTCTGTGGTGGCTGGCCAGCAGCCACGTTTTATGTCTAATATTGTACTTTCTTTTCATTTAGATGAAATAATCTGACTGGCTTCCGTTCCAGATGTGAGTAAGTGAAATTCATTGTTTGAACCCAGATTTGATGTTTGGCTCCTAAGCTTCGACTGCTCTCTTCTGTCAAGTTCCGAGAAGTCCTCATCTACATTAGGAAAGATGGACATCATGAAAATAAGTATACCACAACAGTATCATTTTGGCTCACTAGTAACGAACTCGATTTCCCAAGTGCTGGTCGATATACAAGTCGGTTTGGATCTTCCTGGAGAAACAGTGCAATTTGTAACTTTTTACCTCGTTTTCAGTGTTCGATCTGTAGCCGGCCAGGATGAAATTCAGCGACCAAATCCTAAGACAAGCTCTTCACTATAAGCCCACCATCTACTCAGTACATTGTAGGAGTGACTAGAAGTGTCTATTTTTGAAATACTGAGAAACAGCACAATAAAGGTGCAGAAAAGACTCCACGGAACTATTAAATTACAGTAATTTGTGTGTTGTTTGTCATTTAGGAGATCATCACCCGAGACAAACGTTGCTGAAGCAATGAATACTCAGGTAAATCTGGAAGTGACAAACATACTGAATAGCAAAGTTGCAAGCTTTTTCACCTCTTTTTTATGTATCTGCATCAGAAGAGAAACTTTTTCTTTGTAAATATACATTTTAATTACTTTGTGATTCACTTAAATCATTTCACAACTGTGACTGAAAGAAAGAGTTTTCTTTCATTACATTAATACTTTTGTTGTAAGATAGATATGGAAGTGTATAATTTAACTGCATATTCTGTACATTTCAAGCATAATGGTAGACTATATGCTTCAAAGATTCTCAAGCCTTTTTCTGCGTGAGCAATTTCTACATGAGTAATTTCGTAGTTACTGTGACGAAGTTTTGAGACATTTGCATTAGCAGCTATTAATTTTCTCAACCTCTCCACACAACGTATCTCCAAAAAATGTAGGTTTGATAAAATCTGGCAGAATACCTACCGTATCACTTTCAATTATACTCTTCATAACTCCATTCATGGAATTTCCGTCGAAGGCGCCCTGCGAGACTTTCACTAGGTATATAATTTCCTTTCATGGATAAGGTATGACATGACAGACCATATCATACCATTTAGTAAATGAGACGTACGTTATTGGTAGAATGGCGTAGAGGTTAAAACGCAGTGGGTTCGGCTTTTGCAGCTATGAAGTGCGGACGTGATTTGTGTTTCCACCTGTGGGGCACGCGCACTCGCTTTTGTTTACTATCAGTGACCATCACTTACGTGTCATTTACGAGTGGTAAAGCATGACCAGCCGTTACTGAAAATCGTCACTGCGATTAACCTTCTGCAATCATTACACCCTAGTCTACGTATTATGCTCATATGGTAGGAGATGAGGTACAGGCAGAAGTAAAGCTGTGAGGATGGGCCGTGAGTCATGCTTGGGTAGTTCAGATGGTAGAGCACTTGCCCGTGAAAGGCGAAGGTCCTGAGTTCAAGCCGTGGTCTGGCACACAGCTTTAATCTGCCAGGAAGTTTCAACAATTTTATAATATGGAATAACTGTTTTACACAGTCTGCAAACATGAGACACTTGAGACTGAAATAAATTGAATAGTGTAACTGAATAGTATGGTACTGGAGACTATTACAAAATCAGTGATTTCTGCATGTGGGAATACTATTACTTTCTGATTTAAAATATAAGGAAATTGTTGGTATGTAGTAATATTTTTGTTATACTGACCTACCAGTGATAACACATATCATATAAGAGTGGTGAAAAATTAAGCTGTATCTGAAATTGGTATTGTTTTGCTGTTATTATCATGCTGTCACTAATTAAGACTTATCCAATGATGGAGTACAAAATACTAAAGCTCTTCATACAAAAACCAGTAGAAGTATTAAATTTTTTTTTTGTTATATCTGTAACAACAAAAAGCACTTACCTCAGGTTTCCAGTGATATTCAACATAGCCACAGATGTTCACTTCTTTCACCTGTTTCCTATGTCAGATACTTAAAAATCGAAAGCTGATTTGTCACTGACCATTTAGATGACACCAATCAAAACTGATTTTCCAAGTAAAAACTGATTATCTAACAGAATAGCCATAGTTATCAAGAAATGCAATGGTGTATGACTAGGCAAGAGATAATCAGAGGGGCCAGAAACATAAATGTACACAGTTAAGAACTGCTGACAACAACATGAACGTTGGCAATATTAGAGAAGAAATCTTTCATACTACTGCTACCCTAGACAAATTTTCAAGTATTTTATTCAGTGATCTGAAGTGTCACTAACTATGCAAACACATAAAAGTGATACTCCTCTTTGACACAGAAGAAAACATTTGATTAACATATCTGTACTCACGTATTAGAATATTTTGTTACAACTCCCATCAACAGCTGGTATTACATATCTGTGTGGGTGAGTGAATGGAGACCATTTTATCTCAACCAATGAAAGGCAACAAATGATAAGACATGGTTGTGAGTTGTGCTAGCAGTGATATTTGTGTTTGTGAAATAATACATCCACAGTCCTTTGCAGGCTGTTATGCAACTGAACGCTGAATTTTTTGGGATCTGTTGCTTCACTTTCATTAGTAAGAAGTACAAGTCACTGATATACAACAGTGACATAGTTGTTTCAATTGCTTTCCACTTAAGACAATCAGACTTACACACTAATGTATTGATGCCTCATCCATTGCACTGTCTTCTTACATAAATAGATTACACTATGAAACAGCAGATTTTGCGAAATCTTTCTTTCAATGTTTATAACATTTCATCTCACAAAACTGAATTAATCATGAATGGTTTTTTTCTGGTAGATGGTCATTATACATGTTTAAATATTTCATCTATGTACAAATGACAAAGAGAACTAACTCACTCTTTTGCTTCACACATTTCATGATGAAGTGTAACAGGAGGCAACATGTTTATTTAACCTTGATGGTTATACAACAGGAGAATAGTAACCATACGTGTTATTAAGAATTGCAGTGGGGAAGGGTGTGGTTTTGATACATTCAAATGATATGCTAAATAGATAGCAACAAACTCCACACATACACATATGGACAACACTCAAAGAAACAGAAAATAGTTTCAAACATTTAGTGAAGGAAGAGGATAATGTTAGTGTCTGTGAACTTAGAACCAGCATAAAAATTAATCTTTCCTATAGTATATGAAATCCAAAGGTAAAGCTGGAAACATTACTGCCCTGTTTTTCCAAGAAATTAAAAGTACTGCTGTAAAAAATGAAGATCAGTTACTGTAAGACTTGCCTATTGAGAAGAGAGTCTAAAACTGAAGACAGAAATGTAAGCAGAAGAGGACAGAGGTAAGTGGTTACACATCTTTGTCATAAGGTCTCTTCGATATGTTTATCTACCGCTACATAAACTGGACTCAAATTAAAAGTAGATACATACCAGGTAAATATTAAAATTAATTTTATAACGCAGTATTTACTGTCTTACAGTGACTAAATCCTAATGTAGTTAAGTCTGATATACATTGAATAGTTTATCTGAGTATTAGGTTAACGGAGAATATTAGGCAATTTATGGCCTCTGCAAGAAGGTATATCATTATGTACTGATACGAAACAGAAAGAACTTTATGATATACAGAAATGAGTACTATTTTGACTATTTACTTCTATTGAAGTTTCGGAAATGAAGTAGCTCATACGTTGGCATGATGAGGCAGACCGCACTCCATTCCATTAATCTCATCAAGAAAAAATTCCTGGAAGTATGAGGAATGGAACGTGAAACCTAAGAATAGCTATTACTAACACTGACCACTCAGCCATGGTGATGGACATAAGACATAGCAGACTGTTCCTAATGTCTCTGTACATTTTAATAACACTTTCCCTCAGAGATATAGAATCTCAAGATGGAGTTTATACTGGGTGTTTGTAAAATCCATCATCAAATATTTCATCTATTGACAAATGACAAAGGCAAGGTATTGCACCATATTATTTCACATTTAACACATTGAAATAAAAAAACCAGATTTCATTTACATTTATCCATGGGTAGCCCTCAAAGGGAGAATGGAAATGGTGTGCATTTTCAATTTGTACAGTGAAATAGGATATGGCTTGGGTTAAGGCTATAGTTACACTAATTATGAAGCAATAAAATCCCCATCAACATCCTTCAGTGAGCATGCAAGAGGACTTATAGGGGACTAATGCTTATGGTTCGCACACACTGACAGTTATATCCAATATTAACATTTGTCCATGGCAACATATTGTGAACTCAAAATATAATAAATTACGTACATATAAAACTCCTATTAACAATTTCATAACACGGAATTAGTGCCTTACACAGTCTGGTATCATGTGATACTTGGGACTGAAACAAATGGAACAGTGTAACTGAAAAGTAGGTTACAGTAGCCTATTACAGAATCTCTGACTTCTGCATATGAGAATACTATTATGTTCTGATATGAAAAATGAGGAAACGATAATTGTGTAGTAATATATTTGTTATACTAAGCAACCAATAACAACACAAGTCATAGAAAGGTTGTACTCATACTCTCACTAATGAAGACTTATGCAATGACAGTGTACAAAATACTAAACCTCTTCATAAGGAAAATAACAGAAGTTATGACGTTTGTGTGTTTAATTGTATGACACCGGAAAGCAGTTAGCTCAGATCTTACAGAGATATTCGACATGACTAAGGATGTTGACTTCTTACATTTCTCTATTTGATCATATACTAACCATGTCAAAAGTTTAGTTCTCATTGACCATTTCCAACACACTAAACAATGCTGATTTTTCAAGTAACAACTGCTATTTACCAGTATAGTCAGGAGAAGGAATGGTGTTTTACTAGGCAAGAGGGGATCAGAGGATCTCAAGACATAATTGTAAACAGTTAAGAATTATTGATTACAACCTGAACTTTGACAATGTTGTAAAGTAAATATTTCTTACTGCTGATATTCTAGACAAAATTTTCAAGCATTTTATTCATAGATCTGTTGTGTCACAAACTCTCCAAACACATAAAAGCATTAGTTGTCTGTAAGACAATAGAAATAGTTTGATTAAAATATCTCTACACACCCAAAAGAGTAGCTTTTTACATCCCCCATTAACAGCTGGTATTACCAGTCTATCATGATGAGTGAATAGAGAGAATGTAGTTCAACTCATAAAAAGAAACAAATATTAGGCATGGTTGGAAGTTGTGTTACAAGTGATGCATGCAGTTGTGAAAGAATTTGTTCTCAGTTACTTGCAGGTTATTGTTCAAGTGGACTGATGTAGAAGTTTTTTGGACTGTAAAGGACCACTTCTAGTATTAAGAAGCACAAGTGACTGACATGAATGCTGTGTTTCCATTTCCAAAACACTTAATACATTCAGACTGACACACTCATGTATTACTGGTAATAGATAAGTTATGACCCGACCTTTCTACATAAATAGATTACAATTAGACATAGTAGATTTTACAAAGTCTTCCTCTCAGTGTTGACAACATATCCTCTAATAAATCAAATTTACCACCGTCAGGTATTTTCTAATAGGTGGTTGACATCTGTGTTAAAATAATTGATCTCTCCACAAATGACAAAGACAAATTATCACACCACACTAATTCACATATTTCAATGTAATGTGAAAAAGCAGACAGTCGTTTTATTTAACAATGATGATTGTGCAACAAGGCAACAGTGACAGTGTGTATTCTTAAACAATGCAGTGAGAAAGAGGCTTGTTTGTATACATGCTTTTGTGATGCTAAGCATGAAACAACCGACCATCCAATTACAGTTTTCCAGTATACACTGCAAAATGTAGCAAACTTGTTCATACAGCTTGGGAAGGAAGAGGATAATTTTAGGATCTGAACTAGCATGAAAAGAAATCTGTCTTATGACAAATGTAATTAAAATATAAGGTAGGAAAAAGTTTTGGTATGTTTTTCCAACACATGAAAATAATTGTTGTACAAAATAAAGATCTGTTACCAAAGGAATTCACTTTTCAAGTAGAGTGTCTGAGAGTGAAGACACAAAAGTAAGAAAAAGTAGGCTCATACAAGTGGTTTACCATACATTTGCTGTAATATTTGATCCATATGTTCATCTACTGTCACATAAAGTGAACTCAGAATAAAACTAGGTAAATATGAGGTGAATGTTATAAATAATGTTATAATACAGTATTAATTGCCTTACTATGACTGCATCCTTGATAGAGTTAAGTCTGACACCCATTGAATAATTTATCTTATAATTAGGTAAGTGGAGAATATTCGGCAATCTATGGCTTCTGTATGAAGGAATATTGTTATGTACTGACATGGAAAGAAAGGATATGCAGAACTGATTTTGTTTTAGAGTAACATAGTGATACAGACACAAATGATAGAATAGTAGCAACTTACTATCGATATTTCTGCAATCTGTATTGTCATTGATGTTACACTTGTTCTATCCCTAACAAACACTTAGAACAAGAGCACACAGTGTACTATATATTTTCATGCAAATCTACTACAATTACTGAGATGTAGTTTCAAGGGGTTTCACTAGTAATCCCTGAGCACAGGACACTTTTTCATATTTAACATTGAAACTGATGTAGTTTTCTTAGACCAATTTATTACAGATGACACTTCAAATGCAAAAAGCTGATTTATTATTGACCTTTTAGATGATGCCAAACATAGTTGGTTCTAGAATCGAAAGTTTCACAGATACCTGCATTGTTGTAGTTGCTTTAGACATGATGGCATGCCACTAGGCAGCAGGAAAGCAGGAGGGCGTAACTCATTAAGATACGCTTTTATGACCCCTTGATCTCCAGATGCACAATGGCAATGTTTGACAGGAAATTCAGGTATCGATTCAGTCATCTTATTCAGTTATCTGAAATATCACTATCTATGCCAACACAGAGAAGCATTGTTTTCTATTGGCTCAGGGAACTAATGAATTAAATTATCTTCAGTGAAGACTGTTGTGGCTTGGAACAGCTTCCACACGCTTTCGTCTTGCCAGTCCTTTAACAGAAGTTAAATACACATTCTAATTTCATTATAAAATGATAGGAATCGCTTTGCCTGTGATATTACAAAATTTACTCCAGATATGTAGGATTTTTCGAAATGTGAAAAACAGTTTGAAGGTACAACATGGTAATGTACCTAGTAACAAATATTCTATTCAGATAGAAAAGTGTTCTAACTGACAATATCTCATCAACACTGTATCTAATAATCTATGTTCTAAATTATTACTCTACTGGAGTCCAATAACCAGGAAGTATAGCAACTTGAGAAGAAGTGTTATCAAAACTAGATACAAGCTAAAAATATTCCAGAGCAGGAGCTATTGGAAACCAAGACGAATTACATTTGAAGTGCTCATGTTTGTGTGGACACTGAAGATGTTCAACTCATTTGCAAATATGATGTGTTAGAAGCTGAACAGCATCTCTCTTTTGGACTCTGCAGTTTAATGTAACAACATAACCTCTGTCACTTGTTTCACTTAGAATGGTTAGGAGATGTGAAAATCCTGCTTAAGTATTAAGTATCAGAACCGTCATACATGGAATGCTGCCAGAGCTTCTCCCATTTCATTCCAACTAATATATTCACCTAAATGCACTAATTTATTAATACCAGATTTGTCGTGCTATCTACTTACAGCCACTCGGGGTACACGTGCGGTCTGAGGCACCTTGTCACAGCCCACGCAGCTCCCTCCTTCATAGGTTTGAGTCCTCCCATGGGCATGGGTGTGTGTGTCGTTCTTAGCGTAAGTTAGTTTAAGTAGTGCGTAAGCTTAGGAACCAATGACCTCAGCAGTTTGGTGACTCATGACTTGAGCAGTTTGGTCCCATAAGACCTTACCACAAATTTCCAAAATATCTACTTACATATGGCGATATGTATACAACATGAAATATTTTAGAATAATTGAGCCTCAATAAAGATAAAATTACATGTCAAATGTTATATAACTGTGATGAGCCTGTAGAGTCGCGTGGGTGTTATCCATCTTTAATCACATCATCTATACATAGTTAATGAGGACAATGCATTAAACAATGGTAAATCAAGTTTCGATTATCAATAATAGTACAGAAAGAATAAACTGCTACTCATCATAAAGAAGACACACTGAGCTGATGAAATGCACAATGATAAGACTGTTACAGTTTTGTTGTACAGTATCTCCAGAATGTCAAGCTTTGTATTTGAACGTAATTGATGTAATGTCACCATACAATACATGCACTAACTTTTCAAAGTTATGACAACAGTACATTATACCACTTACATAAATTAAGAAAAAAAGAGATGTCACTGTGGAACCTTGATGCACACCATGCTTTATTTAAACGACCCACCATACTGTTTAAGCAACCCAAATTGTTTCCTGTTGCTCACACATGATTTTATGAGTTCATACACAGTCCTCTAGTAACCAGGTTCCACTGATTGTCAACTAATATGGTGACAATGACACAACCTAAGCAATTATCACGATCAAGGAACACTCCACTAACATAATGCTCCTTCTTTATTGCAGTTACTATTTTGCCTATGTAACTGTACTGCAGCTACTGAAGTTAAGTAGCTCCTCAGGTGGCATGATGAGGCTGACTGCATTCCATTCAAGTCCCCTCATCATCAAAAATTTTCTCTCTGTATCAGGAATGGAACTCAAGTCCTAAACACAGCTTTCAGTAACACTGAACACCCAGATGTGGTGATGAAGATACGGTATAGCATACTACACATAATCTCTCTATAATTTTAATAACACTACATGTCAGAAATATAGCACCTCAAGATAAGGATATTACTTACTATATGTTAATTCCATCCTCAAATATATCATCTATTCATAAATGAGGAAAGCAAGATATTGCACCATATTGCTTCACATATATCAAGATAAAATAAAATGTCGATTGGATATATATTTATCCATGGTGAGCCTGCAAAAAGGAAATGTAAATGGTCTGCATTCTTAACTTGTACAATGAAAAAGAATATATTTTGGATGAAGGCTATATTTACACTCAGTATGACACAATGACGTCCCAATTTAGAGGCCTCAGATATCTGGGAGAAAATGCTGTATTTATTTATTTATTTATATACTTGTTCCATAGATCTGTACATGTGAGCAACTCACTCAGATGTGGAACGTGTCAATGTACATAATAAAATACATAGAATGAAGACATTGTTATAGTATTAATAACAGTGCACAAAAGTCATACTTATTAGCTTAAAAACTAGTCAACATAAATGTGAAGATAGCAGTTTCATATTTAGGGCATTATTGCATCTATTTTAACCTTGAACAGTAATTAAAACTCCCCACTTTGGGTTTAAAAGTGACCCAAAAATGGAAATGAGAAAAACAGAAATTTTTACATTAGGGCATTATTACATTAGCTTAACAGTACACAGTGTCAAAAAATTTAAAATCATCTTTCCAACCTGGGTTTTGCTTATTTCTCTGAAAGAATTCCTCTGGTGAATAAAGTGAGGTCTCAAGTAAATAATTTTTCAAGCTACGTTTAAATACTGATGTACTACTCCTTATACTTTTGATGCTGTTGGGTAGTGAATTGAAAATTTTCGTTCTGGCGTACTTTACCCCTTTCTGAATAAGTGTCAAGTACTTTAACTCACAGTGGAAATCCTCTTTTCTTCTGGTGTTATGTTCATGATGTAGGCAATTCGTTTCATACAGAGTGGGGTTATTTATTATGAAGCACATCAGTGAATATATGTACTGAGATGTTGCTGTCAGTATTTCAAGTCGTTTAAAAAGATTTCGACATGAGGTTCGTGGGGGTACACCACAAATGATTCTTATTGCTCTTTTTTGTGCTGTGAGGATTTTCTTTGCAGCAGGTGTATTGCCCCAGAAGATGATGCCATAACACATGACTGAATGAAAATAGCCAAAGTAAGCTGACTTTGAGATGGTAATGTCATTGAAGCGTGACAAAATTCGTAAAGCAAATGTTGCCGACGTCAGCCGTTTTAGTGTTTGTAGAACGTGATGTTCCCAGTTCAGCCTACTGTCCACGTATACACCTAGGAATTTTGATAAGTACACTTGCTTTATCATCTGATCATTCTGTGTGATAACTATTTCTTTTGGGTTTTTGTGGGTTGTCTGGAACTGGATAAAATTGGTTTTTTCAGGTTTATTGAAAGGGAGTTAATACTAAACCAACCCAGAACTTCTTTAGGGATATCATTGACCTCGGATTCTAAGTCAGTAGTTGACACATTATCCACCACAATGCTCGTATCATCAGCGAACATTGTAAATTTACACTTCTTAATGATGGATAAAGGCAGGTCATTAACATATATGAGGAACAGCAAGGGCCCAAGCACTGATCCCTGTGGCACTCCATGCTGCACAATTCCCCACTCAGAGTCCACTATATATTGTGATACACTATCTGAAACATCTAGAATAATCTTCTGCTTCCTATTTTCGAGGTACGATTTTAACCAGTTCCCTACAGGTCCTGTAATTCCATAATGACAGGCCTTCTTGAAGAGTATCTGGTGATCTACACAGTCGAACGCCTTTGATAGGTCGCATAAGACACCAAATGGCAGCCTCTTGCTTCTTATAGACTCTAGAACATCATTTGTGAATGAGAAAATTGCGTTATCTATTGACACTCCCTTTTGAAAACCAAACTGCTGACTGTTAATGATGTTCAGGTCACCAAGGTGTGCCACAATCCTGTTGTACAGAGCTTTTTCTAGGACTTTTGAAAATGTTGTTAATGGAGAGATAGGGCGATAGTTTGACGCATTTGTAGCATCCCCTGCTTTGTACAGGGGCCTGACAACAGAGTATTTCATTCTGTCTGGAAACACTCCTTGTTGCATGGATGTGTTGCAGATGTGAGACAAAACTTCGGTCACTTCACTACAGCAAGCCTTCAACAGCTTGCTTGAAATATCGTCGATACCAGCAGAATGTTTATTTTTCAAAGACTGTATGATTTTTTTGATTTCATTGGCAGTAATGGGAAGCACACTTATTTGACTGAAAGGTTCTGGAAAATTATTTTTCATTATACAGGCAGCTTTATCTACAGAACCATGGCAACCTATCTGTGTTGGGACAGTTAAAAAATGTTGGTTAAAGATTTCAGCAATTTCCTCACTATTAGTTATCTCTGAGTTGTCAACAGTTAAAACAATATTTTTGTCTTTGGTGTAGTTTACAGTCCCTGTTTCTCTCTTTATCACATTCCAGATTGTTTTAATTTTATTTTTAGAATTAGTAATTTCAGATGCTATACACATACTTTTAGAGTTTTTAATTACTTTGGCAAGAACTTTACAGTAGAGTTTATAATGTTTTAGCTGAGCAGGGTTGTTAGAAGTCTTTGATGCTATGTAGAGTTGTCATTTTCTCTGACAGGAAGCTATGATGCCCTTAGTGACCCATGGTTTTTTTGCAGACCTAGCAGGCTGGACTCTGTATGACTTTTTTGGAAATACACTCTCAAAGATACCTGCTATCTCATTTGTGAATAAATTGTATTTTGAATTAGTAGTTTCTGCTAGATAAACAGGTGTCCAGTCAGTATGCTGAAGACATGATCAGAACGTTTGAATAGCTTCCTCACTTATTTTCCTTACTGTTTTCCATCTAAGTGAGGTGTCACTCAGAGGAATTCCCAAGCTGTTGAAAGTAACTCGTTGTCTGTCATGGTCAGACAGACCATTTATAACCATTTCAATATTAATATGGTTGACTTTACTCTGATTAACAAAAACGTTATCAATGAGAGTACTGGAAGAGGTTGTGGTTCTGGTGGGCGAGCTAACCACGGGAACAAGGTTGTACGTGCACATGAGATTTTCAAACTCCACCTTGCAGGGAGAATTAACCAAGAAATCTATGTTAAAATCCCTAACAACTACCATGCCCCTATTTTTTCTACTTAAGTACAACAAAAGAGTATCTAATTGTTTAACAAACACTTTAAAATTTCCAGATGGTGCCCTGTAAACTGCCACAACTGTTAATCTGGAGACAGTGTCTGGCACCTCTATAGCACATACTTCAAAATGTAGCTCAAAGCAGAATCTTTGTACATCTATTGCCGTGAACAAGACATTGTTTTTTACAGCTACTCCCCCTTTGTCCATATAGTTTCTGCAATAAGACGTTGCCAAAACATAGTTGGGAATAGGGACCACTTCAATACCAGCAGTGATGTGGTGTTCTGTTAGACACAGAATGTGGGCACTGTTTATACCTTTTGTGTCTTCTATATTTGCTGTGAACTGATCCAGCTTGCAGTATAGGCCTCTTATGTTCTGATGAAACACTGTTAACTTTTGTTTGTCTTTAATTGTATTGCTAGTTGAGTGAACTTTCGTTTGTGTATTAATTACTTGTTGCAGATTTTTGTTACTGGACCAAATCCTGCTAGAGTTGGCCCAGCTCACTAGTTTCCCTCGTTAGTTAGGGCTATGACTGGTCTGCTTTCATGGTCGTTATTGTTTAGGCCTATTATTTCATGAAAAGTTTTTCCAATGTCTGCTGCTAGTTTATTTATGCCAAACTGATTGAGATGTAGTCCATGCTTTGTGAAGCAGTGTCTCTCATACCTGTCTGTATTCAGTAGTGTCACATTCGTAAGCTTAGTGCAAAAGTGTTTCAGTTTACTATTCGTTAGGCGAATTTCTCTGTTCACACAAGACCAGTCTGCCAGGTCATACCTCGTGGGCACAGTTGTTAGTATTATGTTTGTATGCTGTAATAACTGCAGCAATACGAGTAGCTTTTTGATGAAAGTGCTGGCCTCGTTGCAATAAACATCGTTTGCTCCTGCGATTGACGCAACACAGTCTTTTTCCGTGAATTTAGCGCATTCTGTGTGTATGTCTTCTACCACATTCACGAATCTTGCACCTGGTTTAACAATTGCTGATATACACGAACCATCTTGAGCAGAGTTCGACATGCATGTCGAAATATTGCGAGCATGACTGTCTCCAAATATTTTTGCGTTATTTCTCCGTTGTGTTTGTTTACGTACGCGATCGGAACTTTTTCTTACGTAACCATGCGTGTTTTGTGTACACTTGTTGCCGTCTACATTTTAGATGCACTGTTTTTGTTATTTGAATTATCACTGTTTATCAAGCACTGAACTTTGTCCACTGTTGAGGCTTCTTTATTCACTTGTGGGTTTCCTTTCTTGTATATAAATGTGGTGTCGTCGACGGTTACGTTTTCACGGCGTACATAACTCTGATCTACACACACTGTCGAAGCACTACTGTTTTGTAGAGCTGTATATCGGTCTTGGAGGACAGCGTATTTCACTTCTAGCATTTCAGTATCGGTTTGTAGCATTCTAATTATTTCGTCCTTATTTTTGATAATGTTTGAAAATTTACTTTCACACGCGGCTGCTATGCACGGCTCACAGGTCCACAAATAGTCATCAGTTACGAGTTTTAAGTTGATCTTGCAGCAATTTTCATGAAACCAGTACTTGCAGGTTCTACACTGAATTCCTTTACGAACTTTTCTGATACACAATTTACAGTTACTATTACTTTTATCTTCATAACTGGGAGCTGAACCTACACGTACTTTCTCTATCGGCGCCATCTTGTCTCAATCCTGAAAGAAAGTGATTATTTTAAACAACCAGAGAAGGAAGTTGACATTGTTAGTGTCCATGAACCTAGAATTACCAATGACAATATATCATTCTCAGTTTAAAATTAATCTAATATAAAATAGAAATTATTAACACCTTGTGTTTCTAAGAAATAAAAATGGTTAGTGTACTGAATGAAGGTTTACTACTGCATGAACAGACAATACAACAAGAAAATTCTCCAGGGAGCATGCAAGAGGAATTATAGTGCACTAATGCAGTGGTTTACACACACTGACAATTATACCCAATCTTAATGTTGTCCAAGGTAACACAGAGTAAACTCAAAACATAGTAAAATACATATAATATTAATAATTTTATAACATGGAATTACTGTCTTCCACAGTCTGCAAACAAGAGGTACTTGAGACTAAAACAAATGGAATAGTGTAACTGAAGAGTAGTTTACAGGAGCCTGTTACAAAATTTGTGATTTCTGCATGTGGGAGTATGTCTTTGTTCTGATAAGAAAAATAAGGGAATGGTTGATATACACTAATGTTGCTGGGATACTAATCTACCAATAATAGCCAATATCATACACAGATGATACTATCATATCACTACTCACCTATTATAATATCTTACATCTCCCATTATCTGCTTGTATTACATGTCTTCCTGGATGAGAGAATGGAGAGGAAGTTGTCTCAACTGACAAAAGGAAATGGATATTGGGCATGGCTGGGAGATTGTATTTCCAGGTTATATGAGCAACTGTGAAACAATAGGTCTTGAGGTATTTGTTGATTATTTCTCAAGTGGAATTATGTAGAACTTTTTGTGAATATAGAGCTCCACTTTAAGTATTAAGAAGCACAAGTCACTGATATGAACACTGACAAAGTGTTTCCATTTGCACAACAATTCATAGAATCAGACTGACTCATTAATGTATTAATATATGAGCTATAACTATATCTTCTTACATAAACAGATTAAAACATGATACAGTAGATTTTACAAAATCTGTCTCTCAGAACTGACAATATATGATATAATAAATCCAATAACCACAATCAGGTTTTTTACTGATATGTGTTTGATATCCATTTGTCAATATTTTATCTATGTACAAATGTCAAAGACAAATTACCACACCATTCATAGTTAAGGTAATGTGTAAAAATTTATTAATCCTGATAAATGTGCAATAAGAGACTGGTAACAATGTGAATTCATAAACAGTACAGTGAGAATAGGGCAGGTTTGAATACATGCTTTTGTTATACCAAGTATGAATCAACAAAACTTCCCACTCACCAGTATCTAGAATATTCTTTTGAAAGTAGCAAATTTCTTAAAATATCCCAGATAATTTTAGTGTCTATGAACTCTTAACTATCATGAAAAATACATCTGTATTATAAGAATTGAGATCAAAATATAAGGTAGGAAACATTATTGGTATCTGTCTCCAAGAAATGAAAATCAGTGTCATACAAAATGAACATCTCTTACTAAATAATTACCTTTTCAGGAGGAAGACACAAAAGTATGCAGAAAGAGACTAATGTAAGTGGTTTACCTCTATTTGTCATACTCTTTCTTCCGTATGTCTGTCTACTGCTACATAAAGTGAACTTTCAATAAAGCTAGATAAATATGAGGCAAATATTAAACGTAATTTTATAATGCATTTTATAATGCATGCATAATGCATTATTACAATGACTGCATTATTGCTATAGTTAAGTCTGGTATTATTGAACTGTTATAAGGTAATTATGTTAATGGATACTATTAGGCAATCTATGACTTCTGCATGAAGTAATAACATTATGTAGTGATATGAGAAGAAAGGATCTTTATGATATACAGAAATGTTTTCCTTTTGCAGTATCATAGCAATACACACATAAATGATAGAACAGTTGTAACTTAGTATGAACATTTCTGCAATGAGTATTGTCATTAAAGTTACTGTTGTTCTGATCTAACAAACACAAAGAACACTAGCATGCATAGTAATATGTATTTTCATCGCAAATCTACTAAAATTACTGAGATGTTGTTTAGATGTCTAATACTAGAAAGCAATGAGCACAGGACACTCATTATTATTTAACATTAGCACATATGTTCTTTTCTTAGACTATTTAGACACAGACAACACTTCAAATAGCAAAAGCAGATTTATTTTTGACCTTTTAGATGATGCTGACCACAGTTGCTTCCACAATCAAAAGTTTCATGTCTATCAGTATAGTTGTAGTTACCTCAGAGGTGATGCTGCCGCAGTTTGCAGCAGTACAGCAGTAGGTCGTAGCTCAATCAGATACACTATTATGTACTCGTGATCTCCAAATACACAATGACAATGTTTCACAGGAGATCTAGGTCCCTATTCAGTCATCTTATTCAGTTATTTGAAACATCACTGTCTATGCAAAACCATAAAATCATAATTTTCTTTCAACTCAATCGACAACTTTTATTAACTTATCAGTAGAGAAGAGTGTTGTAGCCTGGAACAATTTCCACACTCTGGCCAGCCCTGTAGTAGAAGTTTAATATACTTGATGATTTCATTTTAAAACAATGGAAGCACTTTGTGTATGATGCAGTCTTTCTCTGATATTATAAAAGCTACTTCGGAAAAGTAAGACCTTTCTAAATGTAAAAAACTGTTCCAAAGAAGAACGTGGTCATGTACCTAAGAATAATTATTATATTCAGTCTGAAATGTGTTCTAACTTATAATATTTCATCAGCAGTGCATTCAATAACCTGTGTACTACATTACTGCTCTACTGCATGCCAAAAACCAGGAACTAAATCAAATTAAGAAGAATGTTACAAAAACCACCAATAAGCTAAAAATATTCCGAAACTGAAGTTATTGGCAAACATGAGAAATTTCCATTTTTGAAGTGCACAAATTTGTGAGGATAGTAATGAAATTTAATTCATTGGTAAATATCATGAGTCAGAAGGTGAACAGCATGTAGCTGCTTGATTTTATACTTCAGTTAATACTTGTTTTTCTTGGAACACTAATACACTAATGTATTAATATCTGATTTGTCATGCTATTTTTTTCTAACATATGAAGATTTGTGTACAAGAGGGCATATTTTAGGGTGATGAGTCTCAATACTGATTAAATTTCATCTCAAAAATCTATACAGTTACGATAAGGTTTCACTGTCTTGTGTATATTACCCATCTTTAGTTACATCATCTATGCACAGCTAACGAGGACAACATATTAAATAATAGTAAATACAGGTTGGAGTATCAATAATATTAGGAAAAATTTAAGTTACTGCTTACCGTAAGGATCACACATTGAGTTGCTGACAGGCACAACCAAAAAAACAGTTACACATTTGTTGAACATCATAGCCAGACGGTCAAGCTTTGAGTTGCCACACAATTGATCTACTGCCATCATACAATACAGTGTCACAAGAACAGCACAGTATACTGCTTGTATACATTAAGACAACAGTACATACCACCATGGAACTTTGAGGCTCACCGTGTTTTACATTACTAAGTTTTGATTTAAATGACCTGCCACTTATATTATATGTTGCTCACACATCACTTTATGAATTCAGACACAGATCATCTAATAACCATATTCTACAGCTTGTCAAATAATATGGTGATGATTGCACAACCAAGACCTTTTCAAAGATCAAGGAACTCTCCACTAACATACTGCTTGTTCTCTATTGCAGTTTCTATTTTGCCTATATAACTATATAACTCCTCAATTGGCATGATGAGGCAAACTGCACTCCCTTCCAGCCCCACAAGTAGAAAAGCTCCTTGGATGTATGAGGAATGAAACTCAAGTCTCAGGGATAGCTGTCAGTTACATTGGCAGCACAGCAATGTTGATGGTTACCTTACATAGTAGACTTTACATAAGCTGTCTCTCCATTTTAATAACACTTTATCTTAGAAATATAGTATCTCAAGATACATAGCTTACACAGTGTTTCTCACACACATACCCCAATATTTCATACATTCACAAATAACAAAGACAAGATATTGCACCATATTGCATTCCACATAATAAGATAAAATGTAAAACTGGATTCATTTCATATTTATCTATTGGGACTCTGCAATGAGGGAATGGAAGTGATAAGCATTTTTAATTTGTGGAAATGAAATAGAATAAGGTTGAAATCCAGGCTATTGTTACAATAAATGTGAAGCAACAAGGTCAACACTTACAGTCTTGGAATATATATCTGAAAATGCAGCAGATTTTTTCTAACAACCAATAAAGGAAGTTGATAGTGCTATTGTCTGTGAATCTAGATTACAATGACACTATACAAAGGCAAATCAGAATGTTGTTGTCCCATACTTTTTTTACTAAATTATGGTTGTAAATGTAAAGTCACACATATATTTGCAGCATTGGGCCTTTCTTGGTTTGTGCTGATCTTATCCACATGTTGCTCTCACACATGCTATTGCTGTCACTTTTTAAAAGTGGTGGTTGTGGTACACATGTCCAGGGTATTAGAGCAATGAAATGTGATTCATTTTATATGGAGCAAGGGATGAATGCACATCATCATCTATAGGCAAATGCAGCCCATATATGAGGACAGCTCTCTAGCTTAGAGAACTGTGAGGTGGTGGTGTTGTAAGTTCGACAAAGACTGTGAAGTCTTGCATGACAATGAGCAGTTGAGGAGACCACGTTTCATGCTGGCAAATGACAGTATTTCCCATGTGGCTGCAATGATAAAAGCAGATCAGAATGTGCACATCACAGCCACTTCTCAGGAGCTTGCTATATAGTGTGGGAGTGCTTACAACATCGTTCGTGTGTTCTTAGGGTACTGGGAGGCTTCACATCGGTGGGTGCACGGCGTGATGAAACTTAAGCAAATGATGTCTTCACTGAATCATCTGGAATGGTATTTCAAGGATAGTGAATGTTTCCTGGACCCCATTGTTATTGGCAATGAAACATGGATATTGCAGTGCTGATTTTCAAGTAACAAATGCTATCTACCATCTTAACTGGGACATGGGATGATGTGTTACTAGGCAATAGAAGATCAGAGGATCTCAAGACATAATTGTTCACAGATAACAATTGCTGATTACAATCTGGACTGTGACAATATTATACAAGAGATCTTTCTTACTGCTGCTACTCTAGACAAAATTTTCGAGAATTTTTTCTGTGATCTGAAGCATCACTAACTATGCAAACACATAAAAATATTACATGTCTGTGAGACAATAGAAAACATTTGTTTAACATATTTGTACTCCCATAGTTCAATATCTTTCTATATCTCCCATTAACAGTTTGTATTGGGGGAAGTCAGGCAATAATGACATACCCAGGTAAAATGACATAGCTGATAGCAAGGCTATGGACAAAACCAGATAAGTCGTGACACGTGCACTAAGCAGTGTAAAAAGGTCCATAGGGAATCCACTTCCTCCATATATTTTGTTGAGCTGCCAGCTTTTGCATTGCTACTGTGAATGAAAAACTTATAGGTAAGTCTCCAACTTTTTACCTTTCTTCACATATATGCATTTATTAGTGTTGTAGTAAATAGATGTTTGAGAAAAGTATAAGTTATGTTTTGAGACGTAGAAGATTCTGCTAGAGAACACAGTAGTTGAAAATATCTCGAATGGATCAAGAAAGGTGTGTGAGGCTACAAAAACATAACACGTATCAGAGTAAAATGGCACAGTAGGTCATTTTCCTCAATGTGGACTCTAGTTCTGTTCTGTGTGATCTTTGATGTTAATTAATATATTTATTTCACATATCTGTTTAAATTTAATAAGTACAGCAGTAGGTCATTCTATAATAAAATAAATTAAGAGAAACATTAAACATGAACTGATAAATATGCTATCATTCACAAATCTGATTAAATTACATATGCTAATTTCAGATGGCAGGTAATAAAGTAAGGAAATTGTCTAGACACTCTTGGGATGTGTTGCAGATGCAGCAGGCTATATATACTGTTACCAGCAGAGAGATGGGATGGCAGCAGGCATTTAAAGAATTGGCAGTTTCCCAGATTATGCTTACAAGAAGAAATACAAATATGAAGAAAATCTTCAATGGTGTTCAGAAAGTATTGGGTAGATTCCAATCAACTTTCAACACTAAACTGAAGTGTGAATTGGTACAACACCTGCAACTATTGGAATTGTGCATATTTGGTATGACTATGAAGCAGTGCACTTCATATAGCTAAGAAAATCAAAAAGGTATCTAAGTTCTAGGACAGAAATATTATACGAAAAAGACACAACAATGATGTTGCAAAGAGAATCAGAATCAGAATTTTTTATTATCCCATAACATACAAAGTCAAATCACAGATCTGATGTACTGGGGACCTGTAAACATTACATTTATATTACAATTACAATTTGTATATACAGTATTACAAAAACAATATATCAACAATCAATTTTACATGTATTACAGAGTAATTCACTCCTGGAAATTGAAATAAGAACACCGTGAATTCATTGTGCCAGGAAGGGGAAACTTTATTGACACATTCCTGGGGTCAGATACATCACATGATCACACTGACAGAACCACAGGCACATAGACACAGGCAACAGAGCATGCACAATGTCGGCACTAGTACAGTGTATATCCACCTTTCGCAGCAATGCAGGCTGCTATTCTCCCATGGAGACGATCGTAGAGATGCTGGATGTAGTCCTGTGGAACGGCTTGCCATGCCATTTCCACCTGGCGCCTCAGTTGGACCATCGTTCGTGCTGGACGTGCAGACCACGTGAGACGACGCTTCATCCAGTCCCAAACATGCTCAATGGGGGACAGATCCGGAGATCTTGCTGGCCAGGGTAGTTGACTTACACCTTCTAGAGCACGTTGGGTGGCACGGGATACATGCGGACGTGCATTGTCCTGTTGGAACAGCAAGTTCCCTTGCCGGTCTAGGAATGGTAGAACGATGGGTTCGATGTCGGTTTGGATGTAACCTGCACTATTCAGTGTCCCCTCGACGATCACCAGTGGTGTACGGCCAGTGTAGGAGATCGCTCCCCACACCATGATGCTGGGTGCTGTTGGCCCTGTGTGCCTCGGTCGTATGCAGTCCTGATTGTGGCGCTCACCTGCACGACGCCAAACACGCATACGACCATCATTGGCACCAAGGCAGAAGCGACTCTCATCGCTGAAGACGACACGTCTCCATTCGTCCCTCCATTCACGTCTGTCGCGACACCACTGGAGGCGGGCTGCACGATGTTGGGGCGTGGGCGGAAGACGGCCTAACGGTGTGCGGGACCGTAGCCCAGCTTCATGGAGACGGTTGCGAATGGTCCTCGCCGATACCCCAGGAGCAACAGCGTCCCTAATTTGCTGGGAAGTGGCGGTGCGGTCCCTTACGGCACTGCGTAGGATCCTACGGTCTTGGCGTGCATCCGTGCGTCGCTGCGGTCCGGTCCCAGGTCGACGGGCACGTGCACCTTCCGCCGACCACTGGCGACAACATCGATGTACTGTGGAGACCTCACGCCCCACGTGTTGAGCAATTCGGCGGTACGTCCACCCGGCCTCCCGCATGCCCACTATACGCCCTCGCTCAAAGTCCGTCAACTGCACATACGGTTCACGTCCACGCTGTCGCGGCATGCTACCAGTGTTAAAGACTGCGATGGAGCTCCGTATGCCACGGCAAACTGGCTGACACTGACGGCGGCGGTGCACAAATGCTGCGCAGCTAGCGCCATTCGACGGCCAACACCGCGGTTCCTGGTGTGTCCGCTGTGCCGTGCGTGTGATCATTGCTTGTACAGCCCTCTCGCAGTGTCCGGAGCAAGTATGGTGGGTCTGACACACCGGTGTCAATGTGTTCTTTTTTCCATTTCCAGGAGGGTATATAACGACAGCGTTTACATAGTGAACATGTTTTTACAATAATTTATTTGACACAAAACTGCTAAGCTTAATTTACAGGTGATTGTATCTTTGGTTTCAGTTGCCCTAGCTCCATGCTGTTTGTTTGTTTCTTTTTTAGCATGTTGTAGATTTTCATGCCCGTATATTTTGGGGTTTGGGCATATAACTTTAACCTATGAATAGGAAGCATGAAGTTTGCCTTATTCCTAGTGCTGTATTGATGCTTAAAATTCTTGTCTGTGAACAACATAGGGTTACTGTATACAAAAATAGTCAGTTCATAGATGTACAAACAGCGAGCACTTAATATTCTTAGATCTTTCTTGTACACTTGACAAGTTCCACATCATAAAGGCTTCCATACCATACAATTGATCAATGGAACATGCAACCAACTAACTAACTATTTGCAAGCATGTGTCAGTTTTAACGCTCCTCATTTGATAATTTGATGAAATTGTTAGTCAGTGGATGACAAAGATGTCAGTGGAATAAATCAAGAAACAGATGAAAAAGATGACAATTTTGCAATAGCCACTCATCACAGATCTGCTAGTGAACAAGAGTTGTTCAGTGGAAGATGTCAGGACTATGGTGGTGGGGAACTTGATGCGAACCTTTATGTTCCTCCAACAAAATACCTAAAATGTTAGTTAAAATTAAATGTGTTTTGAGTAGTGGTAAAGAAAAATGTGATGTCAGTGTTGAACATCAATTTTGGAGACTTTAATTTTCTGTCTATCGAGTGATATCTCCCTGTGCAAATTCAAACCCCGCAATTTAGTTTCATGTGAAAATTTACTTGCTACAGAGATGCTATAAATTTACAGAATGTAAAATTCAGTTCTCTAATAGTTCATTTATGGGTAGGTCTTCTATTTAAAAAAAACCATATGTAAGCAAGTGATTTTATTAGAGAAAAAGTAAAATACTGTACTGTAGGCTTTATTTAATGCAATAAAATAAAAAAGATACTTTAAAAAATACTCAAATAAATGTAAAAATAAATCTTTTATACCGTTAACTTAAATTAAAATTTTCTAATGATGCTCCTTAAACCTCAATTTAAACTTAGTGGTCCCAGAGACCCAACCTCATAATCTACAGTACATTACAGAAATGTCGTGTTATGACTTGAGAATTAATGGAGGTTACAGTGTTATTATAAAGGCTGTTAGGACAAATCTGGAGGTTTCATAGTGGGAGAAATCAGAGATATAAGTATGTTAAAAGCACAACAAAAAGATAAAATAGCTGTGTAGGGAATAAAGTAATGAAAAAGAGGAAGAAACTGTGAGTTAGTAGTTCAGAAATCACTTAAAATACAGTCATCTCACACATAATGGGGCATAATAATGAAATAATTTAAATGATGCAATATATAGCACCTGCATCCTTAAAGGTAGTGAAACCATTGTCACCTTTTTGTGAAGTTGCCTTATAGAAAATGGTACCAAACAGGTGCTTTGTAGTGATATCAGTAAAGCATATGCACCATATTATTTCTTACATCTTCATCAGTTAGTATGGAGGTTGCACCACAAATACTTGGAGCATTCAAAAATGGTTACTACTACAATGGTTTTGTGTCCATAGGAACAATTTACTGAACAAACAAATGCAGTATATACTACTGGTACTCCCCACAAATGTGTGTGCGCTTTGGCCATTGTTGTGGCAGTTTCTGTATTTGCATGGCAAACCTTTCTTTTCGGGTATCCTTGTGCCACTGGAGGATACCTCATTGAAGTTTGTTATTGGTGGAGAACTTCTTACCCTGCAGGACCTCTTTCAGTTTGCAGAATAGGTTGTTGTCACTAGGAGCCAGATAAGGCTAATATGGGTGGTGTCACAGCACAGTAAATGATAAGTCCGGTGTGGTGGGAATAGCTTGGCGACTGGCATCTGGCTGCACATTGTTGTGTTGGAGCAGTGAACTGCAGTAATGATCTCTGTTGAGGGTCATATTTGGAGAGAACCAATCCACCAGTACTATCCTTTCCTGATCACAGAACAGTTGCCATTTGTTTCTGCATGAATAGACGCAGCTGTGACTTCTTGGGATGAGAGCTTATAGTGTGCTTCCACTCCATAGACTGGCGTACTTTTCTGGAGTCTCATGGAGGAACCATAACTCGTTGATGGTGACCAGATGCTTAAGGAACTCTGCTGGATCTGCAACTTATTTTTGCACCAACTGTTGGCATATCCTCACATTTCAGTTTCTGCGCAGTGGTGAGGGCATGGGACATCCATTATGCACACACCTTCTCCATCTTCAAATCATTATGAATGATGGTGTTCAGAGTTCTCTGTGATAGACCTGTTGCCTTCTCTGGTTCATCTAAACTGACTTGCGTGTGCCCAGCATCAAGCCATTGACACGCTGGGCATTGTTGATTTCTGTGCAGTTGCTGAATGCCCAGCGCTTATGTGAATTTTAGCAGAGCCTCTTTTATCACTAAACTCTGATACCCATTGAAATACAGATCTGTGATTTGGTGCTATTTCCCCACATATGGCTCCTAGTCTCATTGTGAATGTCTGAAGCAGTCACTCCTTCCTTTCATAGAAACCACACCGTCTAACACTGACAATGCTTGTTTACTTTGATGCTGTCATGTCTATGTCCAGAAGTGCACTCGCAAGACAGAAAAAGTGCTGCTGCATTCCACCACCTATGGGAAGCAGCAACATCATCTGGGGCCAGTAGACAGTATAACAGTCTATTCTCATACATACATTGACACATATTTTACACTGCTACTTTGTGGCAGTTATAGAGAGAGTGCCAATCAACATTAAATGAACTGTATAATTGGGCAACATGTGTAATATAATGACACTGTCTGAGAAAAAGTGAGGAATGAAATGAAATTTCGCGAGTTGAGAGGGTATCTGACTTTATTTCAGTGATTATGTAATTCAGTAAAATTTACAAAGAACTTGGCAGTGACCCCACTTATGAATATGACATCACCAGGACTGGTTTAAGGGCCAACTGACACAAGTGGGCACTTGGGATTCCAAGCTGTGCACGAGAGGTAAGAAAGGATTTCCGTGATGTTCTGTTTTGTAATCAGTGTTACCTCAGCACTACAAGCAATGAGCTGAAGTCACACCTCATGGCTCTCTATACCATGACATAAAGAGTAACATTGCTGTGCCTCTGCAAACTATTGCAAGTGTTAGACCTCCCTTCAGTTTGCCACCATACCCATCAACAAAGGGCATTGGATGTAGTGGAGGACCATGATTAATCACTGAATACATTATGGTCCCTTACCTTAGCAGTCCACGGTTGCCTGTGATGGCACAACTCCAAATGCAGCCATTAGTGTTGTGGTGTTAATGGTGGCCTATGCATGGAACACTAATTTTGTAATTTGGCTGCTGCTAGTCTCTGACCAATGGTTGCAGGGTGACAAATTCCTGACAAATTCTATAAGGAGTGCACATATGGCAAGCACAGATGTGAAGGGGTCACAATGTGCTTGGTGGCCAATACAGGTGTTCCATCCTTCTTGTGATCAGACACAGTTGACCAGCACCTTAAGGACAAGTATACCAACTGCCTTCATGTTCCCATACATGGGGCATTGTCACATCTACGTGCCTCACAAATCTGGATATTGCACAATGTGACCAAGTAGCCAAATGGAGAACTCCAGTGAGCCCCCTTTCAAATTCTGTGATGTGCTCAAAGTGCAGCTGATCACAGTACATGGCATCTCTGTGTCCTTCACAGTGATTGCTCAACATCTGTTGCTGTTTCTGACCACCTTATGCCCAACCAGGCATGGTAACATCACTAATGCATGTTGGTGGCCCTTATACATGATGCAGAAAATTTAGCAACTCCAGTCATTTACATACTAACTGATGATGTGTATGTTTATGATGTTACTTTGGCATCTGACCATGTCTTCTGGGTGAATCACTAGTTTTGCCAGGCAGTGTGCATAACTGTACTACATTGGCTTGTAGACCCTACTGTGATAATTACAAAAACTGTTACTATGGTGAAAATAAGTGACCTTACATGATACATACAATGATTTATGTGTTCAGAGAAATCAATGGATCAGATAATAAACAAACATTTTACACTATAGCTAGAATATAAGTGCAACTACAACCATAAGAAACCTCAAATGTGATTCCATAACATTTTGCAAGTATAAGTGATGAATTGTATTATCTTGGTAATTAAATATCAAGCACTCACAGAAATAATTGACATTGCTACATCTCACAATATTAAGATGCTGTTTCAGCTTATTTGTGCTGCATACACCACATTAAACTGTATAATAACAAAGTAAATAGGCATGTGTTGTTAATAGCAGGACATAATCTCAATATACTTTCTTTCTTACTTCAATCAGTAAAAGACTGGGCTTGAATAACAACACTATAGAAAGGATAGGCTCATATTCAGCACAAAGAGCAGATGTTGAATTAGAGACAGGCACAATGAAAAGAAAATACTAGACATCTTTCATCTTTTGAACAAAGTCGTTCTTGAGATGTAGAAAACACACAGGTATTATGCACACATGGTTATAGTCTCTGGGCCTTAGCAGCCAGAGAGAGTGTATATGCATGCATGGGTTGCCCTTGTGAAACTTCTGAAGAAGGACTTTGTCAGATAACTAATATATTTCTAGCATCGTTTTTCATTGTTCCCATCTGTGACTTAATGCCTTTTCTTCTTTTCTTTGTAACTGTTGATGAAACATGGAATTTGAAGTGCATATGAAAGGATACATACGTAACTCTTCACTGCATAACATGATTCTCTTTTGGCACTAAAAGTGTTACTATAGTCATTTTTCTTTTCAGATCTGGTATGGGAAACAATAATGAAGAATTTGAGTTCTATTTCTTTGAAGACATCATGTTACAGAGATTTTGCTACTAATGGCAATGCTGGAAAAATCAGCAACAAATATTGTGTGAGATGTCCCCTCATCAGGTCATAAACTGTGACACGATGGCAAAAAGTAAATTTTGTGTAGTATATCTGGACCATCTGTTTAATGAATTCATTTTAATTCATTCTAATTTCTATAGTCATTACAGTATCAAAGGAACATAATATTTCGCCTAGAGGTCTGTCTTAAAAACAGCATTTTGAGTAGTTTTGTATTGCACTTTCTCTCATTTGTTCACATATAGTGCAACACTGAGGTTCAAAAGTCAAGAGGACTGGCAAATTATTTCATCCCAGCATATACTACAATGATTTGATAAAATGCCCGTGGATCTGAATGTATTAACTTGGTCTCTAATTATACTGATTACTTCTGGTATGCTAATTAGAGGAATAGATACTACATTTTGCTCATCTTTTTGTGTATGGCCAGTGGAAGGTTCATACCTATGATAACTGTAATGTCAAGTATGACTTTTGTATACAAGAATTTGTTGCTGATGTTCAGTTTCAAATTAACTTTTATGAATGATCCTGTTCATAATGTGATTATGACTTAGTAGCTCACAATGTTGCTAAAAAGTAAATAGTAAACATATTCTGCTCATCCTTTGATTTCTTTTTAGGACGTAAGTGATTTGTTTGCCATAGTATAAGACTGAAACTATTGTCAAATATTACTGCTACCCTTCTTGTGTGCTTTTCTTCAGTAGTAATGTTGGGAATTTTCAGTGAAAATGCAGCTATAGGTATCTTTTACATCATAATTACTGCTACACATGGTTCCAATATATGAATCCAATACATTCTTGGGTGCAGCCCATTCACTTACATCTGCATCTACATCTGTACTCAGCAAACAATTGTGAAGTGCATGCCAGAGGCTACATCCTATTGTACCACATATTAACATTTTCCCATGTTAAATTTGTGTGTCAAGATCAGGAATAATGTGTGCTAAAGTGTCTCTTTGTGTGCTGTTATTAGTGTAATCTTGCTTTGCCATCACTGCTGGAGTAATTTATTGGAGACGTGTATATGTCCCCAGATCCCTCACTGGATACTGGCTCTCAAAACTTTATAGGTTGGTTTTCATGGCATAGTGATATCTGCCATCAGATGTCTGACAAGAACACAATTTGCAGAACACTTACATGACATAAAACTAGATTATACAATCCAGGCTTTCACAGGCTGTATCCATAGCCTACCCACAGTAGTATTGGTTTTATGGACATTAAGCTGTGGTATAAAGTCTCTTTCTGTGTCTAGTGATTTGTCACCTACTGTGGGAGATATTTGCAGATGATATAAAGATATATTTAGTTACTTTTTGAAAAATTTGTCTGGCAAAACAAGTTTGCACTATAAAATTAACTAACTACATCGTTATAGCTTCTGATCCTGTGATTCTTAGTAGCAGATGAAACATTAGGCACAAAAACATTCTTTAGACCATGGCCAAATCCTATAAAACCAGTGTCACCAATGATTTAAAACAGATGTATGCTATAGCCACAATTTCCCTTACTTTTACATGACGGAGGGAGCTACTCATGATTAATTTTCACTCATATTTTTTGATGCACTGGTACATAGGAATTAATACAATTATTTTGAGACTTCACTAGTCATTTTGCTATCCAACTGTTTTAGAGGACTTGTATGAGATCTCTAACTGGTACCTAATGTCAGACAAATGCTGTGATGCTTAATATTAGTGGGACACTTCTTGCAGCTATTATGACAATTTATTATGAGGTATGGTATCTAGGACAAACTCATTCCATTGAATCTCAAGTCTATTGGGGTGCCATAGATGAAATACCACTTTCTGAAGGAGATAAAAAGATTCAACATCCTACTAAGAAGATGCCTCCACATTGCTGTAATGGCCTACACTTAAAGCACATTCTTGAAGAAAAGCTCTACACTCCCAATGTAAAATTAAGACTCAAGTTCTTTTCATGTATGGCTTGTAAAAGTAAGAAAGTATTATAGTTCAGTCATTGGAAGAACTTCTTCGAACATACATGAGAGAAGAATATATTTTGATGGAAATCTTTAAATATGTTACACTGAGTAATGCTTTGGAAGTCTAAGACTCATGTTTACTCCATTACTTATGTTCTTAGTGTAAATGTAAAGATTTTATTGTCTATAGAGAATGTCTATAGGGAATGCCTAAAGGAAGTCTTCCATCTTTAATTTGAAAATGTCAATTTTATTACAACCAGTTTTCATTTTTACTGGAAGCTTATTGGAAATGGAAGCTGCAAAATGACTGTAGTAAGTTATTTACACATTATGTGACTCATTCATGTCACACTATGTACTGAAATGTTATGGAATAACTGAATAATTTACTTTACATGGCACATAACAATATTAATATTTTAATAAGACTGCATGTTGACTGTTTACAGATTACTATATATGTGTAGCAACTGATGTAATAGACTGGAGGTCTGTCCTAAGAGTCATCAGGTACGTTCTCGGTGGTATTTTGGCAGACATTTGCAGTTTTGTTTTTTCAGTGTTTAACATGACTCATCACAAACAAATACTGCTCATCACATCTTTCGTGCACCTCATGGTGTTGATGGAAAGTGTCAGTTTGTTTCCTCTTACAACAAAAAGAGTTTTAAATGACCCAGTTGATAGAGCAATGCAAAATTAGTCTATAGCGATGATCATGTGTTCAGAATGCATTAAGATGGATAGTAAAACCTGAAGAATAACCAATTTTCCATCAGTGACTGACTTAACAGGGCTGCCGCATTGTGGTAGTGATCAGCACAGGCCATGGTGGCACATGAGTTACTGCTGGAGTATTGGTTATTCATGATGTTTTAATATTTCTTCTCATACATATCAATAAAACAAATATCACACTAGACTTCTTTGGGACTACCCTTTTGAATGGGCACAAAAAATTCTGTTTTCAAACTAATTTTGTTTCTAACAAATCGACACTTTCCATTTACATTGCCAGTCATCTGAAAGATGTGATGAGCAGCATTTGTTTGGGCTGACTCTGACCACACAGTGCAAAAACAAAATCACAAATACCTTGTGAAACATCAGAGAAAACATGCCTGATGATCCTTAGGAGAGACACTCTGTATAGTATTTTGTGGTATAGAAGGAATTACACAAGTTTATTTGTTGAACTTACTTTCAAATGTAGCTTCAGTATGTGTAGTCATTTTATATAATCTGAGAAAAGCACACATGAGCATTATTCAGCACTTTCTATTCTAAAGTCAGTATTAATGGAGAGTTTTCTTGTTTTAGTTTTCCTTTTATGGCCATCATATTTCTTTCTTATCTACAATTTTATCAGTTGCTTCAGTTTTCATGAGTGACTATGTGTATTGAAAAGCAGTAGCTAAAATGCCAAAGTCCTTAAACATATGCTTGTAAAATTAGTGTGGGTTACTATGTTGTAGTGGTGATACAGCATGTTTTTTTCTATAACGATGCCTTTTATTTCTTAAATGTGAGTAACACCATAATATAATTCCTTGGGACATTATTGAATGGTAATAAACAAAATAAACATTCTGAAATTAGAGAGGAGACTGATAGTTATAGTGGCCAACTTTTCATTGGCACTGCAAGTAAATTGGAGCTGAAAGAGATTAAATTCTTATATACACTTCTTTCTTTTTGCAAAGTAATGTTCACAATCCATGCTTTAATGGGCAGATCAATGTCACAAATGAGAAAAGCACCAGTTTGATAACTCAGCATTACACTGCTGTTTAGTACCCACCTAGATACATTGTGCCAATTCATGTTTTAAACAATTTGTTCAATTTTCTTCTTTACATTTTTCTGCATCAGCATGTAATATAACTAGAGCTATTTGTGAACACTGGGTTGTAAAACTTTTGATGGATACCTGTACTAATAAAATTTTGATTTCAGTTTTTAACTAATGCCAGGAAACATACATTAAATATTTGTCAGGTTTTTAATGCATCATTAACATTTTGATTTTTATAATTATTACTGTTAATTTGTTCACATGTGGCAATGGTAACTGTTTCTCATGCCCCTCTCCAGAGTTGAACACCAATTAATTTTTATATGTTCCAACCATGATGGGTGCTGAACCTAACCTCA
This sequence comes from Schistocerca cancellata, assembly GCF_023864275.1. Lineage (NCBI taxonomy): Eukaryota > Metazoa > Arthropoda > Insecta > Orthoptera > Acrididae > Schistocerca > Schistocerca cancellata. The sequence continues at coordinate 265,690,288 of NC_064629.1, forward strand.
GTTTTTAATGAAATGGCATTTAGAAGATATCACATCAGAACAAAGGCCTGCAACTGTGTCAGAGCTATTCAGAGACACTGGATAAACTGACAATTTGGTTTTGATTTAATACAAACATTGCTTTCATTTATGGTTAGGAGTTAGTTCACTGCAGCATCCTGAGCACTCCTTATCCTCTTCTCAGTAATACATGATTTTAGTATGCACCATGAAACATTTGCCTTTCACACTGTTCTTTTCCATGAATATCAGTATTTGGGCTATGGTTGTCCATTTTGTTTCACTTATCATTATCTTTGTGATCATATGCTAATACCAGTACCATTATTTATCTAAACAAATTGTTCACTGGTACTTTTATTCTGCTTGTGATATTTAAAATGGTAGGAACAATTAGAGAAAGTAATGTTGGTTGTGGAATAAGCATTACTTTGTCAATCAAGGGCTGTGTTGTGCACATCTTATGAAGGCTGTCATAAGATGTTCTCTATAAACATCTATACTGCAAGTGGGCTCTTATTTATAAATCTTTTATTTACAAAGTGGTGTGCTTTTCTGAAAGCAGATTGGTTTTATTCAGGATTTCAATGCTCCATAAGATTCCCCATTCATTTGGCTACAAGTCCATATTTCTCAACATAGATGAGGGAGATCAGTTCAATGAAGTTCATTCAGCTGAGCAGTGAGGTGTTTGGTTGTGAGCCATTGATTACATCGAATGACAGTGTCCACATGCACCAACAAAGCATGGCACATGGGAGGTAGGACAGGTTTGTTGTGCAACCTAGTTGTGATGACAAGACACCTTACTGAATGACTCATAATGCTTTTATTTACTGCCTAGTCTCTGTGGACATTCTGTAAATGTATATGCAATGCTCTGTTTGTCCATCAAAAGAAACTGAATGACCGCTTTCTGCTTGGAATGCTACCACCTATCAGAACTTCATGAAACTATAGGGCTGAAGTGGTACTACTTCATGATACCCATAACAAATTCAGCATTTTACAACTGAAATTGGCCAAGAAAAGTATTATGCAGTGTTACTTATTGAATGCCCATCATACTGTCTTGGGGTATGACTCAGCCTTTATTTCATTTTGGTTGTAATAAAATGTGTTACAGCATGGTGGAAAATAAATAGATATGAAGAAACTCTGTTAAAGGAATGATACACGTTTTTGAAGTGAGAGGCGGTTTCTAGCTTCATGTGCTTTCTAAATGCAACATCACTCACCTTAATTAAGACACAAGCAGATGAGTCAGCTAGAGCTATTTAATAATTCACTGTGATTTATTCGCTTTTATGTTGACTTTTTTAACAGTTTAATTCCCTACAGTTTCTGTGAACCAGACCTGAACACAAAAAGTGAGGAGAATAGCACTCCATGCCAACCAGTAATGTGAAGGTGTGTGTGTCCATTGCAGCTGATGCGATAGTGACTTCCTTGATTGAGTGGTGTATGTTTCCACCAACTCAACATTAAATCCTGAGCTTTCTGGTCATCAGAACTCATGACGTGAGGCCACAAGTATCTAGTTCTGCCAGTAGATACAAAACTCAGTGAGTTGTCTTTAGAGAGAAATGTCCAATGCCTCTATGGCAACCATGTTCCTGTCTGTGGTAGTAAGTACACATGGTTAAAAACCAAGTGCAAACTACACTTTTATAGCTCTGTCACAAAGGCAAAACCGTAAGTTAAAATTGTGGAAAATATGCTAGTAAATGTGTTTTGAACTATTCTATTCTTTTTGGAGCAATAATACATCTCTCTAGTGCTGTTTATGCTAATATATGTCATGGTTCATCAATAAACTCTCCAACATCATGTTACATGTACCTGCTTTGAAGTTTATTCAGGAGACAAATCGCTAAACTAACAAGAACATATTTTACTAATTAAGATATCGTAAGATTTGTGTTCCATGTGAGTTGAAGGAAGCTAAAGTCCAAACACACATTATGCCAGATAATATGAACCTCAGAATAGATATTAATGTCAAAATGTAGACAACAAATGCGCCTATGTGCTATGTCATGAGACTGCAACCTTTATGCTGAAGTACTGTGAAGGGGATCTGCTCAGCTAAATACTCTCAAGCAGATAGTTTTTCACCGCAAACAGAGCTACAGCAACCAAATAAACCAGTGAAAAACAACTGGTCACAATTTATCAACATCAACAAAACCAAGACAAATCCTTGTGTCCTGGATCATGATAAAACTGAGACTGAGGCTTTGTCACCAGAATGAATTGGGAGAAAGAAATATAGTCTATTAAAAATTCATATGTTTCCATACTTGGTGGAGTGAATGATTTTTACAGAAACAAACTCATATGGTAACGCATAACTCTGAGGGTCATTGTGACTAAAGTTTGCTTTTTGTTAACAATTATTGTGACAGGCATGCTTCACTATAGTCATCTATTAGGTTCTAGTACATAAAAATTCAAAAGGCTTGGCAGTATCTACAGAAAGATCTGCTGGTCAACAGCAAAGACAATTTTCCTGGGTATTCTATACCTCCTCTGCTTACTGCTAATGCCCACTGATTTCTTCTTTCTTCATTCTGTGTAGAATTTCTGTAGCATATGAAATGCATCGGTATTATTGATGTAACTTCCTGGCTCATTAATCTGGTTTTAATCTGTGATGATGTTTTATTTTAGTGGCCACTCTTCTCCAGAACAGAAATTCGTTCTGGAGCATTGCTGATGTATATAAGTCATTTCACATGTCTGTTTCAAGTTACAATTTATTTCATGTTAGCCATATTTGAAAATGAGATAATGTTATTTTTAGTAGAAGTTTATGATTCAGTATTTATTTTAATTTATGCTTGTCAAAAAATATAGGACTTAAGGAACAGTAAAAAAATTGCCATAATGGAGATTCAAACCAGAGACTGTTCCACTATCAGCCATCACCACTATATGTTCAGCTATAGGCATCTCATTAACATGTGTGAATTGTATTCCACCACTTAACAGACTTGGAAATAGTCTCAATTGTAGAGCCAACATTGTTTATTTTCTGTTTTTAAATTATTTTGCACTGCTTTAGGAGACTTAAATCTGGACACAGACTTTCAAATCCTATAGCAATGTGTAAAGAGAAAACCTCATTTACATGCTCATTAGTGTAAAATCTGTATCACCTGCTGTCTGATGAGAGTGCCATCAGATAAGAAATCTGACCATAATTTAAATACACTGCAGTCATTTTCACAAGTATGGAAAAGAATGACTACTGAGTGTACATCTACTAGTAGGTACTTGGTGGCCTGACCTCATGAGCTGTGACCCCAGAATGCTCAGGGTTTAACATAGAGTTTTTCATGTTATTATCCTGGTAGATATGGTTGATAGATGGTTGCACATCTGTGATCTGTATGTTGGGCTATCTTCTTGTGGTGTGATCCCATGCATGGGTTACAGTGTAATAGTAATTCATGATTTTTGTGGTTGACTTTTGTCCAGTACTTTACTATGACCAAAGTAGTGACACTGTGGTTAAATTGGAAGAAATGTTATTTTACAGGACCAGGCTACTGTCATGTTCTTATTCTTCCTTTTAAGTTAAATAAGTGTGTAAATTTACAAGTGCCAGTTTAATGGCAGCTAGATTGAGCAGTCAAAGAATCACAACAATTAAGTATTTCTTAAACGTATTTCATGGAGATGAGTAACTAGCTGGAGTAATGGGTCTGATATTGTAACTCTTGGTTGCATGTGGATAAGAAGTATCTCTGTAATATAAAGTGACCATTCTTGATGGGAGCAATACATATTTACACATGACGTCATGTAAAGACAAGTACGAGGGTTTGCTTACAAATTTCAGGCTTATATTCAAAGCTTTTTAATTTCCATTGCTCATTACCCAACATAGTACTGTGGCTTTCTGCATTCATAAGTATTTCAAGCAGGTTGATATGTACTTGAATGTCAGCTTATCAAATCAGACAATAAGGAAGTACACAAGAGAGTGCTGAGAATCTCAATTAGGAGGGAGGGGACAAATACTCAGCCAGTCTGCCTTTATTCACGTCTGTGTCATTTGGTTTATCCATAATGTAAAACAGGATTTTGTTTACACATCCTTCAAAATAAGTTATATGTTAATGTAGTAAGCTAATGCTAAGTGTTCATTTATTTCCGAACAGCAGTTTGTAAATCACTAGCTCCACATGTGAATAGTGGTTTAACTCACATGTTCTTTAACTTCCTTGGCCATGGTTTCCATGTTCCAGGTTTCTCACTAGAACTGAACACCAATTAATCAGTTTCTGATACCAAGTACAACATGCTCAGCATGTGTCATTAATTGTTGATAAGGCCAAGGTGTCAAATATGTGTCACTGGCATAACTAATTTCTATAATACCATTGGTTTTGATCTCATATGAGGGCCCCTTCATCTCTGGAAAGGAGTTAGTGTGCAGTACTATTCTGAGTACCAATATACTCCCATAATATTTCTTCGACAACTAACTGCAAGACTCAATTTTTGCTGCATTTGCTCTCTATTTTCTCAGTGTAAACTATACTTCCCACCTGGCAATACTATCCTCATTATTAGTAGTAGGATTCTTTGTGACAAATTTCTGCAACTCTGTTGTATGTGTACCTCATAATACGTACAGTTCCCATATTCTTCAGCATAATATTTTAATACCATTGGAAACACAAACTAGTTGCCTAATACTATTTTAAATCCACCTGAGATATTCTAATTGACATTCACCATGTGCATGATTATGATTATGGGCACAGTTGGAAGTTAAAATTGATATTTTGCTTTGACATCGACTATTATCTTTCCTGGATGGTAAACTATATTTCATGAATGTTGTATAGCTATACTATATTCCTCAAATCACTTTGTGGTGTCTGGTAGATTGCATTTCATGTACCATTATAGTTTTATCCCATCCATAGTCCATCTATGAATTGTGCCCAGGTAGAACTACTACTGATAAACCTGTATACAAGTGCTAATTACACTAATCATGTCGTGGTGGTCATCTTGGGTGCACTATATGTGAGAAAATAGTGTATTGGTCTGCTGTCCCCGGAATGTACACTCCAGGAATTTCCAAAATAAGACTCATACAACACATTGATACCTAACATAGACTTTAGCATTCTTCTTGTTTAATAGTAAATCTGTTAATCATAACAGAAAATCGGAATCTTTATATAAAAATCTATATCATATGGTGTGGGTGAAGAGCACTTGAAGTAGCATTGTAATATCCTCCCTTCCCTGTTCCATTTGCAAGTGGTGGATAGGAGAATCACTATCTGAAAAACTCCTTATGGGCTCTATTTTCCTTATCATGGTCATTTTCTGGACTGCTGCCCAATTGTTCTGCATGTACATCTACATCTACATTGATACTCTGCAAGCCACCAAATGATGCATGGGGGAGGGCACCTTGTATAACTGCTAGTCATTTCCTTGGAACATATGCTCTCAGAATCTGGCAGTTAGCTGAGTACGGTAAACAGATACTTCACTCTGACACTAACAGATCTGCTTGTTTTATGGCTAATTCTGTTGCTGGACATTGAATACATACATCTATATATGTACATTTAGGAATGCCATGGTAAGTAGATACTTTGAGATTCTCAGTTCACCTTTTTTTAAGGTTTATTTTGTTGATCAATATTGTATTCTCCACGTATCTCATTAATGCTATACAGTACACAGTATTTCTGGTACAGCAACCACTTCCTTTGATTCCAGCGACATTCCAGGTAGGTACATGAGAAGACAACTGACACCAATCCTCCTAATAAGCACTAATTTGTCAGATGTCTTTATCACTTCTAGGAACAATGTTTATTTGGATGTAATAGTATGAACAACTTTTGAACTTATAGTCTTGGAACTCTGAGAATTAATCATGATCAGCAAATTGATAGTAGATGTTTGGATTGTCACATGTACTTGTCATGTGATTAATAATGTTGATGAATATTAAAGATATACAAGAATATTAGGCAAGCCAACTTACAGTGTACATCTGGTGCCAGGATTATTTCCTCCCATCCCTGTTGTAATTGTGAATGGTACATGAGATAACGTAGCATCATTTGAAGTCCTTATGATCTTAGCTTTTTTCATCATCCAATGTATTGGATGATGCAATAATTTCCCCATATATTCTTGAAACATATTTTCTTGAAATTTGGACATTTAATTGTTTATGGTAAATAGATACTTGACTTTGAGACTCTTCGATCTATCTGTTTGATTGTTATTTCTGTTGACCATTCAAATCCTGTATCTATACTCCAGATGCCACCTTTACACTCTATGATGTAGTGTACTTCTGTGTTTCAGTAAACATTTTGTTTTGTTCTGTGTTTAATCAAAAATGGTAAATATGATGGCAAGTGTAAAAGATCTTCCTTATGAGCTTTTAGTTGTCAGATGTTTTGGTCTTTATCACTTTTAGGAGCAAAGTGTGAAATGAAGTAATACTTAGCCTGACAAAACTCAGTACATTTGATCTTGAAATTTTGACAAAAGTTCGTTTTCAGTAAATTGATGATGGATTTTGTGGTTGTTAGATTTACTTGTTCATGGTAATAATATTTATAAAAATTAAATATCTGTGTGTGTATTTGGCAACCAACTCACAGTATAAGTTAGAGTATAGTTCTACTAGCATTAGCTTATCCTCCATTCCCTGTTCCATTTCCTAATGATGCATGGGAAGTAGTGCTGTCGATTAAACTCCTTCTGAGCTCTAATTCTTTTCAACATTGTAATTATGTGGACCCATGTATTGGATGATGTAATAATATCTGAAACTGTTCACAGAGAGTATCCGTTTGTGATTTGGACAGTTAGTCATTTGTCTTTCGAGACTGACTGATCTTGTTTATGGCTATTTCTCTTAAAGGACATTGAGTAAATATATCTCTACACCACATGCCAGCTTAATGGTCGATGGGAAAGTAATTATGATCAGTGTTTGCTATGGGCTCTTGTTCGTTGAACTTCTCTGCATCACTTATAAGAACAATGTTTAGATAGAAGTAATACTTAGCCTGACCAATCTTAGAATGTATGTCCTCAGAATTTTGTCAATGAAACATTGTCATTAAGCTGATAATGGACTTTGGGGCTGTTGGACCTACTTCATATGTGCTTAATATTGCTGATGAACCTTAAAAGATCTACGTCAGTACCAGAAATCCATCTAACAGTGTGTATGTAATTGAGGGTCCTTCTGCTACCATTGTTATTTCCTCCCATCCCTGTTGCATATAGGAATCGTCCATTGTTAACTGGGGTACTTCTAGTACCAATGTCATATTCACTCATCCTTGCTGCATTTGTGAATGGTACATGCAAAGAAATACTGCTCGTAAGCTCTAATTTTTCAGTCATTGTCATTTAGTGGAACCATGTATTGGAGGATGTAATAACTTGCCTAGCTATTCCTGGATTGTATGCTCTTATAATTCAGACAATCAATTGTGTGCGGTTAATACACTGGTGTGCTAAAATTAGGTACAAAATTTAGTTTTACATGATATGTCACAGCTATGTAATATAGCTTGTTCTAACTCAGACCATACATTGAGAGAACTGCTAAAGTATAGTACTGATCTTTATAGAGAGAAATACATAATGAGACCAATAGACGGTACTTTTATTCAAAGACAGTAATTGCAGTGAAATCACCATTATTCATGATATTATCCTGGACATGATTCTTAATAGAATATTTATTCACCCCAAATGACATTAAAAGCTCTGCAATGTCACCCCATGCTGTTCACCAGGTTGGTAAAGGGCTCTTGTTGTGGTACAGAATTCCATTCTCCCATGAGCGTAATTGACAACTGCTGAATGGTCATTGATGAATTTGGACATGCTGCAATATGTCTCCCCAACACATCCCACATGTACTATTTGAAATGGAGTCGTGGCCTAATGAACTGCAGAAAAAGGCACACTGGGAAATAACACAGTGTTGCAGTTACCATGATTGGTGAGGTTACCATGTCCAATGAGTTGGAGGTCAGTACACCCATGCAACAAAATACATTCCCACAACATTACTCACAGAACAGTAAAATGATCGTATTTGTCAATGATAATGGGTGCATTATACATTCCAACCTCTCACGATATGAGGGTACATCACTTCTTTGAAAACTTTATACTCACTGGTCAGCATCAATGGGGCACTTTACTCCTTCCCCACATGTGTATTTTCAGGGGTGCACATGGCCCTGATTTCATTCTTGTGGATGAGGTTGCATGACTCCATCAAATAGTGTAGCTGGACGAGCTCTTGGAATGATAGGATATTCAGCAAATGGACTAGCCTACTCAATCCCCCAACTTAATCCCATCTACCTCATGTGGGATGCATTGGTGAATATGAATTGCAGTGCATCCACATGCACCAGTGACCATCCACAAGTTGTCAGGTACATTGGAGAAGGTCTGGAACATTCTACCACAAAAACTCCTTAGAGTTAGTTTCATGTCATCTTGTACTACAGATGATCAAAGGACTAAGTAAACCATCTGGCTAGCATGCGAGAATACTGAAATTGCTGTCTGTGGTGAATACACACCATATTAAGAACCATGTCTCAGACTTTTTTAATGTTGAACACATCAGCATGAATAACAAAACCTTCATTGTAATTATTGTCTTTGAATAAAGGTATCATTTCTGTTTGTCCCATTGTGATTTTCTATCAGTTACTTTCCATACTATACTAGAGCAATTCTATCTATGTATGGTCCAGTTCCATTGAGCTATGGTATTTGTCCATGAAGCATCATGCAAAAGTTAGTTTCATCCTATGTTTTTCTCACCAGTATTGATAATTTAATTTGAGACTGACTGATCTTACTGACCATTACTTCTGTAAAGGACATTGAAAACATACATATATAATTCACATTCTAGCATGAAGCTGTGTTGTAGAGAGAATTTCCGGTAACACATACATCTTTTATTTCAAATAGGAAGATGGTAAATGGGAAGACAGTTGATGACAGTACTCCTCATACTCTATGAGCAACATGCAAAAGAAAGTATCATTTGCACAAATGTTCTTGTTATGTATGGCCTCAGAATAATGTTAGTGAACAGAGCCAGTTTAATTGAGAGTGGACATTGAGGTTATGAGAGTGTCTTGTTCATGTTTAATAATGTTGATGACCACTAGAATGTAATTTCTCTGAATGTAGAAAGTGTATCATATTCATTTAATTGCTAATAGGCTCAGAGGTTGTCAGATCTACCGGCTTCATGTTTAACAATGTTGATCAAAAGAAAGGATCTACATGGGTGCTTTGCAAACTGCCTTTATTATGCGGTAGGTTGTATTTTTTGCAACATTCCTCTCATCCCTGTTGTGTTTGTGAATGGTGTGTGGAAAGAACCACTGTCGAGCTGAATTAATTTGTTGAATTGTTAATCATTTGTCTCATAACATACATACACTAATTATTTGATTAGTATACTGGAGACACATCAAAATATTGTTAACACAATTTAACTGATACAAAGCTACAGTTGAAAAGAAATATTTCTGTTTAAAAAGTAATGCAACTATTTTGTGAAAAGATACCTCCACATATTCAATTAACAAGACAGTTTATAAACCACATCCTGCACAGATATTCAGCTCATTATTCACATATCTTGAACCGAGCAGTACCATCACTGAAACAGAGCACCGTGTAGGTTTCTTTTCAATGAATCTAGATTCATACTCAAAATGTTCTTGGCTTTTAATTAGTTATATTTTCATTCCCATGTAGTGGGGAGTCTGAGCATATAAGTTGAATGACGAACGGGAGCATAAACTTTATTTCTTGTATTATAAATGTGATCAAAGCAGTTGCCTTTTCAGGGTTCTAAATTGGTACACAAAAAACAGTAATATCATATTTATATGGGGAGAGTACTGTTAATAATTTCAGAATTTTCAATGATGGGTGACATGATTTCCTTTTGACTTTTTCATCAGATTCACTGCATTGACCTAATTATTGGTGGATGTGACAATATGCCAAACCATTCGTGGAATGTATGCTGCCAGAAGTCATTGTTTACTGTAAGTGGTTAAAGAACATTGCAAAAACATATCTGTCCTCCATATACAATGTTATTACTGTGCATTGGAGAATACATTTTGTTCCACAATCTTGTCCATTCTTTCCACATTCAAACACTAATGGTATATTGTCAGAGTACTGTTGATAGTCCTTTTAAGAGCTCTAACTTGTCAGAAGTACTTCTTTTTACCATGGCTTGGAAGAATGTGCTGGCAGAATTGATAATTTCATTAATGCATTTTTTAATGTGTGCTCTTGGGATTCTGAGAGTATATCATGCACAATAAATTCACAATGGACTGTGGGGTTGTATCATTTACTTACCCTATGGTTGTTAACATTGATTAACATAAATAATCTCCAAGAGTAGACCACAAAGCATCTACAATGTGTACAACAGAGCATTTCTTGTACCACTATAATCTCTTCTCACCCCTGTTGCGTTTTTTAATGGTGCATGTGAAGAACCAGTGTGGATTCACCTCTGTATAACATTTAAATCTTTTTTATGATGCAAATTTTTTGGACACACATGATAGAGGATGTAATATTGCCCACAGCTATTCCTGGAATGTATGCTCCTATAATTTAGGTAGTTGGTGCTGTACAGTAAATAGATACTCACCTTTGAAATCATCTAATCTTCTTGTTTTTGGTTATTTGTGTTAAAGAAGGTCTCCATGTTTATGGATTCTTGTGGTAAAGAATATTGAAACCATACATTTATACACAACATGCCCACATAATGCTGTTTGGTGGAGAGAACTGATGGTACCACAACCATTTGTGTTTATACAAGATAAAATCACGAATGCTACATGCCAAATGTAGCAATGTGTATGAGGAAGTAATATTTACCCTGCCCAATCTTGGAATGCTTGTTCTCATAATCTTGTCAATAATTCATGTTCATTTAACTGAGAATGGATTTTGAGGTTGTCAGGTATACTTGCTTGATGTTTAACAGTGTTGACAAACCTTAGAGATCTACATGGGTATTCAGCAAATCATCTCACAATGTGTAGTAGAAGGTACGTCTGGCAACACTACACTTTTTCCCCATCCCTGTTCCATTTATGAATGGTGTGAAGTACTACTACATATTTAAATCTGCATCCGCTTTGATTGTTTCATCATGGTAACTCTGTGGACCCAAAAATTGGAGAATTTAATAATTTGCTCAACTGTTGTTGGATTATATTCCCTTGTAATTTGAACTGTTAGTCATGTACGGTAAGCAGATACTCAACTTTGAGACTGTCTGACCTCCTTGTTTATGGGTACTTCAGGTGAAAAAACATTTAAAACACACACACACACACACACACACACACACACACACACACACACACACACACACACATAAAATTTTTCTTGGTGGATGAAAATTCACTCAAACGAAGAATTTATAGCTAGAGTTGACAACTATTTGGCAGGCCTGTGGGATCAAGGCACAGGAACTTTGTTGGACCAAGTGCATTAATCTACAAGGAGACTATACTGAAAAATATAAAAAAAAATGTTCCTGTGATGTAAGTCCTTTTTTCTGTTCTGGTCATAGAACTTTTCAAACCACCCTCATAATAGTTAGCCCAACCTGTGTTGGAATGTATGTTCTCAGAATTTTATCTGTAAATCATTTTCATTTAATTGAAAGTGGACTTTGAGTTGGTCATATCTACTTCATTTGTGGTTAATAATGTTGATGAAAATTAGAGAGCTGCATGTGTACTGAAGAAACCGTCTTAGAGTGAGTGACAGGGGGTCCTTTTGATATCACTATCATTTCCTCCCATCCTTGACATTTACAAATGGTGCTTGGAAAGAACCATAAAAACTAAACTCCATCTGAACAGTCCTAGAAGGCCATTTTCTATAAAAATCCTTTTGAGCTATGTTTTGTTCATCATGATACTTTCATGGTGGCATGTACTGGACAATGTACCTATTTACCCTAACTTCCTCGGAAGGTATGCTCTCATAATCTGGACAGTGAGTTATACAAGGTAAATAGGTACTTGGCTTTGAGCATGTCAGAGCTCTTAGTTTATAGGTACTTTTGTTAAAGAACTTTGAGGACATATGTTTATATTCCATATACCAGCTTCATGCTGTACAGTGGAGAGGTCTTCTGCTTCTACAGTCATTTATGTTTATTCCAGGTAAAATCGCAAATAATACACAGGAAAAGTACAGTTCACAGTCATTCTTATGGGCTCTAAGTTGTCACATTTTCTCCTTGCTATAAGTTATAAGAGCAATTCATTGGGGGAAGTAATAACTAGCCAGCCAAACCTTGGAAAATATGTTCTCAGAATTTTGCAGTGAGTCATATCGGTTTCTTACATCAAAGGAGATTGGAATCATAAATGTATACTCCACAAGCCAGCTCAATACTGTGTGATAAGAGAGTATTTCTGTTTCATTTCCCAGTCTGTTCCATTTCAAATCCACCACGAATGGTAAATAGTGTCAACTTGTTGATGATGCTCATTATGAGCTCCAATTTTTCAGATGCTTTAATTTTTATAACTTTTAGGAGCGAATGCTATGAAGAAGAAATAGTTTTCCTGACCAGTCTTGGATTGTAGGTTCTCTGAATTTTGACAGGAAATGGTTTCTGGTAAATGGATAATGAGTAGTCACCAGAATTACTTGTTGCTTATGGACGTCAAAGATCAACATTACTCAGCAAACCCTCTTCACAGTATGTCATGGAGAGTGCTTCTGTAGCCACTATTTTATTCCCATCCTTTTGCATCTGCATAGGGTGTACATGAAGGAAAACTGTTTAATTAAACTCTTTATGTGCTCTGATTGTTACATCATGGTCATTTAATAGGCCAATGTATTGGAGGATGTAATAATTTGCCAAGTGCTCTTGGAGAATATGTTCTAATGATTTTGACAGTCATGTATGCAATCAAATACTTGACTTTGAGACTGTGTGATATAATTGTTATAGTTACTTCTGTTAAGGAAATTCAAAAACATTTGTCTATATTTCACTTAATGCTGTGCAGTGGGGAGAAGCCTGGGTCCAACATCCATTTCCATTTATTCCAGATTATATCACAAATGGTGCAAAGGAGGACAACTGTTAACAGTCCTCCTTGTGACCTCTGATTTGTCAGATGCCCTTGTCTGTATGTCTTCTAAGAGCAGTGTGTAGGATGAAGTAATTTTTAGACTGACCAGTCTTGAAATGGATGTTCACAGAATATTGCCAGATATTAATTTTCATTTAATTGTGATGAACTCTGAGATTGTCAAATTTACCTCCTATGTGGATAACAATGTTGATATACATTAGTGACCTACTGGAGTACTTTGAAAACAGCCTCATTACAGTGTGTAAGACAGGGTACTTCTGTCAATACTATTATTACCTCACATATCTAGGGCATGATAATTTCATTGACCCACATATTAGAGACTGCAATAATCTATACAACTATTGCTGGACAGTATGCTCTTGTAGTTTGGGCAGTTAAACATGTACATGGGATGGACAGTTGATACTGAGACAGTATCTCCATCTTTACAGTTACTTTTCTTTAAGAAGATGTGATACATGTATCTATACTCCATTATGCAATTATTACTGGAAATTATTTTCTTCTAATTTGCACAGTTACACGTGTACAGGGAATAGATAGTTGACACTGAGATAGTCTCAGCTCCTAGCTTTTGGTTAGTTCTGTTAAAGAACATTGGAAAGATATGGCTATACTCCACGTGCCAGCCCAATGATGTGTACTGGAGAGAACTTCTGTTTCTATGACTGTCATCTTTTACTGCAGATAAAATTGCAAAAAGTACATATAATAACAGCAGTCCCTGTGGGTTGTAATTTGTCAGATATTCTTGTCTTTACCACTTCTAGATGTAATGTTTTTGGATGAAGTAATGTTATACCAGACAAATTCGTAATGTATGCTCTCAGAATATTGATAGTCAAGTCTGATCAGTTAACTGATTAAACTGATGATGTGGTGAAGACTGCATACTTCTACATCTATGTGATTACTCTGCTATTTACAATTAAGTGTCTAGCAGAAGGTTCAGTGAAACACCTTCAAGCTGTCTCTACTGTCCTAATCACGAATGGTGCACAGGAAAAATGAGCATTTAAATTTTTCTGTGCGAGCCCTGATCTCTCTTATTTTATCATGATGTTCATTTCTTCCTATGTAGGTAGGTGCCAACAGAATGTTTTCGCATTTGGAGGAGAAAACTGGTGATTGACGTTTTGTGAGAAGATGCCGTCACAATGAAAAATGCCTTTGTTTTAATGATTGACACTCCAATTCAAGTATCATGTCTGTGGCCCTGTCTCCCCTATTTTGTGATAATACAAAATGACCCACACTTCTTTGAACTTTTCTGATGGCATCCGTCAGTCCAACCTGATGCGGATCCCACAGTGCACAGCAGTACTTCAGAATAGGGTGGACACGTGTGGTGTAAGCAATCTCTTTAGTAGATCTGTTGCACCTTCTAACTGTTCTGCCAATGAATTAGAGTCTTTGATTTGCTCTCCTCACAAATTGTCAATGTGATTGTTCCAATGTAGGTTACTTGTAATTGTAATCCCTAAGTATTTAGATGAATTTACAGCATTCAGATTTGTGTAACTTATCACATAATTAAAATTTAGCGGATTTCTTTTAGTAGTCATGTGAATAATATCACACTTTTCTTTATTCAGGGTTAATTGCCACTTTTTGCACCACATAGGTATCTTATCTAAATTATTTTGCAATTTGTTTTGGTCATCTGATAACTTTACAAGTTGGTAAATGAGAGTGTCATCTACAAATAATGTAAGAGGGACACTTAGATTATCTCCTTTGTCATTAATATAGAACAGTAACAATAGAGGACCTATAACACTTCCTTGGGGAATGCCAGATATTACTTCTGTTTTACTCAATGAATTTCCTTCTATTACTACAAACTGTGACCTTTCTGACAGGAAATCGTGAATCCAGTTGCACTGCTGAGGTTATATTCCATAGGCATGCAGTTTGGCCAGAAGATGCTTGTGAAGAATGGAGTTGAAAGCCTTATGGAAATCCAAAAATATTGAATCAATTTGACATCCCCTGTCGATAACACTCACACCTTCATGAGTATAAGCTAGTTGTGTTTCATAAGAATGATGTTTTTTGAATCTGTTCTGACATGTGTCAATAAATCATTTTACTCAAGGTAATTCATAATGTTCGAATACAGTATAAGTCCGAAAATCCTACAGCAAACCGACATTAGTGATATGGGCCCATAATTCAGTGGATTACTCCTATTTCTCTTTATGGGTATTGGTGTGACTTGAGCAATTTTCCAGTCTTTAGGTACAGAACTTTCTGTGAGCAAGTGGTTGTATATAATTGCTAAATATGGGGCTATTGCATCAGCATACTCTGAAAGGAACCTAACTGCTACACTATCTGGACTGGATGCTTTGCCTTTATTAACTGATTTAAGCCGCTTTGCTACACCAGGGATATCTACTTCAACATTTCTCATCTTCACAGTTGTTCTTGATTGGAATTCAGGAATATTTACTTCATCATTTTTGGTGAAGGAGTTTCAGAAAACCATGTTTAATAACTCCTCTTTAGTGGCACTGTCATCTGTGACTTCACCATTGTTATCACACAGCGCAGTGAAGGTACTGACTGCGTCTTGCCACTGACGTGCTTTCTGTGTGACCAGAATGTCTTTGGTTTTTCTGCCAGATTCCGAGACAGAGTTACTTCATGGAATATGAAAACCAGGAATATGTAATAGATGTAGAAGTCTATGCACAGAGGGAAAGGGTGTAAATCTCACTCAGATAGAAATCTTAGAAATTAAGAAACAAATGTGGGTATTCTCATATTTATCTTTCTATGAACAAATTCAGTGCAACTGTTCACCCATTTAAGATAATAGTGCAACCCCTACATAGAAGAATAAAAGAAATTTTCAATCCTGTATGTAGCACTATTCCTCTGTAAGTTTAGCCGTAGTTATTGTTAATCCTGACCTGAAGAATTTTGTAAATCATTGTGTAATTTTGTCAAAACTGTCAACAGAGATAACATTGACAGTTTAAGGCAGGAAACAATAGATCGAAAAGTTACGTTTGTGTGTGCCTGATTTTTATCTTTGGAATCAAATATATACTAGAAAACAGGCTTATAACATGAAACCTAAGCTGTACATAATAAAGAAGTTTGTGAATAAGGCTAAAAATTATTGTGTTTATTTAATACAATATATAATGTTTCACCAAAAATGCATAATTGAATCAATTAAAATCAACAATGGCCTTTGAGGTTGTCTCACATATTATTTATGTATTATTTAAAGATGAAGATCATTAAAGTTCTACATCTTTCATTTTTTCTTTCTTTCTATTGCTACAGCCTTTATCCCACATTGTGTGCAGGGTAGGCAGGGTTAACTACAGATTTGGCATGGTTAATTGGAATGGTTGGCCAGATGCCCTTTCTGCTGCCACCCCATAACTCCCCGGGCCAGGATTAGTGTACCCCAGCTGTCTGCGTCTAGTGTAAACCGTGAAATAGTGTGAATGTGTTTCATATTTCTGCGAGTCGTGTAACTGAGGTGGGACGTGGGGACCAGCCTGGTATTCACTTAGTAGGATGCGGAAAACCACCTAAAAACCACATCCAGTATGGCTGGCACACTGACCATTGTCGTTAATCCGCCGGGTGGATTCGATCTGGGGCCGCCGCACCTACCCGAGTCCAGGAAGCAGCTCGTTAGCACTCTCGGAAACCCTGGTGGGACATTACAGATCTACATGGGTCCTTGCAAACCATAATGCTGAGTTAGCTACCATGTACGTCCGGTACCACTGTTGTTTTCTCCCATCCCTGCTGCATGTGTGAATGATGCTAGAGAAGAACCACTCTCCATTAAAATCCTTATGACCTATGGATTTTCATCAAAATAATTATGTGGACTCACATATTGGAGGATGCAGTAATTTGCTCAGTTATTCTCACAATGTCTGTCCTTGTATTTTGGAATTTCAGTTGTGTACAGAAATTAGACACTGAACTTTGAGACTGACTAGTACCCTTATTTATGGTTATCTCTGTTGATGAAACTTCAAAACAATGAAATGCATTTGCAGTTGTGAATATCAACAACCATCAGCTATGTAATGGAATGATGACAGTGAAAACTTGTGCTGAACCAGGACTTGAGGCTTGATTTCCCATTTACCATACCAAGTCACCCTACCATTAGGCAATCCAAGCACGCTTTGTGGTCAGAAAGAAACATCCATTTCTCATCAACCTTGTGTCTACCTCCTGCATTCACGCATTCATTATGTATATTCTTATACTGGGGAGACATTTTAATTGAAAGTCACTTGCCTAAAATTGTTGGATAAATATGATAATGCAGTGTGGTCATTTTGCCTCAACCAGAATGTATAACACAAACTGTGAACCTAAAGTACCAGAAGACACAAACTGTGAAGTTAAAGTGCCAGAAGGATTCCAGTAATACTTGAAAAACATCCAAAGTACACGTCATACTGCTGGAAAACATATCTAAACATACAGTGAATCCAAACATACAAAATCTAAATCTGTTTCAGAAATGCTGAAGCTTCCTTCAGGAAACAGAGTCTGGAATTTACATTTAGTCTACAAACATAAAACTGTTTAGGCATGCAAAACAGATAATGCAACCCAATTTGGATCACTAATAACAATAAGCTCAAACTACCTGCAAGGTCAAAGCACATTAGTAGAACCTGACTGTTGTAAAAGAAATGTCAACAAACCATTTAACAATGATATGGAAATGACAGAAAATAATGAGACAGTTCTGCTTGCTAACAGTCATGGCAGAGGGATTGCAGGAATGCTTAGCTACCATCAGAAGTAAATATTATCAGTATTATGAAACTTGGAACTGAACTGCAGGAAGCCTTGAAGGACTACAGAAACAAGAGTTGTGTGTCACAAAATCAATGTCTCATGATTCTAGGTGGTGCAAACGACATGTACAAAAATGAATATAAGCGTAGCTCTGGGATATATTTTAACTAAAATAGATGTTCGAAGGGCAATTGTGATAGGTATGCCATGCAAGTTAGATCTTGTGGAATCTTCTGTTATAAATGAAGAGATCTAAAATGCCAACATGACCTACAGACATATTTGCCAGTCCAGTCCAAATGCTTTTTTTCTCAGCATACATGATTTGGAAAGAAATCATTTTACAGCATATGACATGCATCTGAATAGAAGGGGCAGATCATTACTCAGCCACAGAATTAAAGTGTTTTCGGGAAGTTTTCATTATAGAAATGAGAGCTGTGACACTGTTGCACTGCAATCAGAAAGAAAGATATGTAAATCATTGTACACAGTCAAGACAGAGCTGCCAAATCCTTCTTTACCAGATGATGCTGAGGATGAGGATGCTGTCACTGCATGCCAATCTGTATGTTTAAAAGTATTTCATGAAAGTATACAATCCATAAATAATAAAGTGCAGCAACTAGAATTGGAAGTGCAAACACCAGGCTGTACCATTGTATTTATCACTGAACACTGGTATAAGGAAAATGAAACTCTATATTTTCCAGTAACATCATATGACCTGGCCTGTTCCTGTAGTAGAATTTCCATGAAAGGAGGGGGTTCCTGTATTAATGTGAAGAAAGCTGTACATTCAAAATTAGAAAAGACCATCTAGCATTAAGTAAAGACAAATGTTTTGAAATATCATTGACTAAATTAACAGTAAACAGCATTCTAGAAAAAATTATTATATTTTGTTTGTATAACTGTCCTAGTGGTAATACGGATAATTTTTTGTCAAAAGTCAGAGCTTAGACAGGGTATATAGTCCAAAAATGAACATTCTCACATTTGGGAGTTTAAATATCAACAAAATAAAATCAGACGATGTTTGTAGTACATAGTTGAATAACCTCTGCATCCATGGCATAACAACACTCATAAACTGTCCAACGAGAGTAACCAAACAATCTTCCTCAATAACAGACAATGTAGCAACAGAGATAGAAAGCAAGCACTGTCAGTTACTTGTTCAAAATCTAGGAATATCAGATCTTTTAGGTCAGATTCGGAAAGAAAGTATTTGTGTAGGAAAGTCTGCTAATTGACTGAATAAAAAATGTTCTTTTCAGAAGCAAACCTATGTCCGTTATCATCCGAGCTACAACGCAAAGAGTAAGAGAAAGTGTATGTTGAAACAAATGTAAACAAAATGTTTAATTAGCTCATGACAATTTTTAAACTAATATTTGAGGAATCATTCCCCAAATCACAGAATTCCACTGAAACTAGAAAAAAAAGTGTGTGACAAGAGATATCAAAAAGTCCTCTGATTCTCTAAGGTCTCTCACATCCATCAAAAACAGCTGTACTGATACAGCTTTTTCAGAATTTTACAAAAATTACAGGAGAACTTACAGGAAGTTACTGCTATCTGCAACTTACAAACAGTAAAACATTACTGAAGGCAAATAACAAAAGCAAAGCAATCTGGTACATAAACAAACAGGAGACACCAAATGTTGAACAGAAACACTTGGAAACTCAGATTAGAAGCAAAGATGTTCAAATCAGCAACCCAAAGGAAGTAGCACTCTTTGTGAATGAATACAAATGCCATTACTATGAAATTGCAAGAGAAATTTCCAGATACATATGTTCTACACCACCAGAACTAGCCACCACATTCATTGGTGCTCTTTCCAACTACAGAGAAAGATGTTGCACAGGTAACACACCAATGAAACAATAAAAAATGCAGGGGTTCAATGAGATTCATGTCAGCGTCCCTAAAAAATTTATAAACAACATAAAACCCCATTAACAATAATATTAATATTTCAGATCTGGCAGCTTTCCTGTATACCTGGAAAAAGCAAAAGTACTACCAATAGAATAAAATGGTGATGCAGAAAAAGCAGAAAACCACAGACCAATTTTTTTTGTTACCTTGTTTTCCCATTGCAATAGAAAGAATATAGGAAAACAGGCTAATGGAGTACTAAAATAAATACAACACTCTCTGCAATGAACAATTCATTTTCATGTCCAGAAGAGGCACATGGTCAGCTAAAACACTGTTTACTAAAATAGTACACAATGTATCAGACAAAGGCAAGAATAAAATAGTACCTGAAGCATTAGAGATGTGCAAGAATGCAACATGCATTTTTTTATGTATTGAAGGCATTTCACACAGTTGAGCATAGAATTTTATTACACAAATTAGAACTATTAGGAATAAGGGTATGGCAAAGAAGTGGTTTAAGTCATACTTGGAAAAGTGGGTGCAAGATGTTAAAGTCTCACATATTTGTAAAAGACTAGTAGTAAAACATTTATCAGATAAAAAATATATTAACTTACACTGGTCAGACAGAATATGATGAGCACTGACCTACTATCGATATAAATCCATCCACATGATAGCAGCGTCACCTAGTGAACAATGACTGGTAATAAGACACACCCATTGTGCTTGTAGTAACAGTGAGAATGTTGTCTGTATGTAGAAAGGGAAAGGCATGCAATCTATCTGAGTGTGAGTGAGGGCAGATTCTGATGGCCTAGAAGCCTGGCACAAGCATTTCGGAAACTGCATGAGTTGTTGAGTTTTTGAGGAGTGTTGTGGTAAGTGTCCTCGACACATGACGAAACCAAGGTAAAACCGTGTCCAGACATTGTAGGGTTTGGTGGCCACCCCTCATTACAAATGTTGGATGTCATGGGCTGGGCAAACTGGTTAAGCAGACAAGTGGCTGGGCAGGGTACATGTGTGTCTGAACATGCAGTGCACCAAACACTCCTAATGATTGGCCTCGACAGCTGATGACCTATGCATGTGCCAGTGTTGATACCGTGACATTGGCAGCTACTACTGAAATGTGCAAGTGACCATCAGCACTGGACTTAGGCACACTAGCAGAGCATTGCATGGTCTCATGAATCCTGATGCCTTCTTCATCATACCAATTAGTGGGTGCGAATTCATTATCTTGTAGGGGAACAGCACATGTACTGTGGGATGTAGACAATCTGGCAGCAGCTCTGTTATGCTCTGGGGAACATTCATGTGGACCTCCAAGGGTCTAGTGGAGCATATGTAAAGCACCAGTTTAGCCAACAAGTGTCATACACTGGTTGCAGACCACATACACTCATTCATGAAGGTGATGTTTCCTGATGACAGTGACATTTTTCAACAAGATAATGCACTGTTTCACAAGGCCTGGAGTGGTATGGAGTGGTTCAAGGAAAACAGCAGTGACTTCCAGTTAATGTGCTGGCCCCCAACTCACCAGATCTGAACCAAATGAAACAGATCTGGCATGTGACTGAACGTGGTATCAGAGCTCATCACTTCCCTCCTGTAATTAGGGTACTGATGTGTTCAGAGAGTCGTTTTTCCTCTGTGCAATCTGTGGGTGGAGCAGAGGGGGGGAAATATGACTTTGGCGTGAATAGTACCCTCTGCCACACACCACTTGGTGGTTAATGGAGTATATATGTAGATGTAGACTTGTGTGTCAAATGTGGTGCCAACCCCCTCCAGTGACCTACTGAGACCTCATTGCTTCCATGTCACAATTCGTCTCTACTGTTATCTGTGCCAAAGGGGACATATCAGCTGTTACAGATGTGATCATATCTTCCTGGTTGATCTATGTAAGTATCACCCAGGGAGGTGCACTCAGCCCAATCCTCCTCCTTATAAATCTAAATGATTCCCACAAGCTGTCAGGTAAGAGAAAAAAGACTGTTTGTTGATGACAGCATCATAGCGATCACCGACAGAAATTCAACACAGGTAACATAAAAATCCAATGAAGCTCGCAGAGACATTCACAACTGGTCATTAAAAATTAGAGTTATGTTGCGAGTTTGGTAGTGAAGCCCAGGACTCCAGATGGCCAAGCTGAAGCCGGGACCCACTGCGCCATATTTTGTCAGAAGGCTGAGCAAGTTCAAGAACATTGAGGGGCAGTTCAGAGTGATACAGCAGTATTTGGAATCATTTCTTTATTCAGCTAATTTACAGTATTACATGGGTGCAGCGTAGTGTCGGCATGCCACCCACATCTCTGTTCCACGAGTCCAGCCGGCTCAGCAACTCCTGCTATACCGATGCTGCTACTGTTGTCATCAAGGCCACTCAACTGGAAGTCAGCAGTGCTCTGCCCGATCTCCGACCGCCAAGGCATCATGTCTTGCACCAGCCACGCTCTGTCTGGTCGCCGTCCACCAAGGCATGATGTCTTGCACCGTGTAGCTGCCCACTATTCCGGATACTGCTACAGTCCCTGGCCCTCACCACCCTCCGCCCCCATTTGGCCTGCTCTGTCTAACCATGGGACAAAGGGGGATGTACTAGTCACCCATGGCTCTCGGGCCACTGCTGCTCCCAGAACAGGACCAGTCTCAAACCCGCACCCCCTGGATGCAGTGCTGCAACTTGCCACTAGTGGTGCTTGCCAGATGGCAACACCCCCTGCCATCCCTAGCGCTGTTGTGCCTCCCACAGTGTATGCCTCTCCCAGACCCCAGTATGCCACATGGGAAGCGAATGTGGAACGTAGATGGGAGAGGAACCGAGCCCCTCCTGGATGCTGTAGACCGCTGTAATTGCTCTCTTTCAGGCAGTCAAAGCAATCTCCAAGTTCCACACTGCCTTTCCGTCCAGCCCCTCTGTTGTGTCCCTGAAGGTGGAATATAGCCTGAACAAGTACATAGAAACAAAGAACAAGCTTATGTAGAATACCTATAATATTGCTGCCAGACTCCCCCCTATAAGTGTAGACCAGCATAGGTCTGTCCTGACACTCGACTGACCTGCCACGCACTCTCTAGCTAAAATTCCCGGTCTATTTATGCTGGTTTTCCCCTAGCTTCTAATGTAGTGCCAGAGAGAGAAAGAGATTATGGCAGGGATAAATTGCCACACACCCGCCACTTACAAATTGGCAGCCAGGCTCTGGCCCAGTGCCCCGCCTCATACATCGCAATAACTAAAAGGAACGCTGCGTTTTCCTGCCTCATTGTTGTTGCACACAAAAAAAACCATGCGTGCAATACCGCCATCACAGCTCTGTGCCCGCGAGTGACATTTTTATGTTGCCTGGACTGGTGGCTGTTGACTATTACCACACTCTGTCAGCAGCACCAGATTTCATCACCCAACCACACCTTCATTGAATTTTGATAAAATTTTAATTTCCCTCGACTAGATCTGACACTAGGGCAACAGTTACTTTAAAAGTGAAAAAGACAAACTGTATAAACTTCTCACTAAATTAAAAACCCAGTGATACTAAATTGAAAGTAAGTAATAATTTATGATATTGTGTAACTGATACCAAATTCTTGGGGATGAATGTAGACTGTTAGTTAAAATGAACAGAACATATGGGAACTTTAGCAAAGAGGTTACCCTAAGCATGTTATACCCTGCAAATCTTTGCATCATTGTCCATATCTCAAGACTCAAAAGACCTACTTTGGATATATATAAATATAAATATAAATATATATATATATATATATATATATATATATATATATATATATATATATATATATATATATTCAATCCTCAGTAATGGGATAATGTTTTGAGGAATAAAGGAAGTGTTGGGAACATACATACTAGTTTCAATATGCAAATAAGTGCTAAACAAATAGTAACAAATAGTTGAAACAGGGCACACTGTAAAGATTCATTCAAAAAGCTAGAAATTCTGACTGTTCCATGTGATTACATCTCTCACAACATAATTTATATAAGAAAATATTTTTATTTGACCAGCAAAAACAGCACAATACATAACCCTGGAAACAAATCCTGTCACAGTTACATCTAAGCTGAAGAAGTCAAAGTTTCAAAATAGTGGATTATACCATGGAAAAAAATTTATGATAGACTGCCACAAGAAATAAAAGACGTGAATGGTTTCCACACCTGTAGCCAATGGCTAAAAAATATTTAACAAATGATAGCAATTACACTCTGAATAAATATTAAAAATAACTATAGATAGTAACTTAATGTTCGTTGACATTGTACTGTCTAACAATTTATAACATGCTTAGAAAAGTAGTAGTAAGTATTAGAGCTATAACTACTGTAAGAGGCATTTTTATTTTAATAAGAAGTATTGCACAAACATTTGATGGCAACCATACAGTTAATATCATTGCACTGATGATCCAGTCAATCAATTAGTCAGTCAGTCAGTCAACCACTGTCATTTCCTGGCATCCCTGTTGCAGTTTTGAATGGCACATGGTGTGATACATTGTTAATTAAACTTCACATGAGCTCTGCGTTTACAATAATGGTGATTTCTTTGATCCACCTGAAAAGTCACTCTGCTTACCAGATGGTGATGTAACTGTAAATCCCAGACCATGAGGCACTGGTATCAAGGCAGATGGCATGCCTGGAGATTTTGCACTCTTTGCTTTTTGATTTAGTTTTTTTGGTTTATCCTAAAAGTAAAAGCAGATACACTTATTCAATTGAAGTAATTCAAGTACTTATTCTAATAAATTTAAAATCACTAAGAAAGAGATGTATTAAGTTCATGAGAATGAAAGTCATTAACTTACCCTTTAATCTGTCATGCAGAAAAACACTAGGGACTATGATCTCTTCTTCTACTGTCTTTCACTCCACCTCCAAACACTTTCAATACTCATTTTGTAGCATAAATATGGTGCGACTCTACCACAAATGTAGTCATACTGACTTGCAGGCTGCTACAACCTAGAAGCAAGGTCAGCTCAACCACACCTCTGTCTCCTACAGAGTATCCACAAAGGTACCAGTCATGACTGTACCTCTAGTGTCATTTTTAAGGTTGTAAACAAAACTCAAATGCTTAGAAGTATCTTTTCATTGTTGTTAACCACATTTATAGGATATCATATATTTCACATACTTAACTGCTGTGGAAATAATTATTCTTTGTGATAGTACAATTAAAAATTACATATATTTGAGTGGCTTATGTACCTATTAGGCTATTATCTCAATGTTGAGGTTGTGAAAAAACATGATCTGACTGAACTAAATGAGTTACATTTTTTAATTCAGTTTGCACTAGTTATAGAAGATCAACAAAAATACCCATGCCCTCAGAAGAAATGATTTGAACTGAAGACCAGCATAATGAGCTTTGAGGTTACTAGATCTACTTGCTTCATGTTTAACAATGTTGATGAACATTAAAAATCGAGGTGTGTCAACATCATATCCTCCCATACATGTTGCATTTGTAGAAAGTAATAGTTAATTTGTAAGTAATGTTTAGCCTGCCAAATCTTGAAATCTATGTTCTCAGAATTTTGTCAGTCATTCATGATCATTTAACTGATCATAAATTAGAGGGAAATTCTGTCAACATTACCATCCTATTCTTGTTGTGTCTGCAAATAGTTTATTGGAAGAACCACAGTTGAATAAACTCACCTTGAGCTCTGATCACTTCATTATGGTAATAACTTCATTGACTTACATATTGTATGATGTAATAATTTTCCCAAATATTTTCGAATGTATGCTCTCATAATCTGAACACTTAGCCATGTAAATATTTACTTCTGTTAAAGAACATTGAAAACATATACATATATTTCACATGTCAGCCTAACACTGTGCAGATAATGGGCTTTGAGGTTATCAGATCTATTTGCTTCATGGTTAATAATTATGATGAACTTTAAGAGCTGCAGGGTTGCCCTGCACACCACCTTACATTTTGTAGTGAAAGGTATTTCTGGTACCACCATCAGTTCCTGTGATTCCTGTTCCATCTGCGAATAGTGCATTGGAAGAACCTCTATTGATTAAACTCCTTACAAGTTCTAATTTTTTGATTGTGGTCATCTGGAGGACCCACATTCTGGAGCATGTAATATTTTGCAAAGGAATTCTAGGAATTTAAGCTCTCATAGTTTGAACACTTAGTCATGCATGGTAAATACACTGGTGTGCAGAAGTTAATTTCACATGATATGCCACAGCAAAGTAACGTGGCTCATTGTTACTGTAACCTTATGTATAGAGAAGTGCTACAATGTAATACTGATATTAATTAATGGAAATATGAAATGAGATGCACAGAAATGACACTTTTATACAAAGGCAATAATTATACTCAAGGCACAATTGTTCTTCATGTTCCCTTGCACTTTGCAAATGGTTGGTCATGGTTCTTAATAGTACATAAGCGGCTGTAATGAGATGGGGTGTTTGTGAGCCGGGGGGGGGGGGGGGCGGGGCAAACAAAATGTATGCCAAGCCTCATGGGTGCCCTTGTGTCTTAAGGGATTGTGATTGTGTTCCCCAGGGTTCTTAGTTCGCAAATGTCAGACTGCTATTGTAAAATAAATTTTGTATAGTATAATAAATAAAAGAACCTTACCCCAGCACCAGCATAGCCATTTAACTCTTACTTTGCATTTCAATTTTTCACTTTTGTGGTTCTCACATGTCAGCAACATACAATTCTATTTCATGTTTAATGTCAAATGCACAATATTTTCTTTAGACATCATGGACTAAATCCACCTTGGGATAGGGTCAAAAATGTGCTTCCCTTAAATGCTGTTGCAAATCCTGCCATAACATATCACCAACAAATGAACATGACAACAGCCATGAAACATAATTATAATTTGGTAGATTTGCCCACATTGTTCAAACATAACGGATTTCTCAATCCATCACATGGTGATTTTACTTAAAACATACAGAAAACATTTTGCATTTGAGAGCAAGCACAAAATAAAATATCTCTATTTATATAATTGTCCTAGAACAACTGTAAAGATGAATAAATGAAGTGATGCAATAGAGGCACATTGGGCACACTGATGCTCAGAAGTAGAGAGGTCTGTAGGATAGCCAACTGACGTGATACGTGATGTGTCATTGTTTCTCAGTCAAAGAGGTTAGGGTTTCAGATCATCATCTCACAAAATTGAAGATCCAAATAATGAAAATTTCCTTGGAATATTAAAACTCTTGATTCACCTTGATCCAGTTCTTACAAAACACCTTAGCGAGGTCAGACAAGACCAAGGAGCTGGAATATGTTTACAAGGCATTATCTGTCAAGTGATACTCAGAATACATGTCTATCTGTGCCCATTATGTCAGGACTGCCAACTTGAAATAGAGCAAAAATGAAAAGCGTTATACCATTACTGTTGATGGAACTCCTGATTCAAATTATGTTGAAGAGACAACAATCATCCTGTGCTATATTTGCTTCAATGAATAAACTGAAGAATATAAAATAAATGAATGGTTTCTGGAATTCAATGAGTGAAATCAAATGCCTGGAGATGCTAGTCCATGTTTAATTTGATCAATACTCATGAAATACTGAATCACAATCAGTGGCTACCATGGGCAAGGTTATGATAAGGTTATGTGAAGCATAGATGAAGGGCAACAGGCAGTTTCCCATTCCTAGATTTCTAGAAAGTGTTTGACATGTTGTCCCACTGTAGACTGTTAACAAAGCATACAGAATAGTTTCTCACATATGTGACTGGCCTGAAGAATTCTGAAGTAATAGAGCTTACTCAAAATTTGTAGTTGGTATGATGAATGACAACTTGCTGTAAATGTACAAAAATGTAAGTTATTTCAGGTTAACAGGTAAAATGATCCTGCAGTGTTTGAATACAGTGATAGTTGTGTACTTTTTCCCCAGTCATGTCTATTAAATATCTATGCATAATATAGTAAAGCAATATAAAATGGCATGAACACATACGAATGGTAGCAGGGAAGGCAAATTGTTAACTTTGGTTTATTGGAAGAAGCATAGGAAAGTGTGGTTCTTCTATAAAGGAGACCATCTACAGAACACTAGTCAACCCATTCTTTAGTATGACCTCAGTGCTTCAGATCCCCACCAGGTTGGGTTAAAGGAAGACATCAAAGAAGTTCAGAGTGGAGCCGCTAGATTTGTTAAAAGTGGGTTTGATCGAAATGCAACTATTATATAATACCTTGTGAACTGAAGTGGAAATCCCTGGTGGGAAGATGATGTTCTTTTCAAAAAACACTGCTGAGAAATTCGGAGAACTGGCATTTGAAACTGAATGCAGAACAAGTCTACTGCCAGTTAAAAACATTCCACATCAGGTCCACAAAGATGAGAGAAATTAAGTCTCTTATGGAGGCAAATAGATAGTTTTTTTGGCTCTGTTCAGAGTGGAACAGGAAAGGAAATTAGTGGTAGTGGTACAAGGTACGCTTTGCTGCACACCATTCAGCAACTTGTAATGTATGAATGTAGGCAGAGATGTTGAGAGGGTCTAGTAAAGGAGTGCAGACATATTTCCTTCAGTTGAATCCTTTTGGAAAACTTTCTCTGTGTGCCTGTCATAGCCTTATGTGTAATTCAACTTCCTTACAACCTGCTCAGTTGCAGTCCACAGATGTAGGAAATCCCGAAACAGTGTGGTAGAAATTCTTTTTGTACCGTGTCTGAAACCTTTTAGAATGCATGTCTGTTACCTTTTGGTGTGATGGGTTAGTGCTGCAATGCCAATTGTGGTTCACTTGGATAAGATTGTCATTGCTGTTGAAACTTTTGGTAAGTTTAATTTGTCTCCTGAAACATATTCTGTTTTAAAGTATGTTTTGGATTATGTGAGGTCTTTCAAGTGGTTAATCACAGCATCAGTTTGGTAAGATGTGTTGGTACCAATAGACTACAGAAGCAAATTATCACAAACTCAAAATACTATTACTGATGTTGAGGTAAGACACTCCGAGTGCTTATTAAATGACTTAAAATATCTACATGAAAACTGGAAAACTATTCTCCCTGAATCAAAAGTTGTTACCAGCACAATGAATGTAGAATTTCCAGAGCTGTGCTGTAAGAACAGGAAATCATTTCATGGTGAAACCAGGAGTGAAGTGACATATGTGAATTCAAGATAAATGTTTTTCACATCATTGAAAACCTGACGAGAAACAGTGAAGATTATATGTGCAACATTTGGGTTTTATGGATATACTCAAAGATGATTGATGATCAGGTTCCTGAGTCATTGAAGTTATTTATCAATGAATACCTTAGTGGTGTCACAATAGATTTAAAAGATGAAATTAAATAATTGAAAACAATTCATATTTTGAAGTGGGATTACATTACTTTACAGTCTTTTGATTTCTAGAATAATATGCATGATCTTAAAATTTTAAGCTTATTTTCCAATATATCCACAGCTATGATCATCTTTTACAATTTTCCAATGACTATAGCTGAAGCAGAATTGTCATTCAGCACCCTGGCTTACATTAAAATTTGTCTGAGATCAACTATGTGTTCCATGGCAGTTTTCCCCAAGACTGTCATGCAACTTGTTACATGATATTATATGATGATACCTTCATTAAATGTAGTTTCATTCTTACAGTGCACCATAATTGCAGACGGTATTTGCTGCTACCAGTGACTGCCCAGCTAATAGCTTATTTTCTTTGCTCCTTATATTGCAATATGGATATGATTTTTTTTTTGTAGACCTGAAACAAGCTGGCTGGGATGAGATAAGAGTTTACTTAAAGGAACAGGAAGCAGCATCATATTCATGATAGAACTGAAGGCTAAGTTTCAGCACAGATAGGTGTGAGTGGAATTCTTGTCGCCTGCCCTCATTCTCTATGAGGTCGACAGGACCAGCTATTTGCTAAGAAATGGAGTTGTTCATGTGTGTGAAATATCTTTTTATAAAGATAAAAATCTAAGCCAGGGGTAGGCTTTGAGAGACACTTCAGTGTGAGAAACACTGTTTGCCTCAGCAGCCACACTGTGGAAGAATGTTCCATTTAAACACATGGAAAAGGTGTCCCCATTGGTTCATAATGTTATTTTCTTTAGAGCACATGCTTTTTTGTGCATGATTGTGTGTAAGACCACTTATTTCTCAGCTTCAGATTTGTACCATGGTGTGGGAGATGTTTCTATTTCCAGTAAGTTGTTAATGGATTTTGTGGTCATATATTTATTTATTTCGACACCATGCTAACATGTGTAATATAGGGTACTTCAAGTACCACTATCCTTTCCTCCCATCCCTGTTACATTTGTGAATAATGTATGGGAAGTAACACTGTCAGTTAAACTGCTTATCAGCCCTGATTTTTGCATCATGGGAATTTCATGGACCCAGGTACTGAAGGTTATAATAATTTGCCCAGTCTTTCTTGGAAGGTATGCTATAAGAACTCAGACAGTTAGTCATGTACAGTTCATTGATAAATGACTTTAGGTTGTCTGAATTCTTCATTTAGGACTGCTTCTCTTAAAGAACACTGAAAGCATACATTTTTACTCCACATATCAGAGTAATTCCATGTAATGGACAGCACTTCTGATTCAGTTCCCATTCGTTTTTGTTCCAGGTACAATGTGATGAGATGTGTTGAAAGTTCTTATGAGCACTAATTTGTCAGTTGGTTTTAATTTCATTACTTTTAGGAGCAATTAGTAGGAGAAAGTAATAGTTTGTCTGACCAATCTTGGAATGTATGTACTCAGACGTTTGACAGAGATTCATTATCAGTGAATTGATAAGCATTTTGTAGTTGTCAGATTTAGTTGTTACTGGGTACCTATATTTATAAATTTTAAAGATTAACATGAATTCTCAGCAGACCTACCTACAATGTGTAATAGAGGGAACTTTTGAAACCACTGGTTACCTCCCACCCCTGTTGCTTTTACAAAGAATGTTTGTGAAGAAACACTCTTGATTAGACTCTCTATGAGCTCTAATGGTAATTTTGTGGACTCAAGTATTGAGGATATTATAATTTGCAAATTTATTCAGGAACATAGTCTTTCATAGTTGGAACAGTTGGTCATGTACAGTACTACATTTGAGGGGCATTCAATAAGTAATGCAACACTTTTTTTTTGCTGGCGAAATTGAGTCGAAAAACTGCAGAATTTGCTGTGGGACATAATAAAATAATGTTGTTTCAGCTATTATAGTTTAACTAATTTCTGATAGGTGGTGACACCAGACATAGCCTTTAAATTGGCATCTTAGACTTAGGTGTATTCCAAGCAGAGAGCTGTCATTGAGTTTCTTCTGGTTAAAAACCAGTGCATCATGGATATTTGTAGCAACTTGCAGAATGTCTAGAGAGATGTGGCAATGGAAAAAAAAGCATTTTCATTCATTGGGCAAGGCTGTCTGATGTCCCATGTGCCATCTGGCTGTACACAGCTTTGACTCCTGAAATAATGAAACTAGTGGACACTCATATTTGAGGTGATCAATGAATCACAATCAAACATCTTGCTGCACATCTGCAAGTCTTTGTTGGTAGTGCTGACACTGTCATCCAGCAGAGGCTGGATAGTGATAAATTTTTGTCAAACATCATGACAGGAGAGGATATAGGGGTTTGTCACTTCAAACCAGAAACAAAACTGCAATCCAAGGAGTGGCACCACACCACCTCTCCTCAGAAGAAAAAGTTCAAAGCAGCTCCCTCAGCTGTTAAAGTCATGGTGACAGTGTTCTGGGGCTCTAAACGGGTTATTCTGATTGATATCCTCCCTTATGGTATAATGATCAACTCTGAAGTGTATTGTGCTAACCTCTGGAAAATGAGGAAACAACTTCAGTGTGTTTGTCACCACTAATATGCCAATGAACCTACATGACAATACAAAGCCTTACACAAGTCTGCACACCTGGAGGAGGTTATAAACCTTTATTGGGTTGTTCTCCCTCAGCCACCATACGGCACGGATCTCACGCCTTCCTACTCCCTTCCCTTTGGCCCAATGAAGGATGCACTCTGCAGGAAGCAGTACATGGATGATGGGGAGGATATTGATGCAGCATGTCATTGGCTCCAATGAAGACCAGCAGAGTGGTACCATACCAGCATACAAGCCCTCTAGTAAGTGGCATAAGACCATCACATTGAATGTAGATGATGTTGAAACATAGGATTTTGTAGCCGAAAGAGTGGGGAAGAGTATGGAATCCCCAATAAAATCAACATCCTTTAAGGAAAAAAAAATTGCATTACGTACTGAACACCAATCATAATTATTTAACTTTCAGACAGTCTGATCTTCGTGTTTACAGTTATATATTTCAACCCTTTCATGGGCCATGGTGGATGTTCTTCCCACTAAATATATTTCTTAACAACGTATATGGTCCTTGGGCTGCATACTTACCACCAACTTAGCGTCATCCCAAAGTTTTTGGGAATGCATCTTACCATCTCTGTCTATACCTGACATATATGTGGTAGTACACTGCACCAGGTGTATGAAAACTACTGCAACAACCAGTTTCTGTTTGTTGTGGGATCACTACTGTTGTTAGAAGACATTGCATCACTTCTGCAATGTACATTATTGTGACCTGTATTAGCTAATACCTTTATTGTGCGATTAAGTTTCAAGGACGGTTTTCACGTTGTAGTAGGTAAACGTTAATACCAGTAACAATTATTTTTTAAATGAAGGAAAAGAAAACATAAAATAAAACCAGAATACACTGTTCATTACTTTTTATGTGTAATGGCGACACATAACAGTTCACAAAGGGAAGTGTGAAATCCCTTTACCACGACAGTTTTAATACCTCACAAACACGCCATCATGCTATATGTACCACCATAGTTCTTGGTGCTAGATCACAATAACAAAATTATCAAGAAATAAATATAGTCAGCTGATCAAAATTCTAACAGCATAGCAAAAAAATTATCTTCACTGGGATGCTACAAAATATGACACATCTTTTATAGCATCTCAGCACTTGCCAGCTTATGTTAGATAATGGAGAGAACTTTTGGTTCTGCAGCTATATCCATTTATTCAAGATAAAATCATGAGCGGTATGAAGACACTTGTTGATACTCCTCCTTATGGGTTCTCGTGTTTCAGATGCTCTTGTCCCTGTGGCTTCTAATAGCAACTTGTGGTAGGAAGTAATATATAAACTCCAAGAGTCTTAGAATGTCTGTAAATCATTTTGATTTAATTGAAAATGGGCTATTGATGTTGTTGAAACCATGTACTCCACAGATTCTCATCAAGTACCACCTCCAACAAAAGTACAGAAATTTGCTTTGTGTGGAGAGATTGATGACAATCCGATTCCCACAGATTTTAAATTGGTCCATAATGTAGTTTCTTACTGGAATGAAAACAGGAAGTTTTCCCAACTCACCAGAATATTGCCAGAAAAATTTTGTGTAATGTCATTCAGCTCTGCATAACAGAGAAATTTTATTTATTTATTTATTTATTTATTTATTGTTCCATGGGACCAAATTAAGGAGAAGTCTCCATGGTCATGGAACGAGTCAATACATGAAATTATAACACGATATTAGAAACAGATAAAATGAAATATAAAAAAAAACATATTCAGGTGACAAGTCGTAAGTTTAAATGAAGACAATCAACAATGTAACACTGGAATTTGCTTAATTTTTTAGCTCTTCCAGGAGCTCCTCGACAGAATAGAAGGAGTGAGCCATGAGGAAACTCTTCAGTTTAGACTTAAAAGAGTTTGGGCTACTGCTAAGATTTTTGAGTTCTTGTGGTAGCTTATTCAAAATGGATGCAGCAGAATACTGCACTCCTTTCTGCACAAGAGTCAAGGAAGTGCATTCTACATGCAGATTTGATTTCTGTCTAGTATTAACTGAGTGAAAGCTGCTAACTCTTGGGAATAGGCTAATATTGCTAACAACAAACGACATTAAAGTAAATATATACTGTGAGGGCAATGTCAGAATTCTCAGATTTTTGAATAGGGGTCGACAAGAGGTTCCCGAACTTACACCACATATAGCTCGAACAGCCCGTTTTTGAGCCAAAAATACCCTTTTTGAATCAGAAGAATTACCCCAAAAAATAATACATACGACATAAGCGTATGAAAATATGCGAAGTCGACTACTTTTCGTGTTGAAGTGTCACTTATTTCAGATACTGTTCTAATGGTAAATAAAGCAGCATTTAGCTTCTGAACAAGATCCTGGACATGGGCTTTCCACAACAGCTTACTATCTATCCGAACGCCTAGGAATTTGAACTGTTCCGTCTCGCTTATAATATGCCCATTCTGTCTGATCAAAATATCGGTTCTTGTTGAATTGTGAGTTAGAAACTGTAAAAACTGAGTCTTACTGTGATTTAGCATCAAATTATTTTCCACAAGCCACGAACTTATTTCATGAACTACATTATTTGTTACTGTTTCAATATTACACACAAGATCCTTCACTATCAAGCTGGTGTCATCAGCAAACAGAAATATTTTTGAATCACCTGTAATGCTAGAAGGCATACCATTTATATAAATAAGAAACAGCAGTGGCCCCAGCACCGACAATAGGAGAACGCCCGACTTAACAGTGCCCCATTGGGACTGAACATCACTACCACTCTCAATATTTCGGAGAATTACCCTCTGCTTTCTGTTCTTAAAGTAAGAGGCGAACCAATTGTAAGCTACTCCCCTTACTCCATAATGGTCCAACTTCTGCAGTAATATTTTGTGGTCAACACAGTCAAAAGCCTTCGTTAAATCAAAGAAAACACCTAGCGTTTGCAACTTTTTATTTAATCCGTCCAAAACCTCACAGAGAAAAGAGAATATAGCATTTTCAGTTGTTAAACCATTTCTAAAACCAATCTGAACATTTGACAGCAAATTACGTGAATTTAAATGATCCAGTAACATTGTATATACAGCCTTCTCGATAACTTTAGCAAACACCGATGACATAGAAATAGGTCTAAAATTGTCAACATTATCAATGTCTCCCTTTTTATAAAGTGGCTTCACTACCGAGTACTTTAATCGGTCAGGAAACCGACCGCTCCAAAAGGAAAAGTTACAGATATGACTGAGAACTGGGCTAACATACATAGAACAATACTTCAGTATTCAGCTAGATACCCTGTCATATCCATGAGAGTTCTTGGTCTTTAGTGATTTAATTATTAACTCAATCTCCCTCTTGTCAGTATCATGGAGGAGCATTTCAGGTAACAGTCTCGGAACACTTTTTTCTAAGAGCGCTATATGATTCCCTGTTGGGACTAGGTTTCTATTTAGTTCGCCTGCTATATTCAGAAAGTGAGTATTAAATACTGTACATATATGCGACTTATCAGTAACACGGACATTCCCACTACGCAGTGATTCTATATCCTCGACCTGTCTCTGCAGACCAGCAACTTCCTTTATGACTGACCACATGGTTTTAATTTTATCCTGAGACTTAGCTATTCTATCTGCATACCACATACTTTTTGCCTTCCTAATAACATTTTTAAGCACCTTACAATACTGTTTGTAATGGGCTGCTGCATTCAGATTTTGACTGTTTCTAACGTTTTGATATAATTGCCACTTTGTTCTACAAGATATTCTTATCCCTCTAGTCAGCCACCCAGGCTGCCTGTTTGTGCTAGTACCCTGTTTTAAACGTTCTAACGGAAAGCAACTTTCAAAGAGCATGAGAAAAGTCTTGAGAAAGGCATTATACTTATCGTCTACTGTATCAGCGCTATAAACATCTTGCCACTCTTGTTCCTTTATAAGGTTTACAAAGGTCTCTACAGCAACTGGATCAGCTTTCCTGAACAGCTGATGACTATATTTAGCACGTGTTGCAGCATAAAAATCTTTTAATGTTAAAATTTGCGCATCATGATCTGAAAGGCCATTCACCTTTTTGCTAACAGAATGCCCTTCTAGTAATGAGGAATGAACAAAAATGTTGTCTATGGTTGTTCTACTGTTCCCTTGCACTCTCGTTGGAAAGAATACGGTTTGCATAAGATTATATGAATTAAAGAGGTCTACCAACATCCTCTTCCTTGCACAATCACTTATACAATTAATATTGAATTCACCACATATAACTAACTTTTTGTATTTCCTATAAAGTGAACCAAGAACCTCCTCTAGCTTTAGCAAAAATGTTGTGAATCGGAGTCTGGGGATCTATAAATAACAACAGTTACAAGTTTAGCTCCGTTAAATTTAACCACACCTGCACAACATTCAAACACCTTTTCAGTGCAGTACTTTGAAACATGAATTGACTCAAATGCGATGCCGTTTTTCACATACATGGCTACTCCCCCACACCGCAAAGAGCTCCTCGAAAAGCAGCCAGCCAACCTGTATCCTGGTAAAGGAAGCCTCTGAATTATCTCCTTATTTAAGAAGTATTCAGATATACCAATAATTTCAGAGTCAACATCTATAAGCAGTTCACAAACTTTATCTCTAATACCTTGTATATTTTGATGAAATATACTAATTGCCTCATTACTCGGATACCTAAGCTTTGTCAAAAGTGATTCCCTTGTTAGAGAGACTTCCCTTAAGCAGGAATACCTATCAGCTGACTCCAGTCGAAAAAACGTGCAGCTCTAACACCCACTACTGCAGGAATTTTCCCATGAGTGATCCCACCAACCCCACCTATGCTGTCACCTATAAGCTTTGTCAACCTCCGCTTCCCATACCTGTTGAGGTGCAGGCCATGTCTAGTGAAAACCGTCCTGCTGATACTCCACCACTGAAATGTGACCCATGCTTTCTGTCATCAGCGCACCCCCAAGTCTCATGTTATTACGCCTGACGTCTGTATTAAGATGAGGCCGATCGTGACGCTGAAACAGTTCCACGAAATGCACATTCGTGTTGCCAGTCTGAGTGGCTATCTTTTCCAGATCACCATCTATGTTATACTCCCCATCCCTATCAACACTATTACCAGCCCCAACCACAATCACTACCTGATCCTCTTTAGTAAAATCCCTACATAACCCCCCTATGTTAACAGTCACCTGAGCCAACCCTGCATTAGGCTTCACAATGCTGGTGACCTGGTACTCACTCCCCAGCACTTCCTGCAACTGCTGGCCTACACCTCTGCCATGAGAACTACCTAACAGCAGAACCTTCTTCTTCCTCTTCGACTTTGCAACTGTTCTAGCCACCGTAACTACTGAGGTCTGCTGCATACTTCCTGCATCTACAGCTACTAGAGATTCCTCTCCACTAGACTCTGACAGTTGGTCATATCTATTGTAAACACCAATAGTAAAACTATCTGAAAATCTTCTTCTCCTAGCAGATCTCTTGCCAACAGCCAGCTCCCATTCCCCAACCCCCTTCTCCCTCCTCATCCTATCTAGCTCCTCCTGTGCGTTTTTCAACTGCACCTGAAGGGCACAGATCTTATGCTCCTGCTCCTCTATCAATTTACTCTTGCTACACGACCTGCAGTTCCAGGAGAGGATCTCACCAGAATGCCCACTGGCTTCCCCACTGCATTCCCCCCAGTGAAATTACTTCGAACAAGTCTCACACCGCAATACACTACTCACGAACCTACGGCAAAGCCCACACTTCTCACTCATGGTAAAATTTTACTTTTTCTAAGTTCCGCTACTACAATAAGCAGATGTTAAAAACCTGACTACAATAATCACAAACTTACTCTACAAGGGAAGTAACTACTATTATTAACAGTATTAATAAACAACAAATGTGAATATAACAAAAGACTAATACAGAAAGAGAATCAAACGTCTAATGACACAGTTACGAAGCTGTAAACAGTTCCCAAAAGGTTCTTCTGAAATTATTTCACCAGAAAACACCAAGAACACCGGTTGAAGACTGCTAAAGTTCTTAAAGAAACCACTATACACAAACAATTAATTAGTACTTAGCTTTCGATGCGCCGCTACAGCTGCAACTGGTCAGCGCGGAATGTAAACACAGGCAGGATCCATCCACTTGTGCAGGATCCATTCTAAGTGCACGACCGTCACTTTTGTATCCGGACAATGTTGCGCCGTTCTCTTTTTTCACACAAGTACAGTATCAGAGAAAATGAATGAAGGAGTACGTTGTAAATATTTTTGCACAACATGTTTTGTTTTGTGTTCCCTGTGAATCGGTTGCCGTTATTGTATCTGTTTGTCAAGCAGTTTTCATTTATGCAGACTGTCAAATTAGTGTTGATTTATCGATGCATAATAAACGAAACTGTTTCTTAGCGAATTACTGTTGCATTGTAGACACGATGTTGGCAGTTTTATCTCACCCCTAAACATCATGTCTTGCAGTTAG
The DNA here is from genome assembly GCF_023864275.1 of Schistocerca cancellata. Taxonomy (NCBI): domain Eukaryota; kingdom Metazoa; phylum Arthropoda; class Insecta; order Orthoptera; family Acrididae; genus Schistocerca; species Schistocerca cancellata. Next base: position 265,728,642 of record NC_064629.1, read on the forward strand.
TGCAGAGAAAATCGTTTAGCATGAAAACGCTTTATTTGAATAATCTGTTGACACTAAATACTACTGCGGACCTGGTTTAATGCCATACTTAAGTTTTCTTTAAGACAAAACAAAAAATTGTTTGACACGACAATAATCTGCTTCTCGGGCAAATTAGAGATTCAGTACATACTTTATGCAGTCGCAACAACACTCAAAATTTTTGTTGTTGTCATTGTTTGTTTGAAGAAAGTAAACAATTCTGCTTTTGGGCAGGTTCAGTTAGTTTTAGAATTCGGTTCTGGATGTGTCGAAAATGATTGTGTGTCAATATCTAATTTACCATACATGTATAACGACCGAGAAATACATCCGAAAAGAAGCCAGTATGTCGCTAAGAATGAAGGTATTCAAAGTGTAAATAAACGTATCTACACAGGTGTATTAGCAATTAAATGTGTATATTATAGCAGCAAATAGTATGTCAAGAAATTACGCCGAATATATTGAAGAGCAATTATTTCGCATGCACGGTAAAACGAAATTCCTTTAAGATAGAAATGTATTCTGACACCATCAGTTCGGTGGTGAACGCTTTTTAGAGTACTTAGAAAAATCTCTCTCTGACAGTGGTACAGCTTGGTACGCAGCACGGGACGTGTCTTTGATAGGGGGAACCGGCCATCCAGTGCGGTGGGCTGCGGTGAACTGAGCAGCCCAATGCTGTGGGCTGGCAGTGCGGCCGTTCGGCTGAGGATTTCAGCACACTGACTGGGTAGCTGGGATGACTGTGCTGTGCGGCGGACCGCCGTACAACATTCTAGCTCCGACACAACGGACACCCCACAGTACCAATAGAGTAGCATTATGAATGCACAAACACTCACGCTTACATTACAGAACCGTGTACATGTCAGAACGCAAGAAACCTCAGACATTTGGAGAAGCTTCAGCTTGATACACAGGAGATCAGGAGGTTGCGAGATGTTGTGCTGTGTGGCGTGAAATGGGACAACTAGTGACAGAATTCCACGATATTAATGTAAGGCGAGGATCTATAGTATACTGTGTTTTAGTTCTATATTATTGTATGAACATTTCAAACGTGCTGGTAGATTTTTTGAGTTTTTAACTCGGGAGCTAAATTCCACAACATGGTGATGAGAGAATTGTCTTTCGAAAGGCGTTATTGAGTTGTAGTTGTGACATAAATGGGATTAATGCTACAAGTTATGACTGATAAATTATAATATCAACTTTGTTATATCCATAAAACTGATGACATTAAAATAAGGTTCAGAGTTACATTTTCGCTAGGATAACAACAACACAAATCTGAAGGCTGCAAATTCAACTAAATAATTAGAGATTACAATTACAAATACAATTGGAACGATCACATAGATAATGTTGTGGGTAGAGCCAACCAAAGACTGGGATTCATTGGCAGAACACTTAGAAGGTGCAGCAGGTCTACTGAAGAGACTGCTTACATCACGCTTGTCCACCCTAATCTGGAGTATTGCTGTGCGTTGTGGGATCCGCTTCAGATGGGACCGACGGATGACATCAAAAAAGTACAACGAAGGACAGCTTGTTTTGCATTATCGCGAAGTAGGGGAGATAGTGCCACAGACATGATACGTGAACTGGAGGGCAATCATTAAAACAAAAGCGTTTTTCGATGCGACGTGATATACTCATGAAATTTCAATCACCAGTTTTCTCCTCGGACTGTGAAACCTTCTGTTGGCACCCACCTACATAGGGAGAAATGATCATCACGATAAAATAAGAGAAATCAGAGTTCGCCCAAAAATATTTAAGTGCTCGTTTTTCCCGCGCGCCGTTCGAGAGTGGAACGATAGAGACACAGCTTGAAGGTGGTTCATTGAACCCTCTGCCAGGCTCTTTCTATTGAATAGCAGAGTAATCACGTAGATGTAGACACACGAGTAAGATCTACGTTTAATGATTTTACGAAACCAGATGCTTTAGAAAAGCAGTCGATCACAAATGGCAGCATATACATATTTTTACATGTGGTTTTAACTTTAATGAATAGAATATAGCTGGCTGTAGACACAACTAACAACTCCAATAATATTATAAATGAGCTACAGAAGTCTCAAACACTGGTACTGATAAGCATTTTATTTCTCAAATTCTATTCCGACTTTATAGTAGTTACGACACAGTTTTGGAAGAGAAGGTCGGTTAACACATCCCGCCCCAGCTTGCACAAATCGAAAAAGGTGCCTTTGTTCATATCTCCAGAACCCGCTTAGTGACAGTTGTGTCCTCCAATACTATAGCGAAATAACATCAAGAACGCCATCTTTTATCGTAAGTAAGAGGTAGCAGGGAGCTCTGAATGAACCGTTGATCCTGTTTGGATAAAGTGACGCTGTAACAACGTAGTGCATTCACAGTTGTGGGAGGAGTGAGATAAAGGCTTCTTTTCGTAGTCGGAAGATAGGAACACGAGGGGACAGAAAGCTCACATACCTCTCAAGGTTAAGTCTTATGTTTCTCTCTATCTTGATTCTGTTTTCGGTCGTTATTTGGGTCTCTTCTGCGTCTTGTCCGAGACCTATCTCGCCACCCATCCCATAGGGCCCTGGTCTACCGTCCCAAAACACATCAAAATTCCCACACTACAGTGCCGTAGCACGACGCTAGAAGAGTCGAAAGAAAACAGCAAAGCCCATTGAGTAAAATCTTCTCGATTTGCAAGCTGCGTCAATTCAAATAAAACACTCAAGAATGGATAGCTGTCCCCGCAATCGTCACCAAGAGCTGAAATCACTGACTGTCAGTGTTCTGTTTGTATCCATATAATGACAGCATCTGGAACCTCCCTTAGAAGGCCGGAGTGATGGATGCACGGAAGGCAAGTAGGGCAGCTCCAAGCAGCTCCATTTCACTGCAGGACTGATTGACGTCAGATGTCGCGAGGGGTCGGCACCACATATGAAACTGCCGCTCTCGCATCCCTACAAGCATCAAAACTACTCATTTGTTTTTGCTCAGTATCAAAAGTCCGTCCCCACAACCTACTAAATGTGTATCCCTCATCTCTGTGTACATTGTTGCTGCTAATTTCGGCCACTTCTTTTATAACATAATGCTAGTATGATGGTGCTTGAGCAAAAATTGACGTCTTTTCGAATTGTACATTGTACCCTTTTTCTAGGCAATGTTGATCCACGGCCGACGTCTCAAGTTTCCTTTGTTTGATATGTAGTGAGTGCTGTGAACAAAGCTCAGCAACAGTGTGAATTGCTAGATTTACGTAAATGCTACCACATTTACAGGGGACACCACACATGCGAGGATATCGAAGACCTACGTTGTCTCTATCGATGGGTAACATGTCTTTTATCTTGGAGGTGTGCCGGAACAACGGTCTCAGTCCATGTCTTTTCAGCACGCGTCCTACCTTGATAGTAGTTGCTCCACAGTATGGAAGAAATGCACTTGGCTTGGTGTCTTCCGCGGTTTCACGAGACGCTTTTTGTTGGTGGCACCTCAAAGCTCTTGCAATTTCTCCGCTCCTGTAACCCTGCGTACTAACATGTTCTGGACCACTTTCTCGTGTACAGATGTTCTGCTTGAACGGAAGACAAGAGGCCGGCTTGGTCATTCAGTGTACAGAAAATCTACGTACACTGACAGGTACTTGAACGCCAAAGGTTTTGACAACTCTGTACACAAGAAAGGGTCATGAACACATTAGCACACAGGGCAAAGTTTAACTCTGACGACGACTATCTAGCGTTTGAATCACAGCATTTGAAGCGTGTGTTTAGACAAAACGGTTACAGCAAGGGAGAAATTACAAAGGGTTTCAGGTTTCGCCGGCAAAAGACGCGTCGTGAATCGGCGCAAGAGGCCAAGGCAGCTGCATTCCTTCCTTACTGTACAGCAACTAGTGGCAAGAAAGAAAACTTGCTGAAGAGACATGGACAGAGGCAAGTGTTGCGGCAAGCCTCCGAGATAAAAGTATGTTACACCCCATTAAAGACAACAAAAGTGTTCTAGTTCCTGGCGTGTATGTTGTCCCATGTGAAAATGGAAGCACTTAAATAAGTTATACTATTTGCACTGTTGATGAGCACTATGAGGAGCATTCATGACATATCAGACAAGGGGAACTTGAGAAATCGACAGTGGCCAAACATTGCCAGGAAAACGGGCATAAATTACGATGCGAAAGGACGGGAATTTGCCGGCCGGGGTGGCGGAGCGGTTCTAGGCGCTACAGTCTGGAACCGCGCGACCGCTACGGTCGCAGGTTCGAATCCTGCCTCGGACATGGATGTTAGAAATGTCCTTAGGCTAGTTAGGTTTAAGTAGTTCTAAGTTCTAGGGGACTGATGACCTTAGACGTTAAGTCCCATAGTACTCAGATCCATTTGAACCATTTGTAGTGCAATGACTGCAAAAAGGGCGGTGATCAGTGATTCAGGACTACAATGTGGCAAGACGGGCAGGTATTCGTCGTTCCAGAACGACTCCATATCAACAACATCGCTGAAGTAATCGAAGATTTCTGTCGAATAGACGAATGAAAACTGCTGAAACATGGATAGAGGTCATGGGCAGTGTGAGTAGTGGAACAGCGAGGACGTCACCCCCCCCCCCCCCCCCCGGCATTGTTACCATATTTATTCAAGACAGCGTATCCAAAATGGCAGCGACAGATATGGCAATGTCGCAATGACATCATGGTGGGAAGTTCAAATTTTTGGTGGGGAAAAAAGGACTCTTGGGCTACCTCCACTGACCTAAGGAAATGGTGTGAAAAAAGGTCACTTGGACTACTTCCACTAACCTAAGTCGTCCGACTGCCACCTCTTTCTTGAAATTGGCGGGAAAGGACTCAGCCTGCGCTGTGCTGCTGGATAGGATGGACACAAGTCTTTATTTTGCCTACAGTCTTAACTTAAACAATTTGAGTGGTCATAGTCAGTAGCCCCATATAGTGTGTTCATAATGAGGCCCGGGGTCCAAGAGACCTAATACACAGTACCGCAACCAGAGGGCACTGTTGTCCCGTACGTAATGTGATCCTAGATTATGGTGCGCTACTGAAAGAATGTACTGTTTTTAGACGAAGCAAAGTTGGTGAAGTGCTGAAGTAGATGTCTGGAAAACGTTTCACCTATAACGTTAAAAATGAAATACCACAGATTTGGATTTGCTTTTTTTTTTGTATGCAACTCTTCTTGTTGATGGGAAATTACTGGTTAAAACATTTGTTTATGTCAAATTGTAAGTCTCGCATCACAGCCTGATGATGATGAGGCCATCTTTTCGTGATGGGTCAAAGTTAGGTTATTCACTGCCCATTTGGAAAATTTTCAGTGAATTAACAGTGCGAATTGCGATTGGTAACTGAAGGAAGCAGAAATTAGCAGTATTAACTTATCTTCATGTTTCGCAATGCGTATCTCCACACCACTGAGAGGTGAGTGCTGCATTTAACATTCAGACTGAAAAAAAGTGACCTGGCTGGGAACCCATCCCAAAGCTTTCCTGTTTCAATCCACACGCACTTCTTCTGGACGAACACACTCGATCCAAATGAAGTCCTACTCACTGGGTTCTTGGGGCACTGCTGCTCTCTCGACATACGGCAGCTGATCGCTAGGTGGGAATGACATCATTTTCACATCTTAGATTTAACTCACCAGATTTCAGCCGATTTGTGCGAAGTATTTATAAACTTTGTACAAGAACCTATCTTGCAAATCAGTGTATCAATTAGTTAAAGCTGAATCACAATCTCCACAGCATTTCCTGAGATTAGCCTGCATATACAGATGGACGCCATCAAGCGACTTCGGTTTGTATGTACAGAGATTGTAACGTAATTATCTTTCCATGACGATTCCAAAAGACAGAATTGTTTCGTAACTCTCACTGGAAAGTTTAAATTCATAATGTTAGCCGAATTGCCGACTAAGCCGATTGTGTAAGTGAGCGACAGAAAACTTTCTTGTGTGGAATGCATGTGCTGTTACTCAAAAAAATGTGTGTGAAATCTTATGGGACTTAACTGCTAAGGTCACCAGTCCCTAAGCTTACACACTACTTAAACTAAATTATCCTAAGGACAAACACACACACACCCATGCCCGAAGGAGGACTCGAACCTCCGCCGGGACCAGCCGGCTGTTGCTCAGACAGTATTTGTAGGCCCTTTTGAAGTTATTTCAGCCCTTCATGGAACACAAGCGCTGCGCCCTATATCAAATTGCTCGTCTAGACTTAACCTACTAATAGTCAGACGACGACGTTTTAGTACCATCTCCATTATCTCTTAACACTATATTTAGAACTTAAGCTTTCTTTTCGCAGCCTTCTGTTGCTACATCAGACACGTCAACAAATGACAGCGCAGAAACCTTCGACACGCTTAGCGATTCTACGTAGCACCAGAATTTTCCCGTTTGCTCGGCAACAATTTTGGCTACTGTATGTAGTTGTATGCTTGGCCCATCATTCATGTTACACACGCACAAAGTTTACTAACTTTTACCTGTTGCCGTTTGCGCTTCCTTTTTTGAAACGTGAGTGCACCTTTATTTAAGAGGAACTCAGGCAACGGTTTATTTGCTCTTCTAGCAAAAAATTATTAACTTTAGTAACCATTGTCGCTATGGTAATATCGTAATCACACTACCGATAAGGTCAGACGTGCTTGTGGCTACAAGGTCTAAAATATTTCTGGGCTGTCGAAGTAGTTGCTCCAGACAGTTTTTGGAAACTGTGTTCAAAAGTAATACACAAGGCTACGTATTCCTACCACCTGCGATGAATCTATAGCCCTTTCAATTTGTCCTTGTTAGGTTACAGTAGCCTCCAATCTGTACTAAGTGCTCTGGGTATTTGTGCACTACTGAGCGTAGAATTTCTTTGAATGATTCTACAACTGTCACCGTGGAAACGTGTGGTCGGCAACAACATCCGGTAATGAACTTGATTTCACCTGGTCGTGTTACACACGTCCAGATACCTTCACCAACTCAAGTTCGACCTCGACAGACACAACAGTTTTTTCAACTGCAAGGAAGACTCCGCCATCTATGCCGTCAAAGTTTAGGCTGTTAACGGTATACATTCCATGAGTCACTAAATATTTTAGTGATGTCTACTTCGGGTTTCATCCAGCTTTCGGGTCTGTGAGTAATTTGATGTAAATTCAGGAGCTTCGTTACAAATGCCAAGACAATTTAGTGTATAATTTTGACAGTCTAACTGTCTTTACTTTGTACGCGGTCTGATTTCGCTCTCTACTTATTTACTGGCCAGCGTTGATCAGAGAACCGAAAAAGAAGAATATAAATCGAGTGTGCACTCCACAAATACTCTACTACTGGAGTAGCTCCTCCTTTTGTGTAATTCACCACTGACCTGTCAAGGAGAGTCCTACAGTTCTCCCCCCCCCCCCCCATACCCGCAGGTCCAGATAGCTGATTCCTTCTCGCTGTTAACTGATACGAAAAGTTCGGTTTTGTTAGTTTCTAGAAGGTCTGAGACGTTGTCCTCTTGCGTTCCTTCTTCAACTACCTGCTGGACAAGACATTGAAATCAAACCCACATGAATCCCTTTTCTGGCACCTGTCTGAAACGCGCCAGTCTCCCTTTCTGTATGTAAAATGTGGCAGTGTCCCACTATTACAACTCCATGATTAGAAAACTTACTCGTGATGTAACTCTGAAGCTTTCTGCTGCCACTGTTTCTGAGGCAGGTGGTCTATAATAGCTTCCGCTGACCCTCTTTTATCAACTTTTGATCCTTACGTTTATCCAGACAAATTCACATTGTGTGTCTGTAATGACATCAGTAGATGCTATCAAATTCTTTACTGCAGTTTGCAGTAAATATGGCGCCACCGTTGGCATCTAACCTAACCTTGAGATATATATCCCATTCTGAATTCAGATTTTAGGTACTGTTCCCTACTGGTTTCATCAGACTTTCGATTCTTAATGCCATCTGGGCATCATTACATTTAATAAACGATACTAATTCTGTAACCTTACCGCGGAAGTTCATATCGTATTGATCTTGTCCATTTCTGATCTGAGAGGACTATGAGATAGATGTGGTTGACCAATCTTCGAAATCGTAAGGGAATTCATCACTGAGTAGAACTGAACAGTGTCTGTACAATTGTTTTTAGTAGTGTTTTTCGATCGTCTGTATGTTGTGTGTTAATTTTGCTATGTAGTTTTCCGCCGTTGTAATGGGTACAGTTATAAATATTACTCCTGATATTAATACAGATTGCTGAGAAGTGTAATTCGGGCACGATCATCTTAGAACTGTCATGTGTCAGTGATATTTTTAAAATAATTCATTTCACAAGTTAACACTTAAATTTGTTAAAGTAAAGTTGTTTTCATCATCTTAGTTTTGTAAGTGCACTACGTATGTTTTTTTTCTGTAATTTACATGGTGTCTCTCAAAAGCGATACATGTAGTTACCTAGTAACAAAGCCGCCCGTTAACATAGAAATCGGAAGAATTTAATAAATCCTCAGTCGTGTCCACGAACGAAGGACGCAACCAAAAGGAGGACCTGGTGTGTGTCCGGGATGCCCTCATTGTATGGGAAATAGAGATCAGATGATCTAGTTGCCGTTTAGTGAAACTGAAGGATATTTTGATTTTCAGTCATACAAAGTTAAAGGGATACTCACTATCGGCTATCGCCCATTCCTATTTTAGCGAATACCATCTACTTTACGTTGTTGGCCTCACTTGAAATGAGTTGTTGTTTTGTTAATAGGCCCCTAATTGTGGATAAGTCTTTAAAAACAAAGGGGATTGAATCGAGTTTGACTCGTTCACTACCCTTATGGGAAGTTAGAAATATGTACGCACTACTATAATAGCCCTATTATCTGTGTATAACAGTTTAACGTTAACACTCGACTCGTTATTTGGAGACTGATAGAACTTTTGGGTTACAATATTTCAAAATTTCACGCGGCAGCGGAACAGTAAAATCCTTACGAATAACATGAAATTAAATTCAGTGCATAAAAGTACATATGGATTTGCCTGTGTTGCCCAAAAATCGCTTTGACCAACACAAATATCGCTCTAAAAATGACGGTTGCATTTCTTGAAGAAATTTGCTCAAGTTTCTACCATTAGTAGCCCAAGAGGCAAAATATCACCCATTGCAGCCACCTGGGCGGTAACCAATTATAAAAATCAGTTCCGATATGGAAATATCGGGAGGGGTTTGTGGAGGCCGGAGGATGTATGTGATGACAGCACTTTCTATAGTTCTTTTCTAATAGATTTTATCAGTGGGCTCTTGAATTCTTCTGAGCCGACTGAGCCCTGGATACCCCCTCGCACAACTTTCGTGAGACATCCGTTTATGCTCTTGTACTTGTAATGACACAATAACTGGAATACTTGATCACTTAAGGAAATTGAAGAATTTTATTGAAATGAAAGACACTTTCAACAAAATATGAGATTCAGTCGAGGAGTTTGGGATGTTTTGATGTGCTGAAGGAACTCTGACCTGGTTTCAGACAAGCCACAAATTTAAATACAAGATTGTAGTAGGAGAAAGATAGTTGTTGCCAAAAGAGATTTGAATCCGTTTATCTTTATACGTAATTCAGCGCAATGTTAAAATTATTCTGCGTTAAGAAAGTGATCATTATATAAGAAGACTGAGATGTGTTGTGTTAGCAAACTGACAATGAATTATATGGGAATTTTAATTCGTTTGGCAGTAGGCTGAAGTTATCATATATATGTATATACTTGATTTGCGGTTTGCTTTTTCTTCATATATGAAACCAAACTCTTTAACAGATTGGACCTCCCCTTCTGCAGAATCCTGGCCAAGTCCTTGAACGAACTCATTCAGTATAGAGGGGAACTGACGATCGTTACCTAGCCCTTTTTCCATTTCGTCATATGAGCAGACGCCGTTGGTATTTGTGTGTCGTCAGTACTTCAGGCGAAATCATTAAAAAAAAATCTGTCATACACCCGCACGGTTGTCGTCGATGGTTATTAATGGCTTGTCGAAGACATGTGTGTTTTGAATCGTGCTCCGACTAGCACAATAATGAATCGAATGGATCGCCCGACTAGGCAAACCGTGGACCTGAACAGAATGGGAAACAACGTCGTCTTTACGTCCAAGAAAGAATGAAAGGAGGTATAAATCAACTGTGTTCAACTATTGATACTCGTAGAGCTCCGTTACACGCTGCTTGAATAAACAGTCTTTCAAATGACTATCAACCTCGTCCAAGGCAGAGACTTAATGTAATTCGTTTCTTAGTCTGCGGTGGCTGTAAATTCGAAAGGTAACAGCAGTAACAGTTTTATTTACCTGTGTCCCTCATTTGCAGGGGTAGTGGACGTTTCATAGTATTATGTATAAGAACCAAAATAACATAATTCGATTGCATAAATGCTTACACTACTGAAAAACTATTTTTTGAAGAACAAAATCCCAGTCTGTTTAAATCAGCACAACCTCGTTGGATTGATGTTCCCAGTCTGTGAATGTGCCGACTGATACTACCGGATTTTAGTTAGTGCGACCGTCAGAACACATGTGGTCCTGTTACTTATATCACTCTTTTCTAACATTATGCACCACATATTCCCAGAATTACATATTAGGCCTTCCATAAACTTGTAGAACTTTAAACTAGTAGCATGAGGACAATGTTATCTTTAATAACGAACACAGGAGCATGTAAATTATTGAATTACTGAATGATGATAAAATATATCAATGTATAATCGAAATATTTATAAGAAGAGATCATTTGACACACATAAAGAACGAATTACTATTGGCTAGGATGAGATGAAGGGTTTGGCCATATGATGTGGCTGGGGTGTGGTCTGGGCGGCGCGAACGTTACTTCCTCCTTCCTTGTTCTGTTCTCCTAGTGCAGAACGGAATCGTTTCGGTACACATAGGGCTGGGCATCAAGTTCAGTTGTCAACTGCAAAAAAGTTGCGTAGTTAACGTTATGCTCGTTTTTCTGTATTCTACGGCTATTGGCTAAAATAACGAGGGGCTATACACAAGGCGTGGCCAGGGCGTGGTCTGGTCGGCGCCAACGTCCGCTACCTCCTTTCGCATTCTGTTCTCCTAATACAGAGCGGAATCGTTTCGGGGACACGTCACTGTGGGCGCCATGTTTAATTGTCAAATGAAAAAAATAAAAAATGCGTAGTTAGCTTTTTGTTCGTTTTTCTGCAACCTACGGCTATTGGCTAAGATGAGAGGATGTACACAAGGCGTGGCCAGGGCGTCATCTGGGTGGGGCAAACGTCCGATTCCTCCTTCCGCATTCTGTTTCTCGTAGTGCAGAGCGGAATCGTCCGGGATACACATCGCGGTGAACATCAACGTTTAACTGTCAACTGGAAAAAAAAAATGTTGCTTAGTTACATTTTTGTTCGTTTTTCTGCATTCTGTTACCATTGGCTAAACTAACACTACTGTGGCCCACATGGTGTAGAGAGGGCCTACAGTCTGGGCAGCAACATGCTTGTCGTATAAATATACATAAATTATTAACTAGTTAATATAAGTAATACATTCATGAAGCATTAAAGTACTTCATACCAAATATGTCCAAAACACCTGAATTGCGTTTCACCTGATTTACACGAAGCCTACATAATGTAGCTGTACTCCAGAACAGGGCGGATAAACGCGGTGTAAGCTGTCTCTTTAGTAGATCTGATGCACCTTCTAATTGTTCTGTCAATGAATCACAGTCTTCGGTTCGCTCTACCCACAATATTATCTATGTGATCGTTGCCATGTACGTTATTCGTAATTGTAATCCCTAAGTATTTAATTGAATTTACAGCCTTCAGATTTGTGTGACTTATCACGTAATCGAAATTTAGCAGATTTCTTTTAGTACTCATGTGAATAACTTCACACTTTTCTTTATTCAGGGTCAGGTGCCACTTTTCGCACCAGACAGATATCTTATCTAAATCATTTTGCAATTTGTTTTGGTCATCTGATGACTTTAAAAGACGGTAAATGACAGCATCATCTGCAAATAAACTAAGAGCGCTACTCAGATTGTCTCCTATGTCATTAAGATAGATCAGGAACAAAAGAGTGCCTCTAACACTTCCTTGGGGAACGCCGGATATTACTTCTGTTTTACTCGCTGACTTTCCGTCTGCCGTCCGGGGTGGCCGAGTGGTTCTATGCGCTACAGTCTGGAACCGTGCGACCGCTACGGTCGCAGGTTCGAATCCTGCCTCGGGCATGGATGTGTGTGATGTCCTTACGTTAGTTAGGTTTACGTAGTTCTAAGTTCTAGGGGAGTGATGACCTCAGAAGTTAAGTCCCATAGTGCTCAGAGCCATTTGGACTTTCCGTCTACTACTACGAACTGTGACCTCTCTGACAGGAAATCACAAATCCAGTCGCACAGCTGAGGCTATATTCCATAGGCAGGCAGTTTGGTCAGAAAACGCTTGTGAGGAACGGTGTCGAAAGTCTTCTGGAAATCTAGAAATATTGAATCAGTTTGACATCCCCTGTCAATAGCACTCGTTATTTCATGAGTATAGAGAGGTAGTTGTGTTTCACAAGAAGAATACGTGCTGACTATGTGTCAATAAATCGTTTTCTACTTTATGCTTCATAATGTTCGAACACGGTATACGTTCCAAAACCCTACTGCAAATCGACGTTAGCGATATGGGCCTGTAATTCAGCGGATTACTCCTATTTCCCTTTTTCGGTATTGGTGTGACTTCAGCAGTTCTCCAGTTCTTATGGATGGATCTTTCTGTGAGCGAGCGGTTTTATATAATTGCTAAATATGGAGCTATTGTAAGAGCGTATTCTGAAAGGACTGGTATACAATATGAACCGGAGGTCTTGCCTTTATTAAGTGATTTAAGCTGATTTGCTACACCGAGGACATATACTTCTATGTTTCTCATCTTGGCAGTTGTTCTAGATTGAAATTCAAGAATATTTACTTCGTCATCTTTGGTGAAGGAGTTCCGGAAAACCGTGTTTAATAACGTTGCTTTTTCGGCACTGTCATCAGTGACTTCACTGTTGTTATCGTGCAGTGAAGGTATTGATTGCGTCTTGCCGCTGGTGTGCTTTATGTATGGCCAGAATCTCTTTGGATTTTCTGCCAGATATCGGGACAGAATTTCATTGTGGAAATTATTAAAAGCATCTCGGATTGAAGTATGCGCTGTATTTCGAATCTCTGCTAAACTTTTCCAATACTGGGGATTTTGCATTCTTTTAAATTTGGCATGCTTTTTTCGTTACTTCTGCAACAGCAATCTGACCCGTTTTGTCTACTATGAGGAATCAGTACCATCACTTATTAATTAATTTGGCATGTATCTCTCAATTTCCGTCGATACAATCTCTTTGAAACCATTCCACATCTTTTCTACACTTACATGATCAGATCGGAAGGACTGTAGACTATCTCTTAAAAAGGTGTTAAGAGCATTTTTATCAGCTTTTCTAAATACTTATATCTAGCGTTTCTTTTTGATGGTTGTAGGTGTTTCGATATTCAGCCTAGCAGCAACTGCCTTGTGATCGCTAATCCCTGCATTCGTCACGGTACTCATATTTGTCCAGGATTATTTGTTGCTAAGAGGTCAAATATACTTTCGCAACTATTTACGCTTCGAGTGGGCTCATGAACTAATTGTTCAAATAATTTTCTGAGAAAGCATTCAGTACGATTTCGGATGACGTTTTATGCCTGCAGCCGGTTTTAAACGTACAATTTTTCCAGCATATCGATTGTAGATTGAAGTCACCACCGACTATAATTGAATGAGTGAGGTACCTATTTGAAATGAGACTCAAGTTTTCTTTGAACTGTTCAACAACTATACCTTCTGAGTCGGGAGGTCAGTAAAACGATCCAATTAACAGTTTAGTGCGATTGTCAAGCATAACTTCTACCCAAACTATTTCGCAGGAACTATCTACTTCGATTTCACTACAAGGTAAACTAATTATGACAGCAATAAATACTCAACAACTAACTGTATTTAATCTATCCTATCTGAACACTGTTAGATCGTTTGAAAAAATTTCGGCTAAACTTATTTCTGGCTCTAGCCAGCTTGCTGTAACTATTACTATTTGATCTTTCTATTAAGGGTTGGAGCTCTTGTTGTTTACCAACACAGCTACGACGTTTACAACTGCAATACCGATCGTTTCTACAAATACCTTAGTGTGCTTTACCTGCCCTGGACGGACGCTCTTTCTGGGGTTTCCTGAGACCCTCTAAAAACAAAAAAACATAGTCCCTTCCAAGCACCCCCCGCTACCCGTGTAGCCACTTCCTGTGTGTAGTGGACGCCTGACATATTAAGCGGAATCCGGAAACCCACCACCCAAGGCGCAAGTCAAGGAATCTGCAGCCCAAATGGTCACAGAACCGCCTGAGCCTCTGATTCAGACCCTCCATCCAGCTCTGCACCACAGTCAGTTCTATCGACGATGCTGCAGACGGTGAGCTCTACCTTAATCTCGGAAGCAAGACTGGCAGTCTTTACCATTTCAACTAGCTGCCCAAAACCAGAGAGAATCTTCTCCAACCCAAAGTCATGGGTACCGACATGAGCCACCACCTGCAGTTGGCTACACAGTATACTCTTCATGGCATCCGGAAGCACCTTTTCCACACCGGTATGCACACAGAGTGCACACTGACTTCTTTCCCCTCTTTGGCAGCCATGTTCCTGAGGGGCCCGATTATGCGCCTATCGTTAGAGATCCCAGCTACCAGCTAACCCACTTTCTGTTAATTCTCAGACCTTGCGGGATGAGAAGCTTCCTCTGGAACAGTGTGAACGACTGCATCATGCCTTGAGACTTTGTCAGCCACAGATAACGCATGAAATCTGTTCGTCAAACGAATCGAGGAGGCCCTACAATCGGCCCCTCAGAAAGCCTTTCGCTGCCTGACAGGCTTTGGAATGATCTCCTACTCGACCTGCAGTGCAGGCAGTACCTGGGGTGGCCACAGCAGTGGACCGATTGGGGGACACGTGGGACATGGTTGATGCCCCCCCCCCCCCGGCTGATGCCACTTGGCAGCAGCCTCAAGCAGTGTGACAAAGCCAACAGAGCCTGCAGCTGTGAGCGGAGAGTCAGAAACTCAGCTCGCATCTGTACACAACAATGACAATTCCTATCCATTACTGAGCTCTCTCCTGTTTAAAGCTCTTAAAAATGTGTAACAAACGAACGGTGTACTCGACTTATTAGCAGCAGGAAGCAGGAATTCGAAGTGCTCTCTCGACACTAAGCTACACTAACCAAAACAAACAAAACATATACGATACGAGGGTCGCTAACAACGGCGGTACTGTACGCTACTCTGCTATTGAAATAAAAGATTGTGACTAGTAAGCACTCAAGCCAGCAAGGAATTACAAAAATAAACTAGTAACTACACAGGTATCTGTAAATAAGTAGCTCCTGTTGGAAGCTCGTAAAAAATATATAACAAACGAACAGTGTACTCTCCTTATTGGCAGCCGGAAGTCGCGGTGCTCTATCACTGACGGTCTACCACATGAAGAGACTTTAAAACTGAAGAATGTTTATCGCCAATAGTTCTGTGTGCAATTGATAAGGATTGTAACGAAACCATGAACATATTTGTTCTGAACCAAGGTTCGAATCCGTATATGTGCCTTTCTTTGAGATCTAGAGGGTTTTGCAATTTTGCAGAAAACAACAAAATGATCGAACTATGTCGCACCGTGTGGGTCACATACCACGAAAAAAAAAATCTCAATTCGAATTCCAGTCCAGCATCAAAGTTTTCAGTCTCAGTTTCAAATAAAATAAGAAGCCTGAGACCTTAAATGACAATTGACTCATTAAATAAAATAAAGTTTCTAGTGCAAGGAAGCTCACTGACGACACAATTTCTGTTTGCCGCGACTTCCGCCTCTGTTATGACCAAACCTAAGCCGACTATGCCCCAGATGGTAGATAATGGATATGATGTTTGTAGTGCAAATTCTTAACTACGGTGCAACTTAACGTTCTTCACTTATCACTACTACAGGTGGAGGAGATCTGTTCCTTTGTGTTTAAAACAAATGCTAGAAGTAAAAATCGAACCGATACCTCGCAACTATGAAACTGAAAGTCACTCGTCAAGACTACTGAAGCCCACTTTTGCTACATTCATTGTTGTGTCTAGCGTAATAGGCGCTTAGCTTACAAATGAGACACCGTGAAAAAATTCATTTCTCTATTAACTAATTAATTATCAGCAGGCTTCTAACACGGAAATTATACTAGTCTCATGTTAGCGGGATGTAGAGACGCTTTTTGGTATCATAGCCTCGATTCGAAGCCATTTTGAAATTTTAACTGTTTCAAGAAATTTCTTAGGTCGACATATACCATTGCACAGTATAAAGTAGGCAAATACGTCTATTATTACTGCCGTTATCGCTATTAAATTTTTAATTCTGCTGCTGCTGTCCGCGTGCTTGAGAAATAATGTAATGTTTTTTGGTAATTTTTAGACGCAGTTCCCAAAAAATAGTTGAATATTTAGTTCGCAGCAAATGGATGCGGCGTTCTGTGACAACTGTACCGTAACAAGTAGTTATTTAGTTCTTTCCATCTGTAGTGAAGACTTTTCAAGTTAATATCGGACATCTCTAGTTATTCTTAGACAACATTAAAATTAAATTAGCTGATGAACACGATACTTCATAAGACAAATTGCGTTGCATTACTTTAATAACTTGCGTTTAGCAGCGACGCTTGTAAATCGCTAAGACTGGCAGTAAACGCCACTTTCAAAGCCAGAGGATTTTCGTATTTTCTGTTAATTCATATCTTCTGTTCATTATCTCCATTTGGTCGAAGCCACCTATTTCAAATAGAGGAAAGAAAAAAATACTGCGGAAGATCAACAGTTTTTCGTCGTAATACACTCATTCTACGTGGCCCAAGTTCACATTTTCGCAGAATTACTCTAATTGTAATATCACTTCAACACTGCAGAAAAGTATTTCATCGTGGCAAAACTCACATCCGACTCAGAGGGCTTATACTTAGTAGCCAACCTGAAAGTCTAGCTCTGTGGAACACCAGTTTCAGTAAAGTGCTGTTGCGAAGACTGTTTAGCACTGGTCTTACTCACCGGGAAATACGTAATTGATTTATTCGACTCCATAGGTATACTGCAACAGTAATTTCGTGTGCAAGCAATGCTTACGAACTGCAGTATTAAATTGTGCCATGGCCTCCATTTCTATAAATTCCTGACCTAAACTGGCTCCGCGTCATTTCAAACGCCAGTTACTGCAACGTCTTACTGACACCGACAGGTGTGCGTACTACAGAATTCGTAGTTTCTTTCATGTGATTTTGCAATGACTGAAATAAAAGTCGCATGACCGCAACATTAGGGGCTACATTTCGTTGTTCCTTTCGTTCTGGGAGATGAGTATTCTGGGTAGTAATCTTTTCCCATTCTAACCAGCGAAATGCAGAAAAATGTGGCCAGTAATCGCTTCACAAACTGCTATTTAGTGCTGTTAAGATGATTTATTTTAACTTTGTTGTAGGTGAAGGAATTTAGTTTAATCTTAAAACAAATTAAGCAGGAACGCTCGCAAATTTACCGAATAAAAAAAGGTTATTGTCCAGGTAGGAAAAGGTTTGGGAAATAAAATTTGCACATGAAACTTTCTGGAAAATTAAAACCGTGTGCCGGACCGAAACACGAACTCGGTATCACACGGCGTATTCCTGAAACTGTGGAAATCATAAGTTGAATCTGAGTTTAACCTCTTAAGGTATTGCACAGCTAAAAATACAAAACGATCAATAATAAAAAATACTCCAGCCAGAGCAACATGATCTGCAACACAACGTGAATCTACATTTTACCTGCAATGTCTGGGAACGGTGTCATTATTATCACTACGTATGATGTGTAGAGTCACATACATTTACATCATCCTCTAAACAATACTTACAATGAAACTAATTTATTAAATCTTTTTTCAAAGCGTGTAATCGGGAATGATTCTGACTTCTTAGGCGAAGAAAGTGCTCTTCTCCCTCTACTGCACTTCGCTTCATCCTGCCCTGTCATGGGTTCTTACTTGCTTAATCTCACTGTTGGAGGAATTTCATAAACGACGCATTCTTGCGCTTTGTGAAGATAGATACTGTATCAGCACCAATTCTTTGCCGTAGGATACACCAATTCGACGATACCATGCTTGGTGAAGAGGGTGGCGGAGGAAAGCATCTTTGTCTCCCTGGACGTAAACAGGCTACCACGGAGGACCAAGACTATCGTGTACTCCACTGCAGTGATGAATACCCTTTCACAACTAGCACAGAAATAAGGAACATCCTCCAGCTAAGTGAGAGTAGGTCACCATCCGTCGTCCTCTCAACGAGAACGGGAGGTATGAACGATAATCGGCGAAGGTATGACCAAACTGCTGTCACAGTTTGGGGTTGGATATCAGCTATTGGTTGCGGCGTTCTGTGGCAATAGGATCGTTCGTTTTCTAGTTATTACTGCTGCGAAATACTGTATAACGTAATGCTTCCTTCTGTTCGTCAGAGATTTTCGGAGGCTGAATAATGTTCCAACAGTGTAAAACACTAGTTTCAAATGAATGTAGACGTTGGGCTGTAGGACTGGCCTCCAACGCTGCAGACCTCAGTCCCATAGAGCATGTATGGACAAAGATGCAGAAAATTATTGGGAGCGGAAGACCAGCACCGACTACGATGCCGGAACTGTCCGAAACAATTCATGACGCGAGGGAAGTGTTGTCACAGAAAAACAGACTCGTCCGGAAACTTTTGCCTCCATTCTCTGGCAGCTAAATGCCGTTGTATAGGAGGGGGGAAACTGAGCACGGTACTGAATTATTGTGTTGCTATCGAGAAAATTTTGTTTACGGAAAATGAACGTTTTGTACTCCCTCGAAGAAGAGGGAAATTCATTTGTCTTAGCTCTCTCTCTTTCTCTATCTTTCTTTCCCCCCCCCCACCCTCTCTCTTCCCCACCCCCTCTATATCTCTCTTTTTTTCAATACACTTTTGATTTCATATTTTTTTACGAGCATTGATCAAAAAGACTGAGAGAAACATTAAACTATTTTTGTTTTGTCCCATGACACATGACGTCAGTGTTGATGAAGGCATCAAAGAGAAAGTACTTAGTGGTTTTTTCGTCGAGAAAAAGTATCATTTTAGTTTGTGTTCTCTTTATCTACATGCAGGCAGAATAACAGAAAAAATGGTTCAAATGGCTCTGAGCACTATGGGACTCAACATCTTAGGTCATAAGTCCCCTAGAACTTAGAACTACTTAAACCTAACTAACCTAAGGACATCACACACACCCATGCCCGAGGCAGGATTCGAACCTGCGACCGTAGCAATCCCGCCGTTCTGGACTGCAGCGCCAGAACCGCTAGACCACCGCGGCCGGCAGGCAGAATAACAATACCGACGAAAGCTCAAAGGAGATATCATTTCCATTTAACGCCAAACTCAAATCACAATGCATGCGGAGAAAGAGTGATGCAAGACCAGCGGGTAGACGTAAAGTCGAGCATTAAATAATAACTCTTACCACGAATAAAAAATCATGAGAATAACAGGATTCGCATCATTTACCTGCATAGTAGGAACTGATCGCCTAAAGCACTATGTCATTCTATCAATAGCTTAAGTTTCATTTACGAAATGGTATAATATGGTTTGTGATGTCACACATTTTCCACGAAAAAGAAATGAAGCAACGAGTGAAAGTGGCGCAGGGCGTCTTCGACGGAAATGCAGACTGTTCATCTGACTTTGAATTGTGTGAACGGAGCTATGAAGAATATAAGCTAACTGAAAGTGACACGAAGGGTGTTCTGTTAGGTCTTATCAAAGCTGCTTAATTTGGAAATCTTGCATGTTGCAAAGTGTGAGAAACTTAATAGCTGCCAACGCAAATGACACACAGTTTCGACACGGTGATAGCAGCGTTACTCGTGTGGAATCTGTTCGTGCAGAAAATGGTGTGAGAGACTCTTAAGCATATATTTTGTCATCATGATTGAAATGTACCAGAAAATGCCGTTGAATTTGTCACTTACGATATCTATCTTACGACGAAAGTTTTGATGAAATGAAAGAAAACTGTTTGTTTCAGGCCTAGTTTTGAAATGATTCCAGTATATCACAGAGTAATCAAAATGTATATTTACAACGAAATGTATCTCTTCTGATACAGATGCAAAAAGAAAAATATGAAAAGCCTTTCTTGATTCGGAACTTCACGTTATTCGTAGCATACATAGGCTCATCGTGGATTTTGTGTTTTGCAATCGATGCTCTGTGGTTGTCTCTTTGTTTCGTGCGCCTATCATCCATGGAGAGTGTCACTGAAATCGATTTCAAAAAATGTTTTCCAAGTCAATTATTGTAAAAAAGGTGTCTTACCTACTCATATATTTTACAGTGCAAATACTGGAGATGTTCTAAAAATGTGCAACAAGTCTGGCAATGATCTTTGTAGTTTCAGTAGCTTAAGACAGAAAAACACGTAATAATTGAGATAGTTAATCATTTGTGTTGTTTAATTTGCAGTCATTGCACCTCAGTGTTGCTAGTACCAACACTCTAGTCCCTAAACCCAGCTACAGAAACTCAGATAAGACTCACTGACATTTTCTTTGGGTATTTCAGCACCCGGTCGCCACGTCTTCGAGTCCTCGCAACGTTGGTATACGCCCTGCTAGAAGTATAACTGAATCTTGTCAACAATGCAGGGTTTGGCAACGACGAGTTTCTTCCTGGATGACGCAGAATTAGCATATAAATTTAATTTTATATATTTGCATTATTTCCATTAAACAATCTGAGTGATTTTTCACATAAGCTGTGAAATAAAGTTATCAATATAAGGTTCTGAGCCCAATAAAATCATTCGACGTCGAAATTCTAATTAATCTCATAGCGTACGTTGCTACCGTATGTGTCCTAGCCAGCACTGGAACAAAACGGGTTAGCTCAACGTTGCAGTACGTGAGGAAACCTGGTCTGTAAAGTGGGGGCTGCATTTGTTCCCCCTTCCAGTCTCGCTGAACTACACATTATTACCCATTTAGTGACAGAGCTACAAGCAGTCTGATCAGTAATCAATACGGAAATTTCGTTTGTTTTATTTACGAAATTTTTATTTATGAAATGCACATTTCGATACTACTTCATTGTGACATAACACAGCAAGTAAACTGTTTCTAAATCCAGAATGAGTAATATCTTTCTAATTTGTGGTGATTAGGCACGCTCCTGTTACAGATACCTTATGTTTTATTGAAATAGACTTTCATCTTACGGATGTCGTGGTAATATGAATTTCATGTGAATTAGCACGGCACATATTTTAAAAGCGTTTCCCGTTACTTAATTGAACACAGTAGGAAATATTAGTCCGCAGTTCGTGGTCTCGCGGTAGCGTTCTCGCTTCCAGAGCACGGGGTCCCGGGTTCGATTTCCGGCGATGTTAGGGATTTTCACCTGCCTCGAGATGACTGGGTGTTGTTGTGTCGTCTTCATCATCATCATTCATCCCCATTACAGTCGGAGGAAGGCAATGGCAAACCACCTCCACTAGGACCTAGTACGGCGTGCGGGTCTCCCACATCGTTCCCGTACGCTCTGTAAAGGAGTATGGGACTTCATCATCATCATCATCAGGAAATATTTGAGGGAAATTAATCGTCAACAGTATCTTCTCTCGCTTTGTTTAAAATGGTCTTAAACGCTAAGGCAGTTTACCAATTCCCTGCCTGCAGCAACCTAATGGATCTCAGTTAAAGATGTTGTCAAACCAGAGAGAACTGTTTATTCGATAAGGCGCTAGGAAGGTAAACATTTGAGGGGGAAGGTCAGAAGAATAAGTGCGTGAGGGATCACTTTTGAAACTCCTGGATAGTTTTGTTAGTAAAGCCGGCAGAGCGCGTTATCGTGTAATACCAAGAAGTGTGGAATTTTGTACGTCGTTTTTTCTTACACTGCGATCGATACGTGTTTTCGTCGTTGGCAAAAAATACCAGATGCGGTATAATCAACGCTGGGGAGGTTTTCAGAATGCACCACAGAGTTTCCGAGTCACCAAAGGCAAAATATTATGTCCACACTGCCATTTTATCGAGTTTTTGTTTTAGGGCTCGGTCATTAATTCTTCTTAAGGTGTTTTTGTAAAGGCGTTATAACGAGTAACTAGTAAGAATATTGCGTTGGAATCCTCACTGAGCCAGCTAATGACGATCAATCAAAAATGCAGTAATAGTCAACGCTTTCGTTGTCTTACTATAGAGCATACGGTACCCCTGCTCCCGACTTTTGAACCTTATCTACTGAGTGAAAATGTCGCACGACGGTAAAATGGTCGCACTTCGTCACGGGTGTCTGTTATTGAGGCTTCTTGAATGTGCAAAATCATTCATGCCAGAACGATATTTCTTGAAGGAAAAACATGTTTTGCTAATGTGTTTTGCCCAAAAGCTCTCTCATCACACACAATATCAAGATTCAAAGCAGCCACTGCTGCCTTCACCCCTCTGCTAAAATCAAATCGAACAATATGTCCCAGATGTCAGAGCTTTTTCCACTTGCAATTTTAATTTATCGCACTTAAACAACATTCATAAGTTTCAAATACGCAAAATCCTAATCGTAACTGTGGTACAACATGACTAAAAGAAGGGATCGGTTAGTAGGATACATTCTGAGGCATCAAGGGATCACCAATTTAGTACTGGAGGGAAACATGGGAAGTAAAAATCATAGATGGAGACCAAAAGATGAATACAGTAAGCAGATTCAAAGGGATGTAGGTTGCAGTAGTTACTCGGAGATGAAGAGGACTGCACAGGATAGAGTGGCCTAGAGAGCTGCATCAAACCAGTTTTTGGATTGAAGACCATGACAACAACAACTGTGGGAGGGGTAAATAGGATAACTTCAAACAAGAAAACGACCGTAATAAATACACTCATTGCGCACCGCCACGTTCACCTGGTCGGAGGCGTCTAATGTTGGCGGCGGGCTGCGTATGGCAGGTAGCCAGTAGCTGCTGTGAGGCGAGGAAACTCTCGAACGTAAATTGTGCTGATTTTGATGCAACAACGAGCTGTCTCTTGGACATGTTTCTGGAACTTATTGCGATTATAGGAGGATTAGAAAATTAAACGAATCATGTTTGCGGTTCCATCAGACTGATAACGTTAGCAGATATCCAATATGCGATTTAAAGAATCTAGAGAATCGAGTAGACCCGATCGCGCGACTTTATATCTACAAAAGCACGAAACTTACCGTTTCTTCTTCTTCGAATCTTCTTCTTCTTCACTAGACCACAAGCAGATACATTTCCTTAACTCCTCGAGAAGACTTCTTCCATAAATTTCCGCATCCCGTAGTGTTGCCAGATCGTGCATATGGCGGTACTTACAATTCTAATGTGCGGGCGGGCATATTTTTCGCCTTAAATGGACGACGCGGACTTCATCTCTGTGGTGGCCGGCCAGCAGCCACGTTATATGTCTGATATTGTACTTTCTTTTCATTTAGATGAAATATTCTGAATGCCTTCCGTTTCGTATGTGAGTAAGTAAAATTCATTGTTTGAGCCCAGTTTTAACGTTTGGCTCCTAAGCTTTGACTGCTCTTTTCTGTCAAGTTCCGAGAAGGCCTCATCTACATTAGGAAAGATGGACATCATGAAAATAAGTATACCACAACAGTATCATGTTGGCTCAGTGGTGATGCACTCGATTTCCAATGTGCTGGTCGATATACAAGTCGGTTTGGATCTTGCTGGAGAAACAGTGCACCTTTTAACTTTTTTTCTCGTTTTCAGCATTCGATCTGTAGCCGGCCAGGATGAAATTCAGTGACCAAATTCTAAAACAAGCTCTTCACTATAAGCCCATGATCTACTCAGTACATTGTAGGAGTGACCAGAAGTGTCTATTTTGAAAATACTGAGAAGCAGCACAAGAAAGGTGCAGAAAAGGCTCCACAGGACTCTTAAATGACAGTAATTTGTATGGTGTTTGTCATTTAGGAGATCATCACGCGAGACAAACGTTGCTGAAGCAATGAATACTCAGGTAAATGTGGAAGTGACAAACATACTGATTAGCAAAGTTGCAAGCTTTTTCACCTCTTTTTTATGTATCTGCATCAGAAGAGAAACTTTTTCCTTGTAAATATACATTTTAATTACTTTGTGATTCACTTAAATCATTTCATAACTGTGACTGCAAGAAAGATTCTTCTTTCGTTACATTAAAACTTTCGTTGTAAGACAGATATGGAAGTATATAATTTAATTGCATATTCTGTACATTTCAAGCATAATGGTAGACTATATGATTCAAAGATTCTCAATTCTTTTTCTGCATGAGCAATTTCTACATGAGTAATTTCGTAGTTACTGTGACGAAGTTTTGAGACACTTGCGTTAGCAGCTATTAATTTTCTCAACCTATCCCATACAATGTATCGCCAAAATACGTAGGTTTGATCAAATCTAGCAGAGTACATACCGTGTCACTTTCAATTATGCTCTTCATAACTCCATTCATGGAATTTCCGTCGAAGGCGCCCTGCGAGACTTTCACTAGGTATATAATTTCCTTTCATGGAGAAGGTATGACA
The DNA here is from genome assembly GCF_023864275.1 of Schistocerca cancellata. NCBI lineage: Eukaryota > Metazoa > Arthropoda > Insecta > Orthoptera > Acrididae > Schistocerca > Schistocerca cancellata. Next base: position 265,753,394 of record NC_064629.1, read on the forward strand.
TCACAGACCATATCATACCATTTAGTAAATGAGACGTACGTTATTGGTAGAATGGCGTAGAGGTTAAAGTGCAATGGATCCGGCTTTCGTAGCCATGAAGTGCTGACATGATTTGTGTTTGCGCCTGTGGGGCGCGCGCACTCGTTTTTGTTTACTATCAGCGACCATCACTTTCGTGTCATTTACGAGTGGTAAAGCATGACCAACCGTTTTTGAAAATCTGCACTGCGATTAACCTTCTGCAATCATTACACCCGTCCAAAGGCTTTGGAAGTGGAACGATTCCTACGTGACGCAGCTAAAATCCCTGCTTCCGACATTTTGCGCATATTTTTGTCCGTCTTAAACTGTATGGTGCACTTCAAAGACATCAATGACTTCATAACACCAGACAGGGACTACGCTTTTTCCAGGTCGATGGTAACGTCGGCGTGGTCACTGTCGACTACACTGGCGTGGCCGTGTGCACGATATAACTTTTCTAACTACCACTCGAGCTCCCAGTGGAAGATGCTCTCCTCCTCCATGTCACTGTACAAGGTCACATTGCTGAACGCTGGACGGAATTGCAAACATACCCCGTTGTTAACGATGAACGATGGATCACTATTGATCTACATTGTCATGTGCCGTCTTACCTGCAATTCAGCAGCTGTTGCGCAGCATGATAGCCAACCCAAGACCTGTTCCATGTGTGGCAAAGAAGACCACTTTAGGTCTGAGTGTCTTCAGAGGCTCATCACCCAATTCCCAGCTGCTATCATTGTGCCTCCGATACCGCCGATAGTTTTACTGATCACCTATTCATCGGCACTCTTTTATCCTCCTGGGGTCTGTCATCAGTCGGACCACATAACAGTGTCCCTTTGAGCTGCCACAAATAACCCTGGGATCTAGTCTATATATCATGCTCATAAGGTAGGAGATGAGGTACAGGCAGAAGTAAAGCTGTGAGGATGGGCCGTGAGTCATGCTTGGGTAGTTCAGACAGTAAAACATTTGCCTGTGAAAGGCGAAGGCCCTGAGTTCAAGCCGTGGTCTGGCACACAGCTTTTATCTGCCAGGAAGTTTCAACAATTTTATAATATGGAATAATTGTTTTACACTGTCTACAAACATGAGACACTTGAGAGAGAAATAAATTGAATAGTGTAACTGAAAAGTATGGTACTCAAGACTATTGCAAAATCAGTGATTTCTGCATGTGGGAATACTATTATTTTCTGATGTAAAACATAAGGAAATTGTTGGTATGCAGTAATATTTTTGTTATACTGATCTACCAGTGATAACAAATATCATATAGGGTGGTGAAAAATTAAGCTGTATCTGAAATTGGTATTGTTTTGCTGCTATTAGCCTATCATGCTGGCACTAATTAAGACTTATCCAATGATGGTGTACAAAATACTAAAGCTCTTCATACAAAAACCAGTAGAAGTATTAAGATATTTTTTGTTATATCTGTAACAACAAAAAGCACTTACCTCAGGTTTCCAGTGATATTCAACATAGCCACAGATGTTCACTTCTTTCATCTGTTTACTATGTCAGATACTTAAAATATCGAAAGCTGACTAGTCACTGCCCATTTAGATGACACCCAACAAAACTGATTTTCCAAGAAAAAACTGATTATCTAACAGAATAGCCATAGTTATCTAGAAATGCAATGGTGTTTGACTAGGTAAGAGATAATCAGCGGGGCCCAACAAACTAATGTACACAGTTAAGAACTGCTGACAGCAGCATGAACGTTGGAAATATTAGACAAGAAATCTTTCATACTACTGCTACCCTAGACAAATTTTCAAGTATTTTATTCAGTGATCTGAAGTGTCACTAACTATGCAAACACATAAAAGTTATACTTATCTTTGACACAGAAGAAAACATTTGATCAACATATCAGTACTCACATATTAGAATATTTTGTTACAACTCCAATCAACAGCTGGTATTACATATCTGTGTGAGTGAGTGAATGGAAACCATTTTATCTCAGCCAATGAAAGGCTACAAATGTTAAGACATGGTTGTGAGTTGTGCTAGCAGTGATATTTGTGTTTGTGAAATAATACATCCACTGTTCTTTGTAGGCTGTTGTGCAACTGAACACTGAATTTTTTGGGACGTGTTGCTTCATTTTCATTATTAAGAAGTACAAATCACTGATATACAACAGTGACAAAGTTTTTTTAATTGCTTTCCACTTAATACAATCAGACTTACGCACTAATGTATTGATGCCTCATCCATTGCAGTGTCTTCTTACATAAATAGATCACAGTATGACACCGTAGATTTTGCAAAATCTTTATTTCATTGTTCATAACATTTCATCTCAGAAATTGAATTCATCATGACTGGGTTTTTTTCTGATAAATGGTTGATATACATGTTTCAATATTTCACCTATGTACAAATGACAAAGAAAACTAACTCACTCTATTGCTACACACATTTCGTGATGAAGTGTAACAGGAGGCAACATGTTTATTTAACCTTGATGAATATACAACAAGAGAATAGTAACGATATGTGTTATTAAGAAGTGCAGCGATGAAGGGAGTGGTTTTGATACATTTAAATGATATGCTAAACAGATAGCAGCAAACTCCACACATACACATATGGAGAATACACTCAAAGAAACAGAAAATTTTTCCAAACACTTAGTGATGAAGAGTATAATGTTAGTGTCTGTGAACTTAGAACCAGCATGAAAAATAAATCTGTCCTATAATATATGAAATCCAAATATAAAGCTGGGAACATTACTGCCCTGTTTTTCCAGGAAATCAAAAGTACTGCTGTAAAAAATGAATATCAGTTACTGAAAGACTTGGCTATTGAGAAGAGAGTCTAAAACTGAAGACAGAAATGTAAGCAGAAGGGGACTAAGGTAAGTGGTTACACATCTTTGTCATAAGGTCTCTTCCATATGTTTATCTATTGCTACATAAGCTGAACTCAAATTAAAAGTGGGCTCATCTCAGGTAAATACTAAACTTAATTTTATAATGCAGTATTCACTGTCTTACAATGACTGCATCCTAATGTTCTTAAGTCTGATATACATTGAATAGTTTTTCTGAGAATTAGGTTAATGGAGAATATTAGGCAATTTATGACCTCTGCAAAAAGGGATATCATTATGTACTGATATGAAACAGAAGGAACTTTATGATACACAGAAGTGATTACTATTTTGCCTATTTAATTCTATTGAAGTTACTGAAATGAAGTGGCTCCTAAGTTGGCATGATGAGGCTGACTGCACTCAGTTCCAGTAACCTCATCAAGAAAAAATTCCTGGAAGTATCAGAAATGGAACTTGAAACCTAAGCATAGCTATTACTAACACTGACCACTCAGCCATGGTGATGGACATAAGACATAGCAGACTGTACATAACCTGCCTCTACGTTTTAATAACACTTTACCTCAGAAGTATAGAATCTCAAGATGGAGTTTATACTGACTGTTTTTAAAACCCATCATCAAATATTTCATCTACTGCCAAATGACAAAGGCAAGATATTGCACCATATTAGTTCACATTTAACACAATAAAATAAAGAAACAGATTTCATTTACATTTATTCATGGGAAGCCTGCAAAGGGAGAATGGAAATGGTGTGCATTTTCAATTTGTACAGTGAAGTAGGATATGGTTACACTAATTATGAAGCAACAAGATCCCCATGAATATCCTTCAGCGAGCATACAAGAGGACCTAGAGGGGACTAATGCTTATGGTTCACACACATTGACAGTTATATCCAGTACTAACATTTGTCTGTGGCAACATAGAGTGAACACAAAATATAAAAAAATTACATATAAAGCTCATATTAACAATGTCATAACATAGAATTAGTGCCTTACACAGTCTGAAATCATGTGATACTTGGGACTGAAACAAATGGACAGTGTAACTGAAAAGTAGGTTACAGGAACCAATTACAAAATCTGTGATATCTGCATGTGGGAATACTATTATGTTCTGATGTGAAAAATGAGGAAATGATAATTGTGTCGTAATATTTTTGTTATGGTAAACAACCAATAACAACACAAGTCATAGAAAGGTTGTACTCATGCTCTCAGTAATCAAGACTTATACAATGACAGGGTTCAAAATACTAAACCTCTTCATAAGGAAAATAACAGAAGTTCTGATACTTTTGTGTTTAGTTGTATGACACCAGAAAGCAGTTAACTCAAATCTTACAGAGATATTCAACATGACTAAGGATGCTGACTTCTCATATTTCTCTATTTCATCATATACTAACAATGTCAAAAGCTTAGTTCTAATTGGCCATTTACAGCACACTAAACAATGCTGATTTTTTAAGTAACAACTGCTATTTGCCAGCATAGTCAGGAGATGGAATGGTGTGTTACTAGGCAAGAGAGGATCAGAGGATCTCAAGACATAATTGTAAACAGTTAAGAATTGTTGATTACAACCTGAACTTTGACAATGTTGTACAGTAAATCTTTCTTACTGCTGATATTCTAGACAAAAATTTCAAGCACTTTATTCAGTGATCTGTTGTGTCACAATCTCTCCAAACACCTAAAAGCATTAGTTGTCTGTAAGACAATAGAAATATTTTGATTAAAATATGTCTACTCACCCAAAGGAATAGCTTGTTACATCCCAAATTAACAGCTGGTATTACATGGATGAGTGAATAGAGAGAATGTAGTTTCAACTAATCAAAAGAAACAAATATTAGGCATGGTTGGAAGTTGTGGTACAAGTGATGAATGCAGTTGTGAAAGAATATGTTCTCAGTTCTTTGTGGGTTATTGTTCAAGTGGACTGATGTAGAAGTTTTTTGGACTGTAAAGGTCAACTTCTAGTATTAAGAAGCACAAGTGACTGATATGAATGCTGACCAAGTGTTTCCATTTCCAAAACACTTAATACTTTCAGACTGACACACTAATGTATTAATAGATAAGTTATGACCCTTCATTTCTACACAAATAAATTACAATATGACACAGTAAATTTTACGAAGTCTTCCTCTCAGTGTTGACAACATATTCTCTAATAAATCAAAATAACCACCATCAGGTATTTTCTGATAGGTGGTTGACATCCTTGTTTAAATATTTGATCCCTGCACAAATGACAAAGACAAATTATCACACCACACTAATTCACATATTTCAAGGTAATGTGTGAAAGCAGACAGTAGTTTTATTTAACAATGATGATTGTGGAACAAGGCAATAGTGAAAATGTGTATTCTTAAACAGTGCAGTGAGAAAGAGGCTTGTTTGTATACATGCTTTTGAGATGCTAAGTACGAAACAACCAACTCTCCAATTATAGGTATCCAGTATACAATGCAAAATGTAGCAAACTTATTCATACACCTTGGGAAGGAAGAGGATAATTTTAGGATCTGAACTAGCATGGAAAAAAATCTGTCTTATGAGAAATGTAATTAAAATATAAGGTAGGAAAAATTTTTGGTATGTTTGCCAACACATGAAAATGATTGTTGTACAAAATAAACATCTGTTACCAAAGAAATTCAATTTTCAAGTAGAATGTCTGAGAGTGAAGACACAAAAGTAAGAAAAAGTAGGCTCATACAAGTGGTTTACCATATATTTGCTTTAATATTTGTTCCGTATGTTCATCTATCGTCAGATAAAGTGAACTCAGAATGAAACTAGGTTATATGAGGTGAATGTTAAAAATAATTTTATAATACAGTATTGACTGCCTTACAATGACTCCATCCTTGATAGAGTTAAGTCTGATACCGTTTGAATAATTTATCTTATAATTAGGCAAGTGGAGAATATTAGGCAATCTATGGCTTCTGTATGAAGGAATACTGTTATGTACTGATATGAAAAGAAAGGATATGCAGAACAGATTTTGTTTTAGAGTAACATAGCAATACAGACGCAAATGACAGAATAGTAGCAACTTACTAGCGATATTTCTGCAATCTGTATTGTCATTGATGTTACACTTGTTCTATCCCTAACAAACACTTAGAACAAGAGCATACAGTGTACTATATATTTTCATGCAAATCTACTACAATTACTGAGATGTTGTTTCAAGGGGTTTCACTAGAAGTCACTGAGCACAGGACGCTTTTTCATATTTAACATTGAAACTGATGTAGTTTTCTTAGACCAATTTATTACAGATGACACTTCAAATGCAAAAAGCTGATTTATTATTGACCTTTTAGATGATGCCAAACACAGTTGGTTCTAGAATCAAAAGTTTCACATTTACCTGCATAGTTGTAGTTCCTTCAGACATGATGGCACGCCACTAGGCAGCAGGAAAGAAGGAGGGCATAACTCATTAAAATACACTTTTATGACATCTTGATCTCCAGATGCACAATGGCAATGTTTGACAGGAAATTCAGGTATCGATTCAGTCATCTTATTCAGTTATCTGAAACATCACTATCTATGCCAACACAGAGAAGCTTTATTTTCTCTTGACTCAATGAACTAATGAATTGAATTATCTGCAGTGAAGACTGTTGTAGCTTGGAACAGTTTCCACACTCTTTCCTCTTGCCAGTCCTTTAACAGAAGTTAAATACACATTCTTATTCGCTATGCCTGTGATACATTCCTTCCCTGATATTACAAAATTTACTCCAGATATGTAGGATTTTTCGAAATGTGAAAAACAGTTCCAAGGTACAACATGGTAATGTACCTAGTAACAAATATTCTATTCCGAGAGAAAACTGGTCTAACTGACAATATCTCATCAACACTGTATCTAATAATCTATGTTCTATATTATTACTCTACTGCATTCCAATAACCAGGAAGTATCTCAACTTAAGAAGAACTGTTATCAAAAACTAGATACAAGCTAAAAATATTCCAGAGTAGGAGCTATTGGAAACCAAGAAGAATTACATTTGACGTGCACATGTTTGTGTGGACACTGAAGATGCTCAACTCATTTGCAAATATGATGTATTAGAAGCTGAACAGCATCTCTCTTTTGGATTCTACAGTTTAATGTAACAAAATAACCTCTGTCACTTGTATCACTTAAAATGGTTAGGAGATGTGAAAATCCTGCTTATGTATTAAGTCTCAGAACCCTCACACATGGAATGCTGCCAGAGCTTCTCCCATTTCATTCCAATTAATATCCACTAATTTATTAATGCCAGATTTTTCATGCTATCTATTCACAACCACTCAGCGTAGCTGTGCGGTCTGAGGCACCTTGTCACGGCCCCTCCCGGCTCCCTCCTTCATAGGTTTGAGTCCTGCCATGGGCATGGGTCTGTGCGTCATCCTTCGCATAAGTTAGTTTAAGTAGTGCGTAAGCTTAGGAACCAATGACCTCAGCAGTTTGGTGACTCATGACTTGAGCAGTTTGGTCCCATAAGACCTTACCACAAATTTCCAAAATATCTACTTACATATGCAGATATGTATACAACATGGAATATTTTAGAATAATTGAGCCTCAATAAAGATAAAATTACATCTCAAAACGTTATATAACTGTGATGAGACTGTACAGTCTCGTGGGTGTTATCCATCTTTATTCACATCATCTATACATAATTGATGAGGACAATGCATTAAACAATGTTAAAACAAGTTTGGATTAGCAATAATATCACAGAAAGAATAAACTGCTACTCACCATAAAAAAGACACACTGAGCTGGTGAAATGCACAACTATAAGGCTTAAAGAATTGTTGTACATCATCTCCAGACTGTCAAGCTTTGCATTTGAACGTAATTGATGTAATATCACCATACAATACATGCAATACCTTTTTAAAGTTATGAGAACAGTACATTATACTACTTACATAAATTAAGAAAAAAAGAGATGTCACTGTGGAACCTTGATGCACACCATGCTTTATTTAAACGACCCACCATACTGTTTAAGTAACCCAAATTGTTTCCTGTTGCTCACACATGATTTTATGAGTTCATACACAGTCCTCTAGTAACCAGGTTCCACTGATTGTCAACTAATATGGTGACAATGACACAGTCTAAGCAATTATCAAGATCAAGGAACACTCCACTAACATTTTGCTTGTTCTTTATTGCAGTTACTATTTTGCCAACGCAACTGTACTGCAGCTACTGAAGTTAAGTAGCTTCTCAGTTGGCATGATGAGGCTGACTGTATTCCATTCAAGTCCCCTCATCAACAAAAATTTTCTCTCAGTATCAGGAATGGAACTCAAGTCCTAAACATAGCTTTCAGTAACACTGACCACCCAGATGTGGTGATGAAGATACAGTGCAGCATACTATACATAATCTCTCTATAATTTTAATAACACTACATCTCAGAAATATAGCACCTCAAGATAAGGATATTACTTACTGTTTGTTAATCCCATCCTCAAATGTATCATCTAGTCACAAATGAGAAAAGCAAGATATTGCACGATATTGCTTCACATATATCAATATAAAAAATGTTGATTGCATATAAATTTATCCATGGTGAGCTTGAAAAAAGAGAACAGAAATGGTCTGCATTCTTAACTTGTACAATGAAACAGAAAATTTTTTGGATTAAGGCTATATTTACACTCAGTATGAAGCACCAAAGTCCCAATTTGGAGACCTCAGATATCTGGCAGAAAATGCAGCACATTATTTTAAACAGCCAGGGAAGGAAGTTGACATTATTAGTGTCCATGAACCTAGAATAACCAATGACAATATATCATTCTCAGTTTAAAATTAACCTAATATAAAATAGAAATTATTAACACCTTGTGTTTCTAAGAAATAAAAATGGTTAGTGTACTGAATGAAGGTTTACTACTGCATGAACAGACAATACAACAAGAAAATCCTTAAGGGAGCATCCAAGAGGAATTACAGTGGACAAATGCTTGTGATTTACACACACTGACACTTATAGTTAATCTCAATGTTGTCCATGGTAGCATAGAGTAAACTCGAAACACAGTAAAATACATATATTCTTAATAGTTTTATAACATGGAATTACTGTCTTTCGCAGTCTGCAAACAAGAGGTACTTGAGACTAAAACAAATGGAATAGTGTAACTGAAGAGTAGTTTACAGGAGCCTATTACAAAATTTGTGATTTCTGCATGTGGGAATATGTTTATGTTCTGATGTGAAAAATAAGGAATGGTTGATATACACTAATATTGTTGTGATACTAATCTGCCAATAATAGCCTTTATCATACAAAGAAGGTACCAAATTAAGCTGTTTCTAAATTGATATTCTTTTGAAGTTACTATCATTCTGTCACTAATTAAGACTCATACAGTGACACTGTATAAAATACTAAACCTCTTCATAAAGAAACCAACAGAAGTACTGACACTTTTGTCCTTAGGTGTACAACAAGAGATCACTCTTTGCTCAGGTCTTAGTGTGATATTCAACACTGCTACAGATGTATGCGGCTTTCATCTCTTTACTGTATCTAATACTTTAGATGTCAAAAACTGAGTTGTCACTGGCGATTTAGAGACAACAGTCAATGCCAATCTTCCAAGTAACCATTGACTATCTTACAGCATAGTCAGGCGATGGGGTATTGTGTTTCTAGGCAAGAGAGAATCAGAGGCTCTCAAGACGTAAGTGTGCACAGTTAAGAATTGCTGATTACAACCTGAACTATAACAATGGTATACAGGAAATCTTTCTTACTGCTGGTATTCTAGAGAAAATTTTCAAGCACTTTATTCAGAGATATGGAGGATCTCTAACTATGGAAGCACATAATAGTATTACATTCTGTGAGACCACAGAAAGCATTTGATTTTCATATCTCTACTCACCTATTAAAATATCTTATATCTCCCATTACCTGCTGGTATTACCTGTCTGTCTGGATGAGTGAATGGAGAGAAAGTTGTCTCAACTGACAAAAGGAAATGGATAATGGGCATGGTTGGAAGATTGTATTTCCAGATGATATGGGCAACTGTAAAACAATAGGTCTTGAGTTATTTGTTGATTATTTCTCAAGAGGAATTATGTAGAACGTTTTGGGAATATAGAGCTCCACTTTAAATATTAAGAAGCACAAGTCACTGATATGAACACTGACAAAGTGTTTCCATTTGTACAACAATTCATAGAATCAGACTGACACACTAATGTGTGATCTATAACTATATCTTCTTACATAAACAGATTAAAACATGATATGGTAGATTTTACAAAATATGTCTCTCAGAACTGAAAAAATATCATATAATAAATCCAACTGATATGTGTTTGATATCCATGTGTCAATATTTTATCTATGCACAAGTGTCAAAGACAAATTATCACACCATTCATATTTAAGATCATGTGTAAAAATAGGCTGCAGATTTATTTAATCTTGAGGAATATGCTATAAGAGAATGGTAACAATGTGAATTCATAAACAGTACAGTGAGAATGGGGCATGTTTGAATCCATGCTTTTGTTATATCAAGTATGAAGCAACCACTTCCCACTCACCAGTATCTAGAATACTCTTATGGAAGTAGCAAATTTCTTCAAATATCTGGGGATAATTTTAATGCCTGTAAACTCTTAACTATCATGAAAAATACATCTGTCTTATAAGAATTGAGATCAAAATATAAGGTAGGAAACATTATTGGTATGTGTCTCCAAGATATGAAAATCAGTGTCATACAAAATGAACATCTCTTACTAAATAATTACCTTTTCAGGAGGAAGACACAAAAGTATGCAGAAGGAGACTAATGTAAGTGGTTTACCCATATTTGTCATACTCTTTCTTGCATATGTCTAATTACTGCTTACCCTAAGGATCACACATTGAGTTGCTGACAGACACAACCAAAAAAACAGTTACACATTTGCTGAACATCATATTCTGCCGGTCAAGCTTTGAGTTGACACACAGTTGATCTACTGCCATCATACAATACAGTGTCACAAGAACAGCACAATATACTACTTCTATACATTAAGACAACAGTACATACCACCATGGAACTTTGAGACTCACCGTGTTTTACATTACTAAGTTTTGATTTAAATGACCTGCCACTTATATTATTTGTTGCTCACACATCATTTTATGAATTAAGACACAGATCCTCTAATAACCATGTTCTACAGTTTGTCAAGTAATATGGTGATGACTGCACAACCAAGACCTTTTTCAAGATCAAGGAACTCTCCACTAACATACTGCTTGTTCTCTATTCCAGTATGTTAGTGGAGAGTTACATTGGCATGATGAGGCTCACTGCACTCCCTTCCAGCCCCCAGCTCCTTGGATGTATGAGGAATGAAACTCAAGTTGCAGGGATAGCTGTCAGTTACATTGACTGCACAGAAATGTGGATGGTTACCTTACATAGTAGACTTTACATAAGCTGTTTCACCATTTTAATGACACTTTATCTTAGAAATTTAGTATGTCAAGATACATAGCTTACTCAGTGTTTCTCTCTCACACACATACCCCAATATTTCATAAATTCACAAATAACAAAGACAAGCTATTGCACCGTATTGCATTGGATATAACAAGATAAAATGTAAAACTGTATTCGTTTTATATTTATTAATGGGGACCCTGCAATGAGGGAATGGATGTGATAAGCATTTTTAATTTGTGGAAATGAAATAGAATAAGGTTGGAATTCAGGCTATTGTTGCAATACATGTGAAACAACAAGGTCAACTCTTACAGTCTTGCAATATATATCTGAAAATGCAGCAGATTTTTTTCTAACAGCCAATAAAGGGAGTTGATAGTGCTAGTGTCTGTGAATCTAGATTACGACATTATGCAAAGGCAAATCAGAGTGTCATTTTAGCTAAATTATTATTGTAAATGTAAAGTAACACATATATTTGCAGCACTGGGCCTTTCTTGGTTTGTGCTGATCTTATCCACATGTTGCTCTCACACATGCTATTGCTGTCACTTTTTAAAAGTGGTGGTTGTGGTTCACATGTCCAGGGTATCAGAACAATGAAATGTGATTCATTTTATATGGAGCAAGGGATGAATGCCCATCAACATCTAAAGGCAAACGCAGCCCACGTATGAGGAAAACTCTCCTGCTTAGAGAACTGTGAGGTGGTGGTGTTGTGAGTTCGACAAAGACCGTGAAGTCTTTAATGACAATGAGCAGTTGAGGAGACCACGTTTCTAGCTGGCTAATGACAATATTTCCCATGTGGCTCCAATGATAAAAGCTGATCAGAATGTGCACATCACAGCCACTTCTCTGGAGCTTGGTGTATTGTGCGGGAGTGCTTACAACATTTTTCATGAGTTCTTAAGATACCGGGAGGTTTCACATCGGTGGGTCCATGATGTGATGAAACTTAAGCAAATTATGTCTTCACTGAATCATCTGGAATGGTATTTCAAGGATAGTGAATGTTTCCTGGACCCCATTGTTATTGGCAATGAAACATGGATATTGCAGTGCTGATTTTCAAGTAACAACTGCTATCTACCATCATAATTGGGACTAGGGATGATGTGTCACTAGGCAATAGAAGATCAGAGGATCTCAAGACATAATTGTTCACAGATAACAATTGCTGATTACAATCTGGACTGTGACAATATTATACAAGAGATCTTTCTTACTGCTGCTACTGTAGAAAAATTTTCAAGAATTGTTTTCTGTGATCTGAAGCATCACTAACTATGCAAACACATAAAAATGTTACATGTCAGTGAGACAATAGAAAACATTTGTTTAACATATCTGTACTCCCATAGTTCAATATCTTTTTATATCTCCCTTTAACAGTTTGTATTGGGGGAAGTCAGGCAATAATGACATACCCAGGTAAAATGACATAGCAAGGCCATGGACAAAACCAGATGAGCAGTGACACCTGCACTAAGCAGTGTAAAAAGGTCGACAGTCAACCCACTTCCTCCATATACGGTGAAGAGCTGCCAGCTTTAGCATTGCTACTGTGAACGAAAAACTTATAGGTAAGTCTCCAACATTTTACTTTTATTCACATATATGCATTTATTAGTGTTGTAGTAATTAGTTGTTTGAGAAAAGTATAAGTTATGTTTTGAGAAGTAGGAGGTTCTGCTAGAGAACACAGAAGTTGAAAGTTTCTCAAACGGTTCAAGGGAGGTGTGTCAGGCTACAAAAACATAACATGTATCAGAGTAAAATGGCACAATAGTTCATTTTCCTCAATGTGGACTCTAGTTCTTTTCTGTGTGATCTTTGATGTTAATTAAGATATTTATTTCACATATCTGTTTAAATTTAATAAGTACAGCAGTAGGTCATTCTATAATAAAATAAATTAAGAGAAACATTAAACATGAACTGATAAATATGCTATCATTCACAAATCTGATTAAATTACATATGCTAATTTCAGATGGCAGGTAATAAAGTAAGGAAATTGTCTAGACACTCTTGGGATGTGTTGCAGATGCAGCAGGCTATATATACTGTTACCAGCAGCGATATGGGATGGCTGCAGGCATTTAAAGAATTGGCAGTTTCCCAGACTATGCTTACAAGAAGAAATACAAATATGAACAAAATCTTCAATGGTGTTCAGAAAGTATTGGGTAGATTCCAATCAACTTTCAACACTACACTGAAGCTTGAACTAGTACAACACCTGCAACTATTGGAATTGTGCATATTTGGTATGACTATGAAGTGGTGCACTTCAAATAGCTAAGAAAAGCAAAAAGGTATCTTATGTCTGGGAAAGAAATATTAGATGAAAAAGACCTTTTTGCAACAACAGTGATGCTTGCAAAGAGAATCAGAATCAGAATCAGAATTTTTTATTATCCCATAACGTACAAAGTCAAATCACAGATCTGATGTACTGGGGACTTGTCAACATTACATTTATATTGCAATTACAATTTGTATATACAGTATTACAAAAACAATATATCAACACTCATGTTTACATGTATTACAAAGTAATATATAACAACAGTGTTTACACAGTGAACATATTTTTACAATCATTTATTTGACACAAAACTGCTAAGCTTAATTTACAGGTGATGTTTCCTTACTCAGACTTCCACATCATCATTCATGAATTCTTCTATGGAGTAATAACATTTCTCCACTAATAACTTGTGTATCTTTGGTTTCAGTTGCCCTAGCTCCATGCTGTTTGTTTGTTTCTTTTTTAGCATGTTCTAGATTTTCATGCCCATATATTCTGGGGTTTGGGCATATAACTTTAACCTATGAATAGGACGCATGAAGTTTGCCTTATTCCTAGTGCTGTATTGATGCTTAAAATTCTTGTCTGTGAACAACATAGGGTTACTATATACAAAAATAGTCAGTTCATAGATGTACAAACAGAGGGCACTTAATATTTTTAAATCTTTCTTGTGCACTTGACAAGATACACATCACAATGGCTTCCATACTGTGTGATGGATCAACGGAACACGCAAACAACTAACTAACTATTTGCAATCATGTGTCAGTTTTAACAATCCTCATTTGATGACTTGATGAAATTGTTAGTCAGTGGATGACAAAGATGTCAGTGGAATAAATCAAGAAACAGATGAAAAACATGACAATTTTGCAATAGCCACTCATCACAGCTCTGCTAGTGAACAAGAGGATTGTTCAGTGGAAGAATGTGATGGGGAACTTGATGCGAACCTTTATGTTCCTCCAATAAAACATCTAAAATGTTAGTTAAAATCAAATGTGTTTTGAGTAGTGGTAAAGAAAAATGTTTATATCAGTGCTGAACGTCAATTTGGCAGACTTTCATTTTCTGTCTATCGAGTGATATCTCGCTGTGCAAATTCAAACCCCAGAATTTGGTTTCATGTGAAAATTTACTTGCTACAGAGATACCATAATTTTACAGAATGTAAAATTCAGTTCTCTAACAGTTCATTTAAGTGTATATCTTCTATTTAAAAAAAACATATGTAAGCATGTGATTTTATTTGAGAAAAAGTAAAATACTGTACTGTAGGCTTCATTTAGTGCAATAAAATAAAAAAGAAACTTTAAAAAATATTCAAATAAATGTAAAAATAAATCTTGTATTCCATTAACGTAAATTAAAATTTTCTAATGATGCTCATTAAACCTCAATTTAAACTTAGGGGTCCCAGAGACCCAACCTCATAATCTACGGTACATTACAGAAATGTCATGTTATGACTTACGAATTAATGGAGGTTACAGTGTTATTATAAAGACTGTTAGAATGAATCTGGAGGTTTCATAGTAGGAGAAATCAGAGATATAAGTAAGTTAGAAGCACAACAAATAGATAAAATAGCTGTGTAGGGAATAAAGTAATGAAAAAGGGGAAGAAACTGTGAGTTAGTAGTTCAGAAATCGCTTAATATAGAGTCACCTCACACATAACGGGGCATAATAATGAAATAATTTAAATGATGCAACATTATAGCACCTGCATCCTTAAAGGTAGTTAAACAATTGCCACCTTTTTGTGAAGTTACCTTTCACAAATTTTACCATATAGCTGCTTCGTAATGATATCAGTAAAGCATGGGCACCATATTATTTCTTACATCCTCATCTGTTAGTGTGGAGGTTGCACCACAAATACTTGGAGCATTCAAAAATGGTTGCTACTACAATGTTTTTGTGTCTGCAGGAACAATTTACTGAACAAACAAATGCAGTATATACTACTGGTACTCCTCACAAGTGTCTGCACTTTGGCCATTGTTGTGGCAGCTTCCGTATTTGCATAGCAAACCTTTCTTTGCGGGTATCCCCGTGCCACTGGAGGATACCTAATTGAAGTTCGTTATTGGTGGAGAACTTGTTACCCCACAGGACCTCTTGAAGTTCATAGATTAGGTCATAGTCACTAGGAGCCAGATATGGCTAATATGGGTGGTGTCGCAGCACAGTAAACAATAAGTCCTGTGTGGTGGCAATAGCTTGGCGACTGTCATCTGGCTGCACATTGTTGTGTTGGTGGAGTGAACTGCAGTATTGATCTCTGTTGAGGGTCATATTGGGAGAGAACCAATCCACCGGTACTATCCTTTCCTGATCACAGGAGAGTTGCCATTTGTTTCTGCATGAATAGGCCCAGCTGTGACTTCTTGGGGTCAGAGCTTATAGTGTGCTTCCACTCAACAGACTGGCATTCTTTTCTGGAGTCTCAAGGAAGAGCCATCACTCGTTGATGGTGACCACATGCTCAAGGAACTCTGCTGGATCTGCAACATATTTTTGCACCAACAGTTGGCATATCTCCATACATTTCTGTTTCTGTACAGTGGTGAGGGTATTGGACATCCATTATGCACACGCCTTCTTCATCTTCAAATCATTATGAATGATAGTGTGCAGAGTTCTCCGTGATAGACCTGTTGCCTTCTCTGGTTCATCTAAACTGACTTGCCTGTGCCCAATATCAAGTCATTGACACGGTTGGTATTGTTGGTTTCTGTGCAGTTGCTGAATGCCCAGCGCTTATGTGAATTTTAGCAGAGCCTCTTGCATCGCTAAACTCTGATACCCATTGAAATACAGATGTGTGATTTTGTACTATTTCCCCACATATGGCACCTAGCCTCATTGTGAATGTCTGAAGCAGTCATTCCTTCCTCTCATAGAAACCACACTGTCTATCACTGACAATGCTTGTCTACTTTGACGCTGTCATTTCTATGTCCACCAGTGCACTCACAAGACAGAAAAAGTGCTGCTGCATTGCACCACCAATGGCAAGCAGCAACATCATCTGGGGCAGTAGACAGTATAATAGTCTATCCTCACACATACATTGACACATTTTAAACTGCTACTTGGTGGGAGTTATAGGGAGATTGCCAATCAACTTTAAATGAACTGTTTAATTGGGCAACATGTGTAATATTATCACAGTGTCTGAGAAAAAGTGAGGAATCACAGGGAAAAGAAGGAATGAAATGAAATTTCATGAGTCGAGAGGGTATGTAACTTTATTTCAATGATTATGTAATTCAGTAAAATTTACAAAGAACTTGGCAGTGACCCCACTTATGAGTATGACATCGTCAGGGCTGGTTTAAGGCCCAACTGACACAAGTGGACACTTGGGATTCCAAGCTGCGCACGAGAGGTAAGAAAAGATTTCAGTGATGTTCCTTTTTGTAATCAGTGTTACCTCTGCACTACAAGCAATGATTTGAAGTCACGCCTCATGGCTCTCTATACCATGACATAAGGAGTAACATTGCTGTGCCTCTGCAAAATATTGCAAGTGTTAGACCTCCCTTCAGTCTGCCACCATACCCATCAACAAAGGGCAATGGATGTAGTGCAGAACCATGATTCATCACTGAATACATTATGGTCCCTTACCTCAGCAGTCCAGGTTGCCTGTCATGGCACAACTCCAAATGCAGCCATTAGTGTTGTGGTGTTAACGGCGGTCTATGCATGGAACACTAATTTTGTAATTTGGCTGCTGCTAGTCTCTGACCAATGGTTGCAGGGTGACAAATTCTGTAAGGAGTGCACATATGGCAGGCACAGATGTGAAGGGGTCACAATGTGCTTGGTGCCCAATGCAAGCGTTCCATCCTTCTTGTGATCAGACATGGTTGACCAGGACCTTAACAAGAAGTATATCTGCTGCCTTCATGTTCCCATACATTTAAGCATGAGGCATTGTCACATCTACGTGAGTCACAAATATGGATATTGCACAGTTTGACCAAGTAGCGAAATGGAGAACTCCAGTGGGCCCCCTTTCAAATTCTGTCATGTGCTCAAAGTGCAATTGACTACAGTACGTGGCATCTCTGTGTGCTTCACAGTGATTGCTCAACATCTGTTGCTGTGTCTGACCACCTTATACCCAACCAGGCATGGTAACATCACTAATGCACACTGTTGGCCTTTCTACATGCTGCAGAAAATTTAACAACTCCAGTCATTTTCGTAGTAACTGATGATGTGTATGTTTACGAAGATACTTTGGCATCTGACCATGTCTTTTGGGTGAATCACTAGTTTTGTTAAGCAGTGTGCATAATTGTACTACATTGGCTTGTAGACCCTACTGTGATAATTATAAAAACTGTTACTATGGTGAAAATAAGTGATCTTACATGATACATACAGTGATTTATATGTTCAGGGAAATCAATGGAACAGCTAATAAACAAACATTTTACATATAGCTAGAATATAAGTGCAATACCACCATAAGAAACCTCAAATGTGATTCCATAACATTTTGCAAGTATAAGTGATGAATTGTATTATCTTGGTAATTAAATCTCTAGCACTCACAGAAATAATTGACATTGCTACATCTCACAATATTAAGAGGCTGTTCCAGCTTATTAGTGCTACATACACCACACTAAACTGTATAATAATAAAATAAATAGGCATGTGTTGTTAATGGCAGGACATAATCTATCTCAATATGCTTTCTTCTTTTTTCAATCAGTAAAGGACTAGGTAGGAATAACAACACTGCAGAAATGATAGGCTCATATTCACCACAAAGAGCAGATGTTGAATTACAGACAGGCACAATGAAAAGAATATACATGACATATTTCATCTTTCGAACAAAGTCCTTCTTGAGATGTAGAAAATTCACAGGTATTATGCATACATGGCCATTGTCTGTGTACATTAGGAGCCAGAGACAGTGTCCATGCATGCATCGGTTGCCCTTGTGAAACTTTTGAAGAAGGACTTTGTCAGAAAACTATTATATTTCTAGTATCCTTTTTCGTTGTCCCCATCTGTGACTTAATACCTCTTCTTCTTTTGTCTGTTACTGTTGAAGCATGGAATTTGTAGTATGTGTGAAAGGATACGTAAGTAACCCTTCACTGCATAACACGATTCTGTTTTGGCACTAAAAGTGTTGCTATGGTCATCTTTCTTTTCAGATCTGGTATGGGAAACAATAATGAAGAACTTGGGTTCTATTTCCTTGAAGACATTATGTGACAGAGATTTTGCTACTAATGGCAATGCTGGAAAATCAACAACAAATATTGTGTGAGATGTCATCTTATCTGGTCATAAACGGTGACATGATGGCAAAAAATAAATTTTGTGAAGTAGATCTGGACCATCTGTTTAATGAATTCATTTTAATACATTCTAATTTCTATAGTCATTACAGTATCAAAGGAACATAATTATTTTACCTAGAGGTCTGTCTTAGAATCAGCATTTTGAGTAGTTTTGTATTGCACTTACTCTCATTCGTTCACATATAGTACCACACTGGGGTTCAAAAGTCAAGAGGACTGGCAAATTATTTCATCCCAGCATATACTAGAATGATTTGATAAAATGTCTGTCGAGTCGAATGTTTTAACTTGATCTCCAATTATACTGATTACTTCTGGTATGCTATTTAGAGGAATAGTTACTATATTTTGCTCATCTTTTTGTGTATGGCCAGTGGAAGGTTCATATCTTTGATAACTGTAATGTCAAGTATAATTTTATATACAAGAATTTGTTGCTGACATTCAGTTTCAAATTAACTTTTATGAATGATTCTGTTCATAATGTGATTATGACTTAGTAGTTCACAATGTTGCTCAAATGTAATGTCTGGTTTTGTAACTATAATGACAGTCTTCATGAGAAACAGAAACCATTCAGTGGTAAATAGTAAACATATTCTGCTCATCCTTTGATTTCTTTTTAGGACGTAAGTATTTTGTTTGTCATAGTATATGACTGAAACTATTGTCAAATATTACTGCTACCCTTCTTGTGTGCTTTTCTTCAGTAGTAATGTTGAGAATTTTCAGTGATAATGCAGTTATAAGTGTCTTTTACATCCTATTTACTGTTACAAATTGTTCCAATATATGAATCCACTACATTCTTTGGTGTAGCCCATTCACTTAAATCTGCATCTACATCTGTACTCAGCAAACCATTGTGACATGCATGCCAGAGGCTACATCCTATTGTACCACCTATTAATATTTTCCCATGTTCCATTTGTGTGTCAAGATCAGGAATAATGTGTTCTTAAGTGTCTCTTTATGTGCCATTATTAGTGTAATCTTGCTTTGCCATCCCTGCTGGAGTAATTTATTGGAGACATATATATGTCCCCAGATACCTCGCTGGATACTGGTTCTCAAAACTTTATAGGTTGGTTTTAATGGCATAGTGATGTCTGCCATCAGGTGTCTGGCAAGAACACAATTTGCAGAATACTTACATGACATAAAACTAGATTATACAATCCAGGCTCTCACAGCCTGTATCCATAACCTTCCCATGGTGGTATTGGTTTTATGGACATTAAGCTGTGGTATAAAGCCTCTTTCTGTGTCTAGTGATTTTTCACCTACCACGGGAAATATTTTCAGATGATATAAAATATATATTTAGTTAATTTTTGAAAAATTTGTCTGACAAAACAAGTTTGCATTATAAAATTAACTAACTACATTTTTATAGCTTCTGCTCCTGTGATTCTTAGTAGTAGATGAAACATTAGGCACAACATTCCTTAGACCTTGGCCAAATCCCATAAAAACAGGGTCACCAAGGATTTAAAACAGATGCATGCTATAGCCACATTTTCCCTTACTTTTACATGACGGAGGGACCTACTCATGATTAATTTTCACTCACATGTTTTCATGATGTGGTACATAGGAATCAATACAATTATTTTGAGACTTCAGTAGCCATTTTGTTATCCAACTGTTTTAGAGGACTTGTATGAGATCTCTAACTGGTACCTAATGTCAGACAAATGCTGTGATGCTTAATATTAGTGGGACACTTCTTGCAGCTAGTATGACCATTTATTATGAAGTATGGTATCTTGGACCAACTCATTCCACTGAATCTCTAGTTTATTGGGGTGCCATACATGAAATACCACTTTCTGAAGGAGAAAAAAGATTGAACATCCTACTAAGAAGATGCCTCAACTCTACACTCCAAATGTAAAATTAACACTCAAGTTCTTTTCATGTATGGCTTGTAAAAGTAAGAAGGTATTATAGTTCAGTCATTGGAAGAACTTCTTCCAACATACATGAGACAAGAATATATTTTGAGGGAAATCTTTAAATATGTTACACTGTGTGATGCTTTGGAAGTCTAAGACTCATGTTTACTTCTTTACTTATTTTCTTAGAGTTTGTGGAATCATCTGAGCTAAAGCTACTTAATCATGGACTAAAAATGAGAAAAATGTAAAGATCTTAAAATCTGTAAATTGCTGCAGGTGATGTCTATAGAGAGTGTCTAAAGGGAATGCCTAAAGGAAGTCTTCCAACTTTAATTTGAAAATGTCAGTTTTATTACAACCTTTTTCATTTATAGTGGAAGCTTATTGTAAATGGAAGCTGCAAAATGACTGTGATAAGTTATTTACACATTATGTGACTCATTGATGTCATACTATGTACTGAAATGTTATAGAATAAATGAATAATTTACTTTACATGGCACATAACAATATTAATATTTTAATATGACTGCATGTTGACTGTTTACAGATTACTTTACATGTGTAGCAACTGATGTAATATACTGGAGTTCTCTCCTATGAGTCATCAGGTACGTTCTCCATGGTGTTTTGGCAGATTTTTGCAGTTTTGTATTTTCAGTGTTTAACATGACTCATCCCAAACAAATACTGCTTGTGACGTCTTTCATGCACCTAATGGTGTTGATTGAAAGGGTCAGTTTGTTTCCCCTTACAACCAAAAGAGTTGGTGCATTGTGGTAGTGATCAGCACATGCCATGGTGGCATATGAGTTGCTCCTGGAGTATTGGTTATTCATCATGTTTTAATACTTCTTTTCATACATATCAATAAAACAAATATCACACTAGTCTACTTTGGGACTACCCTTTTGAATGGGCACAAAAAAATTCTGCTATCAAACTAATTTTGTTTCTAACAAATTGGCACTTTCCATTGACATTTCCAGTCATCTGAAAGATGTGATGAGCAGCACATGTTTGGGCTGAGTCTAGTCACACACTACAAAAACAAAATCACAAATACCTTGTGGAACATCAGAGAAAATGTACCTGATAATGCTTAGGAGAGACACTCTGTATAGTATTTTGTGGTATAGAAGGAATTACACAAGTTTATTTGTTTAGCTTACTTCCAAATGTAGCTTCAGTACGTGTAGTCACTTTATGTAATCTGAGAAAAGCACACATGAGCATTATTTGCTACTTTCTATTCTAAAGTCAGTTTTAATGGAGTTTATTTCTTGTACTAATTTTCTACTTATGGCCATCATATTTTTTTCTGAACTGCAATTTTATCAGTTGCTTCAGTTTTCATGAGTGACTATGTGTATTGAAAAGCAGTAGCTAAAATGCCAAAGTCCTTAAACATATGCTTGTAAAATTAGTGTGGGTTACTCCCTTCTAGTGGTGATACAGCATGTTTTTTCCATAATGATACCTTTTATTTCTTAAATGTGAGTAACACCATAATATAATTCCTTGGGACATTATTAAATGGTAATAAACAAAACAACCATTCTGAAATCAGAGAGGAGACTGATAGTTATAGTGGCCAACTTTTCATTGGTAGTGCAAGCAAACTGGAACTGAAAGAGGTTAAATTCTTATATACATTTCTTTATTTTTGCAAAGTAATGTTCACAAACAGTGCTTTAATGACCAGATTAATATCACAAATGATAAAATCACCAGTTTGATAACTCAGCATTTCACTGCTGTATAGTACCCACCTTGATAGATTGTGTCTATTCATTTTTTAAACAATTTGTTCAGTTTTCTTCTTTATATTTTTCTGCATCAGCATGTAATATAACTAGAGCTATTTCTGAACACTGGGTTGTAAAACTTCTGATGTATACCTGTACTAATAAAATTTTGATTTCACTTTTTAACTAATACCAGGAAACATACATTAAATATTTTTCAGGTTTTTAATGCACCATTAACCTTTCAATTTTTATAATTATTACTGGTAATTTGTGCACATGTGGCAATGGTAACTGTTTCTCATGCCCCTCGCCAGAGTTGAACACTGATTAATTTTTACATGTTACAACCACGATGGGTGCTGAACCTAACTGCAGTTTTTAATATGATGTCATTTAGAAGATGTTGTTGTTGTTGTGGTCTTCAGTCCTGAGACTGGTTTGATGCAGCTCTCCATGCTACTCTGTCCTGTGCAAGCTTCTTCATCTCCCAGTATCTACTGCAACCTACATCCTTCTGAATCTGCTTAGTGTATTCATCTCTTGGTCTCCCTCTACGATTTGTACCCTCCACACTGCCCTCCAATGCTAAATTTGTGATCCCTTGGTGCCTCAAAACATGTCCTACCAACCGATCCCTTCTATTTAGAAGATATCACATCAGAATAAAGGCCTGCAATTGTGTCACAGCTATTCAGAGACACTGGATAATTTAAACCATTTGGTTTTGATTTAATACAGGCATTGCTTTCATTTCTGGTTAGGAGTTAGTTTACCGCAGTATCCTGAGCACTCCTTATCCTCATATCAGTAACACATGATTTTAGTATGCACCATTAGACATTTGCCTTTCACACTGTTCTTTTCCATGAATATCAGTATTTGGGCTATGGTTGTCCATTTTGTTTCACTTATCTTTCCCTTTGAGATCATATAGTAATACCAGTACCATTATTTATCTAAAGAAATTGTTCACTGGTACTTTTATTCTGCTTGTGATATTTAAATTGGTAGGAACAATTAGAAAAAGTAATGATTGGTTGTGGAATAAGCATTGCTTTGTCAATCAAGGGCTGTGTTGTGCACATCTTGTGAAGGCTGTCATAAGATGTTCTCTATAATCATCTATACTGCAAGTGGACCCTTATTTATAAATCTTTTATTTACAAAGAGGTGTGCTTTTCTGTAAGCAGGTTGGTTTTATTCAGGATTCCTGTGCACCATATGATTCCCCGTTCATTTGGCTACAAGTCCATATTTCTCAACATAATCTCCATTCATTTTGAGGCATTACGCCATCATACTGAGAGAGCCTGTATGCTTGCAAGGAACCACTTTATTGGTTAATGTTGGAGTCAATGTCTTGCTGCATCAATAACCACTTCATCACCCAGGCCCTCTTCCTGATGACTGCATCCTTCACTGGGCCACACAGATGGAAGTCAGGAGGTGCAAAATTTGAGGAGTAGGGTAGATGAGGGAGAACAGTTCAATGAAATTCATTCAGCTGAGCAGTGAGGTGTTTGATTGTGATTCATTGATAACATTGAATTACAATGTCCACATGCACCAACAATGCAATAGCCACGTTTGTGTGTGGTCAACCGGCACATGGGAGGTTGGACAGGTTTGTTGTGCAACCTAGTTGTGATGTCAAGACACCTTGCCCAATGACTCACCATGCTTTCATTCACTGCCTACTCTCTGTGGATATTCTGCAAATGCAAATGCAATGCTCTGGTTGTCCATTAAAAGAAACTCATTGATGGCATTCTGCTTGGAATGCTACCACCTATCAGAACTTCATGAACTATAGGGCTGAAGTGGTACTATTTCATGATACCCATAAGAAATTCAGCATTTTTCAACTGAAATTGGCCAAGAAAAGTATTATGTAGTGTTACTTATTGAATGACCTTCATACTGTCTTGGGGTATGACTCAGCCTTTATTTCCTTTTGGTTGTAATAAAATGTGTTACAGAATGGTGGATAATAAATAGATATGAAGAAACTCTGTTAAAGGAATGATACACTTCATGTGTACAGTAAGAATGTAAAATATGCTTTGCATGTGACCTCTCTGAAGTGAGAGGAGATTTCTAGATTCACATGCTTTCTATATGCAACAGCAAAAAAATGGTTCAAATGGCTCTAAGCACTATGGGATTTAACATATGGGGTCATCAGTCCCCTAGACTTAGAACTACTTAAACCTAACTAACCTAAGGACATCGCACACATCCATGCCCGAGGCAGGATTCGAACCTGCGACCCTAGCAGCAAGGCGGTTCCGGACTGAAGCGCCTAGAACCATTCGGCCACAACGGCCAGCTATGTAACATCACCCACCTTAATTACGACACAAGCAGATGAGTCAGCTAGAGCTTTTTAATCATACACTTTCATTTATTGGTTTTTATGTTGACTTCCTTAACAGTTTAATTTGCTAAAGTTTCTGTGAACCAGACCTGAACACAAAAAGTGAGGAGAATAGCACTCCATGCCAACCAGTAATGGGAAGGTGTGTGTGTCCATAGCAGTTGATGCGATAGTGACTTCCTTGATTGAGTGGAGTGTGTTTTCACCAACTAAACATTAAATCCTGAGCTTTCTGGTCATTAGAACTCATGACGTGATGCCACAGGTACCTAGTTCTTCCAATAGATACAAAACTCAGTGAGTTGTCTTTAGAGAGAAATGTCGAATGCCTCTATGGCAGCCATGTTTCTGTCTGTGGCACTAAGTACACATGGTTAAAAACCAAGTGCCAACTCCACATTTATAGCTCTGTCACTGAGGCAAAACCATAAGTTAAAATTGTGGAAAATATGCTAGTAAATGTGTTTTGAACTATTCTATTCTTATTGGAGCAATAATACATCTCTCTAGTGCTGTTTATGCTAATATATATCATGGTGCATCAATAAACTCTCCACCATCATGTCACATGTACCTGCTTTCATTTGTTCAGGAGATAAATTGCTAAACTAACAAGAACATAGATTACAAATTAAGATGTCGTAAGATTTGTTTTCCATGTGAGTTGCAGGAAGCTAAAGTCCAAACACACATCATGCCACATAAGATAAACCTCAGAATAGAGATTAATGTCAAAATGTAGACAACAAAAGTGCCTATGTGCTATGTCATGAGACTGCAGTCTTTATGGTAAAGTACTGTCAAGGGGATTTGCACAGCTATATACCTTCAAGCAGATAGTTGTTCACCACAAACAATGCTACAGCAACCAACTACACTAGTGAAAAACAACTGCTCACAATTTATCCACACCAACAAAACCAAGACAAATCTTGGTGTCCTGGATCGTGATAAAACTGAGACTGAAACTTTGCCACCAGAAAGAATTGGGAGAAAGAAATATAGTCTATCAAAAATGCATATGTTTCCATACTTAGTTGAGTGAATTATGTTTACAGAAACCAACTCATATGGTAACGCATAAGTATGAGAGCCATTGTGAGTAAAGTTTGCTTTTTGCTAACAATTATTGTGACAGGCATGCTTCACTATAGTTATCTATTATATTCTAGTACATAAAAATTCAAAAGGCTGGGCAGTATCTACAGAGAGATCTGCTGGTCAACAGCAAAGGCACTTTTCCTGGGTATTCTATACCTCCTCTGCTTACTGCTAATGCCCACTAATTTCTTCTTTCTTCATTCTGTGTAGAAATGAGCATATGAAACAGATTGGTATTATTGATGAAACTTCCAGGCACATTACTCTGGTTTTAATCTGTGATGAAGTTTTATTTTAGTGCACACTCTTCTGCAGAATAAAAATTCATTCTGGAGCATTGGTGATGTATATAAGTCATTTCACATGTCTGTTTCAAGTTATAATTTATTTCATGTTAGCCATATTTGAAAATAAGATAATGTTATTTTCAGTGGAAAATTACGATTCCGTATTTATTTTAATTTATGCTTGTCAAAAATATAGGACTTAAAGAACAGTAAAAAAATTGCCATAATGGAGATTCAAACCAGAGACTGTTCCACTATCAGCCTTCACCACTGTATGTTCAGCTATAGGCATCTCAATAACATGTGTGAATTGTATTCCACCACTTAAGACTTGGAATTAATCTCAAATTTACAGCCAACATTGTTTATTTTCTTTTTTTAAAATTATTTTGTACTGCTTTAGGAGACTGCAATCTGGACACAGACTTTCAAATCCTATAGCAATATGTAAAGAGAAAAACTCATTTACAAGCTGCCTGATGAGAGTGCCATCAGATATAGAGTGCATAAGAAATCTGACCATAACTCAAATACACTGCAGTCATTTTCACAAGTATGGAAAAGAATGACCACCGAGTGTACATTTACTAGCAGGTACTTGGTGGCCTGACCTCATGAGCTGTAACACCAGTTTTTCATGTTATTATCCTGGTAGATATGGTTGATAGATGGTTGCACATCTGTGATCTGTATGTTGGGCTGTCTTCTTGTGGTGTGATCCCATGTGTGCATTACAGTGTAATAGTAATTCATGCTTTTTATGGTTGACTTGTGTCCGGTACTTTACTACAGCCAAAGTAGTGACACTGTGGTTAAATTGGAAGATAGGTTATTTTGCAGGACCAGGCTACTGTCATGTTCTTGTTCTTCCTTTTAAGTTAGATTAGTGTGTAAATTTACAAGTGTCAGTCTAATGGCAGCTAGATTGAGCAGTCAAAGAGACACAATAATTAAGTAGTCAGTTAAAAGTTGATTGACTGATTTTATTTCCAGAACATATTTCATGGAGACGAGTGACTAACTTGAGTAATGGGGCTGATAATATAACTCTTGGTTGCATGTGGATAAGAAGTATCTCTGTAGCTCCCATGCACTTAGTACTTACTTTGAATATCTTATTTTCCTGTGTACTTTTAAATATTACATTCCTTTGAGTGTGTTTAAATAACATAAAGTGACCATTTTTGATGGGGGCAAAAATGTTTACACATAACATCATGTAAAGAGAAGTACGGGGGTTTGCTTACAAATTTCAGGCTTGTATTCAAAGCTTTTTAACTTCCATTGCTCAGTACCCAACACAGACAGTGGCTTTCTGCATTCATAAGTATTTTAAGCAGGTTGACATGTACTTGAATGTCAGCTTATCAGATCAGACAACAGGGAGGTACACAAGAGAGTGCTGTGAATCTCAGTTAGGAGGGAGGGGACAAATACTCAGCCAGTCTGCCTTTATCCACTTCTGTGTCATTTGGTTTATCCATAATGTAAAACAGGATTTTGTTTACACATTCTTCAAAAGAAGTTATATGATAATGTAATAAGATGATGCTAAGTGTTCATTTATTTCCCAACAGCAGTTGCTGCACACACAACATAAACAGTATTTCATAAAGTTAAAAGTCAGTTAATTTGTTTCAAGGAGAGAAATCAGTGGTCAATGTTAAGTGTGTGACATACAACTTGGCTTATGAAATAACAACTTTTCACAGAATTTTAGTTCCTTGGAATCAAAAAGCAGACTGTGAATGAATGAGTTGTAACTTTGGTGCTACTATCTTTAGGCAGACGTCATTGACTGCCCCTATAAAGGCAACACAGAATTTTAGTACTAAAATATGGCAGTCTCAGTCAAGGCTGCATTTATGAAATGCTTGATGGCAGCAGTTGTGTGGTGGGGACTTGAAGCTCATGTAGTTGGTGCATCTTCCAGTCGTTATGTGTACTCTCGTCTGGTTCAGTATTTGTACACTACTAACCTGCAGTAAAGCTTCACCTCCTCTCCTGTTTTCTCAAAGTAGACACCATGTGGCCTGGTGTCCCTTCCAGTATGTTTGTAAATCACTAGCTCCACATGTGAATAGTGGTTTAATTCACATGTTTTTTAACTTCCTTGGCCATGGTTTACATTTTCCAGGTTTCTCTCTAGAACTGAACACCCATTAATAAGTTTCTGATACCAAGTACAACATGCTCAGAATGAGTACTTAACTGTTGACAAGGCCAAGGTGTCAAATATGTGTCACTGGCATAACTAATTTCTGTAATACCACTGGTTTCGATCTCATAGTAGTTCCCCTTCATCTCTGGAAAGGAGTTTGTGTGCAGTACTATTCTGAGTACCAGTATACTCCCATAATATTTCTTCGACAACTAACTGCAAGACTCTAGTTTTGCTGCATTTGTTCTCTATTTTCTCAGTGTAAACTATACTTCCCACCTGGCAATACTATCCTTTCTTATTATTAGTAGGATTCTTTGTGATCAATTTCAGCAACTCTGTTGTATGTGTACCTCATATTATGTACAGTTCCCACGTTCTTCAGCATAATATTCTAATACCATTAGAAACACAAACTAATTGCCTAATACTATTTTAACTCCACCTGAGATATTCTAATTGACATTCACAATGTCCATGATTATGGTTATGGGCACAGTTGGAAGTTAAAATTGATATTTTGTTTTGACATTGACTATTATCTTTCCTCGATGGTAAACTCTATTTCATGAATGTTGTTTAGCTATGTTATACTCCTCAAATGACTTTGTGGTGTGTGGTAGACTGCATTTCAAGTACCATTATAGTTTTATCCCGTCCATAGTCTATCTATGAATTGTGCCCAGGAAGAACTACTATTGATAAACCTGCACACATATTCTAATTACACTAATCATGTCATGGTGGTCATCTTGGGTGCACCATATGTGAGTAAATAGTGTATTGGTCTGCTGTACCTGGAATGTACACTCTAGGAATTTCAAAAATAAGACTCATACAACACATTGATACCTAACATAGACTTTAGCATTCTTTTTGTTTGATAGTAAATCTGTTAATCATAACAGAAAATCTGAATCTTTATATTAAAACCTATATTATATGGTTTGTGTGAAGAGCACTTGAAGTAGCATTGTAAGTTCCTCCCTACCCTGTTCCATTTGAAGTGGTGGATGGGAGAACTACTATCTGTTAAACTCCTTATGGGCTCTGTTTTCCTTATCATGGTCATTTTCTGGACTGTTGCCCAATTGTTCTGCATGTACATCTACATCTACAGTGATACTCTGCAAGCCACCATATGATGTATGGAGGAGGGCACGTTGTATAACTACCAGTCATTTCCTTGGAATATATGCTCTCAGAATCTGGCAGTTAGCTGTATATGGTAAACAGATACTTCACTCTGACACTAACATATCTGCCTGTTTTAAGGTTAATTCTGTTGCTGGACATTGAATACATACATCTATATATGTACATTTAGGAACGCTTGGTAAGTAGATATTTTGAAATTGTTAGTTCATCTTTTTTGATGGTTGATTTTGTTAATCAGTATTGTATTCTCCAGATATCTCATTAATACTATAAAGTACACAGTACTTCTGGTACAACAACCACTTTCTTTGATTCCAGCGACATTCCAGGTAGGTATATGAGAAGACAAGTGACACTAATCCTCCCAATAAGCACTATTTTGTGAGATGTCTTTATCGCTTCCAGGAACAATGTTTATTTGGATGGAATAGTATGAACAACTTTTGAATGTATAGTCTTGGAATTCTGAGAATTAATCATGATCAGCAAATTGGTAATAGATGTTCAGATTGTCACATGTACTTGTCATGTGATTAATAATGTTGATGAATATTAAAGATATACAAGAGTATTGTGCAAGCCAACTTACAGTGTAAGTCTGGTGTTAGGATTATTTATTCCCATCCCTGTTGTAATTGTGAATGGTGCATGTCATAACCTAGCATCATTTGAATTCCTTATGATCTTAGATTTCATCATCATCCTCTTTTAGTGGTCCCATGTATTGGATGACATAATAAATTGTCCACATATTCTTGAAATACATTTTCTTGAAATTTGGACATTTGATTGTTTATGGTAAATAGATACTTGACTTTGAGACTGTTGGATCTATCTGCTTGACTGTTACTTCTGTTGGCCATTCAAATCCTGTATCTATACTCCAGACGCCACCTTCACGCTCTATGAGAGAGAGTACTACTTCTGTGTTCCAGTAATCATTTTGTTTTCTTCTGGGTTTAATCAAAAATGGTAAATATGATGGTAAGTGTCAATGATCTTCCCTATGAACTTTTAGTTGTCAGATGTTTTGGTCTTTATCACTTTTAGGAGCAAAGTGTGAAATGAAATAATACTTAGCCTGACAAAACTCAGTACATTTGATCTTGAAATTTTGACAAAAGTTCGTTTTCAGTAAATTGATGATGGATTTTGTGGATGTTAGATTTACTTGTTTCATGGTAATAATATTTATAAAAATTAAACATCTGTGTGTGTATTTGGCAACCAACTCACAATGTAAGTTAGAGTATAGTTCTACTAGCATTAGCATTTCCTCCATTTCCTGTTCCATTTCCTAATGATGCATGGGAAGTAGTGCTGTCAATTAAACTCCTTCTGAGGTCTGATCTTTTTCAACATTGTAATTATGTGGACCCATGTATTGGAAGATGTAATAATATCTGAATCTGTTCATGGAGTGTATCTGTTTGTGATTTGGACAGTTAGTCATTTGACTTTTGAGACTGTCTGGTCTTGTTTATGGCTATTTCTTTTAAAGGACATTGAGTAAATATATCTCTACACCACATGCCAGCTTAATGGTGGATGGGAAGGTAATTATGATCAATGTTTGCTATAGGCTCTTATTTGTTGAACTTGTCTGTATCTCTTATAAGAACAATGTTTAAAAAGAAGTAACATTTAGCCTGACCAATCTTGGAATGTATGTCCTCAGAATCTTCTCAATGAATGATTGTCTTTAAACAGATAATGGACTTTGGGATTGTTGGACCTACTTCATATGTGGTTAATTTTGCTGATGAACCTTAAAAGATCTATGTGAGTACCAGGAATCCACCTAACAATGTGTACTTGAGGGTCCTTCTGCTACCACTGTTATTTCCTCCCAACCCTGTTGCATATAGGAATGGTATGTGGGATGATCCATTGTTAACTGTGATACTTCTAGTAACAGTGTTACAGTGTAATAGCTAGAAGTAGAATTGGAAATTTTGATAGCCAAATTTTGTGTATCACTCAACACTGGTGCAAAAGGAAGGAAATTGAACACATTGCATTAGCGTCATTTGACCTTGCATGTTACTATAGCAGAATCTCAATGAATGGTGGAGGTTCATGTATCTATGTAAAAAAAGGTATGTCATTTAAAGTTAGATATGATCTTTTAGATCTAGGTGAGGACAAACATTTCGAACTTTCCGCTGTTGAAATAATAGGACCTGGCATAGCAAAAAAATTAGTCATATTTTGTGTGCACTGCTCTCCCAGTGGAGACATTGATATATTCTTCTCAAAACTGAATCAAAGCTTAGACAAGGTTTCTGGACCAAAAGCAAATGTAGTTATCTGTGGTGATTTAAACATTAATATGATGAAGCCTGATAAGGCTGGCAACATTTATGTGAATATTCTAAGCTGTTATGGAATATCCCCCCTTGTTAATTGTCCAACTAGAATAACGAAAGAATCCTCCTCATCTATAGATCATGTAGCTACAGATACTGATAGTAAAAAATGTCATATTGTTGTCCAAAACCTGGGCCTATCAGACCACCTCTGCCAGATCTTAAAAACTAACATTCATCTAGAAACTCCTCCTAAACTTTGTACATACAAAAGAATGTTTTCCAAATCAGCCCTGTATCAGTTTAAATCCCAGCTAGAATATGAAGATTGGAGGGAAGTCTATGCAGAAACCAGTGCAAATCAGAAATTTATCCAGTTCATGTCAATTTTTAAACTCAGATTTGAAGAGATGTTTCCCAAAACTCTTTATCCAATTAAAACTACAAAGAGAAATCAGTGGGTGACTACAGGTATCAAAAAATCCTCAGAAACTCTTAGATATCTCAACTCCATAAAAAATAATCAATCTAACCCAGAAGTTCTGCAATTCTACAAAAAGTACAGGAAAATATACAGAAAGGTGTTGCTAGCCGCAAAAAACTTTCAAACAACAAAATATTACTTGAAGCTGAAAACAAGAGCAAAGCAGCCTGGAACATCATCAAACAGGAAACATCTAACTCTGCTAAAAAGGACCTCAATTCACATATTAAAAACAAAGATGTACCAGTAGGTGACCCTAAAAAATTAGCTGATTTTGTAAACTCATATTTCAGTAGTATTGCAAAAAAATTATAGCAGAAATATCCAGATACGTATGATTTACCTACTCAGAACCAGTCAACAAACTCAATGGTGCTCTTGCCAACTACAGAAAGGGAAGTGGCACTAGTAGTACACCAACTAAAAAATAAAACTTCAGTAGGACTTGATGAAATCCCAGTCTGCATAATTAAAGATCATATAGACTCCATAAAGGGCCCATTAACAGACATAATTAATGAATCTTTCGAATCTGTATACTTTCCAGATTACCTAAAACAAGCAAAAGTTATACCTATCCTTAAAAACGGAGATGTGGAAAATGTAGAGAACTACAGGCCGATCTCTATACTGTCTATCATTTCTAAAATAATGGAAATACTAGTCAAAAAGAGACTGCTAAATTACCTGAATAAATATAATCTTCTTTCCAATGACCAATTTGGTTTTAGGCCCGTAAAAGGCACACAATCTGCTATAGCACAGTTCACTAAAGTAATTTTAGAAGCACTGGACAAAGGTGAAAATGTAAGTGGTATCTTTTTAGACTTGTCCAAGGCCTTTGATACAGTTGACCACAAAATCTTACTTCATAAATTAGGGCAAATAGGAATAAGAGGTGTGACAAAGAAGTGGTTCAAATCATACTTGGAAAACAGAGTTCAACGAGTTGATATATCACATGTTTCAAACAATTCCCTTATAAAACACCTGTCTGACCCAGAAAATGTGAATATAGGCGTCCCACAGGGAAGTGTTTTAGGCCCAATATTGTTTCTTATATACATTAACGACTTCCCACAAAGTATCAGACATGGAGAAAAAAATACTTTTTTCTGAAGACAGCAACATAGTAATAACAGGTGAAAATCCAACACAACTGTCAGAAAGAGCAAACGAGGCTCTCAGTGATGTCCACAACTGGTCATTAAAAAATAAAGTAACCCTAAATGTAAGGAAAACTAACTATATTAACTTCCAATTGAACAAAAAACACAATGCCACTAGAATAAAAGTTAATAATAATGTATTAGAATGTGTAACAAGTACCAAATTCTTAGGGATGAATGTAGACAGTCAACTGAAATGGACAAACCATGGCAACATTTTGGCAAAGAAATTATCCACAGCATGCTATGCTCTTAGAATCCTTGCACCGGTATGCAATAATACCTGTCTTAAAATAACATATTACGGATATCTACACTCAGTCCTTAGCTATGGGATCATGTTTTGGGGAACAAGTGCCAGTAACATACAAACT
Organism: Schistocerca cancellata; assembly: GCF_023864275.1. NCBI lineage: Eukaryota > Metazoa > Arthropoda > Insecta > Orthoptera > Acrididae > Schistocerca > Schistocerca cancellata. Next base: position 265,787,536 of record NC_064629.1, read on the forward strand.
GTGTTCAAAGTACAAAAAAGAGCCATAAGGATAGTAACAAACAGCAACAACAGGGCCCACTGTCTAGAATTATTTAGAAAGCTAGGCATTCTAACTGTTTCTTGTGAGTATATCTTTCAGAACATAATGTTCATTAAGAAAAATCTCAACATGTAGAACACAAACAGCCTAATACATGACCATGAAACAAGAGCTTGTCACCAGCTCCATCTAGATAGAAAGAACAAGGCAAAGACACAAAAAAGTATATTTTATAATGGGATAAAACTGTATAACAAATTACCACAAGAAATAAATGAGCCCCTCACTTTCAGACAAAAGCTTAAAACCTTTTTAGTAAGTAAAAGTTGTTATACTGTAAAAGAATATTTAACATAGATGTAGATTATTATCAACATATGACATTATCACCAAAATATTATGTAATTATAAATGTGTGTATGACTAGTTATAAAAACTACACAAAATATGAGAAACCTGTTTTATTGTAAATGTAAATGTGTGCTCATGTGTTGTAAACTGACGACATCCATACAATATTTATTGTTCCACGGATGAATAAATAAATAAATAAAAAATAAATCTCTCATCCTTGCTGCATTTGTGAATCGTACATGCAAAAAAATACTGCATGTAACCTCTAATTTTTCAGTCACTGTCATTTAGTGGAACCATGTATTGGAGGATGTAATAACTTGCCTACCTATTCTTGGATTGTATGCTCTCGTAATTTGGACAATCAATTGTGTGTGTAAAATACACTGGTGTGCTAAACTTAAGTACAAAATTTAGTTTCACATAATAGGTCACTGCTATGTAATATAGCTTGTTCTAACTCAGATCATACTTTGAGAGAACTGCTGAAGTATAGTACTGATCTTTATAGACAGAAATTCATAATGAGACCAATAGATGGTACTATTATTCGAAGACAGTAATTGCATTGAAATCACCATAATTCATGATGTTATCCTGGACATGATTCTTAATAGGATATTTGATCACCCCCAAATGACTTCAAAAGCTCTGCAATGTCACCCCATGCTGTCCACCAGGTTGGTAAAGGGCTCGTGTGGTACAGCACTCCATTTCCCCACCAGCACACTTGTCAACTGCTGAATGGTCATTGATGAATTTGGACATGCTGCAATATGTCTCCCCAACACATCCCACATGTACTATTGGAAATGGGGTTGTGGCCAAATGAACTGCTGAAAAAACCACACTGGGAAATAACACAGTGTTGCAATTACTATGATTGGTGAGTGTACTATGTCCAATGAGTTGGAGGTCAGTACAGCCATGCAACAAAATACATTCCCACAACACAAACCATAGAACAATAAAACGATCATATTTGTCAATGATTATGGGTGTATTATGCATTCCAACCTCTCACGATATGCGGGTAGATCACTTCTTTGAAAACTTTATACTCACTGGTCAACATCATTGGGGCACTTTACTCCTTCCCCACATGTGTATTTTCAGGGGTGCACTTGGCCCTGATTTCATTTTTATGGATGAAGTTGCAAGACTCCATCAAATAGTGTAGCTGGAGGAGCTCTTGGAATGATTGGATATTCAGCAAATGGACTAGCCTACTCAATCCCCCAACTTAATCCCATCTACAATGTGTGGGATGCATTGGTGAATATGTATTGCAGTGCATCCACATGCACCAGTGACCATCCACAAGTTGTCAGGAACATTGGAGAAGGTCTGGAACATTCTACCACAAAAACTCCTTAGAGTTAGTTCCATGTCATCTTGTACTAGAGATGATCAAAGAACTAAGTAAATAAATAAATCATTTATGTTTGTCCCATTGTGATTTTCTATCAGTTACTTTCCATACTATACTAGAGCAATTCTTTCTATGTATGGTCCCAGTTTCAGTGAGTTGTCTAATCTGCCCATGATGAATCATGTAAAAGTTACTTTCATCCTATGTTTGGCCCATCAGTATTGATAATTTAATTTGAGACTGACTGATCTCATTGACCATTACTTCTGTTAAAGGACATTGAAAACATACATATATAATTCACATTCTAGCATGAAGCTGTGTTGTAGAGAGAATTTCTGGTAACACATACATCTTTTATTTCAAATAGTAAGATGAATGGTAAATGGGAATACAGTTGATGACAGTATTCCTTATACTCTAGGAGCAGCATGCAAAAGAAAGTATTATTTGCACCAATGTTCTAGTTATGTATGGCCTCAGAATAATGTTAGTGAACAGAGCCAGTTTAACAGAGAGTGGACATTGAGGTTATTAGAGCTTCTTGCTTCATGTTTAATAATGTTGATGACCATTAGAATGTAATTTCTCTGAATGTAATTTGTGAATCATATTCATTTAATTGACAATATTGATCAACAGAAAAGATCTACATGGGTGCTTTGCAAACTGCCTTTATTGTGTGGTAGGTTGTATTTTTTGCAACATTCCTCTCATCCCTGTTGTGTTTCTGAATGGTGTGTGGAAAGAACCACTGTTGAGCTGAATTAATTTGTTGAATTGTGAATTATTTGTCTCATAACATATATATACTAATTATTTGACTATAATACAGGAGACACATCAAAATATTGTTAACACAATTTCACTGATACAAAGCTACAGTTGAAAAGAAATATTTCTGTTTAAAAATTAATGCAACTTTTTTGTGAAAAGATACCTTCACACATTCAGATAACAAGACAGTTTATAAACTACATCCTGCACAGATATTCAGTTCATTGTTCACGGAATCTTGAACTGAGTAGTATCATCACTGAAACAGAGCACCATATAGGTTTCTTTTCAATGAATCTAGATTCATACTCAAAATGTTCTTGGCTTTTAAATAGTTACATTTTCATTCTTATATAGTGGGGAGTCTGACCATATAAGTTAAAGGATGAGAAAGAGCATAAACTTTAATTTAATTCTTGTATTATAAATGTGATCAAAGCAGTTCTCCTTCCAAGATTCTAAATTGGTACACAAAAAACGATAATGTCATTTTTATACAGGGAGAGTACTGTTAATAATTTCAGAATTTTCAATGTTGGGTGACATGATTACCTAGTGAGTTGTGATTTTTTTCATCAAATTCACTGCATTGACCTAAGTATTAGAGGATGTAACAATATGCCCAACCATTCTTGGAATGTATGCTGCCAGAAAACATTGTTTACTGTAACTGGTTAAAGAACATTGCGAAAACATGTCTATCCTCTACATACAATGATAGTACTGTGCAGTGGAGGATACATTTTGTTCCACAATCATTTGTGTTCTTTCCACATTCAAACACTAATGGTATATCAGCAGAGTACTGTCAATAGTCATTTTAAGAGCTCTAACTTGTCAGGAGTACTTCTTTTTACCATGTCTTGGAAGGATGTGCTGGCAGAATTGATAATTTAATTAATGAATTTTTTAATGTGTGCTCTTGGGATTCTGAGAGTTTATCATGCACAATAAATTCACAATGGACTGTGATGTTGTATCATTTACTTGCCCTGTGGTTGTTAACATAGATGAACATGAGTAATCTCCAAGAGTAAACTACAAAGCATCTGCAATGTGCACAGCAGAACACTTCTTGTACCACTATAATCTCCTCTCACCACCGTTGCATTTTTAAATGGTGCATGTGAAGAACCAGTGTCGATTCACATCTGTATAATGACAAAATCTTTTTTATGATGCAGATTTTTTGGACCCACGTAATATTGGATGTAATATTGTGCACAGCTATTCCTGGAATGTATGCTCCTATAATTTAGGTAGTTGGTGATGTACAGTAAATAGATACTCACCTTTGTAATTATCTAATCTTCTTGTTTTTGGTTACTTCTGTTAAAGAAGGTCTCCTTGTTTATGGATACTTGTGTTAAAGAATATTGAAATCATACATCTATACACCACATGCCCATATAATGCTGTTTGGTGGAGAGAAGTGATGATACCACAACCATTTGAATTTATACAAGATAAAACCATGAATTCTAAATGCCGAATGTAGCAATGTGTATGAGGAAGTAATATTTACCCTGCCCAAACTTGGAATGCATGTTCTCGTAATTGTGCCAATAATTCATGTTCATTTAACTGAGAATGGATTTTGAGGTTGTCAGGTCAACTTGCTTGATGTTTAACAGTCTTGATGAACTTTACAGATCTATATGGGTATTCAGCAAATCATCTCACAATGTGTAGTAGGAGGTACGTCTGGCAACACTACAATTATTTCCACATCCCTGTTCCATTTATGAATGGTGTGAAGTACTACTATATTTTTAAATCTGCATCAGCATTGATTGTTTCATCATGGTAACTCTATGGACCCAGAAATTACAAACACACACACACACACACACACACATATCACAGCTCAATGCATTTTGGTGGAGAGATGTCCTGGTTCCTCAACCATTTCCATATATTCCAGATACAGTCATGAGTTATAGATGGGAAGTCACTTGTTGACAATTATTCTTCTGTCTCTGTCACTTCTAATAGCAATGTATAGGAGAAAGTTTGAGGGTGGTTTAAAAATATTTCAGAATCACCACGAGAGGTCAACACTGGCGCAGCGAGTTGTTCACATGATATTCATTATACTGTTGCCTGCAAAAACATGCAACATCAATGCTCTTGGAAGAGAGCTGTGGTGGTGACATGAAAGCAAAGGATATTTAAGCTGATTTCCATAAAACACTGGGGGCCAGTGTTCCTTCATATTCATCTGTTGGCAAGTGGACAAATGAACTTAAATTTGGTCAGGAGAGCTTAGATGATGATCTGTGCAGTGATCTGCCAAGATGTGCCACTACTCCAGAAGTTATTGCACGAGTGGAAAAATTGGTCATGGAGGATTGCCGATTGAAAGTGCATAAAATTGCTCATGCTTGCCAGATGTCACCTGAAAGGGTATATTACATTTTAACTGAAGAATTAGCAATGAAAAAATTATCTGCAAGCTGGGTGTAGCAACTCGTGATGCGCACCCGCACACATGTGCCGCTGCCGTGGAAAAATGACAGAAACAAACGTATGAATGGTTGCCACACCCACCTCATTCACCTGATATGGCTCTGTCAGACTTCCATCTCTTCCTAAAACTGATAATTTTTCATGGTGGATGAAAATTCACTTGAAACGAAGACTTGATAGCTGGACTTGACAACTATTTGGCAGGCCTGTGGGATCAAGGCACAGGAACTTTGTTGAGCCAAGTGCATTAATCTACAAGGAGACTACATTGAAAAATAAATAAAGTTCCAGTGATGTAAGTACTTTTTTCTATTCTGGTCATAGAACTTTTCAAACCACCCAGTGTTGGAATGTACGTTCTCAGAATTTTGTCTCTAAATCATTTTCATTTAACTGAAAATGGACTTTGACTTGATCATATCTACTTCGTATGTGGTTAATAATGTTGATGAAAACTACAGATCTGCATGTGTACTGAAGAAACCCTCGTAAAGTGAGTGACAAGGGATCCTTTTGATATCACTATCATTTCCTCCCATCCTTGACATTTACGAATGGTGCTTGGAAAAAACCATAATAAACTAAAATCCATCTGAACAGTCCTAGAAGGCCATTTTCTACAAAAATCCTTATGAGCTATGTTTTGTTCATCATGATAATTTCATGGTAGCATGTACTGGACAATGTACCTATTTACCCTAACTTCCTCAGAAGGTATGCTCTCATAATCCAGACAGTGAGTTATACAAGGTAAATAGGTACTTGACTTTCAGCATGTCAGAGCTCTTAGTTTATAGGTACTTTTGTTAAAGAACTTTGAGGACATATGTTTATATTCCATATACCAGCTTCATGCTGTACAGTGGAGAGGTCTTCTGCTTCTACAGTCATTTACATTTATACCATGTAAAATCGCAAATAATACACAGGAAACGTACAGTTCACAGTCATTCTTATGGGCTCTACGTTGTCACATTTTCTCCCTGCTATAAGTTATAAGAGCAGTTTATAGGAGGAAGTAATAGTTAGCCAGCCAAACCTTGGAAAATATGTTCTCAGAATTTTGCAGTGAGTCATATCAGTTTCTTAGATCAAAGGACATTGGAATCATAAATGTATACTCCACAAGCCAGCTCAATACTGTGTGATAAGAGAGTATTTCTGTTTCATTTCCCAGTCTGTTCCATTTCAAATCCACCACTAATGGTAAATAGTGTAAACTTGTTGATAATGCTCATTATGAGCTCTAATATTTCAGACGCTCTAATCTTTTTCACTTTTAGGAGCAAATGCTATGAAGAAGAAATTGTTTCCTGACCAATCTTGGATTGTATTGTGGCGTAGAGCGTCATAAATTTCGATATTTGTTCTCTGCGTAAGTGTGCTATCTTTGAGGAGGGGGCTTTGGAGAGGATTTTGGATGCTAACGGGAGTTAGCTTCCGGACTTGTATCTGTGTAGAAGCTAAGTGTGAATACATCTGTATCCGAGAGAATTCTAGTTGTTTACCTACAACTATTCTATATTCCCTCACTGGTGACCCCGTTTTTGTGTAATACGCATCCGAGTTACCGCCCGAAGGTTATTTACGCGCCTACCGCGTCGGGTTTCTCCGCGATCGCGAGGGCCTTTGTTCAGCTCCAGACAATGGCCTTTCAGCATTCACCGCCGCCCGGATTCCAGCAACATCTCTCCAGCACTCTTACCATCGTAATGGACATGCCACAAGAATCTTCGGAATCCTTCAGCCAGAACATGCAGTGGAATTCATCGAGTGCCCTGTTTCTTCCAACCGCCAACGGTCGCGGATTCTGGCTTTGTTAGCCTGGACCTTCCCACGTGTTCTCCACAGAGTGTTGGTCAGAACATTCCTACTCCGGTGTCGAACACACAATTCAATACAGTTCGTGGTGTTGAGCGAGGTTTTGCTACTTTGGAAAATCCAGTAGTAAATTCAAACTCGAATCAGTTCCCACCACGTGTGTATCCTTCCGCGCTGGCTAGTGAACAGGTGTTCAATGCTCTCCAAACAGCAAATATCACACCGAGTGTGCATCCTAGTGGACGTGTGTGGGATCCTTGTGTTGCTTCTAATCAAGTCAACAATTCTGTGCTGGACAGTAATAACTCCGACATCTACAACCAGCCCCACCACTCACGGTCGAGTGAATACTGTGTGCATAACGGACATTCACTGGCGTACTTAAGCACTTGTGGCTTCTCTCCAAGCTACCACGTCAATGAGAATGCACATTTTGACTACGATCCTCACACCGTTCAAGCATCCGTTGCTTCTCAGCCGACCCCCCGGCGTCAAGTGAATTTCGCGATTTCCGCATTACGGGACGCCAATAATTTGGACTCGCAGTCTTCTGCATGCTCTACTTCCGTCCGAAGTAATAGGCGCACCCTCGCAGTGACTGCAGTGCCGAATCTGCCGAAATTACCAGACTTCAAACCCGCTCACCCGGAGTTCTGGATTAACCTGGTTGAGCAAACATTCAATGTCTGGGCTTTGGACGACGATGCACGCTTCGCCTGCCTCATGAACCATCTTCACGACCGCATCGATTTAATTTAAGATCTGGTCAAAGTACCCCCCCCCCCCCCTAGCAGGGAAGTATGCTGTGGCGAAACAGACGATACTAGAGCGCATCTCAAAAACCAGGAGAGAAAATGTGCGACAGCTCATCTACGAAGAGCGTCTCGGCGACAGGTCTCCGTCCCAGCTGTGGTGGTGCATCCGTCTTCTCGTCGATGAGCAAGTTATGCCTGATAACATGCTCACAGAAATCTGGACTGAAAAGCTGCCTTTGCCTGTCCATACTGCAATCTCTGCGTATGAACATAGGCCAGTAAAGGAACGTTTACGCGCCGCCGACAGAGCATAATCCGCCAGGCAACGTGAGCTCCGTGCACTGCATTCTGGACGTGACCGCACTAAGACGCTTTCTGACGCCACGCCCTTGTCTGGTGCTGCTAATAACAAGTTTGTTAAACTAGCCGCCCTGCCTGCACCTGCAACTCCCTGCAACGTCAGTGCATCGGCCTCTGTGGAAGACTCTGTGGCACATACTCCGTCACCTAGCAACTACCCACAGGAGCACAGGCCCGCCCAACCTTATTGTTTCTTCCACGCGAGATTCGGGGAGCAAGCTCGCAAATGCCAATCACCGTGTTCTTACCCAAACTCCAACCGCAGGTAGGCTACGGCGCCACCTCCTGCGATGTAAACAACGTTGCACTCCGTTTTGGACAATAACAGTAAGTGTGGTCGAGTCTATGTTCGCGATTTACGATCAGGTGTATGTTTTCTGGTAGACACTGGCGCAGACGTCTCTTTGCTGCTGGTTCGCCTAGCAACCAATAAAGTGCAACCACACAAAACAGTACTTCGTGCAGTGAACTTGTCTACCCTACAGTGTTCGGGTTCCACTTTGTATACAGTGAAACTTTCGCCAGAGTGCAAGGTGGAGTGGACGTTTCTAGTGTCAACAATTGAAGAACCTATTCTCGGAATTGATTTCCTGAAGCACTATCAGTTATCACTAGATTTTGTGCAAAATACTGTGTTTTACCCCCCCCCCCCTTAACAAACATATTCCTTTCGCTTCGCCGAGTGACAGTTCGGCTAACACCAAACATGTGTGCTGTGCTAAGAAGTGTGTAAACCTATCCTTGGAGCTGCAATCTTGGACAAAGAAGTGGCTAGTGGAGTGCGCCAAGTCTTCGAAGTTGCGGATGGAACATATGGAAATGCTGCTGCATCTCTGTGACATACGCCACGAGTTGGCCTCCACACAACAACGCCTCACGGCACTACAAGGAGACGACTCGTCAGCTACAGACAAGGTCAGTCCGTGCCAATCTGGTGTTCCCGTGCCCGCACACGTTAACGACAATGTTGTGAACTCTGTAAACTGTGTCAGCACCCCCTTTTGTAATGATAGGGTATGCCCGAGTGCTCATGCTCCTTGCGTTCCGAATGGACAATTAACTTGCCAAGCTCGTGGCAATGAACTACGACCATCTGCTGTTCGGCCACGCCCATTCGTGCCTACAGCGCTCGTAGTGGCATGGATCGCTACCAAGAACCAGTGTACCAACCTCGCCCATGTTAACACGTGTGCAGCCTTTACGCAGCCTACGAGCGGGTGGCACACCTGTACTTCCGTGCCCTCAGCACCACAGCTTGGCCCGTCCGCCATTGCCTGCTCCGCTTCACGGACATCTGACTGTTGTGCCGCGCCACGTATTGCAGTAGTCACTAACGGCACAGTTCATCGGTTACGTCTAACTGATTGGCCACCCATATCGCAATGCCCACGCCGTCTCAAGCCGGAATTTATGAAAATTGCAAAAGAACAATTGGACGATCTGTTACAAAAGGGAATAATTGAACCTTCTTCCGGTTGCTGCGCTAGTCCTATCCTGTTTGACCAAAAGAAAGACGGTACTTGGCGTATGGTCGGAGACTATGGGTGTTTAAATGCCCGCACCATCATTGATAAATATCCGGTCGCACACATCGCAGACTTCAATCATGCGCTCGCAGATGCAAAGTACTTCTCTGTTTTGGACTGTAAGCATGCATTTCATCAGATTCCTATGGCTCTGGAGGACATTGAAAAGACTGCCATAACCACTCCCTTCGGGCTGTTCCAATACAAATTTATGCCGTTTGGGTTGAAAACCGCCCCCCAAATGTGGCAGAGTTTCATCAATCAAACTTTATCCCATCTAGACTTTCGTTTCGTATACATGGACGACATATTGGTTTTTGCTTCTACTTTGGAACAGAGTGAAGAGCGTGTTCAAGTCGTGACAGATATTTTAGCAGCCGCTGGTATTGAACTGAACAATAAAAAGACTCAATTGCATCAGTCATCCGTCACATTCCTAAGTTACGTTGTGTCATCGGACGGTCTGACACCACAACAGGACAAGATCAAGCCTGTTCTCGAGATGCTAAGCCCTCAGACCTATAGGGAATTATGCCGGTTCATCGGAACAGTTAATTATTACCGGAAACATTTGACAGCCGCTTCTGTGGTGCAGGCTCCTCTCACAGATGCTCTCGCTGGCCCACAAACTTCTGGCACCCGCCAGGTACGATGGACACCAGACATGGACAAGGCATTTAATGAACTCAAACAGCTGTTGGCCTCTGCTGTCACTATTGCTCACCCACGGGCGGACGTCACAATGTTTATCACTACTGACGCTAGTGACAATGCTATCGGCGCAGTACTGAGTCAGACATACAACAATGTTAAGACCTCCCTGCAGTTTTTCTCAAAAAAGCTAAACAACGCACAGAAGAAATACTCAGCATTCGACAGAGAATTACTTGCAGTTTACAAGGCCATAAGACACTTCAGAACTGATGTTGAGGGACGAGATATCTATGTGCTCACTGATCACAAGCTGTTGGTTCCTGCCATAAAAAATCCTGCGGCTGATCCGCCCCCACGACGCTTTCGTCACATCGCTTACATCTTGCAATTTACAAATGACATTCGCTACATCCGAGGAGCAGACAATGTGGTCGCTGATTTTCTCTCGCGTGTTGGTGCTGTCACAACCTTAATTGACTTAACGGACCTACCTCGGTTGCAATCGGCAGACCCCGATACCATGCAGTTAATTTCAGACCACAGTTCCTCTCTCCAACCAGTACGCTCTACTTTCCCTGGCATATCTGACTTAGTGTGGTGTGATGAATGGACTGGTACGTTGTGGCCATTCATTCCTAAGCCCCTTCAACGCCAGGTCTTTGACAAACCACACACATTAGCACACGCCGGTGTCAAAGCCTCCACCCGTCTGGTAGCTGAACGGTTTGTCTGGAGAGACATGCACCATGACTGTCAGTCTTGGGCAAGGGCATGCATGGTGTGTCAACAGAACAAAGTTTCCAGGCACACTTCTCCACCCCTTGGCTGTTTTGCCCAACCGCCAGGCTGGTTTCACCATGTTCATGTCGACCTCATAGGCCCTTCGCCCCCTCTGAGGGTTTCCGTTACTTGTTTACAGCTATTGACAGGATGACTCGGTGGGCTGAGGCTGTGCCTATTCTGAACATTACCTCTGAGACAGTAAGTCGAGCATTCTTAGATTCGTGGATCTCTAGATTTGGCTCACCTGTTTACCTCACCACTGACCAGGGGCGACAATTCGAGTCTTCAGTTTTCTCTGACTTATGTAAAATGTGTGGTATTGTCAAAATTCATACTTCTGCATACCACTCCCAAAGCAATGGGCTTGTCGAGCGATGGCATCGTACCCTAAAGTCTGCCCTGCGTTGCCATGACTCACTATGGGCAGAGGCATTGCCCTTCGAGCTTCTTGGCCTTCGTGCGACTTTCAAGGAAGACCTCAAGGGTTCCGTAGCCGAGTTTGTGTATGGCCAACCTCTGGTTTTGCCTGGAGAATTAGTCACTCCGACCCCACTTCTACAGCCCTTGGAACTCCCTTCACTTCTCGAGCGGATGCACTTGCACTGAAGCAAAATTCAGCCGCCACCTCCGGCTGCTCATACACCTCTGCGCGTGTACATACCGCGCACGCTAGACTCTTGTGAGTACGTGTTTCTCAGAAATGACTCAGTCAAAGCCATGCTTCAGTCGCCCTACACAGCTCCTTACAAGGTCGTCAAACGCTCTGAGAATAACAAGGATCTCATCATAAAAGACTCTGTAACCACAGTCTCACTCAACCGAGTGAAACCAGCTTTCATTGAGCCTCAGGTGAACCTCCATGATTCTGCCCCCATTTCTCCCACTCCTGCTTCGAGTGGCCATCCATCTTCCCACACCATGCATTTGGGTATTGATTCTCCACAGCGTGTTTTTCTGCCGAGCACTGCTCCTTCTCTGCGTTCATCTAATTCGAGTGGGCAATCTTTTAGGGGCTTCACTCCTCACAGCCCTCGCAGCCGAACTGCCAACCACTCGGATTCTACCATTGTGTTACCATCTTTGTGTGACAGCTTTTTGTCACGCAGTTCAATCGACGCTGGCTCCTCATTGCCTTCGGTCACGCTCCCTCGTCTGTCAGCTGATCGCCCGAGGTTGTCTCCTGCGCAGTCCAGTGCACCTGCCACCCCCCCCCCCCCTCTTAGCAAATGCTTCCCCCTGCCATGGCTTTCCCACACCTCCCTGCCTCCCTACCATTGCTCGTACAGGTGCCATCCAAGAATTCACAACACATGTGCACCCTGATGACATACATAAATTATCTGTTGTCGTAGATGGCGATACGGTGTGTGTGGTACTCGTGTGTGACAATATTGAGGGAGGAAGTGCAGAATCTCATGTGGTGTACCGCTTTAAATTGAGCAGAAGTGCTGTGTGTGGCAATTTGCGTGCCTTTGTTAGGCCTTCTGGCAAGGTGATTCTCCGCCTGCTGGTTGACGAAGTGCTACACCTTCACTCCAGGACAGGACATCGTCTTCAGCCGCCGGCGTCGCTTGCTGACTTCACCGTCGACGTACCGGGTTTCTCCCCCCGGTCTCCTACCAGTCGACCGCTTCCGCCTGACGCAGAAGAACTGTGAGTTACCTTCCTAACTTCTCACCCCCCCCACCATTCACAGGGACGTACTCCATACTGTGCGGGGGGGGGGGGGTTTATGTGGCGTAGAGCGCCATAAATATCGATATTTGTTCTTTGCGTAAGTGTGCTATCTTTGAGGAGGGAGCTTTGGAGAGGATGTTGGACGCTAATGGGTGTTAGCCTCCGGACTTGTATCTGTGTAGAAGCTAAGTGTGTATATATCTGTATTCGAGAGAATTCTAGTTGTTTACCTACAACTATTCTATATTCACTCAGTGTGTTCTCTGAATTTGGACAGGAAATGGATAATGCATAGTCACCAGATTTACTTGTTGCTTATGGACATCAAAGATCAACATTACTCAGCAAACCCACCTCACAGTATGTCATGGAGAGTGCTTATGTAACCACAATTTTACTCCCATCCTTTTGCATCTGTATAGGCTGTACATGAAGGAACTCTGTCAAGGAAACTCTTTATGTGCTCTGATTATTACAACATGGTCATTTAATAGGCCAATGTACTGGAGGATGTAATATTTTGCCAAGTATTCTTGGGGAATATATTCTAACAATTTTGACAGTCATGTATGTAATCAAATACTTGACTTTGAGATGGTGTGATGTAATTGTTACAGTTACTTCTGTTAAGGAAATTTAAAAACATGTAATTGTTACAGTTACTTCTGTTAAGAAAATTTAAAAACATATGTCTATACTTCACTTAATACTGTGCAGTGGGCAGAAGCCTGGGTCCAACATCCATTTCCATTTATCCCATATTATATCACAAATGTTACAAAGGAGGACAATTGTTAACAGTCCTCCTTGAGGGCTCTGATTTGTCAGATGCTCTTGTCTGTATGTCTTCTAAGAGCAGTGTGTAGGATGAAGTAATTTTTAGACTGAACGGTCTTGAAATGGATGTTCGCAGAATATTGCTAGATATTAATTTTCATTTAATTAATGATGAAGTCTGAGATTGTCAAATTTACCTCCTATGTGGATAATAATATTGATATAAATTAATGACCTACTGGAGTACTCTGAAAACAACCTCACAGTGTGTAAGGCAGGGTACTTCTGTCAATACTATTATTTCCTCACATATCTAGGGCATGATAATTTCATTGACCCACATATTAGAGACTGCAATAATTTATACAACTATTGCTGGACAGTATGCTCTTGTAGTTTGGGCAGTTAAACATGTACATGGGATGGACGGTTGATACTGAGACAGTATCTCCATGTTTACAGTTACTTTTCTTTAAGAGCATGTGAAACATGTATCTATACTCCATTATGCAATTATTGCTGGAAATTATTCTCTTGTAATTTGGGAAGTTACACATGTACAGGGAATAGATGTTGACATTGAGCTAGTTTCAGCTCCTTGCTTTTGGTTAGTTATGTTAAAGAACATTGAAAACATGTGGCTATACTCCACATGCCAGCTAAATAATGTGTACTGGAGAGAACTTCTGTTTCTACGACTGTCATCACTTACTGCAGATAAAATTGCAAATGGTACATACAAAAACAATTGTTGACAACTCTCTTGTGGGTTGTAATTTGTCAGATATTCTTGTCTTTACCACTTCTAGAAGTAATGTTTTGGATGAAGTAATGTTTTACCTGCCAAACTCAGAATATATGCTCTCAGAATATTGATAGTGAAGTCTGATCATTAAAGTGATTAAACTGTTGATGTGGTGTAGACTGCATACTTCCACATCTACGTGATTACTCTGCTATTTACAATTAAGTGTCTAGCAGAGGTTTCAGTAAACCACATGATTTCTGTTATTTTATCATGATGTTCATTTCCCCCTGTGTAGGTAGGTGCCAACAGAATGTTTTCACAATTGGAGGAGAAAACTGGTAATTGAACTTTTGTGAGAAGATCCCATCACAACAAAAAATGCCTTTGTTTTAATTACTGCCACTCCAATTTAAGTATCATGTCTGTGGCACTATCTCCCCTATTTTGTGATAATACAAAATGACCCACATGTCTTTAAACTTTTCTGATGGCATCTGTCAGTCCAACCTGATGCGGATACCACAATGCATAGCAGTACTCCTGAATAGGGTGGACAAGTGTGGTGTAAGTAATCTCTTTAGTAGATCTGTTGCACCTTCTAACTGTTCTGCCATTGAATCAGAGTCTTTGATTAGCTCTCCTCCCAAATTGTCTATGTGATCGTTCCAATTTAGGTTACTTGTAATTGTAATCCCTAAATATTTAGTTGAATTTACAGCATTCAGATTTGTGTGACTTATTACATAATCAAAATTTAGCGGATTTCTTTTAGTACTCATCTGAATAATGTCACACTTTTCTTTATTTGGGGTCAATCGCCACTTTTCACACCACACAGGTATCTTATCTAAATCATTTTGCAATTTGTTTTGGTCTTCTGATGACTGTACAAGATGGTAAACGACAGCATCATCTGCAAATAATCTAAGAGAGCCACTCAGATTGTCTCCTATGTCATTAACATAAAACAGTAACAATAGAGGACCTATAACACTTCCTTGGGGAACGCCAGATATTACTTCTGTTTTACTCAATAATTTTCCTTCTATTACTACGAACTGTGACCTTTCTGACAGGAAATCATCCAGTTGCACAACTGAGGCTATATTCCATAGGCATGCAGTTTGGCTAGAAGATGCTTGTGAAGAATGGAGTTGAAAGCCTTCTGGAAATCTAAAAATATTGAATCAATTTGACATCCCTTGTTGATAGCACTCACACCTTCATGAATATAATAAGCTAATCGTGTTTCACGAGAATGATGTTTCCTGAATCCGTTTTGACTGTGTGTCAATAAATCATTTTACTCAAAGTAATTCATAACGTTCGAATACAGTATATATCTCAAAATCCTACTGCAAATCGCCATTAGTGATATGGGCCCATAATTCAGTGGATTACTCCTATTTCCCTTTTGGGCATTGGTGTGACTTGAGCAACTTTCTAGTCTTTAGGTGCGGAACTTTCTGTGAGCAAATGGTTGTATATGATTGCTAAATGTGGGGTTATTGCATCAGAATACTCTGAAAGGAACCTAACTGCTACACAATCTGGACTGGATGCATTGCCTTTATTAACTGATTTAAGCCGCTTTGCTACACCAGGGATATCTACTTCAACATTTCTCATCTTCACAGTTGTTCTTGATTGGAATTCAGGACTATTTACTTCATCATCTTTGGTGAAGGAGTTTCAGAAAACCATGTTTAATACTTCTTCTTTAGTGGCACTGCCATCAGTGACTTAACTATTGTTATCACGCAGTGAAGGTATTGACTGCATCTTGCCACTGGTGTGCTTTACGTATGACCAGAATGTCTTTGGGTTTTCTGCCAGATTCCAAGACAGAGTTACGTCACGGAAAATGAAAACCAGGAATACGTAATAGATGTAGAAGTCTACACACAGAAGGAAAGGGTGCAAATCTCACTCAGATAGAAATCTTAGAAATTAAGAAACAAATGTGGGTATCCCCATATTTATCTTTCTATGAACAAACTCAGTGCAACTGTTCACCCATTTTAGCTAATAGTGAAACCCCTACATAGAAGAACAAAGGAAATTTTCAATCCTGTATGTAGCACTGTTCTTCTGTACGTTTAGCCATAGTTATTGTTAATCTCGTTCTGAAGAATTTTGTAAATCATTGTGTAATTTTGTCAAAACTGTCAACAGAGATAACATTTACAGTTTGACAGGAAACAATAGATCCAAAAGTTATGTTTATATGTACCTGATTTTTATGTTTGGGATCAATTATATAGTAGAAAACAGGCTTATAACATGAAACCTAGGCTGTAAGTAATAAAGAAGTTTTGGGAATAAGTCTAAAAATTATTTTGTTTATTTAATACAATATGTAATGTTTCACCAAAAACACATAATTGGATCAATTAAAATCATCAATGGCCTTTGAGGTTGTCTCACATACTATTTATGTATTATTTAAAGTTGAAGGTCATTAAAAATTCGTATCTTTCGTTCTTTCTTTCTTTCTATTGCTACTGCCTTTATCTCGCATTGTGCACAGGGTTGGTAGGGTTAAGTACAAATTTGGCATGGTTAATTGGAAGGGGTGGCCGGATGCCCTTCCTACCGCCACTCCCATACACCCCCTGAGACCGAATTAGTGAACCCGAGCTGTCTGCGTCTAGTGTAAATTGTGAAATAGTGTGAATGTTTTTCAAAAGTCTGCAAGTCGAGTAACTGAGGTGGAACGTGCAGACCAGCCTGGTATTCACCTAGTAGGATGCGGAAAACTGCCAAAAAACCACATCCAGGCTGGCGGACACACCGGCCATCCCCATTAACCTGCCGGGCGGATTTGATCTAGGGCAAGCTTGCCTACCCGAGCCCAGGAAGCAGCTCGTTAGCACTCTTGGCTACCCTGGCAGGTCATTAAAGATCTACATGAGTACTTGCAAACCATCGTGCTGAGTGAGCTACCATGTACGTCCGGTACCACTGTTGTTTTCTCCTCTCCTCGCTGCATATGTGAATGATGCTACAGAGGAACCACTCTCCATTAAAATCCTTATGACCTATGGGTTTTCATCGAAATAATTATGTGGACTCACACATTGGAGGATTTAGTAATTTGCTCAATTATCCTCACAATGGCTGTCCTTGTACCTTGTAATTTCAGTTGTGTACCGAAAATAGACACTGAATTTCTAGACTGACTAGTACCCTTATTTATGGTTACTTCTGTTGATGAAACTTCAAAACAATGAAATGCATTTTTAAATGTGAATATCAACAACCATCAGCTATATAATAAAATGATGGCCGTAAAAATTTGTGCTGAACCAGGACTTGAGGCTTGATTTGCCATTTACCATGCCAAGTCACCCTACCATTAGGCAACCCAAGCACGCTTTGTGGTCAGAAAGAAATATCCATTTCTGATCAGCCCCGTGTATACCTCCTGCATTCATACATTCATTATGTATGTTCTCATACTGGGGAGACATTTAATTGAAAGTCACTTGCCTAAAATTGTTGGATAAATATGATATTGCAGTGTGGTCATTTTACCTCAACCAGAAGGTGTAACATGAACTGTGAACTTGAAGTGCCAGAAGACACAAACTGTGAAGTTAAAGTACCAGAAGGATTCCAGGAATACTTCAAAAACATCCAAAGTACACATCATGCTGCTGGAAAACATATCTAAACATACAGTGAATCCAAACATACAAAATCTAAATCTGTTTCAGAAACACTGAAGCATCCTTCAGGAAACAGAGTCTGGAATTTACATTTAGGCTAAAAACATAAAACTGCTTAGAAATGCAAAACAGATAAAGCACCCCAATTTGGATCACTAATAACAATAAGCTCAAACTACCAGCAAGATCAGAGCACATTAACAGAACCTGACTGTTTTAAAAGAAAGGTCAACAAACCATTTAATAGTGATATGAAAATGACAAAAAATAATAAGACAGTTCTCCTTGCTAACAGTCAAGGCAGAGGGATTGCAGGAATGCTTAGCTACCATCAGAAGGTAAATATTATCAGTATTATGAAACTTGGAGCAGAACTGGGGGATTCCTTGAAGGACTACAAAAACAAGAGTTGTATGTTACAAAATCAATCTCATTGTTGTAGGTGGTGCAAACGATGTGTACAAAAATGAATGTAAGCACAGCTCTGGGATATATTTTAACTAAAATAGATGTTCATATGGCAATTGTGATAGGAATGTCATGCAAGTTTGATCTTGTGGATACTTCTGTTATAAATGAAGAGATCTAAAAGGCCAACATGATCTACAGACATATTTACCAGTCCAGTCCAAATGCTTCTTTTCTCAGCATAGATGATTTGGTAAGAAATAATTTTATAGCATATGACATGCATCTGAATAAAGGGGCAGATCATTACTGAGCCACAGAATTAAAGTGTTTTCGGGAAGTTTTCATTATAGAAATGAGAGCTGTGACACTGTTGCACTGCCATCAGAAAGAGACACATGTAAATCATTGTACACAGTCAAGACCAATACAGAGCTGCTAAATCCTTCTTTACCAGATGATGCTGAGGATGAGGATGCTGTCACTGCATGCCCATCTGTATGTTTAAAAGTATTTCATGAATGTATACAATCCATAAATAATAAAGTGTAGCACCTAGAATTAGAATTGCAAACACCAGGCTGTACCATTGTATTTATCACTGAACACTGGGGTAAGGAAAATAAAACTCTATATTTTCCATTAACATCATATGACCTGGCCTGTTCCTGTAGTACAATTTCCATGAAAGGTGGGGGTTCCTGTATTAATGTGAAAAAAGTTGTACATTTAAAATGAGAAAAGACCTCCTAGAACTAAGTAAAGTCAAATATTTTGAATTATCATTGACAAATATCAGTAAACAGCATTCCAGAAAAAATTATTTTATTTTGTTTGTATAAATGCCCCAGTGGTAATACGGATAATTTTTTGTTGAAACTCAGAGCTTAGACAAGGTATATAGCATAAAAATGAACATTCTCACATTTGGGAATTTAAATATCAACAAAATAAAATCATACGATGTTAGTAGTACATAGCTGAATATCCTCTGCATCCCTAGCATAACAACACTCATAAACTGTCCAACGAGAGTGACCAAACAATCTTCCTCAATAACAGACGATATAGCAACAGAGATAGAAAGCAAGCACTGTCAGTTACTTGTTCAAAATCTAGGAATATCAGATAATTTATGTGAGACTCTGAAAGAATATGTTTGTGTAGCAAAGTCTGCTAACTTAACTGAATAAAAAATGTTCTTTTCAGAAGCAAACCTATGTTAGTTTTATTTATTTACTTTTTATTTATTGTATTTTTTTTGCATGGAGACACCAACTGGTGTCTTTTGCAAACGTCATAGCATTTTTTACAAGTTTAGTACAATATATATATATATATATATATATATATATATATATATATATATATATATAGAACTAGAACATTCTTAGGAGTATTATTAATCCCATCAATGTTTTGACTTACACCATCACGAATTAATATTATTTGAAATAAACTAAACCTAACCTTACACAATGAATTTAAAACATTACTAGGACCAAAATCATTTAATGGAACAACATTCATCTTTATTTCAATCTTTATTATAATACTATTTAATAATTTCATAGGATTATTCCCTTACATCTTTACTAGAACAAGACATTTAGCATTAACATTTGCAATCACTCTACCCTATGATTAAGATTTATGTTATTTGGATGAATTAATCATACCAATCATATATTTACACACCTTGTTCCTCAAGGAACGCCGCCTGCATTAATATCATTTATAGTATTAATTGAAACAATTAGAAATGTCATTCGACCGGGTACATTAGTAGTACGACGAGCAGCAAATATAATTGCAGGACACTTACTATTAACATTACTAGGAAATACAGGACCATCTATAGCAATAAACTTAATCTCACTATTAATTATTGGACAAATACTTCTATTAATTCTAGAATCAGCAGTAGCAATAATTCAAGCTTATGTTTTCTCAATTTTAAGAACTTTATATTCTAGAGAAGTATACTAAACCTATGTTAACAACTCATTCAAATCACCCATTCCACTTAGTAGATTATAGACCTTGACCATTAACAGGAGCAATTGGAGCAATAGTTTTAGTATCAGGATTAGCAAAATGATTTCACCTATTTAACATTAACTTATTTATAATTGGATTTGGAATTACCTTACTAACTATAATCCAATGATGACGAGATGTAGTACAAGAAGGAACATACCAAGGACTACATACAGGATTTGTATCAATTGGATTACGATGAGGAATAATTTTATTTATTGCATCAGAAGTACTATTCTTTGTTTCATTTTTCTGAGCATTTTTTAGAAGAAGACTAGCACCTACTATTGAACTAGGGATATTATGACCCCCAATAGGAATTCAACCTTTTAATCCTATACAAATTCCATTACTTAATACAGCTATTCTTTTAGCATCAGGAGTAACAGTAACATGAGCACATCATAGTTTAATAGAATCTAACCATACTCAAGCATTACAAGGACTATTCTTCACAGTATTATTAGGACTATACTTCACTATACTTCAAGCATATGAGTATTGAGAAGCACCCTTCACCATTGCAGATGCAGTTTATGGATCAACATTCTTTGTTGCAACAGGATTCCATGGGCTACATGTAATTATTGGAACAATCTTCTTATCAACATGTCTACATCGACATTCAATAAATCAATTCTCACCAAGACACCACTTTGGATTTGAAGCAGCAGCATGATACTGACACTTTGTAGATGTAGTGTGATTATTCTTATACATCTCTATTTATTGATGAGGTAGATAATTGTTTTTCTAGTATAAATAGTACATTTGACTTCCAATCAAAAAGCTTGATATTAATCAAGAAAAACAATCCTAATTCTATCTACAAGAATTTTTATTAGATTTATTATCCCAATAATTGTTATAATCCTTGCAACAACATTATCAAAAAAATTAATTAATGACCGAGAAAAAAGCTCACCATTTGAGTGTGGATTTGACCCAAAAAGATCAGCACGAATACCCTTCTACTTCAATTCTTCTTAATTGCAGTAATTTTCTTAATTTTTGATGTAGAAATCGCACTAATCCTCCCAATTGTAATTATTTTTAAAACTTCAGACATTATAATCTGAACAATATCAACAATATTTTTTATTATAGTATTACTAAGAGGACTATATCATGAATGAAATCAAGGAGCTTTACAATGAGCAGAATAAAGGGTTGTAGTTAACTATAACATTTGGGTTGCATTCAAAAAGTATTGATATAATCAATCAACCTTAAATAGAATAAGAAGCGAAATATTGCAGTCAGTTTCGACCTGGAAGGTTGGTAAATAAAATACCCTTATTCTTATTAATTGAAGCCAAAAAGAGGCATATTACTGTTAATAATATAATTGAACTATAAAGTTCCAATTAAGGAAATGTAAAGCCAATATGAAAGCTGCTAACTTTTTATATTAGCGGTTAAATTCCGTTAACATTTCTAAAATTTATATAGTTTAAATAAAACATAACATTTTCACTGTAAAAATAATATATGTATATTTATAACTACCAAAAAATAAAAATACTTCCTTAACATCTTCACTGTCACGCTCTAATCATAAGCTATTTAAGTAAACGAAAAATAATATCACCAAAATAAACATTCAAAAAATAAAAGTTAAAAGATAAATCTTAAAATTAGAATCATATCAACCTTGTATATAACCAATTAAATAAATAAACAGTCTATATAAACCTTGACCACCAAATAATTCACCCCAACCATAATCAAATGATTTAGATGAATAATAACCCAATTTTAAAGGAATATATCTAATAAACTTGGTTGAAAGAAAAGGTATAAACCACATAGAACCAGCAAATCTGACAAAAGAAAGTATACTTAAAGAAAATAAATTTTGAGAAAAATCAAAATTAGAAATAAGATAACCCAAATAAGCACCCAAAACAACCACAGTAATAGTTAAAAACTTTAAATAATAAGGCAAAGCAATCACGTGAGGAATAGGAAAAATTAATCAAGACAAAATACTGCCACCAAAGACAGCAACAAATAATAAACCAATTATACCAAACGAAATATAATAACCCTTATCATCAAAAGAAAATCTAGAATAAAAATTATTATCACCAGACATTGAATAATAAAAAAGACGAAAAGAATAAGAATCAGTTAGGCCAGTGGAAAAGAAATAAAGAAAAAAAATTAAACAATTAATCCAACTTAAACAAACCATTTCAAGGATTAAATCCTTTGAATAAAAACCTGCTAAAAATGGTATACCACACACAGACAAACTAGAAACATTAAAACAAAATGAAGTTAAAGGCATAAAATTAACAATAGAACCTATAAAACGAATGTCCTGAGAATCCTTTAAATTGTGAATTATTGAACCTGCACACATAAACAATAAAGCCTTAAATAAAGCATGAGCTAATAAATGAAGAAATGCAAGTTTTGGGTAACCCATAGCCAAAATTCTTATTATTAAACCAAGTTGTCTTAAAGTAGAAAGAGCAATAATTTTCTTCAAATCAAATTCAAAATTCGCCCCCAAACCAGCCATAAATATAGTTATACAACCAATTAAAAGCAAAAATCAACCACAATTATAAGTATCTAATACTGGTCTGAAACGAATAAATAAATAATCCCCAGCAGTAACAAGAGTAGAAGAATGGACCAAAGCAGAAACAGGAGTAGGAGCAGCCATAGCAGCAGGAAGCCAAAAGAAAAGGGAATTTGAGCTCTTTTAGTTATAGCTGCTAAAACAATTAATATAGTAATAAGCTTTATTTCAAAAGAATTAGAAATAAAATCATAATAATAAATATAATTTCAACCACCAAAATTTAATATTCAAGCAATAGAAATTAAAATAGCAACATCACCAATACGATTAGAAAGTGCAGTTAATATACCCGCACTATAAGATTTTACATTTTGGTAGTAAATAACTAAACAATAAGAAACTAAACCTAAACCATCCCATCCTAATAAAATTCTAATCAAATTAGGACTAATAATTAAAAAAGCTATAGAAAGAATAAATATTAAAACAATAATAATAAAACGATTTATATTTTTTTCTCCAGATACATAATCCTCTCTACAATAAATAACCAAAGAAGAAATATACATAACAAAAGACATAAAAATAAGAGACATTCAATCCAAAATTAAAGTCATAACAACCATAGAACCATTTAAATTAAAAAGTTCTCATTCAACAAAAACTCTATAATCAATTATTAAATAATAAATACCCAAAATAAAAATTACAGTTCTAGAAAAAAATAAAGAAAAAAAACTCAAAGAACAAATAGAAAACAAATTCACCGCCTAAGATGAAAAAATTCATATCATTGATTCCACAAAACAACATTTTTAATTAAAATACTTAAGCAACCTAAATAAAAAAATACTCCCCCTTTAAACAAAGAATATTTAAAGGCAATCAATGTAAAAGTAAAAGATGATATTCACGAAAATAACCAAGAGAACAAGTATAAACACCAGAATAATAATTACCATGCTGAGAATAAGAATACATGTATAAAGTATAAACAGCTCTAAAAAAAGACAAAAACATTAAAGCAAAAAATCTAAAAGAAGATCAAGACATAATTCTATTTAATAATCTAAGTTCACCTAGCAAATTTAAAGAAGGAGGAGCAGCTATATTAGAAGATCTCAAAAGGAATCATCATAAAGCCATTCTTGGTATTAAATTAATCATACCCTTGTTAATTAATAATCTTTGTCTACCTAAACGCTCATAAATAATATTAGACAAACAAAATAAACCAGAAGAACACAAACCATGACCAACCATTAAAGAAAGAGAACCCATACAACCCCATCAATTTATAGTCATCAATCCTCCAATAACCATTCTTATATGGGCAACAGAAGAATATGCAATTAAAGACTTTAAATCAACCTGACGAAAACAAATAAATCTAACAATAACACCACTAGATAAGCCTAAAGACAATCAAAAATAATTAAACTTTAAACCCAAATAAGAAATAACCTTCATAACACGAAAAATACCATAACCACCTAACTTTAATAAAACACCAGCAAGAATCATTCTACCTGAAATAGGGGCCTCAACATGAGCCTTAGGAAGCCATAAATGAACCAAAAATATTGGCATCTTAACTAAAAAAGCAAGAATTATAAACACATAAAATATAAAATAATAAGAACCAAAATCATCCAATAAAGGAAAATATAAAGTATTAGAAAAATCATAAACCCTAAATAAAACTAATAATAAAGGCAATCTAGCAACCAGAGTATAAAAAATTAAATAAACACCAGCCTGTAAACGTTCAGGTTGATAACCTCAACCTAAAATCAAAAGTAAAGTAGGATCTAATCTAGCCTCAAAAAAATATAAAAAGAAAGAAGACTCAATCTAGCAAAAGAACAATAAAGCATAATCATTAAATTTAAGACTATAAAGACAAAGAAATTAGAATGATAAGAACTTAAATAAACTGAACCTCTAGCAGTAATTATTAAAGAACACCGGTCTTGTAAACCGGAAATAAGTTCAGCCCCCACATTTAAAAGTTCAGAGGTGAAAAAGCTTTCCATCATCAGTCCCCAAACCCGATATTTTTAATAAA
The DNA here is from genome assembly GCF_023864275.1 of Schistocerca cancellata. Classification (NCBI taxonomy): domain Eukaryota; kingdom Metazoa; phylum Arthropoda; class Insecta; order Orthoptera; family Acrididae; genus Schistocerca; species Schistocerca cancellata. The sequence goes on from NC_064629.1 coordinate 265,812,353, forward strand.
CTAACCCCTGAAATGATCAAAATAATAATTATATCACTATCAAACATAATAAATATTAATTTTATTAAATTAAGACACCCAATATCAATAATGCTTTTCATTATCCTACAAACCTTTTTTGTCAGGCTAATAACAGGAACAATAATGGAAAGATATTGATTATCTTATATTTTATTTTTAACGTTTCTTGGTGGTATATTAGTTCTATTTATTTATATTACGAGAATTGCATCAAACGAAATATTCCAACCTAAATCAATTACGACAATTATTATCTTAACAATATGAGTATTTATTATATCAATATTAATTATTCTAGATATAATAATATTTCTAGACTTTTACAAAAATACTGAAACTATAAATATTGATAATTCAATCAATTATCAAGAAATAACAATATCTTTAGAAAAACTATATAATAGACCAACATTTATTATTACAATAACAATAATAATTTATTTATTTTTGCACTATTAGCAGTTGTTATAATCACCAATATTAACCAGGGGCCTATTCGTAAAATAAGATAATTTACTAATGAATAAACCCTTACAATTAAGACATCCTTTAATTAAAATCATTAATAACTCTTTAGTTGATTTGCCTGCACAAACAAATATTTCATTTTGATGAAATTTTGGGTCCCTACTAGGGTTATGTTTGGTAATTCAAATTGTAACCGGACTGTTTAGCTATGCATTATACATGAAATATTGAAATAGCATTTAGTAGTGTAGTTCACATCTGCCGAGACGTAAATAATGGTTGAATTATTCGAACCTTACACGCAAATGGAGCTTCTATATTTTTATTTGTATTTTTTTACATGTAGGACGAGGAATTTACTACGGATCTTACATATACATGCACACCTGAATAATTGGTACAGTAATTCTATTCTTAGTTATAGCAACCGCATTTATAGGATACGTTTTACCTTGAGGTCAAATATCATTCTGAGGTGCGACAGTAATTACTAATTTATTATCAGCAATTCCATATTTAGGGACAGATTTAGTTCAATGAGTATGAGGAGGGTTTGCCATTGATAATGCAACATTAAATCGATTCTTTACATTCCATTTTGTACTACCGTTTATTATTGCTGCCATGGCAGCAATTCATTTATTTTTCCTTCACCAAACAGGGTCTAATAACCCATTAGGCCTAAATGGAGATATTGAAAAAACCCCATTTCACCCATACTTTACTTTCAAGGACTCTATTACATTTGTATTAATAACATCATTATTAATTATATTGTGCTTGATTAATCCTTACCTTCTAGGGGATCCAGATAATTTTGTGCCTGCTATCCCATTAGTAACTCCAGTCCATATTCAACCAGAATGATATTTCTTATTTGCATATGCAATTCTACGATCAATCCCTAATAAGCTAGGAGGTGTTATTGCATTATTCTTAATCTTAATAATTTTACCATTTTATAATAAAACACCATTTCGAGGTATTCAATTCAATCCTATTAATCAGATTTTATTCTGAATTATAGTAGTTGTTGTATGCTTATTAACATGAATTGGTAAACGACCTGTTGAAGAACCTTACATCATAACAGGACAAATCTTAACAATTATCTACTTTACATACTTCTTAATTAATGTACATATTGCAAATGCATGAGATAAACTAATTAAGGAATAATAAGTTAATTAGCTTAGGAAAAGCATATGTTTTGAAAACATACTCTTCTATTAACTTTTCTTAAAAAATTTCACTAAATAAATGAAATAAATAAAATCTTTAAACCGACAAAGAAAATAAAAAAATTTAAAGATAAAGGCAAAAAACTTTTTCAAGCTAAGTACATTAACTTATCATAACGAAAACGTGGTAATGTCCCCCGAGCTTAAATAAACCCAAAGGACATAACAGCAAGCTTAATAAAAAATATAAAAGAATAAAAATCACCACCTAAAAAAATTAAAGCTAATAATATTCTTATAAAAACAATTCTTGTATACTCAGCTAAAAAAATTAAAGTAAAACCGCCTGCACCATATTCAATATTAAACCCTGAAACTAACTCAGATTCACCTTCGGCAAAGTCAAAAGGAGTACGGTTTGTTTCAGCTAAACAAGAAGCAAAACAAGCTAAAGCCAAAGGAAAAGAAATAATAATAAATCAACAATAAAGCTGATAATTTATAAAATCAAACATGTTAAAACTACCAATTAAAATAATTAAAGATAATAAAATTAAAGCCAAACTAACTTCATATGAAATTGTTTGAGCAACAGAACGAAGAGAACCTAGTAAAGAATAATTTGAATTTGAAGACCAACCAGCAATTATAACAGTATAAACACCTAATCTAGTACAACATAAAAAAAACAAAAATCCATAAGAAAAAGAACATATATAAGTTAAGTAAGGGAAAATTACTCAAACAGCCAAAAAAATTATTAAATTAAAAACAGGAGAAAAATAATAAAGTAAATAATTAGATATAATAGGAATTGGCTGCTCCTTACAAATTAACTTAATAGCATCACTAAAGGGTTGAGGAATTCTACAAAACCTACTTTATTTGGGCCCTTTCGAATTTGGATGTAACCTATAACCTTACACTCTAATAAAGTTAAAAAAGCAACACTAATTAAAACACAAATAACTAATAAAAGAAAATTCAAAATAAACATAAATAAATCATAAAATATCAATACTATTTGCAGAAAAAATCTACATAAATGAATTCTAAATTCAACACATTAATCTGTCAAAATAGTAATTTAATTAATATTAATCAATAAAATAAAAAATATTTCAACCATATGGTCCTTTCGTACTAATATGAATTAATAATCTTAGGATATAAACCGACCTGGCTCACGCCGGTCTGAACTCAGATCATGTAAGAATTTAAAGGTCGAACAGACCTAATTACTGGGCTACTGCACCCAAAATTTTTCTTAATCCAACATCGAGGTCGCAATCTGCTTTGTCGATATGAGCTCTCAAAAACAATTACGCTGTTATCCCTAAGGTAACTTAATCTTATAATCATAAATTATGGATCAAAACATCAAACATAAATAAATGATATAATAATGAGGAGTTTATTCATTCTTCATGTCACCCCAACAAAACATCATCATTAAATATAGAAAGACAAACAAAAAACTATATAAAAATAAAATGTTAAGCTCTATAGGGTCCTCTCGTCCTAAGAAAAATTTAAGCCTTTTGACTCAAAAGTTAAATTCAAAAATTTATTAAGAGGCAGTTGATTTCTCGTCAAGCCATTCATTCCAGCCACTAATTAAGAGACTAATGATTATGCTACCTTTGCACGGTCAAAATACCGCGGCTCTTTAAAAATCTGCTCAGTGAGCAGGCCAGACCTCAAAGTATTTTCAAGAGGACGTGTTTTTGATAAACAGGCGGAAATCAATTTTGCCTAGTTCCTTATAATAAATTCACAAGGTAAAAATTATATACAAATAAATATTCTAATTCTATCATTATTACAAAAATTTAAAAATTAAATAAATAATCTTAATAAAAACCTAAAATAATTATAAAATCAAAATAAAAAATAATGAACTAAAACGTAATCTTAGAGATAGCTGGTTTAAAGCTTACTATTATATTTTATAAAACAAATTATAGGTTATTAACTTCAAAACTTATCCCTTAAAGAATAAATAAGTTAATATTTATACTTAAAAAATTAAATAAAAACAATTAACTTCAAAAAATTAAATTTTTTCTTAAGAAACTAGATATCTTGGGAAACGATTAACATCTCATTTCTATATATAATTTAATAATAATTATGATACAATAACTATAAATTACTTATAAATCAACCCAAATCGAGACAAGTAAAGTAAATACTAAAATTTTGATAAACCCTGATACAAAAGGTACAATAAATAAAATCTACTTTTAAAAATTTAAAATAATATTTCATAAAACAATTACATTACCAATAAACTATAATCTAAAAATTCAATTCTACAAAATATACTAAGACCAAATTCGACAAATTATTTTTATTAAATAATTAAATAAACAAAAAGTAAATATAATAAAATAAATAATCAAGATATCCTGATTTGCACAGAAAAATTTTCAGTGTAAATGAAACACTTTACTAATAAGTTATATCTTGAAACTCTTACCAGATACACTTTCCAGTACATCTACTATGTTACAACTTATCTCATCTAAATTGAAGCTAAATTTAAAAAATAAAATAGAATAATCAATAATGAGAGCGACTGGCGATATGTACACACCTCAGAGCCAATATCAGTTAAATTAAATAAAATAAGTTACTATCAAATCCACCTTCATTAATAGTATTTCACCATCAAATCCGTTATAAACAAAAATCTATTGTAACCCACCTCCTCTTAACTATAAGCTGAACCTTGACCTGAAATATTTTATAATTATTAATCTTCAGAATTATAACTCTAAAAAGATTCTCTGATAACGGAGATTAACATTTCACCTTACAAATATATATTTTAACCCTAAAAATATAAACAACTGTTTTAACCAATAATATTCACTTGTATCAATCGTATAACCGTGGCTGCTGGCACGAATCATGCCGATACTAAATCAATTGCTAAATCCAAAATCAGTTGATCATTAAATCAAATTACCGCAAAATAGAACATTTAGTTTAACTAAACTTACATATAATACAAAGAAAAAGTGAATAATAAAAGCAAGAATAAAGTTTTTGAAAACAAAAGAAGAAATTCAAACATTTATAAAATTAAGAAAAAATAAAAGATTCAAATATTTAAAGAAAAAAAAGAAAAAAAACACAAATAGTGACAAAAAAAAGAAACACACCCTCGAATGTATACCAATAAATGTAATATATTCTTTCTTATTTAATATTTCTATTCACTAATAATAAAGAAAGATTAAATAATATAATAAATATATTTTATACAATTATGTAAATTAATGTAATATGTTATTATTATACAATTAAATTTATATTAAGTTAACTTAAATATTAATTAATTAAATAATTTAATTATAGAAAATATATATAATTTTATTATTATAATTAATATAATTATTTATATTAATATAATATTTTATATTTAATAATATCAATTATATTTATTATATCCAATTATGATAATATTTAATATTAATTTACATATTTTTATATAATTTATAATATAATAACCTATTTTAAGCTAAAAACATAAGTAGCTATATTCCTAGGTAAATAAATGTATTAAAATAATCATTTAATAATAATAAAATAACATTATAGGTATTTAAATTTAATTAAATGTAATATATTAATATAAATTATTTATAATATATAATATATACTCAATTAACCGAACCGAGATAAATTAATTAGAAATAACCAAAATGATACATAAACAATTTTTTAAAAAAAATTTTAATTTATATATAAAATATAAATGAAGTGCCTGATTAAAGGGTTACCTTGATAGGGTAAATCAAGTAAATAAAAATTACCTTCATTAAAAATTACATAAGACAGAATTAAATTACCTCCTTTAGTATCAAAAACTAACGTGAATCATACACCTTAATGTAAAAAGGTAAGCTAAACAAGCTAATGGGTTCATATCCCATTTATAGAGGTATCAATCCTCTCCTTTTTAATGACCAACAACTCTACAAAACTTCTCTTCCTATCAACATTAATGATAGGAACGATCCTGTCCATTTCATCAAACTCCTGATTTGGAGTTTGAATAGGACTTGAGATCAACTTACTTTCATTTATTTCGCTCCTAACAAGAAATAAAAATATAATAATAAATGAATCATCAATTAAATATTTTATTGTCCAAGCAATAGCATCGACAATACTATTATTTTCAATTTTGCTGATTCAAATAAAATATCCAATAGGATGAGAAACAGAATTTATTCCATCAATAATAATCAGATCTATACTCCATTCACCGAAACAAGAGACGTACTGTAAACACGGCAAGGCGCGTGATCACAGCGGTGCCGTCGAGGGGTGTACAAGGCAGGGGCGGCAGAAATTAAAAAATGAAAGTCGTGTTTTTTATAATTTGGCACCTTAACATGATAAAGTGATCCGAGAACTACCTTCCGACACCTTTTTTACATTACATTAAAATTTATTGTCACTGAAAAAGAGAAATATTTAAGCTTTCAGGAAAAGTTGTTTTTTCGCGTTACTCTATATTTACCACGTCATATCTCCTAAACTGTGTGTCGCACAGCAAAATAATTTTATAATTGCCTTCAGTACTATATGTTGATGCCGTCTGCAAATTTTCTGCCCAATAGAGTCAGTAATAGTGAAGTGATAAATTAAAATCTCACGTCTGATGCAGAACTTTTACCAAATCATCATCTGAAATATAGTAAGCGACAAACTTTTCCCCTTTAAATTTTTTTGTGGGGGTGTAAGCGAGAAAAATTTCAGAAAGGTTTGAATTTAATTTTGTAGTTTGTTCGAATGCGATGAGTGCAACCATTTGTCCAATATGAGCGATGCATTGTGCGGTTCGCAAGCGCGGCGCTCAGTCACTGTGGCCGTCTCAGTTGCAGATGTGACCTCGTTAGTGGGTGTTGTACAGCGGCGATTTGAGGTTATCGTAAGTTCATCTGTAAAGAAGCTTGAAAGACTGGTTGTTTATTATTAGAGTAAGTATATGCGTTTGTAGTCACGCTGAGGATTCACTGTTTATGTGCGCATCCAATAGCATCGCATGGTTTCTTATTTTATATATTCACTTATGTCATTAGCATCACATACGGCTGTCCTCATTATGTCAACCACGGATTCAGCGAGCGAGGTCGACGTGTCAGTTCTGAGTCCACCAAAGAAGCGAGCAAAGAAGAAATCATTAAGTTCTTCTGAGAAGTACATGGTGCTTAATGTGTATAAATCGGAACTGTTACATCCAGAACAGTCGATGAGTGACATTGTTTCGAAAACAGCTGCAGCTACAGGTGTTGGACGTTCTTCGGTGTATAGTGTGATAAGTGAGTACAAGGCCATACACTCTTTTAAGTCTCCCAAGGAAGGAAAATTACGACACAAACTTTCTGAAAGTGTTGATGACTTCGATAGAAATGCGGTACGAAGGAAAGTCGTGAACGAAGATGCAGATATGGGATATTTCGGAGAACTACATTTTATAAGTTATTTAGAGAAATGAATTTCTAATATGTCCGGCGTGGGCGCGATAGCATGCTAATAGACAGGGATGACATCATTTTATGGAGGCGGCGTTATCTTCTAACCATTAAACAGTTGAGAGATGAAGGCAGACCCATTTACTAGTTGGACGAGACGTGGGTGAACGCAGGACATACCCGAAGTTACGTCTGGGTAGACGACACTATAAATTCCTCAAAACAAGCGTTTCTGTCCGAATTATCCACCGGAAGCAAGGGCCCATCAGGTAAAGGGAAACGTCTGATTATCGCACACATTGGCAGCAAAGCAGGGTTCGTTGAAGGATGTTTGTGGACTTTAGAATCCAAGAAAATTGAAGATTATCATGAGGAGATGTGCGCCGAAACCTTCGAGAAGTGGTTTCAAGATGTTCTTCCTCGGCTTCAGGAAAATGCAGTTATTGTTCTTGATAACGCGCCGTACCATTCTCGGAGAAAACAAAAAGTTCCCAATGCGAATTCCAATAAGCACGAAATATCAGAGAGGCAAAAATCTAAAAACATCGATTTTGAAGACGGTATGTTGAAGAAAGAACTTTTAGATATAGTTAAAAATCACAGAACAGCGCACAGCGAATACGCAATAGATGAAATGGCGAAGAATGCAGGGAAAACTTTTCTCAGAATTCCTACAAAATGCCGGAAGTTAAAGTACTGCTAGAAGAAGCAGTAAGAACAGTGACTGCAGAGGATTGGAACAAGTGTGTCCTCCATGTCGTAGAAAAAGTGGAAACTCAAAGGTGGAAATTAGACTGCATTATAGTGGAGAGAGAGGAGCGGTTTGTTATAAACCTCAATGAAAACAGTTCAAGTTTGCAGAGTGAACCTTGTTTCATTCTTTATCATTATTATTATTATTATTACTGCTATTGTTATTACAATTTACAATTAATTGTGTTTGAATGGAGCGTTTTGTTAGAAATCTGAATGAAAATAAATCTGCTTCGACAGAATGACTCAGTTTAGCATTATTTTAACATTATTGTTAAATTTATTTCGTACATTGTTGCCCAGGTTTCTCACGGTCCGCTGTGACAGCTCGGCAGCCAGCCGAACGCCGCCAGCTGCAAAGCGTGCGCCAAGGATTTTCCACACCCCTACGTATCACGTGAACACCGAATGCTTTCTCTGGAAACGAGGGTAGTCGCTCACGTGACACTGTTTATGTTTCGTCCCAGCTCTCGGTGAATAGACTATAGATTATTATTAAAGATTGGGGCTGCACCCTTTCATTTCTGATTTCCAGAAGTAATAGGAGCTTCAAGATGAAATAACTGTTTAACACTAATAACATGACAAAAAATTGCCCCAATAATGGTGTTATCTTACTGTATTCAACTAAGAACTTTCGTTTGAACAATTATCATTCTAAGAATTATTATTGGGGCAATAGGTGGTTTAAATCAAACGTCTCTGCGACAACTTCTAGCATATTCCTCAATTAGACATTTAGGGTGAATAATTAGATCTCTAACAGTTAGAGAAAACATCTGAGAATTATACTTTATTATTTACTCACTATTAAGTTTAATTATGGTCTCATTATTTAAGCAAATAAATCTATTTTTTATAAACCAAATTTATTCAGCCAGAAATATAAAAACTGAAATTAAATTTATAATATTTTTATCTCTTCTATCCCTAGGTGGTTTGCCACCATTCCTTGGATTTCTACCAAAATGAATTGTAATACAATCATTAATAGAAAATAACATAACAACTATTATAACCATTATGGTTGTATTAACTACAATTACACTTTACTAATATATACATATTAGATTCTCAGCCCTAATTATATCATACACAGAAAATTCATGATGTATAAAAATAAAGTCTCAAAAATCAAGAATTATTCTCCCTATAACAGTAATAATTTCAACAATAGGATTAATCTCAACATCAACCTTAATCTCATTATACTAAGGACTTAAGTTAACTAAACTAATAACTTTCAAAGTTATAATTAAAAGAATAATCTTTTAGGCCTTAGTAAAATTTCACACCTCTAGAATTGCAGTCTAGAATCATAATTGAATATAATTCCTTAAAAATGGTAAGAGAGAAACATCTCATAAGTAGATTTACAGTCTACCACCATAAATTCAGCCATCTTACCACAAAAATGATTATTCTCAACAAACCATAAGGATATTGGTACTTTATACTTCTTATTTGGAGCGTGAGCAGGGATATTAGGAACATCAATAAGAATACTTATTCGTGCTGAACTCGGCCAGCCAGGATCTCTAATTGGAGATGACCAAATTTATAATGTTATTATTACAGCACACGTATTTGTAATAATTTTTTTATAGTAATACCTATTATAATTGGTGGATTTGGTAATTGGCTTGTACCATTAATAATTGGTGCACCAGATATAGCATTCCCACGAATAAATAATATAAGTTTTTGATTACTACCGCCTTCCCTAACCCTTCTTCTTACATCTTCTATAGTGGATAATGGTGCTGGTACAGGGTGAACAGTTTACCCCCCTCTTGCAGGAGCTATCGCACATGGAGGGGCATCTGTAGACCTGGCTATTTTCTCACTTCATTTAGCAGGTGTATCATCTATTCTTGGTGCAGTTAACTTCATTACAACAGCAATTAATATACGATCAGAAAGTATAACTCTAGATCAAACACCTTTATTTGTATGATCCGTAGCTGTTACAGCCCTTCTCCTCCTTTTATCGCTTCCAGTATTAACAGGAGCTATTACTATACTACTAACAGATCGAAATTAATATACATCATTCTTTGACCCTGCGGGAGGAGGCGACCCAATTCTATATCAACACTTATTTTGATTCTTTGGGCACCCACAAGTTTACATTTTAATTCTCCCTGGATTTGGAATTATCTCTCACATTGTATGTCAAGAAAGAGGAAAAATTGAATCATTTGGAACACTAGGTATAATTTATGCTATATTATCAATTGGACTAATAGGATTTATTCTATGAGCACATCACATATTTACAGTAGGAATAGACGTTGACACACGAGCTTACTTTACATCAGCAACAATAATTATTGCTGTATCTACAGGAATTAAGGTATTCAGATGATTAGCTACACTATATGGAACTAAATTCAAATTCAATCCACCACTATTATGAGCTTTAGGATTTATTTTTCTATTCACAATTGGTGGACTAACAGGTTTAGTATTAGCAAACTCATCACTTGACATTGCATTACATGATACATACAATGTAGTGGCCCACTTCCATTATGTATTATCCATAGGAGCAGTATTTGCAATCATAGGAGGTGTTATTCAATGATACCCATTATTTACAGGATTAACTATAAATAATACATGATTAAAAATCCAATTTACAATTATATTTATTGGGGTAAACTTAACATTCTTCCCTCAACATTTCCTATGACTAGCAGGAATACCACGACGATATTCAGATTATCCAGATGCATATACATCGTGAAATGTAGTGTCAAGAATTGGATCTACAATTTCTATTGTAGGAATTATTATATTTATTGTAATTATATGAGAAAGAATGGTTACAAACCGAGCAATCATATTTAGAGCTAATATAAGAAGATCAACAGAATGACTACAAAATAACCCACCTGCAGAACACAGCTACTCAGAATTACCATTAATTTCTAGATTCTAATATGGCAGATTAGTGCAGTAGATTTAAGCTCTACAAATAAAGGTTTGACCTTTTATTAGAAAATTCATTAATGGCAACATGATCAAATTTATCCCTTCAAGATGGAGCTTCCCCATTAATGGAGCAACTATCATTCTTCCATGATCATACTATAGTCGTATTATTATTAATTACAGTAATTGTAGGTTATGCTCTAAGTTATATATTATTTATTGCCTATACAAACCGAAACATACTTCACAGACATTTAATTGAAACAATCTGAACAGCACTAAAAGCAATTACACTAATTTTCATTGCACTCCCATCATTACGACTATTATATTTACTTGATGATTCAGTAGATGCAATAATCACAATTAAAACAATTGGACGACAATGATACTGAAGATATGAATATTCAGATTTTATAGACGTAGAATTTGACACTTATATAACACCAGAACAAGAGCTAGAAAATGACGGATTTCGATTCCTAGATGTAGATAACCGAACAATTCTACCAATAAATACGGAAGTACGAGTATTAACAAGAGCATCAGACGTTCTACACTCATGAGCAGTACCTGCATAAGGGGTTAAAATTGACGCAACGCCAGGTCGACTAAACCAAGGAACATTTACAATAAACCGACCTGGACTGTTCTTTGGACAATGTTCAGAAATCTGTGGAGCAAACCATAGATTCATACCAATTGTAATTGAAAGAACTTCAGTAAACTTATTTTTCAGGTGATTATCTAAGATAATCTAAGGAGTTAGTTAAAATATATAACATTAGAGTGTCAATCTAAAATAACTAAACAATTAGTACACCTTGTAAAACATCAGATGACTGAGAGTAAGTAATGGTCTCTTAAACCAAAAAAAAGTAAATTAACGACTACTTCTGATGGGGAAATTTAACCCAAATCCCTCAAATATCCCCTCTCATATGATTCTCCCTATTCATTATATTTTTGGCTACATTAATTTTATTTAATCAAATAAACTTTTTCTCATTTAAACCAAATCTTATTAAAAGAGCAGAAAAAAGAACAATTGATATAAAAAACTTAAATTGAAAATGATAACAAATTTATTCTCAACATTTGATCCATCAACTAATATCTTCAATTTATCATTAAATTGAACTAGAACATTCTTAGGATTATTATTAATCCCATCAATGTTTTGACTTACACGATCACGAATTAATATTATTTGAAATAAACTAAACCTAACCTTACACAATGAATTTAAAACATAACTAGGACCAAAATCATTTAATGGAACAACATTCATCTTCATTTCAATCTTTATTATAATACTATTTAATAATTTCATAGGATTATTCCCTTACATCTTTACTAGAACAAGACATTTAGCATTAACATTTGCAATCGCTCTACCTATATGATTAAGATTTATGTTATTTGGATGAATTAATCATACCAATCATATATTTACACACCTTGTTCCTCAAGGAACACCGCCTGCATTAATATCATTATTAGTATTAATTGAAACAATTAGAAATGTCATTCGACCAGGTACATTAACAGTACGACTAGCAGCAAATATAATTGCAGTACACTTACTATTAACATTACTAGGAAATACAGGACCATCTATAGCAATAAACTTAATCTCACTATTAATTTTTGGACAAATACTTCTATTAATTCTAGAATCAGCAGTAGCAATAATTCAAGCTTATGTTTTCTCAATTTTAAGAGCTTTATATTCTAGAGAAGTATACTAAACCTATGTTAACAACTCATTCAAATCACCCATTCCACTTAGTAGATTATAGACCTTGACCATTAACAGGAGCAATTGGAGCAATAGTTTTAGTATCAGGATTAGCAAAATGATTTCACCTATTTAACATTAACTTATTTATAATTGGATTTGGAATTACCTTACTAACTATAATCCAATGATGACGAGATGTAGTACGAGTAGGAACATACCAAGGACTACATACGGGATTTGTATCAATTGGATTACGATGAGGAATAATTTTATTTATTGCATCAGAAGTACTATTCTTTGTTTCATTTTTCTGACCAATTTTTATAAGAAGACTAGCACCTACTATTGAACTAGGGATATTATGACCCCCAATAGGAATTCAACCTTTTAATCCTATACAAATTCCATTACTTAATACAGCTATTCTTTTAGCATCAGGAGTATCAGTAACATGAGCACATCATAGTTTAATAGAATCTAACCGTACTCATGCATTACAAGGACTATTCTTCACAGTATTATTAGGACTATACTTCACTATACTTCAAGCATATGAGTATTGAGAAGCACCCTTCACCATTGCAGATGCAGTTTATGGATCAACATTCTTTGTTGCAACAGGATTCCATGGGCTACATGTAATTATTGGAACAATCTTCTTATCAACATGTCTACTTCGACATTCAATAAATCAATTCTCACCAAGACACCACTTTGGATTTGAAGCAGCAGCATGATACTGACACTTTGTAGACATAGTGTGATTATTCTTATACATCTCTATTTATTGATGAGGTAGATAATTGTTTTTCTAGTATAAATAGTACATTTGACTTCCAATCAAAAAGCTTGATATTTATCAAGAAAAACAATCCTAATTCTATCTACAAGAATTTTTATTAGATTTATTATCCGAATAATTGTTATAATCCTTGCAACAACATTATCAAAAAAATTAATTAATGACCGAGAAAAAAGCTCACCATTTGAGTGTGGATTTGACCCAAAAAGATCAGCACGAATTCCCTTCTCAGTTCGATTCTTCTTAATTGCAGTAATTTTTTAACTTTTGATGTAGAAATCGCACTAATCCTCCCAATTGTAATTATTTTTAAAACTTCAGACATTATAATCTGAACAATATCAACAATATTTTTTATTATAGTATTACTAGGAGGACTATATCATGAATGAAATCAAGGAGCTTTACAATGAGCAGAATAAAGGGTTGTAGTTAACTATAACATTTGGGTTGTATTCAAAAAGTATTGATATAATCAATCAACCTTAAATAGAATAAGAAGAGAAATATTGCAGTCAGTTTTGACCTGGAAGGTTGGTAAATAAAATACCCTTATTCTTATTAATTGAAGCCAAAAAGAGGCGTATTACTGTTAATAATATAATTGAACTATAAAGTTCCAATTAAGGAAATGTAAAGCCAATATGAAAGTTGCTAACTTTTTATATTAGCGGTTAAATTCCGTTAACATTTCTAAAATTTATATAGTTTAAATAAAACATTACATTTTCACTGTAAAAATAATATATGTATATTTATAAATACCTAAAAGTAAAAATACTTCCTTAACATCTTCAGTGTCACGCTCTAATCATAAGCTATTTAAGTAAACGAAAAATAATATCACCAAAATAAACATTCAAAAAATAAAAGTTAAAAGATAAATCTTAAAATTAGAATCATATCAACCTTGTATATAACCAATTAAATAAATAAACAGTCTATATAAACCTTGACCACCAAATAATTCACCCCAACCATAATCAAATGATTTAGATGAATAATAACCCAATTTTAAAGGAATATATCTAATAAACTTGGTTGAAAGAAAAGGTATAAACCACATAGAACCAGCAAATCTGACAAAAGAAAGTATACTTAAAGAAAATAAATTTTGAGAAAAATCAAAATTAGAAATAAGATAACCCAAATAAGCACCCAAAACAACGACAGTAATAGTTAAAAACTTTAAATAATAAGGCAAAGCAATCACATGAGGAATAGGAAAAATTAATCAAGACAAAACACTGCCACCAAACACAGCAACAAATAATAAACCACTTATACCAAACGAAATATAATAACCCTTATCATCAAAAGAAAATCTAGAATAAAAATTATTATCACCAGATATTGAATAATAAAAAAGACGAAAAGAATAAGTAGTTGAGCCAGTAGAAAAGAAATAAAGAAAAAAAATTAAACAATTAATCCATCTTAAACAAACCATTTCAAGAATTAAATCCTTTGAATAAAAACCTGCTAAAAATTCAATACCACACCAACACAAACTAGAAACATTAAAACAAACTGAAGTTAAAGGCATAAAATTAACAATAGAACCTATAAACGATGTCCTGAGAATCCTTTAAATTGTGAATTATTGAACCTGCACACATAAACAATAAAGCCTTAAATAAAGCATGAGCTAATAAATGAAAAAATGCAAGTTTTGGGTAAACCATAACCAAAATTCTTATTATTAAACCAAGTTGTCTTAAAGTAGAAAGAGCAACAATTTTCTTCAAATCAAATTCAAAATTCGCCCCCAAAACCAGCCATAAATATAGTTATACAACCAATTAAAAGCAAAAATCAACCACAATTATAAGTTTCTAATATTGGTCTGAAACGAATTAATAAATAAACCCCAGCAGTAACAAGAGTAGAAGGATGGACCAAAGCAGAAACAGGAGTAGGAGCAGCCATAGCAGCAGGAAGCCAAGAAGAAAAAGGAATTTTAGCTCTTTTAGTTATAGCTGCTAAAACAATTAATATAGTAATAAGCTTTATTTCAAAAGAATTAGAAATAAAATCATAATAATAAATGTAATTTCAACCACCAAAATTTTATATTCAAGCAATAGAAATTAAAATAGCAACATCACCAATACGATTAGAAAGTGCAGTTAATATACCCGCACTATAAGATTTTACATTTTGGTAGTAAATAACTAAACAATAAGAAACTAAACCTAAACCATCCCATCCTAATAAAATTCTAATCAAATTAGGACTAATAATTAAAAAACCTATAGAAAGAATAAATATTAAAACAATAATAATAAAACGATTTATATTTTTTTCTCCAGATATATAATCCTCTCTATAATAAATAACCAAAGAAGAAATATACATAACAAAAGACATAAAAATAAGAGACATTCAATCCAAAATTAAAGTCATAACAACCATAGAACCATTTAAATTAAAAAGTTCTCATTCAACAAAAACTCTATAGTCAATTATTAAATAATAAATACACAAAATAAATATTATAGTTCTAGAAAAAAATAGAGAAAAAAAACTCAAAGAACAAATAGAAAACAAATTCACGGCCTAAGATGAAAAAATTCAAATCATTGATTCCACAAAACAACATTTTTAATTAAAATACTTAAGCAACCTAAACAAAAAAATACTCCCCCTTTAAACAAAGAATATTTAAAGGCAATCAATGTAAAAGTAAAAGATGATATTCACGAAAATAACCAAGAGAACAAGTATAAACACCAGAATAATAATTACCATGCTGAGAATAAGAATACATGTATAAAGTATAAAAGCTCTCAAAAAAGACAAAAAAATTAAAGCAAAAAATCTAAAAGAAGATCAAGACATAATTCTATTTAATATACTAAGTTCACATACCAAATTTAAAGGAGGAGGAGCAGCTATATTAGAAGATCTCACAAGGAATCATCATAAAGCCATTCTTGGTATTAAATTAATCATACCCTTGTTAATTAATAATCTTTGTCTACCTAAACGCTCATAAATAATATTAGACAAACAAAATAAACCAGAAGAACACAAACCATGACCAACCATTAAAGAAAGAGAACCCATACAACCCCATCAATTTATAGTAATCAATCCTCCTATAACCATTCTTATATGGGCAACAGAAGAATATGCAATTAAAGACTTTAAATCAACCTGACGAAAACAAATAAATCTAACAATAACACCACCAGATAAGCCTAAAGACAATCAAAAATAATTAAACTTTAAACCCAAATAAGAAATAACCTTCATAACACGAAAAATACCATAACCACCTAACTTTAATAAAACACCAGCAAGAATCATTCTACCTGAAATAGGGGCCTCAACATGAGCCTTAGGAAGCTATAAATGAACCAAAAATATTGGCATCTTAACTAAAAAAGCAAGAATTATAAACACATAAAATATAAAATAATAAGAACCAAAATCATCCAATAAAGGAAAATATAAAGTATTAGAAAAATCATAAACCCTAAATAAATCTAATAATAAAGGCAATCTAGCAACCAGAGTATAAAATATTAAATAAACACCAGCCTGTAAACGTTTAGGTTGATAACCTCAACCTAAAAGCAAAAGTAAAGTAGGAACTAATCTAGCCTCAAAAAAAATATAAAAAGAAAGAAGACTCAATCTAGCAAAAGAACAATAAAGCATAATCATTAAAATTAAGACTATAAAGACAAAAAAATTAGAATGATAAGAACTTAAATAAACTAAACCTCTAGCAGTAATTATTAAAGAACAAATTCAAAAACTAAGCAAAATCAAACTAAAAGAAAAATAATCAATACCAAAATAATATCTAATCATATTCAAATCTGCATATGAATAAACACAAATCATAAAAACAAAACTAGACAAAAACATTAAAGAATGAACCAACCATCAACAATTATTAACCAAACAAAGAGGGATCAAAAAAATAGTTATAAATAAATACTTTAACATAAAGATAAACCAAAAGAATTAAAAAAATCATTCCCATGAGAACGAATTATTGAAACTAAAATAGAAAGACCTAAAGCACCTTTACAAACAGAAAAAACCAAAAGTAACAGGAAAAAAATAATCATAATCAAACTCAATAAGAAAAACAATAATTAATATAAATAAAGAAAGAACAATATATTCTAATTTCAAAAGAACCATTAATAAATGCTTACGTTTGGAGGGAAAAACATAAACACCAGCAAAATAAATCAATAAATAAGTAAAGACAGAGAATATAAACATTAGTTTTAATAGTTTAAAAAAAACACCGGTCTTGTAAACCGGAAATAAGTTCAGCCCCCACATTTAAAAGTTCAGAGGTGAAAAAGCTTTCCATCATCGATCCCCAAAACCGATATTTTTAATAAACTAACCCCTGAAATGATCAAAATAATAATTATATCACTATCAAACGTAATAAATATTAATTTTATTAAATTAAGACACCCAATATCAATAATGCTTTTCATTATCCTACAAACCTTTTTAGTCGGGCTAATAACAGGAACAATAATGGAAAGATATTGATTATCATATATTTTATTTTTAACGTTTCTTGGTGGTATATTAGTTCTATTTATTTATATTACGAGAATTGCATCAAACGAAATATTCCAACCTAAATCAATTATGACAATTATTATCTTAACAATATGAGTATTTATCATATCAATATTAAATATTCTAGATATAGCAATACTTATAGACTTTTTCAAAAATACTGAAACTATAAATATTGATAATTCAATCAATTATCAAGAAATAACAATATCTTTAGAAAAACTATATAATAGACCAACAATTATTATTACAATAATAATAATAATACTACCTCAACGGTAGTGAAAGCGGAGAGAACGAATCTCGGTACGGTGGAACTAGCGGAAGAGGCACATAATACAATAAATCCACCTTGCGTCTGACTTGTAACAAGCGGCATTGTGGTCGGCGTCTGTTCACCAGAGGTGCGTCCGTAATATAAATTCTGGAACTAACCACTCCAGTCTTAACCACTGAGCTTTTCTGAGCTCAACCCTTTGATTCTAAGTACTATTATGGAGCGTTTTAGTAATTACAAAATTACCCCAGGTGGTAACAAATCCTCCACCATCAGTGGCGCAACTAGTCTATCAGATTCTGGGGAGACTAGGCTGAAATGCTATATCCCAAACCAGAGGAAATCGAAGTCTTTTGACCAACTCATGCCCAAGGTCGAAACATTTTTTGGAACTATCTCTTGACACCAGGAAAACTCTATAAATTAGGAGACACACTAAAAGAACAAAATATCAAAATATTAGCCCTGCAAGAAACAAGGTTACCTGATGAGAATACCATGGATTTTGGAAACTACCGATTGTTTAAAAGTAAAACAGACAAAAGAATTCTTAAAAACACTCTGCATCTGGGTGTTGCATTCGCAATTTCGCAAGACATTCTTGGCTCCGTAATCGAAGTAAATCCAGTAAACAACAGACTAATGACAATTTCCATGAAATGTGCAAATAAAATGTACTGTTTAATTAACGCACACATGCCTATCAACCAGGAGAATAAAACAAATCCAGAAAAAGTAAATAAGTCATGGGAAGTGTTACAGAATACAGTCTCCAAAATTCCTCAAAATTATGTAAAGATTTTAATGGGTGATTTTAATGCACAGTTAGGGAAAGAGAGAAAATTTAGAAAAACGGTCGGTGAATTCCCTGCACATATATGGACCAATCAAAATGGAAAGAGGCTGGTAGAATTTTGCAGAAATTTCAATCTCAAAATTATGTCAAGTCATTTTAAGAAAAAACCTTCAAAATAAAGGCATGGCGATCACCTAACAAGGACATAGGTGAATTCCAAATTGACCATATTGCAATCTCGTATCCATGTCACAAAGAAATTTTAAATGTTCAAGTTCGTAAAGGCGCCAATATTGACTCAGACCATTACTTAACCCGTGTGAAACTAAAGCTAAAACCCCAAAATTTCAACAAAAGGACACCATTAATCCCCAAATTTGACACCATTAAAATCCAACCATCATTATTAGCAGACGAATTTGACAAAACAAGTGCACAAAATTGGGAACAACTCAAACACAAGATTATCAAAACAGCTCAAGATCAAATTCCTTTACGAAAACACAAGAAACATGCTTGGTGGAATGAAAACTGTGATCATGCAATCAAAGCCAGACAAGAGACATTTAAAGCATGGAATAGCAACAAGACAGAAGACACATATGATACATTCCTGACAACTAGAAAAGACACTTCAAAACTAATTAGACAAACAAAAAGACGATATGAGAATAGTCAACTCTTAGAAATTGAAGAAGATTTTCAGAAATACAATACCAGAAATTTTTATAAAACTTTTAAAACCAAAATAAAGGGGTACCAACCCCAGAATCTTTGCTTCAAGAAGGAAAATGGACAGTTGGCTCTTAACAACCCTGAAAATTGCAAAGACCTTTCTAAATATTTTAAGAATCTTCTAAATTGCCCCGAGCCCACAGAAAGATTTCCACCAAAAATTCCCCAACAATGCAATCCAGTTTCACTTGCACCAAATGAAGAGGAAATCATTAAAGAAATTCATAGGTTGAAAAACAACAAAGCATTTGGTGAAGATGGAATTGTTGCAGAACTTTTAAAGGCAGCTGGTCCAAAAACCGTTAAAGAAATTACTTCAATCATGCAAAACATTTCGCAAACTGAAAAAATTCCTGAGGAATGGAAAACCGCCTTGATTAACCCACTTGATAAGAAGGGAGACAAAACTGATGTTAATAATTACAGAGGAATATATCTTCTTCCAGTCACATACAAAATCCTCTCTCAATGTCTTCTGAACCGAGCACAACAACAACTTGAATGGAAAATTGGCGAATATCAAGCAGGTTTCAGGCCAAATAGATCTTGCCCAGAACAGATTTTAGTCCTCAAACTAATTCTCAGACATCAAAAAATTTACAATAAAAAACTAGTTTGTACCTTTGTAGATTTTAGAAAGGCTTATGACTCAGTGGATCGTGAATCTCTTTTCCAAATTGTGAAAGAACAAGGCCTGGATCCTAAAACCACGGCAATTATCAGAGACACGCTAACTGGTACAAAATCAAAAGTAAAGTTCAGAGGAGAAATTTCAGAACCCTTTGAAATAAAAACAGGCGTGAGGCAAGGTGATGGACTCTCGCCGTTGCTATTTAACTGCGTTCTAGAAAACGTAATACAAGAGTGGCGCCAACGAAAATTGGAGTTCAAAATTGACCAACCAGTGAAATTAGGACGAACAAATATTCGAATAGACTGTTTGGCCTTTGCAGACGACTTGGTTATTCTAACGCAGGACATCCAAATTGCTCAGAAACAAATAGAAATTCTTAAAGAAACAGCAGAAAGAGTAGGTCTCCAAATCTCATTTGAAAAAACACAGTATATGACTAGCAACAAACTGGCACCCAAACTTTTGGAAACTAAGTATGGAAAAATCAAAAGAGTTTCGCAATTCAAATATTTAGGTGAAACATCTCAGAGACTGGTCTAGAAAAAATTGGAAATGAAATTCATTGTCAAAAGATGGAGACAGCTTTTAGACTTACAAAAGACATCTACAACAAAAAATGTCTCTCGAGGTACTCTAAATTGAGACATTATAACACGGTCATAAAACCAGAGTGCCTTTATGGAGCTGAAACGCTAATTTTAAACAGAAAAAAGGACATTCAAGAAATCCAAAAAAGAGAAAGAAAAGTAATCAGAAAAATATACTGAAGAAGGAACATACAGGCTAAGAGCAAATAGTGAAATTCAACAATACACCAGCATATATTCGGATATGAAAAAACGCAGATTAAAATTTTATGGGCATATTATAAGAATGGATGCTACCAGACTAACTAAACAAGTAGTGGAATTCTACGAAAATCGAAGTAAAGCTAAATTTGAGACAATAAAATGGGTGGCTGCTATAAAAGAGGACATGAAAGAGGCAAATATAAAACAAGATGAAATTCAAGACAGAAAATTATTTAGGCAAAAAATTCATGACTGGGTAGTTGGTCAAGCTGAAAAACCAAAGAAAACTGGAACCACATGGTCTGATGAAAGGAAAAGAGCTCATTCCGAGAGAATGAAAACAATTTGGGCAGAGAGAAAGTCTAAAAGAAAATAACTGAATGCCCCGTGATTGTACTTCGCGTGGTCCAGTAGGGCCCAAACGTGAATAATAATAATAATAACAATTTATTTATTTTTGGCACTATTAACAGTTGTTAAAATCACCAATATTAACCAGGGGCCTATTCGTAAAATAAAATAATTTACTAAGGAATAAACCCTTATGATTAAGACATCCTTTAATTAAAATCATTAATAACTCTTTAGTTGATTTGCCTGCACCAACAAATATTTCATTTTGATGAAGTTTTGGGTCCCTACTAGGGTTATGTTTGGTAATTCAAATTGTAACCGGACTATTTTTAGCTATGCATTATACATCAAATATTGAAATACCATTTAGTAGTGTAGTTCACATCTGCCGAGACGTAAATAATGGTTGAATTATTCGAACCTTACATGCAAATGGAGCTTCTATATTTTTTATTTGTATTTATTTACATGTAGGACGAGGAATTTACTACGGATCTTACATATACATGCACACCTGATTAATTGGTACAGTAATTCTGTTCTTAGTTATAGCAACCGCATTTATAGGATTCGTTTTACCTTGAGGTCAAATATCATTCTGAGGTGCGACAGTAATTACTAATTTATTATCAGCAATTCCATATTTAGGGACAGATTTAGTTCAATGAGTATGAGGAGGGTTTGCCATTGATAATGCAACATTAAATCGATTCTTTACATTCCATTTTGTACTACCGTTTATTATTGCTGCCATGGCAGCAATTCATTTATTTTTCCTTCACCAAACAGGGTCTAATAACCCATTAGGCCTAAATGGAGATATTGAAAAAACCCCATTTCACCCATACTTTACTTTCAAGGACTCTATTACATTTGTATTAATAACATCATTATTAATTATATTGTGCTTGATTAATCCTTACCTTCTAGGGGATCCAGATAATTTTGTGCCTGCTAACCCATTAGTAACTCCAGTCCATATTCAACCAGAATGATATTTCTTATTTGCATATGCAATTCTACGATCAATCCCTAATAAGCTAGGAGGTGTTATTGCATTATTCTTATCAATTAGAATCTTAATAATTTTAGCATTTTATAATAAAACACCATTTCGAGGTATTCAATTCTATCCTATTAATCAGATTTTATTCTGAATTATAGTAGTTGTTGTATGCTTATTAACATGAATTGGTAAACGACCTGTTGAAGAACCTTACATCATAACAGGACAAATCTTAACAATTATCTACTTTACATACTTCTTAATTAATGTACATATTGCAAACGCATGAGATAAACTAATTAAGGAATAATAAGTTAATTAGCTTAGGAAAAGCATATGTTTTGAAAACATAAAACTAGAAGTTTAACTCTTCTATTAACTTTTCTTAAAAAATTTCACTAAATAAATGAAATAAATAATATCTTTAAACCGACAAAGAAAATAAAAAAATTTAAAGATAAAGGCAAAAAACTTTTTCAAGCTAAGTACATTAACTTATCATAACGAAAACGTGGTAATGTCCCCCGAACTCAAATAAACCCAAAGGACATAACAGCAAGCTTAATAAAATACATAAAAGAATAAAAACCACCACCTAAAAAAATTAAAGCTAATAATATTCTTATAGAAACAATTCTTGTATACTCAGCTAAAAAAATTAAAGTAAAACCGCCTGCACCATATTCAATATTAAACCCTGAAACTAACTCAGATTCACCTACGGCAAAGTCAAAAGGAGTACGGTCTGTTTCAGCTAAACAAGAAGCAAAACAAGCTAAAGCCAAAGGAAAAGAAATAATAATAAATCAACAATAAAGCTGATAATTTATAAAATCAAACATGTTAAAACTACCAATTAAAATAATTAAAGATAATAAAATTAAAGCCAAACTAACTTCATATGAAATTGTTTGAGCAACAGAACGAAAAGAACCTAGTAAAGAATAATTTGAATTAGAAGACCAACCAGCAATTATAACAGTATAAACACCTAATCTAGTACAACATAAAAAAAACAAAAATCCATAAGAAAAAGAACATATATAAGTTAAGTAAGGGAAAATTACTCAAACAGCCAAGGAAATTATTAAATTAAAAACAGGAGAAAAACAATAAAGTAAATAAATAGATATAATAGAAATTGGCTGCTCCTTAGAAATTAACTTAATAGCATCACTAAAGGGCTGAGGAATTCCTACAAAACCTACTTTATTTGGGCCCTTTCGAATTTGGATGTAACCTAAAACCTTATGCTCTAATAAAGTTAAAAAAGCAACACTAATTAAAACACAAATAACTAATAAAAGAAAATTCAAAATAAACATAAATAAATCATAAAGTATCAATACAATTTGTAGAAAAAATCTACATAAATGAATTCTAAATTCAACACATTAATCTGTCAAAATAGTAATTTAATTAATATTAATCAATAAAATAAAAAATATTTCAACCATATGGTCCTTTCGTACTAATATGAATTAATAATCTTAGGATAGAAACCGACCTGGCTCACGCTGGTCTGAACTCAGATCATGTAAGAATTTAAAGGTCGAACAGACCTAATTACTGGGCTACTGCACCCAAAATTTTTCTTAATCCAACATCGAGGTCGCAATCTGCTTTGTCGATATGAGCTCTCAAAAACAATTACGCTGTTATCCCTTAAGGTAACTTAATCTTATGATCATAAATTATGGATCAAAACAACATACATAAATAAATGATATAATAATGAAGAGTTTATTTATTCTTCATGTCACCCCAACAAAACATCATCATTAAATATAGAAAGACAAACAAAAAACTATATAAAAATAAAATGTTAAGCTCTATAGGGTCTTCTCGTCCTAAAGAAAAATTTAAGCCTTTTGACTCAAAAGTTAAATTCAAAAAATTACTAAGAGACAGTTTTTTCTCGTCAAGCCATTCATTCCAGCCACTAATTAAGAGACTAATGATTATGCTACCTTTGCACGGTCAAAATACCGCGGCTCTTTAAAAATCCGCTCAGTGAGCAGGCCAGACCTCAAAGTATTTTCAAGAGGACATGTTTTTGATAAAAAGGCGGAAATCAATTTTGCCTAGTTCCTTATAATAAATTCACAAGGTAAAAATTATATACAAATAAATATACTAATTCTATCATTATTACAAAAATTTTAAAATTAAATAAATAATCTTAATAAAAAACCTAAAATAATTATAAAATCAAAATAAAAAATAATGAACTAAAACGTAATCTGAGAGATAGCTGGTTTAAAGCTTACTATTATATTTTATAAAATAAATTATAGGTTATTAACTTCAAAGCTTATCCCTTAAAGATTAAATAAGTTAATATTTATACTTAAAAAATTAAATAAAAACAATTAATTTAAAAAAATTAAATTTTTTCTTAAGAAACTAGATATCTTGGGAAACGATTAACATCTCATTTCTATAAATAATTTAATAATAATTATGATACATTTACTATAAATTACTTATAAATCAACCCAAATCGAGACAAGTAAAGTAAATACTAAAATTTTGATAAACCCTGATACAAAAGGTACAATAAATAAAATCTACTTTTAAAAATTTAAAATAGTATTTCATAAAACAATTACATTACCAATAAACTATAATCTAAAAAATCAGTTCTACAAAATATACTAAGACAAAATTCGACAAAATTCGACAAAATTATTTTTATTAAATAATTAAAAGAAACAAAAAATAAATATAATAAAATAAATAATCAAGATATCCTGATTTGCACAGAAAAATTTTCAGTGTAAATGAAACACTTTACTAATAAGTTATATCTTGAAACTCTTACTAGATACACTTTCCAGTACATCTACTATGTTACGACTTACCTCATCTAAATTGAAGCTAAATTTAAAACATAAAATAGAATAATCAATAATGAGAGCGACGGGCGATGTGTACACACCTCAGAGCCAATATCAGTTAAATTACATAAATTAAATTACTATCAAATCCACCTTCATTAATAGTATTTCACCATCAAATCCGTTATAAACAAAAATCTATTGTAACCCACCTCCTCTAAACTATAAGCTGTACCTTGACCTGAAATATTTTATAATAATAAATCTTGAGAATTATAACTCTAAAAAGATTCTCTGATAACGGAGATATACAAACAAATAAATTAAGTAGAGTAAATCATGTATTATCAATCACGGGGTAGGTTCCTCTGAATAGAATGAGATACCGCCAAATTCTTTGGGTTAAAAGCCCTTAACTAATAGTACCCTGGTAAATATAGTTAACATTTAAAATAATAGGGTATCTAATCCTAGTTTATTATTTAAATTTCACAGATTCATAAAAAGAGCTATAAATAAATTTTAACATTTCACCTTTCAAATTTATATTTTAACCCTAAAAGTATAAACAACTGTTTTAACCAATAATATTCACTTGTATCAATCGTATAACCGCGGCTGCTGGCACGAATCATGCCGATACTAAATCAATTGCTAAATCCAAAATCACTTGATAATTAAATCAAATTACTGCAAAATAGAACATTTAGTTTATCAAAATTTACATATAATACAAAGAAAAAGTGAATAATATAAGCAAGAATAAAACTTTTGAAAACAAAATAAGAAATTCAAAAATTTATAAAATTAAGAAAAAATAAAAGATTCAAATATTTAAAGAAAAAAAAAGAAAAAAACACAAATAGTGAAAAAAAACGCACCCTCGAATGACCACAACAACTTCTCTATTACATATAAATAAAGATTAATATGGAACATGTATACCAATAAATGTATTACATTCTTTCTTATTTAATCTTTCTTTTCACTAATAATAAAGAAAGATTAAATAATATAATAAATATATTTTATACAATTATGTAAATTAATGTAATATGTTATTATTATAAAATTAACTTTATATTAAGTTAACTTAAATATTATTTAATTAAATAATTTAATTATAGAAAATATATATAATTTTATTATTATAATTAATATAATTATTTATATTAATATAATATTTTATAATTAATAATATCAATTATATTTATTATATCCAAATATAATAATATTTAATATTAATTTACATATTATTATATAATATTATACATATTATTATATAATTTATAATATAATAACCTATTTTAAGCTAAAAACATAAGTAGCTATAATCCTAGGTAAATAAAGGTATTAAAATAATCATTTAATAATAATAAAATAACATTATAGGTATTTAAATTTAATGAAATGTAATATATTAATATAAATTATTTATTATATATAATATATACTCAAATTATCCGAACCGAGATAAATAAATTAGAAATAACCAAAATGATACATAAACAAATTTTAAAAAAAAGTTTTAAATTATATATAAAATATAAATGAAGTGCCTGATTAAAGGGTTACCTTGATAGGGTAAATCAAGTAAATAAAAATTACCTTCATTAAAAATTACATAAGACAGAATTAAACTACCTCCTTTAGTATCAAAAACTAACGTGCATCATACACCTTAATGTAAAAAGGTAAGCTAAACAAGCTAATGGGTTCATATCCCATTTATAGAGGTATCTATCCTCTCCTATTTAATGACCAGCAACTCTACAAAACATCTCTTCCTATCAACATTAATGATAGGAACGATCCTGTCCATTTCATCAAACTCCTGATTTGGAGTTTGAATAGGACTTGAGATCAATTAATGAATCATCAATTAAATATTTTATTGTCCATGCAATAGCATCAACAATACTATTATTTTCAATTTTGCTGATTCAAATAAAATATCCAATAGGATGAGAAACAGAATTTATTCCATCAATAATAATCAGATCTAGATTATTATTAAAGATCGAGGCTGCACCCTTTCATTTCTGATTTCCAGAAGTAATAGGAGCTTCAAGATGAAATATCTGTTTAACACTAATAACATGACAAAAATTTGCCCCAGTAATGGTGTTATCTTACTGTATACAACTATGAACTTTCGTTTGAACAATTATCATTCTAAGAAATATTATTGGGGCAATAGGTGGTTTAAATCAAACGTCTCTACGACAACTTCTAGCATATTCCTCAATTAGACATTTAGGGTGAATAATTAGATCTCTAACAGTTAGAGAAAACATCTGAGAATTGTACTTTATTATTTACTCACCTTTAAGATTAATTATGGTCTTATTATTTAAGCAAATAAATCTATTTTTTATAAACCAAATTTATTCAGCCAGAAATATAAAAACTGAAATTAAATTTATAATATTTTTATCACTTCTATCCCTAGGTGGTTTGCCACCATTCCTTGGATTTCTACCAAAATGAATTGTAATACAATCAGTAATAGAAAATAACATAACAACTATTATAACCATTATGGTTGTATTAACTACAATTACACTTTAGTATTATATATGTATTAGATTCTCAGCCCTAATTATATCATACACAGAAAATTCATGATCTATAAAAATAAAGTCTCAAACATCAAGAATTATTCTCCCTATAACAGTAATAATTTCAACAATAGGATTAATCTCAACATCAACCTTAATCTCATTATACTAAGGACTTAAGTTAACTAAACTAATAACCTTCAAAGTTATAATTAAAAGAATAATCTTTTAGGCCTCAGTAAAATTTCACACCTCTAGAATTGCAGTCTAGAATCATAATTGAATATAAGGCCTTAAAAATGGTAAGAGAGAAACATCTCATAAGTAGATTTACAGTCTACCACCCTAAATTCAGCCATCTTACCGCAAAAATGATTATTCTCAACAAACGATAAGGATATTGGTACTTTATACTTCTTATTTGGAGCGTGAGCAGGGATAGTAGGAACATCAATAAGAATACTTATTCGTGCTGAACTCGGCCAGCCAGGATCTCTAATTGGAGATGACCAAATTTATAATGTTATTATTACAGCACACGCAATCATAGGAGGTTAGAGGATTAACTATAAATAATACATGATTAAAAATCCAATTTACAATTATATTTATTGGGGTAAACTTAACATTCTTCCCTCAACATTTCCTAGGACTAGCAGGAATACCACGACGATATTCAGATTATCCAGATGCATATACATCGTGAAATGTAGTGTCAAGAATTGGATCTACAATTTCTATTGTAGGAATTATTATATTTATTGTAATTATATGAGAAAGAATGGTTACAAACCGAGCAATCATATTTAGAGCTAATATAAGAAGATCAACAGAATGACTACAAAATAACCCACCTGCAGAACACAGCTACTCAGAATTACCATTAATTTCTAGATTCTAATATGGCAGATTAGTGCAGTAGATTTAAGCTCTACAAATAAAGGTTTGACCTTTTATTAGAAAATTCATTAATGGCAACATGATCAAATTTATCCCTACAAGATGGAGCTTCCCCATTAATGGAGCAACTATCATTCTTTCATGATCATACTATAGTCGTATTATTATTAATTACAGTAATTGTAGGTTATGCTCTAAGTTATATATTATTTATTGCCTATACAAACCGAAACATACTTCACGGACATTTAATTGAAACAATCTGAACAGCACTACCAGCAATTACACTAATTTTTATTGCACTCCCATCATTACGACTGTTATATTTACTTGATGATTCAGTAGATGCAATAATCACAATTAAAACAATTGGACGACAATGATACTGAAGATATGAATATTCAGATTTTATAGACATAGAATTTGACACTTATATAAGACCAGAACAAGACCTAGAAAATGACGGATTTCGATTCCTAGATGTAGATAACCGAACAATTCTACCAATAAATACGGAAGTACGAGTATTAACAAGAGCATCAGACGTTCTACACTCATGAGCAGTACCTGCATTAGGGGTTAAAATTGACACAATGCCAGGTCGACTAAACCAAGGAACATTTACAATAAACCGACCTGGACTGTTCTTTGGACAATGTTCAGAAATTTGTGGAGCAAAACATAGATTCATACCAATTGTAATTGAAACAACTTCAGTAAACTTATTTATCAAGTGATTATCTAAGATAATCTAAGGAGTTAGTTAAAATATATAACATTAGAGTGTCAATCTAAAATAACTAAACAATTAGTACACCTTGTAAAACATCAGATGACTGAAAGTAAGTAATGGTCTCTTAAACCAAAAAATAGTAAATTAACGACTACTTCTGATGGGGAAATTTAACCCAAATCCCTCAAATATCCCCTCTCATATGATTCTCCCTATTCATTATATTTTCGGCTACATTAATTTTATTTAATCAAATAAACTTTTTCTCATTTGAACCAAATCTTATTAAAAGAGCAGAAAAAAGAACAATTGATATAAAAAACTTAAATTGAAAATGATAACAAATTTATTCTCAACATTTGATCCATCAACTAATATCTTCAATTTATCATTAAATTGAACTAGAACATTCTTAGGATTATTATTAATCCCATCAATGTTTTGACTTACACCATCACGAATTAATATTATTTGAAATAAACTAAACCTAACCTTACACAATGAATTTAAAACATTACTAGGACCAAAATCATTTAATGGAACAACATTCATCTTCATTTCAATCTTTATTATAATACTATTTAATAATTTCATAGGATTATTCCCTTCCATCTTTACTAGAACAAGACATTTAGCATTAACATTTGCAATCGCTCTACTTATATGATTAAGATTTATGTTATTTGGATGAATTAATCATACCAATCATATATTCACACACCTTGTTCCTCAAGGAACACCGCCTGCATTAATATCAATAATAGTATTAATTGAAACAATTAGAAATGTCATTCGACCGGGTACATTAGCAGTACGACTAGCAGCAAATATGATTGCAGGACACTTACTATTAACATTACTAGGAAATACAGGACCATCTATAGCAATAAACTTAATCTCACTATTAATAATTGGACAAATAGTTCTATTAATTCTACAATCAGCAGTAGCAATAATTCAAGCTTATGTTTTCTCAATTTTAAGAACTTTATATTCTAGAGAAGTATACTAAACCTATGTTAACAACTCATTCAAATCACCCATTCCACTTAGTAGATTATAGACCTTGACCATTAACAGGAGCAATTGGAGCAATAGTTTTAGTATCAGGATTAGCAAAATGATTTTACCTATTTAACATTAACTTATTTATAATTGGATTTGGAATTACCTTACTAACTATAATCAAATGATGACGAGATGTAGTACGAGAAGGAACATACCAAGGACTACTTGCGGGATTTGAATCAATTGGATTACGATGAGGAATAATTTTATTTATTGCATCAGAAGTACTATTCTTTGTTTCATTTTTCTGACCAATTTTTAGAAGAAGACTAGCATCTACTATTGAACTAGGGATATTATGACCCTCAACAGGAATTCACCCTTTTAATCCTATACAAATTCCATTACTTAATACAGCTATTCTTTTAGCATCAGGAGTAACAGTAACATGAGCACATCATAATTTAATAGAATCTAACCATACTCAAGCATTACAAGGACTATTCTTCACAGTATTATTAGGACTATACTTCACTATACTTCAAGCATATGAGTATTGAGAAGCACCCTTCACCATTGCAGATGCAGTTTATGGATCAACATTCTTTGTTGCAACAGGATTCCATGGGCTACATGTA
The DNA here is from genome assembly GCF_023864275.1 of Schistocerca cancellata. Lineage (NCBI taxonomy): Eukaryota > Metazoa > Arthropoda > Insecta > Orthoptera > Acrididae > Schistocerca > Schistocerca cancellata. Next base: position 265,843,587 of record NC_064629.1, read on the forward strand.
ATTATTGGAACAATCTTCTTATCAACATGTCTACTTCGACATTCAATAAATCAATTCTCACCAAGACACCACTTTGGATTTGAAGCAGCAGCATGATACTGACACTTTGTAGACGTAGTGTGATTACTCTTATACATCTCTATTTATTGATGAGGTAGATAATTGTTTTTCTAGTATAGATAGTACATTTGACTTCCAATCAAAAAGCTTGATATTAATGAAGAAAAACAATCCTAATTCTATCTACAAGAATTTTATTAGATTTAGTATCTCAATAATTGTTATAATCCTTGCAACAACATTATCAAAAAAACTAATTAATGACCGAGAAAAAAAGCTAACCATTTGAGTGTGGATTTGACCCAAAAAGATCAGCACGAATACCCTTCTCACTTCGATTCTTCTTAATTGCAATGATTTTCTTAATTTTTGATGTAGAAATCGCACTAATCCTCCCAATTGTAATTATTTTTAAAACTTCAGACATTATAATCTGAACAATATCAACAATATTTTTTATTATAGTATTACTAGGAGGACTATATCATGAATGAAATCAAGGAGCCTTACAATGAGCAGAATATAGGGTTGTAGTTAACTATAACATTTGGGTTGCATTCAGAAAGTATTGATATAATCAATCAACCTTAAATAGAATAAGAAGCGAAATATTGCAGTCAGTTTCGACCTGGAAGGTTGGTAAATAAAATACCCTTATTCTTATTAATTGAAGCCAAAAAGAGGCGTATTACTGTTAATAATATAATTGAACTATAAAGTTCCAATTAAGGAATTGTAAAGCCAATATGAAAGTTGCCAACTTTTTATATTAGCGGTTAAATTCCGTTAACATTTCTAAAATTTATATAGTTTAAATAAAACATTACATTTTCACTGTAAAAATAATATATGTATATTTATAAATACCTAAAAGTAAAAATACTTCCTGAACATCTTCAGTGTCACGCTCTAATCATAAGCTATTTAAGTAAACGAAATATAATATCACCAAAATAAACATTCAAAAAATAAAAGTTAAAAGATAAATCTTAAAATTAGAATCATATCAACCTTGTATATAACCAATTAAATAAATAAACAGTCTATATAAACCTTGACCACCAAATAATTCACCCCAACCATAATCAAATGATTTAGATGAATAATAACCCAATTTTAAAGGAATATATCTAATAAACTTGGTTGAAAGAAAAGGTATAAACCACATAGAACCAGCAAATCTGACAAAAGAAAGTATACTTAAAGAAAATAAATTTTGAGAAAAATCAAAATTAGAAATAAGATAACCCAAATAAGCACCCAAAACAACGACAGTAATAGTTAAAAACTTTAAATAATAAGGCAAAGCAAGCACATGAGGAATAGGAAAAATTAATCAAGACAAAAGACTGCCACCAAAAACAGCAACAAATAATAAACCTATTATACCAAACGAAATATAATAACCCTTATCATCAAAAGAAAATCTAGAATAAAAATTATTATCACCAAATATTGAATAATAAAAAAGACGAAAAGAATAAGAAGCAGTTAAGCCAGTAGAAAAGAAATAAAGAAAAAAATTAAACAATTAATCCATCTTAAACAAACCATTTCAAGAATTAAATCCTTTGAATAAAAACCTGCTAAAAATGGTATACCACACAAAGACAAACTAGAAACATTAAAACAATCTGAAGTTAAAGGCATAAAATTAACAATAGAACCTATAAAACGAATGTCCTGAGAATCCTTTAATTTGTGAATTATTGAACCTGCACACATAAACAATAAAGCCTTAAATAAAGCATGAGCTAATAAATGAAAAAATGCAAGTTTTGGGTAACCCATAGCCAAAATTCTTATTATTAATCCAAGTTGTCTTAAAGTAGAAAGAGCAATAATTTTCTTCTAATCAAATTCAAAATTCGCCCCCAAACCAGCCATAAATATAGTTATACAACCAATTAAAAGCAAAAATCAACCACAATTATAAGTATCTAATACTGGTCTGAAACGAATAAATAAATAATCCCCAGCAGTAACAAGAGTAGAAGAATGGACCAAAGCAGAAACAGGAGTAGGAGCAGCCATAGCAGCAGGAAGCCAAAAGAAAAAGGAATTTGAGCTCTTTTAGTTATAGCTGCTAAAACAATTAATATAGTAATAAGCTTTATTTCAAAAGAATTAGAAATAAAATCATAATAATAAATATAATTTCAACCACCAAAATTTAATATTCAAGCAATAGAAATTAAAATAGCAACATCACCAATACGATTAGAAAGTGCAGTTAATATACCTGCACTATGATATTTTACATTTTGGTAGTAAATAACTAAACAATAAGAAACTAAACCTAAACCATCCCATCCTAATAAAATTCTAATCAAATTAGGACTAATAATTAAAACACCTATAGAAAGAATATATATTAAAACAATAATAATAAAACGATTTATATTTTTTCTCCAGATATATAATCCTCTCTATAATAAATAACCAAAGAAGAAATATACATAACAAAAGACATAAAAATAAGAGACATTCAATCCAAAATTAAAGTCATAACAACCATAGAACCATTTAAATTAAAAAGTTCTCATTCAACAAAAACTCTATAATCAATTATTAAATAATAAATACCCAAAATAAAAATTATAGTTCTAGAAAAAAATAAAGAAAAAAAAACTCAAAGAACAAATAGAAAACAAATTCACGGCCTAAGATGAAAAAATTCATATAATTGATTCCACAAAACAACATTTTTTAATTAAAATACTTAAGCAACCTAAATAAAAAATACTCCTCCTTTAAACAAAGAATATTTAAAGGCAATCAATGTAAAAGTAAAAGATGATATTCACGAAAATAACCAAGAGAACAAGTATAAACACCAGAATAATAATTACCATGCTGAGATTAAGAATACATGTATAAAGTATAAACAGCTCTAAAAAAAGACAAAAAAATTAAAGCAAAACATCTAAAAGAAGATCAAGACATAATTCTATTTAATAATCTAAGTTCACCTAGCAAATTTAAAGAAGGAGGAGCAGCTATATTAGAAGATCTCAAAAGGAATCATCAATAAGCCATTCTTGGTATTAAATTAATCATACCCTTGTTAATTAATAATCTTCGTCTACCTAAACGCTCATAAATAATATTAGACAAACAAAATAAACCAGAAGAACACAAACCATGACCAACCATTAAAGAAAGAGAACCCATACAACCCCATCAATTTATAGTCATCAATCCTCCAATAACCATTCTTATATGGGCAACAGAAGAATATGCAATTAAAGACTTTAAATCAACCTGACGAAAACAAATAAATCTAACAATAACACCACCAGATAAGCCTAAAGACAATCAAAACTAATTCAACATTAAACCCAAATAAGAAATAACCTTCATAACACGAAAAATACCATAACCACCTAACTTTAATAAAACACCAGCAAGAATCATTCTACCTGAAATAGGGGCCTCAACATGAGCCTTAGGAAGCCATAAATGAACCAAAAATATTGGCATCTTAACTAAAAAAGCAAGAATTATAAACAAATAAAAGATTAAGTAATAAGAACCAAAATCAACCAATAAAGGAAAATATAAAGTATTAGAAAAATCATAAACCCTAAATAAAACTAATAATAAAGGCAATCTAGCAACCAGAGTATAAAAAATTAAATAAACACCAGACTGTAAACGTTTAGGTTGATAACCTCAACCTAAAATCAAAAATAAAGTAGGAACTAATCTAGCCTCAAAAAAAAAAAAAATAAAAAGAAAGAAGACTCAATCTAGCAAAAGAACAATAAAGCATAATCATTAAAATTAAGACTATAAAGACAAAAAAATTAGAATGATAAGAACTTAAATAAACTAAACCTCTAGCAGTAATTATTAAAGAACAAATTCAAAAACTAAGCAAAATCAAACTAAAAAAAAATAATCAATACCAAAATAATATCTAATCATATTCAAATCTGCATATGAATAAACACAAATCATAAAAACTAAACTAGACATAAACATTAAAGAATGAACCAACCATCAACAATTATTAACCAAACAAAGAGGGATCAAAAAATAGTTATAAATAAATACTGTAACATAAAGATAAACCAAAAGGATTAAAAAAATCATTCCCATGAGAACGAATTATTGAAACTAAAATAGAAAGACTTAAAGCACCTTCACAAACAGAAAAAAACCATAAAAATCTCAGAAAACAATAATCGTAATCTAACTCAATAAGGAAAACAATAATTAATATAAATAAAGAAAGAACAATATATTCTAATCTCATAAGAACCACTAATAAATGCTTACGTTTAGAGGGAAAAACATGAACACCAACAAAATAAATCAATAAAGAAGTAAAGACAGAGAATATAAACATTAGTTTTAATAGTTTAAAAAAACACCGGTCTTGTAAACCGGAAATAAGTTCAGCCTCCACTTTTAAAACTTCAGAGGTGAAAAAGCTTTCCATCATCGGTCCCCAGAACCGATATTTTTAATAAACTAACCCCTGAAATGATCAAAATAATAATTATATCATTATCAAACGTAATAAATATTAATTTTATTAAATTAAGACACCCAATATCAATAATGCTTTTCATTATCCTACAAACCTTTTTAGTCGGGCTAATAACAGGAACAATAATGGAAAGATATTGATTATCATATACACTCCTGGAAATGGAAAAAAGAACACATTGACACCGGTGTGTCAGACCCACCATACTTGCTCCGGACACTGCGAGAGGGCTGTACAAGCAATGATCACACGCACGGCACAGCGGACACACCAGGAACCGCGGTGTTGGCCGTCGAATGGCGCTAGTTGCGCAGCATTTGTGCACCGCCGCCGTCAGTGTCTGCCAGTTTGCCGTGGCATACGGAGCTCCATCGCAGTCTTTAACACTGGTAGCATGCCGCGACAGCGTGGACGTGAACCGTATGTGCAGTTGACGGACTTTGAGCGAGAGCGTATAGTGGGCATGCGGGAGGCCGTGTGGACGTACCGCCGAAATGCTCAATACGTGGGGCGTGAGGTCTCCACAGTACATCGATGTTGTCGCCAGTGGTCGGCGGAAGGTGCACGTGCCCGTCGACCTGGGACCGGACCGCAGCGACGCACGGATGCACACCAAGACTGTAGGATCCTACGCAGTGCCGTAGGGGACCGCACCACCACTTCCCAGCAAATAAGGGACACTGTTGCTCCTGGGGTATCGGCGAGGACCATTCGCAACCGTCTCCATGAAGCTGGGTTACGGTCCCACACACCGTTAGGCCGTCTTCCGCTCACGCCCCCATATCGTGCAGCCCGCCTCCAGTGGTGTCGTGACAGGCGTGAATGGAGGGACCAATGGAGACGTGTCGCCTTCAGCGATGAGAGTCGCTTCTGCCTTGGTGCCAATGATGGTCGTATGCGTGTTTGGCGCCGTGCAGGTGAGCGCCACAATCAGGACTGCATACGACCGAGGCAGACAGGGCCAACACCCGGCATCATGGTGTGGGGAGCGATCTCCTACACTGGCCATACACCACTGGTGATCGTCGAGGGGACACTGAATAGTGCACGGTACATCCAAACCGTCATCGAGCCCATCGTTCTACCATTCCTAGACCGGCAAGGGAACTTGCTGTTCCAACAGGACAATGCACGTCCGCATGCATCCCGTGCCACCCAACGTGCTCTAGAAGGTGTAAGTCAACTACCCTGGCCAGCAAGATCTCCGGATCTGTCTCCCATTGAGCATGTTTGGGACTGGATGAAGCGTCGTCTCACGCGGTCTGCACGTCCAGCACGAATGCTGGTCCAACTGAGGCGCCAGGTGGAAATGGCATGGCAAGCCGTTCCACAGGACTACATCCAGCATCACTACGATCGTCTCCATGGGAGAATAGCACCCTGCATTGGTGGATATACACTGTACTAGTGCCGACATTGTGCATGCTCTGTTGCCTGTGTCTATGTGCCTGTGGTTCTGTCAGTGTGATCATGTGATGTATCTGACCCCAGGAATGTGTCAATAAAGTTTCCCCTTCCTGGGACAATGAATTCACGGTGTTCTTATTTCAATTTCCAGGAGTGTATTTTATTTTTAACGTTTCTTGGTGGTATATTAGTTCTATTTATTTATATTACGAGAATTGCATCAAACGAAATATTCCAACCTAAATCAATTACGACAATTATTATCTTAACAATATGAGTATTTATTATATCAATATTAATTATTCTAGATATAACAATACTTATAGACTTTTTCAAAAATACTGAAACTATAAATATTGATAATTCAATCAATTATCAAGAAATAACAATATCTTTAGAAAAACTATATAATAGACCAACATTTATTATTACAACAATAATAATAATTTATTTATGTTTGGCACTATTAGCAGATGTTAAAATCACCAATATTAACCAGGGGCCTATTCGTAAAATAAGATAATTTACTAAGGAATAAACCCTTATGATTAAGACATCCTTTAATTAAAATCATTAATAACTCTTTAGTTGATTTGCCTGCACCAACAAATATTTCATTTTGAAGAAATTTTGGGTCCCTACTAGGGTTATGTTTGGTAATTCAAATTGTAACCGGACTATTTTTAGCTATGCATTATACATCAAATATTGAAATAGCATGTAGTAGTGTAGTTCACATCATCCGAGATATAAATAATGGTTGAATTATTCGAACCTTACACGCAAATTGAGCTTCTTTATTTTTTATTTGTATTTATTTACATGTACGACGAGGAATTTACTACGGATCTTACATATACATGCTCACCTGAATAATTGGTACAGTAATTCTATTCTTAGTTATAGCAACCACATTTATAGGATATTTTACCTTGAGGTCAAATATCATTCTGAGGTTCGACAGTAATTACTAATTTATTATCAGCAATTCCATATTTAGGGACAGATTTAGTTCAATGAGTATGAGGAGGGTTTGCCATTGATAATGCAACATTAAATCGATTCTTTACATTCTATTTTGTACTACCGTTTATTATTGTTGCCATGGCAGCAATTCATTTATTTTTCCTTCACCAAACAGGGTCTAATAACCCATTAGGCCTAAATCGAGATATTGAAAAAATCCCATTTCACCCATACTTTACTTTCAAGGACTCTATTACATTTCTATTAATAACATCATTATTAATTATATTGTGCTTGATTAATCCTTACCTTCTAGGGGATCCAGATAATTTTTTGCCTGCTAACCCATTAGTAACTCCAGTCCATATTCAACCAGAATGATATTTCTTATTTGCATATGCAATTCTACGATCAATCCCTAATAAACTGGGAGGTGTTATTGCATTATTCTTATCAATTAGAATCTTAATAATTTTAGCATTTTATAATAAAACACCATTTCGAGGTATTCAATTCTATCCTATTAATCAGATTTTATTCTGAATTATAGTAGTTGTTGTATGCTTATTAACATGAATTGGTAAACGACCTGTTGAAGAACCTTACATCATAACAGGACAAATCTTAACAATTATCTACTTTACATACTTCTTAATTAATGTACATATTGCAAACGCATGAGATAAACTAATTAAGGAATAATAAGTTAATTAGCTTAGGAAAAGCATATGTTTTGAAAACATAAAACTAGAAGTTTAACTCTTCTATTAACTTTTCTTAAAAAATTTCACTAAATAAATGAAATAAATAATATCTTTAAACCGACAAAGAAAATAAAAAAATTTAAAGATAAAGGCAAAAAACTTTTTCAAGCTAAGTACATTAACTTATCATAACGAAAACGTGGTAATGTCCCCCAAACTCAAATAAACCCAAAGGACATAACAGCAAGCTTAATAAAAAATATAAAAGAATAAAAATCACCACCTAAAAAAATTAAAGCTAATAATTTTCATATAAAAACAATTCTTGTATACTCAGCTAAAAAAATTAAAGTAAAACCGCCTGCACCATATTCAATATTAAACCCTGAAACTAACTCAGATTCACCTTTGGCAAAGTCAAAAGGAGTACGGTTTGTTTCAGCTAAACAAGAAGCGAAACAAGCTAAAGCCAAAGGAAAAGAAATAATAATAAATCAACAATAAAGCTGATAATTTATAAAATCAAACATGTTAAAACTACCAATTAAAATAATTAAAGATAATAAAATTAAAGCCAAACTAACTTCATATGAAATTGTTTGTGCAACAGAACGAAGAGAACCTAGTAAAGAATAATTTGAATTAGAAGACCAACCAGCAATTATAACAGTATAAACACCTAAACTAGTACAACATAAAAAAAACAAAAATCCATAAGAAAAAGAACACATATATGTTCAGTAAGGGAAAATTACTCAAACAGCCAAGGAAATTATTAAATTAAAAACAGGAGAAAAATAATAAAGTAAATAATTAGATATAATAGGAATTGGCTGCTCCTTACAAATTAACTTAATAGCATCACTAAAGGGTTGAGGAATTCCTACAAAACCTACTTTATTTGGGCCCTTTCGAATTTGGATGTAACCTCAAACCTTACGCTCTAATAAAGTTAAAAAAGCAACACTAATTAAAACACAAATAACTAATAAAAGAAAATTCAAAATAAACATAAATAAATCATAAAGTATCAATACAATTTGTAGAAAAAATCAACATAAATGAATTCTAAATTCAACACATTAATCTGTCAAAATAGTAATTTAATTAATATTAATCAATAAAATAAAAAATATTTCGACCATATGGTCCTTTCGTACTAATATGAATCAATAATCTTAGGATAGAAACCGACCTGGCTCACGCCGGTCTGAACTCAGATCATGTAAGAATTTAAAAGTCGAACAGACCTAATTACTGGGCTATTGCACCCAAAATTTTTCATAATCCAACATCGAGGTCGCAATCTGCTTTGTCGATATGAGCTCTCAAAAACAATTACTCTGTTATCCCTAAGGTAACTTAATCTAATGATCATAAATTATGTATCAAAACATCAAACATAAATAAATGATATAATAATGAATAGTTTATTCATTCTTCATGTCTCCCCAACAAAACATCATCATTAAATATAGAAAGACAAACAAAAAACTATATAAAAATAAAATGTTAAGCTCTATAGGGTCTTCTCATCCTAATGATTATGCTACCTTTGCACGGTCAAAATACCGCGGCTCTTTAAAAATCTGCTCAGTGAGCAAGCCAGACCTCAAAGTATTTCAAGAGGACATGTTTTTGATAAACAGGCAGAAATCAATTTTGCCTAGTTCCTTATAATAAATTCACAAGGTAAAAATTATATACAAATAAATATACTAATTCTATCATTATTACAAAAATTTTAAAATTAAATAAATAATCTTAATAAGAAACCTAAAATAATTATAAAATCAAAATAAAAAATAATGAACTAAAACGTAATCTTAGAGATAGCTGGTTTAAAGCTTACTATTATCCAGAATGAGATTTTCACTCTGCAGCGGAGTGTGCGCTGATATGAAACTTCCTGGCAGATTAAAACTGTGTGCCCGACCGAGACTCGAACTCGGGACCTTTGCCTTTCGCGGGCAAGCGCTCTACCATCTGAGCTACCGAAGCACGACTCACGCCCGGTACTCACAGCTTTACTTCTGCCAGTACCTCGTCTCCTACCTTCCAAACTTTACAGAAGCTCTCCTGCGAACCTTGCAGAACTAGCACTCCTGAAAGAGTGGTAGAGCGCTTGCCCGCGAAAGGCAAAGGTCCCGAGTTCGAGTCTCGGTCGGGCACACAGTTTTAATCTGCCAGGAAGTTTCATATCAGCGCATACTCCGCTGCAGAGTGAAAATCTCATTCTGGAAACATCCCCCAGGCTGTGGCTAAGCCATGTCTCCGCAATATCCTTTCTTTCAGGAGTGCTAGTTCTGCAAGTTTCGCAGGAGAGCTTCTGTAAAGTTTGGAAGGTAGGAGACGAGGTACTGGCAGAAGTAAAGCTGTGAGTACCGGGCGTGAGTCGTGCTTCGGTAGCTCAGATGGTAGAGCGCTTGCCCGCAAAAGGCAAAGGTCCCGAGTTCGAGTCTCGGTCGGGCACACAGTTTTAATCTGCCAGGAAGTTTCTTACTATTATATTTTATAAAACATATTATTGGTTATTAACTTCAAAGCTTATGCCTTAAAGAATAAATAAGTTAATATTTATACTTAAAAAATTAAATAAAAACAATTAATTTAAAAAAATTAAATTTTTTCTTAAGAAACTAGATATCTTGGGAAACGATTAACATCTCATTTCTATAAATAATTTAATAATAATTATGATACATTAACTATAAATTACTTATAAATCAACCCAAATCGAGACAAGTAAAGTAAATACTTAAAGTTTGATAAACCCTGATACAAAAGGTACAATAAATAAAATCTACTTTTAAAAATTTAAAATAATATTTCATAAAACAATTACATTACCAATAAAATATAATCAAAAAAATCAATTCTACAAAATATACTAAGACAAAATTCAACAAAATTATTTTTATTAAATAATTAAATAAACAAAACATAAATATAATAAAATAAATAATCAAGATATCCTGATTTGCACAGAAAAATTTTCAGTGTAAATGAAACACTTTACTAATCAGTTATATCTTGAAACTCTTACTAGATACACTTTCCAGTACATCTACTATGTTACGACTTATCTCATCTAAATTGAAGCTAAATTTGAAAAATAAAATAGAATAATCAATAATGAGAGCGACAGGCGATGTGTACACACCTCAGAGCCAATATCAGTTAAATTAAATTACTATCAAATCCACCTTCATTAATAGTATTTCACCATCAAATTCGTTATAAACAAAAATCTATTGTAACCCACCTCCTCTTGACTATAAGCTGCACCTTGACCTGAAATATTTTATAATTATAAATCTTGAGAATTATAACTCTAAAAAGATTCTCTGATAACGGAGATATACAAACAAATAAATTAAGTAGAGTAAATCGTGTATTATCAATCACGGGTTAGGTTCCTCTAAATGGAATGAGATACCGCCAAATTCTTTGGGTTTAAAGGCCTTAACTAATAGTACCCTGGTAAATATAATTAACATTTAAAATAATAGGGTATCTAATCCTAGTTTATTATTTAAATTTCACAGATTCATCAAAAGAGCTATAAATAAGATTTAACATTTCAACTTACAAATTTATATTTTAACCCTAAAAATATAAACAACTGTTTTAACCAATAATATTCACTTGTATCAATCATATAACCGCGGCTGCTGGCACGAAACATGCCGATACTAAATCAATTGCTAAATCCAAAATCACTTGATAATTAAATCAAATTACTGCAAAATAGAACATTTAGTTTAACAAAACTTACATATAATACAAAGAAAAAGGGAATAATATAAGCAAGAATAAAACTTTTATATCGGTTTTGGGGACCGATGATGGAAAGCTTTTTCACCTCTGAAATTTTAAAAGTGGGGGCTGAACTTATTTCCGGTTTACAAGACCGGTGTTTTTTTTTAAACTATTAAAACTGATGTTTATATTCTCTGTCTTTACTTCTTTATTGATTTATTTTGCTGGTGTTTATGTTTTTTCCTCTAAACATAAGCATTTATTAATGGTTCTTTTGAGATTAGAATATATTGTTCTTTCTTTATTTATATTAATTATTGTTTTTCTTATTGAGTTTGATTATGATTATTTTTTTCCTGTTATTTTTTTGGTTTTTTCTGTTTGTGGAGGTGCTTTAAGTCTTTCTATTATAGTTTCAATAATTCGTTCTCATGGGAAAGATTTTTTTAATTCTTTTGGTCTATCTTTATGTTAAAGTATTTATTTATAACTATTTTTTGATCCCTCTTTGTTTGGTTAATAATTGTTGATGGTTGGTTCATTCTTTAATGTTTATGTCTAGTTTTGTTTTTATGATTTGTGTTTATTCAGTTGCAGACTTGAATATGATTGGATATTATTTTGGTATTCATTATTTTTCTTTTAGTTTGATTTTGCTTAGTTTTTGAATTTGTTCTTTAATAATTACTGCTAGAGGTTCAGTTTATTTAAGTTCTTATCATTCTAATTTTTTTGTCTTTATAGTCTTAATTTTAATGATTATGCTTTATTGTTCTTTTGCTAGATTGAGTCTTCTTTCTTTTTATATATTTTTTGAGGATAGATTAGTTCCTACTTTACTTTTGATTTTAGGTTGAGGTTATCAACCTGAACGTTTACAGGCTGGTGTTTATTTAATTTTTTATACTCTGGTTGCTAGATTGCCTTTATTGTTAGTTTTATTTAGGGTTTATGATTTTTCTAATACTTTATATTTTCCTTTATTGGATGATTTTGGTTCTTATTATTTTATATTTTATGTGTTTATAATTCTTGCTTTTTTAGTTAAGATGCCAATATTTTTGGTTCATTTATGGCTTCCTAAGGCTCATGTTGAGGCCCCTATTTCAGGTAGAATGATTCTTGCTGGTGTTTTATTAAAGTTAGGTGGTTATGGTATTTTTCGTGTTATGAAGGTTATTTCTTATTTGGGTTTAAAGTTTAATTATTTTTGATTGTCTTTAGGCTTATCTGGTGGTGTTATTGTTAGATTTATTTGTTTTCGTCAGGTTGATTTAAAGTCTTTAATTGCATATTCTTCTGTTGACCATATAAGAATGGTTATTGGAGGATTGATGACTATAAATTGATGGGGATGTATGGGTTCTCTTTATTTAATGGTTGGTCTTGGTTTGTGTACTTCTGGGTTATTTTGTTTGTCTAATATTAATTATGAGCGTTTAGGTACACAAAGATTATTAATTAACAAGGGTATGATTAATATAATACCAAGAATGGCTTTATGATGATTCCTTTTGAGATCTTCTAATATAGCTGCTCCTCCTTCTTTAAATTTGGTAGGTGAACTTAGATTATTTAATAGAATTATGTCTTGATCTTCTTTTAGGTTTTTTGCTTGAATTTTTTTGTCTTTTTTTAGAGCTGTTTATACTTTATACATGTATTCTTATTCTCAGCATGGTAATTATTAACTGAATTTATTTTCTATTAGTTCTTTGAGTTTTTTTTTCTTTATTTTTTTCTAGAACTATAATTTTTATTTTGGGTATTTATTATTTAATAATTGATTATAGAGTTTTTGTTGAATGAGAACTTTTTAATTTAAATGGTTCTATGGTTTTATGACTTTAATTTTGGATTGAATGTCTCTTATTTTTATGTCTTTTGTTATGTATATTTCTTCTTTGGTTACTTATTATAGAGAGGATTATATATCTGGAGAAAAAAAATATAAATCGTTTTATTATTATTGTTTTAATATTTATTCTTTCTATAGGTTTTTTAATTATTAGTCCTAATTTGATTAGAATTTTATTAGGATGGGATGGTTTAGGTTTAGTTTCTTATTGTTTAGTTATTTACTACCAAAATGTAAAATCTTATAGTGCGGGTATATTAACTGCACTTTCTAATCGTATTGGTGATGTTGCTATTTTAATTTCTATTGCTTGAATATTAAATTTTGGTGGTTGATATTGTATTTATTATTAGGATTTTATTTCTAACTCTTTTGAAATAAAGCTTATTACTATATTAATTGTTTTAGCAGCTATAACTAAAAGAGCTCAAATTCTTTTTTCTTCTTGGCTTCCTGCTGCTATGGCTGCTCCTACTCCTGTTTCTGCTTTGGTCCATTCTTCTACTCTTGTTACTGCTGGGGTTTATTTATTAATTCGTTTCAGACCAATATTAGATACTTATAATTGTGGTTGATTTTTGCTTTTAATTGGTTGTATAACTATATTTATGGCTGGTTTGGGGGCGAATTTTGAATTTGATTTGAAGAAAATTATTGCTCTTTCTACTTTAAGACAACTTGGTTTAATAATAAGAATTTTGGCTATGGGTTACCCAAAACTTGCATTTTTTCATTTATTAGCTCATGCTTTAGTTAAGGCTTTATTGGTTATGTGTGCAGGTTCAATAATTCACAATTTAAAGGATTCTCAGGACATTCGTTTTATAGGTTCTATTGTTAATTTTATGCCTTTAACTTCAGTTTGTTTTAATATTTCTAGTTAGTCTTTGTGTGGTATACCATTTTCAGCAGGTTTTTATTCAAAGGATTTAATCCTTGAAATGGTTTGTTTAAGTTGGATTAATTGTTTAATTTTTTTTCTTTATTTCTTTTCCACTGGCCTAACTGCTTCTTATTCTTTTCGTCTTTTTTGTTATTCAATATCTGGTGATAATAATTTTTATTCTAGATTTTCTTTTGATGATAAGGGTTATTATATTTCGTTTGGTATAATTGGTTTATTATTTGTTGCTGTTTTTGGTGGCAGTCTTTTGTCTTGATTAATTTTTCCTATTCCTCATGTGATTGCTTTGCCTTATTATTTAAAGTTTTTAACTATTACTGTGGTTGTTTTGGGTGCTAATTTGGGTTATCTTATTTCTAATTTTGATTTTTCTCAAAATTTATTTTCTTTAAGTATACTTTCTTTTGTCAGATTTGCTGGTTCTATGTGGTTTATACCTTTTCTTTCAACCAAGTTTATTAGATATATTCCTTTAAAATTGGGTTATTATTCATCTAAATCATTTGATTATGGTTGGGGTGAATTATTTGGTGGTCAAGGTTTATATAGTCTGTTTATTTATTTAATTGATATGATTCTAATTTTAAGATTTATCTTTTAACTTTTATTGTTTGAATGTTTATTTTGGTGATATTATATTTCGTTTACTTAAATAGCTTATGATTAGAGCGTGACACTGAAGATGTTAAGGAAGTATTTTTACTTTTAGGTATTTATAAATATACATATATTATTTTTACAGTGAAAATGTAATGTTTTATTTAAACTATATAAATTTTAGAAATGTTAACGGAATTTAACCGCTAATATAAAAAGTTAGCAGCTTTCATATTGGCTTTACATTTCCTTAATTGGAACTTTATAGTTCAATTATATTATTAACAGTAATATGCCTCTTTTTGGCTTCAATTAATAAGAATAAGGGTATTTTATTTACCAACCTTCCAGGTCGAAACTGGCTGCAATATTTCGCTTCTTATTCTATTTAAGGTTGATTGATTATATCAATACTTTTTGAATGCAACCCAAATATTATAGTTAACTACAAACCTTTATTCTGCTCATTGTAAAGCTCCTTGATTTCATTCATGATATAGTCCTCCTAGTAATACTATAATAAAAAATATTGTTGATATTGTTCGGATTATAATGTCTGGAGTTTTAAAAATAATTACAATTGGGAGGATTAGTGCGATTTCTACATCAAAAATTAAGAAAATTACTGCAATTAAGGAGAATCGAAGTGCGAAGGGTATTCGTGTTGATCTTTTTGGGTCAAATCCACACTCAAATGGTGAGCTTTTTTTCTCGGTCATTAATTAATTTTTTTGATAATGTTGTTGCAAGGATTATAACAATTATTGGGATAATAAAACTAATAAAAATTCTTGTATATAGAATTAGGATTGTTTTTCTTCATTAATATCAAGCTTTTTGATTGGAAGTCAAATGTACTATTTATACTAGAAATACTGTGAAGAATATTCCTTGTAATGCTTGAGTATGGTTAGATTCTATTAAACTGTGATGTGCTCATGTTACTGTTACTCCTGATGCTAAAAGAATAGCTGTATTAAGTAATGGAATTTGTATAGGATTAAAAGGTTGAATTCCTATTGGGGGTCATAATATCCCTAGTTCAATAGTAGGTGCTAGTCTTCTTCTAAAAAATGCTCAGAAAAATGAAACAAAGAATAGTACTTCTGATGCAATAAATAAAATTATTCCTCATCGTAATCCAATTGATACAAATCCCGTATGTAGTCCTTGGTATGTTCCTTCTCGTACTACATCACGTCATCATTTGATTATAGTTAGTAAGGTAATTCCAAATCCAATTATAAATAAGTTAATGTTAAATAGGTGAAATCATTTTGCTAATCCTGATACTAAAACTATTGCTCCAATTGCTCCTGTTAATGGTCAAGGTCTACAATCTACTAAGTGGTTGGGTGATTTGAATGAGTTGTTAACATAGGTTTAGTATACTTCTCTAGAATATAAAGTTCTTAAAATTGAGAAAACATAAGCATGAATTATTGCTACTGCAGATTCTAGAATTAATAGAAGTATTTGTCCAATAATTAATAGTGAGATTAAGTTTATTGCTATAGATGGTCCTGTATTTCCTAGTAATGTTAATAGTAAGTGTCCTGCAATTATATTTGCTCCTAGTCGAATGACATTACTAATTGTTTCAATTAATACTATAAATGATATTAATGCAGGCGGTGTTCCTTGAGGAACAAGGTGTGTGAATATATGATTGGTATGATTAATTCATCCAAATAACATAAATCTTAATCATATAGGTAGAGCGATTGCAAATGTTAATGCTAAATGTCTTGTTCTAGTAAAGATGTAAGGGAATAATCCTATGAAATTATTAAATAGTATTATAATAAAGATTGAAATGAAGATGAATGTTGTTCCATTAAATGATTTTGGTCCTAGTAATGTTTTAAATTCATTGTGTAAGGTTAGGTTTAGTTTATTTCAAATAATATTAATTCGTGATCGTGTAAGTCAAAACATTGATGGGATTAATAATAATCCTAAGAATGTTCTAGTTCAATTTAGTGATAAATTGAAGATATTAGTTGATGGATCAAATGTTGAGAATAAATTTGTTATCATTTTCAATTTAAGTTTTTTATATCAATTGTTCTTTTTTCTGCTCCTTTAATAAGATTTGGTTTAAATGAGAAAAAGTTTATTTGATTAAATAAGATTAATGTAGCCGAAATTATAATGAATAGGGATAATCATATGAGAGGGGATATTTGAGGGATTTGGGTTAAATTTCCCCATCAGAAGTAGTCGTTAATGTACTATTTTTTGGTTTAAGAGACCATTACTTACTTTCAGTCATCTGATGTTTTTCAAGGTGTACTAATTGTTTAGTTATTTTAGATTGACACTCTAATGTTATATATTTTAACTAACTCCTTAGATTATCTTAGATAATCACTTGATAAATAAGTTTACTGAAGGTCTTTCAATTACAATTGGTATGAATCTATGGTTTGCTCCACAGATTTCTGAACATTGTCCAAAGAACAGTCCAGGTCGGTTAATTGTAAATGTTCCTTGGTTTAGTCGACCTGGAGTTGCGTCAATTTTAACCCCTAATGCACGTACTGCTCATGAGTGTAGAACGTCTGATGCTCTTGTTAATACTCGTACTTCCGTATTTATTGGTAGAATTGTTCGGTTATCTACATCTAGGAGTCGAAATCCGTCATTTTCTAGGTCTTGTTCTGGTGTTATATAAGTGTCAAATTCTACATCTATGAAATCTGAATATTCATATCTTCAGTATCATTGTCGTCCAATTGTTTTAATTGTGATTATTGCATCTACTGAATCATCAAGTAAATATAATAGTCGTAATGATGGGAGTGCAATAAAAATCAGTGTAATTGCTGGTAGTGCTGTTCAGATTGTTTCAATTAAATGTCCGTGAAGTATGTTTCGGTTTGTATAGGCAATAAATAATATATAACTAAGAGCATAACCTACAATTACTGTAATTAATAATAATACGACTATAGTATGATCATGGAAGAATGATAGTTGCTCCATTAATGTGGAAGCTCCATCTTGAAGGGATAAATTTGATCATGTTGTCATTAATGAATTTTCTAATAAAAGGTCAAACCTTTATTTGTAGAGCTTAAATCTACTGCACTAATCTGCCATATTAGAATCTAGAAATTAATGGTAGTTCTGAGTAGCTGTGTTCTGCATATGGGTTATTTTGTAGTCATTCTGTTGATCTTCTTATATTAGCTCTAAATATGATTGCTCGGTTTGTAACCATTCTTTCTCATATAATTACAATAAATATAATAATTCCTACAATAGAAATTGTAGATCCAATTCTTGACACTACATTTCACGATGTATATGCATCTGGATAATCTGAATATCGTCGTGGTATTCCTGCTAGTCCTAGGAAGTGTTGAGGGAAGAATGTTAAGTTTACCCCAATAAATATAATTGTAAATTGGATTTTTAATCATGTATTATTTATAGTTAATCCTGTAAATAATGGGTATCATTGAATAACACCTCCTATGATTGCAAATACTGCTCCTATGGATAATACATAATGGAAGTGGGCCACTACATAGTATGTATCATGTAATACAATGTCAAGTGATGAGTTTGCTAATACTAACCCTGTTAGTCCACCAATTGTGAATAGAAAAATAAATCCTAAAGCTCATAATAGTGGTGGATTGAATTTGAATTTAGTTCCATATAGTGTAGCTAATCATCTGAATACCTTAATTCCTGTAGGTACAGCAATAATTATTGTTGCTGATGTAGAGTAAGCTCGTGTGTCAACGTCTATTCCTACTGTAAATATGTGATGTGCTCATACAATAAATCCTATTAGTCCAATTGATAATATAGCATAAATTATACCTAGTGTTCCAAATGATTCAATTTTTCCTCTTTCTTGACATACAATGGGAGAGATAATTCCAAATCCAGGGAGAATTAAAATGTAAACTTCTGGGTGCCCAAAGAATCAAAATAAGTGTTGATATAGAATTGGGTCGCCTCCTCCTGCAGGGTCAAAGAATGATGTATATTAATTTCGATCTGTTAGCAGTATAGTAATAGCTCCTGCTAATACTGGAAGGCAATAAAAGGAGGAGAAGGGCTGTAATAGCTACGGATCATACAAATAAAGGTGTTTGATCTAGAGTTATACTTTCTGATCGTATATTAATTGCTGTTGTAATGAAGTTTACTGCACCAAGAATAGATGATACACCTGCTAAATGAAGTGAGAAAATAGCCAGGTCTACAGATGCCCCTCCATGTGCGATAGCTCCTGCAAGAGGGGGGTAACTGTTCACCATGTACCAGCACCGTTATCTACTATAGAAGATGTAAGAAGAAGAGTTAGTGAAGGCGGTAGTAATCAAAAACTTATATTATTTATTCGTGGGAATGCTATATCTGGTGCACCAATTATTAATGGTACAAGCCAATTACCAAATCCACCAATTATAATAGGTATTACTATAAAAAAAATTATTACAAATGCATGTGCTGTAATAATAACATTATAAATTTGGTCATCTCCAATTAGAGATCCTGGCTGGCCGAGTTCAGCACGAATAAGTATTCTTATTGATGTTCCTAGTATCCCTGCTCACGCTCCAAATAAGAAGTATAAAGTACCAATATCCTTATGGTTTGTTGAGAATAATCATTTTTGCGGTAAGATGGCTGAATTTAAGGTGGTAGACTGTAAATCTACTTATGAGATGTATCTCTCTTAGCATTTTTAAGGCCTTATATTCAATTATGATTCTAGACTGCAATTCTAGAGGTGTGAAATTTTACTAAGGCCTAAAAGATTATTCTTTTAATTATAACTTTGAAGGTTATTAGTTTAGTTAACTTAAGTCCTTAGTATAATGAGATTAAGGTTGATGTTGAGATTAATCCTATTGTTGAAATTGTTACTGCTATAGGGAGAATAATTCTTGATTTTTGAGACTTTATTTTTTTAGATCAGGAATTGTCTGTGTATGATATAATTAGGGCTGAGAATCTAATACATATATAATAGTAAAGTGTAATTGTAGTTAATACAACCATAATGGTTATAATAGTTGTTATGTTATTTTCTATTACTGATTGTATTACAATTCATTTTGGTAGAAATCCAAGGAATGGTGGCAAACCACCTAGGGATAGAAGAGATAAAAATATTATAAATTTAATTTCAGTTTTTATATTTCTGGCTGAATAAATTTGGTTTATAAAAAATAGATTTATTTGCTTAAATAATAAGACCATAATTAATCCTAATAGTGCATAAATAATAAGGTATAATTCTCAGATGTTTTCTCTAACTGTTAGAGATCTAATTATTCACCCTAAATGTCTAAATGAGGAATATGCTAGAAGTTGTCGTGAAGACGTATGATTTAAACCACCTATTGCCCCAATAATAATTCTTAGAATGATAATTGTTCAAACGAAAGTTCTTAGTTGAATACAGTAAGATAACACCATTATTGGGGCAATTTTTTGTCATGTTATTAGTGTTAAACAGTTATTTCATCTTGAAGCTCCTATTACTTCTGGAAATCAGAAATGAAGGGTGCAGCCCCGATCTTTAATAATAACCTAGATCTGATTAATATTGATGGAATAAATTCTGTTTCTCATCCTATTGGATCAGCAAAATTGAAAATAATAGAATTGTCGATTCTATTGCTTGGACAATAAAATATTTAATTGATGATGCATTTATTATTATATTTTTATTTCTTGTTAGGAGCGGAATAAATGAAAGTAAGTTGATCTCAAGTCCTATTCAAACTCCAAATCAGGAGTTTGATGAAATGGACAAGATCGTTCATATCATTAATGTTGATAGGAAGAGAAGTTTTGTAGAGTTGTTGGTCATTAAAAAGGAGAGGATTGATACCTCTATAAATGGGATATGAACCCATTAGCTTGTTTAGCTTCCCTTTTTACATTAAGGTATATGATGCACGTTAGTTTTTGATACTAAAGGAGGTAGTTTAATTCTGTCTTATGTAATTTTTAATGAAGGTAATTTTTATTTACTTGAATTACACTATCAAGTTAAACCTTTTATCAGGCACTACATTTATATTTAAAATAGAAATTAAATTTTTTTTTAAAAATTTGTTTATGTATCATTTCGTTTATTTCTAATTAATTTATCTCGGTTCGGATAATTGGAGTATATATTATATATAATAAATAATTTATATTAAAATATTAAATTTAATTAAATTTAAATACCTATAATGTTATTTTCTTATTATAAAATGGTTATTTTAATACATTTATTTACCTAGGATTATAGCTACTTATGTTTTTAGCTTCAAATAGGTTATTATATTATAAATTATATAATAATATGTAAATTAATATTAAATATTATTATAATTGGATATAATAAATGTAATTGATATTATTAAATATAAAATATTATATTAATATAAATAATTATATTAATTATAATAATATAATTATATATATTTTCTATAATTAAATTATTTAAGTAATTAATATTTAAGTTAACTTAATATAAAGTTAATTTTATAATAATAACATATTACAATAATTTACATAATTGTATAAAATATATTTATTATATTATTTAATCTTTCTTTATTATTAGTGAAAAGAAAGATTAAATAAGAAAGAATATAATACATCTATTGGTATACATGTTCCATATTAATCTTTATTTATATATAATAGAGAAGTTGTTGTGGTCATTCGAGGGTGCGTTTCTTTTTTTTTTTGTCACTATTTGTGTTATTTTTCTTTTTTCTTCTTTCTATTTTGCAGTAATTTGATTTAATTATCTAGTGATTTTGGATTTAGCAATTGATTTAGTATCGGCATGATTCGTGCCAGCAGACGCGGTAATAAGATTGATACAAGTGAATATTATTGGGTAAAACAGTTGTTTATATTTTTAGGGTTAAAATATAAATTTGTAAGCTGAAATGTTAAAATTTATTTATAGCTCTTTTTATGAATCTGTGAAATTTAAATAATAAACTAGGATTAGATACCCTATTATTTTAAATGTTAATTATATTTTCCAGGGTACTATTAGTTAAGGTCTTTAAACCCAAAGACTTTGGCAGTATCTCATTCCATTCAGAGGAACCTACCCCGTGATTGATAATACACGATTTACTCTACTTAATTTATTTGTTTGTATATCTCCGTTATCAGAGAATCTTTTTAGAGTTATAATTCTCAAGATTTATAATTATAAAATATTTCAGGTCAAGGTGCAGCTTATAGTTAAGAGGAGGTGGGTTACAATAAATTTTTGTTTATAACGGATTTGATGGTGAAATACTATTAATGAAGGTGGATTTGATAGTAATTTACTTTAACTGATATTGGCTCTGAGGTGTGTACACATCGCCCGTCGCTCTCATTATTGATTATTCTATTTTATTTTTCAAATTTAGCTTCAATTTAGATGAGATATGTCGTAACATAGTAGATGTACTGGAAAGTGTATCTAGTAAGAGTTTCAAGATATAACTTATTAGTAAAGTGTTTCGCTTACACTGAAAATTTTTCTGTGGAATTCAGGATATCTTGATTATTTATTTTATTATATTTATTTTTGTTTATTTAATTATTTAATAAAAATAATTTTGTCGAATTTTGCCATAGTATATTTTTGTAGAATTTATTTTTTAGATTATAGTTTATTGGTAATGTAATTGTTTTATGAAATACTATTTTAAATTTTTAAAAGTAGATTTTATTTATTGTACCTTTTGTATCAGGGTTTATCAAAATTAAGTATTTACTTTACTTGTCTCGTTTTGAGTTGATTTATAAGTAATTTATAGTTAATGTATCATAATTATTATTAAATTATTTATAGAAATGAGATGTTAATCGTTTCCCAAGATATCTAGTTTCTTAAGAAAAAATTTAATTTTTTGAAGTTAATTGTTTTTATTTAATATTAACTTATTTATTCTTTAAGGGATAAGCTTTGAAGTTAATAACCTATAATTTGTTTTATAAAATATAATAGTAAGCTTTATATAGTGTTTTGTTTGTCTTTCTATATTTAATGATGATGTTTTGTTGTGGTGACATGAAGAATGAATAAACTCTTCATTATTATATCATTTATTTATGTTTGATGTTTTGATACATAATTTATGATCATAAGATTAAGTTACCTTAGGGATAACAGAGTAATTGTTTTTGAGAGCTCATATCAACAAAGCAGATTGCGACCTCGATGTTGGATTAAGAAAAATTTTGGGTGCAGTTGCCCAGTAATTAGGTCTGTTCGACCTTTAAATTCTTACATTATCTGAGTTCAGACCGGCGTGAGCCAGGTCGGTTTCTATCCTAAGATTATTAATTCATATTAGTACGAAAGGACCATATGGTTGAAATATTTTTTATTTTATTGATTAATATTAATTAAATTACTATTTTGACAGATTAATGTGTTGAATTTAGAATTTTTTCTACAAATTGTATTGTTACTTTATGATTTATTTATGTTTATTTTGAATTTTCTTTTATTAGTTATTTGTGTTTTAATTAGTGTTGCTTTTTTAACTTTATTAGAGCGTAAGGTTTTAGGTTACATTCAAATTCGAAAGGGCCCAAATAAAGTAGGTTTTGTAGGAATTCCTCAACCCTTTAGTGATGCTATTAAGTTAATTTGTAAGGAGCAGCCAATTCCTATTATATCTAATTATTTACTTTATTATTTTTCTCCTGTTTTTAATATAATAATTTCCTTGGCTGTTTGAGTAATTTTCCCTTACTTAACTTATATATGTTCTTTTTCTTATGGATTTTTGTTTTTTTATGTTGTACTAGATTAGGTGTTTATACTGTTATAATTGCTGGTTGGTCTTCTAATTCAAATTATTCTTTACTAGGTTCTCTTCGTTCTGTTGCTCATACAATTTCATATGAAGTTAGTTGGCTTTAATTTTATTATCTTTAATTATTTTAATTTGGTAGTTTTAACATGTTTGATTTTATAAATTATCAGCTTTATTGTTGATTTATTATTATTTCTTTTCCTTTGGCTTTAGCTTGTTTCGCTTCTTGTTTAGCTGAAACAAACCGTACTCCTTTTGACTTTGCCGAAGGTGAATCTGAGTTAGTTTCAGGGTTTAATATTGAATATGGTGCAGGCGGTTTTACTTTAATTTTTTTAGCTGAGTATACAAGAATTGTTTTTATAAGAATATTATTAGCTTTAATTTTTTTAGGTGGTGATTTTTATTCTTTTATATTTTTTATTAAGCTTGCTGTTATGTCCTTTGGGTTTATTTGAGTTTGGGGGACATTACCACGTTTTCGTTATGATAAGTTAATGTACTTAGCTTGAAAAAGTTTTTTGCCTTTATCTTTAAATTTTTTTATTTTCTTTGTCGGTTTAAGGATTTTATTTATTTCATTTATTTAGTGAAATTTTTTAAGAAAAGTTAATAGAAGAGTATGTTTTCAAAACATATGCTTTTCCTAAGCTAATTGACTTATTATTCCTTAATTAGTTTATCTCATGCATTTGCAATATGTACATTAATTAAGAAGTATGTAAAGTAGATAATTGTTAAGATTTGTCCTGTTATGATGTAAGGTTCTTCAACAGGTCGTTTACCATTTCATGTCAATAAGCATACAACAACTACTATAATTCAGAATAAAATCTGATTAATAGGATAGAATTGAATACCTCGAAATGGTGTTTTATTATAAAATGGTAAAATTATTAAGATTATAATTGATAAGAATAATGCAATAACACCTCCTAGAATTGCAGATGCAAATAAGAAATATCATTCTGGTTGAATATGGACTGGAGTTACTAATGGGTTAGCAGGCACAAAATTATCTGGATCCCCTAGAAGGTAAGGATTAATCAAGCACAATATAATTAATAATGATGTTATTAATACAAATGTAATAGAGTCCTTGAAAGTAAAGTATGGGTGAAATGGAATTTTTTCAATATCTCCATTTAGGCCTAATGGGTTATTAGACCCTGTTTGGTGAAGGAAAAATAAATGAATTGCTGCCATGGCAGCAATAATAAACGGTAGTACAAAATGGAATGTAAAGAATCGATTTAATGTTGCATTATCAACGGCAAACCCTTCTCATACTCATTGAACTAAATCTGTCCCTAAATATGGAATTGCTGATAATAAATTAGTAATTACTGTCGCACCTCAGAATGATATTTGACCTCAAGGTAAAACGGATCCTGTAAATGCGGTTGCTATAACTAAGAATAGAATTACTGTACCAATTATTCAGGTGTGCATGCATATGTAAGATCCGTAGTAAATTCCTCGTCCTACATGTAAATAAATACAAATAAAAAAATATAGAAGCTCCATTTGCGTGTAAGGTTCGAATAATTCAACCATTATTTACGTCTCGGTAGATGCAAACTACACTACTAAATGCTATTTCAATATTTGATGTATAATGCATAGCTAAAAATAGTCTGGTTACAATTTGATTTACCAAACATAACCCTAGTAGGGACCCAAAATTTCATCAAAATGAAATATTTGTTGGTGCAGGCAAATCAACTAAAGAGTTATTAATGATTTTAATTAAAGGATGTCTTAATCGTAAAGGTTTATTCATTAGTAAATTATCTAATTTTACGAATAGGCCACTGGTTAATATTGGTGATTTTAACAACTGCTAATAGTGCCAAAAATAAATAAATAATTATTATTATTGTAATAATAAATGTTGGTCTATTATATAGTTTTTCTAAAGATATTGTTATTACTTGATAATTGATTGAATTATCAATATTTATAGTTTCAGCATTTTTGAAAAAGTCTATAAATATTGTTATATCTAGAATAATTAATATTGGTATAATAAATACTCATATTGTTAAGATAATAATTGTCATAATTGATTTAGGTTGGAATATTTCGTTTGATGCAATTCTCGTAATATAAATAAATAGAACTAATATACCACCAAGAAACGTTAAAATTAAAATATATTATAATCAATATCTTTCCATTATTGTTTCTGTTATTAGCCCGACTAAAAAGGTTTGTAGGATAATGAAAAGCATTAATGATATTGGGTGTCTTACTTTAATAAAATTAATATTTATTACGTTTGATAGTGATATAATTATTATTTTGATCATTTCAGGGGTTAGTTTATTAAAAATATCGGTTTTGGGGACCGATGATGGAAAGCTTTTTCACCTCTGAAGTTTTAAAAGTGGGGGCTGAACTTATTTCCGGTTTACAAGACTGGTGTTTTTTTTAAACTATTAAAACTAATGTTTATATTCTCTGTCTTTACTTTTGCTGGTGTTTATGTTTTTTCCTCTAAACGTAAGCATTTATTAATGGTTCTTTTGAGATTAGAATATATTGTTCTTTCTTTATTTATATTAATTATTGTTTTTCTTCTTGAGTTTGATTATGATTATTTTTTTCCTGTTATTTTTTTGGTTTTTTCTGTTTGTGAAGGTGCTTTAGGTATTTCTATTTTAGTTTCAATAATTCGTTCTCAAGGGAATGATTTTTTAATTCTTTTGGTTTATCTTTATGTTAAAGTATTTATTTATAACTATTTTTTTGATCCCTCTTTGTTTGGTTAATAATTGTTGATGGTTGGTTCATTCTTTAATGTTTATGTCTAGTTTTGTTTTTATGATTTTTGTTTATTCATAGGCAGATTTGAATATGATTGGATATTATTTTGGTATTGATTATCTTTCTTTTAGTTTGATTTTGCTTAGTTTTTGAATTTGTTCTTTAATAATTACTGCTAGAGGTTCAGTTTATTTAAGTTCTTATCATTCTAATTTTTTTGTCTTTATAGTCTTTATTTTCATGATTATGCTTTATTGTTCTTTTGCTAGATTGAGTCTTCTTTCTTTTTATATTTTTTTTAGGCTAGATTAGTTCCTACTTTACTTTTGATTTTAGGTTGAGGTTATCAACCTGAACGTTTACAGGCTGGTGTTTATTTAATTTTTTATACTCTGGTTGCTAGATTGCCTATATTATTAGTTTTATTTAGGATTTATGATTTTTCTTATACTTTATGTTTTCCTTTATTGGTTGATTTTGGTTCTTATTATTTTATATTTTATGTGTTTATAATTCTTGCTTTTTTAGTTAAGATGCCAATATTTTTGGTTCATTTATGGCTTCCTAAGGCTCATGTTGAGGCCCCTATTTCAGGTAGAATGATTCTTGCTGGTGTTTTATTAAAGTTAGGTGGTTATGGTATTTTTCGTGTTATGAAGGTTATTTCTTATTTGGGTTTAAAGTTTAATTATTTTTGATTGTCTTTAGGCTTATCTGGTGGTGTTATTGTTAGATTTATTTGTTTTCGTCAGGTTGATTTAAAGTCTTTAATTGCATATTCTTCTGTTGCCCATATACGAATGGTTATTGGAGGACTGATGACTATAAATTGATGGGGTTGTATGGGTTCTCTTTCTTTAATGGTTGGTCATGGTTTGTGTTCTTCTGGTTTATTTTGTTTGTCTAATATTATTTATGAGTGTTTAGGTAGACGAAGATTATTAATTAACAAGGGTGTGATTAATTTAATACCAAGAACGGCTTTATGATGATTCCTTATATTCCTTATATTCCTTAGATCTTCTAATATCTGGAGAAAAAAATATAAATCGTTTTATTATTATTGTTTTAATATTTATTCTTTCTGTAGGTTTTTTAATTATTAGTCCTAATTTGATTAGAATTTTATTAGGATCGGATGGTTTAGGTTTAGTTTCTTATTGTTAAGTTATTTACTACCAAAATGTAAAATCTTATAGTGCGGGTATATTAACTGCACTTTCTAATCGTATTGGTGATGTTGCTATTTTAATTTCTATTGCATGAATATTAAATTTTGGTGGTTGAAATTATATTTATTATTATGATTTTATTTCTAATTCTTTTGAAATAAAGCTTATTACTATATTAATTGTTTTAGCAGCTATAACTAAAAGAGCTCAAATTCCTTTTTCTTCTTGGCTTCCTGCTGCTATGGCTGCTCCTACTCCTGTTTCTGCTTTTGTCCATTCTTCTACTCTCCTTACTGCTGGGGTTTATTTATTAATTCGTTTCAGACCAATATTAGATACTTATAATTGTGGTTGATTTTTGCTTTTAATTGGTTTTATAACTATATTTTTGGCTGGTTTGGGGGCGAATTTTGAATTTGATTTGAAGAAAATTATTGCTCTTTCTACTTTAAGACAAGTTGGTTTAATAATAAGAACTTTGGCAATGGGTTACCCAAAACTTGCATTTCTTCATTTATTAGCTCATGCTTTATTTAAGGCTTTATTGTTTATGTGTGCATGTTCAATAATTCACAATTTAAAGGATTCTCAGGACATTCGTTTTATAGGTTCTATTGTTAATTTTATGCCTTTAACTTCAGTTTGTTTTAATGTTTCTAGTTTGTGTTTGTGTGGTATTGAATTTTTAGCAGGTTTTTATTCAAAGGATTTAATTCTTGAAATGGTTTGTTTAAGATGGATTAATTGTTTAATTTTTTTTCTTTATTTCTTTTCTACTGGCTCAACTACTTATTCTTTTCGTCTTTTTTATTATTCAATATCTGGTGATAATAATTTTTATTCTAGATTTTCTTTTGATGATAAGGGTTATTATATTTCGTTTGGTATAATAGGTTTATTATTTGTTGCTGTTTTTGGTGGCAGTCTTTTGTCTTGATTAATTTTTCCTATTCCTCATGCGCTTGCTTTGCTTTATTATTTAAAGTTTTTAACTATTACTGTGGTTGTTTTGGGTGCTTATTTGGGTTATCTTATTTCTAATTTTGATTTTTCTCAAAATTTATTTTCTTTAAGTATACTTTCTTTTGTCAGATTTGCTGGTTCTATGTGGTTTATACCTTTTCTTTCAACCAAGTTTATTAGATATATTCCTTTAAAATTGGGTTATTATTCATCTAAATCATTTGATTATGGTTGGGGTGAATTATTTGGTGGTCAAAGTTAATATAGACTGTTTATTTATTTAATTGGTTATATACAAGGTTGATATGATTCTAATTTTAAGATTTATCTTTTAACTTTTATTTTTTGAATGTTTATTTTGGTGATATTATTTTTCGTTTACTTAAATAGCTTATGATTAGAGTGTGACACTGAAGATGTTAAGGAAGTATTTTTACTTTTAGGTATTTATAAATATACATATATTATTTTTACAGTGAAAATGTAATGTTTTATTTAAACTATATAAATTTTAGAAATGTTAACGGAATTTAACCGCTAATATAAAAAGTTAGCAGCTTTCATATTGACTTTACATTTCCTTAATTGGAACTTTATAGTTCAATTATATTATTAACAGTAATATGCGTCTTTTTGGCTTCAGTTAATAAGAAAAAGGGTATTTTATTTACCAACCTTCCAGGTCGAAACTGACTGCAATATTTCGCTTCTTATTCTATTTAAGGTTGATTGATTATATCAATACATTTTGAGTGCAACCCAAATGTTATAGTTAACTACAACCCTTTATTCTGCTCATTGTAAAGCTCCTTGATTTCATTCATGATATAGTCTTCCTAGTAATACTATAATAAAAAATATTGTTGATATTGTTCAGATTATAATGTCTGAAGTTTTAAAAATAATTACAATTGGGAGGATTAGTGCGATTTCTACATCAAAAATTAAGAAAAGTACTGCAATTAAGAAGAATCGAAGTGAGAAGGGAATTCGTGCTGATGTTTTTGGGTCAAATCCACACTCAAATGGTGAGCTTTTTTCTCAGTTATTAATTAATTTTTTTGATAATGTTGTTGCAAGGATTATAACAATTATTGGGATAATAAATCTAATAAAAATTCTTGTAGATAGAATTAGGATTGTTTTTCTTGATTAATATCAAGCTTTTTGATTGGAAGTCAAATGTACTATTTATACTAGAAAAACAATTATCTACCTCATCAATAAATAGAGATATATAAGAATAATCACACTACGTCTACAAAGTGTCAGTATCATGCTGCTGCTTCAAATCCAAAGTGGTGTCTTGGTGAGAATTGATTTATTGAATGTCGAAGTAGACATGTTGATAAGAAGATTGTTCCAATAATTACATGTAGCCCATGGAATCCTGTTGCAACAAAGAATGTTGATCCATAAACTGCATCTGCAATGGTGAAGGGTGCTTCTCAAAACTCATATGCTTGAAGTATAGTGAAGTATAGTCCTAATAATACTGTGAAGAATAGTCCTTGTAATGCTTGAGTATGGTTAGATTCTATTAAACTGTGATGTGCTCATGTTACTGTTACTCCTGATGCTAAAAGAATAGCTGTATTAAGTAATGGAATTTGCATAGGATTAAAAGGTTGAATTCCAATCGGGGGTCATAATATCCCTAGTTCAATAGTAGGTGCTAGACTTCTTCTACAAAATGCTCAGAAAAATGAAACAAAGAATAGTACTTCTGATGCAATAAATAAAATTATTCCTCATCGTAATCCAATCGATACAAATCCCGTATGTAGTCCTTGGTATGTTCCTTCTCGTACTACATCTCGTCATCATTGGATTATAGTTAGTAAGGTAATTCCAAATCCTATTATAAATAAGTTAATGTTAAATAGGTGAAATCATTTTGCTAATCCTGATACTAAAACTATTGCTCCAATTGCTCCTGTTAATGGTCAAGGTCTGTAATCTACTAAGTGGAATGGGTGGTTTGAGTGAGTTGTTAACATAGGTTTAGTATACTTCTCTAGAGTATAAAGTTCTAAAAATTGAGAAAACAGAAGCTTGAATTATTGCTACTGCTGATTCTAGAATTAATAGAAGTATTTGTCCAATAATTAATAGTGAAATTAAGTTTATTCTATAGATGGTCCTGTATTTCCTAGTAATGTTAATAGTAAGTGTCCTGCAATTAAATTTGCTGCTAGTCGTACTGCTAATGTACCCGGTCGAATGACATTTCTAATTTTTTCAATTAATACTATAAATGATATTAATGCAGGCGGTGTTCCTTGAGGAACAAGGTGTGTGAATATATGATTGGTATGATTAATTCATCCAACTAACATAAATCTTAATCATATAGGTAGAGCGAATGCAAATGTTAATGCTAAATGTCTTGTTCTAGTAAAAATGTAAGGGAATAATCCTATGAAATTATTAAATAGTATTATAATAAAGATTGAAATGAAGATGAATGTTGTTCCATTAAATGATTTTGGTCCTAGTTATGTTTTAAATTCATTGTGTAAGGTTAGGATTAGTTTATTTCAAATAATATTAATTCGTGATGGTGTAAGTCAAAACATTGATGGGATTAATAATAATCCTAAGAATGTTCTAGTTCAATTTAATGATAAATTGAAGATATTAGTTGATGGATCAAATGTTGAGAATAAATTTGTTATCATTTTCAATTTAAGTTTTTTATATCAATTGTTCTTTTTTCTGCTCTTTTAATAAGATTTGGTTTAAATGAGAAAAAGTTTATTTGATTAAATAAAATTAATGTAGCCGAAAATATAATGAATAGGGAGAATCATATGAGAGGGGATATTTGAGGGATTTGGGTTAAATTTCCCCATCAGAAGGAGTCGTTAATTTACTATTTTTTGGTTTAAGAGACCATTACTTACTTTCAGTCATCTGATATATTTCAAGGTGTACTAATTGTTTAGTTATTTTAGATTGACACTCTAATGTTATATATTTTAACTAACTCCTTAGATTATCTTAGATAATCACTTGATAAATAAGTTTACTGAAGTTCTTTCAATTACCATTGGTATGAATCTATGGTTTGCTCCACAGATATCTGAACATTGTCCAAAGAACAGTCCAGGTCGGTTTATTGTAAATGTTCCTTGGTTTAGTCGACCTGGCGTTGCGTCAATTTTAACCCCTAATGCAGGTACTGCTCATGAGTGTAGAATGTCTGATGCTCTTGTTAATACTCGTACTTCCGTATTTATTGGTAGAATTGTTCGGTTATCTACATCTAGGAGTCGAAATCTGTCATTTTCTAGGTCTTGTTCTGGTGTTATATAAGTGTCAAATTCTACGTCTACAAAATCTGAATATTCATATCTTCAGTATCATTGTCGTCCAATTGTTTTAATTGTGATTATTGCATCTACTGAATCATCAAGTAATTATAATAGTCATAATGATGGGAGTGCAATAAAAATTAGTGTAATTGCTGGTAGTGCTGTTCAGATTGTTTCAATTAAATGTCCGTGAAGTATGTTTCGGTTTGTATAGGCAATAAATAATATATAACTTAGAGCATAACCTACAATTACTGTAATTAATAATAATACAACTATAGTATGATCATGGAAGAATGATAGTTGCTCCATTAAGGGGGAAGCTCTATCTTGAAGGGATAAATTTGATCGTGTTGCCATTAATGAATTTTCTAATAAAAGGTCAAACCTTTATTTGTAGAGCTTAAATCTACTGCACTAATCTGCCATAATAGAATCTAGAAATTAATGGGAGTTCTGAGTAGCTGTGTTCTGCAGGTGGGTTATTTTGTAGTCATTCTGTTGATCTTCTTATATTAGCTCTAAACATGATTGTTCGGTTTGTAACCATTCTTTCTCATATAATTACAATAAATATAATAATTCCTACAATAGAAATTGTAGATCCAATTCTTGACACTACATTTCACGATGTATATGCATCTGGATAATCTGAATATCGTCGTGGTATTCCTGCTAGTCCTAAGAAATGTTGAGGGAAGAATGTTAAGTTTACCCCAATAAATATAATTGTAAATTGGATTTTTAATCATGTATTATTTATAGTTAATCCTGTAAATAATGGGTATCATTGAATAACACCTCCTATGATTGCAAATACTGCTCCTATGGATAATACATAATGGAAGTGGGCCACTACATAGTATGTATCATGTAATACAATGTCAAGTGATGAGTTTGCTAATACTAACCCTGTTAGTCCACCAATTGTGAATAGAAAAATAAATCCTAAAGCTCATAATAGTGGTGGATTGAATTTGAATTTAGTTCCATATAGTGTAGCTAATCATCTGAATACCTTAATTCCTGTAGGTACAGCAATAATAATTGTTGCTGATGTAAAGTAAGCTCGTGTGTCAACGTCTATTCCTACTGTAAATATGTGATGTGCTCATACAATGAATCCTATTAGTCCAATTGATAATATAGCATAAATTATACCTAGTGTTCCAAATGATTCAATTTTTCCTCTTTCTTGACATACAATGTGAGAGATAACTCCAAATCCAGGGAGAATTAAAATGTAAACTTCTGGGTGCCCAAAGAATCAAAATAAGTGTTGATATAGAATTGGGTCGCCTCCTCCCGCAGAGTCAAAGAATGATGTATTTAAATTTCGATCTGTTAGTAGTATAGTAATAGCTCCTGCTAATACTGGAAGCGATATAAGGAGGAGAAGGGCTGTAATAGCTACGGATCATACAAATAAAGGTGTTTGATCTAGAGTTATACTTTCTGATCGTATATTAATTGCTGTTGTAATGAAGTTTACTGCACCAAGAATAGATGATACACCTGCTAAATGAAGTGAGAAAATAGCATGGTCTACAGATGCCCCTCCATGTGCGATAGCTCCTACAAGAGGGGGTTAAACTGTTCACCCTGTACCAGCACCGTTATCTAATATAGAAGATGTAAGAAGAAGGGTTAGTGAAGGTGGTAGTAATCAAAAACTTATATTATTTATTCGTGGGAATGCTATATCTGGTGCACCAATTATTAATGGTACAAGCCAATTACCAAATCCACCAATTATAATAGGTATTACTATAAAAAAAATTATTACAAATGCGTGTGCTGTATTAATAACATTATAAATTTGGTCATCTCCAATTAGAGATCCTGGCTGGCCGAGTTCAGCACGAATAAGTATTCTTATTGATGTTCCTACTATTCCTGCTCATGCTCCAAATAAGAAGTATAAAGTACCAATATCCTTATGGTTTGCTGAGAATAATCATTTTTGCGGTAAGATGGCTGAATTTAAGGTGGTAGACTGTAAATCTACTTATGAGATGTTTCTCTCTTCCCATTTTAAAGACCTTATATTCAATTATGATTCTAGACTGCAATTCTAGAGGTGTGAAATTTTACTAAGGCCTAAAAGATTATTCTTTTAATTATAACTTTGAAGGTTATTAGTTTAGTTAACTTAAGTCCTTAGTATAATGAGATTAAGGTTGATGTTGAGATTAATCCTATTGTTGAAATTGTTACTGCTATAGGGAGAATAATTCTTGATTTTTGAGACTTTATTTTTTTAGATCAGGAATTGTCTGTGTATGATATAATTAGGGCTGAGAATCTAATACGTATATAATAGTAAAGTGTAATTGTAGTTAATACAACCATAATGGTTATAATAGTTGTTATGTTATTTTCTATTACTGATTGTATTACAATTCATTTTGGTAGAAATCCAAGGAATGGTGGCAAACCACCTAGGGATAGAAGAGATAAAAATATTATAAATTTAATTTCAGTTTTTATATTTCTGGCTGAATAAATTTGGTTTATAAAAAATAGATTTATTTGCTTAAATAATAAGACCATAATTAATCTTAATATTGAGTAAATAATAAAGTATAATTCTCAGATGTTTTCTCTAACTGTTGGAGATCTAATTAATCACCCTAAATGTCTAATTGAGGAATATGCTAGAAGTTGTCATAGAGACGTTTGATTTAAACCACCTATTGCCCCAATAATAATTCTTAGAATGATAATTGTTCAAACGAAAGTTCTTAGTTGAATACAGTAAGATAACACCATTATTGGGGCAATTTTAGTCATGTTATTAGTGTTAAACAGTTATTTCATCTTGAAGCTCCTATTACTTCTGGAAATCAGAAATGAAAGGGTGCAGCCCCGATCTTTAATAATAATCTAGATCTGATTATTATTGATGGAATAAATTCTGTTTCTCATCCTATTGGATATTTTATTTGAATCAGCAAAATTGAAAATAATAGTATTGTTGATGCTATTGCTTGGACAATAAAATATTTAATTGATGATTCATTTATTATTATATTTTTATTTCTTGTTAGGAGCGGAATAAATGAAAGTAAGTTGATCTCAAGTCCTATTCAAACTCCAAATCAGGAGTTTGATGAAATGGACAGGATCGTTCCTATCAATAATGTTGATAGGAAGAGAAGTTTTGTAGAGTTGTTGGTCATTAAAAAGGAGAGGATTGATACCTCTATAAATGGGATATGAACCCATTAGCTTGTTTAGCTTACCTTTTTACATTAAGGTGTATGATGCACGTTAGTTTTTGATACTAAAGGAGGTAGTTTAATTCTGTCTTATGTAATGTTTAATGAGGGTAATTTTTATTTACTTGATTTCCCCTATCAAGGTAACCCTTTAATCAGGCACTTCATTTATATTTAATATATAAATTAAAAATTTTTTTTAAAAATTTGTTTATGTATCATTTTGGTTATTTCTAATTAATTTATCTCGGTTCGGATAATTTGAGTATATATTATATATAATAAATAATTTATCTTAAGATATTACATTTAATTAAATTTAAATACCTATAATGTTATTTTATTATTATTAAATAATTATTTTAATACATTTATTTACCTAGGATTATAGCTACTTATGTTTTTAGCTTAAAGTAGGTTCTTATATTATCAATAATGTAATAATATGTAAATAATATTAAATATTATTATAATTGGAAATAATAAATAAATTGATATTATTAAATATAAAATATTATATTAATATAAATAATTATATTAATTATAATAATTTAATTATATATATTTTCTATAATTAAATTATTTAATTAATTAATATTTAATTTAACTTAATATAAAGTTAATTTTATAATAATAACATATTACATTAATTTACATAATTGTATAAAATATATTTATTATATTATTTAATCTGTCTTTATTATTAGTGAAAAGAAAGATTAAATAAGAAAGAATATAATACATTTATTGGTATACATGTTCCATATTAATCTTTATTTATAAATAATAGAGAAGTTGTTGTGGTCATTCGAGGGTGCGTTTCTTTCTTTTTTGTCACTATTTGTGTTTTTTTTTTTATCTTTAAATATTTGAATCTTTTATTTTTTCTCAATTTTATAAATTTTTGAATTTCTTATTTTGTATTCAACAGTTTTATTCTTGCTTATATTATGTAAGTTTTGTTAAACTAAATGTTCTATTTTGCAGTAATTTGATTTAATTATCAAGTGATTTTGGATTTAGCAATTGATTTAGTATCGACATGATTCGTGCCAGCAGCCGCGGTTATACGATTGAATCAAGTGAATATTATTGGTTAAAACAGTTGTTTATATTTTTAGGGTTAAAATATAAATTTGTAAGGTGAAATGTTAAAATTTATTTATAGCTATTTTTATGAATCTGTGAAATTTAAATAAAAAACTGGGATTAGATAGCCTATTATTTTAAATGTTAATTATATTTACCAGGGTACTATTAGTTAAGGTCTTTAAACCCTAAGAATTTGGCAGTATCTCATTCCATTCAGAGGAACCTACCCTGTGATCGATAATACACGATTTACACTACTTAATTTATTTGTTTGTATATCTCTGTTATCAGAGAATCTTTTTAGAGTTATAATTCTCAAGATTTATAATTATAAAATATTTCAGGTCAAGGTGCAGCTTATAGTTAAGAGGAGGTGGGTTACAATAGATTTTTGTTTATAACGGATTTGATGATGAAATACTATTAATGAAGGTGGATTTGATAGTAATTTAATTTATTTAATTTAACTGATATTGGCTCAGAGGTGTGTACACATCGCCCGTCGCTCTCATTATTGATTATTCTATTTTATTTTTTAAATTTAGCTTCAATTTAGATGAGATAAGTCGTAACATAGTAGATGTAGTGGAAAGTGTATCTAGTAAGAGTTTCAAGATATAACTTATTAGTAAAGTGTTTCATTTACACTGAAAATTTTTCTGTGCAAATCAGGATATCTTGATTATTTATTTTATTATAGTTATTTTTTGTTCATTTAATATATTAATAAAAATAATTTTGTCGAATTTTGTCTTAGTATATTTTGTAGAATTGATTTTTTAGATTATAATTTATTGGTAATGTAATTGTTTTATGAAATATTATTTTAAATTTTTAAAAGTAGATTTTATTTATTGTACCAGGGTGTATCAAAATTTTTGGATTTACTTTACTTGTCTCGATTTGGGTTGATTTATAAGTAATTTATAGTTAATGTATCATAATTATTATTAAATTATTTATAGAAATGAGATGTTAATCGTTTCCCAAGATATCAAGTTTCTTAAGAAAAAATTTAATTTTTTGAAGTTAATTGTTTTTATTTAATTTTTTAAGTATAAATATTAACTTATTTATTCTTTAAGGGATAAGCTTTGAAGTTAATAACCTATAATTTGTTTTATAAAATATAATAGTAAGCTTTAAACCAGCTATCTCTAAGATTACGTTTTAGTTCATTATTTTTTATTTTGATTTTATAATTATTTTAGGTTTTTTATTAAGATTATTTATTTAATTTTAAAATTTTTGTAATAATGATAGATTTAGTATATTTATTTGTATATAGTTTTTACCTTGTGAATTTATTATAAGGAACTAGGCAAAATTGATGATCAATATCTTTCCATTATTGTTCCTGTTATTAGCCCGACTTGCATTATTCTTATCAATTAGAATCTTAATAATTTTACCATTTTATAATAAAACACCATTTCGAGGTATTCAATTCTATCCTATTAATCAGATTTTATTCTGAATTATAGTAGTTGTTGTATGCTTATTAACATGAATTGGTAAACGACCTGTTGAAGAACCTTACATCATAACAGGACAAATCTTAACAATTATCTACATTACATACTTCGTAATTAATGTAGATATTGCAAACGCATGAGATAAACTAATTAAGGAATAATAAGTTAATTAGCTTAGGAAAAGCATATGTTTTGAAAACGTAAAACTAGAAGTTTAACTCTTCTATTAACTTTTCTTAAGAAATTTCACTAAGTAAATGAAATAAATAAAATCTTTAAACCGACAAAGAAAATAAAAAAATTAAAGATAAAGGAAAAAAACTTTTTCAAGCTAAGTACATTAACTTATCATAACGAAAACGTGGTAATGTCCCCCGAACTCAAATAAACCCAAAGGACATAACAGCAAGCTTAATAAAAAATATAAAAGAATAAAAATCACCACCTAAAAAAATTAAAGCTAATAATATTCTTATAAAAACAATTCTTGTATACTCAGCTAAAACAATTAAAGTAAACCGCCTGCAACATATTCAATATTAAACCCTGAAACTAACTCAGATTCACCTTTGGCAAAGTCAAAAGGAGTACGGTTTGTTTCAGCTAAACAAGAAGCAAAACAAGCTAAAGCCAAAGGAAAAGAAATAATAATAGATCAACAATAAAGCTGATAATTTATAAAATCAAACATGTTAAAACTACCAATTAAAATAATTAAAGATAATAAAATTAAAGACTAATTAACTTCATATGAAATTGTTTGAGCAACAGAACGAAGAGAACCTAGTAAAGAATAATTTGAATTAGATGACCAACCAGCAATTATAACAGAATAAACACCTAATCTAGCACAACATAAAAAAAAACAAAAATCCATAAGAAAAAGATCATAAATTATGGATCAAAACATCAAACATAAATAAATGATATAATAATGAAGATTTTATTCATTCTTCATTTCACCCCAACAGAACATCATCATTAAATATAGAAAGACAAACAAAAAACTATATAAAAATTAAATGTTAAGCTCTATAGGGTCCTCTCATCCAAAAGAAGAATTTAAGCCTTTTGGCTCAAAAGTTAAATTCAAAAATTTATTAAGAGACAGTTGATTTCTCGTCAAGCCATTCATTCCAGCCACTAATTAAGAGACTAATGATTATGCTACCTTTGCAAGGTCAAAATACCGCGGCTCTTTAAAAATCTGCTCAGTGAGCAGGCCAGACCTCAAAGTATTTTCAAGAGGACACGTTTTTCATAAACAGGTGGAAATCAATTTTGCCTAGTTCCTTATAATAAATTCACAAGGTAAAAATTATATACAAATCAATATACTAATTCTATCATTATTACAAAAATTTTAAAATTAAATAAATAATCTTAATAAAAAACCTAAAATAATTATAAAATCAAAATAAAAAATAATGAACTAAAACGTAATCTTAAAGACAGCTGGTTCAAAGCTTACCATTATATTTTATAAAACAAATTATAGGTTATTAACTTCAAAGGTTATCCCTTAAAGAATAAATAAGTTAATATTCATAATTAAATAATTAAATAAAAACAATTAACTTCAAAAATTAAAATTTTTTCTTAAGAAACTTCATATCTTGGGAAACGATTAACATCTCATTTCTATAAATAATTTAATAATAATTATGATACATTAACTATAAATTATTTATAAATCAACCCAAATCGAGACAAGTAAAATAAATACTAAAAGTTTGATAAACCCTGATACAAAAGGTACAATAAATGAAATCTACTTTTAAAAATTTAAAATAATATTTCATAAATAATTACATTACCAATAAACTATAATCTAAAAAATCAATTCTACAAAATATACTAAGACAAAATTCAACAAAATTATTTTTATTAAATAATTAAATAAACAAAAAATAAATATAATAAAATAAATAATCAAGATATCCTGATATGCACAGAAAAATTTTCAGTGTAAATGAAACACTTTACTAATAAGTTATATCTTGAAACTCTTACTAGATACACTTTCCACTACATCTACTATGTTACGACTTATCTCATCTAAATTGAAGCTAAATTTAAAAAATAAAATAGAATAATCAATAATGAGAGCGACGGGCGATGTGAAGGTTCCTCTGAATGGAATGAGATACCGCCAAATTCTTTGGGTTTGAAGACCTTAACTAATAGTACCCTGGTAAATATAATTAACATTTAAAATAACAGGGTATCTATTCCTAGTTTATTATTTAAATTTCACAGATTCATAAAAAGAGCTATAAATAAATTTTAACATTTCACCTTACAAATTTATATTTTAACCCTAAAAATATAAACAACTGTTTTAACCAATAATATTCACTTGTATCAATCGTATAACCGCGGCTGCTGGCACGAATCATGCCGATACTAAATCAATTGGAAAATCCAAAATCACTTGATAATTAAATCAAATTACTGCAAAATAGAACATTTAGTTTAACATAACTTACATATAATACAAAGAAAAAGTGAATAATATAAGCAAGAATAAAACTTTTGAAAACAAAATAAGAAATTAAAAAATTTATAAAATTAAGGAAAAATAAAAGATTCAAATATTTAAAGAAAAAAAAAGAAAAAAAACACAAATAGTGACAAAAAAAAAAGAAACGCACCCTCGAATGACCACAACAACTTCTCTATTATATATAAATAAAGTTTAATATGGAACATGTATACCAATAAATGTATTATATTCTCTCTTATTTAATCTTTCTTTTCACTAATAATAAAGAAAGATTAAATAATATAATAAATAAATTTTATACAATTATGTAAATTAATGTAATATGTTATTATTATAAAATTAACTTTATATTAAGTTAAACAAATTATTAATTAATTAAATAATTTAATTATAGAAAATATATATAATTATATTATTATAATTAATATAATTATTTATATTAATATAATATTTTATATTTAATAATATCAATTTATTTATTATTTCCAATTATAATAATATTTAATATTATTTACATATTATTATATTATTGATAATATAAGAACCTATTTTAAGCTAAAAACATAAGTAGCTATAATCCTAGGTTAATAAATGTATTAAAATAATTATTTAATAATAATAAAAAAACATTATAGGAATTTAAATTTAATTAAATGTATTATATTAATATAAATTATTTATTATATATAATATATACTCAAACTATCCGAACCGAGATAAATTAATTAGAAATAACGAAAATGATACATAAACAAATTTTTAAAAAAAATTTTTAATTTATATATTAAATATAAATGAAGTGCCTGATTAAAGGGTTACCTTGATAGGGGAAATCAAGTAAATAAAAATTACCCTCATTAAACATTACATAAGACAGAATTAAACTACCTCCTTTAGTATCAAAAACTAACGTGCATCATACACCTTAATGTAAAAAGGTAAGCTAAACAAGCTAATGGGTTCATATCCCATTTATAGAGGTATCAATCCTCTCCTTTTTAATGACCAACAACTCTACAAAACTTCTCTTCCTATCAACATTAATGATAGGTACGATCCTGTCCATTTCATCAAACTCCTGATTTGGAGTTTGAATAGGACTTGAGATCAACTTACTTTCATTTATTCAGCTCCTAACAAGAAATAAAAATATAATAATAAATGAATCATCAATTAAATATTTTATTGTCCAAGCAATAGCATCGACAATACTATTATTTTCAATTTTGCTGATTCAAATAAAATATCCAATAGGATGAGAAACAGAACTTATTCCATCAATAATAATCAGATCTAGATTATTATTAAAGATCGGGGCTGCACCCTTTCATTTCTGATTTCCAGAAGTAATAGGAGCTTCAAGATGAAATAACTGTTTAACACTAATAACATGACAAAAAATTGCCCCAATAATGGTGCTATCTTACTGTATTTAACTAAGAATATTCGTTTGAACAGTTATCATTCTAAGAATTATTATTGGGGCAATAGGTGGTTTAAATCAAACGTCTCTATGACAACTTCTAGCATATTCCTCAATTAGACATTTAGGGTGAATAATTAGATCTCTAACAGTTAGAGAAAACATCTGAGAATTATACTTTTTTATTTACTTACTATTAAGACTAATTATGGTCTTATTATTTAAGCAAATAAATCTATTTTTTATAAACCAAATTTATTCAGCCAGAAATATAAAAACTGAAATTAACCTGCTAAAAATGCTATACCACACAAACTAGAAAAATTAAAACAAACTGAAGTTAAAGGCATAAAATTAACAATAGAACCTATAAAACGAATGTCCTGAGAATCCTTTAAATTGTGAATTATTGAACCTGCACACATAAACAATAAAGCCTTTTAAAACTTCAGAGGTGAAAAAGCTTTCTATCATCGTTCCCCAAAACCGATATAAAAGTTTTATTCTTTCTTATTTATTCACTTTTTCTTTGTATTATATGTAAGTTCTGTTAAACTAAATGTTCTATTTTGCAGTAATTTGGTTTAATTATCAAGTGATTTTGGATTTAGCAATTGATTTAGTACCGGAATAATTCGTGCCAGCAGCCGCGGTTATACAATTGATACAAGTGAATATTATTGGTTAAAACAGTTGTTTATATTTTTAGGGTTAAAATATAAATTTGTAAGGTGAAATGTTAAAATTTATTTATAGCTCTTTTTATGAATCTGTGAAATTTAAATAATAAACTAGGATTAGATACCCTATTATTTTAAAAGTTAATTATATTTACCAGGGTACTATTAGTTAAGGTCTTTAAACCCAAAGAATTTGGCAGTATCTCATTCCAATCAGAGGAACCTACCCCGTGATTGATAATACATGATTTACTCTACTTGATTTATTTGTTTGTATATCTCCGTTATCAGAGAATCTATTTAGAGTTATAATTCTCAAGATTTATAATTATAAAATATTTCAGGTCAAGGTGCAGCTTATAGTTAAGAGGAGGTGGGTTACAATAGATATTTGTTTATAACGGATTTGATGGTGAAATACTGCTAATGAAGGAGGATTTGATAGTAATTTAATTTATTTAATTTAACTGATATTGGCTCTGGTGTGTGTAGACATCGCCCGTCGCTCTCATTATTGATTATTCTATTTTATTGTATTAATTTAGCTTCAATTTAGATGAGATAAGTCGTAACATAGTAGATGTACTGGAAAGTGTATCTAGTAAGAGTTTCAAGATATAACTTATTAGTAAAGTGTTTCATTTACACTGAAAATTTTTCTGTCCAAATCAGGATATCTTGATTATTTATTTTATTATATTTATTTTTTGTTTATTTAATTATTTAATAAAAATAATTTTGTCGAATTTTGTCTTAGTATATTTTGTAGAATTGATTTTTTAGATTATAGTTTATTGGTAATGTAATTGTTTTATGAAATATTATTTTAAATTTTTAAAAGTAGATTTTATTTATTGTACATTTTGTATCAGGGATTATCAAACTTTTAGTATTTAATTTACTTGTCTCGATTTTGGTTGATTTATAAATAATT
This sequence comes from Schistocerca cancellata, assembly GCF_023864275.1. Lineage (NCBI taxonomy): Eukaryota > Metazoa > Arthropoda > Insecta > Orthoptera > Acrididae > Schistocerca > Schistocerca cancellata. Next base: position 265,886,702 of record NC_064629.1, read on the forward strand.
TATAGTTAATGTATCCTAATTATTATTAAATTATTTATAGAAATGAGATGTTAATCGTTTCCCAAGATATCTAGTTTCTTAAGAAAAAATTTAATTTTTTGAAGTTAATTGTTTTTATTTAATTTTTTAATTATAAATATTAACTTATTTATTCTTTAAGGGATAAGCTTTGTAGTTAATAACCTATAATTTGTTTTATAAAAAATAATAGTAAGCTTTAATCCAGCTATCTTTAAGATTACGTTTTAGTTCATTATTTTTTATTTTGATTTTATAATTATTTTAGGTTTTTTATTAAGCTTATTTATTTAATTTTAAAATTTTTGTAATAATGATAGAATTAGTATATTTATTTGTATATAATTTTTACCTTGTGAATTTATTATAAGGAACTAGGCAAAATTGATTTCCACCTGTTTATCAAAAACATGTCCTCTTGAAAATACTTTGAGGTCTGGCCTGCTCACTGAGCAGATTTTTAAAGAGCCGTGGTATTTTGACCGTGCATAGGTAGCATAATCATTAGTCTCTTAATTAGTGGCTGGAATGAATGGCTTGACGAGAAATCAACCGTCTCTTAATAAATTTTTGAATTTAACTTTTGAGTCAAAAGGCTTAAATTTTTCTTTAGGACGAGAAGACCCTATAGAGCTTAACATTTAATTTTTATAAAGTTTTTTGTTTGTCTTTCTATATTTAATGATGATGTTTTGTTGGGGTGACATGAAGAATAAGTAAACTCTTCATTATTATATCATTTATTTATGTTTGTTGTTTCGATCCATAATTTATGATCATAAGATTAAGTTACCTTAGGGATAACAGCGTAATTGTTTTTGAGAGCTCATATCGACAAAGCAGATAGCGACCTCGATGTTGGATTAAGAAAAATTTTCGGTGCAGTAGCCCAGCGATTAGGTCTGTTCGACCTTTAAATTCTTACATGATCTGAGTTCAGACCGGCGTGAGCCAGGTCGGTTTCTATCCAAAGATTATTGATTCATATTAGTACGAAAGGACCATATGGTTAAAATATTTTTTATTTTATTGATTAATATTAATTAAATTACTATTTTGACAGATTAATGTGTTGAATTTAGAATTCATTTATGTAGATTTTTTCTACAAATAGTATTGTTACTTTATGATTTATTTATGTTTATTTTGAATTTTCTTTTATTAGTTATTTGTGTTTTAATTAGTGTTGCTTTTTTAACTTTATTAGAGTGTAAGGTTTTAGGTTACATCCAAATTCGAAAGGGCCCAAATATAGTAGGTTTAGTAGGAATTCCTCAGCCCTTTAGTGATGCTATTAAGTTAATTTGTAAGGAGCAGCCAATTCCTATTATATCTAATTATTTACTTTATTATTTTTCTCCTGTTTTTAATTTAATAATTTCCTTGGCTGTCTGAGTAATTTTCCCTTACTTGACTTATATGTGTTCTTTTTCTTATGGATTTTTGTCTTTTTTATGTTGTACTACATTAGGTGTTTATACTGTTATAATTGCTGGTTGGTCTTCTAATTCAAATTATTCTTTATTAGGTTCTCTTCGTTCTGTTGCTCAAACAATTTCATATGAAGTTAGTTTGGCTTTAATTTTATTATCTTTAATTATTTTAATTGGTAGTTTTAACATGTTTGATTTTATAAATTACCAGCTTTATTGTTGATTTATTATTATTTCTTTTCCTTTAGCTTTAGCTTGTTTTGCTTCTTGTTTAGCTGAAACTAACCGTACTCCTTTTGACTTTGCCGAAGGTGAATCTGAGTTAGTTTCAGGTTTTAATATTGAATATGGTGCAGGTGGATTTACTTTAATTTTTTTAGCTGAGTATACAAGAATTGTTTTTATAAGAATATTATTAGCTCTAATTTTTTTAGGTGGTGATTTTTATTCTTTTATATTTTTTATTAAGCTTGCTGTAATGTACTTTGGGTTTATTTGAGTTCGGGGAACATTACCACGTTTTCGTTATGATAAGTTAATGTACTTAGCTTGAAAAAGTTTTTTGCCTCTATCTTTAAATTTTTTTATTTTCTTTGTCGGTTTAAAGATTTTATTTATTTCATTTATGTAGTGAAATTTTTTAAGAAAAGTTAATAGAAGAGTTAAACTTCTAGTTTTATGTTTTCAAAACATATGCTTTTCCTAAGCTAATTAACTTATTATTCCTTAATTAGATAACTCATGCGTTTGCAATATGTACATTAATTAAGAAGTAAGTAAAGTAGATAATTGTTAAGATTTGTCCTGTTATAATGTAAGGTTCTTCAACAGGTCGTTTACCAATTCATGTTCAATTTGATTAGTAGGATAGAATTGAATACCTCAAAATGGTGTTTTATTATAAAATGGTAAAATTATTAAGATTCTAATTGATAAGAATAGTGCAATAACACCCCCTAGCTTATTAGGGATTGATCGTAGAATTGCATATGCAAATAAGAAATATCATTCTGGTTGGATATGGACGGGAGTTACTAATGGGTTAGAAGGTACAAAATTATCTGGTTCCCCTAGAAGGTAAGGATTAATCAAGCATAATATAATTAATAATGATGTTATTAATACAAATGTAATAGAGTCCTTGAAAGTAAAGTATGGGTGAAACGGGATTTTTTCAATATCTCCATTTAGTCCTAAAGGGTTATTAGACCCTGTTTGGTGGAGGAAAAATAAATGAATTGCTGCCATGGCAGCAATAATAAACGGTAGTACAAAATGGAATGTAAAGAATCGGTTTAATGTTACATTATCAACAGCAAACCCTCCTCATACCCATTGAACTAAATCTGTTCCTAAATATGGAATTGCTGATAATAAATTAGTAATTACTGTCGCACCTCAGAATGATATTTGACCTCAAGGTAAAACGTATCCTATAAATGCGGTTGCTATAACTAAGAATAGAATTACTGTACCAATTATTCAGGTGTGCATGTATATGTAGGATCCGTAGTAAATTCCTCGTCCTACATGTAAATAAATACAAATAAAAGATATAGAAGCTCCATTTGCGTGTAAGGTTCGAATAATTCAACCATTATTTACGTCTCGGCAGATGTGAACTACACCACTAAATGCTATTTCAATATCTGATGTATAATGTATAGCTAAAAATAGTGCGGTTACAAATTGAATTAATAAACATAGTCCTAGTAGGGACCCAAAATTTCAGCAAAATGAAATATTTGTTGGTGCAGGTAAATCAACTAAAGAGTTATTAATGATTTTAATTAAAGGATGTCTTAATCGTAAGGGTTTATACATTAGTAAATTATCTTATTTTACGAATAGGCCCCTGGTTAATATTGGTGATTTTAACAACTGCTAATAGTGCCAAAAATAAATAAATTATTATTATTATTGTAATAATAAAGGTTGGTCTATTATATAGTTTTTCTAAAGATATTGTTATTTCTTGATAATTGATAGAGTTATCAATATTAATAGTTTCAGTATTTTTGAAAAAGTCTATAAATATTGTTATATCTAGAATAATTAATATTGATGTAATAAATACTCATATAGTGAAGGTAATAATTATCGTAATTGATTTAGGTTGAAATATTTCGTTTGATGCAATGCCCGTAATATAAATAAATAGAACTAATATACCACCAAGAAACGTTAAAAATAAAATATATGATAATCAATATCTTTCCATTATTGTTCCTGTTATTAGCCCGACTAAAAAAGTTTGTAGGATAATGAAAAGCATTATTGATATTGGGTGTCTTAATTTAATAAAATTCATATTTATTACGTTTGATAGTGATATAATTATTACTTTGATCGTTTCAGGGGTTAGTTTATTAAAATATCGGTTTTGGGGACCGATGATGGAAAGCTTTTCCACCTCTGAAGTTTTAAAAGTGGGGGCTGAACTTATTTCCGGTTTACAAGACCGGCGTTTTTTTAAACTATTAAAACTAATGTTTATATTCTCTGTCTTTACTTCTTTATTGATTTATTTTGCTGGTGTTTATGTTTTTTCCTCTAAACGTAAGCATTTATTAATGGTTCTTTTGAGATTAGAATATATTGTTCTTTCTTTATTTATATTAATTATTGTTTTTCTTATTGAGTTTGGTTATGATTATTTTTTTCCTATTATTTTTTTGTTTTTTTCTGTTTGTGGAGGTGCTTTAGGTCTTTCTATTTTAGTTTCCATTGTATATAGTAGTTAACTAAAACATTTGGGTTGCATTCAAAAAGTATAGATATAATCAAACAACCTTAAATAGAATAAGAAGCGCAATATTGCAGTCAGTTTCGACCTGGAGGGTTGGTAAATAAAATACCCTTATTCTTATTAATTGAAGCCAAAAAAAGGCCTATTACTGTTAATAATATAATTGAACTATAATGTTCCAATTAAGAAAATGTAAAGTCAATATGAAAGCTGCTAACTTTTTATATTAGAGGTTAAATTCCGTTTAAATTTCTAAAATTTATATAGTTTAAATAAAACATTACATTTTCACTGTAAAAATAATATATGTATATTTATAAATACCTAAAAGTAAAAATACTTCCTGAACATCTTCAGTGTCACGCGCTAATCATAAGCTATTTAAGTAAACGAAAAATAATACCACCAAAATAAACATTCAAAAAATAAAAGTTAAAAGATAAATCTTAAAATTAGAATCATATCAACCTTGTATATAACCAATTAAATAAATAAACAGTCTATATAAACCTTGACCACCAAATAATTCACCCCAACCATAATCAAATGATTTAGATGAATAATAACCCAATTTTAAAGGAATATATCTAACAAACTTAGTTGAAAGAAAAGGTATAAACCACATAGAACCAGCAAATCTGACAAAAGAAAGTATACTTAAAGAAAATAAATTATGTGAAAAATCAAAATTAGAAATATGATAACCTAAATAAGCACCCAAAACAACTACAGTAATAGTTAAAAACTATACATAATAGGGCAAAGCAATAACATGAGGAATAGGAAAAATTAATTAAGACAAAAGACTGCCACGAAAAACAGCAACAAATAATAAACCAACTATACCAAACGAAATATAATAACCCTTATCATCAAAAGAAAATCTAGAATAAAAATTATTATCACCAGACATTGAATAATAAAAAAGACGAAAAGAATAAGAAGCAGTTAAGCCAGTAGAAAAGCAATAAAGAAAAAAAATTAAACAATTAATTCATCTTAAACAAACCATTTCAAGAATGAAATCCTTTGAATAAAAACCAGCTAAAACTGGTATACCACACAAAGACAAACTAGAAACATTAAAACAAACTGAAGTTAAAGGCATAAAATTAACAATAGAACCTATAAAACGAATGTCCTGAGAATCCTTTAAATTACGAGTTATTGAACCTGCACACATAAACAATAAAGCCTTAAATAAATCATGAGCTAATAAATGAAAAAATGCAAGTTTGGGGTAACCTATAGCCAAAATTCTTATTATTAAACCAAGTTGTCTTAAAGTAGAAAGAGCAACAATTTTCTTCAAATCAAATTCAAATTACGCCCCTAAACTAGCCATAAATATAGTTATACAACCAATTAAAAGCAAAAATCAACCACAATTATAAGTATCCAATATTGGTCTGAAACGAATTAATAAATAAACCCCAGCAGTAACAAGAGTAGAAGAATGAACCAAAGCAGAAACAGGAGTAGGAGCAGCTATAGCAGCAGCAAGCCAAGAAGAGAAGGGAATTTGAGCTCTTTTAGTTATAGCTGCTAAAACAATTAATATAGTGATAAGCTTTATTTCAAAAGAATTAGAAATAAAATCATAATAATAAATGTAATTTCAACCACCAAAATTTAATATTCAAGCAATAGAAATTAAAATAGCAACATCACCAATATTATTAGAAAGTGCAGTTAATATACCCGCACTATAAGATTTCACATTTTGGTAATAAATAACTAAACAATAAGAAACTAAACCTAAACCATCCCATCCTAATAAAATTCTAATCAAATTAGGACTAATAATTAAAACAATAATAATAAAACGATTTATATTTTTTGCTCCCAATATATAGTCCCCTCTATAATAAATAACCAAACAAGAAATATACATAACAGACATAAAAATAAGAGACATTCAATCCAAAATTAAAGTCATAACAACCATAGAACCATTTAAATTAAAAAGTTCTCGTTCAACAAAAACTCTATAATCAATTATTAATTAATAAATGCCCAAAATAAAAATTACAGTTCTAGAAGAAAATAAAGAAAAAAACTCAAAGAACAAATAGAAAACAAATTAACGGGATAATATGAAAGAAATTCATATCATTGATTCCACAAAACAACATTTTTAATTAAAATACTTAAGCAACCTAAACAAAAAAATACTCCCCCTTTAAACAAAGAATATTTAAGGGTAATCAATGTAAAAGTAAAAGATGATAGTCACGAAAATAACCAAGAGAACATGTATAAACACCAGAATAATAATTACCATGTTGAGAATAAGATTACATGTATAAAGTATAAACAGCTCTAAAAAAATCCCGTTTCACCCATACTTTACTTTCAAGGACTCTATTACATTTGTATTAATAACATCATTATTAATTATATTATGTTTGATTAATCCTTACCTTCTAGGGGATTTTGTACCTGCAAACCCATTAGTAACTCCCGTCCATATCCAACCAGAATGATATTTCTTATTTGCATATGCAATTCTACGATCAATCCCTAATAAGCTAGGGGGTGTTATTGAACTATTCTTATCAATTAGAATCTTAATAATTTTACCATTTTATAATAAAACACCATTTCGAGGTATTCAATTCTATCCTATTGATAAAATTTTATTCTGAATTATAGTAGTTGTATGCTTATTAACATGAATTGGTAAACAACCTGTTGAAGAACCTTACATTATAACAGGACAAATCTTAACAATTATCTACTTTACATACTTCGTAATTAATGTACATATTGCAAACGCATGAGTTAAACTAATTAAGGAATAATAAGTTAATTAGCTTAGGAAAAGCATATGTTTTGAAAACATAAAACTAGAAGTTTAACTCTTCTATTAACTTTTCTTAAAAAATTTCACTACATAAATGAAATAAATAAAATCATTAAACCGACAAAGAAAATAAAAAAATTTAAAGATAAAGGCAAAAAACTTTTTCAAGCCAAGTACATTAACTTACCATAACGAAAACGTGGTAATGTTCCCCGAACACAAATAAACCCAAAGGACATTACAGCAAGCTTAATAAAAAACATAAAAGAATAAAAATCACCACCTAAAAAAATTAAAGCTAATAATATTCTTATAAAAACAATTCTTGTATTCTCAGCTAAAAAAATTAAAGTAAAGCCACCTGCACCATATTCAATATTAAAACCTGAAACTAACTCAGATTCACCCTCGGCAAAGTCAAAAGTAGTACCGTTAGTTTCAGCTAAACAAGAAGCAAAACAAGCTAAAGCTAAAGGAAAAGAAATAATAATAAATCAACAATAAAGCTGGTAATTTATAAAATCAAACATGTTAAAACTACCAATTAAAATAATTAAAGATAATAAAATTAAAGCCAAACTAACTTCATATGAAATTGTTTGAGCAACAGAACGAAGAGAACCTAATAAAGAATAATTTGAATTAGAAGACCAACCAGCAATTATAACAGTATAAACACCTAATCTAGTACAACATAAAAAAAACAAAAATCCATAAGAAAAAGAACACATATAAGTCAAGTAAGGGAAAATTACTCAAACAGCCAAGGAAATTATTAAATTAAAAACAGGAGAAAAATAATAAAGTAAATAATTAGATATAATAGGAATTGGCTGCTCCTTACAAATTAACTTAATAGCATCACTAAAGGGCTGAGGAATTCCTACAAAACCTACTTTATTTGGGCCCTTTCGAATTTGGATGTAACCTAAAACCTTACACTCTAATAAAGTTAAAAAAGCAACACTAATTAAAACACAAATAACTAACAAAAGAAAATTCAAAATAAACATAAATAAATCATAAAGTATCAATACTATTTGTAGAAAAAAATCTACATAAATGAATTCTAAATTCAACACATTAATCTGTCAAAATAGTAATTTAATTAATATTAATCAATAAAATAAAAAATATTTTAACCATATGGTCCTTTCATACTAATATGAATCAATAATCTTAGGATAGAAACAGACCTGGCTCACGCCGGTGTGAACTCAGATCATGTAAGAATTTAAAGGTCGAACAGACCTAATCACTGGGCTACTGCACCAAAAATTTCCCTTATCCAACATCGAGGTCGCAATCTGCTTTGTTGATATGAGCTCTCAAAAAAAATTACGCTGTTATCCCTAAGGTAACTTAATCTTATGATCATAAATTATAGATCGAAACAACAAACATAAATAAATGATATAATAATGAAGAGTTTATTTATTCTTCATGTCACCCCAACAAAACATCATCATTAAATATAGAAAGACAAAAAACTATATAAAAATAAAATGTTAAGCTCTATAGGGTCTTCTTGTCCTAAAGAAAAATTTAAGCCTTTTGACTCAAAAGTTAAATTCAAAAATTTATTAAGAGACAGTTGATTTCTCGTCAAGCCATTCATTCCAGCTACTAATTAAGAGACTAATGATTATGCTACCTTTGCAAGGTCAAAATACCGCGGCTCTTTAAAAATCTGCTCAGTGAGCAGGCCAGACACCAAAGTATTTTCAAGAGGACATGTTTTTGATAAACAGGCGGAAATCAATTTTGCCTAGTTCCTTATAATAAGTTCACAAGGTAAAAATTATATACAAATAAATATACTAATTCTATCATTATTACAAATATTTTAAAATTAAATAAATAATCTTAATAAAAAACCTAAAATAATTTAAAATCAAAATAAAAAATAATGAATTAAAACGTAATCTTAAAGATAGCTGGTTTAAAGCTTACTATTATATTTTATAAAACAAATTATAGGTTATTAACTTCAAAGCTTATCCCTTAAAGAATAAATAAGTTAATATTTATACTTAAAAAATAAAAATAAAAACAATTAACTTCAAAAAATTAATTTTTTTCTTAAGAAACTAGATATCTTGGGAAATGAATAACATCTCATTTCTATAAATAATTTAATAATAATTAGGATACATTAACTATAAATTATTTATAAATCAACCCAAATCGAGACAAGTAAAATAAATACTAAAATTTTATAAACCCTGATACAAAAGGTACAATAAATAAAATCTACTTTTAAAAATTTAAAATAATATTTCATAAAACAATTACATTACCAATAAACTATAATCTAAAAAATCAATTCTACAAAATATACTAAGACAATATTCGACAAAATTATTTTTATTAAATAATTAAATAAACAAAAAATAAATATAATAAAATAAATAATCAAGATATCCTGATTTGGACAGAAAAATTTTCAGTGTAAATGAAACACTTTACTAATAAGTTATACCTTGAAACTCTTACTAGATACACTTTCCAGTACATCTACTATGTTACGACTTATCTCATCTAAATTGAAGCTAAATTAAAACAATAAAATAGAATTATCAATAATGAGAGCGACGGGCGATGTGTACACACCTCAGAGCCAATATCAGTTAAATTAAATAAATTAAATTACTATCAAATCCTCCTTCATTAGCAGTATTTCACCATCAAATCCGTTATAAACAAATATCTATTGTAACCCACCTCCTCTTAACTATAAGCTGCACCTTGACCTGAAATATTTTATAATTATAAATCTTGAGAATTATAACTCTAAATAGATTTTCTGATAATGGAGATATACAAACAAATAAATCAAGTAGAGTAAATCATGTATTATCAATCACGGGGTAGGTTCCTCTGAATGGAATGAGATACCGCCAAATTCTTTGGGTTTAAAGACCTTAACTAATAGTACCCTGGTAAATATAATTAACATTTAAAATAATAGGGTATCCCATCAATGTTTTGACTTACACCATCACGAATTAATATTATTTGAAATAAACTAAACTTAACCTTACACAATGAATTTAAAACATTACTAGGACCAAAATCATTTAATGGAACAACATTCATCTTCATTTCAATCTTTATTATAATACTATTTAATAATTTCATAGGATTATTCCCTTACATTTTTACTAGAACAAGACATTTAGCATTAACATTTGCATTCGCTCTACCTATATGATTAAGATTTATGTTAGTTGGATGAATTAATCATACCAATCATTAATTTACACACCTTGTTCCTCAAGGAACACCGCCTGCATTAATATCATTTATAGTATTAATTGAAAAAATTAGAAATGTCATTCGACCGGGTACATTAGCAGTACGACTAGCAGAAAATTTAATTGCAGGACACTTACTATTAACATTACTAGGAAATACAGGACCATCTATAGAATAAACTTAATTTCACTATTAATTATTGGACAAATACTTCTATTAATTCTAGAATCAGCAGTAGCAATAATTCAAGCTTCTGTTTTCTCAATTTTTAGAACTTTATACTCTAGAGAAGTATACTAAACCTATGTTAACAACTCACTCAAACCACCCATTCCACTTAGTAGATTACAGACCTTGACCATTAACAGGAGCAATTGGAGCAATAGTTTTAGTATCAGGATTAGCAAAATGATTTCACCTATTTAACATTAACTTATTCATAATTGGATTTGGAATTACCTTACTAACTATAATCCAATGATGACGAGATGTAGTACGAGAAGGAACATACCAAGGACTACATACAGGATTTGTATCAATTGGATTACGATGAGCGATAATTTTATTTATTGCATCAGAAGTACTATTCTTCTTTTCATTTTTCTGAGCATTTTTTAGAAGAAGACTAGCACCTACTATTGAACTAGGAATATTATGACCTCCAATAGGAATCCAACCTTTTAATCCTATACAAATTCCATTACTTAATACAGTTATTCTTTTAGCATCAGGAGTAACAGTAACATGAGCACATCATAGTTTAATAGAATCTAATCATACTCAAGCATTACAAGGACTATTCTTCACAGTATTACTAGGACTATACTTCACTATACTTCAAGCATATGAGTATTGAGAAGCACCCTTCACCATTGCAGATGCAGTTTATGGATCAACATTCTTTGTTGCAACAGGATTCCATGGGCTACATGTAATTATCGGAACAATCTTCTTATCAACATGTGTACTTCGACATTCAATAAACCAATTCTCACCAAGACACCACTTTGGGTTTGAAGCAGCAGCATGATATTGACACTTTGTAGATGTAGTGTGATTATTCTTATACATCTCTATTTATTGATGAGGTAGATAATTGTTTTTCTAGTATAAATAGTACATTTGACTGCCAATCAAAAAGCTTGATATTAATCAAGAAAAACAATCCTAATTTTATCTACAAGAATTTTTATTAGATTTATTATTCCAATAATTGTTATAATCCGTGCAACAACACTATCAAAAAAATTAATTAATGACAGAAAAAAGATCACCATTTGAGTGTGGATTTGACCCAAAAAGATCAGCATGAATGCCTTTTTCACTTCGATTCTTCTTAATTGCAGAAATTTTCTTAATTTTTGACGTAGAAATCGCACTAATCCTTCCAATTGTAATTATTTTTAAAACTTCAGATATTATAATCTGAACAATATCAACAATATTTTTTATTATAGTATTACTAGGAGGACTATACCATGAATGAAATCAAGCAGCCTTACAATGAGCAGAATAAAGCGTTGTAGTTAACTATAACATTTGGGTTGCATTAAAAAAGTATTGATATAATCAATCAACCTTAAATAGAATAAGAAGCGAAATATTGCAGTCAGTTTCGACCTGGAAGGTTGGTAAATAAAGTACCCTTATTCTTATTAATTGAATCCAAAAAGAGCCGTATTACTGTTAATAATATAATTGAACTATAAAATTCCAATTAAGGAAATGTAAAGTCAATATGAAAGCTGCTAACTTTTTATATTAGCGGTTAAATTCCGTTAACATTTCTAAAATTTATATAGTTTAAATAAAACATTACATTTTCACTGTAAAAATAATATATGTATATTTATAAATACCTAAAAGTAAAAATACTTCCTTAACATCTTCAGTGTTACGCTCTAATCATAAGCTATTTAAGTAAACGAAAAATAATACCACCAAAGTAAACATTCAAAAAATAAAAGTTAAAAGATAAATCTTAAAATTAGAATCATATCAACCTTGTATATAACCAATTAAATAAATAAATAGTCTATATAAACCTTGACCACCAAATAATTCACCTCAACCATAATCAAGTGATTTAGATGAATAATAACCCAATTTTAAAGGAATATATCCAATAAACTTAGTTGAAAGAAAAGGTATAAACCACATAGAACCAGCATATCTGACAAAAGAAAGTATACTTAAAGAAAATAAATTTTGAGAAAAATCAAAATTAGAAATAAGATAACCTAAATAAGCACCCAAAACAACTACAGTAATAGTTAAAAACTATACATAATAGGGCAAAGCAATAACATGAGGAATAGGAAAAATTAATCAAGACAAAAGACTGCCACGAAAAACAGCTACAAATAATAAACCAATTATACCAAACGAAATATAATAACCCTTATCATCAAAAGAAAATCTAGAATAAAAATTATTATCACCAGATATTGAATAATAAAAAAGACGAAAAGAATTAGAAGCAGTTAAGCCAGTAGAAAAGAAATGAAGAAAAAAAATTAAACAATTAATTCATCTTAAACAAACCATTTCAAGAATTAAATCCTTTGAATAAAAGCCAGCTAAAAATGGTATACCACACAAAGACATACTAGAAACATTAAAACAAACTGAAGTTAAAGGCATAAAATTAGCAATAGAACCTATAAAACGAATGTCCTGAGAATCCTTTAAATTATGAATTATTGAACCTGCACACATAAACAATAAAGCCTTAAATAAAGCATGAGCTAATAAATGAAAAAATGCAAGTTTGGGGTAACCCATAGCCAAAATTCTTATTATTAAACCAAGTTGTCTTAAAGTAGAAAGAGCAACAATTTTCTTCAAATCAAATTCAAAATTCGCCCCTAAACCAGCCATAAATATAGTTATACAACCAATTAAAAGCAAAAATCAACCACAATTATAAGTATCCAATGTTGGTCTGAAACGAATTAATAAATAAACCCCAGCAGTAACAAGAGTAGAAGAATGAACCAAAGCAGAAACAGGAGTAGGAGCAGCTATAGCAGCAGCAAGCCAAGAAGAGAAGGGAATTTGAGCTCTTTTAGTTATAGCTGCTAAAACAATTAAAATAGTGATAAGCTTTATTTCAAAAGAATTAGAAATAAAATCATAATAATAAATGTAATTTCAACCACCAAAATTTAATATTCAAGCAATAGAAATTAAAATAGCAACATCACCAATACGATTAGAAAGTGCAGTTAATATACCCGCACTATAAGATTTCACATTTTGGTAATAAATAACTAAACAATAAGAAACTAAACCTAAACCATCCCATCCTAACAAAATTCTAATCAAATTAGGACTAATAATTAAAACAATAATAATAAAATGATTTATATTTTTTTCTCCCAATATATAGTCCTCTCTATAATAAATAACCAAACAAGAAATATACATAACAAAAGACATAAAAATAAGAGACATTCAATCCAAAATTAAAGTCATAACAACCATAGAACCATTTACATTAAAAAGTTCTCATTCAACGAAAACTCTATAATCAATTATTAAATAATAAATACCCAAAATAAAAATTACAGTTCTAGAAAAAAATAAAGAAAAAAACTCAAAGAACAAATAGAAAACAAATTCATGGCCTAAGATGAAAAAATTCATATCATTGATTCCACAAAACAACATTTTTAATTAAAATACTTAAGCAACCTAAACAAAAAAATACTCCCCCTTTAAACAAAGAATATGTAAAGGTAATCAATGTAAAAGTAAAAGATGATATTCACGAAAATAACCAAGAGAACAAGTATAAACACCAGAATAATAATTACCATGTTGAGAATAAGAATACATGTATAAAGTATAAACAGCTCTAAAAAAAGAGAAAAAAATTAAAGCAAAATATCTAAAAGAAGATCAAGACATAATTCTATATAATAATCTAAGTTCACCTACCAAATTTAAAGAAGGAGGAGCAGCTATATTAGAAGAGCTCAAAAGGAATCATCATAAAGCCATTCTTGGTATTAAATTAATTATACCCTTGTTAATTACTAATCTTCGTCTACCTAAATGCTTATAAATAATATTAGATAAACAAAATAAACCAGAAGAACACAAACCATGACCAACCATTAAAGAATGAGAACCTATACAACCCCATCAATTCATAGTCATCAATCCTCCAATAACTATTCTTATATGAGCAACAGAAGAATATGCAATTAAAGACTTTAAATCAACCTGACGAAAACAAATAAATCTAACAATAACCACACCAGATAAGCCTAAAGACAATCAAAAATAATTAAACTTTAAACCCAAATAAGAAATAACCTTCATAACACAAAAAACACCATAACCACCTAACCTTAATAAAACACCAGCAAGAATCGTTCTACATGAAATAGGGGCCTCAACATGAGCCTTAGGAAGCCATAAATGAACAAAAAATATCGGCATCTTAACTAAAAAGGCAAGAATTATAAACACATAAAATATAAAATAATAAGATCCAAAATCAACCAATAAAGGAAAATACAAAGTATTAGAAAAATCATAAAACCTAAATAAAACTAAAAATAAAGGCAATCTAGCAACCAGAGTATAAAAAATTAAATAAACACCAGCCTGTAAACGTTCAGGTTGATAACCTCAACCTAAAATCAAAAGTAAAGTAGGAACTAATCTAGCCTCAAAAAAAATATAAAAGGAAAGAAGACTCAATCTAGCAAAAGAACAATAAAGCATAATCATTAAAATTAAGACTATAAAGACAAAAAAATTAGAATGATAAGAACTTAAATAAACTGAACCTCTAGCAGTAATTATTAAAGAACAAATTCAAAAACTAAGCAAAATCAAACTAAAAGAAAAATAATCAATACCAAAATAATATCTAATCATATTCAAATCCGCATATGAATAAACACAAACCATAAAAACAAAAATAGACATAAACATTAAAGAATGAACCAATCATCAACAATTATTAATCAAACAAAGAGGGATCAAAAAAATAGTTATAAATAAATACTTTAACATAAAGATAGACCAAAAGAATTAAAAAATCATTCCCATGAGAACGAATTATTGAAACTAAAATAGAAAGACCTAAAGCACCTTCACAAACAGAAAAAACCAAAAAAATAACAGGAAAAAAATAATCATAATCAAACTCAATAAGAAAAACAATAATTAATATAAATAAAGAAAGAACAATATATTCTAATCTCAAAAGAACCATTAATAAATGCTTATGTTTAGAGGAAAAAACATAAACACCAGCAAAATAAATCAATAAAGAAGTAAAGACAGAGAATATAAACATTAGTTTTAATAGTTTAAAAAAAACGACGGTCTTGTAAACCAGAAATAAGTTCAGCCCCCACTTTTAAAACTTCAGAGGTGGAAAAGCTTTCCATCATCGGTCCCCAAAACCGATATTTTAATAAACTAACCCCGGAAATGATCAAAATAATAATTATATCACTATCAAACGTAATAAATATTAATTTTATTAAATTAAGACACCCAATATCAATAATGCTTTTCATTATCCTACAAACTTTTTTAGTCGGGCTAATAACAGGAACAATAATGGAAAGATATTGATAATCATATATTTTATTTTTAACGTTTCTTGGTGGTATATTAGTTCTATTTATTTATATTACGGGCATTGCATCAAACGAAATATTTCAACCTAAATCAATTACGACAATTATTACCTTAACTATATGAGTATTTATTATATCAATATTAATTATTCTAGATATAACAATATTTATAGACTTTTTCAAAAATACTGAAACTATTGAGAGGCACCCACATGCCTTGCTCATACTGTGGCATCAAGCAGTCAGGCCTGCAAGATGAGTGGTCTGCCAAGCGAGTGGATTCATTCTTAGTTATCGAGTAATATTAGCTCTAGTACTCTCACTTAAGTTACAAGTTATCCTCCTATATGATTACTACGCAACGGAAACGCATATCTGACTATCAGTGATTTACAGAACTCTGACTGTACACTACGCACTGGCAGTACCACATTTTCTTTTTGTCTTTTATTTGACGGCTTTTATTAACACGTGGCCATCCCACTGAATATGAATGGCGCACACATAAATTCGGGACATTATGACAACATACAATTTGAAGGAATAGTCTACCAATCTCTTTCTTTTCACTATCTGATTTATTCTGATAAATTCCCTAACCTAAACACACAAATTCTATAACCTACAAGAATAACATATGATAAATTCCGCCCAGTGGGCATGGCTTTACATTAGTGAATCTCTATATTATGGTCTCGTAATTTATTTAACGCTACAGTGCACTTTCTGGATAGGATGGTGGATCTTTTATTATCTCTCACACTTCGACTCTCACAATCATCATCACGAAACTTTCCTCCAGACCGAGCGGTACAGAAGGAACAAGCATAACCCACTAATCTTTTGAAACTACTTCGCTACACACCCATGGAAACCACACATACCCAAATTACATGACATACACTACACAACAATATGAAATACTACACAGAGAATGGTTACAACATTATCACTTTCAGCTTTCCCACTTCAATTAATATTGATCCCAGTTTCACACGACACTGCCCCACTTTGTAATTCTACTTTCCTACTGTGAACTCTGGAGATAAATGCACGTCTTCCTGTGCAATGCAAGCCATGTGGCGTTGCTGGATAGACGGCCGACTCACCTTACTTCTCTCTCAGAGTTTGAATCTAGCGTCACACGCAATGTAGTATTAATGTATTCATCACACACGCGAACTGATGCCATGGACGAGTACTTCTCATTATCCTTTGTCTCATACACAGATTGAGACTCACACAGTACTCACCATGTGGAAGTACTCGTCTCTAATTTCAAGTCCTGCACACGCCATTTCTTAAATATTTCAACTTATGGTACACACGCTATTTCTTAAATATTTCAACTTATTGTACACACGCTAGTAATTCAGCTTAGCTTAAGCACACGGAAGTATTTCAACTTATTGCTACACGTGGTTTCTTTGTGACCGTTGGTCACTTCCGAAGATTACTACAATCCCATTAATATTACCTGCCTGACATTTAATTCTCCCCACAAAAGTTCCTGAAATAGAGAAATTATTATTTCAAACTACTCTTAAATATTCCACATGCATACCATGCCTCCATTCTTTCGTCATTACGTAGCACAACTAAAACAGGTGTTAACAGCACAGGATCCAGCGGCAGAGTGCCTAAAACATGGCCGTTCTCGAGGTCCTCTCCACCTCTGCTGAAGTGGGGGAGCACCTTACTACCCTATTGGCCAGCTACATTTCAGGCGCTCAAAGCTCTGGTAAATTTCATCTCTTTGGTTCCACCAAAGGTGGCCAAAGGATCGACTCAAAGGTGATCATATATTCACATTCACTATCTGTGGTTAGCAGACGACCATACATTCATTCATTTCAAAAGATCTCACCAAACTGGATGTAGGGATTTATTTTGTGGGAGTGCACATATGATAAATTAAATAAATAAATTGTCATTCTTTCCTACACTGGTATCCGGCTTCTCTGTATTAATTGAAATTGAGTTATTTTACAAAAAAAAGTGTTGTTCTGACAAAAATACTGAAGTATGTTGTACCTATATTCAATGTCGGGCGGTACTGTACCCTTTCACCACCGGCTACCCATGCAGAAAAAAATGGCACGGTACTATCCTTGCAATGCGAGGGTAGTTCCGAACATTTTTTTAAGAAAACTGTATTAGAACAAACATAGCAAGTCATCAAAGTAACCAGGAGGAGACCCTAGCCCCTGGTCACCTCAAATTGACGACCAAATTAGCAAATTATTGACACAGTTGTTGCATTATTGTACTCTCCACAATCCGGAGTAACGTACACATACAAATTTACAACAATTCAAATGACAGATAAAACATCACATCATACAAATAAAAAATAATGGTGAGATAAAAATTTGCTTAGTTACTGGGATCTTCGTTATTTTTACGAGTAATCCAAACTTCACTAATTCTATGACAAATAAAAAAATACTAATTGTACTCATGAAATTTTAAGTAGCTCACCGTCCAAACACAGAACAAGTAATCTGACATTCATAAATTGCGTTGTAATAATCTTTACACGGCAATGTCTAAATACAAAACAAAATCAACAAAAGAAAAAATTTCGTACACTAGTTACATGTAGAATGTCAGGCTCCATACCATTACTCTAAAATATACATCAAACCTACAGAGAAATAAAACTGAGAAGAAAAACAATGAAATATACCACAAGTTACATACTGGTTACGTAATATAGTTCGTCTAAGACATCATGTCCTACCTAATTAACTATCATCACTTAGGCAATTGCCACAACTACTCGACTGTGAGTTTAACCTTATCCTTATCCACCAGTACAAATTCCTGCTGCTGAGCCAGTCAGTCCATCAACTTTGATCAATACACGCAGTAAATAGTTTAGCAATAAGTGCTTGAATCCACCAGTAGCTCTTGTATCTTACTCTACTGCTCATTTCTCTGTTGTCACACATTTAGACGACAAGAACTTGCATTTCGACTAGCCTTCGTTACACTTTAATGTGAAATATCACCACTGTGATAATGAAAATAAGTGGCTTCAGTCAACACACCAACAAGGTCAATACTGTCCACGACATCAAAATGCATCAGTTAATTCCGATATTTGTTGTGCCATGCAAACCCTTGTCCCCTGTGACAACCTTACTGACCAATGCAACAAGAGCCGCTACGTTAGTATTGCGCCACTGGCTAATAATTACAGCATCATTGTACCAAATATTCTAATAAACATGTTACGTGTACTTGATAACCCAGAACAAACAAACAAAAAAAACACACACTAACTATTCTACACACAAATGTTGATAAAATACAATTACACTTGCTGTCCCTTCAGGAATGAAACATATAAAAAAATTTACACAATTACAAGTACAAATACATTATTCCCTATCTTGCGAGTCACACGGAATCATTTCATTCTGTGATTTTCTTGGGGTCGAAAAAGTTGCTGACAGGTTCCCTAGAAAGACTGTTTCGGTGTCAAAGCTCTCCCATGGTTACCCGGACGAAAGTCTTTAAGTCACTCGAATCGGCATTTTGAACACGCACTGAACAGTAAACTGTATCTCATATTAAACACAAATGCCATAGTCACTCTCAGCGTACCATCCACACGAATCTGGTCGTCCAGAAATGGCCCTACAACTACTATTACCCACGGTTCTGTCCTTTCAGTTCATGGTGTAATTAAAAGTCGTAAGTTCCAACAAACAGCACTTATTCCCGCACCAATTAAGGAAATGTCTCCCACTACAAACGCAAATGTCAATGTCCCACTCTAGTTTCTTGCGTTCATACAATAATTAGTCACCAAACGACAACTGTCCTCTTCAAGAATACCAAGCGTCCCACATGCAATTCACAAAGCACACTGAACAAGTCACTGCCAAAAGTTTATGGATCCCACCGTTCAGTGGTCAAGACAAAACAAAACGATCGTCCTGTCTGCTAAAGACAAAATCTTTTCCACCACTCACAACGTGGAAACACCAGTCCTTCACTTTCCACCTTATGGAGACATACGAGCAGTCGTCTTGTTTCACGGCTCCACAGTCCAGTACTAGTTAATAGTTGCTGGGAACAAATGCCCGCCGGGCTCTCCCGCGCGTCGTCCACTCTGCCGTGGCGCCGCTGCGCGCCCCGTTGAGCAGAAGAAACCACCCGCTGCAACCTCCGCGGGATACTTTCCCTAGTCGAAAGGGTGGCGGAACTTATGAATGGCCAGTGGTACGTGCGTGTCGCCCCAGGCCGTTGACCTGCTGTAGCGGGCGCGTGGAGTGTACCTCGACCGGCAGTGGAGTGGGGAGTGCCGCGGCTCTGTCGCCCGTCGCCATGGCAACGTCAGCTCGGCCCGCTAGCGGTATGGGCGTTACGACACCCAATCAGTCAGATCCTTCCGTGCATCTCGCAACATTACATACAAAAGGATATTCTTACATTATTTAAATACTCATTGATTACATGTATTATCTATTAGATACATTGGTAATAAAAGAATCTTTGTTCTAAAAAACATAAAATTATACACCCTAGTTTTCTACACATACAACATCAACATTTATCTCGTCCCTCATACAAAACATGAAAGTGTAAAATAAAAAACAAAAGGAATAATAAGCAATCTATACAGCCCATAATTACAATATCAGATAGTAGGCTACTCTAACATCCTATCACAGTGAAAATATTAGAAACTGTTGATTCTAAAACCACAATATGCAATGAACCTTTGTGCTTGTGACAGACTGAAATTAATACCCCTTGAAAGTGTTCTAACAAAAAAATAAGAAATAATCTACACAGCTCACAATTACCTACCACAGGTTATTAAATATTAAACTACTTTAACATCCTAACACAATAAACATTTTAGAAACTGATGACTCTAAATCTACAGCATACAATGCACCTTTGTGCATGTGACAGACTGAAATTAGTATCTCTTTATATATTTTACATTTTATTATATATAACAACATTTCTAGGACACGTATGTACCATCCACATATCAGATCCTGACCTGCCATCGAGGTTCATCCCAATCAAACAATAAAACACAATAATGTTTTAGTTATGGATTGGTAGCATCCCCTTTACATGAGTGTGCGCATTTATCACACTAAGTTTTACGACTCTCACTCACCAGACATCACATTTTCCTTCTCATTCAATCCATTAATACACTAACAGAATAGGTCTAGAAGTCAGCTAACCTTAACACCACCACACTCACGACAACATACCATACCTTCGCTCCCTTATACTCATAACACCACCACTCTCACGACAACATACCATACCTTCGCTCCCTTATACTCAACCATATAACACATGAAGCTGGAAATTATGAGAGGCACCCACATGCCTTGCTCATACTGTGGCATCAAGCAGTCAGGCCTGCAAGATGAGTGGTCTGCCAAGCGAGTGGATTCATTCTTAGTTATCGAGTAATATTAGCTCTAGTACTCTCACTTAAGTTACAAGTTATCCTCCTATATGATTACTACGCAACGGAAACGCATATCTGACTATCAGTGATTTACAGAACTCTGACTGTACACTACGCACTGGCAGTACCACATTTTCTTTTTGTCTTTTATTTGACGGCTTTTATTAACACGTGGCCATCCCACTGAATATGAATGGCGCACACATAAATTCGGGACATTATGACAACATACAATTTGAAGGAATAGTCTACCAATCTCTTTCTTTTCACTATCTGATTTATTCTGATAAATTCCCTAACCTAAACACACAAATTCTATAACCTACAAGAATAACATATGATAAATTCCGCCCAGTGGGCATGGCTTTACATTAGTGAATCTCTATATTATGGTCTCGTAATTTATTTAACGCTACAGTGCACTTTCTGGATAGGATGGTGGATCTTTTATTATCTCTCACACTTCGACTCTCACAATCATCATCACGAAACTTTCCTCCAGACCGAGCGGTACAGAAGGAACAAGCATAACCCACTAATCTTTTGAAACTACTTCGCTACACACCCATGGAAACCACACATACCCAAATTACATGACATACACTACACAACAATATGAAATACTACACAGAGAATGGTTACAACATTATCACTTTCAGCTTTCCCACTTCAATTAATATTGATCCCAGTTTCACACGACACTGCCCCACTTTGTAATTCTACTTTCCTACTGTGAACTCTGGAGATAAATGCACGTCTTCCTGTGCAATGCAAGCCATGTGGCGTTGCTGGATAGACGGCCGACTCACCTTACTTCTCTCTCAGAGTTTGAATCTAGCGTCACACGCAATGTAGTATTAATGTATTCATCACACACGCGAACTGATGCCATGGACGAGTACTTCTCATTATCCTTTGTCTCATACACAGATTGAGACTCACACAGTACTCACCACGTGGAAGTACTCGTCTCTAATTTCAAGTCCTGCACACGCCATTTCTTAAATATTTCAACTTATGGTACACACGCTATTTCTTAAATATTTCAACTTATTGTACACACGCTAGTAATTCAGCTTAGCTTAAGCACACGGAAGTATTTCAACTTATTGCTACACGTGGTTTCTTTGTGACCGTTGGTCACTTCCGAAGATTACTACAATCCCATTAATATTACCTGCCTGACATTTAATTCTCCCCACAAAAGTTCCTGAAATAGAGAAATTATTATTTCAAACTACTCTTAAATATTCCACATGCATACCATGCCTCCATTCTTTCGTCATTACGTAGCACAACTAAAACAGGTGTTAACAGCACAGGATCCAGCGGCAGAGTGCCTAAAACATGGCCGTTCTCGAGGTCCTCTCCACCTCTGCTGAAGTGGGGGAGCACCTTACTACCCTATTGGCCAGCTACATTTCAGGCGCTCAAAGCTCTGGTAAATTTCATCTCTTTGGTTCCACCAAAGGTGGCCAAAGGATCGACTCAAAGGTGATCATATATTCACATTCACTATCTGTGGTTAGCAGACGACCATACATTCATTCATTTCAAAAGATCTCACCAAACTGGATGTAGGGATTTATTTTGTGGGAGTGCACATATGATAAATTAAATAAATAAATTGTCATTCTTTCCTACACTGGTATCCGGCTTCTCTGTATTAATTGAAATTGAGTTATTTTACAAAAAAAAGTGTTGTTCTGACAAAAATACTGAAGTATGTTGTACCTATATTCAATGTCGGGCGGTACTGTACCCTTTCACTATAAATGTTGATAATTCAATCAATTATCAAGAAATAACAATATCTTTAGAAAAACGATATAATAGACTAACATTTATTATTACAATAATAATAATAATTTATTTATTTTTGGCACTATTAGCAGTTGTAAAAACACCAATATTAACCAGGGGCCTATTCGTAAAATAAGATAATTTACTAATGAATAAACCCTTACGATTAAGACATCCTTTAATTAAAATCATTAATAACTCTTTAGTTGATTTACCTGCACCAACAAATATTTCATTTTGATGAAATTTGGGGTCCCTACTAGGACTATGTTAAGTAATTCAAATTGTAACCGGACTATTTTTAGCTATACATTATACATCAAATATTGAAATAGCGTTTAGTAGTGTAGTTCACATCTGCCGAGACGTAAATAATGTTTGAATTATTCGAACCTTACACGCAAATGGAGCTTCTATATTTTTTATTTGTATTTATTTACATGTAGGACGAGGAATTTACTATGGATCCTACATATACATGCACACCTGAATAATGGGTACAGTAATTCAATTCTTAGTTATAGCAACCGCATTTATAGGATACGTTTTACCTTGAGGTCAAATATCATTCTGAGGTGCGACAGTAATTACTAATTTATTATCAGCAATTCCATATTTAGGAACAGATTTAGTTCAATGGGTATGAGGAGGGTTTGCTGTTGATAATGCAACATTAAACCGATTCTTTACATTCCATTTTGTACTACCGTTTATTATTGCTGCCATGGCAGCAATTCATTTATTTTTCCTCCACCAAACAGGGTCTAATAACCCTTTACGACTAAATGGAGATATTGAAAAAATCCCGTTTCACCCATACTTTACTTTCAAGGACTATTACATTTGTATTAATAACATCATTATTAATTATATTATGCTTGATTAATCCTTACCTTCTAGGGGATGCAGATAATTTTGTACCTGCTAACCCATTAATAACTCCCGTCCATATCCAACCAGAATGATATTTCTTATTTGCATATGCAATTCTACGATCAATCCCTAATAAGCTAGGGGGTTTTATTGCACTATTCTTATCAATTAGAATCTTAATAATTTTACCATTTTACAATAAAACACCATTTCGAGGTATTCAATTCTATCCTATTAATCAAATTTTATTCTGAATTATAGTAGTTGTTGTATGCTTATTAACATGAATTGGTAAACGACCTGTTGATGAACCTTACATTATAACAGGACAAATCTTAACAATTGTCTACTTTACATACTTCTTAATTAATGTACATATTGCAAATGCGTGAGATAAACTAATTAAGGAATAATAAATTAATTAGCTTAGGAAAAGCATATGTTTTGAAAACATAAAACTAGAAGTTTAGCTCTTCTATTAACTTTTGCCCGCATCTCGTGGTCGTGCGGTAGCGTTCTCGCTTCCCACGCCCGGGTTCCCGGGTTCGATTCCCGGCGGGGTCAGGGATTTTCTCTGCCTCGTGATGGCTGGGTGTTGTGTGCTGTCCTTAGGTTAGTTAGGTTTAAGTAGTTCTAAGTTCTAGGGGACTTATGACCACAGCAGTTGAGTCCCATAGTGCTCAGAGCCATTTGAACCATTTGAACCATTAACTTTTCTTAAAAAATTTCACTACATAAATGAAATAAATAAAATCTTTAAACCGACAAAGAAAATAAAAAAATTTAAAGATAAAGGCAAAAAACTTTTTCAAGCTAAGTACATTAACTTATCATAACGAAAACGTGGTAATGTTCCCCGAACTCAAATAAACCCAAAGGACATTACAGCAAGCTTAATAAAAAATATAAAAGAATAAAAATCACCACCTACAAAAATTAAAGCTAATAATATTCTTATAAAAACAATTCTTGTATACTCTGCTAAAAAAATTAAAGTAAATCCACCTGCACCATATTCAATATAAAAACCTGAAACTAACTCAGATTCACCTTCGGCAAAGTCAAAAGGAGTACTGTTAGTTTCAGCTAAACAAGAAGCAAAACAAGCTAAAGCTAAAGGAAAAGAAATAATAATAAATCAACAATAAAGCTGGTAACTTATAAAATCAAACATGTTAAAACTACCAATTAAAATAATTAAAGATAATAAAATTAAAGCCAAACTAACTTCATATGAAATTGTTTGAGCAACAGAACGAAGAGAACCTAATAAAGAATAATTTGAATTAGAAGACCAACCAGCAATTATAACACTATTAACACCTAATCTAGTACAATATAAAAAAAACAAAAATCCATAAGAAAAAGAACACATATAAATCAAGTAAGGGAAAATTACTCAAACAGCCAAGGAAATTAATAAATTAAAAACAGGAGAAAAATAGTAAAGTAAATAATTAGATATAATAGGAATTGGCTGCTCCTTACAAATTAACTTAATAGCATCACTAAAGGGCTGAGGAATTCCTACAAAACCTACTTTATTTGGGCCCTTTCGAATTTGGATGTAAACTGAAACCTTATGCTCTAATAAAGTTAAAAAAGCAACACTAATTAAAACACAAATAACTAATAAAAGAAAATTCAAAATAAACATAAATAAATCATAAAGTATCAATACTATTTGTAGAAAAAATCTACATAAATGAATTCTAAATTCAACACATTAATCTGTCAAAATAGTGATTTAATTAATATTAATCAATAAAATAAAAAATATTTTAACCATATGGTCCTTTCGTACTAATATGAATCAATAATCTTAGGATAGAAACCGACCTGGCTCACGCTGGTCTGAACTCAGATCATGTAAGAATTTAAAGGTCGAACAGACCTAATCGCTGGGCTACTGCACCGAAAATTTTTCTTAATCCAACATCGAGGTCGCAATCTGCTTTGTCGATATGAGCTCTCAAAAACAATTACGCTGTTATCCCTAAGGTAACTTAATCTTTTGATCATAAATTATGGATCGAAACAACAAACATAAATAAATGATATAATAATGAAGAGTTTATTTATTCTTCATGTCACCCCAACAAAACATCATCATTAAATATAGAAAGACAAACAAAAAACTATATAAAAATAAAATGTTAAGCTCTATAGGGTCCTCTCGTCCTAAAGAAAAATTTAAGCCTTTTGACGCAAAGGTTATATTCAAAAATTTATTAAGAGACAGTTGATTTCTCGTCAAGCCATTCATTCCAGCCACTAATTAAGAGACTAATGATTATGCTACCTTTGCACGGTAAAATACCGCGGCTCTTTAAAAATCTGCTCAGTGAGCAGGCCAGATCTCAAAGTATTTTCAAGAGGACATGTTTTTGATAAACAAGCGGAAATCAATTTTGCCTAGTTCCTTATAATAAGTTCACAAGGTAAAAATTATATACAAATAAATATACTAATTCTATCATTACTACAAAAATTTTAAAATTAAATAAATAATCTTAATAAAAAACCTAAAATAATTATAAAATGAAAATAAAAAATAATGAACTAAAACGTAATCTTAAAGATAGCTGGTTTAAAGCTTACTATTATATTTTATAAATCATATTATAGGTTATTAACTTCAAAGCTTATCCCTTAA
The DNA here is from genome assembly GCF_023864275.1 of Schistocerca cancellata. Lineage (NCBI taxonomy): Eukaryota > Metazoa > Arthropoda > Insecta > Orthoptera > Acrididae > Schistocerca > Schistocerca cancellata. The sequence goes on from NC_064629.1 coordinate 265,913,359, forward strand.
AGAATAAATAAGTTAATATTTATACTTAAAAAATTAAATAAAAACAATTAACTTCAAAAAATTAAATTTTTTCTTAAGAAACTAGATATCTTGGGAAACGATTAACATCTCATTTCTATAAATAATAAAATCTACTTTTAAAAATTTAAAATAATATTTCATAAAACAATTACATTACCAATAAACTATAATCTAAAAAATCAATTCTACAAAATATACTAAGACAAAATTCGACAAAATTATTTTTATTAAATAATTAAAGAAACAAAAAATAAATATAATAAAATAAATAATCAAGATATCCTCTGAATGGAATGAGATACCGCCAAATTCTTTGGGTTTAAAGACATTAACTAATAGTACCCTGGTAAATATAATTAACATTTAAAATAATAGGTTGTCTAATCCTAGTTTATTATTTAAATTTCACAGAAATATAAAAAGAGCTATAAATAAATTTTAACATTTCACCTTACAAATTTATATTTTAACCCTAAAAATATAAACAACTGTTTTAACCAATACTATTCACTTGTATCAATTGTATAACCGCAGCTGCTGGCACGAATTATGCCGATACTAATCAATTGCTAAATCAAAAATCACTTGATAATTAAATCAAATTACTGCAAAATAGAACATTTAGTTTAACAAAACTTACATATAATACAAAGAAAAAGTGAATAAATAGGCAAGAATAAAACTTTTGGAAACAAAATAAGAAATTCAAAAATTTTTAAAATTAAGAAAAAATAAAAGATTCAAATATTTAAAGAAAAAAAAGGAAAAAAAACATAAATAGTGACAAAAAAAAAGAAACGCGCCCTCGAATGACCACAACAAGTTCTCTATTATATATAAATAAAGATTAATATGAACATGTATACCAATAAATGTATTATATTCTTTCTTATTTAATCTTTCTTTTCACTAATAATAAAGAAAGATTAAATAATATAATAAATATATTTTATACAATTATGTAAATTAATGTAATATGTTATTAATATAAAATTAACTTTATATTAAGTTAACTTAAATATTAATTAAATAAATAATTTAATTATGGGAAATATATTATTCGAACCTTCCACGCATATGGAGCTTCTATATTTTTTATTTGTACTTATTTACATGTAGGACGAGGAATTTACTACGGATCCTACATATACATGCACACCTGCATAATTGGTACAGTAAGTCTATTCTTAGTTATAGCAACCACATTTATAGGATACGTTTTACCTTGAGGTCAAATATCATTCTGAGGTGCGACAGTAATTACTAATTTATTATCAGCAATTCCATATTTTGGAACAGATTTGGTTCAATGGGTATGAGGAGGGTTTGCTGTTGATAATGCAACATTAAACCGATTCTTTACATTCCATTTTGTACTACTGTTTATTATTGCTGCCATGGCAGCAATAGGAATCCAACCTTTTAATCCTATACAAATTCCATTACTTAATACAGCTATTGATTTAGCATCAGGAGTAACAGTAACATGAGCACATCATAGTTTAATAGAATCTAATCATACTCAAGCATTACAAGGACTATTCTTCACAGTATTACTAGGACTATACTTCACTATACTTCAAGCATATGAGTATTGAGAAGCACCCTTCACCATTGCAGACGCAGGTTATGGATCAACATTCATTGTTGCAACAGGATTCCATGGGCTACATGTAATTATCGGAACAATCTTCTTATCAACATGTGTACTTCGACATTCAATAAACCAATTCTCACCAAGACACCACTTTGGATTTGAAGCAGCAGCATGATATTGACACTTTGTAGATGTAGTGTGATTATTCTTATACATCTCTATTTATTGATGAGGTAGATAATTGTTTTCCTAGTATAAATAGTACATTTGACTTCCAATCAAAAAGCTTGATATTAATCAAGAAAAACAATCCTAATTTTATCTACAAGAATTTTTATTAGATTTATTATTCCAATAATTGTTATAATCCTTGCAACAACACTATCAAAAAATTAATTAATGACCGAGAAAAAAGATCACCATTTGAGAGTGGATTTGACCCAAAGAGATCAGCACGAATACCCTTCTCAATTCGATTCTTCTTAATTGCAGTAATTTTCTTAATTTTTGACGTAGAAATCGCACTAATCCTTCCAATTGTAATTATTTTTAAAACTTCAGATATTATAATCTGAACAATATCAACAATATTTTTTATTATAGTATTACTAGGAGGACTATATCATGAATGAAATCAAGGAGCTTTACAATGAGTAGAATAAAGGGTTGTAGTTAACTATAACATTTGGGTTGCATTCAAAAAGTATTGATATAATCAATCAACCTTAAATAGAATAAGAAGCGAAATATAGCAGTCAGTTTCAACCTGGAAGGTTGGTAAATAAAATACTCTTATTCTTATTAATTGAAGCCAAAAAGAGGCGTATTACTGTTAATAATATAATTGAACTATAAAGTTCCAATTAAGGAAATGTAAAGTCAATATGAAAGCTGCTAACTTTTTATATTAGCGGTTAAATTCCGTTAATATTTCTAAAATTTATATAGTTTAAATAAAACATTACATTTTCACTGTAAAAATAATATATGTATATTTATAAATACCTAAAAGTAAAAATACTTCCTTAACATCTTCAGTGTTACGCTCTAATCATAAGCTATTTAAGTAAACGAAAAATAATATCACCAAAATAAACATTCAAAAAATAAAAGTTAAAAGATAAATCTTAAAATTAGAATCATATCAACCTTGTATATAACCAATTAAATAAATAAATAGTCTATATAAACCTTGACCACCAAATAATTCACCCCAACCATAATCAAATGATTTAGATGAATAATAACCCAATTTTAAAGGAATATATCTAATAAACTTAGTTGAAAGAAAAGGTATAAACCACATAGAACCAGCAAATCTGACAAAAGAAAGTATACTTAAAGAAAATAAATTTTGAGAAAAATCAAAATTAGAAATAAGATAACCTAAATAAGCACCCAACACAACTACAGTAATAGTTAAAAACTTTAAATAATAGGGCAAAGCAATAACATGAGGAATAGGAAAAATTAATCAAGACAAAAGACTGCCACGAAAAAAAGCAACAAATAATAAACCAATTATACCAAACGAAATATAATAACCCTTATCATCAAAAGAAAATCCAGAATAAAAATTATTATCACCAGACATTGAATAATAAAAAAGACGAAAAGAATAAGAAGCAGTTAAGCCAGTAGAAAAGAAATAGAGAAAAATTTAAACAATTAATTCATCTTAAACATACCATTTCAAGAATTAAATCATTGGAATAAAAGCCAGCTAAAAATGGTATATCACACAAAGAGAAACTAGAAACATTAAAACAAACTGAAGTTAAAGGCATAAAATTAACAATAGAACCTATAAAACGAATGTCCTGAGAATCCTTTAAATTATGAATTATTGAACCTGCACACATAAACAATAAAGCCTTAAATAAAGCATGAGCTAATAAATGAAAAAATGCAAGTTTGGGGTAACCCACAGCCAAAATTCTTATTATTAAACCAAGTTGTCTTAAAGTAGAAAGAGCAAAATTTTCTTCAAATCAAATTCAAAATTCGCCCCTAAACCAGCCATAAATATAGTTATACAACCAATTAAAAGCAAAAATCAGCCACAATTATAAGTATCTAATATTGGTCTGAAACGAATTAATAAATAAACCCCAGCAGTAACAAGAGTAGAAGAATGAACCAAAGCAGAAACAGGAGTAGGAGCAGCTATAGCAGCAGGAAGCCAAGAAGAAAAGGGAATTTGAGCTCTTTTAGTTATAGCTGCTAAAACAATTAATATAGTAATAAGCTTTATTTCAAAAGAATTAGAAATAAAATCATAATAATAAATGTAATTCAACCACCAAAATTTAATATTCAAGCAATACAAATTAAAATAGCAACATCACCAATACGATTAGAAAGTGCAGTTAATATACCCGCACTATAAGATTTCACATTTTGGTAATAAATAACTAAACAATAAGAAACTAAACCTAAACCATCCCATCCTAACAAAATTCTAATCAAATTAGGACTAATAAATAAAAAGTGATATTGGCTCTGAGGTGTGTACACATCGCCCGTCGCTTTTATTATTGATTATTCTATTTTATAGTTTTATTTTAGCTTCAATTTAGATGAGATAAGTCGTAACATAGTAGATGCACTGGAATGTGTATCTAGTAAGAGTTTCAAGATATAACTTATTAGTAAAGTGTTTCATTTACACTGAAAATTTTTCTGTGCAAATCAGGATATCTTGATTATTTATTTTATTATATTTATTTTTTGTTTATTTAATTATTTAATAAAAATAGTATATTTTGTGGAATTGATTTTTTAGATTATAGTTTATTGGTAATGTAATTGTTTTATGAAATATTATTTTAAATTTTTAAAAGTAGATGTTATTTATTGTAACTTTTGTATCAGGTTTATCAAATTTTAGTATTTATTTTACTTGTCTCGATTTGGGTTGATTTATAAATAATTTACAGTTAATGTATCCTACTTAGTATTAAATTATTTATAGAAATGAGATGTTAATCGTTTCCCAAGATATCTAGGTTATTAAGAAAAAATTTAATTTTTTGAAGTTAATTGTTTCTATTTTTATTTTTTAAGTATAAATATTAACTTATTTATTCTTTAAGGGATAAGCTTTGAAGTTAATAACCTATAATTTGTTTTATAAAATATAATAGTAAGCTTTAAACCAGCTATCTTTAAGATTACGTTTTAGTTCATTATTTTTTATTTTGATTTTATAATTATTTTAGGTTTTTTATTAAGATTATTTATTTAATTTTAAAATTTTTGTAATAATGATAGAATTAGTATATTTATTTGTATATAATTTTTACCTTGTGAATTTACTATAAGGGACTAGGCAAAATTGATTTCCGCCTGTTTATCAAAAACATGTCCTCTTGAAAATACTTTGGTGTCTGGCCTGCTCACTGAGCAGATTTTTAAAGAGCCGCGGTATTTTGACCGTGCAAAGGTAGCATAATTAGTCTCTTAATTAGTGGCTGGAATGAATGGCTTGACGAGAAATCAACTGTCTCTAAATTAATTTTTGAATTTATTTTTTGAGTCAAAAGGCTTAAATTTTTCTTTAGGACGAGAAGTCCCTATAGAGCTTAACATTTTATTTTTATATAGTTTTTTGTTTGTCTTTCTACATTTAATGTTGATGTTTTGTTGGGGTGACATGAAGAATAAATAAACTCTTCATTATCATATCATTTATTTTTATTTGTTGTTTTGATCCATAATTTATGATTATAAGATTAAGTTACCTTAGGGATAACAGCGTAATTGTTTTTGAGAGCTCATATCGACAAAGCAGATTGCGACCTCGATGTTGGATTAAGAAAAATTTTGGGTGCAGTAGCCCAGTGGTTAGGTCTGTTCGACCTTTAAATTCTTACATGATCTGAGTTCAGACCGGCGTGAGCCAGGTCAGTTTCTATCCTAAGATTATTAATTGATATTAGTACGAAAGGACCATATGGTTAAAATATTTTTTATTTTATTGATTAATATTAATTAAATTACTATTTTGACAGATTAATGTGTTGAATTTAGAATTCATGTATGTAGATTTTTTCTACATATAGTATTGATACTTTATGATTTAATTATGTTTATTTTGAATTGTCTTTTATTAGTTATTTGTGTTTTAATTAGTGTTGCTTTTTTAACTTTATTAGAGCATAAGGTTTTAGGTTACATCCAAATTCGAAAGGGCCCAAATAAAGTAGGTTTTGTAGGAATTCCTCAACCCTTTAGTGATGCTATTAAGTTAATTTGTAAGGAGCAGCCAATTCCTATTATATCTAATTATTTACTTTATTATTTTTCTCCTGTTTTTAATTTAATAATTTCCTTGGCTGTTTGAGTAATTTTCCCTTACTTGACTTATATGTGTTCCTTTTCTTATGGATTTTTGTTTTTTATGTTGTACTAGATTAGGTGTTAATAGTGTTATAATTGCTGGTTGGTCTTCTAATTCAAATTATTCTTTATTAGGTTCTCTTCGTTCTGTTGCTCAAACAATTTCATATGAAGTTAGTTTGGCTTTAATTTTATTATCTTTAATTATTTTAATTGGTAGTTTTAACATGTTTGATTTTATAAATTACCAGCTTTATTGTTGATTTATTATTATTTCTTTTCCTTTAGCTTTAGCTTGTTTTGCTTCTTGTTTAGCTGAAACTAACCGTACTCCTTTTGACTTTGCCGAAGGTGAATCTGAGTTAGTTTCAGGTTTTAATATTGAATACGGTGCAGGTGGATTTACTTTAATTTTTTTAGCTGAGTATACAAGAATTGTTTTTATAAGAATATTATTAGCTTTAATTTTTGTAGGTGGTGATTTTTATTCTTTTATATTTTTTATTAAGCTTGCTGTAATGTCCTTTGGGTTTATTTGAGTTCGGGGAACATTACCACGTTTTCGTTATGATAAGTTAATGTACTTAGCTTGAAAATGTTTTTCGCCTTTACCTTTAAATTTTTTTATTTTCTTTGTCGGTTTAAAGATTTTATTTATTTCATTTATTTAGTGAAATTTTTTAAGAAAAGTTAATAGAAGAGTTAAACTTCTAGTTTTATGTTTTCAAAACATATGCTTTTCCTAAGCTAATTAACTTATTATTCTTTAATTAGTTTATCTTATGCGTTTCCAATATGTACATTAATTAAGAAGTATGTAAAGTAGATAATTGTTAAGATTTGTCCTGTTATAATGTAAGGTTCTTCAACAGGTCGTTTACCAATTCATGTTAATAAGCATACAACAACTATTATAATTCAGAATAAAATTTGATTAATAGGATAGAATTGAATACCTCGAAATGGTGTTTTATGATAAAATGGTAAAATTATTAAGATTCTAATTGATAAGAATAGTGCAATAACACCCCCTAGCTTATTAGGGGTTGATCGTAGAATTGCATATGTAAATAAGAAATATCATTCTGGTTGGATATGGACGGGAGTTACTAATGGGTTAACAGGTACAAAATTATCTGGATCCCCTAGAAGGTAAGGATTAATCAAGCATAATATAAATAATAATGATGTTATTAATACAAATGTAATAGAGTCCTCGAAAGTACAGTATGTGTGAAAAAGGATTTTTTCAATATCTCCATTTAGTCGTAGAGGGTTATTAGACCCTGTTTGGTGGAGGAAAAATAAAAGAATTGCTGCCATTGCAGGAATAATAAATGGTAGTACAAAATGGAATGTAAAGAATCGGTTTAATGTTGCATTATCAACAGCAAACCCTCCTCATACCTATTGAACTAAATCTGTTCCTAAATATGGAATTGCTGATAATAAATTAGTAATTACTGTCGCACCTCAGAATGATATTTAACCTCAAGGTAAAACGTATCCTATAAATGCGGTTGCTATAACTAAGAATAGAATTACTGTACCAATTATTCAGGTGTGCATGTATATGTAAGATCCGTAGTAAATTCCTGGTCCTACATGTAAAAAAATACAAATAAAAAATATAGAAGCTCCATTTGCGTGTAAGGTTCTAATAATTCAACTATTATTTTCGTCTCGGCAGATGTGAACTACACTACTAAACGCTATTTCAATATTTGATGTATAATGCATAGCTAAAAGTAGTCCGGTTACAATTTGAATTACTAAACATAGTCCTAGTAGGGACCCAAAATTTCATCAAAATGAAATATTTGTTGGTGCAGGTAAATCAACTAAAGAGTTATTAATGATTTTAATTAAAGGATGTCTTAATCGTAAGTGTTTATTCATTAGTAAATTATCTTATTTTACGAATAGGCCCCTGGTTTATGTTGGTGATTTTAACAACTACTAATAGTGCCAAAAATAAATAAATTATTATTATTATTGTAATAATAAATGTTGGTCTATTATATAGTTTTTCTAAAAATATTGTTATTTCTTGATAATTGATTGAGTTATCAATATTTATAGTTTCAGCATTTTTGAAAAAGTCGATAAATATTGTTATATCTAGAATAATTAATATTGATATAATAAATACTCATATAGTTAAGGTAATAATTATCGTAATTGATTCAGGTTGATATATTTCGTTTGATGCAATGCCCGTAATATAAATAAATAGAACTAATATACCACCAAGAAACGTTAAAAATAAAATATATGATAATCAATATCTTTGCATTATTGTTCCTGTTATTAGCCCGACTAAAAAAGTTTGTAGGATAATGAAAAACATTATTGATATTGGGTGTCTTAATTTAATAAAATTAATATTTATTACGTTTGATAGTGATATAATTATTATTTTGATCATTTCAGGGGTTAGTTTATTAAAATATCGGTTTTGGGGACCGATGATGAAAAGCTTTTCCATCTCTGAAGTTTTAAAAGTGGGGGCTGAACTTATTTCCGGTTTACAAGACCAGCGTTTTTTTTTTAAACTATTAAAACTAATGTTTATATTCTCTGTCTTTACTTCTTTATTGATTTATTTTGCGGGTGTTTATGTTTTTTCCTCTAAACATAAGCATTTATTAATGGTTCTTTTGAGATTAGAATATATTGTTCTTTCTTTATTTATATTAATTATTGTTTTTCTTATTGAGTTTGATTATGATTACTTTTTTCCTGTTATTTTTTTGGTTTTTTCTGTTTGTGAAGGTGCTTTAGGTCTTTCTATTTTAGTTTCAATAATTCGTTCTCATGGGAATGATTTTTTTAATTCTTTTGGTCTATCTTTATGTTAAAGTATTTATTTATAACTATTTCTTTGATCCCTCTTTGTTTGGTTAATAATTGTTGATGATTGGTTCATTCTTTAATGTTTATGTCTAGTTTTGTTTTTATGGTTTGTGTTTATTCATATGCGGATTTGAATATGATTAGATAGTATTTTGGTATTGATTATTTTTCTTTTAGTTTGATTTTGCTTAGCTTTTGAATTTGTTCTTTAATAATTTCTGCTAGAGGTTCAGTTTTTATCAAAGATGCCGATATTTTTGGTTCATTTATGGCTTCCTAAGGCTCATGTTGAGGCCCCTATTTCAGGTAGAATGATTCTTGCTGGTGTTTTATTAAAGTTAGGTGGTTATGGTATTTTTCGTGTTATGAAGGTTATTTCTTATTTGGGTTTAAAGTTTAATTATTTTTGATTGTCTTTAGGCTTATCTGGTGGGGTTATTGTTAGATTTATTTCTTTTCGTCAGGTTGATTTAAAGTCTTTAATTGCATATTCTTCTGTTGCTCATATAAGAATAGTTATTGGAGGATTGATGACTATGAATTGATGGGGTTGTATAGGTTCTCTTTCTTTAATGGTTGATCATGGTTTGTGTTCTTCTGGTTTATTTTGTTTATCTAATATTATTTATGAGTGTTTAGGTAGACGAAGATTATTAATTAACAAGGGTATAATTAATTTGATACCAAGAATGGCTTTATGATGATTCCTTTTGAGCTCTTCTAATATAGCTGCTCCTCCTTCTTTAAATTTGGGAGGTGAACTTAGATTATTAAGTAGAATTATGTCTTGATCTTCTTTTAGATTTCTTGCTTTAATTTTTTTGTCTTTTTTTAGAGCTGTTTATACTTTATACATGCATTCTTATTCTCAACATGGTAATTATTATTCTGGTGTTTATACTTGTTATCTTTGTTATTTTCGTGAATATCATCCTTTACTTTTGCATTGATTACCTTTAAATATTCTTTGTTTAAAGGGGGAGTATTTTTTTGTTTAGGTTGCTTAAGTATTATAATTAAAAATGTTGTTTTGTGGAATCAATGATACGAATTTTTTCATCTTAGGCCGTGAATTTGTTTTCTATTTGTTCTTTGAGTTTTTTCTTTATTTTTTTCTAGAACTGTAATTTTTATTTTGGGTATTTATTATTTAATAATTGATTATAGAGTTTTTGTTGAATGAGAACTTTTTAATTTAAATGGTTCTATGGTTGTTATGACTTTAATTTTGGATTGAATGTCTCTTATTTTTATGTCTTTTGTTATGTATATTTCTTCTTTGGTTATTTATTATAGAGAGGACTATATATTGGGAGAAAAAAATTTAAATCGTTTTATTATTATTGTTTTAATATTTATTCTTTCTATAGGTTTTTTAATTATTAGTCCTGATTTGATTAGAATTTTATTAGGATGGGATGGTTTAGGTTTAGTTTCTTATTGTTTAGTTATTTATTACCAAAATTGAAACGTCCCCTTAGAATAATTTATACAAGACTGTGCTTAACCTGACACACAATGTTTTTAGCGCAACGCAATCTGACTATCAAAGATCCCTGCAAAAGAATGGCCCTGAGTAACATTAAACTACACCTTTCAGAAATCACTTACCTCACAAAAATCTCCATTACTCGAACTACTGCAATACGGCGAGCGCCACTACTGCCAGCTAAATAAAAGATTCAAACTAAGGAAGGCACTAACTACTGATAGAGATAGTTAGCAAATGAAAGATATTAATAGAGAACAAACAATGTATTTACCTTAATATTCATAATTGACATCCAGTCTTACAGATTATCAAAACTCCGCCATCTCTCTCCCCACATCCACCACTGCTGGCGGCTCACCTCCAACTGTGCAACGCTACGCGCTGTTCACATTCAGCTATAGCAGTTCATGACAACAATGGCAGGCAACAATGCAAACTAGCCACATACTGCACACAGCACAGCCAGTGATTTTCATACAGAGCGCTACGTAACGTTGCCAATAAGAAAACATAAACAAGAAAACATATACAGCCTACTTACATAGCCCCCATGCGCCCCACAAAAAATTTTACAAATGTTGTTGGGCACTGGCCAATACAGATTTGAAAAAATTTTTCATAATTACAATAACAAAGATATCAAATGCACACACTTATTTATACAATGTTGGTCAAAAGCTAAAATTTTCTCACAGTCCATAAAGACAGTCCAGATTGTTCATCATAATAGTAATTACAGTTTTTGTTTTTCACAAAGTCTCATTAGTAAAAGAAATTGCACACAGAAGTAGTGGATTTCCATGCAGTCTTGAAGAAGTAGTGTTGTCCTTCCAATGGAAAGACAGTGCTGACTCTTGAAATGCTGACAGGTAATGGGCCACAACAGAGCAAACCCACAGCAGAGTCAGTCGAAGTTGATGAATATTGGTAGGTAGGTCATCACAGAGTAGACCCACTGTAGTCCTGGTAGAAATTGTGGTATTGGTGGGCCACCAGAGGTGCAGACCCACTGCAGTCCTTGTAGAAATAATTGTATTGGTGGGCCATCAGAGATGCAGACCCATTGTAGTCCTTGTAGAGATTGTGGTATTGGTGGGCCACCAGAGGTGCAGACCCACTGCAGTCCTTGTGGAGACGGCCAGCAGCCATCTGTTGCGACTGTGCAGGTGCACATTCACCATCGAAGAGTCTTGCGGAGAATATAGCAAGTCCATAAACCACCACTTGTCCACTCACAAAGTTTTTCTTTTTTTCTAATTGTCCTTAGAACCAGCAATGCTGTTATCCAGTCCCTTGCTGAATTATTAACACACGTGCAAACACTATCAGTCCCTACTTCTCGTCCATATACTATGACCAACAGAAACGTGTGCAGTGAAATGTAACTTACAAGTTACTTAATTTGATTAACTGGCGTCAATTACAATTATATAACATAAGAATACAATTACAAAGATACAAAATACATCATTAAAAACATAACAATACAGATAACATTTGTAGTAATAGGGGCTTTACAAAAGAATAGAAATAAACATATACATCAGTGTTACAGGAATTATGACATAAGTAAATACATAAAAGATCAGAATAACTTGCGAAACATCAACTTCACACATGAGCATTAAAACAAAACAGAATAAATAATGTCTAACATCTTTACAAAGAAAATACCATATTATTAATGCAAAGTATATTTGAGGATAACAGTATTCCTCATCATAGTGAATGTAGCTGAGTATTAGAAAAATTCTATAACATAAGTCTTATCAGATAAACATATAAAGACAGGAAAAACACAAATACACAAGGGTACACAAACATATAGAGGGATGACACAAAAGGAAAGGACAGGGTTTGTTTTACTGCAGTATTTTGCATGGAGATCTCCCTTCGTTCATCATTATTCTCAAAAAGTCCTATCTAAGCCTGCTTTCTGTATTCAGTTCACATCCTCTGTCAAAAATAGTTTTTCTCCACTGTACACTACCCTTTTTTTTTGCCAAACCTTTTTCGTATAGCTTCTCAATGCATTTCTTCCAATTCATCATAACTCATTGTCTTATAGGTTACCCCCTCTTAAGCTAACTTAAATCTACTGAGCTCAGATGCTAAACTATGGGACGAGGCAATGCAGCAGAACATAACAAATTAACACAAACCACAAGGGAAAAAAATGCCAATTTGCAAAGCAAGCAGCAGTAAATCTAAATTAACAGATAAAATGCAAAATTACAACTAATATGTGCAGCAACAAGAAAAGCTTAACAGAGTAATACAAAGTTAAATTTAGCAGCACTATGCCTGGCAAACAGCAGCAGAAATAACTTATATCTAAACATGACATAGCTCAAGCATAAAAAAACATTACTCTAAAGACAATAATGCAGACAAGGGAAATGCATATTCACATCTTAATGTCTATGTAATTAAAGTGGTGCACCACAATAACTTATTGTAAAAAAAATATTACCATGTACTTGAAAAGAAAATTATGTGTTACTGTTACTAGTTCCTTCTTATTGTTCTTTCCTTTCCAAGTGCTCCTTTTTTAAAGAATATGGATCATAAAATAATTAATTAATAGATCTGTTGACAGAAAGTGTTCACATTAGCAAATGAATTTCATTTTATAAAAGCAATTTTGCAACACAGCTGGAAACCAGACATCAAATGAAATAAGCAACTATGAAAAGCAAAGCATAAAAATATCATTCAATAGTCATGTGGCATTTCGTAAGTCAGTAGCACTCAACTCTCGGAGAAAGACACTTGTCATAATCAGGTGTGCAGATGTACGAATATTTCCCATCAATTCATAAGCATTTCAGTAATTAGCACAAAGTGCGAGTAATCAAGTAACGAGGGTGTCGCATTAGCGATGAAAGGCACACCCTAATGGCTTGTTCTCCAGGTGTTTGACACAGCTGTGTGCCCACAACGCATTACAAAAATCATATGTTTTCAAGTAACGAGCGTGTCGCATTAGCGATGCCCTCTACAAAGGAATGTCAACAGCGAGTTTAATGGCCTCCCTTTGTCCTTCTCTTCCACCTGTGCCTCTGGAAAGGCTTGTTCTCTGGGTGTCTGACACAGCTGTGTGCCCACGACGCACGTGCAGGTGGTCACTTAACTTTCTTACGGAGATATTTACGACACCAGTTTCCGCTACAGTGACAGTCTCATATAAAAATATTTCACAGGTCAAGAATTTTTGTTACAAATGTGTAGAAACAAAATCCTATGAATATAACAGTGTCCAAAAAATTTTCGCAGGCATTGTGATACATTCACGCATTTACACACACATTTCATAACTCTTAAAGTACGATTCTTTGTTTCCAACATCCTTTTTCACAAGTCTGCGTCCCTAACCACTATTCATTACTCCTTACCTTATTCGTCGACACTTCTTCAATATTGCATCATAACAGATAAGTAGCATAATCAAATAACTCATATAGCATCAACCTATTAATCATAAACATACCTCAGCAGCATAATACACATCGTCGTCGTAATAATAACATCATAACACCTCAGTCAAATCTCAAAATCGTCGTAGCTTCCTCCAATAATTTCAAAACCTAACAAAATTCTCTGCTCATTTCAGTAGTGTCATCTACCTCAAACGTACTTTAAAAATCATGATCTCATACCAAATACATCATTCAAAGCTCTCATTGTATCACAATGGTTCCGAAAAAATATGAAGAGTTCACACAGTACAGACAAAATACAATTTCTTAAGTGTGAAGTAATTCAACTCTGTAATTGCGTAAACATGTGTCACTGACGTAATAAAAAGTTTGTCTCTCTCAGTTAAATGATCAGATAGCTGTGTAATTTGTGTGTTAGAGAAATATGGTACCGATGTGTAAAGTTGTATAAGCAAATACCATATTAGCTAGGGCTCCCTGTGCTTGCCAAACACATAGTACACAAAGTAGGCATGTACCCCCCTGAGGATTATTGTAATTATACCCTCAGGTGTTACAGATTACAGCAATGGAATGAAATGTATCACGAAAAACTTTCTTTGTAATTCAAAAATCTTTAAAAATAAATGTTTTAAGTACAAAATTAATCACTCAAATACGTGTCCTGTAGCGCTAAATATGCGTCTTGCTGTAAGATAATGTCTGGGAAGTGTCGTAGTTATTGTCCTCCGAAAGCTAAGTTCTGCAGAAGTCAATGTACTTACCTCATGATACAGAGGAGTGAAATGCTTTGCGTATAGATAACTTAGTTATTACGCTTATTGCCGTGATGAGGAAAGTACTGTGCTGTAACGTATTGTTGTCCTACGGAAAAGGCTGTCTCCTTGTAGCAATAGCACAAAAGTCACCACTAAAACATGTCTCACTTTATAGTAGAATTCAGAAAAAACTGTGCAGATATAAAACAGATACACCGCAAAAGCAACATTGTAAATTGTCACGCATTAGCAGCGTCGTGATAAAATCGTGTAGCTGTCACATAAACTAACCACTGTGTCATCTGGCATTTCACAGAAAGCACCTCAAATCCAGAATCCACTCTCAAGCAAACCAAAATGTTGCATGAAAATTTCATTAGCAGTGCTGGTATATGTTCTAAGTATGTAAGCCGTATATTCATTACGTAATCGTGCAACTAACAAGGAGGAATGTATAAATAACAACACTGTGTCGTCTATTCGCAATAACAATGCATTCACAATTACTTGTCTAAGTTACCTATGTTCTTGACTGGATGGTTAGTTAGCTTTAAAACATAGTTGCATGTTAACAGTTTCTCAGTGTGACAAATTGTACAAGAAGCGTGAAGTGAAAATTGCAAAGACTAAGTTAAAAAGCAGATTATCTGTCAATAAATGGTTTTACATGAGAAATGTGGTGTAAACCTTTACTCTTCCTAGTACGCAGAGTTTCAACTTCAACGCAATTGATGTGGTATACGCCGGATTCTGTAAGGTCCATTCTAAACTAGAAAGAATTTGTGACTCAAGTGTTTCTTCTTATGTGACAATGAATGAGCTTTAATGAGAACTTTCTGACCAATACATAATTTCTTTGCATTTGCTTTACCGTTTAGTTTTCTCCTTTTGTCTGCTGCAGATTTTATATTTTTAAGAGCCAAATCAATTATGTCTTTGTGTCGAAGTTTACGAGTATTCGGGAAAGGTACAAGCTCTCTGATTCTGTTCGGAGGTTCTACATTCTTCAGTACAAGAGTAGGAGGTAAAGCAGTGGAATCATGAGGCATTTCATTCAGCACATTTTGAAATAAGCCTAAATATCTGTCCCAATTCTGATGCTTTCTGTGACAATAAAGTCTGCAAAGCTTATTGATTTCTTTCATAATCCATTCAGACGGGTTACAATGTGGTGAATACAATGAAATAAAAACAGGTTTGATTTTATGATTCCGAAGCATGCGTGACCAAACAGCAGATCTGAATTGCGGTCCGTTATCTGAAATGACTTTACTAACGTGTCCAACTTCACGTAAGAAATTTTTAATAAAGGCGTTGGATACAGACCGTCCAGTGGCTTTACGTAACGGAGTGAAAGAAACAAATTTTGAAGTAAGTTCAACAGCGACTAGAACGTACGCAAATCCATTAGATGTTCTGACAAGCGGTCCCAAGAGATCAACAGCAGCAAATTCTTTTAATTTAGAAGGAATGATAGGAAACAGCGGAGCACGATGTGAGACAGTAGATGGTTTCGCCTTTTGACAAAGTTTACAAATAGACAAGACTCTTCGAATTCTCTTTTCCATATTGTTAAAATAACAAGTCGTTCGAAGAATATGATAACATTTTCGTGGACCAAAATGTGTGTAGTTGAAATGAATGTACCAAATGAGCTTATTAACAAAATCGTCTGGAATGCAAAGTACCCATAGCTTGTCATCAACAGTGCAGCGTTTGAAGAGTATGTTGTTTCTAACCAGGTAATAATGCCGAATCTGAGTGTGTGTCTTTTCATGCCATTTACTTTTGATGTCTTTCCAAATCGGATCTTTATCTTGTTCATGAGCAATGTCCTTTAAAGATGTGGTGATGAAGTTCTCAAAGGCGACTTTCTGAATGTAAAGAATACTGAAATTTTTCTCGAGGTTGCCTTCTGTGTTACTTTTCTCAAGTCCAGCCGGTGCGCGTGACAGTGCGTCCGCAACAATGTTCTCCTTGCCGGGAATGTAGACTATTGTGAAGCGGAATTCTTGCAGAAACAATGCCCAACGTTTTAGCCTGTCATGATTTAATTTTGAAGACATAAGAAATTGTAATGCATGATGATCACTGTATACTTTTACGTGCTTACCAGAAAGAAAGAAACGGAATTTGTTAAATGCCCAAACGATAGCTAAAGCTTCTAATTCAGTAATGGAATAATTTTTTTCAGATTTTGTTAGCACTCGGCTAGCAAAAGCAATGGTTTTCTGAATGGTAGTGTCATTTTCTATGGCTTCTTGAAATAAATGGGCACCAAGACCGACTTTAGAAGAATCCGTGCTAAGGTAGAAATCTTGTGACAGATCTGGATGAGCTAGTATTGGCGCGTGAAGTAACGCTTCTTTCAAAGAATTGAATTCCAACTGTGGTTGTTCGTCCCAGTTCCAAATAGTATTTTTTCCAGTGAGAGAACAAAGTTTTGGTGTAACAAGAATTTGCATATTCAGAAAACGACGGTAAAAATTTACGAGACCTAGAAAACTGCGGACTTGTCTTTTTGTGGATGGAACAGGAATGGCTCTGATTGCTTCTAACTTTTCAGGATCCGGCTGAATGCCTTCAGAAGAAATAATATGTCCCAAAAACTTCACCTTTGACCTACCGAATTCAGACTTTTCCAAGTTAACTGTAATTCCAGATTCTGCAAAAATACGTAACAAACTGTCGAGGATGCGGTTATGTTGTTCCCATGAAGCTTCTGCTATTAGAATATCGTCCACATATAAGGTGATGTGACGTTTTAAGAACTCAGGTAATATGGAATTTAACCCGCGAATGAATGCTGCCGAAGAAATGTTCAAACCAAAAGGAAGTTTCAGAAACTGATAACAAACGCCGAAACAAAGGAAAGCTGTGTATTTTCTGCATTCTGGATGAAGTTCGATCTGATAAAAGCTGGATCTGAGATCAATGGAAGACAACACTTTTACACCATTAAAATTTTGAAGAAGTTCTTCCATCGTCTGCGGCCTGTCTGTTTCAGGAATGATGATAGTATTGATTTGTCTCGAATCTAAAACAAGCCTGATCGATCCATTTTTCTTCTCAACAACATGTAATGGGTTGTTGTATGAGCTTACTGCAGGCTCAATAATGCCCTCATTAAGCATAGATTGTATTTCTGTTCTAACACGGTCCCTATAATGCGCCGGAATTACGTATGGTCTAACACAAAATTTAGTATGCTCACGAACACGAAATTGGTATTGAAATCCCTTGATTGTTCCTGTTTTGTGAGTAAAAACTGTGGAATGTGCTTGTAAAATCTCAAAAAGGTCCTGCCTATCAGTGTCATTACAATTCTCAATTGTTTGAATTTTATTCTGAATTAACTCATTAATTTCAAACATGCCGTCGATATCATCCCTGTCAGTACTTGCAGAGTGATTGTTAGTGTCTAGTTCCGTAGAAAATTCCGAACTGTTGTCTAACAGAAGGTAAAGCCGATTAATTTCCTCGTCATGGTTTGAGAGCCAATCTTCAAATTTCAAAGCTATTGACTTACCTTCTTTCTCTAAACTTATTTCAGCATCGTGAAAGCTTAAGATTGCTTTGTATTCATTCAAAAAGTCTACTCCCAGTATAATTTCCGTCGACAATAATGGAACAATAAGAAAGTTCATAGAGAAGCTGTGGCTTTGACAAAAGAATTCTAAGTTGGTTTGTTGACGTACATCTACACTTTTTCCAAAGATTGCACCTTGTAATTTAATTTTACGTGACGGAAGTGTGGGGCAATCGTTCGATTTGTTGCATTTGCTAAAAGCTGTTTCACTAATTACTGAAATGGGACTGCCAGAGTCAAGTACTGCCGTAAATTTTACGTCATTTACAGTAATGTGAATCACAGGATATGCAATGTTGTTATGTTTTACGTCGTGTTCCTGGAGTAAGATGTCCCTAATGTCTTCCATTTTTACGTAATTACTAGCTACGGCAGTTGCGTCGTCAGTTTCATAAGTACGTATTGTGGCTGCCAGCGGAGTGAGTCATTGCCTATTGTCTCTTTGTTGGCGCGCATCGTTATTGGGATTTGGAGACCTAACTTCTACAAATTCATCGTGACGAGAGTGCTCTGCTCTGTTTAAATCTCGCCAGTTCTGATGCAATTCAGGTCTGTCGTTACGATCATATCGTCTGTCGTCATGTCGGTAGATTCGATAGTTTCTTTCTTGTCAGTCATGTGGTGAAGAATTTCTCCCTGAATCGTAACTGCGCGCTGGACCATTGCGTCTAAAGTTATTCTGTCTCCCATGATAATAATTATTTTGGTTCCCATATTGTCTGTTTCTCTGATTGTCTCTGTGATAGTCATTATTGCGGAGAGGTGATCTTTCCCTGTAATTATTACTACTCTGCCAACGGTTGTCATACGGGTGGTGTCTATTTTGGTCACGATTTGTGTGGTGAGAATAGCCTTGTCGAGTCCAGTTATCGTTTCTGTCGTCACGGAATTGTGACGGATGTGACCTGTAGTGATTGTTTTCCTGTTTTCGCATCCCGCGACTGTCTGTGTCAATTTCTAATTCTTGTAACAGTCCCTGAAAAGCTTCAATGTCGTCTTTGCAACGTCCTGCTAAAATAATATGTCTCAAATGTTCGGGCAGTTTGATTAAGCAAATGCGGATGAGTTCTGAGGGGCTGTATGGGTTTGACAGGTATTGATTCTTGTGCAACATGTCTTCAAAATATTTCACAAGACTGGAAAATTCAGATTGTTCGAAGTGTTTCATCTTTATGATGCTATGTTTTACACGGTCTTGTGTAGCTTGAGACCAATACGCTGAGAGGAAGGCATGATAAAATTCTCCTTCACTGTGACAATCGTGAATGACCGATCGCATTCTTACAGCTGGTTCATTCTCCAAGTAGCCACACATAAATTCTAATCTGTGCTCCAATGACCAGTTGGGAGGAAAACAATGAGAGAATTGATGGAGCCATGCTTGTGGATGAATGTCGTTGCCAGAATTCATAAATGTTTTGAATTTACGTGTAGTAATGAACAGCTTATAGTCAAAATCATCATGTCGGCGAGTCACATATCGGTCATTGTTACGTCGTGTCGGCGGTTCCATCTCAAAATTCGGTGCACCTTGCCAATTCCTTTCATAATTACCGAAATGCTCTGTGTTATTATATTGTGGCTTTTCCGTATTTCTATGTCCCTCTTCCAGTATTGGGGCGCGAGTGTCCTCTGAAATACGTAATTCTTGTATTACCTGTGTCAACTGATCTTGTACTTCCCGGATTTCTCTTTTGTACTGTGTATTGATTTGATTTTGATTTTGTTTGAATTTCCTAACTTGTTCATACTCTTCTGTGTCAGTGAAGGCTATGGGTCTTGTGTCATTCAGATCATCATCTACCTTTGTAGATAAGTTAGTGACCTGATCCGAAAGTTCAGCTAGTTTCTCCGATAGTGAACACATTTCCTCAGTGTGTTTTTCTGAACCAAGTTTCAGAGTGTCCATTTGTGTTGAAATCGAATCTACTGTGTTCTTTAAGTTTTCCTGAGTTTTGCCAGTTGCGTAACCGAATCGGTAGATGCAACTGAGTCAATTTTAGCCCACAAGGTCTCATGATTTTCATGAACAATGGTTTGCAGCTCTTTTATGGCTACTTCGTGATTCTGTAATGCATTTTCATGCCGCGAAAAAATAGGCTGTTTTTCAAGTGTGGTGTCTAACTTCCGAAGATTTTGTTCCATTATGTCTAACTTTTGCAGCTTTTGCTGTGTTTGTCTCTGATTTTGTTCCATTGTGTCTAACTTTTGCGGCTTTTGCTGTGTTTGTCTCTGATTCTGTTCCATTGTGTCTAACTTTTGCAGCTTTTGCTGTGTTTGTCTCTGATTCTGTTCCATTGTGTCTAACTTTTGAAGATTTTGTCCCATTTGTTGCATTAATTGTAATAACAATGCATTAGTGTCTGGAATCTGTTCCTCTACGCTTTTTGGCAGTGCATTTGCACCAGCAACATTCACATTTTGACAAGCAGAAAATGTGTCTTGACTTATTTGAGAAAACGGTGAGGACGCAAAACCTGAATCTACAGTATTTGCAAAATTGTGTCCTATCATTTCGGATTCCTGAGGAGAGCTGTTGCCGACCGATCGATCGATAATGCTTCCCTATTCACAACCTGTTTCACTGTCTACACCATTATTTGACGCCCGCTCCATTTCCCTATGCACAGTTACCAAATTACTACTTTGAATATTAGTTAATTCATTACATGGTGGGGCCAACACACTGCTTTCGTCTTCACTGTCATCTCTCAATTTACGTTGGAGCCGAGTGTTACGTTTTTCACACACCATTATTGTCACAATATTTCACACGATAACACAGAAAAGCACAATTTGAATAGCAAAAATAAGAGAACCCATTAATATAGCACTGAAAATAATATCTAGTTAATTGCAGCTGCGAAATACTTGGTGCAAATCTACATGCATGCCACAACTGTTTTACAGTACAACAATGAAAGACTGCAACTACAAAGAAGATTCTCTCTACAATTACGCGCTAGCAATAAACAAAAGCTACACTAAATACACAAACTACAAGAAAAAATCAGAAGATTCCAGTGAGGTATCCTAGGCTAAGTGTCGACATATGAAACGTCTCCTTGGAATAATTTATACAAGACTGTGCTTAACCTGACACACAATATTTTTAGCGCAACGCAATCTGACTATCAAAGATCCCTGCAAAAGAATGGCCCTGAGTAACATTAAACTACACCTTTCAGAAATCACTTACCTCACAAAAATCTCCGTTACTCGAACTACTGCAATACTGCGAGCGCCACTACTGCCAGCTAAATAAAAGATTCAAACTAAGGAAGGCACTAACTACTGATAGAGAAAGTTAGCAAATGAAAGATATTAATAGAGAACAAACAATGTATTTACCTTAATATTCATAATTGACATCCAGTCTTACAGATTATCAAAACTCCGCCATCTCTCTCCCCACATCCACCACTGCTGGCGGCTCACCTCCAACTGTGCAACGCTACGCGCTGTTCACATTCAGCTATAGCAGTTCATGACAACAATGGCAGGCAACAATGCAAACTAGCCACATACTGCACACAGCACAGCCAGTGATTTTCATACATAGCGCTACGTAACGTTGCCAATAAGAAAACATAAACAAGAAAACATATACAGCCTACTTACAAAATGTGAAATCTTATAGTGCGGGTATATTAACTGCACTTTCTAATCGTATTGGTGATGTTGCTATTTTAATTTCTATTGCTTGAATATTAAATTTTGGTGGTTGGAATTACATTTATTATTATGATTTTATTTCTAATTCTTTTGAAATAAAGCTTATTACTATATTAATTGTTTTAGCAGCTATAACTAATAGAGCTCAAGTTCCCTTTTCTTCTTGGCTTCCTGCTGCTATAGCTGCTCCTACTCCTGTTTCTGCTTTGGTTCATTCTTCTACTCTTGTTACTGCTGGGGTTTATTTATTAATTCGTTTCAGACCAATATTAGGTACTTATAATTGTGGTTGATTTTTGCTTTTAATTGGTTGTATAACTATATTTATGGCTGGTTTAGGGGCGAATATTGAATTTGATTTGAAGAAAATTATTGCTCTTTCTACTTTAAGACAACTTGGTTTAATAATTAGAATTTTGGCTATGGGTTACCCCAAACTTGCATTTTTTCATTTATTAGCTCATGCTTTATTTAAGGCAAACAAGTATACCAATAAATGTTCCATATTAATCTTTATTTATATATAATAGAGAAGTTATTGTGATCATACGAGGGCGCGTTTCTTTTTTTTCACTATTTGTGTTTTTTTCTTTTTTTTCTTTAAATATTTGAATCTTTTATTTTTTCTTAATTTTTAAAATTTTTGAATTCCTTATTTTGTTTCCAAAAGTTTTATTCTTGCTTATTTATTCACTTTTTCTTTGTATTATATGTAAGTTTTGTTAAACTAAATGTTCTATTTTGCAGTAATTTGATTTAAATATGAAGTGATTTTGGATTTAGCAATTGATTTAGTATCGGCATAATTCGTGCCAGCAGCCACGGTTATACGATTGATACAAGTGAATATTATTGGTTAAAACAGTTGTTTATATTTTTAGTGTTAAAATATAAATTTGTAAAGTGAAATGTTAAAATTTATTTATAGCACTTTTTATGAATCTGTGAAATTTAAATAATAAACTAAGATTAGGTACCCTATTATTTTAAATGTTAATTATATTTACCAGGGTACTATTAGTTAAGGACTTTAAACCCAAAGAATTTGGCGGTATCTCATTCCATTCAGAGGAACATACCCCGTGATTGATAATACACGATTTACTCTACTTGATTTATTTGTTTGTATATCTCCATTATCAGAGAATCTTTTTAGAGTTATAATTCTCAAGATTTATAATATAAAATATTTCAGGTCAAGGTGCAGCTTATAGTTAAAAGGAGGTGGGTTACAATAGATTTTTGTTTATAACGGATTTGATGGTGAAATACTGTTAATGAAGGAAAATTTGATAGTAATTTAATTTATTTAATTTAACTGATATTGGCTCTGAGGTGTGTACACATCGCCCGTCGCTCTCATTATTGATTATTCTATTTTATTGTTTTAATTTAGCTTCAATTTAGATGAGATAATTCGTAACATAGTAGATGTACTGGAAAGTGTATCTAGTAAGAGTTTCAAGATATAACTTATTAGTAAAGTGTTTCATTTACACTGAAAATTTTTCTGTGCAAATCAGGATATCTTGATTATTTATTTTATTATATTTATTTTTTGTTTATTTAATTATTTAATAAAAATAATTTTGTCGAATTTTGTCTTAGTATATTTTGTAGAATTGATTTTTTAGATTATAGTTTATTGGTAATGTAATTGTTTTATGAAATATTATTTTAAATTTTTAAAAGTAGATTTTAGTTATTGTACCTTTTGTATCAGGGTATATCAAAATTTTAGTATTTATTTTACTTGTCTCGATTTGGGTTGATTTATAAATAATTTATAGTTAATGTATCATAATTATTATTAAATTATTTATAGAAATGAGATGTTAATAGTTTCCCAAGATATCTAGTTTCTTAAGAAAAAATTTAATTTTCTGAAGTTAATTGTTTTTATTTAATTTTTTAAGTATAAATATTAACTTATTTATTCTTTAAGGGATAAGCTTTGAAGTTAATAACCTATAATTTGTTTTATAAAATATAATAGTGAGCTTTAAACCAGCTATCTTTAAGATTACGTTTTAGTTCATTATTTTTTATTTTGATTTTATAATTATTTTAGGTTTTTTATTAAGATTATTTATTTAATTTTAAAATATTTGTAATAATGATAGAATTAGTATATTTATTTGTATATAATTTTTACCTTGTGAATTTATTATAAGGAACTAGGCAAAATTGATTTTCGCCTGTTTATCAAAAACATGTCCTCTTGAAAATACTTTGAGATCTGGCCTGCTCACTGAGCAGATTTATAAAGAGCCGCGGTATTTTGACCGTGCAAAGGTAGCATAATCATTAGTCTCGTAATTAGTGGCTGGAATGAATGGCTTGACGAGAAATCGACTGTCTCTTAATAATTTTTTGAATTTAACTTTTGAGTCAAAAGGCTTAAATTTTTCTTTAGGACGAGAAGACCTTATAGAGCTTAACGTTTTATTTTTATATAGTTTTTTGTTTGTCTTTCTATATTTAATGATGATGTTATGTTGGGGTGACAATAAGAATAAATAAACTCTTCATTATTATATCATTTATTTATGTTTGTTGTTTTGATCCATAATTTATGATCATAAGATTAAGTTACCTTAGGGATGACAGCGTAATTGTTAATGAGAGCTCATATCGACAACACAGATTGCGACCTCGATGTTGGATTAAAAAAAATTTTGGGTGCAGTAGCCCAGTGATTAGGTCTGTTCGACCTTTAAATTCTTACATGATCTGAGTTCAGACCGGCGTGAGCCAGGTCGGTTTCTATCCTAAGATTATTGATTCATATTAGTACGAAAGGACCATATGGTTAAAATATTTTTTATTTTATTGATTAATATTAATTAAATTACTATTTTGACAGATTAATGTGTTGAATTTAGAATTCATTTATGTAGATTTTTTCTACAAATAGTATTGATACTTTATGATTTAATTATGTTTATTTTGAATTTTCTTTTATTAGTTATTTGTGTTTTAATTAGTGTTGCTTTTTTAACTTTATTAGAGCGTAAGGATTTAGGTTACATCCAAATTCGAAAGGGCCCAAATAAAGTAGGTTTTGAAGGAATTCCTCAGCCCTTTAGTGATGCTATTAAGTTAATTTGTAAGGAGCAGCCAATTCCTATTATATCTAATAATTAACTTTATTATTTTTCTCCTGTTTTTAATTTAATAATTTCCTTGGCTGTTTGAGTAATTTTCCCTTACTTGACTTATATGTGTTCTTTTTCTTATGGATTTTTGTTTTTTTGGTTGGTCTTCTAATTCAAATTATTCTTTATTAGGTTCTCTTCGTTCTGTTGCTCAAACAATTTCATATGAAGCTAGTTTGGCTTTAATTTTATTATCTTTAATTATTTCAATTGGTAGTTTTAACATTTTTGATTTTATAAATTACCAGCTTTTTTGTTGATTTATTATTATTTCTTTTCCTTTAGCTTTAGCTTGTTTTGCTTCTTGTTTAGCTGAAACTAACCGTACTCCTTTTGACTTTGACGAAGGTGAATCTCAGTTAGTTTCAGGTTTTAATATTGAATATGGTGCAGGTGGATTTACTTTAATTTTTTTAGCTGAGTATACAAGAATTGTTTTTATAAGAATATTATTAGCTTTAATTTTTTAGGTGGTGATTTTTATTCTTTTATATTTTTTATTAAGCTTGCTGTAATGTCCTTTGGGTTTATTTGAGTTCGGGGAACATTACCACGTTTTCGATATGATAAGTTAATGTACTTAGCTTGATAAAGTTTTTTGCCTTTATCTTTAAATTTTTTTTTCTTTGTCGGTTTAAAGATTTTATTTATTTCATTTATTTAGTGAAATTTTTTAAGAAAAGTTAATAGAAGAGTTAAACTTCTAGTTTTATGTTTTCAAAACTTATGCTTTTCCTAAGCTAATTAACTTATTATTCCTTAATTAGTTTATCTCATGCGTTTGCAATATGTACATTAATTAAGAAGTATGTAAAGTAGATAATTGTTAAGATTTGTCCTGTTATAATGTAAGGTTCTTCAACAGGTCGTTTACCAATTCATGTTAATAAGCATACAACAATTATAATTCAGAATAAAATTTGATTAATAGGATAGAATTGAATACCTCGAAATGGTGTTTTATTATAAAATGGTAAAATTATTAAGATTCTAATTGATAAGAATAGTGCAATAACACCCCCTAGCTTATTAGGGATTGATCGTAGAATTGCGTATGCAAATAAGAAATATCATTCTGGTTGGATATGGACAGGAGTTATTAATGGGTTAGCAGGTACAAAATTATCTGGATCCCCTAGAAGGTAAGGATTAAACAAGCATAATATAATTAATAATGATGTTATTAATACAAATGTAATGGAGTCCTTGAAAGTAAAGTATGGGTGAAACAGGATTTTTTCAAAATCTCCATTTAGTCCTAAAGGGTTATTAGACCCTGTTTGGTGGAGGAAAAATAAATGAATTGCTGCCATGGCAGCAATAATAAACGGTAGTACAAAATGGAATGTAAAGAATCGGTTTAATGTTGCATTATCAACAGCAAACCCTCCTCATACCCATTGAACTAAATCTGTTCCTAAATATGGAATTGCTGATAATAAATTAGTAATTACTGTCGCACCTCAGAATGATATTTGACCTCAAGGTAAAACGTATCCTATAAATGCGGTTGCTATAACTAAGAATAGAATTACTGTACCAATTATTCAGGTGTGCATGTATATGTAGTATCCGTAGTAAATTCCTCGTCCTACATGTAAATAAATACAAATAAAAAATATAGAAGCTCCATTTGCGTGTAAGGTTCGAATAATTCAATCATTATTTACGTCTCGGCAGATGTGAACTACACTACTAAACGCTATTTCAATATTTGATGTATAATGTATAGCTAAAAATAGTCCGGTTGCAATTTGAATTACTAAACATAGTCCTAGTAGGGACCCAAAATTTCATCAAAATGAAATATTTGTTGGTGCAGGTAAATCAACTAAAGAGTTATTAATGATTTTAATTAAAGGATGTCTTAATCGTAAGGGTTTATTCATTAGTAAATTATCTTATTTTACGAATAGGCCCCTGGTTAATATTGGTGATTTTAACAACTGCTAATAGTGCCAAAAATAAATAAATTATTATTATTATTGTAATAATAAATGTTGATCTATTATATAGTTTTTCTAAAGATATTGTTATTTCTTGATAATTGATTGAATTATCAATATTTAAAGTTTCAGTATTTTTGAAAAAGTCTATAAATATTGTTATATCTAGAATAATTAATATTGATATAATAAATACTCATATAGTTAAGGTAATAATTATCGTAATTGATTATGTTGAAGTATTTCGTTTGATGCAATTCTCGTAATATAAATAAATAGAACAAATATACCACCAAGAAACGTTAAAAATAAAATATATGATAATCAATATCTTTCCATTATTGTTCCTGTTATTAGCCCGACTAAAAAAGTTTGTAGGATAATGAAAAAAATTATTGATATTGGGTGTCTTAATTTAATAAAATTAATATTTATTACGTTTGATAGTGATATAATTATTATTTTGATCATTTCCGGGGTTAGTTTATTAAAATATCGGTTTTGGGGACCGATGATGGAAAGCTTTTCCACCTCTGATGTTTTAAAAGTGGGGGCTGAACTTATTTCCGGTTTACAAGACCGGCGTTTTTTTTAAACTATTAAAACTAATGTTTATATTCTCTGTCTTTACTTCTTTATTGATTTATTTTGCTGGTGTTTATGTTTTTTCCTCTAAACGTAAGCATTTATTAATGGTTCTTTTGAGATTAGAATATATTGTTCTTTCTTTATTTATATTAATTATTGTTTTTCTTATTGAGTTTGAATATGATTATTTTTTTTCTGTAATTTTTTTGGTTTTTTTCTGTTTGTGAAGGTGCTTTAGGTCTTTCTATTTTAGTTTCAATAATTCGTTCTCATGGGAATGATTTTTTAATTCTTTTGGTCTATCTTTACGTTAAAGTATTTATTTATAACTATTTTTTTTAAACTCCCCTCTTTGTTTGGTTAATAATTGTTGATGATTGGTTCATTCTTTAATGTTTATGTCTAGTTTTGTTTTTATGGTTTGTGTTTATTCATATGCGGATTTGAATATGATTAGATATTATTTTGGTATTGATTATTTTTCTTTTAGTTTGATTTTGCTTAGTTTTTGAATTTGTTCTTTAATAATTATTGCTAGAGGTTCAGTTTATTTAAGTTCTTATCATTCTAATTTTTTTGTCTTTATAGTCTTAATTTTAATGATTATGCTTTATTGTTCTTTTGCTAGATTGAGTCTTCTTTCTTTTTATATTTTTTTAGGCTAGATTAGTTCCTACTTTTCTTTTGATTTTAGGTTGAGGTTATCAACCTGAATGTTTACAGGCTGGTGTTTATTTAAATTTTTATACTCTGGTTGCTAGATTGCCTTTATTATTAGTTTTATTTAGGGTTTATGATTTTTCTAATACTTTGTATTTTCCTTTATTGGTAGATTTTGGTTCTTATTATTTTATATTTTATGTGTTTATAATTCTTGCCTTTTTAGTTAAGATGCCGATATTTTTGGTTCATTTATGGCTTCCTAAGGCTCATGTTGAGGCCCCTATTTCAGGTAGAATGATTCTTGCTGGTGTTTTATTAAAGTTAGGTGGTTATGGTGTTTTTCGTGTTATGAAGGTTATTTCTTATTTGGGTTTAAAGTTTAATTGCTGGTTCTATGTGGTTTATACCTTTTCTTTCAACTAAGTTTATTAGATATATTCCTTTAAAATTGGGTTATTATTCATCTAAATCATTTGATTATGGTTGAGGTGAATTATTTGGTGGTCAAGGTTTATATAGACTATTTATTTATTTAATTGGTTATATACAAGGTTGATATGATTCTAATTTTAAGATTTATCTTTTAACTTTTATTTTTTGAATGTTTATTTTGGTGGTATTATTTTTCGTTTACTTAAATAGCTTATGATTAGAGCATAACACTGAAGATGTTAAGGAAGTATTTTTACTTTTAGGTATTTATAAATATACATATATTATTTTTACAGTGAAAATGTAATGTTTAATTTAAACTATATAAATTTTAGAAATGTTAACGGAATTTAACCGCTAATATAAAAAGTTATCAGCTTTCATATTGACTTTACATTTCCTTAATTGGAACTTTATAGTTCAATTATATTATTAACAGTAATACGCCTCTTTTTGGCTTCAATTAATAAGAATAAGGGTATTTTATTTACCAACCTTCCAGGTCGAAACTGACTGCAATATTTCGCTTCTTATTCTATTTAAGGTTGATTGATTATATCAATACTTTTTGAATGCAACCCAAATGTTATAGTTAACTACAACCCTTTATTCTGCTCATTGTAAGGCTGCTTGATTTCATTCATGGTATAGTCCTCCTAGTAATACTATAATAAAAAATATTGTTGATATTGTTCAGATTATAATGTCTGGAGTTTTAAAAATAATTACATTTGGGAGGATTAGTGCGATTTCTACATCAAAAATTAAGAAAATTACTGCAATTAAGAAGAATCGAAGTGAAAAGGGTATTCGTACTAATCTTTTTGGGTCAAATCCACACTCAAATGGTGATCTGTTTTCTCAGTCATTAATTAATTTTTTGATAGTGTTGTTGCAAGGATTATAACAATTATTGGAATAATAAATCTAATAAAAATTCTTGTAGATAAAATTAGGATTGTTTTTCTTGATTAATATCAAGCTTTTTGATTGGAAGTCAAATGTACTATTTATACCAGAAAAACAATTATCTACCTCATCAATAAATAGAGATGTATAAGAATAATCACACTACGTCTACAAAGTGTCAATATCATGCTGCTGCTTCAAATCCAAAGTGGTGTCTTGGTGAGAATTGGTTTATTGAATGTCGAAGTACACATGTTGATAAGAAGATTGTTCCGATAATTACATGTAGCCATGGAATCCTGTTGCAACAAAGAATGTTGATCCATAAACTGCGTCTGCAATGGTGAAGGGTGCTTCTCAATACTCATGTGAGCTCTCAATAACAATTACGCTGTTATCCCTAAGGTAACTTAATCTTATGATCATAAATTATGGATCAAAACAACAAACATAAATAAATGATATAATAATGAAGTGTTTATTTATTCTTCATGTCACCCCAACAAAACATCATCATTAAATATAGAGAGACAAACAAAAAACTATATAAAAATAAAATGTTAAGCTCTATAGGGTCTTCTCGTCCTAAAGAAAAATTTAAGCCTTTTGACTCAAAAGTTAAATTCAAAAATTTATTAAGAGACTGTTGATTTCTCGTCAAGCCATTCATTCCATAATAAATTCACAAGGTAACAATTATATACAAATAAATATACTAATTCTATCATTATTACAAAACTTTTAAATTTAAATAAATAATCTTAATAAAAAACCTAAAATAATTATAAAATCAAAATAAAAAATAATGAACTTTAACGTAATCTTAAAGATTACAACAGCAATTAATATACGATCAGAAAGTATATCTCTAGATCAAACACCTTTATTTGTATGATCTGTAGCTATTACAGCTCTTCTCCTCCTTTTGTCACTTCCAGTATTAGCAGGAGCGATTACTATACTACTAACAGATCGAAACTTAAATACATCATTCTTTGACCCTGCGGGAGGAGGTGACCCAATTCTATATCAACACTTATTTTGATTCTTTGGGCACCCAGAAGTTTACATTTTAATTCTTCCAGGATTTGCAATTATCTCTCACATTGTATGTCAAGAAAGAGGAAAAATTGAATCATTTGGAACACTAGGTATAATTTATGCTATATTAGCAATTGGACTAATAGGATTTATTGTATGAGCACACCACATATTTACAGTAGGAGTAGACGTTGACACACAAGCTTGCTTTACATCAGCAACAATAATTATTGCTGTACCTACAGGAATTAAGGTATTCAGATGATTAGCTACACTATATGGAACTAAATTCAAATTCAATCCACCACTATTATGAGCTTTAGGATTTATTTTTCTATTCACAATTGGTGGACTAACAGGGTTAGTATTAGCAAACTCATCACTTGACATTGTATTACACGATACATATTATGTAGTAGCCCACTTCCATTATGTATTATCTATAGGAGCAGTATTTGCAATCATAGGAGGTGTTATTCAATGATACCCATTATTTACAGGATTAACTATAAATAATACATGATTAAAAATCCAATTTACAATTATATTTATTGGGGTAAACTTAACATTCTTCCCTCAACACTTCCTAGGACTAGCAGGAATACCACGACGATATTCAGATTATCCAGATGCATATACATCATGAAATGTAGTGTCAAGAATTGGATCTACAATTTCTATTGTAGGAATTATTATATTTATTGTAATTATATGAGAAAGAATGGTTACAAACCGAGCAATCATATTTAGAGCTAATATAAGAAAATCAACAGAATGATTACAAAATAACCCGCCTGCAGAACACAGCTACTCAGAACTACCATTAATTTCTAGATTCTAATATGGCAGATTAGTGCAGTAGATTTAAGCTCTACAAATAAAGGTTTGACCTTTTATTAGAAAATTTATTAATGGCAACATGATCAAATTTATCCCTTCAAGATGGAGCTTCCCCATTAATGGAGCAACTATCATTCTTCCATGATCATACTATAGTAGTATTATTATTAATTACAGTAATTGTAGGTTATGCTCTAAGTTATATATTATTTATTGCCTATACAAACCGAAACATACTTCACGGACATTTAATTGAAACAATCTGAACAGCACTGCCAGCAATTACACTAATTTTCATTGCACTCCCATCATTACGACTACTATATTTACTTGATGATTCAGTAGATGCAATAATCACAATTAAAACAATTGGACGACAATGATACTGAAGATATGAATATTCAGACTTTATAGATGTAGAATTTGACACTTATATAACACCAGAATAAGACCTAGAAAATGACGGATTTCGACTCCTAGATGTAGATAACCGAACAATTCTACCAATAAATACGGAAGTACGAGTATTAACAAGAGTATCAGACGTTCTACACTCATGAGCAGTACCTGCATTAGGGGTTAAAATTGACGCAACGCCAGGTCGACTAAACCAAGGAACATTTACAATAATCCGACCTGGATTGTTCTTTGGACAATGCTCAGAAATCTGTGGAGCGAACTACAGATTCATACCAATTGTAATTGAAAGAACTTCAGTATACTTATTTATCATGTGATTATCTAAGATAATCTAAGGAGTTAGTTAAAATATATAACATTAGAGTGGCAATCTAAAATAACTAAACAATTAGTACACCTTGAAATACATCAGATGACTGAAAGTAAGTAATGGTCTCTTAAACCAAAAAATAGTAAATTAACGACTACTTCTGATGGGGAAATTTAATCCAAATCCCTCAAATATCCCCTCTCATATGATTCTCCCTATTCATTATATTTTCGGCTACATTAATTTTATTTAATCAAATAAACTTTTTATCATTTAAACCAAATCTTATTAAAAGAGCAGAAAAAAGAACAATTGATATAAAAAACTTAAATTGAAAATGATAACAAATTTATTTTCAACATTTGACCCATCAACTAACATCTTCAATTTATCATTAAATTGAACTAGAACATTCTTAGGATTATTATTAATCCCATCAATGTCTTGACTTACACCATCACGAATTAATATTATTTGAAATAAACTAAACTTAACCTTACACAATGAATTTAAAACATTACTAGGACCAAAATCATTTAATGGAACAACATTCATCTTCATTTCAATCTTTATTATAATACTATTTAATAATTTCATAGGATTATTCCCTTACATTTTTACTAGAACAAGACATTTAGCATTAACATTTGCTATCACTCTACCTATATGATTAAGATTTATGTTATTTGGATGAATTAATCATACCAATCATATATTTACACACCTTGTTCCTCAAGGAACACCGCCTGCATTAATATCATCTATAGTATTAATGAAACAATTAGAAATGTCATTTGACAGGGTACATTAGCACTACGACTAGCAGCAAATATAATTGCAGGACACTTACTATTAACATTACTAGGAAATACAGGACCATCTATAGAAATAAACTTAATTTCACTATTAATTATTGGACAAATACTTCTATTAATTCTAGAATCAGCAGTTGCAATAATTCAAGCTTATGTTTTCTCAATTTTAAGAACTTTATACTCTAGAGAAGTGTACTAAACCTATGTTAACAACTCACTCAAACCACCCATTCCACTTAGTAGATTACAGACCTTGACCATTAACAGGAGCAATTGGAGCAATAGTTTTAGTATCAGGATTAGTAAAATGATTTCACCTATTTAACATTAACTTATTCATAATTGGATTTGGAATTACCTTACTAACTATAATCCAATGATGACGAGATGTAGTACGAGAAGGAACATACCAAGGACTACATACAGGATTTGTATCAATTGGATTACGATGAGGGATAATTTTATTTATTGCATCAGAAGTCCTATTCTTCGTTTCATTTTTCTGAGCATGTTTTAGAAGAAGACTAGCACCTACTATTGAACTAGGAATATTATGACCTCCAATAGAAATCCAACCTTTTAATCCTATATAAATTCCATTACTTAATACAGCTATTCTTTTAGCATCAGGAGTAACAGTAACATGAGCACATCATAGTTTAATAGAATCTAATCATACTCAAGCATTACAAGGACTATTCTTCACAGTATTACTAGGACTATACTTCACTATACTTCAAGCATATGAGTATTGAGAAGCACCCTTCACCATTGCAGACGCAGTTTATGGATCAACATTCTTTGTTGCAACAGGATTCCATGGGCTACATGTAATTATTGGAACAATCTTCTTATCAACATGTGTACTTCGACATTCAATAAACCAATTCTCACCAAGACACCACTTTGGATTTGAAGCAGCAGCATGATATTGACACTTTGTGGACGTATGTGATTATTCTTATACATCTCTATTTATTGATGAGGTAGATAATTGTTTTTCTAGTATAAATAGTACATTTGACTTCCAATCAAAAACCTTGATATTAATCAATGAAAACAATCGTAATTTTATCTACAAGAATTTTTATTGGAATTATTAATCCGATAATTGTTATAATCCTTGCAACAACACTATCAAAAAAATTAATTAATGACCGAGAAAAAAGATCACCATTTGAGTGTGGATTTGACCCAATAAGATCAGCACGAATACCCTTCTCTCTTCGATTCTTCTTAATTGCAGTAATTTTCTTAATTTTTGACGTAGAAATCGCACTAATCCTTCCAATTGTAATTATTTTTAAAACTTCAGATATTATAATCTGAACAATATCAACTATATTTTTTATTATAGTGTTACTAGGAGGACTATATCATGAATGAAATTAAGGAGCTTTACAATGAGCAGAATAAAGGGTTGTAGTTAACTATAACATTTGGGTTGCATTCAAAAAGTATTGATATAATCAATCAACCTTAAATAGAATAAGAAGCGATATATTGCAGTCAGTTTCGCGCTGGAAGGTTGGTAAATAAAATACCCTTATTCTTATTAATTGAAGCCAAAAAGAGGCGTATTACTGTTAATAATATAATTGAACTATAAAGTTCCAACTAAGGAAATGTAAAGTCAATATGAAAACTGCTAACTTTTTATATTAGCGGTTAAATTCCGTTAACATTTCTAAAATTTATATAGTTTAAATAAAACATTACATTTTCACTGTGAAAATAATATATGTATATTTATAAATACCTAAAAGTAAAAATACTTCCTTAACATCTTCAGTGTTACGCTCTAATCATAAGCTATTTAAGTAAACGAAAAATAATACCACCAAAATAAACATTCAAAAAATAAAAGTTAAAAGAAAAATCTTAAAATAAGAAT
Source organism: Schistocerca cancellata (assembly GCF_023864275.1). Lineage (NCBI taxonomy): Eukaryota > Metazoa > Arthropoda > Insecta > Orthoptera > Acrididae > Schistocerca > Schistocerca cancellata. The sequence goes on from NC_064629.1 coordinate 265,948,144, forward strand.
CATATCAACCTTGTATATAACCAATTAAATAAATAAATAGTCTATATAAACCTTGACCACCAAATAATTCACCCCAACCATAATCAAATAATTTAGATGAATAATAACCCTATTTTAAAGGAATATATCTAATAAACTTAGTTGAAAGAAAAGGTATAAACCACATAGAACCAGCAAATCTGACAAAAGAAAGTATACTTAAAGAAAATAAATTTTGAGAAAAATCAAAATTAGAAATAAGATAACCTAAATAAGCACCCAAAACAACTACAGTAATAGTTACAAACTTTAAATAATAGGGCAAAGCAATAACATGAGGAATAGGAAAAATTAATCAAGACAAAAGACTGCCACGAAAAACAGCAACAAATAATAAACCAATTATACCAAACGAAATATAATAACCCTTATCATCAAAAGAAAATCTAGAATAAAAATTATTATCATCAGACATTGAATAATAAAAAAGACGAAAAGAATAAGAAGCAGTTAAGCCAGTAGAAAAGAAATAAAGAAAAAAAATAAAACAATTTATTCATCTTAAACAAACCATTTCAAGAATTAAATCCTTTGAATAAAAACCAGTTAAAAATGGTATACCACACAAAGACAAACTAGAAACATTAAAACAAACTGAAGTTAAAGGCATAAAATTAACAATAGAACCTATAAAACGATTGTCCTGAGAATCCTTTAAATTATGAATTATTGAACCTGCACACATAAACAATAAAGCCTTAAATAAATCATGAGCTAATAAATGAAAATATGCAAGTTTGGGGTAACCCATAGCAAAAATTCTTATTATTAAACCAAGTTGTCTTAAAGTAGAAAGAGCAATAATTTTCTTCAAATCAAATTCAAAATTCGCCCCTAAACCAGCCATAAATATAGTTATACAACCAATTAAAAGCAAAAATCAACCACAATTATATCTAATATTGGTCTGAAACAAATTAATAAATAAACCCCAGCAGTAACAAGAGTAGGAGAATGAACCAAAGCAGAAACAGGAGTAGGAGCAGCTATAGCAGCAGGAAGCCAAGAAGAAAAGGGAATTTGAGCTCTTTTAGTTATAGCTGCTAAAACAATTAATATAGTAATAAGCTTTATTTCAAAAGAATTAGAAATAAAATCATAATAATAAATGTAATTTCAACCACCAAAATTTTATATTCAAGCAATAGAAATTAAAATAGCAACATCACCAATACGATTAGAAAGTGCAGTTAATATACCCACACTATAAGATTTCACATTATGGTAATAAATAATTAAACAATAAGAAACTAAACCTAAACCATCCCATCCTAATAAAATTCTAATCAAATTAGGACTAATAATTAAAAAACCTATAGAAAGAATTAATATTAAAACAATAATAATAAAACGATTTATATTTTTCTCTCCCGATATATAGTCCTCTCTATAATAAATAAACAAAGAAGAAATATACATAACAAAAGACATAAAAATAAGAGACATTCAATCCAAAATTAAAGTCATAACAACCAAAGAACCATTTAAATTAAAAAGTTCTCATTCAACAAAAACTCTATAATCAATTATTAAATAATAAATACCCAAAATAAAAATTACAGTTCTAGAAAAAAATAAAGAAAAAAAACTCAAAGAACAAAATGAAAACAAATTCACGGCCTAAGATGAAAAAATTCATATCATTGATTCCACAAAACAACATTTTTAATTAAAATACTTAAGCAACCTAAAGAAAAAATACTCCCCCTTTAAACAAAGAATATTTAAAGGCAATCAATGTAAAAGTAAAAGATGATATTCACGAAAATAACCAAGAGAACAAGTATAAACACCAGAATAATAATTACCATGTTGAGAATAAGAATACATGTATAAAGTATAAACAGCCCAAAAAAAAGACAAAAAAATTAAAGCAAAAAATCTAAAAGAAGATCAAGACATAATTCTATTTAATAATCTAAGTTCACCTACCAAATTTAAAGAAGGAGGAGCAGCTATATTAGAAGAGCTCAAAAGGAATCATCATAAAGCCATTCTTAGTATCAAATTAATTATACCCTTGTTAATTAATAATCTTCGTCTACCTAAACGCTCCTAAATAATATTAGATAAACAAAATAAACCAGAAGAACACAAACCATGACCAACCATTAAAGAAAGAGAACCTATACAACCCCATCAATTCATAGTCATCAATCCTCCAATAACTATTCTTATATGAGCAACAGAAGAATATGCAATTAAAGACTTTAAATCAACCTGACGAAAACAAATAAATCTAACAGTAACCCCACCAGATAAGCCTAAAGACAATCAAAAATAATTAAACTTTAAACCCAAATAAGAAATAGCCTTCATAACACGAAAAATACCATAACCACCTAACTTTAAAAAGACACCAGCAAGAATCATTCTACCTGAAATAGGGACCTCAACATGAGCCTTAGGAAGCCATAAATGAACCAAAAATATCGGCATCTTAACTAAAAAGGCAAGAATTATAAACACATAAAATATAAAATAATAAGAACCAAAATCAACCAATAAAGGAAAATACAAAGTATTAGAACAATCATAAACCCTAAATAAAACTAATAATAAATCAATCTAGCAACCAGAGCATAAAAAATTAAATAAACACCAGCCTGAAAACGTTCAGGTTGATAACCTCAACCTAAAATCAAAAGTAAAGTAGGAACTAATCTACCTTTAAAAAAAATATAAAAAGAAAGAAGACTCAATCTAGCAAAAGAACAATAAAGCATAATCATTAAAATTAAGACTATAAAGACAAAAAAATTAGAATGATAAGAACTTAAATAAACTGAACCTCTAGCAGTAATTATTAAAGAACAAATTCAAAAACTAAGCAAAATCAAACTAAAAGAAAAATAATCAATACCAAAATAATATCTAATCATATTCAAATCCGCATATGAATAAACACAAGCCATAAAAACAAAACTAGACATAAACATTAAAGAATGAACCAATCATCAACAATTATTAACCAAACAAAGAGGGATCAAAAAAATAGTTATAAATAAATACTTCGACGTAAAGATAGACCAAAAGAATTAAAAAAATCATTCCCATGAGAACGAATTATTGAAACTAAAATAGAAAGACCTAAAGCACCTTCACAAACAGAAAAAACCAAAAAAATAACTGGAAAAAAAAATCATAATCAAACTCAATAAGAAAAACAATAATTAATATAAATAAAGAAAGAACAATATGTTCTAATCTGAAAAGAACCATTAATAAATGCATACGTTTAGAGGAAAAAACATAAACACCAGCAAAATAAATCAATAAAGAAGTAAAGACAGAGAATATAAACATTAGTTTTAATAGTTTAAAAAAAACGCCGGTCTTGTAAACTGGAAATAAGTTCAGCCCCCACTTTTAAAACTTCAGAGGTGGAAAAGCTTTCCATCATCAGTCCCCAAAACCGATATTTTAATAAACTAACCCCTGAAATGATCAAAATAATAATTATATCACTATCAAACGTAATAAATATTAATTTTATTAAATTAAGACACCCAATATCAACAATGCTTTTCATTATCCTACAAACTTTTAGTCAGGCTAATAACAGGGACAATAATGGAAAGATATTGATTATCATATATTTTATTTTTAACGTTTCTTGGTGGTATATTAGTTCTATTTATTTATATTACGAGAATTGCATCAAACGAAGTATTTCAACTTGAAGCAATTACGATAATTATTACCTTAACTATATGAGTATTTATTATATCAATATTAATTATTCTAGATATAACAATATTTATAGACTTTTTCAAAAATACTGAAACTATAAATATTGATAATTCAATCAATTATCAAGAAATAACAATATCTTTAGAAAAACTATATAATAGACCAACATTTATTATTACAATAATAATAATAATTTATTTATTTTTGGCACTATTAGCAGTTGTTAAAATCACCAATATTAACCAGGGGCCTATTCGTAAAATAAGATAATTTACTAATGAATAAACCCTTACGATTAAGACATCCTTTAATTAAAATCATTAATAACTCTTTAGTTGATTTACCTGCACCAACAAATATTTCATTTTGATGAAATTTTGGGTCCCTACTAGGACTATGTTTAGTAATTCAAATTGTAACCGGACTATTTTTAGCTATACATTATACATCAAATATTGAAATAGCGATTAGTAGTGTAGTTCACATTTGCCGAGACGTAAATAAGGATTGAATTATTCGAACCTTACACGCAAATGGAGCTTCTATATTTTTTATTTGTATTTATTTACATGTAGGACGAGGAATTTACTACGGATACTACATATACATGCACACCTGAATAATTGGTACAGTAATTCTATTCTTAGTTATAGCAACCGCATTTATAGGATACGTTTTACCTTGAGTTCAAATATCATTCTGAGGTGCGACAGTAATTACTAATTTATTATCAGCAATTCCATATTTAGGAACAGATTTAGTTCAATGGGTATGAGGAGGGTTTGCTGTTGATAATGCAACATTAAACCGATTCTTTACATTCCATTTTGTACTAGCGTTTATTATTGCTGCCATGGCAGCAATTCATTTATTTTTCCTCCACCAAACAGGGTCTAATAACCCTTTAGGACTAAATGGAGATATTGAAAAAATCCTGTTTCACCCATACTTTACTTTCAAGGACTCTATTACATTTGTATTAATAACACCATTATTAATTATATTATGCTTGATTAATCCTTACCTTCTAGGGGATCCAGATAATTTTGTACCTGTTAACCCATTAATAACTCCCGTCCATATCCAACCAGAATGATATTTCTTATTTGCATATGCAATTCTACGATCAATCCCTAATAAGCTAGGGGGTGTTATTGCACTATTCTTATCAATTAGAATCTTAATAATTTTGCCATTTTATAATAAAACACCATTTCGAGGTATTCAATTCTATCCTATTAATCAAATTTTATTCTGAATTATAGTAGTTGTTGTATGCTTATTAACATGAATTGGTAAACGACCTGTTGAAGAACCTTACATTATAACAGGACAAATCTTAACAATTATCTACTTTACATACTTCTTAATTAATGTACATATTGCAAACACATGAGTTAAAATAATTAAGGAATAATAAGTTAATTAGCTTAGGAAAAGCATATGTTTTGAAAACATAAAACTAGAAGTTTAACTCTTCTATTAACTTTTCTTAAAAAATTTCACTAAATAAATGAAATAAATAAAATCTTTAAACCGACAAAGAAAATAAAAAAATTTAAAGATAAAGGCAAAAAACTTTTTCAAGCTAAGTACATTAACTTATCATAACGAAAACGTGGTAATGTTCCCCGAACTCAAATAAACCCAAAGTACATTACAGCAAGCTTAATAAAAAATATAAAAGAATAAAAATCACCACCTAAAAAAATTAAAGCTAATAATATTCTTATAAAAACAATTCTTGTATACTCAGCTAAAAAAATTAAAGTAAATCCACCTGCACCATATTCAATATTAAAACCTGAAACTAACTCAGATTGACCTTCGGCAAAGTCAAAAGGAGTACGGTTAGTTTCAGCTAAGCAAGAAGCAACACAAGCTAAAGCTAAAGGAAAAGAAATAATAATAAATCAACAATAAAGCTGGTAATTTATAAAATCAAACATATTAAAACTACCAATTAAAATAATTAAAGATAATAAAATTAAAGCCAAACTAACTTCATATGAAATTGTTTGAGCAACAGAACGAAGAGAACCTAATAAAGAATAATTTGAATTAGAAGACCAACCAGCAATTATAACAGTATAAACACCTAATCTAGTACAACATAAAAAAAACAAAAATCTATAAGAAAAAGAACACATATAAGTCAAGTAAGGGAAAATTACTCAAACAGCCAAGGAAATTATTAAATTAAAAACAGGAGAAAAATAATAAAGTAAATAAATAGATACAATAGAAATTGGCTGCTCCTTAGAAATTAACTTAATAGCATCACTAAAGGGCTGAGGAATTCCTACAAAACCTACTTTATTTGGACCCTTTCGAATTTGGATGTAACCTAAAACCTTACACTCTAATAAAGTTAAAAAAGCAACACTAATTAAAACACAAATAACTAATAAAAGAAAATTCAAAATAAACATAAATAAATCATAAAGTATCAATACTATTTGTAGAAAAAATCTACATAAATGAATTCTAAATTCAACACATTAATCTGTCAAAATAGTAATTTAATTAATATTAATCAATAAAATAAAAAATATTTTAACCATATGGTCCTTTCGTACTAATATGAATCAATAATCTTAGGATAGTAGCATGTAGGTATCATGTAGGTACCACCATTGAACAATTACAAGCCCATTTTTAAAACTTTCCAAAAACACCTCGTATGTCGTAGTCACTTGATCGGAGTAGGTGGATTGAATAGAGTTTAGAGTTTGTCGGAATAGGGCGATTTATGAACTTTTACCACATTGCGTGTACACTCCCAGATAGATCTTTGGAGGCTAGATCTTCCCACACAGTTTTCCAGTAGTACTATGACCGTTCAACACTCTTTTACTCCCGACTGGAGACCCACGAAGTGTGGTAGCGATATCGTTGACTCTGTTCACTTTCAGGTCACCATGTAGAAGGTAGCTGGTGTCGAGGTAAAACCGACGCGGGAAGTTCAGCATATAGGGGTTGCTACTGATTTGGACTGGGGCATCGGGTGATTTTGGCTGGAATTTATGAAATAATGTTGCTGTTGGACTGCAAGAACCTTTTTCAGACATGGCTTTGGTACGTTTGATGAAACGCACTGAGCATTTGGCATGTAAGTCTATTAACCCCAGCCCTCCAGCTTGCATCAGGGTGCAAGTTTGAGCAGAAACTTCGAAGATGTTCCCCCTCCACGGCATCCAATACATGTTCTGCTTAATCGCACACGCAGTTTGTTTGGACACGGGCAGTACTTGAGCCTGATACCAGGCCTTCGCTATGGTATAGGTGTTCATGATCTCCACCCTTTCGTGAAGTTCCAATGTTGTGACAGAGTGTATTCCGGCTACCGCACTGATTTTATGCAGCGTGGTACGTCACTTGAGCGCCTCCATTCTCCGCGGGTTATCCGTCATTACCACTCCGAAGACTTGGTGCTGTGTCCGGGCACAGAACCAGTTCCGCTGAATATACCACCCGCGACGTGTGAGGGGGTGTAACTCTGTCTTTGTAGGACTTACCATCGCTCCTGTTGCCTTCTCAAACTGGTGGATTATAGTGTATAGCCTGTCTACATCTGCTAGCTGTTCCACGAAAACGGCGAGGTCATCGGCATATTCCCTGCAAATCAACTGGTCGTTGCTTATCGTGATCCTCTGGCATTCGTGGAATATATGTCGGAGAAGCGGATTTAATGCTATGGCGTACAAAGGCATCGACAGTGGGCATCCTCGCCCTATTGACCTAAGATCGGGATTTTGTCACTAGGGCAGCCATTGACGATGACTCTCGCAATGACATTCCCAAACATATTCTGAATAACGGTCATGAACTTCATCCCAAATCCCAGTCCGGTCATTACCTTCATCAGATAAGAGTGATTAATTCTATCAAACGAATTTTGAATGTCGGTAAGTAAGATCGCTGCGTTTCTCATCCTTTCACTTTTGACATATTCGATACAGTGTCTGTATGCCAGAACAGCCTCGAATGTATTTTCATCCCTATTGCCCACGTTTGGTGTTGACTGACAAACTTTGGCAGTACATGCTTCAAACTACTGGCGACACACCGCACCATTATTTTATAGTTGCTGTTCAGCAATGCGATTGGTCATAGACTGTTAATGTTCAGCGTCGCGTTTGACTGTGGAACGAGCGTAATGCAGCCTTCCTTAAATGTTGGTGGTATTTCGATTCCATTCTGGACTTCATTGGCAACGTGGATGACAGTGTCACTTAAGGTGTTAAAATATTTAGCATAAAATTCAACAGGGATCTCATCAAGTCCTGAAGGCTTTCCCTGGGACTCCCTTTGATTGCATCCTCCAGGTCGACGTGTGTAGAAATCACGTTGATGTGTAATAGGCGAGCCCTCGTTAAAACATGGGGAACGTTTTGCAGAACAGTTGCTAACGCTTCGGAGGTTACGTCGGTGGCGCGAAAAAGAAGTTCAAAAGAAGTTCAAAATAAGTGCAAATTTCTCGCCGCATCTCCTTCATTTCACGGGTTTTCCGACCGTCCATTTTCCTTCAGTCTTTTATGTATAACTTTTCGCGACGCCTGCGTTCACCGTACAAATGATATATGGAGAGCGACTCCCCATGTACAGCACAAACGGGTTGACCGCTAGTGACTGTAACCACTCCTCACGGACCTCACGTCGTTTAAAATCTGAGATTTAAATCCCTTAAAAACCAGAAGTAGATAGGTTTGTCCCGCAACCTGCTGAACTAGAACTTGTAAACGGCTCCGATAAAACTGAACTGTTGTCCTGCGCAAGTGAGCTTTCTGACGACTGTAATTGATCAGAAACATTCGATGGTAGACATGGCTGCTGTGACCCACCATTCAAGTCTACACGTCGCACAGTGCTGCTCATGGAGTAATCTTTTCCACGTGATGTTAAACTCTTCAGCTAAAATGACGTCGTTCAAAAGACTACAATAAGCTTCCAGGTGATTTTGCAACATGGGGGCCGATCACGAGGCAACGTTATTTGGCAAAAGTAACTGCAATGACCCGAGAAGATGACTGGTATGATTTCTGTGGCGAAGTGTAGGCGAGAATTACATCCAGTCTAGCCGACTATGGCCTATGTTGTAAAAATAGGTATAGTGGCTTATGTCTGGATTCAAGATAAGCCACATGTCTTTAGGCCGGAAAATGTCGACTAGAGCACAACGCTCGGTAGATTGGTTTGGCCGTGGCATTTGATTGATATCACTGAACACTGCATTAAAATCACCACCGATGACAATTTGGTCATCGTTGCGGTGCAAAAGTTGACAAAGTTCTTGAGTACAAAAGTGCCTTCTTACCTGCCTATCGTCAGTCGGGGCGTAAAATTTTACACAGACAATGTTGTTTATTGTGCAAGCAGTCACGTGGTCTTTAAGCAAGAATTCAACGTATTTGATATGAATATCTAGCCATGTTTAAATAGCACTGCCTGTCTCCATTCACGGGTCTACATTTGCAATAACAGTAAAATCAGTGATAAAATCATGTGCCTTACAGGTCATTCCTTGGAGGAATGCTGCGTGACACTCATTGTCCCGTAACAACTTCTAGGATTGTATAATTAAAGAAACCATTGAAATAAAAATCATCGACAACACTCAAAATAGGGACGGTGGCCTGCAGCTCAGCACGGCGTGCGATCCAGCGATCGCGCCGTTGTAGCGGGCGCGTCAAATGCCGAGTCAACTTATACCTGTATACGTCGATGTTGCGGGCACCAGTGAAGTCACAACCAGCAGTCATTGTGTATAAGGGGCTTACCAGGAGCCCACTCGCTGTCATGTCACTTGACACTGGGCAAGGAGAGCTTGACCGAAAACCCATGTGATGTTAATTACTCGACCAGGCTGGAAACCTGAGAACTTTTTATTCATGTAATATGTGAGTTAATACACTCTTTGCATACCTCGATGCTCGATGCTGGCAGGCGCAAGCACACGCAACATGTGTTTAGTGCAAACGCCTAAGGCTGACTGCTCGGTACAGAAGCAGTTACATGTGTGCTTCCGAACATGTACAAACACTTTTAAATAGGATTATCAATGAATAATTTTATCTTCTAAAACCTGTGTTTATTTAATCAGCTCTCACTGTACATATCTTCATATTTAAGAAACTGTTGCTAAGAGTAACATGCATTAATATGTACTGATTTGGTGCATCGCTCCTGCTACATTACCTGGTGGCTGGCCAGTCCCAAAGCACAGACCATTAAAGCAACAGACGCCAGCGGCACGTGTATCAGCAAGCAGCGCACGACACACGACAGCAACTTCACGTATGCATATCATTAATTCCACATAAAGAAAGGACACCTAAGCTATTAATGTAATATTATATATGTGAATCATACATGACTACTTCACTTCACATTTGCAATGGAGCGGCGACAGTGTAATAGTACATGTTTTCCCCACACTCTCAGAAAAAGACAGAGTGATCTATCATCGTAACGTTGTATATACACTGAAGCGCCAAATAAATTGGTATAATCATTCGTATTCAAATATACAGATATATAAACAGGCAGAATACGGCGCTGCTGTCAGCAACACATATATAAGACGAAAAGTGTCTGGCGCAGTAGTTAGATCAATTACTGCTGCTACAATTTCAAGTTATCAATATTTAAGAGAAATTGAAGGTGATGTTACAGTCGACGCACGAGCGATGGGACACAGCATCTCCGAGGTAGCGATGAAGTGGGGATTTTCCTGTACGACCATTTCATGAGTGTACCGTGACTATCAGGAATCCGGTAAAACATTAAATCTCCGACGTCACTGTGGCCGGAAAAAGATCCTGCAAGAAAGCGACCAACGACAGCTGAAGAGAATCAATCGTTCAACGTGACAGAAGTGCAACCCTTCCGCAAATTGCTGCACATTTCAATGCTGGGCCATTAAAAACTGTCAGCGTGCAAACCATTCAACGAAACATCATCGAATGGGCTTTCGGAGCCGAAGGCCCACTCGTGTGCCCCTTGGTGACTACACGACACAAAGCTTTACGCTTCGCCTGGGCCCATCAACACCGACACTTGACTGTTGATTACTGGAAACATGTTGCCTGGTTGGACAAGTCTCGTTTCAAATTATATCGAATGGATGGACGTGTACGGGTATGGAGACAACCTCATGAATCCATGGACGCTCTATGTCAGCAGGAGATTGTTCAAGCTTGTGGAGGGTCTGTAACGGTGTGGAGCGCGTGCAGTTGAAATGATATGGGACCCCTGATACGTCTAGATACTAATATGACAAGTGACACGTACGTACGTATCCTGTCTGATCACCTGCATCCATTCATGCCCATTGCGCATTCCTACGGACTTCAGCAATTCCAGCAGGGCAATGCGACACCGCACACGTCCAGAATTACTACAGGGTGGCCCCAGGAATACTCTTCTGACTTTAAAGACTTTCACTGGCCACCATACTCCCCAGAATTGAACATTATTGAGTATATCTGGGATGCCTTGCAACGTGCTGTTCAGAAGAGGTCTGCACCCCCTCGTTCTATTACAGATTTATGGACAGCCCTGCAGGATTCACGGTATCAGTTTCCTCCAGCACTACTTTAGGCATCAGTCGAGGTAACGCCAAGTCGTGTTGCGGCACTCCCGCGAGCTCGATGAGGCCATACACGACACTAGGCAGGTGTACCAGTTTCTTTGGCTCTTCAGTGTCGTACTGATGTGTGATGTGACAACTTCTGTTCGCATGTGAAAGTAAGCGTTGCTGGTGAAATATTATGTGTTTCGCCCACACACAGAGAATACTGCATGTTCCGTCAGTGTAATTTTATATCTGTTTATTATGCATGCCCACCAAGCGATGGTGGTGAAACATTACATGCTTTTCAGGGACACTCTGCTAATAGGCACAAGTTGGCAGTTGCATCACCATCACTGTCCTGACAGTGAGTTGGGACTGGCAATAGCGTAATATTATTTGCTTATTACACACATTTATACCTGTACATAATTCCTATCGCAAGACTAGGCAGAAGCAGGTAGTTGCATCATCAGAAGCTTGAAAAGGAATGCTGCTGCCCTCTATAAAGAAACGGCGTGAATGGTTTTTGCCTACTTCAGTTCGATCATCATTAATGACTACAGTTGGAATATGAAGAGTCAGTCTGACAATGCTAATGGTGATGTTACGGGTTAGTGTCCTTATTTAACAGGTGATGGTGACAAACCGTCACCCGTCTTTGACAATGAAACTATGGTTTTGTTGAGAAAGATTTCCAAGAATGTAAATGTTGTTACGGCACATAATTGTAATGGGTAGAAATAAGAAAAAAATTTGAAACTCTTTCGCATTGTCACAAGCCAACCCAAGTCATGTCAGAGACAGAGGAATTGACACGGCAATTGACAGCCTGGTAAGAAATATAGAAAAATAAGGAGGACACATGCGGCCACTACGAACCGAGCATTACGTCATAGCCTCATGCCAGCTCCCTTAAAATATCCCAGCTCTCCAGATCTCGTCATTTGTTGATCATTGGGCTCTATGGCATTCACAGTAATAGTATTCGATTTCATGATCATGATACTGTAGTGAATCTATGTCCTAGACCCTCCAGTACAGTCTATGAACTAGCCAAAGATGTATTCCAGACAATGGTCTTCACCTGAAGAACTTAATGCTGCTCTCTGCCCACCAATTATTATTATTATTATTATTATTGTAATTTACCATTGCATAGAGTGATTAGGGTGGACTTGTCTTATTTTTTAGATGAACATAATTTAAAAAAAACCACAAATCTGAAAGCTTTATTTAGCAAAAAAGTATTGAATTATATTTAACATGGTGAATAAAAGAGTATGATGAGTGACAAAATTACTTATTGCCATTGTTCAACCACCACATAAGTATGATAAATTAGTGTTATTGATAGATGTATATGTCTATTGCGTTTGTGTGTGTGTGTGCGTGTGTGTGTGTGTGTGTGTGTGTGTGTGTGTGTGTGTGTACGAGTGCGAGTGAGTGAGTGGTAGAGAGAGAGAGATACTTATCAATGTCATTTCTTCCTTTGCAGAAGTGTTGCAGCAGTCTCGATGTGGATTTTCCTCACTGCAGCTGGACCTGATGACGATGATGTGCTCATCATCATTTCCTCAACCTGGGCTGTGGAACTGTCAGCCACATAAGTCGCATCCCAGGTCTTCACACTGTGGGCATCATGTGCGGAATCGTCATTCTAGTTCAGACCTATGATGTGCTGATCGCCACCTCAGACTAGGCCATGAAACTGGTAGCCTCAAACACTGCATGCTGTAGCCTTGTCACCATGGGTTGAGTCCTCACACTCATTGTGGTCATTGCTTGCAACCCCATAACCAGAACTGCAAACACTGCACCTGAAGTCATCGCCCCACCTTGGACCATCACATATGTCATGGTCACTACATGCAACCCTGTCACCCCTGCCTAAGGCATCCTGTCTGCTGTGCTCACTTTTCAATCTATCAGAATGGCAACATCCTGGGCCTAGCAGTAACAACTGTCATTCAGCCTGCTCTGTTATGGATTACCACATATATCATGCAACCATATGCACTACTCTGTGGTTGCTGGTGCTTTCTCGAACAGAACCTTGTAATCCCACATTGAAATCACTTAAGTGAGGTATCAAGATCCTCTACATGCATACTGAACAGTACTGCTGAGGATGCCATAATAATTAATAACGTGTGGTATCCTGCCATTAGGTGCAATGCAGTTCAGGACTGTGAGGTGACTCACCTGCCAAACAAAGCAGTAATGCTCAGGAGGAAAGCATTGTCAAAATTTGGGGGAAGGATGGAATGATATCAGAACATGTGTCATTGCAAAACAGTATGGAACTTTTATCAAGGATGTCATAATGAAGGGTTCTTTCTGATATGCAGGAAAGAGGGTATGATACGGCACTCTGTGGGGTACTCCACCTTTATGTGCAGTCACATTTTTGTGATACAGTTAAGGAGGGGGGGGGAACAGTTTCATCTCTCTTCTCGATGGTATTGTCGGTAAAAAAAGGCATGCATTAATCTGCAGAATCCCAAAAAGGGCGATGGATATTGCTCTGAATGGTCGCTCCTAACTTGCAACTGAATCTACCTAAAACACGTGGATCTTATGGATATGAAACAACTTATGTTCGCAAATATTATAACTTCAAAGGCACCTCATTCTCTATCACAAATCCAGACCTACGAAAATTCTAAATGCAGAAACCAGATCATGGTATTCATGTCTAAGACTTGGTTGCAGGTGTGAAAAAAGCGAGCGAGGAGATGTAAAACATAATGTGGTTGGGACACTCTACCTTTCCAAAGTAGCCAGTCCGCTACCAAGATATGTAGCGTTACTGTTATTTTCCAAAGGTGAGAAGCACCACTATATCGGGATCAAAAACATGTTCTGCCAAGTTTCCCCCCAACTGTCGAAATATAATGGGGCAAGGCATAGAAGCATAGAAGCCTCAGCTCTTTCACTGAGTGTGAGTATTTACATAGATACCTTATTTACTGCTCAAACCAGGAGCTGGTACATGTGAAAACGTGCTTTGTGGATAAAAGTTCTTGAAGTTTAAGAATGCTCACCACTAGGAATGCTGACCCTTCGTTGTATACAATGACTCTGAGTGCTTACTAGTTCCTGTGGCACTATGTGAAAGTCATCCCGATGACTCTGACACCACATTCACAGAATGCATGTTCCTTATGTGGCAGCATACTTAGTCGTATGCTCATATGACTCCAATCTCAGGAAATTTGAATTATACATAATTGATAATCCTGTGAATTTGTTGCTCCCTTAGCCTAAAAACCTTGCATTGAGTGATGATGTTGCTTATAACAACAGAATTTCAATGACCTAGTCACAGGAGAATGATATCTTCTATGAACAGGCAGCTGAACGTCGTATTCGTGTTTTTCCATTGGGTATAAAAGTTCATCTAATGAGTAAGTTCCATTTTGCAGCTCACAATGCATGAAACTTTAAATATAATCTACCATGAAACATATTCATCTTTTTCCTTAATTTGAGTGGGTATGATGCATACCTTCTTGTTCAGCATTTGGGTGATTTTGGATTGAAGGGTGCTAAGGTTAATGTCATACCAGAGAATGTAGGAAACTACATTTCATTATCCAAGTGAATTACACTGTGTATAATGCTCCACTTCCTGAATTCATTAAGATTCATGCACACGCTTCTTCTGAAACTTGCCAAAGAAATGCATCAGGATGATATGCATATCATGAGAGCCACATAGCCTGATGATGTGAAGTTTCAGCTTGTGATAAAGAAAGGGATCTATCCTTACAAATATTCAGTGTGAAGACTCCACACAAACTACATAGATTGATATAACTCCATTCACCAGCAAACTTGAAAGTACTGCTATAACTGATGCAGAGTACACACAGGAAGTGAACGTTTGGCCATAGTTCTACACCTTTCATTTAGAGGGATATGGTAAATTGTACAGATGTGCACTTGGTTGCAGACACTTCTGAGAAATTCTGGAATGTACAGATGAGAACATACTTTCTGGAGCCTGCATTCTGTTATATTTCACCAGGGCTATTATGTGACACAATGTGAGAAAATGCATGTAACATCGAATTGTTAACTGACCCTGGTATGTTGCTTTTTATCAACATGGGATTGCGAGGCCTGCCAGTGTGTGCACAGGTATCAAAAGGCAAACGATCTGCGAGTGAGTGAGGAGAGCTACAGGCCATGTGATGATTCAAGTTAAGTCCTTTACTTGGATGTTTAACAATGTCTACAGGTACGCCATAGAACTAACTCTGCTGCTGTGTGGTTCTGATGGCTGTTGAAAGAGAAAATCGGCAGGCTGGAAAGAAGCACACATCAAATTCAGTTATTCACATACATACGCAGATAAACAGAAATATGTCAAAAGTTTCATTCAACACACACACACACACACACACACACACAGGCATATATGTACAAACAGTGTGCGGTGTCAATCATATTTGAGCAAATAGTGTGAGAAAGGAAGGATTCCCATCCCATCCACATATACAACATGGTGTGACAGCTACACTCAAGTATGTACCTCATGATGCTGCAATCGAAAGACTACTTGGCACACCGTATGCTGAAATGCACCACCACTGTGCAGGCACTCCTTGTAATCCTCAATAGTGAGAGCCTGTGAGGCTAAACATTGCACATCCCTAGGCCGCAATTGGATGGCGCCTGCATCTATATAGGATACATACGGTTTTGATCAGAGCTCCATAAATATATGTGATATATCCCGTGACATGCAGAGCGACTCCCTGCTGCGTCCAGAGCACCTAGTTCTGCGAAATGGTTTCAACCCAATCTGAAGACAATCCTGGCAAATTAGCAGAGATTCAGAAACCCCAAGCAATGTCTCAGTTTCTGGATGAGACTTATTACAACCATCCATGGCATGTCCTTCAACCAGCATCCTTGGTTGAAGGAGTATGTTGATGTTAATAATAGAAAGAGGGCTACCGCAATGTGTGATTTTGGAAAGGATTTTTATAAATTAATGAAGTTAATTTAGTTTACCATTGGGATGCCCATTGTAGTGTATCATCAGGCCAAATTCTAAGTGGGCCACTATCTCCAATGAAACACAAGTCATTATGGAGATGGCTAAGGTTTCAATGGATTTACAATGCCTGTCTGCATCACTATATGTACACTGGGCCTCTCCAAACTCCACATCTACCGCTCCACTATGAGTTCGCAAAATCCAAATTCGTTTATGTCAAGTTACTTTGTATGTGTACATACAGCTTCATCTACTGGGCGAAAGGCTACAATGCACAAGAAGTAGTTAGCTACAATCTCGAGGAATTCGATACGTCTGGATAGATGGCTAATAAGACTTATGGCTTAACATCTCAGAAGAAGAAGTGTATTGGCCTGATGAAAGAAGAGGTGAATTTCTGGCAGACTGTGCAGTTTGTGTGACTCAGACCCACAATGCATGCATCCCATATATATGCACGTGACACCCAAAGGTGGGCTAGGGATGTGCATCGTGTGGCCTCACAGTCTCTATGATTGAGGATTTCAAGGAGTGCCTGCATGGTGGTAGTGCACCTCCGCATATGGTGCGCCAAGTAGTCTTTGACACTATACTCTCTTCAAAAGTGGTTATTGGACACATAACTTATATATTTCTGTATATCAAATATACAGACTGCAATTTCTTTTACTCAAGCACATGTGTGCACATTAAAAGTTAAACCTACTCGGAGATGGGCTCGATCCTGGGACACGATTTTAAGAATCATTGTGTGTGGGCCTGCGCCACGAATCCTCAAATATAATCGGAAGGTATTATGTATTACAAACAGCATCCATGATTATTGAATACCATCTGCGTCAGATTGGCCCAAAATGGTATTTTATGTTCGACCAATTTAAGTGTGCATCATGATGGATCAAACGGGTGAGAGCACTTCCACCCTCCTTCAAATGAGAAGAAAGTCATTACCGATTTTCGAACTTCTGTAAGAACATAGCATCCTTTGATCGCTGACAAGAAACCATCGTTTGATTTCTGCATACTAACTGAGACCCACCTCAGTACAATGCTGTCCTTCCACATCACCGTTCGTCCCAGAATAAGTGTCGGCTTCTAAATTGAAGAGATCGGTGAACGAAGCATTTAATCCTAATTTTTTTTCGATTTCTCCTAATTTTCACACAGTACGAGTGCCACTGAGAAGAAGACAAACGAAAATTTGAATCTTAGGCATGGTATTTTACATTTCACAAGTTATTCAAGTTCTTTGGATCACTGTTCACAAGTTAATGCCTGCTTCTTAGAAAAGGTGTCAGAATTCAATATAAGGTAATACTCGAGAAGTCGGCTCTCTGCCCAATGGCATGGCGAGTACGGGTGGTCTGCTGGCTTGGCTTTTGCTTAGGAAGTGAGAAGTCTTGAAATCGATGCACACCAGCGACAAAAATTTTCAGTCACACCAAAAGGCATCATTCACCTCTGGCAATACCAACTGAAGAAAGACGAGCCCGGACATATTCAGAAGTCTCGTCAAACATGATGTACTCCCACTACTGACTAGCGTGAAAATGGATTAGATTAGACCGTCGCACAGGCAGATGTCATGGCAGTTTAAAATTCCTTAAATTATTTACTCACAAAATGTAACTTTGTGCGATTACTGAAAAATAAGGAATTGAATCATCATTATACGATCGCATACGATGGCTTCAAGAAACTCAACTACTGCAACACTGTCCTCTGTTGCACATATTTCTTTTCTTAATAGTCAGATTGTTTCATAGTTGTGAAACAAGACTATGAATCACAAGAATAATTTCATCGTATTGTTTGTGGTAGTCATTCTCGTTAAAATTTTATATACGTTTGTTTTTGCGAGAGGAATATACATAATGAAATTAGAGAACAATGTGAAAAAAACAGAACTCGAGACGTCTTTTTGCTGACCAGGGGTATGTCAACTGCTGAGTATTGATAGAGAAGCTTATGTTTTGGCACTGCTCTTTTCTGTGATTTTTCGTTTCAAATAATCGTATATACTAACATTAGGCCCCAATAAGTTATCGTACGCTGATCATTAATTATTTTAGGAAGATAGCGACTTTTGATTATTAAGCTGCAGCTGCGACGGGTCACAGTCGATCGTCGAAATTCTTAGCTTTGGGTACTAAACAAGAAATGGACTTGAGTTAGCCACTCTTATTCGAGTAACTACAAAATTCGTTTCTCTATTACGTATTCACTTAAGATATGCTGTTAATCAAATTAAAAGCCACTGCATTCTGCAACTCAGTGGTTTATTTTTCTTTGAGTACTGTTAGAATTCTTTTCGAGATCGATCCACGACGCCCGGTAACATTTTACATCAACAACGCACGTATTGAGGGAAATGTCGTTTGTGGTAACACAGCCATTTTATATTTGTTCAATTTATATTAGTATTTTACTTGCAGTCTCAACCGAAAATGTTAAAACCAGTGGAGACGACAACTGCAATGAAATTTTCACTTTCGGGAACATCACCAGCGATCCGCCATGCCATACAGTTTTCAGAGTTCTAGCGCCCGACAGATCTGGTGGGCGGAAATCGTCACACGGCCGGTCCGAACATGGGGTACACTATGGTTCCTAGAGATTCGTAACGGAAGTTGTATAGTAGGACCCCTTTTATTCGTCCTGTCACGAATAAATGTTGTTGCATGAGGCCAGCAAGTGTGCCGGTGTAACACTCACAAAACGTCTGTCTACTCGATCTGGTATGATCAAGGTTACTTTAAATACTACATACTGTCGACAATTTGTTACCAATCATCCAGTTCACTGAATTTCATGTTACGTAAGCAGCTTTTTTATTCTAATGTGTCACAAAAGTCTCAATAATGTTCCTGAACTGCAATTTCAATTTCTATTGTCGTCTTCGTTCACTGAAACTATGATAAAAGGTATGGAGAAAATAATGTGCATTGTGAATAGCTGAAAACATTGTGGGAAAAAATCAAAGTAGTCTGAAAATGCATTTGCGACGTCCACTTTATGTCGCAAAGCGAAGCGCGTAAGTTGTTACTATTGGCTGTTATGCTCGTAAAGAACTGTTTTCCTCTCAGCTTTCATTTCGCGTAACATATACAAGGTAGTCATGAGACTGACAGTATGTTGGTTGCATTGTGTCTCCTAGCTTGTTATGCTCCAAAGCAGACAGCTAAGCGTCGCAGTTGAGCCTAACAAACAGGCGAGGGCACGCTGGGCTCGTGGTTTCCATACTGGCAAAGGCTGAAACGTTTATCGATCGGAACTAACATATATCAGTTTGACCACATTCTAGCCAAACGTTTACATACTGTATCTACCTTCCCTTTCACAATCAACTACTGGGAAAAAAATTATATTTCGAAAACAACGACGGTTTAGACAATTGTGCAATTGACAAGTGATCATTAAAAAGTGAATCCATCGCAGATCTGAGTCATGATGCAGTTGCAGAAGTGTTGTGTACACACAATTCTTGATTCTTTGAAATGTCCCAGATTTGCAGGTAGTTCTGCCTCTCCCCAGTGATCGTCAGTGTCAAGTGAGGCCGCAACTTGCTGGACAGAAGTTGCAATGTGATACAAAAATTCAACATTTTCACTGCATCATCATCCGTAGTTGACTGAACAGAATGTCACAGTGAGGCATGACTTTATCAAAAGAAAAATATAACAAGAATAGGAAATCTTCGTCTTGCACGAAACCCTTCACTCCCATAGCCTTGTTTATTGTCCTATAATCATTAATATCATCAATAATTTTTCCCTCGCCCTCAACAACTTCATCCTGGTATTTAAATATAGTAGTTACACTCCGTGATTTGGAATTCCATCTCATGTACTGAGTATAGACACGAAAAAATTTCTTCAATATCTCGTCAAGGACGGCTGTGCTTTTAAGAGACTGGGAAAAAAGCTAGAAACTGCTTCAGAGTCTCTGAAGGATTTCCACGCTTGCTTATTGCCTGTCTCACACAACGTTCAACGAATAAATTTAACCAATGCGTATATCAGTGAATGAAGCGAGTATTCCCATACATCTCTTTAATTTTGATTTGAGCTCCACATTTGTGGCCTTGTGGCCACTCATAACAGGAGCATCGTCGTAACACTCAGCTATCAGTTTTTCAGGTGTTCCATTTTTTCCTCTAGTTCACTAAGAACAACTGCAGTTACATAACCTGCAGTGCAACTTTTTTGGTCGTACAAAGGAAATAAATCTTTCATATGTTTTCCCTAGTAACGCACATCGAATTGTTACTCCATCTCTAATGATCTCGATGTCCACTGGACGTTAAACCCAATCTTCCTTCCGAATTATTATGTACAATTTGACAAATTTGCACAGCCAGTGGTTTTGTCAACTTCAATTACGAGGAAATTTGTCTTCGGCTGTTCACTTCTGATGGGATTAAGGCATACCTCATACAATGATTCCAGTAATTCATTTTGATTTGTTTTGGACTGGCCAACGAGACCCAGGATTTATTATTATTCAATATGCTGCTTCAAAACGCCGTCCGGTTCTGAAATCAGATCAAGCAGACCTCGAAAAATTCCAGGATTCTTGGGGTTTTATGTTTCATCATGGCTCAAGCTCGAATTTGCAGCAAAATTTAATGCAGTCACCAGCTTACTCCATACTCCTCTCCCTAGCACTGAAAATACAATAAAAACAATTTCAATTTTATTCACTGGAATTGTGTTTTTTCACATTTGCATGAAGATTCTTTAAGTCTGTGGTCGCTATCACTATTGCTTATTACAAGACAGGTGAAACGAAAAAATACACTTTTCATGTCACAACCACACAACTAGTCGGCTGCATTGTACAATGTTCTGTTAAAATAGCGGGTATACTCTTGCCTGGATTAACACTGTTTTTGTCCCTGATTGGTGTTTAGATCGGGTCTTGATGCTCCAACTTCCTTCACTTTCATCTCAACCGTACGTTCCAAGATTTTATCTGATACATTGTAAACTGAATTCATATTGTGTTGTTTCCGAACTCAGGATACGCTGCAGTAATTCGCAAGAAAGTAAAACTCACTGAAATCATGAATAATACACTCATAACAAAAAGAAAATTGCTAACAGGATGAAACTTGCTAATAACGCACGTTACTCGCAAACGCAGATAGCAGGCAAAGAAACTAAAGTAGCGAAATATATTTCGCGCACAGGCCATATTTCGCACTATTTTTTCTCTTTTCATTCCTGAAACTCTCGCCAGGTTTAACACTTATGTCACTATACTCTCGTGCAGACTGGTGAGACATCTGTAAACATACTCCAACGGTGGACCGAATAGCCAATGTCAGACACAAAAAGGCTATCGAACACACTATCAAAATAATAATACTAAACGTCGATTAACGATGCGTCAAAGCAAAATAGAGATGTACATAGACAGAGAGTCGATAGAAAAGTTGCAGCAAATCTGTTAAGTCCCTTTTGACGTAAACAGTGGAACTTGAAAATTGTGTGCACGTTGGTGGAACACTCTTAGGCTGGAAGACCAGAGCCTTGGCAACGTCTCCGACTGTACAATTGTGACGATTAATTGAACTATATAACTGAAGGTGGTCTCATGACTCCAAACAACTTTGTATGGGATTTTTTTGTCCTGTGCTCTTCTTACTTGATACCATTCACAAAATTCAATTCTCCAGTTATGATCATCCTTATTCAAAGCGTGAGGTGATCTAGGAATAAATCTGTTTCATTAGACATGCTTCAAAATGCGATAGACCCTTGTTTTTGGAACTACTGTTCCACGAGGAGCCACTTACTGCACGGACGTTCTATGAGGTCGTTGAAACCTTTGTACAACTTTTATTTCTCTTGTTGGCCCGGTGGATGATTGTGGTCTTTCAGAATGGCCTTTTGTGTATTCTGGACAGCTCTTTCTCCCTTTAATGTATCTTGCAATAGAGTAATTGTGAGCCGCGTTGGTGGATTTTGTTGACATTTTATTCTGAACTGTCTTTGCAATTTACATACGTTTTCAGTATTCCAGTAGCATTTCAGAATGAACTTTCTTTTCTCAAGATTTCGCCTGCTTTTATCCATTTTTCAAGCTGTTACACTAGAAAAAGGGGAAAAGTGTGTTTATTAGCTGTAAAAGTGTGTGTACATTTTTTGAACACATTGTATATGTATTTATAGAATGGTACCTTCAACACATAATTAATCTGTACCTTCCCTCTTCTCCCCACCTGTAACAGCGTCTTGCACCAGTTGACAATCTCGACAAGAAATCAGTTGTGACTTTGACTGGACCATGTATATAAGTAGGTTCAAAACTATATTCCTGAAGCAGCAACATGCAAGGTGATCAAACGTCATCAATGTGGTCATTAAAATCTACAGTACTTTGTGCTCAGCATAGACTTTTGTATGATGCCGATACAAATAGTAATGAAATTCTGTAAAACCCCTAATGATGGTCAAGGCTTCTACTTGTAATACTGGATAGCTGTTTTCACATTTTCGCAAAATTAGTCGTTCAGTGCAGTAGTTTATCAATTGTTTCAGATTGTTGGGACAATTCCATGCTGATGCCAACTTGGAAACTGTTTGTTGTGATAAAAATTTTGTAACATACACCTCAATGAGCCAGTATAGGTCCTTTCAAAAGGAATTATTAGTTGCAAAGGAATTCTTATTCTGTTCAGTCATCCCCATTTCACTGGTTAGTGAACAAATACGTGGTGCTATCAATATGTTGTCAATAACAATATTCCCTACAAAAACTGGCCATTCATAGGAATGCTTGTGTCTCTTCCTCGTTTCATGAACATGGAAACTTTCAGACTGCATCTGGTTTGTACAGATCTGGTTCAATTATGTCTTCAGAGATAATGTGACCTAAAATTTCTATTGTTTTCTTGTCCAATTCTGACTTACATATATTGGCAGTTGTGCCCATCTTCTCAAATGCCTAAATTATCTCTTCAATCACCATATTATGTTCGTTTAAATTACATCCAGTGATGATTAAATCATTTATGTACAGAGTAAATCTGTTCTCGAGCTGTTCCTCTAATAATAAATCCGGGACATATATCAACGTCGGAGTGAATATACTGATTCCCAACAGTTCCCTGCCAAACTGGTAACGCCACCCAAAACAGCAAAAAGCTGTATAATTTCCAGAGCACTCAGATAATTCCACTTCATAGTATCGTGCAGTTAAATGCAAGCTCAGCATAGATTTATTCCAGAAAGTTAGTCTTTCATCTTTCTTGGATACTTTACTCTTGGTTCAGATTTTGATTCGATAACTCTGATATCAATTTCCAGCTCAATGGTGCCCTTACTGACATTGTTCAGTGATTCACATGCAAGTAATTCATTCGAATAGTCATATCTACATTTCAAGTTCCGTACTACTAAAAGACATAGTTTTGTAATGTGACCACAATAGTCTACCATTGCAAACGCTTGTTTCTTCAATCAATGCTTCTCTTCAAAATTACACTTTTTATCTTCATATTCCTGAGGGGATTTATTTGACAGGAACACTCCTCTACATATTTATAGAAAGCTTTTTCCGAAATGACATAAGCCATACTTGCTGTGTCCATTAGTTCTTCAGTGCAAATCTTATTCACATTCATGATTATAACTGGACAGAAAATTACCTTCCTTTCATGTTGATTTGATACTGAAATATTATCCCTTACCAAGTGTTCCTTATGAGCAGTAATACAAAAACCTTCTTGTTCTAGTTATAATTGCACTATTACTGACTGTCGATTCACACTTTCAGCACTATGCATAATATCATCTGAAATAGTGTTTCTGGTTTATTCTACTAGGTACTGTTCATGAAAATTTCTCTTCTCCACTCTTCTACCATCATCTTATTGTTTTGTAATTCCCTTTCTGTCTCAGGTCACCTGAATTTCAATCGTTTTCTTCACATAGCTGTTCTGCTTCGAGCCTCTCACTTCCACATTTGTTCACCATATATTGTAAATGACTTGTCAAAATATTAATCTCATCGTGCATTTTTCAGACATCTTCTGAATCACTGCAGGCACCTTGCTCTTTTTCCACATCCTCAGTTTCTTGTATGTTGATATCCTCTGACGTACACACAATTACCAATTCTTCTTCCATCCTCTGAGTGATGCCCAAGCTTGCTTCTCACCTTTTCAATGCTCCATCATGAACCAATACGCTGCCCATTTCTTCCAGTTGTAGCTTCATTGCCACAAGATGGGGCCTGGTGCCGAAATGTGAGTACTCCCCAGCAGCCACAAGCTCAGCACTTACCCCAAGCCAACAATTTCACGATCATGAGCTGGGCACTGGGGCAATAGCTGAAGTTTCTAGACATTCCGATGACACTTGGCAGGTAGTGTACATGACCTCATCCACACACAACAGGGGCTGACTTTTCTTGTATAAGAGCAGGCTGTCCAGACAGGCTGGGCATGTCGACTCAGGGAGAGCTCGAACTGGCATCTGCTGTGGTGGCTTCTGCCATGTGGTAGCAAACACCCTTCTTCCATCTGATGAGGACTTCCTGCTGGGTTTCAAATGCAGCCTGGATGTGCTAGGCGTCGACATAATGTCCTCTCAGCTACAATCACTGGCATCTGTCAGTGTCTGTCGCACACCTTTAAAAGTGATGTCAGAAGATTTTTTGGAGACTTGCAATAATGGCAATGACAGTGGCAGTACAGCAGTGGCTTTCTACGGCACTGCGTAAGTATGTACTGATTTTCCGTTTTTTCTGTTTAAATATGTATGATAATTTCCTGTATTTTTCTTCGTCATTTCTGGGCTATATTTTACGCTTATGGTAACAAGAGATAAGCAAAATGGCAGTAAATGAAAAAGCGCCAACTCAGGAAACAAATCAGCACCTGCCGAATCAGTTATGCAGAATGAATTGAAGATTTAATTTGAGAGGTGTGCTGGGTAAGAGAGGAAAGAAGGGACCTGTCACTTCCTGACCTAACGTCGTCTCTCCTAGATGCAATCACCACAATACAAGTCACTCTTCGCTGGGGTATATCTAGAAAGGACATCTTCTTTTTTTGTATAATGTACATACGGCTGCAAAGTTATGGAACTGCAATGAAGAAGGTTGTTAAGCTTGGCTTAACGTAATTTGGCAGATGATACCAGATTATACATAATTTTCAAGAATTACTAGTGGAAAGGTATAAAAAAAGGGACACATCTAAATAATATCAGCAAAACCTTAATGGGATAACTCAAAGACATGGAGAATCTGTGAAGAGTTACGTGGATCGTGTAAGACAGATAACCGTTATTATTAGTCTGGTATACAAGTTCCAAGCATATTGCTTTGCCTGTTGGTATTCCGGTTTCTATGGGTTTATTTATCGACTGTCAGTTTTTATCTGTGATTCACTGTTGCTATTTGAATTTACATACTGACATTTTGTAAATGTCGAGATAGTGAGTAGATCTGTGGACTTTAGAAAATAGAGTGCCAAGTGTAAAAATAGGAACATTTCCGACATATCCTTCTGTTTGAGTTCAGTAGAGGGCTGACACTAGCGGAGGCAGCCAGAAACATTTGCACATTGTATGGCGATAATGCTATTGCACAGAGCACGACCAGAAAGTGCTTTTCTCATGTTAAGGAGGATTGTTTTGAGATTAGTGACTATTACGTTCAAGAAGACCTTCAGGTTTTGTTGAGGATAATTTATTCGCATTAATCCACTATGATCCAAGCCAGTATAGTCGAGCACTGGCAAGTCTGATGAACTGTGTTCATACCACCATTGTGCAACACGTCCATGCAATGTGGAAGGTTCTAAACTCGGATGTATGGGTACCACATGCTCTAAGTCAAATCACAAAAATTAGCAACTGGCCATATGTGCTTCTCTGCTTGCACGTCATCAACTGACTCGTGAACGACGCTGGGAATTCCTACCCTGTATTGTTACTGGTGACGAGAAATGGAGTCTTGATCCTAACATCAGTAAAAGAAAGGCACGGATGAGCCCAAAATGAAACAGCAACTCCTCGTACAAAACCTGCTCGCATTCACAAAAGGAAATGTTATGCGTATGGTGGAGCATCGATGGTGTAGTGTACCAGGAATTGCTTCTCAAGGTACAATCATTACTGCTAACATTTACTGTCAATAACTGAGACGTCTCGCAGAGACAGTTCGAGGACAACGACCAAGGAGACTCGTGAGTTGATGATACTCCATGATAACGACCACCTGCATTTTGCCAGACTGACAAAAAATCAGAATATAGGAGTTGGGTTATGAAATCATTCCGCCTCCACCTTGTTCACCTGATATTGTACTCTCAGTTTGTCACCTTTTCCGTTCTCTATCGAACAACCTTTAAGGAACCTCCTTTTCGGATGAAAATACGCTCCATTCATAGGTCGACGGGTTCATTGCCTTAAATCACGTTAAGTTCAACGGTTGCGGAATTATAAAGTTACACACTGTTGTAAACAGTGATGGAGAACATACTGTTGATGACTAAATTCTCTAGTATGTGTATCTATTGTCTTCATTAAACTTATTGAAAATCGCTAAGAACTTACGTACCAACGTACCAGCATAACATAACGGGCTGTGTCGCTGTCGCTTGTCGTCTCTGCTACATTCGGCTGGCAGAGCACTCTTCACAGTGTGTACCTGACCGAGAGTTTGGCATTTTTATAACCAGTGCGATTCCCCCAGTGTTACTGTAAGCAGTAACGGTCCTATCACATTTCCTTGGCGTACTCCAGATGTTACCTATACACCTGTCGATTTTGTTCCGTTAAGAACCACCTACTGAGTTCCACCTGCATGTATGTCTTGAATCCAGTGTCAAATCTGGTTCGATATTCGATAAGCACGAATTTTTAAACTAAACGGTAGTGCGATACGATGTCAAATTCCTCTCTCAAGTCAAGGAACACTGTATCAGCCTGAGTGCGTAGTCTACTGTACTACGGATCTCATGGAGGAATAGGGCGAACTGAGTTTCATAAGATATCTCTTTGCGGAATCCATGCTGACTTTTATAGAGGAGATTTCCATTCTCCTAAAGCGTCATAATTCTTGAGCATGAAACATGTTCCATAATCCTAGAAAAAACTGATATAGATCTATAATTGTGTGCATCTATCCTATGACCCCTATTAAAAGTGGGAATGATCTGTGCCTTTTTCCAGTCGCTAGGTACCCTTTGTTGCTCCAGCGATCTACGATAAACATCTGCTTGATGAAGCAAGTCCTGATCCCTTACCACTAATAATTGTAGTTGTTTTTCCATTCAGCGATCGTATGTCTCAGTATCTGTCGCTTAAACATTCATACGAAGATTGAGAGGAGAGACTGTGTTATGATCTTTCAGGGTAAAGTAAATTTGGAAGACTGAATTCAGTATTTCGACCTTCTGTCTGTAATCTCCAGTTTCGGTGCCAGTACAGTATCTGAATGAACGAACAGATGATTTCGAACCGCTTACTTATTTTACATGAGACGAAAAACCTCTTAGGGTCTTTTCTCAGATCAGCTGAAAACATTTTACTTTCAAAGTCACTGAACGCTTCTCTCATTGATTTCCTTACACTGATTACTGCTTCTATCAGGTTTTGCTTGTCAGCTAGGTTATGAATTGTCTTGAATCTGCGATGCAACCATCTTTGTTTATGTAAAGTATTCTATTACAGCCATTGCAGTATGGTGGGACCTTCCCATCATTGAAGATCTTGCACAGAACTTACTTGTCTAAGGCACATTGAACAATACTTTTGAATTTTTTCGATCTGGGTGCCACATCTTCATCCTCATCACTAAATATTTGATACTGACCCCTCCAACACCTGGAAAATTGTATCCTGTCTCCCATTTAAGGATTTATCTACATCCATGAACCAAACATTCATTAAAAAATATCTCATAATTTTTTCTTTATAAATAAGTTCTCTAAAATTTGGATTTGTGCAAATAACGTTGGTGATATCTAAGTGTTTAAATGTTCTCAAGAAGCTGTAAAGATTTTGTGAAGGATCAATATTTTAAAACATGAAAATTTCAAAAACAATGAAAGGTTTCAATGTAAAAATATTCATCCTCATATAAAATTTATTAATCAACCTACTTGTTCAAGAACAGATGCTGTTAATTCACCAAAAGTTGATTGATGTTTAATATTATTTTTTTTAATTCTTGAAATTTTTTATTATAAAATTCTGTACCCTGACTATTTCTAACATTTTTGATTCTATTGACTGAAGTATTCAAAAGAATGGACTATGTTTTACCTGTTTTATCTGTGAGTAGAATAGCGCAAGCCAATTTTGAAAAAATCACATAGATTTCCATTTTTAGTTTTTACTCTATGAGGATTAGGTAAACATTGACATTTCAAATGTTTGATGTGGTGCTGGTTAACCATTTATATAGAATAAAAAAATATTTAAATTATTTCATCAATTACATTTAAGTTTACATCAACTGGTACAGTTTTATCAGAAGCTTTGAATTCTGCAGTTAGAAAATTTGATTTGTGGACTACTTTTATTGACTGGATATCAGTAGTTAGATTGTAAATTTGCTCAAAAACACTCATTGAAAGATAAAAATAAATAATTATTACCTTTCTGTTTACATTTTTACCAAAAGTAATAACTTTAAAAAAATTAAATAACATACATTTTAAATTGTGCATTTTTTGTTCACTTCCAGGCACAATTGTAAATTCAATAATTTGTTTACCATATACTTTATCTTTAAGATTACCTAACTTGTTTAAATATGGAGTTAATCCATTTATGAGAAATAATGTGAAAAAGACTTTTCTATTTCCTTTTTTGTAAAGTAATCGTTCAGATTAGTTTTATTGGGCTGAGTAAAATTCATTTTACTGACATAATTATTCAACTGCATTAAAAAATGTATATTCAGCTTTAGCTGATTATTTAATTCATTAACTAGTATCGTTTGTATACTGTGTCTTTTACATCTAATGGAATATTTTCATTATTATTTGCAGTAAAATTAGCAATTTGTTCCTCAGATGGTAGAGCACTTGCCCGCAAAAGGCAAAGGTCCTGAGTTCGAGTCTCAGTCTGGCACACAGTTTTAATCTGCCAGGAAGGTTCATATCAGCGCACACTCCACTGCAGAGTGAAAATTTCATTCTGGAAACATCCCCTAGGCTGTGGCTAAGCTATGTCTCCACGTATCCTTTCTTTAAGGATTGGTAGTTCCTCAAGGTTTGCAGGAGAGCTTCTGTAAAGTTTAAAGGTAGGAGACGAGGTACTGGCAACAGTAAAGCTGTAAGGACGGGGTGTGAGTCGTGCTTGGGTAGCTCAGATGGTAGAGCACTTTCCCACAAAAGACAAAGAACCTGAGTTTGAGTCTCGGTCTGCCACACAGATTTAATCTTCCAGGAAGTTTCAATTTGTTCCTTAATTTTATCTTCAGTGTTTCACATCTTGACATTTTGATTGATTTAACTTTTAGAATAAATGTACAAATGATTAATTTCTTCCAGTTTAATCATCCTGGAGCTAGAATATAATTATCAATCATCAATGTCGGTTTCCCACAACCGCATAGTCCTATTATTAAACATCGAATAGAATTTGGTAAAAGCTTACAATGATTATTTTTTAATTTGCTTTCAGGAATTCTTTACATAATTTTTACTAATATAAATGATTAGATTTTTTTGATAGAGTGATAATTCATCTTTTCAAAAGTAACATACTGTTCAATAAAAGAAACTTATACAAGTGCTTCAGTAGTTGCTTCTTATTCAACTTTTTAATGTAAAATTGCAACAAAAAGTAATAAATTATACATGAATGGAGAAATGATAGAAACTTCTGTTGGTGAACGTAGTTTAAGAAATGTGGAAAAAGTTGATCACTCAAAAAAACTTAACATGCATATTAAAGAAGATACATTTGTAAATAGAGTTATTATTGAAAGTGATATTAAATTATTTATGCATAAAGAAGATTATATTGTGAAAATTTTAGGATTTAATAATCAAATTATTGAAACTATTGACAGATTGTTTGTTAATAACTTTCCTAAAATTATTGCATTCCAATTAATAAAAATAAATTTTACTGTTAAGTGTAATTATCATTTTCATAGAGAATATAACATTATTTCTTCATTTAAACCAAACATTTAATTTGGAGGACCAATAATTTAAGAACTAAATTATCCAAAAAATATTCCAGTATTTGATACTATTCAAAATTGAATTATTACTATCACTGATGGAAATGCTAATTTGATTCACTTCAATTTTGCTTATGTACAAGGTGTTTTAAAAATGAATTAATAAATTTTTCCTTTCTAAATCATGAATCAAATCGAGAGTTATCAATTTTACTCATTTCCTGTTAATGGCAAAACAATAAACAATTTAAAGCTTCCTATCGAAAATAGAAATTAATATATTATTCACAGAGATGGATTAGATTTCTCAGAATGTGATGCTAAATCAAATCTCTAAACTAATTGATCAATATCTGTTAAAATTGTTTGATGCTATTACAATTAAAAATGAAAATATTTTACCTGCAATAGAACAGCCATTTATTTCTTCATTAACTCTTATTCAATTAACTTCATCTCTGTCAAATGAATTAGCTGTAGAAGGACATATTCTTAGCTGTGATGAAAGTAAAAACAAACAGAATGAAGTACCTTATATATTACAATTAATTGGTAAATTTTTAAGGAGTTTAAAGCATTTATTTGGGAAGGAGATTTTAGACTACTTTTCACTTGGAGTTCCAGAAAAGGTCAAGAAGATTCTGTTCTTCCATGTACTATTAATAATGATAATAGCACACTTTCAAAAGAATGTAAAAATGTTGTAAAAAGTATCGAAATTCGTGTTCCTGCTGTTAAATATGAAACTGGACCTAGAAGAAGAAAGACTTAAAAACCCAAAAATTCCAACCATTTCTCTGAACTACAAGCAACTTAATTTATTGTATTATATGGAAAAAGAAATTTTCAACCAGATATTACTAATAATTATAATTCTGCAGAATTTGATAAATCTTACTTCATTTTCGTTGTTTACCAAACTAATCCAAAAAAATTTCAGTTAAATGATCTTTATTGATTTGATCATGTTAAATTACAAATTATTTATATTAAAAATTGAAGAAATTAAATTCTGCATCAAGAATTATTGAATCTTGATCCTCTGAAAAACTTTTTAAAAGCTCATGATACATTTACAGATTCACAAAGAATTACACAATTAAATAACAGTGTAAACGTAAATCCATTACATTTTATTCAAAGTTATCCTATGTATGTCATAAATAGGAATAGAAGAATGAATGTTTTGATTCCTCAAAAATAAAAATGAAATTATGTGCATTTTTAATGAAAGTATACCTGATGGTAGAATTGCATGTATAATTTTCTATGGTAAAAATAATTTAACTTATGATTCAGAAAATAAAGTTTGAACTGAAAATTTTTGATTACATAAATGAATAAAGTTTGTCAATGACATTGTGATCCTGTCAGAGACAGCAAAGGAACTGGAGGAGCAGCTGTCTTGAAAGGATGATATAAGATGAACATCAACAAAAACAAAATGAAGGTAATGGAATGTAGCTGAATTAAATCAGGCAATGCTGAGGGAATTAGATTAGTATATGAGATCCTTAAAGTAGTATATGAGTTTTGCTATTTGGAAGCAAAATGACTGATGATGGTTGAAGTGGAGAGGATGTAAAATATAGACTGGCAATGGCAAGGAAAGCGTTTATGAAGAAGAGAAATTTGTTAACATCGAGTATCGATTTAAGTGTCAGGAAGTAGTTTCTGAAAACATATGTAGGCGTGTATCCATGTATGACAGTGGAAGATGCATAGTGAACAGTGTGGACAAGAAGAGAATAGAAGCCTTCGAAATGTGGTGTCATAGAAGAATGCTGAAGATTAGATGGCTAGATCACATAACTAATGGGAGGTAATGAATAGAATTGGGGACAAGTGGAATTTGTGGCACAACTTGACTAGAAGAAGGGATCGGGTGATAGGACACATTTTGAGTCATCAAGAGATCACTAATTTAGTATTGGAGGGAAGCGTGGCGGGTAAAAATCGTAGAGGAAGACCAAGAGAGGAATACAGTATGTATGTTAAGAAGGATGTAGGTTGCAGTAGTTACTTGAAGATGAACAGGCTTGCACAGGGTAGAGTATCATGGAGAACTGCACTGAACTAATCTGTGGACTGAAGACCACAACAACAACAAATGAATAAAAAATTTAAAAAGTTATAAAGTGTTATCTTGAATTTTACATTTGCTTATGAAATATTTTTAGAGTGATACAGAAGGTAAAATGTTTATCAAACATTTTAATTTTTGGAAACTTACATATTTGTATATAAATAAAAGTAAAACAAAACGAACAAGAATGGTAATTTAGAAAATCTAGTAAGCAAACTTAACAGTTATAGTAAAGGTTGTGAGGAAGTTTTCACTAAATTATCAGTACTTAAAATAAATAAATCTTACAGTATTTCGACAGCTGAAATTTTAATAACTAAAATGTTGAAAAAGTTTTATTACTTACAGATGGGAAATATAAAATTACATTTCCAGTTCATTATACTAAAGTATTTTCAGAATATGATGGTACATTGGAGAAAATGGTTGGATTAAATATTATTTTTTGAGGTATAAAACAAAATAAAGATGGTTCACTTCATGTTATTGAATCTGATAAATTTTAGAATTTTTACATTTTTTTGGCAATTAAATGAAAATCTCGTTCACAGATGTAGATAGAGTTTTAAATGGGGACAGCAACAGAAAAATTTTGATTTCATATTGAGAGATTTTTAAAAAATGTTCTCTTTGGTCCATAACTCTCATACATATACAACTATCCTTGTCCTTGACTCCAGTTTTGATAGCATGACTCTCCAAATCTATATTAGGGCAAGTTGATACCCCCCCACCCCTCCACTAGAAAAGCATAACTTTCAACAAGCGATACCAATGTTGAGACCTTGATTTTGGCAGGCAATTCGTCTCTTTTCCCAGTGGGAGGCGGGGAAGGGCGTGTTCACTGACCTAATAAAACTCCAATGTGCGCTACACACATGTCACAGGGGTCATTAAATACCGTATAATTAGGCCCCGGACTTGAAAACACCTGGATTTGGTTGGGAAGTGACTCAGTAACGCTATGCAGGTACATCATAGCCAGGTTAAGCCACTCGCTGAGAATTTGAACGCGTAATTCCACCAAATTATGTAGATGTTGATGCAGTTGACTTACTCGCTATTCCAATACGCTGCACAGATTTTCGATGATTTTCAAGTCAGGTGATTTTGTAGGACGTTGGAGATGTAGTAGGGTGGGGGACTGTTTGAAGAACCAGTTACATATTCTTTCAGTCCCATGAACTTCACTATTGTTGTCTAGAGAAATGGGAGTATCAATAGCATACTTATCATTTAATTGTTCACTGAAAGGAAACACCTGAACATTCAGAACGTTTAAACCAAAATTTCGGTACCTGGCAGTGCTCACATCAGTGAATGAGTCCCACTCATGGTGAGAAAAACACCCACAAAAGATCACAGACCCACCTCTGGCTTGCACCTGACCTTATATAGTTTTAGCTTGAAATGTTTCATGTGGCCTTTGGCGTACTCGACGACATGCATCATTTGAATCTAGGCAAAAATGTGATTCGTCAGTTAGAAATACTTACTGTCCATGTTCAATGATTTCTAGTCCACTGAAGATGTGCAGCTTTATGTGCTTGTGTGAGCAGTGGCCTCTTATGACGTGGCGAACACAAATGTTCATTGCAAGCAGTTATTGTCGCAATGTTCTCTTGCTAAAGTTTGGGATGGGCCTTAGGTCACTGCATGTAGCTCTGCCTATCGAATTTGGAAATGCTTCTAAATCACAGGCCATGAAATGCGTCTCTGGTCAGTCTCAGCCAGTATCATTTTCTGACTATAATTCTTAGGTCGAGTTTCGTAGCCACTTGCGGTGCACCACAGCATCTAGAAGTGTTGGACTGTTCGTCGTGGAATGCCAACAAGTCCAGCTACTTCACACACCCAAAGACCATTGGCACCACCAGACATGATTGTCCTTTTTGCCACTCTTTCTTGTCGTTACATTTGCCCATGTTTACATACAATATCCACTTGCAAAATAAATGTCTCACTGATCGCCACTTCGTTAGGTTTATGTAGGGGCACTGTTCACATGGTTGAGCACGTGATTTGATTGCTACATCATCTGAAAAGGCTCTACAATTCGTCTGTGTGTGTGTGTGTACTGGGATGATTAATTTTTGTCTGGTCACCTTAGTATCCACCCATTGCCTTTATCAGGCGCTACGATGACGACAACAGTTTCATTCTAATTCTCATCTCAGTTACGCTTTAAAACTTACAGTATATGCAGTAAGTAAAATATTAATTTAAATCTACGAAAAATAAAAGCTGTGATATGTTTGATGATAATTTTTTATAAATACATTACCAACACAATAACCTACCAAGCATCTTGGCTCAATGTGGAAACGTAGTTATAAAAGAAGCCAGGCAAAAACAAACCTTTGAGTCTCAAGTTCCCCTGGTAATTAGTTTTCTCAACAGTGCGACCAGTAAGTCACCTGTTCTGCAAAGTTACGCTTACTTAGTAACTCTGACCAGCTGACGTAACATTTATCAATAAAAATAAATTCCGATGGTTTGTGTCTTGTCATTATCACTTTTTGTTGCAGTTCTCCACACTGTTCAATATGATGTGGCTATCTGAATGAAAGATGATAAAGTAATTGTTATAATACTGATGGATCACATGGAAATTATTGTGGTAATAATAATAATTATTTCGTATGGCGAAATGGGCTATTGTAAGTCTTTCAGTTGGCGCTACTTCAGAACGGCTACAGTTATCCAACCGGGAAGACGAGGTCTACTGTTCAAGGTGGAGTCCGAATCACGTCTCGTTTCTGGCGACTCTTCCCATCGTTGAGAGGTAAGAGTGAGGTTAAAACTAAGACAGAACTATTCGTTGTCAAACGGAGATTCGATCCCACGAGCTCTCGATTTCTAGGAACGTTCATCCTTATCTCCTTCTATTTTTTTATTTTTTCCACAAAAATGAACAAAGCGGTCTGCCAGGAGGTTAGGGGAGAAGGATGGGCAGGGATGTGTCGGTATCATGGCATGCGTTTGAGGATGTCGTGGGTGTCCTGGACATATTACCAATAACCAAGTTCCGTTTCCTTCTCATCCCGGAAGAGATACACAGCGGAAATTCATTTAAACCACGTGAGTTTCTTATGTTTTGCCGGGGGGAAGTGATATTCTGCTGGATAGGGAAACATCTGTGGTTCAGCAACTGCAGTAGGAGAGCGAAGGTAATATGCAAGGATATGTGTCACCAATTTCCGCACTTGTGCACGTCATTCAGTGTTCGTTAGTACACAGACGAAGACAATTCTGGCACAAAGGCGAATTGGTTAGTCTCATATTGTGGAGACGTAGCTACATCCCAAGTTCGTGCTTAATAACAAGGTAACATAATGATCTGACTGTGGTGAGAAGAAAGGGCATGTGAATCGACTGCCACACTGTTGGCCATCGTACCTCTGGGTGCTTGGCTTCTATGTCATTACATCGAACATTTCGCAGTAGCATCTGGGAAAAATCAATTGTCCTCGGTGGGCACGTGGTCGGGAGGCCAACATGTGCATAGCTGTACTCTACAATGAAGTTGGAGATATGGGTCAGAGTGGGTTCAAAATGTCGCGACCGTCACCGTGAAGCAGAGGATGGGATGAGGGTTTCGATTCTGCTAGACCACCACGCCCGAAATATTATTGTGGTCATGCACGGTATTGTTCCATAAGTTTGTATGAGTGTGAATGCTAAGAAAAGAAACATTGAACTGCGTATCACCTAATGAATTTGGCGAAGCCATCTGTTCCAAAGAGGATGATGTTTTTTTTAAATGACTTATGTTTCAATACTGTCACAAAAACAACAATTCCTTGTGTAGGAATATTCGTTCTCCGTGCCATCCGCCTATTTGATGTCTAACCTAAACCAACATCAGCCCAGTTAACAGCGGTCGAGATTGTCATACAATCAATTCTGAGCAACGATCGAGCCTGGTGTACCTCAGATGGCCATGCCGGAAGTAATGGATACCTTTTTATGAGTGTTAAAATTTGTTGCAGTGGTGAGAGTCGATCACGAGACCTTCATATTACGTGCAAGCACCAGTCCACAAGACCACCTGAATCCACAAAAATGGTGTAAAGAAACACAGACTCGGACAAGATCAACCTGCATTGAAATAAGTCGAGAGTTCGAGCAGGCTACTTCTTTTGCATTTCAGACCACAGTTTGACTTATAAAAGTATCAGGCTGATGAAAACATGAAGATATTTCAAAAAACAGTTTAACGTAAGGGCTCATGGCTCCTGCTGTTATCAGAACCATTGTTGGTCTCGATGAAACAGGTGATGGCCAACAGCCACCAGACTCCTGATGACAGCCAGCATTCGCCCAGCTGATGGCAATACTTAGCGCTTCGCGCCTGTCAGCAATACCACATGTTGCAACATTAGGACTGACAAGCATAAAATTTATCTTGATAAATGAAGACTCAAAACAATTGTTAAGTGATGCAATATTAAAAGACCAGTTTTGAAGCTTATAACTGAATCTTCAAGCATACATATGAGTAGAAAAACTGAAAAAAATTATAATAAACAGTACTGTATATACCCTAAGTTCAAAAATGTAGTGAATAACGGATAAAAGTACTCACA
The DNA here is from genome assembly GCF_023864275.1 of Schistocerca cancellata. Lineage (NCBI taxonomy): Eukaryota > Metazoa > Arthropoda > Insecta > Orthoptera > Acrididae > Schistocerca > Schistocerca cancellata. The sequence goes on from NC_064629.1 coordinate 265,985,295, forward strand.
ATCAATTCGTATAAAACCCTAACTGGGCTTAAATCGATGACCCAATATGCAGCAAAACACATCAGATAGCAAGCAAAATACAATACAGAACTTAGAATATAAGAATGAAGCATTAATAGCTAATAAAGGCAGTTTGGGGGGGAGGGGGTTGGGAGGCAGATATAGAGTAACTTACTAACCAAAAGACACTGAAAAGTTGAAGGAGGGTGGTATTAAAGAAATTTCCAGAATGTAAATTCCTGACAGTCACTTAGCCAGAACAAACTCAGGTGAAAGTGGGAGGAACAATGAGAGGATTTTGGGCAAGAAGCTGGACGGAAAGGTCAACGCCTGCAGTACGTGGCGACAGTACATGAATGTGGCAGACGCAATCACTGCTACGGTGTAATGGGACAGGGAAAGATGGGTGGCATTCTTATATAGCTGATTAACACAAAGACAGCAAAATATAAAAAATGTGGGACATGAATAACGTACCAACAATACAAAATTAACACCCATTCAATAGTCACTGGCTTAAAATAATGATGAAAACTCAAGATTAAGGTGGTAATAAACGCAAAGAATATCACAAGAAGTGGAAGAAGATGAAACAGTCATTGGATAATGCTGATAAGGGAAAGGCAAGTGAAGGAAACGTGCGTGGGAGGGAGGAAACAAAAGGCATAGAAAATGGGGCGAAAATATAAAACATGGTACTGTAACAGAAAAAATATGAATAAAGTTAAGTAACTGTATTAAGACACTCAAAATTTGGAGGAGGATTTCGATGTCTCATATCAACTGGACCATTTAGTGTATGTTGTGGGAAATGATTCTTGGAAAGTACCATCTCAGTTTCTTCCAAAATACTCAGGGTTCCCTTTTATTTTTACTGTATAAAATGATATCATTATTCGAGAGACTGCTAACGGAATGCCTTTATCCATGGAGGTGGGCACTCGACTCTGATTTTGTTGTTGTTGTGGTCTTCAGTCCTGAGACTGGTATGATGCAGCTCTCCATGCTAATCTATCCTGTGCAAGCTCCTTCATCTCCCAGTACCTACTGCAACCTACATTCTTCTGAATCTGCTTAGTGCATTCATCTCTTGGTCTCCCTCTACGATTTTTACCCTCCAAACTGCCTTCCAATGCTAAATTTGTGATCCTTTGATGCCTCAGGACATGTCCTACCAACTGATCCCTTTCTCTAGTCACGTTGTGCCACAAACTTCTCTTCTCCCCACTCCTATTCAATACCTCCTCATTAGTTACGTGATCTACCCACCTAATCTTCAACATTCCTCTGTAGCACCACATTTCAAAAGCTTCTATTCTCTTCCTGTCCAAACTATTTATTGTCAATGTTTCACTTCCATACATGGCTACACTCCATACAAATATTTTCAGAAACGACTTCCTGACACTAACATCTATACTCGATGTTAACAAATTTCTCTTCTTCAGAAACGCTTTCCTTGCCATTGCCAGTCTACATTTTATATCCTCTCTACTTCGACCATCATTAGTTATTTTGCTCCCCAAATAGCAAAACTGGTTTACTACTTTAAGTGTCTCATTTCTTAATCTAATTCCCTCAGCATCACCCGACTTAATTCGACTACATTCCATTATCTTCGTTTCGATTTTGTTGATGTTCATCTTATATCCTCCTTTCAAGACACTGTCCATTCCATTCAACTGCTCTTCCAAGTCCTTTGCTGTCTCTGACAGAATTACAATGTCATCGGCGAACCTCAAAGTTTTTATTTCTTCTCCCTGGTTTTTAACACCTACTCCAAATTTTTCTTTTGTTTCCTGTACTGCTTGCTCAATATACAGATTGAATAACATCGGGTAGAGGCTACAACCCTGTCTCACTCCCTTCCCAACCACTGCTCCCCTTTCATGCACCTCGACTCTCATAACTGACATCTGGATTCTGTACAAATTGTAAATAGCCTTTAGCTTCCTGTATTTTACCCCTTCCACCTTTAGAATTTGAAAGAGAGTATTCCAGTCAACATTGTCAAAAGCTTTCTCTAAGTCTACAAATGCTAGAAACGTAGGTTTGTCTTTCCTTAATCTTCCTTCTAAGATAAGTCATAAGGTCAGTGTTCCCTCACGTGTTTCAACATTTCTATAGAATCCAAACTGATCTTCCCCGAGGGAAGATTTTGAATAGGTTAAATTCAGATTTTCTCGAAATCTGATGTCAAAATCCCTTCCTGTTTGGCCAGTGTACATTTTGGACATTATTTTCGTTTCGTGGTACATTCTTTGTGTCTGTATCTGCTACTGATACTATCGGCTATGAAACAGGTGGGCTTTATATTTTCAGCATGGTGGTTGGAGCTATCTTCTCCGATATTCTACTGAAGTATTGAAACCAACAATAAATATCTTCATCCACAATCCCATGGTCTGCATTAATCAGGGTTACATAATCTCACCTAGAGCCACGAAAGGTGGGTGGCATTAATTTTTTAAAAATACCTTTATTAATGTTATTCACAAAATTAGCATTATAGCCAGTGCTGTACACTATGCATTGAATGAAACTATATTCCCTTCCTAAGGCGTTCTTTTTCGAGGGAAAGTTTTACATCATATAAAACAGTGACCTGAATGTAGCCGTTTTGTATGTTCATTGATGAGTACAGGTGTTATGAATAACAAAAAATGGTTCAAATGGCTCTGAGCACTATGGGACTCAACTGCTGTGGTCATAAGTCCCCTAGAACTTAGAACTACTTAAACCTAACTAACCTAAGGACATCACACACATCCATGCCCGAGGCAGGATTCGAACCTGCGACCGTAGCGGTCGTGCGGTTCCAGACTGTAGCGCCTTTAACCGTATGAATAACAAGATCGATAGTACTTGCTATACTGTATATATCGAATTAGGGTTAAAATTGTTTATAGTTGCCGGCCGAAGTGGCCGAGCAGTTAAAGGCGCTACAGTCTGGAACCGCGCGACCGCTACGGTCGCAGGTTCGAATCCTGCCTCGGGCATGGATGTGTGTGATGTCCTTAGGTTAGTTAGGTTTAAGTAGTTCTAAGTTCTAGGGGACTAATGACCACAGCAGCTATGTCCCATAGTGCTCAGGGCCATTTGAACCATTTTTTTGTTTATAGTGTTCAAAAGATACAAGTGAGGAAGTGTTTCACTCTCGTTATATTGGATTGTGAAATGGATTTTCTTATGTAAACAGTTAAACTGATACACGGCATTTCAACAATCATTCCTTGGCCCTTCATATAAAACCAGGATATCGTCCACATATCTACTCCACAATACAAGTTTTTGGGATGACTTGGAAAATTTGCCATAACGTCATATTCTAAGGTAGTCATAAAAATATTGGCCAGATAGCATGCCAATACTGATTACATTGCCAGTCCTTGATTCAGAATCAAAGCATAATTACCGAACTTAAAGTAGTTAAATTTCAAAAACAGTATCAAGTAACGTGAGGATGTCATTGATCTCGTCTGCGGGCGAATTAGTTTTGTATATAAATTTTAAACAGTGATGTCCAGTACTTGGTCTAAAGGAACATTGGGATACATATTCTGAACGTCCAGTGACATATGTCCCTGTCGTAATGGATAAGTTGACAGGGTTTCAATTAGATCCTCTCTGTACTGAACATAGTAATTGCAGAAATGTTGATGCAATTTCCTAACCTTTCTGTATTACTTAAAGGTCTGACAGCAGATTATTCTTATGAAGCTAAATTGTTCCCTTGACTTATGGGCTGTTGGGGTCACTGGAATGAGTCTCTTTCCCGAAATTTTTTTAGGAAAATTTTAATATTATTGTGTACTTTGTTTAAATTGACTACATTTTCTACAGTAAAATCAGTTTCACATCTGAGGATATGATTTTCAGTTAAAAGCTATTGCACTTATTCAACATAATGGTTCCCTTGTGTTATCATGGAAGTTTTACTTTTATCTGCCTGGATAATTAATGTTTAACGTTAATGAAAATTCTTGTTTATAGATAAAATAACCTATTATGTACATTGTATTGTATTGTATTGAACTGGAGACCCAGGAACGACGGAGGGACTTCGCCCCGCCATAGCCCTCAGTGGTTCACAGCCCCACAACAGGCTACAGCAGTCCACTCACCTGACCGCCGCCCCACACCGAACCCAGGGTTATTGTGGGGCTCAGCCCCCAGTGGACACCCACCGCACCCCCCGCCCTCCCACCCCCCTGGGAACGTCTCGCACCAGATGAATGTAGCCCCCAAATGTTTGCATAGTAGAGTAATTATGGTGGGTGTGGAGGTGGAGACAGTGTTTGCACAGCAATCGCCGACTTAGTGTAACTGAGGTGGAATAAGGGGATCCACCTTAAAAACCATCCACAGGCTGCCCGGCACACCGGACCTCGACACTAATCCACCGCGTGGATTCATGTCAGGGAGAGGCACGTCTTCCCACTCGGGAAGCAGTGCATTAGATCGCACGGCTGGCCGGGCGGGCTGTCATGTACATTACTAGGTAAACCTTTTTGCTATAATTACATTTCTTCACTACTAAAAACTGTATCAGTAAGATTTCGTACTTTCAGATAAAATTTAAAATTTTTGTTGGCCACCTCATAACTAAGAAAATGGTGGTCATTGGCACATAATCTGCCAATTTACTTTTCATGTAAATCTGTAATTTTTTCTTTTAGACAGGTTACAAAATGTGAAATTTATGGTTATGACTACCTTTGAACAAGATGAGTAAGATCATCCCAAAAAAATGTGAACAATATTTTTGTTTATGCAAAGGAACCAAGGATGACAGTTGCAATTTCTTGGATGAGTTAAACAGTTTACATCACCAAATCCATTCCACTATACAACAATGCAAAGGCAGATCACTTCCTTACTTGTATCTTTTGATTACGATAAACAATTTTAACCTTGATTTCGACATATACAAGAGAGCCGCTACTACCAGTACTGTGATTCACAATACCTCTTATCATTTCTCAACATACAAAATGGCTTCATTCAGGTCACTGCTTTATATGCTGTACAACAACCACTTGTCCAAGAAAGCCTTAGAAAGAGAATATGAACTCTTTCAATACATAGCATACAGTAATGGCTAGCACGCTAATTTTGTGAATAACATTAACAAAGGTATATTAATAAAGTTAAAGCCCTCCATCTTTCGTGGTTCTAGCTGAGATTATATAAAGCTGGTGAATGCAAATCATTAGGTTCGGTACAATATCGGAGAAGATATATGAACCTACGTACTTTATACCCAATAATATACGTAGCAGATACAGACGCAAATAGTGTATCACCGTCCAAAAATACTGTCCCACAGGTGTATATTGTATCCGATGTGACAACTGTCCCAAGTAGTACATTGGTCACAGAGGAAGAGGTTTCGACATCAGATTTCGAGAACATCCGAATTTAACCAATTCAGAATCGGCTTCGAGTACACACTTCTGTGAACAAAGGCATTCCATTACCAATCTACTGAACAATGTGAAAATTTTATACGGTGGAAATGAAGGTAAAACCCTAAATATTTTGGATGAGCCGGAGATAATACGTTCTAAGTATCGATTCCCACAATGCGCACTGAATAGTGAAACTGAATTGAGACATCACAACCCTGTTGCGAATATTGATTGTCTAGGTAAGGGTACTTAGTTATATACGTATTTTTACTATTGAAACGCTATTTTTTGTTACATATTTTCGTCCTGTTCTGTAGACCTTGTGTTTCTTTCTCCTGCCACTTATGCTCCGTTCACTCCTGTTTATCTTCTCAGTGTTATCCTAGTACTAATTTATTTTCCTACAACCCCTCTCTTCTTGTGATCCCTTTCGCCTCTCTCATCACTATAATTATGAGTTTTCATAATTATTTTAAGGTTATGAATACTGGCTGTATGTAATGTATTTTACATTCTATCAAGATTATTCATGTTACAGGTTTTATTATATTTTGTCACCTTTCTATTAATCAGCTGTGTAAGAAAGCTACCCAACTTTCTCTGTCCCCTTATATCCTACCAGTTATTACTTCGAACATGCTTGAGTGTTGTCGCTTATTACCAAGTCCGTGTGCCTGACCTACCCGGCAGGCTCCTTGCCGCTAAGCTCAGTGTTCTGCCCGGTCTCACCTGACTTTTTTCCGATTTCATGCTTCTGGGTTTTACATTCTTTTAATTCCTTTAATATCGTCCTTCTTCAATTTCTCAGTGTCTTTTGGTTAGTGTGTCTGCCCCAATAGCTAAGTGGTCAGCGCGGTGGCCTGTCACACCAAGGGTCCGGGTTTGATTCCCGGCTGGGTCGGAGATTTTCTCCGCTCAGGGACTGGGTGTTGTGTTGCCCTCATTATCACTTCATCATCATCAGTGGAAGGCAACTAGAAACCACCAATGGAATCACTTCCCTAGACGCTCATGCGGAGGAACTCTCTGGCGAGGCTTCCCCCATGACAAGATCTGCCGTAAGCAGAACACAATGTATTAGTTTAGTTAGTGTGTTTCTCTATATCCACTCCCTCCCCCTCCCCCCTCCCAACCTACCTTAGTTGGCTACTAATGCTCAATTTTTATATTTTAGGCTTTCAATTTTATTGCGGTTGCTACTCGTCTGGTTTCTGTGTGCATACCACCGTATGCTATTGTCATATTGTTACCCTCCCAACTTTGAGTTTCTTTATTCCCTTCTTAGTAATTACCGTAATTCTAATTCCACGTTGTCAAACTTTTAATTTTAGACCCTATCAGTTCTCTTGGTTTACATTGCAGGAGCCCTTGATATTTGGTGTGGTTGACTCCATCGTTCTGCCGATTTTATTACCTGACTACCGCTCTTTCGACGGACGTTTTATTTTGACCTGACTGAAAATGTTGGGTCATCGATTTAATCGCAGCTTGGATTTGATATGAACTGACTGTGAGAATTTTAAGCCGTTAATTATTACATCATAGTTTAACTTGGGATACATTTTTCCCATTTTTTCGTCTCTGATATGTACCTAAAGCTGCACCTACAATATGAGAAAGTGGTCGGTTTGATGAAGTAACATTTAACAGCTTTTGCGGTTCTTCATTGACCAAGATATATTTTCATAGCTACGTCTGCCCAGAGTATAATGTCTTTGTAAGCATAAAATTGTTTATTATTGTGGTTTGACTTTCAGTGCTAAAATATTCGGCAAACCGAGAGAAACACGTGTAGTAACAACAGCACTGCGACAATAAGTTTTTTTCTGAAAAAGAAGCAGATTTCCTGCATACATTCGCAGCGTTCTTGTTCGGTGTGTTGCCTCACAGATTACTGCAGGTGTTTTTATTAAGTGTCATTTTTTTAAGGTTATAAGAATTACTTGCGGTGACATACCGTATATTGCACCTTTGATGGTTAAAAAGAGTATTGTTTATGGTTCGAAAATCGTGCGCCAAATGGAAATGTTTAACATTCGTATAATATTGTTTGCTTTTGAAACCGATGACGGATAGGGTGGAGGGAATTAGGCGGTGAATGCGGATTGTGTCATTTGTGGTGATTCAAGGAGAATTGTTTTGGTCTGAATTACTCATCATATCCAACGGACAGGTTTCAAAGGGCAAAGAAATAAAGAAGTTGAATATGTAAATTCTCATCGACAACGAGATCGTTGGAGATGTGGCAGGAAGAATCCAGAAGAGAACTGGCAGTGTCCTTACAGTTGTATCATCGGAAGATTTCCCGTAAGTACGTTAGGGAAATCATGATAAATCTAAATCTGGGTGATTTAAAACTTTGCTTGATGACATCTTTAACACCAAATTAAAATATTGCTTAAATTTTGAGTAACAGCAACAGTAGCCGAAGATTTCGAGCATAATAAGTCACCCCCATGGGCAATGTCAAAGAGCGCAGAGGAGCAGACAGAGGTTCAATGCACTCTCTTGCCTTGGCGTGGGAAACTGCCACTAAAAGTCGGAAGAATCAGCAATGTTAAATGGTATGAGGATGCAAAAGCCAGTAGAAACCAATGCAATAAATACACATTATGTTTATCAACACCAAATGTGGGTTGTAATTGAAAAAAGTGTCATGATGATTTCTTTATTGGCAAAAGATTCCATATTAGTCCTATATTAGGGTATCCGGGAGGGGATTACAAATGGAGAGCTGATCACGAGAAAAATATGGAATAGCCAACAACGGGATAAGGTTGCACGGGGTGGAGCTTACAATGAAAGAAGTTTGAATGCAGAAGGTAGAAAATCTGATAAGGGAAATGCAGAGCCTCAGTCAGGATATGGTGGTGGCCGGTGAATGGAAATGGATAAAAGATGAGTCTTTCCACCCACACAAATACGGTATAACATCAACTGCAGCGGAAAACGGTATAATTAGGGTAAGACATGTTCAGTGATAGTGATGTTCTCACCAGATTCGACAAAATACCAACGCTGAAACGACAGTTCAGTTATTCACGCCACCGTCGCAAGTAGCAGATGAAGAGACAGAGAAAGTATATTACGATTTTGTGCGAGTAATTCAGTATTTAAAGAAAGATGGAAATCTGATAATCATGGGATTGAAATACGGCTGTAGAGAACTGAACTGAAGAGAGAAATACGGGAGAATATGGAACTGGCAGTAGGAATGAGAGACGAGAAAGGCTAACTGAGTTCTGCAGTACATTACAAATGGTAAAAACAAATATTGTGCTCAAGAATCACAAGAGAAGATGATATATTTGGAAGAGACTCGGATACACGGGTAGATTCCAGATGGATTACATCACGGCCAGACAGAGATTCCGAAATCAGTCATTCGATTATGAAGTTTCCACGTACAGACATAGATTCAGATCACAGTTTAGCAATGACGAAGAGTACATTGGAGATTAAGAGAACCATTCGGAAGAACGAGAGTGAGAGGAAGTGGGATACTGAAGTACTGAGAAATAACGAAATGCATTTACCGTGCGTTAAGGACGTGGATACTGCGATAAGGAATACCAGGGTGGGCACCTGAGGTGAACTGGAGCGGACATCTCTTAAAAGGACAGAGATGTTGTACAGACAAACACAGGTACACGGATAGTGACTGCGAAGAAACCATGGTGTGACCGAACTCACACGATTTCACACAAATTCAGTTTGTCATTCAAGCGACAACTAACTGCGTAACATCGCTTCACGTTTCTGATTTGACAGTTATTGTAAAACTGATATTTTTGTGCTCATTTGGTCTCATAGTTGTTTTAAACGTAAATGCAGTTAGTGTGATCAAAAGTTATACACTGAATTACGAAAGCTGTTGTTCCACGTCATCGGCTGCTGCACACAAAATCTGTAGCTGCCATCTGCAGAGCTGTGACGCGTGACCTTGGCTGTAGCACAGATTGTAATCTTTACCTTCGCAAAGGTTTTCGGAGTACACAAAAGATTCGCATTATCACTCAATGAAGCATTCACATTGTATTTATTTGGGCAAGTAACTATATTAATAAAACCCCTCTTTATGAACTGAAGAGTGTGCGCAGGAGATGGATTGTTTTGCGCGATTAAGGCGAAACCCCCCCCCCCCCCCCCCCATGGTATAAAAAACAGGTCAGAACACTGCTGCAGAAGCAACGAAGAAAGCATACCAAATGTAAAGGAACACAAAATCTCCAAGATTGTGCGATGTTTTACTGAAGATCGAAAGTTAGCGTTGACTTCACTGCGAGATGCTTTTAATAGCTTTCACAATGAAACTCTACCTCGAAATCTGACAGAAAATCCAACGAGATTGAGGTCGTATGTAAACTACAAAAAAATGGTTCAAATGGCTCTGAGCACTATGGGACTCAACTGCTGTGGTCATTAGTCCCCTAGAACTTAGAACTACTTAAACCTAACTAACCTAAGGACATCACACACATCCATGCCCGAGGTAGGATTCGAACCTGCGACCGTAGTGGTCGTGCGGTTCCAGACTGTAGCGCCTTTAACCGCTCGTCCACTCCGGCCGGCTGTAAACTACACCAGCGGCAAGACACAATCAGTACCTTCACTCCGCTATTCCAATTGTAAGGTTCCAAATGACAGCGCCACTAAGGCGGAGTATTAAACACAGTTTTCCGAAATTTCCTCGCCGAAGAAGAGGAAGCAGCTATTCAAGAATTTTAATCGAGAAAAACTGCCAGCATGAGTAACTTAGGTGTAGATTCCTCGGTGTGGCAAAGCATCTTGCTTGCTTGCTATTGAGAGTGATGATGATGTTTGGTTTGTGGGGCGCTCAACTGCGTGGTTATCAGCGCCCGTACAATTACCCAACCTTTGCTCAGTCCAATTTCGCCACTGTCCTGGATGATGATGAAATGATGAGGACAACACAGACACCCAGTCATCTCGAGGCAGGTGAAAATCCCTGACCCCGCCGGGAATCGAACCCGGGACCCCGTGCTCGGGAAGCGAGAACGCTACCGCGAGACCACGAGCGGCGGACAGCTTGAAGCACTTAATAAAGCAAATCTTTCGGTTCGCGTGTCATAACAATAAGGTTCCTTTCAGAGTACGCCAATTCGGTAGCCCCAAACTTAGAAGTCATATACAACTGCTCCAACGACGAGAGATCCGTACAAAACGACTGGAAAGTTGCTCAAGTCACACTCAACAAAGGAAACAGGAGTAATCCGCTGAATTACAGACCGATATCACCAACGTCGATTTGCAGTAGGACTGTGGATCATATACTGTGTTCGAACACTATGAATTACTTCGAAGGTAATGGTCTATTGACACAGAGTCAGCGCGGATTCAGAAAGTATCGTTCTTGTGAAACACACCTAGCTCTTTATTCTCACAAAATAATGAGTGCTATCGACAGTGGATCTCAAATTTATTCCACATTTCTAGAGTTCCAGAAGGATTTTGACATTGTTCCTCACAGGAGACTTCTAATCAAATTGCGTGCCTATGGAATGCCGCCTCAGATGTGTGACTGGATCTGAGATTTCTTCTCGGAAAGGTCACAGTACGTAGTAACCGACAAAAAGTCATCGAGTAAAGCAGAAGTGATATGCGGCATTTCCCAAGCAACGCTATGGGGCTTCTGCTGTACTTAATCTACATAAACGATTTAGGAGATAATCTGAGCAGCTCTCTTAGATCGTTTGCAGATGAAGCTGCCGTTTACCGTCTAGTAAAGTCATCAGAAGATCAAAACTAATTGCAAAACGACTCAGACACGTTATCTGACTGGTGGGAAAAGTGGAAATTGTCTCTCAATAAGAAAATGTGTGATGTCATCCACATGAGTACAAAACGATATCCGTTAATCATCGGTTACACTATAAATTACACAAACTGAAAGGCTGCTAGTTTGACTATATACCTACGATTTACAATTACGAACAACTTAAGATGAAATGAACACTTAAAAATGTTGTGGGGAATGCAAGCCAAAGACAAAATTGGGAAAGATAATGAGACTGCCTACACTACCCTTGTTCGTCGTCTGCTATAGTACTGCTGTGCTGAAGGGGATAATTGCCGGATAGGATTGACGGAGGACATCGAAAATGTTCAGAGAAGGGGAACTCGTTTTGTACTATCGCGAAATAGGGGAGACAGTGACACGAATATGATAACTGCGTTGGGATGGCATCATTAGGGCAAATACGTTTTACGTTGCGGCGAGGACTTTTCACATAATTTGCATCACAAACTTTCTCCTCTGAATGTAAAAATATTCTATTGTCGCCATCACATCTGGAGAATAATGATCATTATAATAAAACAAGAGGAATCAGAGCTCGTTCAGTATGATTTAGATGTTCATTGATCCCACTTACTGTGAGTGAGTAGAACAGTATAGGAATAGTCTGAAGATGATTAGAAGATTTCTTTGCCAAGCACTTAAGTTTGAATTGCAGAGTAGTCACGCAGATGCAGAATCTGTGAATGGGACTGATTCCTGCACATCATCTTTGCCACCGTCTCTGCGCTATGCCCCTCTCCGTCATTACTACCTTATAATGGCAGAAGAGCTTCCTTCGTGTTACTATCTTCTTCGTTTGCCCATTTTTGAAACATGTCATATTTTTGACCGAATTCCTTCACAAATACTTTCTACCTCATCTACCTGGCGGAAGGATGACTGGGTGTTGTGTGATGTCCTTAGGTCAGTTAGGTTTAAGTAGTTCTAAGTTCTAGGGGACTGATGACCATATAGCTGTTTAGTCCCATAGTGCTCAGAGCCATTTGAACTAGAGATGGGCCAAACTGTTCTTTTCAGAGATCAGATCAGAACTGTTTACTCCCTGAAATGAACTAGCTCTTTTTCATGACTCACCACTCATTCACAATAGAAAATAAATGGAAGGCACATTGCCCTTTAAACTTGGTTTATTCCAGTAGTATACCTGTATTTTGATCTTGTTTGATCCTATTTTGAAGTAACACAGGTAATGAGTAAGAATTTTGTATTGTTTATTGAAATGTCCACGATATGACAAAGTTTTTGATTATTGACTTATTTTGCACTATCGTGGTTTTGGCTTTTTAGCCATTATCATGGTCAAAGTTGAAATAGTCATAAAATATCTGACATGTCTGAATGATTGTAATATTGTGACAACAATCATTCAGACATGTCAGATATGTAATAAATATTTCACCTTTGCCCATGATAATGGCTACAAAGCTAAAATAGCATGCTGATAACGACACTTTTGAGTGCCTCACGAAACAAGGAAAATATTGGTGTATACATTGTGTGATATGTTTATCGGTTTGCTCGTAATAAGCATAAATTTGTGTGTCCATAATAGAAAATCCTATAGTAAGGGGAGTCGTGTGGAACCTAATCTGATCAGTTTAACCAAATAAAAATAAAATAAAAACAAATGATGTATACATAACATAATTATGTAAAATATATACCAGTATTACTACGAAGAACAATATCCAGTAGAGACGAACTCCGATGCAGAGGCGCTGAGTCAAGCTGGTCGAGCCACGAGCTGTATTACTGCGTGAGCTAAGACCGCAGAGACTAGAGTGACACCTGACTTGCTTTGCACAACGCTCTGGCTAGAGTCGAGAACGGTGGGGTGAGCGTTGAGCGGGCGAGTTCCGAGGGTGTGGGCAGCGGTGAATGGCCACCAGTCACCCGCTCGGAGACAAATCGTCCGTTCTCTTGCGAGCATGTTGTTGCAAGTAGTTCTTATGTTCTCCGCTAGGAGGCTCTCTGTCCTGTTGCTCGCATCACTGCCCAGGGGGCAGGACATGCAACTGAAACGATCGCCGATGGAGTGCGATGCTAAGTTAAGGTGCGCCAGACACTGCACGCGGCAGAGGAAGCACAGAGACGGCACGCCATATGTGAAACACAAAATCCAATGGGGCACTGCACAATGCAGGCAGCCAAGGCAGAAGCAGGGCAGAGGCGGGCGCTGGCTGTGTTGTGTGGCGTGCAGTGTGCTCTGACCAGCAGAGGCCCCGCTGATCTGCTTCGACTCTCTCTCTCTCTCTCTGTTGTGGTAAACGTTTGGAGCAACCGTTCTTTTTTTCTGAATCACTGATTGTTCACTCCTTTGAGAGATTGAACTCTATGAATCAGTTCAGGAGCGGATCCCCCATCTCTAATTTGAACCTGGCAGAAGTTGTCACCCGAAACGACAACGAGCATTTCTATCGGTACTTCCGGCTTATCATCATACAGATCCCTTACTTCAATCTGCTGATCACCATCTATTTCAAATTCCATGTGTTTTTTCTTCTTTCGAACTGGTTCTTACATCGAACGTTTGGACATCTATTGTATTCCGATAATAGTTTCTCTTTGGTAACCATTTTCCATTCTGACAACGCTATGTCCTTCCCCCACTTGGAAATACGTACAATGAGACGCCAGAAGTGATGGGATAGCGATATGCGCATACGCACACGGTGACAGTATCGCGCACACAAGGTAGGGCAGTGCACTGGCGGAGCTGCCTTTTGTACTTAGGTGATTCATCTGAAAAGGTTTCTGATGTATTATGACCACACGACAGGAATTAGCAGACTTTAAAGGTGGTACGGTACCTGGAGGTCGGTGCATTGGACGTACTGTATAGGAAATCGCTGGGTCATTCTATATTCCGACATCCACAGTGTCAAGATTGTGTCGAGAATACCAAATTTCACGCATTACCGCTCACCACGGACAACTCAGTGGCCGAGGACATTTCACGTAATGACAGAGAGCAGCGGCGTTTGCGTAGAACTGTCAGTGCTAACAGACAAGTAACACTGTGTGCAATTACCACAGAAATCCATGGGGGACGTACGACGAACGTATCCGTTAGGACCGTTAGTGGAATTTGGACGTTAATGGGTTCTGGCTACAGACGACCGACGAGAGTGCCTTTGCTAACAGCACGACATCGTCTACAGCGTCTCTCCTGGGCTCGTGACCATATCGGCTGGACGCTATATGACAGGAAAACCCTGGTCTGGTCAGATGAGTCCCGATTTCAGTTGTGAAGAGCTGATGGTAGGGTTCGAGTGTGGCGCAGACCCCAGGAAGCCCCACTGTGCCAGCTGGTGGTGGCTCCTTAATGGCCACTTTTGTGACTTTTGTCACCTTATTGTAGGTTTCCTATCGTGTTTGGGACGACTACTTTTACCAGCACCCACCAGGCCCTCGACCTACATGCAAGTTAGTTTTCCTCATCATTGTGCATTCTGTTACTATGGAAGTTACCTCTTCTACGATTAGCGAAGTTACTTCTACTGCGTCCTCTCATTGTATTAATTTGTTATCCATTTCGGCCATCCCCGTCAGACACATTCACTTGCCTGAAATTTCGTTGCCCAGAGTTTCATGCCAGTGATCCTCATTATCTAGTTTTCCAAAAATTCGTCGATTTTTTTACGTTTACTCCCTACATAACGTTCTGAGTCATATGGAAGTTTTTTTTCCAGACACCCCACACTATCTCAGATTCAGACTTTCTGTCTTTCAGGAATGTGAGTTTTCGAACTCATTTCATGGAATCTCTACCACGATTTTTTGGCATTTGTGTGATGACAAATTCGCGGCGCAATTTGTCTTGTTTTTGATTCTTCCAAAATCTTGCCCTTGAACTCTGTAAATGTCATCTTGGTGGTGGTAGACTAAAAATGCCACTTCTTTGTATTACCTACTAGAGGATCAATTACTATATTGAATTTCTCCCTAATGGTCACATCATTTGGTAGTACTCGTTCATAGTTCTTTATAAAATCTAAGGGGTCCAACCCCCTGTTTCTTCAGTGTGTCATACTTCCCTTCTGTGCTCAGTAGTTCAGATTTTTGTACTACTAGTGGAACATTGCTCGTCTTATTCTGTAACAGTTGTCGCAGCGAATTCACTTCATTGTGAATGTCTGTGGTAGCATTACTTAATGTCTCTTGCAGTATACAATAAATTTGAATAGTCGAAACTGTGTCTTTTAACGATGAAATATCCACATTAGTTTTTGCAGAAATTTCAGTTCTTAATACCGGAACTAATATCTGCATCATTCCCATGTATCATCGGTTCAACCCTCTCTTTGATTCGCTGTATTTCGGAATCAGATCTAGCTGCGATGTCAGTAACCTGCATCTGAACATCTGATACACTGCCGGAAAGTACACCTGGAAATATGACTTCGATTTTGATCCGACGATGGTATGCATCACCGGGGGATGGTAGATGTACTGTTAATAGTTTCAACGTCGTCCGCCAACAGATAACGTAGTGGCACATCTACTAGAGCACCGTCTGTGTCTACCCTGTAACAGGGAATGCTCACAGCCAGAAGGCTCAGTTTAGTGCAAACGTGTAACACAAACAGGTATCCATGTCACGGAATCGCACTGGTGCTTCCTACGTTTGCAGGGGGTGAAACTATGGTCTTCCGCGTGGCGGGATTAACCTTTCGGAGAACTGTCACCCAGGCTGGACTATTGCGTCAACAGTGCAACGATGCTGGTATCAGTGGTCACGTGAACATTCTCACACCGTTAGACAAAGTTCTGGATGTCCACGCAGTACAGACGCCCGCCAGGTTCGTCGCATAATAAGGGCAGCAGTGGCAGATCGTATGTCTACCAGAGAACAGTTACGATGGCTTCTCAAGCAAGACGTGTCAACACAAACTGTTTGCGAACCGGTTATTAGCAGTAGGACTATGCCCGTGAAACTCAACGTGCTGTGCAAGATGTGAAGCAACTTCCCTGGCCAGCACGGTCTCCAGCCTTGTCTTCAATCAAGCACGTGTGGGATGTGATGGAATGAGAAGTGACTAGTGCGACTCGTCAACCAGCGACTAAGTGAGCATGTGATGTGGGGCAGGCGTAGCATAACGTATCGCAGGACAGTATTTGCCGTCTGTACGATCCACCGGATGCCGGAGTCAGCGCCTGTATTGTCGCATGTCGAGGCTACACCACGTACTAATATGGTTGTTACCACACAGGTCGACACATGCTACTCAAGAACAGATTGTGCTATTGATCTGTATACGCTATCATATCATTTACTCCATATACAGGGTTGCAACAATAAATCTTGAGTGAACTGGAAATCTTTAAGAGGCTGTACAAATTGTTTTCCGCCAGTGTATTTCATTTCCGTTGAATTCATAGATTTATCAAGCTCTGTGAGGTTATTGCTTTGCTGCGTCAAATTAGGTAATTTCGTCTTCAGTTTGTCTTCCAGTTTCTTATTATTTTCTTTAAACTAACTAGAAAAATCAGTTTACAATTCTTTCAGATTAGCCTTCACTTTCTTGTTACGTTCTTTTAAGTTTGTTGTGAAATAATTATGTAAAACACGCAGACAACTGTTTAACACATCTATATTACCGCTCAGGTGCCTAAACATTTCCCTTATTTTGGTCTTGAAAGGTTGTTGCCCCTCTATTACGCTCTGGTCTAGTAAACAGTTTTTTGGTTCGCGAGTTTCAGGTTCCGTTGCATATCCACTGGATGTGGAATGATTGGTTCTGACTTCGTACGTCTTCGTCACGGTTTAGCATCCTGTTTCGTTACTCTTTTTCCTGCGTGTTGTTGCGTAAATGCACTACAATAAAATTTTTCGCAACGTTTTGGAATAATTTGCCGTCACTATTTTGCAACTTCACGTCCTTACACTTCATCGAAATCTAGAATAAACATTTTGTCTTGTTTAAACACTCACCTGTTTGTGCGGATGATTTGCAATGAAATTTTCCGTCACGTCAGGCTATGTGACTGGAATTTTTCGAAACGTAGTCTGTTCATGCAATTAAAATTTAGGGATGTCCTGTCAAGGACAAATGCAGCATCTGAACTTTTTCTTTATTACGTCACAGTTTATGACACAGAGTTTCTTGTAAGTCCTGTCATAAGAAAGCTATGTGTGAGGGAACCCTTGAGATTTTACATAAATTCACATTGTGCTTTTAAGTGGCAACTAACTGCGTAAAATCGCTTCACGTTTCTTATTTGACACTTACCAAAAAACTCATGTTTCTGGGAACAGTTAATCTTGTAAATGTTTGTTGGATATATTAATATAATTTAAATTCAACAAGTGTGGTTAAAACTTTTACACTGGGGTATTGTACTGCGACATCGGCTGCTGTACGCGAAATCGGACACTGTAGCTGTCGTCCGCACAGCCGTGGTGAGTGACCTTGACTGTAGCACAGATCGTAATTTTTGCCTTCGCAAAAGTTATCAGTGTCCACAAATTCGCGCTATCACTCACTACAGTATTTGCATTCTATTTATTTGTACAAATAACAAAATTAATAAAACCTTTCTTCATGAACCGAACCGTGTGCTCACTAAACGGATTGTTATTGAAAAATTAAGAGGATCGACTACCATTTCCGAAGTAACTGATGGACGCAGGGACTCGATCGTAAAATTCACCCACTGTTATATAGCCCCTATCTTAAACATAGCACTGCCTACCTTCAGTATCGTTTTGGTTCTGTAAATACAGCCATCTATTGAACAACTTACGCTGCAAGCGCAGAGAAAGAGATGACTGAGTCTCACCTTAGTAAAGAAATATTACGTCTAGATTCTCATGGTCGCCAAACTCTGAAGGCTCTACTTTAGTTATAATTAACTTTGAAATTTACTGTGAATTTAAAAGCTAATCTATTTTCTGTGACTTATCCTCAAAACTCTAAGATGGAAGTAAGCCATATTAATTCTTATACCATGTTGTGGCAGCCATCTCTGAACTGTTCTACGTAATGAATTACTGAAATTCTTAATTTAATTGTCAACTTTCAATTACCAAATTTTCGTCAACAAATATAAAACTAAGGCGACGAATGCGTAAAGCTTAAATTTTTCGAGTTTAAATGTTCTGCATTGTTAGCTTTGTATTCTGAAGTACAATGTTCTGAAAACAATATTACGATTCTAAAGATCGTAGTTTTTATGGGAGTAATTATGTACAATAAGTTACACAGTTTTTGGAATAGAATAGTGATCAAATAATCAACTAAAAGTATGGTCGATCTTACTAGTGAACTGTAATGTACAATTAATTTCTGGTGTTTCACCTTGCCCTTTCTTGAGTGTTACTCCATTGAGAATTTTGCTTTACTGAAAAAAAATGAAAATCTTGCCTTGTCATAGCTCACGTCGTCAGATGTGTGATGGTGGTTGCGTCATTAGAACGGTAGCGATCTATGACCTCTTCACGTGTATGATAAATTAAAACATGCCAAGCAACGTGACACTTCCCAGAGCCATTGTTGCAGCAGCAGCCATGGCTCACAGATTTTGACAGCGTCATAAGTCCGGAAATTATTCTGTGCATGATTTTATGATTTCAGAGACGTATTCACAGAGTGTAAGTGAAAAGTCGCACCACTTAGATGAAGGTTCGACACACTATGTAGCACCACAACAATTTTACATACACGGCAGCCACAAAGCATCTTCACTACTCAAGGCCTCGTAACTGTCTGCCTTACGTCTCCTATTGTGCATGTCACAACGGTACACACCAAGCCTATCGTCCAATCCGATTACTTTAATTTTTCGGTATTAATTTTACTTTTAATTAACTTGTTGTCTAAATCTTTGGAGTAGGGGCGTCGCTTACAATTAGAGAATAGATGTTACATCTTTTCATCATTTTAAATAAAAGCATATGTAAAAATTAATACACTTTACAAGATTGCAAAGATGCATCTATTGCGAACCTCCACACATTGTCTTAAGATTAATCGATAGCTGTATCGAAAGAAACATTTTTAATGTGTTTGGATATAATTGTTCCGTTACAATGGTCGTCAAAAGAAATTCAGTTTGGCAACGAAAAAAGGAAGTAGAATAATATTCAGGGAATGACAGGAATACAGTTATATAAATGCCTTAAAAATAAAATAAATACGAAGTGCTGGCCAGCCAAGGTGAAATGGCTGCAGGGAAGATGTGTAGAAATCGAAAAATGAATTATCGTCGGAATGACTTACTCGGGATACAGAAATGTGAGAACAACCTTCAATGAAATTAAAGACAAGAGTGACAACATTAAGAGCGAAATGTGAATTTCTCTGTTAAACGCAGAGGAGAGAGGGTGTAGGTTAAAAGAGTAAGAGGAAGTCCTATATGATAAGAAGGAAATGTCTGATGAAATGATAGAAGAAATTGTAATCGATATGGGAAATTTAGCGGATCCAGTACTAGAGTCGGAATTTGAAGAGCTCAAAGAGATCAGGAAGAGCTGAGACCAAATAAGACAGAAGGGATAGATAACATTTCAACTGAATTTCTGGCAACGGAACATCGGACATTAAAAAAAATAAATAACATCCACACAATTCCGGAAATGGCAAGGGCAGATAACTGAGAGAAATATCAAACAATAAGCACAACAGCTGTCGATTCAAGTTGCTGTCAAGAATAATGTACTGAAGAACGGAAAATGAAGTTGAGGATCTAGTAGATTACCATCAGTTTGGCTTTAGGAAAGGTAAAGGGACCAGAGAGGCAGTTCCAACGTTGTTCTTAATATTGGAGGCAAGACTGAAGAAAAATCAAGACATGCTCAAAGAATTTATCGACCTATAAAAAGCGTTTCACAATGTAAAATGGTAGGGGATGTTCGAAATTCTAAGAAAAATAGAAGTAAGCTATAAGAAAAGATGGGTAATAAGCAACATGTATAAGAATCAAGAGGGCCAATAAGACTGGGAGGTCAAGAACGAAGTGTTCAGATTAAAAAGGGTGTAAGAAAAGGATACAGTCTTTCATCACTCTTATTCAGTCTACATATCGAAGAAGCAATGACGGAAATAAACTAAAGGTTCAAGAGTGGGATTAAAATTCAAGGTGAAAGGATGTCAATGATTAGTTTGGCTGATGAGATTACTATCCTCCCGGAAAGTGAAGAATTACAGAATATGGTGTATGTAATGAACAGTCTAATGAGTACAGAATTTGAATTGGAAGTGAACAGGAAAAAGGCAAAAGTAATGAGAAGTAGCGCAGGAATGAGAACATTGAGAAACTTTACAGCAAAATCGGTGATCACGAAGTACCTCGGAAGCAGAATAACCTACGAAGAACGAAGCCAGGAGGACATAAAAAGGGGACAAGCACAGGCAGAGAGGACATTCCTGACCAAGAGAAGTCTACTGGTATCAAGAAGAAGAAAAAAAGCATAGGCCTTAATTCGGGGAAGAAATTTCTGAGAATATAGACTTGCAGCACAACATTTTATGGTAGTGAATCAATAGATTCATAAGGGTAATTTCATGCTAAAAGTTGGCCAAAATTACTGTTTGGAGTTTTCTGTCTGTGTGGTCCTAGAGAACATATTTGTAGGATAATAATGTATCTATATAATTGAGACGTTCCCTGGAAAAACGAATTAACGTACATTAAGTCGATTTTCCGTTTCCTGCAGTAATTGCATCTGTACGAACAGTCTTTGTGCTCACAAATTATTATTAGTCTCCGACAGACGCAACGCTCTCTAGAATGATTTGACGGCCATGCTGCTCCAAGTCGTTGTTCCAGCGACCGCCATACCCTCTAGACAACTTCCACGCCGCTCGTATCACTGCTGCATGTGCGACGTGCTGAGACGTAGTAGTCAGAGACGGGATGCCTGTAACGTGGAATTTACGTTTTCCAACGTCACATAGAAAGTAAACAGTGACTGTAAACAAAATATGGGAAGTGACTGTGATCGTATATCCAGTACGGAGTGTGATTATGAGAAGAACCTAATTGGAAGGAAACGAAAAATTCAGAAACTGAAGTGGAAAAAGAGGTCGCGAAGAAGAAGAGGAAGTCAGGGAAGTGTTATGTTTGGCCGAAAACCGGTAAGGAAGTCTGTTGTAAGAATTTTAGAGTCAGTAAGAAATGCTGTGCAAAGGAATCTTATCTAATAATATGCCCAACAGATCAAGAAGAGACCCATGAACGATTTTGGGCTTTAGGTGACAAGAACACAAAAGATACATTCATGTTAAGTTTAATTGAAGAGAAAACACCGTCTAGAACATCTAATACAGTAGATCTGTCGGAATCCTAACTCCACATTTATATGTCATTGAAAATGCAACAATAATAAGACAATATCCTCTAAATCCCAATTCCAAAGTGTTTTGCAAGTTACCGAGAACCGTTTGAAAACAGTCCTATAGGCGTTGAATGCTACTGCTGCTACAGTTGATGACAAAAGAGGGAAGGCTGTCAAGGCAAGCCGAAAAGGAAATATTTTGACAACCATTACCTTAGTGTTATAGTATTATTCACTTCGATCAGAGGTCAATTTCTCCATTAAATGAATAGGTACTTCATATCAAGTATAAATCTTTTTATAAGTTCTTTAGAGAAAATAGAGTGTATTCGTTTCGAAAGTAAAAAACTGATACTTGTGATTTTTATCGGGAGTGTGAAGCTATATTGAGTGTCAGTGCAAATGATCCTAGTAAAAACGTTTGTGAAGAACACAAACTAAACGCTGCGGAGTACAATAAACCCAAGGACAAGTATTTAGGGTGGGCCAAACTTGATAACACAGATACCTTAATGCTAGAGTTTGATTACGCACGGAACATGCCACAGCCTAAACTGAGCGTTACTGCGCAATTCTGTAAAAGACTACTGTGGCTCTATGTATTTAATGTTCACTGTCACAATGACGAAGCAAGTACATTTTATTGGTATCTCGAAGGCTCCGCGAAGAAAGTTCAAATTCTATTTGTTCCTTTTTATATGACTTCATAAGTAGAAAACTCTAGGCGCTAAACAATATTAAGACTATTATACTTCTATTGGATTCGTATGGAGGACAAAATAAAATACGAGCGTGGTACGATTTTGTACTTAGCTTTCAAAAACAAACAACGTAACCATAGAATTCGTATCTCCAATGAGACCGTAACTTCGTCTTATATGGAAAAATGCTAAGGAATATTGAAAACATTGAGAACGTGCGCCAATATATTTCAGTGCTTCAGAGCTTCAGAAAGAACCCTGCACCCTTTGAGGTGGTGAAGGGAGTGGACCTTATGAAAGACTGGGCATCACCTTTATCACCATACTACGTAACAGAACCCAAAGGAAAGACACTACCTGGAAGATAGAAATGTGTCATTTTGTATGACAACGGAAACGCATTTTTCGACTCGTTTACTTACACAGGAACATTCAGTCCTTCCGAAATAAAGAAACGAGGATATACATTGCCAGTGCGGAAGACGGATATGGTGATGACGAAGACGTCTCGTCCTGGGATTACAGATGCGAAGAAGAAAGATATCTTCGCTTCTACTAAAGTTCCTTCGAGACAACAATTCAGATATGCTGAAGAATATTGTCGAAGGTTATGCATCTGCGACAGACAATGACTTCCCAGGATGCGAAACAGACACATGATCATTAGTAATCACTCGTAGGTCGTTGTTGAGTGTGGTGTTGCGTTCTATGTATGTCTGTAATTGAATAAATGCATTTCTCTCACTTTGTAAATGATTATTTCAATACCAAGTCTATGATGTGTTATGTTCGTTGGTATACGTAGTGCCTTCAGGAATACCTTTCAAGTGTACTGCTGCTTTGAAAACTAATTATGATTGTCGGATCAATATATAGTTTCTGCTTCACGGTCTGAGTATGCTACTTTTAAATTTAACGACTGTTTAACAGTCAAATGTGAAAAATGTCGTTTTTTTGTTCATGTTATACATTCATATATGGAAAAACAACTTAAGTGTGGTACCTTATAATCAGTTCAAATGCGTATCTATGTCGTACATAGTACACTATCGCGTCATTAATGCTGAAACAATATTACGCCGTTTCTATTTTAGTGAAATTTCGTCCATGTATGTGAGACTGAAATGAATGATAACACGACGTCAAATATGCATCTCGAGTTCCATATATTCCAACTACGTCATTGGCATTTTATTACATTCTTTATTTCTTAGCGACAATAACATGTATAATTCACTCGATGCCTCCCAGTCTTGTTTATCGGAGCAGTCTGGTTTTGTTGGAGACTCCTCTTCATCGTAATTTTAAGCTTGAGGAATCTGCCAGATCCATCCTTCGCTTGAGGGCAGTAAATGCAATTATATTTAAAATTAAGGTCGAGGGGAGAGAAAGTAAAGTGAAGGGATTGCTGATCTCAGCTGCAGCGGGACTTTACGCAGAATCAGCGGCGACGAGTGAAAATATGTGCCAGATCAGGATTCGAACCACTGTGCTCTTGCATACAACGCAGGTGCGTTAACCACTGCACCACACGTGACACAATAACGTTCGTCCCTTCGTGGACTATCTTGCCACGACTGACTGCCGATCCACATTCCCACTGTGCGCCACCTATCCACAGTCCTTGCCCATTTCCTTCATGCTCGCTACTCACAGATTCTCGCTGGTGGTCGGACGTATCTGTTCTTTCACACTGAAGTAGGTTGATCCACTGCCTATCTAGGTGAATCAATTATATGAATGCGTGGTGTCTGTTCTTTCGGACATGTTTGAAACAACAGACGCCACACATTCATGTAAGTAAACGTAATGATTGTTTTAACAAAGATTCGCTGGTTTTCTTCATACCTGTTATTAATGGATCAGTTGTCAGTAGTAGCCTGTTTATTATGTCCAGACTGCGTTCTTCTTATGAAAATTTCCTGGCAAACATTTGTCTGTTTGTCTGCTTATTTTGGACGTCAGCTGCTTCTTCTGGTAAACTGCCTGTGGGTAAGAGGGCATGTTCGTTGATAGTTGGGTCATGTACCAAAATCTTGTGCACAGTGGGAGACATAGGATGCCATAGATATAAATCAACATATAGTGTTGCTGTTTAAACAGTTAACGCAGAAAATGTGTGTATCTTATGTCCACTGGAAATAGCTTTCAGAATATCCCCGAATCGATAGATGAGTTACAAAATTACATGTATTATTTCTGCTCATGTTTCGAGGTCTCCAAAAATTCTTCTACTGGTATTTCCATCATTGGTATTTCCATACTCTTGCTCGGGAACATTTATAGTTAATCCCAATAGATTTCTAAACATTTCTTGTGTGACATTTTTTCCTATCTTGAGCAAGTTTCTTTTTCTCTTTTGAGCTGATTTGCCACTTCTTGATGTTTACGTTATAGGGAAACTACAACAACAATCCGAAAATTCGGGCATGGAGTATAGACAGAAGCAAATGAAGAGCTTCTGTATTTACCACTTTGGCTGCTGAAGTCTTTTGAAGTAGCCTTGTAAATGTGGCATCTCATTCTCGATGATGACTCTCTTGCTGCATTACAGACGTTTGCATCTATCATAGTAATCAGCAATGCGTGGTTTCAAACTTTTGTGTAAACTGAATTTGTTGTGATCCACCACAACAAAATGGCTCAAATGGCCCTGAGCACTATGGGACTTAACATCTGAGATCATCAGTCCCCTAGAACTTAGAACTACTTAAACCTAACTAACCTAAGGACATCACACACATCCATGCCCGAGGCAGGATTCGAAACTGCGACCATAGCGATTGCGCGGTTCCATACTGAAGCTCCTAGAACCGCTCGGCCACACCGGCCGGCTCCACGACAACCCCGTTTAGAGATAAGAGGTAAGTAATCATTTGGAAGATCATTTAAATCCACTTCCAAATATAATATTAATCCCTCACATTTGTGATTAATCAAGGCTTGTAGTTGAATCTCATGTGGCAGTCACAGGGTGCCTTTTGAAGGAAGCTGTAACAGGGACAGACCTTCTTTTCAGTTGTTCGGATTATCTCGTATTGCATCTGGCCAGTGAGGCTTCCACGAAGTTTGACAAGGCTTTGATAAGTGAAAGCATTTTTTCTTCTTGTAAGCTTCTATTGAAACGTTCCCATAGAAAAATAAGTGAATTACTGTGCTGGTAAACCCCTCACATTATTTGATTTTCAACAGCTGAGCGAAACTGAACGTACTCAGACATTTCTCTCTTTACTTATTCTGATCATCACTAAACTGACACACAATATTTTCAGTGCAACGCAATCTGACTTTTAATAATCCCTACAAAAGAATGACCCTGACTAACAATAACCTATACCTTTCATGAATCACTTACCTCACAAAAATCTTCGTTACTCGAACTACTGCAATACAGCGAGGCCAATACTGTCAGCTAAATAAAAGATTCTAACTACTGAAGTCACTAACTATTGATAGATATAGTTATCAAATGAAAGATTTTGATAAAGAACAAACAATGTGTTTACATTAATAGTGTTGAAAAGTCACAATATATAATTATATCAGTACATGGGACCCAGTCTTACAAATTTACTGTCTCTGATGGACACACGTCCAGATCATCTGCTCTCAAAACTCCGCCATCTCTCTCCCCACATCCACCACTGCTGGCGGCTCACCTCCCACTGCGCAATGCTACGTGCTGTTCAAATCCAACTGCCCAGCACTACAACAGCGATTATTACAACAATGCTAACCAGCCACAGACTGCACACAGCACAGCCAGTGATTATCATACAGAGCGCTACGTGGCGTTACCAATATAAAAACCTAAACAGCCAACTTACATAGCCCCATGCTCCCCACAAAAAATTTACAAATTGGTTTGGACAGTGGCCAATAATGATTTGATAAAATTTTTCATAGTTACAATAACAAAGAAATCAAATGCACATACTTATTGATGCACTGTTGGTCAAAAGATAAAATTTTCTCACAGTTAATAAAGACAGTCCTTATCATTCATCACAGTAAAATTGCAGTGTTTTTTTTCTCGAAGTCTTAGCTGTAAAATAAAATGCACACGGAAGTAGTGGATTTCCATGCAGTCTTGAAGAAGTGGTGTTGTCCTTCCAAGGGAAAGACAGTGCTGACTCTTGACATGCAGACAGGTAATGGGCCACAACAGATCAAACCCACAGCAGAGTCACTCGAAGTTTTGAAGAACATTGGTAGGTACGTCATCACAGAGCAGACCCACTGTAGTTCTGGTAGAGATTATGGTATTGGTGGGCCACCAGAGGTGCAGTCCCACTGCAGTCCTTGTAGAAATAATGGTTTTGGTGAGTCATCAAAGGTGCAGACCCACTGCAGTCCTTGTAGAGATGGCCAGCAGCCATCTGTTGCGACTGTGCAGGTGACCAATCACCATCGAAGAGTCTTGCGGACAATATAGCAAGTCCATAACCACCACTTGTGCACTCACAAAGTTTTTGGAATTGTCCTTAGAACCAGCAATGCTGTTAACCAGTCCCTTGCTGACTTATTAACACACGTGCAAGCACTAACAGTCCCAACTTCTCACATACTGTTCATATATTATGACTGACAGAAATGTGTGCACTGAAATGAAACTTAATTTGAAGAACTGGTGTCTATACACTTATAAATTTACAACACAAGAATACAATTACAAAGGTACAAAATACATCATTAAAGAACATAACAGTACAGATTTGTAGTAACACAGGCTTTACAAAAGAATAGAAATAAACATATACATCAGTGTTACAGGAATTATGACATAAGTAAATATATAAAATAAGGAGAATAGTTCTCGAAACATTAATTTCACGTATGAGCATTGAAATAGAACAGAATAATGTCTATAAACAACTTTACAAAGAAAATAACATATTATTAATGCAAATTATATTTGAGGATAACAGTATTCCTCATCATAGTGAATGTAGCTTAGTACTAGAAAAATTATACAACATAAATCTTATTAGCTAAATAAATAAAGACAGGAAAAACACAAGTACACAAGGGTACACAAACACATAGCGGAATAACACAAAAGGAAAAAGACAGGGTTAGTTTTCAGTGTAACATTTGGTGCTGCAGTCCAACCCAAAACTTCATTACATAGATCTTTCCTCTTGTTTCAACATTTGCTCCTGCAAAAAAAAAATAAAAAATAAAATAAAATAAAATAAAATAAAAATAAATCCTATCTAACCCTGTTAAATAAATATTTTTCCTTGTACAGTACTCATTTTTGCCCAAATCTTTTTCATATAACTTCTCAATGCCTTCTTTCCCTATTCATCATAGTTAGTTTCTTACATAGTCTACCCCCTCTTAAGCTAACTTAAATCTACTGAGCTCAGACATATGTACTAAAGGACGAAGCAATGCAGCAACATACAACAAATTAACACAAACAGGAATACCAAACAAATGCAAATTGGCAAAGTAAGCAGCAGTATATCTAAATTAGCAGAGAAAATGCAACATTACAACTGATATGAGCCAATGTGCAGCAACAAGAAAAATAAATCAGTAGTAAAAGTGGCTTAACAGAGTAATACAAATTAAAATTCAGTAGCACTATGCCTGGCAAACAGCAGCAGCAAATACAATAACTTATATCTAAACATGACAAACTCAAGCAGGAAAAATATTACAGTAAAGATGGCCATGTCTAATACCTATGTCACATCTTAACACTAGAGTGATGCATCACCTTGACTTACTCTACGAAACAAGTTACCCAGTCATTGACAAAAATCATGTATGCAATTCCTGTGAAGGGAAATGTCTTTTTGTGCTCCCTCGTTTTTTTCGGAAGTAGATCATTAAATTATTATTTACTGGGTCTGTTGGCATAAAATATCTATATTAGTACCTCTATTAAATTTTAATCTAACCAATGCTGCAATGCAGATAGAAACTAGATATTAAACAAAATAGGCGAATGTATATATAAAGCAATGCGTGAAACGTCATTCACTAGGCAAATGGCGTCTCCAAAGGCAGTAAGAAAATCTCTCAATTAGAAAGACAATAGATGTAGAAATGTTTCTCATCATTTCATTAGGCATTTTAGTAAATATCATAAATTAAGAGCTCCACAGTGTAATCATATGTTTTCAAGTTTGGGCGTGTCATATTTGCGATGCTTCCTACAAAGAAATGACAATTGTGAGGATAATGGCCTCTTTTTTTCTCCACCTAATGGCTTTCTTTTTTTCAGGCGACTGGCACAACTGGGCGTCCTCAATGCATTACGTCAAGGTTACTTAGCTTTCTTACCGAAATATTTACGACAGCAGTTTGCGCTACAGTGACATTCTCATAAAAAAATTTCACAGGTGGAGAATTTGCGTTACAAATGTGTAGAAACAAAATTCTATAAATATAACAGTGTTAAATAAATTTCGGTGGCATTGTGATACATTCACGCATGTACACACATTTCATAATTCTTAAAGTACAATTCTTGGTTTCCAACATCCTTTTCCACAAATCAGAGTCCCTAACCA
Organism: Schistocerca cancellata; assembly: GCF_023864275.1. NCBI lineage: Eukaryota > Metazoa > Arthropoda > Insecta > Orthoptera > Acrididae > Schistocerca > Schistocerca cancellata. The sequence continues at coordinate 266,014,034 of NC_064629.1, forward strand.
CTACTCATTATTCATATTCATATTCACAACCCACATATACGGTAGCATCATCTTATTGATCATAAACATACCTCAACAGCATAATACACATCGTCATCGTAATAATAACATCATAACAGATCAATCACACCTCAAAATCGTCACAGCTTCTTTCAATAATTTCAAGACCTTGAATAAAGTCATCTGCCTCAAACGTACTTCAAAAATCATGCTCCCTTACCAAATACGACATTCAAAGCTCTCATAGTATCACAATGGTTCCGAAAAAATATGAACAGTTCACAAAGTGCAGACAAAATACAATTTCATAAGTGTGAAATTATCCAACTGTGTAATTGCGTAAACATGTGTCACTGACATAGTAAAAAAAAAATGTTTGTTTCTCTGTTAAATAATCAGATAGCTGTGTAATTCTGTGTTAGAGAAATATGGTACCGATGTGTAAAGTTATATAAGCAAATACCATATTAGCTAGGGCTCCTTGTGCTTGCCAAACACATGGTACACGAAGTAAGCGTGTACCCCCCTGAGGATTAATGTAATTATACCCTCAGGTGTTACAGATTACAGCAATGGAATGAAATGTATCACGGAAAACCTTTGTATCATTGTAATTCAAAAATCTTTAAACAAAAAAAAAAACGGTTCAAACGGCTCTCAGCACTATGGGACTTAACATCTGAGGTCATCAGTCCCCTAGAACTTAGAACTACTTAAACCTAACTAACCTAAGGACATCACACACATCCATGCCCAAGGCAGGATTCGAACCTGCGACCGTTGCAGTCGCGCGGTTCCAGAATGAAGCGCCTAGAACCGCTCGGCCACAGCGGCCGGCTAATCTTTAAACATAAATGTTTTAAGTACAAAATCAATCACTCAAATATGTGTACTGCCGCGCTAAATTGTTTGTCTTGTTGTAACATAATCTCTGTCATTACTTAAGGGTAAAAAATATGCCAAGTATCGTAATTATCGTCGTCCGTAAGCAAAGTTCTATGGAAATCAATGTACTTACCTCGTAATGAACAAATGCGAAATGTTATGCATATAGATATCGTAGTTATTATGTACAGTACCGTGATCAAGAAAGGACTATACAGTAACGTATTGTTGTGCTGCAGAAAAGGCTGTCTCATTGCAGCTATACCACAAAAGTTATTACTAAAACATGTTTTCCTTTCCAGAAGAATTCAGAAAAACTGTGCAGATATAAAACAGATACACCACAAAAGCAACAATGTAAATTGTGTCACACATTAGTAGCGTCATGATATAGTCGTGTAGCTGTCAAATAAACTAACCACTGTGTCTTGTGGTATCTCTCAGAAAGCACTTTAAATCCATAATGTATTTTCAAGTAAACCAAAATGTTGCAGTAAAATCTCATTAGAAGTATATGTTCTAAGTATGTAAGCCTTGTAGTCGTTACGTAATCGTGCAATGAACAAGCAAGAATGTAGAAATGACAACACTGTGTCGTCTGTTCACTATAACAATGCATTCGTAATTACTGTCTAAATAAGTTCCCTAGGTTCTTGACTGGATAGTTAACTTTAAAACATAGTTGCATGTTAACAGTTTCTAAGTGTGACAAAGAGTACTAGTAACGTGAAGTGAAAAATTTTATAGCAAAGGCTAAGCTAAGAAGCAGATTATATCTCAATGAACGGTTTTACATGTGAAATATGGTGCAATCCTTTACTCTTCATAGTACTCAGAGTTTCAACTTGAACTCAATTATCATGCAGTACACGTCGGTAAAGAATACTGGGCTTTTATCCATTGTGGATGTGGAACATTGCGACTATGGTGTGAAAAGGTTTTCAGAAATTACTGCAACCAGTCGCCTTTTATGTAGATGTATTTTATTTAACCATGACCGGTTTCGAGCTGCCTAGCAACTCATCATCAGATGGTATATACATTTAGAGCTTTTTTGTACCCATTGTGTGGGTGGTTGAGTATCTGTGGAGATAAATCTTTCTGCAGATATATATATCTCTTTTAGGACGTATTTTTGAAACCATTGTGTCTTGTTTTTCACAATTACACAAGTTAAAACTTTCACTAGATGTGAAATACGTCCTAAAAGAGATATATATATCTGCAGAAAGATTTATCTCCACAGATACTCAACCACCCACACAATGGGTACAAAAAAGCACTAAATGTATATACCATCTGATGATGAGTTGCTAGGCAGCTCGAAACCGGTCATGGTTAAATAAAATACATCTACATAAAAGGCGACTGGTTGCAGTAATTTCTGAAAACCTTAAAGAATACTGGAATTTTTCTCAAGGTTAGTGTCTATGTTATTTTTCTCTGAGCCAGCTGGCGCACGTGGCTGCCTGCGATGCGAGTCATTGTCAGTCTGTTTGTTGGCACGCGTCGTTATTGGGATTTGGAGATCTAAATTCTACAAATTCACCTTGTCGAGAGGGCCTTGCTCTGTTTGAATCCCGCCAGTTCTGATGAAATTCAGGTCTGTCGTTTTGTCAGTAGTTTACATAGTTTCTTTTTTGTCGGTCATATGGTGGAGAATTTCTCCCGGAATCGTAACTGTGCAATGGACCGTTGCGTCTGAAGGTATTCTGTCTCCCTTGATAATAATTATTTTGGTTTCCATGTTGTCTGTTTCTCTGATTGTCTCTGTGATGGTCATTACTGCAGAGAGGTGATCTTTCCCTGTAATTATTACTACTCTGCCAACGGTTGTCATTTGGGTGGTGTCTGTTTTGGTCACGATTTACGTTGTAAGAATAGCCTTGTCGTGTCCATTTATTATTTCTGTCACCGTGCAATTGTGACGGATGTGACATGTAATTGTTGTGTTCCTGTTTTCGCGTCCCACGATTGTCAGTGTCAATTTACAATTCTTGTAAGAGTCCCTGAAAAGCTTCAATGTCGTCTTTGCAACGTCCTGCCAAAATAATGTGTCATAAATGTTCAGGCAATTTGATTAAGTAAATGCAGATGAGTTCTGAGGGGCTGTATGGGTTTTACAGGTACTGATTCTTGTGCAACATGTCTTCAAAATATTTCACAAGACTTGAAAATTCAGATTGTTCGAAATGTTTCATCATTATGATGCTATGTTTTACTCGGTCTTGTGTAGCTTGAGACCAATATGCTGAGAGGAAGGCATGATAAAATTCTCCTTCACTGTGACAATCGTGAATGACCGATCGCATTCTTAGAGATGGTTCATTCTCTAAATAGCCACACATTCTAATCTGTGCTCTAATGACCAGTTGGGAGGAAAACAATGAGAGAATTGATGAAGCCATGCTTGTGGTTGAATCTCGTTGTCAGAATTCTTAAATGTTTTGAATTTACGTGTAATAATGAACAGCTTATCGTCAAAATCATCATGTCGGTGAGTCGTATTTCGGTCACTGTTACGTCGTTTCGGCGGATCCATCTCAAAATTCGGTGTATCTTGCCAATTTCTTTCATAATTTCCGAAGCGCCTTGTGTTATCATTTTGTGGCTGTTCCGTATTTCTATGTTCCTCTTCCCGTATTGGAGCGCGAGTGTCCTGTGAAATATGTAATTCTTGTATTACCTGTGTCAACTGATCTTGTAATTCCCGGATTTCTCTTTTGTACTGTGTATTGATTTGATTTTGATTTTGTTTGAATTTCCTAACTTGTTCATACTCTTCTGTGTCAGTGAAGGCTACGGGTCTTCTGTCATTCAGATCATCATCTGCCTTTGTAGATAAGTTAGTGAACTAATCCGAAAGTTCGGCTACTTTCTCCGATAATGAACTAATTTCTTCAGTGTATTTTTCTGAACCAAGTTGATGAGTGTCCATTTGTGTTGAAATCGTATCTACTGTGTCCTTTAAGTTTTCCTGAGTTTTTGCAAGTTGCGTAATCGAATCGGTAGATGCAACTGAGTCAATTTTAGCTTGCAAGGTGTCGTGATTTTCATGAACAATAGTTTGCAGTTCTTTTACGGCTACTTCGTGATTCTGTAATGCATTTTCATGACGCGAAAAAATAGGTTGAAAATTCTCACAAATTTGTGTTTTTGCGTCATTACAGACTTTTCGACACTTGTATTTGATTTTAAGTAACTCTGCAGTTAAATCTTCACGAGTTTGTTCAAACGTTTGTTCCATTGAGTCTGACTTTTGACGCTGTTGCTGTGTTTGTCTCTGGTGTTGTTCCATTGTATCTAACTTTTGAAGATTTTGTTCCATTGTGTCTAACTTTTGCTGTGTTTGTCTTTGATTTTGTTTCATTTGTTGCATTAATTGCAATATAATGTATTAGTGTCTGGAATCTGTTTCTCTATGGTTTTTGGCAGTGCATTTTCACCGGCAACATTCACATTTTCACAAGCAGAAAATGTATCTTGACTCATTTGAGAAAACGGTGAGGACCCAAAACCTGAATCTGCAGTATTTGCAAGATTGTGTCCTGTCCTTCCGGATTCCTGTGGCGAGCTCTTGCCGACCGATCGATCGATAATGCTTCCCCGTTCACTAATTGTTTTACTGTCTACACCATTGTTTGCCGCCCACTCCATTTCCCTATGCTCAATTACCAAATTACTGTGTTGAACATTAGTTAATTCATTACACGGTGGCGCTAACACACTGCTTTCGTCTTCACTGTCATTTCTCAGTTTACTTTGGAGCCTAGTATTACGTTTTTCACACGCCATAATTGTCACAATATTTCACACGATAACACAGAAAAGCACAATTTGAAGAGGAAAATAAGAAAACACATTAACATAGCACTGAAAATATCTAGTTAATCGCAAGCGCAGCTGCGAAATACTTGGTACAAATCTACATGAATGCCACAACTGTTTTACTGTACGACAATGAAAAACGACAACTACAAAGTAAATTGTCTCTATGATTAAGCGCTAGCAATAATCAATAGCCACACTAATTACACAAACTACACGAAAAAATCAGATTCCAGTGAGGTCTTCTCGACTAAGGGTCGACATATGAAACGTCCCCTTAGAAAAATTATAAATGACTGTGCTTAAACCGAAACACAATATTTTTAGCGCAACGCAATCTGACTTTTAATAATCCCTACAAAAGAATGGCCCTGACTAACAATAACCTATACCTTTCATGAATCACTTACCTCACAAAAATCTTCGTTACTCGAACTACTGCAATACAGCGAGGCCAATACTGTCAGCTAAATAAAAGATTCTAACTACTGAAGGCACTAACTACTGATAGACATAGTTATCAAATGAAAGATTTTGATAAAGAACAAACAATGTGTTTACATTAATAGTGTTGAAAAGTCATAATATATAATTATATCAATTCATGACATCCAGTCTTACAAATTTACTGTCTCTGATGGACACACGTCCAGATCATCTGCTCTCAAAACTCCGCCATCTCTCTCCCCACATCCACCACTGCTGGCGGCTCACCTCCAACTGCGCAACGCTACGCGCTGTTCAAATCCAACAGCCCAACACTACAACAGCGAATATTACAACAATGCTAACCAGCCACAGACTGCACACAGCACAGCCAGTGATTATCATACAGAGCGCTACGTGGCGTTACCAATATAAAAACCTAAACAGCCTACTTACACTATGACTCCGATATAGGGCTTGTCTGTATTTGGCTCCTCGTGTAGCAGATGAAGTACTGCCTTCAATTACTTTGAAAACCTCACCACTTCCAGATTCTCATAGCTTCATTTGACTTGCATACGTTAATTCTGCGCTTCTAAATCTGTTTCGCAGTCCCTGTGTCTTACGCCATTTACTGCTTTCTCTCAAGTCTATGAACGATTTTGATGGCCTAGCAACTCAAGTTTTGCAACATGGGATTTTAATGGTACCTTGCAGCTAATTATACTTATTTTTTGAGAAAGTGCTATCAACTTTCTGTACACCACACCATCATTTCTTTAATTGCGACTTTGCTGAAGACAGTTTACGTTTAAAATCATTCTTTTCTTAATCAGGGATGGCAGCAACTGATTTTCCATGAAGTCCAAACTTTTTAGAAACTCTTTTTCAGAACATCTCTTCATAAGGTCATAGAGGCGCTTTCTTATCATAATTTTGACTTTTGAAGGACCTAGGATAAAAAAATTCTTTCAGAATTAATTTCGTAAATGACATTTTTTATAAGTGGTAACCTATTAACATAAAAGAATAGTAGAAAATCAAATTGCACTACACAGCGGCAACTTTTTCAAATTTCCGGTAGAGGAATAATTTTTCTGTCACACTGTATTAATACATTTGTAAGGAAAAACCCTAAACTGTAACAAACATAATGATTACTGACAAAAGTAATAAATAATATGTATGAAAATAATTATGAATAACGGTACATACCCGGATCTTTGGAATTCATACTGCCTTTCACCACAATTCAAGTAAAAACACACTTTTACACATTCAAAAACTACAGACTAGCTCCACAACGTATCAGTGGACAATAAGCAAATGACACATTGTCTCAGCAGTGCCCCATCTGTCAGACTATTGCAGGAAGTTATGCACGAATCAGCTGGGTATACATCCTGCGAGGCAATCTACGGAAGGCCCATGAACTTCCAGTTTGAACTCGATAAACTCCCAGCTAGAGTAAATATGAGTGAAGTAAAAGGATTGATCTGCAGTCTTAAGTCAATCCGCAAACGCGTTAAGCAGAAAAATGCAAATCTACTCAAACAAAGTTCCAATGAAGTAACAATGGTGCTACACTTCCGCAGAGTAAACCCGGTGATCCTGTGCTGTTCTGAAATCTAGTGGTAAGAAAATGAAGAACTAAACAGTTCACTCGTCAGTATGAGGACCCTTACCCTGTTTTACGGGTGACATCCCCCGTAAACGAGGAGATTTAGTTGTCTGATCCTACTGTGATAGTTCATTTTGTCAGGCTTAAGCCGTACCAAGACCCAGCTGTGCCACCGCCAGCGGTACCACCTAGAACTGCTCCAAGAAAAGGTGTTACTGCAATAAAAGTAAAGAAAATGAAGGAAAAACCACTGCCTGTGTCTCCTCATTACGCATTAAGAACCGGCCACGGTGGCCGAGCAGTCCTAGGCGCTTCAGTCCGGAACCGCGTGACTGCTACGGTCGCAGGTTCGAATCCTGCCTCGGGCATGGATGTGTGTGATGTCCTTAGGTTAGTTAGGTTTAAGTAGTTCTAAGTTCTAGGGGACTGATGACCTCAGATGTTAAGTCCCATAGTGCTCAGAGCCATTTGAACCATTTCGAACGCATTAAGAAATAGGCACCCCTATGCCAGAAGGTCTAGGGACTAGGTTTGTTCTGTAAACAGAGAAGAAAATACATTGTCAGATTAATTAGAGTATAAAAATGTGAGGAATAATTTATGTACAGTTATGAGGAAGGGAATAATTTATGTACAGGTATGAGGAAGTCTGGAGCACCAGTCTGCATTGTCATTTGAATTGCGTGTACAAACATGTGTGAGACAGACAGTTTTAACTGCAATAGAGAAACATTCTGCCCCTAAAACGATAGAAAAAGACGCTTGCGCCACTTTATCACATGTAAGTGCGCTATCCTTAGAGTAAGTTGTAGCTTTAAGGATTAGTAACTAGAGCAGTGGAAAATGGACTGTGCAGATTTAAAGGAGAAAAAGAGTAAAGTGATGAACTATTCAACAGTAAAATTTGTTACAGTTGTGGCAATTTGTACCAAGTAGTCGAGAAAAAACTGTGAAGGTACTATTAGGCCCTAGGGAACATTAACTGTCCAGTCAAACGGATATCAACTGTTAAACTATGAATGACCAAGACTGTATGCAGCAAAGCTCCGTACTGAGGAAGATAGGTTTTTACAAGTTTTACTGCGTTTTCGCCGTTTAGTTTAAATAACTTTGAATTGAAAACAATACAATTTTGTTACAGACAAATATTAGATAGAGTTGATGAACATAATCAAAACAGATTAGTTGCTCAAGTGTTACGGAGTGCCTTCCACATGCTTACCAGTAATTTATTTCACAATAACACTTAGGTCCTATATGAGTGTTACCTAAGTGACTGTGTACGCGCAGAGGATATTAATTATTTTCTGGTAGGAAGTATCCGATTTTAAATTTCATGTAGTTCTAAGTGAAACTCACCGAATGTATTATAATGAACTGGTTGAATAAGACTCATCCAGAAAGATAGGATGCTGAGTTTCCACACTGGTACCACTGACATAGAACACGCGTGACACTATACCACTGCACAGTTAAGTATTCATACCCAGTTAATGGACTACCCAGGCAAGCAACGACCTATTGGACACAGTAGAACGTCGACAAAATTGGATTATATTGCTGAATTGGTATATTTCATAAATCGGATATGCAGACAGCAACATCTAAATGGCAGCGTCAGTTAGGAGGACTTACAATTAAATTGAAGTACAGTCGCTGAAACAACTACTGCTAGGTAAGGTAATTACACTTGTTCAAATTATTTAGAAAACCGATTCTGAAGAGGGTGACATAATTGTCAACCACTTTACACCCTTTTAACGAGTTGTTTTGCAAGGAATCAATTTTGATCAATTTTTCCACACTCAGTAATCCATGTCTTTGCAATAATAGGAACCTGTTTTTGAATTAGGGACTCAACCTAGGTAAGTTTACTTCTGCCAGTCCTAGAGATGTAGTAAAGTACGATAAGGAATTTTACGAGAATATGTGTCCGCGCTGTTCACCCATGGATTACCTAGAGAACGTCATAATGATATCCCACTAGGACACAGTAACCTAGTTATATGTCGAGAATACCAATAAATTTCGTGAGGGACGCCACACAGGTATGTCACACCAAGCGAGAATTTCTATTGCGCGGGTTCTCCCTTTCCCCGTCCGTCTGCTTAGCTGAATGTTGGGTTAGGCGCCCTTTGTAATAATAAAAATAAAAAAAAACCTGAGTTAATGGAACGGCGATGAACTTGAACAAGCGTTATAGGACAACCGCCCCGAACAAATAGAACAAACAATCATGAAGAAAATTAGCCGGCCACGGTGGCCGTGCGGTTCTAGGCGCTACAGTCCGGAACCGCGGGACTGCTGTGGTCGCAGGTTCGAATCCTGCCTTGGGCATGGATGTGTGTGATGTCCTTAGGTTAGTTAGGTTTAAGTAGTTCTAAGTTCTAGGGGACTGATGACCTAAGATGGTAAGTCCCATAGTGCTCAGAGCCATTTGAACCATGAAGAAAATTATGTCAACAAGAAAAAAAAAAGTAACTTGCTTGCCTCCTATGCAGCGGGCACGGGTTCGATTCCCAGTCGGGTTGGAGATTTTCTCCGCTCATGGACTGGGTGTTGTGTTGTCATCATCATCATTTCGTCCTCATCACCGGCACGAGAGTCGCCCAATGCTGCGTCGACTGAAATAAGACTCGCTCTTGGCGGCCGAAGTTCCCCGTATGGGGCCTACCGGCCTACATTGCCATAAGATCATTTCATTTTGTTTCCCCCTTCTCTATCGCAAGTCGGCCATCATGAAGCGTGTGTGCTTCACGCGGAATATAGCCAATCTCCACACAATGGACGGCGCGCGTATTTGTTAGGCCACGCCGTAAATTCACACATGTGCGACTACGAGGAAAACAAACTGTGAAGCAACCTTTAAGTCACCCTGTCACCCATGGCTAATCCTGCCACCCGATAGGAAAAACACGATTTCGTGTTTTTACACGATTTCGATTCCATTACAGTTACATCGTAATGTTCTTCTTAGAAAAGAATAGAAAATAAATAGTACAAGGTAAATATTTAATGGTGAAATAGTCACAAATTTAGAGCTATGTTCAACACATAGGCATCACATTAATAGCTTGTTACATAGTCGTATACCGAACAAACTATTCATGGCTCATTTCTGGAGACGTTCAGTGCTCTTTCTAGACTTTCTTGTAAGCCTCTTTGAAAAGATGTTATTGGTTTCCACAAGTAATATGATTTCACGATTTAATCCCAGGAACTAATATTATGGTCAATTTAACTTTTCCATCCTAATTGCCACCCCAACGTTTGACTTGGTATTTATTACCTATCATCTTGACGTGGGTGATTAATAGAGATCCATATATTGGGAAGGACCCTGCTACTATGTGCATCTTCGTGATTCACCTGTTAAGAGAAAGATAAGCCAGTGTCCGAACCATGAATGAAACAGTTGACCTTAACAGCATTATAAGTAAAATTACGGTTATGATAAAATCTTATTCGAGCTACAGTCCAACCAGTACTTATTCCAGACTAACATCTCTGATTTCGAAATCAAACCAAGATGAAACAGTGTGAGTATTGATTAGTTCCATACTAAAACTTTGAACTTCCGGAACCAATTTTGTGTATTCAGTCTACGAAGCCACTGAGACTATCGATTTTCAACTTAGAAATTACTAAATATTGATTGTATCTTTCTGAATTTGCACAAACAGGAATTCCACGTATACCTTCTGCGTGTACTGTGAATCAATATAGGTGTTGATGCAGCCTAATAAAATGGAATATTGCCGTGAATATTCATCGTGACTACTATCTGAGGAGTTGAAGCGACGCACCGCGACAAGCCGCCTGGGCGGGTGCGCAACTCGACCCCGCAACGATGGCACATACCAGGTGCCGATAGGCAACAAACTGCTCCACCCATTACAATCGACTTTAAGAACTTTGATAATATAAGCCATTGTACACTATTTAATACTCAAGTGATGCAACATTCCTTCTTAATATGCTTACTGCTACACGCCTTACAGAACTGTATTTACTAGCAGAAACCACGACTAAAGAAGTTTTACGAGGTTTGAGCCCATAGCGAACCTGCCTCCTACGGACGGAATTACTCAGTCCCTACTGGACAATCTCGTCGGGTTAAATCGACCTTTTGAACGAAAGAACACTAGTACGACACACTGGAATATAGAATTTGGAGACATAGTCGACCTTTAGCGATGAAACACAGTACTAAAGCTGTTACAAATTTTTGATAATTAGCAATGTATCCTACTTTACGTTTGTACATTCTGCTCTATTACATCGTACAATATGACACTAGAAGACACTGCAAACCCTGAGGATGAATCATATGTTGCAGCACTACACGTAAACCCAATAGTGAAAAACTGATTCTCATGTTATTGGTAATACCATGACACGCTCTGCACTTGAACACGGATTACGATCTACATATTCATGAAGCAAGTTATTTTAATTTATTCGCCTAAAGACACATACAACTTACATATTTCGCACCAAGCCAGTCTAATGCTACTTTAAAAAGCCACACTGCGTATATCACCTTTATTGCTGAGATCCCATTGCTGGACGCATCTACACACTTAAGTTCGTCACCGAAGGACTATCGATGGTGCCTACGAGAGTCGTCGATCCAGCACAGCCGTGTATTATTGTCGCAGGTAAGTTGATCACAAGTGACTGAGGTGTCAAAACAAATGAGGGTTCACATTTGAAATAGTGGCACTCTAAGTACCATTGACGACGATAGAAGGTTCCAGAAGTAAGCATAGGAGAGAGCCAGTAACAGTTTAAACAGATGAGAGGAAACGGTTTTTCTTTAATAACAAGACTCAAGGAGCAATGATAACACGAGATTAAAAGACGTCAATCAGTACCCTCACAGGAGGTAGAATTTTCAAAGTACCTTCACAAGTTCAAGAGACTGAGAAATAAAAGATATTGGAGATTGCATCAGAATTGATAATGGAAGAGTTGACTCTGTCCACGCTGCTCTAGCTACTAATAATGATTATTGTGTTTAGCACAAGGTTATTTATCTCCATCCCACAGTTTTTATGTATATTAGATTTTATTATTTTGTTATATAAAGAGTGACAGTTTTTCCTACCCTCTGAGCTTGGCCATAGACTTAAGTACATTTTGTGCCATGTGTACGCCGATAATTAAATAAGGGAATTGTCTTATTGCAGCTATATGTAATTAGTATGAGCGAACATGTCTTGATGAAAGTACGTAAAGTCTGGCAATTCTTATTAGTTCATTTATTAATAACATTGTTAAGAGAAAGGTTCCCTCTAACGTCAGCGTCATTTCCACTGCTGTGACTGATTCAGTGATTTACTATTTTCCCTTGTGGAAGCGCATTTGAGATGGAATACGCGTACTCTAACGCGAATTGCCATATTGCCCTTTGATTTGGGTTACGGCAACAATTCTAATTGAGCGGAAGTTAGCGTAGGTTATTTCCATGAGAAATGGCAGTAGTCACCTGCGACAAGGGAAGACTATGATGAGTGATCCTATTAATAACATCGCTGTTTAACTTCTTAGTACCCTACCAAGTATGCTTTGTACACAGCACAACACTTTACACTAACAACTTTGATCAGAGAAAATAATTTGGCTTTGTTGTTATAATTCTACCTCTAAGAATACATAAAATTGAATTTATGGCTCCTCAGGGTTAGAACACATCTAATAATGGGTTCCCATACTACAGTGCACGCAAAATGCCGTGCCCAATAGATGCGCAGTCGGCAGGGGAAGCATGGGAGAGCGGCAGTGGTGGGGGTCGTTCAGTGCGTTGTAGGGGAAATGCCTAGCTCTGGAGGGGAATCGCCATTCTAAACTGAAACCTACAATCACATTTTTGGTAAATATTAAGCAGGGCCCCTCCACAGCCACACTTGTATGGTGACCATTCAGAAACAATTGTCATCTCTTCTTTGGTTAGTATTTAAAAAGAATTCTGCCGAAAATCCAGTGATTTATTTTCGCATAGTTTGTTATTTTGTAACTTTCAGAGAAGATTCATATGTGGGCAATTTCGAGTGAAAACTACACGTTTCTCTTGTTGTCATGTTAAAAATTACTTCTTTTGCCAAAACTCAGCGGATTTTATAGTCTCACCTCACTAACACATTGTGCAGACGCAGTAGCGAGAGAATTCGGAAACAGTGGTTTATTAAGTTTATCAGGTGAGGTTCAAAACAGATGGCGCCAAGCACTATGGAACTTAACATCTGAGGTCATCAGTCCCCTAGAGCTTAGAACTACTTAAACCTAACTAACCTAAGGACATCACACACATCCATGCCCGAGGCAGGATTCGAATCTGCGACCGTAGCAGCAGCGCGGTTCCGGACTGAAGAGCCTTGACCCGCTGGGCCACAGCGGCCAGCATCAGGTGAGGAACTGAGGTAAGGTACAGTCAGCATTTTACGAAAAATAAAATATGCAGTGACCTCATTTACGTTATTCCAAAACTAATAGCATTTCTCGTAACACAGGCTATCAATAGCCCTTAAAAATTACATTCGTTCATCAAAAAAGACTGTAGTTAGTTAAATAACACGGTAGATAATGAAGTTTTGCATAATAACTATAAGGCAAAATGCATCGTCTTCTTGTACTATCATTTGCCAAAATTTCATTTGGATGTCTCAAACCTTTTATGAAATATGAGAAATGTTGTTGATATTTCACTCTGGCTTTATCGCTGGCGTGGAGCGATCGCAGAGTGCGCTAAGTCAGATCAGTTTTCTCGAGATCGGTGACAGAGACCTCTAACAAAGTCTAAAGAAAACTTCAATATGTTAGCTAAATTTCATATGCAGCTTACACCTGCTTACAGACGAACACCAAATCATGTGATTGGTAACCATCAGGTCCGCACAATGCCATATAATTCCTTCCTCTTTTCCATTTCTGGGTTGACGGGGAGTATTATTATTAACACATGAACGTGGCCCATTCTATTGGCTGTTGTCCAAGTTCAGCGTTTCACGATGACACGGTCCACACAGCATACTTCACCAATTCGTTCAACGACATACCAACGTTCTTCCCGTTGCTAGTTATCTTATGCGAAATAAATCTTCTGCGTTATAAGCTCATTAACTGAAATAGTAATAGAACTAACGTAACACGGTGTGTACTATTGTATGCATCCTGACTAGTATCAGACGGTGCTGTAACTAAATCCTCATAAACAAGTGATAGCTACATTCACCGAGACACTTCAGCACGGTCGCGCTCTGAATCAGCTGCTGTAGATTCTTACCGACAGGTGCTGTATTATGTTTGCTCTACTTACCAGTGTTGAAAATGCTCCACCGTTCCAAAACCACCCATCGTCATCAGGTTTAATGTTTGAGCCGTTGGATAATAAGCTATACACCGCTCACTAGGTCAATATAGTGGCTGACTTGGACTTGGCCGTTTTAGAAGAAGAAGTAGCACTACAAAAAATTAACAATCGATGAATGGCATGTGAAACAATTTTGCGAAGCTAGGGCTAAGCCGAAACGCTTCATTTAAGGCACATTAAACAGGTGCTTGTTACCACCCAGGGACAACTGTGAAGCATTTCGGACGCCGTATCGCTGCAACGCACCAAGCCAGATTGCTTCAACGAGGGCAGTGCTGTAATGAAAATAATATCCGGCACCTCCGAGCAAGCTGACGCTGGTCGTTGGGATAAAACTCTTCCACAAGTCTATTCTTTTACTGGCCAACACCGTGAAACCCTTGCACGCCAGCGTGTGTGGCTCGCTCAAATTGAGGTCAAACTTCTGTCTACCACCGGACAAATTCGTAATGTAGCTATTGAACTAATGCAACAATATGAGGAACTGAGGAATTCAGTACAGGAGCAGTCAAACCTAGCCGCTACCCTGGAAGTAAATAAGGCGCCACAAATTCTATTGTATAAACCCATGCAACCGTATTACATGCTACTACATTGTATGCTATTAGTCAGCAAGGTTGACAAAAAAATCTTAACTTTGACTTATTATCCGATGAACTGTTCTCGTAAAAGCTTAGTAACAACTCTTTTCACAAATATAGCAAATTATATAATTTTGTTAGAAGATTTAATGAAAAAGTCAAAACGGCACCTACTAGTTTAATACAAAGGATGTAATGACAAGGCGATTCTTCGAATTCTGTCACTCGTCGCGGCAAATAGGCAGAACGCTCTCAACACTGTGGCGAAGGACAGGCAACAAAACGCACTGAAATTTGGCCTTCCACAAATTTGAGAACAGTTTGATGGCGTTAAGTGAAAAAGAAAGGAAAACAGATCAGAAACTAATATATATGACCCTCATTTTACTATCAAATTACGAAAAGTTGCATAGGTTCATAGTATCATTCAGAATACCCAGACTGACGTGAGTGATAGTCACAATGTCAAGATTTTCTTCGACATAACAACGTTTGTGATATTTCAAGAGACAATAAATTATATTTCGACGGTCACTGCAAGGACATTTGCAAACGTGACAGATTTCGAGATTCTGCATCTCGATTTCGAATGGGTTGTAGTTCATTTTGTTATATAGCTAAAAGTGGGAAGAGGAAGCGATGTAACATTGCTTCATTGTATGTTAGAAACGTCAATGTAACACCATATGCGGAAATGAAAAGCCATCCACACAGTATGCGAGTGAAACTGTTGTTGAAAAACAAGAGCGTTAATTGGAAATCTTGAGGGCTGACCACTATATGGGGCAAAAAAGTATGGTGATTTTCCTAAAATATCTAATGAGCTACTAGGGTGTGGTGACTGCGCAAGCGCCAACAATAGATCGCAGCACAGGCATGAACAGTGCATGAAGTAAGAACAAAGTATTTGAATGAAAATTGTACGAATTTATTTGACCTCCTCTCTTTTAATGTATAGTAACTAACGTCAGTTTGCACAGATGTGAGCTGCTAGTGGCCAAAATACATCTTCGAATCCCAAAGGGTAATCACAGATATTAGGCGTGCCGAGGGTATGGTCTGGGCGGCGCCATAGTCCGCTCTTTCATTCCGCATCTCACTGTACTGAAACCGGCCAAAGCGAAATAGGTTCGGACACACGTCGCAGGCAGTGTTAAAAAATTAATTATAAACTCGAAAAAAATAAAATTTATGTATATAATGTTTTGTTTTAATGTTTTGCAGAGCATACTGAGGTTAACCTGCACCCCTGGCAGAAATGTCATAATGGCGCCCCTCCTCTCGTCCTGTAAGGCTATAATTTTGTTAGAAGATTTAATAAAAATCAGACTTTACAGGAAAATATTGGAGAATGAAGTACACTGACAAGATGTTTTGCTCACAACAAATAAAATGTATTATTGCAATAAATAAATTTAAAATTGTACAGATATTCTGAAAAAATTGAAAGTAAAAATTCTATATATTATAGCTCATAGAAGCTACTATACCTTGGTAATAGTATGAAGTATGATGAAGAACAGTTTTTATTTGCTCATAAATTGTTAATAGTGTATACAGAATGTTTCACAATTCATGTCACACGCATCTAGAGGTTGAGAGGAGACTTAGTAGATCAAATTTCACATAGGAACCCATATCCGGGAACGTCATACAACGACGCCACAGAGCGCCAAAGCTGTAGGCGCCGGGGCCTGTAAGTGTGTGTTAATACAAAATGATCCCGTGATGATGTTATACACTTTCATGGATGATAGAGAAGAATAAATATATCAGTTTGAGGTAAGGGTCCGTGTACTGGAAACGAACGAGTCAAAAGTTACAAGCGAAAACCATTCTAATACCTCAGACAGTGGAATACATGTACCGGTACTGTTATTGGTAATGTTGTAGGATACGCAACTTCCACAGGTGATATTATGTACCAAAACAAGAAAATATCTCTAGTAAACATGGACTATAAAATGCATAGCTTAAGAGTTATGAGCACTTGTTCAATAGAGCAGACATGTTTCACATTAGCGAAGATGAACAAGTGCTCTGAGTTCCTCAGCTTTGTATTTTAGGCCCATATTTACTATTTTTTCTTACACTGGTCTATACCACCACCTATACCACCACATATGAAAGTTGCAACGACAGTATCAGTACAACTATTCCACTATCAGAGGTATAAGAACGGTTTTCGCTTGTAACTTTCGATGGTTCTTTTCCGGCACAGGCACACTTGTCTCAAATTGATATATTTACCCTTCTCCATCATCTTTCATAGTATGTAACACCATCACGGAATCACCCTGTATATACATACATCTACAGGCGCCGGCGCTTGTAAAATTGTTGCTCTGTAGCGTCGTTGGATGACGTTTCTCGATATGAGTTCCTATGTAAAACTTGATCTAAGTCCCCTCTACAACCTCTAGAAGAGTGTAACATGAATTGTTGCAGCGCGTAATGGCCGCGTAGTTGAAGGCGCCATGTCACAGATTGCGTGGCCCCTCCCGCCGGAGGTTCGCGTCCTCCCTCGGGCGTGGGTGTGTGTGTTGTTCTTAGTATAAGTTAGTTTTAGTACTGTGTAAGTCTAGGGACCGATGACCTCAGCAGTTTGGTCCCTTAGGAATTCACACACATTTCAACATTTTTTTGATCATGAATTGCGAAACACCCTGTACATTAGTAACTAGAAATATAAGAATGTATCACTTTCCTGAAAGTGTGTTTTTATTATGATTTTGCTTTGCATTTCCTTGCTTTGAGGGGAAACTGGAAATTTGTGGTAAGTTACTGTGGGACTAAACTGCTGAGGTCATCGGTCCCTGGGCTTACACACTACTAAATCTAACTTAAACTAACTTACACTAAGGACAAGACATACATCATGCCTGAGGGAGGACTCGAACCTTCGCTTCGATTGGGAGGGGCGGGGGGGGGGGGAGCTGCGTGAACCGTGGTAAGGCGCTTCAGATCGCACGTCTGCTTTTAGCGAAGCCTACTCATTGACTACGTCATTTACGTCCAGCTACTCAGCTGCGTCGTATTCTGTCCTTAAGAAATCTAAATGGACTCTCTGATTTCACTCGCAGTGGACCTTAACTAGTATTTTATGTTCTGTCCTTAAGAAATCTAAATGGACTCTCTGATTTCACTCGCAGTGGACCTTAACTAGTATTTTATGTTCTTCAATTTGTCGAAATTGTGTTCACAATAGGTTCTGCAATCACTGGCGCTATCGTAAATATTCTCATAGCTGTATCGATGATCGTAAAAGCTTTTTTTGACCATTAGTTTGAAAAAACCTTCGTAATGGGAAGCCGTCTCAACGGAACTTGATAGTAGCTGTTTCATTAAGTAGCTCCACTTTATCAATATGTCTGCTACATGTGGCACCAAAATCAATTGCTCATTTTCCCGTATGAATTACGTTCAGCTATAAAAGTTATCAGCCGACAGAAGTAGCCGTGCGGTTCTAGGCGCTGCAGTCTGGAACCGCGAGACCGCTACGGTCGCAGGTTCGAATGCTGCCTCGGGCATGGATGTGTGTGATGTCCTTAGGTTAGTTAGGTTTAACTAGTTCTAAGTTCTAGGGGACTAATGACCTCAGAAGTTGAGTCCCATAGTGCTCAGAGCCATTTTTAAAAGTTAGCATTCAACCGTTTTTAGTCCTACACACGACTCAATAACGCCTTTGGAGAGACAATGATACCTCGATATTTTGAAACTTAGCTCACGAAGTTAACCGCTGAAAAGCTTATCAACACATTTGCGGCTTTCATAAATTAAAATAGAAAATTGCACGTCGGATCGTGAGCCCTCGTCTTTAATTAAAATCGTCGACTGCTGTCAATAGTCGTCCCATTTGACACCGCACACCACATCAGGCCGTGTCCTCCTGTTTCACTATGGTCTTCAGGTGTGTCAAGTTGACAAAGGTTCCGAGGAAGATATAGGAGAAATAATAAATGTGGTTGGCGAGTGCCAGAGGAAACCTGAGTTTTCCACGGAGTGCGAAATGCATAACAAATTACGTTTCCTTGAGTTGAACATTAAGAGGCAGTACAGGATAAGTATGCTTCTACCGTCTAAAGGAAACTGATAAGAACGAATACTCTAATTCCCGGTACACTAATGCCATCTACAGGCTTATAAGGAGGTTACTTTTCTTACCTCAGTACACAGGCCAGTGAATGGACCAATGAGCCAGAAGAATAAAGAAAAGGGAGTTAAGAAACAGTAACCTTAATGAGGAAAAATTATATTAGGTCACTACAACGCAATACGAAACATTCTCGAGAAAGGTCGCAAAAACTTTTAAACCTCACCGTGTCAAAATAATTTTTTAGACAAATAATGTTCTATGAGTAGTAAGATCTAGCGAGAATCATGTCAACAAAAACATATAAAGATAGGAAGGTCGGCAATTTATAAAGTACACTGCCCATCCCGCAATTCAAAGTGTATTGGACACGCGGGAAGAACATTTTTTTCAGATGCAATGAACATAAAGATGCATTCAGTTAAAGTAACTGAGACAGATCAGCTGTTGTGATCGATGAGTACGAAACAGACCATTCCATTAAAGGCGGCCGGAGTGGCGAGCGGTTATGGACACTACAGTTTGGAACCGCGCGACCGCTACGGTCGCAGGTTCGAATCCTGCCTCGGGCATGGATGTGTGTGATGTCCTTAGGTTAGTTAGGTTTAAGCAGTTCTAAGTTCTAGGGGACTGATGTCCTCAGAAGTTAAGTCCCATAGTGCTCAGAGCCATTTGAACCATCCCATTAAGCGACAAGAAGACGACAGATAAATTCTGCACATGGAACAAAATGGACGAAAACTTGACTTCGTGGAAGATTTTAGATGAAAATAAACACTAAATAATCAAATGGTTCAAATGGCTGTGAGCACTATGGGACTTAACTGCAGTGGTCATCAGTCCCCTAGAACTTAGAACTACTTAAACCTAACTAACCTAAGGACATCACACACATCCATGCCCGAGGCAGGATTCGAACCTGCGACCGTAGCGGTCGTGCGGTTCCAGACTGTAGCTCCTAGAACCGCTCGGCCTCTCCGACCGGCAAAAAATAATCTTAATGTAAAAAAGAAAGACAACGGAACGAGGTTTCATAACAGCTTTTTAGAATTATTTTAAAGCAGATACATAATTATTGACTTGTAACACTTCTTTGACGAAACACCTAAAGGATAACGATCATACACAACACGTAAGCAGCATCTTTGATAATAAGGAAAGGTGGGATACTGTAACGTGGCCATTTTGTCTCACACTAACATATTTCAGAGGGTGAAATGCTAATTCCCTTGATCAAGTAATCGTTCATTAGACCGCTCCGCAATTACATATCTGGATTAGCATTATCAGTGGCGGTTTTTTGCTTCACTGCGTGTTTTTCTGCGTTTCTTATGTTGTTGGAGGACGTTTCGTAGACGTGAAAGCTCACAAAATGGATGGGCGGTATGAGCGTCCGTCTTAAAAGGAATCTGCCGCTCGAAATCCGCTGTATTCTAGACAATCGCCCGGCCGCAGGCAGCAAGCCTGGCGTTCTCGTTCCCACGGACCCCGCTGTAGAAGAGACGGGGAACACACATTCCTCTGTCGAAGAAAACAACGAATTCCTCGCAGAGCTCTTTTATCCAGGTGTAGTTTCTCTTGAGGCGGCTGAATGTCCATTACGATGCCTCGGAGGAACGTCCAGTTTAAACTTCAGAGTACAACCTCCGCTGTCATTTTCAGCAGAACCCGCACTTTTGCGCTGTGTTTCCATGCAGAGACTTTCATTCTTCCTTTTCAGAATCATCTCATAGAATGGGAGTAGACTCAAGGCTCTAACCACCTCTGAGCGATTGGCTCAAACAAAATGAAATACAAAAGCGTAGCAGATTGTTTAACACTATTTCATTCCTCGGAACTCGGAATCTCTGTGCTCATTGGCGGCGATTTCAAGTTCTAATGCAAGGTAGTTGAGTTTAATACAGTTATTAGAGAACTCACTTTGATTTACGATTTTATAAAATACTTCCTCCCAAGCTCTTGTAGAGTACGCCGGCCGCGGTGGTCTAGCGGTTCTGGCGCTGCAGTCCGGAACCGCGGGACTGCTACGGTCGCAGGTTCGAATCCTGCCTCGGGCATGGGTGTGTGTGATGTCCTTAGGTTAGTTAAGTTTAAGTAGTTCTAAGTTCTAGGGGACTTATGATCTAAGATGTTGAGTCCCATAGTGCTCAGAGCCATTTCTTGTAGAGTACAAACACCTCTCAGGCTCTTGTAGAGCATAAACACTTCAGGTTAGGACTGGTGAGATGATGAACGAAACGAACCTCTCTACCGCAGAAAAGATGTCTATGCTTAAGCACTAAGTGCAAAAGGGGAGCCGACATCACGTCTTCCAGCTGCTGCTGCGGCCAGGCCGTTTATTTACGCCTTGCCCGATTGGTAAGATGGCACACCGTTATGGCTGCCGAAGCAGCTTAGGAACAAATCTAACCCGCCCCCTTCAGGAGCCGAGTATCCAATCTTAAAATCAGACATCCAGCTTGTTGATTTCATTGCACGTTTTCTGGAATCTAATGGTGTTTGTTCCTACCTTGCAGTGTACTATCTGCATCTAATTAATAGCTTACGTAGTCACTGGTCATGTCTGTTAAGTTCTAACTTGACTTTGTTTTATTGTCCCTAACCACATGTCCCAAGGATATACTTAGAGTTGTATTCCCTTGTCCAATTATTAATGGTTCAAATGGTTCAAATGGCTCTGAGCACTATGGGACTCAACTGCTGTGGTCATCAGTCCCCTAGAACTTAGACCTACTTAAACCTAACTAACCTAAGGACATCACACACACCCATGCCCGAGGCAGGATTCGAACCTGCGACCGCAGCAGCAGCGCGGCTCCGGACTGGAGCGCCGAGAACCGCACGGCCACCGAGGCCGGCCCAATTATTAATGATACATTCATTAATTCAAGAGTCAAAACTTCCAAAACGGAACGCAACTCATAACATGTGGTACTTGTGTTGAACAAATTGGAGATCCAATTTGGTCCCTTGTGGACCTACGTCTGGAGGTCCCTTCTGTACACTTCGCTGTTCCAAACGTATGCTACACCAGGACATAGACACAATTTGAATACGGCGAATAGACAAGTCAATGACCGGCTGGGCAGTTCATAATTTTGTCAAAAAAAGGGGTACGACGCTGCTGCCATTCAAATACGCTCAATATTGCACATCTTGAGCTTGGACCGTCCACTGTTTCTATTTTTCTTCTTTTTTCACAGTTTAGTACACCTTCTTCCCATTGTCATGCTTCATCTGTGTCCAGTTTTTGACGGGCTGTCCACTGAGCCGTCTTACCACTAAATCTGACGGGAGCTCGATAGCGAGTTTCCCTTGTCAGCCCCTGAAATCGGCTCGGCCCACGGGCTGACACCGCACTGGGCAAAGGCTGTCGGACGATACGAGGCCGTGACGTCACCGCGTGGATCAGCTGCTCCGCACAGAACGGAAGAGGGCGTGCAGTGCACACCTCTACTGTCATATTAGAGTTGTTTGCAATAATGCTACTCTTTATGCCCACAATTGGATACACATACTTTATTTTCTCGCTAATTTATGTACTTAAATTTCGTACATAAAGTTTTACTTTTACAAGTTAATCAAAACTACAGGCCGTGGCCATGGCCTCTCGTAGTGTTTCAGTCAACATATGCACCTCAGGGTTGTGACTGCAACTTCCACACGTCGCCGCCACGTCGTGAGGCTCAATTTAATTTTTATTATAGTTATCTACTACATTCTTTATTAATTTCAGCTGACCAAGGTTCTTGTACTTATGTATGGCTTTCGTAGTGTCTGAATCTCGAATATGACGATGTCGATTGTAAGAAATCCCAATATTCTGCATTAAGTGTATCTGGATTGAAAAAAATGCAATACGTTACTTTCCCATTCCATTGCTGGGTTGTTTCGTTGTGCACTCCCAAATACTTGTTTCTGTTCACGAAAGTTGGAGGTTTGGCTCCATGTGTACAAAGCACTTTACATAACGGTCATTCTCAAATGTTGTGTGCATTATGTCAAAATAAAAAAATCGACGAAATCGTTACATAAGAATTGCTAGTACATAATAAGGTATGTAACATATAAAGTATCCCAAGGAATCTGAAACAAAGAAAATCTGGCCACAAATGGATAGTAAAAGCTGCCCAATGTTATTGTTAAAAGAAATCTAGCCGATACACATACAAAAATTATTTGTTTAGAAAAAGTACACAGCGGAAAAAACGTTAGACCGTTGGCAGTTGAAGAGGGTCGTAATGTGTAATAGGCAGACATCTATCCAGACCATCATACAGGAACTCCATACTGCATCAGGATAAATTGCAAGTACTATGACAGTTAGGTGGGAGGTGCGAAAACTTAGATTTCATGGTCGAGCGGCTACTCATAAGGCACACATAACGCCTGTTAATGCCAAACGATACCTCACTTGGTGTGAGGAGTGAAAACATCGGACGATTGAACAGGGAAAAAACGTTGTGTGGAGTGAAGAATCACGGTACACAATGTGGCGATCCGATGGCAGGGTGTGGGTATGGCGAATGCCCGGTGAACGCCATCTGCCAGCATGTGTAGTGGCAACAGTAAAATTCAGAGGCGGTGGTGTTATGGTGTGGTCGTGTTTTTCATGGAGGCGGCTTACTCCCCTTGTTGTTTTGGGTGGCACTATCACAGCACAGGCCTACACTGATGTTTTAAGCACCTTCTTGCTTCCCACGGTTGAAGAGCAATTCGGGGATGGCGATTGCATCTTTTAACACGATCGAGCACCTGTTCATAATGCACGTCCTGTGGTGGAGTGGTTACACGATAATAACACCCCTGTAATGGACTGGCCGGCACAGAGTCCTGACCTGAATCCTGTGCAACATCTTTGGGATGTTTGGAACGCCGACTTTGTGCCAGACCTCACCAACCGACATCGATATTTTTCGTCAGTGCAGTTCTCCAGCGTTACCCATGGTGGGCGCCCCGAACTTGTCAGTAATTTTCAGCCAGGTGTCGCCGGCCGTTGTGGCCGAGCGGTTCTAGGCGCTTCAGTCCGGAACCGCGCTGCTGCTACGGTCGCAGGTTCGAATCCTGCCTCGGGCATGGATGTGTGTGATGTCCTTAGGTTAGTTAGGTTTAAGTAGTTCTAAGTTCTAGGGGACTGATGACCTCAGATGTTATGTACCATAGTGCTCAGAGCCATTTGAGCCATTTGGTTGGCGCAAATCCTTAATAAAATGTATGAAATCGTTTATAAAACTTCATATTTAGTGTTTTGCAAATACTCTTTCTTTCTATTTGCTAAACAATATTTATTTTATTTGTGGTAATATCTCATGGGACTAAACTGCTGAGGTCATCGGTCCCTAAGCTTACACATTACTTAATCTAACATAAACTAACTTACGCTACGGACAACACACACACCCATGCCCGATGGAGGACTCGAACCTTCGACGGGACGAGCCGCGCGAACCGTGACAGGACGCCCACGACCACGCGGATAACCCGCGCGGCTGCCAGACAATAGTGACAGTATAATGCTGACCATTCGTTAACAGAGTTTCATGGTTTCCTTACTGTAGGAGATGTGTGTGGAAATTGCAGGTCGTTCGAAAAGAAAGTATGTACGGAAAACGGGAAATGAAACATAACGTAATGCCTGGTGAATACAGAACGATAGAGCCTGATCCAAATCTCAAAAGTTTGTTTTGGTCAGTGTTAAAGCCTACAATAGAAGGTGATGGCAACAGTGTTAACTATGTATGCTGTGCTGAATGCAATGAACTTCACGCGCACACTAAAGAGTCATCTGGCACTTAGAATATTTCACTCCATTCGTGCGTGACTAATAAAAAAGTGATATTTGTTGACCAAAAACGTCATCTCATATCTGCTCCGGACAAAATTACTGACCAGTGCGTGCCCATGTGTGCAAGATACTAGATTTTATTTGAAGCAGTTGGAGGTGAAGGATTTTGGGATCTGGCTCAACCAATAGTTGACAGTGCACTGACTTACGGAAAACTATGCGCAAAAGCTATTACGCCTCATCCCACAACTGTCTCACGACATGTAACACAATAAGGGAAAAACCTTAGGAATGAAATTACGCCTGAGTTAATTTATTAGTGAACACAGGTGAATGTTCGGCGACCACAAATTTTGTTAATCGGGACTTAAAATCACACGTTTCGTTTACGATGTTTCCAGACGAACCTAAAACGGGCAAAAAGGTTATAAAGAAATTGTTGAGACTATTTATCTCCTTGTGTATTCACGTGAATAGTCTCATGGATGTACTGTCTACTACTGATCAAAGTGCCAACATTATCACTGCTATTCGTGAATATTCCTAGAAGGAATTGTTCCTGTCATACGCTGAACACAATGATAAGAAATGCGTCTAATGTGCAGTACATGGCCGGCCGCGGAGGCCGAGCGGTTCTGGGCGCTTCAGTCCGGAACCGCGTGACTGCTACGGTCGCAGGTTTGAATCCTGCCTCGGGCATGGATGTGTGTGATGTCCTTAGGTTAGTTAAGTTTAAGTAGTTCTAAGTTCTAGGGGACTGACGGCCTCAGCTGTTAAGTCCCATAGTGCTCAGAGCCATTTGAATTTTGCAGTACATGTCATCCAATTGTCCGCACTTTCATTTTATTCCGACTGCGGTGAAGGAACTTGTGACATGCGCAAAGGAAAGTGGCCTTGTTCATATTCTTGATAGAACTCTGGAGCAGGCGAACAATACTTGTTGAAAAACATGATTGACCATGCATGAATCGGTGAAAAAGCAATACTCTACATTTTGTGAAAAGCTCACTGAGAAAGGAGAAATAAAAGGTATAGAAGGCACCGACATCACGTTGCTGGACGAATTCATTTTTCTTCTGACGGTGTGTTTGCTATAGTTCTTTTATATTCAGTTGGTATACGTTAGCATGTGAATTATTTCTGGAATTTTAAAGCAGTGACATCCATTATAACCCTTCAAGGAGGCCTCAAAAGTACTAGAAACTGAGAAATTGCCTACATTGCACCTGTTGTTACCATGGAAGATGACGCTTCTGAAACATTTAAGCAAAAACCTCAAGAAGAAGAGGCATCTGAAACAAACCTTTCGCGAATCCAACTGAAAAATTATTTAGAGGAAAAGTTAATAACTCGGACATACTTAGAGCTAGCTTCTTTAATATGGGCATCTTTTCGCCATCTGAAAATGCTCTCTCAATGTCAGAGGCGTGAAGCCATGGAAGAGGTGGGGCACATAATCTACTAACTGCCACATATATAATTCCGAGTGACCAGTCAGAAAAGGATGCTCCCTCCCAAGCACCGTCTACCAAAGACAACCAAATTCGGCCGCAGAAAAGACGGTCACCCCAGAAATATTATCACCTACAGATTAGGCAAATGTATGTGAACTGTTTGTCGGACTGTCCAGGTAGAACCTGAGAGCGACTTTGGCGAAGTTATGAGGTGCTGGAAAATAATTCTAATATTTTTAAGAACAAAACATTTGTTTTCGTTCTCAGTAGTACTTTCACATCTTGCTGATTTGCCAAACAATATACTACAATTCCTTTTTCTCCCTAACAGGTGAAAATCCTTATGGTGAAATGCGCAAAAGCAAAAACCGAAGAAACAATGTAATCAACAGATTCTTATCAAGTACCACGTCCAACAAAAGTACAGAAATTTGCTTTGTGGGCAAAGATTGACGACAAGCCGATTCCCACAGATTTTAAATTCGTCCATTATGTAATTTCTTACTGGAATGAAAACAGGAAATTTTCCCGACTCCCCAGAATATTGCCAGAAAAATTTTGTGTGTAAAGTCATTCAGCTCTGCATTGCAGAGAAATTTTACTTGTGCAGGATCCATTCTAAGCGCACGACCGTCACTTTTGTATCCGGACAATGTTGCGCCGTTCTCTTTTTTCACAGAAAGTACAGTATCAGAGAAAATGAATGAAGGAGTACATTGTAAATACACTTCTGGAAATTGAAATAAGAACACCGTGAATTCATTGTCCCAGGAAGGGGAAACTTTATTGACACATTCCTGGGGTCAGATACATCACATGATCACACTGACAGAACCACAGGCACATAGACACAGGCAACAGAGCATGCACAATGTCCGCACTAGTACAGTGTATATCCACCATTCGCAGCAATGCAGGCTGCTATTCTCCCATGGAGACGATCGTAGAGATGCTGGATGTAGTCCTGTGGAACGATTTGCCATGCCATTTCCACCTGGCGCCTCAGTTGGACCAGCGTTCGTGCTGGACGTGCAGACTGCGTGAGACGACGCTTCATCCAGTCCCAAACATGCTCAATGGGGGACAGATCCGGAGATCTTGCTGGCCAGGGTAGTTGACTTACACCTTCTAGAGCACGTTGGGTGGCACGGGATACATGCGGACGTGCATTGTCCTGTTGGAACAGCAAGTTCCTTTGCCGGTCTAGGAATGGTAGAACGATGGGTTCGATGACGGTTTGGATGTACCGTGCACTATTCAGTGTCCCCTCGACGATCACCAGTGGTGTACGGCCAGTGTAGGAGATCGCTCCCCACACCATGATGCCGGATGTTGGCCCTGTGTGCCTCGGTCGTATGCAGTCCTGATTGTGGCGCTCACCAGCACGGCGCCAAACACGCATACGACCATGATTGGCACCAAGGCAGAAGCGACTCTCTTCGCTGAAGACGACACGTCTCCATTCGTCCCTCCATTCACGCCTGTCGCGACACCACTGGAGGCGGGCTGCACGATGTTGGGGCGTGAGCGGAAGACGGCCTAACGGTGTGCGGGACCGTAGCCCAGCTTCATGGAGGCGGTTGCGAATGGTCCTCGCCGATACCCCAGGAGCAACAGTGTCCCTAATTTGCTGGGAAGTGGCGGTGCGGTCCCCTACGGCACTGCGTAGGATCCTACGGTCTTGGCGTGCATCCGTGCGTCGCTGCGGTCCGGTCCCAGGTCGACGGGCACGTGCACCTTCCGCCGACCACTGGCGACAACATCGATGTACTGTGGAGACCTCACGCCCCACGTGTTGAGCAATTCGGCGGTACGTCCACCCGGCCTCCCGCATGCCCACTATACGCCCTCGCTCAAAGTCCGTCAACTGCACATACGGTTCACGTCCACGCTGTCGCGGCATGCTACCAGTGTTAAAGACTGCGATGGAGCTCCGTATGCCACGGCAAACTGGCTGACACTGACGGCGGCGGTGCACAAATGCTGCGCAGCTAGCGCCATTCGACGGCCAACACCGCGGTTCCTGGTGTGTCCGCTGTGCCGTGCGTGTGATCATTGCTTGTACAGCCCTCTCGCAGTGTCCGGAGCAAGTATGGTGGGTCTGACACACCGGTGTCAATGTGTTCTTTTTTCCATTTCCAGGAGTGTATTTTTGCACAACATGTTTTGTTTTGTGTTCCCTGTGAATCGGTTGCCGTTATTGTATCTGTTTGTCAAGCAGCTTTCATTTATGCAGACTGTCAAATTAGTGTTGATTTATCGCTGCATAATAAACGAAACTGTTTCTTAGCGAATTACTGTTGCATTGTAGACACGATGTTGGCAGTTTTATCTCACCCCTAAACATCATGTCTTGCAGTTAGTGCAGAGAAAATCGTTTAGCATGAAAACGTTTTATTTGAATAATCTGTTGACACTAAATACTACTGCGGACCCGGCTTGATGCCATACTTAAGTTTTCTTTAAGACAAAACAAAAAATTGTTTGACACGACAATAATCTGCTTCTCGGGCAAATTAGAGATACAGTACAAACTTTATGCAGTCGCAACAACACTCAAAATTTTATTGTTGTCCTTGTTTGTTTGAAGAAAGTAAACAACTCTGCTTTTGGGCAGGTTCAGTTAGTTTTAGAATTCGGTTCTGGATGTATCGAAAATGATTGTGTGTCAATATCTAATTTACCATACATGTATAATAACCGAGAAATATATCCGAAAAGAAGCCAGTATGTCGCTAAGAATGAAGGTATTCAAAGTGTAAATAAACGTATCTACACAGGTGTATTAGCAATTAAATGTGTATATTATAGTAGCAAATGATATGTCAAGAAATTACGCAGAATATATTGATGAGCAATTATTTCGCATGCACGGTAAAACGAAATTCCTTTAAGATAGAAAAGTATTCTGACACCATCAGTTCGGTGGTGAACGCTTTTCAGAGTACTTAGAAAAATCTCTCTCTGACAGTGGTAGAGCTTGGTACGCAGCACGAGATGTGTCTTTGATAGGGGGAACCAGCCCATCCAGTGCGGTGGGCTGCGGTGAACTGAGCAGCCCAAGGCTGCGGACTGGCAGTGCGGCCGTTCAGCTGAGGATTTCAGCACACTGACTGGGTAGCTGGGATGACTGTGCTGTGCGGCGGAACGCAGTACAACATTCTAGCTCCGACACAACGGACACCCCACAGTACCAATAGAGTAGCATTATGAATGCACAAACACTCACGCTTACATTACAGAACCGTGTACATGTCAGAATGCAAGAAACCTCAGACATTTGGAGAAGCTTCAGCTTGATACACAGAAGATCAGGAGGCTGCGAGATGTTGTGCTGTGTGGCGTGAAATGGGACAACTAGTGACAGAATTCCACGATATTAATGTAAGGCGAGGATCTATAGTATACTGTGTTTTAGTTCTATATTATTGTATGAACATTTCAAACGTGCTGGTAGATTTTTTGAGTTTTTAACTCGGGAGCTAAATTCCACAACATGGTGATGAGAGAATTGTCTTTCGAAAGGCGTTATTGAGTTGTAGTTGTGACATAAATGGGATTAATGCTACCATTTATGACTGATAAATTATAATAACCACTTTGTTATATCCATAAAACTGATGACATTAAAATAAGGTTCAGAGTTTCATTTTTGCTAGGATAACAACAACACAAATCTGAAGGCTGTAAATTCAACTAAATAATTAGAGATTACAATTACAAATACAATTGGAACGATCACATAGATAATGTTGTGGGTAGAGCCAACCAAAGACTGGGATTCATTGGCAGAACACTTAGAAGCTGCAGCAGGTCTACTAAAGCGACTGCTTACATCACGCTTGTCGACCCTAATCTGGAGTATTGCTGTGCGTTGTGGGATCCGCATCAGATGGGACCGACGGATGACGTCGAAAAAGTACAACGAAGGACAGCCTGTTTTGCATTATCGCGAAGTAGGGGAGATAGTGCCACAGACATGATACATGAACTGGAGGGCAATCATTAAAACAAAAGCGTTTTTCGATGCGACGTGATCTACTTATGAAATTTCAATCACCAGTTTTCTCCTCCGATTGTGAAACCTTCTGTTGGCAACCACCTACATAGGGAGAAATGATCATCACGATAAAATAAGAGAAATCAGAGTTTGCCCAGAAATATTTAAGTGCTCGTTTTTCCCGCGCGCCGTTCGAGAGTGGAACGATAGAGAGACAGCTTGAAGGTGGTTCATTGAACCCTCTGCCAGGCTCTTTCTATTGAATAGCAGAGTAATCATGTAGATGTAGGCACACGAGCAAGATCTACGTTTAGTGATCTTACGAAATCAGATGCTTTAGAAAAGCAGTCGATAACAAATGGCAGCATATACATATTTTTACATGTGGTTTCAACTTTAATGAATAGAATATAGCTGGCTGTAGACACAACTAACAACTCCCATAATATTATAAATGAGCTACAGAAGTCTCAAACACTGGTACTGATAACCATTTTATTTCTCAATTTCTATTCCGACTTTATAGTAGTTACGACACAGTTTTGGAGGAGAAGGTCGGTTAACACATCCCGCCCCAGCTTGCACAAATCGAAAAAGGTGCCTTTGTTCATATCTCCAGAACCCGCTTAGTGACAGTTGTGTCCTCCAATACTATAGCGAAATAACATCAAGAACGCCATCTTTTATTTTAAGTAAGAGGTAGCAGGGAGCTCTGAACGAACCGTTGATGCTGTTTGGATAAAGTGACGCTGTAACAACGTAATGCAATCACGGTTGTGGGAGGAGTGAGATAAAGGCTTCTTTTCGTAGTCAGAAGATGGGAACACGAGGGGACAGAAAGCTCACATACCTCTCAATGTTAAGTCTTATGTTTCTCTCTATCTTGGTTCTGTTTTCGGTCGTTATTTGGGTCCCTTCTGCGTCTTGTCCGAGACCTATCTCGCCACCCATCCCATAGGGCCCTGGTCTACCGTCCCAAAACACATCAAAATTTCCACACTACAGTGCCGTAGCACGACGCTAGAAGAGTCGAAAGAAAACAGCAAAGCCCATTGAGTAAAATCTTCTCGATTTGCAAGCTGCGTCAATTCAAATAAAACACTCAAGAATGGATAGCTGTCCCCGCAATCGTCACCAAGAGCCGAAATCACTGACTGCCAGTGTTCTGTTTGTATCCATATAATGACAGCATCTGGAACCTCCCTTAGAAGGCCGGGGTGATGGATGCACGGAAGGCAAGTAGGGCAGCTCCAAGCAGCTCCATTTCACTGGAGGACTGATTGACGTCAGATGGCGCAAGGGGTCGGCACCACATTTGAAACTGCCGCTCTCGCATCCCTACAAGCATCAAATTTACTCATTTGTTTTCGCTCAATATCCAAAGTCCGTCCCCACAACCTACTAAATGTGTATCCCTCATCTCTGTGTACATTGTTGCTGCTAATTTCGGCCACTTCATTTATAACATAATGCTAGTATGATGGTGCTTGAGTAAAAATTGACGTCTTTTCCAATTGTACATTGTACCCTTTTTCTAGGCAATGTTGATCCACGGCCGACGTCTCAAGTTTCCTTTGTTTGATATGTAGTGAGTGCTGTGAACAAAGCTCAACAACAGTGTGAATTGCTAGATTTACGTAAATGCTACGAGATTTACAGGGGACACCACACATGCGAGGATCTCGAAGACCTACGTTGTCTCTAACAAGGGGTAACATGTCTTTTATCTTGGAGGTGTGCCGGAACAACGGTCTCAGTCCATGTCTTTTCAGCACGCGTCCTACCTTGATAGTAGTTGCTCCACAGTATGGAAGAAATGCACTTGGCTTGGTGTCTTCCGCGGTTTCACGAGACGCTTTTTGTTGGTGGCACCTCAAAGCTCTTGCAATTTCTCCGCTCCTGTAACCCTGCGTACTAACATGTTCTGGACCACTTTCTCGTGTACAGATGTTCTACTTGAACGGAAGACAAGAGGCCGGCTTGGTCATTCAGTGTACAGAAAATCTACGTTCACTGGCAGGTACTTGAACGCCAAAGGTTTTCACAACCCTGTACACAAGAAAGGGAACACATTAGCACACAGAGCAAAGTTTAACTCTAACGACGACTATGTAGCGTTTAAATTTCAGCATTTAAAGCGTGTGTTTAGACAAAACGGTTACAGCAAGAGAAAAATTACAATGGGTTTCAGGTGTCGCCGGCAAAAGACGCGTCGTGAATCGTCCCAAGAGGCCAAGGCAGCTGCATTCCTTCCTTACTGTAGAGCAACTAGTGGCAAGAAAGAAAACTTGCTGAAGAGACATGGACTGAGGCAAGTGTTGCGGGAGCCTCCGAGATAAAAGTATGTTACACCCCATTAAAGACAACAAAAGTGTTCTAGTTCCTGGCGTGTATGTTGTCCCATGTGAAAATGGAAGCACTGTTGATGAGAACTATGAGGAGCATTCACGACATATCAGACAAGGGGACCTTGAGAAATCGACAGTGGCTGAACATTGCCAGGAAAACGGGCATAAATTACAATGCGAAAGGATGAGAATTTGCCGGCCGGGGTGGCCGAGCAGTTCGAGGCGCTACAGTCTGGAACCGCGCGACCGCTGCGGTCGCAGGATCGAATCCTGCCTCGGGCATGGATGTGTGTGATGTCCTTAGGTTAGTTAGGTTTAAGTAGTTGTAAGTTCTAGGGGACTGATGACCTTAGACGTTAAGTCCCATAGTGCTCAGAGCCATTTGAACCATTTGACGAGAATTTTGGCGCAAATACCATTATATTGGGATTCTGTTATACAAGAAGCTGCTGAAATTAGGATAAAGAGCTATAATTTCAAAGAGACCAGAGGTACACACTAGGACATGGTGGCGGGCTTTTCACATTGAGCGGAAGCAAAAACGTAGACCTGACGATTGTAGGGATGCGTGAGCGGCAGTTTGAGATGTAGTGCCGGCTGATCGCGCCATTTGCCGTCATATAGTGTCGCAGCGGGGCTTAGTTGCAGTTTGCCTTCAGCACATTCGTCACTCCGGCCCTTTCTGGAAGGTTCCAGACGCTGCCATTATATCTATATAAGTAGAATACCGTGCCAGCCCCAGCATTCAGTGATGTTAGGTCCTGAGGACGATGATGGTGACAGCAATCGCAAGGTCGAGTGTTTCATTTGAGGTGATGCAGCTTCCAAATCAAGAAGATTTTATTGAAGGATGCTACTGCAAGACTCTGAAAAGACTCAGAAAAGCCCAGTGTCACGGTGGATATTTTGTGGTAATTCGTCTTCTGCATTTGAAAAGATACAACGCTGCAGCAAACCATGCTGTGTTGGTGACAGTGTCCAGCAATAGTGCACCATCATATGAAGCGTCTGTTAGGTTGTGCTGACACTGTAGTGTATCAAACTAGTCTGAAAATGACGAAGAACAAAGTGGTATACCATTTCGCTGTGGAGCAGCAGGATTGCTTGGGAAGAGGGAGGTCTGTTGCTCGAAGATCGGCGTCTCTCAATCGAGGTGATAGCGGAAAAAGTAGACATCAGTGATGTGCCAGTTTTCCGCATCTTGCACGATATTTCGAATACGACAAATATCGCAACCAGCTGGGTCTCATGACTGCTCACATCTATTCAAAAAGCGCATAGAACCAAGACAGCAGCGGAAGTGATGGAGGTATCGAGTCAGTCCAGAGGACTTGTCTAGCAGCCTAATCACCATCGAGGACTACTAGGAATATTAATATGAGTCCGAAAGAAAGTAGATTCATTACCGCCGAAAACGGCGGAACGCAGTCATTATCGAGCAAAGTGAGGCTGAGTGTTTGCTGAAGTACCATGGTGTGGTGCAGAAAGATTATGCCCATAAAGGACGAACCGTCATAGGAACGTACTACAGAAATATACTGACGAGTGAGCTGCCTCATCAACACCCCATCCCCCGCTTACGGTCACTGTATTAGCCTGGCACGGCATCCAATGACCCGTAACCTGTTTCTCTTTTCTGGAATGAAGTAACAATAACATTGAAATGACGACGAGTTGTTTCTGAAGTGGAATGTTTCCTGAAAAAGCAAAATGTACCTCAACTACTATAATAAATGTCTCCGCCATGTCATCCAGCACTAGGAAAGATGAGGGACAGGTGGATGTTAAAGATGGCTAACGCCGATCTTCATGATCGCAGATTTAGTTTTTTGGGGTGCATCACCTGAAGAGGATAGATGCCCGTTGTGGAATTAACGTCTCATTATATAGCACACAGACGCACCAAATAATCGTTGCAGAGAACACTTATGAACGCTAAACTTTCCCAATATCCGTTTATTAATGTTTATGTACACACTAACAACAATAATGCTTTATCTTTTCTATTCCTTTCCTCCGAATCTCAAATATACGCTGATGATAACAGAAAATGTTTTACAGTGAATGCCTTGATCAAACCCTAAGAAACTGAAACTCCAGCGTTTCCGTGTCTGTGGGATACGTTGCTAAAAATTTCACGTATACACGATCTGATTTGCAGTCATGATAAAGCCATTCCTACACATGAAGAATAGTTTGAATAAATAATGGATAATGGTAGTGCCTAACGTTACTTGAACTTTTCAGGTGGTAATTGCAGCACAGCAAGCAATGTTGACGTGCTCGTAATTCTGATCGTCATGTTTCAGATGTTGATGAAGTTCGAATCATTTGCATGAGTAACATGGGAGCATCACATTGAAGGATCGCATAGGCAGACTGGTGTAGTGCAATGGCCAGCCGCTGTGGCCGAGCGGTCTAGGCGCTTCAGTCTGTAACCGCGCGACCGCTACGGTCGCAGGTTCGAATTCTGCCTCGGGCATGGTTGTGTGTGATGTCCTTAGGCTAGTTAGGTTTAAGTAGTTCTAAGTTCTAGGGGACTGATGACCTCAGACGTTAAGTCCCATAGTACTAAGAGCCATTTCAACCATTTTTAGTTCAATGACTGCAAAAAGAGCGGCGATCAGTGATTCGGGACAACAATGTGGCAAGATAGGCAGGTATTCGTCGTTCCAGAACGACTCCATGTCGACAACATCGCTGAATCAATCGAAGATTTCTGACGAATAGACGAATGAAAATTTGCTGAAACCTGGATAGAGGTCATGGGCAGTGTGAGTAGTGGAACAGCAAGGACGTCATCCCCCCCTAGGCACTGTTACCATATTTATTCAAGATAGCGGATCCAAGATGGCAGCAATAGATATGGCAATGTCGCAATGACGTCATGGTGGGAAGTTCAGATTATTGTGGGGAAGAAAGGACACTTGGGCTACCTCCACTGACCTAAGGAAATGGTGTGAAAAAAGGTCACTTGGACTACCTCCACTAACCTAAGTCGACCGACTGCCACCTCTTCCTTGGAATTGGCGGAAAAGGACTCAGCCTGTGCTGGGGTGCTGGATAGGATGGACATAAGCCTTTATTTTGCCTACAGTCTTAATTTAAACAATTTGAGTGGTCATAGTCAGTAGCCCCAGCCAGTGTGTTCATAATGAGGCCCGGAGTCAAAGAGACCTAGTACACAGTACCACAACCAGAGGGCACTGTTGTCCCGTATGTAACGTGATCCTAGATGATGGTGCGCTACTGAAAGAATGTACTCTTATTAGACGAAGCAAAGTTGGTGAAGTGCTGAAGTAGATGTCTGGAAAACGTTTCACCTATAACGTTAAAAATGAAATACCACGGTTTTTGATTTGCTTTTTTTTTGTATGCAACTCCTCTAAATTGATGATGGAAATTACTGGTTAAAAACATTTGCTTATGTCAAATTGTAAGACTCGCATCACAGCCTGATGATGATGAGGCCATCTTTTCGTGATTGGTCAAAGTTAGGTTATTCACTACCCATTTGAAGAATTTTCAGTGAATTAACAGTACGAATTTCGATTGCTAACAGAAGGAGGCAGAAATTAGCAGTATTAAATTATCTTCGTCTTTCGCAATGTGTATCTCCACACCACTGAGAATTAGTTAAAACTGAATCACAATCTCCAGAGCAATTCCTGAGATTAGCCTGAATATACAGATGGACGCCATCAAGCGACTTCGGTTTGTATATACAGAGATTGTAACGTAATTATCTTTCCATGAAGATTCCAAAAGACAGATTTGTTTCGTAACTATCACTGGAAAGTTTAAATTCATAATGTTAGCCGAATTGCCGACTAAGCCGATTGTGTAAGTGAGCGACAGAAAACTTTCTTGTGTGGAATGCATGTGCTGTTTCTCAAAAAAATGTGTGTGAAATCTTATGGGACTTAACTGCTAAGGTCACCAGTCCAGTATGTGTGTTTGTCCTAAGGACAAACACACATACCCATGCCCGAAGAAGGACATGAACCTCCGCCGGGACCAGCCGGCTGTTGCTCAGACAGCATTTGTAGGCCCTTTTGAAGTTATTTCAGGCCTTCGTCGAACACAAGCACTGCGCCCTATATCAAATTGTTCGTCTGGACTTAACCTACTAACAGTCAGATGACGACTAGCGATTCTATGTAGCACCAGAATTTTCCCGTTTGCTCGGCAACAAGTTTGGCTACTGTAAGTAGTTGTATGCTTGGCCCATTATTCATCTTACACACGCACTAAGTTTACTATCTTTTACCTGTTGCCTTTTGCGCTTCCTTTTTTGAACTGTGAGTGCAACATTATTGAAGAGGAACTCTGGCAACGGTTATTTGCTCTTCTAGCAAAAAAATTATTAACTTTAGTAACCATTGTCGCTATGGTAATATCGTAATCACACTACCGATAAGGTCAGACGTGCTTGTGGCTACAAGATCTAAAATATTTCTGGGCTGTCGAAGTAGTTGCTCCAGACAGTTTTTGGAAATCGTGTTCAAAAGTAATACACAAGGATACCTGTTCTTACCACCTGCGAAGAATCCATAGCCCTTTCAATTTGTCCTTGTTAGGTTACAGTAGCCTCCAATCTGTACTAAGTGCTCTGTGTCTTTGTACACTACTGAGCGTAAAATTTCTTTGAATGATTCTACAACTGTCACAGTGGAAACGTGTGGTCGGCAACAACATCCGATAATGAACTTGATTTCACCTGGTCGTGTTACACAAGTCCAGATAACTTCACCAACTCAAGTTCGACCTCGACAGACACAACTGTCTTTTCAACTGCAAGGAAGACTCTTCCATCTATGGCGTAAAAGTGTAGGCTGTTAACGGTATACGTTCCATGAGTCACTAAATATTTTAGTGATGTCTCGTTTGGGTTTCATCCAGCTCTCGGGTCTGGGGGTATTATGATGTAAATTCAGGAGCTT
Organism: Schistocerca cancellata; assembly: GCF_023864275.1. Taxonomy (NCBI): domain Eukaryota; kingdom Metazoa; phylum Arthropoda; class Insecta; order Orthoptera; family Acrididae; genus Schistocerca; species Schistocerca cancellata. The sequence goes on from NC_064629.1 coordinate 266,051,370, forward strand.
CGTTACGAATGCCAAGACAATTTAGTGTATAATTTTGACAGTCAAATTGTCTTTACTTTGTACGCGTTGTGATTTCGCTCTCTACGCATTTACTGGCAAGCGTTGATCAGAGAACCGCAAAGTACCGCCTAGCGCAAAAAAAAAAAAAAAAAAGAAAATAAATCGCGTGTGCACTCCACAAATACTCTACTACTGGAGTAGCTCCTTCTTTAGTGTAATTCACCACTGACCTGTCAAGGAGAGTCCTACAGTTCTCCTCCCCATACCCGCAGGTCCAGATAGCTGATTCCTTCTCGCTGTTAACTGATACGAAAAGTTCGGGTTTGTTAGTTTCTAGAAGGTCTAAGACATTGTCCTCTTGCGTTCCTTCTTCAACTACCTGCTGGACAAGACATTGAAATCAAACCCACATGAATCCCTTTTCTGGCACCTGTCTGAAATACGTCAGTCTCCCTTTCTGTATGTAAAATGTGGCAGTGTCCCACTATTACAACTGCATGATTAGAAAACTTACTCGTGATGTGTCTCTGAAGCTCTCTGCTGCCACTGTTTCTGAGGCAGGTGGTCTATAATAGCTTCCGCTTACCCTCTTTTATCAACTTTTGATCCTTACGTTTATCCAGACAGATTCACATTGTGTGTCTGTAATGACATCACCAGATGCTATCAAATTCTTTACTGCAGTAAATATGGCGCCACCGTTGGCATTTAACCTAACCTTGAGATATATATCCCATTCTGAATTCAGAATTTAGGTACTGTTCCCTACTGTTTTCATCAGACTTTCGATTCTTAATGCCAACTTGGGCATCATTACATTTAATAAATGATACTAATTCTGGGACCTTACCGCGGATGTTCCTGGAATTTATTAATATCGTATTGATCTTGTCCATTTCTGATCTGAGAGGACAAACTTACTATGAGATAGATGTGGTTGACCAGTCTCCGAAATCGTAAGGCAATTCATCACTGAGGAGAACAGTGTCTGCACAATTGTTTTTAGTAGTGTTTTTCGATCGTCTGTATATTGTGTGTTAATTTTGCGATGTAGTTTCCGCCGCTGTAATGGGTACAGTTACGAATATTACTCCTGATATTAATACAGATTACTGAGAAATGTAATTCGGGGACAATAATCTTAGAACTGTCATGTATCAGTGATATTTTTAAAATAATTCGTTTCACAAGTTAACAGTTAAATTTGTTAAACTAAAGTTGTTTTCATTATCTTAGTTTTGTAAGTGCACTACGCATGGTTTTTTTTCTGTAATTTACACGGTGTCTCTCAAAAGCGATACATGTAGTTACCTAGTAACAAAGCCGCCTGTTAACACAGAAATGGGAGGGATTTAATAAATCGTCAGGCGTGTCGACGAACGAAGGACGCAACAAGAAGGAGGACCTGGTGTGTGTCTGGGATGCCCTCATTGTATGGGAAATAAAGATCAGATGATCTAGTTGCCGTGGCCGTTTAGTGAAACTGAAAGATATTTTGATTTTCAGTCATACAAAATTAAAGAGATACTCACTATCGGCTATCGCTCATTCCTATTTTAGCGAAGACCATCTACTTAACGTAGTTGGCATCACTTGAGGTGAGTTGTTGTTTTGTTAATAGGCCCCTAATTGTGGATAAGTCTTTAAAAACAAAGCGGATTAAAACCGAGTTTGACTCGTTCGCTACCATTATGGGAAGTTAGAAATATGTACGCACTACTATAATAGCCCTATTATCTATGTATAACAGTTTAACGTTAACACTCGACTCGTTATTTGGAGACTGATAGAACTTTTGGGTTACAATATTTCAAGCGGAACAGTAAAATCCTTACGAATAACATGAAATTAAATTCAGTGCATAAAAGTACATATGGATTTGCCTATGTTGCCTAAAAATCGCGTTGACCAACACAAATATCACTCTAACGATGACGGTTGCATTTCTTGAAGAAATTTGCTCACGTTTCTACCATTACTAACCCAAGAGGCAAAATATCGCCCATTGCGGTCACTTGAGCGGTATCCAATTATGAAAATCAGTTCCGATAAGGAAATATCGGGACGGGTTTGTGGAGAGCGGAGGATATATGTGATGACAGCACTTCCTATAGTTCTTTTCTAATAGATTTTATCAGTGGGCTCTTGAATTCTTCTGAGCCGAGTGAGCCCTGGATACCCCCTCCCACACCTTTCGTGGGAAATCTGTTTACGCTCTTGTACTTTTAATGATACAATAACTGGAATACTTGATCACTTAAGGAAATTGAAGACTTTTATTGAAATGAAAGACACTTTCAACAAAATTTGAGATTCAGCCGAGGAGTTGGGGATCTTTTGATGTGCTGAAGGATTTCTGACCTGGTTTCAGACAAGCCACAAATTTAAATACAAGATTGTAGTGGGTGAAAGATAGTTGTTGCCAAAAGAGATTTGAGCCTGTTTATCTTTATAAGTAATTCAGCGCAATGTTAAAATTTTTCTGCGTTAAGAAAGTGATCATTATATAAGAAGACTGAGATGTGTTATGTTAGCAAACTGGCAATGAATTATATGGGAATTTTAATTCGTTTGGCAGTAGGCTGAAGTTATCATATATATGTATATACTTGATATATGAAACCAAACTGCAAATTATATATATATATATATATATATATATATATATATATATATATATATATATATATATATAAATAATTGTTTGTCCAGAATAAATGAAAGACATGAGCCTTTTAAAAGTTCTCTTTAACGGATTGGAACTCCCCTTCTGCAAAATCCTGGCCAAGTCCTTGAACGAACTCGTTAAGTATAGAGGGGGACTGACGATCGTTACCTAGCCCTTTTTCCATTTCGTCATATGAGCAGACGCCGTTGGCATTTGTGTGTCGTCAGTACTTTAGGCGAAATCATAAAAAAAAATTAAAAAAATCTTTCATACACCCACACGGTTGTCGTCGATGGTTATTAATGGCTTGTCGAAGACATGTGTGTTTTGAATCGTGCTCCGACTAGCACAATAATGAATCGAATGGATCGCCCGACTAGGGAAACCGTGGACCTGAACAGAATGGGAAACATCGTCGTCTTTACGTTAAAGAAAGAATGAAAGGAGGTATAAATCAACTGTGTTCAATTATTGATACACGTAGAGCTCCGTTACACGCTACTAGAATAAACAGTCTTTCAAATGACTATCAACCTAGTCCAAGGCAGAGACTTAATGTAATTCGTTTCTTAGTCTGCGGTGGCTGTAAATTCGAAAGGTAACAGCAGTAAGAGTTTTATTTACCTGTGTCTCTCATTTGCAGGGGTAGTGGACGTTTCATAGTATTATGGTATAGGAACCAAAATAACATAATTCGACTGCATAAATGCTTGTACTACTGAAAAACTATTTTTTGAAGAACAAAATCACAGTCTGTTTAAATCAGGACGACCTCGTTGGATTGATGTTCCCAGTCTGTGAATGTGCCGACTTATACTACCGGATTTTAGTTAGTGCGTCCATCAGAACACATGTGGTCCTGTTACTTATATCAGTCTTTTCTAACATTATGCACCACATATTCCCAGAATTACATATTAGGCTTTCCATAAACCTGTAGAATTTTAGACTAGTAGCATGAGGAAAATGTTATCTTTAATAACGAACACAGGAGCATGTAAATTATTGAATTACTGAATGATGATAAAATATATCAATGTATAATCAATATATGGATAAGAAGAGATCATTGGACACACATAAAGAATGAATTACTATTGGCTAGGATAAGATGAAGGATTTGGCCATAGATGTGGCTGGGCTGTGGTCTGGGCGGCGCCAACATCACTTCCTCCTTCCTTGTTCTATTCTCCTAGTATAGAACCGAATCGTTTCGGTACACATAGGGCTGGGCATCAAGTTTAATTATCAACTGGAAAAAAGTTGTGTAGTTAATATTTTGTTCGTTTTTCTGCATTCTACCGCTATTGGCTAAAATAACACGAAGGGTTGTACAGTGGTGCTCAAAAGTATCCGAACGACCTGAATTGCATTTCGCCTGATTCACATGCAATCCACATAACGCAGCTGTCTAGCAGGTCCTCTAATCGCTGCTTAATATACTCGTTTGACTATTGAAAATGGCTCCAACAAGTCACCACTAGAAAATTCTGCTCTGTATCGCAATAACTCAAGATGTAAAGTAATACCACGATACTACAAATATCATGGACCACCTTATCACAGATAAGACTGTCCTTAAGGCTTGTAAGCTCACATTTATTGCAATAAATGACATACCTGAAATGTTACCACTCTCATTATTTCGTCAGATAGGTAATGCACGTAGTAAGTTCGTCGTATTCATAATTTCCTCTTCAAAGTAACATACCGTACTAGTTATTTAACACAAAATGACATTAAAAATTTAAGTTATTCACGAGCTGCTAGTTGAGAATATGTATGAACTTCAAATGACACGACGAACCGTCTCGTTCTGCACATGGATTCAAACACAGGTCATGCAGACTAAGATTTCGTGACTGACGGAAACTAACAGTCATTTCTGCCTAGGCATACAGAGAGTGATATACCTCGATTTTAGATAGTATCAGTTAGCTAATATCAACTTTAAATTACATAACGTAAACATTTTTAACGGGCGCCAATTCCTACCCAGCATCTGTTGTCCCTGTTTACGAACCATGAGAGATGTTAAATATTGCTTCTTCACAAGTAACTTACTTGAAATGCCGTCAGGTAAAGCTTTGTGTTGGACAGGGATTCTAGCCCAGAACCTAATCGGATTGTTATCGAAGCACAATCAACTGTGACATATCGGATTTTCTCGAAGCACAGTCAACTGTGACATATCGAATTTTCTCGGCAGTAGCTAGATGTTTTAACTGAAACGACGAGACGAAACATTAATTTTTTCCTTCCCAGGACTCCAACCCGGAACCTATCGCTGTTATGTTTTAGAGGAAACGAACGTTAAATATGGGTTTGTTACAATAGCAGCGACATGTGAGCATGTTTACACTAGAAATAATACGACGAAGAGTTCAGTGCTGATGAACCCCACAAATACCGTTGTTGACTACACACAAAGGGACGTCAGCTACCGAATTTTTCTCCACCAGCAGCTCGGAATAACATCCTTGGACTTACAGTGATCTCTCAAATAGTTCTGCGTCTCACTGGGAGTCAAAAACGTCAGATATTGTTAGTGTTGACAACGAATGAAAATGCATTAAAAATCAAAATTATTATCCACCAGCAGATAGGTGTTCTCATGCTGGAGCTTGATAATACATAATGAAACCGTTAGTGCCTTGCCAGCATTCGAACCCATTCACGCATAATATGTGGAAATGTTGAGGGATCTGCAGTTTTGAACAAACAACAAATTGCAGTCTAGCTGTATTGTCACGAAGGGATCAAATTCTGTGTTAAGGTCGGTCTTAGTTGCATTCCAAGTTCAGAACCAGTTTTATCGACATACAGAAGCTCAATTAAAAGATGGAATAAGGGCCCTGTGACCCAACATAGCGTTTGTTTCGTCAGTAGAAACAAATAAGTTGTATAAGATAGGTTACTGGTGACCGAGTTCCCACATTTCGCCACTCCTGACTTTATTGTGGTTCAATCTAACGTCTACTTGGTAGAGAAGGAATATCACGTTTAATGTGAATTTCAGACGACAATGCCATTGTATCTTATTGACTTGGCGTAGCCAGAAGAGAATAGAATCTGTCTCTCCCCATCAAAAATCATTGGCAGAAGTTGGAATCTAACCCACACCATAACTATATGACCCTATCATCAATCCAACAGACCACCAAATCCTCTGCTGTATGAGTAATTTTTCTATCATAACACCGCTGCGGCACACTCGATGAGAATTCCGACACACAGGCTCCCTGTAGTGGTTTGCAGCATGTTCAGTACATTCATTTACTCGGTTGACCGAATCGCCATGAACTAGCTGCCTCGGCTACCCAGTGCATACCTTCGACTCTATTTTGTAATCACCGAAATAAAATCACGTAGCTGCCACCTACACAAAACTGCCAACAGTGTAGGATGCAAAAATTTAAATAGGAAGTGTTCCTTTCTATTCGAGCTACTCTATTGCGCTATCTGTTTGTTGAAAACGTCGTGCAGTGCAAAAGAAAAGCTGTAACTGTCTATCTCTCAGAACTTTACATCCGGCCATATGCATTACCTCACGGCACTGTGGAATGCGGACGTTCTGGACGAACTTTTGTAGACTTCTGGAGGTGTTGTAGCTCCATGGCAGCTAATAGCGTAACAGTAAGCGTCACGCATCGTAGTTGAGATGTCCCGAGTTCTATTACATTCCATGCTACATTTCTTTAAAACGCAATTCTGCTGTCTGCTAAAGTTATCAATTTAATGGAACTTTGAAAATAATTCCCTTCACTTCTCAACACAAAATAGCCGCATGTGGAAAAAGGGCTAACTTCTCCGACATTTTATTCTTTTCAGGTTTAATAGACAGCCAGGCAGCAGATGCATCTCGAAGCATTTGTATTATGTATGGGGAGATCGCATCGTGCCAAAATAGTCAGAAAAGTATTTTGTACATTACCTGTCGTCTGGTAGTGGCATTTTGTTCTTCTTCAAACCTTTTTTGACAGCTTTAACTCAGAACAAGTTTCCTACATGCACGTAATAAACAAACTGCATGTGCATTGTCAGACTGTTGCAGATAACATCAGAGAATTCGCATATTTCGTTGATGATTAATTTCTCTCTCATGTTTAGTGTTGTTTTAACAACACTAAAAGAACCCTTACGAAAATTGTGCACTGTATTATAAGAAATGAAATAAAACTACCCACGATAACCTTACGACGAAAGTCTGTTTTGATAAAAGTGAGTATCTGTACACCAGCATGCCTCTATCGGCACGAATTAGTAAAATACTATTCAGATTTCGATTGGATGTGTGTTTAATTGGTATGCTGTCATACTGAACGGATATGCAAATGTGGCATTTCATAAATAAAGATATGTGTTCCTAGAAACCCGAAATTTGCTTGTCAGCAGAGGAAAGGGGCGTTACCTGTTGTGCAACATTGTAAGTTTTTCACCACTGCACTATGAGCTAAAAGTATTTTCTTGCGATTTCCTATCGATGTTTGATCTGACTACTTGTAGCTCTTCCACAGAAGCGATAAAAGCGTTGCATTCAGGGAGACTGGAGCCGCGAACCATAAAATACGCCTTTTCACAGGTAAGCACTTCACCACAGAGCATGCGAAGAGCTATGTGAGGTGCATTCCTATTACGAGGCTAATAGTTGCTAGAACTCGTAAACCGCTATTTAAAGGACGAGATTAGTTGCGATTTCCATATGCCACGACTTTCCTGGGCTGAAAACCGTAAATTTACGATCTTTTGTTACACCTCAAGCGATAATAACTCAGATTATTCAATGGAAATGACGGGAAAAATCAAGTGAACTTTGAGGCTTAGTTCCGTGCACACCAGGAAGTAATTGTCGAGCACAGAGTTGCCAAATATACGTTGCCTTGTTGCCAAATCTCAGTTATAGTACTAGCAGGAAGAAGACGAACCGATGTGATCGTACAGCGGGCTGAGAAGTGACCATAGCTGGCGTCTCAGAGACGCGGCTGCTACGGTCTGGAATACGTAATGCGTCTGATTCGCATTTCTGTAACTAGGTTTAGGGACTGGAGCGTAGTTACTAATAATACGCAGAACTGACTGGAAACTAAGTATCATAAATCAGTAACTCTCGTAGTTGTTTTTATATTTCTTTCGTAACTGTGCTCAAAACAAAGAAATTCATTCACGGACGTTTTCGTGCCTCGCCGATAGTCGAGCACACCAAACAAATAAAAATAAAAAAAGAATGTGTGTGTGTGTGTGTGTGTGTGTGTGAGAGAGAGAGAGAGAGAGAGAGAGAGAGAGAGAGAGAGAGAGAGAGAGAGAGAAATAAAGATAAAAGAGGATGAGAGAGAGGGTAGAAAATTATTGTAAAGAAATTGAATGCCGGTATACAAAGAAATCATTCATAAAAATGGCACATTCCACATCATTACGAAAAGTCGTATTCATGATCTATGGAACAAGTATTAATCTAATCTAATATAATCTAATCATATCATATTGCTGATTAGCCGTGAAGATTCATTCATGAATTACCGAAATTTTCGCCAATATCAGTAACCAAATCTACTTGAATATAAAAGACGACAGTTTTTGGAATAAACTGGGACTTCTATCAAGACCCTTTCATCCCTGTTAACTAACCACGAAAGATGTCTGATATACTTCCATTCAGAAATAACAAAGTGTGTATGCATTTAAATATGAAGTGCATGATGTGACGTTCTGTGACGGAGGTACGAACCCAACACGTAATCGGATTGTTAACTAAGTAAAATCAAATGTTACGTATCGGTTTTTCTTACCAGCTGCTAGGTGTTTGAATCTAAAATGAGGATACAAATTTTTGTTCCTGAGTGACTATCGAACCGCACTCCTATCGTTCTTCTTTAACGTCCACGAATATAGTTTAAGCGTCAATTGCTTACTCACCAACAGTAAGATGTGTGCGTGTTTGACCAGAAATTGTTGGCAACACATGAACAGACATTAAAAATACACGTTATTTTTCACTAGCAGGCCGGTGTGCACGTGATAGGGCTTGAAATGAAATTATGAATATTTTTGTACTGGATCAGGAATCGGACCCACATACTTACCTTTGGAGGAGACCTGGAGAAGACCACAGTCTTGGAAAAAGGAACGAAATGATTGAACTATACTGTTCCGAGGGATTCAGATCCACGAAAGATGAGATACGAATTTGAATCACAGTCCAGCACCAAATTTTTCAACGTCTCTAGTTCAATGAAGTACAAGTAAAATAAGAGCCCTGTTCCTTTAAATGTAATGTAAGTAAGTTTACTGGCGACAGTATTTCTGTTTACAATGACCCCCGCTTATGTCGTTTCCCAAAGCAAACCGACTCTGTCCAGTTGGGAATAAAGGAACGTGATGTTTAATGCGGATTCTGGATTATAACGTCTTTCTCTTGAGGTTACCAGAAGTAAAGTAAATCCGGTTGTGCCTCTTAAAAGAAACTGCCTGAACCGACGCATTGCACCTGTGATAGTTCGTTACACCAAACCATTGTGGCCACATTTCCCAGCCCCAGGAGTGCGCTGCAACGAATGATGTGCTTAGCTTACAAAATTAGTCACGGTGGAAAACTACGAGTCCATTAAATGGTTAAGTAGAAGCAAGCTTCTGACGCTGAGATTATGTTATTCTCACATCAGCAGGATGTAAAGACTATTCTAGGCATCATAGCCTCGATGTGAAGCCATTTTGAAATTTTCACTAATTCAGGAAATTTCTTAGTTCGAGAAAATCCTGTGAAGTGTGAAGTTACCGGACAATTCGATTATTGCCGTCATTATTACTATCATTTTCTTCATACCGCTGCTGAAACACATGTGCTTGAAGATCATTTAATGCCTTTTGGTCATTATGGAAGTAGTTGCCCAAGAACAGTTTTTTCCCTGTCTACGGAATCCTTTTCATGTTAATATCAAACATCAGCAATTACTCGTAGATTACATTAAAACTGAAGTAGTTGATGAAGACGTTACTTGATAACAAAAACGCGCTGCCTTTCTTCATTTACTTGCGCCTAGAAATGGCTGTCAAATACTGCCAAACCAAAAGCCAAGGGATCTTACTGCCTTGCGATATACGTCATTATCAGTTCTTCCATATGATTTGGTCGACGTGACCTGTTTCAAGTTGTGTATGACAGAGAATGTTTTAGAAAATCAGTTGTTTTCCTTTACAATAAACAGAAAGATTTTCTTTCTAAGCTATCCAAGTTCAAAATTTTCGCAATATTAGTTCAAATTTAATATTCGCTTCTATAATATAGGAAAGTATTTCACAGTTACAAAACTCGCATCCGACTCATTGTGCTTACACTTAGTCGCTGACCAAAATTCTAGCTCAGAGTGACACCAGTTTAAGTAACCTAATGTAGTGAAGAAAGACTGTTTCCCAGTGCTTTTTCTCAGCGGAAAAAATGCAATTCACTCACTGGACTCCATAAGTACACTGTAACAGTAATTTCTGTGTGTATGCAATGCATACTGATTGTAGAATTTAGTGGTGCTCTCTCTTCCACTTCTGAATACAATATGCCTGACCTAAACGGGCCCTTTATCATTGCAGGCCCTGGGCGGTGCAACATCATACTGACAACAGTAATTTGCTTATACTGACAACCTCACTGTTCGTTTTACCTGATTTTGTAATCATTTAAATAAAACAACATGACCTTCCAGTGGGAGACATTTCGTCCGCCTTTTCCTTCTGTGAAATTTGTCAGTAAGCTTTTTGCCTTCCAACCAGCGAAATGCGGCAGAGTATGGCCGGTAAACGATTCACAAACCACGATTTAGTGCCGTTAAGGCGAGGCATATTTATAATATTGAAGCTAGACTGTGTATCCTTGTCTTCCTTGAGTGGGCATCGCAAGGCGTTTACACACACGTATAAGAGGGTAACCCAAAAAGTAAGGTCTCCTAAGGGGCACGCATGTGCCAACGCAGGCACAAACGAGAGATCCTTAATTTTAATGCTAGACAGAAACCACAGTAGTAGTTGCATGATGGCAAAGTGATAAAGAGCAAGAGAACCGTTACGAAGGACTCAGGTTCAATGCCTCGTTAGACCCATGATTTTTATGTGCTATTTTAAACTTATTTCCCGTCAGTGCTTGTTGATGTGGAAAATGCCGAGTTGCACTGTGGTCCGGAAGTCACGTTAAACTGTGGGTTCCCCTATTAACTGGCTAGGTAAGTCTACTCAAAGGTCGGAGGAAAGCAACAGCGTACCACCTCCAACAAGACCGTGCCTATTAAAGCACTGTGGTGTTCAAACCACTCTTCCGACTGATGACTGCTTTACTTTCTATGGGTTCCAAAGTTAATGATCTTCGGGTTATTAACATTTTTGTGCTTTCATGCTGTAGCTTTGATACCAGTAAACGTAAGTAACCGGCCAGGCACTGTCATTGTTCGAGTTGTCAAGGTGGTAGACGACGATGCTGTCGACCCCAGTTACAGTCTTGGTCATGGCTATGTTTCAGTTGAATTCCTCTATGTGACTTCTGCGTATTTCAAGATATACTTTTATACACTCGGTACGCATCCAAATCGATATCCGAATTACGCAATAATACAGTTAAAAGTTGTATTTTTGCATTATGTATCCCAATGAAAATACCAGTAAACAGCTGCATATTAACCAAGCCCCGCTCCCCTCTCTGTATCCTCCTATGACACGAGCACGGGATTCTCCTCCCATAACGCTACAGAGCCGTTCCGAGCACAGCAAAGAATTGGCAACATCGTCACAAACATTAGGCAACACTGTGACAGTGCAGTCACTTCCGTGTATGGTACTGCATTGACTCGCGAAATTTACTTGATATTCCCTTTCCATTTGAATGATTCGCTTGAATTATACTCATAGTTTCAGCACCAAGAGGAAATGGGCGATAAAAATTTTGTCGACGTGTGCGTTTGGTTACCAGACGTCGTATTAGCTAGTCTCGCATTTTACAAGACTACGGTCGTAGACAAGAGTGATGTACTCTGACTGCAGTCAAGAGTCCCTACGGGGAGTGTAGCAGTCTACAATGTTGCCAGGTCGAGAAAATTGCCGAACATAGAATTCAGGGGGGAGCACGACTCTATTGTCCACCTTACGTAAACCACTTGGGGGTCAGTTTTTTCTCTAAGACTGTATCTACAACACATATTGCACGCATAAGAACCAGAAGAATTAAAAAAAATTATTTTATGACAGCAACGTTAACGATAGCATTCGAAGTATTCATTGTATTGTATATGTGTGTGTCAGCGCCTTTCAATGCCCACTCAAGGAAGACAAGGATACACAGTCTAGCTTCAATATTGTAAATACGCCTCAGTTTGTGGATGAACTCAGGTTGATAATCATTTTGAATATTTAGCAGTGCTGTACCCACTGGTGTTAAACTCGTTTCCAACCAATGATTCCGACAGCTACAGGAACACTACTTGCGATACCCCTTAGACAAAATACTTATGCAGTGCTATCAGACGAAAAGATCAACCTGACACAAACTGTGGGAAGTTTGTTTTACAACCTTCGTACCTGGATAAAGAGCTTTTCCTATTTGAGATATCTGTGAACGTTGATGCATAAGACGATTTAAGAAGAAACTAAATTCCTTCAGCTACGCCAGTGTTAAAGAAATCGTCTTAATATAGCCTTGTAAAGTCATCAGATGACCAAAACAAATTGCAAAATGATTTAGATAAGATATCTGTCTGGTGCGAAAAGTGTGAAGTTATTCACATGAGTACTAAAAGAAATCTGCTAAATTTCGATTACGCGATAAGTCACACAAATCTGAAGGCTGTAAATTCAGTTGAATACTTAGGGATTACAATTACGAATAACCTACATTGCAACGATCACATAGATAATATTGTGGGTAGAGCAAAACAAAGACTGCGATTCATTGGCAGAACAATTAGAAGGTGCATCAGATCTACTAAAGAGACAGCTTACACCGCGTTTATCCGCCCTGTTCTGGAGTACAGCTGCGTTATGTAGGCTTCGTGCAAATCAGGTGAAACGCAATTCAGGTGTTTTGGATATATTTGGTATGAAGTACTTTAATGCTTCATGAATGTATTACTTATATTAACTAGGTAGTCATTTATGTATATTTATACGAGAAGCATGTTGCTGCCCTCTCCACACCATTTGGGCCACAGTAGTGTTATTTTAGCCAGTTGTCACAGAATGCAGAAAAACGAACAAAAATGTAACTAAGCAACATTTTTTTTTCCAGTTGACAGTTAAACGTTGATGTTCACCGCAATGTGTATCCCGGACGATTCTGCTCTGTACTACGAGAAACAGATTGCGGAAGGAGGAATCCGACGTTTGCCCCGCCCAGATCACGACCTTGCCACGCCTGGTGTACAGCCCCTCGTTATCTTAGCCAATAGCCGTAGGTTGCAGAAAAACGAACAAAAAGTAAACGACGCATTTTTTTTATTTGACAGTATGGCGCCCACAGTGACGTGCACCCGAAACGATTCCGCTCTGTATTAGGAGAACAGAATGCGAAAGGAGGTAGTGGACGTTGGCGCCGACCAGACCACGCCCTCGCCACGCCTTGTGTACAACCCTTCGTTATTTTAGCCAATAGCAGTAGATTGCAGAAAAACGAACAAAAAGTTAACTACGCATTTTTTCTTTATTTGACAGTTAAACATGGCGCCCACAGTGACGTGTACCCGAAACGATTCCGCTCTGTATTAGGAGAACAGAATGCGGAAGGAGGAAGCGGACGCTTGCCCCGACCAGACCATGTCCTGGGCACGCCTTATGTAAAGTCATGCTCAAAAGTATCCGAACGACCTGAATTGCATTTCGCCTGATTCACATGCAACCCACATATCGCAGCTGTCTAGCAGGTCGTCTAATCGCTCCTTAGTATAGTCGTTTGACTATTGAAAATGGCTCCAACAAGTCACCACTAGAAAATTCTGCTCTGTATCGCAATAACTCAAGATGTAAAGTAATACCACGATATTACAAATATCAGGGACCACCGACCGAGCGAGATGGCGCAGTGGTTAGACACTGGACTCGCATTCGGGAGGACGACGGTTCAATCCCGCGTCCGGCCATCCTGATTTAGGTTTTCCGTGATTTCCCTAAATCCCTCCAGGCAAATGCCGGGATGGTTACTCTGAAAGGGCACGGCCGACTTCCTTCCCCATCCTTCCCTAATCCGATGAGACTGATGACCACGCTGTCTGGTCTCCTTCCCCAAACAACCAACCAACCAATCAGGGACCACCTTAACGCAGATAAGCCTGTCCTTAAGGGTTGTGAGCTCACATTTATTGCAATAAATGACATAACTGAAATGTTACCACTCTCATTATTTCGTCAGATAGGTAATGCACGTAGTAAGTTCGTCGTATTCATAATTTCCTCTTCAAAGTAATATACCATACTTGTTATTTAACACAAAATGACATTAAAAATTTAAGTTATTCACGAGCTGCTAGTTGAGAATATGTATGAACTTCAAATGACACGACGAACCGTCTCGTTCTGCATATGGATTCAAACCCAGGTCAACTTTAAATTACATAACGTAAACATTTTTAACGGACGCGAATTCCTACCCAGCAACTGTTGTCCCTGTTAACGAACCATGAGAGATGTTTAATATTGCTTCTTCACAAGTTACTTACTTGAAACGCCGTCAGGCAAAGCTTTGTCAACTGTGACATATCGGATTTTCTCGGCAGTAGCTAGATGTTTTAACTGAAACGACGAGACGAAACATTAACTTTTTCCTTCCCAGGACTCCAACCCGGAACCTATCCCTGTTATATTCTAGAGAAAACGAACGTTAAATATGGGTTTGTTACATCAGCAGCGACATGTGAGCATGTTTGAACTAGAAATAAAATGACGAAGAGTTCTGTGCTGACTGGGAATCAAACCCCACACAGCCGGCCGGAGTGGCCAAGCGGTTAAATTCGCTACAGTCTGGAACCTCACGACCGCTACGGTCGCAGGTTCGAATCCTGCCTCGGGCATGGATGTGTGTGATGTCCTTAGGTTAGTTAGGTTTAAGTAGTTCTAAGTTCTAGGGGACTTATGACCACAGCAGTTGAGTCCCATAGTGCTCAGAGCCATTTGAACCATTTTGAAACCCCACACATACCGTTGTTGACTACACACAAATGGACGTCAGCTACTGAATTTTTCTCCACTCGGAATAACATCCTTGAACTTACAGTGATCTCTCAAATTGTTCTGCGTCTCACTGGGAGTCAAAAACGTCAGATATCGTTAGTGTTGACAACGAATAAAAATGCATTAAAAATCAAAATTATTATCCACCAGCAGATAGGTGTTCTCATGCTTTAGCTTGATAATACATAATGAAACCGTTAGTGCCGGGCCAGCATTGGAACCTATTCACGCGCAATATGTGGAAATGTTGAGGATATATTCCATAGGCTGGCAGTTTGGTCAGAAAACGCTTGTGAGGGTGTCGAAAGCCTTCTGGAAATCTAGAAATATTGAATCAGTTTGACATCCCCTGTCAATAGCACTCGTTATTTCATGGGTATAGAGAGGTAGTTGTGTTTCACAAGAAGAATCCGTGCTGACTATGTGTCAATAAATCGTTTTCTACTTTATGCTTCATAATGTTCGAACACAGTATACGTTCCAAAACCCTACTGCAAATCGACGTTAGCGATATGGTTCTGTAATTCAACGGATTACTCCTATTTCCCTTTTTGGGTATTGGTGTGACTTCAGCAGTTCTCCAGTCCCTAGGTATGGGTCTTTCTGTGAGCGAGCGGTTTTATATAGTTGCTAAATATGGAGCAATTGTAACAGCATATTCTGAAAGGAACCTGACTGTTATACAATCTGGACCAGAGGCCTTGCCTTTATTAAGTGATTTAAGCTGATTTGCTACACGGAGAACATATACTTCTATGTTTCTCATCTTGGCAGTTGTTCTAGATTGAAATTCAAGAATATTTACTTCGTCATCTTTGGTGAAGGAGTTCCGGAAAACCGTGTTTAATAACGCTGCTTTATCGGCACTGTCATCAGTGACTTCACTGTTGTTATCGTGCAGTGAAGGTATTGATTGCGTCTTGCCACTTGTGTGCTTTATCTATGACCAGAATCTCTTTGGATTTTCTACCAGATACAGGGACAGAATTTCATTGTGGATATTATTAAAAGCATCTCGGGTTGAAGTATGCGCTGTTATTCGAATCTCTGCAAAACTTTTCCAATATTGGGGATTTTGCATTCTTTTAAATTTGGAATGCTTTTTTCGTTGCTTCTGCAACAGCGATCTGACCCGTTTTGTCTACCATGAGGAATCAGTACCATCACTTATTAATTAATTTAATACGTATCTCTCAATTGCCATCGATACTATCTCTTTGAAACCATTCCACATGTTTTCTACACTTACATGATCAGATCGGAAGGACTGTAGACTGTCTCTTAAAAAGGCGTTAAGAGCATTTTTATCAGCTTTTCTAAATACTTATGCCTTGCGTTACTTTTTGATGGTTGTAAGTGTTACGATATTCAGCCTAGAAGGAACTGCCTTGTGATCGCTAATCCCTGCATTCGTCACGATACTCCCTATTTGTCCAGGATTATTTGTTGCTAAGAGGTCAAATATACTTTCGCAACTATTTACGCTTCGAGTGGGCTCATGAACTAATTGTTCAAATAATTTTCTGAGAAAGCATCCAGTACGATTTCGGGTGACGTTTTATGCCTGCAGCCGGTTTTAAACGTACAATTTTTCCAGCATATCGATTGTAGATTGAAGTCACCACCGACTATAATTGAATGAGTGGGGTACATATTTGAAATGAAAGTCAAGTTTTCTTTGAATTGTTCAGCAACTATACCTTCTGAGTCGGGAGGTCAGTAAAACGATCCAATTAACAGTTTAGTGCGATAGTCAAGGATAACTTCTACCCAAACTATTTCGCAGGAACTATCTACTTCAATTTCACTACAAGGTAAACTAATTCTGACAGCAATAAATACTCCACAACCAACAGTATTTAATCTATCCTATCTGAACACTGTTAGATCGTTTGAAAAAATTTCGGCTAAACTTATTTCTGGCTTTAGCCAGCTTGCTGTACCTATTACCATTTGAGCTTTCTATTAAGGGTTGGAGCTCTTGTTGTTTTCCAACACAGCTGCGACGTTTACAACTGCAATACCAATCGTTTCTACAAATGCCTTAGTGTGCATTACCTGCCCCTTAGACGAACGCTCTTTCTGTAGTTTCCTCAGAAACACTAAAAAAAAAAATACCCATAGTCCCTTCCACACAGCCCCCGCTACCCGTGTAGCCGCTTCCTGTGTATAGTGGACTCCTGACATATTAAGCGGAATCCGGAAACCCACCACCCAAGGCGCAAGTCAAGGAATCTGCAGCCCACATGGTCACAGAACCACCTCAGCCTCTGATTCAGACCCTCCATCCTGCTCTGCACCAAAGGACCACAGTCAGTTCTATCGACGATGCTGCAGATGGTGAGATCTGCTTTAATCTCGGAAGCAAGACTGGCAGTCTTTACCATTTCAACTAGCTGCCCTAAACCAGAGAGAATCCCCTCCGATCCAAAGCGACACACGTCATTGGTACCAACATGAGCCAACACCCGCAGTTGGCTGCAGAGTGTACTCTTCATGGCATCTGGAAGCACCCTTTCCACATCTGGAATGATCTCCCCCCGCCCCCTGCCCCGGTATGCACACAGAGCGCACACTGGCTAGTTACCAGCAAACCCACTTTCTGTGAATTCCCAGACCTTGTGGGATGAGAAGCTTCCTCTGGAACAGTGTGAACGATTGCATCAGGCCTTGAGACGTTGTCAGCCACAGATAATGCCCGAAACCTGTTCGTCAAACGAATCGGGGAGGCCCTACAATCGGCCCCTGACAAAGTCTTTCACTGCCTGACAGGCTTGGTTATGATCTCCTACTCGACCACGGGTGACAGGTCAACTGCACTGCAGGCAGTACCTGGGGTGGCCACAGCAGTGGACCGATTGGGGGACACGTGGGACATGCTTCAAGTCCCTCGCATCCCCGTGTCCGACCCCCTCACACTGATGCCCCTTGGCAGCAGCCTCAAGCTGTGTGACAAAGCCTGCAGGTGTGAGTGGAGAGTCAGAAACTCAGCTCGCATCTGTACACAGCAATGACAGTTCCTATCGGTTACTGAGCTCTCTCCTGTTTGAAGCTCTTAAAAATGTGTAACAAACGAACGGTGTACTCGACTTATTAGCAGCTGGAAGCAGGAATTCGAAGTGCTCTCTCGACACTGAGCTACACTAACCAAAACAAACAAAACATGTACGATACGAGAGTCGCTAAGAACGGCGGTGCTGTAAGCTACTCTGTTATTGAAATAAAAGGTTGTGACTTGTAAGCACTCAAACAAGCAAGGAATTACAAAAATAAACTAGTAACTACACAGGTATCTGTAAATAAGTAGCTCCTGTTGGATGCACGTAAAAAATATATAACAAACGAACAGTGTACTCTCCTTATTGGCAGCCGGAAGTCGCGGTGCTCTTTCACTGACGGTCTAACACATGAAGACACTTTAAAAATGAAGAATGTTTATCGCCAATAGTTCTGTGTGTCATTGATAAGGCTTGTAACGAAAACATGAACATATTTCTTGTGGACCAGTGTTCGAATCCATATATGTGCTCATACCAAGGAAAAAAAAATCTGAATTCGAATCTCAGTCCAGCATCAAAGTTTTCGGTCTCAGTTTCAAATAAAATAAGAAGCCTGAGACCTTAAATGACAATTGGCTCATTAAATAAAATAAAGTTTCTAGTGCAAGGAAGCTCACTGACGACACAATTTCTGTTTGCCGCGACTTCCGCCTCTGTTATGACCAAACCTAAACCGGCTGTGCCCCAGATGGTAGAGAATGGATATGATGTTTGTAGTGAAAATTCTTAACTACGGTGCAACTTAACGTTCTTCACTTATCACTACTACAGGTGGAGGAGATCTGTTACTTTGTGTTTAAAATACATGCTACAAGTGAAAATCGAACCGATACCTCGCAACTATGAAACTGGAAATCACTCGTCAAGACTACTGAAGCCCACTTTTGCTACATTCATTGTTGTGTCTAGCGTAATAGGCGCTTAGCTTACAAATGAAACACCGTGAAAAAATTCATTTCTCTATTAACTAATTAATTATCAGCAGGCTTCTAACACGGAAATTATACTAGTCTCAAGTTAGCGGGATGTAGAGACGCTTTTTAGTATCATAGCCTCGATTCGAAGCCATTTTGAAATTTTAAGTGTTTCAAGAAATTTCTCAAGTCGACATATCATCCCACAGTATGAAGTTAGCAAATACGTCTATTATTACTGCCGTTATCGCTATTAAATTTTTAATTCTGTTGCTGCTGTCTGCGTGCTTGAGAAATAATGTAATGTTTTTTGTTCATTTTTAGAAGGAGTTCCCAAAAAATAGTTGAGTATTTAGTTCGCAGCAAATGGATGCGCCGTTCTGTGACAAATGTACCGTAACAAGTAGTTATTTAGTTCTTTCCACCTGTAGTGAAGACTTTTCAAGTTAATATCGGACATCTCCAGTTATTCTTAGACAACATTAAAATTAAATTAGCTGATAAACACGGTACTTCATAAGAAAAATAGCGTTGCATTACTTCAATAACTTGCGTTTAGCAGCGACGCTTGTAAATCGCTAAGACTGGCAATAAACGCCACTTTCAAAGCCAGAGGATTTTCGTATTTTCTATTAATTCATATCTTCTGTTCATTATTTCCATTTGGTCGAAGCCACCTATTTCAAATAGAGCAAATAAAAAAATACTGCGGAAGATCAACAGTTTTTCGTTGTAATACACTCATTCTACGTGGCCCAAGTTCACATTTTCGCAGAATTACTCTAATTGTAATATCACTTCAACACTGCAGAAAAATATTTCATCGTGGCAAAACTCACATCCGACTCAGAGGGCTTATACTTAGTTGCCAACCTGAAAGTCTAGCTCTGTGGAACACTAGTTTCAGTATAGTGCTGTTGCGAAGACTGTTTAGCACTGGTCTTTCTCACCGGGAAATACGTAATTGATTTATTCGACTCCATTTGTTTACTGCAACCGTAATTTCGTCTGCAAGCAACGCTTGCGAATTGCAGTATTAAATTGTGCCATGGCCTCCATTTCTATAAATCCCTGACCTAAACTGGCTCCACGTCATTTCAAACGCCAGTTACTGCAACGTCTTACTGACACCGACAGGTGTGCGTACTACAAAATTCGTAGTTTCTTTCATGTGATTTTGCAATGACTGAAATAAAAGTCACATGACCGCAACATTAGGGGCTACATTTCGTTGTTTCTTTCGTTCTGGGAGATGAGTACTCTGGGTAGTAATCGTTTCCCTTTCTAACCAGCGAAATGCAGAAAAATGTGGCCAGTAATCGCTTCACAAACTGCTATTTAGTGCTGTTAAGATGATTTATTTTAACTTTATTGTAGGTGAAGGAATTTAGTTTAATCTTAAAACAATTTAAGCAGGAACGAATAAAAAAAGGTTATTGTCCAGGTAGGAAAAGATTTGAGAAACAAAATTTGTCATGAAACTTTTTGGAAAATTAAAACTGTGTGCCGGACCGAAACACGAACTCGGTATTATACGTTGTATTTACATACATTTACATACATTTACATCATCTTCTAAACAGTACTCACAAGGAACTAATTTATTAAATCTTTTTTCAAAACGTGTAATCGGGAAGGATTTTGACTTCCTAGGCGAAGAAAGTGCTCTTCTCCCCCTATTGCACTTCGCTTCCTCCTGCCCTGTTATGGGTTCTTACATGCTTAATCTCACGGTTCGAGGAATTTCATAAACGCATTCTTGCGCTTTGTGAAGATAGATACTGTATCAGTACCATTTCTGTGCCGTAGGATACACCAATTCGACGATACATTGCTAGGTGAAGAGGGTGGCGGAGGAAAGCAACGTCAACCATTTTTGTTACCCTGGACGTAAACGGGCTACCACGGATGATCAGGACAATAGTGTACTCCACTGCAGTGATGAATACCCTTTCACAACTAGCACAGAAATTAGGAGCATCCCCCAACTAAGTGTGAGCAGGTCACCATTCGTCGTCGTCTCAACGAGGAAGGGAAGTATGGACGATAATCGGCGAAGGTATGACCAAACTGCTGTCACAGTTTGGGGTTGGATATCAGCTAGTGGTTGCGGCGTTCTGTGGCAATTGGATCGTCCGTTTTCTAGTTATTACTGCTGCGAAATACTGTATAACGTAACTTTCTTCTGTTCGTCAGAGATTTTCGGAGGCTGAATAATGTTCCAACATGAACATTTTCCTGCTCACGCAGCGAGCTGTGTAAAACACTGGTTTCAAATGAAAGTAGACGTTGAGCTGTTGGACTGGCCTCCAAAGCTACAGACCTCAGTCCCATAGAGCATGTATGGACAAAGATGCAGAAAATTATTGGGAGCGGAAGACCAGCAACCGACTACGATGCCGGAGGTGTCCGAAACAGTTCATGACGTGAGGGAAGTGTTGTCACAGAAAAACAGAATCGTCCGGAAACTTTTGCCTCCATTCTTTGGCAGCTAAATGCAGTTGTATAGGAGGGGGAGAAACTGGGCACGGTACTGAATTATTCTGTTGCTATCGAGAAAATTTTGTTTACGGAAAATGAACGTTTTGTATTCCCTCGGAGAAGAGGGAAGTTCATTTGTCTTAGCTCTCTCTCTCTTTCTCTATCTTTTTTTCTCCCCCCCCCTCTCTCCCTCTAGCCCCCCCCCCTCACTAATCTCTCTTTTTTTTCAATAGACTCTTGATTTCAAATTTTTTTACGACCATTGATCATAAAGACTGAGAGAAATATGAAACTATTTTTGTTTTGTCCCATGACACATGACGTCAGTGTTGATGAAGGCGTCAAAGAGAAAGTACTTGGTCGTTTTTCCGTCGAGAAAAAGTATCATTTTAGTTTGTGTTCTCTGTATCTACATGCAGGCAGAATAAGAATACCGACGAAATCACAAAGGAGGTATCATTTCCATTTAACGCCAAACTCAAATCACAATGCATGCGGAGAAAGAGTGATGCAAGACCAGCGGGTAGATGTAAAGTCGAGCATTTAAGTCCTCTACATCATCAGTTATATGCTTATGAATACTTTAAAATTATGTATAATACTTTAAAATTATGAATTCTTCATAATTCTCGTTGCTCAGCTACAATAATAACTCTTACCACGAATTAAAAATCATGAGAATAACAGGATTCGCATCATTTACCTGCATAGTAGGAACTGATCGCCTAAAGCACTAGGTCATTCTACCAATAGCTTAAGTTTCATTTACGAAGTGGTATAATATGGTTTGTGATGTCACACCTTTTCCACGAAAAAGAAATGAAGCAACGAGTGAAAGTGGCGCAGGGCGTCTTCGACGGAAATGCAGACTGTTCATCTGACTTTGAATTGTGTGAACGGAGCTATGAAGAATAAAAGCTAACTGAAAGTGACACGAAGGGTGTTCTGTTAGGTCTTATCAAAGCTGCTTAATTTGAAGATGTTGCGTGTGGCAAAGTGTGAGAAACTTAATAGATGCCAACGCATATGCCACACAGTTTCGACACGGTGATAGCAGCGTTACTCATGTGGAATCTGTTCTTGCAGAAAATGGTGTGAGAGTCTCTTAAGCATATATTTTGTCATCATGATTGAAATGTAGCAGAAAATGCAGTTGAATTTGTCACTTATGATATCTATCTTACGACGAAAGTTTTGATGAAATGAAAAAAAACTGTTTGTTTCAGGCCTAGTTTTGAAATGATTCCAGTATATCACAGAGTAATCAAAATGTATATTTACAACGAAATGTATCTCTTCTGATACAGATGCAAAGAGAAAAATATGAAAAGCCTTTCTTGATTCGGAACTTCGCGTTATTCGTAGCATACATAGGCTCATCGTGGATGTTGCGTTTTGCAATCGATGCTCTGTGGTTGTCTCTTCATTTGTGCGCCTATCATCCATGGAGAGTGTTAGTGAAATCGATCTCAAAAACTGTTTTCCAAGTCAATTATTATAAAAAAGGTGTCTTACCTACTCATAAATATTACAGTGTAAATATTGGAGATCTTCTAAAAATGTGCAACAAGTCTGGCGATGATGTTTGTAGTTTCAGTAGCTTATGACAGAAAACACGTAATAATTGAGATAGTTAATCATTTGTGTTGTTTAATTTACAGTCATTGCACCTGAGTGTTGCTAGTACCAACACTCTAGTCCCTAAACCCAGCTACAGAAACTCAGATAAGACTCACTGACATTTTCTTTGGGTATTTCAGCACCCGGTCGCCACGTCTCCGAGACCTCGCAAGGTTGGTATACTCCCTGCTAGAAGTATAGCTGAATCTTGTCAACAATGCAAGATATGTTCGGCAAATCTGTGAATGACGAGTATCTTACTGGAAGAAGCAGAATTAGCATATAAATTTAATTTTATATATTTGCATTATTTCCATTAAACAATCTGAGCGATTTTTCACATAAGCTGTGAAATAAAGTTATCAATTTAAGATTCTGAGCCCAATAAAATCATTCAACGCCGAAATTCTAATTAATCTCATAGCGTACGTTGTTACCGTATGTGTCCTAGCCAGCACTGGAACAAAACGGGTAAGCTCAACGTTGCAGTACGTGAGGAAATCTGGTCTGCATTTGTTCCCCCTTCCAGTCTCGTTGAACAACACATTTTTAGCCATTTCGTGACAAAGCTACAAGCACTCTGATCAGTAATCAGTAAGGAAATTTCATTTGTTTTATTTATGAAATTTTTATTTATGAAATGCCACATTTCCATACTACTTCATTTTGACACAACACAGCAAGTAAACTGTTTCGAAATCCAGAATGAGTAATATTAGGCACGCTCCTGTTACAGATACATTATGTTTTATTTAAATAGACTTTCATCCTACGGATATCATGGTAATATGAATTTCATGTGAATTAGCACGGCGCATATTTTAAAAGCATTTCCCGTTACTTAATTGAATACAGTAGGAAATATCAGAGGGAAATTAATCATCAACAGTATCTTCTCTCGCTTTGTTTAAAATGGTCTTAAACGCTAAGGCAGTTTACCAATTCCCTGCCTGCAGCAACCTAATGAATCTCAGTTAAAGATGTTGTGAAACCAGAGAGAACTGTTTATCGATAAGGCGCTAGGAAGGTAAACATTTGAGCGCGAAGTTCAGAAGAATAAGTGCGTGAGGGATCACTTTTGAAACTCCTGGACAGTTTTGTTAGTAAAGCCGGCAGAGCGCGTTATGGTGTAATACCAACAAGTGATGAAGTTTTGTACGTCGTTTTTCTTACACTGCGTTCGATACGTGTTTTAGTAAGTGGAAAAAATACCAGCACGGTATAATCAGCCCTGGGGAGGTTTTCAGGATGCACCACAGACTTTTCGAGTCACTAAAGGAAAAATATTATGTCCACACTGCCCTTTTTTCGAGTTTTTGTCTTTTATTAAGGCTCGGTCATTAAGTCTTCTTAAGATGTTTTTGTAAAGGCATTATAACTAGTAACTAGTGAGAATATTGCGTTAGAATCCTCACTGAGCTAGCTAATGACGATCGATCAAAAATGCATTAATATTCAACGCTTTTGTTGTCTTAAATTAGCCGGCCAGAGTGGCCGAGCGGTTCTAGGCGCTACAGTCTGGAACCGCGCGACCGCTACGGTGGCAGGTTCGAATCCTACCTCGGCCATGGATATGTATGATGTCCTTAGGTTAGTTAGGTTTAGGTAGTTCTAAATTCTAGGGGACTGATGACCCCATAGCGCTCATAGTGCTCAGAGCCATTTGAACCATTTGTCTTAAATTAGAACGTACGGTACCCCTGTTCCCGACTTTTGAACCTTACCTATTGAGTGGAAATGTCCCACGACGGTAAACTGGTCGCACTTCGCCACGGGTGTCTGTTATTGGAGCTTTTTGAATGTGCAAAATCATTCATGCCAGAACGTATATCTTGAAGAAAACATATGTTTTGCTAATGTGTTTTGCCCAAAAGCTCTCTCATCACACACAATATCAAGATACAGAGCAGCATCTGCTGCTTTCACCCCTCTCCTAAAACCAAATCGACCAATATGTCGCAGATGTCAGAGTTTTTTTCACTTGCAACTTTAATTTATCGCACTTAAACAAAGTT
The DNA here is from genome assembly GCF_023864275.1 of Schistocerca cancellata. Lineage (NCBI taxonomy): Eukaryota > Metazoa > Arthropoda > Insecta > Orthoptera > Acrididae > Schistocerca > Schistocerca cancellata. The sequence continues at coordinate 266,076,319 of NC_064629.1, forward strand.
CATAAGTTTCAAATACGCAAAACCCTAAGCGTAACTGTGGTACAACATGACTAAAAGAAGGGATCGGTTAGTAGGACACGTTCTGAGGCATCAAGGGATTACCAGTTTAGTACTGGAAGGAAGCATGGGGAGTAAAAATCGTAGATGGAGACCAAAAGATGAATACAGTAAGCAGATTCAAAGGGATGTAGGTTGCAGTAGTTACTCGGAGATGAAGAGGACTGCACAGGATAGAGTGGCCTAGAGAGCTGCATCAAACCAGTTTTTGGATTGAAGACCATGACAACAACAACTGTGGGAGGGGTAAATAGGATAACTTCAAACAAGAAAACGACCGTAATAAATACACTCATTGCGCACCGCCACGTTCACCTGGTCGGAGGCGTCTAATGTTGGCGGCGGGCTGCGTATGGCAGGTAGCCAGTAGCTGCTGTGAGGCGAGGAAACTCTCGAACGTAAATTGTGCTGATTTTGATGCAGCAACGAGCTGTCTCTTGGACATGTTTCTTGAACTTATTGCGATTATAGGTGGATTAGAAAATGAAACGAATCATGTTTGCGGATCCATCAGACTGATAACCATAGCAGATATCCAACATGCGATTTAAAGAATCTAGGGAATCGAGTGGACCCGATCGCGCGACTTTATATTTATAGAGCACGAAACTTACCACTTCTTCTTCTTCTTCGAATCTCCTTCTTCTTCACTAGACCACAAGCAGATACATTTCTGTAACTCCTCGAGAAGTCTTCTTCCATAAATTTCCGCATCCCGTAGTGTTGCCAGATCGTGCATATGGCGGGACTTACAATTCTAATGTGCGGGCGGGCATATATTCCACCATAAATGGACGACTCGGGCTTCATCTCTGTGGTGGCTGGCCAGCAGCCGCGTTTTATGTCTAATATTGTACTTTCTTTTCATTTAGATGAAATAATCTGACTGGCTTCCGTTCCAGATGTGAGTAAGTGAAATTCATTGTTTGAACCCAGATTTGATGTTTGGCTCCTAAGCTTCGACTGCTCTCTTCTGTCAAGTTCCGAGAAGTTCTCATCTACATTAGGAAAGATGGACATCATGAAAATAAGTATACCACAACAGTATCATTTTGGCTCACTAGTAACGAACTCGATTTCCAAAGTGCTGGTCGATATACAAGTCGGTTTGGATCTTCTTGGAGAAACAGTGCAATTTGTAACTTTTTACCTCGTTTTCAGTGTTCGATCTGTAGCCGGCCAGGATGAAATTCAGTGACCAAATCCTAAGACAAGCTCTTCACTACAAGCCCACCATCTACTCAGTACATTGTAGGAGTGACTAGAAGTGTCTATTTTTGAAATACTGAGAAACAGCACAATAAAGGTGCAGAAAAGACTCCACGGAACTATTAAATGACAGTAATTTGTGTGTTGTTTGTCATTTAGGAGATCATCACCCGAGACAAACGTTGCTGAAGCAATGAATACTCAGGTAAATCTGGAAGTGACAAACATACTGAATAGCAAAGTTGCAAGCTTTTTCACCTCTTATTTATGTATCTGCATCAGAAGAGAAACTTTTTCCTTGTAAATATACATTTTAATTACTTTGTGATTCACTTAAATCATTTCACAACTGTGACTGAAAGAAAGAGTTTTCTTTCATTACATTAATACTTTCGTTGTAAGATAGATATGGAAGTGTATAATTTAACTGCATATTCTGTACATTTCAAGCATAATGGTAGACTATATGCTTCAAAGATTCTCAAGCCTTTTTCTGCGTGAGCAATTTCTACATGAGTAATTTCGTAGTTACTGTGACGAAGTTTTGAGACACATGCATTAGCAGCTATTAATTTTCTCAACCTCTCCACACAACGTATCTCCAAAAAATGTAGGTTTGATAAAATCTGGCAGAATACCTACCGTATCACTTTCAATTATGCTCTTCATAACTCCATTCATGGAATTTCCGTCGAAGGCGCCCTGCGAGACTTTCACTTGGTATATAATTTCCTTTCATGGAGAAGGTATGACATGACAGACCATATCATACCATTTAGTAAATGAGACGTACGTTATTGGTAGAATGGCGTAGAGGTTAAAACGCAGTGGGTTCGGCTTTCGCAGCTATGAAGTGCGGACGTGATTTGTGTTTCCACCTGTGGGGCACGCGCACTCGCTTTTGTTTACTATCAGCGACCATCACTTACGTGTCATTTACGAGTGGTAAAGCATGACCAGCCGTTACTGAAAATCGTCACTGCGATTAACCTTCTGCAATCATTACACCCTAGTCTACGTATTATGCTCATATGGTAGGAGATGAGGTACAGGCAGAAGTAAAGCTGTGAGGATGGGCCGTGAGTCATGCTTGGGTAGTTCAGACAGTAAAGCACTTGTCCGTGAAAGGCGAAGGTCCTGAGTTCAAGCCGTGGTCTGGCACACAGCTTTAATCTGCCAGGAAGTTTCAACAATTTTATAATATGGAATAACTGTTTTACACAGTCTGCAAACATGAGACACTTGAGACTGAAATAAATTGAATAGTGTAACTGAAAAGTATGGTACTGGAGACTATTACAAAATCAATGATTTCTGCATGTGGGAATACTATTACTTTCTGATGTAAAATATAAGGAAATTGTTGGTATGTAGTAATATTTTTGTTATACTGACCTACCAGTGATAACACATATCATATAAGAGTGGTGAAAAATTAAGCTGTATCTGAAATTGGTATTGTTTTGCTGTTATTATCATGCTGTCACTAATTAAGACTTATCCCATGGTGGAGTACAAAATACTAAAGCTCTTCATACAAAAACCAGTAGAAGTATTAAATTTTTTTTTGTTATATCTGTAACAACAAAAAGCACTTACCTCGGGTTTCCAGTGATATTCAACATAGCCACAGATGTTCACTTCTTTCACCTCTTTCCTATGTCAGATACTTAAAAATCGAAAGCTGATTTGTCACTGACCATTTAGATGACACCATTCAAAACTGATTTTCCAAGTAAAAACTGATTATCTAACAGAATAGCCATAGTTATCAAGAAATGCAATGGTGTATGACTAGGCAAGAGATAATCAGAGGGGCCAGAAACATAAATGTACACAGTTAAGAACTGCTGACAACAACATGAACGTTGGCAATATTAGAGAAGAAATCTTTTATACTACTGCTACCCTAGACAAATTTTCAAGTATTTTATTCAGTGATCTGAAGTGTCACTAACTATGCAAACACATAAAAGTGATACTCATCTTTGACACAGAAGAAAACATTTGATTAACATATCTGTACTCACGTATTAGAATATTTTGTTACAACTCCCATCAACAGCTGGTATTACATATCTGTGTGGGTGAGTGAATGGAGACCATTTTATCTCAACCAATGAAAGGCAACAAATGATAAGACATGGTTGTGAGTTGTGCTAGCAGTGATATTTGTGTTTGTGAAATAATACATCCACAGTCCTTTGCAGGCTGTTATGCAACTGAACGCTGAATTTTTTGGGATCTGTTGCTTCACTTTCATTAGTAAGAAGTACAAGTCACTGATATACAACAGTGACATAGTTGTTTCAATTGCTTTCCACTTAAGACAATCAGACTTACACACTAATGTGTTGATGCCTCATCCATTGCACTGTCTTCTTACATAAATAGATTACAGAATGAAACAGCAGATTTTGCGAAATCTTTCTTTCAATGTTCATAACATTTCATCTCACAAAACTGAATTAATCATGAGTGGTTTTTTTCTGGTAGATGGTCATTATACATGTTTAAATATTTCATCTATGTACAAATGACAAAGAGAACTAACTCACTCTTTTGCTTCACACATTTCATGATGAAGTGTAACAGGAGGCAACATGTTTATTTAACCTTGATGGTTATACAACAGGAGAATAGTAACCATACGTGTTATTAAGAATTGCAGCGGGGAAGGGTGTGGTTTTGATACATTCAAATGATATGCTAAATAGATAGCAACAAACTCCACACATACACATATGGACAACACTCAAAGAAACAGAAAATAGTTTCAAACATTTAGTGAAGGAAGAGGATAATGTTAGTGTCTGTGAACTTAGAACCAGCATAAAAATTAATCTTTCCTATAGTATATGAAATCCAAAGGTAAAGCTGGAAACATTACTGCCCTGTTTTTCCAAGAAATTAAAAGTACTGCTGTAAAAAATGAAGATCAGTTACTGTAAGACTTGCCTATTGAGAAGAGAGTCTAAAACTGAAGACAGAAATGTAAGCAGAAGAGGACAAAGGTAAGTGGTTACACATCTTTGTCATAAGGTCTCTTCGATATGTTTATCTACCGCTACATAAACTGGACTCAAATTAAAAGTAGATACATACCAGGTAAATATTAAAATTAATTTTATAACGCAGTATTTACTGTCTTACAGTGACTAAATCCTAATGTAGTTAAGTCTGATATACATTGAATAGTTTATCTGAGTATTAGGTTAACGGAGAATATTAGGCAATTTATGGCCTCTGCAAGAAGGTATATCATTATGTACTGATACGAAACAGAAGGAACTTTGTGATATACAGAAATTAGTACTATTTTGACTATTTACTTCTATTGAAGTTTCGGAAATGAAGTAGCTCATACGTTGGCATGATGAGGCAGACCGCACTCCATTCCATTAATCTCATCAAGAAAAAATTCCTGGAAGTATGAGGAATGGAACGTGAAACCTAAGAATAGCTATTACTAACACTGACCACTCAGCCATGGTGATGGACATAAGACATAGCAGACTGTTCCTAATGTCTCTGTACATTTTAATAACACTTTCCCTCAGAGATATAGAATCTCAAGATGGAGTTTATACTGGGTGTTTGTGAAATCCATCATCAAATATTTCATCTATTGACAAATGACAAAGGCAAGATATTGCACCATATTAGTTCACATTTAACACATTGAAATAAAAAAACCAGATTTCATTTACATTTATCCATGGGTATCCTACAAAGGGAGAATGGAAATGGTGTGCATTTTCAATTTGTACAGTGAAATAGGATATGGCTTGGGTTAAGGCTATAGTTACACTAATTATGAAGCAATAAAATCCCCATCAACATCCTTCAGTGAGCATGAAAGAGGACTTAGAGGGGACTAATGCTTATGGTTCGCACACACTGACAGTTATATCCAATATTAACATTTGTCCATGGCAACATATTGTGAACTCAAAATATAATAAATTACATACATATAAAACTCCTATTAACAATTTCATAACACGGAATTAGTGCCTTACACAGTCTGGTATCATGTGATACTTGGGACTGAAACAAATGGAACAGTGTAACTGAAAAGTAGGTTACAGTAGCCTATTACAGAATCTCTGACTTCTGCATATGAGAATAATATTATGTTCTGATATGAAAAATGAGGAAACGATAATTGTGTAGTAATATATTTGTTATACTAAGCAACCAATAACAACACAAGTCATAGAAAGGTTGTACTCATACTCTCACTAATTAAGACTTATGCAATGACAGTGTACAAAATACTAAACCTCTTCATAAGGAAAATAACAGAAGTTATGACGTTTGTGTGTTTAATTGTATGACACCGGAAAGCAGTTAGCTCAGATCTTACAGAGATATTCGACTTGACTAAGGATGTTGACTTCTTATATTTCTCTATTTGATCATATACTAACCATGTCAAAAGTTTAGTTCTCATTGAACATTTCCAACACACTAAACAATGCTGATTTTTCAAGTAACAACTGCTATTTACCAGTATAGTCAGGAGAAGGAATGGTGTTTTACTAGGCAAGAGGGGATCAGAGGATCTCAAGACATAATTGTAAACAGTTAAGAATTATTGATTACAACCTGAACTTTGACAATGTTGTAAAGTAAATATTTCTTACTGCTGATATTCTAGACAAAATTTTCAAGCATTTTATTCATAGATCTGTTGTGTCACAAACTCTCCAAACACATAAAAGCATTAGTTGTCTGTAAGACAATAGAAATAGTTTGATTAAAATATCTCTACACACCCAAAAGAGTAGCTTTTTACATCCCCCATTAACAGCTGGTATTACCAGTCTATCATGATGAGTGATTAGAGAGAATGTAGTTCAACTCATAAAAAGAAACAAATATTAGGCATGGTTGAAAGTTGTGTTACAAGTGATGCATGCAGTTGTGAAAGAATTTGTTCTCAGTTACTTGCAGGTTATTGTTCAAGTGGACTGACGTTGAAGTTTTTTGGACTGTAAAGGACCACTTCTAGTATTAAGAAGCACAAGTGACTGACATGAATGCTGTGTTTCCATTTCCAAAACACTTAATACATTCAGACTGACACACTCATGTATTACTGGTAATAGATAAGTTATGACCCGACCTTTCTACATAAATAGATTACAATTAGACATAGTAGATTTTACAAAGTCTTCCTCTCAGTATTGACAACATATCCTTTAATAAATCAAATTAACCACCGTCAGGTATTTTCTAATAGGTGGTTGACATCTGTGTAAAAATAATTGATCTCTCCACAAATGACAAAGACAAATTATCACACCACACTAATTCACATATTTCAATGTAATGTTTAAAAGCAGACAGTAGTTTTATTTAACAATGATGATTGTGCAACAAGGCAACAGTGACAATGTGTATTCTTAAACAATGCAGTGAGAAAGAGGCTTGTTTGTATACATGCTTTTGTGATGCTAAGCACGAAACAACCGACCATCCAATTACAGTTTTCCAGTATACACTGCAAAATGTAGCAAACTTGTTCATACAGCTTGGGAAGGAAGAGGATAATTTTAGGATCTGAACTAGCATGAAAAGAAATCTGTCTTATGAGAAATGTAATTAAAATATAAGGTAGGAAAAAGTTTTGGTATGTTTTTCCAACACATGAAAATAATTGTTGTACAAAATAAAGATCTGTTACCAAAGGAATTCACTTTTCAAGTAGAGTGTCTGAGAGTGCAGACACAAAAGTAAGCAAAAGGAGGCTCATATAAGTGGTTTACCATACATTTGCTGTAATATTTGATCCATATGTTCATCTACTGTCACATAAAGTGAACTCAGAATAAAACTAGGTAAATATGAGGTGAATGTTATAAATAATGTTATAATACAGTATTGACTGCGTTACTATGACTGCATCCTTGATAGAGTTAAGTCTGACACCCATTGAATAATTTATCTTATAATTAGGTAAGTGGAGAATTTTCGGCAATCTTTGGCTTCTGTATGAAGGAATATTGTTATGTACTGACATGGAAAGAAAGGATATGCAGAACTGATTTTGTTTTAGAGTAACATAGTGATACAGACACAAATGATAGAATAGTAGCAACTTACTATCGATATTTCTGCAATCTGTATTGTCATTGATGTTACACTTGTTCTATCCCTAACAAACACTTAGAACAAGAGCACACAGTGTACTATATATTTTCATGCAAATCTACTACAATTACTGAGATGTAGTTTCAAGGGGTTTCACTAGAAATCCCTGAGCACAGGACACTTTTTCATATTTAACATTGAAACTGATGTAGTTTTCTTAGACCAATTTATTACAGATGACACTTCAAATGCAAAAATCTGATTTATTATTGACCTTTTAGATGATGCCAAACATAGTTGGTTCTAGAATCGAAAGTTTCACAGTTACCTGCATTGTTGTAGTTGCTTTAGACATGATGGCATGCCACTAGGCAGCAGGAAAGCAGGAGGGCGTAACTCATTAAGATACGCTTTTATGACCCCTTGATCTCCAGATGCACAATGGCAGTGTTTGACAGGAAATTCAGGTATCGATTCAGTCATCTTATTCAGTTATCTGAAATATCACTATCTATGCCAACACAGGGAAGCATTGTTTTCTATTGGCTCAGGGAACTAATGAATTAAATTATCTTCAGTGAAGACTGTTGGGGCTTGGAACAGCTTCCACACGCTTTCGTCTTGCCAGTCCTTTAACAGAAGTTAAATACACATTCTAATTTCATTATAAAATGATAGGAATCGCTTTGCCTGTGATATTACAAAATTTACTCCAGATATGTAGGATTTTTCGAAATGTGAAAAACAGTTTGAAGGTACAACATGGTAATGTACCTAGTAACAAATATTCTATTCAGATAGAAAAGTGTTCTAACTGACAATATCTCATCAACACTGTATCTAATAATCTAAGTTCTAAATTATTACTCTACTGGAGTCCAATAACCAGGAAGTATAGCAACTTGAGAAGAAGTGTTATCAAAACTAGATACAAGCTAAAAATATTCCAGAGCAGGAGCTATTGGAAACCAAGACGAATTACATTTGAAGTGCTCATGTTTGTGTGGACACTGAAGATGTTCAACTCATTTGCAAATATGATGTGTTAGAAGCTGAACAGCATCTCTCTTTTGGACTCTGCAGTTTAATGTAACAACATAACCTCTGTCACTTGTTTCACTTAGAATGGTTAGGAGATGTGAAAATCCTGCTTAAGTATTAAGTATCAGAACTGTCATACATGGAATGCTGCCAGAGCTTCTCCCATTTCATTCCAACTAATATATTCACCTAAATGCACTAATTTATTAATACCAGATTTGTCGTGCTATCTACTTACAGCCACTCGGGGTACACGTGCGGTCTGAGGCACCTTGTCACAGCCCACGCAGCTCCCTCCTTCATAGGTTTGAGTCCTCCCATGGGCATGGGTGTGTGTGTCGTCCTTAGCGTAAGTTAGTTTAAGTAGTGCGTAAGCTTAGGAACCAATGACCTCAGCAGTTTGGTGACTCATGACTTGAGCAGTTTGGTCCCATAAGACCTTACCACAAATTTCCAAAATATCTACTTACATATGGAGATATTTATACAACATGAAATATTTTAGAATAATTGAGCCTCAATAAAGATAAAATTACATGTCAAATGTTATATAACTGTGATGAGCCTGTAGAGTCTCGTGGGTGTTATCCATCTTTAATCACATCATCTATACATAGTTAATGAGGACAATGCATTAAACAATGGTAAATCAAGTTTCGATTATCAATAATATTACAGAAAGAATAAACTGCTACTCATCATAAAGAAGACACACTGAGCTGATGAAATGCACAATGATAAGACTGTTACAGATTTGTTGTACAGTATCTCCAGAATGTCAAGCTTTGTATTTGAACATAATTGATGTAATGTCACCATACAATACATGCACTACCTTTTCAAAGTTATGACAACAGTACATTATACCACTTACATAAATTAAGAAAAAAAGAGATGTCACTGTGGAACCTTGATGCACACCATGCTTTATTTAAACGACCCACCATACTGTTTAAGCAACCCAAATTGTTTCCTGTTGCTCACACATGATTTTATGAGTTCATACACAGTCCTCTAGTAACCAGGTTCCACTGATTGTCAACTAATATGGTGACAATGACACAACCTAAGCAATTATCACGATCAAGGAACACTCCACTAACATAATGCTTCTTCTTTATTGCAGTTACTATTTTGCCTATGTAACTGTACTGCAGCTACTGAAGTTAAGTAGCTCCTCAGTTGGCATGATGAGGCTGACTGCATTCCATTCAAGTCCCCTCATCATCAAAAATTTTCTCTCAGTATCAGGAATGGAACTCAAGTCCTAAACACAGCTTTCAGTAACACTGAACACCCAGATGTGGTGATGAAGATACGGTATAGCATACTACACATAATCTCTCTATAATTTTAATAACATTACATGTCAGAAATAGAGCACCTCAAGATAAGGATATTACTTACTGTATGTTAATTCCATCCTCAAATATATCATCTATTCATAAATGAGGAAAGCAAGATATTGCACCATATTGCTTCACATATATCAAGATAAAATAAAATGTCGATTGGATATATATTTATCCATGGTGAGCCTGCAAAAAGGGAATGTAAATGGTCTGCATTCTTAACTTGTACAATGAAAAAGAGTATATTTTGGATGAAGGCTATATTTACACTCAGTATGACACAATGACGTCCCAATTTAGAGAACTCAGATATCTGGGAGAAAATGCTGTATTTATTTATTTATTTATATACTTGTTCCATAGATCTGTACATGTGAGCAACTCACTCAGATGTGGAACGTGTCAATGTACATAATAAAATACATAGAATAAAAACATTGTTATAGTATTAATAACAGTGCACAAAAGTCATACTTATTTGCTTAAAACCTAGTCAACATAAATGTGAAGATAGCAGTTTCATATTTAGGACATTATTGCATCTATTTTAACCTTGAACAGTAATTAAAACTCCCCACTTGGGGTTTAAAAGTGACCCAAAAATGGAAATGAGAAAAACAGAAATTTTTACATTAGGGCATTATTACATTAGTTTAACAGTACACAGTGTCAAAAAATTTAAAATCATCTTTCCAGTCTGGGTTTTGCTTATTTCTCTGAAAGAATTCCTCTGGTGAATAAAGTGAGGTCTCAAGTAAATAATTTTTCAAGCTACGTTTAAATACTGATGTACTACTCCTTATACTTTTGATGCTGTTGGGTAGTGAATTGAAAATTTTCGTTCCGCCGTACTTTACCCCTTTCTGAATAAGTGTCAAGTTCTTTAACTCACAGTGGAAATCCTCTTTTCTTCTGGTGTTATGTTCATGATGTAGGCAATTCGTTTCATACAGAGTGGGGTTATTTATTATGAAGCACATCAGTGAATATATGTACTGAGATGTTGCTGTCAGTATTTCAATTCGTTTAAAAAGATTTCGACATGAGGTTCGTGGGGGTACACCACAAATGATTCTTATTGCTCTTTTTTGTGCTGTGAGGATTTTCTTTGCAGCAGGAGTATTGCCCCAGAAGATGATGCCATAACACATGACTGAATGAAAATAGCCAAAGTAAGCTGACTTTGAGATGGTAATGTCATTGAAGCGTGACAAAATTCGTAAAGCAAATGTTGCCGACATCAGCCGTTTTAGTGTTTGTAGAACGTGATGTTCCCAGTTCAGTCTACTGTCCACGTATACGCCTAGGAATTTTGATAAGTACACTTGCTTTATCATCTGATCATTCTGTGTGATAATTATTTCTTTTGGGTTTTTGTGGGTTGTCTGGAACTGGATAAAATTGGTTTTTTCAGGTTTATTGAAAGGGAGTTAATACTAAACCAACCCAGAACTTCTTTAAGGATATCATTGACCTCGGATTCTAAGTCAGTAGTTGACACATTATCCACCACAATGCTCGTATCATCAGCGAACATTGTAAATTTACACTTCTTAATGATGGAAAAAGGCAGGTCATTAACATATATGAGGAACAGCAAGGGCCCAAGCACTGATCCCTGTGGCACCCCATGCTGCACAGTTCCCCACTCAGAGTCCACTATATATTGTGATACACTATCTGAAACATCTAGAATAATCTTCTGCTTCCTATTTTCGAGGTACGATTTTAACCAGTTCCCTACAGGTCCTGTAATTCCATAATGTCAGGCCTTCTTGAAGAGTACCTGGTGATCTACACAGTCGAACGACTTTGATAGGTCGCATAAGACACCAATTGGCAGCCTCTTGCTTCTTATAGACTCTAGAACATCATTTGTGAATGAGAAAATTGCGTTATCTATTGACACTCCCTTTTGAAAACCAAACTGCTGACTGTTAATGATGTTCAGGTCACCAAGGTGTGCCACAATCCTGTTGTACAGAGCTTTTTCTAGGACTTTTGAAAATGTTGCTAATGGAGAGATAGGGCGATAGTTTGACACATTTGTAGCATCCCCTGCTTTGTACAGGGGCCTGACAACAGAGTATTTCATTCTGTCTGGAAACACTCCTTGTTGCATGGATGTGTTGCAGATGTGAGACAAAACTTCGGTCACTTCACTACAGCAAGCCTTCAACAGCTTGCTTGAAATATCGTCGATACCAGCAGAATGTTTATTTTTCAAAGACTGTATGATTTTTTTGATTTCATTGGCAGTAATGGAAGCACACTTATTTGACTGAAAGGTTTTGGAAAATTATTTTTCATTATACAGGCAGCTTTATCTACAGAACCATGGCAACCTATCTGTGTTGGGACAGTTAAAAAATGTTGGTTAAAGATTTCAGCAATTTCCTCACTATTAGTTATCTCTGAGCTGTCAACAGTTAAAACAATATTTTTGTCTTTGGTGTAGTTTACAGTCCCTGTTTCTCTCTTTATCACATTCCAGATTGTTTTAATTTTATTTTCAGAATTAGTAATTTCAGATGCTATACACATACTTTTAGAGTTTTTAATTACTTTGGCAAGAACTTTACAGTAGAGTTTATAATGTTTTAGCTGAGCAGGGTTGTTAGAAGTCTTTGATGCTATGAAGAGTTGTCTTTTTCTCTGACAGGAAGCTATGATGCCCTTAGTGACCCATGGTTTTTTTGCAGACCTAGCAGGTTGGACTCTGTATGACTTTTTTGGAAATACACTCTCAAAGATACCTGCTATCTCATTTGTGAATAAATTGTATTTTGAATTAGTAGTTTCTGCTAGATAAACAGGTGTCCAGTCAGTATGCTGAAGACATGATCAGAACGTTTGAATAGCTTCCTCACTTATTTTCCTTACTGTTTTCCATCTAAGTGAGGTGTCACTCAGAGGAATTCCCAAGCTGTTGAAAGTAACTCGTTGTCCGTCATGGTCAGACAGACCATTTATAACCATTTCAATATTAATATGGTTGACTTTACTCTGATTAACAAAAACGTTATCAATGAGAGTACTGGAAGAGGTTGTGGTTCTGGTGGGCAAGCTAACCACGGGAACAAGGTTGTACGTGCACATGAGATTTTCAAACTCCACCTTGCAGGGAGAATTAACCAAGAAATCTATGTTAAAATCCCTAACAACTACCATGCCCCTATTTTTTCTACCTAAGTACAACAAAAGAGTATGTAATTGTTTAACAAACACTTTAAAATTTCCAGATGGTTCCCTGTAAACTGCCACAACTGTTAATCTGGAGACAGTGTCTGGCACCTCTACAGCACATACTTCAAAATGTAGCTCAAAGCAGATTCTTTGTACATCTATTGCCGTGAACAAGACATTGTTTTTTACAGCTACTCCCCCTTTGTCCATATAGTTCCTGCAATAAGACGTTGCCAAAACATAGTTCGGAATAGGGACCACTTCAATACCAGCAGTGATGTGGTGTTCTGTTAGACACAGAATGTGGGCACTGTTTATACCTTTTGTGTCTTCTATATTTGCTGTGAACTGATCCAGCTTGCAGTATAGGCCTCTTATGTTCTGATGAAACACTGTTAATTTTTGTTTGTCTTTAATTGTATTGCTAGTTGAGTGAACTTTCGTTTGTGTATTAATTACTTGTTGCAGATTTTTGTTACTGGACCAAATCCTGCTAGAGTTGGCCCAGCTCACTAGTTTCCCTCGTTAGTTAGGGCTATGACTGGTCTGCTTTCATGATCGTTATTGTTTAGGCCTATTATTTCATGAGAAGCTTTTCCAATGTCTGCTGCTAGTTTATTTTTGCCAAACTGATTGAGATGTAGTCCATGCTTTGTGAAGCAGTGTCTCTCATACCTGTCTGTATTCAGTAGTGTCACATTCGTAAACTTAGTGCAAAAGTGTTTCAGTTTACTATTCGTTAGGCTAATTTCTCTGTTCACACAAGACCAGTCTGCCAGGTCATATCTCGTGGGCACAGTTGTTAGTATTATGTTTGTATGCTGTAATAACTGCAGCAATACGAGTAGCTTTTTAATGAAAATGCTGGCCTCGTTGCAATAAACATCGTTTGCTCCTACGATTGACGCAACACAGTCTTTTTCCGTGAATTTAGCGCAATCTGTGTGTATGTCTTCTACCACATTCACGAATCTTGCACCTGGTTTAACAATTGCTGATATACACGAACCATCTTGAGCAGAGTTCGACATGCATGTCGAAATATTGCGAGCATGACTGTCTCCAAATATTTTTGCGTTATTTCTCCGTTGTGTTTGTTTACGTACGCGATCGGAACTTTTTCTTACGTAACCGCGCGTGTTTTGTGTACACTTGTTGCCGTCTACATTTTAGATGCACTGTTTTTGTTATTTGAATTATCACTGTTTATCAAGCACTGAACTTTGTCCACTGTTGAGGCGTCTTTATTCACTTGTGGGTTTCCTTTCTTGTATATAAATGTGGCGTCGTCGACGGTTACGTTTTCACGACGTACATAACACTGATCTACACACACTGTCGAAGCACTACTGTTTTTTAGAGCTCTATATCGGTCTTGGAGGACAGCGTATTTCACTTCTAGCATTTCAATATCGGTTTGTAGCATTCTAATTATTTCGTCGTTATTTTTGATAATGTTTGAAAATTTACTTTCACACGCGGCTGCTGTGCACGGCTCACAGGTCCACAAATAGTCATCAGTTACGAGTTTTAAGTTGATCTTGCAGCAATTTTCATGAAACCAGTACTTGCAGGTTCTACACTGAATTCCTTTACGAACTTTTCTGATACACAATTTACAATTACTATTACTTTTATCTTCATAACTGGGAGCTGAACCTACACGTACTTTCTCTATCGGCGCCATCTTGTCTCAATCCTGAAAGAAAGTGATTATTTTAAACAACCAGAGAAGGAAGTTGACATTGTTAGTGTCCATGAACCTAGAATTACCAATGACAATATATCATTCTCAGTTTAAAATTAATCTAATATAAAATAGAAATTATTAACACCTTGTGTTTCTAAGAAATAAAAATGGTTAGTGTACTGAATGAAGGTTTACTACTGCATGAACAGACAATACAACAAGAAAATTCTCCAGGGAGCTTGCAAGAGGAATTACAGTGCACTAATCCAGTGGTTTACACACACTGACAATTATACCCAATCTTAATGTTGTCCAAGGTAACACAGAGTAAACTCAAAACATAGTAAAATACATATAATATTAATAATTTTATAACATGGAATTACTGTCTTCCACAGTCTGCAAACAAGAGGTACTTGAGACTAAAACAAATGGAATAGTGTAACTGAAGGGTAGTTTACAGGAAATTTGTGATTTCTGCGTGTGGGAGTATGTCTTTGTTCTGATAAGAAAAATAAGGGAATGGTTGATATACACTAATGTTGCTGGGATACTAATCTACCAATAATAGCCAATATCATACACAGATGGTACTATCATATCACTACTCACCTATTATAATATCTTACATCTCCCATTATCTGCTTGTATTACATGTCTTCCTGGATGAGAGAATGGAGAGGAAGTTGTCTCAACTGACAAAAGGAAATGGATATTGGGCATGGCTGGGAGATTGTATTTCCAGGTTATATGAGCAACTGTGAAACAATAGGTCTTGAGGTATTTGTTGATTATTTCTCAAGTGGAATTATGTAGAACTTTTTGTGAATATAGAGCTCCACTTTAAGTATTAAGAAGCACAAGTCACTGATATGAACACTGACAAAGTGTTTCCATTTGCACAACAATTCATAGAATCAGACTGACTCATTAATGTATTAATATATGAGCTATAACTATATCTTCTTACATAAACAGATTAAAACATGATACAGTAGATTTTACAAAATCTGTCTCTCAGAACTGACAATATATGATATAATAAATCCAAATAACCACAATCAGGTTTTTTACTGATATGTGTTTGATATCCATTTGTCAATATTTTATCTATGTACAAATGTCAAAGACAAATTACCACACCATTCATATTTAAGGTAATGTGTAAAAATTTATTAATCCTGATAAATGTGCAATAAGAGACTGGTAACAATGTGAATTCATAAACAGTACAGTGAGAATAGGGCAGGTTTGAATACATGCTTTTGTTATACCAAGTATGAATCAACAAAACTTCCCACTCACCAGTATCTAGAATATTCTTTTGAATGTAGCAAATTTCTTAAAATATCCCAGATAATTTTAGTGTCTATGAACTCTTAACTAACATGAAAAATACATCTGTATTATAAGAATTGAGATCAAAATATAAGGTAGGAAACATTATTGGTATCTGTCTCCAAGAAATGAAAATCAGTGTCATACAAAATGAACATCTCTTACTAAATAATTACCTTTTCAGGAGGAAGACACAAAAGTATGCAGAAGGAGACTAATGTAAGTGGTTTACCTCTATTTGTCATACTCTTTCTTCCATATGTCTGTCTACTGCTACATAAAGTGAACTTTCAATAAAGCTAGATAAATATGAGGCAAATATTAAACGTAATTTTATAATGCATTTTATAATGCATGCATAATGCATTATTACAATGACTGCATTATTGCTATAGTTATGTCTGGTATTATTTAACTGTTATAAGGTAATTATGTTAATAGATACTATTAGGCAATCTATGACTTCTGCATGAAGTAATAACATTATGTAGTGATATGAGAAGAAACCCCCCATGAACCATGGACCTTGCCGTTGGTGGGGAAGCTTGCGTGCCTCAGCGATACAGATGGCCGTACCGTAGGTGCAACCACAACGGAGGGGTATCTGTTGAGAGGCCAGACAAACATGTGGTTCCTGAAGAGGGGCAGCAGCCTTTTCAGTAGTTGCAGGGGCAACAGTCTGGATGATTGTGCTGGTACTGCGAACGGCTGAAAGCAAGGGGCAACTATAGCCGTAATTTTTCCCGAGGACATGCAGCTCTACTGTATGATTAAATGATGATGGCGTCCTCTTGGGTAAAATATTCCGGGGGTAAAATAGTCCCCCATTCGGATCTCCGGGCGGGGACTACTCAAGAGGCCGTCGTTATCAGGAGAAAGAAAACTGGCGTTCTACGGATCGGAGCGTGGAATGTCAGATCACTTAATCGGGCAGGTAGGTTAGAAAATTTATAAAGGGAGCTGGATAGGTTAAAGTTAGATATAGTGGGAATTAGTGAAGTTCGGTGGCAGGAGGAACAAGACTTTTGGTCAGGTGATTACAGGGTTATAAATACAAAATCAAATAGGGGTAATGCAGGAGTAGGTTTAATAATGAATAAAAAAATAGGAGTGCGGGTTAGCTACTACAAACAGCATAGTGAACGCATTATTGTGGCCAAGATAGACACAAAGCCCATGCCTACTACAGTAGTACAAGTTTATATGCCAACTAGCTCTGCAGATGATGAAGAAATAGATGAAATGTATGACGAGATAAAAGAAATTATTCAGGTAGTGAAGGGAGACGAAAATTTAATAGTGATGGGTGACTGGAATTCGTCAGTAGGAAAAGGGAGAGAAGGAAACATAGTAGGTGAATATGGTTTGGGGGGAAGGAATGAAAGAGGAAGCCGCCTTGTAGAATTTTGCACAGAGCATAACTTAATCATAGCCAACACTTGGTTCAAGAATCATGAAAGGAGGCTGTATACATGGAAGAAGCCTGGAGATACTGACAGGTTTCAGATAGATTATATAATGGTAAGACAGAGATTTAGGATCCAGGTATTAAATTGTAAGACATTTCCTGGGGCAGATGTAGATTCTGACCACAATCTATTGGTTATGAACTGCAGATTGAAACTGAAGAAACTGCAAAAAGGTGGGAATTTAAGGAGATGGGACCTGGATAAACTGAAAGAACCAGAGGTTGCAGAGAGTTTCAGGGAGAGCATTAGGGAACAATTGACAGGAATGGGGGAAAGAAATACAGTAGAAGAAGAATGGGTAGCTCTGAGGGATGAAGTGGTGAAGGCAGCAGACGATCAAGTAGGTAAAAAGACGCGGGCTAATAGAAATCCTTGGGCAACAGAAGAAATATTGAATTTAATTGATGAAAGGAGAAAATATAAAAATGCAGTAAATGAAGCAGGCAAAAAGGAATATAAACGTCTCAAAAATGAAATCGACAGGAAGTGCAAAATGGCTAAGCAGGGATGGCTAGAGGACAAATGTAAGGATGTAGAGGCTTGTCTCACTAGGGGTAAGATAGATACTGCCTACAGGAAAATTAAAGAGACCTTTGGAGAGAAGAGAACCACTTGTATGAATATCAAGAGCTCAGATGGCAACCCAGTTCTTGCAAAGAAGGGAAAGCAGAAAGGTGGAAGGAGTATATAGAGGGTTTATACAAGGGCGATGTACTTGAGGACAATATTATGGAAATGGAAGAGGATGTAGATGAAGATGAAATGGGAGATAAGATACTGCATGAAGAGTTTGACATAGCACTGAAAGACCTGAGTCGAAACAAGGCCCCGGGAGTAGACAACATTCCATTAGAACTACTGATGGCCTCAGGAGAGCCAGTCATGACAAAACTCTACCATCTGGTGAGCACGATGTATGAGACAGGCGAAATACCCTCAGACTTTAAGAAGAATATAATAATTCCAATCCCAAAGAAAGCAGGTGTTGACAGATGTGAAAGTTACCGAACTATCAGTTTAATAAGTCACAGCTGCAAAATACTAACGCGAATTCTTTACAGGCGAATGGAAAAACTGGTAGAAGCTGACCTCGGGGAAGATCAGTTTGGATTCCGTAGAAATGTTGGAACACGTGAGGCAATACTGACCTTACGACTTATCTTGGAAGAAAGATTAAGAAAAGGCAAACCTACGTTTCTAGCATTTGTAGACTTAGAGAAAGCTTTTGACAATGTTGACTGGAATACTCTCTTTCAAATTCTGAAGGTGGCAGGGGTAAAATACAGGGAGCGAAAGGCTATTTACAATTTGTACAGAAACCAGATGGCAGTTATAAGTGTCGAGGGACATGAAAGGGAAGCAGTGGTTGGGAAAGGAGTGAGACAGGGTTGTAGCCTCTCCCCGATGTTATTCAATCTGTATATTGAGCAAGCAGTAAAGGAAACAAAAGAAAAATTCGGAGTAGGTATTAAAATTCATGGAGAAGAAGTAAAAACTTTGAGGTTCGCCGATGACATTGTAATTCTGTCTGAGACAGCAAAGGCCTTGGAAGAGCAGTTGAACGGAATGGACAGTGTCTTGAAAGGAGGATATAAGATGAACATCAACAAAAGCAAAACGAGGATAATGGAATGTAGTCAAATTAAGTCGGGTGATGCTGAGGGAATTAGACTAGGAAATGAGACACTTAAAGTAGTAAAGGAGTTTTGCTATTTAGGGAGTAAAATAACCGATGATGGTCGAAGTAGAGAGGATATAAAATGTAGACTGGCAATGGCAAGGAAAGCGTTTCTCAAGAAGAGAAATTTGTTAACATCGAATATAGATTTAGGTGTCAGGAAGTCGTTTCTGAAAGTATTTGTATGGAGTGTAGCCATGTATGGAAGTGAGACATGGACGATAACTAGTTTGGACAAGAAGAGAATAGAAGCTTTCGAAATGTGGTGCTACAGAAGAATGCTGAAGATAAGGTGGGTAGATCACGTAACTAATGAGGAGGTATTGAATAGGATTGGGGAGAAGAGAAGTTTGTGGCACAACTTGACTAGAAGAAGGGATCGATTGGTAGGACATGTTCTGAGGCATCAATGGATCACCAATTTAGCATTGGAGGGCAGCGTGGAGGGTAAAAATCGTAGAGGGAGACCAAGAGATCAATACACTAAGCAGATTCTGAAGGATGTAGGTTGCAGTAGGTACTGGGAGATGAAGAAGCTTGCACAGGATAGAGTAGCATGGAGAGCTGCATCAAACCAGTCTCAGGACTGAAGACCACATTAACAACAATGAGAAGAAAGGATCTTTATGATATACAGAAATGTTTTCCTTTTGCAGTATCATAGCAATACACACATAAATGATAGAACAGTTGTAACTTAGTATGAACATTTATGCAATGAGTATTGTCATTAAAGTTACTGTTGTTCTGACCTAACAAACACAAAGAACACTAGCATGCATAGTAATATGTATTTTCATCGCAAATCTACTAAAATTACTGAGATGTTGTTTAGATGTCTAATACTAGAAAGCAATGAGCACAGGACACTCATTATTATTTAACATTAGCACATATGTTCTTTTCTTAGACTATTTAGACACAGACAACACTTCAAATAGCAAAAGCAGATTTATTTTTGACCTTTTAGATGATGCTGACCACAGTTGCTTCCACAATCAAAAGTTTCATGTCTATCAGTATAGTTGTAGTTACCTCAGAGGTGATGCTGCCGCAGTTTGCAGCAGTACAGCAGTAGGTCGTAGCTCAATCAGATACACTATTATGTACTCGTGATCTCCAAATACACAATGACAATGTTTCACAGGAAATCTAGGTCCCTATTCAGTCATCTTATTCAGTTATTTGAAACATCACTGTCTATGTAAAACCATAAAATCATTATTTTCTTTCAACTCAATGGACAACTTTCTATTAACTTATCAGTAGAGAAGAGTGTTGTAGCCTGGAACAATTTCCACACTCTTGCCAGCCCTGTAGTAGAAGTTTAATATACTTGATGATTCCATTTTAAAACAATGGAAGCACTTTGTGTATGATGCAGTCTTTCTCTGATATTATAAAAGCTACTTCGGAAAAGTAAGACCTTTCTAAATGTAAAAAACTGTTCCAAAGAAGAACGTGGTCATGTACCTAAGAATAATTATTGTATTCAGTCTGAAATGTGTTCTAACTTATAATATTTCATCAGCAGTGCATTCAATAACCTGTGTACTACATTACTGCTCTACTGCATGCCAAAAACCAGGAACTAAATCAAATTAAGAAGAATGTTACAAAAACCACCAATAAGCTAAAAATATTCCGAAACTGAAGTTATTGGCAAACATGAGAAATATCCATTTTTGAAGTGCACAAATTTGTGAGGATAGTAATGAAATTTAATTCATTGGTAAATATCATGAGTCAGAAGGTGAACAGCATGTAGCTGCTTCATTTTATACTTCAGTTAATACTTGTTTTTCTTAGAACACTAATACACTAATGTATTAATATCTGATTTGTCATGCTATTTTTTTCTAACATATGGAGATTTGTGTACAAGAGGGCATATTTTAGGGTGAAGAGTCTCAATACTGATTAAATTTCATCTCAAAAATCTATACAGTTACGATAAGGTTTCACTGTCTTGTGTATATTACCCATCTTTAGTTACATCATCTATGCACAGCTAACGAGGACAACATATTAAATAATAGTAAATACAGGTTGGAGTATCAATAATATTAGGAAAAATTTAAGTTACTGCTTACCGTAAGGATCACACATTGAGTTGCTGACAGGCACAACCAAAAACACAGTTACACATTTGTTGAACATCATAGCCAGACGGTCAAGCTTTGAGTTGCCACACAATTGATCTGCTGCCATCATACAATACAGTGTCACAAGAACAGCACAGTATACTGCTTGTATACATTAAGACAACAGTACATACCACCATGGAACTTTGAGGCTCACCGTGTTTTACATTACTAAGTTTTGATTTAAATGACCTGCCACTTATATTATATGTTGCTCACACATCACTTTATGAATTCAGACACAGATCATCTAATAACCATATTCTAAAGCTTGTCAAATAATATGGTGATGATTGCACAACCAAGACCTTTTCGAAGATCAAGGAACTCTCCACTAACATACTGCTTGTTCTCTATTGCAGTTTCTATTTTGCCTATATAACTATATAACTCCTCAATTGGCATGATGAGGCAAACTGCACTCCCTTCCAGCCCCACACGTAGAAAAGCTCCTTGGATGTATGAGGAATGAAACTCAAGTCTCAGGGATAGCTGTCAGTTACATTGACAGCACAGCAATGTTGATGGTTACCTTACCTAGTAGACTTTACATAAGCTGTCTCTCCATTTTAATAACACTTTATCTTAGAAATATAGTATCTCAAGATACATAGCTTACACAGTGTTTCTCACACACATACCCCAATATTTCATACATTCACAAATAACAAAGACAAGATATTGCACCATATTGCATTGCACATAATAAGATAAAATGCAAAACTGGATTCATTTCATATTTATCTATTGGGACTCTGCAATGAGGGAATAGAAGTGATAAGCATTTTAATTTGTGGAAATGAAATAGAATAAGGTTGAAATCCAGGCTATTGTTACAATAAATGTGAAGCAACAAGGTCAACACTTACAGTCTTGGAATATATATTGAAAATGCAGCAGATTTTTTCTAACAACCAATAAAGGAAGTTGTTAGTGCTATTGTCTGTGAATCTAGATTACAAGACACTATACAAAGGCAAATCAGAATGTTGTTGTCCCATACTTTTTTTACTAAATTATGGTTGTAAATGTAAAGTCACACATATATTTGCAGCATTGGGCCTTTCTTGGTTTGTGCTGATCTTATCCACATGTTGCTCTCACACATGCTATTGCTGTCACTTTTTAAAAGTGGTGGTTGTGATTCACATGTCCAGGGTATTAGAGCAATGAAATGTGATTCATTTTATATGGAGCAAGGGATGAATGCACATCAACATCTATAGGCTAATGCAGCCCATATATGAGGACAGCTCTCTAGCTTAGAGAACTGTGAGGTGGTGGTGTTGTAAGTTCGACAAAGACTATGAAGTCTTGCATGACAATGAGCAGTTGAGGAGACCACGTTTCATGCTGGCAAATGACAGTATTTCCCATGTGGCTGCAATGATAAAAGCAGATCAGAATGTGCACATCACAGCCACTTCTCAGGAGCTTGGTATATTGTGTGGGAGTGCTTACAACATCGTTCGTGTGTTCTTAGGGTACTGGGAGGCTTCACATCGGTGGGTGCACGGCGTGATGAAACTT
Organism: Schistocerca cancellata; assembly: GCF_023864275.1. Classification (NCBI taxonomy): domain Eukaryota; kingdom Metazoa; phylum Arthropoda; class Insecta; order Orthoptera; family Acrididae; genus Schistocerca; species Schistocerca cancellata. The sequence continues at coordinate 266,099,112 of NC_064629.1, forward strand.
AAGCAAATGATGTCTTCACTGAATCATCTGGAATGGTATTTCAAGGATAGTGAGTGTTTCCTGGACCCCATTGTTATTGGCAATGAAACATGGATATTGCAGTGCTGATTTTCAAGTAACAAATGCTATCTACCATCTTATCTGGGACATGGGATGATGTGTTACTAGGCAATAGAAGATCAGAGGATCTCAAGACATAATTGTTCACAGATAACAATTGCTGATTACAATCTGGACTGTGACAATATTATACAAGAGATCTTTCTTACTGCTGCTACTCTAGACAAAATTTTCGAGAATTTTTTTCTGTGATCTGAAGCATCACTAACTATGCAAACACATAAAAATATTACATGTCTGTGAGAGAATAGAAAACATTTGTTTAACATATTTGTACTCCCATAGTTCAATATCTTTCTATATCTCCCATTAACAGTTTGTATTGGGGGAAGTCAGGCAATAATGACATACCCAGGTAAAATGACATAGCTGATAGCAAGGCTATGGACAAAACCAGATGAGTCATGACACGTGCACTAAGCAGTGGAAAAAGGTCCATAGGGAATCCACTTCCTCCATATATTTTGATGAGCTGCCAGCTTTTGCATTGCTACTGTAAATGAAAAACTTACAGGTAAGTCTCCAACTTTTTACCTTTATTCACATATATGCATTTATTAGTGTTGTAGTAAATAGATGTTTGAGAAAAGTATAAGTTATGTTTTGAGACGTAGAAGATTCTGCTAGAGAGCACAGTAGTTGAAAATATCTCGAATGGATCAAGAAAGGTGTGTGAGGCTACAAAAACATAACACGTATCAGAGTAAAATGGCACAGTAGGTCATTTTCCTCAATGTGGACTCTAGTTCTATTCTGTGTGATCTTTGATGTTAATTAATATATTTATTTCACATATCTGTTTAAATTTAATAAGTACAGCAGTAGGTCATTCTATAATAAAATAAATTAAGAGAAACATTAAACATGAACTGATAAATATGCTATCATTCACAAATCTGATTAAATTACATATGCTAATTTCAGATGGCAGGTAATAAAGTAAGGAAATTGTCTAGACACTCTTGGGATGTGTTGCAGATGCAGCAGGCTATATATACTGTTACCAGCAGAGAGATGGGATGGCTGCAGGCATTTAAAGAATTGGCAGTTTCCCAGATTATGCTTACAAGAAGAAATACAAATATGAAGAAAATCTTCAATGGTGTTCAGAAAGTATTGGGTAGATTCCAATCAACTTTCAACTCTAAACTGAAGTGTGAATTGGTACAACACCTGCAACTATTGGAATTGTGCATATTTGGTATGACTATGAAGCAGTGCACTTCATATAGCTAAGAAAATCAAAAAGGTATCTTAGTTCTAGGACGGAAATATTATACGAAAAAGACACAACAGTGATGTTGCAAAGAGAATCAGAATCAGAATTTTTTATTATCCTATAACATACAAAGTCAAATCACAGATCTGATGTACTGGGGACCTGTAAACATTACATTTATATTACAATTACAATTTGTATATACAGTATTACAAAAACAATATATCAACACTCAAGTTTACATGTATTACAGAGTAATTCACTCCTGGAAATTGAAATAAGAACACCGTGAATTCATTGTCCCAGGAAGGGGAAACTTTATTGACACATTCCTGGGGTCAGATACATCACATGATCACACTGACAGAACCACAGGCACATAGATACAGGCAACAGAGCATGCACAATGTCGGCACTAGTACAGTGTATATCCACCTTTCGCAGCAATGCAGGCTGCTATTCTCCCATGGAGACGATCGTAGAGATGCTGGATGTAGTCCTGTGGAACGGCTTGCCATGCCATTTCCACCTGGCGCCTCAGTTGGACCAGCGTTCGTGCTGGACGTGCAGACCGCGTGAGACGACGCTTCATCCAGTCCCAAACATGCTCAATGGGGGACAGATCCGGAGATCTTGCTGGCCAGGGTAGTTGACTTACACCTTGTAGAGCACGTTGGGTGGCACGGGATACATGCGGACGTGCATTGTCCTGTTGGAACAGCAAGTTCCCTTGCCGGTCTAGGAATGGTAGAACGATGGGTTCGATGACGGTTTGGATGTACCGTGCACTATTCAGTGTCCCCTCGACGATCACCAGTGGTGTTCGGCCAGTGTAGGAGATCGCTCCTCACACCATGATGCCGGATGTTGGCCCTGTGTGCCTCGGTCATATGCAGTCCTGATTGTGGCGCTCACCTGCACAGCGCCAAACACGCATACGACCATCATTGGCACCAAGGCAGAAGCGACTCTCATCGCTGAAGACGACACGTCTCCATTCGTCCCTCCATTCACGCCTGTCGCGACACCACTGGAGGCGGGCTGCACGATGTTGGGGCGTGGGCGGAAGACGCCCTAACAGTGTGCGGGACCGTAGCCCAGCTTCATGGAGACGGTTGCGAATGGTCCTCGCCGATACCCCAGGAGCAACAGTGTCCCTAATTTGCTGGGAAGTGGCGGTGCGGTCCCCTACGGCACTGCGTAGGATCCTACGGTCTTGGCGTGCATCCGTGCGTCGCTGCGGTCCGGTCCCAGGTCGACGGGCACGTGCACCTTCCGCCGACCACTGGCGACAACATCGATGTACTGTGGAGACCTCACGCCCCACGTGTTGAGCAATTCGGCGGTACGTCCACCCGGCCTCCCGCATGCCCACTATACGCCCTCGCTCAAAGTCCGTCAACTGCACATACGGTTCACGTCCACGCTGTCGCGGCATGCTACCAGTGTTAAGGACTGCGATGGAGCTCCGTATGCCACGGCAAACTGGCTGACACTGACGGCGGCGGTGCACAAATGCTGCGCAGCTAGCGCCATTCGACGGCCAACACCGCGGTTCCTGGTGTGTCCGCTGTGCCGTGCGTGTGATCATTGCTTGTACAGCCCTCTCGCAGTGTCCGGAGCAAGTATGGTGGGTCTGACACACCGGTGTCAATGTGTTCTTTTTTCCATTTCCAGGAGGGTATATAACGACAGCGTTTACATAGTGAACATGTTTTTACAATAATTTATTTGACACAAAACTGCTAAGCTTAATTTACAGGTGATGTTTCCTTGCTCAGACTTCCACATCACCATTCACGAATTCTTCTATGGAGAAATAACATTTCCCCACTAACAACTTGTGTATCTTTGGTTTCAGTTGCCCTAGCTCCATGCTGTTTGTTTGTTTCTTTTTTAGCATGTTGTAGATTTTCATGCCCGTATATTTTGGGGTTTGGGCATATAACTTTAACCTATGAATAGGAAGCATGAAGTTTGCCTTATTCCTAGTGCTGTATTGATGCTTAAAATACTTGTCTGTGAACAACATAGGGTTACTGTATACAAAAATAGTCAGTTCATAGATGTACAAACAGCGAGCACTTAATATTCTTAGATCTTTCTTGTACACTTGACAAGTTCCACATCATAAAGGCTTCCATACCATACAATTGATCAATGGAACATGCAACCAACTAACTAACTATTTGCAAGCATGTGTCAGTTTTAACGATCCTCATTTGATAATTTGATGAAATTGTTAGTCAGTGGATGACAAAGATGTCAGTGGAATAAATCAAGAAACAGATGAAAAAGATGACAATTTTGCAATAGCCACTCATCACAGATCTGCTAGTGAACAAGAGTTGTTCAGTGGAAGATGTCAGGACTATGGTGGTGGGGAACTTGATGCGAACCTTTATGTTCCTCCAACAAAATACCTAAAATGTTAGTTAAAATAAAATGTGTTTTGAGTAGTGGTAAAGAAAAATGTGATGTCAGTGTTGAACATCAATTTTGGAGACTTTAATTTTCTGTCTATCGAGTGATATCTCCCTGTGCAAATTCAAACCCCGCAATTTAGTTTCATGTGAAAATTTACTCGCTACAGAGATACTATAAATTTACAGAATGTAAAATTGAGTTCTCTAACAGTTCATTTATGGGTAGGTCTTCTATTTAAAAAAAACCATATGTAAGCAAGTGATTTTATTAGAGAAAAAGTAAAATACTGTACTGTAGGCTTTATTTAATGCAATAAAATAAAAAAGATACTTTAAAAAATACTCAAATAAATGTAAAAATAAATCTTTTATACCGTTAACTTAAATTAAAATTTTCTAATGATGCTCCTTAAACCTCAATTTAAACTTAGTGGTCCCAGAGACCCAACCTCATAATCTACAGTACATTACAGAAATGTCGTGTTATGACTTGAGAATTAATGGAGGTTACAGTGTTATTATAAAGGCTGTTAGGGCATATCTGGAGGTTTCATAGTAGGAGAAATCAGAGATATAAGTATGTTAAAAGCACAACAAAAAGATAAAATAGCTGTGTAGGGAATAAAGTAATGAAAAAGAGGAAGAAACTGTGAGTTAGTAGTTCAGAAATCACTTAAAATACAGTCATCTCACACATAATGGGGCATAATAATGAAATAATTTAAATGATGCAATATATAGCACCTGCATCCTTAAAGGTAGTGAAACCATTGTCACCTTTTTGTGAAGTTGCCTTATAGAAAATGGTACCAAACAGGTGCTTTGTAGTGATATCAGTAAAGCATATGCACCATATTATTTCTTACATCTTCATCAGTTAGTGTGGAGGTTGCACCACAAATACTTGGAGCATTCAAAAATGGTTACTACTACAATGGTTTTGTGTCCATAGGAACAATTTACTGAACAAACAAATGCAGTATATACTACTGGTACTCGCCACAAATGTCTGTGCGCTTTGGCCATTGTTGTGGCAGTTTCTGTATTTGCATGGCAAACCTTTCTTTTCGTGTATCCTTGTGCCACTGGAGGATACCTCATTGAAGTTTGTTATTGGTGGAGAACTTCTTACCCTGCAAGACCTCTTTCAGTTTTCAGAATAGGTTGTAGTCACTAGGAGCCAGATAAGGCTAATATGGGTGGTGTCACAGCACAGTAAATGATAAGTCTGGTGTGGTGGGAATAGCTTGGCGACTGGCATCTGGCTGCACATTGTTGTGTTGGAGCAGTGAACTGCAGTAATGATCTATGTTGAGGGTCATATTTGGAGAGAACCAATCCACCAGTACTATCCTTTCCTGATCACAGAACAGTTGCCATTTGTTTCTGCATGAATAGACGCAGCTGTGACTTCTTGGGATGAGAGCTTATAGTGTGCTTCCACTCCATAGACTGGCGTACTTTTCTGGAGTCTCATGGAGGAACCATAACTCGTTGATGGTGACCAGATGCTTAAGGAACTCTGCTGGATCTGCAACTTATTTTTGCACCAACTGTTGGCATATCCTCACATTTCAGTTTCTGCGCAGTGGTGAGGGCATGGGACATCCATTATGCACACACCTTCTCCATCTTCAAATCATTATGAATGATGGTGTTCAGAGTTCTCTGTGATAGACCTGTTGCCTTCTCTGGTTCATCTAAACTGACTTGCGTGTGCCCAGCATCAAGCCATTGACACGCTGGGCATTGTTGATTTCTGTGCAGTTGCTGAATGCCCAGCGCTTATGTGAATTTTAGCAGAGCCTCTTTTATCATTAAACTCTGATACCCATTGAAATACAGATCTGTGATTTGGTGCTATTTCCCCACATATGGCTCCTAGCCTCATTGTGAATGTCTGAAGCAGTCACTCCTTCCTTTCATAGAAACCACACCGTCTAACACTGACAATGCTTGTTTACTTTGATGCTGTCATGTCTATGTCCAGAAGTGCACTCGCAAGACAGAAAAAGTGCTGCTGCATTCCACCACCTATGGGAAGCAGCAACATCATCTGGGGCCAGTAGACAGTATAACAGTCTATTCTCATACATACATTGACACATATTTTACACTGCTACTTTGTGGGAGTTATAGAGAGAGTGCCAATCAACATTAAATGAACTGTATAATTGGGCAACATGTGTAATATAATGACACTGTCTGAGAAAAAGTGAGGATTGAAATGAAATTTCGTGAGTTGAGAGGGTATGTGACTTTATTTCAGTGATTATGCAATTCAGTAAAATTTACAAAGAACTTGGCAGTGACCCCACTTATGAATATGACATCGCCAGGACTGGTTTAAGGGCAAACTGACACAAGTGGGCACTTGGGATTCCAAGCTGTGCACGAGAGGTAAGAAAGGATTTCCGTGATGTTCTGTTTTGTAATCAGTGTTACCTCAGCACTACAAGCAATGAGCTGAAGTCACACCTCATGGCTCTCTATACCATGACATAAAGAGTAACATTGCTGTGCCTCTGCAAACTATTGCAAGTGTTAGACCTCCCTTCAGTTTGCCACCATACCCATCAACAAAGGGCATTGGATGTAGTGGAGGACCATGATTAATCACTGAATACATTATGGTCCCTTACCTTAGCAGTCCACGGTTGCCTGTGATGGCACAACTCCAAATGCAGCCAATAGTGTTGTGGTGTTAATGGTGGCCTATGCATGGAACGCTAATTTTGTAATTTGGCTGCTGCTAGTCTCTGACCAATGGTTGCAGGGTGACAAATTCCTGACAAATTCTATAAGGAGTGCACATATGACAAGCACAGATGTGAAGGGGTCACAATGTGCTTGGTGGCCAATACAGGTGTTCCATCCTTCTTGTGATCAGACACAGTTGACCAGCACCTTAAGGACAAGTATACCAACTGCCTTCATGTTCCCATACATGGGACATTGTCACATCTACGTGCCTCACAAATCTGGATATTGCACAATGTGACCAAGTAGCCAAATGGAGAACTCCAGTGAGCCCCCTTTCAAATTCTGTGATGTGCTCAAAGTGCTGCTGATCACAGTACATGGCATCTCTGTGTCCTTCACAGTGATTGCTCAACATCTGTTGCTGTTTCTGACCACCTTATGCCCAACCAGGCATGGTAACATCACTAATGCACGCTGGTGGCCCTTATACATGATGCAGAAAATTTAGCAACTCCAGTCATTTACATACTAACTGATGATGTGTATGTTTATGATGTTACTTTGGCATCTGACCATGTCTTCTGGGTGAATCACTAGTTTTGCCAGGCAGTGTGCATAACTGTACTACATTGGCTTGTAGACCCTACTGTGATAATTATAAAAACTGTTACTATGGTGAAAATAAGTGACCTTACATGATACATACAATGATTTATGTGTTCAGAGAAATCAATGGATCAGATAATAAACAAACATTTTACACTATAGCTAGAATATAAGTGCAACTACAACCATAAGAAACCTCAAATGTGATTCCATAACATTTTGCAAGTATAAGTGATGAATTGTATTATCTTGGTAATTAAATCTCAAGCACTCACAGAAATAATTGACATTGCTACATCTCACAATATTAAGATGCTGTTTCAGCTTATTTGTGCTGCATACACCACATTAAACTGTATAATAACAAAGTAAATAGGCATCTGTTGTTAATAGCAGGACATAATCTCAATATACTTTCTTTCTTACTTCAATCAGTAAAAGACTGGGCTTGAATAACGACACTATAGAAAGGATAGGCTCATATTCAGCACAAAGAGCAGATGTTGAATTAGAGACAGGCACAATGAAAAGAAAATACTAGACATCTTTCATCTTTTGAACAAAGTCGTTCTTGAGATGTAGAAAACACACAGGTTTTATGCACACATGGTTATAGGCTCTGGGCCTTAGCAGCCAGAGAGAGTGTATATGCATGCATGGGTTGCCCTTGTGAAACTTCTGAAGAAGGACTTTGTCAGATAACTAATATATTTCTAGCATCGTTTTTCATTGTTCCCATCTGTGACTTAATGCCTTTTCTTCTTTTCTTTGTAACTGTTGATGAAACATGGAATTTGAAGTGCATATGAAAGGATACATACGTAACTCTTCACTGCATAACATGATTCTCTTTTGGCACTAAAAGTGTTACTATAGTCATTTTTCTTTTCAGATCTGGTATGGGAAACAATAATGAAGAACTTGAGTTCTATTTCTTTGAAGACATCATGTTACAGAGATTTTGCTACTAATGGCAATGCTGGAAAAATCAGCAACAAATATTGTGTGAGATGTCCCCTCATCAGGTCATAAACTGTGACACAATGGCAAAAAGTAAATTTTGTGAAGTATATCTGGACCATCTGTTTAATGAATTCATTTTAATTCAATCTAATTTCTATAGTCATTACAGTATCAAAGGAACATAATATTTCGCCTAGAGGTCTGTCTTAAAAACAGCATTTTGAGTAGTTTTGTATTGCACTTTCTCTCATTTGTTCACATATAGTACACCACTGAGGTTCAAAAGTCAAGAGGACTGGCAAATTATTTCATCCCACCCTATACTACAATGATTTGATAAAATGCCCGTGGATCTGAATGTATTAACTTGGTCTCTAATTATACTGATTACTTCTGGTATGCTAATTAGAGGAATAGATACTACATTTTGCTCATCTTTTTGTGTATGGCCAGTGGAAGGTTCATACCTATGATAACTGTAATGTCAAGTAAGACTTTTGTATACAAGAATTTGTTGCTGATGTTCAGTTTCAAATTAACTTTTATGAATGATCCTGTTCATAATGTGATTATGACTTAGTAGCTCACAATGTTGCTAAAAAGTAAATATTAAACATATTCTGCTCATCCTTTGATTTCTTTTTAGGACGTAAGTGATTTGTTTGCCATAGTATAAGACTGAAACTATTGTCAAATATTACTGCTACCCTTCTTGTGTGCTTTTCTTCAGTAGTAATGTTGGGAATTTTCAGTGAAAATGCAGCTATAGGTATCTTTTACATCATAATTACTGCTACACATGGTTCCAATATATGAATCCAATACATTCTTGGGTGCAGCCCATTCACTTACATCTGCATCTACATCTGTACTCAGCAAACAATTGTGAAGTGCATGCCAGAGGCTACATCCTATTGTACCACGTATTAACATTTTCCCATGTTAAATTTGTGTGTCAAGATCAGGAATAATGTGTGCTAAAGTGTCTCTTTGTGTGCTGTTATTAGTGTAATCTTGCTTTGCCATCACTGCTGGAGTAATTTATTGGAGACGTGTATATGTCCCCAGAACCCTCACTGGATACTGGCTCTCAAAACTTTATAGGTTGGTTTTCATGGCATAGTGATATCTGCCATCAGATGTCTGACAAGAACACAATTTGCAGAACACTTACATGACATAAAACCAGATTGTACAATCCAGGCTTTCACAGGCTGTATCCATAGCCTACCCACAGTAGTATTGGTTTTATGGACATTAAGCTGTGGTATAAAGCCTCTTTCTGTGTCTAGTGATTTGTCACCTACTGTGGGAGATATTTGCAGATGATATAAAGATATATTTAGTTACTTTTTGAAAAATTTGTCTGGCAAAACAAGTTTGCACTATAAAATTAACTAACTACATCGTTATAGCTTCTGATCCTGTGATTCTTAGTAGCAGATGAAACATTAGGCACAAAAACATTCTTTAGACCATGGCCAAATCCTATAAAACCAGTGTCACCAATGATTTAAAACATATGTATGCTATAGCCACAATTTCCCTTACTTTTACATGACGGAGGGAGCTACTCATTATTAATTTTCACTCATATTTTTTGATGCACTGGTACATAGGAATTAATACAATTATTTTGATTAGTCCCCCTTAAACATCCCAACAACCACCACCACCAACAAACAATTATTTTGAGACTTGACTAGTCATTTTGCTATCCAACTGTTTTAGAGGACTTGTATGAGATCTCTAACTGGTACCTAATGTCAGACAAATGCTGTGATGCTTAATATTAGTGGGACACTTCTTGCAGCTATTATGACCATTTATTATGAGGTATGGTATCTAGGACAAACTCATTCCATTGAATCTCAAGTCTATTGGGGTGCCATAGATGAAATACCACTTTCTGAAGGAGATATAAAGATTCAACATCCTACTAAGAAGATGCCTCCACATTGCTGTAATGGACTACACTTAAAGCACATTCTTGAAGAAAAGCTCTACACTCCCAATGTAAAATTAAGACTCAAGTTCTTTTCATGTATGGCTTGTAAAAGTAATAAAGTATTATAGTTCAGTCATTGGAAGAACTTCTTCGAACATACATGAGAGAAGAATATATTTTGATGGAAATCTTAAAATATGTTACACTGAGTAATGCTTTGGAAGTCTAAGACTCAAGTTTACTCCATTACTTATGTTCTTAGTGTAAATGTAAAGATTTTATTGTCTATAGAGAACGTCTATAGGGAATGCCTAAAGGAAGTCTTCCATCTTTAATTTGAAAATGTCAATTTTATTACAACCAGTTTTCATTTTTACTGGAAGCTTATTGCAAATGGAAGCTGCAAAATGACTGTAGTAAGTTATTTACACATTATGTGACTCATTCATGTCACACTATGTACTGAAATGTTATGGAATAACTGAATAATTTACTTTACATGGCACATAACAATATTAATATTTTAATAAGACTGCATGTTGACTGTTTACAGATTACTATATATGTGTAGCAACTGATGTAATAGACTGGAGGTCTGTCCTAAGAGTCACCAGGTACGTTCTCGATGGTATTTTGGCAGACATTTGCAGTTTTGTTTTTTCAGTGTTTAACATGACTCATCACAAACAAATACTGCTCATCACATCTTTTGTGCACCTCATGGTGTTGATGGAAAGTGTCAGTTTGTTTCCTCTTACAACAAAAAGAGTTTTAAATGGCCCAGTTGATAGAGCAATGCAAAATTAGTCTATAGCTATGTTCATGTGTTCAGTATGCATTAAGATGGATAGTAAAACCTGAAGAATAACCAATTTTCCATCAGTGACTGACTTAACAGGGCTGCCGCATTGTGGTAGTGATCAGCACAGGCCATGGTGGCACATGAGTTACTGCTGGAGTATTGGTTATTCATGATGTTTTAATATATCTTCTCATACATATCAATAAAACAAATATCACACTAGACTTCTTTGTGACTACCCTTTTGAATGGGCACAAAAAATTCTGTTTTCAAACTAATTTTGTTTCTAACAAATCGACACTTTCCATTTACATTGCCAGTCATCTGAAAGATGTGATGAGCAGCATTTGTTTGGGCTGACTCTAACCACACAGTGCAAAAACAAAATCACAAATACCTTGTGAAACATCAGAGAAAACATGCCTGATGATCCTTAGGAGAGACACTCTGTATAGTATTTTGTGGTATAGAAGGAATTACACAAGTTTATTTGTTGAACTTACTTTCAAATGTAGCTTCAGTATGCGTAGTCATTTTATATAATCTGAGAAAAGCACACATGAGCATTATTCAGCACTTTCTATTCTAAAGTCGGTATTAATGGAGAGTTTTCTTGTTTTAGTTTTCCTTTTATGGCCATCATATTTCTTTCTGATCCACAATTTTATCAGTTGCTTCAGTTTACATGAGTGACTATGTGCATTGAAAAGCAGTAGCTAAAATGCCAAAGTCCTTAAACATATGCTTGTAAAATTAGTGTGGGTTACTATGTTGTAGTGGTGATACAGCATGTTTTTTTCTATAACGATGCCTTTTATTTCTTAAATGTGAGTAACACCATAATATAATTCCTTGGGACATTATTGAATGGTAATAAACAAAATAAACATTCTGAAATTAGAGAGGATACTGATAGTTATAGTGGCCTACTTTTCATTGGTACTGCAAGTAAATTGGAGCTGAAAGAGATTAAATTCTTATATAAACTTCTTTCTTTTTGCAAAGTAATGTTCACAATCCATGCTTTAATGGGCAAATCAATGTCACAAATGAGAAAAGCACCAGTTTGATAACTCAGCATTACACTGCCGTATAGTACCCACCCAGATACATTGTGCCAATTCATGTTTTAAACAATTTGTTCAATTTTATTCTTTATATTTTTCTGCATCAGCATGTAATATAACTAGAGCTATTTGTGAACACTGGGTTGTAAAACTTTTGATGGATACCTGTACTAATAAAATTTTGATTTCAGTTTTTAACTAATGCCAGGAAACATACATTAAATATTTGTCAGGTTTTTAATGCATCATTAACATTTTGATTTTTATAATTATTACTGTTAATTTGTTCACATGTGGCAATGGTAACTGTTTCTCATGCCCCTCTCCAGAGTTGAACACCAATTAATTTTTATATGTTCCAACGATGATGGGTGCTGAACCTAACCTCAGTTTTTAATGAAATGGCATTTAGAAGATATCACATCAGAACAAAGGCCTGCAACTGTGTCAGAGCTATTCAGAGACACTGGATAAACTGACAATTTGGTTTTGATTTAATTCAAACATTGCTTTCATTTATGGTTAGGAGTTAGTTCACTGCAGCATCCTGAGCACTCCTTATCCTCTTCTCAGTAATACATGATTTTAGTATGCACCATGAAACATTTGCCTTTCACACTGTTCTTTTCCATGAATATCAGTATTTGGGCTATGGTTGTCCATTTTGTTTCACTTATCATTATCTTTGTGATCATATGATAATACCAGTACCATTATTTATCTAAACAAATTGTTCACTGGTACTTTTATTCTGCTTGTGATATTTAAAATGGTAGGAACAATTAGAGAAAGTAATGTTGGTTGTGGAATAAGCATTACTTTGTCAATCAAGGGCTGTATTGTGCACATCTTATGAAGGCTGTCATAAGATGTTCTCTATAAACATCTATACAGCAAGTGGGCTCTTATTTATAAATCTTTTATTTACAAAGGGGTGTGCTTTTCTGAAAGCAGATTGGTTTTATTCAGGATTTCAATGCTCCATAAGATTCCCCATTCATTTGGCTACAAGTCCATATTTCTCAACATAGATGAGGGAGATCAGTTCAATGAAGTTCATTCAGCTGAGCAGTGAGGTGTTTGGTTGTGAGCCATTGATTACATTGAATGACAGTGTCCACATGCACCAACAAAGCATGGCACATGGGAGGTAGGACAGGTTTGTTGTGCAACCTAGTTGTGATGACAAGACACCTTGCCGAATGACTCATAATGCTTTTATTTACTGCCTAGTCTCTGTGGACATTCTGTAAATGTATATGCAATGCTCTGTTTGTCCATCAAAAGAAACTAAATGACCGCTTTCTGCTTGGAATGCTACCACCTATCAGAACTTCATGAAACTATAGGGCTGAAGTGGTACTACTTCATGATACCCATAACAAATTCAGCATTTTACAACTGAAATTGGCCAAGAAAAGTATTATGCAGTGTTACTTATTGAATGCCCATCATACTGTCTTGGGGTATGACTCAGCCTTTATTTCATTTTGGTTGTAATAAAATGTGTTACAGCATGGTGGAAATTAAATAGATATGAAGAAACTCTGTTAAAGGAATGATACACTTTTTTGAAGTGAGAGGCGGTTTCTAGCTTCATGTGCTTTCTAAATGCAATATCACCCACCTTAATTAAGACACAAGCAGATGAGTCAGCTAGAGCTATTTAATAATTCACTGTGATTTATTCGCTTTTATGTTGACTTTTTTAACAGTTTAATTCCCTACAGTTTCTGTGAACCAGACCTGAACACAAAAAGTGAGGAGAATAGCACTCCATGCCAACCAGTAATGTGAAGGTGTGTGTGTCCATTGCAGCTGATGCGATAGTGACTTCCTTGATTGAGTGGTGTATGTTTCCACCAACTCAACATTAAATCCTGAGCTTTCTGGTCATCAGAACTCATGACGTTAGGCCACAAGTATCTAGTTCTGCCAGTAGATACAAAACTCAGCGAGTTGTCTTTAGAGAGAAATGTCCAATGCCTCTATGGCAACCATGTTCCTGTCTGTGGTAGTAAGTACACATGGTTAAAAACCAAGTGAAAACTACATTTTTATAGCTCTGTCACAAAGGCAAAACCGTAAGTTAAAATTGTGGAAAATATGCTAGTAAATGTGTTTTGAACTATTCTATTCTTTTTGGAGCAATAATACATCTCTCTAGTGCTGTTTATGCTAATATATGTCATGGTTCATCAATAAACTCTCCACCATCATGTTACATGTACCTGCTTTGAAGTTTATTCAGGAGACAAATCGCTAAACTAACAAGAACATATTTTACTAATTAAGATGTCGTAAGATTTGTGTTCCATGTGAGCTGAAGGAAGCTAAAGTCCAAACACACATTATGCCAGATAATATGAACCTCAGAATAGAGATTAATGTCAAAATGTAGACAACAAATGCGCCTATGTGCTGTGTCATGAGACTGCAACCTTTATGCTGAAGTACTGTGAAGGGGATCTGCTCAGCTAAATACCCTCAAGCAGGTAGTTTTTCACCGCAAACAGAGCTACAGCAACCAAATAAACCAGTGAAAAACAACTGGTCACAATTTATCAACATCAACAAAACCAAGACAAATCCTTGTGTCCTGGATCATGATAAAACTGAGACTGAGGCTTTGTCACCAGAATGAATTGGGAGAAGAAATATAGTCTATTACAAATTCGTATGTTTCCATACTTGGTGGAGTGAATGATTTTTACAGAAACAAACTCATATGGTAACACATAACTCTGAGGGTCATTGTGACTAAAGTTTGCTTTTTGTTAACAATTATTGTGACAGGCATGCTTCACTATAGTCATCTATTAGATTCTAGTACATAAAAATTCAAAAGGCTTGGCAGTATCTACAGAAAGATCTGCTGGTCAACGGCAAAGACAATTTTCTTGGGTATTCTATACCTCCTCTGCTTACTGCTAATGCCCACTGATTTATTCTTTCTTCATTCTGTGTAGAATTTCTGTAGCATATGAAATGCATCGGTATTATTGATGTAACTTCCTGGCTCATTAATCTGGTTTTAATCTGTGATGATGTTTTATTTTAGTGGCCACTCTTCTCCAGAACAGAAATTCGTTCTGGAGCATTGCTGATGTATATAAGTCATTTCACATGTCTGTTTCAAGTTACAATTTATTTCATGTTAGCCATATTTGAAAATCAGATAATGTTATTTTTAGTAGAAGTTTATGATTCAGTATTTATTTTAATTTATGCTTGTCAAAAAATATAGGACTTAAGGAACAGTAAAAAAATTGCCATAATGGAGATTCAAACCAGAGACTGTTCCACTATCAGCCATCACCACTATATGTTCAGCTATAGGCATCTCATTAACATGTGTGAATTGTATTCCACCACTTAACAGACTTGGAAATAATCTCAATTGTAGAGCCAACATTGTTTATTTTCTGTTTTTAAATTATTTTGCACTGCTTTAGGAGACTTAAATCTGGACACAGACTTTCAAATCCTATAGCAATGTGTAAAGAGAAAACCTCATTTACATGCTCATTAGTGTAAAATCTGTATCACCTGCTGTCTGATGAGAGTGCCATCAGATAAGAAATCTGACCATAATTTAAATACACTGCAGTCATTTTCACAAGTATGGAAAAGAATGACTACTGAGTGTACATCTACTAGTAGGTACTTGGTGGCCTGACCTCATGAGCTGTGACCCCAGAATGCTCAGGGTTTAACATAGAGTTTTTCATGTTATTATCCTGGTAGATATGGTTGATAGATGGTTGCACATCTGTGATCTGTATGTTGGGCCATCTTCTTGTGGTGTGATCCCATGCATGGGTTACAGTGTAATAGTAATTCATGATTTTTATGGTTGACTTTTGTCCAGTACTTTACTATGACCAAAGTAGTGACACTATGGTTAAATTGGAAGAAATGTTATTTTGCAGAACCAGGCTACTGTCATGTTCTTATTCTTCCTTTTAAGTTAAATAAGTGTGTAAATTTACAAGTGCCAGTTTAATGGCAGCTAGATTGAGCAGTCAAAGAATCACAACAATTAAGTATTTCTTAAATGTATTTCATGGAGATGAGTAACTAGCTGGAGTAATGGGTCTGATATTGTAACTCTTGGTTGCATGTGGATAAGAAGTATCTCTGTAATATAAAGTGACCATTCTTGATGGGAGCAATACATATTTACACATAACGTCATGTAAAGACAAGTACGATGGTTTGCTTACAAATTTCAGGCTTATATTCAAAGCTTTTTAATTTCCATTGCTCATTACCCAACATAGTACTGTGGCTTTCTGCATTCATAAGTATTTCAAGCAGGTTGATATGTACTTGAATGTCAGCTTATCAAATCAGACAATAAGGAAGTACACAAGAGAGTGCTGAGAATCTCAATTAGGAGGGAGGGGACAAATACTCAGCCAGTCTGCCTTTATTCACTTCTGTGTCATTTGGTTTATCCATAATGTAAAACAGGATTTTGTTTACACATCCTTCAAAATAAGTTATATGTTAATGTAGTAACCTAATGCTAAGTGTTCATTTATTTCCGAACAGCAGTTTGTAAATCACTAGCTCCACATGTGAATAGTGGTTTAACTCACATGTTCTTTAACTTCCTTGGCCATGGTTTCCATGTTCCAGGTTTCTCACTAGAACTGAACACCAATTAATCAGTTTCTGATACCAAGTACAACATGCTCAGCATGTGTCATAAATTGTTGATAAGGCCAAGGTGTCAAATATGTGTCACTGGCATAACTAATTTCTGTAATACCATTGGTTTTGATCTCATATGAGGGCCCCTTCATCTCTGGAAAGGAGTTAGTGTGCAGTACTACTCTGAGTACCAATATACTCCCATAATATTTCTTCGACAACTAACTGCAAGACTCTAGTTTTGCTGCATTTGCTCTCTATTTTCTCAGTGTAAACTATACTTCCCACCTGGCAATACTATCCTCATTATTAGTAGTAGGATTCTTTGTGACGAATTTCTGCAACTCTGTTGTATGTGTACCTCATAATACGTACAGTTCCCATATTCTTCAGCATAACATTTTAATACCATTGGAAACAGAAACTAGTTGCCTAATACTATTTTAACTCCACCTGAGATATTCTAATTGACATTCACCATGTGCATGATTATGATTATGGGCACAGTTGGAAGTTAAAATTGATATTTTGCTTTGACATAGACTATTATCTTTCCTGGATCGTAAACTATATTTCATGAATGTTGTATAGCTATACTATACTCTTCAAATCACTTTGTGGTGTCTGGTAGATTGCATTTCATGTACCATTATAGTTTTATCCCATCCATAGTCCATCTATGAATTGTGCCCAGGTAGAACTACTACTGATAAACCTGTATACAAGTGCTAATTACACTAATCATGTCGTGGTGGTCATCTTGGGTGCACTATATGTGAGAAAATAGTGTATTGGTCTGCTGTCCCCGGAATGTACACTCTAGGAATTTCCAAAATAAGACTCATACAACACATTGATACCTGACATAGACTTTAGCATTCTTCTTGTTTAATAGTAAATCTGTTAATCATAACAGAAAATCGGAATCTTTATATAAAAATCTATATCATATGGTATGGGTGAAGAGCACTTGAAGTAGCATTGTAATATCCTCCCTTCCCTGTTCCATTTGCAAGTGGTGGATAGGAGAATCAGTATCTGAAAAACTCCTTATGGGCTCTATTTTCCTTATCATGGTCATTTTCTGGACTGCTGCCCAATTGTTCTGCATGTACATCTACATCTACATTGATACTCTGCAAGCCACCAAATGATGCATGGGGGAGGGCACCTTGTATAACTGCTAGTCATTTCCTTGGAACATATGCTCTCAGAATCTGGCAGTTAGCTGAGTACGGTAAACAGATACTTCACTCTGACACTAACAGATCTGCTTGTTTTATGGCTAATTCTGTTACTGGACATTGAATACATACATCTATATATGTACATTTAGGAATGCCATGGTAAGTAGATACTTTGAGATTCTCAGTTCAACTTTTTTTAAGGTTTATTTTGTTGATCAATATTGTATTCTCCACATATCTCATTAATGCTATACAGTACACAGTATTTCTGGTACAGCAACCACTTCCTTTGATTCCAGCGACATTCCAGGTAGGTACATGAGAAGACAACTGACACCAATCCTCCTAATAAGCACTAATTTGTCAGATGTCTTTATCACTTCTAGGAATGTAATAGTATGAACAACTTTTGAACTTATAGTCTTGGAACTCTGAGAATTAATCATGATCAGCAAATTGATAGTAGATGTTCGGATTGTCACATGTACTTGTCATGTGATTAATAATGTTGATGAATATTAAAGATATACAAGAATATTAGGCAAGCCAACTTACAGTGTACATCTGGTGCCAGGATTATTTCCTCCCATCCCTGTTGTAATTGTGAATGGTGCATGTGATAACGTAGCATCATTTGAAGTCCTTATGATCTTAGATTTTTTCATCATCCTCTTTTAGTGGTCCAATGTATTGGATGATGCAATAATTTCCCCATATATTCTTGAAACATATTTTCTTGAAATTTGGACATTTAATTGTTTATGGTAAATAGATACTTGACTTTGAGACTCTTCGATCTATCTGTTTGATTGTTATTTCTGTTGACCATTCAAATCCTGTATCTATACTCCAGATGCCACCTTTACACTCTATGATGTAGTGTACTTCTGTGTTTCAGTAAACATTTTGTTTTGTTCTGTGTTTAATCAAAAATGGTAAATATGATGGCAAGTGTAAATGATCTTCCTTATGAGCTTTTAGTTGTCAGATGTTTTGGTCTTTATCACTTTTAGGAGCAAAGTGTGAAATGAAGTAATACTTAGCCTGACAAAACTCAGTACATTTGATCTTGAAATTTTGACAAAAGTTCGTTTTCAGTAAATTGATGATGGATTTTGTGGATGTTAGATTTACTTGTTCATGGTAATAATATTTATAAAAATTAAATATCTGTGTGTGTATTTGGCAACCAACTCACAGTATAAGTTAGAGTATAGTTCTACTAGCATTAGCTTTTCCTCCATTCCCTGTTCCATTTCCTAATGATGCATGGGAAGTAGTGCTGTCGATTAAACTCCTTCTGAGCTCTAATTCTTTTCAACATTGTAATTATGTGAACCCATGTATTGGATGATGTAATAATATCTGAAACTGTTCACAGAGAGTATCCATTTGTGATTTGGACAATTAGTCATTTGTCTTTCGAGACTGACTGATCTTGTTTATGGCTATTTCTCTTAAAGGACATTGAGTAAATATATCTCTACACCACATGCCAGCTTAATGGTCGATGGGAAAGTAATTATGATCAGTGTTTGCTATGGGCTCTTGTTCGTTGAACTTCTCTGCATCACTTATAAGAACAATGTTTAGATAGAAGTAATACTTAGCCTGACCAATCTTAGAATGTATGTCCTCAGAATTTTGTCAATGAAACATTGTCATTAAGCTGATAATGGACTTTGGGGCTGTTGGACCTACTTCATATGTGCTTAATATTGCTGATGAACCTTAAAAGATCTACGTCAGTACCAGAAATCCATCTAACAGTGTGTATGTAATTGAGGGTCCTTCTGCTACCATTGTTATTTCCTCCCATCCCTGTTGCATATAGGAATCGTCCATTGTTAACTGGGGTACTTCTAGTACCAATGTCATATTCACTCATCCTTGCTGCATTTGTGAATGGTACATGCAAAGAAATACTGCTCGTAAGCTCTAATTTTTCAGTCATTGTCATTTAGTGGAACCATGTATTGGAGGATGTAATAACTTGCCTAGCTATTCCTGGATTGTATGCTCTTATAATTCAGACAATCAATTGTGTGCGGTTAATACACTGGTGTGCTAAAATTAGGTACAAAATTTAGCTTTACATGACATGTCACTGCTATGTAATATAGCTTGTTCTAACTCAGACCATACATTGAGAGAACTGCTAAAGTATAGTACTGATCTTTATAGAGAGAAATACATAATGAGACCAATAGATGGTACTTTTATTCAAAGACAGTAATTGCAGTGAAATCACCATTATTCATGATATTATCCTGGACATGATTCTTAATAGGATATTTATTCACCCCAAATGACATTAAAAGCTCTGTAATGTCACCCCATGCTGTTCACCAGGTTGGTAAAGGGCTCTTGTTGTGGTACAGAATTCCATTCTCCCATGAGCGTAATTGACAACTTCTGAATGGTCATTGATGAATTTGGACATGCTGCAATATGTCTCCCAAACACATCCCACATGTACTATTTGAAATGGAGTTGTGGCCTAATGAACTGCAGAAAAAGGCACACTGGGAAATAACACAGTGTTGCAATTACCATGATTGGTGAGGTTACCATGTCCAATGAGTTGGAGGTCAGTACACCCATGCAACAAAATACATTCCCACAACATTACTCATAGAACAGTAAAATGATCATATTTGTCAATGATAATGGGTGCATTATACATTCCAACCTGTCACGATATGAGGGTACATCACTTCTTTGAAAACTTTATACTCACTGGTCAGCATCAATGGGGCACTTTACTCCTTCCCCACATGTGTATTTTCAGGGGTGCACATGGCCCTGATTTCATTCTTGTGGATGAGGTTGCATGACTCCATCAAATAGTGTAGCTGGACGAGCTCTTGGAATGATAGGATATTCAGCAAATGGACTAGCCTACTCAATCCCCCAACTTAATCCCATCTACCTCATGTGGGATGCATTGGTGAATATGAATTGCAGTGCATCCACATGCACCAGTGACCATCCACAAGTTGTCAGGAACATTGGAGAAGGTCTGGAACATTCTACCACAAAAACTCCTTAGAGTTAGTTTCATGTCATCTAGTACTACAGATGATCAAAGGACTAAGTAAACCTTCTGGCTAGCATGCGAGAATACTGAAATTGCTGTCTGTGGTGAATACACACCATATTAAGAACCATGTCTCAGACTTTTTTAATGTTGAACACATCAGCATGAATAACAAAACCTTCAGTGTGATTATTGTCTTTGAATAAAGGTATCATTTCTGTTTGTCCCATTGTGATTTTCTATCAGTTACTTTCCATACTATACTAGAGCAATTCTATATATGTATGGTCCAGTTCCATTGAGCTATGGTATTTGTCCATGATGCATCATGCAAAAGTTAGTTTCATCCTATGTTTTTCTCACCAGTATTGATAATTTAATTTGAGACTGACTGATCTTACTGACCATTACTTCTGTAAAGGACATTGAAAACATACATATATAATTCACATTCTAGCATGAAGCTGTGTTGTAGAGAGAATTTCTGGTAACACATACATCTTTTATTTCAAATAGAAAGATGGTAAATGGGAAGACAGTTGATGACAGTACTCCTCATACTCTATGAGCAACATGCAAAAGAAAGTATCATTTGCACAAATGTTCTTGTTATGTATGGCCTCAGAATAATGTTAGTGAACAGAGCCAGTTTAATTGAGAGTGGACATTGAGGTTATGAGAGTGTCTTGTTCATGTTTAATAATGTTGATGACCACTAGAATGTAATTTCTCTGAATGTAATAAGTGTATCATATTCATTTAATTGCTAATGGGCTCAGAGGTTGTCAGATCTACCTGCTTCATGTTTAACAATGTTGATCAAAAGAAAAGATCTACATGGGTGCTTTGCAAACTGCCTTTATTATGCGGTAGGTTGTATTTTTTGCAACATTCCTCTCATCCCTGTTGTGTTTGTGAATGGTGTGTGGAAAGAACCACTGTCGAGCTGAATTAATTTGTTGAATTGTTAATCATTGGTCTCATAACATACATACACTAATTATTTGATTAGTATACTGGAGACACATCAAAATATTGTTAACACAATTTAACTGATACAAAGCTACAGTTGAAAAGAAATATTTCTGTTTAAAAAGTAATGCAACTATTTTGTGAAAGGATACCTCCACATATTCAGATAACAAGACAGTTTATAAACCACATCCTGCACAGATATTCAGCTCATTATTCACATATCTTGAACCGAGCAGTACCATCACTGAAACAGAGCACCGTGTAGGTTTCTTTTCAATGAATCTAGATTCATACTCAAAATGTTCTTGGCTTTTAATTAGTTGTATTTTCATTCCCATGTAGTGGGGAGTCTGAGCATATAAGTTGAATGACGAACGGGAGCATAAACTTTATTTCTAGTATTATAAATGTGATCAAAGCAGTTGCGTTTTCAGGGTTCTAAATTGGTACACAAAAAACAATAATATCATATTTATATGGGGAGAGTACTGTTAATAATTTCAGAATTTTCAATGATGGGTGACATGATTACCTTGTGACTTTTTCATCAAATTCACTGCATTGACCTAATTATTGGTGGATGTAACAATATGCCAAACCATTCGTGGAATGTATGCTGCCAGAAGTCATTGTTTACTGTAAGTGGTTAAACAACATTGCAAAAACATATCTGTCCTCCATATACAATGTTATTACTGTGCATTGGAGAATACATTTTGTTCCACAATCTTGTCCATTCTTTCCACATTCAAACACTAATGGTATATCGGCAGAGTACTGTTGATAGTCCTTTTAAGAGCTCTAACTTGTCAGAAGTACTTCTTTTTACCATGGCTTGGAAGAATGTGCTGGCAGAATTGATAATTTCATTAATGCATTTTTTAATGTGTGCTCTTGGGATTCTGAGAGTATATGATGCACAATAAATTCACAATGGACTGTGGGGTTGTATCATTTACTTACCCTATGGTTGTTAACATTGATGAACATAAATAATCTCCAAGAGTAGACCACAAAGCATCTACAATGTGTACAACAGAGCATTTCTTGCACCACTATAATCTCTTCTCACCCCTGTTGCGTTTTTTAATGGTGCATGTGAAGAACCAGTGTGGATTCACCTCTGTATAACATTTAAATCTTTTTTATGATGCAAATTTTTTGGACACACATGATAGAGGATGTAATATTGCGCACAGCTATTCCTGGAATGTATGCTCCTATAATTTAGGTAGTTGGTGCTGTACAGTAAATAGATACTCACCTTTGAAATCATCTAATCTTCTTGTTTTTGGTTATTTGTGTTAAAGAAGGTCTCCATGTTTATGGATTCTTGTGTTAAAGAATATTGAAACCATACATTTATACACAACATGCCCACATAATGCTGTTTGGTGGAGAGAACTGATGGTACCACAACCATTTGTGTTTATACAAGATAAAATCACGAATGCTACATGCCAAATGTAGCAATGTGTATGAGGAAGTAATATTTACCCTGCCCAATCTTGGAATGCATGTTCTCATAATCTTGTCAATAATTCATGTTCATTTAACTGAGAATGGATTTTGAGGTTGTCAGGTCTACTTGCTTGATGTTTAACAGTGTTGACAAACCTTAGAGATCTACATGGGTATTCAGCAAATCATCTCACAATGTGTAGTAGAAGGTACGTCTGGCAACACTACACTTTTTCCCCATCCCTGTTCCATTTATGAATGGTGTGAAGTACTACTACATATTTAAATCTGCATCAGCTTTGATTGTTTCATCATGGTAACTCTGTGGACCCAAAAATTGGAGAATTTAATAATTTGCTCAACTGTTGTTGGATTATATTCTCTTGTAATTTGAACAGTTAGTCATGTACGGTAAGCAGATACTCAACTTTGAGACTGTCTGACCTTCTTGTTTATGGGTACTTCAGGTGAAAAAACATTGAAAACACACACACACACACACACACACACACACACACACACACACACACACATAAAATTTTTCTTGGTGGATGAAAATTCACTCAAATGAAGAATTTATAGATAGAGTTGACAACTATTTAGCAGGCCTGTGGGATCAAGGCACAGGAACTTTGTTGAACCAAGTGCATTAATCTACAAGGAGACTATATTGAAAAATATAAAAAAAATGTTCCTGTGATGTAAGTCCTTTTTTCTGTTCTGGTCATAGAACTTTTCAAACCACCCTCATAATAGTTAGCCCAACCTGTGTTGGAATGTATGTTCTCAGAATTTTATCTCTAAATCATTTTCATTTAATTGAAAGTGGACTTTGAGTTGGTCATATCTACTTCATATGTAGTTAATAATGTTGATGAAAATTAGAGAGCTGCATGTGTACTGAAGAAACCGTCTTAGAGTGAGTGACAGGGGGTCCTTTTGATATCACTATCATTTCCTTCCATCCTTGACATTTACAAATGGTGCTTGGAAAGAACCATAAAAACTAAACTCCATCTGAACAGTCCTAGAAGGCCATTTTCTATAAAAATCCTTTTGAGCTATGTTTTGTTCATCATGATACTTTCATGGTGGCATGTACTGGACAATGTACCTATTTACCCTAACTTCCTCGGAAGGTATGCTCTCATAATCTGGACAGTGAGTTATACAAGGTAAATAGGTACTTGGCTTTGAGCATGTCAGAGCTCTTAGTTTATAGGTACTTTTGTTAAAGAACTTTGAGGACATGTGTTTATATTCCATATACCAGCTTCATGCTGTACAGTGGAGAGGTCTTCTGCTTCTACAGTCATTTATGTTTATTCCAGGTAAAATCGCAAATAATACACAGGAAAAGTACAGTTCACAGTCATTCTTATGGGCTCTAAGTTGTCACATTTTCTCCCTGCTATAAGTTATAAGAGCAATTTATTGGGGGAAGTAATAACTAGCCAGCCAAACCTTGGAAAATATGTTCTCAGAATTTTGCAGTGAGTCATATCGGTTTCTTACATCAAAGGAGATTGGAATCATAAATGTATACTCCACAAGCCAGCTCAATACTGTGTGATAAGAGAGTATTTCTGTTTCATTTCCCAGTCTGTTCCATTTCAAATCCACCACGAATGGTAAATAGTGTCAACTTGTTGATGATGCTCATGATGAGCTCCAATTTTTCAGATGCTTTAATTTTTATAACTGTTAGGAGTGAATGCTATGAAGAAGAAATAGTTTTCCTGACCAATCTTGGATTGTAGGTTCTCTGAATTTTGACAGGAAATGGTTTCTGGTAAATGGATAATGAGTAGTCACCAGAATTACTTGTTGCTTATGGACGTCAAAGATCGACATTACTCAGCAAACCCTCTTCACAGTATGTCATGGAGAGTGCTTCTGTAGCCACTATTTTATTCCCATCCTTTTGCATCTGCATAGGGTGTACATGAAGGAAAACTGTTTAATTAAACTCTTTATGTGCTCTGATTGTTACATCATGGTCATTTAATAGGCCAATGTATTGGAGGATGTAATAATTTGCCAAGTGTTCTTGGAGAATATGTTCGAATGATTTTGACAGTCATGTATGCAATCAAATACTTGACTTTGAGACTGTGTGATATAATTGTTATAGTTACTTCTGTTAAGGAAATTTAAAAACATTTGTCTATATTTCACTTAATGCTGTGCAGTGGGGAGAAGCCTGGGTCCAACATCCATTTCCATTTATTCCAGATTATATCACAAATGGTGCAAAGGAGGACAATTGTTAACAGTCCTCCTTGTGACCTCTGATTTGTCAGATGCCCTTGTCTGTATGTCTTCTAAGAGCAGTGTGTAGGATGAAGTAATTTTTAGACTGACCAGTCTTGAAATGGATGTTCACAGAATATTGCCAGATATTAATTTTCATCTAATTGTGATGAACTCTGAGATTGTCAAATTTACCTCCTATGTGGATAACAATGTTGATATACATTAGTGACCTACTGGAGTGCTTTGAAAACAGCCTCATTACAGTGTGTAAGACAGGGTACTTCTGTCAATACTATTATTACCTCACATACCTAGGGCATGATAATTTCATTGACCCACATATTAGAGACTGCAATAATCTATACAACTATTGCTGGACAGTATGCTCTTGTAGTTTGGGCAGTTAAACATGTACATGGGATGGACAGTTGATACTGAGACAGTATCTCCATCTTTACAGTTACTTTTCTTTAAGAACATGTGATACATGTATCTATACTCCATTATGCAATTATTACTGGAAATTATTTTCTTGTAATTTGCACAGTTACACGTGTACAGGGAATAGATAGTTGACACTGAGATAGTCTCAGCTCCTTGCTTTTGGTTAGTTCTGTTAAAGAACATTGGAAAGTTATGGCTATACTCCACGTGCCAATGTGTACTGGAGAGAACTTCTGTTTCTACGACTGTCATCTTTTACTACAGATAAAATTGCAAAAAGTACATATAATAACAGTAGTCCCTGTGGGTTGTAATTTGTCAGATATTCTTGTCCTTACCACTTCTAGATGTAATGTTTTTGGATGAAGTAATGTTATACCAGACAAATTCGTAATGTATGCTCTCAGAATATTGATAGTCAAGTTTGATCAGTCAACTGATTAAACTGATGATGTGGTGAAGACTGCATACTTCTACATCTACGTGATTACTCTGCTATTTACAATTAAGTGTCTAGCAGAAGGTTCAGTGAAACACCTTCAAGCTGTCTCTACTGTCCTAATCACGAATGGTGCACAGGAAAAATGAGCATTTAAATTTTTCTGTGCGAGCCCTGATCTCTCTTATTTTATCATGATGTTCATTTCTTCCTATGTAGGTAGGTGCCAACAGAATGTTTTCGCATTTGGAGCAGAAAACTGGTGATTGACGTTTTGTGAGAAGATGCCGTCACAATGAAAAATGCCTTTGTTTTAATGATTCACACTCCAATTCAAGTATCATGTCTGTGGCCCTATCTCCCCTATTTTGTGATAATACAAAATGACCCACACTTCTTTGAACTTTTCTGATGGCATCCGTCAGTCCAACCTGATGCGGATCCCACAGTGCACAGCAGTACTCCAGAATAGGGTGGACAAGTGTGGTGTAAGCAATCTCTTTAGTAGATCTGTTGCACCTTCTAACTGTTCTGCCAATGAATCAGAGTCTTTGATTTGCTCTCCTCACAAATTGTCAATGTGATTGTTCCAATGTAGGTTACTTGTAATTGTAATCCCTAAGTATTTAGATGAATTTACAGCATTCAGATTTGTGTAACTTATCACATAATTAAAATTTAGCGGATTTCTTTTAGTAGTCATGTGAATAATATCACACTTTTCTTTATTCAGGGTTAATTGCCACTTTTTGCACCACATAGGTATCTTATCTAAATTATTTTGCAATTTGTTTTGGTCATCTGATGACTTTACAAGTTGGTAAATGAGAGTGTCATCTACAAATAATGTAAGAGGGACACTCAGATTATCTCCTATGTCATTAATATAGATCAGTAACAATAGAGGACCTATAACACTTCCTTGGGGAATGCCAGATATTACTTATGTTTTACTCAATGAATTTCCTTCTATTACTATAAACTGTGACCTTTCGGACAGGAAATCGTGAATCCAGTTGCACTGCTGAGGTTATATTCCATAGGCATGCAGTTTGGCCAGAAGATGCTTGTGAAGAATGGAGTTGAAAGCCTTATGGAAATCCAAAAGTATTGAATCAATTTGACATCCCCTGTCGATAACACTCACACCTTCATGAGTATAAGCTAGTTGTGTTTCACAAGAATGATGTTTTCTGAATCTGTTCTGACATGTGTCAATAAATCATTTTACTCAAGGTAATTCATAATGTTCGAATACAGTATAAGTCCGAAAATCCTACAGCAAATCGACATTAGTGATATGGGCCCATAATTCAGTGGATTACTCCTATTTCCCTTTATGGGTATTGGTGTGACTTGAGCAATTTTCCAGCCTTTAGGTACAGAACTTTCTGTGAGCAAGTGGTTGTATATAATTGCTAAATATGGGGCTATTGCATCAGCATACTCTGAAAGGAACCTAACTGCTACACTATCTGGACTGGATGCTTTGCCTTTATTAACTGATTTAAGCCGCTTTGCTACACCAGGGATATCTACTTCAACATTTCTCATCTTCACAGTTGTTCTTGATTGGAATTCAGGAATATTTACTTCATCATTTTTGGTGAAGGAGTTTCAGAAAACCATGTTTAAAAACTCCTCTTTAGTGGCACTGTCATCTGTGACTTCACCATTGTTATCACACAGCGCAGTGAAGGTATTGACTGCATCTTGCCACTGACGTGCTTTCTGTGTGACCAGAATGTCTTTGGTTTTTCTGCCAGATTCCGAGACAGAGTTACTTCATGGAAAATGAAAACCAGGAATGTGTAATAGATGTAGAAGTCTATGCACAGAGGGAAAGGGTGCAAATCTCACTCAGATAGAAATCTTAGAAATTAAGAAACAAATGTGGGTATTCTCATATTTATCTTTCTATGAACAAATTCAGTGCAACTGTTCACCCATTTAAGATAATAATGCAACCTCTACATAGAAGAATAAAAGAAATTTTCAATCCTGTATGTAGCACTATTCCTCTGTAAGTTTAGCCGTAGTTATTGTTAATCCTGACCTGAAGAATTTTGTAAATCATTGTGTAATTTTGTCAAAACTGTCAACAGAGATAACATTGACAGTTTAAGGCAGGAAACAATAGATCGAAAAGTTACGTTTGTGTGTGCCTGATTTTTATCTTTGGAATCAAATATATACTAGAAAACAGGCTTATAACATGAAACCTAAGCTGTACATAATAAAGAAGTTTGTGAATAAGGCTAAAAATTATTTTGTTTATTTAATACAGTATATAATGTTTCACCAAAAATGCATAATTGAATCAATTAAAATCAACAATGGCCTTTGAGGTTGTCTCACATATTATTTATGTATTATTTAAAGATGAAGATCATTAAAGTTCTACATCTTTCATTTTTTCTTTCTTTCTATTGCTACAGCCTTTATCCCACATTGTGCGCAGGGTAGGCAGGGTTAAGTACAGATTTGGCATGGTTAATTGGAATGGTTGGCCGGATGTCCTTTCTGCTGCCACCCCATAACTCCCTGGGCCGGGATTAGTGTACCCCAGCTGTCTGCGTCTAGTGTAAACCGTGAAATAGTGTGAATGTGTTTCATATTTCTGCAAGTCGTGTAACTGAGGTGGGACGTGGGGACCAGCCAGGTATTCACTTAGTAGGATGCGGAAAACCACCTAAAAACCACATCCAGTATGGCTGGCACACTGACCATTGTCGTTAATCCGCCGGGCGGATTCGATCTGGGGCCGCCGCACCTACCCGAGTCCAGGAAGCAGCTCGTTAGCACTCTCGGAAACCCTGGTGGGTCATTACAGATCTACATGGGTCCTTGCAAACCATAATGCTGAGTTAGCTACCATGTACGTCCAGTACCACTGTTGTTTTCTCCCATCCCTGCTGCATGTGTGAATGATGCTAGATAAGAACCAATCTCCATTAAAATCCTTATGACCTATGGATTTTCATCAAAATAATTATGTGGACTCACATATTGGAGGATGCAGTAATTTGCTCAGTTATTCTCACAATGTCTGTCCTTGTACTTTGGAATTTCAGTTGTGTACAGAAATTAGACACTGAACTTTGAGACTGACTAGTACCCTTATTTATGGTTACCTCTGTTGATGAAACTTCAAAACAATGAAATGCGTTTGCAGTTGTGAATATCAACAACCATCAGCTATGTAATGGAATGATGACAGTGAAAAGTTGTGCTGAACCAGGACTTGAGGCTTGATTTCCCATTTACCATGCCAAGTCACCCTACCATTAGGCAATTCAAGCACGCTTTGTGGTCAGAAAGAAACATCCATTTCTCATCAACCTTGTGTCTACCTCCAGCATTCACGCATTCATTATGTATATTCTTATACTGGGGAGACATTTTAATTGAAAGTCACTTGCCTAAAATTGTTGGATAAATATGATAATGCAGTGTGGTCATTTTGCCTCAACCAGAATGTGTAACACAAACTGTGAACCTAAAGTACCAGAAGACACAAACTGTGAAGTTAAAGTGCCAGAAGGATTCCAGTAATACTTGAAAAACATCCAAAGTACACGTCATGCTGCTGGAAAACATATCTAAACATACAGTGAATCCAAACATACAAAATCAAAATCTGTTTCAGAAACGCTGAAGCTTCCTTCAGGAAACAGAGTCTGGAATTTACATTTAGTCTACAAACATAAAACTGTTTAGGCATGCAAAACAGATAATGCAACCCAATTTGGATCACTAATAACAATAAGCTCAAACTACCTGCAAGGTCAAAGCACATTAGTAGAACCTGACTGTTGTAAAAGAAAGGTCAACAAACCATTTAACAATGATATGGAAATGACAGAAAATAATGAGACAGTTCTGCTTGCTAACAGTCATGGCAGAGGGATTGCAGGAATGCTTAGCTACCATCAGAAGTAAATATTATCAGTATTATGAAACTTGGAATTGAACTGCAGGAAACCTTGAAGGACTACAGAAACAAGAGTTGTGTGTCACAAAATCAATGTCTCATGATTCTAGGTGGTGCAAACAACATGTACAAAAATGAATATAAGCGTAGCTCTGGTATATATTTTAACTAAAATAGATGTTCGAAGGGCAATTGTGATAGGTATGCCATGCAAGTTAGATCTTGTGGAATCTTCTGTTATAAATGAAGAGATCTAAAATGCCAACATGACCTACAGACATATTTGCCAGTCCAGTCCAAATGCTTCTTTTCTCAGCATAGATGATTTGGAAAGAAATCATTTTACAGCATATGACATGCATCTGAATAGAAGGGGCAGATCATTACTCAGCCACAGAATTAAAGTGTTTTCGGGGAGTTTTCATTATAGAAATGAGAGCTGTGACACTGTTGCACTGCCATCAGAAAGAAAGATATGTAAATCATTGTACACAGTCAAGACCAACACAGAGCTGCCAAATCCTTCTTTACCAGATGATGCCGAGGATGAGGATGCTGTCACTGCATGCCAATCTGTATGTTTAAAAGTATTTCATGAAAGTATACAATCCATAAATAATAAAGTGCAGCAACTAGAATTAGAATTGCAAACACCAGGCTGTACCATTGTATTTATCACTGAACACTGGTGTAAGGAAAATGAAACTCTATATTTTCCAGTAACATCATATGACCTGGCCTGTTCCTGTAGCAGAATTTCCATGAAAGGAGGGGGTTCCTGTATTAATGTGAAGAAAGCTGTACATTCAAAATTAGAAAAGACCATTTAGCATTAAGTAAAGACAAATGTTTTGAATTATCATTGACTAAATTAACAGTAAACAGCATTCCAGAAAAAATTATTGTATTTTGTTTGTATAAATGTCCTAGTGGTAATACGGATAATTTTTTGTCAAAAGTCAGAGCTTAGACAGGGTATATAGTCCAAAAATGAACATTCTCACATTTGGGAGTTTAAATATCAACAAAATAAAATCAGACGATGTTTGTACAACATAGTTGAATAACCTCTGCATCCATGGCATAACAACACTCATAAACTGTCCAACAAGAGTAACCAAACAATCTTCCTCAATAACAGACAATGTAGCAACAGAGATAGAAAGCAAGCACTGTCAGTTACTTGTTCAAAATCTAGGAATATCAGATCTTTTAGGTCAGATTCGGAAAGAAAGTATTTGTGTAGGAAAGTCTGCTAATTGACTGAATAAAAAATGTTCTTTTCAGAAGCAAACCTATGTCCGTTGTCATCCGAGTTACAACGCAAAGAGTAAGAGAAAGTGTATGTTGAAACAAATGTAAACAAAATGTTTAATTAGCTCATGACAATTTTTAAACTAATATTTGAGGAATCATCCCCCAAAACACAGAATTCCACTGAAACTACAAAAAAAAAAGTGTGTGACAAGAGATATCAAAAAGTCCTCTGATTCTCTAACGTCTCTCACATCCATCAAAAACAGCTGGACTGATACAGCTTTTTCAGAATTTTACAAAAATTACAGGAGAACTTACAGGAAGTTATTGCTATCTGCAACTTACAAACAGTAAAACATTACTGAAGGCAAATAACAAAAGCAAAGCAATCTGGTACATAAACAAACAGGAGACACCAAATGTTGAACAGAAACACTTGGAAACTCAGATTAGAAGCAAAGATGTTCAAATCAGCAACCCAAAGGAAGTAGCACTCTTTGTGAATGAATACAAATGCCATTACTATGAAATTGCAAGAGAAATTTCCAGATACATATGTTCTACACCACCAGAACTAGCCACCACATTCATTGGTGCTCTTTCCAACTACAGAGAAAGATGTTGCACAGGTAACACACCAATGAAACAATAAAAAATGCAGGGGTTCAATGAGATTCATGTCAGCGTCCCTAAAAAATTTATAAACAACATAAAACCCCATTAACAATAATATTAATATTTCAGATCTGGCAGCTTTCCTGTATACCTGGAAAAAGCAAAAGTACTACCAATAGAATAAAATGGTGATGCAGAAAAAGCAGAAAACCACAGACCAATTTTTTTTGTTACCTTGTTTTCCCATTGCAATAGAAAGAATATAGGAAAACAGGCTAATGGAGTACTAAAATAAATACAACACTCTCTGCAATGAACAATTCATTTTCATGTCCAGAAGAGGCACATGGTCAGCTAAAACACTGTTTACTAAAATAGTACACAAAGTATCAGGCAAAGGCAAGAATAAAATAGTACCTGAAGCATTAGAGAAATGCAAGAATGCAACATGCATTTTTTTTATCTATTGAAGGCATTTCACATAGTTGACCATAGTATTTTATTACAAAAATTAGAACTATTAGGAATAAGGGTATGGCAAAGAAGTGGTTTAAGTCATACTTGGAAAAGTGGGTGCAAGATGTTAAAGTCTCACATATTTGTAAAAGACTAGTAGTAAAACATTTATCAGATAAAAAATATATTAACTTACACTGGTCAGACAGAATATGATGACCACTGACCTACTATCGATATAAATCCATCCACATGATAGCAGCGTCACCTAGTGAACAATGACTGGTAATAAGACACACCCATTGTGCTTGTAGTAACAGTGAGAATGCTGTCTGTGTGTAGAAAGGGAAAGGCATGCAATCTATCTGAGTGTGAGTGAGGGCAGATTCTGAAGGCCTAGAAGCCTGGCACAAGCATTTCGGAAACTGCATGAGTTGTTGAGTTTTTGAGGAGTGTTGTGGTAAGTGTCCTCGACACATGACGAAACCAAGGTAAAACCGTGTCCAGACATTGTAGGGTTTGGTGGCCACCCCTCATTACAAATGTTGGATGTCATGGGCTGGGCAAACTGGTTAAGCAGACAAGTGGCTGGGCAGGGTACATGTGTGTCTGAACATGCAGTGCACCAAACACTCCTAATGATTGGCCTCAACAGCTGATGACCTATGCATGTGCCAGTGTTGATACCGTGACATTGGCAGCTACTACTGAAATGTGCAAGTGACCATCAGCACTGGACTTAGGCACACTAGCAGAGCATTGCATGGTCTGATGAATCCTGATGCCTTCTTCATCATACCAATTAGTCGGTGCGAATTCATTATCTTGTAGGGGAACAGCATATGTACTGTGGGATGTAGACAATCTGGCAGCAGCTCTGTTATGCTCTGGGGAACATTCATGTGGACCTCCAAGGGTCTAGTGGAGCATATGTAAAGCACCAGTTTAGCCAACAAGTGTCATACACTGGTTGCAGACCACATACACTCATTCATGAAGGTCATGTTTCCTGATGACAGTGACATTTTTCAACAAGATAATGCACTGTTTCACAAGGCCTGGAGTGGTATGGAGTGGTTCAAGGAAAACAGCAGTGACTTCCAGTTAATGTGCTGGCCCCCAACTCACCAGATCTGAACCAAATGAAACAGATCTGGCATGTGACTGAACGTGGTATCAGAGCTCATCACTTCCCTCCTGTAATTAGGGTACTGATGTGTTCAGAGAGTCGTTTTTCCTCTGTGCAATCTGTGGGTGGAGCAGAGGGGGGGGGGAAATATGACTTTGGCGTGAATAGTACCCTCCGCCACACACCACTTGGTGGTTAATGGAGTATATATGTAGATGTAGACTTGTGTGTCAAATGTGGTGCCAACAACCTCCAGTGACCTACTGAGACCTCATTGCTTCCATGTCACAATTCGTCTCTACTGTTGTCTGTGCCAAAGGGGACATATCAGCTGTTACGTATGTGATCATATCTTCCTGGTTGATCTATGTAAGTATCACCCAGGGAGGTGCACTGGGCCCAATCCTCCTCCTTATAAATCTAAATGATTCCCACAAGCTGTCAGGTAAGAGAAAAAAGACTGTTTGTTGATGACAGCATCATAGCGATCACCGACAGAAATTCAACACAGTTAACATAAAAATCCAATGAAGCTCGCAGAGACATTCACAACTGGTCATTAAAAATTAGAGTTATGTTGCGAGTTTGGTGGTGAAGCCCAGGACTCCAGATGGCCAAGCTGAACCCGGGACCCACTGCGCCATATTTTGTCAGAAGACTGAGCAAGTTCAAGAACATTGAGGGGCAGTTCAGATTGATACAGCAGTATTTGGAATCATTTCTTTATTCAGCTAATTTACAGTATTACATGGGTGCAGCGTAGTGTCGGCATGCCACCCACATCTCTGTTCCACGAGTCCAGCCGGCTCAGCAACTCCTGCTATACCGATGCTGCTACTGTTGTCATCAAGGCCACTCAACTGGAAGTCAGCAGTGCTCTGCCCGATCTCCGACCGCCAAGGCATCATGTCTTGCACCAGCCACACTCTGTCTGGTCGCCGTCCACCAAGGCGTCATGTCTTGCACCGTGTAGCTGCCCGCTATTCCGGATACTGCTACAGTCCCTGGCCCTCACCACCCTCCGCCCCCATTTGGCCTGCTCTGTCTAACCATGGGACAAAGGGGGATGTACTAGTCACCCATGGCTCTCGGGCCACCGCTACTCCCAGAACAGGACCAGTCTCAAACCCGCACCCCCTGGATGCAGTGCTGCAACTTGCCACTAGTGGTGCTTGCCAGATGGCAACACCCCCTGCCATCCCTAGCGCTGTTGTGCCTCCCACAGTGTATGCCTCTCCCAGACTCCAGTACGCCACATGGGAAGCGAATGTGGAACGTAGATGGGAGAGGAACTGAGCCCCTCCTGGATGCTGTAGACCGCTGTAATTGCTCTCTTTCAGGCAGTCAAAGCAATCTCCAAGTTCCACACTGCCTTTCCGTCCAGCCCCTCTGTTGTGTCCCTGAAGGTGGAATATAGCCTGAACAAGTACATAGAAACAAAGAACAAGCTTATGTAGAATACCTATAATATTGCTGCCAGACTCCCCCCTATAAGTGTAGACCAGCATAGGTCTGTCCTGACACTCGACTGACCTGCCACGCACTCTCTAGCTAAAATTCCCGGTCTATTTATGCTGGTTTTCCCCTAGCTTCTAATGTAGTGCCAGAGAGAGAAAGAGATTATGGCAGGGATAAATTGCTACACACCCGCCACTTACAAATTGGCTGCCAGGCTCTGGCCCAGTACCCCGCCTCATACATCGCAATAACTAAAAGCAATGCTGCGTTTTCCTGCCTCATTGTTGTTGCACACAAAAAAAAACCATGCGTGCAATACCGCCATCACAGCTCTGTGCCCGCGAGTGACATTTTTACGTTGCCTGGACTGGTGGCTGTTGACTGTTACCACACTCTGTCAGCAGCACCAGATTTCATCACCCAACCACACCTTCATTGAATTTTGATAAAATTTTAATTTCCCTCGACTAGGTCTGACACTAGGGCAACAGTTACTTTAAAAGTGAAAAAGACAAACTGTATAAACTTCTGACTAAATTAAAAACCCAGTGATACTAAATTGAAAGTAAGTAATAATTTGTGATATTGTGTAACTGATACCAAATTCTTGGGGATGAATGTAGACTGTTAGTTAAAATGAACAGAACATATGGGAACTTTGGCAAAGAGGTTACCCTAAGCATGTTATACCCTGCAAATCGTTGCACCATTGTCCATATCTCAAGACTCAAAAGACCTACTTTGGATATATATATATATATATATATATATGTATATATATATATATATATATATATATATCCTCAGTAATGGGATAATGTTTTGAGGAATACAGGAAGTGTTGGGAACATACATACTAGTTTCAATATGCAAATAAGTGCTAAACAAATAGTAACAAATAGTTGAAACAGGGCACACTGTAAAGATTCATTCAAAAAGCTAGAAATTCTGACTGTTCCATGTGATTACATCTCTCACAACATAATTTATATAAGAAAATATTTTTATTTGACCAGCAAAAACAGCACAATACATAACCCTGGAAATAAATCCCGTCACAGTTACATCTAAGCTGAAGAAGTCAAAGTCTCAAAATAGTGGATTATACCATGGAAAAAAAATTTATGATAGACTGCCACAAGAAATAAAAGACGTGAATGGTTTCCACACCTGTAGCCAATGGCTAAAAAACATTTAACAAATGATAGCAATTACACTCTAAATAAATATTAAAAATAACTATAGATAGTAACTTAATGTCCGTTGACATTGTACTGTCTAACAATTTATAACATGCTTAGAAAAGTAGGAGTAAGTATTAGAGCTATAACTACTGTAAGAGGCATTTTTATTTTAATAAGAAATATTGCACAAACATTTGATGGCAACCATACAGTTAATATCATTGCACTGATGATCCAGTCAATCAATTAGTCAGACAGTCAGTCAACCACTGTCATTTCCTGGCATCCCTGTTGCAGTTTTGAATGGCACATGGTGTGATACATTGTTAATTAAACTCCACATGAGCTCTGCGTTTATAATAATGGTGATTTCTTTGATCCACTTGAAAAGTCACTCTGCTTACCAGATGGTGATGTAACTGGAAATCCCAGACCATGAGGCACTGGTATCAAGGCAGATGGCATGTCTGGAGATTTTGCACTCTTTGCTTTTTGATTTAGTTTTTTTGGTTTATCTTAAAAGTAAAAGCAGATACACTTATTCAATTGAAGTAATTCAAGTACTTATTCTAATAAATTTAAAATCACTAAGAAAGAGATGTATTAAGTTCATGAGAATGAAAGTCATTAACTTACCCTTTAATCTGTCATGCAGAAAAACACTAGGGACTATGATCTCTTCTTCTACTGTCTTTCACTCCATCTCCAAACACTTTCAATACTCATTTTGTAGCATAAATATGGTGCATAGGACTTGTCCTCATCACTAGATTTAACTCTAAAATATGCATGATAATTTTTCTCTCAAAAGGAGCTACTTTTAACTTCCAATGTTGCATGATGACTCTACCACAAATGTAGTCATACTGACTTGCAGGTTGCTACAACCTAGAAGCACGGTCAGCTCAACCACACCTCTGTCTCCTACAGAGTATCCACAAAGGTACCAGTCATGACTGTACCTCTAGTGTCATTTTTAAGGTTGTAAACAAAACTCAAATGCTTAGAAGTATCTTTTCATTGTTGTTAACCACATTTATAGGATATCATATATTTCACATACTTAACTGCTGTGGAAATAATTATTCTTTGTGATAATACAATTAAAAATTACATATATTTGAGTGGCTTATGTACCTATTAGGCTATTATCTCAATGTTGAGGTTGTGAAAAAACATGATCTGACTGAACTAAATGAGTTACATTTTTTAATTCAGTTTGCACTAGTTATAGAAGATCAACAAAAATACCCATGCCCTCAGAAGAAAAGATTTGAACTGAAGACCAGCATAATGAGCTTTGAGGTTACTAGATCTACTTGCTTCATGTTTAACAATGTTGATGAACATTAAAAATCGAGGTGTGTCAACATCATATCCTCCCATACATGTTGCATTTGTAGAAAGTAATAGTTAATTTGTAAGTAATGTTTAGCCTGCCAAATCTTGAAATCTATGTTCTCAGAATTTTGTCAGTCATTCATGATCATTTAACTGATCATAAATTAGAGGGAAATTCTGTCAACATTACCATCCTATTCTTGTTGTGTCTGCAAATAGTTTATTGGAAGAACCACAGTTGAATAAACTCACCTTGAGCTCTGATCACTTCATTATGGTAATAACTTCATTGACTTACATATTGTATGATGTAATAATTTTCCCAAATATTTTCGAATGTATGCTCTCATAATCTGAACACTTAGCCATGTAAATATTTACTTCTGTTAAAGAACATTGAAAACATATACATATATTTCACATGTCAGCCTAACACTGTGCAGATAATGGGCTTTGAGGTTATCAGATCTATTTGCTTCATGGTTAATAATTATGATGAACTTTAAGAGCTGCAGGGTTGCCCTGCACACCACCTTACATTTTGTAGTGAAAGGTATTTCTGGTACCACCATCAGTTCCTGTGATTCCTGTTCCATCTGCGAATAGTGCATTGGAAGAACCTCTATTGATTAAACTCCTTACAAGTTCTAATTTTTTGATTGTGGTCATCTGGAGGACCCACATTCTGGAGCATGTAATATTTTGCAAAGGAATTCTAGGAATTTAAGCTCTCATAGTTTGAACACTTAGTCATGCATGGTAAATACACTGGTGTGCAGAAGTTAATTTCACATGATATGCCACAGCAAAGTAACGTGGCTCATTGTTACTGTAACCTTATGTATAGAGAAGTGCTACAATGTAATACTGATATTAATTAATGGAAATATGAAATGAGATGCACAGAAATGACACTTTTATACAAAGGCAATAATTATACTCAAGGCACAATTGTTCTTCATGTTCCCTTGCACTTTGCAAATGGTTGGTCATGGTTCTTAATAGTACATAAGCGGCTGTAATGAGATGGGGTGTTTGTGAGGTGGGGGGGGGGGGGCAAAATGTATGCGGCCCAAGCCTCATGGGTGCCCTTGTGTCTTAAGGGATTGTGTTCCCCTGGGTTCTTAGTTCGCAAATGTCAGACTGCTATTGTAAAATAAATTTTGTATAGTATAATAAATAAAAGAACCTTACCCCAGCACCAGCATAGCCATTTAACTCTTACTTTGCATTTCAATTTTTCACTTTTGTGGTTCTCACATGTCAGCAACATACAATTCTATTTCATGTTTAATGTCAAATGCACAATATTTTCTTTAGACATCATGGACTAAATCCACCTTGGGATAGGGTCAAAAATGTGCTTCCCTTAAATGCTGTTGCAAATCCTGCCATAACATATCACCAACAAATGAACATGACAACAGCCATGAAACATAATTATAATTTGGTAGATTTGCCCACATTGTTCAAACATAACGGATTTCTCAATCCATCACATGGTGATTTTACTTAAAACATACAGAAAACATTTTACATTTGAGAGCAAGCACAAAATAAAATATCTCTATTTATATAATTGTCCTAGAACAACTGTAAAGATGAATAAATGAAGTGATGCAATAGAGGTACATTGGGCACACTGATGCTCAGAAGAAGAGAGGTCTGTAGGATAGCCAACTGACGTGATACGTGATGTGTCATTGTTTCTCAGTCAAAGAGGTTAGGGTTTCAGATCATCATCTCACAAAATTGAAGATCCAAATAATGAAAATTTCCTTGGAATATTAAAACTCTTGATTCACCTTGATCCAGTTCTTACAAAACACCTTAGCAAGGTCAGACAAGACCAAGGAACTGGAATATGTTTACAAGGCATTATCTGTCAAGTGACACTCAGAATACATGTCTATCTGTGCCCATTATGTCAGGACTGCCAACCTGAAATAGAGTAAAAATGAAAAGCGTTATACCATTACTGTTGATGAAACTCCTGATTCAAATTATGTTGAAGAGACAACAATCATCCTGTGCTATATTTGCTTCAATGAATAAACTGAAGAATATAAAATAAACGAATGGTTTCTGGAATTCAATGAGTGAAATCAAATGCCTGGAGATGCTAGTCCATGTTTAATTTGATCAATACTCATGAAATACTGAATTACAATCAGTGGCTACCATGGGCAAGGTTATGATAAGGTTATGTGAAGCATAGATGAAGGGCAACAGGCAGTTACCCATTCCTAGATTTCTAGAAAGTGTTTGACATGTTGTCCCACTGTAGACTGTTAACAAAGCATACAGAATAGGTTCTCACATATGTGACTGGCCTGAAGAATTCTGAAGTAATAGAGCTTACTCAAAATTTGTAGTTGGTATGATGAATGACAACTTGCTCTAAATGTACAAAAATGTAAGTTATTTCAGGTTAACAGGTAAAATGATCCTGCAGTGTTTGAATACAGTGTTAGTTGTGTACTTTTTCCCCAGTCATGTCTATTAAATATCTATGCATAATATAGTAAAGCAATATAAAATGGCATGAACACATACGAATGGTAGCAGGGAAGGCAAATTGTTAACTTTGGTTTATTGGAAGAAGCATAGGAAAGTGTGGTTCTTCTCTAAAGGAGACCATCTACAGAACACTAGTCAACCCATTCTTTAGTATGACCTCAGTGCTTCAGATCCCCACCAGGTTGGGTTAAAGGAAGACATCAAAGAAGTTCAGAGTGGAGCCGCTAGATTTGTTAAAAGTGGGTTTGATCGAAATGCAACTATTATATAATACCTTGTGAACTGAAGTGGAAATCCCTGGTGGGAAGATGATGTTCTTTTCAAAAAACACTGCTGAGAAATTCGGAGAACTGGCATTTGAAACTGAATGCAGAACAAGTCTACTGCCAGTTAAAAACATTCCACATCAGGTCCACAAAGATGAGAGAAATTAAGTCTCTTATGGAGGCAAATAGATAGTTTTTTTGGCTCTGTTCAGAGTGGAACAGGAAAGGAAATTAGTGGTAGTGGTACAAGGTACGCTTTGCTGCGCACCATTCAGCAACTTGTAATGTATGAATGTAGGCAGAGATGTTGAGAGGCTCTAGTAAAGGAGTGCAGACATATTTCCTTCAGTTGAATCCTTTTGGAAAACTTTCTCTGTGTGCCTGTCATAGCCTTATGTGTAATTCAACTTCCTTACAACCTGCTCAGTTGCAGTCCACAGATGTAGGAAATCCCGAAACAGTGTGGTAGAAATTCTTTTTGTACCATGTCTGAAACCTTTTAGAATGCATGTCTGTTACCTTTTGGTGTGATGGGTTAATGCTGCAATGCCAATTGTGGTTCACTTGGATAAGATTGTCATTGCTGTTGAAACTTTTGGTAAGTTTAATTTGTCTCCTGAAACATATTCTGTTTTA
Source organism: Schistocerca cancellata (assembly GCF_023864275.1). Lineage (NCBI taxonomy): Eukaryota > Metazoa > Arthropoda > Insecta > Orthoptera > Acrididae > Schistocerca > Schistocerca cancellata. The sequence goes on from NC_064629.1 coordinate 266,140,223, forward strand.
AAGTATGTTTTGGATTATGTGAGGTCTTTCAAGTGGTTAATCACAGCATCAGTTTGGTAAGATGTGTTGGTACCAATAGACTTCAGAAGCAAATTATCACAAACTCAAAATACTATTACTGATGTTGAGGTAAGACACTCTGAGTGCTTATTAAATGAGTTAAAATATCTACATGAAAACTGGAAAACTATTCTCCGTGAATCAAAAGTTGTTACCAGCACAATGAATATAGAATTTCCAGAGCTGTGCTGTAAGAACAGGAAATCATTTCATGGTGAAACCAGGAGTGAAGTGACATATGTGAATTCAGAAGACTTGTTCAAGGTAAATGTTTTTCACATCATTGAAAACCTGACGAGAAACAGTGAAGATTATATGTGCAACATTTGGGTTTTTATGGATATACTCAAAGATGATTGATGATCAGGTTCCTGAGTCATTGAAATTATTTATCAATGAATACCTTAGTGGTGTCACAATAGATTTAAAAGATGAAATTAAATATTTGAAAACAATTCATATTTTGAAGTGGGATTACATTACTTTACAGTCTTTTGATTTCTAGAATAATATGCATGATCTTAAAATTTTAAGCTTATTTTCCAATATATCCACAGCTATGATCATCTTTTACAATTTTCCAATGACTATAACTGAAGCAGAATTGTCATTCAGCACCCTGGCTTACATTAAAATTTGTCTGAGATCAACTATGTGTTCCATGGCAGTTTTCCCCAAGACTGTCATGCAACTTGTTACATGATATTATATGATGATACCTTCATTAAATGTAGTTTCATTCTTACAGTGCACCATAATTGCAGACGGTATTTGCTGCTACCAGTGACTGCCCAGCTAATAGCTTATTTTCTTTGCTCCTTATATTGCAATATGGATATGATATTTTTTTTTGTAGACCTGAAACAAGCTGGCTGGGATGAGATAAGAGTTTACTTAAAGGAACAGGAAGCAGCATCATATACATGATAGAACTGAAGGCTAAGTTTCAGCACAGATAGGTGTGAGTGGAATTCTTGTTGCCTGCCCTCATTCTCCATGAGGTCGACAGGACCAGCTATTTGCTAAGAAATGGAGTTGTTCATGTGTGTGAAAAATCTTTTTATAAAGATAAAAATCTAAGCCAGGGGTAGGCTTTGAGAGACACTTCAGTGTGAGAAACACTGTTTGCCTCAGCAGCCACACTGTGGAAGAATGTTCCATTTAAACACATGGAAAAGGTGTCCCCATTGGTTCATAATGTTATTTTCTTTAGAGCACATGCTTTTTTGTGCATGATTGTGTGTAAGACCACTTATTTCTCAGCTTCAGATTTGTACCATGGTGTGGGAGATGTTTCTATTTCCAGTAAGTTGTTAATGGATTTTGTGGTCATATATTTATTTATTTGATAATAATAATGCTTCTAAACATTAAAGATGAACATGGATAATGAGGACACCATGCTAACATGTGTAATATAGGGTACTTCAAGTACCACTATCCTTTCCTACCATCCCTGTTACATTTGTGAATAATGTATGGGAAGTAACACTGTCAGTTAAACTGCTTATCAGCCCTGATTTTTGCATCATGGGAATTTCATGGACCCATGTACTGAAGGTTATAATAATTTGCCCAGTCTTTCTTGGAAGGAATGCTATAAGAACTCAGACAGTTACTCATGTACAGTTCATTGATAAATGACTTTAGGTTGTCTGAATTCTTCATTTAGGATTGCTTCTCTTAAAGAACACTGAAAGCATACATTTTTACTCCACATATCAGAGTAATTCCATGTAATGGACAGCACTTCTGATTCAGTTCCCATTCGTTTTTGTTCCAGGTACAATGTGATGAGATGTGTTGAAAGTTCTTATGAGTACTAATTTGTCAGTTGGTTTTAATTTCATTACTTTTAGGAGCAATTAGTAGGAGAAAGTAATAGTTTGTCTGACCAATCTTGGAATGTATGTACTCAGACGTTTGACAGAGATTCATTATCAGTGAATTGATAAGCATTTTGTAGTTGTCAGATTTAGTTGTTACTGGGTACCTATATTTATAAATTTTAAAGATTAACATGAATTCTCAGCAGACCTACCTACAATGTGTAATAGAGGGAACTTTTGAAACCACTGGTTACCTCCCACCCCTGTTGCTTTTACAAAGAATGTTTGTGAAGAAACACTCTTGATTAGACTCTCTATGAGCTCTAATGGTAATTTTGTGGACTCAAGTATTGAGGATATTATAATTTGCAAATTTATTCAGGAACATAGTCTTTCATAGTTGGAACAGTTGGTCATGTACAGTACTACATTTGAGGGGCATTCAATAAGTAATGCAACACTTTTTTTTGCTGGCGAAATTGAGTCGAAAAACTGCAGAATTTGCTGTGGGACATAATAAAATAATGTTGTTTCAGCTATTATAGTTTAACTAATTTCTGATAGGTGGTGACACCAGACATAGCCTTTAAATTGGCATCTGTGACATAGGTGTATTCCAAGCAGAGAGCTGTCATTGAGTTTCTTCTGGTTAAAAACCAGTGCATCATGGATATTTGTAGCAACTTGCAGAATGTCTAGAGAGATGTGGCAATGGAGAAAAAGCATTTTCATTCATTGGGCAAGGCTGTCTGATGTCCCATGTGCCATCTGGCTGTACACAGCTTTGACTCCTGAAATAATGAAACTAGTGGACACTCATATTTGAGGTGATCAATGAATCACAATCAAACATCTTGCTGCACATCTGCAAGTCTTTGTTGGTAGTGCTGACACAGTCATCCAGCAGAGGCTGGATAGTGATAAATTTTTGTCAAACATCATGACAGGAGAGGAAATAGGGGTTTGTCACTTCAAACCAGAAACAAAACTGCAATCCAAGGAGTGGCACCACACCACCTCTCCTCAGAAGAAAAAGTTCAAAGCAGCTCCCTCAGCTGTTAAAGTCATGGTGACAGTGTTCTGGGGCTCTAAACGGGTTATTCTGATTGATATCCTCCCTTATGGTATAATGATCAACTCTGAAGTGTATTGTGCTAACCTCTGGAAAATGAGGAAACAACTTCAGTGTGTTTGTCACCACTAATATGCCAATGAACCTACATGACAATACAAAGCCTCACACAAGTCTGCACACCTGGAGGAGGTTATAAACCTTTATTGGGTTGTTCTCCCTCAGCCACCATACGGCCCGGATCTCACACCTTCCTACTCCCTTCCCTTTGGCCCAATGAAGGATGCACTCTGCAGGAAGCAGTACATGGATGATGGGGAGGATATTGATGCAGCATGTCATTGGCTCCAATGAAGACCAGCAGAGTGGTACCATACCAGCATACAAGCCCTCCAGTAAGTGGCATAAGACCATCACATTGAATGTAGATGATGTTGAAACATAGGATTTTGTAGCCGAAAGAGTGGGGAAGAGTATGGAATCCCCAATAAAATCAACATCCTTTAAGGAAAAAAAAATTGCATTACGTACTGAACACCCATCATAATTATTTAACTTTCAGACAGTCTGATCTTCGTGTTTACAGTTATATATTTCAACCTTTTCATGGGCCATGGTGGATGTTCTTCCCACTAAATATATTTCTTAACAACGTATATGGACCTTGGGCTGCATACTTACCACCAACTTAGCGTCATCCCAAAGTTTTTGGGAATGCATCTTACCATCTCTGTCTATACCTGACATATATGTGGTAGTACACTGCACCAGGTGTATGAAAACTACTGCAACAACCAGTTTCTGTTTGTTGTGGGATCACTACTGTTGTTAGAAGACATTGCATCACTTCTGCAATGTACATTATTGTGACCTGTATTAGCTAATACCTTTATTGTGCGATTAAGTTTCAAGGACGGTTTTCACGTTGTAGTAGGTAAACGTTAATACCAGTAACAATTATTTTTTAAATGAAGGAAAAGAAAACATAAAATAAAAACAGAATACACTGTTCATTACTTTTTATGTGTAATGGCGACACATAACAGTTCACAAAGGGAAGTGTGAAATCCATTTACCACGACAGTTTTAATACCTCACAAACATGCCATCATGCTATATGTACCACCATAGTTCTTGGTGCTGGATCACAATAACAAAATTATCAAGAAATAAATATAGTCAGCTGATCACAATTCTAACAGCATAGAAAAAAAATTATCTTCACTGGGATGCTACAAAATATGACACATCTTTTATAGCATCTCAGCACTTGCCAGCTTATGTTAGATAATGGAGAGAACTTTTGGTTCTGCAGCTATATCCATTTATTCAAGATAAAATCATGAGCGGTATAAAGACACTTGTTGATACTCCTCCTTATGGGTTCTCGTGTTTCAGATGCTCTTGTCCCTGTGGCTTCTAATAGCAACTTGTAGTAGGAAGTAATATATAAACTCCAAGAGTCTTAGAATGTCTGTAAATCATTTTGATTTAATTGAAAATGGGCTATTGATGTTGTTGAAACAATGTACTCCACAGATTCTCATCAAGTACCACCTCCAACAAAAGTACAGAAATTTGCTTTGTGTGGAGAGATTGATGACAATCCGATTCCCACAGATTTTAAATTGGTCCATAATGTAGTTTCTTACTGGAATGAAAACAGGAAGTTTTCTCAACTCACCAGAATATTTCCAGAAAAATTTTGTGTAATGTCATTCAGCTCTGCATAACAGAGAAATTTTATTTATTTATTTATTTATTTATTGTTCCGTGGGACCAAATTAAGGAGAAGTCTCCATGGTCATGGAACGAGTCAATACATGAAATTATAACACGATATTAGAAACAGATAAAATGAAATATAAAAAAAACATATTCAGGTGACAAGTCGTAAGTTTAAATGAAGACAATCAACAATGTAACACTGGAATTTGCTTAATTTTTTAGCTCTTCCAGGAGCTCCTCGACAGAATAGAAGGAGTGAGCCATGAGGAAACTCTTCAGTTTAGACTTAAAAGAGTTTGGGCTACTGCTAAGATTTTTGAGTTCTTGTGGTAGCTTATTGAAAATGGATGCAGCAGAATAATGCACTCCTTTCTGCACAAGAGTCAAGGAAGTGCATTCTACATGCAGATTTGATTTCTGTTTAGTATTAACTGAGTGAAAGCTGCTAACTCTTGGGAATAGGCTAATATTGCTAACAACAAACGACATTAAAGTAAATATATACTGTGAGGGCAATGTCAGAATTCTCAGATTTTTGAGTAGGTGTCGACAAGAGGTTCTCGAACTTACACCACATATAGCTCGAACAGCCCGTTTTTGAGCCAAAAATACCCTTTTTGAATCAGAAGAATTACCCCAAAAAATAATACATACGACATAAGCGTATGAAAATATGCGAAGTCGACTACTTTTCGTGTTGAAGTGTCACTTATTTCAGATACTGTTCTAATGGTAAATAAAGCAGCATTTAGCTTCTGAACAAGATCCTGGACATGGGCTTTCCACAACAGCTTATTATCTATCCGAACGCCTAGGAATTTGAACTGTTCCGTCTCGCTTATAATATGCCCATTCTGTCTGATCAAAATATCGGTTCTTGTTGAATTGTGAGTTATAAACTGTAAAAACTGGGTCTTACTGTGATTTAGCATCAAATTATTTTCCACAAGCCACGAACTTATTTCATGAACTACATTATTTGTTACTGTTTCAATATTACACACAAGATCCTTCACTATCAAGCTGGTGTCATCAGCAAACAGAAATATTTTTGAATCACCTGTAATGCTAGAAGGCATATCATTTATATAAATAAGAAACAGCAGTGGCCCCAGCACCGACCCTAGGGGAACGCCCCACTTAACAGTGCCCCATTGGGACTGAACATCTCTACCACTCTCAATATTTCGGAGAATTACCCTCTGCTTTCTGTTCTTAAAGTAAGAGGCGAACCAATTGTAAGCTACTCCCCTTACTCCATAATGGTCCAACTTCTGCAGTAATATTTTGTGGTCAACACAGTCAAAAGCCTTCGTTAAATCAAAGAAAACACCTAGCGTTTGCAACCTTTTATTTAATCCGTCCAAAACCTCACAGAGAAAAGAGAATATAGCATTTTCAGTTGTTAAACCATTTCTAAAACCAATCTGAACATTTGACAGCAAATTACGTGAATTTAAATGATCCAGTAACATTGTATATACAGCCTTCTCGATAACTTTAGCAAACACCGATGACATAGAAATAGGTCTAAAATTGTCAACATTATCAATGTCTCCCTTTTTATAAAGTGGCTTCACTACCGAGTACTTTAATCGGTCAGGAAACCGACCGCTCCAAAAGGAAAAGTTACAGATATGACTGAGAACTGGGCTAACATACATAGAACAATACTTCAGTATTCAGCTAGATACCCCGTCATATCCATGAGAGTTCTTGGTCTTTAGTGGTTTAATTATTAACTCAATCTCCCTCTTGTCAGTATCATGGAGGAGCATTTCAGGTAACAGTCATGGAACACTTGTTTCTAAGAGCGCTATATGATTCCCTGTTGGGACTAGGTTTCTATTTAGTTCGCCTGCTATATTCAGAAAGTGATTATTAAATACTGTACATATATGCGACTTATCAGTAACACGGACATTCCCACTACGCAGTGATTCTATATCCTAGACCTGTCTCTGCAGACCAGCAACAGCCTTTATGACTGACGATATGGATTTAATTTTATCCAGAGACTTAGCTATTCTATCTGCATACCACATACTTTTTGCCTTCCTAATAACATTTTTAAGCACCTTACAATACTGTTTGTAATGGGCTGCTGCATTCAGATTATGACTGTTTCTAACGTTTTGATATAATTGCCACTTTGTTCTACAAGATATTCTTATCCCTCTAGTCAGCCACCCAGGCTGCCTGTTTGTGCTAGTACCCTGTTTTAAACGTTCTAACGGAAAGTAACTTTCAAAGAGCATGAGAAAAGTCTTGAGAAAAGCATTATACTTATCGTCTACTGTATCAGCGCTATAAACATCTTGCCACTCTTGTTCCTTTATAAGGTTTACAAAGGTCTCTACAGCAACTGGATCAGCTTTCCTGAACAGCTGATGACTATATTTAGCACGTGTTGCAGCATAAAAATCTTTTAATGTTAAAATTTGCGCATCATGATCTGAAAGGCCATTCACCTTTTTGCTAACAGAATGCCCTTCTGGTAATGAGGAATGAACAAAAATGTTGTCTATGGTTGTTCTACTGTTCCCTTGCACTCTCGTTGGAAAGAATACGGTTTGCATAAGATTATATGAATTAAAGAGGTCTACCAGCATCCTCTTCCTTGCACAATCACTTATACAATTAATATTGAAGTCACCACATATAACTAACTTTTTGTATTTCCTATAAAGTGAACCAAGAACCTCCTCTAGCTTTAGCAAAAATGTTGTGAATCGGAGTCTGGGGATCTATAAATAACAACAGTTACAAGTTTAGCTCCGTTAAATTTAACCACACCTGCACAACATTCAAACACCTTTTCAGAACAGCACTTTGAAACATCAATTAACTCAAATGCGATGCCGTTTTTCACATACATGGCTACTCCCCCACACCGCAAAGAGCTCCTCGAAAAGCAGCCAGCCAACCTGTATCCTGGTAAAGGAAGCCTCTGAATTATCTCCTTATTTAAGAAGTGTTCAGATATACCAATAATTTCAGAGTCAACATCTATAAGCAGTTCACAAACTTTATCTCTAATACCTTGTATATTTTGATGCAATATACTAATTGCCTCATTACTCGGATACCTAATCTTTGTCAAAAGTGATTCCCTTGTTAGAGAGACTTCCCTTAAGCAGGAATACCTATCAGCTGACTCCAGTCGAAAAAACGTGCAGCTCTAACACCCACTACTGCAGGAATTTTCCCATGAGTGATCCCACCAACCCCACCTATGCTGTCACCTATAAGCTTTGCCAACCTCTGCTTCCCATACCTGTTGAGGTGCAGGCCATGTCTAGTGAAAACCGTCCTGCTGATAGACTCTACCGACACCACTGAAATGTGACCCATGCTTTCTGTCATCAGCGCACCCCCAAGTCTCATGTTATTACGCCTGACGGCTGTATTAAGATGAGGCCGATCGTGACGCTGAAACAGTTCCACGAAATGCACATTCGTGTTGCCAGTCTGAGTGGCTATCTTTTCCAGGTCTCCATCTATGTTATACTCCCCATCCCTATCAACACTATTACCAGTCCCAACCACAATCACTACCTGATCCTCTTTAGTAAAATCCCTACGTAACCCCCCTATGTTAACAGTCACCTGAGCCAACCCTGCATTAGGCTTCACAATGCTGGTGACCTGGTACTCACTCCCCAGCACTTCCTGCAACTGCTGGCCTACACCTCTGCCATGAGAACTACCTAACAGCAGAACCTTCTTCTTCCTCTTCGACTTTGCAACTGTTCTAGCCACCGTAACTACTGAGGTCTGCTGCATACTTCCTACATCTACAGCTACTAGAGATTCCTCTCCACTAGACTCTGACAGTTGGTCATATCTATTGTAAACACCAATAGTAAAACTATCTGAAAATCTTCTTCTCCTAGCAGATCTCTTGCCAACAGCCAGCTCTCATTCCCCAACCCCCTTCTCCCTCCTCATCCTATCTAGCTCCTCCTGTGCGTTTTTCAACTGCACCTGAAGAGCACAGATCTTATGCTCCTGCTCCTCTATCAATTTACTCTTGCTACACGACCTGCAGTTCCAGGAGAGGATCTCACCAGAATGACCACTGGCTTCCCCACTGCATTCCCCCCAGTGAAATTACTTCGAACGAGTCTCACACCGCAATACACTACTCACGAACCTACGGCAAAGCCCACACTTCTCACTCATGGTAAAATTTTACTTTTTCTAAGTTCCGCTACTACAATAAGCAGATGTTAAAAACCTGACTACAATAATCACAAACTTACTCTACAAGGGAAGTAACTACTATTATTAACAGTATTAATAAACAACAAATGTGAATATAACAAAAGACTAATACAGAAAGAGAATCAAACGTCTAATGACACAGTTACGAAGCTGTAAACAGTTCCCAAAAGGTTCTTCTGAAATTATTTCACCAGAAAACACCAAGAACACCGGTTGAAGACTGCTAAAGTTCCTAAAGAAACCACTATACACAAACAATTAATTAGTACTTAGCTTTCGATGCGCCGCTACAGCTGCAACTGGTCAGCGCGGAATGTAAACACAGGCAGGATCCATCCACTTGTGCAGGATCCATTCTAAGCGCACGACCGTCACTTTTGTATCCGGACAATGTTGCGCCGTTCTCTTTTTTCACACAAGTACAGTATCAGAGAAAATGAATGAAGGAGTACGTTGTAAATATTTTTGCACAACATGTTTTGTTTTGTGTTCCCTGTGAATCGGTTGCCGTTATTGTATCTGTTTGTCAAGCAGCTTTCATTCATGCAGACTGTCAAATTAGTGTTGATTTATCGATGCATAATAAACGAAACTGTTTCTTAGCGAATTACTGTTGCATTTTAGACACGATGTTGGCAGTTTTATCTCACCCCTAAACATCATGTCTTGCAGTTAGTGCAGAGAAAATCGTTTAGCATGAAAACGCTTTATTTGAATAATCTGTTGACACTAAATACTACTGCGGACTTGGTTTAATGCCATACTTAAGTTTTCTTTAAGACAAAACAAAAAATTGTTTGACACGACAATAATCTGCTTCTCGGGCAAATTAGAGATTCAGTACATACTTTATGCAGTCGCAACAACACTCAAAATTTTTGTTGTTGTCCTTGTTTGTTTGAAGAAAATAAACAATTCTGCTTTTGGGCAGGTTCAGTTAGTTTTAGAATTCGGTTCTGGATGTGTCGAAAATGATTGTGTGTCAATATCTAATTTACCATACATGTATAACGACCGAGAAATACATCCGAAAAGAAGCCAGTATGTCGCTAAGAATGAAGGTATTCAAAGTGTAAATAAACGTATCTACACAGGTGTATTAGCAATTAAATGTGTATATTATAGCAGCAAATAGTATGTCAAGAAATTACGCCGAATATATTGAAGAGCAATTATTTCGCATGCACGGTAAAACGAAATTCCTCTAAGATAGAAATGTATTCTGACACCATCAGTTCGGTGGTGAACGCTTTTTAGAGTACTTAGAAAAATCTCTCTCTGACAGTGGTAGAGCTTGGTACGCAGCACGGGACGTGTCTTTGATAGGGGGAACCGGCCATCCAGTGCGGTGGGCTGCGGTGAACTGAGCAGCCCAATGCTGTGGGCTAGCAGTGCGGCCGTTCGGCTGAGGATTTCAGCACACTGACTGGGTAGCTGGGATGACTGTGCTGTGCGGCGGAACGCAGTACAACATTCTAGCTCCGACACAACGGACACCCCACAGTACCAATAGAGTAGCATTATGAATGCACAAACACTCACGCTTACATTACAGAACCGTGTACATGTCAGAATGCAAGAAACCTCAGACATTTGGAGAAGCTTCAGCTTGATACACAGAAGATCAGGAGGCTGCGAGATGTTGTGCTGTGTGGCGTGAAATGGGACAACTAGTGACAGAATTCCACGATATTAATGTAAGGCGAGGATCTATAGTATACTGTGTTTTAGTTCTATATTATTGTATGAACATTTCAAACGTGCTGGTAGATTTTTTGAGTTTTTAACTCGGGAGCTAAATTCCACAACATGGTGATGAGAGAATTGTCTTTCGAAAGGCGTTATTGAGTTGTAGTTGTGACATAAATGGGATTAATGCTACCAGTTATGACTGATAAATTATAATATCAACTTTGTTATATCCATAAAACTGATGACTTTAAAATAAGGTTCAGAGTTACATTTTCGCTAGGATAACAACAACACAAATCTGAAGGCTGTAAATTCAACTAAATAATTAGAGATTACAATTACAAATACAATTGGAACGATCACATAGATAATGTTGTGGGTAGAGCCAATCAAAGACTGGGATTCATTGGCAGAACACTTAGAAGCTGCAGCAGGTCTACTAAAGCGACTGCTTACATCACGCTTGTCGACCCTAATCTGGAGTATTGCTGTGCGTTGTGGGATCCGCTTCAGATGGGACCGACGGATGACATCAAAAAAGTACAACGAAGGACAGCTTGTTTTGCATTATCGCGAAGTAGGGGAGATAGTGCCACAGACATGATACGTGAACTGGAGTGCAATCATTAAAACAAAAGCGTTTTTCGATGCGACGTGATATACTCATGAAATTTCAATCACCAGTTTTCTCCTCGGACTGTGAAACCTTCTGTTGGCACCCACCTACATAGGGAGAAATGATCATCACGATAAAATAAGAGAAATCAGAGTTCGCCCAAAAATATTTAAGTGCTCGTTTTTCCCGCGCGCCGTTCGAGAGTGGAACGATAGAGACACAGCTTGAAGGTGGTTCATTGAACCCTCTGCCAGGCTCTTTCTATTGAATGGCAGAGTAATCACGTAGATGTAGACACACGAGTAAGATCTACGTTTAATGATTTTACGAAACCAGATGCTTTAGAAAAGCAGTCGATCACAAATGGCAGCATATACATATTTTTACATGTGGTTTTAACTTTAATGAATAGAATATAGCTGGCTGTAGACACAACTAACAACTCCAACAATATTATAAATGAGCTACAGAAGTCTCAAACACTGGTACTGATAAGCATTTTATTTCTCAAATTCTATTCCGACTTTATAGTAGTTACGACACAGTTTTGGAAGAGAAGGTCGGTTAACACATCCCGCCCCAGCTTGCACAAATCGAAAAAGGTGCCTTTGTTCATATCTCCAGAACCCGCTTAGTGACAGTTGTGTCCTCCAATACTATAGCGAAATAACATCAAGAACGCCATCTTTTATCGTAAGTAAGAGGTAGCAGGGAGCTCTGAATGAACCGTTGATCCTGTTTGGATAGAGTGACGCTGTAACAACGTAGTGCATTCACAGTTGTGGGAGGAGTGAGATAAAGGCTTCTTTTCGTAGTCGGAAGATAGGAACACGAGGGGACAGAAAGCTCACGTACCTCTCAAGGTTAAGTCTTACTTTTCTCTCTATCTTGATTCTGTTTTCGGTCGTTATTTGGGTCTCTTCTGCGTCTTGTCCGAGACCTATCTCGCCACCCATCCCATAGGGCCCTGGTCTACCGTCCCAAAACACATCAAAATTCCCACACTACAGTGCCGTATCACGACGCTAGAAGAGTCGAAAGAAAACAGCAAAGCCCATTGAGTAAAATCTTCTCGATTTGCAAGCTGCGTCAATTCAAATAAAACACTCAAGAATGGATAGCTGTCCCCGCAATCGTCACCAAGAGCTGAAATCACTGACTGCCTGTGTTCTGTTTGTATCTATATAATGACAGCATCTGGAACCTCCCTTAGAAGGCCGGAGTGATGGATGCACGGAAGGCAAGTAGGGCAGCTCCAAGCAGCTCCATTTCACTGCAGGACTGATTGACGTCAGATGTCGCGAGGGGTCGGCACCACATTTGAAACTGCCGCTCTCGCATCCCTACAAGCATCAAAACTACTCATTTGTTTTTGCTCAGTATCCAAAGTCCGTCCCCACAACCTACTAAATGTGTATCCCTCATCTCTGTGTACATTGTTGCTGCTAATTTCGGCCACTTCTTTTATAACATAATGCTAGTATGATGGTGCTTAAGCAAAAATTGACGTCTTTTCGAATTGTACATTGTACCCTTTTTCTAGGCAATGTTGATCCACGGCCGACGTCTCAAGTTTCCTTTGTTTGATATGTAGTGAGTGCTGTGAACAAAGCTCAGCAACAGTGTGAATTGCTAGATTTACGTAAATGCTACCACATTTACAGGGGACACCACACATGCGAGGATATCGAAGACCTACGTTGTCTCTATCGATGGGTAACATGTCTTTTATCTTGGAGGTGTGCCGGAACAACGGTCTCAGTCCATGTCTTTTCAGCACGCGTCCTACCTTGATAGTAGTTGCTCCACAGTATGGAAGAAATGCACTTGGCTTGGTGTCTTCCGCGGTTTCACGAGACGCTTTTTGTTGGTGGCACCTCAAAGCTCTTGCAATTTCTCCGCTCCTGTAACCCTGCGTACTAACATGTTCTGGACCACTTTCTCGTGTACAGATGTTCTACTTGAACGGAAGACAAGAGGCCGGCTTGGTCATTCAGTGTACAGAAAATCTACGTACACTGACAGGTACTTGAACGCCAAAGGTTTTCACAACTCTGTACACAAGAAAGGGTCATGAACACATTAGCACACAGGGCAAAGTTTAACTCTGACGACGACTATCTAGCGTTTGAATCACGGCATTTGAAGCGTGTGTTTAGACAAAACGGTTACAGCAAGGGAGAAATTACAAAGGGTTTCAGGTTTCGCCGGCAAAAGACGCGTCGTGAATCGGCGCAAGAGGCCAAGGCAGCTGCATTCCTTCCTTACTGTACAGCAACTAGTGGCAAGAAAGAAAACTTGCTGAAGAGACATGGACAGAGGCAAGTGTTGCGGCAAGCCTCCGAGATAAAAGTATGTTACACCCCATTAAAGACAACAAAAGTGTTCTAGTTCCTGGCGTGTATGTTGTCCCATGTGTAAATGGAAGCACTTAAATAAGTTATACTATTTGCACTGTTGATGAGCACTATGAGGAGCATTCATGACATATCAGACAAGGGGAACTTGAGAAATCGACAGTGGCCAAACATTGCCAGGAAAACGGGCATAAATTACGATGCGAAAGGACGGGAATTTGCCGGCCGGGGTGGCGGAGCGGTTCTAGGCGCTACAGTCTGGAACCGCGCGACCGCTACGGTCGCAGGTTCGAATCCTGCCTCGGACATGGATGTTAGAAATGTCCTTAGGCTAGTTAGGTTTAAGTAGTTCTAAGTTCTAGGGGACTGATGACCTCAGACGTTAAGTCCCATAGTACTCAATTCCATTTGAACCATTTGTAGTGCAATGACTGCAAAAAGGGCGGTGATCAGTGATTCAGGACTACAATGTGGCAAGACGGGCAGGTATTCGTCGTTCCTGAACGACTCCATATCAACAACATCGCTGAAGTAATCGAAGATTTCTGTCGAATAGACGAATGAAAACTGCTGAAACTTGGATAGAGGTCATGGGCAGTGTGAGTAGTGGAACAGCGAGGACGTCACCCCCCCCCCCGGCATTGTTACCATATTTATTCAAGACAGCGTATCCAAAATGGCAGCGACAGATATGGCAATGTCGCAATGACATCATGGTGGGAAGTTCAAATTTTTGGTGGGGAAAAAAGGACCCTTGGGCTACCTCCACTGACCTAAGGAAATGGTGTGAAAAAAGGTCACTTGGACTACTTCCACTAACCTAAGTCGTCCGACTGCCACCTCTTCCTTGAAATTGGCGGGAAAGGACTCAGCCTGTGCTGTGCTGCTGGATAGGATGGACACAAGTCTTTATTTTGCCTACAGTCTTAACTTAAACAATTTGAGTGGTCATAGTCAGTAGCCCCATATAGTGTGTTCATAATGAGGCCCGGGGTCCAAGAGACCTAATACACAGTACCGCAACCAGAGGGCACTGTTGTCCCGTACGTAATGTGATCCTAGATTATGGTGCGCTACTGAAAGAATGTACTGTTTTTAGACGAAGCAAAGTTGGTGAAGTGCTGAAGTAGATGTCTGGAAAACGTTTCACCTATAACGTTAAAAATGAAATACCACAGATTTGGATTTGCTTTTTTTTTGTATGCAACTCTTCTTGTTGATGGGAAATTACTGGTTAAAACATTTGTTTATGTCAAATTGTAAGTCTCGCATCACAGCCTGATGATGATGAGGCCATCTTTTCGTGATGGGTCAAAGTTAGGTTATTCACTGCCCATTTGGAAAATTTTCAGTGAATTAACAGTGTGAATTGCAATTGGTAACTGAAGGAAGCAGAAATTAGCAGTATTAAATTATCTTCATGTTTCGCAATGCGTATCTCCACACCACTGAGAGGTGAGTGCTGCATTTAACATTCAGACTGAAAAAAGTGACCTGGCTGGGAACTCATCCCAAAGCTTTCCTGTTTCAATCCACACGCACTTCTTCTGGACGAACACACTCGATCCAAATTAAGTCCTACTCACTGGGTTCTTGGGGCACTGCTGCTCTCTCGACATACGGCAGCTGATCGCTAGGTGGGAATGACATCATTTTAACATCTTAGCTTTAACTCACCAGATTTCAGCCGATTTGTGCGAAGTATTTATAAACTTTGTACAAGAACCTATCTTGCAAATCAGTGTATCAATTAGTTAAAACTGAATCACAATCTCCACAGCATTTCCTGTGATTAGCCTGCATATACAGATGGACGCCATCAAGCGACTTCAGTTTGTATGTACAGAGATTGTAACGTAATTATCTTTCCATGACGATTCCAAAAGACAGAATTGTTTCGTAACTCTCACTGGAAAGTTTAAATTCATAATGTTAGCCGAATTGCCGACTAAGCCGATTGTGTAAGTGAGCGACAGAAAACTTTCTTGTGTGGAATGCATGTGCTGTTACTCAAAAAAATGTGTGTGAAATCTTATGGGACTTAACTGCTAAGGTCACCAGTCCCTAAGCTTACACACTACTTAAACTAAATTATCCTAAGGACAAACACACACACACCCATGCCCGAAGGAGGACTCGAACCTCCGCCGGGACCAGCCGGCTGTTGCTCAGACAGTATTTGTAGGCTCTTTTGAAGTTATTTCAGCCCTTCATGGAACACAAGCGCTGCGCTCTATATCAAATTGCTCGTCTAGACTTAACCTACCAACAGTCAGACGACGACGTTTTAGTACCATCTCCATTATCTCTTAACACTATATTTAGAACTTAAGCTTTCTTTTCGCAGCCTTCTGTTGCTACATCAGACACGTCAACAAATGACAGCGCAGAAACCTTCGACACGCTTAGCGATTCTACGTAGCACCAGAATTTTCCCGTTTGCTCGGCAACAATTTTGGCTACTGTATGTAGTTGTATGCTTGCCCATCATTCATGTTACACACGCACAAAGTTTACTAACTTTTACCTGTTGCCGTTTGCGCTTCCTTTTTTGAAACGTGAGTGCAACATTATTTAAGAGGAACTCAGGCAACGGTTTATTTGCTCTTCTAGCAAAAAATTATTAACTTTAGTAACCATTGTCGCTATGCTAATATCGTAATCACACTACCGATAAGGTCAGACGTGCTTGTGGCTACAAGGTCTAAAATATTTCTGGGCTGTCGAAGTAGTTGCTCCAGACAGTTTTTGGAAACTGTGTTCAAAAGTAATACACAAGGCTACGTATTCCTACCACCTGCGATGAATCTATAGCCCTTTCAATTTGTCCTTGTTAGGTTACAGTAGGCTCCAATCTGTACTAAGTGCTCTGGGTATTTGTGCACTACTGAGCGTAGAATTTCTTTGAATGATTCTACAACTGTCACCGTGGAAACGTGTGGTCGGCAACAACATCCGGTAATGAACTTGATTTCACCTGGTCGTGTTACACACGTCCAGATACCTTCACCAACTCAAGTTCGACCTCGACAGACACAACAGTTTTTTCAACTGCAAGGAAGACTCCGCCATCTATGCCGTCAAAGTTTAGGCTGTTAACGGTATACATTCCATGAGTCACTAAATATTTTAGTGATGTCTACTTCGGGTTTCATCCAGCTTTCGGGTCTGTGAGTAATTTGACGTAAATTCAGGAGCTTCGTTACGAATGCCAAGACAATTTAGTGTATAATTTTGACAGTCAAACTGTCTTTACTTTGTACGCGGTCTGATTTCGCTCTCTACTTATTTACTGGCCAGCGTTGATCAGAGAACCGCAAAGTACCGCCTAGAGCAAAAAAAAAAAGAAGAATATAAATCGCGTGTGCACTCCACAAGTAGTCTACTACTGGAGTAGCTCCTCCTTTTGTGTAATTCACCACTGACCTGTCAAGGAGAGTCCTACAGTTCTCCCCCCCCCCCCCCCCATACCCGCAGGTCCAGATAGCTGATTCCTTCACGCTGTTAACTGATACGAAAAGTTCGGTTTTGTTAGTTTCTAGAAGGTCTGAGACGTTGTCCTCTTGCGTTCCTTCTTCAACTACCTGCTGGACAAGACATTTAAATCAAACCCACATGAATCCCTTTTCTGGCACCCGTCTGAAACGCGCCAGTCTCCCTTTCTGTATGTAAAATGTGGCAGTGTCCCACTATTACAACTCCATGATTAGAAAACTTACTCGTGATGTAACTCTGAAGCTTTCTGCTGCCACTGTTTCTGTGGCAGGTGGTCTATAATAGCTTCCGCTGACCCTCTTTTATCAACTTTTGATCCTTACGTTTATCCAGACAAATTCACATTGTGTGTCTGTAATGACATCACTAGATGCTATCAAATTCTTTACTGCAGTTTGCAGTAAATATGGCGCCACCGTTGGCATCTAACCTAACCTTGAGATATATATCCCATTCTGAATTCAGAATTTAGGTACTGTTCCCTACTGGTTTCATCAGACTTTCGATTCTTAATGCCATCTGGGCATCATTACATTTAATAAACGATACTAATTCTGTAACCTTACCGCGGAAGGTCATATCGTATTGATCTTGTCCATTTCTGATCTGAGAGGACTATGAGATAGATGTGGTTGACCTATCTTCGAAATCGTCCGCCGCTCGTGGTCTCGCGGTAGCGTTCTCGCTTCCCGAGCACGGGGTCCCGGGTTCGATTCCCGGCGGGGTCAGGGATTTTCACCTGCCTCGAGATGACTGGGTGTTTGTGTTGTCCTCATCATTTCATCATCATCTAGGAAAGTGGCGAAATTGGACTGAGCAAAGATTGGGTAATTGTACGGGCGCTGATAACCACGCAGTTGAGCGCCCCACAAACCAAACATCATCACAACATCTTCGAAATCGTAAGGGAATTCATCACTGAGTAGAACTGAACAGTGTCTGTACAATTGTTTTTAGTAGTGTTTTTCGATCGTCTGTATGTTGTGTGTTAATTTTGCTATGTAGTTTTCCGCCGCTGTAATGGGTACAGTTATGAATATTACTCCTGATATTAATACAGATTGCTGAGAAGTGTAATTCGGGCACGATCATCTTAGAACTGTCATGTGTCAGTGATATTTTTAAAATAATTTATTTCACAAGTTAACACTTAAATTTGTTAAAGTAAAGTTGTTTTCATCATCATAGTTTTGTAAGTGCACTACGTATGTTTTTTTCTGTAATTTACATGGTGTCTCTCAAAAGCGATACATGTAGTTACCTAGTAACAAAGCCGCCCGTTAACATAGAAATCGGAAGAATTTAATAAATCCTCAGTCGTGTCGACGAACGAAGGACGCAACCAAAAGGAGGACCTGGTGTGTGTCCGGGATGCCCTCATTGTATGGGAAATAGAGATCAGATGATCTAGTTGCCGTTTAGTGAAACTGAAGGATATTTTGATTTTCAGTCATACAAAGTTAAAGGGATACTCACTATCGGCTATCGCCCATTCCTATTTTAGCGAATACCATCTACTTTACGTTGTTGGCCTCACTTGAAATGAGTTGTTGTTTTGTTAATAGGCCCCTAATTGTGGATAAGTCTTTAAAAACAAAGGGGATTGAATCGAGTTTGACTCGTTCACTACCCTTATGGGAAGTTAGAAATATGTACGCACTACTATAATAGCCCTATTATCTGTGTATAACAGTTTAACGTTAACACTCGACTCGTTATTTGGAGACTGATAGAACTTTTGGGTTACAATATTTCAAAATTTCACGCGGCAGCGGAACAGTAAAATCCTTACGAATAACATGAAATTAAATTCAGTGCATAAAAGTACATATGGATTTGCCTGTGTTGCCCAAAAATCGCGTTGACCAACACAAATATCGCTCTAAAAATGACGGTTGCATTTCTTGAAGAAATTTGCTCAAGTTTCTACCATTAGTAGCCCAAGATGCAAAATATCACCCATTGCAGCCACCTGGGCGGTAACCAATTATAAAAATCAGTTCCGATATGGAAATATCGGGAGGGGTTTGTGGAGAGCGGAGGATGTATGTGATGACAGCACTTTCTATTGTTCTTTTCTAATAGATTTTATCAGTGGGCTCTTGAATTCTTCTGAGCCGACTGAGCCCTGGATACCCCCTCGCACAACTTTCGTGAGACATCCGTTTATGCTCTTGTACTTGTAATGACACAATAACTGGAATACTTGATCACTTAAGGAAATTGAAGAATTTTATTGAAATGAAAGACACTTTCAACAAAATATGAGATTCAGTCGAGGAGTTTGGGATGTTTTGATGTGCTGAAGGAACTCTGACCTGGTTTCAGACAAGCCACAAATTTAAATACAAGATTGTAGTAGGAGAAAGATAGTTGTTGCCAAAAGAGATTTCAATCCGTTTATCTTTATACGTAATTCAGCGCAATGTTAAAATTATTCTGCGTTAAGAAAGTGATCATTATATAAGAAGACTGAGATGTGTTGTGTTAGCAAACTGACAATGAATTATATGGGAATTTTAATTCGTTTGGCAGTAGGCTGAAGTTATCATATATATGTATATACTTGATTTGCGGTTTGCTTTTTCTTCATATATGAAACCAAACTCTTTAACAGATTGGACCTCCCCTTCTGCAAAATCCTGGCCAAGTCCTTGAACGAACTCGTTCAGTATAGAGGGGAACTGACAATCGTTACCTAGCCCTTTTTCCATTTCGTCATATGAGCAGACGCCGTTGGTATTTGTGTGTCGTCAGTACTTCAGGCGAAATCATTAAAAAAAAAATCTGTCATACACCCGCACGGTTGTCGTCGATGGTTATTAATGGCTTGTCGAAGACATGTGTGTTTTGAATCTTGCTCCGACTAGCACAATAATGAATCGAATAGATCGCCCGACTAGGCAAACCGTGGACCTGAACAGAATGGGAAACAACGTCGTCTTTACGTCCAAGAAAGAATGAAAGGAGGTATAAATCAACTGTGTTCAACTATTGATACACGTAGATCTCCGTTACACGCCGCTCGAATAAACAGTCTTTCAAATGACTATCAACCTCGTCCAAGGCAGAGACTTAATGTAATTCGTTTCTTAGTCTGCGGTGGCTGTAAATTCGAAAGGTAACAGCAGTAACAGTTTTATTTACCTGTGTCCCTCATTTGCAGGGGTAGTGGACGTTTCATAGTATTATGTATAAGAACCAAAATAACATAATTCGATTGCATAAATGCTTACACTACTGAAAAACTATTTTTTGAAGAACAAAATCCCAGTCTGTTTAAATCACCACAACCTCGTTGGATTGAAGTTCCCAGTCTGTGAATGTGCCGACTGATACTACCGGATTTTAGTTAGTGCGTCCGTCAGAACACATGTGGTCTTGTTACTTATATCACTCTTTTCTAACATTATGCACCACATATTCCCAGAATTACATATTAGGCCTTCCATAAACTTGTAGAACTTTAAACTAGTAGCATGAGGACAATGTTATCTTTAATAACGAACACAGGAGCATGTAAATTATTGAATTACTGAATGATGATAAAATATATCAATGTATAATCGAAATATTTATAAGAAGAGATCATTTGACACACATAAAGAACGAATTACTATTGGCTAGGATAAGATGAAGGGTTTGGCCATATGATGTGGCTGGGGTGTGGTCTGGGCAGCGCGAACGTTACTCCCTCCTTCCTTGTTCTGTTCTCCTAGTGCAGAACGGAATCGTTTCGGTACACATAGGGCTGGGCATCAAGTTCAGTTGTCAACTGCAAAAAAGTTGCGTAGTTAACGTTATGCCCGTTTTTCTGTATTCTACGGCTATTGGCTAAAATAACGAGGGGCTATACACAAGGCGTGGCCAGGGCGTGGTCTGGTCGGCGCCAACGTCCGCTACCTCCTTCCGCATTCTGTTAACCTAATACAGAGCGGAATCGTTTCGGGTACACGTCATTGTGGGCGCCATGTTTAATTGTCAAATGAAAAAAATAAAAAATGCGTAGTTAGCTTTTTGTTCGTTTTTCTGCAACCTACGGCTATTGGCTAAGATAATGAGAGGATGTACACAAGGCGTGGCCAGGGCGTCATCTGGGTGGGGCAAACGTCCGATTCCTCCTTCCGCATTCTGTTTCTCGTAGTGCAGAGCGGAATCGTCCGGGATACACATCGCGGTGAACATCAACGTTTAACTGTCAACTGGAAAAAAAAAATGTTGCTTAGTTACATTTTTGTTCGTTTTTCTGCATTCTGTTACCATTGGCTAAACTAACACTACTGTGGGCCACATGGTGTAGAGAGGGCCTACAGTCTGGGCAGCAACATGCTTGTCGTATAAATATACATAAATGATTAACTAGTTAATATAAGTAATACATTCATGAAGCATTAAAGTACTTCATACCAAATATGTCCAAAACACATGAATTGCGTTTCACCTGATTTGCACGAAGCCTACATAATGCAGCTGTACTCCAGAACAGGGCGGATAAACGCGGTGTAAGCTGTCTCTTTAGTAGATCTGATGCACCTTCTAATTGTTCTGTCAATGAATCACAGTCTTCGGCTCGCTCTACCCACAATATTATCTATGTGATCGTTGCCATGTACGTTATTCGTAATTGTAATCCCTAAGTATTTAATTGAATTTACAGCCTTCAGATTTGTGTGACTTATCACGTAATCGAAATTTGGCAGATTTCTTTTAGTACTCATGTGAATAACTTCACACTTTTCTTTATTCAGGGTCAGGTGCCACTTTTCGCACCAGACAGATATCTTATCTAAATCATTTTGCAATTTGTTTTGGTCATCTGATGACTTTAAAAGACGGTAAATGACAGCATCATCTGCAAATAAACTAAGAGCGCTACTCAGATTGTCTCCTATGTCATTAAGATAGATCAGGAACAAAAGAGTGCCTGTAACACTTCCTTGGGGAACGCCGGATATTACTTCTGTTTTACTCGCTGACTTTCCGTCTGCCGTCCGGGGTGGCCTAGTGGTTCTATGCGCTACAGTCTGGAACCGTGTGACCGCTACGGTCGCAGGTTCGAATCCTGCCTCGGGCATGGATGTGTGTGATGTCCTTAGGTTAGTTAGGTTTACGTAGTTCTAAGTTCTAGGGGAGTGATGACCTCAGAAGTTAAGTCCCATAGTGCTCAGAGCCATTTGGACTTTCCGTCTACTACTACGAACTGTGACCTCTCTGACAGGAAATCACAAATCCAGTCGCACAGCTGAGGCTATATTCCATAGGCAGGCAGTTTGGTCAGAAAACGCTTGTGAGGAACGGTGTCGAAAGTCTTCTCGAAATCTAGAAATATTGAATCAGTTTGACTTCCCCTGTCAATAGCACTCGTTATTTCATGAGTATAGAGCGGTAGTTGTGTTTCACAAGAAGAATACGTGCTGACTATGTGTCAATAAATCGTTTTCTACTTTATGCTTCATAATGTTCGAACACGGTATACGTTCCAAAACCCTACTGCAAATCGACGTTAGCGATATGGGCCTGTAATTCAGCGGATTACTCCTATTTCCCTTTTTCGGTATTGGTGTGACTTCAGCAGTTCTCCAGTTCTTAGGGATGGATCTTTCTGTGAGCGAGCGGTTTCATATAATTGCTAAATATGGAGCTATTGTAAGAGCATATTCTGAAAGGACTGGTATACAATCTGAACCGGAGGTCTTGCATTTATTAAGTGATTTAAGCTGATTTGCTACACCGAGGACATATACTTCTATGTTTCTCATCTTGGCAGTTGTTCTAGATTGAAATTCAAGAATATTTACTTCGTCATCTTTGGTGAAGGAGTTCCGGAAAACCGTGTTTAATAACGTTGCTTTTTCGGCACTCTCATCAGTGACTTCACTGTTGTTATCGTGCAGTGAAGGTATTGATTGCGTCTTGCCACTGGTGTGCTTTATGTATGGCCAGAATCTCTTTGGATTTTCTGCCAGATATCGGGACAGAATTTCATTGTGGAAATTATTAAAAGCATCTCGGATTGAAGTATGCGCTGTATTTCGAATCTCTGCTAAACTTTTCCAATACTGGGGATTTTGCATTCTTTTAAATTTGGCATGCTTTTTTCGTTACTTCTGCAACAGCAATCTGACCCGTTTGGTCTACTATGAGGAATCAGTACCATCACTTATTAATTAATTTGGCATGTATCTCTCAATTTCCGTCGATACAATCTCTTTGAAACCATTCCACATGTTTTCTACACTTACATGATCAGATCGGAAGGACTGTAGACTATCTCTTAAAAAGGTGTTAAGAGCATTTTTATCAGCTTTTCTAAATACTTATATCTAGCGTTTCTTTTTGATGGTTGTAGGTGTTTCGATATTCAGCCTAGCAGCAACTGCCTTGTGATCGCTAATCCCTGCATTCGTCACGATACTCATATTTGTCCAGGATTATTTGTTGCTAAGAGGTCAAATATACTTTCGCAACTATTTACGCTTCGAGTGGGCTCATGAACTAATTGTTCAAATAATTTTCTGAGAAAGCATTCAGTACGATTTCGGATGACGTTTTATGCCTGCAGCCGGTTTTAAACGTACAATTTTTCCAGCATATCGATTGTAGATTGAAGTCACCACCGACTATAATTGAATGAGTGAGGTACCTATTTGAAATGAGACTCAAGTTTTCTTTGAACTGTTCAGCAACTATACCTTCTGAGTCGGGAGGTCAGTAAAACGATCCAATTAACAGTTTAGTGCGAATGTCAAGCATAACTTCTACCCAAACTATTTCGCAGGAACTATCTACTTCAATTTCACTACAAGGTAAACTAATTATGACAGCAATAAATACTCAACAACCAACTGTATTTAAT
The DNA here is from genome assembly GCF_023864275.1 of Schistocerca cancellata. Classification (NCBI taxonomy): domain Eukaryota; kingdom Metazoa; phylum Arthropoda; class Insecta; order Orthoptera; family Acrididae; genus Schistocerca; species Schistocerca cancellata. The sequence goes on from NC_064629.1 coordinate 266,164,155, forward strand.
CTATCCTATCAGAACACTGTTAGATCGTTTGAAAAAATTTCGGCTAAACTTATGTCTGGCTCTAGCCAGCTTGCTGTAACTATTACTATTTGATCTTTCTATTAAGGGTTGGAGCTCTTGTTGTTTACCAACACAGCTACGACGTTTACAACTGCAATACCGATCGTTTCTACAAATACCTTAGTGTGCTTTACCTGCCCTGGACGGACGCTCTTTCTGGGGTTTCCTGAGACCCTCTAAAAAAAAAAAAACCATAGTCCCTTCCAAGCAGCCCCCGCTACCCGTGTAGCCACTTCCTGTGTGTAGTGGACGCCTGACATATTAAGCGGAATCCGGAAACCCACCACCCAAGGCGCAAGTCGAGGAATCTGCAGCCCAAATGGTCACAGAACCGCCTGAGCCTCTGATTCAGACCCTCCATCCAGCTCTGCACCACAGTCAGTTCTATCGACGATGCTGCAGACGGTGAGCTCTGCCTTAATCTCGGAAGCAAGACTGGCAGCCTTTACCATTTCAACTAGCTGCCCAAAACCAGAGAGAATCTTCTCCAATCCAAAGTCATGGGTACCGACATGAGCCACCACCTGCAGTTGGCTACACAGTATACTCTTCATGGCATCCGGAAGCACTTTTTCCACACCGGTATGCACACAGAGTGCACACTGACTTCTTTCCCCTCTTTGGCAGCCATGTTCCTGAGGGGCCCGATTATGCGCCTATCGTTAGAGATCCCAGCTACCAGCCAACCCACTTTCTGTTAATTCTCAGACCTTGCGGGATGAGAAGCTTCCTCTGGAACAGTGTGAACGACTGCATCATGCCTTGAGACTTTGTCAGCCACAGATAACGCCTGAAATCTGTTCGTCAAACGAATCGAGGAGGCCCTACAATCGGCCCCTCAGAAAGTCTTTCGCTGCCTGACAGGCTTTGGAATGATCTCCTACTCGACCTGCAGTGCAGACAGTACCTGGGGTGGCCACAGCAGTGGACCGATTGGGGGACACGTGGGACATGGTTGATGTCCCCCCCCCCCCCCCCCCCCTCCACGGCTGATGCCACTTGGCAGCAGCCTCAAGCAGTGTGACAAAGCCAACAGAGCCTGCAGCTGTGAGCGGAGAGTCAGAAACTCAGCTCGCATCTGTACACAACAATGACAATTCCTATCCATTACTGAGCTCTCTCCTGTTTATAGCTCTTAAAAATGTGTAACAAACGAACGGTGTACTCGACTTATTAGCAGCAGGAAGCAGGAATTCGAAGTGCTCTCTCGACACTAAGCTACACTAACCAAAACAAACAAAACATATACGATACGAGGGTCGCTAACAACGGCGGTACTGTACGCTACTCTGCTATTGAAATAAAAGGTTGTGACTAGTAAGCACTCAAGCCAGCAAGGAATTACAAAAATAAACTAGTAACTACACAGGTATCTGTAAATAAGTAGCTCCTGTTGGAAGCTCGTAAAAAATATATAACAAACGAACAGTGTACTCTCCTTATTGGCAGCCGGAAGTCGCGGTGCTCTATCACTGACGGTCTACCACATGAAGAGACTTTAAAACTGAAGAATGTTTATCGCCAATAGTTCTGTGTGCAATTGATAAGGATTGTAACGAAACCATGAACATATTTGTTCTGAACCAAGGTTCGAATCCGTAGATGTGCCTTTCCTTGAGATCTAGAGGGTTTTGCAATTTTGCAGAAAACAACAAAATGATCGAACTATGTCGCTGCGTGTGGGTCTCATACCACGAAAAAAAAAAAAAATCTCAATTCGAATTCCAGTCCAGCATCAAAGTTTTCAGTCTCAGTTTCAAATAAAATAAGAAGCCTGAGACCTTAAATGACAATTGACTCATTAAATAAAATAAAGTTTCTAGTGCAAGGAAGCTCACTGACGACACAATTTCTGTTGGCCGCGCCTTCCGCCTCTGTTATGACCAAACCTAAACCGACTATGCCCCAGATGGTAGATAATGGATATGATGTTTGTAGTGCAAATTCTTAACTACGGTGCAACTTAACGTTCTTCACTTATCACTACTACAGGTGTAGGAGATCTGTTCCTTTGTGTTTAAAACAAATGCTAGAAGTAAAAATCGAACCGATACCTCGCAACTATGAAACTGAAAGTCACTCGTCAAGACTACTGAAGCCCACTTTTGCTACATTCATTGTTGTGTCTAGCGTAATAGGCGCTTAGCTTACAAATGAGACACCGTGAAATAATTCATTTCTCTATTAACTAATTAATTATCAGCAGGCTTCTAACACGGAAATTATGCTAGTCTCAAGTTAGCAGGATGTAGAGACGCTTTTTGGTATCATAGCCTCGATTCGAAGCCATTTTGAAATTTTAACTGTTTCAAGAAATTTCTTAGTTCGACATATACCATTCCACAGTATAAAGTAGGCAAATACGTCTATTATTACTGCCGTTATCGCTATTAAATTTTTAATTCTGCTGCTGCTGTCCGCGTGCTTGAGAAATAATGTAATGTTTTTTGGTAATTTTTAGACGCAGTTCCCAAAAAATAGTTGAATATTTAGTTCGCAGCAAATGGATGCGGCGTTCTGTGACAACTGTACCGTAACAAGTAGTTATTTAGTTCTTTCCATCTGTAGTGAAGACTATTCAAGTTAATATCGGACATCTCTAGTTATTCTTAGACAACATTAAAATTAAATTAGCTGATGAACACGATACTTCATAAGACAAATTGCGTTGCATTACTTCAATAACTTGCGTTTAGCAGCGACGCTTGTAAATCGCTAAGACTGGCAGTAAACGCCACTTTCAAAGCCAGAGGATTTTCGTATTTTCTGTTAATTCATATCTTCTGTTCATTATCTCCATTTGGTCGAAGCCACCTATTTCAAATAGAGGAAAGAAAAAAATACTGCGGAAGATCAACAGTTTTTCGTTGTAATACACTCATTCTACGTGCCCAAGTTCACATTTTCGCAGAATTACTCTAATTGTAATATCACTTCAACACTGCAGAAAAGTATTTCATCGTGGCAAAACTCACATCCGACTCAGAGGGCTTATACTTAGTAGCCAACCTGAAAGTCTAGCTCTGTGAAACACCAGTTTCAGTAAAGTGCTGTTGCGAAGACTGTTTAGCACTGGTCTTTCTCACCGGGAAATACGTAATTGATTTATTCGACTCCATAGGTATACTGCAACAGTAATTTCGTGTGCAAGCAATGCTTACGAACTGCAGTATTAAATTGTGCCATGGCCTCCATTTCTATAAATTCCTGACCTAAACTGGCTCCGCGTCATTTCAAACGCCAGTTACTGCAACGTCTTACTGACACCGACAGGTGTGCATACTACAGAATTCGTAGTTTCTTTCATGTGATTTTGCAATGACTGAAATAAAAGTCGCATGACCGCAACATTAGGGGCTACATTTCGTTGTTCCTTTCGTTCTGGGAGATGAGTATTCTGGGTAGCAATCTTTTCCCATTCTAACCAGCGAAATACAGAAAAATGTGGCCAGTAATCGCTTCACAAACTGCTATTTAGTGCTGTTAAGATGATTTATTTTAACTTTGTTGTAGGTGAAGGAATTTAGTTTAATCTTAAAACAAATTAAGCAGGAACGCTCGCAAATTTACCGAATAAAAAAAGGTTATTGTCCAGGTAGGAAAAGGTTTGGGAAATAAAATTTGCACATGAAACTTTCTGGAAAATTAAAACCGTGTGCCGGACCGAAACACGAACTCGGTATCACACGGCGTATTCCTGAAACTGTGGAAATCATAAGTTGAATCTGAGTTTAACCTCTTAAGGTATTGCACAGCTAAAAATACAAAACGATCAATAATAAAAAATACTCCAGCCAGAGCAACATGATCTGCACCACAACGTGAATCTACATTTTACCTGCAATGTCTGGGAACGGTGTCATTATTATCACTACGTATGATGTGTTGAGACACATACATTTACATCATCCTCTAAACAATACTTACAATGAAACTAATTTATTAAATCTTTTTTCAAAGCGTGTAATCGGGAATGATTCTGACTTCTTAGGCGAAGAAAGTGCTCTTCTCCCTCTACTGCACTTCGCTTCCTCCTGCCCTGTCATGGGTTCTTACTTGCTTAATCTCACTGTTGGAGGAATTTCATAAATGACGCATTCTTGCGCTTTATGAAGATAGATACTGTATCAGCACCATTTCTTTGCCGTAGGATACACCAATTCGACGATACCATGCTTGGTGAAGAGGGTGGCGGAGGAAAGCAACGTCAACCATCTTTGTCTCCCTGGACGTAAACAGGCTACCACGGAGGACCAAGACTATCGTGTACTCCACTGCAGTGATGAATACCCTTTCACAACTAGCACAGAAATAAGGAACATCCTCCAGCGAAGTGAGAGTAGATCACCATCCGTCGTCATCTCAACGAGAACGGGAGGTATGAACGATAATCGGCGAAGGTATGACTAAACTGCTGTCACAGTTTGGGGTTGGATATCAGCTATTGGTTGCGGCGTTCTGTGGCAATAGGATCGTCCGTTTTCTAGTTATTACTGCTGCGAAATACTGTATAACGTAATGCTTCCTTCTGTTCGTCAGAGATTTTCGGAGGCTGAATAATGTTCCAACAGTGTAAAACACTAGTTTCAAATGAATGTAGACCTTGGGCTGTAGGACTGGCCTCCAACGCTGCAGACCTCAGTCCCATAGAGCATGTATGGACAAAGATGCAGAAAATTATTGGGAGCGGAAGATCAGCACCGACTACGATGCCGGAACTGTCCGAAACAATTCATGACGCGAGGGAAGTGATGTCACAGAAAAACAGACTCGTCCGGAAACTTTTGCCTCCATTCTCTGGCAGCTAAATGCCGTTGTATAGGAGGGGGGAAACTGAGCACGGTACTGAATTATTGTGTTGCTATCGAGAAAATTTTGTTTACGGAAAATGAACGTTTTGTACTCCCTCGAAGAAGAGGGAAATTCATTTGTCTTAGCTCTCTCTCTTTCTCTATCTTTCTTTCCCCCCCCCACCCTCTCTCTTCCCCTCCCCCTCTATATCTCTCCTTTTTTTTCAATACACTTTTGATTTCAAATTTTTTTACGAGCATTGATCAAAAAGACTGAGAGAAACATTAAACTATTTTTGTTTTGTCCCATGACACATGACGTCAGTGTTGATGAAGGCATCAAAGAGAAAGTACTTAGTGGTTTTTTCGTCGAGAAAAAGTATCATTTTAGTTTGTGTTCTCTTTATCTACATGCAGGCAGAATAACAGAAAAAATGGTTCAAATGGCTCTGAGCACTATGGGACTCAACATCTTAGGTCATAAGTCCCCTAGAACTTAGAACTACTTAAACCTAACTAACCTAAGGACATCACACACACCCATGCCCGAGGCAGGATTCGAACCTGCGACCGTAGCAGTCCCGCGGTTCTGGACTGCAGCGCCAGAACCGCTAGACCACCGCGGCCGGCAGGCAGAATAACAATACCGACGAAAGCTCAAAGGAGATATCATTTCCATTTAACGCCAAACTCAAATCACAATGCATGCGGAGAAAGTGTGATGCAAGACCAGCGGGTAGACGTAAAGTCGAGCATTAAATAATAACTCTTACCACGAATAAAAAATCATGAGAATAACAGGATTCGCATCATTTACCTGCATAGTAGGAACTGATCGCCTAAAGCACTATGTCATTCTACCAATAGCTTAAGTTTCATTTACGAAATGGTATAATATGGTTTGTGATGTCACACATTTTCCACGAAAAAGAAATGAAGCAACGAGTGAAAGTGGCGCAGGGCGTCTTCGACGGAAATGCAGACTGTTCATCTGACTTTGAATTGTGTGAACGGAGCTATGAAGAATATAAGCTAACTGAAAGTGACACGAAGGGTGTTCTGTTAGGTCTTATCAAAGCTGCTTAATTTGAAGATGTTGCGTGTGGCAAAGTGTGAGAAACTTAATAGCTGCCAACGCAAATGCCACACAGTTTCGACACGGTGATAGCAGCGTTACTCGTGTGGAATCTGTTCGTGCAGAAAATGGTGTGAGAGACTCTTAAGCATATATTTTGTCATCATGATTGAAATGTACCAGAAAATGCCGTTGAATTTGTCACTTATGATATCTATCTTACGACGAAAGTTTTGATGAAATGAAAGAAAACTGTTTGTTTCAGGCCTAGTTTTGAAATGATTCCAGTATATCACAGAGTAATCAAAATGTATATTTACAACGAAATGTATCTCTTATGATACAGATGCAAAAAGAAAAATATGAAAAGCCTTTCTTGATTCGGAACTTCACGCTATTCGTAGCATACATAGGCTCATCGTGGATTTTGTGTTTTGCAATCGATGCTCTGTGGTTGTCTCTTTGTTTGTGCGCCTATCATCCATGGAGAGTGTCACTGAAATCGATCTCAAAAAATGTTTTCCAAGTCAATTATTGTAAAAAGGTGTCTTACCTACTCATATATTTTACAGTGCAAATACTGGAGATGTTCTAAAAATGTGCAACAAGTCTGGCAATGATCTTTGTAGTTTCAGTAGCTTAAGACAGAAAAACACGTAATAATTGAGATAGTTAATCATTTGTGTTGTTTAATTTGCAGTCATTGCACCTGAGTGTTGCTAGTACCAACACTCTAGTCCCTAAACCCAGCTACAGAAACTCAGATAAGACTCACTGACATTTTCTTTGGGTATTTCAGCACCCGGTCGCCACGTCTTCGAGTCCTCGCAACGTTGGTATACACCCTGCTAGAAGTATAACTGAATCTTGTCAACAATGCAGGGTTTGGCAACGACGAGTTTCTTACTGGAAGAAGCAGAATTAGCATATAAATTTAATTTTATATATTTGCATTATTTCCATTAAACAATCTGAGTGATTTTTCACATAAGCTGTGAAATAAAGTTATCAATATAAGGTTCTGAGCCCAATAAAATCATTCGACGTCGAAATTCTAATTAATCTCATAGCGTACGTTGCTACCGTATGTGTCCTAGCCAGCACTGGAACAAAACGGGTTAGCTCAACGTTGCAGTACGTGAGGAAACCTGGTCTGTAAAGTGGGGGCTGCATTTGTTCCCCCTTCCAGTCTCGCTGAACTACACATTATTACCCATTTAGTGACAGAGCTACAAGCAGTCTGATCAGTAATCAATACGGAAATTTCGTTTGTTTTATTTACGAATTTTTTATTTATGAAATGCACATTTCGATACTACTTCATTGTGACATAACACAGCAAGTAAACTGTTTCTAAATCCAGAATGAGTAATATCTTTCTGATTTGTGGTGATTAGGCACGCTCCTGTTACAGATACCTTATGTTTTATTGAAATAGACTTTCATCTTACGGATATCGTGGTAATATGAATTTCATGTGAATTAGCACGGCACATATTTTAAAAGCGTTTCCCGTTACTTAATTGAACACAGTAGGAAATATTAGTCCGCAGTTCGTGGTCTCGCGGTAGCGTTCTCGCTTCCAGAGCACGGTGTCCCGGGTTCGATTCCCGGCGATGTTAGGAATTTTCACCTGCCTCGAGATGACTGGGTGTTGTTGTGTCGTCTTCATCATCATCATTCATCCCCATTACAGTCGGAGGAAGGCAATGGCAAACCACCTCCACTAGGACCTAGTACGGCATGCGGGTCTCCCACATCGTTCCCGTAAGCTCTGTAAAGGAGTATGGGACTTCATCATCATCATCATCAGGAAATATTTGAGGGAAATTAATCATCAACAGTATCTTCTCTCGCTTTGTTTAAAATGGTCTTAAACGCTAAGGCAGTTTACCAATTCCCTGCCTGCAGCAACCTAATGGATCTCAGGTAAAGATGTTGTCAAACCAGAGAGAACTGTTTATCGATAAGGCGCTAGGAAGGTAAAAATTTGAGGGGGAAGGTCAGAAGAATAAGTGCGTGAGGGATCACTTTTGAAACTCCTGGATAGTTTTGTTAGTAAAGCCGGCAGAGCGCGTTATCGTGTAATACCAAGAAGTGTGGAATTTTGTACGTCGTTTTTTCTTACACTGCGATCGATACGTGTTTTAGTCGTTGGCAAAAAATACCAGCTGCGGTATAATCAACGATGGGGAGGTTTTCAGAATGCACCACAGAGTTTCCGAGTCACCAAAGGCAAAATATTATGTCCACACTGCCATTTTATCGAGTTTTTGTTTTAGGGCTCGGTCATTAATTCTTCTTAAGATGTTTTTGTAAAGGCATTATAACGAGTAACTAGTAAGAATATTGCGTTGGAATCCTCACTGAGCCAGCTAATGACGATCAATCAAAAATGCATTAATTGTCAACGCTTTCGTTGTCTTACTATAGAGCAAACGGTACCCCTGCTCCCGACTTTTGAACCTTATCTACTGAGTGAAGATGTCGCACGACGGTAAAATGGTCGCACTTCGTCACGGGTGTCTGTTATTGAGGCTTCTTGAATGTGCAAAATCATTCATGCCAGAACGATATTTCTTGAATAAAAAACATGTTTTGCTAATGTGTTTTGCCCAAAAGCTCTCTCATCACACACAATATCAAGATTCAAAGCAGCCTCTGCTGCCTTCACCCCTCTGCTAAAATCAAATCGAACAATATGTCGCAGATGTCAGAGCTTTTTCCACTTGCAATTTTAATTTATCGCACTTAAACAACATTCATAAGTTTCAAATACGCAAAATCTTAATCGTAACTGTGGTACAACCTGACTAAGATAAGGGATCGGTTAGTAGGACACATTCTGAGGCATCAAGGGATCACCAATTTAGTACTGGAGGGAAACATGGGAAGTAAAAATCATAGATGGAGACCAAAAGATGAATACAGTAAGCAGATTCAAAGGGATGTAGGTTGCAGTAGTTACTCGGAGATGAAGAGGACTGCACAGGATAGAGTGGCCTAGAGAGCTGCATCAAACCAGTTTTTGGATTGAAGACCATGACAACAACAACTGTGGGAGGGGTAAATAGGATAACTTCAAACAAGAAAACGACCGTAATAAATACACTCATTGCGCACCGCCACGTTCACCTGGTCGGAGGCGTCTAATGTTGGCGGCGGGCTGCGTATGGCAGGTAGCCAGTAGCTGCTGTGAGGCGAGGAAACTCTCGAACGTAAATTGTGCTGATTTTGATGCAGCAACGAGCTGTCTCTTGGACATGCTTCTGGAACTTATTGCGATTATAGGAGGATTAGAAAATGAAACGAATCATGTTTGCGGTTCCATCAGACTGATAACCTTAGCAAATATCCAATATGCGATTTAAAGAATCTAGAGAATCGAGTGGACCCGATCCCGCGACTTTATATCTACAAAAGCACGAAACTTACCGATTCTTCTTCTTCTTCTTCTTCGAAGCTTCTTCTTCTTCTTCGAATCTTCTTCTTATTCACTAGACCACAAGCAGATACATTTCCTTAACTCCTCGAGAAGACTTCTTCCATAAATTTCCGCATCCCGTAGTGTTGCCAGATCGTGCATATGGCGGTACTTACAATTCTAATGTGCGGGCGGGCATATTTTTCGCCTTAAATGGACGACTCGGGCTTCATCTCTGTGGTGGCCGGCCAGCAGCCACGTTTTATGTCTGATATTGTACTTTCTTTTCATTTAGATGAAATATTCTGAATGCCTTCCGTTTCGTATGTGAGTAAGTAAAATTCATTGTTTGAGCCCAGTTTTAACGTTTGGCTCCTAAGCTTTGACTGCTCTTTTCTGTCAAGTTCCGAGAAGGCCTCATCTACATTAGGAAAGATGGACATCATGAAAATAAGTATACCACAACAGTATCATGTTGGCTCAGTGGTGATGCACTCGATTTCCAATGTGCTGGTCGATATACAAGTCGGTTTGGATCTTGCTGGAGAAACATTGCACCTTTTAACTTTTTTCTCGTTTCCAGCATTCGATCTGTAGCCGGCCAGGATGAAATTCAGTGACCAAATCCTAAAACAAGCTCTTCACTATAAGCCCATGATCTACTCAGTACATTGTAAGAGTGACCAGAAGTGTCTATTTTGAAAATACTGAGAAGCAGCACAAGAAAGGTGCAGAAAAGGCTCCACAGGACTCTTAAATGACAGTAATTTGTATGGTGTTTGTCATTTAGGAGATCATCACGCGAGACAAACGTTGCCGAAGCAATGAATACTCAGGTAAATGTGGAAGTGACAAACATACTGATTAGCAAAGTTGCAAGCTTTTTCACCTCTTTTTTTATGTATCTGCATCAGAAGAGAAACTTTTTCCTTGTAAATATACATTTTAATTACTTTGTGATTCACTTAAATCATTTCATAACTTTGACTGAAAGAAAGAGTCTTCTTTCGTTACATTAAATCTTTCGTTGTAAGACAGATATGGAAGTATATAATTTAACTGCATATTCTGTACATTTCAAGCATAATGGTAGACTATATGATTCAAAGATTGTCAAGCCTTTTTCTGCATGAGCAGTTTCTACATGAGTAATTTCGTAGTTACTGTGACGAAGTTTTGAGACACTTGCGTTAGCAGCTATTAATTTTCTCAACCTATCCCATACAATGTATCGCCAAAATACGTAGGTTTGATAAAATCTAGCAGAGTACATACCGTGTCACTTTCAATTATGCTCTTCATAACTCCATTCATGGAATTTCCGTCGAAGGCGCCCTGCGAGACTTTCACTAGGTATATAATTTCCTTTCATGGAGAAGGTATGACATCACAGACCATATCATACCATTTAGTAAATGAGACGTACGTTATTGGTAGAATGGCGTAGAGGTTAAAGTGCAATGGATCCGGCTTTCGTAGCCATGAAGTGCTGACATGATTTGTGTTTGCGCTTGTGGGGCGCGCGCAGTCGTTTTTGTTTACTATCAGCGACCATCACTTACGTGTCATTTACGAGTGGTAAAGCATGACCAACCGTTTTTGAAAATCTGCACTGCGATTAACCTTCTGCAATCATTACACCCGTCCAAAGGCTTTGGAAGTGGAACGATTCCTACGTGACGCAGCTAAAATCCCTGCTTCCGACATTTTGCGCATATTTTTGTCCATTTTAAACTGTATGGTGCACTTCAAAGACATCAATGACTTCATAACACCAGACAAGGACTACGCTTTTCCAGGTCGATGGTAACGTCGGCGTGGTCACTGTCAACTACACTGGCATGGCCGTGTGCACGATATAACTTTTCTAACTACCACTCGAGCTCCCAGTGGAAGATGCTCTCCTCCTCCATGTCACTGTACAAGGTCACATTGGTGAACGCTGGACGGAATTGCAAACGTACCCCGTTGTTAACGATGAACGATGGATCACTATTGATCTCCTTTGTCATGTGCCGTCTTACCTACAAATCAGCAGCTGCTGCGCAGCATGATAGCCAACCCAAGACCTGTTCCATGTGTGGCAAAGAAGACCACTTTAGGTCTGAGTGTCTTCAGAGGCTCATCACCCAATTCCCAGCTGCTATCATTGTGCCTCCGATACCGCCGATAGTTTTACTGATCACCTATTCATCGGCACTCTTTTATCCTCCTGGGGTCTGTCATCAGTCGGACCACATAACAGTGTCCCTTTGAGCTGCCACAAATAACCCTGGGATCTAGTCTATATATCATGCTCATAAGGTAGGAGATGAGGTACAGGCAGAAGTAAGGCTGTGAGGATGGGCTGTGAGTCATGCTTGGGTAGTTCAGACAGTAAAGCATTTGCCCATGAAAGGCGAAGGTCCTGAGTTCAAGCCGTGGTCTGGCACACAGCTTTTATCTGCCAGGAAGTTTCAACAATTTTATAATATGGAATAACTGTTTTACACTGTCTGCAAACATGAGACACTTGAGAGAGAAATAAATTGAATAGCGTAACTGAAAAGTATGGTACTGGAGACTATTACAAAATCAGTGATTTCTGCATGTGGGAATACTATTATTTTCTGATGTAAAACATAAGGAAATTGTTGGTATGTAGTAATATTTTTGTTATACTGATCTACCAGTGATAACAAATATCATATAGGGTGGTGAAAAATTAAGCTGTATCTGAAATTGGTATTGTTTTGCTGCTATTAGCCTATCATGCTGGCACTAATTAAGACTTATCCAATGATGGTGTACAAAATACTAAAGCTCTTCATACAAAAACCAGTAGAAGTATTAACATATTTTTTGTTATATCTGTAACAAGAAAAAGCACTTACCTCAGGTTTCCAGTGATATTCAACATAGCCACAGATGTTCACTTCTTTCATCTGTTTACTATGTCAGATACTTAAAATATCGAAAGCTGACTAGTCACTGACCATTTAGATGACACCCAACAAAACTGATTTTCCAAGAAAAAACTGATTATCTAACAGAATAGCCATAGTTATCTAGAAATGCAATGGTGTTTGACTAGGCAAGAGATAATCAGAGGGGCCCAACACACTAATGTACACAGTTAAGAACTGCTGACAGCAGCATGAACGTTGGAAATATTAGACAAGAAATCTTTCATACTACTGCTACCCTAGACAAATTTTCAAGTATTTTATTCAGTGATCTGAAGTGTCACTAACTATGCAAACACATAAAAGTTATACTTATCTTTGACACAGAAGAAAACATTTGATCAACATATCAGTACTCACGTATTAGAATATTTTGTTACAACTCCCATCAACAGCTGGTATTACATATCTGTGTGGGTGAGTGAATGGAGACCATTTTATCTCAACCAACGAAAGGCTACAAATGATAAGACATGGTTGTGAGTTGTGCTAGCAGTGATATTTGTGTTTGTGAAATAATACATCCACTGTTCTTTGTAGGCTGTTGTGCAACTGAACGCTGAATTTTTTGGGACGTGTTGCTTCATTTTCATTATTAAGAAGTACAAATCACTGATATACAACAGTGACAAAGTTTTTTTTAATTGCTTTCCACTTAATACAATCAGACTTACACACTAATGTATTGATGCCTCATCCATTGCAGTGTCTTCTTACATAAATAGATCACAGTACGACACCGTAGATTTTGCAAAATCTTTATTTCATTGTTCATAACATTTCATCTCAGAAATTGAATTCATCATGACTGGTTTTTTTTCTGATAAATGGTTGATATACATGTTTCAATATTTCACCTATGTACAAATGACAAAGAAAACTAACTCACTCTATTGCTACACACATTTCATGATGAAGTGTAACAGGAGGCAACATGTTTATTTAACCTTGATGGATATACAACAAGAGAATAGTAACAATATGTGTTATTAAGAAGTGCAGCGATGAAGGGAGTGGTTTTGATACATTTAAATGATATGCTAAACAGATAGCAACAAACTCCACACATACACATATGGAGAATACACTCAAAGAAACAGAAAATTTTTCCAAACACTTAGTGATGAAGAGTATAATGTTAGTGTCTGTGAACTTAGAACCAGCATGAAAAATAAATCTGTCCTATAATATATGAAATCCAAATATACAGCTGGAAACATTACTGCCCTATTTTTCCAGGAAATCAAAAGTACTGCTGTAAAAAATGAAGATCAGTTACTGAAAGACTTGGCTATTGAGAAGAGAGTCTAAAACTGAAGACAGAAATGCAAGCAGAAGGGGACTAAGGTAAGTGGTTACACATCTTTGTCATAAGGTCTCTTCCATATGTTTATCTATTGCTACATAAACTGAACTCAAATTAAAAGTGGGCTCATCTCAGGTAAATACTAAACTTAATTTTATAATGCAGTATTCACTGTCTTACTATGACTGCATCCTAATGTACTTAAGTCTGATATACATTGAATAGTTTTTCTGAGAATTAGGTTAATGGAGAATATTAGGCAATTTATGACCTCTGCAAAAAGGGATATCATTATGTACTGATATGAAACAGAAGGAACGGTATGATACACAGAAGTGATTACTATTTTGCCTATTTAATTCTATTGAAGTTACTGAAATGAAGTGGCTCCTAAGTTGGCATGATGAGGCTGACTGCACTCAGTTCCAGTAACCTCATCAAGAAAAAATTCCTGGAAGTATCAGAAATGGAACTTGAAACCTAAGCATAGCTATTACTAACACTGACCACTCAGCCATGGTGATGGACATAAGACATAGCAGACTGTACATAACCTGTCTCTACATTTTAATAACACTTTACCTCAGAAGTATAGAATCTCAAGATGGAGTTTATACTGACTGTTTGTAAAACCCATAATCAAATATTTCATCTACTGCCAAATGACAAAGGCAAGATATTGCACCATATTAGTTCACATTTAACACATTAAAATAAAGAAACAGATTTCATTTACATTTATCCATGGGAAGCCTGCAAAGGGAGAATGGAAATGGTGTGCATTTTCAATTTGTACAGTGAAATAGGATATGGTTACACTAATTATGAAGCAACAAGATCCCCATGAATATCCTTCAGCGAGCATGCAAGAGGACCTAGAGGGGACTAATGCTTATGGTTCACACACATTGACAGTTATATCCAGTAGTAACATTTGTCTGTGGCAACATAGAGTGAACACAAAATACAAAAAAATTACATATAAAGCTCTTATTAACAATGTCATAACATAGAATTAGTGCCTTACACAGTCTGAAATCGTGTGATACTTGGGACTGAAACAAATGGACAGTGTAACTGAAAAGTAGGTTACAGGAACCAATTACAAAATCTGTGATATCTGCTTGTGGGAATACTATTATGTTCTGATGTGAAAAATGAGGAAATGATAATTGTGTCGTAATATTTTTGTTATGGTAAACAACCAATAACAACACAAGTCATAGAAAGGTCGTACTCATGCTCTCAGTAATCAAGACTTATACAATGACAGGGTTCAAAATACTAAACCTCTTCATAAGGAAAATAACAGAAGTTCTGATACTTTTGTGTTTAGTTGTATGACACCAGAAAGCAGTTAACTCAAATCTTACAGAGATATTCAACATGACTAAGGATGCTGACTTCTCATATTTCTCTATTTCATCATATACTAACAATGTCAAAAGCTTAGTTCTAATTGGCCATTTACAGCACACTAAACAATGCTGATTTTTTAAGTAACAACTGCTATTTACCAGCATAGTCAGGAGATGGAATGGTGTGTTACTAGGCAAGAGAGGATCAGAGGATCTCAAGACATAATTGTAAACAGTTAAGAATTGTTGATTACAACCTGAACTTTGACAATGTTGTACAGTAAATCTTTCTTACTGCTGATATTCTAGCCAAAAATTTCAAGCACTTTATTCAGTGATCTGTTGTGTCACAATCTCTCCAAACACCTAAAAGCATTAGTTGTCTGTAAGACAATAGAAATATTTTGATTAAAATATCTCTACTCACCCAAAAGAATAGCTTGTTACATCCCGCATTAACAGCTGGTATTACATGGATGAGTGAATAGAGAGAATGTAGTTTCAACTAATCAAATGAAACAAATATTAGGCATGGTTGGAAGTTGTGTTACAAGTGCTGAATGCAGTTGTGAAAGAATATGTTCTCAGTTCTTTGTGGGTTATTGTTCAAGTGGACTGATGTAGAAGGTTTTTGGACTGTAAAGGTCCACTTCTAGTATTAAGAAGCACAAGTGACTGATATGAATGCTGACCAAGTGCTTCCATTTCCAAAACACTTAATACTTTCAGACTGACACACTAATGTATTAATAGATAAGTTATGACCCTTCATTTCTACACAAATAAATTACAATATGACACAATAAATTTTACGAAGTCTTCCTCTCAGTGTTGACAACATATCCTCTAATAAATCAAAATAACCACCATCAGGTATTTTCTGATAGGTGGTTGACATCCTTGTTGAAATATTTGATCCCTGCACAAATGACAAAGACAAATTATCACACCACACTAATTCACATATTTCAAGGTAATGTGTGAAAGCAGACAGTAGTTTTATTTAACAATGATGATTGTGGAACAAGGCAATAGTGAAAATGTGTATTCTTAAACAGTGCAGTGAGAAAGAGGCTTGTTTGTATACATGCTTTTGAGATGCTAAGTACAAAACAATCAAAACTCCAATTATAGGTATCCAGTATACACTGCAAAATGTAGCAAACTTATTCATACACCTTGGGAAGGAAGAGGATAATTTTAGGATCTGAACTAGCATGGAAAAAAATCTGTCTTATGAGAAATGTAATTAAAATATAAGGTAGGAAAAATTTTTGGTATGTTTGCCAACACATGAAAATGATTGTTGTACAAAATAAACATCTGTTACCAAAGAAATTCAATTTTCAAGTAGAGTGTCTGAGAGTGAAGACACAAAAGTAAGAAAAAGTAGGCTCATACAAGTGGTTTACCATATATTTGCTTTAATATTTGTTCCGTATGTTCATCTATCATCAGATAAAGTGAACTCAGAATGAAACTAGGTTATATGAGGTGAATGTTAAAAATAATTTTATAATACAATATTGACTGCCTTACAATGACTCCATTCTTGATAGGCAAGATTGATTCAGTCAGTCTGATACCATTTGAATAATTTATCTTATAATTAGGCAAGTGGAGAATATTAGGCAATCTATGGCTTCTGTATGAAGGAATACTGTTATGTACTGATATGAAAAGAAAGGATATGCAGAACAGATTTTGTTTTAGAGTAACATAGCAATACAGACGCAAATGATAGAATAGTAGCAACTTACTATCGATATTTCTGCAATCTGTATTGTCATTGATGTTACACTTGTTCTATCCCTAACAAACACTTAGAACAAGAGCATACAGTGTACTATATATTTTCATGCAAATCTACTACAATTACTGAGATGTTGTTTCAAGGGGTTTCACTAGAAGTCACTGAGCACAGGACACTTTTTCATATTTAACATTGAAACTGGTGTAGTTTTCTTAGACCAATTTATTACAGATGACATTTCAAATGCAAAAAGCTGATTTATTATTGAACTTTTAGATGATGCCAAACACAGTTGGTTCTGGAATCAAAAGTTTCACATTTACCTGCATAGTTGTAGTTCCTTCAGACATGATGGCACGCCACTAGGCAGCAGGAAAGAAGGAGGGCATAACTCATTAAAATACACTTTTATGACATCTTGATCTCCAGATGCACAATGGCAATGTTTGACAGGAAATTCAGGTATCAATTCAGTCATCTTATACAGTTATCTGAAACATCACTATCTATGCCAACACAGAGAAGCTTTATTCTCTCTTGACTCAATGAACTAATGAATTGAATTATCTGCAGTGAAGACTGTTGTAGCTTGGAACAGTTTCCACACTCTTTCCTCTTGCCAGTCCTTTAACAGAAGTTAAATACACATTCTTATTCGCTATGCCTGTGATACATTCCTTCCCTGATATTACAAAATTTACTCCAGATATGTAGGATTTTTCGAAATGTGAAAAACAGTTCCAAGGTACAACATGGTAATGTACCTAGTAACAAATATTCTATTCCGAGAGAAAACTGGTCTTACTGACAATATCTCATCAACACTGTATCTAATAACCTATGTTCTATATTATTACTCTACTGCATTCCAATAACCAGGTAGTATCTCAACTTAAGAAGAACTGTTATCAAAAACTAGATACAAGCTAAAAATATTCCAGAGTAGGAGCTATTGGAAACCAAGAAGAATTACATTTGACGTGCACATGTTTGTGTGGACACTGAAGATGCTCAACTCATTTGCAAATATGATGTATTAGAAGCTGAACAGCATCTCTCTTTTGGATTCTACAGTTTAATGTAACAAAATAACCTCTGTCACTTGTATCACTTAAAATGGTTAGGAGATGTGAAAATCCTGCTTATGTATTAAGTCTCAGAACCCTCACACATGGAATGCTGCCAGAGCTTCTCCCATTTCATTCCAATTAATATCCACTAATTTATTAATGCCAGATTTGTCATGCTATCTATTCACAACCACTCAGCATAGCTGTGCGGTCTGAGGCGCCTTGTCACGGCCCCTCCCGGCTCCCTCCTTCATAGGTTTGAGTCCTGCCATGGGCATGGGTCTGTGCGTCATCCTTCGCATAAGTTAGTTTAAGTAGTGCGTAAGCTTAGGAACCAATGACCTCAGCAGTTTGGTGACTCATGACTTGAGCAGTTTGGTCCCATAAGACCTTACCACAAATTTCCAAAATATCTACTTACATATGCAGATATGTATACAACATGGAATATTTTAGAATAATTGAGCCTCAATAAAGATAAAATTACATCGCAAAACGTTATATAACTGTGATGAGACTGTACAGTCTCGTGGGTGTTATCCATCTTTATTCACATCATCTATACATAATTGATGAGGACAATGCATTAAACAATGTTAAAACAAGTTTGGATTAGCAATAATATCACAGAAAGAATAAACTGCTACTCACCATAAAGAAGACACACTGAGCTGGTGAAATGCACAACTATAAGGCTTAAAGAATTGTTGTACATCATCTCCAGACTGTCAAGTTTTGCATTTGAACGTAATTGATGTAATATCACCATACAATACATGCAATACCTTTTTAAAGTTATGAGAACAGTACATTATACTACTTACATAAATTAAGAAAAAAAAGAGATGTCACTGTGGAACTTTGATGCACACCATGCTTTATTTAAACGACCCACCATACTGTTTAAGTAACCCAAATTGTTTCCTGTTGCTCACACATGATTTTATGAGTTCATACACAGTCCTCTAGTAACCAGGTTCCACTGATTGTCAACTAATATGGTGACAATGACACAGTCTAAGCAATTATCAAGATCAAGGAACACTCCACTAACATTTTGCTTGTTCTTTATTGCAGTTACTATTTTGCCTACGCAACTGTACTTCAGCTACTGAAGTTAAGTAGCTTCTCAGTTGGCATGATGAGGCTGACTGTATTCCATTCAAGTCCCCTCATCAACAAAAATTTTCTCTCAGTATCAGGAATGGAACTCAAGTCCTAAACATAGCTTTCAGTAACACTGACCACCCAGATGTGGTGATGAAGATATAGTGCAGCATACTATACATAATCTCTCTATAATTTTAATAACACTACATCTCAGAAATATAGCACCTCAAGATAAGGATATTACTTACTGTTTGTTAATCCCATCCTCAAATGTATCATCTAGTCACAAATGAGAAAAGCAAGATATTGCACGATATTGCTTCACATATATCAATATAAAAAATGTTGATTGCATATAAATTTATCCATGGTGAGCTTGAAAAAAGAGAACAGAAATGGTCTGCATTCTTAACTTGTACAATGAAACAGAAATTTTTTTGGATGAAGGCTATATTTACACTCAGTATGAAGCACCAAAGTCCCAATTTGGAGACCTCAGATATCTGGCAGAAAATGCAGCACATTATTTTAAACAGCCAGGGAAGGAAGTTGACATTGTTAGTGTCCATGAACCTAGAATAACCAATGACAATATATCATTCTCAGTTTAAAATTAACCTAATATAAAATAGAAATTATTAACACCTTGTGTTTCTAAGAAATAAAAATGGTTAGTGTACTGAATGAAGGTTTACTACTGCATGAACAGACAATACAACAAGAAAATCCTTAAGGGAGCATCCAAGAAGAATTACAGTGGACTAATGCTTGTGATTTACACACACTGACACTTATAGTTAATCTCAATGTTGTCCATGGTAGCATAGAGTAAACTCGAAACACAGTAAAATACATATGTTCTTAATAGTTTTATAACATGGAATTACTGTCTTTCACAGTCTGCAAACAAGAGGTACTTGAGACTAAAACAAATGGAATAGTGTAACTGAAGAGTAGTTTACAGGAGCCTGTTACAAAACTTGTGATTTCTGCATGTGGGAATATGTTTACGTTCTGATGTGAAAAATAAGGAATGGTTGATATACACTAATATTGTTGTGATACTAATCTGCCAATAATAGCCTTTATCATACAAAGAAGGTACCAAATTAAGCTGTTTCTAAATTGATATTGTTTTGAAGTTACTATCATTCTGTCACTAATTAAGACTCATACAGTGACACTGTATAAAATACTAAACCTCTTCATAAAGAAACCAACAGAAGTACTGACACTTTTGTCCTTAGGTGTACAACAAGAGATCACTCTTTGCTCAGGTCTTAGTGTGATATTCAACACTGCTACAGATGTATGCGGCTTTCATCTCTTTACTGTATCTTATACTTTAGATGTCAAAAACTGAGTTGTCACTGGCGATTTAGAGACAACAGTCAATGCCAATCTTCCAAGTAACCATTGACTATCTTACAGCATAGTCAGGCGATGGGGTATTGTGTTTCTAGGCAAGAGAGAATCAGAGGCTCTCAAGACGTAAGTGTGCACAGTTAAGAATTGCTGATTACAACCTGAACTATAACAATGGTATACAGGAAATCTTTCTTACTGCTGGTATTCTAGAGAAAATTTTCAAGCATTTTATTCAGAGATATGGAGGATCTCTAACTATGGAAGCACATAATAGTATTACATTCTGTGAGACCACAGAAAGCATTTGATTTTCATATCTCTACTCACCTATTAAAATATCTTATATCTCCCATTACCTGCTGGTATTACCTGTCTGTCTGGATGAGTGAATGGAGAGAAAGTTGTCTCAACTGACAAAAGGAAATGGATAATGGGCATGGTTGGAAGATTGTATTTCCAGATGATATGTGCAACTGTAAAACAATAGGTCTTGAGTTATTTGTTGATTATTTCTCAAGAGGAATTATGTAGAACGTTTTGGGAATATAGAGCTCCACTTTAAATATTAAGAAGCACAAGTCACTGATATGAACACTGACAAAGTGTTTCCATTTGTACAACAATTCATAGAATCAGACTGACACACTAATGTGTGATCTATAACTATATCTTCTTACATAAACAGATTAAAACATGATATGGTAGATTTTACAAAATATGTCTCTCAGAACTGAAAAAATATCATATAATAAATCCAACTGATATGTGTTTGATATCCATGTGTCAATATTTTATCTATGCACAAGTGTCAAAGACAAATTATCACACCATTCATATTTAAGATAATGTGTAAAAATAGGCTGCAGATTTATTTAATCTTGAGGAATATGCTATAAGAGAATGGTAACAATGTGAATTCATAAACAGTACAGTGAGAATGGGGCATGTTTGAATCCATGCTTTTGTTATATCAAGTATGAAGCAACCACCTCCCACTCACCAGTATCTAGAATACTCTTATGGAAGTAGCAAATTTCTTCAAATACCTGGGGATAATTTTAATGCCTGTAAACTCTTAATTATCATGAAAAATACATCTGTCTTATAAGAATTGAGATCAAAATATAAGGTAGGAAACATTATTGGTATGTGTCTCCAAGATATGAAAATCAGTGTCATACAAAATGAACATCTCTTACTAAATAATTACCTTTTCAGGAGGAAGACACAAAAGTATGCAGAAAGAGACTAATGTAAGTGGTTTACCCATATTTGTCATACTCTTTCTTCCATATGTCTAATTACTGCTTACCCTAAGGATCACACATTGAGTTGCTGACAGACACAACCAAAAAAACAGTTACACATCTGTTGAACATCATATTCTGCCGGTCAAGCTTTGAGTTGACACACAGTTGATCTACTGCCATCATACAATACAGTGTCACAAGAACAGCACAATATACTACTTCTATACATTAAGACAACAGTACATACCACCATGGAACTTTGAGACTCACCGTGTTTTACATTACTAAGTTTTGATTTAAATGACCTGCCACTTATATTATTTGTTGCTCACACATCATTTTATGAATTAAGACACAGATCCTCTAATAACCATGTTCTACAGTTTGTCAAGTAATATGGTGATGACTGCACAACCAAGACCTTTTCCAAGATCAAGGAACTCTCCACTAACATACTGCTTGTTCTCTATTGCAGTATGTTAGTGGAGAGTTACATTGGCATGATGAGGCTCACTGCACTCCCTTCCTGCCCCCGGCTCCTTGGATGTATGAGGAATGAAACTCAAGTTGCAGGGATAGCTGTCAGTTACATTGACTGCACAGAAATGTGGATGGTTACCTTACATAGTAGACTTTACATAAGCTGTTTCACCATTTTAATAACACTTTATCTTAGAAATTTAGTATGTCAAGATACATAGCTTACTCAGTGTTTCTCACACACATACCCCAATATTTCATAAATTCACAAATAACAAAGACAAGCTATTGCACCGTATTGCATTGGATATAACAAGATAAAATGTAAAACTGTATTCGTTTTATATTTAATAATGGGGACCCTGCAATGAGGGAATGGATGTGATAAGCATTTTTAATTTGTGGAAATGAAATAGAATAAGGTTGGAATTCAGGCTATTGTTGCAATACATGTGAAGCAACAAGGTCAACTCTTACAGTCTTGCAATATATATCTGAAAATGCAGCAGATTTTTTTCTAACAGCCAATAAAGGGAGTTGATAGTGCTAGTGTCTGTGAATCTAGATTACAACGACATTATGCAAAGGCAAATCAGAGTGTCATTTTAGCTAAATTATTATTGTAAATGTAAAGTAACACATATATTTGCAGCACTGGGCCTTTCTTGGTTTGTGCTGATCTTATCCACATGTTGCTCTCACACATGCTATTGCTGTCACTTTTTAAAAGTGGTGGTTGTGGTTCACATGTCCAGGGTATCAGAACAATGAAATGTGATTCATTTTATATGGAGCAAGGGATGAATGCCCATCAACATCTAAAGGCAAACGCAGCCCACGTATGAGGAGCACTCTCCTGCTTAGAGAACTGTGAGGTGGTGGTGTTGTGAGTTCGACAAAGACCGTGAAGTCTTTAATGACAATGAGCAGTTGAGGAGACCACGTTTCTAGCTGGCTAATGACAATATTTCCCATGTGGCTCCAATGATAAAAGCTGATCCGAATGTGCACATCACAGCCACTTCTCTGGAGCTTGGTGTATTGTGCGGGAGTGCTTACAACATTTTTCATGTGTTCTTAAGATACCGGGAGGTTTCACATTGGTGGGTCCATGATGTGATGAAACTTAAGCAAATGATGTCTTCACTGAATCATCTGGAATGGTATTTCAAGGATAGTGAATGTTTCCTGGACCCCATTGTTTTTGGCAATGAAACATGGGTATTGCAGTGCTGATTTTCAAGTAACAACTGCTATCTACCATCATAATTGGGACTAGGGATGATGTGTCAGTAGGCAATAGAAGATCAGAGGATCTCAAGACATAATTGTTCACAGATAACAATTGCTGATTACAATCTGGACTGTGACAATATTATACAAGAGATCTTTCTTACTGCTGCTACTGTAGAAAAATTTTCAAGAATTTTTTTCTGTGATCTGAAGCATCACTAACTATGCAAACACATAAAAATGTTACATGTCAGTGAGACAATAGAAAACATTTGTTTAACATATCTGTACTCCCATAGTTCAATATCTTTTTGTATCTCCCTTTAACAGTTTGTATTGGGGGAAGTCAGGCAATAATGACATACCCAGGTAAAATGACATAGCAAGGCCATGGACAAAACCAGATGAGCAGTGACACCTGCACTAAGCAGTGTAAAAAGGTCGACAGTCAACCCACTTCCTCCATATACGGTGAAGAGCTGCCAGCTTTAGCATTGCTACTGTGAACGAAAAACTTATAGGTAAGTCTCCAACTTTTTACCTTTATTCACATATATGCATTTATTAGTGTTGTAGTAATTAGTTGTTTGAGAAAAGTATAAGTTATGTTTTGAGAAGTAGGAGGTTCTGCTAGAGGACACAGAAGTTGAAAGTTTCTCAAATGGTTCAAGGGAGGTGTGTCAGGCTACAAAAACATAACATGTATCAGAGTAAAATGGCACAATAGTTCATTTTCCTCAATGTGGACTCTAGTTCTTTTCTGTGTGATCTTTGATGTTAATTAAGATATTTATTTCACATATCTGTTTAAATTTAACAAGAATAGTGGTAGGTCACTCTATAATAAAATAAATTAAGTGAAACATTAAACATGAACTGATAAATATGCTATGATTCACTAATCCAATGATATTACATACGCTAATTTCAGATGGCAGGTAATAAAGTAAGGAAATTGTCTAGACACTCTTGGTATGTGTTGCAGATGCAGCAGGCTATATATATACTGTTACCAGCAGCGAGATGGGATGGCTGCAGGCATTTAAAGAATTGGCAGTTTCCCAGACTATGCTTACAAGAAGAAATACAAATATGAACAAAATCTTCAATGGTGTTCAGAAAGTATTGGGTAGATTCCAATCAACTTTCAACACTACACTGAAGCTTGAACTAGTACAACACCTGTAACTATTGGAATTGTGCATATTTGGTATGACTATGAAGTGGTGCACTTCAAATACCTAAGAAAAGCAAAAAGATATCTTATGTCTGGGAAAGAAATGTTAGATGAAAAAGACCTTTTTGCAACAACAGTGATGCTTGCAAAGAGAATCAGAATCAGAATCAGAATTTTTTATTATCCCATAACGTACAAAGTCAAATCACAGATCTGATGTACTGGGGACTTGTCAACATTACATTTATATTGCAATTACAATTTGTATATACAGTATTACAAAAACAATATATCAACACTCATGTTTACATGTATTACAAAGTAATATATAACAACAGTGTTTACACAGTGAACATATTTTTACAATCATTTATTTGACAAAAAACTGCTAAGCTTAATTTACAGGTGATGTTTCCTTACTCAGACTTCCACATCATCATTTATGAATTCTTCTATGGAGTAATAACATTTCTCCACTAATAACTTGTGTATCTTTGGTTTCAGTTGCCCTAGCTCCATGCTGTTTGTTTGTTTCTTTTTTAGCATGTTGTAGATTTTCATGCCCATATATTCTGGGGTTTGGGCATATAACTTTAACCTATGAATAGGACGCATGAAGTTTGCCTTATTCCTAGTGCTGTATTGATGCTTAAAATTCTTGTCTGTGAACAACATAGGGTTACTATATACAAAAATAGTCAGTTCATAGATGTACAAACAGAGGGCACTTAATATTTTTAAATCTTTCTTATGCACTTGACAAGATACACATCACAATGGCTTCCATACTGTGTGATGGATCAACGGAACATGCAACCAACTAACTATTTGCCATCATGTGTCAGTTTTAACAATCCTCATTTGATGACTTCATGAAATTGTTAGTCAGTGGATGACAAAGATGTCAGTGGAATAAATCAAGAAACAGATGAAAAACATGGAGGATACCTAATTGAAGTTCGTTATTGGTGGAGAACTTGTTACCCCAGAGGACCTCTTGAAGTTCATAGAATAGGTCATAGTCACTAGGAGCCAGATATGGCTAATATGGGTGGTGTCGCAGCACAGTAAACAATAAGTCCTGTGTGGTGGCAATAGCTTGGCGACTGGCATCTGGCTGCACATTGTTGTGTTGGTGGAGTGAACTGCAGTATTGATCTCTGTTGAGGGTCATATTGGGAGAGAACCAATCCACCGGTACTATCCTTTCCTGATCACAGAACAGTTGCCATTTGTTTCTGCATGAATAGGCCCAGCTGTGACTTCTTGGGGTGAGAGCTTATAGTGTGCTTCCACTCCACAGACTGGCATTCTTTTCTGGAGTCTCAAGGAAGAGCCATCACTCGTTGATGGTGACCACATGCTCAAGGAACTCTGCTGGATCTGCAACATATTTTTGCACCAACAGTTGGCATATCTCCATACATTTCTGTTTCTGTACAGTGGTGAGGGTATTGGACATCCATTATGCACACGCCTTCTTCATCTTCAAATCATAATGAATGATAGTGTGCAGAGTTCTCCGTGACAGACCTGTTGCCTTCTCTGGTTCATCTAAACTGACTTGCCTGTGCCCAATATCAAGCCATTGACACGGTTGGTATTGTTGGTTTCTGTGCAGTTGCTGAATGCCCAGCGCTTATGTGAATTTTAGCAGAGCCTCTTGCATCGCTAAACTCTGATACCCATTGAAATACAGATGTGTGATTTTGTACTATTTCCCCACATATGGCACCTAGCCTCATTGTGAATGTCTGAAGCAGTCACTCCTTCCTTTCATAGAAACCACACTGTCTATCACTGACAATGCTTGTCTACTTTGACGCTGTCATTTCTATGTCCACCAGTGCACTCACAAGACAGAAAAAGTGCTGCTGCATTGCACCACCAATGGGAAGCAGCAACATCATCTGGGGCAGTAGACAGTATAATAGTCTATCCTCACACATACATTGACACATTTTAAACTGCTACTTGGTGGGAGTTATAGGGAGATTGCCAATCAACTTTAAATGAACTGTATAATTGGGCAACATGTGTAATATAATCACAGTGTCTGACAAAAAGTGAGGAATCACAGGGAAAAGAAGGAATGAAATGAAATTTCATGAGTCGAGAGGGTATGTGACTTTATTTCAATGATTATGTAATTCAGTAAAATTTACAAAGAACTTGGCAGTGACCCCACTTATGAGTATGACATCGCCAGGGCTGGTTTAAGGCCCAACTGACACAAGTGGACACTTGGGATTCCAAGCTGCACACGAGAGGTAAGAAAAGATTTCAGTGATGTTCCTTTTTGTAATCAGTGTTACCTCTGCACTACAAGCAATGATTTGAAGTCACGCCTCATGGCTCTCTATACCATGACATAAGGAGTAACATTGCTGTGCCTCTGCAAAATATTGCAAGTGTTAGACCTCCCTTCAGTCTGCCACCATACCCATCAACAAAGGGCAATGGATGTAGTGCAGAACCATGATTCATCACTGAATACATTATGGTCCCTTACCTCATCAGTCCAGGTTGCCTGTCATGGCACAACTCCAAATGCAGCCATTAGTGTTGTGGTGTTAACGGCGGTCTATGCATGGAACACTAATTTTGTAATTTGGCTGCTGCTAGTCTCTGACCAATGGTTGCAGGGTGACAAATTCTGTAAGGAGTGCACATATGGCAGGCACAGATGTGAAGGGGTCACAAAGTGCTTGGTGCCCAATGCAAGCGTTCCATCCTTCTTGTGATCAGACATGGTTGACCAGGACCTTAACAAGAAGTATATCTGCTGCCTTCATGTTCCCATACATTTCAGCATGAGGCATTGTCACATCTACGTGAGTCACAAATATGGATATTGCACAGTTTGACCAAGTAGCGAAATGGAGAACTCCAGTGGGCCCCCTTTCAAATTCTGTCATGTGCTCAAAGTGCAGTTGAACACAGTACGTGGCATCTCTGTGTGCTTCACAGTGATTGCTCAACATCTGTTGCTGTGTCTGACCACCTTATACCCAACCAGGCA
The DNA here is from genome assembly GCF_023864275.1 of Schistocerca cancellata. Lineage (NCBI taxonomy): Eukaryota > Metazoa > Arthropoda > Insecta > Orthoptera > Acrididae > Schistocerca > Schistocerca cancellata. The sequence continues at coordinate 266,191,576 of NC_064629.1, forward strand.
TGGTAACATCACTAATGCACACTGTTGGCCTTTCTACATGCTGCAGAAAATTTAACAACTCCAGTCATTTTCGTAGTAACTGATGATGTGTATGTTTACGAAGATACTTTGGCATCTGACCATGTCTTCTGGGTGAATCACTAGTTTTGTTAAGCAATGTGCATAATTGTACTACATTGGCTTGTAGACCCTACTGTGATAATTATAAAAACTGTTACTATGGTGAAAATAAGTGATCTTACATGATACATACAGTGATTTATATGTTCAGGGAAATCAATGGAACAGCTAATAAACAAACATTTTACATATAGCTAGAATATAAGTGCAACTACCACCATAAGAAACCTCAAATGTGATTCCATAACATTTTGCAAGTATAAGTGATGAATTGTATTATCTTGGTAATTAAATCTCAAGCACTCACAGAAATAATTGACATTGCTACATCTCACAATATTAAGAGGCTGCTCCAGCTTATTAGTGCTACATACAGCACACTAAACTGTATAATAATAAAATAAATAGGCATGTGTTGTTAATAGCAGGACATAATCTATCTCAATATGCTTTCTTCTTTTTTCAATCAGTAAAGGACTAGGTAGGAATAACAACACTGCAGATATGATAGGCTCATATTCACCACAAAGAGCAGATGTTGAATTACAGACAGGCACAATGAAAAGAAAATACATGACATATTTCATCTTTCGAACAAAGTCCTTCTTGAGATGTAGAAAATTCACAGGTATTATGCATACATGGCCATTGTCTGTGTACATTAGGAGCCAGAGACAGTGTCCATGCATGCATCGGTTGCCCTTGTGAAACTTTTGAAGAAGGACTTTGTCAGAAAACTATTATATTTCTATTATCCTTTTTCATTGTCCCCATCTGTGACTTAATACCTCTTCTTCTTTTCTCTGTTACTGTTGAAGCATGGAATTTGAAGTATGTGTGAAAGGATACATAAGTAACCCTTCACTGCATAACACGATTCTGTTTTGGCACTAAAAGTGTTGCTATGGTCATCTTTCTTTTCAGATCTGGTATGGGAAACAATAATGAAGAACTTGGGTTCTATTTCCTTGAAGACATTATGTGACAGAGATTTTGCTACTAATGGCAATGCTGGAAAATCAACAACAAATATCGTGTGAGATGTCATCTTATCTGGTCATAAACGGTGACATGATGGCAAAAAATAAATTTTGTGAAGTATATCTGGACCATCTGTTTAATGAATTCATTTTAATACATTCTAATTTCTATAGTCATTACAGTATCAAAGGAACATAATTATTTTACCTAGAGGTCTGTCTTAGAATCAGCATTTTGAGTAGTTTTGTATTGCACTTACTCTCATTTGTTCGCATATAGTACCACACTGGGGTTCAAAAGTCAAGAGGACTGGCAAAATATTTCATACCAGCATATACTAGAATGATTTGATAAAATGTCTGTCGAGTCGAATGTTTTAACTTGGTCTCCAATTATACTGATTACTTCTGGTATGCTATTTAGAGGAATAGTTACTACATTTTGCTCATCTTTTTGTGTATGGCCAGTGGAAGGTTCATATCTTTGATAACTGTAATGTCAAGTATGATTTTATATACAAGAATTTGTTGCTGACATTCAGTTTCAAATTAACTTTTATGAATGATTCTGTTCATAATGCGATTATGACTTAGTAGTTCACAATGTTGCTCAAAATTAATGTCTGGTTTTGTAACTATAATGACAGTCTTCATGAGAAACAGAAACCATTCAGTGGTAAATAGTAAACATATTCTGCTCATCCTTTGATTTCTTTTTAGGACGTAAGTATTTTGTTTGTCATAGTATATGAGTGAAACTATTGTCAAATATTACTGCTACCCTTCTTGTGTGCTTTTCTTCAGTAGTAACGTTGAGAATTTTCAGTGATAATGGAGTTATAAGTGTCTTTTACATCCTATTTACTGTTACAAATTGTTCCAATATATGAATCCACTACATTCTTTGGTGTAGCCCATTCACATAAATCTGCATCTACATCTGTACTCAGCAAACCGTTGTGACATGCATGCCAGAGGCTACATCCTATTGTACCACCTATTAATATTTTCCCATGTTCCATTTGTGTGTCAAGATCAGGAATAATGTGTTCTTAAGTGTCTCTTTATGTGCCGTTATTAGTGTAATCTTGCTTTGCCATCCCTGCTGGAGTAATTTATTGGAGACATATATATGTCCCCAGATACCTTGCTGGATACTGGTTCTCAAAACTTTATAGGTTATTTTTAATGGCATAGTGATATCTGCCATCAGGTGTCTGGCAAGAACACAATTTGTAGAATACTTACATGACATAAAACTAGATTATACAATCCAGGCTCTCACAGCCTGTATCCATAACCTTCCCATGGTGGTATTGGTTTTATGGACATTAAGCTGTGGTATAAAGCCTCTTTCTGTGTCTAGTGATTTTTCACCTACCACGGGAAATATTTTCAGATGATATAAAATATGTATTTAGTTAATTATTGAAAAATTTGTCTGACAAAACAAGTTTGCATTATAAAATTAACTAACTACATGTTTATAGCTTCTGCTCCTGTGATTCTTAGTAGTAGATGAAACATTAGGCACAACATTCCTTAGACCTTGGCCAAATCCCATAAAAACAGGGTCACCAATGATTTAAAACAGATGCATGCTATAGCCACATTTTCCCTTACTTTTACATGACGGAGGGACCTACTCATGATTAATTTTCACTCACATGTTTTCATGATGTGGTACATAGGAATCAATACAATTATTTTGAGACTTCAGTAGCCATTTTGTTATCCAACTGTTTTAGAGGACTTGTATGAGATCTCTAACTGGTACCTAATGTCAGACAAATACTGTGATGCTTAATATTAGTGGGACACTTCTTGCAGCTATTATGACCATTTATTATGAAGTATGGTATCTTGGACCAACTCATTCCACTGAATCTCTAGTTTATTGGGGTGCCATACATGAAATACCACTTTCTGAAGGAGAAAAAAGATTGAACATCCTACTAAGAAGATGCCTCAACTCTACACTCCAAATGTAAAATTAACACTTAAGTTCTTTTCATGTATGACTTGTAAAAGTAAGAAGGTATTATAGTTCAGTCATTGGAAGAACTTCTTCCAACATACATGAGACAAGAATATATTTTGAGGGAAATCTTTAAATATGTTACACTGTGTGATGCTTTGGAAGTCTAAGACTCATGTTTACTTCTTTACTTATTTTCTTAGAGTTTGTGGAATCATCTGAGCTAAAGCTACTTAATCATGGACTAAAAATGAGAAAAATGTAAAGATCTTAAAATCTGTAAATTGCTGCAGGTGATGTCTATAGAGAATGTCTAAAGGGAATGCCTAAAGGGAGTCTTCCAACTTTAATATGAAAATGTCAGTTTTATTACAACCTTTTTCATTTATAGTGGAAGCTTATTGTAAATGGAAGCTGCAAAATGACTGTGATAAGTTATTTACACATTATGTGACTCATTGATGTCATACTATGTACTGAAATGTTATAGAATAAATGAATAATTTACTTTACATGGCACATAACAATATTAAAAATTTAATAAGACTGCATGTTGACTGTTTACAGATTACTTTACATGTGTAGCAACTGATGTAATATACTGGAGTTCTCTCCTATGAGTCATCAGGTACGTTCTCCATGGTGTTTTGGCAGATTTTTGCAGTTTTGTTTTTTCAGTGTTTAACATGACTCATCCCAAACAAATACTGCTTGTGGCGTCTTTCATGCACCTAATGGTGTTGATTGAAAGGGTCAGTTTGTTTCCCCTTACAACCAAAAGAGTTTTAAATTGCCCAGTTGATAGAGCTGTGCAAAATTAGTCTAGAGTGATGTTCATTTGTTCAGTATGCATTAAGATGGATAGTAAAACCTGAAGAATAACCAATTTTCCATCAGTGACTGACCTAACAGGGCTGCTGCATTGTGGTAGTGATCAGCACATGCCATGGTGGCATATGAGTTGCTCCTGGAGTATTGGTTATTCATCATGTTTTAATACTTCTTTTCATACATATCAATAAAACAAATATCACAATAGTCTACTTTGGGACTACCCTTTTGAATGGGCACAAAAAAATTCTGCTATCAAACTAATTTTGTTTCTAACAAATCAGCACTTTCCATTGGCATTTCCAGTCATCTGAAAGATGTGATGAGCAGCACGTGTTTGGGCTGAGTCTAGTCACACACTACAAAAACAAACTCACAAATACCTTGTGGAACATCAGAGAAAATGTACCTGATGATGCTTAGGAGAGACACTCTGTATAGTATTTTGTGGTATAGAAGGAATTACACAAGTTTATTTGTTTAGCTTACTTCCAAATGTAGCTTCAGTAGGGGAAGTCACTTTATGTAATCTGAGAAAAGCACACATGAGCATTATTTGCTACTTTCTATTCTAAAGTCAGTTTTAATGGAGTTTATTTCTTGTACTAATTTTCTACTTATGGCCATCATATTTTTTTCTGAACCGCAATTTTATCAGTTGCTTCAGTTTTCATGAGTGACTATGTGTATTGAAAAGCAGTAGCTAAAATGCCAAAGTCCTTAAACATATGCTTGTAAAATTAGTGTGGGTTACTCCCTTCTAGTGGTGATACAGCATGTTTTTTCCATAATGATACCTTTTATTTCTTAAATGTGAGTAACACCATAATATAATTCCTTGGGACATTATTAAATGGTAATAAACAAAACAACCATTCTGAAATCAGAGAGGAGACTGATAGTAATAGTGGCCAACTTTTCATTGGTAGTGCAAGCAAACTGGAACTGAAAGAGGTTAAATTCTTATATACATTTCTTTATTTTTGCAAAGTAATGTTCACAAACAGTGCTTTAATGACCAGATTAATATCACAAATGATAAAATCACCAGTTTGATAACTCAGCATTTCACTGCTGTATAGTACCCACCTTGATAGATTGTGTCTATTCATTTTTTAAACAATTTGTTCAGTTTTCTTCTTTATATTTTTCTGCATCAGCATGTAATATAACTAGAGCTATTTCTGAACACTGGGTTGTAAAACTTCTGATGTATACCTGTACTAATAAAATTTTGATTTCACTTTTTAACTAATACCAGGAAACATACATTAAATATTTTTCAGGTATTTAATGCACCATTAACCTTTCAATTTTTATAATTATTACTGGTAATTTGTGTACATGTGGCAATGGTAACTATTTCTCATGCCCCTCGCCAGAGTTGAACACTGATTAATTTTTACATGTTACAACCATGATGGGTGCTGAACCTAACCGCAGTTTTTAATATGATGTCATTTAGAAGATGTTGTTGTTGTTGTGGTCTTCAGTCCTGAGACTGGTTTGATGCAGCTCTCCATGCTACTCTATCCTGTGCAAGCTTCTTCATCTCCCAGTATCTACTGCAACCTACATCCTTCTGAATCTGCTTAGTGTATTCATCTCTTGGTCTCCCTCTACGATTTTTACCCTCCACACTGCCCTCCAATGCTACATTTGTGATCCCTTGGTGCTTCAAAACATGTCCTACCAACCGATCCCTTCTATTTAGAAGATATCACATCAGAATAAAGGCCTGCAATTGTGTCACAGCTATTCAGAGACACTGGATCATTTAAACCATTTGGTTTTGATTTAATACAGGCATTGCTTTCATTTCTGGTTAGGAGTTAGTTTACCGCAGTATCCTGAGCACTCCTTATCCTCATATCAGTAACACATGATTTTAGTATGCACCATTAGACATTTGCCTTTCACACTGTTCTTTTCCATGAATATCAGTATTTGGGCTATGGTAGTCCATTTTGTTTCACTTATCTTTCCCTTTGAGATCATATGGTAATACCAGTACCATTATTTATCTAAAGAAATTGTTCACTGGTACTTTTATTCTGCTTGTGATATTTAAACTGGTAGGAACAATTAGAAAAAGTAATGATTGGTTGCGGAATAAGCATTGCTTTGTCAATCAAGGGCTGTGTTGTGCACATCTTATGAAGGCTGTCATAAGATGTTCTCTATAATCATCTATACTGCAAGTGGACCCTTATTTATAAATATTTTATTTACAAAGAGGTGTGCTTTTCTGTAAGCAGGTTGGTTTTATTCAGGATTCCTGTGCACCATATGATTCCCCGTTCATCTGGCTACAAGTCCATATTTCTCAACATAATCTCCATTCATTTTGAGGCATTATGCCATCATACTGAGAGAGCCTTTATGCTTGCAAAGAACCACTTTATTGGTTAATGTTGGAGTCAATGTCTTGCTGCATCAATAACCACTTCATCACCCAGGCCCTCTTCCTGATGACTGCATCCTTCACTGGGCCACACAGATGGAAGTCAGGAGGTGCAAATTTTGAGGAGTAGGGTAGATGAGGGAGAACAGTTCAATGAAATTCATTCAGCTGAGCAGTGAGGTGTTTGATTGTGATTCATTGATAACATTGAATTACAATGTCCACATGCACCAACAATGCAATAGCCACGTTTGTGTGTGGTCAACCGGCACATGGGAGGTTGGACAGGTTTGTTGTGCAACCTAGTTGTGATGTCAAGACACCTTGCCCAATGACTCACCATGCTTTTATTAACTGCCTACTCTCTGTGGATATTCTGCAAATGCAAATGCAATGCTCTGGTTGTCCATTAAAAGAAACTCATTGACGGCATTCTGCTTGGAATGCTACCACCTATCAGAACTTCATGAACTATAGGGCTGAAGTGGTACTATTTCATGATACCCATAAGAAAGTCAGCATTTTTCAACTGAAATTGGCCAAGAAAAGTATTATGTAGTGTTACTTATTGAATGACCTTCATACTGTCTTGGGGTATGACTCAGCCTTTATTTCCTTTTGGTTGTAATAAAATGTGTTACAGAATGGTGGATAATAAATAGATATGAAGAAACTCTGTTAAAGGAATGATACACTTCATGTGTACAGTAAGAATGTAAAATATGCTTTGCATGTGACCTCTCTGAAGTGAGAGGAGATTTCTAGATTCACATGCTTTCTATATGCAACAGCAAAAAAATGGTTCAAATGGCTCTAAGCACTATGGGATTTAACATATGGGGTCATCAGTCCCCTAGACTTAGAACTACTTAAACCTAACTAACCTAAGGACATCGCACACATCCATGCCCGAGGCAGGATTCGAACCTGCGACCCTAGCAGCAAGGTGGTTCCGGACTGAAGCGCCTAGAACCATTCGGCCACAACGGCCAGCTATGTAACATCACCCACCTTAATTACGACACAAGCAGATGAGTCAGCTAGAGCTTTTTAATAATACACTTTCATTTATTGGTTTTTATGTTGACTTCCTTAACAGTTTAATTTGCTAAAGTTTCTGTGAACCAGACCTGAACACAAAAAGTGAGGAGAATAGCACTCCATGCCAACCAGTAATGGGAAGGTGTGTGTGTCCATAGCAGTTGATGCGATTGTGACTTCCTTGATTGAGTGGAGTGTGTTTTCACCAACTAAACATTAAATCCTGAGCTTTCTGGTCATTAGAACTCATGACGTGATGCCACAGGTACCTAGTTCTGCCAATAGATACAAAACTCAGTGAGTTGTCTTTAGAGAGAAATGTCGAATGCCTCTATGGCAGCCATGTTTCTGTCTGTGGCACTAAGTACACATGGTTAAAAACCAAGTGCCAACTCCACATTTATAGCTCTGTCACTGAGGCAAAATCATAAGTTAAAATTGTGGAAAATATGCTAGTAAATGTGTTTTGAACTATTCTATTCTTATTGGAGCAATAATACATCTCACTAGTGCTGTTTATGCTAATATATATCATGGTGCATCAATAAACTCTCCACCATCATGTCACATGTACCTGCTTTCATTTGTTCAGGAGATAAATTGCTAAACTAACAAGAACATAGATTACAAATTAAGATGTCGTAAGATTTGTTTTCCATGTGAGTTGCAGGAAGCTAAAGTCCAAACACACATCATGCCACATAAGATAAACCTCAGAATAGAGATTAATGTCAAAATGTAGACAACAAAAGTGCCTATGTGCTATGTCATGAGACTGCAGTCTTTATGGTAAAGTACTGTCAAGGGGATTTGCACAGCTATATACCTTCAAGCAGATAGTTGTTCACCACAAACAGTGCTACAGCAACCAACTACACTAGTGAAAAACAACTGCTCACAATTTATCCACACCAACAAAACCAAGACAAATCTTGGTGTCCTGGATCATGATAAAACTGAGACTGAAACTTTGCCACCAGAAAGAATTGGGAGAAAGAAATATAGTCTATCAAAAATGCATATGTTTCCATACTTAGTTGAGTGAATTATGTTTACAGAAACAAACTCATATGGTAACGCATAAGTATGAGAGCCATTGCGAGTAAAGTTTGCTTTTTGCTAACAATTATTGTGACAGGCATGCTTCACTATAGTTATCTATTAGATTCTAGTACATAAAAATTCAAAAGGCTGGGCAGTATCTACAGAGAGATCTGCTGGTCAACAGCAAAGGCACTTTTCCTGGGTATTCTATACCTCCTCTGCTTACTGCTAATGCCCACTAATTTCTTCTTTCTTCATTCTGTGTAGAAATGAGCATATGAAACGCATTGGTATTATTGATGAAACTTCCAGGCACATTACTCTGATTTTAATCTGTGATGAAGTTTTATTTTAGTGCACACTCTTCTGCAGAATAAAAATTCATTCTTGAGCATTGGTGATGTATATAAGTCATTTCACATGTCTGTTTCAAGTTATAATTTATTTCATGTTAGCCATATTTGAAAATAAGATAATGTTATTTTCAGTAGAAAATTACGATTCCGTATTTATTTTAATTTATGCTTGTCAAAAATATAGGACTTAAAGAACAGTAAAAAAATTGCCATAATGGAGATTCAAACCAGAGACTGTTCCACTATCAGCCTTCACCACTGTATGTTCAGCTATAGGCATCTCAATAACATGTGTGAATTGTATTCCACCACTTAAGACTTGGAATTAATCTCAAATTTACAGCCAACATTGTTTATTTTCTTTTTTAAAATTATTTTGTACTGCTTTAGGAGACTGCAATCTGGACACAGACTTTCAAATCCTATAGCAATATGTAAAGAGAAAAACTCATTTACAAGCTGCCTGATGAGAGTGCCATCAGATATAGAGTGCATAAGAAATCTGACCATAACTCAAATACACTGCAGTCATTTTCACAAGTATGGAAAAGAATGACCACCGAGTGTACATTTACTAGCAGGTACTTGGTGGCCTGACCTCATGAGCTGTAACACCAGAATGCTCAGGGTTTAACATAGGAGTTTTTCATGTTATTATCCTGGTAGATATGGTTGATAGATGGTTGCACATCTGTGATCTGTATGTTGGGCTGTCTTCTTGTGGTGTGATCCCATGTGTGCATTACAGTGTAATAGTAATTCATGCTTTTTATGGTTGACTTGTGTCCGGTACTTTACTACAGCCAAAGTAGTGACACTGTGGTTAAATTGGAAGATAGGTTATTTTGCAGGACCAGGCTACTGTCATGTTCTTGTTCTTCCTTTTAAGTTAGATTAGTGTGTAAATTTACAAGTGTCAGTCTAATGGCAGCTAGATTGAGCAGTCAAAAAGACACAATAATTAAGTAGTCAGTTAAAAGTTGATTGACTGATTTTATTTCCAGAACATATTTCATGGAGACGAGTAACTAACTTGAGTAATGGGGCTGATAATATAACTCTTGGTTGCATGTGGATAAGAAGTATCTCTGTAGCTCCCATGCACTTAGTACTTACTTTGAATATCTTATTTTCCTGTGTACTTTTAAATATTACATTCCTTTGAGTGTGTTTAAATAACATAAAGTGACCATTTTTGATGGGGCAAAAATGTTTACACATAACATCATGTAAAGAGAAGTATGGGGGTTTGCTTACAAATTTCAGGCTTGTATTCAAAGCTTTTTAACTTCCATTGCTCAGTACCCAACACAGACAGTGGCTTTCTGCATTCATAAGTATTTTAAGCAGGTTGACATGTACTTGAATGTCAGCTTATCAGATCAGACAACAGGGAGGTACACAAGAGAGTGCTGTGAATCTCAGTTAGGAGGGAGGGGACAAATACTCAGCCAGTCTGCCTTTATCCACTTCTGTGTCATTTGGTTTATCCATAATGTAAAACAGGATTTTGTTTACACATTCTTCAAAAGAAGTTATATGATAATGTAATAAGATAATGCTAAGTGTTCATTTATTTCCCAACAGCAGTTGCTGCACACACAACATAAACAGTATTTCATAAAGTTAATAGTCAGTTAATTTGTTTCAAGGAGAGAAATCAGTGGTCAATGTTAAGTGTGTGACATACAACTTGGCTTATGAAATAACAACTTTTCACAGAATTTTAGTTCCTTGGAATCAAAAAGCAGACTGTGAATGAATGAGTTGTAACTTTGGTGCTACTATCTTTAGGCAGACGTCATTGACTGCCCCTATAAAGGCAACACAGAATTTTAGTACTAAAATATGGCAGTCTCAGTCAAGGCTGCATTTATGAAATGCTTGATGGCAGCAGTTGTGTGGTGGGGACTTGAAGCTCATGTAGTTGGTGCATCTTCCAGTCGTTATGTGTACTCTCGTCTGGTTCAGTATTTGTACACTACTAACCTGCAGTAAAGCTTCACCTCCTCTCCTGTTTTCTCAAAGTAGACACCATGTGGCCTGGTGTCCCTTCCAGTATGTTTGTAAATCACTAGCTCCACATGTGAATAGTGGTTTAATTCACATGTTTTTTAACTTCCTTGGCCATGGTTTACATTTTCCAGGTTTCTCTCTAGAACTGAACACCCATTAATAAGTTTCTGATACCAAGTACAACATGCTCAGAATGAGTACTTAACTGTTGACAAGGCCAAGGTGTCAAATATGTGTCACTGGCATAACTAATTTCTGTAATACCACTGGTTTCGATCTCATAGTAGTTCCCCTTCATCTCTGGAAAGGAGTTTGTGTGCAGTACTATTCTGAGTACCAGTATACTCCCATAATATTTCTTCGACAACTAACTGCAAGACTCTAGTTTTGCTGCATTTGTTCTCTATTTTCTCAGTGTAAACTATACTTCCCACCTGGCAATACTATCCTTTCTTATTATTAGTAGGATTCTTTGTGATCAATTTCAGCAACTCTGTTGTATGTGTACCTCATATTATGTACAGTTCCCACGTTCTTCAGCATAATATTATAATACCATTAGAAACACAAACTAATTGCCTAATACTATTTTAACTCCGCCTGAGATATTCTAATTGACATTCACAATGTCCATGATTATGGTTATGGGCACAGTTGGAAGTTAAAATTGATATTTTGTTTTGACATTGACTATTATCTTTCCTCGATGGTAAACTCTATTTCATGAATGTTGTTTAGCTATGTTATACTCCTCAAATCACTTTGTGGTGTGTGGTACACTGCATTTCAAGTACCATTATAGTTTTATCCCGTCCATAGTCTATCTATGAATTGTGCCCAGGAAGAACAACTATTGATAAACCTGCACACATATTCTAATTACACTAATCATGTCATGGTGGTCATCTTGGGTGCACCATACGTGTGTAAATAGTGCATTGGTCTGCTGTACCTGGAATGTACACTCTAGGAATTTCAAAAATAAGACTCATACAACACATTGATACCTAACATAGACTTTAGCATTCTTCTTGTTTGATAGTAAATCTGTTAATCATAACAGAAAATCTGAATCTTTATATTAAAACTTATATTATATGGTATGTGTGAAGAGCACTTGAAGTAGCATTGTAAGTTCCTCCCTACCCTGTTCCATTTGCAAGTGGTGGATGGGAGAATTACTATCTGTTAAACTCCTTATGGGCTCTGTTTTCCTTATCATGGTCATTTTCTGGACTGTTGCCCAATTGTTCTGCATGTACATCTACATCTACAGTGATACTCTGCAAGCCACCATATGATGTATGGGGGAGGGCACCTTGTATAACTGCCAGTCATTTCCTTGGAATATATGCTCTCAGAATCTGGCAGTTAGCTGTATATGGTAAACAGATACTTCACTCTGACACTAACATATCTGCCTGTTTTAAGGTTAATTCTGTTGCTGGACATTGAATACATACATCTATATATGTACATTTAGGAACGCATGGTAAGTAGATATTTTGAAATTGTTAGTTCATCTTTTTTGATGGTTGATTTTGTTAATCAGTATTGTATTCTCCAGATATCTCATTAATACTATAAAGTACAGAGTACTTCTGGTACAGCAACCACTTCCTTTGATTCCAGCGACATTCCAGGTAGGTATATGAGAAGACACGTGACACTAACCCTCCCAATAAGCACTATTTTGTGAGATGTCTTTATCGCTTCCAGGAACAATGTTTATTTGGATGGAATAGTATGAACAACTTTTGAATGTATAGTCTTGGAATTCTGAGAATTAATCATGATCAGCAAATTGATAATAGATGTTGAGATTGTCACATGTACTTGTCATGTGATTAATAATGTTGATGAATATTAAAGATATACAAGAGTATTGTGCAAGCCAACTTACAGTGTAAGTCTGGTGTTAGGATTATTTATTCCCATCCCTGTTGTGATTGTGAATGGTGCAATTCATAACCTAGCATCATTTGAATTCCTTATGATCTTAGATTTCATCATCATCCTCTTTTAGTGGTCCCATGTATTGGATGACATAATAAATTGTCCACATATTCTTGAAATACATTTTCTTGAAATTTGGACATTTGATTGTTTATGGTAAATAGATACTTGACTTTGAGACTGTTGGATCTATCTGCGTGACTGTTACTTCTGTTGGCCATTGAAATCCTGTATCTATACTCCGGACGCCACCTTCACGCTCTATGAGAGAGAGTACTACTTCTGTGTTTCAGTAATCATTTAGTTTTCTTCTGGGTTTAATCAAAAATGGTAAATATGATGGTAAGTGTCAATGATCTTCCTTATGAGCTTTTAGTTGTCAGATGTTTTGGTCTTTATCACTTTTAGGAGCAAAGTGTGAAATGAAGTAATACTTAGCCTGACAAAACTCAGTACATTTGATCTTGAAATTTTGACAAAAGTTCGTTTTCAGTAAATTGATGATGGATTTTGTGGATGTTAGATTTACTTGTTTCATGGTAATAATATTTATAAAAATTAAACACCTGTGTGTGTATTTGGCAACCAACTCACAATGTAAGTTAGAGTATAGTTCTACTAGAATTAGCATTTCCTTCATTTCCTGTTCCATTTCCTAATGATGCATGGGAAGTAGTGCTGTCGATTAAACTCCTTCTGAGGTCTGATCTTTTTCAACATTGTAATTATGTGGACCAATGTATTGGAAGATGTAATAATATCTGAATCTGTTCATGGAGTGTATCCGTTTGTGATTTGGGCAGTTAGTCATTTGACTTTTGAGACTGTCTGGTCTTGTTTATGGCTATTTCTCTTAAAGGACATTGAGTAAATATATCTCTACACCACATGCCAGCTTAATGGTGGATGGGAAGGTAATTATGATCAATGTTTGCTATAGGCTCTTATATGTTGAACTTGTCTGTATCTCTTATAAGAACAATGTTTAAATAGAAGTAACATTTAGCCTGACCAATCTTGGAATGTATGTCCTCAGAATCTTCTCAATGAATGATTGTCTTTAAACAGATAATGGACTTTGGGATTGTTGGACCTACTTCATATGTGGTTAATTTTGCTGATGAACCTTAAAAGATCTATGTGAGTACCAGGAATCCACCTAACAATGTGTACTTGAGGGTCCTTCTGCTACCACTGTTATTTCCTCCCAACCCTGTTGCATATAGGAATGGTATGTGGGATGATCCATTGTTAACTGTGCTACTTCTAGTAACAGTGTTACAGTGTAACAGCTAGAAGTAGAATTGGAAAATTTTGATAGCCAAATTTTGTGTATCACTGAACACTGGTGCAAAGGGAAGGAAATTGAACACATTGCATTAACCTCATTTGACCTTGCATGTTACTATAGCAGAATCTCAATAAATGGTGGAGGTTCATGTATCTATGTAAAAAAAGGTATGTCATTTAAAGTTAGATATGATCTTTTAGATCTAGGTGAGGACAAACATTTCGAACTTTCCGCTGTTGAAATAATAGGACCTGGCATAGCAAAAAAATTAGTCATATTTTGTGTGCACTGCTCCCCCAGTGGAGACATTGATATATTCTTCTCAAAACTGAATCAAAGCTTAGACAAGGTTTCTGGACCAAAAGCAAATGTAATTATCTGTGGTGATTTAAACATTAATATGATGAAGCCTGATAAGGCTGGCAACATATATGTGAATATTCTAAGCTGTTATGGAATATCCTCCCTTGTTAATTGTCCAACTAGAATAACGAAAGAATCCTCCTCATCTATAGATCATGTAGCTACAGATACTGATAGTAAAAAATGTCATATTGTTGGCCAAAACCTGGGCCTATCAGACCACCTCTGCCAGATCTTAAAAACTAACATTCATCTAGAAACTCCTCCTAAACTTTGTGCATACAAAAGAATGTTTTCCAAATCAGCCCTGTATCAGTTTAAATCCCAGCTAGAATATGAAGATTGGAGGGAAGTCTATGCAGAAACCAATGCAAATCAGAAATTTATCAAGTTCATGTCAATTTTTAAACTCAGATTTGAAGAGATGTTTCCCAAAACTCTTTATCCAATTAAAACTACAAAGAGAAATCAGTGGAGTACTACAGGTATCAAAAAATCCTCAGAAACTCTTAGATATCTCAACTCCATAAAAAATAATCAATCTAACCCAGAAGTTCTGCAATTCTACAAAAAGTACAGGAAAATATACAGAAAGGTGTTGCTAGCCGCAAAAACTTTCAAACAACAAAATATTACTTGAAGCTGAAAACAAGAGCAAAGCAGCCTGGAACATCATCAAACAGGAAACATCTAACTCTGCTAAAAAGGACCTCAATTCACATATTAAAAACAAAGATGTACCAGTAGGTGACCCTAAAAAATTAGCTGATTTTGTAAACTCATATTTCAGTAGTATTGCAAAAAAATTATAGCAGAAATTTCCAGATACGTATGATTTACCTACTCAGAACCAGCCAACAAACTCAATGGTGCTCTTGCCAACTACAGAAAGGGAAGTGGCACTAGTAGTACACCAACTAAAAAATAAAACTTCAGTAGGACTTGATGAAATCCCAGTCTGCATAATTAAAGATCATATAGACTCCATAAAGGGCCCATTAACAGACATAATTAATGAATCTTTCGAATCTGTATACTTTCCAGATTACCTAAAACAAGCAAAAGTTATACCTATCCTTAAAAACGGAGATGTGGAAAATGTAGAGAACTACAGGCCGATCTCTATACTGTCTATCATTTCTAAAATAATGGAAATACTAGTCAAAAAGAGACTGCTAAATTACCTGAATAAATATAATCTTCTTTCCAATGACCAATTTGGTTTTAGGCCCGGAAAAGGCACACAATCTGCTATAGCACAGTTCACTAAAGTAATTTTAGAAGCACTGGACAAAGGTGAAAATGTAAGTGGTACCTTTTTAGACTTGTCCTAGGCCTTTGATACAGTTGACCACAAAATCTCACTTCATAAATTAGGGCAAATAGGAATAAGAGGTGTGACAAAGAAGTGGTTCAAATCATACTTGGAAAACAGAGTTCAACGAGTTGAGATATCACAAGTTTCAAACCATTCCCTTATAAAACACCTGTCTGACCCAGAAAATGTGAATATAGGCGTCCCACAGGGAAGTGTTTTAGGCCCAATATTGTTTCTTATATACATTAACGACTTCCCACAAAGTATCAGACATGGAGAAAAAAATACTTTTTTCTGATGACAGCAACATAGTAATAACAGGTGAAAATCCAACACAACTGTCAGAAAGAGTAAACGAGGCTCTCAGTGATGTCCACAACTGGTCATTAAAAAATAAAGTAACCCTAAATGTAAGGAAAACTAACTATATTAACTTCCAATTGAACAAAAAACACAATGCCACTAGAATAAAAGTTAATAATAATGTATTAGAATGTGTAACAAGTACCAAATTCTTAGGGATGAATGTAGACAGCCAACTGAAATGGACAAACCATGGCAACATTTTGGCAAAGAAATTATCCACAGCATGCTATGCTCTTAGAATCCTTGCACCGGTATGCAATAATACCTGTCTTAAAATAACATATTACGGATATCTACACTCAGTCCTTAGCTATGGGATCATGTTTTGGGGAACAAGTGCCAGTAACATACAAACTGTGTTCAAAGTACAAAAAAGAGCCATAAGGATAGTAACAAACAGCAACAACAGGGCCCACTGTCTAGAATTATTTAGAAAGCTAGGCATTCTAACTGTTTCTTGTGAGTATATCTTTCAGAACATAATGTTCATTAAGAAAAATCTCAACATGTACAACACAAACAGCCTAATACATGACCATGAAACAAGAGCTTGTCACCACCTCCATCTAGATAGAAAGAACAAGGCAAAGACACAAAAAAGTATATTTTATAATGGGATAAAACTGTATAACAAATTACCACAAGAAATAAATGAGCCCCCCACTTTCAGACAAAAGCTTAAAACCTTTTCAGTAAGTAAAAGTTGTTATACTGTAAAATAATATTTAACATAGATGTAGATTATTATCAACATATGACATTATCACCAAAATATTATGTAATTATAAATGTGTGTATGACTAGTTATAAAAACTACACAAAATATGAGAAACCTGTTTTATTGTAAATGTAAATGTGTGCTCATGTGTTGTAAACTGACGACATCCATACAATATTTATTGTTCCACGGATGAATAAATAAATAAATAAAAAATAAATCTCTCATCCTTGCTGCATTTGTGAATCGTACATGCAAAAAAATACTGCATGTAACCTCTAATTTTTCAGTCACTGTCATTTAGTGGAACCATGTATTGGAGGATGTAATAACTTGCCTACCTATTCTTGGATTGTATGCTCTCGTAATTTGGACAATCAATTGTGTGTGTAAAATACACTGGTGTGCTAAACTTAAGTACAAAATTTAGTTTCACATAATAGGTCACTGCTATGTAATATAGCTTGTTCTAACTCAGATCATACTTTGAGATAACTGCTGAAGTATAGTACTGATCTTTATAGACAGAAATTCATAATGAGACCAATAGATGGTACTTTTATTCGAAGACAGTAATTGCATTGAAATCACCATAATTCATGATGTTATCCTGGACATGATTCTTAATAGGATATTTTATCACCCCCAAATGACTTCAAAAGCTCTGCAATGTCACCCCATGCTGTCCACCAGGTTGGTAAAGGGCTCGTGTGGTACAGCACTCCATTTCCCCACCAGCACACTTGTCAACTGCTGAATGGTCATTGATGAATTTGGACATGCTGCAATATGTCTCCCCAACACATCCCACATGTACTATTGCAAATGGGGTTGTGGCCAAATGAACTGCTGAAAAAACCACACTGGGAAATAACACAGTGTTGCAATTACTATGATTGGTGAGTGTACCATGTCCAATGAGTTGGAGGTCAGTACAGCCATGCAACAAAATACATTCGCACAACACAAATCATAGAACAATAAAACGATCATATTTGTCAATGATTATGGGTGTATTATGCATTCCAACCTCTCACGATATGCGGGTAGATCACTTCTTTGAAAACTTTATACTCACTGGTCAACATCATTGGGGCACTTTACTCCTTCCCCACATGTGTATTTTCAGGGGTGCACTTGGCCCTGATTTCATTTTTATGGATGAAGTTGCAAGACTCCATCAAATAGTGTAGCTGGAGGAGCTCTTGGAATGATTGGATATTCCGCAAATGGACTAGCCTACTCAATCCCCCAACTTAATCCCATCTACAACATGTGGGATGCATTGGTGAATATGTATTGCAGTGCATCCACATGCACCAGTGACCATCCACAAGTTGTCAGGAACATTGGAGAAGGTCTGGAACATTCTACCACAAAAACTCCTTAGAGTTAGTTCCATGTCATCTTGTACTAGAGATGATCAAAGAACTAAGTAAATAAATAAATAAACCTTCTAGCTAGCATGGGAGAATACTGAAATTGCTGTCTGTGGTGAATACACACCATATTAAGAACCATGTCTTAAACTTTTTAATGTTTAAAACATCAGCATTAATAACTAAACCTTCAGTGTAATTAATGTCTTTGAATAAAGGTATCATTTCTGTTTGTCCCATTGTGATTTTCTATCAGTTACTTTCCATACTATACTAGAGCAATTCTTTCTATGTATGGTCCCAGTTTCAGTGAGCTGTCTAATCTGCCCATGATGAATCATGTAAAAGTTACTTTCATCCTATGTTTGGCCCATCAGTATTGATAATTTAATTTGAGACTGACTGATCTCATTGACCATTACTTCTGTTAAAGGACATTGAAAGCATACATATATAATTCACATTCTAGCATGAAACTGTGTTGTAGAGAGAATTTCTGGTAACACATACATCTTTTATTTCAAATAGTAAGATGAATGGTAAATGGGAATACAGTTGATGACAGTATTCCTTATACTCTAGGAGCAGCATGCAAAAGAAAGTATTATTTGCACCAATGTTCTAGTTATGTATGGCCTCAGAATAATGTTAGTGAACAGAGCCAGTTTAACAGAGAGTGGACATTGAGGTTATTAGAGCTTCTTGCTTCATGTTTAATAATGTTGATGACCATTAGAATGTAATTTCTCTGAATGTAATTTGTGAATCATATTCATTTAATTGACAATATTGATCAACAGAAAAGATCTACATGGGAGCTTTGCAAACTGCCTTTATTGTGTGGTAGGTTGTATTTTTTGCAACATTCCTCTCATCCCTGTTGTGTTTCTGAATGGTGTGTGGAAAGAACCACTGTTGAGCTGAATTAATTTGTTGAATTGTGAATTATTTGTCTCATATCATATATATACTAATTATTTGACTATAATACAGGAGACACATCAAAATATTGTTAACACAATTTCACTGATACAAAGCTACAGTTGAAAAGAAATATTTCTGTTTAAAAATTAATGCAACTTTTTTGTGAAAAGATACCTTCACACATTCAGATAACAAGACAGTTTATAAACTACATCCTGCACAGATATTCAGTTCATTGTTCACGGAATCTTGTACTGAGTAGTATCATCACTGAAACAGAGCACCATATAGGTTTCTTTTCAATGAATCTAGATTCATACTCATAATGCTTTTAAACAGTAACATTTTCATTCTTATATAGTGGGGAGACTGACCATATAAGTTAAAGGATGAGAAAGAGCATAAACTTTAATTTAATTCTTGTATTATAAATGTGATCAAAGCAGTTCTCCTTCCAAGATTCTAAATTGGTACACAAAAAACGACAATGTCATTTTTATACAGGGAGAGTACTGTTAATAATTTCAGAATTTTCAATGTTGGGTGACATGATTACCTAGTGAGTTGTGATTTTTTTCATCAAATTCACTGCATTGACCTAAGTATTAGAGGATGTAACAATATGCCCAACCATTCTTGGAATGTATGCTGCCAGAAAACATTGTTTACTGTAACTGGTTAAAGAACATTGCAAAAACATGTCTATCCTCTACATACAATGATAGTACTGTGCAGTGGAGGATACATTTTGTTCCACAATCATTTGTGTTCTTTCCACATTCAAACACTAATGGTATATCAGCAGAATACTGTCAATAGTCATTTTAAGAGCTCTAACTTGTCAGGAGTACTTCTTTTTACCATGTATTGGAAGGATGTGCTGGCAGAATTGATAATTTAATTAATGAATTTTTTAATGTGTGCTCTTGGGATTCTGAGAGTTTATCATGCACAATAAATTGACAATGGACTGCGATGTTGTATCATTTACTTGCCCTTTGGTTGTTAACATAGATGAACATGAGTAATCTCCAAGAGTAAACCACAAAGCATCTGCAATGTGCACAGCAGAACACTTCTTGTACCACTACAATCTCCTCTCACCACCGTTGCATTTTTTAATGGTGCGTGTGAAGAACCAGTGTCGATTCACATCTGTATAATGACAAAATCTTTTTTATGATGCAGATTTTTTGGACCCACATAATATTGGATGTAATATTGGGCACAGCTATTCCTGGAATGTATGCTCCTATAATTTAGGTGGTTGGTGATGTACAGTAAATAGATACTCACCTTTGTAATTATCTAATCTTCTTGTTTTTGGTTACTTCTGTTAAAGAAGGTCTCCTTGTTTATGGATACTTGTGTTAAAGAATATTGAAATCATACATCTATACACCACATGCCCATATAATGCTGTTTGGTGGAGAGAAGTGATGATACCACAACCATTTGAATTTATACAAGATAAAATCATGAATTCTAAATGCCGAATGTAGCAATGTGTATGAGGAAGTAATATTTACCCTGCCCAAACTTGGAATGCATGTTCTCGTAATTGTGCCAATAATTCATGTTCATTTAACTGAGAATGGATTTTGAGGTTGTCAGGTCACCTTGTTTGATGTTTAACAGTCTTGATGAACTTTACAGATCTACATGGGTATTCAGCAAATCATCTCACAATGTGTAGTAGGAGGTACGTCTGGCAACACTACAATTATTTCCACATCCCTGTTCCATTTATGAATGGTGTGAAGTACTACTATATTTTTAAATCTGCATCAGCATTGATTGTTTCATCATGGTAACTCTATGGACCCAGAAATTACAAACACACACACACACACACACACACACACACACACACACACACACACACACACATATCACAGCTCAATGCATTTTGGTGGAGAGATGTCCTGGTTCCTCAACCATTTCCATATATTCCAGATACATTCATGAGTAATAGATGGGAAGTCACTTGTTGACAATTATGCTTCTGTCTCTGTCACTTCTAATAGCAATGTATAGGAGAAAGTTTGAGGGTGGTTTAAAAATATTTCAGAATCACCACGAGAGGTCAACACTGGCGCAGCGAGTTGTTCACATGATATTAATTGTACTGTTGCCTGCAAAAACATGCAACATCAATGCTCTTGGAAGAGAGCTGTGGTGGTGACATGAAAGCAAAGGATATTTAAGCTGATTTCCATAAAACACTGGGGGCCAGTGTTCCTTCATATTCATCTGTTGGCAAGTGGACAAATGAACTTAAATTTGGTCAGGAGAGCTTAGATGATGATCTGTGCAGTGATCTGCCAAGATGTGCCACTACTCCAGAAGTTATTGCACGAGTGGAAAAATTGGTCATGGAGGATTGCCGATTGAAAGTGCATAAAATTGCTCATGCTTGCCAGATGTCACCTGAAAGGGTATATTACATTTTAACTGAAGAATTAGCAATGAAAAAATTATCTGCAAGCTGGGTGTAGCAACTCATGATGCGTACCCGCACACATGTGCCGCTGCCATGGAAAAATGACAGAAACAAACGTATGAATGGTTGCCACACCCACCTTATTCACCTGATATGGCTCTGTCAGACTTCCATCTCTTCCTAAAACTGATAATTTTTCATGGTGGATGAAAATTCACTTGAAACGAGACTTGATAGCTGGACTTGACAACTATTTGGCAGGCCTGTGGGATCAAGGCACAGGAACTTTGTTGGGCCAAGTGCATTAATCTACAAGGAGACTACATTGAATAATAAATAAAGTTCCAGTGATGTAAGTACTTTTTTCTATTCTGGTCATAGAACTTTTCAAACCACCCTCGTAACAGTTAGCCCAACCAGTGTTGGAATGTACGTTCTCAGAATTTTGTCTCTAAATCATTTTCATTTAACTGAAAATGGACTTTGACTTGGTCATATCTACTTCGTATGTGGTTAATAATGTTGATGAAAACTACAGATCTGCATGTGTACTGAAGAAACCCTCGTAAAGTGAGTGACAAGGGATCCTTTTGATATCACTATCATTTCCTCCCATCCTTGACATTTACGAATGGTGCTTGGAAAAAACCATAATAAACTAAAATCCATCTGAACAGTCCTAGAAGGTCATTTTCTACAAAAATCCTTATGAGCTATGTTTTGTTCATCATGATAATTTCATGGTAGCATGTACTGGACAATGTACCTATTTACCCTAACTTCCTCAGAAGGTATGCTCTCATAATCCAGACAGTGAGTTATACAAGGTAAATAGGTACTTGACTTTCAGCATGTCAGAGCTCTTAGTTTATAGGTACTTTTGTTAAAGAACTTTGAGGACATATGTTTATATTCCATATACCAGCTTCATGCTGTACAGTGGAGAGGTCTTCTGCTTCTACAGTCATTTACATTTATACCATGTAAAATCGCAAATAATACACAGGAAACGTACAGTTCACAGTCATTCTTATGGGCTCTACGTTGTCACATTTTCTCCCTGCTATAAGTTATAAGAGCAGTTTATAGGAGGAAGTAATAGTTAGCCAGCCAAACCTTGGAAAATATGTTCTCAGAATTTTGCAGTGAGTCATATCAGTTTCTTAGGTCAAAGGACATTGGAATCATAAATGTATACTCCACAAGCCAGCTCAATACTGTGTGATAAGAGAGTATTTCTGTTTCATTTCCCAGTCTGTTCCATTTCAAATCCACCACTAATGGTAAATAGTGTCAACTTGTTGATAATGCTCATTATGAGCTCTAATATTTCAGACGCTCTAATCTTTATCACTTTTAGGAACAAATGCTATGAAGAAGAAATTGTTTTCCTGACCAATCTTGGATTGTATTGTGGCGTAGAGCGCCATAAATATCGATATTTGTTCTCTGCGTAAGTGTGCTATCTTTGAGGAGGGGGCTTTGGAGAGGATGTTGGATGCTAACGGGAGTTAGCTTCCGGACTTGTATCTGTGTAGAAGCTAAGTGTAAATACATCTGTATCCGAGAGAATTCTAGTTGTTTACCTACAACTATTCTATATTCCCTCACTGGTGACCCCGTTTTTGTGTAATACGCATCCGAGTTACCACCCGAAGGTTATTTACGCGCCTACCGCGTCGGGTTTCTCCGCGATCGCAAAGGCCTTTGTTCAGCTCCAGACAATGGCCTTTCAGCATTCACCGCCGCCCGGATTCCAGCAACATCTCTCCAGCACTCTTACCATCGTAGTGGACATGCCGCAAGAATCTTCGGAATCCTTCAGCCAGAACATGCAGTGGAATTCATCGAGTGCCGTCAGTTTCTTCCAACCGCCAACGGTCGCGGATTCTGTCTGTGTTAGCCTGGACCTTCTCACGTGTTCTCCACAGAGTGTTGGTCAGAACATTCCTACTCCTGTGTCGAACACACAATTCAATACAGTTCGTGGTGTTGAGCGAGATTTTGCTACTTTGGAAAATCCAGTAGTAAATTCAAACTCGAATCAGTTCCCACCACATGTGTATCCTTCCGCGCTGGCTAGTGAACAGGTGTTCAATGCTCGCCAAACAGCAAATATCACACCGAGTGTGCATTCTAGTGGACGTGTGTGGGATCCTTGTGTTGCTTCTAATCAAGTCAACAATTCTGTGCTGGACAGTAATAACTCCGACATCTACAACCAGCCCCACTACTCACAGTCGAGTGAATACTGTGTGCATAACGGACATTCACTGGCGTACTTAAGCACTTGTGGCTTCTCTCCAAGCTACCACGTCAATGAGAATGCACATTTTGACTACGATCCTCACACCGTTCAAGCATCCGTTGCTTCTCAGCCGACCCCCCGGCGTCAAGTGAATTTCGCGATTCCCGCATTACGGGACGCCAATAATTTGGACTCGCAATCTTCTGCATGCTCTACTTCCGTCCGAAGTAATAGGCGCACCCTCGCAGTGACTAAAGTGCCGAATCTGCCGAAATTACCAGAGTTCAAACCCGCTCACCCGGAGTTCTGGTTTAACCTGGTTGAGCAAACATTCAATGTCTGGGCTTTGGACGACGATGCACGCTTCGCCTGCCTCATGAACCATCTTCACGACCGCATCGATTTAATTTAAGATCTGGTCAAAGCACCCCCCCCCCCCTAGCAGGGAAGTATGCTGTGGCGAAACAGACGATACTGGAGCGCATCTCAAAAACCAGGAGAGAAAATGTGCGACAGCTCATCTACGAAGAGCGTCTCGGCGACAGGTCTCCGTCCCAGCTGTGGTGGTGCATCCGTCTTCTCGTCGATGAGCAAGTTATGCCTGATGACACGCTCACAGAAATCTGGACTGAAAAGCTGCCTTTGCCTGTCCATACTGCAATCTCTGCGTATGAACATAAGCCAGTAAAGGAACGTTTACGCGCCGCCGACAGAGCATACTCCGCCAGGCAACGTGAGCTCCGTGCACTGCATTCTGGACGTGACCGCACTAAGACGCTTTCTGACGCCACGCCCTTGTCTGGTGCTGCTAATAACAAGTTTGTTAAACTAGCCGCCCTGCCTGCACCTGCAACTCTCTGCAACGACAGTGCATCGGCCTCTGTGGAAGACTCTGTGGCACATACTCCGTCACCTAGCAACTACCCACAGGAGCACAGGCCCGCCCAACCTTATTGTTTCTTCCACGCGAGATTCGGGGAGCAAGCTCGCAAATGCCAATCACCGTGTTCTTACCCAAACTCCAACCGCAGGTAGGCTACGGTGCCACCTCCTGCTGGAACCGCAAGACCGTTACGGTCGCAGGTTCGAATCCTGCCTCGGCCATGGATGTTCGTGATGTCCTTAGGTTAGTTAGGTTTAACTAGTTCTAAGTTCTAGGGGACTAATGACCTCAGCAGTTGAGTCCCATAGTGCTCAGAGCCATTTTTGAAGCCACCTCCTGCGATGTAAACAACGTTGCACTCCGTTTTGGACAATAACAGTAAGTGTGGTCGAGTCTATGTTCGCGATTTACGATCAGGTGTATGTTTTCTGGTAGACACTGGCGCAGACGTCTCTTTGCTGCTGGTTCGCCTAGCAACCAATAAAGTGCAACCACACAAAACAGTACTTCGTGCAGTGAACTTGTCTACCCTACAGTGTTCGGGTTCCACTTTGTATACAGTGAAACTTTCGCCGGAGTGCAAGGTGGAGTGGACGTTTCTAGTGTCAACAATTGAAGAACCTATTCTCGGAATTGATTTCCTGAAGCACTATCAGTTATCACTAGATTTTGTGCAAAATACTGTGTTTTCCCCCCCCCCCCCTTAACAAACATATTCCTTTCGCTTCACCGAGTGACAGTTCGGCTAACACCAAACATGTGTGCTGTGCTAAGAAGTGTGTAAACCTATCCTTGGAGCTGCAATCTTGGACAAAGAAGTGGCTAGTGGAGTGCGCCAAGTCTTCGAAGTTGCGGATGGAACATATGGAAATGCTGCTGCATCTCTGTGACATACGCCACGAGTTGGCCTCCACACAACAACGCCTCGCGGCACTACAAGGAGACGACTCGTCAGCTACAGACAAGGTCAGTCCGTGCCAATCTGGTGTTCCCGTGCCCGCACACGTTAACGACAATGTTGTGAACTCTGTAAACTGTGTCAGCACCCCCTTTTGTAATGATAGGGTATGCCCGAGTGCTCATGCTCCTTGCCTTCCGAATGGACAATTAACTTGCCAAGCTCGTGGCAATGAACTACGACCATCTGCTGTTCGGCCACGCCCATTCGTGCCTACAGTGCTCGTAGTGGCATGGATCGCTACCAAGAACCAGTCTACCAACCT
The DNA here is from genome assembly GCF_023864275.1 of Schistocerca cancellata. Classification (NCBI taxonomy): domain Eukaryota; kingdom Metazoa; phylum Arthropoda; class Insecta; order Orthoptera; family Acrididae; genus Schistocerca; species Schistocerca cancellata. The sequence continues at coordinate 266,217,458 of NC_064629.1, forward strand.
CGCCCATGTTAACACGTGTGCAGCCTTTACGCAGCCTACGAGCGGGTGGCACACCTGTACTTCCGTGCCCTCAGCACCACAGCTTGGCCCGTCCGCCATTGCCTGCTCCGCTTCACGGACATCTGACTGTTGTGCCGCGCCACGTATTGCAGTAGTCACTAACGGCACAGTTCATCGGTTACGTCTAACCGATTGGCCACCCATATCGCAATGCCCACGCCGTCTCAAGCCGGCATTTATGAAAATTGCAAAAGAACAATTGGACGATCTGTTACAAAAGGGAATAATTGAACCTTCTTCCAGTTGCTGCGCTAGTCCTATCCTGTTTGACCAAAAGAAAGACGGTACTTGGCGTATGGTCGGAGACTATGGGTGTTTAAATGCCCGCACCATCATTGATAAATATCCGGTCGCACACATCGCAGACTTCAATCATGCGCTCGCAGATGCAAAGTACTTCTCTGTTTTGGACTGTAAGCATGCATTTCATCAGATTCCTATGGCTCTGGAGGACATTGAAAAGACTGCCATAACCACTCCCTTCGGCTGTTCCAATACAAATTTATGCCGTTTGGGTTGAAAAACGCCCCCCAAACGTGGCAGAGTTTCATAAATCAAACTTTATCCCATCTAGACTTTCGTTTCGTATTCATGGACGACATATTGGATTTTGCTTCTACTTTGGAACAGAGTGAAGAGCGTGTTCAAGTCGTGACAGATATTTTAGCAGCCGCTGGTATTGAACTGAACAATAAAAAGACTCAATTGCACCAGTCATCCGTCACATTCCTAAGTTATGTTGTGTCATCGGACGGTCTGACACCACAACAGGACAAGATCAAGCCTGTTCTCGAGATGCTACGCCCTCAGACCTATAGGGAATTATGCCGGTTCATCGGAACACTTAATTATTACTGGAAACATTTGCCAGCCGCTTCTGCGGTGCAGGCTCCTCTCACAGATGCTCTCGCTGGCCCACAAACTTCTGGCACCCGCCCGGTACGATGGACACCAGACATGGACAAGGCATTTAATGAACTCAAACAGCTGTTGGCCTCTGCTGTCACTATTGCTCACCCACGGGCGGACGTCACAATGTTTATCACTACTGACGCTAGTGACAATGCTATCGGCGCAGTACTGAGTCAGACATACAACAATGTTAAGACCTCCCTGCAGTTTTTCTCAAAAAAGCTAAACAACGCGCAGAAGAAATACTCAGCATTCGACAGAGAATTACTTGCAGTTTACAAGGCCATAAGACACTTCAGAACTGATGTTGAGGGACGAGATTTCTATGTGCTCACTGATCACAAGCTGTTGGTTCCTGCCATAAAAAATCCTGCGGCTGATCCGCCCCCACGACGCTTTCGTCACATCGATTACATCTTGCAATTTACAAATGACATTCGCTACATCCGAGGAGCAGACAGTGTGGTTGCTGATTTTCTCTCGCGTGTTGGTGCTGTCACAACCTTAATTGACTTAACGGACCTACCTCGGTTGCAATCGGCAGACCCCGGTACCATGCAGTTAATTTCAGACCACAGTTCCTCTCTCCAACCAGTACGCTCTACTTTCCCTGGCATATCTGACTTAGTGTGGTGTGATGAATGGACTGGTACGTTGTGGCCATTCATTCCTAAGCCCCTTCAACGCCAGGTCTTTGACAAACCACACACATTAGCACACCCCGGTGCCAAAGCCTCCACCCGTCTGGTAGCTGAACGGATTGTCTGGAGAGACATGCACCATGACTGTCAGTCTTGGGCAAGGGCATGCATGGTGTGTCAACAGAACAAAGTTTCCAGGCACACTTCTCCACCCCTTGGCTGTTTTGCCCAACCGCCAGGCTGGTTTCACCATGTTCATGTCGACCTCATAGGCCCTTCGCCCCCTCTGAGGGTTTCCGTTACTTGTTTACAGCTATTGACAGGATGACTCGGTGGGCTGAGGCTGTGCCTATTCTGAACATTACCTCTGAGACAGTAAGTCGAGCATTCTTAGATTCGTGGATCTCTAGATTTGGCTCACCTGTTTACCTCACCACTGACCAGGTGCGACAATTCGAGTCTTCAGTTTTCTCTGACTTACGTAAAATGTGTGGTATTGTCAAAATTCATACTTCTGCATACCACCCCCAAAGCAATGGGCTTGTCGAGCGATGGCATCGTACCCTAAAGTCTGCCCTGCGTTGCTATGACTCACTATGGACAGAGGCATTGCCCTTTGAGCTTCTTGGCCTTCGTGCGACTTTCAAGGAAGACCTCAAGGGTTCCGTAGCCGAGTTTGTGTATGGCCAACCTCTGGTTTTGCCTGGAGAATTAGTCACTCCGACCCCACTTCTACAGGCCTTGGAACTCCCTTCACTTCTCGAGCGGGTGCACTTGCACTGAAGCAAAATTCAGCCGCCACCTCCGGCTGCTCATAGACCTCTGCGCGTGTACATACCGCGCACGCTAGACTCTTGTGAGTACGTGTTTCTCAGAAATGACTCAGTCAAAGCCATGCTTCAGTCGCCCTACTCAGGTCCTTACAAGGTCGTCAAACGCTCTGAGAATAACAAGGATCTCCTCATAAAAGACTCTGTAACCACGGTCTCACTCAACCGAGTGAAACCAGCTTTCATTGAGCCTCAGGTGAACCTCCATGATTCTGCCCCCATTTCTCCCACTCCTGCTTCGAGCGGCCATCCATCTTCACACACCATGCATTTGGGTATTGATTCTCCACAGCCTGTTTCTCTGCCGAGCACTGCTCCTTCTCTGTGTTCATCTAATTCGAGTGGCCAATCTTTTCGGGGCTTCACTCCTCACAGCCCTCGCAGCCGAACTGCCAACCACTCGGATTCTACCATTGTGTTACCATCTTTGTGTGACAGCTTTTTGTCACGCGGTTCAATCCACGCTGGCTCCTCATTGCCTTCGGTCACGCTCCCTCGTCTGTCAGCTGATCGCCCGAGGTTGTCTCCTGCGCAGTCCAGTGCACCTGCCACCCCCCCCTCTTAGCAAATGCTTCCCCCTGCCATGGCTTTCCCACACCTCCCTGCCTCCCTACCATTGCTCGTACAGGTGCCATCCAAGAATTCACAACACATGTGCACCCTGATGACATACATAAATGATCTGTTGTAGATGGCGATACGGTGTGTGTGTGGAACTCGTGTGTGACAATATTGAGGGAGGAAGTGCAGAATCTCATGTGGTGTGCCGCTTTAAATTGAGCAGAAGTGCTGTGTGTGGCAATTTGCGTGTATTTGTTAGGCCTTCTGGCAAGGTGATTCTCCGCCTGCTGGCTGACGAAGTGCTACACCTTCACTCCAGGACAGGACATCGTCTTCAGCCGCCGGCGTCGCTTGCTGACTTCACCGTCGACGTACCAGGTTTCACCCCCCGGTCTCCTACCAGTCGACCGCTTCCGCCTGACGCAGAAGAACTGTGCGTTACCTTCCTAACTTCTCACCCCCATCCCCCCCCCATTCACAGGGACGTACTCCATACTGTGCGGGGGGGGGGGGTTATGTGGCGTAGAGCGCCATAAATATCGATATTTGTTCTTTGCGTAAGTGTGCTATCTTTGAGGAGGGAGCTTTGGAGAGGATGTTGGACGCTAATGGGTGTTAGCCTCCGGACTTGTATCTCTGTAGAAGCTAAGTGTGAATATATGTGTATTCGAGAGAATTCTAGTTGTTTACATACAACTATTCTATATTCCCTCAGTGTGATCTCTGAATTTTGACAGGAAATGCTTTCTGGTAAATGGATAATGCATAGTCACCAGATTTAATTGTTGCTTATGGACATCAAAGATTAACATTACTCAGCAAACCGACCTCACAGTATGTCATGGAGAGTGCTTATGTAACCACAATTTTACTCCCACCCTTTTGCATCTGTATAGGCTGTACATGAAGGAACTCTGTCAAGGAAACTCTTTATGTGCTCTGATTATTACAACATGGTCATTTAATAGGCCAATGTACTGGAGGATGTAATAATTTGCCAAGTATTCTTGGGGAATATACACTCCTGTAAATGGAAAAAAGAACACATTGACACCGGTGTGTCAGACCCACCATACTTGCTCCGGACACTGCGAGAGGGCTGTACAAGCAATGATCACACGCACGGCACAGCGGACACACCAGGAACTGCGGTGTTGGCCGTCGAATGGCACTAGCTGCGCAGCATTTGTGCACCGCCGCCGTCAGTGTCAGCCAGTTTGCCGTGGCATACGGAGCTCCATCGCAGTCTTTAACACTGGTACCATGCCGCGACAGCGTGGACGTGAACCGTATGTGCAGTTGACGGACATTGAGCGAGGTCGTGTAGTGGGCATGCGGGAGGCCGGGTGGACGTACCGCCGAATTGCTCAACACGTGGGGCGTGAGGTCTCCACAGTACATCGATGTTGTCGCCAGTGGTCGGCGGAAGGTGCACGTGCCCGTCGACCTGGGACCGGACCGCAGCGACGCACGGATGCACGCCAAGACCGTAGGATCCTACGCAGTGCCGTAGGGGACCGCACCGCCACTTCCCAGCAAATTAGGGACACTGTTGCTCCTGGGGTATCGGCGAGGACCATTCGCAACCGTCTCCATGAAGCTGGGCTACAGTCCCGCACATCGTTAGGCCGTCTTCCACTCACGCCCCAACATCGTGCAGCCCGCCTCCAGTGGTGTCGCGACAGGCGTGAATGGAGGGACGAATGGAGACGTGTCGTCTTCAACGATGAGAGTCGCGTCTGCCTTGGTGCCAATGATGGTCGTATGCGTGTTTGGCGCCGTGCAGGTGAGCGCCACAATCAGGACTGCATACGACCGAGGCACACAGGGCCAACACCCGGCATCATGGTGTGGGGAGCGATCGCCTACACTGGCCGTACACCACTGGTGATCGTCGGGGGGCACTGAATAGTGCACGGTACATCCAAACCGTCATCGAACCCATCGTTCTACCATTCCTAGACCGGCAATGGAACTTGCTGTTCCAACAGGACAATGCACGTCCGCATGTATCCTGTGCCACCCAACGTGCTCTTGAAGGTGTAAGTCAACTACCCTGGCCAGCAAGATCTCCGGATCTGTCCCCCATTGAGCATGTTTGGGACTGGATGAAGCGTCGTCTCACGCGGTCTGCACGTCCAGCACGAACGTTGGTCCAACTGAGGCGCCAGATGGAAATGTCATGGCAAGCCGTTCCACAGGACTACATCCAGCATCTCTACGATCGTCTCCATGGGAGAATAGCAGCCTGCATTGCTGCGAAAGGTGGATATATGCTGTACTAGTGCCGACATTGTGCATGCTCTGTTGCCTGTGTCTATGTGCCTGTGGTTCTGTCAGTGTGATCATGTGATGTATCTGACCCCAGGAATGTGTCAATAAAGTTTCCCCTTCCTGGGACAATGAATTCACGGTGTTCTTATTTCAATTTCCAGGAGTGTATTCTAACAATTTTGACAGTCATGTATGTAATCAAATACTTGACTTTGAGATGGTGTGATGTAATTGTTACAGTTACTTCTGTTAAGGAAATTTAAAAACATCTAATTGTTACAGTTACTTCTGTTAAGGAAATTTAAAAACGTATGTCTATACTTCACTTAATACTGTGCAGTGGGCAGAAGCCTGGGTCCAACATCCATTTCCATTTATCCCATATTATATCACAAATGGTACAAAGGAGGACAATTGTTAACAGTCCTCCTTGAGGGCTCTGATTTGTCAGATGCTCTTGTCTGTATGTCTTCTAAGAGCAGTGTGTAGGATGAAGTAATTTTTAGACTGAACGGTCTTGAAATGGATGTTCGCAGAATATTGCTAGATATTAATTTTCATTTAATTAATGATGAAGTCTGAGATTGTCAAATTTACCTCCTATGTGGATAATAATATTGATATAAATTAATGACCTACTGGAGTACTCTGAAAACAACCTCACAGTGTGTAAGGCAGGGTACTTCTGTCAATACTATTATTTCCTCACATATCTAGGGCATGATAATTTCATTGACCCACATATTAGAGACTGCAATAATTTATACAACTATTGCTGGACAGTATGCTCTTGTAGTTTGGGCAGTTAAACATGTACATGGGATGGACGGTTGATACTGAGACAGTATCTCCATGTTTACAGTTACTTTTCTTTAAGAGCATGTGAAACATTTATCTATACTCCATTATGCAATTATTGCTGGAAATTATTCTCTTGTAATTTGGGAAGTTACACATGTACAGGGAAGAGATGTTGACATTGAGCTAGTTTCAGCTCCTTGCTTTTGGTTAGTTCTGTTAAAGAACATTGAAAACATATGGCTATACTCCACATGCCAGCTAAATAATGTGTACTGGAGAGAACTTCTGTTTCTACGACTGTCATCACTTACTGCAGATAAAATTGCAAATGGTACATACAAAAACAATTGTTGACAACTCTCTTGTGGGTTGTAATTTGTCAGATATTCTTGTCTTTACCACTTCTAGAAGTAATGTTTTGGATGAAGTAATGTTTTACCTGCCAAATTCAGAATATATGCTCTCAGAATATTGATAGTGAAGTCTGATCATTAAAGTGATTAAACTGTTGATGTGGTGTAGACTGCATACTTCCACATCTACGTGATTACTCTGCTATTTACAATTAAGTGTCTAGCAGAGGTTTCAGTAAACCACATGATTTCTGTTATTTTATCATGATGTTCATTTCCCCCTGTGTAGGTAGGTGCCAACAGAATGTTTTCAAAATTGGAGGAGAAAACTGGTAATTGAACTTTTGTGAGAAGATCCCATCACAACAAAAAATGCCTTTGTTTTAATTACTGCCACTCCAATTTAAGTATCATGTCTGTGGCACTATCTCCCCTATTTTGTGATAATACAAAATGACCCACATGTCTTTAAACTTTTCTGATGGCATCTGTCAGTCCAACCTGATGCGGATACCACAATGCATAGCAGTACTCCTGAATAGGGTGGACAAGTGTGGTGTAAGTAATCTCTTTAGTAGATCTGTTGCACCTTCTAATTGTTCTGCCATTGAATCAGAGTCTTTGATTAGCTCTCCTCCCAAATTGTCTATGTGATCGTTCCAATTTAGGTTACTTGTAATTGTAATCCCTAAATATTTAGTTGAATTTACAGCATTCAGATTTGTGTGACTTATTACATAATCAAAATTTAGCGGATTTCTTTTAGTACTCATCTGAATAATGGCACACTTTTCTTTATTTGGGGTCAATCGCCACTTTTCACACCACACAGGTATCTTATCTAAATCATTTTGCAATTAGTTTTGGTCTTCTGATTACTTTACAAGATGGTAAACGACAGCATCATCTGCAAATAATCTAAGAATGCCACTCAGATTGTCTCCTATGTCATTAATATAAAACAGTAACAATAGAGGACCTATAACACTTCCTTGGGGAACGCCAGATATTACTTCTGTTTTACTCAATAATTTTCTTTCTATTACTACGAACTGTGACCTTTCTGACAGTAAATCATCCAGTTGCATAACTGAGGCTATATTCCATAGGCATGCAGTTTGGCTAGAAGATGCTTGTGAAGAATGGAGTTGAAAGCCTTCTGGAAATCTAAAAATATTGAATCAATTTGACATCCCTTGTTGATAGCACTCACACCTTCATGAATATAATAAGCTAATCGTGTTTCACGAGAATGATGTTTCCTGAATCCGTTTTGACTGTGTGTCAATAAATCATTTTACTCAAGGTAATTCATAACGTTCGAATACAGTATATATCTCAAAATTCTACTGCAAATCGCCATTCTTGATATGGGCCCATAATTCAGTGGATTACTCCTATTTCCCTTTTGGGCATTGGTGTGACTTGAGCAACTTTCTAGTCTTTAGGTGCGGAACTTTCTGTGAGCAAATGGTTGTATATGATTGCTAAATGTGGGGTTATTGCATCAGAATACTCTGAAAGGAACCTAACTGCTACACAATCTGGACTGGATGCATTGCCTTTATTAACTGATTTAAGCCGCTTTGCTACACCAGGGATATCTACTTCAACATTTCTCATCTTCACAGTTGTTCTTGATTGGAATTCAGGACTATTTACTTCATCATCTTTGGTGAAGGAGTTTCAGAAAACCATGTTTAATACTTCTTCTTTAGTGGCACTGCCATCAGTGACTTCACTATTGTTATCACGCAGTGAAGGTATTGACTGCATCTTGCCACTAGTGTGCTTTACGTATGACCAGAATGTCTTTGGGTTTTCTGCCAGATTCCAAGACAGAGTTACGTCACGGAAAATGAAAACCAGGAATACGTAATAGATGTAGAAGTCTACACACAGAAGGAAAGGGTGCAATTCTCACTCAGATAGAAATCTTAGAAATTAAGAAACAAATGTGGGTATCCCCATATTAATCTTTCTATGAACAAACTCAGTGCAACTGTTCACCCATTTTAGCTAATAGTGAAACCCCTACATAGAAGAACAAAGGAAATTTTCAATCCTGTATGTAGCACTATTCTTCTGTACGTTTAGCCATAGTTATTGTTAATCTCGTTCTGAAGAATTTTGTAAATCATTGTGTAATTTTGTCAAAACTGTCAACAGAGATAACATTTACAGTTTGACAGGAAACAATAGATCCAAAAGTTATGTTTATGTGTACCTGAATTTTATGTTTGGGATCAATTATATAGTAGAAAACAGGCTTATAACATGAAACCTAGGCTGTAAGTAATAAAGAAGTTTTGGGAATAAGTCTAAAAATTATTTTGTTTATTTAATACAATATGTAATGTTTCACCAAAAACACATAATTGGATCAATTAAAATCATCAATGGCCTTTGAGGTTGTCTCACATACTATTTATGTATTATTTAAAGTTGGAGGTCATTAAAAATCCATATCTTTCGTTCTTTCTTTCTTTCTATTGCTACTGCCTTTATCTCGCATTGTGCACAGGGTCGGTAGGGTTAAGTACAAATTTGGCATGGTTAATTGGAAGGGGTGGCCGGATGCCCTTCCTACCGCCACCCCCATACACCCCCTGAGACCGAATTAGTGAACCCGAGCTGTCTGCGTCTAGTGTAAATTGTGAAATAGTGTGAATGTTTTTCAAAAGTCTGCAAGTCGAGTAACTGAGGTGGAACGTGCAGACCAGCCTGGTATTCACCTAGTAGGATGCGGAAAACTGCCAAAAAACCACATCCAGGCTGGCAGACACACCGGCCATCCCCATTAACCTGCCGGGCGGATTTGATCTAGGGCAAGCTTGCCTACCCGAGCCCAGGAAGCAGCTCGTTAGCACTCTTGGCTAACCTGGCAGGTCATTAAAGATCTACATGAGTACTTGCAAACCATCGTGCTGAGTGAGTTATCATGTACGTCCGGTACCACTGTTGTTTTCTCCTCTCCTCGCTGCATATGTGAATGATGCTACAGAGGAACCACTCTCCATTAAAATCCTTATGACCTATGGGTTTTCATCGAAATAATTATGTGGACTCACACATTGGAGGATGTAGTAATTTGCTCAATTATCCTCACAATGGCTGTCCTTGTACCTTGGAATTTCAGTTGTGTACAGAAAATAGACACTGAATTTCTAGACTGACTAGTACCCTTATTTATGGTTACTTCTGTTGATGAAACTTCAAAACAATGAAATGCATTTTTAAATGTGAATATCAACAACCATCAGCTATATAATAAAGTGATGGCCGTAAAAATTTGTGCTGAACCAGGACTTGAGGATTGATTTGCCATTTACCATGCCAAGTCACCCTACCATTAGGCAACCCAAGCACGCTTTGTGGTCAGAAATAAATATCCATTTCTGATCAGCCCCGTGTCTACCTCCTGCATTCATACATTCATTATGTATGTTCTCATACTGGGGAGATATTTAATTGAAAGTCACTTGCCTAAAATTGTTGGATAAATATGATATTGCAGTGTGGTCATTTTACCTCAACCAGAAGGTGTAACATGAACTGTGAACTTGAAGTGCCAGAAGACACAAACTGTGAAGTTAAAGTACCAGAAGGATTCCAGGAATACTTCAAAAACATCCAAAGTACACATCATGCTGCTGGAAAACATATCTAAACATACAGTGAATCCAAACATACAAAATCTAAATCTGTTTCAGAAACACTGAAGCATCCTTCAGGAAACAGAGTCTGGAATTTACATTTAGGCTAAAAACATAAAACTGCTTAGAAATTCAAAACAGATAAAGCACCACAATTTGGATCACTAATAACAATAAGCTCAAACTACCAGCAAGATCAGAGCACATTAATAGAACCTGACTGTTTTAAAAGAAAGGTCAACAAACCATTTAATAGTGATATGAAAATGACAAAAAATAATAAGACAGTTCTCCTTGCTAACAGTCAAGGCAGAGGGATTGCAGGAATGCTTAGCTACCATCAGAAGGTAAATATTATCAGTATTATGAAACTTGGAGCATAACTGGGGGAATCCTTGAAGGACTACAAAAACAAGAGTTGTATGTTACAAAATCAATCTCATTGTTGTAGGTGGTGCAAACGATGTGTACAAAAATGAATGTAAGCACAGCTCTGGGATATATTTTAACTAAAATAGATGTTCATATGGCAATTGTGATAGGAATGTCATGCAAGTTTGATCTTGTGGATACTTCTGTTATAAATGAAGAGATCTAAAAGGCCAACATGATCTACAGACATATTTACCAGTCCAGTCCAAATGCTTCTTTTCTCAGCATAGATGATTTGGTAAGAAATAATTTTATAGCATATGACATGCATCTGAATAAAGGGGCATATCATTACTGAGCCACAGAATTAAAGTGTTTTCGGGAAGTTTTCATTATAGAAATGAGAGCTGTGACACTGTTGCACTGCCATCAGAGACACATGTAAATCATTGTACACAGTCAAGACCAATACAGAGCTGCTAAATCCTTCTTTACCAGATGATGCTGAGGATGAGGATGCTGTCACTGCATGCCCATTTGTATGTTTAAAAGTATTTCATGAATGTATACAATCCATAAATAATATAGTGTAGCACCTAGAATTAGAATTGCAAACACCAGGCTGTACCATTGTATTTATCACTGAACACTGGGGTAAGGAAAATAAAACTCTATATTTTCCATTAACATCATATGACCTGGCCTGTTCCTGTAGTACAATTTCCATGAAAGGTGGGTTCCTGTATTAATGTGAAAAAAGTTGTACATTTAAAATGAGAAAAGACCTTCTAGAACTAAGTAAAGTCAAATATTTTGAATTATCATTGACTGAAATATCAGTAAACAGCATTCCAGAAAAAATTATTTTATTTTATTTGTATAAATGCCCCAGTGGTAATATGGATAATTTTTTGTTGAAACTCAGAGCTTAGACAAGGTATATAGTATAAAAATGAACATTCTCACATTTGGGAATTTAAATATCAACAAAATAAAATCATACGATGTTAGTAGTACATAGCTGAATATCCTCTGCATCCCTGGCATAACAACACTCATAAACTGTCCAACGAGAGTGACCAAACAATCTTCCTCAATAACAGACGATATAGCAACAGAGATAGAAAGCAAGCACTGTCAGTTACTTGTTCAAAATCTAGGAATATCAGATAATTTATGTGAGACTCTGAAAGAAAATGTTTGTGTAGCAAAGTCTGCTAACTTAACTGAATAAAAAATGTTGTTTTCAGAAGCAAACCTATGTTAGTTTTATTTATTTACTTTTTATGTATTGTATTTTTTTGCATGGAGACACCAACTGGTGTCTTTTGCAAACGTCACAGCATTTTTTTACGAGTTTAGTACAATATATATATATATATATATATATATATATATATATATATATATATGTGTGTGTGTGTGTGTTGATTTAGAGCATTCTTAGGATTATTATTAATCCCATCAATGTTTTGACTTACACCATCACGAATTAATATTATTTGAAATAAACTAAACCTAACCTTACACAATGAATTTAAAACATTACTAGGACCAAAATCATTTAATGGAACAACATTCATCTTCATTTCAATCTTTATTATAATACTATTTAATAATTTCATAGGATTATTCCCTTACATCTTTACTAGACCAAGACATTTAGTATTAACATTTGCAATCGCTCAACCTATATGATTAAGATTTATGTTATTTGGATGAATTAATCATACCAATCATATATTTACACACCTTGTTCCTCAAGGAACACCGCCTGCATTAATATCATTTATAGTATTAATTGAAACAATTAGAAATGTCATTCGACTGGGTACATTAGCAGTACGACTAGCAGCAAATATAATTGCAGGACACTTACTATTAACATTACTAGGAAATACAGGACCATCTATAGCAATAAACTTAATCTCACTATTAATTATTGGACAAATACTTCTATTAATTCTAGAATCAGCAGTAGCAATAATTCAAGCTTATGTTTTCTCAATTTTAAGAACTTTATATTCTAGAGAAGTATACTAAACCTATGTTAACAACTCATTCAAATCACCCATTCTACTTAGTAGATTATAGACCTTGACCATTAACAGGAGCAATTGGAGCAATAGTTTTAGTATCAGGATTAGCAAAATGATTTCGCCTATTTAACATTAACTTATTTATAATTGGATTTGGAATTACCTTACTAACTATAATCCAATGATGACGAGATATAGTACAAGAAGGAACATACCAAGGACTACATACAGGATTTGTATCAATTGGATTACGATGAAGAATAGTTTTATTTATTGCATCAGAAGTACTATTCTTTGTTTCATTTTTCTGACCATTGAGAAGAAGACTAGCACCTACTATTGAACTAGGTATATTATGACCCCCAATAGGAATTCAACCTTTTAATCCTATACAAATTCCATTACTTAATACAGCTATTCTTTTAGCATCAGGAGTAACAGTAACGTGAGCACATCATAGTTTAATAGAATCTAACCATACTCAAGCATTACAAGGACTATTCTTCACAGTATTATTAGGACTATACTTCACTATACTTCAAGCATATGAGTATTGAGAAGCACCCTTCACCATTGCAGATGCAGTTTATGGATCAACATTCTTTGTTGCAACAGGATTCCATGGGCTACATGTAGTTATTGGAACAATCTTCTTATCAACATGTCTACTTCGACATTCAATAAATCAATTCTCACCAAGACACCACTTTGGATTTGAAGCAGCAGCATGTTACTGACACTTAGTAGATGTAGTGTGATTATTCTTATACATCTCTATTTATTGATGAGGTAGATAATTGTTTTTCTAGTATAAATAGTACATTTGACTTCCAATCAAAAAGCTTGATATTAATCAAGAAAAACAATCCTAATTCTATCTACAAGAATTTTTATTAGATTTATTATCCCAATAATTGTTATAATCCTTGCAACAACATTATCAAAAAAATTAATTAATGACCGAGAAAAAAGCTCACCATTTAAGTGTGGATTTGACCCAAAAAGGTCAGCACGAATACCCTTCTCACTTCGATTCTTCTTAATTGCAGTAATTTTCTTAATTTTTGATGTAGAAATCGCACTAATCCTCCTAATTGTAATTATTTTTAAAACTTCAAACATTATAATCTGAACAATATCAACAATATTTTTTATTATAGTATTACTAGGAGGACTATATCATGAATGAAATCAAGGAGCTTTACAATGAGCAGAATAAATGGTTGTAGTTAACTATAACATTTGGGTTGCATTCAAAAAGTATTGATATAATCAATCAACCTTAAATAGAATAAGAAGCGAAATATTGCAGTCAGTTTCGACCTGGAAGGTTGGTAAATAAAATACCCTTATTCTTATTAATTGAAGCCAAAAAGAGGCGTATTACTGTTAATAATATAATTGAACTATAAAGTTCCAATTAAGGAAATGTAAAACCAATATGGAAGCTGCTAACTTTTTATATTAGCGGTTGAATTCCGTTAACATTTCTAAAATTTATATAGTTTAAATAAAACATTACATTTTCACTGTAAAAATAATATATGTATATTTCTAAATACCTAAAAGTAAAAATACTTCCTTAACATCTTCAGTGTCACGCTCTAATCATAAGCCATTTAAGTAAACGAAAAATAATATCACCAAAATAAACATTCAAAAAATAAAAGTTAAAAGATAAATCTTAAAATTAGAATCATATCAACCTTGTATATAACCAATTAAATAAATAAACAGTCTATATAAACCTTGACCACCAAATAATTCACCCCAACCATAATCAAATGATTTAGATGAATAATAACCCAATTTTAAAGGAATATATCTAATAAAATTGGTTGAAAGAAAAGGTATAAACCACATAGAACCAGCTAATCTGACAAAAGAAAGTATACTTAAAGAAAATAAATTTTGAGAAACATCAAAATTAGAAATAAGATAACCCAAATAAGAACCAAAAACAACCACAGTAATAGTTAAAAACTTTAAATAATAAGGCAAATCAATCACATGAGGAATAGGAATAATTAATCAAGACATAAGACTGCCACCAAAAACAGCAACAAATAATAAACCAATTATACCAAACGAAATATAATAACCCTTATCATCAAAAGAAAATCTAGAATAACAATTATTATCACCAGATATTGAATAATGAAAAAGAGGAAAAGAATAAGAAGCAGTTAAGCCAATAGAAAAGAAATAAAGAAAAAAAATTAAAAATTAATCCATCTTAAACAAACCATTTCAAGAATTAAATCCTTTGAATAAAAACCTGCTAAAAATGGTATACCACACACAGACAAACTAGAAACATTAAAACAAACTGAAGTTAAAGGCATAAAATTAACAATAGAACCTATAAAACGAATGTCCTGAGAATCCTTTAAATTGTGAAATATTGAACCTGCACACATAAACAATAAAGCCTTAAATAAAGCATGAGCTAATAAATGAAAAAATGCAAGTTTTGGGTAACCCATAGCCAAAATTCTTATTATTAAACCAAGTTGTCTTAAAGTAGAAAGAGCAACAATTTTCTTCAAATCAAATTCAAAATTCGCCCCCAAACCAGCAATAAATATAGTTATACAACCAATTAAAAGCAAAAATCAACCACAATTATAAGTATCCAATATTGGTCTGAAACGAATTAATAAATAAACCCCAGCAGTAACAAGAGTAGAAGAATGGACCAAAGCAAAAACAGGAGTAGGAGGAGCCATAGCAGCAGGAAGCCAAGAAGAAAAAGGAATTTGAGCTCTTTTAGTTATAGCTGCTAAAACAATTAATATAGTAATAAGCTTTATTTCAAAAGAATTAGAAATAAAATCATAATAATAAATATAATTTCAACCACCAAATGTAAAATTCAAGCAACAGAAATTATAATAGCAACATCACCAATACGATTAGAAAGTGCAGTTAATATACCCGCACTATAAAATTTTACATTTTGGTAGTAAATAACTAAACAATAAGAAACTAAACCTAAAAAAATCCCATCCTAATAAAATTCTAATCAAATTAGGACTAATAATTAAAAAACCTATAGAAAGAATAAATATTAAAACAATAATAATAAAACGATTTATATTTTTTTCTCCAGATATATAATCCTCTCTATAATAAATACCCAAAGAAGAAATATACATAACAAAAGACATAAAAATAAGAGACATTCAATCCAAAATTAAAGTCATAACAACCCTAGAACCATTTAAATTAAGAAGTTCTCATTCAACAAAAACTCTATAATCAATTATTAAATAATAAATACCAAAATAAAAATTATAGTTCTAGAAAAAAATAAAGAAAAAACTCAGAGAACAAATAGAAAACAAATTCACGGCCTAAGATGAAAAAATCATATCATTGATTCCACAAAACAACATTTTTAATTAAAATACTTAAGCAACCTAAATATAAAAATACTCCCCCTTTAAACAAAGAATATTTAAAGGCAATCAATGTAAAAGTAAAAGATGATATTCACGAAAATAACCAAGAGAACAAGTATAATCACCAGAATAATAATTACCATGCTGAGAATAAGAATACATGTATAAAGTATAAACAGCTCTAAAAAAAGACAAAAAAATTAAAGCAAAAAATCTAAAAGAAGATCAAGACATAATTCTATTTAATAATCTAAGTTCACCTACCAAATTTAAAGAAGGAGGAGCAGCTATATTAGAAGATCTCAAAAGGAATCATCAATAAGCCATTCTTGGTATTAAATTAATCATACCCTTGTTAATTAATAATCTTCATCTACCTAAACGCTCATAAATAATATTAGACAAACAAAATAAACCAGAAGAACACAAACCATGACCAACCATTAAAGAAAGAGAAACCCATACAACACCATCAATTTATAGTCATCAATCCTCCAATAACCATTCTTATATGGGCAACATAAGAATATGCTATTAAAGACTTTAAATCAACCTGACGAAAACAAATAAATCTAACAATAACACCACCAGATAAGCCTAAAGACAATCAAAAATAATTAAACTTTAAACCCAAATAAGAAATAACCTTCATAACACGAAAAATACCATAACCACCTAACTTTAATAAAACACCAGCAAGAATCATTCTACCTGAAATAGGGGCCTCAACATGAGCCTTAGGAAGCCATAAATGAACCAAAAATATTGGCATCTTAACTAAAAAAGCAAGAATTATAAACACATAAAATATAAAATAATAAGAACCATAATCAACCAATAAAGGAAAATATAAAGTATTAGAAAAATCATAAACCCTAAATAAAACTAATAATAAAGGCAATCTAGCAACCAGAGTATAAAAAATTAAATAAACACCAGCCTGTAAACGTTCAGGTTGATAACCTCAACCTAAAATCAAAAGTAAAGTAGGAACTAATCTAGCCTCAAAAAAAATATAAAAAGAAAGAAGACTCAATCTAGCAAAAGAACAATAAAGCATAATCATTAAAATTAAGACTATAAAGACAAAAAAATTAGAATGATAAGAACTTAAAGAAACTGAACCTCTAGCAGTAATTATTAAAGAACAAATTCAAAAACTAAGCTAAATCAAACTAAAAGAAAAATAATCAATACCAAAATAATATATAATCATATTCAAATCTGCATATGAATAAACACAAATCATAAAAACAAAACTAGACATAAACATTAAAGAATGAACCAACCATCAACAATTATTAACCAAACAAAGAGGGATCAAAAAATAGTTATAAATAAATACTTTAACATAAAGATAAACCAAAACAATTAAAAAATCATTCCCATGAGAACGAATTATTGAAACTAAAATAGAAAGACCTAAACCACCTTCAGAAACAGAAAAAACCAAAAAAATAACAGGAAAAAAATAATCATAGTCAAACTCAATAAGGAAAACAATAATTAATATAAATAAAGAAAGAACAATATATTCTAATCTCAAAAGAACCATTAATAAATGCTTACGTTTAGAGGAAAAAACATAAACAACAGCAAAATAAATCAATAAAGAAGTAAAGACAGAGAATATAAACAATAGTTTTAATAGTTTAAAAAAAACACCGGTCTTGTAAACCGGAAATAAGTTCAGCCCCCACTTTTAAAACTTCAGAGGTGAAAAAGCTTTCCATCATCCGCCCCCAAAACCGATATTTTTAATAAACTAACCCCTGAAATGATCAAAATAATAATTACATCACTATCAAACGTAATAAATATTAATTTTATTAAATTAAGACACCCAATATCAATAATGCTTTTCATTATCCTACAAACCTTTTTAGTCGGGCTAATAACAGGAACAATAATGGAAAGATATTGATTATCATATATTTTATTTTTAATGTTTCTTGGTGGTATATTAGTTCTATTTATTTATATTACGAGAATTGCATCAAACGAAATATTCCAACCTAAATCAATTACGACAATTATTATCTTAACAATATGAGTATTTATTATATCAGTATTAATTATTATAGATATAACAATATTTATAGACTTTTTCAAAAATACTGAAACTCTAAATATTGATAATTCAATCAATTATCAAGAAATAACAATATCTTTAGAAAAACTATATAATAGACCAACATTTATTATTACAATAATTATAATTATTTATTTAATTTTGGCACTATTAGCAGTTGTTAAAATCACCAATATTAACCAGGGGCCTATTCGTAAAATAAGATAATTTACTAATGAATAAACCCTTACGATTAAGACATCCTTTAATTAAAATCATTAATAACTCTTTAGTTGATTTGCCTGCACCAACAAATATTTCATTTTGATGAAATTTTGGGTCCCTACTAGGGTTATGTTTGGTAATTCAAATTGTAACCGGACTATTTTTAGCTATGCATTATACATCAAATATTGAAATAGCATTTAGTAGTGTAGTTCACATCTTCCGAGATATAAATAATGGTTGAATTATTCGAACCTTACACGCAAATTGAGCTTCTATATTTTTTATTTGTATTTATTTACATGTAGGACGAGGAATTTACTACGGATCTTACATATACATGCTCACCTGAATAATTGGTACAATATTTCTATTCTTAGTTATAGCAACCGCATTTATAGGATATTTTACCTTGAGGTCAAATATCATTCTGAGGTGCGACAGTAATTACTAATTTATTATCCGCAATTCTATATTTAGGGAAAGATTTAGTTCAATGAGTATGAGGAGGGTTTGCCGTTGATAATGCAACATGAAATCGATTCTTTACATTCCATTTTGTACTACCGTTTATTATTGCTGCCATGGCAGCAATTCATTTATTTTTCCTTCACCAAACAGCGTCTAATAACCCATTAGGCCTAAATGGAGATATTGAAAAAATCCCATTTCACCCATACTTTACTTTCAAGGACTCTATTACATTTGTATTAATAACATCATTATTAATTATATTGTGCTTGATTAATCCTTACCTTCTAGGGGATCCAGATAATTTTGTGCCTGCTAACCCATTAGTAACTCCAGTCCAAATTCAACCAGAATGATAGTTCTTATTTGCGTATGCAATTCTACGATCAATCCCTAATAAGCTAGGAGGTGTTATTGCATTATTCTTATCAATTACAATCTTAATAATTTTACCATTTTATAATAAAACACCATTTTGAGGTATTCAATTCTATCCTATTAATCAGATTTTATTCTGAATTATAGTAGTTGTTGTATGCTTATTAACATGAATTGGTAAACGACCTGTTGAAGAACCTTACATCATAACAGGACCAATCTTAACAATTATCTACTTTACATACTTCTTAATTAATGTACATATTGCAAATGCATGAGATAAACTAATTAAGGAATAATAAGTTAATTAGCTTAGGAAAAGCATATGTTTTGAAAACATACTCTTCTATTAACTTTTCTTAAAAAAATTTCACTAAATAAATGAAATAAATAAAATCTTTAAACCGACAAAGAAAATAAAAAAATTTAAAGATAAAGCGAAAAAAAGTACATTAACTTATCATAACGTAAACGTGGTAATGTCCCCCAAACTCTAATAAACCCAAAGGACCTAACAGCAAGCTTAATAAAAAATATAAAAGAATAAAAATCACCACCTAAAAAAATTAAAGCTAATAATATTGTTATAAAAACAATTCTTGTATACTCAGCTAAAAAAATTAAAGTAAAACAGCCTGCACCATATTCAATATCAAACCCTGAAACTAACTGAGATTCACCTTCGGCAAAGTCAAAAGGAGTACAGTTTGTTTCAGCTAAACAAGAAGCAAAACAAGCTAAAGCCAATGGAAAAGAAATAACAATAAATCAACAAGAAAGCTGATAATTTATAAAATCAAACATGTTAAAACTACCAATTAAAATAATTAAAGATAATAAAATTAAAGCCAAACTAACTTCATATGAAATTGTTTGAGCAACAGAACGAAGAGAACCTAGTAAAGAATAATTTGAATTAGAAGGCCAACCAGCAATTATAACAGTATAAACACCTAATCTAGTACAACATAAAAAAAAACAAAAATCCATAAGAAAAAGAACATATATAAGTTAAGTAAGGGAAAATTACTCAAACAGCCAAGGAAATTATTAAATTAAAAACAGGAGAAAAATAATAAAGTAAATAATTAGATATAATGGGAATTGGCTGCTCCTTACAAATTAACTTAGTAGCATCACTAAAGGGTTGAGGAATTCCTACAAAACCTACTTTATTTGGTCCCTTTCGAATTTGGATGTAACCTAAAACCTTACGCTCTAATAAAGTTAAAAAAGCAACACTAATTAAAACACAAATAACTAATAAAAGAAAATTCAAAATAAACATAAATAAATCATAATGTATCATTACTATTTGTAGAAAAAAAATTACATAAATGAATTCTAAATTCAACACATTAATCTGTCAAAATAGTAATTTAATTAATATTAATCAATAAAATAAAAAATATTTCAACCATATGGTCCTTTCGTACTAATATGAATTAATAAACTTAGGATAGAAACCGACCTGGCTCACGCCGGTCTGAACTCAGATCATGTAAGAATTTAAAGGTCGAACAGACCTAATTACTGGGCTACTGAACCCAAAATTTTTCTTAATCCAACATCGAGGTCGGAATCTGCTTTGTCAATATGAGCTCTCAAAAACAATTACGCTGTTATCCCTAAGGTAACTTGATCTTATTATCATAAATTATGGATCAAAACATCAAACATAATTAAATGATATAATAATGAAGAGTTTATTCATTCTTCATGTCTCCCCAACAAAACATCATCATTAAATATAGAAAGACAAACAAAAAACTATATAAAAATAAAATGTTAAGCTCTATAGGGTCTTCTCATCCTAAAGAAAAATTTAAGCCTTTTGACTCAAAAGTTAAATTCAAAAATTTATTAAGAGACAGTTGATTTCTCGTCAAGCCATTCATTCCAGCCACTAATTAAGAGACTAATGATTATGCTACCCTTGCACGGTCAAAATACCGCGGCTCTTTAAAAATCTGCTCAGTGAGCAGGCCAGACCTCAAAGTATTTTCAAGAGGACATGTTTTTGATAAACAGGCGGAAAACAATTTTGCCTAGTTCCTTATAATAAATTCACAAGGTAAAAACTATATACAAATAAATATACTAATTCTATTATTACTACAAAAATTTTAAAATTAAATAAATAATCTTAATAAAAAACCTAAAATAATTATAAAATCAAAATAAAAAATAATGAACTAAAACGTAATCTTAGAGATAGCTGGTTTAAAGCTTATTATTATATTTTATAAAACAAATTATAGGTTATTAACTTCAAAGCTTATCCCTTAAAGAATAAATAAGTTAATATTTATACTTGAAAAATTAAATAAACAACTGTTTTAACCATTAATATTCACTTGTATCAATCGTATAACCGCGGCTGCTGGCACGAACCATGCCGATACTAAATCAATTGCTAAATCCAAAATCACTTGATAATTAATTCAAATTACTGCAAAATAGAACATTTAGTTTAACAAATCTTACATATAATACAAGGAAAAAGTGAATAATATAAGCAAGAATAAAACTTTTGAAAACAAAATAAGAAATTCAAAAATATATATAATTAAGAAAAAATAAAAGATTCAAATATTTAAAGAAAGAAACAGAAAAAAAAACATAAATAGTGACAAAAAAAAAGAAGCGCACCCTCGAATGACCACAACAACTTCTCTATTATATGTAAATAAAGGTTAATATGGAATATTTATACCAATAAATGCATTATATTCTTTCTTATTTAATCTTTCTTTTCACTAATAATAAAGAAAGATTAAATAATATAATAAATATATTTTATACAATTATGTAAATTAATGTAATATGTTATTATTATAAAATTAACTTTATATTAAGTTAACTTAAATATTAATTAATTAAATAATTTAATTATAGAAAATATATATAATTATATTATTATAATTAATATAATTATTTACATTAATGTAATATTTTATATTTAATAATATCAATTATATTTATTATATCCAATTATAATAATATTTAATATTAATTTACATATTATTATATAATTTATAATATAATAACCTATTTTAAGCTAAAACATAAGTAGCTATAATCCTAGGTAAATAAATGTATTAAAATAATCATTTAATAATAATAAAATAACATTATAGGTATTTAAATCTAATTAAATGTAATATATTAATATAAATTATTTACTATATATAATATATACTCAAATAATCCGAACCGAGACGAATTAGTTAGAAATAACCAAAATGATACATAAACAAATTAAAAAAAATTTTTTTTATTTATATATTACATATAAATGAAGTGCCTGATTAAAGGGTTACCTTGATAGGGTAAATCAAGTAAATAAAAATTATCTTCATTAAAAAATTACATAAGACAGAATTAAACTACCTCCTTTAGTATCAAAAACTAACATGCGTCATACACCTTGATGTAAAAAGGTAAGCTAAACAAGCTAATGGGTTCATATCCCATTTATAGAGGTATCAATCCTCTCCTTTTTAATGACCAACAACTCTACAAAACTTCTCTTCCTATCAACATTAATGATAGGAATGATCCTGTCCATTTCATCAAACTCCTGATTTGGAGTTTGAATAGGACTTGAGATCAACTTACTTTCATTTATTCTGCTCCTAACAAGAAATAAAAATATAATAATAAATGAATCATCAGTTAAATATTTTATTGTCCAAGCAATAGCATCGACAATACTATTATTTTCAATTTTGCTGATTCAAATAAAATATCTAATTTGATGAGAAACAGAACTTATTCCATCAATAATAATCAGATCTAGATTATTATTAAAGATCGGGGCTGCACCCTTTCATTTCTGATTTCCAGAAGTAATAGGAGCTTCAAGATGAAATAACTGTTTAACACTAATAACATGACAAAAAATTGCCCCAATAATGGTGTTATCTTACTGTATTCAATTAAGAACTTTCGTTTGAACAATTATCATTCTAATAATTATTATTGGGGCAATAGGTGGTTTAAATCAAGTGTCTCTTCGGCAACTTCTAGCATATTCCTCAATTAGACATTTAGGGTGAATAATTAGATCTCTAACTGTTAGAGAAAACATCTGAGAATTATACTTTATTATTTACTCACTATTCAGATTAATTATGGTCTTATTATTTAAGCAAATAAATCTATTTTTTATAAACCACATTTATTCAGCCAGAAATATAAAAACTGAAATTAAATTTATAATATTTTTATCTCTTCTATCCCTAGATGGTTTGCCACCATTCCTTGGATTTCTACCAAAATGAATTGTAATTCAATCATTAATAGAAAATAACATAACAACTATTATAACCATTATGGTTGTATTAACCACAATTACACTTTACTATTATATATGTATTAGATTCACAGCCCTAATTATATCATACACAGAAAATCCATGATCTATAAAAATAAAGTCTCAAAAATCAAGAACAGTAATAATTTCAACAATAGGATTAATCTCAACATCAACCTTAATCTCATTATACTAAGGACTTAAGTTAACTAAACCAATAACCTTCAAAGTTATAATTAAAAGAATAATCTTTTAGGCCTTAGTAAAATTTCAGGACATTCGTTTTATAGGTTCTATTGTTAATTTTATGCCTTTAACTTCAGTTTGTTTTAATGAATGAATGAATGAATGAATGAATGAATGAATGAATGAATGAATGAATGAATGAAATGGCGAAAGAAGTTATTTTTAGATTAAATATATGTCCGAAAGTATTGAAGATCATGATCTGAGGTGATGAAAGTACAGTCGTGGCAACGACAGGATTACAGTATGTGGAGTACGAAAAAACGAGTTTCCCCGGCAACAGAGCCAGACACTGTTAAAAATCGCGTACTTCACTGCAAGGAATAACAACTCGGGATA
The DNA here is from genome assembly GCF_023864275.1 of Schistocerca cancellata. NCBI lineage: Eukaryota > Metazoa > Arthropoda > Insecta > Orthoptera > Acrididae > Schistocerca > Schistocerca cancellata. The sequence continues at coordinate 266,241,409 of NC_064629.1, forward strand.
ATGTGCTACGTTACACTGTGCCAGGCTTGTCAAAGAAGCGGGCGGGGCCTGATAAACCGTCCGGCCGGCAAACGCCAGAATGATATCCGTGGTAGGCTAACGTGCCTAGCTTCAGTTATGTATGGATTTTCTTTAGCCCAGTGCACGCAGCTTTTGCAATTAATTGTTCCGTAAAATTTAAAGGTTACGTCATCCGGCAAAATACTTAGGTCCTCGAAATATTTAACTTCTTCACAAATTTTGATGAACTAACGAAATTAATTTCCCGTTTTGGCATCAGCTACATTCAGAATGTGTGTCGGAATGTAAGCCTTTAAGATTTGGCTCTGCTAATCTCGATCCAACGAGAGCATTGTCCTTTGTTGTCAGTGTGACCGACATTTTTCTTCCGCTATATGCCTTCACGCAATCTACTGTTCCCTAGACTTCAACCATGCCTCGGATTCTTGTAACTCTTAACTGCAAAGATCAAAGGTGGTACTGCCCAAGTAAAATTCTTAAATGTCGTTTGTTTTCTAAAAACACTTCAGCATCCGCTTCATACCTGCAAACGATGTCACATCTATTTAGAGTCCTGCAAGAAATGGAAGCATTGCTAAGTTTTGCACTTCATTCTGATTCAGTGCCCAGAAACATATTTCCCTTTTTTAATAAACATTTTTGGAACAGTGATCAAAAATTCTTAAAATTTTTCTTTCAAAAATTCAGGCTTGATCACACCACTTAAGTTTCAAGAACATAGGTGACTGGTTTCGGTCATATCCCATTATCATCATCAGACCTGTAATTTAATTTAGAAAGTAATAGAAACCTTACTAGATTGACAATAAAATGACAAAATGCTTATAAAGATAAAATACAATAAGACTTGTTATACCCATGGCAACCTTCGAAGATGGTAGATGGAGCACTCTTCTCAGCTACTGTGATGTCAACTGGTGCCAGCAAGTGACGGGCATACGTTTAAATACGAAGATGTTCCGCCTACCTCTTCTCCCTATACCTCACGTCAACCAGTGTAAAACGGGTTCGCATAATCGTCAAAACGTAAAAAAAAGTACAATAATAACATAAAAAGTTATGTATAAAATATCTTTACAACCATGGAACTACTTAGATATTGTATAAAATACCAATTAAAAGCTTTAAAAATAACTGTACAGACTATGAATACTTTGTGTGCCCTCTATGGGCTAAGGTGGTACTACCACAATGGTTTAAAAGTCAACGATGTTGTGAAGGTCTTTGGCATTGTGGCATCATATCGATATGAGTTGTGACTTGACTGCAAGTATACACCTATGCTAGATTCAGTTTGTCTTATATTATCATTATTTGGCACTGGAGATATATGTAATAATGAAATGATCAGCTGACGAGTGGTATATTACATTTTTTAAATGTCATAAAACTGGTTTATTAAAAATGGGGTTATATTTCGTAATATTTCTAGTTGGAAGTTTAAGATTATGATATAAATATTTATGTACTGTTCTGAGGTACATTTCTGCCATGGATAGAACTGGGTCCTACGATTTTCTGAACAAAAGAGTACATACGTGTTCATAGAATTTCGTCAAAGAGATGATAAAAATGTTTCTCACGAAAATCCAGCTGTTCATTGAGAAGCACTGATGGTTCATCTCTCTAACGGGCATATATCTCGATCTCCTCCTAAATATTTAATAATAAGCCTTTATTAGCGCAATGAAGGACTTGCAAATTGTTGTACCATCCCTTCAGCATGCTTATTAAAAGTTACATGATGGCCGAAGACTGATTTTGTTCGTGCGGTGCTATTCTGATGGTCAAGTGATATGACCGAAACCGGTCACCTATGTTAATGAAACATAAGTGGTGTGATCAAGACAGTATTTTTGAAAGAAAAATTTTAGACCTTTCCCTGCTTTTAAAAGATAAATTCAGTTCCATAGAGTTCATTTTGCGACAAGCAGGAGTAGTTGGGTTGAAGTGAACTTGAAATGCAAACATTTTAGGTTAGGCTTTACCGTGACTTATTGACATTAAATGAAACAAGTAGTTTACTGTAGCCAGTCAACGGTGACTGGTAACAGTAAACTTGTTTCATTTAATGAACTGAACTTGCTGTGACAGCCTACTAAGATATGCGTTTCGTCTGCAGGAGGCGACTGCAGAAGACGACAACGACCAGGGAGATGACCAGGACGACGAAGTAGAAGAGGCTGCCGAGGATGAGGTGACGGATGTCTCCGCGTACAGCCTGGAAGACACACGGGTTGTGGGCTAGTCATACCATAATTACGTTTAATAAAATCAAAATATCGATTGATAGCGGATGTTGCAGTCACAGATATAGTTATGAGCGCAGAACTAAGTATTGCATGCATCAATAAACATGTTTAAAGGGACTATTTTTGTTTGATCTGCCGTAACGATTGGTACCCTGAAATATGTTCTATGTAATTGGTACATTAGTTTATTTACGAGAAGAAATGATGAAGATGCAAAATTTAGATTTAATCAAAGTTTTTTCCATTGAATAGTTGTATTTGGTCTTCTGTTACAGTAATCTGGTTCGTCTTTGTTCTAAATTTCATATCGAAAATCACAACTGCGAAGTTACACACAAAGAGCGAGAAAACTATGGCTTGTGTGGTCAGTAAGAAATACAAGAACATAGTTTATTCATCTCTTAATGAAAACATTTTTCCAGCTGTAATACAGTATTTGAATCGTTAAAGGCACAAATAGCGCTTCTCCACTTTTTTTACACTGAGTCATTTAAATTTTCGTATTTTTGGAGACAACACACACAGTTTTATGTAGAAATAACGTATCTATCACATACTTATGGCCTACAGGCAAGGTTTAAAATTTCAGTGTAATTCAGAAACGACTCTTCTCCTGCAGAGGTGCTATTTATGCTTTGAATGTGTGCATGGAAATGTTCTGTCTGTTCAGCACGTGGTGTACCACTACCATCCTTTGAATGTCAACCGGCAGCATGGCATCTGATAATGAGAAAGTGTTTTGTTCGAAGTGAAAAAAACGTGAAAAGGAACTTAAAAATATCGAATACAAATCAGAACATGTGAAGGAAGCAAAAGTAAATAGTTCGGCATACATCAACTTCAACTGTGCTTCTAAGGTCGTCACAAAGAAGAAAATTGGATACGATTGCAAATCAGTGTGCTGCAGTTTCACTGTAAATTTTGATTATGCAAAACGTTTGCTGTTGAAAACAGTGCTTCAGTGTGTCATTAACAGTTCCATAATACATCACATGTGTAAAAAGGTTACGGAGCTGTCAGAGGGATCATGATGAGATATCCACAAACTTTTGTAGCAAATAAAGATGAACACGATTAGTATTACAAGCACTGGTGAAGTGGTAAAAGTTAACAAGATAAGGAAGCAAAGATATTTCGCACATGATATTTCATGTATTATGTTACATAACGTTTAGTAAGATGTCAAATATATGCCAAGGCATTTCAAAATAGAAATGTGACAAAAGCTCGTGCTCGCCTTTTGACATGTTTTTTTTCTGTCTGGAATGTCTCTAAAGAACATAAAGGGTAAAAATGTCACTAAATGCAACTCCAAGGGGCCAGTAGTCGAGCAGTTACGCTCATATCCAACACAAAGGGTCATTATACATAACGAAATGAAAATATTCGACTAAGAACCTTAATATCAAAATAATGAATAGCATTTTTGTGGAGAAGTATCCTGAACAGGTTTCCTATTTGTTGAATATTATTTTTGGAAGAACGGTTCACACTGGTACTCAAAAGTCCACAAATTGCTATTTCCTGTAAATGTAAAGCTATAGCAATAAACTTAAGTCCATTAGTAGTAGTAGTAGTAGTAGTAGTAGTAGTAGTTGCAGAGTATACAGTCCATACGAGGAGACCAAAAACGTTCCCAAGCAAAATGGAATCCTTGTATAATCTAAGTAAAGAAAACAATGAAGTTGCTATAATATGTGTAATTACATGCAGAATCTGCAGCTGCCGAAGATGTCAGTACAGGAAGCGCTCTGCTGCAGGCAACTTCCCTTCAAGGTATTATATATTCACAATATGAACTGCATTGCAAAACTTTACGTACAGGTATATCATGAGGGATAGGCCAAGAAACATCTGGATGAAGTTGCTCTTCTTTCTTAGACTACATTAATAGTGAAGTACAAAGTTCTACTATGTAACTACAAATTTCCTGGTGGTTTTCCTGGTCAGAACAAAAATAAGTGTTGGATTTCTTAAAAACACTGGTTAGCACTGAAAGATTACACAATTTAGACCATTATTTTCCCGTACGTGGGCATTCTTACACGCCTCCTGACTGTAATTTCGATGTTACAGAGAGATTCGCATATCAGATAGAATATATCAATTGCATGAGGAAGTAGTGTTAATAGTATCTTGGAACAAGAACAACATATTTAGTATTAAAATTTACAGACTGCAAACATTTTTGATTTTCGTAACTGGTGACAAAAATAGGTCTCCTTCAGGAAGTAAGTATTTTCGGTTGAGTCTATGCGAATAACGGTGAAAAAAATGAAAAGTAATATTCTATGTATGTGAATTTATGGAGTTTAGATATGAAGAGCATCTTGTCGTAGGAAGGAGTATCACTGATGGACTGATTGTGCAAAGCAACAGTTGAAAATTATGAACAATCAACCGTCCATTGTTGCCATGTGCTCCTTTTCTGCAGGGCTATGTGGAACTAAATGAGAAGAAACCAACCGATATACAGAAACTGAAACCATTCATACCAACAGTATATTGTGACTACATAATTAACTGGTGACAAATTCTGTTGATAAGGCTTATTCCGCAAGATACTTTTGTTTTCTTTACTGAATTTCTAACATTTGTGTACCCTTATGATGTGACAAATACAAGATTTTCATTTTATTTCAAACATGTTTTGCGTAGATATTTGAGTACTCAAAATTGTTTGTTAAAAGGGAAGCACCCCCTTCCCCTCCCCCTCCCCCTCCTCCTCCATTAGATTTAGTGGTAAGATGGTTCTGTGGATATCCCGTCAAAAACTGAACACAGATCAAGCATGAAAACAGAAATGTGTACTATACTTTGAAAAAATAACCAAATCGAAGCAGTGAAAGATCGAACTTTAAGATTGGAAACCTCGAAGGAAATGTGGAAAGCGAAGTGCCGTGGTTGTGTGGTCATGGTGTTCGAATGCTTCGCTGGAGATAAGAGTTCAAATCTCCCTCACGCTCTATTTTTTTTCTCAAATTTATGTCCGTCCAGTCAATGACATGTCTGTTTCCACTTCTCTAGTCTTGGTAATAGTTGTACCCTACATCGGTTATACAACATGAGTTTTATGGTAAGAATACGAGTATATTACCGTCGTAAGCGCACATAAGGTGTGAGCAGGCGAGATGCCGCATAGACCTCTCACGGAAATGAAAACAACAAATACATGGGTGAACAGTGTTACAAGGAAAGGAATTAGTGAAAACTTTCAAAATTGAACTAAAGAGTCATAACATGTGGTACTTGCGTAGAAAAAAATAGACATGTACGTCTGGAGGTCAATTCATTACACTTCGTTGTTGTAAGCAGAAGTTACAGCACAATAGACACATTAATGACCCGACGGACAGTTCATAACTTTGTGAGAAATAAAAAAAATATATGTTCGAAATCGGATCTCTCCTTTGCAGTCCAACACTGTAATCAGATAACCACGACACCATGGCTGTGTACATTCGGTAGATGTTGCACATTTTGAGCTTGGACTGCTCGTTTTTATTTTGCTGATTTTTTTCGTAGTTCAGTACATCTTCTTTCTGTTTTCATGCTTGATCTGTGTTAAGTTTTTGAAGAGCTATCCACTGGGCTATCTTACCACTGAATCTGAGGGGGCTGTGATGGGGAGTTGCCCTATGAACCCCTAGCACAGGATAGGAAGAATGGGTCTCATGATCTGCTACCAGAGTAAAACTTTCCTAATAAACAGATTTATTGCTTTAAGTTTCCTAGTTTACTTCTGAAAAATGTAGGCTTTTGTCTTGGTTTCATGTTATCGACAGATTGTATAAATATTTGCACTTAACACTAGATAATCAAAAGAATTCCATAGCTCTCGGCACCATATTAACGCCTATGCTTAAAGTGCTTGGTAGAGTTCATTTAACCACATTCCCACTAATTCTCTATTATTCCATTCTCGAACAGCGCCTGGAGAAAACGAACACCTATATCTTTCTGTGCGTGCTCTGATTTCCCTTATTTTACTATGGTGATCTTTCTCCCTCTGTAGGCTGGCATCAATAAAATACTTTCGCATTAGGAGGAGAAGTTGGTGATTCAAATTTCGTGATAAGTTCCCGCAGCAACGAAAAAGCCTGTGGTTTAACGATCTCCACCCCAAATCGTGTAATATGTCTGTGAAGTTCTCTCAACTATTAACCGATAATAGAAAACGTGCTACCCTTCTTCGAACTTCCTCCATGTATTCTGTGAATCTTACCAGGAAACTATACCACACTGTGCAGCAGTACTCGAAAGGTGTAGTGTAGGCACTTTCATGTTGCATCTTCTAATGCTCTGCCAACAAAACTCTATCTTCTGTTTTCCTTCACCACAACATTTTCTGTGTGCTCTTTCCAATGTAAGTTATCTATAATTGCAATTCCTAGGTATTTAATTCAATTTACGGCCGTTAGATTTGCCTGTTTTATCGAGTAACCGAAGTTCAACGGATTCCTTTTAGCACTCATGTGGATGACTTCACACTTTTCATTATTTAGGGTAAACAGCCAAACATCGCAGCATACAGCTATCTAAATCCTTTCGCAATTGGTTTCAATCTTCTTATGACTTTGCTAGTGATAAACGACGGCATTATCTGCAAACAACGTAAGATGGCTGCTCAAATTGTCTCCTAAATTGCTCATGAAGGTAAGGAACAGCAAAGGCCCTGTAACACCATCTTGGTGAATGCCAGAAATGACACCTGTTTTATTCGCTGTTTTTCTGTCAGTTACTACAAACTTTACTAGTATAGAATTATTTTTTCATTTGCTGGAAAATGACAGAGCGAAGAAGTATTGTTGCAGAAGTAAGATTCACTGGGATCGTGTTCTAATTTTAACGCATGTAAATACGCTGTTCCAACAAATACGATAATTCCATCTATAAAGTACGGAGGAGGCAGTGCTCGTTCGGGGCCGGATAAGAATTTGCTCTGGATCCAGATTCTTAAATTTTTTCAAGCAGAAATACGCAACATAGCCGATCGATATAAAACACAGACAAACAAATAATTGCAATTTCAGAAAAAAATTGGGTAATGTATTCTAGATAAACAGGTTCACAAATAGAGCAAGTAGCTAACTCGTTGGTCCAGCTCTGGCCTTCATGCAAACAGTTTTTCAGCTTGGCATTAGTTCAGAGTTGGTGGATGTCCTCCTGAGAGATATCGTGTCGAAGTCTGTTCATTTTGCACATTAGATACCCACAATCCCGAATTGGCTTGAGGTCTTTGCCCATAATGCCCCAAACGTGATCAATTGGAAGTGATGGGGCAGCCTTGGTGGCAAATGTAGGGTTGGGTAGCACGCTTTTACTGGTCAGCGGGGCTCAGTTCCAACCAGGACTCATCAATGACGAGAATTATACTCTAGTAGTCTAGTCAAAGAGATTCCATGCCCCGATGATAGCGAAGACGTGTCTGCAGGCGCCCCAGACAGTGGTGAGATACCAACCCGTCAGTCACCTGCCATACAGCCTGCCAACCATGAGCAATGATCTGTGGTGCCTTTTCATTTCACAGCAAGACCCCTTTGGTTGTCAGCCGCGGCGCACTTACATCACAGCGGTACGTCGGCGATATTCTATGCCCCCTTCTGTTCTTCATCACAAATCATCATGGGTTTACATTTCAAGTAGATAACACCCGCCCACAGATAGCGAGAGTTTCTACTGCTTGCCTTCGTGCTTGCCAAACCCTACCTGAGCAGTCGCTGGTGAAGTATCAGTGCAGCAGCGAGTCGCATATTTAGCTTTCGTATTTGTTTTGTAGTTTAATCTTAATTTCTTTCCGAGTGTTTGTGCGCTTGCATATTTAATTAAATAAAATCCTTGCGTATTCTCGTATTTGAGAGGAGTAATATTGCTTATTGATAGCCGTAGAGTATAAATTCGCGGAGTCGTTAGATATTAGCAGTACGATGGATAGGGTGTGTGCGTGCTTCGTGCGGGCGCAGGAGGAACTGGCTGCGGTTCGCGAGCAGCTGAGCGTCCTGTTGGCCACGGTCAGCCGCATTCAGGCTGCTGTGTCGAGGTGCAGCGACGGCGTAGGGTCTGGCACGTCGCTCTAGACACCCTAGTTGTCGCTTGCTGCGTTCGTTGACTCAGCCGCCGGGGCACCTTCTAGTGTACCCGGCGTATTGGGGCCGCCCTCACCTCAGGGTGAGTCACGGACTGCAACGCGTTCGCGTCGCTCGAGGCGGAGGGTCAATGTGGAGGCTGCCTGGCTGGCCTCACCCGTTCGTCCTGTCTGGGCAGGTGGCCGCTCCTTCAGCAGGGCCAGAGCAGGCACACAGGGGCAAAGGCTTACTGGTTATTGAGCTCCAACGTTAGGTGGGTGATGGAGCCCCCTTAGGGAAATAGCGTACAGGGCAGGAAAGAACTCCAACGTGCACTCGGTTTGTCTGCCGGGGGGCCTCATCCAAGATGTTGAGGCGGCCTTGCCTGCGGCTATTGAGCGTACGGGGAGCAGTCTTCTGCATGTAGTTGCCCACGTCGGCACCAATGATGCCTGTCGCTTGGGTTCTGAGGCGATCCTCAGTACGTACAGGCGGCTGGCGGATTTGGTGAAGACCGCTGGCCTTGCACGTGGGGTGCAAGCAGAGCTCTCTATTTGCAGCATTGTTCCCAGAGTGGATCGGGGTCCTTTGGTTTGGAGCCAAGTGGAGGGTCTCAACCTGAGGCTTCATCAACTCTGTGATGGTCTCCGTTGCAGATTTCTAGACTTGTGCTATTGGGTGGGGAATTCTAGGATGCCCCTAGATAGGTCAGGGGTGCACTACACAAAGAAAGCGGCTACTCGGGTAGCGGAGTACTTGTGGCGTGCATATGGGGGTTTTTTAGGCTAGGCAGTAGTGCGAGGTGTCCTGATAAACACTCACCAGTCGACGTGCAGGCAGGGAAATCAGGATGCGCTCAGTGTAATGACGCTTCAGCTATCAAGATATTAGCAGTAAATTTTGAGTGTTAGGAATAAAGTTCCTGAATTTGCAGCCCTCCAGGAAGCGTGTGGCGCGCAAATTATTCTCAGGACTGAGACCTGGCTGAACCCTGAGATAGGAAGTTCTGAAATATTTAGTGAGGGTAGGAACGTGATTTTAAATTTATTAGAATAAGTACTTGAATTAATTCGATTGAATAAGTGTATCTGCTTTTACTTTTAGGATGAACGAAAAAAACTAAATCGAAAAATAAAGACTGCAAAATCTACAGACATGCCATCTGCCTTGAGGCCAGTGCCTCATGGTCTGGGATTTCCAGTTACATCACCATCTGGTAAGCAGAGTGACTTTTCAGGTGGATTAAAGTAATCACCATCATTATAAATGCAGAGCTCATGTGGAGTTTAATCAACAATGGACCACCCCATGTGCCATTCAATAATGCTACAGGGTTGGCAGGAAATGACAGTGGTTTCACTGACTGACTGACTAATTGATTGACTGGATCGTCAGTGGAACGATATTAACTGTATGGTTGCCATCAAATGTTTGTGCAATATTTTTTATTAAAATAAAAATGCCTCTTACAGTAGTTATAGCTCTAATACTTACTCCTACTTTTCTAAGCATGTTATAAATTGTTAGACAGTACAATGTCAATGAACATTAAGTTACTATCTATAGTTATTTTAAATATTTAATTAGAGTGTAATTGCTATCATTAGTTAAATATTTTTTAGCCATTGGCTACAGGTGTGGAAACCATTCATGTCTTTTATTTCTTGTGGCAGTCTATCACAGTCTATCACAAAAAATTTTTCCATGGTGTAATCCACAATTTTGAAACTTTGACTTGTTTCTTCAGTTGAGATGTAAAAGTGACTGGATTTGTTTCCATGGTTATGCATTGTGCTGTTTTGCTGTTCAAATTAAAATATTTTCTTATATAAATTATGTTGTGAGAGATGTAATCACATGGAACAGTCAGAATTTCTAACTTTTTGAATAAATATTCACAGTGTGCCCTGTTACTACTATTCATTACTATTTGTTTAGCACTCAACTGTACATTGAAACTAGTATGTATGTTCCCAACACTTCCTGTATTCCTCAAAACATTATCCCATTGATGAGGATTTTATATATATATATATATATATATATATATATATATATATATATATATATATATATATCTCCAAAGTAGGTCATTTTCAGTCTTGAGATGTGCACAATGGTGCAAAGATTTGCAGGGTATAACATGATTAGGTAGCCTCTTTGCCAAAATTCCCATATCTACATCTACATCTACATGATTACTCTGCAATTCACATTTTAAATGCTTGGCAGAGGATTCATCGAACCACAATCATACTATCTCCCTACCATTCCACTCCCGGAGAGCGCAGAAAAAACGAACACCTAAACCTTTCTGTTCGAGCTCTGATTTCTATTATTTTATTTTGAAGATCATTCCTACCTATGTAGGTTGGGCTCAACAAAATATTTTCGCATTCGAAAGAGAAAGTTTGTGTCTGAAATTTCGTAAATAGATCTAGCCGCAACGAAAAACGTCTTTGCTTTAATGACTTCCATCCCAACTCGCGTATCATATATGCCACACTCTCCCCCCTATTGCGTGATAATACAAAACGAGCTGCCCTTTTTTGCATCCTTTCGATGTCCTCCGTCAATCCCACCTCATAAGGATCCCACACCGCGCAGCAATATTCTAACAGAGGACGAACCTGTGTAGTGTAAGCTGTCTCTTTAGTGGACTTGTTGCATCTTCTATGTGTCCTGCCAATGAAACGCAACCTTTGGCTCGCCTTCCCCACAATATTATCTATGTGGTCTTTCCATCTGAAGTTGTTCGTAATTACAGCATCATCTGCGAACAACCTAAGAGAACTGCTCAGATTGTCACCCAGGTCATTTATACATAATTAGATCAGCAACAGCAGAGGTCCCAGGACACTTCCCTGGGGAACACCTGATATCACTTCAGTTTTACTTGATGATTTGCCATCTATTACTACGAACTGCGACCTTCCTGACAGGAAATCACGAATCCAGTCGCACAACAGAGACGATACCCCATAGGCCCGCAGCTTGATTAGAATTCGCTTGTGAGGAACGGTGTCAAAAGCTTTCCGGAAATCTAGAAATACGGAATCAACTTGAGATCCCCTGTCGATAGCGGCCATTATTTCGTGTGAATAAAGAGCTAGCTGCATTGTACAAGAAATATTTTTTCTGAAACCATGCTGATTACGTATCACCTTCGAGGTGATTCATAATCTTTGAATACAGTATATACTCGAAAACCCTACTGCAAACCGACATCAATGATATAGGTCTGTAGTTCGATGGATTACTCCTACTACCCTTCTTAAACACTGGTGCGACCTGTGCACTTTTCCAGTCTGCAAGTACAGATCTATCGGTGAGCGAGCGGTTGTGTAAGATTGCTAAGTAGGGAGCTATTGTATCAGCGTAATCTGAAAGGAACCTAATCGGTATACAATCTGGACCTGAAGACTTGTCCGTATCAAGCGATTTGAGTTGCTTCGCAACCCCTAAGGTATCTACTTCTAAGAAACTCATGCTAGCAGCTGTTCGTGTTTCAAATTCTGGAATATTCCATTCGTCTTCCCTGGTGAAGGAATTTCGGAAAACTGCGTTCAATAACTCCGCTTTAGCGGCGCAGTCGTCGGTAACAGTACCATCGGCACTGCCCAGCGAGGGTATTGACTGCGTCTTGCCGCTTGTGTACTTTACATACAACCAGAATTTCTTCGGATTTTCTACCAAATTTCGAGACAATGTTTCGTTGTGGAAGCTATTAAAGGCATCTCGCATTGAAGTCCGTGCCAAATTTCGCATGTCTGTAAATTTTAGCCAATCTTTGGGATTTCGCGTTCTTCTGAACCTCGCACGCTTTTTCCGTTGCCTCTGCAACAGCGCTCGGACCTGTTTTGTGTACCATGGGGGATATCTTCCATCTCTTACCAATTTATGAGGTATGAATCTCTCAGTTGCTGTTGGTACTATATCTTCGAATTTGAGCCACATCTCGTCTACATTTGCATAGTCAGTTCGGAAGGAATGGAGATTTTCTCTTAGGAAGGCTTCTAGTGACACTTTATCCGTTTTTTTTAAATAAAATTATTTTGCGTTTGTTTCTGCTGGATTTGGAAGAAACGGTATTGAGCCTAGCTACAACGACCTTGTGATCACTAATCCCTGTATCAGTCATGATGCTCTCTATTAGCTCTGGATTGTTTGTGGCTAAGAGGTCAAGTGTGTTTTCGCAACCATTTACAATTCGCGTGGCTTCGTGGACTAACTGCTCGAAATAATTTTCGGAGAAAGCATTTACGACAATCTCGGAAGACGTTTTCTGCCTACCACCGGTTTTGAACAAGTATTTTTGCCAACATATCGAGGGAAGGTTGAAGTCCCCACCAACTATAACCGTATGAGTGGGGTATCTGTTTGTTATGAGACTCAAATTTTCTCTGAACTGTTCAGCAACTATATCATCGGAGTCTGGGGGTCGCTAGAAGGAGCCGATTATTAATTTAGTTCAGCTGTTAAGTAAAACCTCCACCCATACCAATTCGCATGGAGTATCTACTTCGCCTTCACTACAAGATAAACCACTACTGACAGACAAAAACACTCCAACACCAATTCTGCCTAATGTATCTTTCCTGAACACCGTCTGAAACTTCGTAAAAATTTCTGCAGAACTTATTTCAGGCTTTAGCCAGCTTTCTGTACCTATAACGATTTCAGCTTCTGTGCTTTCTATTAGCGCTTGAAGCTCAGGGACTTTCCCAGCACAACTACAACAATTTACAACTACAATTCCGACTGTTCCTTGATCCAAGCACGTCCTGTATTTGCCATGCACCCTTTGAGATTGCAGCCCACCCAGTACTTCCCCGAGGCTTTCTAACCTAAAAAACCGCCCAGTCCACGCCACACAGCCTCCGCTACCCGTGTAGCCTCGAGCTGAGTGTAGTGAACTCCTGACCTATTCAGCGGAACCCGAAACCCCACCACCCTATGGCGCAAGTCAAGGAATTGGCAGCCAACACGATCGCAAAACCGTCTGAGCCTCTGATTCAGACCCTCCACCAGGCTCTGCACCAAAGGTCCGCAGTCGGTTCTGTGAACGATGCTGCAGGTGGTGAGCTCTGCCTTCATCTCGTAAGCAAGACCGGCAGCCTTCACCAAATCATATAGCCGCTGGAATCCAGAGAGAAATTCCTCAGATCCAAAGCGACACACGTCATTAGTGCCGACATGTGCCACCACCTGCAGCTGGCTGCACCCTGTGCTCTTCATGGCATCCGGAAGGACTCTTTCCACATCAGGAATGACTGTTCATTTTAACTAACAGTCTACATTCATCCCCAAGAATTTGGTATCAGTTACACAATATAAGAAATTATAATTTACTTTCAATTTAGTATCACTGGGTTTTTCATTTAGTCAAAAGTTTATACAGTTTGTCTTTTTCACTTTTAAAGTAACTGTTGCCCTAGTGTCAGTCCTAATTGAGTGAAAGGAAAATTTTATCAAAATTCAATGAAGGTGTGGTTGGGCAATGAAATCTGCGGCCGTTGGCAGAGTGTGGTAATAGTCAACAGCCAGCAGTCCAGGCAACGTGAAAATGGCACTCGCAGGCACAGAGCTGTGATGGCGGTATTGCACGCACGTTTTTTTTTTTTAACGAGTCAGGAAACCACAGCGTTGCTTTAAGTTATTACGATGTATGAGGAGGGGCACTGGGCCAGAGTCAGGTGGCCAATTTGTAAGTGGTAGGCATGTGGCAATTTGTCCCTGCCTTAATTTCTGTCTCTCTCTGGCACTATGTCAGAAGCGAAGGGAAAACCAGCATAAATAGACAGCTAATTTTAGGTAGAGAGAGTGTGGCAGGTCAGTTGAGCGTCAGGATGGACCTATGCTGGTCTACACGTATAGGGGCAAGTCTGCCAGCAATGTTATAGGTATTCTACATAAGCTTGTACTTTGTTTCTATGTACTTGTTCGGGCTATATTCCGCCTTCAGCGACACAACACAGGGGTTGGATGGAAAGGCAGTGTGGAACTTGGAGATTGCATTGTCTGCCTGAAAGAGAGCAATTACAGCAGTCTACAGCATCCAGGAGGGGCTCTGTTCCTCTCCCATCTACCTTCCATGTTCGCTTCCCACCTGGCATACCGGTGTCTGGGAGAGGCTTACACTGTGGGAGGCACAACAGCGCTAGGGATGGCGGCAGGTGTTGCCACCTGGCAAACACCACTAGTGGCAAGTTGCAACACCACATCCAGGGGGGCGTGAGTTGGAGACCGGTCCTGTTCTGGGAGAAGTGTTGGCCCGAGGGCCATGGGTGACCAGTACATCCACCTTCGTCCCATGGTCAGGCAGAGCAGGCCAAATGGGGTGGAGAGTGGTGAGGACCAGGGACTGTAGCAGTATCCGGAATAGCGGGCAGCTACACGGCGCAAGACATGACACCTTGGCAGGTGGCGACCAGACAGAGCGTGGCTGGCCAAGACACGACACCTTGACGAGTGGAGACTGGGCAGATCAACGGCTGACTTCTGGCTGAGTGGCATTGATGACAACAGTAGCAGCATCAGAATACTGGAAGTTGCTGAGCCAGCTGGACTCATGTAACAGAGCTGTGGGTGGCATGCCAACACTATGCTTCACCCATGGAATACTGTAAATTAGCTGAATAAAGAAATGATTCCAAATACTGCTCTATCACTCTGCACTGCCCCTCAATGTTCTTGAACTTGCTCTGCCTCCTGACAAAATATGGCGCAATGGGTCCTGGCTTCAGCTTGGTCATCTGGAGTCCTGGGCTTGACCACCAAACTCGCAACATAACTCTAATTTTTAATGACCAGTTGTGAATGTCTCTGCGAGCTTCATTGGATTTTTATGTTAGCTGTGTTGAATTTCTGTCAGTGATCGCTATGATACTGTCATCAACAAACAGTCTGTTTTCTCTTACCCGACACCTTGTGGGAATCATTTAGATTTATAAGGAGGAGGATTGGGCCAAGTGCACCTCCATGGGTGATACTTACATAGATCAACCAGGAAAATATGATCACATACGTAACAGCTGATATGTCCCCTTTGGCGCAGATAACAGTAGAGACGAATTGTGACATGGAAGCAATGAGGTATCAGTAGGTCACTGGAGGGGGTTGGCACCACATTTGATACACAAGTCTACATCTACATATATACTCCATTAACCACCAAGTGGTGTGTGGCGGAGGGTACTATTCACGCCAAAGTCATATTCTCCCCCCACCACCACCACCCTCCCCCCTCTACAGGCCTTGCGACATAGTGCATTATCTTGTTGAAAAATGTCATCAGGAAACATGACCTTCATGAATGAGTGTCTGCAACCAGTGTATGACACTTGTTGGCTATATTGGTGCTTTACATATGCTCCACTGGACCCTTGGAGGACCACATGAATGTTCCCAAGAGCATAACAGAGCTGCTGCCAGCTTGTCTGCATCCCACATTACGTGTGCTGTTCCCCTAGAAGATAATGAATTCGCATCCACTCATTGGTATGATGAAGAAGCTATCTGGATTCATCAGACCATGCAATTCTCTGCTAGTGCGCCTATGTCCAGTGCTGATGGTCACTTGCCCATTTCAGTAGTAGCTGCCAATGTCATAGTATCAACACTGGCACATGCATAGGTCATCAGCTGTCGAGACCAATCATTAGGAGTGTTTGGTGCACTGCATGTTCAGACACACTTGTACCCTGCCCAGCCACCTGTCTGCTTAACCAGTTTGCCCAGCCTGTGACATCCAACGTTTGTAATGAGGTGTGGCCACACAACCCTGCGATGTCTGGACATGGTTTTACCTTTTTTTCATCATGTGTCAAGGACACTCACCACAACACTCCTCAAATACTCAACAACTCATGTAGTTTCGGAAATTCTTGTGCCAGGCTTCTAGGCCATCAGAATCTGCCCTCACTCAGACTCAGATAGATTGCATGCCTTTCCCTTTCTACACACAGACAGCATCCTCACTGTTACTACAAACACAATCGGTGTGTCTTATTACCAGTCATTGTTAACCAGCTGATTCTGCTATCATGTGGATCGATTTATATCGATAGTAGGTCAGTGGTCATCATATTCTGGTTGACCAGTGTAAGTTAATATATTTTTTATCTGATAAATGTTTTACTGCTAGTCTTTTAGAAATATGTGAGATTTTAATATCTTGCACCCACTTTTCCAAGTATGACTTAAACCACTTTTTTTGCCATACCCTTATTCCTAATAGGTCTAATTTGTGTAATAAAATTCTATGGTTAACTGTGTCAAATGCCTTCAATAGATAAAAAAATGCATGTTGTATTCTTGCCTTTGTCTCATACTTCGGGTACTATTTTAGTAAACAGTGTTTTAGCTGACCATGTGCCTCTTCTGGGCCTGAAAATGAATTGTTCACTGCAGAGAGAGTTGTATTTATTTTAGTACTCCATTAGCCTGTTTTCCTATATGGTTTCTATTGTCATGGGAAAACAAGGTAACAAAAAAAATTGGTTTGTGGTTTTCTACTTTTTCTGCATCACCATTTTATTCTATTGGTACTACTTTTGCTTTTTTCAGGTATACAGGAAAGCTGCCAGATTTGAAATATTAATTATTATTGTTAATAGGTTTTTTATGTTGTTTATAAATTTTTTAGGGACACTGACTTGAATCTCATTGAACCCCTGCATTTCTTATTGTTTCATTGGTGTGTTACCTGTGCAACATCTTTCTCTGTAGTTGGAAAGAGCACCAATGAATGCGGTGGCTAGTTCTGGTGGTGTAGAAAATATGCATCTGGAAATTTCTCTTGCAGTTTCATAGTAATGGCATTTGTATTCATTCACAAAGAGTGCTACTTCCTTTGGGTTGCTGATTTGAACATTTTTGCTTCTAATCTGAGTTTCCAAGTGTTTCTGTTCAACATTTGGTGTCTCCTGTTTGTTTATGTACCAGATTGCTTTGCTTTTGTTATTTGCCTTCAGTAATGTTTTACTGTTTGTAAGTTGCAGATAGCAATAACTTCCTGTAAGTTCTCCTGCAATTTTTGTAAAATTCTGAAAAAGCTGTATCAGTCTAGCTGATTTTGATGGATGTGAGAGACCTTAGAGTACCAGAGGACTTTTTGATATCTCTTGTCACACACACATTTTTTTGAAGTTCCAGTGGAATTCTGTGTTTTGGGGAATGATTCCTCAAATATTAGTTTAAAAATTGTCATGAGCTTATTAAACATTTTGTTTACATTTGTTTCAGGATACACTTTCTCTTACCCTTTGAATTGTAACTGGGATCATAACTAGTGAACCAACTCAGTACATTTTAAAGGAATATAATCAGAGTGACCAGTTAAAAATACCACTAAGGCTCATGCACCTAAACATACAGTACCTTAGAAATAAGCTTAATATATTACAGGTTTTTTTAAGTGAGCAGTCACCTCATATAGTAGTATTAACTGAGCGTGGATTAAAATCTGATGAAATTATTTACTGTAAACTAGAGGGCTACTCCTTAGCAAATAGTTATTGTAGACAGCAACATAAGGGTGGTGGTGTGGCAGTTTACATTAGTGAGAATCTCGAGTACAAGAAAATAAACTATCTAGACCAGTAAAACAAAGAAGGCTTGATTGAAGTGACAGGCATTGAATTCCACACCAAAGAGTGTAGAGAGGTTATGAGAAAACATAAATTTATTGGGATTTACCATCCACCAAAGGCTGATGTAGTTAGCTTCATAGACATATTTAGTAGAGTAGTGGGACGTTGTGGTCCCAGTGACCTAACTATACTTGGTGATCTGAATATTGAGGCAAAATCTTCCAGTTTGTGTAATATGAGGTTAATAGGTACTCTTAACTCATATAATCTCATGAATGTAGTAAATAGTGATACCAGGGTAACAAAGTCCATATCTAGCAGAACTGATTACGTTATACTATGTAAACATATTAAATACAGTGTTAGGTGCTGGAATATGGATTTTCACTACTCTGACCACAAATGCCAGCTTGTAGAGTATGTAAACACAAGCATCCCAAAAATGACAAAAGTTATCGAAAATAAAAGAATCCTAAAAGAGGGTAACATCCTTGCCCTAAGAAATAAATTAGCTATAGAGGACTGGGATCTGGTTTACCAGACTGAAGGATCTGAAAACAAATGGGCCAAATTCTATGATACTATGTTAAGACACATTGACAGATGCTGCCCTGTCAAGAAAATACAAAGAGTGTTCACCCATAACCAAAGTGCAAAAACCAACAGACTGATACTTCCAGCAAATATGGTAAAACTCAGGCAAAACATCCAGGACCTGGATGTGTTACACAAGTCAACAAACCTGCAGGTTTTTAAGGCCAAGTACAACGAAACCAAGAAAATCTTTAAGAAAGAGCTTTCAAATCTAAGAAAACAGATATACAGCAGTGAAATAGCTCAATCAGACAATATAGCCAAGAACTCGTGGAGAATTATAAATCAATTTCGCAAAGCCACACCAAAGCCAGAAACTGAAATTTTAATTATAAGACATGAAGGAAACACAATTAAAGATCCTAATAAAGTCTGCAATATTTTCAATAAATACTTTATATCTGCAGCTGTTAGTCCAATTAATAACACAGTTGTGAGTAGTGAGGTAAAGCTCTGCCCTTTTGAAGAGCCACCTTTTGAATTCAAACAAGTAAGTGAAAAAGAAATAGGCAGGATAATAAATAACCTAAAGAATAAGTTCTCATCTGGATGGGATGGTTTGAGTAGTATCATGATTAAAAAATGTAATAAGGAATTAGTTAAAATAATCACCCACCTGGTAAACTGCAGTGTCAGAGAACATAAATTTCCAAATGTATTGAAATGGAGCACAGTTAAACCAGTGCATAAAAAAGGATCCAAGGAAGAGGTTTCAAATTTCAGGCCCATATCATTAATACCTGTCTTCAGCAAAGTATTTGAAGTTGTGCTGCTGACACAACTTAGTGACTATTTCTTGAAAAATAAGTTCCTAACAGAGACACAACACGGATTCCGAAAAGATCATAGCACTATCACAGCAACTACGGAATTTCTTCACAAAACGTATGGTGCCCTTGATCAAGGAATGCAAACAGCTGGCATATTTCTAGACCTTACTAAAGCCTTTGACTCGGTAAACCATGAGTTACTTTTAAGTAAACTTGAGTCATACAATGTAAATGCTGCATCCATGCAATTGCTGGCTACATATTTATTTAACCGCATGCAGTGTACAAAGCTGACTTACAAAATCAATAATCAGATCATTAATTTCCAGTCCAAATATGAGACAGTCACACAAGGTGTATCCCAGGGCTCAATTTTGGGACCTTTCCTTTTCCTGGTGTACATAAATGATATAGAGCAACCTTTCAACTCCCAATTGGTAACCTATGCAGACGATACCTCTCTGTTATTTCTTGGTAAACAAAATGATGAGTTTACGTTGGTAGCAACTGAGGGACTACAGCAAATAACTACTTATTTCCAAGATCAAGGTTTGAAAGTTAATATCAGTAAATCTCAGTTATTGCCATTTAAACTTACAAACTCACACCAAACCTCTATCAGTAACATAGGTGGAATTGAAGTAGTGGACACAGAAGGCTGCAGATTTCTAGGTATTCACCTAGATGAAAATCTAAGATGGGTAAACCATATCAAATTTTTATGCAATAAAATCAGCAGTTCATTAGATCTAATCAGCCAATTATCAAAAGTAGTTCCACATCAGACATTAAAAACAATTTATTATGGAACCATTTTTGCACAGATTAATTATGGGATAGAGATAAGGGGTTGTGCTGCCAACATACATATGAACAGAATATTAACCCTACAGAAAAGAGCAATCAGAATTATCTATGGATTAGGGTATAGAGATTCATGCAGGGAAATCTTTGTTCATCATAAATACCTCACAGTCTACTTACTGTATCTTTACAAATTAATTATATTTTTTGTGACACATCAAAACAAAGAAACAGTGTTCTGATATGCATGCCTATAATACAAGAAATAAAGACTGCTACTACAGACAAAGAACAAAATAAAAAACAACAGACCATAGTCCATGCATTAGTGGTCAAATATGGTACAACAGATTACCGAGCTCTATAAGGTGCCACAAAGGGAACTTATTCAAAGTGAAACTGAAACAATTCTTGATTGACAAGTGTTTATACACTTTAAGTGAATATTAATATTAAACTAAAATAAATTATTGTATATATATATATATATATATATATATATATATATATATATATATATATAGGATGACTTTAATTTTGGATTGAATGTCTCTTATTTTTATGTCTTTTGTTATGTGTATTTCTTCTTTGGTTATTTATTATAGAGAGGATTATATATCTGGAGAAAAAAATATAAATCGTTTTATTATTATTGTTTTAATATTTATTCTTTCTATAGGTTTTTTAATTATTAGTCCTAATTTGATTAGAATTTTATTAGGATGGGATTTTTTTAGGTTTAGTTTCTTATTGTTTAGTTATTTACTACCAAAATGTAAAACCTTATAGTGCGGGTATATTAACTGCACTTTCTAATCGTATTGGTGATGTTGCTATTTTAATTTCTATTGCTTGAATATTAAATTTTGGTGGTTGAAATTATATTTATTATTATATTTTATTTCTAATTCTTTTGAAATAAAGCTTATTACTATATTAATTGTTTTTGCAGCTATAACTAAAAGAGCTCAAATTCCTTTTTCTTCTTGGCTTCCTGCTGCTATGGCTGCTCCTACTCCTGTTTCTGCTTTGGTCCATTCTTCTACTCTTGTTAGTGCTGGGGTTTATTTATTAATTCGTTTCAGACCAATATTAGATACTTATAATTGTGGTTGATTTTTGCTTTTAATTGGTTGTATAACTATATTTATGGCTGGTTTGTGGGCGAATTTTGAATTTGATTTGAAGAAAATTATTGCTCTTTCTACTTTAAGACAACTTGGTTTAATAATAAGATTTTTGGCTATGGGTTACCCAAAACTTGCATTTTTTCATTTATTAGCTCCTGCTTTATTTAAGGCTTTATTGTTTATGTGTGCAGGTTCAATAATTCACAATTTAAAGGATTCTCAGGACATTCGTTTTATAGGTTCTATTGTTAATTTTATGCCTTTAACTTCAGTTTGTTTTAATGTTTCTAGTTTGCCTTTGTGTGGTATACCATTTTTAGCAGGTTTTTATTCAAAGGATTTAATTCTTGAAATGGGTTGTTTAAGATGGATTAATTGTTTAATTTTTTTATTTATTTCTTTTCTACTGGCTTAACTGCTTCTTATTCTTTTCGTCTTTCTTATTATTCAATATCTGGTGATAATAATTGTTATTCTAGATTTTCTTTTGATGCTAAGGGTTATTATATTTCGTTTGGTATAATTGGTTTATTATTTGTTGCTGTTTTTGGTGGCAGTCTTTTGTCTTGATTAATTTTTCCTATTCCTCATGTGATTGCTTTGCCTTATTATTTAAAGTTTTTAACTATTACTGTGGTTGTTTTGGGTGCTTATTTGGGTTATCTTATTTCTAATTTTGATTTTTCTCAAAATTTATTTTCTTTAAGTATACTTTCTTTTGTCAGATTAGCTGGTTCTATGTGGTTTATACCGTTTCTTTCAACCAAGTTTATTAGATATATTCCTTTAAAACTGGGTTATTATTCATCTAAATCATTTGATTATGGTTGGGGTGAATTATTTGGTGGTCATGGTTTATATAGACTGTTTATTTATTTAATTGGTTATATACAAGGTTGATATGATTCTAATTTTAAGATTTATCTTTTAACTTTTATTTTTTGAATGTTTATTTTGGTGATATTATTTTTCGTTTACTTAAATAGCTTATGATTAGAGCGTGACACTGAAGATGTTAAGGAAGTATTTTTACTTTTAGGTATTTAGAAATATACATATATTATTTTTACAGTGAAAATGTAATGTTTTACTTAATCTATATAAGTTTTAGAAATGTTAACGCAATTTAACCGCTAATATAAAAAGTTAGCAGCTTTCATATTGGCTTTACATTTCCTTAATTGGAACTTTATACTTCAATTATATTATTAACAGTAATACGCCTCTTTTTGGCTCCAATTAATAAGAATAAGGGTATTTTATTTACCAACCTTCCAGGTCGAAACTGACTGCAATATTTCGCTTCTTATTCTATTTAAGGTTGATTGATTATATCAATACTTTTTGAATGCAACCCAAATGTTATAGTTAACTGCAACCATTTATTCTGCTCATTGTAAAGCTCCTTGATTTCATTCATGATATAGTCCTCCTAGTAATACTATAATAAAAAATATTGTTGATATTGTTCAGATTATAATGTCTGAAGTTTTAAAAATAATTACATTTGGGAGGATTAGTGCGATTTCTACATCAAAAATTAAGAAAATTACTGCAATTAAGAAGAATCGAAGTGAGAAGGGTATTCGTGCTGATCTTTTTGGGTCAAATCCACACTCAAATGGTGAGCTTTTTTCTCGGTCATTAATTAATTTTTTTGATAATGTTGTTGCAAGGATTATAACAATTATTGGGATAATAAATCTAATAAAAATTCTTGTAGATAGAATTAGGATTGTTTTTCTTGATTAATATCAAGCTTTTTGATTGGAAGTCAAATGTACTATTTATACTAGAAAAACAATTATCTACCTCATCAATAAATAGAGATGTATAAGAATAATCACACTACATCTACAAGTGTCAGTATCATGCTGCTGCTTCAAATCCAAAGTGGTGTCTTGGTGAGAATTGATTTATTGAATGTCGAAGTAGACATGTTGATAAGAAGATTGTTCCAATAATTACATGTAGCCCATGGAATCCTGTTGCAACAAAGAATGTTGATCCATAAACTGCATCTGCAATGGTGAAGGGTGCTTCTCAATACTCATATGCTTGAAGTATAGTGAAGTATAGTCCTAATAATACTGTGAAGAATAGTCCTTGTAATGCTTGAGTATGGTTAGATTCTATTAAACTATGATGTTCTCATTTTACTGTTACTCCTGATGCTAAAAGAATAGCTGTATTAAGTAATGGAATTTGTATAGGATTAAAAGGTTGAATTCCTATTGGGGGTCATAATATCCCTAGTTCAATAGTAGGTGCTAGTCTTCTTCTAAAAAATGCTCAGAAAAATGAAACAAAGAATAGTACTTCTGATGCAATAAATAAAATTATTCCTCATCGTAATCCAATTGATACAAATCCCGTATGTAGTCCTTGGTATGTTCCTTCTCGTACTACATCTCATCATCATTGGATTATAGTTAGTAAGGTAATTCCAAATCCAATTATAAATAAGTTAATGTTAAATAGGTGAAATCATTTTGCTAATCCTGATACTAAAACTATTGCTCCAATTGCTCCTGTTAATGGTCAATGTCTATAATCTACTAAGTGGAATGGGTGATTTGAATGAGTTGTTAACATAGGTTTAGTATACTTCTCTAGAATATAAAGTTCTTAAAATTGAGAAAACATAAGCTTGAATTATTGCTACTGCTGATTCTAGAATTAATAGAAGTATTTGTCCAATAATTAATAGTGAGATTAAGTTTATTGCTATAGATGGTCCTGTATTTCCGAGTAATGTTAATAGTAAGTGTCCTGCAATTATATTTGCTGCTAGTCGTACTGCTAATGTACCCGGTCGAATGACATTTCTAATTGTTTCAATTAATACTATAAATGATATTAATGCAGGCGGTGTTCCTTGAGGAACAAGGTGTGTAAATATATGATTGGTATGATTAATTCATCCAAATAACATAAATCTTAATCATATAGGTAGAGCGATTGCAAATGTTAATGCTAAATGTCCTGTTCTAGTAAAGATGTAAGGGAATAATCCTATGAAATTATTAAATAGTATTATAATAAAGATTGAAATGAAGATGAATGTTGTTCCATTAAATGATTTTGATCCTAGTAATGTTTTAAATTCATTGTGTAAGGTTAGGTTTAGTTTATTTCAAATAATATTAATTCGTGATGGTGTAAGTCAAAACATTGATGGGATTAATAATAATCCTAAGAATGTTCTAGTTCAATTTAATGATAAATTGAAGATATTAGTTGATGGATCAAATGTTGAGAATAAATTTGTTATCATTTTCAATTTAAGTTTTTTATATCAATTGTTCTTTTTTCTGCTCTTTTAATAAGATTTGGTTTAAATGAGAAAAAGTTTTTTTATTAAATAAAATTAATGTAGCCGAAAATATAATGAATAGGGAGAATCATATGAGAGGGGATATTTGAGGGATTTGGGTTAAATTTCCCCATCAGAAGTAGTCGTTAATTTACTATTTTTTGGTTTAAGAGACCATTACTTACTTTCAGTCATCTGATGTATTTCAAGGTGTACTAATTGTTTAGTTATTTTAGATTGACACTCTAATGTTATATATTTTAACTAACTCCTTAGATTATCTTAGATAACCACTTGATAAATAAGTTTACTGAAGTTCTTTCAATTACAATTGGTATGATTCTATGGTTTGCCACACAGATTTCTGAACATTTTCCAAAGATCAGTCCAGGTCGGTTTATTTTAAATGTTCCTTGGTTTAGTCGACCTGGCGTTGCGTCAATTTTAACCCCTAATGCAGGTACTGCTCATGAGTGTAGAACGTCTGATGCTCTTGTTAATACTCGTACTTCCGTATTTATTGGTAGAATTGTTCGGTTATCTACATCTAGGAGTCGAAATCCGTCATTTTCTAGGTCTTGTTCTGGTGTTATATAAGTGTCAAATTCTACGTCTATAAAATCTGAATATTCATATCTTCAGTATCATTGTCGTCCAGTTGTTTTAATTGTGATTATTGCATCTAATGAATCATCAAGTAAATATAATAGTCGTAATGATGGGAGTGCAATAAAAATTAGTGTAATTGCTGGTAGTGCTGTTCAGATTGTTTCAATTAAATGTCCGTGAAGTATGTTTCGGTTTGTATAGGCAATAAATAATATATAACTTAGAGCATAACCTACAATTACTGTAATTAATATTAATACGACTATAGTATGATCATGGAAGAATGATAGTTGCTCCATTAATGGGGAAGCTCCATCTTGAAGGGATAAATTTGATCATGTTGCCATTAATGAATTTTCTAATAAAAGGTCAAACCTTTATTTGTAGAGCTTAAATCTACTGCACTAATCTGCCATATTAGAATCTAGAAATTAATGGTAGTTCTGAGTAGCTGTGTTCTGCAGGTGGGTTATTTTGTAGTCAAGCTATTGATCTTGTTATATTAGCTCTAAATATGATTGCTCGGTTTGTAACCATTCTTTCTCATATAATTACAATAAATATAATAATTCCTACAATAGAAATTGTAGATCCAACTCTTGACACTACATTTCACGATGTATATGCATCTGGATAATCTGAATATCGTCGTGGTATTCCTGCTAGTCCTAGGAAATGTTGAGGGAAGAATGTTAAGTTTACCCCAATAAATATAATTGTAAATTGGATTTTTAATCATGTATTATTTATAGTTAATCCTGCAAAAACGGGGTATCATTGAATAACACCTCCTATGATTGCAAATACTGCTCCTATGGATAATACATAATGGAAGTGGGCCACTACATAGTATGTATCATGTAATACAATGTCAAGTGATGAGTTTGCTAATACTAACCCTGTTAGTCCACCAATTGTGAATAGAAAAATAAATCCTAAAGCTCATAATAGTGGTGGATTGAATTTGAATTTAGTTCCATATAGTGTAGCTAATCATCTGAATACCTTAATTCCTGTAGGTACAGCAATAATTATTGTTGCTGATGTAAAGTAAGATCGTGTGTCAACGTCTATTCCTACTGTAAATATGTGATGTGCTCATACAATAAATCCTATTAGTCCAATTGATAATATAGCATAAATTATACCTAGTGTTCCAAATGATTCAATTTTTCCTCTTTCTTGACATACAATGTGAGAGATAATTCCAAATCCAGGGAGAATTAAAATGTAAACTTCTGGGTTCCCAAAGAATCAAAATAAGTGTTGATATAGAATTGGGTCGCCTCCTCCCGCAGGGTCAAAGAATGATGTATTTAAATTACGATCTGTTAGTAGTATAGTAATAGCTCCTGCTAATACTGGAAGCGATAAAAGGAGGAGAAGGGCTGTAATAGCTACAGATCATACAATTAAAGGTGTTTGATCTAGAGTTATACTTTCTGATCGTATATTAATTGCTGTTGTAATGAAGTTTACTGCACCAAGAATAGATGATACACCTGCTAAATGAAGTGAGAAAATAGCCAGGTCTACAGATGCCCCTCCATGTGCGATAGCTCCTGCAAGAGGGGGGTAAACTGTTCACCCTGTACCAGCACCGTTATCTACTATAGAAGATGTAACAAGAAGGGTTAGTGAAGGCGGTAGTAATCAAAAACTTATATTATTTATTCGTGGGAATGCTATATCTGGTACACCAATTATTAATGGTACAAGCCAATTACCAAATCCACCAATAATAATAGGTTTTACTATAAAAAAAATTATTACAAATGCGTGTGCTGTAATAATAACATTATAAATTTGGTCATCTCCAATTAGAGATCCTGGCTGGCCGAGTTCAGCACGAATAAGTATTCTTATTGATGTTCCTACTATACCTGCTCATGCTCCAAATAAGAAGTATGAAGTACCAATATCCTTATGGTTTGTTGAGAATAATTATTTTTGCGGTAAGATGGCTGAATTTAAAGTGGTAGACTGTAAATCTACTTATGAGATGTTTCTCTCTTACCATTTTGAAGGCCTTATATTCAATTATGATTCTAGACTGCATTTCTAGAGGTGTGAAATTTTACTAAGGCCTAAAAGATTATTTTTTAATTATAACTTTGAAGGTTATTAGTTTAGTTAACTTAAGTCCTTAGTATAATGAGATTAAGGTGGATGTTGAGATTAATCCTATTGTTGAAATTATTACTGTTCTTGATTTTTGAGACTTTATTTTTATAG
Source organism: Schistocerca cancellata (assembly GCF_023864275.1). Lineage (NCBI taxonomy): Eukaryota > Metazoa > Arthropoda > Insecta > Orthoptera > Acrididae > Schistocerca > Schistocerca cancellata. The sequence continues at coordinate 266,268,798 of NC_064629.1, forward strand.
ATCATGGATTTTCTGTGTATGATATAATTAGGGCTGAGAATCTAATACATATATAATACTTAAGTGTAATTGTAGTTAATACAACCATAATGGTTATAATAGTTGTTATGTTATTTTCTATTAATGATTGTATTACAATTCATTTTGGTAGAAATCCAAGGAATGGTGGCAAACCACCTAGGGATAGAAGAGATAAAAATATTATAAATTTAATTTCAGTTTTTATATTTCTGGCTGAATAAATTTGGTTTATAAAAAATAGATTTATTTGCTTAAATAATAAGACCATAATTAATCTTAATAGTGAGTAAATAATAAAGTATAATTCTCAGACGTTTTCTCTAACTGTTAGAGATCTAATTATTCACCGTAAATGTCTAATTGAGGAATATGCTAGAAGTTGTCGTAGAGACGTTTGATTTAAACCACCCATTGCCCCAAAATAATTCTTAGAATGATAATTGTTCAAACGAAAGTTCTTAGTTGAATACAGTAAGACAACACCATTATTGGGGCAATTTTTTGTCATGTTATTAGTGTCAAACAGTTATTTCATCTTGAAGCTCCTATTACTTCTGGAAATCAGAAATGAAAGGGTGCAGCCCCGATCTTTAATAATAATCTAGATCTGATAATTATTGATGGAATAAGTTCTGTTTCTCATCCTATTGGATATTTTATTTGAATCAGCAAAATTGAAAATAATAGTATTGTTGATGCTATTGCTTGGACAATAAAATATTTAATTGATGATTCATTTATTATTATATTATTATTTCATGTTAGGAGCGGAATAAATGAAAGTAAGTTGTTCTCCCCAAGTCCTATTCAAACTCCAAATCAGGAGTTTGATGAAATGGAAAGGATCATTCCTATTATTAATGTTGATAGGAAGAGAAGTTTTGTAGAGTTGTTGGTCATTAAAAAGGAGAGGATTGATACCTCTATAAATGGGATATGAACCCATTAGCTTGTTTAGCTTACCTTTTTACATTAAGGTGTATGATGCATGTTAGTTTTTGATACTGAAGGAGGTAGTTTAATTCTGTCTTATGTAATTGTTAATGAAGGTAATTTTTATTTACTTGATTTACCCAATCAAGATAACCCTTTAATCAGGCACTTCATTTATATTTAATATATAAATTAAACCTTTTTTTAAAAAAATTTGTTTATGTACCTTTTTTGTTATTTCTAATTAATTTATCTCGGTTCGGATAATTTGAGTATATATTATATATAATAAATAATTTATATTAATATATTACATTTAATTAAATTTAAATACCTATAATGTTATTTTATTATAATTAAATGATTATTTTAATACATTTATTTACCTAGGATTATAGCTACTTATGTTTTTAGCTTAAAATAGGTTATTATATTATAAATTATATAATAATATGTAAATTAATATTAAATATTATTATAATTGGATATAATAAATATAATTGATATTATTAAATATAAAATATTATATTAATATAAATAATTATATTAATTATAATAATTTAATTATAAATATTTTCTATAATTAAATTATTTAATTAATTAATATTTAAGTTAACTTAATATAAAGTTAATTTTATAATAATAACATATTACATTAATTTACATAATTGTATAAAATATATTTATTATATTATTTAATCTTCCTTTATTATTAGTGAAAAGAAAGATTAAATAAGAAATAATAAAATACATTTATTGGTATACATGTTCCATGTTTATCTTTATTTATATATAATAGAGAAGTTGTTGTGGTCATTTGAGGGTGCGTTTCTTTTTTTTGTCACTATTTGTGTTTTTTTTCTTTTTTTTCTTTAAATATTTGAATCTTTTATTTTTTCTTAATTTTATAGATTTTTGAATTTCTTATATTGTTTTCAAAAGTTTTATTCTTGCTTATATTATTCACTTTTTCTTTGTATTATATGTAAGTTATGTTAAACTAAATGTTCTATTTTGCAGTAATTTGATTTAATTATCAAGTGATTTTGGATTTAGCAATTGATTTAGTATCGGCATGATTCGTGCCAGCAGCCGCGGTTATACGATTGATACAAGTGAATATTATTGGTTAAAACAGTTGTTTATATTTTTAGGGTTAAAATATAAATTTGTAAGGTGAAATGTTAAAATTTATTTATAGCTCTTTTTATGAATCTGTGAAATTTAAATAATAAACTAGGATTAGATACCCTATTATTTTAAATGTTAATTATATTTACCAGGGTACTATTAGTTAAGGTCTTTAAACCCAAAGAATTTGGCGGTATCTCATTCCATTCAGAGGAACCTTCCCGTGATTGATAATACACGATTTACTCTACTTAATTTATTTGTTTGTATATCTCCATTATCAGAGAATCTTTTTAGAGTTATAATTCTCAAGATTTATAATTATAAAATATTTTAGGTCAAGGTGCAGCTTATAGTTAAGAGGAGGTGGGTTACAATAGATTTTTGTTTATAACGGATTTGATGGTGAAATACTATTAATGAAGCTGGATATGATAGTAATTCAATTTATTTAATTTAACTGATATTGGCTCTGAGGTGTGTACACATCGCCCATCGCTCTCATTATTGATTATTCTATTTTATTTTTTAAATTTAGCTTCAATTTAGATGAGATAAGTCGTAACATAGTAGATGTACTGGAAAGTGTATCTAGTAAGAGTTTCAAGATATAACTGATTAGTAAAGTGTTTCTTTTACACTGAAAATTTTTCTGTGCAAATCAGAATATCTTGATTATTTATTTTATTATATTTATTTTTTGTTTATTTAATTATTTAATAAAAATAATTTTGTCGAATTTTGTCTTAGTATATTTTGTAGAATTGATTTTTTAGATTATAGTTTATTGGTAATGTAATTGTTTTATTAAATATTACTTTAAATTTTTAAAAGTAGATTTTATTTATTGTACCTTTTGTATCAGGGTTTATCAAAATTTTAGTATTTACTTTACTTGTCTCGATTTGGGTTGATTCATAAGTAATTTATAGTTAATGTATCATAATTATTATTAAATTATTTATAGAAATGAGATGTTAATCGTTTCCCAAGATATCTAGTTTCTTAAGAAAAAATTTTTTTTTTGAAGTTAATTGTTTTTTTTTAATTTTTTAAGTATAAATATTAACTTATTTATTCTTTAAGGGATAAGCTTTGAAGTTAATAACCTATAATTTGTTTTATAAAGTATAATAGTAAGCTTTAAACCAGCTATCTCTAAGATTTCGTTTTAGTTCATTATTTTTTATTTTGATTATATAATTATTTTAGGTTTTTTATTAAGATTATTTATTTAATTTTAAAATTTTTGTAATAATGATAGAATTAGTATACTTATTTGTATATAATTTTTACCTTGTGAATTTATTATAAGGAATTAGGCAAAATTGATTTCCGCCTGTTTATCAAAAACATGTCCTCTTGAAAATACTTTGAGGTCTGGCCTGCTCACTGAGCAGATTTTTAAAGAGCCGCAGTATTTTGACCGTGCAAAGGTAGCATAATCATTAGGCTCCTAATTAGTGGCTGGAATGAATGGCTTGACGAGAAATCAACTGTCTCTTAATAAATTTTTTAATTTAACTTTTTAGTCAAAAGGCTTAAATTTTTCTTTAGGTGAGAAGACCCTATAGAGCTTAACATTTTATTTTTATATAGTTTTTTGTTTGTCTTTCTATATTTAATGATGATGTTTTGTTGGGGTGACATGAAGAATGAATAAACTCTTCATTATTATATCATTTATTTATGTTTGATGTTTTGATCCATAATTTATGTTCATAAGATTAAGTTACCTTAGGGATAACAGCGTAATTGTTTTTGAGAGCTCATATCGACAAAGCAGATTCCGACCTCGATGTTGGATTAAGAAAAATTTTGGGTGCAGTAGCCCAGTAATTAAGTCTGTTCGACCTTTAAATTCTTACATGATCTGAGTTCAGACCAGCGTGAGCCAGGTCGGTTTCTATCCTAAGATTATTAATTCATATTAGTACGAAAGGACCATATGGTTGAATATTTTTTATTTTATTGATCAATATTAATTAAATTACTATTTTGACAGATTAATGTGTTGAATTTAGAATTCATTTATGTAGATTTTTTCTACAAATAGTATTGATACTTTATGATTTATTTATGTTTATTTTGAATTTTCTGTTATTAGTTATTTGTGTTTTAATTAGTGTTGCTTTTTTAACTTTATTAGAGCGTAAGGTTTTAGGTTACATCCAAATTCGAAAGGGCCCAAATAAAGTAGGTTTTGTAGGAATTCCTCAACCCTTTAGTGATGCTATTAAGTTAATTTGTAAGGAGCAGCCAATTCCTATTATATCTAATTATTTACTTTATTATTTTTCTCCTGTTTTTAATTTAATAATTTCCTTGGCTGTTTGAGTAATTTTCCCTTACTGAACATATATGTGTTCTTTTTCTTATGGATTTTTGTTTTTCTATGTTTTGCTAGATTAGGTGTTTATATAGTTATAATTGCTGGTTGGTCTTCTAATTCAAATTATTCTTTACTAGGTTCTCTTCGTTCTGTTGCTCAAACAATTTCATATGAAGTTTGTTTGGCTTTAATTTTATTATCTTTAATTATTTTAATTGGTAGTTTTAACATGTTTGATTTTATAAATTATCAGCTTTATTGTTGATTTATTATTATTTCTTTTCCTTTGGCTTTAGCTTGTTTTGCTTCTTGTTTAGCTGAAACAAACCGTACTCCTTTTGACTTTGCCGAAGGTGAATCTGAGTTAGTTTCAGGGTATAATATTGAATATGGTGCAGGCGGTTTTACTTTAATTTTTTTAGCTGAGTATACAAGAATTGTTTTTATAAGAATTTTATTAGCTTTAATTTTTTTAGGTGGTGATTTTTATTCTTTTATATTTTTTATTAAGCTTGCTGTTCTGTCCTTTGGGTTTATTTGAGTTCGGGGGACATTACCACGTTTTCGTTATGATAAGTTAATGTACTTAGCTTGAAAAAGTTTTTTGCCTTTATCTTTAAATTTTTTTATTTTCTTTGTCGGTTTAAAGATTTTATTTATTTCATTTATTTAGTGAAATTTTTTAAGAAAAGTTAATAGAAGAGTTAAACTTCTAGTTCTATGTTTTCAAATGATATGCTTTTCCTAAGCTAATTAACTTATTATTCCTTAATTAGTTTATCTCATGCGTTTGCAATATGTACATTAACACCTATTAATTATAACTTTGAAGGTTATTAGTTTAGTCAACTTAAGTCCTTAGTATAATGAGATTAAGGTTGATGTTGAGATTCATCCTATTGTTGAAATTATTACTGTTATAGGGTGAATAATTCTTGATTTTTGAGACTTTATTTTTATAGATCATGAATTTTCTGTGTATGATATAATTAGGGCTGAGAATCTAATACATATATAATAAAAAGTGTAATTGTAGTTAATACAACCATAATGGTTATAATAGTTGTTATGTTATTTTCTATTAATGATTGTATTACAATTCATTTTGGTAGAAATCCAAGGAATGGTGGCAAACCACCTAGGGATAGAAGAGATAAAAATATTATAAATTTAATTTCAGTTTTTATATTTCTGGCTGAATAAATTTGGTTTATAAAAAATAGATTTATTTGCTTAAATAATAAGACCATAATTAATCTTAATAGTGAGTAAATAATAAAGTATAATTCTCAGACGTTTTCTCTAACTGTTAGAGATCTAATTATTCACCGTAAATGTCTAATTGAGGAATATGCTAGAAGTTGTCGTAGAGACGTTTGATTTAAACCACCCATTGCCCCAAAATAATTCTTAGAATGATAATTGTTCAAACGAAAGTTCTTAGTTGAATACAGTAAGATAACACCATTATTGGGGCAATTTTTGTCATGTTATTAGTGTTAAACAGTTATTTCATCATGAAGCTCCTATTACTTCTGGAAATCAGAAATGAAAGTGTGCAGCCCCGATCTTTAATAATAATCTAGATCTGATAATTATTGATGGAATAAATTCTGTTTCTCGTTCTATTGGATATTTTATTTGAATCAGCAAAATTGAAAATAATAGTATTGTCGATGCTATTGCTTGGACAATAAAATATTTAATTGATGATTCATTCATTATTATATTTTTATTTCTTGTTAGGAGCGGAATAAATGAAAGTAAGTTGATCTCAAGTCCTATTCAAACTCCAAATCAGGAGTTTGATGAAATTGACAGGATCGTTCCTATCATTAATGTTGATAGGAAGAGAAGTTTTGTAGAGTTGTTGGTCATTAAAATGGAGAGGATTGATACCTCTATAAATATAATTATATATTTTTTCTATAATTAAATTATTTAATTAATTAATATTTAAGTTAACTTAATACAAAGTTAATTTTATAATAATAACATATTACATTAATTTTCATAAATGTTTTAAATATACATTTTTCGAGGTATTCAATTCTATCCTATTAATCAGATTTTATTCTGAATTATAGTAGTTGCTGTAAGCTTATTAACAAGAATTGGTAAACGACCTGTTGAAGAACCTTACATCATAACAGGACAAATTTTAACAATCATCTACATTACATACTTCTTAATTAATGTACATATTGCAAACGCATGAGATAAACTAATTAAGGAATAATAAGTTATTTAGCTTAGGAAAAGCACAGAACGAAGAGAACCTAGTAAAGAATAATTTGAATTAGAAGACCAACCAGCAATTATAACAGTATAAACACCTAATCTAGTACAACATAAAAAAAACAAAAATCCATAAGAAAAAGAACATATATAAGTTAAGTAAGGGAAAATTACTCAAACAGCAAAGGAAATTATTAAATTAAAAACAGGAGAAAAATAATAAAGTAAATAATTAGATATAATAGGAATTGGCTGCTCCTTACAAATTAACTCAATAGCATCACTAAAGGGCTGAGGAATTCCTACAAAACCTACTTTATTTGGGCCCTTTCGAATTTGGATGTAACCTAAAACCTTACGCTCTAATAAAGTTAAAAAAGCAACACTAATTAAAACACAAATAACTAATAACAGAAAATTCAAAATAAACATAAATAAATCATAAAGTATCAATACTATTTGTAGAAAAAATCTACATAAATGAATTCTAAATTCAACACATTAATCTGTCAAAATAGTAATTTAATTAATATTAATCAATAAAATAAAAAATATTTCAACCATATGGTCCTTTCATACTAATATGAATTAATAATCTTAGGATAGAAACCGACCTGGCTCACGCCGGTCTGAACTCAGATCATGTAAGAATTTAAAGGTCGAACAAACTTAAATACTGGGCTACTGCACCCAAAATTTTTCTTAATCCAACATCGAGGTCGCAATCTGCTTTGTCGATATGAGCTCTCAAAAACAATTACGCTGTTATCCCTAAGGTAACTTAATCTTATGATCATAAATTATGGATCAAAACATCAAACAAATAAATGATATAATAATGAAGAGTTTATTCATTCTTCATGTCACCCCAACAAAACATCATCATTAAATATAGAAAGACAAACAAAAAACTATATAAAAATAAAATGTTAAGCTCTATTGGGTCTTCTCGTCCTAAAGAAAAATTTAAGCCTTTTGACTCAAAAGTTAAATTAAAAAATTTATTAAGAGACAGTTGATTTCTCGTCAAGCCATTCATTCCAGCCACTAATTAAGAGACTAATGATTATGCTACCTTTGCACGGTCAAAATACCATGGCTCCTTAAAAATCTGCTCAGTGAGCAGGCCAGACCTCAAAGTATTTTCAAGAGGACATGTTTTTGATAAACAGGCGGAAATCAATTTTGCCTAGTTCCTTACAATAAATTCACAAGGTAAAAATTATATACAAATAAATATACTAATTCTATCATTATTACAAAAATTTTAAAATTAAATAAATAATCTTAATAAAAAACCTCAAATAATTATAATCTTGGAGATAGCTGGTTTAAAGCTTACTATTATATTTTATAAAACAAATTATAGGTTATTAACTTCAAAGCTTATCCGTTAAAGAATAAATAAGTTAATATTTATACTTAAAAAATTAAATAAAAACAATTAACTTCAAAAAATTAATTTTTTTCTTAAGAAACTAGATATCTTGGGAAACGATTAACATGTCATTTCCATAAATAATTTAATAATAATTATGATACATTAACTATAAATTACTTATGAATCAAATCGAGACAAGTAAAGTGAATACTAAAATTTTGATAAACCCTGATACAAAAGGTACAATAAATAAAATCTATTTTTAAAAATTTAAAATAATATTTCATAAAACAATTACATTACCAATAAACTATAATCTAAAAAATCAATTCTACAAAATTTACTAAGACAAAATTCGACAAAATTATTTTTATTAAATCATTAAATAAAAAAAAATAAATATAATAAAATAAATAATCAAGATATCCTGATTTGCACAGAAGAATTTTCAGTGTAAATGAAACACTTTACTAATAAGTTATATCTTGAAACTCTTACTAGATACACTTTCCAGTACATCTACTATGTTCCGACTTATCTCATCTAAATTGAATCTAAATTTAAAAAATGAAATAGAATAATCAATAATGAGAGCGACGGGCGATGTGTACACACCTCAGAGCTAATATCAGTTAAAGTAAATTGCTATCAAATCCACGTTCATTAATAGTATTTCACCATCAAATCCGTTATAAACAAAAATCTATTGTAACCCACCTCCTCTTAACTATAAGCTGCACCTTGACCTGAAATATTTTATAATTATAAATCTTGAGAATTATAACTCTAAAAAGATTCTCTGATAACGGAGATATACAAACAAATAAATTAAGTAGAGTAAATCATGTATTATCAATCACGGGATAGGTTCCTCTGAATGGAATGAGATACCGCCAAATTCTTTGGGTTTAAAGTCCTTAACTAATAGTACCCTGGTAAATATAATTAACATTTAAAATAATAGGGTACCTAATCTTAGTTTATTATTTAAATTTCACAGATTCATAAAAAGTGCTATAAATAAATTTTAACATTTCACTTTACAAATTTATATTTTAACACTAAAAATATAAACAACTGTTTTAACCAATAATATTCACTTGTATCAATCGTATAACCGTGGCTGCTGGCACGAATTATGCCGATACTAAATCAATTGCTAAATCCAAAATCACTTGATAATTAAATCAAATTACTGCAAAATAGAACATTTAGTTTAATAAAACTTACATATAATACAAAAAAAAGTGAATAATATAAGCATGAATAAAACATATGAAAACAAAATAAGAAATTCAAAAATTTATAAAATTAAAAAAAAATAAAAGATTCAAATATTTAAAGAAAAAAAGAAAAAAAACACAAATAGTGAAAAAAAAAGAAACGCACCCTTGAATGACCACAACAACTTCTTTATTATATATAAATAAAGTTTAATATGGAACATGTATACCATTAAATGTATTATATTATTTCTTATTTAATCTTTCTTTTCACTAATAATAAAGAAAGATTAAATACTATAATAAATAAATTTTATACAATTATGTAAATTAATGTAATATGTTATTATTATAAAATTAACTTTATATTAAGTTAACTTAAATATTAATTAATTAAATAGTTTAATTATAGAAAATATATAATTATATTATTATAATTAATATAATTATTTATATTAATATAATATTTTATATTTAATAATTTCAATTATATTTATTATATCCAATTGTAATACTATTTAATATTAATTTACATGTTATTATATAATTTACAATATAATAACCTATTTTAAGCTAAAAACATAAGTAGCTATAATCCTAGGTTAATAAATGTATTAAAATAATCATTTAATAATAATTAAATAACATTATAGGTATTTAAATTTAATTAAATTTAATATATTATTATAAATTATTTATTATATATAATATATACTCAAATTATCCGAACCGAGATAAATTAATTAGAAATTACCAAAATGATACATAAACAAATTTTTAAAAAAATTTTTAATTTATATACTAAATATAAATGAAGTGCCTGATTAAAGGGTTACCCTGATAGGGTAAATCAAGTAAATAAAAATTACCTTCATTAAAAATTACATAAGACAGAATTAAACTTCCTCCTTTAGTATCAATAACTAACGTGCATCATACACCTTAATGTAAAAAGGTAAGCTAAACAAGCTAATGGGTTCATATCCCATTTATAGAGGTATCAATCCTCTCCTTTTTAATGACCAACAACTCTACAAAACTTCTCTTCCTATCAACATTAATGATAGGAATGATCCTGTCCATTTCATCAAACTCCTGATTTGGAGTTTGAATAGGACTTGAGATCAACTTACTTTCATTTATTCCACTCCTAACAAGAAATAAAAATATAATAATAAATGAATCATCAATTAAATATTTTATTGTCCAAGCAATAGCATCGACAATACTATTATTTTCAATTTTGCTGATTCAAATAAAATATCCAATAGGATGTGAAACAGAATTTATTCCATCAATAATAATCAGATCTAGATTATTATTAAAGATCGGGGCTGCACCCTATCATTTCTGATTTCCAGAAGTAATAGGAGCTTCAAGATGAAATAACTGTTTAACACTAATAACATGACAAAAATTGCCCCAATAATGGTGTTATCTTACTGTATTCAACTAAGAACTTTTGTTTGAACAATTATCATTCTAAGAATTATTATTGGGGCAATAGGTGGTTTAAATCAAACGTCTCTACGACAACTTCTAGCATATTCCTCAATTAGACATTTAGGGTGAATAATTAGATCTCTAACAGTTAGAGAAAACGTCTGAGAATTATACTTTGTTATTTACTCACTATTAAGATTAATTAAGGTCTAATTATTTAAGCAAATAAATCTATTTTTTATATACCAAATTTATTCAGCCAGAAATATAAAAACTGAAATTAAATTTATAATATTTTTATCTCTTCTATCCCTAGGTGGTTTGCCACCATTCCTTGGATTTCTACCAAAATGAATTGTAATACAATCATTAATAGAAAATAACATAACAACTATTATAACCATTATGGTTGTATTAACTACAATTACACTTTACTATTATATACGTATTAGATTCTCAGCCCTAATTATATCATACACAGAAAAATCATGATCTATATAAGTAAAGTCTCAAAAATCAAGAATTATTCTCCCTGTAACAGTAATAATTTCAACAATAGGATTAATCTCAACATCCACCTTAATCTCATTATACTAAGGACTTAAGTTAACTAAACTAATAACCTTCAAAGTTATAATTAAAAGAATAATCTTTTAGGCCTTAGTAAAATTTCACACCTCTAGAATTGCAGTCTAGAATCATAATTGAATATAAGGCCTTAAAGATGGTAAGAGAGAAACATCTCATAAGTAGATTTACAGTCTACCACCTTAAATTCAGCCATCTTACCGCAAAAATGATTATTCTCAACAAACCATAAGGATATTGGTACTTTATACTTCTTATTTGGAGCATGAGCAGGGATAGTAGGAACATCAATAAGAATACTTATTCGTGCTGAACTCGGCCAGCCAGGATCTCTAATAGGAGATGACCAAATTTATAATGTTATTATTACAGCACACGCATTTGTAATAATTTTTTATAGTAATACCTATTATAATTGGTGGATTTGGTAATTGGCTTGTACCATTAATAATTGGTGCACCAGATATAGCATTCCCACGAATAAATAATATAAATTTTTGATTACTACCGCCTTCACTAACCCTTCTTGTTACATCTTCTATAGTAGATAACGGTGCTGGTACAGGGTGAACAGTTTACCCCCCTCTTGCAGGAGCTATCGCACATGGAGGGGCATCTGTAGACCTGGCTATTTTCTCACTTCATTTAGCAGGTGTATCATCTATTCTTGGTGCAGTAAACTTCATTACAACAGCAATTAATATACGATCAGAAAGTATAACTCTAGATCAAACACCTTTAATTGTATGATCTGTAGCTATTACAGCCCTTCTCCTCCTTTTATCGCTTCCAGTATTAGCAGGAGCTATTACTATACTACTAACAGATCGTAATTTAAATACATCATTCTTTGACCCTGCGGGAGGAGGCGACCCAATTCTATATCAACACTTATTTTGATTCTTTGGGAACCCAGAAGTTTACATTTTAATTCTCCCTGGATTTGGAATTATCTCTCACATTGTATGTCAAGAAAGAGGAAAAATTGAATCATTTGGAACACTAGGTATAATTTATGCTATATTATCAATTGGACTAATAGGATTTATTGTATGAGCACATCACATATTTACAGTAGGAATAGACGTTGACACACAAGCTTACTTTACATCAGCAACAATAATTATTGCTGTACCTACAGGAATTAAGGTATTCAGATGATTAGCTACACTATATGGAACTAAATTCAAATTCAATCCACCACTATTATGAGCTTTAGGATTTATTTTTCTATTCACAATTGGTGGACTAACAGGGTTAGTATTAGCAAACTCATCACTTGACATTGTATTACATGATACATACTATGTAGTGGCCCACTTCCATTATGTATTATCCATAGGAGCAGTATTTGCAATCATAGGAGGTGTTATTCAATGATACCCATTATTTACAGGATTAACTATAAATAATACATGATTAAAAATCAATTTACAATTATATTTATTGGGGTAAACTTAACATTCTTCCCTCAACATTTCCTAGAACTAGCAGGAATACCACGACGATATTCAGATTATCCAGATGCATATACATCGTGAAATGTAGTGTCAAGAGTTGGATCTACAATTTCTATTGTAGGAATTATTATATTTATTGTAATTATATGAGAAAGAATGGTTACACACCGTGCAATCATATTTAGAGCTAATATAAGAAGATCAACAAAATGACTACAAAATAACCCACCTGCAGAACACAGCTACTCAGAACTACCATTAATTTCTAGATTCTAATATGGCAGATTAGTGCAGTAGATTTAAGCTCTACAAATAAAGGTTTGACCTTTTATTAGAAAATTCATTAATGGCAACATGATCAAATTTATCCCTTCAAGATGGAGCTTCCCCATTAATGGAGCAACTATCATTCTTCCACGATCATACTATAGTCGTATTATTATTAATTACAGTAATTGTAGGATTGTAGGTTATATATTATTTATTGCCTATACAAAACGAAACATACTTCACGGACATTTAATTGAAACAATCTGAACAGCACTACCAGCAATTACACTAATTTTTATTGCACTCCCATCATTATGACTATTATATTTACTTGATGATTCAGTAGATGCAATAATTACAATTAAAACAATTGGATGACAATGATACTGAAGATATGAATATTCAGATTTTATAGACGTAGAATTTGACACTTATATAACACCAGAACAAGACCTAGAAAATGACGGATTTCGACTCCTAGATGTAGATAACCGAACAATTCTACCAATAAATACGGAAGTACGAGTATTAACAAGAGCATCAGACGTTCTACACTCATGAGCAGTACCTGCATTAGTGGTTAAAATTGACGCAACGCCAGGTCGACTAAACCAAGGAACACTTACAATAAACCGACCTGGACTGCTCTTTGGACAATGTTCAGAAATCTGTGGAGCAAACCATAGATTCATACCAATTGTAATTGAAAGAACTTCAGTAAACTTATTTACCAAGTGATTATCTAAGATAATCTAAGGAGTTAGTTAAAATATATAACATTAGAGTGTCAATCTAAAATAACTAAACAATTAGTACACCTTGAAATACATCAGATGACTGAAAGTAAGTAATGGTCTCTTAAACCAAAAAATAGTAAATTAACGACTACTTCTGATGGGGAAATTTAACCCAAATCCCTCAAATATCCCCTCATATGATTCTCCCTATTCATTATATTTTCGGCTACATTAATTTTAATTAATCAAATAAACTTTTTCTCATTTAAACCAAATCTTATTAAAAGAGCAGAAAAAAGAACAAATGATATAAAAAACTTAAATTGAAAATGATAACAAATTTATTCTCAACATTTGATCCATCAACTAATATCTTCAATTTATCATTAAATTGAACTAGAACATTCTTAGGATTATTATTAATCCCATCAATGTTTTGACTTACACCATCACGAATTAATATTATTTGAAATAAACTAAACCTAACCTTACACAATGAATTTAAAACATTACTAGGATCAAATACTATTTAATAATTTCATAGGATTATTCCCTTACATCTTTACTAGAACAGGACATTTAGCATTAACATTTGCAGTCGCTCTACCTATATGATTAAGATTTATGTTATTTGGATGAATTAATCATACCAATCATATATTTACACACCTTGTTCCTCAAGGAACACCGCCTGCATTAATATCATTTATAGTATTAATTGAAACAACTAGAAATGTCATTCGACCGGGTACATTAGCAGTACGACTAGCAGCAAATATAATTGCAGGACACTTACTATTAACATTACTCGGAAATACAGGACCATCTATAGCAATAAACTTAATCTCACTATTAATTATTGGACAAATACTTCTATTAATTCTAGAATCAGCAGTAGCAATAATTCAAGCTTATGTTTTCTCAATTTTAAGAACTTTATATTCTAGAGAAGTATACTAAACCTATGTTAACAACTCATTCAAATCACCCATTCCACTTAGTAGATTATAGACCTTGACCATTAACAGGAGCAATTGGAGCAATAGTTTTAGTATCAGGATTAGCAAAATGATTTCACCTATTTAACATTAACTTATTTATAATTGGATTTGGAATTACCTTACTAACTATAATCCAATGATGACGAGATGTAGTACGAGAAGGAACATACCAAGGACTACATACGGGATTTGTATCAATTGGATTACGATGAGGAATAATTTTATTTATTGCATCAGAAGTACTATTCTTTGTTTCATTTTTCTGAGCATTTTTAGAAGAAGACTAGCACCTACTATTGAACTAGGGATATTATGACCCCCAATAGGAATTCAACCTTTTAATCCTATACAAATTCCATTACTTAATACAGCTATTCTTTTAGCATCAGGAGTAACAGTAAAATGAGAACATCATAGTTTAATAGAATCTAACCATACTCAAGCATTACAAGGACTATTCTTCACAGTATTATTAGGACTATACTTCACTATACTTCAAGCATATGAGTATTGAGAAGCACCCTTCACCATTGCAGATGCAGTTTATGGATCAACATTCTTTGTTGCAACAGGATTCCATAGGCTACATGTAATTATTGGAACAATCTTCTTATCAACATGTCTACTTCGACATTCAATAAATCAATTCTCACCAAGACACCACTTTGGATTTGAAGCAGCAGCATGATACTGACACTTGTAGATGTAGTGTGATTATTCTTATACATCTCTATTTATTGATGAGGTAGATAATTGTTTTTCTAGTATAAATAGTACATTTGACTTCCAATCAAAAAGCTTGATATTAATCAAGAAAAACAATCCTAATTCTATCTACAAGAATTTTTATTAGATTTATTATCCCAATAATTGTTATAATCCTTGCAACAACATTATCAAAAAAATTAATTAATGACCGAGAAAAAAGCTCACCATTTGAGTGTGGATTTGACCCAAAAAGATCAGCACGAATACCCTTCTCACTTCGATTCTTCTTAATTGCAGTAATTTTCTTAATTTTTGATGTAGAAATCGCACTAATCCTCCCAAATGTAATTATTTTTAAAACTTCAGACATTATAATCTGAACAATATCAACAATATTTTTTATTATAGTATTACTAGGAGGACTATATCATGAATGAAATCAAGGAGCTTTACAATGAGCAGAATAAAGGGTTGTAGTTAACTATAACATTTGGGTTGCATTAAAAAAGTATTGATATAATCAATCAACCTTAAATAGAATAAGAAGCGAAATATAGCAGTCAGTTTCGACCTGGAAGGTTGGTAAATAAAATACCCTTATTCTTATTAATTGGAGCCAAAAAGAGGCGTATTACTGTTAATAATATAATTGAACTATAAAGTTCCAATTAAGGAAATGTAAAGCCAATATGAAAGCTGCAAACTTTTTATATTAGCGGTTAAATTGCGTTAACATTTCTAAAATTTATATAGTTTAAGTAAAACATTACATTTTCACTGTAAAAATAATATATGTATATTTCTAAATACCTAAAAGTAAAAATACTTCCTTAACATCTTCAGTGTCACGCTCTAATCATAAGCTATTTAAGTAAACGAAAAATAATATCACCAAAATAAACATTCAAAAAATAAAAGTTAAAAGATAAATCTTAAAATTAGAATCATATCAACCTTTTATATAACCAATTAAATAAATAAACAGTCTATATAAACCATGACCACCAAATAATTCACCCCAACCATAATCAAATGATTTAGATGAATAATAACCCAATTTTAAAGGAATATATCTAATAAACTTGGTTGAAAGAAAAGGTATAAACCACATAGAACCAGCTAATCTGACAAAAGAAAGTATACTTAAAGAAAATAAATTTTGAGAAAAATCAAAATTAGAAATAAGATAACCCAAATAAGCACCCAAAACAACCACAGTAATAGTTAAAAACTTTAAATAATAAGGCAAAGCAATCACATGAGGAATAGGAAAAATTAATCAAGACAAATGACTGCCACCAAAAACAGCAACAAATAATAAACCAATTATACCAAACGAAATATAATAACCCTTAGCATCAAAAGAAAATCTAGAATAACAATTATTATCACCAGATATTGAATAATAAGAAAGACGAAAAGAATAAGAAGCAGTTAAGCCAGTAGAAAAGAAATAAATAAAAAAAATTAAACAATTAATCCATCTTAAACAACCCATTTCAAGAATTAAATCCTTTGAATAAAAACCTGCTAAAAATGGTATACCACACAAAGGCAAACTAGAAACATTAAAACAAACTGAAGTTAAAGGCATAAAATTAACAATAGAACCTATAAAACGAATGTCCTGAGAATCCTTTAAATTGTGAATTATTGAACCTGCACACATAAACAATAAAGCCTTAAATAAAGCAGGAGCTAATAAATGAAAAAATGCAAGTTTTGGGTAACCCATAGCCAAAAATCTTATTATTAAACCAAGTTGTCTTAAAGTAGAAAGAGCAATAATTTTCTTCAAATCAAATTCAAAATTCGCCCCCAAACCAGCCATAAATATAGTTATACAACCAATTAAAAGCAAAAATCAACCACAATTATAAGTAACTAATATTGGTCTGAAACGAATTAATAAATAAACCCCAGCAGTAACAAGAGTAGAAGAATGGACCAAAGCAGAAACAGGAGTAGGAGCAGCCATAGCAGCAGGAAGCCAAGAAGAAAAAGGAATTTGAGCTCTTTTAGTTATAGCTGCAAAAACAATTAATATAGTAATAAGCTTTACTTCAAAAGAATTAGAAATAAAATATAATAATAAATATAATTTCAACCACCAAAATTTAATATTCAAGCAATAGAAATTAAAATAGCAACATCACCAATACGATTAGAAAGTGCAGTTAATATACCCGCACTATAAGGTTTTACATTTTGGTAGTAAATAACTAAACAATAAGAAACTAAACCTAAAAAAATCCCATCCTAATAAAATTCTAATCAAATTAGGACTAATAATTAAAAAACCTATAGAAAGAATAAATATTAAAACAATAATAATAAAACGATTTATATTTTTTTCTCCAGATATATAATCCTCTCTATAATAAATAACCAAAGAAGAAATACACATAACAAAAGACATAAAAATAAGAGACATTCAATCCAAAATTAAAGTCATCCTATATATATATATATATATATATACAATAATTTATTTTAGTTTAATATTAATATTCACTTAAAGTGTATAAACACTTGTCAATCAAGAATTGTTTCAGTTTCACTTTGAATAAGTTCCCTTTGTGGCACCTTATAGAGCTCGGTAATCTGTTGTACCATATTTGACCACTAATGCATGGCCTATGGTTTGTTGTTTTTTATTTTGTTCTTTGTCTGTAGTAGCAGTCTTTATTTCTTGTATTATAGGCATGCATATCAGAACACTGTTTCTTTGTTTTGATGTGTCACAAAAAATATAATTAATTTGTAAAGATACAGTAAGTAGACTGTGAGGTATTTATGATGAACAAAGATTTCCCTGCATGAATCTCTATACCCTAATCCATAGATAATTCTGATTGCTCTTTTCTGTAGGGTTAATATTCTGTTCATATGTATGTTGGCAGCACAACCCCTTATCTCTATCCCATAATTAATCTGTGCAAAAATGGTTCCATAATAAATTGTTTTTAATGTCTGATGTGGAACTACTTTTGATAATTGGCTGATTAGATCTAATGAACTGCTGATTTTATTGCATAAAAATTTGATATGGTTTACCCATCTTAGATTTTCATCTAGGTGAATACCTAGAAATCTGCAGCCTTCTGTGTCCACTACTTCAATTCCACCTATGTTACTGATAGAGGTTTGGTGTGAGTTTGTAAGTTTAAATGGCAATAACTGAGATTTACTGATATTAACTTTCAAACCTTGATCTTGGAAATAAGTAGTTATTTGCTGTAGTCCCTCAGTTGCTACCAACGTAAACTCATCATTTTGTTTACCAAGAAATAACAGAGAGGTATCGTCTGCATAGGTTACCAATTGGGAGTTGAAAGGTTGCTCTATATCATTTATGTACACCAGGAAAAGGAAAGGTCCCAAAATTGAGCCCTGGGATACACCTTGTGTGACTGTCTCATATTTGGACTGGAAATTAATGATCTGATTATTGATTTTGTAAGTCAGCTTTGTACACTGCATGCGGTTAAATAAATATGTAGCCAGCAATTGCATGGATGCAGCATTTACATTGTATGACTCAAGTTTACTTAAAAGTAACTCATGGTTTACCGAGTCAAAGGCTTTAGTAAGGTCTAGAAATATGCCAGCTGTTTGCATTCCTTGATCAAGGGCACCATACGTTTTGTGAAGAAATTCCGTAGTTGCTGTGATAGTGCTATGATCTTTTCGGAATCCGTGTTGTGTCTCTGTTAGGAACTTATTTTTCAAGAAATAGTCACTAAGTTGTGTCAGCAGCACAACTTCAAATACTTTGCTGAAGACAGGTATTAATGATATGGGCCTGAAATTTGAAACCTCTTCCTTGGATCCTTTTTTATGCACTGGTTTAACTGTGCTCCATTTCAATACATTTGGAAATTTATGTTCTCTGACACTGCAGTTTACCAGGTGGGTGATTATTTTAACTAATTCCTTATTACATTTTTTAATCATGATACTACTCAAACCATCCCATCCAGATGAGAACTTATTCTTTAGGTTATTTATTATCCTGCCTATTTCTTTTTCACTTACTTGTTTGAATTCAAAAGGTGGCTCTTCAAAAGGGCAGAGCTTTACCTCACTACTCACAACTGTGTTATTAATTGGACTAACAGCTGCAGATATAAAGTATTTATTGAAAATATTGCAGACTTTATTAGGATCTTTAATTGTGTTTCCTTCATGTCTTATAATTAAAATTTCAGTTTCTGGCTTTGGTGTGGCTTTGCGAAATTGATTTATAATTCTCCACGAGTTCTTGGCTATATTGTCTGATTGAGCTATTTCACTGCTGTATATCTGTTTTCTTAGATTTGAAAGCTCTTTCTTAAAGATTTTCTTGGTTTCGTTGTACTTGGCCTTAAAAACCTGCAGGTTTGTTGACTTGTGTAACACATCCAGGTCCTGGATGTTTTGCCTGAGTTTTACCATATTTGCTGGAAGTATCAGTCTGTTGGTTTTTGCACTTTGGTTATGGGTGAACACTCTTTGTATTTTCTTGACAGGGCAGCATCTGTCAATGTGTCTTAACATAGTATCATAGAATTTGGCCCATTTGTTTTCAGATCCTTCAGTCTGGTAAACCAGATCCCAGTCCTCTATAGCTAATTTATTTCTTAGGGCAAGGATGTTACCCTCTTTTAGGATTCTTTTATTTTCGATAACTTTTGTCATTTTTGGGATGCTTGTGTTTACATACTCTACAAGCTGGCATTTGTGGTCAGAGTAGTGAAAATCCATATTCCAGCACCTAACACTGTATTTAATATGTTTACATAGTATAACGTAATCAGTTCTGCTAGATATGGACTTTGTTACCCTGGTATCACTATTTACTACATTCATGAGATTATATGAGTTAAGAGTACCTATTAACCTCATATTACACAAACTGGAAGATTTTGCCTCAATATTCAGATCACCAAGTATAGTTAGGTCACTGGGACCACAACGTCCCACTACTCTACTAAATATGTCTATGAAGCTAACTACATCAGCCTTTGGTGGATGGTAAATCCCAATAAATTTATGTTTTCTCATAACCTCTCTACACTCTTTGGTGTGGAATTCAATGCCTGTCACTTCAATCAAGCCTTCTTTGTTGTACTGGTCTAGATAGTTTATTTTCTTGTACTCGAGATTCTCACTAATGTAAACTGCCACACCACCACCCTTATGTTGCTGTCTACAATAACTATTTGCTAAGGAGTAGCCCTCTAGTTTACAGTAAATAATTTCATCAGATTTTAATCCACGCTCAGTTAATACTACTATATGAGGTGACTGCTCACTTAAAAAAACCTGTAATATATTAAGCTTATTTCTAAGGTACTGTATGTTTAGGTGCATGAGCCTTAGTGGTATTTTTAACTGGTCACTCTGATTATATTCCTTTAAAATGTACTGAGTTGGTTCACTAGTTATGATCCCAGTTACAATTCAAAGGGTAAGAGAAAGTGTATCCTGAAACAAATGTAAACAAAATGTTTAATAAGCTCATGACAATTTTTAAACTAATATTTGAGGAATCATTCCCCAAAACACAGAATTCCACTGGAACTTCAAAAAAATGTGTGTGTGACAAGAGATATCAAAAATTCCTCTGGTACTCTAAGGTCTCTCACATCCATCAAAATCAGCTAGACTGATACAGCTTTTTCAGAATTTTACAAAAATTGCAGGAGAACTTACAGGAAGTTATTGCTATCTGCAACTTACAAACAGTAAAACATTACTGAAGGCAAATAACAAAAGCAAAGCAATCTGGTACATAAACAAACAGGAGACACCAAATGTTGAACAGAAACACTTGGAAACTCAGATTAGAAGCAAAAATGTTCAAATCAGCAACCCAAAGGAAGTAGCACTCTTTGTGAATGAATACAAATGCCATTACTATGAAACTGCAAGAGAAATTTCCAGATGCATATTTTCTACACCACCAGAACTAGCCACCGCATTCATTGGTGCTCTTTCCAACTACAGAGAAAGATGTTGCACAGGTAACACACCAATGAAACAATAAGAAATGCAGGGGTTCAATGAGATTCAAGTCAGTGTCCCTAAAAAATTTATAAACAACATAAAAAACCTTTTAACAATAATAATTAATATTTCAAATCTGGCAGCTTTCCTGTATACCTGAAAAAAGCAAAAGTAGTACCAATAGAATAAAATGGTGATGCAGAAAAAGTAGAAAACCACAAACCAATTTTTTTTGTTACCTTGTTTTCCCATGACAATAGAAACCATATAGGAAAACAGGCTAATGGAGTACTAAAATAAATACAACTCTCTCTGCAGTGAACAATTCATTTTCAGGCCCAGAAGAGGCACATGGTCAGCTAAAACACTGTTTACTAAAATAGTACCCGAAGTATGAGACAAAGGCAAGAATACAACATGCATTTTTTTATCTATTGAAGGCATTTGACACAGTTAACCATAGAATTTTATTACACAAATTAGACCTATTAGGAATAAGGGTATGGCAAAAAAAGTGGTTTAAGTCATACTTGGAAAAGTGGGTGCAAGATATTAAAATCTCACATATTTCTAAAAGACTAGCAGTAAAACATTTATCAGATAAAAAATATATTAACTTACACTGGTCAACCAGAATATGATGACCACTGACCTACTATCGATATAAATCGATCCACATGATAGCAGAATCAGCTGGTTAACAATGACTGGTAATAAGACACACCGATTGTGTTTGTAGTAACAGTGAGGATGCTGTCTGTGTGTAGAAAGGGAAAGGCATGCAATCTATCTGAGTCTGAGTGAGGGCAGATTCTGATGGCCTAGAAGCCTGGCACAAGAATTTCCGAAACTACATGAGTTGTTGAGTATTTGAGGAGTGTTGTGGTGAGTGTCCTTGACACATGATGAAAAAAAGGTAAAACCATGTCCAGACATCGCAGGGTTGTGTGGCCACACCTCATTACAAACGTTGGATGTCACAGGCTGGGCAAACTGGTTAAGCAGACATGTGGCTGGGCAGGGTACAAGTGTGTCTGAACATGCAGTGCACCAAACACTCCTAATGATTGGTCTCGACAGCTGATGACCTATGCATGTGCCAGTGTTGATACTATGACATTGGCAGCTACTACTGAAATGGGCAAGTGACCATCAGCACTGGACATAGGCGCACTAGCAGAGAATAGCATGGTCTGATGAATCCAGATAGCTTCTTCATCATACCAATGAGTGGATGCGAATTCATTATCTTCTAGGGGAACAGCACACGTAATGTGGGATGCAGACAAGCTGGCAGCAGCTCTGTTATGCTCTTGGGAACATTCATGTGGTCCTCCAAGGGTCCAGTGGAGCATATGTAAAGCACCAATATAGCCAACAAGTGTCATACACTGGTTGCAGACACTCATTCATGAAGGTCATGTTTCCTGATGACATTTTTCAACAAGATAATGCACTATGTCGCAAGGCCTGTAGAGGGGGGAGGGTGGTGGTGGTGGGGGGAGAATATGACTTTGGCGTGAATAGTACCCTCCGCCACACACCACTTGGTGGTTAATGGAGTATATATGTAGATGTAGACTTGTGTATCAAATGTGGTGCCAACCCCCTCCAGTGACCTACTGATACCTCATTGCTTCCATGTCACAATTCGTCTCTACTGTTATCTGCGCCAAAGGGGACATATCAGCTGTTACGTATGTGATCATATTTTCCTGGTTGATCTATGTAAGTATCACCCACGGAGGTGCACTTGGCCCAATCCTCCTCCTTATAAATCTAAATGATTCCCACAAGGTGTCGGGTAAGAGAAAAAAGACTGTTTGTTGATGACAGCATCATAGCGATCACTGACAGAAATTCAACACAGCTAACATAAAAATCCAATGAAGCTCGCCGAGACATTCACAACTGGTCATTAAAAATTAGAGTTATGTTGCGAGTTTGGTGGTCAAGCCCAGGACTCCAGATGACCAAGCTGAAGCCAGGACCCATTGCGCCATATTTTGTCAGGAGGCAGAGCAAGTTCAAGAACATTGAGGGGCAGTGCAGAGTGATAGAGCAGTATTTGGAATCATTTCTTTATTCAGCTAATTTACAGTATTCCATGGGTGAAGCATAGTGTTGGCATGCCACCCACAGCTCTGTTACATGAGTCCAGCTGGCTCAGCAACTTCCAGTATTCTGATGCTGCTACTGTTGTCATCAATGCCACTCAGCCAGAAGTCAGCCGTTGATCTGCCCAGTCTCCACTCGCCAAGGTGTCGTGTCTTGGCCAGCCACGCTCTGTCTGATCGCCACCTGCCAAGGTGTCATGTCTTGCGCCGTGTAGCTGCCCGCTATTCCGGATACTGCTACAGTCCCTGGTCCTCACCACTCTCCACCCCATTTGGCCTGCTCTGCCTGACCATGGGACGAAGGTGGATGTACTGGTCACCCATGGCCCTCGGGCCAACACTTCTCCCAGAACAGGACCGGTCTCCAACTCGCGCCCCCCTGGATGTGGTGTTGCAACTTGCCACTAGTGGTGTTTGCCAGGTGGCAACACCTGCCGCCATCCCTAGCGCTGTTGTGCCTCCCACAGTGTAAGCCTCTCCCAGACACCGGTATGCCAGGTGGGAAGCGAACATGGAAGGTAGATGGGAGAGGAACCGAGCCCCTCCTGGATGCTGTAGACTGCTGTAATTGCTCTCTTTCAGGCAGACAATGCAATCTCCAAGTTCCACACTGCCTTTCCATCCAACCCCTGTGTTGTGTCGCTGAAGGCGGAATATAGCCCGAACAAGTACATAGAAACAAAGTACAAGCTTATGTAGAATACCTATAACATTGCTGGCAGACTTGCCCCTATACGTGTAGACCAGCATAGGTCCATCCTGACGCTCAACTGACCTGCCACACTCTCTCTACCTAAAATTAGCTGTCTATTTATGCTGGTTTTCCCTTCGCTTCTGACATAGTGCCAGAGAGAGACAGAAATTAAGGCAGGGACAAATTGCCACATGCCTACCACTTACAAATTGGCCACCTGACTCTGGCCCAGTGCCCCTCCTCATACATCGTAATAACTTAAAGCAACGCTGTGGTTTCCTGACTCTATAAAAAAAAAAAAAAACGTGCGTGCAATTCCGCCATCACAGCTCTGTGCCTGCGAGTGCCATTTTCACGTTGCCTGGACTGCTGGCTGTTGACTATTACCACACTCTGCCAACGGCCGCAGATTTCATTGCCCAACCACACCTTCATTGAATTTTGATAAAATTTTCCTTTCACTCAATTAGGACTGACACTAGGGCAACAGTTACTTTAAAAGTGAAAAAGACAAACTGTATAAACTTTTGACTAAATGAAAAACCCAGTGATACTAAATTGAAAGTAAATTATAATTTCTTATATTGTGTAACTGATACCAAATTCTTGGGGATGAATGTAGACTGTTAGTTAAAATGAACAGTCATTCCTGATGTGGAAAGAGTCCTTCCGGATGCCATGAAGAGCACAGGGTGCAGCCAGCTGCAGGTGGTGGCACATGTCGGCACTAATGACGTGTGTCGCTTTGGATCTGAGGAATTTCTCTCTGGATTCCAGCGGCTATATGATTTGGTGAAGGCTGCCGGTCTTGCTTACGAGATGAAGGCAGAGCTCACCACCTGCAGCATCGTTCACAGAACCAACTGCGGACCTTTGGTGCAGAGCCTGGTGGAGGGTCTGAATCAGAGGCTCAGACGGTTTTGCGATCGTGTTGGCTGCAAATTCCTTGACTTGCGCCATAGGGTGGTGGGGTTTCGGGTTCCGCTGAATAGGTCAGGAGTTCACTACACTCAGCTCGAGGCTACACGGGTAGCGGAGGCTGTGAGGCGTGGACTGGGCGGTTTTTTAGGTTAGAAAGCCTCGGGGAAGTACTGGGTGGGCTGCAATCTCAAAGGGTGCATGGCAAATACAGGACGTGCTTGGATCAAGGAACAGTCGGAATTGTAGTTGTAAATTGTTGTAGTTGTGCTGGGAAAGTCCCTGAGCTTCAAGCGCTAATAGAAAGCACAGAAGCTGAAATCGTTATAGGTACAGAAAGCTGGCTAAAGCCTGAAATAAGTTCTGCAGAAATTTTTACGAAGTTTCAGACGGTGTTCAGGAAAGATACATTAGGCAGAATTGGTGTTGGAGTGTTTTTGTCTGTCAGTAGTGGTTTATCTTGTAGTGAAGGCGAAGTAGATACTCCATGCGAATTGGTATGGGTGGAGGTTTTACTTAACAGCTGAACTAAGTTAATAATTGGCTCCTTCTAGCGACCCCCAGACTCCGATGATATAGTTGCTGAACAGTTCAGAGAAAATTTGAGTCTCATAACAAACAGATACCCCACTCATACGGTTATAGTTGGTGGGGACTTCAACCTTCCCTCGATATGTTGGCAAAAATACTTGTTCAAAACCGGTGGTAGGCAGAAAACGTCTTCCGAGATTGTCGTAAATGCTTTCTCCGAAAATTATTTCGAGCAGTTAGTCCACGAAGCCACGCGAATTGTAAATGGTTGCGAAAACACACTTGACCTCTTAGCCACAAACAATCCAGAGCTAATAGAGAGCATCATGACTGATACAGGGATTAGTGATCACAAGGTCGTTGTAGCTAGGCTCAATACC
The DNA here is from genome assembly GCF_023864275.1 of Schistocerca cancellata. NCBI lineage: Eukaryota > Metazoa > Arthropoda > Insecta > Orthoptera > Acrididae > Schistocerca > Schistocerca cancellata. The sequence continues at coordinate 266,294,895 of NC_064629.1, forward strand.
GTTTCTTCCAAATCCACCAGAAACAAACGCAAAATAATTTTATTTAAAAAAAACGGATAAAGTGTCACTAGAAGCCTTCCTAAGAGAAAATCTCCATTCCTTCCGAACTGACTATGCAAATGTAGACGAGATGTGGCTCAAATTCGAAGATATAGTACCAACAGCAACTGAGAGATTCATACCTCATAAATTGGTAAGAGATGGAAGATATCCCCCATGGTACACAAAACAGGTCCGAGCGCTGTTGCAGAGGCAACGGAAAAAGCGTGCGAGGTTCAGAAGAACGCGAAATCCCAAAGATTGGCTAAAATTTACAGACATGCGAAATTTGGCACGGACTTCAATGCGAGATGCCTTTAATAGCTTCCACAACGAAACATTGTCTCGAAATTTGGTAGAAAATCCGAAGAAATTCTGGTTGTATGTAAAGTACACAAGCGGCAAGACGCAGTCAATACCCTCGCTGGGCAGTGCCGATGGTACTGTTACCGACGACTGCGCCGCTAAAGCGGAGTTATTGAACGCAGTTTTCCGAAATTCCTTCACCAGGGAAGACGAATGGAATATTCCAGAATTTGAAACACGAACAGCTGCTAGCATGAGTTTCTTAGAAGTAGATACCTTAGGGGTTGCGAAGCAACTCAAATCGCTTGATACGGACAAGTCTTCAGGTCCAGATTGTATACCGATTAGGTTCCTTTCAGATTACGCTGATACAATAGCTCCCTACTTAGCAATCTTACACAACCGCTCGCTCACCGATAGATCTGTACTTGCAGACTGGAAAAGTGCACAGGTCGCACCAGTGTTTAAGAAGGGTAGTAGGAGTAATCCATCGAACTACAGACCTATATCATTGATGTCGGTTTGCAGTAGGGTTTTCGAGTATATACTGTATTCAAAGATTATGAATCACCTCGAAGGTGATACGTAATCAGCATGGTTTCAGAAAAAATATTTCTTGTACAATGCAGCTAGCTCTTTATTCACACGAAATAATGGCCGCTATCGACAGGGGATCTCAAGTTGATTCCGTATTTCTAGATTTCCGGAAAGCTTTTGACACCGTTCCTCACAAGCGAATTCTAATCAAGCTGCGGGCCTATGGGGTATCGTCTCTGTTGTGCGACTGGATTCGTGATTTCCTGTCAGGAAGGTCGCAGTTCGTAGTAATAGATGGCAAATCATCAAGTAAAACTGAAGTGATATCAGGTGTTCCCCAGGGAAGTGTCCTGGGACCTCTGCTGTTGCTGATCTAATTATGTATAAATGACCTGGGTGACAATCTGAGCAGTTCTCTTAGGTTGTTCGCAGATGATGCTGTAATTACGAACAACTTCAGATGGAAAGACCACATAGATAATATTGTGGGGAAGGCGAGCCAAAGGTTGCGTTTCATTGGCAGGACACATAGAAGATGCAACAAGTCCACTAAAGAGACAGCTTACACTACACAGGTTCGTCCTCTGTTAGAATATTGCTGCGCGGTGTGGGATCCTTATGAGGTGGGATTGACGGAGGACATCGAAAGGATGCAAAAAAGGGCAGCTCGTTTTGTATTATCACGCAATAGGGGGGAGAGTGTGGCATATATGATACGCGAGTTGGGATGGAAGTCATTAAAGCAAAGACGTTTTTCGTTGCGGCTAGATCTATTTACGAAATTTCAGACACAAACTTTCTCTTTCGAATGCGAAAATATTTTGTTGAGCCCAACCTACATAGGTAGGAATGATCTTCAAAATAAAATAATAGAAATCAGAGCTCGAACAGAAAGGTTTAGGTGTTCGTTTTTTCTGCGCTCTCCGGGAGTGGAATGGTAGGGAGATAGTATGATTGTGGTTCGATGAATCCTCTGCCAAGCATTTAAAATGTGAATTGCAGAGTAATCATGTAGATGTAGATGTAGATATGGGAATTTTGGCAAAGAGGCTACCTAATCATGTTATACCCTGCAAATCTTTGCACCATTGTGCACATCTCAAGACTGAAAATGACCTACTTTGGAGATATATATATATATATATATATATATATATATATATATATATATATATATATATATATATATAAAATCCTCATCAATGGGATAATGTTTTGAGGAATACAGGAAGTGTTGGGAACATACATACTAGTTTCAATGTACAGTTGAGTGCTAAACAAATAGTAATGAATAGTAGTAACAGGGCACACTGTGAATATTTATTCAAAAAGTTAGAAATTCTGACTGTTCCATGTGATTACATCTCTCACAACATAATTTATATAAGAAAATATTTTAATTTGAACAGCAAAACAGCACAATGCATAACCATGGAAACAAATCCAGTCACTTTTACATCTCAACTGAAGAAACAAGTCAAAGTTTCAAAATTGTGGATTACACCATGGAAAAAATTTTTTGTGATAGACTGTGATAGACTGCCACAAGAAATAAAAGACATGAATGGTTTCCACACCTGTAGCCAATGGCTAAAAAATATTTAACAAATGATAGCAATTACACTCTAAATAAATATTTAAAATAACTATAGATAGTAACTTAATGTTCATTGACATTGTACTGTCTAACAATTTATAACATGCTTAGAAAAGTAGGAGTAAGTATTAGAGCTATAACTACTGTAAGAGGCATTTTTATTTTAATAAAAAATATTGCACAAACATTTGATGGCAACCATACAGTTAATATCGTTCCACTGACGATCCAGTCAATCAATTAGTCAGTCAGTCAGTGAAACCACTGTCATTTCCTGCCAACCCTGTAGCATTATTGAATGGCACATGGGGTGGTCCATTGTTGATTAAACTCCACATGAGCTCTGCATTTATAATGATGGTGATTACTTTAATCCACCTGAAAAGTCACTCTGCTTACCAGATGGTGATGTAACTGGAAATCCCAGACCATGAGGCACTGGCCTCAAGGCAGATGGCATGTCTGTAGATTTTGCAGTCTTTATTTTTCGATTTAGTTTTTTTCGTTCATCCTAAAAGTAAAAGCAGATACACTTATTCAATCGAATTAATTCAAGTACTTATTCTAATAAATTTAAAATCACGTTCCTACCCTCACTAAATATTTCAGAACTTCCTATCTCAGGGTTCAGCCAGGTCTCAGTCCTGAGAATAATTTGCGCGCCACACGCTTCCTGGAGGGCTGCAAATTCAGGAACTTTATTCCTAACACTCAAAATTTACTGCTAATATCTTGATAGCTGAAGCGTCATTACACTGAGCGCATCCTGATTTCCCTGCCTGCACGTCGACTGGTGAGTGTTTATCAGGACACCTCGCACTACTGCCTAGCCTAAAAAACCCCCATATGCACGCCACAAGTACTCCGCTACCCGAGTAGCCGCTTTCTTTGTGTAGTGCACCCCTGACCTATCTAGGGGCATCCTAGAATTCCCCACCCAATAGCACAAGTCTAGAAATCTGCAACGGAGACCATCACAGAGTTGATGAAGCCTCAGGTTGAGACCCTCCACTTGGCTCCAAACCAAAGGACCCCGATCCACTCTGGGAACAATGCTGCAAATAGAGAGCTCTGCTTGCACCCCACGTGCAAGGCCAGCGGTCTTCACCAAATCCGCCAGCCGCCTGTACGTACTGAGGATCGCCTCAGAACCCAAGCGACAGGCATCACTGGTGCCGACGTGGGCAACTACATGCAGAAGACTGCTCCCCGTACGCTCAATAGCCGCAGGCAAGGCCGCCTCAACATCTTGGATGAGGCCCCCCGGCAGACAAACCGAGTGCACGTTGGAGTTCTTTCCTGCCCTGTACGCTATTTCCCTAAGGGGGCTCCATCACCCACCTAACGTTGGAGCTCAATAACCAGTAAGCCTTTGCCCCTGTGTGCCTGCTCTGGCCCTGCTGAAGGAGCGGCCACCTGCCCAGACAGGACGAACGGGTGAGGCCAGCCAGGCAGCCTCCACATTGACCCTCCGCCTCGAGCGACGCGAACGCGTTGCAGTCCGTGACTCACCCTGAGGTGAGGGCGGCCCCAATACGCCGGGTACACTAGAAGGTGCCCCGGCGGCTGAGTCAACGAACGCAGCAAGCGACAACTAGGGTGTCTAGAGCGACGCGCCAGACCCTACGCCGTCGCTGCACCTCGACACAGCAGCCTGAATGCGGCTGACCGTGGCCAACAGGACGCTCAGCTGCTCGCGAACCGCAGCCAGTTCCTCCTGCGCCCGCACGAAGCACGCACACACCCTATCCATCGTACTGCTAATATCTAACGACTCCGCGAATTTATACTCTACGGCTATCAATAAGCAATATTACTCCTCTCAAATACGAGAATACGCAAGGATTTTATTTAATTAAATATGCAAGCGCACAAACACTCGGAAAGAAATTAAGATTAAACTACAAAACAAATACGAAAGCTAAATATGCGACTCGCTGCTGCACTGACACTTCACCAGCGACTGCTCAGGTAGGGTTTGGCAAGCACGAAGGCAAGCAGTAGAAACTCTCGCTATCTGTGGGCGGGTGTTATCTACTTGAAATGTAAACCCATGATGATTTGTGATGAAGAACAGAAGGGGGCATAGAATATCGCCGACGTACCGCTGTGATGTAAGTGCGCCGCGGCTGACAACCAAAGGGGTCTTGCTGTGAAATGAAAAGGCACCACAGATCATTGCTCATGGTTGGCAGGCTGTATGGCAGGTGACTGACGGGTTGGTATCTCACCACTGTCTGGGGCGCCTGCAGACACGTCTTCGCTATCATCGGGGCATGGAATCTCTTTGACTAGACTACTAGAGTATAATTCTCGTCATTGATGAGTCCTGGTTGGAACTGAGCCCCGCTGACCAGTAAAAGCGTGCTACCCAACCCTACATTTGCCACCAAGGCTGCCCCATCACTTCCAATTGATCACGTTTGGGGCATTATGGGCAAAGACCTCCAGCCAATTCGGGATTGTGGGTATCTAATGTGCAAAATGAACAGACTTCGACACGATATCTCTCAGGAGGACATCCACCAACTCTGAACTAATGCCAAGCTGAAAAACTGTTTGCATGAAGGCCAGAGCTGGACCAACGAGTTAGCTACTTGCTCTATTTGTGAACCTGTTTATCTAGAATACATTACCCAATTTTTTTCTGAAATTGCAATTATTTGTTTGTCTGTGTTTTATATCGATCGGCTATGTTGCGTATTTCTGCTTGAAAAAATTTAAGAATCTGGATCCAGAGCAAATTATTATCCGGCCCCGAACGAGCACTGCCTCCTCCGTACTTTATAGATGGAATTATCGTATTTGTTGGAACAGCGTATTTACATGCGTTAAAATTAGAACACGATCCCAGTGAATCTTACTTCTGCAACAATACTTCTGCGCTCTGTCATTTTCCAGTAAATGAAAAAATAATTCTATACTAGTAAAGTTTGCAGTAACTGACAGAAAAACAGCGAATAAAACAGGTGTCACTTCTGGCATTCACCAAGATGGTGTTACAGGGCCTTTGCTGTTCCTTACCTTCATGAGCAATTTAGGAGACAATTTGAGCAGCCATCTTACGTTGTTTGCAGATAATGCCGTCGTTTATCACTAGCAAAGTCATAAGAAGATTGAAACCAATTGCGAAAGGATTTAGATAGCTGTATGCTGCGAAGTTTGGCTATTTACCCTAAATAATGAAAAGTGTGAAGTCATCCACATGAGTGCTAAAAGGAATCCGTTGAACTTCGGTTACTCGATAAAACAGGCAAATCTAACGGCCGTAAATTGAATTAAATACCTAGGAATTGCAATTATAGATAACTTACATTGGAAAGAGCACACAGAATATGTTCTGGTGAAGGAAAACAGAAGATCGAGTTTTGTTGGCAGAACATTAGAAGATGCAACATGAAAGTGCCTACACTATACCTTTCGAGTACTGCTGCACAGTGTGGTATAGTTTCCTGGTAAGATTCACAGAATACATGGAGGAAGTTCGAAGAAGGGTAGCACGTTTTCTATTATCGGTTAATAGTTGAGAGAACTTCACAGACATAATACACGATTTGGGGTGGAGATCGTTAAACCACAGGCTTTTTCGTTGCTGTGGGAACTTATCACGAAATTTGAATCACCAACATTCTCCTCCTAATGCGAAAGTATTTTATTGATGCCAGCCTACAGAGGGAGAAAGATCACCATAGTAAAATAAGGGAAATCAGAGCACGCACAGAAAGATATAGGTGTTCGTTTTCTCCAGGCGCTGTTCGAGAATGGAATAATAGAGAATTAGTGGGAATGTGGTTAAATGAACTCTACCAAGCACTGTAAGCATAGGCGTTAATATGGTGCCGAGAGCTATGGAATTCTTTTGATTATCTAGTGTTAAGTGCAAATATTTATACATTCTGTCGATAACATGAAACCAAGACAAAAGCCTACATTTTTCAGAAGTAAACTAGGAAACTTAAAGCAATAAATCTGTTTATTAGGAAAGTTTTACTCTGGTAGCAGATCATGAGACCCATTCTTCCTATCCTGTGCTAGGGGTTCATAGGGCAACTCCCCATCACAGCCCCCTCAGATTCAGTGGTAAGATGGCCCAGTGGATAGCCCTTCAAAAACTTAACACAGATCAAGCATGAAAACAGAAAGAAGATGTACTGAACTACGAAAAAAATCAGCAAAATAAAAACGAGCAGTCCAAGCTCAAAATGTGCAACATCTACCGAATGTACACAGCCATGGTGTCGTGGTTATCTGATTACAGTGTTGGACTGCAAAGGAGAGATCCGATTTCGAACATATATTTTTTTTATTTCTCACAAAGTTATGAACTGTCCGTCGGGTCATTAATGTGTCTATTGTGCTGTAACTTCTGCTTACAACAACGAAGTGTAATGAATTGACCTCCAGACGTACATGTCTATTTTTTTCTACGCAAGTACCACATGTTATGACTCTTTAGTTCAATTTTGAAAGTTTTGACTAATTCCTTTCCTTGTAACACTGTTCACCCATGTATTTGTTGTTTTCATTTCCGTGAGAGGTCATGCGGCATCTCGCCTGCTCTCACCTTATGTGCGCTTACGACGGTAATATACTCGTATTCTTACCATATAACTCATGTTGTATAACCGATGTAGGGTACAACTATTACCAAGACTACAGAAGTGGAAACAGACATGTCATTGACTGGACGGACATAAATTTGAGAAAAAAAATAGAGCGTGAGGGAGATTTGAACTCTTATCTCCAGCGAAGCATTCGAACACCATGACCACACAACCACGACACTTCGCTTTCCACATTTCCTTCGAGGTTTCTAATCTTAAAGTTCGATCATTCACTGCTTCGATTTGGTTATTTTTTCAAAGTATAGTACACATTTCTGTATTCATGCTTGATCTGTGTTCAGTTTTTGACGGGATATCCACAGGACCATCTTACCACTAAATCTAATGGAGGGGGAGGGGGAGGGGGAGGGGAAGGGGGTGCTTCCCTTTTAACAAACAATTTTGAGTACTCAAATATCTACGCAAAACATGTTTGAAATAAAATGAAAATCTTGTATTTGTCACATCATAAGGGTACACAAATGTTAGAAATTCAGTAAAGAAAACAAAAGTATCTTGCGGAATAAGCCTTATCAATAGAATTTATCACCAGTTAATTATGTAGTCACAATATACTGTTGGTATGAATGGTTTCAGTTTCTGTATATCGGTTGGTTTCTTCTCATTTAGTTCCACATAGCCCTGCAGAAAAGGAGCACATGGCAACAATGGACGGTTGATTGTTCATAATTTTCAACTGTTGCTTTGCACAATCAGTCCATCAGTGATACTCCTTCCTACGACAAGATGCTCTTCATATCTAAACTCCATAAATTCACATACATAGAATATTACTTTTCATTTTTTTCACCGTTATTCGCATAGACTCAACCGAAAATACTTACTTCCTGAAGGAGACCTATTTTTGTCACCAGTTACGAAAATCAAAAATGTTTGCAGTCTGTAAATTTTAATACTAAATATGTTGTTCTTGTTCCAAGATAATATTAACACTACTTCCTCATGCAATGGATATATTCTATCTGATATGCGAATCTCTCTGTAACATCGAAATTTATTACAGTCAGGAGGCGTGTAAGAATGCCCACGTATGGGAAAATAATGGTCTAAATTGTGTAATCTTTCAGTGCTAACCAGTGTTTTTAAGAAATCCAACACTTATTTTTGTTCTGACCAGGAAAACCACCAGGAAATTTGTAGTTACATAGTAGAACTTTGTACTTCACTATTAATGTAGTCTAAGAAAGAAGAGCAACTTCATCCAGATGTTTCTTGGCCTATCCCTCATGATATACCTGTACGTAAAGTTTTGCAATGCAGTTCATATTGTGAATATATAATACCTTGAAGGGAAGTTGCCTGCAGCAGAGCGCTTCCTGTACTGACATCTTCGGCAGCTGCAGATTCTGCATGTAATTACATATATTATAGCAACTTCATTGTTTTCATTACTTAGATTATACAAGGATTCCATTTTGCTTGGGAACGTTTTTGGTCTCCTCGTATGGACTGTATACTCTGCAACTACTACTACTACTACTACTACTACTACTACTAATGGACTTAAGTTTATTGCTATAGCTTTACATTTACAGGAAATAGCAATTTGTGGACTTTTGAGTACCAGTGTGAACCGTTCTTCCAAAAATAATATTCAACAAATAGGAAACCTGTTCAGGATACTTCTCCACAAAAATGCTATTCATTATTTTGATATTAAGGTTCTTAGTCGAATATTTTCATTTCGTTATGTATAATGACCCTTTGTGTTGGATATGAGCGTAACTGCTCGACTACTGGCCCCTTGGAGTTGCATTTAGTGACATTTTTACCCTTTATGTTCTTTAGAGACATTCCAGACAGAAAAAGAAAACATGTCAAAAGGCGAGCACGAGCTTTTGTCACATTTCTATTTTGAAATGCCTTGGCATATATTTGACATCTTACTAAACGTTATGTAACATAATACATGAAATATCATGTGCGAAATATCTTTGCTTCCTTATCTTGTTAACTTTTACCACTTCACCAGTGCTTGTAATACTAATCGTGTTCATCTTTATTTGCTACAAAAGTTTGTGGATATCTCATCATGATCCCTCTGACAGCCCCGTAACCTTTTTACACATGTGATGTATTATGGAACTGTTAATGACACACTGAAGCACTGTTTTCAACAGCAAACGTTTTGCATAATCAAAATTTACAGTGAAACTGCAGCACACTGATTTGCAATCGTATCCAATTTTCTTCTTTGTGACGACCTTAGAAGCACAGTTGAAGTTGATGTATGCCGAACTATTTACTTTTGCTTCCTTCACATGTTCTGATTTGTATTCGATATTTTTAAGTTCCTTTTCACGTTTTTTTCACTTCGAACAAAACACTTTCTCATTATCAGATGCCATGCTGCCGGTTGACATTCAAAGGATGGTAGTGGTACACCACGTGCTGAACAGACAGAACATTTCCATGCACACATTCAAAGCATAAATAGCACCTCTGCAGGAGAAGAGTCGTTTCTGAATTACACTGAAATTTTAAACCTTGCCTGTAGGCCATAAGTATGTGATAGATACGTTATTTCTACATAAAACTGTGTGTGTTGTCTCCAAAAATACGAAAATTTAAATGACTCAGTGTAAAAAAAGTGGAGAAGCGCTATTTGTGCCTTTAACGATTCAAATACTGTATTACGGCTGGAAAAATGTTTTCATTAAGAGATGAATAAACTATGTTCTTGTATTTCTTACTGACCACACAAGCCATAGTTTTCTCGCTCTTTGTGTGTAACTTCGCAGTTGTGATTTTCGATATGAAATTTAGAACAAAGACGAACGAGATTACTGTAACAGAAGACCAAATACAACTATTCAATGGAAAAAACTTTGATTAAATCTAAATTTTGCATCTTCATCATTTCTTCTCGTAAATAAACTAATGTACCAATTACATAGAACATATTTCAGGGTACCAATCGTTACGGCAGATCAAACAAAAATAGTCCCTTTAAACATGTTTATTGATGCATGCAATACTTAGTTCTGCGCTCATAACTATATCTGTGACTGCAACATCCACTATCAATCGATATTTTGATTTTATTAAACGTAATTATGGTATGACTAGCCCACAACCCGTGTGTCTTCCAGGCTGTACGCGGAGACATCCGTCACCTCATCCTCGGCAGCCTCTTCTACTTCGTCGTCCTGGTCATCTCCCTGGTCGTCGTCGTCTTCTGCAGTCGCCTCCTGCAGATGAAACGCATATCTTAGTAGGCTGTCACAGCAAGTTCAGTTCATTAAATGAAACAAGTTTACTGTTACCAGTCACCGTTGACTGGCTACAGTAAACTACTTGTTTCATTTAATGTCAATAAGTCACGGTAAAGCCTAACCTAAAATGTTTGCATTTCAAGTTCACTTCAACCCAACTACTCCTGCTTGTCGCAAAATGAACTCTATGGAACTGAATTTATCTTTTAAAAGCAGGGAAATGTCTAAAATTTTTCTTTCAAAAATACCGTCTTGATCACACCACTTATGTTTCATGAACATAGGTGACCGGTTTCGGTCATATCACTTGACCATCAGAATAGCACCGCACGAACAAAATCAGTCTTCGGCCATCATGTAACTTTTAATAAGCATGCTGAAGGGATGGTACAACAATTTGCAAGTCCTTCATTGCGCTAATAAAGGCTTATTATTAAATATTTAGGAGGAGATCGAGATATATGCCCGTTAGAGAGATGAACCATCAGTGCTTCTCAATGAACAGCTGGATTTTCGTGAGAAACATTTTTATCATCTCTTTGACGAAATTCTATGAACACGTATGTACTCTTTTGTTCAGAAAATCGTAGGACCCAGTTCTATCCATGGCAGAAATGTACCTCAGAACAGTACATAAATATTTATATCATAATCTTAAACTTCCAACTAGAAATATTACGAAATATAACCCCATTTTTAATAAACCAGTTTTATGACATTTAAAAAATGTAATATACCACTCGTCAGCTGATCATTTCATTATTACATATATCTCCAGTGCCAAATAATGATAATATAAGACAAACTGAATCTAGCATAGGTGTATACTTGCAGTCAAGTCACAACTCATATCGATATGATGCCACAATGCCAAAGACCTTCACAACATCGTTGACTTTTAAACCATTGTGGTAGTACCACCTTAGCCCATAGAGGGCACACTAAGTATTCATAGTCTGTACAGTTATTTTTAAAGCTTTTAATTGGTATTTTATACAATATCTAAGTAGTTCCATGGTTGTAAAGATATTTTATACATAACTTTTTATGTTATTATTGTACTTTTTTTACGTTTTGACGATTATGTGAACCCGTTTTACACTGGTTGACGTGAGGTATAGGGAGAAGAGGTAGGCGGAGCATCTTCGTATTTAAACGTATGCCCGTCACTTGCTGGCACCAGTTGACATCACAGTAGCTGAGAAGAGTGCTCCATCTACCATCTTCGAAGGTTGCCATGGGTATAACAAGTCTTATTGTATTTTATCTTTATAAGCATTTTGTCATTTTATTGTCAATCTAGTAAGGTTTCTATTACTTTCTAAATTAAATTACAGGTCTGATGATGATAATGGGATATGACCGAAACCAGTCACCTATGTTCTTGAAACTTAAGTGGTGTGATCAAGCCTGAATTTTTGAAAGAAAAATTTTAAGAATTTTTGATCACTGTTCCAAAAATGTTTATTAAAAAAGGGAAATATGTTTCTGGGCACTGAATCAGAATGAAGTGCAAAACTTAGCAACGCTTCCATTTCTTGCAGGACTCTAAATAGATGTGACATCGTTTGCAGGTATGAAGCGGATGCTGTGGTGTTTTTAGGAAACAAACGACATTTAAGAATTTTACTTGGGCAGTACCACCTTTGATCTTTGCAGTTAAGAGTTACAAGAATCCGAGGCATGGTTGAAGTCTAGGGAACAGTAGATTGCGTGAAGGCATATAGCGGAAGAAAAATGTCGGTCACACTGACAACAAAGGACAATGCTCTCGTTGGATCGAGATTAGCAGAGCCAAATCTTAAAGGCTTACATTCCGACACACATTCTGAATGTAGCTGATGCCAAAACGGGAAATTAATTTCGTTAGTTCTTCAAAATTTGTGAAGAAGTTAAATATTTCGAGGACCTAAGTATTTTGCCGGATGACGTAACCTTTAAATTTTACGGAACAATTAATTGCGAAAGCTGCGTGCACTGGGCTAAAGAAAATCCATACGTAACTGAAGCTAGGCACGTTAGCCTACCACGGATATCATTCTGGCGTTTGCCGTCCGGACGGTTTATCAGGCCCCGCCCGCTTCTTTGACGAGCCTGTCACAGTCTAACGTAGCACATTATCCCGAGTTAATATTCCTTGCAGTGAAGTACGCGATTTTTAACAGTGTCTGGTTCTGTTGCCGGGGAAACTCGTTTTTTCGTACTCCACATACTGTAATCCTGTCGCTGCCACGACTGTACTTTCATCACCTCAGATCATGATCTTCAATACTTTCGGAGATATATTTAATCTGAAAATAACTTCTTTCGCCACGAAACAGAGCTATGGATTCTAAGATATTTACGCTCCATAATCTGTGACTAAAAAGATTATTACATAAAATTTCTTTAAAATTATGTTTTAGCTACGATAGTTGCTTGAAGTAGAAACAGTCGTTTCAAAATTATTTAATTATGTTGTGGTTAGAGTGAGCGTATAGAGGACATACGTGAAGTGTGAATGTTTTATTTTACTGAAAACTATGGAAAAGTATACTTGGAAAAAAATCTTGTGCAGTCACGAGTCATGAGACTCGTGTCCACTGTGCTTTCTTTTGTGTAAAAACAGCCAAAACGAAAGAAAATGTTTAATTGCTGCCGATAATTCGGAGTTCATTTTATTTGAATTTCGTTTCATAAATTCATTCATAATCCTGTTGGACGAGTTATTGATTATCGCCAGCATTTGAAGGCAGGAGCTTTTCTGATTATCTGGACAGACTATCAGCACAAGAGATTTAAGTATTCTACGCACTTTGCGGAGCGCACTGTGCTGCAGTCCTGTGTATCGAGTTGTCGAACGTCAGCCGTCTTAGTGAACGGAACGTGTGGACCAGTACCACACAAATTTCGGCTAAGATGAGAATCATGTATTCGTTCAGATGTTTTGCCCTAAATATGAATAGAGTACAAATTTAAAAATTTTTAGTGAAATGTTTGAGAATTCTTTATTGAATTACTTTGGAAGTTATTTGCGTGTGAAATTACTGGTCGTTTTAGAACTCCACATGGTGTGTCATGAACATTCATGGAGCATTACGGCGAGCACTTCTTTAAAAGAAGAGGACTGAACTACTTTAACTCGCAGATAGTTGTGGGTCACTGATTGTTTAGAACACACAATTCATTCGGGTTGGACGTGCAAATGCTGGCTGTTTTGCGTGTGAAGACACTTAGTAAAACAGTAACAAGCTTGCAATAATAATAGTTTAGGCAGTGAATATGGATTTGATTGCCACTAAGATGATTTTTCAGACACATTAAAGGCTCATTAATTGAACTTTGAACGTTTAATGCAATTTAATTCCGAACGTCAGGTCTTTTCTAAAAATATACAGATACTACCACTAAGCTTGAGTTATGCTACCTAGTCTGTTTTTTTAATGGCGCTTTGAATCGACTGAACTAGCATGTATCAACACAGAGTGAAGTGAATGGGCATGAACAAGCCTATCTGCGTAGGTGGACAAATTTCTGCACCGAAACCAAGAAATAAAGACCTTCAGGCCGAACCATGATCTAAGTAGATGGATGACTGATACAAGAAACCGCCCAGTCGAAGCAGGTGACTTAACAATAAATGTTGCATCTGAGAACTACAGGACTTAACGAAATGTTTGAAAATTAAGTTTATTTTTGCAACAGGAAATTTGAGTCACCAAGTCCCTCCGAGATGGATAGGGCAAAGAGGAAGTGTTGTAGGGTACTCGTTCCATCACCACATTTAATCCTTTTATGTTCAACCTTTTGGGTATTAGCAAGAAAACAATGTATACCGCAAGAATACAAACACTTATCTAAGAGGTCAAATCTAGCAAGCTTTCGATACTATTCCATTATAAAAAATACAATAGTTATGTCACTGTCTGAGCAGCAGTAACCTTAGCCGTAGTCTTATTTCAGAATATATACCGCTACTTTACATCTTAACCCGTACAACACAAAAAACTTTACAGTTCTGTCCGATTTACACTGAAGGGCTTCAGTTCCAAAAAATGTACATTATTTTGTGACATCGTGGAGTTTTTCGAGGACACATACAAGTATTTATAGTAATTTGTTGCTCACGAATAACCGTATTTGCGAAAATGACGATGAGAGTGAAGGAAAATACCACGTGAATTACTTTTTTTTTGCAATAATGCTAACCCACACATACCAAATGTTGAAGTTACCTTATAAGACTTCTCAACACTTGCTGTTCAGACAACTAACTCGTTTTAGCTATAGTGAAACCACTGGTTGCAAGAATAGGGCTACATCTGCAACATCTGAGTATAGTTTCGTAGTTCGAGATACTAATTCTGTTTCGTCTTTTGTACAACTGGTTCATAATAATTATTACTAAAAATGAAATGAAATTATCGTATGGCATTGTTGGCCGGGAGGCCCCATGCGGGAAAGTTCGGCCGCCGTATTGCAAGGTCTTTTTAGTTCACGCCACTTCGGCGACTTGCGAGTCAATGATGAGGGAGAGAAAGTCCCTGACCCCACCGGGAATCTAAACCGGGACCCCGTGCGTCGGAAGCGAGAACGCTACCCCAAGACCACGAGTTGCGGACATTATTATTACAACAAACTGGAGACAGAAGTAGCTACATGGTCAGTCTGCGGAACTCAAACACGGATCAGATTCATTTGATTCTTGAACAGCTAGTTGGCAATGTCACTCATCAACGACATTCATTCATTCGTTCGTTCGTTCGTTCGTTCGTTCGTTCGTTCGTTCACTCACTCACTCACTCACTCACTCACTCGTTCGTTCGTTCGTTCGTTCGTTCGTTCGTTCGTTCATTCATTCATTCATTCATTCATTCATTCATTCGTTCGTTCGTTCGTTCGTTCGTTCGTTCGTTCATGCTTGTGGCAATCGTGCAGCCTTAACCAGTAATCGCGTGTTCGTGTCCAACTGTCTTTTTTTTAAATACATTTCGGCCCTAGTCTAAATTTACATGCGCCAGAAAAAAATATTCTTGTTTCAACAAAGATCTTTCTAGCAGGATTGATATTCCACATTCATTCATTCATTCATTCATTCATTCATTCATTCATTCATTCATTCATGCTCATCAATTCATGCTTGTGGCAATCGTGCAGCCTTAACCAGTAATCGCGTGTTCGTGTCCAACTGTCTTTTTTTAAATACATTTTGGCCCTAGTCTAAAGTTACACCTGATTGACATTGAAGATAATTCGCATCACATTCTACCCACTTGTAATAACAAATACCTTCAGAAACAATTACGCCCGACAGCTCGTGGTTGCGTCGCTATCAGTGCAGCTTATGCTCGAGCGTTTCCTCGTGATGCATCAACAACCGGCCACCGGCCAGACGCCACCCACCGCCTGAAATCGGCCGCCGCCCAGTTGAACGCGGCGCCACGCTGTCGGTGTATCAACCGTCATTTTCGAATTTGAAGTTCTAGTTATCATCTTGCAGTTAAGCATTGGATTTTGCACACTTCAAAATCATGAACTACCGTTAAGCATTGTAAAATTAGGTCGCAAGTGGAAAGAGGTGTAACATCAGCAACACAAAACTTTTGGTATAACAGAGGGGTGAATGCAGAAGAGGCAGCTCGAAAGATTTGAACTGTATGTGGAGCGAGTGCTTTTGGGGAAATATGCGCCAGAAAAAAATATTCTTGTTTCAACAAAGATCTTTCTAGCAGGATTGATATTCCACATTAAGAAAGTCTCGACTACTGATAAAGTGATGGATTGCCATATAACCACCATACGACATTTGCATTCAACAGGCAATCTTCAGAAGTTTGGTGTAGGAATCCTGCATGCTCCGATTCGAAACAACTGAAATCAACGAAGTAACTGTTACTGCAGTTTTGCTTGATCATTATCAGGTCGCTCATTGAGCATTCCTATGCAATACTGTTACTGGTGACGAGTTATGAAGTTCTTATCGTTAACTTCCTAACAAGAAATGAAAGGCTGAGCCCCCAAAAGACGTAAACTCGAGAAATGAGTAGTGTGAACATAATACTTTCCATCTGGTAGCTCCAAAAGTGCATTTTGCACTACGAATTCTTCCCCAACCATGTGTCCATCACAGCTGGAATTTGTTGCCAACAATGGACACCTTTCGGTCGTAGCGTAAGAAAATCGACCGACAAAACTACATCACGTGTGTTAATGCATGATAACGCACTCTGTTGATCTTAGGAACAAACCGGCCGAGGTGGCCGAATGGTTCTTGGCGCTACAGTCTGGAGCCGCGCGACCGCTACGGTCGCAGGTTCGAATCCTGTCTCGGGCATGGATGTGTGTGTTGTCCGTAGGTTAGTTAGGCTTAAGTTGTTCTAAGTTCTTGGGGACTGATGACCTCAGAAGTTAAGTCCCATAGAGCCATTTGGACCATTTTTAGGAACAAAACTATCCAGGAGATTGATAGGGAAGTCCCTATGATTGTATACTCTTAAAATTTTATCTTTCCTGCTCTTGATCGATCAACCGTCAAGGCAGTTCATTTCTAGACGAAAATGCTCTTTAAACTATACTGGTTTAGTGAAAATTTGCTGGAGCGTTGTCTTACGATTGTCTTATGGAGTTTCTCTGTCTGCTTGAAACTCTGGTACAAAAGAATGATAAATATGGCTTTCAGCAAGTGTCTAAACGCGAACGAAAGCAGCTTGTAACTGGTAGGCAAGCATGTTACCTCGGAGCTGATTTTTTCCTCAAGTGGGTAGACATAATTTTGAGTTTGAATTGTTGACAAATATCAGACGTATTCTGTTGGTTTTAGTGTTTCTATGTGTAGAATTTTTATCAATGATTTTTCTATAGGTTTTTGCTGTCGCAAATTGAGCGTTGAAGTCTCGCATTAGCATTTTCACGTTTTCTTGGTGAATTTTTCTCGTGGTTTTTTCGAGCGTGTTCCAGATTTTTTGGGGTTTTTCTTATTTTCGATGTTGGTGGGGCCATGTGCATTGCAGAATATATATTTTTTATTGACGCTCTGGATGCGCATAGTGGTAAGTCGATTGTTAATGGGTGTGATTTCTTTGACAGAGTTGACGACGGATCTGTGTATGAGATATACCATGCCGAAGGTTTGTGAGCCTTTTGTTATCTTTTGCTGTGTTTTTCTCGTTAAGATGCGATAGTTTCCGTAATGCAAAATTTCGTTATGAGTTAGTCATGTTTCATGAAGAGCAAGGATGAGAATTTTTTGTCGGTCGAATTCTTATGTGAGATGATATTTTCCTGCTTGGATCAGTGTGTTGATATTTAGCGTTCAAATGAATGTTTTCTGCTTGCAGGGAAGTTTACCAGAGATCTCAGATATTCTCTGCAAGTTTAATTTATTTGCACAGTTCATGTCTGCTTGTATCAAAGCCTTTGAAACCAAATATTTTCAGCCAAGCTCATTGAGCTAACAGACGGTGACCAGAGTACCGTTGATTTTTCACTCAGACGTGTCTGGATTTTGGGTTAAACGGCGATTTCCTCAGTACCATCCATATCTGGGACGCTTTCTCCTTTTCGCCACCTGGGGAGGCGCCTTTATTATTAATATTCCTTCTTTTCTCAGACGTTATGTCTGGTTAAAAATGGAAAGTGACGTGGACCTTGATCAAGCGTGGCCTCCTTTTAACTGTACGGTATATGTTACATTGCATTTAGGAACTTTCGGGTAATTGAACATGTATCAATAATTACAGATTTCTGTAGTTGTATATACAAGTTTGGATGTAGCTGTATTGCGTTGCTGTACTGGTGGATAGTGTGTGGTGTGACTCCTGTAGTTGATAGTATAATTGCTATAATATCAACTTGATCCTGATGCCACATGTCCTTGACTTACTCAGCCAGTTGGATGTATTTTTAAATTTTTTCTCCTGTTTTCTTTTGTATATTTGTTGTATTGGGTATGGATATTTCGATTAGTTGTGTTAATTTCGTCTTTTTATTGGTGAGTATGATGTCAGGTTTGTTATGTGGTGTTTTATCTGTTATAGTCGTTCTGTTCCAGTATAATTTGTATTCATCATTCTCCAGTACATTTTGGGGTGCATACTTGTATGTGGGAACGTGTTGTTTTATAAGTTTATGTTGTAAGGCAAACTGTTGATTTATTATTTTTGCTACATTGTCATGTCTTCTGGGGTATTCTGTATTTGCTAGTATTGTACACCCGCTTGTGATGTGATCTACTGTTTCTATTTGTTGTTTGCAAAGTCTGCATTTATCTGTTGTGGTATTGGGGTCTTTAATAATATGCTTGCCTTAATATCTGGTGTTTATTGTTTGATCCTGTATTGCAATCATGAATCCTTCTGTCTCACTGTATATATTGCCTTTTCTTAGCCATGTGTGGGATGCATCTTGGTCGATGTGTGGCTGTGTTAGATGATACAGGTGCTCGCCATGTAGTGTTTTCTTTTTCCAATTTACTTTCTTCGTATCTGTTTATGTTGTGTGACCTAAAGGGTTGTAGAAGTGGTTACGAAATTGCAGTGGTGTAGCCGATGTATTTATATGAGTGATTGCTTTGTGTATTTTGCTAGTTTCTGCTCGTTCTAGAAAGAATTTTCTTAAATTTTCTACCTGTCCATAATGTAGGTTTTTTATGTCGATAAATCCCCTTCCTCCTTCCTTTCTGCTTAATGTGAATCTTTCTGTTGCTGAATGTCTGTGATGTATTCTATATTTGTGGCATTGTGATCGTGTAAGTGTATTGAGTGCTTCTAGGTCTGTGTTACTCCATTTCGCTACTCCAAATGAGTAGGTCAATATTGGTATAGCATAGGTATTTATAGGTTTTGTCTTGTTTCTTGCTGTCAGTTCTGTTTTCAGTATTTTTGTTAGTCTTTGTCTATATATTTCTTTTAGTTCTTTAATATTTGTATTATCTATTCCTATTTTTTGTCTGTATCCTAGATATTTATAGGCATCTGTTTTTTCCATCGCTTCTATGGAGTCACTGTGGTTATTCAATATGTAATCTTGTTTAGTGTGTTTTCCCTTGACTATGCTATTTTTCTTACATTGGTCTGTTCCAAAAGCCATATTTATATCATTGCTGAATACTTCTGTTATCTTTAGTAATTGGTTGAGTTGTTGATTTGTTGCTGTCGGTAGTCTTAGATCATCCATGTATAGCAAATGTGTGATTTTGTGTGGTTATGTTCCAGTAATATTATATCCGTAATTTGTATTTTTTAGCATGTTGGATAGTGGGTTCAGAGCAAGACAGAACCAGAAAGGACTTAATGAGTCTCCTTGGTATATTCCACGCTTAATCTGTATTGGCTGTGATGTGATATTATTTGAATTTGTTTGGATATTAAGTGTGGTTTTCCAATTTTTCATTACTATGTTTGAGAACTGTATCGATTTAGGATCTACATTGTGTATTTCCAATATTTGTAGTAACCATGAGTGGGGTACACTATCAAAAACTTTTTGGTAATCAATGTATGCATAGTGTAGCGACCTTTATTTAGTTTTAGCTTGATATGTCACCTCTGCATCTATTATCAGTTGCTCTTTACATCCTCGTGCTCCTTTGCAACAGCCTTTTTGTTCTTCATTTATAATTTTGTTCTGTGTTGTATGTGTCATTAATTTCTGTGTAATGACTGAAGTTAATATTTTGTATATTGTTGGTAGGCATGTTATGGGGCGATATTTAGCTGGGTTTGCTGTGTCTGCTTGATCTTTAGGTTTCAGATAAGTTATTCCATGTGTAAGTATCAGGGAATGTGTATGGGTCTGCAATGTAACTGTTGAATAATTTAGTTAGGTGTGAATGTGTTTGGGTGAACTTCTTTAGCCGGAAATTTGCTATTTTATTTTTTCCAGGGGCTTTCCAATTGAGAGTGGAATTAATTGCTTGGGTGATTTCATGTTGCAAAATTATCACTTCAGGCATCCGCGGTATCATCTTTTATGTGTCTGTCTCTGCTTGTATCCACTGTGCATGCCTGTTATGTTGTACCGGGTTTGACCATATGTTGCTCCAGAAGTGTTCCATGTCTGTTATGCTTGGTGGATTGTCTATTTTAGTGTGTGTGTTATCTATTGTCTGGTAAAATTTCTTTTGGTTTGTGTTGAATGTTTGGTTTTGTTTCCTTCTATTTTCACTTTTTTTGTATCTTCTAAGTCGTTTGGCCAATGCTTTTAATTTCTGCTTCTTTTCATCTAATTGCTCCATCGCCTCTTGTGAGATTTTACCTAACCTTTTTCGTTTTTTTCTGACATTTCATTTCTTATAAATTGTGCTAGCTGTCCGATGTCTTTTCTCAGTTTTTATATTCTGATCTGTAGCCTGTGTTGCCATGCTGGTTTTGTGGGTTTCTTCTGTGTGTTGGTTGGTTCTGATCTCTGCTTAGTGTGTATATTTAGTGTAGTGAGTGCTCCTATATACACCAGTAGTTTTAACTCTTCCATAGTCGTGTTTTTATTATTATTGTCATCAGCAAATTCAATATGGTGTGTCTTCCTACCACTGAAATAGATGTATATTGTTCGATTCAGGATTTGCATCACATAAATATAGGTTATAATTACGTTACGTTGCTGCTAGTAGACATATTCCTCACTTTCTTAGACAGTTGCTACCTGTTACTCCACCAAAGGAATTTGTGAGCGCTGCTTTATTGCAATACAGACGTTCAAATTATCCCATTTCTGTAGTTTCAGTTCGATGCCAGATCGTTCTAATCGGATTCAGCCAGTCAGTCTTAATGTGGATTTCCGACTACGACTCTCATCACATGATTGATTCGATAAACCACATTCCTAATCGGACTATTGAATCTAGATTTCTTAATTATGACAGGGCATGCATTCTTAAACACTATGGAAAATACTAATACAATGTGCTTATTACAAATACCTTATTTAAATATATGAAGTAACGAGATAAGTTTATTTACAGGAGCAGAGCCCCATTCATCAGAGCAGAGCAGTGCAAGATTGATTTCAGGGCCAAGAGCGGAAAAAGCTTTTGCCGTTCGTCCCACGGTCAACCCGATAGAGAATATGTGGACAGAGGTAACGAAGTCATTGCTATGTGAACCTACAAATGTACGCGACCTTTGGTCGAATATAGAAAACGTATGGTGGGAAATAAACCATCACGCTACACTATCGAGGACCTTAATGGAATCAATGCCCTGACGCCTTCGAGAAATCTTACGTAATAATTGTGGTTGGGTTGGTTACTGAAAGTATATTCGTCCACAAAACCCATGTGGACAATTGATTGATAATCGGGCAAGCTTTGCTTTGTCGCAGCTCTTTAGCGTACAAGTCCATTTACTGTAAGTCTCCTCCTCAATTCTTACAATGCAAAGTAAATAGAAAATCTCACCCAGTGCCACCGCGATTTGTTTATGTTGGCTGAGCGTGGATACTGCAGCAGACGCTTCGCCGTAAACATAAAGAAATCACCTTGCTCTGGCTGCAGTGAGCGGACATCACTGCCTGCATGTTCTTATAGTAACCAGCGTGACAATCTACTAACAGGTGCCATGGAGCAATTGGAATGGGTATCATGTCATTAGTCATCAGAATATTAACCAGTGAGGAAATCTCCACTATTTGGATCCAAAGAAAATAGGAACCATCTCCCAAAGTAATGTAAGGTGATATCAAAATTATCCAATACACAAAAATTTACTGCAGAGCTTTCATGCACGCAGTAGTAACACACTAGGAAAAATTATGTCTTAGAAGAGTGTATTTAATTTCCTCCTCTCATATCAATGCCCTTGTTTTAGTATGAAGTGAGAAAATAAAAAACAAGTTTCTGAGAAGCATATGTCATTTCCTCTTCTCATACAATAGCTTTTGTTGTAGTATGAAGTGTTCTGAAGCATAATATGGCACCGCAGTCTTATCGCAGACCCTATCGGAAACTCAAAAAGCAGGGAGCTCTATTTTTTGTCCAACAGTCTGTTTCATACATTATTACCGCTCGCAGATTCTTATATATGGATTTGTGGGCATCAAGTTCAACAGAATGAGCCTTATGTTACTGTGCTAATTACGATATGGAAAAAAAATGCAACGAAGATGAGTTTCCCTAGAGCCATGAAGATATTTGCACATGTCTGTATTCAGAAATACTTTACAGAATTCATGCGGCAGACAACTGTGAGTGCACTTCAGACTTCATTCTTAAGTCGTCAGGAGACGGACGGAAACAAACTAACGTTGCTTTCCTAGCTATATTCACTCCAAAATGAGGTGTTATTAGGGTAGTTGAGCGTTCTAGGAATCACACTTTGATAATTCGCATATGAGTACTCCGATAGCCAAAAGATACCGTTAGTGTGAAACCATCGGGAACTACATTAATATCAAACTGCAACAACTTGAGACAATACGTGGACTCTTACTTCTCTGGGTGATCTCTTACTGTTATTTAGGATTCTCTCTGTCCTACGCGGAATACAAATGGAACTTCACATTCAAGAGTTGCTTTACGCTATTCTTGACGAACATCAGCGACGAACATCACTGCGAGTAACAACTGCATGATAATGGTCTGGGTTGCAGTGGATGTATGGTGTTACTGCTTACAGTAACGTTAATGGTATCGCACATAATCTAGCGCTGACTACCTACGTAAATAAAGATAGTATGGTGGCGTCGTCGCTTCTCTTTATTGGGCATCAGCTCGAGTAATCTGATTTAACGAACATAGTACTCCATTCACAGGCTGCTAATGATACAGTAAGTCTACAGAGATAATCGTGCAGGTACTACATTAATTCTACAGTGAATTGTGTGACAAATATTACCATCAGCTATGCAACTGAAATTACTATGTTGCACTTGGATAAGTGATCAGCTGCTTCCTGCTTCGACTGTTCGTAAATGCTTGTATTCTTATCATTCATTACTTGACTAAATATGCGCTACAATAATGGATGCCGTTGAAGTCCCATTACATTGATGGCAAGACAAATGTTCACAAATCACAGTATTGCCCCAAAAAACAATTTCATCTTAAATATCGAAGGACAGACCTCCACACTACACAGGGCGTTGAAATACAGCAGCGGCGGCAGATGAAAACGCGTGACCGCAAGGGGTTCGAAATGGGATCTCCTGCTGACTAGGCAGAAGCGCTGACCGATGCACTATCGGGACACAACGTCCAAGATGCCTGCAGCACCTATCTATACACGCGCCTCGTCTGACGAAAATTCTCATCTTTGCCGCATACCACATACGCGGTACCCTCCCTCTCCCTCCCCCCTTCCCCCAATCCATCAATTATGCCATTCGCCCGCATCTACTCTGTATTCTGGCGAGGTTTCGGATGATGACGTGCATCTAGCACTGAAAACTTTCGATGTCCCGTCGAGACCTGAATAATTATACAGTATGTTTCAGGAGAATAGTAAATATTGTAGGATGTGGTAGTACAGATAAATCGCAGAAAAATGCCATACAACATGTGTCCAATATTTATTGAGTACATACAGCTGGGGTCAATGCATTTTCGCTTCATTTGTTGGTCCTTACAAGACCCCGTTGTCTACAATTCCTTGAAAATGAGATTCCAGCATTATTGGAAGAGGTTCCTTTTGCTCCAAGAATGCTTATGTTCCTCCAGCATAACGGGGCTCCTGCACATTCTAGTCATCAGGAGACAATCCAAACCTAACATTTCCCGGAAGATGGATCAGTAGATATGGCCACTTTCCTTGGCTACTGAGGTCCCCAGACCTTATTTCTTTTGATTTTTGCCTGTGGGGATGGTTAAAAGGTGAAATCTACAAAGTAAAAGTTAACTCAAGAGCCGATTTGACCGTTCGGATTAAGAATAGTGCAGCCCTCATAAAAGAACGCAAAGACGACCTCGGAAGAGCTACACTTGGTGCTATCAAGAGAAGTCAAAATTGGATTGAAGTCGGGGGAGAATTTTTTGAAAATGAACTTTGAACGTCCTCAATTGCCTTTGCTTTGAGTTTTTTAGGGTTACGTACTAACAGCTGTATCTCTGTACTCAATAAAAGTGGACACATTTGTATGGAATTCTTTTATGCAATTCATCTATACCACCACCTGCTAAAATATCTACTATTCCTCCTGAAAAACCCTGCAAATGTACACACACACACACACACACACACACACACACACACACTTCTATCTTCAGTGCTATTCGGAAAATGTTTGGCGACTCACTGATAATGACAGACTGGAGCTGCATTAACCTACTCATTTCACTAGATATATTTGAAATTTTCTGAACCATTCATGTTTAATAAGTGACAGCGACAGGGTCTCTCTTCGTTTACTTTGTGGGAAACCTGCTCCTTTCTGTCCTAGCCTATACTATAGCAGTGAGTGATTGGTCACATTCTTGATACCACACTGGAAGTGTTATTGGAACTGTAGCCAAACATTCCAATCCCGCTGGAAAAGTATGTTTCAAGTCAGATGGTTTTGCTTCTCCTCTCATGTCATTGAAAACGATCACAACGAAATTAAGTATAGGAATCGTACGAAACCCTTGAGTTCATATTGTGGTGCTGTGCAGATGAAAAAGTAGTTTTTCACAATTATCAGATGACAGATGGAGTTTGTCAGATTCCACTGATTATGACTGCATTATTAATTGTTGGTTCACAGGCGCTTTCCTGCTGCTTATTGTAACTTTTTTTTTAATGTTAGAGCTGGAAGAAAAGAAACATCAGATTTTCGCCATATGGAATATTCGAATTCACCTTAAGTCTTCACGTTTCGAGCAACGGGAGAATATACGCCAGAAAAGCTGACAAGAAGAAGCCAGGTCATGCCTGTCTTCTGGCAGATGTGCCACTGACAGTGATCTCAATAACAATATTGTATAGGAAAGATACGTTGTCAACTCAAACACTGGAGAAGTTCCAAAATTGTGAGTCGCATCTGGTGATTACGCTTTCAAGGTTTCGGTCCGATTAAGACAGTAAAACAAATAATCGTCGCAGTTATTTATTTATGACGTTTCCTTTGCATTCAGTGCTTCGATGTGTTTCAGGTAATTCCACTCCAGCCCCTAAACCTAGCTACAGAAACGCGAATAAGACTCATTGAAATATTATGAGTATATTCCGGCCCTTGCGAGCCACAACTTTGAGATGAAGCTATAGCCACTTCCGGTGTCACTCACAGAACGCATCAGCTGGTATCCTTCCTGAGAGTATAACTGAAACTTGGCAACAACGCAGAATATGTTTGGCAACTCTGTGACAGACGAGTTACTTCCGTGATGGCACAGAACTATCCCGCTAAATTCACTTGATATTATGCTGTCGTTTCAATTGAATCATGTGATTTTCTCTTGCGAAGTGATATAAGGATATCAGTTAATGCTTTTGAGTCCACGAAAGTCGTTGGAAACGGGAAGTACAACTACTCTCGTCTCAAATGTTGCGACTTATCTGTCATAGCAGCTACTGTGCCGATAAAAACTCTCACACGGCGCACCATTTCGCTAGCTCCGAGGTAACGTGCTTGCCTGCCGATTACAAGCTGTTTTCGTTCGCCTTTCGAGTCTCACTGAAAGCCGTACTTTTAATTCTTTTGTGGCAGAGCTACAGGCAGGCAGATAGAAACTCATTATGGAAATCGTATGACAACGCTCGAGAAAATTTGTCTTGCTACTTTCAGTGCCCCTTAGTGTCACAGCGAAAACCTTATGGTACTGAAAAATTCGTAATGCCACTCTTATTTTCTGCCGACATATTTTTTGTTGCTGTGAAAACATAATTCTACCTATGATCCGCCACATTTTCATAATATTTGAGTATGATACAAGACGAAGTAAATAGAGACCTTTTCGAAGTCAAAAGTCGGTAATATCCTACTAATTTGTGTTAAAATGGGCACAGTCTTCTTACAGGCATGTAATGCTTTATTAAGGTAGACTACCGTCGTGATGTTTCCGTAGTAAGTTGAATTTAATTTGTATTAGTAAAGTGAATACAGTTGTGTTCAATAAAGTAATGGAAAACCCAGTTATATCAGCAACAGTATATCCTTTCACAGTATGACAACGCTGAAGTAGTTTCCAAATGCTTCGTCTGTAGAAACCTACTGGTTCTAAGAAAGTTATTAAACCAGTGTAATTTAAAGAGCATTTTCATCTCGAAATGAATTGCCTTGACGGTTGATCGATGAAGAGCGGGAAAGGTAAAATTTTACGAGTATACGATGAGAGGGACAAGTGCCTGAGAGATGACTTCCCCATCGATACAAGTTCCTGAGAAATGACTTCCCTATTAATCTCCTGGATAGTTGTGTGTCTCAAATTAACAGAGTGCGTTATCATGCATTAGCACATGTAGTTATGTTTTGTCAGTCGATTTTCTTACACTGCCGCTGAAAGGTGTCAATTGCTGGCAACAAATTCCAGCTGTGATGGACACACCCTTGGGGAAGAATTCGTAGAGCAAACTGCACTTTTGGAGCTACCAGATGGAAAGTATTATGTTCACACTACTCTTTTCTCGAGTTTACGTCTTTTGGGGGCTCAGACTTTCATTTCTGGTTAGGAAGTTAACGATAAGAACTTCATAACTCGTCACCAGTAACAGTATTGCACAGGAATGCTCAATGAGCGACCTGATAATGATCAAGCAAAACTGCAGTAATAGTTACTTCGTTGATTTCAGTTGTTTCGAATCGGAGCATGCAGGGTTCCTACACCAAACTTCTGAAGATTGCCTGTTGAATGCAAATGTCGTATGGTGGTTATATGGCAATCCATCACTTTATCAGTAGTCGAGACTTTCTTAATGTGGAAAATCAATCCTGCTAGAAAGATCTTTGTTGAAACAAGAATTTTTTTTCTGGCGCATATTTCCCAAAAGCACTCGCTCCACATACAGTTCAAATCTTTCGAGCTGCCTCTTCTGCATTCACCCCCTGTTATACCAAAAGTAAGTATTGGTTTGCAGATGTTACACCTCTTTCGACTTGCGACCTAATTTTACAATGCTTAACGGTAGTTCATTATTTTGAAGTGTGCAAAATCCAATGCTTAACTGCAAGATGAGAACTAGAACTCCAAATTCGAAAATGACGGTTGATACATACTCCGACAGCGTGGCGCCGCGTTCAACTGGGCGGCGACCGATTTCAGGCGGCGGGTGGCGTCTGACCGGTGGCGGGTTGCTGATGCATCGCGAGGAAACGCTCGAGCATAAGCGGCATTGATAGCGACGCAACCACGAGCTGTCCTGCGGAATTGTTTCTGAAGGTATTTTTATTACAAGTGGGCAGAATGTGATGCGAATTATCTTCGATGTTCATAACTTTACACGACTAAGTTTAGAATGCACGACGATTACCACTAGCCCACGGGCTAACGCAACCGCAGTGTATCTCGTAAGTACACAACACTTTCTCCTGAAACTTCCGCATCTTAAAGCGTTGCCATAGTGTGCATATGGCCGGACTTAGCTTTGTCAGAGGCGGTCGGTTTTATTGGCCACCTGCAGTGAACGACTCGGACTTAGTCGATGTGACGGCCGGCCGACCGGCCGTCAGTTTTTATGTCTATATGCGTGTTAGAAACGTGAAATTGCTATAACCAGCAAATGACTTTATCCCGGGGGAGAGCATTATCTATCTGCTTTCTTCTGCCTACGTCCATACCCGTTGCCATACGAACTACTATTACTGCGGGATTACCGGTATTATGAGGCCCTGTATGTACCGAAACAATATCTGACGTTGCGAGCACATTGCTGACTCGTTCGTATGCATCGAGCCTATGAGACTTTACTGTCAGAGGTATTCCAGTGTTAAGTAAGTGAGTAAAGTGGTGGGGCGGTTATATGACTTAAATGAAGCTGCCGTCCGCCACGTTGCAGTGCGCTATAAGCGAATGGATTTCGCACTTCGTTAACAATATATGCACTCTTTTTATTTAATCTGGACCACACTGTGATTATTAGTTTTCAGCGTGCTTTGGACACACCGTTTTAGTTCTTTATTTTTTTACCTGTATGGCCGTTGTATTGCCGATGAACGTAGAGGACATGCTGAGGCCCTTGGGCGGAATGTCGCACACGGCCGTCTTCACGTTGTTAGGGATCCACTCAGCGAAGTAGTTGCTGTTCTTGTTCTGCATGCTCAGCATCTGCTCGTCCACCTGTAAACAATTTCGGGTGCTTTCACTGGGACAACAGCATATGTTCTACATAAACTTGTGTTAATAGTGCCAATTTGGCAGAATAACAAGTCCATTATAATACCGACAAGACCACCTTAGAAGATAGTCTTCTTCGATTTCCTTCTTAAGTATAAAATTTTGAGATCAGTGACCAGGCACCAGTTTGCTACAGCAGTACGACGTAATTCGCACGAGAACTCCAAGCAAATCGCCTTTGAAGACCACAAGACTTCAGAGTGTCATTAAGATCAAAATATTTCAGGCTAATTAATATAGCTGCCGATAGCTTACCAGTCTCGTTATTTTTAAGACCTTGTTTATGATCTGGCTATCAGAAAATTTTACGTACTCTCAATAAAATTCTGAATTATTAAATGGAGATGTTCGTTAATAAATATCGAATTATAATTTTCGAATAAATTTTTTAAAAATCGCCTGAAAATGCTGTCAGAATAAATTAAAATTTTGCGCAAAAAATGCGAAATAGCAAATAGAAAAAATATTTCTAGACTGGGAAGTAACTGCTGTAGAGACTTGATCGAACTCCAAGACATTTCGCAAATATGTATCTAATTTTGTTTCATACGTCAGTTGTTTGATGTGCACTAGAATATATGTAGGAGATATCTGAGCATTTACGTGTGCGCATCCTGTGTCGGGTTGTATGTCGCAAGTACAAATTACTGTCACTCGTGCTGTGGTTATCTGTATACGGTAAATGCCTCTTAACAGTTCACCTTGATGTAATTCGTCCATGCTGTATCAGCATTCAGTATATGCCTTAATACCTAGTGAAAATGGAAGACAATAGGCTTTGAACAGCTTATGTACTAAGAAAATGCATCGATGATATTACGTTGACGAAGGTACAACCAGTACAGCAAGCCATAGCTGCAAAGGCAATTATTTAAAGCTGAATAGAAACAGTGGTTGAAGGTATCCTGAGAATTTAGGCTATCGAGAGAAATTAGGAAGTTCGTAGCGCTATACTTGCCGACTTTCTTGAACGATAGGTTGAAGAATGGAGAATCTACGTTTATAGCATTTGTTGATTTACAATGTTGACTGGAATAAACTTTTTTAAATTATGAAGGCAGCTCAGTTGAAAGATAGGAAGCGAAATGTTATTAATAACTTGCACAGAAATCAGACTACAGTTGCAGAGAGAGAGAGAGAGAGAGAGAGAGAGAAGAAGAAGGTAGTCTATTCACAATATTTAATGCGCACATTGAGCAAGTAGAGGAAACCAAGGAGAATTTTGGAGAGGCAATTAAAGTTGAAGTAGAAGAAATGAAAACAGATTTTCTGATGAGCCTGTAATTTTGTCAATTAAGGCTAGCGACTGAACGGCAGTTTGAACAGAATGCATAGTGCCTAGAAAGGGTAATTATAATATGATCATCAATAAAAGTGAAACAAAGGAAATGGTATAACCTCATTTAATGAAGTGACGCTGAGGGAATAGGATTAAAAAAAATGGGGTTTGCTATTTTGGCAGCTAAGAAACTGATGATGGTTGAATTATAGATCATATAAAATACGAAATGGCTGTAGCAAGGAAAGCATTTCAGAACGAAATTAGTCTACACCTAAAACAAATTTGAAAATTAGAAATTATTTCCATTTCCAGAAGATATTTGACGTGAGTTCAACCTGTAAAGGAAGTGACGTGTAAAGAACATAGCACGTTAACATGTTGACTGCCGCCGGCAGCGGGCATGCCTCAGCATGTCTCTCATCAACGTTTCTTTTAGGCAAGTTAACTCTTAAATTTCGTTTCCCCCAATTTGATTAATTGCATTATTAGTTACTCGATCTACCCATATAATCTTCAGCATTCTTCTGTAGCGCCACATTCAGTACATTGACTGCCAAGAGGCCATTGGTGGGCGCGCTGTCAGCGGCCCTGGCACGCCAAATGTGGCCTTGTGGCAGTCAGCGTGTTTATGTGGTGCTACAGAAGATTGCTGAAGATTATATGGGTAGATCAAGTAACCAATAATGTACATTAATCAAATCGGGGGAAACGAAATATCTTACTTGACTAAAAGAGTCGGTTGATGGGACAAATAGTAATGCAACAAATTTTTAGTTTTATACAGGAGGGGGAAAAAAAGGAGTGTAGAAGCTGTAGTGGAAGACCACGGAATAAATAAAACTGCAGATTCACACTGATGTGGGTTGCAGTAATTATGCAGATAAGATATACTTGCAGGGGTTAGTCTAGCAAAAAGAGCTGCATCATACCCGTATGTGCTGTTTCTACAAAATATTTTCGATTTAGCACTTTACAGATTCTTCTAAGATTCACTCACCACGTCATTCACACTGTCTTTGCCTATAGTACTTGAGATAGTTATCGCGCCTATTTTTGCATAAAAATACGACCATATACATTTGTTTGGTTGTCGGCTCATATGAAAGACATTTTGTGGTAGCTATATACATGCATAATATTAAGGGTACAGGTGTCCCATGCACTTTAAAAATTTGATATTTGAATGACACTAAGGGGAAGCCGATTTTCAGTACTCCAGGTAAAGACAGTAGAAGTTCGCTGATCGTACTTGGCTGGTGGTCTGCTGTCTTCTTTGCTAGTATTGCAAGAGTTCATACCAGACAGACCCCTGGCTCCGATGAATCCATCCTCATACAGCGGGGGACGTTAGACAGTGGTTCGCCAGGAGTGGGAGGTAAGTTTTGTTGGCCATCCAGTAAATTAGCGATGTGATAGGAATAAACGTGATTCAGATCTAATCACAATTATCGTTAGTAAGTAACAGCTGATAAAGGTAGAGGTAAGACAGACTGACAATACGAGCGATGATTTAAACAATAATATACTTGTCTCAATCAGACCACATACTGGGACATTCGCCGTATGACCGGATTGCTGTTCTTTGAATATTTTACAATTAATGAAATGCACTTCGCAATCGCGTTTGGGATACACACATGCTTCTGGGACAGCTAGACGTTAGAGATGGATTGGTAGATCTGCCTTTGCTACTTATTAACGAGGATAGAACTTTGATATAAGCGTAGAAACACTATTTTTAGGTGTTAGTTTTAGCCTTTTGGTTCCGCATTCACCCGAGTCACCAGTTACGTAAGCAAATCATTATCAACAGAAACACAGCAAAAATGAAATATTTGCGCATCGTGCAACACTCATTGGTAATTTTTCACTGGACTACGAAGGCCCCTGCCACACTTGTTTAATCTGTGTATGAGTAACGCAGTTTTATGTTCAGTGGAATCCGTATCACCCTGTGCCAATCCGTTCCTAGAGGCCAAAACAGTTTTAATGAGCCAGTAGCTGTTGTCTGCCAAGAGTGCTGAAATGCTATTCTAAGTAGCAGCATCACGTTAAGAGAAGTAGATGATAGGGGAACGACGTTTCTCTCACCATCCTGGGAGATCTGGGAGATTAGTTTTCACATTAGCCGAGTTTGGGGGGTAGGGGTGGGGGGGAAGGTTTAGAGAAATCCATTAACTCGACAATAGACAATTTTTTCGATTTACTATCGATATCACGAAAACTCTGCAGAATCTAACATATCATTGTGGAAAATCACATTAGGAACGCTTCGTGCAAAGCTTGTCGTTTGGTCTCTACAGCTTCCATGACTTAGCAGTTGCTGTACAATGAAGCTGCAAATAGGAGCAGACGAAGTTTATTGCGCAATAGTGCGCCGACCTATCTAAATGCTGTTTACGATTATGACGATACAGCATTTTTGTTCATTTCAGTTTAGACTGGAACGATGGTTGTTGAGAATGTTGACTTCAGATTATGTTTATAGAATGTCCGGAAGCTATTTCAGCCTTTCGTCATTTGCAGTGGAATACAGAAACGCAACGACATTATACAAATAGAATTTCATCAATTAATTCACATGGCCTCACGCAAATGGCAGCTACAATATGAAACGACACATTACTGACACTTCATGCCTCCGCATGTGTCACATTTTTAAGAGCATCATATGTACACATGTTCTATGGCCCATCTTCATTGTTGGTTTTCACAGGTGTGAAAGTGTGCCCACATTAAGCGAAAACGAGACTAGGTCAATTACTGGCAGGTTTGTTGGCAGTTGTGAATACATGAACTAATCTGACACGTTATTACTGGCATCCTCAGTTTTGCTACGTCATACCACTTCAAATTACCACTTCCTTCCCTTAAATCTCATTAAGATTTAGAACACTGCACTGATAATTTGGCATCTTGCGTTAAGTAATTACCTTGATGACTATATCGAATGTAATCTTGGTAGCTTGTAATATGACGATGAAAATGATAGTGTTGTTCGTAAGTACCTCTGTTTCAGAAGACGACACTGCAAAAACTACTCAACATACAGAAAAATTTAAAGACGGCAAGTCTTTCGGTCCTGCCTTTCTTCCGCTTTAATTGTTCATTCAAGCAGACACATACATTTAAGGTACTTTCATTAGGTTAGGAAGGCTCTATGGTCAATGAGGCTACTAAAGAGAGTTGTCTGTGATTGTAACACTGAATTAATTGTTAGCTAGATGCGTGAAGTTATTAGAGCTGATGGAACTGAGCGCTTGCTTTGTCGGAAGCCATGGCTGTGGCAGATGAGGTTTACTGATTCCACTTCGGAGAACACTATGGGTCTTAAAAATAGGTATAGACAGAGTGAAGGGCGACTGGTCAGCACAGCGGAAGCAGAGGCAGCGGACATGGCTTAAGGCACTGGAGAGGTGATGGGGTTTGGGAGGTCCACTGCCTACGGCAAGCGGTGAGCCCAGAGCGCGCCACAGCGTATTGTTCCATAGGCCAGAGGCAGAACTCTTGACGACTGCTTTCGCCGAGCTGCAAAAAGCCGAGGCACTGACAATTTCTCTTGGCCAAGGATATGTTCATTCCATCGTTTCTGCAGGGGTCCTCATGTTTCCACAGAACGTCCCTGCAAGACCGTTATCAGCTGGACCTGTGAAAACAGGTCGCCGAAATATCCGAAATGGGGCGGCTCTGCTGTACGCCTGACGCTGTGTCTCTCGGAGGGCTGTTGCGTTTTTCCGGTGCCACTGTTTCCCGTGCACGCAAAATAGGTGTCGACGGACACCGATCGTGACGTCAGGAAACTTGACAGTGAACTCCTGTTCGATGCCTCGAGATGTGCTAGCATGGGGATATAGTTTTTCCCCAGCTTGTGGAAGAAGGCTGTACAGTACAAGGGGTGATGTGCAGTTGGTGCAAGAGAGCACTACCATTTTCGATTGCTGGTTCTTAACGTTTTGGCACATAATTCACACGTCGTGTTCGTGGACTTTCATAACGTTTGAGAAAGTGGGGGCTCAGTCTTCTGTCGTGGACGAGATTAGCAGAATTCCTTCGGGTGCCGTGGAGCAGAGAAGTCTAATCTTGTGTCATGTTGGAGGTAAGTGTCTGAGCTTTGACCAATGAGTCTGGGCGCGAAGTTGATCCGAACGAGGATATGGACGTCAATCGTTGAACACGATGCAGAGCCACGCTGGCCACTGAATTCGAAATTTCTCCATGTGCTTGATGAGCATTTCAGAGCACCAGCACAAGGAATCTTCAGAGTGAATTTCCCTCACTACATTACACGTTCACAGCAGCTGCAGTCGCTGTCTGATTTAAGCGTATTGTTAGTTTGCTCCATTCAACAGTTAACGATCATTGTCAATTGTATTACTTAGAGCCAGATCGTACTACACATTTTTGAAGGCAGAAGTATAATCAATTTGCCACGATCTGCTCAGCTCTGAATTTTACACCAGTACAGACCATTTTATGAATAAGAGCATAAATGTTAGTTGACATGTTCTGTTGAGCTATGTTCCAGAAACCGGAACTGCCAATTTTGTAAGTGATTTAGAAAGTTAATGCTGACAGTGACATCTTTTTAAGTTTGTGAATGAACGCCACCCATGGAAAATTGACCAGTCGAGGGAATATACGATTGACTTCTATCGTAGGAAGCTAGTAATTGCGCCAAGGGAATCCGACAGAGGTATACGTAAAAATGCCTGCAAACATAAGCACTCGCGTACACATGCCTTAACAGATAAGTACCAACGCAAAACGTGACGAGATGGTCGACGAAAACAACAGCAGCAGCAGCAGCGTGTTTCACCTCTTTCTCAAAACAATCAAAGGCTGAAATATCTTTTCTGTTATCAACATGTCGGTTTAAATTTATGTTATTTGTCTCAACTTTTTAGGTTTACATACACTTAGAAGAGCCCGTAACTTACCTCCTTCACGGACATGCGGCCGCGGAAGATCGCGGCAACGGTGAGGTATCGCCCGTGCTTTGGATCACAGGCGGCCATCATGTTCTTGGCGTCAAACATTTGCTGTGTGAGCTCCGCCACGGTGAGCGCGCGGTATTGCTGTGAACCGCGTGATGTAAGCGGAGCGAAGCCCGGCATGAAGAATTGCAGACGCGGGAAAGGAACCATGTTCACAGCAAGCTTACGCAGGTCCGCATTCAGCTGCCCAGGGAACCTGTACAAGTGACAACGATGTATCAATATGCCAAAGGAAAAACATCAATAGCGATAATCTTGATACATTTTTCCTATTTGTTGGCATACCATCATTCTACTGTTTATATACTTTTACTAGACCAATGTTATATGTGATACCTATTTGTCATACGTTCTGTGAAATGGTATCACTATGAGAATCTTAAGAGGCAGCTCTGTAACCCGTTAGTTGTCTTTTGAGGAAACCGTCTCTAATTTCATCAACGTATATTCACTGTAACCTGCTCACAGTACTCAAGCCTTGCTCAGCTTTACAATTTTTACCACCACACACATTCCTCTATTTCGAAGTTTACTGTTACTTGATGCCTCTAATGTGTCCTAAATGTGTCCTATCAACATATCCATACTAGTCAAGTAATGTGAAATATTCTCTCTAAAAATCAGCGTTAATGTAGATTGTTTAGTTGACCAATTCTATAAATGTTATTTTACTTAAAAGCTGTAGAGGTATGGTTTCTCATAATTAGATTCCTTGACAGAACTTTTGTAAATAAGTAACAACTGTCATGAAATAGCTTTAAAACTGTTTCCTGTTTCGAAGTATTTAAAATGAGAATCATTGTTTTCGTTATAGCAAAACTTCAGTACACCGAAAAATCTGACATCTTACGTATCGTTGTGATCGATATCGTGCTACATATGGTAAACTATGTATTTATTCTTTAAAAAATAGTCACTATGTGGGTAGCAGTGCCAACACTTCAGTCGAGGACGCTCTTGTTTGCACTTAAGAATTGCTAATTCGTCAATGTTTCTGCAATTTCCAGCTGAAGCATCCCTAAAAATGTTGCAGGTTCAAAACTAGTGCTTCGATGATATAGAGGATTGTGCTAAGACACAGTTTATTTTGATGGAATAGTCCATTTTTGTACTATGAAACCCAAGTTGATGAAGAACCGGGTGATAAGACTATCTCAAATTTTTGATTGCGAAATGATTAACTGGTAATGCTTGGTTACCTACATACCTTATTGGACAGGAAAATAAATTCAATCATTGTGAAAACTATTTACAAATTTTGGAAGTATAAATACAGTATAGGAAATATAAAGTACTTTATCAATCCATTATAACACTTATGCTGGATAAACTTGATACTATGTATTCGACGCTAACCTATGTCATGTTCGATTAATTTTACATTTTCGCACTTCACACCAGGGTCAAGAGATGTATGAACACCCTACCACACTATTTTGTCCTAGATAGCACGCCATACATGCATCGAGAAGGGTGAGTGGGAAACGTCTAATACAAATTTCCTAAGAAACCAAGAAAAATTTGAGAAGTCTACGAAGATGGATACGTAATTAAGGATGCATTAGCAGCAACAGTGCGTCGATTTATCATCAGAAGAGACCGACATAAAATTAGGACGATGGATTAACATCGGCATTGGTTGGAAAATACCTTTGGGTGAGAGAGAGAGAGAGAGAGAGAGAGAGAGAGAAACAATTAACCGCCAATGCTTTATTTTATTTTCAGCCGAGTTTGTATCCATTTTCGTACTGTTTCGACAATCTAATCAGTATTCTTATCCAGGTGCTGCGAGTTATGCTGTGCGAAAAGGGAAATACAAATTCGGCTGAACACACCTTCAACCGTGACGAGAAAAGTGGGACATCGCAGCCATCAACAGTTCTTCCTGTTTATTAATAGTCGTACCTGAGACACGTTGTGACTCCTGACATTGTGAGTGAGACGAGGTGGTTGAGGTCGCTATAGCTGGGATTAGGCACCTTCAGCGTCTGGAAGCATATGTTGTACAGTGCCTCATTGTCTATGCAATAAGTCTGGTCTGTAATCTCCACCAGCCTATTGACTGATAATGTAGCGTTGTACGGTTCCACCACCGTGTCCGACACCTACGGAAAGAACAATGTGTGGCTACATTCGAGGTATATATAAAAAGGAGAAATGCCATTCTAACCCCTGGCGAGAAAAAATTCCCAGACGCCAATGCGAACACTGGCGTCACACAGGTACTGTAACAGTAGTTTCTGTGCATTCATCGGAACACGCACGTTGTGGTGTGCATCAAACGGAAATAACTCTTTTCGTGTCAATATGAGCAAGTGTCAGCAGTAGCTGCGTGGCACAATGCATTAATACTACTTGAAAAACGGCAACATTTATCACTGTTTTCCCAAAGGTGAGCAACTGCAATGCGAAAGAATAGTTCGATACAAATGCGTGCACTATTTTGCGTAAAATACTATTTTCTGACGTGGCAGCGTAGTGTAGTGATTAAGACATACATGACATGTTGAAGGTTTTGGGTTAGAATTCTGTTGTGAGCTTTTACAATTTGTATTTTCAAGCTTTTATTGGAATAACTTAGATAATTATTCAATTAATTGGGGTAAGTATTACTTTTTATCGCTAATCTTTTGTGGTTATTTTAATTACAGTTTATTTGTTATTTTTATTATTATTCTCTTTACATTTGAAATCTTTGTACACGCTATTTTAATTATGGTATTTCAACGTTTCAAAATCCTTAACTGTTACAAAACAAACGAAGTTTATATTATCTGTGCAATGTAGTCAAATTTATTTTTCGGAGGAAGACGTACGTATTTTGGATGCTGATAGTTATACAAACATGTAAAACATATTCTAAGTGAAGTATGGACAAAATAACACAGATGCAGATTCAAGCAAAAGTAGGGATTACAGTACATCAGTCAAAATGACTAGAAATAATACATGGAGGAACATGAAAAATACAAAATGGTAAAACGGAAGAACTTAAATCACAGTTAAAACATAAGGGGATTAAAATCAGATGGAGAAAAACTGCAGATGAAAAAGAACAAAAAGTTAATACCATGATTAAAATGATTCAACAAAGTATTAGAAGTTAGGGCGACAAGTATTGAACTATATGAGAGAAAATGTAAATTAGTTACAAACTACGGCACACACTTTATTAAGTATGTAAACGTAGCTACAGATATTCGGATTTAGGTTATGATATGTTCCATACGTCTGCCATCATTGCCACGATGTAAGGTGCAAATGAATAGCGAAATTCTGCATGACTCGCTGACGTGTCGGAATATCGAGGCTCTCAACGACCTCCCGAATGGCTGTTTTCAGCTCAGTAACGGTTATAGGGTTATTACTGTACGCCTTGAATTCAGTACAGTCTCACAGAAAGGAATCGCAGTCTTCAGATCCGGAGAATATGGTGGTCAGTCGAGGCCCATCCAAGTGGCCTCTGGGTACCCCAGAGCCAGAATGCGGTCCCCAAAGTGCTCCTCCAGGACATCAAACACACTCCTGCTTCGATGGTGTCGAGCTCTGTCTTGCATGAATCACATCGTGTCGAAATCAGCGTCACTTCGGATAATAGTCTTCCAAAACCTTCACATACCATTTGGTAGCACCGTGCCATCAAGGAATATCGCACCGATTATTCCGTGAGTGGACATTGCACACCACACTGTCACCCGTTGAGGGTGAAGAGACTTCTCGATCGCGAAATGCGGATTGTCAGACACCCAAATGCGCCAATTTTGCTTATTGACGAATACATCCAAATGAAAGTCAGCTTCGTCGCTAAACCAAACTATACTAATTCACGTAATGCCCCGCGGGCACCAGAGCAGTTTGGACGTCCTAACGCAAACGGCTCAAAAGTTAGGACGTTTTATTTCATATAGTTCAGTAACTGTTACCTTGTACATTGAAACTAATGAACTGAGTAAAAGCGATTGAGATTATTTTGATAAGGATTTCAAAATCAAAATTTGAAAGGAGTTACCAGATTTAACCCTTGAATTTCCCTTTTCAGATTTACTCGCTTCCCTGCCACATTCTAACTTCTGACACTCCACGCTTCGACCCCTTAGAGTGTTGCTCTTTCGATAGTCATGCAATCTTTTTCTTGTTGTCACCTCTCCTTTGGAAGTCCTTCCCGGAGTTCAGGATGTAGGTCTATTCGAGAATCATCTTTTGCGAATGGAGTTTTCCTGGCCCCTCTTCAATTACTTGGGCACATGTCCCGTGGATTCACAGTGTGTGTTTTTGATGCATGCTTTCCATTGGCTCCTGCATCCTCAGGGCGATGATCGTGAGTGATTCTTTCGCCTATTAGATGCAGTTTTCACCCCAAGGACAAAAGTTGTCCGGAATCTGTCCTCTGCGCGATCTTTGTTAAGGACGTTCGCAGAACGAGGGTGAATTATGCCGAAAGTATTTTACCACCATTGTTGATCTTATTCCACATGAAAGCAGTGGCTGGGATCGAACTCTAGACTCGGGACATTTTATAGACTAAAAGACGCTATGCCGATACCGCAAATATGGCGAACACAGACTGATCTTAAAAGGCGATGTGTTTGTAAACCAATACATTGCATTTTCATATTTTGGGTAATAAGCAGTTCTTAATATCTTGAAAGTTCAGAGGGTATTGAGAAACCAGGGTCTGACCGACAGAGCAGACGAGCTGGGTACTCACCTTTGGCGACGGCAGCACCGAGTATGTTTTTATGATGCGATCTGGATATTCTTCCCTGATCATCAAGATGAGAAGTGTTCCCATGCCGGACCCCGTGCCACCTCCCAAGGAGTGAGTCAGCTGGAATCTGCAACAAACGAGTCCAACACAGTTAATGCTGGTAGTTACGTCATGTTTTTTGTTATGTTCACGAATATGAGAAGGTAGCACATCTCTCTCACCTGGAGGAATCGGGTTCAGTTGCCGTTATTTTCCTTTGTGGGCTAACTACCCTCTTCAGGCCAATTGGCAGCTACTTTATTCAGCTATAACTCCAGCATTTGGGACACAGACAACCGCTGGGAGATCGGTGTGACATTTTCATGTTGCATTGAAATGACGCCTTGGGCCGGTCGACATCTCATGATTCTCTGGGACTGGAGTTATCTTATTTTTACGTTAAAGGGGCACGGACTGCGCCTGGATCGTACTAACCTCAGTATTCTTCAAGTCCAAAAAGTGCAATCCACTCATTACGTGTCTACGTCCATACTTCGCAGGTCAAGTGTGTTCCTAAGGATACGATTATTTCCCCCTTTCCTGTACCACTCTACTAGTACGTGTGAAAAATAACTGTAAGCTTTCCTATGGGCCATGATTTCTGTTTCACCATCACGGTCATTTTTCACGATTTCTTTGGGTGGAAACAATACCTTGCCTGTCTCTTTTTCGAATCTACAATCTCGCACTTACTGAACTTACATCTGACGACATGTACCTCTCTTCGATGGATCTTTCTTTAATCCTATTTGGTAAAGTTCCCAGACTGACTAATAGTTCTCTAAGATCTACCATAAAAGTGTTTTGTACGTAACTTATCTGGAGAATGAATTACAGTTCCTTGAAATTCTTCCAACCAATCGCAGCCAGCATCCGCATTTCCTAAAACACGTTCCATGTGGTCATTCCGCCTTAGGTCCCTTTGCTTTCGTATTTTACCGTTGTTACTGTGTCCGGTGAATTATCCTTGTAGTGTAGTCTATCGGTAACAGGTATGTGCCTTATGTGCCGTATGTGCCTTATGTGCCTTATGTGCAATATGTTGCATTATTCCATCAGTCTTCGACCCTCTTACGTTCAGCTTGCGCTTTCTGAAATTACAGATTTCCCCCAAAGGCCACACAGAGCTCCGACAGTATTACGAGTATGTCAGAATCCATTGCCGTCCTAACTTCTTGCATCGTTATGATCTGGAAGTGGTTGTGACCAGTTTTCCGGTCGCGATTAAAGAAACGAGGCATTTCACTTTCCAGTTTCACTACTTCATTCGAGACTGAGCCCGAGGTCTC
Source organism: Schistocerca cancellata (assembly GCF_023864275.1). Lineage (NCBI taxonomy): Eukaryota > Metazoa > Arthropoda > Insecta > Orthoptera > Acrididae > Schistocerca > Schistocerca cancellata. The sequence continues at coordinate 266,335,743 of NC_064629.1, forward strand.
TAACTGTGTATTAGCTGAACGAAGTTGTTACGTACTTTTGAGTGAATGAAGACCGGTGCTGTCATATTGGTTAACTGACACACACACACACACACACACACACACACACACACACACTTGCCAGATGATTTCACGTGCACTCCTATTGCGCTTTGCCAATACTGGCCAATAGAAATGAAGTCTAACAGGAACGTCAGTTCATAATTTGAATCCAAGGAGTTATATGCTTGGTTCCAGAAAATTGGAAACCTTTCATGTTTCGGTTTAAACGAGGTACAGCCACCATACGTTATCTGCAGCAAACGAATGTCATGTTTGGCGATTATCTATTCATTGTGAATACAAGTCTGCTTGTATTTAAGCATTTTAACTGCTCTAACTTACCACCTGAAACACTTTTTTTGCGTGAAGGACGCAAAGCATTAACGAAAAATCTTATTTATTAACAAAATAAATCTGCATCTGTAACCCGCAACAACTGCCAAAGCTATTGGTAATTTTTAGTCTTAAGCTTGCTGCAAATTGTTGAAAGAATGACATCCAGTAACTTTTCAGAGCACGCTGTATGGTCAGACTACATCTTTATGCGAGTACATAATCCTTTTTTACATACTATTACTTGGAAGGACAAGTATCTTAACTGTTTGACAGTAACATGTATGTATTCGTAATTTTTACTCTACAGTCACTGAATGCTTTTTTTTAACAAAGGCAAAACGTCTGTTTCAACCTACCGTACGCTTAAGTTAGAAAAATGACCAAGTCTGAAGTATAACAAACTTTCATCAGCAGTGTTTCATTATGGCAGAATTTATTTTCTCCCTTGTACCCCATCGTGAGTAGCTCTTTCTGACGAGGTCTGACAGACTGTCTTGTCGACATTTCATTTCACAGCCTGTTGTAATGTGTCATCGTTACTGTACAGTTAACTTAGATTGGAAGGACACTAAATAAATTTTGCGAGTTACGTTTTATTTTAACATTAAGAACATAAATTATACAATTTCGAGCAGACAAATAATTCCTGTTACTGGTGTACTCTAAGTCCAGGCGTAGGTAATATACTAGCTTTTTATGATGGCCATTCTAAATTATCAGATGAAAGGCCTGTCAATTGACCCGTTCGGTTTCTCCGCACTAGTAAATGACGGCACTACAGACAATAAAAACAAACATCCAATTCTGGACAGAAGAGTTTACGTTAAATAGAGAAATGAAGCGTCAAAAGCAAAAGCAACAGCTTTGTTAACGTCAGTATTTTGAAGGGAATATGAGAAAAAACGAGGAATAATTGGGAGCAGCAGACCGTTTAAGGCAGCTAGATAACTTTAACAAGCGAAGTGTCATGGGAAAAGTATGTTGTCTGTAGGTCTACATACACTGATGAGCCAAAACATTATGAAATGATTCAAATGGCTCTGAGCACTATGGAACTTAAGATCTGAGGTCATCAGTCCCCTGGACTTAGAACTACTTAAACCTAACTAACCTAAGGACATCTCACACATACTTGCCCGAGGCAGGATTCGAACCTACGACCGTAGCAGTAGCGCGGTTCCGGACTGAAGCGTCTAGAACCACTCGGCCACCGCGGCCGGCAAAAACATTATGACAACCTACGCAAAAGCGTATTGGTCCACCTCTGGAAAGCAATTCAACAGTCATTTTGCGTGCCATTGATTCGATAAATACTTGAGGTTTCCAGAAGTTTGTGGCACCAGATACCTATGCGTAGCAGGCCACACACTTCCCGTAATTTACAGGCGGTTTGCTCGAACAGTCGAAGGGGTATACTGCCGGTTCATAGTGTCCAACGGGTACAATATTTCGGCGATCAGACATATCGCCATCGTCAGGTGCTCTAACGTCAGCGCACCTGACGATGGCGACATGTCTAATTACCGAAATATTGTGCCCGTCGGACTCTATGAACCGGCAGTATACCCGTGGACTGTTCGAGCAACAAATACGCCGGGAGAAACAGAAGAATCACTACAGGCGGTTAGTTTGTGGGCGCAAGCTGGCGCCCGATAACGTTCCAGTTGGGTTTCATCGCGTTCAGATAAACCGAACTTTATGGCCAAGACTTCAGCGTGAGTTCGCTATCACGCTTCTCAAACCATTGAAGAACGATTTTAGTCTTGTGACACTGACAGTTATCCAGCTGAAAGATGCCATCGCTGTTGGGGCAGACATCAAGCTTTAGGGGTTACAAGTGGTTCCTAATAATGTTCACGTAATCGACAGTTATGGTGCCTTGGAATACTACCGCAGGTCCCACTGAAGTCACTTGGATATGCACCATAACGTAATGCAGCTCCCACTGGCCTGAGTACGTGGCGTGCTACATGTTTCGAGCAACCGTTCGTCTTCAACCTGGTTTAATAGCACGGTCCAATCTTGATGACGCAGTGCCCATTGTAATCGCAATTGAAGCTGCTGTTGGCTCAACATGGGAACAAACAGGGGTCCTCTGCTGCGGAACACCGTGTTCAACACTGTGCGCTGAACGGTGTGCTCCAAAACACTGGTGCCTATGCCAGCACTGTACTCTGCCTTCAAATCTTTCACAGATCGACGCCGGCCTACCCTGGTTTAGAGACGGGCAAGCCGTACACAGTAAGGTTTTTTCGGAAATAGAAACTAGAAGGGGCACGACTAAAAACACTTAAGTAGGAACAATGGAATCAAGCTAGACAAGAATATCCATGAGGAACGATGAAGTGTTAGATACGCTCAGCCACTAAAGAGGGCCTGCCAAGGTCTATGGAGGTAACGCAGGTTGGGTAGCAAGAGGATGAGGAAGGCGAAGAAATCCATGAGAGATAGTAACTCAAAATGCACAGCAGCAGAGGGGACTAAGAGGCAGCAGCCGCGACTGCATGTAGCAAGAACACTGGGCCCACTATGGTCTCCCCGTGTTATCGCTGGAACAGCACAATTGCTCCCTGTCCTGACCATGACCAAGATGTCACCTGCCCTTTCCTGCTGGAGAGAGAATTAAGCCCAAAACTTTGCTTAAGGACGATTTACGTGATTAAAGCTACAATCGGAAAATAAAGGACAGCTGAGGAACTTACAACACAACCAAAATAAGAGTCGTATTCAGGCATATTCCACTCAACTGCGAACATACAGAAGCTAGCCGGCCGGTGCGGCCGAGCGGTTCTAGGCGCTTCAGTCTGGAACAGCACGACCGCTACGGTCGCAGGTTCGAATCCTGCCTCGGGCATGAGTGTGTGTGATGTCCTTAGGTTAGTTAGGTTTTTTAGTAGTTCTAAGTTCTAGGGGACTGATGACCTCAGATGTTAAGTCCCATAGTGCTCAGAACCATTTTAACCATACAGAAGCTTACTGAAAGAAGGGTATCATACTGATACACGAAGCAAACAGTGCTGAAGACATTCAGCACTGACACTGAATCTGGCCATCGTTGCTGTGCTATTTTGGGAGTAATAATGAAAGAAAAGAAATACACTAGGCAATGAACAAAGGCAATTGAACAAAGACAGTCTAACATACTGAGCCAAGCGTGTCCACTCCACGTACCTGTGTTACAAGCTAGGTTACTTAGACGTTGTTAATGATAGCCTATGTGCTTATCCCAACTTATAATATTCATGTAATTCATATGTACTTGTGTACATTAACATTACGCTGAACAAAATGAGCTATTCCTGTTCTGTTCCTCTAGAAAAGTTTAGTAAGCGTTTTAAGAGTTCATGGATCTAAAATTTGTACAGAAAGGGCATTACATTCGGTGGACGTTTCAAGAAACATATTAATGTGATCCGGAATTGAAAAGCAGATTGGATATACTGCTGATGATACCCTTGGCTGAGATCATTCCCCATCCAAGAAAACATACCAGGTTCTATTAATTAAATCTTCGAGCCACTCACATACGTAAGAACATATTCCTGATTCTCGGATCTTCGTCAATCTGTAGTTTGAACACACTTTCTGGAATATGGAACCTGCGTGATGCACTTCGTCTGGGACCTCTTAAGTTGAGAGTGAAATGCCTTGCCTTCATTGTAAGGAGTTCAAATTGTCAACAAGAAAATCAGTTAATTGGGTAAAGTGTTCTAAGTGTTAGAAGTGGGTTCCATGAAGAATGTACAGGGTGGACTGAAGATGACTGGCGTGAGTATCAGTGTGTTGCATGCCTCAGACGGACAACATAACATTGATCATTTGTGCCCCCACAGAGTACGTGCTTTTACTCCAAAGTACACTACGTCATCAAGTCTCCTGACACCCTCAAAAACATACTTTTTCATATTAGGTGCACTGTCCTGCCACCTACTGCCAGGTACTCCGTATCAGCGACCTCAATAGTCATTAGACATCGTGAGAGAGCAGAATGGGGCACTCTGCAGAACTCATCGTCTTCGAACGTGGTCAGGTGATTGAGTGTCACTTGCGTCATACGTCTGTATGCAAGATTTCCACACTCCTAAGCATCTCTAGGTCCACTGCTTCCGATGTGATAGTGAAGTGGAAACGTGAAGGGACACGTACAGCACAAAAGCGTACAGGTCAACCTCGTCTGTTGACTGACAGACCGCTGACAGTTTAAGAGGGTCGTAATGTGAAATACGCAGACATCTATCCAGACCATCACATAGGAATTCCAAATTGCATCAGGATCGACTGTAAGTACTATTATAGTTAGGCGGTAGGTGTGGAAACTGATTTCATGGTCGAGCAGCTGCTCAGTGCCAAACGGCAGTGCCAAACGGCAGTGCCAAACGGCATCTCGCTTGGTGTAAGAACTGTAAACAATGGACGCTTGAACAGTGGAAAAACGCTGTTTAGAGTGACGAATCATGGTACACAATGTGGTGTCCGATGGAGTGTGGGTATGGCGAATGCCTGGTGAATGTCATCTGCCACCGTGTGTAGTGCCAACAGTAAAAATCGGAAGCGATGGTGTTGTGTTTTTCATGGACGGGCCTTGCACAAGTTTTGCGTGGCACTATCACAGTACAGGCCTACATTGATGTTTTAAGCACCTTCTTGCTTCCCACTGTTGAAGTGCAATTGGGGGATGACGATTGCATCTTTCAAAACGATCGAGTACATGTTCTTATCCCAGGGCCTGTGGCGAAGTGGTTACACGATCGTAACATCCCTGCGCAGAGTCATGACCTGAATCCTATGTAACACCTTAGGGAGTTTTTGGACGCCGACTTCGTGCCAGGCCTCACTGACCGACATTGATACCTCCCCTCAGTGCAGCACTCCGTGCAGAATTGGCTGCCATTCCCCAAGGAACCTTCCAACACCTAATTGAAGGTGTGCGTGCGAGAGTGGAAGCTATCAAGGACAAGGGTGGGCCAACACCATATTGAATTCCAGCGTTACCGATGGAGGGAGCCACGAACTTTTAAGTCACTTTCAGCCAGGTGTCCGGATACTTTTGATCACAAAGTTTACGGTATTTTTTTTGTTTGTTTTGGTTTTTTTAGGGCGCAAAACTGCTACGGTCATTAGCGCCCGGTCTGTGACTTAGGAAGCAGTAAAAAACCGAAAACAGAAACCAGCAGCAATGGGAACGAAAGTCATAAAATTGGAGAAACTAAAAGCAGAAGGAAGGCTAAAAATGCACTACAGAAGGGGGTTGGTTGTCCAAAAAAAACTTCAAATGACTGACGTCATTTCACTGGCACGAATGAACTCTAGAACGCGATCGGCCGACCGCGTGTCATCTGCTAAAATTGACGATATATCAGGCGACAGCTGTAGACGGGCGCGTAACGGAGTAAAATAGGGGCACTCAATTAAAAGGTGTCTTACCGTCCACAACAGAGCAGTGGGGACAGATTGGGGGAGGATCGCCGCTTGAAAGATGTCGATGGCTAAAAAGACAGTGCCCTATCCGGAGTCTAGTTAAAATTACCTCCTCCCGACGACGCGTTCGGGAGGAAGAGGTCCAAGCACAATGAAGAGTTTTTACGTCCCGCAATTTATTTTGGGGAAATGTCGACCAGTGCGCGTGCCAGAAATGAACAACACGACGACATAAAACGCTTCGTAGATCGGCGACGGGAATCGATGGAATAGCTGGCCGAAGAAGAGACTGCAGCCTTGGCTGCAATATCGGCCGCCTCATTACCGCAGATACCAACGTGTCCCGGGAGCCAGAGGAACGTCACCGAGACGCCCCCCAGGTGGAGCAAGCGCAGACAGTCCTGAATCCGGTGGACCAGAGGGTTCACAGGGTAAAGAGCTTGGAGACTGAGGAGAGAGCTGAGAGAATCGGAGCAGATGACGTACTGTATCCGCTGATGGCGGCGGATGTAGTGGACAGCCTGGAGAACAGCGTAAAGCTCCGCAGTATAGACCGAACACTGGTCGGGAAGCCGAAAGTGATTTGGGGTGTGGCCAACAACATAGGCACTCCCTACACCTAACTATCGAGACATCCTTGAAGACGTCGTGCAAGAAGGCTGGTCCGTTGAGAGCTGTAGTAGATCGCAAAATCGTCCACAAAGAGGGAGCCCGAGACATCAGGAAGGAGACAATCCATAATTGGATTTATGGCGATGGCAAACAGTACAACACTCAGCACGGATCCCGGGGGTACCCCGTTTTCTTGGGAGAAAGTACGGGAGAGAGTAGTGTTCACCCGCACCCTAAAAGTGCGCTCTGCCATAAATTCGCGAAGAAAAAGGGGCAGCCGGCCTCGAAAGCCCCATGAGAACAGTGTGCGGAGGATGCCTGTCCTCCAATAGGTATTGTATGCTCTCTCCAGATCAAAAAATATTGCTACCGTTTGACGTTTCCGGAGAAAATTGTTCATGATAGAAGTGGAGAGAGCAACAAGATGGTCAACTGCAGAACGATGCTTCCGAAATCCGCATTGGGCTGGTGTTAAAAGACTGCGGGATTCCAGCCACCAAGCTAAACGGTAATTCACCATACGCTCCAAAACCTTACAGACACTACTCGTGAGAGAAATGGGGCGATAGCTAGAGGGGAGATGTTTGTCCTTTCCAGGTTTCGGAATAGGAACGACGACAGCTTCCCGCCATCGTCGGGGAAAAGTACTGTCGGTCCAAATTCGATTATAAAGGCGAAGGAGGTAACGCAGACTATGGGTTGATAAATGCAGCAACATTTGGACGTGGATACCATCCGGTCCTGGGGCGGAGGAGCGAGAAGAAGAGAGTGCATGTTGGAGTTCCCGCATGGAGAAAACAGTATTATAGCTTTCGCGAATTGGAGAGGAGAAAGCAAGAGGTCGCGCTTCCGCTGCACGTTTCTTCGGGAGAAGTGCTGGCGGGTAATTGGAAGAGCTCGAAATCTCAGCAAAGTGCTGAACCAATGAGTTAGAAATTGCGACGGGGTCCACTAATGTATCATGAGGAACAGTGAGCCCAGAGACCGGGGAGAAACTAGGCGCGCCTGAGAACCGTCGAAGCCCACTCCAAACTTCTGAGGAGGGAGTGAAGGTGTTAAATGAGCTAATAAAGAATTTCCAGCTTGCCTTCTTGCTATCGCGGATGACGCGACGGCATCGCGCACGGAGCTGCTTATAGCGGATACAGTTGGCCAAAGTAGGATGGTGACGGAAAATGCGAAGAGCACGTCGCCGCTCACGTATTGCGTCACGGCATGCCTCGTTCCACCAAGGAATTGGGGGGCGCCGGGGCAATTCGGAGGTGCGTGGTATTGAACGTTCTGCAGCTGTAAGAAAAACGTCGGTAATATGTGTGACCTCATCGTCGACGCTGGGAAAGCGACGGTCATCGAATGTCGCTAGAGACGAAAAAAGTGTCCAATCGGCTTGGGCAAACTTCCAGCGTCGCGGACGCATATATGGCAGTTGAGGCTGCAGTCTAAGGACACATGGAAAGTGGTCACTCGAGTGTGTATCATCAAGGGCGAACCATTCGAAGCACCGAGCTAGCGGAACAGTACCGACCGCAAGGTCCAAATGAGATAAATTTGTCGTGGAGGCAGACAAAAATGTGGGGACCCCAGTGTTGAGGCAAACTAGATCCGCTTGGTGGAAGACGTCTAGCAATAGGGAGCCACGTGGACAAGGATGTGGAGATCCCCAAAGCGGGTGGTGGGCATTGAAGTCCCCAACCAGCAAATAGGGGGGTGGAAGCTGACCAAGAAGATGAAGGAGATCAGCTCGTGCCATTGGTGTGGATGATGGAATGTATACAGTACAAAGAGAGAACGTGTATCCAGAAAGGGAAAGACGGACGGTGACAGCTTGGAAGGAACTGTTTAAGGGGATTGGGTGATAATGGAGAGTATCATGGAGAAGAATCATGAGCCCTCCATGAGCTGGAGTGCCTTCTACAGAGGGGAGGTCGTATCGGACGGACTGAAAATGAGGGAGAACAAAGCGGTCATGGGGACGCAGCTTTGTTTCCTGAACACAGAAGATGACCGGCGAGTAGGATCGTAAGAGGACCGACAATTCATCCCGATTGGCTCGAATGCCGCGGATATTCCAGTGGATAATGGACATAGGGTGAACAGAAAATGGAGGAATGTGACCAAGGGTGCTGTCAAGTGAACGACTGCTCAGAGCTTGCGACCGACAGCATGGAGTGGCATTCAGCCGAAGGCAGAAGATCCTGATCCATAGGTTGGTCAGGAATAGCTCCTGCCACCAGCGATCGGCCGGTTGACCGGCCACCAGCAGTGCGCCTCGGCGACACAGAAGACGGCCGAGGGCGATTTCCGCCAGGTGGTGCTGTAGATGGGACACGCCTTGGCAGAGAAGGAGAGGAACTGGGTTTCTTTGTAGCCTTCTTGGAAGTATGATGTTTAGAGGAAGGAGGAACCGATGGTTGTGAAGTTGCGGAACGTAAAAACTCTTCACGAGTATGCTCGTTTTTCGAAGACTTTGTGTCTGACTTTTGGGCTCGAGATTTAGCAGAACCCGACGAAGGGTGAACCATAGAGTGGGCAGGCGAAAGTGGTGAGGTTGAACGGGCGATCTTTGCGCTGGCCGATCTGACGACCGTGGCACTAAAGGTGAGGTCGCAAGTCTGTGTGGCCGCCTCCTTTGTTGGCCGAGGAGAAGCAAGGACAGTGCTGTATTTTCCTGCCTGAGGCACGGTGGGCTGTCGACTGGCGAATAATTTTCGAGCAGCAAAGGTCGACACCTTTTCCTTCACTCTTATTTCCTGGATGAGATTTTCGTCCTTAAAAACGGGGCAATCTCGAGAGGAAGCAGCGTGGTCACCCATACAGTTGATGCAGTGAGGGGATGGAGGTGGACAAGCACCCTCATGGGCACCCTTGCCACACGTAACACATTTGGCCGGATTGGAACAGGATTGGCTGGTGTGATTGAACCGTTGACACCGATAGCAACGTGTAGGGTTTGGGACGTAAGGGCGAACGGAACTTATCTCATAGCCCGCTTTGATTTTCGATGGGAGTTGAACTTTGTCAAATGTCAAGAAAACAGTGCGGGTTGGAATGATGTTCGTGTCAACCCTTTTCATAACTCTATGAACAGCCGTTACGCCCTGGTCAGACAGGTAGTGCTGAATTTCTTCGTCAGACAATCCATCGAGGGAGCGTGTATAAACGACTCCACGCGAGGAATTTAAGGTATGGTGCGGTTCCACCCGGACAGGGAAGGTGTGGAGCAGAGAAGTATGCAGCAATTTTTGTGCCTGGAGGGCACTGTTTGTTTCTAACAACAGGGTGCCATTCCGTAATCTGGAACAAGACTTTACAGGACCTGCAATTGCGTCGACACCTTTCTGAATAATGAAAGGGTTGACCGTGGAGAAGTCGTGACCTTCGTCAGACCGAGAAACAACAAGGAACTGTGGCAACGATGGAAGAACTGTCTGTGGCTGAGACTCAGTGAACTTACGTTTGTGAGCAGACATAGTGGAAGGTGACGAAACCATTGCAGAAGAATCCCCCATGTTTACCGGCGTCTCCGATTGCGCGCTCCTCCCTTGTGGGGGCCCTCACTGAGGGCACTCCCGCCTTAGGTGATTGTTCACACCTCAGGTCACACCTCCCGACAAACGGACGGAGGGACCAATCGGCACTTTCGGAAGGTATCAGCTCGGGTAGTCACCCCTCCCTGGGCCTGGCCGTTACCAGGGGGTACGTACGTGTCCTACCTCTCTACCCGGGGCGGGGAATTACGCGTTACCCCGTCACCGGCTACGCATTGAAGTGCGTGGGTCGGCCTTCAGACACGCACAGGGAGGAAAACAGAGAAAGGGAAAGGAAAGAAGAGGGGTCTCAAACGCCGCAGCGGAGAAAAGGGCAAAGAGAAGAGGAAAGGAAAAGAAAAGGACAGAGGAAGGACAAAGACTTGCAAGTGTAGAAAGCAAGGAATTTGGAAGAGTTTCGAGCGTCCGTCTCCGGACGTAGGCACAAACCTTACCCCCAGATAGGGAGAAAGGGAAGCAAAGAGCCAGAGGTGAGGGGAGGAGTGGCGAAGATGCGGGATGGGGAAGGATGCGGAAAGGGAAGGTATGCAGCCCGGAAAGGAAGGAAAGCCACATTAGCTCGGGGTCCCGTGCTCGCTACGCACGTATCCACAAAAGATTTGTGGACCCCCTGGGAGGTTATGGTATTGTATCGTATGGTATGGTATGTAACTTAAGTTTTTTATGTGTCTATCTTTCACTGAAATAAATTTGGCGTCCAAAAAAATGAAGATCGTTGTTATCTAGCTTTCTCCTTAGCTACCAGATTATATCCAAAATTACCCTATTATTCTTATACAGGATAGTCAATGTCTGGAAAGCTTTTAAGGGTGTTGCAGGGTGGATTGTGCTGAGAAATAATTGTAAAGAAAAAAAATCGATACGTTGCGCTGTTTCCGATTAAACTGGCATTGACTTTAGCTAGTCAGATAGTGGCGCGCGCAGATGCTCGCAATTGCACATGCTGAAACGCACATCTGCGGGTCCGTGAATTATCACTTGTTAAAACGTGAGCGAAAGATGCTTTTGTTGGGTTTGGCGACACTGTCCCAAGCCGGCTGCTTGATTTTGCTCGCGCAGTTACCTGATTGGCTATCTTTAATGCTAAGTAAACCGTAAATGGCGCAAAGTGTCTCTTTTGTCAGTTATGTCTCAGCGCAGCCTACCGTGCAACAGCCTAACAAAGCTGTTCAGACTCTTTCTGACCACCTTATATGTGAGAGTTACCTGCTCTTTTTCCAGTTGCATGGAAGTGTGTGTAGCAATAGAAAACGACAAAATCAAAGCTTAAGTTACACCAGACTGGTCGACGAGTGAGTTGATGTCTTTGTTCCGCTTAGCGATATTACGCAGGAGGAGAATTTTCTAAGATCATCTCTCGGTACGACTTTGTAAATTGTTGTATGAGGTGGTCCTCTGCAGAATTTTTGCGAAGAGCGTAATATGCAGAAACCAGTGAGAAGGGACATGCATGAAGACGACGGGAGTAACTTCCACAGTGCTAGAATAAGCCACATAAGGCAAGAGCTCTAGGCGATGGACAGACTGAAATATATCTAGCTAATACAGAACGCTGAGTCCAAGTGCTACCCTGAGATGAGATTGGCACAGGAGAGAAAGTCTTGGCGTGCCGAATCAAGGAATGGATATGACTGATGAAGACCAAAGTACGAGTAGTCCCTGCAAGAAAAAGAATGTAGTAGTGATGGAGTGTACTCACCCCTGGATGCAGTCACAGCTCTCTGCCTCCTTACGCACCACGTCGAGTACCGAGTCCACGAGGTCGGCGCCGTCGGTGTAGTGGCCTTTGGCCCAGTTATTGCCGGCGCCGCCATGACCGTACACAAAGTTGTCAGGCCGGAAGAGCTGTCCGTAGGGCCCGCAGCGTACCGCTTCCATCGTACCAGGCTCCAGGTCCAGCATAATGGCTCTCGGCACGTACCTGCTGCTGCACGATTGGCTCCCAGCTGTCAGAACACAAATCAGTAACTAGTTAACTCTGAACTGCATGTACTAATAAAATAGTGCCCCTTGGTGCTGTTGGAACTGTGGTGAAGGCGGAAGTGAGAATTCTCAGTCTGCAGAGCGACGAGATTTCACAGAAGCTATTGTCCGATTTGGTTTTTAATTGAGAAAGTGATAGTATTGCCATGTATCCTGATTTCCGGTAGATGTCCATTTTTAGGTGATGTCATGACCCGTCACGTGTCGGCCTTAGGCTGGACGCAGTATGTTCCGACTTTTGGACACTGATAATTCTAAATATGCGTCTCACTTCAGAAATGCTGCAGCACACTGAAGTGCCGAGAAGAGTTCCTGAATGTTTCGATTGAGATGAGAAAAGTACGTAAAATACTCACTCCATGAACCAAATGGGGCGTCTCGTCGCAGCTGGAACCGTACATCTCGGAAACTTATTTGCGTGGCTTACAAATGCCGCTGTTTCTCGAACAGTGTTTCAAATTTTCGCCTCCTGTAGTCCACTGACAACTCATCTTGACACGACGTTTAATACTTCAGTTGCGTTGCAGTGACAGCCCTTTACGTCCACTTTTTCATTTCGTACTTTTGTTTGTAGTAAAACGAGAGAGGCAAATGTGCGCACAACGCCCATCGACATTATCAGCTCACTGTGTGTAAATACGGATGTAACTAATGTATAATATATGTTTGTTTCGGAACGCTAAATATAAACAATTTGGATGGAGCTACACACTAGGATGATGTACTAACAATCTCAAACATGAACCGGTCTTTTTTGTAATTACGCTAATATTCTTCAGAAATGCAAAGTGCAGAATTATTAAGCGCGTGTGTCTTCATCACTGTCATTTAATGCGTGGTTTCTTTGTACTAAAATTTTTTGGGGATGGTCTTATAGGTTTTAGATACCATGATGACTAATGAAAAATCCTAACATGCATGAAACTAATAATTTTTTAAGAAAATAGTTGAAAATACGTCCGTTTGTCTTGACATGTCCTAGTCCCGACAGTTTTTTTTTAATTCACCTGTCCTTAAGCTCCAGTTTTCTGCTTTTATCTGGCAACAGAACCAGACAGTTATTTTCCATTCCTTTGAGTGATCCAATAGACAGCGGCTCAGGGGGAGAACATCTTCGCTGTAAACGACCAAGGAGCCGGTGCTTTGTGAACCGCTGAAGATATCCAAACTAGGTTGTTTTATCTTTAATCCTCTGCACTGTTTAACAACCGACATCCTTAAGCAGCTGATTAACGATATACACTGATGAGTCAAAATGTTATTACCATCTGCTTAATAGCTTGTTTGTCCGCCTTTGGAACGAAATACATCACCGATTCAGCGTAACAGGGATCCTAGTTTGTTGGTAGGATTGTGGAGGTATTTGTCATTATGTGTCTACGCACATGTCACGTAACTCTCGTAAATAACGGGCTGCCGATTTGCGTACCCCGTGATGGGGCCCGATAGCGACGCAGATGCGTTTCATAGGGCTTAGATCAGGCGACTTTGGTTGTCGAGACAAACTTAAGTCCACTATAATGCTCCTCAAATCACTGTAGCATGGTTCTGGGTCCGAGACACGGACCATTAGCCTTCTGAAACATGACCTCGCCGTCGGGCGTGTCTTCGTTTACTACCACAGATTCCATGCAAGTCTAGGAAAGTCTTCCATAACATATTACTGCTCCCAACAGGTTGCGGCCGCGGCGCCCTGCACGTTTCGACACACCGTTCACCCCGATGACTGCTTTTGTTGAGACGACCGTCTATCTAGTGTAGTAAAAATGCTATTCACCCACAGAGCCGACACGTTTCCATTTTTTTTGTTTGGGGTTTAAGGGCGCTCAACTACTGAGGTCATTAGCGCCCAGTCACAATTGTTAGAGCACATAGAATCTAGTAAAACTCAAGGGGGGGAGGGGGACACCAGAAAGTTCTTACGAAGAGGCAGATAAAATAAGTGAAAGAGTTAGATGTCTTTGGACAATCCAGTCACAGTAATGAAACGAAGAACACGAGCAGCTGCTCGAGCGTCATCCGCTAAAATATCCTGTAAAGTAGATGGCAGAGACCGGACAACACGAGATTGACTAAAACGGGGACACGACAATAAAACATGGCGCACTGTTAATGCATGACCACAAGGGCACTGCGGGGCTAGGTCACCGGAGAGCAGGTAGCGGTGGCTAAACCGGCAATGCCCAATCCGCAACCTGGTCAGAAGGACCTCTTCTCGCCGATATGGTTGGGTTGGTTGGTTTGAGGATTAAAGGGACCAAACTGCAGAGGTCATCGGTCCCTTGTTTCATAAACACACAGAGCACAGGGAAACCATCCATTAGTCATTCGAAGCAGAAGATAAAAATTCCAGGGGAAGAAAATCCCCAAGGTCAATAATAAAGAAACATGGAAAACGGAGCACAGCAACAAAAATAACATAGAGAAGAAAAGCAGAAGGAATTAAAACGCACAGCAGAGGACTGTGGCTGGCTGATCACGAAAATAATAGGATGAGTCAGCCACTCTGCAACACATTAAAACTTCCAGCCTAAAAGATTAGGGTGGAGTCGAATTACAACACAAAGCAAAGTAAAAGATACAGCACAAAAGAGTGTGACGCAATAAAATTAGAGGGACCTATAAAAGCCACTTTCTCGAATAAAACTTAAAACACGATCTGCCATAGAGGCATTGTCACCTAAAAGAGATGATGAATCACCCTGGAGATTAAAAGCACGCCTGAGAGCAGTTAAAAGAGGACATTCTAACAACAGATGGGCCACCGTCATGGTTGCAACACAGCGACAATGAGGGGGGTCCTCTCGACGCAGCAGATGACCATGCGTCAGATAAGAGTGACCAATGCGGAGCCTGCAGAGAATAACGGAATCCCTGCGAGAGGCCCGCATGGAGGAACCCCACACGGTCGTGGTCTCTTTTACAGGCCGCAACTTGTTGGGTACAGACAGAGTGCGCCATTCGTCTGCCCACAGCCCAAAGACCCGACGGCGTAACACCGATCGGAGATCAGTTGCCGGGAGGCCGATCTGCAACGGCAGTTTGCAGGTGGCTTCTTTAGCTAACTTGTCGGCGTGTTCGTTTCCCGCTATCCCAACGTGTCCTGGGGTCCATATGAACACCACTGAACGACCACGCTGTGCAAGAGCATGAACGGACTCCTGGATGGCAACAACAATGGGATGGCGTGGGTTGCACTGGTCAAGAGCCTGTAGACTACTGAGAGAGTCGCTGCAAACGACAAAAGACTCGCCAGTGCTGGTACGAATCCGCTCAAGGGCACGAAAAATGGCTGTTAGCTCTGCGGTGTAAACACTACAGCCGTCCGGCAAGGAGCGCTGGTCTACATAGTCTGCATGAGCGTAAGCATACCCCACACGGCCATCAACCATCGAGCCATCTGTATAGATAACCTCCGAGTCGCGGGATGCATCGAGGAGAGCAAGAAATTGGCGGCGCAAGACTGCAGGAGGAACTGAATCCTTTTGCCATTGTGAGAGGTCCAGCCGAAGCTGTGGCCGACGAATACACCAAGGTGGTGTATGTGGGTGGACCTGAAAAGCAGATGGAAGAGGCAAAGACTCGAGGTCACTAAGGAGTGACCGAACACGGATCCCAATGGTATGGCCTGATCGAAGCCGCCGGTGTGGGGTATGGACTGCCGCATTAGCGAAAAGGAGACGGTAGTTAGGGTGACGGGGAGAACAACGGACGTGGGCAGCATAGTTGGCTAACAATTGTTGACGCCGAATACGAAGCGGGGAACCACAGCCTCAGCAAGGAGGCTATGAACAGGGCTGGTGCGGAATGCTCCTGTCGCCTGTCGAACCCCATAGTGGTGAACGGGGTCCAGCAGTTGCAACGCCGAGGGCGACGCTGAGCCATACGCTACACTCCCATAATCAAGCTGGGACAGCACAAGGGCTTTGTAGAGCTGCAGCAGCGTATTACGATCTGCACCCCAAGTTGTGTGGCTGAGGCAGCGAAGGGCATTCAGATGCTGCCAGCACTGACGCTTGAGTTGACGAATATGTGGAAGCCAAGTAAGCCGGGCATCGAAGAGCAATCCCAGAAAACGGTAAGTGTCAACAACCCTGAGCATGGCATCCTGAAGATAGAGCTCAGGGAGGGGATGGACAGTTCGACGCCGACAAAAGTGCATAACAAGTCTTCGCAGGAGAAAATTGAAACCCATGGGCTAGGGCCCACGCCTGCACCTTGCGTATGGTTCCCTGCAACCTACGTTCTGCAACACTAATGGTGGAAGAGCTGAAAAAGATGCAGAAATCGTCAGCATATAACGTGGGTGAGACAGACGACCCTACTGCTGCTGCAAGGCCATTAATGGCCACAAGGAAAAGAGGCACGCTCAATACAGAGCCCTGTGGAACGCCGTTCTCCTGGATATGAAGCGAACTATGGGATGTGCCAATTAAAACGCGGGATGTCCGAAGAGATAAAAAATTCTGAATAAAAATGGGGAGAGAGCCCTGGAGACCCCACCCGTGCAACGTGGCGAGAATATGGTGCCGCCACGTCGTGTCATATGCTCTGGAGAGGTCGAAAAAGACGGAGACGAGGTGTTGGCGCCTGGAAAAAGCAGTGCGGATTGCAGACTCAAGAAAGACCAAAGCATCGGCGGTGGAACGGCCCTGACGGAAGCCACTCTGGCACGGAGCCAGAAGACCCCGAGACTCGAGCAGCCAACACAGCCGTCGACTCACCATACGTTCTAATAGCTTGCACAGAGTATTTGTCAAGCTGATGGGCCGATAGCTATCCACATTAAGCGGGTCCTTACCAGGCTTCAGCACCGGAATGACGGTACTCTCCCGCCATTGCGACGGAAAGACACCATCGCTCCATATGCGGTTGAAGATGGCAAGAACACACCGCTGACAGTCCGGGGACAGTTGTTTGATCATCTGATTGTGGATTCCATCTGGCCCAGAGGCTGTATCGGGGCACTGTGCAGGGCGCTTTGAAGTTCCCACAAACTAAATGGGGTGTTATACGCCTCAGGGTGGCGAGAAGTAAAAGAAAGCCGTTTGCATTCCTCCTGGCGTTTTAGCGCGCGGAACGCGGGCGGGTAATTCCCCGACGCAGAGGCCCGAACATAGTGCTGGGCGGAATGCTCTGCGATTGCATCGGCATCGGTGAATACCGCCCCGTTGATGGTAAGCCCTGCGACACCTGTAGAGTGCTGCAATCCAAAGATGCGCCGAATCTTCATCCAAACCTGGGAGGGTGAAGTACGGGAACCAATGGTGGAAACGTACCTCTCCCAGCACTCCTGTTTCCGCCTTTTGATGAGCCGCCGTGCCTGAGCACGGAGACGTTTGAAAAAAATTAGGTTCTCCAAAGACGGGTGCCGCTTATGTCGCTGAAGAGCCCGCCGACGTTCTTTAATGGCTTCAGCGACCGCTGGAGACCACCAAGGCACTGACTTGCGCCGGGGGCACCCTAATGAACGAGGAATGGTACGTTCCGCAGCGGAAGCAATCGCTGCAGTCAGTGTCTCAACCGCCACATCGATGGTACCTTGGGGGAGAGAGTCAACAGTGGCAGCAGAAGAGAACATTTCCCAGTTTGCCTTGCTAAATGCCCATCGAGGCAAGCGTTCATGGGAGCGACGCTGGGGTAGTGAAAGGAATATGGGAAAATGGTCACTACCACACAAGTCGTCATGGACTCTCCAGTGGACCGATGGTACAAGCCCTGGGCTGCACAACGACAGATCTATGGCCGAGAACGTACCATGCGCCACACTGAAATGTGTGGCGGCGCCAGTGTTTAAGAGGCAGAGGTCCAGTTGGGAGATGAGATTCTCGACATCTCTGCCTCGGCCAGTAACCTTCGTTCCACCCCACAGGGGATTGTGGGCGTTAAAATCCCCCAGGAGAAGAAAAGGCGTGGGAAGTTGGGTGACAAGTGCAGCCAATTCGGTCAGGGAGACTGTACCACCTGGAGGGAGATAGACACTGCAGACGGTTATGTCCTGGGTAGTCCTTACGCAGACAGCCACAGCTTCCAATGATGTTTGAAGGGGCACAGGAGCACTATATACAGAGGTAAGGACATACACGCAGGCTCCACCTGACACACAATTGTAAGTGCTACGGTTGCAGTAATAACCCCTGTATCCACGAAGGACAGGGGTCCGCATTGCCGGGAACCAGGTTTCCTGGAGGGCAATGCATAAAGCAGGTGTCATGCTTAGAAGCTGACATAGCTCAGGTAGATGGCTAAAATAACCGCCACAGTTCCACTTGAAGATGGTATTTTACATGTCTGTGAAAGGCGTGACGGGACTGGGAAGGCAGATTACGCCGCTGGGTCACCTGCTGCCTCCAATGGAGCACCCATGCAAATGCTATCCATCGTGTCCAAGGGACCGGTGAGAGCGAGGTCATCAGCGGACGCCAGAAGCTCCACCTCATCCTCAGACGCAGAGCTGGTAGGAGGCGGTGGGACGGGTGCCACCGCAATATCGTTGGTCGTGGGGACTTTCTTCTTTTTCTGCTTGTCGCGCTGTGCCTTCGGTGGGTCAGGCTTCATGGGCTTCACTGGGTCAGTCTCAGGGACAGACGATGACCGGGAGGCCCTACGACCAGGGACGGGTGGTTGTTTCAGCCACTTTCGTGTGTCCGCTTTTCCACTGGTCGGAACTTGCGAAGAGAGGTCCCCAAGGGATCCCTTCCTGGCGAGAGTAGCCGAAGAAGTCTTACGCTTCTCCGGCTGGGAAGGGGGAGCTGATGTCCCCGATGTTTGGGAGGGTGCTGCTCCTGAAGAAGATGGAGCAGGAGCAACAGGGAGTGAAGTGCCCCCCACAACCAAGGGGGCCGGTGAATTCTGACAGAGCTGAGAGCGAACTGCAGGTGACGACACTGTAGAGGTTCGAACCGGTGTTGCACCAGCGGCATAGGTAGACGTCATAGGCATAGGATGTAGCCGCTCATATTTCCGCCTTGCCTCGGTGTAGGTCAGGCGGTCCAGGGTCTTATATTCCATTATCTTCCTTTCCTTCTGGAAGATCCGACAGTCCGGTGAGCAGGGTGAATGGTGTTCTCCGCAGTTAACACAGATGGGAGGCGGAGCACATGGAGTATTGGGATGCGAATGATGTCCACAATCTCGACAATTGATGCTGGAAGTACAGCGAGATGACATGTGCCCGAACTTCCAGCATTTAAAACACCGCATCGGAGGTGGGATATATGGCTTCACATCACAACAGTAAACCATCACCTTGACCTTTTCGTGTAAAACATCACCTTCGAAAGCCAAGATGAAGGCACCCGTGGCTACCTGATTATCCCTCGGACCCTGATGGACGCGCCGGACGAAGTGAACACATCGTCGTTCGAGGTTGGCGCGTAATTCATCGTCGGACTGCAGAAGAAGATCCCTGTGGAATATAATACCCTGCACCATGTTGAGACTCTTATGTGGCGTAATGCTAACTGAAACATCCCCCAACTTGTCACAATTGAGCAACATCCGTGACTGGGCAGAGGATGCCGTTTTGATGAGCACAGAACCAGAGCGCTTTTTGGACAAGCCCTCCACCTGCCCAAACTTGTCCTCTAAGTGCTCCACAAAAAACTGGGGTTTGGTCGACATAAACGATTCTCCATCAACCCGCGTACACACGAGGTACCGGGGTGAATAGTCTCCACTGCCTTCTTTAGCAAGACGTTCCTCCCATGGAGTGGCCAGGGAGGG
The DNA here is from genome assembly GCF_023864275.1 of Schistocerca cancellata. NCBI lineage: Eukaryota > Metazoa > Arthropoda > Insecta > Orthoptera > Acrididae > Schistocerca > Schistocerca cancellata. Next base: position 266,355,407 of record NC_064629.1, read on the forward strand.
AAATGATCTTTGATCAAATTTCTTTCCATTGAGGTTAGACCTCGATCGCTTAGAGACTGCTGGTGGAGGCCCACCAGCGAGAGATGATGTACCACGCTTCATTGCGGGTCATCCGCCCCGATGCCACCTACTCTGACCAAGGGCCCTCCACATTGGCGCCACCCAGCCGCAGCAATAGCCTACTGGCAGGATGGCCATTCCTGGGAGTCCTGATGCCCCAGGGAGATGGGCATCTACTCCTTGGCATACGTGGGGAGTTAACGGCGCAGGCATCAGTAGAGCGATCCCTGTGTTGTCAGGGGGCTACAACCAACAGGGTACATGGCGGCTCCACCACAATGGACTGGCTACCGTTGTGGATCGTAGGTGCAGAAATGTCCAAGGTCGTCGTCGCAGTTAAAAGCAACACTGCAGAGTGCAGCGTGGGAATCGCACCCAGGGACGTATCCTCGCCCAAGAGATGGAAAACGAGTGGGACACCATTGCAACGACGAAAAAGCCGGCTAAAGGTCTCAATGCACGACGGATACAGTGCACCATGTAAGGCGCTCTTCCCCAATTGGCTCGCTCTTCGGAATAATTTAGAAAGATGGAGATCAAACCCGAGAGGGGACCATCACATGAAGCCGAAACATTTGAGACGCCTTTTAGTCGCCTCTTACGACAGGCAGGAATACCGTGGGCCTATTCTTACCCCCGAACCCGCAGGGACACAAGCCTCTTACAAACAACCCCACGAACGTCAGATGACGGGACACAATGGGAGGCTGGCCGAGGCAGGACGACTGCAGCCTTGGCTGCAGCATCAGCAGCCTCATTCCCAGGCACTCCTACATGGCCGGGAACCCACAGAAAGCTGACAGGAGAGTCACCCTCAGCGAAAGAATGGAGGGACTGCTGGATCCGTTGCACCAAGGGATGGACCGGATATGGAGCTCCAAGGCTCTGAAGAGCACTGAGTGAATCAGAGCAGAGTACATACGATGAATGGCGGTGGCGGCGGGCATACTGAACGGCCTGATGGAGAGCAAAAAGCTCGGCTATAAAGCTGGAACATTGGTCGAGGAGCCAGTATTTAAAGGTGACGGCCCCGACGACAAAGGCACAGCCGACACCATCGTCAGTTTTGGAGCCATCAGTGTAAATAAAGGTGTGACTGGCAAGTCGCACACAAAGTTCGACAAACCGTGAGCAATACACTGCAGCCGGAGTACCCTCCTTTGGGAGCGAGCAGAGGACGAGATAAACCCAAACCGGAGCCTGGAGCCAAAGTGGTGTCGTGCTCTCACCCTCTCTGAAGGTGGTAGGGAGGGCAAAATCCAATTGTCGAAACAAGCGACGAAAGCAGACTCCAGGGGGCAGCAGGGCAGACACATACAACCCATACTGACGGTCGAGAGAATCGGCGAAGGAGGACTGATAAGAGGGGTGGTCGGGCATTGACAACAGCCAGCAGGCATACCGACAAAGCAGTACATCGCGCCGGTAGGTCAATGGTAATTCGGCAGCTTCAGCATAAAGACTCTCGACGGGACTAGTGTAGAAAGCTCCGGTCGCAAGACATAACTCCCTATGGTGGATGGAGTTGAGATGGCGTAAGAGGGATGGCCGAGCAGACGAGTAGACGAGGCTCCCATGATCCAGCTTTGATCGGACTATGGACCGATACAAGCGAAGCAGGACAGTGTGATCCGCTCCCCAAGATGAACCACTAAGAACTCTGAGGACATTAAGGGAACGTGTACAATGAGCAGCCAAATAAGAGACGTGCAGAGACCAACAAAGTTTCCTGTCCAGTGTGAGCCCTAGAAACTTAGTTGTTTCCACGAATGGGAGAACAACGGGACCAAGATGTAAGGATGGCGGAAGGAACGCTTTATATCTCCAAAAGTTGATGCAAACCGTCTTCTCTTCAGAGAACCGGAAGCCATTTGCCACACTCCATGAGTATAGGCTGTCGAGACAACGCTGAAGGCAGCGCTCCAGGAGGCATGTTCACTGGGCACTGCAGTAGATCGCGAAGTCATCGACAAAAAGAGAGCCTGAGACATTAGGTGGAACGCAATCCATAATTGGATTGATCGCTATGGCAAAAAGGGCTACGCTCAAGACGGAGCCCTGAGGCACTCCGTTCTCCTGGAGGAAGACGTCTGACAATACGGAACCCACACGTACCCTAAACTTTCGAACTGTTAAAAAGGAATCAATAAAAGGGGCAGGCGACCGCGTAGACCCCACCTGTGCATAGTGCGGATGATACCTCCTCTCCAAGAGGTATCATAAGCCTTCTCCAAATCGAAGAACACGGCGACCGTTTGGCGCTTTCGCAAAAAGTTGTTCATGATGAATGTCGACAAGGTCACAAGGTGGTCAACAGCGGAGCAGCGGCGACGAAAGCCGCATTGAACATTGGTAAGTAGCCGTCGAGATTCAAGAATCCAAACTAACCGAGCGTTAACCATGCGCTCCATCACCTTGCAGACACAGCTTGTAAGAGAAATTGGGTGGTAACTAGAAGGAAGGTGTCTATCCTTCCCGGGGTTGGGTGTAGGAACAACGACGGCGTCACGCCAATGCATGGGGACTTTACCTTTGGTCCAGACGCGATTGTAGGTACGAAGAAGGAAGCTTTTGCCTGCCGGAGAAAGGTGTGCCAGCATCTCAACGTGAATGGCATCTGGCCCCGGAGCAGAGGACTGGGACAGTGCAAGTCCACGTTCGAGTTCCCGCATAGTAAAGGGGGCATTATAATTTTCCAGATTCAGCGAGTGGAAGGAAGGTCGCCGAGCCTCTTCTGCCTCTTTCCTGGGAAGGAAGGCAGGGTGGTAATGGGCGGAGCTTGAAACCTCCGCGAAAAAGCGGCCGAAGGCGTTGGATATATCCATAGGATCAACAAGGACCTCTTCACCTGAAGTCAGGCCAGGTACCGAGGAGTGGGCCTTAATGCCCGACAGCCGGCGCAGGCCACCCCAGACGACGGAAGAGGGAGTAAAACTGTTAAAGGAGCATTTTACTGAGAGCCTCGATTTCCCCGAAGATGTCCTCGATGTGCTGGACAAAGAACATGGGCTTGGAAGTGGCAAACGTCCCCCCCCATCGGTCCGAGAACAGAATAAATAGCGGGGGAAGTACTTCGCCCCAAGCCGGCGGGCCTGTCCTTCCTCCCAGGGAGTGGCCAAGGGGGAAAGGGCAGGAGAACCAGAACCAGAGACAGTACCTTTCTTTTTAAAAGACTCGGCCGCAGAGCGACCTGATACATGTTGACATTTCATATGCAAAACGTCCACCCCAATACCACCCACTCCGACCAGTGGCTCTCCCCACGGGCGCCACCCGGCCTCAGCAAGGGCCACCTGGCAGGATGACCGTTGCCGGGAGTCCCGATGCCCCAAGGAGACGGGCATCTACTCCTTGGCCGACGTGGGGAGGGTGCAGTACGATCCCTGTGTTGTCAGGGGGCTACAGCCTAGAGGGTACATGACGACCCCACCACAATGGGCTGGCTACCGTGCTGGATTTTGGGTGCCATGGAAAGTCCATCATGATTGTAGGTGCAAATGGGGACGCACTATGGGCGTAACTTGTGCAACCCATCAGGCGTTTAGGCCCAATTTGAGGAATAATGGGTGTGGTCTTAGTGCACTGAGGACCAGTGATACACCACGTAAGGCATCCTTCCCCAAAAGGCTCATACTTCTGTAGAATTTTGAAAAAAGGAGGTCAAACCCCAAGGGGGACCATCACATGGAAGGCCGAAACGGTTGAAACTCCATTTAGTCGCCTCTTACGACAGGCAGGAATACCTCGGGCCTATTCTTATCCCCGAACCCGCAGGGGGACGTTTCCATGCGTCGACGGTCGAATCCCGTTGGTCCCGTGGCCACTGCGATCTTAACTGACGCTGTCGTTGGTTCAACATGTGAACACACGAGGAACGGTGTGCCTCTGAAGACTCGTGCGTGTACTATTATTGCGCTTTTTCGGCAGAGCTGCCACTGATCATCTATCCTACGTCACAGAGCAGAACTTTTCGAAACCCCACGTTCTGCAAAGAGTTATGGTCGCCCAACAATTTTTCGCCTAATTGTAGTTTCATTGTCCCTACATCTTTCCGTAGATGCTCGTGCCAGTAGCACATGAACATTTGGCCAGCTTCGACGTTTTTGAGATACTCGTTCACAGGCTGAATAATAATAATGTACTCTTCATCAGTGTCGCTTATCTCAATTTCCCTATTTGCAGCCCATATCTTCGCTAGCGTGATCCGCAGTCCGTGTCTGCTCCGCTTACATAATTTTGTTGTCGCGTCACGTGCCCTCAACGCCACCAGACGGCATCCAACGTCGCGGTGGGCAGTGATAAGGTTTTGGCTCTTCAGTGTACGCTTGTAGTGGCACTTAAAAGCTTGTGGAAAGACGATGTAGTACTTGTTAATGTTCGCGTTTGTATCTCAGTAGTATCGAAGAAATGAGATATAACTGAATGGCAAGGCAGCCATCTGCTAACGTGGTTTAAATAGAGCCAAGAGGGGGCACCTATGCGTATACTATGGCTTAACACGAGTTTGCGAATTTGTCACCGGCTACACCAGTCTTATCAGTTATTTAAATTAAAAGGAATCAGTGAAAGTGAGAGGAGAAAGTATCATCTGGATAGAACTAGGAAAAGGAGTAGAGCAAGGCTGCTGTCTGTCTACCTCTCGTTCCAATCTATACTTGGAGAGTACACCGACTGAAAAAATCGCAATGCTAAGGAGGAGTTGCGCGGCATGAACGAAAGTTGGTAGGTGTGCGTCTGTGTGTGAAAGATGTTTATTCAAATTTCACGGCAGTCGCGTAAGATGCACTAATAGCGCCACTATGAGGATGCAAATGAGGTTTGCATTAATCCTTTTAGACTGACTTTTTCGGGAAGGAAAACTGTTCTTTATTTGGTAATGCACTTAGGTTGTTTTTAACAATTTTAGATGCAAGACTTATACATAAGTATGTACCCCGATTTCAATACATGAATTGAAGTCAGTAATTGCGAAATATTCTAATTTAATAAATAGTAAAATGATCAATAATTACCATGCAAAATAATAATGTTAAATTATATAACGGAATGTAGCGAACCAACCACATCCGAGTATTCTGGAGGACACGAGTTACTAGCACTGTCACACTGACTTGCTGGGATTTTCATAGTGATGCCGAACAGTTGGCAGCGCTTGCGTATGTTGTAGAGGATGAACATTCACGAATTTGCACCTCAGGTTTCCATTGGGAAAAAGATACTTCTGTTGCAGCTAAGATACAGTAGAAGTTAATATATTTAGCTGCAGCCAGAGGGTCTGAATGGGTAAAATTCACGCTGTAATGGTAGTGAGCTTGAGTTACGTTTGAGAATGAACGTAGTGAGTTGATGTTAGTCAAGAATGCTTTTAGGGCGACAAAGATCCCAGTGTAAATACGTCACTGAGTGAACGTAGTCGTGTAATAGGTCTACGAGAAGCTAGATGTTCCTTCTGCATTATTGCAGGAAGGCTTGGCAGGAATGTAGCCACTGTACATGACTGCTGAAAGCGGTGATCAGGAGAATATACCGTCAAAAGAGGACCGGCTCCAGACGGTCACACGTCACTACCGAGAGCAAGGACCATCGTGTTCGGCGTACGGTTCTGGCGCATTGTACTCTATCTGCAGCAATTTGAGCGGCAGTTGGCACCACAGTGACAAGTGCTCCGAGCCAGACGTCCTGTATCGTGCATTCCACTGATCCCAAACCACCGCCATTTGTGACTTCAGTGGTGTCAAGTGAGGGCTAATTGGAGGGCAGAGTGGAGGTATGTTGTATTTCCTGATAAAAGCTGATTCTGACTCGGTGCCAGTGATGGCCATGTGTTGGTTAAGAGGAGGACGGTTGAGGGTATGCATCCAACCTGTGCGTGATACACACACTGGAACTATACCTTTAGTTATAGGGTCGATTTTGACAGCAGGAGCACTTTCATGGTTATCCCACGCACGCTGACTGCATATTTGTACGTCAGTCTGGTGATTCGACCCGTTGTGCTGCCATTCATAAACAGCATTCCAGATGGTGTTTTCCAACAAGATAACACTCGCCACATACCGCTGTTGCAACCCAACATGCTCTGCAGAATGACTACCACCAGAGCTATCTCCCGTCGAGCACATACGGGACATCATCATCGAACGACAACTCCAGCGTCATCCAGAAACAGCATTAACCGTCTGTATTGAGTGACCAAGTGCGCGAGGCTTGGAACTCCATCCCACAAACTTAGCATCTGGCATCTGTAGAAAGGAAGCATACAGACGTGCATGCATTGTGTTCAATATTCTGGCAGCTACACCGGGTATTAATTTACCAGCATTTCACATTTGCTATAGCTTATCTCGCGCTCACAGTAACCTGTGATCTTGCGATGTTAACCACATATTGTATCTTGACAAATTTACTCCCGAAATTTCGTTACTGTACAATTGATTTTGGTATTGCGTTTTTTTACCACTACCAATTAAGTGAAAAGGGAGTTAAAGGAAGAATACGGTGTTTGAGGTTTGCAGACGATTATGAGCGTCCTACGAATACATTAAAAAGATCAGACGGTATAATGGATACGACTGAAGCGGAAGGAAAGGTTTATGGAGTTAAAATCAGTATAAAGACAATTTTAATTGAACTACGAGGGAAAAAGAGATGAATTCCGAATGAAGGAATATTTAAGAGGAACAAAGCTTTGACTACTTCGGAAACAGGAAACAGATTGACTGAAAGAACAGCACAAAGACGATATCGATGGCGGAAGAGGGTCTTTAGAAGAACAGGAGAATTTTCTGTAGCAATATAGACAAAAATTTGTGGGAAAGATCAGTAAAATATTTTGTGAAGAGGGTCGTGTGTGGTGCTGAAACATGGACACTGAGGTATAAAGAGCCAGGCAGGGGCCTGAGATGAGGATATGGAGGGCGGAAATAGTAAGTTGGATGGATCTAGTAAAAAATGAAGTATTCAGAAGAGTGAGAGAGCAAAGACAATGAAAGTAATATACAGAAGGAACCTGAACTGCATTGGACAAACATTAAGAAAGTGAAGGTTTATAAAACAGTCCAAGAGAGATGTGGAAGGGAAAGAGGAGGCGAGGTAGGAAGAAGAGGCGAGGTAGGAAGAGATTTCAGATGCTGAATGTGATGGACGGCAACATATACAGCAGCATTAAGAAAAAAGGAATAGGTCGCAAGAAATGGAGATGCGAAGGACCTACTCATATAATATATAACTGATTATGGTAATACCCATCAAGCTAGAGTTTCGTAATGTACACTTTTTTCGTACATTGTTCAACAATTCAGACCACTTTTACTAGCTTCATTTCTTTTATTCATTACTCTATCATTACATACTATCTTTGGTGACAGGGTATATCTGCAAGTTTCAACTTTTAGGGCATTCAAAAATCTACCACTACCATCTAGTTCACAGTTGGAACTTTGTATTTACAGTTCACTTGAAAATCTATTTAGGAATGGACTGGTATTTACTCCTCGAATACCGGTTCTGTAAATTTATCCAACAGGATTTCGCGAGAATCTCTTCCCAAAGATTCCCCCGTTACCCACAACACATTCGTATGGGATGTGTCGACTTATTACTAACAAAGCGGTGTGTCAGAATTACTCCCATTTTTACTGTGACTTAACGCTGAACAATATTGTGCTGTTTCTCTTACATATACAAGTTGCTTCCCCAGAATAATACTACAAATCTGATTCCTCCGATCACCTTCCTTCTGATTTTATGTGATCGTCTCACATATCGCTTCTTAGTGTCATCCACCACCTAGATGAACTATGCGTGCTGTAGGTTTAAAGCAGTTATATTGTTTTCTCAACCATATCGGCAACTAATAGTGGAAGTCATCCATTTATTCATAATCTTCGTATTATTTTAGTGCAGACCTGATTACTTAAAATGCAAATTAGGTTTAGATTCTTTTCGCCCTTCTGAAAATACGTACTTTTTTACATTTCCTGTTTTGCGTATTAGACAGTTTTTAACGAAATACGAAGTTATTTTTAAGTATCACTCTGCATTTAGTCGATTATTGCACTAAAACAAGACACACGAAAAAGACATCAGTAAAAAAGCCATTCTGAAACCTGCGATTCGTAATAGCTGCTACGGTATAGATTCAAAGTCCACCACTATAGAGCAGGAGTAGTATAGGAAGGATAGAGAGCCCATATAGAGGTTGTCGAAGGAAGGAAGGTAAAGTGCCAGGGGCAGCTGGGTCAGCAACTTCCACGAGTAGAGCAGCGCCAGTCCGAAGACAAGGTCTTAATGTAACCTCATGCACTGCCCACGCCTCTAGGGCAATTGCGTTGCTACGTTCAATGTCATCACATAACCTGATGCGTATCACCTGTTTAGATAAGCGCTGTCCAACCTCCTTCCATTGCCCATGCCTGTAGGCCAGTTGTACGACAAATATGACATGAAAACAATCACCCATGCACATTGTGTGGATTAGGGCAAAACTGGCCTAGGTCAATAGGAGGACTTAAAAATGGCAGTGAAACGAGTCCCCTCCCTTCTCTAGGCCAATTGTGTCTTGTCTTTTGAGGTCCGTATACTATAGTGAAAGGATCACTACTGTCATCAGATTGGCCACCGCCTCTTGTCAGAATAAGCAGGTGCTGTTATGTTGTTCCCTCCACACACTCCTCTAGGCGAAGTGTGACAGGATGTTATCCTATTTAAAATGGTAGCCAATGTTACCATACCGAATGGTCAAAAAAGGTGATCTTCAAATCCCTTAATTACAACAGATAGAAGAATGTTGGATTTTTCTGTATGATCATCTCCCACTGCTGTTTACAATTTTGGGGTAATTTGGTGCGTTTTTGACTGATTTTTCCGCTTCCTAGATCGTCAACCAAACACACGGAAATACTAGGCTTTATATGTGTGACAATTTTCACAATGTACTACTATAACATATATACTGATATCCCACATTATTTAATGAGCACAAACAAAGACGCCCTTGTTCTACGAAGTCTACGTTTCACTGTAAAGAATTTGTTTATGCATTATTAGTGGGGTAAAAATGTCACTATCAGGCTGTTTTAGAGGAGTCTGATACTAAGATTACAGCAGACTTAAGTAAGAGGAGGGAATCAGTACGAACGTTTCTAAAGACAAAACCTCGTTAAAAATACACTAAACAATTTTGTGCAGTAGTGCTGCTACCATCACCACTAGGGCAGTATCTGAGTACAACAGATGCGTACTTTATTTGAAAAACTAAAAATGTGAGGTGACATACTGCCTGGATCTTTGATGTATATAAGAAGCTGTGAGAGCTCCAGTTAATCTGTATTATGAAATTTCCACGTTACGTTTTATATCTTTAGAGTATATACGAAACCAACAACCATAGTTTGACTTCATTCGGTATTACCAACTCCCAAGAAGGGACAAACGGGTATCATTGTTAGGTGAACAAGGAGCAAGATTGTGTAAAGATCAGTAGGTAGGCATAAAGCTGTATTTAATATGGCTAAATTCAGAACTCAACCTCCACTACTGCCCATGCGTGTTTTAGTGCATGTAAGATTTGGATTTTGGCAGTTAGCATTGTGTTGGCAGAAGGTTTTTTGCGTTGACATGTGGAAGAGGAAGAATATCAAGTGATCATGCAGACACTGCAGATTATTTCTTGCCTGGTGTGAATATCCAATCACTGATAGCTGCTAAGGAAAACGGTATGGTAAGCATTAAGAGTAGAGATATTCATGTACATTTCCACATAAAACGTGGAAAGTGCGGTTGAATGAGTAACTAAACTTTTTGCCTATAACCACATTCTATTCGCTTTCCACGTAGGACACTTCCTATCTGTGGAGCTGTGGAGAGAGAATACACATAAAGGCTATAGATATGTGTACAAGTTATTGCTCAGCTGGTAAGGTGGTAGACAAAGTAAAACAAATACATTCGTTGCAATAGCGCAATTGACGGTAAAAAATAAAATGAATTTACACAAAAAATTTGTTACCATCCCCACAATAGATATATTGTAATAAATATTTGGTCTACATTCATCTTCATGAAATTAGCAAGTAACACTACTGCCAAGAGTTTGTTGAATTTTAGTCTCCCTCTCCCTCTCCCTCTCCCTGTGTGTGTGTGTGTGTGTGTGTGTGTGTGTGTGTGTGTGTGTGTGTGGTGGAAAAGTCACTGATCTCAGTTTGCGACTGGTTTTTGAAAAGAGTGACCAAACGTTGGGGTACTTGCATAAATATCGATTCAACACTTTTTACCATACACACACTACCCGATGTTTCAGACATTAACATAGTGGGTAAGTTGGTGTTTTGAATATTCTTCATAGTTTAAGTTGCATTCTTAAATTTTACAATCAGTTCCCTGGATATTGACAATGCTCGATGGAAACCACCACCTTGAGAATCCTGCTTTACATTACGCTTTTAACTGCGCCTGCCTGAACCCAATACTGTATGGTTGATGAGGCCGTCATCGCTGACTGGAGCCATTCCACATCAGTACAGCAATGCTGTCTTACAGTCTGCATGTGTGTCAGTGTTCCATGATTTAATGTTTATTAGTTGCCACAGCACATTCTTTTGACGAATACACACTCATCGCGAAGTGGAAGAGACAGATGTTAAAATGTGTGTGCTAATTGCCTGAACTATTGCAACATTCACGTCAACGACTATCACTTTACATGATAAGTATTATAATTAACGTGTCATATTACTGAAGCTGGAGAAACTTTCTCAGTCTGGGATGTACTACTGAGAACCATAAAAAATTTACGTATTGACAAATTAGAACTGGCTCTTGTCAGTATAAAACATATAAAACATATATAGCACTATTGTACTATTGCCATTCAGCAATTAGCCTATTAGAGTACTGTGATCAGACGGAAATTTACTGATAAAGTACACCTCACAGGCAATCAAGTCTGGGGAAAGGTTAAACTATGCTCTGTCCGCCTATAGTTTTAATTATTTGAATGTAAACTCTGAACATCAATGTTACACAACTGATTCCATTGCTCGGCTGTATTACGTGCTACACAAGGAAATTGCATTTCAGAATCAGAATCGATGTTAGGTGTATGTACTGTGTGGGACTAGTCTTTCTTAATGCACATTTGTTAGTGGTGGGAGGCAGTACCACACAGCAATGGTCTGCTAAAAAGAGTAACAGCCCTACAAAACTACAATCTACCAAAAAAAAGAGGCTTACAGGCGTAGTGTGGACGATCTTTGTTAACACTGACAAACACAGATGACACAGGTGTTACGAACAGGTGGTACATTAAAATGGCGGACATATGTTTTCCTCGACCAAGGACCACAAAGTAATGTACCATGTATCAAAATTCTGTATCGAGACTTTTAATAACTGAAGGAACCAATGGATAGAGCAGACTTAAACCATACCCCATTTAAGAAGTTCCACCCCTAAGAACTTTCAGAAATCAATAGACCCATGAAAATTTACTATATTACAGGATATACAATGATTTCCGAACTTCTTTTCCTGTTTGGAGCAGCTTAGAAAGGACTCTTACATTCTGCCTAAATGCGATTTAACTGACACTGTGCACCTATAAACTGGACAAGCGTTTGCCGGGTTTAAAACTCCCTGATTATCTACATTTGATGGGCACTCGTTTGCAGAAGTTTTAGACCATACTCAGTACGGAAATTCGAGAATGTTGGGTGGAAGAGCTGCCAACACACAGGAAGATGTGGAATGTTAATATTTGTGTTATAAATTTGCCAAATCTCTCAGCTAGAAGAATTGCAAGAAGGAACAGAGCTAATTTTGAAGCTATAAAGAGATAATTTACATGAAAAAGTAGATATTTATTGAAATACGAGAATATACCCGTTTCGTATTTGTCAAATTATTTGTTGGGGAAAGAATTAGACGTTTGTGATTTAGATTTAAATTTTAAGTTAAAAGAAAGCTGGATGTTCTTAAAACTATACCAAGCAAACACTGTGTGTGACTATATATGCAAAATACATAGTTTACCCTGCCATAAGAAGAGATTCTAAAAAGTCTGCTACTTACAGTGATCTACATGTGGTATTTGGATGGTGACTAACAGTAATGTAACGTCAGTTCGTAGAGCCTAGGGCAATTGTTTGCCTTTTCTCTGTGAAACATGAAGTCAGGATAAGAATAGTACTACTACTACATACGAAGCAAAATGTGCAACAGTGACAGGAAACTAAGTAATGTTTAATTAAAGTCGCAGAAATGATGCTTATTTGATTATTGCTCTAGAAAACTGTTAATCAGCCTTCCTTATATTATTGCCATCAAAAACTGCTGGCCTTGAGATATGAAGTGCTTTTATCTCAGACTGTCACAGCACAATTTCGCGATCGTTCGACAGTACACCTGTACATGGAGGGTACTTGATACCTCAAAACTCCACACATGACATCGGCAGCCATAATATTAGAGTAACTTCAAGAAAGTAATCTATTAAGAAAGAAAAAAACGTGGAGCATTATGAGATGCTATACTAGGAAATGCTAAGGTTAGAAACGAGGAAGACTTGTAGGTGGAGGCGCTGTATAAGGACAATCAAATTGGGAAGCTGACAAGGATAGATAGTTATTCCCTGTGAGTACTGGCGATTGTTCGTGTTTCTGATGTCCCTGTTAATACATAGCGAACAAATGAGTATCTAACTAGACTCATTTGGGACTGCTACTAGTACATTTTTTAGAACAGTCGACTTGAAAAAATTGTTACGGTACAGGAGAACTTTGCTAGCATTGATATTACGTTAAAGTGATTGAATGTTAATGACTCATTACTGGAAATAGCCTCGAAAATTAGACATATAATAAAAATATTAGAGCAATTTAAGATTATAGTCATTACGTTCTCCTCTGCTGAATGTTCCATGCACCTGTCAAGTCAGCCTTATCGCGGCTGGAGGTAGGACTTACACTTTAGTTCAGTATGGATGCTGGCCAATCATTGCAAGAGTCATTCTCGTGTGAGGCACAGAGATGCTGGCCCCGTTTTCTGAACTGAGCAGTCGGGGCAGCGTCTCAGCACAGATCTATCTCTCTAGGCGAGCTGTAGTTCCTCTTGCCACATGCTGTTAGCACACACGAGAGGCTGGGGTGGCGACAGTTTAGACACTGCAGACTATGTGTAGAGCAATTCGTGATAACAGACTTTATGAACATGATTTGGACTATTACATTGTATTTTAGGTGGTTTGAAATAAATTACGTCCCTATCCTATTCTGATACTGTCCCTAGTAGTGATAGTAGCAGCACAAGGACAGGAAATTTTTTCGAGTGCAATTTTTAAATATCTCTTACCTGCAGGAATATGATCTTTACAGTGAAACGAACTTAGTACGTAGCAAGAGCGTATTTGTTGACGTTTGAAAATTGTTTATAGGGGAATATCTGTGTATTTGTTACAATATTACAATATTGTAATCATTAAACACTTGTTGTTATCTTCTGCCCAGAGACTGGTTTCATGCAGCTCTCCATGCTACTGCGACCTTCATCCTTGTGAATCTGTTTAGTGTATCTCTTTGTCTCCCTCTACGATTTTTACCCTACACGCTGCCTTCCAATACTAAATTGGTATTCCCTTGATGCTTCAGAATATGCCCTACCAACCGATCCCTTCTTCTAGTCAAGTTGTGCCACAAATTTCTCTTCTCTCCAATTCTATTCAATACCTCATTAATTACATTGTCTAACCATCTAACCTTCAGCATTCTTCTCTAGCACCACATTTCGAAAGCTATTTTCTTCTTGTCTTAACTATTTATCGTCCATGTTTCACTTCCATACATGGCTACACTCCACACAAATACTTTCAGAAAAGCTTTCCTTGCCATTGCCAGTCTACATTTTATATCCTCTCTACTTTGACCATCATCAGTTATTTTGCTCCCCAAATAGCAAAACTCATTTACTACTTTCAGCGTCTTATTTCCTACTCTAATTCCCGCAGCATCACCCGATTTAATTCGGCTACATTCCATTATCTTCGTTTTGCTGTTGTTGATGTTCATCTTATATACTCCTTTCAAGACACTGTCCATTCCGTTCAGCTGCTCTTCCAGGTCCTTTGCTGTCTCTGACAGAATTACAATGTCATACAGTAAAGCTGCATGCCCTCGGGAAAAATTACGGCTATAGTTTCCCCTTGCTTTCTGCTGTTCGCAGTACAACACAGCAAGGCCGTTTTGGTTAGTGTTGCAAGGCCAGATCAGTCAATCATCCATACTGTTGCCCCCGCAACTACTGAAAAGTCTGCTGCCTCTCTTCAGGAACCACACGTTTGTCTGGCCTCTCAACAGATACCCCTCGGTCTAGTATTTACGTGGATTCTGGGCTGACCATTCTCGAAAGTGGGACAAGGTCAAAAATATAGCAAATTATCACAAAACTGTAAATAGCAATGGCAAGTGATCTTACGTTTGAGTATTTACAGATAATGACGAATACTCTCCTGCCAAGTGTGCTGATCTAGAAGCTTTAAGGTGGCCACTTTGGATAATTGGTGGTATTAAGTATTTGCCATAGCTTTTAGGGTAAGTGAAGGGAAGGAATTTGTTTTCGCGCCGTTTTTATGTCATCCTACTGGCCTAGATCAATGGAAGGATGATCAACTCTGTCTTCGTATGTTCAGTGTGATGGATGACTATTTTCACACCATTAGTTAGGTCGTAGAACTGGCCTACATACATGAATGGCAGAAAGGGCATCCTTACCTTGACTCGTTATAGGTATTAGCTTGTATCGTGATGTCGAATTCACCACATACGATTGCTTTAGATGTATCGATGGGTTGCATTGTGATCTTGTCTTTGAACTGTCTGTTCCACTATTAGTGCAGATTGTCTATTCAGCTGGCCCTGGCCCAATACTCACCTTCCTATATCCTCTAGCGTCCGTAGGTATGGGAGATGCCTATAGTCTAAAATATATTTTTACTCTTTTTTTCGACCGCTTTAGCGAGAGCTCCTGCCGGTATCACAGGGTATACATTCAGCTCATGCTGTTCGTCATTTGTTTAAACTTCTTCACGCCATCAACAGGTGGCAGCAGCAGTGGCAGCAGCAGTAGCAGCATCAGGAAAGTGAGTGTTACAATGGCATGCAGCATGTCGGGAATTAAAAAAGGTAAGTATTCTTATCTTTTGCAATTTCACACATTTAGAAGGATACTTTTATTCGCAAATGGTTTCATTTAACCTGTAAATAAATATCACTACCAAGAAACTACTCTTCATGAACAAAATGTTCTCCTTAATTGCAGGTATCATCCCTGATACCTCGGGACTATTACTATAGATCTCCTGCCATTGTTTACTTGCTTATGGTGGCGCGTGTGTTTGTATCTTCATTTTTTGCTAAATGTTGTTCTCTTTGCTGTCGTTATCCTGTATTAAATTGTGTGTTTCTCTTACATGTAAATATATTGGGTATTTATTGTGTTACTTTAATGAAAATAATGAACCCAGTAATCCCAATTTTCCTTGCTGTAGACCTAACAGATGAACTTTTGGCAGTCGAAGATCCAAATATTTCTCACTTTGATTTGTCTGAAGATGAGCGTGATATATCTGTCAGATCACTAACTCCAGCAGCTGATGAGTCATCATCCGAATCAGATAACAATGGAGTACCTTTGAGTGAGATTCAACAGAGGTGCAAAATGGAGAGACATGACAGTAATTAGTTGCTAGATACAAATTTTTATGTCATATTTAACGTATAGTTTGAAAATACTACGTTATTTTACTTTAATTTCTAGGTTTAATCCTGAAGTACCAGAATTTGCAACACCTGAAATTCCAACTGTGAAGTCACCATTTGAATATTTCATGCAATATATTGACCAAAGATTATTTGATGATATGGCTTATTAAATAAATTTACGTCATGTTACACTAACAGTAGACTCAATGAACGGTACTGGAGCAGAATTAAAGTTTTGAGTGGTTAGTATGCTGATTGCATTACTGGGGTTCCCTAGATTGAGAATGTCTTGGGAAAGGAGAACACATCCATTGATTGCAGATACAATTATCAGGGACACGTTTTACCTGGTAAGAAATAATCTCAAACTAGTTAATGATAATGCTGTATCAGAGGAAATCAAACAAATTGGCAGTTATTGGAAGATACGACCACTCCTTGACCGACTAAGAAACGCATTTCGAAATCATACCCGACCAATTCATGCACGTATAGATGAGCAGATGGTACAGTTTAAAGGTCAAGTAAGAAAGAGACAGTATGTAAGGGTCAAACCTCACCCAGTTGGCTTTAAGAACGCTGTGCTATCTACATCTAACGGTATACTACTTTTTGATATACCAAGAAAGGGTAAAGATATCGTGTCTGGAAAAATTCTAGTACCTGACAACCTTGATATTGGAGGGAAAATACCCAATGACAAGCAGAACTGACAAATGGACAGTACACGTGATCCACAACTTCATAGATTTTGCTGTTGCAGCAGTTTGGCTAGAATATAGCCAAACAACGCAAAGTAATAAATTTATGAGAACGGACATCATGCAATATTAAGCTTTCAAGCTTGCTGTTTGCACAAAGTCTTATTTTCTACAGTTTGTCAGCAAGAGCAAAGATCAGACTCAATCGATGATTATGATGAGGGTGGTGGTGATGAAGGTCTACCAGCAAAACGTGCAAGAGTACCAAAAACTTTACCATCTCTGCCATTCATTCAGGGTATCAAATGCTAAGCACATGCCTCAGATGAACAACATAGGAAAATAGATCAAAATGCTGATTAGAGGGTTGTAGAGGTCTAAAGTTTGTACGATGTAGCACGTGTCAAATGTTCCTGTGCTTTACGTCTAAAAGAAATTGTTTTTTCTTGTTCACAAGAATTGAATTTGAACCTATGTTACGTTTTTCAGACAAAAATAGGATTCACAGAATCCTAGAGCTAGAGCACTTGCCCGCAAAAGGCAAAGGTCCCGAGTTCGAGTCTCGGTCCGGCACCCAGCTTTAATCTGCCAGGAAGTTTCAAAATTAGGATTATTTTATATGTTAAAAATTTTGTTTTAACGCTCATATGTATTTCTTTGTATTAACTTAGGCCGCGGGTATCACATATGATTCATTAATCATTTTACTCATTGCTTAGTGTCTTGACCTCATTGCCTCATTCATTCTTACGCAGTTGAAACTTCATACAGATGTCTCCATCCACAGTGATCTTCGATCTATGATACCAACTGAAAAAACCTTAAAAGTATGGAAAAATGAAAATAAATTTTCTCCTCCTTATTTTTGTCTTATTTGTGTCCTTATCGCTTGTGAATATCAGCTTCAATAAAATCAAACCTTGGAACAACAAAGGGCTCTGAGCACTATGGGGCTCAACTGCTGTGGTCGTAAGTCCCCTAGAACTTAGAACTACTTAAACCTAACTAACCGAAGGACATCACACACATCCATGCCCGAGGCAGGATTCGAACCTGCTACCGTAACGGTTGTGCGGTTCCAGACTGTAGCGCCTTTAACCGCTCGGCCACTCCGGCCGGCCCTTGTAACAACAATCAGGACTCTAGAGGATACAGCAGGCAGGCCTGTCAGCACATTTAGACAAATGCAGGATGTCATTTATTGAACTATATGAAATGCAATCGTCATAACTTCTGAACAGTTTACGTCAGGACGTTAAAACTGCACGATTGTACATGGGGCATGATGCGAATTAGGATGGTCTGGTTTAGAGACGAAGCCCACTTTCATTTGGATGGATTTTTCTTTTTTTGTGTGGTTCTAGGGCGCAAAACTTCTATGGTCATTAGCGCCCAGCCCGTGACTTAAGACAGTAAAAAACCGAAATTGAAAACCAGCAGCAATGGGAACAAAGACATAAAATTGGAGAAACTAAAAATAAAAGGAATGTTTAAAAATCCACTACAGAAAGGGGGTGGTTGTCCCCAAAAAAGCTTCAAATGACTGACGTCATTTCACTGTCACTAATAAACTGGAGAACGCGGTCGGCTGAGCGCGTGTCATCTACTAAAATCGACGATAGATCAGGCGATAGCTGTAGACGGGAGCGTAACGGATTAAAATAGGGGCACTCAATTAAAAGGTGTCTAACCGTCCACAGCTGAGAGCAGTGGGGACAGAGTGGGGGAGGATCACCGCTTAAAAGATGTCGATGGCTAAAAAGACAGTGCCCTATCCGGAGTCTAGCTAAAATTACCTCCTCCCGATGACGTATTCGGGAGGAAGAGGTCCAAGCGCAAGGAGGGGCTCTTACTTCACGCAATTTATTCCGGGAAAGTGTTGACCAATGCGCATGCCATAAATGAGCAACTTTGCGACATAAACCGCTCCGTAGATCGGTGAAGGGAAGCGACTGAATAACTGGCCGAGGAAGAGAGACTGCAGCCTTGGCCGCTATATCGGCCGCCTCATTCCCACAGATACCAGCGTGTCCCGGGAGCCAGAGGAACGCCACCGAGACGCCCCCCAGGCGGAGCAAGCGCAGACAGTCCTGAATCCGGTGGACCAGAGGGTGCACAGGGTAAAGAGCTTGGAGACTGAGGAGAGAGCTGAGAGAATCTGAGCAGATAACGTACTGTATCCGCTGATGGCGGCGGATGTAGTGGACAGCCTGGAGAACAGCGTAAAGCTCCGCAGTATGAACCGAACACTGGTCGGGAAGCCGAAAGCGATTTGGGGTGTCGCCAACAATATAGGCACTCCCTACACCTAACGATGTTTTCGAGCCGTCGGTGTAAATAAATGTGGCGTCCGTCATTTCTGCACATAGAGCAGCAAATGCCCGACGATAAACAAGTGTAGGGGTACCATCCTTGGGAAATTGACAAAGGTCACGGAGCAGGCAGATCCGGGGACGGAGCCAAGGCGGTGCTGTACCCCAAGTTGTCAAAAACGTTTTAGGAAAGCGGAAGGAAAGAGAATGGAGCAGTTGACGGAAGCGGACTCCCGGGAGTAGTAGGGAGGAGGAGCGGCCTGCATACCCTACATCAAAGGAGGCGTCGAAAAATATGTCATGGGCTGGATTAGCAGGCATGGAAGACAGATGGCTATCATAATGACTCAGGAGGACTGCTCGCCGATTGGACAGCGGAGGTTCAGCAGTCTCAGCATAAAGGCTTTCCACAGGGATAGTGTAAAAAGCTCCAGACACTAAACGTAATCCACGGTAGTGGATAGAGTCGAGACGCCGAAGAATAGACGCCCGAGCAGAGGAGTAGACTATGCTTCCGTAATCCAATTTCGAACGCACTAAGGCGCGATAGAGGCGGAGAAGGACCACTCGGTCCGCTCCCCAGGAGGTACCATTCAGGACACGGAGGGTGTTAAGCGATCGCAGACAGCGAGCCGAAAGATAGGAAACGTGGGAGGACCAGCACAGTTTTCTGTCAAACATAAGACCTAAGAATTTAGCGACGTCTGAAAACGGAAGGTTGACAGGACCTAGATGTAAGGAGTGCGGAAGAAACTCCTTACGTCGCCAAAAATTGACACAAACGGTTTTACTAGGTGAGAAACGGAAGCCGGTTTCGATGCTCCACCAGTGGAGGCGATCGAGACATCCTTGAAGACGCCGTTCAAGTAGGCTGGTCCGTTGAGAGCTGTAGTAGATCGCAAAATCGTCCACAAAGAGGGAGCCAGAGACATCAGGAAGGAGACAATCCATAATTGGATTTATGGCGATGGCAAACAGTACAACACTCACCACGGATCCCTGGGGTACCCCGTTTTCTTGGGAGAAAGTACGGGAGAGAGTAGTGTTCACACGCACCCTAAAGTGCGCTCTGCCATAAATTCGCGAAGAAAAAGGGGCAGCCGGCCGCGAAAGCCCCAAGAGAACAGTGTGCGGAGGATGCCTGTCCTCCAACAGGTATCGTATGCTCTCTCCAGATCAAAAAATATTGCTACCGTTTGCGTTTCCGGAGAAAATTGTTCATGACAGAAGTGGAGTGAGCAACAAGATGGTCAACTGCAGAACGATGCTTCCGAAATCCGCATTGGGCTGGTGTTAAAAGACTGCGGGATTCCAGCCACCAAGCTAAACGGTAATTCACCATACGCTCCAAAACCTTACAGACACTACTCGTGAGAGAAATGGGGCGATAGCTAGAGGGGAGATGTTTGTCCTTTCCAGGTTTCGGAACGGGAACGACAACAGCTTCCCGCCACCGTCTGGGAAAGGTACTGTCGGTCCAAATTCGATTATAAAGGCGAAGGAGGTAACGCAGACTATGGTTTGATAAAAGCAGCAACATTTGGACATGGATACCATCCGGTCCTGGGGCGGAGAAGCGAGAAGAAGAGAGGGCATGTTGGAGTTCCCGCATGGAGAAAACAGTATTGTAGCTTTCGTGATTTTGAGAGGAGAAAGCAAGATGTCGCTCTTCCGCTGCACGTTTCTTCGGGAGAAACGCTGGCGGGTAATTGGAAGAGCTCGAAATCTCAGCAAAGTGCTGACCCAACGAGTTAGAAATTGCGACGGGGTCCACTAAGGTATCATGCGCGACAGTGAGCCCAGAGACCGGGGAGAAACTTGGCGCGCCTGAGAACCGCCGAAGCCCACTCCGAACTTCCGAGGAGGGAGTGAAGGTGTTAAATGAGCTAATAAAGAATTTCCAGCTTGCCTTCTTGCTATCGCGGATGACGCGACGGCATCGCGCACGGAGCTGCTTATAGCGGATACAGTTGGCCAAAGTAGGATGGTGACGGAAAATGCGAAGAGCACGTCGCCGCTCACGTATTGCGTCACGGCATGCCTCGTTCCACCAAGGAACTGGGGGGCGCCAGGGCAATTCGGAGGTGCGTGGTATTGAACGTTTCACAGCTGTAAGAATAACGTCGGTAATATGTGTGACCTCAGCGTCGACGCTGGGAAAGCGACGGTCATCGAATGTCGCTAGAGACGAAAAAAGTGTCCAATCGGCTTGGGCAAATTTCCAGCGTCGCGAGCGCATAGATGGCAGTGGAGGCTGCAGTCTAAGGATACATGGAAAGTGGTCACTCGAGTGTGTATCATCAAGGGCGAACCATTCGAAGCGCCGAGCTAGCGGAACAGTACCGGCCGCAAGGTCCAAATGAGATAAATGTGTCGTGGAGGTAGACAAAAATGTGGGGACCCCAGTATTGAGGCAAACTAGATCCGCTTGGTGGAAGACGTCTAGCAATAGAGAGCCACGTGGACAAGGATGTGGAGATCCCCAAAGCGGGTGGTGGGCATTGAAGTCCCCAACCAGCAAATAGGGGGGTGGAAGCTGACCAAGAAGATGAAGGAGATCACCTCGTGCCATTGGTGTGGACGATGGAATGTATACAGTACAAAGAGAGAACGTGTAACCGGAAAGAGAAAGACGGACGGCGACAGCTTGGAAGGAAGTGTGTAAGGTGATTGGGTGATAATGGAGAGCATCGTGGAGAAGAATCACGAGTCCTCCATGCGCTGGAGTGCCTTCAACAGAGGGGAGATCATATCGGACGGACTGAAAATGAGGGAGAACATAGCGGTCATGGGGACGCAGCTTTGTTTCCTGAAGACAGAAGATGACTGGCGAGTAGGATCGTAAGAGGTCCGACAATTCATCCCTATTGGCTCGAATGCCGTGGATATTCCAGTGGACAATGGACATGGGGTGAACAGAAAATGGAGGAATGTGACCAAAGTTGCTGTCAACTCAAAGACTGCTCGGAGCTAGCGACCGACAGCATGGAATGGCATTCAGCCGAAGGCAGAAGATCCTGATCCATAGGTTGGTCAGGAGCAGCTCCTGCCACCAGCGATCGGCCGGTTGACCGGCCACCAGCAGTGCGCCTCGGCGATACAGAAGACGGCCGAGGGCGATTTCCGCCAGGTGGTGCTGTAGATGGGAAACGCCTTGGCGGAGAAGGAGAGGAACTGGGTTTCTTTGTAGCCTTCTTGGAAGTATGATGTTTAGATGAAGGAGGAACCGATGGTTGTGAAGTTGCGGTATGTAAAAGCTCTTCACGAGTATGCTCTTTTTTCGAAGACTTTGTGTCTGACTTTTGGGCTCGAGATTTAGCAGTACCCGACGAAGGGTGAGCCATAGAGTGGGCAGGCGAAAGTGGTGAGGTTGAACGGGCGATCTTGGTACTAAAGGTGAGGTCGCAAGTCTGCGTGGCCGCCTCCTTTGTTGGCCGAGGAGAAGCAAGGACAGTGCTGTATTTTCCTGTCGGAGGCACGGTGGGCTGTCGACTGGCGAATAATATTCAAGCAGCAAAGGTCGACACCTTTTCCTTCACTCTTATTTCCTGGATGAGCTTTTCGTCCTTAAAAACGGGGCAATCTCGAGATGAAGCAGGGTGGTCACCCATACAGTTGATGCAGTGAGGGGATGGAGGTGGACAAGCACCCTCATGGGCATCCTTGCCACACGTAACACATTTGGCCGGATTGGAACAGGACTGGCTGGTGTGATTGAACCGCTGACATCGATAGCAACGCGTAGGGTTGGGGACATAAGGGCGAACGGAAATTATCTCATAGCCTGCTTTGATTTTCGATGGGAGTTGAACTTTGTCAAATGTCAAGAAGACAGTGCGGGTTGGAATGATGTTCGTGTCAACCCTTTTCATAACTCTATGAACAGCCGTTACGCCCTGGTCAGACAGGTAGTGCTGAATTTCATCGTCAGACAATCCATCGAGGGAGCGTGTATAAACGACTCCACGCAAGGAATTTAAGGTACGGTGCGGTTCCACCCGGACAGGGAAGGTGTGGAGCAGAGAAGTACGCAGCAATTTTTGTGCCTGGAGGGCACTGTGTGTTTCTAACAACAGGGTGCCATTCCGTAATCTGGAACAAGACTTTACAGGACCTGCAATTGCGTCAACTCCTTTCTGAATAATGAAAGGGTTGACCGTGGAGAAGTCGTGACCTTCGTCAGACCGAGAAACAACAAGGAACTGTGGCAACGATGGAAGAACCATCTGTGGCTGAGACTCAGTATACTTACGTTTGTGAGCAGACATAGTGGAAGGTAAGGAAACCATTGCGGAAGAATCCCCCATGATTACCGGCGTCTCCGATGGCGCGCTCCTCCCTTGTGGGGGCCCTCTCTGAGGGCACTCCCGCCTTAGATGATTGTTCACACCTCAGGTCACACCTCCCGACAAACGGACGGAGGGACCAATCGGCACTTTCGGAAGGTATCAGATCGGGTAATCACCCCTCCCTGGGCCTGGCCGTTACCAGGGGGTACGTACGTGTCCTACCTGTCTACCCGGGGTGGGGAATTACGCGTTACCCCGTCACTGGCTACGCACAAAGGGCGTGGGTCGGCCTTCAGACACGCACAGGGAGGAAGAAAGAGAAAGGGAAAGGAAAGAAGAGAGGTCTCAAACGCCGCAGCGGAGAAAAGGGTAAAGAGAAGAGGTAACGAAAGGAGAAGGACAAAGGAAGGAAGAAGACATAAAGTCAAGGAAGGCGAAGAATGCAGTACATTTACGAGCGTCCGTCTCCGGACATAGGCACAAACCATACTCCCAGATGGGGAGAAAGGGAAGGAAAGAGCCAGAGGTGAGGGGAGGAGGGGCGAAGAGAGGGATGGGGAAGGATGCAGAAAGGGAAGGTATGCAGCCCTGAAAGGAAGGAAGGCCACATTAGCTCGGGGTCCCGTGCTCGCTACGCACGTATCCACAAAAGAGTTGTGGACCCCCTGGGGGGTCATTGGATGGGTTCGTCAATAAGCAAAATTGGCTCATTTGGGGGACTGACAATCCGCATTTCGCGATTGGGAAGTCTCTTTTCCTTTAACGGGTGCCTGTGTGGTGTGCAATGTCCAGTCACGGAATAATCTGTGCGATATTTCTTGATGGCACGGTGACTACCGAACGGTACGTGAAGGTTTTACAAGATAATTTCGTCCCCATTACCCAAAGTGATCCTGATTTCGACAAGATGTGGGTCGTGCAAGACTGAGCTTGACCCCATCAAAGCAGTAGAGTGTTTGGTGTCCTGGAGGAGCACTTTGGGCACCGCAGTCTGGCTCTGGGGTACCCAGAGGCCACTGGCATGGGCCTAGATTGGCCACCATATGCTCCGGATCTGAACACAAGTGACTTCTTTTTGTGGGATTGTATTCAACACAAGATGATCAGCAATAATTCCGAAACCTTTACTGAGCTGAAAAAAGTCATTCATTCAGGAGGTCGGTCATCGACAGCATCGATGTTCCGACACGTCAGCGGGTCATGCAGAATTTCGCTATTCGTCTGAGCCGCATCATCGCCAATGATGTCAGGCGTATCGGACATATAACACCTTAGATCCGAATATCTGTAGTGACACGTATACGTTGAATAAAGTGTGCATGCCGTAGTTTCTAATTTTTTTTCATATACACTCCTGGAAATTGAAATAAGAACACCGTGAATTCATTGTCCCAGGAAGGGGAAACTTTATTGACACATTCCTGGGGTCAGATACATC
This sequence comes from Schistocerca cancellata, assembly GCF_023864275.1. Classification (NCBI taxonomy): domain Eukaryota; kingdom Metazoa; phylum Arthropoda; class Insecta; order Orthoptera; family Acrididae; genus Schistocerca; species Schistocerca cancellata. Next base: position 266,379,959 of record NC_064629.1, read on the forward strand.
ACATGATCACACTGACAGAACCACAGGCACATAGACACAGGCAACAGAACATGCACAATGTCGGCACTAGTACAGTGTATATCCACCTTTCGCAGCAATGCAGGCTGTTATTCTCCCATGGAGACGATCGTAGAGATGCTGGATGTAGTCCTGTGGAACGGCTTGCCATGCCATTTCCACCTGGCGCCTCAGTTGGACCAGCGTTCGTGCTGGACGTGCAGACCGCGTGAGACGACGCTTCATCCACTCCCAAACATGCTCAATGGGGGACAGATCCGGAGATCTTGCTGGCCAGGGTAGTTGACTTACACTTTCTAGAGCACGTTGGGTGGCACGGGATACATGCGGACGTGCATTGTCCTGTTGGAACAGCAAGTTCCCTTGCTGGTCTAGTAATGGTAGAACGATGGGTTCGATGACGGTTTGGATGTACCGTGCACTATTCAGTGTCCCCTCGACGATCACCAGTGGTGTACGGCCAGTGTAGGAGATCGCTCCCCACACCATGATGCCGGGTGTTGGCCCTGTGTGCCTCGGTCGTATGCAGTCCTGATTGTGGCGCTCACCTGCACGGCGCCAAACACGCATACGACCATCATTGGCACCAAGGCAGAAGCGACTCTCATCGCTGAAGACGACACGTCTCCATTCGTCCCTCCATTCACGCCTGTCGCGACACCACTGGAGGCGGGCTGCACGATGTTGGGGCGTGAGCGGAAGACGGCCTAACGGTGTGCGGGACCGTAGCCCAGCTTCATGGAGACGGTTGCGAATGGTCCTCGCCGATACCCCAGGAGCAACAGTGTCCCTAATTTGCTGGGAAGTGGCGGTGCGGTCCGCTACGGCACTGATGATGATGATGATGTTTGGTTTGTGGGGCGCTCAACAGCGTGGTTATCAGCGCCCGTACAATTACCCAATATTTGCTCAGTCCAATTTCGCCACTTTACGGGATGATGATGAAATGATGAGGACAACACAAACACCCAGTCATCTCGAGGCAGGTGAAAATCCCTGACCCCGCCGGGAATCGAACCCGGGACCCCGTGCTCGGGAAGCATGAACGCTACCGCGAGACCACGAGCGGCGGCCGCTACGGCACTGCGTAGGATCCTACGGTCTTGGCGTGCATCCGTGCGTCGCTGCGGTCCGGTCCCAGGTCGACGGGCACGTGCACCTTCCGCCGACCACTGGCGACAACATCGATGTACTGTGGAGACCTCACGCCCCACGTGTTGAGAAATTCGGCGGTACGTCCACCCGGCCTCCCGCATGCCCACTATACGCCCTCGCTCAAAGTCCGTCAACTGCACATACGGTTCACGTCCACGCTGTCGCGGCATGCTACCAGTGTTAAAGACAGCGATGGAGCTCCGTATGCCACGGCAAACTGGCTGACACTGACGGCGGCGGTGCACAAATGCTGCGCAGCTAGCGCCATTCGACGGCCAACACCGCGGTTCCTGGTGTGTCCGCTGTGCCGTGCGTGTGATCATTGCTTGTACAGCCCTCTCGCAGTGTCCGGAGCAATTATGGTGGGTCTGACACACCGGTGTCAATGTGTTCTTTTTTCCATTTCCAGGAGTGTAGTTCAATAATTGTCACCCTGAATCAGCTCTATACTGCCACATCTAATTAGATCTCGCCTGCAGATAAGCAAAGTGATTTGCCGTCTTTTCGCCTTTCCAGCAAAAGCAGCACCGACGTCAATTTCATGCACGTATTGATGGTTCCACGTCACAAACAGTGCCCTCATTGAGCCCCTGTAGGGCGTGCTAAAACCTTCGAGAGATTCTCTATCCACTGAAGTGGATATTTTCCGTATGTATTCTGAAACCCTGGAGTTACTGATATATCCCTACACATGCTGCCCCCTCGTTACATCGAAGAATTTATAATTTTCATTGTGCTATACCTGGTATCGGCTGCTAAAAAATCTAAAAACTCACCTGAGGCCTCATTGTAGTAAACAGTGATTCGCTCCAGCTGCAGGTCGGAGTTACCGACGTAGACACCATTGGAGTCTATGCCATGCTCTTCAGATATCGTTTCCCAGAACTGAAATACGGGCAAAACACGTCACACTGTAAAAATTGTCATAAGTAACAGTGTGATTTTACCGCATTTACACTTACTTTCACATCTATGTATTTAATTTGCGGGCCATGGAGTGGTACGTGGCGGAGAACAGAGACTAGAGACTGTGTCCGTCATTTGGCCCTTGTTTGCACCTGTAGAGGAACTGTCGATACAGGCCCATACAGTAATTTAACTCAGTTACGTTGCCAATGAAGAGAGGAAGCACAGTTATTTCGATAGCTGCATCACGATGTCAAACACGTGGAAAGTTGCTAGTACATTTGTCAGTCAATTCCCCCCACCAAATTAGACTGAAATAATAATTAGTTTCCATCATTGGATCAGTGTCTAAACTTTCATCGGCGCGCCTTCTGCTGAGCAGAAATTTCTCACGAGACACGTAAGAGCACCTCTACACATACAGAGGTACTCATTAAGTCTCTAGACGTTGTGTGGTAGAGGGTATATCGAGTATCACTATTTTCTACCCTCCTCCCACTCTGTTCTGTTCTCAGATGGTGAACGTCAAGAAAGATCTGTAGCAAAATCATTACGATTGAATGAGCAAGGAACAGGCTGGAGGGTAGAAGAGCAAAATAAATGACACATGAATAAAAGATCGTTTAGGAAAGTATGTCACAGTGTCTTTTAACTTAGAGGGGAGAGAGAAAATGGGAACGGAAAGGATATTTTCAGAACGAAGAATCAGTAACCAAATGGGGATTTAAAAGAACTATTTCATAGGTACCGGTAGGATTGATAGAGGATAGTAAGGAAAAAAGTGAGACGTGAGGCAGACATTACAAGAAAATATAATTTCAACGAAAACATTTTTTTATTAATCTTCGGAGGATGGAGTGACAGGCAAGTGAGACGAGAGTGTAAGAGAAAGAGGTGGAAGTGGAAATTCAAGGTGAGTAAATATTAGAAGATATCTTTTGCATTGTTTTTGGAGGATAGTCATAGATGTCTACTTCATCCCAGGCTTCAAGAATGCAGTGTCAATGGGCATTAGCTGTAGCCAATTGGTATCTTAGTTATCTGACAGTGATTAAGATACCTCAGCACACAGTTTCTCCATGCGATTCGAATCGACAGCTAGTGTCGTTGAGAGTTCATAACATTAATGCCCATGTTGGACAGCTGTTGCCGAACGAATGCGGTTTATACAAAAAGACAATGATGATCTCGTAATGTGAATTCTCGTTCATTGTTTAGTATTTCCATTGAAGACAGTATCAATTACGTCAATATATTTTTCTACAGTTCCCTCAATTCTGAATCACTCTTAGCACCTTCCCAGAAACCCATCCCTAGCTTGAGACAGATAGCCACCAACTCCTTGTCGTTCCTACGTATTCTTCACGATGTCTAGTCCGTAGCGGTCTGTAAACTATTCTTCGATCGTCGTAGCTGCTGGAAAACACCTTCTGATCAACGAGAATTACGTTTCCCGAAGCCGCATTCAGATGGAGCTCCGCGAATGAAAGCCGGTATAAAGCATTTTCCTGGCTGATTCCTATTTTACAGCGTATCTTCGTGCATGCACACTGACAACCCAAGACTCGGGTTTCAGGAAATGGTCTAGAAACCAAGTACTTTGAACCGATCCCACATAAAACTAACTTATGGATCTAATCAGCAAATGCCTTTACAAACAATGCTACTATAACCAAAGTCTATGAGTCATGTCACGCATAATATCCTCAGTCGAGATGATACACTTTCCCGTTGACGGTACAATGTTGTTGTCGATGGTTGTGTGTTTAAGGGGCTAAACAACGGGGCCACCCGTCCCTCCTCACTACGAGAGAAACATTTCATAGTTAAGAATCGAAAACAATGTGACTAGGCTGCTAAAACTAAATAAGCAAGTCAGAGTTTAAAACGTCATGACAGTAGTTGTACCAAAACAGGTAAAAGAAAAGAGAAAAACCACTTAGCATCTTGCACAAGGGGGGCTAAGAGCACAAAAAGGTGAGGGGGGAAGAAAGGAATCGGTTGGTTGGTTGGTTGGTTGTTTGAGGTTTAAGGGATCAAACAGCAAGGTCATCAGTCCCTTGTTTCAAATGTGGTCCATTCCGCCAATGTGACATCTCAGGAAAGTCAGAACAATAAAAGGGAAAAGGCTAAAATCGTAAAGGGGCAGTCATGTTGTCAATGGTAAAAACAAAACGAGGGAAGTCAGCAAGAGAACGAACGCAACGCTATGCTGAAGCATCATAGGCAAGACCACCTGTGACTTAAAAGGTACAACCGCTGGAATGTAGAAGTACGTATGGGAAAAGGAGACTAACCAATCCTTAAAAAAGGTAAAACCAAAGTAAAAGGGGAAGAAAAGAGGATTTCGGTCAGGGAGGTGAATCGGGAATCTCCGAACACTGCTTACAGTGGGAGACACCCAAACACTCACCGCCCTCCCCCAATACCAGAGAGATTAAAAACCTTAAAACTGAGAATAAAAACCACTTTCCCGAAGGAAACCGAGAACCAGAGAGACCATCCAGGAATCGTCAGCCAACATCAAAGGTAAAGTGTGGGGGAGTCTGTACTTAGCACGCAGAGCCAAAGAAGGGGGCATTCAACCAAAATGTGGGCTACTGACTGAAAGGGTTCACACCCACAAAGTGGGGGTGGCTCATCACGCAAAAGAAAACCATGGGTCAGCCTGGTATGGCCAATGCGGAGACGACACAGTGTGGTCGAGTCCTTTCGGGAGAGGCGAAAGGAAGAACGCCACGGGCCTGGTGTCACCTAAATCGCACGAAGTTTATTAGACAGGGGAGTAGCCTCCCAAGAATTGGCCCATGACTGTGCGAAGTGGGATTTGATGTGAAGCCGAAAATCCGCTGCATGAGAGGTTACAGAAAACGGGGGCAAGTGACTGCTCCCCCAGCCAAACGATCAGCGAGCTCATTACCTGGGATACCCATATGGCCAGGGACCCAAAGGAAGTCAATGGAACAAGCAGCACGGTGAATATCAGCGAGATGGTCATGGATGGCAGAGACCAAGGGATGGCGCGAAAAACACCGGTCAATAGCAAGAAGGCCACTCATCGAGTCCGTACATAACAAAACGCGGTTGTGTTGGGACTGTTTAATGAAGGTAAAGGGCTGGGAAATTGTCATCAATTCCGCAGTAAACAACCCACATGTAGGTGGCAGCAGATGATTTTCCGTTCCGACAGAGGACGTGAAGGCATACCCCACATGATCAGCAGATTTAGAGCCATCAGTGTAAAAAACAACAGCATCCCGAAACTCCCATAAAATTTGGCGGAAAAAGAAACGGAAAACCACTGGGGGAATGGAATCTTTTGGACCTCGGCGGAGATCCATCCAAATTCGAGGCCGAGGAACTAACCAAGGGGGGGGGGTGGAGGGGAGGGAGCGAGGAAGGCAGGACAAAGAAGGAAGCTGAAAATCACGGCAAAGAGACGCAAGGCGGAGCCCAACCAGTAAACACGCCCGAGGGCGGGAGTCGGGTGGGCGACGTCCATGGTCTGGGAACAGGATAGAATAGGAAGAATGAGTGGGAGAGGAACGGATAGCGAGTGCATAAGACACCAGAAGCTGGGACCGCCGAACAGAAAGGGGGGGGGGATCCCAGCTTCAACCAGGAGACTATCAACAGGGCTAGTAGGGAAGGCACCGATGGCCAAACAGGTACCACGATGGTGGACTGGATCCAGCACATGCAGTGTGGAAGGAGCAGCTGAACCATAAACTTGACAACCATAGTCCAAGCGAGACAGAACTAGAGCACAATAAAGACAGAGAAGGAGGGAACGGTCCACACCCCAAGAGGAGTGGGCAAGGAAGCGAAGGACATTGAGTTTACGAAAACATCCTACCTTCAGATGTCTGATATGGGGCAGCTAAGTAAGCTTGTTGTCAAAAAGAAGATCCAGGAAACGAAACTGTGGGACCACAGGCAATCGTTTGGCATCGGATAGAGCTCTGTATCAGAGTGGATCGTTGTACAGCGACAGAAGTGGACCACCCGCGATTTTAAAGGAGAGAATTGAAACCTATGTGAGAGGGTCCATGGAGAGGCACGCCGTATAGCTCCCTGGAGCTGCCGCTCTGCAGATGCCATCGAAGAGGAACTAACCCAGCTGCAGAAATCATCCACATACAGGGCAGGGGCGACCAAAGGACCGACAGAAGCCACAAGTCCATCGATAACAATGAGGAAAAGGACACTCAAGACAGATCCCTGTGGGATGCCCGTCTCCTGGGTCCGTGGAGAACTAAAAACAGTACCAACTCGAACACTGAATGACCGATGGATCAGGAACTGGCGGATAAAAATCGGGAGTGGTCCCCGAAGACCCCACTGATGAAGGGTAAGTAAGATGTGATGGCGCCAGGCCGTGTCATAGGCCTCGCGAAGGTCAAAAAACACTGCAACCAAATGGCAGCGCTGGGAAAAAGCCTGCCGAACTGCGGATTCCAAGCGAAGGAAATGATCGATTGGAGACTGTCCCTCTTGAAAGCCACACTGGTAAGGGGACAATAGATCCCGATATTCGAGGACCTGATTGAGCCGACGGGCTACTATCCGTTCAAGTAACTTACAAACAACACTGGTCAAACTAATTGGCCGATAGCTGTCAACAGATAGGGGGTTCTTACCAGGCTTAAGGACAGGAATCACAATGCTATCCCTCCACTCAGAAGGGAAGTCACCCTAGAGCCAGATATGGTTAAACACCCGAAGAAGATGTTGCCGTTGTGGAGCACTGAGATGTTGAAACAGTTGGTTATGAATGGAATCTGGGCCAGGGGCCGTATCATGAGAAGAAGATAGAGCAGAAGGAAACTCCCATTCAGTAAAAGGTTCGTTGTAAGATTCTGACTCACAAGGGGTAAGACATAAGGTGGAAGCTTCAGCCCGCTGTTTCTGGTGAAGGAAAGCAGCTGGATAGGAGGCTGATGCTCAGGCCACTGCAAAATGGGTCGCAAGATGTTCTGCAAGAACTAATGGGTCCGTACAAAGGCCATCTGGGAGGTGAAGGCCTGGGAGGGTGGACTACCGATGGCAACCTTGGAGAGAGAGCGAAGTGTAGCCCATACCCGTGACAGAGGGACAGTAGAACCAAGGGAAGAAACGAATCGTTCCCAACATATCCACTTGCTCTGATTAAATAACGGGCTATAGCGTGGAGGCGTTTAAAGGTAGTAAGGCTGGCTATGGATGGGTGCCTCTTGAAGTGTTGCAAAGCTCGACGGCGATCTCTGATGGCAATGGCAATGGCTGTACTCCACCATGGGACTTGCCGGCGACGAGAAGGTCCAGATGAGCGCGGGACAGCAAGTTTAGCAGCGCGAACAATCGCATCAGACACGTCACGTAGGAAGTCATCAATACAACCCGACAAAGAGGGAGAAAAAACGACCTGTGCAGTATATAGAGGCCAATCGGCGCGTTGGAAAGACCAACGAGGTAATCCGTCCATCGGGGAGCGGGAAGGGAGCGAGATAATCAACGGGAAATGGTCGCTATCACAAAGGTCTTCGTGTGGCGACCAGTGTAATGAAGGGAGGAGAGAGGGAGAAGAAAGAGAAAGATAAATGGCAGAAAAGGTACCATGACCGGAACTGAAATGAGTAGGGGAGCCATCATTAAGAAGGCACAAGTCGTGGTCTGCAATAAACTGGTCTATAAAAAGACCTCGTCTAGATGAAAAGGCACTGCCCCACAAGGGATGATGAGCATGAAAATCCCCCAAGGAGGAGGAAGGGAGGAGGAAGTTGCTGAAGAAGGGCAGTTAAGGCAGCAGGTGTAAGAGTCCTGTCAGGAGGGAGATAAAGATTGCAAACTGTGACCGCAGAGTCTAGGTGGACCCTAACAGCAACCACTTCCAATTTAGTTTGAAGAGGAATCCACGTGCAAGCAATGTCTGTACGGACCAACGTGCAAACTCCTCCAGAAGCCCATAGAGGTCCGACCCGATTTCGACAGAAAACATGGAACCCACGGAGGGTCTGTGAGTGAGAATCAGTAAAATGAGATTCCTGGAGAACCACCCAAGCTGCAGAGTAAGACGAAAGAAGGGATTTCAATTCCAGAAGGTGACGATAGTATCCATTACAATTCCATTGGAGAACTATAGAACGATGATTTAAATGGGGGCTGAACACGCTAAAGCCAGTCATACCGCCGGGTCCCCACCCGTCACCGACAAGGAGGGGGCGACATCCATGAACGACAGGTCAGAATTCGGTTGTAAAGTCGGGGAAGGGACCTCTGGTGACACCAGAGGCTCTTTGTCCCGGGACTTATGTTTATTCTTCTTTTGAGGCTGAGATCGAGGAGGGCTATGTGGCATAAAGGAGCCAGCTGCAGCAAGATCAAGAACAGAAAGAGACCGGGCGACCTGGGGGCCGACAGACCGCGGCTCTCGCGGTCGTCGCGTGGCAGCAGACCTTTGGCCTGGAAGGTGCTGGGAAGGGGCATACGGGAGAGGCGCCTTTGACCGGCAGACACTGAAGGAGTGGGACACTTCTCCAGCTGGGGAGGGGGAGCAGCGCCCATAGGAGAAGGTGTGGGAGCCGCAGGAGAGGGAGGGAGGGAGGAGAGGGTTCCGGGATGGGGGTAAGGAAGAGGGAGGAAGGGGTGAAGATGTAACCAAGGCGTAACTAGATGTCATGGACACAGACGTGTAGATCTCTTACGGGGCCTCTGTGTAGGTTAAACGATCGAGGGAATTATACTCCTGTATCTTCTTTTCCTTCTTATATACTGGGCAATCTGGTGAACGTGGAGAATGACTACAATGACAATTTACACACACAAGAGGGGGAACACAGGGACTCCCCTCATGGAGTGGACGTCCACAGGTCCACAGTCACCACAGAGGGGCCTGTGAACATCGGGAAGATGTGTCCAAAATGCAAGCACTTAAAACAGCTCATGGGAGGTGGGATTTACGGCTCCACATCACATCGATAAACCATAATCTTAACTTTCTCAGGGAGGGTATCCCCTTCAAAGGCCAGGATAAAGGCACCAGCATCAATGCGATTGTCTTTAGTACCCTTCTGAACACGCCGAACAAAGTGAACACCCCGCCGTCCGAGATTTTCCCGAAGTTCATCAGTTTGAAGGATGAGGTCCCTATGAAAAATCGCACCTTGTACCATATTTAGAGACTGGTGGGGGGGGGGGGTAATAGACACAGGAATTGTGCCAAGATGGGTACAGGCACGAAGGGCCGCAGATTGGGCAGCTGAAGCAGTTTTGATCAGCCACGAACCCGGTCGCATCTTGCTCAGGGAGTCCACTTCGCCAAACTTGTCTTCAATACGTTCCACAAAGAATAAAGGTTTGGTATTGGTGAAAGTATCTCCATCAGTCCTGGTGCAAACTAGATAACGTGGGAAAGGTTTCGCCCCTAGCCGACGGGCCTGACCCTCTTCCCAGGGGGTAGCCATGGAAGGGAAGGCCCAAAGGGCAAGAGAAGCAGCACTTGAAGAATCAGTTCCACGCAGAGAGACGACCGCAGAAGAACGGCCAGAGTTCTGGACCCGTATGCTTTTCATTCACATAGTGTCCCGCCCTTATACCACCCACTCCGATCAGGGGCTCTCCCAGCCACAACAGTCTGGCACGGCGGCCATTGCCGGGAGTTCCGATGCTCCAGGATGACGAGCAACTACTCCAAGGCATGCATGAGGAGGTCACAGCTCAGGTATCAGAAGTGTAATCCCTGTATTCAGGGGGCTCAACCAAAAGGGTACATAGCGACCCCACCACACGGGCTGGCTACCGTGCTGGCTATGCACCCTAGCATCAGACAACGACGTGAAAGAGAAGGTGGAATGTACTAGGAGGGCGCACGTCGGAGAAACTAGGTAAGGTGCTCCTCCCCAAATGGCTCACACTGTTGTTGCTGTTGTCTTCAGTCCTGAGACTGGTTTGATACAGCTCTCCATGCTACTCTATCCTGTGCAAGCTTCTTCATTTCCCAGTACCTACTGCAGCCCACATCCTTCTGAATCTGCTTGGTGTATTCATCTCTTGGTCTCCCTCTACGATTTTTACCCTCCGCACTGCCCTCCAGTACTAAATTGGTGATCCCTCGATGTCTCAGACCATGTCCTTCCAACCGATCCCTTCTTCTCACTACGGAGGAGAAATTTAGTAATGGAGGTCAAAACCCAGAGGGGGACCAAGGAATGCCAAAAGGAGATGATTACGCAACAAAGCCGAATTTTTTGTTTGTTTGTGGTTTTAGGGCGCAAAACTTCTATGGTCATTAGCGCCCAGCCCGTGACTTAAGACTGTAAAAAACCGAAATTGAAAACCAGCAGCAATGGGAACAAAGTCATAAAATTGGAGAAACTAAAAGTAGAAGGAATGCTTAAAATCCACTACAGAAAGGGGGTGGTTGTCCCAAAAAAAAGGTTCAAATGACTGACGTCATTTTACTGTCACTAATAAACTGGAGAACGCGGTCGGCTGAGCGCGTGTCATCTGCTAAAATCAACGATAGATCAGGCGATAGCTGTAGACGGGAGCGTAACGGATTAAAATAGGGGCATTCAATTAAAAGGTGTCTTACCGTCCACAGCTGAGAGCAGTGGGGACAGAGTGGGGGAGGATCACCGCTTAAAAGATGTCGATGGCTAAAAAGACAGTGCCCTATCCGGAGTCTAGCTAAAATTACCTCCTCCCGACGACGCGTTCGGGAGGAAGAGGTCCAAGCGCAAGGAAGGGCTTTCACTTCCCGCAATTTATTACGGGGAAGTGTTGACCAATGCGCATGCCATAAATGAGCAACTTTGCGACATAAACCGCTCCGTAGATCAGTGAAGGGAAGCGACTGAATAGCTGGCCGAGGAAGAGAGACTGCAGCCTTGGCCGCTATATCGGCCGCCTCATTCCCACAGATACCAGCGTGTCCCGGGAGCCAGAGGAACGCCACCGAGACGCCCTCCAGGTGGAGCATGCGCAGACAGTCCTGAATCCGGTGGACCAGAGGGTGCACAGGGTAAAGAGCTTGGAGACTGAGGAGAGAGCTGAGAGAATCTGAGCAGATAACGTACTGTATCCGCTGATGGCGGCGGATGTAGTGGACAGCCTGGAGAACAGCGTAAAGCTCCGCAGTATGAACCGAACACTGGTCGGGAAGCCGAAAGCGATTTGGGGTGTCGCCAACAATATAGGCACTCCCTACACCTAACGATGTTTTCGAGCCATCGGTGTAAATAAATGTGGCGTCCGTCATTTCTGCACATAGAGCAGCAAATGCCCGACGATAAACAAGTGTAGGGGTACCATCCTTGGGAAATTGACAAAGGTCACGGAGCAGGCAGATCCGGGGACGGAGCCAAGGCGGTGCTGTACCCCAAGTTGTCAAGAAGGTTTTAGGAAAGCGGCAGGAAAGAGAATGGAGCAGTTGACGGAAGCGGACTCCCGGGGGTAGTAGGGAGGAGGAGCGGCCTGCATACCCTACATCAAAGGAGGCGTCGAAAAAAAGGTCATGGGCTGGATTAGCAGGCATGGAAGACAGATAGCTATCATAACGACTCAGGAGGACTGCTCGCCGATTGGACAGCGGAGGTTCAGCAGTCTCAGCATAAAGGCTTTCCACAGAGATAGTGTAAAAAGCTCCAGACACTAAACGTAATCCACGGTGGTGGATAGAGTCGAGACGCCGAAGAATAGACGGCCGAGCAGAGGAGTAGACTATGCTTCCTAATCCAATTTCGAGCGCACTAAGGCGCGATAGAGGCGGAGAAGGACCACTCGGTCCGCTCCCCAGGAGGTACCATTCAGGACACGGAGGGTGTTAAGCGATCACAGACAGCGAGCCGAAAGATAGGAAACGTGGGAGGACCAGCACAGTTTTCTGTCAAACATAAGACCCAAGAATTTAGCGACGTCTGAAAACGGAAGGTTGACAGGACCTAGATGTAAGGAGGGCGGAAGAAACTCCTTACGTCGCCAAAAATTGACACAAACGGTTTTACTAGGTGAGAAACGGAAGCCGGTTTCGATGCTCCACGAGTGGAGGCGATCGAGACATCCTTGAAGACGTCGTGCAAGAAGGCTGGTCCGTTGTTATTTTTTTTGTGGTTTTAGGGCGCACAACTTCAATGGTCATTAGCGCCCTGACTACTCTAAGAATGCACCGCGAGGCACAAGTTGACAACAACTAAAAGGGAAAACACGATAAAAGACAGACTGACAGGCATAGGATTAAAAAACAGCATCATCAAATGTCCTTAGAGAGGTTTGTCAAATTGATAAAACGAAGAACACGAGCAACTGCTCGTGGGTCATCCGCTAAAATGGCATCGAAAGTACTTGGCAGGTAAAGATCTAGACGCAGTGTGTTAAAATCTGGACAGGACATTAAAATGTGTCGAACCGTCAGCAAGTGCCCACATGGGCAGAACGGCGCCGACGCAGCCGTCAGCAGATGGCGATGGCTGAACCGGCAGTGTCCAATTCGTAACCGGGCCAAAACTACCTCCTCCCGCCGAGAAGGGTGTGAGGAGGACGTCCAAGCCACGGGAAGAGGTTTTAAGGCCCGAAGCTTGTTGTCTGTAAGTGCAGCCCAATCGGCATGCCACAGCGATAAAATGCGCCGACAAATGACCCTGCTAAAATCGGACGAAGGGACACAACAAGAAGCTGTCCGAGGCTGGAGGACCGCAGCCTTGGCCGCAGCATCTGCAGCTTCGTTCCCAGGGATACCGACATGGCCAGGAACCCACATAAAGCTAACCGGAGAACCGACGTCCACCAGCTGCTGAAGAGAGCGTTGGATCCGGTGTACAAAAGGGTGAACCGGGTACGGATCACTGAGGCTCTGGATGGCGCTCAGGGAGTCGGAGCAGATGACATAAGCAGAATGTCGGTGGCGGCAGATGTAAAGAACAGCCTGGTAGAGGGCAAAGAGCTCAGCTGTGAAGACCGAACAAAGGCCATGGAGCCGGTATTTGAAACTTTGTGCCCCGACAATAAAGGAACACCCGACCCCGTCATTGGTCTTAGAGCCATCTGTATAAATGAAAGTCATGTTGATGAACTTCGAACGAAGTTCCAAAAAACGGGAGTGGTAGACCGAACCGGGGGTAGCCTCTTTTGGGAGCGAGCTGAGGTCAAGGTGAACGCGGACATGAGCCTGGAGCCAAGGTGGCGTGTGGCTCTCGCCCACTCGAAAGGTTGCAGGGAGTGAAAAATGAAGGTGTTGAAGGAGGCGACGAAAGCGAACTCCAGGGGGTAGCAGGGCAGAGACATACAACCCGTATTGACGGTCGAGAGAGTCGTCAAAAAAGGAACGATAAGACGGATGGTCGGGCATTGACAGTAGCCGACAGGCAAACCGACAAAGCAGTATATCGCGCAGGTAGGTGAGTGGCATTCGCCAGCGTCAGCATGAAGACTCTCTACGGGACGAGTATAAAATGCTCCGATCGCAAGTCGTAAACCCCGATGTTGTATGGAGTTGAGGCGGCGTAAGATGCATGGCCGTGCAGAGGAGTATACGAAGCTCCCATAATCCAGCTTGGAGCGGACGATCGACCGATATAGACGAAGTAGGACGGTTCGATCCGCTCCCCACGACATACCACTGAGAACACGGAGGACATTTAAAGAACGGGTACAACGGGCGGCCAAATATGACACATGTGGAGACCAGCTAAGTTTCCTGTCAAATGTAAGGCCTAAAAATTTGGTTGTCTCCACGATTGGGAGAGCAACGGGACCGAGTCGTAAGGACGGTGGGAGAAACTCTTTGTAGCGCCAGAAGTTAATACAGACCGTCTTCTCGGCAGAAAAACGGAAGCCATTGGCGACACTCCAGGAGGAAAGACGGTCAAGAGAACGCTGAAGACAGCGCTCCAGGACACGTGTACACTGCGCGCTGCAATAGATGGTAAAATCGTCCACGAAAAGGGAGCCTGATACATCAGCTGGGAGGCAATCCATTATCGGATTGATCGCGATGGCGAAGAGAGCGACGCTCAAAACTGAGCCCTGTGGCACCCCATTCTCCTGGCGAAAGGTGTCGGACAGGACAGAACCCACACGTACCCTGAACTGTCGATCCATTAAAAAGGAACGAATAAAAAGAGGGAGGCGACCGCGAAGGCCCCATGTATGCATGGTGCGGAGAATGCCAGCCCTCCAACAGGTGTCGTAAGCCTTCTCCAAATCAAAGAACACAGCCGCGGTCGGGAGCTTCCGCAAGAAGTTATTCTTAATGAAGGTCGACAAGGTAACCAGATGGTCAACAGCAGAGCGGCGCCTACGAAATCCACATTGTACATTGGTAAGTAGGCGTCGAGACTCGAGCAGCCAAACCAATCGAGAGTTAACCATTCGCTCCATCACTTTACAGACACAGCTGGTAAGCGAGATAGGTCGATAACTGGAAGGCAAATGCTTGTCCTTCCCCGGCTTAGGAATTGGGACAACAATAGACTCGCGCCAGCATGCGGGAACAAGTCCCTCAATCCACATGCGATTGTATGTACGAAGAAGAAAACCTTTACCCGCAGGAGAAAGGTTCTTCAGCATCTGAATATGAATAGAATCAGGCCCTGGAGCGTGATCGGCCAAGTGCGTTTTCGAGTTCCCGCATGGTGAATGGGGCATTATAACTTTCACGATTCGAGGAGCGGAAGTTAGGTGGCCTAGCCTCCTCTGCCTGTTTGCGGGGGAGGAAGGCAGGGTGGTAATGAGCGGAGTTCGAAACCTCTGCGAAAAAGCGGCCGAAGGCATTGGAGACAGCCTCAGGGGCCACAAGGACGTCATTCGCGACCTTCAAGCCAGAAACTGGTGAGTTGACCTTAGTGCCAGATAGCCGGCGCAGGCTACCCCAGACAACAGAAGAAGGAGTAAAACTGTTGAAGGTGCTTGTGAAAGCAGCCTAGCTGGCTTTCTTGCTTTCTTTGATAATACGACGACACTGAGCACGTAATCGTTTATAATTGATGCAATTCGCCACTGTAGGGTTGCGTTGAAATGTGCGTAAAGCACGTCGACGAGCACGTAAAGCGTCTCTACATGCTGCGGTCCACCAGGGGACCGGTACGCGACGTGGAGAAGAAGTAGGGTGAGGGATGGAATATTCAGCAGCAGCGAGAATGACTTCCATGAGGTGTGCGACCTGACGATCGAAGCTTGTGAAGGTTTGATCCTGAAAGGTCGCCCTGGAAGAGAAGAGCCCCCAGTCTGCCTTGGAGATGGTCCCACTAGAGGAGCACGGAGAGGGGGGTATGCTGCAGGAGATGGATAACACACGGGAAGTGGTCGCTCGAATATGTATCAGAAAGTGCATACCACTCAAACCGGCGTGCAAGTTGGGGAGTACATATAGAGAGGTCTAAATGGGAATAGGTGTGAGATGTGTCCGAAAGAAAAGTAGGGGCGCCAGTATTGAGGCAGACAAGAGTGAGCTGGTTGAAAAGGTCTGCTAACAGGGAGCCCCTCGGGCAGGATGCTGGAGAGCCCCAAAGGGGATGGTGGGCATTGAAGTCTCCAGTTAACAAAAATGGTGCAGGTAGCTGAGCAACAAGTTGCATCATGTCTGCCCTGGTAACGGCAGTTGACGATGGAGTGTAAACGGTACAAAAGGAAAACGTAAAAGTGGGGAGAGTAATGCGGATGGCAACTGCCTGCAGGCCGGTGTGCAACGTGATGGGATCGTAGTAAATATCATCCCGGACCAGCAACATAACCCCTCCATGAGCTGGGATACCTACCATAGGGGGTAGGTCAAAACGCACAGAGGTGTAGTGTGCCAAGGCAATTTGATCGCATGGGCGTAGCTTCGTTTCCTGGAGGGCTACGACGAGCGGACGGTGCAAGCGGAGCAGCAACTTCAAGTCCTCTCGGTTGGAGCGAATGCTGCGAATATTCCAGTGAATAAGTGCCATCGTAAGAAAAGGAAGATGAAAGAAGGGGTCACCTCGAAGGCCGCTGAGGGCCTGGCTTCGAGCGAGCACTGCCGCCGCTATCAGTAGGCGGACAGTCATCGTCCATTGGGTCGATAGGTTCATCGGCCATCTCGGGAGGATGGCCGGGAGGGGGAGCTTCCTCCGCCGGTGAACGGCCAGATGTTCGGCTACCAGCGGTGCGGCCAGGCGAAACGGATGACGGCCTGGGGCGGCAACCGCTGGGTGGCGCAGGAGAAGAAATGCGCCGTGGCGGAGAAGGAGAACTGTGCTTCCTATGAGCCTTTTTGGAAGGACGTTTGGTGGAAGTACTGGTCGAAGGCTGGGAGGTCGAGGTACGTAGGAATTCTGCACGGGATGGTTCCTTCTTGAAGGCCCGTGCATCTGACTTCGAGGTCTTCGTCTTAGCAGAAGCTGATGAAGGGGCTGGTGTCTGTGGGGTGATGGGAGGAAGAGGAGACGTCGACCGCGCGATCTTAGCACTGGCCGAACGGACGACCGTGGTGCTGAAGGTCAGACCGCATGTCTGGGTTGCTACCTCCCTGGTAGTCCGAGGAGAGGCGAGGACAGTACTGTATTTCCCCGCTGGGAGCAGCGCGGGCTTCCTACTAGCCAATAGCTTGCGAGCAACCAAGGTGGACACTTTCTCTTTGACCCGAATTTCTTGGATACAGCGTTCTTCCTTATAGACAGGACAGTCGCGGGAGGATGCGGCATGGTCACCCTGACAGTTCACACAACGAGAAGACGGAGGGGGACAGTCACCCTCATGGGCATCCCTGCCACAAGTGACACATTTAGCCGCATTGGAACAAGACTGTCGAGTGTGATTGAAACGCTGACGCTGGTAGCAGCGCGTAGGTGTCGGGACATAGGGGCGAACAGAAATAACCTCGTAGCCCGCCTTGATGCGCGATGGCAGCTTAACACTATCGAAGGTGAAGAAAAGTGTCCGGGTCGGTACAAGGTCATTGTTGACCTTTTTCATGACCCTATGGACAGCCGTCACGCCCTGCTCAGCGAGGAAAGATTGAATCTCCTCGTCAGTCAATCCGTCGAGGGAGCTAGTATAGACTACACCACGAGACGAATTCAAAGTTCGGTGGGCCTCCACCCGGACAGGGAACGTGTACAGGAGTGTGGCCCGAAGCAGTTTTTGTGCCTGAAAGGCACTCTCAGTTTCTAGTAATAAGGTACCGTTACGCAACCTGGTACAAGATTTGACAGATCCGGCTATGGCATCTACGCCCTTCTGGATAACGAAAGGGTTGACAGAGGAAAAATCCTTTCCGTCCTCAGATCGAGAAACGACGAGGAACTGTGGGGCAGGCGGTAGTACTTTTGTCACTGGTGGCTGGTCACGTTTCCGTTTTTGGGCAGAAGACGAGAGAGACGGAGTAGAATCCATTGCGGAGGAATCCCCCATGATTGCCAGCGTCTCCGATGGCGCGCTCCTTCCTTGTGGGGACCCTCACAGAGGGCACTCCCGCCTTAGGTGAATGTTTACACCTCAGGTCACACCTCCCGAGAAACAGACGGAGGGACCAATCGGCATGGTCAGAAGGTATCAGCTCAGGCAATCACCCCTCCCCGGGCCTGGCCTTTACCAGGGGGTACGCAGGTGCCTTACATGTCCACCCAGGGCGGGGAATTACGCGTTACCCCGTCACCGGCTACGCGTGCGAACGTGTGGGTCGGCCTTCAGGCACGCACAGGGAGGAAGGAAGAAGAGGAAAAAGAAGAGAGAGAGGGTGAAAGAGGACAGACTGTCTCAAACGCCGAGGCGGAGACCAGAGAAGGCAAGGTTGTTGGTTGGTTTGGGGAAGGAGACCAGACAGCGTGGTCATCGGTCTCATCGGATTAGGGAAGGATTAGGAAGGAAGTCGGCCGTGCCCTTTCAGAGGAACCATCCCGGCATTTGCCTGAAGTGATTTAGGGAAATCACGGAAAACCTAAATCAGGATGGCCGGACGCGGGATTGAACCGTCGTCCTCCCGAATGCGAGTCCAGTGTCTAACCACTGCGCCACCCCGCTCGGTAGAGAAGGCAAGGAGAAGAAGGCAATTAGAAGGCAAGGAGAAGAAGGCAAGGAGAAGAAGGCAATGAGAAGGCAAGGAGAAGAAGGCAATGAGAAGGCAAGGAGAAGAAGGCAATGAGAAGGCAAGGAGAAGAAGGCAATGAGAAGGCTAGGAGGAGAAGGCAATGAGAAGGCAAGGAGGAGAAGGCAATGAGCGGGCAAGGAGAAGAAGGCAATGAGCAGGCAAGGAGAAGAAGGCAATGAGAAGGCAAGGAGACAGAAGGCAATGAGAAGGCAAGGAGAAGAAGGCAATGAGAAGGCAAGGAGAAGAAGGCAATGAGAAGGCAAGGAGAAGTCAAGGGAAAGAGTAAGGAAGACAGTGAGGTGGAGAAGAGCAAAGAAAGGAACCAACTAAAGGAAGGAAGAAACGAGAAGTGAAAAACCAAAAAGACCACAGTTATAGGTCGTGGAACCGTCCGTCTCCGGACGCAGGCGCTAACTACCCCCGTGAGGGGGATGAACTCTTGTAGTCCTCTCTTACGACAGGCAGGAATACCTCGGGCCTATTCTAATCCCCGGACCCGCAGGGGGGCTGGTCCGTTGAGAGCTGTAGTAGATCGCAAAATCGTCCACAAAGAGGGAGCCAGAGACATCAGGAAGGAGACAATCCATAATTGGATTTATGGCGATGGCAAACAGTACAACACTCACCACGGATCCCTGGGGTACCCCGTTTTCTTGGGAGAAAGTACGGGAGAGAGTAGTGTTCACCCGCACCCTAAATGTGCGCTCTGCCATAAATTCGCGAAGAAAAAGGGGCAGCCGGCCTCGAAAGCCCCAAGAGAACAGTGTACGGAGGATGCCTGTCCTCCAACAGGTATCGTATGCTCTCTCCAGATCAAAAAATATTGCTACCATTTGGCGTTTCCGGAGAAAATTGTTCATGATAGAAGTGGAGAGAGCAACAAGATGGTCAACTGCAGAACAATGCTTCCGAAATCCGCATTGGGCTGGTGTTAAAAGACTGCGGGATTCCAGCCACCAAGCTAAACGGTAATTCACCATACGCTCCAAAACCTTACAGACACTACTCGTGAGAGAAATGGGGCGATAGCTAGAGGGGAGATGTTTGTCCTTTCCAGGTTTCGGAATAGGAACGACGACAGCTTCCCGCCATCGTCGGGGAAAAGTACTGTCGGTCCAAATTCGATTATAAAGGCGAAGGAGGTAACGCAGACTATGGGTTGATAAATGCAGCAACATTTGGACGTGGATACCATCCGGTCCTGGGGCGGAGGAGCGAGAAGAAGAGAGTGCATGTTGGAGTTCCCGCATGGAGAAAACAGTATTGTAGCTTTCGCGAATTGGAGAGGAGAAAGCAAGAGGTCGCGCTTCCGCTGCACGTTTCTTCGGGAGAAACGCTGGCGGGTAATTGGAAGAGCTCGAAATCTCAGCAAAGTGCTGAACCAATGAGTTAGAAATTGCGACGGGGTCCACTAATGTATCATGAGGAACAGTGAGCCCAGAGACCGGGGAGAAACTAGGCGCGCCTGAGAACCGTCGAAGCCCACTCCAAACTTCTGAGGAGGGAGTGAAGGTGTTAAATGAGCTAATAAAGAATTTCCAGCTTGCCTTCTTGCTATCGCGGATGACGCGACGGCATCGCGCACGGAGCCGCTTATAGCGGATACAGTTGGCCAAAGTAGGATGGTGACGGAAAATGCGAAGAGCACGTCGCCGCTCACGTATTGCGTCACGGCATGCCTCGTTCCACCAAGGAACTGGGGGGCGCCGGGGCAATTCGGAGGTGCGTGGTATTGAACGTTCCGCAGCTGTAAGAATAACGTCGGTAATATGTGTGACCTCAGCGTCGACGCTGGGAAAGCGACGGTCATCGAATGTCGCTAGAGACGAGAAAAGTGTCCAATCGGCTTGGGCAAACTTCCAGCGTCGCGAGGGCATATATGGCAGTTGAGGCTGCAGTCTAAGGACACATGGAAAGTGGTCACTCGAGTGTGTATCATCAAGGGCGAACCATTCGAAGCACCGAGCTAGCGGAACAGTACCGACCGCAAGGTCCAAATGAGATAAATTTGTTGTGGAGGCAGACAAAAATGTGGGGACCCCAGTGTTGAGGCAAACTAGATCCACTTGGTGGAAGACGTCTAGCAATAGGGAGCCACGTGGACAAGGATGTGGAGATCCCCAAAACAGGTGGTGGGCATTGAAGTCCCCAACCAGCAAATAGGGGGGTGGAAGCTGACCAAGAAGATGAAGGAGATCAGCTCGTGCCATTGGTGTGGACGATGGAATGTATACAGTACAAAGAGAGAACGTGTAACCGGAAAGGGAAAGACGGATGGCGACAGCTTGGAAGGAAGTGTTTAAGGGGATTGGGTGATAATGGAGAGTATCATGGAGAAGAATCATGAGTCCTCCATGGGCTGGAGTGCCTTCAACAGAGGGAGGTCGTATCAGACGGACTGAAAATGAGGGAGAACAAAGCGGTCATGGGGACGCAGCTTTGTTTCCTGAAGACAGAAGATGACCGGCGAGTAGGATCGTAAGAGGACCGACAATTCATCCCGATTGTCTCGAATGCCGCGGATATTCCAGTGGATAATGGACATAGGGTGAACAGAAAATGGAGGAATGTGACCAAGGGTGCTGTCAAGTGAACGACTGCTCAGAGCTTGCGACCGACAGCATGGAGTGGCATTCAGCCGAAGGCAGAAGATCCTGATCCATAGGTTGGTCAGGAATAGCTCCTGCCACCAGCGATCGGCCGGTTGACAAGCCACCAGCAGTGCGCCTCGGCGACACAGAAGACGGCCGAGGGCGATTTCCGCCAGGTGGTGCTGTAGATGGGACACGCCTTGGCGGAGAAGGAGAGGAACTGGGTTTCTTTGTAGCCTTCTTGGAAGTATGATGTTTAGAGGAAGGAGGAACCGATGGTTGTGAAGTTGCGGAACATAAAAACTCTTCACGAGTATGCTCTTTTTTCGAAGACTTTGTGTCTGACTTTTGGGCTCGAGATTTAGCAGAACCTGATGAAGGGTGACCCATAGAGTGGGCAGGCGAAAGTGGTGAGGTTGAACGGGCGATCTTTGCGCTGGCCGATCTGACGACCGTGGCACTAAGGGTGAGGTCGCAAGTCTGCGTGGCCGCCACCTTTGTTGGCCGAGGAGAAGCAAGGACAGTGCTGTATTTTCCTGCCTGAGGCACGGTGGGCTGTCGACTGGCGAATAATTTTCGAGCAGCAAAGGTCGACACCTTTTCCTTCACTCTTATTTCCTGGATTAGCTTTTCGTCCTTAAAAACGGGGCAATCTCGAGAGGAAGCAGCGTGGTCACCCATACAGTTGATGCAGTGAGGGGATGGAGGTGGACAAGCACCCTCATGGGCATCCTTGCCACACGTAACACATTTGGCCGGATTGGAACAGGACTGGCTGGTGTGATTGAACCGCTGACACCGATAGCAACGCCTAGGGTTTGGGACATAAGGGCGAACGTAAATTATCTCATAGCCTGCTTTGATTTTCGATGGGAGTTGAACTTTGTCAAATGTCAAGAAGACAGTGCGGGTTGGAATGATGTTCGTGTCAACCCTTTTCATAACTCTATGAACAGCCGTTACGCCCTGGTCAGACAGGTAGTGCTGAATTTCTTCGTCAGACTAACCATCGAGGGAGCGTGTATAAACGACTCCATGCAAGGAATTTAAGGTACAGTGTGGTTCCACCCGGACAGGGAAGGTGTGGAGCAGAGAAGTACGCAGCAATTTTTGTGCCTGGAGAGCACTGACTGTTTCTAACAACAGGGTGCCATTCCGTAGTCTGGAACAAGACTTTACAGGACCTGCAATTGCGTCGACACCTTTCTGAATAATGAAAGGGTTGACCGTGGAGAAGTCGTGACCTTCGTCAGACCGAGAAACAACAAGGAACTGTGGCAACGATGGAAGAACTGTCTGTGGCTGAGACTCAGTATACTTACGTTTGTGAGCAGACATAGTGGAAGGTGAGGAAACCATTGCACAAGAATCCCCCATGATTACCAGCGACTCCGATGGCGCGCTCCTCCCTTGTGGGGGCCCTCTCTGAGGGCACTCCCGCCTTAGGTGGTTGTTCACACCTCAGGTCACACCTCCCGACAAACGGACAGAGGGACCAATCGGCACTTTCGGAAGGTATCAGCTCAGGTAATCACCCCTCCCTGGGCCTGGCCGTTACCAGGAGGTACGTACGTGTCCTACCTCTCTACCCGGGGCGGGGAATTACGCGTTACCCCGTCACCGGCTACGCATTGATGTGCGTGGGTCGGCCTTCAGACACGCACAGGGAGGAAAAAAGAGAAAGGGAAAGGAAAGAAGAGGGGTCTCAAACGCCGCAGTGGAGAAAAGTGCAGAGAGAAGCGGGAAGGAAAAGAGAAGGACAGAGGAAGGACGAAGACTTGCAAGTATAGAAAGCAAGGAATTTGTAATAGTTTAGAGCGTCCGTCTCTGGACGTAGGCACAAACCATACTCCCAGAGGGGGAGAAAGGGAAGGAAAGAGCCAGAGGGGAGGGGGGGGCGAAGATGGGGGAGGGGGAAGGATGAGGAAAGGGAAGGTATGCAGCCCGGAAAGGAAGGAGGGCCACATTAGCTCAGGGTCCCGTGCTCGCTACGCACGTATCCACAACAGAGTTGTTGACCCCCTGGGGGGGGAAAGGAATCTGTGGTTGCGCGATGGGTGCCCGCCAAAGGGGAAGGCAGTCGCCCCGACAACCGCTCTTAAACATTGGAAGTGGAAGAGTATTATATGTTAGGATAAAATCCACTCTCCCTCAGGAAATGCAACACTTTGGCAGTGGTTGCACGGCATCCATAAGCACCTTAGGTAGTGAGATAGGCAAGCTGAGACCATGCCGCAGATCAACCAGAATGGTTGTTCAACAAGAACATGCGCCATCGTCAGTATGCTACCGCAGCTGCAGTGAGGACCACCATCCTGACACAGAAGGAACTTGTGGGTGAGTCGTATGGTCAATGTGTAGTCGGCACGACACAATGGCATCTTTCCGAGAGCCTTACTGGAGCCTTCAATCGCTCTCAATTTGTTTTGGGTCGTAGCAGCCTGCCATTCCAATTCCCAGAGCCGCAAATTATTGCCTTGGAGTTGTAATCTGACGTCTGGGCCTGATATCCCGATGTCCAGCAGATCTCCTGCAGCTGCGTATTTAGATAGACGATCGGCGAGTTCATTTGCTGGAATGCCTATGTGACTGCGTCCAGATGCAGCTCACCATCTGTCCAGAGCCGTAGATGTCAGGCAGTAGCTTCCAGATGTTTGTGACCAAATGATTTATGGGATAGCACATGGTTATGCCTTTTAAGTAACTCATGGAATCACTGCAGATCAGAAATATCGTCGTGACGTGGCATTGGACATACTGGAAAGCCTGAGATACGGCAATCAACTTTACAGCGTACACACTGCAGGCACTCAGCAGAGTGTTTTTCTCGTGTCTACCTGCATGTGCAAAAGTAACCGACTGTTGTTAACTTTCGATCCATTTGTGTAAATGCATACCGAATTAAAATAGTGGAGGATTGAAAGAAACTTGTCTGAGAAGGGTAGAATTAACATCCTTCTTGGGGCAACAAGAGGTCCATCCCCATCGCAGGAGACAGTACGGCCCATGGGGGGTGTCTAGAGGGAACTGTAGGAACACAGACTAACAGAGGCTAACAGACGCTGTAGGAGGTTCTTCAGTGGGAAACAGTCTGATCCCAGTTGGTCTTTCCAGTTTTGGCCTATGCACAAACAGTCTGAACAGCAGATTGTGGAACAGGTGTTTTGTTTTGCTTTAGAGCGCAAAAACAACTGCGCCCGCGGGTCATTCACTAAAAAGGCTCATAAATCAGATGGTAATCACGAGCTGTAATGTAAATTGTTACAAAAGGGCATTCAAGAGAAAGCGGCGGATAGTTAAAATTTAGGCGCTATATTCACAAAGTGGTGGGGTAGCGCCACTTAGCAAATGACGATAGCTAGAAAGGAAGTTCCCAATACACAGCCGAGTTAAAATAATCTCCTCCCAGAGGGAGGGCCGAGAGGTGGTCGTCCAAAGCGCTTGGAGAGGCTTAATAAGCTTATTCCCGTGAAGAGAGGACCATTGGCGATGCCAAAGGGACTCCACCTCCCGACAGCAACGCAGATAACATCGGAGAGAATATAGGTACTCGCGGGCTGAGGTACAAGGACCACAGCCTTGGTAGCTACATCAGCAGCATCGTTTCCTGGCAGACCGACATGACCAGGGACCCACAGAAACGTGACACTGGCTCCACAATAGTGAGCAAGTGACAGGTTTCCTGTACCTGCTGCACTAAGGGATGAGCAGTGTACAGTGCACATAGCCTTTGGAGGGCACTGAGTGAGTCACAATTGAAAAGGCTGTGTCGCCAGATGTACTGCGTGGCCTGATACAAGGCAAAGAGCTCGGCTGTAAATACTGAGGAGTGTGCAGGAAGCTGATATCGAAAGACACAGGTGCCAATGACGAAGGTACACCCGACCCCATGGCCAGTCCGAGAGCCATCAGTGTAGACAAGAGTACTATGGCGAAGTTTCATGTGAAGGTCATGAAATTGGAGGCGATAGATCGAGGCTGCCGTAGTGTCCTTAGGAAGCGAATGAAGGCCAAGGTTAACAGGGGGCCACTTCACGAAGCCAAGGTGGTGAAGGGTTCACACCCACCGGGAAAGGTGCAGGTAGCGTGACGTTAAACCGCCGTAGCAAGTGCCGAAAGTGGAATCCAGGAGGGAACAGATAAAAACGACGAGCCCCATAGTGATGGTCAAAGGAATCATCAAAGGTGGCATAGGACGAGTGGCCATGAATGGCAGACCAACGGTACGCATACCAGCTGAGGAGGAAGTTCCAGCAATGTGGTATGAAACTTCCTGGCAGATTAAAACTGTGTGCCGGACCAAGACTCGAACTCGGGACCTTTGCCTTTCGCGGGCAAGTGCTCTACCAACTGAGCTACCAAAGCACGACTCACGACCCATCCTCACAGCTTTTCTGCCAGTTCCTTGTCTCCTACCTTCCAAACTTTACAGAAGCTCGCCTGCGAACCTGGCAGAAGTAAAGCTGTGAGGACGGGGCGTGAGCCATGCTTGGGTAGCTCAGTTGGTAGAGCACTTGCCCGCGAAAGGCAAAGGTCCCGAGTTAGAGTCTCGGTCCAGCACACAGTTTTAATATGTCAGGAAGTTTCATATCAGCGCACAATCCGCTGCAGAGTGAAAATCTCATTCAGGACAGTGGTAGTTCAGCAGCTTCAGCATACGGACTCTCAACTGGGCTGGTGTAGAAGGCGCCCATGGCCAAATGTATGCCATGATGGTGGATGGTGTTGAGACGGGCTAAGAGGGATGGGCGTACAGATGCATAAACAAAGCACCCATAGTCTAGTTTCGAACGGACAAAGGACTGGCACAAACAGTGTAGGATGGTTCGATCGGCACCCCAGGAAGTAACATTGAGAACACGTAGGGCATTGAGAAACCATGTAAAGCGGGCTGCCAGGTAAGACACATGGGAGGACCAAGAGCTTCCTATCGAGCACGAGACCCAGGAATTTAGTAGTTTCAAGGAATGGAAGGGCAAGACGCCCAAGATGTAGTGATGGTGGGAGGAACCATTTGCGCTGCCAGTAATTCATACAGACTATTTTGTCAGTGGAAAAGCGAAACCCATTGTCGATGCTCCAGGAGTAAAGACGATCAAGACAGCGCTGAAGACGTCACTCAGAGAGAGAGGTCCATGGAGAACTGCAATAGATGGCAAAATCGTCAACAAAATGGGAGCCAGAGATGCCCAGTGGGAGAAAGGCCATTATAGGGTTAATAGTAATAGCAAAGAGGTCGACACTCAGGGCAGAACCCTGAGGCACACTGTTTTCCTGGATAAATGTGTCCAACAAGGCAGAACCCACTCGCACCCTGAAATCTCGCTCTTGTAAAAATGCCTGAAGAAAACATGGCAGGTGCCCACGGAAACCCCACGTGTAAAGAGTATGGAGGATACCAGTACTTCAGCAGGTGTCATAGGCCTTCTCCAAATGGAAAAACACGGCCGGTGTCTGATTTCCGCAGAAAGCCATTCATGACACAGGTGGACAGAGTAACTAGATGGTCAACTTCCGAACGTCGTGCTCGAAATACACACTGTACATTCGTCAGTAAATTGCGAGATTCTAGCAAAATTACCAGCCAGGCATGAATCGTACGTGCCATCACCTTGCAAACGCAGCTGGTAAGAGAGATGGGGCGGTAGCTAGAAGGAAGATTTTTGTCCTAGCTGGGCTTAGGTTGGGTACGACGGTGGCTTCAGGCCAGCGTCTGGAAAATGTGCCCTCTAACCAGACGCAGTTGTATGTGTTAAGCAGAAATTGCTTCCCTGCAAGAGAAAGGTGCTACACATCTGAATGCGGATGGCGTCTGGCCCTGGGGCAGAGGATCAGGATAAACTGAGAGCATGATCTGGCCACTCATCGTAAAGGCGGCATTGAAGTACTCACTATTCGTAGAAGAGAAGGGTACCGCCCAAGCCAGGTCCTCTTCGTTTCCAATGGAGGAAGGCAGGGTGATAATGGGAAGAGCTCGAAACTTCGGCAAAATGGTGGACCAAGGTGTTGGAGACAGGAAGAGGGTCCAAGATAACATCGTCTGCTACTGTCAGGCCGGAAATTGGAGAATGGATCTTTGTGCCAGCGAGCTGTTGGAGGTTGGCCCACACGACAGAGGAAGTGGTGGAACTGTTAAAAGAACTAGTGAATGAAATCCAGCTATCTCGTTTCCTAACCCGAAGGATGCGGCGACACTTTGCACGCATCTGTTTACAATGAATGCAGTTTTCCATCATAGGATGACGGTGAAAAACGTGGAGAGCTCGTCTCCATGCGCGAATTGCATCGCGGCATGCCCAAGCCCACCAAGGGACAGGAACACGACGTGGTATAGGGGAAGTGCGAGGAATGGAAAGTTCTGCAGCAGTAAAGATAACATTGGTGAGATAATCCACCTGGTCATCACAACTGGGGAAATCTTGTTCTTCGAAGGTCGCCAGGGAGTAGTAAAGCTGCCAGTCAGCCTTAGTAAGCTACCATTGGGGGGTGCATGTGGATAGGGTAGGAGTCAGCAAACAGAGAGAACACAGGAAATGGTCGCTCGAGAAAGTGTCAGAACGGACCACTCAAGACGATAGGAAAAATGGGCAGTGAAGAAGAATGTCAAAATGAGAATAGGTGTGCGAGGAGTCAAAGTAAAGTGGGTGCTCCAGTGTTAAGGCAAAAGAGGATGAGTTAGTTAAGGAGGTCAGCAAAGAGGGCACCTCTGACAGGTCCTGAGAGAATCCCAGAGTGGATGATGCGCATTAGTCACCGAGTAGCAAAAACGGGGGATGTAGCTGCCAAATAAGCTGAAGGAAGTCTGTCCTGGTGACATCGAAGGACGAAGGTACATAAATGGTTCAAAGGAGAAAGGCAGGCAGGGAAGGAAAAAGGCGAACTGCAGCAGCTTGAAGACAGGTAGTCAGGGAGATGGGTTGACTATGAATGTCATTCCATAAGAGCAGCATGACACCCCACTGGGACTGAATGCCGACCTCAAGGGGAAGGTCAAAACGAATCGGTAAGTAATGTGAAAGCTCAAAGTGGTTGTGAGGGCGAAATTTCGTTTCCTGATAGAGTACAAGGGAATGCTGCGATGCTAAAAGCAGCCGTTAATCCTCTGTGGGACCAAAGGCCGTGGACGTTCCATTGGAGGACATTCATGAGGAGGAAGAGATGGAGGCGTGTAAACTCGGTGGTTGCCGAGTGATAGCCGGTGTGGAGTCGCTACTACAGGGCACAGGAGCAGGAGGATCCTGCTCCACGAGGTCCACAGAAGCATCGGCTTGCTCGTGCCGTCGGTCTGTAGAGTCAAATGCTGTAAAACGGTTGGTGGTGCGCACCGACGAGACAGAGGGTGGCTGGGTTAAGTACCACGTGGCGACACCATCGAACAGAATCTTCAAGTTGGTGAAGGGGAAGACCGTTTCCCTTTGGCAGACTTCTTCGAGCCTTTCTGGTTAGAGGAAGTCTCGAGCGTTTGGCTGGAGGGACGGAGGAAGTCGTCATGGGAGTACTACTTCTGTCTTTTCCTGCCTACTGATTGTGTAGTTGGCCGCTTCGCCCCTTGAGGCGAGAGTTTGACCGTTTTTTGCACAGCAGGACGGGGGGATGGCGATGCTACCTTGACACTGGGCGACTTCACAACCTCAGAGCCGAATTTCAGGTCGCATGTTTGCGTGGCCATGTCCTTCATGGATCGAGGGTAAGAAGAACAGAACTGTAGGTGCCAGACGGGAGAACACAGGGTTTGCGACAAGCCAGTAACTTGCGATCTACTAGGTAAGGCACTTTTTCCATTACCTGAACCTCTTTGACAACCCACTCATCTAGGTACATGGGACAATCCAGAGGAGGCGGCATGGCCGCCATTCAGTTGATACAGTGGGGAAGAGGAGGTGGACAATCGTCCGCGTGTGTATCCCTGCCGCAGGTTACACATTTGGCTGGTGTCAACAAGATATTCTAGTGTGGTTAAAACGATGACACTGACAGCAGCACATCGGGTTCTGAATGTATGGCCGGACTGTGATAATTTCATAGCCTGCTTTCATCTTTGACGGCAGCACCACTCTATCAAAGGTGAGGAAAAGAGTATGCGTGGGCTCTAAGGAATAATCTACCTTTTTCATTACACAATGGATGGCGATGACACCCTGACCAGAGGGTTAAGACTGTGTTTCGGCCTCGGTTAGACCGTCGAACAGCCTGGTGTTAATTACACCACAGGAAGAATTCAAAGCTTTGTTGGCCTTGACATCAACAGGGTAGCTGTGGAGAAGCGAGGCAGCAAGCAGAAGTTGTGTTTGAGAATCAGAAGCAGTCTCCAAAAGCAAAGTGCCAGTTTGTAAACGAGATCAGGATTTCACAGGGCCAGCAATTGCATCAACACCTTCCTCAATAATAAACGGATTGACCGTGGTGAAGGACTGACCGGAACTGTAGTGCAGCAGGAAGGGTCTTCGAATCAATAGCTTCATTACGTTTACGTTTTGTAGACGTTGATTGGGAAGATGAGTGACTCATTGCAAGAATATCCCCATGGTTGGCAGCGTCTCCGATGGTGCGCTCCTTCCAACTGGGGGCTCCCTCCACAAGGGGGAGCACCCGCCTTAGATGATTGTTTACACCTCAGGTCACACCTCCCGAACATCTGACACAGCGACTAATCTGCAATTTGGGAAGGTTGCAGCTCAGGCAATTACCCCTCCCTGTGCCTGGCCTGTACCAGGCGGTACATGTGAACCCTACCTGTCGACCTGGGGCTTTAAATTACACGTTACCTAGTCATCCGTTACGTGTCAGACCCGTGGGCCAGCCTTCAGAAGCGCACAGGGAGGAAAGAGAAAAAAAGAGCATTCTCTAACGCTGAAGCGGAGGAACGAGAGAAGGGAAACAAAGAAAGGAAAAGGGAGCCAAAAATAAAGGTGAGACTGGTCGTACACCAGCGACAGAATGCAGAACATTGTAGAGAATTCCCCAGACATATTTCCCAAGGGAGGGGAAAAAGAATAGCAGGACGACAGACACGCTGTACGGAAGGGAAAAATGTTGCAAAAGCTGAGGCCCCGCGGTAGCCAAGTACGAACCCGCTGAAGAGTGATGTGTCTCCTGTGGGGATTGTGGAACAGTGTTGAGTGACATGGGTGGGTAGGCATCTCACAGACCGTGACTGTGTAACTTGCCAGAAGCTACTGTCTCCTAACCCATTGTGATGTGATACCGGCTTCCACAGGGCTCGTATGGAACTCCAACCGCTAGCCAGCGTGGTTAACAGCCTCCAGCAAGCTCAGTACCGACAATGCTGCCGACCCACAGGCAACGCATCCATAGTCCAAGCAGGATAAATAAGTGCTTTGTAAAATCTCAGAAGAACTGTACAGTCCGCGCCCTATGAGGATTGACTAAGAAAACGGAGAGCATTCAGCTTCTTAATGCAAGTTAAGCTGGCTGACATGCGAGGGCCAAGTTAGCGTGTAGTCGAAATGCCTACGAATTGGCAAAAGTTAACCATTTCTAGTAACTGGTCACCAAAATAAATTTCTGGGTGTGGGTGCACAATTTGGAGTCAACAAAAATGCATAACTAGTGATTGTGCAGGGGAATATTGGTGGTTGTGTTTCAGGACCCAGTCATGGACTCTCCAGACAGCCCCCTGAAGCTGGCGCTCAGTGGTGCACAGTGACGCAGAGGCATAGCGCAGGCAGAGATCCATGTACAGTGACAGAGGAACTGCGGGACCCACTGCATTTACAATACCACTGATGGCGATAGCAAACATCGTTACGTTCAGAACCGATCCCTGAGGGACTCCAGTTTCCTGCACATAGAGGTTGCTAACAGTATTTGGAAAAAAAAAACAGATAGGAAATTCTGCATAAAAATGGGTAAACTGGCCCATAAACTCCACTAATGCAGTGTGATGTCGCCCAGGTGGTATAGTATGCCTTCTGTAGGTCAAAGAACACAGCTATCAGATGTTGGCGATACGCGAAAGCATTGCCGATTCCAAACGAACCAGATGATTTATGGTGGACCAGAAACGCTTTGGAATCGGTATATGCCCTCAGACTTCAAGGCACCAACAATGATGGCCCCTGACAATTTGTTTGAATAGCTTACACAGCCCATTCGCTAACGAGAATGGTCGGTAATTAGTTAAAATATGTGGGTACTTACCCAGTTTCGGGACAGGAATAACAATACTTTACCGTAAATGGGAGGGAAATATTTCTTTCTGCCAATTGCAATTAAAAAGACATAGGATATGTTTCATGCTGTCGGCATGAAGATGTTTGAGCATTTAGCTGTCAATTTTGTTGCGTCCAGGTCCCATATTGCCACACACTGCCAAAGCACTGCGAAGCTCCCGTTCACTAAAACGGACATTGTATAATAGAGAGCCATGTGCATGGAAAGATAGCGGGCGGCACACAGTAAGGTGTTTCAGGGCCAGGAAATGAGGATGGTAATTACTGAAAGCGGAAACTTCACCAAAGTGTGCTACAAAACATTCGGCAAGTACCACGGGATCAGTGCAGATGTTACCATTGACAAGGATGCCAGGAACTGCCATGGGTGATGGATAGCCCCAAGTGCGGCGGAGCTTAGTTCATACTTGGGACGATGGGGTGCTGGATCACATAGTTGAGGCATATTGCTCCCAACACGACAGCTCCCTTTTCCTTATTAAAAACCGCATTTCGCACGCAGTCTCTTGAATGCTGTTAAACCATTCATAGAGGGATTGCGCATGTGTTGTTAAAGCGGTGTCCCCTGATAGCTGTGGCTGTATCTTGAGACCACCATTGCACCGGTGGCCGTCGGGATGAGCTGGAGAAGTATATCGCTGCTGCTGTAGCATGATTAGTAGTATCAATAGTATCCTGTACCAATTTGTCGATATTCATCACACGACAAGCTACAAAAGTAGCTGCAGAGGAGAAAGCCTGCCAATCAGCTTTCCTAAGCGACCAACGTGGAACATGATCTAGATGTCCGAGCGGAAAATGAGAGAACAATAAAATGGTCGCTGTCACAAAGATCGCCATGGGCGTGCCACTGAATCAGGGGTAAGATACTCGGGCTGCAAACTGCGAGATCAATAGCTGAAAACGTTCTGTGGGCCACACTGAAATGGGTTGCAGCTGCAGTGTTGAGTAGGTGGACGTCCAATTCTTAAAGGTGGTGTTCTAGTACTCTGTGAGAGAGAGCGTCGCTAGCCCACTGGGGATCATGGGCATTAAAGTCCCCCAACAAGAGGAAGGGGACAGGGAGCTGTGCCACTAACAGTTCATGATAATGGAAACGTATATCTGGGGATAGATAAACATTACATATTGTCATCCGAACTGACAGACACTAACGACTGCGTCTTTTAGTGCAGTGGTAAGGGGGCACTGCTTACTGAAAATATCAGAGCATATGAAGGTACTGACCCCACTGGCCGCTCTTTCGATATTAACCTGGAAGAGCTGACTGGATATAATGTCACGGATAAAAATATTTCTCGTTTTGGCGACATCTAGCCAGTGAACACTGTCCACTCCGCACACATGGCCGACGGCCCACATGCCTTTCTACTTCACCCTGTTTAATACGTCAAATATCAACAGAATATTTTCACTTTTACTTCTAGCACGACATGCAGTATATTCCCAGCAGTGAAAATATTACTTCGCGGAAAATTAATCTATATCTCCACGTCTGAGAACTAAAAAATGTGTGGTGTTTTCAGTCCTGAAACCTGTTTGATGCAACTCTCCATGCTACTCTATCCTGTGCTAGCTGCTTCATCTCCCAGTACTTACTGCAACCTACATCCTTCTGAATCTGCTTAGTGTATTCATCTCTTGGTCTCCCTCTACGATTTTTACCCTCCACGCTGCCCTCCAATGCTAAATTTGTGATCCCCTGATGCCTCGGAACATATCCTACCAACCGATCCCTTCTTGTCAAGTTGTGCCACAAATTCCTCTTCTCGCCAATTCTATTCAATACCTCCTCATTAGTTATGTGATCTACCCATCTAATCTTCAGCATTCTTCTGTAGCACCACATTTCGAAAGCTATTCTCTTATTGTCCAAACTATTTATCGTCCATGCACTTCCATACATGGCTACACTCCAAATACTTTCAGAATCGACTTCCTGACGCTTAAATCTATACTCTATGTTAAATTTCTCTTCTTTAGAAACGCTTTCCTTGCCATTGCCAGTCTACATTTTATATCCTCTCTACTTCGACCATCATCAGTTATTTTGCTCCCCAAATAGCAAAACTCCTTTATTACTTTAAGTGTCTCATTTCCTAATCTAATTCCCTCAGCATCACCCGACTTAAGACTAGTTTCCATTAGCCTCGTTTAGCTTTTGTTGATGTTCATCTTATATCCTCCTTTCAAGACACTGTCCAATATGTTAAACTGCTCTTCCAAGCCCTTTGCTGTCCCCGACAGAATTACAATGTCATCGGCAAACCTCAAAGCTTTTATTTCTTCTCCATGGGTTTTAATACCTACTCCGAATTTTTCTTTTGTTTCCTTTACTGCTTGCTTAATATACAGATTGAATAACATCGGGGATAGGCTACAACCCTGTCTCCCTCCCTTCCCAACCACTGCTTCCCTTTCATGCCCCTCGACTCTTAAAACTGCCATCTGGTTTCTGTACAAATTGTAAATAACCTTTCGCTCCCTGTATTTTACCCCTGCCACCTTTAGAATTTGAAAGAGAGTATTCCAGTCAACATTGTCAAAAGCTTTCTCTAAATCTAGAAATTCTAGAAACATAGGTTTCCCTTTCCTTAATCTTTCTTCTAGGGTAAGTCGTAAGGTCAGTATTGCCACGCGTGTTCCAATATTTCTACGGAATCCAAACTGATCTTCCCCGAGGTCGGCTTCTACCAGTTTTTCCATTCGTCTGAAAAGAGTTCGCGTTCTATTTTGCAGCTGTGACTTATTAAACTGATAGTTCGGTAATTTTCACATCTGTCAACACCTGCTTTCCTGGGGAAAGAAAAATTCTGAATTCGTTTCTAAATTAGGCCGACAAGATGGAGAAACTCCACTGAGTGGAAAACAGTAAAGCTTTTCGATGAACGTCCTAATTATTACTCGGGAACCAGTATTCTAAACTGTCCGGTTACCTAGGACCGTTACTTTTACATCGGCTCATACCCATGTCAGAATGGGTAGTTTACTCATAGGTCTATTGAGGCATGATTAAGCTAGGTAATGGAGACTGAAATTTCCGCAACGTACTTCCTGTTACTGTCTTGTGTTCACACTACAAACTTTTGATGTCATTTAGCGAAACCTATCTCCAAAAATTTTCAGTGAAGCTTAATTAATCCATTAGATCATTTAATAGTTTCGATTAAACATTTCGTTTTACTCAGTTTCGGGTCTGAGCCGGTGAATGAAACAGCTGTGATCGTAGGCGAAAGGGTATTTTCTGCTGCGGAACGAGGCTTGCCAGAAAATTTTCGCAATCCACTAGCCCTTCCTGCTGGTAATCCTACAGAGTACAAACACACAAAAAAGTTTAATTACTGCTGAAGGCTAATTATGAAAACTTTGAAGGAAATTTTAACTATTTATAGTTATGTAAATGGAGTGTCAAAAAGTTAATCTCTTCAGGTCCTAGCACTTTCAGGTATTAAGAGCTGCATTGGTGTGATATTTACGTATGAAAAACTGCTTCCTTCACCTCACGTACTATATTCGAGACAGTTCGATGACAAGACAGTAGGAAAGCAAGTGCGCTGCCGAAAGGACCATCCTTGCTCAACAAACTAAGAATTTTTGAAAAACTACCGGTATCAAATGTTTTGCCAAATACACTCCTGGAAATGGAAAAAAGAACACATTGACACCGGTGTGTCAGACCCACCATACTTGCTCCGGACACTGCGAGAGGGCTGTACAAGCAATGATCACACGCACGGCACAGCGGACACACCAGGAACCGCGGTGTTGGCCGTCGAATGGCGCTAGCTGCGCAGCATTTGTGCACCGCCGCCGTCAGTGTCAGCCGGTTTGCCGTGGCTTACGGAGCTCCATCGCAGTCTTTAACACTGGTAGCATGCCGCGACAGCGTGGACGTGAACCGTATGTGCAGTTGACGGACTTTGAGCGAGGGCGTATAGTGGGCATGCGGGAGGCCGGGTGGACGTACCGCCGAATTGCTCAACACGTGGGGCGTGAGGTCTCCACAGTACATCGATGTTGTCGCCAGTGGTCGGCGGGAGGTGCACGTGCCCGTCGACCTGGGACCGGACCGCAGCGACGCACGGATGCACGCCAAGACCGTAGGATCCTACGCAGTGCCGTAGGGGACCGCACCGCCACTTCCCAGCAAATTAGGGACACTGTTGCTCCTGGGGTATCGGCGAGGACCATTCGCAACCGTCTCCATGAAGCTGGGCTACGGTCCCGCACACCGTTAGGCCGTCTTCCGCTCACGCCCCAACATCGTGCAGCCCGCCTCCAGTGGTGTCGCGACAGGCGTGAATGGAGGGACGAATGGAGACGTGTCGTCTTCAGCGATGAGAGTCGCTTCTGCCTTGGTGCCAATGATGGTCGTATGCGTGTTTGGCGCCGTGCAGGTGAGCGCCACAATCAGGACTGCATACGACCGAGGCACACAGGGCCAACACCCGGCATCATGGTGTGGGGAGCGATCTCCTACACTGGCCGTACACCACTGGTGATCGTCGAGGGGACACTGAATAGTGCACGGTACATCCAAACCGTCATCGAACCCATCGTTCTACCATTCCTAGACCGGCTAGGGAACTTGCTGTTCCAACAGGACAATGCACGTCCGCATGTATCCCGTGCCACCCAACGTGCTCTAGAAGGTGTAAGTCAACTACCCTGGCCAGCAAGATCTCCGGATCTGTCCCCCATTGAGCATGTTTGGAACTGGATGAAGCGTCGTCTCACGCGGTGTGCACGTCCAGCACGAACGCTGGTCCAACTGAGGCGCCAGGTGGAAATGGCATGGCAAGCCGTTCCACAGGACTACATCCAGCATCTCTACGATCGTCTCCATGGGAGAATAGCAGCCTGCATTGCTGCGAAAGGTGGATATACACTGTACTAGTGCCGACATTGTGCATGCTCTGTTGCCTGTGTCTATGTGCCTGTGGTTCTGTCAGTGTGATCATGTGATGTATCTGACCCCAGGAATGTGTCAATAAAGTTTCCCCTTCCTGGGACAATGAATTCACGGTATTCTTATTTCAATTTCCAGGAGTGTAATTTAAATGTAAGAAATAAAACAGGTTAGATACACATTTGGCGACCCTCTCTAATGTCGCTCAGCATTATGTATAGCAATTGCGGAGCCGATTGATAGTTTAAAGGTACGCATCTGACATTAGAATTTGAATACTTTATATTTGGTGTACTGTGTGGACCGCGAAACCTTTTGTTATGTGGCCTGAACAGTTCTATCATCTGTGCCCGAAGGTGTAAGAGTTGCAACGATTCTTCGGTTTAAAATATGAGAGAGTCATTCAGATACCAGGAGAGGGATTGGGCATTCTCAATCAGCACCTCATTTGTTGTGCATAACTTCGAGCATTATTGATTTTTATTTCTTACTTTTAAACAAATCATACACAAAGCATTTGACCTTTTTTCTTTAACAAGTGTGGTTTTTCGCTAATATGATACAGCGACTATTTACTATATTACTTGTCACTCTTGGAAACCTTGCACTGGTTACAAACATCTTTACACTTCCAATTATCAGAGCTTCGACATTAGCTGCTTCCACGAGAATCTAAAAAGTAGGTGGAAATTATTTGACTCCATTACACAGGTCGGTAGCAAAAAAGACGTTTCAAACCCTTAGTACTGAGATATCGGTATACATTATTTGTACGTAGTATATCTGAAAGCGGGAAGCCAACGAACAACGTTTACTAAACACAGTAGCACTGAAATTTACATCGTCCAATGTACAGAAAGAGCAAATGAAGTAATGTTCGTTTCGTCGACAGGTTTTAGCTAAAATTTAACCAACTGTCTTCCATACTGCTACAGCAAATAGTATGAACACGAACTCGCAGCTCAGTAACTTTGAGACCCCCCCCCCGAGAGAGAACGCTGGAAACCCTGACCTGGCATACAGTTTAAGGTAGATGCCAACTATGACGCGAAATTCTCCACAAAAGGTTTCCAAAATCCAGTATGTACTGAGGAACCGAGGAATGTACTACAACCTCACCACGTATTTCTCCCATAGTGACCGCGAAGAAAAATTCAGACGTAATTCTGAGCCGGCTTACCTTGCTGCCAATTTGATTTCCACACTGACCACACTGTATGTGCAGAATTTCCCGCATACTTATTTGGCTGCGTAAACAAACACTTCCAGGTTTAGTTCCTATTGAGGCGATGCCGGAAACCAACTGCTGGCTGAAGACACGCCGGCTAAACTGCTGAGGGATGGCAAAGCTCTGATCGGCTCATGCACATCCACCGACGGACAAATTGGATGTGTGTAGGTGTTCTGACCGACCGACAAACTTTCCTGTTGTCGGGATGTCGGGCAGGAAGGACCACCAGACAGCCGACCGCCCCCGCGACCTTTCCGAGCACTCCACTCCACCCAACAAACTGTACAGTGTGTACCGCTGTAGTGCCAACTGCCCGACAAAATCTTACTTTTGACAATGCTTGTGGGATTAAATGTTGTTCTGAAATACGTGACAGAGTGAGAGACGGACGACACAATAAGGACAGAGTTTCTGAAAAAATTTAATAGCTGCAGATGTCTGTGGGACGTGTCATGCGAGGAGTATAGGAAATACAGATATGCAAGAAGTGAAGCACTTTTTTCATTTTTTTAACGAATCCATAATGGTTTCGTGTGGCGTATATAGAGAATAAAAGTCCATCGATTTTTTTGCATCTCTCTTTTTACGCTTTATTTCCGGTACTTGTCGGAAATAAAAGCTAAGAACCGAAATATCGACGATCAATGAACTTTAATTTATATATTATATTTGCTTCATTGTTGTAAGTGTTAAAAAAGTCCAGTCTATATCCAAGGCCTCTTCTATGAAAATCAAAGTGTGTGACTTTCTAACAGTTATAACAGTCGCTAAATGCTTCATTTCTTATGTATCTGTTGTGTATATTAGGTGTTGTGCGCGACAACATGTGTGGTCCTTGTTATTCGGATTTGAAGTGAGTTTCTCTTACTTGCCGGTCATCTTTTATGTTACATACATAAATAAATTAGGTGAAAGTCTTTTATTGTAAGTTTCAGGAATAATTTTAGTTAATACTCGTGGGGATATAAGAGCATTGAATTTGAGGTTCTCTTAACTTCTGCCAACGGCTAGAAATCGTAATGTAGCTAAGAGGCTCACCTCGCAGCTTATAGCCTCTCTCATGACTATTCTTTTTCGGTAAGAATTGTTTGATGATGTTCCAGAGCTCTGAAACGAATGATTCATGCATTCTTAGATTATTACGAAAATCATCAGCTCCCTAAGTAACAGGACGAGGCGAATATTTTTCCTTGCATTAGCCGCTTCTTCACCCAGAGCTTTCTCTCGGATTTTTTTTATCTTGTTACCTCTAAATCTAACAAGGCAAACCACTGTTTCTGTGCCTCTCTAAAACCGTGCGGGGTCTTGTAGAATATACACTCAATGAACTTAAGATAAACAAATCAAAACAACAGGGTTTCGCTGTACTCGCTGAGTGTAATCAGTCGGCACGTCTGTAGGCTGCCACGAAATTGGTCGGTCGGTCGGCCGATGAATTTGGAGCGTATGTAGGCGCCTATAGGGAAAGTATGGCCAACCTGCCGGCGGCGGCAGTACTTGGCCTGTCGTGCTGCTGGGTATACACTGACCGCTATAGGTTATTTAAGGGCCCTACACACGCACCAACCGACAACTTTCCGCATTTTCCCGCCATTTTACACTTTAAGTCACCGTTTTATCGCCTATTTTTCTTGTTTTTCTTCTTCCGTTTTTAAAAAAGTCTGTAGGCTGTAGAGCAGCGTACTAAGCTGCTGCGAGCCCGCCCTCTTCGGGGGGAATTGAAAATCACCAAAGAAAAAAAAAAAAAAAGAAGAAATGCACCAACCGACCGACTTTTCTTGACGAGTTGTTGCTTGGGTATGATCACTCGACAGCAGACACCCCTGCCCCTCCCCCCCAACTTCATTGCATAGCGTTGTCGTGCCAACCTGCCGACAAAAGTTCGTCTTTTGTCAATGTGCGCGGAATTAAATGCTTTTCTAACATACTTGACGGAGTGCGATGGGGACAAAAGTTTAATGGCAGTTTCTGATGAAATTTAAAGACTGCATATGTTTGTAGGACACGTCGTGTGAGGATTATACCAACAGCAATGCAAGAAATTAAGCACTCGTTTCACTTTTAACGAATGGAGATTGGTTTCATATAACACATGGAGGAAGTAACGGAACTATTGTATACATTTTACGAATAAAAGCCCCTCGACCGCCTGTATTTCGATTTTTAGGTTTTATTTACGATGCTTAAGGGAGAGGAAATCTAAAAAATGTAAATATATATAAATTAGATCTTGTATTCATGAGATATATTTTCTTTGTTGTTAGAAGTGTTAAAAAGTTCAACCTATATCCAAGCGTTCTGCTATGAAGAGCGATGTCTGTGACTTCTTTTACAGTAATAACTGTTCCTAAATGCTTCATTCTTTTGTTTCTGTTGTATTTGTTTGATTTTAGACATTGCGAAATCTGTAGTCTTCCTTTCTTCTAATCTGAAACGAATTCATTAATCTTGCAGGAACGTCTTTTATTCTACATATCTGTATAAATTAATAACTTTCACCTGAATATTTTATTTTTCTTTGCTTTAGCGCGATGTATTTCTTCATACAACTATAAATCACATTGCAGGTTTCAGGTATCATTTTAAATAATAATTGTGGTGATACAACTGCATTGAATTTGAGGTCCTCGTAGCTCCTGATTGTGGTTAGAAACCGAAATGTAGTTAACAGTCTCTCTTCGCAGCCTACCACCTCTGTCATGACTGTATTCTTTCCCTTTAAGAATAGTTTGATGATGTTCAGCAGCTCCTAAAAGCATGTTCCATCTTTTCTTATGTAATTATGCAAATCATTGGCTCTCATCTCCTAACGTAACAGAGTGTCAGTGAATCACATTCTATGCATTAGCCACTTCTTTTCCCATAGCTTTCTTTCGACTTTTTTGGCATTCTTACCTCTGAAGCAGCCAACGCAAATCCCAGGTTTTGTTTCTGTGTATAATCAGGCGGCATCTCGTTTAACATAACCTTATGAACTTACCATAACCTATTCGCTATCAGCGATAGAAACAGGGCAGCGCTGTAATCCCTCAGTGAAATCGATCGGGACGTGTGTAGGTTGCCACGAAATTGGTCGGTCAGCCGATAACTTGGTGCGTTTTCTGGGGGTCTTTAGCCTTTTTTTTTGTTTTTTGTTAGAGAAGCGCGCACACGGACGTAACACTCTACTAAGGAAAAGTATAAGCGGCAAAGCGAACGTCTGAATCTTCAGGTGAAAAAAATTGTAGCATTATGTGTCGGAAAAATAC
Source organism: Schistocerca cancellata (assembly GCF_023864275.1). Classification (NCBI taxonomy): domain Eukaryota; kingdom Metazoa; phylum Arthropoda; class Insecta; order Orthoptera; family Acrididae; genus Schistocerca; species Schistocerca cancellata. Next base: position 266,420,234 of record NC_064629.1, read on the forward strand.
ATTTTCTGATTAGGTAAAACTTGTTTTAGTTATGTTAAGACCCATCAACAGCGACAGCGATAGATTTTATAGTTCCTGATAGAGCAACAAGCTAAAATACTTAGTGTTGCTTTCAACTGATCATTTCAGTTCCTGAGGAGCAGAAAAAGGTAACCAATGTATGTCACAAAACATGGTTTTACAAGGAAAATTCAAATCTGCATGACAAACACCAGGATTCTAAAGCAGTTTGCGTGACACTTGAAAAGTAATCACTCAAAACAAACCATGTGCTAGTATAAAAGCAATGTTCCTCCTTCAGTAAAGTTTAAATAAGAGACGAGATTGTAAGTCTCGTCTTGCAAGGTTGACTTTATTACACAACTTTCACGCTCACTAATTTATTATCAAGGAAGGATCACAGTATATCAAATACTGTTGTATGTAGTAATACTACTATATTGTTGGAAAAAAATTTTATTGAAGCCAAATAAATGCAATGTCCGTAATGAGGAAAATACCGGACAATAACCTCCTTACAGACGTATCACCTAGGCATGAAGAGTTTGAGGTATCTACGCTTTAACTAGCAAACTAGAAATACATATCTCGACTATTGTTTAATTGATATGAATGTCGTACACCGACCACTGTAGCCACGCTTAGCTTCTGAATTTTCTGACGATATGATGCTACTCATACACGAAATATGAAGGTATATCTGCACCTTTCTACATTTATATACGTACTCCACTCACAAATGAGGCGAGGGAAAAACTTGTGTCCATGTGTCTTTGTTCGATCCTAATTTCTCTTATCTTGAATTCGAGGTATGTAGAATATACGTTGGTGACCGTAGAATCGTTCTGGTATCAGATTCAAATGTCGGTTCTCTAAATTGTCTCAACAGTGTATTGCGAAAAGAACGTCGTATTCGCTCAAGAGATTTCCATTTGAGTTTGCGAAGCATCTCCGTAAGACTTGTGTTGACTGAACCTACTGGTAACAAATCTAGCAGTACGCCTCTGAAGCGATTCGATGTCTTCCTTTAACGTGACATGGTGGAGATCGCAAACAACTCGAGCAGTACTAAAGAATGGGTCGCACAAATGTTCTACACGTGATAACCTTCGTGTACATTCGCCTTCCCTAATACCGTCATTAAGTGCACGTTCCATTTCATATCGCTTTGAAACGCAGCGCCTAGATATTTAACCGACGTGACTGTATGAAGCAGCTATTAATGCTGTATTGATGCTGTACTCGAAAATCACAGGATTCTTTTTCCTGCTCATCTGCATTAACTTACATTTTCCTACATTTACAGCAAGTTCTCATTCAACACACCAAATAGGAATCCAAAGTCACCCTGTACCCTTCTACAGACACCCAACGACGATACTTTCCAGTATACCACAGTGTCAGCAGCAAACAGTCCCGGATTGCTGCTCACTAGAGCACTCCTGCCGCGTGGCCAATCCGCGTGACTAGCGCTCGCTATACACACCCACACGGAAGCACGCTGCTGCCAGTTCACTCACTAGCATCACGTGGCGCTCACTCACCGAGTGACGGGCAACAGCCGTACGGCCTTTCCATGAGAGTAAGGAATCACAGACTCTTCGTTTACAGCTTCGACACAACGCAGTGGCACTAACGAGCCCGGCAAGCGTTCAAATGAATTTAGAATTAGAATTTCTTTTTAGCTGTTCATTTTCCATGTTTTCTATGGAGAAGGTGGGCGCTGTATACATGGTATTCACCAAATTTTACCACAATCTAACGAAAATTAAAGTTATAACCGAACACTGAATGTTACTGAAGGTCATTGTTTCAGTTGTGGAACTGTATGTTCCCGTGAAATAATAGCTGATGAACTAATGATCGCTTTCAGTCAGCTGCTAAAATCGCACTGGCATTTAGACATATTTTGAACAGAACAAATTAGAAAGATTTACGTTGAGTGTGACAACAGACTATAATCGCCAACTTTGCTTATGATTAACTATAAAACTTCAATCTAGCTACACCGTAGGCTTACATGAGTAAATAGAACAAGTGGACTATTAGAACTTGTTACACAAATGAAGCGTAACGTGTACTGGTGGAAAGAGATGAGTATTAATCGAATAGATTTCTATCTGAATAATTATTCGAATACGTAAATCATTCAAACAACTTTATTCGCCAATTAATTATCTGTAAATTAAATAACGAATAACACATAATACCACTGTATTTTCCTTGTTTACTTCTTGTATAAAATTAGTTGTTTCCTTGGCTCAGTGCAGTTTCTATTTTATACATAACTTATTACTGGTTTGTCCAGAAATGTGCCTTTGTGGCTCAGTGACTTGAATTCCACACTACAAAAATTCGGCTTAGGTTTCGACCCTGAGTTGGTTATGTGATTTTTCTCTATTCTCATCGCTTGTTTCACCTATAACAAAATGGTTCAAATGGCTCTGAGCACTATGGAACTTAACTTCTGAGGTCATCAGTCCCCTATAACGTAGAATTACTTAAACCTAACTAACCTAAGGACATCACACACATCCATGCCCGAGGCAGGATTCGAACCTGCGACCGTAGCGATAGCGCAGTTCCAGACCACAACAATGACAATAATGCCAAGTCAAGTGCACCGTCTTTTGGAGTACGTGTTGAAATGTAGATCCTCCTCTAACTGTCTCTATCTGTCCAGAGCTGGGAGGAAGTCAAGGGCACACCACCATGCCTAGTAAAACGCTGCAGCGCTGAAATCGTCTTCAAATTGAGCACAGCTTTACTTGATTTACAACGTGACAAATGAAACATAAACGCTTGCAGGTGGATAGCCTCAACAGTTTAGGTTATAAAGCACCAGGCAGCTGCAATGTTAAGCAGTCAATTTACTCAGTTAGCTGGCTGTCAGTCATGATTTATCACCTGAACGAGATGGACATGGTATATTTCATGCCTTCTCTGTCATAACAAACATATTTTATTACAGTTATAAAATTATTTTCCCTTCGTTTACTGGCTTTATGCGCTGCGGATTGTAACTTCACTTACACGAATGTTGGAATATAGGGAAATTATAATGACTCATCTATTTGTATCAGTTTTGTATGAATATCTCGTTAGAAAAAATTTACAAATATTGGAGAAAAGCTCCCTACTAAACAAGGGCCCAGTACGCGGGCTACACTGCACGTCGTTTTTTTATTGGTTGCCGCAGACGGCCTGCCTAGCGCGTTAGAACCCTATCACACTACCGACTCGGCCCCTTTCATTTGTCTCCAGTACCTGCCAATACGTCCCCCCCCACTCCCCAATGCTAACATGGCACAAGCTACGTAAGCAGCCAAGCATCCAACGATGAGAATGCAGCCGACAAAAACCCGCAATCTTCCAAACCTTTTTTAGGCTGTTAACAGTATCGGATATGCTTGTCTCTTTAGAATAATTACGCAGTTCGTTCTTGTAGTGCTGCAAAATGAGTGAACCAAGCAATAACTCAGTGGTTCCTAACGATTAACGTCACCAGAATTTTAATCTGTGTCCTAAAACGTTTATAGAATGCTGCTGGACGTCCAGAGTTGTCCAAAGTGTTTTAGGATTAACTATGAGTGAGCTTGCCGTCAGGATGTGGAATAGTTTTTCGATCCGATATCCGTCAATGCAATTATGTAGAGCTCTGAGATTCAAAAATTTCGGAACAGACACTGGTTTCGAATGTAAGTGAAAGTTCGTAATATTGTAGCACACTTGGAACTTGTTCATCGTCAAAGTGCTGAGAGACGGTTGTAAGACGTTTTTCGCCTTTCTATACCAACTGCTATTATTGCACCAAAGTCTTATACATGTAGATCACATCTACTACTGTCTATGACCAAGGAAGACTTACAACAAACTTCAGACATATAACAGACAAAAAAATGTCAAATAAATCTGGTCACGAGTTTCGAATGACACTATGGCGTAAAAAGAACATTTCATTAGGAGAGTGATTTATAGAAGTGAAGTTAAAGTGGAATCACAACAAATTATTTGGTAAAACCTGCAGTGGAACTGATGATTTCTCAGTTTAAGCTGAAGAAAATTATGAGTTGAAACTCAATCATCTGAGTCATGATTAAAGATCATTGTATTAGTGCACTGCTTGTGTAGAACGTATTTTCTTTTGTGCCACAATGGTAAATCTCTGTAAATCAAATAAAGTTTCTGATGAGACGTTTCGAAAAAAGAGATGTCCTGAAAACTAATTTAAAAGAAACGAAAATTACATTTCTTTAATAAATGGCAAATAATTGGAGCTGTAAATGCAATTAGATTTCCAATTTATCTGGTATCCTTAACACTTTTTATTCCCAGATGATGAACAAGTGTTTTTATTCGTGTAAGTGAATAATGTTTCACATAATATTTGTTACTTACGAAAACGAATAGTAATTTATATATGTATTCTTCATTTGTCATCACTTAAATTTCGCCCAAGTCTGACGCTAAGCAAAGCGCACAGTGCATGTGCACTCTGCAGATTCGCAGTGTGTGTGTGTGTGTGTGACTGCAGGTACGAGAAATCCACGTGGCTCACGTGGCTGCGTCAGCCATGTGTACACTAGAGCACTGCAGCTACATGGCGAATACACGTGAATAGCGCTCGTCTACATCACTCGCTATGCACACGCAAACGGCTGGCAGTTTGCTCACTCGGTATCACGCGGCGATCACTCACAGAGGGACGGGCACCAGCCGCGTGACCTTGCCATGCGGGTAAGAAAATGTAGACGCTACCTATACAACGTCGACACAACGTAGGGCACTGGCGGGCCTACCAAACGTTTAAATACATCTAGATTTAGAATTTCGTTTAATCTGTCGACTTTCCATGTTTTCTATGTAGAAGGTGTGCCCTGTATACCCGAGATGCAATGGTGTTACGAAAATTAATGTGGTAACCGAATATTGAATGTTGTTGAAATATTTCTGTGAAACAATAGCTTATGAATTAATGCTCGCTTTCAGTCAGGAGCTAAAATCGCACTAACTTTTGGACATATTTTAACAGAACAAATTAAAGAGATTGACATTGAGAAGTGTGCCACCAGACCATAATTTTCAACTTTGTTCATAATTAACAGAAAAATTCAGTCCAGCTAAACCATAGTCTTTCGTTAGTAAATCGAGCAAATGAACTGGTATGACATTACATTTGATAATATGAACATAAAGAGAAAGGAAGCACAAGATGTAGTGGTGAGAAGAGATGGGTATTATTCGAATGAATTTCTGTCTGCGTAAGTATTTTAATAAGTAGGTCATTCAAAGAAATTTATTCACCAATAAATTATCTGCTAATTAAATAAGGCATAACATATAATGTCACCATACTTTCTTTGTTTACTTCTTCTACAGTAGTATTATTTGTTCCCCTAGCTCAGCACAGTTTCTGTTTGATAAATATTTTATTAATGGTTTGTCCAAAAATGTACCTCTGTGGTTCAGTTAAGTTTCACACTATAAAACTTAGGCTGAGGGTTCGATCCCCATTTGGTCCCACGATTTTCTTTTATTTAACGCTTCTTTCACCTGTAACAATGAAAATAATGCCCAATCATTTGGCACCATACTTTGGAGTACGTGTTGAAATGTAGATCCCCTTTAACTGGCTATATACGTCTGATCAGAATTGGGAGGAAGTCAAGGGCGGACCACCATGCCTACTAAAGCACTGCAGTGCTGAAACCACTCTTCAAGTTGAGCACAGCTTTACTTGATTTACAGAATAACAAATGAAACATGAAAATGCTTTGAGGCGGTCGGCCTCAGCAGGCTGGGCTATAACGCACTAGTCAGACGCAACACTAAGCAGCCAATTAAGTAAGCCAGCTGACGGTCAGTGATGACTGATCAGCTGAGCGAGATGGACGTGGAATATGTTATGCCATTTTTCTCAACACAAACGTACTTTACGATAATTATAAAAATTATTTTTCCGTCGTTTTATTTGATTTATGCGCTATGGATTATAAGTACATTTACAAAAATGTTAGAGCATACGGAAAATACAGTGACTCAGTTGATATTACGCAATCAATTCTGCATGAAAACCTCGTTTGTAAAAATTTACAAACATCAGAGAAAAACCACATATCAAACAAGAGGGTAACGATGCCATCTGTCATTGTCGTAGATGAGGCATTTAGTATATCTGAAAATTTAAGGCATCCTTATGGAGGAAGGAGTTTAACAAACAATAGAAGAACTTTTAAAAACCAACTGTCTCGGACTAAGTGGTTTATAGAATACACTCTGGCAAAGAGGCGGAGAACGAGAATTTTCATCGTCCAATGGATCTTCGAAATGAATTTGCAATTGCCGTAATAAAAGCGTGCTGTGTTTTACAAAATAATGTGTCAGAAAGAGATGGCTGTAAGTTTGAAGAGAAATTGTACGTCCGTCCAGAGTCCTTCAAGCTGTCGAAAGCCACCATCAAATTTAATTCTGGATGCAACGGAGGTCTGACTGCTTCGTCAAGTGCAGGACACTGTTAAGTTCTACATGAGACAGCCTGCTCACAACTGTCAACGTGGACCCAGCTGGCTGTCGCAACGGCCCAGAACGCTGGCTACACTGTATGTAATTTTTTTGTTAGTTGCCGCACACGGCCTATCCAGTGCATTACAGTCCTACTACACTACCGACTCGGCAACATTAATCTGTTTCTGGACCTACCCATATGTCTCCCTCTCCCACTGGTAACATGGTGCAAGAACTCTACGTAAGCAGCCAGCGATGAGAATGCAATCGACAGAAACTGTAAATCTCCAATCCCTTCTTAAATTGCGAACATTACCCTTGATGCCTCAGAACATGTCCTACCAACCGATCCCTTCTTCTGGTCAAGTTGTGCCACAAACTTCTCTTCTCCCCAATCCTATTCAATATTTCCTCATTAGTTATGTGATCTACCGATCTAATCTTCAGCATTCTTCTGTAGCACTACATTTCGAAAGCTTCTATTCTCTTCTTGTCCAAACTATTTACCGTCCATGTTTCCCTTCCATACATGGCTACACTCCATACAAATACTTCCAGAAATGACACTTAAATCTATACTCGATGTTAACAAATTTCTCTTCTTCAGAAACGCTTTCCTTGCCATTGCCAGTCTACATTTTATATCCTCTCTACTTCGACCATCATCAGTTATTTTGCTCCCCAAATAGCAAAACTCATTTACTACTTTAAGTGTCTCATTTCCTAATCTAATACCCTCAACATCACCCGACTTAATTCGACTACATTCCATTATCCTCGTTTTGCTTTTGTTGATGTTCATCTTATATCCTCCCTTCAAGACACCATCCATTCCGTTCAACTGCTCTTCCAAGTCCTTTGCTGTCTCTGACAGAATTACAATGTCATCGGCGAACCTCAAAGTTTTTATTTCTTATCCATGGATTTTAATACCTACACCGGATTTTTCTTTTGTTTCCTTTACTGCTTGCTCAATATACAGATTGAATAACATCGGGGAGAGGCTACAACCCTGTCTTACTCCCTTCCCAACCACTGCTTCCCTTTCATGTCCCTCGACTCTTATAACTGCCATCTGGTTTCTGTACAAATTGTAAATAGCCTTTCGCTCCCTGTATTTTACCCCTGCCACCTTTAGAATTTGAAAGAGAGTATTCCAGTCAACATTGTCAAAAGCTTTCTCTAAGTCTACAAATGCTAGAAACGTAGGTTTGCCTTTCCTTAATCTTTCTTCTAAGATAAGTCGTAAGGTCAGTATTGCCTCACGTGTTCCAGTATTTCTACGGAATCCAAACTGATCTTCCCCGAGGTCGGCTTCTACTAATTTTTCCATTCGTCTGTAAAGAATTCGTGTAAGTATTTTGCAGCTATGGCTTATTATAGTTATTGTTCGGTAATTTTCACATCTGTCAACCTCTGATTTCTTTGGGATTGGAATTATTATATTCTTCTTGAAGTCTACGGGTATTTCGCCTGTTTCATACATCTTGCTCACCAGATGGTAGAGTTTTGTCAGTACTGGCTCTCCCAAGGCCGTCAGTAGTTCCAATGGAATGTTGTCTACTCCGGGGGCCTTGTTTCGACTCAGGTCTTTCAGTGCTCTGTCAATCTCTTCACGCAGTATCGTATCTCCCATTTCATCTTCATCTACATCCTCTTCCATTTCCATAATATTGTCCTCAGGTACATCGCCCTTGTATAGACCCTCTATATACTCCTTCCACCTTTCTGCTTTCCCTTCTTTGCTTAGAACTGGGTTTCCATCTGAGCTCTTGATGTTCATACAAGTGGTTCTCTTATCTCCAAAGGTCTCTTTAATTTTCCTGTAGGCAGTATCTACCTTACCCCTAGTGAGATAAGCCTCTACATCCTTACATTTGTCCTCTAGCCATCCCTGCTTAGCCATTTTGCACTTCCTGTCGATCTCATTTTTGAGACGTTTGTATTCCTTTTTGCCTGCTTCATTTACTGCATTTTTATATTTTCTCCTTTCATCAATTAAATTCAATATTTCTTCTGTTACCCAAGGATTTCTACTAGCCCTCGTCTTTTTACTTACTTGATCCTCTGCTGCCTTCACTACTTTATCCCTCAAAGCTACCCATTCTTCTTCTACTGTATGTCTTTCCCCCATTCCTGTCAATTGTTCCCTTATGCTCTCCCTGAAACTCTGTACAACCACTGGTTCTTTCAGTTTATCCAGGTCCCATCTCCCTAAATTCCCACCTTTTTGCAGTTTCTTCAGTTTTAATCTACAGGTCATAACCAATAGATTGTGGTCAGAGTCCACATCTGCCCCTGGAAATGTCTTACAATTTAAAACCTGGTTCCTAAATCTCTGTCTTACCATTATGTAATCTATCTGACACCTTTTAGTATCTCCAGGGTTCTTCCATGTATACAACCTTCTATCATGATTCTTAAACCAAGTGTTAGCTATGATTAAGTTGTGCTCTGTGCAAAATTCTACCAGGCGGCTTTCTCTTTCATTTCTTAGCCCCAATCCATATTCACCTACTACGTTTCCTTCTCTCCCTTTTCCCACACTCGAATTCCAGTCACCCATGACTAATAAATTTTCGTCTCCCTTCACTATCTGAATAATTTCTTTTATATCATCATACATTTCTTCAATTTCTCCGTCATCTGCAGAGCTAGTCGGCATATAAACTTGTACTACTGTAGTAGGTGTGGGCTTCGTATCTATCTTGGCCACAATAATGCGTTCACTATGCTGTTTGTAGTAGCTTACCCGCATTCCTATTTTCCTATTCATTATTAAACCTACTCCTCCATTACCCCTATTTGACTTTGTGTTTATAACCCTGTAGTCACCTGACCAGAAGTCTTGTTCCTCCTGCCACCGAACTTCACTAATTCCCACTATATCTAACTTTAACCTATCCATTTCCCTTTTTAAATTTTCTAACCTACATGCCCGACTAAGGGATCTGACATTCCGCGCTCCGATCCGTAGAACACCAGTTTTCTTTCTCCTGATAACGACATCCTCTTCAGTAGTCCCCGCCCGGAGATCCGAATGGGGGACTATTTTACCTCCGGAATATTTTACCCAAGAGGATGCCATCATCATTTAATTATACAGTAAAGCTGCATGCCCTCGGGAAAAATTATGGCCGTAGTTTCCCCTTGCTTTCAGCCGTTCGCAGTACCAGCACAGCAAGGCCGTTTTGGTTATTGTTACAAGGCCAGATCAGTCGATCATCCAGACTGTTGCCCTTGCAACTACTGAAAAGGCTGCTGCCCCTCTTCAGGAACCACACGTTTGTCTGGCCTTTCAACAGATATCCCTCCGTTGTGGTTGTACCTACGGTATGGCGATCTGTATCGCTGAGGCACGCAAGCCTCCCCACCAACGGCAAGGTCCATGGTTCATGGGGGGGGGGGGGGGGGGATTCGTCGTTAGTAATGAAAAATGAATGAAGCAAGCAAGAATTCGGTGTATCCTAACGATTAACAATACCAGACTTTTAATTTGAGCTCTCTGAACTCTCCTAAATCCTTTAGGGAATGCTGCAGTACATCCAGTGTCATCCAAAGTGTTTTAGGATTAAATCTGAGTGAGCTAGCCGTTTAAAATATGGAACAGTTTTTCTGTCCAACATCCGTCAATGCAATTATGTAGAGCTCTGAGATTAAAAAAATTCGGAACAGACACTTGGCCCTACTATATAAAAGAGTTCCACACATGGAACTTGGGAATCGTGAAAGTGTCAAGAGACTACTGCAAGACGTTTTTCGCCTTTCTGTACCAACTGCAGTTATCTTAGCAAAGCCTTGTCCTCAATTTAAAAATAAATATTATACATCTATTGCTGTCCATGAGCAAGGAAGACTTACAACAAACTTCAGACATGTAACAGCCAAAGAAATCGGGTCACGAGTTTCGAATGACACTATGGGGTAAGAAGATTTTATTAGGAGAGTGATCTGAGAAGTGAAGTTAAAGTGGAATCACAACGAATTATTAGGCAAAAACTACAGGAGAACTGATGATTTCTCAGTTTTTGCTGTAGACAATTTTGAGCTGAAAATTGATCATGTATGTCATGATTAAAGACGAATACAGCTCGTGGTCTTGCGGTAGCGTTCTCGCTTTCCGCGCACGGGGTCCCGGGTTCGATTCCCGGCGGGGTCAGGGATTTTCCCTGCCTCGACATGACTCGGTGTTGTTGTGATGTCTTCATCATCATTCATCCCCATTACGATCGGAGAAAGGCAATGGCAAACCACCTCCGCTACGACCTTGCCTAGTCGGCGGTGTGGGCCTCCCGCATCGTTTCCTACTCTCCTCGGAGTATGAGACCTCATCATCATTATCACATGAGTGCATTGCACGTATGGATCGTATTTTCTTTAGTGTCACAATGTTAAATCTATGTAAATCGAATAATATTTCTGATGAGACGCTTCAAAAAAGATTTGTTCTAAAAACTAATTTCAAAGAAACGAAAAGTGCATTTCTCTTATAAACGGCAAATAATTGGCTCTATAAATGCAGCTGGCTTTCCAATTTCTCTATTATCCTTAACGCTTTTTATTCACAGATGGCGAATAAGTGTTTTTATTCGTGTAATTGTATAATGTTTCGAATACCCAACTGTTATTAGCATCGGTAATCTCTGGTAATTTCTGCCAATGTTCGCGAAACGTATTAGCGCTCTCACTCGCACACTACAGGTCCGTGCGAGCCACGCGAATAGACAACATGGTTGTATGTTCTACTGCTCACCCTGTCCATAAGATCATTTGCGTATACAAAGAACAAGAGAGGTGCTATTAATTTTCTGTGGGGGCACTCCTGGCGATACCCTTGCTTCTGGTGAACAATCGCCGTCGAAGACCGCGTACTGGCTTCTATTACATGAGCCAGCCGTGGTGGCCGAGCGGTTCTAGGCACTTCAGTCCGGAACCGCGCTGCTGCTACGGTCGCAGGTTCGAATTCTGCCTCGGGCATGGATGTGTGTGAGGTCCTTAGGTTAGTTAGGTTTAAGTAGTTCTAAGTCTAGGGGACTGATGACCTCAGATGTTAAGTCCCATAGTGCTTAGAGCCATTTGAACCATTTCTATTACTTGAGAAGTATTCAGGCCACTAACATGTCTGGGAACCATTTCCGTGTGCTCGTACCTTTGTTAATAACCTGCAGTGAGGCACCGCATCAAACTCTTTCCGGAAATTTAAGTGTGTGGGATCTACCTGTTGCCCTACATCCGTGGTTCGCTGCATACCATGTGAGAAAATCGCAAGCAGAGTTTCACACAAGCGATGCTTTCTGGATCCGTGCTGATTTGCGGGCAGGACTTTTCCGTCTCAGTAAAATTTATTATATTCCAACTTAGAACATTTTTTGGAATTCTACAGCCTTCCGACTTTAATTCAATGAATTTGTAATCCTGCGGGTCCGTTATCTTTCCCTTTTTACATACAGGAGTGACCTGGTTTTTTCCCCAGTCGTTTGGCATTTTGCGCTGAGCGAGATTTTGGCGATAAATGTAAGCTAAATAAGGGACAAGTGTCGTAGAGGACTCTCTCTAAAACGGAACTGGAATTCTGTTAGGATCTGGTGACTAATTCGTTTTCAACTCTTTCAGTTCCTTCTCAACGCCAGCGATATCTGTTTCTAAGTCGTCCATACAGGAGTCTGTGCAACATTCAAACGATGACATGTCTGTACGATCCTCCTGGGTGAATGGCTTTTTAAACGCGAAACTTGAAACTTCACCTTTCCATTTGCTGTCATCTGCTGCCGTATCAGACTGGTCGACAAGTGACTGGATAGAAGGAGTCGACGTGCTTAATGATTTTAGCTAGGATCAGGATTTTGTCGGGTTCTCGGCAAGATACTTCTCTAAAGTATGACGGTGGAAGTTGTTGTACGCTTCGCGCATTGATCTTTTCATAAACCTTTGTACTAACTTTTACCTGCCGTGATTTCCACATCCTTTTTTGACCAGGGAGTACAACAATCTTTGTTGTCGCATCATTATCTTAATGTTGTTATTAAAACCACCGTGGATCTTCTTCGTCCTTAATCCACTTAATTAGCACATATTTCATCAGAGCGCGATTTACAATCAGTTTTAACTTTGCCAGTAATTTCTCTACGTCTATCATACAGGAACCAAATGGTGTTCATTCATTGTCTAAATAGGATGCTAACAACTGCTTATCTCCTCTTTGAACAATAAATACACTCCTAGCCTTCCTGATGGATTTTTTAACATTAGCAACCATCATCGCTATGATGACATCATGACCAGTAATTCCCTTTCTATACTTACACTGTCGATAGAGTCAGGCCTGTTTATAGTTACACATTCTAGAATATTTCCATTGTCTATGGGCTAGCAAAATAGCTACTCAAGACAGTTTTCAGAAACTGTGTTCAGAACAACTGCAGTGGACCCATAGACGTCCCTGCCAATACAAAGTACTTGGTAGGTTAAAGTTGGCTACAACTAATAATGCACAGTCAGGATGCATCAGCACTATTGAGCTTAGAATTCCTTTCACCGAGTCTATAACCATCGTGACGGAATCGGGTGACCGGTAAAAACATTCGATAATTATCTTGAGCTCACCTAATTCTGTTACTTTTTTCCAGATACAGGATGACAAATATTGAACTATATGAAAAAAAAACGTAAATTAGTTACAAAATACGGCGCGTGCACACTTTATTCAACATGTAAACGTCACTACAGATATTCGGATCTACGTTATGACATGTTCGATAGACCTGCTATCATGTGGCACAGACGAATAGCGAAATTATGCGTGATCTTCTGTAGTGTCGGAATATCGATGCTGTCGATGACCTCCTGAATGTATGTTTTCAGCTCAGCAATGGTTTGGAGGTTATTGCCGTACACCCTGTCTTTAACATAGCAACAGAAAAAGGAGTCGCATGTGTTCAGATCCGGAGAATATGGTGGCCAATCGAGGTCCATGTCAGTGGTCTCTGGTTACCCCAGAGCCAGAATGCGGTCCCCAAAGTGCTCCTTCAGGATATCAAACACTTTCCTGCTTCGATGGGGTCGAGCTTCATCTTGCATGATCCACATCTTGTCGAAATCAGGATCACTTTGGATAATGGGGATGAAATCATCTTGTAAAATCTCCACGTGCCGTTCAGTAGTCACCGTGCCATTAAGGAATATCGCACCGCTTATTCTCTGACTGGACAATGCACACCACACAGGCACCCGTTGAGGATGAAGACACTTATCTATCGCGAAATGAGGATCCTTAGTCCCACAAATGCGCGAATTTCGGTCATTGACGAACCCTTCCAAATGAAAGTGGGCTTCGTCGCTAAACCAAACTACGCATGCGCATACTAATTCCCATCATGTCCCTCGGACAACCGTGCAGTTTGAAAGTCTTAACGCAAACCGTTCAGAAGTTATGACAATTATTTCATATAGTTGAATAATTGTTACCCAGTAATTTCACATTTAGACTCGATTTCAACCTCAACACATTCAACGTATTTGTCGCCTACAATGAGTGCACCCACTCCTACTTTGTTTAACCTATCTTTCCGATATACTCGTTCGATCCATGCCTCGTCAAATAATTTGGAGCTTTCTACTTCAAGTTCCGTCCAGCTCTCGGTTCCGAGAATAATTTTAGTGTGACAGGTTTCCAAGAGGGCACAAAATCCAGGAACTTCGTTTCGAATACTGATGCAATTTACTGTTAAAAATTTTGACAGTTGGGGTGTCTTTACTTTATACGCTGTCTAATTTCGTTTTTTACGTATCGACTCGTGAGCACTCATTAACGGATCTCAGACTATCACCTAGAAAAAAAAGACCTTGTGCACTCCACAAGTACCGTGCTACCCTCGTAGCTGCTTTGTGGGTGTAATGCACCACTGACCTACCAAAGGAAAACCTGCAGTTCCCCAAACCATAATGCATGTCCAAAAGGCTACAGCCAAGAAAGTGACACAATCGATGGAGTTTCTTATTGAGGTCATCATTTCTACTCCGAACCGAAGAAACCCCCCACCCCCTTGGAACGGCAACGCATCTCCCGAGCTCTGCTTGTGAGCGAGGCTGCTAGCCATCACCACTTTCGCCAGCCGCCTTTACTAACCAACGATGGCCTCAGAACGCAAGCGGCAGGGGTCATTCGTGCCGACCTGAGCTACAACCTGCAGATAACTGCGCCCTGAACCCACGCTGTGCTTGCTCGAACTCTGCTGAAGGAGCGCCACCTGTCCACCTGCAGGGTGAACTGGCTCCCCAGTTACCATATTGACTGTTTGAGCGACGCGAACATGTTACAGTCCGCCAGTCATCCTGCTGTGAGAGCGGATCATCTGCGTTGTGTCACTGTAAGGTGCAATAGTCGGTGGGCGAAATGAGTGAAACCTGAGGTGTCCCATGCAACACCCCTGCAGACGGCTGATCGCGGCCAACACCGGCTTCAGCTGTTCGAGAGCTACAGCAAGCTCATCCTGTTTCTGGACGCAGCATGCACACACGGAGGGCCAAGTAGGTATAAAAGTAGTAACAAAAGCGTAAATGTTGCATCTGTAAAAAATATAGCATTTCTGATACTTGCCTTCATGATGTATCTCATAAATATGCTCTTTTACACAAATTACTAGCCCGTGAACAAAATAGAACTAGCAATTATTTATGCATGGAACAGTGTTGTATACCAGTAATTATCTTCGCAATTTACAATGATGGCAAACCTAAATTATTGGAAACGCTGCACTTACTCGAACACCAAAACTCTTCCGATCTTGTCTGTGACGTCTTTTGCCCCCGGCATTTGTTCAGAAATCACAGTCATGCTTCTCAGATGAAACTGGTATATCATGACCTGACAGAAACAGCAGTTACACTGCAGAAGATCAGACCTATTTACCAGAAATTACCTGTGCAATTAAAAAAACTGTGCACCCACTTGAACACCAGCTATAAGCTATTTCTTCCTTACCATTAGTGCACAAGGGGTATATATATATAAAACGGATGCGTTGTGAACTGACATGGATACTGCAGTTACATCAGAAAAGAGCAATGCTCTTTACCAGAAATTATTTGTACTGTTTAAAGACTGTGCACCTGCCTGGACACTGTAATTCTGCAGATTTTGAGTGAGACTTGTTTCTTTGTGATCTATGATATATTCATATTAGCAAGGCTGAAGTCTGTACTGGAAGAATTTAGCCGGCCGGAGTGGCCGAGCAGTTCTAGGCGCTTCAGTCTGGAACAGCGCGACCGCTACGGTCGCAGGTTAGAATTCTGCCTCGGGCATGGATGTGTGTGATGTCCTTAGGTTAGTTAGGTTTAAGTAGTTCTAAGTTCTAGGGGACTGATGACCTCAGACGTTAAGTCCCATAGTTCTCAGAGCCATTTGAACCATTCTCGAAGAATTTATTTATTTTGTGTGTGTCTAGAGTATAGCATAACGGACTGTCAGTAAAAAGTGTCTTGTAATCCAGAGAGCAAATGCACAGAAGGGAAACAAAACATATGGAAGGGACAGGGATGGTGGTAAAGTACAATGAGCAAACTTGTACATTCGCTGTAAGAATACACTATTTAGTGATACAGTCAACAGAATGTTTGTGGAGTGATGTAAACAGAAAGTGAGATAAAAATACACTCCTGGAAATTGAAATAAGAACACCGTGAATTCATTGTCCCAGGAAGGGGAAACTTTATTGACACATTCCTGGGGTCAGATACATCACATGATCACACTGACAGAACCACAGGCACATAGACACAGGCAACAGAGCATGCACAATGTGGGCACTAGTACAGTGTATATCCACCTTTCGCAGCAATGCAGGCTGCTATTCTCCCATGGAGACGATCGTAGAGATGCTGGATGTAGTCCTGTGGAACGGCTTGCCATGCCATTTCCACCTGGCGCCTCAGTTGGACCAGCGTTCGTGCTGGACGTGCAGACCGCGTGAGACGACGCTTCATCCAGTCCCAAACATGCTCAGTGGGGGACAGATCCGGAGATCTTGCTGGCCAGGGTAGTTGACTTACACCTTCTAGAGCACGTTGGGTGCCACGGGATACATGCGGACGTGCATTGTCCTGTTGGAACAGCAAGTTCCCTAGCCGGGCTAGGAATGGTAGAACGATGGGTTCGATGACGGTTTGGATGCACCGTGCACTATTCAGTGTCTCCTCGACGATCACCAGTGGTGTACGGCCAGTGTAGGAGATCGCTCCCCACACCATGATGCCGGGTGTTGGCCCTGTGTGCCTCGGTCGTATGCAGTCCTCATTGTGGCACTCACCTGCACGGCGCCAAACACGCATACGACCATCATTGGCACCAAGGCAGAAGCGACTCTCATCGCTGCAGACGACACGTCTCCATTCGTCCCTCCATTCACGCCTGTCGCGACACCACTGGAGGCGGGGTGCACAATGTTGGATCGTGAGCGGAAGACGGCCTAATGGTGTGCGGGACCGTAGCCCAGCTTCATGGAGACGGTTGCGAATGGTCCTCGCCGATACCCCAGGAGCAACAGTGTCCCTAATTTGCTGGGAAGTGGTGGTGCGGTCCCCTACGGCACTGCGTAGGATCCTACGGTCTTGGCGTGCATCCGTGCGTCGCTGCGGTCCGGTCCCAGGTCGACGGGCACGTGCACCTCCCGCCGACCACTGGCGACAACATCGATGTACTGTGGAGACCTCACGCCCCACGTGTTGAGCAATTCGGCGGTACGTCTACCCGGCCTCCCGCATGCCCACTATACGCCCTCGCTCAAAGTCCGTCAACTGCACATACGGTTCACGTCCACGCTGTCGCGGCATGCTACCAGTGTTAAAGACTGCGATGGAGCTCCGTATGCCACGGCAAACTGGCTGACACTGACGGCGGCGGTGCACAAATGCTGCGCAGCTAGCGCCATTCGACGGCCAACACCGCGGTTCCTGGTGTGTCCGCTGTGCCGTGCGTGTGATCATTGCTTGTACAGCCCTCTCGCAGTGTCCGGAGCAACAAGTGTGGTGGGTCTGACACAGCGGTGTCAATGTGTTCTTTTTTCCATTTCCAGGAGTGTATTTACGAAGTCACGAATGTCATAGCAAACCTTACTGAAATAAATATGATACAAAATATTACAGCAAAGTCTTGAACAATACTAAAGTCAGGATATTTGAAGTCTTGCATTAGGAGGGATAATACAGTACATGAACACAGCACATATGCACGTCTTAGTGATGGAAGTGATATGACAGAATAAATTTCACAATTCAAAAGAATTAATGCATTGTTTCAGATCCTAAACAAAAATTGTTTTGACAGTCATGACTTCCGTTCCCTTTTCCTCGTAGCCGTGCTTCTATTCCCCTGTGCCTCTAAACCACAATATTTTACTCTCTTGGAAGTAGATGAATCTTCAGTGTCAAAAAGCTTTGAATTATCGTCTCCTGCACAATGTGGAAGGCTGGGAAGATTGATTTTCCTTCACTGACTTAATGCAAGTGCTAAACCTGCTAGCAACATTTCACTGACCAGTAATTTTTACTCGTTGCCTCTCACATACAGCTCTCCTGTCTGCCAGAGATTGAAAACAGTATTCGACGTATAAGAAAGTGAGATTTCTGTAAATGACATCATATGTAAAATCATTTTAATAGGTACATGAGGATTTTCCTCTGATGCTAGAAGGCTGTTTTGGCATGATTTTCAAAGTAAATAACATTTCATAACTTGCCCAAAAGACTGATGCACATCATCACATACAAGGCCACAATGTGGCTCATCAATTTCCTCACCATATTTCTCCTCATTTTCACTTATAGTCTCCACCATCAGTCTTGCCGAGAAACTACTGTTATCAGCTTTTCACTATAATTACAACTAGCTGTAAAAAACTTAGTGAGAGTACTAATTCTACTTGCTAACTGAAATTCACGTGGCGTTGAAACAGGATTTTTCAAGTGGACCACTGAAAAAAGGTTTTCTAAGCTCTGTCAGTACAGCTTTAAGCCCATTGTCGTTCAGAAAAGAGGCTTGAAATTCTGCAGATGGTAAAAAGCACACCCGAATGGAGCGGTTTCCAATTGCCCTTCCATCCCATCTCGAGATTTTCGAATACTGAAATTATGTCCTTCAGATTGGAAAGTGACTCACTGTAGATTTGATTATTAGTACCACTCAGAGCCATAGCTACAGCTCTAGATACCATGAGGCTCAACGAGTCATGCTGTGGTGAAAGCATTTCTTGGAAGTTTCACTGTCTCGACAGCACACTGAGCAGCAGCAGCTATAGCAGTTTGGTTGTTAATTAGCACAGTAGTCAAACCATATTTCATTTTGTCTCGGTTCATTGGCATCAAAACCCATCGCACAGTTCTGGTGTCACCTTCAAGCCTTAAACGTAGTCTGTCTTAAATAAACGTTTCAAATGACTAAGTTGTACTACGTTACATGGAGGGACATATTTTTTGATTGGGAAGCAAGACTGAAAGCCCATTCTTCAAGTGATATCACACATTTTTATAAATATTTAGTGTATCAGGTAGGAAAATTAGCTTCCTCTTATCATCAAAAGGATGCTGACAAGAGTTGTTGTTGTTGTTGTGGTCTTCAGTCCTGAGACTGGTTTGATGCAGCTCTCCATGCTACTCTATCCTGTGCAAGCTTCTTCATCTCCCAGTACCTACTGCAACCTACATCCTTCTGAATCTGCTTAGTGTATTCATCTCTTGGTCTCCCTCTACGATTTTTACCCTCCACGCTGCCCTCCAATGCTAAATTTGTGATCCCTCGATGCCTCAGAACATGTCCTACCAACCGATCCCTTCTTCTAGTCAAGTTGTGCCACAAACTTCTCTTCTCCCCAATCCTATTCAATACCTCCTCATTAGTTACGTGATCTACCCACCTTATCTTCAGCATTCTTCTGTAGCACCACATTTCGAAAGCTTCTATTCTCTTCTTGTCCAAACTAGTTATCGTCCATGTCTCACTTCCATACATGGCTACACTCCATACAAATACTTTACAAGAGTTAGCTAATTTAAAACCTACCTACCGTAACTCCGAGTTCTGCCCGTACAACTTGATTTTGGCCTCTCATATCAGACACTACACAATGAACATTCACACCAAGAGTCTCAAATTCGAAGGAAATTATAATTGTGTTCTTGAGATGTAGTCTTGAAAAATAAGACACCGTTAATAAACTACGGTTGCTTCCATCTTGATGTAATACCACCTAGTGCAGAAACTACACATGAGAAGTTTCAGTTTCTGCATAAGATTTTATAGGGCAGTTACCACACACGTATGTCTCACCTTCTCAGTGAGAACTGCGTGCCACTGACACAGCAGAAGTATGGAAGCAGGACTTAGAATATTCCGTGTAAATAAAAATGCAGTCAGTACGACGTCTAGCCATGAATGAGAAGAAAAGAGATGTATACACCCAACTGGAGGTACGTAATAGCTGTGAAATACAGAAAAGGTGCAGCATGTCCACAGTGTTGCCTAAAACCGAAACACAAATATTCGAAATACACTCCTGGAAATGGAAAAAAGAACACATTGACACCGCTGTGTCAGACCCACCACACTTGTTGCTCCGGACACTGCGAGAGGGCTGTACAAGCAATGATCACACGCACGGCACAGCGGACACACCAGGAACCGCGGTGTTGGCCGTCGAATGGCGCTAGCTGCGCAGCATTTGTGCACCGCCGCCGTCAGTGTCAGCCAGTTTGCCGTGGCATACGGAGCTCCATCGCAGTCTTTAACACTGGTAGCATGCCGCGACAGCGTGGACGTGAACCGTATGTGCAGTTGACGGACTTTGAGCGAGGGCGTATAGTGGGCATGCGGGAGGCCGGGTGGACGTACCGCCGAATTGCTCAACACGTGGGGCGTGAGGTCTCCACAGTACATCGATGTTGTCGCCAGTGGTCGGCGGAAGGTGCACGTGCCCGTCGACCTGGGACCGGACCGCAGCGACGCACGGATGCACGCCAAGACCGTAGGATCCTACGAAGTGCCGTAGGGGACCGCACCGCCACTTCCCAGCAAATTAGGGACACTGTTGCTCCTGGGGTATCGGCGAGGACCATTCGCAACCGTCTCCATGAAGCTGGGCTACGGTCCCGCACACCGTTAGGCCGTCTTCCGCTCACGCCCCAACATCGTGCAGCCCTCCTCCAGTGGTGTCGCGACAGGCGTGAATGGAGGGACGAATGGAGACGTGTCGTCTTCAGCGATGAGAGTCGCTTCTGCCTTGGTGCCAATGATGGTCGTATGCGTGTTTGGCGCCGTGCAGGTGAGCGTCACAATCAGGACTGCATACGACCGAGGCACACAGGGCCAACACCCGGCCTCATGGTGTGGGGAGTGATCTCCTACACTGGCCGTACACCACTGGTGATCGTCGAGGGGACACTGAATAGTGCACGGTACATCCAAACCGTCATCGAACCCATCGTTCTACCATTCCTAGACCGGCAAGGGAACTTGCTCTTCCAACAGGACAATGCACGTCCGTATGTATCCCGTGCCACCCAACGTGCTCTAGAAGGTGTAAGTCAACTATCCTGGCCAGCAAGATCTCCGGATCTGTTCCCCATTGAGCATGTTTGGGACTGGATGAAGCGTCGTCTCACGCGGTCTGCACGTCCAGCACGAACGCTGGTCCAACTGAGGCGCCAGGTGGAAATGGCATGGCAAGCCGTTCCACAGGACTACATCCAGCATCTCTACGATCGTCTCCATGGGAGAATAGCAGCCTGCATTGCTGCGAAAGGTGGATATGCACTGTACTAGTGCCGACATTGTGCATGCTCTGTTGCCTGTGTCTATGTGCCTGTGGTTCTGTCAGTGTGATCATGTGATGTATCTGACCCCAGGAATGTGTCAATAAAGTTTCCCCTTCCTGGGACAATGAATTCACGGTGTTCTTATTTCAATTTCCAGGAGTGTATTTCGGAATATTGTACTCATGACAGAGGAGTCAGATATTTGCACTTCTTAAAGTATTAGAATTTGAGCTTCAAAGGGCCAGTGAAAACTTTTACCAAATGACCGAATGGATTTTACTGTACCACTATTTGTGAACTTTGCCAGAATAATTAACGGTAAATGTGAATATTGAGAAGTTTAAGAGCTCCGTAAGGCTAAAAACGTTGTGCATGCATGAGCTGTCAGCAGGCAAATTGTTAGCAATTGCATACCTCACGCATTTCGCGTTACTGAAGAGCTATGGCAACATTTGACAGAGATACCAGCACGCAAAGGATGACTGCTTTTGAGCAGTGACAGCCGGCCGGTGTGGCCGTGCGAATAAAGGCGCTTCAGTCTGGAACCGCGTGACCGCTACGGTCGCAGATTCGAATCCTGCCTCGGGCATGGATGTGTGTGATGTCCTTAGGTTAGTTAGGTTTAATTAGTTCTGAGTTCTAGGCGACTGATGACCTCAGAAGTTAAGTCGCATAGTGCTCAGAGCCATTTTTGAGCAGTGACAAAATGGTTCAGAAAACATGAGGAACAAAATTCAATCATTCGAATGAGATCTGGTATTTTCACGTACAAAATGTCTCGGTATGGTCTAAAAGTACCTGGTATTTCCACCTACAAAATGGCTCATTATGGTCTAAACGTATTTTCCATAAGTTTCTTATCTAGACTAGATAGAGAGCGTATCAAGTTATTAAATACGGTTTAATTACTTTATCACTTTTTAAAAGTGTCCGCCTTGAACAAAACACTTCATTTCTTCTATTATCTAGCCGGCTGCTGTGGTCGGGCGGTTCCAGGCGCTTCAGTCCGGAACCGCTCGTCTGCTACGGTCGCAGGTTCGAATCCTGTCTTGGGCATGGATGTGTGTGATGTCCTTAGATTAGTTAGGTTTAAGTAGTTCTAAGTCTTTAACTTCCTTTCTATTAAACAATAGGAAAAATGCTCTTTACTACTTGAACACAAATAAATTCGAGTTGTTAAGAAAACATTTTCAAATTTGAAAGACAAATAATATTTTGTACGTATACTTTGGTACCAGATGCCGTAGTTTCCCTGGGTTTTTGTTTGTTACAGCTGTGTTCCTTTCTCAGTCTGCCATCTGCAAACGTATAGAAACCCATGTAGACAGTTATTTACCTCGAAATTTTACGACTGGGAATTTTGTGGTAAGGTCAAATTAACTGTATATGAAATATTGTGTGTGTGTGTGGGTGGGTGGGTGTGCTATCTGATAGTTGTTTGAGGGCAGAGAATAGAGTTCCGTTGCACAGAGCAGTGTATTCGTTTATTATTTTTCTTTTGACTTTGGCTTTTTGTATTAGGTATTTTTTCCGTTATTAGTTTTCATGGGGGCTGTTGCTGTACTTGAGAAGTTTCAAGTTGGTGTTGATGTCTGTTAGGTTATGCTTCATGTGCATAGGATGTCCAGCAAATTGTAAAATTACAGTTATTACTTTTCAGTGCTTTTCTGTACAGATAACCGTTAAATGACAGTTGATTCTTTTAATACTTTTCTGTCTTATGTGTATATGCTATTAAAGTTTCTGCTTCTTTGTCCAATACAATTTGATTTGCAGTCCTGCTTCGTCAAATGGTAAATACCGGATGTGTTGTGTTTGTATTTGTACTAGCTGCCTTTAGTTTTCTGTTTATTGAGTTACCTGTTCTCCAGGCTATTATTATTTCTTGTTTCTTTGAGTACATTGCCTATGCTTTGGCTGCTTGGTTGTTTAAAGTGAGAGTGTACCATTTACTTATTATTGTGTGCGTTTATCGTTTATGTGTGCCTTAGTGTGTGTTAAGTGTATTTATGTTGTGTGTTTGTGTCTTGGTGATGAACACTGTTTTTGTGTGATAGGTGCCCTCTATATATATGTTATAACTTTGTGCGTCTATGTCATATCGTTTTCTATAGTATATTTGGTTATTTGTAATTCTTTTTTGAAATTGTCTTCACTGAGAGGAGTTTCGTTCAGTCTGCACAGCATGTATCGGAAACCAGCTAGTTTGTGTATACTTGTGTTAGTGGTGGTGAGTTTCGTGCTTATGGAGAATTGGTGTTATTTTCGTGTATTTAACATTCTGTCATTTTCTGTTTCTTTGATGAAATTTTGTATGGAGTTGTTGGATATGACTGAGTGTTTTATCTAGAAGGTATATGATGTAATTTACTGAGCCATTATGAATATAATAACCTGTACTGATGTATCTGACTATGGCTTTAAGTATTTTTTTTTCCACATCACTGAGAAAGATGTTGGCTAGGAGTTCAGTGACTGGTTACTCCATGGAAAGCAAATCTTGTTATGCGTAGAACTTGTTGTCAAACGAGAAATAGTTGTGCATCTTGATTAATTTGAGAATGTTTGCTATCTCTTTTATGTGGGATTCGCGAATGTCTTTCTGTTGTTGTAATTGCTGATGTCAAATGATGTGAGTGTGGGTGTTGTGGGTATGTTGGTGTGTGTGATTTTTTCTATCAGCTCTTCAGTGTTGTACATACTATTGTTGTTTGTGTATACATAAAGTTTATATAAGTATGGGTATATTTCTCTGGCTAGGTAATATGTGGGTTCACTTCTGAAATTTACACCTGGGCATATTAACATAGCCTACTTGTGGAGTTTTAGTAGACCGTTCAGTGTGGGTGATTTGGAGTTCTCTTCTTTTAGTCATTTCACTTTTTGTTTTGTGAATACATCTGAGATGTTTTTGAGAAGAGCCTGTGTATTTTCTGGCATCTTTGTGCTGGGACACCTGTTAGCTTTATTATATTGTTGTTTTCTAAAACTTTTAGGGTTTTATTTTTATATTCCTCCTGTTTTATTACTATCATGGTGTTACCTTGTCTGATTTTATGGCAAGAGCGCCATTGTTTATAAATGTATTCATTGCTTTTGTAGATGTTTTCTCCTCTTCACTTTTTGTTCCTATCAGTATTCTAACATTCTGCGTGGTGTCTGTTTGTTCTAAGTCGTGTCTCCCTACCACTTTCGCGCGACGACGCTCTGAGCGTGTTTTTTATGGAATTACTAGTTTGAACCTGGGACCTTTTGCTGGTAAGGAGACGCTAGACCACACATGACATGTAGAGTTCAGAAGAGTTCAGTGAGACTAGCGATGATATAATTAAATACTTAATGATTTCAGCGTCAGCTCCACTGCACTCCCTGTAAAAGATTCTTAATACTAACTAAATTTAGTGGAAGGGGTTCAAGGCTTTCCTATTTTTAGTTAGCTGGTAAAATAACGTCGAAAAAGCAGTTAAGCTTACAATTGGAATTTTTATTCTACTCACAAAACATTTTTTATAAATTGCACTATTGATAAAAGGAAATATTTTAATACAGGATGATAAAAACCAACTGCGTTCAACAAAAATGTGAACGAATATTCCCTGAATGGTTTTCCAAGTTCTATAATGGATCGAAGGATGGCCTATGCCATATCACATCTATAATCTAGGTTTAAGTTAAGTTTCATAAAAGAGAAAACTATCGAAATGGTCTACAGCGACCCTCAATTATCTTTAATTACTTATTTAACTTGTCGTAAATTACAGTGGCTGCTGTGGCTTCTCGATAATTATATAACAGAAAAATCATCGCGTTTCAGATTTTAACTTATAATAGCAAATGTGAATACCACGAAGTTTAATTGACGATCGACACTAGTATTACGAAAAAGGGGGTGTAACAGACGAGAGTTCTGCAGTTCTGAGTGAAGCCTTATGCGCTATTATGCGGCATCGCGTGCGTTCATTACCTTGTCGTTGGTTAGGCAGCACTCGCAGTCGAGCAGCCGACCCCAGCGGAACGCTGCCCTCTGCACCTGGCGTAGCTGCCCGTCTGATAGCTCCTCGGAGTGGTCACAAATAATCTGCAACTGGCGTAGCTGCCGGTGACGCTCTTCTGAGCGGCACGAACCAGCGCAAGCCGCTTAACGCTTCCAGGCGCTAAGTGGCAAGAGTTTCGGCTCAACTTCCCGCAACTTCCGTTGCAAATCTCCCCAGCGGGACTCTCCCGTTATTTGGTAGAGTAATCTCAGTGTCAGGGGCCCGTTCACGTCGGATAACCCCGTGCACTGTAGGCCACTCTCTTCTATCCGCGCTCTCTTGCACCGCCCATTGCACACTGCGCAGATAGGTCGTAGGGACCCCCCTCATCCGTAGGGACACGATACTCTGCACTTTCGCTGAAAAAACAAATATCGTCGTTTCGTAAAAAGAGCAAAATTGTCGTACATCCTTCCCTATCCAAATAAAATTACTATAAGCAGCAAAAATGTCTGATCTTTCCTGTGCTTCCCCACCACTTACCCGCAGCAAAGCTGCAGCCCAAGAGGCGGCGGGAATGCCGGCTACTCCCGCCAGCATTTCCGTCCCACTGTCCACCTTCCAAGAGCAGGTTGCCTTGAAGGACAAGCAGATTGCGGAACAGCAAGAGCTGATCGCAGAGCTGATGGGCAGTGAACACACGCAGACAGAAACACCCACACCACACACACAGGCGCCTGCTAAAATCTCGAAGGACATGCCCACTCTTTCACCTCCCGCGGCCCAGGCACCGACGGAACCGGAGCCAGAACCGACGGAGGACACAGCTAACACTGAAGAAGACGGACCGTGGCAGCAGGTCGGTCCAAGACGCAAACAGCCACCAAACACACAAACAAGTGAGCCCACAAACTCACGAGGCAACGGCCGAGTGCTGTTGCCAACTCCAAACACACCGCAAATTAACAACAAAGGCAACACAGGGACCAACACGAACAACCCTGCGACTGCAGCACCCACAAACACACAAGCAGCTACGCAGAACCCAAACAATACCGCGACTGGCTTCACACCAGTCATCATACACAACCACGGAGACCTCAGTCTCCTAAACAAAGAATTTAATAAGAAATACAACCCCACAACATACTACTCAAAGCTCACTGGGGAACACGCCGCACTGTACGTGGCAAACAAGTCAGATTACTCGAATCTGCTGGACTTTCTTAAAGAAAGGAAGGTAGAGCACTTTACGTACAGAACAATCCTTGAAAAGACACAGCAGTACGTGATCAGGTAGATAGATTCACGAACCCCGACCGAAACAGTACACGAAGAACTCTCTGCTCTCGGGTGGGAGTGCATTCGGGTAAACCGAATGTCAGAGTTCGGCACAGCAAGACCGTCGCACAACTACATGGCGGAATTGGCCGACGCGGCCAAGTCCCGCGACCTGTTGAAGTTAAAGTTGTTTCTTCACATGGTCGTCAATGTAGAGATCTACAACACGCCGCGCACCCCCCAACAATGCCACAACTGCCAGCGTTTTGCGCACGCGGGTATCCGAAGCGGTCTCGCTCCCCGCTGCCGCATTTGCGCTGGCGGTCACACGACCCAACACTGCAAACTCACCCATACAGCACCTCGCAAGTGCGCCAACTGTGGTGCTGCCCATCCGGCAAACTACAGGGGGTGCATTGCATACAAAGCAGCTCTGAGGCGCAAAATAGCCAAACACGCTAAAGCTACCTACATCACAGTTCCGAAACCGCCCCCGCGCCCAGTAAGAAGTGGAGTAAGTATCCTTCGCTGGAGTGGTCACTGGCAAGCCCCAGCAGCGCGGGACGGTCAGAGGAGCCCCAGAGCTCAGGACACGCACAACAAACACCCCCAGCAACAGACACACAACAGACAAACACTACACCTAACACCACACCAGCACCGGGCAAACCACACGACACCAGCAACAACAACACACTACCCCCTGAGATCGCGGACGGCAGCCCACCACAGGCTACAGAAGACGCACCAATACAGGGACGACCACAGCGCCAGAGGAGGAGAAGGAGAAACAACCACAACAGGAGGAACACGACCATACCACAACAAGTACACCGGCAACAGAACACCAATACTCACGAACACAATCCGGACACCAATTCGACAACCCACACAACACACCCAGTCACCACAGAGAATACACAGGCGCCCACAACTGTCATACGAACAGCCGACACACAGGCCAGTCCTCACCAGACGCCAACACAGGAACAAGCGGCCGTTAACACGACCAACAACACACAGGCCGACATGCCCAACATTATGTCAACATTCCAGAGAATAATGGAAACATTATTCCCCGGACGCACGACCACCGAAATAGTCACGAAGATTATGGGGTGTGTCTCACAACTCTTCATGCAGTTCATGTCGAGCACGCTCAACTGGACTAGTTTCCAAGCCACTATCACACCACTTTTTACACTACTACATGGATAATACGCCACATCAGCCCCGAAACGCAGACGCTAACACAAATTCACAGATCCTGTTTTGGAATGCCAACGGGATCGCAAACAAAAAAGCCGAAATGGCCGCGTTCATGGAGCGAAAGGGTATCCGAATCGCTCTTGTGAACGAAACACTGCTTACGCCTCGCAAACAACTAAACATCCCAGGGTATTGCGTCAATCGTACCGACCGAGCGGATGGCAGGAGGGGAGGCGGCACGGCAATCATCATACACAGAGACATAGAACACACGAACATCGAGCTCCCTGCGCTTGAAAGACTAGAGGCCACGGCCGTCAGAGTCAAGTTCAACGGAGCCAACACCACACTGGTATCGATATGCAATCCTCCTGAAAACATAATAACGCGCGATATCAGCACAGTACTCAACATAGCACCGCGGGTAATCGCCGCTGGAGACCTAAACGCAAAACACCCCGATTGGAACTCACGAATACGAACCTCCAACGGCAAGAAACTGTACGAACACGCACTAGGCCGAAACTACATTATACTTGGGCCGGACGTTCCCACGTTCGTGCCTACACGGCCCCGACATAGGCCAGACGTGTTAGACATAGCCCTCATAAAGGGCATCACATGCACACTCAACCTTACGGTTGAAAACGATCTGGACTCAGACCACATGCCTGTAATATTGCACACGGAAGAAACACCGCAGGACATCGAACCACGCAGGATGCTTAACTACAAGCGCGCGAACTGGACACTGTTCAAGGAAACGCTTGATAGTCGTAGTCCTGACACCCACGAAATTAACAACACACAGCAAATCGATGAGGCTGTCGAGGCTCTCACAACTGCCGTCCAAGACGCAATGACTGACGCCATTCCATATACAACACCAAGACAACACTCGACGGCCCTGTCCCAGGAGATCCTGGGCCTTATCTCAATGAGGAACCGCCTCAGGAGATACTGGCAGCGTACCAGGCGCCCGTTCTATAAACTGCATGTCAACAGACTCCAGGGGATAATACGGGGTAAAATACAAACATTCAAAAACGAACAATGGGGATAGAAACTCGCTGGGCTAGATACCGCACGTCCTGACGTGTGGCAGCTGGCCATACACTTCACCAGGGAGAAACATTACGTTCCCACGTTACAAGGACCAGACGGCCCAGCGTATTCCGCGACGGAGAAGGCAGAGCTTATGGCCACAACACACGCAGCGTCTTTCATGCCGAATCTGGTTCCCCCAGGCCCAGTATTCACACTTGAAACGAACCAGGAGGTTACACGACTTGTAGCCCAGCCCTCGCGCAACGAAATTAGACGTACTAGCACAAATGAAATCACATGAGCTATCATGCACACCAACGCTAGAAAAGCCCCTGGGCCTGATGGCATTCATAACCGTGTCCTCCAGGAGTTCACGGATAAAGCCATAGAATACCTCACACACTTAACGAATGCCATCCTGAAACACCAACACTTCCCTGACTTTTGGAAGGCTGCCAAGGTCCTGATGTTCAGGAAGCAAGAGAAAGACCACTCCCTCCCACAAAATTACCGACCCATCAGTCTACTGTGTTCGCTCAGCAAGATTGTTGAGAAGGTAATATTAAAACGTATCACTAGGCATTGCATCCCCAATGACACCCTAAGACCGGAGCAATTCGGCTTTAGGAATCACCACTCGACAACACAACAATTCCTCCGTGTAGTCGAACATATAACACACGGCTACAACATGAATAAAGCCACAGGGGCCGTGTTCCTGGACATCGAAAAGGCTTTCGGCCGTCTCTGGCACAACGGACTCATATGCAAACTAAGCGAAGCTGGTTTCCCGGACGGACTCGTACGTCTCATACACTCATATCTCACGAACAGGTGTTTCAACACTAACGTGCAGGATAAACAATCAACACAACACGGTATCCAAGCTGGAGTACCCCAAGGAAGCATCCTAGGGCCCATCTTGTTTAACCTGTACATTAATGACTTCACAGCAACACAAAACACGACTTTAGCCGTCTACGCCGATGACACCGCCATCCTTGCGCAAGATTGGAAACCGTCGAACATCAATTCACGAATACAGACAGCACTCAGAACAGCTGAGCCTTGGATGGAGCGATGGCGTATTAAAGTAAACGTCGACAAGTGCAAAGCAGTTCTGTTCACACGCAGACCGAAACTACTGCGCAAACATCAACACTGTAGACCGATAACACTACATACACGCCCAATATGTTTCCGAGAGAAAGTCAGATACCTTGGTGTCTGGCTGAACCAGAAACTTACATGGGGGGACCACATCGAGTACGTTGCCAACCGAGCGCACGCGAGGCTCAAACAGCTCTACCCAATGCTCAACAGGGAAAGCACACTGAGTAGGAGGGTGTCGAGGTCCATATACATGGCACTGATTAGACCTCTGATGACGTACGCAGCTCCCGTCTGGGGATATGCAGCTCCTCCACGACTGTGCCGCCTGCAGATCATACAGAACAAGGTGCTACGAATCATTAGCAACGCTCCACGCTACACACGCACCGTGGATCTTCACCATGAAGTATTCAAAAAACACGCCACACGACTATACAGGAACTCGAGACGCTCGAACAATCCTTCCATCCTCACTCTGGGAAACTACGATCACAACCACAGGTGGAAGCACAAGCGGCCAAAGACACTGCTAGCTAGGGCATAGCCACCTATGGTAAACTAACACATACAAACAAGCGACTAACGTCGGCAAGCCCCTGCATATCAGCAACACTGACTGCTAACTACCATCTGCTATTAGAGCCGACCAACAGGCCACAGTACGGACACCGACGAGCTCGCCCACAGACGCACAAACAATCCGCCAGCATTACCTCACACTGTGCTTCCGGTATATGACCTATCTGACACAAGAACGATAATAATCCTAACTGTTGCAGGTTGCTGACGCTGAACGAGGACTCTGCACCAGCACCCAGCGCCAGCCTCCAAGCAGCAAAACCACACAAAGTCAAGATATCGACATGCATGATACCCACTACTAACAACGCCTATCCTTGCACGACCTATCGCAGGCAGCAAGACAACCGCTACTGCTCGTACCACCCGACCTAACTATCGCAGAGGTTTTTTTCCCTTGGCTCTTGCCTTGGCACTTTCTTTCCTCTGCCCTTCAAACCGCTACCCTTCGTTCGATTTTGACCCAATCTATCACCAGATGAGCACGTATTAATGGTTAACCTTAACCAGACGTACGCAAACATCGCAGTACCCGCATCCTGCGACACCTCACTTTAGTGAATACTAACCCTTATGCAGAGATGGCAGTAGACCTATTGTGTTGGCGATCATGCCGGTGTGGGCGTGAAGGGGCTCCACCTCTTTAAAAAAAAAAAATAAGAAAAAAGGTTAGTCAGCGTCAGGGGGCGGCCGGCGGCACAGTTCCACACACCTCGCCGTCTGGGAAGCAACTCTCCCTAACTTCTCTTTACTACCATTTCGCCTAAGTTGGTTTAAGAAAAGATATCTAGCTGTGTTTTCAACTGACCAATCAGGGGCCCAATGTTAACCTTAAGCTCCGCCTACAAAAATTCTGTCTATCCAATGAGAAACGTTATACTTTTCATGGTGGGGCAATGTTTTTAATGTTTGCTACGTAACAGAGACGCGTATAGTCTCACGCTAAAACTTGCAGCTGGTGTGGCCCTTTTAGTGTTATCGTAAGTGTGGTGTCACGGCCAGACACCACACTTGCTAGGTGGTAGCCTTTAAATCGGCCGCGGTCCGTTAGTATACGTCGGACCCGCGTGTCGCTACTATCAGTGATTGCAGACCGAGCGCCGCGACACGGCAAGTCTAGAGAGACTTCCTAGCACTCGCCCCAGTTGTACAGCCGACTTTGCTAGCGATGGTTCACTGACAAAATACGCTCTCATTTGCCGAGACGAAAGTTAGCATAGCCTTCAGCTACGTCATTTGCTACGACCTAGCAAGGCGCCATTACCAGTTACTATTGATGCTGTAAAACATGTACCGTCAAGAGCAATGTTCACCATTTATGGATTAAAGTCAAGTATTCCACAGCTACGTCCTTTTTTGCTAGTCTAATTTGCTTGACCTGTTCCAGACCTCACGCCAGCCTGCGTGAGCTAAAACGCGTGCCTTTCGGCTTCCTCTCATACCGGGTTGGCTCAGTTGCCAATCCACAACAGTAAGATCTATACTGTTCTTCTGGAGGGCTCTATCTTTTATCATGGGCTGGGGGTGGTCTTGGCGGTCGGCTGGCGACGTGGGTGTCCGTCCCTTATCGTAGGGCCTCCTAGCCTACATGACTCTGCTCTTGGCTTCTGTTCTCGTTTCTCCCCTCGGAACTGCGTCTGTTTCATGGTGGGAAGGTATGACATGCATTTAGGCGTTCTTGTGTTAGTCTGTGGTATTCCATTTGCTCACTCGTTGATCGTATTACTTTGGTTAATTTAATGTCAGGATTTATTCGGAACTGTGTGACATACTGCCGGATTTGCTATAACGTCAGGGTACTCATGGAAGGTGTTGCATTTGCCTGACACCTTACTGTATGTTTTCTTCGTTTCCCTGTATTATCCATGTAATTCCTCCTGCAACTCTCTCTTGTCAGATCTGTATTGAATTTTGAGCTACTGTTCTTACAAAGACTAGGCCAAGCAATTCAACTGTCAAATTATGTGGAACTATGAGCAGTAGCAGTTCAATCATTAGATTTAACTACCTCAGTTTCATTTTACTTGAACAATTCCACCAGTTTTGTAGTTTGTTGCTGGAACATTAAATTCGAATGTCTTTCATTAATATCTCACTTTAAATATTCCAAGTGTTATCAAACCTTACAATGTTACAGCATGATCAACCATTAATCACAAAAACATCCTCTGGGTTCCATCATCACTAGCGTCTACGATGCCTTTGAAAATATATGTTTAACCTATGATATCTTTTAAATTTTCGCAATGCACTTACTGTACGGAATTATATAATCTAAATACCTGATTTTTTAACATGCAGGGCGGCGAGTAATAATCAAATGGTCGACATTTCATTTTGTCGTTATGAAAAGACATTTAAATTGGGCGTTCGTGCTTAACACACACGTTCGCCGTTTACAAGAGCCTGAAAACAGTTTTTACGGTCAGCCAGAAAGTGACGGAGAACATACTGAACATAATTTCCAGGGTGCAAGTCCTCATTACTCTTTGTGCTCACTGAAAGAAAATATTCCTACTTCCTATTTACTCAGCAGGATCCGGAACTATGACTGTAAATAAAAGTTTTAAGTTTTAACTGACTGATCTATTCTGTAAAAGTTCACATGCCCAAAATATAATGATATTCCAAATAATAATAATAATAATAACTGGAACAGAACCATTATAACAGATAAAACAACACCACATAACAAACCTGACATCATACTCACCAATAAAAAGAAGAAATTAACACAACTAATCGAAATATCCATACCCAATACAACAAATATACAGAAGAAAACAGGAGAAAAAAAATTGAAAAATACATCCAACTGGCTGAGGAAGTAAAGGACATGTGGCATCAGGATAAAGTTGACATTATACCAATTATACTATCAACTACAGGAGTCATACCACACAATATCCACCAGTACATCAACGCAATACAGCTACATCCAAACTTATATATCCAACTACAGAAAACTATGATTATTGAAACATGTTCAATTACCCGAAAGTTCCTAAATGCAATGTAACATATACCGTACAGTTAAAAGGAAGTGACGCTTGATCAAGGTCCGCGTCACTTTCCATTTTTAAGCTGACATAACGTCTGAGAAAGGAAAATAAATAATAAAAATAATAAGATCCCAATCAGAAACAGCACTATTACCAGTTCAGAGATGACCTCTACAGAACGTTCCAAGTAAAATGGTCTACGTCCCTGACTTCTAATAACCAAAAGTCAGTTGCTCACCTTTAAGTAGAAAATAATCTCTCCACTTGCAACGCGGTTTTGTTGACATTACGGGCGGCACAAAAAAGTTACTTCCGTGAAATCTGAGCGATCCAAGATGGTGTACAGTCCACATGAGTTCACTTGCTACTTTTCCCGAAAACACATACAAGTCTGCCAAGCTCTGACGTCATCCGAGGCACAACACACGCTTGCATTTGAATGATGAGGATAGTTTGATATCTCGGCGTGAAGTGTCTTCTCTTGCTTCCCCTCCATCTGTATTTATACAGGGTGTTACAAAAAGGTACGGCCAAACTTTCAGGAAACATTCCTCACACACAAAGAAAGAAAATATGTTATGTGGACATGTGTCCGGAAACGCTTACTTTCCATTTTAGAGCTCATTTTATTACTTCTCTTCAAATAACATTAATCATGGAATGGAAACACACAGCAACAGAACGTACCAGCGTGACTTCAAACACTTTGTTACGGGAAATGTTCAAAATGTCCTCCATTAGCGAGAATACATGCATCCACCCTCCGTCGCACGGAATCCCTGATGCGCTGATGCAGCCCTGAAGAATGGCGTATTGTATCACAGCCGTCCATAATACGAGCACGAAGAGTCTCTACATTTGGTACCGGGGTTGCGTAGACAAGAGCTTTCAAATGCCCCCATAAATGAAAGTCAAGAGGGTTGAGGTCAGGAGAGCGTGGAGGCCATGGAATTGGTCCGCCTTTACCAATCCATCGGTCATCGAATCTGTTGTTGAGAAGCGTACGAACACTTCGACTGAAATGTGCAGGAGCTCCATCGTGCATGAACCACATGTTGTGTCGCACTTGTAAAAGCACATGTTCTAGCAGCAGAGTATCCCGTATGAAATCACGATAACGTGCTCCATTGAGCATAGGTGGAAGAACATACTGACGAAACTAAAATGAGCTCTAACATGGAAATTAAGCGTTTCCGGGCACATGTCCACATAACATCTTTTCTTTATTTGTGCGTGAGGAATGTTTCCTGAAAGTTAGGCCGTACCTTTTTGTAACACCCTGTATAGGGGCGTATCAGACCGCCAAACGCAACATCTGCTATCAAATGCCCTAGGCACAGATGGCAGTATCTAAATGGCCCCTTTTTGGACACGTATTAATTAATAGCTTTGTTGTTTTACGACTTACAATCATCTTAATATTTATATAAATAGAGTTAAGTTTGCTTTCGTTACTGAAAAAGTCTTAGCTCAACTACATTTAAACTTTGCTAGCTGGAATTTTTAGAACGGAACCAACAGTAGAATATGACCTCTGAATTGCCTCTTTAAGAGTCCTTGTAACCATTGTTATTTAAAATACAGTCTTGAAACTTGGTACAGCCTCATGACTGCATGAATGTAATCGAGTGCTATAATTAGAACTTTCTATTACAAACACAGGTGATAATTAATCCACGCACGTGGACATTTGACTGATGCAGATAGCTTCATATCTCGATGCGAATATCTCCTCTTACTGCCTCTCTGGGGGTATTTATATAGGGGTACTGCCGACCGCCAAACGGAACATCTGCTGTCAGCTGCCGTAAGCACATGTAACAGTATCTAAATGGCCCCTTTCTCGGACACGTATTAGTTCATACGTTTTCGTTCCCGATTTAGTTTTTAATAAATAGCTTGAACACTAGTAGTCGTAGCTTATTGGTGTCACATTTTTAATGCTTTCACATGAATGTGAGGCTACATACGAAATTTCAGCTGTTGAGTGAAATATTCAGGGGCTTCAATTTTTTGTAAAAATATCGATTTGAACCAAAATATTGCTCTGATCCAGTTGAGACTTTTAACTTTTAATTGTGACGTATTCTGACCAATTTTTAGGTTTCTAATTTTATTATACAGCGCAATTTATGTTTTTATTACGATAGTGTATTTTGCCTAACATAATCATTTAATCATTTTGAGACTTGAGAAAGTTCACATTAATATACTTAAGCATACACTGATGAAGTCTGGAAAAGCTATTTTAATCTTTAATTTCACTCTTAAACTATACTGCAATCCTTTGTACGTTAAGTAGAGACGCTTTATGATGATGCGCCGCTCGTAGTAGTGAACTAGGGTAAGCTGCGGCACACTCGCTCGCCTCTGTATCTCTTACAATCATACAGTTCCCTCAAACTGATGGAAAAATATCAGTAGTTCACGTAATAAGCCACCAGATTATGAAATTCTAATATACAGACTGGCAATATGGCCACAGGTGTGTCGCTATAGATGGAGAAGTTACATTCTGTGTAGTGAAGAGAACTTTGATGTTATGACCCCATTCACCGTTAGCGATAACTAAATAAACCACGTTACATTATCTCCACCGTAATTGATACGAGGAAGCTTTTATTTTTAATCCATGATATTTTTAAATTCGTCACTGTTGAGTTACTAGACTAGATAACGGCATTTAAATGGGTGATTTGTAAACTGATGGTAAAAAATGCAATATTACAGCCAAAAAGCAGCTGTGTTATTAAATTTCAGTAAATGTACAAAAAGAAAGACATTTTGTTATGTGTTTCTCACATTACAATTACTCGACAGGCATCTACAGAACTGGCACGTAGTGGGTCAGTGCTTGTTCTGGCAGGAATTTCACTGACGCCATTATCTGAGCTCTCTTAGCTGATGTGACACAGCAGTGTCATATTACATTGACACAATTACGCATGACGTAGACAACGTCGCTTTCAACATTGTCAGTGTTAGGGGGGGGAAGGGTGTGGCCAGTGTCCACAGTGATGAGGCAATTGTGCTTGTTATATTTTACTAATATCAGCAACTTCTGGAGTTCTGACCATGGAAGGGGAGGGAGAGAGCCAGTTCTGTAGATGCCCCTTCCCACACACCCTCTCGCCTCCCAATCCCCCGCACCTGTGCTGTAACGTATAGCCATTGGCATACCGGGTAAATGCCTAGTTTGCACTTTCGTGCGTATCTAGTGTAGCGCTGACATAGTTGTTGCGTTTGCGCTTCTTGGGGTGCGAGAGTCGACTGTAGTTTACTTGTGTAGCACTTATCAGCATGTACAGCTACATTCGCGACTTAACAGGAGCGAGAGAGGGTTGTAGTTTATATATAAATGCGACTCGAGTGAATGAGTGTGCTTACTCACACTTACTGCCGAGTACTTGGAATCTGACGTGCCACTACCTCCCCCACTCCAAGCATCCCTACTCAGCAACCAACTGCATGCAATGCAGTCTGCAGTTTTCCTGCCGCTGTATTGTAGAGAAGCTGTGAACTGGTGATGCCACGAGAATATTTCACTATGTAAAAAGCATGATGCCAACTTAAGGGCAATCATTTATTTGCTGTCAGTATGTACATCTTGGTCTCATGTGTTCAATAGATGAGAAGATGGCATTGAGCAAAGAAGAATTTAACAAGTGTAAATGTTGCAAACATCTATCAGGGTAATGTACTCACACCTTTCTGTATCAAGAACGATAAGCATGATAACGGAGGAGTGTATGACTGCAGATGGAAGCAATGTAGTTCAACAAATAATGACAATGCAATTGAATGGAAGGACGTTGCATTATTTTATTGTATCCACCAGCACATCGTGGTGCATATGTTGGAATTGTATACCCTTCTTAAAATCTCTATCCCGTCCCCCACTACTCAAGCAGTGCCTGCAACTGCAATGAGTATTCATCCATCTATTTTTGTAATTGGTATAAAACAGTGAATTGGTTGCAACAAAAATTTACTTTTACCAGGTTTCGACAGCGACTATGATTGTCTTCGTCAGAAAATTCACATATAATTAAAAAATTATAAGTAAACATTAACATGGAGAAAACTAAAGAATAACAAATTTTTATTCCGATTAGATTTATTATAATACTGTACTCACCTGTAGTAACTGATGAACGAATTGAAGAGCAATAATGCTCTCGCCACATAAGATACTTCTTCAAGACCTTAATATTAAAATCACATAAAGTTAAAGACATTGAAACTGACATAAAGCTGGTAACTGCCAGTGAATCTATAGGTACATGGAGTAAGTAGCACTGTACACGCCGCTAAGGGATGTGAAAGACTACAGCCAGTAGAGGTGGCACCAAACTAAAAGGGACATATGCCGAAATTGTCACAACGTGGTCACGAAACAAATTGCGACATCTTGCAACAATCGAAGACAACAGCTGCCCAACTTCTGAAAAGTATTTTAAACAGCATATGAGTGTTCACCTCAAATGTTTATAGCCAGTACCATACAAAATGAAAAATTACATGGGATAGTACAACACCAACTAATATGTACCCCTTTGTATAAAACGATTACAATATAATAGATGAAAAAGAGAGAGGAAAACGAGACTTGAAAGTCTACTCTGAAGAGAAAAGGGACTCAGCTTTAAGCATTTCTAAGCAGCGGCTTAATACCACTAAATTTTTTTGTTATGTAATTGCAGATATTGATTTAGGACGAAACCGTCATTATAAGAAAGGTGTTTTGAAATTTTTAATTCTTCAAGAGTATTCAGCGTGCAGGGTGCTGACGTCATGACATTCCATAGGCTTATGGCCTGCAGTTAATAAATGATCGGCAAAGGATTTAATATATATGTCGTTACCTTTATTCCTAAGGGATATTATTTGGATCGAACAGAAATTGCTCATCTTGTTTGTCTTATGTAACAGTCTGGACATACTGCATGTCGCAGCTAATTTTGTAACACCTGAGTTTTGTAAAGAGAATGCGCTGGATTAAAATTATGAATAATATTATGTTTTAAGCTGATGAAAGATATGTGCTATTTTACCCTCTTTTCATATTTTTATAATTATTTTATTATGTGATCCTTAACAGTGTTTGATCTGGCAGTGTCGTGCCCTGTGCATCTTTAACTTTCTATATCTAAAACCACACTGATACGTGAAAGAGGTTGGGTTCAAGATATTTCCCTTTTATTTCCTTAAAAACTGCACTCTCTCCCTCAAACAGCCATAATTTAGTTCTTTTCCCGCTACAGATGTTTAGCCTGAAATCATGGCTTATTCGTCTGAATACCTTGTAGGATCCAAAGAATCTCCAGCAGTTATTCTCCCAATTAGCAGTACCAGTCTTTGAAAGCTGGCCTCTCTTGCAGGTTTGGTGACGCAAAGAAATCACCCTACTTAAATTTTAGCAAATCACGAGCCATCCTATTGCACATCTTGCCAGAGCAGGATGTAGTTCACGAGGCAATTTTACGCAGTCTCATTGGCGAGAATGGAGAGCGCCAGTTTCCGCCTCCACAAAGTCGCGGCTCCACTTTGAACAAGAGAGAGAGGTAGACTTCGATAGTGGAGTGGTGTTCCTGCTGTCGATGGGTAAGCATATGTTCCTAGTGAATACCGACTTAGACTAAGTCG
Source organism: Schistocerca cancellata (assembly GCF_023864275.1). Taxonomy (NCBI): domain Eukaryota; kingdom Metazoa; phylum Arthropoda; class Insecta; order Orthoptera; family Acrididae; genus Schistocerca; species Schistocerca cancellata. The sequence goes on from NC_064629.1 coordinate 266,459,391, forward strand.
TGATGCATATATTAAGTAAACTTGAAAGCATTAGCGCTTTATTTTTCGCATATCTAGCTTTACTCGAATTCTTTCATGTGTTGGACTCGGCACCCGAATTTTTGTACGCCAGTTAGGCCTCATGTACGTAGAGACTCTTTATAAACCACATAACCTCATCGCTTTTCATGCATACGTTTCACCGTGTTATGCTCGATTCACTAGTTCGCTAGATAAGTGAATATTTTTGGAACCGTTGATTTTCGCGAGACATGATCCTGTTGGCTTGTTATTGACCTTACGACAACGTAGATGCACTTGATAACCATGTTCAGCAAATTCATATGCTTTTCATGCATTTGTTTCGCCTTCAGAGAGACTTATACTGCCGGCCGGTGTGGCCGTGCGGTTCTAGGCGCTACAGTCTGGAACCGTGCGACCGCTACGGTCGCAGGTTCGAATCCTGACTGGGGCATGGATGTGTGTGATGTCCTTAGGTTAGTTAGGTTTAAGTAGTTCTAAGTTCTAGGGGACTGATGACCTCAGAAGTTAAGTCCCATAGTGCTCAGAGCCATTTGAACCATTTTTAGACTTACACTCGATTGAATACTTTGATAGTGACGTGACTATTTTTGCAACTGTCATTTTTGTGGGACGTGATCTTACTGCTTTGTTCCTCTCCCTAGGAAGCCGTGGAGAGTGGTCAACTTAGTATTGCCTAATAGAACAGTAGTTATATGGGCTGAGGAATCCATCATGTGCACTGTAGTAAGTTACAGATCGTATGATGAATTCTCCAGTGATTTACCTAACTTGCGAAAGGGATCCTTCTCTGCTAAATTTCCATCCCGGTAGCGAGCTATTTCGCGGATTATCTGTCTGCAATGGAGGCTGCATGTTAACCTTCCTCCATTTTTTTGTAACAACGAGCGTAATTTTTTCGTAGTAACTGTCAGGCTCCATCATTCTCTTCTTTTTTCCACTCGACTTCTTATTGAGAGATTTCGCTGTTGAAATAAGTGTTCGTGCAGATAGAATGTAGGTAGAATGTTAAATTGTAGTAGCCTAAACATATCACTTTGTAATCAATACTGAGATTTGCTGTAATAAACTAAAGTTGGAAATTCCTTCTTTTAATAACGTCCATCGCCAACAAAAACGTAGAGGAAACGCATGAAATTGCAAAAAAACTTGTCATGGCCTCCATAAGGGGAACAAATAAATCCATAAAGACATCATTTATTTTTAGTGTGGTCGTCACGGATCTCACTTTGTCGTCGTGCTGATGTTGCTAAATTAAACCTAGAGGACAGGGCGTTTCATTACAAGATCCATTCCGACTATTGCACGTTCGAAAGACTAGCCGTAAATCGTTCCTTCTAGTAAAGGAAGCATCATGCTTTATTGCTAGACACGAAATAAAATTCCAGTTACTGTAGTGAAAGCGGATGCTTGCTTTTGGAAGGCTATATTTATGCGTTTATTATTCGGGATCATTCTGTGAAGGCAGTCTTCCTAGGCAGTCTTCCTTATCAGGCCACTGAATATCGACTTATATGACTAACAGTTATTATCAAAGAATCATAAACTTTCCCTTTAGCTTTGTTGAATTACGAATCCTAGCAAAATCCTACTTTACACACCTAGGCGCCTCATTTCTGTGGCAACTCTTTTATCCAGGATCCCATATTTAGGGATCCTCTGAACCCCCGCCGTTAGGACTAAATTTAATTCGTACAATATTTTGTTATCAGGAGAAAGAAAACTGGCATTCTAAGGATCGGAGCGTGGAATGTCAGATCCCTTAATCGGGCAGGTAGGTTAGAAAATTTAAAAAGGGAAATGGATAGGTTAAAGTTAGATATAGTAGGAATTATTGAAGATCGCTGGAAGGAGGAACAAGACTTCTGGTCAGGTGAATACAGGGTTATAAATACAAAATCAAATAGGGGTAATGCAGGAGTAGGCTTAATAATGAATAAAAAAATAGGTATGCGGGTAAGCTACTACTAACAGCGTAGTGAACGCATTATTGTGGCCAAGATAGATACGAAGCCCACGCCTACCACAGTAGTACAAGTTTATATGCCGACTAGCTCCGCACGAAGAAATTGATGAAATGTATGATGAGATAAAAGAAATTATTCAGATAGTGGAGAGAGACGAAAATGTAATAGTCATGGGTGACTGGAATTCGATAGTAGGAAAAGGAAGAGAAGGAAACGTAGTAGGTGAATATGGAATGGGAGTAAGGAATAAAAGAGGAAGCCTCCTGGTAGAATTTTGCACAGAGGATAACCTAATCATAGCTAACACTTGGTTCAAGAATCATAAAAGAAGGTTGTATACATGGAAGAAGCCTGGAGACACAGACAGGTTTCAGATAGATTATATAATGGTAAGACAGAGATTTAGGAACCAGGTTTTAAATTGTAAGACATTTCCAGGGGCAGATGTGGACTCTGACCACAATCTATTGGTTATGAACTGGAGAGTAAAACTAAAGAAACTGCAAAAAGGTGGGAATTTAAGGAGATGGGACCTGGATAAACTGACAGAACCAGAGATTGTAGAGAGTTTCAGGGAGGGCATTAGGGAACGATTCACAAGAATAATGGAAAGAAATACAGTAGAAAAAGAATGGGTAGCTTTGAGAGAGGAAATAGTGAAGGCAGCAGAGGATCAAGTAAGTAAAAAGACGAGGGCTAATAGAAATCCTTGGGTAACAGAAGAGATACTGAATTTAATTGATGAAAGGAGAAAATACAAAAATGCAGTAAATGAAGCAGGCAAAAAGTGATACAAATGTCTCAAAAATGGGATTGACGGGAAGTGCAAAATGGCTAATCAGGGATAGCTAGAGTACAAATATAAGGATGTAGAGGCGTGTATCACTAGGGGTAAGATAGATACTGCCTACAGGAAAATTAAAGAGACCTTTGGAGAAAAGAGAACCACTTGCATGAATATCAAGAGCTCAGATGGAAACCCAGTTCTAAGGAAAGAAGGGAAAGCAGAAAGGTGGAAGAAGTTTATAGAGGGTCTATAAAAGGGCGACGTTCTTGAGGACAATATTATGGAAATGGAAGAGGATGTAGATGAAGATGAAATGGGAGATATGATACTGCGTGAAGAGTTTGAGAGAGCACTGAAGGTCCTAAGTCGAAACAAGGCCCCGGGAGTAGATAACATTCCATCAGAACTACTGATAGCCTTGGAAGAGCCAGTCTTGAAAAAACTCTACCATCTGGTGAGCAAGATGCATGAGACAGGCGAAATTCCCTCAGACTTAAAGAAGAATATAATAATTCCAAACCCAAAGAAATCAGGGGTTGACAGATGTGAAAATTACCGAACTATCAGTTTAATAAGTCACAGCTGCAAAATACTAACGCGAATTCTTTACAGACGAATGGATAGACTGGTAGAAGCCGACCTCGGGGAAGATAAGTTTGGATTCCGTAGAAATGTTGGAACACGCGAGGTAATACTGAGCCTACGACTTATCTTCGAAAATAGATTAAGGAAAGGCGAACCTACGTTTCTAGCATTTGTAGACTTAGAGAAAGCTTTTGACAATGTTGACTGGAATACTCTCTTTCAAATTCTGAAGGTGGCAGGGGTCAAATACAGGGAGCGAAAGGTTATTTACAATTTGTGCAGAAACCAGATGGCAGTTATAAAAGTTGAGGGGCATGAAAGGGAAGCAGTGGTTTGGAAGGTTAGTGAGACAGGGTTGTAGCCTATCCCCGATGTTATTCAATCTGTATATTGAGCAAGCAGTAAAGGAAATAAAAGAAAAATTCGGAGTAGGAATTAAAATCCATGGAGAAGAAATTAAAATTTTGAGGTTCGCCGATGACATTGTAATTCTGTCAGAGACAGCAAAGGACTTGGAAGTGCAGTTGAACGGAATGAATAGTGTCTTGAAAGGAGGATATAAGATGAACATCAACAAAAGCAAAACAAGGATAATGGAATGTAGTCGAATTAAGTCGGGTGATGCTGTGGGAGCTAGATTAGGAAATGAGAAGCTTAATGTAGTAAATGAGTTTTGCTATTTGGGGAGCAAAATAACTAATGATGGTCGAAGTAGAGAGGATATAAAATGTAGACTGTCAATGGCAAGGAAAGCGTTTCTGAAGAGGAGAAATTTGTTAACATCGGGTATAGATTTAAGTGTCAGGAAGTCTTTTCTGAAAGTATTTGAATGTAGTGTAGCCATGTATGGAAGTGAAATGTGGACGATAAATAGTTTGGACAAAAAGAGAATAGAAGCTTTCGAAATGTGGTGGTACAGAATGGTGCTGAAGATTATATGTATAGATCACATAACTAGTGAGGAAGTACTGAATAAAATTGGGGAGAAGAGAAATTTGTGGCACAACTTGTCTAGAAGAAGGGATGGATTGGTAGGACATATTCTGAGGCATCAAGGGATCACCAATTTAGTATTGGAGGGCAGTGCGGAGGGTAAAAATCGTAGAGGGAGACCAAGAGATGAATACACTAAACAGATTCAGAAAGATGTAGGTTGCAGTAGGTACTGGGAGATGAAGAAGCTTGCACAGGATAGATTAGAATGGAGAACTGCATCTAACCAGTCTCTGGACTGAAGACCACGACAACAACAATATTTTTTTCTAATTTTAAATTTCCTTTCCAACAGCTCGTTGCAGTTTGTTTGCATTCTTGAAATGAATCTACATTAGTATTATAGCGTCGTTTTCCTTTGTAATTATTTCTCTGCGTTTTGGTGGAAAAATATTTAAATTATATCAGGTTGAGATTCACATTAGGGTTGTCCACAGAGAGCAGAATAGTTCAGTAAACTGTTAAGCATTGTTATTTGTCGTTGCAGCAACTATAAATATTACAACCCGTGAGAAGGGCTGCAGAGAATAACAGCACTCCAAACATGGAGGGAAGCGACGCACTCGTGCCGGGTTTAGAGGACCCGTCGGTCCTGCCGTCTCACACAATAAAGTTGGAAAAATCCAGGACAGTAGAATGCGAGACAGACTAGGTGGCGGACCGCTCTCCCCTATGTCGGAGCCGGACAAAGTAAGTCCCGCCGTAGTAGTAGGCCTTCAGCCCACCCAAGCTCAAGCGAAGGATGGTGACCCTAACACAGCTACGGGACGCCGCCTGCAGAACAAACAATGGCAACCGTCTTCGACCTTCCGCTTTTCAAGCACTTATAATATAGCAAATGGAAAAATAAAGTGTCACAGAAGAAGAACAAGAGGTCCCGTATTCAAATTAGAAAAGAAATTAGACGACACGAGCTTGATCCTGGTACAGAAAACAGACGACCAGAACACGTGGATACATGTGTGCATAGTGGCGACCAAGGGCGTAGCGGAAAAATTTAGGCTGGAGGTGAACGAAGCAACAACGTGGTTAGAAGCAATAGTGTTTTGGAGGGAGACTTGGCTCGTACAGATGGGAGAAGTAATAGATGGCCCAACAGAGTTCGAAGGGCGACTGGAGAACCGTATTACTGCCGTGGAAAGTGGTGAAGTCGGTGGTACAGAAATGGGCACGTTAGACCCGGTTAAAATCCGTGAAGTTCTTGACGAAGTTAATAAAGTATGCACTGCGCTTGTACAAAACGTCTGACAGCAGATTGCGTGACATGAAAAAGAAGCTAGCAAGGTTGCGGAACGACTAGAAAGACTAACTGTAACAGTTCAACCTACGTCAACGAAATGTAGTGAAAGTTCTGACCGGGTACAACCGTTAGGGATAAGTGATAGTGAAAAAATACAGTCGTTACTCCTCTTCAAGGAGAACCAGACTGAAATAAACAAGAGAAACCACAACGTATTTCACGAATTTCATAAAGGAACCATTCACCATGAGGCGATGCATAGTAGCATTTCGTTCGCCTATAAACACGGTAGTGAGGATCTCGTGAAAATGTGGAGATATGCGAAGAAGATAAAAGATTTTGGGGAAAGATTATGTCACTTAAGTGACTGCAGTCTGTCAGAGAGGATAACAGATAACGAACCGATCAGTGAAGTGGAAGAAGACGAGAACTGAAGACACTTCCTTCATGTACAGAAATATAGCATCTATTCAGACCCAGCGAACGAGATTCACCCACTCATGTGGATTGATAGGTTCCAAGATGCTTTACCGGTATCATGGAGCTCTAGTCTTAAAATTAATTTTGTTTGCAGGCATCTCTGCAACGAAGCTGTGGCGCATATGCGAATCTTAGTGCGAGATTATCGGTTGTATAGTGAATGACAAAACCATCTGGGGAGACGAATAATTAGGATCCTACTGCTTAATTCAAGAAAATGGTTTAAAGAAATCAGTTCCTAGACACCCATTACGATTCCTCTGAGCTTATCCGTATTTGCTTGACAAAGCTCTCTAAACGTCTGCAACGAGTCATAGCCGTTGCAGGGAGAGGCATAAGCGACATCAGATGGTCCCAGTTGCTTATGCAGGAACTCCCATACTATAGAAATAACGAAGGGCGCGAAAATGTGCAAGCAGATAGGAACCAGCCGGCACCCTTACGTCCACTTGAAGACGACAGAGACTGTCACGACCAAACTGCCTGCGGTGGAATAGGGTTACCCAGAGAAATGATTGGTCCCGACATAACCGTTTACCTGAAAGGCTTGAGAACATGCATAATGAAGCAGCACGGGATAACTTACCTCTGGCGAGCATCATAGAGATTCGATTCCCCGACCCTCGACATAAAGCGGAACATGAAGAAGACGTCAATCTAACGCACAGGTGACTAGAGAGAATTAGACGGAATATATCCTGTTGTGGCCTAGGAGAACAAATGTCACTATTCGTGGATGCAAAAGAAATAAGAGAAGATTTACTGCGAGAGAAGTAAAGTACTGGTTTAGTTTCCTATGCAGTACTTAATGAAAATATTATAAGTAGAAATGTACAGCGTATTGTCGAAACAGCGAGCTGCTTATCAGTTATTAATGAAAATATATTCGATGTATGCATGATAGAAGCGGAGAGGCCAGTGTTAGCGCTACATAAAACAAACATCAGAGGAGCGGTTGGGGGAAAGACAGCGCTGATAACGAAAAACGTACTCATAGATATTCTGTGCCCATAGCTTCTCTTTCAGTGAATGCAATACTTGGGCTACACAAATACTATCGCGCCAGTATCAGTATGAAATGACGCTTTGTAGAGGTTAAAGTAGGGAGCAGTGCAGCACATTTATATTTCAAGGATTGTTTGGCTGGAGCAATGTAGGAGACAGGAGTGTGACTGGGTTTGTCGTCTCTGAGTCAGAGCTGTTAGAACTACAGAAACGCTAGAGTGAGATGTCATTAAATAAGATATTAGAGGAAAAGGTCCTGAGTGCAGAGACCAATTGAAATGTCTGCTAGATCATCACCGACAGAGCACGCAACCTCATCTTACAACAGCCCTCTCCATATTGTAATGAAGCATAATGGTTCAATTGTCTATACCCGGGCCGCTGAGACATGTCACTTAGTCACTCCCCAAGCGCCTTAGAGTTGGTAGTATAACTAACAAACAAGTGAGGAACGGGAGGCACCGCGTCTACCGAACCAGTAACAGCACCGAAAAAAAGCCGTGCGCGAACGCCTGCTGTTGTGTTGTGTTACCGCCTCGACTACAGTATTTGTTTGTTAAACAATGTCTCCAAAACGATGTCGTTCACCAAGCGACAATCCGTTGCGCCGTGGAGTGCCATTAAATAGTCAGGCTTTGGAATTACTACGGAGGATGCGTCGATTTCTGCCGATAAAGTTTTAGAGCGTACCTCGAAAACTCTAGGACTCAGTGAAAGAACAGTTATGAGGAAAGGGACGCTACTTCAAGACTTACAAGACAGTGAAATAAACAGTGTGGAAGCAAGCCCCTGTAGATGAAACAGTGTGTTTTTAAGTACTCCGGGTAAGAAAAAGAAGCAGCCTCGTCCTATTATAGATATTGATTCCTTCCAATCCGATGCAATTCGTCGGCACATATACGGATACTATAAAAGGAAAGAATACCCCACAATAGCGAAGTTGCTAATTGCTTTAAAAGAAAGTGAACTTTCCTCAGGGGGAAAAACGTCACTTAAGATGATATTAAAAGTATTGGCTTCCGTTTTAAAAAGTTAGATGAACGAAAACTGTTACTAGAAAAATCTCATGTCGTTGCAGCTCGTACCATTTTCTTACACAAAACTGCGGGAAACGACATACACTCAGTCATATGGTTAGACGAAACCTGGGTCAACGCTGGAGAATCAGTTGAGAAATGCTGGACAGATGATACTCCGAATAGCAGCGGTCATCAGACAACAGGAAGAGGAACACGATTAATTGTGGCCCATGCAGGATCTTCAAACGGCTTTGTGCCTGAATGCTTCTAGTTTTTCGATCGAAAAAAACCGGTGACTATCATGAGGATATGGACCACCCACGGTTTCTACAGTGGTTTAAAAACTTGTTGCTCCAGTTTAATGTTACGACCGTTTTTGTGATGAACAGTGCTCCGTACCATTCTGTGATTTTAGATAAAGCTCCCACCACTAGTGACCGTAAAGAAACTATGGTGCAGTGGTTGCAGGCGAGAGACATTGCTGCGGACATGAGCATGACGAAACTGCTGTTAACGACTTTTACTATAACAGAAGTGGAAAGAATGCTACGTGAAGGTCTTGCTACGGTAGACGCTGCCTCATGGAGGAAAACAGTAGATAAGAGAAGCACAGACTATAGATGGCATTATAAATGAAAACGAACAGTTAATGATTTCTCTTAATGATGATGATGATGATGATGACGAAGACAACGGTTTTGGCGCCGATTCCGATCACAGTGGAGGAGAACTGGATGGAATTGCGCCATTGACATGGTAAATTGGTGAGTGTAAATGTATACAGAATTAATTTTTTTCTCTCTGCAATCGGGCAGGCTATGTATGTTTTGCTTCATTTCTTTCAATGAGTGTGGATAGCGTGTTATTTGGTATGCTCAGATTTGCATTATTATACGACGTTTTACATGCAGCTATTACTGTAACAATTTGGACGACTTTTCATAGATATTGTCATTAACTTCAGGTTTTTTTTTTATTTCCAGGTTTAATATACTATCAAACGCTTGGTCTCCGTCGTCGTTCTCTCCATTGTTAGAAAAACGTACTTTGTTGCACTTACGTATAAACGTTGATTGTAGCTTACATTTACAAAACGTACTTCGGAGTTGTGGGCGTGTGCGGTGGCAGCTATCGCAACCTCGCAATCGCAGTGTAACCAACCACACGCGAGCTGTCAAGTGACATGTTTCATCAGCCCGGGTATAGTCCTCGACTCCAGGCAGTAGAATTAAATGAAAAGATCGTGTGACACTGATGGCCATGAGGCCCATGCGGCGAAGTTCGACCGCCGGGTTGCAAGTCTTGTTGCAGGTGACACCACATTGGTTAGCTTTCGTGTTCGCAATGAAGAGATGATGATCATGATGATGACAACACAACACCCAGTCCACGAGTGGAGGAAATCTCCAATCCAGTCGTGAATCAAACACGGGCTTGCTGCATGGTAGGCAAATATGTTACCACTCAGCTAAGCAGGCGGACACTCCAGGAAGATAAATACGGTCACTGCGACTGAGACTGATCGCCTGGGAACGATGGATGAGCTGTTGCAGCCCTTTAATGGGATAAAAGTATTGACATCCGTTGATTTACAAACTAGTTACAGACAATTACAGTTGCATTCTGGCTGCTGTGAATTTACAGCCTTTGTTTGCAATGGTAGATGTTACCATTTCCGAAAGTTGTTATTCAGACTGAATATATCGTCGACAGCTATCATATGTGGTATTAATACCGTCATATCAGACGATTTAAGGAAAAGGATTTGTAGATCGACAATGCCCTGACGGATGGAAGGTCCTGGGAGACACACAATAACATATTAAACTGATTGCTACATGTCTTTAAAATGCATGGAGTAAAGATAAATTAAAAAAAAATCCGGTTTGGGGTGCAGGGAAGTTACTTTCCGGGACACGTGGTGTTTGCTTCTGAGATCAGACCAGATGTAGAGAATCTGAGGGCTATCAGAGAATATGCCATCCCACCTCTAAGAAGCACGACCGTAGATTCCTTGGACTAGTCAATTCCTATAAAAATTTTATTATTAATACAATAAATACGCCTTATCATTGCGAAGTGACTGGTAAGAACACCGCCTGGGAGTGGAATGGACAAGCCGAGCGCTAGTCTGAGACTCTTAAAGATGCACTCATTAATGCACCTATTCTATCACACTCACAGCTGGAGAAAGAGTTCTGTCTCGCTTCGGATAGCTCCAGAATTAGAATTCGTATCTATCTGTGCAAGAAACAGTACAGGGTGGTGTAGTAACGCAAAATACCATAGCATTCGCCAGAAGAATGTTAAACAAATCCGAAAGAAACTATTTGGTGACTGAATTGAAGCCCTCGCTATTGTGTGAGGATTCCACAAGGTCCAGTTCTTTCTCTACAGGCGTAATACTACAGTTTATATCGACCATAAAGCAATGGTCAATGACTGCGAATGGCGAAGCTGACGCACAGACGGTTGGCCCATTGGGCTTTGTACCTTCAGGAATTCCATTTCACATCCCATTATTCGCTGGGAAAGGAGAACGTCATAGTACTGCGCTAACAAGAGCGCCAGTAGGTTTGTCTGGGGGTAGCGATGATGATCTGAACGAACAGTGTTCGTTACACTATATCTGAAACAAGTACGTTTTGAGAATTATCTGTCAATGTGACTGAGCAATATCAGTGAGCAGGAAGACAGAGACCCAGCTTGAAATGATGTAAAAGATAAGTGGAAGGACAAAGAGAAATTTAACATTCGAATTTTCTACAAAGTCAGTGGCGGAGTCTTGTTCCGAAAAAGAAGTGAGGACGAGGGTGTGTAAGTCTTTCCTTAATTTGAGACAATCTGTGTACTCTAATAATACGGAGAAAAGGAATCAGAGAGTCTTGGTGACATGTACGGCTTGCCAGAAGGCAAAACCATCTAGCGTCACTGAGTGAAGTCTACTTTTCCTCGTAATACCAGATCAATTGAGACAGTTTGCTGCCACCAGTCTGCTAGATCTAGATCCCCTTCCCGTAACGTGATCAGGATTGCGATACGCAGTTATGACAGTCGAATTAACCTTTAAGTACATGACATTTACTCCCCTACAATTCGTGATGGCGAAGCCTATAATTAAACCATTTGTGGAAAAGTTCCTGGCAGATGTCGGAAAGATAGACAAGGTCATCTCGGACAACTGAGTACAGTACAGATCCCAAAGATATTTTATGAAAGTTAAGAATGAAGGCAGTGGATGTATCCTGTTTACATCTGGCTTCGAACCCAGGAAAGTGATTAATCAAGGAACTGCAATAAGCAGCATAGGAGTTGGGACGAATTCCTCAGGGACTTCCAAGAAGTGATTAAGAACTTACCGCAAAAATCTACAGATGTGATCCACAGATCAGATCCGTGTGCTGAAAAATTGGCTGCCTACTGCCAGGATAAGATAGCTAGTCAGCTTTCCCCCTACGAGGACAAATAGACACACAGAAGTGGTCCCGTCAATGACAAGCAGATTAGGAATATGTACAGAAGAGGAAAGACCTGCGCGAAGGCAATCAGAGAAATGAAAGTAGCTGTAGGGCAGAAAATATTAAAGGAATCCCACCGACCACTGCATAAACACGGATACCTTCCTAAGAAGTTTTTTAATGTCTATTGTGGTCCTTCCAGGATTTGGAGAATTCTTCACCCAAATGTCGTTGAAACTGAGACAATGAGACCCAAGCCTCAAAGTTTGATCTTTCATTTGAAGACCAGTATTTTTCTTTATACGCACTGGCAAAATCTTTGACCGTACTAAATCTTGGTGAATTCAACATCGCCCATTGATAAGCGTGTCCCTCTAAATGACTTATTGAAAATCTTACACATTGAGCATCATCCCAAGAAGGAGGTAAAGCTCCTTGAAACGATATAAAGAAAATTACAGTGTGCACCAATCCCCTTGGCTTTAATTTCCGAAATTGATAACTTAAATTCTTAACACAACAAGACCATTCTGCTGCCAAACGACACGAACTGTTGTCCTTCTTACATCTGCACCTCGGTTCATAATTTGACTATTTAGTGTCGTTCTTACTCACTGCCTACTTTGATCATTACATCTTGAACTTACTGCACTGCCATTACAGAGAGAAGACGTAGATTGCTTTTCAGTTTCTAACTGCGATCTACTTTCCTTCTTAACATTCTCCCCTGGAAAACTGACCTCAAACAATTTAACGCCTACTGCCGTTTCCTTTATTGTTACCCGCTCTTGCGTTTTAATTAATTTCTCTAACATGTCATCCTTGGCTCCGTGTACTTTGTTCTCCACCACTGAAATCATGCCTCGAAATTTAACTGTGACCTCCTCTGAATGTCTATTCAATTGAGCATTAACGTCTTTAACCAATAAACTAATAGCTTGGTGGTGTTCTTCCAGAAACTTTTCAAATTCTGTAGGACATATAGCCAAATTTTCCAAAACTTCTTCTACTGCTCAGTGCCTATTATTAAGTTCCCCACATATTTGATTTAACGTATAACCCTCTATTTTCAACTTTACATTGACCTCCTTAATATTCTGTTTTAAATCCTTTTCACTCTCTTTCAATTCTTCTCTTAATTTATTCTGACCCTCTTTCATTTATTTTTTTAAGTTATCCTGTCCCTCTTTCATTTCCTGTTTCATTTTATCCTGACCCTTTCTCATATGTTCTCTTAATTTATTCTGACCTTCTTTCATTTCCTTTAAACCGTTTTCATTTCCTGTTTACTATCTTCCACTTCAATCAGTAACTCGGCCAGTAACTCCTTCATCATCTCTGACATGATTGCTAATTAATTACTTAATACCCACAAATAACAAATTTATTATTTGTATAAAGGTTACTCCACCTTCCCTTGATAACCAGATACACTTTCAAATATGTATTGACTCCTCTTCACGCGATAGACAAAATGATGCTATCCCTTTACACAAATGCTATTCTACAACCACTGAGGAACTACACACCAAACAGACACAAGAATGCAAAGTTCTTAGTTTACTTAAGGTTTTCCTTTTGTGCCTCCTCCTTAGTCTCGACTCGCTCGTTCGATACCGAAGCCGATGATGTAGTTGCAGCTGAAGCCGATGGTTTAGACTGTAGTTCTGGCAGCTCGCCTCTCGGAGTTCTGCTGCTCTCGATCGTGACTTGGATTAAGACCAGCCAGCAACTGGACAAACCTTATCACTACTTTAACCTACGGGTTAGAGAGTTAAACTTAATACTGAATAAATCTAATGATACAATTTGGAATCAAAAATCTATCTCTCTGTTAACACATTACCATGAACCTTACTGCTTCTGTCACAATCGTTATTGTTGGCTCAATTCTCCCCTCTCAGGAAATGTATATAATTAATACATATCCTGGACACCACGGTCGCCACTCTTTTTTCTTCTCTTCCTACACCGTGCCAGAAATGCAACCGATAACATCACATAACTAGTCTTGTTGTTAGCATACAAAACCCAGCCCCAGTAAGAGAATAAATTGAGAGAATTTTTTTAAAAAAATAGTGTTAAGAATTATGAGTTATAACGTGAAGAAACACAGGGGTAACACTGTCGTTAGACAGAAGTTCAAGTTCTGGGGCATTGCAACTGAGCACACAAACGACAGCTATCTGCGTAGATTGTAATCGATATAGTTTTTGAATACTTTTCCCTTATGGTTTTGTTACTACGTTAAGGTCATTAGCAGTGACTTTTAGAGGTGGTTCCTCCTATATTGACGTCAACACACTAACAGAAAAATTGCAATTGCATATAGTACACTGTCAAGTAATATCGATGATTAAATACCATAAATTGATCGAAATTAATCTAAAATTATTTTGTCTAAACACGTATATAAGAGGTAGCTCCCTAGAACTGTTCCTATAACAGAAATAATTTAATTTTCTTACGCGTAACCTTTCTGGAATAGCCAAGAATCACTACTAGCAATACACATGTCAGACCGCTCTTTAACGTAAGTCGAAGACCTTAAATGAACCGTGCGAGGTGGTGCAGTGGTTAGCACGCTGGACTCGAATTCAGGAGGACGACGGTTCAGTCCCGCGGCCGGCCATCCTGATTTAGGTTTTCCGTGATTTCCCTAAATCGCTTTAGGCAAATGCCGGGACGGTTCCTTTGAATGGGCACGGCCGAGCTCCTTCCCCATCCTTCCCTAACCCGGTGAGACCGATGACCTCGCCGTTTGGTCTCTCCCACCAAATCAACCAACCAACCAACCAATCACAAATGAACTCACTTCACTATTAAATATATAGTAAAATCGCCGTCAAAGGTTGATATATTTTCCTAATTTCTTTCTTATGCGTACTACTGTCACTGAGAATCCAAAACGTTTCAAATGTACGAATTTTGATAGAAACAGTAGCGTCAATATTATAAACAATGTCTGTCTTTACATTACGAGACTAAGTTCGTCAAATTTCAACTTCAGAACAAAATTAAACCAGTCCTTCGTAGTTTCTGGACTTTTGAATATATAACTCTTATATCCTTTTAAACACAAACTATAGCCCTTTTTATTTTATTATGATTTTATCAATTAAATGATTTTGAAATGAAAATTTTTTAACTCGCAAATACTTTGGATTCTCTATTTTGCGTTTATTTGTCACTAAAGAATCTTTGAATAGAGCAGCTCCCTTCCAGTTGTTAATATTCCACAGTTTAATATCAAATGTTCAAATGTGATAGAAATCTTATGGGCCTTAACTTCGAAGGTCATTAGCCCCTAAGCTTACACACTACTTAACCTACATTATCCTAAGGACAAACACACACACCCATGCCCGAGGGAGGACTCGGCTAAAATGGTTCAAATGGCTCTGAGCACTATGGGACTTAACATCTGTGGTCATCAGTCCCCTAGAACTTAGAACTACTTAAACATAACTAACCTAAGGACATCACAGACATCCATGCCCGAGGCAGGATTCGAACCTGCGACCGTAGCGATCGCGCGGTTCCGGAGTGTGCGCCTAGAACCGCTAGACCACCGCGGCCGGCGGGAGGACTCGAACCTCCGCCGTGACCTGCCGCACAGTCCATGACTGCAACGCCTTAGACCGCTAGTGTAAGATCTAGCTTGTTTCTGTAATAAGGAATGATTTCTCTCAATAGCAATTATTTCGTAATTCCGGCTAAATGAGAACGCTGGGACTAAGTTTTGACTTGTAGATAATATAACAGTCTATTTCCATCTCTTCACTAACTGTAAACAGAGACAAACGTCAAGGAGTGATCGAGTAACAAACAAAACTAAATCCCCACTCCAAACTAAATGAAGTTAGGTGCTATCACCACATTTTAACTCAATTTAAAACACAAACTGCAAAATTTGCAGCCACTTGAGGTGTTATCGATCCGCGATCCCACTAACAAAACCTTAATGAAAATGTCACTCGTTACTAGCAACTGCGGGGATAAGGGTAGCCGTGGAATACTACTTAATTATGGTTCAGTTAGGATCTGGATAAACACTATATGCTACTATAGCAACTCTGAGTCGTATAAACTTTATCAAAATGAAAAAAAAACACCGGTCTGGGTGTTCCGGCAACAATCTTCAAATCTCTTAAAAAAATGGAGAACTCCGCTCGACAGTAAAATAATTCAGTATCCACAAAATCCTACTCACATATATCCTCAAATACCATATCCCTCCAATACATTCACGGTCGTTAGTTTATGCCTCAGAGAATGCCTTCGTCAACCTTTACAATTAATCACAGCACCCGCTTTATCGGCGTGTCACAAATACGCCATAACCGGAACCCCGACTCAAATAGCTTGTGCCCGATGGCTTAAGTCAAGCAATACTTATTCGATTCACGATTCACGATCCTCAGAAAACTCGTAACCATGTTACACGTACAAAACTTAAATCCCCACTCAGCTGATTGAAGAATGGGTTACTGCGATAATTCTACAATTTAAATCGAGGAGCGCAGTAAAATTAAATTACACTCCTGGAAATTGAAATAAGAACACCGTGATTTCATTGTCCCAGGAAGGGGAAACTTTATTGACACATTCCAGGGGTCAGATACATCACATGATCACACTGACAGAACCACAGGCACATAGACACAGGCAACAGAGCATGCACAATGTCGGCACTAGTACAGTGTATATCCACCTTTCGCAGCAATGCAGGCTGCTATTCTCCCATGGAGACGATCGTAGAGATGCTGGATGTAGTCCTGTGGAACGGCTTGCCATGCCATTTCCACCTGGCGCCTCAGTTGGACCAGCGTTCGTGCTGGACGTGCAGACCGCGTGAGACGACGCTTCATCCAGTCCCAAACATGCTCAATGGGGGACAGATCCGGAGATCTTGCTGGCCAGGGTAGTTGACTTACACCTTCTAGAGCACGTTGGGTGGCACGGGATACATGCGGACGTGCATTGTCCTGTTGGAACAGCAAGTTCCCTTGCCGGTCTAGGAATGGTAGAACGATGGGTTCGATGACGGTTTGGATGTACCGTGCACTATTCAGTGTCCCCTCGACGATCACCAGTGGTGTACGGCCAGTGTAGGAGATCGCTCCCCACACCATGATGCCAGGTGTTGGCCATGTGTGCCTCGGTCGTATGCAGTCCTGATTGTGGCGCTCACCTGCACGGCGCCAAACACGCATACGACCATCATTGGCACCAAGGCAGAAGCGACTCTCATCGCTGAAGACGACACGTCTCCATTCGTCCCTCCATTCACGCCTGTCGCGACACCACTGGAGGCGGGCTGCACGATGTTGGGGCGTGAGCGGAAGACGGCCTAACGGTGTGCGGGACCGTAGCCCAGCTTCATGGAGACGGTTGCGAATGGTCCTCGCCGATACCCCAGGAGCAACAGTGTCCCTAATTTGCTGGGAAGTGGCGGTGCGGTCCCCTACGGCACTGCGTAGGATCCTACGGTCTTGGCGTGCATCCGTGCGTCGCTGCGGTCCGGTCCCAGGTCGACGGGCACGTGCACCTTCCGCCGACCACTGGCGACAATATCGATGTACTGTGGAGACCTCACGCCCCACGTGTTGAGCAATTCGGCGGTACGTCCACCCGGCCTCCCGCATGCCCACTATACGCCCTCGCTCAAAGTCCGTCAACTGCACATACGGTTCACGTCCACGCTGTCGCGGCATGCTACCAGTGTTAAAGACTGCGATGGAGCTCCGTATGCCACGGCAAACTGGCTGACACTGACGGCGGCGGTGCACAAATGCTGCGCAGCTAGCGCCATTCGACGGCCAACACCGCGGTTCCTGGTGTGTCCGCTGTGCCGTGCGTGTGATCATTGCTTGTACAGCCCTCTCGCAGTGTCCGGAGCAAGTATGGTGGGTCTGACACACCGGTGTCAATGTGTTCTTTTTTCCATTTCCAGGAGTGTATTTCCAGTCTTTAATATACAGCCCTATACCCGTTGCTGCAATCTTTCCCCGAAATACAGACACTTTCAGTCATACTTCTAAAACTGCGTAAATTTCCTACCCCAACAATAAATCGATACAGTCGTCCGATTTATTCATATCGATAACTAACCGCATAAGCCCAAGTCGGCGAACAAACAGCAACTAAACTTCATGTTCTTCCGACCCTGTACACACAAACTTAGTTCCTCTTAAGGGTCTCTCACTGCTCCTCGAAAGTAACTGCCTTTCCTCTGGCATAAAACCACAGCTGAACCATTGCGTTGACCAATGTTCGGCGCCACCAATATACCTTAACAATCGGCAATGAGCAACATATAGCTGTCAGGCGTTCTTCTAGCGGTCAGCTGGTGTACGATGGTCTCTGGCCCCAGAGCTCTGCAGTTGCCTCTGGGCTGACAAATAAACTTTGCAGAATATGCTGTGCAACACCGCGCGACCGCTACGGTCGCAGGTTCGAATCCTGCCTCGGGCATGGATGTGTGTGATGTCCTTAGGTTCGTTAGGCTTAAGTAGTTCTACGTTCTAGGGGACTGATGACCTCATATGTTAAGTCCCATAGTGCTCAGAGTCATCTTTTTGCTGTGCAACAGGGGTGGCCAACCGGCGGCCCGCGAGCCGTGTGTGGCCCGCGCGATCGTTGTTTTGGCCCGTGGAGCTGTTTCGTATGACAGAATAATGTAACTTTTATTTCACGTTAAACTCCTATAGGAGCATCCATCAAGCGTCTTCATAACTAATTACAATAGGAATGTCTCAGTTCATTGATTCAAATATAGATAGATTTTCGGCTATATTCCTGTTTAAAAACATCACTATGTGGGATTTCTTTAGAAAAACCCGTGCGCCATTTTTAAGAAAATATAGTTCGCCTTGGCGATATGCAAGCAACAATCAGCAGTAGTATAGATTGGGCAACCGGATGCGTTTGTTGCACTGCGCGAGTGAGACGAGGGACAGATATAGCCAATACATTCCAGTTTAATTTTAGTGCAATCTTACAAAACTATCGGCGCTAAAGTTACGGCCTCTCCGTGCATAGTGGTGCACAATCGATCGCGATAGACGTATTAACACTCCAGGTAAGTAAAGTCAGCTTTTATCTCCTTAAATTAATCTTTGATGCTTGTCTTTAATTTTAGTGGTGCAATGGTTCCTGCCTCAGTGCCTTTTTTTTTTAAATTTCAGTAGTGCAAAATAAATAAATACTTAATTGTAACAATGTGTCTCTACTGATGACGTTTAAGGCTTCCGCATTAGAAAGGTAGAATAGGGAACCTCCTAGTGCAACTTCATCCACCTGTCTTTCTCTCTAATTTGCAGCAACTAATAATATTATCGACTTGAAAACAATGTAGAATATTTTTATGAAACAGTCATGACAAAGGGACTCGAAATGGGGGTCGAAATCTTAAAGTAAGGGTGCTAGGTTAAGTGAATCTTATGTAATTTTTTCTGTTTATGATACATGACTTTCAGCACTAAAATATCGATTTCCTAAAGCAGTTGGTTACTACTCTCAAAAATTCTCAAGAGAACAGGCTATGAAGTTCCCGAAATGTGTATAATACTCATTTGAAAGGCTGATGAGTCGACGAGCAGTGTAGCTCTGTGGTAGAATGCTCACCAACTATGTGAATGGCCAGGGTTTGATATCCAGGTGAGTCGTATTTTTAAACATGGGTGCATGGTTGATATATACTTTTAAAAATAGTCGCGTGCTCTACAAGCATTTCTGTGAAGAGTGAAATACATAAAGACTGAAAAAAAGAAGGCAGCGCTCGAGACTAGTAATTGCTGGATTTCTGGTTCGAGTTTAATTTCGGTCATTACTTTTTTAGTTTTTTTTCCGTTCAGTTAGAATGCCTACGTCATATAAATATATGATAATTAGCACATATTTAACGACCAGTTTTACGAAAAATGTGCCTCTTCTTATTTCTAATTAGATATCATATGCAAAAATGCAGATGTAACTCCCTAATCACTGGTCCTTTATATATAAGGTTGTTTCAAAAAAAGAAAATTATTTCAAATTAATTTTTTCCAACTCTATGTGCACTACGCTTCACGGAAATGCTCGTGGAACATGAGCTTTCGTTTAAAAATTTACCCCAACTGGAAATCGACGTTCACCCATGTGGCAGTTGGGCTTCCTACCACAGAGCCACACAGGCCGTCAAAACAGTCAAATAACTTCGGGAAACTTTAAAGTTGATTTCGTAAGGAATTTTTGAGAGTTGTGCCGAAGTACTTTAGGTAACTGATATTTGATTCTGGACCTCACCTACCATATGCATAAAAAATTACAAAATCCCGATTACCGTGAAGTCTCTTTGTCAGTTTCCGAATTATAGTAAAAAAATGTTTGTTTTAGTTCAAGGCGTAAAGTTGGTGTGGCGTCAACTAGTAAACAAATAGGACCTAAGAAGAGAAAAGTTACAGGGAGTTAAGAACTTTCCAAGACAAATGGACTGTAAACTATTTTTTGTGGAGTATAAAACAAAACCCTTATGTCTGATATGCAATGTATCTGTCTCAATTCCAAAAGAATATAACATCAAACGGCATTACGGGACCAAACATGTTTAATAGGTAAAAGGGACAATTTCGACAAGACCATATAAACGACTTAAAAAGGAAACTTTCTGCTTAACACAGATATTTATAAGGACGAATTCAGAGTGAACATGCTATGTGAAAGCGAGTTATGCAGTTGCTCTGATACTGTAAAAAAAATTAGAGCCATATTCAGATGGCGAAGTGGTTAAGAAATACTTAGAGACAGTTGTTGAAATTGTGTGTCCAGAAAAGAAAAAGGATTTCTCAAAAATGAGTCTGAGTAAAAATGTTACTAGACGTGTGGACGACATTGCAGGACAAACTGAAGATAATTAAAAAAATCGTGCATCTGAGTTTATATTTTACTCTCTAGCTTTCGATGAATGCGCAGATATGGAGGATACCGCCCAAGTCGCGAGTTATGTCAGAAGTATTGATGCCTATTTTAATAAAATAGAAGAATTAGCGGCGTTGTACCAACTTAAGGATACCACGAAGCCATGTGATGTGTTAGAAGCAGTTATATCGGCATTAAGTCACTTTTAGTTAAAGCTTAACAACCTATCGGGGCTAACAACGAATGGTGCTCTAGCAATGGCTGGAAAACGCGAAGGTTTGGTTCAGTTGATTTGTTGGGAACGAAACCCGCAAATCTGTCAACAAGTCAATGCTAAAATTTGATTGCATTATCCATAAAGAGAATTTATGTGCCAAGTCCCTCCAAATGGACCACGTCATGAAGGTGGATATTAAAACAGTGAACTTTTTTAAGCCAAAATGATTGAATCATTGTCAGTTTCAAGAATTTCTGAGGTCTTTGGATTCAGAACATGATAACATTTCATATTATACAGAAGTAAGATGGCTAATCCGTGCGGAAAATGTTGAAAAGGGTTTTAGGTTTAAAGCAAGAAATACAATCGTTCTTTGAAAGCAACTCCCGGAGTTCGAAGATAAAGAACGGTTTTCCGACTTTTTGTTCTTGGTCTACATAACTAGTCACCTAAATGATGTTACTACTCAACTCCAAGGGAATGATGTGCTGATTAACGTCATGCATTATCTTATTTCCGCATTCCAAATGAAACTTGGGCTTTCGGAACAACAGTTTCCTACACTGTCAAAGCAATCGGATGTCATACAGGCGGCAGCGATTAAATACGTGTCTTTGATATCTGACTTGAAATACGAATTCGAAAACCCATTTCAAGATTTTAAAAAAAACATCGTCTGCTTTTTTTCTGTCTTTGCTACTCCCTTCTGCGTAGACAGGAGTTCACTACCGCAACATCTACGAATTGAACGCTGCGAAATGCAATGTGATGCACAGTTAAAGGAGAAATTTAATCAGGTTAGTGTGGAAGAGTACTATAAAACATATTTGGACAAGAAGAAATATTCAGCGTTTCACAAATATGTTTTAAAAATAATTTCATTATCTGAAAATATTTACGTGTTTGGACAGTTTTTTAGTCACATGAATTACGTCAAATCACAAATGAGAACATAAATTCCTGATGTTGATCTGGAAACATGTAGATCTGATGCTATTCGCCGAAGGCGAAAAGCATCGCTACGTATGGATCAAAAACAAGTCGCACGTATTTTTCTCCAATTTGTAGAAACATTGTGCTACAAGCTATTTCTGTCACCCAGGCATCAACTCTTTTAATACGAATGAGTGATTAGAAAGACATCTGATTGATTGCTACAGCCAAGAAGCAGTACATGTGAAAAGTCCTCTAACGATAAAAATTCCTTAAAGTTTAAGAACGACCTCTACCAGGAACGATGTCCCTTCATTGTATACACTGACTTTGAGTGCATAATAGTTATGCCGATCATTGTGAAGGTGATTCCAATGCCTCTCACACCGCTATCACAGGACGACACGGCAGTGTATCATGTTGTATGCTCATATCATTCCAGCTGCAACATTTTGATTCATATGTCGGGGATAATCCTGCGAAACAGTTGCTCTCTGAGCTCGAAACACTAGTAGAAACATTCCAATGATCAACTCGCAGGAGAATGATACCTTATACAAGAAGACAGTTAAATGTCATATTTCTGGGCTATCTTTGGATATAAAAGTGGAAACTCCTCGTAGAGACCACTGTCATATAACGGGGAAGTTCCACAGCGCAGCTCACAACGCATGCACCTTGAAGTACAGACTACCACGACACATACCAGTCTTCTTCCATAATTTGAGCGGCTCACTTTTTTGTTGAGCACTTGGGGATTTGAAGTTGAAGAATTATTAGGTCAGTCTCATCGCCTTTTCGGAACTTGCAGAGACAATGCGTCAGGACGACATGTATATCAATTGAGCTGAATTTTCCGATGATGCATTGTTTCAGCTTTTCATGTCCAAATGGATACCACACATTTATTTTTATAGATACGCCACGATGGACATGCGGCTGTTTCAAGGTGGATGCATGCCATTGTTCGTTCCTTTGTGGGAATACAATGAGGCTACGAGCAAAGGGGAAAATGAATGGGGTCGCAACAAAATTACTGAACGTCACTTGGGAACCGTTAGGGGTAAAACTCAATGGGACTCAGGGCAAGTAAGGCTAGCAACCTGCTTCCCTGGTACTTTAAATATGATGCTGACAACAATCAGAGCAAAATTCCTCGGACCTTTGGAGGTGACGAAGTCCCACCTCTAATTGACAAACCAGGGACTCCTAAGATACGACACGGCAAACGAATGGTAACGAGACGGGGAGCTATTAATATCAATGGGGGCTACTCTGGGGAGAAGTTAGAGTTGGCAGAGGCTGCAAGTAAGATGGGTTTGGACGTTTTAGCTGTTAGTGACATTCGGGTAAGGGGTGAGAAAGAAGAGGAAGTGGGAGAATACAAGGTTTACCTGTCAGGAGTCAAAGCAGTAATAGCACAATGGGGTGTAGGGCTTTACATCAGGAAAGAGATGGAACCCAGCGTAGTTGCAATAAAGTAAGTAAACGAACGACTGATGTGGATAGATTTGACAGTGTCTAGCAAGAAAATTAGGATTGTGTCAGTATATTCGCATTGTGAAGGGGCAGATCAAGATAAGATGGATAGTTTTTATGGGACACTCAGTGATGTAGTTGTTAGAGTAAAGGACAAGGACAGTGTTCTGCTCAAGGGGGATTTTAATGCCAGGATTGGAAATCGAACAGAAGGATATGAAAAGGTTATGGGTAAATTTGCAGAGGATATGGAGGCCAACAGGAACCGGAAACAACTCTTGGATTTCTGTGCCAGTATGGGCTTAGTGATCACAAACTCCTTTTTTAAACATAAGAACATTCACCGGTATACTTGGGAAGGCAGGGGAACCAGATCTGTCATTGACTATATAATAACAGATCAGGAATTCAGGAAGGCTGTGAGGGACACACGTGTATTCAGGGGATTCTTTGATGACACTGATCACTATTTAATCTGCAGTGAAATTGGGATTGTGAGGCCGAAAGTGCAGGAGGTCAGGTCCATATGTAGGAGGATAAGAGTGGAGAAACTTCAGGATAAGGAAATCAGTCACAAGTACATAACAGCGATCTCAGAAAGGTACCAGTTAGTTGAATGTAGTCAATTACAGTCATTGAAAAAAGAATGGACAAGGTACATGGACACAGTACTAGAAGTGGCTAAAGAATGTCTTGGAACAGTAGTGTGTAAAAGTAGGATGAAGCAAACAGCTTGGTGGAATGACGCAGTCAAGGCAGCCTGTAAACGGAAAAAGAAGGCGTATCAAAAATGGCTACATACTAGAACTCAGGTAGACAGAGAGAGTTATGTTGAAGAGAGAAACAAAGCCAAACAGATAATTGCAGCATCCAAGAAGAAATCTTGGGAAGACTTTGGGAACAGGTTGGAGACTATAGGTCAAGCTACTGCAAAACCAGTCTGGAGTGTAATTAGCAGTCTTCGAAAGGGGAGTAAGAAGGAAATGACAAGTATTTAGGACAGGTCAGGAAAACTGCTGGTGAATCCTGTGGATGCCTTGGGCAGATGGAGGGAATATTCTGAAGAGTTGCTCAATGTAGGTGAAAACACGATCAGTAATGTTTCAGATTTCGAGGTAGAATGGGATAGGAATGATGATGGAAATAGGATCACATTTGAGGAAGTGGAGAAAATGGTCAATAGTTTGCAGTGCAATAAAGCAGCTGGGGTCGATGAAATTAAGTCTGAACTCATCAAATACAGTGGAATGTCAGGTCTTAAATGGCTACACAGAATAATTGAAATGGCCTGGGAGTCGGGACAGGTTCCATCAGACTGGGCAAAAGAAGTAATCACACCAGTCTTTAAACATGGAAACAGAAAAGATTGTAACAACTACAGAGATATCTCTTTAATCAGCGTTGTGGGTAAAATCTTCTCAGGTATTGTTGAAAAGAAAGTGCGAGTATTAGTTGAGGACCGATTGGATGAAAATCAGTGTGGGTTTAGGCCTCTTAGAGGTTGTCAGGACCAAATCTTTAGCTTACGGCAAATAATGGAGAAGTGTTATGAGTGGAACAGGGAATTGTATCTATGCTTTGTAGATCTAGAAAAGGCATATGACCGGGTTCCTAGGAGGAAGTTATTGTCTGTTCTACGAGATTATAGAATAGGAGGCAAGCAATTAAAGCTCTTTACATGGATAGTCAGGCAGCAGTTAGAGTCGACGGTAAATTGAGTTCATGGTTCAGAGTAGTTACAGGGGTAAGACAAGGCTGCAACCTGTCTCCACTGTTGTTCATATTATTTATGGATCATATGTTGAAAACAATAGACTGGCTGGGTGAGATTAAGATATGTGAACACAAAATAAGCAGTCTTGCATATGCGGATGACTTAGTTGTGATGGCAGATTCGATTGAAAGTTTGCAAAGTAATATTTCAGAGCTAGATCAGAAATGTAAGGACTATGGTATGAAGATTAGCATCTCCAAAACGAAAGTAATGTCTACATCTACATCTACATTTATACTCCGCAAGCCACCCAACGGTGTGTGGCGGAGGGCACTTTACGTGCCACTGTCATTACCTCCCTTTCCTGTTCCAGTCGCGTATGGTTCGCGGGAAGAACGACTGTCTGAAAGCCTCTGTGCGCGCTTTAATCTCTCTAATTTTACATTCGTGATCTCCTCGGGAGGTATAAGTAGGGGGAAGCAATATATTCGATACCTCATCCAGAAACGCACCCTCTCGAAACCTGGCGAGCAAGCTACACCGCGATGCAGAGCGCCTCTCTTGCAGAGTCTGCCACTTGAGTTTTTTAAACATCTCCGTAACGCTATCACGGTTACCAAATAACCCTGTGACGAAACGCGCCGCTCTTCTTTGGATCTTCTCGATCTCCTCCGTCAACCCGATCTGGTGCGGATCCCACACTGATGAGCAATACTCAAGTATAGGTCGAACGAGTGTTTTGTAAGCCACCTCCTTTGTTGATGGACTACATTTTCTAAGGACTCTCCCAATGAATCTCAACCTTGTACCCGCCTTACCAACAATTAATTTCAGTCAGTGGGAAAGAAATATAAACGGATTGAGTGCCAAATAGGAGGAAAAAAGTTAGAACAGGTGGACGGTTTCAAGTGCTTAGGATGTATATTCTCACAGGATGGCAATATAGTGAAAGAACTGGAAGCGAGGTGTAGCAAAGCTAATGCAGTGAGCGCTCGGCTACGATCTACTCTCTTCTGCAAGAAGGAAGTCAGTACCAAGACTAAGTTATCTGTGCACCGTTCAATCTTTCGACCAACTTTGTTGTATGGGAGCGAAAGCTGGGTGGATTCAGGTCACCTTATCAACAAGGTTGAGGTTACGGATATGAAAGTAGCTAGGATGATTGCAGGTACTAGTAGATGGGAACAATGACAGGAGTGTGTCCACAATGAGGAAATCAAAGAAAAACTGGGGATGAACTCTATAGATGTAGCAGTCAGGGCGAACAGGCTTAGATGGTGGGGTCATGTTACACGCATGGGAGAAGCAAGGTTACCCAAGAGACTCATGGGTTCAGCAGTAGAGGGTAGAAGGAGTCGGGGCAGATCAAGGAGAAGGTACCTGGATTCGGTTAAGAATGATTTTGAAGTAATAGGTTTAACATCATAAGAGGCACCAATGTTAGCACTGAATAGGGGATTATGGAGGAATTTTATAAGGGGGCTATGCTCCAGACTGAACGCTGAAAGGCATAATCAGTCTTAAATGATGATGATGATGATGATGATGATGGAAAGTGTGACCGGATGGCTGAGGCAGTCAAGGCTACCGTTTCTGAAAAGCAGAAAATCCAGGTTCGAGTCGCTATCTGGTTACAAAGAGTCAAGTGCCGCTGTTGAATTCTTTCAACGCCCGAAGCAGCTAAATCATATCAATTTCCCTTTATTTTTGAAATATTTACCAGACTTATCTCATCATTAGCTAAAATAGAATGCAGATTCCCACCTACGTTTGCTTCTGTCCTCTTATCACGATATAAAATACACTCATTTAAACTGTGATGTATATTTGTTTGTATGCTACAGACGTAACTGATTGGGGCAGTCCTTATTCGGAGGGAGGTCAGAGTTACTTTATCATGTATGGTATGAGGAACACCATGGTCGGATAGTCGGCTTCATTAACTGCAGCTCGTTGTCCCTCACACCCAGCCACTCTCACCCATAGTTGCAAGACTCTCCGACTCACTAGTGAAATTATGGCCTGGGAGGTAATGGCACAGTGTGCCATATAGTGTTACTTGCAGGCTCCGTCATCCCGGATGTTGAGTACACACACAGAAGCACGCATTTTAGATATGCACGCCTGTCAAATGGGGTGGTGGTAGTCCACCGCGAGTGGCGGAGCTTAAGCACAGCTCCCGGCTACCACGTAAACGGCAAGGCACAAAAGACACAGACCATGTGTTGGATTTCCGTGGTACCAAGATATGCCATACTCGCCCGAACAAAACGAAAGATGTGTCGTGGCGAGGTTGTTCACTGAAATGAAATAAGACTACGAAAATATCTTGCATATTTGGTGTCAAACAATCCAGTAATGCTACATTTACTTCAAAAGGTACAAAAATTGAGTGCATGCATCGGACAAGTCCACACTTAGAATATTCTATACAGCAAAACTATGCAAATTACAGCAAAATTAATAATAGTGATTCATGCTAATCTCCTTTACAAGTGACTTGCATGAGAACCTGGTGTGTTGCAAACTCAAATCAAGTGGAAAATGTATAGTAAATTTTAGTAGTGGGCTCAGCGTAGCTTCTAAGACATATTATAATTGTATCTCAAGGTCACACCCTCCCCTCTTAGGCAATTAATTGTATGTGGTTCATTCAAGGCCAGAATGTCACATGGGCTCCCACACGCCCTGGGAAATTGTGTAACATAGAAATGGAGGTCACTCATTAACAGTGCGTGTTCTGGGACAGATAATGTTCTAAGACCACGCCACTCTCCCCTTTTCTCTCTAGACCAAATGGTTACTTAAATCAAGTCCTTCTCTCCCTTCCCTCATTTTCTCATTAGAGCAATTGCGTGAACCTCCTTATTTTTGGCCTGTAAACTGTAGTGGAAGGCGCTGCTGCCATGTTTGATTGAGATCAAGGAGTGTTTTTTTTTTTTGTAAACAATAACAGGTATGAATATGATAACAAATTACTTATGATGTATTAGTATTATTTTGCTTTGTTAACCAGAATAGGTTTATTGACAATATTTTTTCTACACTAAAAGGTTTTGCAATACAAAAATTTCATTTTAACCTAATATTTTATGCATGTTAACATTTAAAAGAAAATTTATATAAATATATACATAGAGATACTTTTTTTTACACTAATACTTGCAATTTACACTGGGCAAGAGATTCGCGATAAATTGAAGCTAAGTTAGGGACCAGTGCCCAGGAGTACCACCTGTAAAGCTGCACTGGGATTCGATACGGACCTGGCGAATTAATTGTTTTCGACCCTTTAGTTGCTTCTCGACACCAGGGACACCTGTTTCTATATCTTCCTTACGGGAGTCCGTGACACCTTCAAACAATTGTCTGTACCACCTTATGTTTGGATGCTATTTTAAACTCGAACTACAAAACATCAGCTTTTCTTTTGCTGTTTGTCATTTTTATACCATTCTGATCGACTAGAGACTGGGCAGAAGCCTTCTACTTACTTAGTGATTTTACATACGACCAGAATTGGAGGAGAATATTAGTGTTTAACGTCCCGTCGACAACGATGTCATTAGAGACGGATCACAAGCTCGGATTATGGAAGGGTGGAGAAGGAAAGCGGCTGGCCCTTTCAAAGGAACCATGCTGACATTTGCCTTAAGCGATTTGGGGAAATCACGGAAAACCTAAATCAGGATGGCAAGTCGCCAGTTTGAACTGTCGTCCTCCCGAATCCGAGTGCAGTATGCTAACAACTGGGGTGCCCCGCAAGGAGAGGATTTTATTGGGTAATCCATAAAATCTTCTGCTAACGCATCACAGTGGAAAATTGGTGTACGGTTTGTACATAGATTCTTTTATAGATGATCGAATTTCTAATACCTTTTGACTGTTGACAATATCGTGTTCTTATTTGAACGGACATTGCAGTAATCTCTGCATCCTCAGTTATTAAAGCACGTTGGATGTTTTCCGCCATTAATTCAGTTACTCGCCACATTCTCCTCCAGAGCCTGATATACTATTAATTTAAATTTTGCCCATTAATTCCTCTACTTCCATCGTATTGGAAGTAAATGATGTCAATTCATTATCTAAGTAGGATTCAAACAACTGCTTATCGGTTCTTTACAGCATTAAATCTCTCCTAGTCATCTTGACTGATTTATTAACCTAAGTGATCATCGTCGCTATGATGACATCATGATCACTAATGCCTGTCTTCCTACTGACACAGTCGATAAGGTCATGCATGTTTGTAGCTGCAAGGACTAAAATATTTCCGTTGCTGATGGGTTGTCGAACTAGCTATTCCGGAAAATGTGTTTAGGACCACTTCACAGGACTGACTGCGACCTGCATTGAATTTATATAGATGTACCAAGGGGAGTCCCACAATTTTCTTCCCCATAACACAGGTCCAGAATATGCAGCAAAGGCAGTCTCCGACTCGAAGTAACATCTAGTTCAGACCCTTCACTCGTCTCCAAATCAAAGGATTCCATTCAATTCTGCACACCTTAATGCAAATTGTAAGCTCTGTTTGCACACCGCGAGCGAGGCCAGCAGTCTTCATCACTTCCGACACCCGCAAGTACGAAGTGAGAATGGCCTTAGAACCGTAGCGATAGAACTCGTTGATGCCGATATGATTCATAACATGAAGCTGTCTGCACGTTGGACCTTCGATAGCTTCAGGCAGGGCCTCGTCTACACCTCGGATGAGGCCCCTCAGCAGACGTACCGTCGTAAATTAGACTTTTTTCCAGTCCTGACGCCATTCCCCTAAGGGGCTCCATAACGCACCTAGGATTGTAGCTCATATTATTAAGTAGCAACACTGCCTCCCCCCCACCCCCACCCCCTGTGTGCCTGCTCTGCAATGCTCATGGAGCGGGCACTTGTTCACTTACAATGACTTCTGAGTTCAAATGCTGAACAGCTGGATGAAAACATCGTCCAAAACACAGCAGGCTCATTGTAAGCTTACATATGACTTCACAATGAATGTATGGAAGTGAAACATGGACGATAAATAGTTTGGACAAGAAGAGAATAGAAGCTTTCGAAATGTGGTGCTACAGACGAATGCTGAAGATTAGATGGGTGGATCATATAACTAATGAGGAAGTATTGAATAGGATTGGGGAGAAGAGAAGTTTGTGGCACAACTTGACCAGAAGAAGGGATCGGTTGGTAGGAGATGTTCTGAGGTATCAAGGGATCACCAATTTAGTATTGGAGGGCAGCGTGGAGGGTAAAAATCGTAGAGGGAGACCAAGAGATGAATACACTAAGCAGATTCAGAAGGATGTAGGCTGCAATAGGTACTGGGAGATGAAGAAGCTTGCACAGGATAGAGTAGCATGGAGAGCTGCGTCAAACCAGTCTCAGGACTGAAGACCACAACAACAACAACTGAAAGGGAGCAACAGAAATACAAGCAGTAGTCGCTAACTTTACCACATAAGGCGGTCTGAACATTTTAGGTGAAAGCAGGCGTGCTCGGTGTACTCTAGGATTGCGTTGTCTGCGTAACTGTTAGGAGATGTGGCTGCTTGCTAGCTATAAAAGCCCAGACTCTATATATCGTACTATGTCTGAACGGGGAATCCGAATCACGGTGGGTTACGAGATCACCATATTAAATTTTGCGTTTCAACATTACCATCAGAGCTTCAGGACGATCTGCTTGCTTCAATATTTTTCTGTCCGAACGAAAACCAAGATCGTTCGAAAATGACTGTCTTCGACGATAGGTAAATAATGAATGACTATTCTCTCCCCCCGTGAGCGCAGGACTGACACGCCAAAGAGAATGATGGAACCTCAAAGATTATTCGCTGCACTCTCTAACCCACATGCACAGCAAAAACTTCCAAAAACTATTCCGCCAATGGCTCGTGGCTGCGTTATGATCGGAGCAGTTCACGCTCGAACATTTCCTCGCGCTACAGCGGCCGCCGGCCGACGCCACCGGCTACCGGCTATACGCCGCCAGCCGTCAGGCACTGACCGTCACGTGAACGCGACGCGGGGCTATGAGTGTATTTATCAACCGTAATTTTGTTATTTGAAGTTATAATATTTACCTCGGATTTACATATTGGATTTTGCATGCTAGAAACCTACGAACGTCGTTCAAAAGTTGTAAAATGGACATACAAGTGGGAAAAGGTATGGTGTTCATTTTTATTAATTAAAAACGGGGCAGTTATTGAATTTTAGACAAAAACCTGGTACAAATAAGGAAAAAAAACAGTCCATAAATTATATTGACAAAATTCAGTGGACATAGTTTACCTTTATATCATGAACGCAGATGATTCAAATAACTTTTTACAATTTTTCTGCCCCACTGTTACCGTATTTTTCACTTTTCTGTATTTTATCAAGAAGTGAATTTTCCTTTGATACTGTATCGCAAAAGTCAGCGCATGATCACATTAAAGTGCATTTTGAAAAGGAGCAATATCTTCACTGTTTCATCTTTCATTCTGTTTCTTTTTTTTTCACCTGATCACAAAGAGTTCACTAAGGAAAAGAGACGTTTCGCAGCAGCATTCGACCCAGCAATTGCCAGGCAAAACTCCACCATATGAATCATGTTTTTCAAATGGTTCAAATGGCTCTAAGCACTATGGGACTTAACATCTGAGGTCACCAGTCCCCTAGACTTAGAACTACTTAAACCTAACTAACCTAATGACATCACACACATCCATGCCCGAGGCAGGATTCGAACCTGCGACCGTAGTAGCAGCGCGGTTCCGGACTGAAGCACTAGAATCGCTAGGCCACAGCGGCCGGCTCATGTTTTTCGTGTTAATATTTTTACTATTCCAATAGACAAACATTTTACACCACATTGCGTTAGCACTTTCATTGTCTCCTCCTTCACTTTTCCTTGGGTTCTGAGTACATGAAAATTTATCGAAGAGTTCGTCTTCGTCAACAGAAAAATTTGACACAATACTGCTAACTAAAGTACAACAATGCTGAATATCCTTACATTGTAGCTGATCCTTTTCAAAGACCACCCAAATGCTTTAAAATGTTTGAGAAATGATAAACACCATTCATTAATATACTCAGTTCAAGTGTCATAGAAGATGTCACCATAGCTGTTAAATTCTTCAACAGTAATTTCATCCTCTTCTTCCAGTTTTGTTAACTGCTCATGTACAAATGAAAGAGAAATCTTTCAGACTTTCTACACTGTAATTTTCCCAATAATTTGTTCATTTCTTGATACACTCCCACCATTGTGATTTTTTGTTTCTCAATACATTTAATTGTTGTGGAGAAAGGTCTTAGATGGCTAACAAAAAATGCAGAAAACAATATACAGAGGGTTTTAAAAGAAATGCTTAAGAAAAACAGGACGCTAATCAATGGAAATGAAATAGAAATTGAAAGTAGGAAATATTTCTATAATCCTTTTCAATACTGGTAGCAGTCTTGTACTGCTGTGCCCGAGTCCCATTTTGTATTCAGTTTCATGAAACTTACAGAATGATTTGAGAGATTCAACCTTACTTTGTATGTGTAGAAATGCTGGTTGTTTTTGTTTACAATTAATTGGTAGTCAATGGGTACCCAGTCTGACCCAGATTGTAAGGAACTTCGCACTACATGTGCTGGGCAGCCAGCAACTGTAATATTATTCACTGTCTTCTGTTGCAGTTTATAGAATACATTGTTTTTTCGTTTCCTCTATTTATCATTATAATTGTTGTTAGTGTTGTCTGGAGAAACTGCAACGAACTTCCCCTCAACTTCTTATTTCTTTAAAATCTCCAGCACATGGTTCTGAAGTAAATCTGAAGTTTCTCTTGACAAATTAACCAATTCGAGTACTTTCACTATGATTCCATTTTTCGGGAGAAAATACGTGACAAGGAGAGTAACTAACCACAAATTCAAATGATTCAGTGTATCAATAATTACAGAAGTGAATGGAGCACCTTTCAGTTCATCTAAATACTTCTGAGCTGCATACGGTGCAACAACATTTGAAATAATTGCATTACATTTTGTGGATCCGCAAGTGAATTTAAAGCTTAAAAGTTTTTTAACAAGTACTGTAGTACAATCCATTGACTTAAACGTTATGGTTATTGCATTGCACTGTGGTAAGCAAACGTAGCTCCTTGTGCTAACTATTGCCTATTCATTTCAGTTACTGTTTTTAACTTTAGGTAGTAGTTACCTACACTTTTATTTGCATTTTTCGTCTGGATAGCCATGCTATGTTTCTTCGTCTTTACGTGATTCACAGTGTCAGACCTTCCACCAAGTTCAATAACAAATTTTGATTTACACAACGTACATTATACGGTTTCTCCCTTACTAGTGATACAAGGAAATTCACTTTTTATGTGTTGTTGTTGTGGTCTTCAGTCCTGAGACTGGTTTGATGCACCTCTCCATGCTACTCTATCCTGTGCATGCTTCTTCATCTCCCAGTACCTACTGTAACCTACATCCTTCTGAATCTGCTTAGTGTATTCATCTCTTGGTCTCCCACTACGGTTTTTACCCTCCACGCTGCCCTCCAATACTAAATTGGTGATCCCTTGATGCCTCAGAACATCTCCTACCAACCTATCCCTTCTTCTGGTCAAGTTGTGCCACAAACTTCTCTTCTCCCCAATCCTATTCAATACTTCCTCATTAGTTATATGATCTACCCATCTAATCTTCAGCATTCTTCTGTAGCACCACATTTCGAAAGCTTCTATTCTCTTCTTGTCCAAACTATTTACCGTCCATGTTTCACTTCCATACATGGCTACACTCCATACAAATACTTTCAGAAATGACTTCCTGACACTTAAATCTATACTCGATGTTAACAAATTTCTCTTCTTCAGAAACACTTTCCTTGCCATTGACAGTCTACATTTTATATCCTCTCTACTTCGACCATCATCAGTTATTTTGCTCCCCAAATAGCAAAACTCCTTTACTACTTTAAGTGTCTCATTTCCTAATCTAATACCCTCAACATCACCCGACTTAATTCGACTACATTCCATTATCCTCGTTTTGCTTTTGTTGATGTTCATCTTATATCCTCCCTTCAAGGCACCATCCATTCCGTTCAACTGCTCTTCCAAGTCCTTTGCTGTCTCTGACAGAATTACAATGTCATCGGCGAACCTCAAAGTTTTAATTTCTTCTCCATGGATTTTAATACCTACTCCAAATTTTTATTGCACTGCCATTTTGGCCTGATGAAAAAGTAGTGATTGAGAAGATTTAAAATTGTCAGGTGTCGGCTATAATGTCTTCAGACTGCTTAAAACCAGCAGTAGAAAATACAGCAAGAATCTTCACTACCAAAAGAGCAAACCATTAACAGTATAGCGAAGAAAGCAAGTAGCAGTGATATGAAGTATCTGAGGACCGAGAAGACAGACTAGAAGAGGATAACCTTTGTTGTTATTCGTAACCTAGTTTTATGTAATCCCTTTGCTTGCAGTATTGCTCTCTCTGACTCTTTTCGAGTTAACGAGTAAGTAAAGTGCTAAAAGTCATAACGGCTTTAATTAATTATGGGACGTAGTACCCAAAACAGTAAAAGTGGTTCTTCCAAGCGTACATAATTGCGCTGTTAACTACAAATGAAACACCCGATAAATACTTTAGCCAAGCGGAATCACAAAATGAAGGGACGTTTGAGCGTCCCCAAAAAAACTTTCGGGATAGCGGGACATTTGGAAATAAAACGGGACTGTGCCGTTGAAAACGGGACGAAAGGACACCATAAAAGACCTAAAATTTGCTACGTCTTATTCGCTTTGGAGTTCATACAGGGGCGAAAGCAGGAGAGGCAGCTCGGGGCCTTTGTATTGTGTTTGAGGTGAGTGCCTTTGGACAAAACACGTCATGAGAGGATTATCTTCTTTCAGGGAAGATCGTTCTGGCGTGAATGATTTTCCACATTCAGGAGGTCTCCGTAGCCGACACTTATGATGAACTGTATGTGATGAACTGCGACGATTTAAGTGTTGTCCGAGATTTGCATTCAATAGGTAAGGTTCAGAAGTCGGGTGTAGAAGTACTCCGTGCTCTAATTCATAGTAACAAAAGTCAAAGCAATGCTTATTCCTGTATTTTTGCTTCAACGCCATCAGTTCATACATTGAGCATTGCTATGCAGTATTGTTACTGTTGGCAAGTTATGATACCTTTATATTAACTTCTTAAGAATAAATTAATGGCTGAGCCGTAACAAGGGTCATATTCTCGAGCAAAGATCAGCATGAACATATTTTGCATCTGTTGGCTGAAAAAGTGCGATTTGCACCAGCAGCTGCTCCTCAGGAGCGTGTCCATCGCAGCTGGTATTTATGGCCCCCACAGCTGAAACGCCTTTCGGTCGCAGAGTAAGAAAAACGAAAGACAAAACTGTATCAACTGTTGCTACTACACGTAACACATTCTGCGGATTTCAAAAATAAAACCATCCCGGAGGTTATTCTGATCTCAAATGTTTACCTGTCCTGCTCCTTGCCGAACAACCATCAAGAATGTTCCCCCTTCTTACTGAACAACAGTCAAGGTAGTTCGTTACCGGAAGAAAATGCACTGCGAACCTTTTATTTTTGTTACGTAATGGATTTTGGTGATACCCATCCCAATAGCGCAAAGTCAGTTATGACGACACGAATGTGAGGACAACACAACACCCAGTCCACGCGTGGAAAAAATCTCCGAACCGGGCGGGAATCGAACCCGGTCCCTTTGTTTAGCAGTCCACCACGCTGACCAGGGTTGTTCCGCTGAATAAGTCAGGAGTTCACTACACTCAGCTGGCGGTTACACGGGTAGCGGATGCTGTATGGCGTGGACTGGGCGGTTTTTAAGTTACAAGGCCTCGGGAAAGTATGGGGTGGGCTGCAATCTCAAAGGGTGCATGACAAATACAGGACGTGCTTGGATCATGGAACAGTCGGAATTGTAGTTGTAAATTGTTGTAGTTGTGCTGGGAAAGTCCCTGAGCTTCAAGCGCTGATAGAAAGCACAGAAGCTGAAATCGTTATAGGTGCAGAAAGCTGGCTAAAGCCTGAAATAAGTTCTGCAGAAATTTTTAGGAAGTGTTCAGGAAAGATAGATTAGGCAGAATTGGTGGTGGAGTGTTTGTGTCTGTCAGTAGTGGTTTATCTTGTAGTGAAGTCGAAGGAGATACTCCGTGCGAATTGGTATGGGTGGAGGTTATACTTAACAGCCGAACTAAGTTAATAATTGGCTCCTTGTACCGACTCCCAGACTCCGATGATATAGTTGCTGAACAGTTCAGAGAAAATTTGAGTCTCGTAACAAATAAATACCCCACTCATACGGTTATAGTTGGTGGGGATTTCAACCTTCTCTCGATATGTTGGCAAAAATACTTGTTCAAAACCGGTGGTAGGCAGAAAACATCTTCCGAGATTGTCCTAAATGCTTTCTCCAAAAATTATTTCGAGCAGTTAGTCCACGAACCCGCGCGAATTGTAAATGGTTGCGAAAACACACTTGACCTCTTAGCCACAAACAATCCAGAGCTAATAGAGAGCATCATGACTGATACAGGGATTAGTGATCACAAGGTCGTTTTAGCTAGGCTCAATACCGTTTCTTCCAAATCCACCAGAAACAAAAGCAAAATAATTTTATTTAAAAAAGCGGATAAAGTGTCACTAGAAGCCTTCCTAAGAGACACGCTCCATTCCTTCCGAACTGACTATGCAAATGTAGACGAGATGTGGCTCAAATTCAAAGATATAGTAGCAACAGCAATTGAGAGATTCATATCTCATAAATTGGTAAGAGATGGAACTGATCCCCCATGGTACACATAACAGGTCCGAACGCTGTTGCAGAGGCAACGGAAAAAGCATGCGAAGTTCAGAAGAACGCGAAATCCCGAAGATTGGCTAAAATTTACAGTCGCGCAAAATTTGGCACGGACTTCAATGCGAGATGCCTTTAATAGGTTTCACAATGAAACATTGTCTCGAAATTTGGTAGAAAATCCGAAGAAATTCTGGTCATATGTAAAGTACACAAGCGGCAAGACGCAGTCAATACCTTCGCTGTGCAGTGCCGATGGTACTGTTACCGACGACTGTGCCGCTAAAGCGGAGTTATTGAACGCAGTTTTCCGAAATTCCTTCACCAGGGAAGACAAATGGAATATTCCAGAATTTGAAACACGAACAGCTGCTAGCATGAGTTTCTTAGAAGTAGATACCTTAGGGGTTGCGAAGCAACTCAAATCGCTTGATTCGGGCAAGTCTTCAGGTCCAGATTGTATACCGATTAGGTTCCTTTCAGATTACGCTGATACAATAGCTCCCTACTTAGCAATCATATACAACCGCTCGCTCACCGGTAGATCTGTACCTACAGATTGGAAAATTGCGCAGGTCGCACCAGCGTTTAAGGAGGGTAGTAGGAGTACTCCATCGAACTACAGACCTATATCATTGACGTCGGTTTGCAGTAGGGTTTTGGAGCATATACTGTATTCAAACATTATGAATCACCTCGAAGGGAACGATCTATTGATACGTAATCAGCATGGTTTCAGAAAACATCGTTCTTGTGCAACGCAGCTAGCTCTTTATTCGCACGAAGTAATGACCGCTATCGACAGGGGATCTCAAGTTGATTCCGTATTTCTAGGTTTCCGGAAAGCTTTTGAAACCGTTCCTCACAAGCGACTTGTAATCAAGCTACGGGCCTATGGGGTATCGTCTCAGTTATGCGACTGGATTCTTGATTTCCTGACAGGAAGGTCGCAGTTTGTAGTAACAGACGGCAAATCATCGAGTAAAACTGAAGTGATATCAGATGTTCCCCAGGGAAGCTTTAAGGGACCTCTGCTGTTCCTGATCTACATAAATGACGTGGGAGACAATTTGAGCAGTTCTCTTAGGTTGTTCGCAGATGATGCTGTAATTTACAGTCTAGTAAGGTCATCCGAAGACCAGTATCAGTTGCAAAGCGATTTAGAAAAGTTTGCTGTATGGTGTGGCAGGTGGCAGTTGACGCTAAATAACGAAAAGTGTGAGGTGATCCACATGAGTTCCAAAAGAAATCAGTTGGAATTCCATTACTCGATAAATAGTACAATTCTCAAGGCTGTCAATTCAACTAAGTACCTGGGTGTTAAAATTACGAACAACTTCAGTTGGAAAGACCACATAGATAATATTGTGGGGAAGGCGAGCCAAAGGCTGCGTTTCATTGGCAGGACACTTAGAAGATGCAACAAGTCCACTAAAGAGACAGCTTACACTACACTCGTTCGTACTCTGTAAGAATATTGCTGCGCGGTGTGGGATCCTTACCAGGTGGGATTGACGGAGGACATCGAAAGGGTGCAAAAAAGGGCAGCTCGTTTTGCATTATCACGTAATATGGGAGAGAGTGTGGCAGATATGATACGCGAGTTGGGATGGAAGTCATTAAAGCAAAGACGTTTTTCGTCGCGGCGTGATCTATTTACGAAATTTCAGTCACCAACTTTCTCTTCCGGATGCGAAAATATTTTGTTGAGCCCAACCTACATAGGTAGGAATGATCATCAAAATTAAATAAGAGAAATCAGAGCTCGAACAGAAATGTTTAGGTGTTCGTATTTCCCGCGCGCTGTTCGGGAGTGGAATGGTAGAGAGATAGTATGATTGTGGTTCGATGAACCCTCTTCCAAACGCTTAAATGTGAATTGCAGAGTAATCATGTAGATGTAGATGTAGATCACTCAGCTGCCGACGCGGATTTTCAATCTGGTTTGACGACATCTTCAGCTAAGAACCAGTAGGTTTCTACTGGTGTGGAATTGGTAAACAACCTGAGCATTTCAGACTGTTTAGGTAATGTGTGAGAGTATATTATTGATCATTGACTAGTCTTTACTTCTGTGTTCAATAAATTAATGAAAAACGTTGTTAAAATATGTACTGTACTAATACAAATGAAATACAGCTTACCATGATAACCTTACGATGAATGTCTGTTCTAGTAAAATATGAAGCATCTGTAACACGAGCGTGTCTACGAATTAGTCTTAGTTTATTTGCTGATCTGTGTCATACTCACGTAGTATGGAAATGTGGAATTTCATAAGTAAAATTGTGTATTCACAAAAAGTTATGTAGGCAGAAGTGGAGAGAGGCATTATCAGTTGTGCATTATCGTAAGTTTCTCCCCCTTACACTAAGAGTCCGCAGCTCGTGGTCACGCGGTAGCGTTCTCGCTTCCCGCGCCCGGGTTCCCGGGTTCGATTCCCGGCGGGGTCAGGGATTTTCTCTGCCTCGTGATAACTGGATGTTGTGTGCTGTCCTTAGGTTAGTTAGGTTTAAGTAGTTCTAATTTCTATGGGACTGATGACCATAGATGTTAAGTCCCATAGTGCTCAGAGCCTTACACTAAGAGGTACTGGAAGTTGCGAGATTATATTTCATGGAGAAGCCTTCTTAAGATATCCTTACTGGTTTCCAATTGATATTCAGTGGTAATGACAAGTAAAATCAATTGAATTTAGCAGGATAATTCTGTGCCATCCAGGAAGTAACTCTTCCGTAACAGATTTGCCAGACTTATTCTGCAGTGATGCCAAGATTCAACTAACTACCAGGAGGAAGAATACCACCAATGTGCGCACTGAGCGGGCTCGGATGTGATTATAGCTTACGTCTCAAAGACGCGGGTGCTGAACGTCGGAATACGTGAAGTATATTTCAATGAGTTTTATTGCCATTTCTGTAACGAGCTTTAAGGACTAGAGCGTAGTTACTTATAATACTTACGTACACCGACTGCAAATTAAATGCAATAAATTAATAACTGTAACAACTTTTTTTTATCTTAAACGCACTGAATACTGAAAAGACCATTCACATTTTGAAGCGTTCCAGTGCTTATACTGTAAACATTAAGAGTAGGCAACACGTCTTTTGATCATTACACACTTTTAAAAAAAATTTTTAAGAACGTTGCCATTGGCACTATTCCCCCAGAACAGAAGAACACAAATGAAAAGATAACGAACGACACAGCAATTACTGCAGAACAAGAACATCAACAGAGAGACTTCGTAATCTATGAATAACATAAAGTTCCTCATCAAGTCGTCTACTGCGCACGGAAACCATACGCCAGGTCCGAATAAGCGCTCTCCAAAACTGCTGTAGAAAATTAAACCAGCTAAGAAGATCGGAAAAGCAGTTGTCATCAGAACGTGGAGCAAGTAACACAGAACGCTGACAGTAATGTCTAGAGTAAGTGATCGTTAAGCAAAACCGTCATTCAGTCGATAAATGCTGCAAGAATGACAAAAATCATCTACTTGTAATAACTACAATATTACCATTTCTGATGCTTTGTCAATAATAGCGAAAAGCGTCTGTGTTTAAGAAGTTTTCAACTTGCAATACGCTTAAGGCAGAGAGAACCCGAAATAACAACTGGTTCACCAAACTGAACGCGCTGCTGAGATTCTATGCGGCGTCGGCGCAGTGTATTATTAATTTAGCCCCAGACGTTTTGATATGAACGACCACTCTAGGGTATCGTAATATGCCGAAGAGAATTATCGAGTTGTAATGTGACGGTATAGATGGGCAGACCGTTGGTAGAATTTACTGACATTACCCATACTCTGTTGATTCATAAAGCCAAACTACCACTTCCTCGGATTATTGTCTAGACTTACTGTCTGCCTGTGGAGGAATTCCTCAACTTAGTCTGAACAGCATCAACATCTCTGCACCCCACGCACAACGCAGGCCGATTATATGCCAATTAATAGCAGCAAAATGCTCTATGCTTCCATCTTTCTGCCAATAACTTCATTTCTTTCGCAGCAGACTGACACCCTGTTGATGAGGAATGCTCCATTCATTGTCATAAGTTATGAAGACATCCTCTGTGGGTGTTGTAGGCGGGGGGAGGGAGTGGGTTTGAACGATAGTGTGGTAGACCGTAACACTTCTTTCTTGGCTCCACAACAGGGTGAAAGACTACTGCGAAAGAAATTAAGCCGTTGGCAGAAACATGCAGTCATAGCACATATTGCTCTGATTAACTGGCATATAATGGGTCTATTTCATGTGTGAGGTGCAGAGGTGTTGCTGCCATTCATCCACTGTTGCTCAGTTTTCTCACTGGCAGTAATTAATAGGGCTTTAATGAATGCAGATACCTGTCTGAGGTATCAGAACGATTTTTGCTTTTAACTATCGACCCGGTCGTTTCCGGGGCAGGGTTCCTTACCTCAGACCGATACATTTACTCTTCTCCATCAATCAACCCTGAAAGTTTGTGCTATCATCGCGGAATCACACTGTAGGAATAAATCTCCGTTCATTGTCATAAGTTATGAAGACATCCAATGTTGGCGTTTTTCTTAAACAAAGAATTCAAACTTCTTAATACAAAATAAAGCAAATACTTCTAGAAAAAATGTTTTATTTATTTCCATGTACTTCTATGTTGTGGCTCTACCGAAATAAGAGATCTCCTGAGGCAATATGACTTGTCAAAAACACAATTTTTTAAGCGAAATTAAATGAAATGATACATATTTTGTAGGAACTTTCTTAACTGAACTGCAACAATCAAATGTTACCTCTTCTTTACTGTAAACTGTGAAAAAAAATTACATAGCTTTGTATTCTGGGTTCTTTATAAGATTATGCTGCTCTCCCGTTATAAATTTTACAAATCCTTCTATACTCGCATTTTTGGTCGCAATTGCAAAATATAAGAACTGGCTGATAATCCAGGCGCAGCTATTTCTTTGATCCAGGAAAGAAATGCCAGTCTGGCTGAATTACTTATGTAAGTGTTATAGTAGTTTCTGTAGTTCTAGTAATAATTGCGAGTTTTTTCTACTCCTTTTCCATATTTGGAATTGCTTTCTGCAGATTAGTGTCAGCCAAAGCGTCGACAGTATGCGAATAACCGCAGTGCGCACTCAACTTCAGTTTAATCTAGTGTAGTTTATTACCTGGGTGGACGTTCTTGTTTACTATGTCATACCATATGGACACTATTTTGAATTGGAGGATAGGGCTGCTAATATTTTTCCAGACGTTTTTCCAGTTGACACCGCTAGATGTTTCTCTTCTAGAGAGTCTACCTTGTGGTGTCTTGTGAGTTGGCAAATTATCTTCAATACAGTTCAGCTCCATGTAGTAAGTGCAGACGAAGTCAATGTGAGAGTTGATACGGCCAATGTCGACTGGCGCCTTTGAAAGGTAACTTGTTTGGACTATTTAATTGATTGAGAACGTTGGCAAAATTTAGTGTACTAACAACATTTATTTTTACCAAACAAGACATAAATTATACTAAACAAGACATAGATTGAATATCCTGAACAACTAACAGATGATGAAACACTCCACTGGGTGGCGCCTGATTGGCAAAGAGAGTTTGACTAGGTGACCAGTGAGCCATGTACTCTGACCCTAAAATTGTGGATAACGCAAGCTGAATTGATCTGACGCTGAACAGACTTTGATTGATCAAATCTGCTGAAGCTTCTCTACATAGGTGCAGCTGAGAGCAAGTGGCGATTGAGATCTGTACGCCCTGACTATGCTGGAGCGGCAATACGTTACCCTGTTTACTTCGTGCGGCAACGTGACTTGCAGCTGGCAAGATGTTTGCGGCGGAGGAGGTAAGACGTGGAGGTGGCACCTGTGAATCTATCGCGGCAACGAAATAAATGCAAAAATCTCACGGTCTAGCGATCAGGCAGACGGATTGCAATTTACTCTCTACCAGAGCTCTGAAATCACGGTAGACTTCAGTGTGTGACACACCAGTTGGCTGGTCATACCAAGGACCAATTTGGCTCACGTACACGACAGAGCGCAAAAGGATACCAAACGTCAAGACTGGTAAACCAAAAACGAATAAGTGTGCCCTTGGCAAACGAGTAGTCCGAGACGTTTGAAGTCACACTGTCGGTACAGTAAGAACTTCAATATAGGCTCCCCAGTTTAAACTACTCGCAAGTGACGTCAGTCTCAGCACAGGTCCCAAGTACCAACCACCCATGCCAGAGCTTCGACCAGAAGTCCTCACCAGACCAAAGTTCTGCACCCGAGAGCTTGCCACCTATCCAGAAAATATTCCGTTTTCTCGGAAACTGCACGAACGACACCGTCTTCACACCGTCTTGAGCTAATCACAAGGCTCTAGAGGCACTAAATCTCTCCTCCCACATGTCAGCAGAAGCTCATGTCGAACCTGG
The DNA here is from genome assembly GCF_023864275.1 of Schistocerca cancellata. Taxonomy (NCBI): domain Eukaryota; kingdom Metazoa; phylum Arthropoda; class Insecta; order Orthoptera; family Acrididae; genus Schistocerca; species Schistocerca cancellata. The sequence goes on from NC_064629.1 coordinate 266,502,446, forward strand.
GCAAGAGTCAAGAAACCTGTGTCTCTGAAAAAAAAGAAGCCGCCAATTACTAGCTTTTTTTTTAAGTTTTCGCAGAGGGGGAAAAGATGATTTTCTCCGAAGTCGCGTCTCGTCACACGGCAACTAGCAAACAGATACAGTCTCAAAGATCTTTATCTAAATCACCTGTGCCTTGGAGCTTGTTAGTCCTAGCTATGAGGTGTAATAAAGATTCTATCTCCAAACGTTTCTCAGATGCCGGAGTTTTCTTATACAACATGGGCTGCCAAGGGACGTGCCTCACTGGCCTTCTTGCAATATCGGCGAACACGGAAACATGTGAATTTTTATCAAGCGTGGCTCTGCACACAATGCCCAGTTTACGACTCCACTGAGTAGATATGTTCCTTTAGACCGTCACCCCTGCCCAGGCTTCTGCTGGCACCGCAGCAGGCACTGTGGCATTGTTCTGCTGGAGCCCTGTATCAACGAGGGACTGCCTGCCTTGAACGGCTGTGGGCCTGTGCGGCAAGATTTACTAAGGGATGGGGTTGCCACCAATTGCTTTTAATTCCCAACATGCCGTTCTTACGAACTAAGAATCATAAAAATACTTCATGCTTTTAGCATTCTACCAGGCTCCATCAACGCCTGCTCAGGCCGTTAACTTTCTGGAGTCTCGCTCAAGGTGCATCAGGTTGCAATAAAATCTTTAATAAATTTCCGTATGTGAAAAGTAGGTGAGTCCTCTCTCACTGCCTACTACCTGCCATTGATTTCTGCATGGGTAGTGTCTCACTTCAATATTGTTTAGTGTGACATGACCCAGAGGAAATCATTGAAAATTTGTAGAAGAATCTCATCCTGATAACCGATATATGTGTGAAAAAGATAACTTTGACAATCAAGATTTCCCATTTCTAAAACACATTCTAGTTTGACCTAATTTATTCCAGGGGTCATTCACTCACATGAAGCTGCAAGCTAGCAAGAGTACATGTAAACATTGCTGTGAGTAGTGTGAATTATGTTAAACCCAGGGGTCATTGCTACATTACAGACTTCCGTTTAACATTTGATATGCAGTTACAAGGCCTTAAAGCAAAGAAATATACCTATTCACACCATATCCTGAGGTCAGAGATGTCTAATGTCCCTAATCATCTACAATGTCCTGGGGTATGAACTGTTCTCTGCTCTTGATTTACCCCTGCTCTATCACTCATTTGGTCTCAATCATCAAACACATACATTCCCATATTCTCAATGAACAAGGAAAAAACACGTGTAATCTGTTTGTCTTACTACCTAAGTTGTGTAAATTTGTGTATTATTTTCTACGACATGAAAGCAAATACAGCCACATAATCATTGTTGAGAGCATTAATAAACGTGCAGAAAAAACATAGATCCCATAACCAAAACAGTTCAGTTGATACATACAAAAGACACAAAAATATATTACATAATAATATTACAGAAAGGTGTCCTATCGCTTCCTGGGGAGAAAAATTTTACAATTGAAAAGTCACACGAATTGAGAACAATGCACTTATGTGCACGCACAAACTGTGGCTGGTAGGATCGAAGAACAGCAATTAGTGCCAGAGTGGAATGGCCTCTCACTCAGTGTATGACATGGCAGAAGTGGTGCCAGACGTCTCTGGCAGCATCTGGCGACTTGGCAGCTTCTCGACTGCAACTGGACCCTTGACCTCATTCTTGTCAGGCCGCAGTCAGCCGCTATGGATTGGCATGACAGCATTGCATTTGATGTGCGACCCACCCCCTGGCATAGAAATCCATTCAGTGTTAGCGGGACAAGGGGCAGCCCTACTCTTCCCGTTCACCTCTGCACCGGAACATGTGCCTACCGGCACGGGACCTCGGATAAGCTCGCCTTTTGTCGAGGGGATGCATCATCCTCGGCACCCCACTGAGTCAATTAGGCTCGCCGCATGCATCAATTGTGGTGCCACACGACTAGCTTGTTCCTCAATTAGTGGCATGATGGGTCGTTGGCCACTAGGGGGTTGTTGCAGGCATGTGGTGGCATCACGCTGTCTGCACTGGCTTGAGATGTGCTGCCTCCACTGGTAGACAATCGGGCTGCATGACGTACGTGCGTCAGTTGTCAGGGGCCGGTTCTGTCGCTGCGGGTGGTCCCACTTGCCTGGGCTGCTACAGCTGACTCATTACAGCCTGCTCCACTTGCCCTTCGCTGGCTGGTGTGGGCCGTGACGTCCTGTCTACCGTGTTGGTTCTGGGGTCCAATGGCAGATCTGCACAATCCTCAAGTGTGGTCAAGTGCCGTATTCTCTCACAAATCGATATAATCAATTTACAGAAAAAAATATTGAAGAGTAAATTTTTTTTACTTTATAAATGGCTCAAATGGCTCTGAGCACTATGGGACTTAACAGCTATGGTCATCAGTCCCCTAGAACTTAGAACTACTTAAACCTAACTAACCTAAGGACATCACACACATCCATGCCCGAGGCAGGATTCGAACCTGCGACCGTAGCAGTCGCGTGGTTCCGGACTGCGCGCCTAGAACCGCGAGACCACCGCGGCCGGCATTACTTTAAATTTTACTTTAAATTTGTAATATTACTAAGGACGCAATATCCAAAAATACACTTAATGACTGCAGGGCCCTGTTAATGCTGTATGGACGTAAAGTATGTGGTTTGAGGTGTCTTTGTTTGTGTGTGCACTTGTTTTTGTTAGTTTTCGGTTTGTTATACTCCTGTCATGCACCCTAATTTTACGCTGGCGCTACCTCTATACCTTCACCAAACGTGCAGACTTCTCCCAATACTAAATACTAACTTACTGTACTACCCTATGCCTTTGCTAATACTACTGAGGCGAATTTCCATGCATTTTATTCCTTGTATACTCCTATTTTATTTCTCGATGTCCAGTGGTGTTGTCTGCTGACGCTGAAGTGGCCAGGAAGTGCGTCAACTCACTCAGGTGCTGGTGATTTGCCTGTAATCTTTGTAGTGGCGTTTTATGATTGTGTACATGTAATTTTACATAGTATAAGGATGGCTCCTGTCGCCTCCGTCAGGATCACTGCAGCTGAAATGAAACACAATCATATTGCATTATACATATATATTTAGTATCATCCATGGTCCATCATTTCATTTCTGCTTCCTGTTTCCGGGTCTGGGGTTCGCCACTCTACTGTAACCTGTACTAGTCCGTGCTAATTCCCCATACACAATATTTCGCCGGTGGCGCTCACATGGGGCTGGCAAATTCCACCAGGAGACAAGCTACACTGCACGACAGGCAATGGCGCATAACACACCGAGTCTTAGCGTCGACCACCGCCCAAAGCGTGGACCGCTAACACCATACGAGACACATCCGAAAATCGAGACGCACTTGCTCTATGGCACGATTTACCGTTTTGACATCACGATAAACATAAAGTGACGTACATCCGTCCCTTGGGCAGTGTACAAGAAACCACGGAAAGTAAACAGAAACCATTTCAGTGGCCATGGTGATACTTGAGAAGGCTCTTCTACGAGAATGCTATGGCAGAATACGATGTCAATTGTGGCCAACTTCCGACAGATTTCCTTGTTCTCCTGGGAGCGGAAATCGGACAACGATTGTGACGTCCAAAGAAATAATAGCAGTTCTCAATTGTTTGTAGCACTCAGTATTGCAACGTGCCTGGTTTGGAATGTCACATAAATTGCCAGTTGTTAATGAGATATAATTTGCAACAGAATTTTAATTCCATCTGCCACCTGCCAGTGAATGTTGGCGTGAAGATGTCACAAGTACGCAACTCATTTGACCACTTTCAACAAGGTTCAAATGGCTCTGAGCACTATGGGACTTATCACCTGAGGTCATCAGTCCGCTAGAACTTAGAACTACTTAAACCTAACTAACCTAAAGACACCACACACATACATGCCCGAGGCAGGATTCAAACCTGCGACCGTAGCAGTCGCGCTGTTCCGGGCTGAAGCGCCTAGAACCGATAGGCCACCGCGGCCGGCTTTCAACAAGGACTTATGAAGAAAACTAATGGACGTGGCAAAAAAACAGAACAACACTGAAATAGGACAAATGGAAAATTACGCTAAGCAACACAATATCAAAATTGAATTACGTTAAACAGTTCATCCATGGAGACTATTTACATACTGCACCTCCTCTTCCCGTAGCAGTTTTATTGTATCTTCGTATTCTAACAGGCTAATATCGCTCGTTCCGATAGTTTCTGCAGCATTGCTTTGACATGAGTCCGCAGCGGCTGTGTATCAATTCCTGTTTGAATTTTCTCTGCGTGACCCCTGATATGGGTTAGGTGGCCTCAATTACACATATTCGCTACGTTGGCCATTCTACTGACATTGACCGTTGTATGTCCTGCTATTGCTTTGCTGTAGGTCCTTAGAATCCTGTTGGCCTTGGTTCGAGTTCTATTGCTCTCTCCTGTTTCCGTTCCGTCGGTAGTTGTTGTTGTTATGATTATAATTTCCTCGTCTTCTTCTATTTTACCATGATGGCTGGTTATTCCCATTGTAGTTTGAATTTTGGTTTCGTTTCGATATATGTTTCCCCCATTTCGTCCATCGTCATTCCTCTCTGGCAAATCTGACCAGCTACGGTCATTATTTCTACTTCTTTCCCGCGAGTTGTGAATTTCATCCATTTAATCGAGTTCGCACAGCCCGCTCTTGAAAGCTTCGATTGAATCGCTGCATCTACCGATGAGCAGTTGCTCGTAACGTAAAGATAATTAATGTAGCAGAGCCTTATAACTTCCTTGGGACTGTATGGTTGATCCAAGAATCGATTCTTCTTGACAACGGATTCGAAGAATTTGACAGGTCTGTGGAATCCTGACGCTTCTAAGTCCTTTTCTAACATGATCTCCTGTTTTATCCTCTCCTGCGTGTTTTGCGACCAGTATGTGCTAAGGAATGCGTCCTTAAATTCTTAGTAGGAGCGACAACTCTTGCAACACCACGCATATGTTCTGCAATCGACCTTTCTAAAAAACCACAAATAAACTGGACCTTACACTTCAGTGGCCAAGATTCTGGTAGCCCGTGATCATACTGTGCCATCCAGGTCTTTCGATGTAATGCGTTACTTGCCTCCTTGTAGACTTGAAAATTCTGGATGGTCAAGAATAGTTTGTGGTCGAAAGGTTCGACGTATCCGCTGTACGAATTTACCCTCTCGTCTGCAGCGCTTGATTCCATATATCCGCGCCCCAACGATCCTCGCACACTGTTATGGTATCCCCTCATGTTGTCAGATTCACGTAATAACGTTTCCGAACTCCTTAGACGTGTACAATTGTTTTCCGGCTCTGTCTCTTACATGCCGCATGTTACCGACGGAGCATTTTCTATTACGCGTTCCGCCGCGGCAGGAGCATATTGTTGCTGCATTCGCCGATGTGCAGGGATGTGTCCTCGTATAGCGGTTCGGAGAATCGCAAAACATTTTCTTCACTTATGTGATCCTCTAGATGGCGCTCTACCGGACGAGATTGTGTTTGCAATTGCGCGACGCGTGCCGCGCGGGATTAGCCGAGCAGTCTAGGCGCTGCAGCCTTGGACTGTGCGGCTGGTCCCGGCGGAGGTTCGAGTCCTCCCTCGGGCATGGGTGTGTGTGTTTGTCCTTAGTATAATTTAGGTTAAGTAGTGTGTAAGCTTAGGGACTGATGACCTTAGCAGTTAAGTCCCATAAGATTTCACACACACACATTTTGCGCGACCCGTTCATGAGCCTGACGAACGTCCTTAGCCATCTCATTTTGTAGCACGGCGATTCGGGTGTGCTGATCTTTAACTTCAGAGATTTCGGTCTGCTTGATTTCTATCTGTTCGATTCGCTTCGCAGCTCACACATTTTTTCTTGCGCTTCTTGACCTTTTTTTTTTGCCTTGCTTTTGGAGAGTTTCAGGTGCCTTTTTTGTCTTACACACCTCAGTTCTGGCCAGTTTAATTTGTTCTTTGGCCACTCATTCGTCTCTTCGTGCCAATCACGCTGTTTTGGCATCGCGCTTTCTACTGTCAAAAATTGTTCAAATGGCTCTCAGCGCTATGGGACTTAACATCTATGGTCATCAGTCCCCTAGAACTTAGAACTACTTAAACCTACTAACCTAAGGACAGCACACAACACCCAGCCATCACGAGGCAGAGAAAATCCCTGACCCCGCCGGGAATCGAACCCGGGAACCCGGGCGTGGGAAGCGAGAACGCTACCGCACGACCACGAGATGCGGGCATTTCTACTGTCGTTTCCTTGACATTCTCTATCTCTTCTTGGATTCCTGCGATCTCTTTCTTGACTCCATCTAGTCCGTTCTTATGACTAATTTGTGTCTTTCCTCCTCTTCCTCCTGTCTCTTTTTCTCTGCCTCTTGTCTCTTCCTTTCTGCCTCTCGCCTCTTCGCCGAGCGGAGATGCCGCGCGGTTTGAGGCGCCTTGTCATGGATTGCGCGGCCTCTCCCGCCGGAAGTTCGAGTCCTCCCTCGGGCATGGGTGTTTGTGTTGTTCTTAGCATAAGTTACTTTAAGTAGTGTGTAAGTCTAGGGACCGATGACCGCAGCAGTTTGGTCCCTTAGGAATTCAGACACATTTGAACATCTTGCCTCTTCCTTTCTGCCTCTTGCATGAATTGCATAAGAGCCTCAAACTAAGATCCACTGCTAACACCTCCAGGGCTCGATGAATGAGATTCCATGATTCTGTGACGTTTCGTTCGTGATTCTGGTCGACCAGTCTCTCTGATGGTGCTTCTCGTACCAGCATCGCCTACATTTCGTTCTGCTGCGGTCTCCCGTTCACTTTCGTCACCTGACTGAAGCATGTCGTGATACTCTGCAGGTTCTACGTTCGACATTTCTGCCCGGTCTGCAACTGCATTTACCTGATAAACCCGTGTAATATCTGTCTGGTCCCTGCTAATAATATGACGTGGATCCATGGTTAACAAAATACAATTACTTCCGCTATTCTGCAGCAAACGTGCCTTGCTTCTTGTAATCATGCACTCTAATTCTGAACCAAACGAATTTAAACAATACACATTCCTATCCCACACAGATTCTACTCTAAATTACGCTCCAGTGAGCTACTAACTCCTAGTTCCAGACAACTACAGCACCCTTCTCTATGAGATTTTCGTTTGTGAGCACTCTATACTAACAAATCAGCACAACGCCGTTCGCCATCAGAAACAATCGTTGAACTGACACTGAAGTCACAACCACAACATGAGAATACACACATACAACAATTATTAGCACTATGTCTAGCCGCCAGCAACACAAAAATACTCTACCCAGTGCACCACATTAAACATGGGAACAGAAACTTCACTATGCAACACTATCTACTATCTGACTGTCACAGAAGGTACCATCAATCCGACATCCTGGCATGGGACGCCATAATGAAAGGTAACCCGGTGGGGACTGTTTATATGATTGATAAAGTTGCCGGCTGGGGTGGCCAAACGGTTCTAGGTGCTACAGTCAGGAACCGCGCGACCGCTATCGTCGCAGGTTCGAATCCTGCCTCGGGCATGGGTGTGTGTGATGTCCTTAGGTTAGTTAGGTTTAAGTAGTTCTAGGGGACTGATGAATTCAGAAGTTAAGTCTCATAGTGCTCAGAGCCATTTGAACCATTTATTTTGATAAAGTTGCCATAATTTTAGTGTTCGAATAGCATTCTAAAAAAAACAGACATACTTTATGCTAAACAAGTTATTGATTGCATACCATAAACAACTAACAGGTGGTTTAAGACTACACTGGACAAGGATTCTGGGTTGGCAAAGACAGTTTAACTCTGGCCCTAAAAATGTGGGTAACGCAATATGAATTGATATGACGCTGAGCAGACTTTGATTGATCAAATCTACTGAAGTTTCTCTATATAGGTGCAGCTGAGAGTAAGTGGTGATTGAGATCTGTACGCCCTGACAATGATGGAGCGGCAGTACTTTACCCTGTTAGCTTCGTGTGGCGATGTAAATTGCAGCAGGCGAGATGTGTGAGGCGGAGGTGAGGCGTGGAGGTGGCAGCTGTGAATTGATCGTGGCCATGAAAGAAATGCAAAAACCTCACGGTCTAGCGCTCAGACAGACAGATCGCAATTTACTCTTTACCAGAGCCCTTTAAGCTGGTCAGTGTGGCCGCGCGGTTCTAGGCGCTTCAGTCTGGAACCGCGTGACCGCTACAGTCGCAGATTCGAATCCTGCCTCGGGCATGGATGTGTGTGATATCCTTAGGTTAGTTAGGTTTAAGTAGTTTTAAGTTCTAGGGGACTGATGACCATAGATGTTAAGTCCCATTGTGCTCAGAGCCATTTGAACCATTTTTGAAGAGCCCTTAAATCACAGTAGATTTCAGTGTGTGACACACTTGTTCACTGGTCATAACAAGGACCAATTTGGCTCACTTATACAACAGAGCGCAAAAGGATACCAAATGTCAAGACTGGTAAACCAAAAACGAATAAGTGTGTCCTCGGCAAACGAGCAGTCCGAGACACACTATCGGTACAGTAAGAACTTCACTACAGGATCGCCATTCTAAACTACTTGCAAGTGAAATCAGCCTCAGGACAGGTCCCAAGTTCCAACCACACGCCAGAGCCTCAACTAGAACTGTTTCCAGACCAGAGTCCCACACCATTAAAAAAAAATCAATTTTCCTGCAAACTACATGAACGACACCGCCCTCACCCCATCTTGAGCCAATCACAGGGCTCTAGAGGTGCTAAATCTCCCCTCTCACACGACAGCGCAAACTCATGTCGAACCAGGGCAAGAGTTAAGAAACCCACATCTCTGAGAAAAAAAAAAAGAAAAATCCAATTACTTGCTTTATTAAGTTTTTGACAGTGGGAGAATAGACGATTTACTCTGAAGTTGTGTCGCTTCCCATGGCATAAGGTGAACAGATACAAGCTTAAAGATCTTCGTCTAAATCGCCTGTGCCGTGGAGTTTGTTAGTCCTAGCTATGAGGCATAATAAAGATTCCATCTCCAAATGTTTCTCAGACGCCGGATTTTTCTTATACAATCGAGGCAGCCAATGGAAGTGGTTCACAGGCCTATCTGCAGCATCGGCGAACATAAAAACAGGTGAATTTTTATTACACGTGGCTCTGCACACAATGCCTGGTTTACAACCCCACTGTGTAGACGCATTGCTTCAGACCTTTGCCCCCAGCACCATGACAGGTATCATGGCATTGTTCTGCTGGAGACCTGTCTCGATGAGGGGCTGTCCTCCCAGCCCTGTTTGGCTGTGGACCTGTCTGGCAAGATTAACTAAGGGATGGGCTCGCCGCCAATTGCTTTCAACTCCCAGCATGCCGTTTCTATGAGCTAAGAATCATAAAAATACCTCACGCTTTTAGCTCCCTACCAGGCTTTATCAACGTCTGCTCAGGCTGTTAACTTTCTAGTCTCACTCAAGGTGCATCAGGTTGTAACAAAATCTTTAATAATTTTCCATATGCGAAAAATATGTGAGAGAGAGTAACTCATCCATTTTCATAGTCACTTAGGATGTCGCGATAAAGTACAGTGATCTAAAAAAGATTAGCAGCTAAATCCAGGATGGGTTCAAAGGGCTCTGAGCACTATGGGACTCAACATCTTAGGTCATAAGTCCCCTAGAACTTAGAACTACTTAAACCTAGCTAACCTAAGGACATCACACACACCCATGCCCGAGGCAGGATTCGAACCTGCGACCGTAGCAGTCCCGCGGTACCGGACTGCAGCGCCAGTACCGCTAGACCACCGCGGCCGGCAAATCCAGGACTTGGACACTTGTTGGGTGGTGTAGCATATGCGAGTGTGGATCACACAGTGTAATTTGTGGTTGCATGTCGAGAGAAGGCGAGGCGCGGCAATAAACTCCAGAGCAGCTGGGCGGAGAGCAGCCTTGTTGTTGGTGAGGCTTCTGGCGGCGCATTGAAGGAGCCGATGGGAGCGGAAGTATTCAGCGTACGCGGACAGCAACCTCATTAGCTCACAACAGGGACGGGCCAGCTACAGGCTGCCTGCTGAGTCGTTGCCAGGTAACGCAGCGATAAACCCGGGAGCCGTGCGGAATCAGTGAGTTTGTGGCGCATTACAGCGATTAAGTGTGGACGTGTGTGCAGATTCTGTTTTCATATCCAAGCAGTGCTTCCCTGTGCGTTAATCTGTGAAGTATAAAGAAGTGTGCATGAATGTACGACACAATTCTTTTTTTTTTTTGCAGTGGACTGGGTTTTGTATTATAGGGCTAGTTCATGTTTATTAAATTTCAAAAGCTTTTCTGTAACACATGGTATTGGGTACACTTTATTTATTTATCGATTGGTTCTCTTACAAAAACTTTTGTCACTTAAAACATTACGTAATTTGGGCTATTTGGTTAAAGTAAACGGCAAAAAGTGACCTGAATAATTTTGAGAAAGGTGTTTCTATGTACTTTCTTTCAGCTTGGACGTTAATATTTCGTAAATTTTGAAATGGACTGAAACGAAATGTAATTGTAATCTCCAGATGGATATAGTGGTGTGAAAAATTTGAAAATATGTTTCAATGTATTTATCTTTCTGCAAGGATTTTATATTTCATAAAATTTGAAGTGGACTTAATTGCAGTGTGCCATATGACCTTATCCTGTTTGAATAAGTCTGTACACAATGAAAATATACATTATACCTTTGTAACTGTCAGAAAATTCACCGAAGAGCGAGCGAAAGAAACTCGTACACCTGCCTTATATCGTGTAGGATCCCCGCGAGCACGCAGAAGTCCCGCAATATGACGTGGCATGGACTCGACTATCGTCTGAAGTAGTGCTGGAGGGAATTGATATCATGAATCCTGCAGAGCTGTCCATAAATCCGTAAGAGTACAAGGGGTGGAGATCTCTTCTGAACAACATATTTAAAGGCATCCCAGATATGCTGCCGGTCGGGGTTTCCGAGCGGTTCTCGGCACTACAGTCTGGAACAGCGCGACCGCTATGGTCGCAAGTTCGAATCCTGCCTCGGGCATGGATGTATGTGATGTCCTTAGGTTAGTTAGGTTTAAGTAGTTCTACGTTCTAGGGGACTGATGACCTTAGAAGTTAAGTCCCATAGTGCTCAGAACCAGATATGCTCGACAGTATTCATGTCTGTGGGACTTGGTGGCCAGCGGAAGTGTTTAGATTCAGAAGAGTGCACCTGGACTCACTCTGTAGCAGTTCTGGACGAGAGAGGTGTCGCATTGTCCTGCTGGAATTGCCCAAGTCCGTCGGAATGCGCAATGGACATGAAAGGATGCAGGTGATCAGACAGGAGGCTTACTTACGTTTCACCCGTCAGAGTCGTATCTATCACCCCAGCTTCATACGCCCCACACCATTACAAACCCTGGACTCACTCTGTAGCAGTTCTGGACGAGAGAGGTGTCGCATTGTCCTGCTGGAATTGCCCAAGTCCGTCGGAATGCGCAATGGACATGAAAGGATGCAGGTGATCAGACAGGAGGCTTACTTACGTTTCACCCGTCAGAGTCGTATCTATCACCCCAGCTTCATACGCCCCACACCATTACAAACCCTCCACCAGCTTGAGCAGTTCCCTTCTGACATGCAGGGTCCATGGATTGATGAAGTTGTCTCCATACCTGCATACGAGACTCGTCCGATCAGGCAACATTGTTCCGGTCATCAACAGTTCAATGTCGGTGTTGAAGGGCCCAGTCGAGCGGTTAAGCTTTGTGATGCGCCATCATCAAGGGTGCACGAGTGGGCCTTCGGCTCCGAAACCCCAAGTCGATGATGTTTCATTGAATAGTTCACAGGCTGACACTTGTTGATGGCCCGGCATTGAAATCTGCAGCAGTTTGAGGAAGTGTTGCAGTTCTGTCACGTTGTACGATTCTCCTCAGTCGTCGTTGGCCCGTTCTTGAAGGATCTTTTTCCGGCCGCAGCGATGTCGGAGATTTGATATTTTACCGGATTCCTGATATTCACGGTACACTTCTGAAATGGTCGTACGGGAAAATACCCACTTCATCGCTACCTCAGAGATGCTGTGTCCCATCGCTCGTTCGCCGACTATAACAAAAAAATGGTGCAAAAGGCTCTGAGCACTATGGCACTTAACTGCTGTGGTCATCAGTCCCCTAGAACTTAGAACTACGTAAACCTAACTAACCTAAGGACATCACACACATCCATGCCCGAGGCAGGATTCGAACCTGCGACCATAGCGGTCACGCGGCTCCAGACTGTAGCGCCTAGAACCGCACAGCCACTCCGGCCGGCGACTATAACATCACGTTCAGATTCTCTTAAATCTTGACAAACTGACGTTGTAGCAGCAGTGAACGATCTAATAACTGCTCCAGACACTTGAATCTTATATGCGTTGCCGACCGTATTCTGCCTGTTTACAGCTCTCTGTGTTCGAATACGCATGCCTATACCAGTTTCTTTGGCGCTTCAGTTTAGTATGTATGGATGGATGAGGTAGTGTTAAGTGTAAATCTGGAAATAGGAGAAGGGAAGCCAAGCATGACGGATTCGTTGCTAATTTTCAATTATGTTCAGTTAGTGGGGAAATTCCTCTTTTCACTAAATGAGGGATTTTTGATTTTCTTCAAAAACAACGCTTGTTTCACACGGCTTCTGAAGACAAATAGTTGGGAGATGTAAGGGTACAGATATCTACACTTGAAGGATCGAATGCACCCATATGCTCTTTATTACAGTGCAGCGGCATTGCTGACGTGGATGCCCATAGTTCTAGAAGGGAGAGATTGGCGCCTGAAAATCATTTGGCACGGTGTAAGTCAGTCGAGCCTGAGCAAATCTACAGAGTAGGCCCCGGGAGCTCCTGCTCCACGCATCGTGCTTAATGATGAAATTTGTGTAAAGAATATTGAAAGTCGCAACAGAGTTTAAACGTGAGTAGAAGGCGTATTTTTGCGAGCTAAGTGAGGTTAAAGCACAGATTAAATTTCTTATGGGGGAATTGTTACGTAGTGAAAAGGCGATGGTATAATGATGAATTGGCAATGGTAAACTCACACAAGTTCGTCAAAAATGGGTGATTGTAATTGTAGAGTGAGTGCTGTGAGAACAACTAGGGAATGTGTTGCATGAATTTAAAGTTGAATAAAATAACTCTATCATACAATACTGTTAACGTATTATAACCTCTTCGTTATTAATAGAATATCTTGGAAGGGACAGAATCATAGAGCAGTGTGGCAGAATAGACAGGGCGTGCGTCTTAGGCTCACGGTCAAACTGTAACTTCTAGTGCATTTAGGTTGACAGTAAGATCACCCTCTATATCTGGCTAATTATTAATGTCCGATGCCTCATTTTCCTACTAGACAGACAACAGCAATTATCAATTAACTATATTCACTAATAAAATCTATATAGTTCACACACTTCAAGTGTTCTAGAGTGAAACTCAACATTTTCTTTGTCAAATATTAATTATTAATGTCCACTTTCCACGTAGCAAATTCTATGAGGAGCCTACGCGTCATCAGGTCTTTACTAATATTATGTCATTATGCAGTAAACCAGTTAATTCTGTAGACAATTGAATATTGTTAAATTATGGAAGTTGTACGAGGAGCTACGAAGTTTTAAGATGTGAGCAAGAGATTTAGGTCGCATACCAATTTCACCAGTCTGTTATAGGATGTACTCAGAGCCAGTTCTTATGTGATAGTCGACCCTACCATGCTCTAGGCCGGCCGGTGTGGCTGAGCGGTTCTAGGCGCTTCAGTCTGGAACCGCGCGACCGCTACGGTCGCAGGTTCGTATCCTGCCTTGGGCATGGATGTGGGGGATGTCCTTAGGTTAGTTACATACACGCGAAGCTATCTGCAGGTATATATATCCTATATGCCCTCTGTTTTCACTGCTGACGGAATTGTGTTCGGCAAGAGGAACTGACCAAGTAGAATGTTCCGCTTTTGTACCAGCTGACGTACGAGATGATCTTCCTTGCAAAAGAATCAAAACGCTTTTCGTTTCTTCCTGCAGTCTTCTTCTGTATGTCACTGGTTAATACAAAGGGATCCCAGAATATTGAGGCGATCATGAACGTTTTTTACTGTCTCGCAGTCTTGTGCCCAGTGACCTTGCTGCTCGTAGAACTTCACAATAGTGTTGTACCTTCCGTACTGACTGTATGTCCTGGCTTGTAGAGAACCAAGACGACTGCCGTAAACAGTACAATGCCAGTTAACTTATGAGTTTCCACTAGAATGGTTTGTTTCCTCTTCGCCCCGTCAACCTCTTCTGACAAGAATTCCATTAGTTTCAGAATGCTCCCTTGTGCCAATAGTAACTTTTTGGGAAAGGTTATCCAGCGCCGACATACACTAATCAGCCAGAACATTATGACCACCTACCTAATAGCCGCTATGTCCACCATAGTACGGATAACTGCGGGGACACGTCGTGGCATGGAAGCAATGAGGATTTCATAGGTCGCTGGATGGAGTTGCCACACACAAGTAACCAAATTCCGGTAAATTCCGGAGAGAGGGGCGATGATTTCTCACGCCACGTTGAATCACATCCCACATGCACTAGATTGTGTTCAGATCTGGTGAGCTGACGGGCGAGCCCATCAAGTGGAACTCGTCACTGTGTTCCTCTAACCACTCCATCACACTCCTGGCCTTTTCACTGCCATCGGGAAACATGATCATCATGGAGGGATGTACGTGTTCTGCAACCAGTGTACGATACTCCCTGGCTTCAAGGTGCCTTACACGAGCTGCACTGGACCCATGGATGCCTAGGTGAATGGTACCTAGGGTATAATGGAGCTGACGCCAGCTTACCTGTGTGCCAAAGGACAAGTGTCAAGGATGCGTTGCCCTGGTAGACGACGAATTCACACCCTCCCATCGGCATGACGAAGAAGGTATCGGGAGTCATCAGACCATGCAACGCTCTACCACTGCGTCAACATCTAGTGAAGATGGTCACGTGGCTGTTACAGCTGTAGTTGTCTGTCTCGTGGTGTTAACATTGGAACATGCATGGAGCTTCGGCGGAAGAGGCCAATCGTTAGCAGTGTTCGGTGCACTGAGAGTTCAGATACACTAGTACTCTTCCCAGCATTAAAGTCTAATGTTAGTTCCGCCACTGTTTGCTGTCTGTCCTGTTTTACGAGTCTGCCCAGCCTACGACGTCCGACATCTGTAGTGAGTGGTGGCTGCCCAACCTCAAAATGTCTGGACGAGGTTTCACCTTGGTTTCGCCTCGTGTTGAAGACACTCGCCAAAGCACTCCTCGAACACCCGACAAATCATGCAGTTTTCTCCGGGCCATCACAATCTGCCTTCGGTCAAACTCAAATAGATCGCGCGCCTTCCCCATTCTACACACGGACAGCACGCTTACTGACACTACATGCACCGTATGTGTGCCTGAGTAGCAGTCATTCCTCGTCAGGTGACGCAGCTATCGCCTTGACGGTTTTATGTCGATTGTAGGTCGGTGGTCATAATGCACTGGCTGATCAGTGTATGTCCTCTGGAAAAACGCGAAACGTTCGACCATAACATTCTATGTTCTTCCCTACCATCTGTAGAGCCTGGGTTTGTCTCTCACATTCATTAAACATTAAGCTGAGAGCTTCTGGGGAGTCGGATGATATGTGCTGGACGGCTTCGACATAATCAAGATGTCCCCGATTCATTCTGCCTTTGTCACCAAAACACGTACGAGAAGTCTCTTTAGTGTGAGCGTAGGAAGCGGCAGTTACAACGCCTCTAAGGAATACGTGTTTACCGACAATTGACAAGTATGGGTCTGCGTCAATGGAAGATACGAACTGTTCCCAGAAACGAGCCCAATGCTCGTTGTTACAGGAGAACGGTTCTACCTTAATCTGTAGTCGAACACTGTTACATGCCTGCGTAGAAAACCCCCGAAGTCGTCCTCATGGCCGTGACGTCTGAAATTCTACCCTAAACATCGTGTTTTGCCTTCAGGATCGCTCATTTTGCCGAGTCTGTGTAATCTTCACAAGTTGGGACATCGGCGTCGTACTCTATTTCGTCGAATAAATTTTGAATAGTGTTATTCAAGGTTATCAGTTCAGCTAAAGCCTCCTGTAGACAACTACGAACATGTTGCACTTCATTTCTGGGCGTGGAGTCATTAAATGAATTTGTTTGGCTGCGTTTCTCGTCTACCTTTCTGCTTGGTGATACAATCTGCTGATTCAGTATTCGTGGCTATGATCGGTTACAGTGCTCTGCAAGATTCCGTACTGACAGCCTCACCAGGGAGCAACTACACTACAGGCCATTAAAATTGCTACACCAAGAAGAAATGCAGATGATAAACGGGTATTAATTGGACAAATATATTATACTAGAACTGAAATGTGATTACATTTTCACGCAATTTGGGTGCTTAGATCCTGAGAAATCAGTACCCAGAACAACCACCTCTCGCCGTAATAACTGCCTTGATACGCCTGGATATTGAGTCAAACAGAGCTTGGATGGCGTGTACAGGTACAGCTGCCCATGCAGCTTCAACACGACACCACAGTTCATCAAGAATAGTGACTGGCGTATTGTGACGAGCCAGTTGCTCGGCCACCATTGACCAGATGTTTTCAATTGGTGAGTGATCTGGAGAATGTGCTGGCCAGGGCAGCAGTCGAACATTTTCTGTATCCAGAAAGACCCGTACAGGACCTGCAACAGGCGGTCGTGCATTATCCTGCTGAAATGTAAGGTTTCGCAGGGATCGAATGAAATGTAGAGCCACGGGTCGTAACACATCTGAAATGTAACGTCCACTGTTCAACGTGCCGTCAATGCGAACAAGAGGTGACCGAGACGTGTAACCAGTGGCACCCCACACCGTCATCATGCCGGGTGATACGCCGGTATAGCGATGACGAATACACGCTTCCAATGTGCGTCCACCGCGATGTCACCAAACACGGATGCGACCATCATGATGCTGTAAACAGAACCTTGATTCATCCGAAAAAATGACGTTTTGCCATTTGTGCACCCAGGTTCGTCGTTGAGTACACCATCGCAGGCGCTCCTGTCTGTGATGCAGCGTCAAGGGTAACCGCAGCCATGGTCTCCGAGCTGATAGTCCATGCTGCTGCAAACGTCGTCGAACTGTTCGTGCAGATGGTTCTTTTCTTGCAAACGTCCCCATCTGCTGACTCAGGAATCGAGACGTGGCTGCACGGTCCGTTACAGCCATGCAGATAACATGCCTGTCATCTCAACTACTAGTGATACGAGGCCGTTGGGATCCAGCACGGCGTTCCGTATTACCCTCCTGAACCCACCGATTCCATATTCTGTTAACAGTCATTGGATGTCGCCAAACGCGAGCAGCACTGTCGCGATACGATGAACTGTAATCGCGAAAGGTTACAATCCGACCTTTATCAAAGTCGGAAACGTGGTGGTACACATTTCGCCTGCTTATACGTGGCATCACAACGTTTCACCAGGCAACGCCGGTCAACTGCTGTTTGTGTATCAGAAATCGGTTGGAAACTTTCCTCATGTCAGCACGTTGTAGGTGTCGCCACCGGCGCCAACCATGTATGAATGCTGTGAAAAGCTAATCATTTACATATTACAGTATCTTCTTCCTGTCGGTTAAATTTCGCGTCCGTAGCACGTCATCTTCGTGGTGTAGCAATTTTAATGGCCAGTAGTGTATGTCACGCAATCAGTTGTCTGCTCAATTATTACTTCAATTAATAGTGTGCGGGCAGTAATGTAGTATGTTTCAGTAATGAATACAGATAAACAGAATGCTCCAATGCATGAATGGCTTAGCTGGACCCGCGCGTTGCACTTAACGTGTGAAGAAATCCCGCTGTGTATTCACCGCGTAGTCGTTCGGAATCGGTGTGCGCTTACTCGTGTCGTCGACATTCCTGTGATTCTGAAAGTTCCCGTCCGTAATGACGCCGCCCGGGTTCCGGCACTAAAAATTTTGGGGAACAATCAGAATGTGAATTTTGAACATCAAACACAAGTAACATAATTTGTACAGAGCGTCTGCATCACAGAGAGGTTGCATAATATGTCACTGACAATTCACAAATATATTACATCGTGGAAGCATCATTTCAGCAATTCTCCACAAAATTACTACTTACTGTTTTGTTGTGTTAGCTAACAAACACTATGTAATCACATCCTCGGACTTATTTCAGGTAAATTAACTAAGCACATGTCCACTTACGATCACAGGTAGCCTGCTTGTACCTTCTGAACAATCCAATGCGGTACAACAACTGCTTCGACGGACAACATCTGCGAGATATTTACGGAAAACAGGTAAGAGGAAACCCTTCAGTCTAGGGTGGTAAGACATGACTGACACTGTGCGCCACCTATGAAGCTTTCTATGGAATCACAGCTAAACTGAGAAACACTTATTTCGGTTTAGTTTAGCGAGGGGATTGTTTTGCAGTGTCCTGATATCAGTGTCGAAAATTTTTGGAAAGTTTTATCGTAATGTGTATGGTTGGAATGGACAATGGGAGTAATAGAACATTCTGGTGTTATTTCCAGAGTGAGAGATAATATTGTGACCATGTCACATTATCAGCATATTGGGGATAGGTGCAATAGTAAAGGTATGAACATTGATGATAAAGAATTCCAAGGACGCACCAGAGAAATACATGGTGGTTTGTACTACAACTGGTGCTCTCACTATAACTTAACAGAGCGCCACACTCTGTGTTACCAATCTGTACCAATGGTCTGTTCTATTTGTTAGAGGTATCTTGCCATCAACTGCAGAGAATTTGAGTGGCCGTCCTTGCAGAGGAAAAAGTAGGTGTGCACATAGTTATGTCAGTGATGTGCGGGTGCACTAATTTTTTCGCAGAATCTCTAACACAAACGTTTTAGAATCGGTTTAAGTTAGACAAAATTTTGTTTGTTTGTTACCTTGTGAGACTGATTAGCTTACACAGAATTGTGAAGCCTGCTGTCGGTGTAAAAGAAATTGGCAGTAGTACTGTGTTGTGTGACTGCTTAATTTACTTTGCGCTGCTAAACATGTGTCTTGGTTTACTGGAAGGATGTCATGAATGGCTTACTGCTTGTAACTTACTTTATGTATATAATCATCACACAATGTAATGGCATAATGTAAGGGAACTACAGTACATTAGTGAACCAACAGATGGTTCTTATCGAGAAGAAAATTGGGAGTAAATAGCAAGTAAAGTAAGTGAAGTACTCATTGACTGTTTATGAATCAGTTGTGCAATGGGGGGACGCAAAAGATGGCTATCAGCAAATGCATGGTCTTACATAACGAATTTGTTAGATCAAAGAAGCATTCGCAAAAGTTTGCACAATTTTCCGGTGATAAACAGCAATGGAAATATAGAGAACATGAAGATTCTGGAATGATGCGTTGAATCTAAGACAGAAGTAAGGGCAAAACATTCAGTAAAAGAAGAAATACTTAAATCCCATGTAGGCTCAGTCGTCACAGTCCTGGTATATGTAGTAGAAGCCCAGGAGACACAGTCACTTCTAACATCTCATAATAATCAAGCAATCATAAACGAAAGGCAGCAGAAAAGAAATAACGAATCAGAGAAAAATTACAGCAGACTTCAAAAGAAAGTATCGCTAGCATTAGCCTGGGAAACAGAATCAAGAGAAACACATAATTTTGTACCACTGAGCAGAAGTCACAATCACATCTGAGTGTAGTTCTGGACACAGAAACAGAGAAAACTTGCACAGTGAATCCCGACAGGGAGAAGCAAGGAGATCATTGGACACGACAGTCAGTTATGCATTAGAGAATTAGAGCTGTTCGACTTTAAACACTTTATCTCGGTCTGAAATTTCAGAATTATGAGCGTAATGGGAACACACTTCACCCATAAATGTGAATTACTCATTTCAGTTTGTCAATACCACCTTCATGGCCCTTGACATATCCCACCTTCATGGCCCTTGACATATCAGGTCAAATTCGTTTGTGCACTCTTTGAAGACATAGGAATGAATGAAACATGAAATGATAATGTGCAATGATTTAGTAGCATCCAGATTCATGAGTCCAGAGAAGTTCTTTGATGCTGTGGTCAGAAAGAATCAATTCTTGGATGCTCCATTCAAATACCGCTACATGAAACTGCAGACTGATTACCAGCAAATACTATCAGGAATGCTCGCAACTCGTAGTCTAGTGGCTAGCGTTGCTGCCTCTGGATCATTGGGTCCCGGGTTCGGTTCCCGGCCAGGTTGGGGATTTTTTCTGTCCGCGGACTGGGTGTTTGAGTTGTCCTCATTATCTCATCACCATCCTCATTCGTGATAGTGGCTACATTGGAGTGCGTAAAAAAAAACATTGGTGTGAGAAAAGTTTGGGACTTTGTACGGGTGCTGATGACCGCGCAGTTTAGCGGCCCACAAACCAAACATCACCAGTATCAGAAAGATGCAATGAAGATACTGTAGGATTTAAAAACATAGCTTCATGAATAAGAATTTAATTTTGACGAGCACAACGCAAGGGAGAGAAGAAGAAGTTAAGGTTGTTTCATTGATTTGGGGGAGGGGACCAAACAGCGGGTCATCTGTCCCACCGGATTAGGGAAGGATGAAGAAGGAAGTAGGCCATGCCTTGTCGATGGAACCACTCCGGCATTTGCCTGAAGTGATTTAGGGAAATAAGGAAAAACCTAAATTAGGATGGCGGGACGTGGGTTTGAACTGTTGTCCTCCCAAATACGAGTTCGGTGTGCTAACGACTGCACCACCTCGCTCGGTGAGAGGTTAAGAAAGTAATTTCAAAGGATCTCTATATTACTATAACAATAAAAGCGGTTATAACAGGAGATAGTCATTACCATTACCATCATTTTCTGTAGTCACCTGCCACAGAGAGAAGGTTGCAACAGCTATCAGAATTATAACTATGCTATAGACAGTGACCCATGCAAAATGGATCCAAACCAGATCAAGAGAGGGAACAGCTTGACATCGTAGAAATCAGACCACCTAATCCAAGGAATGACAAGCGTGGTGGTTGCTCATCACATTGGCGAAGTCTAACTGCGGGGGAGGCTGCTGTGACGCCAGCAAAGCAATTCATAATCAACCAAATAACATTGCTTATGGATGATGACACTTCAGAGATGCTACTAAAGGCGAAGGAAGTAATCACATTGCCAAATCTGAATCCTGTGATTGAAGTCACAATAGGACAAGCACAATTAA
Source organism: Schistocerca cancellata (assembly GCF_023864275.1). Taxonomy (NCBI): domain Eukaryota; kingdom Metazoa; phylum Arthropoda; class Insecta; order Orthoptera; family Acrididae; genus Schistocerca; species Schistocerca cancellata. The sequence goes on from NC_064629.1 coordinate 266,523,728, forward strand.
AAGGGATACTCAACAGCTGGAGTCCAATTTTGGTAATATCTGATACAGCATTCCAAACACGTGTCAAGAATTTTTGCTGGCCTGTGTTGTCGGAAAAGTAATGAGAATCAAAGGAGCCATAGCAGATAAATTCACAGACTAGAATTTGTTTGTGAAGGGGACAGCTAACTGACTCTAAACTTAATAATTGGTAAAGGACTGTCTGAATAATAGCCCAGCAATGTTAGATCTTGGCCGAGGGGAGGCAATTTTACAGAAAGGAAGAAAAAACGCATCCATTCTGCGGAAGAAGCTATTCGAGCATAAATTCCAGCGACCTGCTTGAAATATGCTTGAAACATGACAAGTATAGAGACTTAAAAGTAAGCAGTAACAGTAATCAAGGAAGACAATGTCACGAAGAGAAGCGGGTGATCTGACGTTAAATCGAGCATAAACTTAATGAATGGGTGGAAGAATTTCAAAACATTAGTTTGTAAGAAAGAGGAGAATTCCAAGAAACTACTAACCAATAAAGAAGACATCTCACCAAAACTGAGAACGATCAAAAACTTTCAATACACATTTAAAGTAAAAGACGATCATAAATTTTCTGTACTTCCATACAATATCCGACTTGCCTACAGCGTAAGGTGTGAAACAAATAACATACCTTACACTCAAACACACTGAAACAATTCTGGTTAACTCGATACGTCACATGACATAGTTACATGAAAAGGAACGAATTTAATTGATAGCCAAAGCGAATAAACAAACCGACATTTTGTCAATGTGAACCACTAACACTCACAATAGTAATTACACACAAGCAGTTTCCCAGACCTGAGCTATGAGATACAGTTCTGAGGGAAGGAGAATTTTTACGATGGAATGCCCCTCCCACGTTCTGCTGAAACCTCACAGCAGGACACCTAGTAGACACAATGAGAAGCCAGAGGCACTGTGTGGGTCGCTGGCAAAAGCAGCCCTTGTCCCTGCTTTTAATGACGACCCTTTGGAAAGCCTTTCTACAGGAACATTGCAGGAGATGCCAGATAAGCCTCCAGAGAAACCCAACTCAAAACTTTGGTGACTCACCGTAGCCACCTGTGTTAAAACTTGCATGAAATAAAAAGCTGTTTATCTCAGTATTATATAGTAGAAGTTAAATTTGTCCAACGAAAGAATCGACGCCTGTGATAGGCTACAAAAACTCTAGCGGGTGGAGTTATAACAAGTACAAATGCTCTGGTCAGCCGGAAAGAAAATGTGTGGCCACCAGCTTTGACATAGGCAAATTGATGACAGAGCAATTCGCTTCTTCTCTTGCAGAAAATCATCGAGTGTTTCAGCAAGGAGACTCGTGCCGTGCTCAGACTATTGCGAGAGTCATTATGTGAGCACTTGTTCACAAGCTCGTCTTAATTCATAAGGAGTTAAACTGGAAAGTCTCCTAGTATGGAGGATTGCACCGAGCACTGACAGTTAATGCTTGTGAACGATTTGAGGGCAATGACATATGCGCTATTCCAGCCAAATAGCGTGCACCATGCCAATTAACTTACCTAGGGAATAACTAGGAGTCTCAACTTCACCGAAGACGTAGGAAATATATATGACTGGTGTTTGACAGTCGAGAGAAATTTAGAATAGATCCTCAGGTTCACAGCTCGTGTTGACAGAAGCCACTGCCACTGCCGACAGAAGGTGTCCTTCCACTATGCCAGAAAGTGATATTCAGTTGACACTCAGAACTACTGTCATCTCTATCTTTCCTATTTTTTTTGTACATTCAAACATGACCTGTAGCTAAACATATTCACAACTGTTGCGCTTAACTGAAGCAGAAATGCAAGATAGCCGATCTAATGAAAAGGACTGATCAGCCACGGTAGAGTTTTTTATACTATGCATTTGCTGAATGGTTTTAATTGTGTACTTCTTTTTCGTCGCTCTTTACCGACCTCCCATTCAATTTTAGATATTTTCATTGTGCATTTTAGCGTAATTGATATCTCTGGCCCCAACTTTATTTAATGTTTTTGTATTTCTATCGACCCCCAGACATAGTCATCAACCATCCTACCATTAAAGAACCTTGTTAATAACGAAAATCTAAGATATTCATTTTTGCTAACATACAGTTACTCCTAAACCCGTACACTAATTTCTGTTAGCAATAACTTTGCCTTTACGGGGAGTGTAGTGGGACCGACATTGAGAGCATTGTCTGATTACATCACTGTCTGTACTGCTGCACTCTTCTGAACTCTGCATGCATGAGATGGTATCATCCTACCTTTCAGGCCATAGGTTCAACACCAGGTTCCTAACGCACTCACAGAACGTCCTTGCACAACTGTGGTAAAAAGTCAGATCAGAACCAGTCTCACACATGTTAGAACAGGCGTAAATTTTTTCTGTAAATTAGGAGAATATTAGAAGATGGAGTGACTGAACCTAATGTTTCAATATATAATAGATTGTTGTGGTTTGGTTATAAAAAGGATGGGTACATTCGCCTTGTTCTTGATTCTCAATAAATCAATATGATTATTGCACCAGAAATAGACAGCCCAGAGAAACTTGAAGAATTACAACGAAAATTCCACGTGATCACAATTTTTTCCCCAATAGACCTGAGATCTAGTGTTTGGCAGATTAAGTTGCATCCTTTGTGCAGGGAATACATGACGTTTCTTGCATGCGGACGATGCTTACAGTTCCGTCTCCTTCCATCTGGCCTGAACATGTCATCTGAAGCTTTTATTCACAGACTGAATGGCATCTTCGATGAGTCATTGAAACAACATGTAACAAGTTAAATCGACGTTTTATTAAGTGAAGAGAAACCACGGGGAGACCACAACAGAGTTCTAAAGGCGCTACTCACTGTCTCAAACAATAATGGAGTAAACACAAATATCGAAAAATCCGGTTTTCTGAAAAACAAAGTAGAATTCTTAGGTCACATTATTATGGCAGGAGGTATATCACCAAGCACAGATAAAATCGTGGCCATTGCGAAATTCCTGTCACCTAGAACCAAGAAAGTACTGAGAGGACTCTTACCTCTCATTAATTTTTATAAGCATTTCATAAAGGTACACACGCCTAAAACACTATGGCTGTGTGAGCTTAGTGGCAGAAACCACTCTGAGTGTAGGACACAAAAGGAGAGAGAGATTGCCAAACATTAAAGGCAGTCGTGGTGACGGCACTTATACTGTCACACTCTGATTTAATGAAAGATTTTTCTATGGCCATAAGCTGTGCTAAGACAAAACTCAGCATAATGATTTTTCAAGATTTCGAAAATAATCGAAAGTGTGAGCACAAAACCGTAGCATTTTGTTACTATGCACCGACTAAGAGCGAAAAGAATTACACTGTAACTGAACCTCAGGCACTTGCAGTTTGGACGCAAGACTAGGATATATACTGACCATAGGGTTATTGCTGACAGCACAATGGACCCTCAAAAGGTTAACGAGATGGGATTTTGTTGACGAGAATGAGACTTCTCAATCACCTATGTACCAGGGGAAAGAAATATCGTGAAATATATTCGTATTGTGCAGCTATGCATTGGCATGAGATGTTTGCAACATACGAAAATGTTTACTGGATCAGCCCGATCTCCCACTTATCATATGCAGTCATGAGCAATCCGGTTAACCAAGCACACCTCCAGGACCCGTCCAAATTTCCATTTGTCATGTAGTCACAACACCTATCCTTGTACAATTCCTGATTACTCTACAGCGAGACACATACTGCACTGTTGTTTGAGCACCTTGAAGTGCGAATACATCATTGATGGTTACAATGCCTTTGCTTATACAGTGTCTGTATCTTCACAACACATTGTGTTCTAGACATGCACGCATTTCTGAAGTAATAGACACTGCCACTAACAATTACAGCTGTGGTAAACATTACGAAATAGAGTCGCATTCTTCGGCTGTGCATTGACTTCAGCTGTTTGCTACACATGAAAACTTGTGCTGGACTGGGACTCGAACCTAGAGTTAGTATTTATCGTGAGCGGTCGCCTTAACCACTTCAGCTAACCGGGCACAGCTCCAGGACAAATCCAAACTTCAATATGTTGCACAGTCATAACTCATGCTCGCACAATTCGTGATTCCTACACATGGAGAAAAATGTTATATCATCGTTTTAGCCCATCGGGGCATGGGTACATCATTGATGGTTACAGTGTCTGTGTTTATACTGTGTCTGTATGTCCACAATACAATATCCTTCAGACATCCATGCACATCTGAATGAACAGACACTGGCACTGACAATTACAGCTGTAGTAAATATTATGAAATAGGTTCGTATTCTGCAACGGTGCATTAGTGTTAGCTGTTTGTAACACATGAATATTTCTGACAGACCAGGACTCGAACCCACTTGTCACGAGTGAGCCTTTTAACCACTTCCGCTATCCGAGCACGGCTCTAGGATCAATCCAAACTTCCATATACTCTCACAGTTCCTGATTTCCGCACAAGGAGACAAATATTATATCTAGTTATAGTCCGTCGAGGCATGAATACACAATATCTGTGTATGTACAGTGTCTATATTTTCACAATACAGTGTCCATGAACACTTGATTCAGAGATGTTGCCCCATTACAATTTGAAACACAAGTTTGACACACTGCCTGCTCACAACTTAACTGGTGGAATGCACGTATGTTGCTTACAGTTGTTATTTCAGGCAACCAACGTAGTTTCTATGCTGACGGCGCTGATACGATAGGAATGAAATCGGTCTCGGAACTTTTTGGATAGCTTTCATCTGTAGCATACGTTTGCAGTAAAGTCCACAATTTAACGAACTAGGACCTATGGTGATACATGGCAGAAATTCCGGGTTCCTAGTTACAAAGAAAAACCTTCATGACACAAGATACCTAACCTAAATATTTTTCATAACGTTCTTTATATTCTACGAGACATTTCTCACGAAACTGTCGTGCTTTGGCATTCATATTTTGTCGGTTTTGGGTAGGACAGAGGAAATTTTGTTACATTTGACTGTTGTAAAACTGATATTAAGAAACGGCAAGATTAAAGCACTCATTTTGTTTTCTTTTTCCTTTCGTTAGCCACAGACAACTGCAATTTGCTGTGGTATTAACAAGAATATCTTATTGTGGTATTTACGTTTGGTAAATGTTAATGAATTGTGAGAAATTTATTACTTTGGTCTGCTAATGGAACTGTTTCGAAAAGTTGATCAGAAACATGGGTGCTTAATGCATGGTTTCCGACGCCAGGAACATAATGTTGTATGTAATGCTTCTGCAAATTTTCTGAGGCTCTATTATTATTGCTGCGTTCATAAAAACGAAATATCTGTTGCCTTCTCTATGAATGCGCAAAAATAAATATTGTGGGATGTAAAGGTATAGGGCATCGCTGCAGGAACATAACCCTCAGCGACACTTGACCAGATTTGGAAACCAGTAAGTTGCTACTCAATTTCTTAACTATTCACTCAGAAGGTCGAAAGGACTCTACCCTGTTATGAAGGAAATAAAATAAGTCAGGCAAATTTCGAACAGGGAACTGAAATTACGTCCATAATTATGGTAGCATTCGTAGATAAGTAAAGTCTGTTGTAGTTTATATTGTCTAAACTGGTATTAATACCCAAAATATAATTAGATCTCCAGTAAATAGTGTAAGGTTACAGGTATAGTTACTCTTTGAGTATAGGTATATGTACCGTACACGTAACGGGCAAGTGCAGCACCACAGCCGCCAGGGGAACCCTCAGTGATCGATAAGCTCGGTTTGGCGCCAACCGTTACAGGCGGCACGAAAAGCAATGAGTTCTGGGGAGTCGTGGCTGGATGTCAGACGTTGTAGGACGATACATGGCCACGTGCTGTGAGAAGTTCGATAAATTCGTTAAATGTTGCAGTGTTCGTGGGAAAGAATGAGAACTCATCAATATTAGGAGCGAGCTGTTAGCAAAGATCGGTAGAAGTCCTGGTTACCTCAGAAAAGTACTAATAAGTCGAAATAAGAGTGAACTCAGTACGTGTGCTTAGAAACGTTAGGGACGTCTACTGTGCCTTGTGCTACTGAGAATAAACCTTTAAATTCTATGAAGTCAGCGTCTCCTTTCAATCCTTTCCATATCTTCTAGAAGTAACTGAGTATGAAGACTTTTAATGGCGAGTGTGGTGATTTTGGTAGGGAATGTACCGGTAGGCACACCGTCCCATTTTTAGTCTTCAGGTGCATGTTCCTTGCTAAGCTGTGCAGCACTAACAGTAGTTCGATTGACATGGTTATATCAAAGCAGCTGGTGTAAGAGAGAAACTCGGCCGTGATAGATACGAGTAAGGGAGTTGGGCATCTTACAGTTGGCGACGCGTGAAAGGACTTTTCGACCAGTAGTTATCTTCAGAGGAAATTACGGATACGAAATACGAGTGCAAACAGAAAAATGTAGTCAATGGCGGAAGAAACGCCGAACAACTTGGTTACAGAAAGCAGATGCCACGGCGCCACAAGCAGCCGACCGTGGGAACAAGAGCAGCCACAGCAAACAGCAGGCAGCCGGAGGCCGGAGAATAAGAAGTAAGGCAAACGCCTAAGGCAGTGGTTCCCGAACTTTCCGATAACGTGGACTCACTATATATTCGGAAAGTGATCTAAAGAGCCCCTTGCAATGCTGTCTGAAATTTCACGTGGTATTAAAAATGTACTAATTAGAATTGCCACAGACAAGAAAAAGATCAAGAAAAATGATGCCATTAGTAATTTATTGTAATACAGTAATAGTACAGTAATACAGAAAATATTGCATTTACTGAAATACAGTACAATAAGTATAGTAACTGAAAATCAGAGTTTTTTTAAGGAAATCCAGTGGATAAACGATGTTCTCAAATGTGGGGTCACTGACGTGAGGAATGAAATTCTATGTGTTTTTCAATAACTCCATTGAAGTAAGTTTTGTCACCAACAATCTTAGGTCCGCTGCATTATTAAGACGATTTCGTTTTAAGGTTATAATACTGCAAAGGTCAGAAAAGATCTGCTCACATAAGTAGTACGGAAAGGCATCAAATGTTGCTATGCATTTTTATACAACTCTTCATACTCACAACACACACGCAACCGAAAGGTACAAAGTTAATTTTCTTTGAAAATTTTTTTCCATGAAGGGGAAAAACATGACTTATATCATTCGTTGAGGCTGGAGGTGTGTGTTGTGATGTCCTACTTACATGCCACTCGAGTTGAACTAACGAAGAAATTGCGCGTGATAAGACTTATTATTTTATCTAGTTTTGAAAACAACTAGAGGTGAAACTGTAAAGCGACGATAAAAACTTGAAGGTGAGGGGCAGTTAAACCGCGTTTTTTGTAACCAGTCACATGATACTTGCTACTTAGGGAAAAAAAATCGAGTGTTGGTTCTCTTTGTTGCTTAACAGTACAGCAAGTCTCGAGCTTCATTGTTTATTGTTATTTTTTAGTGAACACTCATAGAAATTAAAAAAGCAGAAAATTTTTGTTGAACAATAATAAGACTGCACTACAATATGATTGTTTAAGAGTTGTTCTTACCGTTGCTGCAGAGGAAGCGGTTAAGGACCGATGTTATGTGTGAATGTCATTTTGATATTTTTAATCTTTTCATAAACTGAGTGAATCAACACCTATTTCTCTGTCGCAATCTGTCTTCCAAGACAATTTTGCATTAACTGCACCAAATGTGAACCAAGAGTTAGTCACAACGGCGGTTCTAGGAACATATTTGGGGACGGGTTTCTCATCATTCATTTAGAAATCGCAGAATTGTGGAGAGGGGGACGAGGCTTCATGTTTATAAGCAAAGGGACGACTAGTATTTTTTCTATTATAAGGAAAATGAAGCACCCTAACAAAGAAGGAAATTCTCTCATTTCTAGTAGTCTGAAGTACACTACTGGCCATTAAAATTCCTACACCAAGAAGAACAGCAGATGATAAACGGGTATTCATTGGACAAATATATTATACTAGAACTGACGTGTGATTATATTTTCACGCAATTTGGGTGCTTAGATCCTGAGAAATCAGTACCCAGAACAACCACCTCTGGCCGTAATAACGGCCTTGATACGCCTGGGCATTGAGTCAAACAGAGCTTGGATGGTGTGTACAGGTACAGCTGCCCATGCAGCTTCAACACGATACCACAGTTCATCAAGAGTAGTGACTGGCGTATTGTGACGATCCAGTTGCTCGGCCACCATTGACCAGACGTTTTCAATTGGTGAGAGATCTGGAGAATGTGCTGGCCAGGGCAGCAGTCGAACATTTTCTGTATCCAGAAAGACCCGTACAGGACCTGCAACATGCGGTCTTGCATTATTCCGCTGAAATGTAGGGTTCAAATGGTTCAAATGGCTCTGAGCACTATGGGACTCAACATCTTAGGTCATAAGTCCCCTAGAACTTAGAACTACTTAAACCTAACTAACCTAAGGACATCACACACACCCATGCCCGAGGCAGGATTCGAACCTGCGACCGTAGCAGTCCCGCGGTTCCGGACTGCAGCGCCAGAACCGCTAGACCACCGCGGCCGGCGAAATGTAGGGTTTCGCAGGGATCGAACGAAGGGTAGAGCCAAGGGTCATAACACATCTGAAATGTAACGTCCACTGTTCAAAGTGCCGTCAAGGCGAACAAGAGGTGACCGAGACGTGTAACCCCATACCATCATCTCGCCGGGTGATACGCCAGTATGGCGATGACGAATACACGCTTCCAATGTGCGTTCACCACGATGTCGCCAAACACGGATGCGACCATCATGGTGCTGTAAACAGAACCTGTATTCACCCGAAAAAATGACATTTTGCCATTCGTGCACCCAGGTTCGTCGTTGAGTACAGCATCGCAGGCGCTCCTGCCTGTGATGCAGCGTCAAGGGTAACCGCAGCCATGGTCTCCGAGCTGATAGTCCATGCTGCTGCAAACGTCGTCGAACTGTTTCTGCAGATGGTTGTTGTCTTGAAGACGCCCCCATCTGTTGACTAAGAGTCGTAACCGCACGATCCGTTACAGCCATATGGATAAGATGCCTGTCATCTCGGCTGCTAGTGATACGAGGCCGTTGGGATCCAGCACGGCGTTCCGTTTTACCCTCCTGAACCCACCGATTCCATACTCTGCTAACAGTCATTGGATCTCGACCAACGCCAGCAGCAACGTCGTGATACGATAAACCGCAATCGCGGTAGGCTACAATCCGACCTTTATCAAAGTCGGAAAAGTGATGCTACGCATTTCTCCTCCTTACACGAGGCATCACAACAACGTTTCACCAGGCAACGCCGGTCAACTGCTTTTTGTGATAGAGAAATCGGTTGGAAACTTTCCTCATGTCAACATGTTGTAGGTGTTGCCACCGGCGCCAACCTTGTGTGAATGCTGTGAAAAGCTAATTATTTGCATATCACAGCATCTTCTTCCTGTCGGTTAAATTTTGCGTCTGTAGCACGTCATCTTCGTGGTGTAGCAATTTTAATGGCCAGTAGTGTAGTAGGAAGATGGGGGCTCGAGTGCAATTTTGATATCAAATTGTTATCAAATTAACCACCGTCACCCCCAGATGACGTTATGTATTTTCTTCAGCCAGCACGTGGGTTCCGATCCCCGCCCCCTCCCCATCCCCCTCACCAACCTACTCTATTGGAGGAAATTTCGAATTTGGCGGAATTTCGAATTTTTGCGAGAATTTCAAGAATGGTGGGATTTTCCAATTTTGGTGGGAATTTAATTCTCCCAGGACTGTGATGACGTCCCACCCCACGCCCCACCCGGAAATTGGCGGAAATTAAAAGTGGCTGTGCACTTTCCAGGACTTGAACACTGGTTTTCCTGGAAGGAAAGCCCAAATCCCTCACTCACCACAACACAATGATAAAACCAGAAGCACTTGAAATTGGCAGTAGCTAATAGGAATAGAGCATCTGAACACATGGGGGACATAAGGTGGGCCCAGTAGCTCTGCAGCCTCAGTTGCAGTCGTCTGTCAGCATGAAGTGCCAGCCGAGGTCGTCCAGCGCCGCCCAGTGCAGCAGAAGCAGAATAGGAAGAAGCTGCAGAAGAGTAAGTACCCCTGCTTAATGTCTGTGTTTACTGTTACATGGGGAAGATGAGTCTTTGTGATTGTATCATTGCTTGTACCGCCTTTTTCTTCTTTGCTCATCAGTGGATGTCACGTCCTCCAGCCAGTCAGGGGCTGCAACAGCATAGTGCCCCAGCCTGCAACAATGGCAGCATCCTAGGATCCTGTTCTGCGCCTGGTCAACTTGATGGAGCACGACCATCAGCTGTCACTGTCAGTTGAAGAAACCCAGTCAGTCCCTGACTCACTCAAGTTATGAAAAGTCCCCTTAGAAAAATTTCTGAATTACTGTGCTGATAAACCTCTTACATTATTTGCTTTTCAAACAGCTGAGCAAAACTGAACGTACTCAAACATTCACTAAAGTGACACACAATACTTTTAGCGCAACGCAATCTGACTTTCAGTATCGCTACAAAGAATGGCCTTGACTAACATTAACCTATACGTTTCACAAATCACTTACCTCACAAAAATCTTGATTACTCGAACTACTGCAATACAGCGAGCGCCACTACTGCCAGCTAAAAAAAGATTCAAACTACGGAAGGCACTAACTACTGATAGGCATAGTTAGCAAATGAAAGATTTTAATAGAGAACAAACAATGTATTTACCTCAATAGTGTTCAAAAGTCATAATGTATACAGCAGTTCATGATATCCAGTATTACAAATTTCAAAATTCTGCCATCTCTCTCCTCACATCCACCACTGATGGCGGCTCCCCTCCAACTGCGCAACGCTACGCGCTGTTCACATCCAGCTGCCCAACACTACAATGGCAGACAACAATGCAAACCAGCCACAGACTGCACACAGCACAGCCAGTGATTTTTATACAGAGCGCTACGTAACGTTGCCAATAAGAAAACATAAACAGCCTACTTACAAATTCTTTTGGGCAGTGGCCAGTAATGATTTGATAAAATTTTTCATAATTACAATAACAAAGATATCAAATGCACACACTGTTTGATACAATGTTGGTCAAAAGCTAAAATTTTCTCACGGTCCATAAAGACAGTCCTGATCGTCCAACACAGTAAAATTGCAGTGTGTTTTTTTTTCTCAAAGTCTGAGCAGTAAAAGAAAATGCACAAGGAAGTAGTGGATTTCCATGCAATCTTGAAGAAGTAGTGTTGTCCTTCCAACGGAAATACAGTGCTGACTCTTGACATGCAGACGGGTAATGGGCCACAACAGAGGAAACCCACAGCAGAGTTATTCGACGTTTTGAAGAATATTGGTAGGTAGGTCATCACAGAGCAGACCCACTGTAGTCCCGGTAGAGATTACGGTATTGGTGGGCCACCAGAGATGCAGACCCACTGCAGTCCTTGTAGAAATAATGATATTGGTGGGCCATCAGAGATGCAGACCCACTGTAGTCCTTGTAGAGATGGCCAGCAGCCATCTGTTGTGACTGTGCGGGTGCACAATCACCATTGAAGAGTCTTGCGGATAATATAGCAAGTCCATAACCACCACTTGTGCACTCACAAAGTTTTGGAATTGTCCTTAGAACCAGCAATGCTGTTATCCAGTCCCTTGCTAAATTGTTAACACACGTGCAAACACTAACAGTCCCAACCTCTCACATATTGTGCATTACTATGAGCAACAGAAAGGTGTGCAGTGAAATGTAACTTACAAGTTGCTTAATTTGATGAACTGGTGTCAATTACACTTTTATAACATGAGAATACAATAACAAAGGTACAAAATACATCATTAAAGAACATAACAATACAGATAACATTTGTAGTAATAGGGGCTTTACAAAAGAATAGAAATATACATACACATCAGCGTTACAGGAATTATGAAATAAGTAAATACATAAAAGATCAGAATAATTATTGAAACATCAACTTCACACATGAGCATTAAAACAAAACAGAATAAATAATGTCTAAACATCTTTACAAAATAAATAACATATTATTAATGACAGTTATATTTGAGGGTAACAGTATTCCTCATCATAGTGAATGTAGCTTAGTATTAGAAGAGAAAAAAAATTCTATGAAACAGTACACAGAGACAGGAAGAAAACAAATACACAAGGGTACACAAACACATAGTGGGATAACACAAAAGGAAAGGACAGGGTTCGTTTTCAGTGTAACATTTGGTACTGCAGTCCAACCCAAAACTTAATTCCATAGATCTTTTTTTTCTTATTTCAACATTTGTTTCCACCAAAACAATCCTATCCAAGCATGCTTTCTGTATTTTGTTCATATCCTCTTTCAAAATTAGTTTTTCTCCACTGTACACAACTATTTTGGCCAAACCATTTTCTTATAGCTTCTCAATGCATTTCTTCCAATTCATCATAGTTAGTTTCTTATATAGTCTACCCCCTCTTAAGCTAACTTAAATCTACTGAGCTCAGATGCTAAACTAAGGGACGAGGCAATGCAGCAGCACAAAACAATTAACAAAAACAGCAATGAAAAAAATGCAGATTTGCGAAGCAAGCAGCATTATAGAAGTTAGCAAAGCAATTGCAATATTACAACTAATATAAGGCAATGTGCAGCAAACAAGAAAAATAAATCAGTAGTAAACTGCCTTAGAAGAGTAACACAAATTAAAATTCAGTAGCACTATGCCTGCCAAACAGCAGCAAAAAATGCAATAACTTATATCTAAACATGACATAGCTCAAGCAGAAAAAATATTACATTAAAGACAACAATGCAAACCAGCCACAGACTGCACACAGCACAGCCAGTGATTTTCATACAGAGCGCTAAGTAACGTTGCCAATAAGAAAACATAAACAACCTACTTACAAAGTGCACTGGCGACCCTAATCAGCATGACGCAGGTTGGTACTGGACTCCATAATCACAGAATATTCTAGTGATACTGCATAGAAAAAGTGAGAATGTAGTGGATAAGAAGATATTAGTTAAGCCATTTGCACCACTGCTGTTCACTTCAGTGTATAATTTAACCGCTAGTGGTCCGAAGTGCTTACATGTTAGTATAGGAGCAACCACTGACTGAGTGGTGTGTTGTGTTAGAGATAGAGAATACAGCTTAAAGTGTTAAAGTGCGGTTTATGGAGGTGGAATGGGATGTACTGTGTCGCACAAAAGCCCACATCAAGCAGCAGTTGACCCTTGTATATCATCTGAGCTGAGCTGTGCTGCGTTAACTCTGTCCATTACAACAGTGTACAATGACTCTGCACTCTGTGTGAAATCAGGTGGCACATCCATTTATGTACACCACTCCACCGTTAGAAACTTGTTTCGTCTACAGATAGTGCTATACACTGTGTTGAAAAGACTGAACAGATGGTTACCTTGTTTTAAAGTTGTGTGTAGAAACATTGCAGAGGATCTAAGTACGAACAATGTGCATGTAGATGACTTTGAACAGTGGGTCAATATGGTGCCAGCGAAAACTAATGTATTGCCAATAAGTTTGAGGGAAATACGTGCTGAATTCTGTGCTTACAAGAAGGCATTATTTTCTATATTCTGTACTGGTGTGTCGCGCGTAGTGGTCGCGTTGTTTCAGGCACCATGTCACGGATTGCGCGGCCCCCCGGGCATAGGTGTGAGTGTTGTCCTTAGCGTAAGTTAGTTTAACTTAGTTTAAGTAGTGTGTAAGTCTAGGGACCGATGACCTCAGCAATTTGGTCCCGTAGGAATCCCCATACATTTGAACATTTTGTATCGGTGTTAAGATAAAGAAAGACCCAGTTGATGTAGTCCATTTTGCGTTTGATTACTGGATAAAAATGTATATAGCCATTTTATGTATCTTATTCCTTACTTCTCATTATATCGCAAGAACTAAAACTACTGCCACCAGTATTTTCACTGGAAACATGCAACAGCAGAAAAGTATGTCATTGAACTAAATTCTCTGTAAAAGTCCATCGTATACCAGTACCTGACATAGTCGGTATCATGGAAGGGTATAGTGTTCATTATTTTCTATAAAAACCCATTGCACGCCAGTACCTGAAGTATCAGGTATCATGGCAGACTTTACTGTAAGCGACTGGAGCTGTGGCGGTGTGCAAGAAGACCGGAAGAAGAATGGCGTACTCTTTCCCAATACCATACGTGCAATAATTGTAGGTCCATCCAACTGCGACAAGACAAATGTTCTCATGTCACTGCTAATACATTAGTATGGAGTCCACTTTGACAATGTATGTGTATTTTGAAAAACACTGTTTCAGCCCAAATACCAACTATTAAAGGAGATATTGCAGAGTGCAGATGGTGTGACATTCACGACATTCAGTGAGAGCAGTGATATCCCTCGACCAGAAAAAGTAAAGCCAGACACAGAGTTCATATTTGACGAGGCTGCTGTGGAAAACCAAGATCAAATTCGGCTGTATTTCTGTTTCGGTCGCCATATGGCTGTTGATGTATTTTATCTGAGTCAGACAATCCAGATTCCAAAACAGCTGGTGAGGGATAATGCAAACCTAAATATAGCATTCAAACAGGAAAATCTGAATTTAAAACACATTTATCAGGCTAATGTAGGAATCGATATGTCGTTCAATGATTTTGTAGAGATATATGCAGATTGTTGGAATCACTCACAGTATGGGTTTTAAAACGAGAAAACTGAATGACGGCAGGTACAGATGAAACTTCCAGGAGTCCCTATATATATAGCCATGCAAAGAGGTGACTACATCAATACACCATGGATAAATTCGCGCACATGCTGGGAGTTCCGTTTGATAGGATTGATGTGCATAGACAAAACATTCGCTTGGACATGGACGCAAAAATTCAAACTCTGGAACGTAAAGTTATTGGCGTACGCAAGGAACTACGGATCTTCTGAGACTGAACAGTACACTGAATGAGCGGGTTAATGCAGTCGAGAAGAAAGTAAACGGCTTAACTGAAGGGGAAATAGCCGTTATTGAGACGGGGCCATTGTATGAAAGGGTTAACGTAATTGAAAAGAAAGTAGACGACTTAAGGAAAGGGAAACTAGCTGTTACAGAGAAGGGGGAGGAGCATAAGAAGAAGAAAAAGAGCGGATATATAAAACTTCGCTCTGCACGGAAATCCGATTAGTATACAACGAGATGTCGACTAAGCATAAATTCATTGACGCACGGAACACCATTCGCGAGATGTTGCGGTTGCTGAGGTTAGCGCATTTGAAGCAGGGGCAGACACAGCAAGAAACCTTTAAACCATTTACTGAATCTCTCGAAGAACTCCCAGTGAAATTCCACAACGACGATGACGCTATTGCCGATGTCATTGACCGTCACAGCAACGCTAGGATAGACAAAACATTTGATGTCAATGGTGAAAAACCATACATATTGGGCCAGATTGGGCACGCAGCCTACCACTTTAAATGTAAAAAACAATACAGATCGGTGATAGACAGTTTCAAAGAACACCTGGCCTACTGAACCTTATTTTCCTAAGACACACAAAAACTTTAAACTATTCGCCTAAAGATCTTGAAATTTATCATGAACTATTGCTTTTGACTGATCCGCATAAGAATGCAAAAAGCCGAAGCAATGTGAAATTCAAATCCACTATAAAACCTAAGTGGATGGTGAAAAAATAGCAGTGGTGAGGGTATTGACATTCAGCATAAAACAGTGAGCAATAGATTCCAGCAGTATATATATTACGACGAGCCCAATAAGCTAATAGACCAGCTACGATTGCTCATGGCATCAGCTGCCGCTGGTAGTACAGCCCATTTGAATGAAGTTATTTCAATAATTTCTGAGCTTGGGGAGAGAGAGAGAGAGAGAGAGAGAGAGAGAGAGAGAGAGAGAGAGCTATCATCGAATAAGTATGGGGACTGTAGTAAGTATGTAGAACTACACAAACCAGCACACAAAACATACCCTTGAAGATACGTTATAATTAAAGGTCTAGACGATCTGTGGCAGGCGAATCTTGTCGACATGGGGGAATATTCACGTGTGAATAACTGATTCAAGTATATTTTAATGGTAATTGATATTTATTCTAAAACTGCCTGGGCATTACCCGTGAGAGCGAAAACATGGAAGGATGTCGTGCATGTGTTTGAGGGATTGTTGAAGACGGGGACGAATCGAACCCCAGACAACTTTCAAACAGATCACGGTGGCGAGTTTCACAATAGATATTTCAAGACTGTGATGGAGCGGTATGGAATACGTCACTACTCGAGGTTCACCCACCTGAAGGCGGCCGCGCGGAGTGAACTCCCGGTTAGAGGCGCCATGTCACGGATTGCACGTCCCTCGCGCCGGAGGTTCGAGTCCTCCCTCGGGCATGGGTGCGTGTGTTGTTCTTATCATAAGTCAATTTAAATAGTGTGTAATTCTAGGGACCGATGACCTCAGCAGTTTGGTCCATTAGGAATTCACACAAATTTTTTGAACCCGAAGGCGAGTATCGTGGAATGTCTGAACAGAACAGTGAAAACCCAAATGTCGATGCAATTCAATCTTCGTGACTCACACAATGGAACTGATACCCTCCCTTAAATAATTGCACAGTATAATCAAAACAAACATCGCACAATATAAATGAGACTGTTCGATGTTCATGATAATAGACTTCTAGATATAGTATAGAATCGTATCGAAATAATAATTTCGCGCAAACAGCAATTTAATGTAGGTGATTAAGTACGTATTTCAAAACACAAGACGGACTTTGACAAGTCATACATGCCAAACTGGTCAATCGAGATATTCACAGGGTCCAAAATGCAGAGAACGAATCGTAGAACCTACCTCTTAAAGGAAAGCAACGGTGCTGAAATGGCAGGATGGTTTTAGACAGAAGAGCTAGGGAAGAGCTCGGAACCAGATACGTATCTCGTAGAGAGGGTCACATGGCGTCGAGGGAATAGAGCTTTAGATAATCATACACCAGGAATACTTCTCGCGTAAACCTTATGCTTCATCGACATTTAAGAACAATGAAATTAGTATTGTCATCCAGCACCAACATTCGTTAACTTTTCCATACAAGAGTTTCATATACATTTGGATGGATCATAAAAAAAAGATGGTAGTCTCACAGTCGAATTCAAGCTTACACGTAATGCTTTAGCATTCCTGTTCCAGGTGTCACAGCAAGCTGTTGTTGTGGCGGTGTTGGTGGCACCTCTGTAACATACGAATAATGGAACAAAATTAAGTACAATGCTCAATATTTTTTAAATATATGCTGTAAACAAACAACAACAATGAAGTACATCAGCATTGCAGAATAATAATATGCTGTAATGATGACGGTCATGTGATAATCGCCTTTTACACTCTGTGTCCCAGACTTGAGCAGTTCAGTCGATCTTTCTGCTAGTTCTCCCACCCATTCCAATGTCTCCACCTCCTCTTCCAGAAGGGACAGGTCGCTCTGCCTTTCAGTAGCCATCTCACACTCCCATTCCGGTAGTCTACTATCGCCGGAAGTGTTGTTGTGTAGCCACCTATCCACCTTATCTAAGTAGTCTGCAACAAGATATTGATATTAAGAAAAAACAACAACAAATCTGTACTGAATTCAGCTTGCAGAGAGATACTGATTATACATAACTACGAAAAAATAAAAATAAGAAGTCCATACCAGATGGAAGTGATGACTCCTGGTCATCATTCTCGATGCATACCCCTACTAGAATCTCATCCTCCTCTTGATCTATAGCAACATCTACAACAATGAGTAAGATATGCCTATCACAACTGTATACAATGAAAAAAAAAGTCTAACAGCAATTCATTACAAATGTACTTACGTTCTTGCTGCATTTCGGCCTCCAGCAGCCGCCCAATGTCCGTCAACTGCCACTCTAATGTTGCAAAAGCGCGATCAAACATTTTATAAACACATGTTACGATCTGAATACATCAACAGCTATTTTATGAACATGTAAACTATCACACAGAATTTGGAGATGTACTTACATGATGGTAGCACAAACTCTTCCACCTACTGGAGCTTATCAACTTCCAGCTGCTGCTGCTCTAATGCTAGAACAACAGTAGAAATATTATAAGCACTTGTTACGATTTGAATACCTTAAGAGATGTTTTCTGAACATGTAAACTATCACGCACAGAGTTTTAAGTTTACATGATGGTAGCACAACGTCTTCCGCTTGCTGGCGACTTTCTGCTTCCAGGTAACTCAGCCAAAATTTTGGGAATGAATGCTGCAATAGCAAGACAAGAAGAACATTTATAACCACTTGTTACGAAAATGTATCACAATTTCGATAACTTTGAATACTTTGTTCAAAATTTTATATCTGTAGCATTCTGAACTCACAATTTTTTTTTGTGAACACTTGCATAGCAATTGGCAGAAGCTTGGCCATTTCCCACCACTACTACCGCTGGCATCACTGCTGGCTGATAGTTTCACACTGTAGGAATCACATGGACACAACTAGGCACTGTCAAAGACTGATGACGAGTGTAATGGGAGTTGGGCTTTATATACCTTCAGACTCCACCCTCTATTTTGCAGAGGGCCAATAAGAAGTCAGAATGCTGTACCAGCAACTAACTTGCCTTCTTTTTTCTTCACGCAGACTTGCTACAGGTGTGTGAGCAACAGACCCCATCTGTCGGGCAGAAAAAAAATCTGAGATGAACATCCTTCGTTTGTTTGCAAGTGGCTGGAAAAGTGGACGCAGCTGCTACCTTTAGAAAAACACTATTTGTTTATTCTGAGGTAAACAGATAGCTTGATACTTCTGACATCAGCAACATCCGTCGAAATACACGTTGCTGAAGAGTTCTCGGGCTTCCTGCCGGGTGGCGGTGTCTTCAAACAGCGACGTTTCGACGAGTGACATACTCATCGTCTTCTGGCGAAGTGACAAGACTCTTTTGATGCCGGTCCCTTTATACGTGCAACATGTCCCTCGCCACCCGGCCGCGGGAGATTGGGTCCAGGGGAGCCGGCGGGCGGGGTGGAGGGAGAAGGGGGTGCGCCGTTCGTGTCTCCGTCAGAGCATTCCGCTCGCGTCTCGCGAGCTGGACGGTTCTTGGTGCGCTCACGGCGTATTGCGGCCAATGCTGGATTCCAGGCCGCGATAAGTTGATAACCTTCGTCCCTGTTCACAAGATTCTCGTGGACCCGTATTTCCATCGATTCTTTCATGACGCTGTCCCAATAGCTCCTGGCTCGGCACAGCACCCTGGTGTTCTCGAAATCAAAGGTGTGGTTTTCTTTGATGCTATGTTCAGCTATAGCAGATTTCTCTGTCTGTCCAAGTCGGTCGTGTCTGATATGTTTCTCGCACCTTTTCGATACGCAGCGCTGCGTTTGTCCAATGTACTATACACCACATTCCCTGGCAGTGCTACACTACTGGCCATTAAAATTGCTACACCAAGCAGAAATGCATATGATAAACTGGTATTCATTGGACAAATATATTATACTAGAACTGACATGTGATTACATTTTCACGCAATTTGGGTGCATAGATCCTGAGAAATCAGTACCCAGAACAACCACCTCCGGCCGTAATAACGGCCTTAATACGACTGTTCATTGAGTCAAACAGAGCTTGGATAGCGTGTACAGGTACAGCTGCCCATGCAGCTTCAACACGATACCACAGTTCATCAAGAATAGTGACTGGCGTATTGTGACGAGCCAGTTGCTCGGCCACCATTGACCAGACGTTTTCAATTGGTGAGAGATCTGGAGAATGTGCTGGTCAGGGCAGCAGTCGAACATTTTCTGTATCCAAAAAGGCCGTACAGGACCTGCAACAGGCGGTCGTGCATTATACTGCTGAAATGTAGGGTTTCGCAGGGATCGAATGAAGGGTAGAGCCACGGGTTGTAACACATTTGAAATGTAACGTCCACTGTTCAAAGTGCCGTCAATGCGAACAAGAGGTGACCGAGACGTGTAACCAATGGCACCGAACACCGTCATCACGCCGGGTGATACGCCAGTATAGCGATGACGAATACACGCTTCCAGTGTGCGTTCACTACGATGTCGCCAAACACGGATGTGACCATCATGATGCTGTAAACAGAACCAGGATTCGTCCGAAAAAAATGACGTTTTGCCATTCGTGCACCTAGGTTCGTCGTTGAGTTCACCATCGCAGGCGCTCCTGCCTGTGATGCAGCGTCAAGGGTAACCGCAGCCATGGTCTCCGAGCTGATAGTCCATGCTGCTGCAAACGTTGTCGAACTGTTCGTGCAGGTGGTTGTTGTCTTGCAAACGTCCCCATCTGTTGACTCAGGGATTGAGACGTGACTGAACGATCGGTTACAGCCATGCGGATAAGATGCCTGTCATCTCGGCTGCTAGTGATACGAGGCCGTTGGGATCCTGCACGGCGTTCCGTATTGCCCTCCTGAACCCACCGATTCCATATTCTGCTAACAGTCATTGGATCTTCACCAACGCGAGCAGCAGTGTCGCGATACGATAAACCGCAATCGCGATAGGCTACAATCCGACTTTGATAAAAGTCGGAAACGTGATGGTACGCATTCCTCCTCCTTGCACGAGGCATCACAACAACGTTTCACCAGGCAACGCCGGTCAACTGCTGTTTGTGTATGAGCAGCACGTTGTAGGTGTCGCCACCGGCGCCAACCTTGTGTGAATGCTCTGAGAAGCTAATCATTTGCATATCACAAGATCTTCCTGTCGGTTAAATTTCGAGTCTGCAGCACGTCATCTTCGTGGTGTAACGATTTTAATGTCCAGTAGTGTATATACGCCAGGTATGTTGAGTTTGAGTGGGTCTTTAGCTGAGCCCAGCAGCTGTTTCGTCTTCGGCGGCGGTCGGAAGACAGTATTTATGTTCGATTTTCTCAGTAGCCTCCCGATTTTGGCTTAAAAAACTCACAATTAACACTGGATGCGATTATTTGTAACGGGAGAATAAGAACTCTTCAGAAAATTTGTACTCTTTATTGCTTGTTAGTAATAATGTTCTGTTTTGTGCGACGTAAAATTAAATAGAGGAAACATCGAACCAGTAAAGGCAAGTGAGAAGCAAAACAGTACACATTTCTTCAATCCTTAGGTTCAAATGGCTCTGAGCACTATGGGACTTAAGTTCTGAGGTCATCAGTCCCCTAGAACTTAGAACTACTTAAACCTAACTAACCTAAGGACATCACACACATCCATGCCCGAGGCAGGATTCGAACCTGGTACCGTAGCAATCCTTAGGTCCCAGCATTTTTTCTCTCTAATCTTGTTACAACTTTACACGGTGAGCTTTCCTTTTTGCGAAAGTATCTATTACCTCATCAAAGTTCGTCAAACGTTTTGCTACATGAAAACTCAAAATGTCATTGTCTAATACGAAAAAGTTGTTGATATCGTGTGGTTTCTCGACTTGATTACGTGTATTTTGGCACTGTCTGCTAGATAAAACAAAACCGAACTTTCTAATATTGCAGCAGTTGTAATACACGCCAAATAAGCGAGACTGATTTCGCACAAATGGTCATCTTTATCTACCTCATTTACATAAATAACACGACAGAATATAATTTCCAAAGCAGATAGTTGTATAGTCGTCGCCGGGAGGCATGGGCAGTGTGACAACCTGAATGATGACAAGCTCAGCTGGCTCCCTGCTACCCAGCAGCCTCTGTTTTGCGAGCCTCGCTAGAGAGCAGGGTCAGCGTTCAGCAGAGACTGGAGGGGAGACTGCAGCCAATGCCACAGTCAGCCGAGCAGAATGCAGCTGATAGCTGCCTGGCTGCTACCACTTTACTCGTGCACGAGCACGACATCGGCGGAGGTAGACATCGACGGAGGTGATACCACGTTGTGAAACGTGCGCGGGACCCCAATGAGTCAATTAAAACCCAGTGCGTAGTGATAAGAAAAAGAAAGGATGGTTATGGGGTAAAACCACAAATATACTGGGTGATCAAAAAGTCAGTATAATGTTGAAAACTGAATAAATCACGAATAATGTAGATAGAGAGGTACAAATTGACACACATCCTTGGAATGATATGGGGTTTTATTAGAACCAAAAAAAAAACAAAAGTTCAAAAATTTCCGACAGATGGCGCTTCATCTGATCAGAATAGCAATAATTAGCATAACAAAGTAAGAAAATGCAAAGATGATGTTCTTTATAGGAAATGCTCAATATGTCCACCATCATTCCTCAACAATAGCTGTAGTCGAGGAATAATGTTGTGAACAGCACTGTAAAGCATGTCCGGAGTTATGGTGAGGCATTGGCGTCAGATGTTGTCTTTCAGCATCTCTAGAGATGTCGGTCGATCACGATACACTTGCGACTTCAGGTGACCCAAAAGTCAATAATCGCACGGACTGAGGTCTGGAGACCTGGGAGGCCAAGCATGACGAAAGTGGTGGCTGAGCACACGATCATCACCAAACGACGCACGCAAGAGATCTTTCACCCGTCAAGCAATATGGGGTGGAGCGCCATCCTGCATAAACATCGTACGTTCCAGCAGGTGTTTATCAGCCAGGCTGGGGATGATGCGCTTCTGTAACATATCGGCGTACCTCTCACCAGTCATGGTAGCAGTTACTGACGTTTTGCTGTCCAGCGCCATCTGTCGGACATTTTGTGAACTTTGTTTTTTTGTTCTAATAAAACCCCATGTCATTCCAAGCATGTGTGTCAATTTTTACCTCTCTATCTACATTATTCCATGGTTTATTAAGTTTTCAAATTTATACTGATTTTTTGATCACCCTGTATATCTTAGTTGTTTAATGCAAATGTCAACAGCAAAAAGTAATAACGTTCAATTTATTGAAAATGTATAAATGAAATAAAAATAACTGCCATATTGAGCTAAATCAAATATTCGCCTAATTTAAATTTTTGAGACATAAACTGCTTCTAATTTCTACGAGTGATGTGTTTTATTAAGATACAATTTGATAGTTTAGTTAACTGTCAAATAAATGACGAAATGTAATGCAATTACTTCGCAATTTTGAAAATAAAATATAATGCATATAATTCCTTTCGCTTGTATTTGTAAATAATATTCCTGTATACGAGGAATTTTACCTTGTTCGCTGTTTGAATCACCATATAGATTGGACATTGTTTCTGATATTTGCTTTTTTGGACTATTGTGAATTTTTTTTGGGTTTTGAATTATGTGAAATGGGATGATTTTTCGAATTTCTTGAAATTGATTGATGACATCATTGTAGTAATTTTCCTCAGACTTTGTGTAAGGGGAATTTTCTTCCATTCCATCCCCTCGGGGGGGATTATTATCCTTCTTTTTTTTTCAAAATATATCTTGAAAACTTTTAAGTTGGGGGACGTAAGGTTACAGATATAGTCACTATTGAGTATTTACATCTGTACCTTACCCGTAGCGGCCTAGTGCAGCAGCACTGCCGCCAGGGGAATCCTTAATGATCGAGAAGTTTCGTCCGGCGCCAGCCATAACGACCGGCTCGGAAGGCAATGTGTAGTGGGGAGCTGTGACTGTTTGTCAGACGTGGTGGAACGATTCACGTCCGCCTTCCGTGAGAAGTTCGATAAATCAGTTAAATGTTGCAGTGTTCATGGACGGTATTGAGAACTCGTCAATATTAGCAGCGAGTTGATAGCAAAGACCGATAGAAGCAATGGTTATCTCATAAAGGTAATAAATGATAAGTCAAAAAAAGAGTGAACTCCGTACGTGTGGGTAGAAACGTTAGGAACGTGTTCCGTGCCTCGTTGTAGAGAAAATAAACCTTTTATTTCTATTAAGACAGTGTTTCGTTTCGCATTCTTTTCATATCTATTAAAACTAACCGAGTTTGAAGATTTTTAATGGCAGGTGTTGTGATTTTGGTAGGGCATGTACCGGTAGACATACAGTCTCATTTTTGTCTTCAAATGCGTGTTCCTTGGGAGTAGGATGCCCAATCTAAGCTGTGCAGCATTAACAGTGGTCCGATTACTGTGGTTATATCAACACAGCTGGTTTTAGAGAGAAACTTGGCAACGATAGATACGAATAAAGGAGTAGGCATCTTACAACAGTCCTGTTCAAAGGAAATAAAATGTCCCTCCAACGTCACGAACAGTCCTTACCATTCACTACTCTTTGGTGGCGCAAATTTCCATGATTGACCCATAAGCACCAGTTGAGTTATACAAGGATGGAGTGGAAATTTGCACTGGTCATTTTGAATGAACCCTCCATGTATACGCCTAAAGAGATTTAGGGAAACAACGAAACCTTAAATCAGTGTGACTGGACTGGGATTTGAAATTTGCTCCTCTGAACTAGCTGTCCTCTGCTATAGTTCTCCGCCATATCATTTCACTTTAGCATAAAACATCATCTGGTGAAAGTAGGGAGAACGAAAAGTAGGCCGTCAGTGTAGTTCAGATTCAGACACTCATTTGATTTTCCCGGTCGAGTGACAGAATTATTATATTCGAGATTACATAGTCTCTGGAGGGAAATTCTCTAGTGTTGAGTCATTCGAAAATAGGTGCTCCGTCTTGTTATCTGAGGGTCTGAGCGGAAGGAATTTAGCGTTCTAACGCTAGTGACACACATGCCTCTTGTCGGTATTCAGTGAATCAGCGTACGGAAGGCGCAAGGCTGAGTCGGCAGCTTGCGGGTAGGGTGGGGTAGGGGTGGGGTTGTTTGAAGGCGTTCCACAGCGCGACTCAGTCGACAGCAGTCGCTTGGACGAGGAGGAGAGCAGAGGCAGTGGCCACTACAAATATACGGGTGCTTATTCTTTTGGTAAGTACAAAACTTAGGAAATTATTGACTATTTGTTACTTATATTATGTGCAAATAGGCGCGTAGCAAACTTCCTAATTTATAGTTGATTGAGACTAACGTGATGGCATCATTGTTTCTATTCAGTTGTTAGACCCTAGGTTGTCTGTTTTCCAAAAGTGAAAGCAGTCTTACGTTTAAAAATTCAACGTATACAACAAAACCTTTTTTTGGTACATTGTTTTTATACTTATTAAGCTGCCACATATGTTGTTCATGTTTCACCGGTGTGACGTGATAGATTTATTTCATAGGACGTTTACCGAAGTGAATGTTAGGCAAGACACAGTAATGCCCATACGAAATCTCTTTTGTACAAAAGTAATCGTAGATCTGGCACAGAAATTTCCACATCTGCGCATCGGATTGTCGATGGGCAGCCTCTTTTCAACAAGACAAATACACGGCAGCGTCAATCTATTGAAATTGAGGAACATGCGCTTTGAGAATATTTTATCTAGATGTTGAGACTGAAATAAAAGCAAGTGATAATTATTTATACAAGATATGCGAAATTAAGACTTTCTTTGTTACGCAGTGTATACTCTATTAGACCTTTTGTTTGCTGTAAGTTAGTCTTATAGTTGTTACTAAATTTTAAGTGTAAGGACTCGCTTCTTCTTGCACTATTTTCCAATTTATCGTTATGTGCAGTACAGCTAAGTGTTAAAGTAACAACATTTTTGTTATGCACGTCTGGAAGCAGTTCTGTAATAAAGGAGAGTAATTCTGCTTAAAATATGCATGTATCTGAGCAATGTTTTAAGCGTTGCAGTATAACACATTGTATATTACGAAATACAAGCACAGTAACAAAATGGACGAAACATTAGCCCGCACAGGATATTCCCAAATCCAGACATATGATGATGAACTTCATTACGTAAGGAGTGAATTAACGGTTGTTTTCCTATTATGTTTTTCTTGTATTTGATACAGATTAGCTTCAGGATATTGATGTACAGAAATCACAATCGCGCTCTGGCTGTATATTTGTAATGTTGTACATATATTTCTCACGAGTGACACACAAACCATGACTTTCTAATGAACAACTCTTGGATCTCAAATTGAGTACCAGTGTTTGATCACCGCAACGCTTCGATGAGTGTCATACTGATGATCTTCTAGCGAAGTATAGAGATATTGTGAATGCTTGGCCATTCTTGGAATTCGGAGGCAACAGCTGACCACACCGTAATCTGACATGCCATCACCCCATATTTCGTGGCAATCCAAAACGAACTCTTCATCTCTGAACTTTTTAGATTTCCTCCGTCAATCTTATCTGGTATAGATTACATACGGCACAGAAGTGCTGTAGAGGAGGACAGACGAGATTAGCGTAGGCAGCATTTTCATTAGATTCATTGCAAGTTCTAAGTGTTCAGCCTATAAAACGCAGCCTTTGATTTGCCCTCCTCACAACAATTTCCTAGTGTAAGTTCTAACTTAAGTTGGTAATCACGAAGCATTTAGTTAAATCTAAAATCTTTACATTTGTGTTATTTAGCGTGAAACCGAAGTGTACAGGAATTTTTTAGAACTTACGTGGAGGACTTCACACTTTCTGTTGTTTAGTGTAAATTTCGATAGCACTTCGTAGCGGACGCCAGATATCACTTCTGTTTCACAGTATGATTTTTGTCAGTTACAACGAAGTGTGACCTCTGTGACAAGAAATCACGAATACAGTCACACAGCTGAGACGATGACGAATAGGCAAGCAATTTGATTAGAAGCTGCTTGTGATAAACGATGTCATTACCTTCTGTAAATCAAAAAATAAGGAATGCTGATAGCACTCATTATTTTGTGCTACTAAAGAGCCAGGTGTGTTTCACCTGAATGTTTTTTTTTTTTTGTCTATGTGGCCTTTGTGTCAATAGATCGTTTCCTTCGAGGTATTTCATGATGTTCAAACACAATGTATGGTCCAAAATTCTACTGAAAATCGATCAGTGACATGGGTCTATAATGCAAAGGATTTCATCTATTTCCTTTCTTGTATACTGGTGTAGCTTGTGCAGCTTTCTAGTCTTTATGTAAAGATCTGTCGTTGTCCGCTTGGTTCTATACGACTGATCCAAATGGAACTATTTCATCAAGATACTTTGAAAGGAACATAACTGGTATGTAATGTGGACTGGAAGAATTGCTCTTGTTGAGTGACTGAAGTTGATTCGTTAGAACGAAGAAACCTACTTCTAAGTTACCCGTGATGGTCGCTGATCTTTATTCGAACTAGAATAATTATGGCTTCTTCTTTGCTGTAAAAAATTCATTGCTTAGTAACTCCACCTTAGCGCTGCTGGCGCTGTCTTCGGCAACATTATCATTGCTACCACGCAATGAATGCGATTTGCGGCTTGTATACATTATATATGAATAGGATCTCTTTGGATTTTATGTCATATTTGGAGACAGTTTCGTTGTTAAAATTTATTAGGTTATGGGATGGAATGATTACTTAGGCTCTATCGTAGGTAAATAAGTTGATAGACTTGGGTTCATCGATAAAATACTAGGAAAATGCAGTGGGACTTCGTAGAAGACTGCTTCGAAAACACTCGTAGAACCCATCTAAGAGAATTTTTGTCAAGCGTATAGGACCAATATCAAATTGAACAAATGTAGTATTCTGAGTGTATACAAAAAAGACCAACATGAATGGTCACAGGTTTGTTTGAATCACGGGACAGCGTTACAGAAATGTAAAAGAAACTAAAATGACTGGTAATAGTAAAAGGACGCAAATATCCCAGGAAAAAGTTATGTTTTAATCAGAAGCGGTACTTGGAGCATTTCCTAGGTCCATACTATCTAGCAGATACATAATGGAATATCTGAAACTAGCATAAAAAAAAGCAAGAACCTCTATTACTCCGTTTGGCATTTGGCTGTAGCCCTACATCTTCGGATAGTGCTGTACTGATCCATAGAATATTACTGGACCAAATGTACAAATTGCACTGTAATTTGTTCCAGAAAGAGATATAGAATATTGCTTAATACTGCTGCCTTCGCAGATGAAGTCCATTGTTATACCCGATGATATGTCATGAGAGCAGCGCCCTAATGTTCGACTCCGCACTAGAGACAGACGCAGTGACCGTTTCTCTATGTGGGGATTGGATCTGGCAAATCCGATGGCCAGCATTCCAGAAAGTACCTTGGCTGACTACTTCACTTGAGTAAGCGCCAAGATGTTCAAACGCCTTACTATCATCAGTTCTTAGACGATAACAAAATTTTGTAGTGTACACATTTACGGATGAGAATGCCAAACCGGAATGAGAGGAATCAATAATTCTATAGTTCGCTGAGAGAAATGAGCGGTTTTCGGTTAAAATGCCATAGAAATCTCGCTCTGGCTCCACGTCTATTTCGGATTTGATACAGTCATTGGTTTCCATGGCTTAACTACTTGAGAAGGTTCTCTTTTGGAAGAAAGTTAGTTACTTCATTGGCACATCGTCGAATGTTGATAACTGAATGCGTAGGATCGCGATATTTGCGCTGGTTACTGTAAAAATCAACAAAATGTTTGTACGGAATTAGCTGACTAGTACGATTCTTACTGAGCTTATTTGAACAGTGTCAATTACGTGATCGTATAGCCAGGAGCATACACTGGATTTTTCTTCGTTAAATGATTTGCATCGTTTCAGGTTCAAGAGAGTAACAATATTGGTTTGAATCAATGTTTATTTCAGTTTAGACACAGTCAGTGTGTTCCATGGCCTTACAATTTCAGAATGTTTGCGTACCATTAGCTGACGAGTGCGAATCTTATAGTACTTATTTGAACAGTTGCGGTTACATTCTCGTAAGTCCCGGGGCATACAATCAATTGTTCCGTCGACTCAACTGTTTAGTCGAAGTCGATGAGCATTAAGATTTCAGCTCGATTAAATTGTCGAATGGGAAGAGTAAACGCCATGAATCCACAGCTGAGTTACCACTGCATCCTATGCTTCGGGCCTGGCCCTTGCTACAAGTGGTTGCGCATCACGCCAGTCGAGTTCCCCACTTCTCAGAATGTCGGCGAAGCGCGGAGAGTACGAGGAAAACGAAACTGCTATCGCAGTACTGAAGTTCCAAGAATACGGCAGTCCGTGCATTAATGAAAGTGTTTCTGAAACTCCGCGCACATTACGAACTCGGTCACGGTTTAGTGGAATAACTATTGCGTGCATTGTGATCGTTGTTGCAGTTAAATATTTTAAGAACTGTATAATTAACTGGAGATACAGCTGCTGTGATTTGGGTTTTATAATACTCAATACATAGCCCCTGCCCCCGTCACAACACTGAGATCTGGATGTTTTCATTTACCGTCCCTTTTCTTGTCCCCTCACATTCTGAATTCTTGAGGGAAGTCATCAGTAACGTTACTTTTTATTTACCAATAGTCTTTTCACAAAACAAA
Source organism: Schistocerca cancellata (assembly GCF_023864275.1). Lineage (NCBI taxonomy): Eukaryota > Metazoa > Arthropoda > Insecta > Orthoptera > Acrididae > Schistocerca > Schistocerca cancellata. The sequence continues at coordinate 266,553,078 of NC_064629.1, forward strand.
TCTACGTACTTTATGTGTGATAGAAACATGTTGAATGTGTGTGAACAGTAACGTTGTCAAAAGTCTGTCATTGAAACTACTGTGTTGAATGTGCTATTTTTGATGTAGTTTAACGCAGACTATGATGGCCCTTTAAGTCAGATTACACTCCAACAGCTCATCCTGAAAATAACAAGAGGACAACCAAATTCGACCCTCCCTCTAGATCACAAACGGAGTGAGCATAGGTATAAAATAATTTAAGATTAATCATTTTTCGTTTGCAGTATCACAGACGTCCGCCATCGCACTTGCAGATGTACTTTAGACTGACGACAAAGTAGGTTCTGATGTTTTAACTCATTTAAATTTCCCACGTACGCGAGGCTTTTCAGGTTAGGAATTTTCTACTCAACAGGGAGCAAATGAGTAAACAAGTGTTCTCAACTGAACGAGTTTTATTCCGCTCATGTGTTTGTTTCTTCCGTTTCTCAGTCGAAATGACTTAGCCTCAGGCATCAGCTGGCACAAATGACACAATCCATACTGGGGACGATTATGAATGCAATACGCAGACATAGTTGGAACTAAAACTGAGACAGCAAGTATTTTCGGAAGACGAACAAACTATTTTTCATTTGAGTAATTCTAGGAGTTTCTATAGATAAACATAACCATTCCACAGAACCGCAAAAGAAAATTGATTATTGAAACGGTAAGGTTTGAAAACGGTTGTGCGTGGTTGTTCAATAAATTTTTAACGCACGAAAACAGCGATTACGACTGCAAAATGCTAGTGAACCGAGAAAAAAGAAATATCGTGTAGACCTTCTTCAAAAGTAGAGTCATCTTTTAAGGTGTTATGCTGCAACGTAGACGTCATACCATTCTATCCTTACTTAAGACGACAGGCTGCTATTAAAATATCACCCAGCCTAAAAAAGGACGAGTACACTCAAGCATGGAGATTTTGTCCATGCTATCAGTTCAGTTACCCTCAGTCACCAATAAAAATATCTGCACGTATACCCCTTACATCCTATAAAGGGAGTTTCCAAGTTCGTCCAGTTGCCCAACAGATTACCTTACCAACGGATGCTGTTTAGAGATTACTACAAACACATGGAATACTGTAGGCAAACGATAAGGAACCTCAAGAACACCTCAATTCAGTGCCAATCTTCTTGCAGTTTGTATGTTGTTCTCTTTGTTCTGAACTCGAAATTACTTAGGTGAGGTGTAACTTTTGTACTGCATTAAAAAAATTAAATATACATTTCCAGTCATGGCTTTGTCATATCAAAATACGTAACTTAAATCATTTACTAACTTCACAATATACAGTGTGTATGCGATAGCTGTTTAAAATTTCCCGCAATGGTGTAGGGGTAGTCGAGGCGAAGAATGTGTCGTATAACACTTGCGGTCAGTCTAGCCGGAAGACAACTTTAAACTGGTCTACAAAATCCATCAAGTCACAGCGTACGCACGCGGCGCGAGATTTTTAATATCCTCTCGACCTCTTGTGCCACCCGTTTTCGTTATCATCAGTAAGTTAAACTAAGAGCAACTAAAGGACGGTTTTTAACACGTCATGCAAAAAGTAATCATGTTTCCAGTTTCATTTAAACTTACCTCTTACGAGCACAGTCGTCTCGCAGGAAGACAGCCATAGAAAATAAAAACCATTTAATACTTAATTTTACGCTGCTAAAATTCACTTAATCTTGAGCTAACATTTACAAAACGTCAGTTTTAGAATCAGTAGGTCCTCCACTAAGCTGGTGGCGTAAGAGGACGAGAGGGTATTAACTCTCACGTGGCGTGTATGCACTGAAGCTTAGGTGGCATTTGTTGTCCAACTTGAGGTTGCTTCTCGACATGATAGACAGGTATATTACGTCAAATATTTCGTTTCAACTTCCTCCACACCAGTGTGGTACAGTGTAAACAGTTATTGTTTACATCCTATGTACTGTATGTACGCCGTTCAGATACAATTCCTGCTTGTGACACAGCAGTTAACTGCCGATATACTTCTTGGTTCGTGTAGACTACGTGCAGTGGATACGCACAAGACAAAGTATGATAAATTCACATGGCATCAGTCACCCATCCAACCAAGCTGGGAAGAAATACCATCTTTCCCTACTTACGACCCACCTGTTACCTGGTTCATTGCTGAAACTCCCCGGGCAATTTGTGAACAATTTTCTTCGTTTAGACCAAGCATTTACATGAAATCTTTATAATGTGATAATTTTAAGTACGAATTAGTTAGTAATGTGATCTTCAGTGTTGCTATTTTTGAGCTAAATGAATTTGCGATAGTCCCACAAATATTACTTTGCGTGAAAGTAGTACATAACTTTTCACTTCCTTTTACCGGTATCTGTACGTCGTTTGATTTTTCCGTTCACATCGAAAAGTCGCTCTGTGTATTACCGGCCAACTATTCCTACCAGTATGGACTGAATCAGGATGGCAAAATGACAGTAAAATCGTTAATTTGACATTTGGTCTTAAGAAGTAAAATCTGAACCAGCAGAGAGGTGTAAAGTATGCTTTGTTGTGAGAGCACCGAGCATGTACTGTGCTTCAGGCGTTGATAGCTGGGACAGTGCTGGGGCCCGAGATGGAGGAGGAGCAGCAGCAGCAGCAGCAGCAGCAGCCGCAGCCTGACCCGAGGAGGCCTCGTCCACCCCCGCCTGCTCCCCCGCGGCCGAGGCCACCAGTGCCACCCCCGCAGCCTCCGCAGCCACCACCAGCTCCACCTGCTGGACCCAAGATGGTGGTTATCGGTAGTCGGGTTTATCAGCTAGTCCATCTGGGAACCTATGTAATCAAACCGTAAGTATTTATTTTTGTCATGTTCGTCAAAAAGTTATTAATACATCTCTTTACGCCTCAGATATATCACAAAATTTGCTTATACGTAGTGGAATCTACATATCACAGTACTTTATTCTACTTCTTATACAAGCCTCCGTAGTTTCAGTTACTAACGTACAGCAATGCGTTTACACTAGAACCAGAGGATCCCTATTCGTAACCAATCAGTGGACAAACTTCTCTATACAATATCACTAATGGTAGTGAAAATAGCAATACCAAAATGTATACGTCTTATTGAAATGAATGTTATAACGCAGAGCAGGTATATGGAACGCGCATACGATCAGGATTACAAAAACGAGCATGACTTCTTCTTTTGAAACATTCTTCTACTAGGGAATGGGGAAACAGTAGGAGGGACTAGACCCCTTTCGTTATCACTCGTTTTATTTAAGTCATATCAACAAATTCCTTTAAAACAACAATATCTTACTCCTGATTACTTTTAGGTAATAAGAATAGTAAGTCACAAGAATTTAGTGAATCTGCTACCAATGTCCTTTTATGAAACAAAGTCTATCTTGTATATAAGAAAATTTTAAAACCACTGACAATTATGCGCCTGACGGCTTGAATTAAGAAATACAATATTTCTGACTAGTCTTCGCTCACTGAGACCTGATGTTCTCAAAACATTTACCTAAATAACAACCTGCCAGAGATACACCCAATAAATAGCAGGATGAAGTTAATACAAAGGCACTTGTTTCACACTCAAGAGTCAATCAATATCACTAAGGCTTACTAAGGTTTCAAACTACGGCTCCAAGGCTCAGTAACACAGATAGTCAGCGCGAAGTGTTACTAAGAGTAACACCGCAACAACCTTTCACAATTGTATGTTGCTCTTGTGACAAGGGTAAGTAAATATACTAAATACAATAAATACCCAAGTAAACACAATTAGCGCCAGAATTAATTAGCGAGGAGTGATGCCAGGTCGCTCGAGGGCAGAACGAAAACTTAGCTTGGAGAAGCCAAGACGGAAGGTGGCATTTCGTACAAGACCCACTTCTCGAGCTTCGACCCGGAGTCACCTCCCGCTACCCAGGATTTCACAGGCCCGGTACCCACAGATGGAAAGGTAGTGCTTACTCCAAAACACCAGTCAGCCAGCTGTAACATTTAACAAGCGCACTCAACAGGTCCGCAGGGACAATCCACTAATAAATCGGCACACTGCCTTTGTCCCCACTACGAATGAACTACACAGACAAGGTACAACCAACAGCACAAATCTTATCAATAACCTTAAGGAGAATTGCCTGCTATTAAGACATTAAAAAAACTTACAATTACTAGCAAGGCCAGCGTGCACTCCAATCTTAGTCACAATTAAATTACGTGAACTCTTATGGCCCACTGTTCAGTGAAAACCGTAACGAGCACAATTTTGAAAATTTCATTATAAGCTTTACTGGGGATCACTACGCTAAGGCTACCAAACACTCGAAAGCGGTATATTTGATAAACAGATTATGGTCTTGCAGCTGATTACATATTACATCAAACAACAATTTCTCACGAGCTGGAAGAGGCACGCTCGTGCATTATATTAATATTTAACATCTGTCTTAAACACCATGAACTCTTCATACGCACACCTTTACTTCAGTGGTAACACCCATGCGCTAATAGTTACCAGAAGTGAGGTAGCAGCCCTCTTCACCTTCACAGACATGCCCTATGTACAATCTCACTTAACGTCCGATATGGCCTGCGTCGGGTACAGCAGGCGGACGACCGTAGACAGCCGCGTCCGGAACTAGCAGCACGCAACCCAAGGCAGAAACAAGCTCCCTCACAGGCGACAGGATAGGCTCCCCACCAAGCTGCCCCTTACACGTGGTCGGTTCCCGCTCCACTACACGCACACTCGGGCCTCAGGTAGCATCGAACGCAAACTGTCACGTCCATGGCGAGTGCCTCCAGTTAACTATTCCGGCAAAGTTAAGGCAGCCAAGACTCAGTACGCGCCACAAGCAAAGATAAGAGCGCGAAGTCTGGCTTGCCAGCAAAACGCCACTGCTCAACCAAGATGTGTACGTCTTATTGAACTGAACGTTGTAACGCAGAGCAGGTATATGGCAACACGCATACGATCAGGATTACAAAAGCCAGCATGACATCTTCTTGTGAAAGTTCATTATGGTGTTTCGTAAGGAAACTGTCGGAGCACACAAAAAAAAAGAAAATAACTGCCTAATTCTGGCGCGGAGAACGCCCACCTTTAGCGAATACCGTCACAGGTGCGACAAAAGCTGAATAACTGGCTGTAATTACCAATCTGCGGTCATGAAAGGATTGGGGTTAATGCGCAGTCGACATAACAGCAACTAGAGACAGAACAGTAGCTCGAGCTGCTAAGGGTGAGGTTTGACATCAGAAGATAGATCCTCTCTTAAGTACCGTCCCAGAATTTACATTTAGCGAATAAAGGAAAGACGGAAGACATAAGATGAATCGTCGGATGGAGATTTGAGCCCCTAATGCGAAGAGTATAATATTGTAGCCATTGCGTCACTTCGATGGCTTGTTCTAGTACATGAAAATAGTATCCCGAGGAGACAGTTCAGTGGTAGGTAGCATTCATCATCGAAAAGGTTTCATAAAATACTATAGATGGCCATTTTCCCATTACAGCGAATGCGAATTTCCATCCAGTAATTAAAAGAAGTAATATCAATCATAGTAGAAACATACGAGCTGTATTCGACCATCCAGTTGAATGGACTACGTTAAACAACGATCAGAGACGCCCAGAGATTCTTGTTTGTCATACTGAAGTGGTAGTAGAATCAAGGCACCATGCTGATGCATAATTGACGAAACATCTTCCTAGTGGGCGATTACTTTATCCGAAATGTTTGAGAATGTATGAATCTTTCTCTTCTGAATATGGATATAATCTCTTCAATCCGAAATATTTCTTAGTTCTTATTTAATGCGTACACATAAAACAAGAATTGCCAGTATGCAGGTACACCGAATACGGTTCTTAAACACGTGCGACGTCCATCTCAAATCGTACGAAAAATGAGAAAATTAACCTTATATTTTTTAAAAGCATTAATATTTTTATATGTGGCAATTACTGTAAAAGAAAACACCTTTCATAAACTTATCTCTTTAATGTTTACTAGATTTAGAGTTACAATTCGGTAAAGCTTGCGCTACTTTCCGAAGGCGACAACTTGTCGGTGGTGTAGCTCATGAACCTTATATCGGATTTCGGTGAACTACGAAGCGGAATTTCTGTTGTTGATGGAGGTGTATCACAATATTATCACGTAGAACAATGTGTAGTTAGATGAATGACGAACACTAACTTCATTTAACCAAGGTTTATTCAGCACTTGCACATACAAGAGCGCCGCATTTGATGATTGTAATAGTATAACTTATATTCTACGAAAATATGATTTTACAAAGCTCTAGCGTAAGAAATATATTTTTCTGGGGACTGGATGTTTACAGTATTTTAAGTGCTACAATTTTTTTAAGTGCAAGGAAATGAATATAGAACTTTACAGAACTTTTCCTCAAACATCAGCAAGAACTGTCGAGAGGGATACCTTGTTTGGGATTAAAGTGGAAGCTATGGATGCAAACAACGAACAGGTATGAATTCCGAGTAAATTAGTGATATTTGTACTGATAGTGGTTTTCGCAGCGTACTTTCCTCCAAATATATCGATTCCCAGTCGCTTTATGTGGTTACAGATGTTTAAAGCTTCATTTGAAAGCTCAAATCTGTTATTACATACACATTTTCAAGGAAGTAATGTAATTTTTACGTGAATTAGCCCACTTCCGTGGGTTAGTGAGCATGGATGACTTCCATGTAGGGGGACCCGAATTCAATTCCTGATACTGCCAGGGACTTTTCATTGGTGAGGGGGGCGGGAGAAGGAGGAGGATAGGAACGGGATCCACTCAGATTCTTGATGGCAAATTGAGGAGTTACTTGAATGGGAAGTAGCGACTCTCAAGGTCTGCAAAGACGACAGCGAACGGAAGAGCGAATCACTGACGCCACGCCCTTCCATACAGCAAACAAATGACACTGTTGTCTGAGGACGACATGGCAGTCGGTCGGTCCCTAGTGGCTCTTCTGAGACCAGAACGGTGGAGCGCTCATCACTTTTTCCGAAATATGTGCATTGGAATCCATCAACAATTTCTTTCAGGCTTTCCTCCCCTCATCTCCCGATCATTAAAATAACGCAGCATTTTCATATGTGAACATTTTCTGAAGCTTTTGGCAGTCACGTGTAGGCGTAACAGCCGCTAGAGAGCGCTGTGTTCATAAGTATAGAGTCTACTACCGCGTACACGTCAACTCTTGGAGATACAGTATAAATGAGTTGCTTACTCGAGACTCAATTTCGTGCTCTGTCGGTCTGTAAGCGCACGAGTTATGCGGGTTGCAGGAGGCAGTGGGCCGTCGGGTCTTGTTAAGCGACATTCTGACCGTCCTTATCGCATGATGACGCCAACCCTGCCCACGGTGAAGACGTGTATCAGAGCCCCTCATACACTGCGCTGCGTCAGCACTTTGTCTGCACCTAATATCTTCGCTGAGAGTGTCGCGTGGCTATTCGTGATGAACATGTTCCTCTTACTGCTCCCCCTGAAAAATGTCTAGGAATCACACGGTTTTAAGTTACCGTATTAAAGAATCTACTGATTTATGCTTTCCTCAGTCATTGCTACGTAACATAACTGTTTGTTAGAGTCTGCTCGTCGGATACAATAAAATCAATCAACATTAATGTGAATCGTAGGATACTTATTGAAACGTGTCACAGACGGCAGAAAGTGAAATGCCAGACACAGTGACGAAGAAAGAACACTTCGGATTCAGCACGTCAAAGAAGCTCAGGACGGTCGCAGAGAAGTTGGGTTTATGGTCAACGGCACAAGTTAGTAACGACTTTGTGTCACCGACTTACATGCTTCATCTGCATCAAACTATCAGTGCTAGAAGACAACTATATAAACTTTCAAAAACTTTTTGTTCTGCCCGTTTTTTCACTAAGGGCGATGAAGTTCAAACTCAAAACATTGGTAAGACGGACCAAATGTGCATACATTGCTCTTCTTTGCTGTTTGCTGCGGAGTTCAGTGACAATTCAGCTACTACGTGTTGCCACAAGGCAAAGGTGAACTTACAGCCCATTGAAGTTTGTGAAGAGCGTCGAAAACTCATAGAGAAGCATTGTGGCGATAGTAAGAACTACCTAGAAAATATCAGACAGTTGAACAATGCTCTGGCATTTGCTTCACTGCGGTTTAATTCGGTTGATATTACTGACAGTGGTCCATATTGTTTCAAAATACATCGTCAGGTTTATCACACGACTGTAAATTCCCAACCTCCTGCAAGAGTTGCATCAACTTACACCGGCCTCTATACTGTATTTTGGTATTGCAGCATTGTACTTTTTATTAATAATTATTTGTATTTACTTGTTCCTGCATTACTATATTATCTGTCGGTGACCAGTATACAGTGCGAATCATTCGCACGAGTCAACTAGACTGTATTGAATACAAGAAATGTTTTTATAAAGTACTGTTAATACGGAGTGTATAAAAGCGAGAAAACATGAACAGGTTTTCCCCCAAAACTTTTGACATCGTAAGGCAGGAGAGAACGTATGATGTCCCAACGTTCGAGTTGTAAACCTGCTAAATGCGTAACCTCTTAAAAGGTTCTCATCCAATACCAATTAGGTGATGCGAAGAGTGTGTATGTGAATGAAGAGCAGCATGTGTCCCTGAAGCTCATCTAGGCCCATGGAGGCTACACTGGATCAGGTAGTAGCTCAGTCGCCGAATTCCATGAAGCCACTCTGACACTAGTTTCGTCGACAGAATCAAATTTATCTCCTTTCTTCAAGAGCATTTAGAACGACCACGATTTATCTTTTTTGGCTACGATATTCCTAGGAGGAGTGCATTAACCGTTTTAACAATACTGTTTCGCTACACGATCACAGAATTGTGCCTGTAAAATAACCACTATGTATCGTCCTCAACATAGCTTTCAGTTTATTTTCACTTCACTTTCAGCAACACGACACTCTGGCATTTAAGGTGGTGGTTTTTATTTGTGATTCAGTGTGTCTCAATATCCTCGTAGTAGTCGTATGTCTGTCGACAAGCTTCGTATACAAGTTATCATGTTAGATTCGAATCGCTGTGTAGAATTCCACGTGTCCCTGAGCTTCACATTTATTTCTTATTTCATGTCGCGTTTTTGGAACTGATTGTATGTTATGTACCTATTTGTGTTCACCTCAAAATTTTCCAGGAAGCCTTGTAGAACTACTTACCGACACAGGTGTGCATGAAGTGTGAGGGTAATATTTTCCACAGGCTGCATGTTCTGGAAGCGGATACACAGGCTCCGGACCCAAGAAACCCTGGCAATGGCGCTAGGAACTTCACTTCCATCATCAGCAGCCCAATGGTTTTTGCTGGATCCGCTGCTGCAGATCCAGAAAATAAACGGCAGTATCAGGAAAAGCGTCGTCGTCACGTCGCAGACCAAGCTGACGCCGAGGTCAAACGACCGAGAGTAAAAGACGAGCCACCGCAAGCAACAGAAGCACATGGAAAGAACAGAGCAGTCCCATTAAAAGTGCGTGGTATTACATGCAAAGATGTTTTCGTTAATGGGCGCGAAGGAGTGTTGGTAAGTACTGCTGTTCCCTCAGTATTCTCATCCTTCCACGAAAGTCTGCAGCCGGCCGGAGTGGTCGAGCGGTTCTAGGCGCTACAGTCTGGAACCATGCGACCGCTACGGTCGCAGGTTCGAATCCTGCCTCGGGCATGGATGTGTGTGATGTCCTTAGGTTAGTTAGGTTTAAGTAGTTCTAAGTTCTAGGGGACTAATGACTTCAGCTATTAAGTCCCATAGTGCTCAGAGCCATTTGAGCCATTTTTTTTGTAAGTGTGCAATTATCAGTCCTTTCAGTATGTCTGATTTTGTATATGCATTTTTGTTTTGACAGTACACTAAACGAAACAACTGGTCCAGCGACGTGCACAGCAATACTGCTTTTTGTCCTCCATGACTCTGAATGGTTAGGTTATTTGTTTTAGTAGCACCATATTCGTCAGATAAAAACTCGAAAGTACATTTCCATGTACAAGGTAGGTATATTTTCTAATATAAATTCGATACATCAGGTAGATTAGAGGTTAACGTCCTGTTGACAACAAGGTCATTAGAGACGGAGCACAAGCTGGAATCACTGAATGAAGGGAAAGAAAAATGGGTCACTCCCTTTTAAATGGAACCATCTTCGCATTTGTCGTAAGCGATTTAGGGAAATCGTGGGAAACCTAAATATGGATGCCCGGACGAGAATTTGAACAGTCGTCCTTACCAGTGCGAATCCAGTGCGCCAAACACGGTGCCACCTGAAATATATTTAGAACGTCTACGAATGACTATGTCTGTCTGGTGCAAAACTGAATAATTTCCACAGAAAGGGTTATTATATAGAGCAGAATTAGAGTACATACAGCGAAGCTTTATGCTGTTAATTATAATGTGATGTCGTTCTTGTTGTAATGGTTGCCTCGCCGTAGCAAGGGTCTGTGGACGAAAACTGTGAATAGCAACACGCTTGTCGATAATGTGCAGAACATTCCATATCGTATTAAGAGACATGAAAATGGCTGCTTCCAGCGCTGCATTCTTCGTTGCTGAAAAAATTCGTCCAGGAGACGGCCACTCTTCCCTCGAACTTTGTTGCCTTTTATGGTGAAATCATGCTCTTCGTAACTAGCATTTACAAGTGTCAAGCATGTCTATTTCCTTACATTGCAAAGGTTCAACGTAAACAGACATGTAGGTCATGATGTTGGAATACTACCGCAAACTGCGAAACCTTGTGCGAGATGTTTTCTGTGTGAAGATAGGTGTTGGAACAACGACACTTGCTGGGAAAGAGGGGTTCTGTAACGATATGCACTTTTGTTTACAAGATCGCTTATAAATTGCTAGCACTGTGTCGAAGAGCAGCGTATAAGTTTCATCGCTTCACGTATGAGATCACTGCACTTTCCACTTTAGAGAAAATTCCTCGGTTAGACAGTATGATCAAATGCTACACAAATTTTTCGGAGACTGAAATTCACGAAATTCGGCGTAGTAGTAAGGATACAGGGTTACGAACTTGAAGACAGAGAACTTCGCACCACCATAAGATTGTAGCCTTTTAGATAAAATCCTAGAGAAAACGGTAAGAGCAAGAAATGTACAAGGATATCAAAAGAACCTGTTAATTCTGTTTTGTACTTCGGCTGTCGTTTTGTACGGGGTATGTGTGGGGTACTGTAACGAATGGTTACTACACAATTTTAACTTAAGGGCTTGTTTCACCGACTGTAATCCAGCCACCAGTAATCATGTAATTGCAGGTGGAAATGTCGAAAGTCATCGCCTACCTACCAATGACATGCTGTCCAAAATGTCCTCAAGTGTATTAACAACGACCTTTTCAGTTCACCTTCTCCTTATGCAGTTCCATCATCATATAAGATTTTCCCTTAAAAGCCATGACTTGGGATCGTCATCAGAAGCTAAACTTTTGCCGTGATTCTGAATATTGCAACGAATGTCTGGATGAAACTAACATTATGTTTGACATTTCATGCAGACTTCCATGTGATGTTACTCTTGTTCGTTATAAAAACTCTTGTCTCGAATGTTTTTTGTTTTTTTTTTTTTTTTGTTTTAGGGCGCAAAACTTCTATGGTCATTAGCGCCCAGGTCTCGAATGTGATCTTCACGTTCGTTCTTCTGATTAAATTTCTTGAGATCTTCGATAATCTGCTTGTGGATTTCCAGAACAAGATTGTTCACGTTCACGATTTTTTCTGTCGAGATGCCAGCTGAATGACGTTCCCAAGGATCTTTTATTTCAGTCAGTTTTTTGCCGCTTTAGAAACTTACATCTCAGTCACATGCGCTTGTCTCGTCTAATACTCATTCACTAAAATCTTTTTACAGTTTGAGCGCTTTACCCGCGATATTCCAATTTTTGAATCCAAACTTTATTCAATGAATCTTCTTGTTTGGATGAGCAAAGCTTTATATCCAACAAATATTAAGAAACAATAAGTAATCGTTGATCACCAAAGATCTCCCCAATCGCTCATATCGATGAATTTTCTTTCTTAATGTGCTGACATAGAAACATCATGTGTTAAGATAGTTAAGTGATTGAAAATATTGTCGTAAATAATCTCCCATCAGCTCAGATACTGAAAACTTAAAAAGTGCTTCGTATATCTTGTAGGACCTCCTTTAGTATGTCGAAATTCATGAAATGAAAGTGACGTATACTGTACCTACCTCCGGATGTATTTCGGAGTGATTAAGATTATTTTTGTATGTAAAAGATTTCTAATGAACTACGTAATACATTACTCAGACCACCCTCCACCAAAGCCAAAATCCATTGCAGCTATGTAACTTGGCAAATTGTCTTACTACAAACCACCATGGTTAGTACGTATGGTGTTCTTTAAAGATGTGTATGACACTTAGCAACCGACCATAAGAATCACCACTGACTGAGTGCGTTTCTCCAGTGGATACAATCCACAGTTTAAAATTTCGTTTCACTACTTTATTGTATCACTGTCATGTTGCACAGTTCTTTTGCAACTATTGAAATTCTTGGCTGGAAGGCCTTGTTACACTCCAACTCACCAAGGTGTCAATATCTGAGCCTTACCCACTAGAGGGCCTTTCCCTATGTCAAGCTGATTCTGAGAGCAATCCTGCTGAACTTCTGCTTCCGTATCTCAGGTACGTCAAACGTCGTAGCACGCATCTCATCGGATAATCTGTTATTTATCCTTCATATCCGGCAAACTTGAGGTGTGGCACTGTTACTTGCCTGTTAGTACGGGCAATGTTCATCAGGCTTTCACAACTGCGTCCATAAATGGGGTGGCTGGGCACATCACGGTGGGAAGAAATTTCCCGTAATAGACACTTACAGTGCTTTCTTGACACGGCAGACCGATGATTATTAAGCTTCTGAGAATCTGGGATGTCATATGTCACGCATCGTCTTCATGTGCCAAATCCCAACAATTATCTTCCTGCATTCATGATCATACTAGTACTTTATTGCAGACTATGCATCTATGCGCTTTTACATGGTATCGGTGTCACACGACAGTTTATACTTTCCTATCCCATCACATTTTAGACAGCTGTACATTCCAACAGGCAAGAAGCTACATTAATGCTGTCATGCGGAAGACAAGGAAGCAAAACTACAAACGGCCACCGTAATACTCGATCTTTTAAGAGGATTTCCATAGAGCGGACACAATTTAGACACATTACGATATCTCTTGTTGTTTCGCATGATTTTCACCACTGTTTGCAATATCTGATTAGCATACATCTTTAAGAATTTTTTTTATGAAATTCAAGTAAAAGCTGCCAAAAGCTGATAATGATTGGAATTGTGAGATCTACAGTAGCACACTTTTATTATGCTTATTACACAGGTGACAGTTTCTTGGGAGAAGAGATCTTGTGACTCCAAGCCCGCATTCAAAACTGAAAGCAAAGATGCTGTAGTACCGACCATCGCCGAACTTCAAGATAATCAAAATGCCCAAAGGTAAGATATTCATAGATTCTTCTGTCAACTTCATTTTGCCTGCCTGGTAGAGGATCCATATCAAAACTGAAAAGCTTCTACTCGAGTCGCAGTCTAAACAAAAATGAAACATCTCGTTGTGAAGTGGTGAGTTCTATGAAGATACGCTAGCTGTACTTACCTTTGTTCTCTTCCAAGGACTGATCATCAGACGGTACGTGAGACGGACTCCATCTACAATAATGCTATAGAAGTCTCCAGAACCGATGGTGCAAAACAACGAGCAGAATGCGTCCAATTGAAAGCAAATAATACCCAATGCGACTGCACTGCGATCTGTGTCAAAGCTCTGGACAACGTCAAGCCTAGATCTTCCAGTTCTGAAGATCCAGGTAACTATGTTTGTCAGAGTCGTGAACCTGAAACACTGCAGAAAGGAGCAGGACCCTTGATGACTGACGCCGGCAGTAGGTAAGAAACGTGATATATACTCCATTAAGTAGTCTCTTGTAATTATAGTTTATATGTAACTAGTGCATACTCCATTTGTGATAATGGCAGCCAACACAGAAACTGTAAGTCACTCTAAGTCACGTAATTAAAATCACCTCTAGACTTACCGCTTAGAGCAAACATCTAATTTGTTCTTCATCCTAATGTACACACCAGACATTAATGTACAAAGTGACTGAGAGCTTCTTGCTATAGTCATTAAAACTATTAGGAAGTACTGTTGACTGTACTACAACGAATACATCGTCAGACATAACAATAATGCATAAATGTTAACTGTTAGTTTTGAGAAGGATGTGATCATGGAGTATCTTCACAGGCAAGTCTCATAGCAACAAGCGTTTGTAAATGAATAGGGGAAAATACTTCCCTAGTGTGCTAATTCCCATTGACAAATCTGAGCGACCATTTTAGTTTTCCTCTCCATCATGTGAATCAACAGCCTAGTACACTTAATGAACAATGAACCTTATTTCATTGTGCCTACATTTTTACTAGTGGTCACAATAATGTTAGTGAACACTTTATGCACGTATGATGATACAATAATTGCACAAAGTTTATAAGGGAAGCTATGGGTACTAAGAAACTGTAAAAGAATGCACATTGTAGTATCACCTCTGAGTTGGGATCTTTATTTTACAATAACTTTATCAATGCAGCATCACCAAGTCACTTAGAAGATACAGTTAGCCACAGCTCTGTCTTCATCTCTATGTTCTCACTGATGTTTTCGTTGAAGTGATATAGAAGCCGTTACAGTAGTAGATTCGTTATTAGGCTCCCTATCACTACACCATCACTTTATGTGACCATTGTGTCTGTGATCCATAAGTGTAAGGGAAGATTGTGGCAAACTATGTCTTAAAATGGATAACTTTAATGAAAGAGCCACTTACTTTCTAAGCATTTATGATTTAGACGATGGCATATCAAACAGCGTCCCACATGCAGCAGAATGTACATCCATAATATTTGCCTATTTCTTTCGCTTAAATTCTGTTTCGGTTGCCAATCTTTCGCTGTCTGACAGTTTGATTTGTGAACCCACACTCTTGTTAACTGAAAGCTTGGTATTCTTAGGCATGGTCTACACTGAAAAATTAAGACAGTCAAAAAATACGGTTCAGTTGAAGCGCTGCAATGTTTAGCAAGTATTAATCTTCAGGCCCCTAAAGCTACATCTTTAACATTGTGTGTGCACTGAGTGCGCTTCCAGTAATGGCCTGAATGCGACCTGTGCAGCATGATATGCCTTTTCCATTAATGTTGACTTTTAATCACTGAACAAAGTTCCATTTTAGTGAGAATTAATGTCTCCAACATCTACCACAGACAAAATGTCTCTTGCATGATAAACACACTAACCCACCGTAATTAAAATCACAGGAAAGCAAAATACTCGGAAATTTTATAAAGCGCTCCATGCTGTCTTTTGCTGTAAAATTTTTCGTTAGCATCTATTACCAAAGCATTTATTTTTAACTTCATCTTTGATAGCGAGTT
The DNA here is from genome assembly GCF_023864275.1 of Schistocerca cancellata. Lineage (NCBI taxonomy): Eukaryota > Metazoa > Arthropoda > Insecta > Orthoptera > Acrididae > Schistocerca > Schistocerca cancellata. The sequence goes on from NC_064629.1 coordinate 266,568,617, forward strand.
CTCAAATAAAAAATAAAAGAAAATTTATTAAGACATTTGACATTCAAGTATAAGGCATGCTTAATGTTCACAGTATATCACATTTACCGTTTACATAAGCGATATATCTAATTTGACCAGCTCTTTATCAAATTGCTTCAGTGTTACAAACTATAAATTAATTCATAAAACATTCGACACCATCTGTTACAAGGTTCAAATTGAATGAGACACAGGAGCTGTAATAAGATGATCAAAACATGTAGAGACAGCTGAGTTTAAGGCCAATTCATTCTTGTAGTAAAACAGTGCCATCAAAGTTAGGCAGTTATAGAGGGAAAAAAGGAATCAGCAATTAAGACCCTTTAATCTTGCAACATTTTAGAATTGGCCCATAAAAGAAAGATGAGGATATTTCAATTACTGTTTAGGTAGGATTCATCTTGATGGATTGAACCTCAGGGTTGGGGATGGGGAGTGGTTCAGTTTTCTTTCGTTAATATACTCTTCACTGATAATGTATTCAGCCATTTTATTGACTGCATTTAATTTACTCTTGCCTGCTAAGCAGGCAAGAAACTTTGGATACTGTATGTTTTGCATTTATATTGCTATACAAAAGAACTAGCTTAATTTATTCTTTTAGTAGCACTGCTGATTACCAGTGTGGTTAAGTTTTCGATCACTTTGTGTATTTCAGTGTTTTGGCTGAGACGAACTGCCACAAGCACATCTGAAGATGAAATGGTATAATAACGAAAATGAGCAAGTGAATTAAATATCATCATAAAACAACAGATTTTCAATATCAATATATTTATGTAAATTATTGTCATCTTGTTACTATGCTTGGTACAGATTGCCTGCATGTACATTGTTTCAGGTCTGCTGAGGAATCAAATTTGCAGCACACTGCACAGCATGGCTGTGAGGGTGGAACCAAGTAGGGCCACCTTCCTGGCATTGTGCCCAGTGACAGACACCAATGTAACCACCAAATGCACTCAGCCACATAGAGGTTAGTTTTGCCTCACTCTTCCTTGTTTGTCCCACATTCTTTAAATTAAGCAAAATCCACTAAAACTGACTTCATGTGATAGTAATTACGATCTTTGTTTTGGCATGATATGCCCCCACTAGATATGATTAGAATAGGAATATATTTAGCACTCATTTCTCATGGTAATTTTGTTTCCTTTTCCTAACTCTTTCAAGTAACTCCTCAATCCTGATGATGAAACTGATAAATTTCCAGATTAGTTCTTTGTAACAAGACAGAATCTTAGGCAGGATAAGCAAGTGGTATGGCATTAACAATGCATGTGCAGTTTCAATAATCTTCAGACTATCAGAATAACAAGTGTTATGTGAACACTAAATCATAAATATTTTCATCAAATTTCATCACTTATTTTCATTTTAACGTAAAATTGAAGGTTATAAAAATATTCATAAATTATTAATACCGACAATTTTAGATAAAATGTAACATAACAGCTTATCCTTTCTTCCAAACTGTTGGTCTTCCATTTCCTGCACTTACTCATTTTGAATTTTTAATTTACTTGTGGAATATGTTAGATGGATACTCATTTGTATCAAAATCATTAATTACCATTATCATATCGTTATATGCATCATCATTTGTATTATTTATGTAATTCTGTATCGTGATAACATAATTCAGTATTGTTTTTATACCCTGGCATCATAACATCTTAATGAAATTTATGCACTGAATCCTTTGATAATTCTCATATGCTCATCCCAACATTGATAGGGTTATTTATTAACACTACTGGTTTAGTGTTATGTATAGATACTACATTCATATTACATGTAATGTTTTTCTTAAAATTTAGTTTCAATATCAATTTAAACAAATATTTACCATTAGATATTACTCTTACATGAACACTTTTATGCATAATATAATAAATGGAAATTGAATGCATGACAATGGATTTTGTTACTTACACCAATAACATAATTTATCGTTAGTGGTGTTTCCAGGCACATAATTGTGATTTTAGCTGTTAGATTGACCTTATTAGTTAATTTTTTAATATGAAGTATGCTATGATAAATATGTTACATTTTGGATACAGTTGTAGATTTTTTTCTTATTTTACTTACTTATATCTTTCTAATTGCACCTCTGTGTCAAAAATTATGAAATGCATGATAAAACTGAAAGAAAATGAACAATGCCTCATCTTGATTACTTATGCACTGGTTTAATTCTTACTTTTTTGATAATTTTCCTATTACTGAAATTGTGTCATTCTTCTCAGCGTATAAGAGTAGTGGAATCCCTCTTTAGTCCCCTGTAATAATTAGACACAATAACATCTTAACTTCGAGGGTAGTCTGAAGACTGAGGTCAAAAAGCTGTGAGTATGACATAAACCAACTATAGTAATGTAGAATATCACTATATTGTCTGTCATAATTGACCTGTGGTCAAATATTTCTAAGACACTTAATAGAACTGACTGACCTAGGCTGAAGAAGTACATCAGGTTCTAATAACCTACCTTCTGGATATAATGACTGCATATGTGAATGTAGATTTTGTCATCTCATACAGCTGATGAGAAGCTCTCTGGTTTCCAGCAGAGTGGCAGTATTATAAAACCATGACTTTTTGACGAGTGGCATACTCATCAACTTCTGGCGAAGAAGATGATGAGTATGTCACTCATCGAAAAATCGCACTTTTATATAACTGTCACCTGGCTGGAAGCCTGAGAGCTTTTCATCAGTTATAATGACTACTGGTCAGAGTGTGCAGTGGAGTGAGATATGCACATAGTAAGAAAGGAGAAGAGACCATTATTGGCTAGGAGAACAAAATGTGTAGATAGAGTAGCTTAATAGAGGAAACTTTTTTCTTCATCTTAAACAGTGGCCTCTTTCCTTGTTGTGTGTGAGAGCTCTGTCTTACAAGCATCTGTTGAGTGTGCTTTACTGTAATGGCACAACAGTCACTCACAGCTAAATTTTCCATCCAATGGATATGTCACCATTAACAGTGATAGATGCCCTCACATCATGAGTCATTTTGGATGAAATTGGAATTTAACCAAAGAAATTGGTGCAAAGTCTAATAAACAGGAACACTTGGCTTGCTCCTATCCTCTTTCAAGGAGTATGTTGTTGGTTGTGGAAGTTTCTTGTGCCACCAGGATTGATACTGGCTTCGTCTGAGTCAAGCTCCACCATACTAGAGTGTTTAGCAACCGTGGCTCCCAAAACAAAACACTGTGACTCAGATTAGATCAGTATGTGGAGTTTGGAGACTTGGGAGCGCCATAATGGTCAACTGATGCATTATGTCATGTAGTGTGCTTCAGTGGTTCAGTTGATTAGTCTGTTGATCCTGAAATTAATGGTCCTTTCCATGGTGAAATATCCATCTCATACTGTGCACCTTCGATGTTCCTAAGTCATTATCCATCGCATCCTTTCCACAAGAAGTTTTGATCAGCATAAAATGCATCAGAATGTCTCTCCATTTTATGAATAGGAATAATGTCATTATCTAATCCATACTTTCTTCTACCGAACAGGATTTTTTAATAGAATTATGTACTGTATTGTTTCCCAGCATGTTATTTACAATAATTGTTGCTCTAGAAGAATGTTCTTGATTAAAGTCTCTGGTACTTTGTATTAGAGATAAGTGTTACTATTACTTCCAAATATTTATGCCTTGTCTAAATTAATTTTAGCAAGCTATAGTTCTTTGTTTCCATAATTTATTTCATGCAACTGTGTAATTTCGAAAAATGAGAAAGAGTTTTGTGTCTTAGTTCTATACTAAGAAACATACTACAAGGCTAATTTCATGATTGTATCGAACAACCACTCAGTGTCCTTACTTTAATAATTTTATCTATTTCAGGTTTCCTGTCCAACACCACTTCTTTTTGTGTGGTTATTGTGTACTACTGAGTGGGACACTGCCAGTGTGAGTGCTATTGCAGGAGATAATTGTGTGTTACCTGAATCCCTGAATGAAATGTGTGTAAATGTGAATGTGCCAATGCTTACAGTTTAGCTACTCAGAGCGAAATTGTGGCTCAAATGTGAGTTGGAGAAGCTATAGCTACAAACAGGGAAGGAACAGTGAAAGACAATCTATACATTTTGCAAAAAGATGAAGACTTCATGAAATTTTATAATGACTCTTTTTCTGTTTTTTTTTTGTGGGGGAGGTCTCATGATAGTAGTCAATTGTCAAGTACTCAGAAATCCTTGCCTTTCAGTACACTGTGAAATTTGTGCAAAATCTTCCATTGTAACGGTTTAAATCAGCAACACAACACTGTGTGAGAAATATAAACCCCCATGACTAAGGACAGTTCTTAAAGTGTTCTGATACTATGGACATAGGGCTGCAAGGTATTCTGTTTTCATTGACCTGATGATTTGATAGTTCTTAGCAATAACAATATGTTACAGTGAAATGAAATAATGGTATTCTACTGTTGTATGAATATATTTGTCCAAATAAAGAGTATTAGACATATTTTAAACCAAACTTATTGTTTTTTGTTGTCCTGTTACATCACAAACACAGCAATGTCTCAAAACCAACAATATCAGTAGGTTGCAATAAAGGTAACTCTGCCAGACAGACGTAAAGTAATAAAAAAGGATTTTTTTTAGATTTGCAGAAGAATAATGTAAACGTATTCTGCATGAAAGCCAGTGAGTAACATCACTTTTACATCGAAATTATGAGTCTCAATATACTTCAAAAATGTTAAGCTAAAATTAACATAGTGATTTCAAAATCACTACGGTGCACCCAGCACAATCTTCAGTAACCTTTACCATCAAGTGTTTTCTAATATAGACACAAATATAATAGATAAAACTTAGAATTTAGCCAATAAGAGGTGAGCTTAGTGTGTAAACTGTACAGTATTGATGTCTGCATGGCCTGTGAAGGCATATTTATTGAACATATCGGTATTTTGAGAAGACACAACACACATGGCTCTTCTACCTACTATCTGAATGGTAGCAATGAACCAGAGGTCAGAGAATAATACAACACTTTAGTGATGAAAATATAGTTCTATATCATTTGTATACATAGGTCAAAATATTTATTGAAACATTTCTATGCATTTTATGTTTCTGTTCATGTCTGATGCAAATGAGATAAACAAATAGTATTCTCCATCTTTTTACAAAATATCTTCCATGTAAATCGAAACATTTCCCTCTCTATGTGAATGAGCTTTCGAACATGAATTCTAGATATTAAAACCAGATGTAAGACTGTACAGCCATTTCATTAAGTTTGCGCCATACATTATTTGCATCTAGCATCTTAAAGACCAGGGTCTGGTACACAAAAAATGCCCAGCATTATTGTATGACATGTGAAACCTTATGTCACTACACCAGTATTCTGGTGGTTAGATCGGTGAATTGTACCCCATGAGAAGATGGTGTCTGTGTAGGTTTCTATTGACAGAAATAACCTCATTTTCTTCGTACACTGCTCACTAGAGTCATTCTAAACATTCAGATGACACAAATTATGTATAATGTCTTTATATCCTTATTATAATTCGTAATATTTGTGTGACATAAAACTATAAAGGCGCAGATATCAAATTATTCATAATTACTCATTAGTAATTTAGTGTTGTATACCAAACTGACAACACAAATGAACAGTTATAAAGATCAGGGCAGTGTGGAGACGGTTAAGAAAGGGGTGTTGTTAGTAGTGATGTCTCCAGTGAGTACACAGAACCAACGAAAAGGCTCTAGCTGTCCATATGGAATATTATGAATAAAGGTATTTGAGAAGTGCTACTTACGACTAATACCTGTATTAAATACACAGGGTATTCGTAATTTAGACATCTAAACCAGAAGAGGCTTAGAAGAATGTAAAATATGCCAGAAACACTCAATCTATGTCATAGTAACAAAGAAATGAAACAAAGGTATAGAACACAAAGAAGAATCCCAAATACACTACAATTAATTAATTATTATTCTATACAATGTAGTTGGAGTGGACACTGATTTAAAATTCTTGTTTCCCAACAATGATGCACACAAAATGACATATGGTTATGTTGAATGGACACAAATATGAAATCCTTGTTTCACTTCAATGGTATTACACATATGGTTGTAAGAAAGACCATTCTACAGCGGCACATTCCACAGACTGTGGTTCCCTGAGGGAAATTTATAGTAACATCTGAATGTGGCTGAAAAATGCAGTTATTTGGGTCATGTTGTACTTACATATCTCAAAAGAACTGTGAAAGAAGTCATAAATATTATTAAAACCAACATTTCCAAGATTACTTTATAATGATTACTTACCTTCTTATGTGTCTGATAATAACAAGCAATTTTCAGATGCTTAACAAGCCTGGATGTTCATTACACTGTATGTGTTTTAAAAATTATAATAGTAAGATTGTAACTTTAATTTGGTATGCTGATGTGTAATATTGTTACTTTAATTTTGTTATGCTGAAATCGGTGCTAATAGACAATAAAAGCTGGGTTAAAAGCCGTGATCTGTCTGGGGACGTTAACCGTGGATTACTGGGCAACTGTTTCATCAGATATTTAGTCTAGGTTTACCAAGCAGACAAAACCGGTAATATATATATATATATAAAAAGGAGAATTTAAATAAAAGGAAAGAAATCAGTTTATATTTGGAAATTTATTTTAAGATTGTTCATTGAAATTTCAGCATATTATACGTGAGTTATAACTGAGCTGGTGCCTTATTTACGATTGAAAAAATGTGAGATTGTAATCTTACGGAACACATAAAATATGGAGCCAAGATTTGGGAAACTGCATACAACACTCCATTCATAAAATAACACACGAAGAACATTGAAACATAAGCAAGAAGAAATTAACCACAACCAACAGATTCAGTTTTTACCCAAAGAAATTACGTTCATATCACAATCCTGTCCGTCATGTAATTACCACACACTGGTATACTAAATTCATATTAACTCTTTGTGAAGTCTTCGCAAAAAGAATAGCTGAGGGCTACTTTGATGATTACACCACATGCTACACGTGGTCAACTTGGTTTACACAAAGCGTACAACTCCACAATAATTTTGATAATTAAAATACATCAGATCAAAAAGCAATTGACAAAAGAAAAACCTTGAACTGGTTACTAACGTCTTACTATTAACCTGATGGGTCAAACAGTTATATAAGCACGTGGTACTGGTCTCGCAAAGTACACCCCACGTGAGCTGAACATAAAGAAAAGTTACTATATTGAAAATATAGTCAAGACGAGACGTTATAATCACACAAACATTCGCATTTAAGATTGATGAACTTAGTTAGAGTTACTGATCAACACGTGGTTCCACTTTACTCACAAAGTAGTAACAAAGCAACTACCGCAAAATAATCTGAATTTAACACGAGAATTACACTCCGCTGCACTTTAAGATAGCATTAGATATTTTAGAGCTAAACCTGAAATCAAAGTGATTAAATTTTCAGTTAGGCTGAACTTAAGAAATCCATTGTCCTACGGACTTAACAGACACGCGCTTAGCCGGAGATCTTACCACTTCAGACGCTCGCCACGGCCACACAGCAACTGCCTACTCCCGAGCGTGCTTTCTCGGTCTCACAAAGACCAACGGAAGTGGCCAGAGGGGCAGCTTCCTATACCAACATGACAACGGACGGACAGGACCATACTAAGGATAGAAACCTCTTTGCTTTTAGGAAGCGTAGCTACCTGTTCCGACGTTGGTCCTACTGTTCTCTAGCAGACAGCCTTGTCTGCTACCCTCAAGCATGCAACTAGAAATACATATGCTTATTCATCCTCTCACACAAAAGGGAAGGGGGATGACAGTATCTTATCATATACAGTATATAAAAGAAAGCGTATGTAGGTTCCGTATGAGACTGTGTGACATGAATTACATATAAGAATTACATATAAACTGTGCTTTAAAGTGTAGTAGTCTGACAGATCGTTCTTGTTTATGTGTAAAAGTAACACGTTCCACTGCTCAGTCTCCTCCCAGATAGTCGGAAACGCCACAGTACATTTAGAAGAGGAATTTATTCCATAAATGGCAACAGATTTAAGAAATTACACATGAAAGGAATCCAACAGAGACCTTTCATAACCCCAACGCTCCGGGAAAAGACTGTGCAGGGAATTTTCTGGCCATGCTAGGACATTCCCAAGCAGGCTTCTCACACCCTACTTAAACCAAAAGTGTAAAAGAAAAAGGCAAAAGGACACCAGCTACTTGCTAAAACACAATAATTTCAACACATCTTTAGAATCTACCAATTTCAAACAGAAAAAAAGAACACAATCTGTGACACCTATTTAAAAGGTAGTGTAGACCTAATTCGATCAGCAAGTAAAAACAATAGTTCCTGTGTCATTAATATGAAAACAATTTCTGGTTGTTACCCTTATGGAGTTCACCAGTATTTGCTCATTGCAAGAGCCAACTGATCACAGGAAAATTTATGACTGTTTATTAACAAGCAAAATTTATGAAAATAGCAAAGGTGCCACAGCAATTAAAAAAAGAACATCAAATAACATCGGTATTAAAAAGCAGAACATAACAATGCACAATCTGCAAAAGCAACAAAACGATAAGAGAAAAAACATGTTTTACAAAGTGGTTATCGCAAAAAGATTCTATATCGTATAAAACTAATAATTTGTAGAATTAAAGTAACTATGTGGCACTCATTTAATCACTCTACTATATTTCAATTAGCTAGCAAACAATGAGCACTGTGTCATTATACTGAAACTACAATAATTATGTGATTGTTACCCTTAAGGGGTTCCTCACAGTAAATATGCTCCATGCAAAGGCTAATCGATCACAGTTCAATGAGAATAAAAAGCTATCTGACTGATAAACGAAGCAATGCCACAGCAATGAATTTACGAAACAAAATATCACAAATCTAATACATCACACAAAAACAGACATTGATAAATAAAACAGTACAATAGTCAACATCTAAAACAAAAAAAAAACACCTATCAATAAAACACCTGCAAAATACAAGAGTCAAAGTCTAAAAAAGATAAATAGAACACCTGCAAAATACAAGAGTCAGTCTAATAAACACCAATAAATCGAACTCCTGCAAAACACACGAGTCAGAGTTTCTCTGACAGAAACACACGTATATGCACTGGACTAAGAACCGTATTATCACTGTTCACTGACACACTCAGTATTTCCACTGTTCCGAGGCACAATATAGGGGAAAGAGGGGGGGTTCGTCGCCGCAGCTGTCAGTAGGGATTTTTCTGTCCATCTGTTGCGTGCGATCCCGCCGTCTCTGCCCTCTCGTGAAGTTTCTCCCGTGTCACGTCATCTCGATTAGGTTCCATGTTTGTGTTGTCAAATTCGTGCGGTATCCTCGTTTGATACGCCAGGTTGATATTCTCGGGCAAGGATGACACTTAATGGCTCTTCTTTTGTGCCACCCTTAGCGACCAGAGAACATCGAACCAAGATTTACTGTCGCTTGACAGTAGGCATCCATCAGGAAATGTCGATAGGCGTCGTTGACGTCTGCAAGTTTCTCTGGGCAGTACCTGTCAAAAGGCTCCACGCCCCTTGTGTTGTTTCACCGCGGCCGTCTCGTCACGGTCGCGTGCGTGTGGTGCGTTGCCAGCAGATGGATTTCCGCGCAGTGGACCGCTCGCCCATCTCAGGTCATCGCCTCGAGGAAGGGTCGCCCGGGGCGGCCGCCCATTAGCTCCAGGTACAAGGAAAAGTGTTTGCCGCTTACTCTCCTTTTGTTGTCGGCCGCGCTCCCAAAGTGGCCCGGATGACAGCGTGTCCCGCTGGGAAACCCGCCAGTTTACAACTAGTGCGGCTGCTCCCGCTGTCTCTTAAGAGTTTTGCCGGTTCGCTTTCACGTTCTCAACTGCATTCACAGAAATTTTTCATCATCCTTATGTGATTACACAATGTCATACATAATACCACTTAGTATTGTCTTTCACAATTTTTAAGAACTAAGTGAGACTTAATTTTTTTTAAATAAAAAAATTAGATGAATCGACAATATAAAATAAAATTTGAATGACTTGACAATGTAAAAAAAAATAAAAGTGAAATGACTTGACAGTATAAAAATAAAAATTTAAATGAACTGACAATATAATATTTAAATCCACATCACTAATGTGGTTCACTTACGTTTTAATAAATCAAATGCTATTTATTAATTCACTAAAATGAATAGGATTATGCCTTGTGCAAGTATAGGTCAGGACAGCATAGGGTTCACATGTTATTTACACACACATACATGCACACCTGTTGTCTATTCTACAAACTAACTACCCATAAACATGCATTACTCAATATTCTACTTCTATCCACTACTAGTTAACCCAATAAGCTACTTCAATGCTATTTCAACACCGTGTATATACCACTACAACATTCTTCTTGACGCTCGCGGCATACGTCTTGTCACATGATAAATATGGAGAACTTTCCTTAAACATACACATTAAAAAGAACAATGGTTATTTACACGCCAAAACATTTATACCAGTTCGCACACCTGAAAAGAGACTCGCAATTATACATTTATCATACTCATATATTCACACATAAAACAGTAAGAAAATTTCACCTAAAATTACGTTATCACAACAATTAATCACGCAGATGACTCTGAGAAGGTTAAAAATGTTTGCATTATACAGGTTATATTACATTTTCTTACCCATTTTGCTGCGATTTCGTTCCTTCTTTACGTTACCTTTCGCTTCCAAATCAGTTATTTCGCCTGTGGTGGTTATTCTGGATTCATTTCTCATGAATGGCAAAATTGTGGTCACCTCTATTCTGTAAAACAGTATCATCTTAACATATTGAACTTACAACAGACACAAAAGATCCGAATCCTCCTGTAGTTTAAATGACAAATGTTTTGCTTTATCCTTATTACCTTAAACCAAGCTTTCCTTCGTTCCCATAATCAAAATTATTTAATCATCCTCTACCTTCAGGAGGGAAATTTCCTCAGTACAAATCATATAGGCTGCAGTGCATCCCGCACCAGCGAAAACAGTAAGCTGTAATGCTCACAGCATCAGCAAAACACATAAACGTCGCTTTACTAGGACAAGTATTAACGCAGAATAATTTTTTTTTTAGGCTTTGGCTCAACATCAATCAAGACTACAAAAAGGATCCATATTTCCGTTCCATTCTCCATTTGCTGAAAAGCTGCTCGTATTTGACTACCACAATAATATTTCAGAGCTACGTAAATTATACGAACCACAATTCTTCTTTCACCTTGAAGGGAATCAATATACTTACGAAATCCACAGACAGCACTTTACGTACTCAGCTATAAAGAACAAAAAAGACATATATCATCAATATTAACATATCATCGCATATTGGAAGCCAATGGTTCAACAATCGTATTATCGCATCCTGTTTTCAAGATTCCAAACTTACTCATTCCTTTCTCAGAGTTCTCCTATCTTAAAATATTCATACAGCACGCATACTATAGTAAGAGATCCTCATTTATACTGACAGATATAGAATAGTAATAGATAGATAGTAGCACTGAAAACAGAAAATCGGAAACACGGCTACTAACAGCTGGGGACCTGGGTTTGCCAGACCCATAATACCCACAGATCGGATATTCCCCTGAGTTTTCCTATCTTAAAATATTCATACAGCACGCATACTATAGTAAGAGATCCTCATTTACACTGACAGATATAGAATAGTAATAGATAGATAGTAGCACTGAAAACAGAAAATCGGAAACACGGCTACTAACAGCTGGGGACCTGGGTTTGCCAGACCCATAATACCCACAGATCGGATATTCCCCTGAGTTTATGCACTAATTCAGCAACGATCTTGCTTTCCTCAGGAGCGACTCTTTTCAATTTACACACAAAAAAAACATAAACAGCATTTTACTCGTTCACAAAGAAACCTTTTATCTTCATGTTTGAATCAAACTAAATCCTAATTGCACAAAGAGAGAAAAAAATTAAAACATCACTTCAATCCATCACACAGAAACATCTTTATCATTAATTTTTATCAATATATTATTCAAAATGCATACGTCACAAATTTAAACTAATCAATTCTTTCTCCTCACCGTCCTCTCTAGTCCTCACTGCCCTTTCTACTCAATGTATGGTTTTACGTTTGACACATGGTGTAGCCCTTTTGATTTCTTCGATCGAAGAGTTTCCACTTCTATGGCGTTTTCATGGGGAATCTTCCTTATCCGATACGGGCCGTTAAAGAGATTAAAAAATTTCTTGCAGACACGCGCTTAGCCGGAGATCTTACCACTTCAGACGCTCGCCACGGCCACACAGCAACTGCCTACTCCCGAGCGTGCTTTCTCGGTCTCACAAAGACCAACGGAAGTGGCCAGAGGGGCAGCTTCCTATACCAACATGACAACGGACGGACAGGACCATACTAAGGATAGAAACCTCTTTGCTTTTAGGAAGCGTAGCTACCTGTTCCGACGTTGGTCCTACTGTTCTCTAGCAGACAGCCTTGTCTGCTACCCTCAAGCATGCAACTAGAAATACATATGCTTATTCATCCTCTCACACAAAAGGGAAGGGGGATGACAGTATCTTATCATATACAGTATATAAAAGAAAGCGTATGTAGGTTCCGTATGAGACTGTGTGACATGAATTACATATAAGAATTACATATAAACTGTGCTTTAAAGTGTAGTAGTGTGACAGATCGTTCTTGTTTATGTGTAAAAGTAACACGTTCCACTGCTCAGTCTCCTCCCAGATAGTCGGAAACGCCACAGTACATTTAGAAGAGGAATTTATTCCATAAATGGCAACAGATTTAAGAAATTACACATGAAAGGAATCCAACAGAGACCTTTCATAATGTGTAACAGTGCAGATTAGCAGTACCATAAATATTTGTGATATGAACCAAAATAATTAAATATAATTACTACTATGTTAAATCATTACGATACTCTGATCACAATATACGAATGTTTTCTTTTTTAGAGTGCAGATTGATTTGAGAGTCTCAGCAATAATGATAGTTTCCTGTGAATAAAAGTTTTCCAAATAAAAAGTGTTCTATGTGTTTTCTACAAAAAGAATTACTTTTTGTAGTGTCACAACTTCACAAACACAACAAAGTTAAAAATGTTTACTATCAATGAAGAAATCATTGCCAGACAGATATAAGCAAATGTAAATAGGAATCATGCTATAGTATCCAGGAGAATATCACAAACGTATTCTGAACGAAACTTGGTAAGTGTTATTGGTTTTAAAATAATTTTCAGAATCCAGTGCACAGGATTAAAAAGAAAATCAGCTTAAATCAATTTGGTGATTTTAGCACTTAGTCTCCCTACTTTGGACATAAGTCCTGTCATCAGTAATCGTTAGCTTCTACCTTGTTCTAATGTATGTTGTAATATAATAGCTAAATCTTTTAGTTTAGAGAATTAGTTGTCAGCCTGTTGCATAAATGGGACAGTTTGTGTACTCAGACAGCACAACTGTCTCTGTTAAACACAAGAATCTACTGGTACCTTAGATATCGTAAGCAGAAGAAGTTCAGAAGAATCTAAACAACATCAGAAATATTCATTCCATATCACTGTAACAAACAAAGAAGACAGAGAGACAAAACTAAAATATAGTAGCTGAAGTATGAAAGACAAAGTCTAATATAAAGTACACTGCAATGAGTTATATCTGTATGTAAAATAGCTGGAGTGTACGCTAATATGAAGTGATCATTTTATTTCAGTCTTTTGTGCAGAATGAAATCTATCAGGATAATAAATTAGTCCACTATTACGTGGTACACAATTTTGTCCCATTAACATCGTCTGCTGCTGTCTAGAGTATGAAACAGAAATAATAGATTGATATAATAATAAATAACGTTAAGCAGTGATGGCGTAAGTATCCTTGCAGAGGGAATACCTGCACCCTTCAGTACAGCTTTAATTGAGAGATGTTGAATAAAGCAGGATCCAGCTTTATACAAGGAGTCTAGACTAGGTGACTAGCTGGAAGGAAAATTACATAGCCTTATGTTTAACTCGTAAATTACATATGAATACAGTAACTTGTAAGACTATGAGTAAAACAGTTTAGTTACCCATGGATCCTATGTTGCTATGGGAAACTGTCGCTCACACTTTGAATAATCAGCTGAAGAGAGCAACATGAACATTAGATAACAAATAGTCCAAAGGAGGCGACTCAGATTCCTAGAATTGTACTTTTCATACTACAAATGTGAAAGACAGTCAAAAAGTTCAACACAAAAATCTATATTGCATCATTCCACGTCAGCTCTGTTGAAAAATATACCAGTAGAGTGGTTTTACTGACAATAATCTGGCAACGCTGAAGACACTGCCCTCCACAAACTTCAAGGGCAATCTGTCTCTGACCCACAGTACAAGTTTGAACTTTGTCTGTGTGTGACTGTCTCTACAAAATGAACAGTACTGGCTGTTCCGTTTATGTATTGTATTATGGAAACTGAAACACAAACTTTTGGTTTACCAAGAGTGTGGCATTAAACTATTTCTTGAATCTTGGTGAATCCATGAATGTGATTTAAAAATATTTCGATATCTATCGGGATAATGTCTTAGCAAAAGTGTTTTGGTCGTATATGCCATTTTGCAAGGGCTGAGAACTCGTGGTGGACACCATCACATAGATAAGCATTCAGCATCAAAAGAACGAAAATGTCATGAGAATGACTCAGGTCAGACAGTCAGATGATTTAAGGAATGATAGGCTATAAATTAAATTTCCATCGTTTTACGCTTTATGAAATTAAAATTCAAGATTTGCCGTTTAGGTATTTGTATGTTAAGCTAGTGTCAAACAACAACACAACTCAGATTAAATTTCTTCAGAAGAGTATTGCCAAGGACTTCCTCCTCTCAACAGCATCTAA
Organism: Schistocerca cancellata; assembly: GCF_023864275.1. Classification (NCBI taxonomy): domain Eukaryota; kingdom Metazoa; phylum Arthropoda; class Insecta; order Orthoptera; family Acrididae; genus Schistocerca; species Schistocerca cancellata. Next base: position 266,583,631 of record NC_064629.1, read on the forward strand.
AATGTGTCAAGTCTGCACTATCATGTTATTAACTATGGTAAATCATTTATTTTCGTATATAATCTGGAAACAAATTATCAAAGTGAAGAGTGGTATACTAATCCATCTCATCTCATTCATTCATTCACATCAAAAGTTTTTTTGTAAAGCATTTGATTTCGTGCTACAGTAAACATCTATTCGCCACATCTCGTTTTTTGTAACAGTTTTGTTTCCCAACATGTAAAACTAGTCGAACGGACGTTTATTCATACAGTTGATAATAATTAAATAAGATTTTTTTTTAAAAGTTAAAGGTGTGACTCTTCAAGTTTTCCCAACGGGTATGTTGTGAATAGTCTTTATTGGTTTGCCACCGGATGACGTTGTGCAAATTCCACAATATTTCCTCGGAGCAACTTTCCGACGTCTTCAGTTGGTTCAACCTTGCTGATGGCTAGGTACGACTGACGGTATCCGCACGTCGACGTCCTGTATATAGAACACGCTCGCGGAGATTGTGCAGAATCGGAAATCACGCATGCTCAATGATTTGCAGATAGATGACGCCATACTAAAACGCTCTCTGCCGAAAATCGCAGAGCAGCGCTCCTGCGCGTGCGCTGTGCATTATGTTTACTAACAGTGCTGCCAGATGTCACTCACTAAACAACTATACTAGACCAATGTTACGACAGGTCTGTTATCGAAAAAAATCTTGATTCTCTCGTCGTGACTTAATAGCTACCAACACAGGGTTCCGGGCTGTGCTAAGTTCAAATCCCGCACGACTGTTGATGAGATTATCGGCTGTGCGGGTATGTATTGCTTCCTTGATGACGCAATCCCAGAAAGCTGATGCCGGGAATGAAACTTCCGTCTTTTCATAAATTATGCGATGCCTTCTATCCAGACAGTGTTGTGCGATTGCCGACTTTTCCGATTGACGTAGGCGTGTATGACGCTGATGTTTGTTGTTGTTGTTGTGGTCTTCAGTCCTAGAGACTGGTTTGATGCAGCTCTCCATGCTACTCTATCCTGTGCAAGCTTCTTCATCTCCCAGTACCTACTGCAACCTACATCCTTCTGAATCTGCTTAGTGTATTCATCTCTTGGTCTCCCCCTACGATTTTTACCCTCCACGCTGCCCTCCAATACTAAATTGGTGATCCCTTGATGCCTCAGAACATGTCCTACCAGCCGATCCCTTCTTCTGGTCAAGATGTGCCACAAACGTCTCTTCTCCCCAATCCTATTCAATACTTCCTCATTAGTTATGTGATCTACCCATCTAATCTTCTGCATTCTTCTGTAGCACCACATTTCGAAAGCTTATATTTTCTTCTATTTACCGTCCATGTTTCACTTCCAAACATGGCTACACTCCATACAAATACTTTCAGAAATGACTTCCTGACACTTAAATCTATACTCGATGTTAACAAATTTCTCTTCTTCAGAAACACTTTCCTTGCCATTGCAGTCTACATTTTATATCCTCTCCATCCTGATCTTTATCACAGCTTGAACTGTGCGACGTGCCTGGGCTATATATGCGGCCCCACATTGATAACGAATCTGCGATTTTCGGCAGAGGGCGTTTTAGCATGGCGCTATCTATCTGCAAATCATTTCGCCTGAGTGATTTTTGCGTCTGCACATTTTTCGTTCGCGTGTTCTATATACAGAGCGTCGATGTGCGGATACCGTCAATCGTACCTAGCCACCAGCAAGGTTGAACCACCTGAAGATGTCGGACAGCTGCTCCGAAGAAATATTGTGAAATTTGCACAACGTCATCCGGCGACAAACATGTAAAGACTATTTACAAAGTTAAGGGTGGTTCCATTATATTACATTCCTGTCATCACGAAGGCCAGAAACAATGCCTGTGTCGATGTATAGAAGAAAATGGAAACTGATCAGCACTTAGCATTGATGTATAAAAATAAGTTGTTGCACGAGAGTCAGTGTCACTATTTTCGTGCCACACATTAGACACACATCTTACTGGACTCGGTTAGGCGCGCTGGCCCCAGATCTAATTCGCCTGGCGCATTAACGACGAGGGCCCGTGTGCTGGCCAGCCTGGATATGTTTTTAGGCGGTTTTCCACATCCCACTATGTGAATACTGAGATGGTCCCCATTTCCCGCCTCAGTTACACGACTCGCAGACATTTGAACACGTTGACACTACTGCATGGCTTAAACTAGACGCAAACAACCGGGGTATACTCGTTCCATCCCGATATGTTTCAGAGTGGCGACAGGAAGGGCATCTGGCCTCCCCTTAAAATTAACCAACCAAATCTGATCTTAACCATGCTGACACTGCGCAACATGCAGAAAAAGGCATTAGCAAAAGAAGACTATTATGCACACAGTAAAAGCTTTGCACTACCCTTTATTTTAACTTTCATGGCACAGAAATCAAAAATTGGCTGTCAGGCATGCGTATATACACTGTTGAGTCACATTAATGTAACCACCTGTCAGAAGCCTGAATACCTATCTTATTCAGCGCAGACTGCTATGAGATGTGCAGAAAGAGAGTCAGTGAGGTTCTGGAAGCTACCAACAGGTATATGGAGGTGTGGAGCAATGCCAACTCTAGTGCCATGGCCAGTTGCGCTACATTTCTTGAGGTGTTCCCACAGATTCTCAGTTGTATTTAAACCTGGGGAGTTTGGTGGCCCCAGGTACCCCCCAAACCAAACGTGTACACTTCAAACAGTGTGACACGTTGCATTGTTCTTGAATGATTATGTATATGACAGCATACTCAGATTTTAACTCAAGCACTGTCTCTCCATACATACCTACAACTGACACCTTATCCCTTACCATACTGATCTTAATAAGAGTATGCGAAGGGTTGTGTTCCTTCCTCATACATGCCTGTATGAACTTTACCATGCTGTACAAACTGTCCCATTTGTACCATGAACACAGCATTCTATTCCCAAGAGACTGGAAATTCTCTTTTTCAACCATCACATCAAAGTCTTGGGGAAAGATGAGGTGGTAGGCCTACATTCACACGTTTATATCCACTTCCTGTCAAACTGTGTGTATTGGCGCATAGCAGCAATCTGCTAGCACATAGCTGAGTCTCGAGTTCTGTCTGTGGTTGTGCTGTGGCCTAGTCCAACGACAATGAGTCCAGTAGGTGGGGAAGACATCCTGTGGACAGCGGCTCCTGCTGCTGAGGCAATAGTACATCACAGAACACCTGTGTGTCCTCCTCTGTAACAATAACAGCGAAGTCTTAACTATAATGACATGAACGTATAATAATAATAATAATAATAATAATAATAATAACAGTAATTAGATATGGATGGGAAAAATTCTTAATATTAGTCTCATTCTTCTCAGCCGATTACTGTGGCGGATGGTGTTTCATACTCATCATCTCTCTGCGAAGTGGAAACAGAAAAAAATGGTTCTTACGTAATCTAATTATAAAATCTAAAATTTCTGGAGGGGTGGAGGACTGAGTTTACATGAACTTGGTCTAAATGTCAGTGCTCCAGTGCCTCCCCCCACCCATGCGCGGCCATTGGCTTAGCGTGATGACGTCACCTATCGTCATTGGCCACAAGGAGTAGGGAAGGATTGGGTGGAGGGAGGGGTGAGGGGATTCAGGGAATGCTGATATGATATGCACCACTGCGTCAGCTGTAATATGAGACCAGATGCAACAAGTGCTAACGGACGCCGAGTCAGCGATATTTCCAAGAACTGCCAGTCCCCTTCTGCTTTTCTCATGTCCCTGCAGGTTAACTGCTAGTCATCATGTACTTCAATGACTTGATTGTGTTTCCTACGTGATATTCAGGAGATATCACGATCGTTGGATTAAACAGAGTATTCTCACATGGGAAACAGGTAAGTTATTCGGTTAAAAATAATGCATACAGGGTACCACTATAGAATGAAAGTAGATCACGGTAAAATTTTAATTTCACGAGCGCATACGTCAGAATACAAAAGTAATTCTCGTCACGTATTCTTCAAGTAATGACGACATAAAGAGGTAACTTCGTTCCATCCTCTCTTGGTAACTCCTTCGTAGCATATCAGAAATTCGACATCGTTACTAAAAAGTTCGTAAACGCCAAAAAGTAATATCACAACTGTCTGGCACTAAATATTCCACTGTTACCTGATTTACGGGAAGCTTTTGCATGTATTCAAAAGATAAAACTGCCACTAACCTCTATCGATCATTCTGTTTAAACAAAGGTTCATTTAGTTCATAAATGGTTTCTGCTTTTCATAAGTGATTTTTGTTTTTTTGCACAGTCAATCTAGCTTTTTCACAAGTGCTAATAGCAGGTATCCTCTTGCTAATTTGTCACAGGTAGAAACAATGTCAGTACGAGGACATCAAAATAACATATTGAAGGTATTGAACAATTCCCTAATGAGATTGTAGCGTACATTAATTTGATGCTCCTCTACAAAAATATCCCGCATTATTTTCGTAGTCGAATTTCAAGCAGATATCTCTTAGACGAATTGTTATGGAATGAATAATAAGAACCCCTTGATTTAAATAAGGTTATTTGATGTTCAGTTAGGTATGTGAGTGGCCAATGAAGTGCACGTGGCTTGTTATTGTGCTTTACTCTCTTTTTCACTAGAGAACTGTTTTTTTTTCAGATCATATGCTGCTGTACAGTGCCCAGTCAAACTCGAGAGATTATACCGGATAGTGAACTTGCGTCGTCATCATTACTTGCTCCTTCTGCATGCACTACTTTATGCGTTCTCTGCTGGTTATATTATCAACTGTGATACGATCAGCCTAATAAGAATACAGTGAATTTTCTATTCCAGTATATAGATCTCTGAGGAAAGTTGTTCCCTTTGTTCAAATGTTGTCGACTGAAAGCGCCGCAGTCTATGGCATCTGTAACCAAAGGGAGAGGACTTCATTTCTCCTACGCACCTGCCAAGAAACGCAGATTGAAAAATTCACTAGAGGATAAAAGAAAAGAACGCAAAGAAAGATAGCCTGCAGCCATCGCCAACACGTTTAACGGGGAGCGGGTTACGTGTTCCTAGCGAATCAGCTTCCTTTCTTTTTTGTCGTCTTTGCTTTTTACACTACTAGACACTGTCTTCTGAATTCACTACAGATTAACAGGCATTCAGTTATAAAACAGGCTAGGACGAGAGCTGCAGGCCCAAAAAATAACTAAGGAGAGTAAGAATAAACATTCAGGTTTCATTTAACACAAAAATAGCACTTACCAAATGACTAAGGCTACTTCTGATAGACGCATTTTTAACTGAGGTTGTAGGACCACCGTATCTCTGGTCTGCAATAACACAAGGGTTGTTTCCGCCTTATTTGATTAATGCAATAGGTACGTCTTAGGCATGGGTGCAAGTATGCGCTGAAACCACGAGAACGAGAAAAAATTTGCAAGATTTGTTTTCGTAAAGAACCATTAAGCTACAAAAAATTTTTAACTGTTGAGTGATTTCAGTTAATTGATTGTTCTGCGATCCACTTACCTCGCTACTACTCGCTTCGAGGTTCCTTCGGTCATTGACAGGAGTAACCGTATTTTGTTTTTCTCCAATGAACAAATTTCTCAAGACTAAATTCTGTTTTTCGGTCTTCTCTATGCCATCTTCCATTTCGGTGCCAGTATAGTCTCTGAGAGAGAATATGGTTGGCAAAATTCTGCTTTTCAATTTTTGAATGCTTCCAGCATCGATCATCTTACGCTGTTTGTGGCTTCATTCAGCAATTGCTTCTCAATTAAGCTCACACTTTATTTAATCTGTGATGAAGCTGTCTTAGCTCTGGTAGAAATATTCTAGCACTGTTATTGAACCACGGCTGCTCTCTCCTATGTCTCAAAGCCTTGTTCGGCACAATATGTTCATGAAGTTGAGCAGTGATCGGGATGCTGAATGAGCAGTGAATGTCAGGATTCTAGGATTGATTTGTGGACTATTACGGCAGGTTATTTATCATTGACGTGGTGGAGAGATTCGTCTAACCCAAAAATCCCCATATGCAAAAGGGACGTAGTCACTTGTCCGAGTAACTGTTTCCTTAGTGCAGTGCATGCCCGATCTTTCTAGGGGTCCCTGAACTTCTTCCTCTCGATAGCAGTGGTCGAGAATCCGTATCCGAATTAGTCCCAGAATTCTTTGAGCCTCTAGCTACAATCTACAACCCGGCCCCAAACCCGACGAATGCGGGTAATTAGCAGTTAACGCTGTAAACAATGAGCTGTTCTTTGAATCCGCACACGCTGCTAGCGGACTTCACGTATTCAACCAAACCTCTAAACAAAGTGACGACAATTTCAGAAGCCAGGAGGCAAACATCATTCCTGCCGCAATGAGCTACGATTTGCAGGCGGTTGAACTCAGTGCATTCAGCAGTCGGACGAAACTACTCTTCACATACCGAGTGAAAATTGGTATTTTTTCCCGACTTGTCTGCTATTTTGTAGGGCGGCCAATTTACCAACTAACGTAGGATCTCCCAATTAGCAACGCCATACCCACCCTCTGCACTTGTCTGGAGTTCGCAGTGGAGTCAGCGACTAAGCAACAGACGAGGCATCAACTGCTGGCTCAGATGTACACCCTCAGGAAAAAAAAAAGGCGTACCACGAAGGAATTGTCAGAATGGGACGGAAATCAGTACATGTGATATACATGTATAGGCAAGTAATTGATTACAATTTTAGAATAATCGCATGACTTATTCAACAGAGAGAGCTTCATAAACTGAAAAAATCAATAACGCGTTGGTCCACCTCCGGCCCTTATGCAAGCAGTTTTTGGCTCGGCATTGATTGATAGAGTTGTTGGATGTCCGCTAGAGGGATATCGTGTCTATTTCTGTCCAAATGGGAGCTTAGATCGTCAAAATCCCGAGCTCGTATGAAGGTTCTGCCCATAGTGCTCCCAAAGTTCTCAACTGGAGTTAGATCCAGCGACTTTGCTAACCCAGGTAGGGCTTGGCAAGGACGAAGATAAGCAGTAGAAATTCTTGACGTGTGCAGCCGGGTATTATTTTGCTGAAATGTAAAACCACGATCACTTGTTGTGAAGTGCAACAAAACGGGGCATAGACTATCGTCGAAGTACCGCTGTGCTGTAAGGCTAGCGTGGATGACAGCCAAAGGGGTACTACTATGAAATGGTCTGGGGTAGACCATCACTCCTGGCTGTCGGGCAGTATGGTGGGCGGCAGGCAGGTTGGTATCCTACCGCTGTCTATGGCATCTCCAGACACATATTTGCTGGTCATTGGGATTCAGTAGGGAGCGGAAATCATCACTGAAGACAGTTCTACTGCAATCAACTAGATTCCATGCCAAATGTGCCCGTCACTACTGTAAAAGTAGTTGTTGATGTAGAGGTGTCAATGGTAGGTGGCGCAAGGGACGCCGTGAGCTCAGCGTCTTTCTGTGAGCTGCCTATTAATGGTCCTCGTGGTCAATGAAGCGCCAGTTGCACGTCGGATCGATGACAATTATGAATCGGTGGCTTTGGGTGCCTCTCTGACGATTGATCGGTCGTCACGTCATTTTCTCTCTCAAGGTGACCGCTTTCTTCTTGACTCTGTGTTCGGGCATGGTTCACACATTCCTACCAACATCGTCGAATAGCGGCATCGCTCCTATTCAAATGTTGAGCGATTCTCCGATTACTCCAACCGGCTTACACGTCCTCTTAAATGCCGACATCTGCATATATTGTTCACGCACCCGTCTGCGAGGCCCTGCTACTGTGCAACTCAATACACGGAATGAAATTTACAAAGACTTTTTGCTCTGGTATCAACATGTCCCTAGTTTGCTCTCCTTGTCAGTTGCGCAGTGAAACTGTGGTGCAGTGCCGCACATTTCAAAGTTTAGAATTCTGAATATTTGTCGATACCTGTACGAATATAAATTTGTGACAAACTTGCACAACTCCTTCGTGCTGCATCGTTTTTTCTATGTTAGAGTGTATTATCAACACTGGGCAGCAACTCGTTCCCGTTGCTGAAACGTAAAGGAGTAGCCGTGCTGCCATATCCCATATTTGCTTTCCACCCAGAGGAATGAGTTATCTCTGTTCCCCATCACTCACCTTCGAATGAGGACAGAGTGGTCAGACGTTACCCCCGGAAAGAAAAAGTATCCACTGGATTGCAGCCGTACCAGAGGTGCCACCCCATTTATCACACATGCCTCAGTATCGGTGAAACCTGGGGTCTGAAGCCTGTGAACTACACTCCTGGAAATTGAAATAAGAACACCGTGAATTCATTGTCCCAGGAAGGGGAAACTTTATTGACACATTCCTGGGGTCAGATACATCACATGATCACACTGACAGAACCACAGGCACATAGACACAGGCAACAGAGCATGCACAATGTCGGCACTAGTACAGTGTATATCCACCTTTCGCAGCAGTGCAGGCTGCTATTCTCCCATGGAGACGATCGTAGAGATGCTGGATGTAGTCCTGTGGAACGGCTTGCCATGCCATTACCACCTGGCGCCTCAGTTGGACCAGCGTTCGTGCTGGACGTGCAGACCGCGTGAGACGACGCTTCATCCAGTCCCAAACATGCTCAGTGGGGGACAGATCCGGAGATCTTGCTGGCCAGGGTAGTTGACTTACACCTTCTAGAGCACGTTGGGTGGCACGAGATACATGCGGACGTGCATTGTCCTGTTGGAACAGCAAGTTCCCTTGCCGGTCTAGGAATGGTAGAACGATGGGTTCGATGTCGGTTTGGATGTACCGTGCACTATTCAGTGTCCCCTCGACGATCACCAGTGGTGTACGGCCAGTGTAGGAGATCGCTCCCCACACCATGATGCCGGGTGTTGGCCCTGTGTGCCTCGGTCGTATGCAGTCCTGATTGTGGCGCTCACCTGCACGGCGCCAAACACGCATACGACCATCATTGGCACCAAGGCAGAAGCGACTCTCATCGCTGAAGACGACACGTCTCCATTCGTCCCTCCATTCACGCCTGTCGCGACACCACTGGAGGCAGGCTGCACGATGTTGGGGCGTGAGCGGAAGACGGCCTAACGGTGTGCGGGACCGTAGCCCAGCTTCATGGAGACGGTTGCGAATGGTCCTCGCCGATACCCCAGGAGCAACAGTGTCCCTAATTTGCTGGGAAGTGGCGGTGCGGTCGCCTACGGCACTGCATAGGATCCTACGGTCTTGGCGTGCATCCGTGCGTCGCTGCGGTCCGGTCCCAGGTCGACGGGCACGTGCACCTTCCGCCGACCACTGGCGACAACATCGATGTACTGTGGAGACCTCACGCCCCACGTGTTGAGCAATTCGGCGGTACGTCCACCCGGCCTCCCGCATGCCCACTATACGCCCTCGCTCAAAGTCCGTCAACTGCACATACGGTTCACGTCCACGCTGTCGCGGCATGCTACCAGTGTTAAAGACTGCGATGGAGCTCCGTATGCCACGGCAAACTGGCTGACACTGACGGCGGCGGTGCACAAATGCTGCGCAGCTAGCGCCATTCGACGGCCAACACCGCGGTTCCTGGTGTGTCCGCTGTGCCGTGCGTGTGATCATTGCTTGTACAGCCCTCTCGCAGTGTCCGGAGCAAGTATGGTGGGTCTGACACACCGGTGTCAATGTGTTCTTTTTTCCATTTCCAGGAGTGTATATCCAACGCAACCTGTAGCATATACCAACAGTGGCAAGTTCACGTGGTGTTCGTACATTACAAGCGCAGCCCATGCCGTTGTAATAGGTGATGACTTCAGCTTGCCAGGTATAGATTGGGTGAGTCATATTATCAAAACATGTGTCACAGACAGGGATTCGTGAGGCATTATCCTGAATGCCTTGTCCGAAAATTACTTCAAGCAGGTAATTAGTAAACAAACTCGAGAAGAAAACGTTATAATATTCCTAGGTACCCACAAACCTGAACTTACTGAATCATTAAACTTGGAGGAAGATATCAGTGATCATAACGGTGTCATAGCAACTATGACTATGGGTATTGCTAGGGATGTTAAGAAAGTTAGGAAAATGCTTTTGCTTAGCAAGAATGACAGGATGCAAACTGAGTAGTCAATAACAAATATTCATTGCTGAGGACAAAGATGTTGAGCACAAATAGGAAAAATTCAAAGGCGTCGTTCAATATGACTTAGACAAATACGCTCCGAGCAAGGTCTTTAGGGATGGGAAAGGCCGACCGTCTCGCACATTCAAGAGAAGTCAGAACCCATCTGAGAAACTAGTTGATGAACGAGACGAAAATGAGCGTAAGGAGATCAATGACAGAAGTGTTCAATAACTCTGAAAGTAAAATTTTGTCAACCGATATGGCTGAACACCCTAAGATGTTTTGGCCCTAAGTAAACACAGAAGCGGGCCAAAATCATCTATTCATTCTCTCAGAGACCATACTGGCTCCGAAACGGAAGATAATAGAAAGAAGGCGAAATACTGAATTCGGTCTTTTGAAACTGTTTCACCACCGAAAATCGTAATACGGTCCCTGCTTCCATCATCGTACGAATGTCGAAATGGCAGATATTGACATAACCGATGGCGGAATAGAAAAGCAACTACTGTCGCTTAGTAGTGGGTAGGTATCAGGACCGTAAGATTCTACAAAGATTATGGGAAAGAACTTGCTTCCCTTCGAGCAGCAGTTTATCGTTGTTCGTTGGACCAAAGAAGGATAACTAGCGACCGGAAAAAAGTGTGAGTTATTCCCGGTTTCAAGAAGGGTCATAAGGTCATATAAACATAATTATACGCCTATATCGTCGATGTCAGTCTGTTATAGATCTATGGAACATGTTTTGTGCTCAAGAATTATGACGTGTTTGGAGAACGAAACTCTCTATAAAAATCAACGTGAATTCCACAAATAGAGGTATCACGAAACTCAGTTCTCTCTGTTCTTCCATGAGATCCAAGGCGCTGTAGACAACGGCGCTCAGGTTGATGCCGTGTTCCTTGACTTCAGCAAGGCATTTGACACCGTCTCGCACTGCCGTCTAGGGAAAAACATACGAGTTTAACCTTGTATCAAACCAGATTTGGACTGGATTCAAGACTTCCTTGCCGACAGAGCTCAGTACATCACTCTTAATGAAACGAAATCGACAGATGCAAACGTAATTTCCGTAGTTCCCCAAGGAAGTAAGCTAGGATCATTACTGTTTACAGTATATATAAATAACCTTGTAGAAAGGGTCGGAAGCTCTTCGCAGATGATACAGTACGAACAGCTGCTAGCATGAGTTTCTTAGAAGTAGATACCTTAGGGGTTGCGAAGCAACTCAAATCGCTTGATTCGGGCAAGTCTTCAGGTTCAGATTGTATACCGATTAGGTTCCCCTCAGATTACGCTGATACAATAGCTCCCTACTTAGCAATCATATACAACCGCTCGCTCACCGATAGATATGTACCTACAGATTGGAAAATTGCGCAGGTCGCACCAGTGTTTAAGAAGGGTAGTAGGAGTAATCCATCGAACTACAGACCTATATCATTGACGTCGGTTTGCAGTAGGGTTTTGGAGCATTTACTGTATTCAAACATTATGAATCACCTCGAAGGGAACGATCTATTGATACGTAATCAGCATGGTTTCAGAAAACATCGTTCTTGTGCAACGCAGCTAGCTCTTTATTCGCACGAAGTAATGGCCGCTATCAAGTTGATTCCATATTTCTAGATTTCCGGAAAGCTTTTGACACCGTTCCTCACAAGCGACTTGTAATCAAGCTGCGGGCCTACGGGGTATCGTCTCAGTTGTGCGACTGGATTCGTGATTTCCTGTCAGGAAGGTCGCAGTTCGTAGTAATAGACGGCGAGTAAAACTGAAGTGATATCAAGTGTTCCCCAGGGAAGCGTCCTGGGACCTCTGCTGCTCCTGATCTATATAAATGACCTGGGTGACAATCTGAGCAGTTCTCTTAGGTTGTTCGCAGATGATGCTGTAATTTACCGTCTAGTAAGGTCATCCGAAGACCAGTATCAGTTGCAAAGCGATTTAGTAAAGATTGCTGTATGGCGTGGCAGGTGGCAGTTGACGCTAAATAACGAAAAGTGTGAGATGATCCACATGAGTTCCAAAAGAAATCCGTTGAAATTCGATTACTCGATAAATAGTACAATTATCAAGGCTGTCAATTCAACTAAGTACCTGGGTGTTAAAATTACGAACAATTTCAGTTGGAAAGACCACATAGATAATATTGTGGGGAAGGCGATCCAAAGGTTGCGTTTCATTGGCAGGACACTTAGAAGATGCAACAAGTCCACTAAAGAGACAGCTTACACTACACTCGTTCGTCTTCTGTTAGAATATTGCTGCGCGGTGTGGGATCCTTACCAGGTGGGATTGACGGAGGACATCGAAAGGGTGCAAAAAAGGGCAGCTCGTTTTGTATTTTCACGTAATATGGGAGAGAGTGTGGCGGATATGATACGCGAGTTGGGATGGAAGTCGTTAAAGCAAATACTTTTTTCGTCGCGGCGAGATCTATTTACGAAATTTCAGTCACAAACTATCTCTTCGGAATGCGAAAATATTTTGTTGAGCCCAACCTACATATGTAGGAATGATCATCAAAATAAAAAAGAGAAATCAGAGCTCGAACTGAAAGGTTTAGGTGTTCGTTTTTCCCGCGCGCTGTTCGGGAGTGGAATGGTTGGGAGATAGTATGATTGTGGTTCGATGAACCCTATGCCAAGGACATAAATGTGAATTGCAGAGTAATCATGTAGATGTAGATGTAGATGTAGATGTAGATGTATCTGTAGGAAAGCCAGAAGGCAGTATCGATTTGCAAAATGACCTGTAGAGGATTGATCAATGGTGCAGTCTCTGGCAGTTGACCCTCAATGTAAATAAATGTTACGTATTCTACATACATAGGAAGAGAACTCCATTACTATACAACTACACCATTGATGACAAATTGGTGGAAACAGTAGAGACCGTAAAAGATCAAGGAGTAACTGTAGAGAGCAACCAAAAGTGGAATGGTCACAGAAAACAAATAGTAGGAAAAGCAGACGCCAGACTGAGATTCGTTGGAAGAGTCTTAGGAAATGTAACTCACCCTCGAACGAAGTGGCTTACAAGGCGCTGGTTCGACCTATTCTTGAGTATTTTTCATCAATCTGGCACCCTTACCAGGTAAGACTGATAGAAGAGATAGAGAAGGTTCAACGAAGGGCGGCGCATTTCATCAAGTGATCGTTTATCGGGAACTAGAGCATTACAGAGACGCTCAAGAAACTCCATTGGCAGACGCTACAAGGATTCATTTGGGGTCACAGAGAGGTTTACTGTTGAAATTTCGAGCGAGCATTTTTTGAGACGAGTCGGACAACATATTACATCCCCCTCACACATCTCGCGAAATGACTTCGATGGAAAAAATTCGAGAAATTAGAACTAATACAGAGGCTTACCGACAATCATTCTCACCACGTGCCATTCACATGTGGAATAGGGAAGGGAGAATCTGTTATTGATTCCATAAGTACCCTCCACCATATACCGGTGGATGGATTGCGGACTACCGATGCAGATGTAGATGAAGAGGCGGGGATCGTCGGTTGGCTTCAGCTGGGCCCTGTTGGTCGTAGCAAAGTCTTGGTTGAACAGCGGCCGTCTGCAACTGCCGATCGTCAAGACGGCTGATTGTATTGCAGTCATGTAGGCCTTAGAAAGAAAACGGCCTAGAAGTTCTGTTTATCTGTACATGCACATGGTACGGCTACATTTGGTTTCGGTGTCGCATTGTGACACGTTTATCAGTTTGAACTCTGTACTTGGTCATTGACTTTTTATTTAAAAAAGGAGAGAGGGCTTCGCTGTTACCCACACCCGGTCTGTGGATGCACGAGTCGATTTGGAATATACATTTAAATACGGTGCGGTTTACCATGTTTTTTTAGCTGGAGATACCGGTATAGTATTATGTGGAGAGGAACTGCTCTGAAAAAGAAAAAAAACAATGAATTATACTAATTGTACCACTGAACGAGATCTCACATATGTGACTGAATGTCTGTACAAATTTTGCAGCGAGTTCGTTTGCTTCAGGATGAAATGACGCGGTTTTGAAATTTGAAATGCCATTTTCTCACGGAAAAGTTTGAACTCCTGTGATGAAAATTGAGTGCATGGCATGTCTCAACTCTTGATTCGAGAAAATCCTTGACAGGCTTGGATACTTTTCGCAGAGGTTATCAGTGGCATTCGTATCACAAACGGAAATTCTGAAAACGCATAAATAACAATCCACCAGCAGCTTCCTAAAAATGATCCAGCGCTGTCGACGAACTGAATTTGGTGTCAATGGATCTTTTGACATAATCTCTGCAATCAAATTTGAATTCAATGGGAAGTTTTACACATTGTCTTGATTGATTAAATATAAATCAAAACCTACATCAGCAGAAGAGTCAAGAATTCTGTCCTGCCCTATCGCAGTAGTGGTAGCAAATCAACATTGTCTTATTGAACTGTCAATCTGATAACTGATTCATTGTTATTGTTAGTTAAAAGATATGTTCAACGTTGCAAGCTTTCAGCTATTCTGGAAGGAATAGTATTGTTTGGTCTAAATGTAGGCACCAGTGCCTTGTAATTCATTAGTAAAAGGAATATACGGCCGTAAATGTTTTCATAAACCTTTTCAACAGCAAAGATGATAGCAAGAGATCCCTTTTCTGTATAACTGTCATTCCACTGAGCAACTGTCAGTGTTTTGGGCAGGAACGCGATCGACCATGTTGTCTATCTGACAAGACTGGGCCGATCTCATATTCAGAAGCATCTGCTACAATAGTTAACACTTTACTTGTATCGTATGTAGTGAGCCATATAGCAGCTAATTATCTTTATTTGAAGTTTTAAAATGCACGTTGGCATTCATTGTTCCATATTAACTTTGTTCCTTTTGGTAACAATTTGTAAAGTGGTTCACTTACAGATGCTACATGTGAAAAGAACCTTCTGTAGTAACTGATTTTTCCTAGTACAGCAGGTAATTGCTTGAGATCTTTGAGAGACGGATGATTTTTAAATTACTTTTATGGGTTTACAGTATAGACTAGTTGCCGTGTTGTGTCAGAATGTGTCATAAGAACCGTTCTTCTTATTACAACAATGTGCTCTTTTCTTTGTTAAAATTTAAATTGAGAACTTGTACAATCTTAAAAACTCATTCCAGATTCTAATAATTCTGCAGGAGATTTTCATGAGACAAATATGTCATCCAGGTAGCTCACAGAGTTAGTAACTTTCCTGGTTAATTGCTCTAAGTATTGGTGAAATAAACTCGGTGCACTGGGAATCCCAAATGGCAGTCTCTTGTATTGCTTAAGTGCAAATGGAGTATTTATGGCCATTCAGAGGTGTCTGTAAGTAGGCCCCATCCAAATCAAGTATTGCAAAATAAACCCCACAGGCTAATTTAAACATTAAATCTTCCAGTTTTCGATCTCTGGAGGAATCTTTTACTGATAGCGTACTGCTGTCTTTTGAAATCTTGCAGATTCATGATGTAGCATTCGGTTTTTTGTACTAGAGTCACTGGTGTGGCCCATTGGTTACAGGTAATGTATTCTCAAAGACGTCCTGTTCTAGGCCACCAAGTCCCCATTTCACTTTGTCCTTTAAAGCAAACTGAAAATTTCGTGGTTTGCAGAATTTTGACACAGTGTTCGGCTTCAGCATGAAGTGTACTTTGTAGTCTTTGATGTCACCTGATGGTTCTGAAAGCAATGCATCAATTTTTGTAGCTGTTCATTAGAACCATGAGTGGGAATCTGATTTACTGCTTTATGAATTGTGAAGCGTAATGTACTGAGGCCCAGTAAATCTGTTGCTTTGTGTGCACTGGCTACAATAAATCTAGCCTGATAGGTAATTGCTTCTATGCGACATCCGTCATGAACTGCCAGTTGACCGGTATTTGTTGGCTGCAGTAGCTAAATAGAAATTCTGAAATGCAGTATGTCTGTAAATTAATTAAAGAAACTGAAGAGCCTCCGTCAGTTTGAAACTGCACTGTCTCAGTTAATTTACCTTGTGATTTACTGAAAAGATAGCATTGACTTTACCGTATATCCTGTATGTGCAGCTAATCTCAGGAGCTGCTGTGAGGATTTTGATCTGGCTTCCACTAATAAATGCACTGATTCACGAGGAGAGTTTTTGTATGCACTTAGTAAATATTTTGTACAAATTGTTTGAATTATGAAAATTAAATTTAACTTGTAAAAGCGATGCCACTGCCACCTAGCGACCAGCCGCCGTAACTAGGAGTGACCTGAGAAGGCAGCAATGAGAACCTACTTCGTTTGTTGTTTGGTGGTCCAGGGGTAGAGCATGTGGGCAGCAACTAAGTCACCTTTTTCACTCTCCCTTTTAACTTAGCGTTCACCTCTCAATGTTATCGAAATTCAACAGAAACTAAAAGTAGGTCGGATAAATGTGTAGGGACATGCAAGTTGCCCAAGTGGACATCCACTTGATGTAATCGTTTCAGAACAACTGTAGAGCGAATAAACACACAAATTCAAAACCTGTGGTTTTCAGTTCCTTACAAAAAATTAAAACGTTTTCAGAAAATCTGCTTCAGCATCAGATACTGCTTTGCTTGGTTTAAACAAAGAAAGTTTTGCAGCAGCACAGCGCATGGCTCAACTTTCAGCATTTTGCTTTCCGTGAGTCAAACATAAATGTGCACATGATTCTTTGCGTGATGGTGCCAGAGATACTTTTTGTTTTGAGACTTTCAAATTATATAGAAGACTGGTAATCGAGGTTTAAGCCTTTTAAAGGACATAGAGACATAAGTTCGATCTTCTTGAATGGGATCCAGAAATCTCTTGCGGGTGAATTCACAAGATTTCGAAATATTTCTACAGATTTATGAGAGACGCATTTAGAAGTATGACGACAGTTTCAGGCTGATAGTTTCTGTTTCACTCAGATTAGCAATCGCAATTAGCATTCTTATTTCACTGCAGAGTCCTCGAACAATGGGTAGTGAGACACTCAGCTTTGCAGTGTCTTAATAAATATGACCAATAACGAAGAGATAACCACCTCATCATCAAACTATAATGCGAGACTTACTATTTGACATTTTCAAAATTTGTAACCTATAATATCACAGCTGCACAGCGAAAAAACATGCGAATCCAAAACATGGGGTCGTTTATTTTTTATACTGTTAAGTACGAAAAACTATTGTAACAACCTCAGAATTTTGCTTCAGTTACAAACAGTAGGTTCCTTCAAAAGCGCAGCAGATTACTAGCCTGTCGACTTTCTGAGTTCCTTGAATCAAAATAAGTTGTGGACACGATTCTTTGCCTGGCAAGGCAAGTCTGCCGTAGAGAATCCACTACGAAGAACTGCGGCAAGTGCCGGCCGGAGTGGCCGTGCGGTTCTAGGCGTTACAGTATGGAACCGAGCGACCGCTACGGTCGCAGGTTCGAATCCTGCCTCGGGCATGGATGTGTGTGATGTCCTTAGGTTAGTTAAGTTTAATTAGTTCTAAGCTCTAGGCGACTGATGACCTCAGACGTTAAGTCGCATAGTGCTCAGAGCCATTTGAACCATTTGAACCATCTGCGGCAATGAGTCTCAACAATACATCACAGCGCAGGCAGATGTTCACAAGAGGAGTGCTGTAACACGAATTAAACGTGTACATGATATGTGTTTTTTTTTAAATTCTTTCCTTTATTTGTGTCAGTTCACGCAATCTCCGCCACATGCTAAATAACTCACACACACATACAACCACGATTTGTTTACAGTATTTACATTGATTTAAACATATTACTTAATAAGGGCGTGATCCCGTTATTGCCACGAGATGTCACCCAAAACGTTAATTCAATACGGAACACGTAACATTCATGCCTCCAGAAAACTTTCCTGGTGTGCACTGCTAACATCGTATAAGTTATACCGGATGGTTATAAATAAAGTGCAATCTGCTGCCGGCCGGAGTGGCCGTGCGGTTCTAGGCGCTACAGTCTGGAACCGAGGGACCGCCACTGTCGCAGGTTCGGATCCTGCCTCGGGCATGGATGTGTGTGATGTCCTTCGGTTAGTTAGGTTTAATTAGTTCTAAGCTCTAGGCGACTGATGACCTCAGACGTTAAGTCGCGTAGTGCTCAGAGCCATTTGCAATCTACTTACAGAGGTCCACTGTGGGCTGTAATTATCGTATGGCAGCGGAACTTCTTAGACATTCGAAGGCGTTAATGTGGAACCGATTTACGCTGGGAAAAATTAGTTCCAGTTTTGGCCACCAGGTTAAAATGCAAGAAAGACGGATATAAATGTTTCAATATGTAATGGATTAGGAAAGCGACGTGTGCGGGAAATGTGAAACAACTGAGAAAGGCATAATATTGACTTTATTATTAACCGCCACTTACACAATTTGTTCAGTACGAGCAACGCAGAGATGGCGAGATACTGATGCGTAAAACGATGTGACTAATAGTTGCTCGCAGCAATTCCAGTGGGATCTTTTTGGTTATTTGAGTGTATATTGTCATAATTAAAGAACCTTAATTCTCCCCTCCTTAAAAAAAAATAAAAAAAACCTACATACTGATCTTGCCAAAAGCTGAGAAGCGATTCTTGGTGTTGTAGCTCTCAGGAGCACTTTAGGATGCTCTTGTGTGAGTCGCAGCTCGATTGCGTAGCCCAACGTGGAGCTATACTGCTGAGTGCGGTTGCGAGGGTTGCCTATGCGATTGCAACATGTTCCTGCATACCAGCCTGCAGATCAGGTAGAGACCGGACGTGTCTCTGGTAAACCCGTTCTTTTACATATCCTCAGGACCAAGAGTCACATGGATTCAGATCAAGTGATGTTGCAGGTCATGCATCTGGGAAACCTCTGGAGATAACACGTTCGTGCAAGGTTGCATTATGCAGATCTTTCACTGGGAGAGCGACATGAGGTGTTGCCACATCTTGCATGAAAACAGTGCTTTCCACACAGTTAGCAGGAAAGGGCCAATCGCAGTGCCTATTTTCTACTCTCTAGGATGTTTGGCCATAACGTGTGCATATGAAAAGAATGATGTGGAGTTGTGGATAGCTCACGCTAACGACAAACTGGGCAGTGGCCCTGGTAGGGTGCAGCAGGCGAGTTTGGGCCATCTGGGACAGAGGTGATGAAGAGGAATATTTCGGCAGTTTTTAGTCTGGGAACAGTCACTTTTCCTTTATTTGTGAAAGATTCAGAAAGTGTTCGGAGGTGCGTCCCCTTTGACATGCAAGGGAAATGGCTTATTTTATCTCTTGTTTTCGAGGTGGGTGATGATTTATAGCGAGTGTACATGGGCTATTTAGGAGGAAGTCGCCTAACGGAGCTTGGAGCAACTAGCTAGCTGGAGAAGTATTTTAACGAACGAAGCGGACTTGGCCAGGGCTATTAGAAGAGAAAAAACATCGTTTTGCTGCAATACAACATTCAAACTGTGGATATCTTATGTATGTCCTTATCCTATTTAACTTTGGAGCGTGATCCTGTGTGGATTAAAGAGGAGATAGTAGAAAGTGGTTGATGACAGTGCAGAAACTGATTGCGGTGTTCGTTGTCCAGTCCAGTGGTCGTATTTGGGAGCGTTGGTCGTATTTGGGGGCGTTTTGAGAGAAGTCAGATGACTACACGATATTCAGTAGTGGCACAGGAGAAGTGACTGTTCTAATTGTGTCTCTCGGGTCAAAGTAGGGCTGGCGACAGTGATTTATCTGGATATCATATGTATATCATGGCCTAGAAAGTATCCACAGCCGTCAACAAAGGTTATGGTGGGAGTCTACGGAGCAATACGTAGCTCGATTTGTCTCGCGCTCTGCACAGACGCTGCAGCAACTCCGAGAAGACGGACGAGGAAATACCTCACATATACTCGAATAAACATTCAGACGGACATAGGCTATGTATTTTTGAAACGACTTTGTATAGGTTTTCTGATAAAACCGACTGCGAGAAAGAAAACGCTGGGCTGTGCTGAGAAAATGTGCACTTTCTATTCCTTCCGCGCAGGCAGTTTCATCTACGATAGGTGGGAATGTAAACCATTAGAGAAGTTTTTTCTTTAGAATTCTTTATCATTACATATATTTTCAAACAAAAATTGTATGCATAACACTATGCTGTTTTTCTTGCTTTCTGTCGGTTTTGCAGAAAATAGGTTCAAAATGGATCAAATGGCTCTGAGTACTGTAGGACTCATCAGTCTGAGGTCATCAGTCCCCTAGAACTTAGAACTACTTAAACCCAACTAACCTAAGGACATCACTCACATCCATGCCCGAGGCAAGATTCGAACCTGCGACCGTAGTGATTCCAGGCTGACAGAAACAAGGAAAGTTGTTTTTATGGACTACTGGCTGTTGATATTAGAATCTGAATCGTCAGGAGCTGTTTAGTCCTACCCATTCACAAACTGGAACTATGGAAAATACTGCCAGGTCCACATCTGAAATGAATGCAGAAAAGGAGAAGGCTTCAACTGGTGAAGAAGCATATATCACATAGCAACCACTGTCCACGTCCCTTAGCGTAAGGCGCCAGGCGTCGTTGAACACCGTCGCGCGCCTCCAAGAGAATAGGCACACAATATGCCATCCGTGTCGCCATGGTACCGGGTATTTAGGGCAACTATTTCAATGTATTTGTGGTATGAAGGTAAAATAGTCGTCGGGTTGAAGTTTTATGATCTTTATTTGCAAACGCTGTAGTTGACATAGTTGAGGATATTCCAGACGGAACAACAATACGAATGATCTGCCTCTTGCTTTGGGCTGTGCAAATGCCTGTTTGGTAGCCGTTGCACAGAGGACAGCACTTGTGCACTTCGTGACGTCTTGTTCGCCTTGCGTCACTTTGTCACCCAATGGGGACACTCTTGTGTTTGTTCCTATGTGGAGCGGACAGGAAATGGGGCTCTACTCTTCGGAGGAAAGGGCAAACATGCATTGTGCTCACGGGGTAGTGGATGGAAATGCTCACGTTGCCCGACGTTTGAACGTTCGACGGTTTCAGAATCGTCGAGTGCCAGATCCACGTACATTTACTGCCATCCACAGGCCCCTAAGAGAGACAGATTCTCTTGGGGCATGGACGCGAGGGGAAGCCGCGCGGTCCGAGGCGCCTTGTCACTGTCCGTGCGGCTCTCCTCGTCGAATGTTCGAGTCCTCCCTCGGGCATGGGTGTGTGTGTTGTCCATAGCGTAAGTTAGATTAAGTAGTGTGTAGGCTTAGGGACCGATGACCTCAGCAGTTGGATCCCATAAGACATTACCACAAAGTTCCAAATTTTCACTTGGGGCATGTTCTCGTAATGCCACATGTGCATTTATGGCCTACTTTGAAGCCTGGTGTATTGATTTTGTGCTACAGATGCGATGGCCTGACGGACGTGATCGTCAACGCACTGTGCGTCAACAGGGCTTGAAGAGGAGGCGTTAGCACTACTAGAAAACACATCCTCAACACACTCACGGTATGTTGCAAGGGAAATGGGTGTAAGCCATTAAAAAATTTGGTGTCTAAGGTATGAAGATGATTTGCACACCTACAGTCTTCAGAACGTTTACACACTTGACTCGGGTGATTCTCCAAGTCGAATTGAATTCTGCAAGTGGGTTTTTGCAAATGTGTCTAATTCAACCAGACTTTCCGAACCGTATACGTTTTACGAATGAGGCATCCTTTAGAGGAGAGAGTATTTTCAACAGCGTCGATCAACAGGTATGGACACGGAAAAATCCGCACGCCACCTTTGTCAGTAGTCACCAAGATCGCTTCCATGTCAACGTTTGGGCAGGCTCAGTAGGCGATAATCTGGTCAGTCCATACATTTTCCCCCGACGACTGAAAGCAAACATATACTTAATCTTTTTACGAGAAACTCTTATCAGCGTTGTAGGACCATGCTCCACTCAACGCGTGACACCGAATGTGGTACCAACACGATGGCATACCTGGGCGCTTCGCACATGCAGTGCGAATGCATTTGGCTGAAAACTTTTAGTGAGAACGTCATAGGGCGTGTTGGGCTGGTGGCATGGACTGCTCGTTCCCCTGACTTACTGCCCTTTGATTTTTTCTTCTGGGTCACCTGAAATCTGTTATCTATGAAACACCCACTGTGGTGGATGAAAAACTGATAGCGCGCATTATGGCAGCCCCAGATACAATTTCATCTTTGTCAGGAGTGTTTGAAAGAGTGCGACAGTCACTGAAGCGTCGTTGCACGACGTGCATTCAAACTGGAGGGCATGATTTCAAGCACTTTTTGTGACTGTTTTCAAATAAAGGTTGATGCCACGAATACATTGCAAACTTTGCCCTGCAGACCTGCTACCATGACGGCTGTGTTGGCATGTTGTGTGTTTACCCTCCTGGCGGCGTGGTATGCCGTTGAACTACTCTTATCATCGAATGCTAAGGAATGCGGACATGGGTTGCCATGTGAAATATGTTTCTTATGACACACTCCACTAGCCCTTTCAAATGGTTCTAATGGCTCTGAGCATTATGGGACTTAACTTCTGAGAGCATCAGTCCCCTAGAACATAGAACTACTTAAACCTAACTAACCTAAGGACATCACACACATCCATGGCCGAGACAGGATTCGAACCTGCGACCGTAGCGGTCGCGCGGTTCCAGACTGTAGCACCTAGAACCGCTAGGCCACCCCGGCCGGCTATCCCTTTCATTTTCTACATTTACATCAGATAAACTCTGTATATACAGGGTGGTCCATTGATCGTGATCGGGCAAAATATCTCACGAAATGGGCGTCAGACGAAATAACTACAAGGAACGAAACTTGTCTAGCTTGAAGGGGGAAGCCAGATGGCGCTATGGCTGGCCCGCTAGATGGCGCTGCCATAGGTCAAACGGATATAAACTGCTTTCTTTAAAATAGGAACCCCTATTTTTTATTACATATTCCTATAGTACGTAAAGAAATATGAATGTTTTAGTTGGACCACTTTTTTCGCCTTATGACAGATGGCGCTGTAATAGTCAGAAACATATGGCTCACAATTTTAGACGAACAGTTGGTAACAGGTAGGTTTTTTAAATTAAAATACAGAACGTAGGTACGTTTGAACATTTTATTTCGGTTGTTCCAAAATGATTCATGTACCTTTGTGAACTTACCATTTCTGAGAACGCATGCTGTTACAGCGTGAATATCTGTTAATACCACATTTATGCAATAAATGCTCAAAATGATGTTCGTCAACCTCAATGCATTTGGCAATACGTGTAACGACATTCCTCTCAACAGCGAGGGATTCGCCTTCCGTAATGTTCGCATATGCATTGACAATGCGCTGACGCATGTTGTCAGGCGTTGTCGATGGATCACGATAGCAAATATCCTTCAACATTCCCCACAGAAAGAAATCCGGGGACGGCAGATCCGGTGAACGTGCGGGCCATGGTATGGTGCTTCGACGACCAATCCACCTGTCATGAAATATGCTATTCAATACAGCTTCAACCGCACGCGAGCTATGTGCCGGACATCAATCATGTTGGAAGTACATCGCCATTCTGTCATGCAGTGAAACATCTTGTAGTAACATCGGTAGAACATTACGTAGGAAATCAGCATTCATTGCACCATTTAGATTGCCATCGATAAAATGGGGGCAATTATCCTTCCTCCCATAATGCCGCACCATACATTAACCCACCAAGGTCACTGATGTTCCATTTGTCACAGCCATCGTGGATTTTCCGTTGCCCAATAGTGAATATTATGCCGGTTTACATTACCGCTATTGGTGAATGACGCTTCGTCCCTAAATAGAACGTGTGCAAAAAATCTGTCATCGTCCCGTAATTTCTCTTGTGCCCGGTGGCAGAATTGTACACGATGTTCAAAGTCGTCGCCATGCACTTCCTGGTGCATAGAAATATGGTACGGGTGCAATCGATGTTGATGTAGCATTCTCAACACCGACGTTTTTGAGATACCCGATTCTCGAGCAATTTGTCTGCTACTGATGTGCGGATTAGCCGCGACAGTAGCTAAAACACCTACTTGGGCATCATCATTTGTTGCAGGTCGTGATCGACGTTTCACATGTGGCTGAACACTTCCTGTTTCCTTAAATAACGTAACTATCCGGCGAACGGTGCGGACACTTGGATGATGTCGTCCAGGACACCGAGCAGCGTACATAGGACACGCCCGTTGGGCATTTTGATCACAGTAGCCATACATCAACACGATATCGATCTTTTCCGCAATTGGTAAACGGTCCATTTTAACAGGGGTAATGTATCACGAAGCAAATACCGTCCGCACTGGCGGAATGTTACATGATACCACGTACTTATACGTTTGTGACTATTACAGCGCCATCTATCACAAAGCGAAAAAAGTGGTCCAACTAAAACATTCATATTTCTTTACGTACTACACGAATATGTAATAAAAATGGGGGTCTTATTTAAAAAGAACGCAGTTGATATCCGTTTGACCTATGGCGGCGCCATATAGCGGGTCAACCATAACGCCATCTGGTTTCCCCCTTCAAGCTAGACGAGTTCCGTTCTTTGTAGATTTTTCGTTTGATGCTTATTTCGTGAGATATTTGGACCGGTCACTATCAATGGACCACCATGTATACACATATACCATGGTTCTAAACTCTCTGACGAAAACTATCTGGACAGCCCAATGTAACGCTCTATTGAATGCTAGGTATTACGAGCACTGGACCCACCAGTATAAAATAAATTTTTTTTAAGAACAAGTCGCCATTTGACTGTTTTTACAGTATTTTTCTTACGTACTATCTATATTTCGGCTTTTATGCCATTATCGAGTGCAATGCTAAAAGTTCTTAGGCCACTAACACGTCATATCTGGTAGAGTACGCCCGAAGTCGAAAACTGTTTAATATAAAAGAAGGTGGGAACTTTTGTGTTGTAAGCAAAGAAGCGGTAACAGCTGAACATATCATTCCGGAGAGCTCGGTGTCTGTGGACGTGGAGTAGTCACTGACTGTCATTTGACTAAGAAATCCATCAGCGACAGTTCAACACCTCCAGAGCTGCCCAAGTCGCTGCTAGTGATATGATTGTGAAGTGGAAATGCGAAAGGAAAACCACAGCTAAACCAAGACCAGGTAGATCTCATGAACTGATGGACAGGGACAGTTGAGCATTGCGGAAGGTGGTTGTAAAACACATGAAATCAGCAGAAGGAATCACTCGTGAGATCCAAAGTGCTAACAACAGTACAGTTATCACAGTAAGTATGAGTAAGGAGTTAAAAAGAATGGGGCAAAAATGGTAGAACAGCTCTTCATATGCTACACATTTCTACATTGAGTGCTATGTGTCGTTTGAGGTGATGTAAAGAGCGACGTCAATGGACAGTGGATGATTGGAAGTGATCGATTTGGAGTGATAACCACGCTAGGCCTAGTAGATAGTGTCGTTGTTGGTAAGGCAGGTGCCAGGTTGAGATTCATTGGGAGAGTCCTTAGAAAATGTAGTCCATCAACAAAGGAGGTGGCTTACAAAACACTCGTTCGACCTATACTTGAGTATTGCTCATCAGTGTGGAATCCGTACCAGGTCGGGTTGACAGAGGAAATAGAGAAGATGCAAAGAGGAGTGGCGCGTTTCGTCGCAGGGTTATTTGGTAAGCGTGATAGCGTTACGGAGATGTTTAGCAAACTCAAGTGACAGACTCTGCAAGAGAGGTGCTGTGGAGGAGGTAGTTTTGGCCCGGTTAAGAATTGGACACTGCCGGTTCAGCCATCGCCATCTGCTGACGGCTGCGCCGGCGCCGTTCTGCCCATGTGGGCACTTGCTGACGGTCCGCCACATTTTAATGTCCTGTCCGGATTTTTACACACTGCGTCTAGATCTTAACCTGCCATGTACTTTAGATGCCATTTTAGCGGATGGCCCACGAGCAGCTGCTCGTGTTCTTCGTTTTATCAATTTGACAAACCTCTCTAAGGACATTTGATGATGCTGTTTTTTAATCCTATGCCTGTCAGTCTGTCTTTTATCGTGTTTTCCCTTTTAGTTGTTGTTTTAAACTTGTGCCTCGCGGTGCATTCTTAACGTAGTCAGGGCGCTAATGACCATTGAAGTTGTGGGCCCTAAACCCCCCCCCCCCAAAAAAAAAAAAGAGGTGCTGTGCATGGCGGTGTAGCTTGCTGTCCAGGTTGCGAGAGGGTGCGTTTCTGGATGAGATATCGAATATATTGCTTCCCCCTACTTATACCTCGCGAGGAGATCACGAATGTAAAATTAGAGAGATTCGAGCGCGCACGAAGGCTTTCCGGCAGTCCTTCTTTCCGCGAACCATGCGCGACTGGAACAGGAAAGGGAGGTAATGACAAATGGCTCAAATGGCTCTGAGCACTATGGGACTTAACATCTGTGGTCATCAGTACCCTAGAACTTAGAACTACTTTAACCTAACTAACCTAAGGACATCACACACATCCATGCCCGAGGCAGGATTCGAACCTGCGACCGTAGCGGTCACGCGGTTCCAGACTGAAGCGCCTAGAACCGCACGGCCACACAGGGCGGCTGAGGTAATGACAGTGGCACGTAAAGTGCTCTCCGCCACACACCGTTGGGTGGTTTGCGGAGTATAAATGTAGATACCATGTGGCAATCTGATGAGGAGTTTGTATGTGTCGAATTTTAGGAGAAATTTCTTGCCATCATGCGTACTGCCAATCGCGAGGTATGGGGGAGATGGTGGTACAGCATATGTATGTTTTTCGTGGTTAGGGTGTGGTCCCCTCTCTGAGCTTAAGAAAAAGCTAAAAGCAGAATGATACCAGCACTTTTTACAGCACCGTGTACAGCATGCTGTAGGGGAACTGATCAAAGACGACAATTGTGTCAACATGACAATGCAGCGTGTCATACAGCAGCATCTGTGAGGCAGAATATTGTCAACGAAGACATTCCTGAAATGGAGGGTCCCGACCTGACCTCATTGAGAAGCCTTTGGGATGAGTCACAACGTCAGCTTCACTCCGTACCCGAGCATTAAACATTAGTACCTTCTCTGGTTTCAGCTCTCCAAGAAAAATAGACTGTTATTCCCCCATAGACTTTCAGACACCTCACTGAAAGTGTCCCCAGAAGAGTTTAAGCCGTCATAAAGGCAAAGTTTTGATGGAAATGGAAATGCCGAGTGGCTAGGCCCTCCCGTCGGATAGACCGTTCGCCTGGTTCAAGTCTTTCGCACTGACACCACTTTGGCGACTTGCGTGTGGATGGGGATGAAATGATGATGATAAGGACAGCACAACACCCAGTCCCTGAGGGGAGAAAATTTCCGACCCAGCCGGGAATCGAACCCGGGCCGTTAGGTATAACATTCCATCACGCTGACCTCTCAGTTACCAGGGGGGACGGTTTTGAAGCATACACTTCTAATTAAGGTCCACTAGTAGGTGTCTCGATGCATTAGATAACATAGTGTATTTTTCCATAAAAATGTTCCTGCACTCGCCAGTAATGTTGGTTTATATTTTTGTTCCCAGTAAACATTGTACAGGCAATGTTTTGTTGCTTGCAGATCCTCCTCACCAAGTCATGGCTTTACTTTCTTTAAAGTTTTGAAGCTATTTATGGTGTTCATTCCAGTTAATCCAAATCGTTAGTGTGTGTTGTATTTAAGAAGTAAACTTTGTGCAGGAGGCAAACTCCGACCACAGAAAGTAGCTATATGGTGACGTGATTTCACACTGCAAACAACATCGCCATAGGCTAAAAATAAGATACGCCTAAAATAATGTTGTCAACACAATAAGTAACATGTACAATCGCTTATTAAAATCTAATGTGTGAAAATAATAAGCTATAATCTGATGATGAGAAGTAGGCGTTCCCCTGAGATTAAAGTTCTGAAGACCGATCTAAACAAAACTCAGTGAACGAAGAATAATTAATCTAATGCATTCTTGGAAAAAAATCGCAACACTAAGAAGGAGTTACGCGACATAAACGAAAGCTGGTAGGCGTGGTTCTACATCTGAAAGGTAATGCCTGTTCAGATTTCAAGTCAGTTGCATAAGTGGCGATAGTAGCGCCTCTATGAGAATACAATTCAAATTTGCTTTAAAAACACGCTGTAACCATCGTGGGCGTTAGTTACTTTTGAGACTGGACGTGGTGAGTTGATGTTAGTGAAGAATGCCTTTAAGGCGACAAAGACGCCTTTATCAACACCTCACTGTATTTGGACGAAGTCTTGTAATAAGACTTGGCAGGAACGTAGCCACTGTACACTATCGCTGGTAGCAGTTGTCATGGGAATGCACGGTCGCAAGAAGGCCGGGCTCTGGGCGCCCGCGTGGCACTACTGACAGGAAAGACCATCGTGTTCGGCGTATGGCTCTGATATATCGTACTGCGTCTGCAGCAGTAATCTGAGCAGCAGTTGGCACCACTGTGACACAACGAACTGTTACAAATCGGTTGCTTCAAGGACAGCTCCGAGCCGGACGCCCTATGGCGTGCATTCCACTGACCCAATTTCTGACTTCAGTGGTATCAGCCGAGAGCTCATTGGAGGGCAAAGTGGGGATCTATTGTGATGTGTCATGAAAGTGAGTGTGCCTTGGTGCCAGTGGTGGCCGTGTGTTGGTTAGAAGGAGGCCAGTTTAGTATCTCAAACCAATCCGTCTGTGAAACTTCCTGACAGATTAAAACTGTTTCGAGTCTCGGTCCGGCACACAGTTTTAATCTGCCAGGAAGTTTCATATCAGCGCACACTCCGCTGCAGAGTGAAAATCTCATTCTGGCAACCCTTCTGGAACTACACCTGGAGTTATGGACTGGGGTGCGATTTTGTATGACATCAGGAACACTGTCGAGGTTATGTCACGCACGCTGAACGCAAATTTGTATGTCAATTCGGTGATTCGACCTGTTTCGCAGCCATTCATGAACAGCATTCCAGGGGGGATTTCCAACAAGACAACGCTCGCTCACATAACGCTGTTGTAACCCAACATGCTCTACAAAGTATCGACATGTTGCCTTGGCCTGCTCGATCGTCAGATTTATATTCAGTCCGGCATATAAGGGACATCATCGGACGACAACTCCAGCGTAATCCACAAACAGCATTTCTGTACTGATCGATCAAGTGCAACAGGTATGGAACTCTCCCCACAAACTGTCGTCTGGCTCCTGTACAAGACAATACACGCACGTTTGCATGCTTGCATTCAACATTCTGCTGGTTACATCCGTTACTAATGTACCAGCATTTCACATTTCCAATGGTTATCTCACGCTTACATTAACCTGCGTCATGCATTGTTAATCATTTAAATATGTTTTCTACACATATGTATTCCCGAAATTTCATCACTCTAGATTAATTATTTTTTGGTGTTGTGATTTTTTACCATTAGTGTGGTAAGACCATTCTGGCTCTGCTGGCTGTGATAATATATAATTCCACACACTGTGCCACACAGCCGACCTTCGACACTGTGCACTGACTGTGCACTGACTGATCGACAATAACTGTGCAACTGTACCTGTTAATATACAGCGGAAACTAATGCCTGGCCAAGTGAAGTTGTGCGTCTGCTTTTATCTCCTGTCAGCAGATGAATGTTCTTTTCCAAACTATTTGACTGACGTCAGGAGGTAGAAGAATGTAGTTCCTGTTACCAGCGCCCTCTGTGGCATGAGAGCATAACTTTGGCTATTGGATATACTTCTCGCTGAAGCATAAGATGGTCCCTGCTGTGTGCTCTATGTTTATGGCACCTGATAATACAGTATCTACGTGGCGCAACACAAATGGCGACTGGCACCTTTTCATCTCTGTGTTTATACAATAGCTGTGTCCCGTATCTAGCGGTGGGCACAGCAATATTATTGAAGAAATATTGACATCAGGTTCAGAGCCAGCATTGAAAAAACTAACCCGTAGAGACACCAATTGCAGATTCCAGCCAGCGTGTTAGTCTTCACAAGATGATTCCTGCGATAAACTCTCAAAGGTAGCATGTTGCGACTCATCTGCGCAGCATATGTGCAGCGTCATTGGGGCGTTTTGGAGACGTCACTGCGAGCAGTGATGCGTTGGAGTTATATGTAAAAAGATAACGCAAACGCCAGACAACTAACAGTTAATCACTAGACTGGCTGGAGTGCTCCCAAGTGCTAGAAGAATGGCAACTAACGTAGCCCAAATCCTACGCTTCATATAACCACAGGAAGATGACGCTTCACACAGCCAGAGGAAGATGGACTGTTAGTTATGTATACTTTTTCGACTATATTCTTAATACCCACATGGCGGCTGTCTTGCATCGGGGAGGTACAGTCGTGGACACGAGCGAGACCCCTCGCCTTTTCGATATGTTGCTCCGCACAGCTTTAAAGTCTGCTACACAGTATAACAGGCAAGGCGACGAAGTGCTACTAACATACTACGCACAGGCGTAAAATTGAAAAACAATCCGAACTTTTGCAGACTGTTTTCAATCATGTGTAAGAATGTATTAATGCTGATTAGTGTCTTAAACACAGCACGTAAATGTAAGATATAAATGACAGAAGAAACGCTAATTTGTATGAACTGTACTAACAAAAATGAATTTCAGCTTATCGAGATAACATAACTGTTTTATTAAGACAAAGTACCCCAGATCGTTACGAATTAGCAAAATATTATGCGCATTCGGCCGCGAAACCGTCTGTGTCAACGTTCAGACCACTATATTGGATTACCGTTGCTGACTTACCATGAAAGTGTGCAAATTTAGCAATGCGTGAAGATTTATGACGAAATCCAGTTAAAAATCATTCAGTGCCAAACTTAATTCAGTTATTGACAGAAGCAGAAAAAGTAGGCAGTAACAAGTATGAAATTCTACAAGTGTTTCATATTGACACCCACAGGGCGCCGGTACAGAATTAAGGTAGTAATAAAACGCATTGGGGCGCCAGAATTTCCTAAAATTACTTTAATGATAGTCTATCTGCCTCTATCGAGGTTAGAACCGAAAACAAACCAGACCCCCCATGCCGTAGGAAACACCTTTCACTACAACCCAGGCGAACAGCCCTCTATTATTACCCCAGACATGAATAAGCCGACAATTTCGCAATGCAAATGGCAGAATGATCTGCATTTTCTGTTGCATAGAGCTTTCTGGACTCACACACATGAATTGTCTACCTTTATGTCACCGCTTATGTGACAATCACTCGGGATGTTTATCGAAATAACAAAATACTGCTATTAGCGAGTAAATTTAGTAGGATAATTCTGCATCACGATTTCTCCATTAGACTCGCCTCAGACAGGAAACGTTCATTAACCGAAGTGTTTCTTAAGCTAGCTAGCAATTGGAATGCTCACACTTCTGAAACACTGTGTCATTAATATTGGGATCTGAATTACCACGTGTATAGGCAAATGGATTTTATTTGCATTCCTGTAAACGTGATTTAGACCGAAAGCGTAGCTACAATTTATATGAGTTTAGCCGCTGAAAGTCTCGCTTGTAGAAAGAAAGTAAAAGGTGGGCAGTGTTTCCACACTGGTAGCATCAGTAATTTAGCGGGTAAATTCAGTAAGAGTTGTTCAGAGTGCTCCATTCATTCACAAAACATCCTTTGTGCCGGGACGTAGGTGCCTCTACATAGCGGTGAGAGCATTTGCGTTTCTGAGACGTATGTTGAAAGCAGGATGTCGCGATTTCCAGGAAGAGTAACAAGTGATGGATGGGATGCCATATTAGGACCATCAGGAGGAATGCATTCGGCGTTATTCCGGGCTATTTTCGTAAACAGGTTCTGTAAGGACAAGAATTTCCATATGGACAAGCTGAAACATCACAAAAGCTCCTACAAAAGCGACTGTTAGCTATTTCTGCAGCACTTTACCAATTTCTGAGAGGTCGACTTGGCTTTTATTTACATGGCCATTTGACGTCAGTATAATAATGAGAAACTTTTAGATGGTGAGTAACCACACATACATTTTGCAGCGATGGGTCAGTCATGCTGGTGAGGTAAACACGTGCACTGCTAGACACAGCACTCATGTTCCGTTAGGATCGCTATGAACAATGCATTCTGTGGTATTCTGGGAAGCATTGGAACAGATTTCTCTAGCGCGACCTGTGTCGTCAGTATCCATAGGTAGAGAGGTATCGCACCAGCAATGGTAAACACGAGCGCGCAGCCCGGAGGCATCTCGCATATGGGACCAGCGAGAGAGCGCCGCCTGGTGTGCATGCCTCGGAGATCTGTAGGGGGCAGTTCACTGATACATTGCAGTTGACAATACTTCGAAATCATTTTTTACGTGCAATGACTGTTTTTGCACTGCATTATTTTCGGCTGTTTAAGTGCTGTGAGCGTGTTTGCATAGCATAACACATAGATTATCTTTTGACAATTTACGAGTTGTTTTCGTGTCTTGCATTATTTTGTGAACAGGTGCAATGTGTGATTTCGGCAATTGACGATTAGCAAGCGTGTTTGCAGAGCCTTTTACATGCATTATTTTGACAATTTACGAGTTGTTTTTGTGTCTGCACATCAGTGTACTGTAATATTTCGGTAATTTACAAGTAGTTAGCATGTTTGTATGCTGTGTAGCGTGATCCCAAGCATGTCAGGGCGAGTGTTTTGTATTATTGTAATAGATAAACTACATTAAATCCGTGCCTAAATAAATTGTTCCAAAATAAAGTACACTCCTTCCTCTCTCCAACAGCCCAGCACAGGCTGAGTCTTTTCCCGCCATTTTCCACCCCAGACAGCCAGTTTGGATTACATCATGGAAGGAACGACAGTGCTCTCTGGTGGTGATGCTGTGTACTACATCAGTTGGTCTCCGGACCTCATGGTGGACACACTGGATGGAGCTACTGCCTGAAATTGTTTAAATAAACACTGCATGCAAAATAAAGATTTATGTCCAGCCTATCCAGACGCCCAGCACAGGCTGAGTCCTTTTCTCACCAATTCCTAGGAAGAGGTGGTGGTTGGATGACTTAGGTTAGTGGAGGTAGCCCAAGTGAGCTATTTTCCCACCATTTTCTTCGGTTAGTGGAGGTAGTCATGATGTGTTGCATTGTCCTGCTGGAATTTGAACTTCCCGCCATTTTCTGGAGGAGGGGAGGGGGAGGGGAGGTTATTAAGTTAGTGGAGAAAGCTCAATTGACCTATTTTCCGGCCAAAATTTGAACTTCCCATGATGACGTCATTGCGATTTTGCCTTATCTATCGCCGCAATCTTGGATCTGCCATCTTGAATAAATTTGGCAACAATGGAGAGTAGAGTGACACATACTTTCTAGTTTATAAAATTATGGAGCCAGTGCTCCTAATTGTGTTCAAGGCAGCCATTTTGTGCAGAATATGCTACATTTACAAAAGAACCCTTCACTACAGGATATATGAATACAGTTGCTCAAAAAGAGTTGATTTAATTAAATATTATTTTTACGACAGGCAACAAATTATTTAGACACGTTTTGGTCTGTTCTATCAGTTTGTGGCCGATGTTGATCCATCCATCAAAAATATTTTTTTTTATTTTAATTTTTTTTTTTCTTTTTTTTTTTTTTTTTTTTTTTTTACGAAAGCTGCAACACATACATTTATGGCGTACGAGAATATTGCTGACTCTATGTTACATGTTAACAGCTCATGATTTATATCTAAAAATCAAAAGCACAACTCTGTTTTAACGTGATACTGCTGTACACTGAAAACTCATCAGATAGCGATATGCACATATACAGGTGGCGGTTGTATTGCGCTCACAAGGTATAAAAGGGCAATGCATTGCCGGGACTGTCATTTGTACTCATGTTATTAGTGTAAAGGTTTCCGACGTGAATATGGTAGTGCGAAGGGAATTATCAGACTTTTAACACGGAATGGCACTTGGAGTTACACGCATGGGTCTTTGGAAATCGTGACCCTCGAGACAACGATCTGATATGGAACATGTTTCTCGATTTCAGCTTGTGGAAGTAACCATGGAGAGCATACTGAACATGTGTTGGGCCAGTCTTATGGCATTTAGAATCCGATCTCATTTTGCTTTTTATCCTGTTTTGGTCCCAGGACCATTAAAACCCGATGTCATTTTGATTTTTATGAGGCTTTTGACCTCAGGACCGTTAAAAATCGATTTTTCGCATCTGATGTTGTACGACCTTGTCGTCGTCGGTGGGTTTACCCAACCAACACTGCCACAACTGTTGACGGCTGAACTCGTGCAGTCATGCAAACTGAACAGTACGGTTGATGTAATGGGCAACTCAATCCATAGCCATTATATTTCGATTCATCTGTCATTTGTAGCCAAGTCTGTTTACCTTGGGATGCTTACAGCGCCATCTATTGGTAAATTTCTGTTAAATTCGTTCCATGACGTTTCCCCCTGCGTCAATAATACGCCAACCTGTGTTTCGTGACTTAGCAAGGCAAAGTGACAAGAATAACAAATGTCTCTCTCTTTGCAGGAATCACAGGGATGTGTGCAAGTATGAGACACAGTCACTGTGACATATGGACATTTGGATCGGTGAGTGAAGAGTGCACAGATAACTTAAGTAGTCAAGGCGACCCCTCGTGCTAAGGGAGAAATCCAGGTTCGAGTCCCGTCCCAGCACAAATATTCACTGGTCGCTAATCATTTGTACGTCTGATGTATAATCATATCTACAATTTTCGAACACATTCCGTTAGTTAAATACGCCTATAGATCGTAGGCAGTGTCTGTTCCTGCAGATATGCATACATGTCTGAAAGACATTGCTATAGACTATGCAGAGCTCAACAATACAGACATTGCCAACCTGTAGTTTTCTAGGTTTTGTATAGAAGCTAGTTAGCTGTTACTTGCTGCCCTCTCGAAAATTGAGTCTGTTAAAACTAAGTGTTGTTACAGCAAAAATATCATCCTTGAAAAAAGAATGAATAAATACTTACAGTCATTGTTCATCTGCCCAGCTGATCGCTACTGGCATTTCATACTGGTCATCTCACTACAAAATACAGATATCGAATGATGATGTTCATGCAGTCGAATTATAAAAATTAAAATTGCTCAAGTGGTGGGAACTTGCATACCATTGATCGAAACTTTAGGAGTCCAGACCACACAGCAACTGGCAGACAGCACATGAGCACAGGTAATTCGATCAGCCATGGTGGGATGGGGAGAGGGAGGGGGGAATCGAGGTAGTGGGAGGGAGTTCCAGGAAATAAGGGAGAGGAGGGAATTCTGGGAAAGACATTGCGATTCCAGGAATGCTCCTGCTGTAAAGCGCTAACATTAGCGACTTTTTTTTCCAGAACCCGCAGTGCTACCATACTAGATAGCTCTTCCGAGTCATTTAAAAAGTTTTAATACTCGTTAAAATAACTGTTACGTTTTAGCTCAAAAACAGCTGGAAAACACGACTGAGACTCCAGAATAGGTCGCATATAGTTTCAAGCTTTAGCATTATATAGAGACGGTCGCTTTGGCAGTGTGCTCGCGGATCTGCGCAAAATACCCAAATGTTTTTAATACAGGAGTCTTAATTACTGCGTGTGATTTTGTGAACAATTTCTTATCATTGTGAATTACCTGCAGTTTGCCATTAATTATCTCGAACGTTTATTGTAACTTGTACTGAACGGTGATTTCAAGCACTCTGTCCAGTTCTGTTGAAGGAGGACTATTATCGTGCCCAGCTGAGTTGTTTGGGCATCCCCAGATGATCGTTTAATGTTATTGGCCAATGCCATTTAAGCATGTTGTTCCAGTTTTTTCGTAGCGATACCAACTGCGTCAAATACGAGTTATTAATGACACTGAGGGCATGTGCCACATACCTTGAGCGGGTACTGTAGTGCTCATAAGCATCCGAACGACATGAATTTTGTTCCGCCAAATCTACATGCAACCCACGTAGCGTAATTGTCTTGCAAGTCCTCTGCCCTCTTTCGGCACAGTGATTTGAATACACAAAATGGTTTCCATAAGAGACCACTTGAGAAACGGCTCTTTATTGCTATCAGTAATACAATAAATAATTCCGTACTCAGGGAATGTGCTTAGGGGGAGCAGATGTAGGAATCCTGCATCGCCCATAATGGCAAGGTCCTAATGGAGGTGGTTTGCCGTTGCTTTCCTCCGACCTGTTATGAAGTGTCGACTGTATATCTGTGTCGTGTGGATGACTGTGATGAGTGCTTTCGCAATGTAGCTTTGGGTTTGCGTTGTTATGGATGAAGGGAAGGAACAGGATGGAACACGGCGCTGGCAACAAGTTTATTCCTCCCGACAAGCACCATGTTTGCCACCGAGCTTTAAGTCCCCATCCGACGGACAAACCACCATCAACATTCCCTCACTTCATCAAACACTGTAGAAAGGGACACTGGTCCAAAAATTTTGATCAAAAATACTATGTTACCACCTCTCTTATCCTTGCCAACCAAATACTGGCTGAGAAAATTTCATCTACCAGCAGGATTCGACCCTGCTTATCTCTGAGTCGATCGCCATCCCCCACAGGCGCACGTTAGCGACCTTTTTCTTCCCTTAACAGCTTTTTTTCTTTAGGTATAGAGCAAGGGGCAGAATGGGCAGGGGGCCTGCTTGGAGGCCTGGCCACGGTGTCCCCGTTTCCTGACAGGAGAAGAGAGAGGCAGTGGGAAGGAAAACGTTGTACATTTTTTTTGTTTATTTATTTTTTTAATTTTAATATCATAGGAAAAATCAATCACGTATGGAAAAGAAAAGAAAACAAAATAATGTTCGGCCGAAGT
This sequence comes from Schistocerca cancellata, assembly GCF_023864275.1. Lineage (NCBI taxonomy): Eukaryota > Metazoa > Arthropoda > Insecta > Orthoptera > Acrididae > Schistocerca > Schistocerca cancellata. The sequence continues at coordinate 266,620,507 of NC_064629.1, forward strand.
GATATACTCGTCACTTCACTGTGAGGAATATTGTAGCCGGGGCAACTACATAAACCTGGGACTCCCCACCACTCCGTTGAGTCATGAAACATTCTGCATAGAAAGTTCGTGAAGTGTGTTTTGTATTTTGAGTGACGTCGGATGATCTCATGTTGCTCTGTTAGATAGAACCAATAGTCCATGCCCGATATCACGGTCCGCGAGACTACGTAGTGCGATGCGTGTCCTCCAATCCAGCGGATTGCCGACGTTTTCTGTGAGGAGAAAAAGACCGCGTCCGGGAAAAATAAAGCTTGCGTCGCGATCGTGGAGTTGTCAGTGCATTGGAGGAGTGCCATGATGGGTTGCGTTAGCCGCCAAACATCCTTCGCCTCACCGCACTGCAGACAATGTTCGTCGGTGTCCTGCCTGCCATATATAAGGCAGAGTGGGGAATCTACCATGTGAATGTCGTACAATCGTCGGCGGATGACTCTCTTGCGATTGGCTCAAAAATGGTTCAAATGGCTCTGAGCACTATGCGACTTAACTTCTGAGGTCATCAGTCGCCTAGAACTTAGAACTAATTAAACTTAACTAACCTAAGGACATCACACACATCCATGCCCGAGGCAGGATTCGAACCTGCGACCGTACCGGTCGCTCGGTTCCAGACTGTAGCGCCTAGAACCGCACGGCCACTCCGGCCGGCTCTCTTGCGATTGTTTAATATATATAGTGTATTCCACCTTTGGAGCAGGTCGTGGGTTCGGAGTGAATTGTTGCGTATGTACAGTCGACAGTCGGGCGTGCTGGAGCAGTCGCCGGTAGCTCGCCGCCACTGATTGTCGTAGCGACCGGGTGAACAAAACTCCTAAGTATCGCATGATGACCACAGTCGTAAAAGGACTGTGCAGAGCATCTAGCCCCTGCCCGACGTGCATAATCTTGATTTTCTTCACGTTCTCTCTGCTACCTGCCCCCACGCCGTATGTAATAAGAAGGGAAACCATCTTACGTACTTCGCTCTCCAACCGGACGAGTATCATAAAGTCGTCAGAATATGCGCGACAGGTGAAGGAACTCTACGGAGTTGGATGCCTGTAAGAGTCCGTCGAAGAGTCTGCATCAATGGCTCGAGCGCTATTGAAAACAGCACCATCGACAAGGGACATGGTTGCCTAACTCAGCTGTAAAGGAATCGTTTCTACCTCCCTGCCATTGACTCTCACCGTCGAAGGAGCGCCGCGAAGGAGGTGCATGAGGACGGTGATGAACTTCTGAGGTATCGCCATGTGTCGCATGGTCGAGTCAAGGAAATTATGGTTGATCCTGTCAAAGGCACGATCAGAACCCACTGATACGAAGTCCGCTCGCATGCGACATGCTTCCATCAGGGCAATGGTGTCACAGTATGGAGCGGATGTTGCTCCGAACCCCTAGACAAGACTGGTCTGATGGTAATGTCTTCGGTATCACAGTCTTGAGCCTTGCCGCCAACAATCACACAAAGATCTTGTAGTCAGTATTGAGCGTTGTGAGTGGTCTAAGTTCATGGGCGCTGACACTCTGTGCCGATTTCGGTATTGGTACAAGCATTGCCACCATGAATTGCGACTGGACGTCTGTGTCAGGGCGCAATAGCTCATTATACATCAGCACCCTTTGGGACATCATTCGATCTGCAATTTCGCGATAGAATTCGAGTGTCAACGTATCTGGCCCAGGGGATTTGTGCACCAAACCCTTCGCGAGTGTCATGAATGTCATCCGTATGTCATCTTCCGTTATGAGTTCCAACAACACCTCTGCATCCCTAACATCCAACCCTGTTTACATCTTTCGCAAAATGTCTTCACCTTTCCGATCGTCCGTCGGCGTCCTGTTGAAAAGGAGGCGGTAATGCTCCAAAACCCAACAGCAATGTCCTGTTGTGACGTCAAGGGCCGATCATCCCCATCATGGAGCACTTTGATATAGCACTGGCGATTACGTGAATGTCCTCTGGACACGTGACACATGGAGATACATTCTCCATAAACGTTGTCCAAGCACCGAGCATGGATCAAAAGTCCCTCCAATCGACGTCCTGCGATCGATAAAATTCTCGCCTACATGCGATGGGCGTCCGCTTGACGCTCTAGCAATGGGGCCCTGGACAGGTCACGGATCACCAGGTAGTAACATTCAGGGGTATCTCGGAGCCATCTCGCTTTTTCCTTGCCATAGTGTTATGAGAGCTCTTCGTATGGCCAGTTTTGCACGTTGATGCTGTTCTGACATAAACCACAAGCGCCGGAACGAAGAAGAAGAACGCAAGACCAGAGAAGGTGGTGAAACGACTTCAGCCAATAGCGCACTGACCAGGACGTCACCACAATAGGAGCGACATCTAGCCAAAGTGAATATAAGGGCCGCTCCTGTCAGCCCCGGCCGAACATTAGTGCTCAGTAGGGGACGGTATTTGCAGAGTTTTAGTAAGGCCTAGCAGAGAGTGCTACGATAACAGTTAATAGCGATCCACAAGCTGTGTCAAACTTGCATGAACATTACATATAGCAAAGTACTCGGATTTATGTTGCATGTCGCCCATCACTAGCGACACCATTGTAATTTAAAAGTTAATTATTGCCAATCCGCTTTATTGAAATAAAACTACTAATGTTATTTGCTCGAATTGTTGTATAGCATTCCGAGAAAACAGAATCCCTTAGGCACCCTGTGTGAGACGAGTGGACAAGACCCCACATTTGGCGACGAGTACTTCCAAACGAACTCCATACCTACGGCCACGGAAATTTTTTTTTTGCTGGCGCCTTAATTCTCGCTTGTCTTTGATTTGCAGGGATGCACATTGTCTTAAAAGTTTCTTGTCGTTTTTGCTAATAAGTTTTTTCATGTGGGCGTTGCAGAAACTTTCTTTGTACATATTTTTGTCTATTTGTTGCATTTGTGTTTTCCAACATGGCCACCCCACCTGTCTCATCCCCTGCTTAGGCCCCACAGCAGCAAGCGTTAGATGCCACACAGCTAATGCAGATGTTTCAGTTTCAAACGCAACAGATTTCTGCACTTCTCAACACAGTGTAGCAGCTACTAGCCAACGCTGCGCGCCCGATGGAACAAGCACCGCCTACTGCAGCTGCTATACCACCTTTTCGACAGTTTTGTGATCAAGAAGGGGAATGGCGCGAGTGGTTGCACAGTTCGAGCCACATTTACTAGCTGACAATATACGGGTTCTGTGAAACTTCCTTATCTATTATCAACGGTAGGAAGTGCAGTGTTCCGCCTGATCACAAATCTTCATTCTAACACCTCTCTGAGTGAACTTAGTTACGACCAACCAATCGCTTCGCTAACTAACTATTAATGACCAACAAGTGAATGTGGTAGCAGCTAGGTATCAATTCTTTAATTGCAAAAAAGGGTCAGAGCAAACGTATTGGGATTGGGTGACAGATTTGTAAGGTATGACAAGGAAACGCAAATTCAAATGTGCTTGCGGTGCTCTATATTCCGATGTTATGTTGCACAATGCGATCGTGTACAATGTACCTGATGTCAAACTCAGAGAACAGCGTTTGAAACAGTCAGATCCATCATTTCAGCAGGTAGTGCAAATATTAAATCAGTACGATTCTGGTGCCCTGGCGGCTGATAAATCTGAGCAGCCAGCTGTTGTTGGATTGAGTCCCTTGCTTGCGATCGCCCCATTCTGCACCGGCCGCTAGCGCTAGCCACTCTGAGTAAACAACGTTACACGCCGCGTCAGCAGTTCGTCTAACAGGAGGCTACACAGGCGAACAGAATTAAGTCATGCTCTCGGTGTTATTCACGGCACAAACGCCAAGACTGCCCCTCCCGACAAGCTCAGTGTTACGCTTGTGGTAGGAAAGGCCATGTACGATTTGTATGTTTGCAACGGAACAAACATAAGAATTCGGCCCACTCACAAAACTCTCATCACAAAGCACATTTCACTAATGCAGTATATTCAAAGTCTGCGATGGGCATTGGCAAAACTAGCGAGCGTGCAGTTTCATCAGTGATATGCCATTCAAACTAACTTTTTGTTCATTTACTTCTTTTTGGTCAAATGTGGGAAATTTCAGTTGGACACAGGTGGCTCTGTCACATTTCTCTGTCGTTACACATATGAACTATTAAGCTCCCCATGACTATCTAAAACTAGCACGCAATTGACGGGCTTATAATGGACAAGACATTCCAGATCTTGGAACTCATACTTTGCCTGCTATGTACTGCTCGCATACACGAACAGTGACTTTTACGGTGCTGCAATCACGTGAGTGTGAGAACATAATTTGTCTTGATTGCTTTGATTTGTTTGGCTTTAATATTCGGGACAACGTGTTGTCAGCGTCTGCTTTCAATGCAAAAAATCAATGTAGCTAGCTTGCTAAGAGAATTCCCGGAACTCTTTTCTGAAGGTTTAGGCAAAGCTAACAATTTTGTTGCCCATATTACTCTAAAAGACAATGCTCAGCCAAATTTCTGCCTGGCCATAACTGCTCCCATTGTATTACGGAACAAAGTCGCTGCTGAACTTAAAGAATTGCAAGATAGCAGAGCTATTGCGCCCGTACAAGCTGGTCAAATGGTTCAAATGGCTCTAAGCACTATGGGACTTAACATCTGAGGTCATCAATCCCCTAGAACTTAGAACTACCTAAACCTAACTAACCTAAGGACATCACACACATCCATGCCCGAGGCAGGATTCGAACCTGCGCCGTAGCAGCAGCACGGTTCCGGACTGAAGCGCATAGAACCGCTGGGCCACACAGGCCAGCTTCAAGCTGGTCAATGGGCAAGTCCACTGGTTTTGCTCCCCAAACCTTCAGGTCGCATTCTCCTCTGTGTTGACTTTAAGTCTAGTGTCAACTCACACACTGTCATTGATACTTATCCATTGCCACCCCCAGAAGGCGATTTGCGAGGCGCATATGTTCAAATATCGCTCGATGAAGACTCTCAAAAAGTGTGTGTAGTAAATACTCATTGGACTTGTTTGCCTTTTGACAGTGCTTCCGCACCCGCCATTTTCCAACGGTATTTGGAACAGCTGACTGCGCAAGTATCAAACTGTTCAAACTATTTGGACGATATTGTAGTAGCAGGTCGTACACCTGAAGAACATATTGCAAATTTAAGTGCCTCGTTTCGTGTGTTATCTGATGCAGGACTAAAGTGTAGACTGGACAAGTGTGATTTTTTTTTTAAATATGAGTTGCAATATCTTGGTAATGTCATAAACAGTCAAGGTGTACATCCTCTTCAGTCCCATTTGTTAGCCATACGAGACTTCCCAGTTGCTTGCAATATCACAGAATTGCAGTCAGTTTTAGGGAAAATGACCTATTACATTCGGTTCATACGGAATGCTGCGCAAATAGCGGCTCCATTGCATCGCTTGCGTCGCAAGAATGTCCCCTTTGTTTGCACAGATGAGTGCCAAGTAGCTTTTCAAAAACTTAAAGATGCATTGCTCAGTGATCGATGCTCAGTTCACTTTGATCCTGAAAAACCAGTTGTATTGCAAGTTGATGCTTCCTCTTACGGAATCGATGCAGTGCTTTCGCACAGAATTGGTGATAAAGGCAGACTTATTGCTTTCGCATCAAAAGTGTTCTCCAAAGCTCAATGTAACTCTTCACAAATTGAAAAAGAGGCTTTGGCTATTGTGTATGGTATCACCAAATTCCATCGCTATTTGTTTGGCAGAAAATTCTGCTTAGTAATGGATCACAAGCCTTTGCAGTCCTTATTTCATCCGACGAAACCGGTTCCTGTACGAACTGTCCAAAAATGGCAAAGATGGGCTTTTTTGTGTCTCAATACCAGTACGAGATTCTGTATCGACCGACAGCTAAACATGGTAATGCGGACGCACTTTCATTTCTTCCGGTTGGCCCTGATAGACAGCTTCTGCTGCATCTTGTTGTCACATCGATGCTCAAGATTCTGAATTGCTTCAATCTTTTTCCCGTTGAACTATAAGAAGATTGCACAGGCCACGGAAGCTGATCCAGATTTGAACATTTTGATAATATACATTCGCACATCTTGGCCTCGTTCCTTGCATAGCATAAAGAAGCCTCGCTGTACAGAAGACTGTGATTATTGTTCAAAATGACAGTGGACAGTCACGTGTGTTGATCCCTAAAGCTTTGAAAAAAGAAGTGTTGCAGTTACTTCACCAAGGAAACTAGGGGACTGTTGGTGCGAAACAGTTAGCGCGTCAGCACTGTACTTGGCAGAGTACGGATGCCCAAAAAGAACAGTAACAATGTAACGCATGTGCGGAAAATTAGTCTGCTCTGCCACAAAAATTCTCTGCTTGGCTGATGTCGCAATCGCCTTGGCAACATATGCACATAGACTTCGCGGGACCCCTTTGGAAGACTGGTTGGTTGATTGTGATTGACTCATATAGCAAGTTCCCTTTAGCTGTGCCAATGCTCTCGACAACGTCACGTAGCACAATTCAGTCGTTGTCACCGATTTTTTGCCTGTTAGATCTACCTGAAGTAATAGTGTCTGACAACTGACCTCAATTCACGTCAAAAGAATTTGAAACATTCTGTGAAAGCAACGGCATATAACATGTAACTAGTGCACTGTTCCATCCACTTTCAAACGGCGAAGCGGAAAGTTTTGTCAGAACATTCAAGCATCAGGTGGCCCAACTTCACTCCGCACACACCAGGGATCAAGCATTGCAACTGTTTCTCGCCTCATATCGTTTGCACCCACGAGATGTACCATCGCCATCGAAATTGCTTCACGGCCGCCGCCATCGGACACTGCTCCGCCTGCTCCACCCTCATTAGCATCCGGTGCCCAAGGAAGGCCGCAAGTATCGCTTAGGGCCGTATGGTTAAGTCTTTTTCAGGGTTTTTAGCGGCAGCAGACGGTGGGCGCGAGGCGTGACAGTCCGTCGTCTTGACGCTTGCATGTATCTTATTTCAGGTCTGGATGGCTTGCAGCACCGCCATCCAAATCAACTTCACCTCTGTCATGCACACGATAATCTTTCATTCTCTCTTCCCCCAGATTCACGGGTCCAGAGGACAGCGTGGCCACAGCAGCCAACAGAGAGTGCCATCACGACAGCGCAGGACGACCCCATGCAGACGGAGCCTTCGCCTCCTCCGCCTCCTTTCGTCCTACCGACGGTGCTGGACCCGCCCACACCGCAGCAGTCGCCACCTTCATTTGGTTCCTAATAGCAGTAGGAGCTGAACGCGTACCCTTCTGGTCGTTTTCCGGGGTACGTTTCCGCCAGAGCGCAGGCCGGATGGCGGGGTAGGCCGGAAGCCTGACGTCCCCTGCAGCCACAGGTTCCGGCCCGACGTTGCGCCCCTCTCCTGCCTCACCCACCGTGGTCGCTCTCCCTACACGACGACGGTCAGTCACTTTGCGGGAGAGGAATATTCCGGCGTAAACCACAAGCGCCGGAACGAAGAAGAAGAACGCAAGACCAGAGAAGACGGTGAGACGATGTCAGCCAATAGCGCGCTGACCATGACGTCACCACGATAGGAACGGCATGTAGCCGAAGTGAATATAAGCGCCGCTCCTGCCAGCCTCGGCCGGACATCAGTGCTCAGTAGTGGACAGTATTCACAGAGTATTAGCACGGACTAGCAGAGAGTGCTACGATAGCCACTAGTAGTGATCCACAAGCTGTGTGTGTCAAATATGCAAATATACATATAGCAAATATACATACATACACATACATATAGCATACATATACATATACATACATATAGCAAATATACATATAGAAAATATACATATAGCAAATATACATACAGCAAATATACATATAGCAAAGGACGATCCGCACCTATCGGACGCCGTTTAGCTATGTAATCAAAAGTATCCGGACACATGGCTGAAAATGACTTTCAAGTTCGTGGCGCCCTCCATCGGCAATTCTGGAATTCAGTATGGTCTTGGCCCACCCTTATTCTTGATGACAGCTTCCACTCCCGCAGGCATATGTTCAATCAGGTGCTGGAAGGTTTCTTGAGGAATTTCAACCCATTCTTCACAGAGTGCTGCACTGAGGAGAGGTATGGATGTGGGTCGGTGAGGCTTAACACGAAGTCGGCGTTCCAAAACATCCCAAAGGTGTTCTATGGGATTCAGGTCAGGACTCTGTGCAAGCCAGTCCATTACAGGGATGTTATTGTCGTGTAATCACTCCGCCACAGGCCGTGAATTATGAACACGTGCTCGATCGTGTTGAAAGATGAAATCACCATCCCCGAATTGCTCTCCAACAGTGGGAAGCCAGAAGGTGCATAAAACATCAATGTAGGCCTATGCTGTGATAGTGCCACGCAAAACAACAAGGGATGCAAGCCCCTCCATGAAAAACAAGACCGCACCATAACACCACCGCCTCCAAATTTTACTGTTGACACTACACACGCTGGCAGATGGCGTTCACCGGGCATTCGCCATACCCACACCCTGCCATCGGATCGCCACATTGTGTGCCGCGATTCGTCACTCCACACAACTTTTTTCCACTGTTTAATCGTTCAATGTTTACACCAAGCGAGGCGTCGTTTGACATTTACCAGCATGATGTGTGGCTTATGAGTAGCCGCTCAACCATGAAATCCAAGTTTGCTTACCTCCCGCCTAACTGTCATAGTACTTGTAGTAGATCCTGATGTAGTTTGGAATTCCAGTGTGATGGTCTGGATAGATATGTCTATTACACGTTACGACCCTCCTCAATTGTCTGCTGTCTCTGTCAGTCAACAGACGAAGTCGGCCTGTACGCTTTTGTGTTGTACGTGTCCCTTCACGTTTCCACTTCACTATCACATCGAAAACAATGGACCTAGGGATGTTTAGGAGTGTGGAAATCTCACGTACAGACGTACGACACAAGTGACACCCAATCACCCGAACACGTTCGAAGTCCGTGAGTTCCACGGAGCGCCCCATTCTGCTCTCTCACGATGTATAATGACTACTGAGGTCGCTGATATGGAATAGCTGGCAATAGGTGGCACCATAATGCACCTAATATGAGAAACGTATGTTTAGGGAGTGTCTGGATACTTTTGAGCCGGCCGCGGTGGCCGAGTGGTTCTAGGCGCTTCAGTCCGGAACCGCGTGACTGCTATTGTCGCAGGTTCGAATCCTGCCTCGGGCATGGATGTGTGTGATGTCCTTAGGTTAGTTAGGGTTAAGTAGTTCTAAGTTCTAGGCGACTGATGACCTCAGATGTTAAGTCCCATAGTGCTCAGAGCCATTTGAACCATTTTTGATACATTTGATCACATAGTGTAGGTTCTAAGACTCGCACAGCGTTCAGATGTATGATTGAGTATAGTTCCGTATAGCCGCAGCGATTCAATAGCCATCGATTCTGGCACCTCAAACGACAGTTCAAAGATACGAATGACCCTAGCTCCCAAGCCTGAAGGAGCTACTGTTAAAACAACTGAAATGACATTCAGAGTGTCAAAATTTAAATACCCTTTGAGCAGCGGTGATTGTTCTTGTACACACAGCTTCATCGGTCATCTTGACGTACATTGTGCTCCTTACAATGGATAGGTGTATTCCAACTACGTCTGTAGCACGTAAGCGAATTTCTTACTTCTTCCCTCAAAAAACGCTTTATTTCAAAAGCCTTGGGTCTGGCATAGTCATTGTCAAACGTAAACGGGAGCGTAGTCTTTCTAAAATTACGTGACATGGCGATCTATTCAGACAACAACACGTGCGAGTATCAGCCGTGTAAGTACTTCCTCTTCTACGCTCGCCCGCAGCCGGGGCAATAGGTCCGAGCCGCGCCGCTGCCGAATGCAGACAGTGAAAAAAATGGCTCTGAGCACTGTGGGACTTAACTTCTGAGCTCATCAGTCCCCTAGAACTTAGAACTACCTAAACCTAACAAACCTAAGGACATACACACATCCATGCCCGAGGCAGGATTCGAACCTGCGACCGTAGCGGTTGCGCGGTTCCAGACTGTAGCGCCTAGAACCGCTGGGCCACCCCGGCCGGCGCAGACAGTGAGCGATATCGGCTATGGAGGCGTGTTATTGCTAGCAGTACAGATGGAAATTAATTCAACATCAAAAAATACTTTGTTAGAAATGATAGTCTTCAATGCTTCAAAAACTCAAATTCACTATAATAAATGTCATTTCAGGAAGCAAGTTTCAACTGTAAATAATAGGATGAAAGATTTTGATCTGGACTGGAACCCGGGGATCCCTCCCAGCAACTACTGTTTTTGCTAAATAACCTCGAATGATCTTAAATATGGTTTCAGTCCTAAGTAAAAAACTGCGCACATGTTTAAACGTAAAATGACTTCGCGTAAAAAAATGGTTCAAATGGCTCTGAGCACTATGGGACTTAAAATCTGTGGTCATCAGTCCCCTAGAACTTAGAACTACTTAAACCTAACTAACCTAAGGACATCACACACATCCATGCCCGAGGCAGGATTCGAACCTGCGACCGTAGCAGCCTCGCGGTTCCGGACGGAGCGCCAGAACCGCTAGACCACCGCGGCCGGCACTTCGCGTAATAGTTTTTGTTGGATGGGGATTCGAACGTAGCACGTGATCGGACTATTAACCAAGCACAGTCACATGTTACATATTGAAATTTTTCACTAGTTACGAGACAACTGAAACAGAAATGACGAGACCAAAAAATTTTGCCATACCGTATCGTTGTTTCCTGTCCACGAATATGCGTTAAATAACGGTTTGTTTCAGCAGTAGTGAGATGTGCACATGTCTGAACTGGAAATGACGTGACGAAAAGTACTGTTCTTACTGGGAGTCGAACGCTGCATTAACCGTAAGTGTTGACTATATACGAAGAGACGTCGTCTGTCCAAATCTTTACCACCGGTAACTAGGAGTGGGGTATTTGAATCTGAAATGATATCATATAGAATTCTGTGTTTCACTGACATTTGAAAATGTAACCAGTCGTTATTGTTCACAATGCACGGAAGAAAGTTAAAAATCTTAATTATTTTTCACCTGTGGTTTGCGAACCCATGCTACAACCTAAATGACACAACGAAAACGTTTGTGCCTGGAGAAGATTCGAATCCAGACATGCGCCATTCGTGGAGACATTGAAGAGTTTGGACTTTTCGCGAAACAACGAAACGAAGGATCAGACTCGGCGAAAGGAGAGATCTGTGTGACTATTCCAGTCAAGCACCAACGTTTTCAACATCTCAAGTTCATAAATAGAAATATGTGCTCAGAGACCTTACATGTCGATTGGCTTATCAATAAAATAAAATTTCTGCTTTGAAAAAGCATACAGATAACGGGGTTTCAACCATCCGCGACTTCTGCCGTTGGCATGGCTCAATCTACACCGAATCTCCTCCAGTAAGTAGCGAAGGGACATCACGTTTAACGCGAATTTCAAACCATGACAGACGCTCGAGTTGATAGAGCGCTGTTCGTTCAAAATGGTTCAAATGGCTCTGAGCACTATGGGACTCAACTGCTGAGGTCATTAGTCCCCTAGAACTTAGAACTAGTTAAACCTAACTAACCTAAGGACATCACAAACATCCATGCCCGAGGCAGGAATCGAACCTGCGACCGTAGCGGTCTTGCGGTTCCAGACTGCAGCGCCTTTAACCGCACGGCCACTTCGGCCGGCAGCGCTGTTCGTACTTGTTAAAAATGGTTGTGTGAAGTGTGAATCAAACCCACATCTCAAACGCATGAAACTATAAGTATTCCAAAAACCCACTGAAATACACAGAACCTTGAGTCAGGATTTTGTCATGACGAAGAACGCCCCCTCACTGGATGAAAATTCTGATTGCGGGGAGGTTGATCAAATCCTGTGCAAAAGATTCGATCTCTAGTTCGTTCCCATCAATATTCATCAGTTGCCTTTGCTACCCCTGCTTGGTTTTGTAGCCCCTGGAATAAAATTACATGATGTCCAGCTCTACGAATTGGCAACCGGTGACTGGTAGGACGTGGAAATTTGCGCAGGAAGGGTTGCTTTAAAGTTGAGCTTCTGCGGTAGTGTATATGTTTATGGTCTAGTGATAAATCAGGTGCAATGTAAACACAAAAGCCAGATATTTTGAGCCACATTTCTATTCACATAACTGCATAGGCAAGGGCATAGTGACCACTTCTCACGCAGCATGTTATGCAAGGAATATTGTTATATATAAACCCATCACCGCAATATTTTCTTGAAAGATGTCGGTTCGTCTGTAATTCCGCGGAGATTTTGTTTGTCGTGTTGTCACATAGGTTGATACAAGTGTATTTATCAACCGTCTTCTTTTTTTTTTTTTTTTAAATACGGGGTTCTAAATTGTTCTTGCGGTGACATACTGAACGTTACACACTTGAAGGTTATGAGAATTACTGTTTAAACGCTGGAAAACGGAGACTGAAACGGGAAAATCTATCGTTTGTGACATTTTGTTCTCTTTATGTTTAATAGAGGGTTGCATGCAGTGGAGGCAGTTGGAAACGTGTGCCTACTGTCGGGTAAGTTCATTGAAGAAAAACCATCCGAAAATGTATTTATCGTTCGGTAGGATCGTTTCGACGTGAAGTATGCATCACAATCAATAAGACCTTCCAGCTTCGAAGAATTACGTTTTTACTGTTTGCCATAACAGCTCATCAGATTACTTGAAAGAGCGATGAACTGCAACCACTTAAGGTTCGTGGGGCATTTGCATTCACCGGCAAATGTCTGGGAAGAAAAAATGAAAGAGAGATTAGTGTTAAATGTCTCGTCGACGGCAGGATCATTAGAGATGAAAGAGAAGCTACGTCATAGACGGATGGGGAAGGAAATCGACTGTGCCAATTAAAAGAAAAAATCGCAGTATTTGCATTAATCGATGTAAGAACATAAAAAAATTGTGGATGGAACTAACAAAAAATATCTGAGGCAAAGGAAATTGTGAGACCTTAACATGTAACGTTATGCATCTGATGGCACGAAGAAGGCGTTACATGTTACGAAATGCATTCCAGGGCTGTGCCTTCAAGGTTTGCACCTGTTCCCAAAAACTTGCTTAAACAACTATAGAAAAGCGACCAAGAAAACGGCATCAAGTATTGCTTTTATATGAGATCATCCGACTCTACTGTGCTGATTTCACGAAAGACCCTACATAGGAGACTGACTGGATAACAATCCCTATCACAATTGTTCTTCTGGTCTAGAACCCTCAAACGTTCACCTTCCTCGCCCCTTCTCAAACAGCCATCAAGAGAATTTCTTTGTGGATGAAAATACACATTAATAATGGATTGACAACATCTTTAATCTTAGTTAACATGGAGGAATTTATTGTTGATCAGTTGATTATGCAATACCAGCCTGCCCGAAACACGATGCATTACCAAGATATTACTCAATTTTGACCCAAATGGGTCTGTATCTAAGGGAGTCCCATGTTCCAGCCCGGGGGAATTTTAACAGGCGTGTTGTGCTACAATTTCTTAAATATTTCACCTTTAAATCTAGGAGGTACTAAATCGAGATTACTGTAAGAGTGAAGATGGAGAAGTAAATATTCCGTTTCTGGTTCTCGATCTGGAAGCTTGTAAGTCAGTAAGACAAGAAGTAAAAGCACGCCAACTGGCTAAATCTCAACTGAAATTAGAACCGGGGTCTAATGCATCTCCTACCTCACAAATAAGCTACTTTACTACATTTCTGGCGAGCCAGAATTGCCCGCAGTATGCGGTCGATAACACAGATAATTCGCAACATTAAATACGAGATTAGTTATAGATATCTGTGTTGAACGATCTTCTGCGACTCTAATAAAAACATTAAATACGAGATTAGTTATAGATATCTGTGTTGAACGATCTTCTGCGACTCTAATAAAAACATTAAATACGAGATTAGTTATAGATATCTGTGTTGAACGATCTTCTGCGACTCTAATAATAAATTTGACAATCTAGTTTTACACGTTAAGTGAGAACCATTCGGATTATTTATTGAGAATGACAAGGAAATAACAAGTACATTTAGTAAGACACTACTGAATCGATCTAGGAAGTAAATACACCGTCACATAGTTGCCAAATGTATTCTAGAATCTAAAATGTCCAACTCTCCATTACACTAGAGACAGAAAGAACATATTTGCTCAGCCGATATTCTGAGCTACCAAGCACTTGGAAAGCTCTTGCTTCAAAAAACGCGATGGCTTCGATTGCCACTGACAAGGGAATAGTCCAATTCGACATGTCGAAACCTAAACTGAAATTGTTCATACAGGAAGCGTACACGAAAATAAATGCACTGTCAAAATTTTAGCTGCTATGGCACACTGCAAGTAGTTAAAAAATTAAAGTTACTAATTTTTGCTGCACGAAGCAGCGGTTTGTACAGCCTTTCGTAGCTGACGCGGAGACGCAACCATGACAAGAGAACAACAGCGTCGAATAGCGCGAAGTCCAAAGTGCACACACGGGAATTTTAATCATTTAAGCCATACAGAAAATGCCTAAAATTGTAAATTTTTTGAGTAGCTTGCAGTTCATATCGTCAGCTAAAGTACTGCAGGTGTAATAATTACACACGTGACTAGCAGAAGAAAGAAAATAAAACAGCGTGTTGATGTTTCATTACAGACAACTTCCATCAGTCGGAATTTAATATGTTAACATGAAATATTTTATAACAATTTCTGTAGCACAGTTAGTATGATAATTTCCAGTAATCAGCGCAAAACGCGAAGTATCTGTTGGATGACAGAAACAAAGATTTCTTTTATATCAAGCTCACTTTATACAAGAAAAATACAGTTAAGCTCGTCATAAGTACTTACTAGTTTTATTTAGATAGAATTTGGAAGGAGTAAGAAATAGTCGTGGCCGTATTCTGTGCTGAGTATCAGACATACTTAATGAAATTCGTGAAGTCAGGTATACTGCTCAAATAACTGAAGTTTAACACTACTGTCCGACTGATAAACCTGAAATGACAAAGAGCAATTACAAATTACAGTATTTGAGAATTTTCTGAAAAATGCTTTACAATGTCGAAAAATTTCTTTATCTAGAAGCAGAATCTTGTAGCCATCTTCCTAAACACAGATGTGACGTTACGTCCAGGCCAAGAGTCCGACAATAACAATGAATTATTTGCTGCAGCTGGTAATAAGACGTTTAGAATGTTGAAAATTATTCTCTTACATTTTTCCAGGATGTGCTACGCCGATCACAAAACTGTTGCAACTGTACAATTGTCTTTTTTAAAATTTTGATCCTAATTTGCTTGAGGTTCCTGAAGAGAGGTATAAAACTGTGGCAACAGTAATCCACTGATACTTATCACTGGCGTCGCTGTATAAGCATGTGTCATGGCATTCGCACAAGCGATTTTGTCTTTCTTTCGCTCTAAATGATGCAGTGCGGTTTGCGTGCAGCTCCTCGCGAAACCTCACTGACTAGCTTTGTACACAGTGTTTTAGACAGCAAGGAACGTCGTCTTTTCTTCCAGTTGTTGGTTTCTATACAGCAGTACCTATTAATCACATCTCCTCTATGCAATCATTTAGTTGTATTGAACTTCGTTATTTTCCGTCTCCTTTTTACTATAATTTCTTGAATATGCTTAACTAGATCGAAGAAACATGGAAATCCGTAATGTAATATTCACTTGCAATTCAGAGGGTCCACTCATGTAGATATCCCTTCATAATGTTGCACTGACTCCCACGAGTAGTTCTAAATCTGTCGCATAGTTTTTCTTTCAAACGTTTGCTAGTTTCGTTTCTGTGCATATATCGTGCTTCGTGTAAAGCTTTCTTCTGTTTCTACAATTCACGTTCGAGCTTCACCAAACAAAACTGGCTCTGCACAGTGCTTAACATTATGCAGTTTTTCTTTCCTTCGCTTAATCAAAAAATTTATAGCCATTTCTCTAACAGTGGAAGCTATTTCTGTACATATTTCCTTCGGGATAGGGAGGTACAAGATGTTAATTAGCACAACAATCATCAGTCGAACACGATCCACGGAATCATCATTTATTTCCTATTCCCTCTAACGTTTCCACAATTTGTAAGGAAATGTTGACGTCATTCGAATGAATGCCGAAGAAATTACCTGATAAATAACATATATATTGGTCTCCAGGAGAAGTAGATGATTTCGATTGCATACCGCGTTCTTCAAATCGGATCTTTTAAAAGTTGAAAACATTAATTGCATTCCACATTACTGTGAAACTCAGAAAACTGTGCAAAGAAAAATGCAATTAGCTAGCATATATGACGAAAACACAAAGAAAATTTATTAAGTTTTATCTCCATTGTTAACACTTAACGATACCGGAACGGCAACTGCTAATTATTATGGATATGAAATGAGTTGCAAATTCTAGTGATTAGTAACTGCGAACAATTGCGTCAGAGAAACTATCAACGGAAACTGAAATTCACTTTACTAATTACGATCGCGTTGTGTTGTGTTACCTGTTTATGCATTTGCGATCAACTCTTTGTTGCACGTGTATTGTCTGCTGCAGCTACAGCAGGGTTTCTACATTCCTGAAGCCACCTGGCGAGCTAGAAGTTTGGCAATTTTAAACATTTTTAAAAAATATTGGGTATTTTGTTTCTTTCTGTGTATCCTTTCTGTATGAAAAATTTCAGAACAGGATTCGACATGTCGGATTTGAAGTTTCCCTTGTGAGTTGACTGGGAACCAAAGCACCTAAACTATGGGCCAATTCATTCGCTTTTCTGTAATAATGATTAGGATATATAGCGCAGTTACACATTATATACGGATGAAACGACTGCAAATCGAACATCATAAATTAAGAGCAGGGGGAATTACTTGGGCAGTCATCTGTTTTCATATTTTATGCCTTAAGTGAACTATAAAATAGAAAGCTCATTCATCAGAAGTGATTCGCTTTCTTAGCATCATCAGTTACATTGAAGTTATGAGTAAGTAATATTAATTTTAATATTATACTCTTCAAAATAGTTTTCCTTCAGAATGCTTTCATTGGTTTCACTTCTAATACATAACAACCCAGACGAAAAATCAGCATAGCAATGATTACAAAAGGCAAACATCTATAAAGAAATTTCATAATCTGCGAATAATATATATTTTCAGATCATAAAAACAAGCTTTGCAAGGAGATATTGCGCAATGGACGAAAAACAGGACTCAAAAACCCATGAAGAAAATGAGAAGTGAATCAGTACAGTGCATGTTCTATAATTTTAGTTAATGTGAGAGACTATAATACTGATAATTAACTTCTTTCTTGTGTTTATTTGTTGTGTTCAATCAGTTAACGAAAAATGTTATAAAATATGCACTGCATTAACACAAATGAATTGCAATAGGCCGTGGTAAAGTTACGACAAATCTATTCTATAATAAAATAAAGTGCCTGTAACACGAGTGTCTCCAAATCATCACAGAGAAGTTAGATAGCACTCAATTTTGGCTTAAAAAAGTCTATGTGCAGTCCATGGTCATATTTAAGTAGCGTTACACGACTGTCAAGATAGTATGAAAATGTAGCAGTGGAGGCAGGCACGCAACGAAATCCAGTTAACAAATTATTCAGTCCCACTATTACGTGAATACAATTGTTTCTTCATAAAAAATTATCTCGGTGGAAGCAAGAAAAACCGGTGTTAAGAAGTGTGTAAATCTGCAAGTCTTTCACCTAAACATCTACAGTTTAATTTATCTTTCTAGGAAGAAATACTACGAGGGCGAAAATTATAATGGATAAATTTTCTAATGATTTTCTTAGTTATTTTGATTTTTGTTGGGTTATTTTGTCCCAGAAGAAGTACATACTTTGCTCCAGTGAGATTTATAGCAACAGCTACCACAGTCTTCCCTTTGAAGGGTGACACTTCAGTGTTCAACTAGAAGATAACTGTAACAACATAGCTTCCTCTTCGCACCGTAATGGCCAAGATGGATAATTTGCGACACAAAAGATGAGAGCAGTTGTAGTTTCAGCTTGGAACAAGTTTTCTAATATTAATTGCATCGATACCCTAGGACCCCACACAGTAGACAGATGCACCATATTGGTTGATAAATAAATTATTTACACTATCTGTTGTTCGTTCATATAAGTGTCAATTCCTGTTGCAACTAAATCCCTTTGGTTGAGAACTGTTGCTGTACGGCAGGGAGTTCTAGTGACAGAAAATATAATGGCAAAAACATGTCCTTTGGTATGAAAGATCTATGATGTAAACGAAATACTTTCAGACTCCCAGATCACTGTCATAGTTCCAGTCTCAGAGTGAGAATGTTAGCGAACTATCAGTCTAGTAATTCATGATACAAATTACTCATACGTATTATTTGCAGAAGTATCAAAAAACTAGGAGAAGCCGAGCTAAGGGAAGATCAGTTTGGATTCTGGAGCGTCGTAGGAACGTATGTGGACCTATAGAAAAAATTTGGCAATATTGACTGGAAGACACCCAACCATTATGGAGGTAGCAGGAATTAAATAGGGGAAAGGAAGGTTATTAGCACCTTGTCTAAAAACCAAACTTCAGTAGAGAGAAATGAAGGGGAACACTAATTGAAAAGGAAGTGACAGACTTTTGTAGTATATTACCGATGTTATTCAATTTTTGCACTGAGAAACCTATAAAGGATACCAAGAAGAAATTCTGAAACGAAATAGAAATTCAGATATTAGAAATAAACACTTTGAGATTTAGCAATGACGTTGTAATCCCGTCGGTAATGACAAAAGTCATGGAAAGGTATTTGAACGGAATGGATAACGAAATTCAGATATGCTGAGGAAATTATATTACAAAAGGGGCCACCAAACTTGGTAGACTAGTTTTGTTATTCTGGCAGCAAAATAAGGGAAGACGTTCTAAGTAGAGAGGACAGGAAAAGCAGAGTGCTATAGGAAGAAATGCAATTGTGCGAAAGAGAAACTAGTTTACTTTCAGTATAAACTTATGTGTAGGAAACTATTTTCGGAAGGTATTTCTCTGGAGTATAAAACTGAGAGGCATTGAAACGAGGACTACAAGCAGGTCATACAAGAATAAAATAGAAGGTTTTTAAATGTGTCACTTCAGAAGAATGCTGAAGACTGGAATGGTAGATCGCATAATGAGGATGTACTAAATCGATTTACGAAGAAAATATATTTATCTTACAAGTTGGCTAAAAGTTTGACAGGACACGTTCTGAGGCATCGAGGAATCGTCGATTTGGTAATTGATGAAGGTGTGATGAGTGAGGGCTGGAGGGGTAAGAGCAATGATGAGAGACCAAGGCTGGAATATGGTCGCATCTAGATGCACGTTAAAGTAGCTCTGTAGGGATGAGCTGCATTAGTGCAGAGAGCTAATCTTTGGACCGATGACCACACCAACAACACCGGCGACAACATACGCATAATTCTCTAGTGAAGCTTTTTCTTTCCTCCAGTCTTCTGAATGATACGATGCAGAGTGACACAATATTTTCTCCTATATCAACCTCTTCACCTGCACTAAACGTTTTCAGCTATTTGATACATTAATTCCTATAACTGTCTTCCCCGACAGCTTTTTCCTTCTATGGATTTATTCTCCTGATGCTTTATCACGTGTTCTGTCTCCTTGTTTTAATCAATATTTTACATATATTCCTTTCGTCATCGATTATGCAGCAAACTTTCTCATTTGTTACATTATTAGACACTTCATATTCATTATTCTTCTGGAAGATCACACCTCAAACGGATCGACTTTCCTCTTTTCCGGTTTCCAATTGCTAATGTAATAATGTCACAATAATTGTCGAAAATGAATGTTCTAATGTAAAAGTATTGTAATGAGCCATTCAAATAATTATAGCACCTAGGCATTTGTCCAGTATAATGAAATGTTGAGGAGTAGCCAGTAATTCCACTTTCGACTACTGTTTTAGCATTTATAAAGAGACGGTAACTTATGAAATCGACATAGTGCATCAGAAGTGAGATGTAGACAGGAATGAGTCTACAAAACTGAATTATAATCTTAGGAACTCTCACTCAGGAGATACTAACTTTACGTGAACAGTGAAAGATAGTGGGCCGTAATCTGATTGCTTACCAGATTGTAACATACTGTACATAACATATCCAGTCACCATCGTGCCACTCATGTATCAGACAATAAGATTTGTTATGCAGTTTATCTTGGGAAGTAACAAAATATCTGTAGTAAGCAACGAATAACTGTAGTAAGCAACAAGCTCCTGAGAAGATACAATCCCGTACAACAACGAAGAACTGAACGTTGGGCATATGTGCAACCAGTTCTGGTTGTCAGCAGATACAATCCTCAGCAGATGAAACTAAATTAAAATTAACGCCACCAGCTGAGTGAAAAAAATGGTTCAAATGGCTCTGAGCACTATGGGACTCAACATCGTAGGTCATAAGTCCCCTAGAACTTAGAACTACTTAAACCTAACTAACCTAAGGACAGCACACACACCCATGCCCGAGGCAGGATTCGAACCTGCGACCGTAGCAGTCCCGCGGTTCCGGACTGCAGCGCCAGAACCACTAGACCACCGCTGCCGGCCCAGCTGAGTGATATTCAGCTAAAAGTTGAGTACTACTTAACGTAGCTGCTGGTTTTGATTTTACACTTCGATAGCTCTCCTATGAAATTTCTGTTAGCCTAAGGGCTTTGGTAGCATGAAACAATGAGAAACTAACTAAAGAGCAAACGTTGCTAATTGCAAAGCCACTCATAGGAACTCCACCCCTTTAGTTTCCGCCTGGGGGGTGCTGCAGGTTGACATGGTCATTCATCAGAAGGCTTTCACTTTCACAGACAAAGAAATATCAGCGATTATATTGTAGTCACTACAAGAAGATAAAACTACTCGTTTTTATGATTATTGCATGCTGAATGGAATTTTCGCTTAATGAAAACTTATTCAAGACAATTATCAGCGTTTTGTGTTCCTTTCTTCATTTGGGCTGCACAAACTTCGTGGGTTCATTTCTTTGCCAGTTTCTCGGCCCACATCACTTGCTTGATTAAAAACTTAATGTTATTCTTAGCTTTCAGGATAGCACCCATGAAAATATCCTTAAGAAAAACTGTTTTTGAGTTCATAATGATCAAAAGATCAAATATTCTCATAATGTTTATAATACAGTCAATGGTTTTGTGGTTTTTCTGGAACACAAAAACAAGCGAATCACGTCTAACGAATGAGTGTCTCTGTTTGAAGTAAAATAAAAAAAAATTACAATTACTGAACAATACGGCACCCAAATAATTCCCCCTGCTCTTCAAAATGGTGTACTAGTTGCAGTCGGTGCATCCGGATATTATTCATAATCACGCTTTAGACCATAGTCACAGTTACAGAAATGCTAATAAAACTCATTGGGCTAAAACCTTAGGCTCTGAGGCTCCCAGTCAACGCGATGGCAGTCGGCAACGCTGCGTCTTATAAGCGAGAGTTCCCAGTTGATAGCCAACTCAGCATGTCGGCTGAGCAAACTTGTTCATTCTGTTGCTAGTGTGACTGATAATTGGAAACAGTATGAAATATATTTGGCAATTATGCGACCTTCAATTTACTTCCTGGAGTGCTTCAGAACTGTGCTACTGAATTCACTTTTTACTTCCTTGCTACCCCCAGTAAATACGTTCAATAATTCTCACTCAACGTGTAACAGTGGATATGTAACTTATTATTTAATTCCCAGAAGATTGTTACACACAACAACTATAACTAGTCTCACATTTAACATTGCTATACAATAACAGTGTGCTTGAAGAAGTACTGGCTCACTGGAGCTAAGTGGTAAACCAGCCTCTCAGCGAAGGGGCGATGCATTAGGCAAAGGATCTAATCTCAATAGAGATCTAGAAAATATGTCTGCTTCTTACTTCTTCTCTTACTGAGTTAAAAGCTTGTAGATCGAAAAAAGAAGCGACTCATAACTTCTACTTCTACAATCTTATCATAATCTCGATTTAGTGCCCCCTAGACCTAAAGGTGAAAAATTTAATAAGTTATAGCACTACACAACTGCTACAACGTAAATATTTCTGCTTATATCGACAAACTATTAACTTTTTTCTAAATACACAATTCAGTTGATTATGTCTGGCACTGAATAATTTGTTCACTGGATTTCACTTTGGGTCTACTTCTAGTGCCAGGTTTATATATTTTCATGGTAATCCAGAAATGCTTCTTGCGTAGGACACAGGCTGTACTGGGGTGAAGCACATAGTATCTTGCTATTGCATCATGTTTTGAGCACTCTAGTGTTCCAGATAGTATTTGCTTTATTAAATTGGATTTTTGTCGTATTGTTGTTGCGGAAAGTTGTAATTAATTAATTTGTATCAGAAGAATGCATATTTTCGTGCGCTTCTCGTTGGTTTATTCAGTATGAAATAAATACATATATTACGTCACATTAGCTAAACGAGTTTGAAGATGCTCAGGCAGATTTTTGATTCCACGACTGTAGAAAGCTACTAGTTCGGAGACGAAAATAACACCAATCAATTTGTAAAGTGCATTCATTTTCGTCCACAAAGAATTTCCTTTGATGGCTGTTTGATAAGAATCGAGAAAGGTAAACGTTTGATCAGAAAAACAAGAACAGTGGGGACTGCCTTCTAACCAAGATCCTCGACAGGTTTTTTGCGAAATCACCAGAGTGTAGACTGGCGTTGCGATACAATAACAACGCTTGTTGCTGTTTCCTTGGTCACTTTTCCTATGTTGTGGCAGTAAGGAGCTCAGTTTTCGGCAACAGTTTGCAACACTCTCCTGAGATGCAGTTCTTACGACAGAGCACCATCTTTGCGCCACCAGATGCATAACGTTACATTTTGAGGATTCACAGTGGCCTCTGATTCAGACATTTTCTGTTAATGAGAACCATTATTGAAGTGTGCATCATGGGGATACAGGGAAAAACAATGGTCAGGTTTCAACAAGTTTACTGTCAAACAAAAATACGTCTGCTTCGACTGTAAGAACAAAAAGAGCCTCAGTAGGTACTGGTACAGAGACATGACAGATATTCTAACTAACAGTCACCTGACTGTTTCTACACCGAAGAGCCAAAAAATCTGGTACACCTGCCTAATATAGTGTAGGGCCCTGGTGAGCGCACAAAAGTTCAGCAACACGACGTGGGATGGACTCGACTAATGTCTGAAGTAGTACTGAAGGGAACTGACACCATGAATCCTGCAGGGCTGTCCATAAATCCGTAAGAGCCCGAGGGGGTGGAGATCTATTCTGAACAGCACGTTGCAAACCATCCGAGATATGCTCAATAATATTCATGCCTGGGGAGTTTGGTGGCGAGCGGATATGCTTAAACTCAGAAGAGTGTTCCTGGAGCTACTCTGCAGCAATTCTGGACGTGTGGGGTATCGCACTGTCCTGCTGGAATTACCCAAGTCTGTCGGAATACACAATGTACATGTATGAATGCAGGTAACCACACAGGATGTTTACGTACGTGTCACCTGTCAGAGTCGTATCTAGACATATCAGGGGTCCCATATCACTCGAGCTGCTCACGCTCCACACCATTACAGAGCCTCCACCAGCTTGAACAGCCTCTGTTAACATTCTGGCCATGCATTCATGAGGTTGTCTGCATACTCGTTGATAGCCCAGCATTGAAATCTGCACCAATTTGGCCGCGAGGGATTGGCCGAGCGGTCAGAGGCGCTGCAGTCATGGACTGTGCGGCTGGTCCCGGTGGAGGTTCGAGTCCTCCCTCGGGCATGGATGTGTGTGTTTATCCTTAGGATGATTTAGGTTAAGTAGTGTGTAAGCTTAGGGACTGATGGCCTTAGCAGTTACGTCCCATAAGATTTCACACACATTTTTTTTTTTTGCACCAATTTTCGGAAAGGTTACACTTATGTCACGCTGAACGATTCTCTTCTGTCGTCGTTGGTCCCATTCTTGCAGAATGTATTTCGGCCGCAGTGATGTCGGAGATTTGATGTTTTACCGGATTCCTGATATTCACGGTACACTCGTGAAATGGTCATACGGCAAAATCCCCTCTTCACCGCTGTCTCGGAGACGCTGTGCCCCATCGCTCGTGCGCCGACTATAACACCACGTTCAAACTCACTTAAATCTTGATAACCTTCCATTGTAGCAGCCGTGACCGATCTAAAAACTGCGACAGACGCTTGTCTTATATAGACGTTGCTGACCGCAGCGCCGTATTCTGCCTGTTTGCATATCTCTGTATTTGAATACGAATGCCTATATCACTTTCTTTGGCGCTTCAGTGTAGTATGTAGTAACACTACTAAGAAACCCGTAGGGAAATACACTTGCAGGCAATAAACCAAGTTTCGAGAACGTCGTCCTGATCAGGTCCAACACAGACACTGCAAAGTCCATACTTAATGTATTCTAAGCCCACATAGGAAACAACATTGAAACCTGACAACAGCGACGTTGGTCCTTACGAGCGTCCTTAGACGATGATGCGAGTTACACCTACCCGGAGGCCTGGAAAGGCTCTCGAAGCCGGAAGAATTCCTCCAGTAGTCGATTCGACGGCCTTAATAGCTGCCGTCGGCGGAATATTCGTGACTATTTTCTTGTCACGGGGTTCGTGGACGTGGATAGTCCCCTCCCAAGTGGCCGTCTTTGCCAGCGCTTGTACTGCCGCCTCGTGTCCCGTCATAACTGCGACGTGGAGAGCTCGCGATGATGAAGCGTGCATGGTCCATATAGTCTGCACGCTTGGCAGAGGTGTTACCGCTCCCTTTTTTGCAGATCTCCGATATAGCAAGTATTTTCTTTTTATGAAGTTATCACACAGTGATTCAATTCACCCCTGGAGTATCCCGTTCAGGCTTTCTGTAATTTCCTTAAATCGATTAAGGCAAATGATGAGAACTTTCCTGTGAAACGGCGCAGTCTATTTTTTTCCACTTCCTTCCAGTCGCAGCATCGCTACATCTCTGATGATCTACTAGTCAGCAGGACCTTCAGCCCAGACCTATAGAATGTAAAGTTAGTATCATTCCAACGAAAGGACTCAGCTCCACAGAATTTTGTCTGATAATTTTCATTCTTTTTCCGTAATATTGGCAATTGGATGAAAGTGTCTTGCGATGGTTATATGGTCGTACTCCATCGCATTTTCCAGTTATCGCGTGGACTATAATAATAACCTGTAAAAATATAATTTTTCCTGAATGTGACGAATAATTCATATCCAAGTAACCCATACTGAAAAGAGAAACTACTTACGTACGTGATTTGTTCGATGCACTTGCCCCATACTCGGCAAACATCTTTTGAGTTGCCTTCTCTGTATGCACTCCTAAATGAAACACGAAGTGAACAAAATTTTACAAACGATAGATGTTTTTCCCGTTTCACGCCCCATTTTGTAATGGTTAAAGATCGATCCTCGTAAACTTCAAATGAGCATCATTGATAAGTCACCGCCAGCTCGATTTTCAACCACAAATAAAAAACGACGATTAATAAATATGCTTTAGGCAATCTGTGTGACAACATGCTAAACAGAAGCTCCACGAACTTTGACATGAACCCATGCTCTTCGGGTAAGCTTTGCGCTGTTGGATTAGATACATCAATATTCTTCACATAATATGGTGCATGAGTAATGATCGCTAAGTACTTGCTTAAGCAATTATATCGGAGGAAATGTGGTTCAAAAATGTGAAGAAAAGAGTGTGCTTGATACCTGACCTTGTGTTTACAATGCACCAGATGTATCACCTGACCATAGATATATATACCACCACAGAAGCTCAGGTGAGGAACAATACTTCCTGCAGGAATTCAGCATCCTACGATGTCACCAGTTCATGGAGCTGCGCATTATGTGGTTGTATGTCCGTGATTACAAGACTAAGTCAGAAGTACACACTGGATAGCCAAGGCAACTGGTGAATACTGATGAAGACGAACAAGTAAATTAATCTTTTGGATAGGCTGCAGTCAACCACAGAGAGTCAGAATTCTCATCCAGTGCTGTGAATCCTTCGTTAAAACAAAATCACCAGCCGAACTTATTTGTAGTTCAGTAGTCTGTTGGAATGATTCTAGCTTTATATGCAAAAAGGTCTGGGTTTCGATCAGACAACAATTTTTAAATAGCACGAACATATCCTCGTCACCTCTGGTGACGCCAATTTAACAATGGAGAGTTGCACTGTGTTTCGAAATCTAAATTAAATATGATGTTCTCTCACTGCCTGCAGGAGGAGAGTCGGTGCGGGTGCCAGAGGCAGCGTTGTGGGTAGCTGAAGCTCTGTCACCAGTAAACTACCTTACACCAGAAACTTTATCATTACAGCGTGGAACCGCTCTTAGAAATACGTATGAAAAGTCCGCGTGCAGCATCATAGTTGGGGGATGTGGGTTCATTGTCCTCGGATCCCACACTGAGGTGACAGAAGTCATGGGGTACCTCCTAACATCCCGTTGGACCTTCCTTTGCCCGGCGTAATGTAGCAACTCGGCGTAGCATGGACTCAATAAGCCGTTGGAAGTGGACTGCAGAAATGCTGCCTCTATAGCTGTCCGTAATTGCAAAAGTGTTTCCGGTGCAGGATTTTTTGCGCGAATTCACCTCCCGATTACGTCCCATAACTGTTCGATGAGATTCATGTCGGGGGATCTGAGTGGCCAAATCATTCGCTCGAATTGTCCAGAATGTTCTTCAAATCAATTGCGAGCAATTGTGGTTCGGTGACATGGCGCAGTGTGAACCATAAAAATTCCATCTTTGCTTGGGAACTTGAAGTCCACGAATGCCTGCAACTGTTCTCCCAGTAGCTGAACATAAAAATTTCCAGTCAATGATCGATTCATCTGGACCAGAGGACACAGTCCATTCCATGTAAACAAAGCTCACACCATTATGAGGCCACTATCAGCTTATGCAGTGCGCTGTTGAAAACCTGGGTCCATGGCATCGTGTGGTCTGTGCCACACTCAAACCTTACCATCAGCTGTCACTAACTGAAATTGGACTCATCTGACTAGTTCACGGTTTTCCAGTCGTCTATGGTCCAACCGATATGATCACGAGTCCAGGAGAGGCACTGCATGCGATGTCACGCTGTTAGCAAAGATACTCGCATCGGTCGTCTGCTGTTATTGCTCATTAACGCTAAATTGTGCCACCATGTCCTAAGGGATACGTTCATCGTATGTCCCACATTAATTTCTACGGCTATTTCACGCAGTGCTGCTTGTCTGTTAGCACCACTGTGTTGTCCGTAGTGAGAGATAGTGCCTGAAATTTGGTATTGTCGGCAACTCTTGACACTTTGGATCTCGGAATATTGAAATTCCTAACGATTTTGAAATGGAATGTCCCACATGTACAGTGTGAACTCCAACTACAGTTCCGCGTTCAAAGTCTGTTAATTACCATCATGCTACCATACTCACATACATTTCTCTACCCCATGACTATTCTCTCCTCCGTTTGTTTTAGCTAGGAACATGGGGTAAAAGGCTTTTAGCTTATCCTGGACCAGTGGCCGTTCGAACATATGTCTTACTGCAGCTATATTACAGTATAGTAAGTAAGGTAAGCGACGAAGTAAGTAAAGTAAGCGACGTACCGGAGCTAGCGTACACGTAAATTGTGCTAGTTGAATAATTTCTCTTTCAAAAGGTTTTAATTGGTCTGGAATTAATACTCAGTTAATGGCACCATATGTATGTGCAGAGTTTGTATTTTACGTGCAAAAACAGTCCCCCTCACTTGTATTTCACATGCAAAAACAGTCACTCTTAAATAACCCCGGTCTGGAGCGAGAGTGATAGTTCACGTCTCGTTCCCCAGTGTATCGAATCTTGGTCCAAGGTAAGTTTTAATCATATGAAAAAATCTTGCTTCGCTGGGATTTTACGTGCTGAAAACACGTTTCTCTCGGAGGTTTGTGTAGTGCGCCACTTCCATACTTTAAACTTGTGCGAATCAGTTCAAACTTTGCATGAAGGCAAATTAATTAATAAATTAAAAATGAAATTCATTTAATCCAATAAGCTATATCCGTTGTCGTGATACGATTAGTTAAAATCGAGCCAAGTGTAGCATGTAAAATTCGTTCTTATGTCAGTTGAATGTGCGGAAACGGTTCAAAATGAATTAGTAAATTAAAAACGCATTCCTACGATAAAGTTGAAAACTCTCGTTCAAAAATCTAG
This sequence comes from Schistocerca cancellata, assembly GCF_023864275.1. NCBI lineage: Eukaryota > Metazoa > Arthropoda > Insecta > Orthoptera > Acrididae > Schistocerca > Schistocerca cancellata. The sequence goes on from NC_064629.1 coordinate 266,648,766, forward strand.
CTTCATTCGGATTTTACGTGAAATACATACGTTTTTTGCGAGTTTTTTTTCCGGTGCCACGTCTGTGTTTAAACCTGTGTAAATCTGTTCAAATTTTGTAAGAAGGTAGACAAATACTTTTAATTAATTGTTGTCCTGTTACTTTGTGAAAATTTTATCCGTTACCACGGCATAGTAGTCTAAAGTTACACAGAAAATGTCCCTAAAATCCGGTTTTATGCTAATCGCACGTGTTGAGACGGTTTCATGTGATACAGATACTAATAAAAAATATACTATTAGGGTGATTATAAGTAGCGTTTGCAAATATCTCTCATCATTTGGCTTTTACATGCTTAAAATCGCGCGTTTGCACGCGAAACTCTATTTCGTAGAAACGCGTCGCACTTAAGCGCTATATTTGGGTATAATTAAAAAAAAACTGGTTACTGCAGTTGATTACCATTTCGTTGTTTACACGTTAAAGATTTTGTAGTGAATAATTCCATGTAAGTTGAAAATGGTTTAATTATTACTCCTCCTTCTTTACTACAAGCTTGTTTCGGCTATAGCGCCATTCTCAAGTAAACCTATAGATGTACAGGAAGGTTGGTTTGCATAGATAGTTACATCTAGTTGGAATTGATGCCCATACTGCGTCAATGAGAAAATTGTCGACTGTCTATTTGTTGCTAGACCGTTATACTGGCTTTAAGTTTTGTTTGTATAGAATAGTTTCGCGAAGTACTTTTAATAGTTTAAATGACGGTTTATTCTAGTTCATGCTTCATGTTTACAATATAGTCTTTGCTAGTCAGTGATGATAGTTGCATTTCATTGCTTTTATAATTTTGTTATCGTTTGTATCTATGATTACCTTCAATTTTCTGTTTACTGTGATTTTTATCCGTTCTCGTTTTCCAAAGAATCAATAAAATTTTCTAAATTATTTTTGTTTTTGAATACGATTTGTTCGTTAAGGATATCGTTTGGATTATTGGTATTCCCTTTGGTATTTTGTGTAGAACTTGTAATGTTCTGCATTGAGGTTTTGGCTTTGGGGATGCTGATGAAAGCTTGATTGATTGCAGTCGCAATGTCTTGCGTGTTCTTTGATCTAATGTCAAAATTCCTTCTTGTCTGAGCGATATAGAATCATGCGCAGTCATTACACGAAATTTTATATATGCCTCGGCTGGCACCAACCGGGATTTTGGTTTTTTAGATTGTTGTTTGTTGGGAAAGCTAGTTTTATGATCGTTTTGTTTAAGATTTGGTTTTTGTTATTCCGTGGAAGAAATTTCGAATAAAATCAAACAAACTTTAAGCAAAACAACCATAAAACTAGCTTCCCGAAAAAATAAAAATCGAAAAACCAAAATTCAATTTTGAAAAACCGAAATCCAGATTTTTGCCCACCCAGGCATATACAAAATTTCGTGTAACGTCTTCGCAAGATTCTATATTGGTCAAACAAGAAGAAATATTAAGATTAGAATCAAACAACACACAAGACATTGCGACTGCAATCAATCAAGCTTTTATCAGCCTCTCAAAAACCAAAACCACAAAGCGGAAAATATCGAAAATACATGAGAGGCTGTACACGGAATACCAAATGAACATACCATGGACACCTTAGAAGAGTTGGGAATATATATACCCATACAAAAAATTACCGAATCGATATCCTTAACGAATAGGTAGATCTCAAACACAAAAATTATTTAGAAAATTTTATTGACGTTTTGGAAAACGAAAAAGGATAAAAATTATAGGAAACAGGAAACTAACGATTGTCTTAGATACAAACGATAACAAAACTATAATAGCAATGAACTGCAACTAACATCACTGACTATCAAGGACTGCATCGTAAACATAAAGCATCAACGAGAGTAAACTGTCATTCCAACTGTCAAAAGTATTTCGCGAAAATATACTATAGAAACAAAACTTACGTCATTAGAGTGGTCTAGAAACAAACAAGTAGTCGACAATATACTCACTGATGTAGTATGGGCATCTATTCAGACTAGATGTAAGTATGTTGGCAAACTCTCCTTCCTGTACATCTTTTGTAAAAGTAAGTACACGCAACAATTGTAGCACCTACAGGTTTACTTGAGAATGGCTCTATAGCCGGAACAAGCTTGTAGTGAAGAACGAGGATTACTAATTAAACCATTTGCAGCTTACCTGGAATTACTCACTACAAAATGTCATATTATGAACTCAGCGGGCCCAAATTAAAGATTTAATTCACCGGTGATTTTAAATCATCATAAAATCTTTGGACATGCTGGGATGTACCAAACAAGAATTATGCCCAGCCTTGTAGTGTTTGATGAATCATTTAAAGCTTTACGGATGATCACAGAGAAACTTAAAATAACACGAAAATTCCTACAAAAATCTTATACCGAACCAACAGAAAATGTTTTACTGCGTTTCGTTCAAAACATGCTGTGTTATTTTGTAAAAAATTATTTTCGGACAAAACAAGCTCAAGTTCGTAAATTTTCGTACAGGACTGCAAATTTGATAGTGTTTTGTTTTACATACATTGTTTCACAGTTATTCTGCTTATTTCAGCCAATTATTCGGATTTCTTGTTGCAAAATTTCGTGCCAAAATTATTCGCGTGTGTTTTCTAGCAGTGTTTTTTTTAGTTTTTAGTTTTTATTATTGCATAATTTACTAGGTGTAGAGGTATGAAACCGGGATTTCTCTATGGATGGTGCTAGCCGTCAGTGTAGGGCCCGTGAGACTGCGTCTGCAGCGCCATTTGCTTCCTGTAACGGCTGACAACAAATGTCAACATACAGTTACCCAAGTTCCATATATCGGTATCTGTTTCAAACCCGTAAATATGTCGAGTTTTGAGCCTAAGAACTACGATTTGTGGACAGCATTGGTTTTCTGTTATCATTTGAATAAAACTGCTGCAGAAACGCACCGAATGCTTGTCGAAGCTTGCGGCTCTTAGGAAAATCCAGTGTTTCGAGTAGTTCAAAAAATTCAAAAGTGGTGATTTTGACGCGAGGAGCGACGAGCTCAGGGAACCACCGAAAAAGTTCGAAGACAACGAAATGCAGGCAGTATTGGATGATGATGATACTCAGACTCAACAGGAACTCGCGGAACAATTGACTGTGACACAGAAAGCCGTTTCTCTTCGGTTGGAAGCTATGGGAAAGGTACAGAAAGTGGGTAAATGGGTTTCGCATGAATTGAATGACAGGCAGCGTGCAAGTCTGAAGACCACTTGTGAAATGATGGTCGCCAGATACAAGAGAAAGTCGTTTCCCCATCGAATAGTCACAGATGATGAAAAATGGATATATTTTGAGAATCATAAGTGTTGTAAATCATGGGTGAATCCACACAAACCATCGACATCCACCGTAAGACCAAATCGCTTTGGAAAGAAGACAATGCTCTGTGTTTGGCAGGATCAGAAGGGTGTCATCTATTATGAGCTGCTAAAACCTGGTGAAACCGTTAACGCTGATCGCTACCAACAGCAAATGATCAATTTAAACCGAGCATTACGTGAAAAATGACTGGAATATGGAGAAAGGCAACATAGGATCATATTGCTCCATGATAACGCCCTATCACACACAGAAAAACGGGTCAGGGAAACGATCGTGGCTTTCATTTGGGGAATACTGGGGCATGCGGCTTGTTCTCCGGAATTGGCTCCGTCCGATTATTACCTATTTGCATCACTGGGACACGCTCCCGCTGAACAACGCTTCAATTCGTATGAAAATGTACGAAAATGGCTCGTTGACTGGTTCGCTTCAAAAGAAGAACTGTTTTTGGCGTGGTATTCATAGCCTGCCGGGGAGGTGGGAAAAATGTATAAATAGCAATGGAGATTATTTTCAATAAAATATTATTTATCAGTTTCAAACAACAGACGTGTAATTATTGCAACCAAATTCGGGTTTCATACTTCTACACCTGGTAAATAACCAATGACAGGAATTTTAAGGTAAGAGAAAATAAAAACGTGTGTGCTTCTTAATAGTTTATTAAGCGTTGCGTGAATCGTTCAGCGTTTATGTAGTGCATGATTAATTATGCAGAAAATATTTTGTCGTTTTGTTTCAGATACAACTTTTCATTTGAAACATCTTTTGGTAAATTTTCAAAAATTTTGAAACGATACATTCGCTCAGCTGATAGGTAAGCTAGATTTCTCCACAAATCGATGGGGTTCCCAATACATTTGGCATATTTTGATCCATCAGGTAACTGGTCAACGGGTTAAATCCTAAGTTAGTTAAATGTTCAAATAAATTGTCTGTTAGTCACATCTGTTAAATCGTCAGTTGGTTCTCTTTGTGTCTTAGGGCGCTTCTTCTTGCTGATCATCAAATTATTGGATGTCGAAGAGCCAGCGTATCGTAGCGCACTATTGCCCGTACTTCGTGATTCATTACAAAGATATTTACACATTTTATAATGAGCGATTGCAACTTCATCTGTGTATTAATTCGTGCTATTTAATTGCGTGGTTAGTCACACCGTTCGTGTGGCTTAATTTGCAAGTACTTTTACGAAGCACAGTAAAGAACAGTCTTATGCTATTGTAAAATTAGGTAAAAGCCTGTTGCCGTCCAGAATCCGTTTGGCAAGTGATTTTTTTTGACAGCAGTATGTGGACACGGAGAAATTCACTCAATTTTCTAGGTTTTGAAGCTGTTACTTTACATGAACCAAGTCACCACATCTTTTTTGTCCAACCATTCTAAATTTTTGTTTGCATTGTAAGTTTATCTATGTAACACAGTCGTACCGTAAGATTATGTGTGTAATAAAACCAGTTACACATATTACTATCATAAACTTCACACAGTATTTAATATTTCGTTCGGTATCGTATTTATGATTGCTGTTATTTTGTGCACTGTATTTAGGGTTATATTTCACATGTCTGCATATTCAGTCTGATGATAATATTAAAAGAATGTGTGCAACTATAAAACAAAAAATTAAGAAAAAGCAATAACGAAATTAAAGAAAATTTAAAAAAGTAAAACGTTATATACAATAACCTAAAAAAATAATAAATGAAAGAAAATAAAAAATAAAACAAAATCCTCCTGTGTGCATGAGACTTTGACTTAGTGGTGATGCCTGGGGGCTCTGAAAACACAGAAAGCTATACTAGACGGGTTCAATCATACCAGGCAGGTAACTGTAGAGGACACACTGACGATGCCCAGCTCAAGCAACATGGTTTGAAAGACAATGAATAAGACCTACACCGGATTAGTCGTTGCCCAAGTCAACAAAGATGTACATCTTGCCAAACTATGGCGGTTTAACATCAAAGTTATTTTACAGTAAAAGTTGAGAACTAGAATGAAAATTGCTCCTATCACGACATAAAAATACGAATCTATTATAGACAGAGTTATGGATGTAAAAGAAGGGAATTTTCGCCTTACCTAGCAGCTTCAAAGACATTTAAATCAAAACGTGTTGACATATTCGCGCTTTTTTCGAGTTCATCCTACTTCCCCGCCACAGTGAGTTCTCTTTGCTTTAAAGTGTTGGCATACGTGCATCTTACAATTTATGGGTATAAGTCCCTGAACCTGTGCCCAAAATCCAGAAGATTCGCCAACTATAATAAAAAATATATTATATCATGTAACTTTAGAGGATACATGAAATAGCTAAAAAAGTTTTTCTGGTGGGATGATAAACATTATGGTGGCAGTTTTATTTCTGGGCACTGTTTTTATCCCAAAACCACCCGCTGTTACAAATATGGTGAGGGGAAGAAGAACAAACAGACACAAATTTATGTGATTGTAGAGAGCCGATTGCACCTGCAATAGGAAGTATCCAAGCATCTATAATAGGAAGTATCCCACAGTGGGGATGCATGCATCTCAAACTTTAATAACGCACAATGATCGAATCATGATGGTTTGGCAGAAAATTTGGAAAAAGCTAGATATAAATATTAACAATAAAGCCTGTTAACTTAGATGGAGACAAACGATACCAGCCGCTTTCACTAGTTCGCTATTGGGCCATGGAGATTAAGAAACCGCTGATTTCACACCGATAATTGTAAACTGGACGGAAAAGGTGACTCAGTCACGCACTATCTGTAACCAAAAAGGCTCAGGTGCAGTATATAGAGACAACTCAAGGTTAAGAAAAACAAGAGTTCCAGTAAGCAGCAAGTTTCAATTCTGCAAGCGCCTCGGATGGCCAAAAGCCGATAGCAGGACCTAGGTGAGTGAGCAACATACCCAATTAAGCTAGTACACGAAATAGGACGTAAAACGCATCTGAATATACCTGTAACCGTCTTACACGTCCATTGTGACGTGCAACTGAACGTAAGGGTTCGATTACAGGGATAGAACCTGGCTCCTTTTCATGATTCGTGGTGTGGAATACAAACATTAGACGTTACTATGTGCATTCTCTTCTTACTAGAGTGTTAGGGCTTTGTGGCCGTTTGTTCTAGTAATCGGTTACTAATAGCGTGCGGTTACAAGCCTCGTCTGTGTTTTACACGTTCGTTAGGTGTGTCTTTGGAGCAATGTGATAACATAGTGTTTCTGCTTTTCGGTAAGATCATGTAAACACACGAAGAATCATTACAGCGGTCCAAAAACCGACCCAGTGTCTCATTTCCTTATCAGCACAATATGTACCTCCTTAACACGACATCTGAAATACTTTGTACTGTCTCCCAACCACAGAGACTAAATAAAAATCTCAGGTTGACACCGCCACGATCTCTCCCCCTGGACACAGCTGTTCGCGTGCCGAGACGCATCACCTCATATCCTACTTCACCACTAATCTGATTGTGAGAATGAAACCAACTATGTTGTGATCCACATCGGGTTGCGACATATAAACTCATGTCAGATGTGAGGTCCAAACTTCGAATCCTGCCTAAGAAGTAAGGAGTCTTAGAGTACGGAAGACAGGATTTTCTCCTAGGAGGACTAGCAACGCTAGTCTTGGAACAAATTGGCTTGAGCTCTCGAGGTTGTCCCGGTTTAATGTACCGGCAGAGTAATCTATTTTAGTGTACAGCTGAAAGAAGCAGAGAGCGGGCAGAAATCAAATGTCGGGAGATCATTTTGGAAATTTGTGGTAAGATCTTATGGGACCAAACTGCAGAGGTAATCGGACCCTAAGCCTACGCACTACGTAACCTAACTTAAACTAACTTACACTATGGACAACACACACACCCATGTCCGAGGGAGGAACTCGAACCTCCGACGGGGGGAAGGGAGATCATTCACCGTTCCAGTGTCGAAGATTTACGTGACCACCAAGAGCAGCCCGCTGCCGTAAAATTGGATGAAGAATTTACTGCATTTACATCACTAAAACCTGAATAAGAAGCACCGTCGACTTCTAAGGGTACACTTGCCGAAACAGTGCCACCAAATTGAAAAAAAAAAAAAAAACGTTGTGAGTGAATCACAATACAGCACAGAAATAAGCGATGTGATCAAAAGTATCCGGACACATGGCTGAAAATGACTTAGAAGTTCATGGCACCTTCCATCGCTAATGCTTGTATTTAACATGGTGTTGGCCCAGCCTTAGCCTTGATGACAGCTTCCATTCTCGCAGGCATACGTTCAATCAAGCGCTGGAAGGTTTCTTGGGGACTGGCAGTCCATTCTTCACGGAGTGCTGCACTGAGGAGAGGCATAGATGTCGGTCTGTGAGGCCTGGCACGAAGTTTGCGTTCCAAAACATCCCAAAGGGGTTCTGTAGGATTCAGGTCAGGACCCTGTGCAGGCCATTCCATTACAGGGATGTCACTGTCGTGTAACCACTCCGCCACAGGCCGTGCACTGTGGACAGGTTCTCTATCGTGTTGAAAGATGTAATCGCCATCTCCGAATTGCTCTTTAACAGTAGGAAGCAAAAATGTGCTTAAAATACCAATTTAGGACTGTGCTGTGATAGTGACACGCAAAACAAGGAGTGCAAGCCATCTCCATGAAAAACACGACCACACCATAACACCACGGCCTCCGAATTTTACTGTTGACACTACACACGCTGGCAGATGACGTTCACCGTGCACTCGCCATACCCACACCCTGCCATCGTATAGCCACATTGTGTACCGTGATTCGTCACTCCACACGACGTTTTTCCACTGTTCAATCGTCCAATGTTTACGCACCTTACACTAAGCGATGCGTCGTTTGGCATTTACCGGCTTGACTTGTGGCTTGTGAGCAGCCGCTCGACCATGAAATCCAAGTTTTCTCACCTCCTGCCTAACTGTCATAGTTCTTGCAGTGGATCCTGATGCAGTCTGGAATTCCTATTTGATGATATAGATAGATAAAAAGTGAAATGAGCGTATGACATAGTTGGCCGGGAGGCCCCTATTCGGGGAAGTTCAGCCGCCAAGTACAAGTCTGACTGCATTCGGCACCACATCGGGCGACTTGCGTGCCAGTGATGGGGATGAAATCATGATGGGGACAACACAACACTCAGTCCATGCTCGGAGAAAATCTCAGACCCGGCCGGGAATCGAACCCGGTCCCAGTACATGGGAGGCAAGCACGTTACCACCGAACTAAGTAGGCGGACGGTCTGGATGATGTCTGCCTCTTAAGCATTATGACCCTCTTCAACTGTCGGCGGACAGTCAACAGATGAGGTCGGCCTGTACGCTTTTGTGCTGTACGTGTCCTTTCAAGTTTCCACTTCACTATCACATCGGAAACAGTGGACCTAGGGTTGTTTAGGAGTGTGGAAATCTCGCGTAGAGACATATGACACAAGTGACACCCAATCACGTGACCACGTTCAAAGTCCGTGAGTTCCGCGGAGCGTCCCATTCTGGTCTCTCACGATGTCTAATGACTACTGAGGTCGCTGATACGTAGTACCTGGCAGCAGATGACAGCACAATGCACCTAATATGAAAGACGTATGTTTTTGTGGGTGTCCTGATACTTTTGATCACATAGTGTAAGATCTACATCCTTGAGAAAGTAAGAAAAGTGACCTAATATCAATCTGGAGGGCAGTGAGCTCCCAGCCAGCAGTTAGTCTTATCGGATGTATTTATTTCAATTCCGAACTAACACCAAGCCATAATAATAGTGTTCTATGAAAATTTGATAAAACTAGGATCATGGGAGCAGCACGAAGTATGCTGTTCGTCTACAATTTGAACGCACCTTGGCCATAGGTGGAAGAAATTCTATTGGAAAACTATGAACCCAAAGTGACTTCGGCTTGCTATGCCTGCCTATTATTCTCCAATAGAGAGAACAGGACCGAGAGCATGACTGAATGGCGTTGAAATATAGCAAACCCAATTCAGAGAAGCTGCCCATAGACTAATGAGGGAGTCAGACATTCTGGGGAGGCAAGTTCTAATTGGGAAGCTGGTTCAAACAGCATTCGTACAGGGGATCGAAGATGACATGATTAAAACAGATGCGAGAGCAGGGGGAGGAGACTTAGTTTTAGCCCAAGCGGTAGAGCTATCTTTAACATAGGAAACCTTAAGCACCTACTGTACAGAAAAGTCCGGTGTATCCAATTGCACGACAGGTAACTGTTTCTAATGTAAGCGATGCGATCATGGCACAAGGAATTGCATTACGGAGAAACACGGTAAGAAAATAGATGACACGCAGTCGAGTTGTAGTCGAACAGAGAAATGGGTACCCTCCACCCATGCTCATAAATTAAGGATAATGGTAGAATGTGGTGCCACACAACATGGCACTACACAAAACTGCCGCTAATAGCATAGGCACATAGGGAACACACGGTATTGGTGATAAGTTGAGAAAACCGTCCCGAAACACATGTGCTACAAAACGCCACTGTTTCCTGCGCATGTACCCCTACATAAATATGGGATATGATCACCATGCACACGTACACAGGCCGCACAACGGGTTGGCATACTCAGGATCAGGTGGTCTAACAGCTGCTGGTTTACAGCCTCCCATTCTAGCACCAGAGCCAGTCTGAGCTTCTGAAGTGTCGTAGGGGTTTGAAGACGTGCAGCGATACGTCGACCGAGAGCATCCCAGACGTGCTCGATGGGCTTTAGGTCTGGAGAACAGGCAGGTCACTCCATTCGCCTGATACCTTCTGTTTCAAGGTACTCCTCCACGATGGCAGCTCGGTGGGGCCTTGCGTTATCATCTACTGGGAGGAAGGTGGGACCAACTGCACCCTTGAAAAGGCGGACATACTGGTGCAAAATGATGTCCCGATACACCTGACCTGTTACAGTTCCTCTGTCAGGCATGTAGGGGTGTACGTGCACCAATCATAATCCCACCCCACACCATCAAAGCACGACCTCCAACAGGCCTCTTTCAAGGACTTTAGGGGGTTGGTATCTGGTTCCTGGTTCACGCCACATGAAAACCTGGCAAGAATCACTGTTCAAACCTGGACTCGTCCGTGAACATAACCTGAGACCAGTGTTCCAATGACCATGTATTGTGTTCTTGACACCAGGCTTTATGAGCTCTCTTGTGACCAGGGGTCAGTGGAATGCACGTTGCAGGTGTCCGGGCGAATAAACCATGCCTGTTCAGTCGTCTGTAGACTGTGTGCCTGGAGACAACTGTTCCAGGAGCTGCGGTAAGGTCCCGCGCAAGGGTATCTGCAGTACTCCGTGGCTGTCTGCGGGTACTAATGGTGAAACATCGGTCTTCTTGTGGTGTTATTCACTGTGGACGTTCCGTACTGTAGCGCCTGGACACGTTTCCTGTCTGCTGGAATTGTTGCCATAATCTTGAGATCACACTTTGTGGCACACGGAGGGCCCGTACTACGACCTGCTGTGCTTGACCAGCCTCCAGTCGCCCTAGTATTCTACCCCTCATAACGTCATTAATATGTGTGATTTAAACCCGCAAACCGCCCACCAGAGCGTTGTTTCACCATGTATCAGCATTATCCTTAATTTATGAGCATGAGTGTATTTTCCTTACCGCCTTCAAGGACATTCAGAGCCATGTAATAGGGAGAGACTAGAGTTGTAAAACTACCGTTGGCTATCTTAGACTACTGTAAGTAAACGTAGACTACGGTAATCGAGCCTTACCTCACTTCCATCGCTTTGTCTGCGTATGTTATCAGTGTCTTACTAGATTCCGCTAGATACTAAAGGCAGTGAACCATCTAGAAACGGAATGAGAATATATAAAAGGCAGCGTAATCTACGGAACATTTTTGTTGTACGTAGTGAGCAGCCTGCCTGTTACTCGAAAATAAACAAAATTTGTTCCAAATATATCAATGTTTAATTCAGATTTTATTCGAAAATGGTTGATTTGTAATGTGAAACAGACGACTGTTGTAACAAATATACTAAAATAAGACACAGACTTATCGTCTAGCACTACCAAACTGAATTTCCAAGAAAAAGAAAAAAATTTAAAAAAATGGTGGAAAACGAAAACATATCTAACATCGCTTCAATACTTCGTGGAGCTTAAATAAAACGTATTCCTGTTATTCGTAAACACCTTTGCACTCATCAGTAATAACGAGAAACTCTTGCCTTTGCTAATAGTGAACGTTCTATTGAGTACAAAATAACAACAATAATTGTATAGATTTTTGTGTTTGGGAATGTAAACTGTACTTGCATGAAAAATAACTGCTTTGGGAAGATAAAAATGCAGAGGTTATGAGAGTTATTAATTTTTATTACCTATAAAACGCAATTTATATTTCGTATGGATGTAAAATACACAATGGACTAACAATGTACGATGTGCGGTTCTAATGATATGCAAAACACACAAACAAACGAGTAAACTGGACACAGAGAGAAGTCGTCGGCTCGCAGCTTCTTTCTCACACACGTTTATGTTTCCTTCTCTGCTAATTCTGCGAATAGTACCGGCAATCGTACCACTTACTACGTCATTTATGTACTGTACCAGAGCTACTGAATGTAATTTTGATAGACCACAACTATAGGTGAGGCCTGTGATATGTTACGTTTGTAAAGAACCAGTACACTTAGACTGACAGTTCAATGACAATGGAAGAATACTGCGTATGGAGATTCAATACCTGGGAAACGAAAGAATGGCATGAACATGCTGTCAGTCAGTGTCACAAAACTATGCTCAATAGACTGAGAGGATTTTGTAAATATAAGATGAACATAGGAAAGTGTGGCATTCACAAACTTTATAATAGATAGTGCCGCTCAGGTTAGCATAATAAAGGAATCAGCTCTGAAGAGTACGAAGGGCAGTAGCACCAAAGATAGAATAAATCTAAATGCATCACGAAGGAAATACTACAGACGAGAGAGATTGCAGTGTTATCATTGATAACATACGACGATTTGTGTGTGGAATAGAAGTTTCGTATAGCAGCGGGACGCCTCAGATATCCTACATGAAGAAATCTTAGGCAGAGATTTCTGCGAGAGTATAAAAGTAATCACAGATTATGCAACAAAGACGCTGTTACAGACGAAACACGTGCCAAACCATCTAATCTTGCTGACCGGGAGAGAGAAAAGAAGAGAGGAGCGGTGTCTCTTGAAACGGACATTAGGTAGCTGAGGTAAGTTGTTCGTGAGGGCAAATGTGACACCAAAAGAATCTGTAGGAATCCTGGTAGGATCGGAAATAGATTCAAGAGAGAAGAGTGACTTAAAAAGCAAAAGTCGGAAACAAGAAATGAAGTTGTGCAGCAGACACAAATGAAAGAAAGCCTGGGTGAGTTTATACGAATTGGTCCAGGAGAGGACAAGATTTTATGGATTAAGATTAAGACCACGGGTCTGTCTGAAGAAATAATGGATATGCAGTAGTCATAAACGGGCGTATATTTGCCTGCAGCACTGGTGAATGTGCACACAAGATGAAGTTATATTAGAATGTCCCAAAATGACCATAGGCACAGTACCCTTCATGGGAGGAGGCGAGGAACACAACGTATATAGCATAGTTGCTACAGTTTCAGTTGATCTAGAGTCAAGGTCACGATTCAGGTGATTAAAGAAAATTGTTTGGGTGCATCACATAAACAAACAAGAAAAGGCTTCGATTACTGCATTATGTATTGCACATCACGATGTATTTCACCTGCCCAGAGATTAACGTACATTGAGACGGTGAAGCCTAAAATTAAGTAGAAACTAAAGGTGCAAGGGAAGTTGGTAAACATCTGGCCTATCGAATACCAGAGGCACAAAAAGAAGCCCGGCGAAATAAGATAGAAGTAAAATTAAAGGAAGACGTCATTCCACCGAGCACAACTGGGCTGAATTTTCCGTTGTGGATGATTCCAAAGAAGACTGATGCTTCACGAATGTGAATGTGGGGGATAGTCGTGGAGTATCGAAAGTTAAGTGACAACTGCATTAACACTGTATTTCGAGTACGGCATATTGAAAAATTTTAAACGTCTTCAGAAAAGCCACATATTTCACCACTTTAGACTGTGGAAAGCTTACCGTCAGATAGTATACAATGAAGATGATGAAGAGAAAACAGCCTTCTCTGCTCCAGAAGGACATAATAAGTGCAAATGTTTACAAAAAGGATGAAAACGAGTAGATAGTGCACACGTTTCTCACAGACAGCGTAACACAGTACAAACTAGACTTCAAGGACACAAGATGTTCATACACTGACCATCCAGAACATTAGGACCACCTACTTAATAGCCCGTATGTCTACCTTTGGCACGAATAACAGCGGCGATGTATTGTGGCATGAAAGCAATGAGGCCGTGGTAGGTCGCTGGAGGGAGGTGCCACCACATAAGCACACACGTCATCTAATTTCCTTTAATTCCGGGGAGGGGAGCGATGAGCTCTGACGCCATGTTCAGTTACATCTCAGATGTGTTCGATAGGGTTCAGATCTGGCGAGCTGGGGGGCTAGCGCATCAATTGGAACTCGCTACTGTGTTCTTAGAACCACTCCAGCTCACTGTTGGCCTTTTGACATGGCGCATTATCTTGTTGAAAAATGGCACTGCCGTCGTGAAACATGATCGTCAAGAAATGGGTGTACGTGGTCTGCTACCAGTGTACGATACTCCTTGGTCATCATGGTGCCTTGCACGGGCTCCACTGGACCCATGCATGCGCACGTGAATGTTTCCCAGAGCATAAAGCAGCCGCCGCCAACTTGTCTGCATCCCGCAGTACAGGTGTCACGGAGCTTCCTCTGGAAGACAATGGATGCGCGCCTTCCCATCGGCATGATGAAGAAAATATCGGGATTCATCAGTCCATGCAACGCATTGCCACTGCGCCAACGTCCGGTGCCGATGGTCATGTGCCCATTTCAGTCGTTGCTGCCGATGTCGTGATGTTAACATTGGCACATGTGTGGGTCGTCAGCTGCAGAAGCCCATCGTTATGATTGTTCGGTTGAGTGTATGTTCAGACATACTTGTACTCTGCACGGCATTAAAGTCTGATGTTAGTTCCGCCACAGTTCGCCTCCTGTCCTGTTTACCAGTCTGCCGAGCCTCTGACGTCCATCTGTAATGACAGGTGGCCGCCCAACCCAAAGACTGGAAGTGGTTTCACTTTGGTTTCGCCACGTATCGAAGACACTCACCACTGCACTCCTAGATCATCCGATAAGTCGTGCAATTTCCGAAATGCTCGTGCAGAGACTCCCAGTCTGCCCTCAGCCCAACTCAGATAGATCGCCTGCCTTCCCCATTCCACACACGGACAGCACGATCACTGATAGTACATGCATCGTGTGTGTGTCTGACTAGCAGTCATTCCCCTCCAGGTGACGCTGCTATCGCCTGGACGAGTTTATATCGATAGCAGGTTGGTAGTGAAACTGTTCTGGCTGGTAAGTGTAGATTTAGACGATGTGTTTGGAGCTGCGTTAGAAGCGCATAATGCCAGACATGCACAAGCGTTTCATACAACCTAAAATTGCTGGTTGACAAGTGCGGGTTCATACGGAAGGAAATAACTTAGTTATGGCACTTAATTACGGCAGAAGGATTAATACCCGACCTACGGAATGTGAGTGCAATAAAGGAATATAAACCGTTTCATGATTTACTGAAGAACGGAGCAAACTGTGCTTGATAAAGCAGAAAGCAGCTTTCCAAGAACTACAACTAAACTCGAACAGGCCACGAAGGCCCAACGGTAACGACTGGCCGCCGTGTCATCCTCAGCCCATAAACGTCACTGGATGCGGATAGGGAGGGGCATGTGGTCAGCACACTGCTCTCCTGGCGGTATGTCACTTTCCGAGACCGGAGCCTCTACTTCTTAATCAAGTAGCTCCTCAGTTTGCCTCGCAAGGGCTGAGTTTACCCCGATTGCCAACAGCGCTTGGCAGACCACACGGTCACCCATCGAAGTGCTAGCCCAGTCCGACAGCCCTTAACTTCAATGATCTGACCGGAATCGGTGTTACCACTGTGGCAAGGCCGTAGCTTTCACAGAACCAAAAGAAAAAAAAATTTGCCCCAACCATACAGTATCTTGATTTTACTAAGACGTTCATAAACACAGCAGATCAATTGGTGCCTTACTGAGTCAGACGGAGTTAGGACAGGATTTACCAGTAGCCTTCACTTCTAGAAACCTGAACCATGCACCAAAAGGATATAGTACGATTGAGCGAGAGCTCCTAGCCATAGCCACAAAGGATCAAAAAATGCAGAATAATGTCAAGATGCCCTTAGTGCCGATGGAAATACCTAACCAGGTATTCGGTCGTTGTGATATGAATATGGTTGACTCCCTTCAGATAACAGAACATGGGAATAGATACATCATAAAATTCCAGGATGGCCTCCAGAAATTTATCATAGCAGAGCCTGTAGTATAATAGGACGGTGACACAATAACGTGAGTCTTTGTACAGAAAATAATTTGAATTACTGAATTAGATCAGTGTTATTGAGTGTCAGACGAGCAAATTTCCTAAGTGACACCCTGAAGAGAGTTTTTCGTTTACTGAAGAATGAGAAGATTAAATCTTGTGCTTAGCAACTCAGCATTCAAAAGATCGCATTGAATGCCAATAGAATATCTACGTCATTATCTGAGAATGATGCAGAAAAACTGGGTTGAATGGGTGTAATTTTCCGCTTTTGCATATAAAACTTTACCGCATTTATTGACTGTTTTTACCACATTCGAGCTATTCTTCGGGGGAATATGCAACATTCCCAGGATCCTGCAGTGGGATCCAGCAAAAGTACACAAATATGGTGATTACCGAACAGAACTAAAGGAGGGAGTGCGCCAGATGAGTCAGATGACAAGCAGATTTAATAAGAAATGTAAGAAAACGAATCGAGTTGTGAAGCAGATCGATTCGATTGTGGTGACCATCAAAGATAATTGTTATCGTCGCTACATGTATGTTTTCCCCGACCAGAGAGAGGGAACTTCTGGCGTGGCAGCAAATGAATATTGAGCTCCGGCTGCATCTGTGGGCAGAGAGACTTCCATCTCGGCTTTTAGCACAGCAGGGCTGTTGCTAGCACTTCGGCACAAGGATGGACGGCAGCAGATGTCTTGCACTGTCCGTCCTTCCTATGGGATGAATAATCCGGCGTGAGGCTGGATGGACATTTTCTGACCAAGTCGCTTCTGAGTGTAATGCACACTAAGCTACTTTTCATGCAAGGCCGTTCCTAAGAGAAGGCTTTGAACTATTACGCGTTGGACTTGTGACGCCGTTAATTTAATCTGGTGAGCACCTGTTCCAAATAAACCTTTGTAACCTTCGTCAGACCCGTGTGTTCTTGTACTGCTCCTGACTGTGCCTTAATTTTTCATTTTCTGAGGCAAGTCTTCTACCCCAGTGAACTATCCTAAGTACGTGAGGACTAGCCCAGGAACAAATTCTTCCCTCTGTTTTGAGTGTTATGTGGCAGCACTCCGAGCCGTCTGTTCCTGGAGTTGTGTTCTGCTTCACATAATCCTTTCTTATGTCAGTTTCTTCTGAAAGGTGGTGAAATTATTACCGTTTCTTGTACTCTCTCAGTCATGGAGAATATGTAGTAAGCTGTGATTTGCTTTTTGCTAACTTTGTTCTCTGTATGTTCTAGTAAGCGGACTGTTTGTGTTATTCGGTGCGTGTACTAAGCCGATTCCCATTAACAGTTGGACGAGTGTTTAAGGCGCGGTCTGTGGTATGGAAACCAGTTCATTTGCCACTTTGGTTAATGTGTTCTTTATTTTCAAATTGTTCGTTAAGTATAAGATATATATTTCCTTTTTATATGTATCGGAAGTCTGTTGTGTAAATTTTCGTAACATTCATCTGAAAGATTTTTCTTTCAAAGTTTTTCAGTTTTATCTGCTCAGTTAAGTTGGATATAAGATTATATTTGGAATGTCTAAAGTCCAGTAGTGTCTGTTTCCATTAAAGGCCTTAGATTTTTCCGAATTCAGTCGCTTGGTATTTGAAAACTTGACTGAAATATTTTATTTGAAATGGGGGATAAATGTATTACTAACTGCAATCAGTGCACTTTTTTGGTAGTATAATTACTGTTAATGAAGTTTTACTTTAATGCAAGGTTTAACAAAAAATGGTTCAAATGGCTCTGAGCACTATGGGACTTAACATCTGAGGTCATCAGTCCCCTGGAACTTAGAACTACTCAAACCTAACTAATCTAAGGACATCACACACATCCATGCCCGAGGCAGGATTCGAACCTGCGACCGTAGCGGCCACGCGGTTCCAGACTGAAGCGCCTAGAACCGCACGGCCACACCGGCCGGCAAGGTTTAACACTGTGCCAAATTGTCTTTGAAAGAAAGCCGGCCGTGGGAAATAAATGTGTTATAAATGCGAAAAAATTCCTGTGGGTAAGCAGCTCTAGCCACTTCCAGGCCCATGCCTTAGCTATTCCTTCCCCCATCCCTACGTGACTGGTATCAGAGTGTGGTTGCGTGACAGGAAAGTTACAGAAAATTTAGCATAATTAAAAGGTACAATTAAGAGAATGATATTTGATTGGTACCGTCTGTGTGATATTAGTTACAGGTCTGTTTATTCTTAATTGTGGATACCTGAGAATTGACTGATACTTCCCATTTAGAAAAGGAATTCTTGCAGTACGACTCACAAGTGATAAATCAAGACGTTGAGGATGCGTCATGGGAGTTATAAACAGATTGCTCCCTGCCTTGGACTTTCCGTTGCAGCTGCCTGAACAGGGCAACAGTGAGATAGGAGCGACTGGTGACGTGTGCTCCGAATACCTTTCTACGATGCAAGCCAACATTAAGTTCTAACAAGACAACTGTCCATCCCGTTAGCAAATAGTCTACATCATACAAGTAGTGTGTTTGCATTTTGCGGCGTGCACTGCAGCTGTAGCGGTTATAAGCTAAGTGCTGACAAACTTATTTGTGCTCTGTAATACAGTTATTAAATTTAATAGATTTCATCGGTGTTGCGTGCCGTTTGTGGCGAAATAACGAGTTAACAAACTTTTGTAATCGTTCGGTCGCTGTGTTTTAGAGAATTTTCAGTGTGTTGAAGTCGTTAGTAATTTTCGTGCCTTAGTTTTCAATTGACGTTTATTATTCTTTCTAGTGAAATATTTCAGTAAAATTTTCATATAGTGTTTTAACTTTGCTTAGTGTTACAGTGGTAGCTTTAATTTTTTGGTTGTAGCTAGTAATTTTGTGAAGTTTTGTTGGTATTGGTATCGGCTGTGTTGTAGTAGTATTAATACAAGTAACTGCTTTCTTAGTAGGCAGAGAATTTCGAGACCATTATTGTTAGTTCTTAAATAGCTCTACTGGTGTAACTGAACTTTGGTAACGTAGACGTATAGTTTTTTTTATCAGTAACTGTAAAATTTACCATGAGTGAAAAGTGTGGGCTCTGTCGTAGGTTTGTGAGTAGTGGATTACGGTGTGGGATTTGTTCAAAGTATTTTCATTGGGGAGAATGCAGTGGGGAAGCCAGTGGTCATTTTAGGGAGATCCTCTCCTGGGAATGTAGAATCTGTAGTAGAAACAAGTTAATAGAGGAGCAGGAGCGTAAGATCTGTGCCCTTCAGGTGCAGTCCAATGCGCAAAGGAGGAACTAGATAGGTTGAGGAGGGTGAAGGGTGGTGGGAAATGGGAACTGGCAGTTGGCAAGAAGGTAGCTAGGAAGAGGAGGTACTCAGACAGTTTTACTTTGCATACATGCTATAGATACGACCAACTGTCAGAGTTGAGTGGAGAGGAGCCTCGTGTAGCCGTAGATATAGGTAACTTGCAGCAGTCCTCAGCAATTAGGAGGCCTAGGTTAGTTGCAAAGTCTAGCAGAAAGAAGGTTCAGCTGCTCGGTAGTTCCCACGGTAGAGGTGTGGGCCAGCAGTTGCAGGAAGTGTTGGGGAGTGAGTCACCAGCATTGTGAAGCCTAGTGCAGGGTTGGCTCAGGTGACTGAGAGCATAGGGGAATTATGTAAGAACTTTACG
The DNA here is from genome assembly GCF_023864275.1 of Schistocerca cancellata. Classification (NCBI taxonomy): domain Eukaryota; kingdom Metazoa; phylum Arthropoda; class Insecta; order Orthoptera; family Acrididae; genus Schistocerca; species Schistocerca cancellata. Next base: position 266,668,219 of record NC_064629.1, read on the forward strand.
GAGGAGGATCAGGTAGTGCTAGTGGGTGGAGCAGGGAACAGTTTCGATAGGGACGGGGAATATGATGTCAGTGGTCACTTGGTTAAGATAGCTACTCAAACTGGTGGTACTAATGTGCATTTTGTGCAACTGTTTCAGCGTCATGATCGGCCTCACCTTAATGCGGCTGTTAGGCGCGTTAATGTGGGGCTGGGGAGGGCACTGATGGCGGAGGGCATGGATCACATCTCAGTGGTGCCAGTTGGGTCTATCAGTAGATGGGGTTTCACTAGGCATGGCCTGCACCTCAATAGGTATGGGAATGGGAGGCTGGCTAAGCTTATAGATGACAGTGTAGTGGGTGGTGGTGGTGGTAGTGGTATCACTCACGGAAAAATTCCTATAGTAGTTGATGTTAGAGCTGCGCCTTTTTTAGACTGAAGACAGCTGATAGGTATACCTGCTTAAAGGAAGTGCCTCTAACTAAGGGCTCACCTCCAGAGGATGTAATGTTTCCAAGTAGAGAAGGAATTAGCATATTTCATCAAAATATAGGAGGTATTAGAGATAAAGTTAGTGAACTGCTAATAGATGTTAACTCTGAAATTATTGGTATATCAGAGCACAACTTAAATAATTGGATAATTCAGAGGCTTCCTTTACCAGGCTACAGATTAGCTGGCTGTTTCTCAAGGAGTTCCTTGCGGGGTGGGGAAGTGGCTCTGTACGTAAAAAACAGTATTTCATTTGAGTCCATAGACGTATCACGACACTGCACTGAGCAGATATTTGAAAGTTGTGCATCATTAGTTGAATTTAGTGAAACTAAACTTCTAATTGCTTTTGTTTATAGGTCTCCTAACTCCGACTGCAGAGCATTTTCACTTAAGCTAGAGAGAGTTCTTGATTCACTTTGTAGGAAGTACCAGAAAGTAGTTCTATGTGGTGACTTCAATATTAATTGTGTACATGACTGTGCAAGAAAAAGGATGTTGGTAGATCTCCTAAATTCATATGATCTGATGCAAACTGTGTTTTTCCTAACTATGGTGCAGGGGAACAGTAGCACAGTCATAGACAATACTTTTATTCATTCTTCATTACTAGATGGGCATTCTGTTAGTAAAAGGGTGAGTGGCCTTTCAGACCATGATGCACAAATTTTAACACTAAAAGGTTTTTGTACTCTAACCAATGTCGTATTTAATTACAAACTACGTAGGAAAGTTAATCCAACAGCAATAGAGAGTTTTTCAAAACTTGTCAAGGAACAAGAGTGGCAAGATGTTTATAGTGCCGATAACATAAATGATAAATACAATGCTTTCCATAACACATTTCTCATGCTCTTTGAGAGTTGCTTTCCATTAGAACATTCTAAACGGGGTACTAGCAGTAATGGACAGCCCGGTTGGCTGACTGGTGGGATAAGGATATCATGTAGAACAAGGCGGGAATTATATCAAAATGTTAGAAGTAGTCACAATCAAGCTACAGTAGCCCATTACAAACAGTATTGTAAGGTGCTTAAAAATGTTATTAGCAAGGCAAAAAGTATGTGGTATGTAAATAGAATAGCTAATTCACAGGATAAAATTAAAGCCATATGGTCAGTTATGAAGGAAGTGTCTGGTCCGCAGCACAAGGTTGACGATATAAAGTCAGTTTGCAGTAATAATATTTCTGTTACTGATAAATCAGATATATGTACAGTATTTAACAACCATTTTCTGAGCATTGCTGGTGAATTAAAAAAAATTTAGTATCTACAGGAAATCATACAAATTTCTTAGCAAATGCCTTTCCGAGATTGACGTCTGAAATACACCTCTGTGATATAGACAAGAGGGAGATTGAGACAATAATCAAATCACTGAAGACTAAGGACTCTCATGGTTATGATGGAGTGTCTAGTAGAATATTAAAGTACTGTGCTGCACATGTTAGCCCTGTAATTAGCCATATTTGTAATTTTTCCTTTAGGAATGGTCAGTTTCCTGAGCGATTAAAGTACTCAGTAGTAAAGTCGCTATATAAAAAGGGAGAAAGGGATAACGTAGATAATTTTAGACCTATTTCTACGCCATCAGTGTTTGCAAAAGTTGTAGAAAAGGCTGTGTATGTAAGGTTAATTGATCATTTTATATCACACGATTTGCTATCAAATGTACATTTCGGCTTTAGAAGTCGTTTGACAACTGAAAATGCTATATTCTCTTTTCTCTGTGAGGTACTGGATGGAGACAAAAAGTTTCGAACGCTTGGCGTATTTTTTGATTTAACAAAGGCATTTGATTGTGTTGATCACACAATATTGCTCCAGAAGTTGGACCATTACGGAATAAGGGGAGTAGCTCACAATTGGTTCACCTCTTACTTTAGCAACAGGCAGCAAAAGGTCATTAATCACAATGTTGATAACGGCTGGGATGTGGGATCTGAGTGGGGTACTGTGAAGTGGGGGGTGCCCCAGGGATCAGTGTTGGGGCCGCTCCTGTTCCTTATTTATATAAATGATATGCCCTCTAGTATTATGGGTAACTCAAAAAATTTCTGTTTGATGATGACACTAGCTTGGTAGTAAAGGATGTTGTGTGCAACATTGACTCGGTTTCAAGTAGAGCAGTACATGACCTAAGTTCATGGCTTGTAGAAAATAAACAAACGTTAAATAACAGTAAGACTCAGTTTTTATAGTTCCTAACACACAATCCAACAAACCCAGACGTTTTAATTTCACAGAACGGGCATATGATTAGTGAAACTGAACAGTTCAAATTCCTAGGTGTTCAGATAGATAGTAAGCTGTCGTGGAAAGCCCACGTTCAGGATCTTGTTCAAAGACTTAATACTGCCATTTTCACTATTCGAACGGTATCGAAAGTGAGTGATATTTCGATACGTAAATTAGTCTACTTTGCTTATTTTCATTCACTTATGTCGTATGGTGTTATGTTTTGGGGTAACTCTTCCCATTCTAGAAGGATATTTTTGGCTCATAAACGGGCGGTTCGGGCAATAAGTGGTGTGAGTTCACGAACCTCTTGTCGACCTCTGTTCACGAGTATGGGTATTTTGACATTGGCCTCTCAATACGTATATTCCTTATTGTCGTTTCTTGTTACCAATATTAGTTTATTTCCAACAATAAGCAGCTTTCACTCGGTTAATACTCGGCAGAAATCACACCTCCAGTTGGATCGGGCTTCCTTAACTCTTGTGCAAAAAGGTGTGCAGTATACTGCTGCATCCATTTTCAATAAGCTGCCACTCGAATTAAAAAATCTTAGCAGTAATCCACGCGCTTTCAAATCGAAACTGAAGAGTTTCCTCATGGATCACTCCTTCTGTTCTGTCGAGGAGTTCCTTGAAAAATTAAGATGATTCTCATTGTATTGCTGATAGGGTTTGCTTAAACTTATGGACTGATTTTCTTTCATTTATTTTTATCTGTTACTTTTTATGTTGTAAGTTCATGTACTGATACGTTCCATGACCTTGGAGATTTGCTCCTCAATTTGGTCCTACGGAACTTGACATTTAAATAAATAAATAAATCTACAGCATACTCCGCAAGCTAACTCATGGTGTGTGGCGGAGGGTACTTCTGGTACCACTAACTTCTCTCCCCTGCTCTCTTTCACTTGTGAATGGCACGTGGGAAGAATTATTGTCGGTTAGCCACTGTTTTCGCTCAGATTTCTCGAATTCTCTCGTAGTGGTCATTACGTGACATGTATGTTGGAGGTAGTAATAACTCTGCCTGGAAAATGATCTCTCAGAATTTCTATATTAAACCTCTCCGTGAAGACAACACTTTCCTTGTAACGTCTGTCAACAGAGTTTGTTGAGCGTCTCGGAAATGCTTTCGCGGCAGCTAATCTATCCCTTGACTAATAGTGCCAGACTTCGTTGGATCTCCTCTGTCTCTTCTACCGGTCCTACTTTGTAAGGATCCCATAACGATGAACAATACTCAAGAATCGGTCTAACAAGCGTCTTGTAAGCACTTCATCTACATCTACATTTATACGCCGCAAGCCACCCAACGGTGTGTGGCGGAGGGCACTTTACGTGCCACTGTCATTACCTCCCTTTTCTGTTCCAGTCGCGTATGCTTCGCGGGAAGAACGACTGTCTGAAAGCCTCCGTGCGCGCTCGAATCTCTCTAATTTTACATTCGTGATCTCCTCGGGAGGTATAAGTAGGGGGAAGCAATATATTCGATACCTCGTCCAGAAACGCACCCTCTCAAAACCTGGCGAGCAAGCTACACCGCGATGCAGAGCGCCTCTCTTGCAGAGTCTGCCACTTGAGTTTGCTAAACATCTCCGTAACGCTATCATGGTTACCAAATAACCCTGTGACGAAACGCGCCGCTCTTCTTTGGATCTTCTCTTTCTCTTCCGTCAACCCGATCTGGTACGGATCCCACACTGATGAGCAATACTCAAGTATAGGTCGAACGAGTGTTTTGTAAGCCACCTCGTTTGTTGATAGACTACGTTTTCTAAGGACTCTCCCAATGAATCTCAACCTGGTACTCGCCTTACCAACAATTAATTTTATATGATCATTCCACTTCAAATCGTTCCGTACGCATACTCCCAGATATTTTGCAGAAGTAACTGCTACCAGTGTTTGTTTCGCTATCATGTAATCATACAATAAAGGATCCTTCTTTCTATGTATTCGCAATACATTACATTTGTCTATGTTAAGGGTCAGTTGCCACTCCCTGCACCAAGTGCCTATCCACTGCAGATCTTCCTGCATTTTGCTACAATTTCCTAATGCTACAACTTCTCTGTATACTACAGCATCATCCGCGAAAAGCCGGCCGCGGTGGTCTCGCGGTTCTAGGCGCTCAGTTCGGAATCGCGCGACCGCTACGGTCGCAGGTTCGAATCCTGCCTCGGGCATGGATGTGTGTGATGTCCTTAGGTTAGTTAGGTTTAAGTAGTTGTAAGTTGTAGGGGACTGATGACCACAGATATTAAGTCCCATAGTGCTCAGAGCCTTTTGAACCATTTTGAACCGCATGGAACCTCCGACACTATCTACTAGGTCATTTATATATATTGTGAAAAGTTATGGTCCCATAACACTCCCCTGTGGCACGCCAGAGGTTACTTTAACGTCTGTAGACGTCTCTCCATTGATAACAACATACTGTGTTCTATTGGCTAAAAATTCCTCAATCCAGCCACACAGCTGCTCTGATATTCCGTAGGCTCTTACTTTGTTTATCAGGCGACACTGCGGAACTGTATCGAACGCCTTCCGGAAGTCAAGGAAAATAGCATCTACCTGGGAGCCTGTATCTAATATTTTCTGGGTCTCATGAACAAATAAAGCGAGTTGGGTCTCACACGATCGCTGTTTCCGGAATCCATGTTGATTCCTACAGAGTAGATTCTGGGTTTCCAAAAACGACATGATACTCGAGCGAAAAACATGTTCTAAAATTCTACTACAGATCGATGTCAGAGATATAGGTCTATAGTTTTGCGAATCTGCTCGACGACCCTTCTTGAAGACTGGGACTACCTGTGCTCTTTTCCAGTCATTTGGAACCTTCCGCTTCTCTAGAGACTTGCGGTACATGGCTGTTAGAAGGGGGGCAAGTTCTTTCGCGTACTCTGTGTAGGATCGAATTGGTACCCCGTCAGGTCCAGTGGACTTTCCTCTGTTGAGTGATTCTAGTTGCTATTCTATTCCTTGGACACTTATTTCGATGTCAGCCATTTTTTCGTTTGTGCGAGGATTTAGAGAAGGAACTGCAGTGCGGTCTTCCTCTGTGAAACAGCTTTGGAAAAAGGTGTTTAGTGTTTCAGCTTTACGCGAGTCATCCTCTGTTTCAATGCCATCATCATCCCGGAGTGTCTGGATATGCTGTTTCGAGCCACTTACTGATTTAACGTAAGACGAGAACTTCCTAGGATTTTCTGTCAAGTCGGTTCATAGAATTTTACCTTCGAATTCACTGAACGCTTCACGCATAGCCCTCCTTACGCTAACTTTGACATCGTTTAGCTTCTGTTTGTCTGAGAGGTTTTGGCTGCGTTTAAACTTGCAGTGAAGCTCTCTTTGCTTTCGCAGTAGTTTCCTAACTTTGTTGTTGAACCACGGTGGGTTTTTCCCGTCCCTCACAGTTTTACTCGGCACGTGGATGAGTTACACTTCCTTAAGATTCTTCCTGTGTATTTCTGTCTGGCATCTGCTTTTCCTACTGTTTGTTTCATGTGACATTCCATTTAAGGTCACTCTGGATACTTACTTCTAGATATTTTATAGTAGATATTGTTTCCAACAGTTTCTCACCAATAGTGTAGTTGTACAGTAGTGGCTTTCTGTTCCTATGATGCGCAATGTATTACATTTATTTACGCTCAGGGTCAACTGACAGATCCTGCGCCATTCATCAGTCCTCTGCTGGTGATTCCTCAAATCGATACTTCTGGCATTGCTACTTTCTTAAAGACAACTACATCATCTGCGAACAGCCTTAAAGAGCATCTGATCCTTTCTACTAGGCCATTTATATAGACTGTAAACGAAAGCGGTCCTATCTCATTTATTTAGGATACTCTGATACTCTGGGAGTTATCTTTACACGTTTCTATTTTGTTTCGTTAAGAGCGACACGTTGAGTTCTGTCGGCAAGAAAATTTTCATTTCAGTCGCAAATCTGGCCCGATACTCGATATGCTCTTTTTTTTTCACTAAACGGCAGTACACGACGGTGCTAAGTCCCCGTCTGAAGTCAAGAAACGCAGCGTCAATATGAGCACCGTTGTTTACAGTGCTACGTATTTAATGGAGGAACAGAGCGAGATGAGTTTCGCAAGACATCTGTTTTTTGAATCCACGTTAACTTTTACAGGTTTTAGTTCGTATTTAATCATCTCTAAGCCGTCTGGAGAACAGAGTCAAGTATTTGTTCCACAGTTATGTTCATAAGGAGATTTCGACACTGGACAGACTACGGGACAAAGCGCCGGAACTTCAAATTTTAAGAGACGGCTTGCTTGCCCAGGAAGCGCTGGAGGATGGGAATAACTGTGGTGCCGAGCGCAGTGTTGTGCAGAGCAGTGGTGATGCGAGGATGTGACTTTATTTTAATAAGCTTCGTAAGCCGATAGCTAAATTATTAGAGGGCATGGAGATTCTATCTATCGAGCCTAGGGCGGAAATCCTACAATTTCAGTGGTTAGTCGTCAAGTTACAACTTCAAGTGGGCGTTCTTCAAACGTCGCTTTCGTTCGTGGACCAGGCAATTTATCCTTTTACTAGAGGTAGATTGAGTGGATTAGTTGCTCAGGCTATCCACGAACAAGATTCGTGGAGGGGTTTGAGTAAGAGGATAACTTGCGAGGATTTATCTAGTGGGTACAGAAGTGGGTTAATTAATAAAGATTATTTTGAAGTTCACGTTTACAATGATGGTTTTTTCCACTATGTGGGGGATATTCGCAGCGCTATGCGCTCTCTATGTTTGAAAACCACCGAAGCCAATACTATTAATAATATTTGAGAGAGGATGCGCCTGCAAGACCGTTCACGAGTGGCTTCCGAGTACATGATCAGCTGGTGGCCAGCAGTGAAGGTTTTTGGCTGCAGGGTGAAAAAATGCTGCTAGTGATGGTGTAGTGCGACCAATAACTGCTGCCAGTTAGAAACAAAAAGGCACATTAAAGGCTCGGATAACGTCGTGGCCGAGGACTTGAGCAATGTGTTTGTGAGGGGAACACGACGCACTAGAATGTTGTGAAGAGGATGGAGGGTGTATTGTGAATACTATTTCACCCAAGATCGCGGCCTTATATGGAACCTTACCCAAGAAACAGGAGGAGGATGAAGCGTTGAGGGAAATTAGGAGGTGACTAAGGGAAGGTAGGTCGTTGCAGGGCTACCAGCTAAGTAAAGGTGTGTTATTTTAACACATCAAGCATGATGGGAAGCCAAAATTTTTTTGCCTAAACAACTGGTCTGGCAGTCTCTTACTATTTTCTCCAGGCCTTTTGAAGCTGACCTATAAAACCACCAAAAAGGTCAAAGAGCGTCTAACCAAGCCGATCTTGTATTTGGGTGTAAGAAAGTTAGTCACTCAGTAGGTGGAATGCAAGGCAGTCAACCCTAATCCGAACGCCAACAGGATGTTGTTAAGTTAGAGTCGCAGTGAGTGTTCCATGAACAAATTATTTGTTGATTATTTGGGACCGCTTCCCCAGACTAAAGTCTGAAATAGGTATAACTTGGTAATCGTTCGTACCTTCAGTCGGTTCGTGTGGCTATTCCCTAGTCGAGGAATGATCATTGTAATAACTATTCAGAATCTCTAAGATGTGTTTTATTGTTTTGGCCGGCCCAAGGTGCTCGTTAGTGACAATTTGCCGACAATCATCCAGGAAGTTTCGTAAGATTTGCTTTGGTAATCGAATCCCACATCACGATTGTTTCCTATTGCCAGCAGCCTTCGTTTTCAGAGAGTGTGAATAGGAACATCAAATCTGCATTGATTATTTACCACGAAAACTTGCAAGGCAGCTGGGACAGATCCATGGGCTGGCTCAACTTTGTTTTAAGCTCAGCGCACCATGAAGCTCACAAGATTACCCAGCTAAATCAGTGCTGGCATATCCGGTTAACTCACTTACTGCTAATGTTAGGAACAGTAAGGATTTCTTGCGGCAGAAGATAGACCTCAAGTTGATTAAAAGGAATTGGGCCCGAGATTTAAAAAATATTCCGCTCCAGCACCACAGAGAGGCCTGGGGTATAATCACGGAAAGCGATTTGCCTCGCCCAAAATGAGGTATCTTGTGGTCATTAAGAACTTTCATGTCCAGATCAAGGCGGCTGATAAAACCTAAAAAAATTGTTGCTGCAGTTCAAAGGTCTTTATAAAATTGCAGAGTTGTGTAGTCTACTCTCCTTTAGAGTGCAGAGCATAACCACCGGTAGGATCGTGAGGATCCACCTTAACCTAATCAAAGATGCTGGACAGGTAGGTATTCAGGTACTAGACTGGATATTGGGGGGGGGGGGGGGGGAGGTTGAGCATGGAGATACTCTACTGTCGTTGCTGCATGTATATTTTCTCCGACTGGCGAGAGGGGACTCTGTTCATGGCAGTAGGTGAGTATTTGGCTCCAGCCACGCCTGCATGGAGAGAGACTTCCTCCTTCATTTTTACCGCAACAAAGCTGTTGTTAGTACATCGGCACAGAACTGGACGGCAGTGGATGGTTTACAGCGTCACTTCTTCATGTGGGTCGATCTATTGGCAGTGGAGGTTTCCATCCCAAGTCGCTCCTGAGTATGATGTACGCTGTGCTGTTGTTCGTGCAAGGTCGTTTCCAAGAGAGGGCTTTGAACTATTACACATTGTACTTGTGGTGTCGATAATTGAAGCCGGTGAGCATCAGTTAGAGGTAAAACTTTATAACTGTGTTTAGCCTTGTTTGTTCTTCTAATGCTCTTGGCCATGTTCTAATTATTCTTTTCCTGATACAAGTATTCTACCCCAGTGAAATATGATATAAACGTGTTAGTCAAGAAACTAGTTGTTACACCTATTATGATGGTTATGTGGCCGTACTCCAAGCAGTCGGTTTTCTGAATTGTGCTCTACTTCAGATAATCCTCTCTTATGTCAGTTTCTGCAGAACATTGGTAAAATTATAATTGTTTGTTGCGCTCTCGCAATACCACAACAACGGTATTGAGTTGTGATTTACATTCTGCTAACTTTCGTTACTGTATGTTATAATATGCGGACTGCTTGGGTTACCCGTTTTCTGTACTAAGCTGGGTCCCCTTAACAATTGGACGAGTGTTTAAGGTCCAAGCAGCGGGCTGCCATTCCGGTCTCTGGTACAGAAGCCAGTTCATTTGCCGCCTTGGTTGATGTATTCCTTATTGTCAAATTTTCACTACGTGTAACAGACGTATTTCTTTTTAAATATATGAGAAAACTGTTACGTTAATTTTCTTAACATTCAACTGAAAGAAGATTTCTTCAAAGTTTTTAAGTTTTATCTGGTCAGTTTGTTTGGATGTAAGATTATATTTCGAATGTTCTAAGCTCAATAGTGACCGTAACCATTAAGGGTGATAGATTTTTCTTAATTAAATCACTTGATATTTGGAAACCTTAACTGATACGTTTGATCTGAAGTATACGATAAATAGGTTAATAACTGCAATCAGTACACTTATTTATAATATAATTGTTGTTAATGAAGCTTTGGTTTAATGTATGGTTTAACATTGTGCCAAATTCCATTTGGTAAAAAAAAAAGCCATCTCTGAGAAAGAGATGTGTTATAGTGGTAAAAAAGATCTTTCGCGGGTAGTTAACAACGGCAATAGTTTGTGGATTGTAGGCCTGCATCCCGGCGCAGTACAAAAATCTTCGTTACGTAATTTCAAATCGAAACTTCCTTTTTAAAATGATATTAACTGTAATAAAGTAGAATTGACAAGCATTAAAGATCGTGTCATCTCTAATAATTTCTTTGCAAATATTGGTATTATCTTGGTATTAATTTCCATATGGGTTATTGCCATACAGAGCATTTTTCTCTAGTCGTCTATAAAGGTAGCCATTTTGTATAGTCAAACGACAGTACAGAAACGAGAGCAGAGGACCAGCAAGACAGATACGTTATGTGGGTTCCATACTAATTCACCTACATGGATCCTCTGCAAATTACATTTAAGTGCCTGGCAGAGGGTTCATCGAACCATTTTCACACTTCTCTATTGTTCGAATCTCGTATAGCGCGCGGAAAGAACGAATCCCTATATCTTTCCGTACGAGCTCTGGTTTCCCTTATTTTATTCCCTATGTAGGTCGGTGTCAACAAAATATTTTCGCATTCGAAGGAGAAAGTTGGTGATTGGAATTTCGTGAGAAGATACCGTCGCAACGAAAAACGCCTTTCTTTTAATGATTTCCAGCCCAAATACTGTATCATTTCTGTGACACTGTCTCCCATAATTCGCGATAATACAAACCGTGATGCCCTTCTTTGAACTTTTTCGATGTACTCCGTCAGTCCTATCTGGTAAGGATCCCACACCGCGCAGCAGTATTCTAAAAGAGGACGGACAAGCGTAGTGTCTCCTTAGTAGATCTGTTACATTTTCTAAGTGTCCTGCCAATAAAACGCAGTCTTTGGTTTGCCTTCCCCGCAAAATTTTCTATGTCTTCCTTCCAATTTAAGTCGTTCGTAATTGTAATACCTAGGTATTTACTTGAATTTATGGCTTTTAGATTACACAGATTTATCGTATAACCGAAGTTTGAGTTCCTTTTAGCACTCATGTGGATGACCTCACACTTTTCGTTATTTAGGGTCAACTGCCACTTTTCGCACCATTCTGCTATTTTTTCTAAATCGTTTTACAGTTTATTTTGATCTCCTGATGACTTCATTAGTCGATAAACGACAGTGTCATCTGTAAACAACCTAAGACGGCTGCTCAGATTGTCTCCCAAATCGTTTATGTAGATTAGGAACAGCAAAGAGCCTATAACACTACCTTGGGGAACGCCAGATATCACTTCTGTTTATCTATATGACTTTCCGTCAATTACTACGGACTCTGACCTCTCTGACAGGAAATCACAAATCCAGTCACATAACTGAGACGATATTCCATAAGCACGCAATTTCACTACGAGCCGCTTGTGTGGTACAGTGTCTGAAGCCTTCCGGAAATCCAGAAATACGGAATCGATCTTAAATCCATTGTCAATAGCACTCAACACTTCATATGAATAAAGATCCAGTTGTGTTTCACAGGAACGATGTTTTCTATACCGATGTTGACTGTGTGTCAATAGACAGTTTTGTCCGAGGTAATTCATAATGTTTGATCACAATATATGTTCCAACATCCTGCTGCATATCGACATTAACGATATGGGCCTGTAATTTAGTGGATTATTCCTATTACCTTTCTTGAATAATGGTGTGCCTGTACAACTTTCCAGTCTTTGGGTACGGATCTTTCGTAGAGCGAACGGCTGTATATGATTGTTAAGTACGGAGCTAATGCATCAGCATACTCCGAAAGGAAACTGATTGGTACACAGTCTGGACCAGAAGACTTGCTTTTATTAAGTGATTTATGTTGCTTCACTACTCCGAGGATATTTACTTCCACGTTACTCATGTTGGCAGCTGTTCTCGATTGGAATTCTGGATTATTTACTTCGTTTTTTTTTTGTGAAGACATTTCGGAAGGCTGTGTTCAGTAACTCTGCTTTGGCAGCACTGTCTTCGATAGTATCTCCATTGCTGTCGCTCAGAGAAGGCATTGGTTGTTTCTTGCCGCTAACATACTTCACATACGACCAGAATTTCTTTGGATTTTCTGCCAGGTTTCGAGACAAAGTTTCGTTTTGGAAACTTTTATAAGCATCTAGCACTAAAGTCCGCGCTAAATTTCGAGCTTCTGTAAAAGATCGCCAATCTTGGGGATTTTGCGTCTGTTTAAATTTGGCATGTTTGTTTCGTTGTTCCTGCAACAGTGTTCTAAACCGTTTAGTGTACCAAGAAGGATCATTTCCGCCGTTTGTTAATTTATTTGGTATAAATCTCTGAATTGCTGCCGTTACTATTTCTTTGAATTCAAGCCACATATGGTCTACAGTTATATTATTAATTTGGAAAGAGTGGAGATTGTCTCTCAGGAAGACGCCAAGTGAATTTTTATCTGCTTTTTTGAATAGGTATATTTTTCGCTTATTTTTGGAGGATTTGGGGATTACAATATTCAATATCGCTACCACAACTCTTTGTTCACTAATCCCTGTACTGGTTTTGATGCTCGTTATTAACTCAGGATTATTTGTTGCTAAGAGGTCAAGTGTATTTTCACAACCGTTTACTATTCGCGTGGGCTCATGAACTAACTGCTCGAAATAATTTTCAGAGAATGCGCTTAGCACAATTTCGGATGATACTTTATGCGTATCTCCGGAATTAGACATGTATTTTCGCCAACATATCGAGGGTAAATTAAAGTCACCACCAACTATTATCGTATGAGTCGGGTACGTGTTTGAAATCAAACTTAAGTTCAAGTTTTATTTGAACTTTAAAGGAACGCGGAACTCAGTTCAGGTCTTTCGGATACTTCGGTGCATGATAGTACATCTATGTCTACGTCGATATGACTGCTCCGCAGGTCTCGCATAAGTGCCTGGCAGATGGTTCATTGAACCATTTCCAAACTATTTCTATACCGTTCCACTCTCGAACTGCACGAAGGAGAAACGAAAACTTAAACCTTTCCTTGCGAGCAATGATTCCTCTTTTTTATTATAGTGGTCATTTCTCCCTATGTAGATTGGAGTCAACCAAATACTTTCGCATTCGGACGAAAAATATGGTGATGGAAATTTCCTGAAAAGTTCTCGCCCCAACGAAAACCTCTTCTGTTTTAATGACTGCCACGTCAACTCGCGTACCATATCCGTGCAACTCTTCCCTGCTTCACGATAATACAAAACGATTTATTGTATATGGTAAGGCTCCAATACCACACATCAGTGCTCCTGAAGGGGATGGACAAGGGAAGTGTAGGCAATCTCTTTGGTAGAAATGGTTCAAATGGCTCCGAACACTATGGGACTTAACATTTGAAGTCATCAGTCCTCTACAACTTAGAACTACTAACTTAAGGACATCACACACATCCATGCCCGAGGCAGGATTCGAACCTGCAACCTTAGCAGTCGCGCGGTTTCGGACTGAAGCGCCTAGAACCGCTCGGCTACAACGGCCGGCTCCTTGGTAGATTTTTGGCATGTTCGAAGCGTTCTGCCCACATAATACACACTTTGCTTTCTCTTTCCGCCATCATTTGCTATGTGATGGTAATTAATACATATTCGTTGAATTGAAAACTTCTAAATTTGTATTATCTAGTAACACCAATTTAGCAGATTCCTTTTAGTACTCGTGTGAAGAACGTCATACTTTGTATTATTTAGAGTCAAATGTCACATTTCATCCAATACGTGTATTTGTCTAAACAGTTTTGTAATTATTCTGATCTTCTGATGACTTAACTAAACGGAAAATGACAGCATACTCTCTAAACTATCTGACAGGAATATTTTGAACATGGATGCCCTTCAGCAACGGTCAGAGAACAGTAAATAAAACCAGTTGCTATGAAAAGTGAATTTATTCAACGTTTCACCATCGTTTCGATGGATGTAAAGCCGCCTGCTTCAGAAAAACATGTAATAAAATATCACATTTGGAATCCAAATAACGCAGTGGCCTGACATGTGTGCAACGAAAACATGCTGACAGCGAACATCATTGTATACATTATAAAAATTCTGGCCCCTATGTTCAGGGCCTGTCAAACAAAAATACTTAAAATCCAAAAGTAATACCCAACAAATAAAATGTTAGGTCATGTTACAAGCTGCACGCAAATATCCAATGTGTAATTTTGTTACACGTTTTTCGGAAAAATATAGGTTTAAATCCGTTGAAACCAAGGTAAAAGGTTGAACAAAACTACCTTCCGTTGCAACTGGTTGGCAGCTTTGAATTCATGTACTTATCTAACAGAGCTTCTCAAATTGTTTCCTAAATCGTTTAATATAGATCAGAAACAGCAGGCGCTATAACACTTCCTTGGGGAACATAACTTGTCTTTCACTTGATGAGATATGATAGTTACTACGTACTGACAGGAAATCACAAATCCAGGAGAACACCTTCGACAACACTCCACAGGCACACAGTTTGATTAGAGGTCGCAAAAGCCTTCCTGACGTCTAGAAATATGAAATCAGTTTGAATTCCCCTGTCATCACTTCATGTGACTAAAGAGCCCGTTCAGTTTCACAGGAACGATGTTTTCTGAAACCGTGTTGACAATATGTCGATAGATCATTTTCTTCTAGGTAGTTTATAATGATCAGATACACTATATGTTCCAAACTTCTACTGTAAATTGATATCAGTGATATCGGTCTGTACTCCAGCGGATTACTTAAGCTTCCTCTCTGGTGTATTGGTGGGACCTGTGCAACTTACCAGTCCGTGGGTAAGGATCTTTGATTGGGCAGGCATTGCATATAATTGTTTAGTATGGAACGGTTACATCAGAAACCTAACTGGTAAATACTCTCTACCGGAAGACTTGCCTTTATTAAGTTACTTAAGTTGCTGCTCTATACTGGGAGTATATGATTGTACGTTGTGATTTCTCGGCACGGTTGATTCAGTGTGTTCTGACGAATTATGCATAAATGAAAACAACTTGGAATAATACTCGTAAAACACTGTTTCTTATAGTCTAATGTTGTCAGCCGTTCTTGATTCGTAGTCTGGAATATTTACTGCGTCTTCATTGGCAAAGAAATTTCGGAAAACCTTGTTTAGTAACGCCGCATTAACTCCACTGTCGTCGATATTATTACCATTGTTATCGCTCTGTGGAAGTATTGGTTGTGTCTTGTTCCTGGTGTCGGTTTTATTCGACAAGATTTATTGGGGCATCTGGCAGATTTGGAGATGGAGCTCAGTTGTGGAAACTTAATTAAAAGTATCCCGCTCTGAAATCTGCGCTAAATTTCGTGTTTCTGAAAAACATCACTAATGTTGGAGGTATTGTGTGTCTTTTTTAATATGGTCTCTTTTTCGTAGGTAAACTTTCAAAAGGCTGATAATGAATGAATACAGAACTTTTCCGCCTCGAGCCTGATGTGTACATGTCCACCTGCCACATCCCAAATGATGGTGAAGTAGGAGCCCTCATCAGCGCTCTCATGTCATCAGCAGTAAGGTTGAAAGAGATTATTTCATTGTGATTTATGAAAATGGTTAATTTCGCATTTTGTCGAATTCTAGGTCATATAGCTGATATTTGCTAAGTTCAGGTCAGAGTAGGGGAAGATGTGCAGCTACTAAAGTTACTGAAACTGACGTTACAAATATATTACGGTATTCTAGAATTGATATTTCGCTCTGCAGTCAGGTGAACGCTGTTTTTGGTACTTCCTGATTGGTAGTCATTGCATTTATCAACGGAGCTACCCAGCTGCGACGCTCAACTTGTTCCCATCTTCCTCCTGCTAGTACTTTTCTTATTCGTTTCATTTATATCGAGGTCTGCATTACTGTTCAATAATTCACACATAAGTTCCTGACAGAGGGTTCATCGAACCACATTCAGGCTGTTTCTCTAGGGATAGACGAACACTTAACTCAGTAGAAGCTCTCTTCCGCTATACGAGGTGCATTCAAGTTCTAAGGCCTCCGATTTTTTTTCTCCGGACTGGAAAGAGATAGAAACATGCGCATTGTTTTAAAATGAGGCCACGTTCATTGTCAATACGTCCCAGAATTGGCAGCACCGTACGGCAGATGGAATTTTACCGCCAGCGGCGAGAATGAGAACTGTTTTAAATACTTAAAAGGGCGACGTTTTCCTTACTTGAACAGCGTACAATCATTCGTTTTCTGAATTTGCGTGGTGTGAAACCAATTGAAATTCATCGACAGTTGAAGGAGACATGTGGTGATGGAGTTACGGATGTGTCGAAAGTGCGTTCGTGGGTGCGACAGTTTAATGAACGCAGAACATCGTGTGACAACAAACCGAAACAACCTCGCGCTCGCACAAGCCAGTCTGACGACATGATCGTGAAAGTGGAGAGAATTGTTTTGGGGGATCGCCGAATGACTGTTGAACAGATCGCCTCCAGAGATGGCATTTCTGTGGGTTCTGTGCACACAATCCTGCATGACGACCTGAAAATGCGAAAAGTGTCATCCAGGTGGGTGCCACGAATGCTGACAGACGACCACATGGCTGCCCGTGTGGCATGTTGACGCGCAACGACAGCATGAATGGGACTTTCTTTTCGTCGGTTGTGACAATGGATGAGACGTGGATACCATTTTTCAATCCAGAAACAAAGCACCAGTCAGCTCAATGGAAGCACACAGATTCCCGCCACCAAAAAAATTTCGGGTAACCGCCAGTGCTGAAAAAATGATGGTGTCCATGTTCTGGGACAGCGAGGGCGTAATCCTTACCCACTGCGTTCCAAAGGGCACTACGGTAACAGGTGCATCCTACGAAAATGTTTTGAAGAACAAATTCCTTCCTGCACAGCAACAAAAGCGTCCGGGAAGGGCTGCGCGTGTGCTGTTTCACCAAGATAACGCACCCGCACATCGAGTTAACGTTACGCAACAGTTTCTTCCTGATAACAACTTTGAAGTGATTCCTCATGCTCCCTACTCACCTGACCTGGCTCCTAGTGACTTTTGGCTTTATCCAACAATGAAAGACATTCTCCGTGGCCACACATTCACCAGCCGTGCTGCTATTGCCTCAGCGATTTTCCAGTGGTCAAAACAGACTCCTAAAGAAGCCTTCGCGCTGCCATGGAATCATGGCGTCAGCGTTGTGAAAAATGTGTACGTCTGCAGGGCGATTACGTCGAGAAGTAACGCCAGTTTCATCGATTTCGGGTGAGTAGTTAATTAGAAAAAAAATCGGAGGCCTTAGAACTTGAATGCACCTCGTACTGCTGGACTAGAACACTTGGGAGAAGGGGCTCTGTGTGAAGAACGGATTATTTGCAGCTGGTGAATTATTTACAAACTGAATCTGTCACTATGTATCGGAGTGTGAAGTGTGGTGATACTGTCTGAGGGACTGAAAGTGTATGCCACATCGGGATTCGAACCCAGATCCATGCCTCTTGCCGTCCATGCTCGTAAGTAGAGTGACACGTACGACTCTCAATCCACTTGATAGATTTCATCAACCAATATCCGTTTCTTATCCTCCAGAGACCATTGGCCTCGAAATAAAATGTCTGGAATTAGATCCAGTGAAGTGGACGGCCACTATTCAGGTAGCAGTGCAGAAGTGTTTCAATTACCGTCGCTGCGAAAAGGTGGTGTTAAGAGGCGAAACAGCAGCGACAGTGAACAAAGACGGAGGAAATTTATTTCTGACGTGATTTAAAAATGGAAGTATGGTGAGTATTGCAATGGTCGATGTGAGGCGTGGAAATGAAGCCCCCGTTGTCACGCATGGGAACCAAAGTGGTTGAGTCACCGAGGAGTGCGGCTTCCGGGAAGTATAGACGATGAGTAGTAGGCAGCCATGATTGCTGTAGGTGCACTTCTGGCCCGTCGCTGATGACAGCTGCGAACCTCTGCTTCCTGGAAATTTTGTGTCGGCGTACTGATAGCGCCTTATGCAATGCAGTTCAAGCGCTTCGGCCCACTTCCGTAAATGATTCAGCTTCTCGCCACTTGACTAACAGCTCGCAATCTAACACTCCCTAAAAGGTAAGGAACGTAGAACGGGACACCGGAATAACACAGTAGACAGAAACGTTCTCTCATAAATTTTTGTATTTTAGGAGGCATATAGTTGGTATTTAACCCTTTTCTTATTAATTGAATTATGCTATGTTTTGGTGCTTAAGTACTTTACATGATACATCCCTCTACACGGGACAATACGCAGAAAGTCTGCATTTACATTTGAAATTTTGTTGATTGAAGCGTACACGCTTGGAAGCTTATGCACTTCTTAGAGATAAGAGATATCTGATCAGTTTCATGCTACTTTTAAATGAAACTAATTGACTTATAGTTCATCCACATTGTTGTGAACACTGTCGAAATAGATTTACTGTGTTTTGCAATCGAGAACTGCCTTAAAGGGCACAACATTGACAACATTTCAAGTGAGTCTCAGTCAAGTTGCTAGAACTGCTGCATCTGCTATCACAATAATAAAGTTTCTCCTGATCTGGTATCATTTGGCAAAATTCTATAGAAAGCGGCTTTCTTGAAACCGGTTTTTCACATATAAACTTTATTGCGCACCGAAAACCACCTAACTTTGGTGAAAGCAGCATAAGCTTCCAGTTGGTAGGCATCTGTCATTCAAAAACGAACAACATAATGATCGAGAGTCGAAACCTTGATAATCCGTAATTTATCGTCAGATCTAGCGATCAGTTACACAACCGAATTTGCATTACATAACTAATGTACTTCAAGTGGATCCTGCTGCAGAGCTCGGAAGGTTATTGGGAGTTATATTCAGTCCGATCTTCCTGCATTCGAAACCAGTGTCTTACCCGCTACGCATGGCTGGGCATGTGGTTCTAGTCCTGCAAATCAGCGACAAGCCTCAGTTCTTGGAATATATTGTAGGATTGATATTCCATCCAATAGTCATCAAATATCTTAAATCACTTACACTGTATCCCAGTGGGATCATCACATATTTTATCACATGTAGATGGGATATAAAGTTCTAAGAAATCTGTCAGGATATCCTAGTTGTGTATCTTGTAGCAAATATGGAGAAAGAGCGTGAAACATAACAATGCTAAAGTACTGTCTTCACATTCCACTGGACATACGTTTGTAATAGTAGGTTATCAATGAGCTAAAATATGGTTAACGTTTCGACTGATACTTACACAAATACCTTTTATATTGTTCTAACGTACTGCAGTAGTACTTCGTGAAACGACGCTGAGAACAATAGGGTTCCAGTTAAATGCAGCTTGTTATCACGAGTCTTGCGAAACCTACAAAAATATCAGGTAGAGTTTAAATGTCTGGTCATTCGCTCTGAAAGAGCTGTCCCGTTGAAATACTGACTGACAGCTGAGGAACGCCACCAAGTTTTAGAGGCCCCGAGACATTTGAGCAGGACCTGCTGGTAAGCTGCAGCCTTCTTTACAACTCAGGTATACTGACAATGGGCACCTGGACGCATTCACTGTCGTTTCTCAGGAAAATATGGTATGGAACATGACAGGGAACTTGCCGCCGGCAATGGCTGGTTGAACAGCAGCATCAGATTTCCATGGGAATGCTGATTGAGATAGCATGCTCCGCAGAAGACGCTCCAGGCATTTTAGGGAGCGGGATGGGAAAGACTGAGACCCTGTAACAAAAGCACTGGTAGGGTTGAGTCATCCAGCATCAAATGCATCATTTGCTCCTTCGGAGGCGGGAGGATTCAAAACTGAGCCCACAAAATGACAAGACGATGCCAAGGCAAAATAGGCGGCCTGAAGGGATACTTTAGGTGAAGAAGGTCGAAAGTTCAGAACAGCGGCATTAATGGGGATTATTGCAGACAGATTCGGTTGATTCAAGGTCATTAAAGGTCATTAAATGAGAGTCCGGGCCGAGGATGTGTCTGGGAACGCTACGTGCGTTGGTAGAAGACTAGTCTAACTGTCGCCCGCTATACGGTCCGACAACCAGGAGTGATTGTCTGGGGTGCCATTCCTTTTTACAGCAGGACTCCTTACAGCACAGCGCTATATCGACGACATTCTACGCCCTGTTTTCTTTCCATACCAAGCCATTTTTGGCTTACATTTCAGTAAGATAATGCCCATCCACATATGGCGAGAGCTTCTGCTGCTTGTCTTAGTGCTGGCCAAACCCAGTCATGGCCAGCAAGGTCGCCGGATCTCTCACCAACTGAGAAAATTTCCAGCGTTGTGTGCAGGGCCTTACAACCGTCTCGAGATTTTGATGATCTAACACGCCAACTGGACAGAAGGAGGAGGGATCCAACAACTCTAGCAGTCAGTGGCAAGCCAAGTAACTGCTTACACAAAGGCCAGAGGTGGACCAACGCGTTACCGACTTGCTGGATTTGTGAAGCTCTTCTTCTTGAATAAATAATCGATTTTTCTGTAATAGTAAACATTTGTTTGTATGTACGTGCACATCACATCAAACGATTCCCGCCCCATTCGGATAATTCCTTCGTGGTGCATCATTTTTTTTTCCTTTTTTTGCCTTGCATGGTACATTTGTGAAGTGTCTCGCGGGCGTTGAACTCATGTTTTGTGCATGGGCATAACAGAGCCACTAGATGTCAGTAACGCACATTTTAGCTGCCATTTCTAACCGGTTCGTAACAGATCATCAGTTACAGGTAATCCGTGCGCGCGACAGCACAGTGCCTTGGTAGTGCAAGAGCAAAAACTAGAGCGCATAAACTAACGGATTTCAAAGCTGAATCTATCTGTTTGAGGGATTTTAAAGCAGTTCACAAGATTGTTAGTCGCAAAATCACACAGTTTCCAACGTACAAACACTCTCAAGCGCAAGAAGAGAGAGAGAATTCTGCGATAGAACTACCGCTCATAGTTATTCGTCAGATGAAATTCTAAATAATGAACGATCTGAATTTAAAACTGACATTCAGAGAGACCGCACATAATGCTGCATTGGTGTACAAGCGACGATTGTTGTGGTGCAACCAACTTCCGGAATATCACATTCGTATACAATTCAGCCAAATATTTCCATGGAAGGCAGACTTCTTTCTCCACTACTTATTGCCTTCTGTGAACAAAGTGGCACATAAGGTCCCCTTGTGCAAAGAAAATAAACCAGCTCCGTACTTATACACAACGGCTCCAAAATGAGGCGAAGTGGACAACCGTGTTGTCGAACAATGGCGGCATAACTGCCTCTATCGCAGTGCTAGAGTAAAATGTTGTGAGGTGCTGGACTCATTTTCACTCCATCAACAGGATCTATTCGCAATTCTAGATAAAGAAATACAGGAAAAATTCGTTACACCTGGTGCAAAGTCCCTAGTTCAACCTTTCTATGTAAGTTCTAATTTTTCGCGACGGCAAAAATTTGCTCAACATTTTATGAGCGTATTTTACTTGACAATATTAAAATTGAACTCCACAGTCGTAATACTATCATGAACATTCTTTCACTTATCCATATTCAGTTGTGTCCCCATATTCAACAACATGATCAAGCACGTCAGGAAGAAA
The DNA here is from genome assembly GCF_023864275.1 of Schistocerca cancellata. Classification (NCBI taxonomy): domain Eukaryota; kingdom Metazoa; phylum Arthropoda; class Insecta; order Orthoptera; family Acrididae; genus Schistocerca; species Schistocerca cancellata. The sequence goes on from NC_064629.1 coordinate 266,690,054, forward strand.
GCTACAATTCCAGCTGAATGTGATGCTTTTGATGTTCTTGACAATGTGATGTGGAATACGGATGATTCAAATTCCTCAACACCCAGCCACACAACTGCATCATTTATCCAGTGCGGAAATTATCGTTTACATTTGTATTTAACAGATGTCGACTACAAGAAATTGAATTATTAAACAAATAAATAACAGTAATCATTACGTTATACCTATGTTTCCTGTTCTATTCATCATAAGACCGGTATATATGCCATTTTTTCTCAACCAAGCAGCATATCTCAAACTAAATAATCTACTACAGAAGATATGTTGATGACTTGCTTTTTCATGGTACAAAAAATGAAATTTATACATTAGTTGCAGATCTATAAAAATGTACAAAAATATTAAAGCCACAGTTGGACATGAAACTAATAAAAGCATTAACTTTCTTGACCTGAAGATTTGCAATAGTAACAATAACATCAATTTAGTATCTACAGAAAACCTATCACCACAGCTGTCAGTATTGACAACTCATCTTGCCACCCCCGCCAACAAAAAATGGCATATTTCAGGGCGATGGTACACCGAATTAAAAAAGTACCAATGAGTGCCACTGATCAACACAATGAAATCAATATAATTAAAACAGTTGCTCATAATAATAGATATAAATCCATAATAATAGAAAAACTCCACAACAAAATCCAGACAAAAACCACATATCCACTTCACAGCAATCCACACAACATGCATTCCAAGCCAAATCAATGTGCCACAGAAGCCAAACCTCAATATACTACTCTCCCATACATAGGCCGACTATCATACCAAATAGCAAACTTATGTAGAAACAAAAATTTCGCAATCAGCTTTTCCACAAATAATAAATTACAACAAAAAGTGATCCATGATGTAAATACCTCCAAGAGTCCATATGGCAAATCAGGAATATACAAACTCAAATGCGATACATGCCGAAAATCCTACATTGGACAGACAGGCAGAAGTTTCGAAGTTAGATACAAAGAACACATTGATGCTTTAAGGCTTGGCAACTTGAACAAATCTGCATTTGCAGCTCATATTGCTGAAGAAAACCATTCAGTGATAAACACTGAGAACAACTTAAAAATTCTACATCTAGCAGAAAAAGGAGTCACTATGAATATACTAGAAGAAATTGAAATACACACATACACTAAAACAGCACCGCAGACTATATCGTTATATAGTTAGCTAACACCTCCTTCCCGAAAAATTTTCAAAAGTTATTTTCCACCCTCTAAAGCAAATAAAATTCCAACGTCTATCTGCAGATCAAGAAGCAAATTTATATGTTACTACAATTCTCATGATGCTAAATGTAAATAAATAATGTACTGTCTTACCTATACAGTACCCAAAGAAAAATCAACTTTATAATTAATGTAACAGTATTCGCTCTAAAGCTCACAAAGTCAATGTCTCTCTGTACTAGTGTAAAAGGCGTTTCAGTTGCATAAGCGATTTTATGATATTTTTCCAAACATGGGACATCTTCATGATTTTAAGATATATCTACATCTTCATCTACATCCATACTCCGCAAGCCACATGACGGTGTGTGGCGGAGGGTACCTTCAGTACCCCTATCGGTTCTCCCTTCTATTCCAGTCTCGTATTGTTCGTGGAAAGAAGGATTGTCGGTATGCCTCTGTGTGGGCTCTAATCTCTCTGATTTTATCCTCATGGTCTCTTCGCGAGATATACGTAGGAGGGAGCAATATACTGCTTGACTCTTCGGTGAATGTATGTTCTCGAAACTTTGACAAAAGCCCGTACCGAGCTACTGAGCGTCTCTCCTGCAGAGTCTTCCACTGGAGTTTATCTACCATCTCCGTAACGCTTTCGCGATTACTAAATGATCCTGTAACGAAGCGCGCTGCTCTCCGTTGGATCTTCTCTATATCTTCTATCAACCCTATCTGGTACGGATCCCACACTGCTGAGCAGTATTCAAGCAGTGGGCGAACAAGCGTACTGTAACCTACTTCCTTTGTTTTCGGATTGCATTTCCTTAGGATTCTTCCAATGAATCTCAGTCTGGCATCTGCTTTACTGACGATCAACATTATATGATCATTCCATTTTAAATCACTCCTAATGCGCACTCCCAGATAATTTATGGTATTAACTGCTTCCAGTTGCTGACCTGCTATTTTGTAGCTAAATGATAAGGGATCTATCTTTCTGTGTATTCGCAAAACATTTCACTTGTCTACATTGAGAATCAATTGCCATTCCCTGCACCATGCGTCAATTCGCTGCTGATCCTCCTGCATTTCAGTACAATTTTCCATTGTTACAACCTCTCGATACACCACAGCATCATCTGCAAAAAGCCTCAGTGAGCTTCCGATGTCAACCACCAGGTCATTTATGTATATTTTGAATAGCAACGGTCCTATGGCACTCCCCTGCGGCACACCTGAAATCACTCTTACTTCGGAGGACTTCTCTCCATTGAGAATGACATGCTGCGTCCTGTTATCTAGGAACTCCTCAATCCAATCACACAATTGGTCTGATAGTCCACATGCTCTTACTTTGTTCATTATACGACTGTGGGGAACTGTATCGAACGCCTTGCGGAAGTCAAGAAACACGGCATCTACCTGTGAACCCGTGTGTATGGCCGTCTGAGTCTCGTGGACGAATAGCTCGAGCTGGGTTTCACATGACCGTCTTTTTCGAAACCCATGCTGATTCCTACAGAGTAGATTTCTAGTCTCCAGAAAAGTCATTATACTCGAACGCAATACGTGTTCCAATATTCTACAAATCATAGCATCTCTGTCACTCATATGTTTCTAAGCACTTTGTATTGTATCAAAACATGTGGTGTGTGCTAGAAATCTTTTCTGTGACAAATCTAAAGAGTTCAGCGAGAAAAATTTGCATGTGCAACGATAAGAATGCAGTGGGAATGTATTGAAACCTGTTGGACGAATGTAATGAAAACAAACACTCCAAACCGACATTTCACGTAAGTCACATCCAATGAAAATCTGTAACGCAACCATCTGTGTGGCATGCTTATAATTATGTATTATCTATATTTTATGACAATTAATCTGTAAAACTGTTGTGGCGTAGCAAGACAGCCACGCCACTCGGAGGTAGCCGAAAGGCACGCGTACACACACGCCGGCTGGCGTGAGTTCTGGAACAGGATACTTAATTAATGCTATAAGAAAAGTATGCAGCTCCTTGAATACTTAACTTTAATTCATCCTTGTGGTACATCGCTATTGACGATACAAATGAGACTATCTCCAGATACGGTTAATTACAATCACTGTAAGGCTAATGGCGCCTTGCTAGGTCGTAGCCATGGACTTAGCTGAAGGCTATTCTAACTATCTGCTCGGCTAATGAGCGATGCTTCGTCAGTGTAGTCGCTAGCAAAGTCGTCGTACAACTGGGGCGAGTGCTAGTCCGTCTTTCTAGACCTGCCATGTGGTGGCGCTAGGTCTGCAAGTACTGACAGTGGCGACACGCGGGTCCGACATGTACTAATGGACCGCGGCCGATTTAAGCTACCACCTAGCAAGTGTGGTGTCTGGCGGTGACACCACAAAAACAATGTTGTGATGAAAGCATGAAAACCGTCTGAAGATGAATCATAACGATTCGAAATCGGTAACGGTACCCTTTGAATAAAGGAACTGAAAATAAATTTGTGGCTGGTTGCTGTCTCAACACCATCAACATTTGTCTTCGAATAACAGCCACGGTGTCCAACTGTGTCATCATATGACAAAATTGCAAATAGCAGTAGTGCTGCTGCTCTTCGCGAGTATCTACGCATTAAAGGAATACAGGGAGGTCCTCTTTGTCTCGGCGGAGGTTCGAGTGCTCCCTCGGGCATGGGTGTGCATGTTAATCCTTAGGATAATTTAGGTTAAGTTATGCGTAAGCTCAGGGACTGATGACCTTAGCAGTTAAGTCCCATAAGATTTCATACACATATGAACATTTTTGAGAGGTCCTCTTTCCACTCCGGGGTTGAATAACATGACTCAGAATTTAAGATTCAATGGAGATTTGGCAATTGCTCCTGGTAAAGGCCAACGGCCAATTACGCCACAAATTGTTGAAGACTTTACTGTGAATGCTGGACATAATGTGCGACAGCTGAACATTCCATGGTCCACCGTTGTTTCGGGCAGCAGAAAAATTTCTAGTCCGGTAACAGGCTATCCTGGAAGCAGATATTTGTCTCACTGTTGATAACCTGGAACGTAAACATGGTACGCCACTGACAAATGTTACCGTCTCGTGTATTTCTTTCAGTGTTTCAGTGGTTTATTCATTATTTCTCTTCCGCATGTCCTTCCAAATGTTCCCACAAAGTTTCATTGTCCTACGATTACTTGTGTTTGATGGGGGCTCCCTCAAGTAAGTCGAAGTTTAATTATAACGTTTAGTCTGCAGTGAGTTTGAACTAGCTGTCACGAAAGGTAACGTAGCATCAATTTTATTCACATGTGGATCACTTTCGCAAAGATAGTGGATGTTTCATGGTATTACAAATTTAAAAAAAGAAACATTATTCATATACAAGCATATACAGAGAGAAATGTTTATTTATTCAACACGGGGCATTTACTCATCATTGGCTTTGTAGAAGGAACCATAACAGCGTTTGCCTGAAGTGATGTAGCAAAACAGCGCAACATCTTAATCAGAATGGACGGATGTAGGTAGCAGTCTCTATTATGTCTGATACTAGGCCAGTCTGTTTAAAACAGCACAACTTCGTTCGACTGATGTTAGGGATTTGTGTACATGCCGAATGATACTGCGGTATTAGAGTATCGTCGTCCATCAGAAAACTTGTAGGCTCGTTAATTACAATACTCTTTTCTAACATTAGCTGCCACTTTTCAGTACCGACAGCAGAACCGAATGAAACTTTGTTTTTAAGCTCTGAAAGGGAAACATTAGCAGTATTACTTCCATGAATAGGCGGAAGTTCTCATTGAGTTGAATCTCGGTGTCACAGCAGCTGTAGCAGAGTAATCCAGCAGTAATGTTAATTATTGACTACATAGAATTTTAAATTTCGTGAACGTTTAACATTTTAGAGCAGAAGTATGCGAAAATTTTATGTCGAATGAGGAGCACAGAAGCCTGTAAATTACTGACTAATTATGATACATATCAGGAATTAAACGAAATAAGGATAATAAAAAACGTTTTTGATACCTATACAGAATGAATGGCTAATGGCTAAGATAACACGAGGGCGGCCAGTAAGGCGTGGCGAGGGCGTGGTTTGAGCGGAGCCGCAGGCCGCTCTCTCCTTCAGCGTTCTGCTCTCCTAATACCCCAGGGCGCAATCGACCGATTTGCTTCGAGTGTTAGGAGAGCAGAAAGCTGAAGGAGAGAGCGTACTTAGCCCCGCCCAGACCACGCCCTCGCCACGCCCTCGTCACGCCTTACGGACCACGCCTCGTGTTCTCTTATCCAATAGTCATTCATTCTGTATACATGTCAAAAAATCTCTTCTAATCCTTATTTCGTTTATATTCTGATATATGTCATCATTATTCATTAATTTACAGGCTTATGTGCTTCTTATTAGATACAAAATTTTAGCCATACTTCTATTCTGAAATTTAACAAGCTTATGTGCTTTATAATGCGTGATATTTAATAAGCAACACTATACCTGTATACCTTTCCGGCAACTGCTGTACCACCCAGATTTACTTCTACTCTTGAAAATAATACCGCTAATATATCTGTTTCTTGGTTTAAAAATAGAGTTTCACAATTTCCGCTTTCGTTACTGAAAAATGGTAGAGAATGTCGGAAAAGAATATAATAATTAACGGGACTACATGTGTTTTGATGGACAATGAAACTATAATATCGTAGTATCAGTCGCCTCGTACAGAAACATGGAATATCAATTGAACAAGGTTGTTCTTGTGTTAACCTCTTCAGTCCCGAAGATAAACAAAGAATGGAAAAATGTTTCAGTTGCTTTTTTTGGTGCATCTGATGTCAAAGTAACACAAAAAAACTAATTTTGAAATTTTATTTTATATAATGTTTGAGTAATTGAATGTACACATGTGTGTACATTGGGTCTCAACAGAGAGAAAAAATGCCGATCTCATAGTATTTTCATATTTTTATTACCAATGAAAAATGTACACATTACTTCTCATTTTATGTACACATTACAGTTTATGAACACTTCTCATGTTTATGGAATTTAGCAAAACAATTGTTTTTTAATACGCACAAATAAACTTTGCACTTTTTACACATTATGCGGGAACGTGACTTGCACCCTGGTAACCGACACCTTGAGGCAAAACTACTCTCAATATACTCAGGAAGGTGGTCAACCCTGTCACATTTGCTTTCTCTAGTTGGCTTTGGTACAATTCGTCTTCGTTTTGTGGGCTGATGCTGCTCATCTTCATCAGAACTGCTGACGTACTCCTGTGTCACACTCGGAGAAATTTCTTTCGACAGTTCCAGTGAGTCTACAATTTTTGAAGACTTTACCAAGTCGTGGGACAAGTGAATTCTGAAGTTTATGAGAGACATCCACTTTTCTTTTGGTATCCCATCTTTTTGACAACACCTTTTGTACATAATCCATGAATTAATTATGGCTACATCAGTGAAGTGGTTGAATACTCTGACAGTCCACTTTTTTGTTCTGATGTTTGACCTATAGTATGCCATGTATCTACCACAGAGATCAATGCCACCCATATTGCGATTATAACTTTTGATGATGGCTGGTTGTTTGACACTAACCTTTGCTTTTTCTGTATTACACCATCGTTTGCAGGTACCCTCTGGTTCGCTCCCTAAGCACGAGGATAACAAAGTGACGGATTTATTGTCCTTCCATTTGAGGGCACAAATTTCCTGGTCCTCCCTTACGTAGTCATCCCATTGCCCCCGCTGCAGCTCCTGATCTCTCTTGAACTTAGAAGCTACTTTTTTTATTCTATTGGCCATCACAGTTCCTGTCTGAAATATATTCCTGTCTAGTAAAAGCTGAACAGATTTTGAACTGGTGAAAAATCTGTCACTGTAGATTACATGATTGTAATCATTGGGTATAGTTCTAGCCAGTAGTTTGAGTATACCCGCTCCCAGGCCATGTTCTTTTTGATTGCTGTCAGGAATTGTTCCTTTGCCAGTGTATATAGCAAAATCAAGGACAAGTCCATCTGATGACGCTAAAATAAAATTTTTGAGGCCAAGTGGATTAGGTTTGGAAGGTACATATGTTCGCATCTTACATCTCCCCGTGAATGGAATCATCTGTTCATCCAAAGAGAGGTGTTGAGACCTGGGTAAACTAATACATTTATTTCTAAAAGCATCAATTAAAGGTCTAACCTTCCAAAGTTTGTCATTTACGTCATGATCTTCCAAATTATTTACAAAATGCAGATTATTTCGTAATTTGTAGTATCTATCTCTTGTAATGGTTGATGATACAAGTGGAATATCCAGTTGCATATTCCAGTAAAGTCTTGCCTGGGGCAATTTCAATGTACCCATCAATATCTCAATTCCGACAAGGGACAAAATTTCATTAGTATTTGTATCCAGGCTGTTTGAGTTCTTTTGGCAATGATGTAAATTAGTTTGTCCTGCAATATTTTTCCAGAAATTTTTATCGAAGTACTCGAAGAAAAACTGTGAAGGGTTTCTCAGTTCACCATCAGTCTGTTCTTCAAAGTTGTCGTCAGAAGGCTGTCGATTACACATCCTGCAAACAAATAGTACCACTGAAAAATACTGATCTAAATCGTGTCAGATGACACACAGAACTACACCAATGTATTGCTTACTTAGATTGCCTCCATCTTAGTGGACGAGAGTGAGAAGATGAAGCTGATGCAGGTGCCTCAGGAGTAACATCCACATTGCATCCTTAAACTTCAAGCACACCAATTCGTTCAGGTGGAGTTGGAGGTTCATCAACAGAATCATCTTCGTCTGACAAGGAACTCAAGTCACTCGTCTCGAGCAGTTTTATAATTTCATCGTCTGTTAGAGCTGAGAACCGAAAATGAAATAAAGTGAAAGTAACTGTTGATGTAATGGAATAAACAAATGAAACTGAACCTAATAACAAAATTAAAAATTTTTGAGTTTTCACTAGGATTAGAACCTAGGACCACTGTGTTACGAATCCAAAACGCTACCCATTACACCACATTCACCACAGTAACCTAAGTGCTTTGCTAGAGTATTAGTAGGCAAACTTTTTAATAACGAAATTCAGAACGTGCGGAGTAACCAGAGGCTGTTGCAGTCTATTTTCAAGAAAAACTCTCGATTGATGAAAGGCAAAAGTCAATAGAAATTCGTGCGTGTCAAAAGAAGACGGCAAAAGCAAGTCTGAAGTTTTAAACTTAGTGTTTAAGAAATCATTCACGTGGAAAATAGTGCTAATATATTGTCGTTTGACTGGCAGACACCCAGTATGGAGGACATAGACATAGGAATCCCTGGCGTATAGAAGCAATTGAAAAAACTGAAAACAAATAAGTCACCAGATCTTCAGGCACCCCAGTTCGGATTTATACTGACGACCCTGGGCATTAATCCCTTACCTAGCTCGCATTTATTGCGAATCTCTCGCCGAGCGACAGATCCAAATGGAGCGAAAAAAAGCACAGCTGACTCCTATATATAAGAATGGGGAAATATTAGACCCACAAAATTACATATCAGCATCATTATCATCGGTTTTCTGCAGAATACTTGAACTGTTCTGAGATCAAATATAATAAATTGCCTTCAGACAGAGAAGCTTTTGTCCACAAATCAGCACGGATGTGGTTAGCATCACTGCTACGGAATTCCGCTTGCCCTTCACTTACGTGATACCCAGCGAATCATTGATGCAGAGTACCCTCAGATTCCACATTCCTAGATTTCCCGAAAGCATCTGCCACGTTCCTCCACTGCAAACCGTTAAAGAAGGTCCTAGCACATGGGCTAGGTTTGAGAGGTGGCACGTCACTCTCTCACTTTAACAACACTATCAGTCAGATTAATATTCATATTTTAGTTCATGATCTCGGTGTTCCTCAGTACTACATTTTGTATGTCTGGTTTATGACTTTTTAAGAAGGAAATTGTGGGAGGAATGTTCATATAACAGCATGTGTAGCCTGTGGAGAACATGTACATTAGCGGCCTTAGTGGAGGCGACGGAGAACAGGGAGAAAGCTGAACCGTGGGCCATAAATGTTGTGTCCAGAGACCTGGCTGTGCGAATGATTGTGGGAAGCAGCGCTCTATGGATTGTAGCTGGAGAGGGACTGCAGGACGTGTCACTCCCCTCTTCCCACTCAAGGTCGGAGCAGGAGTGCAACGGTTCTCAAAACATTTTACCAGGACCAGGTGACAGACTATCGCAAAGGTGGCCAGGTGGCGGAAACTAGGTGCGGGAACCCATTTAAGAGAATCTGTTGTAATCGGAGCTTTTGTGTAAATAGTGGGACGGTCATAAAAATCCAAGCATTCTCATGTTAGAAGCTGGGACAATATGGAAAAAGAAGCTGGTTCACGTGTTCATTGGAGGCAAGACTGTAACTCCCTGACGCCAGGAAGTCACTAGGTTATTTTAGCGGGCGGCAAAAACATACATTTCATGGACGCGACTGTCTGGGAAGCTTAACAGCTTTCTTTCAGAAATTGGAAATGGTCGACCTGGAAAGATTAGATCTCTCCGTAAATGAAGGACTGTGGTCCCGTCTAGGTAGACGTTTTTTGCCGAAACGTGACCATGCTTTCCGTGATAACGACGCCTCTCTAGTCTAAAATATTCTTTTTGCAGAAAAGAGAGATTTTGATCCTCTAATTGGTTCCTCTCAGGATATTCCCCAGCGTGGGAACCCCAGTGCTGTGTCTGGATTGGCTACCAGGCCGACAGAACAGTCAAGAGCGGAGATTCAATGTGTAGAGGATAGTTCGATTGGTTTGTACAACGTGGAGGCGTTTTCTTCTTTTTGTGCTAATTCGGCTCCCGTATTGAGGCTTGGTGGAAAGTGATTATGATTCTTTGCCTTCTTCGTCTTCTGGTCCTCCCCTGGTGGAGAACTTCAAGTCTTTCCCTAGAGGGTGACAGTTGTGGTCTGCAACTTGTGGTGGACTAAGAGCCAGTGACAGTTTCCAACTATACCGACAGTGGACTGCATACCATCTGAGACACATCGTATATCATGAGGGTGAACTTATTTATTCTGAGTCGGCCATCTGACGTTTGACAATTGCAGCATGCATTGTCGTGCCAGAGAGTCAAATTGGTTTGGCCAGTCCAGAGAACGTGTGCACATCGAAAGCTGCCGGGATATGGGAGCGCTGATAGGGAAGCTTCCCGCGTTCTAATAATCAGAACACGAGTCCTCGTTGTTTGCAAATTTCGTGGACGCGTCAGAACATCACAGCTGTCACAGTGCACCACTCCTCGCCCTCAGTGTGCCGTTTTCTGCTGCCGCCTGAATCAAAGTGAAAGGGTAAAGTATTGCTGTAACAGTGTAGGGTTGTTAAATGATATTCACAGCTCCTTGTTCTCCGGTGAACCATTGTTTTTGACACGTAGCCGTAGTTGATTCCATTTGAATAGAATTGGGCCTCACAGCGGCTTCATGTAAACAAAGACAGACTGAATTGTAAGAGTGATTAATTCAGGAGAGAATTTGTGTAGCTTCCACCCCAATGAATGCTTTTCCAACCAATCACCATTCATTTCCTGATTTGTGTTTGTAATTTTACGGTAAGATTTATCCTCTTGTTGTAGTTATAAAAGGATGAATAAATTTTTTTGTCATTCTCTATGTAAACCTAATTACGCCACTGTTCTCATTCATACTCCCTCAGTTATTCACCGTTTTTATTTTTTTGTATTAATGCATGGGCACACCAGCAATTGAAGGTTCAATTTATTAAGTTAGTTAGTTTGATTATTAGTTTGAGTTCGGAAAGTGACCGCCGACATAGGCTACAAAAGTGCCATGAGTACATTTACTCACTTGATACATAAAAATTAAGGATGTAGCTCACGATTTGAAGATTATTGAGTAGCTAATACTTTTCTGTATGTAATGACAATAACATTTAGCATCACTCGAAGATGTATTTATGATTAAAGCAAGAGACGGCTTGCAGGTTCCCTGGTAAACGAGTGGCTCGAAGATTTATTAAGTAATAGGACCCTGTCTCTGGCCTTCGATGGCTGGACTTAGAAATCAGGAAAAGGGGAGCCTTTTACAGGTTAAGGAAAGGCATTAAAATGGAAATACGAAGGGTGCTTGGAACAAAGGGCAATTCGAAAAAGGTAATAAAAGATCGCATATGACACATGTGGCAAAATGAATGGGACACTTTAGACACAGGCAGGAGAACATACAAATTTCTCCCCAACATCAGGGAGGCATTAAAAATAAGATTTCTTAACCCGTCGAATGGATTGATATACTCGTATTATCTGACTGGCCATTGCCCATATGCTACGTATCTACACAAAATCAAAAGACATATGAATGATAGTTGCGCCTACGGTAGTGTGGGCACAGTGGAATACACATTTTGGGACTGCGCGCTCTATGAAGATGCGGCGGTTAATGGACGCTAGGTATTACGGATGTTGGATCCCAAAGCAGCAGAAAGGAGCGAGTCAGGTTGGTACATCTTTGACGACACTGCAGCCGCAGTATCCAGGAAGGCCAAGGAAGACTTCATGAGGCATTCAATCATAAGTCAACATGCTGCCATTCAGGCTAGACAACATACTCTGCAGATGGAGAGAAGATTACTGAAGTCGGCGACCACCAAATGAAATATTTTCCCAAGAATGTACATTACGTCGATACAAGTGAGCATGGAAGTGTGCACTTTTTTAGCCGTAACAGTGACGGGTGCAATTGCTTGCTATAGTGGAAATGTTGTTGACGTGCTGCCCGACGCCCACGAATCCAGTAGACAATGGCTGTTGACAGGGGTAGTATAAGAACGGATCCCGTAGCGGAAATAACCATCTACAAGTTAAGTGCACCAAAAAAAAAATGAATAAACAGAGAACCGATTCTGTAGGTCTTATAGTAGTATTATTAGTTGGGTAACTGGTTAAAGGTTTTATTGTAGTTTTGTAGTAGTAGAAGTAGTTGTAGTATTTAATAAAGTAAGTCTCAGAAATAAATATATAAATTTATTACTATCCAAGGAAATGTGATTTGTATGATTCATTTTAGCTTTTCGGAAATGTTCAAATGCGTGTGAATTCCTGCTGCACCAAACTACTGAGGTCATCGGTCCCTAGACTTACACACTACTTAAACTAACTTACACTAAGGGTAACACTCACACCCATGCCCGACCGAGGACTCGAAGCTCCGGCGTGAGGGACCGCACGATTAGTGACATGGCGCCTCCAACCGTGCGGCCACTCCACGCGGCGGCTTTTCAGATAGTAGGCTGTAGTAATGAATAATAAGTAAATGAACAAATATTGATACGATCTAGCGGACAAGGTGAGCAAAAGTCTGCGGTTGTTTGCTGATGACGCTGACCTATGTGGGAAAGTGTCGTCGTCCAGTGTCTGTGGGAAAATAAAAGATGACTTAGAAAAAAATGTTTGGTTTGTCTTATGAAAAAAAGCCTGCTCTAAATATGGAAAAATATAAGTAAATGTAGATGAGTAGGAAAAACAAACCGTCAGGTGGCTTGCGGAGTATGGATGTAGATGTAGATGTAGATGTAATTTTCGAATAACACAGTATTAGTATGTTGCTTGACACAATCACGTCGATTAAATATGTAGGTGTAACGCTGCAAAGGGATATGAAATGCAACGAGCACGTAAGGACGGTACAAGGAAAGGTGTATGGCAGACTTAGGTTTATTGGAAAATTATGAGGATGTGTAAAGGTGACCGCGTGTAGAAAACTAGTGTAACCCATTCATTACCAGGTAGGATTCAAGGAAGACATCGAAGTAATTCAGAGGTGGGCAGGTATTTCTGTTACCGATAGGTTCTATCAACATTACGAGTGTTACGGAGCTCTTACGTGAATCTCAATGGGAATCCCTGGGGGGAAGACGACGTTCTTTTCACGAAACACATTTAAGACAATTCTACCATTTATTGGGAGTGCATACAGTATATTTTTAACTCCTGCACCGATACTTGGGCTGACAATCTTTCAGCCACTGTAGAGGTGAGTTGTTTGCAAGATGCTTAAAGCACTTCACGCTGTGGACTAAATGTGCATGCGTGAAAGATGAAACTACTGATAACAGAGCGTCAGCTACAGATAACATTTTACACCTCTAAGAGTAAAACAAAGCAAGCGCAGAGTCAGCGATTTCATAGTGCTTACGAAGTGTTTGGTTGAGTGTTGTGGACGGTATATGTTGGAATACCAGGCAGTGAAGACATGGAACAATATTTACTCTCAGAATGCAGACGTAAAATGAGGGGTTCCATGATTTTTCGAGCTGTAAACTATCGCCTCTGTTGAGCAGGTTGTGTAAACTATGGGATGGCCAGTAGAAATGCAATGTTCAACCTCTGCTGAACCGCAAATCATTCTTCACAGTTCCCAGAAGAGCCGCTGTGTTGGCCGGTGGAAAGTAGAGCTCGTCCACTGTATTCTTCTTCATTATTCTTGCAATTTTTGACGATATACGTCCCACATACGGAAGAAGGGCCACAGACTTTATATCTCTTTCTTCTGCTTCTTCTTATGGTTGCTCTGGCGCTTCCGCTTGAACAGCTCTCTTATCTGACGTATTGTGCATCCATTCTTACTGAATATCTCATGTAGTTGTACCAGTACAATCTGTAGGTTACCAGAACCAGACACTGCACGAGCCCTGTGTACTGAAATTTTAACTACACTCGTGGTTTGCAAAGGATGTTGGAAGATAGAGTCCTGCAAGTATAAATCGATATGCTTAGGCTTACCGTAAACAGAATGTATTAAAAACCCATCTATCCAGAAATAGTAGTCAACCGTTCATTACTTGTTCCACTGTAAATTTGATATTTTTGTGAATGGCGTTCAGATGCTCAAAAAAAAGGATCAATTCGTCCTCGCCATAGGACCCACTATGAATGTGTCATCGAATGATCTCCATAACATCATTGGTTTTAAAAATGCAGCAGAGTTGTGATTTTGTCCATTATAAATGGTCTTTTTGAAAGCCTGTGGCTGTGAAAACACTGGGTTTCTTTATAAGTAACTTTTCTGCTACCAGTCATAAATTTCTTTTATTCGTATTTTGTACGACGCGTTTCGGGAAATGATTCCCATTTTCAAATGTATTTTTCTTTGTACTGTGCCATTTTCATGTAATGTTTTCGTAGTGTCAGGCTCTGCTGTGTTTTGTTGATTTTACTGCAATATATAAAAAAGGCGAAATTTTTAGTTAGTTACCGATTTTTGTATGTAGGTAGTGGTGAAATATGGAAGAACTTGTACTTACAGTCTTCTTACGGTTCATTTGTGCAGAATCTCACACATGGTAAACATCTCTCACAACTTTCAGTGTACAGTACACATCGAAACAACTTACATAAACAAACAGTTACAAAGATGTTTTTAGACAGAGTTGACCGAGGTCATGTTACAGGTCCATCGCCGATATGCTTTTGTACATAAGATATTTATCTTAACGATACGGAGTATAATTTGCTTACATCATTTATACAATGGTGCTTGTTTCTATGTATTACTAATTTGCTTAAGTATGTTTTCGCAGCACCGATTAATTTATAAGTTTTTCATTTAGTATTTTGTCTTCATATTTTCTGTAATGTTTATATATTTTGAGTTCTTCTAATAATTTCAGTTTACGCCCTTTATGTATTGCCCTCTTATATATTGCAGTACAATCAGCAAAACAAAGTAGAACCTCACATCTCGAAAACATTACATAAAAATGGCATAGTACAAAGAAATACACACTTGAAAATTGGAATCATTTCCCGAAAAGCGTTGTGTAAAATATGAACAAAAGAAAAATGTAACTGCAGGCAGAAAAGCTATTTATAAAGAAACCCACTGCAGAATTGCGTGACTTTTCTTCAAAACCCTCCATAAATAAATTAGCTACGATGGGTGAGAGATGACTGTTCACGGCAACACCACAAATCTGTTCAAAATTTTGGTTATAAAATAAAAAGTAAGTGGAGGTTATCGCATGCTTAAGTAATGCCGTTATGTCCTCTTCAAACTTGCTGCTACACAGTGACAGAGTGTCAGCGATAGGTACTTCTGTGAACTAGGAAACGACATCAAAGCTGTCCAATAATTCATAACTGTTAATTACTAATAAAATCTGCTGACTTACGCATATGATGTTCACGATTACCTGCAGAAAGTCCCAACATCGATGCTAAATATTTGGCCATTCACTAAGTAGGTGCGCTATTTTATTCAGTATTGTTCTAAACGTCAATGCTTTTATTATATGTCCCACGTGCGGTGTATGGCTTCCATCTTCATCTGCATCGCTCTCATCGCTCCCATATTAATTTATGGAGCTGAGGAAGGCCGTCTAATCTTGGAGAAACAAAGCTGGGTCCCTTCAATGTTCTGATAATTTCCTTTGGTATCGAGCAGGAGTCATAAATTGAAGCAGTTTTCTTTGAACTTGTGCAGTGGGGTGCTTGTCAATCTTATTATATGTTATGTCCTCACATCCCTCGTTATATTAATTTCACTTTAATTACTAATATATCGTTGTTTTATAATGAACATGCATTGCACTATATATATCATGGGTGTTGTACAAAAAATTTTCGAACTACAGAACAGTAAATAAAATGTTTTTGCACTCTACTTACCAGAACGTCTGTACAGCGCTGCCTACCAGTCGGGCCTCTCACGGCCGCGTCTTTAAGTTGACATAAATTCACACTATTTTGACTACTTAAAATATGAACGAATTTTGAGGTATTAATCCTTTTAAAATAACCTATTTATTTAAAGTTAACACTAAAAAAACAATTTTTATACTTTTACTGGTGGCTTTTATTCTTATTGCAAATTTGTTCATTGTCTTCAGATCGTAGCAGAATGCTCCGAGTGTAAATGTTTGGTGTACCTATAACACGTAAATTGAGTTATTCTCTCTTTCTTCTCTACATAAGACACAGATCTTCTACTATTCTTGGCTGGTGGTTTCACTGCCTTCCTGGATCCGGTGCTACTATTGAGTTCAGTGACGTCTTTACCCCTGCCGGTTGTTATGCCAAATTGATCATAAAAGCCCAGCGTCTCATTGTTTTATTGGTAGTCAGCATCATCACAATTATGTATGCATTTACGATACTTATATCGATCATGTTGAAGAAAACCACCAATGGCCAGCGCCTTGTTTTTCTCTTCACACTGTAGCATTGCGTCATCTGGTCCATGATGTCAGCGCCACCCTTAGTCTCACTGTGTGTCATTATAACTTTTCATTTGTGATGATGAGGCCGTTGGTTGGTAATGAAGAGAGCTAAGGGCGGTAACAACTTTGTTTTCCTTAGGAACATAATAGGCTATCGTCACATATGGTTGAAAACCAAATAATGTATTATTCACGTCCTTTAGGTGTAATAAAATCGGCAGGTAATTCACGTTTTTTTTTTTTTGATAGTACCGACTAGTGTCAGACCTTCTGACAACAAGTAATGAGCTAAATCGAGAGACGTAAAAAATTATCAGAGGCTATATTACATTCAGACATTTCACGTTCATTCACCAGGATTTTCACAACGTTCTCTCCAAGTCGCACGGCTTTGGTTTCATCCCCCTTCCCTGGATACACTTTCATCTTCCAGCAGCAGCTTGTTGCACTGTCACAAATTGTCCAGAACTTTATTCTGTATCTACCAGATTTTGATGGGATATATTGTCGAAATGCATAGTGACTTCGAAATGCAGCCGACTGTTCATCCACGGTCATGCACCATCCTAGAATGTAGGCATCAATCCCTAAGGGTAATTTCTCACATCTCAACTGGTTCCAGTTTGTCACTTGACCCATGTTCACGTCCGGTTGCTGCGCTGTCAAAGCGCAACACACTCAGAATAGCATGGGAGCGGTTAAAAGACATAATTTCATTGACCAATGGTTGGCCATTCTCAGCACTCCAAAGATGACTGATATCCTCATTTCTCGACTCGTGAACTCCAGTCAAAATCAAAACACTAAGAAACTTTTTCATTTCAAGAATATCTATATCCACTCAGTTCTCATGAAAGATTCGACCTTCGTTGTTGATCCACATACACACTCTCTCAATGAGTGGTACACGAAAGAACAGCATAAAACGAGGGCCGTACGGGTGGAAACATGCACCAACATTTTAATACAAAGCCATAGGTAAATTTTTATAATTTTTTTCAATATTATGACCAACTTGACAAATTAGGATTAGTCATAAAATGTAATTAAAATGAAAATGTATAGTTACAGAGAAGATATTAAACATCTGAGGCCCGGCGATAAGTAAAGGGTTAAGACACTGAGAGTAAATGTATTTTTAATATGAAAAATAATGCAATTACACACAGACTAACTAACCATTAAGGAAAAAAAATCTGATGTTTCGATAGTAACTCGCACAATTTAGAAATAGCCATTTAACTTTGGCAGTCATTTATTAAGTTTGCTTCAGCAAGCACTTGTACTACTTGTACTCTCAGCTTCCCATTTTAATGATGTTTACATGCACGAGAAAGTATGAATATCACACGTCTCTTTCTGCTACATAATCATGCATTAATGTTAACTCTTTTTCTTGCTAAAGCAACATGCACTATCATCGTGAACTGAAAAAAAGAAGGAAAATCATATTGCCGTGCAGGCTACGAATGCCATTACGTGGCCGCATGGTAAATTTGTATTGTCCTGTGGTTCTCACAGTGCCCTCCACTTTTTAATATGCAGTCATTTAACGGTATGTCCACATAAACCACAAACTAACATCGCTTGTGGTAAGTATTCCGGTCCAGATCTCATACCAATTTTGTTTCTTTCAACGTTCATTGATGAAATACATTCATATTTAACAATCATATGCAGGCACTAGCTCAATCGAAGATTTGTGCATAAAGCCTGGAGGGTTGTCTGGGACACAAGAATGTATCACTGGTTACAAATGGTTCAAATGGCTCTGAGCACTATGGGACTCAATTTCTGAGGTCATTAGTCCCCTAGAACTTAGAACTAGTTAAACCTAATTAACCTAAGGACATCACAAACATCCATGCCCGAGGCAGGATTCGAACCTGCGACCGTAGCAGTCTCGCGGTTCCAGACTGCAGCGCCAGAACCGCACGGCCACTTCGGCCGGCCACTGGCTACAAATTTGCATTAAGATTTAGGAACAAACCCTGTGTTCAAACTTTATGAAATACCTTGAAGAAAGTGACACATAGTCAAAATGTGGTTTGAAGAGCTGTTGGCGTAAGTACTGTGGGTTTTCTTTTCTGATGACAAAAATCTGACATTACACGTCAAATGAAGGAGCAGACGATAGAATAGATTGCACCAGGCAGTTTTGTCTGGTGAACTCGTTGCTAAGTAAGCGTGCAGATCGGTTTAAACTTCGCTAGCCTATTCAGTAGTTTGCACACCACGTATTCTATCTTTCGTGGCTTAACGCGGGGCTAAGGACGTGTGGAATTTATTCATCTCTCACTGTAGGCACCCAAAAGCGATCATTATCTAAATAACGTTGTTACAGGATGTGGATTTGAAGCGACATCCACCCGAATGCAAGTTCAGTGTGCTAACCACTGCACTTCTACATCTACGTCTATGTACATAAGGCTCAAGACACTGTATGGTGCCTGGCGGAGGGAACTTTGTACCACAACTAGTCGTATCCTTTCCTATTCCATTCACAAATAAAGCGGGGGAAAAACATCTGCCTCCAATTTTAAAGGAATATATCTAATAAACTTAGTTGAAAGAAAAGGTATAAACCAAATAGAACCAGCAAATCTGACAGAAGAAAGTATACTTAAAGAAAATAAATTTTGAGAAAAATCAAAATTAGAAATAAGATAACCTAAATAAGCACCCAAAACAACTACAGTAATAGTTAAAAACTTTAAATAATAGGGCAAAGCAATAACATGAGGAATAGGAAAAATTAATCAAGACAAAAGACTGCCACCAGAAACAGCAACAAATAATAAACCAATTATACCAAACGAAATATAATAACCCTTATCATCAAAAGAAAATCTAGAATAAAAATTATTATAACCAGACATTGAATAATAAAAAAGACGAAAAGAAAAAGAAGCAGTTAAGCCAGTAGAAAAAAAATAAAGAAAAAATTAAACAATTAATTCATCTTAAACAAACCATTTCAAGAATTAAATCCTTTGAATAAAAACCAGCTAAAAATGGTATACCACACAAAGACAAACTAGAAACATTAAAACAAACTGAAGTTAAAGGCATAAATTTAACAATAGAACCTATAAAACGAATGTCCTGAGAATCCTTTAAATTATGAATTATTGAACCTGCACACATAAACAATAAAGCCTTAAATAAAGCATGAGCTAATAAATGAAAAAATGCAAGTTTGGGGTAACCCATAGCCAAAATTCTTATTATTAAACCAAGTTGTCTTAAAGTAGAAAGAGCAATAATTTACTTAAAATCAAATTCAAAATTCGCCCCTAAACCACCCATAAATATAGTTATACAACCAATTAAAAGCAAAAATCAACCACAATTATAAGTATCTAATATTGGTCTGAAACGAATTAATAAATAAACCCCAGCAGTAACAAGAGTAGAACAATGAACCTAAGCAGAAACAGGAGTAGGAGCAGCTATAGCAGCAGGAAGCCAAGAAGAAAAGGGAATTTGAGCTCTTTTAGTTATAGCTGCTAAAACAATTAATATAGTAATAAGCTTTATTTCAAAAGAATTAGAAATAAAATCATAATAATAAATGTAATTTCAACCACCAAAATTTAATATTCAAGCAATAGAAATTAAAATAGCAACATCACCAATACGATTAGAAAGTGCAGTTAATATACCCACACTATAAGATTTCACATTTTGGTAATAAATAACTAAACAATAAGAAACTAAACCTAAACCATCCCATCCTAATAAAATTCTAATCAAATTAGGACTAATAATTAAAAAACCTATAGAAAGAATAAATATTAAAACAATAATAATAAAACGATTTATATTTTTTTCTCCCGATATATAGTCCTCTCTATAATAAATAACCAAAGAAGAAATATACATAACAAAAGACATAAAAATAAGAGACATTCAATCCAAAATTGAAGTCATAACAACCATAGAACCATTTAAATTGAAAAGATCTCATTCAACAAAAACTTTATAATCAATTATTAAATAATAAATACCCAAAATAAAAATTACAGTTTTAGAAAAAATAAAGAAAAAAAACTCAAAGAACAAATAGAAAACAAATTCACGGCCTAAGATTAAAAAATTCATATCATTGATTCCACAAAACAACATTTTTAATTAAAATACTTAAGCAACCTAAACAAAAAAATACTCCCCCTTTAAACAAAGAATATTTAAAGGTAATCAATGTAAAAGTAAAAGATGATATTCACGAAAATAACCAAGAGAACAAGTATAAACACCAGAATAATAATTACCATGTTGAGAATAAGAATACATGTATAAAGTAGAAACAGCTCTAAAAAAAGACAAAAAATTAAAGCAAAAAATCTAAAAGAAGATCAAGACATAATTCTATTTAATAATCTAAGTTCACCTACCAAATTTAAAGAAGGAGGAGCAGCTATATTAGAAGAGCTCAAAAGGAATCATCATAAAGCCATTCTTGGTATCAAATTAATTATACCCTTGTTAATTAATAATCTTCGTCTACCTAAATGCTCATAAATAATATTAGATAAACAAAATAAACCAGAAGAACACAAACTATGACCAACCATTAAAGAAAGAGAACCTATACAACCCCATCAATTCATAGTCATCAATCCTCCAATAACTATTCTTATATGAGCAACAGAAGAATATGCAATTAAAGACTTTAAATCAACCTGACGAAAACAAATAAATCTAACAATAACCCCACCAGATAAGCCTAAAGACAATCAAAAATAATTAAAATTTAAACCCAAATAAGAAATAACCTTCATAACACGAAAAATACCATAAACACCTAACTTTAATATAACACCAGTAAGAATCATTCTACCTGAAATAGGGGCCTCAACATGAGCCTTAGGAAGCCATAAATGAACCAAAAATATCGGCATCTTAACTAAAAAGGCAAGAATTATAAACACATAAAATATAAAATAATAAGAACCAAAATCAACCAATAAAGGAAAATACAAAGTATTAGAAAAATAATAAACCCTAAATAAAACTAATAATAAAGGCAATCTAGCAACCAGAGTATTAAAAATTAAATAAATACCAGCCTGTAAACGTTCAGGTTGATAACCTCAACCTAAAATCAAAAGTAAAGTAGGAACTAATCTAGCCTCAAAAAAAATATATAAAGAAACAAGACTCAATCTAGCAAAAGAACAATAAAGCATAATCATTAAAATTAAGACTATAAAGAAAAAAAATTAGAATGATAAGAACTTAAATAAACTGAACCTCTAGCAGTAATTATTAAAGAACAAATTCCAAAACTAAGCAAAATCAAACTAAAAGAAAAATAATCAATACCAAAATAATATCTAATCATATTCAAATCCGCATATGAATAAACACAAACCATAAAAACAAAACTAGACATAAACATTAAAGAATGAACCAATCATCAACAATTATTAACCAAACAAAGAGGGATCAAAAAAATAGTTATAAATAAATACTTTAACATAAAGATAGCCCAAAAGAATTTAAAAAATCATTCCCATGAGAACGAATTATTGAAACTAAAATAGAAAGACCTAAAGCACCTTCACAAACAGAAAAAACCAAAAAAATAACAGGAAAAAATAATCATAATCAAACTCAATAAGAAAAACAAAAATTAATATAAATAAAGAAAGAACAATATATTCTAATCTCAAAAGAACCATTAATAAATGCTTATGTTTAGAGGAAAAAACATAAACACCAGCAAAATAAATTAATTAAGATATAAAGACAGAGAATATAAACATTAGTTTTAATAGTTTAAAAAAAACGCCGGTCTTGTAAACCGGAAATAAGTTCAGCCCCCACCTTTAAAACTTCAGAGGTGGAAAAGCTTTCCATCATCAGTCCCCAAAACCGATATTTTAATAATCTAACCTCTGAAATGATCAAAATAATAATTATATCACTATCAAACGTAATAAATTTTAATTTTATTACATTAAGAGACCCAATATCAATAATGCTTTTCATTATCCTACAAACTTTTTTAGTCGGGCTAATAACAGGTACAATAATGGAAAGATATTGATTATCATATATTTTATTTTTAACGTTTCTTGGTGGTATATTAGTTCTATTTATTTATATTACGAGAATTGCATCAAACGAAATATTTCAACCTAAATCAATTATGATAATTATTACCTTAACTATAGGAGTATTTATTATATCAATATTAATTATTCTAGATATAACAATATTTATAGACTTTTTCAAAAATACTGAAACTATAAATATTGATAATTCAATCAATTATCAAGAAATAACAATATCTTTAGAAAAACTATATAATAGACCAATATTTATTATTACAATAATAATAATAATTTATTTATTTTTGGCACTATTAGCAGTTGTTAAAATCACCAATATTAACCAGGGGCCTATTCGTAAAATAAGATAATTTACTAATGAATAAACCCTTACGATTAAGACATCCTTTAATTAAAATCATTAATAACTCCTTAGTTGATTTACCTGCACCAACAAATATTTCATTTTGATGAAATTTTGGGTCCCTACTAGGACTATGTTTAGTAATTCAAATTGTAACCGGACTATTTTTAGCTATACATTATACATCAAATTTTGAAATAGCGTTTAGTAGTGTGGTTCACATCTGCCGAGACGTAAATAATGGTTGAATTATTTGAACCTTACACGCAAATGGAGCTTCTATATTTTTTATTTGTATTTATTTACATGTAGGACGAGGAATTTACTACGAATCCTACATATACATGCACACCTGAATAATTGGTACAGTATTTCTATTCTTAGTTATAGCAACCGCATTTATAGGATACGTTTTACCTTGAGGTCAAATATCATTCTTAGGTGCGACAGTAATTACTAATTTATTATCAGCAATTCCATATTTAGGAACAGATTTAGTTCAATGGGTATGAGGAGGGTTTGCTGTTGATAATGCAACATTAAACCGATTCTTTACATTCCATTTTGTACTACCGTTTATTATTGCTGCCATGGCAGCAATTCATTTATTTTTCCTCCACCAAACAGGGTCTAATAACCCTTTAGGACTAAATGGAGATATTGAAAAAATCCCGTTTCACCCATACTTTACTTTCAAGGACTCTATTACATTTGTATTAATAACATCATTACTAATTATATTATGCTTGATTAATCCTTACCTTCTAGGGGATCCAGATAATTTTGTACCTGCTAACCCATTAGTAACTCCCGTCCATATCCAACCAGAATGATATTTCTTATTTGCATATGCAATTCTATGATCAATCCCTAATAAGCTAGGGGGTGTTATTGCACTATTCTTATCAATTAGAATCTTAATAATTTTACCATTTTATAATAAAACACCATTTCGAGGTATTCAATTCTATCCTATTAATCAAATTTTATTCTGAATTATAGTAGTTGTATGCTTATTAACATGAATTGGTAAACGACCTGTTGAAGAACCTTACATTATAACAGGACAAATCTTATCAATTATCTACTTTACATACTTCTTAATTAATGTACATATTGCAAACGCATCAGATAAACTAATTAGGGAATAATAAGTTAATTAGCTTAGGAAAAGCATATGTTTTGAAAACATAAAACTAGAAGTTTAACTCTTCTATTAACTTTTCTTAAAAAATTTCATTAAATAAATGAAATAAATAAAATCTTTAAAACGACAAAGAAAATAAAAAAATTTAAAGATAAAGGCAAAAAATTTTTCAAGCTATGTACATTAACTTATCATAACGAAAACGTGGTAATGTTCCCCGAACTCAAATAAACCCAAAGGACATTACAGCAAGCTTAATAAAAAATATAAAAGAATAAAAATCACCACCTAAAAAAATTAAAGCTAATAATATTCTTATAAAAACAATTCTTGTATACTCAGCTAAAGAAATTAAAGTAAATCCACCTGCACCATATTCAATATTAAAACCTGAAACTAACTCAGATTCACCTTCGGCAAAGACAAAAGGAGTACGGTTAGTTTCAGCTAAACAAGAAGCAAAACAAGCTAAAGCTAAAGGAAAAGAAATAATAATAAATCAACAATAAAGCTGGTAATTTATAAAATCAAACATGTTAAAACTACCAAATAAAATAATTATAGATAATAAAATTGAAGCCAAACTAACTTCATATGAAATTGTTTGAGCAACAGAACGAAGAGAACCTAATAAAGAATAATTTGAATTAGAAGACCAACCAGCAATTATAACAGTATAAACACCTAATCTAGTACAACATCAAAAAAACAAAAATCCATAAGAAAAAGAACACATATAAGTCAAGTAAGGGAAAATTACTCAAACAGCCATGGAAATTATTAAATTACAAACAGGAGAAAAATAATAAAGTAAATAATTAGATATAATAGGAATTACAAATTAACTTAATAGCATCACTAAAGGGCTGAGGAATTCCTACAAAACCTACTTTATTTGGGCCCTTTCGAATTTGGATGTAACCTAAAACCCCACGCTCTAATAAAGTTAAAAAAGCAACACTAATTAAAACACAAATTACTAATAAAAAAAATTCAAAATAAACATAAATAAATCATAAAGTATCAATAGTATTTGTAGAAAAGATCTACATAAATGAATTCTAAATTCAACACATTAATCTGTCAAAATAGTAATTTAATTAATATTAATCAATAAAATAAAAAATATTTTAACCATATGGTCCTTTCGTACTAATATGAATCAATAATCTTAGGATAGAAACCGACCTGGGTCACGCATGTGTGAACTCAGATCATGTAAGATTTTAAAGGTCGAACAGACCTAATCACTGGGCTACTGCACCCAAAATTTTTCTTAATCCAACATCGAGGTCGCAATCTGCGTTGTCGATATGAGCTCTCAAAAACAATTACGCTGTTATCCCTAAGGTAACTTAATCTTATGATCATAAATTATGGATCAAAACAACAAACATAAATAAATGATATAATAATGAAGAGTTTATTTATTCTTCATGTCACCCCAACAAAACATCATCATTAAATATAGAAAGACAAACAAAAAACTATACAAAAATAAAATGTTTAGCTCTATAGGGTCTTCTCGTCCTAAAGAAATATTCAAGCCTTTTGACTCAAAAGTTAAATTCAAAAATTTATTAAGAGACAGTTGATTTCTCGTCAAGCCATTCATTCCAGCCACTAATTAAGAGACTAATGATTATGCTACCTTTGCACAGTCAAAATACCGTGGCTCTTTAAAAATCTGCTCAGTGAGCAGGCCAGACCTCAAAGTATTTTCAAGAGGACATGTTTTTGATAAACAGGCAGAAATCAATTTTGCCTAGTTCCTTATAATAAATTCACAAGGTAAAAATTATATACAAATAAATATACTAATTCTATCATAATTACAAAAATTTTAAAATTAAATAAATAATCTTAATAAAAAACCTAAAATAATTATAAAATCAAAATAAAAAATAATGAACTAAAACGTAATCTTAAAAATAGCTGGTTTAGAGCTTACTATTATATTTTATAAAACAAATTATAGGTTATTAACTTCTAAGCATATTGGAACAATGGTTTTAGTATCAGGATTAGCAAAATGATTTCACCTATTTAACATTAACTTATTCATAATTGGATTTGGAATTACCTTACTAACTATAATCCAATGATGACAAGATGTAGTACGAGAAGGAACATACCAAGGACTACATACAGGATTTGTATCAATTGGATTACGATGAGGGATAATTTTATTTATTGCATCAGAAGTACTATTCTTCATTTCATTTTTCTGAGCATTTATTAGAAGAAGACTAGCACCTACTATTGAACTAGGAATATTATGACCTCCAATAGGAATCCAACCTTTTAATCCTATACAAATTCCATTACTTAATAGAGCTATTCTTTTAGCATCAGGAGTAACAGTAACATGAGCACATCATAGTTTAATAGAATCTAATCATACTCAAGCATTACAAGGACTATTCTTCACAGTATTACTAGGACTATACTTCACTATACTTCAAGCATATGAGTATTGAGAAGCACCCTTCACCATTGCAGACGCAGTTTATGGACCAACATTCTTTGTTGCAACGGGATTCCATGGGCTACATGTAATTATCGGAACAATCTTCTTATCAACATGTCTACTTCGACAATCAATAAACCAATTCTCACCAAGACACCACTTTGGATTTGAAGCAGCAGCATGATATTGACACTTTGTAGACGTAGCGTGATTATTCTTATACATCTCTATTTATTGATGAGGTAGATAATTGTTTTTCTAGTATAAATAGTACATTTGACTTCCAATCAAAAAGCTGGATATTCATCAAGAAAAACAATCCTAATTTTATGTACAAGAATTTTTATTAGATTTATTATTCCAATAATTGTTATAATCCTTGCAACAACACTATCAAAAAAATTAATTAATGACCGAGAGAAAAGATCACCATTTGAGTGTGGATTTGACCCAAAAAGATCAGCACGAATACCCTTCTCACTTCGATTCTTCTTAATTGCAGTAATTTTCTTAATTTTTGACGTAGAAATCACACTAATCCTTCCAATTGTAATTATTTTTAAAACTTTGGATATTATAATCTGAACAATATCAACAATATTTTTTATTATAGTATTACTAGGAGGACTATACCATGAATGAAATCAAGGAGCCTTACAATGAGCAGAATAAAGGGTTGTAGTTAACTATATCATTTGGGTTGCATTCAAAAAGTATTGATATAATCAATCAACCTTAAATAGAATAAGATGCGAAATATTGCAGTCAATTTCGACCTGGAAGGTTGGTAAATAAAATACCCTTATTCTTATTAATTGAAGCCAAAAAGAGACGTATTACTGTTAATAATATAATTGAACTATAAAGTTCCAATTAAGGAAATGTAAAGTCAATATGAAAGCTTCTAACTTTTTATATTAGCGGTTAAATTCCGTTAACATTCCTAAAATTTATATAGTTTAAATAAAACGTTACATTTTCACTGTAAAAATAATATATGTATATTTATAAATACCTAAAAGTAAAAATACGTCCTTAACATCTTCAGTGTTATGCTCTATTCATAAGCTATTTAAGTAAACGAAAAATAATACCACCAAAATAAACATTCAAAAAATAAAAGTTAAAAGATAAGTCTTAAAATTAGAATCATATCAACCTTGTATATAACCAATTAAATAAATAAATAGTCTATATAAACCTTGACCACCAAATAATTCACCCCAACCATAATCAAATGATTTAGATGAATAATAACCCAATTTTAAAGGAATATATCTAATAAACTTGGTTGAAAGAAAAGGTATAAACCACATAGAACCAGCAAATCTGACAAAAGAAAGTATACTTAAAGAAAATAAATTTTGAGAAAAATCAAAATTAGAAATAAGATGACCTAAATATAATAACCCTTATCATCAAAAGAAAATCTAGAATAAAAATTATTATCACCAGACATTGAATAATAAAAAAGACGAAAAGAATAAGAAGCAGTTAAGCCAGTAGAAAAAGGAATAAAGAAAAAAAATTAAACAATTAATCCATCTTAAACAAACCATTTCAAGAATTAAATCCTTTGAATAAAAACCAGCTAAAAATGGTATACCACACAAAACAAACTAGAAACATTAAAACAAACTGAAGTTAAAGGCATAAAATTAACAATAGAACCTATAAAACGAATGTCCTGAGAATCCTTTAAATTATGAATTATTGAACCTGCACACATAAACAATAAAGCCTTAAATAAAGCATGAGCTAATAAATGAAAAAATGCAAGTTTGGGGTAACCCATAGCCAAAATTCTTATTATTGAACCAAGTTGTCTTAAAGTAGAAAGAGCAATAATTTTCTTAAAATCAAATTCAAAATTCGCCCCTAAACCACCCATAAATATAGTTATACAAACAATTAAAAAACAAAAATCAACCACAATTATAAGTATCTAATATTGGTCTGAAACGAATTAATAAATAAACCCCAGCAGTAACAAGAGTAGAAGAGTGAACCAAAGCAGAAACAGGAGTGGGAGCAGCTATAGCAACAGGAAGCCAAGAAGAAAAGGGAATTTGAGCTCTTTTAGTTATAGCTGCTAAAACAATTAATATAGTAATAAGCTTTATTTCAAAAGAATTAGAAATAAAATCATAATAATAAATGTAATTTCAACCACCAAAATTTAATATTCAAGCAATAGAATTTAAAATAGCAACATCACCAATACGATTAGAAAGTGCAGTAAATATACCCGCACTATAAGATTTCACATTTTGGTAATAAATAACTAAACAATAAGAAACTAAACCTAAACCATCCCATCCTAATAATATTCTAATCAAATTAGGACTAATAATTAAAAAACCTGTAGAAAAAATAAATATTAAAACAATAATAATAAAACGATTTATATTTTTTTCTCCCGATATATAGTCCTCTCTATAATAAATAACCAAAGATGAAATATACATAACAAAAGACATAAAAATAAGAGACATTCAATCCAAAATTAAAGTCATAACAACCAAAGAACCATTTAAATTAAAAAGTTCTCATTCAACAAAATCTCTATATACAATTATTAAATAATAAATACCCAAAATAAAAATTACAGTTCTAGAAAAAAATAAAGGAAAAAAACTCAAAGAACAAATAGAAAGCAAATTCACGGCCTAAGATTAAAAAATTCATATCATTGATTCCACAAAACAACATTTTTAATTAAAATACTTAAGCAACCTAAACAAAAAAATACTCCCCCTTTAAACAAAGAATATTTAAAGGTAATCAATGTAAAAGTAAAAGATGATATTCACGAAAATAACCAAGAGAACAAGTATAAACACCAGAATAATAATTACCATGTTGAGAATGAGATTACATGTATAAAGTAGAAACAGCTCTAAAAAAAGACAAAAAAATTAAAGCAAAAAATCTAAAAGAAGATCAAGACATAATTCTATTTAATAATCTAAGTTCACCTACCAAATTTAAAGAAGGAGGAGCAGCTATATTAGAAGAGCTCAAAAGGAATCATCATAAAGCCATTCTTGGTATCAAATTAATTATACCCTTGTTAATTAATAATCTTCGTCTACCTAAATGCTCATAAATAATATTAGATAAACAAAATAAACCAGAAGAACACAAACCATGACCAACCATTAAAGAAAGAGAACCTATACAACCCCATCAATTCATAGTCATCAATCCTCCAATAACTATTCTTATATGAGCAACAGAAGTATATGCAATTAAAGACTTTAAATCAACCTGACGAAAACAAATAAATCTAACAATAACCCAACCAGATAAGCCTAAAGACAATCAAAAATAATTAAACTTTAAACCGAAATAAGAAATAACCTTCATAACACGAAAAATACCATAACCACCTAACTTTAATAAAACACCAGCAAGAATCATTCTACCCGAAATAGGGGCCTCAACATGAGCCTTAGGAAGCCATAAATGAACCAAAAATATCGGCATCTTAACTAAAAAGGCAAGAATTATAAACACATAAAATATAAAATAATAAGAACCAAAATCAATATAGGAAAATACAAAGTATTAGAAAAATCATAAACCCTAAATAAAACTAATAATAGAACCTATAAAACGAATGTCCTGAGAATCCTTTAAATTATGAATTATTGAACCTGCACACATAAACAATAAAGCCTTAAATAAATGTTTCAATTAAATGTCCATGAAGTATGTTTCGGTTTGTATAGGCAATAAATAATATATAACTTAGAGCATAACCTACAATTACTGTAATTAATAATAATACGACTATAGTATGATCATGGAAGAATGATAGTTGCTCAATTAATGGGGAAGCTCCATCTTGAAGGGATAAATTTGATCATGTTGCCATTAATAAATTTTCTAATAAACAGCCAAACCTTTATTTGTAGAGCTTAAATCTACTGCACTAATCTGCCATATTAGAATCTAGAAATTAATGGTAGTTCTGAGTAGCTGTTTTCTGCAGGCGGGTTATTTTGTAATCATTCTGTTGATCTTCTTATATTAGCTCTAAATATGGTTGCTCGGTTTGTAACCATTCTTTCTCATACAATTCCAATAAATATAATGATTCCTACAACAGAAATTGTAGATCCAATTCTTGACACTACATTTCATGATGTATATGCATCTGGATAATCTGAATAATGTTGTGGTATTCCTGCTAGTCCTAGGAAGTGTTGAGGGAAGAATGTTAAGTTTACCCCAATCAATATAATTGTAAATTGGATTTTTAATCATGTATTATTTATAGTTAATCCTGTAAATAATGGGTATCATTGAATAACACCTCCTATGATTGCAAATACTGCTCCTATAGATAATACATAATGGAAGTGGGCTACTACATAATATGTATCGTGTAATACGATGTCAAGTGATGAGTTTGCTAATACTAACCCTGTTAGTCCACCAATTGTGAATAGAAAAATAAATCCTAAAGCTCATAATAGTTGTGGATTGAATTTGAATTTAGTTCCATATAGTGTAGCTAATCATCTGAATACCTTAATTCCTGTAGGTACAGCAATAATTATTGTTGCTGATGTAAAGTAAGCTCGTGTGTCAATGTCTATTCCTACTGTAAATATGTGGTGTGCTCATACAATAAATCCTATTAGTCCAATTGATAATATAGCATAAATAATACCTAGTGTTCCAAATGATTCAATTTTTCCTCTTTCTTGACATACAATGTGAGAGATAATTCCAAATCCTGGAAGAATTAAAATGTAAACTTCTGGGTGCCCAAAGAATCAAAATAAGTGTTGATATAGAATTGGGTCACCTCCTCCCGCAGGGTCAGAGAATGATGTATTTAAGTTTCGATCTGTTAGTAGTATAGTAATCGCTCCTGCTAATACTGGAAGTGACAAAAGGAGGAGAAGAGCTGTAATAGCTACGGATCATACAAATAATGGTGTTTGATCTAGAGTTATACTTTCTGATCGTATATTAATTGCTGTTGTAATGAAGTTTACTGCACCAAGAATAGATGAAACACCTGCTAAGTGAAGTGAGAAAATAGCCAGGTCTACAGATGCTCCTCCATGTGCGATAGCTCCTGCAAGAGGGGGGTAAACTGTTCACCCTGTACCAGCACCGTTATCTACTATAGAGGATGTAAGAAGAAGGGTTAGTGAAGGCGGTAATAATCAAAAACTTATATTATTTATTCGTGGGAATGCCATATCTGGTGCACCAATTATTAATGGTATGAGCCAATTACCAAATCCACCAATTATAATAGGTATTACTATAAAAAAATTATTACAAATGCGTGTGCTGTAATAATAACATTATAGATTTGGTCATCTCCAATTAGAGATCCTGGTTGGCCGAGTTCAGCACGAATAAGTATTCTTATTGATGTTCCTACTATTCCTGCTCACACTCCAAATAAGAAGTATAAAGTACCAATATCCTTATGGTTTGTTGAGAATAATCATTTTTTCGGTAAGATGGCTGAATTTAAGGTGGTAGACTGTAAATCTACTTATGAGATGTTTCTCTCTTACCATGATGTTTAGGCCTTATATTCAATTATGATTCTAGACTGCAATTCTAGAGGTGTGAAATTTTACTAAGGCCTAAAAGATTATTCTTTTAATTATAACTTTGAAGGTTATTAGTTTAGTTAACTTAAGTCCTTAGTATAATGAGATTAAGGTTGATGTTGAGATTAATCCTATTGTTGAAATTATTACTGTTGTAGGGAGAATAATTCTTGATTTTTGAGACTTTATTTTTATAGATCATGAATTTTCTGTGTATGACATAATTAGGGCTGAGAATCTAATACGTATATAATAATATGGTGTATTTGTAGTTAATACAACCATAATGGTTATAATAGTTGTTATGTTATTTTCTATTAATGATTGTATTACAATTCATTTTGGTAGAAATCCAAGGAATGGTGGCAAACCACCTAGGGATAGAAGAGATAAAATCATTATGAATTTAATTTCAGTTTTTATATTTCTGGCTGAATAAATTTGGTTTATAAAAAATAGATTTATTTGCTTAAATAATAAGACCATAATTAATCTTAATAGAGAGTAAATAATAAAGTATAGTTCTCAGATGTTTTCTCTAACTGTTAGAGATCTAATTATTCACCCTAAATGTCTAATTGAGGAATATGCTAGAAGTTGTCGTAGAGATGTTTGATTTAAACCACCTATTGCCCGAATAATAATTCTTAAAATGATAATTGTTCAAACGTAAGTTCTTAATTGAATACAATAAGATAACACCACTATTGGGGCAATTTTTTGTCATGTTATTAGTGTTAAACAGTAATTTCATCTTGAAGCTCCTATTACTTCTGGAAATCAGAAATGGAAAGGTGCAGCCCCGATCTTTAATAATAATCTAGATCTGATTATTATTGATGGAATAAATTCTGTTTCTCATCCTATTGGATATTTTATTT
Source organism: Schistocerca cancellata (assembly GCF_023864275.1). Lineage (NCBI taxonomy): Eukaryota > Metazoa > Arthropoda > Insecta > Orthoptera > Acrididae > Schistocerca > Schistocerca cancellata. The sequence goes on from NC_064629.1 coordinate 266,722,985, forward strand.
GAATCAGCAAAATTGAAAATAATAGTATTGTCGATGCTATTGCTTGGACAATAAAATATTTAATTGATGATTCATTTATTATTATATTTTTATTTCTTGTTAGGAGCGGAATAAATGAAAGTAAGTTGATCTCAAGTCCTATTCAAACTCCAAATCAGGAGTTTGATGAAATGGACAGGATCGTTCCTATCATTAATGTTGATAGGAATAGAAGTTTTGTAGAGTTGTTGGTCATTAAAAAGGAGAGGATTGATACCTCTATAAATGGGGTATGAACCCATTAGCTTGTTTAGCTTACCTTTTTACATTAAGGTGTATGATGCACGTTAGTTTTTGATACTAAAGGAGGTAGTTTAAATCTGTCTTATGTAATTTTTAATGAAGGTAATTTTTATTTACTTGCTTTACCCTATCAAGGTAACCCTTTAATCAGGCACTTCATTTTTTTTAATTTAATATATAAATTAAATTTTTTTGAAAATTTGTTTATGTATTATTTTGGTTATTTCTAATTAATTTATCTCGGATCGGAAAATTTGAGCATATATTATATATTATATACAATAAATAATTTATATTAATATATTACATTTAATTAAATTTAAATACTTATAATGTTATTTTATTAATATTAAGTGATTATTTTAATACATTTATTTACCTAGGATTATAGCTACTTATGTTTTTAGCTTAAAAGAAATTATTATATTATAAATTATATAATAATATGTAAATTAATATTAAGTATTATTATAATTGGATATAAAAAATTTATCTATATTATTAAATATAAAATATTATATTATTATAAATAATTTTATTAATTATAATAATATAATTATATATATTTTCTATAATTAAATTATTTAATTAATAAATATTTAAGTTAACTAAAAATAAAGTTAATTTTATATTAATAACATATTACATTAATTTACATTATTGTATAAAATATATTTATTATATTATTTAATCTTTCTTTATTATTAGTGAAAAGAAAGATTAAATGAGAAAGAATATAATACATTTATTGGTATACATGTTCCATATTAATCTTTATTTGTATATAATAGAGAAGTTGTTGTGGTCATTCGATGGCGCGTTTCTTTTTTTGTCACTTTTTGTGTTTTTTTTGTTTTTTTTTCTTTAAATATTCGAATCTTTTATTTGTTCTTAATTTTAAAAATTTTTGAAATTCTTATTTTGTTTCCAAAAGTTTTCTTCTTGTTTATTTATTCACATTTTCTTTTGTATTATTTGTAAGTTTTGTTAAACTAAATGTTCTATTTTGCAGTAATTTGATTTAATTATAAAGTGATTTTGAATTTAGCAATTGATTTAGTATTGGCATAATTCGTGCCAGCAGCCACGGTTATACGATTGGTACTAGTGAATATTATTGGTTAAAACACTTGTTTATATTTTTAGGGTTAAAATATAAATTTGTAAGGTGAAATGTTAAAATTTATTTATAGCTCTTTTTATGAATCTGTGAAATTTAAATAATAAACTAGGATTAGATACCCTATTATTTTAAATGTTAATTATATTTACCAGGGTACTATTAGTTAAGGTCTTTAAACCCAAAGAATTTGGCGGTATCTCATTCCATTCAGAGGAACCTACCCTGTGATTGATAATACATGATTTACTCTACTTGATTTATTTGTTTGTATATCTACGTTATCAGAGAATCTTTTTACAGTTATAATTCTCAAGATTTATAATTATAAAATATTTCAGGTCAAGGTGCAGCTTATAGTTAAGAGGAGGTGGGTTACAATAGATTTTTGTTTATAACGGATTTGATGGTGAAATACTGTTAATGAAGGAGGATTTGATAGTAATTTAATTTAACTGATATTGGCTCTGAGGTATGTACACATCGCCCGTCGCTCTCATTATTGATTATTCTATTTTATTGTTTTAATTTAGCTTCAATTTAGATGAGATAAGTCGTAACATGGTAGATGTACTGGAAATTGTATCTAGTAAGAGTTTCAAGATATAACTTATTAGTAAAGTGTTTCATTTACACTGAAAATTTTTCTGTGCAAATCAGGATATCTTGATTATTTATTTTATTATATTTATTTTTTGTTTATTTTAATTATTTAATAAAAATAATTTTGTCGATTATTGTCTTAGTATATTTTGTAGAATTGATTTTTTAGATTATAGTTTATTGGTAATGTAATTGTTTTATGTAGATTTTATTTATTGTACCTTTTGTATCAGGGTTTATCAAAATTATAGTATTTATTTTACTTGTCTCGATTTGGGTTGATTTATAAATAATTTATAGTTAATGTATCATAATTATTATTAAATTATTTATAGAAATGAAATGTTAATCGTTTCCCAAGATATCTAGTTTCTTAAGAAAAAATTTAATTTTTTGAAGTTAATTGTTTTTATTTAATTTTTTAAGTATAAATATTAACTTATTTATTCTTTAAGGGATAGGCTTTGAAGTTAGTAACCTATAATTAGTTTTATAAAATATAATAGTAAGTTTTAAACCAGCTATCTTTAAGATTACCTTTTAGTTCATTATTTTTTAGTTTGATTTTATAATTATTTTAGGTTTTTTATTAAGATTATTTATTTAATTTTAAAATTTTTGTAATAATGATAGAATTAGTATATTTATTTGTATATAATTTTTACCTTGTGAATTTATTATAAGGAACTAGGCAAAATTGATTTCCGCCTGTTTAACAAAAACATGTCCTCTTGAAAATACTTTGAGGTCTGGCCAGCTCACTGAGCAGATTTTTAAAGAGCCGCGGTATTTTGACCGTGCAAAGGCAGCATAATCATTAGTCTCTTAATTAGTGGCTGGAATGAATGGCTTGACGAGAAATCAACTGTCTCTCAATAAATTTTTGAATTTAACTTTTTAGTCAAAGGGCTTAAATTTTTCTTTAGGACGAGAAGACCCTATAGAGCTTAACATTTTATTTTTGATCTTTTGATCCATAGTTTATGATCATATGATTAAGTTACCTTAGGGATAACAGCATAATTGTTTTTGAGAGCTCATATCGACAAAGCAGATTGCGACCTCGATGTTGGATTAAGAAAAATTTTGGGTGCAGTAGCCCAGTGATTAGGACTGTTCGACCTTTAAATTCTTACATGATCTGAGTTCAGACCGGCGTGAGCCAGGTCGGTTTCTATCCTAAGATTATTGATTCATATTAGTATGAAAGGACCATATGGTTAAAATATTTTTTATTTTATTGATTAATATTATATAATTACTATTTTGACAGATTAATGTGTAGAATTTAGAATTCATTTATGTAGATTTTTCTACATATAGTATTTATACTATATGATTTATTTATGTTTATTTTGAATTTTCTTTTATTAGTTATTTGTGTTTTACTTAGTGTATCTTTTTTAACTTTATTAGAGCGTAAGGTTTTAGGTTACATCCAAATTGAAAGGGCCCAAATAAAGTAGGTTTTGTAGGAATTCCTCAGCCCTTTAGTGATGCTATTAAGTTAATTTGTAAGGAGCAGCCAATTCCTATTATATCTAATTATTTACTTTATTATTTTTCTCCTGTGTTTAATTTAATAATTTCCTTGGCTGTTTGAGTAATTTTCCCTTACTTGACTTATATGTGTTCTTTTTCTTATGGATTTTTGTTTTTTTTATGTTGTACTAGATTAGGTGTTTATACTGTTATAATTGCTGGTTGGTCTTCTAATTCAAATTATTCTTTATTAGGTTCTCTTCGTTCTGTTGCTCAAACAATTTCATATGAAGTTATTTTGGCTTTAATTTTATTATCTTTAATTATTTTAATTGGTAGTTTTAACATGTTTGATTTTATAAATTACCAGCTTTATTGTTGATTTATTATTATTTCTTTTCCTTTAGCTTTAGCTTGTTTTGCTTCTTGTTTAGCTGAAACTAACCGTACTCCTTTTGACTTTGCCGAAGGTGAATCTGAGTTAGTTTCCGGTTTTAATATTGAATATGGTGCAGGTGGATTTGCTTTAATTTTTTTAGCTGAGTATACAAGAATTGTTTTTATAAGTGTTCGGGGAACATTACCACGTTTTCGTTATGATAAGTTAATGTACTTAGCTTGAAAAAGTTTTTTGCCTTTATCTTTAAATTTTTTTATTTTCTTTGTCGGTTTAAAGATTTTATTTATTTCATTTATTTAGTGAGATTTTTTAAGAAAAATTAATTGAAGAGTTAAACTTCTAGTTTTATGTTTTCAAAACGTATGCTTTTCCTAAGCTAATTAACTTATTATTCCTTAATTAGTTTATCTCATGCGATTGCAATATGTACATTAATTAAGAAGTATGTAAAGTAGATAATTGTTAAGATTTGTCCTGTTATAATGTAAGGTTCTACAACAGGTCGTTTACCAATTCATGTTAATAAGCATACAACAACTACTATAATTCAGAATAAAATTTGATTAATAGGATAGTATTGAATACCTCGAAATGGTGTTTTATTATAAAATGGTAAAATTATTAAGATTCTAATTGATAAGAATAGTGCAATAACACCCCCTAGCTTATTAGGGATTGATTGTAGAATTGCATATGCAAATAAGAAATATCATTCTGGTTGGATATGGACAGGAGTTACTAATGTGTTAGCAGGTACAAAATTATCTGGATCCCCTAGAAGGTAAGGATTCATCAAGCATAATATAATTAATAATGATGTTATTAATACAAATGTAATAGAGTCCTTGAAAGTAAAGTATGGGTGAAACGGGATTTTTCAATATCTCCATTTAGCCCTAAAGGGTTATTAGACCCTGTTTGGTGGAGGAAAAATAAATGAATTGCTGCCATGGCAGCAATAATAAACGGTAGTACAAAATGAAATGTAAAGAATCGGTTTAATGTTGCATTATCAACAGCAAACCCCCCTCATACCCATTGAACTAAATCTGTTCCTAAATATGGAATTGCTGATAATAAATTAGTAATTACTGTCGCACCTCAGAATGATATTTGACCTCAAGGTAAAACGTATCCTATAAATGCGGTTGCTATAACTAGGAATAGAATTACTGTACCAATTATTCAGGTGTGCATGTATATGTAGGATTCGTAGTAAATTCCTCGTCCTACATGTAAATAAATACAAATAAAAAATATAGAAGCTCCATTTGCGTGTAAGGTTCGAATAATTCAACCATTATTTACGTCTCGGCAGATGTGAACTACACTACTAAACGCTATTTCAATATTTGATGTATAATGTATAGCTAAAAATAGTCCGGTTACAATTTGAATTACCAAACATAACCCTAGTAGGGACCCAAAATTTCATCAAAATGAAATATTTGTTGGTGCAGGTAAATCAACTAAAGAGTTATTAATGATTTTAATTAAAGGATGTCTTAATCGTAAGGGTATATTCATTAGTAAACTATCTTATTTTACAAATAGGCGCCTGGTTAATATTGGTGATTTTAACAACTGCTAATAGTGCCAAAAATAAATAAATTATTACTATTATTGTAATAATAAATGTTGCTCTACTATATAGTTTTCCGAAAGATATTGTTATTTCTTGATAATTGATTGAATTATCAATATTTATAGTTTCAGTATTTTTGAAAAAGTCTATAAATATTGTTATATCTAGAATAATTAATATTGATATAATAAATACTCATATTGTTAAGATAATAATTGTCGTAATTGATTTAGGTTGGAATATTTCGTTTGATGCAATTCTCGTAATATAAATAAATAGAACTAATATACCACCAAGAAACGTTAAAAATAAAATATATGATAATCAATATCTTTCCATTATTGTTACCTGATATTAGCCCGACTAAAAAGGTTTGTAGGATAATGAAAAGCATTATAGATATTGGGTGTCTTAATTTAATAAAATTAATATTTATTACGTTTGATAGTGATAAATTATTATTTTGGTCTTTTCAGGGGTTAGTTTATTAAAAATATCGGTTTTGGGGACCGATGATGGATAGCTTTTTCACCTCTGAAGTTTTAAAAGTGGGGGCTGAACTTATTTCCGGTTTACAAGACCGGTGTTTTTTTTTAAACTATTAAAACTAATGTTTATATTCTCTGTCTTTACTTCTTCATTGATTTATTTTGCTGGTGTTTATGTTTTTTCCTCTAAACGTAAGCATTTATTAATGGTTCTTTTGAGATTAGAATGTATTGTTCTTTCTTTATTTATATTAATTATTGTTTTTCTTATTGAGTTTGATTATGATTATTTTTTTCCTGTTATTTTTTTGGTTTTTTCTGTTTGTGAAGGTGCTTTAGGTCTTTCTATTTTAGTTTCAATAATTCGTTCTCATGCGAATGATTTTTTTAATTCTTTTGGTCTATCTTTATGTTAAAGTATTTATTTATAACTATTTTTTTGATCCCTCTTTGTTTGGTTAATAATTGTTGATGATTGGTTCATTCTTTAATGTTTATGTCTAGTTTTGTTTTTATGGTTTGTGTTTATTCATATGCGGATTTGAATATGATTAGATATTATTTTGGTATTGATTATTTTTCTTTTAGTTTGATTTTGCTTAGTTTTTGAATTTGTTCTTTAATAATTACTGCTAGAGGTTCAGTTTATTTAAGTTCTTATCATTCTAATTTTTTTGTCTTTATAGTCTTAATTTTAATGATTATGCTTTATTGTTCTTTTGCTAGATTGAGACTTCTTTCTTTTTATATTTTTTTTGAGGCTAGATTAGTTCCTACTTTACTTTTGATTTTAGGTTGAGGTTATCAACCTGATCGTTTACAGGTCGGTTTATATTTAATTTTTTATACTCTGGTTGCTAGATTGCCTTTATTATTAGTTTTATTTAGGGTTTATGATTTTTCTAATACTTTGTATTTTCCTTTATTGGTTGATTTTGGTTCTTATTATTTTATATTTTATGTGTTTATAATACTTGCTTTTTTAATTAAGATGCCAATATTTTTGGTTCATTTATGGCTTCCTAAGGCTCATGTTGAGGCCCCTATTTCAGGTAGAATGATTCTTGCTGGCGTTAGGTGGTTATGGTATTTTTCGTGTTATGAAGGTTATTTCTTATTTGGGTTTAAAGTTTAATTATTTTTGATTGTCTTTAGGCTTATCTGGTGGTGTTATTGTTAAATTTATTTGTTTTCGTCAGGTTGATGTAAAGTCTTTAATTGCATATTATTCTGTTGCCCATATAAGAATGGTTATTGGAGGATTGATGACTATAAATTGATGGGGTTGTATGGGATCTCTTTCTTTAATGGTTGGTCATGGTTTGTGTTCTTCTGGTTTATTTTGTTTGTCTAATATTATTTATGAGCGTTTAGGTAGATGAAGATTTTTAATTAACAAGGGTATGATTAATTTAATACCAAGAATGGCTTTATGATGATTCCTCTTGAGATCTTCTAATATAGCTGCTCCTCCTTCTTTAAATTTGGTAGGTGAACTTAGATTATTAAATAGAATTATGTCTTGATCTTCTTTTAGATTTTTTGCTTTAATTTTTTTGTCTTTTTTTAGAGCTGTTTATACTTTATACATGTATTCTTATTCTCAGAATGGTAATCATTATTCTGGTGTTTATACTTGGTCTCTTGGTTATTTTCGTGAATATCATCTTTTACTTTTACATTGATTGTCTTTAAATATTCTTTGTTTAAAGGGGGAGTATTTTTTTATTTAGGTTGCTTAAGTATTTTAATTAAAAATGTTGTTTTGTGGAATCAATTATATGAATTTTTTAATCTTAGGCCATGAATTTGTTTTCTATTTGTTCTTTGAGTTTTTTTCTTTATTTTTTTCTAGAACTATAATTTTTATTTTGGGTATTTATTATTTAATAATTGATTATAGAGTTTTTGTTGAATGAGAACTTTTTAATTTAAATGGTTCTTTGGTTGTTATGACTTTAATTTTGGATTGAATGTCTTATTTTTTTAATATTTTTTATGTATATTTCTTCTTTGGTTATTTATTATAGAGAGGACTATATATCGGGAGAAAAAAATATAAATCGTTTTATTATTATTGTTTTAATATTTATTCTTTCTATAGGTTTTTTAATTATTAGTCCTAATTTGATTAGAATTTTATTAGGATGGGATGGTTTAGGTTTAGTTTCTTATTGTTTAGTTATTTATTACCAAAATGTGAAATCTTATAGTGCGGGTATATTTACTGCACTTTCTAATCGTATTGGTGATGTTGCTATTTTAAAATCTATTGCTTGAATATTAAATTTTGGTGGTTGAAATTACATTTATTATTATGATTTTATTTCTAATTCTTTTGAAATAAAGCTTATTACTATATTAATTGTTTTAGCAGCTATAACTAAAAGAGCTCAAATTCCCTTTTCTTCTTGGCTTCCTGCTGCTCCTACTCCTGTTTCTGCTTTGGTCCATTCTTCTACTCTTGTTACTGCTGGGGTTTATTTATTAATTCGTTTCAGACCAATATTAGATACTTATAATTGTGGTTGATTTTTGCTTTTAATTGGTTGTATAACTATATTTATGGCTGGTTTGGCGGCGAATTTTGAATTTGATTTGAAGAAAATTATTGCTCTTTCTACTTTAAGACAACTTGGTTTAATAATAAGAATTTTGGCTATGGGTTACCCCAAACTTGCATTTTTTCATTTATTAGCCCATGCTTTATTTAAGGCTTAATTGTTTATGTGTGCAGGTTCAATAATTCATAATTTAAAGGATTCTCAGGACATTCGTTTTATAGGTTCTATTGTTAATTTTATGCCTTTAACTTCAGTTTGTTTTAATGTTTCTAGTTTGTCTTTGTGTGGTATACCATATTTCGCTGGTTTTTATTCAAAGGATTTAATTCTTGAAATGGTTTGTTTAAGATGAATTAATTGTTTAATTTTTTTTCTTTATTTCTTTTCTACTGGCTTAACTGCTTCATATTCTTTTCGTCTTTTTTATTATTCAATGTCTGGTGATAATAATTTTTATTCTATATTTTCTTTCGATGATAAGGGTTATTATATTTCGTTTGGCATGATTGGTTTATTATTTGTTGCTGATTTTGGTGGCAGTCTTTTGTCTTGGTTAATTTTTCCTATTCCTCATGTGATTGCTTTGCCCTATTATTTCAAGTTTTTAACTATTACTGTAGTTGTTTTGGGTGCTTATTTAGGTCATCTTATTTCTAATTTTGATTTTTCTCAAAATTTATTTTCTTTAAGTATACTTTCTTTTGTCAGATTTGCTGGTTCTATGTGGTTTATACCTTTTCTTTCAACTAAGTTTATTAGATATATTCCTTTAAAATTGGGTTATTATTCATCTAAATCATTTGATTATGGTTGGGGTGAATTATTTGGTGGTCAAGGTTTATATAGACTATTTATTTATTTAATTGGTTATATACAAGGTTGATATGATTCTAATTTTAAGATTTATCTTTTAACTTTTATTTTTTGAATGTTTATTTTGGTGGTATTATTTTTCGTTTACTTAAATAGCTTATGATTAGAGCATAACACTGAAGATGTTAAGGAAGTATTTTTACTTTTAGGTATTTATAAATATACATATATTATTTTTACAGTGAAAATGTAATGTTTTATTTAAACTATATAAATTTTAGAAATGTTAACGGAATTTAACCGCCAATATAAAAAGTTAGCAGCTTTCATATTGACTTTACATTTCCTTAATTGGAACTTTATAGTTCAATTATATTATTAACAGTAATACGCCTCTTTTCGGCTTCAATTAATAAGAATAAGGGTATTTTATTTACCAACCTCCCAGGTCGAAACTGACTGCAATATTTCGCTTCTTATTCTATTTAAGGTTGATTGATTATATCAATACTTTTTGAATGCAACCCAAATGTTATAGTTAACTACAACCCTTTATTCTGCTCATTGTAAGGCTCCTTGATTTCATTCATGGTATAGTCCTCCTAGTAATACTATAATAAAAAATATTGTTGATATTGTTCAGATTATAATATCCGAAGTTTTAAAAATAATTACAATTGGAAGGATTAGTGCGATTTCTACGTCAAAAATTAAGAAAATTACTGCAATTAAGAAGAATCGAAGTGAGATGGGTATTCGTGCTGATCTTTTTGGGTCAAATTCACACTCAAATGGTGATCTTTTTTCTCGGTCATTAATTAATTTATTTGATAGTGTTGTTGCAAGGATTATAACAATTATTGGAATAATAAGTCTAATAAAAATTCTTGTAGATAAAATTATGATTGTTTTTCTTCATTAATATCCAGCTTTTTGATTGGAAGTCAAATGTACTATTTACACTAGAAAAACAATTATCTACCTCATCAATAAATAGAGATGTATAAGAATAATCACTCTACGTCTACAAAGTGTCAGTATCATGCTGCTGCTTCAAATCCAAAGTGGTGTCTTGGTGAGAATTGGTTTATTGATTGTCGAAGTAGACATGTTGATAAGAAGATTGTTCCGATAATTACATGTAGCCCAAGGAATCCTGTTGCAACAAAGAATGTTGATCCATAAACTGCGTCTGCAATGGTGAAGGGTGCTTCTCAATACTCATATGCTTGAAGTATAGTGAAGTATAGTCCTAGTAATACTGTGAAGAATAGTCCTTGTAATGCTTGAGTATGATTAGATTCTATTAAACTAGGATGTGCTCATGTTACTGTTACTCCTGATGCTAAAAGAATAGCTGTATTAAGTAATGGAATTTGTATAGGATTAAAAGGATGGATTCCTATTGCTGCCATGGCAGCAATTATAAACGGTAGTACGAAATGGAAAGTAAAGAATCGGTTTAATGTTGCATTATCAACAGCAAACCCTCCTCATACCCATTGTACAAAATCTGTTCCTAAATATGGAATTGCTGATAATAAATTAGTAATTACTGTCACACCTCAGAATGATATTTGACCTCAAGGTAAAACGTATCCTATAAATGCGGTTGCTATAACTAAGAATAGAATTACTGTACCAATTATTCAGGTGTGCATGTATATGTAGGATCCGTAGTAAATTCCTCGTCCTACATGTAAATAAATACAAATAAAAAATATAGAAGCTCCATTTGCGTGTAAGGTTCGAATAATTCAACCATTATTTACGTCTCAGCAGATATGAACTACACTACCAAACGCTTTTTCAATATTTGATGTATAATGTATAGCTAAAAATAGTCCGGTTACAATTTGAATTACCAAACATAACCCTAGTAGGGACCCAAAATTTCATCAAAATGAAATATTTGTTGGTGCAGGTAAATCAACTAAAGAGTTATTAATGATTTTAATTAAAGGATGTCTTAATCGTAAGGGTTTATTCATTAGTAAATTATCTTATTTTACGAATAGGCCACTGGTTAATATTGGTGATTTTAACAACTGCTAATAGTGCCAAAAATAAATAAATTATGATTATTACCGTAATAATAAATGTTGGTCTATTAAATAGTTTTTCTAAAGATATTGTTATTTCTTGATATTTGATTGATTTATCAATATTTATCGTTTCAGTATTTTTGAAAAAGTCTATAAATATTGTTATATCTAGAATAATTAATATTGATATTATAAATTCTCATATAGTTAAGGTAATAATTATCGTAATTGATTTAGGTTGAAATATTTCGTTTGATGCAATTCTCGTAATATAAATAAATAGAACTAATATACAACCAAGAAACGTTAAAAATAAAATATATGATAATTAATCTATTTCCATTATTGTTTCTGTTATTAGCCCGACTAAAAAAGTTTGTAGGATAATGAAAAGCATTATTGATATTGGGTGTCTTAATTTAATAAAATTAATATTTATTACGTTTGATAGTGATATAATTATTATTTTGATCATTTCAGGGGTTAGTTTATTAAAATATCGGTTTTGGGGACAGATGATTGAAAGCTTTTCCACCTCTGAAGTTTTAAAATGCGGGGCTGAACTTATTTCCAGTTTACAAGACGGGCGTTTTTTTAAACTATTAAAACTAATGTTTATATTCTCTGTCTTTACTTCTTTATTGATTTATTTTGCTGGTGTTTATGTTTTTTCCTCTAAACGTAAGCATTTATTAATGGTTCTTTTGAGATTAGAATATATTGTTCTTTCTTTATTTCTATTAATTATTGTTCTTCTTATTGAGTTTGACTATGATTATTTTTTTCCTGTTATTTTTTTGGTTTTTTCTGTTTGTGAAGGTGCTTTAGGTCTTTCTATTTTAGTTTCAATAATTCGTTCTCATGCGAATGATTTTTTTAATTCTCTTGGTCTATCTTTATGTTAAAGTATTTATTTATAACTATTTTTTGATCCCTCTTTGTTTGGTTAATAATTGTTGATGATTGGTTCATTCTCTAATGTTTATGTCTAGTTTTGTTTTTATGGTTTGTGTTTATTCATATGCGGATTTGAATATGATTAGATATTATTTTGGTATTGATTATTTTTCTTTTAGTTTGATTTTGCTTAGTTTTTGAATTTGTTCTTTAATAATTACTGCTAGAGGTTCAGTTTATTTAAGTTCTTATCATTCTAATTGTTTTCTCATTATAGTCTTAATTTTAATGATTATGCTTTATTGTTCTTTTGCTAGATTGAGTCTTGTTTCTTTTTATATTTTTTTGAGGCTAGATTAGTTCCTACTTTACTTTTGATTTTAGGTTGAGGTTATCAACCTGAACGTTTACAGGCTGGTGTTTATTTAATTTTTTATACTCTGGTTGCTAGATTGCCTTTATTATTACTTTTATTTAGGGTTTATGATTTTTCTAATACTTTGTATTTTCCTTTATTGGTTGATTTTCGTTCTTATTATTTTATATTTTATGTGTTTATAATTCTTGTCTTTTTAGTTAAGATGCCGATATTTTTGGTTCATTTATGGCTTCCTAAGGCTCATGTTGAGGCCCCTATTTCAGGTAGAATGATTCTTACTGATGTTTTATTAAAGTTAGGTGGTTATGGTATTTTTCGTGTTATGAAGGTTATTTCTTATTTGGGTTTAAAGTTTAATTATTTTTGATTGTCTTTAGGCTTATCTGGTGGGGTTATTGTTAGATTTATTTGTTTTCATCAGGTTGATTTAAAGTCTTTAATTGCATATTCTTCTGTTGCTCATATAAGAATAGTTATTTTAGGATTGATGACTATGAATTGATGGGGTTGTATAGGTTCTCTTTCTTTAATGGTTGGTCATGGTTTGTGTTCTTCTGGTTTATTTTGTTTATCTAATATTATTTATGAGCATTTAGGTAGACGAAGATTATTAATTAACAAGGGTATAATTAATTTGATACCAAGAATGGCTTTATGATGATTCCTTTTGAGCTCTTCTAATATAGCTGCTCCTCCTTCTTTAAATTTGGTAGGTGAACTTGGATTATTAAATAGAATTATGTCTTGATCTTCTTTTAGATTTTTTGCTTTAATTTTTTTGTCTTTTTTTAGAGCTGTTTATACTTTATACATGTATTCTTATTCTCAACATGGTAATTATTATTCTGGTGTTTATACTTGTTCTCTTGGTTATTTTCGTGAATATCATCTTTTACTTTTACATTGATTACCTTTAAATATTCTTTGTTTAAAGGGGGAGTATTTTTTTGTTTAGGTTGCTTAAGTATTTTAATTAAAAATGTTGTTTTGTGGAATCAATGATATGAATTTTTTAATCTTAGGCCGTGAATTTGTTTTCTATTTGTTCTTTGAGTTTTTTTCTTTATTTTTTTCTAGAACTGTAATTTTTATTTTGGGTATTTATTATTTAATAATTGATTATAGAGTTTTTGTTGAATGAGAACTTTTTAATTTAAATGGTTCTTTGGTTGTTATGACTTTAATTTTGGATTGAATGTCTCTTATTTTTATGTCTTTTGTTATGTATATTTCATCTTTGGTTATTTATTATAGAGAGGACTATATATCGGGAGAAAAAAATATAAATCGTTTTATTATTATTGTTTTAATATTTATTCTTTCTACAGGTTTTTTAATTATTAGTCCTAATTTGATTAGAATTTTATTAGGATGGGATGGTTTAGGTTTAGTTTCTTATTGTTTAGTTATTTATTACCAAAATGTGAAATCTTATAGTGCGGGTATATTAACTGCACTTTCTAATCATATTGGTGATGTTGTTATTTTAATTTCTATTGCTTGAATATTAAATTTTGGTGGTTGAAATTACATTTATTATTATGATTTTATTTCTAATTCTTTTGAAATAAAGCTTATTACTATATTAATTGTTTTAGCAGCTATAACTAAAAGAGCTCAAATTCCCTTTTCTTCTTGGCTTCCTGCTGCTATAGCTGCTCCTACTCCTGTTTCTGCTTTAGTTCATTCTTCTACTCTTGTTAATGCTGGGGTTTATTTATTAATTCGTGTTAGACCAATATTAGATACTTATAATTGTGGTTGATTTTTGCTCTTAATTGGTTGTATAACTATATTAATGGGTGGTTTAGGGGCGAATTTTGAATTTCATTTGAAGAAAATTATTGCTCTTTCTACTTTAAGACAACTTGGTTTAATAATAAGAATTTTGGCTATGGGTTACCCCAAACTTGCATTTTTTCATTTATTAGCTCATGCTTTATTTAAGGCTTAATTGTTTATGTGTGCAGGTTCAATAATTCATAATTTAAAGGATTCTCAGGACATTCGTTTTATAGGTTCTATTGTTAATTTTATGCCTTTAACTTCAGTTAGTTTTAATGTTTCTAGTTTGGCTTTGTGTGGTATACCATTTTTAGCTGGTTTTTATTCAAAGGATTTAATTCTTGAAATGGTTTGTTTAAGATGAATTAATTGTTTAATTTTTTTCTTTATTTCTTTTCTACTGGCTTAACTGCTTCATATTCTTTTCGTCTTTTTTATTATTCAATGTCTGGTGATAATAATTTTTATTCTAGATTTTCTTTTGATGATTTCACAGATATTTGGTTTATTATTTGTTGCTGTTTTTGGTGGCAGTCTTTTGTCTTGATTAATTTTTCCTATTCCTCATGTTATTGCTTTGCCCTATTATTTAAAGTTTTTAACTATTACTGTAGTGGTTTTGGGTGCTTATTTAGGTTATCTTATTTCTAATTTTGATTTTTCTCAAAATTTATTTTCTTTAAGTATACTTTCTTTTGTCAGATTTGCTGGTTCTATGTGGTTTATACCTTTTCTTTCAACTAAGTTTATTAGATATATTCCTTTAAAATTGGGTTATTATTCATCTAAATCATTTGATTATGTTTGGGGTGAATTATTTGGTGGTCAAGGTTTATATAGACTATTTATTTATTTAATTGGTTATATACAAGGTTGATATGATTCTAATTTTAAGATTTATCTTTTAACTTTAATTTTTTGAATGTTTATTTTGGTGGTATTATTTTTCGTTTACTTAAATAGCTTATGATTAGAGCGTAACACTGAAGATGTTAAGGAAGTATTTTTACTTTTAGGTATTTATAAATATACATATATTTATTTATTTATGCATTTATTTTACCTGGCAATATTAGGGCGTTCAGGCCCTCTCTTACACCTAACCAGGCATACTCAGATTCAACAAATTTCAGTTTCTACAGAACATTAAGGGCATATAAAATGTTATACAGTATTAATGTAAAAGAAAAAATAGAGATTATAAAAGTAGTACAATGATAATTATAACAATCAAAAAATAATTATATCAATCAAGAATAATAATAATAATGACTATGTATATGAAAGTAAACATATTTTTCTTTTATGAATGTCAGTCCTATTTATATTTGGGAATTTTCTTGTTATATTCTCGCAGCTTGTGAGTTATTCTCATCAAGCAGAGACATAAGACGATAGAATGGGGTGAAAGAGTTATTGAAGAGGTAGATAGGTTAGAGGAAGGGAAATAGAATGGTAAAATTCGAAGCTATGATGGAGAGCAGAAAGAAAAAGATGAGAGGGGCACAACAATGGTGGCTATACTGTCCCTAATTTGTAAGTCTTGAGTTCCCTCTTGAATGTTAAGTGGTTCTGAATAAGATGCAGATCACAGGGGAGCGCGTTCCATAGTCGTATGGCTGAGATGGAAAATGACACGGAGAAAGATTTTGTGTTATGTAAAGGTACAGCCAAGATGCTAGACGTATCCGATCTGGTATTGCAGTTGTGGAATGATGATAGGTGTTTAATGTGAGAAGATAAGTCTTGGGGGCACCAGTGGCTAAGAAATCGTTGAAGTAAGCACATCGTGTGGAGATCGCGTGCCTTATGTGGGCGTATCCAACCTAGCTGGGAGTATGAAGGACTGATATGATCATACAACCGTATATTGCATACGTATCTAACGCAAGCATTCATCACTAGCTCGAGGCATCTCGAATTTTCACTACTTGTGCCGTGTTGAACTACATCACAGTAGTAAAGATTAGGCAAGACTAGTGTTTGGAATAATTTTTGCTTAACATGGGTTGGAAATGTTTTTCTAAATTTTTGAATTGCATGTAGGGAGGAGAGCGATTTCCGACAAACTGTGACTGTTTGTTCTTCCTTGTTTAGGTGTTCATCCAAGATTATTCCAAGGTCTTTTACTGTTTTTGGTATGGTAGTTGGGTACCATTGAGGAGTATTTGAGGGACTGTTTCGCGAAAGTACCGACTGATTAACTTTGGATGAGATATAAGTATGACCTGTGATTTCTTGGGTTTTAGTTTCAGACCTAGGTTCTGTGCCCATCGAGAAACAGAGCAAAGATCTGCGTTCATACTCGCTACTGCGTCAGCAATGTTCTTGGGGCTTGCACTTACGTACAGTTGGATGTCGTCGGCATATAGATGGTAGTTGCAGGAGTGAATCACTGGAGAAATATCATTAATGTACAGTGAGAAGAGTAATGGACCAAGGACGGAGCCTTGGGGAACTCCAGAGCGCACGTTTTGCCATGATGACTTTTCCGACCCACAAATGACTTGTTGACTTCTGTTTTTGAGGTAGCTGTCGAACCAGTGTATTGCGCTGTTTGAGAAATTCAGCTGCTTCATTTTAATTAGTAATATATCAAAGTCAACTGTATCAAAAGCCTTGCTAAAGTCAAGCAGTGTTAGGATGGTAGCTTCACGTCTGTCCATAGCATGTTTAATGTCATTAGTTACTTTGATTAATGCAGTTGCTGTACTATGGTGCTTTCGAAAGCCTGACTGATAATTGTCGTGGATGTTATGAGTTTTGAGGTAATCCGTCAGCTGTTCATGGACGATGTATTCTAGGGCTTTAGATATTGCAGGTAGTATGCTGATCGGCCTGTAGTCACCTGGCGACTTAGGGTTGTCAGTCTTGGGTATAGGTTGAATTAAACTTTGCTTCCACTCAGTAGGATATGTACTACTGACAAGAGACAGGTTGAAGATGTCTGTGATAACTGGAGTAATAGTGTTTACGACATTCTTAATCATGCCAATGCTCACTCCATCATTTCCTACTGCCTCTGAAGAGATTCTCATAATTGCATATAATTGCGTATACATATATTATTACTATTATTTTTTATTTATTTAATTATTTAATAAAAATAATTTTGTCGAATTTTGTCTTAGTATATTTTGTAGAATTGATTTTTTAGATTATAGTTTATTGGTAATGTAATTGTTTTATGAAATATTATTTTAAATTTTTAAAAGTAGATTTTATTTATTGTACCTTTTGTATCAGGGTTTATCAAAATTTTAGTATTTATTTTACTTCTCTCGATTTGGGTTGATTTATAAATAATTTATAGTTAATGTGTCATAATTATTATTAAATTATTTATAGAAATGAGATGTTAATTGTTTCCCAAGATATCTAGTTTCTTAAGAAAAAATTTAATTTTTTGAAGTTAATTGTTTTTATTTAATTTTTTAAGTATAAATGTTAACTTATTTATTCTTTAAGGGATGAGCTTTGAAGTTAATAACCTATAATTTGTTTTATAAAATATAATAGTAAGCTTTAAACCAGCTATCTTTAAGATTCCTTTTTAGTTCATTATTTTTTATTTTGATTTTATAATTATTTTAGGTTTTTTATTAAGATTATTTATTTAATTTTAAAATTTTTGTAATAATGATAGAATTAGTATATTTATTTCTATATAATTTTTACCTTGTGAATTTATTATAAGGAACTAGGCAAAATTGATTTCCGCCTGTTTATCAAAAACATGTCCTCTTGAAAATACTTTGAGGTCTGGCCTGCTCACTGAGCAGATTTTTAAAGAGCCGCGTTATTGTGACCGTGCAAAGGTAGCATAATCATTAGTCTCTTAATTAGTGGCTGGAATGAATGGCTTGACGAGAAATCAACTGTCTCTTAATAAATTTTTGAATTTAACTTTTGAGTCAAAAGCCTTAAATTTTTCTTTAGGACAAGAAGACCCTATGGAGCTTAACATTTTATTTTTATATAGTTTTTTGTTTGTCTTTCTATATTTAATGATGATGTTTTGTTGGCGTGACATGAAGAATAAATAAACTCTTCATTATAATATCATTTATTTATGTTTGTTGTTTTGATCCATAATTTATAATCATAAGATTAAGTTACCTTAGGGATAACAGCGTAATTGTTTTTGAGAGCTCATATCGACAAAGCAGATTGCGACCTCGATGTTGGATTAAGAAAAATTTTGGGTGCAGTAGCCCAGTGATTAGGTCTGTTCGACCTTCAAATTCTTACATGATCTGAGTTCAGACCGGCGTGAGCCACGTCGGTTTCTATCCTAAGATTATTGATTCATATTAGTACGAAAGGACCATATGGTTAAAATATTTTTTATTTTATTGATTAATATTAATTAAATTACTATTTTGACAGATTAATGTATTGAATTTAGAATTCATTTATGTAGATTTTTCTACAAATAGTATTGATACTTTATGTTTTATTTATGTTTATTTTGAAGTTTCTTTTATTGGTTATTGTTGTTTTAATTAGTGTTGCTTTTTTAACTTTATTAGAGCTAAGGTTTTAGGTTACATCCAAATTCGAAAGGGCCCAAATGAAGTAGGTTTTGTAGGAATTCCTCAGCCCTTTAGTGATGCTATTAAGTTAATTTGTAAGGAGCAGCCAATTCCTATTATATCTAATTATTTACTTTATTATTTTTCTCCTGTTTTTAATTTAATAATTTCCTTGGCTGTTTGAGTAATTTTCCCTTACTTGACTTATATGTGTTCTTTTTCTTATGGATTTTTGTTTTTTATGTTGTACTAGATTAGGTGTTTATACTGTTATAATTGCTGGTTGGTCTTCTAATTCAAATTATTCTTTATTAGGTTCTCTTCGTTCTGTTGCTCAAACAGTTTCATATGAAGTTAGTTTGGCTTTAATTTTATTATCTTTAATTATTTTAATTGGTAGTTTTAACATGTTTGATTTTATAAATTACCAGCTTTATTGTTGATTTATTATTATTTCTTTTCCTTTAGCTTTAGCTTGTTTTGCTTCTTGTTTAGTTGAAACTAACCGTACTCCTTTTGACTTTGCCGAAGGTGAATCTGAGTTAGTTTCAGGTTTTAATATTGAATATGGTGCAGGTGGATTTACTTTAATTTTTTTAGCTGAGTATACAAGAATTGATTTTATAAGAATATTATTAGCTTTAATTTCTTTAGGTGGTGATTTTTATTCTTTTATATTTTTTATTAAGCTTGCTGTAATGTCCTTTGGGTTTATTTGAGTTCGGGGAACATTACCACGTTTTCGTTATAAGTTAATGTACTTAGCTTGAAAAAGTCTTTTGCCTTTATCTTTAATTTTGTTTATTTTCTTTGTCGGTTTAAAGTTTTTATTTATTTCATATATTTAGTGAAATTTTTTAAGAAAAGTTAATAGAAGAGTTAAACTTCTAGTTTTATGTTTTCAAAACATATGCTTTTCCTAAGCTAATTAACTTATTATTCCTTAATTAGTTTATCTCATGCGTTTGCAATATGTACATTAATTAAGAAGTATGTAAAGTAGATAATTGTTAAGATTTGTCCTGTTATAATGTAAGGTTCTTCAACAGGTCGTTTACCAATTCATGTTAAAAGCATACAACAACTACTATAATTCAGAATAAAATTTGATTAATAGGATAGAATTGAATACCTCGAAATGGTGTTTTATTATAAAATGGTAAAATTATTAAGATTCTAATTGATAAGAATAGTGCAATAACACCCCCTAGCTTAATAGGGATTGATCGTAGAATTGCATATGCAAATAAGAAATATCATTCTGGTTCGATATGGACGGGAGTTACTAATGGGTTAGCAGGTACAAAATTATCTGGATCCCCTAGAAGGTAAGGATTAATCAAGCATAAAATAATTAATAATGATGTTATTAATACAAATGTAATAGAGTCCTTGAAAGTAAAGTATGGGTGAAACGGGATTTTTTCAATATCTCCATTTAGTCCTAAAGGGTTATTAGACCCTGTTGGGTGGAGGAAAAATAAATGAATTGCTGCCATGGCAGCAATAATAAACGGTAGTACAAAATGGAATGTAAAGAATCGGTTTAATGTTGCATTATCAACAGCAAACCCTCCTCATACCCTTTGAACTAAATCTGTTCCTAAATATGGAGTTGCTGATAATAAATTAGTAATTACTGTCGCACCTCAGAATGATATTTGACCTCAAGGTAAAACGTATCCTATAAATGCAGTTGCTATAACTAAGAATAGAAATACTGTACCAATTATTCAGGTGTGCATGTATATGTAGGATCCGTAGTAAATACATCATCCTACATGTAAATAAATACAAATAAAAAATATAGAAGCTCCATTTGCGTGTAAGGTTCGAATAATTCAACCATTATTTACGTCTTGGCAGATGTGAACTACACTACTAAACGCTATTTCAATATTTGATGTATAATGTATGGCTAAAAATAGTCCAGTTACAATTTGAATTACTAAACATAGTCCTAGTAGGGACCCAAAATTTCATCAAAATGAAATATTTGTTGGTGCAGGTAAATCAACTAAAGAGTTATTAATGATTTTAATTAAAGGATGTCTTAATCGTAAGGGTTTATTCATTAGTAAATTATCTTATTTTACGAATAGGCCCCTGGTTAATATTGGTGATTTTAACAACTGCTAATAGTGCCAAAAATAAATAAAGTATTATTATTATTGTAATAATAAATGTTGGTCTATTATATAGTTTTTCTAAAGATATTATTATTTCTTGATAATTGATTGAATTATCAATATTTATAGTTTCAGTATTTTTGAAAAAGTCTATAAATATTGTTATATCTAGAATAATTATTATTGATATAATTAATACTCATATAGTTAAGGTAATAATTGTTGTAATTGATTTAGGTTGAAATATTTCGTTTGATGCAATTCTCGTAATATAAATAAATAGAACTAATATACCACCAAGAAACGTCAAAAATAAAATATATGATAATCAATATCTTTCCATTATTGTTCCTGTTATTAGCCCGACTAAAAAAGTTTGTAGGATAATGAAAAGCATTATTGATATTGGTTGTCTTAATTTAATAAAATTAATATTTATTACGTTTGATAGTGATATAATTATTATTTTGATCATTTCAGGGGTTAGTTTATTAAAATATCGGTTTTGGGGACCGATGATGGAAAGCTTTTCCACCTCTGAAGTTTTAAAAGTGGGGGCTGAACTTATTTCCAGTTTACAAGACCGGCGTTTTAAAACTAATGTTTATATTCTCTGTCTTTACTTCTTTATTGATTTATTTTGCTGGTGTTTATGTTTCTTCCTCTAAACGTAAGCATTTATTAATGGTTCTTTTGAGATTAGAATATATTGTTCTTTCTTTATTTATATTAATTTTTGTTTTTCTTATTGAGTTTGATTATGATTATTTTTTCCTGTTATTTTTTTTGTTTTTTCTGTTTGTTAAGGTGCTTTAGGTCTTTCTATTTTAGTTTCACTAATTCGTTCTCATGGGAATGATTTTTTTAATTCTTTTGGTCTATCTTTATGTTAAAGTATTTATTTATAACAATTTTTTTGATCCCTCTACGTTTGGTTAATAATTGTTGATGATTGGTTCATTCTTTAATGTTTATGTCTAGTTTTGTTTTTATGGTTTGTGTTTATTCATATGCGGATTTGAATATGATTAGACAATATTTTGGTGTTGATTATTTTTCTTTTAGTTTGATTTTGCTTAGTTTTTGAATTTGTTCTTTAATAATTACTGCTAGAGGTTCAGTTTATTTAAGTTCTTATCATTCTAATTTTTTTGTCTTTATAGTCTTAATTTTAATGATTATGCTTTATTGTTCTTTTGCTAGATTGAGTCTTGTTTCTTTTTATATTTTTTTTGAGGCTAGATTAGTTCCTACTTTACTTTTGATTTTAGGTTGAGGTTATCAACCTGAACATTTACAGGCTGGTGTTTATTTAATTTTTTATACTCTGGTTGCTAGATTGCCTTTATTATTAGTTTTATTTAGGGTTTATGATTTTTCTAATACTTTGTATTTTCCTTTATTGGTTGATTTTCGTTCTTATTATTTTATATTTTATGTGTTTATAATTCTTGCCTTTTTAGTTAAGATGCCGATATTTTTGGTTCATTTATGGCTTCCTAAGGCTCATGTTGAGGCCCCTATTTCAGGTAGAATGATTCTTACTGGTGTTATATTAAAGTTAGGTGGTTATGGTATTTTTCGTCTTAAGAAGGTTATTTCTTATTTGGGTTTAAAGTTTAATTATTTTTGATTGTCTTTAGGCTTATCTGGTGGGGCTTTTGTTAGATGTATTTGTTCTCGTCAGGTTGATTTAAAGTCTTTAATTGCATATTTTTCTGTTGCTCATATAAGAATAGTTATTGGAGGATTGATGACTATGAATTGATGGGGTTGTATAGGTTCTCTTTCTTTAGTGGTTGGTCATGGTTTGTGTTCTTCTGTTTATTTTGTTTATCTAATATTATTTATGAGCTTTTAGGTAGACGAAGATTATTAATTAACAAGGGTATAATTAATTTGATACCAAGAATGGCTTTATGATGATTCCTTTTGAGCTCATCTAATATAGCTGCTCCTCCTTCTTTAAATTTGGTAGGTGAACTTAGATTATTAAATAGAATTATGTCTTGATCTTCTTTTAGATTTTTTCCTTTAATTTTTTTGTCTTTTTTTAGAGCTGTTTATACTTTATACATGTATTCTTATTCTCAACATGGTAATTATTATTCTGGTGTTTATACTTGTTCTCCTGGTTATTTTCGTGAATATCATCTTTTACTTTTACATTGATTACCTTTAAATATTCTTTGTTTAAAGGGGGAGTATTTTTTTTAGGTTGCTTAAGTATTTTAATTAAAAATGTTGTTTTGTGGAATCAATGATATGAATTTTATCATCTTAGGCCGTGAATTTGTTTTCTATTTGTTCTTTGAGGTTTTTTTCTTAATTATTTTCTAGAACTGTAATTTTTATTTTGGGTATTTATTATTTAATAATTGACTATAGAGTTTTTGTTGAATGAGAACTTCTTAATTTAAATGGTTCTATGGTTGTTATGACTTTAATTTTGGATTGAATGTCTTATTTTTTTAATATTTTTTATGTATATTTCTTCTTTGGTTATTTATTATAGAGAGGACTATATATCGGGAGAAAAAAATATAAATCGTTTTATTATTATTGTTTTAATATTTATTCTTTCTATAGGTTTTTTAATTATTAGTCCTAATTTGATTAGAATTTTATTAGGATGGGATGGTTTAGGTTTAGTTTCTTATTGTTTAGTTATTTATTACCAAAATGTGAAATCTTATAGTGCGGGTATATTTACTGCACTTTCTAATCGTATTGGTGATGTTGCTATTTTAAATTCTATTGCTTGAATATTAAATTTTGGTGGTTGAAATTACATTTATTATTATGATTTTATTTCTAATTCTTTTGAAATAAAGCTTATTACTATATTAATTGTTTTAGCAGCTATAACTAAAACAGCTCAAATTCCCTTTTCTTCTTGGCTTCCTGCTGCTATAGCTGATCCTACTCCTGTTTCTGCTTTGGTTCATTCTTCTACTCTTGTTACTGCTGGGGTTTATTTATTAATTCGTTTCAGACCAATATTAGATACTTATAATTGTGGTTGATTTTTGCTTTTAATTGGTTGTATAACTATATTTATGGCTGGTTTGGCGGCGAATTTTGAATTTGATTTGAAGAAAATTATTGCTCTTTCTACTTTAAGACAACTGGGTTTAATAATAAGAATTTTGGCTATGGGTTACCCCAAACTTGCATTTTTTCATTTATTAGCCCATGCTTTATTTAAGGCTTAATTGTTTATGTGTGCAGGTTCAATAATTCATAATTTAAAGGATTCTCAGGACATTCGTTTTATAGGTTCTATTGTTAATTTTATGCCTTTAACTTCAGTTTGTTTTAATGTTTCTAGTTTGTCTTTGTGTGGTATACCATATTTCGCTGGTTTTTATTCAAAGGATTTAATTCTTGAAATGGTTTGTTTAAGATGAATTAATTGTTTAATTTTTTCTTTTTTTCTTTTCTACTGGCTTAACTGCTTCTTATTCTTTTCGTCTTTTTTATTATTCAATGTCTGGTGATAATATTTTTTATTCTACATTTTCTTTTGATGATAAGGGTTATTATATTTCGTTTGGTATAATTGGTTTATTATTTGTTGCTGTTTTTGGTGGCAGTCTTTTGTCTTGATTAATTTTTCCTATTCCTCATGTTATTGCTTTGCCCCATTATTTAAAGTTTTTAACTATTACTGTAGTTGTTTTGGGTGCTTATTTAGGTTATCTTATTTCTAAGTTTGATTTTTCTCAAAATTTATTTTCTTTAAGTATACTTTCTTATGTCAGATTTGCTGGTTCTATGTGGTTTATACCTTTTCTTTCAACTAAGTTTATTAGATATATTCCTTTAAAATTGGGTTATTATTCATCTAAATCATTTGATTATGGTTGGGGTGAATTATTTGGTGGTCAAGGTAAATATAGACTATTTATTTATTTAATTGGTTATATACAATGTTGATATGATTCTAATTTTAAGATTTGTCTTTTAACTTTAATTTTTTGAATGTTTATTTTGGTGGTATTATTTTTCGTTTACTTAAATAGCTTATGATTAGAGTGTAACACTGAAGATGTTAAGGAAGTATTTTTACTTTTAGGTATTTATAAATATACATATATTATTTTTACAGTGAAAATGTAATGTTTTATTTAAACTATATAAATTTTAGATATGTTAACGGAATTTAACCGCTAATATAAAAAGTTAGCAGCTTTCATATTGACTTTACATTTCCTTAATTGGAACTTTATAGTTCAATTATATTATTAACAGTAATACGCCTCTGTTTGGCTTCAATTAATAAGAAATAGGGTATTTTATTTACCAACCTTCCAGGTCGAAACTGACTGCAATATTTCGCTTCTTATTCTATTTAAGGTTGATTGATTATATCAATACTTTTTGAATGCAACCCAAATGTTATAGTTAACTACAACCCTTTATTCTGCTCATTGTAAGGCTCCTTGATTTCATTCATGGTATAGTCCTCCTAGTAATACTATAATAAAAAATATTGTTGATATTGTTCAGATTATAATATCAGAAGTATTAAAAATAATTACAATTGGAAGGATTAGTGCTATTTCTACGTCAAAAATTAAGAAAATTACTGCAATTAAGAAGAATCGAAGTGAGAAGGGTATTTGTGCTGATCTTTTTGGGTCAAATCCACACTCAAATGGTGATCTTTTTTCTCAGTCATTAATTAATTTTTTTGATAGTGTTGTTGCAAGGATTATAACAATTATTGGAATAATAAATCTAATAAAAATTCTTGTAGATAAAATTAGGATTGTTTTTCTTGATTAATATCAAGCTTTTTGATTGGAAGTCAAATGTACTATTTATACTAGAAAAACAATTATCTACCTTATCAATAAATAGAGATGTATAAGGATAATCACACTACGTCCACAATGTGTCAATATCATGCTGCTGCTTCAAATCCAAAGTGGTGTCTTGGTGAGTATTGGATTATTGAATGTCGAAGTAGACATGTTGATAAGAAGATTGTTCCGTTAATTACATGTAGCCCATGGAATCCTGTTGCAACAAAGAATGTTGATCCATAAACTGCGTCTGCAATGGTGAAGGGTGCTTCTCAATACTCATATGCTTGAAGTATAGTGAAGTATAGTCCTAGTAATACTGTGAAGCATAGTCCTTGTAATGCTTGAGTATGATTAGATTCTATTAAACTATGATGTGCTCATGTTACTGTTACTCCTGATGCTAAAAGAATAGCTGTATTAAGTAATGGAATTTGTATAGGATTAAAAGGTTGGATTCCTATTGGAGGTCATAATATTCCTAGTTCGATAGTAGGTGCTAGTCTTCTTCTAAGAAATGCTCAGAGAAATGAAACGAAGAATAGTACTTCTGATGCAATAAATAAAATTATCCCTCTTTGTAATCCAATTGATACAAATCCTGTATGTAGTCCTTGGTATGTTCCTTCTCGTACTACATCTCATCATCATTGGATTATAGTTAGTAAGGTAATTCCAAATCCAATTATGAATAAGTTAATGTTAAATAGGTGAAATCATTTTGCTAATCCTGATACTAAAACTGTTGCTCCAATTGCTCCTGTTAATGGTCAAGGTCTGTAATCTACTAAGTGGAATGGGTGGTTTGAGTGAGTTGTTAACATAGGTTTAGTATACTTCTCTAGAGTATAAAGTTCTTAAAATTGAGAAAACATAAGCTTGAATTATTGCTACTGCTGATTCTAGAATTAATAGAAGTATTTGTCCAATAATTAATAGTGAAATTAAGTTTATTGCTATAGATGGTCCTGTATTTCCTAGTAATGTTAATAGTAAGTGTCCTGCAATTATATTTGCTGCTAGTCGTAGTGCTAATGTACCCGGTCGAATGACATTTCTAATTGTTTCAATTAATACTATAAATGATATTAATGCAGGCGGTGTTCCTTGAGGAACAAGGTGTGTAAATATATGATTGGTATGATTAATTCATCCAAATAACATAAATCTTAATCATATAGGTAGAGCGATTGCAAATGTTAATGCTAAATGTCTTGTTCTAGTAAAAATGTAAGGGAATAATCCTATGAAATTATTAAA
The DNA here is from genome assembly GCF_023864275.1 of Schistocerca cancellata. Classification (NCBI taxonomy): domain Eukaryota; kingdom Metazoa; phylum Arthropoda; class Insecta; order Orthoptera; family Acrididae; genus Schistocerca; species Schistocerca cancellata. The sequence goes on from NC_064629.1 coordinate 266,750,163, forward strand.
TAGTATTATAATAAAGATTGAAATGAAGGTGAATGTTGTTCCATTAAATGATTTTGTCCTAGTAATGTTTTAAATTCATTGTGTAAGGTCAAGTTTAGTTTATTTTAAATAATATTAATTCGTGATGGTGTAAGTCAAAACATTGATGGGATTAATAATAATCCTAAGAATGTTCTAGTTCAATTTAATGATAAATTGAAGATATTAGTTGATGGGTCAAATGTTGAAAATAAGTATGTTATCACTTTCAATTTAAGTTTTTTATATCAATTGTTCTTTTTTCTGCTCTTTTAATAAGATTTGGTTTAAACGAAAAAAGTTTATTTGATTAAATAAAATTAATGTAGCCGAAAATATAATGAATAGGGAGAATCATATGAGAGGGGATATTTGAGGGATTTGGATTAAATTTCCCCATCAGAAGTAGTCGTTAATTTACTATTTTTTGGTTTAAGAGACCATTACTTACTTTCAGTCATCTGATGTATTTCAAGGTGTACTAATTGTTTAGTTATTTTAGATTGACACTCTAATGTTATATATTTTAGCTAACTCCTTAGATTATCTTAGATAATCACTTGATAAATAAGTTTACTGAAGTTCTTTCAATTACAATTGGTATGAATCTGTGGTTCGCTCCATAGATTTCTGAGCATTGTCCAAAGAACAATCCAGGTCAGTTTATTGTAAATGCTCCTTGGTTTAGTCGACCTGGCGTTGCGTCAATTTTAACCCCTAATGCAGGTACTGCTCATGGGTGTAGAACGTCTGATGCTCTTGTTAATACTCGTACTTCCGTATTTATTGGTAGAATTGTTCGGTTATCTACATCTAGGAGTCGAAATCCGTCATATAATAGGTCTTGTTCTGGTGTTATATAAGTGTCAAATTCTACATCTATAAAGTCTGAATATTCATATCTTCAGTATCATTGTCGTCCAATTGTTTTAATTGTGATTATTGCATCTACTGAATCATCAAGTAAATATAGTAGTCGTAATGATGGGAGTGCAATGAAAATTAGTGTAACTGCTGGCAGTGCTGTTCAGATTGTTTCAATTAAATGTCCGTGAAGTATGTTTCGGTTTGTATAGGCAATAAATAATATATAACTTAGAGCATAACCTACAATTACTGTAATTAATAATAATACAACTATAGTATGATCATGGAAGAATGATAGTTGCTCCATTAATGGGGAAGCTCCATCTTGAAGGGATAAATTTGATCATGTTGCAATTAATAAATTTTCTAATAAAAGGTCAAACCTTTATTTGTAGAGCTTAAATCTACTGCACTAATCTGCCATATTAGAATCTAGAAATTATTGGTAGTTCTGAGTAGCTGTGTTCTGCAGGCGGGTTATTTTGTAATCATTCTGTTGATCTTCTTATATTAGCTCTAAATATGATGAACCAAAAATATCGGCAACTTAACTAAAAAGGCAAGAATTATAAACACATAAAATATAAAATAATAAGAACCAAAATCAACCAATAAAGGAAAATACAAAGTATTAGAAAAATCATAAACCCTAAATAAAACTAATAATAAAGGCAATCTAGCAACCAGAATAAAAAAAATTAAATAAACACCAGCCTGTAAACGTTTAGGTTGATAACCTCAACCTAAAATCAAAAGTAAAGTAGGAACTAATCTAGCCTCAAAAAAAATATAAAAAGAAACAAGACTCAATCTAGCAAAAGAACAATAAAGCATAATCATTAAAATTAAGACTATAAAGACAAAAAAAATAGAATGATAAGAACTTAAATAAACTGAACCTCTAGCAGTAATTATTAAAGAACAAATTCAAAAACTAAGCAAAATCAAACTAAAAGAAAAATAATCAATACCAAAATATTATCTAATCATATTCAAATCCGCATATGAATAAACAAAAACCATAAAAACAAAACTAGACATAAACATTAAAGAATGAACCAATCATCAACAATTATTAACCAAACAAAGAGGGATCAAAAAATAGTTATAAATAAATACTTTAACATAAAGATAGCCCAAAAGAATTAAAAAAAACCTTCCCATGAGAACGAATTATTGAAACTAAAATAGAAAGACCTAAAGCACCTTCACAAACAGAAAAAACCAAAAAAATAACAGGAAAAAATAATCATAATCAAACTCAATAAGAAAAACAAAAATTAATATAAATAAAGAAAGAACAATATATTCTAATCTCAAAAGAACCATTAATAAATGCTTACGTTTAGAGGAAAAAACATAAACACCAGCAAAATAAATCAATAAAGAAGTAAAGACAGAGAATATAAACATTAGTTTTAATAGTTTAAAAAAACGCTGGTCTTGTAAACCGGAAATAAATTCAGCCCCCACTTTTAAAACTTCAGAGGTGGAAAAGCTTTCCATCATCGGTCCCCAAAACCGATATTTTAATAAACTAACCCCTGACATGATCAAAATAATAATTATATCACTATCAAACGTAATAAATATTAATTTTATTAAATTAAGACACCCAATATCAATATTGCTTTTCATTATCCTACAAACTTTTTTAGTCGGGCTAATAACAGGAACAATAATGGAAAGACATTGATTATCATATATTTTATTTTTAACGTTTCTTGGTGGTATATTAGTTCTATTTATTTATATTACGAGAATTGCATCAAACGAAATATTTCAACCTAAATCAATTACGATAATTATTACCTCAACTATATGAGTATTTATTATATCAATATTAATTATTCTAGATATAACAATAATTATAGACTTTTTCAAAAATACTGAAACTACAAATATTGATAACTCAATCAATTATCAAGAAATAACAATATCTTTAGAAAAACTATATAATAGACCAACATTTATTATTACAATAATATTAATAATTTATTTATTTTTGGCACTATAAGCAGTTGTTAAAATCACTAATATTAACCAAGGGCCTATTCGTAAAATAAGATAATTTACTAATGAATAAACCCTTACGATTAAGACATCCTTTAATTAAAATCATTAATAACTCTTTAGTTGATTTACCTGCACCAACAAATATTTCATTTTGATGAAATTTTGGGTCCCTACTAGGACTATGTTTAGTAATTCAAATTGTAACCCGACTATTTTTAGCTATACATTATACAACAAATATTGAAATAGCGTTTAGTAGCGTAGTTCACATCTGCCGAGACGTAAATAATGGTTGAATTATTCGAACCTTACATGCAAATGGAGCTTCTATATTTTTTATTTGTATTTATTTACATGTAGGACGAGGAATTTACCACGAATCCTACATATACATTCACACCTGAATAATTGGTACAGTAATTCTTTTCTTAGTTATAGCAACCACATTTATAGGATACGTTTTACCTTGAGGTCAAATATCATTCTGAGGTGCGACAGTAATTACTAATTTATTATCAGCAATTCCATATTTAGGAACAGATTTAGTTCAATGGGTATGAGGAGGGTTTGCTGTTGATAATGCAACATTAAACCGATTCTTTACATTCCATTTTGTACTACCGTTTATTATTGCTGGCATGGCAGCAATTCATTTATTTTTCCTCCACCAAACAGGGTCTAATAACCCTTTAGGACTAAATGGAGATATTGAAAAAATCCCGTTTCACCCATACTTTACTTTCAAGGACTCTATTACATTTGTATTAATAACATCATTATTAATCATGATGAACTGAATCATTGATGAATCCTTACCTTCTAGGGGATCCAGATAATATTGTACCTGCTAACCCATCAGTAACTCCCGTCCATATCCAACCAGAATGATATTTCTTATTTGCATATGCAATTCTATGATCAATCCCTAATAAGCTAGGGGGTGTTATTGCACTATTCTTATCAATTTGAATCTTAATTATTTTACCATTTTATAATAAAACACCATTTCGAGGTATTCAATTCTATCCTATTAACCAAATTTTATTCTGAATTATAGTAGTTGTTGTATGCTTATTAACATGAATTGGTAAACGACCAGTTAAAGAACCTTACATTATAACAGGACAAATCTTAACAATTATCTACTTTACATACTTCTTAATTAATGTACATATTGCAAACGCATGAGATAAACTAATTAAGGAATAATAAGTTAATTAGCTTAGGAAAAGCATATGTTTTGAAAACATAAAACTAGAAGTTTAACTCTTCTATTAACTTTTCTTAAAAAATTTAACTAAATAAATGAAATAAATAAAATCTTTAAACCGACAAAGAAAATAAACAAATTTAAAGATAAAGGCAAAAAACTTTTTCAAGCTAAGTACATTAACTTATCGTAACGAAAACGTGGTAATGTTCCCCGAACTCAAATAAACCCAAAGGACATTACAGCAAGCTTAATAAAAAATATAAAAGAATAAAAATCACCACATAAAAAAATTAAAGCTAATAATATTCTTATAAAAACAATTCCTGTATACTCAGCTAAAAAAATTTAAGTAAATCCACCTGCACCATATTCAATATTAAAACCTGAAACTAACTCAGATTCACCTTCGGCAAAGTCAAAAGGAGTACAGTTAGTTTCAGCTAAACAAGAAGCAAAACAAGCTAAAGCTAAAGGAAAAGAAATAATAATAAATCAACAATAAAGCTGGTAATTTATAAAATCAAACATGTTAAAACTACCAATTAAAATAATTAAAGATAATAAAATTGAAGCCAAACTAACTTCATATGAAATTGTTTGAGCAACAGAACGAAGAGAGCCTAATAAAGAATAATTTGAATTAGAAGACCAACCAGCAATTATAACAGTATAAACACCTAATCTAGTACAACATCAAAAAAACAAAAATCCATAAGAAAAAGAACACATATAAGTCAAGTAAGGGAAAATTACTCAAACAGCCAAGGAAATTATTAATTTAAAAACAGGAGAAAAATAATAAAGTAAATAATTAGATATAATAGGAATTGGCTGCTCCTTACAAATTAACTTAATAGCATCACTAAAGGGCTGAGGAATTCCTACAAAACCTACTTTATTTGGGCCCTTTCGAATTTGGATGTAACCTAAAACCTTACCCTCTAATAAAGTTAAAAAAGCAACACTAATTAAAACACAAATAACTAATAAAAGAAAATTCAAAATAAACATAAATAAATCATAAAGTATCAATACTATTTGTAGAAAAAATCTACATAAATGAATTCTAAATTCAACACATTAATCTGTCAAAATAGTAATTTAATTAATATTAATCAATAAAATAAAAAGTATTTTAACCATATGGTCCTTTCGTACTAATATGAATCAATAATCTTAGGATAGTAGCATGTAGGTAGCATGTAGGTACCACCATTGAACAATTACAAGCCCATTTTTAAAACTTTCCAATAACACCTCGCATGTCGTAGTCACTTGATCGGAGTAGGTGGATTGAATAGAGTTTAGAGTTTGTCGGAATAGGGCGATTTATGAACTTTTACCACGTTGCGTGTACACTCCCAGATAGAACTTTGGAGGCTAGATCTTCCCACACAGTTTTCCAGTAGTACTATGACCGTTCAACACTCTTTTACTCCCAACTGGAGACCCACGAAGTGTGGTAGCGATGTCGTTGACTCTGTTCACTTTCAGGTCACCATGTAGGAGGTAGCTGGTGTCGAGGTAAAACCGACGCGGGAAGTTCAGCATATAGGGGTTGCTACTGATTTGGACTGGGGCATCGGGTGATTTTGGCTGGAATTTATGAAATAATGTTGCTGTTGGACTGCAAGAACCTTTTTCAGACATGGCTTTGGTACGTTTGATGAAACGCACTGCGCATTTGGCATGTAAGTCTATTAACCCCAGCCCTCCAGCTTGCATCAGGGTGCAAGTTTGAGCAGAAACTTTGAAGATGTTCCCCCTCCACGGCATCCAAGACATGTTCTGCTTAATCGCACACGCAGTTTGTTTGGACACGGGCAGTACTTGAGCCTGATACCAGGCCTTCACTATGGTATAGGTGTTCATGATCTCCACCCTTTCGTGAAGTTCCAATGTTGTGACAGAGTGTATTCCGGCTACCGCACTGATTTTATGCAGCGTGGTACGCCACTTGAGCGCCTCCATTCTCCACGGGTTATCCGTCATTACCACTCCGAGGACTTGGTGCTGTGTCCGGTCACAGAACCAGTTCCGCTGAATATACCACCCGCGACGTGTGAGGGGGAGTAACTCTGTCTTTGTAGGACTTACCATCGCTCCTGTTGCCTTCTCAAACTGGTGGATTATAGTGTATAGCCTGTCTACTTCTGCTAGCTATTCCACGAAAACGGCGAGGTCATCGGCATATTCCCTGCAAATCAACTGGTCGTTGCTTATCGTGATCCTCTGGCATTCGTGGAATATATGTCGGAGAAGCGGATTTAATGCTATGGCGTACAAAGGCATCGACAGTGGGCATCCTCGCCCTATTGACCTAAGATCGGGATTTTGTCACTAGGGCAGCCATTGACGATGACTCTCGCAATGACATTCCCAAACATATTCTGAATAACGGTCATGAACTTCATCCCAAATCCCAGTCCGGTCATTACCTTCATCAGATAAGAGTGATTAATTCTGTCAAACGAATTTTGAATGTCGGTAAGTAAGATAGCTGCGTTTCTCATCCTTTCACTTTTGACATATTCGATACAGTGTCTGTATGCCAGAACAGCCTCGAATGTATTTTCATCCCTATTGCCCACATTTGGTGTTGACTGACAAACTTTGGCAGTACATGCTTCAAACTACTGGCGACACACCGCACCATTATTTTATAGTCGCTGTTGAGCAATGCGATTGGTCGTAGACTGTTAATGTTCAGCGTCGCCTTTGACTGTGGAACGAGCGTAATGCAGCCTTCCTCAAATGTTGGTGGTATTTCGATTCCATTCTGGACTTCATTGGCAACGTGGATGACAGTGTCACTTAAGGTGTTAAAATATTTAGCATAAAATTCAACAGGGATCTCATCAAGTCCTGAAGGCTTTCCCTGGGACTCCCTTTGATTGCATCCTACAGGTCGACGTGTGTAGAAATCTCGTTGATGTGTAATAGGCGAGCCCTCGTTAAAACATGGGGAACGTTTCGCAGAACAGTTGCTAACGCTTCGGAGGTTACGTCGGTGGCGCGAAAAAGAAGTTCAAAAGAAGTTCAAAATAAGTGCAAATTTCTCGCCGCATCTCCTTCATTTCACGGGTTTTCCGACCGTCCATTTTCCTTCAGTCTTTTATGTATAACTTTTCGCGACGCCTGCGTTCACCGTACAAATGATATATGGAGAGCAACTCCCCATGTACAGCACAAACGTGTTGACCGCTAGTGACTGTAACCACTCCTCGCGGACCTCACGTCGTTTAAAATCTGAGATTTAAATCCCTTAAAAACCAGAAGTAGATAGGTTTGTCCCGCAACCTGCTGAACTAGAACTTGTAAACGGCTCCGATAAAACTGAGCTGTTGACCTGCGCAAGTGAGCTTTCTGACGACTGTAATTGATCAGAAACATTCGATGGTAGACATGGCTGCTGTGACCCACCATTCAAGTCTACACGTCGCACAGTGCTGCTCATGGAGTAATCTTTTCCACGTGACGTTAAACTCTTCAGCTAAAATGACGTCGTTCAAAAGACTACAATAAGCTTCCAGGTGATTTTGCGACATGGGGGCCGATCACGAGGCAACGTTATTTGGCAAAAGTAACTGCAATGACCCGAGAAGATGACTGGTATGATTTCTGTGGCGAAGTGTAGGCGAGAATTACATCCAGTCTAGCCGACTATGGCCTATGTTGTAAAAATAGGTATAGTGGCTTATGTCTGGATTCAAGATAAGCCACATATCTTTAGGCCGGAAAATGTCGACTAGAGCACAACGCTCGGTAGATCGGTTTGGCTGTGGCATTTGATTGATATCACTGAACACTGCATTAAAATCACCACCGATGACAATTTGGTCATCGTTGCGGTGCAAAAGTTGACAAAGTTCTTGAGTACAAAAGTGCCTTCTTACCTGCCTATCGTCAGTCGGGGCGTAAAATTTTACACAGACAATGTTGTTTATTGTGCAAGCAGTCACGTGGTCTTTAAGCAAGAATTCAACGTATTTGACATGAATATTTAGCCATGTTTAAATAGCACTGCCTGTCTCCATTCACGGGTCTACATTTGCAATAACAGTAAAATCAGTGATAAAATCATGGGCCTTACGGGTCATTCCTTGGAGGAATGCTGCGTGACACTCATTGTCCGGTAACAACTTCTAGGATTTTATAATTAAAGAAACCATTGAAATAAAAATCATCGACAACACTCAAAATAGGGACGGTGGCCTGCAGCTCAGCACGGCGTGCGATCCAGCGATCGCGCTGTTGTAGCGGGCGCGTCAAATGCCGAGTCAACTTATACCCGTATACGTCGATGTTGCGGGCACCAGTGAAGTCACAACCAGCAGTCATTGTGTATAAGGGGCTTACCAGGAGCCCACTCGCTGTCATGTCACTTGACATTGGGCAAGGAGAGCTTGACCGAAAACCCATGTACTGTTAATTACTTGACCAGGCTGGAAACCTGAGAACTTTTTATTCATGTAATATGTGAGTTAATGTACTCTTTGCATACCTCGATGCTCGATGCTGGCAGGCGCAAGCACACGCAACATGTGTTTAGCGCAAACGCCTAAGGCTGACTGCTCGGTACAGAAGCAGTTACATGTGTGCTTCCAAACATGTACAAACACTTTTAAATAGGATTATCAATGAATAATTTTATCTTCTAAAACCTGTGTTTATTTATTCAGCTCTCACTGTACATATCTTCATATTTAAGAAACTGTTGCTAAGAGTAACATGCATTAATATGTACTGATTTGGTGCATCGCTCCTGCTACATTACCTGGTGGCTGGCCAGTCCCAAAGCACAGACCATTAAAGCAACAGACGCCAGCGGCACAACGTGTATCAGCAAGCAGCGCACGACACACGACAGCAACTTCACGTATGCATATCATTAATTCCACATAAAGAAAGGACACCTAAGCTATTAATGTAATATTATATATGCGAATCATACACGACTACTTCACTTCACATCTGCAACGGAGCGGCGACAGTGTAATAGTACATGTTTTCCCCACACTCTCAGAAAAAGACAGTGATCTATCATCGTAACGTTGTATATACACTGAAGCGCCAAATAAATTGGTATAATCATTCGTATTCAAATATACAGATATATAAACAGGCAGAATACGGCGCTGCTGTCGGCAACACATATATAAGACGAAAAGTGTCTGGCGCAGTAGTTAGATCAATTACTGCTGCTACAATTTCAAGTTATCAATATTTAAGTGAGTTTGAAGGTGATGTTACAGTCGACGCACGAGCGATGGGACACAGCATCTCCGAGGTAGCGATGAAGTGGGGATTTTCCTGTACGACCATTTCATGAGTGTACCGTGACTATCAGGAATCCGGTAAAACATTAAATCTCCGACGTCACTGTGGCCGGAAAAAGATCCTGCAAGAAAGCGACCAACGACAGCTGAAGAGAATCAATCGTTCAACGTGACAGAAGTGCAACCCTTCCGCAAATTGCTGCACATTTCAATGCTGGGCCATTAAAAAGTGTCAGCGTGCGAACCATTCAACGAAACATCATCGAATGGGCTTTCGGAGCCGAAGGCCCACTCGTGTGCCCCTTGGTGACTACACGACACAAAGCTTTACGCTTCGCCTGGGCCCATCAACACCGGCACTTGACTGTTGATTACTGGAAACATGTTGCCTGGTTGGACAAGTCTCGTTTCAAATTATATCGAATGGATGGACGTGGACGGGTATGGAGACAACCTCATGAATCCATGGACCCTCTATGTCAGCAGGAGATTGTTCAAGCTTGTGGAGGGTCTGTAACGGTGTGGAGCGCGTGCAGTTGAAGTGATATGGGACCCCTGATACGTCTAGATACTAATATGACAGGTGACACGTACGTACGTATCCTGTCTGATCACCTGCATCCATTCATGCCCATTGCGCATTCCTACGGACTTCAGCAATTCCAGCAGGGCAATGCGACACCGCACACGTCCAGAATTGCTACAGGGTGGCCCCAGGAATACTCTTCTGACTTTAAAGACTTTCACTGGTCACCACACTCCCCAGAATTGACCATTATTGAGTATATCTGGGATGCCTTGCAACGTGCTGTTCAGAAGAGGTCTGCACCCCCTCGTTCTATTACAGATTTATGGACAGCCCTGCAGGATTCACGGTATCAGTTTCCTCCAGCACTACTTTAGGCATCAGTCGAGGCAACGCCAAGTCGTGTTGCGGCACTCCCGCGAGCTCGATGAGGCCATACACGACGCTAGGCAGGTGTACCAGTTTCTTTGGCTCTTCAGTGTCGTACTGATGTGTGATGTGACAACTTCTATTCGCATGTGAAAGTAAGCGTTGCTGGTGAAATATTATGTGTTTCGCCCACACACAGAGAATACTGCATGTTCCGTCAGTGTAATTTTATATCTGTTTATTATGCATGCCCACCAAGCGATGGTGGTGAAACATTACATGCTTTTCAGGGACACACTGCTAATAGGCACAAGTTGGCAGTTGCATCACCATCACTGTCCTGACAGTGAGTTGGGACTGGCAATAGCGTAATATTATTTGCTTATTACACACATTTATACCTGTACATAATTCCTATCGCAAGACTAGGCAGAAGCAGGTAGTTGCATCATCAGAAGCTTGAAAAGGAATGCTGCTGCCCTCTATAAAGAAACGGCGTGAATGGTTTCTGCCTACTTCAGTTCGATCATCATTAATGACTACAGTTGGAATATGAAGAGTCAGTCTGACAATGCTAATGGTGATGTTACGGGTTAGTGTCCTTATTTAACAGGTGATGGTGACAAACCGTCACCCGTCTTTGACAATGAAACTCTGGTTTTGTTGAGAAAGATTTCCAAGAATGTAAATGATGTTACGGCACATAATTGTAATGGGTAGAAATAAGAAAAAAATTTGAAACTCTTTCGCATTGTCACAAGCCAACCCAAGTCATGTCAGAGACAGAGGAATTGACACAGTAATTGACAGCCTGGTAAGAAATATAGAAAAATAAGGAGGACACATGCGGCCACTACGAACCGAGCATTACGTCAGAGCCTCACGCCAGCTCCCTTAAAATATCCCAGCTCTCCAGATCTCGTCATTTGTTGATCATTGGGCTCTATGGCATTCACAGTAATAGTATTCGATTTCATGATCATGATACTGTAGTGAATCTATGTCCTAGACCCTCCAGTACAGTCTATGAACTAGCCAAAGATGTATTCCAGACAATGGTCTTCACCTGAAGAACTTAATGCTGCTCTCTGCCTACCAATTATTATTATTATTATTATTATTATTATTGTAATTTACCATTGCATAGAGTGATTAGGGTGGACTTGTCTTATTTTTTAGATGAACGTAATTAAAAAAAACCACAAATGTGAAAGCTTTATTTAGCAAAAAAAGTATTGAATTATATTTTAACATGGTGAATAAAAGAGTATGATGAGTGACTAAAATTACTTATTGCCATTGTTCAACCACCACATAAGTATGATAAATTAGTGTTATTGATAGATGTATATGTCTATTGCGTTTGTGTGTGTGTGTGTGTGCGCACGCGCGCGCGCGGGTGTGTGTGTGTGTGTGTGTGTGTGTGTGTGTGTGTGTACGAGTGCGAGTGAGTGAGTGGTAGAGAGAGAGAGATACTTATCAATCTCATTTCTTCCTTTGCAGAAGTGTTGCAGCAGTCTCGATGTGGATTTTCCTCACTGCAGCTGGACCTGATGACGATGATGTGCTCATCATCATTTCCTCAACCTGGGCTGTGGAACTGTCAGCCACATAAGTCGCAGCCCAGGTCTTCACACTGTGGGCATCATGTGCGGAATCGTCATTCCAGTTCAGACCTATGATGTGCTGATCGCCACCTCAGACTAGGCCATGAAACTGGTAGCCTCAAACACTGCATGCTGTAGCCTTGTCACCATGGGTTGAGTCCTCACACTCATTGTGGTCATTGCTTGCAACCCCATAACCAGAACTGCAAACACTGCACCTGAAGTCATCGCCCCACCTTGGACAATCACATTTGTCATGGTCACTACATGCAACCCTGTCACCCCTGCCTAAGGCATCCTGTCTGCTGTGCTCACTTTTCAATCTATCAGCATGGCAACATCCTGGGCCTAGCAGTAACAACTGTCATTCAGCCTGCTCTGTTATGGATTACCACATATATCATGCAACCATATGCACTACTCTGTGGTTGCTGGTGCTTTCTCGAACAGAACCTTGTAATCCCACATTGAAATCACTTAAGTGAGGTATCAAGATCCTCTACATGCATACTGAACAGTACTGCTGAGGATGCCGTAATAATTAATAACCTGTGGTATCCTGCCATCAGGTGCAATGCAGTTCAGGACTGTGAGGTGACTCACCCGCCAAACAAAGCAGTAATGCTCAGGAGGAAAGCATTGTCAAAATTTGGGGGAAGGATGGAATGATATCAGAACATGTGTCATTGCAAAACAGTATGGAACTTTTATCAAGGATGTCATAATGAAGGGTTTTTTCTGATATGCAGGAGAGAGGGTATGATACGGCACTCTGTGGGGTACTCCACCTTTATGTGCAGTCACATTTTTGTGATACAGTTAAGGAGGGGGGGGGGAACAGTTTCATCTCTCTTCTCGATGGTATTGTCGGTAAAAAAAGGCATGCATTAATCTGCAGAATCCCAAAAAGGGCGATGGATATTGCTCTGAATGGTCGCTCCTAACTTGCAACTGAATCTACCTAAAACACGTGGATCTTATGGATATGAAACAACTTATGTTCGCAAATATTATAACTTCAAAGGCACCTCATTCTCCATCACAAATCCAGACCTACGAAAATTCTAAATGCAGAAACCAGATCATGGTATTCATGTCTAAGACTTGGTTGCAGGTGTGAAAAAAGCGAGCGAGGAGATGTAAAACATAATGTGGTTGGGGCACTCTACCTTTCCAAAGTAGACAGTCCGCTACCAAGACATGTAGCGTTACTGTTATTTTCCAAAGGTGAGAAGCACCACTATGTCGGGATCAAAAACATGTTCTGCCAATTTTACCCCCAACTGTCGAAATATAATGGGGCAAGGCATAGAAGCATAGAAGCCTCAGCTCTTTCACTGAGTGTGAGTGTTTACATAGATACCTTATTTACTGCTCAAACCAGGAGCTGGTACATGTGAAAACGTGCTTTGTGGATAAAAGTTCTTGAAGTTTAAGAATGCTCACCATTAGGAATGCTGACCCTTCGTTGTATACAATGACTCTGAGTGCTTACTAGTTCCTGTGGCACTATGTGAAAGTCATCCCGATGACTCTGACACCACATTCACAGAATGCATGTTCCTTATGTGGCAGCATACTTAGTCGTATGCTCATATGACTCCAATCTCAGGAAATTTGAATTATACATAATTGATAATCCTGTGAATTTGTTGCTCCCTTAGCCTAAAAACCTTGCATTGAGTGATGATGTTGCTTATAACAACAGAATTTCAATGACCTAGTCACAGGAGAATGATATCTTCTATGAACAGGCAGCTGAACGTCGTATTCGTGTTTTTCCATTGGGTATAAAAGTTCATCTAATGAGGAAGTTCCATTTTGCAGCTCACAATGCATGAAACTTTAAATATAATCTACCATGAAACATATTCATCTTTTTCCTTAATTTGAGTGGGTATGATGCATACCTTCTTGTTCAGCATTTGGGTGCTTTTGGATTGAAGGGTGCTAAGGTTAATGTCATACCAGAGAATGTAGGAAACTACATTTCATTATCCAAGTAAATTACACTGTGTATGATGCTCCACTTCCTGAATTCATTAAGATTCATGCACACGCTTCTTCTGAAACTTGCCAAAGAAATGCATCAGGATGATATGCATATCATGAGAGCCACATAGCCTGATGATGTGAAGTTTCAGCTTGTGATAAAGAAAGGGATCTATCCTTACAAATATTCAGTGTGAAGACTCCACACAAACTACATAGATTGATATAACTCCATTCACCAGCAAACTAGAAAGTACTGCTATAACTGATGCAGAGTACACACAGGAAGTGAACGTTTGGCCATAGTTCTACACCTTTCATTTAGAGGGATATAGTAAATTGTACAGATGTGCACTTGGTTGCAGACACTTCTGAGAAATTCTGGAATGTACAGATGAGTACATACTTTCTGGAGCCTGCATTCTGTTATATTGCACCAGGGCTATTATGTGACACAATGTGAGAAAATACATGTAACATCGGATTGTTAACTGACCCTGGTATGTTGCTTTTTATCAACATGGGATTGCGAGGCCTGCCAGTGTGTGCACAGGTATCAAAAGGCAAACAATCTGCGAGTGAGTGAGGAGAGCTACAGGCCATGTGATGATTCAAGTTAAGTCCTTTACTTGGATGTTTAACAATGTCTACAGGTACGCCATAGAACTAACTCTGCTGCTGTGTGGTTCTGATGGCTGTTGAAAGAGAAAATCGGCAGGCTGGAAAGAAGCACACATCAAATTCAGTTATTCACATACATACGCAGATAAACAGAAATATGTCAAAAGTTTCATTCAACACACACACACACACACACACACACACACACACACAGGCATATATGTACAAACAGTGTGCGGTGTCAATCATATTTGAGCAAGTAGTGTGAGAAAGGAAGGATTCCCATCCCATCCACATATACAACATGGTGTGACAGCTACACTCAAGTATGTACCTCATGATGCTGCAATCGAAAGACTACTTGGCACACCGTATGCTGAAATGCACCACCACTGTGCAGGCACTCCGTGTAATCCTCAACAGTGAGAGCCTGTGAGGCTAAACATTGCACATCCCTAGGCCGCATTTGGATGGCGCCTGCATCTATATAGGATACATACGGTTTTGATCAGAGCTCCATAAATATAAGTGATATATCCCGTGACATGCAGAGCGACTCCCTGCTGCGTCCAGAGCACCTAGTTCTGCGAAATGGTTTCAACCCAATCTGAAGACAATCCTGGCAAATTAGCAGAGGTTCAGAAACCCCAAGCAATGTCTCAGTTTCTGGATGAGGCTTATTACAACCATCCACGGCATGTCCTTCAACCAGCATCCTTGGTTGAAGGAGTATGTTGATGTTAATAATAGAAAGAGGGCTACCGCAATGTGTGATTTTGGAAAGGATTTTTATAAATTAATGAAGTTAATTTAGGTTACCATTGGGATGCCCATTGTAGTGTATCATCAGGCCAAATTCTAAGTGGGCCACTATCTCCAATGAAACACAAGTCATTATGGAGATGGCTAAGGTTTCAATGGATTTACAATGCCTGTCTGCATCACTATATGTACACTGGGCCTCTCCAAACTCCACATCTACCGCTCCACTATGAGTTCGCAAAATCCAAATTCGTTTATGTCAAGTTACTTTGTATGTGTACATACAGCTTCATCTACTGGGCGAAAGGCTACAATGCACAAGAAGTAGTTAGCTACAATCTCGAGGAATTCGATACGTCTGGATAGATGGCTGATAAGACTTATGGCTTAACATCTCAGAAGAAGAAGTGTATTGGCCTGATGAAAGAAGAGGTGAATTTCTGGCAGACTGTGCAGTTTGTGTGACTCAGACCCACAATGCATGCATCCGATATATGCATGTGACACCCAAAGGTGGGCTAGGGATGTGCATTGTGTGGCCTCACAGTCTCTATGATTGAGGATTTCAAGGAGTGCCTGCATGGTGGTAGTGCACCTCCGCATATGGTGCGCCAAGTAGTCTTTGACACTATACTCTCTTCAAAAGTGGTTATTGGACACATAACTTATATATTTCTGTATATCAAATATACAGACTGCAATTTCTTTTACTCAAGCACATGTGTGCACATTAAAAGTTAAACCTACTCGGAGATGGGCTCGATCCTGGGACACGATTTTAAGAATCATCGTGTGTGGGCCTGCGCCACGAATCCTCAAATATAATCGGGAGGTATTATGTATTACAAACAGCATCCATGATTATTGAATACCATCTGCGTCAGATTGGCCCAAAATTGTATTTTATGTTCGACCAATTTAAGTGTGCATCATGACGGATCGAACGGGTGAGAGCACTTCCACCCTCCTTCAAATGAGAAGAAAGTCATTACCGATTTTCGAACTTCTGTAAGAACATAGCATCCTTTGATCGCTGACAAGAAACCATCGTTTGATTTCTGCATACTAACTGAGACCCACCTCAGTATAATGCTGTCCTTCCACATCACCGTTCGTCCCAGAATAAGTGTCGGCTTCTAAATTGAAGAGATCGGTGAACGAAGCATTTAATCCTAATTTTTTTTTCGATTTCTCCTAATTTTCACACAGTACGGGTGCCACTGAGAAGAAGACAAACGAAAATTTGAATCTTAGGCATGGTATTTTACATTTCACAAGTTATTCAAGTTCTTTGGATCACTGTTCACAAGTTAATGCCTGCTTCTTAGAAAAGGTGTCAGAATTCAATATAAGGTAATACTCGAGAAGTCGGCCCTCTGCCCAATGGCATGGCGAGTACGGGTGGTCTGCTGGCTTGGCTTTTGCTTAGGAAGTGAGAAGTCTTGAAATCGATGCACACCAGCGACAAAAATTTTCAGTCGCACCAAAAGGCATCATTCACCTCTGGCAATACCAACTGAAGAAAGACGAGCCCGGACATATTCAGAAGTCTCGTCAAACATGATGTACTCCCACTACTGACTAGCGTGAAAATGGATTAGATTAGACCGTCGCACAGGCAGATGTCATGGCAGTTTAAAATTCCTTAAATTATTTACTCACAAAATGTAACTTTGTGCGATTACTGAAAAATAAGGAATTGAATCATCATTATACGATCGCATACGATGGCTTCGAGAAACTGAACTACTGCAACACTGTCCTCTGTTGCACATATTTCTTTTCTTAATAGTCAGATTGTTTCATAGTTGTGAAACAAGACTATGAATCACAAGAATAATTTCATCGTATTGTTTGTGGTAGTCATTCTCGTTAAAATTTTATATGCGTTTCTTTTTGTGAGAGGAAAATACATAATGAAATTAGAGAACAATGTGAAAAAAACAGAACTCGAGACGTCTTTTTGCTGACCAGGGGTATGTCAACTGCTGAGGGTTGATAGAGAAGCTTATGTTTTGGCACTGCTCTTTTCTGTGATTTTTCATTTCAAATAATCGTATATATTAACATTAGGCCCCAATAAGTTATCGTACGCTGATCATTAATTATTTTAGGAAGATAGCGACTTTTGATTATTAAGCTGCAGCTGCGAAGGGTCACAGTCGATTGTCGAAATTCTTAGCTTTGGGTACTAAACAAGAAATGGACTTGAGTTAGCCACTCTTATTCGAGTAACTACAAAATTCGTTTCTCTATTACGTATTCACTTAAGACATGCTGTTAATCAAATTAAAAGCCACTGCATTCTGCAACTCAGTGGTTTATTTTTCTTTGAGTACTGTTAGAATTCTTTTCGAGATCGATCCACGACGCCCGGTAACATTTTACATCAACAACGCACGTATTGAGGGAAATGTCGTTTGTGGTAACACAGCCATTTTATATTTGTTCAATTTATATTAGTATTTTACTTGCAGTCTCAACCGAAAATGTTAAAACCAGTGGAGACGACAACTGCAATGAAATTTTCACTTTCGGGAACATCACCAGCGATCCGCCATGCCATACAGTTTTCACAGTTCTAGCGCCCGACAGATCTGGTGGGCGGAAATCGTCACACGGCCGGTCCGAACATGGGGTACACTATGGTTCCTAGAGATTCGTAACGGAAGTTGTATAGTAGGACCCCTTTTATTCGTCCTGTCACGAATAAATGTTGTTGCATGAGGCCAGCAAGTGTGCCGGTGTAACACTCACAAAACGTCTGTCTACTCGATCTGGTATGATCAAGGTTACTTTAAATACTACATACTGTCGATAATTTGTTACCCATCTTCCAGTTCACTGAATTTCATGTTACGTAAGCAGCTTTTTTATTCTAATGTGTCACAAAAGTCTCAATAATGTTCCTGAACTGCAATTTCAATTTCTATTGTCGTCTTCGTTCACTGAAACTATGATAAAAAGTATGGAGAAAATAATGTGCGTTGTGAATAGCTGAAAACATTGTGGGAAAAAATCAAAGTAGTCTGAAAATGCATTTGCGACGTCCACTTTATGTCGCAAAGCGAAGCGCGCAAGTTGTTACTATTGGCTGTTATGCTCGTAAAGAACTGTTTTCCTCTCAGCTTTCATTTCGCGTAACATATACAAGGTACTCATGAGACTGACAGTATGTTGGTTGCATTGTGTCTCCTAGCTTGTTATGCTCCAAAGCAGACAGCTAAGCGTCGCAGTTGAGCCTAACAAACAGGCGAGGGCACGCTGGGCTCGTGGTTTCCATACTGGCAAAGGCTGAAACGTTTATCGAGCGGAACTAACATATATCAGTTTGACCACATTCTAGCCAAACGTTTACATACTGTATCTCCCTTCCCTTTCACAATCAACTACTGGGAAAAAAATTATATTTCGAAAACAACGACGGTTTAGACAATTGTGCAATTGACAAGTGATCATTAAAAAGTGAATCAATCACAGATCTGAGTCATGATGCAGTTGCAGAAGTGTTTTGTACACACAATTCTTGATTCTTTGAAATGTCCCAGATTTGCAGGTAGTTCTGCCTCTTCCCAGTGATCGTCAGTGTCAAGTGAGGCCACAACTTGCTGGACAGAAGTTGCAATGTGATACAAAAATTCAACATTTTCACTGCATCATTATCTGTAGTTGACTGAACAGAATGTCACAGTGAGGCATGACTTTATCAAAAGAAAAATATAACAAGAATAGGAAATCTTCGTCTTGCACGAAACCCTTCACTCCCATAGCCTTGTTTATTGTCCTGTAATCATTAATATCATCAATAATTTTTCCCGTGCCCTCAACAACTTCATCCTGGTATTTAAATATAGTAGTTACACTCTGTGATTTGGAATTCCATCTCATGTACTGAGTATAGACAGGAAAAAATTTCTTCAATATCTCGTCAAGGACGGCTGTGCTTTTAAGAGACTGGGAAAAAAGCTAGAAACTACTTCAGAGTCTCTGAAGGATTTCCACGCTTGCTTATTGCCTGTCTCACACAACGTTTAACAAATAAATTTAACCAATGCGTATATCAGTGAATGAAGCGAGTATTCCCATACATCTCTTTAATTCTGATTTGAGCTCCACATTTGTGGCCTTGTGGCCACTCATAACAGGAGCATCGTCGTAACACTCAGCTATCAGTTTTTCAGGTGTTCCATTTACGTTCATTTCCTCTAGTTCACTAAGAACAACTGCAGTTACATAATCTGCAGTGCAACTTTTTTGGTCGTACAAAGGAAATAAATCTTTCATATGTTTTCCCTAGTAACACACATCGAATTGTTACTCCATCTCTAATGATCTCGATGTCCACTGGACGTTAAACCCAATCTTCCTTCCGAATTATTATGTACAATTTGACAAATTTGCACAGCCAGTGGTTTCGTCAACTTCAATTACGAGGAAATTTGTCTTCGGCTGTTCACTTCTGATGGGATTAAGGCATACCTCATACAATGATTCCAGTAATTCATTTTGATTTGTTTTGGACTGGCCAACGAGACCCAGGATTTATTATTATTCAATATGCTGCTTCAAAACGCCGTCCGGTTCTGAAATCAGATCAAGCAAACCTCGAAAAATTCCAGGATTCTTGGGGTTTTATGTTTCATCATGGCTCCTTAAGTCAAGCTCGAATTTGCAGCAAAATTTAATGCAGTCACCAGCTTACTCCATACTCCTCTCCCTAACACTGAAAATACAATAAAAACAATTTCAATGTTATTCACTGGAATTGTGTTTTTTCACATTAGCATGAAGATTCTTTAAGTCTGTGGTCGCTATCACTATTGTTTATTACAAGACAGGTGAAACGAAAAAATACACTTTTCATGTCACAACCACACAACTAGTCGGCTGCATTGTACAATGTTCTGTTAAAATAGCGGGTATACTCTTGCCTGGATTAACACTGTTTTTGTCCCTGATTGGTGTTTAGATCGGGTCTTGATGCTCCAACTTCCTTCACTTTCATCCCAACCGTACGTTCCAAGATTTTATCTGATACATTGTAAACTGAATTCATATTGTGTTGTTTCCGAACTCAGGATACGCTGCAGTAATTCGCAAGAAAGTAAAACTCACTGAAATCATGAATAATACACTCATAACAAAAAGAAAATTGCTAACAGGATGAAACTTGCTAATAACGCACGTTACTCGCAAATGCAGATAGCAGGCAAAAGCTAAAGTAGCGAAATATATTTCGCGCACAGGCCATATTTCGCACTATTTTTTCTCTTTTCATTCCTGAAACTCTCGCCAGGTTTAACACTTATGTCACTATACTCTCGTGCAGACTGGTGAGACATCTGTAAACATACTCCAACGGTGGACCGAATAGCCAATGTCAGACACAAAAAGGCTATCGAACACACTATCAAAATAATAATACTAAACGTCGATTAACGATGCGTCAAAGCAAAATAGAGATGTACATAGACAGAGAGTCGATAGAAAAGTTGCAGCAAATCTGTTAAGTCCCTTTTGACGTAAACAGTGGAACTTGAAAATTGTGTGCACGTTGGTGGAACACTCTTAGGCTGGAAGACCAGAGCCTTGGCAACGTCTCCGACTGTACAATTGTGACGATTAATTGAACTATATAACTGAAGGTGGTCTCATGACTCCAAACAACTTTTTACGGGATTTTTTTGTCCTGTGCTCATCTTACTTGATACCATTCACAAAATTCAATTCTCCAGTTATGATCATCCTTATTCAAAGCGTGAGGTGATCTAGGAATAAATCTGTTTCATTAGACATGCTTCAAAATGCGATAGACCCTTGTTTTTGGAACTACTGTTCCACGAGGAGCCACTTACTGCACGGACGTTCTATGAGGTCGTTGAAACCTTTGTACAACTTTTATTTCTCTTGTTGGCCCGGTGGATGATTGTGGTCTTTCAGAATGGCCTTTCGTGTATTCTGGACAGCTCTTTCTCCCTTTAATGTATCTTGCAATAGAGTAATTGTGAGCCGCGTTGGTGGATTTTGTTGACATTTTATTCTGAACTGTCTTTGCAATTTACATACGTTTTCAGTATTCCAGTAGCATTTCAGAATGAACTTTCTTTTCTCAAGATTTCGCCTGCTTTTATCCATTTTTCAAGCTGTTATACTAGAAAAAGGGAAAAAGTGTGTTTATTAGCTGTAAAAGTGTGTGTACACTTTTTGAACACATTGTATATGTATTTATAGAATGGTACCTTCAGCACATAATTAATCTGTACCTTCCCTCTTCTCCCCACCTGTAACAGCGTCTTGCACCAGTTGACAATCTCGACAAGAAATCAGTTGTGACTTTGACTGGACCATGTATATAAGTAGGTTCAAAACTATATTCCTGAAGCAGCAACATGCAAGGTTGACAAACGTCATCAATGTGGTCATTAAAATCTACAGTACTTTGTGCTCAGCATAGACTTTTGTATGATGCCGATACAAATAGTAATGAAATTCTGTAAAACCCCTAATGATGGTCAAGGCTTCTACTTGTAATACTGGATAGCCGTTTTCACATTTTCGCAAAATTAGTCGTTCAGTGCAGTAGTTTATCAATTGTTTCAGATTATTGGGACAATTCCATGCTGATGCCAACTTGGAAACTGTTTGTTGTGATAAAAATTTTGTAACATACACCTCAATGAGCCAGTATAGGTCCTTTCAAAAGGAATTATTAGTTGCAAAGGAATTCTTATTCTGTTCAGTCATCCCCATTTCACTGGTTAGTGAACAAATACGTGGTGCTATCAATATGTTGTCAATAACAATATTCCCTACAAAAACTGGCCATTCATAGGAATGCTTGTGTCTCTTCCTTGTTTCATGAACATGGAAACTTTCGGACTCCATCTGGTTTGTACAGATCTGGTTCAATTATGTCTTCAGAGATAATGTGACCTAAAATTTCTATTGTTTTCTTGTCCAATTCTGACTTACATATATTGGCAGTTGTGCCCATCTTCTCAAATGCCTAAATTATCTCTTCAATCACCATATTATGTTCGTTTAAATTACATCCAGTGATGATTAAATCATTTATGTACAGAGTAAATCTGTTCTCGAGATGTTCCTCTAATAAAAAATCCGGGACATATATCAACGTTGGAGTGAATATACTGATTCCCAACAGTTCCCTGCCAAACTGGTAACGCCACCCAAAACAGCAAAAAGCTGTATAATTTCTAGAGCACTCAGATAATTCCACTTCATAGTATCGTGCAGTTAAATGCAAGCTCAGCATAGATTTATTCCAGAAAGTTAGTCTTTCATCTTTCTTGGATACTTTACTCTTGGTTCAGATTTTGATTCGATAACTCTGATATCAATTTCCAGCTCAATGGTGCCCTTACTGACATTGTTCAGTGATTTACATGCGAGTAATTCATTCGAATAGTCATATCTACATTTCAAGTTCCGTACTACTAAAAGACATAGTTTTGTAATGTGACCACAATAGTCTACCATTGCAAACGCTTGTTTCTTCAATCAACGCTTCTCTTCAAAATTACACTTTTTATCTTCATATTCCTGAGGGGATTTATTTGACAGGAACACTCCTCTACATATTTATAGAAAGCTTTTTCCGAAATGACATAAGCCATACTTGCTGTGTCCATTAGTTCTTCAGTGCAAATCTTATTCACATTCATGATTATAACTGGACAGAAAATTACCTTCCTTTCATGTTGATGTGATACTGAAATATTATCCCTTACCAAGTGTTCCTTATGAGCAGTAATACAAAAACCTTCTTGTTCTAGTTATAATTGCACTATTACTGACTGTCGATTCACACTTTCAGCACTATGCATAATATCATCTGAAATAGTGTTTCTGGTTTATTCTACTAGGTACTGTTCGTGAAAATTTCTCTTCTCCACTCTTCTACCATCATCTTATTGTTTTGTAATTCCCTTTCTGTCTCAGGTCATCTGAATTTCAATCGTTTTCTTCACATAGCTGTTCTGCTTCGAGCCTCTCACTTCCACATTTGTTCACCATATATTGTAAATGACTTGTCAAAACATTAATCTCATCGTGGATTTTTCAGACATCTTCTGAATCACTGCAGACACCTTGCTCTTTTTCCACATCCTCAGTTTCTTGTATGTT
This sequence comes from Schistocerca cancellata, assembly GCF_023864275.1. Taxonomy (NCBI): domain Eukaryota; kingdom Metazoa; phylum Arthropoda; class Insecta; order Orthoptera; family Acrididae; genus Schistocerca; species Schistocerca cancellata. The sequence goes on from NC_064629.1 coordinate 266,773,581, forward strand.
GATATCCTCTGACGTACACACAATTACCAATTCTTCTTCCATCCTCTGAGTGGTGCCCAAGCTTGCTTCTCACCTTTTCAATGCTCCATCATGAACCAATACACTGCCCATTTCTTCCAGTTGTAGCTTCATTGCCACAAGATGGGGTCTGGTGCCGAAATGTGAGTACTCCCCAGCAGCCACAAGCTCAGCACTTACTCCAAGCCAACAATTTCACGATCATGAGCTGGGCACTGGGGCAATAGCTGAAGTTTCTAGACATTCCGATGACACTTGGCAGGTAGTGTACATGACCTCATCCACACACAACAGGGGCTGACTTTTCTTGTATAAGAGCAGGCTGTCCAGACAGGCTGGGCATGTCGACTCAGGGAGAGCTCGAACTGGCATCTGCTGTGGTGGCTTCTGCCATGTGGTAGCAAACACCCTTCTTCCATCTGATGAGGACTTCCTGCTGGGTTTCAGATGCAGCCTGGATGTGCTAGGCGTCGACATAATGTCCTCTCAGCTACAATCACTGGCATCTGTCAGTGTCTGTTGCACACCTTTAAAAGTGATGTCAGAAGATTTTTTGGAGACTTGCAATAAGGGCAATGACAGTGGCAGTACAGCAGTGGCTTTCTACGGCACTGCGTAAGTATGTACTGACTTTCCGTTTTTTCTGTTTAAATATGTATGATAATTTCCTGTATTTTTCTTCGTCATTTCTGGGCTATATTTTACGCTTATGGTAACAAGAGATAAGCAAAATGGCAGTAAATGAAAAAGCGCCAACTCAGGAAACAAATCAGCACCTGCCGAATCAGTTATGCAGAATGAATTGAAGATTTAATTTGAGAGGTGTGCTGGGTAAGAGAGGAAAGAAGGGACCTGTCACTTCCTGACCTAACGTCGTCTCTCCTAGATGCAATCACCACAATACAAGTCACTCTTCTCTGGGGTATATCTAGGAAGGACATCTTCTTTTTTTGTATAATGTACATATGGCTGCAAAGTTATGGAACTGCAATGAAGAAGGTTGTTAAGTTTGGCTTAACGTAATTTGGCAGATGATACCAGATTATACATAATTTTCAAGAAGGACTAGTGGAACGGTATAAAAAAAGGGACACATCTAAATAATATCAGCAACACCTTAATGGGATAACTCAGAGACATGGAGAATCTGTGAAGAGTTACGTGGATTGCGTAAGACAGATAACCGTTATTATTAGTCTGGTATACAAGTTCCAAGCATATTGCTTTGCCTGTTGGTATTCCGGTTTCTATGGGTTTATTTATCGACTGTCAGTTTTTATCTGTGATTCACTGTTGCTATTTGAATTTACATACTGACATTTTGTAAATGTCGAGATAGTGAGTAGATCTGTGGACTTTAGAAAATAGAGTGCCAAGTGTAAAAATAGGAACATTTCCGACATATCCTTCTGTTTGAGTTCAGTAGAGGGCTGACACTAGCGGAGGCAGCCAGAAACATTTGCACATTGTATGGCGATAATGCTATTGCACAGAGCACGACCAGAAAGTGCTTTTCTCATGTTAAGGGGATTGTTTTGAGATTAGTGACTATTACGTTCAAGAAGACCTTCAGGTTTTGTTGAGGATAATTTAAACGCATTAATCCACTATGATCCAAGCCAGTATAGTCGAGCACTGGCAAGTTTGATGAACTGTGTTCATACCACCATTGTGCAACACGTGCATGCAATGTGGAAGGTTCTAAACTCGGATGTATGGGTACCACATGCTCTAAGTCAAATCACAAAAATTAGCAACTGGCCATATGTGCTTCTCTGCTTGCACGTCATCAACTGACTCGTGAACGACGCTGGGCATTCCTACACTGTATTGTTACTGGTGACGAGAAATTGAGTCTTGATCCTAACATCAGTAAAAGAAAGGCATGGATGAGCCCAAAACGAAACAGCAACTCCTCGTACAAAACCTGCGCTCATTCACAAAAGGAAATGTTATGCGTATGGTGGAGCATCGATGGTGTAGTGTACCAGGAATTGCTTCTCAAGGTACAATCATTACTGCTAACATTTACTGTCAATAACTGAGACGTCTCGCAGAGACAGTTCGAGGACAACGACCAAGGAGACTCGTGAGTTGGTGATACTCCATGATAACGACCACCTGCATTTTGCCAGACTGACAAAAAATCAGAATATAGGAGTTGGGTTATGAAATCATTCCGCCTCCACCTTGTTCACCGGATATTGTACTCTCAGTTTGTCACCTTTTCCGTTCTCTATCGAACAACCTTTAAGGAACCTCCTTTTCGGATGAAAATACGCTCCGTTCATAGGTCGATGGGTTCATTGCCTTAAATCCCGTTAAGTTCAACGGTTGCGGAATTATAAAGTTACACACTGTTGTAAACAGTGATGGAGAACATACTGTTGATGACTAAATTCTTTCGTATGTGTATCTATTGTCTTCATTAAACTTATTGAAAATCGCTAAGAACTTACATACCAACGTACCAGCATAACATAACGGGCTGTGTTGCTGTCGCTTGTCGTCTCTGCTACATTCGGCTGGCAGAGCACTCTTCACAGTGTGTACCTGACCGAGAGTTTGGCATTTTTATAACCAGTGCGATTCCCCCAGTGTTACTGTAAGCAGTAACGGTCCTATCACATTTCCTTGGCGTACTCCGGATGTTACCTATACACCTGTCGATTTTGTTCCGTTAAGAACCACCTACTGAGTTCCACCTGCATGTATGTCTTGAATCCAGTGTCAAATCTGGTTCGATATTCGATAAGCACGAATTTTTAAACTAAACGGTAGTGCGAGACGATGTCAAATTCCTCTCTCAAGTCGAGGAACACTGTATCAGCCTGAGCGCGTTGTCTACTGTACTATGGATCTCATGGAGGAATAGGGCGAACTGAGTTTCATAAGATATCTCTTTGCGGAATCCATGCTGACTTTTATAGAGGAGATTTCCATTCTCCTAAAGCGTCATAATTCTTGAGCATGAAACATGTTCCATAATCCTAGAAAAAACTGATATAGATCTATAATTGTGTGCATCTATCCTATGACCCCTATTAAAAGTGGGAATGATCTGTGCCTTTTTCCAGTCGCTAGGTACCCTTTGTTGCTCCAGCGATCTACGATAAACATCTGCTTGAAGGGAAGCAAGTCCTGATCCCTTACCACTAATAATTGTAGTTGTTTTTCCATTCAGCGATCGTATGTCTCAGTATCTGTCGCTTAAACATTCATACGAAGATTGAGAGGAGAGACTGTGTTATGACCTTTCAGGGTAAAGTAAATTTGGAAGACTGAATTCAGTATTTCGACCTTCTGTCTGTAATCTCCAGTTTCGGTGCCAATACAGTATCTGAATGAACGAACAGATGATTTCGAACCACTTACTTATTTTACATGAGACGAAAAACCTCTTAGGGTCTTTTCTCAGATCAGCTGAAAACATTTTACTTTCAAAGTCACTGAACGCTTCTCTCATTGATTTCCTTACACTGATTACTGCTTCTATCAGGTTTTGCTTGTCAGCTAGGTTATGAATTGTCTTGAATCTGCGATGCAACCATCTTTGTTTATGTAAAGTATTCTATTACAGCCATTGCAGTATGGTGGGACCTTCCCATCATTTAAGATCTTGCACAGAACTTACTTGACTAAGGCACATTGAACAATACTTTTGAATTTTTTCGATCTGGGTGCCACATCTTCATCCTCATCACTAAATATTTGATACTGACCCCTCCAACACCTGGAAAATTGTATCCTGTCTCCCATTTAAGGATTTATCTACATCCATGAACCAAACATTCATTAAAAAATATCTCATAATTTTTTCTTTATAAATAAGTTCTCTAAAATTTGGATTTGTGCAAATAACGTTGGTGATATCTAAGTGTTTAAATGTTCTCAAGAAGCTGTAAAGATTTTGTGAAGGATCAATATTTTAAAACATGAAAATTTCAAAAACAATGAAAGGTTTCAATGTAAAAATATTCATCCTCATATAAAATTTATTAATCAACCTAGTTGATACTCTTTAATTATGAATGCACAAATGCTATTTTGAGAAAAGTTTTCAAAATTGGGTTTATGCAGAAGTCTTACATCTGTTCCAAATTATGGTGAATATGAAATAAAATTTAATCTAAAACAGCTCTGTGGGGGTCAAATAACTCATTTAAAGATCTAAATAATGATAAGAATAAACATACGGAAATTAGGTAAAATATATTACTATACTAATATTAAATGAAAGTATTGAACAAATAAATAGTTTATCACCACATGTTGTTCCTCAAACACCTGATGAAAAATAAAGATCTACTTTTGTTATTTTAATATTATGTGATAATAATTTTAATGATGATTAGTACATAATTCGAACACATTTTAAATTATAATGTTGAATTACAAAAAATAATCTAAGAAATAAATATTCAAATCATGAATAAAATTTAAAAATTATTTATGTTTCAGATTCAATAACTTTATTTCAAAGGATTAAAGAAAGATATAATGTTGTCTGTAATCATAATTATTTAAATATTTTGGATAATTATCCACAAGAACAAATGAATGACATTTTATTTAACCTTAGCAATTTTTCTTAGAGAATAAAATTAATTTCCAACTACTTTCTTCATGATTAAATTTTATATATAATTAATAACGATTTATATACCTCTAATACACAATGTTCATTAAAACCATCTTATTGCAATAATTCCAGTTTAAATTTTTCAAGTAATTCAAACATTAAATTATTTTTGTTAACCTTTGTATAGTTATCGAAATACACTCTATCTTGTTTAGTAATACAGTGTTTATAATGAATTTTATTATCAATATGAGACATGTTTAAATTTTCAATAACTAACTTCATTACATATAGCATTTATGTTAACCTTTTTCTAAAATTAGATTATTTTTATTTAGCCATCTATTGTGTAAATTATTAAAATCCCAACTAATTCATGTATACTTTATTACTTTTGTCATTTCAAACTTTTTAAATAAGATAAACATATGGAAAATTTGTTTTCAATGGTACCTGTTCACCAAAATTTCCTTTTATGTCTTCACCATTTAAACCTTTCAATTTATGTGTGATTGGATTAGGAGGAATAAGAATTTCAATTTCAAAAACTTCCATTGAAAATTTTGCTGTAAATCGTATTCTGAAATCTCTTTTTAATTTATTTACTCTTTCTTTGTCACCAATTAAATATTTTGTACTAGTATTCAACAAATTTGTTACATAAAGAGTTTTCAAAAGTTTTTTGTTGGCTTTGTTTACATGTTTTGTTTCATTTTATTGTTGAATATTTTGTGTTATTAAATTCAACAACTAATTTTGATACTAGTTCAAAACATTAATAATTTACTTGTCAGTCAAATTTTTTTCACATTTATTCTTTAAATGTTCTATTCAATTGTTCAAGAACAGATGCTTTTAATTCACCTAAAGTTGATTGATGTTTAAAATTATTTTTTTTAATTCTTGAAATTTTTTATTATAAAATTCTGTACCCTGACTATTTCTAACATTTTTGATTCTATTGACTGAAGTATTCAAAAGAATGGACTATGTTTTACTTCTTTTATCTGTGAGTAGAATAGCGCAAGCCAATTTTGAAAAAATCATATAGATTTCCATTTTTAGTTTTTACTCTATGAGGATTAGGTAAACATTGACATTTCAAATATTTGATGTGGTTCTGGTTAACCATTTATATAGAATAAAAAAAATATTTAAATTATTTCATCAATTACATTTAAGTTTACATCAACTGGTACAGTTTTATCAGAAGCTTTGAATTCTGCAGTTAGAAAATTTGATTTGTGGACTACTTTTATTGACTGGATATCAGTAGTTAGATTGTAAATTTGCTCAAAAACACTCATTGAAAGATAAAAATAAATAATTATTACCTTTCTGTTTACATTTTTACCAAAAGTAATAACTTTAAAAAAATTAAATAACATACATTTTAAATTGTGCATTTTTGTTCACTTCCAGGCACAATTGTAAATTCAATAATTTGTTTACCATATACTTTATCTTTAAGATTACCTAACTTGTTTAAATATGGAGTTAATCCATTTATGAGAAATAATGTGAAAAAGACTTTTCTATTTCCTTTTTTGTAAAGTAATCATTCAGATTAGTTTTATTGGGCTGAGTAAAATTCGTTTTACTGACATAATTATTCAACTGCATTAAAAAATGTATATTCAGCTTTAGCTGATTATTTAATTCATTAACTAGTATCGTTTGTATACTGTGTCTTTTACATCTAATGGAATATTTTCATTATTATTTGCAGTAAAATTAGCAATTTGTTCCTCAGATGGTAGAGCATTTGCCCGCAAAAGGCAAAGGTCCTGAGTTCGAGTCTCAGTCTGGCACACAGTTTTAATCTGCCAGGAAGGTTCATATCAGCGCACACTCCACTGCAGAGTGAAAATTTCATTCTGGAAACATCCCCTACCCTGTGGCTAAGCCATGTCTCCACGTATCCTTTCTTTAAGGAATGGTAGTTCCTCAAGGTTTGCAGGAGAGCTTCTGTAAAGTTTAAAGGTAGGAGACGAGGTACTGGCAAAAGTAAAGCTGTAAGGACGGGGTGTGAGTCGTGCTTGGGTAGCTCAGACGGTAGAGCACTTTCCCACAAAAGACAAAGAACCTGAGTTTGAGTCTCGGTCTGCCACACAGATTTAATCTTCCAGGAAGTTTCAATTTGTTCTTTAATTTTATCTTCAGTGTTTCACATCTTGACATTTTGATTGATTTAACTTTTAGAATAAATGTACAAATGATTAATTTCTTCCAGTTTAATCATCCTGGAGCTAGAATATAATTATCAATCATCAATGTCGGTTTCCCTCAACCGCATAGTCCTATTATTAAACATCGAATAGAATTTGGTAAAAGCTTACAATGATTATTTTTTAATTTACTTTCAGGAATTCTTTACATAATTTTTACTAATATAAAAGATTAGATTATTTTGATAGAGTGATAATTCATCTTTTCAAAAGTAACATACTGTTCAATAAAAGAAACTTATACAAGTGCTTCAGTAGTTGCTTCTTATTCAACTTTTTAATGCAAAACTGCAACAAAAAACAATAAATTATACATGAATGGAGAAATGATAGAAACTTCTGTTGGTGAACGTAGTTTAAGAAATGTGGAAAAAGTTGATCACTCAAAAAAACTTAACATGCATATTAAAGAAGATACATTTGTAAATAGAGTTATTATTGAAAGTGATATTAAATTATTTATGCATAAAGAAGATTACATTGTGAAAATTTTAGGATTTAATAATCAAGTTATTGAAACTATTGACAGATTGTTTGTTAATAACTTTCCTAAAATTATTGCATTCCAATTAATAAAAATAAATTTTACTGTTAAGTGTAATGATCATTTTCATAGAGAATATAACATTATTTCTTCATTTAAACCAAACATTTAATTTGGAGGACCAATAATTTAAGAACTAAATTATCCAGAAAATATTCCAGTATTTGATACTATTCAAAATTGAATTATTACTATCACTGATGGAAATGCTAATTTGATTCACTTCAATTTTGCTTATGTACAAGGTGTTTTAAAAATGAATTAATAAATTTTTCCTTTCTAAATCATGAATCACATCGAGAGTTATCAATTTTACTCATTTCCTGTTAATGGCAAAACAATAAACAGTTAAAAACTTCCTATCAAAAATAGAAATTAATATATTATTCACAGAGATGGATTAGATTTCTCAGAATGTGATGCTAAATCAAATCTCTAAACTAATTGATCAATATCTGATAAAATTGTTTGATGCTATTACAATTAAAAATGAAAATATTTTACCTGCAATAGAACAGCCATTTATTTCTTCATTAACTCTAATTCAATTAACTACATCTCTGTCAAATGAATTAGCTGTAGAAGGACATATTCTTAGCTTTGATGAAAGTAAAAACAAACAGAATGAAGTACCTAATATATTACAATTAATTGGTAAATTTTTAAGGAGTTTAAAACATTTATTAGGGAAGGAGATTTTAGACTACTTTTCACTTGGAGTTCCAGAAAAGATCAAGAAGATTCTGTTCTTCCATGTACTATTAATAATGATAATAGCACACTTTCAAAAGAATGTAAAAATGTTGTAAAAAGTATGGAAATTCGTGTTCCTGCTGTTAAATATGAAACTGGACCTAGAAGGAGAAAGACTTAAAAACTCAAAAATTCCAACCATTTCTCTGAACTACAAGCAACTTAATTTATTGTATTACATGGAAAAAGAAATTTTCAACCAGATATTACTAATAATTATAATTCTGCAGAATTTGATAAATCTTACTTCATTATCGTTGTTTACCAAACTAATCCAAAAAAATTTCAGTTAAATGATATTTATTGATTTGATCATGTTAAATTACAAATTATTTATATTAAAAATTGAAGAAATTAAATTCTGCATCAAGAATTATTGAATCTTGATCCTCCAAAAAACTTTTTAAAAGCTCATGATACATTTACAGATTCACAAAGAATTACACAATTAAATAACAGTGTAAACGTAAATCCATTACATTTTATTCAAAGTTATCCTATGTATGTGATAAATAAGAGTAAAAGAATGAATGTTTTGATTCCTCAAAAATAAAAATGAAATTATGTGCATTTTTAATGAAAGTATACCTGATGGTAGAATTGCATGTATAATTTTCTATGGTAAAAATAATTTAACTTATGATTCAGAAAATAAAGTTTGAACTGAAAATTTTTGATTACATAAGTGAATAAAGTTTGTCAATGACATTGTGATCCTGTCAGAGACAGCAAAGGAACTGGAGGAGCAGCTGTCTTGAAAGGATGATATAAGATGAACATCAACAAAAACAAAATGAAGGTAATGGAATGTAGCTGAATTAAATCAGGCAATGCTGTGGGAATTAGATTAGTATATGAGATCCTTAAAGTAGTATATGAGTTTTGCTATTTGGAAGCAAAATAACTGATGATGGTTGAAGTGGAGAGGATGTAAAATATAGACTGACAATGGCAAGGAAAGCGTTTATGAAGAAGAGAAATTTGTTAACATCGAGTACCGATTTAAGTGTCAGGAAGTAGTTTCTGAAAACATATGTAGGCGTGTATCCATGTATGACAGTGGAAGATGCATAGTAAACAGTGTGGACAAGAAGAGAACAGAAGCCTTCGAAATGTGGTGTCATAGAAGAATGCTGAAGATTAGATGGCTAGATCACATAACTAATGGGAGGTAATGAATAGAATTGGGGACAAGTGGAATTTGTGGCACAACTTGACTAGAAGAAGGGATCGGGTGATAGGACACATTTTGAGTCATCAAGAGATCACTAATTTAGTATTGGAGGGAAGTGTGGTGGGTAAAAATTGTAGAGGAAGACCAAGAGAGGAATACAGTATGTATGTTAAGAAGGATGTAGGTTGCAGTAGTTACTTGAAGATGAACAGGCTTGCACAGGGTAGAGTATCATGGAGAACTGCACTGAACTAATCTGTGGACTGAAGACCACAACAACAACAAATGAATAAAAAATTTAAAAAGTTATAAAGTGTTATCTTGAATTTTACATTTGCTTATGAAATATTTTTAGAGTGATACAGAAGGTAAAATGTTTATCAAACATTTTAATTTTTGGAAACTTACATATTTGTATATAAATAAAAGTAAAACAATACGAACATTAATGGTAATTTAGAAAATCTAGTAAGCAAACTTAACAGTTATAGTAAAGGTTGTGAGGAAGTTTTCACTAAATTATCAGTACTTAAAATAAATAAATCTTACAGTATTTCGACAGCTGAAATTTTAATAACTAAAATGTTGAAAAAGTTTTATTACTTTTAGATGGGAAATATAAAATTACATTTCCAGTTCGTTATACTAAAGTATTTTCAGAATATTATGGTAAATTGGAGAAAATTGTTGGATTAAATATTATTTTTTGAGGTATCAAACAAAATAAAGATGGTTCAATTCATGTTATTGAATCTGATAAATTTTAGAATTTTTACATTTTTTTTGGCAATTAAATGAAAATCTCGTTCACAGATGTAGATAGAGTTTTAAATGGGGACAGCAACAGAAAAATCTTGATTTCATATTGAGAGATTTTTAAAAAATGTTCCCTTTGGTCCATAACTCTCATACGTATACAACTATCCTTGTCCTTGACTCCAGTTTTGATAGCATGACTCTCCAAATCTATATTAGGGCAAGTTGATATCCCCCCCCCCCCCACTAGAAAAGCATATCTTTCAACAAGCGATACCAATGTTGAAACCTTGATTTTGGCAGGCAATTCGCCTCTTTTCCCAGTGGGAGGCGGGGAAGGGCGTGTTCACTGACCTAATAAAACTCCAATGTGCGCTACACACATGTCACAGGGGTCATTAAATACCGTATAATTAGGCCCCGGACTTGAAAACACCTGGATTTGGTTGGGAAGTGACTCAGTAACGCTATGCAGGTACATCATAGCCAGGTTAAGCCACTCGCTGAGAATTTGAACGCGTAATTCCACCAAATTATGTAGATGTTGATGCAGTTGACTTACCCGCTATTCCAATATGCTGCACAGATTTTCGATGATTTTCAAGTCAGGTGATTTTGCAGGACATTGGAGATGTAGTAGGGTGGGGGACTGTTTGAAGAACCAGTTACATATTCTTTCAGTCCCATGAACTTCACTATTGTTGTCTAGAGAAATGGGAGTATCAATACCATACTTATCATTTAATTGTTCACTGAAAGGAAACACCTGAACATTCAGAACGTTTAAACAAAAATTTCGGTACCTGGCAGTGCTCACATCAGTGAATGAGTCCCATTCATGGTGAGAAAAACACCCACAAAAGATCACAGACCCACCTCTGGCTTGCACCTGACCTTATATAATTTTAGCTTGAAATGTTTCATGTGGCCTTTGGCGTACTCGACGACATGCATCATTTGAATCTAGGCAAAAATGTGATTCGTCAGTTACAAATACTTACTGTCCATGTTCAATGATTTCTAGTCCACTGAAGATGTGCAGCTTTATGTGCTTGTGTGAGCAGTGGCCTCTTATGACGTGGCGAACACAAATGTTCATTGCAAGCAGTTATTGTCGCAATGTTCTCTTGCTAAAGTTTGGGATGGGCCTTAGGTCACTGCATGTAGCTCTGCCTATCGAATTTGGAAATGCTTTTAAATCACAGGCCATGAAATGCGTCTCTGGTCAGTCTCAGCCAGTATCATTTTCTGACTATAATTCTTAGGTCGAGTTTCGTAGCCACTTGCGGTGCACCACAGCATCTAGAAGTGTTGGACTGTTCGTCGTGGAATGCCAACAAGTCCAGCTACTTCACACACCCAAAGACCATTCGCACCACCAGACATGATTGTCCTTTTTGCCACTCTTTCTTGTCGTTACATTTGCCCATGTTTACATACAATATCCACTTGCAAAATAAATGTCTCACTGATCGCCACTTCGTTAGGTTTATGTAGGGGCACTGTTCACATGGTTGAGCATGTGATTCGATTGCTACATCATCTGAAAAGGCTCTACAATTCGTCTGTGTGTGTGTGTACTGGGATGATTAATTTTTGTCTGGTCACCTTAGTATCCACCCATTGCCTTTATCAGGCGCTACGATGACGACAACTGTTTCATTCTAATTCTCGTCTCAGTTACGCTTTAAAACTTACAGTAGATGCAGTAAGTAAAATATTAATTTAAATCTACGAAAAATAAAAGCTGTGATATGTTTGATGAGAATTTTTTATAAATACATTATCAACACAATAACCTACCAAGCATCTTGGCTCAATGTGGAAACGTAGTTATAAAAGAAGCCAGGCAAAAACAAACCTTTGAGTCTCAAGTTCCCCTGGTAATTAGTTTTCTCAACAGTGGGACCAGTAAGTCACCTGCTCTGCAAAGTTACGCTTACTTAGTAACTCTGACCAGCTGACGTAACATTTATCAATAAAAATAAATTCTGATGGTTTGTGTCCTGTCATTATCACTTTTTGTTGCAGTTCTCCACACTGTTCAATATGATGTGGCTATCTGAATGAAAGATGATAAAGTAATTGTTATAATACTGATGGATCACATGGAAATTATTGTGGTAATAATAATAATTATTTCGTATGGCGAAATGGGCTATTGTAAGTCTTTCAGTTGGCGCTACTTCAGAACTTAAGTAACTCTAATCTAGCCCAGTTATCCAACCGGGAAGACGAGGTCTACTGTTCAAGGTGGAGTCCGAATCACGTCTCGTTTCTGGCGACTCTTCCCATCGTTGAGAGGTAAGAGTGAGGTTAAAACTAAGACAGAACTATTCGTTGTCAAACGGAGATTCGATCCCACTAGCTCTCGATTTCTAGGAACGTTCATCCTTATCTCCTCCTATTTTTTTATTTTTTCCACAAAAATGAACAAAGCGGTCTGCCAGGAGGTTAGGGGAGAAGGATGGGCAGGGATGTGTCGGTATCATGGCATGCGTTTGAGGATGTCGTGGGTGTCCTGGACATATTACCAATAACCAAGTTCCGTTTCCTTCTCATCCCGGAAGAGATACACAGCGGAAATTCATTTAAACCACGTGAGTTTCTTATGTTTTGCCGGGGGGAAGTGATAGTCTGCTGGATAGGGAAACATCTGTGGTTCAACAACTGCAGTAGGAGAGCGAAGGTAATATGCAAGGATATGTGTCACCAATTTCCGCACTTGTGCACGTCATTCAGTGTTCGTTAGTACACAGACGAAGACAATTCTGGCACAAAGGCGAATCGGTTAGTCTCATATTGTGGAGACGTAGCTACATCCCAAGTTCGTGCTTAATATTAAGGTAACATAATGATCTGACTGTGGTGAGAAGAAAGGGCATGTGAATCGACTGCCACACTGTTGGCCATCGTACCTCTGGGTGCTTGGCTTCTATGTCATTACATCGAACATTTCGCAGTAGCATCTGGGAAAAATCAATTGTCCTCGGTGGGCACATGGTCGGGAGGCCATCATGTGCATAGCTGTACTCTACAATGAAGTTGGAGATATGGGTCAGAGTGGGTTCAAAATGTCGCGACCGTCACCGTGAAGGAGAGGATGGGATGAGGGTTTCGATTCTGCTAGACCACCACGCCCGAAATATTACTGTGGTCATGCACGGTATTGTTCCATAACTTTGTATGAGTGTGAATGCTACGAAAAGAAACATTGAACTGTGTATCACCTAATGAATTTGGCGAAGCCATCTGTTCCAAAGAGGATGATGTTTTTTTTAATTGACTTATGTTTCAATACTGTCACAAAAACAAAAATTCCTTGTGTAGGAATATTCGTTTTCCGTGCCATCCGCCTATTTGATGGTCTAACCTAAACCAACATCAGCCCAGTTAACAGCGGTCGAGATTGTCATACAATCAATTCTGAGCAACGATCGAGCCTGGTGTACTTCAGATGGCCATGCCGGAAGTAATGGATACCTTTTTATGAGTGTTAAAATTTGTTGCAGTGGTGAGAGTCGATCACGAGACCTTCATATTACGTGCAAGCACCAGTCCACAAGACCACCTGAATCCACAAAAATGGTGTAAAGAAACACAGACTCGGACAAGATCAACCTGCATTGAAATAAGTCGAGAGTTCGAGCAGGCTACTTCTTTTGTTTTCAGACCACAGTTTGACTTATAAAAGTATCAGGCTGATGAAAACAGGAAGATATTTCAAATAACAGTTTAACGTAAGAGCTCATTGCTCCTGTTGTTATCAGAACCATTGCTGGTCTCTATGAAACAGGTGATAGCCAACAGCCACCAGACTCCTGATGACAGCCAGCATCCGCCCAGCTGATGGCAATACTTAGCGCTTCGCGCCTGTCAGCAATACCACATGTTGCAACATTAGGACTGACAAGCATAAAATTTATCTTGATAAATGAAGACTCAAAACAATTGTTAAGTGATGCAATATTAAAAGACCAGTTTTGAAGCTTATAACTGAATCCTCAAGCATACATATGAGTAGAAAAACTGAAAAAAAATTATAATAAACAGTACTGTATATACCCTAAGTTCAAAAATGTAGTGAATAACGGATAAAAGTACTCACAATCAATTCGTATAAAACCCTAACTGGGCTTAAATCGATGACCCAATATGCAGCAAAACACATCAAATAGCAAGCAAAATACAATACAGAACTTAGAATATAAGAATGAACCATTAATAGCTAATAAAGGCAGTTTGGGGGGGAGGGGGTTGGGAGGCAGATATAGAGTAACTTACTAACCAAAAGACACTGAAAAGTTGAAGGAGGGTGGTATTAAAGAAATTTCCAGAATGTAAATTCCAGACAGTCACTTAGCCAGAACAAACTCAGGTGAAAGTGGGAGGAACAATGAGAGGATTTTGGGCAAGAAGCTGGACGGAAAGGTCAACGCCTGCAGTACGTGCTGACAGTACATGAATGTGGCAGACGCAATCACTGCTACAGTGTAATGGGACAGGGAAAGATGGGTGGCATTCTTATATAGCTGATTAACACAAAGACAGCAAAATATAAAAAATGTGGGACATGAATAACATACCTACAATACAAAATTAACACCCAGTCAATAGTCACTGGCTTAAAATAATGATGAAAACTCAAGATTAAGGTGGTAATAAACGCAAAGAATATCACAAGAAGTGGAAGAAGATGAAACAGTCATTGGATAATGCTGATAAGGGAAAGGCAAGTGAAGGAAACGTGCGTGGGAGGGAGAAAACAAAAGGCATAGAAAATGGGGCGAAAATATAAAACATGGTACTGTAACAGAAAAAATATGAATAAAGTTAAGTAACTGTATTAAGACACTCAAAATTTGGAGGAGGATTTCGATGTCTCATATCAACTGGACCATTTAGTGTATGTTGTGGGAAATGATTCTTGGAAAGTACCATCTCAGTTTCTTCCAAAATACTTAGGGTTCCCTTTTATTTTTACTGTATAAAATGATTTCATTATTCGAGAGACTGCTAACGGAATGCCTTTATCCATGGAGGTGGGCACTCGACTCTGATTTTGTTGTTGTTGTGGTCTTCAGTCCTGAGACTGGTATGATGCAGCTCTCCATGCTAATCTATCCTGTGCAAGCTCCTTCATCTCCCAGTACCTACTGCAACCTACATTCTTCTGAATCTGCTTAGTGCATTCATCTCTTGGTCTCCCTCTACGATTTTTACCCTCCAAACTGCCCTCCAATGCTAAATTTGTGATCCTTTGATGCCTCAGGACATGTCCTACCAACTGATCCCTTTTTCTAGTCACATTGTGCCACAAACTTCTCTTCTCCCCACTCCTATTCAATACCTCCTCATTAGTTACGTGATCTACCCACCTAATCTTCAACATTCTTCTGTAGCACCACATTTCAAAAGCTTCTATTCTCTTCCTGTCCAAACTATTTATTGTCAATGTTTCACTTCCATACATGGCTACACTCCATACAAATACTTTCAGAAACGACTTCCTGACACTAACATCTATACTCGATGTTAACAAATTTCTCTTCTTCAGAAACGCTTTCCTTGCCATTGCCAGTCTACATTTTATATCCTCTCTACTTCGACCATCATTAGTTATTTTGCTCCCCAAATACCAAAACTCCTTTACTACTTTAAGTGTCTCATTTCCTAATCTAAATCCCTCAGCATCACCCGACTTAATTCGACCACATTCCATTATCTTCGATTCGCTTTTGTTGATGTTCATCTTATATCCTCCTTTCAAGACACTGTCCATTCCATTCAACTGCTCTTCCCAGTCCTTTGCTGTCTCTGACAGAATTACAATGTCATCGGCGAACCTCAAAGTTTTTATTTCTTCTCCCTGGTTTTTAACACCTACTCCAAATTTTTCTTTTGTTTCCTGTACTGCTTGCTAAATATACAGATTGAATAACATCAGGGAGAGGCTACAACCCTGTCTCACTCCCTTCCCAACCACTGCTCCCCTTTCTTGCACCTCGACTCTCATAACTGACATCTGGATTCTGTACAAATTGTAAATAGCCTTTAGCTTCCTTTATTTAACCCCTTACACCTTTAGAATTTGAAAGAGAGTATTCCAGTCAACATTGTCAAAAGCTTTCTCTAAGTCTACAAATGCTAGAAACGTAGGTTTGTCTTTCCTTAATCTTCCTTCTAAGATAAGTCGTAAGGTCAGTACTGCCTCACGTGTTTCAACATTTCTACAGAATCCAAACTGATCTTCCCCGAGGGAAGATTTTGAATAGGTTAAATTCTGATTTTCTCGAAATCTGATGTCAAAATCCCTTCCTGTTTGGCCAGTGTACATTTTGGACATTATTTTCGTTTCGTGGTACATTCTTTGTGTCTGTATCTGCTACTGATACTATCGGCTATGAAACAGGTGGGCTTTATATTTTCAGCATGGTGGTTGGAGCTATCTTCTCCGATATTCTACTGAAGTATTGAAACCAACAATAAATATCTTCATCCATAATCCCATGGTCTGCATTAATCAGGGTTACATAATCTCACCTAGAGCTACGAAAGGTGGGTGGCATTAATTTTTTAAAAATCCCTTTATTAATGTTATTCACAAAATTAGCATTATAGCCAGTGCTGTACACTATGCATTGAATGAAACTATATTCTCTTCCTAAGGCGTTCTTTTTCGAGGGAAAGTTTTACATCATATAACACAGTGACCTGAATGTAGCCGTTTTGTGCGTTGATTGATGAGTACAGGTGTTATGAATAACAAGATCGATAGTACTTGCTATACTGTATATATCGAATTAGGGTTAAAATTGTTTATAGTGGCCGGCTGAAGTGGCCGAGCGGTTAAAGGCGCTACAGTCTGGAACCACGCGACCGCTACGGCGCAGGTTCGAATCCTGCCTCGGGCAAGGATGTGTGTGATGTCCTTAGGTTAGTTAGGTTTAAATAGTTCTAAGTTCTAGGGGACTAATGACCACAGCAGCTAAGTCCCATAGTGCTCAGGGCCATTTGAACCATTTTTTTGTTTATAGTGTTCAAAAGATACAAGTAAGGAAGTGTTTCACTCTCGTTATATTGGATTGTGAAATGGATTTTCTTATGTAAACAGTTAAACTGATACATGGCATTTCAACAATCATTCCTTGTCCCTTCGTATAAACCCAGGATATCGTCCACATATCTACTCCACAATACAAGTTTTTGGGATGACTTGGAAAATTTGCCATAACGTCATATTCTAAGGTAGTCATAAAAATATTGGACAGATAGCTTGCAATACTGATTACATTGCCAGTCCTTGATTCAGAATCAAAGCATAATTACCGAACTTAAAGTAGTTAAATTTCAAAAACAGTATCAAGTAACGTGAGGATGTCATTGATCTCGTCTGCGGGCGAATTAGTTTTGTATATAAATTTTAAACAGTGATGTCCAGTACTTGGTCTAAAGGAACATTGGGATACATATTCTGAACGTCTAGTGACATGTGTCCCTGTCGTAATGGATAAGTTGACAGGGTTTCAATTAGATCCTCTCTGTACTGAACATAGTAATTGCAGAAAGTTTGATGTAATTTCCTAACCTTTCTGTATTACTTTAAGTTCTGACAGCAGATTATCCTTATGAAGCTAAATTGTTCCCTTGACTTATGGGCTGTTGGGGTCACTGGAATGAGTCTCTTTCCAGAAATTTTTTTAGGAAAATTTTAATATTATTGTGTACTTTGTTTAAATTGACTACATTTTCTACAGTAAAATCAGTTTCACATTTATTCAACATAATGGTTCCCTTGTGTTATCATGGAAGTTTTACTTTTATCTGCCTGGATAATTAATGTTTGACGTTAATGAAAATTCTTGTTTATAGATAAAATAACCTATTATGTACATTGTATTGTATTGTATTGAACTGGAGACCCAGGAACGACGGAGGGACTTTGCCCCACCATTGCCCTCAGTGGTTCACAGCCCCAAGCCAGGCTACAGCAGTCCACTCACCTGACCGCCGCCCCACACCGAACCCAGGGTTATTGTGGGGCTCAGCCCCCAGCGGACACCCACCGCACCCCCCGCCCCCCCACCCCCCTGGGAACGTCTCGCACCAGATGAATGTAGCCCCAAATGTTTGCATAGTAGAGTAATTATGGTGGGCGTGGAGGTGGAGACAGTGTTTGCACAGCAATCGCCGACATAGTGTAACTGAGGTGGAATAAGGGGATCCACCTTAAAAACCATCCACAGGCTGCCCGGCACACTGGACCTCGACACTAATCCGCAGCGCGGATTCATGCCAGGGAGAGGCACGTCTTCCCACTCGGGAAGCAGTGCATTAGATCGCACGGCTGGCCAGGCGGGCTGTCATGTACATTACTAGGTAAACCTTTTTGCTATAATTACATTTCTTCACTACTAAAAACTGTATCAGTAAGATTTCGTACTTTCAGATAAAATTTAAAATTTTTGTTGGCCATCTCACAACTAAGAAAATGGTGGTCATTGGCACATAATCTGCCAATTTACTTTTCATGTAAATCTGTAATTTTTTCTTTTAGGCAGGTTACAAAATGTGAAATTTATGGTTATGACTACCTTTGAATAAGATGAGTAAGATCATCCCAAAAAATGTGAACAATATTTTTGTTTATGCAAGGGAACCAAGGATGACAGTTCCCATTTCATGGATGAGTTAAACAGTTTACATCACAAAATCCATTCCACTATACAACAATACAAAGGCAGATCACTTCCTTACTCGTATCTTTTGATTACGATAAACAATTTTAACCTTGATTTCGACATATAAAAGAGAGCCGCTACTACCAGTCCTGTTATTCACAATACCTCTTATCATTTCTCAACATACAAAATGGCTTCATTCGGGTCACTGCTTTATATGCTGTACAACAACCACTTGTCCAAGAAAGCCTTAAAAAGAGAATATGAACTCTTTCAATACATAGCATACAGTAATGGCTAGCACGCTAATTTTGTGAATAACATTAACAAAGGTATATTAATAAAGTTAAAGCCCTCCATCTTTCATGGTTCTAGCAGAGATTATATAAAGCTGGTGAATGAAAAACATTAGGTTCGGTACAATATCGGAGAAGATAGCTCAAATCATCAAGCTAAAAATATGAACCCACGTACTTTATACCCAATAATATACGTAGCAGATACAGACGCAAATAGTGTATTACCGTCCAAAAATACTGTACCACAGGTGTATATTGTATCCGATGTGACAACTGTCCCAAGTGGTACATTCGTCACGGAGGAAGAGGTTTCGACATCAGATTTCGAGAACATCCGAATTTAACCAATTCAGAATCGGCTTCGAGTACACACTTCTGCGAACAAAGGCATTCCATTACCAATCTACTGAATAATGTGAAAATTTTATGCGGTGGAAATGAAGGTAAAACTCTAAATATTTTGGAAGAGCCGGAGATATTACGTTCTAAGTATCGATTCCCACAATGCGCACTGAATAGTGAAACTGAATTGAGACATCACAACCCTGTTGCGAATATTGATTGTCTCGATAACGGTACTTAGTTATATACGTATTTTTACTATTGAAACGCTATTTTTTGTTACATATTTTCGTCCTGTTCTGTAGACCTTGTGTTTCCTTCTCCTGCCACTTACGCTCCGTTCACTCCTGTTTATCTTCTCAGTGTTATCCTAGTACTAATTTATTTTCCTACAACCCCTCTCTTCTTGTGATCCCTTTCGCCTCTCTCATCACTATAATTATGAGTTTTCATAATTATTTTAAGGTTATGAATACTGGCTGTATGTAATGTATTTTACATTCTATCAAGATTATTCATGTTACAGGTTTTATTATATTTTGTCACCTTTCTATTAATCAGCTGTGTAAGAAAGCTACCCAACTTTCTCTGTCCCCTTATATACCAGTTATGACTTCGAACATGCTTGAGTGTTGTCGCTTATTACCATGTCCGTGTGCCTGACCTACCCGGCAGGCTCCTTGCCGCTAAGCTCAGTGTTCTGCCCGGTCTCACCTGACTTTTTTCCGATTTCATGCTTCTGGGTTTTACATTCTTTTAATTCCTTTAATATCGTCCTTCTTCAATTTCTCAGTGTCTTTTGGTTAGTGTGTCTGCCCCAATAGCTAAGTGGTCAGCGCGGTGGCCTGTCACGCCAAGGGGCCCGGGTTTGATTCCCGGCTGGGTCGGAGATTTTCTCCGCTCAGGGACTGGGTGTTGTGTTGCCCTCATTATCACTTCATCATCATCAGTGGAAGGCAACTGGAAACCACCAATGGAATCACTTCCCTAGACGCTCATGCGGAGGAACTCTCTGGCGAGGCTTCCCCCATGACAAGATCTGCCGTAAGCAGAACACAATGTATTAGTTTAGTTAGTGTGTTTCTCTATATCCACTCCCTCCCCCTCCCCCCTCCCTACCTACCTTAGTTGGCTACTAATGCTCAATTTTTATATTTTAGGCTTTCAATTTTATTGCGATTGCTACTCGTCTGGTTTCTGCGTGCATACCACCGTATGCTATTGTCATATTGTTACCCTCCCAACTTTGAGTTTCTTTATTCCCTTCTTAGTAATTACCGTAATTCTAATTCCACGTTGTCAAACTATTAATTTTAGACCCTATCAGTTCTCTTGGTTTACATTGCAGGAGCCCTTGATACTTGGTGTGGTTGACTCCATCGTTCTGCCGATTTTATTAGCTGACTACCGCTCTTTCGACGGACGTTTTATTTTGACCTGACTGACAATGTTAAGTCATCGATTTAATCGCAGCTTGGATTTGATATGAACTGACTGTGAGAATTTTAAGCCGTTAATTATTACATCATAGTTTAACTTGGGATACATTTTTCCCATTTTTTCGTCTCTGATATGTACCTAAAGCTGCACCTACAATATGAGAAAGTGGTCGGTTTGATGAAGTAACATTTAACAGCTGTTGCGGTTCTTCATTGACCAAGATATATTTTCATAGCTACGTCTGCACAGAGTATAATGTCTTTGTAAGCATAAAGTTGTTTATTATTGTGGTTTGACTTTCAGTGCTAAAATATTCGGCAAACCGAGAGAAACACGTGTAGTAACAACAGCACTGCGACAATAAGTTTGTTTCTGAAAAAGAAGCAGATTTCCTGCATACATTCGGAGCGTTCTTGTTCGGTGTGTTGTCTCACAGATTACTGCATGTGTTTTTATTAAGTGTCATTTTTTTAAGGTTATAGGAATTACTTGCGGTGACATACCGTATATTGCACCTTTGATGGTTAAAAAGAGTATTGTTTATGGTTCGAAAATCGTGCGCCAAATGGAAATGTTTAACATTCGTATAATATTGTTTGCTTTTGAAACCGATGACGGATAGGGTGGAGGGAATTAGGCGGTGAATGCGGATCGTGTCATTTGTGGTGATTCAAGGAGAATTGTTTTGGTCTGAATTACTCATCATATCCAACGGACAGGTTTCAAAGGGCAAAGAAATAAAGAAGTTGAATATGTAAATTGTCATCGACAACGAGATCGTTGGAGATGTGGCAGGAAGAATCCAGAAGAGAACTGGCAGTGTCCTTACAGTTGTATCATCGGAAGATTTCCCGTAAGTACGTTAGGGAAATCATGATAAATCTAAATCTGGGTGATTTAAAACTTGGCTTGATGACATCTTTAACACCAAATTAAAATATTTCTTTGGCCGTGGGACCAGGTTGAACTCAGCTATTGCTTAAATTTTGAGTAACAGCAACAGTAGCCGAAGATTTCGAGCATAATAAGTCATCCCCATGGGCAATGTCAAAGAGCGCAGAGGAGCAGACAGAGGTTCAATGCACTCTCTTGCCTTGGCGTGGGAAACTGCCACTAAAAGTCGGAAGAATCAGCAATGTTAAATGGTATGAGGATGCAAAAGCCAGTAGAAACCAATGCAATAAATACACATTATGTTTATCAACACCAAATGTGGGTTTTAATTGAAAAAAGTGTCATGATGATTTCTTTATTGGCAAAAGATTCCATATTAGTCCTATATTAGGGTATCCGGGAGGGGATTACAAATGGAGAGCTAATCACGAGAAAAATATGGAATAGCCAACAATGGGATAAGGTTGCACGGGGTGGAGCTTACAATGAAAGAAGTTTGAATGCAGAAGGTAGAAAATCTGATAAGGGAAATGCAGAGGCTCAGTCAGGATATGGTGGTGGCCGGTGAATGGAAATGGAAAAAAGATAAGTCTTTCCACCCACACAAATACGGGATAACATCAACTGCAGTGTAAAACGGTATAATTAGGGTAAGACATGTTCAGTGATAGTGATGTTCTCACCAGATTCGACAAAATACCAACGCTGAAACGACAGTTCAGTTATTCACGCCACCGTCGCAAGTAGCAGATGAAGAGACAGAGAAAGTATATTACGATTTTGAGCGAGTAATTCAGTATTTAAAGAAAGATGGAAATCTGATAATCATGGGATTGAAATACGGTTGTAGAGAACTGAACTGAAGAGAGAAATACGGGAGAATATGGAACTGGCAGTAGGAATGAGAGACGAGAAAGGCTAACTGAGATCTGCAGAACATTACAAATGGTAAAAACAAATATTGTGCTCAAGAATCACAAGAGAAGATGATATATTTGGAAGAGACTCGGATACACGGGTAGATTCCAGATGGATTACATCACGGCCAGACAGAGATTCCGAAATCAGTCATTCGATTATGAAGCTTCCGCGTACAGACATAGATTCAGGTCACAGTTTAGCAATGACGAAGAGTACATTGGAGATTAAGAGAACCATTCGGAAGAACGAGAGTGAGAGGAAGTGGGATACTGAAGTACTGAGAAATAATGAAATGCATTTACCGTGCCTTAAGGACGTGGATACTGCGATAAGGAATACCAGGGTGGGCACCTGAGGTGAACTGGAGCGGACATCTCTTAAAAGGACAGAGATGTTGTACAGACAAACACAGGTACACGGATGGTGACTGCGAAGAAACCGTGGTGTGACCGAACTCACACGATTTCACACAAATTCAGTTTGTCATTCAAGCGACAACTAACTGCGTAACATCGCTTCACGTTTCTGATTTGACAGTTATTGTAAAACTGATATTTTTGTGCTCATTTGGTCTCATAGTTGTTTTAAACGTAAATGCAGTTAGTGTGATCAAAAGTTATACACTGAATTACGAAAGCTGTTGTTCCACGTCATCGGCTGCTGCACACAAAATCTGTAGCTGCCATCTGCAGAGCTTTGACGCGTGACCTTGGCTGTAGCACAGATTGTAATCTTTACCTTCGCAAAGGTTTTCGGAGTACACAAAAGATTCGCATTATCACTCAATGAAGCATTCACATTGTATTTATTTGGGCAAGTAACTTTATTAATAAAACCCCTCTTTATGAACTGAAGAGTGTGCGCAGGAGATGGATTGTTTTGCGCGATTAAGGCGAACCCCCCCCCCCCCCCCCATGGTATAAAAAACAGGTCAGAACACTGCTGCAGAAGCAACGAAGAAAGCATACCAAATGTAAAGGAACACAAAATCTCCAAGATTGTGCGATGTTTTACTGAAGATCGAAAGTTAGCGTTGACTTCACTGCGAGATGCTTTTAATAGCTTTCACAATGAAACTCTACCTCGAAATCTGACAGAAAATCCAACGAGATTGAGGTCGTATGTAAACTACACCAGCGGCAAGACACAATCAGTACCTTCACTCCGCTATTCCAATTGTAAGATTCCCAATGACAGCGCCACTAAGGCGGAGTATTAAACACAGTTTTCCGAAATTTCCTCGCCGAAGAAGAGGAAGCAGCTATTCAAGAATTTTAATCGAGAAAAACTGCCAGCATGAGTAACTTTGGTGTAGATTCCTCGGTGTGGCAAAGCAGCTTGAAGCACTTAATAAAGCAAATCTTTCGGTTCGCGTGTCATAACAATAAGGTTCCTTTCAGAGTACGCCAATTCGGTAGCCCCAAACTTAGAAGTCATATACAACTGCTCCAACGACGAGAGATCCGTACAAAACGACTGGAAAGTTGCTCAAGTCACACTCAACAAAGGAAACAGGAGTAATCCGCTGAATTACAGACCGATATCACCAACGTCGATTTGCAGTAGGACTGTGGATCATATTCTGTGTTCGAACACTATGAATTACTTCGAAGGTAATGGTCTATTGACACAGAGTCAGCGCGGATTCAGAAAGTATCGTTCTTGTGAAACACACCTAGCTCTTTATTCTCACAAAATAATGAGTGCTATCGACAGTGGATCTCAAATTTATTCCACATTTCTAGAGTTCCTGAAGGATTTTGACATTGTTCCTCACAGGAGACTTCTAATCAAATTGCATGCCTATGTAATGCCGCCTCAGATGTGTGACTGGATCTGAGATTTCTTCTCGGAAAGGTCACAGTACGTAGTATCCGACAAAAAGTCATCGAGTAAAGCAGAAGTGATATGCGGCATTTCCCAAGCAACGCTATGGGGCCTCTGCTGTACTTAATCTACATAAACGATTTAGGAGATAATCTGAGCAGCTCTCTTAGATCGTTTGCAGATGAAGCTGCCGTTTACCGTCTAGTAAAGTCATCAGAAGATCAAAACTAATTGCAAAACGACTCAGACACGTTATCTGACTGGTGGAAAAGTGGAAATTGTCTCTCAATAAGAAAATGTGTGATGTCATCCACATGAGTACAAAACGATATCCGTTAATCATCGGTTACGCTATAAATTACACAAACTGAAAGGCGGCTAGTTTGACTATATACCTACGATTTACAATTACGAACAACTTAAGATGAAATGAACACTTAAAAATGTTGTGGGGAATGCAAGCCAAAGACAAAATTGAGAAAGATAATGAGACTGCCTACACTACCCTTGTTCGTCGTCTGCTATAGTACTGCTGTGCTGAAGGGGATAATTGCCGGATAGGATTGACGGAGGACATCGAAAATGTTCAGAGAAGGGGAACTCGTTTTGTACTATCGCGAAATAGGGGAGACAGTGAACGAATATGGTAACTGAGTTGGGATGGCATCATTAGGGCAAATACGTTTTACGTTGCGGCGAGGACTTTTCACATAATTTGCATCACAAACTTTCTCCTCTGAATGTAAAAATATTCTATTGTCGCCATCACATCTGGAGAATAATGATCATTATTATAAAACAAGAGGAATCAGAGCTCGTTCAGTATGATTTAGATGTTCATTGTTCCCACTTACTGTGAGTGAGTAGAACAGTATAGGAATAGTCTGAAGATGATTAGAAGATTTCTTTGCCAAGCACTTAAGTTTGAATTGCAGAGTAGTCATGCAGATGCAGAATCTGCGAATGGGACTGATTCGTGTACATCATCTTTGCCACCGTCTCTGCGCTATGCCCCTCTCCGTCATTACTACCTTATAATGGCAGAAGAGCTTCCTTCGTGTTACTATCTTCTTCGTTTGCCCATTTTTGAAACATGTCATATTTTTGACCGAATTCCTTCACAAATACTTTCTACCTCATCTACCTGGCGGAAGGATGACTGGGTGTTGTGTGATGTCCTTAGGTCAGTTAGGTTTAAGTAGTTCTAAGTTCTAGGGGACTGATGACCATATAGCTGTTTAGTCCAATAGTGCTCAGAGCCATTTGAGCTAGAGATGGGCCAAACTGTTCTTTTCAGAGATCAGATCAGAACTGTTTACTCCCTGAAATGAACTAGCTCTTTTTCATGACTCACCACTCATTCACAATAGAAAATAAATGGAAGGCACATTGCCCTTTAAACTTGGTTTATTCCAGTACTATACCTGTATTTTGATCTTGTTTGATCCTATTTTGAAGTAACACAGATAATGAGTAAGGATTTTGTATTGTTTATTGAAATTTCCATGATATGACAAAGTTTTTGATTATTGATTCATTTTGCACTATCGTGGTTTTGGCTTTGTAGCCATTATCATGGTCAAAGTTGAAATAGTCATAAAATATCTTACATGTCTGAATGATTGTAATATTGTGACAACAATCATTCAGACATGTCAGATATGTAATAAATATTTCACCTTTGCCCATGATAATGGCTACAAAGCTAAAATAGCATGCCGATAACGACACTTTTGAGTGCCCCACGAAACAAGGAAAATATTGGTGTATACATTGTGCGATATGTTTATCGGCTCGCTCTTAATAAGCATAAATTCGAGTGTCCATAATAGAAAATCTTATAGTAAGAGGAGTCGTGTGGAACCTAATCTGATCAGTTTAACCAAATAAAAATAAAATAAAAACAAATGATGTATACATAACATAATTATGTAAAATATATACCAGTATTACTACGAAGAACAATATCCAGTAGAGACGAACTCCGATGCAGAGGCGCTGAGTCAAGCTGGTCGAGCCGCGAGCTGTATTACTGCGTGAGCTAAAACCGCAGAGACTAGAGTGACACCTGAGTTGCTTTGCTCAACGCTCTGGCTAGAGTCGAGAATGGTGGGGTGAGCGTTGAGCGGGCGAGTTCCGAGGGTGGGGGCAGCGGTGAACGGCCACCAGTCACCCGCTCAGAGACAAATCGTCCGTTCTCTTGCGAGCATGTTGTTGCAAGTAGTTCTTATGTTCTCCGCTAGGAGGCTCTCTGTCCTGTTGCTCGCATCACTGCCCAGGGGGCAGGACATGCAACTGAAACGATCGCCAATGGAGTGCAATGCTAAGTTAAGGTGCGCCAGACACTGCACGCGGCAGAGGAAGCACAGAGACGGCACGCCATATGTGAAACACAAAATCCAATGGGGCACTGCACAATGCAGGCAGCCAAGGCAGAAGCAGGGCAGAGGCCGGCACTGGCTGCGTTGTGTGGCGTGCAGTGTGCTCTGACCAGCAGAGGCCCCGCTGATCTGCTTCGACTCTCTCTCTCTCTCTCTCTCTCTCTCTCTCTCTCTCTCTGTTGTGGTAAACGTTTGGAGCAACCGTTCTTTTTTTCTGAATCACTGATTGTTCACTCCTTTGAGAGACTGAACTCTATGAATCAGTTCAGGAGCAAAAATGGCTCAAATGGCTCTGAGCACTATGGGACTCAACATCTTAGGTCATAAGTCCCCTAGAACTTAGAACTACTTAAACCTAACTAACCTAAGGACATCACACACACCCATGCCCGAGGCAGGATTCGAACCTGCGACCGTAGCAGTGCCGCGGTTCCGGACTGCAGCGCCAGAACCGCTAGACCACTGCGGCCGGCTAGTTCAGGAGCGGATCCCTGGCAGAAGTTGTCACCCGAAACGACAACGAGCATTTCTATCGGTACTTCCGACTTATCATGATACAGATCCCTTACTTCAATCTGCTGATCACCATCTATTTCAAATTCCAAGTGTTTTTTCTTCTTTTGAACTGGTTCTTACATCGAACGTTTGGACATCTATTGTATTCCGATAATAGTTTCTCTTTGGTAACCATTTTCCATTCTGACAACGCTATGTCCTTCCCCCCTCTTGGAAATACGTACAATGAGACGCCAGAAGTGATGGGATAGCGATATGTGCATACGCACACGGCGACAGTATCGCGCCCACAAGGCAGGGCAGTGCACTGGCGGAGCTGTCTTTTGTACTTAGGTGATTCATCTGAAAAGGTTTCCGATGTATTATGACCACACGACAGGAATTAGCAGACTTTAAAGGTGGTACGGTACCTGGAGGTCGGTGCATTGGACGTACTGTATAGGAAATCGCTGGGTCATTCTATATTCCGACATCCACAGTGTCAAGATTGTGTCGAGAATACCAAATTTCACGCATTACCGCTCACCACGGACAACTCAGTGGCCGAGGACATTTCACGTAATGACAGAGAGCAGCGGCGTTTGCGTAGAACTGTCAGTGCTAACAGACAAGTAACACTGTGTGCAATTACCGCAGAAATCCATGGGGGACGTACGACGAACGTATCCGTTAGGACCGTTAGCGGAATTTGGACGTTAATGGGTTCTGGCTACAGACGACCGACGAGAGTGCCTTTGCTAACAGCAAGACATCGTCTACAGCGTCTCTCCTGGGCTCGTGACCATATCGGCTGGACGCTATATGACAGGAAAACCCTGGTCTGGTCAGATGAGTCCCGATTGCAGTTGTGAAGAGCTGATGGTAGGGTTCGAGTGTGGCGCAGATCCCAGGAAGCCCCACTGTGCCAGCTGGTGGTGGCTCCTTAATGGCCACTTTTGTGACTTTTGTCACCTTATTGTAGGTTTCCTATCGTGTTTGGGACGACTACTTTTACCAGCACCCACCAGGCCCTCGACCTACATGCAAGTTAGTTTTCCTCATCATTGTGCATTCTGTTACTATGGAAGTTACCTCTTCCACGATTAGCGAAGTTACTTCTACTGCGTCCTCTCATTGTATTAATTTGTTATCCATTTCGGCCATCCCCGTCAGACACATTCACTTGCCTGAAATTTCGTTGCCCAGAGTTTCATGCCAGTGATCCTCATTATCTAGTTTTCCAAAAATTCGTCGATTTTTTTACGTTTACTCCCTACATAACGTTCTGAGTCATATGGAAGTTTTTTTTCCAGACACCCCACACTATCTCAGATTCAGACTTTCTGTCTTTCAGGAATGTGAGTTTTCGAACACATTTCATGGAAACTCTACCACGATTTTTTGGCATTTGTGTGATGACAAATTCGCGGCGCAATTTGTCTTGTTTTTGATTCTTCCAAAATCTTGCCCTTGAACTCTGTAAATGTCATCTTGGTGGTGGTAGACTAAAAATGCCACTTCTTTGTATTGCCTACTAGAGGATCAATTACTATATTGAATTTCTCCCTAATGCTCACATCATTTGGTTGTACTCGTTCATAGTTCTTTATAAAATCTAAGGGGTCCAACCCCCTGTTTCTTCAGTGTGTCATACTTCCCTTCTGTGCTCTGTAGTTCAGATTTTTGTATTACTAGTGGAACATTGCTCGTCTTATTCTGTAACAGTTGTCGCAGCGAATTCACTTCATTGTGAATGTCTGTGGTAGCATTACTTAATGTCTCTTGCAGTATACAATAAATTTGAATAGTCGAAACTGTGTTTTTTAACGATGAAATATCCACAACAGTTTTTGCAGAAATTTCAGTTCTTAATACCGGAACTAATATCTGCATCATTCCCATGTATCATCGGTTCAACCCTCTCTTTGATTCGCTGTATTTCGGAATCAGATCGAGCTGCGATGTCAGTAACCTGCATCTGAACATCTGATACACTGCCGGAAAGTACACCGGGAAATATGACTTCGATTTTGATCCGACGATGGTATGCATCACCGGGGGATGGTAGATGTACTGTTAATAGTTTCAACGCCGTCCGCCAACAGATAACGTAGTGGCACATCTACCAGAGCACCGTCTGTGTCTACCCTGTAACAGGGATTGCTCACAGCCAGAAGGCTCAGTTTAGTGCAAACGTGTAACACAAACAGGTATCCATGTCACGGAATCGCACTGGTGCTTCCTACGTTTGCAGGGGGTGAAACTATGGTCTTCCGCGTGGCGGGATTAACCTTTCGGAGAACTGTCACCCAGGCTGGACTATTGCGTCAACAGTGCAACGATGCTGGTATCAGTGGTCACGTGAACATTCTCACACCGGTAGACAAAGTTCTGGATCTCCACGCAGTACAGACGCCCGCCAGGTTCGTCGTATAATAAGGGCAGCAGTGGCAGATCGTATATCTACCAGAGAACAGTTACGATGGCTTCTCAAGCAAGACGTGTCAACACAAACTGTTTGCGAACCGGTTATTAGCAGTAGGACTATGCCCGTGAAACTCAACGTGCTGTGCAAGATGTGCAGCAACTTCCCTGGCCAGCACGGTCTCCAGCCTTGTCTTCAATGAAGCACGTGTGGGATGTGATGGAATGAGAAGTGACTAGTGCGACTCGTCAACCAGCGACTAAGTGAGCATGTGATGTGGGGCAGGCGTAGCATAACGTATCGCAGGACAGTATTTGCCGTCTGTACGATCCACCGGATGCCGGAGTCAGCGCCTGTATTGTCGCATGTCGAGGCTACACCACGTACTAATGTGGTTGTTACCACACAGGTCGACACATGCTACTCAAGAACAGATTGTGCTATTGATCTGTATACGCTATCATATCATTTACTCCATATACAGTGTTGCAACAATAAATCTTGAGTGAACTGGAAATCTTTAAGAGGCTGTACAAATTGTTTTCCGCCAGTGTATTTCATTTCCGTTGAATTCATAGATTTATCAAGCTCTGTGAGGTTATTGCTTTGCTGCGTCAAATTAGGTAATTTCGTCTTCAGTTTGTCTTCCAGTTTCTTATTATTTTCTTTAAACTAACTAGAAAAATCAGTTTACAGTTCTTTCAGATTAGCCTTCACTTTCTTGTTACTTTCTTTTAAGTTTTTTGTGAAATAATTATGTAAAACACGCAGACTACTGTTTAACACATCTATATTACCGCTCAGGTGCCTAAACATTTCCCTTATTTTGGTCTTGAAAGGTTGTTGCCCCTCTATTACGCTCTGGTCTAGTAAACAGTTTTTTGGTTCGCGAGTTTCAGGTTCCGTTGCATATCCACTGGATGTGGAATGATTGGTTCTGACTTCGTACATCTTCGTCACGGTTTAGCATCCTGTTTCGTTACTCTTTTTCCTGCGTGTTGTTGCGTAAATGCACTACAATAAAATTTTTCGCAACGTTTTGGAATAATTTGCCGTCACTATTTTGCAACTTCACGTCCTTACACTTCATCGAAATCTAGAATAAACATTTTGTCTTGTTTAAACACTCACCTGTTTGTGCGGATGATTTGCAACGAAATTTTCCGTCACGTCAGGCTATGTGACTGGAATTTTTCGAAACGTAGTCTGTTCATGCAATTAAAATTTAGGGATGTCCTGTCAAGGACAAATGCCGCATCTGAACTTTTTCTTTATTACGTCACAGTTTATGACACAGAGTTTCTTGTAAGTCCTGTCATAAGAAAGCTATGTGTGAGGGAACCCTTGAGATTTTACATAAATTCACATTGTGCTTTTAAGTGGCAACTAACTGCGTAAAATCGCTTCACGTTTCTTATTTGACACTTACAAAAAAAACTCATGTTTCTGGGAACAGTTAATTTTATAAATGTTTGTTGGATATATTAATATCATTTAAATTCAACAAGTGTGGTTAAAACTTTTACACTGGGGTATTGTACTGCGACATCGGCCGCTGTACGCGAAATCGGACACTGTAGCTGTCGTCCGCACAGCCGTGGTGAGTGACCTTGACTGTAGCACAGATCGTAAATTTTGCCTTCGCAAAAGTTATCAGTGTCCACAAAATTCGCGCTATCACTCACTACAGTATTTGCATTCTATTTATTTGTACAAATAACAAAATTAATAAAACCTTTCTTCATGAACCGAACCGTGTGCTCACTAAACGGATTCTTATTGAAAAATTAAGAGGATCGACTACCATTTCCGAAGTAACTGATGGACGCAGGGACTCGATCGTAAAATTCACCCACTGTTATAAAGCCCCTATCTTAAACATAGCACTGCCTACCTTCAGTATCGTTTTGGTTCTATAAATACAGCCGTCTATTGAACAACTTACGCTGCAAGCGCAGAGAAAGAGATGACTGAGTCTCACCTTGGTAAAGAAATATTACGTCTAGATTCTCATGGTCGCCAAACTCTGAAGGCTCTACTTTAGTTATAATTAACTTTGAAATTTACTGTGAATTTAAAAGCTAATCTATTTTCTGTGACTTATCCTCAAAACTCTAAGATGGAAGTAAGCCATATTAATTCTTATACCATGTTGTGGCAGCCATCTCTGAACTGTTCTACGTAATGAATTACTGAAATTCTTAATTTAAATGTCAACTTTCAATTACCAAATTTTCGTCAACAAATATAAAACTAAGGCGACGAATGCGTAAAGCTTAAATTTTTCGAGTTTAAATGTTCTGCATTGTTAGCTTTGTATTCTGAAGTACAATGTTCTGAAAACAATACACTCCTGGAAATGGAAAAAAGAACACATTGACACCGGTGTGTCAGACCCACCATACTTGCTCCGGACACTGCGAGAGGGCTGTACAAGCAATGATCACACGCACGGCACAGCGGACACACCAGGAACCGCGGTGTTGGCCGTCGAATGGCGCTAGCTGCGCAGCATTTGTGCACCACCGCCGTCAGTGTCAGCCAGTTTGCCGTGGCATACGGAGCTCCATCGCAGTCTTTAACACTGGTAGCATGC
Source organism: Schistocerca cancellata (assembly GCF_023864275.1). Classification (NCBI taxonomy): domain Eukaryota; kingdom Metazoa; phylum Arthropoda; class Insecta; order Orthoptera; family Acrididae; genus Schistocerca; species Schistocerca cancellata. Next base: position 266,805,937 of record NC_064629.1, read on the forward strand.
CGCGACAGCGTGGACGTGAACCGTATGTGCAGTTGACGGACTTTGAGCGAGGGCGTATAGTGGGCATGCGGGAGGCCGGGTGGACGTACCGCCGAATTGCTCAACACGTGGGGCGTGAGGTCTCCACAGTACATCGATGTTGTCGCGCCCGCATCTCGTGGTCGTGCGGTAGCGTTCTCGCTTCCCACGCCCGGGTTCCCGGGTTCGATTCCCGGCGGGGTCAGGGATTTTCTCTGCCTCGTGATGGCTGGGTGTTGTGTGCTGTCCTTAGGTTAGTTAGGTTTAAGTAGTTCTAAGTTCTAGGGGACTGATGACCATAGATGTTAAGTCCCATAGTGCTCAGAGCCATTTGAACCATTTTTTTGATGTTGTCGCCAGTGGTCGGCCGAAGGTGCACGTGCCCGTCGACCTGGGACCGGACCGCAGCGACGCACGGATGCACGCCAAGACCGTAGGATCCTACGCAGTGCCGTAGGGGACCGCACCGCCACTTCCCAGCAAATTAGGGACACTGTTGCTCCTGGGGTATCGGCGAGGACCATTCGCAACCGTCTCCATGAAGCTGGGCTACGGTCCCGCACACCGTTAGGCCGTCTTCCGCCCACGCCCCAACATCGTGCCGCCCGCCTCCAGTGGTGTCGCGACAGGCGTGAATGGAGGGACGAATGGAGACGTGTCGTCTTCAGCGATGAGAGTCGCTTCTGCCTTGGTGCCAATGATGGTCGTATGCGTGTTTGGCGCCGTGCAGGTGAGCGCCACAATCAGGACTGCATACGACCGAGGCACACAGGGCCAACACCCGGTATCATGGTGTGGGGAGCGATCTCCTACACTGGCCGTACACCACTGGTGATCGTCGAGGGGACACTGAATAGTGCACGGTACATCCAAACCGTCATCGAACCCATCGTTCTACCATTCCTAGACCGGCAAGGGAACTTGCTGTTCCAACAGGACAATGCACGTCCGCATGTATCCCGTGCCACCCAACGCGCTCTAGAAGGTGTAAGTCAACTACCCTGGCCAGCAAGATCTCCGGATCTGTCCCCCATTGAGCATGTTTGGGACTGGATGAAGCGTCGTCTCACGCGGTCTGCACGTCCAGCACGAACGCTGGTCCAACTGAGGCGCCAGGTGGAAATGGCATGGCAAGCCGTTCCACAGGACTACATCCAGCATCTCTACGATCGTCTCCATGGGAGAATAGCAGCCTGCATTGCTGCGAAAGGTGGATATACACTGTACTAGTGCCGACATTGTGCATGCTCTGTTGCCTGTGTCTATGTGCCTGTGGTTCTGTCAGTGTGATCATGTGATGTATCTGACCCCAGGAATGTGTCAATAAAGTTTCCCCTTCCTGGGACAGTGAATTCACGGTGTTCTTATTTCAATTTGCAGGAGTGTATTATGATTCTAAAGATCGTAGTTTTTATGGGAGTAATTATGTACAATAAGTTACACAGTTTTTGGAATAGAATAGTGATCAAATAATCAACTAAAAGTATGGTCGATCTTACTAGTGAACTGAAATGTACAATTAATTTCTGTTGTTTCACCTTGCCCTTTCTTGAGTGTTACTCCATTGAGAATTTTGCTTTACTGAAAAAAAATGAAAATCTTGCCTTGTCATAGCTCACGTCGTCAGATGTGTGATGGTGGTTGCGTCATTAGAACGGTAGCGATCTATGACCTCTTCACGTGTATGATAAATTAAAACATGCCAAGCAACGTGACACTTCCCAGAGCCATTGTTGCAGCAGCAGCCATGGCTCACAGATTTTGACAGCGTCATAAGTCCGGAAATTATTCTGTGCATGATTTTATGATTTCAGAGACGTCTTCACAGAGTGTAAGTGAAAAGTCACACCACTTAGATGAAGGTTCGACACACTATGTAGCGCCACAACAATTTTACATACACGGCAGCCACAAAGCATCTTCACTACTCAAGGCCTCGTAACTGTCTGCCTTACGTCTCCTATTGTGCATGTCACAACGGTACACACCAAGCCTATCGTCCAATCCAATTACTTTAATTTTTCGGTATTAATTTTACTTTTAATTAACTTGGTGTCTAAATCTTTGGAGTAGGGCCGTCGCTTACAATTAGAGAATAGATGTTACATCTTTTCATCATTTTAAATAAAAGCATATGTAAAAATTAATACACTTTACAAGATTGCAAAGATGCATCTATTGCGAACCTCCACACATTGTCTTAAGATTAATCGATAGCTGTATCGAAAGCGATTTTAAAAAGAAACATTTTTAATGTGTTTGGATATAATTGTTCCGTTACAATGGTCGTCAAAAGAAATACAGTTGGGCAACGAAAAAAGGAAGTAGAATAATATTCAGGGAATGACAGGAATACAGTTATATAAATGCCTTAACAATAAAATAAATACGAAGTGCTGGCCAGCCAAGGTGAAATGGCTGCAGGGAAGATGTGTAGAAATCGAAAAATGAATTATCGTCGGAATGACTTACTCGGGATACAGAAATGTGAGAACAACCTTCAATGAAATTAAAGACAAGAGTGGCAACATTAAGAGCGAAATGTGAATTTCTCTGTTAAACGCAGAGGAGAGAGGGTGTAGGTTAAAAGAGTAAGAGGAAGTCCTATATGATGGGAAGGAAATGTCTGATGAAATGATAGAAGAAATTGTAATCGATATGGGAAATTTAGCGGATCCAGTACTAGAGTCGGAATTTGAAGAGCTCAAAGAGATCAGGAAGAGCTGAGACCAAATAAGACAGAAGGGATAGATAACATTTCAACTGAATTTCTGGCAACGGAACATCGGACATTAAAAATAAATAACATCCACACAATTCCGAAAATGGCAAGGGCAGATAACTGAGAGAAATATCAAACAATAAGCTCAACAGCTGTCGATTCAAGTTGCTGTCAAGAATAATGTACTGAAGAACGGAAAATGAAGTTGAGGATCTAGTAGATTACCATCAGTTTGGCTTTAGGAAAGGTAAAGGGACCAGAGAGGCAGTTCCAACGTTGTTCTTAATAATGGAGGCAAGACTGAAGAAAAATCAAGACATGCTCAAAGAATTTATCGATCTAGAAAAAGCGTTTCACAATGTAAAATGGTAGGGGATGTTCGAAATTCTATGAAAAATAGAAGTAAGCTATAAGAAAAGATGGGTAATAAACAACATGTATAAGAATCAAGTGGGCCAATAAGACTGGGAGGTCAAGAACGAAGTGTTCAGATTAAAAAGGGTGTAAGAAAAGGATGCAGTCTTTCATCACTCTTGTTCAGTCTACATATCGAAGAAGCAATGACGGAAATAAATTAAAGGTTCAAGAGTGAGATTAAAATTCAAGGTGAAAGGATGTCAATGATTAGTTTGGCTGATGAGATTACTATCCTTCCGGAAAGTGAAGAATTACAGAATATGGTGTATGTAATGAACAGTCTAATGAGTACAGAATTTGAATTGGAAGTGAACAGGAAAAAGGCAAAAGTAATGAGAAGTAGCGCAGGAATGAGAACAGAGAGAAACTTTACAGCAAAATCGGTGATCACGAAGTACCTCGGAAGCAGAATAACCTACGAAGAACGGAGCCAGGAGGACATAAAAAGGGGACAAGCACAGGCAGAGAGGACATTCCTGACCAAGAGAAGTCTACTGGTATCAAGCATAGGCCTTAATTCGGGGAAGAAATTTCTGAGAATATAGACTTGCAGCACAACATTTTATGGTAGTGAAGCAATAGATTCATAAGGGTAATTTCATGCTAAAAGTTGGCCAAAATTACTGTTTGGAGTTTTCTGTCTGTGTGGTCCTAGAGAACATATTTGTAGGATAATAATGTATCTATATAATTGAGACGTTCCCTGGAAAAACGAATTAACGTACATTAAGTCGATTTTCCGTTTCCTGCAGTAATTGCATCTGTACGAACAGTCTTTGTGCTCACAAATTATTATTAGTCTCCGACAGACGCAACGCTCTCTAGAATGATTTGACGGCCATGCTGCTCCAAGTCGTTGTACCAGCGACCGCCATACCCTCTAGACAACTTCCACGCCGCTCGTATCACTGCTGCATGTGCGACGTGCTGAGACGTAGTAGTCAGAGACGGGATGCCTGTAACGTGGAATTTACGTTTTCCAACGTCACATAGAAAGTAAACAGTGACTGTAAACAAAATATGGGAAGTGACTGTGATCGTATATCCAGTACGGAGTGTGATTATGAGAAGAACCTAATTGGAAGAAAACGAAAAATTCAGAAACTGAAGTGGAAAAAGAGGTCGCGAAGAAGAAGAGGAATTCAGTGAAGTGTTATGTTTGGCCGAAAACCGGTAAGGAAGTCTGTTGTAAGAATTTTAGAGTCAGTAAGAAATGCTGTGCAAAGGAATCTTATCTAATAATATGCCCAACAGATCAAGAAGAGACCCATGAACGATTTTGGGCTTTAGGTGACAAGAACACAAAAGATACATTCATGTTAAGTTTAATTGAAGAGAAAACACGGTCTAGAACATCTAATAAAGTAGATCTGTCGGAATCCTAACTCCACATTTATATGTCATTGAAAATGCAACAATAATAAGACAATATCCTCTAAATCCCAATTCCAGTGTTTTGCAAGTTACCGAGAACCGTTTGAAAACAGTCCTATAGGCGTTGAATGCTACTGCTCTTACAGTTGATGACAAAAGAGGGAAGGTTGTCAAGGCAAGCCGAAAAGGAAATATTTTGACAACCATTACCTTAGTGTTACAGTATTATTCACTTCGATCAGAGGTCAATTTCTCCATGAAATGAATAGGTACTTCATATCAAGTATAAAACTTTTTATAAGTTCTTTAGAGAAAATAGAGTGTATTCGTTTCGAAAGTCAAAAACTGATACTTGTGATTTTTATCGGGAGTGTGAAGCTATATTGAGTGTCAGTGCAAATGATCCTAGTAAAAACGTTTGTGAAGAAAACAAACTAAACGCTGCGGAGTACAATAAACCCAAGGACAAGTATTTAAGGTGGGCCAAACTTGATAACACAGATACCTTAATGCTTGAGTTTGATTACGCACAGAACATGCCACAACCTAAACTGAGCGTTACTGCGCAATTCTGTAAAAGACTACTGTGGCTCTATGTATTTAATGTCCACTGTCACAATGACGAAGCAAGTACATTTTATTGGTATCTCGAAGGCTCCGCGAAGAAAGTTCAAATTCTATTTGTTCCTTTTTATATGACTTCATAAGTGGAAAACTCTAGGCGCTAAACAATATTAAGACAAATACGAGCGCGGTACGATTTTGTACTTAGCTTTCAAAAACAAACAACGTAACCATAGAATTCGTATCTCCAATGAGACCGTAACTTCGTCTTATATGGAAAAATGCTAAGGAATATTGAAAACATTGAGAACGCGCGCCAATATATTTCAGTGCTTCAGACCTTCAGAAAGAACCCTGCACCCTTTGAGGTGGTGAAGGGAGTGGACCTTATGAAAGACTGGGCATCACCTTTATCACCATACTACGTAACAGAACCCAAAGGAAAGACACCTGGAAGATAGAAATGTGTCATTTTGTATGACAACGGAAACGCATTTTTCGACTCGTTTACTTACACAGGAACATTCAGTCCTTCCGAAATAAAGAAACGAGGATATACATTGCCAGTGCGGAAGACGGACATGGTGATGACGAAGACGTCTCGTCCTGGGATTACGGATGCGAAGAAGAAAGATATCTTCGCTTCTACTAAAGTTCCTTCGAGACAACAATGCAGAAATGCTGAAGAATATTGTCGAAGGTTATGCATCTGCGACAGACAATGACTTCCCAGGATGCGAAACAGACACATGATCATTAGTAATCACTCGTAGGTCGTTGTTGAGTGTGGTGTTGCGTTCTATGTATGTCTGTAATTGAATAAATGCATTTCTCTCACTTTGTAAATGATTATTTCAATACCAAGTCTATGATGTGTTATGTTCGTTGGTATACCTAGTGCCTTCAGGAATACCTTTCAAGTGTACTGCTGCTTTGAAAACTAATTATGATTGTCGAATGAATATATAGTTTCTGCTTCACGGTCTGAGTATGCTACTTTTAAATTTAACGACTGTTTAACAGTCAAATGTGAAAAATGTCGTCTTTTTGTTCATGTTATACATTCATATATGGAAAAACAACTTAAGTGTGGTACCTTATAATCAGTTCAAATACGTATCTATGTCGTACATAGTACACTATCGCGTCATTAATGCTGAAACAATATTACGTCGTTTCTATTTTAGTGAAATTTCGTCCATGTATGTGAGACTGAAATGAATGATAACACTACGTCAAATATGCATCTCGAGTTCCATATATTCCAACTACGTCATTGGCATTTTATTACATTCTTTATTTCTTAGCGACAATAATATGTATAATTCACTCGATGCCTCCCAGTCTTGTTTATCGGAGCAGTCTGGTTTTGTTGGAGACTCCTCTTCATCGTAATTTTAAGCTTGAGGAATCTGCCAGATCCATCCTTCGCTTGAGGGCAGTAAATGCAATTATATTTAAAATTAAGGTCGAGGGGAGAGAAAGCAAAGTGAAGGGATTGCTGATCTCAGCTGCAGCGGGACTTTACGCAGAATCAGCGGCGACGAGTGAAAATATGTGCCGGATTAGGATTCGAACCACTGTGCTCTTGCATACAACGCAGGTGCGTTAACCACTGCACCACACGTGACACAATGACGCTCGTCCCTTCGTGGACTATCTTGCCACGACTTACTGCCGATCCACATTCCCACTGTGCGCCACCTATCCACAGTCCTTGCCCATTTCCTTCATGCTCGCTACTCTCAGATTCTCGCTGGTGGTCGGACGTATCTGTTCATTCACACTGAAGTAGGTTGATCCACTGCCCATCTAGGTGAATCAATTATATGAATGCGTGGTGTCTGTTCTTTCGGACATGTTTGAAACAACAGACGCCACACATTCATGTAAGTAAACGTAATGATTGTTTTAACAAAGTTTCGCCGGTTTTCTTCATACCTGTTATTAATGGATCAGTTGTCAGTAGTAGCCTGTTTATTATGTCCAGACTGCGTTCTTCTTATGAAAATTTCCTGGCAAACATTTGTCTGTTTGTCTGCTTATTTTGGACGTCAGCTGCTTCTTCTGGTAAACTGCCTGTGAGTAAGAGGGCATGTTCGTTGATAGTTGGGTCATGTACCAAAATCTTGTGCACAGTGGGAGACATAGGATGCCATAGATATAAATCAACATATAGTGTTGCTGTTTAAACACTTAACGCAGAAAATGTGTGTATCTTATGTCCACTGGAAATAGCTTTCAGAATATCCTCGAATCGATAGATGAGTTACAGAATTACATGTATTATTTCTGCTCATGTTTCGAGGTCTCCAAAAAATCTTCTACTGGTATTTCCATCATTGGTATTTCCATACTCTTGCTCGGGAACATTTATAGTTAATCCCAATAGATTTCTAAACATTTCTTGTGTGACATTTTTTCCTATCTTGAGCAAGTTTCTTTTTCTCTTTTGAGCTGATTTGCCACTTCTTGATGTTTATGTTATAGGGAAATTACAACAACAATCCGAAAATTCTGGCATGGAGTATAGACAGAAGCAAATGAAGAGCTTCTGTATTTACCACTTTGGCTGCTGAAGTCTTTTGAAGTAGCCTTGTAAATGTGGCATCTCATTCTCAATGATGACTCTCTTGTTGCATTACAGACGTTTGCATCTATCATAGTAATCAGCAATGCGTGGTTTCAAACTTTTGTGTAAACTGAATTTGTTGTGATCCACCACAACCAAATGGCTCAAATGGCTCTGAGCACTATGGGACTTAACATCTGAGATCATCAGTCCCCTAGAACTTAGAACTACTTAAACCTAACTAACCTAAGGACATCACACACATCCATGCCCGAGGCAGGATTCGAAACTGCGACCATAGCGATTGTGCGGTTCCATACTGAAGCTCCTAGAACCGCTCGGCCACACTGGCTGGCTCCACGACAACCCCGTTTAGAGATAAGAGGTAAGTAATCATTTGGAAGATCATTTAAATCCACTTCCAAATATAATATTATTCCTTCACATTTGTGATTAATCAAGGCTTGTAGTTGAATCTCATGTGGCAGTCACAGGGTGCCTCTTGAAGGAAGCTGTAACAGGGACAGACCTTCTTTTCAGTCGTTCGTTTTATCTCGTATTGCATCTGGCCAGTGAGGCTTCCACGAAGTTTGACAAGGCTTTGATATGTGAAAGCATTTTTTCTTCTTGTAAGCTTCTATTGAAACGTCCCCATAGAAAAATTAGTGAATTACTGTGCTGGTAAACCCCTCACATTATTTGATTTTCAACAGCTGAGCGAAACTGAACGTACTCAGACATTTCTCTCTTTACTTATTCTGATCATCACTAAACTGACACACAATATTTTTAGTGCAACGCAATCTGACTTTTAATAATCCCTACAAAAGAATGACCCTGACTAACAATAACCTATACCTTTCATGAATCACTTACCTCACAAAAATCTTCGTTACTCAAACTACTGCAATACAGCGAGGCCAATACTGTCAGCTAAATAAAAGATTCTAACTACTGAAGTTACTAACTATTGATAGACATAGTTATCAAATGAAAGATTTTGATAAAGAACAAACAATGTGTTTACATTAATAGTGTTGAAAAGTCATAATATATAATTATATCAGTACATGGCACCCAGTCTTACAAATTTACTGTCTCTGATGGACACACGTCCAGATCATCTGCTCTCAAAACTCCGCCATCTCTCTCCCCACATCCACCACTGCTGGCGGCTCACCTCCCACTGCGCAACGCTACGCGCTGTTCAAATCCAACTGCCCAGCACTACAACAGCAATTATTACAACAATGCTAACCAGCCACAGACTGCACACAGCACAGCCAGTGATTATCATACAGAGCGCTACGTGGCGTTACCAATATAAAAACCTAAACAGCCAACTTACATAGCCCCCATGCTCCCCACAAAAAATTTACAAATTGGTTTGGACAGTGGCCAATAATGATTTGATAAAATTTTTCATAATTACAATAACAAAGAAATCAAATGCACATACTTATTGATGCACTGTTGGTCAAAAGATAAAATTTTCTCACAGTTAATAAAGACAGTCCTTATCATACATCACAGTAAAATTGCAGTGTTTTTTTTTCTCAAAGTCTTAGCAGTAAAATATAATGCACACGGAAGTAGTGGATTTCCATGCAGTCTTGAAGAAGTGGTGTTGTCCTTCCAAGGGAAAGACAGTGCTGACTCTTGACATGGAGACAGGTAATGGGCCACAACAGATCAAACCCACAGCAGAGTCACTCGAAGTTTTGAAGAAAATTGGTAGGTAGGTCATCACAGAGCAGACCCACTTTAGTTCTGGTAGAGATTATGGTATTGGTGGGCCACCAGAGGTGCAGTCCCACTGCAGTCCTTGTAGAAATAATGGTTTTGGGGAGTCATCAAAGGTGCAGACCCACTGCAGTCCTTGTAGAGATGGCCAGCAGCCATCTGTTGCGACTGTGCTGGTTACCAATCACCATCGAAGAGTCTTGCGGACAATTTAGCAAGTCCATAACCACCACTTGTGCACTCACAAAGTTTTTGGAATTGTCCTTAGAACCAGCAATGCTGTTAACCAGTCCCTTGCTGACTTATTAACACACGTGCAAGCACTAACATTCCCAACTTCTCACATACTGTTCATATATTATGACTGACAGAAACGTGTGCACTGAAATGAAACTTAATCTGAAGAACTGGTGTCTATACACTTATAAATTTACAACACAAGAATACAATTACAAAGGTACAAAATACATCATTAAAGAACATAACAGTACAGATTTGTAGTAACACAGGCTTTACAAAAGAATAGAAATAAACATATACAACATTCACATTTTCACAAGCAGAAAATGTATCTTGACTCATTTGAGAAAACGGTGAGGACCCAAAACCTGAATCTGCAGTATTTGCAAGATTGTGTCCTGTCCTTCCGGATTCCTGTGGCGAGCTCTTGCCGACCGATCGATCGATAATGCTTCCCCGTTGACTAATTGTTTCACTGTCTACACCATTGTTTGCCGCCCACTCCATTTCCCTATGCACAATTACCAAATTACTGTGTTGAACATTAGTTAATTCATTACACGGTGGCGCTAACACACTGCTTTCGTCTTCACTGTCATTTCTCAGTTTACTTTGGAGCCTAGTATTACGTTTTTCACACGCCATAATTGTCACAATATTTCACACGATAACACAGAAAAGCACAATTTGAAGAGGAAAATAAGAAAACACATTAACATAGCACTGAAAATATCTAGTTAATCGCAAGCGCAGCTGCGAAATACTTGGTACAAATCTACATGCATGCCACACCTGTTTTACTGTACGACAATGAAAAACGACAACTACAAAGTAAATTGTCTCTATGATTAAGCGCTAGCAATAAACAATAGCCACACTAATTACACAAACTACACGAAAAAATCAGATTCCAGTGAGGTATTCTCGACTAAGGGTCGACATATGAAACGTCCCCTTAGAAAAATTATAAATGACTGTGCTTAAACCGACACACAATATTTTTAGCGCAACGCAATCTGACTTTTAATAATCCCTACAAAAGAATGGCCCTGACTAACAATAACCTATACCTTTCATGAATCACTTACCTCACCAAAATCTTCGTTACTCGAACTACTGCAATACAGTGAGGCCAATACTGTCAGCTAAATAAAAGATTCTAACTACTGAAGGCACTAACTACTGATAGACATAGTTATCAAATGAAAGATTTTGATAAAGAACAAACAATGTGTTTACATTAATAGTGTTGAAAAGTCATAATATATAATTGTATCAGTTCATGACATCCAGTCTTACAAATTTACTGTCTCTGATGGACACACGTCCAGATCATCTGCTCTCAAAACTCCGCCATCTCTCTCCCCACATCCACCACTGCTGGCGGCTCACCTCCAACTGCGCAACGCTACGCGCTGTTCAAATCCAACAGCCCAACACTACAATAGCGAATATTACAACAATGCTAACCAGCCACAGACTGCACCAGCACAGCCAGTGATTATCATACAGAGCGCTACGTGGCGTTACCAATATAAAAACCTAAACAGCCTACTTACACTATGACTCCGATATAGGGCTTGTCTGTATTTAGCTCCTCGTGTAGCAGATGAAGTACTGCCTTCAATTACTTTGAAAACCTCACCACTTCCAGATTCTCATAGCTTCATTTGACTTGCATACGTTAATTCTGCGCTTCTAAATCTGTTTCGCAGTCCCTGTGTCTTACGTCTTTTACTGCTTTCTCTCAAGTCTATGAATGATTTTGATGGCCTAGCAACTCAAGTTTTGCAACATGGGATTTTAATGGTACCTTGCAGCTAATTATACTTATTTTTTGAGAAAGTGCTATCAACTTTCTGTAAACCACACCATCATTTCTTTAATTGCGACTTTGCTGAAGACAGTTTACGTTTAAAATCATTCTTTTCTTAATCAGGGAAGGCAGCAACTGATTTTCCATGAAGTCCAAACTTTTTAGAAACTCTTTTTCAGAACATCTCTTCATAAGGTCATAGAGGCGCTTTCTTATCATAATTTTGACTTTTGAAGGACCTAGGATAAAAAAATGCTTTCAGAATTAATTTCGTAAATGACTTTTTTTATAAGTGGTAACCTATTAACATAAAAGAATAGTAGAAAATCAAATTACACTACACAGCGGCTACTTTTTTAAATTTCCGGTAGAGGAATAATTTTTCTGTCACACTGTATTAACACATTTGTAAGGAAATACCCTAAACTGTAACAAACATAATGATTACTGACAAAAGTAATAAATAATATGTATGAAAATAATTATGAATAACGGTACATACCCGGATCTTTGGAATTCATACTGCCTTTCACCACAATTCAAGTAAAAACACACTTTTACACATTCAAAAACTACAGACTAGCTCCACAACGTATCAGTGGACATTAAGCAAATGACACATTGTCTCAGCAGTGTCCCATCTGTCAGACTATTGCAGGAAGTTATGCACGAATCAGCTGGGTATACATCCTGCGAGACAATCTACGGAAGGCCCATGAACTTCCAGTTTGAACTCGATAAACTCCCAGCTAGAGTAAATATGAGTGAAGTAAAAGGATTGATCTGCAGTCTTAAGTCAATCCGCAAACACGTTAAGCAGAAAAGTGCAAATCTACTCAAACAAAGTTCCAATGAAGTAACAATGGTGCTACACTTCCGCAGAGTAAACCCGGTGATCCTGTGCTGTTCTGAAATCTAGTGGTAAGAAAAGGAAGAACTAAACAGTTCACTCGTCAGTATGAGGACCCTTACCCTGTTTTACGGGTGACATCCCCCGTAAACGAGGAGATTTAGTTGTCTGATCCTACTGTGATAGTTCATTTTGTCGTGCTTAAGCCGTACCAAGACCCAGCTGTGCCACCGCCAGCGGTACCACCTAGAACTGCTCCAAGGAAAGGTGTTACTGCAATAAAAGTAAAGAAAATGAGGGAAAAACCACTGCCTGTGTCTCCTCATTACGCATTAAGAACCGGCCACGGTGGCCGAGCAGTCCTAGGCGCTTCAGTCCGGAACCGCGTGACTGCTACGGTCGCAGGTTCGAATCCTGCCTCGGGCATGGATGTGTGTGATGTCCTTAGGTTAGTTAGGTTTAAGTAGTTCTAAGTTCTAGGGGACTGATGACCTTAGATGTTAAGTCCCATAGTGCTCAGAGCCATTTGAACCATTTCGAACGCATTAAGAAATAGGCACCCCTATGCCAGAACGTCTAGGGACTAGGTTTGTTCTGTAAACAGAGAAGAAAATACATTGTCAGATTAATTAGAGTATAAAAATGTGAGGAATAAGTTATGTACAGTTATGAGGAAGGGAATAATTTATGTACAGGTATGAGGAAGTCTGGAGCACCAGTCTGCATTGTCATTTGAATTGTGTGTACAAACATGTGTGAGACAGACAGTTTTAACTGCAATAGAGAAACATTCTGCCCCTAAAACGATAGAAAAAGACGCTTGCGCCACTTTATCACATATAAGTGCGCTATCCTTAGAGTAAGTTGTAGCTTTAAGGATTAGTAACTAGAGCAGTGGAAAATGGACTGTGCAGATTTAAAGGAGAAAAAGAGTAAAGTGATGAACTATTGAACAGTAAAATTTGTTACAGTTGTGGCAATTTGTACCAAGTAGTCGAGAAAAAACTGTGAAGGTACTATTAGGCCCTTGGGAACATTAACTGTCCAGTCAAACGGATATCAACTGTTAAACTATGAATGACCAAGACTGTATGCAGCAAAGCTCCGTACTGAGGAAGATAGGTTTTTACAAGTTTTACTGCGTTTTCGCCGTTTAGTTTAAATAACTTTGAATTGAAAACAATACAATTTTGTTACAGACAAATATTAGATAGAGTTGATGAATATAATCAAAACAGATTAGTTGCTCAAGTGTTACGGAGTGCCTTCCACATGCTTACCAGTAATTTATTTCACAATAACACTTAGGTCCTATATGAGCGTTACCTAAGTGACTGTGTACGCGCAGAGGATATTAATTATTTTCTGGTAGGAAGTATCCGATTTTAAATTTCATGTAGTTCTAAGTGAAACCCACCGAATTTATTATAATGAACTGGTAGAATAAGACTCATCCAGGAAGATAGGATGCTGAGTTTCCACACTGGTACCACTAACATATAACACGCGTGACACTATACCACTGCACAGTTAAGTATTCATTCCCAGTTAATGGACTACCCAGGCAAGCAACGACCTATTGGACACAGTAGAACGTCGACAAAATAGGATTATATTGCTGAATTGGTATATTTCATAAATCGGATATGCAGACAGCAACATCTAAATGGCAGCGTCAGTCAGGAGGACTTACAATTAAATTGAAGTACAGTCGTTGAAACAACTACTGCTAGGTAAGGTAATTACACTTGTTCAAATTATTTAGAAAACCGATTCTGAAGAGGGTGACATAATTGTCAACCACTTTACACCCTTTTAACGAGTTGTTTTGCAAGGAATCAATTTTGATAAATTTTTCCACACTCAGTAATCCATGTCTTTGCAATAATAGGAACCTGTTTTGAATTAGGGACTCAACCAAGGTAAGTTTACTTCTGCCAGTCCTAGAGATGTAGTAAAGTACGATAAGGAATTTTACTAGAATATGTGTCCGCGCTGTTCACCTATGGATTACCTAGAGAACGTCATAATGATATCCCACTAGGACACAGTAACCTAGTTATATGTCGAGTATACCAATAAATTACGTGAGGGACGCCACACAGGTATGTCACACCAAGCGAGAATTTCTATTGCGCGGGTTCTCCCTTTCCCCGTCCGTCTGCTTAGCTGAATGTTGGGTTAGGCGCCCTCTGTAATAATAATAATAAAAAAAAGAACCTGAGTTAATGGAACGGCGATGAACTTGAACAAGCGTTATAGGACAACCGCCCCGAACAAATAGAACAAACAATCATGAAGAAAATTAGCCGGCCGCGGTGGCCGTGCGGTTCTAGGCGGTACAGTCCGGAACCGCGGGACTGCTGTGGTCGCAGGTTCGAATCCTGCCTCGGGCATGGATGTGTGTGATGTCCTTAGGTTAGTTAGGTTTAAGTAGTTCTAAGTTCTAGGGGACTGATGACCTAAGATGTTAAGTCCCATAGTGCTCAGAGCCATTTGAACCATTTGAACCATGAAGAAAATTATGTCAACAAGAAAAAAAAAAGTAACTTGCTTGCCTCCTATGCAGCGGGCCCGGGTTCGATTCCCAGTCGGGTTGGAGATTTTCTCCGCTCATGGACTGGGTGTTGTGTTGTCATCATCATCATTTCATCCTCATCACAGGCACGAGAGTCGCCCAATGCTGCGTAGACTGAAATAAGACTCGCTCTTGGCGGCCGAAGTTCCTCGTATGGGGCCTACCGGCCTACATTGCCATAAGATCATTTCATTTTGTTTCCCCCTTCTCTATCGCAAGTCGGCCATCATGAAGCGTGTGTGCTTCACGCGGAATATAGCCGATCCCCACACAATGAACGGCGCGCGTATGTGTTTGGCCACGCCGTAAATTCGCACATGTGCGACTACGAGGAAAACAAACTGTGAAGCAACCTTTAAGTCACCCTCTCACCCATGGCTAATCCTGCCACCCGATAGGAAAAACACGATTTCGTGTTTTTACACGGTTTCGATTCCATTACAGTTACATCGTAATGTTCTTCTTAGAAAAGAATAGAAAACAAATAGTAAAAGGTAAATATTTAATGGTGAACTAGTCACAAATTTAGAGTTATGTTCAACACATAGGCATCAAATTAATACCTTGTTCCATAGTCGTATACCGAACAAACTATTCATGGCTCATTTCTGGAGACGTTCAGTGCTCTTTCTAGACTTTCTTGTAAGCCTCTTTGATAAGATGTTACTGGTTTCCACAAGTAATATGATTTCACGATTTCATCCCAGGAACTAATATTATGGTCAATTTAACTTTTCCACCCTAACTGCCACCCCAACGTTTGACTTGGTATTTATTACCTATCATCTTGACGTGGGTGATTAATAGAGATCCATATATTGGGAAGGACCCTGCTACTATGTGCATCTTCGTGATTCACTCGTTAAGAGAAAGATAAGCCAGTGTCCGAACCATGAATGAAACAGTTGACCATAACAGCATTATAAGTAAAATTACGGTTATGATAAAATCTTATTCGAGCTACAGTCCAACCAGTACTTATTCCAGACTAACATCTCTGATTTCGAAATCAAACCAAGATGAAACAGTGTGAGTATTGATTAGTTCCATACTAAAACTTTGAACTTCCGGAACCAATTTTGTGTATTCAGTCTACGAAGCCACCGAGACTATCGATTTTCAACTTAGAAATTACTAAATATTGATTGTATCTTTCTGAATTTGCACAAACAGGAATTCCACGTATACCTTCTGCGTGTACTGCGAATCAATATAGATGTTGATGCAGCCTAATAAAATGGAATATTGCCGTGAATATTCATCGTGACTACTATCTGAGGAGTTGAAGCGACGCACCGCGACAAGCCGCCTGGGCGGGTGCGCAACTCGACCCCGCAACGATGGCACATACCAGGTGCCGATAGGCAACAAACTGCTCCATCCATTACAATCGACTTTAAGAACTTTGATAATATAAGCCATTGTACACTATTTAATACTCAAGTGATGCAACATTCCTTCTTAATATGCTTACTGCTACACGCCTTACAGAACTGTATTTACTAGCAGAAACCACGACTAAAGAAGTTTTACGAGGTTTGAGCCCATAGCGAACCTGCCCCCTACGGACGGAATTACTCAGTCCCTACTGGACAATCTCGTCGGGTTAAATCGACCTTTTGAACAAAAGAACACTAGTACGACACACTGGAATATAGAATTTGGAGACATAGTCGACCTTTAGCGATGAAACACAGTACTAAAGCTGTTACAAATTTTTGATAATTAGCAATGTATCCTACTTTACGTTTGTACATTCTGCTCTATTACATCGTACAATATGACACTAGAAGACACTGCAAACCCTGAGGATGAATCATATGTTGCAGCACTACACGTAAACCCAATAGTGAAAAACTGATTCTCATGTTATTGGTAATACCATGACACACTCTGCACTTGAACACGAATTACGAACTACATATTCATGAAGCAAGTTATTTTAATTTATTCGCCTAAAGACACATACAACTTACATATTTCGCACCAAGCCAGTCTAATGCTACTTTAAAAACCCACACTGCGTATATCACCTTTATTGCTGAGATCCCATTGCTGGACGCATCTACACACTTAAGTTCGTCACCGAAGGACTATCAATGGTGCCTACGAGAGTCGTCGAACCAGCACAGCCGTCTATTATTGTCGCAGGTAAGTTGAACACAAGTGACTGAGGTGTCAAAACAAATGAGGGTTCACATTTGAAATAGTGGCACTCTAAGTACCATTGACGACGATAGAAGGTTCCAGAAGTAAGCATAGGAGAGAGCCACTAACAGTTTAAACAGATGAAAGGAAACGGTTTTTCTTTAATAACAAGACTCAAGGAGCAATGATAACACGAGATCAAAAGACGTCAATCAGTACCCTCACAGGAAGTAGAATTTTCAAAGTACCTTCACAAGTTCGAGAGACTGAGAAATAAAAGATATTGGAGATTGCATCAGAATTGATAATGGAAGAGTTGACTCTGTCCACGCTGCTCTAGCTACTAATAATGATTATTGTGTTTAGCACAAGGTTATTTATCTCCATCCCACAGTTTTTATGTATATTAGATTTTATTATTTTGTTATATAAAGAGTGACAGTTTTTCCTACCCTCTGAGCTTGGCCATAGACTTAAATACATTTTGTGCCATGTGTACGCCGATAATTAAATAAGGGAATTGTCTTATTGCAGCTATATGTAATTAGTATGAGCGAACATGTCTTGATGAAAGTACGTAAAGTCTGGCAATTCTTATTAGTTCATTTATTAATAACATTGTTAAGAGAAAGCTTCCCTCTAACGTCAAAGTCATTTCCACTGCTGTGACTGATTCAGTGATTTACTATTTTCCCTTGTGGAAGCGCATTTGAGATGGAATACGCGTACTCTAACGCGAATTGCCATATTGCCCTTTGATTTGGGTTACGGCAACAATTCTAATTGAGCGGAAGTTAGGGTAGGTTATTTCCATGAGAAATGGCAGTAGTCACCTGCGACAAGGGAAGACTATGATGAGTGATCCTATTAATAACATCGCTGTTTAACTTCTTAGTACCCTACCAAGTATGCTTTGTACACAGCACAACACTTTACACTAACAACTTTGATCAGAGAAAATAATTTGGCTTTGTTGCTATAGTTCTGCCTCTAAGAATACATAAAATTGAATTTAAGGCTCCTCAGGGTTAGAACACATCTAATAATGGGTTCCCATACGACAGTGCACGCAAAATGCCGTGCCCACTAGATGCGCAGTCGGCAGGGGAAGCATGGGAGAGCGGCAGTGGTGGGGGTCGTTCAGTGCGTTGTAGGGGAAATGCCTAGCTCTGGAGGGGAATCGCCATTCTAAACTGAAACCTACAATCACATTTTTGGTAAATATTAAGCAGGGCCCCTCAACAGCCACACTTGTATGGTGACCATTCAGAAACAATTGTCATCTCTTCTTTGGTTAGTATTTAAAAAGAATTCTGCCGAAAATCCAGTGATTTATTTTCGCATAGTTTGTTATTTTGTAACTTTCAGAGAAGATTCATAAGTGGGCAATTTCGAGTAAAAACTACACGTTTCTCTTGTTGTCATGTTAAAAATTACTTCTTTTGCCAAAACTCAGCGGATTTTATAGTCTCACCTCACTAACACATTGTGCAGACGCAGTTGCGAGAGAATTCGGAAACAGTGGTTTATTAAGTTTATCAGGTGAGGTTCAAAACAGATGGCGCCAAGCACTATGGAACTTAACATCTGAGGTCATCAGTCCCCTAGAACTTAGAACTACTTAAACCTAACTAACCTAAGGACATCACACACATCCATGCCCGAGGCAGGATTCGAATCTGCGACCGTAGCAGCAGCGCGGTTCCGGACTGAAGAGCCTTGACCCGCTGGGCCACAGCGGCCAGCATCAGGTGAGGGGCTGAGGTAAGGTGCAGTCAGCATTTTACGAAAAATAAAATATGCAGTGACCTCATTTACGTTATTCCAAAACTAATAGCATTTCTCGTAACACAAGCTATCAATAGCCCTTAAAAATTACATTCGTTCATCAAAAAAGACTGTAGTTAGTTAAATAACCCGGTAGATAATGAAGTTTTGCATAATAACTATACGGCAAAATGCATCGTCTTCTTGTACTATCATTTGCCAAAATTTCATTTGGATGTCTCAAATATTTTATGAAATATGAGAAATATTGTTGATATTTCACTCTGGCTTTATCGCTGGCGTGGAGCGATCGCAGAGTGCGCTAAGTCAGATCAGTTTTCTCGAGATCGGTGACAGAGACCTCTAACAAAGTCTAAAAAAACTTAAATATGTTAGCTAAATTTCATATGCAGCTTACACCTGCTTACAGACGAACACCAAATCATGTGATTGGTAACCATCAGATCCGCACAACGCCATATAATTCCCTCCTCTTTTCCATTTCTGGGTTGACGGGGAGTATTATTGTTAACACATGAACGTGGCCCATTCTATTGGCTGTTGTCCAAGTTCAGCGTTTCACGATGACACGGTCCACACAGCATACTTCACCAATTCGTTCAACGACATACCAACGTTCTTCCTGTTGCTAGTTGTCTTATGCGAAATAAATCTTCTGCGTTATAAGCTCATTAACTGAAATAGTAATAGAACTAACGTAACACGGTGTGTACTATTGTATGCATCCTGACTAGTATCAAACGGTGCTGTAACTAAATCCTCATAAACAAGTGATAGCTACATTCACCGAGACACTTCAGCACGGTCGCGCTCTAAATCAGCTGCTGTAGATTCTTACCGACAGGTGTTGTATTATGTTTGCTCTGCTTACCAGTGTTGAAAATGCTCCACCGTTCCAAAACCACCCATCGTCATCAGGTTTAATGTTTGAGCCGTTGGATAATAAGCTATACACCGCTCACTAGGTCAATATAGTGGCTGACTTGGACTTGGCCGTTTTAGAAGAAGAAGTAGCACTACAAAAAAATAACAATCGATGAATGGCATGCGAAACAATTTTGCGAAGCTAGGGCTAAGCCGAAACGCTTCATTTAAGGCACATTAAACAGGTGCTTGTTACCACCCAGGGACAACTGTGAAGCATTTCAGACGCCGTACCGCTGCAACGCACCAAGCCAGATTGCTTCAACGAGGGCAGTGCTGTAATGAAAATAATATCCGGCACCTCCGAGCAAGCTGACGCTGGTCGTTGAGATAAAACTCTTCCACAAGTCTATTCTTTTACTGGCCAACACCGTGAAACCCTTGCACGCCAGCGTGTGTGGCTCGCTCAAATTGAGGTCAATCTTCTGTCTACCACCGGACAAATTCGTAATGTAGCTATTGAACTAATGCAACAATATGAGGAACTGAGGAATTCAGTACAGGAGCAGTCAAACCTAGCCGCTACCCTGGAAGTAAATAAGGCACCACAAATTCTATTGTATAAACCCACGCAACCGTATTACATGCTACTACATTGTATGCTATTAGTCAGCAAGGTAGACAAAAAAATCTTAACTTTGACTTATTATCCGATGAACTGTTCTCGTAAAAGCTTAGTAACAACTCTTTTCACAAATATAGCAAATTATATAATTTTGTTAGAAGATTTAATGAAAAAGTCAAAACGGCACCTACTAGTTTAATACAAAGGATGTAATGACAAGGCGATTCTTCGAATTCTGTCACTCGTCGCGGCAAATAGGCAGAACGCTCTCAACACTGTGGCGAAGGACAGGCAACAAAACACAAAACGCACTGAAATTTGGCCTTCCACAAATTTAAGAACAGTTTGATGGCGTTAAGTGAAAAAGAAAGGAAAACAGATCAGAAACTAATATATATGACCCTTATTTTACTATCAAATTACGAAAAGTTGCATAGGTTCATAGTATCATTCAGAATACCCAGACTGACGTGAGTGATAGTCACAATGTCAAGAGTTTCTTCGACATAACAACGTTTGTGATATTTCAGGAGACAATAAATTATATTTCGACGGTCACTGCAAGGACATTTGCAAATGTGACAGATTTCAAGATTCTGCATCTCGATTTCGAATGGGTTGTAGTTCATTTTGTTATATAGCTAAAAGTGGCAAGAAGAAGCGATGTAACATTGCTTCATTGTATGTTAGAAACGTCAATGTAACACCATATGCGGAAATGAAAAGCCATCCATACAGTATGCGAGTGAAACTGTTGTTGAAAAACAAGAGCGTTAATTGGAAATCTTGAGGGCTGACAACAATATGGGGCAAAAAAGTATGGTGATTTTCCTAAAATATCTAATGAGCTACTAGGGTGTGGTGACTGCGCAAGCGCCAACAATAGATCGCAGCACAGGCATGAACAGTGCATGAAGTAAGAACAAAGTATTTGAATGAAAATTGTACGAATTTATTTTGACCTCCTCTCTTTTAATGTATAGTAACTAACGTCAGTTTGCACAGATGTGAGCTGCTAGTGGCCAAAATACACTCCTGGAAATTGAAATAAGAACACCGTGAATTCATTGTCCCAGGAAGGGGAAACTTTATTGACACATTCCTGGGGTCAGATACATCACATGATCACACTGACAGAACCACAGGCACATAGACACAGGCAACAGAGCGTGCACAATGTCGGCACTAGTACAGTGTATATCCACCTTTCGCAGCAATGCAGGCTGCTATTCTCCCATGGAGACGATCGTAGAGATGCTGGATGTAGTCCTGTGGAACGGCTTGCCATGCCATTTCCACCTGGCGCCTCAGTTGGACCAGCGTTCGTGCTGGACGTGCAGACCGCGTGAGACGACACTTCATCCAGTCCCAAACATGCTCAATGGGGGACAGATCCGGAGATCTTACTGGCCAGGGTAGTTGACTTACACCTTCTAGAGCACGTTGGGTGGCACGGGATACATGCGGACGCGCATTGTCCTGTTGGAACAGCAAGTTCACTTGCCGGTCTAGGAATGGTAGAACGATGGGTTCGATGACGGTTTGGATGTACCGTGCACTATTCAGTGTCCCCTCGACGATCACCAGTGGTGTACGGCCAGTGTAGGAGATCGCTCCCCACACCATGATACCGGGTGTTGGCCCTGTGTGCCTCAGTCGTATGCAGTCCTGATTGTGGCGCTCACCTGCACGGCGCCAAACACGCATACGACCATCATTGGCACCAAGGCAGAAGCGACTCTCATCGCTGAAGACGACACGTCTCCATTCGTCCCTCCATTCACGCCTGTCGCGACACCACTGGAGGCGGGCGGCACGATGTTGGGGCGTGAGCGGAAGACGGCCTAACGGTGTGCGGGGCCGTAGCCCAGCTTCATGGAGACGGTTGCGAATGGTCCTCGCCGATACCCCAGGAGCAACAGTGTCCCTAATTTGCTGGGAAGTGGCGGTGCGGTCCCCTACGGCACTGCGTAGGATCCTACGGTCTTGGCGTGCATCCGTGCGTCGCTGCGGTCCGGTCCCAGGTCGACGGGCACGTGCACCTTCCGCCGACCACTGGCGACAACATCGATGTACTGTGGAGACCTCACGCCCCACGTGTTGAGCAATTCGGCGGTACGTCCACCCGGCCTCCCACATGCCCACTATACGCCCTCGCTCAAAGTCCGTCAACTGCACATACGGTTCACGTCCACGCTGTCGTGGCATGCTACCAGTGTAAAAGACTGCGATGGAGCTCCGTATGCCACGGCAAACTGGCTGACACTGACGGTGGCGGTGCACAAATGCTGCGCAGCTAGCGCCATTCGACGGCCAACACCGCGGTTCCTGGTGTGTCCGCTGTGCCGTGCGTGTGATCATTGCTTGTACAGCCCTCTCGCAGTGTCCGGAGCAAGTATGGTGGGTCTGACACACCGGTGTCAATGTGTTCTTTTTTCCATTTCCAGGAGTGTACATCTTCGAATCCCAAAGGGTAATCACAGATGTTAGGCGGCGAAAGGATCAATAAGGCGTGCCGAGGGTGTGGTCTGGGCGGCGCCATAGTCCGCTCTTTCATACCGCATCTCACTGTACTGAAACCGGCCAAAGCGAAATAGGTTCGGACACACGTCGCAGGCAGTGTTAAAAAATTAATTATAAACTCGAAAAAAATAAAATTTATGTATTTAATGTTTTGTTTTAATGTTTTGCAGAGCATACTGAGGTTAACCTGCACCCCTGGCAGAAATGTCATAATGGCGCCCCTCCTCTCGTCCTGTAAGGCTATAATTTTGTTAGAAGATTTAATAAAAATCAGACTTTACAGGAAAATATTGGAGAATGAAGTACACTGACAAGATGTTTTGCACACAACAAATAAAATGTATTATTGCAGTAAATAAATTTAAAATTGTACAGATATTCTGAAAAAATTGAAAGTAAAAATTCTATATATTATAGCTCATAGAAGCTACTATACCTTGGTAATAGTATGAAGTATGATGAAGATGAAGTATGATGAAGAACAGTTTTTATTTGCTCATAAATTGTTAGTAGTGTATACAGAATGTTTCACAATTCATGTCACACGCATCTAGAGGTTGAGAGGAGACTTAGTAGATCAAATTTCACATAGGAACCCATATCCGGGAACGTCATACAACGACGCCACAGAGCGCCAAAGCTGTAGGCGCCGGGGCCTGTAAGTGTGTGTTAATACAAAATGATACCGTGATGATGTTATACACTTTCATGGATGATAGAGAAGAATAAATATATCAGTTTGAGGTAAGGGTCCGTGTACTGGAAACGAACGAGTCAAAAGTTACAAGCGAAAACCATTCTAATACCTCAGACAGTGGAATACATGTACCGGTACTGTATTGGTAATGTTGTAGGATACGCAACTTCCACAGGTGATAATATGTACCAAAACAAGAAAATATCTCTAGTAAACATGGACTATAAAATGCATAGCTTAAGAGTTATGAGCACTTGTTCAATAGAGCAGACATGTTTCACATTAGCGAAGATGAACAAGTGCTCTGAGTTCCTCAGCTTTGTATTTTAGGCCCATATTTACTATTTTTTCTTACACTGGTCTATACCACCACCTATACCACCACATATGAAAGTTGCAACAACAGTATCATTACAACTATTCCACTATCAGAGGTATAAGAACGGTTTTCGCTTGTAACTTTCGATGGTTCTTTTCCGGCACAGGCTCACTTGTCTCAAATTGATATATTTACCCTTCTCCATGATCTTTCATAGTATGTAACACCATCACGGAATCACCCTGTATATACATACATCTACAGGCGCCGGCGCTTGTAAAATTGTTGCTCTGTAGCGTCGTTGGATGACGTTTCTCGATATGAGTTCCTACGTAAAACTTGATCTAAGCCCCTCTACAACCACTAGAAGAGTGTAACATGAATTGTTGCAGCGCGTAATGGCCGCGTAGTTGAAGGCGCCATGTCACAGATTGCGTGGCCTCTCCCGCCGGAGGTTCGAGTCCTCCCTCGGGCGTGGGTGTGTGTGTTGTTCTTAGTATAAGTTAGTTTTAGTATTGTGTAAGTCTAGGGACCGATGACCCCAGCAGTTTGGTCCCTTAGGAATTCACACACATTTCAACATTTTTTTGATCATGAATTGCGAAACACCCTGTACATTAGTAACTAGAAATGTAAGAATGTATCACTTTCCTGAAAGTGTGTTTTTATTATGATTTTGCTTTGCATTTCCTTGCTTTGAGCGGAAACTGGAAATTTGTGGTAAGTTACTGTGGGACTAAACTGCTGAGGTCATCGGTCCCTGGGTTTACACACTACTACATCTAACTTAAACTAACTTACACTAAGGACAAGACATACATCATGCCTGAGGGAGCACTCGAACCTTCGCTTCGATTGGGAGGGGGGGGGGGGGGGGGGGGGAGCTGCGTGAACCGTGGTAAGGCGCTGCAGATCGCACGTCTGCTTTTAGCGAAGCCTACTCATTGACTACGTCATTTACGTCCAGCTACTCAGCTGCGTCGTATTCTGTCCTTAAGAAATCTAAATGGACTCTCTGATTTCACTCGCAGTGGACTTTAACTAGTATTTTATGTTCTTCAATTTGTCGAAATTGTGTTCACAATAGGTTCTGCAATCACTGGCGTTATCCTAAATATTCTCATAGCTGTATCGATGATCGTAAAAGCTTTTTTTGACCATTAGTTTGAAAAAAACCTTCGTAATGGGAAGCCGTCTCAACGGAACTTGATAGTAGCTGTTTCATTAAGTAGCTCCACTTTATCAATATGTCTGCTACATGTGGCACCAAAACCAACTGCTCATTTTTCCGTATGAATTACGTTCAGCTATAAAAGTTAGCAGCCGACAGAAGTAGCCGTGCGGTTCTAGGCGCTGCAGTCTGGAACCGCGAGACCGCTACGGTCGCAGGTTCGAATGCTGCCTCTGGCATGGATGTGTGTGATGTCCTTAGGTTAGTTAGGTTTAACTAGTTCTAAGTTCTAGGGGACTAATGACCTCAGAAGTTGAGTCCCATAGTGCTCAGAGCCATTTTTAAAAGTTAGCATTCAACCGTTTTTAGTCCTACACACGACTCAATAACGCCTTTGGAGAGACAGTGATACCTCGATATTTTGAAACTTAGCTCACGAAGTTAACCGCTGAAAAGCTTATCAACACATTTGCGGCTTTCATAAATTAAAATAGAAAATTGCACGTCGGATCGTGAGCCCTCGTCTTTAATTAAAATCGTCGACTGCTGTCAATATTCGTCCCATTTGACACCGCACACCACATCAGGCCGTGTCCTCCTGTTTCACTATGGTCTTCAGGTGTGTCTAGTTGCCAAAGGTTCCGAGGAAGATATAGGAGAAATAATAAATGTGGTTGGCGAGTGCCAGAGGAAACCTGAGTTTTCCACGGAGTGTGAAATGCATAACAAATTACGTTTCCTTGAGTTGAACATTAAGAGGCAGTACAGGATAAGTATGCTTCCACCGTCTAAAGGAAACTGATAAGAACGAATACTCTAATTCCCGGTACACTAATTCCATCTACAGGCTTATAAGGAGGTTACTTTTCTTACCTCAGTACACAGGCCAGTGAATGGACCAATGAGCCAGAAGAATAAAGCAAAGTAAGTTAAGAAACAGTAACCTTAATGAGGAAAAATTATATTAGGTCACTACAAAGCAATACGAAACATTCTCGAGAAAAGTCGCAAAAACTTTTAAACCTCACCGTGTCAAAATAATTTTTTAGACAAATAATGTTCTATGAGTAGTAAGATCTAGCGAGAATCATGTCAACAAAAACATATAAAGATAGGAAGGTCGGCAATTTTTAAGTACACTGCCCATCCCGCAATTCAAAGTGTATTGGACCCGCGGGAAGAACATTTTTTTTCAGATGCAATGAACATAAAGATGCATTCAGATAAAGTAACTGAGACAGATCAGCTGTTGTGATCGATGAGTACGAAACAGACCATTCCATTAAAGGCGGCCGGAGTGGCGAGCGGTTATGGATACTACAGTCCGGAACCGCGGGACTGCTACGGTCGCAGGTTCGAATCCTGCCTCGGGCATGGGTGTGTGTGATGTCCTTAGGTTAGTTAAGTTTAAGTAGTTCTAAGTTCTAGGGGACTTATGACCTAAGATGTTGAGTCCCATAGTGCTCAGAGCCATTTCTTGTAGAGTACAAACACCTCTCAGGCTCTTGTAGAGCATAAACACTTCAGGTTAGGACTGGTGAGATGATGAACGAAACGAACCTCTCTACCGCAGAAAAGATGTCTATGCTTAAGCACTAAGTGCAAAAGGGGAGCCGACATCACGTCTTCCAGCTGCTGCTGCGGCCAGGCCGTTTATTTACGCCTTGCCCGATTGGTAAGATGGCACACCGTTATGGCTGCCGAAGCAGCTTAGGAACAAATCTAACCCGCCCCCTTCAGGAGCCGAGTATGCAATCTTAAAATCAGATATCCAGCTTGTTGATTTCATTGCACATTTTCTGGAATCTAATGGTGTTTGTTCCTACCTTGCAGTGTACTATCTGCATCTAATTAATAGCTTACGTAGTCACTGGTCATGTCTGTTAAGTTCTAACTTGACTTTGTTTTATTGTCCCTAACCACATGTCCCAAGGATATACTTAGAGTTGTATTCCCTTGTCCAATTATTAATGGTTCAAATGGTTCAAATGGCTCTGAGCACTATGGGACTCAACTGCTGTGGTCATCAGTCCCCTAGAACTTAGAACTACTTAAACCTAACTAACCTAAGGACATCACACACACCCATGCCCGAGGCAGGATTCGAACCTGCGACCGCAGCAGCAGCGCGGCTCCGGACTGGAGCGCCGAGAACCGCACGGCCACCGAGGCCGGCCCAATTATTAATGATACATTCATTAATTCAAGAGTCAAAACTTCCAAAACGGAACGCAACTCATAACATGTGGTACTTGTGTTGAACAAATTGGAGATCCAATTTGGTCCCTTGTGGACCTACGTCTGGAGGTCCCTTCTGTACACTTCGCTGTTCCAAACGTATGCTACACCAGGACATAGACACAATTTGAATACGGCGAATAGACAAGTCAATGACCGGACGGGCAGTTCATAATTTTGTGAAAAAAAGGGGTACGACGCTGCTGCCATTCAAATACGCTCAATATTACACATCTTGAGCTTGGAACGTCCACTGTTTCTATTTTTCTTCTTTTTTCACAGTTTAGTACACCTTCTTCCCATTGTCATGCTTCATCTGTGTCCAGTTTTTGACGGGCTGTCCACTGAGTCGTCTTACCACTAAATCTGACGGGAGCTCGATAGCGAGTTTCCCTTGTCAGCCCCTAAAAATCGGCTCGGCCCACGGGCTGACACCGCACTGGGCAAAGGCTGTCGGACGATACGAGGTCGTGACGTCACCGCGTGGATCAGCTGCTCCGCACAGAACGGAAGAGGGCGTGCAGTGCACACCTCTACTGTCATATTAGAGTTGTTTGCAATAATGCTACTCTTTATGCCCACAATTGGATACACTACTTTATTTTCTCGCTAATTTATGTACTTCAATTTCGTACATAAAGTTTTACTTTTACAAGTTAATCAAAACTACAGGCCGTGGCCGTGGCCTCTCGTAGTGTTTCAGTCAACATATGCACCTCAGGGTTGTGACTGCAACTTCCACACGTCGCCGCCACGTCGTGAGGCTCAATTTAATTTTTATTATAGTTATCTACTACATTCTTTATTAATTTCAGCTGACCAAGGTTCTTGTACTTATGTATGGCTTTCGTAGTGTCTGAATCTCGAATATGACGATGTCGATTGTAAGAAATCCCAATATTCTGCATTAAGTGTATCTGGATTGAAAAAAATGCAATACGTTACTTTCCCATTCCATTGCTGGGTTGTTTCGTTGTGCACTCCCAAATACTTGTTTCTGTTCACGAAAGTTGGAGGTTTGGCTCCATGTGTACAAAGCACTTTACATAACGGTCATTCTCAAATGTTGTGTGCATTATGTCAAAATAAAAAAATCGACGAAATCGTTACATAAGAATTGCTAGTACATAATAAGGTATGTAACATATAAAGTATCCCAAGGAATCTGAAACAAAGAAAATCTGGCCACAAATGGATAATAAAAGTTCCCCAATGTTATTGTTAAAAGAAATCTAGCCGATACACGTTCAAAAATTATTTGTTTAGAAAAAGTACACAGCGGCAAAAACGTTAGACCGCTGGCAGTTGAAGAGGGTCGTAATGTGTAATAGGCAGACATCTATCCAGACCATCACACAGGAACTCCAAACTGCATCAGGATCCATTGCAAGTACTATGACAGTTAGGTGGGAGGTGAGAAAACTTAGATTTCATGGTCGAGCGGCTACTCATAAGGCACACATAACGCCTGTTAATGCCAAACGATACCTCACTTGGTGTGAGGAGCGAAAACATCGGACGATTGAACAGGGAAAAAACGTTGTGTGGAGTGAAGAATCACGGTACACAATGTGGCGATCCGATGGCAGGGTGTGGGTATGGCGAATGTCCGGTGAACGCCATCTGCCAGCATGTGTAGTGGCAACAGTAAAATTCAGATGCGGTGGTGTTATGGTGTGGTCGTGTTTTTCATGGAGGCGGCTTGCTCCCCTTGTTGTTTTGGGTGGCACTATCACAGCACAGGCCAACACTGATGTTTTAAGCACCTTCTTGCTTCCCACGGTTGAAGAGCAATTCGGGGATGGCGATTGCATCTTTCAACACGATCAAGCACCTGTTCATAATGCACGTTCTGTGGTGGAGTGGTTACACGACAATAACACCCCTGTAATGGACTGGCCGGCACAGTGTCCTGACCTGAATCCTGTGCAACATCTTTGGGATGTTTGGAACGCCGACTTTGTGCCAGACCTCACCAACCGACATCGATATTTTTCGTCAGTGCAGTTCTCCAGCGTTACCCATGGTGGGCGCCCCGAACTTGTCAGTCATTTTCAGCCAGGTGTCGCCGGCCGTTGTGGCCGAGCGGTTCTAGGCGCTTCAGTCCGGAACCGCGCTGCTGCTACGGTCGCAGGTTCGAATCCTGCCTCGGGCATGGATGTGTGTGATGTCCTTAGGTTAGTTAGGTTTAAGTAGTTCTAAGTTCTAGGGGACTGATGACCTCAGATGTTATGTACCATAGTGCTCAGAGCCATTTGAGCCATTTGGTTTGCACAAATCCTTAATAAAATGTAAGAAATCGTTTATAAAACTCCATATTTAGTGTTTTGCAAATACTCTTTCTTTCTATTTGCTAAACAATATTTATTTTATTTGTGGTAATATCTCATGGGACTAAACTGCTGAGGTCATCGGTCCCTAAGCTTACACATTACTTAATCTAACATAAACTAACTTACGCTACGGACAACACACACACCCATGCCCGATGGAGGACTCGAACCTTCGACGGGACGAGCCGCGCGAACCGTGACAGGACGCCCACGACCACACGGATAACCCGCGCGGCTGCCAAACAATAGTGACAGTATAATGCTGACCATTCGTTAACAGAGTTTCATGGTTTCCTTACTGTAGGAGATGTGTGTGGAAATTGCAGGTCGTTCGAAAAGAAAGTATGTACGGAAAACGGGAAATGAAACATAACGTAATGCCTGGTGAATACAGAACGATAGAGCCTGATCCAAATCTCAAAAGTTTGTTTTGGTCAGTGTTAAAGCCTACAATAGAAGGTGATGGCAACAGTGTTAACTATGTATGCTGTGCTGAATGCAATGAACTTCACGCGCACACTAAAGAGTCATCTGGCACTTAGAATATTTCACTCCATTCGTGCGTGACTAATAAAAAAGTGATATTTGTTGACCAAAAACGTCATCTCATATCTGCTCCGGACAAAATTACTGACCAGTGCGTGCCCATGTGTGCAAGATACTAGATTTTATTTGAAGCAGTTGGAGGTGAAGGATTTTGGGATCTGGCTCAACAAATAGTTGACAGTGCAGTGACTTACGGAAAACTATGCGCAAAAGCTATTACGCCTCATCCCACAACTGTCTCACGACATGTAACACAATAAGGGAAAAACATTAGGAATGAAATTACGCCTGAATTAATTTATTAGTGAACACAGGTGAATGTTCGGCGACCACAAATTTTGTTAATCGGGACTTAAAATCACACGTCTCGTTTACGATGTTTCCAGACGAACCTAAAACGGGCAAAAAGGTTATAAAGAAATTGTTGAGACTATTTATCTCCTTGTGTATTCACGTGAATAGTCTCATGGATGTACTGTCTACTACTGATCAAAGTGCCAACATTATCACTGCTATTCGTGAATATTCCTAGAAGGAATTGTTCCTGTCATACGCTGAACACAATGATAAGAAATGCGTGTAATGTGCAGTACATGGCCGGCCGCGGAGGCCGAGCGGTTCTGGGCGCTTCAGTCCGGAACCGTGTGACTGCTACGGTCGCAGGTTTGAATCCTGCCTCGGGCATGGATGTGTGTGATGTCCTTAGGTTAGTTAAGTTTAAGTAGTTCTAAGTTCTAGGGGACTGACGGCCTCAGCTGTTAAGTCCCATAGTGCTCAGAGCCATTTAAAATTGCAGTACATGTCATCCAATTGTCCGCACTTTCATTTTATTCCGACTGCGGTGAAGGAACTTGTGACATGCGCAAAGGAAAGTGGCCTTGTTCATATTCTTGATAGAACTCTGGAGCAGGAGAACAATACTTGTTGAAAAACATGATTGACCATGCATGAATCGGTGAAAAAGCGAAAAAGCGACATCACGTTGCTGGACGAATTCATTTTCCTTCTGACGGTGTGTATGCTATAGTTCTTTTATATTCAGTTGGTATACGTTAGCATGTGAATTATTTCTGGAATTTTAAAACAGGGACATCCATTATAACCCTTCAAGGAGGCCTCAAAAGTACTAGAAACTGAGAAATCGCCTACATTGCACCTGTTGTTACCATGGAAGATGACGCTTCTGAATCATTTAAGCAAAAACCTCAAGACGAAGAGGCATCTGAAACAAACCTTTCGCGAATCCAACTGAAAAATTATTTAGAGGAAAAGTTAATAACTCGGACATACTTAGAGCTAGCTTCTTTAATATGGGCATCTTTTCGCCATCTGAAAATGCTCTCTCAATGTCAGAGGCGTGAAGCCATGGAAGAGGTGGGGCACATAATCTACTAACTGCCACATATATAATTCCGAGTGACCAGTCACAAAAGGATGCTCCCTCCCAAGCACCGTCTACCAAAGACAACCAAATTCGGCCGCAGAAAAGACGGTCACCCCAGAAATATTATCACCTACAGATTAGGCAAATGTATGCGAACTGTTTGTCGGACTGTCCAGGTAGAACCTGAGAGCGACTTTGGCGAAGTTATGAGGTGCTGGAAAATAATTCTAATATTTTTAAGAACAAAACATTTGTTTTCGTTCTCAGTAGTACTTTCACATCTTGCTGATTTGCCAAACAATATACTACAATTCCTTTTTCTCCCTGACAGGTGAAAATCCTTATGGTGAAATGCGCAAAAGCAAAAACCGAAGAAACAATGTACTCAACAGATTCTTATCAAGTACCACGTCCAACAAAAGTACAGAAATTTGCTTTCTGGGCAGAGATTGACGACAAGCCGATTCCCACAGATTTTAAATTCGTCCATAATGTATTTTCTTACTGGAATGAAAACAGGAAATTTTCCCGACTCCCCAGAATATTGCCAGAAAAATTTTGTGTGTAAAGTCATTCAGCTCTGCATTGCAGAAAAATTTTACTTGTGCAGGATCCATTCTAAGCGCACGACCGTCACTTTTGTATCCGGGCAATGTTGCGCCGTTCTCTTTTTTCACAGAAAGTACAGTATCAGAGAAAATGAATGAAGGAGTACATTGTAAATATTTTTGCACAACATGTTTTGTTTTGTGTTCTCTGTGAATCGGTTGCCGTTATTGTATCTGTTTGTCAAGCAGCTTTCATTTATGAAGACTGTCAAATTAGTGTTGATTTATCGCTGCATAATAGACGAAACTGTTTCTTAGCGAATTACTGTTGCATTGTAGACACGATGTTGGCAGTTTTATCTCACCCCTAAACATCATGTCTTGCAGTTAGTGCAGAGAAAATCGTTTAGCATGAAAACGTTTTATTTGAATAATCTGTTGACACTAAATACTACTGCGGACCCGGCTTAATGCCATACTTAAGTTTTCTTTAAGACAAAACAAAAAATTGTTTGACACGACAATAATCTGCTTCTCGGGCAAATTAGAGATTCAGTACACACTTTATGCAGTCGCAACAACACTCAAAATTTTTATTGTTGTCCTTGTTTGTTTGGAGAAAGTAAACAACTCTGCTTTTGGGCAGGTTCAGTTAGTTTTAGAATTCGGTTCTGGATGTATCGAAAATTATTGTGTGTCAATATCTAATTTACCATACATGTATAATAACCGAGAAATATATCCGAAAAGAAGCCAGTATGTCGCTAAGAATGAAGGTATTCAAAGTGTAAATAAACGTATCTACACAGGTGTATTAGCAATTAAATGTGTATATTATAGTAGCAAATGATATGTCAAGAAATTACGCAGAATATATTGATGAGCAATTATTTCGCATGCACGGTAAAACGAAATTCCTTTAAGATAGAAAAGTATTCTGACACCATCAGTTCGGTGGTGAACGCTTTTCAGAGTACTTAGAAAAATCTCTCTCTGACAGTGGTAGAGCTTGGTACGCAGCAAGGGATGTGTCTTTGATAGGGGGAACCAGCCCATCCAGTGCGGTGGGCTGCGGTGAACTGAGCAGCCCAAGGCTGCGGACTGGCAGTGCGGCCGTTCAGCTGAGGATTTCAGCACACTGACTGGGTAGCTGGGATGACTGTGCTGTGCGGCGGAACGCAGTACAACATTCTAGCTCCGACACAACGGACACCCCACAGTACCAATAGAGTAGCATTATGAATGCACAAACACTCACGCTTACATTACAGAACCGTGTACATGTCACAACGCAAGAAACCTCAGACATTTGGAGAAGCTTCAGCTTGATACACAGGAGATCAGGAGGCTGCGAGATGTTGTGCTGTGTGGCGTGAATGGGACAACTAGTGACAGAATTCCACGATATTAATGTAAGGCGAGGATCTATAGTATACTGTGTTTTAGTTCTATATTATTGTATGAACATTTCAAACGTGCTGGTAGATTTTTTGAGTTTTTAACTCGGGAGCTAAATTCCACAACATGATGATGAGAGAATTGTCTTTCGTAAGGCGTTATTGAGTTGTAGTTGTGACATAAATGGGATTAATGCTACCATTTATGACTGATAAATTATAATAACCACTTTGTTATATCCATATAACTGATGACATTAAAATAAGGTTCAGAGTTTCATTTTCGCTAGGATAACAACAACACAAATCTGAAGGCTGTAAATTCAACTAAATAATTAGAGATTACAATTACAAATACAATTGGAACGATCACATAGATAATGTTGTGGGTAGAGCCAACCAAAGACTGGGATTCATTGGCAGAACACTTAGAAGCTGCAGCAGGTCTACTAAAGCGACTGCTTACATCACGCTTGTCCACCCTAATCTGGAGTATTGCTGTGCGTTGTGGGATCCGCATCAGATGGGACCGACGGATGACGTCGAAAAAGTACAACGAAGGACAGCCTGTTTTGCATTATCGCGAAGTAGGGGAGATAGTGCCACAGACATGATACGTGAACTGGAGGGCAATCATTAAAACAAAAGCGTTTTTCGATGCGACGTGATCTACTTATGAAATTTCAATCACCAGTTTTCTCCTCCGATTGTGAAACCTTCTGTTGGCAACCACCTACATAGGGAGAAATGATCATCACGATAAAATAAGAGAAATCAGAGTTTGCCCAGAAATATTTAAGTGCTCGTTTTTCCCGCGCGCCGTTCGAGAGTGGAACGATAGAGAGACAGCTTGAAGGTGGTTCATTGAACCCTCTGCCAGGCTCTTTCTATTGAATAGCAGAGTAATCATGTAGATGTAGGCACACGAGCAAGATCTACGTTTAGTGATCTTACGAAACCAGATGCTTTAGAAAAGCAGTCGATAACAAATGGCAGCATATACATATTTTTACATGTGGTTTCAACTTTAATGAATAGAATATAGCTGGCTGTAGACACAACTAACAACTCCCATAATATTATAAATGAGCTACAGAAGTCTCAAACACTGGTACTGATAACCATTTTATTTCTCAATTTCTATTCCGACTTTATAGTAGTTACGACACAGTTTTGGAGGAGAAGGTCGGTTAACACATCCCGCCCCATCTTGCACAAATCGAAAAAGGTGCCTTTGTTCATATCTCCAGAACCCGCTTAGTGACAGTTGTGTCCTCCAATACTATAGCGAAATAACATCAAGAACGCCATCTTTTATTTTAAGTAAGAGGTAGCAGGGAGCTCTGAACGAACCGTTGATCCTGTTTGGATAAAGTGACGCTGTAATAACGTAATGCAATCACGGTTGTGGGAGGAGTGAGATAAAGGCTTCTTTTCGTAGTCAGAAGATGGGAACACGAGGGGACAGAAAGCTCACATACCTCTCAAGGTTAAGTCTTATGTTTCTCTCTATCTTGGTTCTGGTTTCGGTCGTTATTTGGGTTTCTTCTGCGTCTTGTCCGAGACCTATCTCGCCACCCATCCCATAAGGCCCTAGTCTACCGCCCTAAAGCACATCAAAATTCCCACACTACAGTGCCGTAGCACGACGCTAGAAGAGTCGAAAGAAAACAGCAAAGCCCATTGAGTAAAATCTTCTCGGTTTGCAAACTGCGTCAATTCAAATAAAACACTCAAGAATGGATAGCTGTCCCCGCAATCGTCACCAAGAGCCGAAATCACTGACTGCCAGTGTTCTGTTTGTATCCATATAATGACAGCATCTGGAACCTCCCTTAGAAGGCCGGGGTGATGGATGCACGAAAGGCAAGTAGGGCAGCTCCAAGCAGCTCCATCTCACTGGAGGACTGATTGACGTCAGATGTCGCAAGGGGTCGGCACCACATTTGAAACTGCCGCTCTCGCATCCCTACAAGCATCAAATTTACTCATTTGTTTTCGCTCAATATCCAAAGTCCGTCCCCACAACCTACTAAATGTGTATCCCTCATCTCTGTGTACATTGTTGCTGCTAATTTCGGCCACTTCATTTATAACATAATGCTAGTATGATGGTGCTTGAGTAAAAATTGACGTCTTTTCGAATTGTACATTGTACCCTTTTTCTAGGCAATGTTGATCCACGGCCGACGTCTCAAGTTTCCTTTGTTTGATATATAGTGAGTGCTGTGAACAAAGCTCAACAACAGTGTGAATTGCTAGATTTACGTAAATGCTACCACATTTACAGGGGACACCACACATGCGAGGATATCGAAGACCTACGTTGTCTCTATCGATGGGTAACATGTCTTTTATCTTGGAGGTGTGCCGGAACAACGGTCTCAGTCCATGTCTTTTCAGCACGCGTCCTACCTTGATAGTAGTTGCTCCACAGTATGGAAGAAATGCACTTGGCTTGGTGTCTTCCGCGGTTTCACGAGACGCTTTTTGTTGGTGGCACCTCAAAGCTCTTGCAATTTCTCCGCTCCTGTAACCCTGCGTACTAACATGTTCTGGACCACTTTCTCGTGTACAGATGTTCTACTTGAACGGAAGACAAGAGGCCGGCTTGGTCATTCAGTGTACAGAAAATCTACGTACACTGACAGGTACTTGAACGCCAAAGGTTTTCACAACTCTGTACACAAGAAAGGGTCATGAACACATTAGCACACAGGGCAAAGTTTAACTCTGACGACGACTATCTAGCGTTTGAATCACGGCATTTGAAGCGTGTGTTTAGACAAAACGGTTACAGCAAGGGAGAAATTACAAAGGGTTTCAGGTTTCGCCGGCAAAAGACGCGTCGTGAATCGGCGCAAGAGGCCAAGGCAGCTGCATTCCTTCCTTACTGTACAGCAACTAGTGGCAAGAAAGAAAACTTGCTGAAGAGACATGGACAGAGGCAAGTGTTGCGGCAAGCCTCCGAGATAAAAGTATGTTACACCCCATTAAAGACAACAAAAGTGTTCTAGTTCCTGGCGTGTATGTTGTCCAATGTGAAAATGGAAGCACTGTTGATGAGAACTATGAGGAGCATTCACGACATATCAGACAAGGGGACCTTGAGAAATCGACAGTGGCTGAACATTGCCAGGAAAACGGGCATAAATTACAATGCGAAAGGATGAGAATTTGCCGGCCGGGGTGGCCGAGCAGTTCGAGGCGCTACAGTCTGGAACCGCGCGACCGCTGCGGTCGCAGGTTCGAATCCTGCCTCGGGCATGGATGTGTGTGATGTCCTTAGGTTAGTTAGGTTTAAGTAGTTGTAAGTTCTAGGGGACTGATGACCTTAGACGTTAAGTCCCATAGTGCTCAGAGCCATTTGAACCATTTGACGAGAATTTTGGCGCAAATACCATTATATTGGGATTCTGTTATACAAGAAGCTGCTGAAATTAGGATAAACAGCTATAATTTCAAAGAGACCAGAGGTACACACTAAGACATGGTGGCGGGCTTTTCACATTGAGCGGAAGCAAAAACGTAGACCTGACGATTGTAGGGATGCGTGAGCGGCAGTTTGAGATGTAGTGCCGGCTGATCGCGCCATTTGCCGTCATATAGTGTCGCAGCGGGGCTTAGTTGCAGTTTGCCTTCAGCACATTCGTCACTCCGGCCCTTTCTGGAAGGTTCCAGACGCTGCCATTATATCTATATAAGTAGAATACCGTGCCAGCCCCAGCATTCAGTGATGTTAGGTCCTGAGGACGATGATGGAGACAGCAATCGCAAGGTCGAGTGTTTCATTTGAGGTGATGCAGCTTCCAAATCAAGAAGATTTTATTGAAGGATGCTACTGCAAGACTCTGAAAAGACTCAGAAAAGCCCAGTGTCACGGTGGATATTTTGTG
Organism: Schistocerca cancellata; assembly: GCF_023864275.1. Lineage (NCBI taxonomy): Eukaryota > Metazoa > Arthropoda > Insecta > Orthoptera > Acrididae > Schistocerca > Schistocerca cancellata. The sequence continues at coordinate 266,843,308 of NC_064629.1, forward strand.
GTAATTCGTCTTCTGCATTTGAAAAGATACAACGCTGCAGCAAACCATGCTGTGTTGGTGACAGTGTCCAGCAATAGTGCACCATCATATGAAGCGTCTGTTAGGTTGTGCTGACACTGTAGTGTATCAAACTAGTCTGAAAATGACGAAGAACAAAGTGGTATACCATTTCGCTAGGGAGCAGCAGGATTGCTTGGGAAGAGGGAGGTCTGTTGCTCGAAGATCGGCGTCTCTCAATCGAGGTGATAGCGGAAAAAGTAGACATCAGTGATGTGCCAGTTTTCCGCATCTTGCACGATATTTCGAATACGACAAATATCACAACCAGCTGGGTCTCATGACTGCTCACATCTATTCAAAAAGCGCATAGAACCAAGACAGCAGCGGAAGTGATGGAGGTATCGAGTCAGTCCAGAGGACTTGTCTAGCAGCCTAATCACCATCGAGGACTACTAGGAATATTAATATGAGTCCGAAAGAAAGTAGATTCATTACCGCCGAAAACGGCGGAACGCAGTCATTATCGAGCAAAGTGAGGCTGAGTGTTTGCTGAAGTACCATGGTGTGGTGCAGAAATATTATGCCCATAAAGGACGAACCGTCATAGGAACGTACTACAGAAATATACTGACGAGTCAGCTGCCTCATCATCACCCCATCCCCCGCTTACGGTCACTGTATTAGCCTGCCACGGCATCCAATGACCCGTGACCTGTTTCTCTTTTCTGGAATGAAGTAACAATAACATTGAAATGACGACGAGTTGTTTCTGAAGTGGAATGTTTCCTGAAAAAGCAAAATGTACCTCAACTACTATAATAAATGTCTCCGCCATGTCATCCAGCACTAGGAAAGATGAGGGACAGGTGGATGTTAAAGATGGCTAACGCCGATCTTCATGATCGCAGATTTAGTTTTTTGGGGTGCATCACCTGAAGAGGATAGATACCCGTTGTGGAATTAACGTCTCATTATATAGCACACAGACGCACCAAATAATCGTTGCAGAGAACACTTATGAACGCTAAACTTTCCCAATATCCGTTTATTAATGTTTATGTACACACTAACAACAATAATGCTTTATCTTTTCTATTCCTTTCCTCCGAATCTCAAATATACGCTGATGATAACAGAAAATGTTTTACAGTGAATGCCTTGATCAAACCCTAAGAAACTGAAACTCCAGCGTTTCCGTGTCTGTGGGATACGTTGCTAAAAATTTCACGTATACACAATCTGATTTGCAGTCATGATAAAGCCATTCCTACACATGAAGAATAGTTTGAATAAATAATGGATAATGGTAGTGCCTAACGTTACTTGAACTTTTCAGGTGGTAATTGCAGCACAGCAAGCAATGTTGACGTGCTCGTAATTCTGATCGTCATGTTTCAGATGTTGATGAAGTTCGAATCATTTGCATGAGTGACATGGGAGCATCACATTGAAGGATCGCATAGGCAGATTGGTGTAGTGCAATGACCAGCCGCTGTGGCCGAGCGGTCTAGGCGTTTCAGTCTGTAACCGCGCGACCGCTACGGTCGCAGGTTCGAATTCTGCCTCGGGCATGGTTGTGTGTGATGTCCTTAGGCTAGTTAGGTTTAAGTAGTTCTAAGTTCTAGGGGACTGATGACCTCAGACGTTAAGTCCCATAGTACTAAGAGCCATTTCAACCATTTTTAGTGCAATGACTGCAAAAAGCGCGGCGATCAGTGATTCAGGACGACAATGTGGCAAGATAGGCAGGTATTCGTCGTTCCAGAACGACTCCATGTCGACAACATCGCTGAATTAATCGAAGATTTCTGACGAATAGACGAATGAAAATTTGCTGAAACCTGGATAGAGGTCATGGGCAGTGTGAGTAGTGGAACAGCAAGGACGTCACCCCCCCCCCTAGGCACTGTTACCATATTTATTCAAGATAGCGAATCCAAGATGGCTGCGATAGATATGGCAATGTCGCAATGACGTCATGGTGGGAAGTTCAGATTATTGTGGGGAAGAAAGGACACTTGGGCTGCCTCCACTGACCTAAGGAAATGGTGTGAAAAAAGGTCACTTGGACTACCTCCACTAACCTAAGTCGACCGACTGCCACCTCTTCCTTGGAATTGGCGGAAAAGGACTCAGCCTGTGCTGGGGTGCTGGATAGGATGGACATAAGCTTTTATTTTGCCTACAGTCTTAATTTAAACAATTTGAGTGGTCATAGTCAGTAGCCCCAGCCAGTGTGTTCATAATGAGGCCCGGAGTCAAAGAGACCTAGTACACAGCACCACAACCAGAGGGCACTGTTGTCCCGTATGTAACGTGATCCTAGATGATGGTGCGCTACTGAAAGAATGTACTGTTATTAGACGAAGCAAAGTTGGTGAAGTGCTGAAGTAGATGTCTGGAAAACGTTTCACTTATAACGTTAAAAATGAAACACCACGGTTTTTAATTTGCTTTTTTCTTGTATGCAACTCCTCTAAATTGATGATGGAAATTACTGGTTAAAAACATTTGCTTATGTCAAATTGTAAGACTCGCATCACAGCCTGATGATGATGAGGCCATCTTTTCGTGATTGGTCAAAGTTAGGTTATTCACTACCCATTTGGAGAATTTTCAGTGAATTAACAGTACGAATTTCGATTGCTAACAGAAGGAGGAAGAAATTAGCAGTATTAAATTATCTTCATCTTTCGCAATGTGTATCTCCACACCACTGAGAGGTGAGTGCTGCATTTCACAGGCAGACTGAAAAAAAGTGACCTGGCCGGGAACTCATCCCACAGCTTTCTTGTTTCAATCCACACGCACTACTGCGGGACAAACACACTCGATCCAAATTAAGTCCTACTCACTGGGTTCTTGGGGCACTGCTGCTCTCTCGACATACGGCAGCTGATCGCTAGGTGGGAATGACATCATTTTCACATCTTAGCTTTAACTCACCAGATTTCAGCCGATTTGTACGAAATATTTATAAACTTTGTACAAGAACCTATCTTGCAAATCAGTGTATCAATTAGTTAAAACTGAATCACAATCTCCAGAGCATTTCCTGAGATTAGCCTGCATATACAGATGGACGCCATCAAGCGACTTCGGTTTGTATATACAGAGATTGTAACGTAATTATCTTTCCATGAAGATTCCAAAAGACATATTTGTTTCGTAACTATCACTGGAAAGTTTAAATTCATAATGTTAGCCGAATTGCCGACTAAGCCGATTGTGTAAGTGAGCGACAGAAAACTTTCTTGTGTGGAATGCATGTGCTGTTTCTCAAAAAAATGTGTGTGAAATCTTATGGGACTTAACTGCTAAGGTCATCAGTCCCTAAGCTTACACACTACTTAACCTAAATTATCCTAAGGACAAACACACATACCCATGCCCGAAGAAGGACATGAACCTCCGCCGGGACCAGCCGGCTGTTGCTCAGACAGCGTTTGTAGCCCTTTTGAAGTTATTTCAGGCCTCCGTCGAACACAAGCACTGCGCCCTATATCAAATTGTTCGTCTGGACTTAACCTACTAACAGTCAGATGACGACTAGCGATTCTATGTAGCACCAGAATTTTCCCGTTTGCTCGGCAACAAGTTTGGCTACTGTAAGTAGTTGTATGCTTGGCCCATTATTCATCTTACACGCGCACTAAGTTTACTATCATTTACCTGTTGCCTTTTGCGCATCCTTTTTTGAACTGTGAGTGCAACATTATTGAAGAGGAACTCTGGCAACGGTTATTTGCTCTTCTAGCAAAAAAATTATTAACTTTAGTAACCATTGTCGCTATGGTAATATCGTAATCACACTACCGATAAGGTCAGACGTGCTTGTGGCTACAAGGTCTAAAATATTTCTGGGCTGTCGAAGTAGTTGCTCCAGACAGTTTTTGGAAATCGTGTTCAAAAGTAATACACAAGGATACCTGTTCCTACCACCTGCGAAGAATCCATAGCCCTTTCAATTTGTCCTTGTTAGGTTACAGTAGCCTCCAATCTGTACTAAGTGCTCTGTGTATTTGTGCACTACTGAGCGTAAAATTTCTTTGAATGATTCTACAACTGTCACCGTGGAAACGTGTGGTCGGCAACAACATCCGATAATGAACTTGATTTCACGTGGTCGTGTTACACAAGTCCAGATAACTTCACCAACTCAAGTTCGACCTCGACAGAAACAACAGTTTTTTCAACTGCAAAGAAGACTCTTCCATCTATGGCGTAAAAGTGTAGGCTGTTAACGGTATACGTTCCATGAGTCACTAAATATTTTAGTGATGTCTCGTTTGGGTTTCATCCAGCTCTCGGGTCTGGGGGTATTATGATGTAAATTCAGGAGCTTCGTTACGAATGCCAAGACAATTTAGCGTATAATTTTGACAGTCAAATTGTCTTTACTTTGTACGCGTTGTGATTTCGCTCTCTACGTATTTACTGGCAAGCGTTGATCAGAGAACCGCAAAGTACCGCCTAGCGCAAAAAAAAAAGAAAATAAATCGCGTGTGCACTCCACAAATACTCTACTACTGGAGTAGCTCCTTCTTTTGTGTAATTCACCACTGGCCTGTCAAGGAGAGTCCTACAGTTCTCCTCCCCATACCCGCAGGTCCAGATAGCTGATTCCTTCTCGCTGTTAACTGATACGAAAAGTTCGGGTTTGTTAGTTTCTAGAAGGTCTAAGACATTGTCCTCTTGCGTTCCTTCTTCAACTACCTGCTGGACAGGACATTGAAATCAAACCCACATGAATCCCTTTTCTGGCACCTGTCTGAAATACGTCAGTCTCCCTTTCTGTATGTAAAATGTGGCAGTGTCCCACTATTACAACTGCATGATTAGAAAACTTACTCGTGATGTGTCTCTGAAGCTCTCTGCTGCCACTGTTTCTGAGGCAGGTGGTCTATAATAGCTTCCGCTTACCCTCTTTTATCAACTTTTGATCCTTACGTTTATCAAGACAGATTCACATTGTGTGTCTGTAATGACGTCACCGGATGCTATCAAATTCTTTACTGCAGTAAATATGGCGCCACCGTTGGCATCTAACCTAACCTTGAGATATATATCCCATTCTGAATTCAGAATTTAGGTACTGTTCCCTACTGGTTTCATCAGACTTTCGATTCTTAATGCCAACTTGGGCATCATTACATTTAATAAATGATACTAATTCTGGGACCTTACCGCGGATGTTCCTGGAATTTATTAATATCGTATTGATCTTGTCCATTTCTGATCTGAGAGGACAAACTTACTATGAGATAGATGTGGTTGACCAATCTCCGAAATCGTAAGGCAATTCATCACTGAGGAGAACAGTGTCTGCACAATTGTTTTTAGTAGTGTTTTTCGATCGTCTGTATATTGTGTGTTAATTTTGCGATGTAGTTTCCGCCGCTGTAATGGGTACAGTTACGAATATTACTTCTGATATTAATACAGATTACTGAGAAATGTAATTCGGGCACAATAATCTTAGAACTGTCATGTATCAGTGATATTTTTAAAATAATTCGTTTCACAAGTTAACAGTTAAATTTGTTAAACTAAAGTTGTTTTCATTATCTTAGTTTTGTAAGTGCACTACGCATGGTTTTTTTTCTGTAATTTACACGGTGTCTCTCAAAAGCGATACATGTAGTTACCTAGTAACAAAGCCGACCGTTAACACAGAAATGGGAGGGATTTAATAAATCGTCAGGCGTGTCGACGAACGAAGGACGCAACAAAAAGGAGGACCTGGTGTGTGTCTGAGATGCCCTCATTGTATGGGAAATAAAGATCAGATGATCTAGTTGCCGTGGCCGTTTAGTGAAACTGAAAGATATTTTGATTTTCAGTCATACAAAGTTAAAGGGATACTCACTATCGGCTATCGCTCATTCCTATTTTAGCGAAGACCATCTACTTAACGTAGTTGGCCTCACTTGAGGTGAGTTGTTGTTTTGTTAATAGGCCCCTAATTGTGGATAAGTCTTTAAAAACAAAGGGGATTAAAACCGAGTTTGACTCGTTCGCTACCATTATGGGAAGTTAGAAATATGTACGCACTACTATAATAGCCCTATTATCTATGTATAACAGTTTAACGTTAACACTCGACTCGTTATTTGGAGACTGATACAACTTTTGGGTTACAATATTTCAAAATTTCACGCGGCTGCGGAACAGCAAAATCCTTACGAATAACATGAAATTAAATTCAGTGCATAAAAGTACATATGGATTTGCCTGTGTTGCCCAAAAATCGCGTTGACCAACACAAATATCACTCTAACGATGACGGTTGCATTTCTTGAAGAAATTTGCTCACGTTTCTACCATTACTAACCCAAGAGGCAAAATATCGCCCATTGCGGTCACCTGGGCGGTATCCAGTTATGAAAATCAGTTCCGATAAGGAAATATCGGGACGGGTTTGTGGAGAGCGGAGGATGTATGTGATGACAGCACTTCCTATAGTTCTTTTCTAATAGATTTTATCAGTGGGCTCTTGAATTCTTCTGAGCCGAGTGAGCCCTGGATACCCCCTCCCACACCTTTCGTGGGAAATCTGTTTACGCTCTTGTACTTTTAATGATACAATAACTGGAATACTTGATCACTTAAGGAAATTGAAGACTTTTATTGAAATGAAAGACACTTTCAACAAAATTTTAGATTCAGCCGAGGAGTTGGGGATCTTTTGATGTGTTGAAGGATTTCTGACCTGGTTTCAGACAAGCCACAAATTTAAATACAAGATTGTAGTGGGAGAAAGATAGTTGTTGCCAAAAGAGATTTGAGCCTGTTTATCTTTATAAGTAATTCAGCGCAATGTTAAAATTTTTCTGCATTAAGAAAGTGATCATTATATAAGAAGACTGAGATGTGTTATGTTAGCAAACTGGCAATGAATTATATGGGAATTTTAATTCGTTTGGCAGTAGGCTGAAGTTATCATATATATGTATATACTTGATATATGAAACCAAACTGCAAATTATATATATATATATATATATATATATATATATATATATATATATAATTATTTGTCCAGAATAAATGAAAGACATGAGCCTTTTAAAAGTTCTCTTTAACGGATTGGAACTCCCCTTCTGCAAAATCCTGGCCAAGTCCTTGAACGAACTCGTTAAGTATAGAGGGGGACTGACGATCGTTACCTAGCCCTTTTTCCATTTCGTCATATGAGCAGACGCCGTTGGCATTTGTGTGTCGTCAGTACTTTAGGCGAAATCATAAAAAAAAATAAAAAAAACCTTTCATACACCCACACGGTTGTCGTCGATGGTTATTAATGGCTTGTCGAAGACATGTGTGTTTTGAATCGTGCTCCGACTAGCACAATAATGAATCGAATGGATCGCCCGACTAGGCAAACCGTGGACCTGAACAGAATGGGAAACATCGTCGTCTTTACGTTAAAGAAAGAATGAAGGGAGGTATAAATCAACTGTGTTCAATTATTGATACACGTAGAGCTCCGTTACACGCTACTAGAATAAACAGTCTTTCAAATGACTATGAACCTAGTCCAAGGCAGAGACTTAATGTAATTCGTTTCTTAGTCTGCGGTGGCTGTAAATTCGAAAGGTAACAGCAGTAAGAGTTTTATTTACCTGTGTCTCTCATTTGCAGGGGTAGTGGACGTTTCATAATATTATGGTATAGGAACCAAAATAACATAATTCGACTGCATAAATGCTTGTACTACTGAAAAACTATTTTTTGAGGAACAAAATCCCAGTCTGTTTAAATCAGCACGACCTCGTTGGATTGATGTTCCCAGTCTGTGAATGTGCCGACTTATACTACCGGATTTTAGTTAGTGCGTCCATCAGAACACATGTGGTCCTGTTACTTATATCAGTCTTTTCTAACATTATGCACCACATATTCCCAGAATTACATATTAGGCTTTCCATAAACCTGTAGAATTTTAGACTAGTAGCATGAGGAAAATGTTATCTTTAATAACGAACACAGGAGCATGTAAATTATTGAATTACTGAATGATGATAAAATATATCAATGTATAATCAATATATGGATAAGAAGAGATCATTTGACACACATAAAGAATGAATTACTATTGGCTAGGATAAGATGAAGGATTTGGCCATAGATGTGGCTGGGCTGTGGTCTGGGCGGCGCCAACGTCACTTCCTCCTTCCTTGTTCTATTCTCCTAGTATAGAACCGAATCGTTTCGGTACACATAGGGCTGGGCATCAAGTTTAATTATCAACTGGAAAAAAGTTGTGTAGTTAATATTTTGTTCGTTTTTCTGCATTATACCGCTATTGGCTAAAATAACACGAAGGGTTGTACAGTGGTGCTCAAAAGTATCCGAACGACCTGAATTGCATTTCGCCTGATTCACATGCAATCCACATAACGCAGCTCTCTAGCAGGTCCTCTAATCGCTGCTTAATATAGTCGTTTGACTATTGAAAATGGCTCCAACAAGTCACACCTAGAAAATTCTGCTCTGTATCGCAATAACTCAAGATGTAAAGTAATACCACGATACTACAAATATCATGGACCACCTTATCACAGATAAGACTGTCCTTAAGGCTTGTAAGCTCACATTTATTGCAATAAATGACATACCTGAAATGTTACCACTCTCATTATTTCGTCAGATAGGTAATGCACGTAGTAAGTTCGTCGTATTCATAATTTCCTCTTCAAAGTAACATACCGTACTTGCTATTTAACACAAAATGACATTAAAAATGTAAGTTATTCACGAGCTGCTAGTTGAGAATATGTATGAACTTCAGATGACACGATGAACCGTCTCGTTCTGCATATGGATTCAAACACAGGTCATGCAGACTAAGATTTCGTGACTGACGGAAACTAACAGTCATTCCTGACTAGGCATACAGAGAGTGATATACCTCGATTTTAGACAGTATCAGTTAGCAAATATCAACTTTAAATTACATAACGTAAACATTTTTAACGGGCGCCAATTCCTACGCAGCATCTGTTGTCCCTGTTTACGAACCATGAGAGATGTTAAATATTGCTTCTTCACAAGTAACTTACTTGAAATGCCGTCAGGTAAAGCTTTGTGTTGGACAGGGATTCTAACCCAGAACCTAATCGGATTGTTATCGAAGCACAATCAACTGTGACATATCGGATTTTCTCGAAGCACAGTCAACTGTGACAAATCGAATTTTCTCGGCAGTAGCTAGATGTTTTAACTGAAACGACGAGACGAAACATTAATTTTTTCCTTCCCAGGACTCCAACCCGGAACCTATCGCTGTTATGTTCTAGAGGAAACGAACGTTAAATATGGGTTTGTTACAATAGCAGCGACATGTGAGCATGTTTGAACTAGAAATAATATGACGAAGAGTTCAGTGCTGATGAACCCCACAAATACCGTTGTTGACTACACACAAAGGGACGTCAGCTACCGAATTTTTCTCCACCAGCAGCTCGGAATAACATCCTTGGACTTACAGTGATCTCTCAAATAGTTCTGCGTCTCACTGGGAGTCAAAAACGTCAGATATTGTTAGTGTTGACAACGAATGAAAATGCATTAAAAATCAAAATTATTATCCACCAGCAGATAGGTGTTCTCATGCTGGAGGTTGATAATACATAATGAAACCTTTAGTGCCTTGCCAGCATTCGAACCCATTCACGCATAATATGTGGAAATGTTGAGGAATCTGCAGTTTTGAACAAACAACAAATTGCAGTCTAGCTGTATTGTCACGAAGGGATCAAATTCTGTGTTAAGGTCGGTCTTAGTTGCATTCCAAGTTCAGAACCAGTTTTATCGACATACAGAAGCTCAATTAAAAGATGGAATAAGGGCCCTGTGACCCTACATAGCGTTTGTTTCGTCAGTAGAAACAAATAAGTTGTATAAGAAAGGTTACTGGTGACCGAGTTCCCACATTTCGCCACTCCTGACTTTATTGTGGTTCAATCTAACGTCTACTTGGTAGAGAAGGAATATCACGTTTAATGTGAATTTCAGACGACAATGCCATTATATCTTATTGACTTGGCGTAGCCAGAAGAGAATAGAATCTGTCTCTCCCCATCAAAAATCATTGGCAGAAGTTGGAATCTAACCCACACCATAACTATATGACCCTATCATCAATCCAACAGACCACCAAATCCTCTGCTGTATGAGTAATTTTTCTATCATAACACCGCTGCGGCGCACTCGATGAGCATTCCGACACACAGGCTCCCTGTAGTGGTTTGCAGCATGTTCAGTACATTCATTTACTTGGTTGATCGAATCGCCATGAACTAGCTGCCTCGGCTACCCAGTGCATACCTTCGACTCTATTTTGTAATCACCGAAATAAAATCACGTAGCTGCCACCTACACAAAACTGCCAACAGTGTAGGATGCAGAAATTTAAATAGGAAGTGTTCCTTTCTATTCGAGCTACTCTATTGCGCTATCTGTTTGTTGAAAACGTCGTGCAGTGCAAAAGAAAAGCTGTAACTGTCTGTCTCTCAGAACTTTACATCCGGCCATATGCATTACCTCACGGCACTGTGGAATGCGGACGTTCTGGACGAACTTTTGTAGACTTCTGGAGTTGTTGTAGCTCCATGGCAGCTAACAGCGTAACAGTAAGCGTCACGCATCGTAGTTGAGATGTCCCGAGTTCTATTACATTCCATGCTACATTTCTTTAAAACGCAATTCTGCTGTCTGCTAAAGTTATCAATTTAATGGAACTTTGAAAATAATTCCCTTCACTTCTCAACACAAAATAGCCGCATGTGGAAAAAGGGCTAACTTCTCCGACATTTTATTCTTTTCAGGTTTAATAGACAGCCAGGCAGCAGATGCATCTCGAAGCTTTTGTATTATGTATGGGGAGAGCGCATCGTGCCAAAATAGTCAGAAAAGTATTTTGTACATTACCTGTCGTCTGGTAGTGGCATTTTGTTCTTCTTCAAACCCAAACCTTTTTTGACAGCTTTAACTCAGAACAAGTTTTCTACATGCACGTAATCAACAAACTGCATGTGCATTGTCAGACTGTTGCAGATAACATCAGAGAATTCGCATATTTCGTTGATGATTAATTTCTCTCTCATGTTTAGTATTGTTTTAACAAGACTAAAAGAACCCTTACGAAAATTGTGCACTGTATTATAAGAAATGAAATAAAACTACCCACGATAACCTTACGACGAAAGTCTGTTTTGATAAAAGTGAGTATCTGTACACCAGTATGCCTCTATCGGCACGAATTAGTAAAATACTATTCAGATTTCGATTGGATGTGTGTTTAATTGGTATGCTGTTATACTGAACGCATATGCAAATGTGGCATTTCATAAATAAAGATATGTGTTCCTAGAAACCCGAAATTTGCTTGTCAGCAGAGGAAAGAGGCGTTACCTGTTGTGCAGCATTGTAAGTTTTTCACCACTGCACTATGAGCTAAAAGTATTTTCTTGCGATTTCCTATCGATGTTTGATCTGACTACTTGTAGCTCTTCCACAGAAGCGATAAAAGCGTTGAATTCAGGGAGACTGGAGCCGCGAACCATAAAATACGCCTTTTCACAGGTAAGCACTTCACCACAGAGCAAGCGAAGAGCTATGTGATGTGCATTCCTATTACGAGGCTAATAGTTGCTAGAACTCGTAAACCGCTATTTAAAGGACGAGATTAGTTGCGATTTCCATATGCCACGACTTTCCTGGGCTGAAAACCGTAAATTTACGATCTTTTGTTACACCTCAAGCGATAATAACTCAGATTATTCAATGGAAAAGACGGGAAAAATCAAGTGAACTTTGAGGCTTAGTTCCGTGCACACCAGGAAGTAATTGTCGATCACAGAGTTGCCAAATATACGTTGCCTTGTTGCCAAATCTCAGTTATAGTACTAGCAGGAAGAAGACGAACCGATGTGATCGTACAGCGGGCTGAGAAGTGACCATAGCTGGCGTCTCAGAGACGCGGCTGCTACGGTCTGGAATACGTAATGCGTCTGATTCGCATTTCTGTAACTAGGTTTAGGGACTGGAGCGTAGTTACTAATAATACGCAGAACTGACTGGAAACTAAGTATCATAAATCAGTAACTCTCGTAGTTGTTTTTATATTTCTTTCGTAACTGTACTCAAAACAAAGAAATTCATTCACGGACGTTTTCGTGCCTCGCCGATAGTCGAGCACACCAAACAAATAAAAATAAAAAAAGAATGTGTGTGTGTGTGTGTGTGTGTGTGTGTGTGTGTGTGTGTGAGAGAGAGAGAGAGAGAGAGAGAGAAATAAAGATAAAAAAGGATGAGAGAGAGGGTAGAAAATTATTGTAAAGAAATTGAATGCCGGTATACAAAGAAATCATTCATAAAAATGGCACGTTCCACATCATTACGAAAAGTCGTATTCATGGTCTATGGAACAAGTATTAATCTAATCTAATATAATCTAATCATATCATATTGCTGATTAGCCGTGAAGATTCATGAATTACCGAAATTTTCGCCAATATTAGTAACCAAATGTACTTGAATATAAAAGACGACAGTTTTTGGAATAAACTGGGACTTCTATCAAGACCCTTTCATCCCTGTTAACTAACCACGAAAGATGTCTGATATACTTCCATTCAGAAATAACAAAGTGTGTATGCATTTAAATATGAAGTGCATGATGTGAAGTTCTGTGACGGAGGTACGAACCCAACACGTAATCGGATTGTTAACTAAGTAAAATCAAATGTTACGTATCGGTTTTTCTTACCAGCTGCTAGGTGTTTGAATCTAAAATGAGGATACAAATTTTTGTTCCTGAGTGACTATCGAACCGCACTCCTATCGATCTTCTTTAACGTCCACGAATATAGTTTAAGCGTCAATTGCTTACTCACCAACAGTAAGATGTGTGCGTGTTTGACCAGAAATTGTTGGCAACACATGAACAGACATTAAAAATACACGTTATTTTTCACTAGCAGGCCGGTGTGCACGTGATAGGGCTTGAAATGAAATTATGAATATTTTTGTACTGGATCAGGAATCGGACCCACATACTTACCTTTGGAGGAGACCTGGAGAAGACCACAGTCTTGGAAAAAGGAACGAAGTGATTGAACTATACAGTTCCGAGGGATTCAGATCCACGAAAGATGAGATACGAATTTGAATCACAGTCCAGCACCAAATTTTTCAACGTCTCTAGTTCAATGAAGTACAAGTAAAATAAGAGCCCTGTTCCTTTAAATGTAATGTAAGTAAGTTTACTGGCGACAGTATTTCTGTTTACAATGACCTCCGCTGAAGTCGTTTCCCAAAGCAAACCGACTCTGTCCAGTTGGGAATAAAGGAACGTGATGTTTAATGCGGATTCTGGATTATAACGTCTTTCTCTTAAGGTTACCAGAAGTAAAGTAAATCCGGTTGTGCCTCTTAAAAGAAACTGCCTGAACCGACACATTGCACCTGTGATAGTTTGTTACACCAGACCATTGTGGCCACATTTCCCAGCCCCAGGAGTGCGCTGCAACGAATGATGTGCTTAGCTTACAAAATTAGTCACGGTGGAAAACTACGAGTCCATTAAATGGTTAAGTAGAAGCAAGCTTCTGACGCTGAGATTATGTTTTTCTCACATCAGCAGGATGTAAAGACTCTTCTAGGCATCATAGCCTCGATGTGAAGCCATTTTGAAATTTTCACTAATTCAGGAAATTTCTTAGTTCGAGAAAATCCTGTGAAGTGTGAAGTTACCGGATAATTCGATTATTGCCGTCATTATTACTATCATTTTCTTCATACCGCTGCTGAAACACATGTGCTTGAAGATCATTTAATGCCTTTTGGTCATTATGGAAGTAGTTGCCCAAGAACAGTTTTTTCCCTGTCTACGGAATCCTTTTCATGTTAATATCAAACATCAGCAATTACTCGTAGATTACATTAAAACTAAAGTAGTTGATGAAGACGTTACTTGATAACAAAAACGCGCTGCCTTTCTTCATTTACTTGCGCCTAGAAATGGCTGTCGAATACTGCCAAACCAAAAGCCAAGGGATCTTACTGCCTTGCGATATACGTCATTATCAGTTCTTCCATATGATTTGGTCGACGTGACCTGTTTCAAGTTGTGTATGACAGAGAATGTTTTAGAAAATCAGTTGTTTTCCTTTACAATAAACAGAAAGATTTTCTTTCTGAGCTATCCAAGTTCAAAATTTTCGCAATATTAGTTCAAATTTAATATTCGCTTCTATAATATAGGAAAGTATTTCACAGTTACAAAACTCGCATCCGACTCATTGTGCTTACACTTAGTCGCTGACCAAAACTCTAGCTCAGAGTGACACCAGTTTAAGTAATCTAATGTAGTGAAGAAAGACTGTTTCCCAGTGCTTTTTCTCAGCGGAAAAAATGCAATTCACTCACAGGACTCCATAAGTACACTGTAACAGTAATTTCTGTGTGTATGCAATGCATACTGATTGTAGAATTTAGTGGTGCTCTCTCTTCCACTTCTGAATACAATATGCATGACCTAAACGGGCCCTTTATCATTGCAGGCCCTGGGCGGTGCAACATCATACTGACAACAGTAATGTGCTTATACTGACAACCTCACTGTTCATTTTACCTGATTTTGTAATCATTTAAATAAAACAACATGACCTTCCAGTGGGAGACATTTCGTCCGCCTTTTCCTTCTGTGAAATTTGTCAGTAAGCTTTTTGCCTTCCAACCAGCGAAATGCGGCAGAGTATGGCCGGTAAACGATTCACAAACCACGATTTAGTGCCGTTAAGGCGAGGCATATTTATAATATTGAAGCTAGACTGTGTATCCTTGTCTTCCTTGAGTGGGCATCGCAAGGCGTTTACATACACGTATAAGAGGGTAACCCCAAAAGTAAGGTCTCCTAAGGAGCACGCATGTGCCAACGCAGGCACAAACGAGAGATCCTTAATTTTAATGCTAGACAGAAACCACAGTAGTAGTTGCATGATGGCAAAGTGATAAAGAGCAAGAGAACCGATACGAAGGACTCAGGTTCAATGCCTCGTTAGACCCATGATTTTTATGTGCCATTTTACACTTATTTCCCGTCAGTGTTTGTTGATGTGGAAAATGCCGAGTTGCACTGTGGTCCGGAAGTCACGTTAAACTGTGGGTTCCCCTATTAACTGGCTAGGTAAGTCTACTCAAAGGTCGGAGGAAAGCAACAGCGTACCACCTCCAACAAGACCGTGCCTATTAAAGCACTGTGGTGTTCAAACCACTCTTCCGACTGATGACTGCTTTACTTTCTATGGGTTCCAAAGTTAATGATCTTCGGGTTATTAACATTTTTGTGCTCTCATGCTGTAGCTTTGATACCAGTAAACGTAAGTAACCGGCCAGGCACTGTCATTGTTCGAGTTGTCAAGGTGGTAGACGACGATGCTGTCGACCCCAGTTACAGTCTTGGTCATGGCTATGTTTCAGTTGAATTCCTCTATGTGACTTCTGCGTATTTCAAGATATACTTTTATACACTCGGTACGCATCCAAATCTATATCTGAATTACGCAATAATACAGTTAAAAGTTGTATTTTTGCATTATGTATCCCAATGAAAATACCAGTAAACAGCTGTATATTAACCAAGCCCCGCTCCCCTCTCTGTATCCTCCTATGACACGAGCACGGGATTCTCCTCCCATAACGCTACAGAGCCGTTCCGAGCACAGCAAAGAATTGGCAACATCGTCACAAACATTAGGCAACACTGTGGCAGTGCAGTCACTTCCCCGTATGGTACTGCATTGACTCGCGAAATTTACTTGATATTCCCTTTCCATTTGAATGATTCGCTTGAATTATACTCATAGCTTCAGCACCAAGAGGAAATGGGCGATAAAAATTTTGTCGACGTGTGCGTTTGGTTACCAGACGTCGTATTAGCTAGTCTCGCATTTTACAAGACTACGGTCGTAGACAAGAGTGATGTACTCTGACTGCAGTCAAGAGTCCCTACGGGGAGTGTAGCAGTCTACAATGTTGCCAGGTCGAGAAAATTGCCGAACATAGAATTCAGAGGGGAGCACGACTCTATTGTCCACCTTACGTTTGTTTATGACAGCAACGTTAACGATAGCATTCGAAGTATTCATTGTATTGTATATGTGTGTGTCAACGCCTTTCAATGCCCACTCAAGGAAGACAAGGATACACAGTCTAGCTTCAATATTGTAAATACGCCTCAGGTTGTGGATGAACTCAGGTTGATAATCATTTTGAATATTTAGCAGTGCTGTACCCACTGGTGTTAAACTCGTTTCCAACCAATGATTCCGACAGCTACAGGAACACTACTTGCGATACCCCTTAGACAAAATACTTATGCAGTGCTATCAGACGAAAAGATCAACCTGACACAAACTGTGGGAAGTTTGTTTTACAACCTTCGTACCTGGATAAAGAGATTTTCCTATTTGAGATATCTGTGAACGTTGATGCATAAGACGATTTAAGAAGAAACTAAATTCCTTCAGCTACGCCAGTGTTAAAGAAATCGTCTTAATATAGCCTTGTAGAGTCATCGGATGACCAAAACAAATTGTAAAATGATTTAGATAAGATATCTGTCTGGTGCGAAAAGTGTGAATTTATTCACATGAGTACTAAAAGAAATCTGCTAAATTTCGATTATGTGATAAGTCACACAAATCTGAAGGCTATAAATTCAGTTGAATACTTAGGGATTACAATTACGAATAACCTACATTGCAACGATCACATAGATAATATTGTGGGTAGAGCAAAACAAAGACTGCGATTCATTGGCAGAACAATTAGAAGGTGCAACAGATCTACTAGAGAGACAGCTTACACCGCGTTTATCCGCCCTGTTCTGGAGTACAGCTACGTTATGTAGGCTTCGTGCAAATCAGGTGAAACGCAATTCAGGTGTTTTGGATGTATTTGGTATGAAGTACTTTAATGCTTCATGAATGTATTACTTATATTAACTAGGTAGTCATTTATGTATATTTATACGAGAAGCATGTTGCTGCCCTCTCCACACCATTTGGGCCACAGTAGCGTTATTTTAGCCAGTTGTCACAGAATGCAGAAAAACGAACAAAAACGTAACTAAGCAACATTTTTTTACCAGTTGACAGTTAAACGTTGATGTTCACCGCAATGTGTATCCCGGAAGATTCTGCTCTGTACTACGAGAAACAGATTGCGGAAGGAGGAATCCGACGTTTGCCCCGCCCAGATCACGCCCTTGCCACGCCTGGTGTACAGCCCCTCGTTATCTTAGCCAATAGCCGTAGGTTGCAGAAAAACGAACAAAAAGTAAACGACGCATTTTTTTTTATTTGACAGTTAAACATGGCGCCCACAGTGACGTGTACCCGAAACGATTCCGCTCTGTATTAGGAGAACAGAATGCGAAAGGAGGTAGTGGACGTTGGCGCCGACCAGACTACGCCCTCGCCACGCCATGTGTACAACCCTTCGTTATTTTAGCCAATAGCAGTAGATTGCAGAAAAACGAACAAAAAGTTAACTACGCATTTTTTTTTTTTCGTTTGACAGTTAAACATGGTGTCCTCAGTGACGTGTACCCGAAACGAGTCCGCTCTGTATTAGGAGAACAGAATGCGGAAGGAGGAAGCGGACGCTTGCCCCGACCAGACCATGTCCTGGGCACGCCTTATGTAAAGTCATGCTCAAAAGTATCCGAACGACCTGAATTGCATTTCGCCTGATTCACATGCAACCCACATATCGGGGACCGATTGGGGGACACGTGGGACATGCTTCAAGTCCCTCGCATCCCCGTGTCCGACCCCCTCACACTGATGCCCCTTGGCAGCAGCCTCAAGCTGTGTGACAAAGCCTGCAGGTGTGAGTGGAGAGTCAGAAACTCAGCTCGCATCTGTACACAGCAATGACAGTTCCTATCGGTTACTGAGCTCTCTCCTGTTTGAAGCTCTTAAAAATGTGTAACAAACGAACGGTGTACTCGACTTATTAGCAGCTGGAAGCAGGAATTCGAAGTACTCTCTCGACACTGAGCTACACTAACCAAAACAAACAAAACATGTACGATACGAGAGTAGCTAAGAACGGCGGTGCTGTAAGCTACTCTGTTATTGAAATAAAAGGTTGTGACTTGTAAGCACTCAAACAAGCAAGGAATTACAAAAATAAACTAGTAACTACACAGGTGTCTGTAAATAAGTAGCTCCTGTTGGATGCACGTAAAAAATATATAACAAACGAAAAGTGTACTCTCCTTATTGGCAGCCGGAAGTCGCGGTGCTCTTTCACTAACGGTCTAACACATGAAGACACTTTAAAAATGAAGAATGTTTATCGCCATAGTTCTGTGTGTCATTGATAAGGCTTGTAACGAAAACATGAACATATTTCTTGTGGACCAGTGTTCGAATCCATATATGTGCTCATACCAAGGCAAAAAAAAAAAAAAAAATAAAATAAAATAAATCTGAATTCGAATCCCAGTCCAGCATCAAAGTTTTCGGTCTCAGCTTCAAATAAAATAAGAAGCCTGAAACCTTAAATGACAATTGGCTCATTAAATAAAATAAAGTTTCTAGTGCAAGGAAGCTCACTGACGACACAATTTCTGTTTGCCGCGACTTCCGCCTCTGTTATGACCAAACCTAAACCGGCTGTGCCCCAGATGGTAGAGAATGGATATGATGTTTGTAGTGAAAATTCTTAACTACGGTGCAACTTAACGTTCTTCACTTATCACTACTACAGGTGGAGGAGATCTGTTACTTTGTGTTTAAAATACATGCTACAAGTGAAAATCGAACCGATACCTCGCAACTATGAAACTGAAAATCACTCGTCAAGACTACTGAAGCCCACTTTTGCTACATTCATTGTTGTGTCTAGCGTAATAGGCGCTTAGCTTACAAATGAGACACCGTGAAAAAATTCATTTCTCTATTAACTAATTAATTATCAGCAGGCTTCTAACACGGAAATTATACTAGTCTCAAGTTAGCGGGATGTAGAGACGCTTTTTGGTATCATAGCCTCGATTCGAAGCCATTTTGAAATTTTAACTGTTTCAAGAAATTTCTCAAGTCGACATATCATCGCACAGTATGAAGTTAGCAAATACGTCTATTATTGCTGCCGTTATCGCTATTAAATTTTTAATTCTGTTGCTGCTGTCTGCGTGCTTGAGAAATAATGTAATGTTTTTTGTTCATTTTTAGAAGGAGTTCCCAAAAAATAGTTGAATATTTAGTTCGCAGCAAATGGATGCGGCGTTCTGTGACAAATGTACCGTAACAAGTAGTTATTTAGTTCTTTCCACCTGTAGTGAAGACTTTTCAAATTAATATCGGACATCTCCAGTTATTCTTAGACAACATTAAAATTAAATTAGCTGATAAACACGGTACTTCATAAGACAAATTGCGTTGCATTACTTCAATAACTTGCGTTTAGCAGCGACGCTTGTAAATTGCTAAGACTGGCAGTAAACGCCACTTTCAAAGCCAGAGGATTTTTGTATTTTCTATTAATTCATATCTTCTGTTCATTATTTCCATTTGGTCGAAGCCACCTATTTCAAATAGAGCAAAGAAAAAAATACTGCGGAAGATCAACAGTTTTTCGTTGTAATACACTCATTCTACGTGGCCCAAGTTCACATTTTCGCAGAATTACTCTAATTGTAATATCACTTCAACACTGCAGAAAAATATTTCATCGTGGCAAAACTCACATCCGACTCAGAGGGCTTATACTTAGTTGCCAACCTGAAAGTCTAGCTCTGTGGAACACTAGTTTCAGTAAAGTGCTGTTGCGAAGACTGTTTAGCACTGGTCTTTCTCACCGGGAAATACGTAATTGATTTATTCGACTCCATTGGTTTACTCCAACAGTAATTTCGTCTGCAAGCAACGCTTGCGAATTGCAGTATTAAATTGTGCCATGGCCTCCATTTCTATAAATTCCTGACCTAAACTGGCTCCACGTCATTTCAAACGCCAGTTACTGCAACGTCTTACTGACACCGACAGGTGTGCGTACTACAAAATTCGTAGTTTCTTTCATGTGATTTTGCAATGACTGAAATAAAAGTCACATGACCGCAACATTAGGGACTACATTTCGTTGTTTCTTTCGTTCTGGGAGATGAGTACTCTGGGTAGTAATCGTTTCCCATTCTAACCAGCGAAATGCAGAAAAATGTGGCCAGTAATCGCTTCACAAACTGCTATTTAGTGCTGTAAAGATGATTTATTTTAACTTTATTGTAGGTGAAGGAATTTAGTTTAATCTTAAAACAATTTAAGCAGGAACGAATAAAAAAAGGTTATTGTCCAGGTAGGAAAAGGTTTGAGAAACAAAATTTGCACATGAAACTTTTTGGAAAATTAAAACTGTGTGCCGGACCGAAACACGAACTCGGTATTATACGTTGTATTTACATACATTTACATCATCTTCTAAACGGTACTCACAAGGAACTAATTTATTAAATCTTTTTTCAAAACGTGTAATCGGGAAGGATTTTGACTTCCTAGGCGAAGAAAGTGCTCTCCGCCCTTTATTGCACTTCGCTTCCTCCTGCCCTGTCATGGGTTCTTACTTGCTTAATCTCACGGTTCGAGGAATTTCATAAACGCATTCTTGCGCTTTGTGAAGATAGATACTGTATCAGTACCATTTCTGTGCCGTAGGATACACCAATTCGACGATACATTGCTAGGTGAAGAGGGTGGCGGAGGAAATCAACGTCAACCATCTTTGTTACCCTGGACGTAAACGGGCTACCACGGATGATCAGGACAATAGTGTACTCCACTGCAGTGATGAATACCCTTTCACAACTAGCACAGAAATTAGGAGCATCCCCCAGCTAAGTGTGAGCAGGTCACCATTCGTCGTCGTCTCAACGAGGAAGGGAAGTATGGACGATAATCGGCGAAGGTATGACCAAACTGCTGTCACAGTTTGGGGTTGGATATCAGCTAGTGGTTGCTGCGTTCGGTGGCAATTGGATCGTCCGTTTTCTAGTTATTACTGCTGCGAAATGCTGTATAACGTAACTTTCTTCTGTTCGTCAGAGATTTTCGGAGGCTGAGTAATGTTCCAACATGAACATTTTCCTGCTCACGCAGCGAGCTGTGTAAAACACTGGTTTCAAATGAAAGTAGACGTTGAGCTGTTGGACTGGCCTCCAAAGCTGCAGACCTCAGTCCCATAGAGCATGTATGGACAAAGATGCAGAAAATTATTGGGAGCGGAAGACCAGCACCGACTACGATGCCGGAGCTGTCCGAAACAGTTCATGACGTGAGGGAAGTGTTGTCACAGAAAAACAGAATCGTCCGGAAACTTTTGCTTCCATTCTTTGGCAGCTAAATGCAGTTGTATAGGAGGGGGGTGGGGGGGGAAGGGGGAAACTGGGCACGGTACTGAATTATTCTGTTGCTATCGAGAAAATTTTGTTTACGGAAAATGAACGTTTTGTACTCCCTCGAAGAAGAGGGAAGTTCATTTGTCTTAGCTCTCTCTCTCTTTCTCTATCTTTTTTTCTCCCCCCCCTCTCTCTCTCTCTACCACCCCCCCCCCCCTCACTAATCTCTCTTTTTTTTTCAATAGACTCTTGATTTCAAATTTTTTTACGACCATTGATCATAAAGACTGAGAGAAATATGAAACTATTTTTGTTTTGTCCCATGACACATGACGTCAGTGTTGATGAAGGCGTCAAAGAGAAAGTACTTGGTCGTTTTTCCGTCGAGAAAAAGTATCATTTTAGTTTGTGTTCTCTGTATCTACATGCAGGCAGAATAAGAATACCGACGAAATCACAAAGGAGGTATCATTTCCATTTAACACCAAACTCAAATCACAATGCATGCGGAGAAAGAGTGATGCAAGACCAGCGGGTAGATGTAAAGTCGAGCATTTAAGTCCTCTACATCATCAGTTATATGCTTATGAATACTTTAAAATTATGTATAATACTTTAAAATTATGAATTCTTCATAATTCTCGTTGCTCAGCTACAATAATAACTCTTACCACGAATTAAAAATCATGAGAATAACAGGATTCGCATCATTTACCTGCATAGTAGGAACTGATCGCCTAAAGCACTATGTCATTCTACCAATAGCTTAAGTTTCATTTACGAAATGGTATAATATGGTTTGTGATGTCACACCTTTTCCACGAAAAAGAAATGAAGCAACGAGTGAAAGTGGCGCAGGGCGTCTTCGACGGAAATGCAGACTGTTCATCTGACTTTGAATTGTGTGAACGGAGCTATGAAGAATATAAGCTAACTGAAAGTGACGCGAAGGGTGTTCTGTTAGGTCTTATCAAAGCTGCTTAATTTGAAGATGTTGCGTTTGGCAAAGTGTGAGAAACTTAATAGCTGCCAACGCAAATGCCACACAGTTTCGACACGGTGATAGCAGCGTTACTCATGTGGAATCCGTTCTTGCAGAAAATGGTGTGAGAGTCTCTTAAGCATATATTTTGTCATCATGATTGAAATGTAGCAGAAAATGCAGTTGAATTTGTCACTTATGATATCTATCTTACGACGAAAGTTTTGATGAAATGAAAGAAAACTGTTTGTTTCAGGCCTAGTTTTGAAATGATTCCAGTATATCACAGAGTAATCAAAATGTATATTTACAACGAAATGTATCTCTTCTGATACAGATGCAAAGAGAAAAATATGAAAAGCCTTTCTTGATTCGGAACTTCACGTTATTCGTAGCATACATAGGCTCATCGTGGATGTTGCGTTTAGCAATCGATGCTCTGTGGTTGTCTCTTCATTTGTGGGCCTATCATCCATGGAGAGTGTTAGTGAAATCGATCTCAAAAACTGTTTTCCAAGTCAATTATTATAAAAAAGGTGTCTTACCTACTCATAAATATTACAGTGTAAATATTGGAGATCTTCTAAAAATGTGCAACAAGTCTGGCGATGATGTTTGTAGTTTAAGTAGCTTAAGACAGAAAACACGTAATAGTTGAGATAGTTAATCATTTGTGTTGTTTAATTTGCAGTCATTGCACCTGAGTGTTGCTAGTACCAACACTCTAGTCCCTAAACCCAGCTACAGAAACTCAGATAAGACTCACTGACATTTTCTTTGGGTATTTCAGCACCCGGTCGCCACGTCTCCGACACCTCGCAAGGTTGGTATACTCCCTGCTAGAAGTATAGCTGAATCTTGTCAACAATGCAAGATATGTTTGGCAAATCTGTGAATGACGAGTTTCTTACTGGAAGAAGCAGAATTAGCATATAAATTTAATTTTATATATTTGCATTATTTCCATTAAACAATCTGAGTGATTTTTCACATAAGCTGTGAAATAAAGTTATCAATTTAAGATTCTGAGCCCAATAAAATCATTCAACGCCGAAATTCTAATTAATCTCATAGCGTACGTTGTTACCGTATGTGTCCTAGCCAGCACTGGAACAAAACGGGTAAGCTCAACGTTGCAGTACGTGAGGAAATCTGGTCTGCATTTGTTCCCCCTTCCAGTCTCGTTGAACAACACATTTTTAGCCATTTCGTGACAAAGCTACAAGCAGTCTGATCAGTAATCAGTAAGGAAATTTCGTTTGTTTTATTTATGAAATTTTTATTTATGAAATGCCACATTTCCATACTACTTCATTTTGACACAACACAGCAAGTAAACTGTTTCGAAATCCAGAATGAGTAATATTAGGCACGCTCCTGTTACAGATACATTATGTTTTATTTAAATAGACTTTCATCCTACGGATATCATGGTAATATGAATTTCATGTGAATTAGCACGGCGCATATTTTAAAAGCATTTCCCGTAACTTAATTGAATACAGTAGGAAATATCAGAGGGAAATTAATCATCAACAGTTGAAAGGTCTCTGTTGGATTCCTTTCATGTTTAATTTCTTAAATCTGTTGCCATTTATCGAATAAATTCCTCTTCTAAATGTACTGTGGCGTTTCTGACTATCTGGGAGGAGACTGAGCAGTGGAACGTGTTACTTTTACACATAAACAAGAACGATCTGTCACACTACTACACTTTAAAGCACAGTTTATATGTAATTCTTATATGTAATTCATGTCACACAGTCTCATACGGAACCTACATCCGCTTTCTTTTATATACTGTATATGATAAGATACTGTCATCCCCCTTCCCTTTTGTGTGAGAGGATGAATGAGCATATGTATTTCTAGTTGCATGCTTGAGGGTAGTAGACAAGGCTGTCTGCTAGAGAACAGTAGGACCAACGTCGGAACAGGTAGCTACGCTTCCTAAAAGCAAAGAGGTTTCTATCCTTAGTATGGTCCTGTCCGTCCGTTGTCATGTTGGTATAGGAAGCTGCCCCTCTGGCCACTTCCGTTGGTCTTGGTAAGCCACCCTCAGGAAGCACGCTCGGCAGTAGGGCAGTTGCAGTGTGGCCGTGGCGAGCGTCTGAAGTGGTAAGATCTCCGGCTAAGCGCGTGTCTGTTAAGTCCGTAGGACAATGGATTTCTTAAGTTCAGCCTAACTGAAAATTTAATCACCTTTATTTCGGGTTTAGGTCTCAAATATCCGATGTTATCTTAAATTGCAGCGCAATATAATTCTCGTGGGAAGTTCACATTATTTTCCGGTAGTTGCTTTGTTACTACTTTGTGAGTAAAGTGGAACTACGTGTTGATCAGTAACTCTAACTAAGATCAATCTAAAATGCGAATGCTTGTGTGATTATAACGTCTTGTCTTGACTATATTTTCAATGTAGCAACTTTTCTTTATGTTCAGCCCACGTGGGGTTTACTTTGCGAGACCACTACCACGTGCTTATATAACTGTTTGACCCATCAGGTTAATAGTAAGACGTTAGTAACCAGTTCAAGGTTTTTCTTTTGTCAATTGCTTTTCGATCTAATGTATTTTAATTATCAAAATTATTGTGGAATTGTACACTTTGTGTAAACCAAGTTGACCACGTGAAGCATGTGGTGTAATCATCAAAGTAGCCCTCAGCTATTCTTTTTGCGAAGAGTTCACAAAGAGTTAATAAGAATTTAGTATACCAGTGTGTGGTAATTACATGACGGACAGGATTGTGGTATGAACGTAATTTCTTTGGGTAAAAAAACTGAATCAGTTGGTTGTGGTTAATTTCTTCTTGCTTATGTTTCAATGTTCTTCGTGTGTTATTTTATGAATGCAGTGTTGTATCCAGTCTCCCAATCTTGGCTCCATATTTTATGTGTTCCGTAAGATTACAATCTCACTTTTTTCAATCGTAAATAAGGCACCAGCTCAGTTATAACTCACGTATAATATGCTGAAATTTCAATGAACAATCTTAAAATAAATTTCCAAATATAAACTGATTTCTTTCCTTTTATTTAAATTCTCCTTTCTATATATATATATATTACCGGTTTTGTATGACTATTAAAAGATTATCATTAATGTTAGTCTGCTTGAAACCTAGACTAAATATCTGATGAAACAGTTGCCCAGTAATCCACGGTTAACGTCCCCAGACAGATCACGGCTTTTAACCCACTTTCATTGTCTATTAGCTCCGATTTCAGCATACCAAATTAAAGTTGCAACATTACACATCAGCATAAGAAAAATAAAGCTACAACGTTACACATGGCGACCCTGTTCTGTGATTCCGCTAGACTCTGGAATCTCTGAAACGTTAGATTGCGAGCGTGTTATAATCTTAATTTTTTTTTCCTACAGCGCTCAAACAACTTCTGTGTTGTTTCTGAGCAGACTTTCAAAAGATTCACGGCGTTGTTGATCGGCGTTGCGTTGTTTGTCTTGTTTTGTTTTTTATACTTGTGTGTTTTATATGTCTGTGTGTTTTTTATTCTCGCTTGTAAATTCCACTGTTTCGATCTAAGATAAAAATTTGTTTTGCGTGTGAAAAAGTGCGTTCTAGGTTGGGTATCTTTCGTGTGACTGTCGTAATTTTTGTGGGACACATTTATTTTGATTAGTGTGTCGCATACCGGTTATAAATTGCACTAATGCAGACACGTAACCAAACCAAAAGTAAGCGGTCCGACAACCTAAGCAACATGGACCAAGGGGATAATTTAATTTCGAATGTTAACGCGTCGGGCGGTTCCGAAAATGCAATGGGGAGTACTTCAGACGAAATGCAAGACAGGACGAACGGGCTCACATCAGAGCCACAAATTAATTTGCCTTCAACTAACCAAATTGATTTGGCAGAACTCATGAAAGCCTTATTGCAACAAAATAAAGAATCATTTGAAAAATCGTTCCGAGAACAAAAAGAATCATCAGAAAAATCGTTCCGAGAACAAAAAGAATCATCCGAAAAATCGATCCGCGAGCTAGGCGAACAAATGACGCATAAATCTGAAAAGTCGATCCGAGAGCTAGGCGAACAAATAGACGAAAAACTAATCCAGCAGACAAATAAAGTCGACAAGTCGATGCAGAGAGTGTCCGATGATATCTCACAAAGAATAAACAATCTGGCAAGTGAGATAAAAAGTGATATTATGAAAGAATTAGGCCGTACATTTGAACAAATCGATGATCGTCTGCAAGCTTTAGAACAGAGCAAGCGGAGGGGCGATACCGAATCTAAAGAAAGCGAAGAACGGCTACTTAGGAATTTCCAAGAGCTGAGGGAAGAATGCCAAAGGGAACACCAGCAGTTACTCTCGAGGGTCCAAGAGGCGGAAACGCATTGTCCCACGTCCGTTAGCAACACAATAGCGGACAACAGTTTAGCGATCCACGCGTTGGAACAGCAAATAGAACAATTGAAGCAGACTGGGGTGGAGGACAAGAGACAAATTGATGATAAGATTGCGGCATTAGCGGACACTGTAGGCACGATGAAGCTGATGGAAAGCGAGAACAATACTACACTGGTAGCGGCCGCAGAGACCGAAGAAGTGCGTTCGCTTCTTAGATTTCAGAAGGGACAGTTTGAAGTGAACAGACAACACAAAGCTGTAACAGGCGAATTACAAGAACGCGTGGCGCATCTGGAAAACCGCATGGCGTGTGATTCCGAACTCGCCAATAGCACTAAAAATAGCCGTACGAACAGTGCAGAGAGGGACTCCGGCCACGAGGGAGATTTTGACGACAGGGAAGAATGTAATTTAAGGGGCAGACATGGGAGAAACAGAAACATTCAAGGGCCTTGCCAGGAGGAAATGCGGGGATTTGGTTTCAAACATTTCCTTATGGTAAGAAAGTTTGAGATATTCCGAAATTCGCAAAAAGGAATACATCCACGTGCATGGCTCGAGCAATTTGAGTTCTGTCTTCCTCCCGACTGGGCAAGTTCACATAAGATAGAATATATGTGTGACTATTTGGAAGGCGAACCGGCGATTCGCATGAGGTCGGCAGCGCGTCACTGCAACTCCACTCGGGAGTTTCGACAAGCCTTTCTGTCCGCCTATTGGTCGGAAGCGGCACAAGATAGGGTCAAACATGGCATAATTATGCTGCCAAATTTGAACCAGTCTGGTTTCGGCAGCCTTGCACGTCTATTCGACCACATGCTGCAGGCAAATCAATTTTTATACGACCCATACGGGCCTGCGGAACTAATTAGGATATGCATCACCAAATTGCCGATGCACTTGCGGCACGTCATTCTTGCGGGACGATGCAAAGAGGACGTGGAAACGTTTAAAACACTTCTCCAAGATTTGGAATATAATACAGCAGAATGCCCGCCTAATCAGGCACAAAGTTAATACGGGGCACAGCAGCGCGATCGCAGTCGTGGCCGTATTACTAATCAACGGCGTGACTGGTCGTCGCGACGCGAACGGAACAATAATCGGGACCGGCCGTATAGAAACTGGGGTGACAGTCGCGAACACAGGTGGAACAACAGAAATGATCGAGGACGTAGACAGAATCGTGAACGGAACAGGTACGGCAACCAGAATCGATACGATGAACACGGTGGGAATAGGACTGTAAGCGGAGCACCTCATGATGTCGAAATTCGGCCGGCCAACCCTAGAAATAATCCGGCAAATGGAAATGAACAAAACCGGCAATGACAAACGATCAGCGCAGAAGGCACCCAATCGGAAGAAATGAGCAACATGGCAAATGACTAGAAAGGACAGTGAGAAGTAGAGAGGACGGTGAGGAGAAAGAATTGATTAGTTTAAATTTGTGACGTATGCATTTTTAATAATATGTTGATAAATTATAATGATAAAGATGTTTCTATGTGATGGATTTAAGTGATGTTTTAATTTTTTTCTCTCCTTGTGCAATTAGGATTTAGTTTGATTCAAACGTGAAGGTAAAAGGTTTCTTTGTGAACGAGTAAAATGCTGTTTATGTTTTTTTGTGTGTAAATTGAAAAGAGTCGCTCCTGAGGAAAGCAAGATCGTTGCTGAATTAGTGCATAAACTCAGGGGAATATCCGATCTGTAGGTATTATGGGTCTGGCAAACCCAGGTCCCCAGCTGTTAGTAGCCTTGTTTCCGATTTTCTGCTTTCAGTGCTACTATCTATCTATTACTATTCTATATCTGTCAGTATAAATGAGGATCTCTTACTATAGTATGCGTGCTGTATGAATATTTTAAGATAAGAGAACTCTGAGAAAGGAATGCGTAAGTTTGGAATCTTGAAAACAGGATGCGATAATACGATTGTTGAACCATTGGCTTCCAATATGCGATGATATGTTAATATTGATGATATATGTCTTTTTTGTTCTTTATAGCTGAGTACGTAAAGTGCTGTCTGTGGATTTCGTAAGTATATTGATTATATTGATTCCCTTCAAGGTGAAAGAAGAATTGTGGTTTGTGTAATTTACGTGGCTCTGAAATATTATTGTGGTAGTCAAATACGAGCAGCTTTTCAGCAAAAGGAGAATGGAATGGAAATATGGATCCTTTTTGTAGTCTTGATTGATGTTGAGCCAAAGCCTAAAAAAAATTATTCTGCGTTAATACTTGTCCTAGAAAAGCGACGTTTATGTGTTTTGCTGATGCTGTGTGCATTACAGCTTACTGTTTTCGCTGGTGCGGGATGCACTGCAGCCTATATGATTTGTACTGAGGAAATTTCCCTCTTGAAGGTAGAGGATGATTAAATAATTTTGATTATGGGAACGAAGGAAAGCTTGGTTTAAGGTAATAAGGATAAAGCAAAACATTTGTCATTTAAACTACAGGAGGATTCGGATCTTTTGTGTCTGTTGTAAGTTCAATATGTTAAGATGATACTGTTTTACAGAATAGAGGTGACCACAATTTTGCCATTCATGAGAAATGAATACAGAATAACCACCACAGGCGAAATAACCGATTTGGAAGCGAAAGGTAACGTAAAGAAGGAACGAAATCGCAGCAAAATGGGTAAGAAAATGTAATATAACCTGTATAATGCAAATATTTTTAACCTTCTCAGAGTCATCTGCGTGATTAATTGTTGTGATAACGTAATTTTAGGTGAAATTTTCTTACTGTTTTATGTGTGAATATATGAGTATGATAAATGTATAATTGCGAGTCTCTTTTCAGGTGTGCGAACTGGTATAAATGTTTTGGCGTGTAAATAACCATTGTTCTTTTTAATGTGTATGTTTAAGGAAAGTTCTCCATATTTATCATGTGACAAGACGTATGACGCGAGCGTCAAGAAGAGGACGAATTAGAACAATGTTGTAGTGGTATATACACGGTGTTGAAATAGCATTGAAGTAGCTTATTGGCTTAACTAGTAGTGGATAGAAGTAGAATATTGAGTAATGCATGTTTATGGGTAGTTAGTTTGTAGAATAGACAACAGGTGTGCATGTATGTGTGTGTAAATAACATGTGAACCCTATGCTGTCCTGACCTATACTTGCACAAGGCATAATCCTATTCATTTTAGTGAATTAATAAATAGCATTTGATTTATTAAAACGTAAGTGAACCACATTAGTGATGTGGATTTAAATATTATATTGTCAGTTCATTTAAATTTTTATTTTTATACTGTCAAGTCATTTCACTTTTTTTTTTTACATTGTCAAGTCATTTAAATTTTATTTTATATTGTCGATTCATCTAATTTTTTTATTTAAAAAAAATATTAAGTCTCACTTTGTTCTTAAAAATTGTGAAAGACAATACTAAGATGTATTATGTATGACATTGTGTAATCACATAAGGATGATGAAAAATTTCTGTGAATGCAGTTGAGAACGTGAAAGCGAACTGGCAAAACTCTTAAGAGACAGCGGGAGCAGCCGGACTAGTTGTAAACTGGCGGGTTTCCCAGCAGGACACGCTGTCAGCCAGGCCACTTTGGGAGCGCGGCCGACAACAAAAGAAGGTACGCGGCAAACACTTTCCCTTCTACCTGGAGCTAATGGGCGGCCGCCCCGGGCGACCCTTCCTCGAGGCGATGACCTGAGATGGGCGAGCGGTCCACCGCGCGGAAATCCATCTGCTGGCAACGCACCACACGCACGCGACCGTGACGAGACGGCCGCGGTGAAACAACACAAGGGGCGTGGAGCCTTTTGACAGGTACTGCCCAGAGAAACTTGCAGACGTCAACGACGCCTATCGACATTTCCTGATGGATGCCTACTGTCAAGCGACAGTAAATCTTGGTTCGATGTTCTCTGGTCGCTAAGGGTGGCACAAAAGAAGAGCCATTAAGTGTCATCCTTGCCCAGGAATATCAACCTGGCGTGTCAAACGAGGATACCGCACGAATTTGACAACACAAACATGGAACCAAATCGAGATGACGTGACACGGGAGAAACTTCATGAGAGGGCAGAGACGGCGGGATCGCACGCAACAGATGGACAAAAAAATCCCTACTGACAGCTGCGGCGACGAACCCCCCCCTCTTTCCCCTATATTGTGCCACGGAACAGTGGAAGTACTGAGTGTGTCAGTGAACAGTGATTATACGGTTCTTAGTCCAGTGCATATACGTGTGTTTCTGTCAGAGAAACTCTGACTCGTGTGTTTTGCAGGAGTTCGATTTATTGGTGTTTATTAGACTGACTCTTGTATTTTGCAGGTGTTCTATTTATCTTTTTTAGACTTTGACTCTTGTATTTTGCAGGTGTTTTATTTATAGGTGTTTTTTTCGTTTTTGATGTTGACTATTGTACTGTTTTATTTATCAATGTTTGTTTTTGTGTGATGTATTAGATTTGTGATATTTTGTTTCGTAAATTCATTGCTGTGGCATTCCTTCGTTTATCAGTCAGATAGCTTTTTATTCTCATTGAACTGTGATCGATTAGCCTTTGCATGGGGCATATTTACTGTGAGGAACCCCTTAAGGGTAACAATCACATAATTATTGTAGTTTCAGTATAATGACAGTGCTCATTGTTTGCTAGCTAATTGAAATATAGTAGAGTGATTAAATGAGTGCCACATAGTTATTTTAATTCTACAAATTATTAGTTTTATACGATATATAATTTTTTTGCGATAACCACTTTGTAAAACATGTTTTTTCTCCTATCATTTTGTTGCTTTTGCAGATTGTGCATTATGTTCTGCTTTTTAATACCGATGTTATTTGAAGTTCTTTTTTTAATTGCTGTGGCACCTTTGCTATTTTCATAAATTTTGCTTGTTAATAAACAGTCATAAATTTTCCTGTGATCAGTTGGCTCTTGCAATGAGCAAATATTGGTGAACTCCATAAGGGTAACAACCAGAAATTGTTTTCATATTAATGACACAGGAACCATTGTTTTTACTTGCTGACCGAATTAGGTCTACACTACCTTTTAAATAGGTGTCACAGATTGTGTTCTTTTTTTTTTTTGTTTGAAATTGGTAGATTCTAAAGATGTGTTGAAATTATTGTGTCTTAGCAAGTAGCTGGTGTCCTTTTGCCTTTTCTTTTACACTTTTGGTTTAAGTAGGGTGTGAGAAGCCTGCTTGGGAATGTCCTAGCATTGCCAGAAAATTCCCTGCACAGTCTTTTCCCGGAGCGTTGGGGTTATGAAAGGTCTCTGTTGGATTCCTTTCATGTTTGATTTCTTAAATCTGTTGCCATTTATCGAATAAATTCCTCTTCTAAATGTACTGTGGCGTTTCTGACTATCTGGGAGGAGACTGAGCAGTGGAACGTGTTACTTTTACACATAAACAAGAACGATCTGTCACACTACTACACTTTAAAGCACAGTTTATATGTAATTCTTATATGTAATTCATGTCACACAGTCTCATACGGAACCTACATCCGCATTCTTTTATATACTGTATATGATAAGATACTGTCATCCCCCTTCCCTTTTGTGTGAGAGGATGAATGAGCATATGTATTTCTAGTTGCATGCTTGAGGGTAGCAGACAAGGCTGTCTGCTAGAGAACAGTAGGACCAACGTCGGAACAGGTAGCTACGCTTCCTAAAAGCAAAGAGGTTTCTATCCTTAGTATGGTCCTGTCCGTCCGTTGTCATGTTGGTATAGGAAGCTGCCCCTCTGGCCACTTCCGTTGGTCTTGGTAAGCCACCCTCAGGAAGCACGCTCGGCAGTAGGGCAGTTGCAGTGTGGCCGTGGCGAGTGTCTGAAGTGGTAAGATCTCCGGCTAAGCGCGTGTCTGTTAAGTCCGTAGGACAATGGATTTCTTAAGTTCAGCCTAACTGAAAATTTAATCACCTTTATTTCGGGTTTAGGTCTAAAATATCCGATGTTATCTTAAATTGCAGCGCAATATAATTCTCGTGGGAAGTTCACATTATTTTCCGGTAGTTGCTTTGTTACTACTTTGTGAGTAGAGTGGAACTACGTGTTGATCAGTAACTCTAACTAAGATCAATCTTAAATGCGAATGCTTGTGTGATTATAACGTCTTGTCTTGACTATATTTTCAATGTAGCAACTTTTCTTTATGTTCAGCCCACGTGGGGTTTACTTTGCGAGACCACTACCACGTGCTTATATAACTGTTTGACCCATCAGGTTAATAGTAAGACGTTAGTAACCAGTTCAAGGTTTTTCTTTTGTCAATTGCTTTTCGATCTAATGTATTTTAATTATCAAAATTATTGTGGAGTTGTACGCTTTGTGTAAACCAAGTTGACCACGTGAAGCATGTGGTGTAATCATCAAAGTAGCCCTCAGCTATTCTTTTTGCGAAGACTTCACAAAGAGTTAATATGAATTTAGTATACCAGTGTGTGGTAATTACATGACGGACAGGATTGTGGTATGAACGTAATTTCTTTGGGTAAAAAAACTGAATCAGTTGGTTGTGGTTAATTTCTTCTTGCTTATGTTTCAATGTTCTTCGTGTGTTATTTTGTGAATGCAGTGTTGTATCCAGTCTCCCAATCTTGGCTCCATATTTTATGTGTTCCGTAAGATTACAATCTCACTTTTTTCAATCGTAAATAAGGCTCCAGCTCAGTTATAACTCACGTATAATATGCTGAAATTTCAATGAACAATCTTAAAATAAATTTCCAAATATAAACTGATTTCTTTCCTTTTATTTAAATTCTCCTTTCTATATATATATATATTACCGGTTTTGTATGACTATTAAAAGATTATCATTAATGTTAGTCTGCTTGAAACCTAGACTAAATATCTGATGAAACAGTTGCCCAGTAATCCACGGTTAACGTCCCCAGACAGATCACAGTTTTAAACCGCTTTTATTGACCATCAGTACGCTATCAGCATACCAAATTAAAGTTACAACCTTACACAGTATCTTCTCTCGCTTTGTTTAAAATGGTCTTAAACGCTAAGGCAGTTTACCAATTCCCTGCCTGCAGCAACCTAATGAATCTCAGTTAAAGATGTTGTGAAACCAGAGAGAACTGTTTATCGATAAGGCGCTAGGAAGGTAAACATTTGAGCGCGAAGTTCAGAAGAATAAGTGCGTAAGGGATCACTTTTGAAACTCCTGGATAGTTTTGTTAGTAAAGCCGGCAGAGCGCGTTATGGTGTAATACCAACAAGTGATGAAGTTTTGTACGTCGTTTTTCTTACACTGCGTTCGATACGTGTTTTAGTAAGTGGAAAAAATACCAGCCGCGGTATAATCAGCCCCGGGGAGGTTTTCAGAATGCACCACAGACTTTTCGAGTCACTAAAGGAAAAATATTATGTCCACACTGTCCTTTTTTCGGGTTTTTGTCTTTTATTAAGGCTCGGTCATTAAGTCTTCTTAAGATGTTTTTGTAAAGACATTATAACTAGTAACTAGTGAGAATATTGCGTTAGAATCCTCACTGAGCTAGCTAATGACGATCGATCAAAAATGCATTAATATTCAACGCTTTTGTTGTCTTAAATTAGCCGGCCAGAGTGACCGAGCGGTTCTAGGCGCTACAGTCTGGAACCGCGCGACCGCTACGGTGGCAGGTTCGAATCCTACCTCGGCCATGGATATGTATGATGTCCTTAGGTTAGTTAGGTTTAGGTAGTTCTAAATTCTAGGGGACTGATGACCTCAGAAGTTAAGTCCCATAGTGCTCAGAGCCATTTGAACCATTTGTCTTAAATTAGAACGTACGGTACCCCTGTTCCCGACTTTTGAACCTTATCTATTGAGTGGAAATGTCCCACGACGGTAAAATGGTCGCACTTTGCCACGGGTGTCTGTTATTGGAGCTTCTTGAATGTGCAAAATCATTCATGCCAGAACGTATATCTTGAAGAAAACATATGTTTTGCTAATGTGTTTTGCCCAAAAGCTCTCTCATCACACACAATATCAAGATACAGAGCAGCATCTGCTGCTTTCACCCCTCTCCTAAAACCAAATCGACCAATATGTCGCAGATGTCAGAGTTTTTTTCACTTGCAACTTTAATTTATCGCACTTAAACAACGTTCATAAGTTTCAAATACGCAAAACCCTAAGCGTAACTGTGGTACAACATGACTAAAAGAAGGGATCGGTTAGTAGGACACGTTCTGAGGCATCAAGGGATTACCAGTTTAGTACTGGAAGGAAGCATGGGGAGTAAAAATCGTAGATGGAGACCAAAAGATGAATACAGTAAGCAGATTCAAAGGGATGTAGGTTGCAGTAGTTACTCGGAGATGAAGAGGACTGCACAGGATAGAGTGGCCTAGAGAGCTGCATCAAACCAGTTTTTGGATTGAAGACCACGACAACAACAACACTGTGGGAGGGTTAAATAGGATAACTTCAAACAAGAAAACGACCGTAATAAATACACTCATTGCGCACCGCCACGTTCACCTGGTCGGAGGCGTCTAATGTTGGCGGCGGGCTGCGTATGGCAGGTAGCCAGTAGCTGCTGTGAGGCGAGTAAACTCTCGAACGTAAATTGTGCTGATTTTGATGCAGCAACGAGCTGTCTCTTGGACATGTTTCTTGAACTTATTGCGATTATAGGTGGATTAGAAAATGAAACGAATCATGTTTGCGGATCCATCAGACTGATAACCATAGCAGATATCCAACATGCGATTTAAAGAATCTAGGGAATCGAGTGAACCCGATCGCGCGACTTTATATTTATAGAGCACGAAACTTACCACTTCTTCTTCTTCTTCGAATCTTCTTCTTCTTCACTAGACCACAAGCAGATACATTTCTGTAACTCCTCGAGAAGTCTTCTTCCATAAATTTCCGCATCCCGTAGTGTTGCCAGATCGTGCATATGGCGGGACTTACAATTCTAATGTGCGGGCGGGCATATATTCCACCATAAATGGAAGACTCGGGCTTCATCTCTGTGGTGGCTGGCCAGCAGCCTCGTTTTATGTCTAATATTGTACTTTCTTTTCATTTAGATGAAATAATCTGACTGACTTCCGTTCCAGATGTGAGTAAGTGAAATTCATTGTTTGAACCCAGATTTGATGTTTGGCTCCTAAGCTTCGACTGCTCTCTTCTGTCAAGTTCCGAGAAGTCCTCATCTACATTAGGAAAGGTGGACATAATGAAAATAAGTATACCACAACAGTATCATTTTGGCTCACTAGTAACGAACTCGATTTCCAAAGTGCTGGTCGATATACAAGTCGGTTTGGATCTTCCTGGAGAAACAGTGCAATTTGTAACTTTTTACCTCGTTATCAGTGTTCGATGTGTAGCCGGCCAAGATGAAATTCAGTGACCAAATCCTAAGACAAGCTCTTCACTATAAGCCCACCATCTACTCAGTACATTGTAGTAGTGACTAGAAGTGTCTATTTTTGAAATACTGAGAAACAGCACAATAAAGGTGCAGAAAAGACTCCACGGAACTATTAAATGACAGTAATTTGTGTGTTGTTTGTCATTTAGGAGATCATCACCCGAGACAAACGTTGCTGAAGCAATGAATACTCAGGTAAATCTGGAAGTGACAAACATACTGAATAGCAAAGTTGCAAGCTTTTTCACCTCTTTTTTATGTATCTGCATCAGAAGAGAAACATTTTCCTTGTAAAATACATTTTAATTACTTTGTGATTCACATAAATCATTTCACAACTGTGACTGAAAGAAAGAGTTTTCTTTCATTATATTAATACACTCCTGGAAATGGAAATAAGAACACATTGACACCGGTGTGTCAGACCCACCATACTTGCTCCGGACACTGCGAGAGGGCTGTACAAGCAATGATCACACGCACGGCACAGCGGACACACCAGGAACCGCGGTGTTGGCCGTCGAATGGCGCTAGCTGCGCAGCATTTGTGCACCGCCGCCGTCAGTGTCAGCCAGTTTGCCGTGGCATACGGAGCTCCATCGCAGTCTTTAACACTGGTAGCATGCCGCGACAGCGTGGACGTGAACCGTACGTGCAGTTGACGGACTTTGAGCGAGGGCGTATATTGGGCATGCGGGAGGCCGGGTGGACGTACCTCCGAATTGCTCAACACGTGGGGCGTGAGGTCTCCACAGTACATCGATGTTGTCGCCAGTGGTCGGCGGAAGGTGCACGTGCCCGTCGA
The DNA here is from genome assembly GCF_023864275.1 of Schistocerca cancellata. NCBI lineage: Eukaryota > Metazoa > Arthropoda > Insecta > Orthoptera > Acrididae > Schistocerca > Schistocerca cancellata. Next base: position 266,880,287 of record NC_064629.1, read on the forward strand.
CCTGGGACCGGACCGCAGCGACGCACGGATGCACGCCAAGACCGTAGGATCCTACGCAGTGCCGTAGGGGACCGCACCGCCACTTCCCAGCAAATTAGGGACACTGTTGTTCCTGGGGTATCGGCGAGGACCATTCGCAACCGTCTCCATGAAGCTGGGCTACGGTCCCGCACACCGTTAGGCCGTCTTCCGCTCACGCCCCAACATCGTGCAGCCCGCCTCCAGTGGTGTCGCGACAGGCGTGAATGGAGGGACGAATGGAGACGTGTCGTCTTCAGCGATGAGAGTCGCTTCTGCCTTGGTGCCAATGATGGTCGTATGCGTGTTTGGCGCCGTGCAGGTGAGCGCCACAATCAGGACTGCATACGACCGAGGCACACAGGGCCAACACCCGGCATCATGGTGTGGGGAGCGATCTCCTACACTGGCCGTACACCACTGGTGATCGTCGAGGGGACACTGAATAGTGCACAGTACATCCAAACCGTCATCGAACCCATCGTTCTACCATTCCTAGACCGGCAAGGGAACTTGCTGTTCCAACAGGACAATGCACGTCCGCATGTATCCTGTGCCACCCAACGTGCTCTACAAGGTGTAAGTCAACTACCCTGGCCAGCAACATCTCCGGATCTGTCCCCCATTGAGCATGTTTGGGACTGGATGAAGCGTCGTCTCACGCGGTCTGCACGTCCAGCACGAACGCTGGTCCAACTGAGTCGCCAGGTGGAAATGGCATGGCAAGCCGTTCCACAGGACTACATCCAGCATCTCTACGATCGTCTCCATGGGAGAATAGCAGCCTGCATTGCTGCGAAAGGTGGATGTACACTGTACTAGTGCCGACATTGTGCATGCTCTGTTGCCTGTGTCTATGTGCCTGTGGTTCTGTCAGTGTGATCATGTGATGTATCTGACCCCAGGAATGTGTCAATAAAGTTTCCCCTTCCTGGGACAATGAATTCACGGTGTTCTTATTTCAATTTCCAGGAGTGTACTTTCGTTGTAAGATAGATATGGAAGTGTATAATGTAACTGCATATTCTGTACATTTCAAGCATAATGGTAGACTATATGCTTCAAAGATTCTCAAGCCTTTTTCTGCGTGAGCAATTTCTACATGAGTAATTTCGTAGTTACTGTGACGAAGTTTTGAGACACTTGCATTAGCAGCTATTAATTTTCTCAACCTCTCCACACAACGTATCTCCAAAAAATGTAGGTTTGATAAAATCTGGCAGAATACCTACCGTATCACTTTCAATTATGCTCTTCATAACTCCATTCATGGAATTTCCGTCGAAGGCGCCCTGCGACACTTTCACTAGGTATATAATTTCCTTTCATGGAGAAGGTATGACATGACAGACCATATCATACCATTTAGTAAATGAGACGTACGTTATTGGTAGAATGGCGTAGAGGTTAAAACGCAGTGGGTTCGGCTTTCGCAGCTATGAAGTGCGGACGTGATTTGTGTTTCCACCTGTGGGGCACGCGCACTCGCTTTTGTTTACTATCAGCGACCATCACTTACGTGTCATTTACGAGTGGTAAAGCATGACCAGCCGTTACTGAAAATCGTCACTGCGATTAACCTTCTGCAATCATTACACCCTAGTCTACGTATTATGCTCATATGGTAGGAGATGAGGTACAGGCAGAAGTAAAGCTGTGAGGATGGGTCGTGAGTCATGCTTGGGTAGTTCAGACGGTAGAGCACTTGCCCGTGAAAGGCGAAGGTCCTGAGTTCAAGCCGTGGTCTGGCACACAGCTTTAATCTGCCAGGAAGTTTCAACAATTTTATAATATGGAATAACTGTTTTACACAGTCTGCAAACATGAGACACTTGAGACTGAAATAAATTGAATAGTGTAACTGAAAAGTATGGTACTGGAGACTATTACAAAATCAGTGATTTCTGCATGTGGGAATACTATTACTTTCTGATGTAAAATATAAGGAAATTGTTGGTATGTAGTATTATTTTTGTTATACTGACCTACCAGTGATAACACATATCATATAAGAGTGGTGAAAAATTAAGCTGTATCTGAAATTGGTATTGTTTTGCTGTTATTATCGTGCTGTCACTAATTAAGACTTATCCAATGATGGAGTACAAAATACTAAAGCTCTTCATACAAAAACCAGTAGAAGTATTAATTTTTTTTGTTATATCTGTAACAACAAAAAGCACTTACCTCAGGTTTCCAGTGATATTCAACATAGCCACAGATGTTCACTTCTTTCACCTGTTTCCTATGTCAGATACTTAAAAATCGAAAGCTGATTTGTCACTGACCATTTAGATGACACCAATCAAAACTGATTTTTCAAGTAAAAACTGATTATCTAACAGAATAGCCATAGTTATCAAGAAATGCAATGGTGTATGACTAGGCAAGAGATAATCAGAGGGGCCAGAAACATAAATGTACACAGTTAAGAACTGCTGACAACAACATGAACGTTGGCAATATTAGAGAAGAAATCTTTCATGCTACTGCTACCCTAGACAAATTTTCAAGTATTTTATTCAGTGATATGAAGTGTCACTAACTATGCAAACACATAAAAGTGATACTCATCTTTGACACAGAAGAAAACATTTGATTAACATATCTGTACTCATGTATTAGAATATTTTGTTACAACTCCCATCAACAGCTGGTATTACATATCTGTGTGGGTGAGTGAATGGAGACCATTTTATCTCAACCAATGAAAGGCAACAAACGATAAGACATGGTTGTGAGTTGTGCTAGCAGTGATATTTGTGTTTGTGAAATAATACATCCACAGTTCTTTGCAGGCTGTTATGCAACTGAACGCTGAATTTTTTGGGATCTGTTGCTTCACTTTCATTAGTAAGAAGTACAAGTCACTGATATACAACAGTGACATAGTTGTTTCAATTGCTTTCACTTAAGACAATCAGACTTACACACTAATGTATTGATGCCTCATCCATTGCACTGTCTTCTTACATAAATAGATTACAGTATGAAACAGCAGATTTTGCGAAATCTTTCTTTCAATGTTCATAACATTTCATCTCACAAAACTGAATTAATCATGAGTGGTTTTTTTCTGGTAGATGGTCATTATACGTGTTTAAATATTTCATCTATGTACAAATGACAAAGAGAACTAACTCACTCTTTTGCTTCACACATTTCATGATGAAGTGTAACAGGAGGCAACATGTTTATTTAACCTTGATGGTTATACAACAGGAGAATAGTAACCATACGTGTTATTAAGAATTGCAGCGGGGAAGGGTGTGGTTTTGATACATTCAAATGATATGCTAAATAGATAGCAACAAACTCCACACATACACATATGGACAACACTCAAAGAAACAGAAAATAGTTTCAAACATTTAGTGAAGGAAGAGGATAATGTTAGTGTCTGTGAACTTAGAACCAGCATAAAAATTAATCTTTCCTATAGTATATGAAATCCAAAGGTAAAGCTGGAAACATTACTGCCCTGTTTTTCCAAGAAATTAAAAGTACTGCTGTAAAAAATTTGTTTTCTATTGAGAAGAGAGTCTAAAACAGAAGACAGAAATGTAAGCAGAAGAGGACAAAGGTAAGTGGTTACACATCTTTGTCATAAGGTCTCTTCGATATGTTTATCTACCGCTACATAAACTGGACTCAAATTAAAAGTAGATACATACCAGGTAAATATTAAAATTAATTTTATAACGCAGTATTTACTGTCTTCCAATGACTAAATCCTAATGTAGTTAAGTCTGATATACATTGAATAGTTTATCTGAGTATTAGGTTAACGGAGAATATTAGGCAATTTATGGCCTCTGCAAGAAGGTATATCATTATGTACTGATACGAAACAGAAAGAACTTTATGATATACAGAAATGAGTACTATTTTGACTATTTACTTCTATTGAAGTTTCGGAAATGAAGTAGCTCATACGTTGGCATGATGAGGCAGACCACACTCCATTCCATTAATCTCATCAAGAAAAAATTCCTGGAAGTATCAGGAATGGAACATGAAACCTAAGAATAGCTATTACTAACACTGACCACTCAGCCATGGTGATGGACATAAGACATAGCAGACTGTTCCTAATGTCTCTGTACATTTTAATAACACTTTCCCTCAGAGATATAGAATCTCAAGATGGAGTTTATACTGGGTGTTTGTAAAATCCATCATCAAATATTTCATCTATTGACAAATGACAAAGGCAAGATATTGCACCATATTAGTTCACATTTAACACATTGAAATAAAAAAACCAGATTTCATTTACATTTATCCATGGGTAGCCTACAAAGGGAGAATGGAAATGGTGTCCATTTTCAATTTGTACAGTGAAATAGGATATGGCTTGGGTTAAGGCTATAGTTACACTAATTATGAAGCAATAAAATCCCCATCAACATCCTTCAGTGAGCATGCAAGAGGACTTAGAGGGGACTAATGCTTATGGTTCGCACACACTGACAGTTATATCCACTATTAACATTTGTCCATGGCAACATATTGTGAACTCAAAATATAATAAATTACATACATATAAAACTCCTATTAACAATTTCATAACACGGAATTAGTGCCTTACACAGTCTGGTATCATGTGATACTTGGGACTGAAACAAATGGAACGGTGTAACTGAAAAGTAGGTTACAGTAGCCTATTACAGAATCTCTGACTTCTGCATATGAGAATACTATTATGTTCTGATATGAAAAATGAGGAAACGATAATTGTGTAGTAATATATTTGTTATACTAAGCAACCAATAACAACACAAGTCATAGAAAGGTTGTACTCATACTCTCACTAATGAAGACTTATGCAATGGCAGTGTACAAAATACTAAACCTCTTCATAAGGAAAATAACAGAAGTTATGACGTTTGTGTGTTTAATTGTATGACACCGGAAAGCAGTTAGCTCAGATCTTACAGAGATATTCGACATGACTAAGGATGTTGACTTCTTACATTTCTCTATTTGATCATATACTAACCATGTCAAAAGTTTAGTTCTCATTGACCATTTACAACACACTAAACAATGCTGATTTTTCAAGTAACAACTGCTATTTACCAGTATAGTCAGGAGAAGGAATGGTGTTTTACTAGGCAAGAGGGGATCAGAGGACCTCAAGACATAATTGTAAACAGTTAAGAATTATTGATTACAACCTGAACTTTGACAATGTTTTAAAGTAAATATTTCTTACTGCTGATATTCTAGACAAAATTTCAAGCATTTTATTCATAGATCTGTTGTGTCACAAACTCTCCAAACACATAAAAGCATTAGTTGTCTGTAAGACAATAGAAATAGTTTGATTAAAATATCTCTACACACCCAAAAGAGTAGCTTTTTACATCCCCCATTAACAGCTGGTATTACCAGTCTATCACGATGAGTGAATAGAGAGAATGTAGTTCAACTCATAAAAAGAAACAAATATTAGGCATGGTTGGAAGTTGTGTTACAAGTGATGCATGCAGTTGTGAAAGAATTTGTTCTCAGTTACTTGCAGGTTATTGTTCAAGTGGACTGATGTAGAAGTTTTTGGACTGTAAAGGACCACTTCTAGTATTAAGAAGCACAAGTGACTGACATGAATGCTGTGTTTCCATTTCCAAAACACTTAATACATTCAGACTGACACACTCATGTATTACTGGTAATAGATAAGTTACGACCCGACCTTTCTACATAAATAGATTACAATTAGACATAGTGGATTTTACAAAGTCTTCCTCTCAGTATTGACAACATATCCTCTAATAAATCAAATTAACCACCGTCAGGTATTTTCTAATAGGTGGTTGACATCTGTGTTAAAATAATTGATCTCTCCACAAATGATAAAGACAAATTATCACACCACACTAATTCACATATTTCAATGTAATGTGTAAAAGCAGACAGTAGTTTTATTTAACAATGATGATTGTGCAACAAGGCAACAGTGACAATGTGTATTCTTAAACAATGCAGTGAGAAAGAGGCTTGTTTGTATACATGCTTTTGTGATGCTAAGCATGAAACAACCGACCATCCAATTACAGTTTTCCAGTATACACTGCAAAATGTAGCAAACTTGTTCATACAGCTTGGGAAGGAAGAGGATAATTTTAGGATCTGAACTAGCATTAAAAGAAATCTGTCTTATGAGAAATGTAATTAAAATATAAGGTAGGAAAAAGTTTTGGTATGTTTTTCCAACACATGAAAATAATTGTTGTACAAAATAAAGATCTGTTACCAAAGGAATTCACTTTTCAAATAGAGTGTCTGAGAGTGCAGACACAAAAGTAAGCAAAAGGAGGCTCATATAAGTGGTTTACCATACATTTGCTGTAATATTTGATCCATATGTTCATCTACTGTCACATAAAGTGAACTCAGAATAAAACTAGGTAAATATGAGGTGAATGTTATAAATAAGGTTATAATACAGTATTGACTGCCTTACTATGACTGCATCCTTGATAGAGTTAAGTCTGAAACCCATTGAATAATTTATCTTATAATTAGGTAAGTGGAGAATATTCGGCAATCTATGGCTTCTGTATGAAGGAATATTGTTATGTACTGACATGGAAAGAAAGGATATGCAGAACGAACCATCTTGAGCAGAGTTCGACATGCATGTCGAAATATTGCGAGCATGACTGTCTCCAAATATTTTTGCGTTATTTCTTCGTTGTGTTTGTTTACGTACGCGATCGGAACTTTTTCTTACGTAACCACGCGTGTTTTGTGTACACTTGTTGCCGTCTACTACAATTTTAGATGCACTGTTTTTGTTATTTGAATTATCACTGTTTATCAAGCACTGAACTTTTTCCACTGTTGAGGCTTCTTTATTCACTTGTGGGTTTCCTTTCTTATATATAAATGTGGCGTCGTCGACGGTTACGTTTTCACGACGTACATATCACTGATCTACACACACTGTCCAAGCACTACTGTTTTGTAGAGCTGTATATCGGTCTTGGAGGACAGCGTATTTCACTTCTAGCACTTCAATATCGGTTTGTAGCATTCTAATTATTTCGTCCTTATTTTTGATAATGTTTGAAAATTTACTTTCACACGCGGCTGCTATGCACGGCTCACAGGTCCACAAATAGTCATCAGTTACGAGTTTTAAGTTGATCTTGCAGCAATTTTCATGAAACCAGTACTTGCAGGTTCTACACTGAATTCCTTTACGAACTTTTCTGATACACAATTTACAATTACTATTACTTTTATCTTCATAACTGGGAGCTGAACCTACACATACTTTCTCTATTGGCGCCATCTTGTCTCAATCCTGAAAGAAAGTGATTATTTTAAACAACCAGAGAAGGAAGTTGACATTGTTAGTGTCCATGAACCTAGAATTACCAATGACAATATATCATTCTCAGTTTAAAATTAATCTAATATAAAATAGAAATTATTAACACCTAGTGTTTCTAAGAAGTAAAAATGGTTAGTGTACTGAATGAAGGTTTACTACTGCATGAACAGACAATACAACAAGAAAATTCTCCAGGGAGCATGCAAGAGGAATTACAGTGCACTAATGCAGTGGTTTACACACACTGACAATTATACCCAATCTTAATGTTGTCCAAGGTAACACAGAGTAAACTCAAAACATAGTAAAATACATATAATATTAATAATTTTATAACATGGAATTACTGTCTTCCACAGTCTGCAAACAAGAGGTACTTGAGACTAAAACAAATGGAATGGTGTAACTGAAGAGTAGTTTACAGGAGCCTGTTACAAAATTTGTGATTTCTGCATGTGGGAGTATGTCTTTGTTCTGATAAGAAAAATACGGGAATGGTTGATATACACTAATGTTGCTGGGATACTAATCTACCAATAATAGCCAATATCATACACAGATGGTACTATCATATCACTACTCACCTATTATAATATCTTACATCTCCCATTATCTGCTTGTATTACATGTCTTCCTGGATGAGAGAATGGAGAGGAAGTTGTCTCAACTGACAAAAGGAAATGGATATTGGGCATGGCTGGGAGATTGTATTTCCACGTTATATGAGCAACTGTGAAACAATAGGTCTTGAGGTATTTGTTGATTATTTCTCAAGAGGAATTATGTAGAACTTTTTGTGAATATAGAGCTCCACTTTAAGTATTAAGAAGCACAAGTCACTGATATGAACACTGACAAAGTGTTTCCATTTGCACAACAATTCATAGAATCAGACTGACTCATTAATGTATTAATACATGAACTATAACTATATCTTCTTACATAAACAGATTAAAACATGATACAGTAGATTTTACAAAATCTGTCTCTCAGAACTGACAATATATGATATAATAAATCCAAATAACCACAATCAGGTTTTTTACTGATATGTGTTTGATATCCATTTGTCAATATTTTATCTATGTACAAATGTCAAAGACAAATTACCACACCATTCATATTTAAGGTAATGTGTAAAAATTTATTAATCCTGATGAATGTGCAATAAGAGACTGGTAACAATGTGAATTCATAAACAGTACAGTGAGAATGGGGCAGGTTTGAATACATGCTTTTGTTATACCAAGTATGAATCAACAAAACTTCCCACTCACCAGTATCTAGAATATTCTTTTGAAAGTAGCAAATTTCTTAAAATATCCCAGATAATTTTAGTGTCTATGAACTCTTAACTATCATGAAAAATACATCTGTATTATAAGAATTGAGATCAAAATATAAGGTAGGAAACATTATTGGTATCTGTCTCCAAGATATGAAAATCAGTGTCATACAAAATGAACATCTCTTACTAAATAATTACCTTTTCAGGAGGAAGACACAAAAGTATGCAGAAGGAGACTAATGTAAGTGGTTTACCTCTATTTGTCATACTCTTTCTTCCATATGTCTGTCTACTGCTACATAAAGTGAACTTTCAATAAAGCTAGATAAATATGAGGCAAATATTAAACGTAATTTTATAATGCATTTTATAATGCATGCATAATGCATTATTAGAATGACTGCATTATTGCTATAGTTAAGTCTGGTATTATTGTACTGTTATAAGGTAATTATGTTAATGGATACCATTAGACAATCTATGGCTTCTGCATGAAGTAATAACATTATGTAGTGATATGAGAAGAAAGGATCTTTATGATATACAGAAATGTTTTCCTTTTGCAGTATCATAGCAATACACACATAAATGATAGAACAGTTGTAACTTAGTATGAACATTTCTGCAATGAGTATTGTCATTAAAGTTACTGTTGTTCTGATCAAACAAACACAAATAACACTAGCATGCATAGTAATATGTATTTTCATCGCAAATCTACTAAAATTACTGAGATGTTGTTTAGATGTCTAATACTAGAAAGCAATGAGCACAGGACACTCATTATTATTTAACATTAGCACATATGTTCTTTTCTTAGACTATTTAGACACAGACAACACTTCAAATAGCAAAAGCAGATTTATTTTTGACCTTTTAGATGATGCTGACCACAGTTGCTTCCACAATCAAAAATATCATGTCCATCAGTATAGTTGTAGTTACCTCAGAGGTGATGCTGCCGCAGTTTGCAGCAGTACAGCAGTAGGTCGTAGCTCAATCAGATACACTATTATGTACTCGTGATCTCCAAATACACAATGACAATGTTTCACAGGAAATCTAGGTCCCTATTCAGTCATCTTATTCAGTTATTTGAAACATCACTGTCTATGCAAAACCATAAAATCATTATTTTCTTTCAACTCAATGGACAACTTTCTATTAACTTATCAGTAGAGAAGAGTGTTGTAGCCTGGAACAATTTCCACACTCTTGCCAGCCCTGTAGTAGAAGTTTAATATACTTGATGATTCCATTTTAAAACAATGGAAGCACTTTGTGTATGATGCAGTCTTTCTCTGATATTATAAAAGCTACTTCGGAAAAGTAAGACCTTTCTAAATGTAAAAAACTGTTCCAAAGAAGAACGTGGTCATGTACCTAAGAATAATTATTGTATTCAGTCTGAAATGTGTTCTAACTTATAATATTTCATCAGCAGTGCATTCAATAACCTGTGTACTACATTACTGCTCTACTGCATGCCAAAAACCAGGAACTAAATCAAATTAAGAAGAATGTTACAAAAACCACCAATAAGCTAAAAATATTCCGAAACTGAAGTTATTGGCAAACACGAGAAATTTCCATTTTTGAAGTGCACAAATTTGTGAGGATAGTAATGAAATTTAATTCTTTGGTAAATATCATGAGTCAGAAGGTGAACAGCATGTAGCTGCTTGATTTTATACTTCAATTAATACTTGTTTTCTTAGAAAACTAATACACTAATGTATTAATATCTGATTTGTCATGCTATTTTTTTCTAACATATGGAGATTTGTGTACAAGAGGGCATATTTTAGGGTGATGAGTCTCAATACTGATTAAATTTCATCTCAAAAATCTATACAGTTACGATAAGGTTTCACTGTCTTGTGTATATTACCCATCTTTAGTTACATCATCTATGCACAGCTAACGAGGACAACATATTAAATAATAGTAAATACAGGTTGGACTATCAATAATATTAGGAAAAATTTTAGTTACTGCTTACCGTAAGGTTCACACATTGAGTTGCTGACAGGCACAACCAAAAAAACAGTTACACATTTGTTGAACATCATAGCCAGACGGTCAAGCTTTGAGTTGCCACACAATTGATCTACTGCCATCATACAATACAGTGTCACAAGAACAGCACAGTATACTGCTTGTATACATTAAGACAACAGTACATACCACCATGAAACTTTGAGGCTCACCGTGTTTTACATTACTAAGTTTTGATTTAAATGACCTGCCACTTATATTATATGTTGCTCACACATCACTTTATGAATTCAGACACAGATCATCTAATAACCATATTCTACAGCTTGTCAAATAATATGGTGATGATTGCACAACCAAGACCTTTTCGAAGATCAAGGAACTCTCCACTAACATACTGCTTGTTCTCTATTGCAGTTTCTATTTTGCCTATATAACTATATAACTCCTCAATTGGCATGATGAGGCAAACTGCACTCCCTTCCAGCCCCACACGTAGAAAAGCTCCTTGGATGTATGAGGAATGAAACTCAAGTCGCAGGGATAGCTGTCAGTTACATTGACAGCACAGCAATGTTGATGGTTACCTTACATAGTAGACTTTACATAAGCTGTCTCTCCATTTTAATAACACTTTATCTTAGAAAAATAGTATCTCAAGATACATAGCTTACACAGTGTTTCTCACACACATACCCCAATATTTCATACATTCACAAATAACAAAGACAAGATATTGCACCATAATGTATTGCACATAATAAGATAAAATGTAAAACTGGATTCATTTCATATTTATCTATTGGGACTCTGCAATGAGGGAATGGAAGTGATAAGCATTTTTAATTTGTGGAAATGAAATAGAATAAGGTTGAAATCCAGGCTATTGTTACAATAAATGTGAAGCAACAAGGTCAACACTTACACTCTTGGAATATATATCTGAAAATGCAGCAGATTTTTTCTAACAACCAATAAAGGAAGTTGATAGTGCTATTGTCTGTGAATCTAGATTACAATGACACTATACAAAGGCAAATCAGAATGTTATTGTCCCATACTTTTTTTACTAAATTATGGTTGTAAATGTAAAGTCACACATATATTTGCAGCATTGGGCCTTTCTTGGTTTGTGCTGATCTTATCCACATGTTGCTCTCACACATGCTATTGCTGTCACTTTTTAAAAGTGGTGGTTGTGGTTCACATGTCCAGGGTATTAGAGCAATGAAATGTGATTCATTTTATATGGAGCAAGGGATGAATGCACATCAACATCTATAGGCAAATGCAGCCCATATATGAGGACAGCTCTCTAGATTAGAGAACTGTGAGGTGGTGGTGTTGTAAGTTCGACAAAGACTGTGAAGTCTTGCATGACAATGAGCAGTTGAGGAGACCACGTTTCATGCTGGCAAATGACAGTATTTCCCATGTGGCTGCAATGATAAAAGCAGATCAGAATGTACACATCACAGCCACTTCTCAGGAGCTTGGTATATTGTGTGGGAGTGCTTACAACATCGTTCGTGTGTTCTTAGGGTACTGGGAGGCTTCACATCGGTGGATGCACAGCGTGATGAAACTTAAGCAAATGATGTCTTCACTGAATCATCTGGAATGGTATTTCAAGGATAGTGAATGTTTCCTGGACCCCATTGTTATTGGCAATGAAACATGGATATTGCAGTGCTGATTTTCAAGTAACAAATGCTATCTACCATCTTAACTGGGACATGGGATGATGTGTTACTAGGCAATAGAAGATCAGAGGATCTCAAGACATAATTGTTCACAGATAACAATTGCAGATTACAATCTGGACTGTGACAATATTATACAAGAGATCTTTCTTACTGCTGCTACTCTAGACAAAATTTTCGAGAATTTTTTTCTGTGATCTGAAGCATCACTAACTATGCAAACACATAAAAATGTTACATGTCTGTGAGACAATAGAAAACATTTGTTTAACATATTTGTACTCCCATAGTTCAATATCTTTTTATATCTCCCATTAACAGTTTGTATTGGGGGAAGTCAGGCAATAATGACATACCCAGGTAAAATGACATAGCTGATAGCAAGGCTATTGACAAAACCAGATGAGTCGTGACACGTGCACTAAGCAGTGTAAAAAGGTCCATAGGGAATCCACTTCCTCCATATGTTTTGATGAACTGCCAGCTTTTGCATTGCTACTGTGAATGAAAAACTTATGTCTCCAACTTTTTACCTTTATTCACATATATGCATTTATTAGTGTTGTAGTAAATAGATGTTTGAGAAAAGTATAAGTTATGTTTTGAGACGTAGAAGATTCTGCTAGAGAACACAGCAGTTGAAAATATCTCGAATGGATCAAGAAATGTGTGTGAGGCTACAAAAACATAACACGTATCAGAGTAAAATGGCACAGTAGGTCATTTTCCTCAATGTGGACTCTAGTTCTATTCTGTGTGATCTGTGATGTTAATTAATATATTTATTTCACATATCTGATAAATTTAATAAGTACAGCAGTAGGTCATTCTATAATAAAATAAATTAAGAGAAACATTAAACATGAACTGATAAATATGCTATCATTCACAAATCCGATTAAATTACATACGCTAATCTCAGATGGCAGGTAATAAAGTAAGGAAATTGTCTAGACACTCTTGGGATGTGTTGCAGATGCAGCAGGCTATATATACTGTTACCAGCAGAGAGATGGGATGGCTGCAGGCATTTAAAGAATTGGCAGTTTCCCAGATTATGCTTACAAGAAGAAATACAAATATGAACAAAATCTTCAATGGTGTTCAGAAAGTATTGGGTAGATTCCAATCAACTTTCAACACTAAACTGAAGTGTGAATTGGTACAACACCTGCAACTATTGGAATTGTGCATATTTGGTATGACTATGAAGCAGTGCACTTCATATAGCTAAGAAAAGCAAAAAGGTATCTTAGTTCTAGGACAGAAATATTATACGAAAAAGACCTTTTCGCAACAACAGTGATGTTGCAAAGAGAATCAGCATCAGAATTTTTTATTATCCCATAACATACAAAGTCAAATCACAGATCTAATGTACTGGGGACCTGTAAACATTACATTTATATAACAATTACAATTTGTATATACAGTATTACAAAAACAATATATCAACACTCAAGTTTACATGTATTACAGAGTAATATATAACGACAGCGTTTACATAGTGAACATGTTTTTACAATTATTTATTTGACACAAAACTGCTAAGCTTAATTTACAGGTGATGTTTCCTTGCTCAGACTTCCACATCATCATTCACGAATTCTTCTACGGAGTAATAACATTTCCCCACTAACAATTTGTGTATCTTTGGTTTCAGTTGCCCTAGCTCCATGCTGTTTGTTTGTTTCTTTTTTAGCATGTTGTAGATTTTCATGCCCGTATATTTTGGGGTTTGGGCATATAACTTCAACCTATGAATAGGACGCATGAAGTTTGCCTTATTCCTAGTGCTGTATTGATGCTTAAAATTCTTGTCTGTGAACAACATAGGGTTACTGTATACAAAAATAGTCAGTTCATAGATGTACAAACAGCGGGCACTTAATATTCTTAGATTTTTCTTGTACACTTGACAAGTTCCACATCATAAAGACTTCCATACCATACAATTGATCAATGGAACATGCAACCAACTAACTAACTATTTGCAAGCATGTGTCAGTTTTAACGATCCTCATTTGATAATTTGATGAAATTGTTAGTCAGTGGATGACAAAGATGTCAGTGGAATAAATCAAGAAACAGATGAAAAAGATGACAATTTTGCAATAGCCACTCATCACAGATCTGCTAGTGAACAAGAGTTGTTCAGTGGAAGATGTCAGGACTATGGTGGTGGGGAACTTGATGCGAACCTTTATGTTCCTCCAACAAAATACCTAAAATGTTAGTTAAAATAAAATGTGTTTTGTGTAGTGGTAAAGAAAAATGTGATGTCAGTGTTGAACATCAATTTTGGAGACTTTAATTTTCTGTCTATCGAGTGATATCTCGCTGTGCAAATTCAAACCCCGCAATTTACTTGCTACAGAGATACTATAAATTTACAGAATGTAAAATTCAGTTCTCTAACAGTTCATTTATGGGTAGGTCTTCTATTTAAAAAAAACCATATGTATACAAGTGATTTTATTAGAGAAAAAGTAAAATACTGTACTGTAGGCTTTATTTAATGCAATAAAATAAAAAAGATACTTTAAAAAATACTCAAATAAATGTAAAAATAAATCTTTTATACCGTTAACTTAAATTAAAATTTTCTAATGATGCTCCTTAAACCTCAATTTAAACTTAGTGGTCCCAGAGACCCAACCTCATAATCTACAGTACATTACAGAAATGTCATGTTATGACTTGAGAATTAATGGATGTTACAGTGTTATTATAAAGGCTGTTAGGACAAATCTGGAGGTTTCATAGTAGGAGAAATCAGAGATATAAGTATGTTAAAAGCACAACAAAAAGATAAAATAGCTCTGTAGGGAATAAAGTAATGAAAAAGAGGAAGAAACTGTGAGTTAGTAGTTCAGAAATCACTTAAAATACAGTCATCTCACACATAATGGGGCATAATAATGAAATAATTTAAATGATGCAATGTATAGCACCTGCATCCTTAAAGGTAGTGAAACCATTGTCACCTTTTTGTGAAGTTGCCTTATAGAAAATGGTACCAAACAGGTGCTTTGTAGTGATATCAGTAAAGCATATGCACCATATTATTTCTTACATCTTCATCAGTTAGTATGGAGGTTGCACCACAAATACTTGGAGCATTCAAAAATGGTTACTACTACAGTGGTTTTGTGTCCATAGGAACAATTTACTGAACAAACAAATGCAGTATATACTACTGGTACTCCCCACAAATGTCTGTGCACTTTGGCCATTGTTGTGGCAGTTTCTGTATTTGCATGGCAAACCTTTCTTTTCGGGTATCCTTGTGCCACTGGAGGATACCTCATTGAAGTTTGTTATTGGTGGAGAACTTCTTACCCTGCAGGACCTCTTTCAGTTTGCAGAATAGGTTGTAGTCACTAGGAGCCAGATAAGGCTAATATGGGTGGTGTCACAGCACAGTAAATGATAAGTCTGGTGTGGTGGGAATAGCTTGGCGACTGGCATCTGGCTGCACATTGTTGTGTTGGAGCAGTGAACTGCAGTAATGATCTCTGTTGAGGGTCATATTTGGAGAGAACCAATCCACCAGTACTATCCTTTTCTGATCACAGAACAGTTGCCATTTGTTTCTGCATGAATAGACGCAGCTGTGACTTCTTGGGATGAGAGCTTATAGTGTGCTTCCACTCCACAGACTGGTGTACTTTTCTGGAGTCTCATGGAGGAACCATAACTCGTTGATGGTGACCAGATGCTTAAGGAACTCTGCTGGATCTGCAACTTATTTTTGCACCAACTGTTGGCATATCCTCACATTTCAGTTTCTGCGCAGTGGTGAGGGCATGGGACATACATTATGCACACACCTTCTCCATCTTCAAATCATTATGAATGATGGTGTTCAGAGTTCTCTGTGATAGACCTGTTGCCTTCTCTGGTTCATCTAAACTGACTTGCGTGTGCCCAGCATCAAGCTGGGCATTGTTGATTTGTGTGCAGTTGCTGAATGCCCAGCGCTTATGTGAATTTTAGCAGAGCCTCTTTTATCACTAAACTCTGATACCCATTGAAATACAGATCTGTGATTTGGTGCTATTTCCCCACATATGGCTCCTAGTCTCATTGTGAATGTCTGAAGCAGTCACTCCTTCCTTTCATAGAAACCACACCGTCTAACACTGACAATGCTTGTTTACTTTGATGCTGTCATGTCTATGTCCAGAAGTGCACTCGCAAGACAGAAAAAGTGCTGCTGCATTCCACCACCTATGGGAAGCAGCAACATCATCTGGGGCCGGTAGACAGTATAACAGTCTATTCTCATACATACATTGACACATATTTTACACTGCTACTTTGTGGGAGTTATAGAGAGAGTGCCAATCAACATTAAATGAACTGTATAATTGGGCAACATGTGTAATATAATGACACTGTCTGAGAAAAAGTGAGGAATGAAATGAAATTTCGTGAGTTGAGAGGGTATCTGACTTTATTTCAGTGATTATGTAATTCAGTAAAATTTACAAAGAACTTGGCAGTGACCCCACTTATGAATATGACATCACCAGGACTGGTTTAAGGGCCAACTGACACAAGTAGGCACTTGGGATTCCAAGCTGTGCACGAGAGGTAAGAAAGGATTTCCGTGATGTTCTGTTTTGTAATCAGTGTTACCTCAGCACTACAAGCAATGAGCTGAAGTCACACCTCATGGCTCTCTATACCATGACATAAAGAGTAACATTGCTGTGCCTCTGCAAACTATTGCAAGTGTTAGACCTCCCTTCAGTTTGCCACCATACTCATCAACAAAGGGCATTGGATGTAGTGGAGGACCATGATTCATCACTGAATACATTATGGTCCCTTACCTTAGCAGTCCACGGTTGCCTGTGATGGCACAACTCCAAATGCAGCCATTAGTGTTGTGGTGTTAATGGTGGCCTATGCATGGAACACTAATTTTGTAATTTGGCTGCTGCTAGTCTCTGACCAATGCTTGCAGGGTGACAAATTTCTGACAAATTCTATAAGGAGTGCACATATGGCAAGCACAGATGTGAAGTGGTCACAATGTGCTTGGTGGCCAATACAGGTGTTCCATCCTTCTTGTGATCAGACACAGTTGACCAGCACCTTAAGGACAAGTATACCAACTGCCTTCATGTTCCCATACATGGGGCATTGTCACATCTACGTGCCTCACAAATCTGGATATTGCACAATGTGACCAAGTAGCCAAATGGAGAACTCCAGTGAGCCCCGTTTCAAATTCTGTGATGTGCTCAAAGTGCAGCTGATCACAGTACATGGCATCTCTGTGTCCTTCACAGTGATTGCTCAACATCTGTTGCTGTTTCTGACCACCTTATGCCCAACCAGGCATGGTAACATCACTAATGCACGCTGGTGGCCTTTATACATGATGCAGAAAATTTAGCAACTCCAGTCATTATCATACTAACTGATGATGTGTATGTTTATGATGTTACTTTGGCATCTGACCATGTCTTCTGGGTGAATCACTAGTTTTGCCAGGCAGTGTGCATAACTGTACTACATTGGCTTGTAGACCCTACTGTGATAATTATAAAAACTGTTACTATGGTGAAAATAAGTGACCTTACATGATACATACAATGATTTATGTGTTCAGAGAAATCAATGGATCAGATAATAAACAAACATTTTACACTATAGCTAGAATATAAGTGCAACTACAACCATAAGAAACCTCAAATGTGATTCCATAACATTTTGCAAGTATAAGTGATGAATTGTATTATCTTGGTAATTAAATATCAAGCACTCACAGAAATAATTGACATTGCTACATCTCACAATATTAAGGTGCTGTTTCAGCTTATTTGTGCTGCATACACCACATTAAACTGTATAATAACAAAGTAAATAGGCATGTGTTGTTAATAGCAGGACATAATCTCAATATACTTTCTTTCTTACTTCAGTCAGTAAAAGACTGGTCTTGAATAACAACACTATAGAAAGGATAGGCTCATATTCAGCACAAAGAGCAGATGTTGAATTAGAGATAGGCACAATGGAAAGAAAATACTAGAAATCTTTCATCTTTTGAACAAAGTCGTTCTTGAGATGTAGAAAACACTCTGGGCCTTAGAAGCCAGAGAGAGTGTATATGCATGCATGGGTTGCCCTTGTGAAACTTCTGAAGAAGGACTTTGTCAGATAACTAATATATTTCTAGCATCGTTTTTCATTGTTCCCATCTGTGACTTAATGCCTTTTCTTCTTTTCTTTGTAACTGTTGATGAAACATGGAATTTGAAGTGCATATGAAAGGATACATACGTAACTCTTCACTGCATAACATGATTCTCTTTTGGCACTAAAAGTGTTACTATAGTCATTTTTCTTTTCAGATCTGGTATGGGAAACAATAATGAAGAACTTGAGTTCTATTTCTTTGAAGACATCATGTTACAGAGATTTTGCTACTAATGGCAATGCTGGAAAAATCAGCAACAAATATTGTGTGAGATGTCCCCTCATCAGGTCATAAACCGTGACACAATGGCAGAAAGTAAATTTTGTGAAGTATATCTGGACCATCTGTTTAATGAATTCATTTTAATTCATTCTAATTTCTATAGTCATTACAGTATCAAAGGAACATAATATTTCGCCTAGAGGTCTGTCTTAAAAACAGCATTTTGAGTAGTTTTGTATTGCACTTTCTCTCATTTGTTCACATATAGTACAACACTGAGGTTCAAAAGTCAAGAGGACTGGCAAATTATTTCATCCCAGCATATGCTACAATGATTTGATAAAATGCCCATGGATCTGAATGTATTAACTTGGTCTCTAATTATACTGATTACTTCTGGTATGCTAATTAGAGGAATAGATACTACATTTTGCTCATCTTTTTGTGTATGGCCAGTGGAAGGTTCATACCTATGATAACTGTAATGTCAAGTATGACTTTTGTATACAAGAATTTGTTGCTGATGTTCAGTTTCAAATTAACTTTTATGAATGATCCTGTTCATAATGTGATTATGACTTAGTAGCTCACAATGTTGCTAAAAAGTAAATAGTAAACATATTCTGCTCATCCTTTGATTTCTTTTTAGGACGTAAGTGATTTGTTGGCCATAATATAAGACTGAAACTATTGTCAAATATTACTGCTACCCTTCTTGTGTGCTTTTCTTCAGTAGTAATGTTGGGAATTTTCAGTGAAAATGCAGCTATAGGTATCTTTTACATCATAATTACTGTTACACATGGTTCCAATATATGAATCCAATACATTCTTGGGTGCAGCCCATTCACTTACATCTGCATCTACATCTGTACTGAGCAAACAATTGTGAAGTGCATGCCAGAGGCTACATCCTATTGTACCACGTATTAACATTTTCCCATGTTAAATTTGTGTGTCAAGATCAGGAATAATGTGTGCTAAAGTGTCTCTTTGTGTGCTGTTATTAGTGTAATCTTGCTTTGCCATCACTGCTGGAGTAATTTATTGGAGACGTGTATATGTCCCCAGATCCCTCGCTGGATACTGGCTCTCAAAACTTTATAGATTGGTTTTCATGGCATAGTGATATCTGCCATCAGATGTCTGGCAAGAACACAATTTGCAGGACACTTACATGACATAAAACTAGATTATACAATCCAGGCTTTCACAGGCTGTATCCATAGCCTACCCACAGTAGTATTGGTTTTATGGACATTAAGCTGTGGTATAAAGCCTCTTTCTGTGTCTAGTGATTTGTCACCTACTGTGGGAGATATTTGCAGATGATATAGAGATATATTTAGTTACTTTTTTGAAAAATTTGTCTGGCAAAACAAGTTTACACTATAAAATTAACTAACTACATCGTTATAGCTTCTGATCCTGTGATTCTTAGTAGCAGATGAAACATTAGGCACAAAAACATTCTTTAGACCATGGCCAAATCCAATAAAACCAGTGTCACCAATGATTTAAAACAGATGTATGCTATAGCCACAATTTCCCTTACTTTTACATGACGGAGGGAGCTACTCATTACTAATTTTCACTCATATTTTTTGATGCACTGTTACATAGGAATTAATACAATTATTTTGAGACTTCACTAGTCATTTCGCTATCCAACTGTTTTAGAGGACTTGTATGAGATCTCTAACTGGTACCTAATGTCAGACAAATGCTGTGATGCTTAATATTAGTGGGACACTTCTTGCAGCTATTATGACCATTTATTATGAGGTATGGTATCTAGGACAAACTCATTCCATTGAATCTCAAGTCTATTGGGGTGCCATAGATGAAATACCACTTTCTGAAGGAGATAAAAAGATTCAACATCCTACTAAGAAGATGCCTCCACATTGCTGTAATGGCCTACACTTAAAGCACATTCTTGAAGAAAAGCTCTACACTCCCAATGTAAAATTAAGACTCAAGTTCTTTTCATGTATGGCTTGTAAAAGTAATAAAGTATTATAGTTCAGTCATTGGAAGAACTTTTTCGAACATACATGAGAGAAGAATATATTTTGATGGAAATCTTTAAATATGTTACACTGAGTAATGCTTTGGAAGTCTAAGACTCGTGTTTACTCCTTTACTTATGTTCTTAGTGTAAATGTAAAGATTTTATTGTCTATAGAGAATGTCTATAGGGAATGCCTAAAGGAAGTCTTCCATCTTTAATTTGAAAATGTCAATTTTATTACAACCAGTTTTCATTTTTACTGGAAGCTTATTGGAAATGGAAGCTGCAAAATGACTGTAGTAAGTTATTTACACATTATGTGACTTATTCATGTCACACTATGTACTGAAATGTTATGGAATAACTGAATAATTTACTTTACATGGCACATAACAATATTAATATTTTAATAAGACTGCATGTTGACTGTTTACAGATTACTATATATGTGTAGCAACTGATGCAATAGACTGGAGGTCTGTCCTAAGAGCCATCAGGTATGTTCTCGATGGTATTTTGGCAGACATTTGCAGTTTTGTTTTTTCAGTGTTTAACATGACTCATCACAAACAAATACTGCTCATCACATCTTTCGTGCACCTCATGGTGTTGATGGAAAGTGTCAGTTTGTTTCCTCTTACAACAAAAAGAGTTTTAAATGGCCCAGTTGATAGAGCAATGCAAAATTAGTCTATAGCGATGTTCATGTGTTCAGTATGCATTAAGATGGATAGTAAAACCTGAAGAATAACCAATTTTCCATCAGTGACTGACTTAACAGGGCTGCCGCATTGTGGTAGTGATCAGCACAGGCCATGGTGGCACATGAGTTACTGCTGGGGTATTGGTTATTCATGATGTTTTAATATTTCTTCTCATACATATCAATAAACGAAATATCACACTAGACTTCTTTGTGACTACCCTTTTGAATGGGCACAAAAAATTCTGTTTTCAAACTAATTTTGTTTCTAACAAATCGACACTTTCCATTTACATTGCCAGTCATCTGAAAGATGTGATGAGCAGCATTTGTTTGGGCTGACTCTAACCACACAGTGCAAAAACAAAATTACAAATACCTTGTGAAACATCAGAGAAAACATGCCTGATGATCCTTAGGAGAGACATTCTGTATAGTATTTTGTGGTATAGAAGGAATTACACAAGTTTATTTGTTGAACTTACTTTCAAATGTAGCTTCAGTATGTGTAGTCATTTTATACAATCTGAGAAAAGCACACATGAGCATTATTCAGCACTTTCTATTCTAAAGTCAGTATTAATGGAGAGTTTTCTTGTTTTAGTTTTCCTTTTATGGCCACCATATTTCTTTCTGATCTACAATTTTATCAGTTGTTTCAGTTTTCATGAGTGACTATGTGTATTGAAAAGCAGTAGCTAAAATGCCAAAGTCCTTAAACATATGCTTGTAAAATTAGTGTGGGTTACTATGTTGTAGTGGTGATACAGCATGTTTTTTACTATAACGATGCCTTTTATTTCTTAAATGTGAGTAACACCATAATATAATTCCTTGGGGCATTATTGAATGGTAATAAACAAAATAAACATTCTGAAATTAGAGAGGATACTGATGGTTATAGTGGCCAACTTTTCATTGGTACTGCAAGTAAATTGGAGCTGAAAGAGATTAAATTCTTATATACACTTCTTTCTTTTTGCAAAGTAATGTTCACAATCCATGCTTTAATGGGCAGATCAATGTCGCAAATGAGAAAAGCACCAGTTTGATAACTCAGCATTACACTGCTGTATATTACCCACCTAGATACAATGTGCCAATTCATGTTTTAAACAATTTGTTCAATTTTCTTCTTTATATTTTTCTGCATCAGCATGTAATATAACTAGAGCTATTTGTGAACACTGGGTTGTAAAACTTTTTATGGATACCTGTACTAATAAAATTTTGATTTCAGTTTTTAACTAATGCCAGGAAACATACATTAAATATTTGTCAGGTTTTTAATGCATCATTAACATTTTGATTTTTATAATTATTACTGTTAATTTGTTCATATGTGGCAATGGTAACTGTTTCTCAAGCCCCTCTCCAGAGTTGAACACCAATTAATATTTATATGTTCCACCCATGATGGGTGCTGAACCTAACCTCAGTTTTTAATGAAATGGCACATAGAAGATATCACATCAGAACAAAGGCCTGAAACTGTGTCAGAGCTATTCAGAGACATTGGATAAACTGACAATTTGGTTTTGATTTAATACAAACATTGCTTTCATTTATGGTTAGTAGTTAGTTCACTGCAGCATCCTGAGCACTCCTTATCCTCTTCTCAGTAATACATGGTTTTAGTATGCACCATGAAACATTTGCCTTTCACACTGTTCTTTTCCATGAATATCAGTATTTGTCCATTTTGTTTCACTTATCATTATCTTTGTGATCATATGCTAATACCAGTACCATTATTTATCTAAACAAATTGTTCACTGGTACTTTTATTCTGCTTGTGATATTTAAAATGGTAGGAACAATTAGAGAAAGTAATGTTGGTTGTGGAATAAGCATTACTTTGTCAATCAAGGGCTGTGTTGTGCACATCTTATGAAGGCTGTCATAAGATGTTCTCTATAAACATCTATAATGCAAGTGGGCTCTTATTTATAAATCTTTTATTTACAAAGGGGTGTGCTTTTCTGAAAGCAGATTGGTTTTATTCAGGATTTCAATGCTCCATAAGATTCCCCATTCATTTGGCTACAAGTCCATATTTCTCAACATAGATGAGGGAGATCAGTTCAATGAAGTTCATTCAGCTGAGCAGTGAGGTGTTTGGTTGTGAGCCACTGATTACATTGAATGACAGTGTCCACATGCACCAACAAAGCATGGCACATGGGAGGTAGGACAGGTTTGTTGTGCAGCCTAGTTGTGATGACAAGACACCTTGCTGAATGACTCATAATGCTTTTATTTACTGCCTAGTCTCTGTGGACATTCTGTAAAAGTATATGCAATGCTCTGTTTGGCCATCAAAAGAAATTGAATGACCGCTTTCTGCTTGGAATGCTACCACCTATCAGAACTTCATGAAACTATAGGCTGAAGTGGTACTACTTCATGATACCCATAACAAATTCAGCATTTTACAACTGAAATTGGCCAAGAAAAGTATTATGCAGTGTTACTTATTGAATGCCCATCATACTGTCTTGGGGTATGACTCAGCCTTTATTTCATTTTGGTTGTAATAAAATGTGTTACAGCATGGTGGAAAATAAATAGATATGAAGAAACTCTGTTAAAGGAATGATACACTTTTTTGAAGTGAGAGGCGGATTCTAGCTTCATGTGCTTTCTAAATGCAACATCACCCACCTTAATTAAGACACAAGCAGATGAGTCAGCTAGAGCTATTTAATAATTCACTGTGATTTATTCGCTTTTATGTTGACTTTTTTAACAGTTTAATTCCCTACAGTTTCTGTGAACCAGACCTGAACACAAAAAGTGAGGAGAATAGCACTCCATGCCAACCAGTAATGTGAAGGTGTGTGTGTCCATTGCAGCTGATGCGATAGTGACTTCATTGATTGAGTGGTGTATGTTTCCACCAACTCAACATTAAATCCTGAGCTTTCTGGTCATCAGAACTCATGACGTGAGGCCACAAGTATCTAGTTCTGCCAGTAGATACAAAACTCAGTGAGTTGTCTTTAGAGAGAAATGTCCAATGCCTCTATGGCAACCATGTTCCTGTCTGTGGTAGTAAGTACACATGGTTAAAAACCAAGTGCAAACTACACTTTTATAGCTCTGTCACAAAGGCAAAACCGTAAGTTAAAATTGTGGAAAATATGCTAGTAAATGTGTTTTGAACTATTCTATTCTTTTTGGAGCAATAATACATCTCTCTAGTGCTGTTTATGCTAATATATGTCATGGTTAATCAATAAACTCTCCACCATCATGTTACATGTACCTGCTTTGAAGTTTATTCAGGAGACAAATCGCTAAACTAACAAGAACATATTTTACTAATTAAGATGTCGTAAGATTTGTGTTCCATGTGAGTTGAAGGAAGCTAAAGTCCAAACACACATTATGCCAGATAATATGAACCTCAGAATAGAGATTAATGTCAAAATGTAGACAACAAATGCACCTATGTGCTGTGTCATGAGACTGCAACCTTTATGCTGAAGTACTGTGAAGGGGATCTGCTCAGCTAAATACCCTGAAGCAGATAGTTTTTCACCGCAAACAGAGCTACAGCAACCAACTAAACCAGTGAAAAACAACTGGTCACAATTTATCAATACCAACAAAACCAAGACAAATCCTGGTGTCCTGGATCATGATAAAACTGAGACTGAGGCTTTGTCACCAGAATGAATTGGGAGAAAGAAATATAGTCTATTAAAAATTCATATGTTTCCATACTTGGTGGAGTGAATGATTTTTACAGAAACAAACTCATATGGTAACGCATTACTCTGAGGGTCATTGTGACTAAAGTTTGCTTTTTGTTAACAATTATTGTGACAGGCATGCTTCACTATAGTCATCTATTAGATTCTAGTACATAAAAATTCAAAAGGCTTGGCAGTATCTACAGAAAGATCTGCTGGTCAACAGCAAAGACAATTTTCCTGGGTATTCTATACCTCCTCTGCTTACTGCAAATGCCCACTGATTTCTTCTTTCTTCATTCTGTGTAGAATTTCTGTAGCATATGAAATGCATTGGTATTATTGATGTAACTTCCTGGCTCATTAATCTGGTTTTAATCTGTGATGATGTTTTATTTTAGTGGCCACTCTTCTCCAGAACAGAAATTCGTTCTGGAGCATTGCTGATGTATATAAGTCATTTCACATGTCTGTTTCAAGTTACAATTTACTTCATGTTAGCCATATTTGAAAATGAGATAATGTTATTTTTAGTAGAAGTTTATGATTCAGTATTTATTTAAATTTATGCTTGTCAAAAAATATAGGACTTAAGGAACAGTAAAAAAATTGCCATAATGGAGATTCAAACCAGAGACTGTTCCACTATCAGCCATCACCACTATATGTTCAGCTATAGGCATCTCATTAACATGTGTGAATTGTATTCCACCACTTAACAGACTTGGAAATAATCTCAATTTTAGAGCCAACATTGTTTATTTTCTGTTTTTTAATTATTTTGCACTGCTTTAGGAGACTTAAATCTGGACACAGACTTTCAAATCCTATAGCAATGTGTAAAGAGAAAACCTCATTTACATGCTCATTAGTGTAAAATCTGTATCACCTGCTGTCTGATGAGAGTGCCATCAGATAAGAAATCTGACCATAATTTAAATACACTGCAGTCATTTTCACAAGTATGGAAAAGAATGACTACTGAGTGTACATCTACTAGTAGGTACTTGGTGGCCTGACCTCATGAGCTGTGACCCCAGAATGCTCAGGGTTTAACGTAGAGTTTTTCATGTTATTATCCTGGTAGATATGGTTGATAGATGGTTGTACATCTGTGATCTGTATGTTGGACTATCTTCCTGTGGTGTGATCCCATGCACGGGTTACAGTGTAATAGTAATTCATGATTTTTATGGTTGACTTTTGTCCGGTACTTTACTATGACCAAAGTAGTGACACTGTGGTTAAATTGGAAGAAATGTTATTTTGCAGGACCAGGCTACTGTCATGTTCTTATTCTTCTTTTTAAGTTAAATAAGTGTGTAAATTTACAAGTGCCAGTTTAATGGCAGCTAGATTGAGCAGTCAAAGAATCACAACAATTAAGTATTTCTTAAACGTATTTCATGGAGATGAGTAACTAGCTGGAGTAATGGGTCTGATATTGTAACTCTTGGTTGCATGTGGATAAGAAGTATCTCTGTAATATAAAGTGACCATTCTTGATGGGAGCAATACATATTTACACATAATGTCATGTAAAGACAAGTACGAGGGTTTGCTTACAAATTTCAGGCTTATATTCAAAGCTTTTTAATTTCCATTGCTCATTACCCAACATAGTACTGTGGCTTTCTGCATTCATAAGTATTTCAAGCAGGTTGATATGTACTTGAATGTCAGCTTATCAAATCAGACAATAAGGAAGTACACAAGAGAGTGCTGAGAATCTCAATTAGGAGGGAGGGGACAAATACTCAGCCAGTCTGCCTTTATTCACTTCTGTGTCATTTGGTTTATCCATAATGTAAAACAGGATTTTGTTTACACATCCTTCAAAATAAGTTATATGTTAATGTAGTAAGCTAATGCTAAGTGTTCATTTATTTCTGAACAGCAGTTTGTAAATCACTAGCTCCACATGTGAATAGTGGTTTAACTCACATGTTCTTTAACTTCCTTGGCCATGGTTTCCATGTTCCAGGTTTCTCACTAGAACTGAACACCAATTAATCAGTTTCTGATACCAAGTACAACATGCTCAGCATGTGTCATTAATTGTTGACAAGGCCAAGGTGTCAAATATGTGTCACTGGCATAACTAATTTCTGTAATACCATTGGTTTTGATCTCATAGTAGTTCCCCTTCATCTCTGGAAAGGAGTTAGTGTGCAGTACTATTCTGAGTACCAATATATTCCCATAATATTTCTTCGACAACTAACTGCAAGACTCTAGTTTTGCTGCATTTGCTCTCTATTTTCTCAGTGTAAACTATACTTCCCACCTGGCAATACTATCCTCATTATTAGTAGTAGGATTCTTTGTGACGAATTTCTGCAACTCTGTTGTATGTGTACCTCATAATATGTACAGTTCCCACATTCTTCAGCATAATATTTTAATACAATTGGAAACACAAACTAGTTGCCTAATACTATTTTAACTCCACCTGAGATATTCTAATTGACATTCAGCATGTGCATGATTATGATTATGGGCACAGTTGGAAGTTAAAATTGATATTTTGCTTTGACATCGACTGTTATCTTTCCTGGATGGTAAACTATATTTCATGAATGTTGTATAGCTATACTATACTCCTCAAATCACTTTGTGGTGTCTGGTAGATTGCATTTAAAGTACCATTATAGTTTTATCCCATCCATAGTCCATCTATGAATTGTGCCCAGGTAGAACTACTACTGATAAACCTGTATACAAGTGCTAATTACACTAATAATGTCATGGTGGTCATCTTGGGTGCACTATATGTGAGAAAATAGTGTATTGGTCTGCTGTCCCTGGAATGTACACTCTAGGAATTTCCAAAATAAGACTCATACAACACATTGATACCTGACATAGACTTTAGCATACTTCTTGTTTAATAGTAAATCTGTTAATCATAACAGAAAATCGGAATCTTTATATAAAAATCTATATCATATGGTGTGGGTGAAGAGCACTTGAAGTAGCATTGTAATATCCTCCCTTCCCTGTTCCATTTGCAAGTGGTGGATAGGAGTATCACTATCTGAAAAACTCCTTATGGGCTCTATTTTCCTTATCATGGTCATTTTCTGGACTGCTGCCCAATTGTTCTGCATGTACATCTACATCTACATTGATACTCTGCAAGCCACCAAATGATGCATGGGGGAGGGCACCGTGTATAACTCCTAGTCATTTCCTTGGAACATATGCTCTCAGAATCTGGCAGTTAGCTGATTACGGTAAACAGATACTTCACTCTGACACTAACAGATCTGCTTGTTTTATGGCTAATTCTGTTGCTGGACATTGAATACATACATCTATATATGTACATTTAAGAATGCCATGGTAAGTAGATACTTTGAGATTGTCAGTTCACCTTCAGGTTTATTTTGTTGATCAATATTGTATTCTCCAAATATCTCATTAATGCTATACAGTACACAGTATTTCTGGTACAGCAACCACTTCCTTTGATTCCAGCAACATTCCAGGTCGGTACATGAGAAGACAACTGACACCAATCCTCCTAATAAGCACTAATTTGTCAGATGTCTTTATCACTTCTAGGAACAATGTTTATTTGGA
Organism: Schistocerca cancellata; assembly: GCF_023864275.1. Taxonomy (NCBI): domain Eukaryota; kingdom Metazoa; phylum Arthropoda; class Insecta; order Orthoptera; family Acrididae; genus Schistocerca; species Schistocerca cancellata. The sequence goes on from NC_064629.1 coordinate 266,909,078, forward strand.
TGTAATAGTATGAACAACTTTTGAACTTATAGTCTTGGAACTCTGAGAATTAATCATGATCAGCAAATTGGTAATAGATGTTCAGATTGTCACATGTACTTGTCATGTGATTAATAATGTTGATGGATATTAAAGATATACAAGAATATTAGGCAAGCCAACTTACAGTGTACATCTGGTGCCAGGATTATTTCCTCCCATCCCTGTTGCAATTGTGAATGGTGCATGTGATAACGTAGCATCATTTGAAGTCCTTATGATCTTAGATTTTTTTCATCATCCTCTTTTAGTGGTCCAATGTATTGGATGATGTAATAATTTCCCATATATTCTTGAAACATATTTTCTTGAAATTTGGACATTTCATTGTTTATGGTAAATAGATACTTGACTTTGAGACTCTTCGATCTATCTGTTTGATTGTTATTTCTGTTGACCATTCAAATCCTGTATCTATACTCCAGATGCCACCTTTACACTCTATGATGTAGTGTACTTCTGTGTTTCAGTAAACATTTTGTTTTGTTCTGTGTTTAATGAAAAATGGTAAATATGATGGCAAGTGTAAATGATCTTCCTTATGAGCTTTTAGTTGTCAGATGTTTTGGTCTTTATCACTTTTAGGAGCAAAGTGTGAAATGAAGTAATACTTAGCCTGACAAAACTCAGTACATTTGATCTTGAAATTTTGACAAAAGTTCGTTTTCAGTAAATTGATGATGGATTTTGTGGATGTTAGATTTACTTGTTCATGGTAATAATATTTATAAAAATTAAATATCTGTGTGTGTATTTGGCAACCAACTCACAGTATAAGTTAGAGTATAGTTCTACTAGCATTAGCTTTTCCTCCATTCCCTGTTCCATTTCCTAATGATGCATGGGAAGTAGTGCTGTCGATTAAACTCCTTATGAGCTCTAATTCTTTTCAACATTGTAATTATGTGGACCCATGTATTGGATGATGTAATAATATCTGAAACTGTTCACAGAGAGTATCCGTTTGTGATTTGGACAATTAGTCATTTGTCTTTCGAGACTGACTGATCTTGTTTATGGCTATTTCTCTTAAAGGACATTTAGTAAATATATCTCTACACCACATGCCAGCTTAATGGTCGATGGGAAAGTAATTATGATCAGTGTTTGCTATGGGCTCTTGTTCGTTGAACTTCTCTGCATCACTTATAAGAACAATGTTTAGATAGAAGTAATACTTAGCCTGACCAATCTTAGAATGTATGTCCTCAGAATTTTGTCAATGAAACATTGTCATTAAGCTGATAATGGACTTTGGGGCTGTTGGACCTACTTCATATGTGCTTAATTTTGCTGATGAAGCTTAAAAGATCTACGTCAGTACCAGAAATCCACCTAACAGTATGTATGTAATTGAGGGTCCTTCTGCTACCACTGTTATTTCCTCCCATCCCTGTTGCATATAGGAATCGTCCATTGTTAACTGGGGTACTTCTAGTACCAATGTCATATTCACTCATCCTTGCTGCATTTGTGAATGGTACATGCAAAGAAATACTGCTCGTAAGCTCTAATTTTTCAGTCATTGTCATTTAGTGGAACCATGTATTGGAGGATGTAATAACTTGCCTAGCTATTCCTGGATTGTATGCTCTTATAATTCAGACAATCAATTGTGTGCGGTTAATACACTGGTGTGCTAAAATTAGGTACAAAATTTAGCTTTACATGATATGTCACTGCTATGTAATATAGCTTGTTCTAACTCAGACCATACATTGAGAGAACTGCTAAAGTATAGTACTGATCTTTATAGAGAGAAATACATAATGAGACCAATAGACGGTACTTTTATTCAAAGACAGTAATTGCAGTGAAATCACCATTATTCATGATATTATCCTGGACATGATTCATAATAGGATATTTATTCACCCCAAATGACATTAAAAGCTCTGCAATGTCACCCCATGCTGTTCACCAGGTTGGTAAAGGGCTCTTGTTGTGGTACAGAATTCCATTCTCCCATGAGCGTAATTGACAACTGCTGAATGGTCATTGATGAATTTGGACATGCTGCAATATGTCTCCCCAACACATCCCATATGTACTATTTGAAATGGAGTCGTGGCCTAATGAACTGCAGAAAAAGGCACACTGGGAAATAACACAGTGTTGCAATTACCATGATTGGTGAGGTTACCATGTCCAATGAGTTGGAGGTCAGTACACCCACGCAACAAAATACATTCCTACAACATTTCTCATAGAACAGTAAAATGATCATATTTGTCAATGATAATGGGTGCATTATACATTCCAACCTCTCACGATATGAGGGTACATCACTTCTTTGAAAACTTTATACTCACTGGTCAGCATCAATGGGGCACTTTACTCCTTCCCACATGTGTATTTTCAGGGGTGCACATGACCCTGATTTCATTCTTGTGGATGAGGTTGCATGACTCCATCAAATAGTGTAGCTGGACGAGCTCTTGGAATGATAGGATATTCAGCAAATGGACTAGCCTACTCAATCCCCCAACTTAATCCCATCTACCTCATGTGGGATGCATTGGTGAATATGAATTGCAGTGCATCCACATGCACCAGTGACCATCCACAAGTTGTCAGGTACATTGGAGAAGGTCTGGAACATTCTACCACAAAAACTCCTTAAGAGTTAGTTTCATGTCATCTTGTACTACAGATGATCAAAGGACTAAGTAAACCTTCTGGCTAGCATGGGAGAATACTGAAATTGCTGTCTGTGGTGAATGCACACCATATTAAGAACCATGTCTCAGACTTTTTTAATGTTGAACACATCAGCATGAATAACAAAACCTTCAGTGTAATTATTGTCTTTGAATAAAGGTATCATTTCTGTTTGTCCCATTGTGATTTTCTATCAGTTACTTTCCATACTATACTAGAGCAATTCTATCTATGTATGGTCCAGTTCCATTGAGCTATGCTATTTGTCCATGATGCATCATGCTAAAGTTAGTTTCATCCTATGTTTTTCTCACCAGTATTGATAATTTAATTTGAGACTGACTGATCTTACTGACCATTACTTCTGTAAAGGACATTGAAAACATACATATATAATTCACATTCTAGCATGAAGCTGTGTTGTAGAGAGAATTTCTGGTAACACATACATCTTTTATTTCAAATAGAAAGATGGTAAATGGGAAGACAGTTGATGACAGAACTCCTCATACTCTATGAGCAACATGCAAAAGAAAGTATAATTTGCACAAATGTTCTTGTTATGTATGGCCTCAGAATAATGCTAGTGAACAGAGCCAGTTTAATTGAGAGTGGACATTGAGGTTATGAGAGTGTCTTGTTCCTGTTTAATAATGTTGATGACCACTAGAATGTAATTTCTCTGAATGTAATTTGTGTATCATATTCATTTAATTGCTAATGGGCTCAGAGGTTGTCAGATCTACCTGCTTCATGTTTAACAATGTTGATCAAAAGAAAAGATCTACATGGGTGCTTTGCAAACTGCCTTTATTATGCGGTAGGTTGTATTTTTTGCAACATTCCTCTCGTCCCTGTTGTGTTTGTGAATGGTGTGTGGAAAGAACCACTGTCGAGCTGAATTAATTTGTTGAATTGTTAATCATTTGTCTCATAACATACATACACTAATTATTTGATTAGTATACTGGAGACACATCAAAATATTGTTAACACAATTTAACTGATACAAAGCTACAGTTGAAAAGAAATATTTCTGTTTAAAAAGTAATGCAACTATTTTGTGAAAAGATACCTCCACATATTCAGATAACAAGACAGTTTATAAACCACATCCTGCACAGATATTCAGCTCATTATTCACATATCTTGAACCGAGCAGTACCATCACTGAAACAGAGCACCGTGTAGGTTTCTTTTCAATGAATCTAGATTCATACTCAAAATGTTCTTGGCTTTTAATTAGTTGTATTTTCATTCCCATGTAGTGGGGAGTCTGAGCATATAAGTTGAATGACGAACGGGAGCATAAACTTTATTTCTTGTATTATAAATGTGATCAAAGCTGTTGCCTTTTCAGGGTTCTAAATTGGTACACAAAAAACAATAATATCATATTTATATGGGGAGAGTACTGTTAATAATTTCAGAATTTTCAATGATGGGTGACATGATTTCCGTGTGACTTTTTCATCAAATTCACTGCATTGACCTAATTATTGGTGGATGTAACAATATGCCAAACCATTTGTGGAATGTATGCTGCCAGAAGTCATTGTTTACTGTAAGTGGTTAAAGAACATTGCAAAAACATATCTGTCCTCCATATACAATGTTATTACTGTAATTGGAGAATACATTTTGTTCCACAATCTTGTCCATTCTTTCCACATTCAAACACTAATGGTATATCGGCAGAGTACTGTTGATAGTCCCTTTAAGAGCTCTAACTTGTCAGAAGTACTTCTTTTTACCATGGCTTGGAAGAATGTGCTAGCAGAATTGATAATTTCATTAATGCATTTTTTAATGTGTGCTCTTGGGATTCTGAGAGTATATCATGCACAATAAATTCTCAATGGACTGTGGGGTTGTATCATTTACTTACCCTATGGTTGTTAACATTGATGAACATAAATAATCTCCAAGAGTAGACCACAAAGCATCTACAATGTGTACAACAGAGCATTTCTTGTACCACTATAATCTCTTCTCACCCCTGTTGCGTTTTTTAATGGTGCATGTGAAGAACCAGTGTGGATTCACCTCTGTATAACATTTAAATCTTTTTTATGATGCAAATTTTTTTTGACACGCATGATAGAGGATGTAATATTGCGCACAGCTATTCCTGGAATGTATGCTCCTATAATTTAGGTAGTTGGTGCTGTACAGTAAATAGATACTCACCTTTGAAATCATCTAATCTTCTTGTTTTTGGTTATTTGTGTTAAAGAAGGTCTCCATGTTTATGGATTCTTGTGTTAAAGAATAGTGAAACCATACATTTATACACAACATGCCCACATAATGCTGTTTGGTGGAGAGAACTGATGGTACCACAACCATTTGTGTTTATACAAGATAAAATCACGAATGCTACATGCCAAATGTAGCAATGTGTATGAGGAAGTAATATTTACCCTGCCCAATCTTGGAATGCATGTTCTCATAATCTTGTCAATAATTCATGTTCATCTAACTGAGAATGGATTTTGAGGTTGTCAGGTCTACTTGCTTGATGTTTAACAGTGTTGACAAACTTTAGAGATCTACATGGGTATTCAGCAAATCATCTCACAATGTGTAGTAGAAGGTACGTCTGGCAACACTACACTTTATCCCCATCCCTGTTCCATTTATGAATGGTGTGAAGTACTACTACATATTGAAATCTGCATCTACATCTACATCTACATCCATACTCCGCAAGCCACCTGACGGTGTGTGGCGGAGGGTACTTTCAGTACCTCTATCGGTTCTCCCTTCTATTCCAGTCTCGTATTGTTCGTGGAAAGAAGGATTGTCGGTATGCCTCTGTGCGGGCTCTAATCTCTCTGATTTTATCCTCATGGTCTCTTCGCGAGATATACGTAGGAGGGAGCAATATACTGCTTGATTCTTCGGTGAAGGTATGTTCTCGAAACTTTGACAAAAGCCCGTACCGAGCTACTGAGCGTCTCTCCTGCAGAGTCTTCCACTGGAGTTTATCTATCATCTCCGTAACGCTTTCGCGATTACTAAATGATCCTGTAACGAAGCGCGCTGCTCTCCGTTGGATCTTCTCTATGTCTTGTATCAACCCTATCTGGTACGGATCCCACACTGCTGAGCAGTATTCAAGCAGTGGGCGAACAAGCGTACTGTAACCTACTTCCTTTGTTTTCGGATTGCATTTCCTTAGGATTCTTCCAATGAATCTCAGTCTGGCATCTGCTTTACCGACAATCAACATTATATGATCATTCCATTTTAAATCACTCCTAATGCGTACTCCCAGATAATTTATGGTATTAACTGCTTCCAGTTGCTGACCTGCTATTTTGTAGCTAAATGATAAGGGATCTATCTTTCTGTGTATTCGCAGCACATTATACTTGTCTACATTGAGATTCAGTTGCCATTCCCTGCACCATGCGTCAATTCGCTGCAGATCCTCCTGCATTTCAGTACAATTTTCCATTGTTACAACCTCTCGATACACCACAGCATCATCTGCAAAAAGCCTCAGCGAACTTCCGATGTCATCCAGCAGGTCATTTATGTATATTGTGAATAGCAACGGTCCTATGACACTCCCCTGCGGCACACCTGAAATTACTCTTACTTCGGAAGACTTCTCTCCATTGAGAATAACATGCTGCGTCCTGTTATCTAGGAACTCCTCAATCCAATCACACAATTGGTCTGATAGTCCATATGCTCTTACTTTGTTCAATAAACGACTGTGGGGAACTGTATCGAACGCCTTGCGGAAGTCAAGAAACACGGCATCTACCTGTGAACCCGTGTCTATGGCCCTCTGAGTCTCGTGGACGAATAGCGCGAGCTGGGTTTCACATGACCGTCTTTTTCGAAACCCATGCTGATTCCTACAGAGTAGATTTCTAGTCTCCAGAAAAGTCATTATACTCGAACACAATACGTGTTCCAAAATTCTACAACTGATCGACGTTAGAGATATAGGTCTATAGTTCTGCACATCTGTTCGACGTCCCTTCTTGAAAACGGGGATGACCTGTGCCCTTTTCCAATCCTTTGGAACGCTACGCTCTTCTAGAGACCTACGGTACACCGCTGCAAGAAGGGGGGCAAGTTCCTTAGCGTACTCTGTGTAAAATTGAACTGGTATCCCATCAGGTCCAAAGGCCTTTCCTCTTTTGAGCGATTTTAATTGTTTCTCTATCCCTCTGTCGTCTATTTCGATATCTACCATTTTGTCATCTGTGCGACAATCTAGAGAAGGAACTACAGTGCAATCTTCCTCTGTGAAACAACTTTGGAAAAAGACACTTAGTATCTCGGCCTTTTAGTCTGTCATCCTCTGTTTCAGTACCATAGCAGTACCAGTAGCTTTGATTGTTTCATCATGGTAACTCTGTGGACCCAAAAATTGGAGAATTTAATAATTTGCTCAACTGTTGTTGGATTATATTCTCTTGTAATTTGAACAGTTTGTCATGTACGGTAAGCAGATACTCAACTTTGAGACTGTTTGACCTCCTTGTTTATGGGTAATTAAGGTGAAAAAACCATGAAAAAGAAGAAAAACACACACACACACACACACACACACACACACACACATAAAATTTTTCTTGGTGGATGAAAATTCACTCAAACGAAGAATTTATAGCTAGAGTTGACAACTATTTGGCAGGCCTGTGGGATCAAGGCACAGGAACTTTGTTGGACCAAGTGCATTAATCTACAAGGAGACTATATTGAAAAATATAAAAAAAAATGTTCCTGTGATGTAAGTCCTTTTTTCTGTTCTGGTCATAGAACTTTTCAAACCACTCTCATAATAGTTAGCCCAACCTGTGTTGGAATGTATGTTCTCAGAATTTTATCTGTAAATCATTTTCAATTAATTGTAAGTGGACTTTGAGTTGGTCATATCTACTTCATTTGTGGTTAATAATGTTGATGAAAATTAGAGAGCTGCATGTGTACTGAAGAAACCGACTTAGAGTGAGTGACAGGGGGTCCTTTTGATATCACTAACATTTCCTCCCATCCTTGACATTTACAAATGGTGCTTGGAAAGAACCATAAAAACTAAACTCCATCTGAACACTCCTAGAAGGCCATTTTCTATAAAAATCCTTTTGAGCTATGTTTTGTTCATCATGATACTTTCATGGTGGCATGTACTGGACAATGAACCTATTTACCCTAACTTCCTCGGAAGGTATGCTCTCATAATCTGGACAGTGAGTTATACAAGGTAAATAGGTACTTGGCTTTGAGCATGTCAGAGCTCTTAGTTTATAGGTACTTTTGTTAAAGAACTTTGAGGACATATGTTTATATTCCATATACCAGCTTCATGCTGTACAGTGGAGAGGTCTTCTGCTTCTCTAGTCATTTATGTTTATTCCAGGTAAAATTGCAAATAATACACAGGAAAAGTACAGTTCACAGTCATTCTTATGGGCTCTAAGTTGTCACATTTTCTCCCTGCTATAAGTTATAAGAGCAATTTATTGGGGGAAGTAATAACTAGCCAGCCAAACCTTGGAAAATATGTTCTCAGAATTTTGCAGTGAGTCATATCGGTTTCTTACATCAAAGGAGATTGGAATCATAAATGTATACTCCACAAGCCAGCTCAATACTGTGTGATAAGAGAGTATTTCTGTTTCATTTCCCAGTCTGTTCCATTTCAAATCCACCACGAATGGTAAATAGTGTCAACTTGTTGATGATGCTCATTATGAGCTCCAATTTTTCAGATGCTTTAATTTTTATAACTTTTAGGAGCGAATGCTATGAAGAAGAAATAGTTTTCCTGACCAATCTTGGATTGTAGGTTCTCTGAATTTTGACAGGAAATGGTTTCTGGTAAATGGATAATGAGTAGTCACCAGAATTACTTGTTGCTTATGGACGTCAAAGATCGACATTACTCAGCAAACCCTCTTCACAGTATGTCATGGAGAGTGCTTCTGTAGCCACTATTTTATTCCCATCCTTTTGCATCTGCATAGGGTGTACATGAAGGAAAACTGTTTAATTAAACTCTTTATGTGCTCTGATTGTTACATCATGGTCATTTAATAGGCCAATGTATTGGAGGATGTAATAATTTGCCAAGTGTTCTTGGAGAATATGTTCTAATGATTTTGACAGTCATGTACGCAATCAAATACTTGACTTTGAGACTGTGTGATATAATTGTTATAGTTACTTCTGTTAAGGAAATTTAAAAACATTTGTCTATATTTCAGTTAATGCTGTGCAGTGGGGACAAGCCTGGGTCCAACATCCATTTCCATTTATTCCAGATTATATCACAAATGGTGCAAAGGAGGACAATTGTTAACAGTCCTCCTTGTGACCTCTGAATTGTCAGATGCCCTTGTCTGTATGTCTTCTAAGAGCAGTGTGTAGGATGAAGTAATTTTTAGACTGACCAATCTTGAAATGGATGTTCACAGAATATTGCCAGATATTAATTTTCATTTAATTGTGATGAACTCTGAGATTGTCAAATTTACCTCCTATGTGGATAACAATGTTGATATACATTATTGACCTACTGGAGTACTTTGAAAACAGCCTCATTACAGTGTGTAAGACAGGGTACTTCTGTCAATACTATTATTACCTCACATATCTAGGGCATGATAATTTCATTGACCCACATATTAGAGACTGCAATAATCTATACAACTATTGCTGGACAGTATGCTCTTGTAGTTTGGGCAGTTAAACATGTACATGGGATGGACAGTTGATACTGAGACAGTATCTCCATCTTTACAGTTACTTTTCTTTAAGAACATGTGATACATGTATCTATACTCCATTATGCAATTATTACTGGAAATTATTTTCTTGTAATTTGCACAGTTACACGTGTACAGGGAATAGATAGTTGACACTGAGATAGTCTCAGCTCCTTGCTTTTGGTTAGTTCTGTTAAAGAACATTGGAAAGATATGGCTATACTCCACGTGCCAGCCCAATGATGTGTACTGGAGAGAACTTCTGTTTCTATGACTGTCATCTTTTACTGCAGATAAAATTGCAAAAAGTACATATAATAACAGCAGTCCCTGTGGGTTGTAATTTGTCAGATATTCTTGTCTTTACCACTTCTAGATGTAATGTTTTTGGATGAAGTAATGTTATACCAGACAAATTCGTAATGTATGCTCTCAGAATATTGATAGTCAAGTCTGATCAGTTAACTGATTAAACTGATGATGTGGTGAAGACTGCATACTTCTACATCTATGTGATTACTCTGCTATTTACAATTAAGTGTCTAGCAGAAGGTTCAGTGAAACACCTTCAAGCTGTCTCTACTGTCCTAATCACGAATGGTGCACAGGAAAAATGAGCATTTAAATTTTTCTGTGCGAGCCCTGATCTCTCTTATTTTATCATGATGTTCATTTCTTCCTATGTAGGTAGGTGCCAACAGAATGTTTTCGCATTTGGAGGAGAAAACTGGTAATTGACGTTTTGTGAGAAGATGCCGTCACAATGAAAAATGCCTTTGTTTTAATGATTGACACTCCAATTCTAGTATCATGTCTGTGGCCCTATCTCCCCTATTTTGTGATAATACAAAATGACCCACACTTCTTTGAACTTTTCTGATGGCATCCGTCAGTCGAACCTGATGCGGATCCCACAGTGCACAGCAGTACTCCAGAATAGGGTGGACAAGTGTGGTGTAAGCAATCTCTTTAGTAGATCTGTTGCACCTTCTAACTGTTCTGCCAATGAATCAGAGTCTTTGATTTGCTCTCCTCACAAATTATCAATGTGATTGTTCCAATGTAGGTTACTTGTAATTGTAATCCTTAAGTATTTAGATGAATTTACAGCATTCAGATTTGTGTAACTTATCACATAATTAAAATTTAGCGGATTTCTTTTAGTAGTCATGTGAATAATATCACACTTTTCTTTATTCAGGGTTAATTGCCACTTTTTGCACCACATAGGTATCTTACCTAAATTATTTTGCAATTTGTTTAGGTCATCTGATGACTTTAGAAGTTGGTAAATGAGAGTGTCCTCTACAAATAATGTAAGAGGGACACTCAGATTATCTCCTATGTCATTAATATAGAACAGTAACAATAGAGGACCTATAACACTTCCTTGGGGAATGCCAGATATTACTTCTGTTTTACTCAATGAATTTCCTTCTATTAGTACAAACTGTGACCTTTCGGACAGGAAATCGTGAATCCAGTTGCACTGCTGAGGTTATATTCCATAGGCATGCAGTTTGGCCAGAAGATGCTTGTGAAGAATGGAGTTGAAAGCCTTATGGGAATCCAAAAATATTGAATCAATTTGACATCCCCTGTCGATAACACTCACACCTTCATGAGTATAAGCTAGTTGTGTTTCACAAGAATGATGTTTTCTGAATCTGTTCTGACATGTGTCAATAAATCATTTTACTCTAGGTAATTCATAATGTTCGAATACAGTATAAGTCCGAAAATCCTACAGCAAATCGACATTAGTGATATGGGCCCATAATTCAGTGGATTACTCCTATTTCCCTTTATGGGTATTGGTGTGACTTGAGCAATTTTCCAGTCTTTAGGTACAGAGCTTTCTGTGAGCAAGTGGTTGTATATAATTGCTAAATATGGGGCTATTGCATCAGCATACTCTGAAAGGAACCTAACTGCTACACTATCTGGACTGGATGCTTTGCCTTTATTAACTGATTTAAGCCGCTTTGCTACACCAGGGATATCTACTTCAACAGTTCTCATCTTCACAGTTGTTCTTGATTGGAATTCAGGAATATTTACTTCATCATTTTTGGTGAAGGAGTTTCAGAAAACCATGATTAATAACTCCTCTTTAGGGGCACTGTCATCTGTGACTTCACCATTGTTATCACACAGCGCAGTGAAGGTAATGACTGCGTCTTGCCACTGACGTGCTTTCTGTGTGACCAGAATGTCTTTGGTTTTTCTGCCAGATTCCGAGACAGAGTTACTTCATGAAAAATGAAAACCAGGAATATGTAATAGATGTAGAAGTCTATGCACAGAGGGAAAGGGTGCAAATCTCACTCAGATAGAAATCTTAGAAATTAAGAAACAAATGTGGGTATTCTCAAATTTATCTTTCTATGAACAAATTCAGTGCAACTGTTCACCCATTTAAGATAATAGTGCAACCCCTACATAGAAGAATAAAAGAAATTTTCAATTCTGTATGTAGCACTATTCCTCTGTAAGTTTAGCCGTAGTTATTGTTAATCCTGACCTGAAGAATTTTGTAAATCATTGTGTAATTTTGTCAAAACTGTCAACAGAGATAACATTGACAGTTTAAGGCAGGAAACAATAGATCGAAAAGTTACGTTTGTGTGTGCCTGATTTTTATCTTTGGAATCAAATATATACTAGAAAACAGGCTTATAACATGAAACCTAAGCTGTACATAATAAAGAAGTTTGTGAATAAGGCTAAAAATTATTTTGTTTATTTAATACAATATATAATGTTTCACCAAAAATGCATAATTGAATCAATTAAAATCAACAATGGCCTTTGAGGTTGTCTCAGATATTATTTATGTATTATTTAAAGATGAAGATCATTAAAGTTCTACATCTTTCATTTTTTCTTTCTTTCTATTGCTACAGCCTTTATCCCACATTGTGCACAGGGTAGGCAGGGTTAAGTACAGATTTGGCATGGTTAATTGGAATGGTTGGCCGGATGCCCTTTCTGCTGCCACCCCATAACTCCCCAGGCCGGGATTAGTGTACCCCAGCTGTCTGCATCTAGTGCAAACCGTGAAATAGTGTGAATGTGTTTCATATTTCTGCGAGTCATGTAACTGATGTGGGACGTGGGGACCAGCCTGGTATTCACTTAGTAGGATGCGGAAAACCACCTAAAAACCACATCCAGTATGGCTGGCACACTGACCATTGTCGTTAATCCGCCGGGCGGATTCGAACTGGGGCCGCCGCACCTACCCGAGTCCAGGAAGCAGCTCGTTAGCACTCTCGGAAACCCTGGTGGGTCATTACAGATCTACATGCGTCCTTGCAAACCATAATGCTGAGTTAGATACCATGTACGTCCGGTACCACTGTTGTTTTCTCCCATCCCTGCTGCATGTGTGAATGATGCTAGAGAAGAACCGCTCTCCATTAAAATCCTTATGACCTATAGATTTTCATCAAAATAATTATGTGGACTCACATATTGGAGGATGCACTAATTTGCTCAGTTATTCTCACAATGTCTGTCCTTGTACTTTGGAATTTCAGTTGTGTACAGAAATTAGACACTGAACTTTGAGACTGACTAGTACCCTTATATATGGTTACCTCTGTTGATGAAACTTCAAAACAATGAAATGCATTTGCAGTTGTGAATATCAACAACCATCAGTTATGTAATGGAATGATGACAGTGAGAAGTTGTGCTGAACCAGGACTTGAGGCTTGATTTCCCATTTACCATACCAAGTCACCCTACCATTAGGCAATCCAAGCACGCTTTGTGGTCAGAAAGAAACATCCATTTCTCATCAACCTTGTGTCTACCTCCTGCATTCACGCATTCATTATGTATATTCTTATACTGGGGAGACATTTTAATTGAAAGTCACTTGCCTAAAATTGTTGGATAAATATGATAATGCAGTGTGGTCATTTTGCCTCAACCAGAATGTGTAACACAAACTGTGAACCTAAAGTACCAGAAGACACAAACTGTGAAGTTAAAGTGCCAGAAGGATTCCAGTAATACTTGAAAAACATCCAAAGTACACGTCATGCTGCTGGAAAACATATCTAAACTACAGTGAATCCAAACATACAAAATCTAAATCTGTTTCAGAAACGCTGAAGCTTCCTTCAGGAAACAGAGTCTGGAATTTACATTTAGTCTACAAACATAAAACTGTTTAGGCATGCAAAACAGATAATGCAACCCAATTTGGATCACTAATAACAATAAGCTCAAACTACCTGCAAGGTCAAAGCACATTAGTAGAACCTGACTGTTGTAAAAGAAAGGTCAACAAACCATTTAACAATGATATGGAAATGACAGAAAATAATGAGACAGTTCTGCTTGCTAACAGTCATGGCAGAGGGATTGCAGGAATGCTTAGCTACCATCAGAAGTAAATATTATCAGTATTATGAAACTTGGAATTGAACTGCAGGAAACCTTGAAGGACTACAGAAACAAGAGTTGTGTGTCACAAAATCAATGTCTCATGATTCTAGGTGGTGCAAACGACATGTACAAAAATGAATATAAGCGTAGCTCTGGGATATATTTTAACTAAAATAGATGTTCGAAGGGCAATTTTGATAGGTATGCCATGCAAGTTAGATCTTTTGGAATCTTCTGTTATAAATGAAGAGATCTAAAATGCCAACATGACCTACAGACATATTTGCCAGTCCAGTCCAAATGCTTCTTTTCTCAGCATAGATGATTTGGTAAGAAATCATTTTACAGCATATGACATGCATCTGAATAGAAGGGGCAGATCATTACTCAGCCACAGAATTAAAGTGTTTTCGGGAAGTTTTCATTATAGAAATGAGAGCTGTGACACTGTTGCACTGCCATCAGAAAGAAAGATATGTAAATCATTGTACACAGTCAAGACAGAGCTGCCAAATCCTTCTTTACCAGATGATGCCGAGGATGAGGATGCTGTCACTGCATGCCAATCTGTATGTTTAAAAGTATTTCATGAAAGTATACAATCCATAAATAATAAAGTGCAGCAACTAGAATTAGAATTGCAAACACCAGGCTGTACCATTGTATTTATCACTGAACACTGGTGTAAGGAAAATGAAACTCTATATTTTCCAGTAACATCATATGACCTGGCCTGTTCCTGTAGTAGAATTTCCATGAAAGGAGAGGGTTCCTGTATTAATGTGAAGAAAGCTGTACATTCAAAATTAGAAAAGACCATCTAGCATTAAGTAAAGACAAATGTTTTGAATTATCATTGACTAAATTAACAGTAAACAGCATTCCAGAAAAAATTATTGTATTTTGTTTGTATAAATGCCCTAGTGGTAATACGGATAATTTTTTGTCAAAAGTCAGAGCTTAGACAGGGTATAAAGTCCAAAAGTGAACATTCTCACATTTGGGAGTTTAAATATCAACAAAATAAAATCAGACGATGTTTGTAGTACATAGTTGAATAACCTCTGCATCCATGGCATAACAACACTCATAAACTGTCCAACGAGAGTAACCAAACAATCTTCCTCAATAACAGACAATGTAGCAACAGAGATAGAAAGCAAGCACTGTCAGTTACTTGTTCAAAATCTAGGAATATCAGATCTTTTAGGTCAGATTCGGAAAGAAAGTATTTGTGTAGGAAAGTCTGCTAATTGACTGAATAAAAAATGTTCTTTTCAGAAGCAAACCTATGTCCGTTATCATCCGAGTTACAACGCAAAGAGTAAGAGGAAGTGTATGTTGAAACAAATGTAAACAAAATGTTTAATTAGCTCATGACAATTTTTAAACTAATATTTGAGGAATCATCCCCCAAAACACAGAATTCCACTGAAACTACAAAAAAAAAGTGTGTGACAAGAGATATCAAAAAGTCCTCTGATTCTCTAAGGTCTCTCACATCCATCAAAAACAGCTGGACTGATACAGCTTTTTCAGAATTTTACAAAAATTACAGGAGAACTTACAGGAAGTTATTGCTGTCTGCAACTTACAAACAGTAAAACATTACTGAAGGCAAATAACAAAAGCAAAGCAATCTGGTACATAAACAAACAGGAGACACCAAATGTTGAACAGAAACACTTGGAAACTCAGATTAGAAGCAAAGATGTTCAAATCAGCAACCCAAAGGAAGTAGCACTCTTTGTGAATGAATACAAATGCCATTACTATGAAATTGCAAGAGAAATTTCCAGATACATATGTTCTACACCACCAGAACTAGCCACCACATTCATTGGTGCTCTTTCCAACTACAGAGAAAGATGTTGCACAGGTAACACACCAATGAAACAATAAAAAATGCAGGGGTTAAATGAGACTCATGTCAGCGTCCCTAAAAAATTTATAAACAACATAAAACCCCATTAATAATAATATTAATATTTCAGATCTGGCAGCTTTCCTGTATACCTGGAAAAAGCAAAAGTACTACCAATAGAATAAAATGGTGATGCAGAAAAAGCAGAAAACCACAGACCAATTTTTTTTGTTGCCTTGTTTTCCCATTGCAATAGAAAGAATATAGGAAAACAGGCTAATGGAGTACTAAAATAAATACAACACTCTCTGCAATGAACAATTCATTTTCATGTCCAGAAGAGGCACATGGTCAGCTAAAACACTGTTTACTAAAATAGTACACAAAGTATCAGACAAAGGCAAGAATAAAATAGTACCTGAAGCATTAGAGAAATGCAAGAATGCAACATGCATTTTTTTATCTATTGAAGGCATTTCACACAGTTGACCATAGAATTTTATAACACAAATTAGAACTATTAGGAATAAGGGTATGGCAAAGAAGTGGTTTAAGTCATACTTGGAAAAGTGGGTGCAAGATGTTAAAGTCTCACATATTTGTAAAAGACTAGTAGTAAAACATTTATCAGATAACAAATATATTAACTTACACTGGTCAGACAGAATATGATGACCACTGACCTACTATCGATATAAATCCATCCACATGATAGCAGCGTCACCTAGTGAACAATGACTGGTAATAAGACACACCTATTGTGCTTGTAGTAACAGTGAGAATGCTGTCTGTGTGTAGAAAGGGAAAGGCATGCAATCTATCTGAGTGTGAGTGAGGGCAGATTCTGATGGCCTAGAAGCCTGGCACAAGCATTTCGGAAACTGCATGAGTTGTTGAGTTTTTGAGGAGTGTTGTGGTAAGTGTCCTCGACACATGACGAAACCCAGGTAAAACCGTGTCCAGATATTGTAGGGTTTGGTGGCCACCCCTCATTACAAATGTTGGATGTCATGGGCTGGGCAAACTGGTTAAGCAGACAAGTGGCTGGGCAGGGTACATGTGTGTCTGAACATGCAGTGCACCAAACACTCCTAATGATTGGCCTCAACAGCTGATGACCTATGCATGTGCCAGTGTTGATACCATGACATTGGCAGCTACTACTGAAATGTGCAAGTGACCATCAGCACTGGACTTAGGCACACTAGCAGAGCATTGCATGGTCTGATGAATCCTGATTCCTTCTTCATCATACCAATTAGTCGGTGCGAATTCATTATCTTGTAGGGGAATAGCACATGTACTGTGGGATGTAGACAATCTGGCAGCAGCTCTGTTATGCTCTGGGGAACATTCATGTGGACCTCCAAGGGTCTAGTGGAGCATATGTAAAGCACCAGTTTAGCCAACAAGTGTCATACACTGGTTGCCGACCACATACACTCATTCATGAAGGTCATGTTTCCTGATGACAGTGACATTTTTCAACAAGATAATGCACTGTTTCACAAGGCCTGGAGTGGTATGGAGTGGTTCAAGGAAAACAGCAGTGACTTCCAGTTAATGTGCTGGCCCCCAACTCACCAGATCTGAACCAAATGAAACAGATCTGGCATGTGACCGAACGTGGTATCAGAGCTCATCACTTCCCTCCTGTAATTAGGGTACTGATGTGTTCAGAGAGTCGTTTTTCCTCTGTGCAATCTGTGGGTGGAGCAGAGGGGGGGGGGAATATGACTTTGGCGTGAATAGTACCCTCCGCCACACACCACTTGGTGGTTAATGGAGTATATATGTAGATGTAGACTTGTGTGTCAAATGTGGTGCCAACCCCCTCCAGTGACCTACTGAGACCTCATTGCTTCCATGTCACAATTCGTCTCTACTGTTATCTGTGCCAAAGGGGACATATCAGGTGTTACGTATGTGATCATATCTTCCTGGTTGATCTATGTAAGTATCACACAGGGAGGTGCACTCAGCCCAATCCTCCTCCTTATAAATCTAAATGATTCCCACAAGCTGTCAGGTAAGAGAAAAAAGACTGTTTGTTGATGACAGCATCATAGCGATCACCGACAGAAATTCAACACAGTTAACATAAAAATCCAATGAAGCTCGCAGAGACATTCACAACTGGTCATTAAAAATTAGAGTTATGTTTGGTGGTGAAGCCCAGGACTCCAGATGGCCAAGCTGAAGCCGGGACCCACAGCGCCATATTTTGTCAGAAGGCTGAGCAAGTTCAAGAACATTGAGGGGCAGTTCAGAGTGATACAGCAGTATTTGGAATCATTTCTTTATTCAGCTAATTTACAGTATTACATGGGTGCAGCGTAGTGTCGGCATGCCACTCACATCTCTGTTCCATGAGTCCAACCGGCTCAGCAACTCCTGCTATACCGATGCTGCTACTGTTGTCATCAAGGCCACTCAACTGGAAGTCAGCAGTGCTCTGCCCGATCTCCGACCGCCAAGGCATCATGTCTTGCACCAGCCACGCTCTGTCTGGTTGCCGTCCACCAAGGCATCATGTCTTGCACCGTGTAGCTGCCCGCTATTCCGGATACTGCTACAGTCCCTGGCCCTCACCACCCTCCGCCCCCATTTGGCCTGCTCTGTCTAAC
The DNA here is from genome assembly GCF_023864275.1 of Schistocerca cancellata. Lineage (NCBI taxonomy): Eukaryota > Metazoa > Arthropoda > Insecta > Orthoptera > Acrididae > Schistocerca > Schistocerca cancellata. Next base: position 266,927,404 of record NC_064629.1, read on the forward strand.
CATGGGACAAAGGGGGATGTACTAGTCACCCATGGCTCTCGGGCCACCGCTGCTCCCAGAACAGGACCAGTCTCAAACCCGCACCCCCTGGATGCAGTGCTGCAACTTGCCACTAGTGGTGCTTGCCAGATGGCAACACCCCCTGCCATCCCTAGCGCTGTTGTGCCTCCCACAGTGTATGCCTCTCCCAGACCCCAGTACGCCACATGGGAAGCGAATGTGGAACATAGATGGGAGAGGAACCGAGCCCCTCCTGGATGCTGTAGACCGCTGTAATTGCTCTCTTTCAGGCAGTCAAAGCAATCTCCAAGTTCCACACTGCCTTTCCGTCCAGCCCCTCTGTTGTGTCCCTGAAGGTGGAATATAGCCTGAACAAGTACATAGAAACAAAGAACAAGCTTATGTAGAATACCTATAATATTGCTGCCAGACTCCCCCCTATAAGTGTAGACCAGCATAGGTCTGTCCTGACACTCGACTGACCTGCCACGCACTCTCTAGCTAAAATTCCCGGTCTATTTATGCTGGTTTTCCCCTAGCTTCTAATGTAGTGCCAGAGAGAGAAAGAGATTATGGCAGGGATAAATTGCCACACACCCGCCACTTACAAATTGGCTGCCAGGCTCTGGCCCACTGCCCCGCCTCATACATCGCAATAACTAAAAGCAACGCTGCGCTTTCCTGCCTCATTGTTGTTGCACACAAAAAAAACCATGCGTGCAATACTGCCATCACAGCTCTGTGCCCGCGAGTGACATTTTTACGTTGCCAGGACTGGTGGCTGTTTACTGTTACCACACTCTGTCAGCAGCACCAGATTTCATCACCCAACCACACCTTCATTGAATTTTGATAAAATTTTAATTTCCCTCGGCTAGGTCTGACACTAGGGCAACAGTTACTTTAAAAGTGAAAAAGACAAACTGTATAAAGTTCTGACTAAATTAAAAACCCAGTGATACTAAATTGAAAGTAAGTAATAATTTATGATATTGTGTAACTGATACCAAATTCTTGGGGATGAATGTAGACTTAGTTAAAATGAACAGAACATATGGGAACTTTGGCAAAGACGTTACCCTAAGCATGTTATACACTGCAAATCTTTGCACCATTGTCCATATCTCAAGACTCAAAAGACCTACTTTGGATATATATATATATATATATATATATATATATATATATATATATATATATATATATATATTCAATCCTCAGTAATGGGATAATGTTTTGAGGAGTACAGGAAGTGTTGGGAACATACATACTAGTTTCAATATGCAAATAAGTGCTAAACAAATAGTAACAAATAGTTGAAACAGGGCACACTGTAAAGATTCATTCAAAAAGCTAGAAATTCTGACTGTTCCATGTGATTACATCTCTCACAACATAATTTATATAAGAAAATATTTTTATTTGACCAGCAAAAACAGCACAATACATAACCCTGGAAACAAATCCCGTCACAGTTACATCTAAGCTGAAGAAGTCAAAGTCTCAAAATAGTGGATTATACTATGGAAAAAAATTGATGATAGACTGCCACAAGAAATAAAAGACGTGAATGGTTTCCACACCTGTAGCCAATGGCTAAAAATTATTTAACAAATGATAGCAATTACACTCTAAATAAATATTAAAAATAACTATAGATAGTAACTTAATGTTCGTTGACATTGTACTGTCTAACAATTTATAACATGCTTAGAAAAGTAGGAGTAAGTATTAGAGCTATAACTACTGTAAGAGACATTTTTATTTTAATAAGAAATATTGATGGCAACCATACAGTTAATATCATTGCACTGATGATCCAGTCAATCAATTAGTCAGTCAGTCAGTCAACCACTGTCATTTCCTGGCATCCCTGTTGCAGTTTTGAATGGCAGATGGTGTGATACATTGTTAATTAAACTCCACATGAGCTCTGCGTTTATAATAATGGTGATTTCTTTGATCCACCTGAAAAGTCACTCTGCTTACCAGATGGTGATTAAACTGGAAATCCCAGACCATGAGGCACTGGTATCAAGGCAGATGGCATGTCTGGAGGTTTTGCACTCTTTGCTTTTTGATTTAGTTTTATTGGTTTATCCTAAAAGTAAAAGTAGATACACTTATTCAATTGAAGTAATTCAAGTACTTATTCTAATAAATTTAAAATCACTAAGAAAGAGATGTATTAAGTTCATGAGAATGAAAGTCATTAACTTACCCTTTAATCTGTCATGCAGAAAAACACTAGGGACTATGATCTCTTCTTCTACTGTCTTTCGCTCCATCTCCAAACACTTTCAATACTCAGTTTGTAGCATAAATATGGTGCATAGGACTTGTCCTCATCACCAGATTTAACTCTAAAATATGCATGATAATTTTTCTCTCAAAAGGAGCTACTTTTAACTTCCAATGTTGCATGATGACTCTACCACAAATGTAGTCATACTGACATGCAGGCTGCTACAACCTAGAAGCAAGGTCAGCTCAACCACACCTCTGTCTCCTACAGAGTATCCACAAAGGTACCAGTCATGACTGTACCTCTAGTGTCATTTTTAAGGTTGTAAACAAAACTTAAATGCTTAGAAGTATCTTTTCATTGTTGTTAACCACATTTATAGGATATCATATATTTCACATACTTAACTGCTGTGGAAATAATTATTCTTTGTGATAATACAATTAAAAATTACATATATTTGAGTGGCTTATGTACCTATTAGGCTATTATCTCAATGTTGAGGTTGTGAAAAAACATGATCTGACTGAACTAAATGAGTTACATTTTTTAATTCAGTTTGCACTAGTTATAGATCAACAAAAATACCCATGCCCTCAGAAGAAAAGATTTGAACTGCAGACTAGCATAATGAGCTTTGAGGTTACTAGATCTACTTGCTTCATGTTTAACAATGTTGATGAACATTAAAAATCGAGGTGTGTCAACATCATATCCTCCCATACATGTTGCATTTGTAGAAAGTAATAGTTAATTTGTAAGTAATGTTTAGCCTACCCAATCTTGAAATCTATGTTCTCAGAATTTTGTCAGTCATTCATGATCATTTAACTGATCATAAATTAGAGGGAAATTCTGTCAACATTACCATCCTATTCTTGTTGTGTCTGCAAATAGTTTATTGGAAGAACCACAGTTGAATAAACTCACCTTGAGCTCTGATCACTTCATTATGGTAATAACTTCATTGACTTACATATTGTACGATGTAATAATTTTCCCAAATATTTTCGAATGTATGCTCTCATAATCTGAACACTTAGCCATGTAAATATTTACTTCTGTTAAAGAACATTGAAAACATATACATATATTTCACATGTCAGCCTAACACTGTGCAGAAAATGGGCTTTGAGGTTATCAGATCTATTTGCTTCATGGTTAATAATTATGATGAACTTTACAGAGCTACAGGGTTGCCCTGCACACCACCTTACACTTTGTAGTGAAAGGTATTTCTGGTACCACCATCAGTTCCTGTGATTCCTGTTCCATCTGCGAATAGTGCATTGGAAGAACCTCTATTGATTAAACTCCTTACAAGTTCTAATTTTTTGATTGTGGTCATCTGGAGGACCCACATTCTGGAGCATGTAATATTTTGCAAAGGAATTCTAGGAATTTAGGCTCTCATAGTTTGAACTTTTAGTCATGCATGGTAAATACACTGGTGTGCAGAAGTTAATTTCACATGATATGCCACAGCAAAGTAACGTGGCTCATTGTTACTGTAACCTTATGTATAGAGAAGTTCTACAATGTAATACTGATATTAATTAATGGAAATATGAAATGAGATGCACAGAAATGACACTTTTATACAAAGGCAATAATTATACTCAAGGTACAATTGTTCTTCATGTTCCCTTGCACTTTGCAAATGGTTGGTCATGGTTCTTAATAGTACATAAGCGGCTGTAATGTTTGTGAGGCGGGGGGGGGGGGGGGGGCAAAATGTATGCAGCCCAAGCCTCATGGGTGCCCTTGTGTCTTAAGGTATTGTGTTCCCCTGGGTTCTTAGTTCGCAAATGTCAGACTGCTATTGTAAAATAAATTTTGTATAGTATAATAAATAAAAGAACCTTACCCCAGCACCAGCATAGCCATTTAACTCTTACTTTGCATTTCAATTTTTCACTTTTGTGGTTCTCACATGTCAGCAACATACAATTCTATTTCATGTTTAATGTCAAATGCACAATATTTTCTTTAGACATCATGGACTAAATCCACCTTGGGATAGGGTCAAAAATGTGTTTTCCTTAAATGCTGTTGCAAATCCTGCCATAACATATCACCAACAAATGAACATGACAACAGCCATGAAACATAATTATAATTTGGTAGATTTGCCCACATTGTTCAAACATAACGGATTTCTCAATCCATCACATGGTGATTTTACTTAAAACATACAGAAAATATTTTGCATTTGAGAGCAAGCACAAAATAAAATATCTCTATTTATATAATTGTCCTAGAACAACTGTAAAGATGAATAAATGAAGTGATGCAATAGAGGTACATTGGGCACACTGATGCTCAGAAGTAGAGAGGTCTGTAGGATAGCCAACTGACGTGATACGTGATGTGTCATTGTTTCTCAGTCAAAGAGGTTAGGGTTTCAGATCAACATCTCACAAAATTGAAGATCCAAATAATGAAAATTTCCTTGGAATATTAAAACTCTTGATTCACCTTGATCCAGTTCTTACAAAACACCTTAGCAAGGTCAGACAAGACCAAGGAGCTGGAATATGTTTACAAGGCATTATCTGTCAAGTGATACTCAGAATACATGTCTATCTGTGCCCATTATGTCAGGACTGCCAACCTGAAACAGAGCAAAAATGAAAAGCGTTATACCATTAATGTTGATGGAACTCCTGATTCAAATTATGTTGAAGAGACAACAATCATCCTGTGCTATATTTGCTTCAATGATTAAACTGAAGAATATAAAATAAACGAATGGTTTCTGGAATTCAATGAGTGAAATCAAATGCCTGGAGATGCTAGTCCATGTTTAATTTGATCAATACTCATGAAATACTGAATTACAATCAGTGGCTACCATGGGCAAGGTTATGATAAGGTTATGTGAAGCATAGATGAAGGGCAACAGGCAGTTTCCCATTCCTAGATTTCTAGAAAGTGTTTGACATGTTGTCCCACTGTAGACTGTTAACAAAGCATACAGAATAGGTTATCACATATGTGACTGGCCTGAAGATTTCTGAAGTAATAGAGCTTACTCAAAATTTGTAGTTGGTATGATGAATGACAACTTGCTCTAAATGTACAAAAATGTAAGTTATTTCAGGTTAACAGGTAAAATGATCCTGCAGTGTTTGAATACAGTGTTAGTTGTGTACTTTTTCCCCAGTCATGTCTATTAAATATCTATGCATAATATAGTAAAGCAATATAAAATGGCATGAACACATACGAATGGTAGCAGGGAAGGCAAATTGTTAACTTTGGTTTATTGGAAGAAGCATAGGAAAGTGTGGTTCTTCTGTAAAGGAGACCATCTACAGAACACTAGTCAACCCATTCTTTAGTATGACCTCAGTGCTTCAGATCCCCACCAGGTTGGGTTAAAGGAAGACATCAAAGAAGTTCAGAGTGGAGCCGCTAGATTTGTTAAAAGTGGGTTTGATCGAAATGCAACTATTATATAATACCTTGTGAACTGAAGTGGAAATCCCTGGTGGGAAGATGATGTTCTTTTCAAAAAACACTGCTGAGAAATTTGGAGAACTGGCATTTGAAACTGAATGCAGAACAAGTCTACTGCCAGTTAAAAACATTCCACATCAGGTCCACAAAGATGAGAGAAATTAAGTCTCTTATGGAGGCAAATAGATAGTTTTTTTGGCTCTGTTCAGAGTGGAACAGGAAAGGAAATTAGTGGTAGTGGTACAAGGTACGCTTTGCTGCACACCATTCAGCAACTTGTAATGTATGAATGTAGGCAGAGATGTTGAGAGGATCTAGTAAAGGAGTGCAGACATATTTCCTTCAGTTGAATCCTTTTGGAAAACTTTCTCTGTGTGCCTGTCATAGCCTTATGTGTAATTCAACTTCCTTACAACCTGCTCAGTTGCAGTCCACAGATGTAGGAAATCCCGAAACAGTGTGGTAGAAATTCTTTTTGTACCGTGTCTGAAACCTTTTAGAATGCATGTCTGTTACCTTTTGGTGTGATGGGTTAATGCTGCAATGCCAATTGTGGTTCACTTGGATAAGATTGTCATTGCTGTTGAAACTTTTGGTAAGTTTAATTTGTCTCCTGAAACATATTCTGTTTTAAAGTATGTTTTGGATTATGTGAGGTCTTTCAAGTGGTTAATCACAGCATCAGTTTGGTAAGATGTGTTGGTACCAATAGACTACAGAAGCAAATTATCACAAACTCTAAATACTATTACTGATGTTGAGGTAAGACACTCTGAGTGCTTATTAAATGACTTAAAATATCTACATGAAAACTGGAAAACTATTCTCCCTGAATCAAAAGTTGTTACCAGCACAATGAATATAGAATTTCCAGAGCTGTGCTGTAAGAACAGGAAATCATTTCATGGTGAAACCAGGAGTGAAGTGACATATGTGAATTCAGAAGACTTGTTCAAGATAAATGTTTTTCACATCATTGAAAACCTGACGAGAAACAGTGAAGATTATATGTGCAACATTTGGGTTTTTATGGATATACTCAAAGACGATTGATGATCAGGTTCCTGAGTCATTGAAGTTATTTATCAATGAATACCTTAGTGGTGTCACAATAGATTTAAAAGATGAAATTAAATATTTGAAAACAATTCATATTTTGAAGTGGGATTACATTACTTATTTCTAGAATAATATGCATGATCTTAAAATTTTAAGCTTATTTTCCAATATATCCACAGCTATGATCATCTTTTACAATTTACCAATGTCTATAGCTGAAGCAGAATTGTCATTCAGCACCCTGGCTTACATTAAAATTTGTCTGAGATCAACTATGTGTTCCATGGCAGTTTTCCCCAAGACTGTCATGCAACTTGTTGCATGATATTATATGATGATACCTTCATTAAATGTAGTTTCATTCTTACAGTGCACCATAATTGCAGATGGTATTTGCTGCTACCAGTGACTGCCCAGCTAATAGCTTATTTTCTTTGCTCCTTATATTGCAATATGGATATGATATTTTTTTTGTAGACCTGAAACAAGCTGGCTGGGATGACATAAGAGTTTACTTAAAGGAACAGGAAGCAGCATCATATACATGATAGAACTGAAGGCTAAGTTTCAGCACAGATAGATGTGAGTGGAATTCTTGTTGCCTGCCCTCATTCTCCATGAGGTCGACAGGACCAGCTATTTGCTAAGAAATGGAGTTGTTCATGTGTGTGAAAAATCTTTTTATAAAGATAAAAATCTAAGCCAGGGGTAGGCTTTGAGAGACACTTCAGTGTGAGAAACACTGTTTGCCTCAGCAGCCACACTGTGGAAGAATGTTCCATTTAAACACATGGAAAAGGTGTCCCCATTGGTTCATAATGTTATTTTCTTTAGAGCACATGGTTTTTTGTGCATGATTGTGTGTAAGACCACTTATTTCTCAGCTTCAGATTTGTACCATGGTGTGGGAGATGTTTCTATTTCCAGTAAGTTGTTAATGGATTTTGTGGTCATATATTTATTTATTTGATAATAATAATGCTTCTAAACATTAAAGATGAACATGGATAATGAGGACACCATGCTAACATGTGTAATATAGGGTACTTCAAGTACCACTATCCTTTCCTCCCATCCCTGTTACATTTGTGAATAATGTATGGGAAGTAACACTGTCAGTTAAACTGCTTATCAGCCCTGATTTTTGCATCATGGGAATTTCATGGACCCATGTACTGAAGGTTATAATAATTTGCCCAGTCTTTCTTGGAAGGTATGCTATAAGAACTCAGACAGTTAGTCATGTACAGTTCATTGATAAATGACTTTAGGTTGTCTGAATTCTTCATTTAGGACTGCTTCTCTTAAAGAACACTGAAAGCATACATTTTTACTCCACATATCAGAGTAATTCCATGTAATGGACAGCACTTCTGATTCAGTTCCCATTCGTTTTTGTTCCAGGTACAATGTGATGAGATGTGTTGAAAGTTCTTATGAGCACTAATTTGTCAGTTGGTTTTAATTTCATTACTTTTAGGAGCAATTAGTAGGAGAAAGTAATAGTTTGTCTGACCAATCTTGGAATGTATGTAGTCAGACGTTTGACAGAGATTCATTATCAGTGAATTGATAAGCATTTTGTAGTTGTCAGATTTAGTTATTACAGGGTACCTATATTTATAAATTTTAAAGATTAACATGAATTCTCAGCAGACCTACCTACAATGTGTAATAGAGGGAACTTTTGAAACCACTGGTTACCTCCCACCCCTGTTGCTTTTACAAAGAATGTTTGTGAAGAAACACTCTTGATTAGACTCTCTATGAGCTCTAATGGTAATTTTGTGGACTCAGGTATTGAGGATATTATAATTTGCAAATTTATTCAGGAACATAGTCTTTTATAGTTGGAACAGTTGGTCATGTACAGTACTACATTTGAGGGGCATTCAATAAGTAATGCAACACTTTTTTTTGCTGGTGAAATTGAGTCGAAAAACTGCAGAATTTGCTGTGGGACATAATAAAATAATGTTGTTTCAGCTATTATAGTTTAACTAATTTCTGATAGGTGGTGACACCAGACATAGCCTTTAAATTGGCATCTGTGACATAGGTGTATTCCAAGCAGAGAGCTGTCATTGAGTTTCTTCTGGTTAAAAACCAGTGCATCATGGATATTTGTAGCAACTTGCAGAATGTCTAGAGAGATGTGGCAATGGAAAAAAAGCATTTTCATTCATTGGGCAAGGCTGTCTGATGTCCCATGTGCCATCTGGCTGTACACAGCTTTGACTCCTGAAATAATGAAACTAGTGGACACTCATATTTGAGGTGATCAATGAATCACAATCAAACATCTTGCTGCACATCTGCAAGTCTTTGTTGGTGGTGCTGACACAGTCATCCAGCAGAGGCTGGATAGTGATAAATTTTTGTCAAACATCATGACAGGAGAGGAAATAGGGGTTTGTCACTTCAAATCAGAAACAAAACTGCAATCCAAGGAGTGGCACCACACCACCTCTCCTCAGAAGAAAAAGTTCAAAGCAGCTCCCTCAGCTGTTAAAGTCATGGTGACAGTGTTCTGGGGCTCTAAAGGGGTTATTATGATTGATATCCTCCCTTATGGTATAATGATCAACTCTGAAGTGTATTGTGCTAACCTCTGGAAAATGAGGAAATAACTTCAGTGTGTTTGTCACCACTAATATGCCAATGAACCTACATGACAATACAAAGCCTCACACAAGTCTGCACACCTGGAGGAGGTTATAAACCTTTATTGGGTTGTTCTCCCTCAGCCACCATATGGCCCGGATCTCACACCTTCCTACTCCCTTCCCTTTGGCCCAATGAAGGATGCACTCTGCAGGAAGCAGTACATGGATGATGGGGAGGATATTGATGCAGCATGTCATTGGCTCCAATGAAGACCAGCAGAGTGGTACCATACCAGCATACAAGCCCTCCAGTAAGTGGCATAAGACCATCACATTGAATGTAGATGATGTTGAAACATAGGATTTTGTAGCCGAAAGAGTGGGGAAGAGTATGGAATCCCCAATAAAATCAACATCCTTTAAGGAAAAAAAAATTGCATTACGTACTGAACACCCATCATAATTATTTAACTTTCAGACAGTCTGATCTTTGTGTTTACAGTTATATATTTCAACCCTTTCATGGGCCATGGTGGATGTTCTTCCCACTAAATATATTTCTTAACAACGTATATGGTCCTTGGGCTGCATACTTACCACCTACTTAGCGTCATCCCAAAGTTTTTGGGAATGCATCTTACCATCTCTGTCTATACCTGACATATATGTGGTAGTACACTGCACCAGGTGTATGAAAACTACTGCAACAACCAGTTTCTGTTTGTTGTGGGATCACTACTGTTGTTAGAAGACATTGCATCACTTCTGCAATATACATTATTGTGACCTGTATTAGCTAATACCTTTATTGTGCGATTAAGTTTCAAGGACGGTTTTCACGTTGTAGTAGGTAAACGTTAATACCAGTAACAATTATTTTTTAAATGAAGGAAAAGAAAACATAAAATAAAAACAGAATACACTGTTCATTACTTTTTATGTGTAATGGCGACACATAACAGTTCACAAAGGGAAGTGTGAAATCCATTTACCACGACAGTTTTAATACCTCACAAACACGCCATCATGCTATATGTACCACCATAGTTCTTGGTGCTAGATCACAATAACAAAATTATCAAGAAATAAATATAGTCAGCTGATCACAATTCTAACAGCATAGCAAAAAAATTATCTTCACTGGGATGCTACAAAATATGACACATCTTTTATAGCATCTCAGCACTTGCCAGCTTATGTTAGATAATGGAGAGAACTTTTGGTTCTGCAGCTATATCCATTTATTCAAGATAAAATCATGAGCGGTATGAAGACACTTGTTGATACTTCTCCTTATGGGTTCTCGTGTATCAGATGCTCTTGTCCCTGTGGCTTCTAATAGCAACTTGTAGTAGGAAGTAATATATAAACTCCAAGAGTCTTAGAATGTCTGTAAATCATTTTGATTTAATTGAAAATGGGCTATTGATGTTGTTGAAACAATGTACTCCACAGATTCTCATCAAGTACCACCTCCAACAAAAGTACAGAAATTTGCTTTGTGTGGAGAGATTGATGACAATCCGATTCCCACAGATTTTAAATTGGTCCATAATGTAGTTTCTTACTGGAATGAAAACAGGAAGTTTTCCCAACTCACCAGAATATTGCCAGAAAAATTTTGTGTAATGTCATTCAGCTCTGCATAACAGAGAAATTTTAGTTATTTATTTATTTATTGTTCCGTGGGACCAAATTAAGGAGAAGTCTCCATGGTCATGGAACGAGTCAATACATGAAATTATAACACGATATTAGAAACAGATAAAATGAAATATAAAAAAAACATATTCAGGTGACAAGTCGTAAGTTTAAATGAAGACAATCAACAATGTAACACTGGAATTTGCTTAATTTTTTAGCTCTTCCAGGAGCTCCTCGACAGAATAGAAGGAGTGAGCCATGAGGAAACTCTTCAGTTTAGACTTAAAAGAGTTTGGGCTACTGCTAAGATTTTTGAGTTCTTATGGTAGCTTATTGAAAATGGATGCAGCAGAATACTGCACTCCTTTCTGCACAAGAGTCAAGGAAGTGCATTCTACATGCAGATTTGATTTCTGTCTAGTATTAACTGAGTGAAAGCTGCTAACTCTTGGGAATAGGCTAATATTGCTAACAACAAACGACATTAAAGGAAATATATACTGTGAGGGCAATGTCAGAATTCTCAGATTTTTGAATAGGGGTCGACAAGAGGTTCTCGAACTTACACCACATATAGCTCGAACAGCCCGTTTTTGAGCCAAAAATACCCTTTTTGAATCAGAAGAATTACCCCAAAAAATAATACATACGACATAAGCGTATGAAAATATGTGAAGTCGACTACTTTTCGTGTTGAAGTGTCACTTATTTCAGATACTGTTCTAATGGTAAATAAAGCAGCATTTAGCTTCTGAACAAGATCCTGGACATGGGCTTTCCACAACAGCTTACTATCTATCCGAACGCCTAGGAATTTGAACTGTTCCGTCTCGCTTATAATATGCCCATTCTGTCTGATCAAAATATCGGTTCTTGTTGAATTGTGAGTTATAAACTGTAAAAACTGAGTCTTACTGTGATTTAGCATCAAATTATTTTCCACAAGCCATGAACTTATTTCATGAACTACATTATTTGTTACTGTTTCAATATTACACACAAGATCCTTCACTATCAAGCTGGTGTCATCAGCAAACAGAAATATTTTTGAATCACCTGTAATGCTAGAAGGCATATCATTTATATAAATAAGAAACAGCAGTGGCCCCAGCACCGACCCTAGGGGAACGCCCCACTTAACAGTGCCCCATTGGGACTGAACATCACTACCACTCTCAATATTTCGGAGAATTACCCTCTGCTTTCTGTTCTTAAAGTAAGAGGCGAACCAATTGTAAGCTACTCCCCTTACTCCATAATGGTCCAACTTCTGCAGTAATATTTTGTGGTCAACACAGTCAAAAGCCTTCGTTAAATCAAAGAAAACACCTAGCGTTTGCAACCTTTTATTTAATCCGTCCAAAACCTCACAGAGAAAAGAGAATATAGCATTTTCAGTTGTTAAACCATTTCTAAAACCAATCTGAACATTTGACAGCAAATTACGTGAATTTAAATGATGCAGTAACATTGTATATACAGCCTTCTCGATAACTTTAGCAAACACCGATGACATAGAAATAGGTCTAAAATTGTCAACATTATCAATGTCTCCCTTTTTATAAAGTGGCTTCACTACCGAGTACTTTAATTGGTCAGGAAACCGACCACTCCAAAAGGAAAAGTTACAGATATGGCTGAGAACTGGGCTAACATACATAGAACAATACTTCAGTATTCTGCTAGATACCCCGTCATATCCATGAGAGTTCTTGGTCTTTAGTGATTTAATTATTAACTCAATCTCCCTCTTGTCAATATCATGGAGGAGCATTTCAGGTAACAGTCTCGGAACACTTTTTTCTAAGAGCGCTATATGATTCCCTGTTGGGACTAGGTTTCTATTTAGTTCACCTGCTATATTCAGAAAGTGATTATTAAATACTGTACATATATGCGACTTATCAGTAACACGGACATTCCCACTACGCAGTGATTCTATATCCTCGACCTGTCTCTGCAGACCAGCAACTTCCTTTACGACTGACCATATGGTTTTAATTTTATCCTGAGACTTAGCTATTCTATCTGCATACCACATACTTTTTGCCTTCCTAATAACATTTTTAAGCACCTTACAATACTGTTTGTAATGGGCTGCTGCATTCAGATTTTGACTGTTTCTAACGTTTTGATATAATTGCCACTGTTCTACAAGATATTCTTATCCCTCTAGTCAGCCACCCAGGCTGCCTGTTTGTGCTAGTACCCTATTTTAAACGTTCTAACGGAAAGCAACTTTCAAAGAGCATGAGAAAAGTCTTGAGAAAAGCATTATATTTATCGTCTACTGTATCAGTGCTATAAACATCTTGCCACTCTTGTTCCTTTATAAGGTTTACAAAGGTCTCTATAGCAACTGGATCAGCTTTCCTGAACAGCTGATGACTATATTTAGCACGTGTTGCAGCATAAAAATCTTTTAATGTTAAAATTTGCGCATCATGATCTGAAAGGCCATTCACATTTTTGCTAACAGAATGCCCTTCTAGTAATGAAGAATGAACAAAAATGTTGTCTATGGTTGTTCTACTGTTCCCTTGCACTCTCGTTGGAAAGAATACGGTTTCCATAAGATTATACGAATTAAAGAGGTCTACTAGCATCCTCTTCCTTGCACAATCACTTATACAATTAAAATTGAAGTCACCACATATAACTATCTTTTCGTATTTCCTATAAAGTGAACCAAGAACCTCCTCTAGCTTTAGCAAAAATGTTGTGAATCGGAGTCTGGGGATCTATAAATAACAACAGTTACAAGTTTAGCTCCGTTAAATTTAACCACACCTGCACAACATTCAAACACCTTTTCAGTGCAGTACTTTGAAACATCAATTGACTCAAATGCGATGCCGTTTTTCACATACATGGCTACTCCCCCACACCGCAAAGAGCTCCTCGAAAAGCAGCCAGCCAACCTGTATCCTGGTAAAGGAAGCCTCTGAATTATCTCCTTATTTAAGAAGTGTTCAGATATACCAATAATTTCAGAGTCAACATCTATAAGCAGTTCACAAACTTTACCTCTAATACCTTGTATATTTTGATGAAATATACTAATTGCCTCATTACTCGGATACCTAAGCTTTGTCAAAAGTGATTCCCTTGTTAGAGAGACTTCCCTTAAGCAGGAATACCTATCAGCTGACTCCAGTCGAAAAAAGGTGCAGCTCTAACACCCACTACTGCAGGAATTTTCCCATGAGTGATCCCACCAACCCCACCTATGCTGTCACCTATAAGCTTTGCCAACCTCCCCTTCCCATACCTGTTGAGGTGCAGGCCGTGTCTAGTGAAACCCGTCCTGCTGATAGACTCCACCGACACCACTGAAATGTGACCCATGCTTTCTGTCATCAGCGCACCCCCAAGTCTCATGTTATTACACCTGACGGCTGTATTAAGATGAGGCAGATCGTGACGCTGAAACAGTTCCACGAAATGCACATTCGTGTTGCCAGTCTGAGTGGCTATCTTTTCCAGGTCACCATCTATGTTATACTCCCCATCCCTACCAATACTATTACCAGCCCCACCCACCAATCACTACCTGATCCTCTTTAGTAAAATCCCTACATAACCCCCCTATGTTAACAGTCACCTGAGCCAACCCTGCATTAGGCTTCACAATGCTGGTGACCTGGTACTCACTCCCCAGCACTTCCTGCAACTGCTGGCCTACACCTCTGCCATGAGAACTACCTAACAGCAGAACCTTCTTCTTCCTCTTCGACTTTGCAACTGTTCTAGGCACAGTAACTGCTGAGGTCTGCTGCATACTTCCTACATCTACAGCTACTAGAGATTCCTCTCCACTAGACTCTGACAGTTGGTCATATCTATTTAAACACCAATAGTAAAACTATCTGAAAATCTTCTTCTCCTAGCAGATCTCTTGCCAACAGCCAGCTCCCATTCCCCAACCCCCTTCTCCCTCCTCATCCTATCTAGCTTCTCCTGTGCGTTTTTCAACTGCATCTGAAGGGCACGCTCCTGCTCCTCTATCAACTTACTCTTGCTACATAACCTGCAGTTCCAGGAGAGGATCTCACCAGAATGCCCACTGGCTTCCCCACTGCATTCCCCCCCAGTGAAAATACTTCGAACAAGTCTCACACCGCAATCCACTACCTACAAACCTACGGCAAAGCCCACACTTCTCACTCATGGTAAAATTTTACTTTTTCTAAGTTCCGCTACTACAATAAGCAGATGTTAAAAACCTGACTACAATAATCACAAACTTACTCTACAAGGGAAGTAACTACTATTATTAACAGTATTAATAAACAACAAATGTGAATATAACAAAAGACTATTACAGAAAGAGAATCAAACGTCTAATGACACAGTTACGAAGCTGTAAACAGTTCCCAAAAGGTTCTTCTGAAATTATTTCACCAGAAAACACCAAGAACACCGGTTGAAGACTGCTAAAGTTCCTAAAGAAACCACTATACACAAACAATTAATTAGTACTTAGCTTTCGATGCGCCGCTACAGCTGCAACTGGTCAGCGCGGAATGTAAACACAGGCAGGATCCATCCACTTGTGCAGGATCCATTCTAAGCGCACGACCGTCACTTTTGTATCCGGACAATGTTGCGCCGTTCTCTTTTTTCACACAAGTACAGTATCAGAGAAAATGAATGAAGGAGTACGTTGTAAATATTTTTGCACAGCTTGTTTTGTTTTGTGTTCCCTGTGAATCGGTTGCCGTTATTGTATCTGTTTGTCAAGCAGCTTTCATTTATGCAGACTGTCAAATTAGTGTTGATTTATCGATGCATAATAAACGAAACTGTTTCTTAGCGAATTACTGTTGCATTGTAGACACGATGTTGGCAGTTTTATCTCACCCCTAAACATCATGTCTTGCAGTTAGTGCAGAGAAAATCGTTTAGCATGAAAACGCTTTATTTGAATAATCTGTTGACACTAAATACTACTGCGGACCTGGTTTAATGCCATACTTAAGTTTTCTTTAAGACAAAACAAAAAATTGTTTGACACGACAATAATCTGCTTCTCGGGCAAATTAGAGATTCAGTACATACTTTATGCAGTCGCAACAACACTCAAAATTTTTGTTGTTGTCCTTGTTTGTTTGAAGAAAATAAACAATTCTGCTTTTGGGCAGGTTCAGTTAGTTTTAGAATTCGGTTCTGGATGTGTCGAAAATGATTGTGTGTCAATATCTAATTTACCATACATGTATAACGACCGAGAAATACATCCGAAAAGAAGCCAGTATGTCGCTAAGAATGAAGGTATTCAAAGTGTAAATAAACGTATCTACACAGGTGTATTAGCAATTAAATGTGTATATTATAGCAGCAAATAGTATGTCAAGAAATTACGCCGAATATATTGAAGAGCAATTATTTCGCATGCACGGTAAAACGAAATTCCTCTAAGATAGAAATGTATTCTGACACCATCAGTTCGGTGGTGAACGCTTTTTAGAGTACTTAGAAAAATCTCTCTCTGACAGTGGTAGAGCTTGGTACGCAGCACGGGACGTGTCTTTGATAGGGGGAACCGGCCATCCAGTGCGGTGGGCTGCGGTGAACTGAGCAGCCCAATGCTGTGGGCTAGCAAAGCGGCCGTTCGGCTGAGGATTTCAGCACACTGACTGGGTAGCTGGGATGACTGTGCTGTGCGGCGGAACGCAGTACAACATTCTAGCTCCGACACAACGGACACCCCACAGTACCAATAGAGTAGCATTATGAATGCACAAACACTCACGCTTACATTACAGAACCGTGTACATGTCAGAATGCAAGAAACCTCAGACATTTGGAGAAGCTTCAGCTTGATACACAGAAGATCAGGAGGCTGCGAGATGTTGTGCTGTGTGGCGTGAAATGGGACAACTAGTGACAGAATTCCACGATATTAATGTAAGGCGAGGATCTATAGTATACTGTGTTTTAGTTCTATATTATTGTATGAACATTTCAAACGTGCTGGTAGATTTTTTGAGTTTTTAACTCGGGACCTAAATTCCACAACATGGTGATGAGAGAATTGTCTTTCGAAAGGCGTTATTGAGTTGTAGTTGTGACATAAATGGGATTAATGCTACCAGTTATGACTGATAAATTATAATATCCACTTTGTTATATCCATAAAACTGATGACATTAAAATAAGGTTCAGAGTTACATTTTCGCTAGGATAACAACAACACAAATCTGAAGGCTGTAAATTCAACTAAATAATTAGATATTACAATTACAAATACAATTGGAACGATCACATAGATAATGTTGTGGGTAGAGCCAACCAAAGACTGGGATTCATTGGCAGAACACTTAGAAGGTGCAGCAGGTCTACTGAAGAGACTGCTTACATCACGCTTGTCCACCCTTATCTGGAGTATTGCTGTTCGTTGTGGGATCCGCTTCAGATGGGACCGACGCATGACATCAAAAAAGTACAACGAAGGACAGCTTGTTTTGCATTATCGCGAAGTAGGGGAGATAGTGCCACAGACATGATACGTGAACTGGAGTGCAATCATTAAAACAAAAGCGTTTTTCGATGCGACGTGATATACTCATGAAATTTCAATCACCAGTTTTCTCCTCGGACTGTGAAACATTCTGTTGGCACCCACCTACATAGGGAGAAATGATCATCACGATAAAATAAGAGAAATCAGAGTTCGCCCAAAAATATTTAAGTGCTCGTTTTTCCCGCGCGCCGTTCGAGAGTGGAACGATAGAGACACAGCTTGAAGGTGGTTCATTGAACCCTCTGCCAGGCTCTTTCTATTGAATAGCAGAGTTATCACGTAGATGTAGACACACGAGTAATATCTACGTTTAATGATTTTACGAAACCAGATGCTTTAGAAAAGCAGTCGATCACAAATGGCAGCATATACATATTTTTACATGTGGTTTTAACTTTAATGAATAGAATATAGCTGGCTGTAGACACAACTAACAACTCCAATAATATTATAAATGAGCTACAGAAGTCTCAAACACTGGTACTGATAAGCATTTTATTTCTCAAATTCTATTCCGACTTTATAGTAGTTACGACACAGTTTTGGAAGAGAAGGTCGGTTAACACATCCCGCCCCAGCTTGCACAAATCGAAAAAGGTGCCTTTGTTCATATCTCCAGAACCCGCTTAGTGACAGTTGTGTCCTCCAATACTATAGCGAAATAACATCAAGAACGCCATCTTTTATCGTAAGTATGAGGTAGCAGGGAGCTCTGAATGAACCGTTGATCCTGTTTGGATAAAGTGACGCTGTAACAACGTAGTGCATTCACAGTTGTGGGAGGAGTGAGATAAAGGCTTCTTTTCGTAGTCAGAAGATGGGAACACGAGGGGACAGAAAGCTCACATACCTCTCAAGGTTAAGTCTTATGTTTCTCTCTATCTTGATTCTGTTTTCGGTCGTTATTTGGGTCTCTTCTGCGTCTTGTCCGAGACCTATCTCGCCACCCATCCCATAGGGCCCTGGTCTACCGTCCCAAAACACATCAAAATTCCCACACTACAGTGCCGTAGCACGACGCTAGAAGAGTCGAAAGAAAACAGCAAAGCCCATTGAGTAAAATCTTCTCGATTTGCAAGCTGCGTCAATTCAAATAAAACACTCAAGAATGGATAGCTGTCCCCGCAATCGTCACCAAGAGCTGAAATCACTGACTGCCAGTGTTCTGTTTGTATCCATATAATGACAGCATAGAAGGCCGGAGTGATGGATGCACGGAAGGCAAGTAGGGCAGCTCCAAGCAGCTCCATTTCACTGCAGGACTGATTGACGTCAGATGTCGCGAGGGGTCGGCACCACA
This sequence comes from Schistocerca cancellata, assembly GCF_023864275.1. Classification (NCBI taxonomy): domain Eukaryota; kingdom Metazoa; phylum Arthropoda; class Insecta; order Orthoptera; family Acrididae; genus Schistocerca; species Schistocerca cancellata. The sequence continues at coordinate 266,946,246 of NC_064629.1, forward strand.
TTTGAAACTGCCGCTCTCGCATCCCTACAAGCATCAAAACTACTCATTTGTTTTTGCTCAGTATCCAAAGTCCGTCCCCACAACCTACTAAATGTGTATCCCTCATCTCTGTGTACATTGTTGCTGCTAATTTCGGCCACTTCTTTTATAACATAATGCTAGTATGATGGTGCTTAAGCAAAAATTGACGTCTTTTCGAATTGTACATTGTACCCTTTTTCTAGGCAATGTTGATCCACGGCCGACGTCTCAAGTTTCCTTTGTTTGATATATAGTGAGTGCTGTGAACAAAGCTCAGCAACAGTGTGAATTGCTAGATTTACGTAAATGCTACCACATTTACAGGGGACACCACACATGCGAGGATATCGAAGACCTACGTTGTCTCTATCGATGGGTAACATGTCTTTTATCTTGGAGGTGTGCCGGAACAACGGTCTCAGTCCATGTCTTTTCAGCACGCATCCTACCTTGGTAGTAGTTGCTTCACAGTATGGAAGAAATGCACTTGGCTTGGTGTCTTCCGCGGTTTCACGAGACGCTTTTTGTTGGTGGCACCTCAAAGCTCTTGCAATTTCTCCGCTCCTGTAACCCTGCGTACTAACATGTTCTGGACCACTTTCTCGTGTACAGATGTTCTACTTGAACGGAAGACAAGAGGCCGGCTTGGTCATTCAATGTACAGAAAATCTACGTACACTGACAGGTACTTGAACGCCAAAGGTTTTCACAACTCTGTACGCAAGAAAGGGTCATGAACACATTAGCACACAGGGCAAAGTTTAACTCTGACGACGACTATCTAGCGTTTGAATCTCAGCATTTGAAGCGTGTGTTTAGACAAAACGGTTACAGCAAGGGAGAAATTACAAACGGTTTCAGGTTTCGCCGGCAAAAGACGCGTCGTGAATCGGCGCAAGAGGCCAAGGCAGCTGCATTCCTTCCTTACTGTACAGCAACTAGTGGCAAGAAAGAAAATTTGCTGAAGAGACATGGACAGAGGCAAGTGTTGCGGCAAGCCTCCGAGATAAAAGTATGTTACACCCCATTATAGACAACAAAAGTGTTCTAGTTCCTGGCGTGTATGTTGTCCCATGTGAAAATGGAAGCACTTAAATAAGTTATACTATTTGCACTGTTGATGAGCACTATGAGGAGCATTCATGACATATCAGACAAGGGGAACTTGAGAAATCGACAGTGGCCAAACATTGCCAGGAAAACGGGCATAAATTACGATGCGAAAGGACGGGAATTTGCCGGCCGGGGTGGCGGAGCGGTTCTAGGCGCTACAGTCTGGAACCGCGCGACCGCTACGGTCGCAGGTTCGAATCCTGCCTCGGACATGGATGTTAGAAATGTCCTTAGGCTAGTTAGGTTTAAGTAGTTCTAAGTTCTAGGGGACTGATGACCTCAGACGTTAAGTCCCATAGTACTCAGATCCATTTGAACCATTTGTAGTGCAATGACTGCAAAAAGGGTGGTGATCAGTGATTCAGGACTACAATGTGGCAAGACGGGCAGGTATTCGTCGTTCCAGAACGACTCCATATCAACAACATCGCTGAAGTAATCGAAGATTTCTGTCGAATAGACGAATGAAAACTACTGAAACATGGATAGAGGTCATGGGCAGTGTGAGAAGTGCAACAGCGAGGACGTCACCCCCCCCCCCCCCACGGCATTGTTACCATATTTATTCAAGATAGCGTATCCAAAATGGCAGCGACAGATATGGCAATGTCGCAATGACATCATGGTGGGAAGTTCAAATTTTTGGTGGTGAAAAAAGGATCCTTGGGCTACCTCCACTGACCTAAGGAAATGGTGTGAAAAAAGGTCACTTGGACTACTTCCACTAACCTAAGTCGTCCGACTGCCACCTCTTCCTTGAAATTGGCGGGAAAGGACTCAGCCTGTGCTGTGCTGCTGGATAGGATGGACACAAGTCTTTATTTTGCCTACAGTCTTAACTTAAACAATTTGAGTGGTCATAGTCAGTAGCCCCATCCAGTGTGTTCATAATGAGGCCTGGGGTCCAAGAGACCTAATACACAGTACCGCAACCAGAGGGCACTGTTGTCCTGTACGTAATGTGATCCTAGATTATGGTGCGCTACTGAAAGAATGTACTGTTTTTAGACGAAGCAAAGTTGGTGAAGTGCTGAAGTAGATGTCTGGAAAACGTTTCACCTATAACGTTAAAAATGAAATACCACAGATTTGGATTTGCTTTTTTTTATATGCAACTCTTCTTGTTGATGGGAAATTACTGGTTAAAACATTTGTTTATGTCAAATTGTAAGTCTCGCATCACAGCCTGATGATGATGAGGCCATCTTTTCGTGATGGGTCAAAGTTAGGTTATTCACTGCCCATTTGGAAAATTTTCAGTGAATTAACAGTGCGAATTGCGATTGGTAACTGAAGGAAGCAGAAATTAGCAGTATTAAATTATCTTCATGTTTCGCAATGCGTATCTCCACACCACTGAGAGGTGAGTGCTGCATTTAACATTCAGACTGAAAAAAAGTGACCTGGCTGGGAACCCATCCCAAAGCTTTCCTGTTTCAATCCACACGCACTTCTTCTGGACGAACACACTCGATCCAAATTAAGCCCTACTCACTGGGTTCTTGGGGCACTGCTGCTCTCTCGACATACGGCAGCTGATCGCTAGGTGGGAATGACATCATTTTCACATCTTAGCTTTAACTCACCAGATTTCAGCCGATTTGTGCGAAATATTTATAAACTTTGTACAAGAACCTATCTTGCAAATCAGTGTATCAATTAGTTAAAACTGAATCACAATCTCCACAGCATTTCCTGAGATTAGCCTGCATATACAGATGGACGCCATCAAGCGACTTCGGTCTGTATGTACAGAGATTGTAACGAAATTATCTTTCCATGACGATTCCAAAAGACAGAATTGTTTCGTAACTCTCACTGGAAAGTTTAAATTCATAATGTTAGCCGAATTGCCGACTAAGCCGATTGTGTAAGTGAGAGACAGAAAACTTTCTTGTGTGGAATGCATGTGCTGTTACTCAAAAAAATGTGTGTGAAATCTTATGGGACTTAACTGCTAAGGTCACCAGCCCCTAAGCTTACACACTACTTAAACTAAATTATCCAAAGGACAAACACACACACACCCATGCCCGAAGGAGGACTCGAACCTCCGCCGGGACCAGCCGGCTGTTGCTCAGACAGTATTTGTAGGCCCTTTTGAAGTTATTTCAGCCCTTCATGGAACACAAGCGCTGCGCCCTATATCAAATTGCTCGTCTAGACTTAACCTACTAACAGTCAGACGACGACGTTTTAGTACCATCTCCATTATCTCTTAACACTATATTTAGAACTTAAGCTTTCTTTTCGCAGCCTTCTGTTGCTACATCAGACACGTCAACAAATGACAGCGCAGAAACCTTCGACACGCTTAGCGATTCTACGTAGCACCAGAATTTTCCCGTTTGCTCGGCAACAATTTTGGCTACTGTATGTAGTTGTATGCTTGGCCCATCATTCATGTTACACACGCACAAAGTTTACTAACTTTTACCTGTTGCCGTTTGCGCTTCCTTTTTTGAAACTTGAGTGCAACATTATTTAAGAGGAACTCAGGCAACGGTTTATTTGCTCTTCTAGCAAAAAATTATTAACTTTAGTAACCATTGTCGCTATGGTAATATCGTAATCACACTACCGATAAGGTCAGACGTGCTTGTGGCTACAAGGTCTAAAATATTTCTGGGCTGTCGAAGTAGTTGCTCCAGACAGTTTTTGGAAACTGTGTTCAAAAGTAATACACAAGGCTACGTATTCCTACCACCTGCGATGAATCTATAGCCCTTTCAATTTGTCCTTGTTAGGTTACAGTAGCCTCCAATCTGTACTAAGTGCTCTGGGTATTTGTGCACTACTGAGCGTAGAATTTCTTTGAATGATTCTACAACTGTCACCGTGGAAACGTGTGGTCGGCAACAACATCCGGTAATGAACTTGATTTCACCTGGTCGTGTTACACACGTCCAGATACCTTCACCAACTCAAGTTCGACCTCGACAGACACAAGTTTTTTCAACTGCAAGGAAGACTCCGCCATCTATGCCGTCAAAGTTTAGGCTGTTAACGGTATACGTTCCATGAGTCACTAAATATTTTAGTGATGTCTCGTTTGGGTTTCATCCAGCTCTCGGGTCTGGGGGTATTATGATGTAAATTCAGGAGCTTCGTTACGAATGCCAAGACAATTTAGTGTATAATTTTGACAGTCAAACTGTCTTTACTTTGTACGCGGTCTGATTTCGCTCTCTACTTATTTACAGGCCAGCGTTGATCAGAGAATCGCAAAGTATCGTCTAGTGCAAAAAAAAAGAAGAATATAAATCGCGTGTGCACTCCACAAGTAGTCTACTACTGGAGTAGCTCCTCCTTTTGTGTAATTCACCACTGACCTGTCAAGGAGAGTCCTACAGTTCTCCCCCCCCCCCCCCCCCATACCCCCAGGTCCAGATAGCTGATTCCTTCTCGCTGTTAACTGATACGAAAAGTTCGGTTTTGTTAGTTTCTAGAAGGTCTGAGACGTTGTCCTCTTGCGTTCCTTCTTCAACTACCTGCTGGACAAGACATTGAAATCAAACCCACATGAATCCCTTTTCTGGCACCTGTCTGAAACGCGTCAGTCTCCCTTTCTGTATGTAAAATGTGGCAGTGTCCCACCATTACAACTCCATGAATAGAAAACTTACTCGTGATGTAACTCTGAAGCTTTCTGCTGCCACTATTTCTGAGGCAGGTGGTCTATAATAGCTTCCGCTGACCCTCTTTTATCAACTTTTGATCCTTACGTTTATCCAGACAAATTCACATTGTGTGTCTGTAATGACATCACTAGATGCTATCAAATTCTTTACTGCAGTTTGCAGTAAATATGGCGCCACCGTTGGCATCTAACCTAACCTTGAGATATATATCCCATTCGGAATTCAGAATTTAGGTACTGTTCACTACTGGTTTCATCAGACTTTCGATTCTTAATGCCATCTGGGCATCATTACATTTAATAAACGATACTAATTCTGTAACCTTACCGCGGAAGTTCATATCGTATTGATCTTGTCCATTTCTGATCTGAGAGGACTATGAGATAGATGTGGTTGACCTATCTTCGAAATCGTAAGGGAATTCATCACTGAGTAGAACTGAACAGTGTCTGTACAATTGTTTTTAGTAGTGTTTTTCGATCGTCCTTATGTTGTGTGTTAATTTTGCTATGTAGTTTTCCGCCGTTGTAATGGGTACAGTTATGAATATTACTCCTGATATTAATACAGATTGCTGAGAAGTGTAATTCGGGCACGATCATCTTAGAACTGTCATGTGTCAGTGATATTTTTAAAATAATTCATTTCACAAGTTAACACTTAAATTTGTTAAAGTAAAGTTGTTTTCATCATCTTAGTTTTGTAAGTGCACTACGTATGTTTTTTTTCTGTAATTTACATGGTGTCTCTCAAAAGCGATACATGTAGTTACCTAGTAACAAAGCCGCCCGTTAACATAGAAATCGGAAGAATTTAATAAATCCTCAGGCGTGTCGACGAACGAAGGACGCAACCAAAAGGAGGACCTGGTGTGTGTCCGGGATGCCCTCATTGTATGGGAAATAGAGATCAGATGATCTAGTTGCCGTTTAGTGAAACAGAAGGATATTTTGATTTTCAGTCATACAAAGTTAAAGGGATACTCACTATCGGTTATCGCCCATTCCTATTTTAGCGAATACCATCTACTTTACGTTGTTGGCCTCACTAGAAATGAGTTGTTGTTTTGTTAATAGGCCCCTAATTGTGGATAAGTCTTTAAAAACAAAGCGGATTAAAACCGAGTTTGACTCGTTCGCTACCATTATGGGAAGTTAGAAATATGTACGCACTACTATAATAGCGCTATTATCTATGTATAACAGTTTAACGTTAACACTCGACTCGTTATTTGGAGACTGATAGAACTTTTGGGTTACAATATTTCAAAATTTCACGCGGCAGCGGAACAGTAAAATCCTTACGAATAACATGAAATTAAATTCAGTACATAAAAGTACATGTGGATTTGCCTGTGTTGCCCAAAAATCGCGTTGACCAACACAAATATCGCTCTAAAAATAACGGTTGCATTTCTTGAAGAAATTTGCTCAAGTTTCTACCATTAGCAGCCCAAAAGGCAAAATATCACCCATTGCAGCCACCTGGGCGGTAACCAATTATGAAAATCAGTTCCGATATGGAAATATCGGGAGGGGTTTGTGGAGAGCGGAGGATGTATGTGATGACAGCACTTTCTATAGTTCTTTTCTAATAGATTTTATCAGTGGGCTCTTGAATTCTTCTGAGCCGACTGAGCCCTGGATACCCCCTCGCACAACTTTCGTGAGACATCCGTTTATGCTCTTGTACTTGTAATGACACAATAACTGGAATACTTGATCACTTAAGGAAATTGAAGAATTTTATTGAAATGAAAGACACTTTCAACAAAATATGAGATTCAGTCGAGGAGTTTGGGATGTTTTGATGTGCTGAAGGAACTCTGACCTGGTTTCAGACAAGCCACAAATTTAAATACAAGATTGTAGTAGGAGAAAGATAGTTGTTGCCAAAAGAGATTTGAATCCGTTTATCTTTATACGTAATTCAGCGCAATGTTAAAATTATTCTGCGTTAAGAAAGTGATCATTATATAAGAAGACCGAGATGTGTTGTGTTAGCAAACTGACAATGAATTATATGGGAATTTTAATTCGTTTGGCAGTAGGCTGAAGTTATCATATATATGTATATACTTGATTTGCGGTTTGCTTTTTCTTCATATATGAAACCAAACTCTTTAACAGATTGGACCTCCCCTTCTGCAAAATCCTGGTCAAGTCCTTGAACGAACTCGTTCAGTATAGAGGGGGACTGACGATCGTTACCTAGCCCTTTTTCCATTTCGTCATATGAGCAGACGCCGTTGGTATTTGTGTGTCGTCAGTACTTCAGGCGAAATCATTAAAAAAAAAATCTGTCATACACCCGCACGGTTGTCGTCGATGGTTATTAATGGCTTGTCGAAGACATGTGTGTTTTGAATCGTGCTCCGACTAGCACAATAATGAATCGAATGGATCGCCCGACTAGGCAAACCGTGGACCTGAACAGAATGGGAAACAACGTCGTCTTTACGTCCAAGAAAGAATGAAAGGAGGTATAAATCAACTGTGTTCAACTATTGATACACGTAGAGCTCCGTTACACGCTGCTCGAATAAACAGTCTTTCAAATGACTATCAACCTCGTCCAAGGCAGAGACTTAATGTAATTCGTTTCTTAGTCTGCGGTGGCTGTAAATTCGAAAGGTAACAGCAGTAACAGTTTTATTTACCTGTGTCCCTCATTTGCAGGGGTAGTGGACGTTTCATAGTATTATGTATAAGAACCAAAATAACATAATTCGATTGCATAAATGCTTGTACTACTGAAAAACTATTTTTTGAAGAACAAAATCCCAGTCTGTTTAAATCACCACAACCTCGTTGGATTGATGTTCCCAGTCTGTGAATGTGCCGACTGATACTACCGGATTTTAGTTAGTGCGTCCGTCAGAACACATGTGGTCTTGTTACTTATATCACTCTTTTCTAACATTATGCACCACATATTCCCAGAATTACATATTAGGCCTTCCATGAACTTGTAGAACTTTAAACTAGTAGCATGAGGACAATGTTATCTTTAATAACGAACACAGGAGCATGTAAATTATTGAATTACTGAATGATGATAAAATATATCAATGTATAATCGAAATATTTATAAGAAGAGATCATTTGACACACATAAAGAACGAATTACTATTGGCTAGGATAAGATGAAGGGTTTGGCCATATGATGTGGCTGGGGTGTGGTCTGGGCGGCGCGAACGTTACTTCCTCCTTCCTTGTTCTGTTCTCCTAGTGCAGAACGGAATCGTTTCGGTACACATAGGGCTGGGCATCAAGTTCAGTTGTCAACTGCAAAAAAGTTGCGTAGTTAACGTTATGCTCGTTTTTCTGTATTCTACGGCTATTGGCTAAAATAACGAGGGGCTATACACAAGGCGTGGCCAGGGCGTGGTCTGGTCGGCGCCAACGTCCGCTACCTCCTTCCGCATTCTGTTATCCTAATACAGAGCGGAATCGTTTCGGGTACACGTCACTGTGGGCGCCATGTTTAATTGTCAAATGAAAAAAAATAAAAAATGCGTAGTTAGCTTTTTGTTCGTTTTTCTGCAACCTACGGCTATTGGCTAAGATAATGAGGGGATGTACACAAGGCGTGGCCAGGGCGTCATCTGGGTGGGGCAAACGTCCGATTCCTCCTTCCGCATTCTGTTTCTCGTAGTGCAGAGCGGAATCGTCCGGGATACACATCGCGGTGAACATCAACGTTTAACTGTCAACTGGAAAAAAAAAATGTTGCTTAGTTACATTTTTGTTCGTTTTTCTGCATTCTGTTACCATTGGCTAAACTAACACTACTGTGGCCCACATGGTGTAGAGAGGGCCTACAGTCTGGGCAGCAACATGCTTGTCGTATAAATATACATAAATGATTAACTAGTTAATATAAGTAATACATTCATGAAGCATTAAAGTACTTCATACCAAATATGTCCAAAACACCTGAATTGCGTTTCACCTGATTTGCACGAAGCCTACATAATGTAGCTGTACTCCAGAACAGGGCGGATAAACGCGGTGTAAGCTGTCTCTTTAGTAGATCTGATGTACCTTCTAATTGTTCTGTCAATGAATCACAGTCTTCGGTTCGCTCTACCCACAATATTATCTATGTGATCGTTGCCATGTACGTTATTCGTAATTGTAATCCCTAAGTATTTAATTGAATTTACAGCCTTCAGATTTGTGTGACTTATCACGTAATCGAAATTTAGCAGATTTCTTTTAGTACTCATGTGAATAACTTCACACTTTTCTTTATTCAGGGTCAGGTGCCACTTTTCGCACCAGACAGATGTCTTATCTAAATCATTTTGCAATTTGTTTTGGTCATCTGATGACTTTAAAAGACGGTAAATGACAGCATCATCTGCAAATAAACTAAGAACGTTACTCAGATTGTCTCCTATGTCATTAAGATAGATCAGGAACAAAAGAGTGCCTGTAACACTTCCTTGGGGAACGCCGGATATTACTTCTGTTTTACTCGCTGACTTTCCGTCTGCCGTCCGGGGTGGCCGAGTGGTTCTATGCGCTACAGTCTGGAACCGTGCGACCGCTACGGTCGCAGGTTCGAATCCTGCCTCGGGCATGGATGTGTGTGATGTCCTTAGGTTAGTTAGGTTTACGTAGTTCTAAGTTCTAGGGGAGTGATGACCTCAGAAGTTAAGTCCCATAGTGCTCAGAGCCATTTGGACTTTCCGTCTACTACTACGAACTGTGACCTCTCTGACAGGAAATCACAAATCCAGTCGCACAGCTGAGGCTATATTCCATAGGCAGGCAGTTTGGTCAGAAAACGCTTGTGAGGAACGGTGTCGAAAGTCTTCTGGAAATCTAGAAATATTGAATCAGTTTGACATCCCCTGTCAATAGCACTCGTTATTTCATGAGTATAGAGAGGTAGTTGTGTTTCACAAGAAGAATACGTGCTGACTATGTGTCAATAAATCGTTTTCTACTTTATGCTTCATAATGTTCGAACACGGTATACGTTCCAAAACCCTACTGCAAATCGACGTTAGCGATATGGGCCTGTAATTCAGCGGATTACTCCTATTTCCCTTTTTCGGTATTGGTGTGACTTCAGCAGTTCTCCAGTTCTTAGGGATGGATCTTTCTGTGAGCGAGCGGTTTTATATAATTGCTAAATATGGAGCTATTGTAAGAGCATATTCTGAAAGGACTGGTATACAATCTGAACCGGAGGTCTTGCCTTTATTAAGTGATTTAAGCTGATTTGCTACACGGAGGACATATACTTCTATGTTTCTCATCTTGGCAGTTGTTCTAGATTGAAATTCAAGAATATTTACTTCGTCATCTTTGGTGAAGGAGTTCCGGAAAACCGTGTTTAATAACGTTGCTTTATCGGCACTGTCATCAGTGACTTCACTGTTGTTATCGTGCAGTGAAGGTATTGATTGCGTCTTGCCACTGGTGTGTTTTATGTATGGCCAGAATCTCTTTGGATTTTCTGCCAGATATCGGGACAGAATTTCATTGTGGAAATTATTAAAAGCATCTCGGATTGAAGTATGCGCTGTATTTCGAATCTCTGCTAAACTTTTCCAATACTGGGGATTTTGCATTCTTTTAAATTTGGCATGCTTCTTTCGTTACTTCTGCAACAGCAATCTGACCCGTTTTGTCTACTATGAGGAATCAGTACCATAACTTATTAATTAATTTGGCATGTATTTCTCAATTTCCGTCGATACAATCTCTTTGAAACCATTCCACATGTTTTCTACACTTACATGATCAGATCGGAAGGACTGTAGACTGTCTCTTAAAAAGGCGTTAAGAGCATTTTTATCAGCTTTTCTAAATACTTATGCCTTGCGTTTCTTTTTGATGGTTGTAAGTGTTACGATATTCAGCCTAGCAGGAACTGCCTTGTGATCGCTAATCCCTGCATTCGTCACGATACTCCCTATTTGTCCAGGATTATTTGTTGCTAAGAGGTCAAATATACTTTCGCAACTATATACGCTTCGAGTGGGTTCATGAACTAATTGTTCAAATAATTTTCTGAGAAAGCATTCAGTACGATTTCGGATGACGTTTTATGCCTGCAGCCGGTTTTAAACGTACAATTTTTCCAGCATATAGATTGAAGTCACCACCGACTGTAATTGAATGAGTGAGGTACCTATTTGAAATGAGACTCAAGTTTTCTTTGAACTGTTCAGCAACTATACCTTCTGAGTCGGGAGGTCAGTAAAACGATCCAATTAACAGTTTAGTGCGATTGTCAAGCATAACTTCTACCCAAACTATTTCGCAGGAACTATCTACTTCAATTTCACTACAAGGTAAACTAATAATGACAGCAATAAATACTCAACAACCAACTGTATTTAATCTATCCTATCTGAACACTGTTAGATCGTTTGAAAAAATTTCGGCTACACCTATTTCTGGCTCTAGCCAGCTTGCTGTAACTATTACTATTTGATCTTTCTATTAAGGGTTGGAGCTCTTGTTGTTTACCAACACAGCTACGACGTTTACAACTGCAATACCGATCGTTTCTACAAATACCTTAGTGTGCTTTACCTGCCCTGGACGGACGCTCTTTCTGGGGTTTCCTGAGACCCTCTAAAAAAAAAAAAAACCATAGTCCCTTCCAAGCAACCCCCGCTACCCGTGTAGCCACTTCCTGTGTGTAGTGGACGCCTGACATATTAAGCGGAATCCGGAAACCCACCACCCAAGGCGCAAGTCAAGGAATCTGCAGCCCAAATGGTCACAGAACCGCCTGAGCCTCTGATTCAGACCCTCCATCCAGCTCTGCACCACAGTCAGTTCTATCGACGATGCTGCAGACGGTGAGCTCTGCCTTAATCTCGGAAGCAAGACTGGCAGCCTTTACCATTTCAACTAGCTGCCCATAACCAGAGAGAATCTTCTCCAATCCAAAGTCATGGGTACCGACATGAGCCACCACCTGCAGTTGGCTACACAGTATACTCTTCATGGCATCCGGAAGCACCTTTTCCACACCGGTATGCACACAGAGTGCACACTGACTTCTTTCCCCTCTTTGGCAGCCATGTTCCTGAGGGGCCCGATTATGCGCCTATCGTTAGAGATCCCAGCTACCAGCTAACCCACTTTCTGTTAATTCTCAGACCTTGCGGGATGAGAAGCTTCCTCTGGAACAGTGTGAACGACTGCATCATGCCTTGAGACTTTGTCAGCCACAGATAACGCCTGAAATCTGTTCGTCAAACGAATCGAGGAGGCCCTACAATCGGCTCCTCAGAAAGTCTTTCGCTGCCTGACAGGCTTTGGATTGATCTCCTACTCGACCTGCAGTGCAGGCAGTACCTGGGGTGGCCACAGCAGTGGACCGATTGGGGGACACGTGGGACATGGTTGATGTCCCCCCCCCCCCCCACCCCGCTGATGCCACTTGACAGCAGCCTCAAGCAGTGTGACAAAGCCAACAGAGCCTGCAGCTGTGAGCGGAGAGTCAGAAACTCACCTCGCATCTGTACACAACATTGACAATTCCTATCCATTACTGAGCTCTCTCCTGTTTAAAGCTCTTAAAAATGTGTAACAAACGAACGGTGTACTCGACTTATTAGCAGCAGGAAGCAGGAATTCGAAGTGCTCTCTCGACACTAAGCTACACTAACCAAAACAAACAAAACATATACGATACGAGGGTCGCTAACAACGGCGGTACTGTACGCTACTCTGCTATTGAAATAAAAGGTTGTGACTAGTAAGCACTCAAGCCAGCAAGGAATTACAAAAATAAACTAGTAACTACACAGGTATCTGTAAATAAGTAGCTCCTGTTGGAAGCTCGTAAAAAATATATAACAAACGAACAGTGTACTCTCCTTATTGGCAGCCGGAAGTCGCGGTGCTCTATCACTGACGGTCTACCACATGAAGAGACTTTAAAACTGAAGAATGTTTATCGCCAATAGTTCTGTGTGCAATTGATAAGAATTGTAACGAAACCATGAACATATTTGTTCTGAACCAAGGTTCGAATCCGTATATGTGCCTTTCTTTGAGATCTAGAGGGTTTTGCAATTTTGCAGAAAACAACAAAATGATCGAACTATGTCGCTCCGTGTGGGTCTCATACCACGAAAAAAAAAAAATCTCAATTCGAATTCCAGTCCAGCATCAAAGTTTTCAGTCTCAGTTTCAAATAAAATAAGAAGCCTGAGACCTTAAATGACAATTGACTCATTAAATAAAATAAAGTTTCTAGTGCAAGGAAGCTCACTGACGAAACAATTTCTGTTTGCCGCGACTTCCGCCTCTGTTATGACCAAACCTAAACCGACTATGCCCCAGATGGTAGATAATGGATATGATGTTTGTAGTGAAAATTCTTAACTACGGTGCAACTTAACGTTCTTCACTTATCACTACTACAGGTGGAGGAGATCTGTTCCTTTGAGTTTAAAACAAATGCTAGAAGTAAAAATCTAACCGATACCTCGCAACTATGAAACTGAAAGTCACTCGTCAAGACTACTGAAGCCCACTTTTGCTACATTCATTGTTGTGTCTAGCGTAATAGGCGCTTAGCTTACAAATGAGACACTGTGAAAAAATTCATTTCTCTATTAACTAATTAATTATCAGCAGGCTTCTAACACGGAAATTATACTAGTCTCAAGTTAGCAGGATGTAGAGACGCTTTTTGGTATCATAGCCTCGATTCGAAGCCATTTTGAAATTTTAACTGTTTCAAGAAATTTCTTAGGTCGACATATACCATTGCACAGTATAAAGTAGGCAAATACGTCTATTATTACTGCCGTTATCGCTATTAAATTTTTAATTCTGCTGCTGCTGTCCGCGTGCTTGAGAAATAATGTAATGTTTTTTGGTAATTTTTAGACGCAGTTCCCAAAAAATAGTTGAATATTTAGTTCGCAAATTGCGTTGCATTACTTCAATAACTTGCGTTTAGCAGCGACGCTTGTAAATCGCTAAGACTGGCAGTAAACGCCACTTTCAAAGCCAGAGGATTTTCGTATTTTCTGTTAATTCATATCTTCTGTTCATTATTTCCATTTCGTCGAAGCCACCTATTTCAAATAGAGGAAAGAAAAAAATACTGCGGAAGATCAACAGTTTTTCGTTGTAATACACTCATTCTACGTGGCCCAAGTTCACATTTTCGCAGAATTACTCTTATTGTAATATCACTTCAACACTGCAGAAAAATATTTCATCGTGGCAAAACTCACATCCGACTCAGAGGGCTTATACTTAGTAGCCAACCTGAAAGTCTAGCTCTGTGGAACACCAGTTTCAGTAAAGTGCTGTTGCGAAGACTGTTTAGGACTGGTCTTTCTCACCGGGAAATACGTAATTGATTTATTCGACTCCATAGGTATACTGCAACAGTAATTCCGTGTGCAAGCAATGCATACGAACTGCAGTATTAAATTGTGCCATGGCCTCCATTTCTATAAATTCCTGACCTAAACTGGCTCCGCGTCATTTCAAACGCCAGTTACTGCAACGTCTTACTGACAGCGACAGGTGTGCGTACTACAGAATTCGTAGTTTCTTTCATGTGATTTTGCAATGACTGAAATAAAAGTCGCATGACCGCAACATTAGGGGCTACATTTCGTTGTTCCTTTCGTTCTGGGAGATGAGTATTCTGGGTAGTAATCTTTTCCCATTCTAACCAGCGAAATGCAGAAAAATGTGGCCAGTAATCGCTTCACAAACTGCTATTTAGTGCTGTTAAGATGATTTATTTTAACTTTGTTGTAGGTGAAGAAATTTAGTTTAATCTTAAAACAAATTAAGCAGGAACACTCGCAAATTTACCGAATAAAAAAGGTTATTGTCCAGGTAGGAAAAGGTTTGGGAAATAAAATTTGCACATGAAACTTTCTGGAAAATTAAAACCGTGTGCCGGACCGAAACACGAACTCGGTATCACACGGCGTATTCCTGAAACTGTGGAAATCATAAGTTGAATCTGAGTTTAACCTCTTAAGGTATTGCACAGCTAAAAATACAAAACGATCAATAATAAAAAATACTCCAGCCAGAGCAACATGATCTGCACCACAACGTGAATCTACATTTTACCTGCAATGACTGGGAACGGTGTCATTATTATCACTACGTATGATGTGTAGAGACACATACATTTACATCATCCTCTAAACAATACTTACAATGAAACTAATTTATTAAATCTTTTTTCAAAGCGTGTAATCGGGAATGATTCTGACTTCTTAGGCGAAGAAAGTGCTCTTCTCCCTCTACTGCACTTCGCTTCCTCCTGCCCTGTCATGGGTTCTTACTTGCTTAATCTCACTGTTGGAGGAATTTCATAAACGACGCATTCTTGCGCTTTGTGAAGATAGATACTGTATCAGCACCATTTCTTTGCCGTAGGATACACCAATTCGACGATACCATGCTTGGTGAAGAGGGTGGCGGAGGAAAGCAACGTCAACCATCTTTGTCTCCCTGGACGTAAACAGGCTACCACGGAGGACCAAGACTATAGTGTACTCCACTGCAGTGATGAATACCCTTTCACAACTAGCACAGAAATAAGGAACATCCTCCAGCTAAGTGAGAGTAGGTCACCATCCGTCGTCGTCTCAACGAGAACGGGAGGTATGGACGATAATCGGCGAAGGTATGACCAAACTGCTGTCACAGTTTGGGGTTGGATATCAGCTATTGGTTGCGGCGTTATGTGGCAATAGATCGTCCGTTTTCTAGTTATTACTGCTGCGAAATACTGTATAACGTAATGCTTCCTTCTGTTCGTCAGAGATTTTCGGAGGCTGAATAATGTTCCAACAGTGTAAAACACTAGTTTCAAATGAATGTAGACGTTGGGCTGTAGGACTGGCCTCCAACGCTGCAGACCTCAGTCCCATAGAGCATGTATGGACAAAGACGCAGAAAATTATTGGGAGCGGAAGACCAGCACCGACTACGATGCCGGAACTGTCCGAAACAATTCATGACGCGAGGGAAGTGTTGTCACAGAAAAACAGACTCGTCCGGAAACTTATGCCTCCATTCTCTGGCAGCTAAATGCCGTTGTATAGGAGGGGGAAAACTGAGCACGGTACTGAATTATTGTGTTGCTATCGAGAAAATTTTGTTTACGGAAAATGAACGTTTTGTACTCCCTCGAAGAAGAGGGAAATTCATTTGTCTTAGCTCTCTCTCTTTCTCTATCTTTCTTTCTGCCCCCCCCACCCTCTCTCTTCCCCTCCCCCTCTATATCTCTCTTTTTTTTTTCAATACACTTTTGATTTCAAATTTTTTTACGAGCATTGATCAAAAAGACTGAGAGAAACATTAAACTATTTTTGTTTTGTCCCATGACACATGACGTCAGTGTTGATGAAGGCATCAAAGAGAAAGTACTTAGTGGTTTTTTCGTCGAGAAAAAGTATCATTTTAGTTTGTGTTCTCTTTATCTACATGCAGGCAGAATAACAGAAAAAAAGGTTCAAATGGCTCTGAGCACTATGGGACTCAACATCTTAGGTCATAAGTCCCCTAGAACTTAGAACTACTTAGAACTACTTAAACCTAACTAACCTAAGGACATCACACACACCCATGCCCGAGGCAGGATTCGAACCTGCGACCGTAGCATTCCAGCGGTTCTGGACTGCAGTGCCAGAACCGCTAGACCACCGCGGCCGGCAGGCAGAATAACAATACCGACGAAAGCTCAAAGGAGATATCATTTCCATTTAACGCCAAACTCAAATCACAATGCATGCGGAGAAAGAGTGATGCAAGACCAGCGGGTAGACGTAAAGTCGAGCATTAAATAATAACTATTACCACGAATTAAAAATCATGAGAATAACAGGATTCGCATCATTTACCTGCATAGTAGGAACTGATCGCCTAAAGCACTATGTCATTCTACCAATAGCTTAAGTTTCATTTACGAAATGGTATAATATGGTTTGTGATGTCACACATTTTCCACGAAAAAGAAATGAAGCAACGAGTGAAAGTGGCGCAGGGCGTCTTCGACGGAAATGCAGACTGTTCATCTGACTTTGAATTGTGTGAACGGAGCTATGAAGAATATAAGCTAACTGAAAGTGACACGAAGGGTGTTCTGTTAGGTCTTATCAAAGCTGCTTAATTTGGAGATCTTGCATGTTGCAAAGTGTGAGAAACTTAATAGCTGCCAACGCAAATGCCACACAGTTTCGACACGGTGATAGCAGCGTTACTCGTGTGGAATCTGTTCGTGCAGAAAATGGTGTGAGAGACTCTTAAGCATATATTTTGTCATCATGATTGAAATGTACCAGAAAATGCCGTTGAATTTGTCACTTACGATATCTATCTTACGACGAAAGTTTTGATGAAATGAAAGAAAACTGTTTGTTTCAGGCCTAGTTTTGAAATGATTCCAGTATATCACAGAGTAATCAAAATGTATATTTACAACGAAATGTATCTCTTCTGATACAGATGCAAAAAGAAAAATATTAAAAGCCTTTCTTGACTCGGAACTTCACATTATTCGTAGCATACATAGGCTCATCGTGGATTTTGTGTTTTGCAATCGATGCTCTGTGGTTGTCTCTTTGTTTGTGCGCCTATCATCCATGGAGAGTGTTACTGAAATCGATCTCAAAAAATATTTTCCAAGTCAATTATTGTAAAAAAGGTGTCTTACCTACTCATATATTTTACAGTGCAAATACTGGAGATGTTCTAAAAATGTGCAACAAGTCTGGCAATGATCTTTGTAGTTTCAGTAGCTTAAGACAGAAAAACACGTAATAATTGAGATAGTTAATCATTTGTGTTGTTTAATTTGCAGTCATTGCACCTGAGTGTTGCTAGTACCAACACTCTAGTCCCTAAACCCAGCTACAGAAACTCAGATAAGACTCACTGACATTTTCTTTGGGTATTTCAGCACCCGGTCGCCACGTCTTCGAGTCCTCGCAACGTCGGTATACGCCCTGCTAGAAGTATAACTGAATCTTGTCAACAATGCAGGGTTTGGCAACGACGAGTTTCTTACTGGATGACGCAGAATTAGCATATAAATTTAATTTTATATATTTGCATTATTTCCATTAAACAATCTGAGTGATTTTTCACATAAGCTGTGAAATAAAGTTATCAATATAAGGTTCTGAGCCCAATAAAATCATTCGACGTCGAAATTCTAATTAATCTCATAGCGTACGTTGCTACCGTATGTGTCCTAGCCAGCACTGGAACAAAACGGGTTAGCTCAACGTTGCAGTACGCGAGGAAACCTGGTCTGTAAAGTGGGGGCTGCATTTGTTCCCCCTTCCAGTCTCGCTGAACTACACATTATTACCCATTTAGTGACAGAGCTACAAGCAGTCTGATCAGTAATCAATACGGAAATTTCGTTTGTTTTATTTACGAAATTTTTATTTATGAAATGCACATTTCGATACTACTTCATTGTGACACAACACAGCAAGTAAACTGTTTCTAAATCCAGAATGAGTAATATCTTTCTAATTTGTGGTGATTAGGCACGCTCCTGTTACAGATACCTTATGTTTTATTGAAATAGACTTCCATCTTACGGATATCGTGGTAATATGAATTTCATGTGAATTAGCACGGCACATATTTTAAAAGCGTTTCCCGTTACTTAATTGAACACAGTAGGAAATATTAGTCCGCAGTTCGTGGTCTCGCGGTAGCGTTCTCGCTTCCAGAGCACGGGGTCCCGGGTTCGATTCCCGGCGATGTTAGGGATTTTCACCTGCCTCGAGATGACTGGGTGTTGTTGTGTCGTCTTCATCATCATCATTCATCCTCATTACAGTCGGAGGAAGGCAATGGCAAACCACCTCCACTAGGACCTAGTACGGCGTGCGGGTCTCCCACATCGTTCCCGTACGCTCTGTAAAGGAGTATGGGACTTCATCATCATCATCATCAGGAAATATTTGAGGGAAATTAATCATCAACAGTATCTTCTCTCGCTTTGTTTAAAATGGTCTTAAACGCTAAGGCAGTTTACCAATTCCCTGCCTGCAGCAACCTAATGGATCTCAGTTAAAGATGTTGTCAAACCAGAGAGAACTGTTTATCGATATGGCGCTAGGAAGGTAAACATTTGAGGGGGAAGGTCTGAAGAATAAGTGCGTGAGGGATCACTTTTGAAACTCCTGGATAGTTTTGTTAGTAAAGCCGGCAGAGCGCGTTATCGTGTAATACCAAGAAGTGTGGAACTTTGTACGTCGTTTTTTCTTACACAGCGATCGATACGTGTTTTAGTCGTTGGCAAAAAATACCAGCTGCGGTATAATCAACGCTAGGGAGGTTTTCAGAATGCACCACAGAGTTTCCGAGTCACCAAAGGCAAAATATTATGTCCACACTGCCATTTTATCGAGTTTTTGTTTTAGGGCTCGGTCATTAATTCTTCTTAAGATGTTTTTGTAAAGGCATTATAACGAGTAACTAGTAAGAATATTGCGTTGGAATCCTCACTGAGCCAGCTAATGACGATCAATCAAAAATGCATTAATAGTCAACGCTTTCGTTGTCTTACTATAGAGCATACGGTACCCCTGCTCCCGACTTTTGAACCTTATCTACTGAGTGAAAATGTCGCACGACGGTAAAATGGTCGCACTTCGTCACGGGTGTCTGTTATTGAGGCTTCTTGAATGTGCAAAATTATTCATGCCAGAACGATATTTCTTGAAGAAAAAACATGTTTTGCTAATGTGTTTTGCCCAAAAGCTCTCTCATCACACACAATATCAAGATTCAAAGCAGCCTCTGCTGCCTTCACCCCTCTGCTAAAATCAAATCGAACAATATGTCGCAGATGTCAGAGCTTTTTCCACTTGCAATTTTAATTTATCGCACTTAAACAACATTCATAAGTTTCAAATACGCAAAATCCTAATCGTAACTGTGGTACAACCTGACTAAGAGAAGGGATCGGTTAGTAGGACACATTCTGAGGCATCAAGGGATCACCAATTTAGTACTGGAGGGAAACATGGGAAGTAAAAATCATAGATGGAGACCAAAAGATGAATACAGTAAGCAGATTCAAAGGGATGTAGGTTGCAGTAGTTACTCGGAGATGAAGAGGACTGCACAGGATAGAGTGGCCTAGAGAGCTGCATCAAACCAGTTTTTGGATTGAAGACCATGACAACAACAACTGTGGGAGGGGTAAATAGGATAACTTCAAACAAGAAAACGAGCGTAATAAATACACTCATTGCGCACCGCCACGTTCACCTGGTCGGAGGCGTCTAATGTTGGCGGCGGGCTGCGTATGGCAGGTAGCCAGTAGCTGCTGTGAGGCGAGGAAACTCTCGAACGTAAATTGTGCTGATTTTGATGCAGCAACGAGCTGTCTCTTGGACATGTTTCTGGAACTTATTGCGACTATAGGAGGATTAGAAAATGAAACGAATCATGTTTGCGGTTCCATCAGACTGATAACCTTAGCAGATATCCAATATGCGATTTAAAGAATCTAGAGAATCGAGTGGACCCGATCGCGCGACTTTATATCTACAAAAGCACGAAACATACCGATTCTTCTTCTTCTTCTTCTTCGAATCTTCTTCTTCTTCACTAGACCACAAGCAGATACATTTCCTTAACTCCTCGGGAAGACTTCTTCCATAAATTTCCGCATCCCGTAGTGTTGCCAGATCGTGCATATGGCGGTACTTACAATTCTAATGTGCGAGCGGGCATATTTTTCGCCTTAAATTGACGACTCGGACTTCATCTCTGTGGTGGCCGGCCAGCAGCCACGTTTTATGTCTGATATTGTACTTTCTTTTCATTTAGATGAAATATTCTGAATGCCTTCCGTTTCGTATGTGAGTAAGTAAAATTCATTGTTTGAGCCCAGTTTTAACGTTTGGCTCCTAAGCTTTGACTGCTCTTTTCTGTCAAGTTCCGAGAAGGCCTCATCTACATTAGGAAAGATGGACATCATGAAAATAAGTATACCACAACAGTATCATGTTGGCTCAGTGGTGATGCACTCGATTTCCAATGTGCTGGTCGATATACAAGTCGGTTTGGATCTTGCTGGAGAAACAGTGCACCTTTTAACTTTTTCTCTCGTTTTCAGCATTCGATCTGTAGCCGGCCAGGATGAAATTCAGTGACCAAATCCTAAAACAAGCTCTTCACTATAAGCCCATGATCTACTCAGTACATTGTAGGAGTGACCAGAAGTGTCTATTTTGAAAATACTGAGAAGCAGCACAAGAAAGGTGCAGAAAAGGCTCCACAGGACTCTTAAATGACAGTAATTTGTATGGTGTTTGTCATTTAGGAGATCATCACGCGAGACAAACGTTGCTGAAGCAATGAATACTCAGGTAAATGTGGAAGTGACAAACATACTGATTAGCAAAGTTGCAAGCTTTTTCACCTCTTTTTTATGTATCTGCATCAGAAGAGAAACTTTTTCCTTGTAAATATACATTTTAATTACTTTGTGATTCACTTAAATCATTTCATAACTGTGACTGAAAGAAAGAGTCTTCTTTCGTTACATTAAAACTTTCGTTGTAAGATAGATATGGAAGTGTATAATGTAACTGCATATTCTGTACATTTCAAGCATAATGGTAGACTATATGCTTCAAAGATTCTCAAGCCTTTTTCTGCGTGAGCAATTTCTACATGAGTAATTTCGTAGTTACTGTGACGAAGTTTTGAGACACTTGCGTTAGCAGCTATTAATTTTCTCAACCTATCCCATACAATGTATCGCCAAAATACGTAGGTTTGATAAAATCTAGCAGAGTACATACCGTGTCACTTTCAATTATGCTCTTCATAACTCTATTCATGGAATTTCCGTCGAAGGCGCCCTGCGAGACTTTCACTAGGTATATAATTTCCTTTCATGGAGAAGTTATGACATCACAGACCATATCATACCATTTAGTAAATGAGACGTACGTTATTGGTAGAATGGCGTAGAGGTTAAAGTGCAATGGATCCGGCTTTCGTAGCCATGAAGTGCTGACATGATTTGTGTTTGCGCCTGTGGGGCGCGCGCACTCGTTTTTGTTTACTATCAGCGACCATCACTTGCGTGTCATTTACGAGTGGTAAAGCATGACCAACCGTTTTTGAAAATCTGCACTGCGATTAACCTTCTGCAATCATTACATCCATCCAAAGGCTTTGGAAGTGGAACGATTCCTACGTGACGCAGCTAAAATCCCTGCTTCCGACATTTTGCGCGTATTTTTGTCCGTCTTAAACTGTATGGTGCACTTCAAAGACATCAATGACTTCATAACACCAGACAGGGACTACGTTTTTTCCAGGTCGATGGTAACGTCGGCGTGGTCACTGTCGACTACACTGGCATGGCCGTGTGCACGATATAAATTTTCTAACTACCACTCGAGCTCCCAGTGGAAGATGCTCTCCTCCTCCATGTCACTGTACAAGGTCACATTGCTGAACACTGGACGGAATTGCAAACGTACCCTGTTGTTAACGATGAACGATGGATCACTATTGATCTCCATTGTCATGTGCCGTCTTACCTGCAATTCAGCAGCTGCTGCGCAGCATGATAGCCAACCCAAGACCTGTTCCATGTGTGGCAAAGAAGACCACTTTAGGTCTGAGTGTCTTCAGAGGCTCATCACCCAATTCCCAGCTGCTATCATTGTGCCTCCGATACCGCCGATAGTTTTACTGATCATCTATTCATCAGCACTCTTTTATCCTCCTGGGGTCTGTCATCAGTCAGACCACCTAACAGTGTCCCTTTGAGCTGCCACAATTAACCCTGGGATCTAGTCTATATATCATGCTCATAAGGTAGGAGATGAGGTACAGGCAGAAGTAAAGCTGTGAGGATGGGCCGTGAGTCATGCTTGGGTAGTTCAGACAGTAAAGCATTTGCCCGTGAAAGGCGAAGGCCCTGAGTTCAAGCCGTGGTCTGGCACACAGCTTTTATCTGCCAGGAAGTTTCAACAATTTTATAATATGGAATAACTGTTTTACACTGTCTGCAAACATGAGACACTTGAGAGAGAAATAAATTGAATAGCGTAACTGAAAAGTATGGTACTCGAGACTACTGCAAAATCAGTGATTTCTGCATGTGGGAATACTATTATTTTCTGATGTAAAACATAAGGAAATTGTTGGTATGCAGTAATATTTTTGTTATACTGATCTACCAGTGATAACAAATATCATATAGGTTGGTGAAAAATTAAGCTGTATCTGAAATTGGTATTGTTTTGCTGCTATTAGCCTATCATGCTGTCACTAATTAAGACTTATCCAATGATGGTGTACAAAATACTAAAGCTCTTCATACAAAAACCAGTAGAAGTATTAAGATATTTTTTGTTATATCTGTAACAACAAAAAGCACTTACCTCAGGTTTCCAGTGATATTCAACATAGCCACAGATGTTCACTTCTTTCATCTGTTTACTATGTCAGATACTTAAAATATCGAAAGCTGACTAGTCACTGACCATTTAGATGACACCCAACAAAACTGATTTTCCAAGAAAAAACTGATTATCTAACAGAATAGCCATAGTTATCTAGAAATGCAATGGTGTTTGACTAGGTAAGAGATAATCAGCGGGGCCCAACAAACTAATGTACACAGTTAAGAACTGCTGACAGAAGCATGAATGTTGGAAATATTAGACAAGAAATCTTTCATACTACTGCTACCCTAGACAAATTTTCAAGTATTTTATTCAGTGATCTGAAGTGTCACTAACTATGCAAACACATAAAAGTTATACTTATCTTTGACACAGAAGAAAACATTTGATCAACATATCAGTACTCACGTATTAGAATATTTTGTTACAACTCCAATCAACAGCTGGTATTACATATCTGTGTGAGTGAGTGAATGGAAACCATTTTATCTCAACCAATGAAAGGCTACAAATGATAAGACATGGTTGTGAGTTGTGCTAGCAGTGATATTTGTGTTTGTGAAATAATACATCCACTGTTCTTTGTAGGCTGTTGTGCAACTGAACGCTGAATTTTTTGGGACGTGTTGCTTCATTTTCATTATTAAGAAGTACAAATCACTGATATACAACAGTGACAAAGTTTTTTTAATTGCTTTCCACTTAATACAATCAGACTTACACACTAATGTATTGATGGCTCATCCATTGCAGTGTCTTCTTACATAAATAGATCACAGTACGACACCATAGATTTTGCAAAATCTTTATTTCATTGTTCATAACATTTCATCTCAGAAATTGAATTCATCATGACTGGGTTTTTTTCTGATAAATGGTTGATATACATGTTTCAATATTTCACCTATGTACAAATGACAAAGAAAACTAACTCACTCTATTGCTACACACATTTCGTGATGAAGTGTAACAGGAGGCAACATGTTTATTTAACCTTGATGGATATACAACAAGAGAATAGTAACGATATGTGTTATTAAGAAGTGCAGCGATAAAGGGAGTGGTTTCGATACATTTAAATGATATGCTAAACAGATAGCAACAAACTCCACACATACACATATGGAGAATACACTCGAAGAAACAGAAAATTTTTCCAAACACTTAGTGATGAAGAGTATAATGTTAGTGTCTGTGAACTTAGAACCAGCATGAAAAATAAATCTGTCCTATAATATATGAAATCCAAATATAAAGCTGGAAACATTACTGCCCTGTTTTTCCAGGAAATCAAAAGTACTGCTGTAAAAAATTAAGATCAGTTACTGAAAAACTTGGCTATTGAGAAGAGAGTCTAAAACTGAAGACAGAAATGTAAGCAGAAGGGGACTAAGGTAAGTGGTTACACATCTTTGTCATAAGGTCTCTTCCATATGTTTATCTATTGCTACATAAACTGAACTCAAATTAAAAGTGGGCTCATCTCAGGTAAATACTAAACTTAATTTTATAATGCAGTATTCACTGTCTTACAATGACTGCATCCTAATGTACTTAAGTCTGATATCCATTCAATAGTTTTTCTGAGAATTAGGTTAATGGAGAATATTAGGCAATTTATGACCTCTGCAAAAAGGGATATCATTATGTACTGATATGAAACAGAAGGAACTTTATGATACACAGAAGTGATTACTATTTTGCCTATTTAATTCTATTGAAGTTACTGAAATGAAGTGTCTCCTAAGTTGGCATGATGAGGCTGACTGCACTCAGTTCCAGTAACCTCATCAAGAAAAAATTCCTGGAAGTATCAGAAATGGAACTTGAAACCTAAGCATAGCTATTACTAACACTGACCTCTCAGCCATGGTGATGGACATAAGACATAGCAGACTGTACATAACCTGCATCTACGTTTTAATAACACTTTACCTCAGAAGTATAGAATCTCAAGATGGAGTCTATACTGACTGTTTGTAAAACCCATCATCAAATATTTCATCTACTGCCAAATGACAAAGGCAAGATATTGCACCATATTAGTTCACATTTAACACATTAAAATAAAGAAACAGATTTCATTTACATTTATTCATGGGAAGCCTGCAAAGGGAGAATGGAAATGGTGTGCATTTTCAATTTGTACAGTGAAGTAGGATATGGTTACACTAATTATGAAGCAACAAGATCCCCATGAATATCCTTCAGCGAGCATGCAAGAGGACCTAGAGGGGACTAATGCTTATGGTTCACACACATTGACAGTTATATCCAGTACTAACATTTGTCTGTGGCAACATAGAGTGAACACAAAATACAAAAAAATTACATATAAAGCTCATATTAACAATGTCATAACATAGAATTAGTGCCTTACACAGTCTGAAATCATGTGATACTTGGGACTGAAACAAATGGACAGTGTAACTGAAAAGTAGGTTACAGGAACCAATTACAAAATCTGTGATATCTGCTTGTGGGAATACTATTATGTTCTGATGTGAAAAATGAGGAAATGATAATTGTGTCGTAATATTTTTGTTATGGTAAACAACCAATAACAACACAAGTCATAGAAAGGTTGTACTCATGCTCTCAGTAATCAAGACTTATACAATGACAGGGTTCAAAATACTAAACCTCTTCATAAGGAAAATAACAGAAGTTCTGATACTTTTGTGTTTAGTTATATGACACCAGAAAGCAGTTAACTCAAATCTTACAGAGATATTCAACATGACTAAGGATGCTGACTTCTCATATTTCTCTATTTCATCATATACTAACAATGTCAAAAGCTTAGTTCTAATTGGCCATTTACAGCACACTAAACAATGCTGATTTTTTAAGTAACAACTGCTATTTGCCAGCATAGTCAGGAGATGGAATGGTGTGTTACTAGGCAAGAGAGGATCAGAGGATCTCAAGACATAATTGTAAACAGTTAAGAATTGTTGATTACAACCTGAACTTTGACAATGTTGTACAGTAAATCTCTCTTACTGCTGATATTCTAGCCAAAAATTTCAAGCACTTTATTCAGTGATCTGTTGTGTCACAATCTCTCCAAACACCTAAAAGCATTAGTTGTCTGTAAGACAATAGAAATATTTTGATTAAAATATCTCTACTCACCCAAAGGAATAGCTTGTTACATCCCGCATTAACAGCTGGTATTACATGGATGAGTGAATAGAGAGAATGTAGTTTCAACTCATCAAATGAAACAAATATTAGGCATGGTTGGAAGTTGTGTTACAAGTGATGAATGCAGTTGTGAAAGAATATGTTCTCAGTTCTTTGTGGGTTATTGTTCAAGTGGACTGATGTAGAAGTTTTTTTGACAGTAAAGGTCCACTTCTAGTATTAAGAAGCACAAGTGACTGATATGAATGCTGACCAAGTGTTTCCATTTCCAAAACACTTAATACTTTCAGACTGACACACTAATGTATTAATAGATAAGTTATGACCCTTCATTTCTAAACAAATAAATTACAATATGACACAGTAAATTTTACGAAGTCTTCTTCTCAGTGTTGACAACATATCCTCTAATAAATCAAAATAACCACCATCAGGTATTTTCTGATAGGTGGTTGACATCCTTGTTTAAATATTTGATCCCTGCACAAATGACAAAGACAAATTATCACACCACACTAATTCACATATTTCAAGGTAATGTGTGAAAGCAGACAGTAGTTTTATTTAACAATGATGATTGTGGAACAAGGCAATAGTGAAAATGTGTATTCTTAAACAGTGCAGTGAGAAAGAGGCTTGTTTGTATACATGCTTTTGAGATGCTAAGTACGAAACAACCAACTCTCCAATTATAGGTATCCAGTATACACTGCAAAATGTAGCAAACTTATTCATACACCTTGGGAAGGAAGAGGATAATTTTAGGATCTGAACTAGCATGGAAAAAAATCTGTCTTATGAGAAATGTAATTAAAATATAAGGTAGGAAAAATTTTTGGTATGTTTGCCAACACATGAAAATGATTGTTGTACAAAATAAACATCTGTTACCAAAGAAATTCAATTTTCAAGTAGAGTGTCTGAGAGTGAAGACACAAAAGTAAGAAAAAGTAGGCTCATACAAGTGGTTTACCATATATTTGCTTTAATATTTGTTCCGTATATTCATCTATCGTCAGATAAAGTGAACTCAGAATGAAACTAGGTTATATGAGGTGAATGTTAAAAATAATTTTATAATACAGTATTGACTGCCTTACAATGACTCCATCCTTGATAGTCAAGATTGATTCAGTCAGTCTGATACCGTTTGAATAATTTATCTTATAATTAGGCAAGTGGAGAATATTAGGCAATCTATGGCTTCTGTATGAAGGAATACTGTTATGTACTGATATGAAAAGAAAGGATATGCAGAACAGATTTTGTTTTAGAGTAACATAGCAATACAGACGCAAATGATAGAATAGTAGCAACTTACTATCGATATTTCTGCAATCTGTATTGTCATTGATGTTACACTTGTTCTATCCCTAACAAACACTTAGAACAAGAGCATACAGTGTACTATATATTTTCATGCAAATCTACTACAATTACTGAGATGTTGTTTCAAGGGGTTTCACTAGAAGTCACTGAGCACAGGACACTTTTTCATATTTAACATTGAAACTGATGTAGTTTTCTTAGACCAATTTATTACAGATGACACTTCAAATGCAAAAAGCTGATTTATTATTGACCTTTTAGATGATGCCAAACACAGTTGGTTCTGGAATCAAAAGTTTCACATTTACCTGCATAGTTGTAGTTCCTTCAGACATGATGGCACGCCACTAGGCAACAGGAAAGAAGGAGGGCATAACTCATTAAAATACACTTTTATGACATCTTGATCTCCAGATGCACAATGGCAATGTTTGACAGGAAATTCAGGTATCGATTCAGTCATCTTATTCAGTTATCTGAAACATCACTATCTATGCCAACACAGAGAAGCTTTATTTTCTCTTGACTCAATGAACTAATGAATTGAATTATCTGCAGTGAAGACTGTTGTAGCTTGGAACAGTTTCCACACTCTTTCCTCTTGCCAGTCCTTTAACAGAAGTTAAATACACATTCTTATTCCATTATAAAATAACAGGATTCGCTATGCCTGTGATACATTCCTTCCCTGATATTACAAAATTTACTCCAGATATGTAGGATTTTTCGAAATGTGAAAAACAGTTCCAAGGTACAACATGGTAATGTACCTAGTAACAAATATTCTATTCCGAGAGAAAACTGGTCTAACTGACAATTTCTCATCAAAACTGTATCTAATAATCTACGTTCTATATTATTACTCTACTGCATTCCAATAACCAGGAAGTATCTCAACTTAAGAAGAACTGTTATCAAAAACTAGATACAAGCTAAAAATATTCCAGAGTAGGAGCTATTGGAAACCAAGAAGAATTACATTTGACGTGCACATGTTTGTGTGGACACTGAAGATGCTCAACTCATTTGCAAATATGATGTATTAGAAGCTGAACAGCATTTCTCTTTTGGATTCTACAGTTTAATATAACAAAATAACCTCTGTCACTTGTATCACTTAAAATGGTTAGGAGATGTGAAAATCCTGCTTACGTATTAAGTCTCAGAACCCTCACACATGGAATGCTGCCAGAGCTTCTCCCATTTCATTCCAATTAATATCCACTAATTTATTAATGCCAGATTTGTCATGCTATCTATTCACAACCACTCAGCGTAGCTGTGCGGTCTGAGGCACCTTGTCACGGCCCCTCCCGGCTCCCTCCTTCATAGGTTTGAGTCCTGCCATGGGCATGTGTCTGTGCGTCATCCTTCGCATAAGTTAGTTTAAGTAGTGCGTAAGGTTAGGAACCAATGACCTCAGCAGTTTGGTGACTCATGACTTGAGCAGTTTGGTCCCATAAGACCTTACCACAAATTTGCAAAATATCTATTTACATATGCAGATATGTATACAACATGGAATATTTTAGAATAATTGAGCCTCAATAAAGATAAAATTACATCTCAAAACGTTATATAACTGTGATGAGACTGTACAGTCTCGTGGGTGTTATCCATCTTTATTCACATCATCTATACATAATTGATGAGGACAATGCATTAAACAATGTTAAAACAAGTTTGGATTAGCAATAATATCACAGAAAGAATATACTGCTACTCACCATAAAGAAGACACACTGAGCTGGTGAAATGCACAACTATAAGGCTTAAAGAATTGTTGTACATCATCTCCAGACTGTCAAGCTTTGCATTTGAACGTAATTGATGTAATATCACCATACAATACATGCAATACCTTTTTAAAGTTATGAGAACAGTACATTATACTACTTACATAAATTAAGAAAAAAAGAGATGTCACTGTGGAACCTTGATGCACACCATGCTTTATTTAAACGACCCACCATACTGTTTAAGTAACCCAAATTGTTTCCTGTTGCTCACACATGATTTTATGAGTTTATACACAGTCCTCTAGTAACCAGGTTCCACTGATTGTCAACTAATATGGTGACAATGACACAGTCTAAGCAATTATCAAGATCAAGGAACACTCCACTAACATTTTGCTTGTTCTTTATTGCAGTTACTATTTTGCCTACGCAACTGTACTGCAGCTACTGAAGTTAAGTAGCTTCTCAGTTGGCATGATGACGCTGACTGTATTCCATTCAAGTCCCCTCATCAACAAAAATTTTCTCTCAGTATCAGGAATGGAACTCAAGTCCTAAACATAGCTTTCAGTAACACTAACCACCCAGATGTGGTGATGAAGATACAGTGCAGCATACTATACATAATCTCTCTATAATTTTAATAACACTACATCTCAGAAATATAGCACCTCAAGATAAGGATATTACTTACTGTTTGTTAATCCCATCCTCAAATGTATCATCTAGTCACAAATGAGAAAAGCAAGATATTGCATGATATTGCTTCACATATATCAATATAAAAAATGTTGATTGCATATAAATTTATCCATGGTGAGCTTGAAAAAAGAGAACAGAAATGGTCTGCATTCTTAACTTGTACAATGAAACAGAAAATTTTTTGGATTAAGGCTATATTTACACTCAGTATGAAGCACCAAAGTCCCAATTTGGAGACCTCAGATATCTGGCAGAAAATGCAGCACATTATTTTAAACAGCCAGGGAAGGAAGTTGACATTGTTAGTGTCCATGAACCTAGAATAACCAATGACAATATATCATTCTCAGTTTAAAATTAACCTAATATAAAATAGAAATTATTAACACCTTGTGTTTCTAAGAAATAAAAATGGTTAGTGTACTGAATGAAGGTTTGCTACTGCATGAACAGACAATACAACAAGAAAATCCTTAAGGGAGCATCCAAGAGGAATTACAGTGGACTAATGCTTGTGATTTACACACACTGACACTTATAGTTAATCTCAATGTTGTCCATGGTAGCATAGAGTAAACTCGAAACACAGTAAAATACATATATTCTTAATAGTTTTATAACATGGAATTACTGTCTTTCACAGTCTGCAAACAAGAGGTACTTGAGACTAAAACAAATGGAATAGTGTAACTGAAGAGTAGTTTACAGGAGCCTGTTACAAAATTTGTGATTTCTGCATGTGGGAATATGTTTATGTTCTGATGTGAAAAATAAGGAATGGTTGATACACACTAATATTGTTGTGATACTAATCTGCCAATAATAGCCTTTATCATACAAAGAAGGTACCAAATTAAGCTGTTTCTAAATTGATATTGTTTTGAAGTTACTATCATTCTGTCACTAATTAAGACTCATACAGTGACACTGTATAAAATACTAAACCTCTTCATAAAGAAACCAACAGAAGTACTGACACTTTTGTCCTTAGGTGTACAACAAGAGATCACTCTTTGCTCAGGTCTTAGTGTGATATTCAACACTGCTACAGATGTATGCGGCTTTCATCTCTTTACTGTATCTAATACTTTAGATGTCAAAAACTGAGTTGTCACTGGCGATTTAGAGACAACAGTCAATGCCAATCTTCCAAGTAATCATTGACTATCTTACAGCATAGTCAGGCGATGGGGTATTGTGTTTCTAGGCAAGAGAGAATCAGAGGCTCTCAAGACGTAAGTGTGCACAGTTAAGAATTGCTGATTACAACCTGAACTATAACAATGGTATACAGGAAATCTTTCTTACTGCTGGTATTCTAGAGAAAATTTTCAAGCACTTTATTCAGAGATATGGAGGATCTCTAACTATGGAAGCACATAATAGTATTACATTCTGTGAGACCACAGAAAGCATTTGATTTTCATATCTCTACTCACCTATTAAAATATCTTATATCTCCCATTACCTGCTGGTATTACCTTTCTGTCTGGATGAGTGAATGGAGAGAAAGTTGTCTCCACTGACAAAAGGAAATGGATAATGGGCATGGTTGGAAGATTGTATTTCCAGATGATATGGGCAACTGTAAAACAATAGGTCTTGAGTTATTTGTTGATTATTTCTCAAGAGGAATTATGTAGAACGTTTTGGGAATATAGAGCTCCACTTTAAATATTAAGAAGCACAAGTCACTGATATGAACACTGACAAAGTGTTTCCAATTGTACAACAATTCATAGAATCAGACTGACACACTAATGTGTGATCTATAACTATATCTTCTTACATAAACAGATTAAAACATGATATGGTAGATTTTACAAAATATGTCTCTCAGAACTGAAAAAATATCATATAATAAATCCAACTGATATGTGTTTGATATCCATGTGTCAATATTTTATCTATGCACAAGTGTCAAAGACAAATTATCACACCATTCATATTTAAGATAATGTGTAAAAATAGGCTGCAGATTTATTTGATCTTGAGGAATATGCTATAAGAGAATGGTAACAATGTGAATTCATAAACAGTACAGTGAGAATGGGGCATGTTTGAATCCATGCTTTTGTTATATCAAGTATGAAGCAACCACTTCCCACTCACCAGTATCTAGAATACTCATGGAAGTAGCAAATTTCTTCAAATATCTGGGGATAATTTTAATGCCTGTAAACTCTTAACTATCATGAAAAATAGATCTGTCTTATAAGAATTGAGATCAAAATATAAGGTAGGAAACATTATTGGTATGTGTCTCCAAGATATGAAAATCAGTGTCATACAAAATGAACATCTCTTACTAAATAATTACCTTTTCAGGAGGAAGACACAAAAGTATGCAGAAGGAGACTAATGTAAGTGGTTTACCCATATTTGTCATACTCTTTCTTCCATATGTCTAATTACTGCTTACCCTAAGGATCACACATTGAGTTGCTGACAGACACAACCAAAAAAACAGTTACACATTTGTTGAACATCATATTCTGCCGGTCAAGCTTTGAGTTGACACACAGTTGATTTACTGCCATCATACAATACAGTGTCACAAGAACAGCACAATATACTACTTCTATACATTAAGACAACAGTACATACCACCATGGAACTTTGAGACTCACCGTGTTTTACATTACTAAGTTTTGATTTAAATGACCTGCCACTTACATTATTTGTTGCTCACACATCATTTTATGAATTAAGACACAGATCCTCTAATAACCATGTTCTACAGTTTGTCAAGTAATATGGTGATGACTGCACAACCAAGACCTTTTCCAAGATCAAGGAACTCTCCACTAACATACTGCTTGTTCTCTATTGCAGTATGTTAGTGGAGAGTTACATTGGCATGATATGGCTCACTGCACTCCCTTCCAGTCCCCAGCTCCTTGGATGTATAAGGAATGAAGCTCAAGTTGCAGGGATAGCTGTCAGTTACATTGACTGCACAGAAATGTGGATGGTTACCTTAGATAGTAGACTTTACATAAGCTGTTTCACCATTTTAATAACACTTTATCTTAGAAATTTAGTATGTCAAGACACATAGCTTACTCAGTGTTTCTCACACACATACCCCAATATTTCATAAATTCACAAATAACAAAGACAAGCTATTGCACCGTATTGCATTGGATATAACAAGATAAAATGTAAAACTGTATTCGTTTTATATTTATTAATGGGGACCCTGCAATGAGGGAATGGATGTGATAAGCATTTTTAATTTGTGGAAATGAAATAGAATAAGGTTGGAATTCAGGCTATTGTTGCAATACATGTGAAGCAACAAGGTCAACTCTTACAGTCTTGCAATATATATCTGAAAATGCAGCAGATTTTTTTCTAACAGCCAATAAAGGGAGTTGATAGTGCTAGTGTCTGTGAATCTAGATTACAACGACATTATGCAAAGGCAAATCAGAGTGTCATTTTAGCTAAATTATTATTGTAAATGTAAAGTAACACATATATTTGCAGCACTGGGCCTTTCTTGGTTTGTGCTGATCTTATCCACATGTTGCTCTCACACATGCTATTGCTGTCACTTTTTAAAAGTGGTGGTTGTGGTTCACATGTCCAGGGTATCAGAACAATGAAATGTGATTCATTTTATATGGAGCAAGGGATGAATGCCCATCAACATCTAAAGGCAAACGCAGCCCACGTATGAGGAAAACTCTCCTGCTTAGAGAACTGTGAGGTGGTGGTGTTGTGAGTTCGACAAAGACCGTGAAGTCTTTAATGACAATGAGCAGTTGAGGAGACCACGTTTCTAGCTGGCTAATGACAATATTTCCCATGTGGCTCCAATGATAAAAGCAGATCAGAATGTACACATCACAGCCACTTCTCAGGAGCTTGGTATATTGTGTGGGAGTGCTTACAACATCGTTCGTGTGTTCTTAGGGTACTGGGAGGCTTCACATCGGTGGATGCACAGCGTGATGAAACTTAAGCAAATGATGTCTTCACTGAATCATCTGGAATGGTATTTCAAGGATAGTGAATGTTTCCTGGACCCCATTGTTATTGGCAATGAAACATGGATATTGCAGTGCTGATTTTCAAGTAACAACTGCTATCTACCATCATAATTGGGACTAGGGATGATGTGTCACTAGGCAATAGAAGATCAGAGGATCTCAAGACATAATTGTTCACAGATAACAATTGCTGATTACAATCTGGACTGTGACAATATTATACAAGAGATCTTTCTTACTGCTGCTACTGTAGAAAATTTTCAAGAATTTTTTTCTGTGATCTGAAGCATCACTAACTATGCAAACACATAAAAATGTTACATGTCAGTGAGACAATAGAAAACATTTGTTTAACATATTTGTACTCCCATAGTTCAATATCTTTTTATATCTCCCTTTAACAGTTTGTATTGGGGGAAGTCAGGCAATAATGACATACCTGGTAAAATGACATAGCAAGGCCATGGACAAAACCAGATGAGCAGTGACACCTGCACTAAGCAGTGTAAAAAGGTCGACAGTCAACCCACTTCCTCCATATACGGTGAAGAGCTGCCAGCTTTAGCATTGCTACTGTGAACGAAAAACTTATAGGTAAGTCTCCAACTTTTTACTTTTATTCACATATATGCATTTATTAGTGTTGTAGTAATTAGTTGTTTAAGAAAAGTATAAGTTATGTTTTGAGAAGTAGGAGGTTCTGATAGAGAACACAGAAGTTGAAAGTTTCTCAAATGGTTCAAGGGAGGTGTGTCAGGCTACAAAAACATAACATGTATCAGAGTAAAATGGCACAATAGTTCATTTTCCTCAATGTGGACTCTAGTTCTTTTCTGTGTGATCTTTGATGTTAATTAAGATATTTATTTCACATATCTGTTTAAATTTAACAAGAATAGTGGTAGGTCACTCTATAATAAAATAAATTAAGTGAAACATTAAACATGAACTGATAAATATGCTATGATTCACTAATCCGATGCTATTACATATGCTAATTTCAGATGGCAGGTAATAAAGTAAGGAAATTGTCTAGACACTCTTGGGATGTGTTGCAGATGCAGCAGGCTATATATACTGTTACCAGCAGCGAGATGGGATGGCTGCAGGCATTTAAAGAATTGGCAGTTTCCCAGACTATGCTTACAAGAAGAAATACAAATATGAACAAAATCTTCAATGGTGTTCAGAAAGTATTGGGTAGATTCCAATCAACTTTCAACACTACACTGAAGCTTGAACTAGTACAACACCTGCAACTATTGGAATTGTGCATATTTGGTATGACTATGAAGTGGTGCACTTCAAATAGCTAAGAAAAGCAAAAAGGTATCTTATGTCTGGGAAAGAAATATTAGATGAAAAAGACCTTTTTGCAACAACAGTGATGCTTGCAAAGAGAATCAGAATCAGAATCAGAATTTTTTATTATCCCATAACGTACAAAGTCAAATCACAGATCTGATGTACTGGGGACTTGTCAACATTACATTTATATTGCAATTACAATTTGTATATACAGTATTACAAAAACAATATATCAACACTCATGTTTACATGTATTACAAAGTAATATATAACAACAGTGTTTACACAGTGAACAAATTTTTACAATCATTCATTTGACACAAAACTGCTAAGCTTAATTTACAGGTGATGTTTCCTTACTCAGACTTCCACATCATCATTCATGAATTCTTCTATGGAGTAATAACATTTCTCCACTAATAACTTGTGTATCTTTGGTTTCAGTTGCCCTAGCTCCATGCTGTTTGTTTGTTTCTTTTTTAGCATGTTGTAGATTTTCATGCCCATATATTCTGGGGTTTGGGCATATAACTTTAACCTATGAATAGGACGCATGAAGTTTGCCTTATTCCTAGTGCTGTATTGATGCTTAAAATTCTTGTCTGTGAACAACATAGGGTTACTATATACAAAAATAGTCAGTTCATAGATGTACAAACAGAGGGCACTTAATATTTTTAAATCTTTCTTGTGCACTTGACAAGATACACATCACAATGGCTTCCATACTGTGTGATGGATCAATGGAACACGCAACCAACTAATTATTTGCAATCATGTGTCAGTTTTAACAATCCTCATTTGATGACTTGATGAAATTGTTAGTCAGTGGATGACAAAGATGTCAGTGGAATAAATCAAGAAACAGATGAAAAACATGACAATTTTGCAATAGCCACTCATCACAGCTCTGCTAGTGAACAAGAGGATTGTTCAGTGGAAGAATGTGATGGGGAACTTGATGCGAACCTTTATGTTCCTCCAATAAAACATCTAAAATGTTAGTAAAAATCAAATGTGTTTTGAGTAGTGGTAAAGAAAAATGTTGATGTCAGTGCTGAACGTCAATTTGGCAGACTTTCATTTTCTGTCTATCGAGTGATATCTCGCTGTGCAAATTCAAACCCCAGAATTTGGTTTCATGTGAAAATTTACTTGCTACAGAGATACCATAATTTTACAGAATGTAAAATTCAGTTCTCTAACAGTTCATTTAAGTGTATATCTTCTATTTAAAAAAAAACATATGTAAGCATGTGATTTTATTTGAGAAAAAGTAAAATACTGTACTGTAGGCTTCATTTAGTGCAATAAAATAAAAAAGAAACTTTAAAAAATACTCAAATAAATGTAAAAATAAATCTTGTATTCCATTAACTTAAATTAAAATTTTCTAATGATGCTCATTAAACCTCAATTTAAACTTAGGGGTCCCAGAGACCCAACCTCATAATCTACGGTACATTACAGAAATGTCATGTTATGACTTACGAATTAATGGAGGTTACAGTGTTATTATAAAGACTGTTAGAATGAATCTGGAGGTTTCATAGTAGGAGAAATCAGAGATATAAGTAAGTTAGAAGCACAACAAAAAGATAAAATAGCTGTGTAGGGAATAAAGTAATGAAAAAGGGGAAGAAACTGTGAGTTAGTAGTTCAGAAATCGCTTAATATAGAGTCACCTCAAACATAACGGGGCATAATAATGAAATAATTTAAATGATGCAACATTATAGCACCTGCATCCTTAAAGGTAGTTAAACAATTGCCACCTTTTTGTGAAGTCACCTTCCAGAAAATTTTACCATACAGCTGCTTCGTAATGATATCAGTAAAGCATGGGCACCATATTATTTCTTACATCCTCATCTGTTAGTGTGGAGGTTGCACCACAAATACTTGGAGCATTCAAAAATGGTTGCTACTACAATGTTTTTGTGTCTGCAGGAACAATTTACTGAACAAACAAATGCAGTATATACTACTGGTACTCCCCACAAGTGTCTGTGCACTTTGGCCATTGTTGTGGCAGCTTCCGTATTTGCATAGCAAACCTTTCTTTGCGGGTATCCCCGTGCCACTGGAGGATACCTAATTGAAGTTCGTTATCGGTGGAGAACTTGTTACCCCGCAGGACCTCTTGAAGTTCATAGAATAGGTCATAGTCACTAGGAGCCAGATATGGCTAATATGGGTGGTGTCGCAGCACAGTAAACAATAAGTCCTGTGTGGTGGCAATAGCTTGGCGACTGTCATCTGGCTGCACATTGTTGTGTTGGTGGAGTGAACTGCAGTATTGATCTCTGTTGAGGGTCATATTGGGAGAGAACCAATCCACCGGTACTATCCTTTCCTGATCACAGAAGAGTTGCCATTTGTTTCTGCATGAATAGGCCCAGCTGTGACTTCTTGGGGTGAGAGCTTATAGTGTGCTTCCACTCCACAGACTGGCATTCTTTTCTGGAGTCTCAAGGAAGAGCCATCACTCGTTGATGGTGACCACATGCTCGAGGAACTCTGCTGGATCTGCAACATATTTTTGCACCAACAGTTGGCATATCTCCATACATTTCTGTTTCTGTACAGTGGTGAGGGTATTGGACATCCATTATGCACACGCCTTCTTCATCTTCAAATCATTATGAATGATAGTGTGCAGAGTTCTCCGTGACAGACCTGTTGCCTTCTCTGGTTCATCTAAACTGACTTGCCTGTGCCCAATATCAAGCCATTGACACGGTTGGTATTGTTGGTTTCTGTGCAGTTGCTGAATGCCCAGCGCTTATGTGAATTTTAGCAGAGCCTCTTGCAACGCTAAACTCTGATACCCATTGAAATACAGATGTGTGATTTTGTACTATTTCCCCACATATGGCACCTAGCCTCATTGTGAATATCTGAAGCAGTCACTCCTTCCTTTCATAGAAACCACACTGTCTATCACTGACAATGCTTGTCTACTTTGACGCTGTCATTTCTATGTCCACCAGTGCACTCACAAGACAGAAAAAGTGCTGCTGCATTGCACCACCAATGGGAAGCAGCAACATCATCTGGGGCAGTTGACAGTATAATAGTCTATCCTCACACATACATTGACACATTTTAAACTGCTACTTGGTGGGAGTTATAGGGAGATTGCCAATCAACTTTAAATGAACTGTATAATTGGGCAACATGTGTAATATAATCACAGTGTCTGAGAAAAAGTGAGGAATCACAGGGAAAAGAAGGAATGAAATGAAATATCATGAGTCGAGAGGGTATGTGACTTTATTTCAATGATTATGTAATTCAGTAAAATTTACAAAGAACTTGGCAGTGACCCCACTTATGAGTATGCCATCGCCAGGGCTGGTTTAAGGCCCAACTGACACAAGTGGACACTTGGGATTCCAAGCTGCGCACGAGAGGTAAGAAAAGATTTCAGTGATGTTCCTTTTTGTAATCAGTGTTACCTCTGCACTACAAGCAATGATTTGAAGTCACGCCTCATGGCTCTCTATACCATGACATAAGGAGTAACATTGCTGTGCGTCTGCAAAATATTGCAAGTGTTAGACCTCCCTTCAGTCTGCCACCATACCCATCAACAAAGGGCAATGGATGTAGTGCAGAACCATGATTCATCACTGAATACATTATGGTCCCTTACCTCAGCAGTCCAGGTTGCCTGTCATGGCACAACTCCAAATGCAGCCATTAGTGTTGTGGTGTTAACGGCGGTCTATGCATGGAACACTAATTTTGTAATTTGGCTGCTGCTAGTCTCTGACCAATGGTTGCAGGGTGACAAATTCTGTAAGGAGTGCACATATGGCAGGCACAGATGTGAAGGGGTCACAATGTGCTTGGTGCCCAATGCAAGCGTTCCATCCTTCTTGTGATCAGACATGGTTGACCAGGACCTTAACAAGAAGTATATCTGCTGCCTTCATGTTCCCATACATTTCAGCATGAGGCATTGTCACATCTACGTGAGTCACAAATATGGATATTGCACAGTTTGACCAAGTAGCGAAATGGAGAACTCCAGTGGGCCCCCTTTCAAATTCTGTCATGTGCTCAAAGTGCAGTTGACCACAGTACGTGGCATCTCTGTGTGCTTCACAGTGATTGCTCAACATCGGTTGCTGTGTCTGACCACCTTATACCCAACCAGGCATGGTAACATCACTAATGCACACTGTTGGCCTTTCTACATGCTGCAGAAAATTTAACAACTCCAGTCATTTTCGTAGTAACTGATGATGTGTATGTTTACGAAGATACTTTGGCATCTGACCATGTCTTCTGGGTGAATCACTAGTTTTGTTAAGCAGTGTGCATAATTGTTCTACATTGGCTTGTAGACCCTACTGTGATAATTATAAAAACTGTTACTATGGTGAAAATAAGTGATCTTACATGATACATACAGTGATTTATATGTTCAGGGAAATCAATGGAACAGCTAATAAACAAACATTTTACATATAGCTAGAATATTAGTGCAACTACCACCATAAGAAACCTCAAATGTGATTCCATAACATTTTGCAAGTATAAGTGATGAATTGTATTATCTTGGTAATTAAATCTCAAGCACTCACAGAAATAATTGACATTGCTACATCTCACAATATTAAGACGCTGTTCCAGCTTATTAGTGCTACATACACCACACTAAACTGTATAATAATAAAATAAATAGGCATGTGTTGTTAATAGCAGGACATAATCTATCTCAATATGCTTTCTTCTTTTTTCAATCAGTAAAGGACTAGGTAGGAATAACAACACTGCAGAAATGATAGGCTCATATTCACCACAAAGAGCAGATGTTGAATTACAGACAGGCACAATGAAAAGAAAATACATGACATATTTCATCTTTCGAACAAAGTCCTTCTTGAGATGTAGAAAATTCACAGGTATTATGCATACATGGCCATTGTCTGTGTACATTAGGAGCCAGAGACGGTGTCCATGCATGCATCGGTTGCCCATGTGAAACTTTTGAAGAAGGACTTTGTCAGAAAACTATTATATTTCTAGTATCCTTTTTCATTGTCCCCATCTGTGACTTAATACCTCTTTTTCTTTTCTCTGTTACTGTTGAAGCATGGAATTTGAAGTATGTGTGAAAGGATACGTAAGTAACCCTTCACTGCATAACACGATTCTGTTTTGGCACTAAAAGTGTTACTATGGTCATCTTTCTTTTCAGATCTGGTATGGGAAACAATAATGAAGAACTTGGGTTCTATTTCCTTGAAGACATTATGTGACAGAGATTTTGCTACTAATGACAATGCTGGAAAATCAACAACAAATATTGTGTGAGATGTCATCTTATCTGGTCATAAACAGTGACATGATGGCAAAAAATAAATTTTGTGAAGTAGATCTGGATCATCTGTTTAATGAATTCATTTTAATACATTCTAATTTCTATAGTCATTACAGTATCAAAGGAACATAATTATTTTACCTAGAGGTCTGTCTTAGAATCAGCATTTTGAGTAGTTTTGTACTGCACTTACTCTCATTTGTTCACATATAGTACCACACTGGGGTTCAAAAGTCAAGAGGACTGGCAAATTATTTCATCCCAGCATATACTAGAATGATTTGATAAAATGTCTGTCGAGTCGAATGTTTTAACTTGGTCTCCAATTATACTGATTACTTCTGGTATGCTATTTAGAGGAATAGTTACTATATTTTGCTCATCTTTTTGTGTATGGCCAGTGGAAGGTTCATATCTTTGATAACAGTAATGTCAAGTATAATTTTATATACAAGAATTTGTTGCTGACATTCAGTTTCAAATTAACTTTTATGAATGATTCTGTTCATAATGTGATTATGACTTAGTAGTTCACAATGTTGCTCAAAAGTAATGTCTGGTTTTGTAACTATAATGACAGTCTTCATGAGAAACAGAAACCATTCAGTGGTAAATAGTAAACATATTCTGCTCATCCTTTGATTTCTTTTTAGGATGTAAGTATTTTGTTTGTCATAGTATATGACTGAAACTATTGTCAAATATTACTGCTACCCTTCTTGTGTGCTTTTCTTCAGTAGTAATGTTGAGAATTTTCAGTGATAATGCAGTTATAAGTGTCTTTTACATCCTATTTACTGTTACAAATTGTTCCAATATATGAATCCACTACATTCTTTGGTGTAGCCCATTCACTTAAATCTGCATCTACATCTGTACTCAGCAAACCGTTGTGACATGCATGCCAGAGGCTACATCCTATTGTACCACCTATTAATATTTTCCCATGTTCCATTTGTGTGTCAAGATCAGGAATAATGTGTTCTTAAGTGTCTCTTTATGTGCCGTTATTAGTGTAATCTTGTTTTGCCATCCCTGCTGGAGTAATTTATTGGAGACATATATATGTCCCCAGATACCTCGCTGGATACTGGTTCTCAAAACTTTATAGGTTGGTTTTAATGGCATAGTGATGTCTGCCATCAGGTGTCTGGCAAGAACACAATTTGCAGAATACTTACATGACATAAAACTAGATTATACAATCCAGGTTCTCACAGCCTGTATCCATAACCTTCCCATGGTGGTATTGGTTTTATGGACATTAAGCTGTGGTATAAAGCCTCTTTCTGTGTCTAGTGATTTTTCACCTACCACGGGAAATATTTTCAGATGATCTAAAATATATATTTAGTTAATTTTTGAAAAATTTGTCTGACAAAACAAGTTTGCATTTTTAAAATTAACTAACTACATGTTTATAGCTTCTCCTCCTGTGATTCTTAGTAGTAGATGAAACATTAGGCACAACATTCCTTAGACCTTGGCCAAATCCCATAAAAACAGGGTCACCAAGGATTTAAAACAGATGCATGCTATAGCCACATTTTCCCTTACTTTTACATGATGGAGGGACCTACTCATGATTAATTTTCACTCACATGTTTTCATGATGTGGTACATAGGAATCAATACAATTATTTTGAGACTTCAGTAGCCATTTTGTTATCCAACTGTTTTAGAGGACTTGTATGAGATCTCTAACTGGTACCTAATGTCAGACAAATGCTGTGATGCTTAATATTAGTGGGACACTTCTTGCAGCTATTATGACCATTTATTATGAAGTATGGTATCTTGGACCAACTCATTCCACTGAATCTTTAGTTTATTGGGGTGCCATACATGAAATACCACTTTCTGAAAGAGAAAAAAGATTGAACATCCTACTAAGAAGATGCCTCAACTCTACACTCCAAATGTAAAATTAACACTCAAGTTCTTTTCATGTATGGCTTGTAAAAGTAAGAAGGTATTATAGTTCAGTCATTGGAAGAACTTCTTCCAACATACATGAGACAAGAATATATTTTGAGGGAAATCTTTAAATATGTTACACTGTGTGATGCTTTGGAAGTCTAAGACTCATGTTTACTTCTTTACTTATTTTCTTAGAGTTTGTGGAATCATCTGAGCTAAAGCTACTTAATCATGGACTAAAAATGAGAAAAATGTAAATATCTTAAAATCTGTAAATTGCTGCAGGTGATGTCTATAGAGAATGTCTAAAGGGAATGCCTAAAGGAAGTCTTCCAACTTTAATTTGAAAATGTCAGTTTTATTACAACCTTTTTCATTTATAGTGCAAGCTTATTGTAAATGGAAGCTGCAAAATGACTGTGATAAGTTATTTACACATTATGTGACTCATTGATGTCATACTATGTACTGAAATGTTATAGAATAAATG
This sequence comes from Schistocerca cancellata, assembly GCF_023864275.1. NCBI lineage: Eukaryota > Metazoa > Arthropoda > Insecta > Orthoptera > Acrididae > Schistocerca > Schistocerca cancellata. The sequence goes on from NC_064629.1 coordinate 266,989,425, forward strand.
AATAATTTACTTTACATGGCACATAACAATATTAATATTTTAATAAGACTGCATGTTGACTGTTTACAGATTACTTTACATGTGTAGCAACTGATGTAATATACTGGAGTTCTCTCCTATGAGTCATCAGGTACGTTCTCCATGGTGTTTTGGCAGATTTTTGCAGTTTTGTTTTTTCAGTGTTTAACATGACTCATCCCAAACAAATACTGCTTGTGACATCTTTCATGCACCTAATGGTGTTGATTGAAAGGGTCAGTTTGTTTCCCCTTACAACCAAAAGAGTTTTAAATTGCCCAGTTGATAGAGCTGTGCAAAATTAGTCTAGAGTGATGTTCATTTGTTCAGTATGCATTAAGATGGATAGTAAAACCTGAAGAATAACCAATTTTCCATCAGTGACTGACCAAACAGGGCTGCTGCATTGTGGTAGTGATCAGCACATGCCATGGTGGCATATGAGTTGCTCCTGGAGTATTGGTTATTCATCATGATTTAATATTTCTTTTCATACATATCAATAAAACAAATATCACACTAGTCTACTTTGGGACTACCCTTTTGAATGGGCACAAAAAAATTCTGCTATCAAACTAATTTTGTTTCTAACAAATCGGCACTTTCCATTGACATTTCCAGTCATCTGAAAGATGTGATGAGCAGCACATGTTTGGGATGAGTCTAGTCACACACTACAAAAACAAAATCACAAATACCTTGTGGAACATCAGAGAAAATGTACCTGATGATGCTTAGGAGAGACACTCTGTATAGTATTTTGTGGTATAGAAGGAATTACACAAGTTTATTTGTTTAGCTTACTTCCAAATGTAGCTTCAGTACGTGTAGTCACTTTATGTAATCTGAGAAAAGCACACAAGAGCATTATTTGCTACTTTCTATTCTAAAGTCAGTTTTAATGGAGTTTATTTCTTGTACTAATTTTCTACTTATGGCCATCATATTTTTTTCTGAACCGCAATTTTATCAGTTGCTTCAGTTTTCATGAGTGACTATGTGTATTGAAAAGCAGTAGCTAAAATGCCAAAGTTCTTAAACATATGCTTGTAAAATTAGTGTGGGTTACTCCCTTCTAGTGGTGATACAGCATGTTTTTTCCATAATGATACCTTTTATTTCTGAAATGTGAGTAACACCATAATATAATTCCTTGGGACATTATTAAATGGTAATAAACAAAACAACCATTCTGAAATCAGAGAGGAGACTGATAGTTATAGTGGCCAACTTTTCATTGGTAGTGCAAGCAAACTGGAACTGAAAGAGGTTAAATTCTTATATACATTTCTTTATTTTTGCAAAGTAATGTTCACAAACAGTGCTTTAATGACCAGATTAATATCACAAATGAGAAAATCACCAGTTTGATAACTCAGCATTTCACTGCTGTATAGTACCTACCTTGATAGATTGTGTCTATTCATTTTTTAAACAATTTGTTCAGTTTTCTTCTTTATATTTTTCTGCATCAGCATGTAATATAACTAGAGCTATTTCTGAACACTGGGTTGTAAAACTTCTGATGTATACCTGTACTAATAAAATTTTGATTTCACTTTTTAACTAATACCAGGAAACATACATTAAATAATTTTCAGGTATTTAATGTACCATTAACCTTTCAATTTTTATAATTATTACTGGTAATTTGTGCACATGTGGCAATGGTAACTGTTTCTCATGCCCCTCGCCAGAGTTGAACACTGATTAAATTTTACATGTTACAACCATGATGGGTGCTGAACCTAACCGCAGTTTTTAATATGATGTCATTTAGAAGATGTTGTTGTTGTTGTGGTCTTCAGTCCTGAGACTGGTTTGATGCAGCTCTCCATGCTACTCTATCCTGTGCAAGCTTCTTCATCTCCCAGTATCTACTGCAACCTACATCCTTCTGAATCTGTTTAGTGTATTCATCTCTTGGTCTCCCTCTACGATTTTTACCCTCCACACTGCCCTCCAATGCTAAATTTGTGATCCCTTGGTGCCTCAAAACATGTCCTACCAACCGATCCCTTCTATTTAGAAGATATCACATCAGAATAAAGGCCTGCAATTGTGTCACAGCTATTCAGAGACACTGGATAATTTAAACCATTTGGTTTTGATTTAATACAGGCATTGCTTTCATTTCTGGTTAGGAGTTAGTTTACCGCAGTATCCTGAGCACTCCTTATCCTCATATCAGTAACACATGATTTTAGTATGCACCATTAGACATTTGCCTTTCACACTGTTCTTTTCCATGAATATCAGTATTTGGGCTATGGTTGTCCATTTTGTTTCACTTATCTTTTCCTTTGAGATCATATGGTAATACCAGTACCATTATTTATCTAAAGAAATTGTTCACTGGTACTTTTATTCTGCTTGCGATATTTAAATTGGTAGGAACAATTAGAAAAAGTAATGATTGGTTGTGGAATAAGCATTGCTTTGTCAATCAAGGGCTGTGTTGTGCACATCTTATGAAGGCTGTCATAAGATGTTCTCTATAATCATCTATACTGCAAGTGGACCCTTACTTATAAATCTTTTATTTACAAAGAGGTGTGCTTTCCTGTAAGCAGGTTGGTTTTATTCAGGATTCCTGTGCACCATATGATTCCCCGTTCATTTGGCTACAAGTCCATATTTCTCAACATAATCTCCATTCATTTTGAGGCATTATGCCATCATACTGAGAGAGCCTGTATGCTTGCAAGGAACCACTTTATTGGTTAATGTTGGAGTCAATGTCTTGCTGCATCAATAACCACTTCATCACCCAGGCCCTCTTCCTGATGACTGCATCCTTCACTGGGCCACACAGATGGAAGTCAGGAGGTGCAAAATTTGAGGAGTAGGGTAGATGAGGGAGAACAGTTCAATGAAATTCATTCAGCTGAGCAGTGAGGTGTTTGATTGTGATTCATTGATAACATTGAATTACAATGTCCACATGCACCAACAATGCAATAGCCACGTTTGTGTGTGGTCAACCGGCACATGGGAGGTTGGACAGGTTTGTTGTGCAACCTAGTTGTGATGTCAAGACACCTTGCCCAATGACTCACCATGCTTTTATTCACTGCCTACTCTCTGTGGATATTCTGCAAATGCAAATGCAATGCTCTGGTTGTCCATTAAAAGAAACTCATTGATGGCATTCTGCTTGGAATGCTACCACCTATCAGAACTTCATGAACTATAGGGCTGAAGTGGTACTATTTATGATACCCATAAGAAATTCAGCATTTTTCAACTGAAATTGGCCAAGAAAAGTATTATGTAGTGTTACTTATTGAATGACCTTCATACTGTCTTGGGGTATGACTCAGCCTTTATTTCCTTTTGGTTGTAATAAAATGTGTTACAGAATGGTGGATAATAAATAGATATCAAGAAACTCTGTTAAAGGAATGATACACTTCATGTGTACAGTAAGAATGTAAAATATGCTTTGCATGTGACCTCTCTGAAGTGAGAGGAGATTTCTAGATTCACATGCTTTCTATATGCAACAGCAAAAAAATGGTTCAAATGGCTCTAAGCACTATGGGATTTAACATATGGGGTCATCAGTCCCCTAGACTTAGAACTACTTAAACCTAACTAACCTAAGGACATCGCACACATCCATGCCCGAGGCAGGATTCGAACCTGCGACCCTAGCAGCAAGGCCGTTCCGGACTGAAGTGCCTAGAACCATTCGGCCACAACGGCCAGCTATGTAACATCACCCACCTTAATTACGACACAAGCAGATGAGTCAGCTAGAGCTTTTTAATAATACACTTTCATTTATTGGTTTTTATGTTGACTTCCTTAACAGTTTAATTTGCTAAAGTTTCTGTGAACCAGACCTGAACACAAAAAGTGAGGAGAATAGCACTCCATGCCAACCAGTAATGGGAAGGTGTGTGTGTCCATAGCAGTTGATGCGATAGTGACTTCCTTGATTGAGTGGAGTGTGTTTTCACCAACTAAACATTAAATCCTGATCTTTCTGGTCATTAGAACTCATGACGTGATGCCACAGGTACCTAGTTCTGCCAATAGATACAAAACTCAGTGAGTTGTCTTTAGAGAGAAATGTCGAATGCCTCTATGGCAGCCATGTTTCTGTCTGTGGCACTAAGTACACATGGTTAAAAACCAAGTGCAAACTACACTTTTATAGCTCTGTCACAAAGGCAAAACCATAAGTTAAAATTGTGGAAAATATGCTAGTAAATGTGTTTTGAACTATTCTATTCTTATTGGAGCAATAATACATCTCTCTAGTGCTGTTTATGCTAATATATATCATGGTGCATCAATAAACTCTCCACCATCATGTCACATGTACCTGCTTTCATTTGTTCAGGAGATAAATTGCTAAACTATCAAGAACATAGATTACAAATTAAGATGTCGTAAGATTTGTTTTCCATGTGAGATGCAGGAAGCTAAATTCCAAACACACATCATGCCACATAAGATAAACCTCAGAATAGAGATTAATGTCAAAATGTAGACAACAAAAGTGCCTATGTGCTATGTCATGAGACTGCAGTCTTTATGGTAAAGTACTGTCAAGGGGATTTGCACAGCTATATACCTTCAAGCAGATAGTTGTTCACCACAAACAGTGCTACAGCAACCAACTACACTAGTGAAAAACAACTGCTCACAATTTATCCACACCAACAAAACCAAGACATATCTTGGTGTCCTGGATCATGATAAAACTGAGACTGAAACTTTGCCACCAGAAAGAATTGGGAGAAAGAAATATAGTCTATCAAAAATGCATATGTTTCCATACTTAGTTGAGTGAATTATGTTTACAGAAACAAACTCATATGGTAACGCATAAGTATGAGAGCCATTGTGAGTAAAGTTTGCTTTTTGCTAACAATTATTGTGACAGGCATGCTTCACTATAGTTATCTATTAGATTCTAGTACATAAAAATTCAAAAGGCTGGGCAGTATCTACAGAGAGATGTGCTGGTCAACAGCAAAGGCACTTTTCCTGGGTATTCTATACCTCCTCTGCTTACTGCTAATGCCCACTAATTTCTTCTTTCTTCATTCTGTGTAGAAATGAGCATATGAAACACATTGGTATTATTGATGAAACTTCCAGGCACATTACTCTGATTTTAATCTGTGATGAAGTTTTATTTTAGTGCACACTCTTCTGCAGAATAAAAATTCATTCTGGAGCATTGCTGATGTATATAAGTCATTTCACATGTCTGTTTCAAGTTATAATTTATTTCATGTTAGCCATATTTGAAAATAAGATAATGTTATTTTCAGTAGAAAATTATGATTCCGTATTTATTTTAATTTATGCTTGTCAAAAATATAGGACCTAAAGAACAGTAAAAAAATTGCCATAATGGAGATTCAAACCAGAGACTGTTCCACTATCAGCCTTCACCACTGTATGTTCAGCTATAGGCATCTCAATAACATGTGTGAATTGTATTCCACCACTTAAGACTTGGAATTAATCTCAAATTTACAGCCAACATTGTTTATTTTCTTTTTTAAAATTATTTTGTACTGCTTTAGGAGACTGCAATCTGGACACAGACTTTCAAATCCTATAGCAATATGTAAAGAGAAAAACTCATTTACAAGCTGCCTGATGAGAGTGCCATCAGATATAGAGTGCATAAGAAATCTGACCATAACTCAAATACACTGCAGTCATTTTCACAAGTATGGAAAAGAATGACCACCGAGTGTACATACTAGCAGGTACTTGGTGGCCTGACCTCATGAGCTGTAACACCAGAATGCTCAGGGTTTAACATACGAGTTTTTAATGTTATTATCCTGGTAGATATGGTTGATAGATGGTTGCACATCTGTGATCTGTATGTTGGGCTGTCTTCTTGTGGTGTGATCCCATGTGTGCATTACAGTGTAATAGTAATTCATGCTTTTTATGGTTGACTTGTGTCCGGTACTTTACTACAGCCAAAGTAGTGACACTGTGGTTAAATTGGAAGATAGGTTATTTTGCAGGACCAGGCTACTGTCATGTTCTTGTTCTTCCTTTTAAGTTAGATTAGTGTGTAAATTTACAAGTGTCAGTCTAATGGCAGCTAGATTGGGCAGTCAAAGAGACACAATAATTAAGTAGTCAGTTAAAAGTTGATTGACTGATTTTATTTCCAGAACATATTTCATGGAGACGAGTAACTAACTTGAGTAATGGGGCTGATAATATAACTCTTGGTTGCATGAGGATAAGAAGTATCTCTGTAGCTCCCATGCACTTAGTACTTACTTTGAATATCTTATTTTCCTGTGTACTTTTAAATATTACATTCCTTTGAGTGTGTTTAAATAACATAAAGTGACCATTTTTGATGGGGGCAAAAATGTTTACACATAACATCATGTAAGGAGAAGTACGGGGGTTTGCTTACAAATTTCAGGCTTGTATTCAAAGCTTTTTAACTTCCATTGCTCAGTACCCATTACAGACAGTGGCTTTCTGCATTCATAAGTATTTTAAGCAGGTTGACATGTACTTGAATGTCAGCTTATCAGATCAGACAACAGGGAGGTACACAAGAGAGTGCTGTGAATCTCAGTTAGGAGGGAGGGGACAAATACTCAGCCAGTCTGCCTTTATCTACTTCTGTGTCATTTGGTTTATCCATAATGTAAAACAGGATTTTGTTTACACATTCTTCAAAAGAAGTTATATGATAATGTAATAAGATAATTCTAAGTGTTCATTTATTTTCCAACAGCAGTTGCTGCACACACAACATAAACAGTATTTCATGAAGTTAAAAGTCAGTTAATTTGTTTCAAGGAGAGAAATCAGTGGTCAATGTTAAGTGTGTGACATACAACTTGGCTTATGAAATAACAACTTTTCACAGAATTTCAGTTCCTTGGAATCAAAAAGCAGACTGTGAATGAATGAGTTGTAACTTTGGTGCTACTATCTTTAGGCAGACGTCATTGACTGCCCCTATAAAGGCAACACAGAATTTTAGTACTAAAATATGGCAGTCTCAGTCAAGGCTGCATTTATGAAATGCTTGATGGCAGCAGTTGTGTGGTGGGGACTTCAAGCTCATGTAGTTGGTGCATCTTCCAGTCGTTATGTGTACTCTCGTCTGGTTCAGTATTTGTACGCTACTAACCTGCAGTAAAGCTTCACCTCCTCTCCTGTTTTCTCAAAGTAGACACCATGTGGCCTGGTGTCCCTTCCAGTATGTTTGTAAATCACTAGTTCCACATGTGAATAGTGTTTAACTCACATGTTTTTTAACTTCCTTGGCCATGGTTTACATTTTCCAGGTTTCTCTCTAGAACTGAACACCCATTAATAAGTTTCTGATACCAAGTACAACATGCTCAGAATGAGTACTTAACTGTTGACAAGGCCAAGGTGTCAAATATGTGTCACTGGCATAACTAATTTCTGTAATACCACTGGTTTCGATCTCATAGTAGTTCCCCTTCATCTCTGGAAAGGAGTTTGTGTGCAGTACTATTCTGAGTACCAGTATACTCCCATAATATTTCTTCGACAACTAACTGCAAGACTCTAGTTTTGCTGCATTTGTTCTCTATTTTCTCAGTGTAAACTATACTTCCCACCTGGCAATACTATCCTTTCTTATTATTAGTAGGATTCTTTGTGATGAATTTCAGCAACTGTGTTGTATGTGTACCTCATATTATGTACAGTTCCCACGTTCTTCAGCATAATATTCTAATACCATTAGAAACACAAACTAATTGCCTAATACTATTTTAACTCCACCTGAGATATTCTAATTGACATTCACAATGTGCATGATCATGGTTATGGGCACAGTTGGAAGTTAAAATTGATATTTTCTTTTGACATTGACTATTATCTTTCCTCGATGGTAAACTCTATTTCATGAATGTTGTTTAGCTATGTTATACTCCTCAAATCACTTTGTGGTGTGTGGTAGACTGCATTTCAAGTACCATTATAGTTTTATCCCGTCCATAGTCTATCTATGAATTGTGCCCAGGAAGAACACTTATTGATAAACCTGCACACATATTCTAATTACACTAATCATGTCATGGTGGTCATCTTGGGTGCACCATATGTGAGTAAATAGTGTATTGGTCTGCTGTACCTGGAATGTACACTCTAGGAATTTCAAAAATAAGACTCATACAACACATTGATACCTAACATAGACTTTAGCATTCTTCTTGTTTGATAGTAAATCTGTTAATCATAACAGAAAATCTGAATCTTTATATTAAAACCTATATTATATGGTTTGTGTGAAGAGCACTTGAAGTAGCATTGTAAGTTCCTCCCTACCCTGATCCATTTGCAAGTGGTGGATGGGAGAACTACTATCTGTTAAACTCCTTATGAGCTCTGTTTTCCTTATCATGGTCATTTTCTGGACTGTTGCCCAATTGTTCTGCATGTACATCTACATCTACAGTGATACTCTGCAAGCCACCATATGATGTATGGGGGAGGGCACCTTGTATAACTACCAGTCATTTCCTTGGAATATATGCTCTCAGAATCTGGCAGTTAGCTGTATATGGTAAACAGATACTTCACTCTGACACTAACATATCTGCCTGTTTTAAGGTTAATTCTGTTGCTGGACATTGAATACATACATCTATATATGTACATTTAGGAACGCATGGTAAGTAGATATTTTGAAATTGTTAGTTCATCTTTTTTGATGGTTGATTTTGTTAATCAGTATTGTATCCTCCAGATATCTCATTAATACTATAAAGTACACAGTACTTCTGGTACAGCAACCACTTCCTTTGATTCCAGCGACATTCCAGGTAGGTGTATGAGAAGACAAGTGACACTAATCCTCCCAATAAGCACTATTTTGTGAGATGTCTTTATCGCTTCCAGGAACAATGTTTATTTGGATGGAATAGTATGAACAACTTTTGAATGTATAGTCTTGGAATTCTGAGAATTAATCATGATCAGCAAATTGACAATAGATGTTCAGATTGTCACATGTACTTGTCATGTGATTAATAATGTTGATGAATATTAAAGATATACAAGAGTATTGTGCAAGCCAACTTACAGTGTAAGTCTGGTGTTAGGATTATTTATTCCCATCCCTGTTGTAATTGTGAATGGTGCATGTCATAACCTAGCATCATTTGAATTCCTTATGATCTTAGATTTCATCATCATCCTCTTTTAGTGGTCCCATGTATTGGATGACATAATAAATTGTCCACATATTCTTGAAATACATTTTCTTGAAATTTGGACATTTGATTGTTTATGGTAAATAGATACTTGACTTTGAGACTGTTGGATCTATCTGCTTGACTGTTACTTCTGTTGGCCATTGAAATCCTGTATCTATACTCCGGACACCACCTTCACGCTCTATGAGAGAGAGTACTACCTCTGTGTTTCAGTAATCATTTTGTTTTCTTCTGGGTTTAATCAAAAATGGTAAATATGATGGTAAGTGTCAATGATCTTCCTTATGAGCTTTTAGTTGTCAGATGTTTTGGTCTTTATCACTTTTAGGAGCAAAGTGTGAAATGAAGTAATACTTAGCCTGACAAAACTCAGTACATTTGATCTTGAAATTTTGACAAAAGTTCGTTTTCAGTTAATAGATGATGGATTTTGTGGATGTTAGATTTACTTGTTTCATGGTAATAATATTTATAAAAATTAAACATCTGTGTGTGTATTTGGCAACCAACTCACAATGTAAGTTAGAGTATAGTTCTACTAGTATTAGCATTTCCTCCATTTCCTGTTCCATTTCCTAATGATGCATGGGAAGTAGTGCTGTCGATTAAACTCCTTCTGAGGTCTGATCTTTTTCAACATTGTAATTATGTGGACCCATGTATTGGAAGATGTAATAATATCTGAATCTGTTCATGGAGTGTATCCGTTTGTGATTTGGACAGTTAGTCATTTGACTTTTGAGACTGTCTGGTCTTGTTTATGGCTATTTCTCTTAAAGGACATTGAGTAAATATATCTCTACACCACATGCCAGCTTAATGGTGGATGGGAAGGTAATTATGATCAATGTTTGCTATAGGCTCTTATTTGTTGAACTTGTCTGTATCTCTTATAAGAACAATGTTTAAATAGAAGTAACATTTAGCCTGACCAATCTTGGAATGTATGTCCTCAGAATCTTCTCAATGAATGAGTGTCTTTAAACAGATAATGGACTTTGGGATTGTTGGACCTACTTCATATGTGGTTAATTTTGCTGATGAACCTTAAAAGATCTATGTGAGTACCAGGAATCCACCTAACAATGTGTACTTGAGGGTCCTTCTGCTACCACTGTTATTTCCTCCCAACCCTGTTGCATATAGGAATGGTATGTGGGATGATCCATTGTTAACTGTGCTACTTCTAGTAACAGTGTTACAGTGTAATAGCTAGAGGTAGAATTGGAAAATTTTGATAGCCAAATTTTGTGTATCACTGAACACTGGTGCAAAGGGAAGGAAATTGAACACATTGCATTAGCCTCATTTGACCTTGCATGTTACTATAGCAGAATCTCAATGAATGGTGGAGGTTCATGTATCTATGTAAAAAAAGGTATGTCATTTAAAGTTAGATATGATCTTTTAGATCTAGGTGAGGACAAACATTTCGAACTTTCCGCTGTTGAAATAATAGGACCTGGCATAGCAAAAAAATTAGTCATATTATGTGTGCACTGCTCTCCCAGTGGAGACATTGATATATTCTTCTCAAAACTGAATCAAAGCTTAGACAAGGTTTCTGGACCAAAAGCAAATGTAATTATCTGTGGTGATTTAAACATTAATATGATGAAGCCTGATAAGGCTGGCAACATACGTATATGTGAATATTCTAAGCTGTTATGGAATATCCTCCCTTGTTAATTGTCTAACTAGAATAACGAAAGTATCCTCCTCATCTATAGATCATGTAGCTACAGATACTGATAGTAAAAAATCTCATATTGTTGTCCAAAACCTGGGCCTATCAGACCACCTCTGCCAGATCTTAAAAACTAACATTCATGTAGAAACTCCTCCTAAACTTTGTAAATACAAAAGAATGTTTTCCAAATCAGCCCTGTATCAGTTTAAATCCCAGCTAGAATATGAAGATTGGAGGGAAGTCTATGCAGAAACCAATGCAAATCAGAAATTTATCAAGTTCATGTCAATTTTTAAACTCAGATTTGAAGAGATGTTTCCCAAAACTCTTTATCCAATTAAAACTGCAAAGAGAAATCAGTGGGTGACTACAGGTATCAAAAAATCCTCAGAAACTCTTAGATATCTCAACTCCATAAAAAATAATCAATCTAACCCAGAAGTTCTGCAATTCTACAAAAAGTACAGGTAAATATACAGAAAGGTGTTGCTAGCCGCAAAAAACTTTCAAACAACAAAATATTACTTGAAGCTGAAAACAAGAACAAAGCAGCCTGGAACATCATCAAACAGGAAACATCTAACGCTGCTAAAAAGGACCTCAATTCACATATTAAAAACAAAGATGTACCAGTAGGTGACCCTAAAAAATTAGCTGATTTTGTAAACTCATATTTCAGTACTATTGCAAAAAAAATATAGCAGAAATTTCCAGATACGTATGATTTACCTACTCAGAACCAGCCAACAAACTCAATGGTGCTCTTGCCAACTACAGAAAGGGAAGTGGCACTAGTAGTACACCAACTAAAAAATAAAACTTCAGTTGGACTTGATGAAATCCCAGTCTGCATAATTAAAGATCATATAGACTCCATAAAGGGCCCATTAACAGACATAATTAATGAATCTTTCGAATCTGTATACTTTCCAGATTACCTAAAACAAGCAAAAGTTATACCTATCCTTAAAAACGGAGATGTGGAAAATGTAGAGAACTACAGGCCGATCTCTATACTGTCTATCATTTCTAAAATAATGGAAATACTAGTCAAAGAGAGACTGCTAAATTACCTGAATAAATATAATCTTCTTTCCAATGACCAATTTGGTTTTAGGCCCGGAAAAGGCACACAATCTGCTATAGCACAGTTCACTAAAGTAATTTTAGAAGCACTGGACAAAGGTGAAAATGTAAGTGGTATCTTTTTAGACTTGTCCAAGGCCTTTGATACAGTTGACCACAAAATCTTACTTCATAAATTAGGGCAAATAGGAATAAGAGGTGTGACAAAGAAGTGGTTCAAATCATACTTGGAAAACAGAGTTCAACGAGTTGAGATATCACAAGTTTCAAACAATTCCCTTATGAAACACCTGTCTGACCCAGAAAATGTGAATATAGGCGTCCCACAGGGAAGTGTTTTAGGCCCAATATTTTTTCTTATATACATTAACGACTTCCCACAAAGTATCAGACATGGAGAAAAAAAATACTTTTTTCTGATGACAGCAACATAGTAATAACAGGTGAAAATCCAACACAACTGTCAGAAAGAGCAAACGAGGCTCTCAGTGATGTCCACAATTGGTCATTAAAAAATAAAGTAACCCTAAATGTAAGGAAAACTAACTATATTAACTTCCAATTGAACAAAAAACACAATGCCACTAGAATAAAAGTTAATAATAATGTATTAGAATGTGTAACAAGTACCAAATTCTTAGGGATGAATGTAGACAGCCAACTGAAATGGACAAACCATGGCAACATTTTGGCAAAGAAATTATCCACAGCATGCTATGCTCTTAGAATCCTTGCACCGGTATGCAACAATACCTGTCTTAAAATAACATATTACGGATATCTACACTCAGTCCTTAGCTATGGGATCATGTTTTGGGGAACAAGTGCCAGTAACATACAAACTGTGTTCAAAGTACAAAAAAGAGCCATAAGGATAGTAACAAACAGCAACAACAGGGCCCACTGTCTAGAATTATTTAGAAAGCTAGGCATTCTAACTGTTTCTTGTGAGTATATCTTTCAGAACATAATGTTCATTAAGAAAAATCTCAACATGTACAACACAAACAGCCTAATACATGACCATGAAACAAGAGCTTGTCACCACCTCCATCTAGATAGAAAGAACAAGGCAAAGACACAAAAGAGTATATTTTATAATGGGATAAAACTGTATAACAAATTACCACAAGAAATAAATGAGCCCCTCACTTTCAGACAAAAGCTTAAAACCTTTTCAGTAAGTAAAAGTTGTTATACTGTAAAGGAATATTTAACATAGATGTAGATTATTATCAACATATGACATTATCACCAAAATATTATGTAATTATAAATGTGTGTATGACTAGTTATAAAAACTACACAAAATATGAGAAACCTGTTTTATTGTAAATGTAAATGTGTGCTCATGTGTTGTAAACTGACGACATCCATACAATATTTATTGTTCCACGGATGAATAAATAAATAAATAAAAAATAAATCTCTCATCCTTGCTGCATTTGTGAATCGTACATGCAAAAAAATACTGCATGTAACCTCTAATTTTTCAGTCACTGTCATTTAGTGGAACCATGTATTGGAGGATGTAATAACTTGCCTACCTATTCTTGGATTGTATGCTCTCGTAATTTGGACAATCAATTGTGTGTGTAAAATACACTGGTGTGCTAAACTTAAGTACAAAATTTAGTTTCACATAATAGGTCACTGCTATGTAATATAGCTTGTTCCAACTCAGATCATACTTTGAGAGAACTGCTGAAGTATAGTACTGATCTTTATAGACAGAAATTCATAATGAGACCAATAGATGGTACTTTTATTCAAAGACAGTAATTGCATTGAAATCACCATTATTCATGATGTTATCCTGGACATGATTCGTAATAGGATATTTGATCACCCCCAAATGACTTCAAAAGCTCTGCAATGTCACCCCATGCTGTCCACCAGGTTGGTAAAGGGCTCATGTGGTACAGCACTCCATTTCCCCACCAGCACACTTGTCAACTGCTGAATGGTCATTGATGAATTTGGACATGCTGCAATATGTCTCCCCAACACATCCCACATGTACTATTGGAAATGGGGTTGTGGCCAAATGAACTGCTGAAAAAACCACACTGGGAAATAACACAGTGTTGCAATTACTATGATTGGTGAGTGTACCATGTCCAATGAGTTGGAGGTCAGTACAGCCATGCAACAAAATACATTCCCACAACACAAATCATAGAACAATGAAACGATCATATTTGTCAATGATTATGGGTGTATTATGCATTCCAACCTCTCACGATATGCGGGTAGATCACTTCTTTGAAAACTTTATACTCACTGGTCAACATCATTGGGGCACTTTACTCCTTCCCCACATGTGTATTTTCAGGGGTGCACTTGGCCCTGATTTCATTTTTATGGATGAAGTTTCAAGACTCCATCAAGCTGGATGGAGCTGGAGGAGCTCTTGGAATGATTGGATATTCAGCAAATGGACTAGCCTACTCAATCCCCCAACTTAATCCCATCTACAACATGTGGGATGCATTGGTGAATATGTATTGCAGTGCATCCACATGCACCAGTGACCATCCACAAGTTGTCAGGAACATTGGAGAAGGTCTGGAACATTCTACCACAAAAACTCCTTAGAGTTAGTTCCATGTCATCTTGTACTAGAGATGATCAAATAACTAAGTAAATAAATAAATAAACCTTCTAGCTAGCATGGGAGAATACTGAAATTGCTGTCTGTGGTGAATACACACCATATTAAGAACCATGTCTTAAACTTTTTAATGTTTAAAACATCAGCATTAATAACTAAACCTTCAGTGTAGTTAATGTCTTTGAATAAAGGTATCATTTCTGTTTGTCCCATTGTGATTTTCTATCAGTTACTTTCCATACTATACTAGAGCAATTCTTTCTATGTATGGTCCCAGTTTCAGTGAGCTGTCTAATCTGCCCATGATGAATCATGTAAAAGTTACTTTCATCCTATGTTTGGCCCATCAGTATTGATAATTTAATTTGAGACTGACTGATCTCATTGACCATTACTTCTGTTAAAGGACATTGAAAACATACATATATAATTCACATTCTAGCATGAAGCTGTGTTGTAGAGAGAATTTCTGGTAACACATACATCTTTTATTTCAAATAGTAAGATGAATGGTAAATGGGAATACAGTTGATGACAGTATTCCTTATACTCTAGGAGCAGCATGCAAAAGAAAGTATTATTTGCACCAATGTTCTAGTTATGTATGGCCTCAGAATAATGTTAGTGAACAGAGCCAGTTTAACAGAGAGTGGACATTGAGGTTATTAGAGCTTCTTGCTTCATGTTTAATAATGTTGATGACCATTAGAATGTAATTTCTCTGAATGTAATTTGTGAATCATATTCATTTAATTGACAATATTTATCAACAGAAAAGATCTACATGGGTGCTTTGCAAACTGCCTTTATTGTGTGGTGGGTTGTATTTTTTGCAACATTCCTCTCATCCCTGTTGTGTTTCTGAATGGTGTGTGGAAAGAACCACTGTTGAGCTGAATTAATTTGTTGAATTGTGAACTATTTGTCTCATAACATATATATACTAATTATTTGACTATAATACAGGAGACATATCAAAATATTGTTAACACAATTTCACTGATACAAAGCTACAGTTGAAAAGAAATATTTCTGTTTAAAAATTAATGCAACTTTTTTGTGAAAAGATACCTTCACACATTCATATAACAAGACAGTTTATAAACTACATCCTGCACAGATATTCAGTTCATTGTTCATGGAATCTTGAACTGAGTAGTATCATCACTGAAACAGAGCACCATATAGGTTTCTTTTCAATGAATCTAGATTCATACTCAAAATGTTCTTGGCTTTTAAATAGTTACATTTTCATTCTTATATAGTGGGGAGTCTGACCATATAAGTTAAAGGATGAGAAAGAGCATAAACTTTAATTTAATTCTTGTATTATAAATGTGATCAAAGCAGTTCTCCTTCCAAGATTCTAAATTGGTACACAAAAAATGATAATGTCATTTTTATACAGGGAGAGTACTGTTAATAATTTCAGAATTTTCAATGTTGGGTGACATGATTACCTAATGAGTTGTGATTTTTTTCATCAAATTCACTGCATTGACCTAAGTATTAGAGGATGTAACAATATGCCCAACCATTCTTGGAATGTATGCTGCCAGAAAACATTGTTTACTGTAACTGGTTAAAGAACATTGCGAAAACATGTCTATCCTCTACATACAATGATAGTACTGTGCAGTGGAGGATACATTTTGTTCCACAATCATTTGTGTTCTTTCCACATTCAAACACTAATGGTATATCAGCAGAGTACTGTCAATAGTCATTTTAAGAGCTCTAACTTGTCAGGAGTACTTCTTTTTACCATGTCTTGGAAGGATGTGCTGGCAGAATTGATAATTTAATTAATGAATTTTTTAATGTGTGCTCTTGGGATTCTGAGAGTTTATCATGCACAATAAATTCACAATGGACTGTGATGTTGTATCATTTACTTGCCCTGTGGTTGTTAACATAGATGAACATGAGTAATCTCCAAGAGTAAACCACAAAGCATCTGCAATGTGCACAGCAGAACACTTCTTGTACCACTATAATCTCCTCTCACCACCATTGCATTTTTTAATGGTGCATGTGAAGAACCAGTGTCGATTCACACCTGTATAATGACTAAATCTTTTTTATGATGCAGATTTTTTGGACCCACATAATATTGGATGTAATATTGTGCACAGCTGTTCCTGGAATGTATGCTCCTATAATTTAGGTAGTTGGTGATGTACAGTAAATAGATACTCACCTTTGTAATTATCTAATCTTCTTGTTTATGGTTACTTCTGTTAAAGAAGGTCTCCTTGTTTATGGATACTTGTGTTAAAGAATATTGAAATCATATATCTATACAGCACACGCCCATATAATGCTGTTTGGTGGAGAGAAGTGATGATACCACAACCATTTGAATTTATACAAGATAAAATCATGAATTCAAAATGCCGAATGTAGCAATGTGCATCAGCATTGATTGTTTCATCATGGTAACTCTATGGACCCAGAAATTACAAACACACACACACACACACACACACACACACACACACACACGCACACACACACACATATCACAGCTCAATGCATTTTGGTGGAGAGATGTCCTGGTTCCTCAACCATTTCCATATATTCCAGATACATTCATGAGTAATAGATGGGAAGTCACTTGTTGACAATTATCCTTCTGTCTCTGTCACTTCTAATAGCAATGTATAGGAGAAAGTTTGAGGGTGGTTTAAAAATATTTCAGAATCACCACGAGAGGTCAACACTGGCGCAGCGAGTTGTTCACATGATATTCATTGTACTGATGCCTGCAAAAACATGCAACATCAATGCTCTTGGAAGAGAGCTGTGGTGGTGACATGAAAGCAAAGGATATTTAAGCTGATTTCCATAAAACACTGGGGGCCAGTGTTCCTTCATATTCATCTGTTGGCAAGTGGACAAATGAACTTAAATTTGGTCAGGAGAGCTTAGATGATGATCTGTGCAGTGATCTGCCAAGATGTGCCACTACTCCAGAAGTTATTGCACGAGTGGAAAATTGGTCATGGAGGATTGCCGATTGAAAGTGCATAAAATTGCTCATGCTTGCCAGATGTCACCTGAAAGGGTATATTACATTTTAACTGAAGAATTAGCAATGAAAAAATTATCTGCAAGCTGGGTGTAGCAACTCGTGATGCGCACCCGCACACATGTGCCGCTGCCGTGGAAAAATGACAGAAACAAACGTATGAATGGTTGCCACACCCACCTCATTCAGCTGATATGGCTCTGTCAGACTTCCATCTCTTCCTAAAACTGATAATTTTTCATGGTGGATGAAAATTCACTTGAAACGAAGACTTGATAGCTGGACTTGACAACTATTTGGCGGGCCTGTGGGATCAAGGCACAGGAACTTTGTTGGGTCAAGTGCATTAATCTACAAGGAGACTACATTGAAAAATAAATAAAGTTCCAGTGATGTAAGTACTTTTTTCTATTCTGGTCATAGAACTTTTCAAACCACCCTCGTAATAGTTAGCCCAGCCAGTGTTGGAATGTACGTTCTCAGAATTTTGTCTCTAAATCATTTTCATTTAACTGAAAATGGACTTTGACTTGGTCATATCTACTTCATATGTGGTTAATAATGTTGATGAAAACTACAGATCTGCATGTGTACTGAAGAAACCCTCTTAAAGTGAGTGACAAGGGATCCTTTTGATATCACTATCATTTCCTCCCATCCTTGACATTTACGAATGGTGCTTGGAAAAAACCATAATAAACTAAAATCCATCTGAACAGTCCTAGAAGGCCATTTCCTACAAAAATTCTTATGAGCTATGTTTTGTTGATCATGATAATTTCATGGTAGCATGTACTGGACAATGTACCTATTTACCCTAACTTCCTCAGAAGGTATGTTATACAAGGTAAATAGGTACTTGACTTTCAGCATGTCGGAGCTCTTAGTTTATAGGTACTTTTGTTAAAGAACTTTGAGGACATATGTTTATATTCCATATACCAGCTTCATGCTGTACAGTGGAGAGGTCTTCTGCTTCTACAGTCATTTACATTTATACCATGTAAAATCGCAAATAATACACAGGAAACGTACTGTTCACAGTCATTTTTATGGGCTCTACGTTGTCATATTTTCTCCCTGCTATAAGTTATAGGAGCAGTTTATAGGAGGAAGTAATAGTTAGCCAGCCAAACCTTGGAAAATATGTTCTCAGAATTTTGCAGTGAGTCATATCAGTTTCTTAGATCAAAGGACATTGGAATCATAAATGTATACTCCACAAGCCAGCTCAATACTGTGTGATAAGAGAGTATTTCTGTTTCATTTCCCAGTCTGTTCCATTTCAAATCCACCACTAATGGTAAATAGTGTCAACTTGTTGATAATGCTCATTATGAGCTCTAATATTTCAGTCGCTCTAATCTTTATCACTTTTAGGAGCAAATGCTATGAAGAAGAAATTGTTTTCCTGACCAATCTTGGATTGTATTGTGGCGTAGAGTGCCATAAATATCGATATTTGTTCTCTGCGTAAGTGTGCTATCTTTGAGGAGGGGGCTTTGGAGAGGATGTTGGATGCTAACGGGAGTTAGCTTCCGGACTTGTATCTGTGTAGAAGCTAAGTGTGAATACATCTGTATCCGAGAGAATTCTAGTTGTTTACCTACAACTATTCTATATTCCCTCACTGGTGACCCCGTTTTTGTGTAATACGCATCCGAGTTACCGCCCGAAGGTTATTTACGCGCCTACCGCGTCGGGTTTCTCCGCGATCGCGAGGGCCTTTGTTCAGCTCCAGACAATGGCCTTTCAGCATTCACCGCCGCCCGGATTCCAGCAACATCTCTCCAGCACTCTTACCATCGTAGTGGACATGCCGCAAGAATCTTCGGAATCCTTCAGCCAGAACATGCAGTGGAATTCATTGAGTGCCGTCGGTTTCTTCCAACCGCCAACGGTCGCGGATTCTGGCTTTGTTAGCCTGGACCTTCCCACGTGTTTTCCACAGAGTGTTGGTCAGAACATTCCTACTCCTGTGTCGAACACACAATTCAATACAGTTCGTGGTGTTGAGCGAGGTTTTGCTACTTTGGAAAATCCAGTAGTAAATTCAAATTCGAATCAGTTCCCACCATGTGTGTATCCTTCCGCGCTGGCTAGTGAACAGGTGTTCAATGCTCGCCAAACAGCAAATATCACACCGAGTGTGCATCCTAGTGGACGTGTGTGGGATCCTTGTGTTGCTTCTAATCAAGTCAACAATTCTGTGCTGGACAGTAATAACTCCGACATCTACAACCAGCCCCACCACTCACGGTCGAGTGAATAGTGTGTGCATAATGGACATTCACTGGCGTACTTAAGCACTTGTGGCTTCTCTCCAAGCTACCACGTCAATGAGAATGCACATTTTGACTACGATCCTCACACCGTTCAAGCATCCGTTGCTTCTCAGCCGACCCCCCGGCGTCAAGTGAATTTCGCGATTCCCGCATTACGGGACGCCAATAATTTGGACTCGCAATCTTCTGCATGCTCTACTTCCGTCCGAAGTAATAGGCGCACCCTCGCAGTGACTGCAGTGCCGAATCTGCCGAAATTACCAGACTTCAAACCCGCTCACCCGGAGTTCTGGCTTAACCTGGTTGAGCAAACATTCAATGTCTGGGCTTTGGACGACGATGCACGCTTCGCCTGCCTCATGAACCATCTTCACGACCGCATCGATTTAATTTAAGATCTGGTCAAAGCACCCCCCCCCCCCTAGCAGGGAAGTATTCTGTGGCGAAACAGACGATACTGGAGCGCATCTCTAAAACCAGGAGAGAAAATGTGCGACAGCTCATCTATGAAGAGCGTCTCGGCGACAGGTCTCTGTCCCAGCTGTGGTGGTGCATCTGTCTTCTCGTCGATGAGCAAGTTATGCCTGATGACACGCTCACAGAAATCTGGACTGAATAGCTGCCTTTGCCTGTCCATACTGCAATCTCTGCGTATGAACATAGGCCAGTAAAGGAACGTTTACGCGCCGCCGACAGGCAACGTGAGCTCCGTGCACTGCATTCTGGATGTGACCGCACTAAGACTCTTTCTGACGCCACGCCCTTGTCTGGTGCTGCTAATAACAAGTTTGTTAAACTAGCCGCCCTGCCTGCACCTGCAACTTCCTGCAACGACAGTGCATCGGCCTCTGTGGAAGACTCTGTGGCACATACTCCGTCACCTAGCAACTACCCACAGGAGCACAGGCCCGCCCAACCTTATTGTTTCTTCCACGCGAGATTCGGGGAGCAAGCTCGCAAATGCCAATCACCGTGTTCTTACCCAAACTCCAACCGCAGGTAGGCTACGGTGCCACCTCCTGCGATGTAAACAACGGGCACCATCTCACGTTGCACTCCGTTTTGAACAATAAGAGTAAGTGTGGTCGAGTCGATGTTCGCGATTTACGATCAGGTGTATGTTTTCTGGTAGACACTGGCGCAGACGTCTCTTTGCTGCTGGTTCGCCTAGCAACCAATAAAGTGCAACCACACAAAACAGTACTTCGTGCAGTGAACTTGTCTACCCTACAGTGTTCGGGTTCCACTTTGTATACAGTGAAACTTTCGCCGGAGTGCAAGGTGGAGTGGGCGTTTCTAGTGTCAACAATTGAAGAACCTATTCTCGGAATTGATTTCCTGAAGCACTATCAGTTATCACTAGATTTTGTGCAAAATACTGTGTTTTACCCCCCCCCCCCTTAACAAACATATTCCTTTCGCTTCGCCGAGTGACAGTTCGGCTAACACCAAACATGTGTGCTGTGCTAAGAAGTGTGTAAACCTATCCTTGGAGCTGCAATCTTGGACAAAGAAGTGGCTAGTGGAGTGCGCCAAGTCTTCGAAGTTGCGGATGGAACATATGGAAATGCTGCTGCATCTCTGTGACATACGCCACGAGTTGGCCTCCACACAACAACGCCTCGCGGCACTACAAGCAGACGACTCGTCAGCTACAGACAAGGTCAGTCCGTGCCAATCTGGTGTCCCCGTGCCCGCACACGTTAACGACAATGTTGTGAACTCTGTAAACTGTGTCAGCACCCCCTTTTGTAATGATAGGGTATGCCCGAGCGCTCATGCTCCTTGCGTTCCGAATGGACAATTAACTTGCCAAGCTCGTGGCAATGAACTACGACCATCTGCTGTTCGGCCACGCCCATTCGTGCCTACAGCGCTCGTAGTGGCACGGATCGCTACCAAGAACCAGTGTACCAACCTCGCCCATGTTAACACGTGTGCAGTCTTTACGCAGCCTACGAGCGGGTGGCACACCTGTACTTCCGTGCCCTCAGCACCACAGCTTGGCCCGTCCGCCATTGCCTGCTCCGGTTCACGGACATCTGACTGTTGTGCCACGCCACGTATTGCAGTAGTCACTAACGGCACAGTTCATCGGTTACGTCTAACCGATTGGCCACCCATATCGCAATGCCCACGCCGTCTCAAGCCGGAATTTATGAAAATTGCAAAAGAACAATTGGACGATCTGTTACAAAAGGGAATAATTGAACCTTCTTCCGGTTGCTGCGCTAGTCCTATCCTGTTTGACCAAAAGAAAGAGGGTACTTGGCGTATGGTCGGAGACTATGGGTGTTTAAATGCCCGCACCATCATTGATAAATATCCGGTCGCACACATCGCAGACTTCAATCATGCGCTCGCAGATGCAAAGTACTTCTCTGTTTTGGACTGTAAGCAAGCATTTCATCAGATTCCTATGGCTCTGGAGGACATTGAAAAGACTGCCATAACCACTCCCTTCGGGCTGTTCCAATACAAATTTATGCCGTTTGGGTTGAAAAACGCCCCCCAAACGTGGCAGAGTTTCATCAATCAAACTTTATCCCATATAGACTTTCGTTTCGTATACATGGACGACATATTGGTTTTTGCTTCTACTTTGGAACAGAGTGAAGAGCGTGTTCAAGTCGTGACAGATATTTTAGCAGCCGCTGGTATTGAACTGAACAATAAAAAGACTCAATTGCACCAGTCATCCGTCACATTCCTAAGTTATGTTGTGTCATCGGACGGTCTGACACCACAACAGGACAAGATCAAGCCTGTTCTCGAGATGCTACGCCCTCAGACCTATAGGGAATTATGCCGGTTCATCGGAACAGTTAATTATTACCGGAAACATTTGCCAGCCGCTTCTGCGGTGCAGGCTCCTCTCACAGATGCTCTCGCTGGCCCACAAACTTCTGGCACCCGCCAGGTACGATGGACACCAGACATGGACAAGGCATTTAATGAACTCAAACAGCTGTTGGCCTCTGCTGTCACTATTGCTCACCCACGGGCGGACGTCACAATATTTATCACTACTGACGCTAGTGACAATGCTATCGGCGCAGTACTGAGTCAGACATACAACAATGTTAAGACCTCCCTGCAGTTTTTCTCAAAAAAGCTAAACAACGCGCAGAAGAAATACTCAGCATTCGACAGAGAATTACTTGCAGTTTACAAGGCCATAAGACACTTCAGAACTGATGTTGAGGGACGAGATTTCTATGTGCTCACTGATCACAAGCTGTTGGTTCCTGCCATAAAAAATCCTGCGGCTGATCCGCCCCCACGACGCTTTCGTCACATCGATTACATCTTGCAATTTACAAATGACATTCACTACATCCGAGGAGCAGACAATGTGGTCGCTGATTTTCTCTCGCGTGTTGGTGCTGTCACAACCTTAATTGACTTAACGGACCTACCTCGGTTGCAATCGGCAGACCCCGATACCATGCAGTTAATTTCAGACCACAGTTCCTCTCTCCAACCAGTACGCTCTACTTTCCCTGGCATATCTGACTTAGTGTGGTGTGATGAATGGACTGGTACGTTGTGGCCATTCATTCCTAAGCCCCTTCAACGCCAGGTCTTTGACAAACTACACACATTAGCACACCCCGGTGTCAAAGCCTCCACCCGTCTGGTAGCTGAACGGTTTGTCTGGAGAGACATGCACCATGACTGTCAGTCTTGGGCAAGGGCATGCATGGTGTGTCAACAGAACAAAGTTTCCAGGCACACTTCTCCACCCCTTGGCTGTTTTGCCCAACCGCCAGGCTGGTTTCACCATGTTCATGTCGACCTCATAGGCCCTTCGCCCCCTCTGAGGGTTTCCGTTACTTGTTTACAGCTATTGACAGGATGACTCGGTGGGCTGAGGCTGTGCCTATTCCGAACATTACCTCTGAGACAGTAAGTCGAGCATTCTTAGATTCGTGGATCTCTAGATTTGGCTCACCTGTTTACCTCACCACTGACCAGGGGCGACAATTCGAGTCTTCAGTTTTCTCTGACTTATGTAAAATGTGTGGTATTGTCAAAATTCATACTTCTGCATACCACCCCCAAAGCAATGGGCTTGTCGAGCGATGGCATCGTACCCTAAAGTCTGTCCTGCGTTGCCATGACTCACTATGGACAGAGGTATTGCCCTTCGAGCTTCTTGGCCTTCGTGCGACTTTCAAGGAAGACCTCAAGGGTTCCGTAGCCGAGTTTGTGTATGGCCAACCTCTGGTTTTGCCTGGAGAATTAGTCACTCCGACCCCACTTCTACAGCCCTTGGAACTCCCTTCACTTCTCGAGCGGGTGCACTTGCACTGAAGCAAAATTGAGCCGCCACCTCCGGCTGCTCATACACCTCTGCGCGTGTACATACCGTGCACACTAGACTCTTGTGAGTACGTGTTTCTCAGAAATGACTCAGTCAAAGCCATGCTTCAGTCGCCCTACACAGGTCCTTACAAGGTTGTCAAACGCTCTGAGAATAACAAGGATCTCCTCATAAAAGACTCTGTAACCACGGTCTCACTCAACCGAGTGAAACCAGCTTTCATTGAGCCTCAGGTGAACCTCCATGATTCTGCCCCCATTTCTCCCACTCCTGCTTCGAGCGGCCATCCATCTTGCCACACCATGCATTTGGGTATTGATTCTCCACAGCGTGTTTCTCTGCCGAGCACTGCTCCTTCTCTGCGTTCATCTAATTCGAGTGGCCAATCTTTTCGGGGCTTCACTCCTCACAGCCCTTGCAGCCGAACTGCCAACCACTCGGATTCTACCATTGTGTTACCATCTTTGTGTGACAGCTTTTTGTCACGCAGTTCAATCCACGCTGGCTCCTCATTAACTTCAGTCACGCTCCCTCGTCTGTCAGCTGATCGCCCGAGGTTGTCTCCTGCGCAGTCCAGTGCACCTGCCACCCCCACTCTTAGCAAATGCTTCCCCCTGCCATGGCTTTCCCACACCTCCCTGCCTCCCTACCATTGCTCGTACAGGTGCCATCCAAGAATTCACAACACATGTGCACCCTGATAACATACATAAATTATCTGTTGTCATAGATGGCGATACGGTGTGTGTGGTACTCGTGTGTGACAATATTGAGGGAGGAAGTGCAGAATCTCATGTGGTGTGCCGCTTTAAATTGAGCAGAAGTGCTGTGTGTGGCAATTTGCGTGCCTTTGTTAGGCCTTCTGGCAAGGTGATTCTCCGCCTGCTGGCTGACGAAGTGCTACACCTTCACTCCAGGACAGGACATCGTCTTCAGCCGCCGGCGTCGCTTGCTGACTTCACCGTCGACGTACCGGGTTTCACCCCCCGGTCTCCTACCAGTCGACCGCTTCCGCCTGACGCAGAAGAACTGTGCGTTACCTTCCTAACTTCTCACCCCCCCCCCCCCCATTCACAGGGACGTACTCCATACTGTGCGGGGGAGGGGGGGGGTTATGTGGCGTAGAGCGCCATAAATATCGATATTTGTTCTTTGCGTAAGTGTGCTATCTTTGAGGAGGGAGCTTTGGAGAGGATGTTGGACGCTAATGGGTGTTAGCCTCCGGACTTGTATCTGTGTAGAAGCTGTGTGTGAATATATCTGTATTCGAGAGAATTCTAGTTGTTTACCTACAACTATTCTATATTCCCTCAGTGTGTTCTCTGAATTTTGACAGGTAATGCATTCTGGTAAATGGATAATGCATAGTCACCAGATTTACTTGTTGCTTATGGACATCAAAGATCAACATTACTCAGCAAACCCACCTCACAGTACGTCATGGAGAGTGCTTATGTAACCACAATTTTACTCCCATCCTTTTGCATCTGTATAGGCTGTACATGAAGGAACTCTGTCAAGGAAACTCTTTATGTGCTCTGATTATTACAACATGGTCATTTAATAGGCCAATGTACTGGAGGATGTAATAATTTGCCAAGTATTCTTGGGGAATATATTCTAACAATTTTGACAGTCATGTATGTAATCAAATACTTGACTTTGAGATGGTGTGATGTAATTGTTACAGTTACTTCTGTTAAGGATATTTAAAAACATATGTCTATACTTCACTTAATACTGTGCAGTGGGCAGAAGCCTGGGTCCAACATCCATTTCCATTTATCCCATATTATATCACTAATGGTACAAAGGAGGACAATTGTTAACAGTCCTCCTTGAGGGCTCTGATTTGTCAGATGCTCTTGTCTGTATGTCTTCTAAGAGCAGTGTGTAGGATGAAGTAATTTTTAGACTGAACGGTCTTGAAATGGATGTTCACAGAATATTGCTAGATATTAATTTTCATTTAATTAATGATGAAGTCTGAGATTGTCAAATTTACCTCCTATGTGGATAATAATATTGATATAAATTAATGACCTACTGGAGTACTCTGAAAACAACCTCACAGTGTGTAAGGCAGGGTACTTCTGTCAATACTATTATTTCCTCACATATCTAGGGCATGATAATTTCTTTGACCCACATATTAGAGACTGCAATAATTTATACAACTATTGCTGGACAGTATGCTCTTGTAATTTGGGCAGTTAAACATGTACATGGGATGGACGGTTGATACTGAGACAGTATCTCCATGTTTACAGTTACTTTTTTTTAAGAGCATGTGAAACATGTATCTATACTCCATTATGCAATTATTGCTGGAAATTATTCTCTTGTAATTTGGGAAGTTACACATGTACAGGGAATAGATGTTGACATTGAGATAGTTTCAGCTCCTTGCTTTTCTGTTAAAGAACATTGAAAACATATGGCTATACTCCACATGCCAGCTAAATAATGTGTACTGGAGAGAACTTCTGTTTCTACGACTGTCATCACTTACTACAGATAAAATTGCAAATGGTACATACAAAAACAATTGTTGACAACTCTCTTGTGGGTTGTAATTTGTCAGATATTCTTGTCTTTACCACTTCTAGAAGTAATGTTTTGGATGAAGTAATGTTTTACC
Source organism: Schistocerca cancellata (assembly GCF_023864275.1). NCBI lineage: Eukaryota > Metazoa > Arthropoda > Insecta > Orthoptera > Acrididae > Schistocerca > Schistocerca cancellata. The sequence goes on from NC_064629.1 coordinate 267,016,326, forward strand.
TGCCAAATTCAGAATATATGCTCTCAGAATATTGATAGTGAAGTCTGATCATTAAAGTGATTAAACTGTTGATGTGGTGTAGACTGCATACTTCCACATCTACGTGATTACTCTGCTATTTACAATTAAGTGTCTAGCAGAGGTTTCAGTAAACCACATGATTTCTGTTATTTTATCATGATGTTCATTTCCCCCTGTGTAGGTAGGTGCCAACAGAATGTTTTCACAATTGGAGGAGAAAACTGGTAATTGAACTTTTGTGAGAAGATCCCATCACAACAAAAAATGCCTTTGTTTTAATTACTGCCACTCCAATTTAAGTATCATGTCTGTGGCACTATCTCCCCTATTTTGTGATAATACAAAATGACCCACATGTCTTTAAACTTTTCTGATGCCATCTGTCAGTCCAACCTGATGCGGATACCACAATGCATAGCAGTACTCCTGAATAGGGTGGACAAGTGTGGTGTAAGTAATTTCTTTAGTAGGTCTGTTGCACATTCTAACTGTTCTGCCACTGAATCAGAGTCTTTGATTAGCTCTCCTCCCAAATTGTCTATGTGATCGTTCCAATTTAGGTTACTTGTAATTGTAATCCCTAAATATTTAGTTGAATTTACAGCATTCAGATTTGTGTGACTTATTACATAATCAAAATTTAGCGGATTTCTTTTAGTACTCATCTGAATAATGTCACACTTTTCTTTATTTGGGGTCAATCGCCACTTTTCACACCACACAGGTATCTTATCTAAATCATTTTGCAATTTGTTTTGGTCTTCTGATGACTTTACAAGATGGTAAACGACAGCATCATCTGCAAATAATCTAAGAGAGCCACTCAGATTGTCTCCTATGTCATTAATATAAAACAGTAACAATAGAGGACCTATAACACTTCCTTGGGGAACGCCAGATATTACTTCTGTTTTACTCAATAATTTTCCTTCTATTACTACGAACTGTGACCTTTCTGACAGGAAATCATCCAGTTGCACAACTGAGGCTATATTCCATAGGCATACAGTTTGGCTAGAAGATGCTTGTGAAGAATGGAGTTGAAAGCCTTCTGGAAATCTAAAAATATTGAATCAATTTGACATCCCTTGTTGATAGCACTCACACCTTCATGAATATAATAAGCTAATCGTGTTTCACGAGAATGATGTTTCCTGAATCCGTTTTGACTGTGTGTCAATAAATCATTTTACTCAAGGTAATTCATAACGTTCGAATACAGTATATATCTCAAAATCCTACTGCAAATCGCCATTAGTGATATGGGCCCATAATTCAGTGGATTACTCCTATTTCCCTTTTGTGCATTGGTGTGACTTGAGCAACTTTCTAGTCTTTAGGTGCGGAACTTTCTGTGAGCAAATGGTTGTATATGATTGCTAAATGTGGGGTTATTGCACCAGAATACTCTGAAAGGAACCTAACTGCTACACAATCTAGACTGGATGCATTGCCTTTATTAACTGATTTAAGCCGCTTTGCTACACCAGGGATATCTACTTCAACATTTCTCATCTTCACAGTTGTTCTTGATTGGAATTCAGGACTATTTACTTCATCATCTTTGGTGAAGGAGTTTCAGAAAACCATGTTTAATACTTCTTCTTTAGTGGCACTGCCATCAGTGACTTCACTATTGTTATCACGCAGTGAAGGTATTGACTGCATCTTGCCACTGGTGTGCTTTACGTATGACCAGAATGTCTTTGGGTTTTCTGCCAGATTCCAAGACAGAGTTACGTCACGGAAAATGAAAACCAGGAATACGTAATAGATGTAGAAGTCTACACACAGAAGGAAAGGGTGCAAATCTCACTGAGATAGAAATCTTAGAAATTAAGAAACAAATGTGGGTATCCCCATATTTATCTTTCTATGAACAAACTCAGTGCAACTGTTCACCCATTTTAGCTAATAGTGAAACCCCTACATAGAAGAACAAAGGAAATTTTCAATCCTGTATGTAGCACTGTTCTTCTGTACGTTTAGCCATAGTTATTGTTAATCTCGTTCTGAAGAATTTTGTAAATCATTGTGTAATTTTGTCAAAACTGTCAACAGAGATAATATTTACAGTTTGACAGGAAACAATAGATCCAAAAGTTATGTTTATGTGTACCTGATTTTTATGTTTGGGATCAATTATATAGTAGAAAACAGGCTTATAACATGAAACCTAGGCTGTAAGTAATAAAGAAGTTTTGGGAATAAGTCTAAAAATTATTTTGTTTATTTAATACAATATGTAATGTTTCACCAAAAACACATAATTGGATCAATTAAAATCATCAATAGCCTTTGAGGTTGTCTCACATACTATTAACGTATTATTTAAAGTTGAAGGTCATTAAAAATCCATATCTTTCGTTCTGTCTTTCTTTCTATTGCTACTGCCTTTATCTCGCATTGTGCACAGGGTCGGTAGGGTTAAGTACAAATTTGGCATGGTTACTTGGAAGGGGTGGCCGGATGCCCTTCCTACCGCCACCCCCATACACCCCCTGAGACCGAATTAGTGAACCCGAGCTGTCTGCGTCTAGTGTAAATTGTGAAATAGTGTGAATGTTTTTCAAAAGTCTGCAAGTCGAGTAACTGAGGTGGAACGTGCAGACCAGCCTGGTATTCACCTAGTAGGATGCGGAAAACTGCCAAAAAACCACATCCAGGCTGGCAGACACACCGGCCATCCCCATTAATCTGCCGGGCGGATTTGATCTAGGGCAAGCTTGCCTACCGGAGCCCAGGAAGCAGCTCGTTAGCACACTTGGCTACCCTGGCAGGTCATTAAAGATCTACATGAGTACTTGCAAACCATAATGCTGAGTGAGCTACCATGTACGTCCGGTACCACTGTTGTTTTCTCCTCTCCTCGCTGCATATGTGAATGATGCTACAGAGGAACCACTCTCCATTAAAATCCTTATGACCTATGGGTTTTCATCGAAATAAATATGTGTGGACTCACACATTGGAGGATGTAGTAATTTGCTCAATTATCCTCACAATGGCTGTCCTTGTACCTTGGAATTTCAGTTGTGTACCGAAAATAGACACTGAATTTCTAGACTGACTAGTACCCTTATTTATGGTTACTTCTGTTGATGAAACTTCAAAACAATGAAATGCATTTTTAAATGTGAATATCAACAACCATCAGCCATATAATAAAATGATGGCCGTAAAAATTTGTGCTGAACCAGGACTTGAGGCTTGATTTGCCATTTACCATGCCAAGTCACCCTACCATTAGGCAACCCAAGCACACTTTGTGGTCAGAAAGAAATATCCATTTCTGATCAGCCCCGTGTCTACCTCCTGCATTCATACATTCATTATGTATGTTCTCATACTGGGGAGACATTTAATTGAAAGCCACTTGCCTAAAATTGTTGGATAAATATGATATTGCAGTGTGGTCATTTTACCTCAACCAGAAGGTGTAACATGAACTGTGAACTTGAAGTGCCAGAAGACACAAACTGTGAAGTTAAAGTACCAGAAGGATTCCAGGAATACTTCAAAAACATCCAAAGTACACATCATGCTGCTGGAAAACATATCTAAACATACAGTGAATCCAAACATACAAAATCTAAATCTGTTTCAGAAACACTGAAGCATCCTTCAGGAAACAGAGTCTGGAATTTACATTTAGGCTAAAAACATAAAACTGCTTAGAAATGCAAAACAGATAAAGCACCCCAATTTGGATCACTAATAACAATAAGCTCAAACTACCAGCAAGATCAGAGCACATTAATAGAACCTGACTGTTTTAAAAGAAAGGTCAACAAACCATTTAATAGTGATATGAAAATGACAAAAAATAATAAGACAGTTCTCCTTGCTAACAGTCAAGGCAGAGGGATTGCAGGAATGCTTAGCTACCATCAGAAGGTAAATATTACCAGTATTATGAAACTTGGAGCAGAACTGGGGGAATCCTTGAAGGACTACAAAAACAAGAGTTGTATGTTACAAAATCAATCTCATTGTTGTAGGTGGTGCAAACGATGTGTACAAAAATGAATGTAAGCACAGCTCTGGGATATATTTTAACTAAAATAGATGTTCATATGGCAATTGTGATAGGAATGTCATGCAAGTTTGATCTTGTGGATACTTCTGTTATAAATGAAGAGATCTAAAAGGCCAACATGATCTACAGACATATTTACCAGTCCAGTTCAAATGCTTCTTTTCTCAGCATAGATGATTTGGTAAGAAATAATTTTATAGCATATGACATGCATCTGAATAAAGGGGCAGATCATTACTGAGCCACAGAATTAAAGTGTTTTCGGGAGGTTTTCATTATAGAAATGAGAGCTGTGACACTGTTGCACTGCCATCAGAAAGAGACACATGTAAATCATTGTACACAGTCAAGACCAATACAGAGCTGCTAAATCCTTCTTTACCAGATGATGCTGAGGATGAGGATGCTGTCACTGCATGCCCATCTGTATGTTTAAAAGTATTTCATGAATGTATGCAATCCATAAATAATAAAGTGTAGCAACTAGAATTAGAATTGCAAACACCAGTCTGTACCATTGTATTTATCACTGAACACTGGGGTAAGGAAAATAAAACTCTATATTTTCCATTAACATCTTATGACCTGGCCTGTTCCTGTAGTGCAATTTCCATGAAAGGTGGGGGTTCCTGTATTAATGTGAAAAAAGTTGTACATTTAAACTCTTCAAATATTTTGAATTATCATTGACTGAAATATCAGCAAACAGCATTCCAGAAAAAATTATTTTATTTTGTTTGTATAAATGCCCCAGTGGTAATACGGATAATTTTTTGTTGAAACTCAGAGCTTAGACAAGGTATATAGTATAAAAATGAACATTCTCACATTTGGGAATTTAAATATCAACAAAATAAAATCATATGATGTTAGTAGTACATAGCTGAATATCCTCTACATCCCTGGCATAACAACACTCATAAACTGTCCAACGAGAGTGACCAAACAATCTTCCTCAATAACAGACGATATAGCAACAGAGATAGAAAGCAAGCACTGTCAGTTACTTGTTCAAAATCTAGGAATATCAGATAAATTATGTGAGACTCTGAAAGAAAATGTTTGTGTAGCAAAGTCTGCTAACTTAACTGAATAAAAAATGTTCTTTTCAGAAGCAAACCTATGTTAGTTTCATTTATTTACTTTTTATTTATTGTAATTTTTTTTGCATGGAGACACCAACTGGTGTCTTTTGCAAACGTCATAGCATTTTTTTACAAGTTTAGTACAATATATATATATATATATATATATATATATATATATATATATATATATATATATATATATATATATATATATTGAACTAGAACATTCTTAGGATTATTATTAATCCCATCAATGTTTTGACTTACACCATCACGAATTAATATTATTTGAAATAAACTAAACCTAACCTTACACAATGAATTTAAAACATTACTAGGACCAAAATCATTTAATGGAACAACATTCATCTTCATTTCAATCTTTATTATAATACTATTTAATAATTTCATAGGATTATTCCCTTACATCTTTACTAGAACAAGACATTTAGCATTAACATTTGCAATCGCTCTACCTATATGATTAAGATTTATGTTATTTGGATGAATTAATCATACCTATCATATATTTACACACCTTGTTCCTCAAGGAACACCGCCTGCATTAATATCATTTATAGTATTAATTGAAACAATTAGAAATGTCATTCGACCGGGTACATTAGCAGTACGACTAGCAGCAAATATAATTGCAGGACACTTACTATTAACATTACTAGGAAATACAGGACCATCTATAGCAATAAACTTAATCTCACTATTAATTATTGGACAAATACTTCTATTAATTCTAGAATTAGCAGTAGCAATATTTCAAGCTTATGTTTTCTCAATTTTAAGAACTTTATAATCTAGAGAAGTATACTAAACCTATGTTAACAACTCATTCAAATCACCCATTCCACTTAGTAGATTATAGACCTTGACCATTAACAGGAGCAATTGGAGCAATAGTTTTACTATCAGGATTAGCAAAATGATTTCACCTATTTAACATTAACTTATTTATAATTGGATTTGGAATTACCTTACTAACTATAATCCAATGATGACGAGATGTAGTACGAGAAGGAACATACCAAGGACTACATACGGGATTTGTATCAATTGGATTACGATGAGGAATAATTTTATTTATTGCATCAGAAGTACTATTCTTTGTTTCATTTTTCTGAGCATTTTTAGAAGAAGACTAGCACCTACTATTGAACTAGGGATATTATGACCCCCAATAGGAATTCAACCTTTTAATCCTATACAAATTCCATTACTTAATACAGCTATTCTTTTAGCATCAGGAGTAACAGTAACATGAGCACATCATAGTCTAATAGAATCTAACCATACTCAAGCATTACAAGGACTATTCTTCACAGTATTATTAGGACTATACTTCACTATACTTCAAGCATATGAGTATTGAGAAGCACCCTTCACCATTGCAGATGCAGTTTATGGATCAACATTCTTTGTTGCAACAGGATTCCATGGGCTACATGTAATTATTAGAACAATCTTCTTATCAACATGTCTACTTCGACATTCAATAAATCAATTCTCACCAAGACACCACTTTGGATTTGAAGCAGCAGCATTATACTGACACTTTGTAGATGTAGTGTGATTATTCTTATACATCTCTATTTATTGATGATGTAGATAATTGTTTTTCTAGTATAAATAGTACATTTGACTTCCAATCAAAAAGCTTGATATTAATCAAGAAAAACATCCTAATTCTATCTACAAGAATTTTTATTAGATTTATTATCCCAATAATTGTTATAATCCTTGCAACAACATTATCAAAAAAATTAATTAATGACTGAGAAAAAAGCTCACCATTTGAGTGTGGATTTGATCCAAAAAGATCAGTACGAATACCCTTCTCACTTCGATTCTTCTTAATTGCAGTAATTTTCTTAATTTTTGATGTAGAAATCGCACTAATCCTCCCAATTGTAATTATTTTTAAAACTTCAGACATTATAATCTGAACAATATCAACAATATTTTTTATTATAGTATTACTAGGAGGACTATATCATGAATGAAATCAAGGAGCTTTACAATGAGCAGAATAAAGGGTTGTAGTTAACTATAACATTTGGGTTGCATTCATAAAGTATTAATATAATCAATCAACCTTAAATAGAATAAGAAGCGAAATATTGCAGTCAGTTTCGACCTGGAAGGTTGGTAAATAAAATACCCTTATTCTTATTAATTGAAGCCAAAAGGAGGCATATTACTGTTAATAATATAATTGAACTATAAAGTTCCAATTAAGGAAATGTAAAGCCAATATGAAAGCTGCTAACTTTTTATATTAGCGGTTAAATTCCGTTAACATTTCTAAAATTTATATAGTTTAAATAAAACATTACATTTTCACTGTAAAAATAATATATGTATATTTATAAATACCTAAAAGTAAAAATACTTCCATAACATCTTCAGTGCCACGCTCTAATCATAAGCTATTTAAGTAAACGAAAAATAATATCACCAAAATAAACAAACAAAAAATAAAAGTTAAAAGATAAATCTTAAAATTAGAATCATATCAACCTTGTATATAACCAATTAAATAAATAAACAGTCTATATAAACCTTGACCACCAAATAATTCACCCCAACCATAATCAAATGATTTAGATGAATAATAACCCAATTTTAAAGGAATATATCTAATAAACTTGGTTGAAAGAAAAGGTATAAACCACATAGAACCAGCAAATCTGACAAAAGAAAGTATACTTAAAGAAAATAAATTTTGAGAAAAATCAAAATTAGAAATAAGATAACCCAAATAAGCACCCAAAACAACCACAGTAATAGTTAAAAACTTTAAATAATAAGGCAAAGCAATCACATGAGGAATAGGAAAAATTAATCAAGACAAAAGACTGCCACCAAAAACAGCAACAAATAATAAACCAATTATACCAAACGAAATATAATAACCCTTATCATCAAAAGAAGATCTAGAATAAAAATTATTATCACCAGATATTGAATAATAAAAAAGACGAAAAGAATAAGAAGCAGTTAAGCCAGTAGAAAAGAAATAAAGAAAATATTAAACAATTAATCCATCTTAAACAAACCATTTCAAGAATTAAATCCTTTGAATAAAAACCTGCTAAAAATGGTATACCACACAAAGATAAACTAGAAACATTAAAACAAAGTGAAGTTGAAGGCATAAAATTAACAATAGAACCTATAAAACGAATGTCCTAAGAATCCTTTAAATTGTGAATTATTGAACCTGCACACATAAACAATAAAGCCTTAAATAAAGCATGAGCTAATAAATGAAGAAATGCAAGTTTTGGGTAACCCATAGCCAAAATTCTTATTATTAAACCAAGTTGTCTTAAAGTAGAAAGAGCAATAATTTTCTTCAAATCAAATTCAAAATTCGCCCCCAAACCAGCCATAAATATAGTTATACAACCAATTAAAAGGAAAAATCAACCACAATTATAAGTATCTAATATTGGTCTGAAACGAATTAATAAATAAACCCCAGCAGTAAAAAGAGTAGAAGAATGGACCAAAGCAGGAACAGGAGTAGGAGCAGCCATAGCAGCAGGAAGCCAAGAAGAAAAAGGAATTTGAGCTCTTTTAGTTATGGCTGCTAAAACAGTTAATATAGTAATAAGCTTTATTTCAAAAGAATTAGAAATAAAATCATAATAATAAATATAATTTCAACCACCAAAATTTAATATTCAAGCAATAGAAATTAAAATAGCAACATCACCAATACGATTAGAAAGTGCAGTTAATATACCCGCGTTATAAGATTTTACATTTTGGTAGTAAATAACTAAACAATAAAAAACTAAACCTAAACCATCCCATCCTAATAAAATTCTAATCAAATTAGGACTAATAATTAAAAAACCTATAGAAAGAATAAATATTAAAACAATAATAATAAAACGATTTATATTTTTTTCTCCAGATATATAATCCTCTCTATAATAAATAACCAAAGAAGAAATATACATAACCAAAGCCATAAAAATAAGAGACATTCAATCGAAAATTAAAGTCATAACAACCAAAGAACCATTTAAATTAGAAAGTTCTCATTCAACAAAAACTCTATAATCAATTATTAAATAATAAATACCCAAAATAAAAATTATAGTTCTAGAAAAAAATAAAGAAAAAACTCAAAGAACAAATAGAAAACAAATTCACGGCCTAAGATGAAAAAATTCATATCACTGATTCCACAAAACAACATTTTTAATTAAAATACTTAAGCAACCTAAATAAAAAATACTGCCCCTTTAAACAAAGAATATTTAAAGGCAATCAATGTAAAAGTAAAATATGATATTCACGAAAATAACCAAGAGAACAAGTACAAACACCAGAATAATAATTACCATGCTGAGAATAAGAATACATGTATAAAGTATAAACAGCTCTAAAAAAAGACAAAAAAATTAAAGCAAAAAATCTAAAAGAAGATCAAGTCATAATTCTATTTAATAATCTAAGTTCACCTACCAAATTTAAATAAGGAGGAGCAGCTATATTAGAAGATCTCAAGAGGAATCATCATAAAGCCATTCTTGGTATTAAATTAATCATACCCTTGTTAATTAATAATCTTTGTCTACCTAAACGCTCATAAATAATATTAGACAAACAAAATAAACCAGAAGAACACAAACCATGACCAACCATTAAAGAAAGAGAACCCATACAACCCCATCAATTTATAGTCATCAATCCTCCAATAACCATTCTTATATGGGCAACAGAATAATATGCAATTAAAGACTTTAAATCAACCTGACGAAAACAAATAAATCTAACAATAACACCACCAGATAAGCCTAAAGACAATAAAAAATAATTAAACTTTAAACCCAAATAAGAAATAACCTTCATAACACGAAAAATACCATAACCACCTAACTTTAATAAAACACCAGCAAGAATCATTCTACCTGAAATAGGGGCCTCAACATGAGCCTTAGGAAGCCATAAATGAACCAAAAATATTGGCATCTTAACTAAAAAAGCAAGAATTATAAACACATAAAATATAAAATAATAAGAACCAAAATCAACCAATAAAGGAAAATATAAAGTATTAGAAAAATCATAAACCCTAAATAAAACTAATAATAAAGGCAATCTAGCAACCAGAGCATAAAAAATTAAATAAACACCAGCCTGTAAACGTTCAGGTTGATAACCTCAACCTAAATTCAAAAGTAAAGTAGGAACTAATCTAGCCTCAAAAAAAATATAAAAAGAAAGAAGACTCAGTCTAGCAAAATAACAATAAAGCATAATCATTAATTTAAGACTATAAAGACAAAAAAATTAGAATGATAAGAACTTAAATAAACTGAACCTCTAGCAGTAATTATTAAAGAACAAATTCAAAAACTAAGCAAAATCAAACTAAAAGAAAAATAATCAATACCAACATAATATCTAATCATATTCAAATCTGCATATGAATAAACACAAATCATAAAAACAAAACTAGACATAAACATTAAAGAATGAACCAACCATCAACAATTATTAACCAAAGAGGGATCAAAAAAATAGTTATAAATAAATACTTTAACATAAAGATAATCCAAAAGAATTAACAAAATCATTCCCATGAGAACGAATTATTGAAACTAAAATAGAAAGACCTAAAGCACATTCACAAACAGAAAAAACCAAAAAAGTAACAGGAAAAAAATAATCATAATCAAATTCAATAAGAAAAACAATAATTAATATAAATAAAGAAAGAACAAATTATTCTAATCTCAAAAGAACCATTAATAAATGCATACGTTTAGAGGAAAAAACATAAACACCAGCAAAATAAATCAATAAAGAAGTAAAGACAGAGAATATAAACATTAGTTTTAATAGTTTAAAAAAAACACCGGTCTTGTAAACCGGAAATAAGTTCAGCCCCCACTTTTAAAACTTCAGAGGTGAAAAAGCTTTCCATCATCGGTCCCCAAAACCGATATTTTTAATAAAATAACCCCTGAAATGATCAAAATATTAATTATATCACAATCAAACGTAATAAATATTAATTTTATTAAATTAAGACACCCAATATCAATAATGCTTTTCATTATCCTACAAACCTTTTTAGTCAGGCTAATAACAGGAACAATAATGGAAAGATATTGATTATCATATATTTTATTTTTAACGTTTCTTGGTGGTATATTAGTTCTATTTATTTATATTACGAGAATTGCGTCAAACGAAATATTCCAACCTAAATCAATTATGACAATTATTATCTTAACAATATGAGTATTTATTATATCAATATTAATTATTCTAGATATAACAATATTTATAGACTTTTTCAATAATACTGAAACTATAAGTATTGCTAATTCAATCAATTATCAAGAAATAACAATATCTTTAGAAAAACTATATAATAGACCAACATTTATTATTACAATAATAATAATAATTTATTTATTTTTGGCACTATTAGCAGTTGTTAAAATCACCAAAATTAACCAGGGGCCTATTCATAAAATAAGATAATTTACTAATGAATAAACCCTTACGATTAAGACATCCTTTAATTAAAATCATTAATAACTCTTTAGTTGATTTGCCTGCACCAACAAATATTTCATTTTGATGAAATTTTGGGTCCCTACTAGGGTTATGTTTGGTAATTCAAATTGTAACCGGACTATTTTTAGCTATGCATTATACATCAAATATTGAAATAGCATTTAGTAGTGTAGTTCACATCTGCCGAGACGTAAATAATGGTTGAATTATTCGATTCTTACACGCAAATGGAGCTTCTATATTTTTTATTTGTATTTATTTACATGTAGGACGAGGAATTTACTACGGATCTTACATATACATGCACACCTGAATAATTGGTACAGTAATTCTATTCTTAGTTATAGCAACAACATTTATAGGATACGTTTTACCTTGAGGTCAAATATCATTCCGAGGTGCGACAGTAATTACTAATTTATTATCAGCAATTCCATATTTAGGGACAGATTTAGTTCAATGAGTATGAGGAGGGTTTGCTGTTGATAATGCAACATTAAATCGATTCTTTACATTCCATTTTGTACTACCGTTCATTATTGCTGCCATGGCAGCAATTCATTTATTTTTCCTTCACCAAACAGGGTCTATTACCCCATTAGGCCTAAATGCAGATATTGAAAAAATCCCATTTCACCCATACTTTACTTTCAAGGACTCTATTACATTTGTATTAATAACATCATTATTAATTATATTGTGCTTGATTAATCCTTACCTTCTAGGGGATCCAGATAATTTTGTGCCTGTTAACCCATTAGTAACTCCAGTCCATATTCAACCAGAATGATATTTCTTATTTGCATATGCAATTCTACGATCAATCACTAATAAGCTAGGAGGTGTTATTGCATTATTCTTATCAATTAGAATCTTAATAATTTTACCATTTAATAATAAAACACCATTTCAAGGCATTCAATTCTATCCTATTAATCAGATTTTATTCTGAATTATAGTAGTTGTTGCATGCTTATTAACATGAATTGGTAAACGACCTGTTGAAGAACCTTAAATCATAACAGGACAAATCTTAACAATTATCTACTTTACATACTTCTTAATTAATGTACATATTGCAAATGTATGAGATAAACTAATTAAGGAATAATAAGTTAATTAGCTTAGGAAAAGCATATGTTTTGAAAACATACTCTTCTATTAACTTTTCTTAAAAAATTTCACTAAATAAATGAAATAAATAAAATCTTTAAACCGACAAAGAAAATAAAAAAATTAAAAGATATAGGCTAAAACTTTTTCAAGCTAAGTACATTAACTTATCATAACGAAAACGTGGTAATGTACCCCGAACTCAAATAAACCCAAAGGACATAACAGCAAGCTTAATAAAAAATATAAAAGAATAAAAATCACCACCTAAAAAAATTCAAGCTAATAATATTCTTATAAAAACAATTCTTGTATACTCAGCTAAAAAAATTAAAGTAAAACTGCCTGCACCATATTCAATATTAAACCCTGAAACTAACTCAGATTCACCTTCGGCAAAGTCAAAACGAGTACGGTTTGTTTCAGCTAAACAAGAAGCAAAACAAGCTAAAGCTAAAGGAAAAGAAATAATAATAAATCAACAATAAAGCTGGTAATTTATAAAATCAAACATGTTAAAACTACCAATTAAAATAATTAAAGATAATAAAATTAAAGCCAAACTAACTTCATATGAAATTGTTTGAGCAACAGAACGAAGAGAACCTAGTAAAGAATAATTTGAATTAGAAGACCAACCAGCAATTATAACAGTATAAACACCTAATCCAGTACAACATAAAAAAAACAAAAATCCATAAGAAAAAGAACATATATAAGTTAAGTAAGGGAAAATTACTCAAACAGCCAAGGAAATTATTAAACTAAAAACAGGAGAAAAATAATAAAGTAAATAATTAGATATAATAGGAATTGGCTGCTCCTTACAAATTAACTTAATAGCATCACTAAAGGGTTGAGGAATTCCTACAAAACCTACTTTATTTGGGCCCTTTCGAATTTGGATGTAACCTAAAACCTGACGCTCTAATAAAGTTAAAAAAGCAACACTAATTAAAACACAAATACTAATAAAAGAAAATTCAAAATAAACATAAATAAATCATAAAGTATCAATACTATTTGTAGACAAAATCTACATAAATGAATTCTAAATTCAACACATTAATCTGTCAAAATAGTAATTTAATTAATATTAATCAATAAAAAAAAATATTTCAACCATATGGTCCTTTCGTGCTAATATGAATAAATAATCTTAGGATAGAAACCGACCTGGCTCACGCCGGTTTGAACTCAGATCATGTAAGAATTTAAAGCTCAAACAGACCTAATTACTGGGCTACTGCACCCAAAATTTTTCTTAATCCAACATCGAGGTCGCAATCTGCTTTGTCGATATGAGCTCTCAAAAACAATTACACTGTTATCCCTAAGGTAACTTAATCTTATGATCATAAATTATGGATGAAAACATCAAACATAAATAAATGATATAATAATGAAGAGTTTATTCATTCTTCATGTCACCCCAACAAAACATCATCATTAAATATAGAAAGCAAACAAAAAACTATATAAAAATAAAATGTTAGGCTCTATAGGGTCTTCTCGTCCTAAAGAAAAATTTAAGCCTTTTGACTCAAAAGTTAAATTCAAAAATTTATTAAGAGACAGTTGATTTCTCGTCATGCCATTCATTCCAGCCACTAATTAAGAGACTAATGTTTATGCTACCTTTGCACGGTCAAAATACCGCTGCTCATTAAAAATCTGCTCAGTGAGCAGGCCAGACCTCAAAGTGTTTTCAAGAGGACAATTTTTGATAAACAGGCGGAAATCAATTTTGCCTAGTTCCTTATAATAAATTGACAAGGTAAAAATTATATACAAATAAATATACTAATTCTATCATTATTACAAAAATTTTAAAATTAAATAAATAATCTTAATAAAAAACCTAAAATAATTATAAAATCAAAATAAAAAATAATGAAATAAAACGTAATCTTAGAGATAGCTGGTTTAAAGCTTAGTTATAATAAATACCCAAAATGAAAATTATCGTTCTAGAAAAAAATAAAGAAAAAAAACTCAAAGAACAAATAGAAAACAAATTCACGGCCTAAGATTAAAAAATTCATATCATTGATTCCACAAAACAACATTTTTAATTAAAATACTTAAGCAACCAAAATAAAAAAATACTCCTCCTTTAAACAAAGAATATTTAAAGGCAATCAATGTAAAAGTAAAAGATGATATTCACGAAAATAACCAAGAGAACAAGTATAAACACCAGAATAATAATTACCATGCTGAGAATAAGAATACATGTATAAAGTATAAACAGCTCTAAAAAAAACAAAAAAATTAAAGCCAAAAATCTAAAAGAAGATCAAGTAATAATTCTATTTAATAATCTAAGTTCACCTACCAAATTTAAAGAAGGAGGAGCAGCTATATTAGAAGATCTCAAAAGGAATCATCATAAAGCCATTCTTGGTATTAAATTAATCATACCCTTGTTAATTAATAATCTTTGTCTACCTAAACGCTCATAAATAATATTAGACAAACAAAATAAACCAGAAGAACACAAACCATGACCAAACATTAAAGAAAGAGAACCCATACAACCCCATCAATTTATAGTCATCAATCCTCCAATAACCATTCTTATATGGGCAACAGAATAATATGCAATTAAAGACTTTAAATCAACCTGACGAAAACAAATAAATCTAACAATAACACCACCAGATAAGCCTAAAGACAATAAAAAATAATTAAACTTTAAACCCAAATAAGAAATAACCTTCATAACACGAAAAATACCATAACCACCTAACTTTAATAAAACACCAGCAAGAATCATTCTACCTGAAATAGGGGCCTCAACATGAGCCTTAGGAAGCCATAAATGAACCAAAAATATTGGCATCTTAACTAAAAAAGCAAGAATTATAAACACATAAAATATAAAATAATAAGAACCAAAATCAACCAATAAAGGAAAATATAAAGTATTAGAAAAATCATAAACCCTAAATAAAACTAATAATAAAGGCAATCTAGCAACCAGAGCATAAAAAATTAAATAAACACCAGCCTGTAAACGTTCAGGTTGATAACCTCAACCTAAATTCAAAAGTAAAGTAGGAACTAATCTAGCCTCAAAAAAAATATAAAAAGAAAGAAGACTCAGTCTAGCAAAATAACAATAAAGCATAATCATTAAAATTAAGACTATAAAGACAAAAAAATTAGAATGATAAGAACTTAAATAAACTGAACCTCTAGCAGTAATTATTAAAGAACAAATTCAAAAACTAAGCAAAATCAAACTAAAAGAAAAATAACAATACCAACATAATATCTAATCATATTCAAACCTGCATATGAATAAACACAAATCATAAAAACAAAACTAGACATAAACATTAAAGAATGAACCAACCATCAACAATTATTAACCAAAGAGGGATCAAAATAATAGTTATAAATAAATACTTTAACATAAAGATAATCCAAAAGAATTAACAAAATCATTCCCATGAGAACGAATTATTGAAACTAAAATAGAAAGACCTAAAGCACATTCACAAACAGAAAAAACCAAAAAAGTAACAGGAAAAAAATAATCATAATCAAACTCAATAAGAAAAACAATAATTAATATAAATAAAGAAAGAACAATATATTCTAATCTCAAAAGAACCATTAATAAATGCTTATGTTTAGAGGGAAAAACATAAACACCAGCAAAATAAATCAATAAAGAAGTAAAGACAGAGAATATAAACATTAGTTTTAATAGTTTAAAAAAAACCGGTCTTGTAAACCGGAAATAAGTTCAGCCCCCACTTTTAAGACTTCAGAGGTGAAAAAGCTTTCCATCATCGATCGCCAAAACCGATATTTTTAATAAACTAACCACTGAAATGATCAAAATAATAATTATATCACAATCAAACGTAATAAATATTAATTTTATTAAATCAAGACACCCAATATCAATAATGCTTTTCATTATCCTACAAACCTTTTTAGTCAGGCTAATAACAGGAACAATAATGGAAAGATATTGATTATCATATATTTTATTTTTAACGTTTCTTGGTGGTATATTAGTTCTATTTATTTATATTACGAGAATTGCATCAAACGAAATATTCCAACCTAAATCAATTATGACAATTATTATCTTAACAATATGAGTATTTATTATATCAATATTAATTATTCTAGATATAACAATACTTATAGACTTTTTCAAAAATACTGAAACTATAAATATAATTCAATCAATTATCTAGAAATAACAATATCTTTAGAAAAACTATATAATAGACCAACATTTATTATTACTTTAATAATAATTATTTATTTATTTTTGGCACTATTAGCAGTTGTTAAAATCACCAATATTAACCAGGGCCTATTCGTAAAATAAGATAATTTACTAATGAATAAACCCTTGCGATTAAGACATCCTTTAATTAAAATCATTAATAACTCTTTAGTTGATTTGCCTGCACCAACAAATATTTCATTTTGATGAAATTTTGGGTCCCTACTAGGGTTATGTTTCGTAATTCAAATTGTAACCGGACTATTTTTAGCTATGCATTATACATCAAATATTGAAATAGCATTTAGTAGTGTAGTTCACATCTGCCGAGACGTAAATAATGGTTGAATTACTCGATTCTTACACGCAAATGGAGCTTCTATATTTTTTATTTGTATTTATTTACATGTAGGACGAGGAATTTACTACGGATCTTACATATACATGCAAACCTGAATAATTGGTACAGTAATTCTATTCTTAGTTATAGCAACCGCATTTATAGGATACGTTTTACCTTCAGGTCAAATATCATTCTGAGGTGCGACAGTAATAACTAATTTATTATCAGCAATTCCGTATTTAGGGACAGATTTAGTTCAATGAGTATGAGGAGGGTTTGCCATTGATAATGCAACATTAAATCGATTCTTTACATTCCATTTTGTACTACCATTTATTATTGCTGCCATGGCAGCAATTCAGTTATTTTTCCTTAACCAAACAGGGTCTAATAACCCATTAGGCCTAAATGCAGATATTGAAAAAATCCCATTTCACCCATACTTTACTTTCAAGGACTCTATTACATATGTATTAATAACAGCATTATTAATTATATTGTGCTTGATTAATCCTTACCTTCTAGGGGATCCAGATGATTTTGTGCCTGCTAACCCATTAGTAACTCCAGTCCATATTCAACCAGAATGATATTTCTTATTTGCATATGCAATTCTACGATCAATCCCTAATAAGCTAGGAGGTGTTATTGCATTATTCTTATCAATTAGAATCTTAATAATTTTACCATTTTATAATAAAACACCATTTCGAGGTATTCAATTCTAACCTGTTAATCAGATTTTATACTGAATTATAGTAGTTGTTGTATGCTTATTAACATGAATTGGTAAACGACCTGTTGAAGAACCTTACATCATAACAGGACAAATCTTAACAATTATCTACTTTACATACTTCTTTATTAATGTACATATTGCAAATGCATTAGATAAACTAATTAAGGAATAATAAGTTAATTAGCTTAGGAAAAGCATATGTTTTGAAAACATAGAACTAGAAGTTTAACTCTTCTATTAACTTTTCTTAAAAAATTTCACTAAATAAATGAAATAAAAAAATCTTTAAACTGACAAAGAAAATAAACAAATTTAAAGATAAAGGAAAAAAACTTTTTCAAGCTAAGTACATTAACTTATCATAACGAAAACGTGGTAATGTCCCCCGAACTCAAATAAACCCAAAGGACATAACAGCAAGCTTAATAAAAGATATATGAGAATAAAAATCACCACAAAAAAAATTAAAGCTAATAATATTCTTATAAAAACAATTCTTGTATACTCAGTTAAAAAAATTAACGTAAAACTGGTGCACCATATTCAATATTAAACCCTGAAACTAACTCAGATTCACCTTCGGCAAAGTCAAAAGGAGTACGGTCTGTTTCAGCTAAACAAGAAGCAAAACAAGCTAAAGCCAAAGGAAAAGAAATAATAATAAATCAACAATCAAGCTGATAATTTATAAAATCAAACATGTTAAAACTACCAATTAAAATAATTAAAGATAATAAAATTAAAGCCAAACTAACTTCATATGAAATTGTTTGAGCAACAGAACGAAGAGAACCTAGTAAAGAATAATTTGAATTAGAAGACCAACCAGCAATTGTAACAGTATAAACACCTAATCTAGTACAACATAAAAAAAATCCACAAGAAAAAGAACATATATAAGTTAAGTAAGGGAAAATTACTCAAACAGCCAAGGAAATTATTAAATTAAAAACAGGAGAAAAATAATAAAGTAAATTGTTAGATATAATAGGAATTGGCTGCTCCTTACAAATTAACTTAATAGCATCACTAAAGGGTTGAGGAATTCCTACAAAACCTATTTTATTTGGGCCCTTTCGAATTTGGACATAACGTAAAACCTTACGCTCTAATAAAGTTAAAAAAGCAACACTAATTAAAACACAAATAACTAATAAAAGAAAATTCAAAATAAACATAAATAAATCATAAAGTATCAATACTATTTGTAGACAAAATCTACATAAATGAATTCTAAATTCAACACATTAATCTGTCAAAATAGTAATTTAATTAATATTAATCAATAAAATAAAAAATATTTCAACCATATGGTCCTTTCGTACTAATATGAATTAATAATCTTAGGATAGAAACCGACCTGGCTCACGCCGGTCTGAACTCAGATCATGTAAGAATTTAAAAGTCGAACAGACCTAATTACTGGGCTACTGCACCCAAAATTTTTCTTAATCCAACATCGAGGTCGCAATCTGCTTTGTCGATATGAGCTCTCAAAAAAAATTACGCTGTTATCCCTAAGGTAACTTAATCTTATGATCATAAATTATGGATCAAAATATCAAACATAAATAAATGATATAATAATGAAGAGTTTATTCATTCATCATGTCACCCAAACAAAACATCATCATTAAATATAGAAAGACAAACAAAAAACTATATAAAAATAAAATGTTAAGCTCTATAGGGTCTCCTTGTCATAAAGAAAAATTTAAGCCTTTTGACTAAAAAGATAAATTCAAAAATTTATTAAGAGATAGTTGATTTCTCGTCAAGCCATTCATTCCAGCCACTAATTAAGAGACTAATGATTATGCTACCTTTGCACGGTCAAAATACCGCTGCTCTTTAAAAATCTGCTCAGTGAGCAGGCCAGACCTCAAAGTATTTTCAAGAGGACATGTTTTGATAAACAGGCGGAAATCAATTTTGCCTAGTTCCTTATAATAAATTCACAATGTAAAAATTATATACAAATAAATATACTAATTCTAACATTATTCCAAACATTTTAAAATTAAATAAATAATCATAATAAAAAACCTAATATCATTATAAAATCAAAATAAAAAATAATGAACTAAAACGTAATCGTATAGATAGCTGGTTTAAAGCTTACTATTATATTTTATAAACAAATTATAGGTTATTAACTTCAAAGCTTATCCCTTAAAGAATAAATAAGTTAATATTTATACTTAAAAAATGAAATAAAAACAATTAACTTCAAAAAATTAAATTTTTTCTTAAGAAACTTGATATCTTGGGAAACGATTAACATCTCATTTCTATAAATAATTTAATAATAATTATGGTACATTATCTATAAATTACTTATAAATCAACCCAAATCGAGACAAGTAAAGTAAATACTAAAATTTTGATAAACCCTGATACAAAAGGTACAATAAATAAAATCTACTTTAAAAAATTTAAAATAATATTACATAAAACAATTACATTACCAATAAACTATAATCTAAAAAATCAATTCTACAAAAATATACTACGACAAAATTCGCCAAAATTATTTTTATTAAATAATTAAATAAACAAAAAATAAATATAATAAAATAAATATTCAAGATATCCTGATTTGCACAGAAAAATTTTCAGTGTAAATGAAACACTTTACTAATAAGTTATATCTTGAAACTGTTACTAGATACACTTTCCAGTTCATCTACTATGTTACGACTTATCTCATCTAAATTGAAGCTAAATTTAAAAAATAAAATAGAATAATCAATAATGAGAGCGACGGGCGATGTATACACATCTCGCAGCCAATATCAGTTTAATTAAATAAATTAAATTACTATCAAATCCACCTTCCTTAATAGTATTTCACCATCAAATCCGTTATAAACAATAATCTATTGTAACCCACCTCCTCTTAACTATAAGCTGCAACTTGACCTGAAATATTTTATAATTATAAATCTTGAGAATTATAACTCTAAAAATATTCTCTGATAACGAAGATATACAAACAAATAAATTAAGTAGAACAAATCATGTGTTATCAATCACGGGGTAGGTTCCTCTGAATGGAATGAGATACCGCCAAATTCTTTGGGTTTAAAGACCTTAACTAATAGTACCCTGGTAAATATAATTAACATTTTAAATAATAGGGTATCTAATCCTAGTTTATTATTTAAATTTTACTGATTCATAAAAAGAGCTATAAATAAAATTAACATTTCACCTTACAAATTTATATTTTAACCCTAAAAATATAAACAACTGTTTTAACCAATAATATTCACTTGTATCAATCGTATAACCGCAGCTGCTGGCACGAATCATGCCGATACTAAATCAATTGCTAAATCCAAAATCACTTGATAATTAAATCAAATTACTGCAAAATAGAACATTTAGTTTAACAAAACTTACATATAATACAAAGAAAAAGTGAATAATATAAGCAAGAATAAAACTTTTGAAAACAAAATAAGAAATTCAAAAATTTATAAAATTAAGAAAAAATAAAAGATTCAATTATTTAAAGAAAAAAAACAAAAAAAAACACAAATAGTGACAAAAAAAAGAAACGCACCCTCGAATGACCACAACAACTTCTCTATTATATATAAATAAAGATTAATATGGAACATGTATACCAATAATTGTATTATATTCTTTCTTATTTAATCTTTCTTTTCACTAATAATAAAGAAAGATTAAATAATATAATAAATATCTTTTATACAATTATGTAAATTAATGTAATATGTTATTATTATAAAATTAACTTTATATTAAGTTAACTTAAATATTAATTAATTTAATAATTTAATTATAGAAAAAATATATAATTATATTATTATAATTAATATAATTATTTATATTAACATAATATTTTATATTTAATATTATCAGTTATATTTATTATATCCAATTATAATAATATTTAATATTAATTTACATATTATGATATAATTTATAATATAATAACCAATTTTAAGCTAAAAACATAAGTAGCTATAATCCTAGGTAAATAAATGTATTAAAATAATCATTTAATAATAATAAAATAACATTATAGGTATATAAATTTAATTAAATGTAATATATTAATATAAATTATTTATTATATATAATATATACTCAAATTATCCGAACCGAGATAAATTAATTAGAAATAACCAAAATGATACATAAACAAATTTAAAAAAAAAATTTTAATTTATATATTAAATATAAATGAAGTGCCTGATTAAAGGGTTACCTTGATAGGGTAAACAAGCAATAAAAATATAATAATAAATGAATCATCAATAAAATATTCTATTGTCAAAGCAATAGCATTGACAATACTATTTTTTTCAATTTTGCTGATTCAAATAAAATATCCAATAGGTTGAGAAACGTAATTTATTCCATCAATAATAATCAGATCTAGATTATTATTAAAGATCGGGGCTGCACCCTTTCATTTCTGATTTCCAGAAGTAATAGGAGCTTCAAGATGAAATAACTGTTTAACACTAATAACATGACAAAAAATTGCCCCAATAATGGTGTTATCTTACTGTATTCAACTAAGAACTTTCGTTTGAACAATTATCATTCTAAGAATTATTATTGGGGCAATAGGTGGTTTAAATCAAACGTCTCTACGACAACTTCTAACATATTCCTCAATTAGACATTTAGGGTGAATAATTAGATCTCTAACAGTTAGAGAAAACACCTGGGAATTACACTTTATTATTTACTCACTATTAAGATTAATTATGGTCTTATTATTTAAGCAAATAAATCAATTTTTTATAAACCAAATTTATTCAGACAGAAATATAAAAACTGAAATTAAATTTATAATATTTTTATCTCTTCTATCCCTAGGTGGTTTGCCACCATTCCTTGGATTTCTACCAAAATGAAGTGTAATACAATCTTTAATAGAAAATAACATAACAACTATTATATCCATTATGGTTGTATTAACTACAATTACACTTTACTATTATATACGTATTACATTCTCAGCCCTAATTATATCATACGCAGAAAATTCATGATCTATAAAAATAAAGTCTCAAAAATCAAGAATTATTCTCCCTATAACAGTAATAATTTCAACACTAGGATTAATCTCAACATCAACCTTAATCTCATTATACTAAGGACTTAAGTTAACTAAACTAATAACCTTCAAAGTTATAATTAAAAGAATAATCTTTTAGGCCTTAGTAAAAATTCACACCTCTAGAATTGCAGCCTAGAATCATAATTGAATATAAGGCCTTAAAAATGGTAAGAGAGAAACATCTCATAAGTAGATTTACAGTCTACCACCTTAAATTCAGCCATCATACTGCAAAAATGATTATTCTCAACAAACCATAAGGATATTGGTACTTTATACTTCTTATTTGGAGCGTGAGCAGGGATAGTAGGAACATCAATAAGAATACTTATTCGTGCTGAACTCGGCCAGCCAGGATCTCTAATTGGAGATGACCAAATTTATAATGTTATTATTACAGCACACGCATTTGTAATAATTTTTTTATAGTAATACCTATTATAATTGGTGGATTTGGTAATTGGCTTGTACCATTAATAATTGGTGCACCAGATATAGCATTCCCACGAATAAATAATATAAGTTTTTGATTACTACCGCCTTCACTAACCCTTCTTCTTACATCTTCTATAGTAGATAACGGTGCTGGTACAGGGTGAACAGTTTACCCCCCTCTTGCAGGAGCTATCGCACATGGAGGGGCATCTGTAGACCTGGCTATTTTCTCACTTCATTTAGCAGGTGTATCATCTATTCTTGGTGCAGTAAACTTCATTACAACAGCAATTAATATACGATCAGAAAGTATAACTCTAGATCAAACACCTTTATTTGTATGATCCGTAGCTATTACAGCCCTTCTCCTCCTTTTATCGCTTCCAGTATTAGCAGGAGCTATTATTATACTACTAACAGATCGAAATTTAAATACATCCTTCTTTGAGCCTGTGGGAGGAGGGTCAACACTTATTTTGATTCTTTGGGCACCCAGAAGTTTACATTTTAATTCTCCCTGGATTTGGAATTATCTCTCACATTGTATGTCAAGAAAGAGGAAAAATTGAATCATTTGGAACACTAGGTATAATTTATGCTATTTTATCAATTGGACTAATAGGATTTATTGTATGAGCACATCACATATTTACAATAGGAATAGACGTTGACACACGAGCTTACTTTACATCAGCAACAATAATTATTGCTGTACCTACAGGAATAAAGGTATTCAGATGATTAGCTACACTATATGGAACTAAATTCAAATTCAATCCACCACTATTATGAGCTTTAGGATTTATTTTTCTATTCACAATTGGTGGACTAACAGGGTTAGTATTAGCAAACTCATCACTTGACATTGTATTACTTGATACATGCTATGTAGTGGCCCACTTCCATTATGTAT
The DNA here is from genome assembly GCF_023864275.1 of Schistocerca cancellata. NCBI lineage: Eukaryota > Metazoa > Arthropoda > Insecta > Orthoptera > Acrididae > Schistocerca > Schistocerca cancellata. Next base: position 267,040,937 of record NC_064629.1, read on the forward strand.
TATCCATAGGAGCAGTATTTGCAATCATAGGAGGTGTTATTCAATGATACCCATTATTTACAGGATTAACTATAAATAATACATCATTAAAAATCCAATTTACAATTATATTTATTGGGGTAAACTTAACATTCTTCCCTCAACATTTCCTCGGACTAGCAGGAATACCACGACGATATTCAGATTATCCTGATGCATATACATCGTGAAATGTAGTGTCAAGAATTGGATCTACAATTTCTATTGTAGGAATTATTATATTTATTGTAATTATATGAGAAAGAATGGTTACAAACCGAGCAATCATATTTAGAGCTAATATAAGAAGATCAACAGAATGACTACAAAATAACCCACCTGCAGAACACAGCTACTCAGAACTACCATTAATTTCTAGATTCTAATATGGCAGATTAGTGCAGTAGATTTAAGCTCTACAAATAAAGGTTTGACCTTTTATTAGAAAATTCATTAATGGCAAGATGATCAAATTTATCTCTTCAAGATGGAGCTACCCCATTAATGGAGCAACTATCATTCTTCCATGATCATACTATAGTCATATTATTATTAATTACAGTAATTGTAGGTTATGCTCTAAGTTATATATTATTTATTGCCTATACTTCACAGACATTTAATTGAAACAATCTGAACAGCACTACCAGCATTACACTAATTTTTATTGCACTCCCATCATTACGACTATTATATTTACTTGATGATTCAGTAGATGCAATAATCACAATTAAAACAATTGGACGACAATGATACTGAAGATATGAATATTCAGATTTTATAGACATAGAATTTGACACTTATATAACACCATAACAAGACCTAGAAAATGACGGATTTCGACTCCTAGATGTAGATAACCGAACAATTCTACCAATAAATACGGAAGTACGAGTATTAACAAGAGCATCCGACGTTCTACACTCATGAGCAGTACCTGCCTTAGGGGTTAAAATTGACGCAAAGCCAGGTCAACAAATAGATAATAAATTCACGGCCTAAGATGAAAAAATTCATATCATTGATTCCACAAAACAACATTTTTAATTAAAATACTTAAGCAACCTAAATAAAAAAATACTCCCCCTTGATACAAAGAATATTTAAAGGCAATCAATGTAAAAGTAAAATATGATATTCACGAAAATAACCAAGAGAACAAGTATAAACACCAGAATAATAATTACCATGCTGAGAATAAGAATACATGTATAAAGTATAAACAGCTCTAAAAAAAGAAAAAAATTAAAGCAAAAAATCTAAAGAAGATCAAGACATAATTCTATTTAATAATCTAAGTTCACCTACCAAATTTAAAGAAGGAGGAGCAGCTATATTAGAAGATCTCAAAAGGAATCATCATAAAGCCATTCTTGGTATTAAATTTAATCATATCCTTGTTAATTAATAATCTTCGTCTACCTAAACGCTCATAAATAATATTAGACAAACAAAATAAACCAGAAGAACACAAACCATGACCAAACATTAAAGAAAGAGAACCCATACAACCCCATCAATTTATAGTCATCAATCCTCCAATAACCATTCTTATATGGGCAACAGAAGAATATGCAATTAAAGACCTTAAATCAACCTGACGAAAACAAATAAATCTAAAAATAACACCACCAGATAAGCCTAAAGACAATCAAAAATAATTAAACTTTAAACCCAAATAAGAAATAACCTTCATAACACGAAAAATACCATAACCACCTAACTTTAATAAAACACCAGCAAGAATCATTCTACCTGAAATAGGGGCCTCAACATGAGCCTTAGGAAGCCATAAATGAACCAAAAATATTGGCATCTTAACTAAAAAAGCAAGAATTATAAACACATAAAATATAAAATAATAAGAACAAAATCAACCAATAAAGGAAAATATAAAGTATTAGAAAAATCATAAACCCTAAACAAAACTTATAATAAAGGCAATGTAGCAACCAGAGTATAAAAAATTAAATAAACACCACCCTGTAAACGTTCAGGTTAATAACCTCAACCTAAAATCAAAAGTAAAGTAGGAACTAATCTAGCCTCAAAAAAAATATATAAAGAAACAAGACTCAATCTAGCAAAAGAACAATAAAGCATAATCATTAAAATTAAGACTATAATGAGAAAACAATTAGAATGATAAGAACTTAAATAAACTGAACCTCTAGCAGTAATTATTAAAGAACAAATTCAAAAACTAAGCAAAATCAAACTAAAAGAAAAATAATCAATACCAAAATAATATCTAATCATATTCAAATCTGCATATGAATAAACACAAATCATAAAAACAAAACTAGACATAAACATTAAAGAATGAACCAACCATCAACAATTATTAAGCAAACAAAGAGGGATCAAAAAAATAGTTATAAATAAATTGTTTAACATAAAGATAAAACAATAGAATTAAAAAAATCATTCCCATGAGCACGAATTATTGAAACTAAAATAGAAAGACCTAAAGCACCTTCACAAACAGAAAAAACCAAAAAAATAACAGGAAAAAAATAATCATAACCAAACTCAATAAGAAAAACAATAATTAATATAAATAAAGAAAGAACAATATATTCTAATCTCAAAAGAACCATTAATAAATGCTTACGTTTAGAGGAAAAAACATAAACACCAGCAAAATAAATCAATAAAGAAGTAAAGACAGAGAATATAAACATTAGTTTTAATAGTTTAAAAAAAACACCGGTCTTGTAAACCGGAAATAAGTTCAGCCCCCACTTTTAAAACTTCAGAGGTGAAAAAGCTTTCCATCATCGGGCCCCAAAACCGATATAAAAGTTTTATACTTGCTTATATTATTCACTTTTTCTTTGTATTATATGTAAGTTTTGTTATACTAAATGTTCTATTTTGCAGTCATTTGATTTAATTATCAAGTGATTTTGGATTTAGCAGTTGATTTAGTATCGGCATGATTCGTGCCAGCAGCCGCGGTTATACGATTGATACAAGTGAATATTATTGGTTAAAACCGTTGTTTATATTTTTAGGGTAAAAATATAAATTTGTAAGTTGAAATGTTAAAACTTATTTATAACTCTTTTGATGAATCTGTGAAATTTAAAAAATAAACTAGGATTAGATACCCTATTATTATAAATGTTAATTATATTTACCAGGGTACTATTAGTTAAGGTCTTTAAACCCAAAGAATTTGGCGGTATCTCATTCCATTCAGAGGAACCTACATGGTAATTATTATCTTAATTTGTTTTCTATTAGTTCTTTGAGTTTTTTTTCTTTATTTTTTCTGGAACTATAATTTTTATTTTGAGTATTTATTATTTAATAATTGATTATAGAGTTTTTGTTGAATGAGAACTTTTTAATTTAAAAGGTTCTATGGTTTTATGACTTTAATTTTGGATTGAATGTCTCTTATTTTTATGTCTTTTGATATGTATATTTCTTCTTTGGTTATTTATTATAGAGAGGATTATATATCTGGAGAAAAAAATATAAATCGTTTTATTATTATTGTTTTAATATTTATTCTTTCTATAGGTTTTTTAATTATTAGTCCTAATTTGATTAGAATATTATTAGGATGGGATGGTTTAGGTTTAGTTTCTTATTGTTTAGTTATTTACTACCAAAATGTAAAATCTTATAGTGCGGGTATATTAACTGCACTTTCTAATCGTATTGGTGATGTTGCTATTTTAATTTCTATTGCTTGAATATAAAATTTTGGTGGTTGAAATTATATTTATTATTATGATTTTATTTCTAATTCTTTTGAAATAAAGCTTATTACTATATTAATTGTTTTAGCAGCTATAACTAAAAGAGCTCAAATTCCTTTTTCTTCTTGGCTTCCTGCTGCTATGGCTGCTCCTACTCCTGTTTCTGCTTTGGTCCATTCTTCTACTCTTGTTACTGCTGCGGTTTATTTATTAATTCGTTTACCAATATTAGATACTTATAATTGCGGTTGATTTTTCCTTTTAATTGGTTGTATAACTATATTTATGGCTGGTTTGGGGGCGAATTTTGAATTTGATTTGAAGAAAATTATTGCTCTTTCTACTTTAAGACAACTTGGTTTAATATTAAGAATTTTGGCTATGGGTTACCCAAAACTTGAATTTTTCATTTATTAGCTCATGCTTTATTTAAGGCTTTATTGTTTATGTGTGCAGGTTCAATAATTCACAATTTAAAGGATTCTCAGGACATTCGTTTTATAGGTTCTATTGTTAATTTTATGCCTTTAACTTCAGTTTGTTTTAATGTTTCTAGTTTGTCTTTGTGTGGTATACCATTTTTAGCAGGTTTTTATTCAAAGGATTTAATTCTTGAAATGGTTTGTTTAAGATGGATTAATTGTTTAATTTTTTTTCTTTATTCCTTTTCTACTGGCTTAACTGCTTCTTATTCTTTTCGTCTTTTTTATTATTCAATATCTGGTGATAATAATTTTTATTCTAGATTTTCATTTGATGATAAGGATTATTATATTTCTTTTGGTATAATTGGTTTAATATTTGTTGCTGTTTTTGGTGGCAGTCTTTTGTCTTGATTAATTTTTCCTATTCCTCATGTGATGGCTTTGCCTTATTATTTAAAGTTTTTAACTATTACTGTGGTTGTTTTGGGTGCTTATTTGGGTTATCTTATTTCTAATTTTGATTTTTCTCAAAATTTATTTTCTTTAAGTATACTTTCTTTTGTCAGATTAGCTGGTTCTATGTGGTTTATACCTTTTCTTTCAACCAAGTTTATTAGATATATTCCTTTAAAATTGGGTTATTATTCATCTAAATCATTTGATTATGGTTGGGGTGAATTATTTGGTGGTCAAGGTTTATATAGACTGTTTATTTATTTAATTGGTTATATACAAGGTTGATATGATTCTAATTTTAAGATTTATCTTTTAAATTTTATTTTTTGAATGTTTATTTTGGTGATATTATTTTTCGTTTACTTAAATAGCTTATGATTAGAGCGTGACACTGAAGATGTTAAGGAAGTATTTTTACTTTTAGGTATTTATAAATATACATATATTATTTTTACAGTGAAAATGTAATGTTTTATTTAAACTATATAAATTTTAGAAATGTTAACTGAATTTAACCGCTAATATAAAAAGTTAGCAGCTTTCATATTGGCTTTACATTTCCTTAATTGGAATTTTATAGTTCTATTATATTATTAACAGTAATACGCCTCTTTTTGGCTTCAATTAATAAGAATAAGGGTATTTTATTTACCAACCTCCCAGGTCGAAAATGACTGCAATATTTCGCTTCTTATTCTATTTAAGGTTGATTGATTATATCAATACTTTTTGAATGCAACCCAAATGTTATAGTTAACTACAACCCTTTATTCTGCTCATTGTAAAGCTCCTTGATTTCATTCATGATATAGTCCTCCTAGTAATACTATAATAAAAAATATTGTTGATATTGTTCAGATTATAATGTCTGAAGTTTTAAAAATAATTACAATTGGGAGGATTGGTGCGAATTCTACATCAAAAATTAAGAAAATTACTGCAATTAAGAAGAATCGAAGTGAGAAGGGTATTCGTGCTGATCTTCTTGGGTCCAATCCACACTCAAATGGTGAGTTTTTTTTCTCGGTCATTAATTAATTTTTTGATAATGTTGTTGCAAGGATTATAACAATTATTGGGATAATAAATCTAATAAAAATTCTTGTAGATAGAATTAGGATTGTTTTTCTTGATTAATATCAAGATTTTTGATTGGAAGTCAAATGTACTATTTATACTAGAAAAACAATTATCTACCTTATCAATAAATAGAGATGTATAAGAATAATCACACTACGTCTACAAAGTGTCAGTATCATGCTGCTGCTTCAAATCCAAAGTGGTGTCTTGGTGAGAATTGATTTATTGAATGTCGAAGTAGACCTGTTGATAAGAAGATTGTTCCAATAATTACATGTAGCCCATGGAATCCTGTTGCAACAAAGAATGTTGATCCATAAACTGCATGTGCAATGGTGAAGGGTGCTTCTCAATACTCATATGCTTGAAGTATAGTGAAGTATAGTCCTAATAATACTGTGAAGAATAGTCCTTGTAATGCTTGAGTATGGTTAGATTCTATTAGACTATGATGTGCTCATGTTACTGTTACTCCTGATGCTAAAAGAATAGCTGTATTAAGTAATGGAATTCGTATAGGATTAAAAGGTTGAATTCCTATTGGGGGTCATAATATCCCTAGTTCAATAGTAGATGCTAGTCTTCTTCTAAAAAATGCTCAGAAAAATGAAACAAAGAATAGTACTTCTGATGCAATAAATAAAATTATTCCTCATCGTAATCCAATTGATACAAATCCCGTATGTAGTCCTTGGTATGTTCCTTCTCGTACTACATCTCGTCATCATTGGATTATAGTTAGTAAGGTAATTCCAAATCCAATTATAAATAAGTTAATGTTAAATAGGTGAAATCATTTTGCTAATCCTGATACTAAAACTATTGCTCCAATTGCTCCTGTTAATGGTCAAGGTCTACAATCTACTAAGTGGAATGGGTGATTTGAATGAGTTGTTAACATAGGTTTAGTATACTTCTCTAGAATATAAAGTTCTTAAAATTGAGAAAACATAAGCTTGAATTATTGCTACTGCTGATTCTAGAATTAATAGAAGTATTTGTCCAATAATTAATAGTGAGATTAAGTTTATTGCTATAGATGGTCCTGTATTTCCTAGTAATGTTAATAGTAAGTGTCTTGCAATTATATTTGCTGCTAGTCGTACTGCTAATGTACCCGGTCGAATGACATTTCTAATTGTTTCAATTAATACTATAAATGATATTAATGCAGGCGGTGTTCCTTGAGGAACAAGGTGTGTAAATATATGATTGGTATGATTAATTCATCCAAATAACATAAATCTTAATCATATAGGTAGAGCGATTGCAAATGTTAATGCTAAATGTCTTGTTCTAGTAAAGATGTAAGGGAATAATCCTATGAAATTATTAAATAGTATTATAATAAAGATTGAAATGAAGATGAATGTTGTTCCATTAAATGATTTTGGTCCTAGTAATGTTTTAAATTCATTGTGTAAGGTTAGGTTTAGTTTATTTCAAATAATATTAATTCGTGATGGTGTAAGTCAAAACATTGATGGGATTAATAATAATCCTAAGAATGTTCTAGTTCAATTTAATGATAAATTGAAGATACTAGTTGATGGATCAAATGTTGAGAATAAATTTGTTATCATTTTCAATTTAAGTTTTTTATATCAATTGTTCTTTTTTCTGCTCTTTTAATAAGATTTGGTTTAAATGAGAAAAAGTTTATTTGATTAAATAAAATTAATGTAGCCGAAAATATAATGAATAGGGAGAATCATATGAGAGGGGATATTTGAGGGATTTGGGTTAAATTTCCCCATCAGAAGTAGTCGTTAATTTACTATTTTTTGGTTTAAGAGACCATTACTTACTTTCAGGCATCTGATGTTTTTCAAGGTGTACTAATTGTTTAGTTATTTGAGATTGACACTCTAATGTTATATATTTTAACTAACTCCTTAGATTATCTTAGATAATCACTTGATAAATTACAATTGGTATGAATCTATGGTTTGCTCCACAGATTTCTGAACATTGTCCAAAGAACAGTCCAGGTCGGTTTATTGTAAATGTTCCTTGGTTTAGTCGACCTGGCGTTGCGTCAATTTTGACCCCTAATGCAGGTACTGCTTATGAGTGTAGAACGTCTGATACTCTTGTTAATACTCGTACTTCCGTATTTATTGGTAGAATTGTTCGGTTATCTGCATCTAGGAGTCGAAATCCGTCATTTTCTAGGTCTTGTTCTGGTGTTATATAAGTGTCACATTCTACATCTATAAAATCTGAATATTCATATCTTCAGTATCATTGTCGTCCAATTGTTTTAATTGTGATTATTGCATCTACTGAATCATCAAGTAAATATAATAGTCGTAATGATGGGAGTTCAATAAAAATTAGTGTAATTGCTGGTAGTGCTGTTCAGATTGTTTCAATTAAATGTCCGTGAAGTATGTTTTTGTTTGTATAGGCAATAAATAATATATAACTTAGAGCATAACCTACAATTACTGTAATTAATAATAATACGACTATAGTATGATCATGGAAGAATGATAGTTGCTCCATTAATGGGGAAGCTCCATCTTGAAGGGATAAATTTGATCATCTTGCCATTAATGAATTTTCTAATAAAAGGTCAAACCTTTATGTGTAGAGCTTAAATCTACTGCACTAATCTGCCATATTAGAATCTAGAAATTAATGGTAGTTCTGAGTAGCTGTGTTCTGCAGGTGGGTTATTTTGTAGTCATCCTGTTGATCTTCTTATATTAGCTCTAAATATGATTGCTCAGTTTGTAACCATTATTTCTCATATAATTACAATAAATATAATAATTCCTACAATAGAAATTGTAGATCCAATTCTTGACACTACATTTCACGATGTATATGCATCTGGATAATCTGAATATCGTCGTGGTATTCCTGCTAGGCCTAGGAAATGTTGAGGGAAGAATGTTAAGTTTACCCCAATAAATATAATTGTAAATTGGATTTTTAATGATGTATTATTTATAGTTAATCCTGTAAATAATGGGTATCATTGAATAACACCTCCTATGATTGCAAATACTGCTCCTATGGATAATACATAATGGAAGTGGGCCACTACATAGTATGTATCATGTAATACAATGTCAAGTGATGAGTTTGCTAATACTAACCCTGTTAGTCCACCAATTGTGAATAGAAAAATAAATCCTAAAGCTCATAATACTGGTGGATTGAATTTGAATTTAGTTCCATATAGTGTAGCTAATCATCTGAATACCTTAATTCCTGTAGATACAGCAATAATTATTGTTGCTGATGTAAAGTAAGCTCGTGTGTCAACGTCTATTCCTACTGTAAATATGTGATGTGCTCATACAATAAATCCTATTAGTCCAATTGATAATATAGCATAAATTATACCTAGTGTTCCAAATGATTCAATTTTTCCTCTTTCTTGACATACAATGTGAGAGATAATTCCAAATCCAGGGAGAATTAAAATGTAAACTTCTGGGTGCCCAAAGAATCAAAATAAGTGTTGATATAGAATTGGGTCGCCTCCTCCCGCAGGGTCAAAGAATGATGTATTTAAATTTCGATCTGTTAGCAGTATAGTAATAGCTCCTGCTAATACTGGAAGCAATAAAAGGAGGAGAAGGGCTGTAATAGCTACGGATCATACAAATAAAGGTGTTTGATCTAGAGTTATACTTTCTGATCGTATATTAATTGCTGTTGTAATGAAGTTTACTGCACCAAGAATAGATGATACACCTGCTAAATGAAGTGAGAAAATAGCCAGGTCTACAGATGCCCCTCCATGTGCGATAGCTCCTGCAAGAGGGGGGTAAACTGTTCACCCTGTACCAGCACCGTTATCTACTATAGAAGATGTAAGAAGAAGGGTTAGTGAAGGCGGTAGTAATCAAAAACTTATATTATTTATTCGTGGGAATGCTATATCTGGTGCACCAATTATTAATGGTACAAGCCAATTACCAAATCCACCAATTATAATAGGTATTACTATAAAAAAAATTATTACAAATGCGTGTGCTGTAATAATAACATTATAAATTTGGTCATCTCCAAATAGAGATCCTGGCTGGCCGAGTTCAGCACAAATAAGTATTCTTATTGATGTTGCTACTATCCCTGCTCACGCTCCAAATAAGAAGTATAAAGTACCAATATCCTTATGGTTTGTTGAGAATAATCATTTTTGCGGTAAGATGGCTGAATTTAAGGTGGTAGACCGAAATCGACTTATGAGATGTTTCTCTCTTACCATTTTTAAGGCCTTATATTCAATTATGATTCTAGACTGCAATTCTAGAGGTGTGAAATTTTACTAAGGCCTAAAAGATTATTCTTTTAATTATAACTTTGAAGGTTATTAGTTTAGTTAACTTATGTCCTTAGTATAATGAGATTAAGGTTGATGTTGAGATTAATCCTATTGTTGAAATTATTACTGTTATAGGGAGAATAATTATTGATTTTTGAGACTATATTTATAGATCATGAATTTTCTGTGTATGATATAATTAGGGCTGAGAATCTAATACATATATAATAGTAAAGTGTAATTGTAGTTAATACAACCACAATGGTTATAATAGTTGTTATGTTACTTTCTATTAATGATTGTATTACAATTCATTTTGGTAGAAATCCAAGGAATGGTGGCAAACCACCTAGGGATAGAAGAGATAAAAATATTATAAATTTAATTTCAGTTTTTATATTTCTGTCTGAATAAATTTGGTTTATAAAAAATTGATTTATTTGCTTAAATAATAAGACCATAATTAATCTTAATAGTGAGTAAATAATAAAGTATAATTCTCAGATGTTTTCTCTAACTGTTAGAGATCTAATTATTCACCCTAGATGTCTAATTGAGGAATATGTTAGAAGTTGTCGTAGAGACGTTTGATTTAAACCACCTATTGCCCCAATACTAATTCTTAGAATGATAATTGTTCAAACGAAAGTTCTTATTTGAATACAGTAAGATAACACCATTATTGGGGCAATTTTTTGTCATGTTATTAGTGTTAAACAGTTATTTCATCTTGAAGCTCCCATTACTTCTGGAAATCAGAAATGAAAGGGTGCAGCCCCGATCTTTAATAATAATCTAGATCTGATTATTATTGATGGAATAAATTACGTTTCTCAACCTATTGGATATTTTATTTGAATCAGCAAAATTGAAAAAAATAGTATTGTCAATGCTATTGCTTGGACAATAAAATATTTTATTGATGATTCATTTATTATTATATTTTTATTGCTTGTTTACCCTATCAAGGTAACCCTTTAATCAGGCACTTCATTTATATTTAATATATAAATTAAAATTTTTTTTTAAAATTTGTTTATGTATCATTTTGGTTATTTCTAATTAATTTATCTCGGTTCGGATAATTTGAGTATATATTATATATAATAAATAATTTATATTAATATATTACATTTAATTAAATTTAAATACCTATAATGTGATTTTATTATTATTAAATAATTATTTTAATACATTTATTTACCTAGGATTATAGCTACTTATGTTTTTAGCTTAAAATAGGTTATTATATTATAAATTATATAATAGTATGTAAATTAATATTAAATATTATTATAATGGGATATAATAAGTATAATTGATATTATTAAATATAAAATATAAATAATTATATTAATTATAATAATATAATTATATATATTTTCTATAATTATATTATTTAATTAATTAATATTTAAGTTAACTTAATATAAAGTTAATTTTATAATAATAACATATTACATTAATTTACATAATTGTATAAAATATATTTTTTATATTATTTAATCTTTCTATATTATTAGTGAAAAGAAAGACTAAATAAGAAAGAATATAATACATTTATTGGTATACATGTTCCATATTAATTTTTATTTACATATAATAGAGAAGTTGTTGTGGTCATTCGAGGGTGCGTTTCTTTTTTTTTTGTCACTATTTGTGTTTTTTTCTGTTTTTTTCTTTAAATATTTGAATCTTTTATTTTTTCTTAAGTATATAAATTTTTGAATTTCTTATTTTGTTTTCAAAAGTTTTATTCTTGCTTATATTATTCACTTTTTCTTTGTATTATATGTAAGTTTTGTTAAACGAAATGTTCTATTTTGCAGTAATTTGATTTAATTATCAAGTGATTTTGGATTTAGCAATTGATTTAGTATCGGCATGATTCGTGCCAGCAGCCGCGGTTATACGATTGATACAAGTGAATATTATTGGTTAAAACAGTTGTTTATATTTTTAGGGTTGAAATATAAATTTGTAAGGTGAAATGTTAAAATTTATTTATAGCTCTTTTTATGAATCTGTGAAATTTAAATTTTAAACTAGGGTTAGATACCCTATTATTTTAAATGTTAATTATATTTACCAGGGTACTATTAGTTAAGGTCTTTAAACCCAAAGAATTTGGCGGTCTCTCATTCCACTCAGAGGAACCTACTCCGTGATTGATAATACACTATTTACTCTACTTAATTTATTTGTTTGTATATCTCCGTTATCAGAGAATCTTTTTAGAGTTATAATTCTCAAGATTTATAATTATAAAATATTTCAGGTCAAGGTGCAGCTTATAGTTAAGAGGAGGTGTGTTACAATAGATTTTTGTTTATAACGGATTTGATGGTGAAATACTGTTAATGAAGGAGGATTTGATAGTAATTTAATTTAACTGATATTGGCTCTGAGGTGTGTACACATCGCCCGTCGCTCTCATTATTGATTATTTTATTTTATTGTTTTAATTTAGCTTCAATTTAGATGAGATAAGACGTAACATAGTAGATGTACTGGAAAGTGTATCTAGTAAGAGTTTCAAGATATAACTTATTAGTAAAGTGTTTCATTTACACTGAAAGTTTTTCTGTGCAAATCAGGATATCTTGATTATTTATTTTATTATATTTATTTTTGTTTATTTAATTATTTAATAAAATTAATTTTGTCGAATTTTGTCTTAGTATATTTTTGTAGAATTGATTTTTTAGATTATAGTTTATTGGTAATGTAATTGTTTTATGAAATATTATTTTAAATTTTTAAAAGTAGATTTTATTTATTGTACCTTTTGTATCAGGGTTTATCAAAATTTTAGTATTTACTTTACTTGTCTCGATTTGGGTTGATTTATAAGTAATTTATAGTTAATGTATCATAATTATTATTAAATTATTTATAGAAATGAGATGTTAATCGTTTCCCAAGATATCTAGTTTCTTAAGAAAAAATTTAATTTTTTGAAGTTAATTGTTTTTATTTAATTTTTTAAATATAAATATTAACTTATTTATTCTTTAAGGGATAAGTTTTAAAGTTAATAACCTACAATATGTTTTATAAAATATAACAGTAAGCTTTAAACCAGCTATCTCTAAGATTACGTTATAGTTCATTATTTTTTATGTTGATTTTATAATTATTTTAGGTTTTTTATTAAGATTATTTATTTAATTTTAAAATTTTTGTAATAATGATAGAATTAGTATATTTATTTGTATATAATTTTTACCTTGTCAATTTATTATAAGGAACTAGACAAAATTGATTTCCGCCTGTTTATCAAAAACATGTCCTCTTGAAAATACTTTTATGTCTGGCCTGCTCACTGAGTAGATTTTTAAAGAGCCGCGGTATTTTGACCGTGCAAAGGTAGCATAATCATTAGTCTCTTAATTAGTGGCTGGAATGAATGGCTTGTCGAGAAATCAACTGTCTCTTAATAAATTTTTGAATTTAACTTTTGAGTCAAAAGGCTTAAATTTTTCTTTAGGACGAGAAGACCCCATAGAGATTAACATTTTATTTTTATATAGTTTTTTGTACGTCTTTCTATATTTAATGATGATGTTTTGTTGGGGTGACATGAAGATTGAATAAACTCTTCATTATTATATCATTTATTTATGTTTGATGTTTTGATCCATAATTTATGATCATAAGAATAAGTTACCTTAGGGATAACAGAGTAATTGTTTTTGAGAGCTCATATCGACAAAGCAGATTGCGACCTCGATGTTGGATTAAGAAAAATTTTGGGTGCAGTAGCCAAGTAATTAGGTCTGTTCGACCTTTAAATTCTTACATGATATGAGTTCAGACCGGCGTGAGCCAGGTCGGTTTCTATCTTAAGATTATTAATTCATATTAGTACGAAAGGACCATATGGTTGAAATATTTTTTATTTTATTGATTAATATTAATTAAATTACTACTTTGACAGATTAATGTGTTGAATTTAGAATTCATTTATGTAGATTTTTTCTACAAATAGTATTGATACTTTATGATTTATTTATGTTTATTTTGAATTTTCTTTTATTAGTTATTTGTGTTTTAATTAGTGTTGCTTTTTTAACTTTATTAGAGCGTAAGGTTTTAGGTTACATCCAAATTCGAAAGAGCCCAAATAAAGTAGGTTTTGTAGGAATTCCTCAGCCCTTTAGTGATGCTATTAAGTTAATTTGTAAGGAGCAGCCAATTCCTATTATATCTAATTATTTACTTTATTATTTTTCTCCTGTTTTTAATTTAATAATTTCCTTGGCTGTTCGAGTAATTTTCCCTTACTTAACTTATATATGTTCTTTTTCTTATGGATTTTTGTTTTTTTTATGTTGTACTAGATTAGGTGTTTATACTGTTATAATTGCTGGTTGGTCTTCTAATTCAAATTATTCTTTACTAGGTTCTCTTCGTTCTGTTGCTCAAACAATTTCATATGAAGTTAGTTTGGCTTTAATTTTATTATCTTTAATTATTTTAATTGGTAGTTTTAACATGTTTGATTTTATAAATTATCAGCTTTATTGTTGATTTATTATTATTTCTTTTCCTTTGGCTTTAGCTTGTTTTGCTTCTTGTTTAGCTGAAACAAACCGTACTCCTTTTGACTTTGCTGAAGGTGAATCTGAGTTAGTTTCAGGGTTTAATATTGAATATGGTGCAGGCAGTTTTACGTTAATTTTTTTAGCTGAGTATACAAGAATTGTTTTTATAAGAATATTATTAGCTTTAATTTTTTTTGTGGTGATTTTTATTCTCATATATCTTTTATTAAGCTTGCTGTTATGTCCTTTGGGTTTATTTGAGTTCGGGGGACATTACCACGTTTTCGTTATGATAAGTTAATGTACTTAGCTTGAAAAAGTTTTTTGCCTTTATCTTTAAATTCTTTTATTTTCTTTGTCGGTTTAAAGATTTTATTTATTTCATTTATTTAGTGAAATTTTTTAAGAAAAGTTAATAGAAGAGTATGTTTTCAAAACATATGCTTTTCCTAAGCTAAATAACTTATTATTACTTAATTAGTTTATCTCATGCATTTGCAATATGTACATTAATTAAGAAGTATGTAAAGTAGATAATTGTTAAGATTTGTCCTGTTATGATGTAAGGTTCTTCAACAAGTCGTTTACCAAATCATGTTAATAAGCATACAACAACTACTATAATTCAGAATAAAATCTGATTAATAGGATAGAACTGAATACCTCAAAATGGTGTTTTATTATAAAATGGTAAAATTATTAAGATTCTAATTGATAAGAATAATGCAATAACACCCCCTAGCTTATTAGGGATTGATCGTAGAATTGCATATGCAAATAAGAAATACCATTCTGGTTGAATATGGACTGGAGTTACTAATGGGTTAGCAGGCAGAAAATTATCTGGATCCCCTAGAAGGTAAGGATGAATCAAGCACAATATAATTAATAATGATGTTATTAATACAAATGTAATAGAGTCCTTGAAGTAAAGTATGGGTGAAATGGGATTTTTTCAATATCTCCATTTAGGCCTAATGGGTTATTAGACCCTGTTTGGTGAAGGAAAAATAAATGAATTGCTGCCATGGCAGCAATAATAAATGGTAGTACAAAATGGAATGTAAAGAATCGATTTAATGTTGCATTATCAACGGCAAACCCTCCTCATACTCATTGAACTAAATCTGTCCCTAAATATGGAATTGCTGATAATAAATTAGTAATTACTGTCGCACCTCAGAATGATATTTGACCTCAAGGTAAAACGTATCCTATAAATGCAGTTGCTATAACTAAGAATAGAATTACTGTACCAATTATTCAGGTGTGCATGTATATGTAAGATCCGTAGTAAATTCCTCGTCCTACATGTAAATAAATACAAATAAAAAATATAGAAGCTCCATTTGCGTGTAAGGTTCGAATAATTCAACCATTATTTACGTCTCGGCAGATGTGAACTACACTACTAAATGCTATTTCAATATTTGATGTATAATGCATAGCTAAAAATAGTCTAGTTACAATTTGAATTACCAAACATAACCCTAGTGGGGACCCAAAATTTCATCAAAATGAAATATTTGTTGGTGCAGGCAAATCAACTAAAGAGTTATTACTGATTTTAATTAAAAGATGTCTTAATCGTAAGGGTTTATTCATTAGTAAATTATCTTATTTTACGAATAGGCCCCTGGTCAATACTGGTGATTTTAACAACTGCTAATAGTGCCATAAATAAATCAATTATTATTATTAGTGTAATAATAAATGTTGGTCTATTATATAGTTTTTCTAAAGATATTGTTATTTCTTGATAATTGATTGAGTTATCAATATTTATAGTTTCAGTATTTTTGAAAAAGTCTATAAATATTGTTATATCTAGAATAATTAATACTGATATAATAAATACTCATATTGTTAAGATAATAATTGTCGTAATTGATTTAGGTTGGAATATTTCGTTTGATGCAATTCTCGTAATATAAATAAATAGTACTAATATACCACCAAGAAACGTTAAAAATAAAATATATGATAATCAATATCTTTCCATTATTGTTCCTGTTATTAGCCTGACTAAAAAGGTTTGTAGGATAATGAAAAGCATTACTGATATTGGGTGTCTTAATTTAATAAAATTAATATTTATTACGTTTGATAGTGATATAATTATTATTTTGATCATTTCAGGGGTTAGTTTATTAAAAATATCGGTTTTGGGGACCGATGATGGAAAGCTTTTTCACTTCTGAAGTTTTAAAAGTGGGGGCTGAACTTATTTCCGGTTTACATGACTGGTGTTTTTTTTAAACTATTATAACTAATGTTTATATTCTCTGTCTTTACTTCTTTATTGATTTATTTTGCTGGTGCTTATGTTTTTTCCTCTAAACGTAAGCATTTATTAATGGTTCTTTTGAGATTACAATATATTGTTCTATCTTTATTTATATTAATTATTGTTTTTCTTATTGAGTTTGATTATGATTATTTTTTTCCTGTTATTTTTTTGGTTTTTTCTGTTTGTGAAGGTGCTTTAGGTCTTTCTATTTTAGTTTCAATAATTCGTTCTTATGGGAATGATTTTTTAATTCCTTTGGTTTATCTTTATGTTAAAGAATTAATTTATAACTATTTTTTTGATCCTTCTTTGTTTGGTTAATAATTGTTGATGGTTGGTTAATTCTTTAATGTTTATGTCTAGTTTTGTTTTTATGATTTGTGTTTATTCATATGCAGATTTGAATATGATTAGATATTATTTTGGTATTGATTATTTTTCTTTTAGTTTGATTTTGCTTAGTTTTTGAATTTGTTCTTTAATAATTACTGCTAGAGGTTCAGTTTATTTAAGTTCTTATCATTCTAATTTTTTTGTCTTTATAGTCTTAAATTTAATGATTATGCTTTATTGTTCCTTTGCTAGATTGAGTCTTCTTTCTTTTTATATTTTTTTGAGGCTAGATTAGTTCCTAGTTTACTTTTGATTTTAGGTTGAGGTTATCAACCTGAACGTTTACAGGCTGGTGTTTATTTAATTTTTTATACTCTGCTTGCTAGATTGCCTTTATTATTAGTTTTATTTAGGGTTTATGATTTTTCTAATACTTTATATTTTCCTTTATTGGTTGATTTTGGTTCTTATTATTTTATATTTTATGTGTTTATAATTCTTGCTTTTTTAGATAAGATGCCAATATTTTTGGTTCATTTATGGCTTCCTAAGGCTCATGTTGAGGCCCCTATTTCAGGTAGAATGATTCTTGCTGGTGTTTTATTAAAGTTAGTTGGTTATGGTATTTTTCGTGTTATGAAGGTTATTTCTTATTTGGGTTTAAAGTTTAATTATTTTTTATTGTCTTTAGGCTTATCTGGTGGTGTTATTGTTAGATTTATTTGTTTTCGTCAGGTTGATTTAAGGTCTTTAATTGCATGTTCTTCTGTTGCCCATATAAGAATGGTTATTGGAGGATTGATGACTATAAATTGATGGGGTTGTATGGGTACCCTTTCCTTAATGGTTGGTCATGGTTTGTGTTCTTCTGGTTTATTTTGTTTGTCTAATATTATTTATGAGCGTTTAGGTAGACGAAGATTATTAATTAACAAGGGTATGATTAATTTAATACCAAGAATGGCTTTATGATGATTCCTCTTGAGATCTTCTAATATAGCTGCTCCTCCTTCTTTAAATTTGGTAGGTGAACTTAGATTATTAAATAGAATTATGTCTTGATCTTCTTTTAGATTTCTTGCTATAATTTTTTTGTCTTTTTTTAGAGCTGTTTATACTTTATACATGTATTCTTATTCTCAGTATGGTAATTATTATTCTGGTGTTTATACTTGTTCTCTTGGTTATTTTCGTGAATATCATATTTTACTTTTACATTGATTGCCTTTAAATATTCTTTGTTTAAAGGGGCAGTATTTTTTTATTTAGGTTGCTTAAGTATTTTAATTAAAAATGTTGTTTTGTGGAATCAGTGATATGAATTTTTTCATCTTAGGCCGTGAATTTGTTTTCTATTTGTTCTTTGAGTTTTTTCTTTATTTTTTTCTAGAACTATAATTTTTATTTTGGGTATTTATTATTTAATAATTGATTATAGAGTTTTTGTTGAATGACAACTTTTTAATTTAAATGGTTCTTTGGTTGTTATGACTTTTATTTTGGATTGAATGTCTCTTATTTTAATGTCTTTTGTTATGTATATTTCTTCTTTGGTTATTTATTATAGAGAGGATTATATATCTGGAGAAAAAATATAAATCGTTTTATTATTATTGTTTTAATATTTATTCTTTGTATAGGTTTTTTAATTATTAGTCCTAATTTGATTAGAATTTTATTAGGATGGGGTGGTTTAGGTTTAGTTTCTTATTGTTTAGTTACTTACTACCAAAATGTAAAATCTTATAGTGCGGGTATATTAACTGCACTTTCTAATTGTATTGGTGATGTTGTTATTTTAATTTCTATTGCTTGAATATTACATTTTGGTGGTTGAAATTATACACTCCTGGAAATTGAAATAAGAACACCGTGAATTCATTGTCCCAGGAAGGGGAAACATTATTGACGCATTCCTGGGGTCAGATACATCACATGATCACACTGACAGAACCACAGGCACATAGACACAGGCAACAGAGCATGCACAATGTCGGCACTAGTACAGTGTATATCCACCTTTCGCAGCAATGCAGGCTGCTATTCTCCCATGGAGACGATCGTAGAGATGCTGGATGTAATCCTGTGGAACGGCTTGCCATGCCATTTCCACCTGGCGCCTCAGTTGGACCAGCGTTCGTGCTGGACGAGCAGACCGCGTGAGACGACGCTTCATCCAGTCCCAAACATGCTCAATGGGGGACAGATCCGGAGATCTTGCTGGCCAGGGTAGTTGACTTACACCTTCTAGAGCACGTTGGGTGGCACGGGATACATGCGGACGTGCATTGTCCTGTTGGAACAGCAAGTTCCCTTGCCGGTCTAGGAATGATAGAACGATGGGTTTGATGACGGTTTGGATGTACCGTGCACTATTCAGTGTCCCCTCGACGATCACCAGTGGTGTACGGCCAGTGTAGGAGATCGCTCCCCACACCATGATGCCGGGTGTTGGCCCTGTGTGCCTCGGTCGTATGCAGTCCTGATTGTGGCGCTCACCTGCACAGCGTCAAACACGCATACGACCATCATTGGCACCAAGGCAGAAGCGACTCTCATCGCTGAAGACGACACGTCTCCATTCGTCCCTCCATTCACGCCTGTCGCGGCACCACTGGAGGCGGGCTGCACGATGTTAGGGCGTGAGCGGAAGATGGCCTAACGGTGTGCAGGACAGTAGCCCAGCTTCATGGAGACGGTTGCGAATGGTCCTCACCGATACCCCAGGAGCAACAGTGTCCCTAATTTGCTGGGAAGTGGAGGTGCGGTCCCATACGGCACTGCGTAGGATCCTACGGTCTTGGCGTGCATCCGTGCGTCGCTGCGGTCCGGTCTCAGGTCGACGGGCATGTGCACCTTCCGCCGACCACTGGCGAAAACATCGATGTACTGTGGAGACCTCACGCCCCACGTGTTGAGCAATTCGGCGGTACGTCCACCCGGCCTCCCGCATGCCCACTATACGCCCTCGCTCAAAGTCCGTCAACTGCACATATGGTTCACGTCCATGCTGTCGCAGCATGCTACCAGTGTTAAAGACTGCGATGGAGCTCCGTATGCCACGGCAAACTGGCTGACACTGACGGCGGCGGTGCACAAATGCTGCGCAGCTAGCGCCATTCGACGGCCAACACCGCGGTTCCTGGTGTGTCCGCTGTGCCGTGCGTGTGATCATTGCTTCTACAGCCCTCTCGCAGTGTCCGGAGCAAGTATGGTGGGTCTGACACACCGGTGTCAATGTGTTCTTATTTCCATTTCCAGGAGTGTATTTATTATTATGATTTTATTTCTAATTCTTTTGAAATAAAGCTAATTACTATATTAATTGTTTTAGCAGCTCTAACTAAAAGAGCTCAAATTCCTTTTTCTTCTTGGCTTCCTGCTGCTATGGCTGCTCCTACTCCTGTTTCTGCTTTGGTCCATTCTTCTACTCTTGTTACTGCTGTGGTTTATTTATTAATTCGTTTCAGACCAATATTAGATACTTATAATTGTGGTTGATTTTTCCTTTTAATTGGTTGTATAACTATATTTATGGCTGGTTTGGGGGCGAATTTTGAATTTGATTTGAAGAAAATTATTGCTCTTTCTACTTTAAGACAACTTGGTTTAATATTAAGAATTTTGGCTATGGGTTACCCAAAATTTGCATTTCTTCATTTATTAGCTCATGCTTTATTTAAGGCGTATTGTTTATGTGTGCAGGTTCAATGATTCACAATTTAAAGGATTCTCAGGACATTCGTTTTATAGGTTCTATTGTTAATTTTATGCCTTCAACTTCACTTTGTTTTAATGTTTCTAGTTTGTCTTTGTGTGGTATACCATTTTTAGCAGGTTTTTATTCATAGGATTTAATCCTTGAAATGGTTTGTTTAAGATGGATTAATGGGGTAATTTTTTTTCTTTATTTCTTTTCTACTGGCTCAACTGCTTCTTATTCTTTCCGTATTTTTTATTATTCAATATCTGGTGATAATAATTTTTATTCTAGATTTTCTTTTGATGATAAGGGTTATTATATTTCGTTTGGTATAATTGGTTTATTATTTGTTGCTGTTTTAGGAGGCAGTCATTTGTCTTGATTAATTTTTCCTATTCCTCATGTGATTGCTTTGACTTATTAATTAAGGTTAATAACTATAACTGTGGTTGTTTTGGGTGCTTATTTGGGTTATCTTATTTCTAATTTTGATTTTTCTCAAAATTTATTTTCTTTAAGTATACTTTCTTTTGTCAGATTTGCTGGTTCTATGTGGTTTATACCTTTTCTTTCAACTAAGTTTATTAGATATGTTCCTTTAAAATTGGGTTATTATTCATCTAAATCATTTGAATATGGTTGGGGTGAATTATTTGGTGGTCAAAGTTTATATAGACTGTTTATTTATTTAATTGGTTATATACAAGGTTGATATGATTCTAATTTTAAGATTTATCTTTTAAATTTTATTTTTTGAATGTTTATTTTGGTGATATTATTTTTCGTTTACTTAAATAGCTTATGATTAGAGCGTGACACTGAAGATGTTAAGGAAGTATTTTTACTTTTAGGTATTTATAAATATACATATATTATTTTTACAGTGAAAATGTAATGTTTTATTTAAACTATATAAATTTTAGAAATGTTAACTGAATTTAACCGCTAATATAAAAAGTTAGCAGCTTTCATATTGGCTTTACATTTCCTTAATTGGAACTTTATAGTTCAATTATATTATTAACAGTAATACGCCTCTTTTTGGCTTCAATTAATAAGAATAAGGGTATTTTATTTACCAACCTCCCAGGTCGAAAATGACTGCAATATTTCGCTTCTTATTCTATTTAAGGTTGATTGATTATATCAATACTTTTTGAATGCAACCCAAATGTTATAGTTAACTACAACCCTTTATTCTGCTCATTGTAAAGCTCCTTGATTTCATTCATGATATAGTCCTCCTAGTAATACTATAATAAAAAATATTGTTGATATTGTTCAGATTATAATGTCTGAAGTTTTAAAAATAATTACAATTGGGAGGATTGGTGCGAATTCTACATCAAAAACTAAGAAAATTACTGCAATTAAGAAGAATCGAAGTGAGAAGGGTATTCGTGCTGATCTTTTTGGGTCAAATCCACACTCAAATGGTGAGCTTTTTTCTCAGTCATTAATTAATTTTTTCGACAATGTTGTTGCAAGGATTATAACAATTATTGGGATAATAAATCTAATAACAATTTCTTGTAGATAGAATTAGGATTGTTTTTCTTGATTAATATCAAGCTTTTTGATTGGAAGTCAAATGTACTATTTATACTAGAAAAACAATTATCTACCTCATCAATATATAGAGATGTATAAGAATAATCACACTACGTCTACAATGTGTCAGTATCATGGTGCTGTGAAAATCCAAAGTGGTGTCTTGGTGAGAATTGATTTATTGAATGTTGAAGTGGACATGTTGATAAGAAGATTGTTCCAATAATTACATGTAGCCCATGGAATCCTGTTGCAACAAAGAATGTTGATCCATAAACTGCATCTGCAATGGTGAAGGGTGCTTCTCAATACTCATATGCTTGAAGCGTAGTGAAGTATAGTCCTAATAATACTGTGAAGAATAGTCCTTGTAATGCTTGAGTATGGTTAGCTTATATTAAACTAAGATGTGCTAATGTTACTGTTACTCCTGATGCTAAAAGAATAGCTGTATTAAGTAATGGAATTTGTATAGTATTATAATAAAGATTGAAATGAAGATGAAGATTAAATGATTTTGGTCCTAGTAATGTTTTTAATTCATTGTGTAAGGTTAGGTTTAGTTTATTTCAAATAATATTAATTCGTGATGGTGTAAGTCAAAACATTGATGGGATTAATAATAATTCTAAGAATGTTCTAGTTCAATTTAATGATAAATTGAAGATATTAGTTGATGGATCAAATGTTGAGAATAAATTTGTTATCATTTTCAATTTAAGTTTTTTATATCAATTGTTCTTTTTTCTGCTCTTTTAATAAGATTTGGTTTAAATGTGAAAAAGTTTATTTGATTAAATAAAATTAATGTAGCCGAAAATATAATGAATAGGGAGAATCATATGAGAGGGGATATTTGAGGGATTTGGGTTAAATTTCCCCATCAGAAGTAGTCGTTAATTTACTATATTTTGGTTTAAGAGACCATTACTTACTTTCAGTCATCTGATGTATTTCAAGGTGTACTAATTGTTTAGTTATTTTAGATTGACACTCTAATGTTATATATTTTAACTAACTCCTTAGATTATCTTAGATAATCACTTGATAAATAAGTTTACTGAAGTTCTTTCAATTACAATTGGTATGAATCTATGGTTTGCTCCACAGATTTCTGAACATTGTCCAAAGAACAGTCCAGGTCGGTTTATTGTAAATGTTCCTTGGTTTAGTCGACCTGGCGTTGCGTCAATTTTGACCCCTAATGCAGGTACTGCTCATGAGTGTAGAACGTCTGATGCTCTTGTTAATACTCGTACTTCCGTATTTATTGGTAGAATTGTACGGTTATCTGCATCTAGGAGTCGAAATCCGTCATTTTCTAGGTCTTGTTCTGGTGTTATATAAGTGTCACATTCTACATCTATAAAATCTGAATATTCATATCTTCAGTATCATTGTCGTCCAATTGTTTTAATTGTGATTATTGCATCTACTGAATCATCAAGTAAATATAATAGTCGTAATGATGGGAGTTCAATAAAAATTAGTGTAATTGCTGGTAGTGCTTTTCAGATTGTTTCAATTAAATGTCCGTGAAGTATGTTTTTGTTTGTATAGGCAATAAATAATATATAACTTAGAGCATAACCTACAATTACTGTAATTAATAATAATACGACTATAGTATGATCATGGAAGAATGATAGTTGCTCCATTAATGGGGAAGCTCCATCTTGAAGGGATAAATTTGATCATGTTGCCATTAATGAATTTTCTAATAAAAGGTCAAACCTTTATTTGTAGAGCTTAAATCTACTGCACTAATCTGCCATATTAGAATCTAGAAATTAATGGTAGTTCTGAGTAGCTGTGTTCTGCAGGTGGGTTATTTTGTAGTCATTCTGTTGATCTTCTTATATTAGCTCTAAATATGATTGCTCGGTTTGTAACCATTCTTTCTCATATAATTACAATAAATATAATAATTCCTACAATAGAAATTGTAGATCCAATTCTTGACACTACATTTCACGATGTATATGCATCTGGATAATCTGAATATCGTCGTGGTATTCCTGCTAGGCCTAGGAAATGTTGAGGGAAGAATGTTAAGTTTACCCCAATAAATATAATTGTAAATTGGATTTTTAATCATGTATTATTTATAGTTAATCCTGTAAATAATGGGTATCATTGAATAACACCTCCTATGATTGCAAATACTGCTCCTATGGATAATACATAATGGAAGTGGGCCACTACATAGTATGCATCATGTAATACAATGTCAAGTGATGAGTTTGCTAATACTAACCCTGTTAGTCCACCAATTGTGAATAGAAAAATAAATCCTAAAGCTCATAATAGTGGTGGACTGAATTTGAATTTAGTTCCATATAGTGTAGCTAATCATCTGAATACCTTAATTCCTGTATGTACAGCAATAATTATTGTTGCTGATGTAAAGTAAGCTCGTGTGTCAACGTCTATTCCTACTGTAAATATGTGATGTGCTCATACAATAAATCCTATTAGTCCAATTGATAATATAACATAAATTATACCTAGTGTTCCAAATGATTCAATTTATCCTCTTTCTTGACATACAATGTGAGAGATAACTCCAAATCCAGGGAGAATTAAAATGTAAACTTCTGGGTGCCCAAAGAATCAAAATAAGTGTTGATATAGAATTGGGTCGCCTCCTCCCGCAGGGTCAAAGAATGAAGTATATAAATTTCGATCTGTTAGTAGTATAAGTAATAGCTCCTGCTAATACTGGAAGCGATAAAAGGAGGAGAAGGGCTGTAATAGCTACGGATCATACAAATAAAGGTGTTTGATCTACAGTTATACTTTCTGATCGTATATTAATTGCTGTTGTAATGAAGTTTACTGCACCAAAAATAGATGATACACTTGCTAAATGAAGTGAGAAAATAGCCAGGTCTACAGATGCCCCTCCATGTGCGATAGCTCCTGCAAGAGGGGGGTAAACTGTTCACCCTGTACCAGCACCGTTATCTACTATATAAGATGTAAGAAGAAGGGTTAGTGAAGGCGGTAATAATCAAAAACTTATATTATTTATTCGTGGGAATGCTATATCTGGTGCACCAATTATTAATCGTACAAGCCAATTACTAAATCCACCAATTATAATAGGTATTCCTATAAAAAAATTATTACAAATGCGTGTGCTGTAATAATAACATTATAAATTTGGTCATCTCCAATTAGAGATCCTGGCTGGCCGAGTTCAGCACGAATAAGTATTCTTATTGATGTTCCTACTATCCCTGCTCACGCTCCAAATAAGAAGTATAAAGTACCAATATCCTTATGGTTTGTTGAGAATAATCATTTTTGCAGTAAGATGGCTGAATTTAAGGTGGTAGACTGTAAATCTACTTATGAGATGTTTCTCTCTTACCATTTTTAAGGCCTTATATTCAATTATGATTCTAGACTGCAATTCTAAAGGTGTGAAATTTTACTAAGCCCTAAAAGATTATTCTTTTAATTATAACTTTGAAGGTTATTAGTTTAGTTAACTTAAGTCCTTAGTGTAATGAGATTAAGGTTGATGTTGAGATTAATCCTATTGTTGAAATTATTACTGTTATAGGGAGAATAATTCTTGATTATTGAGACTTTATTTTTATAGATCATGAATTTTCTGTGTATGACATAATTAGGGCTGAGAATCTAATATGTATATAATAATATGGTGCAATTGTAGTTAATACAACCATAATGGTTATAATAGTTGTTATGTTATTTTCTATTAATGATTGTATTACACTTCATATTGGTAGAAATCCAAGGAATGGTGGCAAACCACCTAGTGATAGAAGAGATAAAAATATTATAAATTTAATTTCAGTTTTTATATTTCTGGCTGAATAAATTTGGTTTATAAAAAATTGATTTATTTGCTTAAATAATAAGACCAAAATTAATCTTAATAGTGAGTAAATAATAAAGTATAATCCTCAGATGTTTTCACTAACTGTTAGAGATCTAATTATTCACCCTAAATGTCTAATTGAGGAATATGCTAGAAGTTGTCGTAGAGACGTTTGATTTAAACCACCTATTGCCCTAATAATAATTCTTAGAATGATAATTGTTCAAACGAAAGTTCTTAGTTGAATACAGTAAGATAACACCATTATAGGGGCAATTTTTTGTCATGTTATTAGTGTAAAACAGTAATTTCATCTTGAAGCTCCTATTACTTCTGGAAATCAGAAATGAAAGAGTGCAGCCCCGATCTTTAATAATAATCTAGATCTGATTATTATTGATGGAATAAATTCTGTTTCTCATCCTATTGGATATTATATTTGAATCAGCAAAATTGAAAATA
Source organism: Schistocerca cancellata (assembly GCF_023864275.1). Classification (NCBI taxonomy): domain Eukaryota; kingdom Metazoa; phylum Arthropoda; class Insecta; order Orthoptera; family Acrididae; genus Schistocerca; species Schistocerca cancellata. The sequence goes on from NC_064629.1 coordinate 267,067,653, forward strand.
ATAGTATTGTCGATGCTATTGCTTGGACAATAAAATATTTAATTGATGATTCATTTATTATTATATTATTATTTCTTGTTAGGAGCGGAATAAATGAAAGTAAGTTGATCTCAAGTCCTATTCAAACTCCAAATCAGGAGTTTGATGAAATGGAAAGGATCATTCCTATCATTAATGTTGATAGGAAGAGAAGTTTTGTAGAGTTGTTGGTCATTAAAAAGGAGAGGATTGATACCTCTATAAATGGGATATGAACCCATTAGCTTGTTTAGCTTACCTTTTTACATTAAGGTGTATGATGCACGTTAGTTTTTGTTACTAAAGGAGGTAGTTTAATTCTGTCTTATGTAATTTTTAATGAAGGTAATTTTTATTTACTTGATTTACCCTATCTAGTTAAACCTTTAATTAGGCACTTCATTTATATTTAATATATAAATTAAATTTTTTTTTTAAATTTGTTAATTTATCATTTTGGTTATTTCTAATTAATTTATCTTGGTTCGGATAATTTGAATATATATTATATATAATAAATAATTTATATTAATATATTACATTTAATTAAATTTAAATACCTATAATGTTATTTTATTATATTAAATGATTATTTTAATACATTTATTTACCTAGGATTATAGCTACTTATGTTTTTAGTTTAAATAGGTTATTATATTATAACTTATATAATAATATGTAAATTAATATTAAATATTATTATAATTGGATATAATAAATAAATTGATTTATTCTTTAAGGCATAAGCTTTGAAGTTAATAAGTTATAGTTTGTTTTATAAAATATAATAGTAAGCTTTAAACCAGCTATCTCTAAGATTACGTTTTAGTTCATTATTTTTTATTTTGATTTTATAATTATGTTAGGTTTTCTATTAAGATTATCTATTTAATTTTAAAATTTCATAAAACAATTACATTACCAATAAACAATAATCTAAAAAATCAATTCTACAAAATTTACTAAGACAAAATTCGACAAAATTATTTTTATTAAATAATTAAATAAACAAAAAATAAATATAATAAAATAAATAATCAAGATATCCAGATTTGCACAGAAAAATTTTCAGTGTAAATGAAACACTTTACTAATAAGTTATATCTTGAAACTCTTACTAGATACACTTTCCAGTACATCTACTATGTTACGACTTATCTCATCTAAATTGAAGCTAAATTTAAAAAATAAAATAGAATAATCAATAATGAGAGCGACGGGCGATGTGTATACACCTCAGAGCCAATATCAGTTAAATTAAATTACTATCAAATCCACCTTCATTAATAGTATTTCACCATCAAATCCATTATGAAAAAAATCTATTGTAACCCACCTCCTCTTAACTATAAGCTGCACCTTGACCTGAAATATTTTATAATTATAAATCTTGAAAATTATAACTCTAAAAAGATTCTCTGATAACGGAGATATACAAACAAATAAATTAAGTAGAGTAAATTGTGTATTATCAATCACGGGGTAGGTTCCTCTGAACGGAATGAGATACCGCCAAATTATTTGGGTTTGAAGACCTTAACAAATAGTACCCTGGTAAATATAATTAACATTTAAAATAATAGGGTATCTAATCCTAGTTTATTATTTAAATTTCACAGATTCATGAAAAGAGCTATAAATAAATTTTAACATTTCACCTTACAAATTTATATTTTAACCCTAAAAATATAAACAACTGTTTTTACCAATAATATTCACTTGTATCAATCGTATAACCGTGGCTGCTGGCACGAATCATGCCGATACTAAATCAATTGCTAAATCCAAAATCACTTGATAATTAAATCAAATTACTGCAAAGTAGAACATTTAGTTTAACAAAACTTACATATAATACAAAGAAAAAGTGAATAATATAAGCAAGAGTTAAACTTTTGAAAACAAAATAAGAAATTAAAAATTTATAAAATTAAGAAAAAATAAAAGATTCAAATATTTAAAGAAAAAAAACACAAATAGTGACAAACAAAAAGAAACGCACCCTTGAATGACCACAACAACTTCTCTATTATATATATATAAAGATTAATATGGAACATGTATACCAATAAATGTATTATATTATTTCTTATTTAATCTTTCTTTTCACTAATAATAAAGAAAGATTAAATAATATAATAAATATATTTTATACAATTATGTAAATTAATGTAATATGTTATTATTATGAAATTAACTTTATATTAAGTTAAATTAAATATTAATTAATTGAATAATTTAATTATAGAAATAATATATAATTATATAATTATTATTAATATAATTATTTATATTAATATAATATTTTATATTTAATAATATCAATTTATTTATTATATCCAATTATAATAATATTTAATATTAATTTACATATTATTATATAATTTATAATATAATAACCTATTTTAAGCCATAAACATAAGTTGCTATAATTTTATAGACGTAGAATTTGACACTTCTATAACACCAGAACAAGACCTAGAAAATGACGGATTTCGACTCCTAGATGTAGATAACCGAACAATTCTACCAATAAATACAGAAGTACGAGTATTAACAAGAGCATCAGACGTTCTACACTCATGAGCAGTACCTGCATTAGGGGTTAAAATTGACGCAACGCCAGGTCGACTAAACCAAGGAACATTTACAATAAACCGACCTGGACTGTTCTTTGGACAATGTTCAGAAATCTGTGGAGCAAACCATAGATTCATACCAATTGTAATTGAAAGAACTTCAGTAAACTTATTTATCATGTGATTATCTAAGATAATCTAAGGAGTTAGTTAAAATATATAACATTAGATTGTCAATCTAAAATAACTAAACAATTAGTACACCTTGAAATACATCAGATGACTGAAAGTAAGTAATGGACTCTTAAACCAAAAAATAGTAAATTAACGACTACTTCTGATGGGGAAATTTAACCCAAATCTCTCAAATATCCCCTCTCATATGATTCTCCCTATTCATTATATTTTCGGCTACATTAATTTTTAATCAAATAAACTTTTTCTCATTTAAACCAAATCTTATTAAAAGAGCAGAAAAATGAACAATTGATATAAAAACTTAAATTGAAAATGATAACAAATTTATTCTCAACATTTGATCCATCAACTAATATCTTAAATTTATCATTAAATTGAACTAGAACATTCTTAGAATTGTTATTAATCCCATCAATGTTTTGACTTACACCATCAAGAATTAATATTATTTGAAATAAACTAAACCTAACCTTACACAATGAATTTAAAACATTACTAGGACCAAAATCATTTAATGGAACAACATTCATCTTCATTTCAATCTTTATTATAATACTATTTAATAATTTCATATGATTATTCCCTTACATCTCTACTAGAACAAGACATTTAGCATTAACATTTGCAATCGCTCTACCTATATGATTAAGATTTATGTTATTTGGATGAATTAATCATACCAATCATATATTTACACACCTTGTTCCTCAAGGAACACCACCTGCATTAATATCATTTATAGTATTAATTGAAACAATTAGAAATATCATTCGACCGGGTACAATAGCAGTACGACTAGCAGCAAATATAATTGCAGGACACTTACTATTAACATTACTAGGAAATACAGGACCATCTATAGCAATAAACTTAATCTCACTATTAATTATTGGACAAATACTTCTATTAATTCTAGAATCAGCAGTAGCAATAATTCAAGCTTATGTTTTCTCAATATTAAGAACTTTATACTCTAGAGGAGTATACTAAACCTATGTTAACAACTCACTCAAACCACCCATTCCACTTAGTAGATTACAGACCTTGACCATTAACAGGAGCGATTCGAGCAATAGTTTTAGTATCAGGATTAGCAAAATGATTTCACCTATTTAACATTAACTTATTTATAATTGGATTTGGAATTACCTTACTAACTATAATCCAACGATGACGAGATGTAGTACGAGAAGGAACATACCAAGGACTACATACAGGATTTGTATCAATTGGATTACGATGTGGGATAATTTTATTTATTGCATCAGAAGTACTATTCTTCGTTTCATTTTTCTGAGCATTTATTAGAAGAAGACTAGCACCTACTATTGAACTAGGAATATTATGACCTCGAATAGGAATCCAACCTTTTAATCCTATACAAATTCCATTGCTTAATACAGCTAATCTTTTAGCATCAGGAGTAACAGTAACATGAGCACATCATAGTTTAATATAAGCTAACCATACTCAAGCATTACAAGGACTATTCTTCACAGTATTATTAGGACTATACTTCACTACACTTCAAGCATATGAGTATTGAGAAGCACCCTTCACCATTGCAGATGCAGTTTATGGATCAACATTCTTTGTTGCAACAGGATTCCATGGGCTACATGTAATTATTGGAACAATCTTCTTATCAACATGTCCACTTCAACATTCAATAAATCAATTCTCACCAAGACACCACTTTGGATTTTCGCAGCAGCATGATACTGACACATTGTAGACGTAGTGTGATTATTCTTATACATCTCTATATATTGATGAGGTAGATAATTGTTTTTCTAGTATAAATAGTACATTTGACTTCCAATCAAAAAGCTTGATATTAATCAAGAAAAACAATCCTAATTCTATCTACAACAATTTTTATTAGATTTATTATCCCAATAATTGTTATAATCCTTGCGACAACATTATCAAAAAAATTAATTAATGACCGAGAAAAAAGCTCACCATTTGAGTGTGGATTGGACCCAAAAAGATCAGCATGAATACCCTTCTCACTTCGATTCTTCTTAATTGCAGTAATTTTCTTAATTTTTGATGTAGAAATCGCACTAATCCTCCCAATTGTAATTATTTTTAAAACTTCAGACATTATAATCTGAACAATATCAACAATATTTTTTATTATAGTATTACTAGGAGGACTATATCATGAATGAAATCAAGGAGCTTTACAATGAGCAGAATAAAGGGTTGTAGTTAACTATAACATTTGGGTTGCATTCAAAAAGTATTGATATAATCAATCAACCTTAAATAGAATAAGAAGCGAAATATTGCAGTCAATTTCGACCTGGTAGATTGGTAAATAAAATACCCTTATTCTTATTAATTGAAGCCAAAAAGAGGCGTATTACTGTTAATAATATAATTGAACTATAAAGTTCCAATTAAGGAAATGTAAAGCCAATATGAAAGCTGCTAACTTTTTATATTAGCGGTTAAATTCCGTTAACATTTCTAAAATTTATATAGTTTAAATAAAACATTACATTTTCACTGTAAAAATAATATATGTATATTTATAAATACCTAAAAGTAAAAATACTTCCTTAACATCTTCAGTGTTACGCTCTAATCATAAGCTATTTAAGGAAACGAAAAATAATATCACCAAAATAAACATTCAAAAAATAAAAGTTAAAAGATAAATCTTAAAATTAGAATCATATCAACCTTGTATATAATCAATTAAATAAATAAACAGTCTATATAAACCTTGACCACCAAATAATTCACCCCAACCATAATCAAATGATTTAGATGAATAATAACCCAATTTTAAAGGAATATATCTAATAAACTTAGTTGAAAGAAAAGGTATAAATCACATAGAACCAGCTAATCTGACAAAAGAAAATATAATTAAAGATAATAAATATTGAGAAAAATCAAAATTAGAAATATGATGACCTAAATAAGCACCCAAAACAACTACAGTAATAGTTAAAAACTTGAAATAATAGGGCAAAGCAATAACATGAGGAATAGGAAAAATTAATCAAGACAAAAGACTGCCACCAAAAACAGCAACAAATAATAAACCAATTAAACCAAACGAAATATAATAACCCTTATCATCAAAAGAAAATCTAGAATAAAAATTATTATCACCAGACATTGAATAATAAAAAAGACGAAAAGAATAAGAAGCAGTTAAGCCAGTAGAAAAGAAATAAAGAAAAAAATGTAAACAATTAATTCATCTTAAACAAACCATTTCAAGAATTAAATCCTTTGAATGAAAACCAGCGAAAAATGGTATACCACACAAAGACAAACGAGAAACATTAAAACAAACTGAAGTTAAAGGCGTAAAATTAACAATAGTACCTATAAAACGAATGTCCTGAGAATCCTTTAAATTGTGAATTATTGAACCTGCACACATAAACAATAAAGCCTTAAATAAAGCATGAGGTAATAAATGAAAAAATGCAAGTTTGGGGTAACCCATAGCCAAAATGCTTATTATTAAACCAAGTTGTCTTAAAGTAGAAAGAGCAATAATTTTCTTCAAATCAAATTCAAAATTCGCCCTAAACCACCCATAAATATAGTTATACAACCAATTAAAAGCAAAAATCAACCACAATTATAAGTATCTAATTTTGGTCTGAAACGAATTAATAAATAAACCCCAGCAGTAACAAGAGTAGAAGAGTGAACCAAAGCAGAAACAGGAGTAGGAGCAGCTATAGCAGCAGGAAGCCAAGAAGAAAAGGGAATTTGAGCTCTTTTAGTTATAGCTGCTAAAACAATTAATATAGTTATAAGCTTTATTTCAAAAGAATTAGAAATAAAATCATAATAATAAATGTAATTTCAACCACCAAAATTTAATATTCAAGCAATAGAATTTATAATAGCAAAATTACCAATACGATTAGAAAGTGCAGTAAATATACCCGCACTATAAGATTTCACATTTTGGTAATAAATAACTAAACAATAAGAAACTAAACCTAAACCATCCCATCCTAATAGAATTCTAATCAAATTAGGACTAATAATTAAAAAACCTATAGAAAGAATAAATATTAACACAATAATAATAAAACGATTTATATTTTTTTCTCCCGATATATAGTCCTCTCTATAATAAATAACCAAAGAAGAAATATACATAACAAAAAAATACTCCCCCTTTAAACAAAGAATATTTAAAGGTAATCAATGTAAAAGTAAAAGATGATATTCACGAAAATAACCAAGAGAACAAGTATAAACACCAGAATAATAATTACCATGTTGAGAATAAGAATACATGTATTAAGTATAAACAGCCCTAAAAAAAGACAAAAAAATTAAAGCAAAAAATCTAAAAGATGATCAAGACATAATTCTATTTAATAATCTAAGTTCACCTACTAAATTTAAAGAAGGAGGAGCAGCTATATTAGAGGAGCTCAAAAGGAATCATCATAAAGCCATTCTTGGTATCAAATTAATTATACCCTTGTTAATTAATAATCTTTGTCTACCTAAACGCTCATAAATAATATTAGATATACAAAATAAACCAGAAGAACACAAACCATGACCAACCATTAAAGAAAGAGAACCTAATACAACCCCATCAATTCATAGTCATCAATCCTCCAATAACTATTCTTATATGAGCAACAGAAGAATATGCAATTAAAGACTTTAAATCAACCTGACGAAAACAAATAAATCTAACAATAACCCAACCAGATAAGCCTAAAGACAATCAAAAATAATTAAACTTTAAACCGAAATAAGAAATAACCTTCATAACACGAAAAATACCATAACCACCTAACTTTAATAAAACACCCGAAATAGTGGCCTTAACATGAGCCTTAGGAAGCCATAAAAGAACCAAAATTATCGGCATCATAACTAATAAGGCATTAATTATAAACACATAAAATATAAAATAATAAGAACCAAAATCAATATAGGAAAATACACAATATTAGAAAAATCATAAACCCTAAATAAAACTAATAATAGAACCTATAAAACGAATGTTCTGAGAATCCTTTAAATTATGAATTATTGAACCTGCACACATAAACAATAAAGCCTTAAATAAATGTTTCAATTAAATGTCCATGAAGTATGTTTCGGTTTGTATAGGCAATTAATAATATATAACTTAGAGCATAACCTACAACTACTGTAATTAATAATAATACGACTATAGAATGATCATGGAAGAATGATAGTTGCTCCATTAATGGGGAAGCTCCATCTTGAAGGGATAAATTTGATCATGTTGCCATTAATAAATTTTCTAATAATAGGCCAAACCTTTATTTGTAGAGCTTAAATCTACTGCACTAATCTGCCATATTAGAATCTAGAAATTAATGGTAGTTCTGAGTAGCTGTGTTCTGCAGGCGGGTTATTTTGTAATCCTTCTGGTGATCTCCTTATAATAGCTCTAAATATGATTGCTCGGTTTGTAACCATTCTTTCTCATATAATTACAATAAATATAATGATTCCTACAATAGATATTGTGGACCCAATTCTTGACACTACATTTCATGATGTATATGCATCTGGATAATCTGAATATCGTCGTGGTATTCCTGCTAGTCCTAGGAAGTGTTGAGGGAAGAATGTTAAGTTTACCCCAATAAATATAATTGTAAATTGGATTTTTAATCATGTATTATTTATAGTTAATCCTGTAAATAATGGGTATCATTGAATAACACCTATGATTGCAAATACTGCTCCTATACATAATACATAATGGAAGTGGGCTACTACATAATATGTATCGTGTAATACGATGTCAAGTGATGAGTTTGCTAATACTAAGCCTGTTAGTCCACCAATTGTGAATAGAAAAATAAATCCTAAAGCTCATAATAGTTGTGGATTGAATTTGAATTTAGTACCATTTAGTGTAGCTAATCATCTGAATACCTTAATTCCTGTAGGTACAGCAATAATTATTGTTGCTGATGTAAAGTAAGCTCGTGAGTCAACGTCTATTCCTACTGTAAATATGTGGTGTGCTCATACAATAAATCCTATTAGTCCAATTGATAATATAGCATAAATTATACCTAGTGTTCCAAATGATTCAATTTTTCCTCTTTCTTGACATACAATGTGAGAGATAATTCCATTTCCTGGAAGAATTAAAATGTAAACTTCTGGGTGCCCAAAGAATCAAAATAAGTGTTGATATAGAATTGGGTCACCTCCTCCCGCAGGGTCAAAGAATGATGTATTTAAGTTTCGATCTGTTAGTAGTATAGTAATCGCTCCTGCTAATACTGGAAGTGACAAAGGAGGAGAAGAGCTGTAATAGCTACGGATCATACAAATAATGGTGTTTGATCTAGAGTTATACTTTCTGATCGTATATTAATTGCTGTTGTAATGAAGTTTACTGCACCAAGAATAGATTATACACCTGCTAAGTGAAGTGAGAAAATAGCCAGGTCTACAGATGCTCCTCCATGTGCGATAGCTCCTGCAAGAGGGGGGTAAACTGTTCACCCTGTACCAGCACCGTTATCTACTATAGAAGATGTTAGAAGAAGGGTTAGTGAAGGCGGTAATAATCAAAAACTTATATAATTTATTCGTGGGAATGCCATATCTGGTGCACCAATTATTAATGGTACGAGCCAATTACCAAATCCACCAATTATAATAGGTATTACTATAAAAAGAATTATTACAAATGCGTGTGCTGTAATAATAACATTATAGATTTGGTCATCTCCAATTAGAGATCCTGGTTGGCCGAGTTCAGCACGAATAAGTATTTTTATTGATGTTCCTACTATTCCTGCTCACACTCCAAATAAGAAGTATAAAGTACCAATATCCTTATGGTTTGTTGAGAATAATCATTTTTGCGGTAAGATGGCTGAATTTAAGGTGGTAGACTGTAAATCTACTTATGAGATGTTTCTCTCTTACCATTTTTAAGCCCTTATATTCAATTATGATTCTAGACTGCAATTCTAGAGGTGTGAAATTTTACTAAGGCCTAAAAGATTATTCTTTTAATTATAACTTTGAAGGTTATTAGTTTAGTTAACTTAAGTCCTTAGTATAACGAGATTAAGGTTGATGTTGAGATTAATCCTATTGTTGAAATTATTACTGTTATAGGGAGAATAATTCTTGATTATTGAGACTTTATTTTTATAGATCATGAATTTTCTGTGTATGACATAATTAGGGCTGAGAATCTAATATGTATATAATAATATGGTGCAATTGTAGTTAATACAACCATAATGGTTATAATAGTTGTTATGTTATTTTCTATTAATGACTGTATTACAATTAATTTTGGTAGAAATCCAAGGAATGGTGGCAAACCACCTAGGAATAGAAGAGATAAAAACATTATGAATTTAATTTCAGTTTTTATATTTCTGGCTGAATAAATTTGGTTAATAAAAAATAGATTTATTTGCTTAAATAATAAGACCATAATTAATCTTAATAGAGAGTAAATAATAAAGTATAGTTCTCAGATGTTTTCTCTAACTGTTAGAGATCTAATTTTTCACCCTAAATGTCTAATTGAGGAATATGCTAGAAGATGTCGTAGAGATGTTTGTTTTAAACCATCTATTGCTTGGACAATAAAATATTTAATTGATGATTCATTTATTATTATATTTTTATTTCTTGTTAGGAGCGGAATAAATGAAAGTAAGTTGATCTCAAGTCCTATTCAAACTCCAAATCAGGAATTTGATGAAATGGACAGGATCGTTCCTATCATTAATGTTGATAGGAAGAGAAGTTTTGTAGAGTTGTTGGTCTTTAAAAAGGAGAGGATTGATACCTCTATAAAGGGGGTATTAACCAATTAGCTTGTTTAGCTTACCTTTTTACATTAAGGTGTATGATGCACATTAGTTTTTGATACTAAAGGAGGTAGTTTAAATCTGTCTTATGTAATTTTTAATGCAGGTAATTTTTATTTACTTGATTTACCCTATCAAGGTAATCCTTTAATCAGGCACTTCAATTTTTTTTAATTTAATATATAAATCAAATTTTTTTTTGAAAATTTGTTTATGTATTATTTTGGATATTTCTAATTAATTTATCTCGGTTCGGATAATTTGAGCATATATTATATATTATATACAATATATAATTTATATTAATATATTACATTTAATTAAATTTAAATACTTATAAAGTTATTTTATTATTATTAAGTGATTATTTTAATACATTTATTTACCTAGGATTATAGCTACTTATGTTTTTAGCTTAAAAGAAATTATTATATTATAAATTATATAATAATATGTAAATTAATAGTAAATATTATTATAATTGGATATAAAAATTTAATCTATATTATTAAATATAAAATATTATATTAATATAAATAATTGTATTAATTATAATAATATAATTATATATATTATCTATAATTAAATTATTTAATTAATTAATATTTAAGTTAACTAAAAATAAAGTTAATTTTATATTAATAACATATTACATTAATTTACATAATTGTATAAAATATATTTATTATATTATTTAATCTTTCTTTATTATTAGTGAAAAGAAAGATTAAATAAGAAAGAATATAATACATTTATTGGTATACATGTTCCATATTAATCTTTATTTATATATAATAGAGAAGTTGTTGTGGTCATTCGAGGGCGCGTTTCTTTTTTTTGTCACTTTTTGTGTTTTTTTGTTTTTTTTCTTTAAATATTTTCAATCTTTTATTTTTTCTTAATTTTATAAATTTTTGAATTTCTTATTTTGTTTCCAAAAGTTTTATTCTTGCTTATTTATTCACATTTTCTTTAGTATTATATGTAAGTTTTGTTAAACTAAATGTTCTATTTTGCAGTAATTTGATTTAATTATAAAGTAATTTTGGATTTAGCAATTGTTTTAGTATTGGCATAATTCGTGCCAGCAGCCACAGTTATACGATTGATACTAGTGAATATTATTGGTTAAAACAGTTGTTTATATTTTTAGGGTTAAAATATGAATTTGTAAGGTGAAATGTTAAAATTTATTTATAGCTCTTTTTATGAATCTGTGAAATTTAAATAATAAACTAGGATTAGATACCCTATTATTTTAAATGTTAATTATATTTACCAGGGTACTATTAGTTAAGGTCTTTAAACCCAAAGAATTTGGCGGTATCTCATTCCATTCAGAGGAACCTACCCCGTGATTGATAATACACGATTTACTCTACTTGATTTATTTGTTTGTATATCTCCGTTATCAGAGAATCTTTTTAGAGTTATAGTTCTCAAGATTTATAATTATAAAATATTTCAGGTCAAGGTGCAGCTTATAGTTAAGAGGAGGTGGGTTACAATAGATTTTTGTTTATAACGAATTTGATGGTGAAATACTGTTAATGAAGGAGGATTTGATAGTAATTTAATGTATTTAATTTAACTGATATGGCTCTGAGGTGCGTACACATCGCCCGTCGCTCTCATTATTGATTATTCTATTTTATGGTTTTAATTTAGCTTCAATTTAGATGAGATAAGTCGTAACATAGTAGATGTACTGGAAATTGTATCTAGTAAGAGTTTCAAGATATAACTTATTAGTAAAGTGTTTCATTTACACTGAAAATATTTCTGTGCAAATCTGGATATCTTGATTATTTAATTTATTATATTTATTTTTTGTTTATTTAATTATCTAATAAAAATAATTTTGTCGAATTTTGTCTTAGTATATTTTGTAGAATTGATTTTTTAGATTATAGTTTATTGGTAATGTAATTGTTTTATGAAATATTATTTTAAATTTTTAATAGTAGATTTTATTTATTGTACCTTTTGTATCAGGGTTTATCAAAATTTTAGTATTTATTTTACTTGTCTCGATTAGGGTTGATTTATAAATAATTTATAGTTAATGTATCATAATTAATATTAAATTATTTATAGAAATGAGATGTTAATCGTTTCCCAAGATATCTAGTTTCTTAAGAAGAAATTTAATTTTTTGAAGTTAATTGTTTTTTTTAATTTTTTAAGTATAAATATTAACTTATTTATTCTTTAAGGGATAAGCTTTGAAGTTAATAACCTATAATTAGTTTTATAAAATATAATAGTAAGCTTTAAACCAGCTATCTTTAAGATTACGTTTTAGTTCATTATTTTTTATTTTGATTTTATAATTATTTTAGGTTTTTTATTAAGATTATTTATTTAATTTTAAAATTTTTGTAAGTATGATAGAATTAGTATATTTATTTGTACATAATTTTTACCTTGTGAATTTATTATAAGGAACTAGGCAAAATTGATTTCCGCCTGTTTATCAAAAACATGTCCTCTTGAAAATACTTTGAGGTCTGGCCTGCTCACTGAGCAGATTTTTAAAGAGCCGCAGTATTTCGACCGTGCAAAGGTAGCATAATCATTAGTCTCTTAATTAGTGGCTGGAATGAATGGCTTGACGAGATATCAACTGTCTCTTAATAAATTTTTGAATTTTACTTTTGAGTCAAAAGGCTTAAGTTTTTCTTTAGGACGAGAAGACCCTATAGAGCTTAACATTTTATTTTTATATAGTTTTTTGATTGTCTTTCTATATTTAATGATGATGTTTTGTTGGGGTGACATGAAGAATAAATAAACTCTTCATTATTATATCATTTATTAATGTTTGTTGTTTTGATCCATAATTTATGATCATAAGATTAAGTTACCTTAGGGATAACAGCGTAATTGTTTTTGAGAGCTCATATCGACAAAGCAGATTGCGACCTCGATGTTGGATTAAGAAAAACTTTGGGTGCAGTAGCCCAGTGATTAGGTCTGTTCGACCTTTAAATTCTTACATGATCTGAGTTCAGACCGGCGTGAGCCAGGTCGGTTTCTATCCTAAGATTATTGATTCATATTAGTATGAAAGGACCATATGGTTAAAATATTTTTTATTTTATTGATTAATATTAATTAAATTACTATTTTGACAGATTAATGTGTAGAATTTAGAAATCATTTATGTAGATTTTTTCTACAAATAGTATTGATATTTTATGATTTATTTATGTTTATTTTGAATTTTCTTTAATTAGTTATTTGTGTTTTAATTAGTGTTGCTTTTTTAACTTTATTAGAGCGTAAGGTTTTAGGTTACATCCAAATTCAAATGGCCCAAATAAAGTAGGTTTAGTAGGAATTCCTCAGCCCTTTAGTGATGCTATTAAGTTAATTTGTAACGAGCAGCCAATTCCTATTATATCTAATTATTTACTTTATTATTTTTCTCCTGTTTTTAATTTAATAATTTCCTTGGCTGTTTGAGTAATTTTCCCTTACTTGACTTATATGTGTTCTTTTTCTTATGGATTTTTGTTTTTTTATGTTGTACTAGATTAGGTGTTTATACTGTTATAATTGCTGGTTGGTCTTCTAATTCAAATTATTCTTTATTAGGTTCTCTTCGTTCTGTTGCTCAAACAATTTCATATGAAGTTAGTTTGGCTTTAATTTTATTATCTTTAATTGTTTTAATTGGTAGTTTTAACATGTTTGATTTTATAAATTACCAGCTTAATTGTTGATTTATTATTATTTCTTTTCCTTTAGCTTTAGCTTGTTTTGCTTCTTGTTTAGCTGAAACTAACTGTACTCCTTTTGACTTTGCCGAAGGTGAATCTGTGTTAGTTTCCGGTTTTAATATTGAATATGGTGCAGGTGGATTTACTTTAATTTTTTTAGCTGAGTATACAAGAATTGTTTTTATAAGAATATTATTAGCTTTAATATTTTAGGTACTGATTTTTATTCTTTTATATTTTTTATTAAGCTTGCTGTAATGTCCTTTGGGTTTATTTGAGTTCGGGGGACATTACCACGTTTTCGTTATGGTAAGTTAATGTACTTAGCTTGAAAAAGTTTTTTGCCTTTATCTTTAAATTTTTTTATTTTCTTTGTTGGTTTAAAGATTTTATTTATTTCATTTATTTAGTGAAATTTTTTAAGAAAAGTTAATAGAAGAGTAAAACTTCTAGTTTTATGTTTTCACAACATATGCTTTTCCTAAGCTAATTAACTTATTATTCCTTAATTAGTTTATCTCATGCGTTTGCAATATGTACATTAATTAAGAAGTATGTAAAGTAGATAATTGTTAAGATTTGTCCTGTTATAATGTAAGGTTCTTCAACAGGTCGTTTACCAATTCATGTTAATAAGCATACAACAACTACTATATTTCAGAATAAAATTTGATTAATAGGATAGAATTGAATACCTCGAAATGGTGTTTTATTATAAAATGGTAAAATTATTAAGATTCTAATTGATAAGAATAGTGCAATAACACCCCCTAGCTTATTAGGGATTGATCGTAGAATTGCATATGCAAATAAGAAATATCATTCTGATTGGATATGGACAGGAGTTACTAATGGGTTAGCAGGTACAAAATTATCTGGATCCCCTAGAAGGTAAGGATTAATCAAGCATAATATAATTAATAATGATGTTATTAATACAAATGTAATAGAGTCCTTGAAAGTAAAGTATGGGTGAAATGGGATTTTTTCAATATCTCCATTTAGTCCTAAAGGGTTATTAGACCCTGTTTGGTGGAGGAAAAATAAATGAATTGCTGCCATGGCAGCAATAATAAACGGTAGTACAAAAAGGAATGTAAAGAATCGGTTTAATGTTGCAATATCAACAGCAAACCCTCCTCATACCCATTGAACTACACCTGTTCCTAAATATGGAATTGCTGATAATAAATTAGTAATTACTGTCGCACCTCAGAATGATATTTGACCTCAAGGTAAAACGTATCCTATTAATGCGGTTGCTATAACTAAGAATAGAATTACTTTACCAATTATTCAGGTGTGCATGTATAATTTAGGATCCGTAGTAAATTCCTCGTCCTACATGTAAATAAATACAAATAAAAAATATAGAAGCTCCATTTGCGTGTAAGGTTCGAATAATTCAACCATTATTTACGTCTCGGCAGATGTGAACTACACTACTAAACGCTATTTCAATATTTGATGTATAATGTATAGCTAAAAATAGTCCGGTTACAATTTGAATTACCAAACATAACCCTAGTAGGGACCCAAAATTTCATCAAAATGAAATATTTGTTGGTGCAGGCACATCAACTAAAGAGTAATTAATGATTTTAATTCAAGGATGTCTTAATTGTAAGTGTCTATTCATTAGTAAACTATCTTATTTTACGAATAGGCCCCTGGTTAATATTGGTGATTTTAACAACTGCTAATAGTGCCAAAATTAAATAAATTATTGTTATTATTGTAATACTTAATGTTGGTCTATTATATAGTTTTTCTAAAGATATTGTTATTTCTTGATAATTGATTGTATTATCAATATTTATAGTTTCAGTATTTTTGAAAAAGTCTATAAATATTGTTATATCTAGAATAATTAATATTGATATAATAAATACTCATATTGTTAAGATAATAATTGTTGTAATTGATTTATGTTGGAATATGTCATTTGATGCAATTCTCGTAATATAATTAAATAGAACTAATATACCACCAAGAAACGTTAAAATTAAAATATATGATAATCAATATCTTTCCATTATGGTTACCTGTTATTAGCCCGACTAAAAAGGTTTGTAGGATAATGAAAAGCATTATTGATATTGGGTGTCTTAATTTAATAAAATTAATATTTATTACATTTGATAGTGATAAATTATTATTTTGATCATTTCAGGGGTTAGTTTATTAAAATATCGGTTTTGGGGACCGATGATGGAAAGCTTTTCCACCTCTGAAGTTTTAAAAGTGGGGGCTGAACTTATTTCCGGTTTACAAGACCGGCGTTTTTTTTAAACTATTAAAACTAATGTTTATATTCTCTGTCTTTACTTCTTTATTGATTTATTTTGCTGGTGTTTATGTTTTTTTCTCTAAACGTAAGCATTTATTATGGTTCTTTTGAGATTAGAATATATTGCTCTTTCTTTATTTATTTTAAACATAGCTGCCTAACAGCAACGGTTCCACGTAATCAGATGAAAAACAGCCGACCAGTTGCAAAGGATAAAGAAAACTTTACCTAGGTTTCAATAGGTTGAAACCTATCTTCAGAAGACGGCCTGAGGAAAATGAACATCATGTTTTATATGAAAGTTATACACATAGGTCAAGTTTAGAGTTTAACATATATTAGGAGGCTCTTGTGTTACAAAATATTTATTTTTAAACATCTAGAGCTAGAAGACGGCAATATACTCAACGATCAGTTGAACCTCGCCTGTAGACAATTTTTGGAAGGCTTTAAACCCGTATTATTTAATTCATAACATTAATGTTGATAACCTCAGTAGTCTTTTTCCTCAGGAAGCTATCATGCACTTTTATATCTCTAAGCTCACTACCTTTTATGCAATGTGATTTACTCATGATGTATGGCTGCCACTACACCGGCCCTCATGTAATTCTCGCTTATCTTAAAGCCTCGGATCCCAGTGAATGTATAATAACTAAATTGTGCACCAGGTTTCGTAATTTATGTCTTAAGATGCCTTTAATATTTATGCTTAAAGTTTTGACTTATATACATTCTGTGTGCTTCACTAATATGGTAATATAATTTTATTTTGGCTGTATATGCCACTGCATGTAACTCATGGCGTATGCGCCACCTGCCTTTTTGATGTATGTTTCTACGTTACTATTTCTAAGGCCCCCACATTGTTATAATGGGAATGTTAAACGCTTTCATTTTGTTCACTGTCACTCCTTCTAAAGATGCAACTAATATTTATATTTTACATGTTGCTTCAGTACGCCAATCGGCACATAGTACTCGACCTGAGCGCCACCTGCCCTGGCCGCATTGCTACCACGCAGGCCGATTTTACTCAGTTGCTTATACGCGCTCGGACCTCCATGTACTTAATTTTATTTATTTGACGAACCCTACTCTTAGGGCTATATTGTATTTGAACTAATGGAGCTATGGAGATGTTTGTAAAAATTGCAACGACGTATCATGCCATGTTAATGTAATACTGTAAGTACAAGAAATTAATCTCATATTTTGTAACACAAGAGCCTCCTAATATACGTTAAACTCTAAACTTGACCTATGTGTATACCTTTCATATAAAACATGATGTTCATTTTCCTCAGGCCGTCTTCTGAAGAAGATAGGTTTAAACCTATTGAAACCTAGGTAAAGATTACTTTATCCTTTGCAACTGGTCGGCTGTTTTTCATCTGCTTTCTTTATTTATATTAATTATTGTTATTCTTATTAAGTTTTATTATGATTATTTTTTTCCTGTTATTTTTTTGGTTTTTTCTGTTTGTGAAGGTGCTTTAGGTCTTTCTGTTTTAGTTTCAATAATTCGTTCTCATGGGAATGATTTTTTTAAATTCTTTTGGTCTATCTTTATTTTAAAGTATTTATTTATAACTATTTTTTTGATCCCTCTTTGTTTGGTTAATAATTATTGATGATTGGTTCATTCTTTAATGTTTATGTCTAGTTTTGTTTTTATGGTTTGTGTTTATTCATATGCGGATTTGAATATGATTAGATATTATTTTGGTATTGATTATTTTTCTTTTAGTTTGATTTTGCTTAGTTTTTGAATTTGTTCTTTAATAATTACTGCTAGAGGTTCAGTTTAATTAAGTTCTTATCATTCTAATTTTTTTGTCTTTATAGTCTTAATTTTAATGATTATGCTTTATTGTTCTTTTGCTAGATTGAGTCTTCTTTCTTTTTATATTTTTTTTGAGGCTAGATTAGTTCCTACTTTACTTTTGATTTTAGGTTGAGGTTATCAACCTGAACGTTTACAGGCTGGTGTTTATTTAATTTTTTATACTCTGGTTGCTAGATTGCCTTTATTATTAGTTTTATTTAGGGTTTATGATTTTTATAATACTTTGTATTTTCCTTTATTGGTTGATTTTGGTTCTTATTATTTTATATTTTATGTGTTTATAATTCTTGCCTTTTTAGTTAAGATGCCGATATTTTTGGTTCATTTATGGCTTCCTAAGGCTCATGTTGAGGCCCCTATTTCAGGTAGAATGATTCTTGCTGGTGGTTTATTAAAGTTAGGTGGTTATGGTATATTTCGTGTTATGAAGGTTATTTCTTATTTGGGTTTAAAGTTTAATTATTTTTGATTATCTTTAGGCTTATCTGGTGGGGTTATTGTTAGATTTATTTGTTTTCGTCAGGTTGATTAAAGTCTTTAATTGCATATTCTTCTGTTGCTCATATAAGAATAGTTATTGGAGGATTGATGACTATGAATTGATGGGGTTGTATAGGTTCTCTTTCTTTAATGGTTGGTCATGGTTTGTGTTCTTCTGGTTTATTTTGTTTATCTAATATTATTTATGAGCGTTTAGGTAGATGAAGATTATTAATTAACAAGGGTATAATTAATTTGATACCAAGAATGGCTTTATGATGATTCCTTTTGAGCTCTTCTAATATAGCTGCTCCTCCTTCTTTAAATTTGGTAGGTGAACTTAGATTATTAAATAGAATTATGTCTTGATCTTCTTTTCGATTTTTTGCTTTAATTTTTTTGTCTTTTTTTAGAGCTGTTTATACTTTATACATGTATTCTTATTCTCAACATGGTAATTATTAATCTGGTGTTTATACTTGTTCTCTTGGTTATTTTCGTGAATATCGTCTTTTACTTTTACATTGCTTACCTTTAAATATTCTTTGTTTAAAGGGTGAGTATTTTTTTGTTTAGGTTGCTTAAGTATTTTAATTAAAAATGTTGTTTTGTTTAATCAATGATATGAATTTTTTCATCTTAGGCCGTGAATTTGTTTTCTATTTGTTCTTTGAGTTTTTTTTTCTTTTTTTTTCTAGAATTGTAATTTTTAATTTGGGTATTTATTATTTAATAATTGATTATAGAGTTTTTGTTGAAGGAGAACTTTTTAATTTAAATGGTTCTATGGTTGTTATGACTTTAATTTTGGATTAAATGTCTCTTATTTTTATGTCTTTTGTTATGTATATTTCTTCTTTGCTTATTAATTATAGAGAGGACTATATATCGGGAGAAAAAAATATAAATCGTTTTATTATTATTGTTTTAATATTTATTCTTTCTATAGGTTTTTTAATTATTAGTCCTAATTTGATTAGAATTTTATTAAATATAAATCGTTTTTTTATTATTGTTTTAATATTTATTCTTTCTATAGGTTTTTTAATTATTAGTCCTAATTTGATTAGAATTTTATTAGGATTGGATGGTTTAGGTTTTGTTTCTTATTGTTTAGATATTTATTACCAAAATGTGAAATCTTATCGTGCGGGTATATTAACTGCACATTCTAATCGTATTGGTGATGTTGCTATTTTAATTTCTATTGCTTGAATATTAAATTTTGGTGGTTGAAATTACATTTATTATTATGATTTTATTTCTAATTCTTTTGAAATAAAGCTTATTACTATATTAATTGTTTTAGCAGCTATAACTAAAAGAGCTCAAATCCCCTTTTCTTCTTGGCTTCCTGCTGCTATAGCTGCTCCTACTCCTGTTTCTGCTTTAGTCCCTTCTTCTACTCTTGTTAATGCTGGGGTTTATTTAGTAATTCGTTTCAGACCAATATTAGATACTTATAATTGTGGTTGATTTTTGCTCTTAATTGGTTGTATAACTATATTAATGGGTGGTTTAGGGGCGAATTTTGAATTTGATTTGAAGAAAATTATTGCTCTTTCTACTTTAAGACAACTTGGTTTAATAATAAGAATTTTGGCTATGGGTTACCCCAAAATTGCATTTTTTCATTTATTAGCTCATGCTTTATTTAAGGCTTAATTGTTTATGTGTGCAGGTTCAATAATTCATAATTTAAAGGATTCTCAGGACATTCGTTTTATAGGTTCTATTGTTAATTTTATGCCTTTAACTTCAGTTTGTTTTAATGTTTCTAGTTTGTCTTTGTGTGGTATACCATTTTTAGCTGGTTTTTATTCAAAGGATTTAATTCTTGAAATGGTTTGTTTAAGATGAATTAATTGTTTAATTTTTTTTCTTTATTTCTTTTCTACTGGCTTAACTGCTTCTTATTCTTTTCGTCTTTTTTATTATTCAATGTCTGGTGATAATAATTTTTATTCTAGATTTTCTTTTGATGATAAGGGTTATTATATTTCGTTTGGTATAATTGGTTTATTATTTGTTGCTGTTTTTGGTGGCAGTCTTTTGTCTTGATTAATTTTTCCTATTCCTCATGTTATTGCTTTGCCCTATTATTTAAAGTTTTTAACTATTACTGTAGTTGTTTTGGGTGCTTATTTAGGTTATCTTATTTCTAATTTTGATTTTTCTCAAAATTTATTTTCTTTAATTATATTTTCTTTTGTCAGATTAGCTGGTTCTATGTGATTTATACCTTTTCTTTCAACTAAGTTTATTAGATATATTCCTTTAAAATTGGGTTATTATTCATCTAAATCATTTGATTATGGTTGGGGTGAATTATTAGGTGGTCAAGGTTTATATAGACTATCTATTTATTTAATTGTTTATATACAAGGTTGATATGATTCTAATTTTAAGATTTATCTTTTAACTTTTATTTTTTGAATGTTTATTTTGGTGATATTATTTTTCGTTTACTTAAATAGCTTATGATTAGAGCGTAACACTGAAGATGTTAAGGAAGTATGTTTACTTTTAGGTATTTATAAATATACATATATTTATTTATTTATTTATTTATGCATTTATTTTACCTGGCAAGATTAGGGCCTTCACGCCCTCTCTTACACCTAACCCGGCATACTCAGATTCAACAAATTGAAGTTTCTACAGAACATTAAGGGCATATAACATGTTATACAGTATTAATGTAAAAGAAAAAAATAGAGATTATAAAAGTAGTACAATGATAATTATAACAATCAAAAAATAATTATAACAATCAAGAATAATACTAATAATGACTATGTATATGAAAGTAAACATATTTTTCTTTTATGAATGTCAGTCCTATTGCTAGTTGGGAATTTTCTCGTTATATTCTCGCAGCTTGTGAGTTATTCTCATCAAGAAGAGACATAAGACGATAGAATGGGGTGAAAGAGATATAGAAGAGGTAGATAGGTTAGAGGAAGAGATATAGAATGGTAAAATTCGAAGCTATGATGGAGAGCAGAAAGAAAAAGATGAGAGGGGCACAACAATGGTGGCTATACCGTCCCTAATATGTAAGTCTTGAGTTCCCTCTTGAATGTTAAGTGGTTCTGAATAAGACGCAGATCACAGGGGAGCGCGTTCCATAGTCGTTTGGCTGAGATGGAAAATGACATGGAGAAAGATTTTGTGTTATGTAAAGGTACAGCCAAGATGCTAGACGTATCCGATCTGGTATTGCGGTTGTGGAAGGATGATAGGTGTTTAATGTGAGAAGATAAGTCTTGGGGGCACCAGTGGCTAAGAAATCGTTGAAGTAAGCACATCGTGTGGAGATCGCATGCCTTATGTGGGCGTATCCTACCTAGCTGGGAGTATGAAGGACTGATATGATCATACAACTGTATATTGCATACGTATCTAACGCAACCATTCATCACTAGCTCGAGGCATCTCGAATTTTCACTATTTGTGCCGTGTTGAACTACATCACAGTAGTAAAGATTAGGCAAGACTAGTGTTTGGACTAATTTTTGTTTAACATGGGTTGGAAATGTTTTTCTAAAATTTTGAATTGCATGTAGGGAGGAGAGCGATTTCCGACAAACTGTGACTGTTTGTTCTTCCCAGTTTAGGTGGTCATCCAAGATTATTCCAAGGTCTTTTACTGTTTTTGGTATGGTAGTTGGGTACCATTGAGGAGTATTTGAGGGACTGTTTCGCGAAAGTACTGACTGATTAACTTTGGATGAGATATAAGTATGACCTGTGATTTCTTGGGGTTTAGTTTCAGACCTAGGTTCTGTGCCCATCGAGAAACAGAACAAAGATCTGCGTTCATACTCGCTACTGCGTCAGCAATGTTCTTGGGGCTTGCACTTATGTACAGTTGGATGTCGTCGGCATATAGATGGTAGTTGCAGGAGTGAATCACTGGAGAAATATCATTAATGTACAGTGAGAAGAGTAATGGACCAAGGACGGAGCCTTGGGCAACTCCAGAGCGCACGTTTTTCCATGATGACTTTTCCGACCCACAAATGACTTGTAGACTTCTGTTTTTGAGGTAGCTGTCGAACCAGTGTATTGTGCTGTTTGAGAAATTCAGCTGCTTCATTTTAATTAGTAATATATCAAAGTCAACTGTATCAAAAGCCTTGCTAAAGTCAAGCAGTGTTAGGATGGTAGCTTCACGTCTGTCCATAGCATGTTTAATGTCATTAGTTACTTTGATTAATGCAGTTGCTGTACTATGGTGCTTTCGAAAGCCTGACTGATATTTGTCGTGGATGTTATGAGTTTTGAGGTAATCCGTCAGCTGTTCATGGACGATGTATTCTAGGGCTTTAGATATTGCAGGTAGTATGCTGATCGGCCTGTAGTCACCTGGCGACTTAGGGTTGTCAGTCTTGGGTATAGGTTGAATTAAACTTTGCTTCCACTCAGTAGGATATGTGCTACTGACAAGAGACAGGTTGAAGATGTCTGTGATAACTGGAGTAATAGTGTTTACGACGTTCTTAATCATGCCAATGCTCACTCCATCATTTCCTACTGTTTCTGAAGAGATTCTCATAATTGCGTATAATTGCGTATACATATATTATTTTTACAGTGAAAATGTAATGTTTTATTTAAACTATATAAATTTTAGAAATGTTAACGGAGTTTAACCGCTAATATAAAAAGTTAGCAGCTTTCATATTGACTTTACATTTCCTTAATTGGAACTTTATAGTTCAATTATATTATTAACAGTAATACGCCTCTTTTTGGCTTCAATTAATAAGAATAAGGGTATTTTATTTACCAACCTTCCAGGTCGAAACTGACTGCAATATTTCGCTTCTTATTCTATTTAAGGTTGATTGATCATATCAATACTTTTTGAATGCAACCCAAATGTTATAGTTAACTACAACCCTTTATTCTGCTCATTGTAAGGCTCCTTGATTTCATTCATGGTATAGTCCTCCTAGTAATACTATAATAAAAAATATTGTTGATATTGTTCAGATTATAAAATCTGAAGTTTTAAAAATAATTACAATTGGAAGGATTAGTGCGATTTCAACGTCAAAAATTAAGAAAATTACTGCAATTAAGAAGAATCGAAGTGAGAAGGGTATTCGTGCTGATCTTTTTGGGTCTAATCCACACTCAAATGGTGATCTTTTTACTCGGTCATTAATTAATTTTTTTGATAGTGTTGTTGCAAGGATTATAACAATTATTGGAATAATAAATCTAATAAAAATTCTTGTAGATAAAATTAGGATTGTTTTTCTTGATTAATATCAAGCTTTTTGATTGGCTGTCAAATGTACTATTTATACTAGAAAAACAATTATCTACCTCATCAATAAATAGAGATGTATAAGAATAATCACACTACGTCTACAAAGTGTCAATAACATGCTGCTGCTTCAAATCCAAAGTGGTGTCTTGGTGAGAATTGATTTATTGAATGTCGAAGTAGACATGTTGATAAGAAGATTGTTCCGATAATTACATGTAGCCCATGGAATCCTGTTGCAACAAAGAATGTTGATCCATAAACTGCGTCTGCAATGGTGAAGGGTGCTTCTCAATACTCATATGCTTGAAGTATAGTGAAGTATAGTCCTAGTAATACTGTGAAGAATAGTCCTTGTAATGCTTGAGTATGATTACATTCTATTAAACTATGATGTGCTCATGTTACTGTTACTCCTGATGCTAAAAGATTAGCTGTATTAAGTAATGGAATTTGTATAGGATTAAAAGGTTGCATTCCTATTGGAGGTCATAATATTCCTAGTTCAATAGTAGGTTCTAGTCTTCTTCTAAAAAATGCTCAGAAAAATGAAACAAAGAATAGTACTTCTGATGCAATAAATAAAATTATCCCCCATCGTAATCCAATTGATACAAATCCTATATGTAGTCCTTGGTATGTTCCTTCTCGTACTACATCTCGTCATCATTGGATTATAGTTAGTAAGGTAATTCCAAATCCAATTATGAATAAGTTAATGTTAAATAGGTGAAATCATTTTGCTAATCCTGATACTAAAACTATTGCTCCAATTGCTCCTGTTAGTGGTCAAGGTCTGTAATCTACTAAGTGGAATGGGTGGTTTGAGTGAGTTGTTAACATAGGTTTAGTATACTTCTCTGGAGTATAAAGTTATTAAAATTGAGAAAACATAAGCTTGAATTATTGCTACTGCTGATTCTAGAATTAATAGAAGTATTTGTCCAATAATTAATAGTGAAATTAAGTTTATTGCTATAGATGGTCCTGTATTTCCTAGTAATGTTAATAGTAAGTGTCCTGCAATTATATTTGCTGCTAGTCGTACTGCTAATGTACCCGGTCGAATGACATTTCTAATTGTTTCAATTAATACTATAAATGATATTAATGCAGGCGGTGTTCCTTGAGGAACAAGGTGTGTAAATATATGATTGGTATGATTAATTCATCCAAATAACATAAATCTTAATCATATAGGTAGAGCGATTGCAAATGTTAATGCTAAATGTCTTGTTCTAGTAAAAATGTAAGGGAATAATCCTATGAAATTATTAAATAGTATTATAATAAAGATTGAAATGAAGATGAATGTTGTTCCATTAAATGATTTTGGTCCTAGTAATGTTTTAAATTCATTGTGTAAGGTTAAGTTTAGTTTATTTCAAATAATATTAATTCGTGATGGTGTAAGTCAAAACATTGATGGGATTAATAATAATCCTAAGAATGTTCTAGTTCAATATAATGATAAATTGAAGATATTAGTTGATGGGTCAAATGTTAAAAATAAATTTGTTATCAATTTTAATTTAAGTTTTTTATATCAATTGTTCTTTTTTTTCTGCTCTTTAAATAAGATTTGGTTTAAATGAAAAACAGTTTATTTGATTAAATAAAATTAATGTAGCCGAGAATATAATGAATAGGGAGAATCATATGAGAGGGGATATTTGAGGGATTTGGATTAAATTTCCCCATCAGAAGTAGTCGTTAATTTACTATTTTTTGGTTTAAGAGACCATTACTTACTTTCAGTCATCTGATGTATTTCAAGGTGTACTAATTGTTTAGTTATTTTAGATTGACACTCTAATGTTATATATTTTAACTAACTCCTTAGATTAGCTTAGATAATCACTTGATAAATAAGTTTACTGAAGTTCTTTCAATTACAATTGGTATGAATCTGTGGTTCGATCCACAGATTTCTGAGCATTGTCCAAAGGACAATCCAGGTCGGTTTATTGTAAATGTTCCTTGGTTTAGTCGACCTGGCGTTGCGTCAATTTTAACCCCTAATGCAGGTACTGCTCATGAGTGTAGAACGTCTGATGCTCTTGTTAATACTCGTACTTCCGTATTTATTGGTAGAATTGTTCGGTTATCTACATCTAGGAGTCGAAATCCGTCATTTTCTAGGTCTTGTTCTGGTGTTATATAAGTGTCAAATTCTAAATCTATATAGTCTGAATATTCATATCTTCAGTATCATTGTCGTCCAATTGTTTTAATTGTGATTATTGCATTACTGAATCATCAAGTAAATATGGTAGTCGTAATGATGGGAGTGCAATGAAAATTAGTGTAATTGCTGGTAGTGCTGTTCAGATTGTTTCAATTAAATGTCCGTGAAGTATGTTTCGGTTTGTATAGGCAATAAATAATATATAACTTAGAGCATAACCTACAATTACTGTAATTAATAATAATACGACTATAGTATGATCATGGAAGAATGATAGTTGCTCCATTAATGGGGAAGCTCCATCTTGAAGGGATAAATTTGATCATGTTGCCATTAATAAATTTTCTAATAAAAGGTCAAACCTTAATTTGTAGAGCTTAAATTTACTGCACTAATCTGCCATATTAGAATCTAGAAATTAATGGTAGTTCTGAGTAGCTGTGTTCTGCAGGTGGGTTATTTTGTAATCATTCTGTTGATCTTCTTATATTAGCTCTAAATATGATTGCTCAGTTTGTAACCATTCTTTCTCATATAATTACAATAAATATAATGATTCCTACAATAGAAATTGTTGATCCAATTCTTGACACTACATTTCATGATGTATGTGCATCTGGATAATCTGAATATCGTCGTGGTATTCCTGCTAGTGCTAGGAAGTGTTGAGGGAAGAATGTTAAGTTTACCCCAATAAATATAATTGTAAATTGGATTTTTAATCATGTATTATTTATAGTTAATCCTGTAAATAATGGGTATCATTGAATAACACATCCTATGATTGCAAATACTGCTCCAATAGATAATACATAATGGAAGTGGGCTACTACATAATATGTATCGTGTAATACGATGTCAAGTGATGAGTTTGCTAATACTAACCCTGTTAGTCCACCAATTGTGAATAGAAAAATAAATCCTAAAGCTCATAATAGTGGTGGATTGAATTTGAATTTAGTTCCATATAGTGTAGCTAATCATCTGAATACCTTAATTCCTGTAGGTACAGCAATAATTATTGTTGCTGATGTAAAGTAAGCTCGTGTGTCAACGTCTATTCCTACTGTAAATATGTGGTGTGCTCATACAATAAATCCTATTAGTCCAATTGAAAATATAGCATAAATTATACCTAGTGTTCCAAATGATTCAATTTTTCCTCTTTCTTGACATACAATGTGAGAGATAATTCCAAATCCTGGAAGAATTAAAATGTAAACTTCTGGGTGCCCAAAGAATCAAAATAAGTGTTGATATAGAATTGGGTCACCTCCTCCCGCAGGGTCAAAGAATGATGTATTTAAGTTTCGATCTGTTAGTAGTATAGTAATCGCTCCTGCTAATACTGGAAGCGACAAATGGAAGAGAAGAGCTGTAATAGCTACGGATCATACAAATAAAGGTGTTTGATCTAGAGTTATACTTTCTGATCGTATATTAATTGCTGTTGTAATGAAGTTTACTGCACCAAGAATAGATGATACACCTGCTAAGTGAAGTGAGAAAATAGCCAGGTCTACAGATGCTCCTCCATGTGCGATAGCTCCTGCAGGAGGGGGGTAAACTGTTCACCCTGTACCAGCACCGTTATCTACTATAGAAGATGTTAGAAGAAGGGTTAGTGAAGGCGGTAATAATCAAAAACTTATATTATTTATTCGTGGGAATGCCATATCTGGTGCACCAATTATTAATGGTACGAGCCAATTACCAAATCCACCAATTATAATAGGTATTACTATAAAAAAATTATTACAAATGCATGTGCTGTAATAATAACATTATAGATTTGGTCATCTCCAATTAGAGATCCTGGTTGGCCGAGTTCAGCACGAATAAGTATTCTTATTGATGTTCCTACGATTCCTGCTCACGCTCCAAATAAGAAGTATAAAGTACCAATATCCTTATGGTTTGTTGAGAATAATCATTTTTGCGGTAAGATGGCTGAATTTAAGGTGGTAGACTGTAAATCTAGTTATGAGATGTTTCTCTCTTACCATGATGTTTAGGCCTTATATTCAATTATGATTCTAGACTGCAATTCTAGAGGTGTGAAATTTTACTAAGGCCTGAAAGATTATTCTTTTAATTATAACTTTGAAGGTTATTAGTTTAGTTAACTTAAGTCCTTAGTATAATGAGATCAAGGTTGATGATGAGATTAATCCTATTGTTGAATTTATTACTGTTATGAGGAGAATAATTCTTGATTTTTGAGACTTTATTTTTATAGATCATGAATTTTCTGTGTATGATATAATTAGGGCTGAGAATCTAATACGTATATAATAATAAAGTGTAATTGTGGTTAATACTACCATAATGGTTATAATAGTTGTTTCATTATTTTCTATTAATGATTGTATTACAATTCATTTTGGTAGAAATCCAAGGAATGGTGGCAAACCACCTAGAGACAGAAGAGATAAAAATATTATGAATTTAATTTCAGTTTTTATATTTCTGGCTGAATAAATTTGGTTTATAAAAAATAGATTTATTTGCTTAAATAATAAGACCATAATTAATCTTAATAGAGAGTAAATAATAAAAATAGTTCTCAGATGTTTTCTCTAACTGTTAGAGATCTAATTATTCACCCTAAATGTCTAATTGAGGAATATGCTAGAAGTTGTCATAGAGATGTTTGATTTAAACCACCTATTGCCCCAATAATAATTCTCAGAATGATAATTGTTCAAACGAAAGTTCTTAATTGAATACAATAAGATAACACCATTATTGGGGCAATTTTTTGTCATGTTATTAGTGTTAAACAGTTATTTCATCTTGAAGCTCCTATTACTTCTGGAAGTCAGAAATGGAAAGGTGCAGCCCCGATCTTTAATAATAATCTAGATCTGATTATTATTGATGGAATAAATTCTGTTTCTCATCCTATTGCATATTTTATTTGGATCAGCAAAATTGAAAATAATAGTATTGTCTATGCTATTGCTTGGACAATAAAATAGTTAATTGATGATTCATTTATAATTATATTTTTATTTCTTGTTAGGAGCGGAATAAATGAAAATAAGTTGATCTCAAGTCCTATTCAAACTCCAAATCAGGAGTTTGATGAAATGGACAGGATTGTTCCTATCATTAATGTTGATAGGAAGAGAAGTTTTGTAGAGTTGTTGGTCATTAAAAAGGAGAGGATTGATACCTCTATAAATGGGGTATGAACCCATTAGCTTGTTTAGCTTACCTTTTCACATTAAGGTGTATGATGAACGTTAGGTTTTAATACTAAAGGAGGTAGCTTAATCCTGTCTTATGTAATTTTTAATGAAGGTAATTTTTATTTACTTGATTTACCCTATCAAGGTAACCCTTCAATCAGTCACTTCATTTTTTTTATTTAATATATAATTAAAATTTTTTTTTGAAAATTTGTTTATGAATTATCTTGGTTATTTCTAATTAATTTATCTCGGTTGGGATAATTTGAGCATAAATTATATATTATATACAATAAATAATTTATATTAATATATTACATTTAATTAAATTTAAATACTTATAATGTTATTTTATTATTATTAAGTGATTATTTTAATACATTTATTTACCTAGGATTATAGCTAATTATGTTTTTAGCTTAAAAGAAATTATTATATTATAAATTATATAATAATATGTAAATTAATATTAAATATTATTATAATTGGATATAATAAATATAATCTATATTATTAATATAAAATATTATATTAATATAAATAATTATATTAATTATAATAATATAATTATATATATTTTCTATTATTAGATTATTTAATTAATTAATATTTAAGTTAACTTAATATAAAGTTAATTTTATATTAATAACATAATACATTAATTTACATAATTGTATAAAATATATTTATTCTATTACTTAATCTTTCTTTATTATTAGTGAAAAGAAAGATTAAATAAGAAAGAATATAATACATTTATTGGTATACATGTTCCATATAAATCTTTATTTATATATAATAGTGAAGTTGTTGTGGTCATTCGAGGGCGCGTTTCTTTTTTTTTTTGGTCACTATGTGTGTTCTTTTTCTTTTTTTTCTTTAAATATTTGAATCTTTTATTTTTTTTAATTTAAAAAATATTTGAATTTTTTATTTTGTTTCCAAAAGTTTTGTTCTTGCTTATTTATTCACTTTTTCTTTGTATTATTTGTAAGTTTTGTTAAACTAAATGTTCTATTTTGCAGTAATTTGATTTAATTATCAAGTGATTTTGGATTTAGCAATTAATTTAGTATCGGCATAATTCGTGCCAGCAGCTGCAGTTATACGATTGATACAAGTGAATAATATTGGTTAATACAGTTGTTTATATTTTTAGGGTTAAAATATAAATTTGTAAGGTGAAATGTTAAAATTTATTTATAGCTCTATTTATGAATCTGTGAAATTTAAATAATAAACTAGGATTAGATACCCTATTATTTTAAATGTTAATTATATTTACCAGGGTACTATTAGTTAAGGTCTTTAAACCCAAAGGATTTGGCGGTATCTCATTCCATTCAGAGGAACCTACCCCGTGATTGATAATACACGATTTACTCTACTTGATTTATTTGTTTGTATATCTCCGTTATCAGAGAATCTTTTTAGAGTTATAATTCTCAAGATTTATAATTATAAATTATTTCAGGTCAAGGTGCAGCTTATAGTTAAGAGGAGGTGGGTTACAATAGATTTTTGTTTGTAACGGATTTGATGGTGAAATACTGTTAATGAAGGTGGATTTGATAGTAATTTAATTTAACTGATATTGGCTCTGAGGTGTGTACACATCGCCCGTCGCTCTCATTATTGATTATTCTATTTTATTGTTTTAATTTAGCTTCAATTTAGATGAGATAAGACGTAACATAGTAGATGTACTGGAAAGTGTATCTAGTAAGAGTTTCAAGATATAACTTATTAGTAAAGTGTTTCATTTACACTGAATATTTTTCTGTGCAAATCAGGATATCTTGATTATTTATTTTATTATATTTATTTTTTGTTTATTTAATTATTTGATTAAAATATTTTTGTCGATTTTTGTCTTAGTATATTTTGTAGAATTGATATTTTAGATTATAGTTTATTGGTAATGTAATTGTTTTATGAAATATTATTTTAAATTTTTAAAAGTAGATTTTATTTATTGTACATTTTGTATCAGGGTTTATCAAAATTTGAGTATTTATTTTACTTCTCTAGATTTGGGTTGATTTATAAATAATTTATAGTTAATGTGTCATAATTATTATTAAATTATTAATAGAAATGAGATGTTAATCGTTTCCCAAGATATCTAGTTTCTTAAGAAAAAATTAAATTTTTGAAGTTAATTGTTTTTATTTAATTTTTTAAGTATAAATGTTAACTTATTTATTCTTTAAGGGATAAGCTTTGAAGTTAATAACCTATAATTTGTTTTATAAAATATAATAGTAAGCTTTAAACCAGCTATCTTTAAGATTACGTTTTAGTTCATTATTTTTTATTTTGATTTTATAATTATTTTAGGTTTTTTATTAAGATTATTT
Organism: Schistocerca cancellata; assembly: GCF_023864275.1. Taxonomy (NCBI): domain Eukaryota; kingdom Metazoa; phylum Arthropoda; class Insecta; order Orthoptera; family Acrididae; genus Schistocerca; species Schistocerca cancellata. The sequence goes on from NC_064629.1 coordinate 267,099,656, forward strand.
ATTTAATTTTAAAATTTTTGTAAGTATGATAGAATTAGTATATTTATTTGTACATAATTTTTACCTTGTGAATTTATTATAAGGAACTAGGCAAAATTGATTTCCGCCTGTTTATCAAAAACATGTCCTCTTGAAAATACTTTGAGGTCTGGCCTGCTCACTGAGCAGATTTTTAAAGAGCCGCGGTATTTTGACCATGCAAAGGTAGCATAATCATTAGTCTCATAATTAGTGGCTGGAATGAATGGCTTGACCAGAAATCAACTGTCTCTTAATAAATTTTTGAATTTAACTTTTGAGTCAAAAGGCTTAAATTTTTCTTTAGGACGAGAAGACCCTATAGAGCTTAACATTTTATTTTTATATAGTTTTTTGTTTGTCTTTCTATATTTAATGATGATGTTTTGTTGGCGTGACACGAAGAATAAATAAACTCTTCATTATTATATCATTTATTTATGTTTGTTGTTTTGATCCATAATTTATGATCATAAGATTAAGTTACCTTAGGGATAACAGCGTAATTGTTTTTGAGAGCTCATATCGAGAAAGCAGATTGCGACCTCGATGTTGGATTAAGAAAAATTTTGGGTGCAGTAGCCCAGTGATTAGGTCTGTTCGACCTTTAAATTCTTACATGATCTGAGTTCAGACCGGCGTGAGCCAGGTCGGTTTCTATCCTAAGATTATTGATTCATATTAGTACGAAAGGACCATATGGTTAAAATATTTTTTATGTTTTTCATTAATATTAATTAAATCACTATTTTGACAGATTAATGTGTTGAATTTAGAATTAATTTATGTAGATATTTTCTACAAATAGTAATGATACTTTATGATTTATTTATGTTTATTTTGAATTATCTTTTATTAGTTATTGTTGTTATAATTAGTGTTGCTTTTTTAACTTTATTAGAGCGTAAGGTTTTAGGTTACATCCAAATTCGAAAGGGCCCAAATAAAGTAGGTTTTGTAGGAATTCCTCAGCCCTTTAGTGATGCTATTAAGTTAATTTGTAAGGAGCAGCCAATTCCTATTATATCTAATTATTTACTTTATTATTTTTCTCCTGTTTTTAATTTAATAATTTCCTTGGCTGTTTGAGTAATTTTCCCTTACTTGACCTATATGTGTTCTTTTTTTATGGATTTTTGTTTTTTTGTGTTGTACTAGATTATGTGTTTATACTGTTATAATTGCTGGTTGGTCTTCTAATTCAAATTATTCTTTATTAGGTTCTCTTCGTTCTGTTGCTCAAACAATTTCATATGAAGTTAGTTTGGCTTTAATTTTACTATCTTTAATTATTTTAATTGGTAGTTTTAACATGTTTGATTTTATAAATTAACAGCTTTATTGTTGATTTATTATTATTTCTTTTCCTTTAGCTTTAGCTTGTTTTGCTTCTTGTTTAGTTGAAACTAACCGTACTCCTTTTGACTTTGCCGAAGGTGAATCTGAGTTAGTTTCAGGTTTTAATATTGAATATGGTGCAGGTGGATTTACTTTAATTTTTTTAGCTGAGTATACAAGAATTGTTTTTATAAGAATAGTATTAGCTTTAATTTCTTTAGGTGGTGATTTTTATTCCTTTATATTTTTTATTAAGCTTGCTGTAATGTCCTTTGGGTTTATTTGAGTTCGGGGAACATTACCACGTTTTCGTTATGATAAGTTAATGTACTTAGCTTGAAAAAGTTTTTTGCCTTTATCTTTAAATTTTTTTATTTTCTTTGTCGGTTTAAAGATTTTATTTATTTCATATATTTAGTGAAAATTTTCAAGAAAAGTTAATAGAAGAGTTAAACTCCAAGTTTTATGTTTTCAAAACATATGCGTTTCCTAAGCTAATTAACTTATTAATTCTTAATTAGTTTATCTCATGCGTTTGCAATATGTACATTAATTAAGAAGTATGTAAAGTAGATAATTGTTAAGATTTGTCCTGTTATAATGTAAGGTTCTTCAACAGGTCGTTTAGCAATTCATGTTAATAAGCTTACAACAACTACTATAATTCAGAATAAAATTTGATTAATAGGATAGAATTGAATACCTCGAAATGGTGTTTTATTATAAAATGGTAAAATTATTAAGATTCTAATTGATAAGAATAGTGCAATAACACCCCCTAGCTTATTAGGGATTGATCGTAGAATTGCATATGCAAATAAGAAATATCATTCTGGTTCGATATGGACGGGAGTTACTAATGGGTTAGCAGGTACAAAATTATCTGGATCCCCTAGAAGGTAAGGATTAATCAAGCATAAAATAATTAATAATGATGTTATTAATACAAATGTAATAGAGTCCTTGAAAGTAAAGTATGGGTGGAACGGAACTTTTCCAATATCTCCATTTAGTCCTAAAGGGTTATTAGACCCTGTTTGGTGGAGGAAAAATAAATGAATTGCTGCCATGGCAGCAATAATAAACGGTAGTACAAAATGGAATGTAAAGAATCGGTTTAATGTTGCATTATCAACAGCAAACCCTCCTCATACCCTTTGAACTAAATCTGTTCCTAAATATGGAATTGCTGATAATAAATTAGTAATTACTGTCGCACCTCAGAATGATATTTGACCTCAAGGTAAAACGTATTCTATAAATGCAGTTGCTATAACTAAGAATAGATTTACTGTACCAATTATTCAGGTGTGCATGTATATGTAGGATCCGTAGTAAATTCCTCATCCTACATGTAAATAAATACAAATAAAAAATATATGGAACTCCATTTGCATGTAAGGTTCGAATAATTCAACCATTATTTACGTCTTGGCAGATGTGAACTACACTACTAAACGTTATTTCAATATTTGATGTATAATGTATAGCTAAAAATAGTCCAGTTACAATTTGAATTACTAAACATAGTCCTAGTAGGGACCCAAAATTTCATCAAAATGAAATATTTGTTGGTGCAGGTAAATCAACTAAAGAGTTATTAATGATTTTAATTATAGGATGTCTTAATCGTAAGGGTTTATTCATTAGTAAATTATCTTATTTTACGAATAGGCCCCTGGTTAATATTGGTGATTTTAACAACTACTAATAGTGCCAAAAGTAAATAAATTATTATCATTATTGTAATAATAAATGTTGGTCTATTATATAGTTTTTCTAAAGATATTGTTATTTCTTGATACTTGATTGAATTATCAATATTTATAGTTTTAGTATTTTTGAAAATGTCTATAAATATTGTTATATCTAGTATAATTAATATTGATATAATAAATATTCCTATAGTTAAGGTAATAATTATCATAATTGATTTAGGTTGAAATATTTCGTTTGATGCAATTCTCGTAATAATAATAAGTAGAACTAATATAACACCAAGAATTGATTTATTTTGCTGGTGTTTATGTTTTTTCCTCTAAATGTAACCATTTATTAATGGTTCTTTTGAGATTAGAATATATTGTTCTTTCTTTATTTATATTAATTATTGTTTTTCTTATTGAGTTTGATTATGATTATTTTTTTCCTTATTTTTTTGGGTTTTTCTGTTTGTGAAGGTGCTTTAGGTCTTTCTATTTTAGTTTCAATAATTCGTACTAATGGGAATGATTTTTTTAATTCTTTTGGTCTATCTTTATGTTAAAGTATTTATTTATAACAATTTTTTTGATCCCTCTTTGTTTGGTTAATAATTGTTGATGATTGGTTCATTCTTTAATGTTTATGTCTAGCTTTGTTTTTATGGTTTGTGTTTATTCATATGCGGATTTGAATATGATTAGATATTATTTTGGTATTGATTATTTTTCTTTTAGTTTGATTTTGCTTAGTTTTTGAATTTGTTCTTTAATAATTACTGCTAGAGGTTCAGTTTATTTAAGTTCTTATCATTCTAATTTTTTGTCTTTATATGCTTAATTTTAATGATTATGCTTTATTGTTCCTTTGCTAGATTGAGTCTTGTTTCTTTTTATATTTTTTTTGAGGCTAGATTAGTTTCTACTTTACTTTTGATTTTAGGTTGACGTTATCAACCTGAACGTTTACAGGCTGGTGTTTATTTAATTTTTTATACTCTGGTTGCTAGATTGCCTTTCTTATTAGTTTTATTTAGGGTTTATGATTTTTCTAATACTTTGTACTTTCCTTTATTGGTTGATTTTGGTTCTTATTATTTTATATTTTATGTGTTTATAATTCTTGCCTTTTTAGTTAAGATGCCGATATTTTTGGTTCATTTATGGCTTCCTAAGGCTCATGTTGAGGCCCCTATTTCAGGTAGAATGATTCTTGCTGGTGTTTTATTAAAGTTAGGTGGTTATGGTATTTTTCGTGTTACGAAGGTTATTTCTTATTTGGGTTTAAAGTTTAATTATTTTTGATTGTGTTTAGGCTTATCTGGTGGGGTTATTGTTAGATTTATTTGTTTTCGTCAGGTTGATTTAAAGTCTTTAATTGCATATTCTTCTGTTGCTCATATAAGAATAGTTATTGGAGGATTGATGACTATGAATTGATGGGGTTGTATAGGTTCTCTTTCTTTAATGGTTGGTCATGGTTTGTGTTCTTCTGGTTTATTTTGTTTATCTAATATTATTTATGAGCGTTTAGGTAGACGAAGATTATTAATTAACAAGGGTATAATTAATTTGATACCAAGAATGGCTTTATGATGATTCCTTTTGAGCTCTTCTAATATAGCTGCTCCTCCTTCTTTAAATTTGGTAGGTGAACTTAGATTATTAAATAGAATTATGTCTTGATCTTCTTTTTGATTTTTTGCTTAAATTTTTTTGTCTTTTTTTAGAGCTGTTTATACTTTATACATGTATTCTTATTCTCAACATGGTAATTATTATTCTGGTGTTTATACTTGTTCTCTTGGTTATTTTCGTGAATATCATCTTTTACTTTTACATTGATTACCTTTAAAAATTCTTTGTTTAAAGGGGAAGTATTTTTTTGTTTAGGTAGCTTAAGTATTTTAATTAAAAATGTTGTTTTGTGGAATCAATGATACGAATTTTTTCATCTTAGGCCGTGAATTTGTTTTCTATTTGTTCTTTGAGTTTTTTTCTTTATTTTTTTCTAGAACTGTAATTTTTATTTTGGGTATTTATTATTTAATAATTGATTATAGAGTTTTTGTTGAATAAGAACTTTTTAATTTAAATGGTTCTATGGTTGTTATGACTTTAATTTTGGATTGAGTGTCTCTTATTTTTATGTATTTGGTTATGTATATTTCTTCTTTGGTTATTTATTATAGAGAGGACTATATATCGGGAGAAAAAATATAAATCGTTTTATTATTATTGATTTAATATTTATTCTTTCTATAGGTTTTTTAATTATTAGTCTAATTATTAGTCTAATTTGATTAGAATTTTATTAGGATGGGATGGTTTAGGTTTAGTTTCGTATTGTTTAGTTATATATTACCAAAATGTGAAATCTTATAGTGCGGGTATATTAACTGCACTTTCTAATCGTAATGGTGATGTTGCTATTTTAATTTCTATTGCTTGAATATTAAATTTTGGTGGTTGAAATTACATTTATTATTATGATTTTATTTCTAATTCTTTTGAAATAAAGCTTATTACTATATTAATTGTTTTAGCAGCTATAACTAAAAGAGCTCAAATTCCCTTTTCTTCTTGGCTTCCTGCTGCTATAGCTGCTCCTACTCCTGTTTCTGCTTTGGTTCATTCTTCTACTCTTGTTAATGCTGGGGTTTATTTAGTAATTCGTTTCAGACCAATATTAGATACTTATAATTGTGGTTGATTTTTGCTTTTAATTGGTTGTATAACTGTATTTATGGCTGGTTTAGGGGCGAATTTTGAATTTGATTTGAAGAAAATTATTGCTCTTTCTACTTTAAGACAACTTGGTTTAATAATAAGAATTTTGGAATTGGGTTACCCCAAACTTGCATTTTTTCATTTATTAGCTCATGCTTTATTTAAGGCTTTATTGTTTATGTGTGCAGGATCAATAATTCATAATTTAAAGGATTCTCAGGACATTCGTTTTATAGGTTCTATTGTTAATTTTATGCCTTTAACTTCAGTTTGTTTTAATGTTTCTAGTTTGTCTTTGTGTGGTATACCATTTTTAGCTGGTTTTTATTCAAAGGATTTAATTCTTGAAATGGTTTGTTTAAGATGAATTAATTGTTTAATTTTTTTTCTTTATTTCTTTTCTACTGGCTTAACTGCTTCTTATTCTTTTCGTCTTTTTTATTATTCAATGTCTGGTGATAATAATTTTTATTCTAGATTTTCTTTTGATGATAAGGGATATTATATTTCGTTTGGTATAATTGGTTTATAATTGGTTGCTGTTTTTGGTGGCAGTCTTTTGTCTTGATTAATTTTTCCTATTCCTGATGTTATTGCTTTGCCCTATTATTTAAAGTTTTTTAACTATTACTGTAGTTGTATCGGGTGGTTATTTAGGTTATCTTATTTCTAATTTTGATTTTTCTCAAAATTTATTTTCTTTAAGTATACTTTCTTTTGTCAGATTTGCTGGTTCTGTGTGGTTTATACTTTTTCTTTCATCTAAGTTTATTAGATATATTCCTTTAAAATTGGGTTATTATTCATCTAAATCATTTGATCATGGTTGGGGTGAATTATTTGGTGGTCAAGGTGTATATAGACTATTTATTTATTTAATTGGTTATATACAAGGTTCATATGATTCTAATTTTAAGATTTATCTTTTAACTTTTATTTTTTGAATGTTTATTTTGGTGGTATTATTTTTCGTTTACTTAAATAGCTTATGATTAGAGCGTAACACTGAAGATGTTAAGGAAGTATTTTTACTTTTGGGTATTAATAAATATACATATATTATTTTTACAGTGAAAATGTAATGTTTTATTTAAACTAAATAAATTTTAGAAATGTTAACGGAATTTAACCGCTAATATAAAAAGTTAGCAGCTTTTGTATTGACTTTACATTTCCTTAATTGGTACTTTATAGTTCAATTATATTATTAACAGTAATACGCCTCTTTTTGGCTTCAATTAATAAGAATAAGGGTATTTTATTTACCAACCTTCCAGGTCGAAACTGACTGCAATATTTCGCTTCTTATTCTATTTAAGGTTGATTGATTATATCAATACTTTTTGAATGCAACCCAAATGTTATAGTTAACTACAACCCTTTATTCTGCTCATTGTAAGGCTCCTTGGTTTCATTCATGGTATAGTCCTCCTAGTAATACTATAATAAAAAATATTGTTGATATTGTTCAGATTATAAAATCTGAAGTTTTAAAAATAATTACAATTGGAAGGATTAGTGCGATTTCAACGTCAAAAATTAAGAAAATTACTGCAATTAAGAAGAATCGAAGTGAGAAGGGTATTCGTGCTGATCTTTTTGGGTCAAATCCACACTCAAATGGTGACCTTTTATCTCTGTCATTAATTAATTTTTTTGATAGTGTTGTTGCAAGGATTATAACAATTATCGGAATAATAAATCTAATAAAAATTCTTGTAGATAAAATTAGGATTGTTTTTCTTGATTAATATCAAGCTTCTTGATTGGAAGTCAAATGTACTATTTATACTAAAAAAACAATTATCTACCTCATCAATAAATAGAGATGTATAAGAATAATCACACTACGTCTACAAAGTGTCAATATCATGCTGCTGCTTCAAATCCAAAGTGGTGTCTTGGTGAGAATTGGTTTATTGAATGTCGAAGTAGACATGTTGATAAGAAGATTGTTCCGATAATTACATGTAGCCCATGGAATCCTGTTGCAACAAAGAATGTTGATCCATAAACTGCGTCTGCAATTGTGAAGTGTGCTTCTCAATACTCATATGCTTGAAGTATAGTGAAGTATAGTCTTAGTAATACTGTGAAGAATAGTCTTTGTAATGCTTGAGTATGATTAGATTCTATTAAACTATGATGTGCTCATGTTACTGTTACTCCTGATGCTTAAAGAATAGCTGTATTAAGTAATGGAATTTGTATAGGATTAAAAGGTTGGATTCCTATTGGAGGTCATAGTATTCCTAGTTCAATAGTAGATGCTAGTCTTCTTCTAAAAAATGCTCAGAAAAATGAAACGAAGAATTGTACTTCTGATGCAATAAATAAAAGTATCCCTCATCGTAATCCAATTGATACAAATCCTGTATGTAGTCCTTGGTATGGTCCTTCTCGTACTACATCTCATCATCATTGGATTATAGTTAGTAAGGTAATTCCAAATCCAATTATAAATAAGTTAATGTTAAATAGGTGAAATCATTTTGCTAATCCTGATACTAAAACTATTGCTCCAATTGCTCCTGTTAATGGTCAAGGTCTGTAATCTACTAAGTGGAATGGGTGGTTTGAGTGAGTTGTTAACATAGGTTTAGTATACTTCTCTAGAGTATAAAGTTCTTAAAATTGAGAAAACATAAGCTTGAATTATTGCTACTGCTGATTCTAGAATTAATAGAAGTATTTGTCCAATAATTAATAGTGAAATTAAGTTTATTGCTATAGATGGTCCTGTATTTCCTAGTAATGTTAATAGTAAGTGTCCTGCAATTATATTTGCTGTTAGTCGTACTGCAAATGTACCCGGTCGAATGACATTTCTAATTGTTTCAATTAATACTATAAGTGATATTAATGCAGGCGGTGTTCCTTGAGGAACAAGGTGAGTAAATATATGATTGGTATGATTAATTCATCCAAATAACATAAATCTTAATCATATAGGTAGCGCGATTGCAAATGTTAATGCTAAGTGTCTTGTTCTAGTAAAAATGTAAGGGAATAATCCTATGAAATTATTAAATAGTATTATAATAAAGATTGAAATGAAGTTTACTGAAGCTCTTTCAATTACAATTGGTATGAATCTGTGGTTCGCTCCACAGATTTCTGAGCATTGTCCAAAGAACAATCCAGGTCGGTTTATTGTAAATGTTCCTTGGTTTAGTTAACCTGGCGTTGCGTCAATTTTAACCCCTAATGCAGGTACTGCTCATGAGTGTAGAATGTCTGATGCTCTTGTTAATACTCGTACTTCTGTATTTATTGGTAGCATAGTTCCGTTATCTACATCTAGGAGTCGAAATCCGTCATTTTCAATTTCTTGTTCTGGTGTTATATAAGTGTCAAATTCTACATCTATAAAGTCTGAATATTCATATCTTCAGTATCATTGTCGTCCAATTGTTTTAATTGTGATTATTACATCTACTGAATCATCAAGTAAATATAGTAGTCGTAATGATGGGAGTGCAATGAAAATTAGTGTAATTGCTGGCAGTGCTGTTCAGATTGTTTCAATTAAATGTCTGTGAAGTATGTTTCGGTTCGTATAGGCAATAAATAATATATAACTTAGAGCATAACCTACAATTACTGTAATTAATAATAATACGACTATAGTATGATCATGGAGGAATGATAGTTGCTCCATTAATGGGGAAGCTCCATCTTGAAGGGATAAATTTGATCATGTTGCCATTAATAAATTTACTAATAGAAGGTCAAACCTTTATTTGTAGAGCTTAAATCTACTGCCCTAATCAACCATATTGAAATCTAGAAATTAATGGTAGTTCTGAGTAGCTGTGTTCTGCAGGCGGGTTATTTTGTAATCATTCTGTTGATCTTCTTATATTAGCTCTAAATATGATTGCTCGGTTTGTAACCATTTTTTCTCATATAATTACAATAAATATAATGATTCCTACAATAGAAATTGTAGATCCAATTCTTGACACTACATTTCATGATGTATATGCATCTGGATTATCTGAATATCGTCGTGGTATTCCTGCTAGTCCTAGGAAGTGTTGAGGGAAGAATGTTAAGTTTACCCCAATAAATATAATTGTAAATTGGATTTTTAATTATGTATTATTTATAGTTAATCCTGTAAATAATGGGTATCATTGAATAACACCTCCTATGATTGCAAATACTGCTCCTATAGACAATACATAATGGAAGTGGGCTACTACATAATATGTATCGTGTAATATGATGTCAAGTGATGAGTTTGCTAATACTAACCCTGATAGTCCACCAATTGTGAATAGAAAAATAAATCCTAAAGCTCATAATAGTGGTGGATTGATTTTGAATTTAGTTCCATATAGTGTAGCAAATCATCTGAATACCTTAATTCCTGTAGGTACAGCAATAATTATTGTTGCTGATGTAAAGTAAGCTCGTGTGTCAACGTCTATTCCTACTGTAAATATGTGGTGTGCTCATACAATAAATCCTATTAGTCCAATTGATAATATAGCATAAATTATACCTAGTGTTCCAAATGATTCAATTTTTCCTCTTTCTTGACATACAATGTGAGAGATTAAACTTCCTGGCAGATTAAAACTGTGTGCCAGAACCAGACTCGAACTCGGGACCTTTGCCTTTCGCGGGCAAGTGCTCTACCAACTGAGCTGCCGAAGCACGACTCACGCCCGGTACTCACAGCTTTACTTCTGCCAGTACCTCGTCTCCTACCTTCCAAACTTTACAGAAGCTCTCCTGCGAACGTTGCAGAACTAGCACTCCTGAAAGAAAGGATATTGCGGAGACGTGGCTTAGCCACAGCCTGGGGGACGTTTCCAGAATGAGATTTTCACTCTGCAGCGGAGTGTGCGCTGATAAGAAACTTCCTGGCAGATTAAAACTGTGTGCCCGAACGAGACTCGAACTCGGGACCTTTGCCTTTCGCGGGCAAGTGCTCTACCAACTGAGCTGCCGAAGCACGACTCACGCCCGGTACTCACAGCTTTACTTCTGCCAGTACCTCGTCTCCTACCTTCCAAACTTTACAGAAGCTCTCCTGCGAACCTTGCAGAACTAGCACTCCTGAAAGAAAGGATATTGCGGAGACATGGCTTAGCCACAGCCTGGGGGATGTTTCCAGAATGAGATTTTCACTCTGCAGCGGAGTGTGCGCTGATATGAAACTTCCTGGCAGATTAAAACTGTGTGCCCGAACGAGACTCGAACTCGGGATCTTTGCCTTTCGCGGGCAAGTGCTCTACCAACTGAGCTGCCGAAGCACGACTCACGCCCGGTAGTCACAGCTTTACTTCTGCCAGTACCTCGTCTCCTACCTTCCAAACTTTACAGAAGCTCTCCTGCGAACCTTGCAGAACTAGCACTCCTGAAAGAAAGGATATTGCGGAGACATGGCTTAGCCACAGCCTGGGGGATGTTTCCAGAATGAGATTTTCACTCTGCAGCGGAGTGTGCGCTGATTTGAAACTTCCTGGCAGATTAAAACTGTGTGCCCGAACGAGACTCGAACTCGGGACCTTTGCCTTTCGCGGGCAAGTGCTCTACCAACTGAGCTGCCGAAGCACGACTCACGCCCGGTACTCACAGCTTTACTTCTGCCAGTACCTCGTCTCCTACCTTCCAAACTTTACAGAAGCTCTCCTGCGAACCTTGCAGAACTAGCACTCCTGAAAGAAAGGATATTGCGGAGACATGGCTTAGCCACAGCCTGGGGGATGTTTCCAGAATGAGATTTTCACTCTGCAGCGGAGTGTGCGCTGATATGAAACTTCCTGGCAGATTAAAACTGTGTGCCCGAACGAGACTCGAACTCGGGACCTTTGCCTTTCGCGGGCAAGTGCTCTACCAACTGAGCTGCCGAAGCACGACTCACGCCCGGTACTCACAGCTTTACTTCTGCCAGTACCTCGTCTCCTACCTTCCAAACTTTACAGAAGCTCTCCTGCGAACCTTGCAGAACTAGCACTCCTGAAAGAAAGGATATTGCGGAGACATGGCTTAGCCACAGCCTGGGGGATGTTTCCAGAATGAGATTTTCACTCTGCAGCGGAGTGTGCGCTGATATGAAACTTCCTGGCAGATTAAAACTGTGTGCCCGAACGAGACTCGAACTCGGGACCTTTGCCTTTCGCGGGCAAGTGCTCTACCAACTGAGCTGCCGAAGCACGACTCACGCCCGGTACTCACAGCTTTACTTCTGCCAGTACCTCGTCTCCTACCTTCCAAACTTTACAGAAGCTCTCCTGCGAACCTTGCAGAACTAGCACTCCTGAAAGAAAGGATATTGCGGAGACATGGCTTAGCCACAGCCTGGGGGATGTTTCCAGAATGAGATTTTCACTCTGCAGCGGAGTGTGCGCTGATATGAAACTTCCTGGCAGATTAAAACTGTGTGCCCGAACGAGACTCGAACTCGGGACCTTTGCCTTTCGCGGGCAAGTGCTCTACCAACTGAGCTGCCGAAGCACGACTCACGCCCGGTACTCACAGCTTTACTTCTGCCAGTACCTCGTCTCCTACCTTCCAAACTTTACAGAAGCTCTCCTGCGAACCTTGCAGAACTAGCACTCCTGAAAGAAAGGATATTGCGGAGACATGGCTTAGCCACAGCCTGGGGGATGTTTCCAGAATGAGATTTTCACTCTGCAGCGGAGTGTGCGCTGATATGAAACTTCCTGGCAGATTAAAACTGTGTGCCCGAACGAGACTCGAACTCGGGACCTTTGCCTTTCGCGGGCAAGTGCTCTACCAACTGAGCTGCCGAAGCACGACTCACGCCCGGTACTCACAGCTTTACTTCTGCCAGTACCTCGTCTCCTACCTTCCAAACTTTACAGAAGCTCTCCTGCGAACCTTGCAGAACTAGCACTCCTGAAAGAAAGGATATTGCGGAGACATGGCTTAGCCACAGCCTGGGGGATGTTTCCAGAATGAGATTTTCACTCTGCAGCGGAGTGTGCGCTGATATGAAACTTCCTGGCAGATTAAAACTGTGTGCCCGAACGAGACTCGAACTCGGGACCTTTGCCTTTCGCGGGCAAGTGCTCTACCAACTGAGCTGCCGAAGCACGACTCACGCCCGGTACTCACAGCTTTACTTCTGCCAGTACCTCGTCTCCTACCTTCCAAACTTTACAGAAGCTCTCCTGCGAACCTTGCAGAACTAGCACTCCTGATAGAAAGGATATTGCGGAGACATGGCTTAGCCACAGCCTGGGGGATGTTTCCAGAATGAGATTTTCACTCTGCAGCGGAGTGTGCGCTGATATGAAACTTCCTGGCAGATTAAAACTGTGTGCCCGAACGAGACTCGAACTCGGGACCTTTGCCTTTCGCGGGCAAGTGCTCTACCAACTGAGCTGCCGAAGCACGACTCACGCCCGGTACTCACAGCTTTACTTCTGCCAGTACCTCGTCTCCTACCTTCCAAACTTTACAGAAGCTCTCCTGCGAACCTTGCAGAACTAGCACTCCTGAAAGAAAGGAGGTAGTGGCAGAAGTAAAGCTGTGAGTACCGGGCGTGAGTCGTGCTTCGGCAGCTCAGTTGGTAGAGCACTTGCCCGCGAAAGGCAAAGGTCCCGAGTTCGAGTCTCGTTCGGGCACACAGTTTTAATCTGCCAGGAAGTTTCATATCAGCGCACACTCCGCTGCAGAGTGAAAATCTCATTCTGGAAACATCCCCCAGGCTGTGGCTAAGCCATGTCTCCGCAATATCCTTTCTTTCAGGAGTGCTAGTTCTGCAAGGTTCGCAGGAGAGCTTCTGTAAAGTTTGGAAGGTAGGAGACGAGGTACTGGGAGAAGTAAAGCTGTGAGTACCGGGCGTGAGTCGTGCTTCGGCAGCTCAGTTGGTAGAGCACTTGCCCGCGAAAGGCAAAGGTCCCGAGTTCGAGTCTCGTTCGGGCACACAGTTTTAATCTGCCAGGAAGTTTCATATCAGCGCACACTCCGCTGCAGAGTGAAAATCTCATTCTGGAAACATCCCCCAGGCTGTGGCTAAGCCATGTCTCCGCAATATCCTTTCTTTCAGGAGTGCTAGTTCTGCAAGGTTCGCAGGAGAGCTTCTGTAAAGTTTGGAAGGTAGGAGACGAGGTACTGGCAGAAGTAAAGCTGTGAGTACCGGGCGTGAGTCGTGCTTCGGCAGCTCAGTTGGTAGAGCACTTGCCCGCGAAAGGCAAAGATCCCGAGTTCGAGTCTCGTTCGGGCACACAGTTTTAATCTGCCAGGAAGTTTCATATCAGCGCACACTCCGCTGCAGAGTGAAAATCTCATTCTGGAATGTGAGAGATAATTCCAAACCCTGGAAGAATTAAAATGTAAACTTCTGGGTGCCCAAAGAATCAAAATAAGTGTTGATATAGAAATGGGTCACCTCCTCCCGCAGGGTCAAAAAATGATGTATTTAAGTTTCGATCTGTTAGTAGTATAGTAATCGCTCCTGCTAATACTGGAAGTGACAAAAGGAGGAGAAGAGCTGTAATAGCTATGGATCATACAAATAAAGGTGTTTGCATCTGGAGTTATACTTTCTGATCGTATATTAATTGCTGTTGTAATGAAGTTTACTGCACCAAGAATAGATGATACACCTGCTAAGTGAAGTGAGAAAATAGCCAGGTCTAGAGATGCTCCTCCATGTGCGATAGCTCCTGCAAGAGGGGGTAAACTGTTCACCCTGTACCAGCACCGTTATCTACTATAGAAGATGTTAGAAGAAGGGTTAGTGAAGGTGGTAATAATCAAAAACTTATATTATTTATTCGTGGGAATGCCATATCTGGTGCACCAATAATTAATGGTATGAGCCAATTACCAAATCCACCAATTATAATAGGTATTACTATAAAAAAATTATTACAAATGCGCGTGCTGTAATAATAACATTATAGATTTGGTCATCTCCAATTAGAGATCCTGGTTGGCCGAGTTCAGCACGAATAAGTAGTCTTATTGATGTTCCTACTATTCGTGCTCATGCTCCAAATAAGAAGTATAAAATACCAATATCCTTATGGTTTGTTGAGAATAATCATTTTTGCAGTAAGATGGCTGAATTTAAGGTGGTAGACTGTAAATCTACTTATGAGATGTTTCTGTCTTACTATGATGTTTAGGCCTTATATTCAATTATGATTCTAGACTGCACTTCTAGAGGTGTGAAATTTTACTAAGGCCGAAAAGATTATTCTTTTAATTATAACTTTAAAGGTTATTAGTTAAGTTAACTTAAGTCCTTAGTATAATGAGAGTAAGGTTGATGTTGAGATTAATCCTATTGTTGAAATTATTACTGTTATAGGGAGAATAATTCTTGATTTTTGAGACTTTATTTTTATAGATCATGAATTTTCTGTGTATGACATAATTAGGGCTGAGAATCTAATACGTATATAATAATAAAGTGCAATTGTAGTTAATACAACCATAATGGTTATAATAGTTGTTATGTTATTTTCTATTAATGATTGTATTACAATTCATTTTGGTAGAAATCCAAGGAATGGTGGTAATTCACCTAGGGATAGAAGAGAGAAAAATATTATGAATTTAATTTCAGTTTTTATATTTCTGGCTGAATAAATTTGGTTTATAAAAAATAGATTTATTTGCTTAAATAGTAAGACCATAATTAATCTTAATAGAGAGTAAATAATAAAGTATAGTTCTGAGATGTTTTCTCTAACTGTTAGAGATCTAATTATTCACCCTAAATGTCTAATTGAGGAATATGCTAGAAGTTGTCGTAGAGATGTTTGATTTAAACCACCTATTGCCCCAATAATAATTCTTAGAATGATAATTGTTCAAACGAAAGTTCTTAATTGAATACAATAAAATAACACCATTATTGGGGCAATTTTTTGTCATGTTATTAGTGTTTAACAGTTATTTCATCTTGAAGCTCCTATTACTTCTGGAAATCAGAAATGGAAAGGTGCAGCCCCGATCTTTAATAATAATCTAGATCTGATTATTATTGATGGAATAAATTGTGTTTCTCATCCTATTGGATATTTTATTTGAATCAGCAAAATTGAAAATAATAGTATTGTCGATGCTATTGCTTGGACAATAAAATATGTAATTGATGATTCATTTATTATTATATTTTTATTTCTTGTTAGGAGCGGAATAAATGAAAGTAAGTCCTATTCAAACTCCAAATCAGGAGTTTGATGAAATGGACAGGATCGTTCCTATCTTTAATGTTGATAGGAAGAGAAATTTTGTAGAGTTGTTGGACATTAAAAAGGAGAGGATTGATACCTCTATAAATGGGGTATGAACCCATTAGCTTGTTTAGCTTACCTTTTTACATTAAGGTGTATGATGCACGTTAGTTTTTGATACTAAAGGAGGTAGTTTAATTCTGTCTTATTTAATTTTTAATGAAGGTAATTTTTATTTACTTGATTTACCCTATCAAGGTAACCCTTTAATCAGGCACTTTTTTTTTATTTAATATATAAATGAAATTTTTTTTTTGAAAATTTGTTTATGTATTATTTTGGTTGTTTCTAATTAATTTATCTCGGTTGGGATAATTTGAGCATAAATTATATATTATATACAATAAATAATTTATATTAATATATTACATTTAATTAAATTTAAATACTTATAATGTTATTTTATTATTATTAAGTGATTATTTTAATACATTTATTTACCTAGGATTATAGCTACTTATGTTTTTAGCTTAAAAGAAATTATTATATTATAAATTATATAATAATATGTAAATTAATATTAAATATTATTATAATTGGATATAATAAATATAATCTATATTATTAAATATAAAATATTATATTAATATAAATAATTATATTTATTATAATATTATAATTATATATATTTTCTATAATTAAATTATTTAATTAATTAATATTTAAGTTAATTTAATATAAAGTTAATTTTATATTAATAACATATTACATTAATTTACATAATTGTATAAAATATATTTATTATATTATTTAATCTCTCTTTATTATTAGTGAAAAGAAAGATTAAATAAGAAAGAATATAATACATTTATTGGTATACATGTTCCATATTAATCTTTATTTATATATAATAGAGAAGTTGTTGTGGTCATTCGAGGGCGCGTTTCTTTTTTTTTGCCGCTATTTGTGTTTTTTTTCTTTTTTTTCTTTAAATATTTGAATCTTTTATTTTTTCTTAATTTAAAAAATTTTCGAATTTCTTATTTTGTTTCCAAAAGTTTTATTCTTGCTTATTTATTCACTTTTTCTTTGTATTATATGTAAGTTTTGTTAAACTAAATATTCTATTTTGCAGTAATTTGATTTAATTATCAAGTGATTTTGGATTTAGCAATTGATATAGTATCGGCATAATTCGTGCCAGCAGCCACGGTTATACGATTGATACAAGTGAATATTATTGGTTAAAACAGTTGTTTATATTTTTAGGGTTAAAATATAAATTTGTAAGGTGAAATGTTAAAATTTATTTATTGCTCTTTTTATGAATCTCAGAAATTAAAATAATAAACTGGTATTAGATACCCTATTATTTTAAATGTTAATTATATTTACCAGGGTACTATTAGTTAAGGTCTTTAAGAATTTGGCGGTATCTCATTCCATTCAGAGGAACCTACCCCGTGATTGATAATACACAATTTACTCTACTTGATTTATTTGTTTGTATATCTCCGTTATCAGAGAATCTTTTTAGAGTTATAATTCTCAAGATTTATAATTATAAAATATTTCAGGTCAAGGTGCAGCTTATAGTTAAGAGGAGGTGGGTTACAATAGATTTGATGGTGAAATACTGTTAATGAAGGAGGATTTGATAGTAATTTAATTTATTTAGTTTAACTGATATTGGCTCTGAGGTGTGTACACATCGCCCGTCGCTCTCATTATTGATTATTCTATTTTATTGTTTTAATTTAGCTTCAATTTAGATGAGATAAGTCGTAACATGGTAGATGTACTGGAAAGTGTATCTAGTAAGAGTTTCAAGATATAACTTATTAGTAAAGTGTTTCATTTACACTGAAAATTTTTCTGTGCAAATCAGGATATCTTGATTATTTATTTTATTATATTTATTTTTTGTTTATTTAATTATTTAATAAAAATAATTTTGTCGAAATTTGTCTTAGTAAATTTTGTAGAATTGATTTTTTAGACTTTAGTTAATAGGTAATGTAATTGCTTTATGAAATATTATTTTAAATTTTTAAAAGTAGATTTTATTTATTGTACCTTTTGGATCAGGGTTTATCAAAATTTTAGTATTTATTTCACTTGTCTCGATTTGGGTTGATTTATAAATAATTTATAGTTAATGTATCATAATTATTATTATATTATTTATAGAAATGAGTTGTTAATCGTTTCCCAAGATATCTAGTTTCTTAAGATACATTTAATTTTTTTAAGTTAATTGTTTTTATTTAATGTTTTAAGTATAAATATTAACTTACTTATTCTTTAAGGGATAAGCTTTGAAGTTAATAACCTATAATTTGTTTTATAAAATATAATAGTAAGCTTTAAACCAGCTATCTTTTAGATTACGTTTTAGTTCATTATTTTTTATTTTGATTTTATATTTATTTTAGGTTTTTATTAAGATTATTTATTTAATTTTAAAATTTTTGTAATAATGATAGAATTAGTATATTTATTTGTATATAATTTTTACCTTGTGAATTTATTATAAGGAACTAGGCAAAATTGATTTCCGCCTGTTTATCAAAAACATGTCCTCTTGAAAATACTTTGAGATCTGGCCTGCTCACTGAGCAGATTTTTAAAGAGCCGCGGTATTTCGACCGTGCAAAGGTAGCATAATCATTAGTCTCTTAATTAGTGGCTGGAATGAGTCAAAAGGCTTAAATTTTTCTTTAGGACGAGAAGACCCTATAGAGCTTAACATTTTATTTTTATATAGTTTTTTGTTTGTCTTTCTATATTTAATGATGATGTTTTGTTGGGGTGACATGAAGAATAAATAAACTCTTCATTATTATATCATTTATTTATGTTTGTTGTTTTGATCCATAATTTATAATCATAAGATTAAGTTACCTTAGGTATAACAGCGTAATTGTTTTTGAGAGCTCATATCGACAAAGCAGATCGCGACCTCGATGTTGGATTAAGAAAAATTTTGGGTGCAGTTGCCCAGTGATTAGGTCTGTTCGACCTTTAAGTTCTTACATGATCTGAGTTCAGACCGGCGTGAGCCAGGTCGGTTTCTATCCTAAGATTATTGATTCATATTAGTACGAAAGGACCATATAGTTAAAAAAATTTTTATTTTGTTGATTAATATTAATTAAATTACTATTTTGACAGATTAATGTGTTGAATTTAGAATTCATTTATGTAGATTTTTTCTACAAATAGTATTGATACTTTACGATTTATTTATGTTTATTTTGAATCCTATGTTTATTTTGGTTTGTTCAAGATGAATTAATTGTTTAATTTTTTTTATTTCTTTTCTACTGGCTTAACTGCTTCTTATTATTTTCGTCTTTTTTATTATTCAATGTCAGGTGATAATAATTTTTATTCTAGATTTTCTTTTGATGATAATGGTTATTATATTTCGTTTGGTATAATTGGTTTATTATTTGTTGCTGTTTTTGGTGGCAGTCTTTTGTCTTGATTAATTTTTCCTATTCCTCATGTTATTGCTTTGCCCCATTATTTAATGTTTTTAACTATTACTGTAGTTGTTTTGGGTGCTTATTTAGGTTATCTTATTTCTAATTTTGATTTTTCTCAAAATTTATTTTCTTTAAGTATACTTTCTTTTCTTTTGTCAGATTTGCTGGTTCTATGTGGTTTATACCTTTTCTTTCAACTAAGTTTATTAGATATATTCCTTTAAAATTGGGTTATTATTCATCTAAATCATTTGACCATGGTTGGGGTGAATTATTTGGTGGTCAATAATTATATAGACTATTTATTTATTTAATTGGTTATATACAAGGTTGATATGATTCTAATTTTAAGATTTATCTTTTAACTTTTATTTTTTGTATGTTTATTTTGGTGGTATTATTTTTCGTTTACTTAAATAGCTTATGATTAGAGCGTAACACTGAAGATGTTAAGGAAGTATTTTTACTTTTAGGTATTTACAAATATACATATATTATTTTTACAGTGAAAATGTAATGTTTTATTTAAACTATATAAATTTTAGAAATGTTAACGGAATTTAACCGCTAATATAAAAAGTTAGCAGCTTTCATATTGACTTTACATTTCCTTAATTGGAACTTTATAGTTCAATTATATTATTAACAGTAATACGCCTCTGTTTGGCTTCAATTAATAAGAATAAGGGTATTTTATTTACCAACCTTCCAGGTCGAAACTGACTGCATATATTTCGCTTTTTATTCTATTTAAGGTTGATTGATTATATCAATACTTTTTGAATGCAACCCAAATGTTATAGTTAACTACAAACCTTTATTCTGCTCATTGTAAGGATCCTTGATTTCATTCATGGTATAGTCCTCCTAGTAATACTATATTAAAAATATTGTTGATATTGTTCAGATTATAATATCCGAAGTTTTAAAAATAATTACAATTGGAAGTATTAGTGCGATTTCTACGTCAAAAATTAAGAAAATTACTGCAATTAAGAAGAATCGAAGTGAGAAGGGTATTCGTGCTGATCTTTTTGGGTCAAATCCACACTCAAATGGTGATCTTCTTTCTCGGTCATTAATTAATTTTTTTGATAGTGTTGTTGCAAGGATTATAACAATTATTGGAATAATAAA
This sequence comes from Schistocerca cancellata, assembly GCF_023864275.1. Classification (NCBI taxonomy): domain Eukaryota; kingdom Metazoa; phylum Arthropoda; class Insecta; order Orthoptera; family Acrididae; genus Schistocerca; species Schistocerca cancellata. The sequence continues at coordinate 267,120,242 of NC_064629.1, forward strand.
TCTAATAAAAATTCTTGTAGATAAAATTAGGATTGTTTTTCTTGATTAATATCAAGCTTTTTGATTGGAAGTCGAATGTACTATTTATACTAGAAAAACAATTATCTACCTCATCAATAAATAGAGATGTATAAGAATAATCACACTACGTCTACAAAGTGTCAATATCATGCTGCTGCTTCAAAACCAAAGTGGTGTCTTGGTGAGAATTGGTTTATTGAATGTCGAAGTAGACATGTTGATAAGAAGATTGTTCCGATAATTACATGTAGCCCATGGAATCCTGTTGCAACAAAGAATGTTGATCCATAAACTGCGTCTGCAATGGTGAAGGGTGCTGCTCAATACTCATATGCTTGAAGTATAGTGAAGTATAGTCCTAGTAATACTGTGAAGAATAGTCCTTGTAATGCTTGAGTATGACTAGATTCTATTAAACTATGATGTGCTCATGTTACTGTTACTCCTGATGCTAAAAGAATAGCTGTATTAAGTAATGAAATTTGTATAGGATTAAAAGGTTGGATTCCTATTGGAGGTCATAACATTCCTAGTTCAATAGTAGGTGCTAGTCTTCTTCTAAAAAATGCTCAGAAAAATGAAACGAAGAATATTACTTCTGATGCAATAAATAAATTATCCCTCATTGTAATCCAATTGATACAAATCCTGTATGTAGTCCTGGGTATGTTCCTTCTCGTACTACATCTCGTCATCATTGGATTATAGTTAGTAAGGTAATTCCAAATCCAATTATGAATAAGTTAATGTTAAATAGGTGAAATCATTTTGCTAATCCTGATACTAAAACTATTGCTCTAATTGCTCCTGTTAATGGTGAAGGTCTGTAATCTACTAAGTGGAATGGGTGGTTTGAGTGAGTTGTAAAGATAGGTTTAGTATACTTCTCTAGAGTATAAAGTTCTTAAAATTGAGAAAACATAAGCTTGATTTATTACTACTGCTGACTCTAGAATTAATAGAAGTATTTGTCCAATAATTAATAGTGAAATTAAGTTTATTGCTATAGATGGTCCTGTATTTCCTAGTAATGTTAATAGTAAGTGTCCTGCAATTATATTTGCTGCTAGTCGTAGTGCTAATGTACCCGGTCGAATGACATTTCTAATTGTTTCAATTAATACTATAAATGATATTAATGCAGGTGGTGTTCCTTGAGGAACAAGGTGTGTAAATATATGATTGGTATGATTAATTCATCCAAATAACATAAATCTTAATCATATAGGTAGAGCAATTGCAAATGTTAATGCTAAATGTCTTGTTCTAGTAAAAATGTAAGGGAATAATCCTATGAATTTATTAAATAGTATTATAATACAGATTGAAATGAAGATGAATGTTGTTCCATTAAATGATTTTGGTCCTAGTAATGTTTTAAATTCATTGTGTAAGATTAAGTTTAGTTTATTTCAAATAATATTAATTCGTGATGGTGTAAGTCAAAACATTGATGGGAATAATAATAATCCTAAGAATGTTCTAGTTCAATTTAATGATAAATTGAAGATATTAGTTGATGGGTCAAATGTTGAAAATAAATTTGTTATCATTTTCAATTTAAGTTTTTTATATCAATTGTTCTTTTTTCTGCTCTTTTAATAAGATTTGGTTTAAATGAAAAAAAGTTTATTTGATTAAATAAAATTAATGTAGCCGAAAATATAATGAATAGGGAGAATCATATGAGAGGAGATATTTGAGGGATTTGGATTAAATTTCCCCATCAGAAGTAGTCGTTAATTTACTATTTTTTGGTTTAAGAGACCATCACTTACTTTCAGTCATCTAATGCATTTCAAGGTGTACTAATCGTTTAATTATTTTAGATTGACACTCTAATGTTATATATTTTAACTAACTCCTTAGATTATCTTAGATAATCACTTGATAAATAAGTTTACTGAAGTTCTTTCAATTACAATTGGTATGAATCTGCGGTTTGCTCCACAGATTTCTGAGCATTGTCCAAAGAACAATCCAGGTCGGTTTATTGTAAATGCTCCTTGGTTTAGTCGACCAGGCGTTGCGTCAATTTTAACCCCTAATGCAGGTACTGCTCCTGAGTGTAGAATGTCTGATGCTCTTGTTAATAGTCGTACTTCCGTATTTATTGGTAGAATTGTTCGGTTATCTACATCTAGGAGTCGAAATCCGTCATTTTCTAGGTCTTGTCCTGGCGTTATATAAGTGTCAAATTCTACATCTATAAAGTCTGAATATTCATATCTTCAGTATCACTGTCGTCCAATTGTTTTAATTGTGATTATTGCATCTACTGAATCATCAAGTAAATATAGTAGTCGTAATGATGGGAGTGCAATGAAAATTAGTGTAATTGCTGGCAGTGCTGTTCAGATTGTTTAAATTAAATGTCCGTGAAGTATGTTTCGGCTTGTATAGCAATAAATAATATATAACTTAGAGCATAACCTACAATTACTGTAATTAATAATAATACGACTATAGTATGATCATGGAAGAATGATAGTTGCTCCATTAATGGGGAAGCACCATCTTGAAGGGATAAATTTGATCATGTTGCCATTAATAAATTTTCTAATAAAAGGTCAAACCTTTATTTGTAGAGCTTAAATCTACTGCACTAATCTGCCATTTTAGAATCTAGAAATTAATGGTAGTTCTGAGTAGCTGTGTTCTGCAGGCGGGTTATTTTGTAATCATTCTGTTGATCTTCTTATATTAGCTCTAAATATGATTGCTCGGTTTGTAACCATTCTTTCTCATATAATTACAATAAATATAATGTTTCCTACAATAGAAATTGTAGATCCAATTCTTGATACTACATTTCATGATGTATATGCATCTGGATAATCTGAATATCGTCGTGGTATTCCTGCTAGTCCTAGGAAGTGTTGAGGGAAGAATGTTAAGTTTACCCCAATAAATATAATTGTAAATTGGATTTTTAATCATGTATTATCTATAGTTAATCCTGTAAATAATGGGTATCATTGAATAACACCTCCTATGATTGCAAATACTGCTCCTATAGATAATACATAATGGAAGTGGGCTACTACATAATATGTATCGTGTAATACGATGTCAAGTGATGAGTTTGCTAATACTAACCCTGTTAGTCCACCAATTGTGAATAGAAAAATAAATCCTAAAGCTCATAATAGTGGTGGATTGAATTTGAATTTAGTTCCATATAGTGTAGCTAATCATCTGAATACCTTAATTCCTGTAGGTACAGCAATAATTATTGTTGCTGAAGTAAAGTAAGCTCGTGTGTCAACATTTATTCCTACTGTAAATATGTGGTGTGCTCATACAATAAATCCAATTAGTCCAACTGATAATATAGCATAAATTATACCTAGTGTTCCAAATGAATCAATTTTTCCTCTTTCTTGACATACAATGTGAGAGATAATTCCAAATCCTGGAAGAATTAAAATGTAAACTTCTGGGTGCCCAAAGAATCAAAATAAGTGTTGATACAGAATTGGGTCACCTCCTCCCGCAGGGTCAAAGAATGATGTATTTAAGTTTCGATCTGTTAGTAGTATAGTAATAGCTCCTGCTAATACTGGAAGCGACAAAAGGAGGAGAAGAGCTGTAATAGCTACGGATCATACAAATAAAGGTGTTTGATCTAGGGTTATACTCTCTGATCGTATATTAATTGCTGTTGTAATGAAGTTTACTGTACCAAGAATAGATGATACACCTGCTAAGTGAAGTGAGAAAATAGCCAGGTCTACAGATGCTCCTCCATGTGCGATAGCTCCTGCAAGAGGGGGGTAAACTGTTCACCCTGTACCAGCACCGTTATCTACTATAGAAGATGTAAGAAGAAGGGTTAGTGAAGGCGGTAATAATCACAAACTTATATTATTTATTCGTGGGAATGCCATACCTGGTGCACCAATTATTAATGGTACAAGCCAATTACCAAATCCACCAATAATAATAGATATTACTATAAAAAAATTATTACAAATGCGAGTGCTGTAATAATATTATAGATTTGGTCATCTCCAATTAGAGATCCTGGTTGGCCGAGTTCAGCACGAATAAGTATTCTTATTGATGTTCCTACTATTCCTGCTCACGCTCCAAATAAGATGTATAAAGTACCAATATCCTTATGGTTTGTTGAGAATAATCTTTTTTGCGGTAAGATGGCTGAATTTAGGGTGGTATACTGTAAATCTACTTATGAGATGTTTCTCTCTTACCATGATGTTTAGGCCTTATATTCAATTATGATTCTAGACTGCAATTCTAGAGGTGTGAAATTTTACTAAGGCCTAAAAGATTATTCTTTTAATTATAACTTTGAAGGTTATTAGTTTAGTTAACTTAAGTTCTTAGTAGAATGGGATTAAGATTGATGTTGAGATTAATCCAATTGTTGAAATTATTACCGTTATAGGGAGAATAATTCTTGATTTTTGAGACTTTATTTTTATAGATCATGAATTTTCTGTGTATGACATAATTAGGGCTGAGAATCTAATACGTATATAATAATAAAGTGTAATTGTAGTTAATACAACCATAATGGTTATAATAGTTGTTATGTTATTTTCTATTAACGATTGTATTACAATTCATTTTGGTAGAAATCCAAGGAATGGTGGCAAACCACCTAGGGATAGATGAGATAAAAATATTACGAATTTTATTTCAGTTTTTATATTTCTGGCTGAATAAATTTGGTTTATAAAAAATAGATTTATTTGCTTAAATAGTAAGACCATAATTAATCTTAATAGAGCATAAATAATAAAGTATAGTTCTCAGATGTTTTCTCTAACTGTTAGAGATCTAATTATTAACCCTAAATGTCTAATTGAGGAATATGCTAGAAGTTGTCGTAGAGATGTTTGATTTAAACCACCTATTGCCCCAACAATAATTCTTAGAATGATAATTGTTCAACCGAAAGTTCTTAATTGAATACAATAAGATAACACCATTATTGGGGCAATTTTTTGTCATGTTATTAGTGTTAAACAGTTATTTCATCTTGAAGCTCCTATTACTTCTGGAAATCAGAAATGGCAAGGTGCAGCCCCGATCTTTAATAATAATCTAGATCTGATTATTATTGATGGAATAAATTCTGTTTCTCATCCTATTGGATATTTTATTTGAATCAGCAAAATTGAAAATAATAGTATTGTCGATGCTATTGCTTGGACAATAAAATATTTAATTGATGATTCATTTATTATTATATTTTTATTTCTTGTTAGGAGCGGAATAAATGAAAGTAAGTTGATCTCAAGTCCTATTCAAACTCCAAATCAGGAGTTTGATGAAATGGACAGGATCGTTCCTATCATTAATGTTGATAGGAAGAGAAGTTTTGTAGAGTTGTTGGGCATTAAAAAGGAAGGGGATTGATACCTCTATAAATGGGGTAAGAACCCATTAGCTTGTTTAGCTTACCTTTTTACATTAAGGCGTATGATGCATGTTAGTTTTTGATACTAAAGGAGGTAGTTTAATTCTGTCTTACGTAATTTTTAATGAAGGTAATTTTATTTACTTGATTTACCCTATCAAGGTAACCCTTTAAACAGGCAGTTCTTTTTTTTTATTTAATATATAAATAAAAATTTTTTTTTAAAAATTTGTTTATGTGTTTTTTTGGTTATTTCTGATTAATTTATCTCGGTTCGGATAATTTGAGTATATATTATATATTACATACAATAAATAATTTATATTAATATATTACATTTAATTAAATTTAAATACTTATAATGTTATTTTATTATTATTAAGTGATTATTTTAATACATTTATTTACCTAGGATTATAGCTACTTATGTTTTTAGCATAAAAGAAATTATTATATTATAAATTATATAATAATATGTAAATTAATATTAAATATTATTATAATTGGATATAATAAATATAATCTATATTATTAAACATAAAATATTATATTAATATAAATAATTATATTAATTATAATAATATAATTATATATATTTTCTATAATTAAATTATTTAATTAATTAATATTTAAGTTAACTTAATATAAAGTTAAATTTATATTAATAACATATTACTTTAATTTTCATAATTGTATGAAATATATTTATTATATTATTTAATCTTTCTTTATTTTTAGTGAAAAGAAAGATTAAATAAGAAAGAATATAATACATTTATTGGTGTACATGTTCCATATTAATCTTTATTTATATATAATAGAGAAGTTGTTGTGGTCATTCGAGGGTGCGTTTCTTTTTTTTTGTCACTAATTGTGTTTTTTTCTTTTTTTTTCTTTAAATATTTGAATATTTTATTTTTTCTTAATTTTAAAAAATTTTGAATTTCTTATTTTGTTTCCAAAAGTTTTATTCTTGCTTATTTATTCACTTTTTCTTTGTATTATATGTAAGTTTTGTTAAACTAAATGTTCTATTTTGCAGTAATTTGATTTAATTAACAAGTGATTTTGGATTTAGCAATTGATTTAGTATCGGCATAATTCGTGCCAGCAGACGCGGTTATACGATTGATACAAGTGAATATTATTGGTTAAAACAGTTGTTTATATTTTTAGGGTTAAAATATAAATTTGTAAGGTGAAATGTTAAAATTGATTTATAGCTCTTTTGATGAATCTGTGAAATTTAAATAATAAACTAGGATTAGATACCCTATTATTTTAAATGTTAATTATATTTACCAGGGTACTATTAGTTAAGGTCTTTAAACCCAAAGAATTTGGCGGTATCTCATTCCATCCAGAGGAAACTACCCCATGATTGATAATACACGATTTACTCTACTTGATTTATTTGTTTGTATATCTCCGTTATCAGAGAATCTATTTAGAGTTATAATTCTCAAAATTTATAATTATAAAATATTTCAGGTCAAGGTGCAGCTTATAGTTATGAGGAGGTGGGTTACAATAGATTTGATGGTGAAAAACTGTTAATGAAGGAGGATTTGATAGTAATTTAATTTATTTAATTTAACTGATATTGGCTCTGAGGTGTGTACACATCGCCCGTCGCTCTCATTATTGATTATTCTATTTTATTGTTTTAATTTAGCTTCAATTTAGATGAGATAAGTCGTAACATAGTAGATGTACTGGAAAGTGTATCTAGTAAGAGTTTCAAGATATAACTTATTAGTAAAGTGTTTCATTTACACTGAAAATTTTTCTGTGCAAATCAGGATATCTTGATTATTTATTTTATTATATTTATTTTTTGTTTATTTAATTATTTAATAAAAATAATTTTGTCGAATTTTGTTTTAGTATATTTTGTAGAATTGATTTTTTATATTATAGTTTATTGGTAATGTAATTGCTTTATGAAATATTATTTTAAATTTTTAAAAGTAGTTTTTATTTATTGTACCTTTTGTATCAGGGTTTATCAAAATTTTAGTATTTATTTTACTTGTCTCGATTTGGGTTGATTTATAAATAATTTATAGTTAATGTATCATAATTATTATTAAATTATTTATAGAAATGAGTTGTTAATCGTTTCCCAAGATATATAGTTTCTTAAGATAAATTTAATTTTTTTAAGTTAATTGTTTTTATTTAATTGTTTAAGTATAAATATTAACTTATTTATTCTTTAAGGGATAAGCTTTGAAGTTAATAACCTATAATTTGTTTTATAAAATATAATAGTAAGCTTTAAACCAGCTATCTTTTAGATTACGTTTTAGTTCATTATTTTTTATTTTGATTTTTTAATTATTTTAGGTTTTTTATTAAGATTATTTATTTAATTTTAAAATTTTTGTAATAATGATAGAATTAGTATATTTATTTGTATATAATTTTTACCTTGTGAATTTATTATAAGGAACTAGGCAAAATTGATTTCCGCCTGTTTATCAAAAACATGTCCTCTTGAAAATACTTTGAGGTCTGGCCTGCTCACTAAGCAGATTTTTAAAGAGCCGCGGTATTTCGACCGTGCAAAGGTAGATAATCATTAGTCTCTTAATTAGTGGCTGGAATGAATGGCTTGACGAGAAATCAACTGTCTCTTAATAAATTTTTGTATTTAACTTTTGAGTCAAAAGGCTTAAATTTTTCATTAGGACGAGAAGACCCTATAGAGCTTAACATTTTATTTTTATATAGCTTTTTGTTTGTCTTTCTATATTTAATGATGATGTTTTGTTGGGGTGACATGAAGAATAAATAAACTCTTCATTATTATATCATTTATTTATGTTTGTTGTTTTGATCCATAATTTATGATCATAAGATTAAGTTACCTTAGGTATAACAGCGTAATTGTTTTTGAGAGCTCATATCGACAAAGCAGATTGCGACCTCGATGTTGGATTAAGAAAAATTTTGGGTGCAGTAGCCCAGTGATTAGGTCTGTTCGACCTTTAAATTCTTACATGATCTGAGTTCAGACCGGCGTGAGCCAGGTCGGTTTCTATTCTAAGATTATTGATTCATATTAGTACGAAAGGACCATATGGTTGAAATATTTTTTATTTTATTGATTAATATTAATTAAATTACTATTTTGACAGATTAATGTGTTGAATTTAGAATTCATTTATGTAGATTTTTTCTACAAATAGTATTGATACTTTATGATTTATTTATGTTTATTTTGAATTTTCTTTTATTAGTTATTTGTGTTTTAATTAGTGTTGCTTATTTAACTTTATTAGAGTGTAAGGTTGTAGGTTACATCCAAATTCGAAAGGGCCCAAATAGAGTAGGTTTTGTAGGAACTCCTCAGCCCTTTAGTGATGCTATTAAGTTAATTTGTAAGGAGCAGCCAATTCCTATTATATCTAATTATTTACTTTATTATTTTTCTCCTGTTTTTAATTTAATATTTTCCTTGGCTGTTTGAGTAATTTTCCCTTACTTGACTTATATGTGTTCTTTTTCTTATGGATTTTTGTCTTTTTGATGTTGTAGTAGATTAGGTGTTTATACTGTTATAATTGGTGGTTGGTCTTCTAATTCAAATTATTCTTTATTAGGTTCTCTTCGTTCTGTTGCTCAAACAATTTCATATGAAGTTAGTTTGGCTTTAATTTTATTATCTTGAATTATTTTAATTGGTAGTTTTAACATGTTTGATTTTATAAATTACCAGCTTTATTGTTGATTTATTATTATTTGTTTTCCTTTAGCTTTAGCTTGTTTTGCTTCTTGTTTAGCTGAAACTAACCATACTCCTTTTGACTTTGCGAAGGTGAATCTGAGTTAGTTTCCGGTTTTAATATTGAATATGGTGCAGGTGGATTAACTTTAATTTTTTTAGCTGAGTATACAAGAATTGTTTTTATAAGAATATCATTAGCTTTAATTTTTTTAGGTGGTGATTTTTATTCTTTTATATTTTTTATTAAGCTTGCTGTAATGTCCTTTGGGTTTATTTGAGTTCGGGGAACATTACCACGTTTTCGTTATGACAAGTTAATGTACTTAGCTTGAAAAAGTTTTTTGCCTTTATCTTTAAATTTGTTTATTTTCTTTGTCGGTTTAAAGATTTTATTTATTTCATTTATTTAGTGAAATTTTTTAAGAAAAGTTAATAGAAGAGGTAAACTTCTAGTTTTATGTTTTCAAAACATATGCTTTCCCTAAGCTAATTAACTTATTATTCCTTAATTAGTTTATCTCATGTGTTTGCAATATGTACATTAATTAAGAAGTATGTAAAGTAGATTATTGTTAAGATTTGTCCTGTTATAATGTAAGGTTCTTCAACAGGTCGTTTACCAATTCATGTTAATAAGCATACAACAACTACTATAATTCAGAATAAAATTTGATTAAGGGGATAGAATTGAATACCTCGAAATGGTGTTTTATTATAAAATGGTAAAATTAGTAAGATGCTAATTGATAAGAATAGTGCAATAACACCCCCTACCTTATTAGGGATTGATCGTAGAATTGCATATGCAAATAAGAAATATCATTCTGGTTGGATATGGACGGGAGTTGCTAATGGGTTAGCAGGTACAAAATTATCTGGATCCCCTAGAAGGTAAGGATTCATCAAGCATAATATAATTAATAATGATGTTATTAATACAAATGTAATAGAGTCCTTGAAAGTAAAGTATGGGTGAAATGGGATTTTTTCAATATCTCCATGTAGTCCTAAAGGGTTATTAGATCCTGTTTGGTGGAGGAAAAATAAATGAATTGCTGCCATTGCAGCAATAATAAACGGTAGTACAAAATGGAATGTAAAGAATCGGTTTAATGTTGCATTATCAACAGCAAACCCTCCTCATACCCATTGAACTAAATCTGTTCCTAAATATGGAATTGCTGATAATAAATTAGTAGTTACTGTCGCACCTCAGAATGATGTTTGACCTCAAGATAAAACGTATCCTATAAATGCGGTTTCTATAACTAAGAATAGAATTACTGTACCAATTATTCAGGTGTGCATGTATATGTAGGATTCGTAGTAAATTCCTCGTCCTACATGTAAATAAATACAAATAAAAAATATAGAAGCTCCATTTGCGTGTAAGGTTCGAATAATTCAACCATTATTTACGTCTCGGCAGATGTGAACTACACTACTAAACGCTATTTCAATATTTGATGTATAATGTATAGCTAAAAATAGTCTGGTTACAATTTGAATTACTAAACATAGTCCTAGTAGGGACCCAAAATTTCATCAAAATGAAATATTTGTTGGTGCAGGTAAATCAACTAACGAGTTATTAATGATTTTAATTAAAGGATGTCTTAATCGTAAGGGTTTATTCATTAGTAAATTATCTTATTTTACGAATAGGCCCCTGGTTAAAATTGGTGATTTTAACAACTGCTAATAGTGCCAAAAATAAATAAATTATTATTATTGTAATAATAAATGTTGGTCTATTATATAGTTTTTTAAAGATATTATTATTTCTTGATAATTGATTGAATTATCAATATTTATAGTTTCAGTATTTTTGAAAAAGTCTATAAATATTGTTATATCTAGAATAATTAATATTAATATAATAAATACTCATATAGTTAAGGTAATAATTGTTGTAATTGATTTAGGTTGAAATATTTCGTTTGATGCAATTCTCGTAATATAAATAAATAGAACTAATATACCACTACGAAACGTCAAAAATAAAATATATGATAACCAATATCTTTCCATTATTGTTCCTGTTATTAGCCCAACTAAAAAAGTTTGTAGGATAATGAAAAGCATTATTGATATTGGGTGTCTTAATTTAATAAAATTAATATTTATTACGTTTGATAGTGATATAATTATTATTTTGATCATTTCAGGGGTTAGTTTATTAAAATATCGGTTTTGGGGACCGATGATGGAATGCTCTTCCACCTCTGAAGTTTTAAAAGTGGGGGCTGAACTTATTTCCGGTTTACAAGACCGGCGTTTTTTTTAAACTATTAAAACTAATGTTTATATTCTCTGTCTTTACTTCTTTATTGATTTATTTTGCTGGTCTTTATGTTTTTTCCTCTAAACGTAAGCATTTATTAATGGTTCTTTTGAGATTAGAATATATTGTTCTTTCTTTATTTATATTAATTTTTGTTTTTCTTATTGAGTTTGATTATGATTATTTTTTCCTGTTATTTTTTTTGTTTTTTCTGTTTGTGAAGGTGGTTTAGGTCTTTCTATTTTAGTTTCAATAATTCGTTCTCATGGGAATGATTTTTTTAATTCTTTTGGTCTGTCTTTATGTTAAAGTATTTATTTATAACTATTTTTTTGATCCTTCTCTGTTTGGTTAATAATTGTTGATGATTGGTTCATTCTTTAATGTTTATGTCTAGTTTTGTTTTTATGGTTTGTGTTTATTCATATGCGGATTTGAATATGATTAGACAATATTTTGGTATTGATTATTTTTCTTTTAGTTTGATTTTGCTTAGTTTTTGAATTTGTTCTTTAATAATTACTGCTAGAGGTTCAGTTTATTTAAGTTCTTATCATTCTAATTTTTTTGTCTTTATAGTCTTAATTTTAATGATTATGCTTTATTGTTCTTTTGCTAGATTGAGTCTTCTTTCTTTTTATATTTTTTTTGAGGCTAGATTAGTTTCTACTTTACTTTTGATTTTAGGTTGAGGTTATCAACCTGAACGTTTACAGGCTGGTGTTTATTTAATTTTTTATACTCTGGTTGCTAGATTGCCTTTATTATTAGTTTTATTTAGGGTTTGTGATTTTTCTAATACTTTGTACTTTCCTTTATTGGTATTTTGGTTCTTTTTATTTTATATTTTATGTGTTTATAATTCTTGCCTTTTTAGTTAAGATGCCGATATTTTTGGTTCATTTATGGCTTCCTAAGGCCCATGTTGAGGCCCCTATTTCAGGTAGAATGATTCTTGCTGGTGTTTTATTAAAGTTAGGTGGTTATGTTATTTTTCGTGTTAAGAAGGTTATTTCTTATTTGGGTTTAAAGTTTAATTATTTTTGATTGTCTTTAGGCTTATCTGGTGGGGCTTTTGTTAGATTTATTTGTTATCGTCAGGTTGATTTAAAGTCTTTAATTGCATATTTTTCTGTTGCTCATATAAGAATAGTTATTGGAGGATTGATGACTATGAATTGATGGGGTTGTATAGGTTCTCTATCTTTAGTGGTTGGTCATGGTATGTGTTCTTCTGGTTTATTTTGTTTATCTAATATTATTTATGAGCGTTTAGGTAGATGAAGATTATTAATTAACAAGGGTACAATTAATTTGATACCAAGAATGGCTTTATGATGATTCCTTTTGAGCTCTTCTAATATAGCTGCTCCTCCTTCTTTAAATTTGGTAGGTGAACTTAGATTATTAAATAGAATTATGTCTTGATCTTCTTTTCGAATTTTTTGCTTTAATTTTTTTGTCTTTTTTTAGAGCTGTTTATACTTTATACATGTATTCTTATTCTCAACATGGTAATTATTATTCTGGTGTTTATACTTGTTCTCTTGGTTATCTTCGTGAATATCATCTTTTACTTTTACATTGATTACCTTTAAATATTCTTTGTTTAAAGGGGGAGTATTTTTTTGTTTAGGTTGCTTAAGTATTTTAATTAAAAATGTTGTTTTGTGGAATCAATGATATGAATTTTATCATCTTAGGCCGTGAATTTGTTTTCTATTTGTTCTTTGAGTTTTTTTTCTTTATTTTTTTCTAGAACTGTAATTTTTATTTTGGGTATTTATTATTTAATAATTGACTATAGAGTTTTTGCTGAATGAGAACTTCTTAATTTAAATGGTTCTATGGTTGTTATGACTTTAATTTTGGATTGAATGTCTCTTATTTTTATGTCTTTTGTTATGTATATTTCTTCTTTGGTTATTTATTATAGAGAGGACTATATATCGGGAGAAAAATTTTTTAAATCGTTTTATTATTATTGTTTTAATATTTATTCTTTCTATAGGTTTTTTAATTATTAGTCCAAATTTGATTAGAATTTTATTAGCATGGGATGGTTTAGGTTTAGTTTCTTATTGTTTAGTTATTTATTACCAAAATGTGAAATCTTATAGTGCGGGTATATTAACTGCACTTTCTAATCGTATTGGTGATGTTGATATTTTAATTTCTATTGCTTGAATATTAAATTTTGGTGGTTGAAATTACATTTATTATTATGATTTTATTTCTAATTCTTTTGAAATAAAGCTTATTACTGTATTAATTGTTTTAGCAGCTATAACTAAAAGAGCTCAAATTCCCTTTTCTTCTTGGCTTCCTGCTGCTATAGCTGCTCCTACTCCTGTTTCTGCTTTGGTTCATTCTTCTACTCTTGTTACTGCTGGGGTTTATTTATTAATTCGTTTCAGACCAATATTAGATACTTATAATTGTGGTTGATTTTTGCTTTTAATTGGTTGTATAACTATATTTATGGCTGGTTTGGGGGCGAATTTTGAATTTGATTTTAAGAAAATTATTGCTCTTTCTACTTTAAGACAACTTGGTTTAATAATAAGAATTTTGGCTATGGGTTACCCCAAACTTGCATTTTTTCATTTATTAGCTCATGCTTTATTTAAGGCTTTAATGTTTATGTGTGCAGGTTCAATAATTCATAATTTAAAGGATTCTCAGGACATTCGTTTTATAGGTTCTATTGTTAATTTTATGCCTTTAACTTCAGTTTGTTTTAATGTTTCTAGTTTGTCTTTGTGTGGTATACCATTTTTCGCTGGTTTTTATTCAAAGGATTTAATTCTTGAAATGGTTTGTTTAAGATGAATTAATTGTTTAAATTTTTCTTTATTTCTTTTCTACTGGCTTAACTGCTTCTTATTCTTTTCGTCTTTTTTATTATTCAATGTCTGGTGATAATAATTTTTATTCTAGATTTTCTTTTGATGATAAGGGTTATTATATTTCGTTTGGTCTTGATTAATTTTTCCTATTCCTCATGTTATTGCTTTGCCCCATTATTTAATGTTTTTAACTATTACTGTAGATGTTTTGGGTGCTTATTTAGGTTATCTTATTTCCAATTTTGATTTTTCTCAAAATTTATTTTCTTTAAGTATACTTTCTTTTGTCAGATTTGCTGGTTCTATGTGGTTTATACCTTTTCTTTCAACTAAGTTTATTAGATATATTCCTTTAAAATTGGGTTATTATTCATCTAAATCATTTGATTATGGTTGGGGTGAATTATTTGGTGGTCAAGGTTTATATAGACTATTTATTTATTTAATTGGTTATATACAAGGTTGATATGATTCTAATCTTAAGATTTATCTTTTAACTTTTATTTTTTGAATGTTTATTTTGGTGGTATTATTTTTCGTTTACTTAAATAGCTTATGATTAGAGCGTAACACTGAAGATGTTAAGGAAGTATTTTTACTTTTAGGTATTTATAAATATACATATATTATTTTTACAGTGAAAATGTAATGTTTTATTTAAACTATATAAATTTTAGAAACGTTAACGGAATTTAACCGCTAATTTAAAAAGTTAGCAGCTTTCATATTGACTTTACATTTCCTTAATTGGAACTCTATAGTTCAATTATATTATTAACAGTAATACGCCTCTGTTTGGCTTCAATTAATAAGAATAAGGGTATTTTATTTACCAACCTTCCATGTCGAAACTGACTGCAATATTTCGCTTCTTATTCTATTTAAGGTTGATTGATTATATCAATACTTTTTGAATGCAACCCAAATGTTATAGTTAACTACAACCCTTTATTCTGCTCATTGTAAGGATCCTTGATTTCATTCATGGTATAGTCCTCCTAGTAATACTATAATAAAAATATTGTTGATATTGTTCAGATTATAATATCTGAAGTATTAAAAATAATTACAATTGGAAGGATTAGTGCGATTTCTACGTCAAAAATTAAGAAAATTACTGCAATTAAGAAGAATCGAAGTGAGAAGGGTATTCGTGCTGATCTTTTTGGGTCAAATCCACACTCAAATGGTGATCTTTTTTCTCGGTCATTAATTAATTTTTTTGATAGTGTTGTTGCAAGGATTATAACAATTATTGGAATAATAAATCTAATAAAAATTCTTGTAGATAAAATTAGGATTGTTTTTCTTGATTAATATCAAGCTTTTTGCTTGGAAGTCAAATGTACTATTTATACTAGAAAAACAATTATCTACCTCATCAATAAATAGAGATGTATAAGAATAATCACACTACGTCTACAAAGTGACAATATCATGCTGCTGCTTCAAATCCAAAGTGGTGTCTTGGTGAGAATTGGTTTATTGAATGTCGAAGTAGACATGTTGATAAGAAGATTGTTCCGATAATTACATGTAGCCCATGGAATTCTGTTGCAACAAAGAATGTTGATCCATAAACTGCGTCTGCAATGGTGAAGGGTGCTTCTCAATACTCATATGCTTGAAGTATAGTGAAGTATAGACCTAGTAATACTGTGAAGAATCGTCCTTGTAATGCTTGAGTATGATTAGATTCTATTAAACTATGATGTGCTCATGTTACTGTTACTCCTGATGCTAAAAGAATAGCTGTATTAAGTAATGGAATTTGTATAGGATTAAAAGGTTGGATTCCTATTGGAGGTCATAATATTCCTAGTTCAATAGTAGGTGCTAGTCTTCTTCTAAAAAATGCTCAGAGAAATGAAACGAAGAATAGTACTTCTGATGCAATAAATATAATTATCCCTCATTGTAATCCAATTGATACAAATCCTGTATGTTGTCCTTGGTATGTTCCTTCTCGTACTACATTACATCATCATTGGATTATAGTTAGTAAGGTAATTCCAAATCCAATTATGAATAAGTTAATGTTAAATAGGTGAAATCATTTTGCTAATCCTGATACTAAAACTATTGCTCGAATTGCTCCTGTTAATGGTCAAGGTCTGTAATCTACTAAGTGGAATGGGTGGTTTGAGTGAGTTGTTAACATAGGTTTAGTATACTCCTCTAGAGTATAAAGTTCTTAAAATTGAGAAAACATAAGCTTGAATTATTGCTACTGCTGATTCTAGAATTAATAGAAGTATTTGTCCAATAATTAATAGTGAAATTAAGTTTATTGCTATAGATGGTCCTGTATTTCCTAGTAATGTTAATAGTAAGTGTCCTGCAATTATATTTGCTGCTAGTCGTAGTGCTAATGTACCCGGTCGAATGACATTTCTAATTGTTTCAATTAATACTATAAATGATATTAATGCAGGCGGTGTTCCTTGAGGAACAAGGTGTGTAAATATATGATTGGTATGATTAATTCATCCAAATAACATAAATCTTAATCATATAGGTAGAGCGATTGCAAATGTTAATGCTAAATGTCTTGTTCTAGTAAAAATGTAAGGGAATAATCCTATGAAATTATTAAATAGTATTATAATAAAGATTGAAATGAAGGTGAATGTTGTTCCATTAAATGATTTTGTCCTAGTAATGTTTTAAATTCATTGTGTAAGGTTAAGTTTAGTTTATTTTAAATAATATTAATTCGTGATGGTGTAAGTCAAAACATTGATGGGATTAATAATAATCCTAAGAATGTTCTAGTTCAATTTAATGATAAATTGAAGATATTAGTTGATGGGTCAAATGTTGAAAATAAATTTGTTATCATTTTCAATTTAAGTTTTTTATATCAATTGTTCTTTTTTCTGCTCTTTTAATAAGATTTGGTTTAAATGAAAAAAGTTTATTTGATTAAATAAAATTAATGTAGCCGAAAATATAATGAATAGGGAGAATCATATGAGAGGGGATATTTGAGGGATTTGGATTAAATTTCCCCATCAGAAGTAGTCGTTAATTTACTATTTTTTGGTTTAAGAGACCATTACTTACTTTCAGTCATCTGATGTATTTCAAGGTGTACTAACTGTTTAGTTATTTTAGATTGACACTCTAATGTTATATATTTTAACTAACTCCTTAGAATATCTTAGATAATCACTTGATAAATAAGTTTACTGAAGTTCTTTCAATTACAATTGGTATGAATCTGTGGTTCGCTCCACAGATTTCTGAGCATTGTCCAAAGAACAATCCAGGTCGGTTTATTGTAAATGCTCCTTGGTTTAGTCGACCTGGCGTTGCGTCAGTTTTAACCCCTAATGCAGGTACTGCTCATGGGTGTAGAACGTCTGATGCTCTTGTTAATACTCGTACTTCCGTAGTATTGGTAGAATTGTTCGGTTATCTACATCTAGGAGTCGAAATCCGTCATTTTCTAGGTCTTGTTCTGGTGTTATATAAGTGTCAAATTCTACATCTATAAAGTCTGAATATTCATATCTTCAGTATCATTGTCGTCCAATTGTTTTAATTGTGATTATTGCGTCTACTGAATCATCAAGTAAATATAGTAGTCGTAATGATGGGAGTGCAATGAAAATTAGTGTAACTGCTGGCAGTGCTGTTCAGATTGTTTAAATTAAATGTCCGTGAAGTATGTTTCGGTTTGTATAGGCAATAAATAATATATAACTTAGAGCATAACCTACAACTACTGTAATTAATAATAATACGACTATAGAATGATCATGGAAGAATGATAGTTGCTCCATTAATGGGGAAGCTCCATCTTGAAGGGATAAATTTGATCATGTTGCAATTAATAAATTTTCTAATAAAAGGTCAAACCTTTATTTGTAGAGCTTAAATCTACTGCACTAATCTGCCATATTAGAATCTAGAAATTAATGGTAGTTCTGAGTAGCTGTGTTCTGCAGGCGGGTTATTTTGTAATCATTCTGTTGATCTTCTTATATTAGCTCTAAATATGATGAACCAAAAATATCGGCAACTTAACTAAAAAGGCAAGAATTATAAACACATAAAATATAAAATAATAAGAACCAAAATCAACCAATAAAGGAAAATACAAAGTATTAGAAAAATCATAAACCCTAAATAAAACTAATAATAAAGGCAATCTAGCAACCAGAATATAAAAAATTAAATAAACACCAGCCTGTAATCGTTCAGGTTGATAACCTCAACCTAAAATCAAAAGTAAAGTAGGAACTAATCTAGCCTCAAAAAAAATATAAAAAGAAAGAAGACTCAATCTAGCAAAAGAACAATAAAGCATAATCATTAAAATTAAGACTATAAAGACAAAAAAATAGAATGATAAGAACTTAAATAAACTGAACCTCTAGCAGTAATTATTAAAGAACAAATTAAAAAACTAAGCAAAATCAAACTAAAAGAAAACTAATCAATACCAATATATTATCTAATCATATTCAAATCCGCATATGAATAAACACAAACCATAAAAACAAAACTAGACATAAACATTAAAGAATGAACCAATCATCAACAATTATTAACCAAACAAAGAGGGATCAAAAAAATAGTTATAAATAAATACTTTAACATAAAGATAGACCAAAAGAATTAAAAAAATCATTCCCATGAGAACGAATTATTGAAACTAAAATAGAAAGACCTAAAGCACCTTCACAAACAGAAAAAACCAAAAAAATACCAGGAAAAAATAATCATAATCAAACTCAATAAGAAAAACAATAATTAATATAAATAAAGAAAGAACAATATATTCTAATCTCAAAAGAACCATTAATAAATGCTTACGTTTAGAGGAAAAAACATAAACACCGGCAAAATAAATCAATAAATAAGTAAAGACAGAGAATATAAACATTAGTTTTAATAGTTTAAAAAAAACGCCGGTCTTGTAAACCGGAAATAAGTTCAGCCCCCACTTTTAAAACTTCAGAGGTGGAAAAGCTTTCCATCATCGGTCCCCAAAACCGATATTGTAATAAACTAACCCCTGAAATGATCAAAATAATAATTATATCACTATCAAACGTAATAAATATTAATTTTATTAAATTAAGACACCCAATATCAATATTGCTTTTCATTATCCTACAAACTTTTTTAGTCGGGCTAATAACAGGAACAATAATGGAAAGATATTGATTATCATATATTTTATTTTTAACGTTTCTTGGTGGTATATTAGTTCTATTTATTTATATTACGAGAATTGCATCAAACGAAATATTTCAACCTAAATCAATTACGATAATTATTACCTTAACTATATGAGTATTTATTATATCAATATTAATTATTCTAGATATAACAATATTTATAGACTTTTTCAAAAATACTGAAACTATAAATATTGATAACTCAGTCAATTATCAAGAAATAACAGTATCTTTCGAAAAACTATATAATAGACCAACATTTATTATTACAATAATAATAATAATTTATTTATTTTTGGGACTATTAGCAGTTGTTAAAATCACCAATATTAACCAGGGGCCTATTCGTAAAATAAGGTAATTTACTAATGAATAACCCCTTACGATTAAGACATCCTTTAATTAAAATCATTAATAACTCTTTAGTTGATTTACCTGCACCAACAAATATTTCATTTTGATGAAATTTTGGGTCCCTACTAGGACTATGCTTAGTAATTCAAATTGTAACCGGACTATTTTTAGCTATACATTATACAACAAATATTGAAATAGCGTTTAGTAGCGTAGTTCACATCTGCCGAGACGTGAATAATGGTTGAATTATTCGAACCTTACACGCAAATGGAGCTTCTATATTTTTTATTTGTATTTATTTACATGTAGGACGAGGAATTTACTACGAATCCTACATATACATGCACACCTGAATAATTGGTACAGTAATTCTATTCTTAGTTATAGAAACCGCATTTATAGGATACGTTTTATCTTGAGGTCAAATATCATTCTGAGGTGCGACAGTAACTACTAATTTATTATCAGCAATTCCATATTTAGGAACAGATTTAGTTCAATGGGTATGAGGAGGGTTTGCTGTTGATAATGCAACATTAAACCGATTCTTTACATTCCATTTTGTACTACCGTTTATTATTGCTGCCATGGCAGCAATTCATTTATTTTTCCTCCACCAAACAGGGTCTAATAACACTTTAGGACTAAATGGAGATATTGAAAAAATCCCGTTTCACCCATACTTTACTTTCAAGGACTCTATTACATTTGTATTAATAACATCATTATAAATCATATTATGCTTGATGAATCCTTACCTTCTAGGGGATCCAGATAATTTTGTACCTGCTAACCCATTAGTAACTCCCGTCCATATCCAACCAGAATGATATTTCTTATTTGCATATGCAATTCTACGATCAATCCCTAATAAGGTAGGGGGTGTTATTGCACTATTCTTATCAATTAGAATCTTAATAATTTTACCATTTTATAATAAAACACCATTTTGAGGTATTCAATTCTATCCTATTAATCAAATTTTATTCTGAATTATAGTAGTTGTTGTATGCTTATTAACATGAATTGGTAAACGACCTGTTGAAGAACCTTACATTATAACAGGACAAATCTTAACAATTATCTACTTTACATACTTCTTAATTAATGTACATATTGCAAACGCATGAGATAAACTAATTAAGGAATAAAAAGTTAATTCGCTTAGGAAAAGCATATGTTTTGAAAATATAAAACTAGAAGTTTAACTCTTCTATTAACTTTTCTTAAAAAATTTCACTAAATAAATGAAATAAATAAAATCTTTAAACCGACAAAGAAAATAAACAAATTTAAAGATAAAGGCAAAAAACTTTTTCAAGCTAAGTACAGTAACTTATCATAACGAAAACGTGGTAATGTTCCCCGAACTCAAATAAACCCAAAGGACATTACAGCAAGCTTAATAAAAAATATAAAAGAATCAAAATTACCACCTAATAAAATTAAAGCTAATAATATTCTTATAAAAACAATTCTTGTATACTCAGCTAAAAAAATTAAAGTAAATCCACCTGCACCATATTCAATATTAAAACCGGAAACTAACTCAGATTCACCTTCGGCAAAGTCAAAAGGAGTACAGTTAGTTTCAGCTAAACAAGAAGCAAAACAAGCTAAAGCTAAAGGAAAAGAAATAATAATAAATCAACAATAAAGCTGGTAATTTATAAAATCAAACATGTTAAAACTACCAATTTAAATAATTAAAGATAATAAAATTAAAGCCAAACTAACTTCATATGAAATTGTTTGAGCAACAGAACGAAGAGAACCTAATAAAGAATAATTTGAATTAGAAGACCAACCAGCAATTATAACAGTATAAACACCTAATCTACTACAACATCAAAAAAACAAAAATCCATAAGAAAAAGAACACACATAAGTCAAGCAAGGGAAAATTACTCAAACAGCCAAGGAAATTATTAAATTAAAAACAGGAGAAAAATAATAAAGTAAATAATTAGATATAATAGGAATTGGCTGCTCCTTACAAATTAACTTAATAGCATCACTAAAGGGCTGAGGAATTCCTACAAAACCTACTTTATTTGGGCCCTTTCGAATTTGGATGTAACCTAAAACCTTACGCTCTAATAAAGTTAAAAAAGCAACACTAATTAAAACACAAATAACTAATAAAAGAAAATTCAAAATAAACATAAATAAATCATAAAGTATCAATACTATTTGTAGAAAAAATCTACATAAATGAATTCTAAATTCAACACATTAATCTGTCAAAATAGTAATTTAATTAATATTAATCAATAAAATAAAAAATATTTTAACCATATGGTCCTTTCGTACTAATATGAATCAATAATCTTAGGATAGTAGCATGTAGGTAGCATGTAGGTACCACCATTGAACAATTACAAGCCCATTTTTAAAACTTTCCAATAACACCTCGTATGTCGTAGTCACTTGATCGGAGTAGGTGGATTGAATAGAGTTTAGAGTTTGTCGGAATAGGGCGATTTATGAACTTTTACCACGTTGCGTGTACACTCCCAGATAGAACTTTGGAGGCTAGATCTTCCCACACAGTTTTCCAGTAGTACTATGACCGTTCAACACTCTTTTACTCCCGACTGGAGACCCACGAAGTGTGGTAGCGATGTCGTTGACTCTGTTCACTTTCAGGTCACCATGTAGAAGGTAGCTGGTGTCGAGGTAAAACCGACGCGGGAAGTTCAGCATATAGGGGTTGCTACTGATTTGGACTGGGGCATCGGGTGATTTTGGCTGGAATTTATGAAATAATGTTGCTGTTGGACTGCAAGAACCTTTTTCAGACATGGCTTTGGTACGTTTGATGAAACGCACTGCGCATTTGGCATGTAAGTCTATTAACCCCAGCCCTCCAGCTTGGATCAGGGTGCAAGTTTGAGCAGAAACTTTGAAGATGTTCCCCCTCCACGGCATCCAAGACATGTTCTGCTTAATCGCACACGCAGTTTGTTTGGACACTGGCAGTACTTGAGCCTGATACCAGGCCATCACTATGGTATAGGTGTTCATGATCTCCACCCTTTCGTGAAGTTCCAATGTTGTGACAGAGTGTATTCCGGCTACCGCACTGATTTTATGCAGCGTGGTACGCCACTTGAGCGCCTCCATTCTCCGCGGGTTATCCGTCATTACCACTCCGAGGACTTGGTGCTGTGTCCGGGCACAGAACCAGTTCCGCTGAATATACCACCCGCGACGTGTGAGGGGGAGTAACTCTGTCTTTGTAGGACTTACCATCGCTCCTGTTGCCTTCTCAAACTGGTGGATTATAGTGTATAGCCTGTCTATGTCTGCTAGCTGTTCCACGAAAACGGCGAGGTCATCGGCATATTCCCTGCAAATCAACTGGTCGTTGCTTATCGTGATCCTCTGGCATTCGTGGAATATATGTCGGAGAAGCGGATTTAATGCTATGGCGTACAAAGGCATCGACAGTGGGCATCCTCGCCCTATTGACCTAAGATCAGGATTTTGTCACTAGGGCAGCCATTGACGATGACTCTCGCAATGACATTCCCAAACATATTCTGAATAACGGTCATGAACTTCATCCCAAATCCCAGTCCGGTCATTACCTTCATCAGATAAGAGTGATTAATTCTGTCAAACGAATTTTGAATGTCGGTAAGTAAGATCGCTGCGTTTCTCATCCTTTCACTTTTGACATATTCGATACAGTGTCTGTATGCCAGAACAGCCTCGAATGTATTTTCATCCCTATTGCCCACGTTTGGTGTTGACTGACAAACTTTGGCAGTACATGCTTCAAACTACTGGCGACACACCGCACCATTATTTTATGGTCGCTGTTGAGCAATGCGATTGGTCGTAGACTGTTAATGTTCAGCGTCGCCTTTGACTGTGGAACGAGCGTAATGCAGCCTTCCTCAAATGTTGGTGGTATTTCGATTCCATTCTGGACTTCATTGGCAACGTGGATGACAGTGTCACTTAAGGTGTTAAAATATTTAGCATCAAGTCCTGAAGGCTTTCCCTGGGACTCCCTTTGATTGCATCCTCCAGGTCGACGTGTGTAGAAATCTCGTTGATGTGTAATAGGCGAGCCCTCGTTAAAACATGGGGAACGTTTTGCAGAACAGTTGCTAACGCTTCGGAGGTTACGTCGGTGGCGCGAAAAAGAAGTTCAAAAGAAGTTCAAAATAAGTGCAAATTTCTCGCCGCATCTCCTTCATTTCACGGGTTTTCCGACCGTCCATTTTCCTTCAGTCTTTTATGTATAACTTTTCGCGACGCCTGCGTTTACCGTACAAATGATATATGGAGAGCAACTCCCCATGTACAGCACAAACGGGTTGACCGCTAGTGACTGTAACCACTCCTCGCGGACCTCACGTCGTTTAAAATCTGAGATTTAAATCCCTTAAAAACCAGAAGTAGATAGGTTTGTCCCGCAACCTGCTGAACTAGAACTTGTAAACGGCTCCGATAAAACTGAACTGTTGTCCTGCGCAAGTGAGCTTTCTGACGACTGTAACTGATCAGAAACATTCGATGGTAGACATGGCTGCTGTGACCCACCATTCAAGTCTACACGTCGCACAGTGCTGCTCATGGAGTAATCTTTTCCACGTGACGTTAAACTCTTCAGCTAAAATGACGTCGTTCAAAAGACTACAATAAGCTTCCAGGTGATTTTGCGACATGGGGGCCGATCACGAGGCAACGTTATTTGGCAAAAGTAACTGCAATGACCCGAGAAGATGACTGGTATGATTTCTGTGGCGAAGTGTAGGCGAGAATTACATCCAGTCTAGCCGACTATGGCCTATGTTGTAAAAATAGGTATAGTGGCTTATGTCTGGATTCAAGATAAGCCACATATCTTTAGGCCGGAAAATGTCGACTAGAGCACAACGCTCGGTAGATCGGTTTGGCTGTGGCATTTGATTGATATCACTGAACACTGCATTAAAATCACCACTGATGACAATTTGGTCATCGTTGCGGTGCAAAAGTTGACAAAGTTCTTGAGTACAAAAGTACCTTCATACCTGCCTATCGTCAGTCGGGGCGTAAAATTTTACACGGACAATGTTGTTTATTGTGCAAGCAGTCACGTGGTCTTTAAGCAAGAATTCAACGTATTTGACATGAATATCTAGCCATGTTTAAATAGCACTGCCTGTCTCCATTCACGGGTCTACATTTGCAATAACAGTAAAATCAGTGATAAAATCATGGGCCTTACGGGTCATTCCTTGGAGGAATGCTGCGTGACACTCATTGTCCCGTAACAACTTCTAGGATTGTATAATTAAAGAAACCATTGAAATAAAAATCATCGACAACACTCAAAATAGGGACGGTGGCCTGCAGCTCAGCACGGCGTGCGATCCAGCGATCGCGCTGTTGTAGCGGGCGCGTCAAATGCCGAGTCAACTTATACCCGTATACGTCGATGTTGCGGGCACCAGTGAAGTCACAACCAGCAGTCATTGTGTATAAGGGGCTTACCAGGAGCCCACTCGCTGTCATGTCACTTGACATTGGGCAAGGAGAGCTTGACCGAAAACCCATGTAATGTTAATTACTTGACCAGGCTGGAAACCTGAGAACTTTTTATTCATGTAATATGTGAGTTAATGTACTCTTTGCATACCTCGATGCTCGATGCTGGCAGGCGCAAGCACACGCAACATGTGTTTAGCGCAAACGCCTAAGGCTGACTGCTCGGTACAGAAGCAGTTACATGTGAGCTTCCAAACATGTACAAACACTTTTAAATAGGATTATCAATGAATAATTTTATCTTCTAAAACCTGTGTTTATTTATTCAGCTCTCACTGTACATATCTTCATATTTAAGAAACTGTTGCTAAGAGTAACATGCATTAATATGTACTGATTTGGTGCATCGCTCCTGCTACATTACCTGGTGGCTGGCCAGTCCCAAAGCACAGACCATTAAAGCAACAGACGCCAGCGGCACAACGTGTATCAGCAAGCAGCGCACGACACACGACAGCAACTTCACGTATGCATATCATTAATTCCACATAAAGAAAGGACACCTAAGCTATTAATGTAATATTATATATGCGAATCATACACGACTACTTCACTTCACATCTGCAACGGAGCGGCGACAGTGTAATAGTACATGTTTTCCCCACACTCTCAGAAAAAGACAGTGATCTATCATCGTAACGTTGTATATACACTGAAGCGCCAAATAAATTGGTATAATCATTCGTATTCAAATATACAGATATATAAACAGGCAGAATACGGCGCTGCTGTCGGCAACACATATATAAGACGAAAAGTGTCTGGCGCAGTAGTTAGATCAATTACTGCTGCTACAATTTCAAGTTATCAATATTTAAGTGAGTTTGAAGGTGATGTTACAGTCGACGCATGAGCGATGGGACACAGCATCTCCGAGGTAGCGATGAAGTGGGGATGTTCCTGTACGACCATTTCATGAGTGTACCGTGACTATCAGGAATCCGGTAAAACATTAAATCTCCGACGTCACTGTGGCCGGAAAAAGATCCTGCAAGAAAGCGACCAACGACAGCTGAAGAGAATCAATCGTTCAACGTGACAGAAGTGCAACCCTTCCGCAAATTGCTGCACATTTCAATGCTGGGCCATTAAAAAGTGTCAGCGTGCAAACCATTCAACGAAACATCATCGAATGGGCATTCGGAGCCGAAGGCCCACTCGTGTGCCCCTTGGTGACTACACGACACAAAGCTTTACGCTTCGCCTGGGCCCATCAACACCGACACTTGACTGTTGATTACTAGAAACATGTTGCCTGGTTGGACAATTCTCGTTTCAAATTATATCGAATGGATGGACGTGGACGGGTATGGAGACAACCTCATGAATCCATGGACTCTCTATGTCAGCAGGAGATTGTTCAAGCTTGTGGAGGGTCTGTAACGGTGTGGAGCGCGTGCAGTTGAAGTGATATGGGACCCCTGATACGTCTAGATACTAATATGACAGGTGACACGTACGTACGTATCCTGTCTGATCACCTGCATCCATTCATGCCCATTGCGCATTCCTACGGACTTCAGCAATTCCAGCAGGGCAATGCGACACCGCACACGTCCAGAATTGCTACAGGGTAGCCCCAGGAATACTCTTCTGACTTTAAAGACTTTCACTGGTCACCATACTCCCCAGAATTGAACATTATTGAGTATATCTGGGATGCCTTGCAACGTGCTGTTCAGAAGAGGTCTGCACCCCCTCGTTCTATTACAGATTTATGGAAAGCCCTGCAGGATTCACGGTATCAGTTTCCTCCAGCACTACTTTAGGCATCAGTCGAGGCAACGCCAAGTCGTGTTGCGGCACTCCCGCGAGCTCGATGAGGCCATACACGATGCTAGGCAGGTGTACCAGTTTCTTTGGCTCTTCAGTGTCGTACTGATGTGTGATGTGACAACTTCTATTCGCATGTGAAAGTAAGCGTTGCTGGTGATATATTATGTGTTTCGCCCACACACAGAGAATACTGCATGTTCCGTCAGTGTAATTTTATATCTGTTTATTATGCATGCCCACCAAGCGATGGTGGTGAAACATTACATGCTTTTCAGAGACACACTGCTAATAGGCACAAGTTGGCAGTTGCATCACCATCACTGTCCTGACAGTGATTTGGGACTGGCAATAGCGTAATATTATTTGCTTATTACACACATTTATACCTGTACATAATTCCTATCGCAAGACTAGGCAGAAGCAGGTAGTTGCATCATCAGAAGCTTGAAAAGGAATGCTGCTGCCCTCTATAAAGAAACGGCGTGAATGGTTTCTGCCTACTTCAGTTCGATCATCATTAATGACTACAGTTGGAATATGAAGAGTCAGTCTGACAATGCTAATGGTGATGTTATGGGTTAGTGTCCTTATTTAACAGGTGATGGTGACAAACCATCACCCGTCTTTGACAATGAAACTCTGGTTTTGTTGAGAAAGATTTCCAAGAATGTAAATGATGTTACGGCACATAATTGTAATGGGTAGAAATAAGAAAAAAATTTGAAACTCTTTCGCATTGTCACAAGCCAACCCAAGTCATGTCAGAGACAGAGGAATTGACACAGCAATTGACAGCCTGGTAAGAAATATAGAAAAATAAGGAGGACACATGCGGCCACTACGAACCGAGCATTACGTCATAGCCTCACGCCAGCTCCATTAAAATATCCCAGCTCTCCAGATCTCGTCATTTGTTGATCATTGGGCTCTATGGCATTCACAGTAATAGTATTCGATTTCATGATCATGATACTGTAGTGAATCTATGTCCTAGACCCTCCAGTACAGTCTATGAACTAGCCAAAGATGTATTCCAGACAAAGGTCTTCACCTGAAGAACTTAATGCTGCTCTCTGCCTACCAATTATTATTATTATTATTAT
Organism: Schistocerca cancellata; assembly: GCF_023864275.1. Taxonomy (NCBI): domain Eukaryota; kingdom Metazoa; phylum Arthropoda; class Insecta; order Orthoptera; family Acrididae; genus Schistocerca; species Schistocerca cancellata. The sequence goes on from NC_064629.1 coordinate 267,148,493, forward strand.
TATTATTGTAATTTACCATTGCATAGAGTGATTAGGGTGGACTTGTCTTATTTTTTAGATGAACGTAATTTAAAAAAAAACCACAAATGTGAAAGCTTTATTTAGCAAAAAAAGTATTGAATTATATTTTAACATGGTGAATAAAAGAGTATGATGAGTGACTAAAATTACTTATTGCCATTGTTCAACCACCACATAAGTATGATAAATTAGTGTTATTGATAGATGTATATGTCTATTGCGTTTGTGTGTGTGTGTGTGCGCGCGCGCGCGCGCGTGTGTGTGTGTGTGTGTGTGTGTGTGTGTACGAGTGCGAGTGAGTGAGTGGTAGAGAGAGAGAGAGATACTTATCAATCTCATTTCTTCCTTTGCAGAAGTGTTGCAGCAGTCTCGATGTGGATTTTCCTCACTGCAGCTGGACCTGATGACGATGATGTGCTCATCATCATTTCCTCAACCTGGGCTGTGGAACTGTCAGCCACATAAGTCGCAGCCCAGGTCTTCACACTGTGGGCATCATGTGCGGAATCGTCATTCCAGTTCAGACCTATGATGTGCTGATCGCCACCTCAGACTAGGCCATGAAACTGGTAGCCTCAAACACTGCATGCTGTAGCCTTGTCACCATGGGTTGAGTCCTCACACTCATTGTGGTCATTGCTTGCAACCCCATAACCAGAACTGCAAACACTGCACCTGAAGTCATCGCCCCACCTTGGACAATCACATTTGTCATGGTCACTACATGCAACCCTGTCACCCCTGCCTAAGGCATCCTGTCTGCTGTGCTCACTTTTCAATCTATCAGCATGGCAACATCCTGGGTCTAGCAGTAACAACTGTCATTCAGCCTGCTCTGTTATGGATTACCACATATATCATGCAACCATATGCACTACTCTGTGGTTGCTGGTGCTTTCTCGAACAGAACCTTGTAATCCCACATTGAAATCACTTAAGTGAGGTATCAAGATCCTCTACATGCATACTGAACAGTACTGCTGAGGATGCCGTAATAATTAATAACCTGTGGTATCCTGCCATCAGGTGCAATGCAGTTCAGGACTGTGAGGTGACTCACCCGCCAAACAAAGCAGTAATGCTCAGGAGGAAAGCATTGTCAAAATTTGGGGGAAGGATGGAATGATATCAGAACATGTGTCATTGCAAAACAGTATGGAACTTTTATCAAGGATGTCATAATGAAGGGTTCTTTCTGATATGCAGGTGAGAGGGTATGATACGGCACTCTGTGGGGTACTCCACCTTTATGTGCTGTCACATTTTTGTGATACAGTTAAGGAGGGGGGGGGGAACAGTTTCATCTCTCTTCTCGATGGTATTGTCGGTAAAAAAAGGCATGCATTAATCTGCAGAATCCCAAAAAGGGCGATGGATATTGCTCTGAATGGTCGCTCCTAGCTTGCAACTGAATCTACCTAAAACACGTGGATCTTATGGATATGAAACAACTTATGTTCGCAAATATTATAACTTCAAAGGCACCTCATTCTCCATCACAAATCCAGACCGACGAAAATTCTAAATGCAGAAACCAGATCACGGTATTCATGTCTAAGACTTGGTTGCAGGTGTGAAAAAAGCGAGCGAGGAGATGTAAAACATAATGTGGTTGGGGCACTCTACCTTTCCAAAGTAGCCAGTCCGCTACCAAGTCATGTAGCGTTACTGTTATTTTCCAAAGGTGAGAAGCACCACTATGTCGGGATCAAAAACATGTTCTGCCAATTTTACCCCCAACTGTCGAAATATAATGGGGCAAGGCATAGAAGCATAGAAGCCTCAGCTCTTTCACTGAGTGTGAGTATTTACATAGATACCTTATTTACTGCTCAAACCAGGAGCTGGTACATGTGAAAACGTGCTTTGTGGATAAAAGTTCTTGAAGTTTAAGATGCTCACCACTAGGAATGCTGACCCTTCGTTGTATACAATGACTCTGAGTGCTTACTAGTTCCTGTGGCACTATGTGAAAGTCATCCCGATGACTGTGACACCACATTCACAGAATGCATGTTCCTTATGTGGCAGCATACTTAGTCGTATGCTCATATGACTCCAATCTCAGGAAATTTTAATTATACATAATTGATAATCCTGAGAATTTGTTGCTCCCTTAGCCTAAAAACCTTGCATTGAGTGATGATGTTGCTTATAACAACAGAATTTCAATGACCTAGTCACAGGAGAATGATATCTTCTATGAACAGGCAGCTGAACGTCGTATTCGTGTTTTTCCATTGGGTATAAAAGTTCATCTAATGAGGAAGTTCCATTTTGCAGCTCACAATGCATGAAACTTTAAATATAATCTACCATGAAACATATTCATCTTTTTCCTTAATTTGAGTGGGTATGATGCATACCTTCTTGTTCAGCATTTGGGTGCTTTTGGATTGAAGGGTGCTAAGGTTAATGTCATACCAGAGAATGTAGGAAACTACATTTCATTATCCAAGTGAATTACACTGTGTATAATGCTCCACTTCCTGAATTCATTAAGATTCATGCACACGCTTCTTCTGAAACTTGCCAAAGAAATGCATCAGGATGATATGCATATCATGAGAGCCACATAGCCTGATGATGTGAAGTTTCAGCTTGTGATAAAGAAAGGGATCTATCCTTACAAATATTCAGTGTGAAGACTCCACACAAACTACATAGATTGATATAACTCCATTCACCAGCAAACTTGAAAGTACTGCTATAACTGATGCAGAGTACACACAGGAAGTGAACGTTTGGCCATAGTTCTACACCTTTCATTTAGATGGATATAGTAAATTGTACAGATGTGCACTTGGTTGCAGACACTTCTGAGAAATTCTGGAATGTACAGATGAGTACATACTTTCTGGAGCCTGCATTCTGTTATATTGCACCAGGGCTATTATGTGACACAATGTGAGAAAATACATGTAACATCGAATTGTTAACTGACCCTGGTATGTTGCTTTTTATCAACATGGGATTGCGAGGCCTGCCAGTGTGTGCACAGATATCAAAAGGCAAACAATCTGCGAGTGAGTGAGGAGAGCTACAGGCCATGTGATGATTCAAGTTAAGTCCTTTACTTGGATGTTTAACAATGTCTACAGGTACGCCATAGAACTAACTCTGCTGCTGTGTGGTTCTGATGGCTGTTGAAAGAGAAAATCGGCAGGCTGGAAAGAAGCACACATCAAATTCAGTTATTCACATACATACGCAGATAAACAGAAATATGTCAAAAGTTTCATTCAACACACACACACACACACACACACACACAGGCATATATGTACAAACAGTGTGCGGTGTCAATCATATTTGAGCAAATAGTGTGAGAAATGAAGGATTCCCATCCCATCCACATATACAACATGGTGTGACAGCTACACTCAAGTATGTACCTCATGATGCTGCAATCGAAAGACTACTTGGCACACCGTATGCTGAAATGCACCACCACTGTGCAGGCACTCCTTGTAATCCTCAATAGTGAGAGCCTGTGAGACTAAACATTGCACATCCCTAGGCCGCATTTGGATGGCGCCTGCATCTATATAGGATACATACGGTTTTGATCAGAGCTCCATAAATATATGTGATATATCCCGTGACATGCAGAGCGACTGCCTGCTGCGTCCAGAGCACCTAGTTCTGCGAAATGGTTTCAACCCAATCTGAAGACAATCCTGGCAAATTAGCAGAGGTTCAGAAACCCCAAGCAATGTCTCAGTTTCTGGATGAGACTTATTACAACCATCCACGGCATGTCCTTCAACCAGCATCCTTGGTTGAAGGAGTATGTTGATGTTAATAATAGAAAGAGGGCTACCGCAATGTGTGATTTTGGAAAGGATTTTTATAAATTAATGAAGTTAATTTAGTTTACCATTGGGATGCCCATTGTAGTGTATCATCAGGCCAAATTCTAAGTGGGCCACTATCTCCAATGAAACACAAGTCATTATGGAGATGGCTAAGGTTTCAATGGATTTACAATGCCTGTCTGCATCACTATATGTACACTGGGCCTCTCCAAACTCCACATCTACCGCTCCACTATGAGTTCGCAAAATCCAAATTCGTTTATGTCAAGTTACTTTGTATGTGTACATACAGCTTCATCTACTGGGCGAAAGGCTACAATGCACAAGAAGTAGTTAGCTACAATCTCGAGGAATTCGATACGTCTGGATAGATGGCTGATAAGACTTATGGCTTAACATCTCAGAAGAAGAAGTGTATTGGCCTGATGAAAGAAGAGGTGAATTTCTGGCAGACTGTGCAGTTTGTGTGACTCAGACCCACAATGCATTCATCCGATATACATGCACGTGACACCCAAAGGTGGGCTAGGGATGTGCATCGTGTGGCCTCACAGTCTCTATGATTGAGGATTTCAAGGAGTGCCTGCATGGTGGTAGTGCACCTCCGCATATGGTGCGCCAAGTAGTCTTTGACATTATACTCTCTTCAAAAGTGGTTATTGGACACATAACTTATATATTTCTGTATATCAAATATACAGACTGCAATTTCTTTTACTCAAGCACATGTGTGCACATTAAAAGTTAAACCTACTCGGAGATGGGCTCGATCCTGGGACACGATTTTAAGAATCATTGTGTGTGGGCCTGCGCCACGAATCCTCAAATATGATCGGGAGGTATTATGTATTACAAACAGCATCCATGATTATTGAATACCATCTGCGTCAGATTGGCCCAAAATTGTATTTTATGTTCGACCAATTTAAGTGTGCATCATGACGGATCGAACGGGTGAGAGCACTTCCACCCTCCTTCAAATGAGAAGAAAGTCATTACCGATTTTCGAACTTCTGTAAGAACATAGCATCCTTTGATCGCTGACAAGAAACCATCATTTGATTTCTGCATACTAACTGAGACCCACCTCAGTATAATGCTGTCCTTCCACATCACCGTTCGTCCCAGAATAAGTGTCGGCTTCTAAATTGAAGTGATTGGTGAACGAAGCATTTAATCCTAATTTTTTTTTTCGATTTCTCCTAATTTTCACACAGTACGAGTGCCACTGAGAAGAAGACAAACGAAAATTTGAATCTTAGGCATGGTATTTTACATTTCACAAGTTATTCAAGTTCTTTGGATCACTGTTCACAAGTTAATGCCTGCTTCTTAGAAAAGGTGTCAGAATTCAATATAAGGTAATACTCGAGAAGTCGGCCCTCTGCCCAATGGCATGGCGAGTACGGGTGGTCTGCTGGCTTGGCTTTTGCTTAGGAAGTGAGAAGTCTTGAAATCGATGCACACCAGCGACAAAAATTTTCAGTCGCACCAAAAGGCATCATTCACCTCTGGCAATACCAACTGAAGAAAGACGAGCCCGGACATATTCAGAAGTCTCGTCAAACATGATGTACTCCCACTACTGACTAGCGTCAAAATGGATTAGATTAGACCGTCGCACAGGCAGATGTCATGGCAGTTTAAAATTCCTTAAATTATTTACTCACAAAATGTAACTTTGTGCGATTACTGAAAAATAAGGAATTGAATCATCATTATACGATCGCATACGATGGCTTCGAGAAACTGAACTACTGCAACACTGTCCTCTGTTGCACATATTTCTTTTCTTAATAGTCAGATTGTTTCATAGTTGTGAAACAAGACTATGAATCACAAGAATAATTTCATCGTATTGTTTGTGGTAGTCATTCTCGTTAAAATTTTATATGCGTTTCTTTTTGTGAGAGGAAAATACATAATGAAATTAGAGAACAATGTGAAAAAAACAGAACTCGAGACGTCTGTTTGCTGACCAGGGGTATGTCAACTGCTGAGGGTTGATAGAGAAGCTTATGTTTTGGCACTGCTCTTTTCTGTGATTTTTCGTTTCAAATAATCGTATATATTAACATTAGGCCCCAATAAGTTATCGTACGCTGATCATTAATTATTTTAGGAAGATAGCGACTTTTGATTGTTAAGCTGCAGCTGCGAAGGGTCACAGTCCATTGTCGAAATTCTTCGCTTTGGGTACTAAACAAGAAATGGACTTGAGTTAGCCACTCTTATTCGAGTAACTACAAAATTCGTTTCTCTATTACGTATTCACTTAAGACATGCTGTTAATCAAATTAAAAGCCACTGCATTCTGCAACTCAGTGGTTTATTTTTCTTTGAGTACTGTTAGAATTCTTTTCGAGATCGATCCACGACGCCCGGTAACATTTTACATCAACAACGCACGTATTGAGGGAAATGTCGTTTGTGGTAACACAGCCATTTTATATTTGTTCAATTTATATTAGTATTTTACTTGCAGTCTCAACCGAAAATGTTAAAACCAGTGGAGACGACAACTGCAATGAAATTTTCACTTTCGGGAACATCACCAGCGATCCGCCATGCCATACAGTTTTCACAGTTCTAGCGCCCGACAGATCTGGTGGGCGGAAATCGTCACACGGCCGGTCCGAACATGGGGTACACTATGGTTCCTAGAGATTCGTAACGGAAGTTGTATAGTAGGACCCCTTTTATTCGTCCTGTCACGAATAAATGTTGTTGCATGAGGCCAGCAAGTGTGCCGGTGTAACACTCACAAAACGTCTGTCTACTCGATCTGGTATGATCAAGGTTACTTTAAATACTACATACTGTCGATAATTTGTTACCCATCTTCCAGTTCACTGAATTTCATGTTACGTAAGCAGCTTTTTTATTCTAATGTGTCACAAAAGTCTCAGTAATGTTCCTGAACTGCAATTTCAATTTCTATTGTCGTCTTCGTTCACTGAAACTATGATAAAAAGTATGGAGAAAATAATGTGCGTTGTGAATAGCTGAAAACATTGTGGGAAAAAATCAAAGTAGTCTGAAAATGCATTTGCGACGTCCACTTTATGTCGCAAAGCGAAGCGCGCAAGTTGTTACTATTGGCTGTTATTCTCATAAAGAACTGTTTTCCTCTCAGCTTTCATTTCGCGTAACATATACAAGGTACTCATGAGACTGACAGTATGTTGGTTGCATTGTGTCTCCTAGCTTGTTATGCTCCAAAGCAGACAGCTAAGCGTCGCAGTTGAGCCTAACAAACAGGCGAGGGCACGCTGGGCTCGTGGTTTCCATACTGGCAAAGGCTGAAACGTTTATCGATCGGAACTAACATATATCAGTTTGACCACATTCTAGCCAAACGTTTACATACTGTATCTCCCTTCCCTTTCACAATCAACTACTGGGAAAAAAATTATATTTCGAAAACAACGACGGTTTAGACAATTGTGCAATTGACAAGTGATCATTAAAAAGTGAATCCATCGCAGATCTGAGTCATGATGCAGTTGCAGAAGTGTTTTGTACACACAATTCTTGATTCTTTGAAATGTCCCAGATTTGCAGGTAGTTCTGCCTCTTCCCAGTGATCGTCAGTGTCAAGTGAGGCCCCAACTTGCTGGACAGAAGTTGCAATGTGATACAAAAATTCAACATTTTCACTGCATCATTATCCGTAGTTGACTGAACAGAATGTCACAGTGAGGCATGACTTTATCAAAAGAAAAATATAACAAGAATAGGAAATCTTCGTCTTGCACGAAACCCTTCACTCCCATAGCCTTGTTTATTGTCCTATAATCATTAATATCATCAATAATTTTTCCCTCGCCCTCAACAACTTCATCCTGGTATTTAAATATAGTAGTTACACTCCGTGATTTGGAATTCCATCTCATGTACTGAGTATAGAGAGGAAAAAATATCTTCAATATCTCGTCGAGGACGGCTGTGCTTTTAAGAGACTGGGAAAAAAGCTAGAAACTACTTCAGAGTCTCTGAAGGATTTCCACGCTTGCTTATTGCCTGTCTCACACAACGTTTAACGAATAAATTTAACCAATGCGTATATCAGTGAATGAGGCGAGTATTCCCATACATCTCTTTAATTCTGATTTGAGCTCCACATTTGTGGCCTTGTGGCCACTCATAACAGGAGCATCGTCGTAACACTCAGCTATCAGTTTTTCAGGTGTTCCATTTACGTTCATTTCCTCTAGTTCACTAAGAACAACTGCAGTTACATAATCTGCAGTGCAACTTTTTTGGTCGTACAAAGGAAATAAATCTTTCATATGTTTTCCCTAGTAACACACATCGAATTGTTACTCCATCTCTAATGATCTCGATGTCCACTGGACGTTAAACCCAATCTTCCTTCCGAATTATTATGTACAATTTGACAAATTTGCACAGCCAGTGGTTTCGTCAACTTCAATTACGAGGAAATTTGTCTTCGGCTGTTCACTTCTGATGGGATTAAGGCATACCTCATACAATGATTCCAGTAATTCATTTTGATTTGTTTTGGACTGGCCAACGAGACCCAGGTTTATTATTATTCAATATGCTGCTTCAAAACGCCGTCCGGTTCTGAAATCAGATCAAGCAGACCTCGAAAAATTCCAGGATTCTTGGGGTTTTATGTTTCATCATGGCTCCTTAAGTCAAGCTCGAATTTGCAGCAAAATTTAATGCAGTCACCAGCTTACTCCATACTCCTCTCCCTAACACTGAAAATACAATAAAAACAATTTCAATGTTATTCACTGGAATTGTGTTTTTTCACATTTGCATGAAGATTCTTTAAGTCTGTGGTCGCTATCACTATTGTTTATTACAAGACAGGTGAAACGAAAAAATACACTTTTCATGTCACAACCACACAACTAGTCGGCTGCATTGTACAATGTTCTGTTAAAATAGCGGGTATACTCTTGCCTGGATTAACACTGTTTTTGTCCCTGATTGGTGTTTAGATCGGGTCTTGATGCTCCAACTTCCTTCACTTTCATCCCAACCGTACGTTCCAAGATTTTATCTGATACATTGTAAACTGAATTCATATTGTGTTGTTTCCGAACTCAGGATACGCTGCAGTAATTCGCAAGAAAGTAAAACTCACTGAAATCATGAATAATACACTCATAACAAAAAGAAAATTGCTAACAGGATGAAACTTGCTAATAACGCACGTTACTCGCAAACGCAGATAGCAGGCAAAAGCTAAAGTAGCGAAATATATTTTGCGCACAGGCCATATTTCGCACTATTTTTTCTCTTTTCATTCCTGAAACTCTCGCCAGGTTTAACACTTATGTCACTATACTCTCGTGCAGACTGGTGAGACATCTGTAAACATACTCCAACGGTGGACCGAATAGCCAATGTCAGACACAAAAAGGCTATCGAACACACTATCAAACTAATAATACTAAACGTCGATTAACGATGCGTCAAAGCAAAATAGAGATGTACATAGACAGAGAGTCGATAGAAAAGTTACAGCAAATCTGTTAAGTCCCTTTTGACGTAAACAGTGGAACTTGAAAATTGTGTGCACGTTGGTGGAACACTCTTAGGCTGGAAGACCAGAGCCTTGGCCACGTCTCCGACTGTACAATTGTGACGATTAATTGAACTACACTCCTGGAAATTGAAATAAGAACACCGTGAATTCATTGTCCCAGGAAGGGGAAACTTTATTGACACATTCCTGGGGTCAGATACATCACATGATCACACTGACAGAACCACAGGCACTTAGACACAGACAACAGAGCATGCACAATGTCGGCACTAGTACAGTGTATATCCACCTTTCGCAGCGATGCAGGCTGCTATTCTCCCATGGCGACGATCGTAGAGATGCTGGATGTAGTCCTGTGGAACGGCTTGCCATGCCATTTCCACCTGGCGCCTCAGTTGGACAAGCGTTCGTGCTGGACGTGCAGACCGCGTGAGACGACGCTTCATCCAGTCCCAAACATGCTCAATGGGGGACAGATCCGGAGATCTTGCTGGCCAGGGTAGTTGACTTACACCTTCTAGAGCACGTTGGGTGGCACGGGATACATGCGGACGTGCATTGTCCTGTTGGAACAGCAAGTTCCCTTGCCGGTCTAGGAATGGTAGAACGATGCGTTCGATGACGGTTTGGATGTACCGTGCACTATTCAGTGTCCCCTCGACGATCACCAGTGGTGTACGGCCAGTGTAGGAGATCGCTCCCCACACCATGATGCCGGGTGTTGGCCCTGTGTGCCTCGGTCGTATGCAGTCCTGATTGTGGCGCTCACCTGCACGGCGCCAAACACGCATACGACCATCATTGGCACCAAGGCAGAAGCGACTCTCATCGCTGAAGACGACACGTCTCCATTCGTCCCTCCATTCACGCCTGTCGCGACACCACTGGAGGCGGGCTGCACGATGTTGGGGCGTGAGCGGAAGACGGCCTAACGGTGTGCGGGACCGTATCCCAGCTTCATGGTGACGGTTGCGAATGGTCCTCGCCGATACCCCAGGAGCAACAGTGTCCCTAATTTGCTGGGAAGTGGCGGTGCGGTCCCCTACGGCACTGCGTAGGATCCTACGGTCTTGGCGTGCATCCGTGCGTCGCTGCGGTCCGGTCCCAGGTCGACGGGCACGTGCACCTTCCGCCGACCACTGGCGACAACATCGATGTACTGTGGAGAGCTCACGCCCCACGTGTTGAGCAATTCGGCGGTACGTCCACCCGGCCTCCCGCATGCCCACTATACGCCCTCGCTCGAAGTCCGTCAACTGCACATACGGTTCACGTCCACGCTGTCGCGGCATGCTACCAGTGTTAAAGACTGCGATGGAGCTCCGTATGCCACGGCAAACTGGCTGACACTGACGGCGGCGGTGCACAAATGCTGCGCAGCTAGCGCCATTCGACGGCCAACACCGCGGTTCCTGGTGTGTCCGCTGTGCCGTGCGTGTGATCATTACTTGTACAGCCCTCTCGCAGTGTCCGGAGCAAGTATGGTGGGTCTGACACACCGGTGTCAATGTGTTCTTTTTTCCATTTCCAGGAGTGTATATAACTGAAGGTGGTCTCATGACTCCAAACAACTTTTTACGGGATTTTTTTGTCCTGTGCTCATCTTACTTGATACCATTCACAAAATTCAATTCTCCAGTTATGATCATCCTTATTCAAATCGTGAGGTGATCTAGGAATAAATCTGTTTCATTAGACATGCTTCAAAATGCGATAGACCCTTGTTTTTGGAACTACTGTTCCACGAGGAGCCACTTACTGCACGGACGTTCTATGAGGTCGTTGAAACCTTTGTACAACTTTTATTTCTCTTGTTGGCCCGGTGGATGATTGTGGTCTTTCAGAATGGCCTTTTGTGTATTCTGGACAGCTCTTTCTCCCTTTAATGTATCTTGCAATAGAGTAATTGTGAGCCGCATTGGTGGATTTTGTTGACATTTTAATCTGAACTGTCTTTGCAATTTACATACGTTTTCAGTATTCCAGTAGCATTTCAGAATGAACTTTCTTTTCTCAAGATTTCGCCTGCTTTTATCCATTTTTCAAGCTGTTATACTAGAAAAAGGGAAAAAGTGTGTTTATTAGCTGTAAAAGTGTGTGTACACTTTTTGAACACATTGTATATGTATTTATAGAATGGTACCTTCAGCACATAATTAATCTGTACCTTCCCTCTTCTCCCCACCTGTAACAGCGTCTTGCACCAGTTGACAATCTCGACAAGAAATCAGTTGTGACTTTGACTGGACCATGTATATAAGTAGGTTCAAAACTATATTCCTGAAGCAGCAACATGCAAGGTTGACAAACGGCATCAATGTGGTCATTAAAATCTACAGTACTTTGTGCTCAGCATAGACTTTTGTATGATGCCGATACAAATAGTAATGAAATTCTGTAAAACCCCTAATGATGGTCAAGGCTTCTACTTGTAATACTGGATAGCTGTTTTCACATTTTCGCAAAAATTAGTCGTTCAGTGCAGTAGTTTATCAATTGTTTCAGATTATTGGGACAATTCCATGCTGATGCCAACTTGGAAACTGTTTGTTGTGATAAAAATTTTGTACCATACACCTCAATGAGCCAGTATAGGTCCTTTCAAAAGGAATTATTAGTTGCAAAGGAATTCTTATTCTGTTCAGTCATCTCCATTTCACTGGTTAGTGAACAAATACGTGGTGCTATCAATATGTTGTCAATAACAATATTCCCTACAAAAACTGGCCATTCATAGGAATGCTTGTGTCTCTTCCTTGTTTCATGAACATGGAAACTTTCGGACTCCATCTGGTTTGTACAGATCTGGTTCAATTATGTCTTCAGAGATAATGTGACCTAAAATTTCTATTGTTTTCTTGTCCAATTCTGACTTACATATATTGGCAGTTGTGCCCATCTTCTCAAATGCCTAAATTATCTCTTCAATCACCATATTATGTTCGTTTAAATTACATCCAGTGATGATTAAATCATTTATGTACAGAGTAAATCTGTTCTCGAGATGTTCCTCTAATAAAAAATCCGGGACATATATCAACGTTGGAGTGAATATACTGATTCCCAACAGTTCCCTGCCAAACTGGTAACGCCACCCAAAACAGCAAAAAGCTGTATAATTTCTGGAGCACTCAGATAATTCCACTTCATAGTATCGTGCAGTTAAATGCAAGCTCAGCATAGATTTATTCCAGAAAGTTAGTCTTTCATCTTTCTTGGATACTTTACTCTTGGTTCAGATTTTGATTCGATAACTCTGATATCAATTTCCAGCTCAATGGTGCCCTTACTGACATTGTTCAGTGATTTACATGCGAGTAATTCATTCGAACAGTCATATCTACATTTCAAGTTCCGTACTACTAAAAGACATAGTTTTGTAATGTGACCACAATAGTCTACCATTGCAAACGCTAGTTTCTTCAATCAACGCTTCTCTTCAAAATTACACTTTTTATCTTCATATTCCTGAGGGGATTTATTTGACAGGAACACTCCTCTACATATTTATAGAAAGCTTTTTCCGAAATGACATAAGCCATACTTGCTGTGTCCATTAGTTCTTCAGTACAAATCTTATTCACATTCATGATTATAACTGGACAGAAAATTACCTTCCTTTCATGTTGATTTGATACTGAAATATTATCCCTTACCAAGTGTTCCTTATGAGCAGTAATACAAAAACCTTCTTGTTCTAGTTATAATTGCACTAATACTGACTGTCGATTCACACTTTCAGCACTATGCATAATATCATCTGAAATAGTGTTTCTGGTTTATTCTACTAGGTACTGTTCGTGAAAATTTCTCTTCTCCACTCTTCTACCATCATCTTATTGTTTTGTAATTCCCTTTCTGTCTCAGGTCACCTGAATTTCAATCGTTTTCTTCACATAGCTGTTCTGCTTCGAGCCTCTCACTTCCACATTTGTTCACCATATATTGTAAATGACTTGTCAAAACATTAATCTCATCGTGGATTTTTCAGACATCTTCTGAATCACTGCAGACACCTTGCTCTTTTTCCACATCCTCAGTTTCTTGTATGTTGATATCCTCTGACGTACACACAATTACCAATTCTTCTTCCATCCTCTGAGTGGTGTCCAAGCTTGCTTCTCACCTTTTCAATGCTCCATCATGAACCAATACACTGCCCATTTCTTCCAGTTGTAGCTTCATTGCCACAAGATGGGGCCTGGTGCCGAAATGTGAGTACTCCCCAGCAGCCACAAGCTCAGCACTTACTCCAAGCCAACAATTTCACGATCATGAGCTGGGCACTGGGGCAATAGCTGAAGTTTCTAGACATTCCGATGACACTTGGCAGGTAGTGTACATGACCTCATCCACACACAACAGGGGCTGACTTTTCTTGTATAAGAGCAGGCTGTCCAGACAGGCTGGGCATGTCGACTCAGGGAGAGCTCGAACTGGCATCTGCTGTGGTGGCTTCTGCCATGTGGTAGCAAACACCCTTCATCCATCTGATGAGGACTTCCTGCTGGGTTTCAGATGCAGCCTGGATGTGCTAGGCGTCGACATAATGTCCTCTCAGCTACAATCACTGGCATCTGTCAGTGTCTGTTGCACACCTTTAAAAGTGATGTCAGAAGATTTTTTGGAGACTTGCAATAATGGCAATGACAGTGGCAGTACAGCAGTGGCTTTCTACGGCACTGCGTAAGTATGTACTGACTTTCCGTTTTTTCTGTTTAAATATGTATGATAATTTCCTGTATTTTTCTTCGTCATTTCTGGGCTATATTTTACGCTTATGGTAACAAGAGATAAGCAAAATGGCAGTAAATGAAAAAGCGCCAACTCAGGAAACAAATCAGCACCTGCCGAATCAGTTATGCAGAATGAATTGAAGATTTAATTTGAGAGGTGTGCTGGGTAAGAGAGGAAAGAAGGGACCTGTCACTTCCTGACCTAACGTCGTCTCTCCTAGATGCAATCACCACAATACAAGTCACTCTTCTCTGGGGTATATCTAGGAAGGACATCTTCTTTTTTTGTATAATGTACATATGGCTGCAAAGTTATGGAACTGCAATGAAGAAGGTTGTTAAGTTTGGCTTAACGTAATTTGGCAGATGATACCAGATTATACATAATTTTCAAGAAGGGCTAGTGGAACGGTATAAAAAAAGGGACACATCTAAATAATATCAGCAACACCTTAATGGGATAACTCAGAGACATGGAGAATCTGTGAAGAGTTACGTGGATCGCGTAAGACAGATAACCGTTATTATTAGTCTGGTATACAAGTTCCAAGCATATTGCTTTGCCTGTTGGTATTCCGGTTTCTATGGGTTTATTTATCGACTATCAGTTTTTATCTGTGATTCACTGTTGCTATTTGAATTTACATACTGACATTTTGTAAATGTTGAGATAGTGAGTAGATCTGTGGACTTTAGAAAATAGAGTGCCAAGTGTAAAAATAGGAACATTTCCGACATATCCTTCTGTTTGAGTTCAGTAGAGGGCTGACACTAGCGGAGGCAGCCAGAAACATTTGCACATTGTATGGCGATAATGCTATTGCACAGAGCACGACCAGAAAGTGCTTTTCTCATGTTAAGGAGGATTGTTTTGAGATTAGTGACTATTACGTTCAAGAAGACCTTCAGGTTTTGTTGAGGATAATTTAAACGCATTAATCCACTATGATCCAAGCCAGTATAGTCGAGCACTGGCAAGTTTGATGAACTGTGTTCATACCACCATTGTGCAACACGTGCATGCAATGTGGAAGGTTCTAAACTCGGATGTATGGGTACCACATGCTCTAAGTCAAATCACAAAAATTAGCAACTGGCCATATGTGCTTCTCTGCTTGCACGTCATCAACTGACTCGTGAACGACGCTGGGAATTCCTACACTGTATTGTTACTGGTGACGAGAAATGGAGTCTTGATCCTAACATCAGTAAAAGAAAGGCATGGATGAGCCCAAAACGAAACAGCAACTCCTCGTACAAAACCTGCGCGCATTCACAAAAGGAAATGTTATGCGTATGGTGGAGCATCGATGGTGTAGTGTACCAGGAATTGCTTCTCAAGGTACAATCATTACTGCTAACATTTACTGTCAATAACTGAGACGTCTCGCAAAGACAGTTCGAGGACAACGACCAAGGAGACTCGTGAGTTGATGATACTCCATGATAACGACCACCTCCATTTTGCCAGACTGACAAAAAATCAGAATATAGGAGTTGGGTTATGAAATCATTCCGCCTCCACCTTGTTCACCGGATATTGTACTCTCAGTTTGTTACCTTTTCCGTTCTCTATCGAACAACCTTTAAGGAACCTCCTTTTCGGATGAAAATACGCTCCATTCATAGGTCGATGGGTTCATTGCCTTAAATCACGTTAAGTTCAACGGTTGCGGAACTATAAAGTTACACACTGTTGTAAACAGTGATGGAGAACATACTGTTGATGACTAAATTCTTTCGTATGTGTATCTATTGTCTTCATTAAACTTATTGAAAATCGCTAAGAACTTACATACCAACGTACCAGCATAACATAACGGGCTGTGTTGCTGTCGCTTGTCATCTCTGCTACATTCGGCTGGCAGAGCACTCTTCACAGTGTGTACCTGACCGAGAGTTTGGCATTTTTATAACCAGTGCGATTCCCCCAGTGTTACTGTAAGCAGTAACGGTCCTATCACATTTCCTTGGCGTACTCCGGATGTTACCTATACACCTGTCGATTTTGTTCCGTTAAGAACCACCTACTGAGTTCCACCTGCATGTATGTCTTGAATCCAGTGTCAAATCTGGTTCGATATTCGATAAGCATGAATTTTTAAACTAAACGGTAGTGCGAGACGATGTCAAATTCCTCTCTCAAGTCAAGGAACACTGTATCAGCCTGAGCGCGTTGTCTACTGTACTATGGATCTCATGGAGGAATAGGGCGAACTGAGTTTCATAAGATATCTCTTTGCGGAATCCATGCTGACTTTTATAGAGGAGATTTCCATTCTCCTAAAGCGTCATAATTCTTGAGCATGAAACATGTTCCATAATCCTAGAAAAACTGATATAGATCTATAATTGTGTGCATCTATCCTATGACCCCTATTAAAAGTGGGAATGATCTGTGCCTTTTTCCAGTCGCTAGGTACCCTTTGTTGCTCCAGCGATCTACGATAAACATCTGCTTGAAGGGAAGCAAGTCCTGATCCCTTACCACTAATAATTGTAGTTGTTTTTCCATTCAGCGATCGTATATCTCAGTATCTGTCGCTTAAACATTCATACGAAGATTGAGAGGAGAGACTGTGTTATGACCTTTCAGGGTAAAGTAAATTTGGAAGACTGAATTCAGTATTTCGACCTTCTGTCTGTAATCTCCAGTTTCGGTGCCAGTACAGTATCTGAATGAACGAACAGATGATTTCGAACCACTTACTTATTTTACATGAGACGAAAAACCTCTTAGGGTCTTTTCTCAGATCAGCTGAAAACATTTTACTTTCAAAGTCACTGAACGCTTCTCTCATTGATTTCCTTACACTGATTACTGCTTCTATAAGGTTTTGATTGTCAGCTAGGTTATGAATTGTCTTGAATCTGCGATGCAACCATCTTTGTTTATGTAAAGTATTCTATTACAGCCATTGCAGTATGGTGGGACCTTCCCATCATTTAAGATCTTGCACAGAACTTACTTGTCTAAGGCACATTGAACAATACTTTTGAATTTTTTCGATCTGGGTGCCACATCTTCATCCTAATCACTAAATATTTGATACTGACCCCTCCAACACCTGGAAAATTGTATCCTGTCTCCCATTTAAGGATTTATCTACATCCATGAACCAAACATTCATTAAAAAATATCTCATAATTTTTTCTTTATAAATAAGTTCTCTAAAATTTGGATTTGTGCAAATAACGTTGGTGATATCTAAGTGTTTAAATGTTCTCAAGAAGCTGTAAAGATTTTGTGAAGGATCAATATTTTAAAACATGAAAATTTCAAAAACAATGAAAGTTTTCAATGTAAAAATATTCATCCTCATATAAAATTTATTAATCAACCTAGTTGATAATCTTTAATTATGAATGCACAAATGCTATTTGGAGAAAAGTTTTCAAAATTGGGTTTATGCAGAAGTTTTACATCTGTTCCAAATTATGGTGAATATGAAATAAAATTTTATGTAAAACAGCTCTGTGGGGGTCAAATAACTCATTTAAAGATCTAAATAATGATAAAAATAAACATACAGAAATTAGATAAAATATATTACTACACTAATATTAAATGAAAGTATTGAACAAATAAATAGTTTATCACCACATGTTGTTCCTCAAACACCTCATGAAAAATAAAGATCTACATTTGTTATTTTAATATTATGTGATAATAATTTTAATGATGATTAGTACATAATTCGAACACATTTTAAATTATAATGTTGAATTACAAAAAATAATCTAAGAAATAAATATTCAAATCGTGAATAAAATTTAAAAATTATTTATGTTTCAGATTCAATAACTTTATTTCAAAGGATTAAAGAAAGATATAAAGTTGTCTGTAATCATAATTATTTAAATATTTTGGATAATTATCCACAAGAACAAATGAATGACATTTTATTTAATCTTAGCAATTTTTCTTAGAGAATAAAATTAATTTCCAACTACTTTCTTCATGATTAAATTTTATATATAATTAATAACGATTTATATACCTCTAATACACAATGTTCATTAAAACCATCTGATTGCAATAATTCCAGTTTAAATTTTTCAAGTAATTCAAACATTAAATTATTTTTGTTAACCTTTGTATAGATATCGAAATACACTCTATCTTGTTTAGTAATACACTGTTTATAATGAATATTATTATCAATATGAGACATGTTTAAATTTTCAATAACTAACTTCATTACATATAGAATTTATGTTAACCTTTTTCAAAAATTAGATTATTTTTATTTAGCCATCTATTGTGTAAATTATTAAAATCCCAACTAATTCATGTATACTTTATTACTTTTGTCATTTCAAACTTTTTAAATAAGATAAACATATGGAAAATTTGTTTTCAATGGTTCCTGTTCACCAAAATTTCCTTTTATGTCTTCACCATTTAAACCTATCAATTTATGTGTGATTGGATTAGGAGGAATAACAATTTCAATTTCAAAAACTTCCATTGAAAATTTTGCTGTAAATCGTATTCTGAAATCTCTTTTTAATTTATTTACTCTTTCTTTGTCACCAATTAAATATTTTGTACTAGTATTTAACAAATTTGTTACATAAAGAGTTTTCAAAAGTTTTTTGTTGGCTTTGTTTACATGTTTTGTTTCATTTTATTGTTGAATATTTTGTGTTATTAAATTCAACAACTAATTTTGATACTAGTTCAAAACATTAATAATTTACTTGTCAGTCAAATTTTTTTCACATTTATTCTTTAAATGTTCTATTCAATTGTTCAAGAACAGATGCTTTTAATTCACCAAAAGTTGATTGATGTTTAATATTATTTTTTTTTAATTCTTGAAATTTTTTATTATAAAATTCTGTACCCTGACTATTTCTAACATTTTTGATTCTATTGACTGAAGTATTCAAAAGAATGGACTATGTTTTACTTCTTTTATCTGTGAGTAGAATAGCGCAAGCCAATTTTGAAAAAATCATATAGATTTCCATTTTTAGTTTTTACTCTATGAGGATTAGGTAAACATTGACATTTCAAATATTTGATGTGGTTCTGGTTAACCATTTATATAGAATAAAAAAATATTTAAATTATTTCATCAATTACATTTAAGTTTACATCAACTGGTACAGTTTTATCAGAAGCTTTGAATTCTGCAGTTAGAAAATTTGATTTGTGGACTACTTTTATTGACTGGATATCAGTAGTTAGATTGTAAATTTGCTCAAAAACACTCATTGAAAGATAAAAATAAATAATTATTACCTTTCTGTTTACATTTTTACCAAAAGTAATAACTTTAAAAAAATTAAATAACATACATTTTAAATTGTGCATTTTTTGTTCACTTCCAGGCACAATTGTAAATTCAATAATCTGTTTACCATATACTTTATCTTTAAGATTACCTAACTTGTTTAAATATGGAGTTAATCCATTTATGAGAAATAATGTGAAAAAGACTTTTCTATTTCCTTTTTTGCAAAGTAATCATTCAGATTAGTTTTATTGGGCTGAGTAAAATTCGTTTTACTGACATAATTATTCAACTGCATTAAAAAATGTATATTCAGCTTTAGCTGATTATTTAATTCATTAACTAGTATCGTTTGTATACTGTGTCTTTTACATCTAATGGAATATTTTCATTATTATTTGCAGTAAAATTAGCAATTTGTTCCTCAGATGGTAGAGCACTTGCCCGCAAAAGGCAAAGGTCCTGAGTTCGAGTCTCAGTCTGGCACACAGTTTTAATCTGCCAGGAAGGTTCATATCAGCGCACACTCCACTGCAGAGTGAAAATTTCATTCTGGAAACATCCCCTACCCTGTGGCTAAGCCATGTCTCCACGTATCCTTTCTTTAAGGAATGGTAGTTCCTCAAGGTTTGCAGGAGAGCTTCTGTAAAGTTTAAAGGTAGGAGACGAGGTACTGGCAACAGTAAAGCTATAAGGACGGGGTGTGAGTCGTGCTTGGGTAGCTCAGATGGTAGAGCACTTTCCCACAAAAGACAAAGAACCTGAGTTTGAGTCTCGGTCTGCCACACAGATTTAATCTTCCAGGAAGTTTCAATTTGTTCTTTAATTTTATCTCCAGTGTTTCACATCTTGACATTTTGATTGATTTAACTTTTAGAATAAATGTACAAATGATTAATTTCTTCCAGTTTAATCATCCTAGAGCTAGAATATAATTATCAATCATCAATGTCGGTTTCCCTCAACCGCATAGTCCTATTATTAAACATCGAATAGAATTTGGTAAAAGCTTACAATGATTATTTTTTAATTTACTTTCAGGAATTCTTTACATAATTTTTACTAATATAAATGATTAGATTATTTTGATAGAGTGATAATTCATCTTTTCAAAAGTAACATACTGTTCAATAAAAGAAACTTATACAAGTGCTTCAGTAGTTGCTTCTTATTCAACTTTTTAATGCAAAATTGCAACAAAAAACAATAAATTATACATGAATGGAGAAATGATAGAAACTTCTGTTGGTGAACGTAGTTTAAGAAATGTGGAAAAAGTTGATCACTCAAAAAAACTTAACATGCATATTAAAGAAGATACATTTGTAAATAGAGTTATTATTGAAAGTGATATTAAATTATTTATGCATAAAGAAGATTATATTGTGAAAATTTTAGGATTTAATAATCAAATAATTGAAACTATTGACAGATTGTTTGTTAATAACTTTCCTAAAATTATTGCATTCCAATTAATAAAAATAAATTTTACTGTTAAGTGTAATGATCATTTTCATAGAGAATATAACATTATTTCTTCATTTAAACCAAACATTTAATTTGGAGGACCAATAATTTAAGAACTAAATTATCCAGAAAATATTCCAGTATTTGATACTATTCAAAATTGAATTATTACTATCACTGATGGAAATGCTAATTTGATTCACTTCAATTTTGCTGATGTACAAGGTGTTTTAAAAATGAATTAATAAATTTTTCCTTTCTAAATCATGAATCAAATCGAGAGTTATCAATTTTACTCATTTCCTGTTAATGGCAAAACAATAAACAATTTAAAGCTTCATATCAAAAATAGAAATTAATATATTATTCACAGAGATGGATTAGATTTCTCAGAATGTGATGCTAAATCAAATCTCTAAACTAATTGATCAATATCTGTTAAAATTGTTTGATGCTATTACAATTAAAAATGAAAATATTTTACCTGCAATAGAACAGCCATTTATTTCTTCATTAACTCTAATTCAATTAACTACATCTCTGTCAAATGAATTAGCTGTAGAAGGACATATTCTTAGCTGTGATGAAAGTAAAAACAAACAGAATGAAGTACCTTATATATTACAATTAATTGGTAAATTTTTAAGGAGTTTAAAGCATTTATTTGGGAAGGAGATTTTAGACTACTTTTCACTTGGAGTTCCAGAAAAGGTCAAGAAGATTCTGTTCTTCCATGTACTGTTAATAATGATAATAGCACACTTTCAAAAGAATGTAAAAATGTTGTAAAAAGTATGGAAATTCGTGTTCCTGCTGTTAAATATGAAACTGGACCTAGAAGGAGAAAGACTTAAAAACCCAAAAATTCCAACCATTTCTCTGAACTACAAGCAACTTAATTTATTGTATTACATGGAAAAAGAAATTTCAACCAGATATTACTAATAATTATAATTCTGCAGAATTTGATAAATCTTACTTCATTTTTGTTGTTTACCAAACTAATCCAAAAAAATTTCAGTTAAATGATCTTTATTGATTTGATCATGTTAAATTACAAATTATTTATATAAAAATTGAAGAAATTAAATTCTGCATCAAGAATTATTGAATCTTGATCCTCCGAAAAACTTTTTAAAAGCTCATGATACATTTACAGATTCTCAAAGAATTACACAATTAAATAACAGTGTAAACGTAAATCCATTACATTTTATTCAAAGTTATCCTATGTATGTCATAAATAAGAGTAGAAGAATGAATGTTTTGATTCCTCAAAAATAAAAATGAAATTATGTGCATTTTTAATGAAAGTATACCTGATGGTAGAATTGCATGTATAATTTTCTATGGTAAAAATAATTTAACTTATGATTCAGAAAATAAAGTTTGAACTTTTGATTACATAAATGAATAAAGTTTGTCAATGACATTGTGATCCTGTCAGAGACAGCAAAGGAACTGGAGGAGCAGCTGTCTTGAAAGGATGATATAAGATGAACATCAACAAAAACAAAATGAAGGTAATGGAATGTAGCTGAATTAAATCAGGCAATGCTGAGGGAATTAGATTAGTATATGAGATCCTTAAAGTAGTATATGAGTTTTGCTATTTGGAAGCAAAATAACTGATGATGGTTGAAGTGGAGAGGATGTAAAATATAGACTGGCAATGGCAAGGAAAGCGTTTATGAAGAAGAGAAATTTGTTAACATCGAGTATCGATTTAAGTGTCAGGAAGTAGTTTCTGAAAACATATGTAGGCGTGTATCCATGTATGACAGTGGAAGATGCATAGTAAACAGTGTGGACAAGAAGAGAACAGAAGCCTTCGAAATGTGGTGTCATAGAAGAATGCTGAAGATTAGATGGCTAGATCACATAACTAATGGGAGGTAATGAATAGAATTGGGGACAAGTGGAATTTGTGGCACAACTTGACTAGAAGAAGGGATCGGGTGATAGGACACATTTTGAGTCATCAAGAGATCACTAATTTAGTATTGGAGGGAAGCGTGGTGGGTAAAAATCGTAGAGGAAGACCAAGAGAGGAATACAGTATGTATGTTAAGAAGGATGTAGGTTGCAGTAGTTACTTGAAGATGAACAGGCTTGCACAGGGTAGAGTATCATGGAGAACTGCACTGAACTAATCTGTGGACTGAAGACCACAACAACAAATGAATAAAAAATTTAAAAAGTTATAAAGTGTTATCTTGAATTTTACATTTGCTTATGAAATATTTTTAGAGTGATACAGAAGGTAAAATGTTTATCAAACATTTTAATTTTTGGAAACTTACATATTTGTATATAAATAAAAGTAAAACAAAACGAACATGAATGGTAATTTAGAAAATCTAGTAAGCAAACTTAACAGTTATAGTAAAGGTTGTGAGGAAGTTTTCACTAAATTATCAGTACTTAAAATAAATAAATCTTACAGTATTTCGACAGCTGAAATTTTAATAACTAAAATGTTGAAAAAGTTTTATTACTTTTAGATGGGAAATATAAAATTACATTTCCAGTTCGTTATACTAAAGTATTTTCATAATATTATGGTAAATTGGAGAAAATTGTTGGATTAAATATTATTTTTTGAGGTATCAAACAAAATAAAGATGGTTCAATTCATGTTATTGAATCTGATAAATTTTAGAATTTTTACGTTTTTTTGGCAATTAAATGAAAATCTCGTTCACAGATGTAGATAGAGTTTTAAATGGGGACAGCAACAGAAAAATCTTGATTTCATATTGAGAGATTTTTAAAAAATGTTCCCTTTGGTCCATAACTCTCATACGTATACAACTACCCTTGTCCTTGACTCCAGTTTTGATAGCATGACTCTCCAAATCTATATTAGGGCAAGTTGATATTCCCCCCCCTCCACTAGAAAAGCATAACTTTCAACAAGCGATACCAATGTTGAGACCTTGATTTTGGTAGGCAATTCGTCTCTTTTCCCAGTGGGAGGCGGGGAAGGGCGTGTTCACTGACCTAATAAAACTCCAATGTGCGCTACACACATGTCACAGGGGTCATTAAATACCGTATAATTAGGCCCCGGACTTGAAAACACCTGGATTTGGTTGGGAAGTGACTCAGTAACGCTATGCAAGTACATCATAGCCAGGTTAAGCCACTCGCTGAGAATTTGAACGCGTAATTCCACCAAATTATGTAGATGTTGATGCAGTTGACTTACCCGCTATTCCAATATGCTGCCCAGATTTTCGATGATTTTCAAGTCAGGTGATTTTGCAGGACATTGGAGATGTAGTAGGGTGGGGGACTGTTTGAAGAACCAGTTACATATTCTTTCAGTCCCATGAACTTCACTATTGTTGTCTAGAGAAATGGGAGTATCAATACCATACTTATCATTTAATTGTTCACTGAAAGGAAACACCTGAACATTCAGAACGTTTAAACCAAAATTTCGGTACCTGGCAGTGCTCACATCAGTGAATGAGTCCCATTCATGGTGAGAAAAACACCCACAAAAGATCACAGACCCACCTCTGGCTTGCACCTGACCTTATATAATTTTAGCTTGAAATGTTTCATGTGGCCTTTGGCGTACTCGACGACATGCATCATTTGAATCTAGGCAAAAATGTGATTCGTCAGTTAGAAATACTTACTGTCCATGTTCAATGATTTCTAGTCCACTGAAGATGTGCAGCTTTATGTGCTTGTGTGAGCAGTGGCCTCTTATGACGTGGCGAGCACAAATGTTCATTGCAAGCAGTTAATGTCGCAATGTTCTCTTGCTAAAGTTTGGGATGGGCCTTAGGTCACTGCATGTAGCTCTGCCTATCGAATTTGGAAATGCTTTTAAATCACAGGCCATGAAATGCGTCTCTGGTCAGTCTCAGCCAGTATCATTTTCTGACTATAATTCTTAGGTCGAGTTTCGTAGCCACTTGCGGTGCACCACAGCATCTAGAAGTGTTGGACTGTTCGTCGTGGAATGCCAACAAGTCCAGCTACTTCACACACCCAAAGACCATTCGCACCACCAGACATGATTGTCCTTTTTGCCACTCTTTCTTGTCGTTACATTTGCCCATGTTTACATACAATATCCACTTGCAAAATAAATGTCTCACTGATCGCCACTTCGTTAGGTTTATGTAGGGGCACTGTTCACATGGTTGAGCATGTGATTCGATTGCTACATCATCTGAAAAGACTCTACAATTCGTCTGTGTGTGTGTGTGTGTGTACTGGGATGATTAATTTTTGTCTGGTCACCTTAGTATCCACCCATTACCTTTATCAGGCGCTACGATGACGACAACTGTTTCATTCTAATTCTCGTCTCAGTTACGCTTTAAAACTTACAGTAGATGCAGTAAGTAAAATATTAATTTAAATCTACGAAAAATAAAAGCTGTGATATGTTTGATGAGAATTTTTTATAAATACATTATCAACACAATAACCTACCAAGCATCTTGGCTCAATGTGGAAACGTAGTTATAAAAGAAGCCAGGCAAAAACAAACCTTTGAGTCTCATGTTCCCCTGGTAATTAGTTTTCTCAACAGTGCGACCAGTAAGTCACCTGTTCTGCAAAGTTACGCTTACTTAGTAACTCTGACCAGCTGACGTAACATTTATCAATAAAAATAAATTCCGATGGTTTGTGTCCTGTCATTATCACTTTTTGTTGCAGTTCTCCACACTGTTCAATATGATGTGGCTATCTGAATGAAAGATGATAAAGTAATTGTTATAATACTGATGGATCACATGGAAATTATTGTGGTAATAATAATAATTATTTCGTATGGCGAAATGGGCTATTGTAAGTCTTTCAGTTGGCGCTACTTCAGAACTTAAGTAACTCTAATCTAGCCCAGTTATCCAACCGGGAAGACGAGGTCTACTGTTCAAGGTGGAGTCCGAATCACGTCTCGTTTCTGGCGACTCTTCCCATCGTTGAGAGGTAAGAGTGAGGTTAAAACTAAGACAGAACTATTCGTTGTCAAACGGAGATTCGATCCCACTAGCTCTCGATTTCTAGGAACGTTCATCCTTATCTCCTCCTATTTTTTTATTTTTTCCACAAAAATGAACAAAGCGGTCTGCCAGGAGGTTAGGGGAGAAGGATGGGCAGGGATGTGTCGGTATCATGGCATGCGTTTGAGGATGTCGTGGGTGTCCTGGACATATTACCAATAACCAAGTTCCGTTTCCTTCTCATCCCGGAAGAGATACACAGCGGAAATTCATTTAAACCACGTGAGTTTCTTATGTTTTGCCGGGGGGAAGTGATAGTCTGCTGGATAGGGAAACATCTGTGGTTCAACAACTGCAGTAGGAGAGCGAAGGTAATATGCAAGGATATGTGTCACCAATTTCCGCACTTGTGCACGTCATTCAGTGTTCGTTAGTACACAGACGAAGACAATTCTGGCACAAAGGCGAATCGGTTAGTCTCATATCGTGGAGACGTAGCTACATCCCAAGTTCGTGCTTAATAATAAGGTAACATAATGATCTGACTGTGGTGAGAAGAAAGGGCATGTGAATCGACTGCCACACTGTTGGCTATCGTACCTCTGGGTGCTTGGCTTCTATGTCATTACATCGAACATTTCGCAGTAGCATCTGGGAAAAATCAATTGTCCTCGGTGGGCACATGGTCGGGAGGCCAACATGTGCATAGCTGTACTCTACAATGAAGTTGGAGATATGGGTCAGAGTGGGTCCAAAATGTCGCGACCGTCACCGTGAAGCAGAGGATGGGATGAGGGTTTCGATTCTGCTAGACCACCACGCCCGAAATATTGTTGTGGTCATGCACGGTATTGTTCCATAACTTTGTATGAGTGTGAATGCTAAGAAAAGAAACATTGAACTGTGTATCACCTAATGAATTTGGCGAAGCCATCTGTTCCAAAGAGGATGATGTTTTTTTTAAATGACTTATGTTTCAATACTGTCACAAAAACAAAAATTCCTTGTGTAGGAATATTCGTTTTCCGTGCCATCCGCCTATTTGATGGTCTAACCTAAACCAACATCAGCCCAGTTAACAGCGGTCGAGATTGTCATACAATCAATTCTGAGCAACGATCGAGCCTGGTGTACTTCAGATGGCCATGCCGGAAGTAATGGATACCTTTTTATGAGTGTTAAAATTTTTTGCAGTGGTGAGAGTCGATCACGAGACCTTCATATTACGTGCAAGCACCAGTCCACAAGACCACCTGAATCCACAAAAATGGTGTAAAGAAACACAGACTCGGACAAGATCAACCTGCATTGAAATAAGTCGAGAGTTCGAGCAGGCTACTTCTTTTGTTTTCAGACCACAGTTTGACTTATAAAAGTATCAGGCTGATGAAAACATGAAGATATTTCAAAAAACAGTTTAACGTAAGGGCTCATGGCTCCTGTTGTTATCAGAACCATTGCTGGTCTCGATGAAACAGGTGATGGCCAACAGCCACCAGACTCCTGATGACAGCCAGCATCCACCCAGCTGATGGCAATACTTAGCGCTTCGCGCCTGTCAGCAATACCACATGTTGCAACATTAGGACTGACAAGCATAAAATTTATCTTGATAAATGAAGACTCAAAACAATTGTTAAGTGATGCAATATTAAAAGACAGTTTTGAAGCTTATAACTGAATCCTCAAGCATACATATGAGTAGAAAAACTGAAAAAAATTATAATAAACAGTACTGTATATACCCTAAGTTCAAAAATGTAGTGAATAACGGATAAAAGTACTCACAATCAATTCGTATAAAACCCTAACTGGGCTTAAATCGATGACCCAATATGCAGCAAAACACATCAGATAGCAAGCAAAATACAATACAGAACTTAGAATATAAGAATGAAGCATTAATAGCTAATAAAGGCAGTTTGGGGGGGAGGGGGTTGGGAGGCAGATATAGAGTAACTTACTAACCAAAAGACACTGAAAAGTTGAAGGAGGGTGGTATTAAAGAAATTTCCAGAATGTAAATTCCAGACAGTCACTTAGCCAGAGCAAACTCAGGTGAAAGTGGGAGGAACAATGAGAGGATTTTGGGCAAGAAGCTGGACGGAAAGGTCAACGCCTGCAGTACGTGCTGACAGTACATGAATGTGGCAGACGCAATCACTGCTACGGTGTAATGGGACAGGGAAAGATGGGTGGCATTCTTATATAGCTGATTAACACAAAGACAGCAAAATATAAAAAATGTGGGACATGAATAACATACCTACAATACAAAATTAACACCCAGTCAATAGTCACTGGCTTAAAATAATGATGAAAACTCAAGATTAAGGTGGTAATAAACGCAAAGAATATCACAAGAAGTGGAAGAAGATGAAACAGTCATTGGATAATGCTGATAAGGGAAAGGCAAGTGAAGGAAACGTGCGTGGGAGGGAGAAAACAAAAGGCATAGAAAATGGGGCGAAAATATAAAACATGGTACTGTAACAGAAAAAATGTGAATAAAGTTAAGTAACTGTATTAAGACACTCAAAATTTGGAGGAGGATTTCGATGTCTCATATCAACTGGACCATTTAGTGTATGTTGTGGGAAATGATTCTTGGAAAGTACCATCTCAGTATCTTCCAAAATACTTAGGGTTCCCTTTTATTTTTACTGTATAAAATGATTTCATTATTCGAGAGACTGCTAACGGAATGCCTTTATCCATGGAGGTGGGCACTCGACTCTGATTTTGTTGTTGTTGTGGTCTTCAGTCCTGAGACTGGTATGATGCAGCTCTCCATGCTAATCTATCCTGTGCAAGCTCCTTCATCTCCCAGTACCTACTGCAACCTACATTCTTCTGAATCTGCTTAGTGCATTCATCTCTTGGTCTCCCTCTACTATTTTTACCCTCCAAACTGCCCTCCAATGCTAAATTTGTGATCCTTTGATGCCTCAGGACATGTCCTACCAACTGATCCCTTTTTCTAGTCACATTGTGCCACAAACTTCTCTTCTCCCCACTCCTATTCAATACCTCCTCATTAGTTACGTGATCTACCCACCTAATCTTCAACATTCTTCTGTAGCACCACATTTCAAAAGCTTCTATTCTCTTCCTGTCCAAACTATTTATTGTCAATGTTTCACTTCCATACATGGCTACACTCCATACAAATACTTTCAGAAACGACTTCCTGACACTAACATCTAAACTCGATGTTAACAAATTTCTCTTCTTCAGAAACGCTTTCCTTGCCATTGCCAGTCTACATTTTATATCCTCTCTACTTCGACCATCATTAGTTATTTTGCTCCCCAAATAGCAAAACTCCTTTACTACTTTAAGTGTCTCATTTCCTAATCTAAATCCCTCAGCATCACCCGACTTAATTCGACTACATTCCATTATCTTCGTTTCGCTTTTGTTGATGTTCATCTTATATCCTCCTTTCAAGACACTG
This sequence comes from Schistocerca cancellata, assembly GCF_023864275.1. Classification (NCBI taxonomy): domain Eukaryota; kingdom Metazoa; phylum Arthropoda; class Insecta; order Orthoptera; family Acrididae; genus Schistocerca; species Schistocerca cancellata. The sequence continues at coordinate 267,177,735 of NC_064629.1, forward strand.
TCCATTCCATTCAACTGCACTTCCAAGTCCTTTGCTGTCTCTGACAGAATTACAATGTCATCGGCGAACCTCAAAGTTTTTATTTCTTCTCCCTGGTTTTTAACACCTACTCCAAATTTTTCTTTTGTTTCCTCTACTGCTTGCTAAATATACAGATTGAATAACATCAGGGAGAGGCTACAACCCTGTCTCACTCCCTTCCCAACCACTGCTCCCCTTTCATGCACCTCGACTCTCATAACTGACATCTGGATTCTGTACAAATTGTAAATAGCCTTTAGCTTCCTGTATTTTACCCCTTCCACCTTTAGAATTTGAAAGAGAGTATTCCAGTCAACATTGTCAAAAGCTTTCTCTAAGTCTACAAATGCTAGAAACGTAGGTTTGTCTTTCCTTAATCTTCCTTCTAAGATAAGTCGTAAGGTCAGTATTGCCTCACGTGTTTCAACATTTCTACAGAATCCAAACTGATCTTCCCCGAGGGAAGATTTTGAATAGGTTAAATTCAGATTTTCTCGAAATCTGATGTCAAAATCCCTTCCTGTTTGGCCAGTGTACATTTTGGACATTATTTTCGTTTCGTGGTACATTCTTTGTGTCTGTATCTGCTACTGATACTATCGGCTATGAAACAGGTGGGCTTTATATTTTCAGCATGGTGGTTGGAGCTATCTTCTCCGATATTCTACTGAAGTATTGAAACCAACAATAAATATCTTCATCCATAATCCCATGGTCTGCATTAATCAGGGTTACATAATCTCACCTAGAGCCACGAAAGGTGGGTGGCATTAATTTTTTAAAAATACCTTTATTAATGTTATTCACAAAATTAGCATTATAGCCAGTGCTGTACACTATGCATTGAATGAAACTATATTCCCTTCCTAAGGCGTTCTTTTTCGAGGGAAAGTTTTACATCATATAAAACAGTGACCTGAATGTAGCCGTTTTGTATGTTCATTGATGAGTACAGGTATTATGAATAACAAAAAATGGTTCAAATGGCTCTGAGCACTATGGGACTCAACTGCTGTGGTCATAAGTCATAACTTAGAACTACTTAAACCTAACTAACCTAAGGACATCACACACATCCATGCCCGAAGCAGTATTCGAACCTGCGACTGTAGCGGTCGTGTGGTTCCAGACTGTAGCGCCTTTAACCGTATGAATAACAAGATCGATAGTACTTGCTATACTGTATATATCGAATTAGGGTTAAAATTGTTTATAGTTGCCGGCCAAAGTGGCCGAGTGGTTAAAGGCGCTACAGTCTGGAACCGCGCGACCGCTACGGTCGCAGGTTCGAATCCTGCCTCGGGCATGGATGTGTGTGATGTCCTTAGGTTAGTTAGGTTTAAATAGTTCTAAGTTCTAGGGGACTAATGACCACAGCAGCTAAGTCCCATAGTGCTCAGGGCCATTTGAACCATTTTTTTGTTTATAGTGTTCAAAAGATACAAGTGAGGAAGTGTTTCACTCTCGTTATATTGGATTGTGAAATGGATTTTCTTATGTAAACAGTTAAAGTGATACATGGCATTTCAACAATCATTCCTTGTCCCTTCATATAAAACCAGGATATCGTCCACATATCTACTCCACAATACAAGTTTTTGGGATGACTTGGAAAATTTGCCATAACGTCATATTCTAAGGTAGTCATAAAAATATTGGCCAGATAGCATGCCAATACTGATTACATTGCCAGTCCTTGATTGAGAATCAAAGCATAATTACCGAACTTAAAGTAGTTAAATTTCAAAAACAGTATCAAGTAACGTGAGGATGTCATTGATCTTGTCTGCGGGCGAATTAGTTTTGTATATAAATTTTAAACAGTGATGTCCAGTACTTGGTCTAAAGGAACATTGGGATACATATTCTGAACGTCCAGTGACATATGTCCCTGTCGTAATGGATAAGTTGACAGGGTTTCAATTAGATCCTCTCTGTACTGAACATAGTAATTGCAGAAATTTTGATGCAATTTCCTAACCTTTCTGTATTACTTAAAGGTCTGACAGCAGATTATCCTTATGAAGCTAAATTGTTCCCTTGACTTATGGGCTGTTGGGGTCACTGGAATGAGTCTCTTTCCCGAAATTTTTTTAGGAAAATTTTAATATTATTGTGTACTTTGTTTAAATTGACTACATTTTCTACAGTAAAATCAGTTTCACATCTGAGGATATGATTTTCAGTTAAAAACTATTGCACTTATTCAACATAATGGTTCCCTTGTGTTATCATGGAAGTTTTACTTTTATCTGCCTGGATAATTAATGTTTGACGTTAATGAAAATTCTTGTTTATAGATAAAATAACTTATTATGTACATTGTATGGTATTGTATTGAACTGGAGACCCAGGAACGACGGAGGAACTTTGCCCCGCCATAGCCCTCAGTGGTTCACAGCCCCACAACAGGCTACAGCAGTCCACTCACCTGACCGCCGCCCCACACCGAACCCAGGGTTATTGTGGGGCTCAGCCCCCAGTGGACATCCACCGCACCCCCCGCCCTCCCACTCCCCTGGGAACGTCTCGCACCAGATGAATGTAGCCCCAAATGTTTGCATAGTAGAGTAATTATGGTGGGTGTGGAGGTGGAGACAGTGTTTGCACAGCAATCGCCGACATAGTGTAACTGAGGTGGAATAAGGGGATCCACCTTAAAAACCATCCACAGGCTGCCCGGCACACCGGACCTCGACACTAATCCGCCATGTGGATTCATGCCAGGGAGAGGCACGTCTTCCCACTCGGGAAGCAGTGCATTAGATCGCACGGCTGGCCGGGCGGGCTGTCATGTACATTACTAGGTAAACCATTTTGCTATAATTACATTTCTTCACTACTAAAAACTGTATCAGTAAGATTTCGTACTTTCAGATAAAATTTAAAATTTTTGTTGGCCACCTCACAACTAAGAAAATGGTGGTCATTGGCACATAATCTGCCAATTTACTTTTCATGTAAATCTGTAATTATTTCTTTTAGACAGGTTACAAAATGTGAAATTTATGGTTATGACTACCTTTGAACAAGATGAGTAAGATCATCCCAAAAAATGTGAACAATATTTTTGTTTATGCAAGGGAACCAAGGATGACAGTTGCAATTCCATGGATGAGTTAAACAGTTTACATCACAAAATCCATTCCACTATACAACAATGCAAAGGCAGATCACTTCCTTACTTGTATCTTTTGATTACGATAAATAATTTTAACCTTGATTTCGACATATACAAGAGAGCCGCTACTACCAGTACTGTGATTCACAATACCTCTTATCATTTCTCAACATACAAAATGGCTTCATTCAGGTCACTGCTTTATATGCTGTACAACAACCACTTGTCCAAGAAAGCCTTAGAAAGAGAATATGAACTCTTTCAATACATAGCATACAGTAATGGCTAGCACGCTAATTTTGTGAATAACATTAACAAAGGTATATTAATAAAGTTAAAGCCCTCCATCTTTCGTGGTTCTAGCCGAGATTATATAAAGCTGGTGAATGCAAATCATTAGGTTCGGTACAATATCGGAGAAGATAGCTCAAATCATCAAACTAAAAATATGAACCTACGTACTTTATACCCAATAATATACATAGCAGATACAGACGCAAATAGTGTATCACCGTCCAAAAATACTGTCCCACAGGTGTATATTGTATCCGAAGTGACAACTGTCCCAAGTGGTACATTGGTCACAGAGGAAGAGGTTTCGACATCAGATTTCGAGAACATCCGAATTTAACCAATTCAGAATCGGCTTCGAGTACACACTTCTGCGAACAAAGGCATTCCATTACCAATCTACTGAACAATGTGAAAATTTTATACGGTGGAAATGAAGGTAAAACCCTAAATATTTTGGATGAGCCGGAGATAATACGTTCTAAGTATCGATTCCCACAATGCGCACTGAATAGTGAAACTGAATTGAGACATCACAACCCTGTTGCGAATATTGATTGTCTAGGTAAGGGTACTTAGTTATATACGTATTTTTACTATTGAAACGCAATTTTTTGTTACATATTTTCGTCCTGTTCTGTAGACCTTGTGTTTCTTTCTCCTGCCACTTATGCTCCGTTCACTCCTGTTTATCTTCTCAGTGTTATCCTAGTACCAATTTATTTTCCTACAACCCCTCTCTTCTTGTGATCCCTTTCGCCTCTCTCATCACTATAATCATGAGTTTTCATAATTATTTTAAGGTTGTGAATACTGGCTGTATGTAATGTATTTTACATTCTATCAAGATTATTCATGTTACAGGTTTTATTATATTTTGTCACCTTTCTATTAATCAGCTGTGTAAGAGAGCTACCCAACTTTCTCTGTCCCCTTATATCCTACCAGTTATTACTTCGAACATGCTTGAGTGTTGTCGCTTATTACCAAGTCCGTGTGCCTGACCTACCCGGCAGGCTCCTTGCCGCTAAGCTCAGTGTTCTGCCCGGTCTCACCTGACTTTTTTCCGATTTCATGCTTCTGGGTATTACATTCTTTTAATTCCTTTAATATCGTCCTTCTTCAATTTCTCAGTGTCTTTTGGTTAGTGTGTCTGCCCCAATAGCTAAGTGGTCAGCGCGGTGGCCTGTCACGCCAAGGGGCCCGGGTTTGATTCCCGGCTGGGTCGGAGATTTTCTCCGCTCAGGGACTGGGTGTTGTGTTGCCCTCATTATCACTTCATCATCATCAGTGGAAGGCAACTAGAAACCACCAATGGAATCACTTCCCTAGACGCTCATGCGGAGGAACTCTCTGGCGAGGCTTCCCCCATGACAAGATCTGCCGTAAGCAAAACACAATGTATTAGTTTAGTTAGTGTGTTTCTCTATATCCACTCCCTCCCCCTCCCCCCCTCCCAACCTACCTTAGTTGGCTACTAATGCTCAATTTTTATATTTTAGGCTTTCAATTTTATTGCGGTTGCTACTCGTCTGGTTTCTGTGTGCATACCACCGTATGCTATTGTCATATTGTTACCCTCTCAACTTTGAGTTTCTTTATTCCCTTCTTAGTAATTACCGTAATTCTAAATCCACGTTGTCAAACTTTTAATTTTAGACCCTATCAGTTCTCTTGGTTTACATTGCAGGAGCCCTTGATATTTGGTGTGGTTGACTCCATCGTTCTGCCGATTTTATTACCTGACTACTGCTCTTTCGACGGACGTTTTATTTTGACCTGACTGACAATGTTGGGTCATCGATTTAATCGCAGCTTGGATTTGATATGAACTGACTGTGAGAATTTTAAGCCGTTAATTATTACATCATAGTTTAACTTGGGATACATTTTTCCCATTTTTTCGTCTCTGATATGTACCTAAAGCTGCACCTACAATATGAGAAAGTGGTCTGTTTGATGAAGTAACATTTATCAGCTGTTGCGATTCTTCATTGACCAAGATATATTTTCATAGCTACGTCTGCCCTGAGTATAATGTCTTTGTAAGCATAAAATTGTTTATTATTGTGGTTTGACTTTCAGTGCTAAAATATTCGGCAAACCGAGAGAAACACGTGTAGTAACAACAGCATTGCGACAATAAGTTTTTTTCTGAAAAAGAAGCAGATTTCCTGCATACATTCGGAGCGTTCTTGTTCGGTGTGTTGTCTCACAGATTACTGCATGTGTTTTTATTAAGTGTCATTTTTTTAAGGTTATAGGAATTACTTGCGGTGACATACCGTATATTGCACCTTTGATGGTTAAAAAGAGTATTGTTTATGGTTCGAAAATCGTGCGCCAAATGGAAATGTTTAACATTCGTATAATATTGTTTGCTTTTGAAACCGATGACGGATAGGGTGGAGGGAATTAGGCGGTGAATGCGGATCGTGTCATTTGTGGTGATTCAAGGAGAATTGTTTTGGTCTGAATTACTCATCATATCCAACGGACAGGTTTCAAAGGGCAAAGAAATAAAGAAGTTGAATATGTAAATTCTCATCGACAACGAGATCGTTGGAGATGTGGCAGGAAGAATCCAGAAGAGAACTGGCAGTGTCCTTACAGTTGTATCATCGGAAGATTTCCCGTAAGTACGTTAGGGAAATCATGATAAATCTAAATCTGGGTGATTTAAAACTTGGCTTGATGACATCTTTAACACCAAATTAAAATATTTCTTTGGCCGTGGGACCAGGTTGAACTCAGCTATTGCTTAAATTTTGAGTAACAGCAACAGTAGCCGAAGATTTCGAGCATAATAAGTCACCCCCATGGGCAATGTCAAAGAGCGCAGAGGAGCGGACAGAGGTTCAATGCACTCTCTTGCCTTGGCGTGGGAAACTGCGACTAAAAGTCGGAAGAATCAGCAATGTTAAATGGTATGAGGATGCAAAAGCCAGTAGAAACCAATGCAATAAATACACATTATGTTTATCAACACCAAGTGTGGGTTGTAATTGAAAAAAGTGTGATGATGATTTCTTTATTGGCAAAAGATTCCATATTAGTCCTATATTAGGGTATCCGGGAGGGGATTACAAATGGAGAGCTGATGACGAGAAAAATATGGAATAGCCAACAACGGGATAAGGTTGCACGGGGTGGAGCTTACAATGAAAGAAGTTTGAATGCAGAAGGTAGAAAATCTGATAAGGGAAATGCAGAGGCTCAGTCAGGATATGGTGGTGGCCGGTGAATGGAAATGGATAAAAGATGAGTCTTTCCACCAACACAAATACGGGATAACATCAACTGCAGCGAAAAACGGTATAATTAGGGTAAGACATCCAGAATGAGATTTTCACTCTGCAGCGGAGTGTGCGCTGATATGAAACTTCCTGGCAGATTAAAACTGTGTGCCCGACCGAGACTCGAACTCGGGACCTTTGCCTTTCGCGGGCAAGTGCTCTACCGGGCGTGAGTCGTGCTTCGGTAGCTCAGTTGGTAGAGCACTTGCCCGCGAAAGGCAAAGGTCCCGAGTTCGAGTCTCGGTCGGGCACACAGTTTTAATCTGCCAGGAAGTTTCATATCAGCGCACACTCCGCTGCAGAGTGAAAATCTCATTCTGGAAACATCCCCCAGGCTGTGGCTAAGCCATGTCTCCGCAATATCCTTTCTTTCAGGAGTGCTAGTTCTGCAAGTTTCGCAGGAGAGCTTATGTAAAGTTTGGAAGGTAGGAGACGAGGTACTGGCAGAAGTAAAGCTGTGAGTACCGGGCGTGAGTCGTGCTTCGGTAGCTCAGTTGGTAGAGCACTTGCCCGCGAAAGGCAAAGGTCCCGAGTTCGAGTCTCGTTCGGGCACACAGTTTTAATCTGCCAGGAAGTTTCATATCAGCGCACACTCCGCTGCAGAGTGAAAATCTCATTCTGGAAACATCCCCCAGGCTGTGGCTAAGCCATGTCTCCGCAATATCCTTTCTTTCAGGAGTGCTAGTTCTGCAAGTTTCGCAGGAGAGCTTCTGTAAAGTTTGGAAGGTAGGAGAAGAGGTACTGGCAGAAGTAAAGCTGTGAGTACCGGGCGTGAGTCGTGCTTCGGTAGCTCAGTTGGTAGAGCACTTGCCCGCGAAAGGCAAAGGTCCCGAGTTCGAGTCTCGTTCGGGCACACAGTTTTAATCTGCCAGGAAGTTTCATATCAGCGCACACTCCGCTGCAGAGTGAAAATCTCATTCTGGAAACATCCCCCAGGCTGTGGCTAAGCCATGTCTCCGCAATATCCTTTCTTTCAGGAGTGCTAGTTCTGCAAGTTTCGCAGGAGAGCTTCTGTAAAGTTTGGAAGGTAGGAGAAGAGGTACTGGCAGAAGTAAAGCTGTGAGTACCGGGCGTGAGTCGTGCTTCGGTAGCTCAGTTGGTAGAGCACTTGCCCGCGAAAGGCAAAGGTCCCGAGTTCGAGTCTCGGTCGGGCACACAGTTTTAATCTGCCAGGAAGTTTCAGGGTAAGACATGTTCAGTGATAGTGATGTTCTCACCAGATTCGACAAAATACCAACGCTGAAACGACAGTTCAGTTATTGACGCCACCGTCGCAAGTAGCAGATGAAGAGACAGAGAAAGTATATTACGATTTTGAGCGAGTAATTCAGTATTTAAAGAAAGATGGAAATCTGATAATCATGGGATTGAAATACGGCTGTAGAGAACTGAACTGAAGAGAGAAATACGGGAGAATATGGAACTGGCAGTAGGAATGAGAGACGAGAAAGGCTAACTGAGTTCTGCAGTACATTACAAATGGTAAAAACAAATATTGTGCTCAAGAATCACAAGAGAAGATGATATATTTGGAAGAGACTCGGATACACGGGTAGATTCCAGATGGATTACATCACGGCCAGACAGAGATTCCGAAATCAGTCATTCGATTATGAAGTTTCCACGTACAGACATAGATTCAGATCACAGTTTAGCAACGACGAAGAGTACATTGGAGATTAAGAGAACCATTCGGAAGAACGAGAGTGAGAGGAAGTGGGATACTGAAGTACTGAGAAATAACGAATTGCATTTACCGTGCGTTAAGGACGTGGATACTGCGATAAGGAATACCAGGGTGGGCACCTGAGGTGAACTGGAGCGGACATCTCTTAAAAGGACAGAGATGTTGTACAGACAAACACAGGTACACGGATGGTGACTGCGAAGAAAACGTGGTGTGACCGAACTCACACGATTTCACACAAATTCAGTTTGTCATTCAAGCGACAACTAACTGCGTAACATCGCTTCACGTTTCTGATTTGACAGTTATTGTAAAACTGATATTTTTGTGCTCATTTGGTCTCATAGTTGTTTTAAACGTAAATGCAGTTAGTGTGATCAAAAGTTATACACTGAATTACGAAAGCTGTTGTTCCACGTCATCGGCTGCTGCACACAAAATCTGTAGCTGCCATCTGCAGAGCTGTGACGCGTGACCTTGGCTGTAGCACAGATTGTAATCTTTACCTTCGCAAAGGTTTTCGGAGCACACAAAAGATTCGCATTATCACTCAATGAAGCATTCACATTGTATTTATTTGGGCAAGTAACTATATTAATAAAACCCCTCTTTATGAACTGAAGAGTGTGCGCAGGAGATGGATTGTTTTGCGCGATTAGGGCGAACCCCTCCCCCCCCCCCCCCATGGTATAAAAAACAGGTCAGAACACTGCTGCAGAAGCAACGAAGAAAGCATAACAAATGTAAAGGAACACAAAATCTCCAAGATTGTGCGATGTTTTACTGAAGATCGAAAGTTAGCGTTGACTTCACTGCGAGATGCTTTTAATAGCTTTCACAATGAAACTCTACCTCGAAATCTGACAGAAAACCCAACGAGATTGAGGTCGTATGTAAACTACAAAAAAATGGTTCAAATGGCTCTGAGCACTATGGGACTCAACTGCTGTGGTCATTAGTCCCCTAGAACTTAGAACTACTTAAACCTAACTAACCTAAGGACATCACACACATCCATGCCCGAGGCAGGACTCGAACCTGCGACCGTAGCGGTCGTGCGGTTCCAGACTGTAGCGCCTTTAACCGCTCGGCCACTCCGGCCGGCTGTAAACTACACCAGCGGCAAGACACAATCAGTACCTTCACTCCGCTATTCCAATTGTAAGATTCCAAATGACAGCGCCACTAAGGCGGAGTATTAAACACAGTTTTCCGAAATTTCCTCGCCGAAGAAGAGGAAGCAGCTATTCAAGAATTTTAATCGAGAAATACTGCCAGCATGAGTAACTTAGGTGTAGATTCCTCGGTGTGGCAAAGCAGTTTGCTTGCTTGCTATTGAGAGTGATGATGATGATGTTTGGTTTGTGGGGCGCTCAACTGCGTGGTTATCAGCGCCCGTACAATTACTCAATCTTTGCTCAGTCCAATTTCGCCACTGTCCTGGATGATGATGAAATGATGAGGACAACACAAACACCCAGTCATCTCGAGGCAGGTGAAAGTCCTTGACCCCGCCAGGAATCGAACCCGGGACCCCGTGCTCGGGAAGCGAGAACGCTACCGCGAGACCACGAGCGGCGGACAGCTTGAAGCACTTAATAAAGCAAATCTTTCGGTTCGCGTGTCATAACAATAAGGTTCCTTTCAGAGTACGCCAATTCGGTAGCCCCAAACTTAGAAGTCATATACAACTGCTCCAACGACGAGAGATCCGTACAAAACGACTGGAAAGTTGCTCAAGTCACACTCAACAAAGGAAACAGGAGTAATCCGCTGAATTACAGACCGATATCACCAACGTCGATTTGCAATAGGACTGTGGATCATTTACTGTGTTCGAACACTATGAATTACTTCGAAGGTAATGGTCTATTGACACAGAGTCAGCGCGGATTCAGAAAGTATCGTTCTTGTGAAACACACCTAGCTCTTTATTCTCACAAAATAATGAGTGCTATCGACAGTGGATCTCAAATTTATTCCACATTTCTAGAGTTTCAGAAGGATTTTGACATTGTTCCTCACAGGAGACTTCTAATCAAATTGCGTGCCTATGGAATGCCGCCTCAGATGTGTGACTGGATCTGAGATTTCTTCTCGGATAGGTCACAGTACGTAGTAACCGACAAAAAGTCATCGAGTAAAGCAGAAGTGATATGCAGCATTTCCCAAGCAACGCTATGGGACCTCTGCTGTACTTAATCTACATAAACGATTTAGGAGATAATATGAGCAGCTATCTTAGATCGTTTGCAGATGAAGCTGCCGTTTACCGTCTAGTAAAGTCATCAGAAGATCAAAACTAATTGCAAAACGACTCAGACACGTTATCTGACTGGTGGGAAAAGTGGAAATTGTCTCTCAATAAGAAAATGTGTGATGTCATCCACATGAGTACAAAACGATATCCGTTAATCATCGGTTACACTATAAATTACACAAACTGAAAGGCTGCTAGTTTGACTATATACCTAAGATTTACAATTACGAACAACTTAAGATGAAGTGAACACTAAAAAATGTTGTGGGGAATGCAAGCCAAAGACAAAATTGGGAAAGATAATGAGACTGCCTACACTACCCTTGTTCGTCGTCTGCTATAGTACTGCTGTGCTGAAGGGGATAATTGCCGGATAGGATTGACGGAGGACATCGAAAATGTTCAGAGAAGGGGAACTCGTTTTGTACTATCGCGAAATAGGGGAGACAGTGACACGAATATGATAACTGCGTTGGGATGGCATCATTAGGGCAAATACGTTTTACGTTGCGGCGAGGACTTTTCACATAATTTGCATCACAAACTTTCTCCTCTGAATGTAAAAATATTCTATTGTCGCCATCACATCTGGAGAATAATGATCATTATAATAAAACAAGAGGAATCAGAGCTCGTTCAGTATGATTTAGATGTTCATTGTTCCCACTTACTGTGAGTGAGTAGAACAGTATAGGAATAGTCTGAAGATGATTAGAAGATTTCTTTGCCAAGCACTTAAGTTTGAATTGCAGAGTAGTCATGCAGATGCAGAATCTGTGAATGGGACTGATTCCTGTACATCATCTTTGCCACCGTCTCTGCGCTATGCCCCTCTCCGTCATTACTACCTTATAATGGCAGAAGAGCTTCCATTGTGTTACTATCTTCTTCGTTTGCCCATTTTTGAAACATGTCATATTTTTGACCGAATTCCTTCACAAATACTTTCTACCTCATCTACCTGGCGGAAGGATGACTGGGTGTTGTGTGATGTCCTTAGGTCAGTTAGGTTTAAGTAGTTCTAAGTTCTACGGGACTGATGACCATATAGCTGTTTAGTCCCATAGTGCTCAGAGCCATTTGAACTAGAGATGGGCCAAACTGTTCTTTTCAGAGATCAGATCAGAACTGTTTACTCCCTGAAATGAACTAGCTCTTTTTCATGACTCACCACTCATTCACAATAGAAAATAAATGGAAGGCACATTTCCCTTTAAACTTGGTTTATTCCCGTAGTATACCTGTATTTTGATCTTGTTTGATCCTATTTTGAAGTAACACAGATAATGAGTAAGAATTTTGTATTGTTTATTGAAATGTCCACGATATGACAAAGTTTTTGATTATTGACTTATTTTGCACTATCGTGGTTTTGGCTTTGTAGCCATTATCATGGTCAAAGTTGAAATAGTCATAAAATATCTGACATTTCTGAATGATTGTAATATTGTGACAACAATCATTCAGACATGTCAGATATGTAATAAATATTTCACCTTTGCCCATGATAATGGCTACAAAGCTAAAATAGCATGCTGATAACGACACTTTTGAGTGCCTCACGAAACAAGGAAAATATTGGTGTATACATTGTGTGATATGTTTATCGGTTCGCTCGTAATAAGCATAAATTTGTGTGTCCATAATAGAAAATCCTATAGTAAGAGGAGTCGTGTGGAACCTAATCTGATCAGTTTAACCAAATAAAAATAAAATAATAACAAATGATGTATACGTAACATAATTATGTAAAATATATACCAGTATTACTACGAAGAACAATATCCAGTAGAGACGAACTCCGATGCAGAGGCGCTGAGTCAAGCTGGTCGAGCCGCGAGCTGTATTACTGTGTGAGCTAAGACCGCAGAGACTAGAGTGACACCTGAGTTGCTTTGCTCAATGCTCTGGCTAGAGTCGAGAACGGTGGGGTGAGCGTTGAGCGGGCGAGTTCCGAGGGTGGGGGCAGCGGTGAACGGCCACCAGTCACCCGCTCGGAGACAAATCGTCTGTTCTCTTGCGAGCATGTTGTTGCAAGTAGTTCTTATGTTCTCCGCTAGGAGGCTCTCAGTCCTGTTGCTCGCATCACTGCCCAGGAGGCAGGACATGCAACTGAAACGATCGCCGACGGAGTGCGATGCTAAGTTAAGGTGTGCCAGACACTGCACGCGGCAGAGGAAGCACAGAGATGGCACGCCATATGTGAAACACAAAATCCAATGGGGCACAATGCAGGCAGCCAAGGCAGAAGCAGGGCAGAGGCCGGCGCTGGCTGTGTTGTGTGGCGTGCAGTGTGCTCTGACCAGCAGAGGCCCCACTGATCTGCTTCGACTCACTCTCTCTCTCTCTCTGTTGTGGTAAACGTTTGGAGCAACTGTTCTTTTTTTCTGAATCACTGATTGTTCACTCCTTTGAGAGATTGAACTCTATGAATCAGTTCAGGAGCGGATCCCCCATCTCTAATTTGAACCTGGCAGAAGTTGTCACCCGAAACGACAACGAGCATTTCTATCGGTACTTCCGACTTATCATCATACAGATCCCTTACTTCAATCTGCTGATCACCATCTATTTCAAATTCCAAGTGTTTTTTCTTCTTTCGAACTGGTTCTTACATCGAACGTTTGGACATCTATTGTATTCCGATAATAGTTTCTCTTTGGTAACCATTTTCCATTCTGACAACGCTATGTCCTTCCCCCACTTGGAAATACGTACAATGAGACGCCAGAAGTGATGGGATAGCGATATGCGCATACGCACACGGTGACAGTATCGCGCACACAAGGTAGGGCAGTGCACTGGCGGAGCTGTCTTTTGTACTTAGGTGATTCATCTGAAAAGGTTTCCGATGTATTATGACCACACGACAGGAAATAGCAGACTTTAAAGGTGGTACGGTACCTGGAGGTTGGTGCATTGGACGTACTGTATAGGAAATCGCTGGGTCATTCTATATTCCGTCATCCACAGTGTCAAGATTGTGTCGAGAATACCAAATTTCACGCATTACCGCTCACCACGGACAACTCAGTGGCCGAGGACATTTCACGTAATGACAGAGAGCAGCGGCGTTTGCGTAGAACTGTCAGTGCTAACAGACAAGTAACACTGTGTGCAATTACCGCAGAAATCCATGGGGGACGTACGACGAACGTATCCGTTAGGACCGTTAGCGGAATTTGGACTTTAATGGGTTCTGGCTACAGACGACCGACGAGAGTGCCTTTGCTAACAGCACGACATCGTCTACAGCGTATCTCCTGGGCTCGTGACCATATCGGCTGGACGCTATATGACAGGAAAACCCTGGTCTGGTCAGATGAGTCCCGATTTCAGTTGTGAAGATCTGATGGTAGGGTTCGAGTGTGGCGCAGACCCCAGGAAGCCCCACTGTGCCAGCTGGTGGTGGCTCCTTAATGGCCACTTTTGTGACTTTTGTCACCTTATTGTAGGTTTCCTATCGTGTTTGGGACGACTACTTTTACCAGCACCCACCAGGCCCTCGACCTACATGCAAGTTAGTTTTCCTCATCATTGTGCATTCTGTTACTTTGGAAGTTACCTCTTCTACGATTAGCGAAGTTACTTCTAGTGCGTCCTCTCATTGTATTAATTTGTTATCCATTTCGGCCATCCCCGTCAGACACATTCACTTGCCTGAAATTTCGTTGCCCAGAGTTTCATGCCAGTGATCCTCATTATCTAGTTTTCCAAAAATTCGTCGATTTTTTTACGTTTACTCCCTACATAACGTTCTGAGTCATATGGAAGTTTTTTTTTCCAGACACCCCACACTATCTCAGATTCAGACTTTCTGTCTTTCAGGAATGTGAGTTTTCGAACTCATTTCATGGAAACTCTACCACGATTTTTTGGCATTTGTGTGATGACAAATTCGCGGCGCAATTTGTCTTGTTTTAGATTCTTCCAAAATTTTGCCCTTGAACTCTGTAAATGTCATCTAGGTGGTGGTAGACTAAAAATGCCACTTCTTTGTATTACCTACTAGAGGATCAATTACTATATTGAATTTCTCCCTAATGGTCACATCATTTGGTAGTACTCGTTCATAGTTCTTTATAAAATCTAAGGGGTCCAACCCCCTGTTTCTTCAGTGTGTCATACTTCCCTTCTGTGCTCTGTAGTTCAGATTTTTGTACTACTAGTGGAACATTGCTCGTCTTATTCTGTAACAGTTGTCGCAGCGAATTCACTTCATTGTGAATGTCTGTGGTAGCATTACTTAATGTCTCTTGCAGTATACAATAAATTTGAATAGTCGAAACTGTGTCTTTTAACGATGAAATATCCACATTAGTTTTTGCAGAAATTTCAGTTCTTAATGCCGGAACTAATATCTGCATCATTCCCATGTATCATCGGTTCAACCCTCTCTTTGATTCGCTATATTTCGGAATCAGATCTAGCTGCGATGTCAGTAACCTGCATCTGAACATCTGATACACTGCCGGAAAGTACACCTGGAAATATGACTTCGATTTTGATCCGACGATGGTATGCATCACCGGGGGATGGTAGATGTACTGTTAATACGTAGTTTCAACGTCGTCCGCCAACAGATAACGTAGTGGCACATCTACCAGAGCACCGTCTGTGTCTACCCTGTAACAGGGAATGCTCACAGCCAGAAGGCTCAGTTTAGTGCAAACGTGTAACATAAACAGGTATCCATGTCACGGAATCGCACTGGTGCTTCCTACGTTTGCAGGGGGTGAAACTATGGTCTTACGCGTGGCGGGATTAACCTTTCGGAGAACTGTCACCCAGGCTGGACTATTGCGTCAACAGTGCAACGATGCTGGTATCAGTGGTCACGTGAACATTCTCACACCGGTAGACAAAGTTCTGGATGTCCACGCAGTACAGACGCCCGCCAGGTTCGTCGTATAATAAGGGCAGCAGTGGCAGATCGTATATCTACCAGAGAACAGTTACGATGGCTTCTCAAGCAAGACGTGTCAACACAAACTGTTTGCGAACCGGTTATTAGCAGTAGGACTATGCCCGTGAAACTCAACGTGCTGTGCAAGATGTGCAGCAACTTCCCTGGCCAGCACGGTCTCCAGCCTTGTCTTCAATCAAGCACGTGTGGGATGTGATGGAATGAGAAGTAACTAGTGCGACTCGTCAACCAGCGACTAAGTGAGCATGTGATGTGGGGCAGGCGTAGCATAACGTATCGCAGGACAGTATTTGCCGTCTGTACGATCCACCGGATGCCGGAGTCAGCGCCTGTATTGTCGCATGTCGAGGCTACACCACGTACTAATGTGGTTGTTACCACACAGGTCGACACATGCTACTCAAGAACAGATTGTGCTATTGATCTGTATACGCTATCATATCGTTTACTCCATATACAGTGTTGCAACAATAAATCTTGAGTGAACTGGAAATCTGTAAGAGGCTGTACAAATTGTTTTCCGCCAGTGTATTTCATTTCCGTTGAATTCATAGATATATCAAGCTCTGTGAGGTTATTGCTTTGCTGCGTCAAATTAGGTAATTTCGTCTTCAGTTTGTCTTCCAGTTTCTTATTATTTTCTTTAAACTAACTAGAAAAATCAGTTTACAATTCTTTCAGATTAGCCCTCACTTTCTTGTTACGTTCTTTTAAGTTTGTTGTGAAATAATTATGTAAAACACGCAGACTACTGTTTAACACATCTATATTACCCTCTCAGGTGCCTAAACATTTCCCTTATTTTGGTCTTGAAAGGTTGTTGCCCCTCTATTACGCTCTGGTCTAGTAAACAGTTTTTTGGTTCGCGAGTTTCAGGTTCCGTTACATATCCACTGGATGTGGAATGATTGGTTCTGACTTCGTACGTCTTCGTCACGGTTTAGCATCCTGTTTCGTTACTCTTTTTCCTGCGTGTTGTTGCGTAAATGCACTACAATAAAATTTTTCGCAACGTTTTGGAATAATTTGCTGTCACCATTTTGCAACTTCACGTCCTTACACTTCATCGAAATCTAGAATAAACATTTTGTCTTGTTTAAACCCTCACCTGTTTGTGCGGATGATTTGCAATTAAATTTTCCGTCACGTCAGGCTATGTGACTGGAATTTTTCGAAACGTAGTCTGTTCATGCAATTAAAATGTAGGGATGTCCTGTCAAGGACAAATGCCGCATCTGAACTTTTTCTTTATTACGTCACAGTTTATGACACAGAGTTTCTTGTAAGTCCTGTCATAAGAAAGCTATGTGTGAGGGAACCATTGAGATTTTACATAAATTCACATTGTGCTTTTAAGTGGCAACTAACTGCGTAAAATCGCTTCACGTTTCTTATTTGACACTTACAAAAAAACTCATGTTTCTGGGAACAGTTAATCTTATAAATGTTTGTTGGATATATTAATATCATTTAAATTCAACAAGTGTGGTTAAAACTTTTACACTGGGGTATTGTACTGCGACATCGGCTGCTGTACGCGAAATCGGACACTGTAGCTGTCGTCCGCACAGCCGTGGTGAGTGACCTTGACTGTAGCACAGATCGTAATTTTTGCCTTCGCAAAAGTTATCAGTGTCCACAAATTCGCGCTATCACTCACTACAGTATTTGCATTCTATTTATTTGTACAAATAACAAAATTAATAAAACCTTTCTTCATGAACCGAACCGTGTGCTCACTAAACGGATTGTTATTGAAAAATAAAGAGGATCGACTACTATTTCCGAAGTAACTGATGGACGCAGGGACTCGATCGTAAAATTCACCCACTGTTATAAAGCCCCTATCTTAAACATAGCACCGCCTACCTTCAGTATCGTTTTGGTTCTGTAAATACAGCCATCTATTGAACAACTTACGCTGCAAGCGCAGAGAAAGAGATGACTGAGTCTCACCTTAGTAAAGAAATATTACGTCTAGATTCTCATGGTCACCAAACTCTGAAGGCTCTACTTTAGTTATAATTAACTTTGAAATTTACTGTGAATTTAAAAGCTAATCTCTTTTCTGCGACTTATCCTCAAAACTCTAAGATGGAAGTAAGCCATATTAATTCTTATACCATGTTGTGGCAGCCATCTCTGAACTGTTTTACGTAATGAATTACTGAAATTCTTAATTTAATTGTCAACTTTCAATTATCAAATTTTCGTCAATAAATATAAAACTAAGGCGACGAATGCGTAAAGCTTAAATTTTTCGAGTTTAAAGGTTCTGCATTGTTAGCTTTGTATTCTGAAGTACAATGTTCTGAAAACAATATTACGATTCTAAAGATCGTAGTTTTTATGGGAGTAATTATGTACAATAAGTTACACAGTTTTTGGAATAGAATAGTGATCAAATAATCAACTAAAAGTATGGTCGATCTTACTAGTGAACTGTAATGTACAATTAATTTCTGGTGTTTCACCTTGCCCTTTCTTGAGTGTTACTCCATTGAGAATTTTGCTTTGTCATAGCTCACGGCGTCAGATGTGTGATGGTGGTTGCGTCATTAGAACGGTAGCGATCTATGACCTCTTCACGTGTATGATAAATTAAAACGTGCCAAGCAACGTGACACTTCCCAGAGCCATTGTTGCAGCAGCAGCCATGGCTCACAGATTTTGACAGCGTCATAAGTCCGGAAATTATTCTGTGCATGATTTTATGATTTCAGAGACGTCTTCACAGAGTGTAAGTGAAAAGTCGCACCACTTAGATGAAGGTTCGACACACTATGTAGCACCACAACAATTTTACATACACGGCAGCCACAAAGCATCTTCACTACTCAAGGCCTCGTAACTGTCTGCCTTACGTCTCCTATTGTGCATGTCACAACGGTACACACCAAGCCTATCGTCCAATCCAATTACTTTAATTTTTCGGTATTAATTTTACTTTTAATTAACTTGGTGTCTAAATCTTTGGAGTAGGGCCGTCGCTTACAATTAGAGAATAGATGTTACATCTTTTCATCATTTTAAATAAAAGCATATGTAAAAATTAATACACTTTACAAGATTGCAAAGATGCATCTATTGCGAACCTCCACACATTGTCTTAAGATTAATCGATAGCTGTATCGAAAGCGATTTTAAAAAGAAACATTTTTAATGTGTTTGGATATAATTGTTCCGTTACAATGGTCGTCAAAAGAAATACAGTTGGGCAACGAAAAAAGGAAGTAGAATAATATTCAGGGAATGACAGGAATACAGTTATATAAATGCCTTAAAAATAAAATAAATACGAAGTGCTGGCCAGCCAAGGTGAAATGGCTGCAGGGAAGATGTGTAGAAATCGAAAAATGAATTATCGTCGGAATGACTTACTGGGGATACAGAAATGTGAGAACAACCTTCAATGAAATTAAAGACAAGAGTGACAACATTAAGAGCGAAATGTGAATTTCTCTGATAAATGCAGAGGAGAGAGGGTGTAGGTTAAAAGAGTAAGAGGAAGTCCTATATGATAAGAAGGAAATGTCTGATGAAATGATAGAAGAAATTGTAATCGATATGGGAAATTTAGTACTAGAGTCGGAATTTGAAGAGCTCAAAGAGATCAGGAAGAGCTGAGACCAAATAAGACAGAAGGGATAGATAACATTTCAACTGAATTTCTGGCAACGGAACATCGGACATTAAAAAAAAAACATCCACACAATTCCGGAAATGGCAAGGGCAGATAACTGAGAGAAATATCAAACAATAAGCTCAACAGCTGTCGATTCAAGTTGCTGTCAAGAATAATGTACTGAAGAACGGAAAATGAAGTTGAGGATCTAGTAGATTACCATCAGTTTGGCTTTAGGAAAGGTAAAGGGACCAGAGAGGCAGTTCCAACGTTGTTCTTAATAATGGAGGCAAGACTGAAGAAAAATCAAGACATGCTCAAAGAATTTATCGACCTATAAAAAGCGTTTCACAATGTAAAATGGTAGGGGATGTTCGAAATTCTAAGAAAAATAGAAGTAAGCTATAAGAAAAGATGGGTAATAAGCAACATGTACAAGAATCAAGAGGGCCAATAAGACTGGGAGGTCAAGAACGAAGTGTTCAGATTAAAAAGGGTGTAAGAAAAGGATGCAGTCTTTCATCACTCTTGTTCAGTCTACATATCGAAGAAGCAATGACGGAAATAAACTAAAGGTTCAAGAGTGGGATTAAAATTCAAGGTGAAAGGATGTCAATGATTAGTTTGGCTGATGAGATTAGTATCCTCCCGGAAAGTGAAGAATTACAGAATATGGTGTATGTAATGAACAGTCTAATGAGTACAGAATTTGAATTGGAAGTGAACAGGAAAAAGGCAAAAGTAATGAGAAGTAGCGCAGGAATGAGAACATTGAGAAACTTTACAGCAAAATCGGTGATCACGAAGTACCTCGGAAGCAAAATAACCTACGAAGAACGAAGCCAGGAGGACATAAAAAGGGGACAAGCACAGGCAGAGAGGACATTCCTGACCAAGAGAAGTCTACTGGTATCAGGAAGAAGAAAAAAAGCATAGGCCTTAATTCGGGGAAGAAATTTCTGAGAATATAGACTTGCAGCACAACATTTCATGGTAGTGAATCAATAGATTCATAAGGGTAATTTCATGCTAAAAGTTGGCCAAAATTACTGTTTGGAGTTTTCTGTCTGTGTGGTCCTAGAGAACATATTTGCAGGATAATAATGTATCTATATAATTGAGACGTTCCCTGGAAAAACGAATTAACGTACATTAAGTCGATTTTCCGTTTCCTGCAGTAATTGCATCTGTACGAACAGTCTCCCCCCCATGAACCATGGACCTTGCCGCTGGTGGGGAGGCTTGCGTGCCTCAGCGATACAGATGGCCGTACCGTAGGTGCAACCACAACGGAGGGGTATCTGTTGAGAGGCCAGACAAACATGTGGTTCCTGAAGAGGGGCAGCAGCCTTTTCAGTAGTTGCAGGGGCAACAGTCTGGATGATTGACTGATCTGGCCTTGTAACATTAACCAAAACGGCCTTGCTGTGCTGGTACTGCGAACGGCTGAAAGCAAGGGGAAACTACAGCCGTAATTTTTCCCGAGGACATGCAGCTCTACTGTATGATTAAATGATGATGGCGTCCTCTTGGGTAAAATATTCCGGAGGTAAAATAGTCCCCCATTCGGATCTCCGGGCGGGGACTACTCAGGAGGACGTCGTTATCAGGAGAAAGAAAACTGGCGTTCTACGGATCGGAGCGTGGAATGTTAGATCCCTTAATCGGGCAGGTAGGTTAGAAAATTTAAAAAGGGAAATGGATAGGTTAAAGTTAGATATAGTGGGAATTAGTGAAGTTCGGTGGCAGGAGGAACAAGACTTTTGGTCGGGTGATTACAGGGTTATAAATACAAAATCAAATAGGGGTAATGCAGGAGTAGGTTTAATAATGAATAAAAAAATAGGAGTGCGGGTTAGCTACTACAAACAGCATAGTGAACGCATTATTGTGGCCAAGATAGACACAAAGCCCATGCCTACTACAGTAGTACAAGTTTATATGCCAACTACCTCTGCAGATGATGAAGAAATAGATGAAATGTATGACGAGATAAAAGAAATTATTCGGGTAGTGAAAGGAGACGAAAATTTAATAGTCATGGGTGACTGGAATTCGAGTGTAGGAAAAGGGAGAGAAGGAAACATAGTAGGTGATTATGGACTGGGGGGAAGGAATGAAAGAGGAAGCCGCCTTGTAGAATTTTGCACAGAGCATAACTTAATCATAGCCAACACTTGGTTCAAGAATCATGAAAGAAGGTTGTATACCTGGAAGAATCCTGGAGATACTAGTAGGTATCAGATAGATTATATAATGGTAAGACAGAGATTTAGGAACCAGGTTTTAAATTGTAAGACGTTTCCTGGGGCAGATGTGGATTCTGACCACAATCTATTGGTTATGAACTGCAGATTGAAACTGAAGAAACTGCAAAAAGGTGGGAATTTAAGGAGATGGGACCTGGATAAACTGAAAGAACCAGAGGTTGTAGAGAGTTTCAGGGAGAGCATAAGGGAACAATTGACAGGAATGGGGGAAAGAAATACAGTAGAAGAAGAATGGGTAGCTCTGAGGGATGAAGTAGTGAAGGCAGCAGAGGATCAAGTAGGTAAAAAGACGAGGGCTAATAGAAATCCTTGGGTAACAGAAGAAATATTGAATTTAATTGATGAAAGGAGAAAATACAAAAATGCAGTAAATGAAGCAGGCAAAAAGGAATACAGACGTCTCAAAAATGATATCGACAGGAAGTGCAAAATGGCTAAGCAGGGATGGCTAGAGGACAAATGTAAGGATGTAGAGGCTTGTCTCACTAGGGGTAAGATAGATACTGCCTACAGGAAAATTAAAGAGACCTTTGGAGAGAAGAGAACCACTTGTATGAATATCAAGAGCTCAGATGGCAACCCAGTTCTAAGCAAAGAAGGGAAGGCAGAAAGGTGGAAGGAGTATATAGAGGGTTTATACAAGGGCGATGTACTTGAGGACAATATTATGGAAATGGAAGAGGATGTAGATGAAGAAGAAATGGGTGATAAGATACTGCGTGAAGAATTTGACAGAGCACTGAAAGACCTGAGTCGAAACAAGGCCCCGGGAGTAGACAACATTCCATTTGAACTACTGATGGCCTCGGGAGAGCCAGTCATGACAAAACTCTACCATCTGGTGAGCACGATGTATGAGACAGGCGAAATACCCTCAGACTTCAAGAAGAATATAATAATTCCAATCCCAAAGAAAGCAGGTGTTGACAGATGTGAAAATTACCGAACTATCAGTTTAATAAGTCACAGCTGCAAAATACTAACGCGAATTCTTTACAGACGAATGGAAAAATTGGTAGAAGCCGACCTCGGGGAAGATCAGTTTGGATTCCGTAGAAATGTTGGAACACGTGAGGCAATACTGACCTTACGACTTATCTTGGAAGAAAGATTAAGAAAAGGCAAACCTACGTTTCTAGCATTTGTAGACTTAGAGAAAGCTTTTGACAATGTTAACTGGAATACTCTCTTTCAAATTCTGAAGGTGGCAGGGGTAAAATACAGGGAACGAAAGGCTATTTACAGTTTGTACAGAAACCAGATGGCAGTTATAAGAGTCGAGGGGCATGAAAGGGAAGCAGTGGTTGGGAAAGGAGTAAGACAGGGTTGTAGCCTCTCCCCGATGTTATTCAATCTGTATATTGAGCAAGCAGTAAAGGAAACAAAAGAAAAATTCGGAGTAGGTATTAAAATTCATGGAGAAGAAGTAAAAACTTTGAGGTTCGCCGATGACATTGTAATTCTGTCAGAGACAGCAAAGGACTTGGAAGAGCAGTTGAACGGAATGGACAGTGTCTTGAAAGGAGGATATAAGATGAACATCAACAAAAGCAAAACGAGGATAATGGAATGTAGTCAAATTAAGTCGGGTGATGCTGAGGGAATTAGATTAGGAAATGAGACACTTAAAGTAGTAAAGGAGTTTTGCTATTTAGGGAGTAAAATACCCGATGATGGTCGAAGTAGAGAGGATATAAAATGTAGACTGGCAATGGCAAGGAAAGCGTTTCTCAAGAAGAGGAATTTGTTAACATCGAGTATAGATTTAAGTGTCAGGAAGTCGTTTCTGAAAGTATTTGTATGGAGTGTAGCCATGTATGGAAGTGAAACATGGACGATAACTAGTTTGGACAAGAAGAGAATAGAAGCTTTCGAAATGTGGTGCTACAGAAGAATGCTGAAGATAAGGTGGGTAGATCACGTAACTAATGAGGAGGTATTGAATAGGATTGGGGAGAAGAGAAGTTTGTGGCACAACTTGACTAGAAGAAGGGATCGGTTGGTAGGACATGTTTTGAGGCATCAAGGGATCACAAATTTAGCATTGGAGGGCAGTGTGGAGGGTAAAAATCGTAGAGGGAGACCAAGAGATGAATACACTAAGCAGATTCAGAAGGATGTAGGTTGCAGTAGATACTGGGAGATGAAGAAGCTTGCACAGGATAGAGTAGCATGGAGAGCTGCATCAAACCAGTCTCAGGACTGAAGACCACAACAACAACAACAACACGAACAGTCTTTGTGCTCACAAATTATTATTAGTCTCCGACAGACGCAACGCTCTCTAGAATGATTTGACCGCCATGCTGCTCCAAGTCGTTGTTCCAGCGACCGCCATACCCTCTAGACAACTTCCACGCCGCTCGTATCACTGCTGCATGTGCGACGTGCTGAGACGTAGTAGTCAGAGACGGGATGCCTGTAACGTGGAATTTACGTATTCCAACGTCACATAGAAAGTAAACAGTGACTGTAAACAAAATATGGGAAGTGACTGTGATCGTATATCCAGTACGGAGTGTGATTATGAGAAGAACCTAATTGGAAGGAAACGAAAAATTCAGAAACTGAAGTGGAAAAAGAGGTCGCGAAGAAGAAGAGGAATTCAGGGAAGTGTTATGTTTGGCCGAAAACCGGTAAGGAAGTCTGTTGTAAGAATTTTAGAGTCAGTAAGAAATGCTGTGCAAAGGAATCTTATCTAATAATATGCCCAACAGATCAAGAAGAGACCCATGAACGATTTTGGGCTTTAGGTGACAAGAACACAAAAAGATACATTCATGTTAAGTTTAATTGAAGAGAAAACACCGTCTAGAACATCTAATACAGTAGATCTGTCGGAATCCTAACTCCACATTTATATGTCATTGAACATGCAACAATAATAAGACAATATCCTCTAAATCCCAATTCCAAAGTGTTTTGCAAGTTACCGAGAACCGTTTGAAAACAGTCCTATAGGCGTTGAATGCTACTGCTGCTACAGTTGATGACAAAAGAGGGAAGGCTGTCAAGGCAAGCCGAAAAGGAAATATTTTGACAACCATTACCTTAGTGTTATAGTATTATTCACTTCGATCAGAGGTCAATTTCTCCATGAAATGAATAGGTACTTCATATCAAGTATAAAACTTTTTATAAGTTCTTTAGAGAAAATAGAGTGTATTCGTTTCGAAAGTCAAAAACTGATACTTGTGATTTTTATCGGGAGTGTGAAGCTATATTGAGTGTCAGTGCAAATGATCCTAGTAAAAACGTTTGTGAAGAACACAAACTAAACGCTGCGGAGTACAATAAACCCAAGGACAAGTATTTAAGGTGGGCCAAACTTGATAACACAGATACCTTAATGCTAGAGTTTGATTACGCACGGAACATGCCACAGCCTAAACTGAGCGTTACTGCGCAATTCTGTAAAAGACTACTGTGGCTCTATGTATTTAATGTTCACTGTCACAATGACGAAGCAAGTACATTTTACTGGTATCTCGAAGGCTCCGCGAAGAAAGTTCAAATTCTATTTGTTCCTTTTTATATGACTTCATAAGTAGAAAACTCTAGGCGCTAAACAATATTAAGACTATTATACTTCTATTGGATTCGTATGGAGGACAAAATAAAATACGAGCGTGGTACGATTTTGTACTTAGCTTTCAAAAACAAACAACGTAACCATAGAATTCGTATCTCCAATGAGACCGTAACTTCGTCTCATATGGAAAAATGCTAAGGAATATTGAAAACATTGAGAACGTGCGCCAATATATTTCAGTGCTTCAGAGCTTCAGAAAGAACCCTGCACCCTTTGAGGTGGTGAAGGGAGTGGACCTTATGAAAGACTGGGCATCACCTTTATCACCATACTACGTAACAGAACCCAAAGGAAAGACACTACCTGGAAGATAGAAATGTGTCATTTTGTATGACAACGGAAACGCATTTTTCGACTTGTTTACTTACACAGGAACATTCAGTCCTTCCGAAATAAAGAAACGAGGATATACATTGCCAGTGCGGAAGACGGACATGGTGATGACGAAGACGTCTCGTCCTGGGATTACGGATGCGAAGAAGAAAGATATCTTCGCTTCTACTAAAGTTCCTTCGAGACAACAATGCAGAAATGCTGAAGAATATTGTCGAAGGTTATGCATCTGCGACAGACAATGACTTCCCAGGATGCGAAACAGACACATGATCATTAGTAATCACTCGTAGGTTGTTGTTGAGTGTGGTGTTGCGTTCTATGTATGTCTGTAATTGAATAAATGCATTTCTCTCACTTTGTAAATGATTATTTCAATACCAAGTCTATGATGTGTTATGTTCGTTGGTATACGTAGTGCCTTCAGGAATACCTTTCAAGTGTACTGCTGCTTTGAAAACTAATTATGATTGTCGAATGAATATACAGTTTCTGCTTCACGGTCTGAGTATGCTACTTTTAAATTTAACGACTGTTTAACAGTCAAATGTGAAAAATGTCGTTTTTTTGTTCATGTTATACATTCATATATGGAAAAACAACTTAAGTGTGGTACCTTATAATCAGTTCAAATGCGTATCTATGTCGTACATAGTACACTATCGCGTCATTAATGCTGAAACAATATTACGTCGTTTCTATTTTAGTGAAATTTCGTCCATGTATGTGAGACTGAAATGAATGATAACACGACGTCAAATATGCATCTCGAGTTCCATATATTCCAACTACGTCATTGGCATTTTATTACATTCTTTATTTCTTAGCGACAATAATATGTATAATTCACTCGATGCCTCCCAGTCTTGTTTATCGGAGCAGTCTGGTTTTGTTGGAGACTCCTCTTCATCGTAATTTTAAGCTTGAGGAATCTGCCAGATCCATCCTTCGCTTGAGGGCAGTAAATGCAATTATATTTAAAATTAAGGTCGAGGGGAGAGAAAGTAAAGTGAAGGGATTGCTGATCTCAGCTGCAGCGGGACTTTACGCAGAATCAGCGGCGACGAGTGAAAATATGTGCCGGATCAGGATTCGAACCACTGTGCTCTTGCATACAACGCAGGTGCGTTAACCACTGCACCACACGTGACACAATGACGTTCGTCCCTTCGTGGACTATCTTGCCACGACTGACTGCCGATCCACATTCCCACTGTGCGCCACCTATCCACAGTCCTTGCTCATTTCCTTCATGCTCGCTACTCACAGATTCTCGCTGGTGGTCGGACGTATCTGTTCTTTCACACTGAAGTAGGTTGATCCACTGCCCATCTAGGTGAATCAATTATATGAATGCGTGGTGTCTGTTCTTTCGGACATGTTTGAAACAACAGACGCCACACATTCATGTAAGTAAACGTAATGATTGTTTTAACAAAGATTCGCCGGTTTTCTTCATACCTGTTATTAATGGATCAGTAGTCAGTAGTAGCCTGTTTATTATGTCCAGACTGCGTTCTTCTTATGAAAATTTCCTGGCAAACATTTGTCTGTTTGTCTGCTTATTTTGGACGTCAGCTGCTTCTTCTGGTAAACTGCCTGTGGGTAAGAGGGCATGTTCGTTGATAGTTGGGTCATGTACCAAAATCTTGTGCACAGTGGGAGACATAGGATGCCATAGATATAAATCAACATATAGTGTTGCTGTTTAAACAGTTAACGCAGAAAATGTGTGTATCTTATGTCCACTGGAAATAGCTTTCAGAATATCCCCGAATCGATAGATGAGTTCCAAAATTACATGTATTATTTCTGCTCATGTTTCGAGGTCTCCAAAAATTCTTCTACTGGTATTTCCATCATTGGTATTTCCATACTCTTGCTCGGGAACATTTATAGTTAATCCCAATAGATTTCTAAACATTTCTTGTGTGACATTTTTTCCTATCTTGAGCAAGTTTCTTTTTCTCTTTTGAGCTGATTTGCCACTTCTTGATGTTTATGCTATAGGGAAATTACAACAACAATCCGAAAATTCGGGCATGGAGTATAGACAGAAGCAAATGAAGAGCTTCTGTATTTACCACTTTGGCTGCTGAAGTCTTTTGAAGTAGCCTTGTAAATGTGGCATCTGATTCTCGATGATGACTCTCTTGCTGCATTACAGACGTTTGCATCTATCATAGTAATCAGCAATGCGTGGTTTCAAACTTTTGTGTAAACTGAATTTGTTGTGATCCACCACAACCAAATGGCTCAAATGGCTCTGAGCACTATGGGACTTAACATCTGAGATCATCAGTCCCCTAGAACTTAGAACTACTTAAACCTAACTAACCTAAGGACATCACACACATCCATGCCCGAGGCAGGATTCGAAACTGCGACCATAGCGATTGCGCAGTTCCATGCTGAAGCTCCTAGAACCGCTCGGCCACACCGGCCGGCTCCACGACAACCCCGTTTAGAGGTAAGAGGTAAGTAATCATTTGGAAGATCATTTAAATACACTTCCAAATATAATATTAATCCCTCACATTTGTGATTAATCAAGGCTTGTAGTTGAATCTCATGTGGCAGTCACAGGGTGCCTTTTGAAGGAAGCTGTAACAGGGACAGACCTTCTTTTCAGTTGTTCGGATTATCTCGTATTGCATCTGGCCAGTGAGGCTTCCACGAAGTTTGACAAGGCTTTGATATGTGAAAGCATTTTTTCTTCTTGTAAGCTTCTATTGAAACGTCCCCATAGAAAAATTAGTGAATTACTGTGCTGGTAAACCCCTCACATTATTTGATTTTCAACAGCTGAGCGAAACTGAACGTACTCAGACATTTCTCTCTTTACTTATTCTGATCATCACTAAACTGACACACAATATTTTTAGTGCAACGCAATCTGACTTTTAATAATCCCTACAAAAGAATGACCCTGTTAAATAAATATTTTTCCTTGTACAATACTCATTTTTGCCCAAATCTTTTTCATATAACTTCTCAATGCCTTCTTTCCCTATTCATCATAGTTAGTTTCTTACATAGTCTACCCCCTCTTAAGCTAACTTAAATCTACTGAGCTCAGATATATATACTAAAGGACGAAGCAATGCAGCAACATACAACAAATTAACACAAACAGGAATGCCAAACAAATGCAAATTGGCAAAGTAAGCAGCAGTATATCTAAATTAGCAGAGAAAATGCAACATTACAACTGATATGAGCCAATGTGCAGCAACAAGAAAAATAAATCAGTAGTAAAAGTGGCTTAACAGAGTAATACAAATTAAAATTCAGTAGCACTATGCCTGGCAAACAGCAGCAGCAAATACAATAACTTATATCTAAACATGACAAACTCAAGCAGGAAAAATATTACAGTAAAGATGGCCATG
The DNA here is from genome assembly GCF_023864275.1 of Schistocerca cancellata. NCBI lineage: Eukaryota > Metazoa > Arthropoda > Insecta > Orthoptera > Acrididae > Schistocerca > Schistocerca cancellata. Next base: position 267,206,550 of record NC_064629.1, read on the forward strand.
TCTAATACCTATGTCACGTCTTAACACTAGAGTGATGCATCACCTTGACTTACTCTACGAAACAAGTTACCCAGTCATTGACAAAAATTATGTATGCAATTCCTGTAGGGGGGAAATGTCTTTTTGTGCTCCCTCGTTTTTTCGGAAGTAGATCATTAAATTATTATTTACTGGGTCTGTTGGCATAAAATATCTATATTAGTACATCTATTAAATTTTAATCTAACCAATGCTGCAATGCAGATAGAAACTAGATATTAAACAAAATAGGCGAATGTATATATAAAGCAATGCGTGAAACGTCATTCACTAGGCAAATGGCGTCTCCAAAGGCAGTAAGAAAATCTCTCAACTAGAAAGACAATAGATGCAGAAATGTTTCTCATCATTTCATTAGGCATTTTAGTAAATATCATAAATTAAGAGCTCCACAGTGTAATCATATGTTTTCAAGTTTGGGCGTGTCGTATTTGCGATGCTTCCTACAAAGAAATGACAATTGTGAGGATAATGCCCTCTTTTTTTCTCCACCTAATTGCTTTCTTTTTTTCAGGCGACTGGCACAACTGGGCGTCCTCAATGCATTACGTCAAGGTTACTTAGCTTTCTTACCAAAATATTTACGACAGCAGTTAGCGCTACAGTGACATTCTCATAAAAAAATTTCACAGGTGGAGAATTTGCATTACAAATGTGTAGAAACAAAATTCTATAAATATAACAGTGTTAAAAAATTTTCGGCGGCATTGTGATACATTCACGCATGTACACACATTTCATAATTCTTAAAGTACAATTCTTGGTTTCCAACATCCTTTTCCACAAATCAGAGTCCCTAACCACTACTCATTATTCATATACATATAAACACGTATTCACAACCCACATATACGGTAGCATCATCTTATTGATCATAAACATACCTCAACAGCATAATACACATCGTCATCGTAATAATAACATCATAACAGATCAATCACATCTCAAAATCGTCGCAGCTTCTTTCAATAATTTCAAGACCTTGAATAAAGTCATCTACCTCACACGTACTTCAAAAATCATGCTCCCTTACCAAATACGACATTCAAAGCTCTCATAGTATCACAATGGTTCCGAAAAAATATGAACAGTTCACAAAGTGCAGACAAAATACCATTTCATAAGTGTGAAATTATCCAACTGTGTAATTGCGTAAACATGTGTCACTGACATAGTAAAAAAAATGTTTGTTTCTCTGTTAAATAATCAGATAGCTGTGTAATTCTGTGTTAGAGAAATATGGTACCGATGTGTAAAGTTATATAAGCAAATACCATATTAGCTAGGGCTCCTTGTGCTTGCCAAACACATGGTACACGAAGTAAGCGTGTACCCCCCTGAGCATTAATGTAATTATACCCTCAGGTGTTACAGATTACAGCAATGGAATGAAATGTATCACGGAAAACCTTTGTATCATTGTAATTCAAAAATCTTTAAACAAAAAAAAACTGTTCAAACGGCTCTCAGCACTATGGGACTTAACATCTGAGGTCATCAGTCCCCTAGAACTTAGAACTACTTAAACCTAACTAACCTAAGGACATCACACACATCCATGCCCAAGGCAGGATTCGAACCTGCAACCATTGCAGTCGCGCGGTTCCAGACTGAAGCGCCTAGAACCGCTCGGCTACAGCGGCCGGCTAATCTTTAAACATAAATGTTTTAAGTACAAAATCAATCACTCAAATACGTGTACTGCCGCGCTAAATTGTGCGTCTTGTTGTAACATAATCTCTGTCATTACTTAAGGGTAAAAAATATGCCAAGTATCGTAATTATCGTCGTCCGTAAGCAAAGTTCTGTGGAAATCAATGTACTTACCTCGTAATGAACAAATGCGAAATGTTATGCATATAGATATCGTAGTTATTATGTACAGTACCGTGATCAAGAAAGGACTATACAGTAACGTATTGTCGTGCTGCAGAAAAGGCTGTCTCATTGCAGCTATACCACAAAAGTTATTACTAAAACATGTTTTCCTTTCCAGAAGAATTCAGAAAAACTGTGCAGATATAAAACAGATACACCGCAAAACCAACAATGTAAATTGTGTCACACATTAGTAGCGTCATGATATAGTCGTGTAGCTGTCAAATAAACTAACCACTGTGTCTTGTGGTATCTCTCAGAAAGCACTTTAAATCCATAATGTATTTTTAAGTAAACCAAAATGTTGCAGTAAAATCTCATTAGAAGTATATGTTCTAAGTATGTAAGCCTTGTAGTCGTTACGTAATCGTGCAACGAACAAGCAAGAATGTAGAAATGACAACACTGTGTCGTCTGTTCACTATAACAATGCATTCGTAATTACTGTCTAAATAAGTTCCCTAGGTTCTTGACTGGATAGTTAACTTTAAAACATAGTTGCATGTTAACAGTTTCTAAGTGTGACAAAGAGTACTAGTAACGTGAAGTGAAAAATTTTATAGCAAAGGCTAAGCTAAAAAGTAGATTATATCTCAATGAACGGTTTTACATGTGAAATATGGTGCAATCCTTTACTCTTCATAGTACTCAGAGTTTCAACTTGAACTCAATTATCATGCAGTACACGTCAGTAAAGAATACTGGAATTTTTCTCAAGGTTAGTGTCTATGTTATTTTTCTCTGAGCCAGCTGGCGCACGTGACTGCCTGCGGTGCGAGTCATTGTTAGTCTGTTTGTTGGCACGCGTCGTTATTGGGATTTGGAGATCTAACTTCTACAAATTCACCTTGTCGAGAGGGCCTTGCTCTGTTTGAATCCCGCCAGTTCTGATGAAATTCAGGTCTGTCGTTTTGTCAGTAGTTTACATAGTTTCTTTTTTGTCGGTCATATGGTGGAGAATTTCTCCCGGAATCGTAACTGTGCAATGGACCGTTGCGTCTGAAGGTATTCTGTCTCCGTTGATAATAATTATTTTGGTTTCCATGTTGTCTGTTTCTCTGATTGTCTCTGTGATGGTCATTACGGCAGAGAGGTGATCTTTCCCTGTAATTATTACTACTCTGCCAACGGTTGTCATTTGGGTGGTGTCTGTTTTGGTCACGATTTACGTTGTAAGAATAGCCTTGTCGTGTCCATTTATTATTTCTGTCATCGTGCAATTGTGACGGATGTGACATGTAATTGTTGTGTTCCTGTTTTCGCGTCCCGCGATTGTCAGTGTCAATTTACAATTCTTGTAAGAGTCCCTGAAAAGCTTCAATGTCGTCTTTGCAACGTCCTGCCAAAATAATGTGTTGTAAATGTTCAGGCAATTTGATTAAGTAAATGCAGATGAGTTCTGAGGGGCTGTATGGGTTTTACAGGTACTGATTCTTGTGCAACATGTCTTCAAAATATTTCACAAGACTTGAAAATTCAGATTGTTCAAAATGTTTCATCATTATGATGCTATGTTTTACTCAGTCTTGTGTAGCTTGAGACCAATATGCTGAGAGGAAGGCATGATAAAATTCTCCTTCACTGTGACAATCGTGAATGACCGATCACATTCTTAGAGCTGGTTCATTCTCTAAATAGCCACACATTCTAATCTGTGCTCTAATGACCAGTTGGGAGGAAAACAATGAGAGAATTGATGAAGCCATGCTTGTGGTTGAATCTCATTGCCAGAATTCTTAAATGTTTTAAATTTACGTGTAATAATGAACAGCTTATCGTCAAAATCATCATGTCGGCGAGTCGTATTTCGGTCACTATTACCTCGTTTCGGCGGATCCATCTCAAATTTCCGTGTATCTTGCCAATTTCTTTCATAATTTCCGAAGTGCCTTGTGTTATCATTTTGTGGCTGTTCCGTATTTCTATGTTCCTCTTCCCATATTGGAGTGCGAGTGTCCTGTGAAATATGTTATTCTTGTATTACCTGTGTCAACTGATCTTGTAATTCCCGGATTTCTCTTTTGTACTGTGTATTGATTTGATTTTGTTTGAATTTCCTAACTTGTTCATACTCTTCTGTGTCAGTGAAGGCTACGGGTCTTCTGTCATTCAGATCATCATCTGCCTTTGTAGATAAGTTAGTGAACTGATCCGAAAGTTCGGCTACGTTCTCCGATAATGAACTAATTTCTTCAGTGTGTTTTTCTGAACCAAGTTTATGAGTGTCCATTTGTGTTGAAATCGTATCTACTGTGTCCTTTAAGTTTTCCTGAGTTTTTGCAAGTTGCGTAATCGAATCGGTAGATGCAACTGAGTCAATTTTAGCTTGCAAGGTGTCGTGATTTTCATGAACAATAGTTTGCAGTTCTTTTACGGCTACTTCGTGATTCTGTAATGCATTTTCATGACGCGAAAAAATAGGTTGAAAATTCTCACAAATTTGTGTTTTTGCGTCATTACAGACTTTTCGACATTTGTATTTGATTTTAAGTAACTCTGCAGTTAAATCTTCACTAGTTTGTTCAAGCGTTTGCTCCATTGAGTCTAACTTTTGACGCTGTTGCTGTGTTTGTCTCTGGTGTTGTTCCATTGTATCTAACTTTTGAAGATTTTGTTCCATTGTGTCTAACTATTGCTGTGTTTGTCTTTGATTTTGTTTCATTTGTTGCATTAATTGCAATATAATGTATTAGTGTCTGGAATCTGTTTCTCTATGGTTTTTGGCAATGCATTTTCACCGGCAACATTCACATTTTCACAAGCAGAAAATGTATCTTGACTCATTTGAGAAAACGGTGAGGACCCAAAACCTGAATCTGCAGTATTTGCAAGATTGTGTCCTGTCCTTCCGGATTCCTGTGGCGAGCTCTTGCCGACCGATCGATCGATAATGCTTCCCCGTTGACTAATTGTTTCACTGTCTACACCATTGTTTGCCGCCCACTCCATTTCCCTATGCACAATTACCAAATTACTGTGTTGAACATTAGTTAATTCATTACACGGTGGCGCTAACACACTGCTTTCGTCTTCACTGTCATTTCTCAGTTTACTTTGGAGCCTAGTATTACGTTTTTCACACGCCATAATTGTCACAATATTTCACACGATAACACAGAAAAGCACAATTTGAAGAGCAAAATAAGAAAACACATTAACATAGCACTGAAAATATCTAGTTAATCGCAAGCGCAGCTGCGAAATACTTGGTACAAATCTACATGAATGCCACAACTGTTTTACTGTACGACAATGAAAAACGACAACTACAAAGTAAATTGTCTCTATGATTAAGCGCTAGCAATAAACAATAGCCACACTAATTACACAAACTACACGAAAAAATCAGATTCCAGTGAGGTATTCTCGACTAAGGGTCTACATATGAAACGTCCCCTTAGAAAAATTATAAATGACTGTGCTTAAACCGAACACAATATTTTTAGCGCAACGCAATCTGACTTTTAATAATCCCTACAAAAGAATGGCACTGACTAACAATAACCTATACCTTTCATGAATCACTTACCTCACAAAAATCTTCGTTACTCGAACTACTGCAATACAGCGAGGCCAATACTGTCAGCTAAATAAAAGATTCTAACTACTGAAGGCACTAACTACTGATAGACATAGTTATCAAATGAAAGATTTTGATAAAGAACAAACAATGTGTTTACATTAATAGTGTTGAAAAGTCATAATATATAATTATATCAGTTCATGACATCCAGTCTTACAAATTTACTGTCTCTGATGGACACACGTCCAGATCATCTGCTCTCAAAACTCCGCCATTTCTCTCCCCACATCCACCACTGCTGGCGGCTCACCTCCAACTGCGCAACGCTACGCGCTGTTCAAATCCAACAGCCCAACACTACAATAGCGAATATTACAACAATGCTAACCAGCCACAGACTGCACCAGCACAGCCAGTGATTATCATACAGAGCGCTACGTGGCGTTACCAATATAAAAACCTAAACAGCCTACTTACACTATGACTCCGATATAGGGCTTGTCTGTATTTAGCTCCTCGTGTAGCAGATGAGGTACTGCCTTCAATTACTTTGAAAACCTCACCACTTCCAGATTCTCATAGCTTCATTTGACTTGCATACGTTAATTCTGCGCTTCTAAATCTGTTTCGCAGTCCCTGTGTCTTACGCCATTTACTGCTTTCTCTCAAGTCTATGAACGATTTTGATGGCGTAGCAACTCAAGTTTTGCAACATGGGATTTTAATGGTACCTTGCAGCTAATTATACTTATTTTTTGAGAAAGTGCTATCAACTTTCTGTACACCACACCATCATTTCTTTAATTGCGACTTTGCTGAAGACAGTTTACGTTTAAAATCATTCTTTTCTTAATCAGGGAAGGCAGCAACAGATTTTCCATGAAGTCCAAACTTTTTAGAAACTCTTTTTCAGAACATCTCTTCATAAGGTCATAGAGGCGCTTTCTTATCATAATTTTGACTTTTGAAGGACCTAGGATAAAAAAATTCTTTCAGAATTCATTTCGTAAATGACATTTTTTATAAGTGGTAACCTATTAACATAAAAGAATAGTAGAAAATCAAATTGCACTACACAGCGGCTACTTTTTTAAATTTCCGGTAGAAGAATAATTTTTCTGTCACACTGTATTAACACATTTGTAAGGAAATACCCTAAACTGTAACAAACATAATGATTACTGACAAAAGTAATAAATAATATGTATGAAAATAATTATGAATAACGGTACATACCCGGATCTTTGGAATTCATACTGCCTTTCACCACAATTCAAGTAAAAACACACTTTTACACATTCAAAAACTACAGACTAGCTCCACAACGTATCAGTGGACAATAAGCAAATGACACATTGTCTCAGCAGTGTCCCATCTGTCAGACTATTGCAGGAAGTTATGCACGAATCAGCTGGGTATACATCCTGCGAGGCAATCTACGGAAGGCCCATGAACTTCCAGTTTGAACTCGATAAACTCCCAGCTAGAGTAAATATGAGTGAAGTAAAAGGATTGATCTGCAGTCTTAAGTCAATCCGCAAACGCGTTAAGCAGAAAAATGCAAATCTACTCAAACAAAGTTCCAATGAAGTAACAATGGTGCTACACTTCCGCAGAGTAAACCCGGTGATCCTGTGCTGTTCTGAAATCTAGTGGTAAGAAAAGGAAGAACTAAACAGTTCACTCGTCAGTATGAGGACCCTTACCCTGTTTTACGGGTGACATCCCCCGTAAACGAGGAGATTTAGTTGCCTGATCCTACTGTGATAGTTCATTTTGTCGGGCTTAAGCCGTACCAAGACCCAGCTGTGCCACCGCCAGCGGTACCACCTAGAACTGCTCCAAGAAAAGGTGTTACTGCAATAAAAGTAAAGAAAATGAAGGAAAAACCACTGCCTGTGTCTCCTCATTACGCATTAAGAACCGGCCACGGTGACCGAGCAGTCCTAGGCGCTTCAGTCCAGAACCGCGTGACTGCTACGGTCGCAGGTTCGAATCCTGCCTCGGGCATGGATGTGTGTGATGTCCTTAGGTTAGTTAGGTTTAAGTAGTTCTAAGTTCTAGGGGACTGATGACCTCAGATGTTAAGTCCCATAGTGCTCAGAGCCATTTGAACCATTTCGAACGCATTAAGAAATAGGCACCCCTATGCCAGAAGGTCTAGGGACTAGGTTTGTTCTGTAAACAGAGAAGAAAATACATTGTCAGATTAATTAGAGTATAAAAATGTGAGGAATAATTTATGTACAGTTATGAGGAAGGGAATAATTTATGTACAGGTATGAGGAAGTCTGGAGCACCAGTCTGCATTGTCATTTGAATTGTGTGTACAAACATGTGTGAGACAGACAGTTTTAACTGCAATAGAGAAACATTCTGCCCCTAAAACGATAGAAAAAGACGCTTGCGCCACTTTATCACATGTAAGTGCGCTATCCTTAGAGTAAGTTGTAGCTTTAAGGATTAGTAACTAGAGCAGTGGAAAATGGACTGTGCAGATTTAAAGGAGAAAAAGAGTAAAGTGATGAACTATTCAACAGTAAAATTTGTTACAGTTGTGGCAATTTGTACCAAGTAGTCGAGAAAAAACTGTGAAGGTACTATTAGGCCCTTGGGAACATTAACTGTCCAGTCAAACGGATATCAACTGTTAAACTATGAATGACCAAGACTTTATGCAGCAAAGCTCCGTACTGAGGAAGATAGGTTTTTACAAGTTTTACTGCGTTTTCGCCGTTTAGTTTAAATAACTTTGAATTGAAAACAATACAATTTTGTTACAGACAAATATTAGATAGAGTTGATGAATATAATCAAAACAGATTAGTTGCTCAAGTGTTACGGAGTGCCTTCCACATGCTTACCAGTAATTTATTTCACAATAACACTTAGGTCCTATATGAGCGTTACCTAAGTGACTGTGTACGCGCAGAGGATATTAATTATTTTCTGGTAGGAAGTATCCGATTTTAAATTTCATGTAGTTCTAAGTGAAACCCACGGAATTTATTATAATGAACTGGTTGAATAAGACTCATCCAGGAAGATAGGATGCTGAGTTTCCACACTGGTACCACTGACATATAACACGCGTGACACTATACCACTGCACAGTTAAGTATTCATTCCCAGTTAATGGACTACCCAGGCAAGCAACGACCTATTGGACACAGTAGAACGTCGACAAAATAGGATTATATTGCTGAATTGGTATATTTCATAAATCGGATATGCAGACAGCAACATCTAAATGGCAGCGTCAGTTAGGAGGACTTACAATTAAATTGAAGTACAGTCGCTGAAACAACTACTGCTAGGTAAGGTAATTACACTTGTTCAAATTATTTAGAAAACCGATTCTGAAGAGGGTGACATAATTGTCAACCACTTTACACCCTTTTAACGAGTTGTTTTGCAAGGAATCAATTTTGATCAATTTTTCCACACTCAGTAATCCATGTCTTTGCAATAATAGGAACCTGTTTTTGAATTAGGGACTCAACCAAGGTAAGTTTACTTCTGCCAGTCCTAGAGATGTAGTAAAGTACGATAAGGAATTTTACGAGAATATGTGTCCGCGCTGTTCACCCATGGATTACCTAGAGAACGTCATAATGATATCCCACTAGGACACAGTAACCTAGTTATATGTCGAGAATACCAATAAATTTCGTGAGGGACGCCACACAGGTATGTCACACCAAGCGAGAATTTCTATTGCGCGGGTTCTCCCTTTCCCCGTCCGTCTGCTTAGCTGAATGTTGGGTTAGGCGCCCTTTGTAATAATAGTAATAATAAAAAAAAACCTGAGTTAATGGAACGGCGATGAACTTGAACAAGCGTTATAGGACAACCGCCCCAAACAAATAGAACAAACAATCATGAAGAAAATTAGCCGGCCACGGTGGCCGTGCGGTTCTAGGCGCTACAGTCCGGAACCGCGGGACTGCTGTGGTCGCAGGTTCGAATCCTGCCTTGGGCATGGATGTGTGTGATGTCCTTAGGTTAGTTAGGTTTAAGTAGTTCTAAGTTCTAGGGGACTGATGACCTAAGATGGTAAGTCCCATAGTGTTCAGAGCCATTTGAACCATGAAGAAAATTATGTCAACAAGAAAAAAAAAAGTAACTTGCTTGCCTCCTATGCAGCGGGCCCGGGTTCGATTCCCAGTCGGGTTGGAGATTTTCCCCGCTCATGGACTGGGTGTTGTGTTGTCATCATCATCATTTTATCCTCATCATCGGCACGAGAGTCGTCCAATGCTGCGTCGACTGAAATAAGACTCGCTCTTGGCGGCCGAAGTTCCCCGTATGGGGCCTACCGGCCTACATTGCCATAAGATCATTTCATTTTGTTTCCCCCTTCTCTATCGCAAGTCGGCCATCATGAAGCGTGTGTGCTTCACGCGGAATATAGCCAATCTCCACACAATGGACGGCGCGCGTATTTGTTTGGCCACGCCGTAAATTCACACATGTGCGACTACGAGGAAAACAAACTGTGAAGCAACCTTTAAGTCACCCTGTCACCCATGGCTAATCCTGCCACCCGATAGGAAAAACACGATTTCGTGTTTTTACACGATTTCGATTCCATTACAGTTACATCGTAATGTTCTTCTTAGAAAAGAACAGAAAATAAATAGTACAAGGTAAATATTTAATGGTGAACTAGTCACAAATTTAGAGCTATGTTCTACACATAGGCATCAAATTAATAGCTTGTTACATAGTCGTATACCGAACAAACTATTCATGGCTCATTTCTGGAGACGTTCAGTGCTCTTTCTAGACTTTCTTGTAAGCCTCTTTGAAAAGATGTTATTGGTTTCCACAAGTAATATGATTTCACGATTTAATCCCAGGAACTAATATTATGGTCAATTTAACTTTTCCATCCTAATTGCCACCCCAAAGTTTGACTTGGTATTTATTACCTATCATCTTGACGTGGGTGATTAATAGAGATCCATATATTGGGAAGGACCCTGCTACTATGTGCATCTTCGTGATTCACCCGTTAAGAGAAAGATAAGCCAGTGTCCGAACCATGAATGAAACAGTTGACCTTAACAGCATTATAAGTAAAATTACGGTTATGATAAAATCTTATTCGAGCTACAGTCCAACCAGTACTTATTCCAGACTAACATCTCTGATTTCGAAATCAAACCAAGATGAAAAAGTGTGAGTATTGATTAGTTCCATACTAAAACTTTGAACTTCCGGAACCAATTTTGTGTATTCAGTCTACGAAGCCACTGAGACTATCGATTTTCAACTTAGAAATTACTAAATATTGATTGTATCTTTCTGAATTTGCACAAACAGGAATTCCACGTATACCTTCTGCGTGTACTGCGAATCAATATAGGTGTTGATGCAGCCTAATAAAATGGAATATTGCCGTGAATATTCATCGTGACTACTATCTGAGGAGTTGAAGCGACGCACCGCGACAAGCCGCCTGGGCGGGTGCGCAACTCGACCCCGCAACGATGGCACATACCAGGTGCCGATAGGCAACAAACTGCTCCACCCATTACAATCGACTTTAAGAACTTTGATAATATAAGCTATTGTACACTATTTAATACTCAAGTGATGCAACATTCCTTCTTAATATGCTTACTGCTACACGCCTTACAGAACTGTATTTACTAGCAGAAACCACGACTAAAGACGTTTTACGAGGTTTGAGCCCATAGCGAACCTGCCGCCTACGGATGGAATTACTCAGTCCCTACTGGACAATCTCGTCGGGTTAAATCGACCTTTTGAACAAAAGAACACTAGTACGACACACTGGAATATAGAATTTGGAGACATAGTCGACCTTTAGCGATGAAACACAGTACTAAAGCTGTTACAAATTTTTGATAATTAGCAATGTATCCTACCTTACGTTTGTACATTCTGCTCTATTACATCGTACAATATGACACTAGAAGACACTGCAAACCCTGAGGATGAATCATATGTTGCAGCACTACACGTAAACCCAATAGTGAAAAACTGATTCTCATGTTATTGGTAATACCATGACACGCTCTGCACTTGAACACGAATTACGAACTACATATTCATGAAGCAAGTTATTTTAATTTATTCGCCTAAAGACACATACAACTTACATATTTCGCACCACGCCAGTCTAATGCTACTTTAAAAAGCCACACTGCGTATATCACCTTTATTGCTGAGATCCCATTGCTGGACGCATCTACACACTTAAGTTCGTCACCGAAGGACTATCGATGGTGCCTACGAGAGTCGTCGATCCAGCACAGCCGTGTATTATTGTCGCAGGTAAGTTGATCACAAGTGACTGAGGTGTCAAAACAAATGAGGGTTCACATTTGAAATAGTGGCACTCTAAGTACCATTGACGACGATAGAAGGTTCCAGAAGTAAGCATAGGAGAGAGCCACTAACAGTTTAAACAGATGAAAGGAAACGGGTTTTCTTTAATAACAAGACTCAAGGAGCAATGATAACACGAGATTAAAAGACGTCAATCAGTACCCTCACAGGAGGTAGAATTTTCAAAGTACATTCACAAGTTCGAGAGACTGAGAAATAAAATATATTGGAGATTGCATCAGAATTGATAATGGAAGAGTTGACTCTGTCCACGCTGCTCTAGCTACTAATAATGATTATTGTGTTTAGCACAAGGTTATTTATCTCCATCCCACAGTTTTTATGTATATTAGATTTTATTATTTTGTTATATAAAGAGTGACAGTTTTTCCTACCCTCTGAGCTTGGCCATAGACTTAAGTACATTTTGTGCCATGTGTACGCCGATAATTAAATAAGGGAATTGTCTTATTGCAGCTATATGTAATTAGTATGAGCGAACATGTCTTGCTGAAAGTACGTAAAGTCTGGCAATTCTTATTAGTTCATTTATTAATAACATTGTTAAGAGAAAGCTTCCCTCTAACGTCAGCGTCATTTCCACTGCTGTGACTGATTCAGTGATTTACTATTTTCCCTTGTGGAAGCGCATTTGAGATGGAATACGCGTACTCCAACGCGAATTGCCATATTGCCCTTTGATTTGGGTTACGGCAACAATTCTTATTGAGCGGAAGTTAGCGTAGGTTATTTCCATGAGAAATGGCAGTAGTCACCTGCGACAAGGGAAGACTATGATGAGTGATCCTATTAATAACATCGCTGTTTAACTTCTTAGTACCCTACCAAGTATGCTTTGTACACAGCACAACACTTTACACTAACAACTTTGATCAGCGAAAATAATTTGGCTTTGTTGTTATAATTATACCTCTAAGAATACATAAAATTGAATTTATGGCTCCTCATGGTTAGAACACATCTAATAATGGGTTCCCATACTACAGTGCACGCAAAATGCCGTGCCCACTAGATGCGCAGTCGGCAGGGGAAGCATGGGCAGTGGTGGGGGTCGTTCAGTGCGTTGTAGGGGAAATGCCTAGCTCTGGAGGGGAATCGCCATTCTAAACTGAAACCTACAATCACATTTTTGGTAAATATTAAGCAGGGCCCCTCCACAGCCACACTTGTATGGTGACCATTCAGAAACAATTGTCATCTCTTCTTTGGTTAGTATTTAAAAAAGAATTCTGCCGAAAATCCAGTGATTTATTTTCGCATAGTTTGTTATTTTGTAACTTTCAGAGAAGATTCATATGTGGGCAATTTCGAGTGAAAACTACACGTTTCTCTTGTTGTCATGTTAAAAATTACTTCTTTTGCCAAAACTCAGCGGATTTTATAGTCTCACCTCACTAACACATTGTGCAGACGCAGTTGCGAGAAAATTCGGAAACAGTGGTTTATTAAGTTTATCAGGTGAGGTTCAAAACAGATGGCGGCAAGCACTATGGAACTTAACATCTGAGGTCATCAGTCCCCTATAACTTAGAACTACTTAAACCTAACTAACCTAAGGACATCTCACACATCCATGCCCGAGGCAGGATTCGAATCTGCGACCATAGCAGCAGCGCGGTTCCGGACTGAAGAGCCTTGACCCGCTGGGCCACAGCGGCCAGCATCAGGTGAGGAACTGAGGTAAGGTACAGTCAGCATTTTACGAAAAATAAAATATGCAGTGACCTCATTTACGTTATTCCAAAACTAATAGCATTCCTCGTAACACAGGCTATCAATAGCCCTTAAAAATTACATTCGTTCATCAAAAAAGACTGTAGTTAGTTAAATAACACGGTAGATAATGAAGTTTTGCATAATAACTATACGGCAAAATGCATCGTCTTCTTGTACTATCATTTGCCAAAATTTCATTTGGATGTCTCAAACCTTTTATGAAATATGAGAAATGTTGTTGATATTTCACTCTGGCTTTATCGCTGGCGTGGAGCGATCGCAGAGTGCGCTAAGTCAGATCAGTTTTCTCGAGATCGGTGACAGAGACCTCTAACAAAGTCTAAAGAAAACTTCAATATGTTAGCTAAATTTCATATGCAGCTTACACCTGCTTACAGACGAACACCAAATCATGTGATTGGTAACCATCAGGTCCGCACAATGCCATATAATTCCTTCCTCTTTTCCATTTCTGGGTTGACGGGGAGTATTATTGTTAACACATGAACGTGGCCCATTCTATTGGCTGTTGTCCAAGTTCAGCGTTTCACGATGACACGGTCCACACAGCATACTTCACCAATTCGTTCAACGACATACCAACGTTCTTCCCGTTGCTAGTTGTCTTATGCGAAATAAATCTTCTGCGTTATAAGCTCATTAACTGAAATAGTAATAGAACTAACGTAACACGGTGTGTACTATTGTATGCATCCTGACTAGTATCAGACGGTGCTGTAACTAAATCCTCATAAACAAGTGATAGCTACATTCACCGAGACACTTCAGCACGGTCGCGCTCTAAATCAGCTGCTGTAGATTCTTACCGACAGGTGCTGTATTATGTTTGCTCTACTTACCAGTGTTGAAAATGCTCCACCGTTCCAAAACCACCCATCGTCATCAGGTTTAATGTTTGAGCCGTTGGATAATAAGCTATACACCACTCACTAGGTCAATATAGTGGCTGACTTGGGCTTGGCCGTTTTAGAAGAAGAAGTAGCACTACAAAAAATTAACAATCGATGAATGGCATGCGAAACAATTTTGCGAAGCTAGGGCTAAGCCGAAACGCTTCATTTAAGGCACATTAAACAGGTGCTTGTTACCACCCAGGGACAACTGTGAAGCATTTCGGACGCCGTACCGCTGCAACGCTCCAAGCCAGATTGCTTCAACGAGGGCAGTGCTGTAATGAAAATAATATCCGGCACCTCCGAGCAAGCTGACGCTGGTCGTTGGGATAAAACTCTTCCACAAGTCTATTCTTTTACTGGCCAACGCCGTGAAACCCTTGCACGCCAGCGTGTGTGGCTCGCTCAAATTGAGGTCAATCTTCTGTCTACCACCGGACAAATTCGTAATGTAGCTATTGAACTAATGCAACAATATGAGGAACTGAGGAATTCAGTCCAGGAGCAGTCAAACCTAGCCGCTACCCTGGAAGTAAATAAGGCACCACAAATTCTATTGTATAAACCCACGCAACCGTATTACATGCTACTACATTGTATGCTATTAGTCAGCAAGGTTGACAAAAAAATCTTAACTTTGACTTATTATCCGATGAACTGTTCTCGTAAAAGCTTAGTAACAACTCTTTTCACAAATATAGCAAATTATATAATTTTGTTAGAAGATTTAATGAAAAAGTCAAAACGGCACCTACTAGTTTAATACAAAGGATGTAATGACAAGGCGATTCTTCGAATTCTGTCACTCGTCGCGGCAAATAGGCAGAACGCTCTCAACACTGTGGCGAAGGACAGGCAACAAAACGCACTGAAATTTGGCCTTCCACAAATTTAAGAACAGTTTGATGGCGTTAAGTGAAAAAGAAAGGAAAACAGATCAGAAACTAATATATATGACCCTCATTTTACTATCAAATTACGAAAAGTTGCATAGGTTCATAGTATCATTCAGAATACCCAGACTGACGTGAGTGATAGTCACAATGTCAAGATTTTCTTCGACATAACAACGTTTGTGATATTTCAGGAGACAATAAATTATATTTCGACGGTCACTGCAAGGACATTTGCAAACGTGACAGATTTCGAGATTCTGCATCTCGATTTCGAATGGGTTGTAGTTCATTTTGTTATATAGCTAAAAGTGGGAAGAGGAAGCGATGTAACATTGCTTCATTGTATGTTAGAAACGTCAATGTAACACCATATGCGGAAATGAAAAGCCATCCACACAGTATGCGAGTGAAACTGTTGTTGAAAATCAAGAGCGTTAATTGGAAATCTTGAGGGCTGACCACTGTATGGGGCAAAAAAGTATGGTGATTTTCCTAAAATATCTAATGAGCTACTAGGGTGTGGTGACTGCGCAAGCGCCAACAATAGATCGCAGCACAGGCATGAACAGTGCATGAAGTAAGAACAAAGTATTTGAATGAAAATTGTACGAATTTATTTTGACCTACTCTCTTTTAATGTATAGTAACTAACGTCAATTTGCACAGATGTGAGCTGCTAGTGGCCAAAATACATCTTCGAATCCCAAAGGGTAATCACAGATGTTAGGCGTGCCGAGGGTATGGTCTGGGCGGCGCCATAGTCCGCTCTTTCATTCAGCATCTCACTGTACTGAAACCGGCCAAAGCGAAATAGGTTCGGACACACGTCGCAGGCAGTGTTAAAAAATTAATTATAAACTCGAAAAAAATAAAATTTATGTATTTAATGTTTTGTTTTAATGTTTTGCAGAGCATACTGAGGTTAACCTGCACCCCTGGCAGAAATGTCATAATGGCGCCCCTCCTCTCGTCCTGTAAGGCTATAATTTTGTTAGAAGATTTAATAAAAATCAGACTTTACAGGAAAATATTGGAGAATGAAGTACACTGACAAGATGTTTTGCTCACAACAAATAAAATGTATTATTGCAGTAAATAAATTTAAAATTGTACAGATATTCTGAAAAAATTGAAAGTAAAAATTCTATATATTATAGCTCATAGAAGCTACTATACCTTGGTAATAGTATGAAGTATGATGAAGAACAGTTTTTATTTGCTCATAAATTGTTAATAATGTATACAGAATGTTTCACAATTCATGTCACACGCATCTAGAGGTTGAGAGGAGACTTAGTAGATCAAATTTCACATAGGAACCCATATCCGGGAACGTCATACAACGACGCCACAGAGCGCCAAAGCTGTAGGCGCCGGGGCCTGTAAGTGTGTGTTAATACAAAATGATCCCGTGATGATGTTATACACTTTCATGGATGATAGAGAAGAATAAATATATCAGTTTGAGGTAAGGGTCCGTGTACTGGAAACGAACGAGTCAAAAGTTACAAGCGAAAACCATTCTAATACCACAGACAGTGGAATACATGTACCGGTACTGTTATGAGCACTTGTTCAATAGAGCAAACATGTTTCACATTAGTGAAGATGAACAAGTGCTCTGAGTTCCTCAGCTTTGTATTTTGGGCCCATATTTACTATTTTTTCTTACACTGGTCTATACCACCACCTATACCACCACATATGAAAGTTGCAACGACAGTATCAGTACAACTATTCCACTATCAGAGGTATAAGAACGGTTTTCGCTTGTAACTTTCGATGGTTCTTTTCCGGCACAGGCACACTTGTCTCAAATTGATATATTTACCCTTCTCCATCATCTTTCATAGTATGTAACACCATCACGGAATCACCCTGTATATACATACATCTACAGGCGCCGGCGCTTGTAAAATTGTTGCTCTGTAGCGTCGTTGGATGACGTTTCTCGATATGAGTTCCTATGTAAAACTTGATCTAAGTCTCCTCTACAACCTCTAGAAGAGTGTAACATGAATTGTTGCAGCGCGTAATGGCCGCGTAGTTGAAGGCGCCATGTCACAGATTGCGTGGCCCCTCCCGCCGGAGGTTCGCGTCCTCCCTCGGGCGTGGGTGTGTGTGTTGTTCTTAGTATAAGTTAGTTTTAGTACTGTGTAAGTCTAGGGACCGATGACCTCAGCAGTTTGGTCCCTTAGGAATTCACACACATTTCAACATTTTTTTTGATCATGAATTGCGAAACACCCTGTACATTAGTAACTAGAAATATAAGAATGTATCACTTTCCTGAAAGTGTGTTTTTATTATGATTTTGCTTTGCATTTCCTTGCTTTGAGCGGAAACTGGAAATTTGTGGTAAGTTACTGTGGGACTAAACTGCTGAGGTCATCGGTCCCTGAGCTTACACACTACTAAATCTAACTTAAACTAACTTACAGTAGGACAAGACATACATCATGCCTGAGGGAGGACTCGAACCTTCGCTTCGATTGGGTGGGGGGGGGGGGGGGGAGCTGCGTGAACCGTGGTAAGGCGCTTCAGATCGCACGTCTGCTTTTAGCGAAGCCTACTCATTGACTACGTCATTTACGTCCAGCTACTCAGCTGCGTCGTATTCTGTCCTTAAGAAATCTAAATGGACTCTCTGATTTCACTCGCAGTGGACTTTAACTAGTATTTTATGTTCTTCAATTTGTCGAAATTGTGTTCACGATAGGTTCTGCAATCACTGGCGCTATCGTAAATATTCTCATAGCTGTATCGATGATCGTAAAAGCTTTTTTTGACCATTAGTTTGAAAAACCTTCGTAATGGGAAGCCGTCTCAACGGAACTTGATAGTAGCTGTTTCATTAAGTAGCTCCACTTTATCAATATGTCTGCTACATGTGGCACCAAAATCAACTGCTCATTTTCCCGTATGAATTACGTTCAGCTATAAAAGTTAGCAGCCGACAGAAGTAGCCGTGCGGTTCTAGGCGCTGCAGTCTGGAACCGCGAGACCGCTACGGTCGCAGGTTCGAATGCTGCCTCGGGCATGGATGTGTGTGATGTCCTTAGGTTAGTTAGGTTTAACTAGTTCTAAGTTCTAGGGGACTAATGACCTCAGAAGTTGAGTCCCATAGTGCTCAGAGCCATTTTTAAAAGTTAGCATTCAACCGTTTTTACTCCTACACACGACTCAATAACGCCTTTGGAGAGACAATGATACCTCGATATTTTGAAACTTAGCTCACGAAGTTAACCGCTGAAAAGCTTATCAACACATTTGCGGCTTTCATAAATTAAAATAGGAAATTGCACGTCGGATCGTGAGCCCTCGTCTTTAATTAAAATCGTCGACTGCTGTCAATAGTCGTCCCATTTGACACCGCACACCACATCAGGCCGTGTCCTCCTGTTTCACTATGGTCTTCAGGTGTGTCAAGTTGACAAAGGTTCCGAGGAAGATATAGGAGAAATAATAAATGTGGTTGGCGAGTGCCAGAGGAAACCTGAGTTTTCCACGGAGTGCGAAATGCATAACAAATTACGTTTCCTTGAGTTGAACATTAAGAGGCAGTACAGGATAAGTATGCTTCCACCGTCTAAAGGAAACTGATAAGAACGAATACTCTAATTCCCGGTACACTAATGCCATCTACAGGCTTATAAGGAGGTTACTTTTCTTACCTCAGTACACAGGCCAGTGAATGGACCAATGAGCCAGAAGAATAAAGAAAAGGAAGTTAAGAAACAGTAACCTTAATGAGGAAAAATTATATTAGGTCACTACAACGCAATACGAAACATTCTCGAGAAAGGTCGCAAAAACTTTTAAACCTCACCGTGTCAAAATAATTTTTTAGACAAATAATGTTCTATGAGTAGTAAGATCTAGCGAGAATCATGTCAACAAAAACATATAAAGATAGGAAGGTCGGCAATTTATAAAGTACACTGCCCATCCCGCAATTCAAAGTGTATTGGACACGCGGGAAGAACATTTTTTTTCAGATGCAATGAACATAAAGATGCATTCAGTTAAAGTAACTGAGACAGATCAGCTGTTGCGATCGATGAGTACGAAACAGACCATTCCATTAAAGGCGGCCGGAGTGGCGAGCGGTTATGGACACTACAGTTTGGAACCGCGCGACCGCTACGGTCGCAGGTTCGAATCCTGCCTCGGGCATGGATGTGTGTGATGTCCTTAGGTTAGTTAGGTTTAAGCAGTTCTAAGTTCTAGGGGACTGATGTCCTCAGAAGTTAAGTCCCATAGTGCTCAGAGCCATTTGAACCATCCCATTAAGCGACAAGAAGACGACAAATAAATTCTGCACATGGAACAAAATGGACGAAAACTTGACTTTGTGGAAGATTTTAGATGAAAATAAACACCAAGTAATCAAATGGTTCAAATGGCTGTGAGCACTATGGGACTTAACTGCAGTGGTCATCAGTCCCCTAGAACTTAGAACTACTTAAACCTAACTAACCTAAGGACATCACACACATCCATGCCCGAGGCAGGATTCGAACCTGCGACCGTAGCGGTCGTGCGGTTCCAGACTGTAGCTCCTAGAACCGCTCGGCCTCTCCGACCGGCAAAAAATAATCTTAATGTAAAAAAGAAAGACAACGGAACGAGGTTTCATAACAGCTTTTTAGAATTATTTTAAAGCAGATACATAATTATTGACTTGTAACACTTCTTTGACGAAACACCTAAAGGATAACGATCATACACAACACGTAAGCAGCATCTTTGAAAATAAGGAAAGGTGGGATACTGTAACGTGGCCATTTTGTCTCACACTAACATATTTCAGAGGGTGAAATGCAAATTCCCTTGATCAAGTAATCGTTCATTAGACCGCTCCGCAATTACATATCTGGATTAGCATTATCAGTGGCGGTTTTTTGCTTCACTGCGTGTTTTTCTGCGTTTCTTACGTTGTTGGAGGACGTTTCGTAGACGTGAAAGCTCACTAAATGGATGGGCGGTATGAGCGTCCGTCTTAAAAGGAATCTGCCGCTCGAAATCCGCTGTATTCTAGACATTCGCCCGGCCGCAGGCAGCAAGCCTGGCGTTCTCGTTCCCACGGACCCCGCTGTAGAAGAGACGGGGAACACACATTCCTCTGTCGAAGAAAACTACGAATTCCTCGCAGAGCTCTTTTATCCAGGTGTAGTTTCTCTTGAGGCGGCTGAATGTCCATTACGATGCCTCGGAGGAAAGTCCAGTTTAAACTTCAGAGTACAACCTCCGCTGTCATTTTCAGCAGAACCCGCACTTTTGCGCTGTGTTTCCATGCAGAGACTTTCATTCTTCCTTTTCAGAATCATCTCATAGAATGGGAGTAGACTCAAGGCTCTAACCACCTCTGAGCGATTGGCTCAAACAAAATGAAATACAAAAGCGTAGCAGATTGTTTAACACTATTTCATTCCTCGGAACTCGGAATCTCTGTGCTCATTGGCGGCGATTTCAAGTTCTAATGGCAAGGTAGTTGAGTTTAATACAGTTATTAGAGAACTCACTTTGATTTACGATTTTATAAAATACTTCCTCCCAAGCTCTTGTAGAGTACGCCGGCCGCGGTGGTCTAGCGGTTCTGGCGCTGCAGTCCGGAACCGCGGGACTGCTACGGTCGCAGGTTCGAATCCTGCCTCGGGCATGGGTGTGTGTGATGTCCTTAGGTTAGTTAAGTTTAAGTAGTTCTAAGTTCTAGGGGACTTATGACCTAAGATGTTGAGTCCCATAGTGCTCAGAGCCATTTCTTGTAGAGTACAAACACCTCTCAGGCTCTTGTAGAGCATAAACACTTCAGGTTAGGACTGGTGAGATGATGAACGAAACGAACCTCTCTACCGCAGAAAAGATGTCTATGCTTAAGCACTAAGTGCAAAAGGGGAGCCGACATCACGTCTTCCAGCTGCTGCTGCGGCCAGGCCGTTTATTTACGCCTTGCCCGATTGGTAAGATGGCACACCGTTATGGCTGCCGAAGCAGCTTAGGAACAAATCTAACCCGCCCCCTTCAGGAGCCGAGTATGCAATCTTAAAATCAGACATCCAGCTTGTTGATTTCATTGCACGTTTTCTGGAATCTAATGGTGTTTGTTCCTACCTTGCAGTGTACTATCTGCATCTAATTAATAGCTTACGTAGTCACTGGTCATGTCTGTTAAGTTCTAACTTGACTTTGTTTTATTGTCCCTAACCACATGTCCCAAGGATATACTTAGAGTTGTATTCCCTTGTCCAATTATTAATGGTTCAAATGGTTCAAATGGCTCTGAGCACTATGGGACTCAACTGCTGTGGTCATCAGTCCCCTAGAACTTAGAACTACTTAAACCTAACTAACCTAAGGACATCACACACACCCATGCCCGAGGCAGGATTCGAACCTGCGACCGCAGCAGCAGCGCGGCTCCGGACTGGAGCGCCGAGAACCGCACGGCCACCGAGGCCGGCCCAATTATTAATGATACATTCATTAATTCAAGAGTCAAAACTTCCAAAACGGAACGCAACTCATAACATGTGGTACTTGTGTTGAACAAATTGGAGATCCAATTTGGTCCCTTGTGGACCTACGTCTGGAGGTCCCTTCTGTACACTTCGCTGTTCCAAACGTATGCTACACCAGGACATAGACACAATTTGAATACGGCGAATAGACAAGTCAATGACCGGACGGGCAGTTCATAATTTTGTGAAAAAAAGGGGTACGACGCTGCTGCCATTCAAATACGCTCAATATTACACATCTTGAGCTTGGACCGTCCACTGTTTCTATTTTTCTTCTTTTTTCACAGTTTAGTACACCTTCTTCCCATTGTCATGCTTCACCTGTGTCCAGTTTTTGACGGGCTGTCCACTGAGCCGTCTTACCACTAAATCTGACGGGAGCTCGATAGCGAGTTTCCCTTGTCAGCCCCTCAAATCGGCTCGGCCCACGGGCTGACACCGCACTGGGCAAAGGCTGTCGGACGATACGAGGCCGTGACGTCACCGCGTGGATCAGCTGCTCCGCACAGAACGGAAGAGGGCGTGCAGTGCACACCTCTACTGTCATATTAGAGTTGTTTGCAATAATGCTACTCTTTATGCCCACAATTGGATACACATACTTTATTTTCTCGCTAATTAATGTACTTCAATTTCGTACATAAAGTTTTACTTTTACAAGTTAATCAAAACTACAGGCCGTGGCCGTGGCCTCTCGTAGTGTTTCAGTCAACATATGCACCTCAGGGTTGTGACTGCAACTTCCACACGTCGCCGCCACGTCGTGAGGCTCAATTTAATTTTTATTATAGTTATCTACTACATTCTTTATTAATTTCAGCTGACCAAGGTTCTTGTACTTATGTATGGCTTTCGTAGTGTCTGAATCTCGAATATGACGATGTCGATTGTAAGAAATCCCAATATTCTGCATTAAGTGTATCTGGATTGAAAAAAATGCAATACGTTACTTTCCCATTCCATTGCTGGGTTGTTTCGTTGTGCACTCCCAAATACTTGTTTCTGTTCACGAAAGTTGGAGGTTTGGCTCCATGTGTACAAAGCACTTTACATAACGGTCATTCTCAAATGTTGTGTGCATTATGTCAAAATAAAAAAAATCGACGAAATCGTTACATAAGAATTGCTAGTACATAATAAGGTATGTAACATATAAAGTATCCCAAGGAATCTGAAACAAAGAAAATCTGGCCACAAATGGATAGTAAAAGCTGCCCAATGTTATTGTTAAAAGAAATCTAGCCGATACACATACAAAAATTATTTGTTTAGAAAAAGTACACAGCGGCAAAAACGTTAGACCGTTGGCAGTTGAAGAGGGTCGTAATGTGTAATAGGCAGACATCTAACCAGACCATCATACAGGAACTCCAAACTGCATCAGGATAAATTGCAAGTACTATGACAGTTAGGTGGGAGGTGAGAAAACTTAGATTTCATGGTCGAGCGGCTACTCATAAGGCACACATAACGCCTGTTAATGCCAAACGATACCTCACTTGGTGTGAGGAGTGAAAACATCGGACGATTGAACAGGGGAAAAACGTTGTGTGGAGTGAAGAATCACGGTACACAATGTGGCGATCCGATGGCAGGGTGTGGGTATGGCGAATGCCCGGTGAACGCCATCTGCCAGCATGTGTAGTGGCAACAGTAAAATTCAGAGGCGGTGGTGTTATGGTGTGGTCGTGTTTTTCATGGAGGCGGCTTACTCCCCTTGTTGTTTTGGGTGGCACTATCACAGCACAGGCCTACACTGATGTTTTAAGCACCTTCTTGCTTCCCACGGTTGAAGAGCAATTCGGGGACGGCGATTGCATCTTTTAACACGATCGAGCACCTGTTCATAATGCACGTCCTGTGGTGGAGTGGTTACACGACAATAACACCCCTGTAATGGACTGGCCGGCACAGAGTCCTGACCTGAATCCTGTGCAACATCTTTGGGGTGTTTGGAACGCCGACTTTGTGCCAGACCTCACCAACCGACATCGATATTTTTCGTCAGTGCAGTTCTCCAGCGTTACCCATGGTGGGCGCCCCGAACTTGTCAGTCATTTTCAGCCAGGTGTCGCCGGCCGTTGTGGCCGAGCGGTTCTAGGCGCTTCAGTCCGGAACCGCGCTGCTGCTACGGTCGCAGGTTCGAATCCTGCCTCGGGCATGGATGTGTGTGATGTCCTTAGGTTAGTTAGGTTTAAGTAGTTCTAAGTTCTAGGGGACTGATGACCTCAGATGTTATGTACCATAGTGCTCAGAGCCATTTGAGCCATTTGGTTGGCGCAAATCCTTAATAAAATGTAAGAAATCGTTTATAAAACTTCATATTTAGTGTTTTGCAAATACTCTTTCTTTCTATTTGCTAAACAATATTTATTTTATTTGTGGTAATATCTCATGGGACTAAACTGCTGAGGTCATCGGTCCCTAAGCTTACACATTACTTAATCTAACATAAACTAACTTACGCTACGGACAACACACACACCCATGCCCGATGGAGGACTCGAACCTTCGACGGGACGAGCCGCGCGAACCGTGACAGGACGCCCACGACCACGCGGATAACCCGCGCGGCTGCCAAACAATAGTGACAGTATAATGCTGACCATTCGTTAACAGAGTTTCATGGTTTCCTTACTGTAGGAGATGTGTGTGGAAATTGCAGGTCGTTCGAAAAGAAAGTATGTACGGAAAACGGGAAATAAAACATAACGTAATGCCTGGTGAATACAGAACGATAGAGCCTGATCCAAATCTCAAAAGTTTGTTTTGGTCAGTGTTAAAGCCTACAATAGAAGGTGATGGCAGCAGTGTTAGCTATGTATGCTGTGCTGAATGCAATGAACTTCACGCGCACACTAAAGAGTCATCTGGCACTTAGAATATTTCACTCCATTCGTGCGTGACTAATAAAAAAGTGATATTTGTTGACCAAAAACGTCATCTCATATCTGCTCCGGACAAAATTACTGACCAGTGCGTGCCCATGTGTGCAAGATACTAGATTTTATTTGAAGCAGTTGGAGGTGAAGGATTTTGGGATCTGGCTCAACCAATAGTTGACAGTGCAGTGACTCACGGAAAACTATGCGCAAAAGCTATTACGCCTCATCCCACAACTGTCTCACGACATGTAACACAATAAGGGAAAAACCTTAGGAATGAAATTACGCCTGAGTTAATTTATTAGTGAACACAGGTGAATGTTCGGCGACCACAAATTTTGTTAATCGGGACTTAAAATCACACGTCTCGTTTACGATGTTTCCAGACGAACCTAAAACGGGCAAAAAGGTTATAAAGAAATTGTTGAGACTATTTATCTCCTTGTGTATTCACGTGAATAGTCTCATGGATGTACTGTCTACTACTGATCAAAGTGCCAACATTATCACTGCTATTCGTGAATATTCCTAGAAGGAATTGTTCCTGTCATACGCTGAACACAATGATAAGAAATGCGTCTAATGTGCAGTACATGGCCGGCCGTGGAGGCCGAGCGGTTCTGCGCGCTTCAGTCCGGAACCGCGTGACTGCTACGGTCGCCGGTTTGAATCCTGCCTCGGGCATGGATGTGTGTGATGTCCTTAGGTTAGTTAAGTTTAAGTAGTTCTAAGTTCTAGGGGACTGACGGCCTCAGCTGTTAAGTCCCATAGTGCTCAGAGCCACTTGAATTTTGCAGTACATGTCATCCAATTGTCCGCACTTTCATTTTATTCCGACTGCGGGGAAGGAACTTGTGACATGCGCAAAGGAAAGTGGCCTTGTTCATATTCTTGATAGAAATCTGGAGCAGGCGAACAATACTTGTTGAAAAACATGATTGACCATGCATGAATCGGTGAAAAAGCAATACTCTACATTTTGTGAAAAGCTCACTGAGAAAGGAGAAATAAAAGGTATAGAAGGCACCGACATCACGTTGCTGAACGAATTCATTTTTCTTCTGATGGTGTGTATGCTATAGTTCTTTTATATTCAGTTGGTATACGTTAGCATGTGAATTATTTCTGGAATTTTAAAGCAGGGACATCCATTATAACCCTTCAAGGAGGCCTCAAAAGTACTAGAAACTGAGAAATCGCCTACATTGCACCTGTTGTTACCATGGAAGATGACGCTTCTGAAACATTTAAGCAAAAACCTCAAGACGAAGAGGCATCTGAAACAAACCTTTCGCGAATCCAACTGAAAAATTATTTAGAGGAAAAGTTAATAACTCGGACATACTTAGAGCTAGCTTCTTTAATATGGGCATCTTTTCGCCATCTGAAAATGCTGTCTCAATGTCAGAGGCGTGAAGCCATGGAAGAGGTGGGGCACATAAATCTACTAACTGCCACATATATAATTCCGAGTGACCAGTCACAAAAGGATGCTCCCTCCCAAGCACCGTCTACCAAAGACAACCAAAATCGGCCGCAGAAAAGACGGTCACCCCAGAAATATTATCACCTACAGATTAGGCAAATGTATGTGAACTGTTTGTCGGACTGTCCAGGTAGAACCAGAGAGCGACTTTGGCGAAGTTATGAGGTGCTGGAAAATAATTCTAATATTTTTAAGAACAAAACATTTGTTTTCGTTCTCAGTAGTACTTTCACATCTTGCTGATTTGACAAACAATATACTACAATTCCTTTTTCTCCCTAACAGGTGAAAATCCTTATGGTGAAATGCGCAAAAGCAAAAACCGAAGAAACAATGTACTCAACAGATTCTTATCAAGTACCACGTCCAACAAAAGTACAGAAATTTGCTTTGTGGGCAGAGATTGACGACAAGCCGATTCCCACAGATTTTAAATTCGTCCATTATGTAATTTCTTACTGGAATGAAAACAGGAAATTTTCCCGACTCCCCAGAATATTGCCAGAAAAATTTTGTGTGTAAAGTCATTCAGCTCTGCATTGCAGAGAAATTTTACTTGTGCAGGATCCATTCTAAGCGCACGACCGTCACTTTTGTATCCGGACAATGTTGCGCCGTTCTCTTTTTTCACAAAAAGTACAGTATCAGAGAAAATGAAGAAGGAGTACATTGTAAATATTTTTGCACAACATGTTTTGTTTTGTGTTCTCTGTGAATCGGTTGCCGTTATTGTTTCTGTTTGTCAAGCAGCTTTCATTTATGCAGACTGTCAAATTAGTGTTGATTTATCGCTGCATAATAAACGAAACTGTTTCTTAGCGAATTACTGTTGCATTGTAGACACGATGTTGGCAGTTTTATTTCACCCCTAAACATCATGTCTTGCAGTTAGTGCAGAGAAAATCGTTTAGCATGAAAACGTTTTATTTGAATAATCTGTTGACACTAAATACTACTGCGGACCCGGCTTGATGCCATACTTAAGTTTTCTTTAAGACAAAACAAAAAATTGTTTGACACGACAATAATCTGCTTCTCGGGCAAATTAGAGATTCAGTACATACTTTATGCAGTCGCAACAACACTCAAAATTTTTATTGTTGTCCTTGTTTGTTTGAAGAAAGTAAACAACTCTGCTTTTGGGCAGGTTCAGTTAGTTTTAGAATTCGGTTCTGGATGTATCGAAAATGATTGTGTGTCAATATCTAATTTACCATACATGTATAATAACCGAGAAATATATCCGAAAAGAAGCCAGTATGTCGCTAAGAATGAAGGTATTCAAAGTGTAAATAAACGTATCTACACAGGTGTATTAGCAATTAAATGTGTATATTATAGTAGCAAATGATATGTCAAGAAATTACGCAGAATATATTGATGAGCAATTATTTCGCATGCACGGTAAAACGAAATTCCTTTAAGATAGAAAAGTATTCTGACACCATCAGTTCGGTGGTGAACGCTTTTCAGAGTACTTAGAAAAATCTCTCTCTGACAGTGGTAGAGCTTGGTACGCAGCACGGGATGTGTCTTTGATAGGGGGAACCAGCCCATCCAGTGCGGTGGGCTGCGGTGAACTGAGCAGCCCAAGGCTGCGGACTGGCAGTGCGGCAGTTCAGCTGAGGATTTCAGCACACTGACTGGGTAGCTGGGATGACTGTGCTGTGCGGCGGAACGCAGTACAACATTCTAGCTCCGACACAACGGACACCCCACAGTACCAATAGAGTAGCATTATGAATGCACAAACACTCACGCTTACATTACAGAACCGTGTACATGTCAGAACGCAAGAAACCTCAGACATTTGGAGAAGCTTCAGCTTGATACACAGGAGATCAGGAGGTTGCGAGATGTTGTGCTGTGTGGCGTGAAATGGGACAACTAGTGACAGAATTCCACGATATTAATGTAAGGCGAGGATCTATAGTATACTGTGTTTTAGTTCTATATTATTGTATGAACATTTCAAACGTGCTGGTAGATTTTTTGAGTTTTTAACTCGGGAGCTAAATTCCACAACATGGTGATGAGAGAATTGTCTTTCGAAAGGCGTTATTGAGTTGTAGTTGTGACGTAAATGGGATTAATGCTACCATTTACGACTGATAAATTATAATAACAACTTTGTTATATTCATAAAACTGATGACATTAAAATAAGGTTCAGAGTTTCATTTTCGCTAGGATAACAACAACACAAATCTGAAGGCTGTAAATTCAACTAAATAATTAGAGATTACAATTACAAATACAATTGGAACGATCACATAGATAATGTTGTGGGTAGAGCCAACCAAAGACTGGGATTCATTGGCAGAACACTTAGAAGCTGCAGCAGGTCTACTAAAGCGACTGCTTACATCACGCTTGTCCACCCTAATCTGGAGTATTGCTGTGCGTTGTGGGATCCGCATCAGATGGGACCGACGGATGACGTCGAAAAAGTACAACGAAGGACAGCCTGTTTTGCATTATCGCGAAGTAGGGGAGATAGTGCCACAGACATGATACGTGAACTGGAGGGCAATCATTAAAACAAAAGCGTTTTTCGATGCGACGTGATCTACTTATGAAATTTCAATCACCAGTTTTCTCCTCCGATTGTGAAACCTTCTCTTGGCAACCACCTACATAGGGAGAAATGATCATCACGATAAAATAAGAGAAATCAGAGTTTGCCCAGAAATATTTAGGTGCTCGTTTTTCCCGCGCGCCGTTCGAGAGTGGATCGATAGAGAGACAGCTTGAAGGTGGTTCATTGAACCCTCTGCCAGGCTCTTTCTATTGAATAGCAGAGTAATCATGTAGATGTAGGCACACGAGCAAGATCTACGTTTAGTGATGTTACGAAACCAGATGCTTTAGAAAAGCAGTCGATAACAAATGGCAGCATATACATATTTTTACATGTGGTTTTAACTTTAATGAATAGAATATACCTGGCTGTAGACACAACTAACAACTCCCATAATATTATAAATGAGCTACAGAAGTCTCAAGCACTGGTACTGATAACCATTTTATTTCTCAATTTCTATTCCGACTTTATAGTAGTTACGACACAGTTTTGGAGGAGAAGGTCGGTTAACACATCCCGCCCCAGCTTGCACAAATCGAAAAAGGTGCCTTTGTTCATATCTCCAGAACCCGCTTAGTGACAGTTGTGTCCTCCAATACTATAGCGAAATAACATCAAGAACGCCATCTTTTATTTTAAGTAAGAGGTAGCAGGGAGCTCTGAACGAACCGTTGATCCTGTTTGGATAAAGTGACGCTGTAACAACGTAATGCAATCACGGTTCTGGGAGGAGTGAGATAAAGGCTTCTTTTCGTAGTCAGAAGATGGGAACACGAGGGGACAGAAAGCTCACATACCTCTCAAGGTTAAGTCTTACTTTTCTCTCTATCTTGGTTCTGTTTTCGGTCGTTATTTGGGTCTCTTCTGCGTCTTGTCCGAGACCTATCTCGCCACCCATCCCATAGGGCCCTGGTCTACCGTCCCAAAACACATCAAAATTCCCACACTACAGTGCCGTAGCACGACGCTAGAAGAGTCGAAAGAAAACAGGAAAGCCCATTGAGTAAAATCTTCTCGGTTTGCAAACTGCGTCAATTCAAATAAAACACTCAAGAATGGATAGCTGTCTCCGCAATCGTCACCAAGAGCCGAAATCACTGACTGCCAGTGTTCTGTATGTATCCATATAATGACAGCATCTGGAACCTCCCTTAGAAGGCCGGGGTGATGGATGCACGGAAGGCAAGTAGGGCAGCTCCAAGCAGCTCCAAGCAGCTCCATCTCACTGGAGGACTGATTGACGTCAGATGGCGCAAGGGGTCGGCACCACATTTGAAACTGCCGCTCTCGCATCCCTACAAGCATCAAATTTACTCATTTGTTTTCGCTCAATATCCAAAGTCCGACCCCACAACCTACTAAATGTGTATCCCTCATCTCTGTGTACATTGTTGCTGCTAATTTCGGCCACTTCATTTATAACATAATGCTAGTATGATGGTGCTTGAGTAAAAATTGACGTCTTTTCCAATTGTACATTGTACCCTTTTTCTAGGCAATGTTGATCCACGGCCGACGTCTCAAGTTTCCTTTGTTTGATATGTAGTGGGTGCTGTGAACAAAGCTCAACAACAGTGTGAATTGCTAGATTTACGTAAATGCTGCCACATTTACAGGGGACACCACACATGCGAGGATCTCGAAGACCTACGTTGTCTCTAACGAGGGGTAACATGTCTTTTATCTTGGAGGTGTGCCGGAACAACGGTCTCAGTCCATGTCTTTTCAGCACGCGTCCTACCTTGATAGTAGATGCTCCACAGTATGGAAGAAATGCACTTGGCTTGGTGTCTTACGCGGTTTCACGAGACGCTTTTTGTTGGTGGCACCTCAAAGCTCTTGCAATTTCTCCGCTCCTGTAACCCTGCGTACTAACATGTTCTGGACCACTTTCTCGTGTACAGATGTTCTACTTGAACGGAAGACAAGAGGCCGGCTTGGTCATTCAGTGTACAGAAAATCTACGTTCACTGGCAGGTACTTGAACGCCAAAGGTTTTCACAACCCTGTACACAAGAAAGGGAACACATTAGCACACAGGGCAAAGTTTAACTCTAACGACGACTATGTAGCGTTTAAATTTCAGCATTTAAAGCGTGTGTTTAGACAAAACGGTTACAGCAAGAGAGAAATTACAATGGGTTTCAGGTGTCGCCGGCAAAAGACGCGTCCTGAATCGTCCCAAGAGGCCAAGGCAGCTGCATTCCTTCCTTACTGTAGAGCAACTAGTGGCAAGAAAGAAAACTTGCTGAAGAGACGTGGACTGAGGCAAGTGTTGCGGGAGCCTCCGAGATAAAAGTATGTTACACCCCATTAAAGACAACAAAAGTGTTCTAGTTCCTGGCGTGTATGTTGTCCCATGTGAAAATGGAAGCACTGTTGATGAGAACTATGAGGAGCATTCATGACATATCAGACAAGGGGACCTTGAGAAATCGACAGTGGCTGAACATTGCCAGGAAAACGGGCATAAATTACAATGCGAAAGGATGAGAATTTGCCGGCCGGGGTGGCCGAGCAGTTCGAGGTGCTACAGTCTGGAACCGCGCGACCGCTGCGGTCGCAGGATCGAATCCTGCCTCGGGCATGGATGTGTGTGATGTCCTTAGGTTAGTTAGGTTTAAGTAGTTGTAAGTTCTAGGGGACTGATGACCTTAGACGTTAAGTCCCATAGTGCTCAGAGGCATTTGAACCATTTGACGAGAATTTTGGCGCAAATACCATTATATTGGGATTCTGTTATACAAGAAGCTGCTGAAATTAGGATAAAGAGCTATAATTTCAAAGAGACCAGAGGTACACACTAGGACATGGTGGCGGGCTTTTCACGTTGAGCGGAAGCAAAAACGTAGGCCTGACGATTGTAGGGATGCGTGAGCGGCAGTTTGAGATGTAGTGCCGGCTGATCGCGCCATTTGCCGTCATATAGTGTCGCAGCGGGGCTTAGTTGCAGTTTGCCTTCAGCACATTCGTCACTCCGGCCCTTTCTGGAAGGTTCCAGACGCTGCCATTATATCTATATAAGTAGAATACCGTGCCAGCCCCAGCATTCAGTGATTTTAGGTCCTGAGGACGATGATGGAGACAGCAATCGCAAGGTCGAGTGTTTCATTTGAGGTGATGCAGCTTCCAAATCAAGAAGATTTTATTGAAGGATGCTACTGCAAGACTCTGAAAAGACTCAGAAAAGCCCAGTGTCACGGTGGATATTTTGTGGTAATTCGTCTTCTGCATTTGAAAAGATACAACGCTGCAGCAAATCATGCTGTGTTGGTGACAGTGTCCAGCAATAGTGCACCATCATATGAAGCGTCTGTTAGGTTGTGCTGACACTGTAGTGTATCAAACTAGTCTGAAAATGACGAAGAACAAAGTGGTATACCATTTCGCTGTGGAGCAGCAGGATTGCTTGGGAAGAGGGAGATCTGTTGCTCGAAGATCGGCGTCTCTCAGTCGAGGTGATAGCGGAAAAAGTAGACATCAGTGATGTGCCAGTTTTCCGCATCTTGCACGATATTTCGAATACGACAAATATCGCAACCAGCTGGGTCTCATGACTGCTCACATCTATTCAAAAAGCGCATAGAACCAAGACAGCAGCGGAAGTGATGGAGGTATCGAGTCAGTCCAGAGGACTTGTCTAGCAGCCTAATCACCATCGAGGACTACTAGGAATATTAATATGAGTCCGAAAGAAAGTAGATTCATTACCGCCGAAAACGGCGGAACGCAGTCATTATCGAGCAAAGTGAGGCTGAGTGTTTGCTGAAGTACCATGGTGTGGTGCAGAAAGATTATGCCCATAAAGGACGAACCGTCATAGGAACGTACTACAGAAATATACTGACGAGTGAGCTGCCTCATCATCACCCCATCCCCCGCTTACGGTCACTGTATTAGCCTGGCACGGCATCCAATGACCCGTAACCTGTTTCTCTTTTCTGGAATGAAGTAACAATAACATTGAAATGACGACGAGTTGTTTCTGAAGTAGAATGTTTCCTGAAAAAGCAAAATGTACCTCAACTACTATAATAAATGTCTCCGCCATGTCATCCAGCACTAGGAAAGATGAGGGACAGGTGGATGTTAAAGATGGCTAACGCCGATCTTCATGATCGCAGATTTAGTTTTTTGGGGTGCATCACCTGAAGAGGATAGATACCCGTTGTGGAATTAACGTCTCATTATATAGCACACAGACGCACCAAATAATCGTTGCAGAGAACACTTATGAACGCTAAACTTTCCCAATATCCGTTTATTAATGTTTATGTACACACTAACAACAATAATGCTTTATCTTTTCTATTCCTTTCCTCCGAATCTCAAATATACGCTGATGATAACAGAAAATGTTTTACAGTGAATGCCTTGATCAAACCCTAAGAAACTGAAACTCCAGCGTTTCCGTGTCTGTGGGATACGTTGCTAAAAATTTCACGTATACACGATCTGATTTGCAGTCATGATAAAGCCATTCCTACACATGAAGAATAGTTTGAATAAATAATGGATAATGGTAGTGCCTAACGTTACTTGAACTTTTCAGGTGGTAATTGCAGCACAGCAAGCAATGTTGACGTGCTCGTAATTCTGATCGTCATGTTTCAGATGTTGATGAAGTTCGAATCATTTGCATGAGTGACATGGGAGCATCACATTGAAGGATCGCATAGGCAGATTGGTGTAGTGCAATGGCCAGCCGCTGTGGCCGAGCGGTCTAGGCGCTTCAGTCTGTAACCGCGCGACCGCTACGGTCGCAGGTTCGAATTCTGCCTCGGGCATGGTTGTGTGTGATGTCCTTAGGCTAGTTAGGTTTAAGTAGTTCTAAGTTCTAGGGGACTGATGACCTCAGACGTTAAGTTCCATAGTACTAAGAGCCATTTCAACCATTTTTAGTGCAATGACTGCAAAAAGAGCGGCGATCAGTGATTCAGGACAACAATGTGGCAAGATAGGCAGGTATTCGTCGTTCCAGAACGACTCCATGTCGACAACATCGCTGAATTAATCGAAGATTTCTGACGAATAGACGAATGAAAATTTGCTGAAACCTGGATAGAGGTCATGGGCAGTGTGAGCAGTGGAACAGCAAGGACGTCACCCCCCCCCTAGGCACTGTTACCATATTTATTCAAGATAGTGGATCCAAGATGGCAGCGATAGATATGGCAATGTCGCAATGACGTCATGGTGGGAAGTTCAGATTATTGTGGGGAAGAAAGGACACTTGGGCTACCTCCTCTGACCTAAGGAAATGGTGTGAAAAAAGGTCACTTGGACTACCTCCACTAACCTAAGTCGACCGACTGCCACCTCTTCCTTGGAATTGGCGGAAAAGGACTCAGCCTGTGCTGGGGTGCTGGATAGGATGGACATAAGCCTTTATTTTGCCTACAGTCTTAATTTAAACAATTTGAGTGGTCATAGTCAGTAGCCCCAGCCAGTGTGTTCATAATGAGGCCCGGAGTCAAAGAGACCTAGTACACAGTACCACAACCAGAGGGCACTGTTGTCCCGTATGTAACGTGATCCTAGATGATGGTGCGCTACTGAAAGAATGTACTGTTATTAGACGAAGCAAAGTTGGTAAGTGCTGAAGTAGGTGTCTGGAAAACGTTTCACCTATAACGTTAAAAATGAAACACCACGGTTTTTAATTTGCTTTTTTTTGTATGCAACTCCTCTAAATTGATGATGGAAATTACTGGTTAAAAACATTTGCTTATGTCAAATTGTAAGACTCGCATCACAGCCTGATGATGATGAGGCCATCTTTTCGTGATTGGTCAAAGTTAGGTTATTCACTACCCATTTGGAGAATTTTCAGTGAATTAACAGTACGAATTTCGATTGCTAACAGAAGGAGGCAGAAATTAGCAGTATTAAATTATCTTCATCTTTCGCAATGTGTATCTCCACACCACTGAGAGGTGAGTGCTGCATTTCACAGGCAGACTGAAAAAAAGTGACCTGGCCGGGAACTCATCCCACAGCTTTCTTGTTTCAATCCACACGCACTACTGCGGGACAAACACACTCGATCCAAATTAAGTCCTACTCACTGGGTTCTTGGGGCACTGCTGCTCTCTCGACATACGGCAGCTGATCGCTAGGTGGGAATGACATCATTTTCACATCTTAGCTTTAACTCACCAGATTTCAGCCGATTTGTACGAAATATTTATAAACTTTGTACAAGAACCTATCTTGCAAATCAGTGTATCAATTAGTTAAAACTGAATCACAATCTCCAGAGCATTTCCTGAGATTAGCCTGCATATACAGATGGACGCCATCAAGCGACTTCGGTTTGTATATACAGAGATTGTAACGTAATTATCTTTCCATGAAGATTCCAAAAGACAGATTTGTTTCGTAACTATCACTGGAAAGTTTAAATTCGTAATGTTAGCCGAATTGCCGACTAAGCCGATTGTGTAAGTGAGCGACAGAAAACTTTCTTGTGTGGAATGCATGTGCTGTTTCTCAAAAAAATGTGTGTGAAATCTTATGGGACTTAACTGCTAAGGTCACCAGTCCCTAAGCTTACACACTACTTAACCTAAATTATCCTAAGGACAAACACACATACCCATGCCCGAAGAAGGACATGAACCTCCGCCGGGACCAGCCGGCTGTTGCTCAGACAGTATTTGTAGGCCCTTTTGAAGTTATTTCAGGCCTTCGTCGAACACAAGCACTGCGCCCTATATCAAATTGTTCGTCTGGACTTAACCTACTAACAGTCAGATGACGACTAGCGATTCTATGTAGCACCAGAATTTTCCCGTTTGCTCGGCAACAAGTTTGGCTACTGTAAGTAGTTGTATGCTTGGCCCATTATTCATCTTACACACGCACTAAGTTTACTATCTTTTACCTGTTGCCTTTTGCGCTTCCTTTTTTGAACTGTGAGTATAACATTATTGAAGAGGAACTCTGGCAACGGTTATTTGCTCTTCTAGCAAAAAAATTATTAACTTTAGTAACCATTGTCGCTATGGTAATATCGTAATCACACTACCGATAAGGTCAGACGTACTTGTGGCTACAAGGTCTAAAATATTTCTGGGCTGTCGAAGTAGTTGCTCCAGACAGTTTTTGGAAATCGTGTTCAAAAGTAATACACAAGGATACCTGTTCCTACCACCTGCGAAGAATCCATAACCCTTTCAATTTGTCCTTGTTAGGTTACAGTAGCCTCCAATCTGTACTAAGTGCTCTGTGTATTTGTGCAATACTGAGCGTAGAATTTCTTTGAATGATTCTACAACTGTCACCGTGGAAACGTGTGGTCGGCAACAACATCCGATAATGAACTTGATTTCACCTGGTCGTGTTACACAAGTCCAGATAACTTCACCAACTCAAGTTCGACCTCGACAGACACAACAGTTTTTTCAACTGCAAGGAAGACTCTTCCATCTATGGCGTAAAAGTGTAGGCTGTTAACGGTATACGTTCCATGCGTCACTAAATATTTTAGTGATGTCTCGTTTGGGTTTCATCCAGCTCTCGGGTCTGGGGGTATTATGATGTAAATTCAGGAGCTTCGTTACGAATGCCAAGACAATTTAGTGTATAATTTTGACAGTCAAATTGTCTTTACTTTGTACGCGTTGTGATTTCGCTCTCTACGTATTTACTGGTAAGCGTTGATCAGAGAACCGCAAAGTACCGCCTAGCGCAAAAAAAAAAAATAAATAAATAAATAAATAAATCGCGTGTGCACTCCACAAATACTCTACTACTGGAGTAGCTCCTTCTTTTGTGTAATTCACCACTGACCTGTCAAGGAGAGTCCTACAGTTCTCCTCCCCATACCCGCAGGTCCAGATAGCTGATTCCTTCTCGCTGTTAACTGATACGAAAAGTTCGGGTTTGTTAGTTTCTAGAAGGTCTAAGACATTGTCCTCTTGCGTTCCTTCTTCAACTACCTGCTGGACAAGACATTGAAATCAAACCCACATTAATCCCTTTTCTGGCACCTGTCTGAAATACGTCAGTCTCCCTTTCTGTATGTAAAATGTGGCAGTGTCCCACTATTACAACTGCATGATTAGAAAACTTACTCGTGATGTGTCTCTGAAGCTCTCTGCTGCCACTGTTTCTGAGGCAGGTGGTCTATAATAGCTTCCGCTTACCCTCTTTTATCAACTTTTGATCCTTACGTTTATCCAGACAGATTCACATTGTGTGTCTGTAATGACATCACCAGATGCTATCATATTCTTTACTGCAGTAAATATGGCGCCACCGTTGGCATCTAACCTAACCTTGAGATATATATCCCATTCTGAATTCAGAATTTAGATACTGTTCCCTACTGGTTTCATCAGACTTTCGATTCTTAATGCCAACTTGGGCATCATTACATTTAATAAATGATTCTCATTCTGGGACCTTACCGCGGATGTTCCTGGAATTTATTAATATCGTATTGATCTTGTCCATTTCTGATCTGAGAGGGCAAACTTACTATGAGATAGATGTGGTTGACCAATCTCCGAAATCGTAAGGCAATTCATCACTGAGGAGAACAGTGTCTGCACAATTGTTTTTAGTAGTGTTTTTCGATCGTCTGTATATTGTGTGTTAATTTTGCGATGTAGTTTCCGCCGCTGTAATGGGTACAGTTACGAATATTACTCCTGATATTAATACAGATTACTGAGAAATGTAATTCGGGCACAATAATCTTAGAACTGTCATGTATCAGTGATATTTTTAAAATAATTCGTTTCACAAGTTAACAGTTAAATTTGTTAAACTAAAGTTGTTTTCATTATCTTAGTTTTGTAAGTGCACTACGCATGGTTTTTTTTCTGTAATTTACACGGTGTCTCTCAAAAGCTATACATGTAGTTACCTAGTAACAAAGCCGCCCGTTAACACAGAAATGGGAGGGATTTAATAAATCGCGTGTCGACGAACGAAGGACGCAACAAAAAGGAGGACCTGGTGTGTGTCTGGGATGCCCTCATTGTATGGGAAATAAAGATCAGATGATCTAGTTGCCGTGGCCGTTTAGTGAAACCGAAAGATATTTTGATTTTCAGTCATACAAAGTTAAAGAGATACTCACTATCGGCTATCGCTCATTCCTATTTTAGCGAAGACCATCTACTTAACGTAGTTGGCCTCACTTGAGGTGAGTTGTTGTTTTGTTAATAGGCCCCTAATTGTGGATAAGTCTTTAAAAACAAAGCGGATTAAAACCGAGTTTGACTCGTTCGCTACCATTATGGGAAGTTAGAAATATGTACGCACTACTATAATAGCCCTATTATCTATGTATAACAGTTTAACGTTAACACTCGACTCGTTATTTGGAGACTGATACAACTTTTGGGTTACAATATTTCAAAATTTCACGCGGCTGCGGAACAGCAAAATCCTTACGAATAACATGAAATTAAATTCAGTGCATAAAAGTACATATGGATTTGCCTGTGTTGCCTAAAAATCGCGTTGACCAACACAAATATCACTCTAACGATGACGGTTGCATTTCTTGAAGAAATTTGCTCACGTTTCTACCATTACTAACCCAAGAGGCAAAATATCGCCCATTGCGGTCACCTGGGCGGTATCCAATTATGAAAATCAGTTCCGATAAGGAAATATCGGGACGGGTTTGTGGAGAGCGGAGGATGTATGTGATGACAGCACTTCCTATAGTTCTTTTCTAATAGATTTTATCAGTGGGCTCTTGAATTTTTCTGAGCCGAGTGAGCCCTGGATACCCCCTCCCACACCTTTCGTGGGAAATCTGTTTACGCTCTTGTACTTTTAATGATACAATAACTGGAATACTTGATCACTTAAGGAAATTGAAGACTTTTATTGAAATGAAAGACACTTTCAACAAAATTTGAGATTCAGCCGAGGAGTTGGGGATCTTTTGATGTGCTGAAGGATTTCTGACCTGGTTTCAGACAAGCCACAAATTTAAATACAAGATTGTAGTGGGAGAAAGATAGTTGTTGCCAAAAGAGATTTGAGCCTGTTTATCTTTATAAGTAATTCAGCGCAATGTTAAAATTTTTCTGCGTTAAGAAAGTGATCATTATATAAGAAGACTGAGATGTGTTATGTTAGCAAACTGGCAATGAATTATATGGGAATTTTAATTCGTTTGGCAGTAGGCTGAAGTTATCATATATATGTATATACCTGATATATGAAACCAAACTGCAAATTTTATATATATATATATATATATATATATATATATAAATAATTGTTTGTCCAGAATAAATGAAAGACATGAGCCTTTTAAAAGTTCTCTTTAACGGATTGGAACTCCCCTTCTGCAAAATCCTGGCCAAGTCCTTGAACGAACCCGTTAAGTATAGAGGGGGACTGACGATCGTTACCTAGCCCTTTTTCCATTTCGTCATATGAGCAGACGCCGTTGGCATTCGTGTGTCGTCAGTACTTTAGGCGATATCATAAAAAATAAATAAAAAAATCTTTCATACACCCACACGGTTGTCGTCGATGGTTATTAATGGCTTGTCGAAGA
Source organism: Schistocerca cancellata (assembly GCF_023864275.1). Taxonomy (NCBI): domain Eukaryota; kingdom Metazoa; phylum Arthropoda; class Insecta; order Orthoptera; family Acrididae; genus Schistocerca; species Schistocerca cancellata. Next base: position 267,245,906 of record NC_064629.1, read on the forward strand.
CATGTGTGTTTTGAATCGTGCTCCGACTAGCACAATAATGAATCGAATGGATCGCCCGACTAGGCAAACCGTGGACCTGAACAGAATGGGAAACATCATCGTCTTTACGTTAAAGAAAGAATGAAAGGAGGTATAAATCAACTGTGTTCAATTATTGATACACGTAGAGCTCCGTTACACGCTACTAGAATAAACAGTCTTTCAAATTACTATCAACCTAGTCCAAGGCAGAGACTTAATGTAATTCGTTTCTTAGTCTGCGGTGGCTGTAAATTCGAAAGGTAACAGCAGTAAGAGTTTTATTTACCTGTGTCTCTCATTTGCAGGGGTAGTGGACGTTTCATAGTATTATGGTATAGGAACCAAAATAACATAATTCGACTGCATAAATGCTTGTACTACTGAAAAACTATTTTTTGAAGAACAAAATCCCAGTCTGTTTGAATCAGCACGACCTCGTTGGATTGATGTTCCCAGTCTGTGAATGTGCCGACTTATACTACCGGATATTAGTTAGTGCGTCCATCAGAACACATGTGGTCCTGTTACTTATATCAGTCTTTTCTAACATTATGCACCACATATTCCCAGAATTACATATTAGGCTTTCCATAAACCTGTAGAATTTTAGACTAGTAGCATGAGGAAAATGTTATCTTTAATAACGAACACAGGAGCATGTAAATTATTGAATTACTGAATGATGATAAAATATATCAATGTATAATCAATATATGGATAAGAAGAGATCATTTGACACACATAAAGAATGAATTACTATTGGCTAGGATAAGATGAAGGATTTGGCCATAGATGTGGCTGGGCTGTGGTCTGGGCGGCGCCAACGTCACTTCCCCCTTCCTTGTTCTATTCTCCTAGTATAGAACCGAATCGTTTCGGTACACATAGGGCTGGGCATCAAGTTTAATTATCAACTGGAAAAAAGTTGTGTAGTTAATATTTTGTTCGTTTTTCTGCATTCTACCGCTATTGGCTAAAATAACACGAAGGGTTGTACAGTGGTGCTCAAAAGTATCCGAACGACCTGAATTGCATTTCGCCTGATTCACATGCAATCCACATAACGCAGCTCTCTAGCAGGTCCTCTAATCGCTGCTTAATATAGTCGTTTGACTATTGAAAATGGCTCCAACAAGTCACCACTAGAAAATTTTGCTCTGTATCGCAATAACTCAAGATGTAAAGTAATACCACGATACTACAAATATCATGGACCACCTTATCACAGATAAGACTGTCCTTAAGGCTTGTAAGCTCACATTTATTGCAATAAATGACATACCTGAAATGTTACCACTCTCATTATTTCGTCAGATAGGTAATGCACGTAGTAAGTTCGTCGTATTTATAATTTCCTCTTCAAAGTAACATACCGTACTAGTTATTTAACACAAAATGACATTAAAAATTTAAGTTATTCACGAGCTGCTAGTTGAGAATATGTATGAACTTCAAATGACACGACGAACCGTCTCGTTCTGCATATGGATTCAAACACAGGTCATGCAGACTAAGATTTCGTGACTGACGGAAACTAACAGTCATTTCTGCCTAGGCATACAGAGAGTGATATACCTCGATTTTAGACAGTATCAGTTAGCAAATATCAACTTTAAATTACATAACGTAAACATTTTTAACGGGCGCCAATTCCTACCCAGCATCTGTTGTCCCTGTTTACGAACCATGAGAGATGTTAAATATTGCTTCTTCACAAGTAACTTACTTGAAATGCCGTCAGGTAAAGCTTTATGTTGGACAGGGATTCTAACCCAGAACCTAATCGGATTGTTATCGAAGCACAATCAACTGTGACATATCGGATTTTCTCGAAGCACAGTCAACTGTGACATATCGAATTTTCTCGGCAGTAGCTAGATGTTTTAACTGAAACGACGAGACGAAACATTAATTTTTTCCTTCCCAGGACTCCAACCCGGAACCTATCGCTGTTATGTTCTAGAGGAAACGAACGTTAAATATGGGTTTGTTACAATAGCAGCGACATGTGAGCATGTTTGAACTAGAAATAATATGACGAAGAGTTCAGTGCTGATGAACCCCACAAATACCGTTGTTGACTACACACAAAGGGACGTCAGCTACCGAATTTTTCTCCACCAGCAGCTCGGAATAACATCCTTGAACTTACAGTGATCTCTCAAATAGTTCTGCGTCTCACTGGGAGTCAAAAACGTCAGATATTGTTAGTGTTGACAACGAATGAAAATGCATTAAAAATCAAAATTATTATCCACCAGCAGATAGGTGTTCTCATGCTGGAGCTTGATAATACATAATGAAACCTTTAGTGCCTTGCCAGCATTAGAACCCATTCACGCATAATATGTGGAAATGTTGAGGGATCTGCAGTTTTGAACAAACAACAAATTGCAGTCTAGCTGTATTGTCACGAAGGGATCAAATTCTGTGTTAAGGTCGGTCTTAGTTGCATTCCAAGTTCAGAACCAGTTTTATCGACATACAGAAGCTCAATTAAAAGATGGAATAAGGGCCCTGTGACCCTACATAGCGTTTGTTTCGTCAGTAGAAACAAATAAGTTGTATAAGAAAGGTTACTGGTGACCGAGTTCCCACATTTCGCCACTCCTGACTTTATTGTGGTTCAATCTAACGTCTACTTGGTAGAGAAGGAATATCACGTTTAATGTGAATTTCAGACGACAATGCCATTATATCTTATTGACTTGGCGTAGCCAGAAGAGAATAGAATCTGTCTCTCCCCATCAAAAATCATTGGCAGAAGTTGGAATCTAACTCACACCATAACAATATGACCCTATCATCAATCCAACAGACCACCAAATCCTCTGCTGTATGAGTAATTTTTCTATCATAACACCGCTGCGGCACACTCGATGAGAATTCCGACACACAGGCTCCCTGTAGTGGTTTGCAGCATGTTCAGTACATTCATTTACTTGGTTGACCGAATCGCCATGAACTAGCTGCCTCGGCTACCCGGTGCATACCTTCGACTCTATTTTGTAATCACCGAAATAGAATCACGTAGCTGCCACCTACACAAAACTGCCAACAGTGTAGGATGCAAAAATTTAAATAGGAAGTGTTCCTTTCTATTCGAGCTACTCTATTGCGCTATCTGTTTGTTGGAAACGTCGTGCAGTGCAAAAGAAAAGCTGTAACTGTCTGTCTCTCAGAACTTTACATCCGGCCATATGCATTACCTCACGGCACTGTGGAATGCGGACGTTCTGGACGAACTTTTGTAGACTTCTGGAGGTGTTGTAGCTCTATGGCAGCTAATAGCGTAACAGTAAGCGTCACGCATCGTAGTTGAGATGTCCCGAGTTCTATTACATTCCATGCTACATTTCTTTAAAACGCAATTCTGCTGTCTGCTAAAGTTATCAATCTAATGGAACTTTGAAAATAATTTCCTTCACTTCTCAACACAAAATAGCCGCATGTGGAAAAAGGGCTAACTTCTCCGACATTTTATTCTTTTCAGGTTTAATAGACAGCCAGGCAGCAGATGCATCTCGAAGCTTTTGTATTATGTATGGGGAGAGCGCATCGTGCCAAAATAGTCAGAAAAGTATTTTGTACATTACCTGTCGTCTGGTAGTGGCATTTTGTTCTTCTTCAAACCTTTTTTGACAGCTTTAACTCAGAACAAGTTTTCTACATGCACGTAATGAACAAACTGCATGTGCATTGTCAGACTGTTGCAGATAACATCAGAGAATTCGCATATTTCGTTGATGATTAATTTCTCTCTAATGTTTAGTATTGTTTTAACAACACTAAAAGAACCCTTACGAAAATTGTGCACTGTATTATAAGAAATGAAATAAAACTACCCACGATAACCTTACGACGAAAGTCTGTTTTGATAAAAGTGAGTATCTGTACACCAGCATGCCTCTATCGGCACGAATTAGTAAAATACTATTCAGATTTCGATTGGATGTGTGTTTAATTGGTATGCTGTCATACTGAACGGATATGCAAATGTGGCATTTCATAAATAAAGATATGTGTTCCTAGAAACCCGAAATTTGCTTGTCAGCAGAGGAAAGAGGCGTTACCTGTTGTGCAGCATTGTAAGTTTTTCACCACTGCACTATGAGCTAAAAGTATTTTCTTGCGATTTCCTATCGATGTTTGATCTGACTACTTGTAGCTCTTCCACAGAAGCGATAAAAGCGTTGCATTCAGGGAGACTGGAGCCGCGAACCATAAAATACGCCTTTTCACAGGTAAGCACTTCACCACAGAGCAAGCGAAGAGCTATGTGATGTGCATTCCTATTACGAGGCTAATAGTTGCTAGAACTCGTAAACCGCTATTTAAAGGACGAGATTAGTTGCGATTTCCATATGCCACGACTTTCCTGGGCTGAAAACCGTAAATTTACGATCTTTTGTTACATCTCAAGCGATAATAACTCAGATTATTCAATGGAAATGACGGGAAAAATCAAGTGAACTTTGAGGCTTAGTTCCGTGCACACCAGGAAGTAATTGTCGATCACAGAGTTGCCAAATATACGTTGCCTTGTTGCCAAATCTCAGTTATAGTACTAGCAGGAAGAAGACGAACCGATGTGATCGTACAGCGGGCTGAGAAGTGACCATAGCTGGCGTCTCAGAGACGCGGCTGCTACGGTCTGGAATACGTAATGCGTCTGATTCGCATTTCTGTAACTAGGTTTAGGGACTGGAGCGTAGTTACTAATAATACGCAGAACTGACTGGAAACTAAGTATCAACTCTCGTAGTTGTTTTTATATTTCTTTCGTAACTGTACTCAAAACAAAGAAATTCATTCACGGACGTTTTCGTGCCTCGCCGATAGTCGAGCACACCAAACAAATAAAAATAAAAAAAGAATGTGTGTGTGTGTGTGTGTGTGTGTGTGTGAGAGAGAGAGAGAGAGAGAGAGAGAGAGAGAGAGAAATAAAGATAAAAGAGGATGAGAGAGAGGGTAGAAAATTATTGTAAAGAAATTGAATGCCGGTATACAAAGAAATCATTCATAAAAATGGCACGTTCCACATCATTACGAAAAGTCGTATTCATGATCTATGGAACAAGTATTAATCTAATCTAATATAATCTAATCATATCATATTGCTGATTAGCCGTGAAGATTCATGAATTACCGAAATTTTCGCCAATATCAGTAACCAAATCTACTTGAATATAAAAGACGACAGTTTTTGGAACAAACTGGGACTTCTATCAAGACCCTTTCATCCCTGTTAACTAACCACGAAAGATGTCTGATATACTTCCATTCAGAAATAACAAAGTGTGTATGCATTTAAATATGAAGTGCATGATGTGAAGTTCTGTGACGGAGGTACGAACCCAACACGTAATCGGATTGTTAACTAAGTAAAATCAAATGTTACGTATCGGTTTTTCTTACCAGCTGCTAGGTGTTTGAATCTAAAATGAGGATACAAATTTTTGTTCCTCAGTGACTATCGAACCGCACTCCTATCGTTCTTCTTTAACGTCCACGAATACAGTTTAAGTGTCAATTGCTTACTCACCAACAGTAAGATGTGTGCGTGTTTGACCAGAAATTGTTGGCAACACATGAACAGACATTAAAAATACACGTTATTTTTCACTAGCAGGCCGGTGTGCACGTGATAGGGCTTGAAATGAAATTATGAATATTTTTGTACTGGATCAGGAATCGGACCCACATACTTACCTTTGGAGGAGACCTGGAGAAGATCACAGTCTTGGAAAAAGGAACGAAATGATTGAACTATACTGTTCCGAGGGATTCAGATCCACGAAAGATGAGATACGAATTTGAATCACAGTCCAGCACCAAATTTTTCAACGTCTCTAGTTCAATGAAGTACAAGTAAAATAAGAGCCCTGTTCCTTTAAATGTAATGTAAGTAAGTTTACTGGCGACAGTATTTCTGTTTACAATGACCTCCGCTTATGTCGTTTCCCAAAGCAAACCGACTCTGTCCAGTTGGGAATAAAGGAACGTGATGTTTAATGCGGATTCTGGATTATAACGTCTTTCTCTTGAGGTTACCAGAAGTAAAGTAAATCCGGTTGTGCCTCTTAAAAGAAACTGCCTGAACCGACGCATTGCACCTGTGATAGTTCGTTACACCAGACCATTGTGGCCACATTTCCCAGCCCCAGGAGTGCGCTGCAACGAATGATGTGCTTAGCTTACAAAATTAGTCACGGTGGAAAACTACGAGTCCATTAAATGGTTAAGTAGAAGCAAGCTTCTGACGCTGAGATTATGTTATTCTCACATCAGCAGGATGTAAAGACTCTTCTAGGCATCATAGCCTCGATGTGAAGCCATTTTGAAATTTTCACTAATTCAGGAAATTTCTTAGTTCGAGAAAATCCTGTGAAGTGTGAAGTTACCGGACAATTCGATTATTGCCGTCATTATTACTATCATTTTCTTCATACCGCTGCTGAAACACATGTGCTTGAAGATCATTTAATGCCTTTTGGTCATTATGGAAGTAGTTGCCCAAGAACAGTTTTTTCCCTGTCTACGGAATCCTTTTCATGTTAATATCAAACATCAGCAATTACTCGTAGATTACATTAAAACTAAAGTAGTTGATGAAGACGTTACTTGATAACAAAAACGCGCTGCCTTTCTTCATTTACTTGCGCCTAGAAATGGCTGTCGAATACTGCCAAACCAAAAGCCAAGGGATCTTACTGCCTTGCGATATACGTCATTATCAGTTCTTCCATATGGTTTGGTCGACGTGACCTGTTTCAAGTTGTGTATGACAGAGAATGTTTTAGAAAATCAGTTGTTTTCCTTTACAATAAACAGAAAGATTTTCTTTCTAAGCTATCCAAGTTCAAAATTTTCGCAATAGTAGTTCAAATTTAATATTCGCTTCTATAATATAGGAAAGTATTTCACAGTTACAAAACTCGCATCCGACTCATTGTGCTTACACTTAGTCGCTGACCAAAATTCTAGCTCAGAGTGACACCAGTTTAAGTAACCTAATGTAGTGAAGAAAGACTGTTTCCCAGTGCTTTTTCTCAGCGGAAAAAATGCAATTCACTCACTGGACTCCATAAGTACACTGTAACAGTAATTTCTGTGTGTATGCAATGCATACTGATTGTAGAATTTAGTGGTGCTCTCTCTTCCACTTCTGAATACAATATGCCTGACCTAAACGGGCCCTTTATCATTGCAGGCCCTGGGCGGTGCAACATCATACTGACGACAGTAATGTGCTTATACTGACAACCTCACTGTTCGTTTTACCTGATTTTGTAATCATTTAAATAAAACAACATGACCTTCCAGTGGGAGACATTTCGTCCGCCTTTTCCTTCTGTGAAATTTGTCAGTAAGCTTTTTGCCTTCCAACCAGCGAAATGCGGCAGAGTATGGCCGATAAACGATTCACAAACCACGATTTACTGCCGTTAAGGCGAGGCATATTTATAATATTGAAGCTAGACTGTGTATCCTTGTCTTCCTTGAGTGGGCATCGGAAGGCGTTTACACACACGTATAAGAGGGTAACCCCAAAAGTAAGGTCTCCTAAGGGGCACGCATGTGCCAACGCAGGCACAAACGAGAGATCCTTAATTTTAATGCTAGACAGAAACCGCAGTAGTAGTTGCATGATGGCAAAGTGATAAAGAGCAAGAGAACCGTTACGAAGGACTCAGGTTCAATGCCTCGTTAGACCCATGTTTTTTATGTGCCATTTTACACTTATTTCCCGTCAGTGTTTCTTGATGTGGAAAATGCCGAGTTGCACTGTGGTCCGGAAGTCACGTTAAACTGTGGGTTCCCCAATTAACTGGCTAGGTAAGTCTACTCAAAGGTCGGAGGAAAGCAACAGCGTACCATCTCCAACAAGACCGTGCCTATTAAATCACTGTGGTGTTCAAACCACTCTTCCGACTGATGACTGCTTTACTTTCTATGGGTTCCAAAGTTAATGATCTTCGGGTTATTAACATTTTTGTGCTTTCATGCTGTAGCTTTGATACCAGTAAACGTAAGTAACCGGCCAGGCACTGTCATTGTTCGAGTTGTCAAGGTGGTAGACGACGATGCTGTCGACCCCAGTTACAGTCTTGGTCATGGCTATGTTTCAGTTGAATTCCTCTATGTGACTTCTGCGTATTTCAAGATATACTTTTATACACTCGGTACGCATCCAAATCGATATCTGAATTACGCAATAATACAGTTAAAAGTTGTATTTTTGCATTATGTATCCCAATTAAAATACCAGTAAACAGCTGCATATTAACCAAGCCCCGCTCCCCTCTCTGTATCCTCCTATGACACGAGCACGGGATTCTCCTCCCATAACGCTACAGAGCCGTTCCGAGCACAGCAAAGAATTGGCAACATCGTCACAAACATTAGGCAACACTGTGGCAGTGCAGTCACTTCCCCGTATGGTACTGCATTGACTCGCGAAATTTACTTGATATTCCCTTTCCATTTGAATGATTCGCTTGAATTATACTTATAGCTTCAGCACCAAGAGGAAATGGGCGATAAAAATTTTGTCGACGTGTGCGTTTGGTTACCAGACGTCGTATTAGCTAGTCTCGCATTTTACAAGACTACGGTCGTAGACAAGAGTGATGTACTCTGACTGCAGTCAAGAGTCCCTACGGGGAGTGTAGCAGTCTACAGTGTTGCCAGGTCGAGAAAATTGCCGAACATAGAATTCAGAGGGGAGCACGACTCTATTGTCCACCTTACGTAAACCACTTGGGGGTCAGTTTTTTCTCTAAGACTGTATCTACAACACATATTGCACGCATAAGAACCAGAAGAATTAAAAAAAAATTATTTTATGACAGCAACGTTAACGATAGCATTCGAAGTATTCATTGTATTGTATATGTGTGTGTCAGTGCCTTTCAATGCCCACTCAAGGAAGACAAGGATACACAGTCTAGCTTCAATATTGTAAATACGCCTCAGTTTGTGGATGAACTCAGGTTGATAATCATTTTGAATATTTTGCAGTGCTGTACCCACTGGTGTTAAACTCGTTTCCAACCAATGATTCCGACAGCTACAGGAACACTACTTGCGATACCCCTTAGACAAAATACTTATGCAGTGCTATCAGACGAAAAGATCAACCTGACACAAACTGTGGGAAGTTTGTTTTACAACCTTCGTACCTGGATAAAGAGCTTTTCCTATTTGAGATATCTGTGAACGTTGATGCATAAGACGATTTAAGAAGAAACTAAATTCCTTCAGCTACGCCAGTGTTAAAGAAATCGTCTTAATATAGCCTTGTAAAGTCATCAGATGACCAAAACAAATTGCAAAATGATTTAGATAAGATATCTGTCTGGTGCGAAAAGTGTGAAGTTATTCACATGAGTACTAAAAGAAATCTGCTAAATTTCGATTACGCGATAAGTCACACAAATCTGAAGGCTGTAAATTCAGTTGAATACTTAGGGATTACAATTACGAATAACCTACATTGCAACGATCACATAGATAATATTGTGGGTAGAGCAAAACAAAGACTGCGATTCATTGGCGGAACAATTAGAAGGTGCAACAGATCTACTAGAGAGACAGCTTACACCGCGTTTATCCGCCCTGTTCTGGAGTACAGCTACGTTATGTAGGCTTCGTGCAAATCAGGTGAAACGCAATTCAGGTGTTTTGGATATATTTGGTATGAAGTACTTTAATGCTTCATGAATGTATTACTTATATTAACTAGGTAGTCATTTATGTATATTTATACGAGAAGCATGTTGCTGCCCTCTCCACACCATTTGGGCCACAGTAGTGTTATTTTAGCCAGTTGTCACAGAATGCAGAAAAACGAACAAAAATGTAACTAAGTAACATTTTTTTTCCAGTTGACAGTTAAACGTTGATGTTCACCGCAATGTGTATCCCGGACGATTCTGCTCTGTACTACGAGAAACAGATTGCGGAAGGAGGAATCCGACGTTTGCCCCGCCCAGATCACGCCCTTGCCACGCCTGGTGTACAGCCCCTCGTTATCTTAGCCAATAGCCGTAGGTTGCAGAAAAACGAACAAAAAGTAAACGACGCATTTTTTTTATTTGACAGTTAAACATGGCGCCCACAGTGACGTGTACCCGAAACGATTCCGCTCTGTATTAGGAGAACAGAATGCGAAAGGAGGTAGTGGACGTTGGCGCCGACCAGACCACGCCCTCGCCACGCCTTGTGTACAACCCTTCGTTATTTTAGCCAATAGCAGTAGATTGCAGAAAAACGAACAAAAAGTTAACTACGCATTTTTTTTTTTTCGTTTGACAGTTAAACATGGTGTCCTCAGTGAGGTGTACCCGAAACGAGTCCGCTCTGTATTAGGAGAACAGAATGCGGAAGGAGGAAGCGGACGCTTGCCCCGACCAGACCATGTCCTGGGCACGCCTTATGTAAAGTCATGCTCAAAAGTATCCGAACGACCTGAATTGCATTTCGCCTGATTCACATGCAACCCACATATCGCAGCTGTCTAGCAGGTCGTCTAATCGCTCCTTAGTATAGTCGTTTGACTATTGAAAATGGCCCCAACAAGTCACCACTAGAAAATTCTGCTCTGTATCGCAATAACTCAAGATGTAAAGTAATACCACGATATTACAAATATCAGGGACCACCGACCGAGCGAGATGGCGCAGTGGTTAGACACTGGACTCGCATTCGGGAGGACGACAGTTCAATCCCGCGTCCGGCCATGCTGATTTAGGTTTTCCGTGATTTCCCTAAATCCCTCCAGGAAAATGCCGGGATGGTTACTCTGAAAGGGCACGGCCGACTTCCTTCCCCATCCTTCCCTAATCCGATGAGACTGATGACCACGCTGTCTGGTCTCCTTCCCCAAACAACCAACCAACCAATCAGGGACCACCTTAACGCAGATAAGCCTGTCCTTAAGGGTTGTGAGCTCACATTTATTGCAATAAATGACATAACTGAAATGTTACCACTCTCATTATTTCGTCAGATAGGTAATGCACGTAGTAAGTTCGTCGTATTCATAATTTCCTCTTCAAAGTAATATACCGTACTTGTTATATAACACAAAATGACATTTAAAATTTAAGTTCTTCACGAGCTGCTAGTTGAGAATATGTATGAACTTCAAATGACACGACGAACCGTCTCGTTCTGCATATGGATTCAAACCCAGGTCAACTTTAAATTACATAACGTAAACATTTTTAACGGACGCGAATTCCTACCCAGCAACTGTTGTCCCTGTTAACGAACCATGAGAGATGTTTAATATTGCTTCTTCACAAGTTACTTACTTGAAACGCCGTCAGGTAAAGCTTTGTCAACTGTGACATATCGGATTTTCTCGGCAGTAGCTAGATGTTTTAACTGAAACGACGAGACGAAACATTAACTTTTTCCTTCCCAGGACTCCAACCCGGAACCTATCCCTGTTATATTCTAGAGAAAACGAACGTTAAATATGGGTTTGTTACATCAGCAGCGACATGTGAGCATGTTTGAACTAGAAATAATATGACGAAGAGTTCTGTGCTGACTGGGAATCAAACCCCACACAGCCGGCCGGAGTGGCCAAGCGGTTAAAGGCGCTACAGTCTGGAACCTCACGACCGCTACGGTCGCAGGTTCGAATCCTGCCTCGGGCATGGATGTGTGTGATGTCCTTAGGTTAGTTAGGTTTAAGTAGTTCTAAGTTCTAGGGGACTTATGACCACAGCAGTTGAGTCCCATAGTGCTCAGAGCCATTTGAACCATTTTGAAACCCCACACATACCGTTGTTGACTACACACAAATGGACGTCAGCTACTGAATTTTTCTCCACTCGGAATAACATCCTTGAACTTACAGTGATCTCTCAAATTGTTCTGCGTCTCACTGGGAGTCAAAAACGTCAGATATCGTTAGTGTTGACAACGAATAAAAATGCATTAAAAATCAAAATTATTATCCACCAGCAGATAGGTGTTCTCATGCTTTAGCTTGATAATACATAATGAAACCGTTAGTGCCGGGCCAGCATTGGAACCTATTCACGCGCAATATGTGGATATGTTGAGGATATATTCCATAGGCAGGCAGTTTGGTCAGAAAACGCTTGTGAGGGTGTCGAAAGCCTTCTGGAAATCTAGAAATATTGAATCAGTTTGACATCCCCTGTCAATAGCACTCGTTATTTCATGGGTATAGAGAGGTAGTTGTGTTTCACAAGAAGAATCCGTGCTGACTATGTGTCAATAAATCGTTTTCTACTTTATGCTTCATAATGTTCGAACACAGTATACGTTCCAAAACCCTACTGCAAATCGACGTTAGCGATATGGTTCTGTAATTCAACGGAGTACTCCTATTTCCCTTTTTGGGTATTGGTGTGACTTCAGCAGTTCTCCAGTCCCTAGGTATGGGTCTTTCTGTGAGCGAGCGGTTTTATATAGTTGCTAAATATGGAGCAATTGTAACAGCATATTCTGAAAGGAACCTGACTGTTATACAATCTGGACCAGAGGCCTTGCCTTTATTAAGCGATTTAAGCTGATTTGCTACACGGAGAACATATACTTCTATGTTTCTCATCTTGGCAGTTGTTCTAGATTGAAATTCAAGAATATTTACTTCGTCATCTTTGGTGAAGGAGTTCCGGAAAACCGTGTTTAATAACGCTGCTTTATCGGCACTGTCATCAGTGACTTCACTGTTGTTATCGTGCAGTGAAGGTATTGATTGCGTCTTGCCACTTGTGTGCTTTATCTATGACCAGAATCTCTTTGGATTTTCTACCAGATACAGGGACAGAATTTCATTGTGGAAATTATTAAAAGCTTCTCGGGTTGAAGTATGCGCTGTTATTCGAATCTCTGCAAAACTTTTCCAATATTGGGGATTTTGCATTCTTTTAAATTTGGCATGCTTTTTTCGTTGCTTCTGCAACAGCGATCTGACCCGTTTTGTCTACCATGAGGAATCAGTACCATCACTTATTAATTAATTTAGTACGTATCTCTCAATTGCCATCGATACTATCTCTTTGAAACCATTCCACATGTTTTCTACACTTACATGATCAGATCGGAAGGACTGTAGACTGTCTCTTAAAAAGGCGTTAAGAGCATTTTTATCAGCTTTTCTAAATACTTATGCTTTGCGTTTCTTTTTGATGGTTGTAAGTGTTACGATATTCAGCCTAGCAGGAACTGCCTTGTGATCGCTAATCCCTGCATTCGTCACGATACTCCCTATTTGTCCAGGATTATTTGTTGCTAAGAGGTCAAATATACTTTCGCAACTACTTACGCTTCGAGTGGGCTCGTGAACTAATTGTTCAAATAATTTTCTGAGAAAGCATCCAGTACGATTTCGGATGACGTTTTATGCCTGCAGCCGGTTTTAAACGTACAATTTTTCCAGCATATCGATTGTAGATTGAAGTCATAATTGAATGAGTGGGGTACATATTTGAAATGAAAGTCAAGTTTTCTTTGAATTGTTCAGCAACTATACCTTCTGAGTCGGGAGGTCAGTAAAACGATCCAATTAACAGTTTAGTGCGATTGTCAAGGATAACTTCTACCCAAACTATTTCGCAGGAACTATCTACTTCAATTTCACTACAAGGTAAACTAGTTATGACAGCAATAAATACTCCACAACCAACTGTATTTAATCTATCCTATCTGAACACTGTTAGATCGTTTGAAAAAATTTCGGCTAAACTTATTTCTGGCTTTAGCCAGCTTGCTGTACCTATTACCATTTGAGCTTTCTATTAAGGGTTGGAGCGCTTGTTGTTTTCCAACACAGCTACGACGTTTACAACTGCAATACCAATCGTTTCTACAAATGCCTTAGTGTGCATTACCTGCCCCTTAGACGAACGCTCTTTCTGTAGTTTCCTCAGAAACTCTAAAAAAAAAAAAAAACCCATAGCCCCTTCCACACAGCCCCCGCTACCCGTGTACCCGCTTCCTGTGTATAGTGGACTCCTGACATATTAAGCGGAATCCGGAAACCCACCACCCAAGGCGCAAGTCAAGGAATCTGCAGCCCACATGGTCACAGAACCACCTCAGCCTCTGATTCAGACCCTCCATCCTGCTCTGCACCAAAGGACCACAGTAAGTTCTATCGACGATGCTGCAGATGGTGAGATCTGCCTTAATCTCGGAAGCAAGACTGGCAGTCTTTACCATTTCAACTAGCTGCCCTAAACCAGAGAGAATCTCCTCCGATCCAAAGCGACACACGTCATTGGTACCAACATGAGCCAACACCTGCAGTTGGCTGCAGAGTGTACTCTTCATGGCATCTGGAAGCACCCTTTCCACATCTGGAATGATCTCTCTCCCCCCCCCCCCCCCTGCCCGGTATGCACACAGAGCGCACACTGGCTAGTTACCAGCAAACCCACTTTCTGTGAATTCCCAGACCTTGTGGGATGAGAAGCTTCCTCTGGAACAGTGTGAACGATTGCATCAGGCCTTGAGACGTTGTCAGCCACAGATAATGCCCGAAACCTGTTCGTCAAACGAATCGGGGAGGCCCTACAATCGGCCCCTGACAAAGTCTTTCGCTGCCTGACAGGCTTTGGAATGATCTCCTACTCGACCACGGGTGACAGGTCAACTGCACTGCAGGCAGTACCTGGGGTGGCCACAGCAGTGGACCGATTGGGGGACACGTGGGACATGCTTCAAGTCCCTCGCATCCCCGTGTCCGACCCCCTCACACTGATGCCCCTTGGCAGCAGCCTCAAGCTGTGTGACAAAGCCTGCAGGTGTGAGTGGAGAGTCAGAAACTCAGCTCGCATCTGTACACAGCAATGACAGTTCCTATCGGTTACTGAGCTCTCTCCTGTTTGAAGCTCTTAAAAATGTGTAACAAACGAACGGTGTACTCGACTTATTAGCAGCTGGAAGCAGGAATTCGAAGTGCTCTCTCGACACTGAGCTACACTAACCAAAACAAACAAAACATGTACGATACGAGAGTCGCTAAGAACGGCGGTGCTGTAAGCTACTCTGTTATTGAAATAAAAGGTTGCGACTTGTAAGCACTCAAACAAGCAAGGAATTACAAAAATAAACTAGTAACTACACAGGTATCTGTAAATAAGTAGCTCCTGCTGGATGTACGTAAAAAA
This sequence comes from Schistocerca cancellata, assembly GCF_023864275.1. Classification (NCBI taxonomy): domain Eukaryota; kingdom Metazoa; phylum Arthropoda; class Insecta; order Orthoptera; family Acrididae; genus Schistocerca; species Schistocerca cancellata. Next base: position 267,261,088 of record NC_064629.1, read on the forward strand.
TATATAACAAACGAACAGTGTACTCTCCTTATTGGCAGCCGGAAGTCGCGGTGCTCTTTCACTGACGGTCTAACACATGAAGACACTTTGAAAATGAAGAATGTTTATCGCCAATAGTTCTGTGTGTCATTGATAAGGCTTGTAACGAAAACATGAACATATTTCTTGTGGACCAGTGTTCGAATCCATATATGTGCTCATACCAAGGAAAAAAAAAAATCTGAATTCGAATCCCAGTCCAGCATCAAAGTTTTCGGTCTCAGTTTCAAATAAAATAAGAAGCCTGAGACCTTAAATGACAATTAGCTCATTAAATAAAATAAAGTTTCTAGTGCAAGGAAGCTCACTGACGACACAATTTCTGTTTGCCGCGACTTCCGCCTCTGTTATGACCAAACCTAAACCGGCTGTGCCCCAGATGGTAGAGAATGGATATGATATTTGTAGTGAAAATTCTTAACTACGGTGCAACTTAACGTTCTTCACTTATCACTACTACAGGTGGAGGAGATCTGTTACTTTGTGTTTAAAATACATGCTACAAGTGAAAATCGAACCGATACCTCGCAACTATGAAACTGAAAATCACTCGTCAAGACTACTGAAGCCCACTTTTGTTACATTCATTGTTGTGTCTAGCGTAATAGGCGCTTAGCTTACAAATGAGACACCGTGAAAAAATTCATTTCTCTATTAACTAATTAATTATCAGCAGGCTTCTAACACGGAAATTATACTAGTCTCAAGTTAGCGGGATGTAGAGACGCTTTTTAGTATCATAGCCTCGATTCGAAGCCATTTTGAAATTTTAACTGTTTCAAGAAATTTCTCAAGTCGACATATCATCGCACAGTATGAAGTTAGCAAATACGTCTATTATTACTGCCGTTATCGCTACTAAATTTTTAATTCTGTTGCTGCTATCTGCGTGCTTGAGAAATAATGTAATGTTTTTTGTTCATATTTAGAAGGAGTTCCCAAAAAATAGTTGAATATTTAGTTCGCAGCAAATGGATGCGGCGTTCTGTGACAAATGTACCGTAACAAGTAGTTATTTAGTTCTTTCCACCTGTAGTGAAGACTTTTCAAGTTAATATCGGACATCTCCAGTTATTCTTAGACAACATTAAAATTAAATTAGCTGATAAACACGGTACTTCATAAGACAAATTGCGTTGCATTACTTCAATAACTTGCGTTTAGCAGCGACGCTTGTAAATTGCTAAGACTGGCAATAAACGCCACTTTCAAAGCCAGAGGATTTTCGTATTTTCTATTAATTCATATCTTCTGTTCATTATTTCCATTTGGTCGAAGCCACCTATTTCAAATAGAGCAAATAAAAAAATACTGCGGAAGATCAACAGTTTTTCGTTGTAATACACTCATTCTACGTGGCCCAAGTTCACATTTTCGCAGAATTACTCTAATTGTAATATCACTTCAACACTGCAGAAAAATATTTCATCGTGGCAAAACTCACATCCGACTCAGAGGGCTTATACTTAGTTGCCAACCTGAAAGTCTAGCTCTGTGGAACACTAGTTTCAGTAAAGTGCTGTTGCGAAGACTGTTTAGCACTGGTCTTTCTCACCGGGAAATACGTAATTGATTTATTCGACTCCATTGGTTTACTGCAACAGTAATTTCGTCAGCAAGCAACGCTTGCGAATTGCAGTATTAAATTGTGCCATGGCCTCCATTTCTATAAATTCCTGACCTAAACTGACTCCACGTCATTTCAAACGCCAGTTACTGCAACGTCTTACTGACACCGACAGGTGTGCGTACTACAAAATTCGTAGTTTCTTTCATGTGATTTTGCAATGACTGAAATAAAAGTCACATGACCGCAACATTAGGGGCTACATTTCGTTGTTTCTTTCGTTCTGGGAGATGAGTACTCTGGGTAGTAATCGTTTCCCATTCTAACCAGCGAAATGCAGAAAAATGTGGCCAGTAATCGCTTCACAAACTGCTGTTTAGTGCTGTTAAGATGATTTATTTTAACTTTATTGTAGGTGAAGGAATTTAGTTTAATCTTAAAACAATTTAAGCAGGAACGAATAAAAAAAGGTTATTGTCCAGGTAGGAAAAGGTTTGAGAAACAAAATTTGCACATGAAACTTTTTGGAAAATTAAAACTGTGTGCCGGACCGAAACACGAACTCGGTATTATACGTTGTATTTACATACATTTACATACATTTACATCATCTTCTAAACAGTACTCACAAGAAACTAATTTATTAAATCTTTTTTCAAAACGTGTAATCGGGAAGGATTTTGACTTCCTAGGCGAAGAAAGTGCTCTTCGCCCTCTATTGCACTTCGCTTCCTCCTGTCCTGTCATGGGTTCTTACTTGCTTAATCTCACGGTTCGAGGAATTTCATAAACGCATTCTTGCGCTTTGTGAAGATAGATACTGTATCAGAACCATTTCTGTGCCGTAGGATACACCAATTCGACGATACATTGCTAGGTGAAGAGGGTGGCGGAGGAAAGCAACGTCAACCATCTTTGTTACCCTGGACGTAAACGGGCTTCCACGGATGATCAGGACAATAGTGTACTCCACTGCAGTGATGAATACCCTTTCACAACTAGCACAGAAATTAGGAGCATCCCCCAGCTAAGTGTGAGCAGGTCACCATTCGTCGTCGTCTCAACGAGGAAGGGAAGTATGGACGATAATCGGCGAAGATATGACCAAACTGCTGTCACAGTTTGGGGTTGGATATCAGCTAGTGGTTGCGGCGTTCTGTGGCAATTGGATCGTCCGTTTTCTAGTTATTACTGCTGCGAAATACTGTATAACGTAACTTTCTTCTGTTCGTCAGAGATTTTCGGAGGCTGAATAATGTTCCAACATGAACATTTTCCTGCTCACGCAGCGAGCTGTGTAAAACACTGGTTTCAAATGAAAGTAGACGTTGAGCTGTTGGACTGGCCTCCAAAGCTGCAGACCTCAGTCCCATAGAGCATGTATGGACAAAGATGCAGAAAATTATTGGGAGCGGAAGACCAGCAACCGACTACGATGCCGGAGCTGTCCGAAACAGTTCATGACGTGAGGGAAGTGTTCTCACAGAAAAACAGAATCGTCCGGAAACTTTTGCCTCCATTCTTTGGCAGCTAAATGCAGTTGTATAGGCGGGGGGGGGGGGGGGGGGGGGGAACTGGGCACGGTACTGAATTATTCTGTTGCTATCGAGAAAATTTTGTTTACGGAAAATGAACGTTTTGTACTCCCTCGAAGAAGAGGGAAGTTCATTTGTCTTAGCTCTCTCTCTCTTTCTCTGTCTTTTTTTCTCCCCGCCCCTCTCTCCCTCTACCCCCCCCCCCCTCACTAATCTCTCTTTTTTTTCAATAGACTCTTGATTTCAAATTTTTTTACGACCATTGATCATAAAGACTGAGAGAAATATGAAACTATTTTTGTTTTGTCCCATGACACATGACGTCAGTGTTGATGAAGGCGTCAAAGAGAAAGTACTTGGTCGTTTTTCCGTCGAGAAAAAGTATCATTTTAGTTTGTGTTCTCTGTATCTACATGCAGGCAGAATAAGAATACCGACGAAATCACAAAGGAGGTATCATTTCCATTTAACGCCAAACTCAAATCACAATGCATGCGGAGAAAGAGTGATGCAAGACCAGTGGGTAGATGTAAAGTCGAGCATTTAAGTCCTCTACATCATCAGTTATATGCTTATGAATACTTTAAAATTATGTATAATACTTTAAAATTATGAATTCTTCATAATTCTCGTTGCTGAGCTACGATAATAACTCTTACCACGAATTAAAAATCATGAGAATAACAGGATTCGCATCATTTACCTGCATAGTAGGAACTGATCGCCTAAAGCACTACGTCATTCTACCAATAGCTTAAGTTTCATTTACGAAATGGTATAATATGGTTTGTGATGTCACACCTTTTCCACGAAAAAGAAATGAAGCAACGAGTGAAAGTGGCGCAGGGCGTCTTCGACGGAAATGCAGACTGTTCATCTGACTTTGAATTGTGTGAACGGAGCTATGAAGAATATAAGCTAACTGAAAGTGACATGAAGGGTGTTCTGTTAGGTCTTATCAAAGCTGCTTAATTTGAAGATGTTGCGTGTGGCAAAGTGTGAGAAACTTAATAGCTGCCAACGCAAATGCCACACAGTTTCGACACGGTGATAGCAGCGTTACTCATGTGGAATCTGTTCTTGCAGAAAATGGTGTGAGAGTCTCTTAAGCATATATTTTGTCATCATGATTGAAATGTAGCAGAAAATGCAGTTGAATTTGTCACTTATGATATCTATCTTACGACGAAAGTTTTGATGAAATGAAAGAAAACTGTTTGTTTCAGGCCTAGTTTTGAAATGATTCCAGTATATCACAGAGTAATCAAAATGTATATTTACAACGAAATGTATCTCTTCTGATACAGATGCAAAGAGAAAAATATGAAAAGCCTTTCTTGATTCGGAACTTCACGTTATTCGTAGCATACATAGGCTCATCGTGGATGTTGCGTTTTGCAATCGATGCTCTGTGGTTGTCTCTTCATTTGTGCGCCTATCATCCATGGAGAGTGTTAGTGAAATCGATCTCAAAAACTGTTTTCCAAGTCAATTATTATAAAAAAGGTGTCTTACCTACTCATAAATATTACAGTGCAAATATTGGAGATCTTCTAAAAATGTGCAACAAGTCTGGCGATGATGTTTGTAGTTTCAGTAGCTTAAGACAGAAAACACGTAATAATTGAGATAGTTAATCATTTGTGTTGTTTAATTTGCAGTCATTGCACCTGAGTGTTGCTAGTACCAACACTCTAGTCCCTAAACCCAGCTACAGAAACTCAGATAAGTCTCACTGACATTTTCTTTGGGTATTTCAGCACCCGGTCGCCACGTCTCCGAGACCTCGCAAGGTTGATATACTCCCTGCTAGAAGTATAGCTGAATCTTGTCAACAATGCAACATATGTTTGGCAAATCTGTGAATGACGAGTTTCTTACTGGAAGAAGCAGAATTAGCATATAAATTTAATTTTATATATTTGCATTATTTCCATTAAACAATCTGAGTGATTTTTCACATAAGCTGTGAAATAAAGTTATCAATTTAAGATTCTGAGCCCAATAAAATCATACAACGCCGAAATTCTAATTAATCTCATAGCGTACGTTGTTACCGTATGTGTCCTAGCCAGCACTGGAACAAAACGGGTAAGCTCAACGTTGCAGTACGTGAGGAAATCTGGTCTGCATTTGTTCCCCCTTCCAGTCTCGTTGAACAACACATTTTTAGCCATTTCGTGACAAAGCTACAAGCAGTCTGATCAGTAATCAGTAAGGAAATTTCGTTTGTTTTATTTATGAAATTTTTATTTATGAAATGCCACATTTCCATACTACTTCATTTTGACACAACACAGCAAGTAAACTGTTTCGAAATCCAGAATGAGTAATATTAGGCACGCTCCTGTTACAGATACATTATGTTTTATTTAAATAGACTTTCATCCTACGGATATCATGGTAATATGAATTTCATGTGAATTAGCACGGCGCATATTTTAAAAGCATTTCCCGTTACTTAATTGAATACAGTAGGAAATATCAGAGGGAAATTAATCATCAACAGTATCTTCTCTCGCTTTGTTTAAAATGGTCTTAAACGCTAAGGCAGTTTACCAATTCCCTGCCTGCAGCAACCTAATGAATCTCAGTTAAAGATGTTGTGAAACCAGAGAGAACTGTTTATCGATAAGGCACTAGGAAGGTAAACATTTGAGCGCGAAGTTCAGAAGAATAAGTGCGTGAGGGATCACTTTTGAAACTCCTGGATAGTTTTGTTAGTAAAGCCGGCAGAGCGCGTTATGGTGTAATACCAACAAGTGATAAAGTTTTGTACGTCGTTTTTCTTACACTGCGTTCGATACGTGTTTTAGTAAGTGGAAAAAATACCAGCTGCGGTATAATCAGCCCTGGGGAGGTTTTCAGAATGCACCACAGACTTTTCGAGTCACTAAAGGAAAAATATTATGTCCACACTGCCCTTTTTTCGAGTTTTTGTCTTTTATTAAGGCTCTGTCATTAAGTCTTCTTAAGATGTTTTTGTAAAGGCATTGTAACTAGTAACTAGTGAGAATATTGCGTTAGAATCCTCAATGAGCTAGCTAATGACGATCGATCAAAAATGCATTAATATTCAACGCTTTTGTTGTCTTAAATTAGCCGGCCAGAGTGACCGAGTGGTTCTAGGCGCTACAGTCTGGAACCGCGCGACCGCTACGGTGGCAGGTTCGAATCCTACCTCGGCCATGGATATGTATGATGTCCTTAGGTTAGTTAGGTTTAGGTAGTTCTAAATTCTAGGGGACAGAAGTTAAGTCCCATAGTGCTCAGAGCCATTTGAACCATTTGTCTTAAATTAGAACGTACGGTACCCCTGTTCCCGACTTTTGAACCTTATCTATTGAGTGGAAATGTCCCACGACGGTAAAATGGTCGCACTTCGCCACGGGTGTCTGTTATTGGAGCTTCTTGAATGTGCAAAATCATTCATGCCAGAACGTATATCTTGAAGAAAACATATGTTTTGCTAATGTGTTTGCCCAAAAGCTCTCTCATCACACACAATATCAAGATACAGAGCAGCATCTGCTGCTTTCACCCGTCTCCTAAAACCAAATCGACCAATATGTCGCAGATGTCAGAGTTTTTTTCACTTGCAACTTTAATTTATCGCACTTAAACAACGTTCATAAGTTTCAAATACGCAAAACACTAAGCATAACTGTGGTACAACATGACTAAAAGAAGGGATCGGTTAGTAGGACACGTTCTGAGGCATCAAGGGATTACCAGTTTAGTACTGGAAGGAAGCATGGGGAGTAAAAATCGTAGATGGAGACCAAAAGATGAATACAGTAAGCAGATTCAAAGGGATGTAGGTTGCAGTAGTTACTCGGAGATGAAGAGGACTGCACAGGATAGAGTGGCCTAGAGAGCTGCATCAAACCAGTTTTTGGATTGAAGACCATGACAACAACAACACTGTGGGAGGGTTAAATAGGATAACTTCAAACAAGAAAACGGCCGTAATAAATACACTCATTGCGCACCGCCACGTTCACCTGGTCGGAGGCGTCTAATGTTGGCGGCGGGCTGCGTATGGCAGGTAGCCAGTAGCTGCTGTGAGGCGAGTAAACACTCGAACGTAAATTGTGCTGATTTTGATGCAGCAACGAGCTGTCTCTTGGACATGTTTCTTGAACTTATTGCGATTATAGGTGGATTAGAAAATGAAACGAATCATGTTTGCGGATCCATCAGACTGATAACCATAGCAGATATCCAACATGCGATTTAAAGAATCTAGGGAATCGAGTGAACCTGATCGCGCGACTTTATATTTATAGAGCACGAAACTTACCACTTCTTCTTCTTCTTCGAATCTTCTTCTTCTTCACTAGACCACAAGCAGATACATTTCTGTAACTCCTCGAGAAGTCTTCTTCCATAAATTTCCGCATCCCATAGTGTTGCCAGATCGTGCATATGGCGGGACTTACAATTCTAATGTGCGGGCGGGCATATATTCCACCATAAATGGACGACTCGGACTTCATCTCTGTGGTGGCTGGCCAGCAGCCACGTTTTATGTCTAATATTGTACTTTCTTTTCATTTAGATGAAATAATCTGACTGGCTTCCGTTCCAGATGTGAGTAAGTGAAATTCATTGTTTGAACCCAGATTTGATGTTTGGCTCCTAAGCTTCGACTGCTCTCTTCTGCAAGTTCCGAGAAGTCCTCATCTACATTAGGAAAGGTGGACATAATGAAAATAAGTGTACCACAACAGTATCATTTTGGCTCACTAGTAACGAACTCGATTTCCAAAGTGCTGGTCGATATACAAGTCGGTTTGGATCTTCCTGGAGAAACAGTGCAATTTGTAACTTTTTACCTCGTTTTCTGTGTTCGATCTGTAGCCGGCCAGGATGAAATTCAGTGACCAAATCCTAAGACAAGCTCTTCACTATAAGCCCACCATCTACTCAGTACATAGTAGGAGTGACTAGAAGTGTCTATTTTTGAAATACTGAGAAACAGCACAATAAAGGTGCAGAAAAGACTCCACGGAACTATTAAATGGCAGTAATTTGTGTGTTGTTTGTCATTTAGGAGATCATCACCCGAGACAAACGTTGCTGAAGCAATGAATACTCAGGTAAATCTGGAAGTGACAAACATACTGAATAGCAAAGTTGCAAGCTTTTTCACCTCTTTTTTATGTATCTGCATCAGAAGAGAAACTTTTTCCTTGTAAATATACATTTTAAATACTTTGTGATTCACTTAAATCATTTCACAACTGTGACTGAAAGAAAGAGTTTTCTTTCATTACATTAATACTTTCGTTGTAAGATAGATATGGAAGTGTATAATTTAACTGCATATTCTGTACATTTCAAGCATAATGGTAGACTATATGCTTCAAAGATTCTCAAGCCTTTTTCTGCGTGAGCAATTTCTACATGAGTAATTTCGTAGTTACTGTGACGAAGTTTTGAGACACTTGCATTAGCAGCTATTAATTTTCTCAACCTCTCCACACAACGTATCTCCAAAAAATGTAGGTTTGATAAAATCTGGCAGAATACCTACCGTATCACTTTCAATTATGCTCTTCATAACTCCATTCATGGAATTTCCGTCGAAGGCGCCCTGCGAGACTTTCACTAGGTATATAATTTCCTTTCATGGAGAACGTATGACATGACAGACCATATCATACCATTTAGTAAATGAGACGTACGTTATTGGTAGAATGGCGTAGAGGTTAAAACGCAGTGGGTTCGGCTTTTGCAGCTATGAAGTGCGGACGTGATTTGTGTTTCCACCTGTGGGGCACGCGCACTCGCTTTTGTTTACTATCAGCGACCATCACTTACGTGTCATTTACGAGTGGTAAAGCATGACCAGCCGTTACTGAAAATCGTCACTGCGATTAACCTTCTGCAATCATTACACCCTAGTCTACGTATTATGCTCATATGGTAGGAGATGAGGTACAGGCAGAAGTAAAGCTGTGAGGATGGGCCGTGAGTCATGCTTGGGTAGTTCAGATGGTAGAGCACTTGCCCGTGAAAGGCGAAGGTCCTGAGTTCAAGCCGTGGTCTGGCACACAGCTTTAATCTGCCAGGAAGTTTCAACAATTTTATAATATGGAATAACTGTTTTACACAGTCTGCAAACATGAGACACTTGAGACTGAAATAAATTGAATAGTGTAACTGAAAAGTATGGTACTGGAGACTATTACAAAATCAGTGATTTCTGCATGTGGGAATACTATTACTTTCTGATTTAAAATATAAGGAAATTGTTGGTATGTAGTAATATTTTTGTTATACTGACCTACCAGTGATAACACATATCATATAAGAGTGGTGAAAAATTAAGCTGTATCTGAAATTGGTATTGTTTTGCTGTTATTATCATGCTGTCACTAATTAAGACTTATCCAATGATGGAGTACAAAATACTAAAGCTCTTCATACAAAAACCAGTAGAAGTATTAAATTTTTTTTTGTTCTATCTGTAACAACAAAAAGCACTTACCTCAGGTTTCCAGTGATATTCAACATAGCCACAGATGTTCACTTCTTTCACCTGTTTCCTATGTCAGATACTTAAAAATCGAAAGCTGATTTGTCACTGACCATTTAGATGACACCAATCAAAACTGATTTTCCAAGTAAAAACTGATTATCTAACAGAATAGCCATAGTTATCAAGAAATGCAATGGTGTATGACTAGGCAAGAGATAATCAGAGGGGCCAGAAACATAAATGTACACAGTTAAGAACTGCTGACAACAACATGAACGTTGGCAATATTAGAGAAGAAATCTTTCATACTACTGCTACCCTAGACAAATTTTCAAGTATTTTATTCAGTGATATGAAGTGTCACTAACTATGCAAACACATAAAAGTGATACTCTTCTTTGACACAGAAGAAAACATTTGATTAACATATCTGTACTCACGTATTAGAATATTTTGTTACAACTCCCATCAACAGCTGGTATTACATATCTGTGTGGGTGAGTGAATGGAGACCATTTTATCTCAACCAATGAAAGGCAACAAATGATAAGACATGGTTGTGAGTTGTGCTAGCAGTGATATTTGTGTTTGTGAAATAATACATCCACAGTTCTTTGCAGGCTGTTATGCAACTGAACGCTGAATTTTTTGGGATCTGTTGCTTCACTTTCATTAGTAAGAAGTACAAGTCACTGATATACAACAGTGACATAGTTGTTTCAATTGCTTTCCACTTAAGACAATCAGACTTACACACTAATGTATTGATGCCTCATCCATTGCACTGTCTTCTTACATAAATAGATTACAGTATGAAACAGCAGATTTTGCGAAATCTTTCTTTCAATGTTTATAACATTTCATCTCACAAAACTGAATTAATCATGAATGGTTTTTTTCTGGTAGATGGTCATTATACATGTTTAAATATTTCATCTATGTACAAATGACAAAGAGAACTAACTCACTCTTTTGCTTCACACATTTCATGATGAAGTGTAACAGGAGGCAACATGTTTATTTAACGTTGATGGTTATACAACAGGAGAATAGTAACCATACGTGTTATTAAGAATTGCAGCGGGGAAGGGTGTGGTTTTGATACATTCAAATGATATGCTAAATAGATAGCAACAAACTCCACACATACACATATGGACAACACTCAAAGAAACAGAAAATAGTTTCAAACATTTAGTGAAGGAAGAGGATAATGTTAGTGTCTGTGAACTTAGAACCAGCATAAAAATTAATCTTTCCTATAGTATATGAAATCCAAAGGTAAAGCTGGAAACATTACTGCCCTGTTTTTCCAAGAAATTAAAAGTACTGCTGTAAAAAATGAAGATCAGTTACTGTAAGACTTGCCTATTGAGAAGAGAGTCTAAAACTGAAGACAGAAATGTAAGCAGAAGAGGACAAAGGTAAGTGGTTACACATCTTTGTCATAAGGTCTCTTCGATATGTTTATCTACCGCTACATAAACTGGACTCAAATTAAAAGTAGATACATACCAGGTAAATATTAAAATTAATTTTATAACGCAGTATTTACTGTCTTACAGTGACTAAATCCTAATGTAGTTAAGTCTGATATACATTGAATAGTTTATCTGAGTATTAGGTTAACGGAGAATATTAGGCAATTTATGGCCTCTGCAAGAAGGTATATCATTATGTACTGATACGAAACAGAAAGAACTTTATGATATACAGAAATGAGTACTATTTTGACTATTTACTTCTATTGAAGTTTCGGAAATGAAGTAGCTCATACGTTGGCATGATGAGGCAGACCGCACTCCATTCCATTAATCTCATCAAGAAAAAATTCCTGGAAGTATGAGGAATGGAACGTGAAACCTAAGAATAGCTATTACTAACACTGACCACTCAGCCATGGTGATGGACATAAGACATAGCAGACTGTTCCTAATGTCTCTGTACATTTTAATAACACTTTCCCTCAGAGATATAGAATCTCAAGATGGAGTTTATACTGGGTGTTTGTAAAATCCATCATCAAATATTTCATCAATTGACAAATGACAAAGGCAAGGTATTGCACCATATTATTTCACATTTAACACATTGAAATAAAAAAACCAGATTTCATTTACATTTATCCATGGGTAGCCCTCAAAGGGAGAATGGAAATGGTGTGCATTTTCAATTTGTACAGTGAAATAGGATATGGCTCGGGTTAAGGCTATAGTTACACTAATTATGAAGCAATAAAATCCCCATCAACATCCTTCAGTGAGCATGCAAGAGGACTTAGAGGGGACTAATGCTTATGGTTCGCACACACTGACAGTTATATCCAATATTAACATTTGTCCATGGCAACATATTGTGAACTCAAAATATAATAAATTACGTACATATAAAACTCCTATTAACAATTTCATAACACGGAATTAGTGCCTTACACAGTCTGGTATCATGTGATACTTGGGACTGAAACAAATGGAACAGTGTAACTGAAAAGTAGGTTACAGTAGCCTATTACAGAATCTCTGACTTCTGCATATGAGAATACAATTATGTTCTGATATGAAAAATGAGGAAACGATAATTGAGTAGTAATATATTTGTTATACTAAGCAACCAATAACAACACAAGTCATAGAAAGGTTGTACTCATACTCTCACTAATGAAGACTTATGCAATGACAGTGTACAAAATACTAAACCTCTTCATAAGGAAAATAACAGAAGTTATGACGTTTGTGTGTTTAATTGTATGACACCGGAAAGCAGTTAGCTCAGATCTTACAGAGATATTCGACATGACTAAGGATGTTGACTTCTTACATTTCTCTATTTGATCATATACTAACCATGTCAAAAGTTTAGTTCTCATTGACCATTTCCAACACACTAAACAATGCTGATTTTTCAAGTAACAACTGCTATTTACCAGTATAGTCAGGAGAAGGAATGGTGTTTTACTAGGCAAGAGGGGATCAGAGGATCTCAAGACATAATTGTAAACAGTTAAGAATTATTGATTACAACCTGAACTTTGACAATGTTGTAAAGTAAATATTTCTTACTGCTGATATTCTAGACAAAATTTTCAAGCATTTTATTCATAGATCTGTTGTGTCACAAACTCTCCAAACACATAAAAGCATTAGTTGTCTGTAAGACAATAGAAATAGTTTGATTAAAATATCTCTACACACCCAAAAGAGTAGCTTTTTACATCCCCCATTAACAGCTGGTATTACCAGTCTATCATGATGAGTGAATAGAGAGAATGTAGTTCAACTCATAAAAAGAAACAAATATTAGGCATGGTTGGAAGTTGTGTTACAAGTGATGCATGCAGTTGTGAAAGAATTTGTTCTCAGTTACTTGCAGGTTATTGTTCAAGTGGACTGATGTAGAAGTTTTTTGGACTGTAAAGGACCACTTCTAGTATTAAGAAGCACAAGTGACTGACATGATTGCTGTGTTTCCATTTCCAAAACACTTAATACATTCAGACTGACACACTCATGTATTACTGGTAATAGATAAGTTATGACCCGACCTTTCTACATAAATAGATTACAATTAGACATAGTAGATTTTACAAAGTCTTCCTCTCAGTGTTGACAAGATATCCTCTAATAAATCAAATTTACCACCGTCAGGTATTTTCTAATAGGTGGTTGACATCCGTGTTAAAATAATTGATCTCTCCACAAATGACAAAGACAAATTATCACACCACACTAATTCACATATTTCAATGTAATGTGAAAAAGCAGACAGTCGTTTTATTTAACAATGATGATTGTGCAACAAGGCAACAGTGACAGCGTGTATTCTTAAACAATGCAGTGAGAAAGAGGCTTGTTTGTATACATGCTTTTGTGATGCTAAGCATGAAACAACCGACCATCCAATTACAGTTTTCCAGTATACACTGCAAAATGTAGCAAACTTGTTCATACAGCTTGGGAAGGAAGAGGATAATTTTAGGATCTGAACTAGCATGAAAAGAAATCTGTCTTATGACAAATGTAATTAAAATATAAGGTAGGAAAAAGTTTTGGTATGTTTTTCCAACACATGAAAATAATTGTTGTACAAAATAAAGATCTGTTACCAAAGGAATTCACTTTTCAAGTAGAGTGTCTGAGAGTGAAGACACAAAAGTAAGAAAAAGTAGGCTCATACAAGTGGTTTACCATACATTTGCTGTAATATTTGATCCATATGTTCATCTACTGTCACATAAAGTGAACTCAGAATAAAACTAGGTAAATATGAGGTGAATGTTATAAATAATGTTATAATACAGTATTAATTGCCTTACTATGACTGCATCCTTGATAGAGTTAAGTCTGACACCCATTGAATAATTTATCTTATAATTAGGTAAGTGGAGAATATTCGGCAATCTATGGCTTCTGTATGAAGGAATATTGTTATGTACTGACATGGAAAGAAAGGATATGCAGAACTGATTTTGTTTTAGAGTAACATAGTGATACAGACACAAATGATAGAATAGTAGCAACTTACTATCGATATTTCTGCAATCTGTATTGTCATTGATGTTACACTTGTTCTATCCCTAACAAACACTTAGAACAAGAGCACACAGTGTACTATATATTTTCATGCAAATCTACTACAATTACTGAGATGTAGTTTCAAGGGGTTTCACTAGTAATCCCTGAGCACAGGACACTTTTTCATATTTAACATTGAAACTGATGTAGTTTTCTTAGACCAATTTATTACAGATGACACTTCAAATGCAAAAAGCTGATTTATTATTGACCTTTTAGATGATGCCAAACATAGTTGGTTCTAGAATCGAAAGTTTCACAGATACCTGCATTGTTGTAGTTGCTTTAGACATGATGGCATGCCACTAGGCAGCAGGAAAGCAGGAGGGCGTAACTCATTAAGATACGCTTTTATGACCCCTTGATCTCCAGATGCACAATGGCAATGTTTGACAGGAAATTCAGGTATCGATTCAGTCATCTTATTCAGTTATCTGAAATATCACTATCTATGCCAACACAGAGAAGCATTGTTTTCTATTGGCTCAGGGAACTAATGAATTAAATTATCTTCAGTGAAGACTGTTGTGGCTTGGGACAGCTTCCACACGCTTTCGTCTTGCCAGTCCTTTAACAGAAGTTAAATACACATTCTAATTTCATTATAAAATGATAGGAATCGCTTTGCCTGTGATGCATTCCTTCCCTGATATTACAAAATTTACTCCAGATATGTAGGATTTTTCGAAATGTGAAAAACAGTTTGAAGGAACAACATGGTAATGTACCTAGTAACAAATATTCTATTCAGATAGAAAAGTGTTCTAACTGACAATATCTCATCAACACTGTATCTAATAATCTATGTTCTAAATTATTACTCTACTGGAGTCCAATAACCAGGAAGTATAGCAACTTGAGAAGAAGTGTTATCAAAACTAGATACAAGCTAAAAATATTCCAGAGCAGGAGCTATTGGAAACCAAGACGAATTACATTTGAAGTGCTCATGTTTGTGTGGACACTGAAGATGTTCAACTCATTTGCAAATATGATGTGTTAGAAGCTGAACAGCATCTCTCTTTTAGACTCTGCAGTTTAATGTAACAACATAACCTCTGTCACTTGTTTCACTTAGAATGGTTAGGAGATGTGAAAATCCTGCTTAAGTATTAAGTATCAGAACCGTCATACATGGAATGCTGCCAGAGCTTCTCCCATTTCATTCCAACTAATATATTCACCTAAATGCACTAATTTATTAATACCAGATTTGTCGTGCTATCTACTTACAGCCACTCGGGGTACACGTGCGGTCTGAGGCACCTTGTCACAGCCCACGCAGCTCCCTCCTTCATAGGTTTGAGTCCTCCCATGGGCATGGGTGTGTGTGTCGTTCTTAGCGTAAGTTAGTTTAAGTAGTGCGTAAGCTTAGGAACCAATGACCTCAGCAGTTTGGTGACTCATGACTTGAGCAGTTTGGTCCCATAAGACCTTACCACAAATTTCCAAAATATCTACTTACATATGGAGATATGTATACAACATGAAATATTTTAGAATAATTGAGCCTCAATAAAGATAAAATTACATGTCAAATGTTATATAACTGTGATGAGCCTGTAGAGTCGCGTGGGTGTTATCCATCTTTAATCACATCATCTATACATAGTTAATGAGGACAATGCATTAAACAATGGTAAATCAAGTTTCGATTATCAATAATAGTACAGAAAGAATAAACTGCTACTCATCATAAAGAAGACACACTGAGCTGATGAAATGCACAATGATAAGACTGTTACAGATTTGTTGTACAGTATCTCCAGAATGTCAAGCTTTGTATTTGAACGTATTTGATGTAATGTCACCATACAATACATGCACTAACTTTTCAAAGTTATGACAACAGTACATTATACCACTTACATAAATTAAGAAAAAAAGAGATGTCACTGTGGAACCTTGATGCACACCATGCTTTATTTAAACGACCCACCATACTGTTTAAGCAACCCAAATTGTTTCCTGTTGCTCACACATGATTTTATGAGTTCATACACAGTCCTCTAGTAACCAGATTCCACTGATTGTCAACTAATATGGTGACAATGACACAACCTAAGCAATTATCACGATCAAGGAACACTCCACTAACATAATGCTCCTTCTTTATTGCAGTTACTATTTTGCCTATGTAACTGTACTGCAGCTACTGAAGTTAAGTAGCTCCTCAGGTGGCATGATGAGGCTGACTGCATTCCATTCAAGTCCCCTCATCATCAAAAATTTTCTCTCTGTATCGGGAATGGAACTCAAGTCCTAAACACAGCTTTCAGTAACACTGAACACCCAGATGTGGTGATGAAGATACGGTATAGCATACTACACATAATCTCTTTATAATTTTAATAACACTACATGTCAGAAATATAGCACCTCAAGATAAGGATATTACTTACTGTATGTTAATTCCATCCTCAAATATATCATCTATTCATAAATGAGGAAAGCAAGATATTGCACCATATTGCTTCACATATATCAAGATAAAATAAAATGTCGATTGGATATATATTTATCCATGGTGAGCCTGCAAAAAGGGAATGTAAATGGTCTGCATTCTTAACTTGTACAATGAAAAAGAATATATTTTGGATGAAGGCTATATTTACACTCAGTATGGCACAATGACGTCCCAATTTAGAGACCTCAGATATCTGGGAGAAAATGCTGTATTTATTTATTTATTTATATACTTGTTCCATAGATCTGTACATGTGAGCAACTCACTCAGATGTGGAACGTGTCAATGTACATAATAAAATACATAGAATGAAGACATTGTTATAGTATTAATAACAGTGCACAAAAGTCATACTTATTAGTTTAAAAACTAGTCAACATAAATGTGAAGATAGCAGTTTCATATTTAGGGCATTATTGCATCTATTTTAACCTTGAACAGTAATTAAAACTCCCCACTTTGGGTTTAAAAGTGACCCAAAAATGGAAATGAGAAAAACAGAAATTTTTACATTAGGGCATTATTACATTAGCTTAACAGTACACAGTGTCAAAAAATTTAAAATCATCTTTCCAACCTGGGTTTTGCTTATTTCTCTGAAAGAATTCCTCTGGTGAATAAAGTGAGGTCTCAAGTAAATAATTTTTCAAGCTACGTTTAAATACTGATGTACTACTCCTTATACCTTTGATGCTGTTGGGTAGTGAATTGAAAATTTTCGTTCTGGCGTACTTTACCCCTTTCTGAATAAGTGTCAAGTACTTTAACTCACAGTGGAAATCCTCTTTTCTTCTGGTGTTATGTTCATGATGTAGGCAATTCGTTTCATACAGAGTGGGGTTATTTATTATGAAGCACATCAGTGAATATATGTACTGAGATGTTGCTGTCAGTATTTCAAGTCGTTTAAAAAGATTTCGACATGAGGTTCGTGGGGGTACACCACAAATGATTCTTATTGCTCTTTTTTGTGCTGTGAGGATTTTCTTTGCAGCAGGTGTATTGCCCCAGAAGATGATGCCATAACACATGACTGAATGAAAATAGCCAAAGTAAGCTGACTTTGAGATGGTAATGTCATTGAAGCGTGACAAAATTCGTAAAGCAAATGTTGCCGACGTCAGCCGTTTTAGTGTTTGTAGAACGTGATGTTCCCAGTTCAGCCTACTGTCCACGTATACACCTAGGAATTTTGATAAGTACACTTGCTTTATCATCTGATCATTCTGTGTGATAACTATTTCTTTAGGGTTTCTGTGGGTTGTCTGGAACTGGATAAAATTGGTTTTTTCAGGTTTATTGAAAGGGAGTTAATACTAAACCAACCCAGAACTTCTTTAGGGATATCATTGACCTCGGATTCTAAGTCAGTAGTTGACACATTATCCACCACAATGCTCGTATCATCAGCGAACATTGTAAATTTACACTTCTTAATGATGGATAAAGGCAGGTCATTAACATATATGAGGAACAGCAAGGGCCCAAGCACTGATCCCTGTGGCACTCCATGCTGCACAATTCCCCACTCAGAGTCCACTATATATTGTGATACACTATCTGAAACATCTAGAATAATCTTCTGCTTCCTATTTTCGAGGTACGATTTTAACCAGTTCCCTACAGGTCCTGTAATTCCATAATGACAGGCCTTCTTGAAGAGTATCTGGTGATCTACACAGTCGAACGCCTTTGATAGGTCGCATAAGACACCAATTGGCAGCCTCTTGCTTCTTATAGACTCTAGAACATCATTTGTGAATGAGAAAATTGCGTTATCTATTGACACTCCCTTTTGAAAACCAAACTGCTGACTGTTAATGATGTTCAGGTCACCAAGGTGTGCCACAATCCTGTTGTACAGAGCTTTTTCTAGGACTTTTGAAAATGTTGTTAATGGAGAGATAGGGCGATAGTTTGACGCATTTGTAGCATCCCCTGCTTTGTACAGGGGCCTGACAACAGAGTATTTCATTCTGTCTGGAAACACTCCTTGTTGCATGGATGTGTTGCAGATGTGAGACAAAACTTCGGTCACTTCACTACAGCAAGCCTTCAACAGCTTGCTTGAAATATCGTCGATACCAGCAGAATGTTTATTTTTCAAAGACTGTATGATTTTTTTGATTTCATTGGCAGTAATGGGAAGCACACTTATTTGACTGAAAGGTTCTGGAAAATTATTTTTCATTATACAGGCAGCTTTATCTACAGAACCATGGCAACCTATCTGTGTTGGGACAGTTAAAAAATGTTGGTTAAAGATTTCAGCAATTTCCTCACTATTAGTTATCTCTGAGTTGTCAACAGTTAAAACAATATTTTTGTCTTTGGTGTAGTTTACAGTCCCTGTTTCTCTCTTTATCACATTCCAGATTGTTTTAATTTTATTTTTAGAATTAGTAATTTCAGATGCTATACACATACTTTTAGAGTTTTTAATTACTTTGGCAAGAACTTTACAGTAGAGTTTATAATGTTTTAGCTGAGCAGGGTTGTTAGAAGTCTTTGATGCTATGTAGAGTTGTCTTTTTCTCTGACAGGAAGCTATGATGCCCTTAGTGACCCATGGTTTTTTTGCAGACCTAGCAGGCTGGACTCTGTATGACTTTTTTGGAAATACACTCTCAAAGATACCTGCTATCTCATTTGTGAATAAATTGTATTTTGAATTAGTAGTTTCTGCTAGATAAACAGGTGTCCAGTCAGTATGCTGAAGACATGATCAGAACGTTTGAATAGCTTCCTCACTTATTTTCCTTACTGTTTTCCATCTAAGTGAGGTGTCACTCAGAGGAATTCCCAAGCTGTTGAAAGTAACTCGTTGTCCGTCATGGTCAGACAGACCATTTATAACCATTTCAATATTAATATGGTTGACTTTACTCTGATTAACAAAAACGTTATCAATGAGAGTACTGGAAGTGGTTGTGGTTCTGGTGGGCGAGCTAACCACGGGAACAAGGTTGTACGTGCACATGAGATTTTCAAACTCCACCTTGCAGGGAGAATTAACCAAGAAATCTATGTTAAAATCCCTAACAACTACCATGCCCCTATTTTTTCTACTTAAGTACAACAAAAGAGTATCTAATTGTTTAACAAACACTTTAAAATTTCCAGATGGTGCCCTGTAAACTGCCACAACTGTTAATCTGGAGACAGTGTCTGGCACCTCTATAGCACATACTTCAAAATGTAGCTCAAAGCAGAATCTTTGTACATCTATTGCCGTGAACAAGACATTGTTTTTTACAGCTACTCCCCCTTTGTCCATATAGTTTCTGCAATAAGACGTTGCCAAAACATAGTTGGGAATAGGGACCACTTCAATACCAGCAGTGATGTGGTGTTCTGTTAGACACAGAATGTGGGCACTGTTTATACCTTTTGTGTCTTCTATATTTGCTGTGAACTGATCCAGCTTGCAGTATAGGCCTCTTATGTTCTGATGAAACGCTGTTAACTTTTGTTTGTCTTTAATTGTATTGCTAGTTGAGTGAACTTTCGTTTGTGTATTAATTACTTGTTGCAGATTTTTGTTACTGGACCAAATCCTGCTAGAGTTGGCCCAGCTCACTAGTTTCCCTCGTTAGTTAGGGCTATGACTGGTCTGCTTTCATGATCGTTATTGTTTAGGCCTATTATTTCATGAAAAGTTTTTCCAATGTCTGCTGCTAGTTTATTTATGCCAAACTGATTGAGATGTAGTCCATGCTTTGTGAAGCAGTGTCTCTCATACCTGTCTGTATTCAGTAGTGTCACATTCGTAAGCTTAGTGTAAAAGTGTTTCAGTTTACTATTCGTTAGGCGAATTTCTCTGTTCACACAAGACCAGTCTGCCAGGTCATACCTCGTGGGCACAGTTGTTAGTATTATGTTTGTATGCTGTAATAACTGCAGCAATACGAGTAGCTTTTTGATGAAAGTGCTGGCCTCGTTGCAATAAACATCGTTTGCTCCTGCGATTGACGCAACACAGTCTTTTTCCGTGAATTTAGCGCATTCTGTGTGTATGTCTTCTACCACATTCACGAATCTTGCACCTGGTTTAACAATTGCTGATATACACGAACCATCTTGAGCAGAGTTCGACATGCATGTCGAAATATTGCGAGCATGACTGTCTCCAAATATTTTTGCGTTATTTCTCCGTTGTGTTTGTTTACGTACGCGATCGGAACTTTTTCTTACGTAACCATGCGTGTTTTGTGTACACTTGTTGCCGTCTACATTTTAGATGCACTGTTTTTGTTATTTGAATTATCACTGTTTATCAAGCACTGAACTTTGTCCACTGTTGAGGCTTCTTTATTCACTTGTGGGTTTCCTTTCTTGTATATAAATGTGGCGTCGTCGACGGTTACGTTTTCACGGCGTACATAACTCTGATCTACATACACTGTCGAAGCACTACTGTTTTGTAGAGCTGTATATCGGTCTTGGAGGACAGCGTATTTCACTTCTAGCATTTCAATATCGGTTTGTAGCATTCTAATTATTTCGTCCTTATTTTTGATAATGTTTGAAAATTTACTTTCACACGCGGCTGCTATGCACGGCTCACAGGTCCACAAATAGTCATCAGTTACGAGTTTTAAGTTGATCTTGCAGCAATTTTCATGAAACCAGTACTTGCAGGTTCTACACTGAATTCCTTTACGAACTTTTCTGATACACAATTTACAATTACTATTACTTTTATCTTCATAACTGGGAGCTGAACCTACACGTACTTTCTCTATCGGCGCCATCTTGTCTCAATCCTGAAAGAAAGTGATTATTTTAAACAACCAGAGAAGGAAGTTGACATTGTTAGTGTCCATGAACCTAGAATTACCAATGACAATATATCATTCTCAGTTTAAAATTAATCTAATATAAAATAGAAATTATTAACACCTTGTGTTTCTAAGAAATAAAAATGGTTAGTGTACTGAATGAAGGTTTACTACTGCATGAACAGACAATACAACAAGAAAATTCTCCAGGGAGCATGCAAGAGGAATTATAGTGCACTAATGCAGTGGTTTACACACACTGACAATTATACCCAATCTTAATGTTGTCCAAGGTAACACAGAGTAAACTCAAAACATAGTAAAATACATATAATATTAATAATTTTATAACATGGAATTACTGTCTTCCACAGTCTGCAAACAAGAGGTACTTGAGACTAAAACAAATGGAATAGTGTAACTGAAGAGTAGTTTACAGGAGCCTGTTACAAAATTTGTGATTTCTGCATGTGGGAGTATGTCTTTGTTCTGATAAGAAAAATAAGGGAATGGTTGATATACACTAATGTTGCTGGGATACTAATCTACCAATAATAGCCAATATCATACACAGATGATACTATCATATCACTACTCACCTATTATAATATCTTACATCTCCCATTATCTGCTTGTATTACATGTCTTCCTGGATGAGAGAATGGAGAGGAAGTTGTCTCAACTGACAAAAGGAAATGGATATTGGGCATGGCTGGGAGATTGTATTTCCAGGTTATATGAGCAACTGTGAAACAATAGGTCTTGAGGTATTTGTTGATTATTTCTCAAGTGGAATTATGTAGAACTTTTTGTGAATATAGAGCTCCACTTTAAGTATTAAGAAGCACAAGTCACTGATATGAACACTGACAAAGTGTTTCCATTTGCACAACAATTCATAGAATCAGACTGACTCATTAATGTATTAATATATGAGCTATAACTATATCTTCTTACATAAACAGATTAAAACATGATACAGTAGATTTTACAAAATCTGTCTCTCAGAACTGACAATATATGATATAATAAATCCAATAACCACAATCAGGTTTTTTACTGATATGTGTTTGATATCCATTTGTCAATATTTTATCTATGTACAAATGTCAAAGACAAATTACCACACCATTCATAGTTAAGGTAATGTGTAAAAATTTATTAATCCTGATAAATGTGCAATAAGAGACTGGTAACAATGTGAATTCATAAACAGTACAGTGAGAATAGGGCAGGTTTGAATACATGCTTTTGTTATACCAAGTATGAATCAACAAAACTTCCCACTCACCAGTATCTAGAATATTCTTTTGAAAGTAGCAAATTTCTTAAAATATCCCAGATAATTTTAGTGTCTATGAACTCTTAACTATCATGAAAAATACATCTGTATTATAAGAATTGAGATCAAAATATAAGGTAGGAAACATTATTGGTATCTGTCTCCAAGAAATGAAAATCAGTGTCATACAAAATGAACATCTCTTACTAAATAATTACCTTTTCAGGAGGAAGATACAAAAGTATGCAGAAGGAGACTAATGTAAGTGGTTTACCTCTATTTGTCATACTCTTTCTTCCGTATGTCTGTCTACTGCTACATAAAGTGAACTTTCAATAAAGCTAGATAAATATGAGGCAAATATTAAACGTAATTTTATAATGCATTTTATAATGCATGCATAATGCATTATTACAATGACTGCATTATTGCTATAGTTAAGTCTGGTATTATTGAACTGTTATAAGGTAATTATGTTAATGGATACTATTAGGCAATCTATGACTTCTGCATGAAGTAATAACATTATGTAGTGATCTGAGAAGAAAGGATCTTTATGATATACAGAAAAGTTTTCCTTTTGCAGTATCATAGCAATACACACATAAATGATAGAACAGTTGTAACTTAGTATGAACATTTCTGGAATGAGTATTGTCATTAAAGTTACTGTTGTTCTGACCTAACAAACACAAAGAACACTAGCATGCATAGTAATATGTATTTTCATCGCAAATCTACTAAAATTACTGAGATGTTGTTTAGATGTCTAATACTAGAAAGCAATGAGCACAGGACACTCATTATTATTTAACATTAGCACATATGTTCTTTTCTTAGACTATTTAGACACAGACAACACTTCAAATAGCAAAAGCAGATTTATTTTTGACCTTTTAGATGATGCTGACCACAGTTGCTTCCACAATCAAAAGTTTCATGTCTATCAGTATAGTTGTAGTTACCTCAGAGGTGATGCTGCCGCAGTTTGCAGCAGTACAGCAGTAGGTCGTAGCTCAATCAGATACACTATTATGGACTCGTGATCTCCAAATACACAATGACAATGTTTCACAGGAGATCTAGGTCCCTATTCAGTCATCTTATTCAGTTATTTGAAACATCACTGTCTATGCAAAACCATAAAATCATAATTTTCTTTCAACTCAATGGACAACTTTCTATTAACTTATCAGTAGAGAAGAGTGTTGTAGCCTGGAACAATTTCCACACTCTGGCCAGCCCTGTAGTAGAAGTTTAATATACTTGATGATTTCATTTTAAAACAATGGAAGCACTTTGTGTATGATGCAGTCTTTCTCTGATATTATAAAAGCTACTTCTGAAAAGTAAGAACTTTCTAAATGTAAAAAACTGTTCCAAAGAAGAACGTGGTCATGTACCTAAGAATAATTATTGTATTCAGTCTGAAATGTGTTCTAACTTATAATATTTCATCAGCAGTGCATTCAATAACCTGTGTACTACATTACTGCTCTACTGCATGCCAAAAACCAGGAACTAAATCAAATTAAGAAGAATGTTACAAAAACCACCAATAAGCTAAAAATATTCCGAAACTGAAGTTATTGGCAAACATGAGAAATTTCCATTTTTGAAGTGCACAAATTTGTGAGGATAGTAATGAAATTTAATTCATTGGTAAATATCATGAGTCAGAAGGTGAACAGCATGTAGCTGCTTGATTTTATACTTCAGTTAATACTTGTTTTTCTTAGAACACTAATACACTAATGTATTAATATCTGATTTGTCATGCTATTTTTTTCTAACATATGGAGATTTGTGTACAAGAGGACATATTTTAGGGTGATGAGTCTCAATACTGATTAAATTTCATCTCAAAAATCTATACAGTTACGATAAGTTTTCACTGTCTTGTGTATATTACCCATCTTTAGTTACATCATCTATGCACAGCTAACGAGGACAACATATTAAATAATAGTAAATACAGGTTGGAGTATCAATAATATTAGGAAAAATTTAAGTTACTGCTTACCGTAAGGATCACACATTGAGTTGCTGACAGGCACAACCAAAAAAACAGTTACACATTTGTTGAACATCATAGCCAGACGGTCAAGCTTTGAGTTGCCACACAATTGATCTACTGCCATCATACAATACAGTGTCACAAGAACAGCACAGTATACTGCTTGTATACATTAAGACAACAGTACATACCACCATGGAACTTTGAGGCTCACCGTGTTTTACATTACTAAGTTTTGATTTAAATGACCTGCCACTTATATTATATGTTGCTCACACATCACTTTATGAATTCAGACACAGACCATCTAATAACCATATTCTACAGCTTGTCAAATAATATGGTGATGATTGCACAACCAAGACCTTTTCAAATATCAAGGAACTCTCCACTAACATACTGCTTGTTCTCTATTGCAGTTTCTATTTTGCCTATATAACTATATAACTCCTCAATTGGCATGATGAGGCAAACTGCACTCCCTTCCAGCCCCACAAGTAGAAAAGCTCCTTGGATGTATGAGGAATGAAACTCAAGTCTCAGGGATAGCTGTCAGTTACATTGGCAGCACAGCAATGTTGATGGTTACCTTACATAGTAGACTTTACATAAGCTGTCTCTCCATTTTAATAACACTTTATCTTAGAAATATAGTATCTCAAGATACATAGCTTACACAGTGTTTCTCACACACATACCCCAATATTTCATACATTCACAAATAACAAAGACAAGATATTGCACCATATTGCATTCCACATAATAAGATAAAATGTAAAACTGGATTCATTTCATATTTATCTATTGGGACTCCGCAATGAGGGAATGGAAGTGATAAGCATTTTTAATTTGTGGAAATGAAATAGAATAAGGTTGAAATCCAGGCTATTGTTACAATAAATGTGAAGCAACAAGGTCAACACTTACAGTCTTGGAATATATATCTGAAAATGCAGCAGATTTTTTCTAACAACCAATAAAGGAAGTTGATAGTGCTATTGTCTGTGAATCTAGATTACAATGACACTATACAAAGGCAAATCAGAATGTTGTTGTCCCATACTTTTTTTACTAAATTATGGTTGTAAATGTAAAGTCACACATATATTTGCAGCATTGGGCCTTTCTTGGTTTGTGCTGATCTTATCCACATGTTGCTCTCACACATGCTATTGCTGTCACCTTTTAAAAGTGGTGGTTGTGGTTCACATGTCCAGGGTATTAGAGCAATGAAATGTGATTCATTTTATATGGAGCAAGGGATGAATGCACATCATCATCTATAGGCAAATGCAGCCCATATATGAGGACAGCTCTCTAGCTTAGAGAACTGTGAGGTGGTGGTGTTGTAAGTTCGACAAAGACTGTGAAGTCTTGCATGACAATGAGCAGTTGAGGAGACCACGTTTCATGCTGGCAAATGACAGTATTTCCCATGTGGCTGCAATGATAAAAGCAGATCAGAATGTGCACATCACAGCCACTTCTCAGGAGCTTGGTATATTGTGTGGGAGTGCTTACAACATCGTTCGTGTGTTCTTAGGGTACTGGGAGGCTTCACATCGGTGGGTGCACGGCGTGATGAAACTTAAGCAAATGATGTCTTCACTGAATCATCGGGAATGGTATTTCAAGGATAGTGAATGTTTCCTGGGCCCCATTGTTATTGGCAATGAAACATGGATATTGCAGTGTTGATTTTCAAGTAACAAATGCTATCTACCATCTTAACTGGGACATGGGATGATGTGTTACTAGGCAATAGAAGATCAGAGGATCTCAAGACATAATTGTTCACAGATAACAATTGCTGATTACAATCTGGACTGTGACAATATTATACAAGAGATCTTTCTTACTGCTGCTACTCTAGACAAAATTTTCGAGAATTTTTTTCTGTGATCTGAAGCATCACTAACTATGCAAACACATAAAAATATTACATGTCTGTGAGACAATAGAAAACATTTGTTTAACATATCTGTACTCCCATAGTTCAATATCTTTCTATATCTCCCATTAACAGTTTGTATTGGGGGAAGTCAGGCAATAATGACATACCCAGGTAAAATGACATAGCTGATAGCAAGGCTATGGACAAAACCAGATAAGTCGTGACACGTGCACTAAGCAGTGTAAAAAGGTCCATAGGGAATCCACTTCCTCCATATATTTTGATGAGCTGCCAGCTTTTGCATTGCTACTGTGAATGAAAAACTTATAGGTAAGTCTCCAACTTTTTACCTTTCTTCACATATATGCATTTATTAGTGTTGTAGTAAATAGATGTTTGAGAAAAGTATAAGTTATGTTTTGAGACGTAGAAGATTCTGCTAGAGAACACAGTAGTTGAAAATATCTCGAATGGATCAAGAAAGGTGTGTGAGGCCACAAAAACATAACACGTATCAGAGTAAAATGGCACAGTAGGTCATTTTCCTCAATGTGGACTCTAGTTCTGTTCTGTGTGATCTTTGATGTTAATTAATATATTTATTTCACATATCTGTTTAAATTTAATAAGTACAGCAGTAGGTCATTCTATAATAAAATAAATTAAGAGAAACATTAAACATGAACTGATAAATATGCTATCATTCACAAATCTGATTAAATTACATATGCTAATTTCAGATGGCAGGTAATAAAGGAAGGAAATTGTCTAGACACTCTTGGGATGTGTTGCAGATGCAGCAGGCTATATATACTGTTACCAGCAGAGAGATGGGATGGCAGCAGGCATTTAAAGAATTGGCAGTTTCCCAGATTATGCTTACAAGAAGAAATACAAATATGAAGAAAATCTTCAATGGTGTTCAGAAAGTATTGGGTAGATTCCAATCAACTTTCAACACTAAACTGAAGTGTGAATTGGTACAACACCTGCAACAATTGGAATTGTGCATATTTGGTATGACTATGAAGCAGTGCACTTCATATAGCTAAGAAAATCAAAAAGGTATCTAAGTTCTAGGACAGAAATATTATACGAAAAAGACACAACAATGATGTTGCAAAGAGAATCAGAATCAGAATTTTTTATTATCCCATAACATACAAAGTCAAATCACAGATCTGATGTACTGGGGACCTGTAAACATTACATTTATATTACAATTACAATTTGTATATACAGTATTACAAAAACAATATATCAACACTCAATTTTACATGTATTACAGAGTAATTCACTCCTGGAAATTGAAATAAGAACACCGTGAATTCATTGTGCCAGGAAGGGGAAACTTTATTGACACATTCCTGGGGTCAGATACATCACATGATCACACTGACAGAACCACAGGCACATAGACACAGGCAACAGAGCATGCACAATGTCGGCACTAGTACAGTGTATATCCACCTTTCGCAGCAATGCAGGCTGCTATTCTCCCATGGAGACGATCGTAGAGATGCTGGATGTAGTCCTGTGGAACGGCTTGCCATGCCATTTCCACCTGGCGCCTCAGTTGGACCAGCGTTCGTGCTGGACGTGCAGACCACGTGAGACGACGCTTCATCCAGTCCCAAACATGCTCAATGGGGGACAGATCCGGAGATCTTGCTGGCCAGGGTAGTTGACTTACACCTTCTAGAGCACGTTGGGTGGCACGGGATACATGCGGACGTGCATTGTCCTGTTGGAACAGCAAGTTCCCTTGCCGGTCTAGGAATGGTAGAACGATGGGTTCGATGACGGTTTGGATGTACCCTGCACTATTCAGTGTCCCCTCGACGATCACCAGTGGTGTACGGCCAGTGTAGGAGATCGCTCCCCACACCATGATGCTGGGTGTTGTTGGCCCTGTGTGCCTCGGTCGTATGCAGTCCTGATTGTGGCGCTCACCTGCACGACGCCAAACACGCATACGACCATCATTGGCACCAAGGCAGAACCGACTCTCATCGCTGAAGACGACACGTCTCCATTCGTCCCTCCATTCACGCCTGTCGCGACACCACTGGAGGCGGGCTGCACGATGTTGGGGCGTGGGCGGAAGACGGCCTAACGGTGTGCGGGACCGTAGCCCAGCTTCATGGAGACGGTTGCGAATGGTCCTCGCCGATACCCCAGGAGCAACAGCGTCCCTAATTTGCTGGGAAGTGGCGGTGCGGTCCCTTACGGCACTGCGTAGGATCCTACGGTCTTGGCGTGCATCCGTGCGTCGCTGCGGTCCGGTCCCAGGTCGACGGGCACGTGCACCTTCCGCCGACCACTGGCGACAACATCGATGTACTGTGGAGACCTCACGCCCCACGTGTTGAGCAATTCGGCGGTACGTCCACCCGGCCTCCCGCATGCCCACTATACGCCCTCGCTCAAAGTCCGTCAACTGCACATACGGTTCACGTCCACGCTGTCGCGGCATGCTACCAGTGTTAAAGACTGCGATGGAGCTCCGTATGCCACGGCAAACTGGCTGACACTGACGGCGGCGGTGCACAAATGCTGCGCAGCTAGCGCCATTCGACGGCCAACACCGCGGTTCCTGGTGTGTCCGCTGTGCCGTGCGTGTGATCATTGCTTGTACAGCCCTCTCGCAGTGTCCGGAGCAAGTATGGTGGGTCTGACACACCGGTGTCAATGTGTTCTTTTTTCCATTTCCAGGAGGGTATATAACGACAGCGTTTACATAGTGAACATGTTTTTACAATAATTTATTTGACACAAAACTGCTAAGCTTAATTTACAGGTGATTGTATCTTTGGTTTCAGTTGCCCTAGCTCCATGCTGTTTGTTTGTTTCTTTTTTAGCATGTTGTAGATTTTCATGCCCGTATATTTTGGGGTTTGGGCATATAACTTTAACCTATGAATAGGAAGCATGAAGTTTGCCTTATTCCTAGTGCTGTATTGATGCTTAAAATTCTTGTCTGTGAACAACATAGGGTTACTGTATACAAAAATAGTCAGTTCATAGATGTACAAACAGCGAGCACTTAATATTCTTAGATCTTTCTTGTACACTTGACAAGTTCCACATCATAAAGGCTTCCATACCATACAATTGATCAATGGAACATGCAACCAACTAACTAACTATTTGCAAGCATGTGTCAGTTTTAACGATCCTCATTTGATAATTTGATGAAATTGTTAGTCAGTGGATGACAAAGATGTCAGTGGAATAAATCAAGAAACAGATGAAAAAGATGACAATTTTGCAATAGCCACTCATCACAGATCTGCTAGTGAACAAGAGTTGTTCTGTGGAAGATGTCAGGACTATGGTGGTGGGGAACTTGATGCGAACCTTTATGTTCCTCCAACAAAATACCTAAAATGTTAGTTAAAATTAAATGTGTTTTGAGTAGTGGTAAAGAAAAATGTGATGTCAGTGTTGAACATCAATTTTGGAGACTTTAATTTTCTGTCTATCGAGTGATATCTCCCTGTGCAAATTCAAACCCCGCAATTTAGTTTCATGTGAAAATTTACTTGCTACAGAGATGCTATAAATTTACAGAATGTAAAATTCAGTTCTCTAACAGTTCATTTATGGGTAGGTCTTCTATTTAAAAAAAACCATATGTAAGCAAGTGATTTTATTAGAGAAAAAGTAAAATACTGTACTGTAGGCTTTATTTAATGCAATAAAATAAAAAAGATACTTTAAAAAATACTCAAATAAATGTAAAAATAAATCTTTTATACCGTTAACTTAAATTAAAATTTTCTAATGATGCTCCTTAAACCTCAATTTAAACTTAGTGGTCCCAGAGACCCAACCTCATAATCTACAGTACATTACAGAAACGTCGTGTTATGACTTGAGAATTAATGGAGGTTACAGTGTTATTATAAAGGCTGTTAGGACAAATCTGGTGGTTTCATAGTAGGAGAAATCAGAGATATAAGTATGTTAAAAGCACAACAAAAAGATAAAATAGCTGTGTAGGGAATAAAGTAATGAAAAAGAGGAAGAAACTGTGAGTTAGTAGTTCAGAAATCACTTAAAATACAGTCATCTCACACATAATGGGGCATAATAATGAAATAATTTAAATGATGCAATATATAGCACCTGCATCCTTAAAGGTAGTGATACCATTGTCACCTTTTTGTGAAGTTGCCTTATAGAAAATGGTACCAAACAGGTGCTTTGTAGTGATATCAGTAAAGCATATGCACCATATTGTTTCTTACATCTTCATCAGTTAGTATGGAGGTTGCACCACAAATACTTGGAGCATTCAAAAATGGTTACTACTACAATGGTTTTGTGTCCATAGGAACAATTTACTGAACAAACAAATGCAGTATATACTACTGGTACTCCCCACAAATGTGTGTGCGCTTTGGCCATTGTTGTGGCAGTTTCTGTATTTGCATGGCAAACCTTTCTTTTCGGGTATCCTTGTGCCACTGGAGGATACCTCATTGAAGTTTGTTATTGGTGGAGAACTTCTTACCCTGCAGGACCTCTTTCAGTTTGCAGAATAGGTTGTTGTCACTAGGAGCCAGATAAGGCTAATATGGGTGGTGTCACAGCACAGTAAATGATAAGTCCGGTGTGGTGGGAATAGCTTGGCGACTGGCATCTGGCTGCACATTGTTGTGTTGGAGCAGTGAACTGCAGTAATTATCTCTGTTGAGGGTCATATTTGGAGAGAACCAATCCACCAGTACTATCCTTTCCTGATCACAGAACAGTTGCCATTTGTTTCTGCATGAATAGACGCAGCTGTGACTTCTTGGGATGAGAGCTTATAGTGTGCTTCCACTCCATAGACTGGCGTACTTTTCTGGAGTCTCATGGAGGAACCATAACTCGTTGATGGTGACCAGATGCTTAAGGAACTCTGCTGGATCTGCAACTTATTTTTGCACCAAC
Source organism: Schistocerca cancellata (assembly GCF_023864275.1). Classification (NCBI taxonomy): domain Eukaryota; kingdom Metazoa; phylum Arthropoda; class Insecta; order Orthoptera; family Acrididae; genus Schistocerca; species Schistocerca cancellata. The sequence goes on from NC_064629.1 coordinate 267,292,669, forward strand.
TGTTGGCATATCCTCACATTTCAGTTTCTGCGCAGTGGTGAGGGCATGGGACATCCATTATGCACACACCTTCTCCATCTTCAAATCATTATGAATGATGGTGTTCAGAGTTCTCTGTGATAGACCTGTTGCCTTCTCTGGTTCATCTAAACTGACTTGCGTGTGCCCAGCATCATGCCATTGACACGCTGGGCATTGTTGATTTCTGTGCAGTTGCTGAATGCCCAGCGCTTATGTGAATTTTAGCAGAGCCTCTTTTATCACTAAACTCTGATACCCATTGAAATACAGATCTGTGATTTGGTGCTATTTCCCCACATATGGCTCCTAGTCTCATTGTGAATGTCTGAAGCAGTCACTCCTTCCTTTCATAGAAACCACACCGTCTAACACTGACAATGCTTGTTTACTTTGATGCTGTCATGTCTATGTCCAGAAGTGCACTCGCAAGACAGAAAAAGTGCTGCTGCATTCCACCACCTATGGGAAGCAGCAACATCATCTGGGGCCAGTAGACAGTATAACAGTCTATTCTCATACATACATTGACACATATTTTACACTGCTACTTTGTGGGAGTTATAGAGAGAGTGCCAATCAACATTAAATGAACTGTATAATTGGGCAACATGTGTAATATAATGACACTGTCTGAGAAAAAGTGAGGAATGAAATGAAATTTCGCGAGTTGAGAGGGTATCTGACTTTATTTCAGTGATTATGTAATTCAGTAAAATTTACAAAGAACTTGGCAGTGACCCCACTTATGAATATGACATCACCAGGACTGGTTTAAGGGCCAACTGACACAAGTGGGCACTTGGGATTCCAAGCTGTGCACGAGAGGTAAGAAAGGATTTCCGTGATGTTCTGTTTTGTAATCAGTGTTACCTCAGCACTACAAGCAATGAGCTGAAGTCACACCTCATGGCTCTCTATACCATGACATAAAGAGTAACATTGCTGTGCCTCTGCAAACTATTGCAAGTGTTAGACCTCCCTTCAGTTTGCCACCATACCCATCAACAAAGGGCATTGGATGTAGTGGAGGACCATGATTCATCACTGAATACATTATGGTCCCTTACCTTAGCAGTCCACGGTTGCCTGTGATGGCACAACTCCAAATGCAGCCATTAGTGTTGTGGTGTTAATGGTGGCCTATGCATGGAACACTAATTTTGTGATTTGGCTGCTGCTAGTCTCTGACCAATGGTTGCAGGGTGACAAATTCCTGACAAATTCTATAAGGAGTGCACATATGGCAAGCACAGATGTGAAGGGGTCACAATGTGCTTGGTGGCCAATACAGGTGTTCCATCCTTCTTGTGATCAGACACAGTTGACCAGCACCTTAAGGACAAGTATACCAACTGCCTTCATGTTCCCATACATGGGGCATTGTCACATCTACGTGCCTCACAAATCTGGATATTGCACAATGTGACCAAGTAGCCAAATGGAGAACTCCAGTGAGCCCCCTTTCAAATTCTGTGATGTGCTCAAAGTGCAGCTGATCACAGTACATGGCATCTCTGTGTCCTTCACAGTGATTGCTCAACATCTGTTGCTGTTTCTGACCACCTTATGCCCAACCAGGCATGGTAACATCACTAATGCATGCTGGTGGCCCTTATACATGATGCAGAAAATTTAGCAACTCCAGTCATTTACATACTAACTGATGATGTGTATGTTTATGATGTTACTTTGGCATCTGACCATGTCTTCTGGGTGAATCACTAGTTTTGCCAGGCAGTGTGCATAACTGTACTACATTGGCTTGTAGACCCTACTGTGATAATTACAAAAACTGTTACTATGGTGAAAATAAGTGACCTTACATGATACATACAATGATTTATGTGTTCAGAGAAATCAATGGATCAGATAATAAACAAACATTTTACACTATAGCTAGAATATAAGTGCAACTACAACCATAAGAAACCTCAAATGTGATTCCATAACATTTTGCAAGTATAAGTGATGAATTGTATTATCTTGGTAATTAAATATCAAGCACTCACAGAAATAATTGACATTGCTACATCTCACAATATTAAGATGCTGTTTCAGCTTATTTGTGCTGCATACACCACATTAAACTGTATAATAACAAAGTAAATAGGCATGTGTTGTTAATAGCAGGACATAATCTCAATATACTTTCTTTCTTACTTCAATCAGTAAAAGACTGGGCTTGAATAACAACACTATAGAAAGGATAGGCTCATATTCAGCACAAAGAGCAGATGTTGAATTAGAGACAGGCACAATGAAAAGAAAATACTAGACATCTTTCATCTTTTGAACAAAGTCGTTCTTGAGATGTAGAAAACACACAGGTATTATGCACACATGGTTATAGTCTCTGGGCCTTAGCAGCCAGAGAGAGTGTATATGCATGCATGGGTTGCCCTTGTGAAACTTCTGAAGAAGGACTTTGTCAGATAACTAATATATTTCTAGCATCGTTTTTCATTGTTCCCATCTGTGACTTAATGCCTTTTCTTCTTTTCTTTGTAACTGTTGATGAAACATGGAATTTGAAGTGCATATGAAAGGATACATACGTAACTCTTCACTGCATAACATGATTCTCTTTTGGCACTAAAAGTGTTACTATAGTCATTTTTCTTTTCAGATCTGGTATGGGAAACAATAATGAAGAATTTGAGTTCTATTTCTTTGAAGACATCATGTTACAGAGATTTTGCTACTAATGGCAATGCTGGAAAAATCAGCAACAAATATTGTGTGAGATGTCCCCTCATCAGGTCATAAACTGTGACACGATGGCAAAAAGTAAATTTTGTGAAGTATATCTGGACCATCTGTTTAATGAATTCATTTTAATTCATTCTAATTTCTATAGTCATTACAGTATCAAAGGAACATAATATTTCGCCTAGAGGTCTGTCTTAAAAACAGCATTTTGAGTAGTTTTGTATTGCACTTTCTCTCATTTGTTCACATATAGTGCAACACTGAGGTTCAAAAGTCAAGAGGACTGGCAAATTATTTCATCCCAGCATATACTACAATGATTTGATAAAATGCCCGTGGATCTGAATGTATTAACTTGGTCTCTAATTATACTGATTACTTCTGGTATGCTAATTAGAGGAATAGATACTACATTTTGCTCATCTCTTTGTGTATGGCCAGTGGAAGGTTCATACCTATGATAACTGTAATGTCAAGTATGACTTTTGTATACAAGAATTTGTTGCTGATGTTCAGTTTCAAATTAACTTTTATGAATGATCCTGTTCATAATGTGATTATGACTTAGTAGCTCACAATGTTGCTAAAAAGTAAATAGTAAACATATTCTGCTCATCCTTTGATTTCTTTTTAGGACGTAAGTGATTTGTTTGCCATAGTATAAGACTGAAACTATTGTCAAATATTACTGCTACCCTTCTTGTGTGCTTTTCTTCAGTAGTAATGTTGGGAATTTTCAGTGAAAATGCAGCTATAGGTATCTTTTACATCACAATTACTGCTACACATGGTTCCAATATATGAATCCAATACATTCTTGGGTGCAGCCCATTCACTTACATCTGCATCTACATCTGTACTCAGCAAACAATTGTGAAGTGCATGCCAGAGGCTACATCCTATTGTACCACATATTAACATTTTCCCATGTTAAATTTGTGTGTCAAGATCAGGAGTAATGTGTGCTAAAGTGTCTCTTTGTGTGCTGTTATTAGTGTAATCTTGCTTTGCCATCACTGCTGGAGTAATTTATTGGAGACGTGTATATGTCCCCAGATCCCTCACTGGATACTGGCTCTCAAAACTTTATAGGTTGGTTTTCATGGCATAGTGATATCTGCCATCAGATGTCTGACAAGAACACAATTTGCAGAACACTTACATGACATAAAACTAGATTATACAATCCAGGCTTACACAGGCTGTATCCATAGCCTACCCACAGTAGTATTGGTTTTATGGACATTAAGCTGTGGTATAAAGTCTCTTTCTGTGTCTAGTGATTTGTCACCTACTGTGGGAGGTATTTGCAGATGATATAAAGATATATTTAGTTACTTTTTGAAAAATTTGTCTGGCAAAACAAGTTTGCACTATAAAATTAACTAACTACATCGTTATAGCTTCTGATCCTGTGATTCTTAGTAGCAGATGAAACATTAGGCACAAAAACATTCTTTAGACCATGGCCAAATCCTATAAAACCAGTGTCACCAATGATTCAAAACAGATGTATGCTATAGCCACAATTTCCCTTACTTTTACATGACGGAGGGAGCTACTCATGATTAATTTTCACTCATATTTTTTGATGCACTGGTACATAGGAATTAATACAATTATTTTGAGACTTCACTAGTCATTTTGCTATCCAACTGTTTTAGAGGACTTGTATGAGATCACTAACTGGTACCTAATGTCAGACAAATGCTGTGATGCTTAATATTAGTGGGACACTTCTTGCAGCTATTATGACCATTTATTATGAGGTATGGTATCTAGGACAAACTCATTCCATTGAATCTCAAGTCTATTGGGGTGCCATAGATGAAATACCACTTTCTGAAGGAGATAAAAAGATTCAACATCCTACTAAGAAGATGCCTCCACATTGCTGTAATGGCCTACACTTAAAGCACATTCTTGAAGAAAAGCTCTACACTCCCAATGTAAAATTAAGACTCAAGTTCTTTTCATGTATGGCTTGTAAAAGTAAGAAAGTATTATAGTTCAGTCATTGGAAGAACTTCTTCGAACATACATGAGAGAAGAATATATTTTGATGGAAATCTTTAAATATGTTACACTGAGTAATGCTTTGGAAGTCTTAAGACTCATGTTTACTCCATTACTTATGTTCTTAGTGTAAATGTAAAGATTTTATTGTCTATAGAGAATGTCTATAGGGAATGCCTAAAGGAAGTCTTCCATCTTTAATTTGAAAATGTCAATATTATTACAACCAGTTTTCATTTTTACTGGAAGCTTATTGGAAATGGAAGCTGCAAAATGACTGTAGTAAGTTATTTACACATTATGTGACTCATTCATGTCACACTATGTACTGAAATGTTATGGAATAACTGAATAATTTACTTTACATGGCACATAACAATATTAATATTTTAATAAGACTGCATGTTGACTGTTTACAGATTACTATATATGTGTAGCAACTGATGTAATAGACTGGAGGTCTGTCCTAAGAGTCATCAGGTACGTTCTCGGTGGTATTTTGGCAGACATTTGCAGTTTTGTTTTTTCAGTGTTTAACATGACTCATCACAAACAAATACTGCTCATCACATCTTTCGTGCACCTCATGGTGTTGATGGAAAGTGTCAGTTTGTTTCCTCTTACAACAAAAAGAGTTTTAAATGACCCAGTTGATAGAGCAATGCAAAATTAGTCTATAGCGATGTTCATGTGTTCAGTATGCATTAAGATGGATAGTAAAACCTGAAGAATAACCAATTTTCCATCAGTGACTGACTTAACAGGGCTGCCGCATTGTGGTAGTGATCAGCACAGGCCATGGTGGCACATGAGTTACTGCTGGAGTATTGGTTATTCATGATGTTTTAATATTTCTTCTCATACATATCAATAAAACAAATATCACACTAGACTTCTTTGGGACTACCCTTTTGAATGGGCACAAAAAATTCTGTTTTCAAACTAATTTTGTTTCTAACAAATCGACACTTTCCATTTACATTGCCAGTCATCTGAAAGATGTGATGAGCAGCATTTGTTTGGGCTGACTCTGACCACACAGTGCAAAAACAAAATCACAAATACCTTGTGAAACATCAGAGAAAACATGCCTGATGATCCTTAGGAGAGACACTCTGTATAGTATTTTGTGGTATAGAAGGAATTACACAAGTTTATTTGTTGAACTTACTTTCAAATGTAGCTTCAGTATGTGTAGTCATTTTATATAATCTGAGAAAAGCACACATGAGCATTATTCAGCACTTTCTATTCTAAAGTCAGTATTAATGGAGAGTTTTCTTGTTTTAGTTTTCCTTTTATGGCCATCATATTTCTTTCTGATCTACAATTTTATCAGTTGCTTCAGTTTTCATGAGTGACTATGTGTATTGAAAAGCAGTAGCTAAAATACCAAAGTCCTTAAACATATGCTTGTAAAATTAGTGTGGGTTACTATGTTGTAGTGGTGATACAGCATGTTTTTTTCTATAACGATGCCTTTTATTTCTTAAATGTGAGTAACACCATAATATAATTCCTTGGGACATTATTGAATGGTAATAAACAAAATAAACATTCTGAAATTAGAGAGGAGACTGATAGTTATAGTGGCTAACTTTTCATTGGTACTGCAAGTAAATTGGAGCTGAAAGAGATTAAATTCTTATATACACTTCTTTCTTTTTGCAAAGTAATGTTCACAATCCATGCTTTAATGGGCAGATCAATGTCACAAATGAGAAAAGCACCAGTTTGATAACTCAGCATTACACTGCTGTTTAGTACCCACCTAGATACATTGTGCCAAATCATGTTTTAAACAATTTGTTCAATTTTCTTCTTTACATTTTTCTGCATCAGCATGAAATATAACTAGAGCTATTTGTGAACACTGGGTTGTAAAACTTTTGATGGATACCTGTACTAATAAAATTTTGATTTCAGTTTTTAACTAATGCCAGGAAACATACATTAAATATTTGTCAGGTTTTTAATGCATCATTAACATTTTGATTTTTATAATTATTACTGTTAATTTGTTCACATATGGCAATGGTAACTGTTTCTCATGCCCCTCTCCAGAGTTGAACACCAATTAATTTTTATATGTTCCAACCATGATGGGTGCTGAACCTAACCTCAGTTTTTAATGAAATGGCATTTAGAAGATATCACATCAGAACAAAGGCCTGCAACTGTGTCAGAGCTATTCAGAGACAGTGGATAAACTGACAATTTGGTTTTGATTTAATACAAACATTGCTTTCATTTATGGTTAGGAGTTAGTTCACTGCAGCATCCTGAGCACTCCTTATCCTCTTCTCAGTAATACATGATTTTAGTATGCACCATGAAACATTTGCCTTTCACACTGTTCTTTTCCATGAATATCAGTATTTGGGCTATGGTTGTCGATTTTGTTTCACTTATCATTATCTTTGTGATCATATGCTAATACCAGTACCATTATTTATCTAAACAAATTGTTCACTGGTACTTTTATTCTGCTTGTGATATTTAAAATGGTAGGAACAATTAGAGAAAGTAATGTTGGTTGTGGAATAAGCACTACTTTGTCAATCAAGGGCTGTGTTGTGCACATCTTATGAAGGCTGTCATAAGATGTTCTCTATAAACATCTATACTGCAAGTGGGCTCTTATTTATAAATCTTTTATTTACAAGGGGGTGTGCTTTTCTGAAAGCAGATTGGTTTTATTCAGGATTTCAATGCTCCATAAGATTCCCCATTCATTTGGCTACAAGTCCATATTTCTCAACATAGATGAGGGAGATCAGTTCAATGAAGTTCATTCAGCTGAGCAGTGAGGTGTTTGGTTGTGAGCCATTGATTACATTGAATGACAGTGTCCACATGCACCAACAAAGCATGGCACATGGGAGGTAGGACAGGTTTGTTGTGCAACCTAGTTGTGATGACAAGACACCTTACTGAATGACTCATAATGCTTTTATTTACTGCCTAGTCTCTGTGGACATTCTGTAAATGTATATGCAATGCTCTGTTTGTCCATCAAAAGAAACTGAATGACCGCTTTCTGCTTGGAATGCTACCACCTATCAGAACTTCATGAAACTATAGGGCTGAAGTGGTACTACTTCATGATACCCATAACAAATTCAGCATTTTACAACTGAAATTGGCCAAGAAAAGTATTATGCAGTGTTACTTATTGAATGCCCATCATACTGTCTTGGGGTATGACTCAGCCTTTATTTCATTTTGGTTGTAATAAAATGTGTTACAGCATGGTGGAAAATAAATAGATATGAAGAAACTCTGTTAAAGGAATGATACACGTTTTTGAAGTGAGAGGCGGTTTCTAGCTTCATGTGCTTTCTAAATGCAACATCACTCACCTTAATTAAGACACAAGCAGATGAGTCAGCTAGAGCTATTTAATAATTCACTGTGATTTATTCGCTTTTATGTTGACTTTTTTAACAGTTTAATTCCCTACAGTTTCTGTGAACCAGACCTGAACACAAAAAGTGAGGAGAATAGCACTCCATGCCAACCAGTAATGTGAAGGTGTGTGTGTCCATTGCAGCTGATGCGATAGTGACTTCCTTGATTGAGTGGTGTATGTTTCCACCAACTCAACATTAAATCCTGAGCTTTCTGGTCATCAGAACTCATGACGTGAGGCCACAAGTATCTAGTTCTGCCAGTAGATACAAAACTCAGTGAGTTGTCTTTAGAGAGAAATGTCCAATGCCTCTATGGCAACCATGTTCCTGTCTGTGGTAGTAAGTACACATGGTTAAAAACCAAGTGCAAACTACACTTTTATAGCTCTGTCACAAAGGCAAAACCGTAAGTTAAAATTGTGGAAAATATGCTAGTAAATGTGTTTTGAACTATTCTATTCTTTTTGGAGCAATAATACATCTCTCTAGTGCTGTTTATGCTAATATATGTCATGGTTCATCAATAAACTCTCCAACATCATGTTACATGTACCTGCTTTGAAGTTTATTCAGGAGACAAATCGCTAAACTAACAAGAACATATTTTACTGATTAAGATATCGTAAGATTTGTGTTCCATGTGAGTTGAAGGAAGCTAAAGTCCAAACACACATTATGCCAGATAATATGAACCTCAGAATAGAGATTAATGTCAAAATGTAGACAACAAATGCGCCTATGTGCTATGTCATGAGACTGCAACCTTTATGCTGAAGTACTGTGAAGGGGATCTGCTCAGCTAAATACTCTCAAGCAGATAGTTTTTCACCGCAAACAGAGCTACAGCAACCAAATAAACCAGTGAAAAACAACTGGTCACAATTTATCAACATCAACAAAACCAAGACAAATCCTTGTGTCCTGGATCATGATAAAACTGAGACTGAGGCTTTGTCACCAGAATGAATTGGGAGAAAGAAATATAGTCTATTAAAAATTCATATGTTTCCATACTTGGTGGAGTGAATGATTTTTACAGAAACAAACTCATATGGTAACGCATAACTCTGAGGGTCATTGTGACTAAAGTTTGCTTTTTGTTAACAATTATTGTGACAGGCATGCTTCACTATAGTCATCTATTAGGTTCTAGTACATAAAAATTCAAAAGGCTTGGCAGTATCTACAGAAAGATCTGCTGGTCAACAGCAAAGACAATTTTCCTGGGTATTCTATACCTCCTCTGCTTACTGCTAATGCCCACTGATTTCTTCTTTCTTCATTCTGTGTAGAATTTCTGTAGCATATGAAATGCATCGGTATTATTGATGTAACTTCCTGGCTCATTAATCTGGTTTTAATCTGTGATGATGTTTTATTTTAGTGGCCACTCTTCTCCAGAACAGAAATTCGTTCTGGAGCATTGCTGATGTATATAAGTCATTTCACATGTCTGTTTCAAGTTACAATTTATTTCATGTTAGCCATATTTGAAAATGAGATAATGTTATTTTTAGTAGAAGTTTATGATTCAGTATTTATTTTAATTTATGCTTGTCAAAAAATATAGGACTTAAGGAACAGTAAAAAAATTGCCATAATGGAGATTCAAACCAGAGACTGTTCCACTATCAGCCATCACCACTATATGTTCAGCTATAGGCATCTCATTAACATGTGTGAATTGTATTCCACCACTTAACAGACTTGGAAATAATCTCAATTGTAGAGCCAACATTGTTTATTTTCTGTTTTTAAATTATTTTGCACTGCTTTAGGAGACTTAAATCTGGACACAGACTTTCAAATCCTATAGCAATGTGTAAAGAGAAAACCTCATTTACATGCTCATTAGTGTAAAATCTGTATCACCTGCTGTCTGATGAGAGTGCCATCAGATAAGAAATCTGACCATAATTTAAATACACTGCAGTCATTTTCACAAGTATGGAAAAGAATGACTACTGAGTGTACATCTACTAGTAGGTACTTGGTGGCCTGACCTCATGAGCTGTGACCCCAGAATGCTCAGGGTTTAACATAGAGTTTTTCATGTTATTATCCTGGTAGATATGGTTGATAGATGGTTGCACATCTGTGATCTGTATGTTGGGCTATCTTCTTGTGGTGTGATCCCATGCATGGGTTACAGTGTAATAGTAATTCATGATTTTTGTGGTTGACTTTTGTCCAGTACTTTACTATGACCAAAGTAGTGACACTGTGGTTAAATTGGAAGAAATGTTATTTTACAGGACCAGGCTACTGTCATGTTCTTATTCTTCCTTTTAAGTTAAATAAGTGTGTAAATTTACAAGTGCCAGTTTAATGGCAGCTAGATTGAGCAGTCAAAGAATCACAACAATTAAGTATTTCTTAAACGTATTTCATGGAGATGAGTAACTAGCTGGAGTAATGGGTCTGATATTGTAACTCTTGGTTGCATGTGGATAAGAAGTATCTCTGTAATATAAAGTGACCATTCTTGATGGGAGCAATACATATTTACACATGACGTCATGTAAAGACAAGTACGAGGGTTTGCTTACAAATTTCAGGCTTATATTCAAAGCTTTTTAATTTCCATTGCTCATTACCCAACATAGTACTGTGGCTTTCTGCATTCATAAGTATTTCAAGCAGGTTGATATGTACTTGAATGTCAGCTTATCAAATCAGACAATAAGGAAGTACACAAGAGAGTGCTGAGAATCTCAATTAGGAGGGAGGGGACAAATACTCAGCCAGTCTGCCTTTATTCACTTCTGTGTCATTTGGTTTATCCATAATGTAAAACAGGATTTTGTTTACACATCCTTCAAAATAAGTTATATGTTAATGTAGTAAGCTAATGCTAAGTGTTCATTTATTTCCGAACAGCAGTTTGTAAATCACTAGCTCCACATGTGAATAGTGGTTTAACTCACATGTTCTTTAACTTCCTTGGCCATGGTTTCCATGTTCCAGGTTTCTCACTAGAACTGAACACCAATTAATCAGTTTCTGATACCAAGTACAACATGCTCAGCATGTGTCATTAATTGTTGATAAGGCCAAGGTGTCAAATATGTGTCACTGGCATAACTAATTTCTATAATACCATTGGTTTTGATCTCATATGAGGGCCCCTTCATCTCTGGAAAGGAGTTAGTGTGCAGTACTATTCTGAGTACCAATATACTCCCATAATATTTCTTCGACAACTAACTGCAATACTCAATTTTTGCTGCATTTGCTCTCTATTTTCTCAGTGTAAACTATACTTCCCACCTGGCAATACTATCCTCATTATTAGTAGTAGGATTCTTTGTGACAAATTTCTGCAACTCTGTTGTATGTGTACCTCATAATACGTACAGTTCCCATATTCTTCAGCATAATATTTTAATACCATTGGAAACACAAACTAGTTGCCTAATACTATTTTAAATCCACCTGAGATATTCTAATTGACATTCACCATGTGCATGATTATGATTATGGGCACAGTTGGAAGTTAAAATTGATATTTTGCTTTGACATCGACTATTATCTTTCCTGGATGGTAAACTATATTTCATGAATGTTGTATAGCTATACTATATTCCTCAAATCACTTTGTGGTGTCTGGTAGATTGCATTTCATGTACCATTATAGTTTTATCCCATCCATAGTCCATCTATGAATTGTGCCCAGGTAGAACTACTACTGACAAACCTGTATACAAGTGCTAATTACACTAATCATGTCGTGGTGGTCATCTTGGGTGCACTATATGTGAGAAAATAGTGTATTGGTCTGCTGTCCCCGGAATGTACACTCCAGGAATTTCCAAAATAAGACTCATACAACACATTGATACCTAACATAGACTTTAGCATTCTTCTTGTTTAATAGTAAATCTGTTAATCATAACAGAAAATCGGAATCTTTATATAAAAATCTATATCATATGGTGTGGGTGAAGAGCACTTGAAGTAGCATTGTAATATCCTCCCTTCCCTGTTCCATTTGCAAGTGGTGGATAGGAGAATCACTATCTGAAAAACTCCTTATGGGCTCTATTTTCCTTATCATGGTCATTTTCTGGACTGCTGCCCAATTGTTCTGCATGTACATCTACATCTACATTGATACTCTGCAAGCCACCAAATGATGCATGGGGGAGGGCACCTTGTATAACTGCTAGTCATTTCCTTGGAACATATGCTCTCAGAATCTGGCAGTTAGCTGAGTACGGTAAACAGATACTTCACTCTGACACTAACAGATCTGCTTGTTTTAATGGCTAATTCTGTTGCTGGACATTGAATACATACATCTATATATGTACATTTAGGAATGCCATGGTAAGTAGATACTTTGAGATTCTCAGTTCACCTTTTTTTAAGGTTTATTTTGTTGATCAATATTGTATTCTCCACGTATCTCATTAATGCTATACAGTACACAGTATTTCTGGTACAGCAACCACTTCCTTTGATTCCAGCGACATTCCAGGTAGGTACATGAGAAGACAACTGACACCAATCCTCCTAATAAGCACTAATTTGTCAGATGTCTTTATCACTTCTAGGAACAATGTTTATTTGGATGTAATAGTATGAACAACTTTTGAACTTATAGTCTTGGAACTCTGAGAATTAATCATGATCAGCAAATTGATAGTAGATGTTTGGATTGTCACATGTACTTGTCATGTGATTAATAATGTTGATGAATATTAAAGATATACAAGAATATTAGGCAAGCCAACTTACAGTGTACATCTGGTGCCAGGATTATTTCCTCCCATCCCTGTTGTAATTGTGAATGGTACATGAGATAACGTAGCATCATTTGAAGTCCTTATGATCTTAGCTTTTTTCATCATCCAATGTATTGGATGATGCAATAATTTCCCCATATATTCTTGAAACATATTTTCTTGAAATTTGGATATTTAATTTTTTATGGTAAATAGATACTTGACTTTGAGACTCTTCGATCTATCTGTTTGATTGTTATTTCTGTTGACCATTCAAATCCTGTATCTATACTCCAGATGCCACCTTTACACTCTATGATGTAGTGTACTTCTGTGTTTCAGTAAACATTTTGTTTTGTTCTGTGTTTAATCAAAAATGGTAAATATGATGGCAAGTGTAAAAGATCTTCCTTATGAGCTTTTAGTTGTCAGATGTTTTGGTCTTTATCACTTTTAGGAGCAAAGTGTGAAATGAAGTAATACTTAGCCTGACAAAACTCAGTACATTTGATCTTGAAATTTTGACAAAAGTTCGTTTTCAGTAAATTGATGATGGATTTTGTGGTTGTTAGATTTACTTGTTCATGGTAATAATATTTATAAAAATTAAATATCTGTGTGTGTATTTGGCAACCAACTCACAGTATAAGTTAGAGTATAGTTCTACTAGCATTAGCTTTTCCTCCAATCCCTGTTCCATTTCCTAATGATGCATGGGAAGTAGTGCTGTCGATTAAACTCCTTCTGAGCTCTAATTCTTTTCAACATTGTAATTATGTGGACCCATGTATTGGATGATGTAATAATATCTGAAACTGTTCACAGAGAGTATCCGTTTGTGATTTGGACAGTTAGTCATTTGTCTTTCGAGACTGACTGATCTTGTTTATGGCTATTTCTCTTAAAGGACATTGAGTAAATATATCTCTACACCACATGCCAGCTTAATGGTCGATGGGAAAGTAATTATGATCAGTGTTTGCTATGGGCTCTTGTTCGTTGAACTTCTCTGCATCACTTATAAGAACAATGTTTAGATAGAAGTAATACTTAACCTGACCAATCTTAGAATGTATGTCCTCAGAATTTTGTCAATGAAACATTGTCATTAAGCTGATAATGGACTTTGGGGCTGTTGGACCTACTTCATATGTGCTTAATATTGCTGATGAACCTTAAAAGATCTACGTCAGTACCAGAAATCCATCTAACAGTGTGTATGTAATTGAGGGTCCTTCTGCTACCATTGTTATTTCCTCCCATCCCTGTTGCATATAGGAATCGTCCATTGTTAACTGGGGTACTTGTAGTACCAATGTCATATTCACTCATCCTTGCTGCATTTGTGAATGGTACATGCAAAGAAATACTGCTCGTAAGCTCTAATTTTTCAGTCATTGTCATTTAGTGGAACCATGTATTGGAGGATGTAATAACTTGCCTAGCTATTCCTGGATTGTATGCTCTTATAATTCAGACAATCAATTGTGTGCGGTTAATACACTGGTGTGCTAAAATTAGGTACAAAATTTAGTTTTACATGATATGTCACAGCTATGTAATATAGCTTGTTCTAACTCAGACCATACATTGAGAGAACTGCTAAAGTATAGTACTGATCTTTATAGAGAGAAATACATAATGAGACCAATAGACGGTACTTTTATTCAAAGACAGTAATTGCAGTGAAATCACCATTATTCATGATATTATCCTGGACATGATTCTTAATAGAATATTTATTCACCCCAAATGACATTAAAAGCTCTGCAATGTCACCCCATGCTGTTCACCAGGTTGGTAAAGGGCTCTTGTTGTGGTACAGAATTCCATTCTCCCATGAGCGTAATTGACAACTGCTGAATGGTCATTGATGAATTTGGACATGCTGCAATATGTCTCCCCAACACATCCCACATGTACTATTTGAAATGGAGTCGTGGCCTAATGAACTGCAGAAAAAGGCACACTGGGAAATAACACAGTGTTGCAGTTACCATGATTGGTGAGGTTACCATGTCCAATGAGTTGGAGGTCAGTATACTCATGCAACAAAATACATTCCCACAACATTACTCATAGAACAGTAAAATGATCGTATTTGTCAATGATAATGGGTGCATTATACATTCCAACCTCTCACGATATGAGGGTACATCACTTCTTTGAAAACTTTATACTCACTGGTCAGCATCAATGGGGCACTTTACTCCTTTCCCACATGTGTATTTTCAGGGGTGCACATGGCCCTGATTTCATTCTTGTGGATGAGGTTGCATGACTCCATCAAATAGTGTAGCTGGACGAGCTCTTGGAATGATAGGATATTCAGCAAATGGACTAGCCTACTCAATCCAACAACTTAATCCTATCTACCTCATGTGGGATGCATTGGTGAATATGAATTGCAGTGCATCCACATGCACCAGTGACCATCCACAAGTTGTCAGGTACATTGGAGAAGGTCTGGAACATTCTACCACAAAAACTCCTTAGAGTTAGTTTCATGTCATCTTGTACTACAGATGATCAAAGGACTAAGTAAACCTTCTGGCTAGCATGCGAGAATACTGAAATTGCTGTCTGTGGTGAATACACACCATATTAAGAACCATGTCTCAGACTTTTTTAATGTTGAACACATCAGCATGAATAACAAAACCTTCATTGTAATTATTGTCTTTGAATAAAGGTATCATTTCTGTTTGTCCCATTGTGATTTTCTATCAGTTACTTTCCATACTATACTAGAGCAATTCTATCTATGTATGGTCCAGTTCCATTGAGCTATGGTATTTGTCCATGATGCATCATGCAAAAGTTAGTTTCATCCTATGTTTTTCTAACCAGTATTGATAATTTAATTTGAGACTGACTGATCTTACTGACCATTATTTCTGTAAAGGACATTGAAAACATACATATATAATTCACATTCTAGCATGAAGCTGTGTTGTAGAGAGAATTTCCGGTAACACATACATCTTTTATTTCAAATAGGAAGATGGTAAATGGGAAGACAGTTGATGACAGTACTCCTCATACTCTATGAGCAACATGCAAAAGAAAGGATCATTTGCACAAATGTTCTTGTTATGTATGGCCTCAGAATAATGTTAGTGAACAGAGCCAGTTTAATTGAGAGTGGACATTGAGGTTATGAGAGTGTCTTGTTCATGTTTAATAATGTTGATGACCACTAGAATGTAATTTCTCTGAATGTAGTAAGTGTATCATATTCATTTAATTGCTAATAGGCTCAGAGGTTGTCAGATCTACCTGCTTCATGTTTAACAAAGTTGATCAAAAGAAAGGATCTACATGGGTGCTTTGCAAACTGCCTTTATTATGCGGTAGGTTGTATTTTTTGCAACATTCCTCTCATCCCTGTTGTGTTTGTGAATGGTGTGTGGAAAGAACCACTGTCGAGCTGAATTAATTTGTTGAATTGTTAATCATTTGTCTCATAACATACATACACTAATTATTTGATTAGTATACTGGAGACACATCAAAATATTGTTAACACAATTTAACTGATACAAAGCTACAGTTGAAAAGAAATATTTCTGTTTAAAAAGTAATGCAACTATTTTGTGAAAAGATACCTCCACATATTCAGATAACAAGACAGTTTATAAACCACATCCTGCACAGATATTCAGCTCATTATTCACATATCTTGAACCGAGCAGTACCATCACTGAAACAGAGCACCGTGTAGGTTTCTTTTCAATGAATCTAGATTCATACTCAAAATGTTCTTGGCTTTTAATTAGTTATATTTTCATTCCCATGTAGTGGGGAGTCTGAGCATATAAGTTGAATGACGAATGGGAGCATAAACTTTATTTCTTGTATTATAAATGTGATCAAAGCAGTTGCCTTTCCAGGGTTCTAAATTGGTACACAAAAAACAATAATATCATATTTATATGGGGAGAGTACTGTTAATAATTTCAGAATTTTCAATGATGGGTGACATGATTTCCTTTTGACTTTTTCATCAGATTCACTGCATTGACCTAATTATTGGTGGATGTAACAATATGCCAAACCATTCGTGGAATGTATGCTGCCAGAAGTCATTGTTTACTGTAAGTGGTTAAAGAACATTGCAAAAACATATCTGTCCTCCATATACAATGTTATTACTGTGCATTGGAGAATACATTTTGTTCCACAATCTTGTCCATTCTTTCCACATTCAAACACTAATGGTATATTGTCAGAGTACTGTTGATAGTCCTTTTAAGAGCTCTAACTTGTCAGAAGTACTTCTTTTTACCATGGCTTGGAAGAATGTGCTGGCAGAATTGATAATTTCATTAATGCATTTTTTAATGTGTGCTCTTGGGATTCTGAGAGTATATCATGCACAATAAATTCACAATGGACTGTGGGGTTGTATCATTTACTTACCCTATGGTTGTTAACATTGATGAACATAAATAATCTCCAAGAGTAGACCACAAAGCATCTACAATGTGTACAACAGAGCATTTCTTGTACCACTATAATCTCTTCTCACCCCTGTTGCGTTTTTTAATGGTGCATGTGAAGAACCAGTGTGGATTCACCTCTGTATAACATTTAAATCTTTTTTATGATGCAAATTTTTTGGACACGCATGATAGAGGATGTAATATTGCGCACAGCTATTCCTGGAATGTATGCTCCTATAATTTAGGTAGTTGGTGCTGTACAGTAAATAGATACTCACCTTTGAAATCATCTAATCTTCTTGTTTTTGGTTATTTGTGTTAAAGAAGGTCTCCATGTTTATGGATTCTTGTGGTAAAGAATATTGAAACCATACATTTATACACAACATGCCCACATAATGCTGTTTGGTGGAGAGAACTGATGGTACCACAACCATTTGTGTTTATACAAGATAAAATCACGAATGCTACATGCCAAATGTAGCAATGTGTATGAGGAAGTAATATTTACCCTGCCCAATCTTGGAATGCATGTTCTCATAATCTTGTCAATAATTCATGTTCATTTAACTGAGAATGGATTTTGAGGTTGTCAGGTATACTTGCTTGATGTTTAACAGTGTTGACAAACCTTAGAGATCTACATGGGTATTCAGCAAATCATCTCACAATGTGTAGTAGAAGGTACGTCTGGCAACACTACACTTTTTCCCCATCCCTGTTCCATTTATGAATGGTGTGAAGTACTACTACATATTTAAATCTGCATCCGCTTTGATTGTTTCATCATGGTAACTCTGTGGACCCAAAAATTGGAGAATTTAATAATTTGCTCAACTGTTGTTGGATTATATTCCCTTGTAATTTGAACTGTTAGTCATGTACAGTAAGCAGATACTCAACTTTGAGACTGTCTGACCTCCTTGTTTAAGGGTACTTCAGGTGAAAAAACATTTAAAACACACACACACACACACACACACACACACACACACACACACACATAAAATTTTTCTTGGTGGATGAAAATTCACTCAAACGAAGAATTTATAGCTAGAGTTGACAACTATTTGGCAGGCCTGTGGGATCAAGGCACAGGAACTTTGTTGGACCAAGTGCATTAATCTACAAGGAGACTATATTGAAAAATATAAAAAAAAATGTTCCTGTGATGTAAGTCCTTTTTTCTGTTCTGGTCATAGAACTTTTCAAACCACCCTCATAATAGTTAGCCCAACCTGTGTTGGAATGTATGTTCTCAGAATTTTATCTGTAAATCATTTTCATTTAATTGAAAGTGGACTTTGAGTTGGTCATATCTACTTCATTTGTGGTTAATAATGTTGATGAAAATTAGAGAGCTGCATGTGTACTGAAGAAACCGTCTTAGAGTGAGTGACAGGGGGTCCTTTTGATATCACTATCATTTCCTCCCATCCTTGACATTTACAAATGGTGCTTGGAAAGAACCATAAAAACTAAACTCCATCTGAACAGTCCTAGAAGGCCATTTTTTATAAAAATCCTTTTGAGCTATGTTTTGTTCATCATGATACTTTCATGGTGGCATGTACTGGACAATGTACCTATTTACCCTAACTTCCTCGGAAGGTATGCTCTCATAATCTGGACAGTGAGTTATACAAGGTAAATAGGTACTTGGCTTTGAGCATGTCAGAGCTCTTAGTTTATAGGTACTTTTGTTAAAGAACTTTGAGGACATATGTTTATATTCCATATACCAGCTTCATGCTGTACAGTGGAGAGGTCTTCTGCTTCTACAGTCATTTATGTTTATTCCAGGTAAAATCGCAAATAATACACAGGAAAAGTACAGTTCACAGTCATTCTTATGGGCTCTAAGTTGTCACATTTTCTCCTTGCTATAAGTTATAAGAGCAATTCATTGGGGGAAGTAATAACTAGCCAGCCAAACCTTGGAAAATATGTTCTCAGAATTTTGCAGTGAGTCATATCGGCTTCTTACATCAAAGGAGATTGGAATCATAAATGTATACTCCACAAGCCAGCTCAATACTGTGTGATAAGAGAGTATTTCTGTTTCATTTCCCAGTCTGTTCCATTTCAAATCCACCACGAATGGTAAATAGTGTCAACTTGTTGATGATGCTCATTATGAGCTCCAATTTTTCAGATGCTTTAATTTTTATAACTTTTAGGAGCGAATGCTATGAAGAAGAAATAGTTTTCCTGACCAGTCTTGGATTGTAGGTTCTCTGAATTTTGACAGGAAATGGTTTCTGGTATATGGATAATGAGTAGTCACCAGAATTACTTGTTGCTTATGGACGTCAAAGATCAACATTACTCAGCAAACCCTCTTCACAGTATGTCATGGAGAGTGCTTCTGTAGCCACTATTTTATTCCCATCCTTTTGCATCTGCATAGGGTGTACATGAAGGAAAACTGTTTAATTAAACTCTTTATGTGCTCTGATTGTTACATCATGGTCATTTAATAGGCCAATGTATTGGAGGATGTAATAATTTGCCAAGTGCTCTTGGAGAATATGTTCTAATGATTTTGACAGTCATGTATGCAATCAAATACTTGACTTTGAGACTGTGTGATATAATTGTTATAGTTACTTCTGTTAAGGAAATTCAAAAACATTTGTCTATATTTCACTTAATGCTGTGCAGTGGGGAGAAGCCTGGGTCCAACATCCATTTCCATTTATTCCAGATTATATCACAAATGGTGCAAAGGAGGACAACTGTTAACAGTCCTCCTTGTGACCTCTGATTTGTCAGATGCCCTTGTCTGTATGTCTTCTAAGAGCAGTGTGTAGGATGAAGTAATTTTTAGACTGACCAGTCTTGAAATGGATGTTCACAGAATATTGCCAGATATTAATTTTCATTTAATTGTGATGAACTCTGAGATTGTCAAATTTACCTCCTATGTGGATAACAATGTTGATATACATTAGTGACCTACTGGAGTACTTTGAAAATAGCCTCATTACAGTGTGTAAGACAGGGTACTTCTGTCAATACTATTATTACCTCACATATCTAGGGCATGATAATTTCATTGACCCACATATTAGAGACTGCAATAATCTATACAACTATTGCTGGACAGTATGCTCTTGTAGTTTGGGCAGTTAAACATGTACATGGGATGGACAGTTGATACTGAGACAGTATCTCCATCTTTACAGTTACTTTTCTTTAAGAACATGTGATACATGTATCTATACTCCATTATGCAATTATTACTGGAAATTATTTTCTTCTAATTTGCACAGTTACACGTGTACAGGGAATAGATAGTTGACACTGAGATAGTCTCAGCTCCTAGCTTTTGGTTAGTTCTGTTAAAGAACATTGGAAAGATATGGCTATACTCCACGTGCCAGCCCAATGATGTGTACTGGAGAGAACTTCTGTTTCTATGACTGTCATCTTTTACTGCAGATAAAATTGCAAAAAGTACATATAATAACAGCAGTCCCTGTGGGTTGTAATTTGTCAGATATTCTTGTCTTTACCACTTCTAGATGTAATGTTTTTGGATGAAGTAATGTTATACCAGACAAATTCGTAATGTATGCTCTCAGAATATTGATAGTCAAGTCTGATCAGTTAACTGATTAAACTGATGATGTGGTGAAGACTGCATAGTTCTACATCTATGTGATTACTCTGCTATTTACAATTAAGTGTCTAGCAGAAGGTTCAGTGAAACACCTTCAAGCTGTCTCTACTGTCCTAATCACGAATGGTGCACAGGAAAAATGAGCATTTAAATTTTTCTGTGCGAGCCCTGATCTCTCTTATTTTATCATGATGTTCATTTCTTCCTATGTAGGTAGGTGCCAACAGAATGTTTTCGCATTTGGAGGAGAAAACTGGTGATTGCCGTTTTGTGAGAAGATGCCGTCACAATGAAAAATGCCTTTGTTTTAATGATTGACACTCCAATTCAAGTATCATGTCTGTGGCCCTGTCTCCCCTATTTTGTGATAATACAAAATGACCCACACTTCTTTGAACTTTTCTGATAGCATCCGTCAGTCCAACCTGATGCGGATCCCACAGTGCACAGCAGTACTCCAGAATAGGGTGGACAAGTGTGGTGTAAGCAATCTCTTTAGTAGATCTGTTGCACCTTCTAACTGTTCTGCCAATGAATCAGAGTCTTTGATTTGCTCTCCTCACAAATTGTCAATGTGATTGTTCCAATGTAGGTTACTTGTAATTGTAATCCCTAAGTATTTAGATGAATTTACAGCATTCATATTTGTGTAACTTATCACATAATTAAAATTTAGCGGATTTCTTTTAGTAGTCATGTGAATAATATCACACTTTTCTTTATTCAGGGTTAATTGCCACTTTTTGCACCACATAGGTATCTTATCTAAATTATTTTGCAATTTGTTTTGGTCATCTGATAACTTTACAAGTTGGTAAATGAGAGTGTCATCTACAAATAATGTAAGAGGGACACTTAGATTATCTCCTATGTCATTAATATAGAACAGTAACAATAGAGGACCTATAACACTTCCTTGGGGAATGCCAGATATTACTTCTGTTTTACTCAATGAATTTCCTTCTATTACTACAAACTGTGACCTTTCTGACAGGAAATCGTGAATCCAGTTGCACTGCTGAGGTTATATTCCATAGGCATGCAGTTTGGCCAGAAGATGCTTGTGAAGAATGGAGTTGAAAGCCTTATGGAAATCCAAAAATATTGAATCAATTTGACATCCCCTGTCGATAACACTCACACCTTCATGAGTATAAGCTAGTTGTGTTTCATAAGAATGATGTTTTCTGAATCTGTTCTGACATGTGTCAATAAATCATTTTACTCAAGGTAATTCATAATGTTCGAATACAGTATAAGTCCGAAAATCCTACAGCAAACCGACATTAGTGATATGGGCCCATAATTCAGTGGATTACTCCTATTTCCCTTTATGGGTATTGGTGTGACTTGAGCAATTTTCCAGTCTTTAGGTACAGAACTTTCTGTGAGCAAGTGGTTGTATATAATTGCTAAATATGGGGCTATTGCATCAGCATACTCTGAAAGGAACCTAACTGCTACACTATCTGGACTGGATGCTTTGCCTTTATTAACTGATTTAAGCCGCTTTGCTACACCAGGGATATCTACTTCAACATTTCTCATCTTCACAGTTGTTCTTGATTGGAATTCAGGAATATTTACTTCATCATTTTTGGTGAAGGAGTTTCAGAAAACCATGTTTAATAACTCCTCTTTAGTGGCACTGTCATCTGTGACTTCACCATTGTTATCACACAGCGCAGTGAAGGTACTGACTGCGTCTTGCCACTGACGTGCTTTCTGTGTGACCAGAATGTCTTTGGTTTTTCTGCCAGATTCCGAGACAGAGTTACTTCATGGAATATGAAAACCAGGAATATGTAATAGATGTAGAAGTCTATGCACAGAGGGAAAGGGTGTAAATCTCACTCAGATAGAAATCTTAGAAATTAAGAAACAAATGTGGGTATTCTCATATTTATCTTTCTATGAACAAATTCAGTGCAACTGTTCACCCATTTAAGATAATAGTGCAACCCCTACATAGAAGAATAAAAGAAATTTTCAATCCTGTATGTAGCACTATTCCTCTGTAAGTTTAGCCGTAGTTATTGTTAATCCTGACCTGAAGAATTTTGTAAATCATTGTGTAATTTTGTCAAAACTGTCAACAGAGATAACATTGACAGTTTAAGGCAGGAAACAATAGATCGAAAAGTTACGTTTGTATGTGCCTGATTTTTATCTTTGGAATCAAATATATACTAGAAAACAGGCTTATAACATGAAACCTAAGCTGTACATAATAAAGAAGTTTGTGAATAATGCTAAAAATTATTTTGTTTATTTAATACAATATATAATGTTTCACCAAAAATGCATAATTGAATCAATTAAAATCAACAATGGCCTTTGAGGTTGTCTCACATATTATTTATGTATTATTTAAAGATGAAGATCATTAAAGTTCTACATCTTTCATTTTTTCTTTCTTTCTATTGCTACAGCCTTTATCCCACATTGTGTGCAGGGTAGGCAGGGTTAACTACAGATTTAGCATGGTTAATTGGAATGGTTGGCCAGATGCACTTTCTGCTGCCACCCCATAACTCCCCGGGCCAGGATTAGTGTACCCCAGCTGTCTGCGTCTAGTGTAAACCGTGAAATAGTGTGAATGTGTTTCATATTTCTGCGAGTCGTGTAACTGAGGTGGGACGTGGGGACCAGCCTGGTATTCACTTAGTAGGATGCGGAAAACCACCTAAAAACCACATCCAGTATGGCTGGCACACTGACCATTGTCGTTAATCCGCCGGGTGGATTCGATCTGGGGCCGCCGCACCTACCCGAGTCCAGGAAGCAGCTCGTTAGCACTCTCGGAAACCCTGGTGGGACATTACAGATCTACATGGGTCCTTGCAAACCATAATGCTGAGTTAGCTACCATGTACGTCCGGTACCACTGTTGTTTTCTCCCATCACTGCTGCATGTGTGAATGATGCTAGAGAAGAACCACTCTCCATTAAAATCCTTATGACCTATGGATTTTCATCAAAATAATTATGTGGACTCACATATTGGAGGATGCAGTAATTTGCTCAGTTATTCTCACAATGTCTGTCCTTGTATTTTGGAATTTCAGTTGTGTACAGAAATTAGACACTGAACTTTGAGACTGACTAGTACCCTTATTTATGGTTACCTCTGTTGATGAAACTTCAAAACAATGAAATGCATTTGCAGTTGTGAATATCAACAACCATCAGCTATGTAATGGAATGATGACAGTGAAAAGTTGTGCTGAACCAGGACTTGAGGCTTGATTTCCCATTTACCATACCAAGTCACCCTACCATTAGGCAATCCAAGCACGCTTTGTGGTCAGAAAGAAACATCCATTTCTCATCAACCTTGTGTCTACCTCCTGCATTCACGCATTCATTATGTATATTCTTATACTGGGGAGACATTTTAAATGAAAGTCACTTGCCTAAAATTGTTGGATAAATATGATAATGCAGTGTGGTCATTTTGCCTCAACCAGAATGTATAACACAAACTGTGAACCTAAAGTACCAGAAGACACAAACTGTGAAGTTAAAGTGCCAGAAGGATTCCAGTAATACTTGAAAAACATCCAAAGTACACGTCATACTGCTGGAAAACGTATCTAAACATACAGTGAATCCAAACATACAAAATCTAAATCTGTTTCAGAAATGCTGAAGCTTCCTTCAGGAAACAGAGTCTGGAATTTACATTTAGTCTACAAACATAAAACTGTTTAGGAATGCAAAACAGATAATGCAACCCAATTTGGATCACTAATAACAATAAGCTCAAACTACCTGCAAGGTCAAAGCACATTAGTAGAACCTGACTGTTGTAAAAGAAAGGTCAACAAACCATTTAACAATGATATGGAAATGACAGAAAATAATGAGACAGTTCTGCTTGCTAACAGTCAATGCAGAGGGATTGCAGGAATGCTTAGCTACCATCAGAAGTAAATATTATCAGTATTATGAAACTTGGAATTGAACTGCAGGAAACCTTGAAGGACTACAGAAACAAGAGTTGTGTGTCACAAAATCAATGTCTCATGATTCTAGGTGGTGCAAACGACATGTACAAAAATGAATATAAGCGTAGCTCTGGGATATATTTTAACTAAAATAGATGTTCAAAGGGCAATTGTGATAGGTATGCCATGCAAGTTAGATCTTGTGGAATCTTCTGTTATAAATGAAGAGATCTAAAATGCCAACATGACCTACAGACATATTTGCCAGTCCAGTCCAAATGCTTTTTTTCTCAGCATAGATGATTTGGAAAGAAATCATTTTACAGCATATGACATGCATCTGAATAGAAGGGGCAGATCATTACTCAGCCACAGAATTAAAGTGTTTTCGGGAAGTTTTCATTATAGAAATGAGAGCTGTGACACTGTTGCACTGCAATCAGAAAGAAAGATATGTAAATCATTGTACACAGTCAAGACAGAGCTGCCAAATCCTTCTTTACCAGATGATGCCGAGGATGAGGATGCTGTCACTGCATGCCAATCTGTATGTTTAAAAGTATTTCATGAAAGTATACAATCCATAAATAATAAAGTGCAGCAACTAGAATTAGAAGTGCAAACACCAGGCTGTACCATTGTATTTATCACTGAACACTGGTATAAGGAAAATGAAACTCTATATTTTCCAGTAACATCATATGACCTGGCCTGTTCCTGTAGTAGAATTTCCATGAAAGGAGGGGGTTCCTGTATTAATGTGAAGAAAGCTGTACATTCAAAATTAGAAAAGACCATCTAGCATTAAGTAAAGACAAATGTTTTGAAATATCATTGACTAAATTAACAGTAAACAGCATTCCAGAAAAAATTATTGTATTTTGTTTGTATAACTGTCCTAGTGGTAATACGGATAATTTTTTGTCAAAAGTCAGAGCTTAGACAGGGTATATAGTCCAAAAATGAACATTCTCACATTTGGGAGTTGTAATATCAACAAAATAAAATCAGACGATGTTTGTAGTACATAGTTGAATAACCTCTGCATCCATGGCATAACAACACTCATAAACTGTCCAACGAGAGTAACCAAACAATCTTCCTCAATAACAGACAATGTAGCAACAGACATAGAAAGCAAGCACTGTCAGTTACTTGTTCAAAATCTAGGAATATCAGATCTTTTAGGTCAGATTCGGAAAGAAAGTATTTGTGTAGGAAAGTCTGCTAATTGACTGAATAAAAAATGTTCTTTTCAGAAGCAAACCTATGTCCGTTATCATCCGAGCTACAACGCAAAGAGTAAGTGAAAGTGTATGTTGAAACAAATGTAAACAAAATGTTTAATTAGCTCATGACAATTTTTAAACTAATATTTGAGGAATCATTCCCCAAATCACAGAATTCCACTGAAACTAGAAAAAAAAGTGTGTGACAAGAGATATCAAAAAGTCCTCTGATTCTCTAAGGTCTCTCACATCCATCAAAAACAGCTGTACTGATACAGCTTTTTCAGAATTTTACAAAAATTACAGGAGAACTTACAGGAAGTTATTGCTATCTGCAACTTACAAACAGTAAAACATTACTGAAGGCAAATAACAAAAGCAAAGCAATCTGGTACATAAACAAACAGGAGACACCAAATGTTGAACAGAAACACTTGGAAACTCAGATTAGAAGCAAAGATGTTCAAATCAGCAACCCAAAGGAAGTAGCACTCTTTGTGAATGAATACAAATGCCATTACTATGAAATTGCAAGAGAAATTTCCAGATACATATGTTCTACACCACCAGAACTAGCCACCACATTCATTGGTGCTCTTTCCAACTACAGAGAAAGATGTTGCACAGGTAACACACCAATGAAACAATAAAAAATGCAGGGGTTCAATGAGATTCATGTCAGCGTCCCTAAAAAATTTATAAACAACATAAAACCCCATTAACAATAATATTAATATTTCAGATCTGGCAGCTTTCCTGTATACCTGGAAAAAGCAAAAGTACTACCAATAGAATAAAATGGTGATGCAGAAAAAGCAGAAAACCACAGACCAATTTTTTTTGTTACCTTGTTTTCCCATTGCAATAGAAAGAATATAGGAAAACAGGCTAATGGAGTACTAAAATAAATACAACACTCTCTGCAATGAACAATTCATTTTCATGTCCAGAAGAGGCACATGGTCAGCTAAAACACTGTTTACTAAAATAGTACACAATGTATCAGACAAAGGCAAGAATAAAATAGTACCTGAAGCATTAGAGATGTGCAAGAATGCAACATGCATTTTTTTTATCTATTGAAGGCATTTCACACAGTTGACCATAGAATTTTATTACACAAATTAGAACTATTAGGAATAAGGCTATGGCAAAGAAGTGGTTTAAGTCATACTTGGAAAAGTGGGTGCAAGATGTTAAAGTCTCACATATTTGTAAAAGACTAGTAGTAAAACATTTATCAGATAAAAAATATATTAACTTACACTGGTCAGACAGAATATGATGAGCACTGTCCTACTATCGATATAAATCCATCCACATGATAGCAGCGTCACCTAGTGAACAATGACTGGTAATAAGACACACCCATTGTGCTTGTAGTAACAGTGAGAATGCTGTCTGTATGTAGAAAGGGAAAGGCATGCAATCTATCTGAGTGTGAGTGAGGGCAGATTCTGATGGCCTAGAAGCCTGGCACAAGCATTTCGGAAACTGCATGAGTTGTTGAGTTTTTGAGGAGTGTTGTGGTAAGTGTCCTCGACACATGACGAAACCAAGGTAAAACCGTGTCCAGACATTGTAGGGTTTGGTGGCCACCCCTCATTACAAATGTTGGATGTCATGGGCTGGGCAAACTGGTTAAGCAGACAAGTGGCTGGGCAGGGTACATGTGTGTCTGAACATGCAGTGCACCAAACACTCCTAATGATTGGCCTCGACAGCTGATGACCTATGCATGTGCCAGTGTTGATACCGTGACATTGGCAGCTACTACTGAAATGTGCAAGTGACCATCAGCACTGGACTTAGGCACACTAGCAGAGCATTGCATGGTCTCATGAATCCTGATGCCTTCTCCATCATACCAATTAGTGGGTGCGAATTCATTATCTTGTAGGGGAACAGCACATGTACTGTGGGATGTAGACAATCTGGCAGCAGCTCTGTTATGCTCTGGGGAACATTCATGTGGACCTCCAAGGGTCTAGTGGAGCATATGTAAAGCACCAGTTTAGCCAACAAGTGTCATACACTGGTTGCAGACCACATACACTCATTCATGAAGGTCATGTTTCCTGATGACAGTGACATTTTTCAACAAGATAATGCACTGTTTCACAAGGCCTGGAGTGGTATGGAGTGGTTCAAGGAAAACAGCAGTGACTTCCAGTTAATGTGCTGGCCCCCAACTCACCAGATCTGAACCAAATGAAACAGATCTGGCATGTGACTGAACGTGGTATCAGAGCTCATCACTTCCCTCCTGTAATTAGGGTACTGATGTGTTCAGAGAGTCGTTTTTCCTCTGTGCAATCTGTGGGTGGAGCAGAGGGGGGGAAATATGACTTTGGCGTGAATAGTACCCTCCGCCACACACCACTTGGTGGTTAATGGAGTATATATGTAGATGTAGACTTGTGTGTCAAATGTGGTGCCAACCCCCTCCAGTGACCTACTGAGACCTCATTGCTTCAATGCCACAATTCGTCTCTACTGTTATCTGTGCCAAAGGGGACATATCAGCTGTTACATATGTGATCATATCTTCCTGGTTGATCTATGTATCACCCAGGGAGGTGCACTCAGCCCAATCCTCCTCCTTATAAATCTAAATGATTCCCACAAGCTGTCAGGTAAGAGAAAAAAGATTGTTTGTTGATGACAGCATCATAGCGATCACCGACAGAAATTCAACACAGTTAACATAAAAATCCAATGAAGCTCGCAGAGACATTCACAACTGGTCACTAAAAATTAGAGTTATGTTGCGAGTTTGGTAGTGAAGCCCAGGACTCCAGATGGCCAAGCTGAAGCCGGGACCCACTGCGCCATATTTTGTCAGAAGGCTGAGCAAGTTCAAGAACATTGAGGGGCAGTTCAGAGTGATACAGCAGTATTGGGAATCATTTCTTTATTCAGCTAATTTACAGTATTACATGGGTGCAGCGTAGTGTCGGCATGCCACCCACATCTCTGTTCCACGAGTCCAGCCGGCTCAGCAACTCCTGCTATACCGATGCTGCTACTGTTGTCATCAAGGCCACTCAACTGGAAGTCAGCAGTGCTCTGCCCGATCTCCGACCGCCAAGGCATCATGTCTTGCACCAGCCACACTCTGTCTGGTCGCCGTCCACCAAGGCGTCATGTCTTGCACCGTGTAGCTGCCCGCTATTCCGGATACTGCTACAGTCCCTGGCCCTCACCACCCTCCGCCCCCATTTGGCCTGCTCTGTCTAACCATGGGACAAAGGGGGATGTACTAGTCACCCATGGCTCTCGGGCCACTGCTGCTCCCAGAACAGGACCAGTCTCAAACCCGCACCCCCTGGATGCAGTGCTGCAACTTGCCACTAGTGGTGCTTGCCAGATGGCAACACCCCCTGCCATCCCTAGCGCTGTTGTGCCTCCCACAGTGTATGCCTCTCCCAGACCCCAGTATGCCACATGGGAAGCGAATGTGGAACGTAGATGGGAGAGGAACCGAGCCCCTCCTGGATGCTGTAGACCGCTGTAATTGCTCTCTTTCAGGCAGTCAAAGCAATCTCCAAGTTCCACACTGCCTTTCCGTCCAGCCCCTCTGTTGTGTCCCTGAAGGTGGAATATAGCCTGAACAAGTACATAGAAACAAAGAACAAGCTTATGTAGAATACCTATAATATTGCTGCCAGACTCCCCCCTATAAGTGTAGACCAGCATAGGTCTGTCCTGACACTCGACTGACTTGCCACGCACTCTCTAGCTAAAATTCCCGGTCTATTTATGCTGGTTTTCCCCTAGCTTCTAATGTAGTGCCAGAGAGAGAAAGAGATTATGGCAGGGATAAATTGCCACACACCCGCCACTTACAAATTGGCAGCCAGGCTCTGGCCCAGTGCCCCGCCTCATACATCGCAATAACTAAAAGCAACGCTGCGTTTTCCTGCCTCATTGTTGTTGCACACAAAAAAAACCATGCGTGCAATACCGCCATCACAGCTCTGTGCCCGCGAGTGACATTTTTACGTTGCCTGGACTGGTGGCTGTTGACTATTACCACACTCTGTCAGCAGCACCAGATTTCATCACCCAACCACACCTTCATTGAATTTTGATAAAATTTTAATTTCCCTCGACTAGGTCTGACACTAGGGCAACAGTTACTTTAAAAGTGAAAAAGACAAACTGTATAAACTTCTCACTAAATTAAAAACCCAGTGATACTAAATTGAAAGTAAGTAATAATTTATGATATTGTGTAACTGATACCAAATTCTTGGGGATGAATGTAGACTGTTAGTTAAAATGAACAGAACATATGGGAACTTTAGCAAAGAGGTTACCCTAAGCATGTTATACCCTGCAAATCTTTGCACCATTGTCCATATCTCAAGACTCAAAAGACCTACTTTGGATATATATATATATATATATATTCAATCCTCAGAAATGGGATAATGTTTTGAGGAATAAAGGAAGTGTTGGGAACATACATACTAGTTTCAATATGCAAATAAGTGCTAAACAAATAGTAACAAATAGTTGAAACAGGGCACACTGTAAAGATTCATTCAAAAAGCTAGAAATTCTGACTGTTCCATGTGATTACATCTCTCACAACATAATTTATATAAGAAAATATTTTTATTTGACCAGCAAAAACAGCACAATACATAACCCTGGAAACAAATCCCGTCACAGTTACATCTAAGCTGAAGAAGTCAAAGTCTCAAAATAGTGGATTATACCATGGAAAAAAATTTATGATAGACTGCCACAAGAAATAAAAGACGTGAATGGTTTCCACACCTGTAGCCAATGGCTAAAAAATATTTAACAAATGATAGCAATTACACTCTGAATAAATATTAAAAATAACTATAGATAGTAACTTAATGTTCGTTGACATTGTACTGTCTAACAATTTATAACATGCTTAGAAAAGTAGTAGTAAGTATTAGAGCTATAACTACTGTAAGAGGCATTTTTATTTTAATAAGAAATATTGCACAAACATTTGATGGCAACCATACAGTTAATATCATTGCACTGATGATCCAGTCAATCAATTAGTCAGTCAGTCAGTCAACCACTGTCATTTCCTGGCATCCCTGTTGCAGTTTTGAATGGCACATGGTGTGATACATTGTTAATTAAACTTCACATGAGCTCTGCGTTTATAATAATGGTGATTTCTTTGATCCACCTGAAAAGTCACTCTGCTTACCAGATGGTGATGTAACTGTAAATCCCAGACCATGAGGCACTGGTATCAAGGCAGATGGCATGTCTGGAGATTTTGCACTCTTTGCTTTTTGATTTAGTTTTTTTGGTTTATCCTAAAAGTAAAAGCAGATACACTTATTCAATTGAAGTAATTCAAGTACTTATTCTAATAAATTTAAAATCACTAAGAAAGAGATGTATTAAGTTCATGAGAATGAAAGTCATTAACTTACCCTTTAATCTGTCATGCAGAAAAACACTAGGGACTATGATCTCTTCTTCTACTGTCTTTCACTCCATCTCCAAACACTTTCAATACTCATTTTGTAGCATAAATATGGTGCAACTCTACCACAAATGTAGTCATACTGACTTGCAGGCTGCTACAACCTAGAAGCAAGGTCAGCTCAACCACACCTCTGTCTCCTACAGAGTATCCACAAAGGTACCAGTCATGACTGTACCTCTAGTGTCATTTTTAAGGTTGTAAACAAAACTCAAATGCTTAGAAGTATCATTTCATTGTTGTTAACCACATTTATAGGATATCATATATTTCACATACTTAACTGCTGTGGAAATAATTATTCTTTGTGATAATACAATTAAAAATTACATATATTTGAGTGGCTTATGTACCTATTAGGCTATTATCTCAATGTTGAGGTTGTGAAAAAACATGATCTGACTGAACTAAATGAGTTACATTTTTTAATTCAGTTTGCACTAGTTATAGAAGATCAACAAAAATACCCATGCCCTCAGAAGAAATGATTTGAACTGAAGACCAGCATAATGAGCTTTGAGGTTACTAGATCTACTTGCTTCATGTTTAACAATGTTGATGAACATTAAAAATCGAAGTGTGTCAACATCATATCCTCCCATACATGTTGCATTTGTAGAAAGTAATAGTTAATTTGTAAGTAATGTTTAGCCTGCCCAATCTTGAAATCTATGTTCTCAGAATTTTGTCAGTCATTCATTATCATTTAACTGATCATAAATTAGAGGGAAATTCTGTCAACATTACCATCCTATTCTTGTTGTGTCTGCAAATAGTTTATTGGAAGAACCACAGTTGAATAAACTCACCTTGAGCTATGATCACTTCATTATGGTAATAACTTCATTGACTTACATATTGTACGATGTAATAATTTTCCCAAATATTTTCAAATGTATGCTCTCATAATCTGAACACTTAGCCATGTAAATATTTACTTCTGTTAAAGAACATTGAAAACATATACATATATTTCACATGTCAGCCTAACACTGTGCAGATAATGGGCTTGGAGGTTATCAGATCTATTTGCTTCATGGTTAATAATTATGATGAACTTTACAGAGCTACAGGGTTGCCCTGCACACCACCTTACATTTTGTAGTGAAAGGTATTTCTGGTACCACCATCAGTTCCTGTGATTCCTGTTCCATCTGCGAATAGTGCATTGGAAGAACCTCTATTGATTAAACTCCTTACAAGTTCTAATTTTTTGATTGTGGTCATCTGGAGGACCCACATTCTGGAGCATGTAATATTTTGCAAAGGAATTCTAGGAATTTAAGCTCTCATAGTTTGAACACTTAGTCATGCATGGTAAATACACTGGTGTGCAGAAGTTAATTTCACATGATATGCCACAGCAAAGTAACGTGGCTCATTGTTACTGTAACCTTATGTATAGAGAAGTGCTACAATGTAATACTGATATTAATTAATGGAAATATGAAATGAGAAGCACAGAAATGACACTTTTATACAAAGGCAATAATTATACTCAAGGCACAATTGTTCTTCATGTTCCCTTGCACTTTGCAAATGGTTGGTCATGGTTCTTAATAGTACATAAGCGGCTGTAATGAGATGGGGTGTTTGTGAGCCGGGGGGGGGGGGGGGGGGCGGGGCAAAATGTATGCCAAGCCTCATGGGTGCCCTTGTGTCTTAAGGGATTGTGATTGTGTTCCCCAGGGTTCTTAGTTCGCAAATGTCAGACTGCTATTGTAAAATAAATTTTGTATAGTATAATAAATAAAAGAACCTTACCCCAGCACCAGCATAGCCATTTAACTCTTACTTTGCATTTTAATTTTTCACTTTTGTGGTTCTCACATGTCAGCAACATACAATTCTATTTCATGTTTAATGTCAAATGCACAATATTTTCTTTAGACATCATGGACTAAATCCACCTTGGGATAGGGTCAAAAATGTGCTTCCCTTAAATGCTGTTGCAAATCCTGCCATAACATATCACCAACAAATGAACATGACAACAGCCATGAAACATAATTATAATTTGGTAGATTTGCCCACATTGTTCAAACATAACGGATTTCTCAATCCATCACATGGTGATTTTACTTAAAACATACAGAAAACATTTTGCATTTGAGAGCAAGCACAAAATAAAATATCTCTATTTATATAATTGTCCTAGAACAACTGTAAAGATGAATAAACGAAGTGATGCAATAGAGGTACATTGGGCACACTGATGCTCAGAAGTAGAGAGGTCTGTAGGATAGCCAACTGACGTGATACGTGATGTGTCATTGTTTCTCAGTCAAAGAGGTTAGGGTTTCAGATCATCATCTCACAAAATTGAAGATCCAAATAATGAAAATTTCCTTGGAATATTAAAACTCTTGATTCACCTTGATCCAGTTCTTACAAAGCACCTTAGCGAGGTCAGACAAGACCAAGGAGCTGGAATATGTTTACAAGGCATTATCTGTCAAGTGATACTCAGAATACATGTCTATCTGTGCCCATTATGTCAGGACTGCCAACTTGAAATAGAGCAAAAATGAAAAGCGTTATACCATTACTGTTGATGGAACTCCTGATTCAAATTATGTTGAAGAGACAACAATCATCCTGTGCTATATTTGCTTCAATGAATAAACTGAAGAATATAAAATAAATGAATGGTTTCTGGAATTCAATGAGTGAAATCAAATGCCTGGAGATGCTAGTCCATGTTTAATTTGATCAATACTCATGAAATACTGAATCACAATCAGTGGCTACCATGGGCAAGGTTATGATAAGGTTATGTGAAGCATAGATGAAGGGCAACAGGCAGTTTCCCATTCCTAGATTTCTAGAAAGTGTTTGACATGTTGTCCCACTGTAGACTGTTAACAAAGCATACAGAATAGTTTCTCACATATGTGACTGGCCTGAAGAATTCTGAAGTAATAGAGCTTACTCAAAATTTGTAGTTGGTATGATGAATGACAACTTGCTGTAAATGTACAAAAATGTAAGTTATTTCAGGTTAACAGGTAAAATGATCCTGCAGTGTTTGAATACAGTGTTAGTTGTGTACTTTTTCCCCAGTCATGTCTATTAAATATCTATGCATAATATAGTAAAGCAATATAAAATGGCATGAACACATACGAATGGTAGCAGGGAAGGCAAATTGTTAACTTTGGTTTATTGGAAGAAGCATAGGAAAGTGTGGTTCTTCTATAAAGGAGACCATCTACAGAACACTAGTCAACCCATTCTTTAGTATGACCTCAGTGCTTCAGATCCCCACCAGGTTGGGTTAAAGGAAGACATCATAGAAGTTCAGAGTGGAGCCGCTAGATTTGTTAAAAGTGGGTTTGATCGAAATGCAACTATTATATAATACCTTGTGAACTGAAGTGGAAATCCCTGGTGGGAAAATGATGTTCTTTTCAAAAAACACTGCTGAGAAATTTGGAGAACTGGCATTTGAAACTGAATGCAGAACAAGTCTACTGCCAGTTAAAAACATTCCACATCAGGTCCACAAAGATGAGAGAAATTAAGTCTCTTATGGAGGCAAATAGATAGTTTTTTTGGCTCTGTTCAGAGTGGAACAGGAAAGGAAATTAGTGATAGTGGTACAAGGTACGCTTTGCTGCACACCATTCAGCAACTTGTAATGTATGAATGTAGTCAGAGATGTTGAGAGGGTCTAGTAAAGGAGTGCAGACATATTTCCTTCAGTTGAATCCTTTTGGAAAACTTTCTCTGTGTGCCTGTCATAGCCTAATGTGTAATTCAACTTCCTTACAACCTGCTCAGTTGCAGTCCACAGATGTAGGATATCCCGAAACAGTGTGGTAGAAATTCTTTTTGTACCGTGTCTGAAACCTTTTAGAATGCATGTCTGTTACCTTTTGGTGTGATGGGTTAATGCTGCAATGCCAATTGTGGTTAACTTGGATAAGATTGTCATTGCTGTTGAAACTTTTGGTAAGTTTAATTTGTCTCCTGAAACATATTCTGTTTTAAAGTGAGGTCTTTCAAGTGGTTAATCACAGCATCAGTTTGGTAAGATGTGTTGGTACCAATAGACTACAGAAGCAAATTATCACAAACTCAAAATACTATTACTGATGTTGAGGTAAGACACTCTGAGTGCTTATTAAATGACTTAAAATATCTACATGAAAACTGGAAAACTATTCTCCCTGAATCAAAAGTTGTTACCAGCACAATGAATATAGAATTTCCAGAGCTGTGCTGTAAGAACAGGAAATCATTTCATGGTGAAACCAGGAGTGAAGTGACATATGTGAATTCAGGAGACTTGTTCAAGATAAATGTTTTTCACATCATTGAAAACCTGACGAGAAACAGTGAAGATTATATGTGCAACATTTGGGTTTTTATGGATATACTCAAAGATGATTGATGATCAGGTTCCTGGGTCATTGAAGTTATTTATCAATGAATACCTTAGTGGTGTCACAATAGATTTAAAAGATGAAATTAAATATTTGAAAACAATTCATACTTTGAAGTGGGATTACATTACTTTACAGTCTTTTGATTTCTAGAATAATATGCATGATCTTAAAATTTTAAGCTTATTTTCCAATATATCCACAGCTATGATCATCTTTTACAATTTTCCAATGACTATAGCTGAAGCAGAATTGTCATTCAGCACCCTGGCTTACATTAAAATTTGTCTGAGATCAACTATGTGTTCCATGGCAGTTTTCCCCAAGACTGTAATGCAACTTGTTACATGATATTATATGATGATACCTTCATTAAATGTAGTTTCATTCTTACAGTGCACCATAATTGCAAACGGTATTTGCTGCTACCAGTGACTGCCCAGCTAATAGCTTATTTTCTTTGCTCCTTATATTGCAATATGGATATGATATTTTTTTTTGTAGACGTGAAACAAGCTGGCTGGGATGAGATAAGAGTTTACTTAAAGGAACAGGAAGCAGCATCATATACATGATAGAACTGAAGGCTAAGTTTCAGCACAGATAGGTGTGAGTTGAATTCTTGTTGCCTGCCCTCATTCTCCATGAGGTCGACAGGACCAGCTATTTGCTAAGAAATGGAGTTGTTCATGTGTGTGAAAAATCTTTTTATAAAGATAAAAATCTAAGCCAGGGGTAGGCTTTGAGAGACACTTCAGTGTGAGAAACACTGTTTGCCTCAGCAGCCACACTGTGGAAGAATGTTCCATTTAAACACATGGAAAAGGTGTCCCCATTGGTTCATAATGTTATTTTCTTTAGAGCACAAGCTTTTTTGTGCATGATTGTGTGTAAGACCACTTATTTCTCAGCTTCAGATTTGTACCATGGTGTGGGAGATGTTTCTATTTCCAGTAAGTTGTTAATGGATTTTGTGGGCATATATTTATTTATTTGATAATAATAATGCTTCTAAACATTAAAGATGAACATGGATAATGAGGACACCATGCTAACATGTGTAATATAGGGTACTTCAAGTACCACTATCCTTTCCTCCCATCCCTGTTACATTTGTGAATAATGTATGGGAAGTAACACAGTCAGTTAAACTGCTTATCAGCCCTGATTTTTGCATCATGGGAATTTCATGGACCCATGTACTGAAGGTTATAATAATTTGCCCAGTCTTTCTTGGAAGGTATGCTATAAGAACTCAGACACTTAGTCATGTACAGTTCACTGATAAATGACTTTAGGTTGTCTGAATTCTTCATTTAGGACTGCTTCTCTTAAAGAACACTGAAAGCATACATTTTTACTCCACATATCAGAGTAATTCCATGTAATGGACAGCACTTCTGATTCAGTTCCCATTCGTTTTTGTTCCAGGTACAATGTGATGAGATGTGTTGAAAGTTCTTATGAGCACTAATTTGTCAGTTGGTTTTAATTTCATTACTTTTAGGAGCAATTAGTAGGAGAAAGTAATAGTTTGTCTGACCAATCTTGGAATGTATGTACTCAGACGTTTGACAGAGATTCATTATCAGTGAATTGATAAGCATTTTGTAGTTGTCAGATTTAGTTGTTACTGGGTACCTATATTTATAAATTTTAAAGATTAACATGAATTCTCAGCAGACCTACCTACAATGTGTAATAGAGGGAACTTTTGAAACCACTGGTTACCTCCCACCCCCGTTGCTTTTACAAAGAATGTTTGTGAAGAAACACTCTTGATTAGACTCTCTATGAGCTCTAATGGTAATTTTGTGGACTCAAGTATTGAGGATATTATAATTTGCAAATTTATTCAGGAACATAGTCTTTTATAGTTGGAACAGTTGGTCATGTACAGTACTACATTTGAGGGGCATTCAATAAGTAATGCAACACTTTTTTTTGCTGGCGAAATTGAGTCGAAAAACTGCAGAATTTGCTGTGGGACATAATAAAATAATGTTGTTTCAGCTATTATAGTTTAACTAATTTCTGATAGGTGGTGACACCAGACATAGCCTTTAAATTGGCATCTGCGACATAGGTGTATTCCAAGCAGAGAGCTGTCATTGAGTTTCTTCTGGTTAAAAACCAGTGCATCATGGATATTTGTAGCAACTTGCAGAATGTCTAGAGAGATGTGGCAATGGAAAAAAAAAAAGCATTTTCATTCATTGGGCAAGGCTGTCTGATGTCCCATGTGCCATCTGCCTGTACACAGCTTTGACTCCTGAAATAATGAAACTAGTGGACACTCATATTTGAGGTGATCAATGAATCACAATCAAACATCTTGCTGCACATCTGCAAGTCTTTGTTGGTAGTGCTGACACAGTCATCCAGCAGAGGCTGGATAGTGGTAAATTTTTGTCAAACATCATGACAGGAGAGGAAATAGGGGTTTGTCACTTCAAACCAGAAACAAAACTGCAATCCAAGGAGTGGCACCACACCACCTCTCCTCAGAAGAAAAAGTTCAAAGCAGCTCCCTCAGCTGTTAAAGTCATGGTGACAGTGTTCTGGGGCTCTAAAGGGGTTATTCTGATTGATATCCTCCCTTATGGTACAATGATCAACTCTGAAGTGTATTGTGCTAACCTCTGGAAAATGAGGAAACAACTTCAGTGTGTTTGTCACCACTAATATGCCAATGAACCTACATGACAATACAAAGCCTCACACAAGTCTGCACACCTGGAGGAGGTTATAAACCTTTATTGGGTTGTTCTCCCTCAGCCACCATACGGCCCAGATCTCACACCTTCCTACTCCCTTCCCTTTGGCCCAATGAAGGATGCACTCTGCAGGAAGCAGTATATGGATGATGGGGAGGATATTGATGCAGCATGTCATTGGCTCCAATGAAGACCAGCAGAGTGGTACCATAACAGCATACAAGCCCTCCAGTAAGTGGCATAAGACCATCACATTGAATGTAGATGATGTTGAAACATAGGATTTTGTAGCCGAAAGAGTGGGGAAGAGTATGGAATCCCCAATAAAATCAACATCCTTTAAGGAAAAAAAAATTGCATTACGTACTGAACACCCATCATAATTATTTAACTTTCAGACAGTCTGATCTTCGTGTTTACAGTTATATATTTCAACCCTTTCATGGGCCATGGTGGATGTTCTTCCCACTAAATATATTTCTTAACAACGTATATGGTCCCTGGGCTGCATACTTACCACCAACTTAGCGTCATCCCAAAGTTTTTGGGAATGCATCTTACCATCTCTGTCTATACCTGACATATATGTGGTAGTACACTGCACCAGGTGTATGAAAACTACTGCAACAACCAGTTTCTGTTTGTTGTGGGATCACTACTGTTGTTAGAAGACATTGCATCACTTCTGCAATGTACATTATTGTGACCTGTATTAGCTAATACCTTTATTGTGCGATTAAGTTTCAAGGACGGTTTTCACGTTGTAGTAGGTAAACGTTAATACCAGTAACAATTATTTTTAAAATGAAGGAAAAGAAAACATAAAATAAAAACAGAATACACTGTTAATTACTTTTTATGTGTAATGGCGACACATAACAGTTCACAAAGGGAAGTGTGAAATCCATTTACCACGACAGTTTTAATACCTCACAAACACGCCATCATGCTATATGTACCACCATAGTTCTTGGTGCTAGATCACAATAACAAAATTATCAAGAAATAAATATAGTCAGATGATCACAATTCTAACAGCATAGCAAAAAAATTATCTTCACTGGGATGCTACAAAATATGACACATCTTTTATAGCATCTCAGCACTTGCCAACTTATGTTAGATAATGGAGAGAACTTTTGGTTCTGCAGCTATATCCATTTATTCAAGATAAAATCATGAGCGGTATGAAGACACTTGTTGATACTCCTCCTTAATGGGTTCTCGTGTTTCAGATGCTCTTGTCCCTGTGGCTTCTAATACCAACTTGTAGTAGGAAGTAATATATAAACTCCAAGAGTCTTAGAATGTCTGTAAATCATTTTGATTTAATTGAAAATGGGCTATTGATGTTGTTGAAACAATGTACTCCACAGATTCTCATCAAGTACCACCTCCAACAAAAGTACAGAAATTTGCTTTGTGTGGAGAGATTGATGACAATCCGATTCCCACAGATTTTAAATTGGTCCATAATGTAGTTTCTTACTGGAATGAAAACAGGAAGTTTTCCCAACTCACCAGAATATTGCCAGAAAAATTTTGTGTAATGTCATTCAGCTCTGCATAACAGAGAAATTTTATTTATTTATTTATTTATTTATTTATTTATTGTTCCGTGGGACCAAATTAAGGAGAAGTCTCCATGGTCATGGAACGAGTCAATACATGAAATTATAACACGATATTAGAAACAGATAAAATGAAATATAAAAAAAACATATTTTTTAGCTCTTCCAGGAGCTCCTCGACAGAATAGAAGGAGTGAGCCATGAGGAAACTCTTCAGTTTAGACTTAAAAGAGTTTGGGCTACTGCTAAGATTTTTGAGTTCTTGTGGTAGCTTATTGAAAATGGATGCAGCAGAATACTGCACTCCTTTCTGCACAAGAGTCAAGGAAGTGCATTCTACATGCAGATTTGATTTCTGTCTAGTATTAACTGAGTGAAAGCTGCTAACTCTTGGGAATAGGCTAATATTGCTAACAACAAACGACATTAAAGGAAATATATACTGTGAGGGCAATGTCAGAATTCTCAGATTTTTGAATAGGGGTCGACAAGAGGTTCTCGAACTTACACCACATATAGCTCGAACAGCCCGTTTTTGAGCCAAAAATACCCTTTTTGAATCAGAAGAATTACCCCAAAAAATAATACATACGACATAAGCGTATGAAAATATGCGAAGTCGACTACTTTTCGTGTTGAAGTGTCACTTATTTCAGATACTGTTCGAATGGTAAATAAAGCAGCATTTAGCTTCTGAACAAGATCCTGGACATGGGCTTTCCACAACAGCTTACTATCTATCCGAACGCCTAGGAATTTGAACTGTTCCGTCTCGCTTATAATATGCCCATTCTGTCTGATCAAAATATCGGTTCTTGTTGAATTGTGAGTTAGAAACTGTAAAAACTGAGACTTACTGTGATTTAGCATCAAATTATTTCCCACAAGCTACGAACTTATTTCATGAACTACATTATTTGTTACTGTTTCAATATTACACACAAGATCCTTCACTATCAAGCTGGTGTCATCAGCAAACAGAAATATTTTTGAATCACCTGTAATGCTAGAAGGCATATCATTTATATAAATAAGAAACAGCAGTGGCCCCAGCACCGACCCTAGGGGAACGCCCCACTTAACAGTGCCCCATTGGGACTGAACATCACTACCACTCTCAATATTTCGGAGAATTACCCTCTGCTTTCTGTTCTTAAAGTAAGAGGCGAACCAATTGTAAGCTACTCCCCTTACTCCATAATGGTCCAACTTCTGCAGTAATATTTTGTGGTCAACACAGTCAAAAGCCT
Organism: Schistocerca cancellata; assembly: GCF_023864275.1. Lineage (NCBI taxonomy): Eukaryota > Metazoa > Arthropoda > Insecta > Orthoptera > Acrididae > Schistocerca > Schistocerca cancellata. The sequence goes on from NC_064629.1 coordinate 267,334,221, forward strand.
TCGTTAAATCAAAGAAAACACCTAGCGTTTGCAACCTTTTATTTAATCCGTCCAAAACCTCACAGAGAAAAGAGAATATAGCATTTTCAGTTGTTAAACCATTTCTAAAACCAATCTGAACATTTGACAGCAAATTACGTGAATTTAAATGATCCAGTAACATTGTATATACAGCCTTCTCGACAACTTTAGCAAACACCGATGACATAGAAATAGGTCTAAAATACTCAACATTATCAATGTCTCCCTTTTTATAAAGTGGCTTCACTACCGAGTACTTTAATCGGTCAGGAAACCGACCACTCCAAAAGGAAAAGTTACAGATATGGCTGAGAACTGGGCTAACATACATAGAACAATACTTCAATATTCTGCTAGATACCCCGTCATATCCATGAGAGTTCTTGGTCTTTAGTGATTTAATTATTAACTCAATCTCCCTCTTGTCAGTATCATGGAGGAGCATTTCAGGTAACAGTCTCGGAACACTTTTTTCTAAGAGCGCTATATGATTCCCTGTTGGGACTAGGTTTCTATTTAGTTCGCCTGCTATATTCAGAAAGTGATTATTAAATACTGTACATATATGCGACTTATCAGTAACACGGACATTCCCACTACGCAGTGATTCTATATCCTTGACCGGTCTCTGCAGACCAGCAACTTCCTTTACGACTGACCATATAGTTTTAATTTTATCCTGAGACTTAGCTATTCTATCTGCATACCACATACTTTTTGCCTTCCTAATAACATTTTTAAGCACCTTACAATACTGTTTGTAATGGGCTGCTGCATTCAGATTTTGACTGTTTCTAACGTTTTGATGTAATTGTCACTTTGTTCTACAAGATATTCTTATCCCTCTAGTCAGCCACCCAGGCTGCCTGTTTGTGCTAGTACCCTGTTTTAAACGTTCTAACGGAAAGCAACTTTCAAAGAGCATGAGAAAAGTCTTGAGAAAACCATTATATTTATCGTCTACTGTATCAGCGCTATAAACATCTTGCCACTCTTGTTCCTTTATAAGGTTTACAAAGGTCTCTACAGCAACTGGATCAGCTTTCCTGAACAGCTGATGACTATATTTAGCACGTGTTGCAGCATAAAAATCTTTTAATGTTAAAATTTGCGCATCATGATCTGAAAGGCCATTCACCTTTTTGCTAACAGAATGCCCTTCTAGTAATGAGGAATGAACAAAAATGTTGTCTATGGTTGTTCTACTGTTCCCTTGCACTCTCGTTGGAAAGAATACGGTTTGCATAAGATTATATGAATTAAAGAGGTCTACCAGCATCCTCTTCCTTGCACAATCACTTATACAATTAATATTGAAGTCACCACATATAACTAACTTTTTGTATTTCCTATAAAGTGAACCAAGAACGTCCTCTAGCTTTAGCAAAAATGTTGTGAATCGGAGTCTGGGGATCTATAAATAACAACAGTTACAAGTTTAGCTCCGTTAAATTTAACCACACCTGCACAACATTCAAACACCTTTTCAGTGCAGTACTTTGAAACATCAATTGACTCAAATGCGATGCCGTTTTTCACATACATGGCTACTCCCCCACACCGCAAAGAGCTCCTCGAAAAGCAGCCAGCCAACCTGTATCCTGGTAAAGGAAGCCTCTGAATTATCTCCTTATTTAAGAAGTGTTCAGATATACCAATAATTTCAGAGTCAACATCTATAAGCAGTTCACAAACTTTATCTCTAATACCTTGTATATTTTGATGAAATATACTAATTGCCTCATTACTCGGATACCTAAGCTTTGTCAAAAGTGATTCCCTTGTTAGAGAGACTTCCCTTAAGCAGGAATACCTATCAGCTGACTCCAGTCGAAAAAAGGTGCAGCTCTAACACCCACTACTGCAGGAATTTTCCCATGAGTGATCCCACCAACACCACCTATGCAGTCACCTATAAGCTTTGCCAACCTCCGCTTCCCATACCTGTTGAGGTGCAGGCCATGTCTAGTGAAACCCGTCCTGCTGATAGACTCCACCGACACCACTGAAATGTGACCCATGCTTTCTGTCATCAGCGCACCCCCAAGTCTCATGTTATTACGCCTGACGGCTGTATTAAGATGAGGCCGATCGTGACACTGAAACAGTTCCACGAAATGCACATTCGTGTTGCCAGTCTGAGTGGCTATCTTTTCCAGGTCACCATCTATGTTATACTCCCCATCCCTACCAATACTATTACCAGCCCCAACCACAATCACTACCTGATCCTCTTTAGTAAAATCCCTACATAACCCCCCTATGTTAACAGTCACCTGAGCCAACCCTGCATTAGGCTTCACAATGCTGGTGACCTGGTACTCACTCCCCAGCACTTCCTGCAACTGCTGGCCTACACCTCTGCCATGAGAACTACCTAACAGCAGAACCTTCTTCTTCCTCTTCGACTTTGCAACTGTTCTAGCCACCGTAACTACTGAGGTCTGCTGCATACTTCCTACATCTACAGCTACTAGAGATTCCCCTCCACTAGACTCTGACAGTTGGTCATATCTATTGTAAACACCAATAGTAAAACTATCTGAAAATCTTCTTCTCCTAGCAGATCTCTTGCCAACAGCCAGCTCCCATTCCCCAACCCCCTTCTCCCTCCTCATCCTATCTAGCTCCTCCTGTGCGTTTTTCAACTGCACCTGAAGGGCACAGATCTTATGCTCCTGCTCCTCTATCAATTTACTCTTGCTACACGACCTGCAGTTCCAGGAGAGGATCTCACCAGAATGCCCACTGGCTTCCCCACTGCATTCCCCCCAGTGAAATTACTTCGAACAAGTCTCACACCGCAATACACTACTCACGAACCTACGGCAAAGCCCACACTTCTCACTCATGGTAAAATTTTACTTTTTCTAAGTTCCGCTACTACAATAAGCAGATGTTAAAAACCTGACTACAATAATCACAAACTTACTCTACAAGGGAAGTAACTACTATTATTAACAGTATTAATAAACAACAAATGTGAATATAACAAAAGACTAATACAGAAAGAGAATCAAACGTCTAATGACACAGTTACGAAGCTGTAAACAGTTCCCAAATGGGTCTTCTGAAATTATTTCACCAGAAAACACCAAGAACACCGATTGAAGACTGCTAAAGTTCCTAAAAAAACCACTATACACAAACAATTAATTAGTACTTAGCTTTCGATGCGCCGCTACAGCTGCAACTGGTCAGCGCGGAATGTAAACACAGGCAGGATCCATCCACTTGTGCAGGATCCATTCTAAGCGCACGACCGTCACTTTTGTATCCGGACAATGTTGCGCCGTTCTCTTTTTTCACACAAGTACAGTATCAGAGAAAATGAATGAAGGAGTACGTTGTAAATATTTTTGCACAACATGTTTTGTTTTGTGTTTCCTGTGAATCGGTTGCCGTTATTGTATCTGTTTGTCAAGCAGCTTTCATTTATGCAGACTGTCAAATTAGTGTTGATTTATCGATGCATAATAAACGAAACTGTTTCTTAGCGAATTACTGTTGCATTGTAGACACGATGTTGGCAGTTTTATCTCACCCCTAAACATCATGTCTTGCAGTTAGCGCAGAGAAAATCGTTTAGCATGAAAACGCTTTATTTGAATAATCTGTTGACACTAAATACTACTGCGGACCTGGTTTAATGCCATACTTAAGTTTTCTTTAAGACAAAACAAAAAATTGTTTGACACGACAATAATCTGCTTCTCGGGCAAATTAGAGATTCAGTACATACTTTATGCAGTCGCAACAACACTCAAAATTTTTGTTGTTGTCCTTGTTTGTTTGAAGAAAATAAACAATTCTGCTTTTGGGCAGGTTCAGTTAGTTTTAGAATTCGGTTCTGGATGTGTCGAAAATGATTGTGTGTCAATATCTAATTTACCATACATGTATAACGACCGAGAAATACATCCGAAAAGAAGCCATATGTCGCTAAGAATGAAGGTATTCAAAGTGTAAATAAACGTATCTACACAGGTGTATTAGCAATTAAATGTGTATATTATAGCAGCAAATAGTATGTCAAGAAATTACGCCGAATATATTGAAGAGTAATTATTTCGCATGCACGGTAAAACGAAATTCCTCTAAGATAGAAATGTATTCTGACACCATCAGTTCGGTGGTGAACGCTTTTTAGAGTACTTAGAAAAATCTCTCTCTGACAGTGGTAGAGCTTGGTACGCAGCACGGGACGTGTCTTTGATAGGGGGAACCGGCCATCCAGTGCGGTGGGCTGCGGTGAACTGAGCAGCCCAATGCTGTGGGCTGGCAGTGCGGCCGTTCGGCAGAGGATTTCAGCACACTGACTGGGTAGCTGGGATGACTGTGCTGTGCGGCGGAACGCAGTACAACATTCTAGCTCCGACACAACGGACACCCCACAGTACCAATAGAGTAGCATTATGAATGCACAAACACTCACGCTTACATTACAGAATCGTGTACATGTCAGAACGCAAGAAACCTCAGACATTTGGAGAAGCTTCAGCTTGATACACAGGAGATCAGGAGGTTGCGAGATGTTGTGCTGTGTGGCGTGAAATGGGACAACTAGTGACAGAATTCCACGATATTAATGTAAGGCGAGGATCTATAGTATACTGTGTTTTAGTTCTACATTATTGTATGAACATTTCAAACGTGCTGGTAGATATTTTGAGTTTTTAACTCGGGACCTAAATTCCACAACATGGTGATGAGAGAATTGTCTTTCGAAAGGCGTTATTGAGTTGTAGTTGTGACATAAATGGGATTAATGCTACCAGTTATGACTGATAAATTATAATATCAACTTTGTTATATCCATAAAACTGATGACATTAAAATAAGGTTCAGAGTTACATTTTCGCTAGGATAACAACAACACAAATCTGAAGGCTGTAAATTCAACTAAATAATTAGAGATTACAATTACAAATACAATTGGAACGATCACATAGATAATGTTGTGGGTAGAGCCAACCAAAGACTGGGATTCATTGGCAGAACACTTAGAAGGTGCAGCAGGTCTACTGAAGAGACTGCTTACATCACGCTTGTCCACCCTAATCTGGAGTATTGCTGTGCGTTGTGGGATCCGCTTCAGATGGGACCGACGGATGACACCAAAAAAGTACAACGAAGGACAGCTTGTTTTGCATTATCGCGAAGTAGGGGAGATAGTGCCACAGACATGATACGTGAACTGGAGTGCAATCATTAAAACAAAAGCGTTTTTCGATGCGACGTGATCTACTTATGAAATTTCAATCACCAGATTTCTCCTCCGATTGTGAAACCTTCTGTTGGCAACCACCTACATAGGGAGAAATGATCATCACGATAAAATAAGAGAAATCAGAGTTCGCCCAAAAATATTTAAGTGCTCGTTTTTCCCGCGCACCGTTCGAGAGTGGAACGATAGAGACACAGCTTGAAGGTGGTTCATTGAACCCTCTGCCAGGCTCTTTCTATTGAATGGCAGAGTAATCACGTAGATGTAGACACACGAGTAAGATCTACGTTTAATGATTTTACGAAACCAGATGCTTAAGAAAAGCAGTCGATCACAAATGGCAGCATATACATATTTTTACATGTGGTTTTAACTTTAATGAATAGAATATAGCTGGCTGTAGACACAACTAACAACTCCAATAATATTATAAATGAGCTACAGAAGTCTCAAACACTGGTACTGATAAGCATTTTATTTCTCAAATTCTATTCCGACTTTATAGTAGTTACGACACAGTTTTGGAAGAGAAGGTCGGTTAACACATCCCGCCCCAGCTTGCACAAATCGAAAAAGGTGCCTTTGTTCATATCTCCAGAACCCGCTTAGTGACAGTTGTGTCCTCCAATACTATAGCGAAATAACATCAAGAACGCCATCTTTTATCGTAAGTAAGAGGTAGCAGGGAGCTCTGAATGAACCGTTGATCCTGTTTGGATAAAGTGACGCTGTGGGAGGAGTGAGATAAAGGCTTCTTTTCGTAGTCAGAAGATGGGAACACGAGGGGACAGAAAGCTCACATACCTCTCAAGGTTAAGTCTTACTTTTCTCTATCTTGATTCTGTTTTCGGTCGTTATTTGGGTCCCTTCTGCGTCTTGTCCGAGACCTATCTCGCCACCCATCCCATAGGGCCCTGATCTACCGTCCCAAAACACATCAAAATTCCCACACTACAGTGCCGTAGCACGACGCTAGAAGAGTCGAAAGAAAACAGCAAAGCCCATTGAGTAAAATCTTCTCGATTTGCAAGCTGCGTCAATTCAAATAAAACACTCAAGAATGGATAGCTGTCCCCGCAATCGTCACCAAGAGCTGAAATCACTGACTGCCAGTGTTCTGTTTGTATCCATATAATGACAGCATCTGGAACCTCCCTTAGAAGGCCGGAGTGATGGATGCACGGAAGGCAAGTAGGGCAGCTCCAAGCAGCTCCATTTCACTGCAGGACTGATTGACGTCAGATGTCGTGAGGGGTCGGCACCACATTTGAAACTGCCGCTCTCGCATCCCTACAAGCATCAAACCTACTCATTTGTTTTTGCTCAGTATCCAAAGTCCGTCCCCACAACCTACTAAATGTGTATCCCTCATCTCTGTGTACATTGTTGCTGCTAATTTCGGCCACTTCTTTTATAACATAATGCTAGTATGATGGTGCTTAAGCAAAAATTGACGTCTTTTCGAATTGTACATTGTACCCTTTTTCTAGGCAATGTTGATCCACGGCCGACGTCTCAAGTTTCCTTTGTTTGATATGTAGTGAGTGCTGTGAACAAAGCTCAGCAACAGTGTGAATTGCTAGATTTACGTAAATGCTACCACATTTACAGGGGACACCACACATGCGAGGATATCGAAGACCTACGTTGTCTCTAACGAGGGGTAACATGTCTTTTATCTTGGAGGTGTGCCGGAACAACGGTCTCAGTCCATGTCTTTCAGGACGCGTCCTACCTTGATAGTAGTTGCTCCACAGTATGGAAGAAATGCACTTGGCTTGGTGTCTTCCGCGGTTTCACGAGACGCTTTTTGTTGGTGGCACCTCAAAGCTCTTGCAATTTCTCCGCTCCTGTAACCCTGCGTACTAACATGTTCTGGACCACTTTCTCGTGTACAGATGTTCTACTTGAACGGAAGACAAGAGGCCGGCTTGGTCATTCAGTGTGCAGAAAATCTACGTACACTGACAGGTACTTGAACGCCAAAGGTTTTCACAACTCTGTACACAAGAAAGGGTCATGAACACATTAGCACACTGGGCAAAGTTTAACTCTGACGACGACTATCTAGCGTATGAATCACAGAATTTGAAGCGTGTGTTTAGACAAAACGGTTACAGCAAGGGAGAAATTACAAAGGGTTTCTGGTTTCGCAGGCAAAAGACGCATCGTGAATCGGCGCAAGAGGCCAAGGCAGCTGCATTCCTTCCTTACTGTACAGCAACTAGTGGCAAGAAAGAAAACTTGCTGAAGAGACATGGACAGAGGCAAGTGTTGCGGCAAGCCTCCGAGATAAAAGTATGTTACACCCCATTAAAGACAACAAAAGTGTTCTAGTTCCTGGCGTGTATGTTGTCCCATGTGAAAATGGAAGCACTTAAATAAGTTATACTATTTGCACTGTTGATGAGCACTATGAGGAGCATTCATGACATATCAGACAATGGGAACTTGAGAAATCGACAGTGGCCAAACATTGCCAGGAAAACGGGCATAAATTACGATGCGAAAGGACGGGAATTTGCCGGCCGGGGTGGCGGAGCGGTTCTAGGCGCTACAGTCTGGAACCGCGCGACCGCTACGGTCGCAGGTTCGAATCCTGCCTCGGACATGGATGTTAGAAATGTTCTTAGGCTAGTTAGGTTTAAGTAGTTCTAAGTTCTAGGGGACTGATGACCTCAGACGTTAAGTCCCATAGTACTCAGATCCATTTGACCATTTGTAGTGCAATGATTGCAAAAAGGGCGGTGATCAGTGATTCAGGACTACAATGTGGCAAGACGGGCAGGTATTCGTCGTTCCAGAACGACTCCATATCAACAACATCGCTGAAGTAATCAAAGATTTCTGTCGAATAGACGAATGAACACTGCTGAAACATGGATAGAGGTCATGGGCAGTGTGAGTAGTGGAACAGCGAACACGTCACCCCCCCCCCCCCCCGGCATTGTTACTATATTTGTTCAAGACAGCGTATCCAAAATGGCAGCGACAGATATGGCAATGTCGCAATGACATCATGGTGGGAAGTTCAAATTTTTGGTGGGGAAAAAAGGACCCTTGGGCTACCTCCACTGACCTAAGGAAATGGTGTGAAAAAAGGTCACTTGGACTACTTCCACTAACCTAAGTCGTCCGACTGCCACCTCTTCCTTGAAATTGGCGGGAAAGGACTCAGCCTGTGCTGTGCTGCTGGCTAGGATGGACGCAAGTCTTTATTTTGCCTACAGTCTTAACTTAAACAATTTGAGTGGTCACAGTCAGTAGCCCCATATAGTGTGTTCATAATGAGGCCCGGGGTCCAAGAGACCTAATACACAGTACCGCAACCAGAGGGCACTGTTGTCCCGTACGTAATGTGATCCTAGATTATGGTGCGCTACTGAAAGAATGTACTGTATTTTTAGACGAAGCAAAGTTGGTGAAGTGCTGAAGTAGATGTCTGGAAAACGTTTCACCTATAACGTTAAAAATGAAATACCACAGATTTTTTTGTATGCAACTCTTCTTGTTGATGGGAAACTACTGGTTAAAACATTTGTTTATGTCAAATTGTAAGTCTCGCATCACAGCCTGATGATGATGAGGCCATCTTTTCGTGATGGGTCAAAGTTAGGTTATTCACTGCCCATTTGGAAAATTTTCAGTGAATTAAGAGTGCGAATTGCGATTGGTAACTGAAGGAAGCAGAAATTAGCAGTATTAAATTATCTTCATGTTTCGCAATGCGTATCTCCACACCACTGAGAGGTGAGTGCTGCATTTAACATTCAGACTGAAAAAAGTGACCTGGCTGGGAACCCATCCCAAAGCTTTCCTGTTTCAATCCACACGCACTTCTCCTGGACGAACACACTCGATCCAAATTAAGTCCTACTCACTGGGTTCTTGGGGCACTGCTGCTCTCTCGACATACGGCAGCTGATCGCTAGGTGTGAATGACATCATTTTCACATCTTAGCTTTAACTCACCAGATTTCAGCCGATTTGTGCGAAGTATTTATAAAATTTGTACAAGAACCTATCTTGCAAATCAGTGTATCAATTAGTTAAAACTGAATCACAATCTCCAGAGCATTTCCTGAGATTAGCCTGCATATACAGATGGACGCCATCAAGCGACTTCGGTTTGTATGTACAGAGATTGTAACGTAATTATCTTTCCATGACGATTCCAAAAGACAGAATTGTTTCGTAGCTCTCACTGGAAAGTTTAAATTCATAATGTTAGCCGAATTGCCGACTAAGCCGATTGTGTAAGTGAGCGACAGAAAACTTTCTTGTGTGGAATGCATGTGCTGTTACTCAAAAAAATGTGTGTGAAATCTTATGGGACTTAACTGCTAAGGTCACCAGTCCCTAAGCTTACACACTACTTAACCTAAATTATCCTAAGGACAAACACACACACACCCATGCCCGAAGGAGGACTCGAACCTCCGCCGGGACCAGCCGGCTGTTGCTCAGACAGTATTTGTAGGCCCTTTTGAAGTTATTTCAGCCCTTCATGGAACACAAGCGCTGCGCCCTATATCAAATTGCTCGTCTAGACTTAACCTACTAACAGTCAGACGACGACGTTTTAGTACCATCTCCATTATCTCTTAACACTATATTTAGAACTTAAGCTTTCTTTTCGCAGCCTTCTGTTGCTACATCAGACACGTCAACAAATGACAGCGCAGAAACCTTCGACACGCTTAGCGATTCTACGTAGCACCAGAATTTTCCCGTTTGCTCGGCAACAATTTTGGCTACTGTATGTAGTTGTATGCTTGGCCCATCATTCATGTTACACACGCACAAAGTTTACTAACTTTTACCTGTTGCCGTTTGCACTTCCTTTTTTGAAACGTGAGTGCAACATTATTTAAGAGGAACTCTGGCAACGGTTTATTTGCTCTTCTAGCAAAAAATTATTAACTTTAGTAACCATTGTCGCTATGGTAATATCGTAATCACACTACCGATAAGGTCAGACGTGCTTGTGGCTACAAGGTCTAAAATATTTCTGGGCTGTCGAAGTAGTTGCTCCAGACAGTTTTTGGAAACTGTGTTCAAAAGTAATACACAAGGCTACGTATTCCTACCACCTGCGATGAATCTATAGCCCTTTCAATTTGTCCTTGTTAGGTTACAGTAGCCTCCAATCTGTACTAAGTGCTCTGGGTATTTGTGCACTACTGAGCGTAGAATTTCTTTGAATGATTCTACAACTGTCACCGTGGAAACGTGTGGTCGGCAACAACATCCGGTAATGAACTTGATTTCACCTGGTCGTGTTACACACGTCCAGATACCTTCACCAACTCAAGTTCGACCTCGACAGACACAACAGTTTTTTCAACTGCAAGGAAGACTCCGCCATTTATGCCGTCAAAGTTTAGGCTGTTAACGGTATACATTCCATGAGTCACTAAATATTTTAGTGATGTCTACTTCGGGTTTCATCCAGCTTTCGGGTCTGTGAGTAATTTGATGTAAATTCAGGAGCTTCGTTACGAATGCCAAGACAATTTAGTGTATAATTTTGACAGTCAAACTGTCTTTACTTTGTACGCGATCTGATTTCGCCCTCTACTTATTTACTGGCCAGCGTTGATCAGAGAACCGCAAATTACCGCCTAGTGCAAAAAAAAAAGAAGAATATAAATCGCGTGTGCACTCCACAAGTAGTCTACTACTGGAGTAGTTCCTCCTTTTGTGTAATTCACCACTGACCTGTCAAGGAGAGTCCTACAGTTCTCCCCCCCCCCCCCCCCCCCATACCCGCAGGTCCAGATAGCTGATTCCTCCTCGCTGTTAACTGATACGAAAAGTTCGGTTTTGTTAGTTTCTAGAAGGTCTGAGACGTTGTCCTCTTGCGTTCCTTCTTCAACTACCTGCTGGACAAGACATTGAAATCAAACCCACATGAGTCCCTTTTCTGGCACCTGTCTGAAACGCGTCAGTCTCCCTTTCTGTATGTAAAATGTGGCAGTGTCCCACTATTACAACTCCATGATCAGAAAACTTACTCGTGATGTAACTCTGAAGCTTTCTGCTGCCACTGTTTCTGAGGCAGGTGGTCTACAATAGCTTCCGCTGACCCTCTTTTATCAACTTTTGATCCTTAAGTTTATCCAGACCAATTCACATTGTGTGTCTGTAATGACATCACTAGATGCTATCAAATTCTTTACTGCAGTTTGCAGTAAATATGGCGCCACCGTTGGCATCTAACCTAACCTTGAGATATATATCCCATTCTGAATTCAGAATTTAGGTACTGTTCCCTACTGGTTTCATCAGACTTTCGATTCTTAATACCTTCTGGGCATCATTACATTTAATAAACGATACTAATTCTGTAACCTTACCGCGGAAGTTCATATCGTATTGATCTTGTCCATTTCTGATCTGAGAGGACTATGAGATAGATGTGGTTGACCTATCTTCGAAATCGTAAGGGAATTCATCACTGAGTAGAACTGAACAGTGTCTGTACAATTGTTTTTAGTAGTGTTTTTCGATCGTCTGTATGTTGTGTGTTAATTTTGCTATGTAGTTTTCCGCCGCTGTAATGGGTACAGTTATGAATATTACTCCTGATATTAATACAGATTGCTGAGAAGTGTAATTCGGGCACGATCATCTTAGAACTGTCATGTGTCAGTGATATTTTTAAAATAATTCATTTCACAAGTTAACACTTAAATTTGTTAAAGTAAAGTTGTTTTCATCATCTTAGTTTTGTAAGTGCACTACGTATGTTTTTTTTCTGTAATTTTCATGGTGTCTCTCAAAAGCGATACATGTAGTTACATAGTAACAAAACCGCCCGTTAACATAGAAATCGGAAGAATTTAATAAATCCTCAGGCGTGTCGACGAACGAAGGACGCTACCAAAAGGAGGACCTGGTGTGTGTCCGGGATGCCCTCATTGTATGGGAAATAGAGATCAGATGATCTAGTTGCCGTTTAGTGAAACTGAAGGATATTTTGATTTTCAGTCATACAAAGTTAAAGGGATACTCACTATCGGTTATCGCCCATTCCTATTTTAGCGAATACCATCTACTTTACGTTGTTGGCCTCACTTGAAATGAGTTGTTGTTTTGTTAATAGGCCCCTAATTGTGGATAAGTCTTTAAAAACAAAGGGGATTGAATCGAGTTTGACTCGTTCACTACCCTTATGGGAAGTTAAAAATATGTACGCACTACTATAATAGCCCTATTATCTGTGTATAACAGTTTAACGTTAACACTCGACTCGTTATTTGGAGACTGATACAACTTTTGGGTTACAATATTTCAAAATTTCACGCGACAGCGGAACAGTAAAATCCTTACGAATAACATGAAATTAAATTCAGTGGATAAAAGTACATATGGATTTGCCTGTGTTGCCCAAAAATCGCGTTGACCAACACAAATATCGCTCTAAAAATGACGGTTGCATATCTTGAAGAAATTTGCTCAAGTTTCTACCATTAGTAGCCCAAAAGGCAAAATATCACCCATTGCAGCCACCTGGGCGGTAACCAATTATAAAAATCAGTTCCGATATGGAAATATCGGGAGGGGTTTGTGGAGAGCGGAGGATGTATGTGATGACAGCACTTTCTATAGTTCTTTTCTAATAGATTTTATCAGTGGGCTCTTGAATTCTTCTGAGCCGACTGAGCCCTGGATACCCCCTCGCACAACTTTCGTGAGACATCCGTTTATGCTCTTGTACTTGTAATGACACAATAACTGGAATACTTGATCACTTAAGGAAATTGAAGAATTTTATTGAAATGAAAGACACTTTCAACAAAATATGAGATTCAGTCGAGGAGTTTGGGATGTTTTGATGTGCTGAAGGAACTCTGACCTGGTTTCAGACAAGCCACAAATTTAAATACAAGATTGTAGTAGGAGAAAGATAGTTGTTGCCAAAAGAGATTTGAATCCGTTTATCTTCATACGTAATTCAGCGCAATGTTAAAATTATTCTGCGTTAAGAAAGTGATCATTATATAAGAAGACTGAGATGTGTTGTGTTAGCAAACTGACAATGAATTATATGGGAATTTTAATTCGTTTGGCAGTAGGCTGAAGTTATCATATATATGTATATACTTGATTTGCGGTTTGCTTTTTCTTCATATATGAAACCAAACTCTTTAACAGATTGGACCTCCCCTTGTGCAAAATCCTGGCCAAGTCCTTGAACGAACTCGTTCAGTATAGAGGGGAACTGACGATCGTTACCTAGCCCTTTTTCCATTTCGTCATATGAGCAGACGCCGTTGGTATTTGTGTGTCGTCAGTACTTCAGGCGAAATCATTAAAAAAAAAATCTGTCATACACCCGCACGGTTGTCGTCGATGGTTATTAATGGCTTGTCGAAGACATGTGTGTTTTGAATCGTGCTCCGACTAGCACAATAATGAATCGAATGGATCGCCCGACTAGGCAAACCGTGGACCTGAACAGAATGGGAAACAACGTCGTCTTTACGTCCAAGAAAGAATGAAAGGAGGTATAAATCAACTGTGTTCAACTATTGATACACGTAGAGCTCCGTTACACGCTGCTCGAATAAACAGTCTTTCAAATGACTATCAACCTCGTCCAAGGCAGAGACTTAATGTAATTCGTTTCTTAGTCTGCGGTGGCTGTAAATTCGAAAGGTAACAGCAGTTTTATTTACCTGTGTCCCTCATTTGCAGGGGTAGTGGACGTTTCATAGTATTATGTATAAGAACCAAAATAACATAATTCGATTGCATAAATGCTTACACTACTGAAAAACTATTTTTTGAAGAACAAAATCCCAGTCTGTTTAAATCAGCACAACCTCGTTGGATTGATGTTCCCAGTCTGTGAATGTGCCGACTGATACTACCGGATTTTAGTTAGTGCGTCCGTCAGAACACATGTGGTCCTGTTACTTATATCACTCTTTTCTAACATTATGCACCACATATTCCCAGAATTACATATTAGGCCTTCCATAAACTTGTAGAACTTTAAACTAGTAGCTTGAGGACAATGTTATCTTTAATAACGAACACAAGAGCATGTAAATTATTGAATTACTGAATGATGATAAAATATATCAATGTATAATCGAAATATTTATAAGAAGAGATCATTTGACACACATAAAGAACGAATTACTATTGGCTAGGATAAGATGAAGGGTTTGGCCATATGATGTGGCTGGGTGTGGTCTGGGCGGCGCGAACGTTACTTCCTCCTTCCTTGTTCTGTTCTCCTAGTGCAGAACGGAATCGTTTCGGTACACATAGGGCTGGGCATCAAGTTCAGTTGTCAACTGCAAAAAAGTTGCGTAGTTAACGTTATGCTCGTTTTTCTGTATTCTACGGCTATTGGCTAAAATAACGAGGGGCTATACACAAGGCGTGGCCAGGGCGTGGTCTGGTCGGCGCCAACGTCCGCTACCTCCTTCCGCATTCTGTTATCCTAATACAGAGCGGAATCGTTTCGGGTACACGTCACTGTGGGCGCCATGTTTAATTGTCAAATGAAAAAAAATAAAAAATGCGTAGTTAGCTTTTTGTTCGTTTTTCTGCAACCTACGGCTATTGGCTAAGATAATGAGGGGATGTACACAAGGCGTGGCCAGGGCGTCATCTGGGTGGGGCAAACGTCCGATTCCTCCTTCCGCATTCTGTTTCTCGTAGTGCAGAGCGGAATCGTCCGGGATACACATCGCGGTGAACATCAACGTTTAACTGTCAACTGGAAAAAAAAAATGTTGCTTAGTTACATTTTTGTTCGTTTTTCTGCATTCTGTTACCATTGGCTAAACTAACACTACTGTGGCCCACATGGTGTAGAGAGGGCCTACAGTCTGGGCAGCAACATGCTTGTCGTATAAATATACATAAATGATTAACGAGTTAATATAAGTAATACATTCATGAAGCATTAAAGTACTTCATACCAAATATGTCCAAAACACCTGAATTGCGTTTCACCTGATTTGCACGAAGCCTACATAATGTAGCTGTACTCCAGAACAGGGCGGATAAACGCGGTGTAAGCTGTCTCTTTAGTAGATCTGATGCACCTTCTAATTGTTCTGTCAATGAATCACAGTCTTCGGTTCGCTCTACCCACAATATTATCTATGTGATCGTTGCCATGTACGTTATTCGTAATTGTAATCCCTAAGTATTTAATTGAATTTACAGCCTTCAGATTTGTGTGACTTATCACGTAATCGAAATTTAGCAGATTTCTTTTAGTACTCATGTGAATAACTTCACACTTTTCTTTATTCAGGGTCAGGTGCCACTTTTCGCACCAGACAGATATCTTATCTAAATCATTTTGCAATTTGTTTTGGTCATCTGATGACTTTAAAAGACGGTAAATGACAGCATCATCTGCAAATAAACTAAGAGCGCTACTCAGATTGTCTCCTATGTCATTAAGATAGATCAGGAACAAAAGAGTGCCTGTAACACTTCCTTGGGGAACGCCGGATATTACTTCTGTTTTACTCGCTGACTTTCCGTCTGCCGTCCGGGGTGGCCGAGTGGTTCTATGCGCTACAGTCTGGAACCATGCGACCGCTACGGTCGCAGGTTCGAATCCTGCCTCGGGCATGGATGTGTGTGATGTCCTTAGGTTAGTTAGGTTTACGTAGTTCTAAGTTCTAGGGGAGTGATGACCTCAGAAGTTAAGTCCCATAGTGCTCAGAGCCATTTGGACTTTCCGTCTACTACTACGAACTGTGACCTCTCTGACAGGAAATCACAAATCCAGTCGCACAGCTGAGGCTATATTCCATAGGCAGGCAGTTTGGTCAGAAAACGCTTGTGAGGAACGGTGTCGAAAGTCTTCTGGAAATCTAGAAATATTGAATCAGTTTGACATCCCCTGTCAATAGCACTCGTTATTTCATGAGTATAGAGAGGTAGTTGTGTTTCACAAGAAGAATACGTGCTGACTATGTGTCAATAAATCGTTTTCTACTTTATGCTTCATAATGTTCGAACACGGTATACGTTCCAAAACCCTACTGCAAATCGACGTTAGCGATATGGGCCTGTAATTCAGCGGATTACTCCTATTTCCCTTTTTCGGTATTGGTGTGACTTCAGCAGTTCTCCAGTTCTTAGGGATGGATCTTTCTGTGAGCGAGCGGTTTTATATAATTGCTAAATATGGAGCTATTGTAAGAGCATATTCTGAAAGGACTGGTATACAATCTGAACCGGAGGTCTTGCCTTTATTAAGTGATTTAAGCTGATTTGCTTCACGGAGGACATATACTTCTATGTTTCTCATCTTGGCAGTTGTTCTAGATTGAAATTCAAGAATATTTACTTCGTCATCTTTGGTGAAGGAGTTCCGGAAAACCGTGTTTAATAACGTTGCTTTATCGGCACTGTCATCAGTGACTTCACTGTTGTTATCGTGCAGTGAAGGTATTGATTGCGTCTTGCCACTGGTGTGCTTTATGTATGGCCAGAATCTCTTTGGATTTTCTGCCAGATATCGGGACAGAATTTCATTGTGGAAATTATTAAAAGCATCTCGGATTGAAGTATGCGCTGTATTTCGAATCTCTGCTAAACTTTTCCAATACTGGGGATTTTGCATTCTTTTAAATTTGGCATGCTTCTTTCGTTACTTCTGCAACAGCAATCTGACCCGTTTTGTCTACTATGAGGAATCAGTACCATAACTTATTAATTAATTTGGCATGTATTTCTCAATTTCCGTCGATACAATCTCTTTAAAACCATTCCACATGTTTTCTACACTTACATGATCAGATCGGAAGGACTGTAGACTGTCTCTTATAAAGGCGTTAAGAGCATTTTTATCAGCTTTTCTAAATACTTGTGCCTTGCGTTTCTTTTTGATGGTTGTAAGTGTTACGATATTCAGCCTAGCAGGAACTGCCTTGTGATCGCTAATCCCTGCATTCGTCACGATACTCCCTATTTGTCCCGGATTATTTGTTGCTAAGAGGTCAAATATACTTTCGCAACTATTTACGCTTCGAGTGGGCTCATGAACTAATTGTTCAAATAATTTTCTGAGAAAGCATTCAGTACGATTTCGGATGACGTTTTATGCCTGCAGCCGGTTTTAAACGTACAATTTTTCCAGCATATCGATTGTAGATTGAAGTCACCACCGACTATAATTGAATGAGTGAGGCACCTATTTGAAATGAGACTCAAGTTTTCTTTGAACTGTTCAGCAACTATACCTTCTGAGTCGGGAGGTCAGTAAAACGATCCAATTAACAGTTTAGTGCGATTGTCAAGCATAACTTCTACCCAAACTATTTCGCAGGAACTATCTACTTCAATTTCACTACAAGGTAAACTAATTATGACAGCAATAAATACTCAACAACCAACTGTATTTAATCTATCCTATCTGAACACTGTTAGATCGTTTGAAAAAATTTCGGCTAAACTTATTTCTGGCTCTAGCCAGCTTGCTGTAACTATTACTATTTGATCTTTCTATTAAGGGTTGGAGCTCTTGTTGTTTACCAACACAGCTACGACGTTTACAACTGCAATACCGATCGTTTCTACAAATACCTTAGTGTGCTTTACCTGCCCTGGACGGACGCTCTTTCTGGGGTTTCCTGAGACCCTCTAAAAAAAAAAAAAAACCATAGTCCCTTCCAAGCAGCCCCCGCTACCCGTGTAGCCACTTCCTGTGTGTAGTGGACGCCTGACATATTAAGCGGAATCCGGAAACCCACCACCCAAGGCGCAAGTCAAGGAATCTGCAGCCCAAATGGTCACAGAACCACCTGAGCCTCTGATTCAGACCCTCCATCCAGCTCTGCACCACAGTCAGTTCTATCGACGATGCTGCAGACGGTGAGCTCTGCCTTAATCTCGGAAGCAAGACTGGCAGCCTTTACCATTTCAACTAGCTGCCCAAAACCAGAGAGAATCTTCTCCAATCCAAAGTCATGGGTACCGACATGAGCCACCACCTGCAGTTGGCTACACAGTATACTCTTCATGGCATCCAGAAGCACCTTTTCCACACCGGTATGCACACAGAGTGCACACTGACTTCTTTCCCCTCTTTGGCAGCCATGTTCCTGAGGGGCCCGATTATGCGCCTATCGTTAGAGATCCCAGCTACCAGCTAACCCACTTTCTGTTAATTCTCAGACCTTGCGGGATGAGAAGCTTCCTCTGGAACAGTGTGAACGACTGCATCGTGCCTTGAGACTTTGTCAGCCACAGATAACGCCTGAAATCTGTTCGTCAAACGAATCGAGGAGGCCCTACAATCGGCCCCTCAGAAAGTCTTTCGCTGCCTGACAGGCTTTGGAATGATCTCCTACTCGACCTGCAGTGCTGGCAGTACCTGGGGTGGCCACAGCAGTGGACCGATTGGGGGACACGTGGGACATGGTTGATGCCCCCCCCCCCTCCCGCTGATGCCACTTTGCCACTTGGCAGCAGCCTCAAGCAGTGTGACAAAGCCAATGGAGCCTGCAGCTGTGAGCGGAGAGTCAGAAACTCAGCTCGCATCTGTACACAACAATGACAATTCCTATCCATTACTGAGCTCTCTCCTGTTTAAAGCTCTTAAAAATGTGTAACAAACGAACGGTGTACTCGACTTATTAGCAGCAGGAAGCAGGAATTCGAAGTGCTCTCTCGACACTAAGCTACACTAACCAAAACAAACAAAACATATACGATACGAGGGTCGCTAACAACGGCGGTACTGTACGCTACTCTGCTATTGAAATAAAAGGTTGTGACTAGTAAGCACTCAAGCCAGCAAGGAATTACAAAAATAAACTAGTAACTACACAGGTATCTGTAAATAAGTAGCTCCTGTTGGAAGCTCGTAAAAAATATATAACAAACGAACAGTGTACTCTCCTTATTGGCAGCCGGAAGTCGCGGTGCTCTATCACTGACGGTCTACCACATGAAGAGACTTTAAAACTGAAGAATGTTTATCGCCAATAGTTCTGTGTGCAATTGATAAGGATTGTAACGAAACCATGAACATATTTGTTCTGAACCAAGGTTCGAATCCGTATACGTGCCTTTCTTTGAGATCTAGAGGGTTTTGCAATTTTGCAGAAAACAACAAAATGATCGAACTATGTCGCTCCGTGTGGGTCTCATACCACGAAAAAAAAAAATCTGAATTCGAATTCCAGTCCAGCATCAAAGTTTTCAGTCTCAGTTTCAAATAAAATAAGAAGCCTGAGACCTTAAATGACAATTGACTCATTAAATAAAATAAAGTTTCTAGTGCAAGGAAGCTCACTGACGACACAATTTCTGTTTGCCGCGACTTCCGCCTCTGTTATGACCAAACCTAAACCGACTATGCCCCAGATGGTAGAGAATGGATATGATGTTTGTAGTGCAAATTCTTAACTACGGTGCAACTTAACGTTCTTCACTTATCACTACTACAGGTGGAGGAGATCTGTTCCTTTGAGTTTAAAACAAATGCTAGAAGTAAAAATCGAACCGATACCTCGCAACTATGAAACTGAAAGTCACTCGTCAAGACTACTGAAGCCCACTTTTGCTACATTCATTGTTGTGTCTAGCGTAATAGGCGCTTAGCTTACAAATGAGACACCGTGAAAAAATTCATTTCTCTATTAACTAATTAATTATCAGCAGGCTTCTAACACGGAAATTATACTAGTCTCAAGTTAGCAGGATGTAGAGACGCTTTTTGGTATCATAGCCTCGATTCGAAGCCATTTTGAAATTTTAACTGTTTCAAGAAATTTCTTAGGTCGACATATACCATTGCACAGTACAAAGTAGGCAAATACGTCTATTATTACTGCCGTTATCGCTATTAAATTTTTAATTCTGCTGCTGCTGTCCGCGTGCTTGAGAAATAATGTAATGTTTTTTGGTAATATTTAGACGCAGTTCCCAAAAAATAGTTGAATATTTAGTTCGCAGCAAATGGATGCGGCGTTCTGTGACAACTGTACCGTAACAAGTAGTTATTTAGTTCTTTCCATCTGTAGTGAAGACTTTTCAAGTTAATATCGGACATCTCTAGTTATTCTTAGACAACATTAAAATTAAATTAGCTGATGAACACGATACTTCATAAGACAAATTGCGTTGCATTACTTCAATAACTTGCGTTTAGCAGCGACGCTTGTAAATCGCTAAGACTGGCAGTAAACGCCACTTTCAAAGCCAGAGGATTTTCGTATTTTCTGTTAATTCATATCTTCTGTTCATTATTTCCATTTGGTCGAAGCCACCTATTTCAAATAGAGGAAAGAAAAAATACTGCGGAAGATCAACAGTTTTTCGTTGTAATACACTCATTCTACGTGGCCCAAGTTCACATTTTCGCAGAATTACTCTAATTGTAATATCACTTCAACACTGCAGAAAAATATTTCATCGTGGCAAAACTCACATCCGACTCAGAGGGCTTATACTTAGTAGCCAACCTGAAAGTCTAGCTTTGTGGAACACCAGTTTCAGTAAAGTGCTGTTGCGAAGACTGTTTAGCACTGGTCTTTCTCACCGGGAAATACGTAATTGATTTATTCGACTCCATAGGTATACTGCAACAGTAATTTCGTGTGCAAGCAATGCTTACGAACTGCAGTATTAAATTGTGCCATGGCCTCCATTTCTATAAATTCCTGACCTAAACTGGCTCCGCGTCATTTCAAACGCCAGTTACTGCAACGTCTTACTGACACCGACAGGTGTGCGTACTACAGAATTCGTAGTTTCTTTCATGTGATCTTGCAATGACTGAAATAAAATTCGCATGACCGCAACATTAGGGGCTACATTTCGTTGTTCCTTTTGTTCTGGGAGATGAGTATTCTGGGTAGTAATCTTTTCCCATTCTAACCAGCGAAATGCAGAAAAATGTGGCCAGTAATCGCTTCACAAACTGCTATTTAGTGCTGTTAAGATGATTTATTTTAAGTTGGTTGTAGGTGAAGGAATTTAGTTTAATCTTAAAACAAATTAAGCAGGAACGCTCGCAAATTTACCGAATAAAAAAGGTTATTGTCCAGGTAGGAAAAGGTTTGGGAAATAAAATTTGCACATGAAACTTTCTGGAAAATTAAAACCGTGTGCCGGACCGAAACACGAACTCGGTATCACACGGCGTATTCCTGAAACTGTGGAAATCATAAGTTGAATCTGAGTTTAACCTCTTAAGGTATTGCACAGCTAAAAATACAAAACGGTCAATAATAAAAAATACTCCAGCCAGAGCAACATGATCTGCACCACAACGTGAATCTACATTTTACCTGCAATGTCTGGGAACGGTGTCATTATTATCACTACGTATGATGTGTTGAGACACATACATTTACATCATCCTCTAAACAATACTTACAATGAAACTAATTTATTAAATCTTTTTTCAAAGCGTGTAATCGGGAATGATTCTGACTTCTTAGGCGAAGAAAGTGCTCTTCTCCCTCTACTGCACTTCGCTTCCTCCTGCCCTGTCATGGGTTCTTACTTGCTTAATCTCACTGTTGGAGGAATTTCATAAACGACGCATTCTTGCGCTTTGTGAAGATAGATACTGTATCAGCACCATTTCTTTGCCGTAGGATACACCAATTCGACGATACCATGCTTGGTGAAGAGGGTGGCGGAGGAAAGCAACGTCAATCATCTTTGTCTCCCTGGACGTAAACAGGCTACCACGGAGGACCAAGACTATCGTGTACTCCACTGCAGTGATGAATACCCTTTCACAACTAGCACAGAAATAAGGAACATCCTCCAGCTAAGTGAGAGTAGGTCACCATCCGTCGTCGTCTCAACGAGAACGGGAGGTATGAACGATAATCGGCGAAGGTATGACCAAACTGCTGTCACAGTTTGGGGTTTGATATCAGCTATTGGTTGCGGCGTTCTGTGGCAATAGGATCGTCCGTTTTCTAGTTATTACTGCTCCGAAATACTGTATAACGTAATGCTTCCTTCTGTTCGTCAGAGATTTTCGGAGGCTGAATAATGTTCCAACAGTGTAAAACACTAGTTTCAAATGAATGTAGACGTTGGGCTGTAGGACTGGCCTCCAACGCTGCAGACCTCAGTCCCATAGAGCATGTATGGACAAAGATGCAGAAAATTATTGGGAGCGGAAGACCAGCACCGACTACGATGCCGGAACTGTCCGAAACAATTCATGACGCGAGGGAAGTGTTGTCACAGAAAAACAGACTCGTCCGGAAACTTTTGCCTCCATTCTCTGGCAGCTAAATGCCGTTGTATAGGAGGGGGGAAACTGAGCACGGTACTGAATTATTGTGTTGCTATCGAGAAAATTTTGTTTACGGAAAATGAACGTTTTGTACTCCCTCGAAGAAGAGGGAAATTCATTTGTCTTAGCTCTCTCTCTTTCTCTATCTTTCTTTCTCCCCCCCCCCCCCCCCACCATCTCTCTTCCCCTCCCCCTCTATATCTCTCTTTTTTTTTCAATACACTTTTGATTTCAAATTTTTTTACGAGCATTGATCAAAAAGACTGAGAGAAACATTAAACTATTTTTGTTTTGTCCCATGACACATGACGTCAGTGTTGATGAAGGCATCAAAGAGAAAGTACTTGGTCGTTTTTCTGTCGAGAAAAAGTATCATTTTAGTTTGTGTTCTCTGTATCTGCATGCAGGCAGAATAAGAATACCGACGAAATCACAAAGGAGGTATCATTTCCATTTAACGCCAAACTCAAATCACAATGCATGCGGAGAAAGAGTGATGCAAGACCAGCGGGTAGATGTAAAGTCGAGCATTTAAGTCCTCTACATCATCAGTTATATGCTTATGAATACTTTAAAATTATGTATAATACTTTAAAATTATGAATTCTTCATAATTCTCGTTGCTCAGCTACAATAATAACTCTTACCACGAATTAAAAATCATGAGAATAACAGGATTCGCATCATTTACCTGCATAGTAGGAACTGATCGCCTAAAGCACTACGTCATTCTACCAATAGCTTAAGTTTCATTTACGAAATGGTATAATATGGTTTGTGATGTCACACATTTTCCACGAAAAAGAAATGAAGCAACGAGTGAAAGTGGCGCAGGGCGTCTTCGACGGAAATGCAGACTGTTCATCTGACTTTGAATTGTGTGAACGGAGCTATGAAGAATATAAGCTAACTGAAAGTGACACGAAGGGTGTTCTGTTAGGTCTTATCAAAGCTGCTTAATTTGAAGATGTTGCGTGTGGCAAAGTGTGAGAAACTTAATAGCTGCCAACGCAAATGCAACACAGTTTCGACACGGTGATAGCAGCGTTACTCGTGTGGAATCTGTTCGTGCAGAAAATGGTGTGAGAGACTCTTAAGCATATATTTTGTCATCATGATTGAAATGTACCAGAAAATGCCGTTGAATTTGTCACTTATGATATCTATCTTACGACGAAAGTTTTGATGAAATGAAAGAAAACTGTTTGTTTCAGGCCTAGTTTTGAAATGATTCCAGTATATCACAGAGTAATCAAAATGTATATTTACAACGAAATGTATCTCTTCTGATACAGATGCAGAAAGAAAAATATGAAAAGCCTTTCTTGATTCGGAACTTCACGTTATTCGTAGCATACATAGGCTCATCGTGGATTTTGTGTTTTGCAATCGATGCTCTGTGGTTGTCTCTTTGTTTGTGCGCCTATCATCCATGGAGAGTGTTACTGAAATCGATCTCAAAAAATGTTTTCCAAGTCAATTATTGTAAAAAAGGTGTCTTACCTACTCATATATTTTACAGTGCAAATACTGGAGATGTTCTAAAAATGTGCAACAAGTCTGGCAATGATCTTTGTAGTTTCAGTAGCTTAAGACAGAAAAACACGTAATAATTGAGATAGTTAATCATTTGTGTTGTTTAATTTGCAGTCATTGCACCTGAGTGTTGCTAGTACCAACACTCTAGTCCCTAAACCCAGCTACAGAAACTCAGATAAGACTCACTGACATTTTCTTTGGGTATTTCAGCACCCGGTCGCCACGTCTTCGAGTCCTCGCAACGTTGGTATACGCCCTGCTAGAAGTATAACTGAATTTTGTCAACAAAGCAGGGTTTGGCAACGTCGAGTTTCTTACTGGATGACGCAGAATTGGCATATAAATTTAATTTTATATATTTGCATTATTTCCATTAAACAATTTGAGTGATTTTTCACATAAGCTGTGAAATAAAGTTATCAATATAAGGTTCTGAGCCCAATAAAATCATTCGACGTCGAAATTCTAATTAATCTCATAGCGTACGTTGCTACCGTATGTGTCCTAGCCAGCACTGGAACAAAACGGGTTAGCTCAACGTTGCAGTACGTGAGGAAACCTGGTCTGTAAAGTGGGGGCTGCATTTGTTCCCCCTTCCAGTCTCGCTGAACTACACATTATTACCCATTTGGTGACAGAGCTACAAGCAGTCTGATCAGTAATCAATACGGAAATCTCGTTTGTTTTATTTACGAAATTTTTATTTATGAAATGCACATTTCGATACTACTTCATTGTGACACAACACAGCAAGTAAACTGTTTTTAAATCCAGAATGAGTAATATCTTTCTAATTTGTGGTGATTAGGCACGCTCCTGTTACAGATACCTTATGTTTTATTTCATCTTACGGATATCGTGGTAATATGAATTTCATGTGAATTAGCACGGCACATATTTTAAAAGCGTTTCCCGTTACTTAATTGAACACAGTAGGAAATATTAGTCCGCAGTTCGTGGTCTCGCGGTAGCGTTCTCGCTTCCAGAGCACGGGGTCCCGGGTTCGATTCCCGGCGATGTTAGGGATTTTCACCTGCCTCGAGATGACTGGGTGTTGTTGTGTCATCTTCATCATCATCATTCATCCCCATTACAGTCGGAGGAAGGCAATGGCAAACCACCTCCACTAGGACCTAGTACGGCGTGCGGGTCTCCCACATCGTTCCCGTACGCTCTGTAAAGGAGTATGGGACTTCATCATCATCATCATCAGGAAATATTTGAGGGAAATTAATCATCAACAGTATCTTCTCTCGCTTTGTTTAAAATGGTCTTAAACGCTAAGGCAGTTTACCAATTCCCTGCCTGCAGCAACCTAATGGATCTCAGTTAAAGATGTTGTCAAACCAGAGAGAACTGTTTATCGATAAGGCGCTAGGAAGGTAAACATTTGAGGGGGAAGGTCAGAAGAATAAGTGCGTGAGGGATCACTTTTGAAACTCCTGGATAGTTTTGTTAGTAAAGCCGGCAGAGCACGTTATCGTGTAATACCAAGAAGTGTAGAATTTTGTACGTCGTTTTTTCTTACACTGCGATCGATACGTGTTTTAGTCGTTGGCAAAAAATACCAGCTGCGGTATAATCAACGCTGGGGAGGTTTTCAGAATGCACCACAGAGTTTCCGAGTCACCAAAGGCAAAATATTATGTCCACACTGCCATTTTATCGAGTTTTTGTTTTAGGGCTCGGTCATTAATTCTTCTTAAGATGTTTTTGTAAAGGCGTTATAACGAGTAACTAGTAAGAATATTGCGTTGGAATCCTCACTGAGCCAGCTAATGACGATCAACCAAAAAAGCATTAATAGTCAACGCTTTCGTTGTCTTACTATAGAGCATACGGTACCCCTGCTCCCGTCTTTTGAACCTTATCTACTGAGTGAAAATGTCGCACGACGGTAAAATGGTCGCACTTCGTCACGGGTGTCTGTTATTGAGGCTTCTTGAATGTGCAAAATCATTCATGCCAGAACGATATTTCTTGAAGAAAAAACATGTTTTGCTAATGTGTTTTGCCCAAAAGCTCTCTCATCACACACAATATCAGGATTCAAAGCAGCCTCTGCTGCCTTCACCCCTCTGCTAAAATCAAATCGAACAATATGTCGCAGATGTCAGAGCTTTTTCCACTTGCAATTTTAATTTATCGCACTTAAACAACATTCATAAGTTTCAAATACGCAAAATCCTAATCGTAACTGTGGTACAACCTGACTAAGAGAAGGGATCGGTTAGTAGGACACATTCTGAGGCATCAAGGGATCACCAATTTAGTACTGGAGGGAAACATGGGAAGTAAAAATCATAGATGGAGACCAAAAGATGAATACAGTAAGCAGATTCAAAGGGATGTAGGTAGCAGTAGTTACTCGGAGATGAAGAGGACTGCACAGGATAGAGTGGCCTAGAGAGCTGCATCAAACCAGTTTTTGGATTGAAGACCATGACAACAACAACTGTGGGAGGGGTAAATAGGATAACTTCAAACAAGAAAACGACCGTAATAAATACACTCATTGCGCACCGCCACGTTCACCTGGTCGGAGGCGTCTAATGTTGGCGGCGGGCTGCGTATGGCAGGTAGCCAGTAGCTGCTGTGAGGCGAGGAAACTCTCGAACGTAAATTGTGCTGATTTTGATGCAGCAACGAGCTGTCTCTTGGACATGTTTCTGGAACTTATTGCGATTATAGGAGGATTAGAAAATGAAACGAATCATGTTTGCGGTTCCATCAGACTGATAACCTTAGCAGATATCCAATATGCGATTTAAAGAATCTAGAGAATCGAGTGGACCCGATCGGGCGACTTTATATCTACAAAAGCACGAAACTTACCGATTCTTCTTCTTCTTCTTCTTCTTCGAATCTTCTTCTTCTTCACTAGACCACAAGCAGATACATTTCCTTAACTCCTCGAGAAGACTTCTTCCATAAATTTCCGCATCCCGTAGTGCTGCCAGATCGTGCATATGGCGGTACTTACAAGTCTAATGTGCGGGCGGGCATATTTTTCGCCTTAAATGGACGACTCGGACTTCATCTCTGTGGTGGCCGGCCAGCAGCCACGTTTTATGTCTGATATTGTACTTTCTTTTCATTTAGATGAAATATTCTGAATGCCTTCCGTTTCGTATGTGAGTAAGTAAAATTCATTGTTTGAGCCCAGTTTTAACGTTTGGCTCCTAAGCTTTGACTGCTCTTTTCTGTCAAGTTCCGAGAAGGCCTCATCTACATTAGGAAAGATGGACATCATGAAAATAAGTATACCACAACAGTATCATGTTGGCTCAGTGGTGATGCACTCGATTTCCAATGTGCTGGTCGATATACAAGTCGGTTTGGATCTTGCTGGAGAAACAGTGCACCTTTTAACTTTTTTTCTCGTTTTCAGCAATCGATCTGTAGCCGGCCAGGATGAAATTCAGTGACCAAATCCTAAAACAAGCTCTTCACTATAAGCCCATGATCTACTCAGTACATTGTAGGAGTGACCAGAAGTGTCTATTTTGAAAATACTCAGAAGCAGCACAAGAAAGGTGCAGGAAAGGCTCCACAGGACTCTTAAATGACAGTAATTTGTATGGTGTTTGTCATTTAGGAGATCATCACGCGAGACAAACGTTGCTGAAGCAATGAATACTCAGGTAAATGTGGAAGTGACAAACATACTGATTAGCAAAGTTGCAAGCTTTTTCACCTCTTTTTTATGTATCTGCATCAGAAGAGAAACTTTTTCCTTGTAAATATACATTTTAATTACTTTGTGATTCACTTAAATCATTTCATAACTGTGACTGAAAGAAAGAGTCTTCTTTCGTTACATTAAAACTTTCGTTGTAAGACAGATATGGAAGTATATAATTTAACTGCATATTCTGTACATTTCAAGCATAATGGTAGACTATATGATTCAAAGATTCTCAAGCCTTTTTCTGCATGAGCAATTTATACATGAGTAATTTCGTAGTTACTGTGACGAAGTTTTGAGACACTTGCGTTAGCAGCTATTAATTTTCTCAACCTATCCCATCCAATGTATCGCCAAAATACGTAGGTTTGATAAAATCTAGCAGAGTACATACCGTGTCACTTTCAATTATGCTCTTCATAACTCCATTCATGGAATTTCCGTCGAAGGCGCCCTGCGAGACTTTCACTAGGTATATAATTTCCTTTCATGGAGAAGGTATGACATGACAGACCATATCATACCATTTAGTAAATGAGACGTACGTTATTGGTAGAATGGCGTAGAGGTTAAAGTGCAATGGATCCGGCTTTCGTAGCCATGAAGTGCTGACATGATTTGTGTTTGCGCCTGTGGGGCGCGCGCACTCGTTTTTGTTTACTATCAGCGACCATCACTTACGTGTCATTTACGAGTGGTAAAGCATGACCAACCGTTTTTGAAAATCTGCACTGCGATTAACCTTCTGCAATCATTACACCCGTCCAAAGGCTTTGGAAGTGGAACGATTCCTACGTGACGCAGCTAAAATCCCTGCTTCCGACATTTTGCGCATATTTTTGTCCATCTTAAACTGTATGGTGCACTTCAAAGACATCAATGACTTCATAACACCAGACAAGGACTACACTTTTTCCAGGTCGATGGTAACGTCGGCGTGGTCACTGTCGACTACACTGGCATGGCCGTGTGCACGATATAACTTTTCTAACTACCACTCGAGCTCCCAGTGGAAGATGCTCTCCTCCTCCATGTCACTGTACAAGGTCACATTGCTGAACGCTGGACGGAATTGCAAACGTACCCCGTTGTTAACGATGAACGATGGATCACTATTGATCTCCATTGTCATGTGCCGTCTTACCTACAAATCAGCAGCTGCTGCGCAGCATGATAGCCAACCCAAGACCTGTTCCATGTGTGGCAAAGAAGACCACTTTAGGTCTGAGTGTCTTCAGAGGCTCATCACCCAATTCCCAGCTGCTATCATTGTGCCTCCGATACCGCCGATAGTTTTACTGATCACCTATTCATCGGCACTCTTTTATCCTCCTGGGGTCTGTCATCAGTCGGACCACATAACAGTGTCCCTTTGAGCTGCCACAAATAACCCTGGGATCTAGTCTATATATCATGCTCATAAGGTAGGAGATGAGGTACAGGCAGAAGTAAAGCTGTGAGGATGGGCCGTGAGTCATGCTTGGGTAGTTCATACAGTAAAGCATTTGCCTGTGAAAGGCGAAGGTCCTGAGTTCAAGCCGTGGTCTGGCACACAGCTTTTATCTGCCAGGAAGTTTCAACAATTTTATAATATGGAATAACTGTTTTACACTGTCTGCAAACATGAGACGCTTTAGAGAGAAATCAATTGAATAGCGTAACTGAAAAGTATGGTACTCGAGACTATTGCAAAATCAGTGATTTCTGCATGTGGGAATACTATTATTTTCTGATGTAAAACATAAGGAAATTGTTGGTATGTAGTAATATTTTTGTTATACTGATCTACCAGTGATAACAAATATCATATAGGGTGGTGAAAAATTAAGCTGTATCTGAAATTGGTATTGTTTTGCTGCTATTAGCCTATCATGCTGTCACTAATTAAGACTTATCCAATGATGGTGTACAAAATACTAAAGCTCTTCATACAAAAACCAGTAGAAGTATTAAGATATTTTTTGTTATATCTGTAACAACAAAAAGCACTTACCTCAGGTTTCCAGTGATATTCAACATAGCCACAGATGTTCACTTCTTTCATCTGTTTACTATGTCAGATACTTAAAATATCGAAAGCTGACTAGTCACTGACCATTTAGATGACACCCAACAAAACTGATTTTCCAAGAAAAAACTGATTATCTAACAGAATAGCCATAGTTATCTAGAAATGCAATGGTGTTTGACTAGGCAAGAGATAATCAGAGGGGCCCAACACACTAATGTACACAGTTAAGAACTGCTGACAGCAGCATGAACGTTGGAAATATTAGACAAGAAATCTTTCATACTACTGCTACCCTAGACAAATTTCAAGTATTTTATTCAGTGATCTGAAGTGTCACTAACTATGCAAACATAAAAGTTATACTTATCTTTGACACAGAAGAAAACATTTGATCAACATATCAGTACTCACGTATTAGAATATTTTGTTACAACTCCCATCAACAGCTGGTATTACATATCTGTGTGGGTGAGTGAATGGAAACCATTTTATCTCAACCAATGAAAGGCTACAAATGATAAGACATGGTTGTGAGTTGTGCTAGCAGTGATATTTGTGTTTGTGAAATAATACATCCACTGTTCTTTGTAGGCTGTTGTGCAACTGAATGCTGAATTTTTTGGGACGTGTTGCTTCATTTTCATTATTAAGAAGTACAAATCACTGATATACAACAGTGACAAAGTTTTTTAAATTGCTTTCCACTTAATACAATCAGACTTACACACTAATGTATTGATGCCTCATCCATTGCAGTGTCTTCTTACATAAATAGATCACAGTACGACACCATAGATTTTGCAAAATCTTTATTTCATTGTTCATAACATTTCATCTCAGAAATTGAATTCATCATGACTGGTTTTTTTTCTGATAAATGGTTGATATACATGTTTCAATATTTCACCTATGTACAAATGACAAAGAAAACTAACTCACTCTATTGCTACACACATTTCATGATGAAGTGTAACAGGAGGCAACATGTTTATTTAACCTTGATGGATATACAACAAGAGAATAGTAACGATATGTGTTATTAAGAAGTGCAGCGATGAAGGGAGTGGTTTTGATACATTTAAATGATATGCTAAACAGATAGCAACAAACTCCACACATACACATATGGAGAAGACACTCAAAGAAACAGAAAATTTTTCCAAACACTTAGTGATGAAGAGTATAATGTTAGTGTCTGTGAACTTAGAACCAGCATGAAAAATAAATCTGTCCTATAATATATGAAATCCAAATATAAAGCTGGAAACATTACTGCCCTGTTTTTCCAGGAAATCAAAAGTACTGCTGTAAAAAATGAAGATCAGTTACTGAAAGACTTGGCTATTGAGAAGAGAGTCTAAAACTGAAGACAGAAATGTAAGCAGACGGGGACTAAGGTAAGTGGTTACACATCTTTGTCATAAGGTCTCTTCCATATGTTTATCTATTGCTACATAAACTGAACTCAAATTAAAAGAGGGCTCACCTCAGGTAAATACTAAACTTAATTTTATAATGCAGTATTCACTGTCTTACAATGACTGCATCCTAATGTACTTAAGTCTGATATACATTGAATAGTTTTTCTGAGAATTAGGTTAATGGAGAATATTAGGCAATTTATGACCTCTGCAAAAAGGGATATCATTATGTACTGATATGAAACAGAAGGAACTTTATGATACACGAAGTGATTACTATTTTGCCTATTTAATTCTATTGAAGTTACTGAAATGAAGTGGCTCCTAAGTTGGCATGATGAGGCTGACTGCACTCAGTTCCAGTAACCTCATCAAGAAAAAATTCCTGGAAGTATCAGAAATGGAACTTGAAACCTAAGCATAGCTATTACTAACACTGACCACTCAGCCATGGTGATGGACATAAGACATAGCAGACTGTACATAACCTGTCTCTACATTTTAATAACACTTTACCTCAGAAGTATAGAATCTCAAGATGGAGTTTATACTGACTGTTTGTAAAACCCATCATCAAATATTTCATCTACTGCCAAATGACAAAGGCAAGATATTGCACCATATTAGTTCACATTTAACACATTAAAATAAAGAAACAGATTTCATTTACATTTATCCATGGGAAGCCTGCAAAGGGAGAATGGAAATGGTGTGCATTTTCAATTTGTACAGTGAAGTAGGATATGGTTACACTAATTATGAAGCAACAAGATCCCCATGAATATCCTTCAGCGAGCATGCAAGAGGACCTAGAGGGGACTAATGCTTATGGTTCACACACATTGACAGTTATATCCAGTACTAACATTTGTCTGTGGCAACATAGAGTGAACACAAAATACAAAAAAATTACATATAAAGCTCATATTAACAATGTCATAACATAGAATTAGTGCCTTACACAGTCTGAAATCATGTGATACTTGGGACTGAAACAAATGGACAGTGTAACTGAAAAGTAGGTTACAGGAACCAATTACAAAATCTGTGATATCTGCTTGTGGGAATACTATTATGTTCTGATGTGAAAAATGAGGAAATGATAATTGTGTCGTAATATTTTTGTTATGGTAAACAACCAATAACAACACAAGTCATAGAAAGGTCGTACTCATGCTCTCAGTAATCAAGACTTATACAATGACAGGGTTCAAAATACTAAACCTCTTCATAAGGAAAATAACAGAAGTTCTGATACTTTTGTGTTTAGTTGTATGACACCAGAAAGCAGTTAACTCAAATCTTACAGAGATATTCAACATGACTAAGGATGCTGACTTCTCATATTTCTCTATTTCATCATATACTAACAATGTCAAAAGCTTAGTTCTAATTGGCCATTTACAGCACACTAAACAATGCTGATTTTTTAAGTAACAACTGCTATTTACCAGCATAGTCAGGAGATGGAATGGTGTGTTACTAGGCAAGAGATGATCAGTAACAGTAACTGTAAACAGTTAAGAATTATTGATTACAACCTGAACTTTGACAATGTTGTACAGTAAATCTTTCTTACTGCTAATATTCTACCCAAAAATTTCAAGCACTTTATTCAGTGATCTGTTGTGTCACAATCTCTCCAAACACCTAAAAGCATTAGTTGTCTGTAAGACAATAGAAATATTTTGATTAAAATATCTCTACTCACCCAAAAGAATAGCTTGTTACATCCCGCATTAACAGCTAGTATTACATGGATGAGTGAATAGAGAGAATGTAGT
This sequence comes from Schistocerca cancellata, assembly GCF_023864275.1. NCBI lineage: Eukaryota > Metazoa > Arthropoda > Insecta > Orthoptera > Acrididae > Schistocerca > Schistocerca cancellata. Next base: position 267,367,169 of record NC_064629.1, read on the forward strand.
TTCAACTCATCAAATGAAACAAATATTAGGCATGGTTGGAAGTTGTGTTACAAGTGATGAATGCAGTTGTGAAAGAATATGTTCTCAGTTCTTTGTGGGTTTTTGTTCAAGTGGACTGATGTAGAAGTTTTTTGGACTGTAAAGGTCCACATCTAGTATTAAGAAGCACAAGTGACTGATATGAATGCTGACCAAGTGTTTCCATTTCCAAAACAATTAATACTCTCAGACTGACACACTAATGTATTAATAGATAAGTTATGACCCTTCATTTCTACACAAATAAATTACAATATGACACAGTAAATTTTACGAAGTCTTCCTCTCAGTGTTGACAACATATCCTCTAATAAATCAAAATAACCACCATCAGGTATTTTCTGATAGGTGGTTGACATCCTTGTTTAAATATTTGATCCCTGCACAAATGACAAAGACAAATTATCACACCACACTAATTCACATATTTCAAGGTAATGTGTGAAAGCAGACAGTAGTTTTATTTAACAATGATGATTGTGGAACAAGGCAATAGTGAAAATGTGTATTCTTAAACAGTGCAGTGAGAAAGAGGCTTGTTTGTATACATGCTTTTGAGATGCTAAGTACGAAACAACCAACTCTCCAATTATAGGTATCCAGTATACACTGCAAAATGTAGCAAACTTATTCATACACCTTGGGAAGGAAGAGGATAATTTTAGGATCTGAACTAGCATGGGAAAAAATCTGTCTTATGAGAAATGTAATTAAAATAGAAGGTAGGAAAAATTTTTGGTATGTTTGCCAACACATGAAAATGATTGTTGTACAAAATAAACATCTGTTACCAAAGAAATTCAATTTTCAAGTAGAGTGTTTGAGAGTGAAGACACAAAAGTAAGAAAAAGTAGGCTCATACAAGTGGTTTACCATATATTTGCTTTAATATTTGTTCCGTATGTTCATCTATCGTCAGATAAAGTGAACTCAGAATGAAACTAGGTTATATGAGGTGAATGTTAAAAATAATTTTATAATACAGTATTGACTGCCTTACAATGACTCCATCCTTGATAGAGTTAAGTCTGATACCGTTTGAATAATTTATCTTATAATTAGGCAAGTGGAGAATATTAGGCAATCTATGGCTTCTGTATGAAGGAATACTGTTATGTACTGATATGAAAAGAAAGGATATGCAGAACAGATTTTGTTTTAGAGTAACATAGCAATACAGACGCAAATGATAGAATAGTAGCAACTTACTATTGATATTTCTGCAATCTGTAGTGTCATTGATGTTACACTTGTTCTATCCCTAACAAACACTTAGAACAAGAGCATACAGTGTACTATATATTTTCATGCAAATCTACTACAATTACTGAGATGTTGTTTCAAGGGGTTTCACTAGAAGTCACTGAGCACAGGACACTTTTTCATATTTAACATTGAAACTGATGTAGTTTTCTTAGACCAATTTATTACAGATGACACTTCAAATGCAAAAAGCTGATTTATTATTGACCTTTTAGATTATGCCAAACACAGTTGGTTCTGGAATCAAAAGTTTCACATTTACGTGCATAGTTGTAGTTCCTTCAGACATGATGGCACGCCACTAGGCAGCAGGAAAGAAGGAGGGCATAACTCATTAAAATACACTTTTATGACATCTTGATCTCCAGATGCACAATGGCAATGTTTGACAGGAAATTCAGGTATCGATTCAGTCATCTTATTCAGTTATCTGAAACATCACTATCTATGCCAACACAGAGAAGCTTTATTTTCTCTTGACTCAATGAACTAATGAATTGAATTATCTGCAGTGAAGACTGTTGTAGCTTGGAACAGTTTCCACACTCTTTCCTCTTGCCAGTCCTTTAACAGAAGTTAAATACACATTCTTATTCCATTATAAAATAATAGGATTCGCTATGCCTGTGATACATTCCTTCCCTGATATTACAAAATTTACTCCAGATATGTAGGAGTTTTCGAAATGTGAAAAACAGTTCCAAGGTACAACATGGTAATGTACCTAGTAACAAATATTCTATTCCGAGAGAAAACTGGTCTAACTGACAATATCTCATCAACACTGTATCTAATAATCTATGTTCTATATTATTACTCTACTGCATTCCAATAACCAGGAATTATCTCAACTTAAGAAGAACTGTTATCAAAAACTAGATACAAGCTAAAAATATTCCAGAGTAGGAGCTATTGGAAACCAAGAAGAATTACATTTGACGTGCACATGTTTGTGTGGACACTGAAGATGCTCAACTCATTTGCAAATATGATGTATTAGAAGCTGAACAGCATCTCTCTTTTGGATTCTACAGTTTAATATAACAAAATAACCTCTGTCACTTGTATCACTTAAAATAGTTAGGAGATGCGAAAATCCTGCTTACGTATTAAGTCTCAGAACCCTTACACATGGAATGCTGCCAGAGCTTCTCCCAATTCATTCCAATTAATATCCACTAATTTATTAATGCCAGATTTGTCATGCTATCTATTCACAATCACTCAGCGTAGCTGTGCGGTCTGAGGCGCCTTGTCACGGCCCCTCCCGGCTCCCTCCTTCATAGGTTTGAGTCCTGCCATGGGCATGGGTCTGTGGGTCATCCTTTGCATAAGTTAGTTTAAGTAGTGCGTAAGCTTAGGAACCAATGACCTCAGCAGTTTGGTGACTCATGACTTGAGCAGTTTGGTCCCATAAGACCTTACCACAAATTTCCAAAATATCTACTTACATATGCAGATATGTATACAACATGGAATATTTTAGAATAATTGAGCCTCAATAAAGATAAAATTACATCTCAAAACGTTATATAACTGTGATGAGACTGTACAGTCTCGTGGGTGTTATCCATCTTTATTCAAATCATCTATACATAATTGATGAGGACAATGCATTAAACAATGTTAAAACAAGTTTGGATTATCAATAATATCACAGAAAGAATAAACTGCTACTCACCATAAAGAAGACACACTGAGCTGATGAAATGCACAACTATAAGGCTTAAAGAATTATTGTACATCATCTCCAGACTGTCAAGCTTTGCATTTGAACGTAATTGATGTAATATCACCATACAATACATGCAATACCTTTTTAAAGTTTTGAGAACAGTACATTATACTACTTACATAAATTAAGAAAAAAAGAGATGTCACTGTGGAACCTTGATGCACACCATGCTTTATTTAAACGACCCACCATACTGTTTAAGTAACCCAAATTGTTTCCTGTTGCTCACACATGATTTTATGAGTTCATACACAGTCCTCTAGTAACCAGGTTCCACTGATTGTCAACTAATATGGTGACAATGACACAGTCTAAGCAATTATCAAGATCAAGGAGCACTCTACTAACATTTTGCTTGTTCTTTATTGCAGTTACTATTTTGCCTACGCAACTGTACTGCAGCTACTGAAGTTAAGTAGCTTCTCAGTTGGCATGATGAGGCTGACTGTATTCCATTCAAGTCCCCTCATCAACAAAAATTTTCTCTCAGTATCAGGAATGGAACTCAAGTCCTAAACATAGCTTTCAGTAACACTGACCACCCAGATGTGGTGATGAAGATACAGTGCAGCATACTATACATAATCTCTCTATAATTTTAATAATACTGTATTTCAGAAATATAGCACCTCAAGATAAGGATATTACTTACTGTTTGTTAATCCCATCCTCAAATGTATCATCTAGTCACAAATGTGAAAAGCAAGATATTGCACGATATTGCTTCACATATATCAATATAAAAAATGTTGATTGCATATAAATTTATCCATGGTGAGCTTGAAAAAAGAGAACAGAAATGGTCTGCATTCTTAACTTGTACAATGAAACAGAAAATTTTTTGGATGAAGGCTATATTTACACTCATTATGAAGCACCGAAGTCCCAATTTGGAGACCTCAGATATCTGGCAGAAAATGCAGCACATTATTTTAAACAGCCAGGGAAGGAAGTTGACATTGTTAGTGTCCATGAACCTAGAATAACCAATGACAATATATCATTCTCAGTTTAAAATTAACCTAATATAAAATAGAAATTATTAACACCTTGTGTTTCTAAGAAATAAAAATGGTTAGTGTACTGAATGAAGGTTTACTACTGCATGAACAGACAATACAACAAGAAAATCCTTAAGGGAGCATCCAAGAGGAATTACAGTGGACTAATGCTTGTGATTTACACACACTGACACTTATAGTTAATCTCAACGTTGTCCATGGTAGCATAGAGTAAACTTGAAACACAGTAAAATACATATATTCTTAATAGTTTTATAACATGGAATTACTGTCTTTCACAGTCTGCAAACAAGAGGTACTTGAGACTAAAACAAATGGAATAGTGTAACTGAAGAGTAGTTTACAGGAGCCTGTTATAAAATTTGTGATTTCTGCATGTGGGAATATGTTTATGTTCTGATGTGAAAAATAAGGAATGGTTGATATACACTAATATTGTTGTGATACTAATCTGCCAATAATAGCATTTATCATACAAAGAAGTTACCAAATTAAGCTGTTTCTAAATTGGTATTGTTTTGAAGTTACTATCATTCTGTCACTAATTAAGACTCATACAGTGACACTGTATATAATAGTAAACCTCTTCATAAAGAAACCAACAGAAGTACTGACACTTTTGTCCTTAGGTGTACAACAAGAGATTACTCTTTGCTCAGGTCTTAGTGTGATATTCAACACTGCTACAGATGTACGCGGCTTTCATCTCTTTACTGTATCTAATACTTTAGATGTCAAAAACTGAGTTGTCACTGGCGATTTAGAGACAACAGTCAATGCCAATCTTCCAAGTAACCATTGACTATCTTACAGCATAGTCAGGTGATGGGGTATTGTGTTTCTAGGCAAGAGAGAATCAGAGGCTCTCAAGACGTCAGTGTGCACAGTTAAGAATTGCTGATTACAACCTGAACTATAACAATGGTATACAGGAAATCTTTCTTACTGCTGGTATTCTAGAGAAAATTTTCAAGCACTTTATTCAGAGATATGGAGGATCTCTAACTATGGAAGCACATAATAGTATTACATTCTGTGAGACCACAGAAAGCATTTGATTTTCATATCTCTACTCACCTATTAAAATATCTTATATCTCCCATTACCTGCTGGTATTACCTGTCTGTCTGGATGAGTGAATGGAGAGAAAGTTGTCTCAACTGACAAAAGGAAATGGATAATGGGCATGGTTGGAAGATTGTATTTCCAGATGATATGGGCAACTGTAAAACAATAGGTCTTGAGTTATTTGTTGATTATTTCTCAAGAGGAATTATGTAGAACGTTTTGGGAATATAGAGCTCCACCATAAATATTAAGAAGCACAAGTCACTGATATGAACACTGACAAAGTGTTTCCATTTGTACAACAATTCATAGAATCAGACTGACACACTAATGTGTGATCTATAACTATATCTTCTTACATAAACAGATTAAAACATGATATGGTAGATTTTACAAAACATGTCTCTCAGAACTCAAAAAATATCATATAATAAATCCAACTGATATGTGTTTGATATCCATGTGTCAATATTTTATCTATGCACAAGTGTCAAAGACAAATTATCACACCATTCATATTTAAGATAATGTGTAAAAATAGGCTGCAGATTTATTTAATCTTGAGGAATATGCTATAAGAGAATGGTAACAATGTGAATTCATAAACAGTACAGTGAGAATGGGGCATGTTTGAATCCATGCTTTTGTTATATCAAGTATGAAGCAACCACTTCCCACTCACCAGTATCTAGAATACTCTTATGGAAGTAGCAAATTTCTTCAAATATCTGGGGATAATGTTAATGCCTGTAAACTCTTAACTATCATGAAAAATACATCTGTCTTATAAGAATTGAGATCAAAATATAAGGTAGGAAACATTATTGGTATGTGTTTCCAAGATATGGAAATCAGTGTCATACAAAATGAACATCTCTTACTAAATAATTACCTTTTCAGGAGGAAGACACAAAAGTATGCAGAAGGAGACTAATGTAAGTGGTTTACCCATATTTGTCATACTCTTTCTTCCATATGTCTAATTACTGCTTACCCTAAGGATCACACATTGAGTTGCTGACAGACAAAACCAAAAAAAACGTTACACATTTGTTGAACATCATATTCTGCCGGTCAAGCTTTGAGTTGACACACAGTTGATCTACTGCCATCATACAATACAGTGTCACAAGAACAGCACAATATACTACTTCTATACATTAAGACAACAGTACATACCACCATGGAACTTTGAGACTCACCGTGTTTTACATTACTAAGTTTTGATTTAAATGACCTGCCACTTATATTATTTGTTGCTCACACATCATTTTATGAATTAAGACACAGATCCTCTAATAACCATGTTCTACAGTTTGTCAAGTAATATGGTGATGACTGCACAACCAAGACCTTTTCCAAGATCAAGGAACTCTCCACTAACATACTGCTTGTTCTCTATTGCAGTATGTTAGTGGAGAGTTACATTGGCATGATGAGGCTCACTGCACTCCCTTCCAGCCCCCAGCTCCTAGGATGTATGAGGAATGAAGCTCAAGTTGCAGGGATAGCTGTCAGTTACATTGACTGCACAGAAATGTGGATGGTTACCTTACATAGTAGACTTTACATAAGCTGTTTCACCATTTTAATAACACTTTATCTTAGAAATTTAGTATGTCAAGATACATTGCTTACTCAGTGTTTCTCACACACATACCCCAATATTTCATAAATTCACAAATAACAAAGACAAGCTATTGCACCGTATTGCATTGGATATAACAAGATAAAATGTAAAACTGTATTCGTTTTATATTTATTAATGGGGACCCTGCAATGAGGGAATGGATGTGATAAGCATTTTTAATTTGTGGAAATGAAATAGAATAAGGTTGGAATTCAGGCTATTGTTGCAATACATGTGAAGCAACAAGGTCAACTTTTACAGTCTTGAATATATATCTGAAAATGCAGCAGATTTTTTTCTAACAGCCAATAAAGGGAGTTGATAGTGCTAGTGTCTGTGAATCTAGATTACAACGACATTATGCAAAGGCAAATCAGAGTGTCATTTTAGCTAAATTATTATTGTAAATGTAAAGTAACACATATATTTGCAGCACTGGGCCTTTCTTGGTTTGTGCTGATCTTATCCACATGTTGCTCTCACACATGCTATTGCTGTCACTTTTTAAAAGTGGTGGTTGTGGTTCACATGTCCAGGGTATCAGAACAATGAAATGTGATTCATTTTATATGGAGCAAGGGATGAATGCCCATCAACATCTAAAGGCAAACGCAGCCCACGTATGAGGAAAACTCTCCTGCTTAGAGAACTGTGAGGTGGTGGTGTTGTGAGTTCGACAAAGGCCGTGAAGTCTTTAATGACAATGAGCAGTTGAGGAGACCACGTTTCTAGCTGGCTAATGACAATATTTCCCATGTGGCTCCAATGATAAAAGCTGATCAGAATGTGCACATCACAGCCACTTCTCTGGAGCTTGGTGTATTGTGTGGGAGTGCTTACAACATTTTTCATGTGTTCTTAAGATACTGGGAGGTTTCACATCAGTGGGTCCATGATGTGATGAAACTTAAGCAAATGATGTCTTCACTGAATCATCTGGAATGGTATTTCAAGGATAGTGAATGTTTCCTGGACCCCATTGTTATTGGCAATGAAACATGGATATTGCAGTGCTGATTTTCAAGTAACAACTGCTATCTACCATCATAATTGGGACTAGGGATGATGTGTTACTAGGCAATAGAAGATCAGAGGATCTCAAGACATAATTGTTCACAGATAATAATTGCTGATTACAATCTGGACTGTGACAATATTATACAAGAGATCTTTCTTACTGCTGCTACTCTAGACAAATTTTCAAGAATTTTTTTCTGTGATCTGAAGCATCACTAACTATGCAAACACATAAAAATGTTACATGTCAGTGAGACAATACAAAACATTTGTTTAACATATCTGTACTCCCATAGTTCAATATCTTTTTATATCTCCCTTTAACAGTTTGTATTGGGGGAAGTCAGGCAATAATGACATACCCAGGTAAAATGACATAGCAAGGCCATGGACAAAACCAGATGAGCAGTGACACCTGCACTAAGCAGTGTAAAAAGGTCGACAGTCAACCCACTTCCTCCATATACGGTGAAGAGCTGCCAGCTTTAGCATTGCTACTGTGAACGAAAAACTTATAGGTAAGTCTCCAACTTTTTACTTTTCTTCACATATATGCATTTATTAGTGTTGTAGTAATTAGTTGTTTGAGAAAAGTATAAGTTATGTTTTGAGAAGTAGGAGGTTCTGCTGGAGAACACAGAAGTTGAAAGTTTCTCAAATGGTTCAAGGGAGGTGTGTCAGGCTACAAAAACATAACATGTATCAGAGTAAAATGGCACAATAGTTCATTTTCCTCAATGTGGACTCTAGTTCTTTTCTGTGTGATCTTTGATGTTAATTAAGATATTTATTTCACATATCTGTTTAAATTTAACAAGAATAGTGGTAGGTCACTCTATAATAAAATAAATTACGTGAAACATTAATCATGAACTGATAAATATGCTATGATTCACTAATCCGATGATATTACATACGCTAATTTCAGATGGCAGGTGATAAAGTAAGGAAATTGTCTAGACACTCTTGGGATGTGTTGCAGATGCAGCAGGCTATATATACTGTTACCAACAGCGAGATGGGATGGCTGCAGGCATTTAAAGAATTGGCAGTTTCCCAGACTATGCTTACAAGAAGAAATACAAATATGAACAAAATCTTCAATGGTGTTCAGAAAGTATTGGGTAGATTCCAATCAACTTTCAACACTACACTGAAGCTTGAACTGGTACAACACCTGCAACTATTGGAATTGTGCATATTTGGTATGACTATGAAATGGTGCACTTCAAATAGCTAAGAAAAGCAAAAGGGTATCTTATGTCTGGGAAAGAAATATTAGATGAAAAAGACCTTTTTGCAACAACAGTGATGCTTGCAAAGAGAATCAGAATCAGAATCAGATTTTTTTATTATCCCATAACGTACAAAGTCAAATCACAGATCTTACGTACTGGGGACTTGTCAACATTACATTTATATTGCAATTACAATTTGTATATACAGTATTACAAAAACAATATATCAACACTCATGTTTACATGTATTACAAAGTAATATATAACAACAATGTTTACACAGTGAACATATTTTACAGTCATTTATTTGACACAAAACTGCTAAGCTTAATTTACAGGTGATGTTTCCTTACTCAGACTTCCACATCATCATTCATGAATTCTTCTATGGAGTAATAACATTTCTCCACTAATAACTTTTGTATCTTTGGTTTCAGTTGCCCTAGCTCCATGCTGTTTGTTTGTTTCTTTTTTAGCATGTTGTAGATTTTCATGCCCATATATTCTGGGGTTTGGGCATATAACTTTAACCTATGAATAGGACGCATGAAGTTTGCCTTATTCCTAGTGCTGTATTGATGCTTAAAATTCTTGTCTGTGAACAACATAGGGTTACTATATACAAAAATAGTCAGTTCATAGATGTACAAACAGAGGGCACTTAATATTTTCAAATCTTTCTTGTGCACTTGACAAGATACACATCACAATGGCTTCCATACTGTGTGATGGATCAACGGAACACGCAACCAACTAACTAACTATTTGCAATCATGTGTCAGTTTTAACAATCCTCATTTGATGACTTGATGAAATTGTTAGTCAGTGGATGACAAAGATGTCAGTGGAATAAATCAAGAAACAGATGAAAAACATGACAATTTTGCAATAGCCACTCATCACAGCTCTGCTAGTGAACAAGAGGATTGTTCAGTGGAAGAATGTGATGGGGAACTTGATGCGAACCTTTAAGTTCCTCCAATAAAATATCTAAAATGTTAGTTAAAATCAAATGTGTTTTGAGTAGTGGTAAAGAAAAATGTTGATGTCAGTGCTGAACGTCAATTTGGCAGACTTTCATTTTCTGTCTATCGAGTGATATCTCGCTGTGCAAATTCAAACCCCAGAATTTGGTTTCATGTGAAAATTTACTTGCTACAGAGATACCATAATATTACAGAATGTAAATTTCAGTTCTCTAACAGTTCATTTAAGTGTATGTCTTCTATTTAAAAAAAAAAAAAAACAAATGTAAGCATGTGATTTTATTTGAGAAAAAGTAAAATACTGTACTGTAGGCTTCATTTAGTGCAATAAAATAAAAAAGAAACTTTACAAAATACTCAAATAAATGTAAAAATAAATCTTGTATTCCATTAACTTAAATTAAAATTTTCTAATGATGCTCATTAAACCTCAATTTAAACTTAGGGGTCCCAGAGACCCAACCTCATAATCTACGGTACATTACAGAAATGTCATGTTATGACTTACGAATTAATGGAGGTTACAGTGTTATTATAAAGACTGTTAGAATGAATCTGGAGGTTTCATAGTAGGAGAAATCAGAGATATAAGTAAGTTAGAAGCACAACAAAAAGATAAAATAGCTGTGTAGGGAATAAAGTAATGAAAAAGGGGAAGAAACTGTGAGTTAGTAGTTCAGAAATTGCTTAATATAGAGTCACCTCACACACAACGGGGCATAATAATGAAATAATTTAAATGATGCAACATTATAGCACCTGCATCCTTAAAGGTAGTTAAACAATTGCCACCTTTTTGTGAAGTCACCTTTCAGAAAATTTTACCATACAGCTGCTTCGTAATGATATCAGTAAAGCATGGGCACCATATTATTTCTTACATCCTCATCTGTTAGTGTGGAGGTTGCACCACAAATACTTGGAGCATTCAAAAATGGTTGCTACTACAATGTTTTTGTGTCTGCAGCAACAATTTACTGAACAAACAAATGCAGTATATACTACTGGTACTCCCCACAAATGTCTGTGCACTTTGGCCATTGTTGTGGCAGCTTCCGTATTTGCATAGCAAACCTTTCTTTGCGGGTATCCCCGTGCCACTGGAGGATACCTAATTGAAGTTCGTTATTGGTGGAGAACTTGTTACCCCGCAGGACCTCTTGAAGTTCATAGAATAGGTCATAGTCACTAGGAGCCAGATATGGCTAATATGGGTGGTGTCGCAGCACAGTAAACAATAAGTCCTGTGTGGTGGCAATAGCTTGGCGACTGGCATCTGGCTGCACATTGTTGTGTTGGTGGAGTGAACTGCAGTATTGATCTCTGTTGAGGGTCATATTGGGAGATAACCAATCCACCGGTACTATCCTTTCCTGATCACAGAAGAGTTGCCGTTTGTTTCTGCATGAATAGGCCCAGCTGTGACTTCTTGGGGTGAGAGCTTATAGTGTGCTTCCACTCCACAGACTGGCATTCTTTTCTGGAGTCTCAAGGAAGAGCCATCACTCGTTGATGGTGACCACATGCTCAAGGAACTCTGCTGGATCTGCAACATATTTTTGCACCAACAGTTGGCATATCTCCATACATTTCTGTTTCTGTACAGTGGTGAGGGTATTGGACATCCATTATGCACACGCCTTCTTCATCTTCAAATCATTATGAATGATAGTGTGCAGAGTTCTCCGTGATAGACCTGTTGCCTTCTCTGGTTCATCTAAACTGACTTGCCTGTGCCCAATATCAAGCCATTGACACGGTTGGTATTGTTGGTTTCTGTGCAGTTGCTGAATGCCCAGCGCTTATGTGAATTTTAGCAGAGCCTCTTGCATCGCTAAACTCTGATACCCATTGAAATACAGATGTGTGATTTTGTACTATTTCCCCACATATGGCACCTAGCCTCATTGTGAATGTCTGAAGCAGTCACTCCTTCCTTTCATAGAAACCACACTGTCTATCACTGACAATGCTTGTCTACTTTGACGCTGTCATTTCTATGTCCACCAGTGCTCTCACAAGACAGAAAAAGTGCTGCTGCATTGCACCACCAATTGGAAGCAGCAACATCATCTGGGGCAGTAGACAGTATAATAGTCTATCCTCACACATACATTGACACATTTTAAACTGCTACTTGGTGGGAGTTATAGGGAGATTGCCAATCAACTTTAAATGAACTGTATAATTGGGCAACATGTGTAATATAATCACAGTGTCTGAGAAAAAGTGAGGAATCACAGGGAAAAGAAGGAATGAAATGAAATTTCATGAGTCGAGAGGGTATGTGACTTTAATTCAATGATTATGTAATTCAGTAAAATTTACAAAGAACTTGGCAGTGACCCCACTTATGAGTATGACATTGCCAGGGCTGGTTTAAGGCCCAACTGACACAAGTGGACACTTGGGATTCCAAGCTGCGCACGAGAGGTAAGAAAAGATTTCAGTGATGTTCCTTTTTGTAATCAGTGTTACCTCTGCACTATAAGCAATGATTTGAAGTCACGCCTCATGGCTCTCTATACCATGACATAAGGAGTAACATTGCTGTGCGTCTGCAAAATATTGCAAGTGTTAGACGTCCCTTCAGTCTGCCACCATACCCATCAACAAAGGGCAATGGATGTAGTGCAGAACCATGATTCATCACTGAATACATTATGGTCCCTTACCTCAGCTGGTCAGGTTGCCTGTCATGGCACAACTCCAAATGCAGCCATTAGTGATGTGGTGTTAACGGCGGTCTATGCATGGAACACTAATTTTATAATTTGGCTGCTGCTAGTCTCTGACCAATGGTTGCAGGGTGACAAATTCTGTAAGGAGTGCACATATGGCAGGCACAGATGTGAAGGGGTCACAATGTGCTTGGTGCCCAATGCAAGCGTTCCATCCTTCTTGTGATCAGACATGGTTGACCAGGACCTTAACGAGAAGTATATCTGCTGCCTTCATGTTCCCATACATTTCAGCATGAGGCATTGTCACATCTACGTGAGTCACAAATATGGATATTGCACAGTTTGACCAAGTAGCGAAATGGAGAACTCCAGTGGGCCCCCTTTCAAATTCTGTCATGTGCTCAAAGTGCAGTTGACCACAGTACGTGGCATCTCTGTGTGCTTCACAGTGATTGCTCAACATCTGTTGCTGTGTGTGACCACCTTATACCCAACCAGGCATGGTAACATCACTAATGCACACTGTTGGCCTTTCTACATGTTGCAGAAAATTTAACAACTCCAGTCATTTTCGTAGTAACTGATGATGTGTATGTTTACGAAGATACTTTGGCATCTGACCATGTCTTCTGGGCGAATCACTAGTTTTGTTAAGCAGTGTGCATAACTGTACTACATTGGCTTGTAGACCCTACTGTGATAATTATAAAAACTGTTACTATGGTGAAAATAAGTGATCTTACATGATACATACAGTGATTTATATGTTCAGGGAAATCAATGGAACAGCTAATAAACAAACATTTTACATATAGCTAGAATATAAGTGCAACTACCACCATAAGAAACCTCAAATGTGATTCCATAACATTTTGCAAGTATAAGTGATGAATTGTATTATCTTGGTAATTAAATCTCAAGCACTTACAGAAATAATTGACATTGCTACATCTCACAATATTAAGAGGCTGTTCCAGCTTATTAGTGCTACATACACCACACTAAACTGTATAATAATAAAATAAATAGGCATGTGTTGTTAATAGCAGGACATAATCTATCTCAATATGCTTTCTTCTTTTTTCAATCAGTAAAGGACTAGGTAGGAATAACAACACTGCAGAAATGATAGGCTCATATTCACCACAAAGAGCAGATGTTGAATTACAGACAGGCACAATGAAAAGAAAATACATGACATATTTCATCTTTCGAACAAAGTCCTTCTTGAGATGTAGAAAATTCACAGGTAATATGCATACATGGCCATTGTCTGTGGGCATTAGGAGCCAGAGACAGTGTCCATGCATGCATCGGTTGCCCTTGTGAAACTTTTGAAGAAGGACTTTGTCAGAAAACTATTATATTTCTAGTATCCTTTTTCATTGTCCCCATCTGTGACTTAATACCTCTTCTTCTTTTCTCTGTTACTGTTGAAGCATGGAATTTGTAGTATGTGTGAAAGGATATGTAAGTAACCCTTCACTGCATAACACGATTCTGTTTTGGCACTAAAAGTGTTACTATGGTCATCTTTCTTTTCAGATCTGGTATGGGAAACAATAATGAAGAACTTGGGTTCTATTTCCTTGAAGACATTATGTGACAGAGATTTTGCTACCAATGGCAATGCTGGAAAATCAACAACAAATATTGTGTGAGATGTCACCTTATCTGGTCATAAACGATGACATGATGGCAAAAAAAAAAAAAATTTTGTGAAGTAGATCTGGACCATCTATTTAATGAATTCATTTTAATACATTCTAATTTCTATAGTCATTACAGTATCAAAGGAACATAATTATTTTACCTAGAGGTCTGTCTTAGAAACAGCATTTTGAGTAGTTCTGTATTGCACTTACTCTCATTTGTTCACATATAGTACCACACTGGGGTTCAAAAGTCAAGAGGACTGGCAAATTATTTCATCCCAGCATATACTAGAATGATTTGATAAAATGTCTGTCGAGTCGAATGTTTTAACTTGGTCTCCAATTATACTGATTACTTCTGGTATTTAGGTATTTCTGGTATTTAGAGGAATAGTTACTATATTTTGCTCATCTTTTTGTGTATGGCCAGTGGAAGGTTCATATCTTTGATAACTGTAATGTCAAGTATAATTTTATCTACGAGAATTTGTTGCTGACATTCAGTTTCAAATTAACTTTTATGAATGATTCTGTTCATAATGTGATTATGACTTAGTAGTTCACAATGTTGCTCAAAAGTAATGTCTGGTTTTGTAACTATAATGACAGTCTTCATGAGAAACAGAAACCATTCAGTGGTAAATAGTAAACATATTCTGCTCATCCTTTGATTTCTTTTTAGGACGTAAGTATTTTGTTTGTCATAGTATATGACTGAAACTATTGTCAAATATTACTGCTACCCTTCTTGTGTGCTTTTCTTCTGTAGTAATGTTGAGAATTTTCAGTGATAATGCAGTTATAAGTGTCTTTTACATCCTATTTACTGTTACAAATTGTTCCAATATATGAATCCACTACATTCTTTGGTGTAGCCCATTCACTTAAATCTGCATCTACATCTGTACTCAGCAAACCGTTGTGACATGCATGCCAGAGGCTACATCCTATTGTACCACCTATTAATATTTTCCCATGTTCCATTTGTGTGTCAAGATCAGGAATAATGTGTTCTTAAGTGTCTCTTTATGTGCCGTTATTAGTGTAATCTTGCTTTGCCATCCCTGCTGGAGTAATTTATTGGAGACATATATATGTCCCCAGATACCTCGCTGGATACTGGTTCTCAAAACTTTATAGGTTGGTTTTAATGGCATAGTGATGTCTGCCATCAGGTGTCTGGCAAGAACACAATTTGCAGAATACTTACATGACATAAAACTAGATTATACCATACAGGCTCTCACAGCCTGTATCCATAACCTTCCCATGGTGATATTGGTTTTATGGACATTAAGCTGTGGTATAAAGCCTCTTTCTGTGTCTAGTGATTTTTCACCTACCACGGGAAATATTTTCAGATGATATACAATATATATTTAGTTAATTTTTGAAAAATTTGTCTGACAAAACAAGTTTGCATTATAAAATTAACTAACTACATGTTTATAGCTTCTGCTCCTGTGATTCTTAGTAGTAGATGAAACATTAGGCACAACATTCCTTAGACCTTGGCCAAATCCCATAAAAACAGGGTCACCAACGATTTAAAACAGATGCATGCTATAGCCACATTTTCCCTTACTTTTACCTGACGGAGGGACCTACTCATGATTAATTTTCATTCACATGTTTTCATGATGTGGTACATAGGAAACAATACAATTATTTTGAGACTTCAGTAGCCATTTTGTTATCCAACTGTTTTAGAGGACTTGTATGAGATCTCTAACTGGTACCTAATGTCAGACAAATGCTGTGATGCTTAATATTAGTGGGACACTTCTTGCAGCTATTATGACCATTTATTATGAAGTATGGTATCTTGGACCAACTCATTCCACTGAATCTCTAGTTTATTGGGGTGCCATACATGAAATACCACTTTCTGAAGGAGAAAAAAGATTGAACATCCTACTAAGAAGATGCCTCAACTCTACACTCCAAATGTAAAATTAACACTCAAGTTCTTTTCATGTATGGCTTGTAAAAGTAAGAAGGTATTATAGTTCAGTCATTGGAAGAACTTCTTCCAACATACATGACACAAGAATATATTTTGATGGAAATCTTTAAATATGTTACACTGTGTGATGCTTTGGAAGTCTAAGACTCATGTTTACTTCTTTACTTATTTTCTTAGAGTTTGTGGAATCATCTGAGCTAAAGCTACTTAATCATGGACTAAAAATGAGAAAAATGTAAAGATTTTAAAATCTGTAAATTGCTGCAGGTGATGTCTATAGAGAATGTCTAAAGGGAATGCCTAAAGGAAGTCTTCCAACTTTAATTTGAAAATTTCAGTTTTATTACAACCTTTTTCATTTATAGTGGAAGCTTATTGTAAATGGAAGCTGCAAAATGACTGTGATAAGTTATTTACACATTATGTGACTCATAGATGTCATACTATGTACTGAAATGTAATAGAATAAATGAATAATTTACTTTACATGGCACATAACAATATTAATATTTTAATAAGACTGCATGTTGACTGTTTACAGATTACTTTACATGTGTAGCAACTGATGTAATATACTGGAGTTCTCTCCTATGAGTCATCAGGTACGTTCTCCATGGTGTTTTGGCAGATTTTTGCAGTTTTGTTTTTTCAGTGTTTAACATGACTCATCCCAAACAAATACTGCTTGTGACATCTTTCATGCACCTAATGGTGTTGATTGAAAGGGTCAGTTTGTTTCCCCTTACAACCAAAAGAGTTTTAAATTGCCCAGTTGATAGAGCTGTGCAAAATTAGTCTAGAGTGATGTTCATTTGTTCAGTATGCATTAAGATGGATAGTAAAACCTGAAGAATAACCAATTTTCCATCAGTGACTGACCAAACAGGGCTGCTGCATTGTGGTAGTGATCAGCACATGCCATGGTGGCATATGAGTTGCTCCTGGAGTATTGGTTATTCATCATGTTTTAATACTTCTTTTCATACATATCAATAAAACAAATATCACAGTAGTCTGCTTTGGGACTACCCTTTTGAATGGGCACAAAAAATTCTGCTATCAAACTAATTTGGTTTCTAACAAATCGGCACTTTCCATTGACATTTCCAGTCATCTGAAAGATGTGATGAGCAGCACGTGTTTGGGCTGAGTCTAGTCACACACTACAAAAACAAAATCACAAATACCTTGTGGAACATCAGAGAAAATGTACCTGATGATGCTTAGGAGAGACACTCTGTATAGTATTTTGTGGTATAGAAGGAATTACACAAGTTTATTTGTTTAGCTTACTTCCAAATGTAGCTTCAGTACGTGTAGTCACTTTATGTAATCTGAGCAAAGCACACATGAGCATTATTTGCTACTTTCTATTCTAAAGTCAGTTTTAATGGAGTTTATTTCTTGTACTAATTTTCTACTTATGGCCATCATATTTTTTTCTGAACCGCAATTTTATCAGTTGCTTCAGTTTTCATGAGTGACTATGTGTATTGAAAAGCAGTAGCTAAAATGCCAAAGTTCTTAAACATATGCTTGTAAAATTAGTGTGGGTTACTCCCTTCTAGTGGTGATACAGCATGTTTTTTTCCATAATGATACCTTTTATTTCTTAAATGTGAGTAACACCATAATATAATTCCTTGGGACATTATTAAATGGTAATAAACAAAACAACCATTCTGAAATCAGAGAGGAGACTGATAGTTATAGTGTCCAACTTTTCATTGGTAGTGCAAGCAAACTGGAACTGAAAGAGGTTAAATTCTTATATACATTTCTTTATTTTTGCAAAGTAATGTTCACAAACAGTGCTTTAATGACCAGATTAATATCACAAATGAGAAAATCACCAGTTTGATAACTCAGCATTTCACTGCTGTATAGTACCCACCTTGATAGATTGTGTCTATTCATTTTTTAAACAATTTGTTCAGTTTTCTTCTTTATATTTTTCTGCATCAGCATGTAATATAACTAGAGCTATTTGTGAAAACTGGGTTGTAAAACTTCTGATGTATACCTGTACTAATAAAATTTTGATTACACTTTTTAACTAATACCAGGAAACATACATTAAATATTTTTCAGGTATTTAATGCACCATTAACCTTTCAATTTTTATAATTATTACTGGTAATTTGTGCACATGTGGCAATGGTAACTGTTTCTCATGCCCCTCGCCAGAGTTGAACACTGATTAATTTTTACATGTTACAACCATGATGGGTGCTGAACCTAACCGCAGTTTTTAATATGATGTCATTTAGAAGATGTTGTTGTTGTTGTGGTCTTCAGTCCTGAGACTGGTTTGATGCAGCTCTCCATGCTACTCTATCCTGTGCAAGCTTCT
Source organism: Schistocerca cancellata (assembly GCF_023864275.1). NCBI lineage: Eukaryota > Metazoa > Arthropoda > Insecta > Orthoptera > Acrididae > Schistocerca > Schistocerca cancellata. Next base: position 267,385,825 of record NC_064629.1, read on the forward strand.
TCATCTTCCAGTATCTACTGCAACCTACATCCTTCTGAATCTGCTTAGTGTATTCATCTCTTGGTCTCCCTCTACGATTTTTACCCTCCACACTGCCCTCCAATGCTAAATTTGTGATCCCTTGGTGCCTCAAAACATGTCCTACCAACCGATCCCTTCTATTTAGAAGATATCACATCAGAATAAAGGCCTGCAATTGTGTCACAGCTATTCAGAGACACTGGATAAACTAAACCATTTGGTTTTGATTTAATACAGGCATTGCTTTCATTTCTGGTTAGGAGTTAGTTTACCGCAGTATCCTGAGCACTCCTTATCCTCATATCAGTAACACATGATTTTAGTATGCACCATTAGACATTTGCCTTTCACACTGTTCTTTTCCATGAATATCAGTATTTGGGCTATGGTTGTCCATTTTGTTTCACTTATCTTTCCCTTTGAGATCATATGGTAATACCAGTACCATTACTTATCTAAAGAAATTGTTCACTGGTACTTTTATTCTGCTTGTGATATTTAAATTGGTAGGAACAATTAGAAAAAGTAATGATTGGTTGTGGAATAAGCAATGCTTTGTCAATCAAGGGCTGTGTTGTGCACATCTTATGAAGGCTGTCATAAGATGTTCTCTATAATCATCTATACTGCAAGTGGGCCCTTATTTATAAATCTTTTATTTACAAAGAGGTGTGCTTTCCTGTAAGCAGGTTGGTTTTATTCAGGATTCCTGTGCACCATATGATTCCCCGTTCATTTGGCTACAAGTCCATATTTCTCAACATAATCTCCATTCATTTTGAGGCATTATGCCATCATACTGAGAGAGCTTGTATGCTTGCAAGGAACCACTTTATTGGTTAATGTCGGAGTCAATGTCTTGCTGCATCAATAACCACTTCATCACCCAGGCCCTCTTCCTGATGACTGCATCCTTCACTGGGCCACACAGATGGAAGTCAGGAGGTGCAAAATTTGAGGAGTAGGGTAGATGAGGGAGAACAGTTCAATGAAATTCATTCAGCTGAGCAGTGAGGTGTTTGATTGTGATTCATTGATAACATTGAATTACAATGTCCACATGCACCAACAATGCAATAGCCACGTTTGTGTGTGGTCAACCGGCACATGGGAGGTTGGACAGGTTTGTTGTGCAACCTAGTTGTGATGTCAAGACACCTTGCCCAATGACTCACCATGCTTTTATTCACTGCCTACTCTCTGTGGATATTCTGCAAATGCAGATGCAATGCTCTGGTTGTCCATTAAAAGAAACTCATTGACGGCATTCTGCTTGGAATGCTACCACCTATCAGAACTTCATGAACTATAGGGCTGAAGTGGTACTATTTCATGATACCCATAAGAAATTCAGCATTTTTCAACTTAAATTGGCCAAGAAAAGTATTATGTAGTGTTACTTATTGAATGACCTTCATACTGTCTTGGGGTATGACTCAGCCTTTATTTCCTTTTGGTTGTAATAAAATGTGTTACAGAATGGTGGATAATAAATAGATATGAAGAAACTCTGTTAAAGGAATGATACACTTCATGTGTACAGTAAGAATGTAAAATATGCTTTGCATGTGACCTCTCTGAAGTGAGAGGAGATTTCTAGATTCACATGCTTTCTATATGCAACAGCAAAAAAATGGTTCAAATGGCTCTAAGCACTATGGGATTTAACATATGAGGTCATCAGTCCCCTAGACTTAGAACTACTTAAACCTAACTAACCTAAGGACATCGCACACATCCATGCCCGAGGCAGGATTCGAACCTGCGACCCTAGCAGCAAGGCGGTTCCGGACTGAAGCACCTAGAACCATTTGGCCACAACGGCCAGCTATGTAACATCACCCACCTTAATTACGACACAAGCAGATGAGTCAGCTAGAGCTTTTTAATAATACACTTTGATTTATTGGTTTTTATGTTGACTTCCTTAACAGTTTAATTTGCTAAAGTTTCTGTGAACCAGACCTGAACACAAAAAGTGAGGAGAATAGCACTCCATGCCAACCAGTAATGGGAAGGTGTGTGTGTCCATAGCAGTTGATGCGATAGTGACTTCCTTGATTGAGTGGAGTGTGTTTTCACCAACTAAACATTAAATCCTGAGCTTTCTGGTCATTAGAACTCATGACGTGATGCCACAGGTACCTAGTTTTGCCAATAGATACAAAACTCAGTGAGTTGTCTTTAGAGAGAAATGTCGAATGCCTCTATGGCAGCCATGTTTCTGTCTGGGGCACTAAGTACACATGGTTAAAAACCAAGTGCCAACTCCACATTTATAGCTCTGTCACTGAGGCAAAACCATAAGTTAAAATTGTGGAAAATATGCTAGTACATGTGGTTTGAACTATTCTATTCTTATTGGAGCAATAATACATCTCCCTAGTGCTGTTTATGCTAATATATATCATGGTGCATCAATAAACTCTCCACCATCATGTCACATGTACCTGCTTTCATTTGTTCAGGAGATAAATTGCTAAACTAACAAGAACATAGATTACAAATTAAGATGTTGTAAGACTTGTTTTCCATGTGAGTTGCAGGAAGCTAAAGTCCAAACACACATCATGCCACATAAGATAAACCTCAGAATAGAGATTAATGTCAAAATGTAGACAACAAATGTGCCTATGTGCTATGTCATGAGACTGCAGTCTTTATGGTAAAGTACTGTCAAGGGGATTTGCACAGCTATATACCTTCAAGCAGATAGTTGTTCACCACAAACAGTGCTACAGCAACCAACTACACTAGTGAAAAACAGCTGCTCACAATTTATCCACACCAACAAAACCAAGACAAACTTGGTGTCCTGGATCATGATAAAACTGAGACTGAAACTTTGTCACCAGAAAGAATTGGGAGAAAGAAATATAGTCTATCAAAAATTCATATGTTTCCATACTTAGTTGAGTGAATTATGTTTACAGAAACAAACTCATATGGTAACGCATAAGTATGAGAGCCATTGTGAGTAAAGTTTGCTTTTTGCTAACAATTATTGTGACAGGCATGCTTCGCTATAGTTATCTATTAGATTCTAGTACATAAAAATTCAAAAGGCTAGGCAGTATCTACAGAGCGATCTGCTGGTCAACAGCAAAGGCACTTTTCCTGGGTATTCTATACCTCCTCTGCTTACTGCTAATGCCCACTAATTTCTTCTTTCTTCATTCTGTGTAGAAATGAGCATATGAAACGCATTGGTATTATTGATAAAACTTCCAGGCACATTACCCTGATTTTAATCTGTGATGAAGTTTTATTTTAGTGCACACTCTTCTGCAGAATAAAAATTCATTCTGGGGCATTGGTGATGTATATAAGTCATTTCACATGTCTGTTTCAAGTTATAATTTATTTCATGTTAGCCATATTTGAAAATAAGATAATGTTATTTTCAGTAGAAAATTACGATTCCGTATTTATTTTAATTTATGCTTGTCAAAAATATAGGACTTAAAGAACAGTAAAAAAATTGCCATAATGGAGATTCAAACCAGAGACTGTTCCACTATCAGCCTTCACCACTGTATGTTCAGCTATAGGCATCTCAATAACATGTGTGAATTGTGTTCCACCACTTAAGACTTGGAATTAATCTCAAATTTACAGCCAACATTGTTTTTTTTCTTTTTTAAAATTATTTTGTACTGCTTTAGGAGACTGCAATCTGGACACAGACTTTCAAATCCTATAGCAATATGTAAAGAGAAAAACTCATTTACAAGCTGTCTGATGAGAGTGCCATCAGATATAGAGTGCATAAGAAATCTGACCATAACTCAAATACACTGCAGTCATTTTCACAAGTATGAAAAAGAATGACCACCGAGTGTACATTTACTAGCAGGTACTTGGTGGCCTGACCTCATGAGCTGTAACACCAGAATGCTCAGGGTTTAACATACGAGTTTTTCATGTTATTATCCTGGTAGATATGGTTGATAGATGGTTGCACATCTGTGATCTGTATGTTGGGCTGTCTTCTTGTGGTGTGATCCCATGTGTGCATTACAGTGTAATAGTAATTCATGCTTTTTATGGTTGACTTGTGTCCGGTACTTTACTACAGCCAAAGTAGTGACACTGTGGTTAAATTGGAAGATAGGTTATTTTGCAGGACCAGGCTACTGTCATGTTCTTGTTCTTCCTTTTAAGTTAGATTAGTGTGTAAATTTACAAGTGTCAGTCTAATGGAAGCTAGATTGAGCAGTCAAAGAGACACAATAATTAAGTAGTCAGTCAAAAGTTGATTGACTGATTTTATTTCCAGAACATATTTCATGGAGACGAATAACTAACTTGAGTAATGGGGCTGATAATATAACTCTTGGTTGCATGTGGATAAGAAGTATCTCTGTAGCTCCCATGTACTTAGTACTTACTTTGAATATCTTATTTTCCTGTGTACTATTAAATATTACATTCCTTTGAGTGTGTTTAAATAACATAAAGTGACCATTTTTGATGGGGGCAAAAATGTTTACACATAACATCATGTAAAGAGAAGTACGGGGGTTTGCTTACAAATTTCAGGCTTGTATTCAAAGCTTTTTAACTTCCATTGCTCAGTACCCAACACAGACAGTGGCTTTCTGCATTCATAAGTATTTTAAGCAGGTTGACATGTACTTGAATGTCAGCTTATCAGATCAGACAACAGGGAGGTACACAAGAGAGTGCTGTGAATCTCAGGGAGGGGACAAATACTCAGCCAGTCTGCCTTTATTCACTTCTGTGTCATTTGGTTTATCCATAATGTAAAACAGGATTTTGTTTACATATCCTTCAAAAGAAGTTATATGATAATGTAATAAGATAATGCTAAGTGTTCATTTATTTCCCAACAGCAGTTGCTGCACACACAACATAAACAGTATTTCATGAAGTTAAAAGTCAGTTAATTTGTTTCAAGGAGAGAAATCAGTGGTCAATGTTAAGTGTGTGACATACAACTTGGCTTATGAAATAACAACTTTTCACAGAATTTTAGTTCCTCGGAATCAAAAAGCAGACTGTGAATGAATGAGTTGTAACTTTGGTGCTACTATCTTTAGGCAGACGTCATTGACTGCCCCTATAAAGGCAACACAGAATTTTAGTACTAAAATATGGCAGTCTCAGTCAAGGCAGCATTTATGAAATGCTTGATGGCAGCAGTTGTGTGGTGGGGACTTCAAGCTCATGTAGTTGGTGCATCCTCCAGTCGTTATGTGTACTCTCGTCTGGTTCAGTATTTGTACACTACTAACCTGCAGTAAAGCTTCACCTCCTCTCCTGTTTTCTCAAAGTAGACACCATGTGGCCTGGTGTCCCTTCCAGTATGTTTGTAAATCACTAGCTCCACATGTGAATAGTGGTTTAATTCACATGTTTTTTAACTTCCTTGGCCATGGTTTACATTTTCCAGGTTTCTCTCTAGAACTGAACACCCATTAATAAGTTTCTGATACCAAGTACAACATGCTCAGAATGAGTACTTAACTGTTGACAAGGCCAAGGTGTCAAATATGTGTCACTGGCATAACTAATTTCTGTAATACCACTGGTTTCGATCTCATAGTAGTTCCCCTTCATCTCTGGAAAGGAGTTTGTGTGCAGTACTATTCTGAGTACCAGTATACTCCCATAATATTTCTTCGACAACTAACTGCAAGACTCTAGTTTTGCTGCATTTGTTCTCTATTTTCTCAGTGTAAACTATACTTCCCACCTGGCAATACTATCCTTTCTTATTATTAGTAGGATTCTTTGTGATGAATTTCAGCAACTCTGTTGTATGTGTACCTCATATTATGTACAGTTCACACGTTCTTCAGCATAATATTCTAATACCATTAGAAACACAAACTAATTGCCTAATACTATTTTAACTCCACCTGAGATATTCTAATTGACATTCACAATGTCCATGATTATGGTTATGGGCACAGTTGGAAGTTAAAATTGATATTTTGTTTTGACATCGACTATTATCTTTCCTCGATGGTAAACTCTATTTCATGAATGTTGTTTAGCTATGTTATACTCCTCAAATCACTTTGTGGTGTGTGGTAGACTGCATTTCAAGTACCATTATAGTTTTATCCCATCCATAGTCTATCTATGAATTGTGCCCTGGAAGAACTACTATTGATAAACCTGCACACATATTCTAATTACACTAATCATGTCATGGTGGTCATCTTGGGTGCACCATATGTGAGTAAATAGTGTATTGGTCTGCTGTACCTGGAATGTACACTATAGGAATTTCAAAAATAAGACTCATACAACACATTGATACCTAACATAGACTTTAGCATTCTTCTTATTTGATAGTAAATCTGTTAATCATAACAGAAAATCTGAATCTTTAATTTAAAACCTATATTATATGGTTGGTGTGAAGAGCACTTGAAGTAGCATTGTAAGTTCCTCCCTACCCTGTTCCATTTGCAAGTGGTGGATGGGAGAATTACTATCTGTTAAACTCCTTATGGGCTCTGTTTTCCTTATCATGGTCATTTTCTGGACTGTTGCCCAATTGTTCTGCATGTACATCTACATCTACAGTGATACTCTGCAAGCCACCATATGATGTATGGGGGAGGGAACCTTGTATAACTACCAGTCATTTCCTTGGAATATATGCTCTCAGAATCTGGCAGTTAGCTGTATATGGTAAACAGATACTTCACTCTGACACTAACATATCTGCATGTTTTAAGGTTAATTCTGTTGCTGGACATTGAATACATACATCTATATATGTACATTTAGGAACGCATGGTAAGTAGATATTTTGAAATTGTTAGTTCATCTTTTTTGATGGTTGATTTTGTTAATCAGTATTGTATTCTCCAGATATCTCATTAATACTATAAAGTACACAGTACTTCTGGTACAGCAACCACTTCCTTTGATACCAGCGACATTCCAGGTAGGTACATGAGAAGACAAGTGACACTAATCCTCCCAATAAGCACTATTTTGTGAGATGTCTTTATCGCTTCCAGGAACAATGTTTATTTGGATGTAATAGTATGAACAACTTTTGAATGTGTAGTCTTGGAATTCTGAGAATTAATCATCATCATCAAATTGATAATAGATGTTCAGATTGTCACATGTACTTGTCATGTGATTAATAATGTTGATGAATATTAAAGATATAGAAGAGTATTGTGCAAGCCGACTTACAGTGTAAGTCTGGTGTTAGGATTATTTATTCCCATCCCTGTTGTAATTGTGAATGGTGCATGTCATAACCTAGCATCATTTGAATTCCTTATGATCTTAGATTTCATCATCATCCTCTTTTAGTGGTCCCATGTATTGGATGACATAATAAATTGTCCACATATTCTTGAAATACATTTTCTTGAAATTTGGACATTTGATTGTTTATGGTAAATAGATACTTGACTTTGAGACTGTTGGATATATCTGCTTGACTGTTACTTCTGTTGGCCATTGAAATCCTGTATCTATACTCCGGACGCCACCTTCACGCTCTATGATAGTACTACTTCTGTGTTTCAGTAATCATTTTGTTTTCTTCTGGGTTTAATCAAAAATGGTAAATATGATGGTAAGTGTCAATGATCTTCCTTATGTGCTTTTAGTTGTCAGATGTTTTGGTCTTTATCACTTTTAGGAGCAAAGTGTGAAATGAAGTAATACTTAGCCTGACAAAACTCAGTACATTTGATCTTGAAATTTTGACAAAAGTTCATTTTCAGTAAATTGATGATGGATTTTGTGGATGTTAGATTTACTTGTTTCATGGTAATAATATTTATAAAAATTAAACATCTGTGTGTGTATTTGGCAACCAACTCACAATGTAAGTTAGAGTATAGTTCTACTAGCATTAGCATTTCCTCCATTTCCTGTTCCATTTCCTAATGATGCGTGGGAAGTAGTGCTGTCGATTAAACTCCTTCTGAGGTCTGATCTTTTTCAACATTGTAATTATGTGGACCCATGTATTGGAAGATGTAATAATATCTGACACTGTTCATGGAGTGTATCCGTTTGTGATTTGGACAGTTAGTCATTTGACTTTTGAGACTGTCTGGTCTTGTTTATGGCTATTTCTCTTAAAGGACATCGAGTAAATATATCTCTACACCACATGCCAGCTTAATGGTGGATGGGAAGGTAATTATGATCAATGTTTGCTATAGGCTCTTATTTGTTGAACTTGTTTGTATCTCTTATAAGAACAATGTTTAAATAGAAGTAACATTTAGCCTGACCAATCTTGGAATGTATGTCCTCAGAATCTTCTCAATGAATGATTGTCTTTAAACAGATAATGGACTTTGGGATTGTTGGACCTACTTCATATGTGGTTAATTTTGCTGATGAACCTTAAAAGATCTATGTGAGTACCAGGAATCCACCTAACAATGTGTACTTGAAGGTCCTTCTGCTACCACTGTTATTTCCTCCCAACCCTGTTGCATATAGGAATGGTATGTGGGATGATCCATTGTTAACTGTGCTACTTCTAGTAACAGTGTTACAGTGTAACAGCTAGAAGTAGAATTGGAAAATTTTGATAGCCAAATTTTGTGTATCACTGAACACTGGTGCAAAGGGAAGGAAATTGAACACATTGCATTAGCCTCATTTGACCTTGCATGTTACTATAGCAGAATCTCAATGAATGGTGGAGGTTCATGTATCTATGTAAAAAAAGGTATGTCATTTAAAGTTAGATATGATCTTTTAGATCTAGGTGAGGACAAACATTTCGAACTTTCCGCTGTTGAAATAATAGGACCTGGCATAGCAAAAAAATTAGTCATATTTTGTGTGCACTGCTCTCCCAGTGGAGACATTGATATATTCTTCTCAAAACTGAATCAAAGCTTAGACAAGGTTTCTGGACCAAAAGCAAATGTAATTATCTGTGGTGATTTAAACATTAATATGATGAAGCCTCATAAGGCTGGCAACATATATGTGAATATTCTAAGCTGTTATGGAATATCCTCCCTTGTTAATTGTCCAACTAGAATAACGAAAGAATCCTCCTCATCTATAGATCATGTAGCTACAGATACTGATAGTAAAAAATGTCATATTGTTGTCCAAAACCTGGGCCTATCAGACCACCTCTGCCAGATCTTAAAAACTAACATTCATGTAGAAACTCCTCCTAAACTTTGTACATACAAAAGAATGTTTTCCAAATCAGCCCTGTATCAGTTTAAATCCCAGCTAGAATATGAAGATTGGAGGGAAGTCTATGCAGAAACCAATGCAAATCAGAAATTTATCAAGTTCATGTCAATTTTTAAACTCAGATTTGAAGAGATGTTTCCCAAAACTCTTTATCCAATTAAAACTACAAAGAGAAATCAGTGGGTGACTACAGGTATCAAAAAATCCTCAGAAACTCTTAGATATCTCAACTCCATAAAAAATAATCAATCTAACCCAGAAGTTCTGCAATTCTACAAAAAGTACAGGAAAATATACAGAAAGGTGTTGCTAGCCGCAAAAAACTTTCAAACAACAAAATATTACTTGAAGCTGGAAACAAGAGCAAAGCAGCCTGGAACATCATCAAACAGGAAACATCTAACTCTGCTAAAAAGGACCTCAATTCACATATTAAAAACAAAGATGTACCAGTAGGTAACCCTAAAAAATTAGCTGATTTTGTAAACTCATATTTCAGTACTATTGCAAAAAAATTATAGCAGAAATTTCCAGATACGTATGATTTACCTACTCAGAACCAGCCAACAAACTCAATGGTGCTCTTGCCAACTACAGAAAGGGAAGTGGCACTAGTAGTACACCAACTAAAAAATAAAACTTCAGTAGGACTTGATGAAATCCCAGTCTGCATAATTAAAGATCATATAGACTCCATAAAGGGTCCATTAACAGACATAATTAATGAATCTTTCGAATCTGTATACTTTCCAGATTACCTAAAACAAGCAAAAGTTATACCTATCCTTAAAAACGGAGATGTGGAAAATGTAGAGAACTACAGGCCGATCTCTATACTGTCTATCATTTCTAAAATAATAGAAATACTAGTCAAAAAGAGACTGCTAAAGTACCTGAATAAATATAATCTTCTTTCCAATGACCAATTTGGTTTTAGGCTCGGAAAAGGCACACAATCTGCTATAGCACAGTTCACTAAAGTAATTTTAGAAGCACTGGGCAAAGGTGAAAAAGTAAGTGGTATCTTTCTAGACTTGTCCAAGGCCTTTGATACAGTTGACCACAAAATCTTACTTCATAAATTAGGGCAAATAGGAATAAGAGGTGTGACAAAGAAGTGGTTCAAATCATACTTGGAAAACAGAGTTCAACGAGTTGAGATATCACAAGTTTCAAACAATTCCCTTATAAAACACCTGTCTGATCCAGAAAATGTGAATATAGGCGTCTCACAGGGAAGTGTTTTAGGTCCAACATTGTTTCTTATATTCATTAACGACTTCCCACAACGTATCAGACATGGAGAAAAAAATACTTTTTTCTGATGACAGCAACATAGTAATAACAGGTGAAAATCCAACACAACTGTCAGAAAGAGCAAACGAGGCTCTCAGTGATGTCCACAACTGGTCATTAAAAAATAAAGTAACCATAAATGTAAGGAAAACTAACTATATTAACTTCCAATTGAACAAAAAACACAATGCCACTAGAATAAAAGTTAATAATAATGTATTAGAATGTGTAACAAGTACCAAATTCTTAGGGATGAATGTAGACAGCCAACTGAAATGGACAAACCATGGTAACATTTTGACAAAGAAATTATCCACAGCATGCTATGCTCTTAGAATCCTTGCACCGGTATGCAATAATACCTGTCTTAAAATAACATATTACGGATATCTACACTCAGTCCTTAGCTATGGGATCATGTTTTGGGGAACAAGTGCCAGTAACATACAAACTGTGTTCAAAGTACAAAAAAGAGCCATAAGGATAGTAACAAACAGCAACAACAGGGCCCACTGTCTAGAATTATTTAGAAAGCTAGGCATTCTAACTGTTTCTTGTGAGTATATCTTTCAGAACATAATGTTCATTAAGAAAAATCTCAACATGTACAACACAAACAGCCTAATACATGACCATGAAACAAGAGCTTGTCACCACCTCCATCTAGATAGAAAGAACAAGGTAAAGACACAAAAAAGTATATTTTATAATGGGATAAAACTGTATAACAAATTACCACAAGAAATAAATGAGCCCCTCACTTTCAGACAAAAGCTTAAAACCTTTTCAGTAAGTAAAAGTTGTTATACTGTAAAAGAATATTTAACATAGATGTAGATTATTATCAACATATGACATTATCACCAAAATATTATGTAATTATAAATGTGTGTATGACTAGTTATAAAAACTACACAAAATATGAGAAACCTGTTTTATTGTAAATGTAAATGTGTGCTCATGTGTTGTAAACTGACGACATCCATACAATATTTATTGTTCCATGGATGAATAAATAAATAAATAAAAAATAAATCTCTCATCCTTGCTGCATTTGTGAATCGTACATGCAAAAAAATACTGCATGTAACCTCTAATTTTTCAGTCACTGTCATTTAGTGGAACCATGTATTGGAGGATGTAATAACTTGCCTACCTATTCTTGGATTGTATGCTCTCGTAATTTGGACAACCAATTGTGTGTGTAAAATACACTGGTGTGCTAAACTTAAGTACAAAATTTAGTTTCACATAATAGGTCACTGCTATGTAATATAGCTTGTTCTAACTCAGATCATACTTTGAGAGAACTGCTGAAGTATAGTACTGATCTTTATAGACAGAAATTCATAATGAGACCAATAGATGGTACTTTTATTCAAAGACAGTAATTGCATTGAAATCACCATTATTCATGATGTTATCCTGGACATGATTCTTAATAGGATATTTGGTCACCCCCAAATGACTTCAAAAGCTCTGCAATGTCACCCCATGCTGTCCACCAGGTTGGTAAAGGGCTCGTGTGGTACAGCACTCCATTTCCCCACCAGCACACTTGTCAACTGCTGAATGGTCATTGATGAATTTGGACATGCTGCAATATGTCTCCCCAACACATCCCACATGTACTATTGGAAATAGGGTTGTGGCCAAATGAACTGCTGAAAAAACCACACTGGGAAATACCACAGTGTTGCAATTACTATGATTGGTGAGTGTACCATGTCCAATGAGTTGGAGGTCAGTACACCCATGCAACAAAATACATTCCCACAACACAAATCATAGAACAATGAAACGATCATATTTGTCAATGATTATGGGTGTATTATGCATTCCAACCTCTCACGATATGCGGGTAGATCACTTCTTTGAAAACTTTATACTCACTGGTCAACATCATTGGGGCACTTTACTCCTTCCCCACATGTGTGTTTTCAGGGGTGCACTTGGCCCTGATTTCATTTTTATGGATGAAGTTGCAAGACTCCATCAAATAGTGTAGCTGGAGGAGCTCTTGGAATGATTGGATATTCAGCAAATGGACTAGCCTACTCAATCCCCCAACTTAATCCCATCTACAACATGTGGGATGCATTGGTGAATATGTATTGCAGTGCATCCACATGCACCAGTGACCATCCACAAGTTGTCAGGAACATTGGAGAAGGTCTGGAACATTCTACCACAAAAACTCCTTAGAGTTAGTTCCATGTCATCTTGTACTAGATATGATCAAAGAACTAAGTAAATAAATAAATAAACCTTCTAGCTAGCATGGGAGGATACTGAAATTGCTGTCTGTGGTGAATACACACAATATTAAGAACCATGTCTTAAACGTTTTAATGTTTAAAACATCAGCATTAATAACTAAACCTTCAGTGTAATTAATGTCTTTGAATAAAGGTATCATTTCTGTTTGTCCCATTGTGATTTTCTATCAGTTACTTTCCATACTGTAGTAGAGCAATTCTTTCTATGTATGGTCACAGTTTCAGTGAGCTGTCTAATCTGTCCATGATGAATCATGTAAAAGTTACTTTCATCCTATGTTTGGCCCATCAGTATTGATAATTTAATTTGAGACTGACTGATCTCATTGACCATTACTTCTGTTAAAGGACATTGAAAACATACGTATATAATTCACATTCTAGCATGAAGCTGTGTTGTAGAGAGAATTTCTGGTAACACATACATCTTTTATTTCAAATAGTAAGATGAATGGTAAATGGGAATACAGTTGATGACAGTATTCCTTATACTCTAGGAGCAGCATGCAAAAGAAAGTATTATTTGCACCAATGTTCTAGTTATGTATGGCCTCAGAATAATGTTAGTGAACAGAGCCAGTTTAACAGAGAGTGGACATTGAGGTTATTAGAGCTTCTTGCTTCATGTTTAATAATGTTGATGACCATTAGAATGTAATTTCTCTGAATGTAATTTGTGAATCATATTCATTTAATTGACAATATTGATCAACAGAAAAGATCTACATGGGTGCTTTGCAAACTGCCTTTATTGTGTGGTAGGTTGTATTTTTTGCAACATTCCTCTCATCCCTGTTGTGTTTGTGAATGGTGTGTGGAAAGAACCACTGTTGAGCTGAATTAATTTGTTGAAATGTGAATTATTTGTCTCATAACATATATATACTAATTATTTGACTATAATACAGGAGACACATCTAAATATTGTTAACACAATTTCACTGATACAAAGCTACAGTTGAAAAGAAATATTTCTGTTTAAAAATTAATGCAACTTTTTTGTGAAAAGATACCTTCACACATTCAGATAACAAGACAGTTTATAAACTACATCCTGCACAGATATTCAGTTCATTGTTCACGGATTCTTGAACTGAGTAGTATCATCACTGAAACAGAGCACCATATAGGTTTCTTTTCAATGAATCTAGATTCATACTCAAAATGTTCTTGGCTTTTAAATAGTTACATTTTCATTCTTATATAGTGGGGAGTCTGACCATATAAGTTAAAGGATGAGAAAGAGCATAAACTTTAATTTAATTCTTGTATTATAAATGTGATCAAAGCAGTTCTCCTTCCAAGATTCTAAATTGGTACACAAAAAACGATAATGTCATTTTTATACAGGGAGAGTACTGTTAATAATTTCAGAATTTTCAGAATTTTAGATTCGTGGATCTCTAGATTTGGCTCACCTGTTTACCTCACCACTGACCAGGGGCGACAATTCGAGTCTTCAGTTTTCTCTGACTTATGTAAAATGTGTGGTATTGTCAAAATTCGTACTTCTGCATACCACCCCCAAAGCAATGGGCTTGTCGAGTGATGGCATCGTACCCTAAAGTCTGCCCTGCGTTGCCATGACTCACTATGGACAGAGGCATTGCCCTTCGAGCTTCTTGGCCTTCGTGCGACTTTCAAGGAAGACCTCAAGGGTTCCGTAGCCGAGTTTGTGTATGGCCAACCTCTGGTTTTGCCTGGAGAATTAGTCACTCCGACCCCACTTCTACAGCCCTTGGAACTCCTTCACTTCTCGAGCGGATGCACTTGCACTGAAGCAAAATTCAGCCGCCACCTCCGGCTGCTCATACACCTCTGCGCGTGTACATACCGCGCACGCTAGACTCTTGTGAGTACGTGTTTCTCAGAAATGACTCAGTCAAAGCCATGCTTCAGTCACCCTACACAGCTCCTTACAAGGTCATCAAACGCTCTGAGAATAACAAGGATCTCATCATAAAAGACTCTGTAACCACGGTCTCACTCAACCGAGTGAAACCAGCTTTCATTGAGCCTCAGGTGAACCTCCATGATTCTGCCCCCATTTCTCCCACTCCTGCTTCGAGCGGCCATCCATCTTCCCACACCATGCATTTGGGTATTGATTCTCCACAGCCTGTTTCTCTGCCGAGCACTGCTCTTTCTCTGCGTTCATCTAATTCAAGTGGCCAATCTTTTCGGGGCTTCACTCCTCACAGCCCTCGCAGCCGAACTGCCAACCACTCGGATTCTACCATTGTGTTACCATCTTTGTGTGACAGCTTTTTGTCACGCAGTTCAAGCCACGCTGGCTCCTCATTGCCTTCGGTCACGCTCCCTCGTCTGTCAGCTGATCGCCCGAGGTTGTCTCCTGCGCAGTTCAGTGCACCTGCCCCCCCCCCCCCCCCCCTCTTAGCAAATGCTTCCCCCTGCCATGGCTTTCCCACACCTCCCTGCCTCCCTACCATTGCTCGTACAGGTGCCATCCAAGAATTCACAACACACGTGCACCCTGATGACATACATAAATTATCTGTTGTCGTAGATGGCGATACGGTGTGTGTGGTACTCGTGTGTGACAATAATGAGGGAGGAAGTGCTGAATCTCATGTGGTGTGCCGCTTTAAATTGAGCAGAAGTGCTGTGTGTGGCAATTTGCGTGCCTTTGTTAGGCCTTCTGGCAAGGTGATTCTCCACCTGCTGGTTGACGAAGTGCTACACCTTCACTCCAGGACAGGACATCGTCTTCAGCCGCTGGCGTCGCTTGCTGACTTCACCGTCGACGTACCGGGTTTCAACCCCCGGTCTCCTACCAGTCGACCGCTTCCGCCTGACGCAGAAGAACTGTGCGTTACCTTCCTAACTTCTCACCCCCCCCCCCCCCCCCCATTCACAGGGACGTACTCCAAACTGTGCGGGGGGGGGGGGGTTATGTGGCGTAGAGCGCCATAAATATCGGTATTTGTTCTTTGCGTAAGTGTGCTATCTTTGAGGAGGGAGCTTTGGAGAGGATGTTGGACGCTAATGGGTGTTAGCCTCCGGACTTGTATCTGTGTAGAAGCTAAGTGTGAATATATCTGTATTCGAGAGAATTCTAGTTGTTTACCTACAACTATTCTATATTCCCTCAGTGTGTTCTCTGAATTTTGACAGGAAATGGATAATGCATAGTCACCAGATTTACTTGTTGCTTATGGACATCAAAGATCAACATTACTCAGCAAACCCACCTCACAGTATGTCATGGAGAGTGCTTATGTAACCACAATTTTACTCCCATCCTTTTGCATCTGTATAGGCTGTACATGAAGGAACTCTGTCAAGGAAACTCTTTATGTGCTCTGATTATTACAACATGGTCATTTAATAGGCCAATTTACTGGAGGATGTAATAATTTGCCAAGTATTCTTGGGGAATACATTCCAACAATTTTGACAGTCATGTATGTAATCAAATACTTGACTTTGAGATGGTGTGATGTAATTGTTACAGTTACTTCTGTTAAGGAAATTTAAAAACATGTAATTGTTACAGTTACTTCTGTTAAGGAAATTTAAAAACATATGTCTACACTTCACTTAATACTGTGCAGTGGGCAGAAGCCTGGGTCCAACATCCATTTCCATTTATCCCATATTATATCACAAATGGTACAAAGGAGGACAATTGTTAACAGTCCTCCTTGAGGGCTCTGATTTGTCAGATGCTCTTGTCTGTATGTCTTCTAAGAGCAGTGTGTAGGATGAAGTAATTTTTAGACTGAACGGTCTGAATGGATGTTCGCAGAATATTGCTAGATATTAATTTTCATTTAATTAATGATGAAGTCTGAGATTGTCAAATTTACCTCCTATGTGGATAATAATATTGATATAAATTAATGACCTACTGGAGTACTCTGAAAACAACCTCACAGTGTGTAAGGCAGGGTACTTCTGTCAATACTATTATTTCCTCACATATCTAGGGCATGATAATTTCATTGACCCACATATTAGAGACTGCAATAATTTATACAACTATTGCTGGACAGTATGCTCTTGTAGTTTGGGCAGTTAAACATGTACATGGGATGGACGGTTGATACTGAGACAGTATCTCCATGTTTACAGTTACTTTTCTTTAAGAGCATATGAAACATGTATCTATACTCCATTATGCAATCATTGCAGGAAATTATTCTCTTGTAATTTGGGAAGTTACACATGTACAGGGAATAGATGTTGACATTGAGCTAGTTTCAGCTCCTTGCTTTTGGTTAGTTCTGTTAAAGAACATTGAAAACATATGGCTATACTCCACATGCCAGCTAAATAATGTGTACTGGAGAGAACTTCTGTTTCTACGGCTGTCATCACATACTGCAGATAAAATTGCAAATGGTACATACAAAAACAATTGTTGACAACTCTCTTGTGGGTTGTAATTTGTCAGATATTCTTGTCTTTACCACTTCTAGAAGTAATGTTTTGGATGAAGTAATGTTTTACCTGCCAAATTCAGAATATATGCTCTCAGAATATTGATAGTGAAGTCTGATCATTAAAGTGATTAAACTGTTGATGTGGTGTAGACTGCATACTTCCACATCTACGTGATTACTCTGCTATTTACAATTAAGTGTCTAGCAGAGGTTTCAGTAAACCACATGATTTCTGTTATTTTATCATGATATTCATTTCCCCCTGTGTAGGTAGGTGCCAACAGAATGTTTTCACAATTGGAGGAGAAAACTGGTAATTGAACTTTTGTGAGAAGATCCCATCACAACAAAAAATGCCTTTGTTTTAATTACTGCCACTCCAATTTAAGTATCATGTCTGTGGCACTATCTCCCCTATTTTGTGATAATACAAAATGACCCACATGTCTTTAAACTTTTCTGATGGCATCTGTCAGTCCAACCTGACGCGGATACCACAATGCATAGCAGTACTCCTGAATAGGGTGGACAAGTGTGGTGTAAGTAATCTCTTTAGTAGATCTGTTGCACCTTCTAACTGTTCTGCCATTGAATCAGAGTCTTTGATTAGCTCTCCTCCCAAATTGTCTATGTGATCGTTCCAATTTAGGTTACTTGTAATTGTAATTCCTAAATATTTAGTTGAATTTACAGCATTCAGATTTGTGTGACTTATTACATAATCAAAATTTAGCGGATTTCTTTTAGTACTCATCTGAATAATGTCACACTTTTCTTTATTTGGGGTCAATCGCCACTTTTCACACCACACAAGTATCTTATCTAAATCATTTTGCAATTTGTTTTGGTCTTCTGATGACTTTACAAGATGGTAAACGACAGCATCATCTGCAAATAATCTAAGAGAGCCACTCAGATTGTCTCCTATGTCATTAATATAAAACAGTAACAATAGAGGACCTATAACACTTCCTTGCGGAATGCCAGATATTACTTCTGTTTTACTCAATAATTTTCCTTCTATTACTACGAACTGTGACCTTTCTGACAGTTGCACAACTGAGGCTATATTCCATAGGCATGCAGTTTGGCTAGAAGACACTTGTGAAGAATGGAGTTGAAAGCCTTCTGGAAATCTAAAAATATTGAATCAATTTGACATCCCTTGTTGATAGCACTCACACCTTCATGAATATAATAAGCTAATTGTGTTTCACGAGAATGATGTTTCCTGAATCCGTTTTGACTGTGTGTCAATAAATCATTTTACTCAAGGTAATTCATAACGTTCGAATACAGTATATATCTCAAAATCCTACTGCAAATCGCCATTAGTGATATGGGCCCATAATTCAGTGGATTACTCCTATTTCCCTTTTGGGCATTGGTGTGACTTGAGCAACTTTCTAGTCTTTAGGTGCGGAACTTTCTGTGAGCAAATGGTTGTATATGATTGCTAAATGTGGGGTTATTGCATCAGAATACTCTGAAAGGAACCTAACTGCTACACAATCTGGACTGGATGCATTGCCTTTATTAACCGATTTAAGCCGCTTTGCTATACCAGGGATATCTACTTCAACATTTCTCATCTTCACAGTTGTTCTTGATTGGAATTCAGGACTATTTACTTCATCATCTTTGGTGAAGGAGTTTCAGAAAACCATGTTTAATACTTCTTCTTTAGTGGCACTGCCATCAGTGACTTCACTATTGTTATCACACAGTGAAGGTATTGACTGCATCTTGCCACTGGTGTGCTTTACGTATGACCAGAATGTCTTTGGGTTTTCTGCCAGATTCCAAGACAGAGTTACGTCACGGAAAATGAAAACCAGGAATACGTAATATATGTAGAAGTCTACACACAGAAGGAAAGGGAGCAAATCTCACTCAGATAGAAATCTTAGAAATTAAGAAACAAATGTGGGTATCCCCATATTTATCTTTCTATGAACAAACTCAGTGCAACTGTTCACCCATTTTAGCTAATAGTGAAACCCCTACATAGAAGAACAAAGGAAATTTTCAATCCTGTATGTAGCACTGTTCTTCTGTACGTTTAGCCATAGTTATTGTTAATCTCGTTCTGAAGAATTTTGTAAATCATTGTGTAATTTTGTCAAAACTGTCAACAGAGACAATATTTACAGTTTGACAGGAAACAATAGATCCAAAAGTTATGTTTATGTGTACCTGATTTTTATGTTTGGGATCAATTATATAGTAGAAAACAGGCTTATAACATGAAACCTAGGCTGTAAGTAATAAAGAAGTTTTGGGAATAAGTCTAAAAATTATTTTGTTTATTTAATACAATATGTAATATTGGATCAATTAAAATCATCAATGGCCTTTGAGGTTGTCTCACATACCATTTATGTATTATTTAAAGTTGAAGGTCATTAAAAATCCATATCTTTCGTTCTTTCTTTCTTTCTATTGCTACTGCCTTTATCTCGCATTGTGCACCAGGTCGGTAGGGTTAAGTACAAATTTGGCATGGTTAATTGGAAGGGGTGGCCGGATGCCCTTCCTACCGCCACCCCATACACCCCCTGAGACCGAATTAGTGAACCCGAGCTGTCTGCGTCTAGTGTAAATTGTGAAATAGTGTGAATGTTTTTCAAAAGTCTGCAAGTCGAGTAACTGAGGTGGAACGTGCAGACCAGCCTGGTATTCACCTAGTAGGATGCGGAAAACTGCCTAAAAACCACATCCAGGCTGGCGGACACACCGGCCATCCCCATTAATCTGCCGGGCGGATTTGATCTAGGGCAAGCTTGCCTACCCGAGCCCAGGAAGCAGCTCGTTAGCACTCTTGGCTACCCTGGCAGGTCATTAAAGATCTACATGAGTACTTGCAAACCATCGTGCTGAGTGAGCTACCATGTACGTCCGGTACCACTGTTGTTTTCTCCTCTGCTCGCTGCATATGTGAATGATGCTACAGAGGAACCACTCTCCATTAAAATCCTTATGACCTATGGGTTTTCATCGAAATAATTATGTGGACTCACACATTGAAGGATGTAGTAATTTGCTCAATTATCCTCACAATGGCTGTCCTTGTACCTAGGAATTTCAGTTGTGTACCGAAAATAGACACTGAATTTCTAGACTGACTAGTACCCTTATTTATGGTTACTTCTGTTGATGAAACTTCAAAACATTGAAATGCATTTTTAAATGTGAATATCAACAACTATCAGCTATATAATAAAATGATGGCCGTAAAAATTTGTGCTGAACCAGGACTTGAGGCTTGATTTCCCATTTACCATGCCAAATCACCCTACCATTAGGCAATCCAAGCACGCTTTGTGGTCAGAAAGAAACATCCATTTCTCATCAGCCCCGTGTCTACCTCCTGCATTCATACATTCATTATGTATGTTCTCATATTGGGGAGACATTTAATTGAAAGTCACTTGCCTAAAATTGTTGGATAAATATGATATTGCAGTGTGGTCATTTTACCTCAACCAGAAGGTGTAACATGAACTGTTAACTTGAAGTGCCAGAAGACACAAACTGTGAAGTTAAAGTATCAGAAGGATTCCAGGAATACTTCAAAAACATCCAAAGTACACATCATGCTGCTGGAAAACATATCTAAACATACAGTGAATCCAAACATACAAAATCTAAATCTGTTTCAGAAACACTGAAGCATCCTTCAGGAAACAGAGTCTGGAATTTACATTTAGGCTAAAAACATAAAACTGCTTAGACATGCAAAACAGATAAAGCACCCCAATTTGGATCACTAACAACAATAAGCTCAAACTACCAGCAAGATCAGAGCACATTAATAGAACCTGACTGTTTCAAAAGAAAGGTCAACAAACCATTTAATAGTGATATGAAAATGACAAAAAAAATAATAAGACAGTTCTCCTTGCTAACAGTCAAGGCAGAGGGATTGCAGGAATGCTTAGCTACCATCAGAAGGTAAATATTATCAGTATTATGAAACTTGGAGCAGAACTGGGGGAATCCTTGAAGGACTACAAAAACAAGAGTTATATGTTACAAAATCAATCTCATTGTTGTAGGTGGTGCAAACGATGTGTACAAAAATGAATGTAAGCACAGCTCTGGGATATATTTTAACTAAAACAGACGTTCATATGGCAATTGTGATAGGAATGTCATGCAAGTTTGATCTTGTGGATACTTCTGTTATAAATGAAGAGATCTAAAAGGCCAACATGATCTACAGACATATTTACCAGTCCAGTCCAAATGCTTCTTTTCTCAGCATAGATGATTTGGTAAGAAATAATTTTATAGCATATGACATGCATCTGAATAAAGGGGCAGATCATTACTGAGCCACAGAATTAAAGTGTTTTTGGGAAGTTTTCATTATAGAAATGAGAGCTGTGACACTGTTGCACTGCCATCAGAAAGAGAGACATGTAAATCATTGTACACAGTCAAGACCAATACAGAGCTGCTAAATCCTTCTTTACCAGATGATGCTGAGGATGAGGATGCTGTCACTGCATGCCCATCTGTATGTTTAAAAGTATTTCATGAAAGTATACAATCCATAAATAATAAAGTGTAGCAACTAGAATTAGATTTGCAAACACCAGACTGTACCATTGTATTTATCACTGAACACTGGGGTAAGGAAAATAAAACTCTATATTTTCCATTAACATCATATGACCTGGCCTGTTCCTGTAGTACAATTTCCATGAAAGGTGGGGGTTCCTGTATTAATGTGAAAAAAGTTGTACATTTAAAATGAGAAAAGACCTTCTAGAACTAAGTAAAGTCAAATATTTTGAATTATCATTGACTGAAATATCAGTAAACAGCATTCCAGAAAAAATTATTTTATTTTGTTTGTATAAATGCCCCAGTGGTAATACGGATAACTTTTTGTTGAAACTCAGAGCTTAGACAAGGTATATAGTATAAAAATGAACATTCTCACATTTGGGAATTTAAATATGAACAAAATAAAATCATACGATGTTAGTAGTACATAGCTGAATATCCTCTGCATCCCTTGCATAACAACACTCATAAACTGTCCAACAAGAGTGACCAAACAATCGTCCTCAATAACGGACGATATAGCAACAGAGATAGAAAGCAAGCACTGTCAGTTACTTGTTCAAAATCTAGGAATATCAGATAATTTATGTGAGACTCTGAAAGAAAATGTTTGTGTAGCAAAGTCTGCTAACTTAACTGAATAAAAAATGTTCTTTTCAGAAGCAAACCTATGTTAGTTTTATTTATTTATTTTTTATTTATTGTAATTTTTTTGCATGGAGACACCAACTGGTGTCTTTTGCAAATGTCATAGCATTTTTTTAAATTTATTTTAGTTTAATATTAATATTCATGTAAAGAGTATAAACACTTGTCAATCAAGAAATGTTTCAGTTTCACTTTGAATAAGTTCCCTTTGTGGCACCTTATAGAGCTCGGTAATCTGTTGTACCATATTTGACCACTAATGCATGGACTATGGTCTGTTGTTTTTAATTTTGTTCTTTGTCTGTAGTAGCAGTCTTTATTTCTTGTATTATAGGCATGCATATCAGAACACTTTGTTTCTTTGTTTTGATGTGTCACAAAAAATATAATTAATTTGTAAAGATACAGTGAGTAGACTGTGAGGTATTTATGATGAACAAAGATTTCCCTGCATGAATCTCTATACCCTAATCCATAGATAATTCTGATTGCTCTTTTCTGTAGGGTTAATATTCTGTTCATATGTATGTTGGCATCGCAACCCCTTATCTCTATCCCATAATTAATCTGTGCAAAAATGGTTCCATAATAAATTGTTTTTAATGTCTGATGTGGAACTACTTTTGATAACTGGCTGATTAGATGTAATGAACTGCTGATTTTATTGCATAAAAATTTGATATGGTTTACCCATCTTAGATTTTCATCTAGGTGAATACCTAGAAATCTGCAGCATTCTGTGTCCACTACTTCAATTCCACCTATGTTACTGATAGAGATTTGATGTGAGTTTGTAAGTTTAACTGGCAATAACTGAGATTTACTGATATTAACTTTCAAACCTTGATCTTGGAAATAAGTAGTTATTTGCTGTAGTCCCTCAGTTGCTACCAACGTAAACTCATCATTTTGTTTACCAAGAAATAACAGAGAGGTATCGTCTGCATAGGTTACCAATTGGGAGTTGAAAGGTTGCTCTATATCATTTATGTACACCAGGAAAAGGAAAGGGCCCAAAATTGAGCCCTGGGGTACACCTTGTGTGACTGTCTCATATTTGGACTGGAAATTAATGATCTGATTACTGATTTTGTAAGTCAGCTTTGTACACTGCATGCGGTTAAATAAATATGTAGCCAGCAATTGCATGGATGCAGCATTTACATTGTATGACTCAAGTTTACTTAAAAGTAACTCATGGTTTACCGAGTCAAAGGCTTTAGTAAGGTCTAGAAATATGCCAGCTGTTTGCATTCCGTGATGAAGGGCACCATACGTTTTGTGAAGAAATTCCGTAGTTGCTGTGATAGTGCTATGATCTTTTCGGAATCCGTGTTGTGTCTCAGTTAGGGACTTATTTTTCAAGAAATAGTCACTAAGTTGTGTCAGCAGCACAACTTCAAATACTTTGCTGAAGACAGGTATTAATGATATGGGCCTGAAATTTGAAACCTCTTCCTTGGATCCTTTTTTATGCACTGGTTTAACTGTGCTCCATTTCAATACATTTGGAAATTTATGTTCTCTGATACTGCAGTTTACCAGGTGGGTGATTATTTTAACTAATTCCTTATTACATTTTTTAATCATGATACTACTCAAACCATCCCATCCAGATGAGAACTTATTCTTTAGGTTATTTATTATCCTGCCTATTTCTTTTTCACTTACTTGTTTGAATTCAAAAGGTGGCTCTTCAAAAGGGCAGAGCTTTACCTCACTACTCACAACTGTGTTATTAATTGGACTAACAGCTGCAGATATAAAGTATTTATTGAAAATATTGCAGACTTTATTAGGATCTTTAATTGTGTTTCCTTCATGTCTTATAATTAAAATTTCAGTTTCTGGCTTTGGTGTGGCTTTGCGAAATTGATTTATAATTCTCCATGAGGTCTTGGCTATATTGTCTGATTGAGCTATTTCACTGCTGTATATCTGTTTTCTTAGATTTGAAAGCTCTTTCTTAAAGATTTTCTTGGTTTCGTTGTACTTGGCCTTAAAAACCTGCAGGTTTGTTGACTTGTGTAACACATCCAGGTCCTGGATGTTTTGCCTGAGTTTTACCATATTTGCTGGAAGTATCAGTCTGTTGGTTTTTGCACTTTGGTTATGGGTGAACACTCTTTGTATTTTCTTGACAGGGCAGCATCTGTCAAAGTGTCTTAACATAGTATCACAGAATTTGGCCCATTTGTTTTCAGATCCTTCAGTCTGGTAAACCAGATCTCAGTCCTCTATAGCTAATTTATTTCTTAGGGCAAGGATGTTACCCTCTTTTAGGATTCTTTTATTTTCGATAACTTTTGTCATTTTTGGGATGCTTGTGTTTACATACTCTACAAGCTGGCATTTGTGGTCAGAGTAGTGAAAATCCATATTCCAGCACCTAACACTGTCTTTAATATGTTTACATAGTATAACGTAATCAATTCTGCTAGATATGGACTTTGTTACCCTGGTATCACTATTTACTACATTTATGAGATTATATGAGTTAAGAGTATCTATTAACCTCATATTACACAAACTGGAAGATTTTGCCTCAACATTCAGATCACCAAGTATAGTTAGGTCACTGGGACCACAACGTCCCACTACTCTACTAAATATGTCTATGAAGCTAACTACATCAGCCTTTGGTGGATGGTAAATCCCAATAACTTTATGTTTTATCATAACCTCTCTACACTCTTTGGTGTGGACTTCAATGCCTGTCACTTCAATGAAGCCTTCTTTGTTGTGCTGGTCTAGATAGTTTATTTTCTTGTACTCGAGATTCTCACTAATGTAAACTGCCACACCACCACCCTTATGTTGCTGACTACAATAACTATTTGCTAAGGAGTAGCCCTCTAGTTTACAGTAAATAATTTCATCAGATTTTAATCCATGCTCAGTTAACACTACTGTATGAGGTGACTGCTCACTTAAAAAAACCTGTAATATATTAAGCTTATTTCTAAGGTACAGTATGTTTAGGTGCATGAGCCTTAGTGGTATTTTTAACTGGTCACTCTGATTATATTCCTTTAAAATGCACTGAGTTGGTTCACTAGTTATGTTCCCAGTTACAATTCAAAGGGTAAGAGAAAGTGTATCCTGAAACAAATGTAAACAAAATGTTTAATAAGCTCATGACAATTTTTAAACTAATATTTGAGGAATCATTCCCCAAAACACAGAATTCCACTGGAACTTCAAAAAAATGTGTGTGAGACAAGAGATATCAAAAAGTTCTCTGGTACTCTAAGGTCTCTCACATCCATCAAAATCAGCTAGACTGATACAGCTTTTTCAGAATTTTACAAAAATTGCAGGAGAACTTACAGGAAGTTATTGCTATCTGCAACTTACAAACAGTAAAACATTACTGAAGGCAAATAACAAAAGCAAAGCAATCTGGTACATAAACAAACAGTAGACACCAAATGTTTAACAGAAACAATTGAAAACATAGATTAAAAGCAAAGACGTTCAAATCAGCAACTCAAAGAAACTAGCACTCTTTGTGAATGAATACAAACGCCATTACTATGAAACTGCAA
Source organism: Schistocerca cancellata (assembly GCF_023864275.1). Lineage (NCBI taxonomy): Eukaryota > Metazoa > Arthropoda > Insecta > Orthoptera > Acrididae > Schistocerca > Schistocerca cancellata. Next base: position 267,411,781 of record NC_064629.1, read on the forward strand.
GAGAAATTTCCAGATGCATATTTTCTACACCACCAGAACTAGCCACCGCATTAATTGGTGCTCTTTCCAACTACAGAGAAATATGTTGCACAGGTAACACACCAATGAAACAATAAGAAATGCAGGGGTTCAATGAGATTCAAGTCAGTGTCCCTAAAAAATTTATAAACATAAAAAACCTATTAACAATAATAATTAATATTTCAAATCTGGCAGCTTTCCTGTATACCTGAAAAAAGCAAAAGTAGTACCAATAGAATAAAATGGTGATGCAGAAAAAGTAGAAAACCACAGACCACTTTTTATTGTTACCTTGTTTTCCCATGACAATAGAAACCATATAGGAAAACAGGCTAATGGAGTACTAAAATAAATACAACACTCTCTGCAGTGAACAATTCATTTTCAGGCCCAGAAGAGGCACATGGTCAGCTAAAACACTGTTTACTAAAATAGTACCCGAAGTATGAGACAAAGGCAAGAATACAACATGCATTTTTTTATCTATTGAAGGCATTTGACACAGTTAACCATAGAATTTTATTACACAAATTAGACCTATTCGGAATAAGGGTATGGCAAAAAAAGTGGTTTAAGTCATACTTGGAAAAGTGGGTGCAAGATATTAAAATCTCACATATTTCTAAAAGACTAGCAGTAAAACATTTATCAGATAAAAAATATATTAACTTACACTGGTCAACCAGAATATGATGACCACTGACCTACTATCGATATAAATCGATCCACATGATAGCAGAATCAGCTGGTTAACAATGACTGGTAATAAGACACACCGATTGTGTTTGTAGTAACAGTGAGGATGCTGTCTGTGTGTAGAAAGGGAAAGGCATGCAATCTATCTGAGTCTGAGTGAGGGCAGATTCTGATGGCCTAGAAGCCTGGCACAAGAATTTCCGAAACTACACGAGTTGTTGAGTATTTGAGGAGTGTTGTGGTGAGTGTCCTTGACACATGATGAAAAAAAGGTAAAACCATGTCCTGACATCGTAGGGTTGGGTGGCCACACCTCATTACAAACGTTGGATGTCACAGGCTGGGCAAACTGGTTAAGCAGACAGGTGGCTGGGCAGGGTACAAGTGTGTCTGAATATGCAGTGCACCAAACACTCCTAATGATTGGTCTCGACAGCTGATGACCTATGCATGTGCCAGTGTTGATACTATGACATTAGCAGCTACTACTGAAATGGGCAAGTGACCATCAGCACTGGACATAGGCGCACTAGCAGAGAATTGCATGGTCTGATGAATCCAGATACCTTCTTCATCATACCAATTTTTTTTTTTGTGGTTTTAGGGCGCACAACTTCAATGGTCATTAGCGCCCTGACTACTCTAAGAATGCACCGCGAGGCACAAGTTGACAACAACAACTAAAAGGGAAAACACGATAAAAGACAGACTGACAGGCACAGGATTAAAAAACAGCATCATCAAATGTCCTTAGCGAGGTTTGTCAAATTGATAAAACGAAGAACACGAGCAGCTGCACGTGGGTCATCCGTTAAAATGGCATCGAAAGTATTTGGCAGGTTAAGATCGATAAGCAGTGTGTTAAGATCTGGACAGGACATTAAAATGTGTCTAACCATCAGCAAGTGCCCACATGGGCAGAACGGCGCCGGCGCAGCCGTCAGCAGATGGCGATGGCTGAACCGGCAGTGTCCAATTCTTAACCGGGCTAAAACGACCACCTCCCGCCGAGAAGGGCGTGAGGAGGACGTCCAAGCCACGGGAAGAGGTTTTAAGGCCCGAAGCTTGTTGTCGGTAAGTGCAGCCCAATCGGCATGCCACAGCGATAAAATGCGCCGACAAATGACCCTGCTAAAATCGGACGAAGGGACACAACAAGAAGCTGTCCGAGGCTGGAGGACCGCAGCCTTGGCCGCGGCATCTGCAGCTTCGTTCCCAGGGATACCGACATGGCCAGGAACCCACATAAAGCTAACCGGAGAACCGACGTCCACCAGCTGCTGAAGAGAGCGTTGGATCCGGTGTACGAAAGGGTGAACCGGGTACGGATCACTGAGGCTCTGGAGTGCGCTCAGGGAATCGGAGCAGATGACATAAGCAGAATGTCGGTGGCGGCAGATGTAAAGAACAGCCTGGTAGAGGGCAAAGAGCTCAGCTGTGAAGACTGAACAATGGCCATGGAGCCGGTATTTGAAACTTTTTGCCCTGACAATAAAGGAACACCCGACCCCGTCATTGGTCTTAGAGCCATCTGTATAAATGAAAGTCATGTTGATGAACTTCGAACGAAGTTCCAAAAAACGGGAGTGGTAGACCGAACCGGGGGTGACCTCTTTTGGGAGCGAGCTGAGGTCAAGGTGAATGCGGACCTGAGCCTGGAGCCAAGGTGGCGTGCGGCTCTCGCCCACTCGAAAGGTTGCAGGGAGTGAAAAATTAAGGTGTTGAAGGAGGCGACGAAAGCGAACTCCAGGGGGTAGCAGGGCAGAGACATACAACCCGTATTGACGGTCAAGAGAGTCGTCAAAAAAGGAACGATAAGACGGATGGTCGGGCATTGACAGTAGCCGACAGGCATACCGACAAAGCAGTATATCGCGCCGGTAGGTGAGTGGCAATTCGCCAGGGTCAGCATGAAGACTCTCTACGGGACTGGTATAAAATGCTCCGATCGCAAGTCGTAAACCCCGATGTTGTATGGAGTTGAGGCGGCGTAAGATGGATGGCCGTGCAGAGGAGTATACGAAGCTCCCATAATCCAGCTTGGAGCGGACGATCGACCGATATAGACCAAGTAGGACGGTTCGATCCGCTCCCCACGACATACCACTGAGAACACGGAGGACATTTAAAGAACGGGTACAACCTGCGGCCAAATATGACACATGAGGAGACCAGCTAAGTTTCCTGTCAAAGGTAAGGCCTAAAAATTTGGTTGTCTCCACGATTGGGAGAGCAACGGGACCGAGTCGTAAGGACGGTGGGAGAAACTCTTTGTAGCGCCAGAAGTTAATACAGACCGTCTTCTCGGCAGAAAAACGGAATCCATTGGCGACACTCCAGGAGTAAAGACGGTCAAGAGAACGCTGAAGACAGCGCTCCAGGACACGTGTACACTGCGCGCTGCAATAGATGGTAAAATCGTCCACGAAAAGGGAGCCTGATACATCAGCTGGGAGGCAATCCATTATTGGATTGATCGCGATGGCGAAGAGAGCGACGCTCAAAACTGAGCCCTGTGGCACCCCATTCTCCTGGCGAAAGGTGTCGGACAGGACAGAACCCACACGTACCCTGAACTGTCGATCCATTAAAAAGGAACGAATAAAAAGAGGGAGGCGACCGCGAAGGCCCCATGTATGCATGGTGCGGAGAATGCCCGCCCTCCAACAGGTGTCGTAAGCCTTCTCCAAATCAAAGAACACAGCCGCGGTCGGGCGCTTCCGCAAGAAGTTATTCATAATGAAGGTCGACAAGGTAACCAGATGGTCAACAGCAGAGCGGCGCCTACGAAATCCACATTGTACATTGGTAAGTAGGCGTCGAGACTCGAGCAGCCAAACGAATCGAGAGTTAACCATTCGCTCCATCACTTTACAGACACAGCTGGTAAGCGAGATAGGTCGATAACTGGAAGGCAAGTGCTTGTCCTTCCCCGGCTTAGGGATCGGGACAACAATAGACTCGTGCCAGCATGCGGGATCATGTCCCTCAATCCAGATGCGATTGTATGTACGAAGAAGAAAACCTTTACCCGCAGGAGAAAGGTTCTTCACCATCTGAATATGAATAGAATCTGGCCCTGGAGCGGAGGACCGTGATCGGCCAAGTGCGTTTTCGATTTCCCGCATGGTGAATGGGGCATTATAACTTTCACAATTCGAGGAGCGGAAGTTAGGTGGCCTAGCCTCCTCTGCCTGTTTGCGGGGGAGGAAGGCAGGGTGGTAATGAACGGAGCTCGAAACCTCTGCGAAAAAGCGGCCGAAGGCATTGGAGACAGCCTCAGGGGCCACAAGGACGTCATTCGCGACCTTCAAGCCAGAAACTGGTGAGTGGACCTTAGTGCCAGATAGCCGGCGCAGGCTACCCCAGACAACAGAAGAAGGAGTAAAACTGTTGAAGGTGCTTGTGAAAGCAGCCCAGCTGGCTTTCTTGCTTTCTTTGATAATACGACGACACTGAGCACGAAATCGTTTATAATTGATACAATTCGCCACTGTAGGGTGGCGTTTAAATGTGCGTAAAGCACGTCGACGAGCACGTAAAGCGTCTCTACATGCTGCGGTCCACCAGGGGACCGGTACGCGACGTGGAGAAGAAGGAGGGTGAGGGATGGAATATTCAGCAGCAGCGAGAATGACTTCCATGAGGTGTGCGACCTGACGATCGCAGCTTGTGAAGGTTTGATCCTGAAAGGTCGCCCTGGAAGAGAAGAGCCCCCAGTCTGCCTTGGAGATGGTCCAACTAGAGGAGCACGGAGAGGGGGTATGCTGCAGGAGATGGATAACACACGGGAAGTGGTCGCTCGAATATGTATCAGAAAGTGCATACCACTCAAACCGGCGTGCAAGTTGGGGAGTACATATAGAGAGGTCTAAATGGGAATAGGTGTGAGATGTGTCTGAAAGAAAAGTAGGGGCGCCAGTATTGAGGCAGACAAGAGTGAGCTGGTTGAAAAGGTCTGCTAACAGGGAGCCCCTCGGGCAGGATGCTGGAGAGCCCCAAAGGGGATGGTGGGCATTGAAGTCTCCAGTTAACAAAAATGGTGCAGGTAGCTGAGCAACAAGTTGCATCATGTCTGCCCTGGTAACGGCAGATGACGATGGAGTGTAAACGGTACAAAAGGAAAACGTAAAAGTGGGGAGAGTAATGCGGATGGCAACTGCCTGCAGGCCGGTGTGCAACGTGATGGGATCGTAGTAAATATCATCCCGGACCAGCAACATAACCCCTCCATGAGCTGGGATACCTACCATAGGGGGTAGGTCAAAACGCACAGAGGTGTAGTGTGCCAAGGCAATTTGATCGCACGGGCATAGCTTCGTTTCCTGGAGGGCTACGACGAGCGGACGGTGCAAGCGGAGCAGCTACTTCAAGTCCTCTCGGTTGGAGCGAATGCTGCGAATATTCCAGTGAATAAGTGCCATCGTAAGAAAAGGAAGATGATAGAAGGGGTCACCTCGAAGGCCGCTTAGGGCCTGGCTTCGAGCGAGCACTGCCGCCGCTATCAGTAGGCGGACAGTCATCGTCCATTGGGTCTATAGGGTCATCGGCCATCTCGGGAGGATGGCCGGGAGGGGGAGCTTCCTCCGCCGGTGAACGGCCAAATGTACGGCTACCAGCGGTGCGGCCAGGCGAAACGGATGACGGCCTGGGGCTGCAACCGCTGGGTGGCGCAGGAGAAGAAATGCGCCGTGGCGGAGAAGGAGAACTGTGCTTCCTATGCGCCTTTTTGGAAGGACATTTGGTGGAAGTACCGGTCGAAGGCTGGGAGGTCGAGGTACGGAGGAAGTCCGCATGGGATGGTTCCTTCTTGAAGGCCCGTGCATCTGACTTCGGGGTCTTCATCTTAGCAGAAGCTGAGGAACGGGCTGGTGTCTGTGGGGTGATGGGAGGAAGAGGAGACGTCGACCGCGCGATCTTAGCACTGGCCGAACGGACGACCGTGGTGCTGAAGGTCAGATCGCATGTCTGGGTTGCTACCTCCCGGGTAGTCCGAGGAGAGGCGAGGACAGTACTGTATTTCCCCGCTGGGAGCAGCGTGGGCTTCCTACTAGCCAATAGCTTGCGAGCAGCCGAGGTGGACACTTTCTCTTTGACCCGAATTTCTTGGATACAGCGTTCTTCCTTATAGACAGGACAGTCGCGGGAGGATGCGGCATGGTCACCCTGACAGTTCACACAACGAGAAGACGGAGGGGGACAGTCACCCTCATGGGCATCCCTGCCACAAGTGACACATTTAGCCGCATTGGAACAAGACTGTCGAGTGTGATTGAAACGCTGACACTGGTAGCAGCGCGTAGGTGTCGGGACATAGGGGCGAACAGAAATAACCTCGTAGCCCGCCTTGATGCGCGATGGCAGCTTAACACTATCGAAGGTCAAGGAAAGTGTCCGGGTCGGTACAAGGTCATTGTTGACCTTTTTCATGACCCGATTGACAGCCGTCACGCCCTGCTCAGCGAGGAAAGATTGAAGCTCCTCGTCAGTCAATCCGTCGAGGGAGCTAGTATAGACTACACCACGAGACGAATTCAAATTTCGGTGGGCCTCCACCCGGACAGGGAACGTGTACAGGAGTGTGGCCCGAAGCAGTTTTTGTGCCTGAAAGGCACTCTCAGTTTCTAGTAATAAGGTACCGTTACGCAACCTGGTACAAGATTTGACAGATCCAGCTATGGCATCTACGCCCTTCTGAATAACGAAAGGGTTGACAGAGGAAAAATCCTTTCCGTCCTCAGATCGAGAAACTACGAGGAACTGTGGGGCAGGTGGTAGTACTTTTGTCACTGGTGGCTGGTCACGTTTCCGTTTTTGGGTCGAAGTCGAGAGAGATGGAGTAGAATCCATTGCGGAGGAATCCCCCATGATTGCCAGCGTCTCCGATGGCGCGCTCCTTCCTTGTGGGGACCCTCTCAGAGGGCACTCCCGCCTTAGGTGAATGTTTACACCTCAGGTCACACCTCCCGAGAAACAGACGGAGGGACCAATCGGCATGGTCAGAAGGTATCAGCTCAGGCAATCACCCCTCCCGGGCCTGGCCTTTACCAGGGGGTACGCGCGTGCCTTACATGTCTACCCAGGGCGGGGACTTACGCGTTACCCCGTCACCGGCTATGCGTGCGAACGCGTGGGTCGGCCTTCAGGCATGCACAGGGAGGAAGGAAGAAGAGGAAAAAGAAGAGAGAGGGAGAAAGAGGACAGACTGTCTCAAACGCCGAGGCGGAGACCAGAGAAGGCAAGGAGAAGAAGGCAATGAGAAGGCAAGGAGAAGAAGGCAATGAGAAGGCAAGGAGAAGAAGGCAATGAGAAGGCAAGGAGAAGAAGGCAGTGAGAAGGCAAGGAGAAGAAGGCAATGAGAAGGCAAGGAGAAGAAGGCAATGAGAAGGCAAGGAGAAGTCAAGGGAAAGAGTAAGGAAGACAGTGAGATGGAGAAGAGCAAAGAAAGGAACCAACAAAAGGAAGGAAGAAACGAGAAGTGAAAAACCAAATAGACCACAATAGTAGGTCGAGGAACCGTCCGTCTCCGGACGCAGGTGCTAACTACCCCCATGAGGGGGATGGACTCCTTTTAGTTGCCTCTTACGACAGGCAGGAATACCTCGGGCCTATTATAATCCCCAGACCCGCAGGGGGGATCATACCAATGAGTGGATGCGAATTCATTATCTTCTAGGGGAACAGCACACGTAATGTGGGATGCAGACAAGCTGGCAGCAGCTCTGTTATGCTCTGGGGATCATTCATGTGGTCCTCCAGGGGTCCAGTGGAGCGTATGTAAAGCACCAATATAGCCAACAAGTGTCATACACTGGTTGCAGACACTCATTCATGAAGGTCATGTTTCCTGATGACATTTTTCAACAAGATAATGCACTATGTCGCAAGGCCTGTAGAGGGGGGAGGGTGGTGGTGGTGGGGGAATATGACTGGCGTGAATAGTACCCTCCGCCACACACCACTTGGTGGTTAATGGAGTATATATGTAGATGTAGACTTGTGTGTCAAATGTGGTGCCAACCCCCTCCAGTGACCTACTGATACCTCATTGCTTCCATGTCACAATTCGTCTCTACTGTTATCTGTGCCAAAGGGGACATATCAGCTGTTAATATATGTGATCATATTTTCCTGGTTGATCTATATAAGTATCACCCAGTGAGGTGCACTCGGCCCAATCCTCCTCCTTATAAATCTAAATGATTCCCACAAGGTGTCGGGTAAGAGAAAAAAGACTGTTTGTTGATGACAGCATCATAGCGATCACCGACAGAAATTCAACACAGTTAACATAAAAATCCAAGAAGCTCGCGGAGACATTCACAACTGGTCATTAAAAATTAGAGTTATGTTGCGAGTTTGGTGGTCAAGCCCAGGACTCCAGATGGCCAAGCTGAAGCCAGGACCCATTGCGCCATATTTTATCAGGAGGCAGAGCAAGTTCAAGAACATTGAGGGGCAGTGCTGAGTGATACAGCAGTATTTGGAATCATGTCTTTATTCAGCTAATTTACAGTATTCCATGGGTGAAGCATAGTGTTGGCATGCCACCCACAGCTCTGTTAAATGAGTCCAGCTGGCTCAGCAACTCCCAGTATTCTGATGCTGCTACTGTTGTCATCAATGCCACTCAGCCAGAAGTCAGCCGTTGATCTGCCCAGTCTCCACTCGCCAAGGTGTCGTGTCTTGGCCAGCCACGCTCTGTCTGGTCGCCGCCTGCCAAGGCGTCATGTCTTGCGCCGTGTAGCTGCCCGCTATTCCGGATACTGCTACAGTTCCTGGTCCTCACCACTCTCCACCCCATTTGGCCTGCTCTGCCTGACCATGGGACGAAGGTGGATGTACTGGTCACCCATGGCCCTCGGGCCAACACTTCTCCCAGAACAGGACCGGTCTCCAACTCGCGCCCCCCTGGATGTGGTGTTGCAACTTGCCACTAGTGGTGTTTGCCAGGTGGCAACACCTGCCGCCATCCCTGGCGCTGTTGTGCCTCCCACAGTGTATGCCTCTCCCAGACACCGGTATGCCAGGTGGGAAGCGAACATGGAAGGTAGATGGGAGAGGAACCGAGCCCCTCCTGGATGCTGTAATTGCTCTCTTTCAGGCAGACAATGCAATCTCCAAGTTCCACACTGCCTTTCCATCCAACCCCTGTGTTGTGTCGCTGAAGGCGGAATATAGCCCGAACAAGTACATAGAAACAAAGTACAAGCTTAAGTAGAATACCTGTAACATTGCTGGCAGACTTGCCCCTATACGTGTAGACCAGCATAGGTCCATCCTGACGCTCAACTGACCTGCCACTCTCTCTCTCTAGCTAAAATTAGCTGTCTATTTATGCTGGTTTTCCCCTCGCTTCTGACATAGTGCCAGAGAGAGACAGAAATTAAGGCAGGCATAAATTGCCACATGCCTACCACTTACAAATTGGCCACCTGACTCTGGCCCAGTGCCCCTCCTCATACATCGTAATAACTTAAAGCAACGCTGTGGTTTCCTGACTCGTTTAAAAAAAAAACAAAAAACAAAAAAAAAAAAAAAACGTGCGTGCAATACCGCCATCACAGCTCTGTGCCTGCGAGTGCCATTTTCACGTTGCCTGGACTGCTGGCTGTTGACTATTACCACACTCTGCCAGCGGCCGCAGATTTCATTGCCCAACCACACCTTCATTGAATTTTGATAAAATTTTCCTTTCACTCAACTAGGACTGACACTAGGGCAACAGTTACTTTAAAAGTGAAAAAGACAAACTGTATAAACTTTTGACTAAATGAAAAACCCAGTGATACTAAATTGAAAGTAAATTATAATTTCTTATATTGTGTAACAGATACCAAATTCATGGGGATGAATGTAGACTGTTAGTTAAAATGAACAGTCATTCCTGATGTGGAAAGAGTCCTTCCGGATGCCATGAAGAGCACAGGGTGCAGCCAGCTGCAGGTGGTGGCACATGTCGGCACTAATGACGTGTGTCGCTTTGGATCTGAGGAATTTCTCTCTGGATTCCAGCGGCTATATGACTTGGTGAAGGCTGCCGGTCTTGCTTACGAGAGAAGGCAGAGCTCACCACCTGCAGCATCGTTCACAGAACCGACTGCGGACCTTTGGTGCAGAGCCTGGTGGAGGGTCTGAATCAGAGGCTCAGACGGTTTTGCGATCGTGTTGGCTGCAAATTCCTTGACTTGCGCCATAGGGTGGTGGGGTTTCGGGTTCCGCTGAATAGGTCAGGAGTTCGCTACACTCAGCTCGGGGCTACACGGGTAGCGGAGGCTGTGTGGCGTGGACTGGGCGGTTTTTTAGGTTAGAAGGCCTCGGGGAAGTATTGGGTGGGCTGCAATCTCAAAGGGTGCATGGCAAATACAGGACGTGCTTGGATCAAGGAACAGTCGGAATTGTAGTTGTAAATTGTTGTAGTTGTGTTGGGAAAGTCCCTGAGCTTCAAGCGCTAATAGAAAGCACAGAAGCTGAAATCGTTATAGGTACAGAAAGCTGGCTAAAGCCTGAAATAAGTTCTGCAGAAATTTTTACGAAGTTTCAGACGGTGTTCAGGAAAGATAGATTAGGCAGAATTGGTGTTGGAGTGTTTGTGTCTGTCAGTAGTGGTTTATTTTGTAGTGAAGGCGAAGTAGATACTCCATGCGAATTGGTATGGGTGGAGGTTTTACTTAACAGCTGAACTAAGTTAATAATTGGCTCCTTCTACCGACCCCCAGACTCCGATGATATAGTTGCTGAACAGTTCAGAGAAAATTTGAGTCTCATAACAAACAGATACCCCACTCATACGGTTATAGTTGGTGGGGACTTCAACCTTCCCTCGATATGTTGGCAAAAATACTTGTTCAAAACCGGTGGTAGGCAGAAAACGTCTTCCGAGATTGTCGCAAATGCTTTCTCCGAAAATTATTTCGAGCAGTTAGTCCACGAAGCCACGCGAATTGTAAATGGTTGCGAAAACACACTTGACCTCTTAGCCACAAACAATCCAGAGCTAATAGAGAGCATCATGACTGATACAGGGATTAGTGATCACAAGGTCGTTGTAGCTAGGCTCAATACCGTTTCTTCCAAATCCACCAGAAACAAACGCAAAATAATTTTATTTAAAAAAAAAACGGATAAAGTGTCACTAGAAGCCTTCCTAAGAGAAAATCTCCATTCCATCCGAACTGACTATGCAAATGTAGACGAGATGTGGCTCAAATTCGAAGATATAGTACCAACAGCAACTGAGAGATTCATACCTCATAAATTGGTAAGAGATGGAAGTTATCCCCCATGGTACACAAAACAGGTCCGAACGCTGTTGCAGAGGCAACGGAAAAAGCGTGCGAAGTTCAGAAGAACGCGAAATCCCAAAGATTGGCTAAAATTTACAGACATGCGAAATTTGGCATGGACTTCAATGCGAGATGCCTTTAATAGCTTCCACAACGAAACATTGTCTCGAAATTTGGTAGAAAATCCGAAGAAATTCTGGTTGTATGTAAAGTACACAAGCGGCAAGACGCAGTCAATACCCTCGCTGGGCAGTGCCGATGGTACTGTTACCGACGACTGCGCCGCTAAAGCGGAGTTATTGAACGCAGTTTTCCGAAATTCCTTCACCAGGGAAGACGAATGGAATATTCCAGAATATGAAACACGAACAGCTGCTAGCATGAGTTTCTTAGAAGTAGATACCTTAGGGGTTGCGAAGCAACTCAAATCGCTTGATACGGACAAGTCTTCAGGTCCAGATTGTATACCGATTAGGTTCCTTTCAGATTACGCTGATACAATAGCTCCCTACTTAGCAATCATATACAACCGCTCGCTCACCGATAGATCTGTACTTGCAGACTGGAAAAGTGCACAGGTCGCACCAGTGTTTAAGAAGGGTAGTAGGAGTAATCCATCGAACTACAGACCTATATCATTGATGTCGGTTTGCAGTAGGGTTTTGGAGTATGTACTGTATTCAAAGATTATGAATCACCTCGAAGGTGATACGTAATCAGCATGGTTTGAGAAAAAATCTTTCTTGTACAATGCAGCTAGCTCTTTATTCACACGAAATAATGGCCGCTATCGACAGGGGATCTCAAGTTGATTCCGTATTTCTAGATTTCCGGAAAGCTTTTGACACCGTTCCTCACAAGCGAATTCTAATCAAGCTGCGGGCCTATGGGGTATCGTCTCAGTTGTGCGACTGTATTCGTGATTTCCTGTCAGGAAGGTCGCAGTTCGTAGTAATAGATGGCAAATCATCAAGTAAAACTGAAGTGATATCAGGTGTTCCCCAGGGAAGTGTCCTGGGACCTCTGCTGTTGCTGATCTATATACGTATAAATGATCTGGGTGACAATCTGAGCAGTTCTCTTAGGTTGTTCACAGATGATGCTGTAATTACGAACAACTTCAGATGGAAAGACCACATAGATAATATTGTGGGGAAGGCGAGCCAAAGGTTGCGTTTCATTGGCAGGACACATAGAAGATGCAACAAGTCCACTAAAGAGACAGCTTACACTACACAGGTTCGTCCTCTGTTAGAATATTGCTGCGCGGTGTGGGATCCTTACCAGGTGGGATTGACGGAGGACATCGAAAGGATGCAAAAAAGGGCAGCTCGTTTTGTATTATCACGCAATAGGGGGGAGAGTGTAGCATATATGATACGCGAGTTGGGATGGAAGTCATTAAAGCAAAGACGTTTTTCGTCGCGGCTAGATCTATTTACGAAATTTCAGACACAAACTTTCTCTTTCGAATGCGAAAATATTTTGTTGAGCCCAACCTACATAGGTAGGAATGATCTTCAAAATAAAATAATAGAAATCCGAGCTCGAACAGAAAGGTTTAGATGTTCGTTTTTCCTGCGCTCTCCGGGAGTGGAATGGTAGGGAGATAGTATGATTGTGGTTCGATGAACCCTCTGCCAAGCATTTAAAATGTGAATTGCAGAGTAATCAAGTAGATGTAGATGTAGACATGGGAATTTTGGCAAAGAGGCTACCTAATCATGTTATACCCTGCAAATCTTTGCACCATTGTGCACATCTCAAGACTGAAAATGACCTACTTTGGAGATATATATATATATATAAAATCCTCATTAATGGGATAATGTTTTGAGGAATACAGGAAGTGTTGGGAACATACATACTAGTTTCAATGTACAGTTGAGTGCTAAACAAATAGTAATGAATAGTAGTAACAGGGCACACTGTGAATATTTATTCAGAAAGTTAGAAATTCTGACTGTTCCATGTGATTACATCTCTCACAACATAATTTATATAAGAAAATATTTTAGTTAGAACAGCAAAACAGCACAATGCATAGCCACGGAAACAAATCCAGTCACTGTTACATCTCAACTGAAGAAACAAGTCAAAGTTTCAAAATTGTGGATTACACCATGGAAAAAATTTTTTGTGATAGACTGCCACAAGAAATAAAAGACATGAATGGTTTCCACACCTGTAGCCAATGGCTAAAAAAATTTAACAAATGATAGCAATTACACTCTAAATAAATATTTAAAATAACTATAGATAGTAACTTAATGTTCATTGACATTGTACTGTCTAACAATTTATAACATGCTTAGAAAAGTAGGAGTAAGTATTAGAGCTATAACTACTGTAAGAGGCATTTTTATTTTAGTAAAAAATATTGCACAAACATTTGATGGCAACCATACAGTTAATATCGTTCCACTGACGATCCAGTCAATCAATTAGTCAGTCAGTGAAACCACTGTCATTTCCTGCCAACCCTGTAGCATTATTGAATGGCACATGGGGTGGTCCATTGTTGATTAAACTCCACATGAGCTCTGCATTTATAATGATGGTGATTACTTTAATCCACCTGAAAAGTCACTCTGCTTACCAGATGGTGATGTAACTGGAAATCCCAGACCATGAGGCACTGGCCTCAAGGCAGATGGCATGTCTGTAGATTTTGCAGTCTTTGTTTTTCGATTTAGTTTTTTTGGTTCATCCTAAAAGTAAAAGCAGATACACTTATCCAATCGAATTAATTCAAGTACTTATTCTAATAAATTTAAAATCACGTTCCTACTCTCACTAAATATTTCAGAACTTCCTACCTCAGGGTTCAGCCAGGTCTCAGTCCTGAGAATAATTTGCGCGCCACACGCTTCCTGGAGGGCTGCAAATTCAGGAACTTTATTCCTAACACTCAAAATTTACTGCTAATATCTTGATAGCTGAAGCGTCATTACACTGAGCGCATCCTGATTTCCCTGCCTGCACGTCGACTGGTGAGTGTTCATCAGGACACCTCGCACTACTGCCTAGCCTAAAAAACTCCCATATGCACGCCACAAGTACTCTGCTACCCGAGTAGCCGCTTCCTTTGTGTAGTGCACCCCTGACCTATCTAGGGGCATCCTAGAATTCCCCACCCAATAGCGCAAGTCTAGAAATCTGCAACGGAGACCGTCACAGAGTTGACGAAGCCTCAGGTTGAGACCCTCCACTTGGCTCCAAACCAAAGGACCCCGATCCACTCTGGGAACAATGCTGCAAATAGAGAGCTCTGCTTGCACCCCACGTGCAAGGCCAGCGGTCTTCACCAAATCCGCCAGCCGCCTGTACGAACTGAGGATCGCCTCAGAACCCAAGCGACAGGCATCACTGGTGCCGACGTGGGCAACTACTTGCAGAAGACTGCTCCCCGTACGCTCAATAGCCGCAGGCAACGCCGCCTCATCATCTTGGATGAGGCCCCCCGGCAGACAAACCGAGTGCACGTTGGAGTTCTTTCCAGCCCTGTACGCTATTTCCCTAAGGGGGCTCCATCACCCACCTAACGTTGGAGCTCAATAACCAGTAAGCCTTTGCCCCTGTGTGCCTGCTCTGGCCCTGCTGAAGGAGCGGCCACCTGCCCAGACAGGACGAACGGGTGAGGCCAGCCAGGCAGCCTCCACATTGACCCTCCGCCTCGAGCGACGCGAACGCGTTGCAGTCCGTGACTCACCCTGAGGTGAGGGCGGCCCCAATACGCCGGGTACACTAGAAGGTGCCCCGGCGGCTGAGTCAACGAACGCAGCAAGCGACAACTAGGGTGTCTCAAGCGACGCGCCAGACCCTACGCCGTCGCTGCACCTCGACGCAGCAGCCTGAATGCGGCTGACCGTGGCCAACAGCACGCTCAGCTGCTCGCGAACCGCAGCCAGTTCCTCCTGCGCCCGCACGCAGCACGCACACACCCTATCCATCGTACTGCTAATATCTAACGACTCCGCGAATTTATACTCTACGGCTATCAATAAGTAATATTACTCCTCTCAAATACGAGAATACGCAAGGATTTTATTTAATTAAATATGCAAGCGCACAAACACTCGGAAAGAAATTAAACTACAAAACAAATACGAAAGCTAAATATGCGACTCGCTGCTGCACTGATACTTCACCAGCGACTGCTCAGGTAGGGTTTGGCAAGCACGAAGACAAGCAGTAGAAACTCGCTATCTGTGGGCGGGTGTTATCTACTTGAAATGTAAACCCATGATGGTTTGCGATGAAGAACAGAAGGGGGCATAGAATATCGCCGACGTACCGCTGTGATGTAAGTGCGCCGCGGCTGACAACCAAAGGGGTCTTGCTGTGAAATGAAAAGGCACCACAGATCATTGCTCATGGTTGGCAGGCTGTATGGCAGGTGACTGACGGGTTGGTATCTCACTACTGTCTGGGGCGCCTGCAGACACGTCTTCGCTATCATCGGGGCATGGAATCTCTTTGACTAGACTACTAGAGTATAATTCTCGTCATTGATGAGTCCTGGTTGGAACTGAGCCCCGCTGACCAGTAAAAGCGTGCTACCCAACCCTACATTTGCCACCAAGGCTGCCCCATCACTTCCAATTGATCACGTTTGGGGCATTATGGGCAAAGACCTCCAGCCAATTCGGGATTGTGGGTATCTAATGTGCAAAATGAACAGACTTCGACACGATATCTCTCAGGAGGACATCCGCCAACTCTGAACTAATGCCAAGCTGAAAAACTGTTTGCATGAAGGCCAGAGCTGGACCAACGAGTTAGCTACTTGCTCTATTTGTGAACCTGTTTATCTAGAATACATTACCCAATTTTTTTCTGAAATTGCAATTATTTGTTTGTCTGTGTTTTATATCGATCGGCTATGTTGCGTATTTCTGCTTGAAAAAAATTAAGAATCTGGATCCAGAGCAAATTCTTATCCGTCCCCGAACGAGCACTGCCTCCTCCGTACTTTATAGATGGAATTATCGTATTTGTTGGAACAGCGTATTTACATGCGTTAAAATTAGAACACGATCCCAGTGAATCTTACTTCTGCAACAATACTTCTGCGCTCTGTCATTTTCCAGTAAATGAAAAACTAATTCTATACTAGTAAAGTTTGTAGTAACTGACAGAAAAACAGCGAATAAAACAGGTGTCATTTCTGGCATTCACCAAGATGGTGTTACAGGGCCTTTGCTGTTCCTTACCTTCATGAGCAATTTAGGAGACAATTTGAGCAGCCATCTTACGTTGTTTGCAGATAATGCCGTCGTTTATCACTAGCAAAGTCATAAGAAGATTGAAACCAATTGCAAAAGGATTTAGATAGCTGTATGCTGCGAAGTTTGGCCATTTACCCTAAATAATGAAAAGTGTGAAGTCATCCACATGAGTGCTAAAAGGAATCCGTTGAACTTCGGTTACTCGATAAAACAGTCAAATCTAACGGCCGTAAATTGAATTAAATACCTAGGAATTGCAATTATAGATAACTTACATTGGAAAGAGCACACAGAAAATGTTGTGGTGAAGGAAAACAGAAGATAGAGTTTTGTTGGCAGAACATTAGAAGATGCAACATGAAAGTGCCTACACTACACCTTTCGAGTACTGCTGCACAGTGTGGTATAGTTTCCTGGTAAGATTCACAGAATACATGGAGGAAGTTCGAAGAAGGGTAGCACGTTTTCTATTATCGGTAAATAGTTGAGAGAACTTCACAGACATAATACACGATTTGGGGTGGAGATCGTTAAACCACAGGCTTTTTCGTTGCTGCGGGAACTTATCACGAAATTTGAATCACCAACATTCTCCTCCTAATGCGAAAGTGTTTTATTGATGCCAGCCTACAGAGGGAGAAAGATCACCGTAGTAAAATAAGGGAAATCAGAGCACGCACAGAAAGATATAGGTGTTAGTTTTCTCCAGGCCCTGTTCGAGAATGGAATAATAGAGAATTAGTGGGAATGTGGTTAAATGAACTCTACCAAGCACTTTAAGCGTAGGCGTTAATATGGTGCCGAGAGCTATGGAATTCTTTTGATTATCTAGTGTTTTAAGTGCAAATATTTATACATTCTGTCGATAACATGAAACCAAGACAAAAGCCTACATTTTTCAGAAGTAAACTAGGAAACTTAAAGCAATAAATCTGTTTATTAGGAAAGTTTTACTCTGGTAGCAGATCATGAGACCCATTCTTCCTATCCTGTGCTAGGGGTTTACAGGGCAACTCCCCATCACAGCCTCCTCAGATTTAGTGGTAAGATGGCCCAGTGGATAGCCCTTCAAAAACTGAACACAGATCAAGCATGAAAACAGAAAGAAGATGTACTGAACTACGAAAAAAATCAGCAAAATAAAAACGAGCAGTCCAAGCTCAAAATGTGCAACATCTACCGAATGTACACGGCCATGGTGTCGTGGTTATCTGATTACAGTGTTGGACTGCGAAGGAGAGATCCGATTTCGAACATATATTTTTTTATTTCTCACAAAATTATGAACTGTCCGTCGGGTCATTAATGTGTCTATTGTGCTGTAACTTCTGCTTACAACAACGAAGTGTAATGAATTGACCTCCAGACGTACATGTCTATTTTTTTCTACGCAAGTACCACATGTTATGACTCTTTAGTTCAATTTTGAAAGTTTTGACTAATTCCTTTCCTTGTAACACTGTTCACCCGTGTATTTGTTGTTTTCATTTCCGTGAGAGGTCTATGCGGCATCTCGCCTGCTCTCACCTTATGTTCGCTTACGACGGTAATATACTCGTATTCTTACCATATGACTCATGTTGTATAACCGATGTAGGGTGCAACTATTACCAAGACTAGAGAAGTGGAAACAGACATGTCAGACTGGACGGACATAAATTTGAGAAAAAAAATAGAGCGTGAGGGAGATTTGAACTCTTATCTCCAGCGAAGCATTCAAACACCATGACCACACAACCACGACACTTCGCTTTCCACATTTCCTTCGAGGTTTCTAATCTTAAAGTTCGATCATTCACTGCTTCGATTTGGTTATTTTTTCAAAGTGTAGTACACATTCCTGTTTTCATGCTTGATCTGTGTTCAGTTTTTGACGGGATATCCACAGGACCATCTTACCACTAAATCTAATGGAGGGGGAGGGGGAGGGGAAGGGGGTGCTTCCCTTTTAACAAACAATTTTGAGTACTCAAATATCTACGCAGAACATGTTTGAAATAAAATGAAAATCTTGTATTTGTCACATCATAAGGGTACACAAATGTTAGAAATTCAGTAAAGAAAACAAAAGTATCTTGCGGAATAAGCCTTATCAACAGAATTTGTCACCAGTTAATTATGTAGTCACAATATACTGTTGGTATGAATGGTTTCAGTTTCTGTATATCGGTTGGTTTCTTCTCATTTAGTTCCACATAGCCCTGCAGAAAAGGAGCACATGGCAACAATGGACGGTTGATTGTTCATAATTTTCAACTGTTGCTTTGCACAATCAGTCCATCAGTGATACTCCTTCCTACGACAAGATGCTCTTCATATATAAACTCCATAAATTCACTTACATAGAATATTACTTTTCATTTTTTTCACCGTTATTCGCATAGACTCAACCGAAAATACTTACTTCCTGAAGGAGACCTATTCTTGTCACCAGTTACGAAAATCAAAAATGTTTGCAGTCTGTAAATTTTAATACTAAATATGTTGTTCTTGTTCCAAGATACTATTAACACTACTTCCTCATGCAATGGATATATTCTATCTGATATGCGAATATCTCTGTAACATCGAAATTACAGTCAGGTGGCGAGTAAGAATGCCCACGTACGGGAAAATAATGGTCTAAATTGTGTAATCTTTCAGTGCTAACCAGTGTTTTTAAGAAATCCAACACTTATTTTTGTTCTGACCAGGAAAACCACCAGGAAATTTGTAGTTACGTAGTAGAACTTTGTACTTCACTATTAATGTAGTCTAAGAAAGAAGAGCAACTTCATCCAGATGTTTCTTGGCCTATCCCTCATGATATACCTGTACGTAAAGTTTTGCAGTGTAGTTCATATTGTGAATATATAATACCTTGAAGGGAAGTTGCCCGCAGCAGAGCGCTTCCTGTACTGACATCTTCGGCAGCTGCAGATTCTGCATGTAATTACACATATTATAGCAACTTCATTGTTTTCTTTACTTAGATTATACAACGATTCCATTTTGCTTGGGAACGTTTTTGGTCTCCTCGTATGGACTGTATACTCTGCAACTACTACTACTACTACTACTACTACTACTACTACTAATGGACTTAAGTTTATTGCTACAGCTTTACATTTACAGGAAATAGCAATTTGTGGACTTTTAAGTATCAGTGTGAACCGTTCTTCCAAAAATAATGTTCAACAAATAGGAAACCTGTTCAGGATACTTCTCCACAAAAATGCTATTCATTATTTTGATATTAAGGTTCTTAGTCGAATATTTTCATCTCGTTATGTATAATGACCCTTTGTGTTGGATATGAGCGTAACTGCTCGACTACTGGCCCCTTGGAGTTGCATTTAGTGACATTTTTACCCTTTATGTTCTTTGGAGACATTCCAGACAGAAAAAAAAACATGTCAAAAGGCGAGCACGAGCTTTTGTCACATTTCTATTTTGAAATGCCTTGGCACATATTTGACATCTTACTAAACGTTATGTAACATAATACATGAAATAGCATGTGCGAAATATCTTTGCTTCCTTACCTTGTTAACTTTTACCACTTCACCAGTGCTTGTAATACTAATCGTGTTCATCTTTATTTGCTACAAAAGTTTGTGGATATCTCATCATGATCCCTCTGACAGCTCCGTAACCTTTTTACACATGTGATGTATTATGGAACTGTTAATGACACACTGAAGCACTGTTTTCAACAGCAAACGTTTTGCATAATCAAAATTTACAGTGAAACTGCAGCACACTGATTTGCAATCGTATCCAATTTTCTTCTTTGTGACGACCTTAGAAGCACAGTTGAAGTTGATGTATGCCGAACTATTTACTTTTGCTTCCTTCACATGTTCTGATTTGTATTCGATATTTTTAAGTTCCTTTTCACGTTTTTTTCACTTCGAACAAAACACTTTCTCATTATCAGATGCCATGCTGCCGGTTGACATTCAAAGGACGGTAGTGGTACACCACGTGCTGAACAGACAGAACATTTCTCATGCACACATTCAAAGCATAAATAGCACCTCTGCAGAAGAAGAGTCGTTTCTGAATTATACTGAAATTTTAAACCTTGCCTGTGATAGATGCGTTATTTCTACATAAAACTGTATGTGTTGTCTCCAAAAATACGAAAATTTAAATGACTCAGTGTAAAAAAAGTGGAGAAGCGCTATTTGTGCCTTAAACGATTCACATACTGTATTACGGCTGGAAAAATGTTTTCATTAAGAGATGAATAAACTATGTTCTTGTATTTCTTACTGACCACACAAGCTATAGTTTTCTCGCTCTTTGTGTGTAACTTCGCAGTTGTGATTTTCGATATGAATTTTAGAACAAAGACGAACCAGATTACTGTAACAGAAGACCAAATACAACTATTCAATGGAAAAAAACTTTGATTAAATCAAAATTTTGCATCTTCATCATTTCTTCTCGTAAATAAACTAATTTACCAATTACATATAACATATTTCAGGGTACCAATCGTTACGGCAGATCAAACAAATATACGTCCTTTAAACATGTTTATTGATGCATGCAATACTTAGTTCTGCGCTCATAACTATATCTGTGACTGCAACATCCGCTATCAATCGATATTTTGATTTTATTAAACGTAAATATGGTATGACTAGCCCACAACCCGTGTGTCTTCCAGGCTGTACGCGGAGACATCCGCCACCTTATCCTCGGCAGCCTCTTCTACTTCGTCGTCCTGGTCATCGCCCTGGTCGTCGTCGTCTTCTGCAGTCGCCTCCTGCAGACGAAACGCATATCTTAGTAGGCTGTCACAGCAAGTTCAGTTCATTAAATGAAACAAGTTTACTGTTACCAGTCACCGTTGACTGGCTACAGTAAACTACTTGTTTCATTTAATGTCAATAAGTCACGGTAAAGCCTAACCTAAAATGTTCGCATTTCAAGTTCACTTCAACCCAACTACTCCTGCTTGTCGCAAAATGAACTCTATGGAACTGAATTTATCTTTTAAAAGCAGGGAAATGTCTAAAATTTTTCTTTCAAAAATACCGTCTTGATCACACCACTTATGTTTCAAGAACATAGGTGACCGGTTTCGGTCATATCACCGCACGAACATCATGTAACTTTTAATAAGCATGCTGAAGGGACGGTACAACAATTTGCAAGTCCTTCATTGCGCTAATAAAGGCTTATTATTAGATATTTAGGAGATCGAGATATATGCCCGTTAGAGAGATGAACCGTCAGTGCTTCTCAATGAACAGCTGGATTTTCGTGAGAAACATTTTTATGATCTCTTTGACGAAATTCTATGAACACGTATGTACTCTTTTGTTCAGAAAATCATAGGACCCAGTTCTATCCATGACAGAAATGTACCTCAGAACAGTACATAAATATTTATATCATAATCTTAAACTTCCAACTAGAAATATTACGAAATATAACCCCATTTTTAATAAACCAGTTTTATGACATTTAAAAAATGTAATATACCACTCGGCAGCTGATCATTTCATTATTACATATATCTCCAGTGCCAAATAATGATAATATAAGACAAACTGAATCTAGCATAGGTGTTTACTTGCAGTCAAGTCACAACTCATATCGATATGATGCCACAATGCCGAAGACCTTCACAACATCGTTGACTTTTAAACCATTGTGGTAGTACCACCTTAGCCCATAGAGGGCACACTAAGTATTCATAGTCTGTACAGTTATTTTTAAAGCTTTTAATTGGTATTTTATACAATATCTAAGTAGTTCCATGGTTGTAAAGATATTTTATACATAACTTTTTATGTTATTATTGTACTTTTTTTACGTTTTGACGATTATGTGAACCCGTTTTACACTGGTTGACGTGAGGTATAGGGAGAAGAGGTAGGCGGAGCATCTTCGTATTTAAACGTATGTCCGTCACTTGCTGGCACCAGTTGACATCACAGTAGCTGAGAAGAGTGCTCCATCTACCATCTTCGAAGGTTGCCATGGGTATAACAAGTCTTATTGTATTTTATCTTTATAAGCATTTTGTCATTTTATTGTCAATCTAGTAAGGTTTCTATTACTTTCTAAATTAAATTACAGGTCTGATGATGATCATGTGATATGACCGAAACCAGTCACCTATGTTCTTGAAACTTAAGTGGTGTGATCAAGCCTGAATTTTTGAAAGAAAAATTAAGAATTTTTGATCACTGTTCCAAAAGTGTTTATTAAAAAAGGGAAATATGTTTCTGGGCACTGAATCAGAATGAAGTGCAAAACTTAGCAACGCTTCCATTTCTTGCAGGACTCTAAATAGACGTGACATCGTTTGCAGGTATGAAGCGGATGCTGAAGTGTTTTTAGAAAACAAACGACGTTTAAGAATTTTACTTGGGCAGTACCACCTTTGATCTTTGCAGTTAAGAGTTACAAGAATCCGAGGCATGGTTGAAGTCTAGGGAACGGTAGATTACGTGAAGGCATATAGCGGAAGAAAAATGGCGGTCACACTGATAACAAAGGACAATGCTCTCGTTGGATCGAGATTAGCAGAGCCAAATCTTAAAGGCTTACATTCAGACACACATTCTGAATGTAGCTGATGCCAAAACGGGAAATTAATTTCGTTAGTTCATCAAAATTTGTGAAGAAGTTAAATATTTCGAGGACCTAAGTATTTTGCCGGATGACGTAACCTTTAAATTTTACGGAACAATTAATTGCGAAAGCTGCGTGCACTGGGCTAAAGAAAATCCATACGTAACTGAAGCTAGGCACGTTAGCCTACCACGGATATCATTCTGGCGTTTGCCGTCCGGACGGTTTATCAGGCCCCGCCCGCTTCTTTGACGAGCCTGTCACAGTCTAACGTAGCACATTATCCCGAGTTGTTATTCCTTGCAGTGAAGTACGCGATTTTTAACAGTGTCTGGTTCTGTTGCCGGGGAAACTCGTTTTTTCGTACTCCACATACTGTAATCCTGTCGCTGCCACGACTGTACTTTCATCACCTCAGATCATGATCTTCAATACTTTCGGAGATATATTTAATCTGAAAATAACTTCTTTCGCCACGAAACAGAGCTATGGATTCTAAGATATTTACGCTCCATAATCTGTGACTAAAAAGATTATTACATAAAATTTCTTTAAAATTATGTTTTAGCTACGATAGTTGCTTGAAGTAGAAACAGTCGTTTCAAAATTATTTAATTATGTTGTGGTTAGAGTGAGCGTATAGAGGACATACGTGAAGTGTGAATGTTTTATTTTACTGAAAACTATGGAAAAGTATACTTGGAAAAAAATCTTGTGCAGTCACGAGTCATGAGACTCGTGTCCACTGTGCTTTCTTTTGTGTAAAAACAGCCAAAACGAAAGAAAATGTTTAATTGCTGCCGATAATTCGGAGTTCATTTTATTTGAATTTCGTTTCATAAATTCATTCATAATCCTGTTGGACGAGTTATTGATTATCGCCAGCATTTGAAGGCAGGAGCTTTTCTGATTATCTGGACAGACTATCAGCACAAGAGATTTAAGTATTCTACGCACTTTGCGGAGCGCACTGTGCTGCAGTCCTGTGTATCGAGTTGTCGAACGTCAGCCGTCTTAGTGAACGGAACATGTGGACCGGTACCACACAAATTTCGGCTAAGATCAGAATCATGTATTTGTTCAGATGTTTTGCCCTAAATATGAATAGAGTACAAATTTAAAAATTTTTAGTGAAATGTTTGAGAATTCTTTATTGAATTACTTTGGAAGTTATTTGCGTGTGAAATTTCTGGTCGTTTTAGAACTCCACATGGTGTGTCATGAACATTCATGGAGCATTACGGCGAGCACTTCTTTAAAAGAAGAGGACTGAACTACTTTAACTCGCAGATAGTTGTGGGTCACTGATTGTTTAGAACACACAATTCATTCGGGTTGGACGTGCAAATGCTGGCTGTTTTGCGTGTGAAGACACTTAGTAAAACAGTAACAAGCTTGCAATAATAATAGTTTAGGCAGTGAATATGGATTTGATAGCCACTAAGATGATTTTTCAGACACATTAAAGGCTCATTAATTGAACTTTGAACGTTTAATGCAATTTAATTCCGAACGTCAGGTCTTTTCTAAAAATATACAGATACTACCACTAAGCTTGAGTTATGCTACCTAGTCTGTTTTTTAATGGCGCTTTGAATCGACTGAACTAGCATGTATCAACACAGAGTGAAGTGAATGGGCATGAACAAGCCTATCTGCGTAGGTGGACAAATTTCTGCACCGAAACCAAGAAATAAAGACCTTCAGGCCGAACCATGATCTAAGTAGATGGATGACTGATACAAGAAACCGCCCAGTCGAAGCAGGTGACTTAATAAATGTTGCATCTGAGAACTACAGGACTTAACGAAATGTTTGAAAATTAAGTTTATTTTTGCAACAGGAAATTTGAGTCACCAAGTCCCTCCGAGATGGATAGGGCAAAGAGGAAGTGTTGTAGGGTACTCGTTCCATCACCACATTTAATCCTTTTATGTTCAACCTTTTGGGTATTAGCAAGGAAACAATGTATACCGCAAGAATACAAACACTTATCTAAGAGGTCAAATCTAGCAAGCTTTCGATACTATTCCATTATAAAAAATACAATAGTTATGTCACTGTCTGAGCAGCAGTAATCTTAGCCGTAGTCTTATTTCAGAATATATACCGCTACTTTACATCTTAACCCGTACAACACAAAAAACTTTACAGTTCTGTCCGATTTACACTGAAGGGCTTCAGTTCCAAAAAATGTACATTATTTTGTGACATCGTGGAGTTTTTCGAGGACACATACAAGTATTTATAGTAATTTGTTGCTCACGAATAACCGTATTTGCGAAAATGACGATGAGAGTGAAGGAAAATACCACGTGAATTACTTTTTTTTTGCAATAATGCTAACCCACACATACCAAATGGTGAAGTTACCTTATAAGACTTCTCAACACTTGCTGTTCAGACAACTAACTCGTTTTAGCTATAGTGAAACCACTGGTTGCAAGAATAGGGCTACATTTGCAACATCTGAGTATAGTTTCGTAGTTCGAGATACTAATTCTGTTTCGTCTTTTGTACAACTGGTTCATAATAATTATTACTAAAAATGAAATGAAATTATCGTATGGCATTGTTGGCCGGGAGGCCCCATGCGGGGAAGTTCGGCCGCCGTATTGCAAGGTCTTTTTAGTTGACGCCACTTCGGCGACTTGCGAGTCAATGATGAGGGAGAGAAAGTCCCTGACCCCGCCGGGAATCTAAACCGGGACCCCGTGCGTCGGAAGCGAGAACGCTACCCCAAGACCACGAGTTGCGGACATTATTATTACAACAAACTGGAGACAGAAGTAGCTACATGGTCAGTACACAGACCAGTCTGCGGAACTCAAACACGGATCAGATTCATTTGATTCTTGAACAGCTAGTTGGCAATGTCACTCATCAACGACATTCATTCATTCATTCATTCATTCATTCATTCATTCATTCATTCATTCATTCATTCATTCATTCATTCATTCATTCATTCATTCATTCATTCATTCATTCATTCATTCATTCATTCATTCAGTTATGCAGTGATGGCACATCTACCATATTTATTACGCTTAATGGAAAAGGCGTAGCACTAAATAAGGTAAGCCTATTTTCTGTGAACATTAAAACTGCCAAAAGGTTTCTTCGTTTTGACTTAAGTGGCATTTAAGGCAGGAGTAGCGTGTAGGTGGCAGAGTAACTTTATTTAAGGTTGTCAAAATCTGCTACATCGCCTCATTTCTTTTTTAGATTCACCAAACACCCGCTACTAACCTGGTACTGCTGATACTCGCTGATCAAGTCGTAGACGTTGCAGGCTGCGTCTACAAATTCCATCTCATCCATGCCTTCGCCTATGTACCAATGCAAGAAAGCCTTGCGTCGCAACATGGAAGCGAACTGCTCTGAAATACGCCGAAACAATTCCTGAAACAAGTTTGTATTCTTATCAGAATTGCCGCAGTTCACAAATGACACCAGAAATAACGGGATGCCATGTCGCGCACAGTTGAGTACTTGACATAACCCAGAAACGAAAGAAGTCTACGGTGGAGTGCGTGCGAGTGACGATTATTGAATATTACGCATCATTTATATCTGTTACACAGATCTATAGTATACTGTTCTATCTTCTATGGTTGTGGCATCTATTTCAGTAGCATGGATCATTACTTTTTCGTTTAGGCTGACGGCTCTCCACCGTAGCAACGTTCTTTTACCCGCAGTATGTTTTAATAGAGCAGCTAGAGACTTAAATTGTGAATTTATTATTTGACAATGTTCTAAATTTCCCATACTTGTGATGTTTGTTATTTCATTTTCGAAGAACACAACTGGACTATAGTTATCTACTTAAAAATCTTCTCTCTTTGTACTGATTCTATGAATGCTATCAATGTGTAACTCAAAAAGCAGGGAAAACTTCATGATATACAAGCTGTTCTGGGATTCCTGTTATAAGCTTCTAGGACTTTTAGAGGGAGTGAGTACATAACATTCCGACAGTTTCTGTTCAGATGTTTAACGTGTCCACTTATCTGTGAGGAATTTAATTAGGAGTGACGCAGTACAATCGGAAAGGAAATATAGCTGAACATCCATTTATAATCCCAGTTGTTTGTATTGACACTTTAACATTACGTTTTTATATTATTCTAAAACAAAAAAGAACTCAGCGTACTGTACGCACAGGACAGTACTGATGCCTAACAGCGGCTCGATAAGGCGACCACAAACTTTGTTACAGATAGTTTACTTAGAAACCTGTTGTGGTTCACCCTCGCCATCCCACATGCCGTATCTTAAGTTTCTAGTGCAGCGGCCAGAACTCATAAGAGCAAATCTTCCTCTGTCTCTACAGGGGTCTCTTAAGTTATACTTTGCATGCGACTCAACAACTGGTAGCCCACATCATCCTGTCTACTCTATTGCATACCAGGAGAAGCAACTCAGACTTTACTTCCCCTCAGCAGACGTGGACGCCTTACACATGTAAACTGAAGCTGCCGTGAAAAGAAACGGTACGTTTCCGAACATGGGTTCCTATTCAAATTATTATGTTCTCGCTCCCGTCAACAAATCTTGGAAGTTTGTAAGGGGAATTTCGGAAACCCTGTATGTATTGTATCCCATTTTTTAGAGTTGCGTATTACTTACATTAATAATATCAATTTAATATATGACAACATATACACATGGTATGTGTAAATTGTGTCCGTAAGTGAATGACTGTTCCTGTCACCAACCCATTACAAGAAGCCCATATGAAAATGGGTCGAAAATGTCCGAATTCCGAGAGGAATTCCCTGTTATGTAATGCACCTCAGACTTACATTTTTACTTGCATTCTTCGTTACAGGTGGTCTCGTCATTTCTTTTTAGCTTGTCTTTTGTTGTTTTGCGTATGTTAGTAACATCCATCACGTCACAAAAGATTTATTTGGTGGGAGAGATAAGCGACATGCACTACATATACGGCCTTGCGGATGGAAATGCTGCGGCAGCACTTCAGCTTCATACTTAAAGGTATCTCAAGAGGCAGTTACCATGTGTAAATAGATTTACACAGTGCTTTTGAGAGAAAGGCACATTGGAAAGAAGGATTTGTAACATTGGCAGACCCCAAGACCTATGGAGCTGCGAGCTATAACGCGTTCATATTTTGGACAAAAGCTAATATACTGACTGATCGAAGGAAAGGATTTACCTCACCTGTAACATTCAGCATCACTATCTCCTGTGAACGCATCACTTTCAGTAGGTGAAAGGCTTAAATCCGGAAAACATCCATAGCAGACGATCTTAGTCAATGCACGTCGCGGCAGTGTGCTGTGTTTGTGCATTGTCAGTTGTTGGCACTGATAAGGCTGCTTTACAAGTGATGGGATCTTCAGTTATCGCAGCAATCACGTCTGTGCGTACGGAAACCCTAATGCAGTA
This sequence comes from Schistocerca cancellata, assembly GCF_023864275.1. Lineage (NCBI taxonomy): Eukaryota > Metazoa > Arthropoda > Insecta > Orthoptera > Acrididae > Schistocerca > Schistocerca cancellata. The sequence goes on from NC_064629.1 coordinate 267,440,009, forward strand.
AATGACAACGGTAGCGATTCAGCCTCAGCGTGTAGGATGGAACCAGACATGAGTGTGTTGGTAGATCTTGTAAGTAGGCTGTTTAGATTTTTATATGGGTAATGCCACGTAGCGCTCTATATGAAAATCACTGGCTGTGCTGTGTGCAGTCTGTGGCTAGTTTGCATTGTTGTCTGCCATTGTATTGTTGGGCAGCGGCAGCTGGATGTGAACAACGCGTAGCGTTGGGCAGTTGGAGGTGAGCCGCCAGCAGTGGTGGACGTGGGGAGAGAGATGGCGGAGTTTTGAAAAATGTCATGAACTGCTGTATATATTATGAATCTTGAGGTAAATACATTGTTTGTTCTCTATTAGAATCTTTCATTTGCTAAGACTATCAGTAGTTAGTGCCTTCCGTAGTTTGTATCTTTTATTTAGCTGGCAGTAGTGGCACTCGCTGTATTGCAGTAGTTCCAGTAATGAAGATTTTTGTGAGGTAAGTGATTTGTGAAAGGTATAGTTTAATGTTTGTCAGGGCCATTCTTTTGCAGGGATTTTTGATAGTCAGATTGCGTTGCGCTAAAATTATTGTGTGCCAGGTTAAGCACAGTCTTGTATAAATTGTTCTAAAGGGGACGTTCCATGTACAATTGTTCTAAGTGGACGTTTCACATGTATAAATAGTTCAAAGGGGACGTTTCATATGTCGACCCTTAGCCTAGGATACCTCACTGGAATCTTCTGATTTTTTCTTGTAGTTTGTGTATTTAGTGTAGCTTTTGTTTATAGCTAGCGCGTAATTGTAGAGAGAATCTCCTTTGTAGTTGCAGTCTTTCATTGTTGTACTGTAAAACAGTTGTGGTATGCATGTAGATTTGCACCAAGTATTTCGCAGCTGCAATTAACTAGATATTATTTTCAGTGCTATGTTAATGTGTTCTCCTATTTTTGCTCTTCAAATTGTGTTTTTCTGTGTTATCGTGTGAAATATTGTCACAATAATGGCGTGTGAAAAACGTAACACTCGGCTCCAAAGTAAACTGAGAAACGACAGTGAAGACGAAAGCAATGTGTTAGCGCCACTGTGTAATGAGTTAACTAATGTTCAAAGTAGTAATTTGGTAACTGTGCATAGGGAAATGGAGCGGACGTCAAACAATGGCGTAGACAGTCAAACAGGTAGTGAACAGGGAAGCATTATCGATCGGTCGGTCGGCAACAGCTCGCCTCAGGAATCCGAAATGATAGGACACAATATTGCAAATACTGTAGATTCAGGTTTTGCGTCCTCACCGTTTTCTCAAATAAGTCAAGACACATTTTCAGCTTGTCAAAATGTGAATGTTGCCGGCGCAAATGCACTGCCGAAAAGAGTAGAGGAACAGATTCCAGACACTAATGCATTGTTATTACAACTAATGCAACAAATGGAACAAAATCAGAGACAGATGGGACAAAATCTTCAAAAGTTAGACACAATGGAACAAAATCTTAAAAAGTTAGACACAGTGGAACAAAATCTTCAAAAGTTAGACACAATGGAACAAAATCTTCGGAAGTTAGACACCACACTTGAACAAACACGTGAAGATCTAACTACTGAGTTACATAACATTGAATCGAAATGCCAAAAAGTCTGTAATGACGTAAAAACACAAATTTGTGAGCATTTTCAGCCTATTTTTTCGCGGCATGAAAATGCATTACAGAATCACGAAGCAGCCATAAAAGAGCTGCAAACTATTGTTCATGAAAATCATGAGACCTTGCAAGCTAAAATGGACTCAGCTGCATCTACCGATTCGGTTACGCAACTTGCAAAAACTCAGGAAAACTTAAAGGACACAGTAGAAAGACACATGGGGGAAATTAGTTCATTATCAGAGAAAGTAGCCGAACTTTCGGATCAGGTCACTAACTTATCTACAAAGGTAGATGATGATCTGAATGACACAAGACCCGTAGCCTTCACTGACACAGAAGAGTATGAACAAATTAGAAAATTCAAACAAAATCAAAATCAAATCAACACACAGTACAAAAGAGAAATGCGGGAATTACAAGATCAGCTGACACAGGTAATACAAGAATTACATATTTCAGAGGATACTCGCGCTCCAACACGGGAAGAGGAACTTAGAAATACGGAAAAGCCACAAAATAATAGCACAGGGCATTTCGGTAATTATGAAAGAAATTGGCAAGGTACACCGAATTTTGAGATGGAACCGCCGAAACGACGTGACAATGACCGACATGCTACTCGCCGACACGATGATTTTGACTATAAGCTGTTCATTACTACACGTAAATTCAAAACATTTAAGAATTCTGGCAACGACATTCATCCACAAGCATGGCTCCATCAATTCTCTCATTGTTTTCCTCCCAACTGGTCATTGGAGCACAGATTAGAATTTATGTGTGGCTACTTAGAGAATGAACCAGCTGTAAGAATGCGATCGGTCATTCACGATTGCCACAGTGAAGGAGAATTTTACCATGCCTTCCTCTCAGCATATTGGTCTCAAGCCACACAAGACCGCGTAAAACATAGCATCATGATGATGAAACACTTTGAACAATCTGAATTTTCCAGTCTTGTCAAATATTTTGAAGACATGTTGCACAAGAATCAGTACCAATCAAACCCATACAGCCCCTCAGAACTCATCCGCATTTGCTTAATCAAACTGCCTGAACATTTACGACATATTATTTTGGCAGGACGTTGCAAAGACGACATTGAAGCTTTTCAGGGACTGTTACAAGAACTGGAAATTGACACAGACAGTCGCGGGATGCGAAAACAGGAAAACAATCATTACAGGTCACATCCGTCACAATTCCGTGACGACAGAAACAATAAATGGCCACGACAAACCTATTCTTACAACGTAAATCGTGACCAAAACAGACACCACCCATATGATAACCATTGGCAGAGTAATAGTTACAGGGAAAGATCACCTTTCCGCGGTAATGACTATCACAGAGACAATCAGAGAAACAGACAATATGGTAACCAAAATAACTATTATCAAGGGAGACAGAATAACTTTAGACGCAACGGTCCAGCACGCAGTTACGATTCAAGGAGAAATTCTCCACCACGTGACCGACAAGAAAGAAACTATGTAAACTACCGACATGACGACAGACGATATGATCGTAACGACAGACCTGAACTGCATCAGAACTGGCGAGTTTTAAACAGAGCTGGGCCCTCTGGGCAAGGCGAATTTGTGGAAGTTAGGCCTCCTAATCCCAATAACGGCGCGCGCCAACAAAGAAACAGACAATGACTCGCACCGCAGGCTGCCGCGTGCGCCGGCTGGCTCCGAGAAAAATAACATTGACGCTAACCTTGAGTAAAATTCCCGTATTCTTTACGGACGAATACCGCATGATACTTGCATTCAAGTTGAAACTCTGCGTACTGAGAAGAGCAAAGGGTAAAAGATTACACCACATTTCTCATGTAAAACCATTTATTGACAGATAATCTGCTTTTTAACTTAGTCTTTGCAATTTTCACTTCACGCTACTTGTACAATTTGTCAGACTTAAGAAACTGTTAACATGCAACATTTTGGTTTGCTTACGAGTGGATTCTGGATTTGAGGTGCTTTCTGTGAAATGCCAGATGACACAGCGGTTGGTTTGTGTGACAGCTACACGATTATATCACGACGTTACTAATGAGTGACAATTTACAATGTTGCTTTTGCGGTGTATCTGTTTGATATCTGCACAGTTTTTCTGAATTCTTCTGTAAAGTAAAACATGTTTTAGTAGTAACTTTTGTGCTATTGCTACAAGGAGACAGCCTTTTCCGTAGGACAACAATACGTTACAGCACAGTACTTTCCTCATCACGGCAATAAGCGTAATAACTAAGTTATCTATACGCAAAGCATTTCACTTTTGTTTATCATGAGGTAAGTACATTGGCTTCTGCTGAACTTAGCTTTCGGAGGACAATAACTACGACACTTCCCAGAGATTATCTTAGAGCAAAACGCACATTTAGCGCTACAGGACACGTACTTGAGTGATTAATTTTGTACTTAAAACATTTATTTTTAAAGATTTTTGAATTACAAAGAAAGTTTTTCGTGATACATTTCATTCCATTGCTGTAATCTGTAACACCTGAGGGTATAATTACAACAAACCTCAGGGGGGTACACGCCTACTTTGTGTACCATGTGTTTGGCAAGCACAAGGAGCCCTAGCTAATATGGTATTTGCTTATACAATTTAACACATCGGTACCATATTTCTCTAACACATAAATTACACAGCTATCTGAACATTTAACAGAGAAACAAACATTTTTTTTTCTACGTCAGTGACAGATGTTTACGTAATTACACCGTTGGGTAACTTCACACTTAAGAAATTGTACTTTGTCTGTACTTTGTGCACTGTTCGTATTTTTTGGTACCATTGTGATACTATGAAAGCTTTGAATGATGTATTTGGTGTGAGATCATGATTTTTAAAGTACGTTTGAGGTAGATGACACTACTGAAATAAGCAGAGAATTTTCTTTAGATTTTGAAACAATTGCAGAAAGCTACGACGTTTTTGAGACTTGACTGAGGTGTTATGGTGTTATTTTTACGATGACTATGTGTATTATGCTGTTGCGGTATGTTTATGATCAATAAGCTGATGCTATATGAGTTATTTGAGTATGCTATGTATCTGTTATGATGAAATATTGAAGAAGTGTCGACGAATAAGGTAAGGAATAATGAGTAGTGGTTAGGGACTCTGGTTTGTGAAAAAGGTTGTTGGAAACCAAGAATCGTACTTTAAGAGTTATGAAATGTATGTAAATGCGTGAATGTATTACAATGCCGACGAAAATTTTTTGGACTCTGTTATGTCAATAGCATTTTGTTTCTACAGATTTGTAACGCAAATTCTTGACCTGTGAAATTTTTTTATATGAGACTGTCACTGTAGCGGAAACTACTGTCGTAAATATTTCCGTAAGAAAGTTAAGTGACCACCTGCACATAATGTGACGTGGGCACCCAGGTGTGTCAGACACCTGGAGAACAAGCCTTTTCAGACGCTCAAGTAGAAAAGAAAGCCATTAGGGTGTGCCAGAGGCACAGGTGGAAGAGAAGGACAAAGAGAGGCCTAGATCCCTGTTAATGACATTCCTTTGTAGAGGGCATCGCTAATGCGACACGCTCGCTACTTGAAAACATATGATTTTTGTAATGCGTTGTGGGCACACAGCTGTGTCAAACACCTGGAGAACAAGCCATTAGGGCGTGCCTTTCATCGCTAATGCGACACCCTCGTTACTTAAAAACATATGATTACTCGCACTTTGTGCTAATTATTGAAATGCTTATGAATTGACAAGAAATATTTTTACATCTGCACACCTGATTATGACAAGAGTCTTTGTACGAGAGTTGAGAGCAATTAACTTATGAAATGAAATGTCACATGACTACTGAATGACATTTTTATGCTTTGGTTTGCGTAATTGCTTATTTCATTTGATATCTGGTTTCCAGCTGCGTTGCAGCATTGCTTTTATAAAATGAGATGCATTTGCTAATGTGAACTCTTTCTGTCAACAGATCTATTAAATGATAATTTTGTAATCCACATTCTTTAAAAAAGGAGCACTTGGAAAGGAAAGAACAATAAGAAGTAACTAATAACAGTAACACTTAATTTTCTTTTCAGGTACATGGTAATATTTTTTTACAATCAGTTGTTATGGTGCACCACTTTAATTACATAGACATTAAGATGTGAATATGCATTTCCCTTGTCTGCATTGTTGTTTTTCTTGTAATATTTTTTCTGCTTGAGCTATGTCATGTTTAGGTATAAGTTGCTGCTGTTTGTCAGGCATAGTGTTACTGAATTTGACTTTGTGTTACTCTTCTAAGCTAGTTTTTCTTGTTTCCTGCATTGCCTTATATTAGTTGTAATATTGCACTTGCTTTGCTAATTTATGCTGCTAGCTTTGCCAATTTGCATTTTTTGTCATTTCTGTTTGTGTTGATTTGTTGTGATGCTGCATTGCCTCGTCCCTTGGTATATATATCTGAGCTCAGTAGATTTAAGTTAGCTTAAGAGGGGGTAGACTATATAAGAAACTGACTATGGAGAATAGGTAAAGAATGCATTGCGAAGAAAGATTTGGGCCCCAATGAGTATTGTACAATCAGAAATAATTATTTTGAAAGAAATATGAATAGAATACAGGAACGAGGTATAGGTAGGATTTTCTTGGAAATAAATGATGAGGTAAGCAATATGTGAACATATAAATACAGAAAGCATGCTTGGATAGGATTTTTTTGGTGGAAACAAATGTTGAAATAAGACGAAAGATCTATCGAATGAAGTTGTGGGGTGGACTGCAGTACCAAATGTTCCACTGAAAACAAACCCTGTCCTTTCCTTTTGTGTTATCCCACTATGTGTTTGGGTACCCGTGTGTATTTGTGTTTTTCCTGTCTTTATGTGTTTAGCTGATGAGAGCTATGTTGTAGAATTTTTCTAATACTCTGTTATTTTCTTTGTAAAGATGCTTAGACTTTATTTATTCTGTTTTGTTTTAATGCTCATGTGTGAAGTTGAATTTTTAAAAGTGATTCTGATCTTTTATGTATGTACTCATGTCATCATTCCTGTAACACTGATGTATATGTTTATTTCTATTGTTTTGTAAAGCCCCTATTACTACAAATATTATCTGTATTGTTATGTTTTTAATGATGTATTTTGTATCTTTGTAATTGTATTCTTATGTTATATAATTGTAATTGACACCAGTTCATCATATTATTAACTTGTAAGCATTCATTTCACTGCACACATTCTGTTGGTCATAGTATATGGACAATATGTGAGAAGTAGGGACTGATAGTGTTTGCACGTGTGTTGATAATTCAGCAAGGGACTGGATAACAGCATTGCTGGTTCTAAGGACAATTCCCAAAAACTTTGTGAATGCACAAGTGGTGGTTATGGACTTGCTCTATTATCCGCAAGACTCTTCAATGGTGATTGTGCACCTGCACAGTCACAACAGATGGCTGCTGGCCATCTCTACGAGGACTACTGTGGGTCTGCATCTCTGGTGGCCCATCAATACCATACTCTCTACCAGGACTGCAGTGGGTCTGCTCAGTGATGACCTACCTACCAATATTCGTCAGAACTTCGAATGACTCTGCTGTGGGTTTGCTTGCTCCATTGTGGCCCATTACCTGTCAGCATTTCAAGAGTCAGCACTGTCTTTCCGTTGGAAGGACAACACTACTTCTTCAAGACTGCATGGAAATCCACTACTTCTATGTGCAATTTCTTTTACTAATGAGACTTTGTGAAAAACAAAAACTGTAATTACTATTATGATGAACAATCTGGACTGTCTTTATTGACTGTGAGAAAATTTTAGCTTTTGACCAACATTGTATCAATAAGTGTGTGCATTTGATATCTTTGTTATTGTAATTATGAAAAATTTTATCAAATCTTTATTGGCCACTGCCCAAAAATATTTTGTAAAATTTTTTGTGGGGAGCATGGGGGCTATGTAAGTAGGCTGTTTAGATTTTTATATGGGTAATGCCACGTAGCGCTCTATATGAAAATCACTGGCTGTGCTGTGTGCAGTCTGTGGCTAGTTTGCATTGTTGTCTGCCATTGTATTGTTGGGCAGCGGCAGCTGGATGTGAACAACGCGTAGCGTTGGGCAGTTGGAGGTGAGCCGCCAGCAGTGGTGGACGTGGGGAGAGAGATGGCGGAGTTTTGAAAAATGTCATGAACTGCTGTATATATTATGAATCTTGAGGTAAATACATTGTTTGTTCTCTATTAGAATCTTTCATTTGCTAAGACTATCAGTAGTTAGTGCCTTCCGTAGTTTGTATCTTTTATTTAGCTGGCAGTAGTGGCACTCGCTGTATTGCAGTAGTTCCAGTAATGAAGATTTTTGTGAGGTAAGTGATTTGTGAAAGGTATAGTTTAATGTTTGTCAGGGCCATTCTTTTGCAGGGATTTTTGATAGTCAGATTGCGTTGCGCTAAAATTATTGTGTGCCAGGTTAAGCACAGTCTTGTATAAATTGTTCTAAAGGGGACGTTCCATGTACAATTGTTCTAAGTGGACGTTTCACATGTATAAATAGTTCAAAGGGGACGTTTCAATCTTACTTCATTCCGCATTATCTTACTGGATGAACTTAGCTACGTTTTCTCAGAAGTGCGGTGCTTCATACACTGAGCTGACAGAAGTCATGAGATACCTCTTAACATGACGGACCACCTTTTGGCCAGTGTAGAACAGTAGCGAGACGTGGCATGGACTCAGCACGTCGTTGGAAATCCCTCAGAAATAAAAGCCATGCTGCCTCTGTAGCCGTCCGTAATTGCGAAAGTATTGCCGGCGTAGGATTTTGTGCACGAACGGATTTCTCGATTACGTCCCAAAACATGTCTGATGGATGACCAAATCATTCGATCGAACTGCCCAGAACGTTTTTCAAATCAGTCGCCAACAGTTGTGGCCTGGTGACATGGGCCATTGTCTTCCACGAAAATTCCGTCGTTGTTGGGAACAAGAAGGCCAGAAGGGGCGGGTGTGGGGGCCAAAAGGGAGAATTGGTCCAAAGTATAGTCAAATTAACAAGGCAAAAACGTACCAAATAAAGGGACTCCTATTAAGCTCCAGTTACGATAGGAAAAGGAGGGCCGCGAGTCTATTCTCGTACCCGACACTCGGAATTTCGATACTAAACCACGCAGTGGTTCACGATGTCCCTCTTGCAGCGCCTGGTGTAGTTTGTTCATCTCTGTAACGCTTTTGCGCTAAGTGAAATATTCTGTGACTAAACGCTCCGCTCTCTACTATTAGTCCTACCTGGTAGGTGTTCCAGAGTGAGGAGCTGTACTGAAGAGTCAGTTGACCTAATGTTTTGTAAGCTACTTATTTCGTAGGTGTGTCCTTGAGACCCTTCCAATGAATCTGTCCGACATCTGCTATTTTACGTGGTTATTTCACGTAAGGTCGCTCTGGACGTTTACTCAGATATCTTGCGGTTGATACGACTTCTAAAAATTTGTCATCAGTGGGGTATTTCCACGCTAGTTTATTTCTGCGATGTGTGAGCAGTATGTTACATTTATTTACGTTCTGGGTGAACTGCATTTCTCTGCACTATTCCTCAATCCTCTGCAAGTTCTTTTGCAAATAGCTACTACCTTCTTGCATTACTACTTTCTTGTAGGAAACTATCACCTGCAAATAATGTTGGGGAGCTTCTGTCATTTTCTGCTGTATCATCTAATATATTATTAAAAGTAATGGTTCTTTCAGACTCTCTTAGCGTTCTGCTGAAATTACTTTACATCTATTTTGTTAAATTAAGAGCAACGTGGTGTTTTCTCTGCAAGGAAGCCTTGAATGCAGTAGTAAATCTGGTACGATACTCTGGATACTCGATAAGCTCTTATTTTTTTCTCTGGACGACAGTTCGGGACGGTGTCAAATGCCTTCCTGAAGTCTAGGAACAAGGCATAAACCTGAGCACTATGGATCTCATGGAACGACAGATCGAGCAGAGTTTCACAAATCTCTTTGCGAAATTCATGTTGAGTTTTATGGCGATTTTCGTTCTTCAAAATGTCACAATAAGAGAGCGTAAACCTTGTTTCATAATTCTATAACAAATTGACATCAGTGGTATAGTCCTTTAACTATGTACCGAGCGAGGTGGTGCTATTGTTAGCACACTGGACACTCATTCGGGAGTTCTTTCTTTCTTTCTTTCTTTCTTTTTACAATTGCTACGTAAGCACGTTCTTTCGCATCGTCTGTGTAGAATCTTACAGGTTTCACTTCTGGCCCAGATGCCTTTCCTTTACTAAGCGATTGTAGATGCTATTCTGTTCCGCTGTCACGTATCTCAGTGTCTGCCATTTTCATGTTCGTATGCCAACTCTAAGTTTTTCAATAGTACCTTTCAGGTAGTGGAGCCATACCACGAAGCTGCAGTCCTTATGGAACAATTGGGAGGTAGCCTCGTGTTGTAACTCAGACAACAGCTACCGTCAGCCTCCAATATATGTATTCGGCTTGGATGTGCAATTCGAATCGGTGCAGAAATACCATGAAATATTGGGTACACATCGCAAATAGTAGTACGAGAGCCCAACTGTTTCAAGTTTGCACCGTTTAACAATTTTGGGAGTATCATCGAGTACTAGAAAGTACAGTCTTAGACAATAAAACTGACCGCCAGCCGGCCGCCACGTCGACTAAGCCCGAGTCGTTCACTTAAGGTGACCAATAAAAATGACCGCCTCTGACAAAGCTACGTCGGGCCATCTGTACAATATGGCAACGCTAAAAGATGCCGAAGTTTCAGGAGAAAGTGTTGTGTATTTACGAGATACTCTGCGGTTGCGTTAGCCCGTGGGCTAGTGGCAATCGTGCAGCCTTATCCAGTAATCGCGTGTTCGTGTCCAATTGTCTTTTTTTAAATACATTTCGGCCCTCGTCTAAAGTTACATCTGATTGAACATTGAAGATAATTCGCATCACATTCTACCCACTTGTAATAACAAATACTTTCAGAAACAATTACGCCCGACAGCTCGTGGTTGCGTCGCTATCAGTGCAGCTTATGCTCGAGCGTTTCCTCGTGATGCATCAACAACCGGCCACCGGCCAGACGCCACCCGCCGCCTGAAATCGGCCGCCGCCCAGTTGAACGCGGCGCCACGCTGTCGGTGTATGTATCAACCGTCATTTTCGAATTTGAAGTTCTAGTTATCATCTTGCAGTTAAGCATTGGATTTTGCACACTTCAAAATCATGAACTACCGTTAAGCATTGTAAAATTAGGTCGCAAGTCTAAAGAGGCGTAACATCTGCAAACCAATACTTACTTTTGGTATAACAGGGGGGTGAATGCAGAAGAGGCAGCTCGAAAGATTTGAACTGTATGTGGAGCGAGTGCTTTTGGGGAAATATGCGCCAGAAAAAAATATTCTTGTTTCAACAAAGATCTTTCTAGCAGGATTGATTTTCCACATTAAGAAAGTCTCGACTACTGATAAAGTGATGGATTGCCATATAACCACCATACGACATTTGCATTCAACAGGCAACCTTCAGAAGTTTGGTGTAGGAATCCTGCATGCTCCGATTCGAAACAACTGAAATCAACGAAGTAACTATTACTGCAGTTTTGCTTGATCATTATCAGGTCGCTCATTGAGCATTCCTATGCAATACTGTTACTGGTGACGAGTTATGAAGTTCTTATCGTTGACTTCCTAACAAGAAATGAAAGGCTGAGCCCCCAAAAGACGTAAACTCGAGAAAAGGGTAGTGTGAACATAATACTTTCCATATGGTAGCTCCAAAAGTGCATTTTGCACTACGAATTCTTCCGCAAGGGTGTGTCCATCACAGCTGGAATTTGTTGCCAACAATTGACACCTTTCGGTCGTAGTGTAAGAAAATCGACCGACAAAACTACAAAACTACATCACGTGTGTTAATGCATGATAACGCACTCTGTTGATCTTAGGAACAAACCGGCCGAGGTGGCCGAGTGGTTCTTGGCGCTACAGTCTGGAGCCGCGCGACCGCTACGGTCGCAGGTTCGAATCCTGTCTCGGGCATGGATGTGTGTGTTGTCCTTAGGTTAGTTAGGCTTAAGTTGTTCTAAGTTCTTGGGGACTGATGACCTCAGAAGTTAAGTCCCATAGAGCCATTTGGACCATTTTTAGGAACAAAACTATCCAGGAGATTGATAGGGAAGTCATCTCTCTGGCACACGTCCCTCTGATTGTGTACTCTTAAAATTTTACCTTTCCTGCTCTTGATCGATCAACCGTCAAGGCAGTTCATTTCTAGACGAAAATGCTCTTCAAACTACACTGGTTTAGTGAAAATTTGCTGGAGCCTTGTCTTACGATTGTCTTATGGAGTTTCTCTGTCTGCTTGAAGCTCTGGTACAAAAGAATGAAAAATATGGCTTTCAGCAAGTGTCTAAACGCGAACGAAAGCAGCTTGTAACTGGTAGGCAAGCATGTTACCTCGGAGCTGATTTTTTCCTCAAGTGGGTAGACATAATTTTGAGTTTGAATTGTTGACAAATATCAGATGTATTCTGTTGGATTTAGTGTTTCTATGTGTAGAATTTTTATCAATGATTTTTCTATAGGTTTTTGCTGTCGCAAATTGAGCGTTGAAGTCTCGCATTAGCATTTTCACGTTTTCTTGGTGAATTTTGCTCGTGGTTTTTTCGAGTGTGTTCCAGATTTTTTGGGGTTTTTCTTATTTTCGATGTTGGTGGGGCCATGTGCATTGCAGAATATATATTTTTTATTGACACTCTGGATGCGCATAGTGGTAAGTCGATTGTTAATGGGTGTGATTTCTTTGACAGAGTTGACGACGGATCTGTGTATGAGATATACCATGCCGAAGGTTTGTGAGCCTTTTGTTATCTTTTGCTGTGTTTTTCTCGTTAAGATGCGATAGTTTCCGTAATGCAAAAGTTCATTATGAGTTAGTCATGTTTGATGAAGAGCAAGGATGAGAATTTTTTGTCGGTCGAATTCTTATGTGAGATGATATTTTCCTGCTTGGATCAGTGTGTTGATATTTAGCGTTCAAATGAATGTTTTCTGCTTGCAGGGAAGTTTACCAGAGATCTCAGATATTCTCTGCAAGTTTAATTTATTTGCACAGTTCATGTTTGCTTGTATCGAAGCCTTTGAAACCAAATATTTTCAGCCAAGCTCATTGAGCTAACAGACGGTGACCAGAGTACCGTTGATTTTTCACTCAGACGTGTCTGGATTTTGGGTTCAACGGCGATTTCCTCAGTACCATCCATATCTGGGACGCTTTCTCCTTTTCGCCACCTGGGGAGGCGCCTTTATTATTAATATTCCTTCTTTTCTCAGACGTTATGTCTGGTTAAAAATGGAAAGTGACGTGGACCTTGATCAAGCGTGGCCTCCTTTTAACTGTACGGTATATGTTACATTGCATTTAGGAACTTTCGGGTAATTGAACATGTATCAATAATTACAGATTTCTGTAGTTGTATATACAAGTTTGGATGTAGCTGTATTGCGTTGATGTACTGGTGGATAGTGTGTGGTATGACTCCTGCAGTTGATAGTATAATTGGTATAATGTCAACTTGATCCTGATGCCACATGTCCTTGACTTCCTCAGCCAGTTGGATGTATTTTTAAATTTTTTCTCCTGTTTTCTTTTGTATATTTGTTGTATTGGGTATGGATATTTCGATTAGTTGTGTTAATTTAGTCTTTTTATTGGTGAGTATGATGTCAGGTTTGTTATGTGGTGTTGTTTTATCTGTTATAGTCGTTCTGTTCCAGTATAATTTGTATTCATCATTCTCCAGTACATTTTGGGGTGCATACTTGTATGTGGGAACGTGTTGTTTTATAAGTTGATGTTGTAAGGCAAACTGTTGATTTATTATTTTTGCTACATTGTCATGTCTTCTGGGGTATTTTGTATTTGCTAGTATTGTACACCCACTTGTGATGTGATCTACTGTTTCTATTTGTTGTTTGCAAAGTCTGCATTTATCTGTTGTGGTATTGGGGTCTTTAATAATATGCTTGCCTTAATATCTGGTGTTTATTGTTTGATCCTGTATTGCAATCATGAATCCTTCTGTCTCACTGTATATATTGCCTTTTCTTAGCCATGTGTGGGATGCATCTTGGTCGATGTGTGGCTGTGTTAGATGATACAGGTGCTTGCCATGTAGTGTTTTCTTTTTCCAATTTACTTTCTTCGTATCTGTTTATGTTGTGTGATCTAAAGGGTTGTAGAAGTGGTTACGAAATTGCAGTGGTGTAGCCGATGTATTTATATGAGTGATTGCTTTGTGTATTTTGCTAGTTTCTGCTCGTTCTAGAAAGAATTTTCTTAAATTTTCTACCTGTCCATAATGTAGGTTTTTTATGTCGATAAATCCCCTTCCTGCTTCCTTTCTGCTTAATGTGAATCTTTCTGTTGCTGAATGTATGTGATGTATTCTATATTTGTGGCATTGTGATCGTGTAAGTGTATTGAATGCTTCTAGGTCTGTGTTACTCCATTTCGCTACTCCAAATGAGTAGGTCAATATTGGTATAGCATAGGTATTTATAGGTTTTGTCTTGTTTCTTGCTGTCAGTTCTGTTTTCAGTATTTTTGTTGGTCTTTGTCTATATATTTCTTTTAGTTCTTTAATATTTGTATTATCTATTCCTATTTTTTGTCTGTATCCTAGATATTTATAGGCATCTGTTTTTCTCATCGCTTCTATGGAGTCACTGTGGTTATTCAATATGTAATCTTGTTTAGTGTGTTTTCCCTTGACTATGCTATTTTTCTTACATTGGTCTGTTCCAAAAGCCATATTTATATCATTGCTGAATACTTCTGTTACCTTTAGTAACTGGTTGAGTTGTTGATTTGTTGCTGTCAGTAGTTTTAGATCATCCATGTATAGCAAATGTGTGATTTTGTGTGGGTATGTTCCAGTAATATTATATCCGTAATTTGTATTTTTTAGCATGTTGGATAGTGGGTTCAGAGCAAGACAGAACCAGAAAGGACTTAATGAGTCTCCTTGGTATATTCCACGCTTAATCTGTATTGGCTGTGATGTGATATTATTTGAATTTGTTTGGATATTAAGTGTGGTTTTCCAATTTTTCATTACTATGTTTGAGAACTGTATCGATTTAGGATCTACATTGTGTATTTCCAATATTTGTAGTAACCATGAGTGGGGTACACTATCAAAAACTTTTTGGTAATCTATGTATGCATAGTGTAGCGACCTTTATTTAGTTTTAGCTTGATATGTCACCTCTGCATCTATGATCAGTTGCTCTTTACATCCTCGTGCTCCTTTGCAACAGCCTTTTTGTTCTTCATTTATAATTTTGTTCTGTGTTTTATGTGTTATTAACTTATGTGTAATGACTGAAGTTAATGTTTTGTATATTGTTGGTAGGCATGTTATGGGGCGATATTTAGCTGGGTTTGCTGTGTCTGCTTGATCTTTAGGTTTCAGATAAGTTATTCCATGTGTAAGTATCAGGGAATGTGTATGGGTCTGCAATGTAACTGTTGAATAATTTAGTTAGGTGTGAATGTGTTGAGGTGAACTTCTTTAGCCGGAAATTTGCTATTTTATTTTTTCCAGGGGCTTTCCAATTGAGAGTGGAATTAATTGCTTGGGTGATTTCATGTTGCAAAATTATCACTTCAGGCATCCGCGGTATCATCTTGTATGTGTCTGTCTCTGCTTGTATCCACTGTGCATGCCTGTTCTGTTGTACCGGGTTTGACCATATGTTGCTCCAGAAGTGTTCCATGTCTGTTATGCTTGGTGGATTGTCTATTTTAGTGTGTGTGTTATCTATTGTCTGGTAAAATTTCTTTTGGTTTGTGTTGAATGTTTGGTTTTGTTTCCTTCTATTTTCACTTTTTTGTATCTTCTAAGTCGTTTGGCCAATGCTTGTAATTTCTGCTTCTTTTCATCTAATTGCTCCATCGCTTCTTGTGAGATTTTACCTAACCTTTTTCGTTTTTTTGTGACATTTCATTTCTTATAAATTGTGTTAACTGTCCGATGTCTTTTCTCAGTTTTTATATTCTGATCTGTAGCCTGTGTTGCCATGCTGGTTTTGTGGGTTTCTTCTGTGTGTTGGTTGGTTCTGATCTCTGCTTAGTGTATATATTTAGTGTAGTGAGTGCTCCTATATACACCAGTAGTTTTAACTCTTCCATAGTTGTGTTTTTATTATTATTGTAATCAGCAAATTCAATATGGTGTGTCTTCCTACCACTGAAATAGATGTATATTGTTCGATTCAGGATTTGCATCACATAAATATAGGTTATAATTACGTTACGTTGCTGCTAGTAGACATATTCCTCACTTTCTTAGACAGTTGCTACCTGTTACTCCACCAAAGGAATTTGTGAGCGCAGCGTTGTTGCAATACAGACGTTCAAATTATCCCATTTCTGTAGTTTCAGTTCGATGCCAGATCGGTCTAATCGGATTCAGCCAGTCAGTCTTAATGTGGATTTCCGACTACGACTCTCATCACATGATTTATTCGATAAACCACATTCCTAATCGGACTATTGAATCTAGATTTCATATCTATGACAGGGCATGCATTCTTAAACACTATGGAAAATACTAATACAATGTGCTTATTACAAATACCTTATTTAAATATATGAAGTAACGAGATAAGTTTATTTACAGGAGCAGAGCCCCATTCATCCGAGCAGAGCAGTGCAAGATTGATTTCAGGGCCAAGAGCGGAAAAAGCTTTTGCCGTTCGTCCCACGGTCAACCCGATAGAGAATATGTGGACAGAGGTAACGAAGTCATTGCTATGTGAACCTACAAATGTACGCGACCTTTGGTCGAATATAGAAAACGTATGGTAGGAAGTAAACCATCACGCTACACTATCGAGGACCTTAATGGAATCAATGCCCTGACGCCTTCGAGAAATCTTACGTAATGATTGTGGTTGGGTTGGTTACTGAAAGTATATTCGTCCACAAAACCCATGTGGACAATTGATTGATAATCGGGCAAGCTTTGCTTTGTCGCAGCTCTTTAGCGTACAAGTCCATTTACTGTAAGTCTCCTCCTCAATTCTTACAATGCAAAGTAAATAGAAAATCTCACCCAGTGCCACCGCGATTTGCTTATGTTGGCTGAGCGTGGACACTGCAGCAGACGCTTCGCCGTAAACATAAAGAAATCACCTTGCTCTGGCTGCAGTGAGCGGACATCACTGCCTGCATGTTCTTATAGTAACCAGCGTGACAATCTACTCACAGATGCCATGGAGCAATTGGAACGGGTATCATGTCATTAGTGATCAGAATATTAACCAGTGAGGAAATCTCCACTATTTGGATCCAAAGAAAATAGGAACCTTCTCCCAAAGTAATGTGAGGTGATATCAAAATTATCCAATACACAAAAATAAACTGCAGAGCTTTCATGCACGCAGTAGTAACACACTAGGAAAAATTATGTCTTAGAAGAGTGTATTTATTTCCTCCTCTCATATCAATGCCCTTGTATTAGTATTAAGTGAGAAAATAAAAAACAAGTTTCTGAGAAGCATATGTCATTTCCTCTTCTCATACAATAGCTTTTGTTCTAGTATGAAGTGTTCTGAAGCATAATATGGCACCGGAGTCTTATCGCAGACCCTATCGGAAACTCAAAAAGCAGGGAGCTCTATTTTTTGTCCAACAGTCTGTTTCATACATTATTACCGCTCGCAGATTCTTATATATGGATTTGTGGGCATCAAGTTCAACAGAATGAGCCTTATGTTACTGTGCTAATTACGATATGGAAAAAAAAATGCAACGAAGATGAGTTTCCCTAGAGCCATGAAGATATTTGCACATGTCTGTATTCAGAAATACTTTACAGAATTCATGCAGCAGACAACAACTGTGAGTGCACTTCAGACTTCATTCTTAAGTCGTCAGGAGACGGACGGAAACGTCAAACTAACGTCGCTTTCCTAGCCATATTCACTCCAAAATGAGGTGTCATTAAGGTAGTTGAGTGTTCTAGGAATCACACTTTGATAATTCCCATATGAGTACTCCGATAGCCAAAAGATACCGTTAGTGTGAAACCATCGGGAACTACATTAATATCAAACTGCAACAACTTGAGACAATACGTGGACTCTTACTTCTCTGGGTGATCTCTTACTGTTATTTAGGATTCTCTCTGTCCTACGCGGAATACAAATGGAACTTCACATTCACGAGGTGCTTTACGCTATTCTTGACGAACATCAGCGACGAACATCACTGCGAGTAACAACTGCATGATAATGGTCTGGGTTGCAGTGGATGTATGGTGTTACTGCTTACAGTAACGTTAATGGTATCGCACATAATCTAGCGCTGACTACCTACGTAAATAAAGATAGTATGGTGGCGTCGTCGCTTCTCTTTATTGGGCATCAGCTTGAGTAATCTGATTTAACGAACATAGTACTCCATTCACAGGCTGCTAATGATACAGTAAGTCTACAGAGATAATCGTGCAGGTACTACATTAATTCTACAGTGAATTGTGTGACAAATATTACCATCAGCTATGCAACTGAAATGACTATGTTGCACTTGGTTAAGTGATCAGCTGCTTCCTGCTTCGACTATTCGTAAATGCTTGTATTCTTATCATTCATTACTTGACTAAATATGCGCTACAATAATGGATGCCGTTGAAGTCCCGTTACATTGATGGCAAGACAAATGTTCGCAAATCACAGTATTGCCCCAAAAAACAATTTCATCTTAAATATCGAAGGACAGACCTCCACACTACACAGGGCGTTGAAATACAGCAGCGGCGGCAGATGAAAACGCGTGACCGCAAGGGGTTCGAAACGGGATCTCCTGCTGACTAGGCAGAAGCGCTGACCGTTGCACTATCGGGACACAACGTCCAAGATGCCTGCAGGACCTATCTATACACGCGCCTCGTCTGACGAAAATTCTCATCTTTGCCGCATACCACATACGCGGTACCCTCCCTCTCCCTCCCCCCTCCCCCCAATCCATCAATTATGCCATTCGCCCGCAGCTACTCTGTATTCTGGCGAGGTTTCGGATGATGACGTGCGTCTAGCACTGAAAACTTTCGATGTCCCGTCGAGACCTGAATAATTATACAGTATGTTTCAGGAGAATAGTAAATATTGTAGGATGTGGTAGTACAGATAAATCGCAGAAAAATGCCATACAACATGTGTCCAATATTTATTGAGTACATACAGCTGGGGTCAATGCATTTTCGCTTCATTTGTTGGTCCTTACAAGACCCCGTTGTCTACAATTCCTTGAAAATGAGATTCCAGCATTATTGGAAGAGGTTCCTTTTGCTCCAAGAATGCTTATGTTCCTCCAGCATAACGGGGCTCCTGCACATTCTAGTCATCAGGAGACAATCCAAACCTAACATTTCCCGGAAGATGGATCAGTAGATATGGCCACTTTCCTTGGCTACTGAGGTCCCCAGACCTTATTTCTTTTGATTTTTGCCTGTGGGGATGGTTAAAAGGTGAAATCTACAAAGTAAAAGTTAACTCAAGAGCCGATTTGACCGTTCGGATTAAGAATAGTGCAGCCCTCATAAAAGAACGCAAAGACGACCTCGGAAGAGCTACACTTGGTGCTATCAAGAGAAGTCAAAATTGGATTGAAGTCGGGGGAGAATTTTTTGAAAATGAACTTTGAACGTCCTCAATTGCCTTTGCTTTGAGTTTTTTAGGGTTACGTACTAACAGCTGTATCTCTGTACTCAATAAAAGTGGACACATTTGTATGGAATTCTTTTATGCAATTCGTCTATACCACCACCTGCTAAAATATCTACTAACACACACACACACACACACACACACACACACACACACACACACACACACACACACACACACACACTTCTATCTTCAGTGCTATTCGGAAAATGTTTGGCGACTCACTGATGACGGACTGGAGCTGCATTAACCTACTCATTTCACTAGATATATTTGAAATTTTCTGAACCATTCGTGTTTAATAAGTGACAGCGACAGGGTCTCTCTTCGTTTACTTTGTGGGAAACCTGCTCCTTTCTGTCCTAGCCTATACTACAGCAGTGAGTGATTGGTCACATTCTTGATACCACACTGGAAGTGTTACTGCAACTGTAGCCAAACATTCCAATCCCGCTGGAAAAGTATGTTTCAAGTCAGATGGTTTTGCTTCTCCTCTCATGTCATTGAAAACGATCACAACGAAATTAAGTATAGGAATCGTACGAAACCCTTGAGTTCATATTGTGGTGCTGTGCAGATGAAAAAAGTAGTTTTTCACAATTATCAGATGACAGATGGAGTTTGTCAGATTCCAGTAATTATGACTGCATTATTAGTTGTTGGTTCACAGGCGCTTTCCTGCTGCTTATTGCAACTTTTTTTTAATGTTAGAGCTGGAAAAAAAGAAACATCAGATTTTCGCCCTATGGAATATTCGAATTCACCTTAAGTCTTCACGTTTCGAGCAACGGGAGAATATACGCCAGAAAAGCTGACAAGAAGAAGCCAGGTCATGCCTGTCTTCTGGCAGATGTGCCACTGACAGTGATCTCAATAACAATATTGTATAGCAAAGATACGTTGTCAACTCAAACACTGGAGAAGCTCCAAAATTGTGAGTCGCGTCTGGTGATTACGCTTTCAAGGTTTCGGTCCGATTAAGACAGTAAAACAAATAATCGTCGCAGTTATTTATTTATGACGTTTCCTTTGCATTCAGTGCTTCGATGTGTTTCAGGTAATTCCACTCCAGCCCCTAAACCTAGCTACAGAAATGCGAATAAGACTCATTGAAATATTATGAGTATATTCCGGCCCTTGCGAGCCACAACTTTGAGATGAAGCTATAGCCACTTCCGGTGTCACTCACAGAACGCATCAGCTGGTATCCTTCCTGAGAGTATAACTGAAAGTTGGCAACAACGCAGAATATGTTTGGCAACTCTGTGACAGAAGAGTTACATCCGTGATGGCACAGAACTATCCCGCTAAATTCACTTGATATTATGCTGTCGTTTCAATTGAATCATGTGATTTTCTCTTGCGAAGTGATATAAGGATATCAGTTAATGCTTTTGAGTCCACGAAAGTCGTTGGAAACGGGAAGTACAACTACTCTCGTCTCAAATGTTGCGACTTATCTGTCATAGCAGCTACTGTGCCGATAAGTAACTCACAGACGGCGCACCTTTTCGCTAGCTCCGAGGTAACGTGCTTGCCTGCCGATTACAAGCTGTTTTCGTTCGCCTTTCGAGTCTCACTGAAAGCCGTACTTTTAATTCTTTTGTGGCAGAGCTACAAGCAGGCAGATAGAAACTCATTATGGAAATCGTATGACAACGCTCGAGAAAATTTGTCTTGCTACTTTCAGTGCCCCTTAGTGTCACAGCGAAAACCTTATGGTACTGAAAAATTCGTAATGCCACTCTTATTTTCTGCCGACATATTTTTTGTTGCTGTGAAAACATAATTCTACCTATGATCCGCCGCATTTTCATAATATTTGAGTATGATACAAGACGAAGTAAATAGAGACCTTTTCGAAGTCAAAAGTCGGTAATATCCTATTAATTTGTGTTAAAATAGGCACAGTCTTCTTACAGGCATGTAATGCTTTATTAAGGTAGACTACCGTCGTGATGTTTCCGTAGTAAGTTGAATTTAATTTGTATTAGTGAAGTGAATACAGTTGTGTTCAATAAAGTAATGGAAAACCCAGTTATATCAGCAACAGTATATCCTTTCACAGTATGACAACGCTGAAGTAGTTTCCAAATGCTTCGTCTGTAGAAACCTACTGGTTCTAACAAAGTTATTAAACCAGTGTAATTTAAAGAGCATTTTCATCTAGAAATGAATTGCCTTGACGGTTGATCGATGAAGAGCGGGAAAGGTAAAATTTTACGAGTATACGATAAGAGGGACAAGTGCCTGAGAGATGACTTCCCCATCGAAACAAGTTCCTGAGAAATGACTTCCCTATTAATCTCCTGGATAGTTGTGTGTCTCAAATTAACAGAGTGCGTTATCATGCATTAGCACATGTAGTTATGTTTTGTCAGTCGATTTTCTTACAATGCCGCCGAAAGGTGTCAATTGCTGGCAACAAATTCCAGCTGTGATTGACACACCCTTGGGGAAGAATTCGTAGAGCAAACTGCACTTTTGGAGCTACCAGATGGAAAGTATTATGTTCACACTACTCTTTTCTCGAGTTTACGTCTTTTGGGGGGCTCAGCCTTTCATTTCTTGTTAGGAAGTTAACGATAAGAACTTCGTAACTCGTCACCAGTAACAGTATTGCATAGGAATGCTCAATGAGCGACCTGATAATGATCAAGCAAAACTGCAGTAATAGTTACTTCGTTGATTTCAGTTGTTTCGAATCGGAGCATGCAGGGTTCCTACACCAAACTTCTGAAGATTGCCTGTTGAATGCAAATGTCGTATGGTGGTTATATGGCAATCCATCACTTTATCAGTAGTCGAGACTTTCTTAATGTGGAAAATCAATCCTGCTAGAAAGATCTTTGTTGAAACAAGAATTTTTTTTCTGGCGCATATTTCCCAAAAGCACTCGCTCCACATACAGTTCAAATCTTTCGAGCTGCCTCTTCTGCATTCACCCCCCTGTTATACCAAAAGTAAGTATTGGTTTGCAGATGTTACGCCTCTTTCGACTTGCGACCTAATTTTACAATGCTTAACGGTAGTTCATGATTTTGAAGTGTGCAAAACCCAATGCTTAACTGCAAGATGAGGACTAGAACTCCAAATTCGAAAATGACGGTTGATACATACTCCGACAGCGTGGCGCCGCGTTCAACTGGGCGGCGACCGATTTCAGGCGGCGGGTGGCGTCTGACCGGTGGCGGGTTGCTGATGCATCGCGAGGAAACGCTCGAGCATAAGCTGCATTGATAGCGACGCAACCACGAGCTGTCCTGCGGAATTGTTTCTGAAAGTATTTTTTATTACAAGTGGGCAGAATGTGATGCGAATTATCTTCGATGTTCATAACTTTAGACGACTAAGTTTAGAATGCACGACGATTACCACTAGCCCACGGGCTAACGCAACCGCAGAGTATCTCGTAAGTACACAACACTTTCTCCTGAAACTTCCGCATCTTAAAGCGTTGCCATAGTGTGCAGATGGCCGGACTTAGCTTTGTCAGAGGCGGTCGGTTTTATTGGCCGCCTGAAGTGAACGACTCGGACTTAGTCGATGTGACGGCCGGCCGAAACGTGAAATTGCTATAAACAGCAAATGACTTTATCCCGGGGGAGAGCATTATCTATCAGCTTTCTTCTGCCTACATCCATACCCGTTGCCATACGAACTACTATTACTGCGGGATTACCGGTATTATGAGGCCCTGTATGTACCGAAACAATATCTGACGTTGCGAGCACATTGCTGACTCGTTCGTATGCATCGAGCCTATGAGACTTTACTGTCAGAGGTACTCCAGTGTTAAGTAAGCGAGTAAAGTGGTGGGGCGGTTATATGACTTAAATGAAGCTGCCGTCCGCCACGTTGCAGTGCGCTATAAGCGAATGGATTTCGCACTTCGTTAACAATATTTGCACTCTTTTTATTTAATCTGGACCACATTGTGATTATTAGTTTTCAGCGTGCTTTGGGCACACCGTTTTAGTTCTTTATTTTTTTACCTGTATGGCCGTTGTATTGCCGATGAACGTAGAGGACATGCTGAGGCCCTTGGGCGGAATGTCGCACACGGCCGTCTTCACGATGTTAGGGATCCACTCAGCGAAGTAGTTGATGTTCTTGTTCTGCATACTCAGCATCTGCTCGTCCACCTGTAAAGAATTTCGGGTGCTTTCACTGGGACAACAGCATATGTCCTACATCAACTTGTGTTAATAGTGCCAATTTGGCAGAATAACAAGTCCATTATAATACTGACAAGACCACCTTAGAAGATAGTCTTCTTCGATTTCCTTCTTAAGTATAAAATTTTGAGATCAGTGACCAGGCACCAGTTTGCTACAGCAGTACGACGTAATTCGCACGAGAACTCCAAGCAAATCGCCTTTGAAGACCACAAGACTTCAGAGTGTCATTAAGATCAAAATATTTCAGGCTAATTAATATAGCTGCCGATAGCTTACCAGTCTCGTTATTTTTAAGACCTTGTTTATGATCTGGCTATCAGAAAATTTTACGTACTCTCAATAAAATTCTGAATTATTAAATGGAGATGTTCGTTAATAAATATCGAATTATTATTTTCGAATAAATTTTTTAAAAATCGCCTGAAAATGCTATGTCAGAATAAATTAAAATTTTGCGCAAAAAATGCGAAATAGCAAATAGAAAAAATATTTCTAGACTGGAAAGTAACTGCTGTAGAGACTTGATCGAACTCCAAGACATTTCGCAAATATGTATCTAATTTTGTTTCATACGTCAGTTGTTTGACGTGCACTAGAATATATGTAGGAGATATCTGAGCATTTACGTGTGCGCATCCTGTGTCGGGTTGTATGTCGCAAGTACAAATTACTGTCACTCGTGCTGTGGTTATCTGTACACGGTAAATGCCTCTTAACAGTTCACCTTGATGTAATTCGTCCATGCTGTATCAGCATTCCGTATATGCCTTAATACCTAGTGAAAATGGAAGACAATAGGCTTTGAACAGCTTATGTACTGAGAAAATGCATCGATGATATTACGTTGACGAAAGTACAACCAGTACAGCAAGCCATAGCTGCAAAGGCAATTATTTAAAGCTGAATAGAAACAGTGGTTGAAGGTATCCTGAGAATTTAGGCTATCGAGAGAAATTAGGAAGTTCGTAGCGCTATACTTGCCGACTTTCTTGAACGATAGGTTGAAGAATGGCGAATCTACGTTTATAGCATTTGTTGATTTACAATGTTGACTGGAATAAACTTTTTTAAATTATGAAGGCAGCTCAGTTGAAAGATAGGAAGCGAAATGTTATTAATAACTTGCACAGAAATCAGACTACAGTTGCTGAGAGAGAGAGAGAGAGAGAGAGAGAGAGAGAGAGAGAGAGAGAGAGGAGAAGAAGTAGAAGAAGAAGAAGAAGAAGAAGGTAGTCTATTCACAATATTTAGTGCGCACATTGAGCAAGTAGAGGAAACCAAGGAGAATTTTGGAGAGGCAATTAAAGTTGAAGGAGAAGAAATGAAAACAGATTATCTGATGAGCCTGTAATTTTGTCAATTAAGGCTAGCGACTGAACGGCAGTTTGAACAGAATGCATAGTGCCTAGAAAGGGTAATTATAATATGATCATCAATAAAAGTGAAACAAAGGAAATGGTATAACCTCATTTAATGAAGTGACGCTGAGGGAATAGGATTAAAAAAAAAATGGGGTTTGCTATTTTGGCAGCTAAGTAACTGATGATGGTTGAATTATAGATCATATAAAATACGAAATGGCTGTAGCAAGGAAAGCATTTCAGAACGAAATTTGTCTACACCTAAAACAAATTTCAAAATTAGAAATTATTTCCATTTCCAGAAGATATTTGACGTGAGTTCAACCTGTAAAGGAAGTGACGTGTAAAGAACATAGCACGTTAACATGTTGACTGCCGCCGGCAGCGAGCATGCCTCAGCATGTCTCTCATCAACGTTTCTTTCTTTTAGGCAAGTTAACTCTAATTTCGTTTCCCCCAATTTGATTAATTGCATTATTAGTTACTCGATCTATCCATATAATCTTCAGCATTCTTCTGTAGCGCCACATTCAGTACATTGACTGCCAAGAGGCCATTGGTGGGCGCGCTGTCAGCGGCCCTGGCACGCCAAATGTGGCCTTGTGGCAGTCAGCGTGTTTATGTGGTGCTACAGAAGATTGCTGAAGATTATATGGGTAGATCAAGTAACCAATAATGTACATTAATCAAATCGGGGGAAATGAAATTTCTTACTTGACTAAAAGAATCGGTTGATGAGACAAATAGTAATCCATCAACAAATTTTTAGTTTGATACAGGAGGGGGAAAAAAATGAGTGTAGAAACTGTAGTGGAAGACCACGGAATAAATAAAACTGCAGATTCACACTGATGTGGGTTGCAGTAATTATGCAGATAAGATATACTTGCAGGGGTTAGTCTAGCAAAAAGAGCTGCATCATACCTGTATGTGCTGTTTCTACAAAATATTTTCGATTTAGCACTTTACAGATTCTTCTAAGATTCACTCACCACGTCATTCACACTGTCTTTGCCTATAGTACTTGAGATAGTTATCGCGCCTATTTTTTCATAAAAAATACGACCATATACATTTGTTTGGTTGTCGGCTCATATGAAAAACATTTTGTGGTAGCTCTATACATGCATAATATTAAGGGTACAGGTGTCCCATGCACTTTAAAAATTTGATATTTGAATGACACTAAGGGGAAGCCGATTTTCAGTACTCCAGGTAAAGACAGTAGAAGTTCGCTGATCGTACTTGGCTGGTGGTCTGCTGTCTTCTTTGCTAGTATTGCAAGAGTTCATACCAGACAGACCCCTGGCTCCGATGAATCCATCCTCATACAGCGGGGAACGTTAGACAGTGGTTCGCCAGGAGTGGGAGGTAAGTTTTGTTGGCCATCCAGTAAATTAGCGATGTGACAGGAATAAACGTGATTCAGATCTAATCACAATTATCGTTAGTAAGTAACAGCTTATAAAGGTAGAGGTAAGACAGACTGACAATACGAGCGATGATTTAAACAATAATATACTTGTCTCAATCAGACCACATACTGGGACATTCGCCGTATGACCGGATTGCTGTTCTTTGAATATTTTACAATTAATCAAATGCACTTCGCAATCGCGTTTGGGATACACACATGCTTCTGGGACAGCTAGACGTTAGAGATGGATTGGTAGATCTGCCTTTGTTACTTATTAACGAGGATAGAACTTTGATATAAGCGTAGAAACACTATTTGTAGGTGTTAGTTTTAGCCTTTTGGTTCCGCATTCACCCGAGTCACCAGTTACGTAAGCAAATCATTATCAACAGAAACACAGCAAAAATGAAATATTTGCGCATCGTGCAACACTCATTGGTAATTTTTCACTGGACTACGAAGGCCCCTGCCACACTTGTTTAATCTGTATATGAGTAACGCAGTTTTATGTTCAGTGGAATCCGTATCACCCTGTGCCAATCCGTTCCTAGAGGCCAAAACAGTTTTAATGAGCCAGTAGCTGTTGTCTGCCAAGAGTGCTGAAATGCTATTCGAAGTAGCAGCATCACGTTAAGAGCAGTAGATGATAGGGGAACGACGTTTCTCTCACCATTCTGGGAGATCTGGGAGATTAGTTTTCACATTAGCCGAGTTTGGGGGGTAGGGGTGGGGGGGAAGGTTTAGAGAAATGCATTAACTCGGCAATAGACAATTTTTTCGATTTACTATCGATATCACGAAAACTCTGCAGCATCTAACATATCATTGTGGAAAATCACATTAGGAACGCTTCGTGCAAAGCTTGTCGTTTGGTCTCTACAGCTTCCATGACTTAGCAGTTGCTATACAATGAAGCTGCAAATAGGAGCAGACGAAGTTTATTGCGCAATAGTGCGCCGACCTATCTAAATGCTGTTTACGATTATGACGATACAGCATTTTTGTTCATTTCAGTTTAAACTGGAACGATGGTTGTTGAGAATGTTGACTTCAAATTATGTTTATAGAATGTCCGGAAGCTATTTCAGTCTTTCGTCATTTGTAGTGGAATACAGAAACGCAACGACATTATACAAATAGAATTTCATCAATTAATTCACATGGCCTCACGCAAATGGCATCTACAATATGAAACGACACATTACTGACACTTCATGCCTCCGCATGTGTCACATTTTTAAGAGCATCATATGTACACATGTTCTATGGCCCATCTTCATTGGTGGTTTTCACAGGTGTGAAAATGTGCCCACATTAAGCGGAAACGATACTAGGTCAATTACTGGCAGTTTTGTTGGCAGTTGTGAATACATGAACTAATCTGACACGTTATTACTGGCGTCCTCAGTTTTGCTACGTCATACCACTTCAAATTACCACTTCCTTCCCTTAAATCTCATTAAGATTTAGAACACTGCACTGATAATTTGGCATCTTGCGTTAAGTAATTACCTTGATGACTATATCGAATGTAATCTTGGTAGCTTGTAATATGACGATGAAAATGATAGTGTTGTTCGTAAGTACCTCTGTTTCAGAAGACGACACTGCAAAAACTACACAACATACAGAAAAATTTAAAGACGGCAAGTCTTTCGGTCCTGCCTTTCTTCCGCTTTAATTGTTCATTCAAGCAGACACATACATTTAAGGTACTTTCATTAGGTTAGGAAGGCTCTATGGTCAATGGGGCTACTAAAGATAGTTGTCTGTGATTGTAACACTGAATTAATTGTTAGCTAGATGCGTGAAGTTATTAGAGCTGATGGAACTGAGCGCTTGCTTTGTCCGAAGCCATGGCTGTGGCAGATGAGGTTTACTGATTCCACTTCGGAGAACACTATGGGTCTTAAAAATAGGTATAGACAGAGTGAAGGGCGACTGGTCAGCACAGCGGAAGCAGAGGCAGCGGACATGGCTTAAGGCACTGGAGAGGTGATGGGGTTTGGGAGGTCCACTGCCTACGGCAAGCGGTGAGCCCAGAGCGCGCCACAGCGTATTGTTCCATAGGCCAGAGGCAGAACTCTTGACGACTGCTTTCGCCGAGCTGCAAAAAGCCGAGGCACTGACAATTTCTCTTGGCCAAGGATATGTTCATTCCATCGTTTCTGCAGGGGTCCTCATGTTTCCACAGAACGTCCCTGCAAGATCGTTAACAGCTGGACCTGTGAAAACAGGTCGCCGAAATATCCGAAATGGGGCGGCTCTGCTGTACGCCTGACGCTGTGTCTCTCGGAGGGCTGTTGCGTTTTTCCGATGCCACTGTTTCCCGTGCACGCAAAATAGGTGTCGACGGACACCGATCGTGACGTCAGGAAACTTGACAGTGAACTCCTGTTCGATGCCTCGAGATGTGCTAGCATGGGGATATACTTTTTCCCCAGCTTGTGGAAGAAGGCTGTACAGTACAAGGGGTGATGTGCAATTGGTGCAAGAGAGCACTACCATTTTCGATTGCTGGTTCTTAACGTTTTGGCACAATTCACACGTCGTGTTCGTGGACTTGCATAACGTTTGAGGAAGTGGGGGCTCAGTCTTCTGTCGTGGACGAGATTAGCAGAATTCCTTCGGGTGCCGTGGAGCAGAGAAGTCTAATCTTGTGTCATGTTGGAGGTAAGTGTCTTTGAGCTTTGACGAATGAGTCTGGGCGCGAAGTTGATCCGAACGAGGATATGGACGTCAATCGTTGAACACGATGCAGAGCCACGCTGGCCACTGAATTCGAAATTTCTCCATGTGCTTGATGAGCATTTCAGAGCACCAGCACAAGGAATCTTCAGAGTGAATTTCCCTCACTACATTACACGTTCACAGCAGCTGCAGTCGCTGTCTGATTTAAGCGTATTGTTAGTTTGCTCCATTCAACAGTTAACGATCATTGTCAATTTTATTACTTATAGCCAGATCGTACTACACATTTTTGAAGGCAGAAGTATAATCAATTTGCCACGCTCTGCTCAGCTCTGAATTTTACACCAGTACAGACTATTTTATGAATAAGAGCATAAATGTTAGTTGACATGTTCTGTTGAGCTATGTTCCAGAAACCGGAACTGCCAATTTTGTAAGTGATTTAGAAAGTTAATGCTAACAGTGACATCTTTTTAAGTTTGTGAATGAACGCCACCCATGGAAAATTGACCAGTCGAGGGAATATACGATTGACTTCTATCGTAGGAAGCTAGTAATTGCGCCAAGGGAATCCGACAGAGGTATACGTAAAAATGCCTGCAAACATAAGCACTTGCGTACACATGCCTTAACAGATAAGTACCAACGCAAAACGTGACGAGATGGTCGACGAAAACAACAGCAGCAGCAGCAGCAGCAGCGTGTTTCACCTCTTTCTCAAAACAATCAAAGGCTGAAATATCTTTTCTGTTATCAACATGTCGGTTTAAATTTATGTTATTTGTCTCAACTTTTTAGGTTTACATACACTTAGAAGAGCCCGTAACTTACCTCCTTCACGGACATGCGGCCGCGGAAGATCGCGGCAACGGTGAGGTATCGCCCGTGCTTTGGATCACAGGCGGCCATCATGTTCTTGGCGTCAAACATTTGCTGTGTGAGCTCCGCCACGGTGAGCGCGCGGTATTGCTGTGAACCGCGTGATGTAAGCGGAGCGAAGCCCGGCATGAAGAAGTGCAGACGCGGGAAAGGAACCATGTTCACAGCAAGCTTACGCAGGTCCGCATTCAGCTGCCCAGGGAACCTGTACAAGTGACAACGATGTATCAATATGCCAAAGGAAAAACATCAATAGCGATAATCTTTATACATTTTTCCTATTTGTTGGCGTACCATCATTCTACTGTTTATATACTTTTACTAGACGAATGTTATATGTGATACCTATTCGTCATACGTTCTGTGAAATGGTATCACTATGAGAATCTTAAGAGGCAGCTCTGTAACCCGTTAGTTGTCTTTTGAGGAGACCGTCTCTAATTTCATCAACGTATATTCACTGTAACCTGCTTACAGTACTCAAGCCTTGCTCACCTTCACAATTTTTACCACCACACACATTCCTCTATTTCGAAGTTTACTGTTACTTGATGCCTCTAATGTGTCCTAAATGTGTCCTATCAACATATCCATACTAGTCAAGTAATGTGAAATATTCTCTCTAAAAATCAGCGTTAATGTAGATTGTTTAGTTGACCAATTCTATAAATTGTTATTTTACTTAAAAGCTGTAGAGGTATGGTTTCTCATAATTAGATTCCTTGACAGAACTTTTGTAAATAAGTAACAACTGTCATGAAATAGCTTTAAAACAGTTTCCTGTTTCGAAGTATTTAAAATGAGAATCATTGTTTTCGTTATAGCAAAACTTCAGTACGCCGAAAAATCTGACATCTTACGTATCGTTGTGATCGATATCGTGCTACATATGGTAAACTATGTATTTATTCTTTAAAAAATAGTCACTATGTGGGTAGCAGTGCCAACACTTCAGTCGAGGACGCTCTTGTTTGCACTTAAGAATTGCTAATTCGTCAATGTTTCTGCAATTTCCAGCTGAAGCATCCCTAAAAATGTTGCAGGTTCAAAACCAGTGCTTCGATGATAAAGAGGATTGTGCTAAGACACAGTTTATTTTGATGGAATAGTCCATTTTTGTACTATGAAACCCAAGTTGATGAAGAACCGGGTGATAAGACTATCTCAAATTTTTGATTGCGAAATGATTAACTTGTAATGCTTGGTTACCTACATACCTTATTGGACAGAAAAATAAATTCAATCATTGTGAAAACTATTTACAAATTTTGGAAGTATAAATACAGTATAGGAAATATAAAGTACTTTATCAATTCATTATAACACTTACGCCGGATAAACTTGATACTATGTATTCGACGCTAACCTATGTCATGTTCGATTAATTTTACATTTTTGCACTTCACACCAGGGTCAAGAGATGTATGAACACCCTACCACACTATTTTGTCCTAGATAGCACGCCATACATGCATCGAGAAGGGTGAGTGGGAAACGTCTAATACAAATTTCCTAAGAAACCAAGAAAAAATTGAGAAGACTACGAAGATGGATACGTAATGAAGGATGCATTAGCAGCAACAGCGCGTCGATTTATCATCAGAAGAGACCGACATAAAATTAGGACGATGGATTAACATCGGCATTGGTTGGAAAATACCTTTGGGTGAGAGAGAGAGAGAGAGAGAGAGAGAGAGAGAGAGAGAGAGAGAGAGAAACAATTAACCACCAATGCTTTATTTTATTTTCAGCCGAGTTTGTATCCCTTTTCGTACTGTTTCGACAATCGAATCAGTATTCTTATCCAGGTGCTGCGAGTTATGCTATGCGAAAAGGGAAATACAAATTCGGCTGAACACACCTTCAACCGTGACAAGAAAAGTGAGACATCGCAGCCATCAACAGTTCTTCCTGTTTATTAATAGTCGTACCTGAGACACGTTGTGACTCCTGACATTGTGAGTGAGACGAGGTGGTTGAGGTCGCTATAGCTGGGATTAGGCACCTTCAGCGTCTGGAAGCATATGTTGTACAGTGCCTCATTGTCTATGCAATAAGTCTGGTCTGTAATCTCCACCAGCCTATTGACTGATAATGTAGCGTTGTACGGTTCCACCACCGTGTCCGACACCTACGGAAAGAACAATGTGTGGCTACATTCGAGGTATATATAAAAAGGAGAAATGCCATTCTAACCCCTAGCGAGAAAAAATTCCCAGACGCCAATGCGAACACTGGCGTCACACAGGTACTGTAACAGTAGTTTCTGTGCATTCATCGGAACACGCACGTTGTGGTGTGCATCAAACGGAAATAACTCTTTTCGTGTCAATATGAGCAAGTGTCAGTAGTTGCTGCGTGGCACAATGCATTAATACTAATTGAAAAACGGCAACATTAATCACTGTTTTCCCAAAGGTGAGCAACTGCAATGCGAAAGAATAGTTCGATACAAATGCGTGCACTATTTTGCGTAAAATACTATTTTCTGAAGTGGCAGCGTAGTGTAGTGATTAATACATACATGACATGTTGAAGGTTTTGGGTTAGAATCCTGTTGTGAGCTTTTACAATTTGTATTTTCAAGATTTTATTGGAATAACTTAGATAATTATTCAATTAATTGGGGTAAGTATTACTTTTTATTGCTAATCTTTTGCTGTTATTTTAATTACAGTTTATTTGTTATTTTTATTATTATTCTCTTTACATTTGAAATCTTTGTACACGCTATTTTAATTATGGTATTTCAACGTTTCAAAATCCTTAACTGTTACAAAACAAACGAAGTTTATATTATCTGTGCAATGTAGTCAAATTTATTTTTCGGAGGAATACGTACGTATTTTGGATGCTGATAGTTATACAGACATGTAAAACATATTCTAAGTGAAGTATGGACAAAATAACACAGATGCAGATTCAAGCAAAAGTAGGGATTACAGTACATCAGTCAAAATGACTAGAAATAATACATGGAGGAACATGATAAATACAAAATGGTAAAACGGAAGAACTTAAATCACAGTTAAAACATAAGGGGATTAAAATCAGATGGAGAAAAACTGCAGATGAAAAAGAACAAAAAGTTAATACCATGATTAAAATGATGCAACAAAGTATTAGAAGTTAGGGCGACAATTATTGAACTATATGAGAGAAAACGTAAATTAGTTACAAACTACGGCACACACTTTATTAAGTATGTAAACGTAGCTACAGATATTCGGATTTAGGTTATGATATGTTCCATACGTCTGCCATCATTGCCACGATGTGAGGTGCAAACGAATAGCGAAATTCTGCATGACTCGCTGACGTGTCGGAATATCGAGGCTCTCAACGACCTCCCGAATGGCTGTTTTCAGCTCAGTAACGGTTATAGGGTTATTACTGTACGCCTTGAATTCAGTACAGTCTCACAGAAAGGAATCGCAGTCTTCAGATCCGGAGAATATGGTGGTCAGTCGAGGCCCATCCAAGTGGCCTCTGGGTACCCCAGAGCCAGAATGCGGTCCCCAAAGTGCTCCTCCAGGACATCAAACACACTCCTGCTTCGATGGTGTCGAGCTCTGTCTTGCATGAATCACATCGTGTCGAAATCAGCGTCACTTCGGATAATAGTCTTCCAAAACCTTCACATACCATTTGGTAGCACCGTGCCATCAAGGAATATCGCACCGATTATTCCGTGAGTGGACATTGCACACCACACTGTCACCCGTTGAGGGTGAAGAGACTTCTCGATCGCGAAATGCGGATTGTCAGACACCCAAATGCGCCAATTTTGCTTATTGACGAATACATCCAAATGAAAGTCAGCTTCGTCGCTAAACCAAACTATACTAATTCACGTAATGCCCCGCGGGCACCAGAGCCGTTTGGACGTCCTAACGCAAACGGCTCAAAAGTTAGGACGTTTTATTTCATATAGTTCAGTAACTGTTACCTTGTACATTGAAACTAATGAACTGAGTAAAAGCGATTGAGATTATTTTGATAAGGATTTCAAAATCAAAATTTGAAAGGAGTTATCAAAATTTGAAAGGAGTTACCAGATTTAACCCTTGAATTTCCCTTTTCAGATTTACTCGCTTCCCTGCCACATTCTAACTTCTGACACTCCACGCTTCGACCCCTTAGAGTGTTGCTCTTTCGATAGTCATGCAATCTTTTTCTTGTTGTCACCTCTCCTTTGGAAGACCTTCCCGGAGTTCAGGATGTAGGTCTATTCGAGAATCATCTTTTGCGAATAGAGTTTTCCTGGCCCCTCTTCAATTACTTGGGCACATGTCCCGTGGATTCACAGTGTGTGTTTTTGATGCATGCTTTCCATTGGCTCCTGCATCCTCAGGGCGATGATCGTGAGTGATTCTTTCGCCTATTAGATGCAGTTTTCACCGCAAGGACAAAAGTTGTCCTGAATCTGTCCTCTGCGCGATCTTTGTTAAGGACGTTCGCAGAACGAGGGTGAATTATGCCGAAAGTATTTTACCACCATTGTTGATCTTATTCCACATGAAAGCAGTGGCTGGGTTCGAACTGTAGACTCAGCACATTTTATCGACTAAAAGACGCTATGCCTATACCGCAAATATGGCGAACACAGACTGATCTTAAAAGGCGATGTGTTTGTAAACCAATACATTGCATTTTCATATTTTGGGTAATAACAAGTAGTTCTTAATATCTTGAAAGTTCAGAGGGTATTGAGAAACCAGGGTCTGACCGACAGAGCAGAGGAGCTGGGTACTCACCTTTGGCGACGGCAGCACCGAGTATGTTTTTATGATGCGGTCTGGATATTCTTCCCTGATCTTCGAGATGAGAAGTGTTCCCATGCCGGACCCCGTGCCACCTCCCAAGGAGTGAGTCAGCTGGAATCTGCAACAAACGAGTCCAACACAGTCAATGCTGGTACTTACGTCATGTTTTTTGTTATAGGTAGCACATGTCTCTCACCTGGATGAATCGGGTTCAGTTGCCGTTATTTTCCTTTGTGGGCTAACTACCCTCTTCAGGCCAATTGGCAGCTACTTTATTCAGCTATAGCTCCAGCATCTAGGACACAGACAACCGCTGGGAGATCGGTGTGACATTTTCATGTTGCATTGAAATGACGCCTTGGGCCGGTCGACATCTCATGATTCTCTGGGACTGGAGTTACCTTATTTTTACGTTAAAGGGGCACGGACTGCGCCTGGATCGTACTAACCTCAGTATTCTTCAAGTCCAAAAAGTGCAATCCACTCATTACGTGTCTACGTCCATACTTCGCAGGTCAAGTGTGTTCCTAAGGATACGATTATTTCCCCCTTTCCTGTACCACTCTTTACTAGTACGTGTGAAAAATAACTGTAAGCCTTCCTATGGGCCATGATTTCTGTTTCACCATCACGGTCATTTTTCACGATTTCTTTAGGTGGAAACAATACCTTGCCTGTCTCTTTTCCGAATCTACAATCTCGCACTTACTGAACTTACATCTGACGACATGTACCTGTCTTCGATGGATCCTTCTTTAATCCTATTTGGTAAAGTTCCCAGACTGACTAATAGTTCTCTAAGATCTACCATAAAAGTGTTTTGTACGTAACTTATCTGGAGAATGAATTATAGTTCCTTGAAATTCTTCCAACCAATCGCAGCCAGCATCCGCATTTCCTAAAACACGTTCCATGTGGTCATTCCGCCTTAGGTCCCTTTGCTTTCGTATTTTACGGTTGTTACTGTGTCCAGTGAATTATCCTTGTAGTGTAGTCTATCGGTAACAGGTATGTGCAATATGTTGCATTATTCCATCAGTCTTCGACCCTCTTACGTTCAGCTTGCGCTTTCTGAAATTACAGATTTCCCCCAAAGGCCACACTGAGCTCCGACAGTATTACGAGTGTGTCAGAATCCATTGCCGTCCTAACTTCTTGCATCGTTATGATCTGGAAGTGGTTGTGACCAGTTTTCCGGTCGCGATTAATGAAACGAGGCATTTCACTTTCCGGTTTCACTACTTCATTCGAGACTGAGCCCGAGGTCTCTAACTGTGTATTAGCTGAACGAAGTTGTTACGTACTTTTGAGTGAATGAAGACCGGTGCTGTCATATTGGTTAACTGACACACACACACACACACACACACACACACACACACACACACACACACACACACACACACACTTGCCAGATGATTTCACGTGCACTCCTATTGCGCTTTGCCAATACTGGCCAATAGAAATGAAGTCTAACAGGAACGTCAGTTCATAATTTGAATCCAAGGAGTTATATGCTTGGTTCCAGAAAATTCTAAACCTTTCATGTTTCGGTTTAAACGAGGTACAGCCACCATACGTTATCTGCAGCAAACTAATGTCATGTTTGGCGATTATCTATTCATTGTGAATACAAGTCTGCTTGTATTTAAGCATTTTAACTGCTCTAACTTACCACCTGAAACACTTTTTTTGCGTGAAGGACGCAAAGCATTAACGAAAAATCTTATTCATTAACAAAATAAATCTGCATCTGTAACCCGCAACAACTGCCAAAGCTATTGGTAATTTTTAGTCTTAAGCTTGCTGCAAATTGTTGAAAGAATGACATCCAGTAACTTTTCAGAGCACGCTGTATGGTCAGACTACATCTTTATGCGAGTACATAATCCTTTTTTACATACTCTTACTTGGAAGGACAAGTATCTTAACTGTTTGACAGTAACATGTATGTATTCGTAATTTTTACTCTACAGTCACTGAATGCTTTTTTTTTAACAAAGGCAAAACGTCTGTTTCAACCTACCGTACGCTTAAGTTAGAAAAATGACCAAGTCTGAAGTATAACAAACTTTCATCAGCAGTGTTTCATTATGGCAGAATTTATTTTCTCCCTTGTACCCCATCGTGAGTAGCTCTTTCTGACGAGGTCTGACAGACTGTCTTGTCGACATTTCATTTCACAGCCTGTTGTAATGTGTCATCGTTACTGTACAGTTAACATAGATTGGAAGGACACTAAATAAATTTTGCGAGTTACGTTTTATTTTAACATTAAGAACATAAATTATACAATTTCGAGCAGACAAATAATTCCTGTTACTGGTGTACTCTAAGTCCAGGCGTAGGTAATAGACTAGCTTTTTATGATGACCATTCTAAATTATCAGATGAAAGGCCTGTCAATTGACCCGTTCGGTTTCTCCGCACTAGTAAATGACGGCACTATCGACAAAAACAAATATCCAATTCTGGACAGAAGAGTTTACGTTAAATAGAAAAATGAAGCGTCAAAAGCAAAAGCAACAGCTTTGTTAACGTCAGTATTTTGAAGGGAATATGAGAAAAAACGAGGAATAATTGGGAGCAGCAGACCGTTTAAGGCAGCTAGATAACTTTAACAAGCGAAGTGTCATGGGAAAAGTATGTTGTCTGTAGGTCTACATACACTGATGAGCCAAAACATTATGAAATGGTTCAAATGGCTCTGAGCACTATGAAACTTAAGATCTGAGGTCATCAGTCCCCTGGACTAAGAACTGCTTAAACTTAACTAACCTAAGGACATCTCACACATACTTGCCCGAGGCAGGATTCGAACCTACGACCGTAGCAGTAGCGCGGTTCCGGACTGAAGCGTCTAGAACCGCTCGGCCACCGCGGCCGGCAAAAACATTATGACAACCTACGCAAAAGCGTGTTGGTCTACCTCTGGAAAGCAATTCAACAGTCATTTTGCGTGCCATGGATTCGATAAATACTTGAGGTTTCCAGAAGTTTGTGGCACCAGATGCCTATGCGTAGCAGGCCACACACTTCCCGTAATTTACAGGCGGTTTGCTCGAACAGTCGAAGGGGTATACTGCCGGTTCATAGTGTCCAACGGGCACAATATTTCGGCGATCAGACATATCGCCATCGTCAGGTGCTCTAACGTCAGCGCACCTGACGATGGCGACATGTCTGATTGCCGAAATATTGTGCCCGTCGGACACTATGAACCGGCAGTATACCCGTGGACTGTTCGAGCAACAAATACGCCGGGAGAAAGAGAAGAATCACTACAGGCGGTTTGTTTGTGGGCGCAAGCTGGCGCCCGATAACGTTCCAGTTGGGTTTTATCGCGTTCAGATAAACCGAACTTTATGGCCAAGACTTCAGCGTGAGTTCGCTATCACGCTTCTCAAACCATTGAAGAACGATTCTAGTCTTGTGACACTGACAGTTATCCAGCTGAAAGATGCCATCGCTGTTGGGGCAGACATCAAGCTTTAGGGGTTACAAGTGGTTCCTAATAATGTTCACGTAATCGACAGTTATGGTGCCTTGGAATACTACCGCAGGTCCCACTGAAGTCACTTGGATATGCACCATAACGTAATGCAGCTCCCACTGGCCTGAGTACGTGGCGCGCTACATGTTTCGAGCAACCGTTCGTCTTCAACCTGGTTTAATAGAAAACGGGAGTCATCAGACCAGGCGACACGATTCCATTGATCCACGGTCCAATCTTGATAACGCAGTGCCCATTGTAATCGCAATTGAAGCTGCTGTTGGCTCAACATGGGAACAAACAGGGGTCCTCTGCTGCGGAACACCGTGTTCAACACTGTGCGCTGAACGGTGTGCTCCAAAACACTGGTGCCTATGCCAGCACTGTACTCTGCCTTCAAATCTTTCACAGATCGACGCCGGCCTACCCTGGTTTAGAGACGGGCAAGCCGTACACAGTAAGGTTTTTTCGGAAATAGAAACTAGAAGGGGCACGACTAAAAACACTTAAGTAGGAACAATGGAATCAAGCTAGACAAGAATATCCATGAGGAACGATGAAGTGATAGATACGCTCAGCCACTAAAGAGGGCCTGCCGAGGTCTATGGAGGTAATGAAGGTTGGGTAGCAAGAGGATGAGGAAGGCGAAGAAATCCATGAGAGATAGTAACTCAAAATGCACAGCAGCAGAGGGGACTAAGAGGCAGCAGCCGCGACTGCATGTAGCAAGAACACCGGGCCCACTATGGTCTCCCCGTGTTATCGCTGGAACAGCACAATTGCTCCCTGTCCTGACCATGACCAAGATGTCACCTGCCCTTTCCTGCTGGAGAGAGAATTAAGCCCAAAACTTTGCTTAAGGACGATTTACGTGATTAAAGCTACAATCGGAAAATAAAGGACAGCTGAGGAACTTACAACACAACCAAAATAAGAGTCGTATTCAGGCATATTCCACTCAACTGCGAACATACAGAAGCTAGCCGGCCGGTGCGGCCGAGGCGCTTCTAGGCGCTTCAGTCTGGAACAGCACGACCGCTACGGTCGCAGGTTCGAATCCTGCTTCCGGCATGAGTGTGTGTGACGTCCTTAGGTTAGTTAGGTTTTTTAGTAGTTCTAAGTTCTAGGGGACTGATGACCTCAGATGTTAAGCCCCATAGTGCTCAGAACCATTTTAACCATACAGAAGCTTACTGAAAGAAGGGTATCATACTGATACACGAAGCAAACAGTGCTGAAGACATTCAGCACTGACACTGAATTTGGCCATCGTTGCTGTGCTATTTTGGGAGTAATAATGAAAGAAAAGAAATACACTAGGTAATGATGATTGAACAAAGACAGTCTAACATACTGAGCCAAGCGTGTCCACTCCACGTACCTGTGTTACAAGCTGGGTTACTTAGACGTTGTTAATGATAGCCTATGCGCTTATCCCAGCTTATAATATTCATGTAATTCATATGTACTTGTGTACATTAACATTACGCTGAACAAAATGAGCTATTCCTGTTCTGTTCCTCTAGAAAAGTTTAGTAAGCGTTTTAATAGTTCATGGATCTAAAATTTGTACAGAAAGGGCATTACATTCGGTGGACGTTTCAAGAAACATATTAATGTGATCCGGAATTGAAAAGCAGATTGGATATACTGCTGATAATACCCTTGGCTGAGATCATTCCCCATCCAAGAAAACATACCAGGTTCTATTAATTAAATCTTCGAGCCACTCACATACGTAAGAACATATTCCTGTTTCTCGGATCTTCGTCAATCGGTAGTTTGAACACACTTTCTGGAATATGGAACCTGCGTGATGCACTTCGTCAATGGTTCACAGGATATCGTGCGAGAAATAGGAAAGCCAAGTATGGCAAGAGCAATGGTTTCTATATCCGTACTGATTTGTGGATAAGATCTTTTCTGTCACAAAAAACTTTAGTATATTTCAACTCTGAATAAACTGAACAATTCTGTAGAAAACCGTTGTTAAGGATATGGATCTACGTTTGTGTGTCTGTTTTTTTACGGAAAATTGGGGTATAATCGGGTTTGGGGAAGTACCGGGAGTCATTTCTCTTTACGAGTCCGTAACTCTTTTGCCCGTTAGACCTTTAAGACAACCGGCAACTCCAGTGCCGCCAGGAGGCTTGATAGTGTCAAACGCGTTGCTGGGCACAATAACTTCCTAAATTTTTTGCTGTTGTGTTTCTTATATAGTGATATTTTGTATTCGGCAAGGAACTATTAGTCATATTAAAAACTGAAACTAGTAATAAAATGAATAATACTTTTAACAGGCTTTATGAGCATATGCCAGGTGAAACGATTGTTCACCATTCTTCTTATGCACAAAGAATTTTACAGAGAAGGTACAGTTGATGTAAAACCGGAACTGCCTGATAGAAACCCACGATTTTGTAAGATCTATAATGTGTAACATAAGAAGTATCTGCTTTTAACTGCACACTACTTGTGCGTATACGTTTTACTAACTACAATTTAATAAATACATATAAAATTTACAATTAGTTGCTGCAATTTTTGGGTTATTTTATCACTAATAATTTGATTAATCATCCTTTTGAAGATGAAAACACACATCTGGGATCGGACTTAAGCGCTTTATATGATCAGGACATTAAGACATGGCTTAACAGCCATCCGGGATGAGTGACAACCCAGTACCAAAAAGCTCAGTTGTTTGGACTTTCATACACTAGAACAGCAACAATGCAAAATGACCTATCTGCATTCAGAAAGACCAATATTGTCCCGCTTAATGCAAATGCCTTTGGTGAATAGGAGCTTCCAGCATCAGATAAATCAGAAAGAATAATTCCAGAGTTCCAGAACACGGAACTGTCACTTCCTGCTTCTCCATATCCTGATCCGTCGACTGAAGTGCAGACACAGTCTTAATTCACTGTATCACCGTAGAGTGTAAAGTCAGTTCCTTATTACGAGAAACCATCACCAGTCTCCATACACAAATGAACTCTATCCAACAAAATGTAGATCATAGGAAGGGAAGATTCTGACGACGTGAGAGCCCAACAGCTCTTCTTAAGATGAGAGTGAAATGCCTTGCCTTCATTGTAAGGAGTTCAAATTGTCAACAAGAAAATCAGTTAATTGGGTAAAGTGTTCTAAGTGTTAGAAGTGGGTTCCATGAAGAATGTACAGGGTGGACTGAAGATGACTGGCATGAGTATCAGTGTGTTGCATGCCTCAGACGGACAACATAACATTGATCATTTGTGCCCCCACAGAGTACGTGCTTTTACTCCAAAGTACACTATGTGATCAAGTCTCCTGACACCCTCAAAAACATACTTTTTCATATTAGGTGCACTGTCCTGCCACCTACTGCCAGGTACTCCGTATCAGCGGCCTCAGTAGTCAGACATCGTGAGAGAGCAGAATGGGGCACTCTGCAGAACTCATCGTCTTCGAACGTGGTCAGGTGATGGAGTGTCACTTGCGTCATATGTCTGTATGCAAGATTTCCACACTCCTAAGCATCCCTATGTCCACTGCTTCCGATGTGATAGTGAAGTGGAAACATGAAGGGACACGTACAGCACAAAAGCGGACAGGTCAACCTCGTCTGTTGACTGACAGACCGCTGACAGTTGAAGAGGGTCGTAATGTGAAATACGCAGACATCTATCGAGACCATCACATAGGAATTCCAAACTGCATCAGGATCGACTGTAAATACTATTATAGTTACGCAGTAGGTGAGGAAACTTATTTCATGGTCGAGCAGCTGCTCATATGCCAAACGGCAGCGCCAAACGGCAGCGCCAAACGGCAGCGCCAAACGGCAGCGCCAAACGGCAGCGCCAAACGGCAGCGCCAAACGGCAGCGCCAAACGGCAGCGCCAAACGGCAGCGCCAAACGGCATCTCGCTTGGTGTAAGAACTGTAAACAATGGACGCTTGAACAGTGGAAAAACGCTGTTTAGAGTGACGAATCATGGTACACAATGTGGCGTCCGATGGAGTGTGGCTATGGCGAATGCCTGGTGAATGTCATCTGCCACCGTGTGTAGTGCCAACAGTAAAAATCGGAAGCGATGGTGTTGTGTTTTTCATGGACGGGGGTTGCACAAGTTTTGCGTGGCACTATCACAGTACAGGCCTACATTGATGTTTCAAGCACCTTCTTGCTTCCCACTGTTGAAGTGCAATTGGGGGATGACGATTGCATCTTTCAAAACGATCGAGTACATGTTCATATCCCAGGGCCTGTGGCGAAGTGGTTACACGATCGTAACATCCCTGCGCAGAGTCCAGACCTGAATCCTATGTAACACCTTAGGGAGTTTTTGGACGCCGACTTCGTGCCAGGCCTCACCGACCGACATTGATACCTCCCCTCAGTGCAGCACTCCGTGCAGAATGGGCTGCCATTCCCCAAGGAACCTTCCAACACCTGATTGAAGGTGTGCCTGCGAGAGCGGAAGCTATCAAGGACAAGGGTGGGCCAACACCATATTGAATTCCAGCGTTACCGATGGAGGGAGCCACGAACTTTTAAGTCATTTTCAGCCAGGTGTCCGGATACTTTTGATCACAAAGTTTACGGTATTTTTTTGTTTGTTTTGGTTTTTTTAGGGCGCAAAACTGCTACGGTCATTAGCGCCCGGTCTGTGACTTAGGAAGCAGTAAAAAACCGAAAACGGAAACCAGCAGCAATGGGAACGAAAGTCATAAAATTGGAGAAACTAAAAGCAGAAGGAAGGCTTAAAAATTCACTACAGAAGGGGGTTGGTTGTCCCAAAAAAAACTTCAAATGACTGACGTCATTTCACTGGCACGAATGAACTCTAGAACGCGATCGGCCGAGCGCGTGTCATCTGCTAAAATTGACGATATATCAGGCGACAGCTGTAGACGGGCGCGTAACGGAGTAAAATAGGGGCACTCAATTAAAAGGTGTCTTACCGTCCACAACAGAGCAGTGGGGACAGAGTGGGGGAGGATCGCCGCTTAAAAGATGTCGATGGCTAAAAAGACAGTGCCCTATCCAGAGTCTAGTTAAAATTACCTCATCCAGACGACGCGTTCGGGAGGAAGAGGTCCAAGCACAAGGAAGAGTTTTTACGTCCCACAATTTATTTTGGGGAAGTGTCGACCAGTGCGCGTGCCAGAAATGAACAACACGACGACATAAAACGCTTCGTAGATCGGCGACGGGAATCGATGGAATAGCTGGCCGAAGAAGAGAGACTGCAACCTTGGCTGCAATATCGGCCGCCTTATTTCCGCAGATACCAACGTGTCCCGGGAGCCAGAGGAACGTCACCGAGACGCCCCCGAGGTGGAGCAAGCGCAGACAGTCCTGAATCCGGTGGACCAGAGGGTTCACAGGGTAAAGAGCTTGGAGACTGAGGAGAGAGCTGAGAGAATCGGAGCAGATGTCGTACTGTATCCGCTGATGGCGGCGGATGTAGTGGACAGCCTGGAGAACAGCGTAAAGCTCCGCAGTATAGACCGAACACTGGTCGGGAAGCCGAAAGTGATTTGG
The DNA here is from genome assembly GCF_023864275.1 of Schistocerca cancellata. NCBI lineage: Eukaryota > Metazoa > Arthropoda > Insecta > Orthoptera > Acrididae > Schistocerca > Schistocerca cancellata. The sequence goes on from NC_064629.1 coordinate 267,483,691, forward strand.
GGTGTGGTCAACAACATAGGCACTCCCTACACCTAACGATCGAGACATCCTTGAAGACGTCGTGCAAGAAGGCTGGTCCGCTGAGAGCTGTAGTAGATCGCAAAATCGTCCACAAAGAGGGAGCCCGAGACATCAGGAAGGAGACAATCCATAATTGGATTTATGGCGATGGCAAACAGTACAACACTCAGCACGGATCCCTGGGGTACCCAGTTTTCTTGGGAGAAAGTACGGGAGAGAGTAGTGTTCACCCGCACCCTAAAAGTGCGCTCTGCCATAAATTCGTGAAGAAAAAGGGGCAGCCGGCCTCGAAAGCCCCAAGAGAACTGTGTGCGGAGGATGCCTGTCCTCCAACAGGTATGGTATGCTCTCTCCAGATCAAAAAATGTTGCTACCGTTTGGCGTTTCCGGAGAAAATTGTTCATGATAGAAGTGGAGAGAGCAACAAGATGGTCAACTGCAGAACGATGCTTCCGAAATCCGCATTGGGCTGGTGTTAAAAGACTGCGGGATTCCAGCCACCAAGCTAAACGGTAATTCACCATACGCTCCAAAACCTTACAGACACTACTCGTGAGAGAAATGGGGCGATAGCTAGAGGGGAGATGGTTGTCCTTTCCAGGTTTCGGAATAGGAACGACGACAGCTTCCTGCCATCGTCGGGGAAAAGTACTGTCGGTCCAAATTCGATTATAAAGGCGAAGGAGGTAACGCAGACTATGGGTTGATAAATGCAGCAACATTTGGACGTGGATACCATCCGGTCCTGGGGCGGAGGAGCGAGAAGAAGAGAGTGCATGTTGGAGTTCCCGCATGGAGAAAACAGTATTGTAGCTTTCGCGATTTGGAGAGGAGAAAGCAAGAGGTCGCGCTTCCGCTGCACGTTTCTTCGGGAGAAACGCTGGCGGGTAATTAGAAGAGCTCGAAATCTCAGCAAAGTGCTGACCCAATGAGTTAGAAATTGCGACGGGGTCCACTAATGTACCATGCGGAACAGTGAGCCCAGAGACCGGGGAGAAACTAGGCGCGCCTGAGAACCGTCGAAGCCGACTCCAAACTTCTGAGGAGGGAGTGAAGGTGTTAAATGAGCTAATAAAGAATTTCCAGCTTGCCTTCTTGCTATCGCGGATGACGCGACGGCATCGCGCACGGAGCTGCTTATAGCGGATACAGTTGGCCAAAGTAGGATGGTGACGGAAAATGCGAAGAGCACGTCGCCGCTCACGTATTGCGTCACGGCATGCCTCGTTCCACCAAGGAACTGGGGGGCGCCGGGGCAATTCGGAGGTGCGTGGTATTGAACGTCGGTAATGTGTGTGACCTCATCGTCGACGCTGGGAAAGCGACGGTCATCGAATGTCGCTAGAGACGAAAAAAGCATCCAATCGGCTGCCGTCTAAGGACACATGGAAAGTGGTCACTCGAGTGTGTATCATCAAGGGCGAACCATTCGAAGCACCGAGCTAGCGGAACAGTACCGACCGCAAGGTCCAAATGAGATAAATTTGTCGTGGAGGCAGACAAAAATGTGGGGACCCCAGTGTTGACGCAAACTAGATCCGCTTGGTGGAAGACGTCTAGCAATAGGGAGCCACGTGGACAAGGATGTGGAGATCCCCAAAGCGGGTGGTGGGCATTGAAGTCCCCAACCAGCAAATAGGGGGGGGGGGGGTGGAAGCTGACCAAGAAGATGAAGGAGATCAGCTCGTGCCATTGGTGTGGATGATGGAATGTATACAGTACAAAGAGAGAACGTGTATCCAGAAAGGGAAAGACGGACGGCAACAGCTTGGAAGGAACTGTTTAAGGGGATTGGGTGATAGTGGAGAGTATCATGGAGAAGAATCATGAGTCCTCCATGGGCTGGAGTGCCTTCAACAGAGGGGAGGTCGTATCGGACGGACTGAAAATGAGGGAGAACAAAGCGGTCATGGGGACGCAGCTTTGTTTCCTGAAGACAGAAGATGACCAGCGAGTAGTATCGTAAGAGGACCGACAATTCATCCCGATTGGCTCGAATGCCGCGGATATTCCAGTGGATAATGGACATAGGGTGAACAGAAAATGGAGGAATGTGACCAAGGGTGCTGTCAACTCAACGACTGCTCAGAGATTGCGACCGACAGCATGGAGTGGCATGCAGCCGAAGGCAGAAGATCCTGATCCATAGGTTGGTCAGGAATAGCTCCTGCCACCTGCGATCGGCCGGTTGACCGGCCACCAGCAGTGCGCCTCGGCGACACAGAAGATGGCCGAGGGCGATTTCCGCCAGGTGGTGCTGTAGATGGGACACGCCTTGGCGGAGAAGGAGAGGAACTGGGTTTCTTTGTAGCCTTCTTGGAAGTATGATGTTTAGAGGAAGGAGGAACCGATGGTTGTGAAGTTGCGGAACGTAAAAACTCTTCACGAGTATGCTCTTTTTTCGAAGACTTTGTGTCTGACTTTTGGGCTCGAGATTTAGCAGAACCCGACGAAGGGTGAACCATAGAGTGGGCAGGCGAAAGTGGTGAGGTTGAACGGGCGATCTTTGCGCTTGCCGATCTGACGACCGTGGCACTAACGGTGAGGTCGCAAGTCTGCGTGGCCGCCTCCTTTGTTGGCAGAGGAGAAGCAAGGACAGTGCTGTATTTTCCTGCCTGAGGCACGGTGGGCTGTCGACTGGCGAATAATTTTCGAGCAGCAAAGGTCGACACCTTTTCCTTCACTCTTATTTCCTGGATGAGCTTTTCGTCCTTAAAAATGGGGCAATCTCGAGAGGAAGCAGCGTGGTCACCCATACAGTTGATGCAGTGAGGGGATGGAGGTGGAGAAGCACCCTCATGGGCATCCTTGCCACACGTAACACATTTGGCCGGATTGGAACAGGACTGGCTGGTGTGATTGAACCGCTGACACCGATAGCAACGCGTAGGGTTTGGGACGTAAGGGCGAACGGAAATTATCTCACAGCCCGCTTTGATTTTCGATGGGAGTTGAACTTTGTCAAATGTCAAGAAGACAGTGCGGGTTGGAATGATGTTCGTGTCAACCCTTTTCATGACTCTATGAACAGCCGTTACGCCCTGGTCAGACAGGTAGTGCTGAATTTCTTCGTCAGACAATCCATCGAGGGAGCGTGTATAAACGACTCCACGCAAGGAATTTAAGGTACGGTACGGTGCGGTGCGGTTCCACCCGGACAGGGAAGGTGTGGAGCAGAGAAGTACGCAGCAATTTTTGTGCCTGGAGGGCACTGTGTGTTTCTAACAACAGGGTGCCATTCCGTAATCTGGAACAAGACTTTACAGGACCTGCAATTGCGTCGACACCTTTCTGAATAATGAAAGGGTTGACCATGGAGAAGTCGTGACCTTCGTCAGACCGAGAAACAACAAGGAACTGTGGCAACGATGGAAGAACTGTCTGTGGCTGAGACTCAGTATACTTACGTTTGTGAGCAGACATAGTGGAAGGTGAGGAAACCATTGCAGAAGAATCCCCCATGTTTACCGGCGTCTCCAATGGCGCGCTCCTCCCTTGTGGGGACCCTCACTGAGGGCACTCCCGCCTTAGGTGATTGTTCACACCTCAGGTCACACCTCCCGACAAACGGACAAAGGGACCAATCGGCACTTTCGGAAGGTATCAGCTCGGGTAGTCACCCCTCCCTGGGCCTGGCCGTTACCAGGGGGTACGTACGTGTCCTACCTCTCTACCCGGGGCGGGGAATTACGCGTTACCCCGTCACCGGCTACGCATTGAAGTGCGTGGGTCGGCCTTCAGACACGCACAGGGAGGAAAACAGAAAAAGGAAAATGAAAGAAGAGGGGTCTCAAACGCCGCAGCGAAGAAAAGGCCAAAGAGAAGAGGAAAGGAAAAGAAAAGGACAGAGGAAGGACGAAGACTTGCAAGTGTAGAAAGCAAGGAATTTGGAACAGTTTCGAGCGTCCGTCTCCGGACGTAGGCACAAACCTTACCCCCAGATAGGGAGAAAGGGAAGCAAAGAGCCAGAGGTGAGGGGAGGAGTGGCGAAGATGCGGGATGGGGAAGGATGCGGAAAGGGAAGGTATGCAGCCCGGAAAGGAAGGAATTCCACATTAGCTCGGGGTCCCGTGCTCGCTACGCACGTATCCACAAAAGATTTTTGGACCCCATGGGGGGTTATGGTATTGTATCGTATGGTATGGTATGTAACGTAAGTTTTTTATGTCTTTATCTTTCACTGAAATAAATTTGGCGTCCAAAAAAATGAAGATCGTTGTTATCTAGCTTTCTCCTTAGCTACCAGATTATATCCAAAATTACCCTATTATTCTTATACAGGATAGTCAATGTCTGGAAAGCTTTTAAGGGTGTTGCAGGGTGGATTGTGCTGAGAAATAATTGTAAAGAAAAAAATCGATACGTTGCGCTGTTTCCGATTAAACTGGCATTGACTTTAGCTAGTCAGATAGTGGCGCGCGCAGATGCTCGCAATTGCACATGCTGAAATGCACATCTGCGGGTCCGTGAATTATCACTTGTTAAAACGTGAGCGAAAGATGCTTTTGTTGGGTTTGGCGACACTGTCCCAAGCCGGCTGCTTGATTTTGCTCGCGCAGTTACCTGATTGGCTATCTTTAATGCTAAGTAAACCGTAAATGGCGCAAAGTGTCTCTTTTGTCAGTTATGTCTCAGCGCAGCCTACCGTGCAACAGCCTAACAAAGCTGTTCAGACTCTTTCTGACCACCTTATATGTGAGAGTTACCTGCTCTTTTTCCAGTTGCATGGAAGTGTGTGTAACAATAGAAAACGACAGAATCGAAGCTTAAGTTACACCAGACTGGTCGACGAGTGAGTTTAAGTCTTTGTTCCGCTTAGCGATATTACGCAGGAGGAGAATTTTCTAAGATCATCTCTCGGTACGACTTTGTAAATTGTTGTATGAGGTGGTCCTCTGCAGAATTTTTGCGAAGAGCGTAATATGCAGGAACCAGTGAGAAGGGACATGCATGAAGACGACGGGAGTAACTTCCACAGTGCTAGAATAAGCCACATAAGGCAAGAGCTCTAGGCGATGGACAGACTGAAATATATCTAGCTAATACAGAACGCTGAGTCCAAGTGCTACCCTGAGATGAGATTGGCACAGGAGAGGAAGTCTTGGCGTGCCGAATCATGGAATGGATATGACTGATGAAGACTAAAGTACGAGTAGTCCCTGCAAGAAAAAGAATGTAGTAGTGATGGAGTGTACTCACCCCTGGATGCAGTCACAGCTCTCTGCCTCCTTACGCACCACGTCGAGTACCGAGTCCACGAGGTAGGCGCCGTCGGTGTAGTGGCCTTTGGCCCAGTTATTGCCGGCGCCGCCATGACCGTACACAAAGTTGTCAGGCCGGAAGAGCTGTCCGTAGGGCCCGCAGCGTACCGCTTCCATCGTACCAGGCTCCAGGTCCAGCATAATGGCTCTCGTCACGTACCTGCTGCTGCACGATTGGCTCCCAGCTGTCAGAACACAAATCAGTAACTAGTTAACTCTGAACTGCATGTACTAATAAAATAGTGCCCCTTGGTGCTGTTGGAACTGTGGTGAAGGCGGAAGTGAGAATCCTCAGTCTGCAGAGCGACGAGATTTCACAGAAGCTATTGTCCGATTTGGTTTTTAATTGAGAAAGTGATAGTATTGCCATGTATCCTGATTTCCGGTAGATGTCTATTTTTAGGTGATGTCATGACCCGTCACGTGTCGGCCTTAGGCTGGACGCAGTTTGTTCCGACTTTTGGACACTGATAATTCTAAATATGCGTCTCACTTCAGAAATGCTGCAGCACACTGAAGTGCCGAGAAGAGTTCCTGAATGTTTCGACTGAGATGAGAAAAGTACGTAAAATACTCACTCCATGAACCAAATGGGACGTCTCGTCGCAGCTGGAACCGTACATCTGGGAAACTTATTTGCGTGGCTTACAAATGCCGCTGTTTCTCGAACAGTGTTTCAAATTTTCGCCTCCTGTAGCCCACTGACGACTCATCTTGACACGACATTTAATACTTCAGTTGCGTTGCAGTGACAGCCCTTTACGTCCACTTGTTCATTTCGTACTTTTGTTTGTAGTAAAACGAGAGAGGCAAATGTGCGCACAACGCCCATCGACATTATCAGCTCACTGTGTGTAAATACGGATGTAACTAATGTATAAAATATGTTTGTTTCGGAACGCTAAATATAAACAATTTGGATGGAGCTACACACTAGGATGATGTACTAACAATCTCAAGCATGAACCGGTCTTTTTTGTAATTATGCTAATATTCTTCAGAAATGCAAAGTGCAGAATTATTAAGCGCGTGTGTCTTCATCACTGTCATTTTTGCGTGGTTTCTTTGTACTAAAATTTTTTGTGGATGGTCTTATAGGTTTTAGATACCATGATGACTAATGAAAAATCCTAACATGCATGAAACTAATAATTTTTTAAGAAAATAGTTGAAAATACGTCCGTTTGTCTTGACATGTCCTAGTCCCGACAGTTTTTTTTTATTCACCTGTCCTTGAGCTCCAGTTTTCTGCTTTTATCTGGCAACAGAACCAGACAGTTATTTTCCATTCCTTTGAGTGATCCAATAGACAGCGGCTCAGGGGGAGAACATCTTCGCTGTAAACGACCAAGGAGCCGGTGCTTTTTGAACCGCTGAAGATATCCAAACTAGGTTGTTTTACCTTTAATCCTCTGCACTGTTTAACAACCGACATCCTTAAGCAGCTGATTAACGATATACACTGATGAGTCAAAATGTTATTACCATCTGCTTAATAGCTTGTTTGTCCGCCTTTGGAACGAAATACATCACCGATTCAGCGTAACAGGGATCCTAGTTTGTTGGTAGGATTGTGGAGCTATTGGTCATTATGTGTCTACGCACATGTCACGTAACTCTCGTAAATAACGGGCTGCCGATTTGCGTACCCCGTGATAGCGCCCGATAGCGACGCAGATGCGTTTCATAGGGCTTAGATCAGGCGACTTTGGTTGTCGAGACAAACTTAAGTCCACTATAATGCTCCTCAAATCACTGTAGCATGGTTCTGGGTCCGAGACACGGACCATTAGCCTTCTGAAACATGACCTCGCCGTCGGGCGTGTCTTCGTTTACTACCACAGATTCCATGCAAGTCTAGGAAAGTCTTCCATAACATATTACTGCTCCCAACAGGTTGCGTCCGCGGCGCCCTACACGTTTCGACACACCGTTCACCCCGATGACTGCTTTTGTTGAGACGACCGTCTATCTAGTGTAGTAAAAATGCTATTCACCCGCAGAGCCGACACGTTTCCATTTTTTTTTTTGTTTGGGGTTTAAGGGCGCTCAACTACTGAGGTCATTAGCGCCCAGTCACAATTGTTAGAGCACATAGAATCTAGTAAAACTCAAGGGGGGGACACCAGAAAGTTCTTACGAAGAGGCAGATAAAATAAGTGAAAGAGTTAGATGTCTTTGGACAATCCAGTCACAGTAATGAAACGAAGAACACGAGCAGCTGCTCGAGCGTCATCCGCTAAAATATCCTGTAAAGTAGATGGCAGAGACCGGACAACACGAGATTGACTAAAACGGGGACACGACAATAAAACATGGCGCACTGTTAATGCATGACCACAAGGGCACTGCGGGGCTGGGTCACCGGAGAGCAGGTAGCGGTGGCTAAACCGGCAATGCCCAATCCGCAACCTGGTCAGAAGGACCTCTTCTCGCCGATATAGTTGGGTTGGTTGGTTTGAGGATTAAAGGGACCAAACTGCAGAGGTCATCGGTCCCTTGTTTCATAAACACACAGAGCACAGGGATACCATCCATTAGTCATTCGAAGCAGAAGATAAAAATTCCAGGGGAAGAAAATCCCCAAGGTCAATAATAAAGAAACATGGAAAACGGAGCACAGCAACAAAAACAACATAGAGAAGAAAAGCAGAAGGAATTAAAACGCAGAGCAGAGGACTGTGGCTGGCTGATCACGAAAATAATAGGATGAGCCAGCCACTCTGCAACACATTAAAACTTCCAGCCTAAAAGATTAGGGTGGAGTCGAATTACAACACAAAACAAAGTAAAAGATACAGCACAAAAGAGTGTGACGCAATAAAATTAGAGGGACCTATAAAAGCCACTTTCTCGAATAAAACTTAAAACACGATCTGCCATAGAGGCATTGTCACCTAAAAGAGATGATGAATCACCCTGGAGATTAAAAGCACGCCTGAGAGCAGTTAAAAGAGGACATTCTAACAACAGATGGGCCACCGTCATGGTTGCACCACAGCGACAATGAGGGGGGTCCTCTCGACGCAGCAGATGACCATGCGTCAGATAAGAGTGACCAATGCGGAGCCTGCAGAGAATAACGGAATCCCTGCGAGAGGCCCGCATGGAGGAACCCCACACGGTCGTGGTCTCTTTTACAGGCCCCAACTTGTTGGGTACAGACAGAGTGCGCCATTCGTCTGCCCACATCCCAAAGACCCGACGGCGTAACACCGATCGGAGATCAGTTGCCGGGAGGCCGATCTGCAACGGCAGTTTGCGGGTGGCTTCTTTGGCTAACTTGTCGGCGTGTTCGTTTCCCGCTATCCCAACGTGTCCCGGGGTCCATATGAACACCACTGAACGACCACGCTGTGCAAGAGCATGAACGGACTCCTGGATGGCAACAACAATGGGATGGCGTGGGTAGCACTGGTCAAGAGCCTGTAGACTACTGAGAGAGTCGCTGCAAACGACAAAAGACTCGCCAGTGCTGGTACGAATCCGCTCAAGGGCACGAAAAATGGCTGTTAGCTCTGCGGTGTAAACACTACAGCCGTCCGGCAAGGAGCGCTGGTCTACATAGTCTGCATGAGTGTAAGCATACCCCACACGGCCATCAACCATCGAGCCATCTGTATAGATAACCTCCGAGTCGCGGGATGCATCGAGGAGAGCAAGAAATTGGCGGCGCAAGACTGCAGGAGGAACTGAATCCTTTTGCCATTGTGAGAGGTCCAGCCGAAGCTGTGGCCGACGAATACACCAAGGTGGTGTATGTGGGTGGACTTGAAAAGCAGATGGAAGAGGCAAAGACTCGAGGTCACTAAGGAGTGACCGAACACGGATCCCAATGGTATGGCCTGATCGAAGCCGCCGGTGTGGGGTATGGACTGCCGCATTAGCGAAAAGGAGACGGTAGTTAGGGTGACGGGGAGAACAACGGACGTGGGCAGCATAGTTGGCTAACAATTGTTGACGCCGAATACGAAGCGGAGGAACCCCAGCCTCAGCAAGGAGGCTATGAACAGGGCTGGTGCGGAATGCTCCTGTCGCCTGTCGAACCCCACAGTGTTGAACGACGTCCAGCAGTTGCAACGCCGAGGGCGACGCTGAGCCATACGCTACACTCCCATAATCAAGCTGGGACAGCACAAGGGCTTTGTAGAGCTGCAGCAGCGTATTACGATCTGCATCCCAAGTTGTGTGGCTGAGGCAGCGAAGGGCATTCAGATGCTGCCAGCACTGACGCTTGAGTTGACGAATATGTGGAAGCCAAGTAAGCCAGGCATCGAACAGCAATCCCAGAAAACGGTAAGTGTCAACAACCCTGAGCATGGCATCCTGAAGATAGAGCTCAGGGTGGGGATGGACAGTTCGACGCCGACAAAAGTGCATAACACAAGTCTTCGCAGGAGAAAATTGAAACCCATGGGCTAGGGCCCACGCCTGCGCCTTGCGTATGGCTCCCTGCAACCTACGTTCTGCAACACTAATGGTGGAAGAGCTGAAAAAGATGCAGAAATCGTCAGCATATAACGTGGGTGAGACAGACGACCCTACTGCTGCTGCAAGGCCATTAATGGCCACAAGGAAAAGGGGCACGCTCAATACAGAGCCCTGTGGAACGCCGTTCTCCTGGATATGAAGCGAACTATGGGATGTGCCAATTAAAACGCGAAATGTCCGAAGAGATAAAAAATTCTGAATAAAAATGGGGAGAGCGCCCCGGAGACCCCACCCGTGCAACGTGGCGAGAATATGGTGCCGCCACGTCGTGTCATATGCTCTGGAGAGGTCGAAAAAGACGGAGACGAGGTGTTGGCGCCTGGAAAAAGCAGTGCGGATTGCAGACTCAAGAAAGACCAAAGCATCGGCGGTGGAACGGCCCTGACGGAAGCCACTCTGGCACGGAGCCAGAAGACCCCGTGACTCGAGCAGCCAACACAGCCGTCGACTCACCATACGTTCCAATAGCTTGCACAGAGTATTTGTCAAGCTGATGGGCCGATAGCTATCCACATTAAGCGGGTCCTTACCAGGCTTCAGCACCGGAATGACGGTACTCTCCCGCCATTGCGACGGAAAGACACCATCGCTCCATATGCGGTTGAAGATGGCAAGAACACACCGCTGACAGTCCGGGGACAGTTGTTTGATCATCTGATTGTGGATTCCATCTGGCCCAGAGGCTGTATCGGGGCACTGTGCAGGGCGCTTTGAAGTTCCCACAAACTAAATGGGGTGTTATACGCCTCAGGGTGGCGAGAAGTAAAAGAAAGCCGTTTGCATTCCTCCTGGCGTTTTAGCGCGCGGAACGCGGGCGGGTAATTCCCCGACGCAGAGGCCCGAACATAGTGCTGGGCGAAATGCTCTGCGATTGTATCGGCATCGGTGGATACCGCCCCGTTGATGGTAAGCCCTGCGACACCTGTAGAGTGCTGCAATCCAAAGATACGCCGAATCTTCGTCCACACCTGGGAGGGTGAAGTACGGGAACCAATGGTGGAAACGTACCTCTCCCAGCACTCCTGTTTCCGCCTTTTGATGAGCCGCCGTGCCTGAGCACGGAGACGTTTGAAAAAAATTAGGTTCTCCAAAGACGGGTGCCGCTTATGTCGCTGAAGAGCCCGCCGACGTTCTTTAATGGCTTCAGCGACCTCTGGAGACCACCAAGGCACTGACTTGCGCCGGGGGCACCCTAATGAACGAGGAATGGTACGTTCCACAGAGGAAGCAATCGCTGCAGTCAGTGTCTCAACCGCCACATCGATGGTCTCTCGTGAAAGGAATATGGGAAAATGGTCACTACCACACAAGTCGTCATGGACTCTCCAGTGGACCGATGGTACAAGCCCTGGGCTGCACAACGACAGATCTATGGCCGAGAACGTACCATGCGCCACATTGAAATGTGTGGCGGCGCCAGTGTTTAAGAGGCAGAGGTCCAGTAGGGAGATGAGATTCTCGACATCTCTGCCTCGGCCAGTAACCTTCGTTCCACCCCACAGGGGATTGTGGGCGTTAAAATCCCCCAGGAGAAGAAAAGGCGTGGGAAGTTGGGTGACAAGTGCAGCCAATTCGGTCAAGGAGACTGTACCACCTGGAGGGAGATAGACACTGCAGACGGTTATGTCCTGGGTAGTCCTTACGCAGACAGCCACAGCTTCCAATGATGTTTGAAGGGGCACAGGAGCACTATATACAGAGGTAAGGACATACACGCTGGCTCCACCTGACACACAATTGTAAGTGCTACGGTTGCAGTAATAACCCCTGTATCCACGAAGGACAGGGGTCCGCATTGCCGGGAACCAGATTTCCTGGAGAGCAATGCATAAAGCAGTTGTCATGCTTAGAAGCTGACGTAGCTCAGGTAGATGGCTAAAATAACCGCCACAGTTCCACTTGAAGATGGTCTTTTACATGTCTGTGAAAGGCGTGACGGGACTGGGAAGGCAGATTACGCCGCTGGGTCACCTGCTGCCTCCAATGGAGCACCCGTGCAAATGCTATCCATCGTGTCCAAGGGACCGGTGAGAGCGAGGTCATCAGCGGACGCCAGACGCTCCACCTCGTGCTCAGACGCAGAGCTGGTAGGAGGCGGTGGGACAGGTGCCACCGCAATATCGTTGGTCTTGGGGACTTTCTTCTTTTTCTACTTGTCGCGCTGTGCCTTCGGTGGGTCAGGCTTCATGAGCTTCACTGGGTCAGTCTCAGGGACAGACGATGACCGGGAGGCCCTACAACCAGGGACGGGTGGTTGTTTCAGCCACTTTCGTGTGTCCACTTTTCCACTGGTCGGAACTTGCGAAGAGAGGTCCCCAAGGGATCCCTTCCTGGCGAGAGTAGCCGAAGAAGTCTTACGCTTCTCCGGCTGGGAAGGGGGAGCTGATGTCCCCGATGGTTGGGAGGGTGCTGCTCCTGAAGAAGATGGAGCAGGAGCAACAGGGAGTGAAGTGCCCCCCACAACCAAGGGGGCCGGTGAATTCTGACAGAGCTGAGAGCGAACTGCAGGTGACGACACTGTAGAGGTTCGAACCGGTGTTGCAGCAGCGGCCTTGTCTCGGTGTAGGTCAGGCGGTCCAGGGTCTTATATTCCATTATCTTCCTTTCGTTCTGGAAGATCCGACAGTCCGGTGAGCAGGGTGAATGGTGTTCTCCGCAGTTAACACAGATGGGAGGCGGAGCACATGGAGTATTGGGATGCGAAGGACGTCCACAATCTCGACATGTGATGCTGGAAGTACAGCGAGATGACATGTGCCCGAACTTCCAGCATTTAAAACACCGCATCGGAGGTGGGATATATGGCTTCACATCACAACAGTAAACCATCACCTCGACCTTTTCGGGTAAAACATCACCTTCGAAAGCCAAGATGAAGGCACCCGTGGCTACCTGATTATCCCTCGGACCCCGATGGACGCGCCGGACGAAGTGAACACATCGTCGTTCGAGGTTGGCGCGTAATTCATCGTCGGACTGCAGAAGAAGATCCCTGTGGAATATAATACCCTGGACCATGTTGAGACTTATGCGGCGTAATGCTAACTGAAACATCCCCCAACTTGTCACAATTGAGCAACATCCGTGACTGGGCAGAGGATGCCGTTTTGATGAGCACAGAACCAGAGCGCATTTTGGACAAGCCCTCCACCTCCCCAAACTTGTCCTCTAAGTGTTCCACAAAAAACTGGGGTTTGGTCGACATAAACGATTCTCCATCAACCCGCGTACACACGAGGTACCGGGGTGAATAGTCTCCACTGCCTTCTTTAGCAAGACGTTCCTCCCATGGAGTGCCCAGGGAGGGAAATGATCTTTGATCAAATTTCTTTCCATTGAGGTTAGACCTCGATCGCTTAGAGACTGCTGGTGGAGGCCCACCAGCGAGAGATGATGTACCACGCTTCATTGCTGATCATCCGCCCCGATGCCACCTACTCTGACCAAGGGCCCTCCACACTGGCGCCACCCAGCCGCAGCAATAGCCACCTGGCAGGATGGCCATTGCCGGGAGTCCTGATGCCCCAGTGAGATGGGCATCTAATCCTTGGCATACGTGGGGAGTGAACGGCGCAGGCATCAGTAGAGCGATCCCTGTGTTGTCAGGGGGCTACAACCAACAGGGTACATGGCGGCTCCACCACAATGGACTGGCTACCGTGCTGGATCTTAGGTGCAAAAATGTCCAAGGTCGTCATCGCAGTTAAAAGCAACACTGCAGAGTGCAGCGTGGGAATCGCACCCAGGGACGTATCCTCGCCCAAGAGATGGAAAACGAGCGGGACACCATTGCAACGACGAAAAAGCCAGCTAAAGGTCTCAATGCACGACGGATACAGTGCACCATGTAAGGCGCCCTTCCCCAATTGGCTCGCTCTTCGGAATAATTTAGAAAGATGGAGATCAAACCCGAGAGGGGACCATCACATGAAGCCGAAACATTTGAGACTCCTTTTAGTCGCCTCTTACGACAGGCAGGAATACCGCGGGCCTATTCTTACCCCCGAACCCGCAGGGGGGGCCGATATGGTCGGGAGGAGGTTGCCCAAGCAGTTGGGAATGCTTTTACTGCCTGGAGCTTGTTTCCTTGAAGTGAGGACCAAGTATCCCACCACAAGGACACAAGCCTCTTACAAACAACCCCACGAACGACAGATGACGGGACACAATGGGAGGCTGGCCGAGGCAGGACGACTGCAGCCTTGGCTGCAGCATCAGCAGCCTCATTCCCAGGCACTCCTACATGGCCGGGAACCCACAGAAAGCTGACAGGAGAGTCACCCTCAGCGAAAGAATGGAGGGACTGCTGGATCCGTTGCACCAAGGGATGGACCGGATATGGAGCTCCAAGGCTCTAAAGAGCACTGAGTGAATCAGAGCAGAGTACATACGATGAATGGCGGTGTCGGCGGGCATACTGAACGGCCTGATGGAGAGCAAAAAGCTCGGCCGTAAAGCTGGAACATTGGTCGAGGAGCCGGTATTTAAAGGTGACGGCCCCAACGACAAAGGCACAGCCGACACCATCGTCAGTTTTGGAGCCATCAGTGTAAATAAAGGTGTGACTGGCAAGTCGCGCACCAAGTTCGACAAACCGTGAGCAATACACTGCAGCCGGAGTACCCTCCTTTGGAAGCGAGCAGAGGTCGAGATAAACTCAAACCAGAGCCTGGAGCCAAAGTGGTGTCGTGCTCTCACCCTCTCTGAAGGTGGTAGGGAGGGCAAAATCCAATTGTCGAAACAAGCGACGAAAGCAGACTCCAGGGGGCAGCAGGGCAGACACATACAACCCATACTGACGGTCGAGAGAATCGGCGAAGGAGGACTGATAAGAGGGGTGTGTTGGGCATTGACAACAGCCAGCAGGCATACCGACAAAGCAGTACATCGCGCCGGTAGGTCAATGGTAATTCGGCAGCTTCAGCATAAAGACTCTCGATGGGACTAGTGTAGAAAGCTCCGGTCGCAAGACGTAACCCCCTATGGTGGATGGAGTTGAGATGGCGTAAGAGGGATGGCCGAGCAGACGAGTAGACGAGGCTCCCATGATCCAGCTTTGATCGGACTATGGACCGATACAAGCGAAGCAGGACAGTGTGATCCGCTCCCCAAGATGAACCACTAAGAACTCTGAGGACATTAAGGGAACGTGTACAACGAGCAGCCAAATAAGAGACGGGCGGAGACCAACAAAGTTTCCTGTCCAGTGTGAGCCCTAGAAACTTAGTTGTTTCCACGAATGGGAGAACAACAGGACCAAGATGTAAGGATGGCGGAAGGAACGCTTTATATCTCCAAAAGTTGATGCAAACCGTCTTCTCTTCAGAGAACCGGAAGCCATTTGCCACACTCCATGAGTATAGGCTGTCGAGACAACGCTGAAGGCAGCGCTCCAGGAGGCATGTTCACTGGGCACTGCAGTAGATCGCGAAGTCATCGACAAAAAGAGAGCCTGAGACATTAGGTGGAATGCAATCCATAATTGGATTGATCGCTATGGCAAAAAGGGCTACGCTCAAGACGGAGCCCTGGGGCACTCCGTTCTCCTGGAGGAAGACGTCTGACAATACGGAACCCACACGTACCCTAAACTTTCGAACTGTTAAAAAGGAATCAATAAAAGGGGCAGGCGACCGCGTAGACCCCACCTGTGCATAGTGCGGAGGATACCTCCTCTCCAAGAGTTATCATAAGCCTTCTCCAAATCGAAGAACACGGCGACCGTTTGGCGCTTTCGCAAAAAGTTGTTCATGATGAATGTCGACAAGGTCACAAGGTGGTCAACAGCGGAGCAGCGGCGACGAAAGCCGCATTGAACATCGGTAAGTAGCCGTCGAGATTCAAGAATCCAAACTAACCGAGCGTTAACCATGCGCTCCATCACCTTGCAGACACAGCTTGTAAGAGAAATTGGGTGGTAACTAGAAGGAAGGAGTGTATCCTTCCCGGGTTTGGGTGTAGGAACAACGACGGCGTCACGCCAACGTATGGGGACTTTACCTTCGGTCCAGACGCGATTGTAGGTACGAAGATGGAAGCTTTTGCCTGCCGGAGAAAGGTGTGGCAGCATCTGAACGTGAATGGCATCTGGCCCCGGAGCAGAGGACTGGGACAGTGCAAGTGCACGTTCGAGTTCCCGCATAGTAAAGGGGGCATTTTAATTTTCCAGATTCAGCGAGTGGAAGGAAGGTCGCTGAGCCTCTTCTGCCTCTTTCCTGGGAAGGAAGGCAGGGTGGTAATGGGCGGAGCTTGAAACCTCCGCGAAAAAGCGGCCGAAGGCGTTGGAGATATCCACAGGATCAACAAGGACCTCTTCACCTGAAGTCAGGCCAGGTACCGAGGAGTGGGCCTTAATGCCCGACAGCCGGCGCAGGCCACCCCAGACGACAGAAGAGGGAGTAAAACTGTTAAAAGAGCTGGTGAAAGAGGCCCAACAAGCTTTTTGCTGTCTTTGATGACTCTACGACATTGCGCTCGGAGTCGTTTGTATCCAATACAATTCGCCAACGTAGGATGGCGGCGAAAGGTGCGTAAAGCACGTCGTCGAGCACGGATAGCGTCTCGACAAGCCTCATTCCACCAGGGGACGGAAACGCGATGTGAAGAAGAGGCAGTACGAGGAATAGAACGTTCGGCAGCATTGATGATAACAGCCGTGAGGTAAAGAACCTGACTGTCACAACTGAGAAAATCGTGGTCCGGAAAGGTCGCCAGGGAGGAGTAAAGTCCCCAGTCAGCTCTCGGTATGTTCCAGCTCGAAGGATGTGGGGATGGGGTGTGGTGCAGGAGATGAACGACACAGGGGAAGTGGTCGCTCCAATAGGTGTCAGATGGACATACCACTCGAACCGACGGGCAAGAGTGGTAGAACAGATCGAGAGGTCCAAGTGGGAGTAGGTATGAGTAGAGTCCGAGAGGGAAGTCAGGGCATCAGTATTGAGGCAGACAAGATTGAGATGGTTGAAGACATCCGCCAAGAGGGAGCCTCTCTGACAGGATGCAGGAGAGCCCCAAAGGGGATGATGGGCATTGAAGTCGCCAAACAATAAAAACGGCGAAGGAAGCTGAACAATCAGGTGCATCATGTCAGCCTGACTAACTGCGGATGACGATGGAGTGTAGACGGTACGAACAGAAAAAGTAAAGGCAGAAAGAGTAATATGGACAGCTATAGCTTGAAGTGGGGTGGTCAATGGGAGGGGATGGTAATAGACATCGTCCTGAACGAGCAACATGACCCACGATGAGCTGGAATACCATCCACAGGGGGGAGGTCAGACCGCTCCGAGGTATAGTGGGTAAAAGCAATACGGTCAGTTGGGCGCAACTTGGTTTCCTGGAGACCAAGGACGAGCGGACAGTGCAGGCAAAGGAGCAGTTGTAATTCCTCCTGATTAGATCGAATACCTCTTATGTTCCAATGTAACAAAGCCATCGCTAGTAAGAAAAGAGAGGGAACGAAACGGGTGAAGAGATGGTCACCTCGACGGCCGCGGAGGATTCTTTAATCTTCTTCTCCTTCTCATACGCGGGGCAGTC
Organism: Schistocerca cancellata; assembly: GCF_023864275.1. Lineage (NCBI taxonomy): Eukaryota > Metazoa > Arthropoda > Insecta > Orthoptera > Acrididae > Schistocerca > Schistocerca cancellata. The sequence goes on from NC_064629.1 coordinate 267,501,003, forward strand.
TAGAGATCAAGGCGAGTGGATGCCAGGACAATTGACGCACCGACGTGGTCGGGTGCATGTATGTTCCTCACGAAGAGGACGTCCGCAATCGCCACGAAGAGGCTCAGCCTCACACCGTGACGACATGTGCCCAAAGCGCAAACACCGAAAGCAGCGCATAGGAGGCGGGACGTAAGGTCGCACGTCGCACCGGTAGCACATCACCTTTACCTTCTCTGGGAGAACGTCCCCCTCGAAGGCGAGGATAAAGGCTCCAGCGTCGATGCGACGGTCTTTGGGGCCGCGCTGAACTCGCCGGACGAAATGCACGCCTCGGCGCTCCAGGTTGGCTCTGAGCTCCTTATCAGATTGCAGCAGGAGGTCCCGATGAAAAATAACCCCCTGCATCCTATTCAGTGCCAGATGCGGGACAATAGACACTGGGATGTCCCCTAGTTGGTCGCACGCCTGGAGCGCCGCCGACTGTGTGGCGCAGGTGTCTTTATAAGAATGGACCCCAAACGCATTTTACTGAGAGCCTCGATTTCCCCAAAGATGTCCTCGATGTGCTGGACAAAGAACATGGGCTTGGAGGTGGCAAACGTCCCCCCCCATCGGTCCGAGAACAGAATAAATAGCGGGGGAAGTACTTCGCCCCAAGCCGGCGGGCCTGTCCTTCCTCCCAGGGAGTGGCCAAGGGGGAAAGGGCAGGAGAACCAGAACCAGAGACAGTACCTTTCTTTTTAAAAGACTCGGCCGCAGAGCGACCTGATACATGTTGACGTTTCATCTGCGAAACGTCCACCCCAATACCACACACTCCGACCAGTGGCCCTCCCCACGGGCGCCACCCAGCCTCAGCAAGGGCCACCTGGCAGGATGACCGTTGCCGGGAGTCCCGATGCCCCAAGGAGACGGGCATCTACTCCTTGGCCGACGTGGGGAGGGTGCAGTACGATCCCTGTGTTGTCAGGGGGCTACAACCTAGAGGGTACATGACGACCCCACGACAACGGGGCTGGCTACCGTGCTGGATTTTGGGTGCCATGGAAGGTCCATCATGATCGTAGGTGCAGATGGGGACGCACTATGGGCGTAACTTGTGCAACCCATCAGGCGTTTAAGCCCAATTTGAGGAATAATGGGTGTGGTTACAACGCCGTTACAATGCGGAGTGCAAAGGTCTTAGTGCACTGAGAACCAGTGATACGCCACGTAAGGCATCCTTCCCCAAAACGCTCGTACTTCTGTAGAATTTTGAAAAAAGGAGGTCAAACCCCAATAGGGACCATCACATGGAAGGCCGAAACGGTTGAAACTCCATTTAGTCGCCTCTTACGACAGGCAGGAATGCCTCGGGCCTATTCTTATCCCCGAACCCGCAGGGGGATGTTTCCATTGGTCGACGGTCGAATCCCGTTGGTCCCGTGGCCACTGCGATCTTAACTGACGCTGTCGTTGGTTCAATATGTGAACACACGAAGAACGGTGTGCCTCTGAAGACTCGTGCGTGTACTATTATTGCGCTTTTTCGGCAGAGCTGCCACTGATCATCTATCCCACTTCACAGAGCAGAACTTCTCGAAACCCCACGTTCTGCGAAGAGTTATGGTCGCCCAACAATTTTTCGCCTAATGGTAGTTTCATTGTCCCTACATTTTTCTGTAGATGCTCGTGCCAGTAGCACATGAACATTTGGCCAGCTTCGACGTTCTTGAGATACTCGTTCACAGGCTGAGTAATAATAATGTACCCTTCATCAGTGTCGCTTATCTCAATTTCCCTATTTGCAGCCCATATCTTCGCTTGCGTGATCCACAGTCCGTGTCTGCTCCGCTTAAATAATTTTGTTGTCGCGTCACGTGCCCTCAACGCCACCAGACGGCATCCAACGTCGCGGTGGGCAGTGATAAGGTTTTGGCTCTTCAGTGTACGCTTGTAGTGGCACTCAAAAGCTTGTGGAAAGATGATGTAGTACTTGTTAATGTTCGCGTTTGTATCTCAGTAGTATCGAAGAAATGAGATAACTAAATGGCAAGGCAGCCATCTGCTAACGTGGTTTAAATAGAGCCAAGAGGGGGCACCTATGCGTATACTATGGCTTAACACGAGTTTGCGAATTTGTCACCGGCTACACCAGTCTTATCAGTTATTTAAATTAAAAGGAGTCAGTGAAAGTGAGAGGAGAAAGTATCATCTAGATAGAACTAGGAAAAGGAGTAGAGCAAGGCTGCTGTCTGTCTACCTCTCGTTCCAATCTATAGTTGGAGAGTACACCAACTGAAAAAATCGCAATGCTAAGGAGTTGCGCGACATGAACGAAAGTTGGTAGGTGTGCGTCTGTGTCTGAAAGATGTTTATTCAAATTTCACGGCAGTCGCGTAAGATGCGCTAATAGCGCCACTATGAGGATGCAAATGAGGTTTGCATTAATCCTTTTAGACTGACTTTTTCGGGAAGGAAAACTTTTCTTTATTTGGTAATGCACTTAGGTTGTTTTTAACAATTTTAGATGCAAGATTTATACATAAGTATGTACCCCGATTTCAATACATGGATTGAAGTCAGTAATTGCGAAATATTCTAATTTAATAAATGGTAAAATGATCAATAATTACCATGCGAAATAATAACAATGTTAAATTATATAACGGAATGTAGCGAATCAACCACATCCCAGTATTCTGGAGGACACGAGTTACTACGCACTGTCACACTGACTTGCTGGGATTTTCATAGTGATGCCGAACAGTTGGCAGCGCTTGCGTATGATGGAGAGGATGAACATTCACAAATTTGCACCTCAGGTTTCCATTTTGAAAAAGATACTTCTGTTGCAGCTAAGATACAGTAGAAGTTAATATATTTAGCTGCAGCCAGAGGGTCTGAATGGGTAAAATTCACGCTGTAACGGTCGTGAGCTTGAGTTACGTTTGAGACTGAACGTAGTGAGTTGATGTTAGTCAAGAATGCTTTTAAGGCGACAAAGATCCCAGTGTAAATACGTCACTGAGTGAACGTAGTCGTGTAATAGGTCTACGAGAAGCTAGATGTTCCTTCTGCATTATTGCAGGAGGGCTTGGCAGGAATGTAGCCACTGTACATGACTGCTGAAAGCGGTGATCATGAGAATATACCGTCAAAAGAGGACAGGCTCCGGACGGTCACACGTCACTACCGAGAGCAAGGACCATCGTGCTCGGCGTACGGTTCTGGCGCATTGTACTCTATCTGCAGCAATTTGAGCAGCAGTTGGCACCACAGTGACAAGAGCTCCGAGCCAGACGTCCTGTATCGTGCATTCCACTGATCCCAAACCACCGCCATTTGTGACTTCAGTGGTGTCAAGTGAGGGCTAATTGGAGGGCAGAGTGGAGGTATGTTGTATTTCCTGATAAAAGCTGATTCTGACTCGGTGCCAGTGATGGCCATGTGTTGGTTAAGAGGAGGACGGTTGAGGGTATGCATCCAACCTGTGCGTGCTACACACACTGGAACTATACCTTTAGTTATGGGGTCGATTTTGACAGCAGGAGCACTTCCATGGTTATCCCACGCACGCTGACTGCATATTTGTACGTCAGTCTGGTGATTCGACCCGTTGTGCTGCCATTCATAAACAGCATTCCAGATGGTGTTTTCCAACAAGATAACACTCGCCACATACCGCTGTTGCAACTCAACATGCTCTGCAGAATGACTACCACCAGAGCTATCTCCAGTCGAGCACATACGGGACATCATCATCGAACGACAACTCCAGCGTCATCCAGAAACAGCATTAACCGTCTGTATTGAGTGACCAAGTGCGCGAGGCTTGGAACTCCATCCCACAAACTTAAAATCTGGCATCTGTAGAAAGGAAGCATACAGACGTGCATGCATTGTGTTCAACATTCTGGCAGCTACACCGGGTATTAATTTACCAGCATTTCACATTTGCTATAGCTTATCTCGCGCTCACAGTAACCTGTGATCTTGCGATGTTAACCACATATTGTATCTTGACAAATTTACTCCCGAAATTTCGTTACTGTACAATTGATTTTGGTATTGCGTTTTTTTACCACTACCAATTAAGTGAAAAGGGAGTTAAAGGAAGAATACGGTGTTTGAGGTTTGCAGACGATTATGAGCGTCCTACGAATACATTAAAAAGATCAGACGGTATAATGGATTCGACTGAAGCGGAAGGAAAGGTTTATGGAGTTAAAATCAATATAAAGACAATTTTAATTGAACTACGAGGGAAAAAGAGAGATGAATTCTGAATGAAGGAATATTTAAGAGGAACAAAGCTTTGACTACTTCGGAAACAGGAAACAGATTGACTGAAAGAACAGCACAAAGACGATATCGATGGCGGAAGAGGGTCTTTAGAAGAACAGGAGAATTTTCTGTAGCAATATAGACAAAAATTTGTGGGAAAGATCAGTAAAATATTTTGTGAAGAGGGTCGTGTGTGGTGCTGAAACATGGACACTGAGGGAGAAAGAGCCAGGCAGGGGCCTGAGATGAGGATATGGAGGGCGGAAATAGTAAGTTGGATGGATCTAGTAAAAAATGAAGTATTCAGAAGAGTGAGAGAGCAAAGACAATGAAAGTAATATACAGAAGGAACCTGAACTGCATTGGACAAACATTAAGAAAGTGAAGGTTTATAAAACAGTCCAAGAGAGATGTGGAAGGGAAAGAGGAGGCGAGGTAGGAAGAGATTTCAGATGCTGCATGTGATGGACGGCAACATATACAGCAGCATTAAGAAAAAAGGAATAGGTCTCAAGAAATGGAGATGCGAAGGACCTACTCATATAATATATAACTGATTATGGTAATACCCATCAAGCTAGAGTTTCGTAATGTACACTTTTTTCGTACATTGTTCAACAGTTCAGACCACTTTTACTCGCTTCATTTCTTTTATTCATTACTCTATCATTACATACTATCTTTGGTGACAGGGTATATCTGCAAGTTTCAACTTTTAGGGCATTCAAAAATCTACCACTACCATCTAGTTCACAGTTGGAACTTTGTATTTACAGTTCACTTGAAACCGCGGGACTGCTACGGTCGCAGGTTCGAATCCTGCCTCGGGCATGGGTGTGTGTGATGTCCTTAGGATAGTTAGGTTTAAGTAGTTCTAAGTTCTAGGGGACTTATGACCTAAGATGTTGAGTCCCATAGTGCTCAGAGCCATTTGAACCATTTGAAGTTCACTTGAAAATCTATTTAGGAATGGACTGGTATTTACTCCTCGAATACCGGTTCTGTAAATTTATCCAACAGGATTTCGCGAGAATCTCTTTCCAAAGATTCCCCCGTTACCCACAACACATTCGTATGGGATGTGTCGACTTATTACTAACAAAGCGGTGTGTCAGAATTACTCCCATTTTTACTGTGACTTAACGCTGAACGATACTGTGCTGTTTCCCTTACATATACAAGTTGCTTCCCCAGAATAATACTACAAATCTGATTCCTCCGATCACCTTCCTTCTGATTTTATGTGATCGTCTCACTTATCGCTTCTTAGTGTCATCCACCACCTAGATGAACTATGCGTGCTGTAGGTTTAAAGCAGTTATATTGTGTTCTCAACCATATCGGCAACTAATAGTGGAAGTCATCCATTTATTCATAATCTTCGTATTATTTTAGTGCAGACCTGGTTACTTAAAATGCAAATTAGGTTTAGATTCTTTTCGCCCTTCTGAAAATACGTACTTTCTTACATTTCCTGTTTTGCGTATTAGACAGTTTTTAACGAAATACGAAGTTATTTTTAAGTATCACTCTGCATTTAGTCGATTATAGCACTAAAACAAGACACACGAAAAGACATCAGTAAAACAGCCATTTCTGAAACTTGTGATTCGTAATAGCTGCTACGGTATAGTTTCAAAGTCCACCACTAGGGAGCAGGAGTAGTATAGGAAGGATAGAGAGCCCATATAGAGGTGGTCTAAGGAAGGAAGGTAAAGTGCCAGGGGCAGCTGGGTCAGCAACTTGCACGAGTAGAGCAGCGCCAGTCCGAAGACAAGGTCTTAATGTAACCTCATGCACTGCCCACGCCTCTAGGGCAATTGCGGTTCTACGTTCAATGTCATCACATAACCTGATGCGTATCACCTGTTAAGATAAGCGCTGTCCAACCTCCTTCCATTGCCCATGCCTGTAGGCCAGTTGTACGACAAATATGACATGAAAACAATCACCCATGCACATTGTGTGGATTAGGGCAAAACTGGCCTAGGTCAATAGGAGGACTTAAAAATGGCAGTGAAACGAGTCCCCTCCCTTCTCTAGGCCAATTGTGTCTTGTCATTTGAGGTCCGTATATTATAGTGAAAGGATCACTACTGTCAACAGATTGGCCACCGCCTCTTGTCAGAATAAGCAGGTGCTGTTATGTTGTTCCCTCCACACACTCCTCTAGGCGAAGTGTGACAGGATGTTATCCTATTTAAAATGGTAGCCAATGTTACCATACCGAATGGTCAAAAAAGGTGATCTTCAAATCCCTTAATTACAACAGATAGAAGAATGTTGGATTTTTCTGTATGATCATCTCCCACTGCTGTTTACAATTTTGGGGTAATTTGGTGCGTTTTTGACTGATTTTTCCGCTTCCTAGATCGTCAACCAAACACACGGAAATACTAGGCTTTATATGTGTAACAATTTTCACAATGTACTACTATAACATATATACTGATATCCCACATTATTTAATGAGCACAAACAAAGACGCCCTTGTTCTACGAAGTCTACGTTTCACTGTAAAGAATTTGTTTATGCATTATTAGTGGGGTAAAAATGTCACTATCAGGCTGTTTTAGAGGAGTCTGATACTAAGATTACAGCAGACTTAAGTAAGAGCAGGGAATCAGTACGAACGTTTCTAAAGACAAAACCTCGTTAAAAATACACTAAACAATTTTGTGCAGTAGTGCTGCTACCATCACCACTAGGGCAGTATCTGAGTACAACAGACGCGTACTTTATTTGAAAAACTAAAAATGTGAGGTGACATACTGCCTGGATCTTTGATGTATATAAGAAGCTGTGAGAGCTCCAGTTAATCTGTATTATGAAATTTCCACGTTACGTTTTATATCTTTAGAGTATATACGAAACCAACAACCATAGTTTGACTTCATTCGGTATTACCAACTCCCAAGAAGGGACAAACGGGTATCATTGTTAGGTGAACAAGGAGCAAGATTGTGTAAAGATCAGTAGGTAGGCGTAAAGCTGTATTTAATATGGCTAAATTCAGAACTCAACCTCCACTACTGCCCATGCGTGTTTTAGTGCATGTAAGATTTGGATTTTGGCAGTTAGCATTGTGTTGGCAGAAGGTTTTTTGCGTTGACATGTGGAAGAAGAAGAATATCAAGTGATCATGCAGACACTGCAGATTATTTCTTGCCTGGTGTGAATATCCAATCACTGATAGCTGCTAAGGAAAAACGGTATGGTAAGCATTAAGAGAAGAGATATTCATGTACATTTCCACATAAAACGTGGAAAGTGCGGTTGAATGAGTAACTAAACTTTTTGCCTATAACCACATTCTATTCGCTTTCCACGTAGGACACTTCCCATCTGTGGAGCTGTGGAGAGAGAATACACATAAAGGCTATAGATATGTGTACAAGTTATTGCTCAGCTGGTAAGGTGGTAGACAAAGTAAAACAAATACATTCGTTGCAATAGCGCAATTGACGGTAAAAATAAAATGAATTTACACATAAAATTTGTTACCATCCCCACAATAGATATATTGTAATAAATATTGGGTCTACATTCATCTTCATGAAATTAGCAAGTAACACTACTGCTAAGAGTTTAATTTTAGTGAATTATTTCTATCCTCTCCCCCTCCCCCCCCCCCCCTCTCTCTCTCTCTCTCTCTCTCTCTCTCTCTCTCTCTCTCTCTCTCTCTCTGTGTCTGTGTGTGTGTGTCTGTGTGTGTCTGTGTGTGTGTGTGTGTGTGTGACTATATATGCAAAATACATAGTTTACCCTGCCATAAGAAGAGATTCTAAAAAGTCTGCTACTTACAGAGATCTACATGTGGTATTTGGATGGTGACTAACAGTAATGTAACGTCAGTTCGTGGAGTCTAGGGCAATTGTTTGCCTTTTCTCTGTGAAACATGAAGTCAGGATAAGAATAGTACTACTACTACATACGAAGCAAAATGTGCAACAGTGACAGGAAACTAAGTAATGTTTAATTAAAGTCGCAGAAATGATGCTTATTTGATTATTGCTCTAGAAAACTGTTAATCAGCCTTCCTTATATTATTGCCATCAAAAACTGCTGGCCTTGAGATATGAAGTGCTTTTATCTCAGACTGTCACAGCACAATTTCGCGATCGTTCGACAGTACACCTGTACATGGAGGGTACTTGATACCTCAAAACTCCACACATGACGTCGGCAGCCATAATATTAGAGTAACTTCAAGAAAGTAATCTATTAAGAAAGAAAAAAACGTGGAGCATTATGAGATGCTATACTAGGAAATGCTAAGGTTAGAAACGAGGAAGACTTGTAGGTGGAGGCGCTGTATAAGGACAATCAAATTGGGAAGCTGACAAGGATAGATAGTTATTCCCTGTGAGTACTGGCGATTGTTCGTGTTTGTGATGTCCCTGTTAATACATAGCTAACAAATGAATATCTAACTAGACTCATTTGGGACTGCTACTAGTACATTTTTTAGAATAGTCGACTTGAAAAAATTGTTACGGTACAGGAGAACTTTGCTAGCATTGATATTACGTTAAAGTGATTGAATGTTAATGACTCATTACTGGAAATAGCCTCGAAAATTAGACATATAATAAAAATATTAGAGCAATTTAAGATTATAGCCATTACGTTCTCCTCTGCTGAATGTTCCATGCACCTGTCAAGTCAGCCTTATCGCGGCTGGACGTAGGACTTACACTTTAGTTCAGTATGGATGCTGGCCAATCATTGCAAGAGTCATTCTCGTGTGAGGCACAGAGATGCTGGCCCCGTATACTGAACTGAGCAGTCGGGGCAGTGTCTCAGCACAGATCTATGTCTCTAGGCGAGCTGTAGTTCCTCTTGCCACATGCTATTAGTACACACGAGAGGCTGGGGTGGCGACAGTTTAGACACAGCAGACTATGTGTAGAGCAATTCGTGATAACAGACTTTATGAACATGATTTGGACTATTACATTGTATTTTAGGTGGTTTCAAATAAATTACGTCCCTATCCTATTCTGATACTGTCCCTAGTAGTGATAGTAGCAGCACAAGGACAGGAAATTTTTTCGAGTGCAATTTTTAAATATCTCTTACCTGCAGGAATATGATCTTTACAGTGAAACGAACTTAGTACGTAGCAAGAGCGTATTTGTTGACGTTTGAAAATTGTTTATAGGGGAATATCTGTGTATTTGTTACAATATTACAATATTGTAATCATTAAACACGTGTTGTTATCTTCAGCCCAGAGACTGGTTTGATGCAGCTCTCCATGCTACTGCGACCTTCATCCTTGTGAATCGGTTTAGTGTATCTCTTTGTCTCCCTCTACGATTTTTACCCTACACGCTGCCCTCCAATACTAAATTGGTATTCCTTGATGCTTCAGAATATGCCCTACCAACCGATCCCTTCTTCTAGTCAAGTTGTGCCACAAATTTCTCTCCTCTCCAATTCTATTCAATACCTCATTAATTACATTGTCTAACCATCTAATCTTCAGCATTCTTCTCTAGCACCACATTTCGAAAGCTATTTTCTTCTTGTCTTAACTATTTATCGTCCATGTTTCACTTCCATACATGGCTACACTCCACACAAATACTTCCAGAAAAGCTTTCCTTGCCATTGCCAGTCTACATTTTATATCCTCTCTACTTTGACCATCAGTTATTTTGCTCCCCAAATAGCAAAACTCATTACTACTTTCAGCGTCTCTTTTCCTAATCTAATTCCCGCAGCATCACCCGATTTAATTCGGCTACATTCCATTATCCTCGTTTTGCTGTTGTTTATGTTCATCTAATATACTCCTTTCAAGACACTGTCCATTCCGTTCAGCTGCTCTTCCAGGTCCTTTGCTGTCTCTGACAGAATTACAATGTCATACAGTAAAGCTGCATGCCCTCGGGAAAAATTACGGCTATAGTTTCCCCTTGCTTTCAGCTGTTCGCAGTACCAGCACAGCAAGGCCGTTTTGGTTAGTGTTGCAAGGCCAGATCAGTCAATCATCCATACTGTTGCCCCTGCAACTACTGAAAAGGCTGCTGCCCCTCTTCAGGAAAATCACGTTTGTCTGGCCTCTCAACAGATACCCCTCGGTCTAGTATTTACGTGGATTCTGGGCTGACCGTTCTCGAAAGTGGGACAAGGTCAAAAATATAAAAAATTATCACAAAACTTTAAATAGCAATGGCAAGTGATCTTACGTTTGAGTATTTACAGATAATGACGAATACTCTCCTGCCAAGTGTGCTGATCTAGAAGCTTTAAGGTGGCCACTTTGGATAATTGGTGGTATTAAGTATTTGCCATAGCTTTTAGGGTAAGTGAAGGGAAGGAATTTGTTTTCGCGCCGTTTTTATCTCATCCTACTGGCCTATTTTTTTTTTTTTTTTTTTTTTTTTTTTTTTTTTTTTTGTTGGGTTTAAGGGCGCTCAACTGCTGAGGTCATTAGCGCCCAGTCACTGTTGTTTGAGCACATGGAATCTGGTAAAACTCAAGGGGATGGAGGGGACACCAGAAGGACCCGACAAAGATGCAGACAAAATAAGTAAAAAGATTAAATGTCCTTGGACAAGCCAGTTAAAGTTATAAAACGCAGAATACGAGCAGCTGCTCGAGCGTCATCAGCTAAAACATCCGGTAAAGTAGATGGCAGGGACAGGACAACACGAAATTGACTAAAACGGGGACATGACAATAAAACATGGCGCACTGTTAATGCCTGACCACACGGGCACTGCGGGGCTGGGTCACCGGAGAGCAGGTAGCGGTGGCTAAACCGGCAATGCCCAATCCGCAACCTGGTCAGAAGGACCTCCTCGCGCCGAGATGGTCGGGAGGATGTTGTCCAAGCAGTTGGTAGCGGTTTTACTGCCCGGAGCTTGTTTCCTTGGAGGGATGACCAAGCATCCCACCACAACGACACAAGCCTCTTAGAGACATCCCCACGAACGTCGGATGACGGGACACAATGGGAGGCTGGCCGAGGCAGGAGGACTGCAGCCTTGGCTGCAGCATCCGCAGCCTCATTCCCAGGCACTCCCACATGTCCGGGAACCCACAGAAAGCTGACAGAACCACCATTATCAGCCAAAGAATGGAGGGACTGCTGTATCCGTTGTATCAAGGGATGGACCGGATAGGGAGCTCCAAGGCTCTGAAGAGCACTGAGTGAGTCAGAGCACAGTACATATGATGAATGGTGGTGGCGGCGGGCATACTGAACGGCCTGATGGAGAGCAAAAAGCTCGGCCGTAAAGCTGGAACACTGGTCGAGGAGCCTGTATTTAAATGTGGCGGCCCCGACGACAAAGGCACAGCCGACACCATCGTCAGTTTTGGAGCCATCGGTGTAAATAAAGGTGTGACCGGCAAGTCGAGCACGAAGTTCGGCAAACCGTGAGCAATACATTGCAGCCGGAGTACCATCCTTCGGGAGTGAGCTGAGGTCGAGATAAATATGAACCGGAGCCTGGAGCCAAGGTGGTGTCGGGCTCTCACCCTCTCTGAAGGTGGTAGGGAGGGCAAAATCCAATTGTCGAAGCAGGCGACGGAAGCGGACTCCGGGGGGCAGCAGGGCAGACACATACAACCCGTACTGACGGTAGAGAGAATCGGCGAAGAAGGACTTGTAAGTGGGGTGGTCGGGCATAGACGACAGCCGGCAGGCATACCGACACAGCAGTACGTCGCGCCGGTAGGTCAACGGTAACTCGGCAGCTTCAGCATAAAGACTCTCGACAGGACTAGTATAGAAGGCTCCGGTCGCAAGACGTATCCCCTGATGGTGGATGGAGTTGAGCCGGCGTAAGAGGGACGGCCGAGCGGACGAGTAGACGAAGCTCCCATAATCCAGCTTCGATCGGACTATGGACCGATACAAACGAAGCAGGACAGTGCGATCCGCTCCCCAAGATGAACCGCTAAGAACTCTGAGGACATTAAGGGAACGTGTACAACGGGCCGCCAAATAAGAGACGTGTGGAGACCAACACAGTTTCCTGTCCAACGTGAGCCCTAGAAACTTAGTTGTGTCCACGAATCGGAGAACAACGGGACCGAGATGTAAGGATGGCGGAAGGAACGCTTTATATCGCCAAAAGTTGATACAAACCGTCTTTTCTTCAGAGAACCGGAAGCCATTTGCCACGCTCCATGAGTAGAGGCTGTCTAGACAACGCTGAAGGCAGCGCTCCAGGAGGCATGTTCTCTGGGCACTGCAGTAGATCGCGAAGTCATCGACAAAGAGAGAGCCTGAGACATTAGGTGGAATGCAATCCATAATGGGATTGATCGCGATGGCAAAAAGGGCTACGCTCAAGACGGAGCCCTGAGGCACTCCGTTCTCCTGGAGGAAGACGTCGGACAATACGGAGCCCACACGTACCCTAAACTTTCGTTCCGTTAAAAAGGAATCAATAAAAAGGGGCAGGCGACCGCGTAGGCCCCACCTGTGCATAGTGCGGAGGATACCTCCTCTCCAACAGGTGTCATAAGCCTTCTCCAAGTCGAAGAACACGGCTACTGTTTGGCGCCTTCGCAAAAAGTTGTTCATGATGAATGTCGACAAGGTCACGAGGTGGTCAACAGCGGAGCGGCGGCGACGAAAGCCACATTGGACATTAGTAAGGAGCCGTCGAGATTCAAGAATCCAGACTAACCGAGCATTAACCATGCGCTCCATCACCTTACAGACACAGCTTGTAAGAGAAATGGGGCGGTAACTAGAAGGAAGGTGTCTATCCTTCCCGGGTTTGGGTATAGGAACAACAACGGCGTCACGCCAACGCATGGGGACTTGACCTTCGGTCCAGACGCGATTGTAGGTACGGAGAAGGAAGCTTTTGCCCGCCGGAGAAAGGTGTGCCAGCATCTGAACGTGAATGGCATCCGGCCCCGGAGCAGAGGACCGGGACAGTGCAAGCGCACGTTCGAGTTCCCGCATAGTAAAGGGGGCATTATAGGTTTCCAGATTCAGCGAGTGGAAGGAAGGTCGCCGAGCCTCTTCTGCCTCTTTCCTGGGAAGGAAGGCAGGATGGTAATGGGCGGAGCTTGAAACCTCCTCGAAAAAGCGGCCAAAGGCGTTGGCGACAGCCACCGGATCAACAAGGACCGCATTACCTGAGGTCAGGCCAGGTACCGAGGAGTGGGCCTTAATGCCCGACAGCCGGCGCAGGCTACCCCAAACGACGGAAGAAGGAGTAAAATTGTTAAAGGAGCCGGTGAAAGAGGCCCAACAAGCTTTTTTGCTGTCTTTGATGACTCTACGGCATTGCGCTCGGAGTCGTTTGTATTCAATACAATTCGCCAACGTAGGATGGCGGCGAAAGGTGCGTAAAGCACGTCGTCGAGCACGGATAGCGTCCCTACAAGCCTCGTTCCACCAGGGGATGGAAACGCGACGTGAAGAAGTAGTACGAGGAATGGAACGTTCGGCAGCATGGATGATAACAGCCGAGAGGTATTCGACCTGACTGTCACAACTGGGAAAATCGTGGTCCGGAAAGGTTGCCAGGGATGAGTAAAGTCCCCAGTCAGCTTTCAGTATGTTCCAGCTCGAAGGACGTGGGGATGGGGTGTGGTGCAGGAGACGAACGACACAGGGGAAGTGGTCGCTCGAATAGGTGTCAGAAAGGACATACCACTCGAACCGACGGGCAAGAGTGGTAGAACATATTGAGAGGTCCAAGTGGGAGAAGGTATGAGTGGAGTCCGAGAGGAAAGTCGGGGCGCCGGTATTGAGGCAGACAAGATTGAGATGGTTGAAGACATCTGCCAAGAGTGAGCCTCTTGGACAGGATGCAGGAGAGCCCCAAAGGGGATGATGGGCATTGAAGTCGCCAAACAATAAAAACGGCGGGGGAAGCTGAACGATCAGGTGCATCATGTCAGCCCGACTAACGGCAGACGACGGTGGAGTGTAGATGGTACAAACTGAAAAAGTAAAAGCAGAAAGAGTAATGCGGACAGCTATTGCTTGGAGTGGGGTGGTCAATGGGATGGGATGGTAATAGACGTCGTCCCGAATGAGCAACATGACCCCACCATGAGCTGGGACACCGTCCACAGGGGTAAGGTCATACCGCTCCGAGGTATAGTGGGTAAAGGCAATACGGTCAGTCGGGCGCAACTTGGTTTCCTGGAGTCCAAGGACGAGCGGACAGTGCAGGCGGAGGAGCAGTTGTAATTCCTCCCGATGAGATCGAATACCTCTTATGTTCCAATGAAACAACGCCATCGCTAGTCAAAAAGTTGTGGGAACGAGACGGGGGAAGAGCTGGTCACCTCGACGGCCGCGGAGGGCCAGGTTGCGAGGGAACAACGCTACAACCGACGGGAGGCGGATCCGGTTCCATCGACTGGTCGCCAGCTGCGGCCGCTGTCCCTGGTTGTGTAGGAGGGGCAGCATCATTTGCCGACAAAAGGCCAGCTGAGCGCCTGGCAGCAGAGCGTCCCGGCGAAACTGAGGACGGCCGGGAGCGGCGACTCACGGATGGAGCGTCAGTCGAAACGCGCCGGGGAGGAGAGGGGGATAAAGATTTCTTCTTGGAGGCCTTCTTGGAAGGCCGAGGAGGCACAGGGACGGTGGGCTGGACCCGAAGAAGGTCCTCACGTGCGGGGTCCGTTGTGGAACGCCGGACCTCGGAAGCCGGGGTCCGGAACGTTTCCCCGATGGACACCTGAGAAGAGGATCGCTTCTCAGGTGGCGTGTGGGGGGAAGGAGGAGGAAGGATGGCCCCTGGGGCAGAGGGGGTGGGGGCCACGGGGGAGGAGGATTTGGAAGGGAGGGATTTGGGAGGCGGAGGCAGAGCCCCCTGATGGGCGGAGGAGGCGGAGGGGGGATAGGAGAGGGGTGAGGATACCGCGGAAGGAGTGGACACAACTGAGGCAAATGAAGTGGTCAATGGCACGGGATGGAGGCGGTCGTACTTCTTCCTGGCCTCAGAATAAGACAGCCGATCCAAAGTTTTGATTTCTTGTATCTTCTTCTCCTTCTGATATGCGGGGCAGTCTGAGGATCTAGGCGAGTGGACGCCAGGACAATTAACGCACCGAGGTGGTGGGGTGCATGTATGTTCCTCACGAAGAGGACGGCCACAATCGCCACAGAGGGGCTCAGCCTCACACCGTGACGACATGTGCCCAAAGCGCAAACACCGAAAACAGCGCATAGGAGGCGGAACGTAGGGTCGCACGTCACACCGGTAGCACATTACCTTTACCTTCTCTGGGAGAACGTCCCCCTCGAAGGCGAGGATAAAGGCCCCAGTGTCGATGCGACGGTCTTTGGGGCCGCGCTGGACTCGCCGGACGAAATGCACGCCTCGGCGCTCCAGGTTGGCCCTGAGCTCCTCATCAGATTGTAGCAGGAGGTCACGATGAAAAATAACCCCCTGCGTCCTATTGAGTGCCAGATGTGGGACAATGGAGACTGGGATGTCCCCTAGGCGGTCGCACGCCTGGAGCGCCGCCGACTGTGTGGCGGACGTGGTCTTGATAAGTACGGACCCTGAACGCATCTTGCTGAGAGCCTCGATTTCCCCGAAGATGTCCTCAATGTGCTGAACAAAGAACATGGGCTTGGAGGTGGCGAATGTCCCCCCATCGGTCCGAGAACAGACTAAATAGCGGGGGAAGTACTTCGCTCCAAGCCGGCGGGCCTGTCCCTCCTCCCATGGAGTGGCCAAGGGGGAAGGGGCAGGAGAACCAGAACCAGAAACGGTACTTTTTCTTTTAAAAGACTCGGCCGCAGAGCGACCCGATACGTGGTGACGTTTCATCTGCGAAACGTCCGCCCCGATACCACCCACTCCGACCAGGGGCTCTCCCCACGGGCGCCACCCAGCCGCAGCAAGGGCCACCTGGCAGGATGACCATTGCCGGGAGTCCTGATGCCCCAAGGAGACGGGCATCTACTCCTTGGCCGACGTGGGGAGGGTGCAGCTCAGGTATCGGCAGTACGATCCCTGTGTTGTCAGGGGGCTACAACCTAGAGGGTACATGACGACCCCACCACAACGGGCTGGCTACCGTGCTGGATTTCTGGTGCCATGGAAAGTCCATCATGATCGCTGGTGCAGATGGAGACGCACTATGGGCGTAACTGGGACAACCCAAAAGGCGTTTAGGCCCAATTTGAACAATAGTGGGTATGGTTACAACGCCGGTGCAATGCTGAGTGCCAAGGTCTGAGTGCACTTAGGACCAGTGGTACACCACGTAAGGTGTCCTTCCCCAAAAGGCTCGTACTTCTGTAGAAATTTAGAAAAATGGAGGTCAAACCCCAAGGGGGACCATCACATGGAAGGCCGAAACGGTTGAACTCCTTTTAGTCGCCTCGTACGACAGGCAGGAATACCTCGGGCCTATTCTTACCCCGGACCCGCAGGGGGGCTACTGGCCTAGATCAATGGAAGGATGATCAACTCTGTCTTCGTATGTTCAGTGTGATGGATGACTATTTTCACACCATTAGTTAGGTCGTAGAACTGGCCTACATACATGAATGGCACAAAGGGCATCCTTACCTTGACTCGTTATAGGTATTAGCTTGTATCGTGACGTCGAATTCACCACATACGATTGCCTTAGATGTATCGATGGGTTGCATTGTGATCTTGTCTTTGAACTGTCTGTTCCACTATTAGTGCAGATTGTCTATTCAGCTGGCCCTGGCCCAATACTCACCTTCCTATATCCTCTAGCGTCCGTAGGTATGGGAGATGCCTATAGTCTAAAATATATTTTTATTCTTTTTTTCGACCGCTTTAGCGAGAGCTCCTGCCGGTATCACAGGGTATACATTCAGCTCATGCTGTTCGTCATTTGTTTAAACTTCTTCACGCCATCAACAGGTGGCAGCAGCAGTGGCAGCAGCAGTAGCAGCATCAGGAAAGTGAGTGTTACAATGGCATGCAGCATGTCGGGAATTAAAAAAGGTAAGTATTCTTATCTTTTGCAATTTCACACATTTAGAAGGATACTTTTATTCGCAAATGGTTTCATTTAACCTGTAAATAAATATCACTACCAAGAAACTACTCTTCATGAACAAAATGTTCTCCTTAATTGCAGGTATCATCCCTGATACCTCGGGACTATTACTATAGATCTCCTGCCATTGTTTACTTGCTTATGGTGGCGCGTGTGTTTGTATCTTCATTTTTTGCTAAATGTTGTTCTCTTTGCTGTCGTTATCCTGTATTAAATTGTGTGTTTCTCTTACATGTAAATATATTGGGTATTTATTGTGTTACTTTAATGAAAATAATGAACCCAGTAATCCCAATTTTCCTTGCTGTAGACCTAACTGATGAACTTTTGGCAGTCGAAGATCCAAATATTTCTCACTTTGATTTGTCTGAAGATGAGCGTGATATAGCTGTCAGATCACTAACTCCAGCAGCTGATGAGTCATCATCCGAATCAGATAACAATGGAGTACCTTTGAGTGAGATTCAACAGAGGTGCAAAATGGAGAGACATGACAGAGTAATTAGTTGCTAGATACAAATTTTTATGTCATATTTAACGTATAGTTTGAAAAGACTACGTTATTTTACTTTAATTTCTAGGTTTAATCCTGAAGTACCAGAATTTGCATCACCTGAAATTCCAACTGTGAAGTCACCATTTGAATATTTCACGCAATATATTGACCAAAGATTATTTGATGATATGGCTTATTAAATAAATTTACGTCATATTACACTAACAGTAGAGTCAATGAACGGTACTGGAGCAGAATTAAAGTTTTGAGTGGTTAGTACGCTGATTGCATTACTGGGGTTCCCTAGATTGAGAATGTCTTGGGAAAGGAGAACACATCCATTGATTGCAGATACAATTATCAGGGACATGTTTTACCTGGTAAGAAATAATCTCAAACTAGTTAATGATAATGCTGTATCAGAGGAAATCAAACAAATTGGCAGTTATTGGAAGATACGACGACTCCTTGACCGACTAAGAAACGCATTTCGAAATCATACCCGACCAATTCATGCACGTATAGATGAGCAGATGATACAGTTTACAGGTCAAGTAAGAAAGAGACAGTATGTAAGGGTTAAACCTCACCCAGTTGGCTTTAAGAACGCTGTGCTATCTACATCTAACGGTATACTACTTTTTGATATACCAAGAAAGGGTAAAGATATCGTGTTTGGAAAAATTCTAGTATCTGACAACCTTGATATTGGAGGGAAAATACCCAATGACAAGCAGAACTGACAAATGGACAGTACACGTGATCCACAACTTCATAGATTTTGCTGTTGCAGCAGTTTGGCTAGAATATAGCCAAACAACGCAAAGTAATAAATTTATGAGAACGGACATCATGCAATATTAAGCTTTCAAGCTTGCTGTTTGCACAAAGTCTTATTTTCTACAGTTTGTCAGCAAGAGCAAAGATCAGACTCAATCGATGATTATGATGAGGGTGGTGGTGATGAAGGTCTACCAGCAAAACGTGCAAGAGTACCAAAAACTTTACCATCTCTGCCATTCATTCAGGGTATCAAATGCTAAGCACATGCCTCAGATGAACAACATAGGAAAATAGATCAAAATGCTGATTAGAGGGTTGTAGAGGTCTAAAGTTTGTACGATGTAGCACATGTCAAATGTTCCTGTGCTTTACGTCTGAAAGAAATTGTTTTTTTTTTCACAAGAATTGAATTTGAACCTATGTTACGTTTTTCAGACAAAAATAGGATTCACAGAATCCTAGAGCTAGAGCACTTGCCCGCGAAAGGCAAAGGTCCCGAGTTCGAGTCTCGGTCCGGCACCCAGCTTTAATCTGCCAGGAAGTTTCAAAAATAGGATTATTTTATATGTTAAAAATTTTGTTTTAACGCTCATATGTATTTCTTTGTATTAACTTAGGCCGCGGGTATCACATATGATTCATTAATCATTTTACTCATTGCTTAGTGTCTTGACCTCATTTCCTCATTCATCCTTACGCAGTTGAAACTTCATACAGATGTCTCCATCCACAGCGATCTTCGATCTATGATACCAACTGAGAAAACCTTAAAAGTATGGAAAAATGAAAATAAAATTTTTCCTCCTTATTTTTGTCTTATTTGTGTCCTTATCAATTGTGAATATCAGCTTCAATAAAATCAAACCTTGGAACAACAAATGGCTCTGAGCACTATGGGGCTCAACTGCTGTGGTCGTAAGTCCCCTAGAACTTAGAACTACTTAAACCTAACTAACCTAAGGACATCACACACATCCATGCCCGAGGCAGGATTCGAACCTGCGACCGTAGCGGTTGTGCGGTTCCAGGCTGTAGCGCCTTTAACCGCTCGGCCACTCCAGCCGGCCCTTGGAACAACAATCAGGACTCTAGAGGATACAGCAGGCAGGCCTGTCAGCACATTTAGACAAATGCAGGATGTCATTTATTGAACTATATGAAATGCAATCGTCATAACTTCTCAACAGTTTACGCCAGGACGTTAAAACTGCACGATTGTACATGGGGCATGATGGGATTTAGGATGGTCTGGTTTAGAGACGAAGCCCACTTTCATTTGGATGGGTTCGTCAATAAGCAAAATTGGCTCATTTGGGGGACTGACAATCCGCATTTCGCGATTGGGAGGTCTCTTTACCTTTAACGGGTGCCTGTGTGGTGTGCAATGTCCAGTCACGGAATAATCTGTGCGATATTTCTTGATGGCACGGCGACTACCGAACGGTACGTGAAGGTTTTACAAGATGATTTCGTCCCCATTACCCAAAGTGATCCTGATTTCGACAAGATGTGGATCGTGCAAGACTGAGCTTGACCCCATCAAAGCAGTAGAGTGTTTGATGTCCTGGAGGAGCACTTTGGGCACCGCAGTCTGGCTCTGGGGTACCCAGAGGCCACTGGCATGGGCCTAGATTGGCCGCCGTATGCTCCGGATCTGAACACAAGTGACTTCTTTTTGTGGGATTGTATTCAACACAAGATTTACAGCAATAATTCCGAAACCTTTACTGAGCTGAAAACAGTCATTCATTCAGGAGGTCGGTCATCGACAGCATCGATGTTCCGACACGTCAGCGGGTCATGCAGAATTTCGCTATTCGTCTGAGCCGCATCATCGCCAATGATGGCAGGCATATCGGACATATAACACCTTAGATCCGAATATCTGTAGTGACACGTATACGTTGAATAAAGTGTGCATGCCGTAGTTTCTAATAATTTTTTCATATAGTTCAATAATTGTCACCCTGAATCAGCTCTATACTGCCACATCGAATTAGATCTCGCCTGCAGATAAGCAAAGTGATTTGCCGTCTTTTCGCCTTTCCAGCAAAAGCAGCGCCGACGTCAATTTCATGCACGTATTGATGGTTCCACGTCACAAACAGTGCCCTCATTGAGCCCCTGTAGGGCGTGCTAAAACCTTCGAGAGATTCTCTATCCACTGAAGTGGATATTTTCCGTATGTATTCTGAAACCCTGGAGTTACTGATATATCCCCACACATGCTGCCCCCTCGTTACATCGAAGAATTTATAATTTTCATTGTGCTATACCTGGTATCGGCTGCTAAAAAATCTAAAAACTCACCTGAGGCCTCATTGTAGTAAACAGTGATTCGCTCCAGCTGCAGGTCGGAGTTACCGACGTAGACACCATTGGAGTCTATGCCATGCTCTTCAGATATCGTTTCCCAGAACTGAAATACGGGCAAAACACGTCACACTGTAAAAATTGTCATAAGTAACTGTGATTTTACCGCATTTACACTTACTTTCACATCTATGTATATAATTTGCGGGCCATGGAGTGGTACGTGGCGGAGAACAGAGACTAGAGACTGTGTTCGTCATTTGGCCCTTGTTTGCACCTGTAGAGGAACTGTCGATACAGGCCCATACAGTAATTTAACTCAATTACGTTGCCAATGAAGAGAGGAAGCACAGTTATTTCGATAGCTGCATCGCGATGTCATACACGTGGAAAGTTGCTAGTACATTTGTCAGTCAATTCCCCCACCAAATTAGACTGAAATAATAATTAGTTTCCATCATTGCATCAGTGTCTAAACTTTCATCGGCGCGCCTTCTGCTGAGCAGAAATTTCTCACGAGACACGTAAGAGCACCTCTACACCTACAGAGGTACTCATTAAGTCTCTAGACGTTGTGTGGTAGAGGGTATATCGAGTATCACTATTTTCTACCCTCCTCCCACTCTGTTCTGTTCTCAGATGGCGAACGTCAAGAAAGATCTGTAGCAAAATCATTACGATTGAATGAAAAGGAACAGGCTGGAGGGTAGAAGAGCAAAATAAAAGACACGTGAATAAAAGATCGTTTAGGAAAGTATGTCACAGTGTCTTTTAACTTAGAGGGGAGAGAGAAAATGGGAACGGAAAGGATATTTTCAGAACGAAGAATCAGTAACCAAATGGGGATTTAAAAGAACTATTTCATAGGTACCGGTAGGATTGATAGAGGATAGTAAGGAAAAAAGTGAGACGTGAGGCAGACATTACAAGAAAATATAATTTCAACGAAAATATTTTTTTATTAATCTTCGGAGGATGGAGTGACAGGCAAGTGAGACGAGAGTGTAAGAGAAAGAGGTGGGAGTGGAAATTAAAGGTGAGTAAATATTAGAAGATATCTTTTGCATTGTTTTTGGAGGATAGTCATAGATGTCTACTTCATCCCAGGCTTCAAGAATGCAGTCTCAATGGGCATTAGCTGTAGCCAATTGGTATCTTAGTTATCTGACAGTGATTAAGATACCTCAGCACACAGTTTTTCCATGCGATTCGAATCGGCAGCTAGTGTCGTTGAGAGTCCATAACGTTAATGCCCATGTTGGACAGCTGTTGCCGAACGAATGTGGTTTATGCAAAAAGACAATGATGATCTCGTAATGTGAATTCTCGTTCACTGTTTAGTATTTCCATTGAAGACAGTATCAATTACGTCAATATATTTTTCTACAGTTCCCTCAATTCTGAATCACTCTTAGCACCTTCCCAGAAACCCATCCCTAGCTTGAGACAGATAGCCACCAACTCCTTGTCGTTCCTACGTATTCTTCACGATGTCTAGTCCGTAGCGGTCTGTAAACTATTCTTCGATCGTCGTAGCTGCTGGAAAACACCTTCTGATCAATGAGAATTACGTTTCCCGAAGCCGCATTCAGACGGAGCTCCGCGAATGAAAGCCGGTATAAAGCATTTTCCTGACTGATTCCTATTTTACAGCGTATCTTCGTGCGTGCACACTGACAACCCAAGACTCGGGTTTCAGGAAATGGTCTAGAAACCAAGTACTTTGAACCGATCCCACATAAAACTAACTTATGGATCTAATCAGCAAATGCCTTTACAAACAATGCTACTATAACCAAAGTCTCGGAGTCATGTCACGCATAATATCCTCAGTCGAGATGATACACTTTCCCTTTGACGGTACAATGTTGTCGTCGATGGTTGTGTGTTTAAGGGGCTAAACAACGGGGCCACCCGTCCCTCCTCACTACGAGAGAAACATTTCATAGGTAAGAATCGAAAACAATGGTGACTAGGCTGCTAAAACTAAATAAGCAAGTCAAAGTTTAAAACGTCATGACAGTAGTTGTACCAAAACAGGTAAAAGAAAAGAGAAAAACCACTTAGCATCTTGCACAAGGGGGGCTAAGAGCACAAAAAGGTGAGGGGGGAGAAAGGAATCGGTTGGTTGGTTGGTTGGTTGTTTGAGGTTTAAGGGATCAAACAGCAAGGTCATCAGTCCCTTGTTTCAAATGTGGTCCATTCCGCCAATGTGACATCTCAGGAAAGTCAGAACAATAAAAGGGAAAAGGCTAAAATCGTAAAGGGGCAGTCATGTTGTCAATGGCAAAAACAAAACGAGGGAAGTCAGCAAGAGAACGAACCCTACGCTATGCTGAAGCATCATAGGCAAGACCACCTGTGACGTAAAAGGTACAACCGCTGGAATGTAGAAGTACGTATGGGAAAAGGAGACTAACCAATCCTTAAAAAAGGTAAAACCAGAGTAAAAGGGGAAGAAAAGAGGATTTCGGTCAGGGAGGTGAATCGGGAATCTCCGAACACTGCTTACAGTGGGAGACACCCAAACACTCACCGCCCTGCCCCAATACCAGAGAGATTAAAAACCTTAAAACTGAGAATAAAAACCACTTTCCCGAAGGAAACCGAGAACCAGAGAGACCATCCAGGAATCGTCAGCCAACATCAAAGGTAAAGTGTGGGGGAGTCTGGACTTAGCACGCAGAGCCAAAGAAGGGGGCATTCAACCAAAATGTGGGCTACTGACTGAAAGGGTCCACAACCACAAAGTGTGGGTGGCTCATCATGCAAAAGAAAACTATGGGTCAGCCTGGTATGGCCAATGCGGAGACGACACAGTGTGGTCGAGTCCTTTCGGGAGAGGCGAAAGGAAGAACGCCACGGGCCTGGTGTCACCTAAATCGCACGAAGTTTATTAGACAGGGGAGTAGCCTCCCAAGAATTGGCCCATGACTGTGCGAAGTGGGATTTGAGGTGAAGCCGTAAATCCGCTGCATGAGAGGTTACAGAAAACGGGGGCAAGTGACTGCTCCCCCAGCCAAACGATCAGCGAGCTCATTACCTGGGATACCCATATGGCCAGGGACCCAAAGGAAGTGAATGGAACAAGCAGCACGGTGAATATCAGCGAGATGGTCATGGATGGCAGAGACCAAGGGATGGCGCGAAACACACCGGTCAATAGCAAGAAGGCCACTCATCGAGTCCGTACGTAACAAAACGCGGTTGTGTTGGGACTGTTTAATGAAGGTAAAGGCCTGGGAAATTGTCATCAATTCCGCAGTAAACAACCCACATGTAGGTGGCAGCAGATGATTTTCCGTTCCGTCAGAGGACGTGAAGGCATACCTCACATGATCAGCAGATTTAGAGCCATCAGTGTAAGAAACAACAGCATCCCGAAACTCCCATAAAATTTGGCGGAAAAAGAAACGGAAAAACACCGGGGGAATGGAATCTTTTGGACCTCGGCGGAGATCCATCCAAATTCGAGGCCGAGGAACTAACCAAGGGGAGGGGTGGAGGGGAGGGAGCGAGGAAGGCAGGACAAAGAAGGAAGCTGAAAATCACGGCATTGAGACGCAAGGCGGAGCCCAACCGGTAAACACGCCCGAGGGCGGGAGTCGGGTGGGCGACGTCCATGGTCTGGGAACAGGATAGAATAGGAAGGATGAGTGGGAGAGGAACGGATAGCGAGTGCATAAGACACCAGAAGCTGGGACCGCCGAACAGAAAGGGGGGGGGGGTCCCAGCTTCAACCAGGAGACTATCAACAGGGCTAGTAGGGAAGGCACCGATGGCCAAACAGGTACCACGATGGTGGACTGGATCCAGCACATGCAGTGTGGAAGGAGCAGCTGAACCATAAACTTGACAACCATAGTCCAAGCGAGACAGAACTAGAGCACAATAAAGTCAGAGAAGGAGGGAACGGTCCACACCCCAAGAGGAGTGGGCAAGGAAGCGAAGGACATTGAGTTTACGAAAACATCCTACCTTCAGATGTCTGATATGGTGGGACCACAGGCAATCGTTTGTCATTGGATAGAGCTCTGTATCAGAGTGGATCGTAGTACAGCGACAGAAGTGGACCACCCGCGATTTTAAAGGAGAGAATTGAAACCCATGTGAGAGGGTCCATGGAGAGGCACGCCGTATAGCTCACTGGAGCTGCCGCTCTGCAGATGCCATCGAAGAGGAACTAACCCAGCTGCAGAAATCATCCACATACAGGGCAGGGGCGACCAAAGGACCGACAGAAGCCACAAGTCCATCGATAACAATGAGGAAAAGGACACTCAAGACAGATCCCTGTGGGATGCCCGTCTCCTGGGTCCGTGGAGAACTAAAAACAGTACCAACTCGAACACTGAATGACCGATGGATCAGGAACTGGCGGATAAAAATCGGGAGTGGTCCCCGAAGACCCCACTGATGAAGGGTAAGTAAGATGTGATGGCGCCAGGCCATGTCATGGGCCTCGCGAAGGTCAAAAAACACTGCAACCAAATGGCAGCGCTGGGAAAAAGCCTGCCGAACTGCGGATTCCAAGCGAAGGAAATGATCGATTGGAGACTGTCCCTCTTGAAAGCCACACTGGTAAGGGGACAATAGATCCCGATATTTGAGGACCTAATTGAGCCAACGGGCTACTATCCGTTCAAGTAACTTACAAACAACACTGGTCAAACTAATTGGCCGATAGCTGTCAACAGATAGGGGGTTCTTACCAGGCTTAAGGACAGGAACCACAATGCTATCCCTCCACTCAGAAGGGAAGTCACCCTAGAGCCAGATACGGTTAAACACCCGAAGAAGATGTTGCCGTTGTGGAGCACTGAGATGTTGAAACAGTTGGTTATGAATGAAATCTGGGCCAGGGGCCGTATCATGAGAAGAAGATTGAGCAGAAAGAAACTCCCATTCAGTAAAAGGTTCGTTGTAAGATTCTGACTCACAAGGGGTAAGACATAAGGTGGAAGCTTCAGCCCGCTGTTTCTGGTGAAGGAAAGCAGCTGGATAGGAGGCTGATGCTCAGGCCACTGCAAAATGGGTCGCAAGATGTTCTGCAAGAACTAATGGGTCCGTACAAAGGCCATCTGGGAGGTGAAGGCCTGGGAGGGTGGACTACCGATGGCAACCTTGGAGAGAGAGCGAAGTGTAGCCCATACCCATGACAGAGGGACAGTAGAACCAAGGGAAGAAACGAATCGTTCCCAACATATCCACTTGCTATGATTAAATAACGGACTATAGCGTGGAGGCGTTTAAAGGTAGTAAGGCTGGCTATGGATGGGTGCCTCTTGAAGTGTTGCAAAGCTCGACGGCGATCACTGATGGCAATGGCAATGGCAATGGCCGTACTCCACCATGGGACTTGCCGGCGACGAGAAGGTCCAGATGAGCGCGGAACAGCAAGGTTAGCAGCGCGAACAATCTCATCAGACACGTCACGTAGGAAGTCATCAATACAACCCGACGAAGAGGGAGAAAAAACGACCTGTGCAGTATATAGAGGCCAATCGGCGCGTTGGAAAGACCAACGAGGTAATCCGTCCATCGGGGAGCGGGAAGGGAGCGAGATAATCAACGGGAAATGGTCGCTATCACAAAGGTCTTCGTGTGGCGACCAGTGTAATGAAGGGAGGAGAGAGGGAGAAGAAAGAAAGAAATGGCAGAAAAGGTACCATGACCGGCACTGAAATGAGTAGGGGAGCCATCATTAAGAAGGCATAAGTCGTGGTCTGCAATAAACTGGTCTATAAAAAGACCTCGTCTAGATGAAAAGGCACTGCCCCACAAGGGATGATGAGCATGAAAATCCCCCAAGGAGGAGTAAGGGAGGAGGAAGTTGCTGAAGAAGGGCAGTTAAGGCAGCAGGTTTAAGAGTCCTGTCAGGAGGGAGGTAAAGATTGCAAACTGTGACAGCAGAGCCTAGGTGGACCCTAACAGCAACCACTTCCAATGTAGTTTGAAGAGGAATCCACGTGCTAGCAATGTCTGTACGGACCAACGTGCAAACTCCTCCAGAAGCCCACAGAGGTCCGACCCGATTTCGACAGAAAACACGGAACCCACGGAGGGTCTGTGAGTGAGAATCAGTAAAATGAGATTCCTGGAGAACCACCCAAGCTGCACAGTAAGACAAAGGAAGGGATTTCAATTCCGGAAGGTGACGATAGTATCCATTACAATTCCATTGGAGAACTACAGAACGATGATTTAAATGGGGGCTGAACACGCTAAAGCCAGTCATACCGCCGGGTCCCCACCCGTCACCGACAAGGAGGGGGCGACATCCATGAACGACAGGTCAGAATTCGGTTGTAAAGTCGGGGAAGGGACCTCTGGTGACACCAGAGGCTCTTTGTCCCGGGACTTATGTTTATTCTTCTTTTGAGGCTGAGATCGAGGAGGGCTATGTGGCATAAAGGAGCCAGCTGCAGCAAG
Source organism: Schistocerca cancellata (assembly GCF_023864275.1). Lineage (NCBI taxonomy): Eukaryota > Metazoa > Arthropoda > Insecta > Orthoptera > Acrididae > Schistocerca > Schistocerca cancellata. Next base: position 267,528,262 of record NC_064629.1, read on the forward strand.
ATCAAGAACAGGAAGAGACCGGGCGACCTGGGGGCCGACAGACCGCGGCTCTCGCGGTCGTCGCGTGGCAGCAGACCTTTGGCCTGGAAGGTGCTGGGAAGGGGCATACGGGAGAGGCGCCTTTGACCGGCAGACACCAAAGGAGTGGGACACTTCTCCGGCTGGGGAGGGGGAGCAGCGCCCATAGGAGAAGGTGTGGGAGCCGCAGGAGAGGGAGGGAGGGAGGAGAGGGTTCCGGGATGGGGATAAGGAAGGGGGAGGAAGGGGTGAAGATGTAACCAAGGCGTAACTAGATGTCATGGACACAGACGTGTAGATCTCTTACGGGGCCTCTGTGTAGGTTAAACGATCGAGGGAATTATACTCCTGTATCTTCTTTTCCTTCTTATATACTGGGCAATCTGGTGAACGTGGAGAATGACTACAATGACAATTTACACACACAAGAGGGGGAACACAGGGACTCCCCTCATGGAGTGGACGTCCACAGGTCCACAGTCACCACAGAGGGGCCTGTGAACATCGGGAAGATGTGTCCAAAATGCAAGCACTTAAAACAGCTCATGGGAGGTGGGATTTACGGCTCCACATCACATCGATAAACCATAATCTTAACTTTCTCAGGGAGGGTATCCCCTTCAAAGGCCAGGATAAAGGCACCAGCATCAATGCGATTGTCTTTAGTACCCTTCTGAACACGCCGAACAAAGTGAACACCCCGCCGTCCGAGATTTTCCCGAAGTTCATCAGTTTGAAGGATGAGGTCCCTATGAAAAATCGCACCTTGTACCATATTTAGAGACTGGTGGGGGTGGGGGGGTAATAGACACAGGAATTGTGCCAAGAAGGGTACAGGCACGAAGGGCCGCAGATTGGGCAGCTGAAGCAGTTTTGATCAGCCACGAACCCGGTCGCATCTTGCTCAGGGAGTCCACTTCGCCAAACTTGTCTTCAATGCGTTCCACAAAGAATAAAGGTTTGGTATTGGTGAAAGTATCTCCATCAGTCCTGGTGCAAACTAGATAACGTGGGAAAGGTTTCGCCCCTAGCCGACGGGCCTGACCCTCTTCCCAGGGGGTAGTCATGGAAGGGAAGGCCCAAAGGGCAAGAGAAGCAGCACTTGAAGAATCAGTTCCACGCAGAGAGACGACCGCAGAAGAACGGCCAGAGTTCTGGACCCGTATGCTTTTCATTCGCATAGTGTCCCGCCCTGATACAACCCACTCCGATCAGGGGCTCTCCTCACGGGCGCCACCCAGCCACAGCAGTCTGGCACAGCGGCCATTGCCGGGAGTTCCGATGCTCCAGGATGACGAGCAACTACTCCAAGGCATGCATGAGGAGGTCACAGCTCAGGTATCAGAAGTGTAATCCCTGTGTTCAGGGGGCTCAACCAAAAGGGTACATAGCGACCCCACCACACGGGCTGGCTACCGTGCTGGCTATGCACCCTAGCATCAGACAACGACGTGAAAGAGAAGGTGGAATGTACTAGGAGGGCGCAAGTCGGAGAAACTAGGTAAGGTGCTCCTCCCCAAATGGCTCACACTGTTGTTGCTGTTGTCTTCAGTCCTGAGACTGGTTTCATGCAGCTCTCCATGCTACTCTATGCTGTGCAAGCTTCATTTCCCAGTACCTACTGCAGCCCACATCCTTCTGAATCTGCTTGGTGTATTCATCTCTTGGTGTCCCTCTATGATTTTTACCCTCCGCACTGCCCTCCAGTACTAAATTGGTGATCCCTTGATGTCTCAGACCATGTCCTACCAACTGATCCCTTCTTCTCACTACGGAGGAGAAATTTAGTAATGGAGGTCAAACCCCAGAGGGGGACCAAGGAATGCCAAAAGGAGATGATTACGCAACAAAGCCGAATTTTTTTTTGTTTGTGGTTTTAGGGCGCAAAACTTCTATGGTCATTAGCGCCCAGCCTGTGACTTAAGACAGTAAAAAACCGAAATTGAAAACCAGCAGCAATGGGAACAAAGTCATAAAATTGGAGAAACTAAAAGTAGAAGGAATGCTTAAAAATCCACTACAGAAAGGGGGTGGTTGTCCCCAAAAAAAGGTTCAAATGACTGACGTCATTTTACTGTCACTAATAAACTGGAGAACGCGGTCGGCTGAGCGCGTGTCATCTGCTAAAATCGACGATAGATCAGGCGGTAGCTGTAGACGGGAGCGTAACGGATTAAAATAGGGGCATTCAATTAAAAGGTGTCTTACCGTCCACAGCTGGGAGCAGTGGGGACAGAGTGGGGGAGGATCACCGCTTAAAAGATGTCGATGGCTAAAAAGACAGTGCCCTATCCAGAGTCTAGCTAAAATTACCTCCTCCCGATGACGCGTTCGGGAGGAAGAGGTCCAAGCGCAAGGAAGGGCTTTCACTTCCCGCAATTTATTACGGGGAAGTGTTGACCAATGCGCATGCCATAAATGAGCAACTTTGCGACATAAACCGCTCCGTAGATCAGTGAAGGGAAGCGACTGAATAGCTGGCCGAGGAAGAGAGACTGCAGCCTTGGCCGCTATATCGGCCGCTTCATTCCCACAGATACCAGCGTGTCCCGGGAGCCAGAGGAACGCCACCGAGACGCCCCCCAGGTGGAGCATGCGCAGACAGTCCTGAATCCGGTGGACCAGAGGGTGCACAGGGTAAAGAGCTTGGAGACTGAGGAGAGAGCTGAGAGAATCTGAGCAGATAACGTACTGTATCCGCTGATGGCGGCGGATGTAGTGGACAGCCTGGAGAACAGCGTAAAGCTCCGCAGTATGAACCGAACACTGGTCGGGAAGCCGAAAGCGATTTGGGGTGTCGCCAACAATATAGGCACTCCCTACACCTAACGATGTTTTCGAGCCGTCGGTTTAATAAATGTGGCGTCCGTCATTTGTGCACATAGAGCAGCAAATGCCCGACGATAAACAAGTGTAGGGGTACCATCCTTGGGAAATCGACAAAGGTCACGGAGCAGGCAGATCCGGGGACGGAGCCAAGGCGGTGCTGTACCCCAAGTTGTCAAGAAGGTTTTAGGAAAGCGGCAGGAAAGAGAATGGAGCAGTTGACGGAAGCGGACTTCCGGGGGTAGTAGGGAGGAGGAGCGGCCTGCATACCCTACATCAAAGGAGGCGTCGAAAAAAAGGTCATGGGCTGGATTAGCAGGCATGGAAGACAGATGGCTAGCATAACGACTCAGGAGGACTGCTCCCCGATTGGACAGCGGAGGTTCAGCAGTCTCAGCATAAAGGCTTTCCACAGGGCTAGTGTAAAAAGCTCCAGACACTAAACGTAATCCACGGTGATGGATAGAGTCGAGACGCCGAAGAATAGACGGCCGAGCAGAGGAGTAGACTATGCTTCCATAATCCAACTTCGAGCGCACTAAGGCGCGATAGAGGCGGAGAAGGACCACTCGGTCCGCTCCCCAGGAGGTACCGTTCAGGACACGGAGGGTGTTAAGCGATCGCAGACAGCGAGCCGAAAGATAGGAAACGTGGGAGGTCCAGCACAGTTTTCTGTCAAACGTAAGACCCAAGAATTTAGCGACGTCTGAAAACGGAAGGTTGACAGGACCTAGATGTAAGGAGGGCGGAAGAAACTCCTTACGTCGCCAAAAATTGACACAAACGGTTTTACTAGGTGAGAAACGGAAGCCGGTTTCGATGCTCCACGAGTGGAGGCGATCGAGACATCCTTGAAGACGTCGTGCAAGAAGGCTGGTCCGTTGATTTTTTTTTTTTTGTGGTTTTAGGGCGCACAACTTCAATGGTCATTAGCGCCCTGACTACTCTAAGAATGCACCGCGAGGCACAAGTTGACAACAACAACTAAAAGGGAAAACACGATAAAAGACAGACTGACAGGCATAGGATTACAAAACAGCATCATCAAATGTCCTTAGAGAGGTTTGTCAAATTGATAAAACGAAGAACACGAGCAACTGCTCGTGGGTCATCCGCTAAAATGGCATCGAAAGTACTTGGCAGGTTAAGATCTAGACGCAGTGTGTTAAAATCTGGACAGGACATTAAAATGTGTCGAACCGTCAGCAAGTGCCCACATGGGCAGAACGGCGCCGGCGCAGCCGTCAGCAGATGGCGAAGGCTGAACTGGCAGTGTCCAATTCTTAACCGGGCCAAAACTACCTCCTCCCGCCGAGAAGAGCGTGAGGACGACGTCCAAGCCACGGGAAGAGGTTTTAAGGCCCGAAGCTTGTTGTCTGTAAGTGCAGCCCAATCGGCATGCCACAGCGATAAAATGCGCCGACAAATGACCCTGCTAAAATCGGACGAGGGGACACAACAAGAAGCTGTCCGAGGTTGGAGGACCGCAGCCTTGGCCGCGGCATCTGCAGCTTCGTTCCCAGGGATACCGACATGGCCAGGAACCCACATAAAGCTAACCGGAGAACCGACGTCCACCAGCTGCTGAAGAGAGCGTTGGATCCGGTGTACAAAAGGGTGAACCGGGTACGGATTTGAGGCTCTGGATTGCGCTCAGGGAATCGGAGCAGATGACATAAGCAGAATGTCGGTGGCGGCAGATGTAAAGAACAGCCTGGTGGAGGGCAAAGAGCTCAGCTGTGAAGACCGAACAATGGCCATGGAGCCGGTATTTGAAACTTTGTGCCCCGACAATAAAGGAACACCCGACCCCGTCATTGGTCTTAGAGCCATCTGTATAAGTGAAAGTCATGTTGATGAACTTCGAACGAAGTTCCAGAAAACGGGAGTGGTAGACCGAACCGGGGGTAACCTCTTTTGGGAGCGAGCTGAGGTCAAGGTGAACGCGGACCTGAGCCTGGAGCCAAGGTGGCGTGTGGCTCTCGCCCACTCGAAAGGTTGCAGGGAGTGAAAAATTAAGGTGTTGAAGGAGGCGACGAAAGCGAACTCCAGGGGGTAGCAGGGCAGAGACATACAACCCGTATTGACGGTCAAGAGAGTCGTCAAAAAAGGAATGATAAGACGGATGGTCGGGCATTGACAGTAGCCGACAGGCATACCGACAAAGCAGTATATCGCGCCGGTAGGTGAGTGGCAATTCGCCAGCATCAGCATGAAGACTCTCTACGGGACTAGTATAAAATGCTCCAATCGCAAGTCGTAAACCCCGATGTTGTATGGAGTTGAGGCGGCGTAAGATGGATGGCCGTGCAGAGGAGTATACGAAGGTCCCATAATCCAGCTTGGAGCGGACGATCGACCGATATAGACGAAGTAGGACGGTTCGATCCGCTCCCCACGACATACCACTGAGAACACGGAGGACATTTAAAGAACGGGTACAACGGGCGGCCAAATATGACACATGTGGAGACCAGCTAAGTTTCCTGTCAAATGTAAGGCCTAAAAATTTGGTTGTCTCCATGATTGGGAGAGCAACGGGACCGAGTCGTAAGGACGGTGGGAGAAACTCTTTGTAGCGCCAGAAGTTAATACAGACCGTCTTCTCGGCAGAAAAACGGAAGCCATTGGCGACACTCCAGGAGGAAAGACGGTCAAGAGAACGCTGAAGACAGCGCTCCAGGACACGTGTACACTGCGCGCTGCAATAGATGGTAAAATCGTCCACGAAAAGGGAGCCTGATACTTCAGCTGGGAGGCAATCCATTATTGGATTGATCGCGATGGCGAAGAGAGCGACGCTCAAAACTGAGCCCTGTGGCACCCCATTCTCCTGGCGAAAGGTGTCTGACAGGACAGAACCCACACGTACCCTGAACTGTCGATCCATTAAAAAGGAACGAATAAAAAGAGGGAGGCGACCGCGAAGGCCCCATGTATGCATGGTGCGGAGAATGCCCGCCCTCCAACAGGTGTCGTAAGCCTTCTCCAAATCAAAGAACACAGCCGCGGTCGGGCGCTTCCGCAAGAAGTTATTCATAATGAAGGTCGACAAGGTAACCAGATGGTCAACAGCAGAGCGGCGCCTACGAAATCCACATTGTACATTGGTAAGTAGGCGTCGAGACTCGAGCAGCCAAACGAATCGAGAGTTAACCATTCGCTCCATCACTTTACAGACACAGCTGGTAAGCGAGATAGGTCGATAACTGGAAGGCAAGTGCTTGTCCTTCCCCGGCTTAGGGATCGGGACAACAATAGACTCGCGCCAGCATGCGGTAACATGTCCCTCAATCCAGATGCGATTGTATGTACGAAGAAGAAAACCTTTACCCGCAGGAGAAAGATTCTTCAGCATCTGAATATGAATAGAATCAGGCCCTGGAGCGGAGGACCGTGATCGGCCAAGTGCGTTTTCGAGTTCCCGCATGGTGAATGGGGCATTATAACGTTCACAATTCGAGGAGCGGAAGTTAGGTGGCCTAGCCTCCTCTGCCTGTTTGCGGGGGAGGAAGGCAGGGTGGTAATGAACGGAGCTCGAAACCTCTGCGAAAAAGCGGCCGAAGGCATTGGAGACAGCCTCAGGGGCCACAAGGACGTCATTCGCGACCTTCAAGCCAGAAACTGGTGAGTGGACCTTAGTGCCAGATAGCCGGCGCAGGCTACCCCGGACAACAGAAGAAGGAGTAAAACTGTTGAAGGTGCTTGTGAAAGCAGCCCAGCTGGCTTTCTTGCTTTCTTTGATAATACGACGACACTGAGCACGTAATCGTTTATAATTGATACAATTCGCCACTGTAGGGTTGCGTTGAAATGTGCGTAAAGCACGTCGACGAGCACGTAAAGCGTCTCTACATGCTGCGGTCCACCAGGGGACCGGTACGCGACGTGGAGAAGAAGTAGGGTGAGGGATGGAATATTCAGCAGCAGCGAGAATGACTTCCATGAGGTGTGCGACCTGACGATCGCAGCTTGTGAAGGTTTGATCCTGAAAGGTCGCCCTGGAAGAGAAGAGCCCCCAGTCTGCCTTGGAGATGGTCCAACTAGAGGAGCACGGGGAGGGGGTATGCTGCAGGAGATGGATAACACACGGGAAGTGGTCACTCGAATATGTATCAGAAAGTGCATACCACTCAAACCGGCGTGCAAGTTGGGGAGTACATATAGAGAGGTCTAAATGGGAATAGGTGTGAGATGTGTCCGAAAGAAAAGTAGGGGCGCCAGTATTGAGGCAGACAAGAGTGAGCTGGTTGAAAAGGTCTGCTAACAGGGAGCCCCTCGGGCAGGATGCTGGAGAGCCCCAAAGGGGATGGTGGGCATTGAAGTCTCCAGTTAACAAAAATGGTGCAGGTAGCTGAGCAACAAGTTGCATCATGTCTGCCCTGGTAACGGCAGATGACGATGGAGTGTAAACGGTACAAAAGGAAAACGTAAAAGTGGGGAGAGTAATGCGGATGGCAACTGCCTGCAGGCCGGTGTGCAACGTGATGGGATCGTAGTAAATATCATCCCGGACCAGCAACATAACCCCTCCATGAGCTGGGATACCTACCATAGGGGGTAGGTCAAAACGCACAGAGGTGTAGTGTGCCAAGGCAATTTGATCGCACGGGCATAGCTTCGTTTCCTGGAGGGCTACGACGAGCGGACGGTGCAAGCGGAGCAGCTACTTCAAGTCCTCTCGGTTGGAGCGAATGCTGCGAATATTCCAGTGAATAAGTGCCATCGTAAGAAAAGGAAGATGATAGAAGGGGTCACCTCGAAGGCCGCTTAGGGCCTGGCTTCGAGCGAGCACTGCCGCCGCTATCAGTAGGCGGACAGTCATCGTCCATTGGGTCTAGAGGTTCATCGGCCATCTCGGGAGGATGGCCGGGAGGGGGAGCTTCCTCCGCCGGTGAACGGCCAGATGTACGGCTACCAGCGGTGCGGCCAGGCGAAACGGATGACGGCCTGGGACGGCAACCGCTGGGTGGCGCAGGTGAAGAAATGCGCCGTGGCGGAGAAGGAGAACTGTGCTTCCTATGAGCCTTTTTGGAAGGACGTTTGGTGGAAGTACCGGTCGAAGGCTGGGAGGTTGAGGTATGTAGGAAGTCTGCACGGGATGGTTCCTTCTTGAAGGCCCGTGCATCTGACTTCGGGGTCTTCGTCTTAGCAGAAGCTGATGAAGGGGCTGGTGTCTGTGGGGTGGTGGGAGGAAGAGGAGACGTCGACCGCGCGATCTTAGCACTGGCCGAACGGACGACCGTGGTGCTGAAGGTCAGATCGCATGTCTGGGTTGCTACCTCCCTGGTAGTCCGAGGAGAGGCGAGGACAGTACTGTATATCCCCGCTGGGAGCAGCGCGGGCTTCCTACTAGCCAATAGCTTGCGAGCAGCCGAGGTGGACACTTTCTCTTTGACCCGAATTTCTTGGATACAGCGTTCTTCCTTATAGACAGGACAGTCGCGGGAGGATGCGGCATGGTCACCCTGACAGTTCACACAATGAGGAGACGGAGGTGGACAGTCACCCTCATGGGCATCCCTGCCACAAGTGACACATTTAGCCGCATTGGAACAAGACTGTCGAGTGTGACTGAAACGCTGACACTGGTAGCAGCGCGTAGGTGTCGGGACATAGGGGCGAACAGAAATAACCTCGTAGCCCGCCTTGATGCGCGATGGCAGCTTAACACTATCGAAGGTCAAGAAGAGTGTCCGGGTCGGTACAAGGTCATTGTTAACCCTTTTCATGACCCTATGGACAGCCGTCACGCCCTGCTCAGCGAGGAAAGATTGAATCTCCTCGTCAGTCAATCCGTCGAGGGAGCTAGTATAGACTACACCACGAGACGAATTCAAATTTCGGTGGGCCTCCACCCGGACAGGGAACGTGTACAGGAGTGTGGCCTGAAGCAGTTTTTGTGCCTGAAAGGCACTCTCAGTTTCTAGTAATAAGGTACCGTTACGCAACCTGGTACAAGATTTGACAGATCCGGCTATGGTATCTACGCCCTTCTGGATAACGAAAGGGTTGACAGAGGAAAATTCCTTTCCGTCCTCAGATCGAGAAACGACGAGGAACTGTGGGGCAGGCGGTAGTACTTTTGTCACTGGTGGCTGGTCACGTTTCCGTTTTTGGGCAGAAGTCGAGAGAGATATAGTAGAATCCATTGCGGAGGAATCCCCCATGATTGCCAGCGTCTCCGATGGCGCGCTCCTTCCTTGTGGGGACCCTCTCAGAGGGCACTACCGCCTTAGGTGAATGTTTACACCTCAGGTCACACCTCCCGAGAAACAGATGGAGGGACCAATCGGCATGGTCAGAAGGTATCAGCTCAGGCAATCACCCCTCCCCAGGCCTGGCCTTTACCAGGGGGTACGCGCGTGCCTTACATGTCTACCCAGGGCGGGGAATTACGCGTTACCCCATCACCGGCTACGCGTGCGAACGCGTGGGTCAGCCTTCAGGCACGCACAGGGAGGAAGGAAGAAGAGGAAAAAGAAGGGAGAGGGAGAAAGAGGACAGACTGTCTCAAACGCCGAGGCGGAGACCAGAGAAGGCAAGGAGAAGAAGGCAAGGAGAAGAAGGCAATGAGAAGAAGGCAATGAGAAGAAGGCAATGAGAAGAAGGCAATGAGAAGAAGGCAATGAGAAGAAGGCAATGAGAAGAAGGCAATGAGAAGAAGGCAATGAGAAGAAGGCAATGAGAAGAAGGCAATGAGAAGAAGGCAATGAGAAGAAGGCAATGAGAAGAAGGCAATGAGAAGGCAAGGAGGAGAAGGCAATGAGAAGGCAAGGAGGAGAAGGCAATGAGAAGGCAAGGAGGAGAAGGCAATGAGAAGGCAAGGAGGAAAAGGCAATGAGAAGGCAAGGAGGAAAAGGCAATGAGCAGTCAAGGAGAAGAAGGCAATGAGCAGTCAAGGAGAAGAAGGCAATGAGAAGGCAAGGAGAAGTCAAGGGAAAGAGTAAGGAAGACAGTGAGGTGGAGAAGAGCAAAGAAAGGAACCAACTAAAGGAAGGAAGAAACGAGAAGTGAAAAACCAAAAAGATCACAGTTATAGGTCGTGGAACAGTCCGTCTCCGGACGCAGGCGCTAACTACCCCCGTGAGGGGGATGGACTCCTTGTAGTCGCCTCTTACGACAGGCAGGAATACCTCGGGCCTACTCTAATCCCCGGACCCGCAGGGGGGGGGGGGGGCTGGTCCGTTGAGAGCTGTAGTAGATCGCAAAATCGTCCACAAAGTGGGAGCCCGAGACATCAGGAAGGAGACAATCCATAATTGGATTTATGGCGATGGCAAACAGTACAACACTCAGCACGGATCCCTGGGGTACCCCGTTTTCTTGGGAGAAAGTACGGGAGAGAGTAGTGTTCACCTGCACCCTAAAAGTGCGCTCTGCCATAAATTCGTGAAGAATAAGGGGCAACCGGCCTCGAAAGCCCCAAGAGAACAGTGTGCGGAGGATGCCTGTCCTCCAACAGGTATCGTATGCTCTCTCCAGATCAAAAAATATTGCTACCGTTTGGCGTTTCCGGAGAAAATTGTTCATGATAGAAGTGGAGAGAGCAACAAGATGGTCAACTGCAGAACGATGCTTCCGAAATCCGCATTGGGCTGGTGTTAAAAGACTGCGGGATTCCAGCCACCAAGCTAAACGGTAATTCACCATACGCTCCAAAACCTTACAGACACTACTCGTGAGAGAAATGGGGCGATAGCTAGAGGGGAGATGTTTGTCCTTTCCAGGTTTCGGAATAGGAACGACGACAGCTTCCCGCCATCGTCGGGGAAAAGTATTGTCGGTCCAAATTCGATTATAAAGGCGAAGGAGGTAACGCAGACTATGGGTTGATAAATGCAGCAACATTTGGACGTGGATACCATCCGGTCCTGGGCGGAGGAGCGAGAAGAAGAGAGTGCATGATGGAGTTCCCGCATGGAGAAAACAGTATTGTAGCTTTCGCGATTTGGAGAGGAGAAAGCAAGAGGTCGCGCTTCCGCTGCACGTTTCTTCGGGAGAAACGCTGGCGGGTAATTGGAAGAGCTCGAAATCTCAGCAAAGTGCTGACCCAATGAGTTAGAAATTGCGACGGGGTCCACTAATGTACCATGCGGAACAGTGAGCCCAGAGACCGGGGAGAAACTAGGCGCGCCTGAGAACCGTCGAAGCCGACTCCAAACTTCTGAGGAGGGAGTGAAGGTGTTAAATGAGCTAATAAAGAATTTCCAGCTTGCCTTCTTGCTATCGCGGATGACGCGACGGCATCGCGCACGGAGCTGCTTATAGCGGATACAGTTGGCCAAAGTAGGATTGTGACGGAAAATGCGAAGAGCACGTCGCCGCTCACGTATTGCGTCACGGCATGCCTCGTTCCACCAAGGAACTGGGGGGCGCCGGGGCAATTCGGAGGTGCGTGGTATTCAACGTTCCGAAGCTGTAAGAATAACGTCGGTAATATGTGTGACCTCATCGTCGACGCTGGGAAAGCGACGGTCATCGAATGTTGCTACAGACGAAAAAAGCGTCCAATCGGCTTGGGCAAACTTACAGCGTCGCGGGCGCATATATGGCAGTTGAGGCTGCAGTCTAAGGAAACATGGAAAGTGGTTACTCGAGTGTGTACCATCAAGGGCGAACCATTCGAAGCACCGAGCTAGCGGAACAGTACCGACCGCAAGGTCCAAATGAGATAAATTTGTCGTGGAGGCAGACAAAAATGTGGGAACCCCAGTGTTGACGCAAACTAGATCCGCTTGGTGGAAGACGTCTAGCAATAGGGAGCCACGTGGACAAGGATGTGGAGATCCCCAAAGCGGGTGGTGGGCATTGAAGTCCCCAACCAGCAAATAGGGGGGGGGGGGGTGGAAGCTGACCAAGAAGATGAAGGAGATCAGCTCGTGCCATTGGTGTGGATGTTGGGATGTATACAGTACAAAGAGAGAACGTGTATCCAGAAAGGGAAAGACGGACGGCGACAGCTTGGAAGGAACTGTTTAAGGGGATTGGGTGATAGTGGAGAGTATCATGGAGAAGAATCATGAGTCCTCCATGGGCAGGAGTGCCTTCAACAGAGGGGAGGTCGTATCGGACGGACTGAAAATGAGGGAGAACAAAGCGGTCATGGGGATGCAGCTTTGTTTCCTGAAGACAGAAGATGACCAGCGAGTAGGATCGTAAGAGGACCGACAATTCATCCCGATTGGCTCGAATGCCGCGGATATTCCAGTGGATAATGGACATAGGGTGAACAGAAAATAGAGGAATGTGACCAAGGGTGCTGTCAACTCAACGACTGCTCAGAGCTTGCGACCGACAGCATGGAATGGCATTCAGCCGAAGGCAGAAGATCCTGATCCATAGGTTGGTCAGGAGCAGCCCCTGCCACCAGCGATCGGCCGGTTGACCGGCCACCAGCAGTGCGCCTCGGCGACACAGAAGACGGCCGAGGGCGATTTCCGCCAGGTGGTGCTGTAGATGGGACACGCCTTGGCGGAGAAGGTGAGAAACTGGGTTTCTTTGTAGCCTTCTTGGAAGTATGATGTTTAGATGAAGGAGGAACCGATGGCGGTACGTAAAAACTCTTCACGAGTATGCTCTTTTTTCGAAGACTTGGCGTCTGACTTTTGGGCTCGAGATTTAGCAGAACCCGACGAAGGGTGAACCATAGAGTGGGCAGGCGAAAGTGGTGAGGTTGAATGGGCTATCTTTGCGCTGGCCGATCTGACGACCGTGGCACTAAGGGTGAGGTCGCAAGACTGCGTGGCCGCCTCCTTTGTTGGCCGAGGAGAAGCAAGCACAGTGCTGCATTTTCCTGTCTGAGGCACGGTGGGCTTGCGACTGGCGAATAATTTTCGAGCAGCAAAGGTCGACACCTTTTCCTTCACTCTTATTTCCTGGATGAGCTTTTCGTCCTTAAAAACGGGGCAATCTCGAGAGGAAGCAGCGTGGTCACCCATACAGTTGATGCAGTGAGGGGATGGAGGTGGACAAGCACCCTCATGGGCATCCTTGCCACACGTAACACATTTGGCCGGATTGGAACAGGACTGGCTGGTGTGATTGAACCGCTGACACCGATAGCAACGCGTAGGGTTTGGGACGTAAGGGCGAACGGAAATTATCTCATAGCCCGCTTTGATTTTCGATGGGAGTTGAACTTTGTCAAATGTCAAGAAGACAGTGCGGGTTGGAATGATGTTCGTGTCAACCCTTTTCATGACTCTATGAACAGCCGTGACGCCCTGGTCAGACAGGTAGTGCTGAATTTCTTCGTCAGACAAACCATCGAGGGACCGTGTATAAACGACTCCACGCGAGGAATTTAAGGTACGGTGCGGTTCCACCCGGACAGGGAAGGTGTGGAGCAGAGAAGTACGCAGCAATTTTTGTGCCTGGAGGGCACTGACTGTTTCTAACAACAGGGTGCCATTCCGTAATCTGGAACAAGACTTTACAGGACCTGCAATTGCGTCGAGAACTTTCTGAATAATGAAAGAGTTGACCGTGGAGAAGTCGTGACCTTCGTCAGACCGAGAAACTACAAGGAACTGTGGCAACGATGGAAGAACTGTCTGTGGCTACGACTCAGTATACTTACGTTTGTGAGCAGACATAGTGGAAGGTGAGGAAACCATTGCGGAAGAATCCTCCATGATTACCAGCGCCTCCGATGACGCACTCCTCCCTTGTGGGGGCCCTCACTGAGGGCACTCCCGCCTTAGGTGATTGTTCACACCTCAGGTCACACCTCCCGACAAACGAACAGAGGGACCAATCGGCACTTTCGGAAGGTATCAGCTCAGGTAATCACCCCTCCCTGGGCCTGGCCGTTACCAGGGGGTACGTATGTGTCCTACCTGTCTACCCGGGGTGGGGAATTACGCGTTACCCCGTCACCGGCTACGCATGGAAGTGCGTGGGTCGGCCTTCAGACACGCCGCAGCGGAGAAAAGTGCAGATAGAAGCGGGAAGGAAAAGAGAAGGACAGAGGAAGGACGAAGACTTGCAAGTATAGAAAGCAAGGAATTTGTAGTAGTTTAGAGCGTCCGTCTCCGGACGTAGGCACAAACCATACTCCCAGAGGGGGAGAAAGGGAAGGAAAGAGCCAGAGGTGAGGGGGGGGGGCGAAGATGGGGGAGGGGGAAGGATGAGGAAAGGGAAGGTATGCAGCCCGGAAAGGAAGGAGGGCCACATTAGCTCGGGGTCCCGTGCTCGCTACGCATGTATCCACAAAAGAGTTGTGGACCCCCTGGGGGGGAAAGGAATCTGTGGTTGCGCGATGGGTACCTGCCAAAGGGGAAGGCAGTCGCCCCGACAACCGCTCTTAAACATTGGAAGTGGAAGAGTATTATATGTTAGGATAAAATCCACTCTCCCTCAGGAAATGCAACACTTTGGCAGTGGTTGCACGGCATCCATAAGCACCTTAGGTAGTGAGATAGGCAAGCTGAGACCATGCCGCAGATCAGCCAGAATGGTGCACTTCAACAAGAACATGCGCTATCGTCAGTATGCTACCGCAGCTGCAGTGAGGACCACCATCCTGACACAGAAGGAACTTGTGGGTCAGTCGTATGGTCAATGTGTAGTCGGCACGACACAATGGCATCTTTCCGAGAGCCTTACTGGAGCCTTCAATCGCTCTCAACTTGTTTTGGGTCGTAGCAGCCTGCCATTCCAATTCCCAGAGCCTCAAATTATTGCCTTGGAGTTGTAATCTGACGTCTGGGCCTGATATCCCGATGTCCAGCTGATCTCCTGCAGCTGCGTATTTAGATAGACGATCGGCGAGTTCATTTGCTGGAATGCCTATGTGACTGCGTCCAGATGCAGCTCACCATCTGTCCAGAGCCGTAGATGTCAGGCAGTAGCTTCCAGATGTTTGTGACCAAATGATTTATGGGATAGCACATGGTTATGCCTTTTAAGTAACTCATGGAATCACTGCAGATCAGAAATATCGTCGTGACGTGGCATTGTACATACTGGAAAGCCAGAGATACGGCAATCAACTTCACAGCGTACACACTGCAGGCACTCAGCATAGTGTTTTTCTCTTGTCTACCTGCATGTGCAAAAGTAACTGACTGTTGTTAACTTTCGATCCATTTGTGTAAATGCATACCGAATTAAAATAGTGAAGGATTGAAAGAAACTTGTCTGAGAAGGGTAGAATTAACATCCTTCTTGGGGCAACAAGAGGTCCATCCCTATCGCAGGAGACTGTACGGCCCATGGGGGGTGTCTAGAGGGAACTGTAGGAACACAGACTAACAGAGGCTAACAGACGCTGTAGGAGGTTCTTCAGTGGGAAACTGAGTCTGATCCCAGTTGGTCTTTCCAGTTTTGGCCTATGCACAAACAGTCTGAACAGCAGATTGTGGAACAGTTGTTTTGTTTTGCTTTAGAGCGCAAAAACAACTGCGCCCGCGGGTCATTCACTAAAACGGCTCATAAATCAGATGGTAAACCCGAGCTGTAATGTAAATTGTTAAAAAGGGCATTCAAGAGAAAGCGGCGGATAGTTAAAATTTAGGCGCTATATTCACAAAGTGGTGGGGTAGCGCCACTTAGCAAATGACGATAGCTAGAAAGGCAGTTCCCAATACACAGCCGAGTTAAAATCTCCTCCCAGAGGGAGGGCCGAGAGGTGGTCGTCCAAAGCGCTTGGAGAGGCTTAATAAGCTTATTCCCGTGAAGAGAGGACCATTGGCGATGCCAGAGGGACTCCACCTCCTGACAACAACGCAGATAACATCGGAGAGAATATAGGTACTCGCGGGCTGAGGTACAAGGACCGCAGCCTTGGTAGCTACATCAGCAGCGTCGTTTCCTGGCAGACCGACATGACCAGGGACCCACAGAAACGTGACACTGGCTCCACAACAGTGAGCAAGTGACAGGTTTCCTGTACCTGCTGCACTAAGGGATGAGCAGTGTACAGTGCACATAGCCTTTGGAGGGCACTGAGTGAGTCACAATTGAAAAGGCTGTGTCGCCAGATGTACTGCGTGGCCTGATACAAGGCAAAGAGCTCGGCTGTAAATACTGAGGAGTGTGCCGGAAGCTGATATCGAAAGACACAGGTGCCAATGACGAAGGTACACCCGACCCCATGGCCAGTGCGAGAGCCATCAGTGTAGACAAGAGTACTATGGCGAAGTTTCATGTGAAGGTCATGAAATTGGAGGCGATAGATCGAGGCTGCCGTAGCGTCCTTAGGAAGCGAATGAAGGCCAAGGTTAACAGGGGGCCAATTCACGAAGCCA
This sequence comes from Schistocerca cancellata, assembly GCF_023864275.1. Lineage (NCBI taxonomy): Eukaryota > Metazoa > Arthropoda > Insecta > Orthoptera > Acrididae > Schistocerca > Schistocerca cancellata. The sequence goes on from NC_064629.1 coordinate 267,544,359, forward strand.
AGGTGGTGAAGGGTTCACACCCACCGGGAAAGGTGCAGGTAGCGTGACGTTAAACCGCCGTAGCAAGTGCCGAAAGTGGAATCCAGGAGGGAACAGATAAAAACGACAAGCCCCATAGTGATGGTCAAAGGAATCATCAAAGGAGGCATAGGACGAGTGGCCATGCATGGCAGACCAACGGTACGCATACCAGCTGAGGAGGAAGTTCCAGCAATGTGGTATGAAACTTCCTGGCAGATTAAAACTGTGTGCCGGACAAAGACTCGAGCTCGGGACCTTTGCCTTTCGCGGGCAAGTGCCCTACCAACTGAGCTACTCAAGCACGACTCACGACCCATCCTCACAGCTATTCTGCCAGTTCCTTGTCTCCTACCTTCCAAACTTTACAGAAGCTCGCCTGCGAACCTGGCAGAAGTAAAGCTGTGAGGACGGGGCGTGAGCCATGCTTGGGTAGCTCAGTTGGTAGAGCACTTGCCCGCGAAAGGCAAAGGTCCCGAGTTAGAGTCTCGGTCCAGCACACAGTTTTAATATGTCAGGAAGTTTCATATCAGCGCACAATCCGCTGCAGAGTGAAAATCTCATTCGGGACAGTGGTAGTTCAGCAGCTTCAGCATACGGACTCTCAACTGGGCTGGTGTAGAAGGCGCCCATGGCCAAATGTATGCCATGATGGTGGATGGTGTTGAGACGGGCTAAGAGGGATGGGCGTACAGATGCATAAACAAAGCACCCATAGTCTAGTTTCGAACGGACAAAGGACTGGCACAAACAGTGTAGGATGGTTCGATCGGCACCCCAGGAAGTAACATTGAGAACACGTAGGGCATTGAGAAACCATGTAAAGCGGGCTGCCAGGTAAGACACATGGGAGGACCAAGAGCTTCCTATCGAGCACGAGACCCAGGAATTTAGTAGTTTCAAGGAATGGAAGGGCAAGGCGCCCAAGATGTAGTGATGGTGGGAGAAACCATTTGCGCTGCCAGTAATTCATACAGACTATTTTGTCAGTGGAAAAGCGAAACCCATTGTCGATGCTCCAGGGGTAAAGACGATCAAGACAGCGCTGAAGACGCCACTCAGAGAGAGAGGTCCATGGAGAACTGCAATAGATGGCAAAATCGTCAACAAAATGGGAGCCAGAGATGCCCAGTGGGAGAAAGGCCATTATAGGGTTAATAGTAATAGCAAAGAGGTCGACACTCAGGGCAGAACCCTGAGGCACACTGTTTTCCTGGATAAATGTGTCCAACAAGGCAGAACCCACTCGCACCCTGAAATCTCGCTCTTGTAAAAATGCCTGAAGAAAACATGGCAGGTGCCCACGGAAACCCCACGTGTAAAGAGTATGGAGGATACCAGTACTTCAGCAGGTGTCATAGGCCTTCTCCAAATGGAAAAACACGGCCGGTGTCTGATTTCCGCAGAAAGCCATTCATGACACAGGTGGACAGAGTAACTAGATGGTCAACTGCCAAACGTCGTGCTCGAAATCCACACTGTACATTCGTCAGTAAATTGCGAGACTCTAGCAAAATTACCAGCCAGGGATGAATCGTACGTTCCATCACCTTGCAAACGCAGCTGGTAAGAGAGATGGGGCGGTAGCTAGAAGGAAGATTTTTGTCCTAGCTGGGCTTAGGTATGGGTACGACGGTGGCTTCAGGCCAGCGTCTGGAAAATGTGCCCTCTAACCAGACGCAGTTGTATGTGTTAAGCAGAAATTGCTTCCCTGCAAGAGAAAGGTGCTACACATCTGAATGCGGATGGCGTCTGGCCCTGGGGCAGAGGATCAGGATAAACAGAGCATGATCTGGCCCCCTCATCGTAAAGGCGGCATTGAAGTACTCACGATTCGTAGAAGAGAAGGGTACCGCCCAAGCCAGCTCCTCTTCGTTTCCAATGGAGGAAGGCAGGGTGATAATGGGAAGAGCTCGAAACTTCGGCAAAATGGTGGACCAAGGTGTTGGAGACAGGAAGAGGGTCCAAGATAACATCGTCTGCTACTGTCAGGCCGGAAATTGGGGAATGGATCTTTGCGCCAGCGAGCTGTTGGAGGTTGGCCCACACGACAGAGGAAGTGGTGGAACTGTTAAAAGAACTAGTGAATGAAATCCAGCTATCTCGTTTCCTAACCCGAAGGATGCGACGACACTTTGCACGCATCTGTTTACAATGAATGCAGTTTTCCATCATAGGATGACGGTGAAAAACGTGGAGAGCTCGTCTCCACGCGCGAATTGCATCGCGGCATGCCCAAGCCCACCAAGGGACTGGAACACGACATGGTATAGGGGAAGTGCGAGGAATGGAAAGTTCTGCAGCAGTAAAGATAACATTCGTGAGATAATCCACCTGGTCATCACAACTGGGGAAATCTTGTTCTTCGGAGGTCGCCAGGGAGTAGTAAAGCTGCCAGTCAGCCTTAGTAAGCTACCATTGGGGGGTGCATGTGGATAGGGTAGGAGTCAGCAAACAGAGAGAACACAGGAAATGGTCGCTCGAGGAAGTGTCAGAACGGACCACTCAAGACGATAGGAAAAATGGGCAGTGAAGAAGAATATGTCAAAATGAGAATAGGTGTGCGAGGAGTCAAAGTAAAGTGGGTGCTCCAGTGTTAAGGCAGAAGAGGATGAGTTAGTTAAGGTGGTCAGCAAAGAGGGCACCTCTGACAGGTCCTGAGAGAATCCCAGAGTGGATAATGCGCATTAGTCACCGAGTAGCAAAAACGGGGGATGTAGCTGCCAAATAAGCTGAAGGAAGTCTGTCCTGGTGACATCGAAGGACGAAGGTACATAAATGGTTCAAAGGAGAAAGGCAGGCAGGGAAGGAAAAAGGCGAACTGCAGCAGCTTGAAGACAGGTAGTCAGGGAGATGGGTTGACTATGAATGTCATTCCATAAGAGCAGCATGACACCCCCATAGGACTGAATGCCGACCTCAAGGGGAAGGTCAAAACGAATCGGTAACTAATGTGAAAGCTCAAAGTGGTTGTGAGGGCGAAATTTCGTTTCCTGATAGAGTACAAGGGAATGCTGCGATGCTAAAAGCAGCCGTTAATCCTCTGTGGGACCAAAGGCCGTGGACGTTCCATTGGAGGACATTCATGAGGAGGAAGAGATGGAGGCGTGTAAACTCGGTGGTTGCCGAGTGATAGCCGGTGTGGAGTCGCTACTACAGGGCACAGGAGCAGGAGGATCCTGCTCCACGAGGTCCACAGAAGCATCGGCTTGCTCGTGCCGTCGGTCTGTAGAGTCAAATGCTGTAAAACGGTTGGTGGTGCGCACCGACGAGACAGAGGGTGGCTGGGTTAAGTACCACGTGGCGACACCATCGAACAGAATCTTCAAGTTGGTGAAGGGGAAGACTGTTTCCCTTTGGCAGACTTCTTCGAGCCTTTCTGGTTAGAGGAAGTCTCGAGCGTTTGGCTGGAGGGACGGAGGAAGTCGTCATGGGAGTACTACTTCTGTCTTTTCCTGCCTACTGATTGTGTAGTTGGCCGCTTCGCCACTTGAGGCGAGAGTTTGACCGTTTTTTGCACAGCAGGACGGGGGGATGGCGATGCTACCTTGACACTGGGCGACTTCACAACCTCAGAGCCGAATTTCAGGTCGCATGTTTGCGTGGCCATGTCCTTCATGGATCGAGGGTAAGAAGAACAGAACTGTAGGTGCCAGACGGGAGAACACAGGGTTTGCGACAAGCCAGTAACTTGCGATCTACTAGGTCAGGCACTTTTTCCATTACCTGAACCTCTTTGACAACCCACTCATCTAGGTACATGGGACAATCCAGACGAGGCGGCATGGCCGCCATTCAGTTGATACAGTGGGGAAGAGGAGGTGGACAATCGTCCGTGTGTGTATCCCTGCCGCAGGTTACACATTTGGCTGGTGTCAACAAGATATTCTAGTGTGGTTAAAACGATGACACTGACAGCAGCACATCGGGTTCTGAATGTATGGCCGGACTGTGATAATTTCATAGCCTGCTTTCATCTTTGACGGCAGCACCACTCTATCAAAGGTGAGGAAAAGAGTATGCGTGGGCTCTAAGGAATAATCTACCTTTTTCATTACACAATGGATGGCGATGACACCCTGACCAGAGAGTTAAGACTGTGTTTCGGCCTCGGTTAGACCGTCGAACAGCCTGTGTTAATTACACCACAGGAAGAATTCAAAGCTTTGTTGGCCTTGACATCAACAGGGTAGCTGTGGAGAAGCGAGGCAGCAAGCAGAAGTTGTGTTTGAGAATCAGAAGCAGTCTCAAAAAGCAAAGTGCCAGTTTGTAAACGAGATCAGGATTACACAGGGCCAGCAATTGCATCAACACCTTCCTCAATAATAAACGGATTGACCGTGGTGAAGGACTGACCGGAACTGTAGTGCAGCAGGAAGGGTCTTCGAATCAATAGCTTCATTACGTTTACGTTTTGTAGACGTTGATTGGGAAGATGAGTGACTCATTGCAAGAATATCCCCATGGTTGGCAGCGTCTCTGATGGTGCGCTCCTTCCAACTGGGGGCTCCCTCCACAAGGGGGAGCACCCGTCTTAGATGATTGTTTACACCTCAGGTCACACCTCCCGAACATCTGACACAGCGACTAATCTGCAATTTGGGAAGGTTGCAGCTCAGGCAATTACCCCTCCCTGTGCCTGGCCTGTACCAGGCGGTACATGTGAACCCTACCTGTCTACCTGGGGCTTTGAATTACACGTTACCTAGTCATCCGTTACGTGTCAGACCCGTGGGCCAGCCTTCAGAAACGCACAGGGAGGAAAGAGAAAAAAAGAGCATTCTCTAACGCTGAAGCGGAGGAACGAGAGAAGGGAAACAAAGATAGGAAAAGGGAGCCAAAAATAAAGGTGAGACTGTTCGTACACCAGCGACAGAATGCAGAACACTGTAGAGAATTCCCCAGACATATTTCCCAAGGGAGGGGAAAAAGAATAGCAGGACGACAGACACGCTGTATGGGAGGGAAAAATGTTGCAAAGGCTGAGGCCCCGCGGTAGCCAAGTACGAACCCGCTGAAGAGTGACGAGTCTCCTGTGGGGATTGTGGAACAGTGTTGAGTGACATGGGTGGGTAGGCATCTCACAGACCGTGACTGTGTAACTTGCCAGAAGCTACTGTCTCCTAACCCATTGTGATGTGATACCGGCTTCCACAGGGCTCGTATGGAACTCCAACCGCTAGTCAGCGTGGTTAACAGCCTCCAGCAAGCTCAGTACCGACAATCCTGCCGACCCACAGGCAACGCATCCGTAGTCCAAGCAGGATAAATAAGTGCTTTGTAAAACCTCAGAAGAACTGTACAGTCCGCGCCCTATGAGGATTGGCTAAGAAAACGGAGAGCATTCAGCTTCTTAATGCAAGTTAAGCTGGCTGACATGCGAGGGCCAAGTTAGCGTGTAGTCGAAATGCCTACGAATTGGCAAAAGTTAACCATTTCTAGTAACTGGTCACCAAAATAAATTTATGGGTGTGGGTGCACAATTTGGAGTCAACAAAAATGCATAACTAGTGATTGTGCAGGGGAATATTGGTGGTTGTGTTTCAGGACCCAGTCATGGACTCTCCAGACAGCCCCCTGAAGCTGGCGCTCAGTGGTGCACAGTGACGCAGAGGCATAGCGCAGGCAGAGATCCATGTACAGTGACAGAGGAACTGCGGGGCCCACTGCATTTACAATACCACTGATGGCGATAGCAAACATCGTTACGTTCAGAACCGATCCCTGAGGGACTCCAGTTTCCTGCACATAGAGGTTGCTAACAGTATTTGGAAAAAAAAAGATAGGAAATTCTGCATAAAAATGGGTAAACTGGCCCATAAACTCCACTAATGCAGTGTGATGTCGCCCAGGTGGTATAGTATGCCTTCTGTAGGTCAAAGAACACAGCTATCAGATATCGGCGATACGCGAAAGCATTGCCGATTCCAAACGAACCAGGTGATTTATGGTGGACCAGAAACGCTTTGGAATCGGTATATGCCCTCAGACTTCAAGGCACCAACAATGATGGCCCCTGACAATTTGTTTGAATAGCTTACACAGCCCATTCGCTAACGAGAATGGTCGGTAATTAGTTAAAATATGTGGGTACTTACCCAGTTTCGGGACAGGAATAACAATACTTTACCGTAAATGGGAGGGAAATATTTCTTTCTGCCAATTGCAATTAAAAAGACATAGGATATATTTCATGCTGACGGCATGAAGATGTTTGAGCATTTAGCTGTCAATTTTGTTGCGTCCAGGTCCCATATTGCCACACACTGCCAAAGCACTGCGAAGCTCCCGTTCACTAAAACGGACATTGTATAATAGAGAGCCATGTGCATGGAAAGATAGCGGGCGGCACACAGTAAGGTGTTTCAGGGCCAGGAAATGAGGATGGTAATTACTGAAAGCGGAAACTTCATCAAAGTGTGCTACAAAACATTCGGCAAGTACACTCCTGGAAATTGAAATAAGAACACCGGGAATTCATTTTCCCAGGAAGGGGAAACTTTATTGACACATTCCTGGGGTCAGATACATCACATGATCACACTGACAGAACCAGAGGCACATAGACACAGGCAACAGAGCATGCACAATGTCGGCACTAGTACAGTGTATATCCACCTTTCGCAGCAATGCAGGCTGCTATTCTCTCATGGAGACGATCGTAGAGATGCTGGATGTAGTCCTGTGGAACGGCTTGCCATGCCATTTCCACCTGGCGCCTCAGTTGGACCAGCGTTCGTGCTGGACGTGCAGACCGCGTGAGACGACGCTTCATCCAGTCCCAAACATGCTCAATGGGGGACAGATCCGGAGATCTTGCTGGTCAGGGTAGTTGACTTACACCTTCTAGAGCACGTTGGGTGGCACGGGATACATGCGGACGTGCATTGTCCTGTTGGAACAGCAAGTTCCCTTGCCGGTCTAGGAATGGTAGAACGATGGGTTTGATGACGGTTTGGATGTACCGTGCACTATTCAGTATCCCCTCGACGATCACCAGTGGTGTACAGCCAGTGTAGGAGATCGCTCCCCACACCATGATGCCGGGTGTTGGCCCTGTGTGCCTCGGTCGTATGCAGTCCTGATTGTGGCGCTCACCTGCGCGGCGCCAAACACGCATACGACCATCATTGGCACCAAGGCAAAAGCGACTCTCATCGCTGAAGACGACACGTCTCCATTCGTCCCTCCATTCACGCCTGTCGCGACACCACTGGAGGCGGGCTGCACGATGTTGGGGCGTGAGCGGAAGACGGCCTAACGGTGTGCGGGACCGTAGCCCAGCTTCATGGTGACGGTTGCGAATGGTCCTCGCCGATACCCCAGGAGCAACAGTGTCCCTAATTTGCTGGGAAGTGGCGGTGCGGTCCCCTACGGCACTGCGTAGGATCCTACGGTCTTGGCGTGCATCCGTGCGTCGCTGCGGTCCGGTCCCAGGTCGACGGGCACGTGCACCTTCCGCCGACCACTGGCGACAACATCGATGTACTGTGGAGACCTCACGCCCCACGTGTTGAGCAATTCGGCGGTACGTCCACCCGGCCTCCCGCATGCCCACTATACGCCCTCGCTCAAAGTCCGTCAACTGCACATACGGTTCACGTCCACGCTGTCGCGGCATGCTACCAGTGTTAAAGACTGCGATGGAGCTCCGTATGCCACGGCAAACTGGCTGACACTGACGGCGGCGGTGCACAAATGCTGCGCAGCTAGCGCCATTCGACGGCCAACACCGCGGTTCCTGGTGTGTCCGCTGTGCCGTGCGTGTGATCATTGCTTGTACAGCCCTCTCGCAGTGTCCGGAGCAAGTATGGTGGGTCTGACACACCGGTGTCAATGTGTTCTTTTTTCCATTTCCAGGAGTGTACCACGGGATCAGTGCAGATGTTACCACTGACAAGGGTGCCAGGAACTGCCATGGGTGATGGATAGCCCCAAGTGCGGCGGAGCTTAGTTCATACTTGGGACGATGGGGTGCAGGATCACATAATCGAGGCATATTGCTCCCGACACGACAGCTCCCTTTTCCTTATTAAAAACCGCATTTCGCACGCAGTCTCTTGAATGTTGTTAAACCATTCATAGAGGGATTGCGCATGTGTTGTTAAAGCGGTGTCCCCTGATAGCTGTGGCTGTATCTTGAGACCACCATTGCACCGGTGGCCGTCGGGATGAGCTGGAGAAGTATATCGCTGCTGCTGTAGCATGATTAGTAGTATCAATAGTATCCTGTACCAATTTGTCGATATTCATCACACGACAAGCTACAAAAGTGGCTGCAGAGGAGAAAGCCTGCCAATCAGCTTTCCTAAGCGACCAACGTGGAACATGTTCTAGATGTCCGAGCGGAAAATGAGAGAACAATAAAATGGTCGCTGTCACAAAGATCGCCATGGGCGTGCCACTGAACCAGGGGTAAGATACTCGGGCTGCAAACTGCGAGATCAATAGCTGAAAACGTTCTGTGGGCCACACTGAAATGGGTTGCAGCTGCAGTGTTGAGTAGGCGGACGTCCAATTCTTAAAGGTGGTGTTCTAGTACTCTGTGAGAGAGAGCGTCGCTAGCCCACTGGGGATCATGGGCATTAAAGTCCCCCAACAAGAGGAAGGGGACAGGGAGCTGTGCCAGTAACAGTTCATGATAATGGAAACTTATATCTGGGGATAGATAAACATTACATATTGTCATCCGAACTGACAGACACTAACGACTGCGTCTTTTAGTGCAGTGGTAAGGGGGCACTGCTTACTGAAAATATCAGAGCATATGAAGGTACTGACCCCACTGGCCGCTCTTTCGACATTAACCTGGAAGAGCTGACAGGATAAAAAGTCACGGATAAAAATATTTCTCGTTTTGGCGACATCTAGCCAGTGAACACTGTCCACTCCGCACACATGGCCGACGGCCCACATGCCTTTCTACTTCACCCTGTTTAATACGTCAAATATCAACAGAATATTTTCACTTTTACTTCTAGCACGACATGCAGTATATTCCCAGCAGTGAAAATATTACTTCGCGGAAAATTAATCTATATCTCCACGTCTGAGAACTAAAAAATGTGTGGTGTTTTCAGTCCTGAAACCTGTTTGATGCAACTCTCCATGCTACTCTATCCTGTGCTAGCTGCTTCATCTCCCAGTACTTACTGCAACCTACATCCTTCTGAATCTGCTTAGTGTATTCATCTCTTGGTCTCCCTCTACGATTTTTACCCTCCACGCTGCCCTCCAATGCTAAATTTGTGATCCCCTGATGCCTCGGAACATATCCTACCAACCGATCCCTTCTGGTCAAGTTGTGCCACAAATTCCTCTTCTCGCCAATTCTATTCAATACCTCCTCATTAGTTATGTGATCTACCCATCTAATCTTCAGCATTCTTCTGTAGCACCACATTTCGAAAGCTATTCTCTTATTGTCCAAACTATTTATCGTCCATGCACTTCCATACATGGCTACACTCCAAATACTTTCAGAATCGACTTCCTGACGCTTAAATCTATACTCTATGTTAAATTTCTCTTCTTTAGAAACGCTTTCCTTGCCATTGCCAGTCTACATTTTATATCCTCTCTACTTCGACCATCATCAGTTATTTTGCTCCCCAAATAGCAAAACTCCTTTATTACTTTAAGTGTCTCATTTCCTAATCTAATTCCCTCAGCATCACCCGACTTAAGACTAGTTTCCATTAGCCTCGTTTTGCTTTTGTTGATGTTCATCTTATATCCTCCTTTAAAGACACTGTCCATTCCGTTAAACTGCTCTTCCAAGCGCTTTGCTGTCCCCGACAGAATTACAATGTCATCGGCAAACCTCAAAGCTTTTATTTCTTCTCCATGGGTTTTAATACCTACGCCGAATTTTTGTTTTGTTTCCTTTACTGCTTGCTCAATATACAGATTGAATAACATCGGGGATAGGCTACAACCCTGTCTTACTCCCTTCCCAACCACTGCTTCCCTTTCATGCCTCTCGACTCTTAAAACTGCCATCTGGTTTCTGTACAAATTGTAAATAACCTTTCGCTCCCTGTATTTTACCCCTGCCACCTTTAGAATTTGAAAGAGAGTATTCCAGTCAACATTGTCAAAAGCTTTCTCTAAATCTAGAAATGCTAGAAACATAGGTTTCCCTTTCCTTAATCTTTCTTCTAAGGTAAGTCGTAAGGTCAGTATTGCCTCGCGTGTTCCAATATTTCTACGGAATCCAAACTGATTTTCCCCGAGGTCGGCTTCTACCAGTTTTTCCATTCGTCTGAAAAGAGTTCGCGTTCTATTTTGCAGCTGTGACTTATTAAACTGATAGTTCGGTAATTTTCACATCTGTCAACACCTGCTTTCCTGGGGAAAGAAAAATTCTGAGGTTCGTTTCTAAATTAGGCCGACAAGGTGGAGAAACTCCACTGAGTGGAAAACAGTAAAGCTTTTCGATGAACGTCCTAATTATTACTCGGGAACCAGTATTCTAAACTGTCCGGTTACCTAGGACCGTTACTTTTACATCGGCTCATACCCATGTCAGGATGGGTAGTTTACTCACAGATCTATTGAGGCATGATTAAGCTAGGTAATGGAGACAAATTTCAGCAACGTACTTCCTGTTACTTTCTTGTGTTCACACTACAAACTTTTGATGTCATTTAGCGAAACCTATCTCCAAAAATTTTCAATGAAGCTTAATTAATCCATTAGATCATTTAATAGTTTCGATTAAACATTTCGTTTTACTCAGTTTCGGGTCTGAGCCGGTGAATGAAACAGCTGTGATCGCAGGCGAAAGGGTATTTTCTGCTGCGGAACGAGGCTTGCCAGAAAATTTTCGCAATCCACTAGCCCTTCCTGCTGGTAATCCTACAGAGTACAAACACACAAAAAAAGTTTAATTACTGCTGAAGGCTAATTACGAAAACTTTGATGGAAATTTTAACTATTTATAGTTATGTAAATGGAGTGTCAAAAAGTTAATCTCTTCAGGTCCTAGCCCTTTCAAGTATTAAGAGCTGCAGTGGTGTGATATTTACGTATGAAAAACTGCTTCCTTCACCTCACGTACTATATTCGAGACAGTTCGATGACAAGACAGTAGGAAAGCAAATGCGCTGCCGAAAGGACCATGCTTGCTCAACAAACTAAGAATTTTTGAAAAACTACCGGTATCAAATGTTTTGCCAAATAATTTAAATGTAAGAAATAAAACAGGTTAGATACACATTTGACGACCCTCTCTAATGTCGCTCAGCATTATGTATAGCAATTGAGGAGCCGATTGATAGTTTAAAGGTACGCATCTGACCTTAGAATTTGAATACTTTATATTTGGTGTTCTGTGTGGACCGCGAAACCTTTTGTTATGTGGCCTTAACAGTTCTATCATCTGTGCCCGAAGGTGTAAGAGTTGCAACGATCCTTCGGTTTAAAATATGAGAGAGTCATTCAGATACCAGGAGAGGGATTGGGCATTCTCAATCTGCACCTCATTTGTTGTGCATAAATTCGAGCATTATTGATTTTTATTTCTTACTTTTAAACAAATCATACACAAAGCATTTGACCTTTTTTCTTTAACAAGTGTGGTTTTTCGCTAATATGATACAGCGACTATTTACTATATTACTTGTCACTCTTGGAAACCTTGCACTGGTTACAAACATCTTTACACTTCCAATTATCAGAGCTTCGACATTAGCTGCTTCCACGAGAATCTAAAAAGTAGGTGGAAATTATTTGACTCCATTACACAGGTCGGTAGCAAAAAAGACTTTTCAAACCCTTAGTACTGAGATATTGGTATACATTATTTGTACGTAGTATATCTGAAAGCGGGATGCCAACGAACAACGTTTACTAAACACAGTAGCACTGAAATTTACATCGTCCGATGTACAGAATGAGCAAATGCAGTAATGTTCGTTTCGTCGACAGGTTTTAGCTAAAATTTAACCAACTGTCTTCCATACTGCTACAGCAAATAGTATGAACACGAACTCGCAGCTCAGTAACTTTCAGCCCCCCCCCCCCCCCCCTCCAGAGAGAACACTGGAAACCCTGACCTGGCATGCAATTTAAGGTAGATGCCAACTATGACGCTAAATTCTCCACAAAAGGTTTCCAAAATCCAGTATGTACTGAGGAACCGAGGAATGTACTACAACCTCACCACGTATTTCTCCCATAGTGACCGCGAAGAAAAATTCAGACGTAATTCTGAGCCGGCTTACCTTGCTGCCAATTTGATTTCCACACTGACCACACTGTATGTGCAGAATTTCCCGCATACTTATTTGGCTGCGTAAACAAACACTTCCAGGTTTAGTTCCTATTGAGGCGATGCCGGAAACCAATTGCTGGCTGAAGACACGCCGGCTAAACTGCTGAGGGATGGCAAAGCTCTGATCGGCTCATGCACATCCACCGACGGACAAATTGGATGTGTGTAGGTGTTCTGACCGACCGACAAACTTTCCTGTTGTCGGGATGTCGGGCAGGAAGGACCACCAGATAGCCGACCGCCCCCCGCGACCTTTCCGAGCACTCCACTCCACCCAACAAACTGTACAGTGTGTACCGCTGTAGTGCCAACTGCCCGACAAAATCTTACTTTTGACAATGCTTGTGGGATTAACTGTTGTTCTGAAATACGTGACAGAGTGCGAGACGGACGACACAATAAGGACAGAGTTTCTGAAGAAATTTAATAGCTGCAGATGTCTGTGGGACGTGTCATGCGAGGAGTATAGGAAATACAGATATGCAAGAAGTGAAGCACTTTTTTAATTTTTTTAACGAATCCATAATGGTTTCGTGTGACGTATATAGAGAATAAAAGTCCATCGACTTTTTGCATCTCTCTTTTTACGCTTTATTTCCGGTACTTGTCGGAAATAAAAGCTGAAAACCGAAATATCGACGATCAATGAACTTTAATTTATATATTATATTTGCTTCATTGTTGTAAGTGTTAGAAAAGTCCAGTCTATATCCAAGGCCTCTTCTATGAAAATCAAAGTGTGTGACTTTCTAACAGTTATAACAGTCGCTAAATGCTTCATTTCTTATGTATCTGTTGTGTATATTAGGTGTTGTGCGCGACAACATGTGTGGTCCTTGTTATTCGGATTTGAAGTGAGTTTCTCTTACTTGCCGGTCAGCTTTTATGTTACATACATAAATAAATTAGGTGAAAGTCTTTTATTGTAAGTTTCAGGAATAATTTTAGTTAATACTCGTGGGGATATAAGAGCATTGAATTTGAGGTTCTCTTAACTTCTGCCAACGGCTATAAATCGTAATGTAGCTAAGAGGCTCACCTTGCAGCTTATAGCCTCTCTCATGACTATTCTTTTTCGGTAAGAATTGTTTGATGATGTTTCAGAGCTCTGAAACGAATGATTCATGCATTCTTAGATTATTACGAAAATCATCAGCTCCTTAAGTAACAGGACGAGGCGAATATTTTTCCTTGCATTAGCCGCTTCTTCACCCAGAGCTTTCTCTCGGATTTTTTTTTTATCTTGTTACCTCTAAATCTAACAAGGCAAACCACTGTTTCTGCGCCTCTCTAAAACCGTGCGGGGTCTTGTAGAATATACACTCAATGAACTTAAGATAAACAAATCAAAACAACAGGGTTTCGCTGTAATCGCTGAGTGTAATCAGTCGGCACGTCTGTAGGCTGCCACGAAATTGGTCGGTCGGTCGGCCGATGAATTTGGAGCGTATGTAGGCGCCTATAGGGAAAGTATGGCCAACCTGCCGGCGGTGGCAGTACTTGGCCTGTCGTGCTGCTGGGTATACACTGACCGCTATAGGGTATTTAAGGGCCCTACACACGCACCAACCGACAACTTTCCGCATTTTCCCGCCATTTTACACTTTAAGTCACCGTTTTATCGCCTGTTTTTCTTGTTTTTCTTCTTCCGTTTTTAAAAAAGTCTGTAGGCTGTAGAGCAGCGTACTAAGATGCTGCCAGCCCGCCCTCTTCGGGGGCAATTGAAAATCACTAAAGAAAAAAAAAAGAAAAAATGCACCAACCGACCGACTTTTCTTGACGAGTTGTTGCTTGGGTATGATCACTCGACAGCAGGCACCCCTGCCCCTCCCCCCCAACTTCATTGCGTAGCGTTGTCGTGCCAACCTGCCGACAAAAGTTCGTCTTTTGTCAATGTGCGCGGAATTAAATGCTTTTCTAACATACTTGACGGAGTGCGATGGGGACAAAAGTTTAATGGCAGTTTCTGATGAAATTTAAAGACTGCAGATGTTTGTAGGACACGTCGTGTGAGGATTATACCAATAGCAATGCAAAAAATTAAGCACTCGTTTCACTTTTAACGAATGGAGAATGGTTTCATATAACACATGGAGGAAGTAACGGAACTATAGTATACATTTTACGAATAAAAGCCCCTCGACCGCCTATATTTCGATTTTTAGGTTTTATTTACGATGCTTAAGGGAGAGGAAATCTAAAAAATGTAAATATATATAAATTAGATCTTGTATTCATGAGATATATTTTCTTTGTTGTTAGAAGTGTTAAAAAGTTCAACCTATATCCAAGCCTTCTGCTATGAAGAGCGATGTCTGTGACTTCTTTTACAGTAATAACTGTTCCTAAATGCTTCACTCTTTTGTTTCTGTTGTATTTGTTTGATTTTAGACATTGCGAAATCTGTAGTCTTCCTTTCTTCTAATCTGAAACGAATTCATTAATCTTGCAGGAACGTCTTTTATTCTACATATCTGTATAAATTAATAACTTTCACCTGAATATTTTATTTTTCTTTGCTTTAGCGCGATGTATTTCTTCATACAACTATAAATGACATTGCAGGTTTCAGGTATCATTTTAAATAATAATTGTGGTGATACAACTGCATTGAATTTGAGGTCCTCGTAGCTCCTGATTGTGGTTAGAAACCGAAATGTAGTTAACAGTCTCTCTTCGCAGCCTACCACCTCTGTCATGACTGTATTCTTTCCCTTTAAGAATAGTTTGATGATGTTCAGCAGCTACTAAAAGCATGTTCCATCTTTTCTTATGTAATTATGCAAATCATTGGCTCTCATCTCCTAACGTAACAGAGTGTCAGTGAATCACATTCTATGCATTAGCCACTTCTTTTCCCATAGCTTTCTTTCGACTTTTTTGGCATTCTTACCTCTGAAGCAGCCAACGCAAATCCCAGGTTTTGTTTCTGTGTATAATCAGGCGGCATCTCGTTTAACATAACCTTATGAACTTACCATAACCTATTCGCTATCAGCGATAGAAACAGGGCAGCGCTGTAATCCCTCAGTGAAATCGATCGGAACGTGTGTAGGTTGCCACGAAATTGGTCGGTCAGCCGATAACTTGGTGCGTTTTCTGGGGGTCTTTAGCCTTTTTTTTTTGTTTTTTGTTAGAGAAGCGCGCACACGGACGTAACACACTACTAAGGAAAAGTATAAGCGGCAAAGCGAACGTCTGAATCTTCAGGTGAAAAAAATTGTAGCATTATGTGTCGGAAAAACACATTTTCTGATTAGGTAAAACTTGTTTTAGTTATGTTAAGACCCATCAACAGCGACAGCGATAGATTTTATAGTTCCTGATAGAGCAACAAGCTAAAATACTTAGTGTTGCTTTCAACTGATCATTTCAGTTCCTGAGGAGCAGAAAAAGGTAACCAATGTATGTCACAAAACATGGTTTTACAAGGAAAATTCAAATCTGCGGGACAAACACCAGGATTCTAAAGCAGTTTGCGTGACACTTGAAAAGTAATCACTCAAAACAAACCATGTGCTAGTATAAAAGCAATGTTCCTCCTTCAGTAAAGTTTAAACAAGAGACGAGATTGTAAGTCTCGTCTTGCATGGTTGACTTTATTACACAACTTTCACGCTCACTAATTTATTATCAAGGAAGGTTCACAGTATATCATATACTGTTGTATGTAGTAATACTACTATATTGTTGGAAAAAAAATTTTATTGAAGCAAAATAAATGCAATGTCCGTAATGAGGAAAATACCGGACAATAACCTCCTTACAGACGTATCACCTAGGCATGAAGAGTTTGAGGTATCTACGCTTTAACTAGCAAACTAGAAATACATATCTTGACTATTGTTTAATTGATATGAATGTCGTACACCGACCACTGTAGCCATGCGTAGCTTCTGAATTTTCTGACGATATGATGCTACTCATACACGAAATATGAAGGTATATCTGCACCTTTCTACATTTATATACGTACTCCACTCACAAATGAGGCGAGGGAAAAACTTGTGTCCATGTGTCTTTGTTCGATCCTAATTTCTCTTATCTTGAATTCGAGGTATGTAGAATATACGTTGGTGACCGTAGAATCGTTCTGGTATCAGATTCAAATGTCGGTTCTCTAAATTGTCTCAACAGTGTATTGCGAAAAGAACGTCGTATTCGCTCAAGAGATTTCCATTTGAGTTTGCGAAGCATCTCCGTAAGACTTGTGTTGACTGAACCTACTGGTAACAAACCTAGCAGTACGCCTCTAAAGCGATTCGATGTCTTCCTTTAACGTGACATGGTGGAGATCGCAAACAACTCGAGCAGTACTAAAGAATGGGTCGCACAAATGTTCTACACGTGATAACCTTCGTGTTCATTCGCCTTCCCTAATACCGTCATTAAGTGCACGTTCCATTTCATATCGCTTTGAAACGCAGCGCCTAGATATTTAACCGACGTGACTGTATGAAGCAGCTATTAATGCTGTATTAATGCTGTACTCGAAAATCACAGGATTCTTTTTCCTGCTCATCTGCATTAACTTACATTTTCCTACATTTACAGCAAGTTCTCATTCAACACACCAAATAGGAATCCAAAGTCACCCTGTACCCTTCTACAGACACCCAACGACGATACTTTCCAGTATACCACAGTGTCAGCAGCAAACAGTCCCGGATTGCTGCTCACTAGAGCACTCCTGCCGCGTGGCCAATCCGCGTGACTAGCGCTCGCTATACACACCCACACGGAAGCACGCTGCTGCCAGTTCACTCACTAGCATCACGTGGCGCTCACTCACCTAGTGACGGGCAACAGCCGTACGGCCTTTCCATGAGAGTAAGGAATCACAGACTCTTCGTTTACAGCTTCGACACAACGCAGTGGCACTAACGAGCCCGGCAAGCGTTCAAATGAATTTAGAATTAGAATTTCTTTTTAGCTGTTCATTTTCCATGTTTTCTATGGAGAAGGTGGGCGCTGTATACATGGGATTCACCAAATTTTACCACAATCTAACGCAAATTAAAGTTATAACCGAACACTGAATGTTACTGAAGGTCATTGTTTCAGTTGTGGAACTGTATGTTCCCGTGAAGTAATAGCTGATGAACTAATGATCGCTTTCAGTCAGCTGCTAAAATCGCACTGACATTTAGACATATTTTGAACAGAACAAATTAGAAAGATTTACGTTGAGTGTGACAACAGACTATAATCGCCAACTTTGCTTGTGATTAACTATAAAACTTCAATCTAGCTACACCGTAGGCTTACATGAGTAAATAGAACAAGTGAACTATTAGAACTTGTTACACAAATGAAGCGTAACGTGTACTGGTGGAAAGAGATGAGTATTAATCGAATAGATCTCTATCTGGATAATTATTCGAATACGTAAATCATTCAAACAAATTTATTCGCCAATGAATTATATGTAAATGAAATAACGAATAACACATAATACCACTGTATTTTCCTTGTTTACTTCTTGTATAAAATTAGTTGTTTCCTTGGCTCAGTGCAGTTTCTATTTTATACATAACTTATTACTGGTTTGTCCAGAAATGTGCCTCTGTGGCTCAGTGACTTGAATTCCACACTACAAAAATTCGGCTAAGGTTTCGACCCTGAGTTGGTTATGTGATTTTTCTCTATTCTTATCGCTTGTTTCACCTATAACAAAATGGTTCAAATGGCTCTGAGCACTATGGGACTTAACTTCTGAGGTCATCAGTCCCCTATAACGTAGAATTACTTAAACCTAACTAACCTAAGGACATCACACACATCCATGCCCGAGGCAGGATTCGAACCTGCGACCGTAGCGATAGCGCAGTTCCAGACCACAACAATGACAATAATGCCAAGTCAAGTGCACCGTATTTTGGAGTACGTGTTGAAATGTAGATCCTCCTCTAACTGTCTCTATCTGTCCAGAGTTGGGAGGAAGTCAAGGGCACACCACCATGCCATACCGTAGCGATAGCGCAGTTCCAGACCACAACAATGACAATAATGCCAAGTCAAGTGCACCGTATTTTGGAGTACGTGTTGAACTGTAGATCCTCCTCTAACTGTCTCTATCTGTCCAGAGCTGGGAGGAAGTCAAGGGCACACCACCATGCCTAGTAAAACGCTGCAGCGCTGAAATCGCCTTCAAGTTAAGCACAGCTTTACTTGATTTACAACGTGACAAATGAAACATAAACGCTTGCAGGTGGATAGCCTCAACAGTTTAGGTTATAAAGCACCAGGCAGCTGCAATGTTAAGCAGTCAATTTACTCAGTTAGCTGACTGTCAGTCATGATTGATCACCTGAGCGAGATGGACATGGTATATTTCATGCCTTCTCTGTCATAACAAACATTTAATTACAGTTATAAAATTATTTTCCCTTCGTTTACTGGCTTTATGAGCTGCGGATTGTAACTTCACTTACACGAATGTTGGAATATAGGGAAATTATAATGACTCATCTATTTTTATCAGTTTTGTATGAATATCTCGTTAGAAAAAATTTACAAATATTGGAGAAAAGCTCCATACTAAACAAGGGCCCAGTACGCGGGCTACATTGCACGTCGTTTTTCTATTGGTTGCCGCAGACGGCCTGCCTAGCGCGTTAGAACCCTATCACACTACCGACTCGGCCCCTTTCATTTGTCTCCAGTACCTGCCAATACGTCCCCCCCCCCCCCCCACCCCACTGCTAACATGGCACAAGCTACGTAAGCAACCAAGCATCCAACGATGAGACTGCAGCCGACAAAAACCCGCAATCTTCCAAACCTTTCTTAGGCTGTTAACAGTATCGGATATGCTTGTCTCTTTAGAATAATTACGCAGTTCGTTCTTGTAGTGCTGCAAAATGAGTGAACCAAGCAAGAACTCAGTGGTTCCTAACGATTAACGTCACCCGAATTTTAATCTGTGTCCTAAAACGTTTATAGAATGCTGCTGGACGTCCAGAGTCATCCAAAGTGTTTTAGGATTAACTATGAGTGAGCTTGCCGTCAGGATGTGGAATAGTTTTTCGATCCGACATCCGTCAATGCAATTATGTAGAGCTCTGAGATTCAAAAATTTCGGAACAGACACTGGTATCGAATGTAAGTGAAAGTTCGTAATATTGTAGCACACTTGGAACTTGTTCATCGTCAAAATGCTGAGAGACGGTTGTAAGACGTTTTTCGCCTTTCTACACCAACTGCTATTATTGCAGCAAAGTCTTATACATGATTTAAAAACACGTAGATCACCTCTACTACTGTCTATGACCAAGAAGACTTACAACAAACTTCAGACATATAACAGACAAAAAAATGTCAAATAAATCTGGTCACGAGTTTCGAATGACACTATGGCGTAAAAAGAACATTTCATTAGGAGAGTGATTTATAGAAGTGAAGTTAAAGTGGAATCACAACGAATTATTTGGTAAAAACTGCAGTGGAACTGATGATATCTCAGTTTAAGCTGAAGAAAATTATGAGTTGAAACTCAATTATCCGAGTCATGATTAAAGATCATTGTATTAGTGCACTGCTTGTGTAGAACGTATTTTCTTTTCTGCCACATTGGTAAATCTCTGTAAATCAAATAAAGTTTCTGATGAGACGTTTCGAAAAAAGAGATGTCCTGAAAACTAATTTAAAAGAAACGAAAATTACATTTCTTTAATAAATGGCAAATAATTGGAGCTGTAAATGCAATTAGATTTCCAATTTATCTGGTATCCTTAACACTTTTTATTCTCAGATGATGAACAAGTGTTTTTATTCGTGTAAGTGAATAATGTTTCACATAATATTTGTTACTTACGAAAACGAATAGTAATTTATATATGTATTCTTCATTTGTCATCACTTAAATTTCGCCCAAGTCTGACGCTAAACAAAGCGCACAGTGCATGTGCACTCTGCAGATTCGCAGTGTGTGTGTGTGTGTGTGTGAGTGTGTGTGTGTGTGTGTGTGACTGCAGGTACGAGAAATCCACGTGGCTCACGTGGCTGCGTCAGCCATGTGTACACTAGAGCACTGCAGCTACATGGCGAATACACGTGAATAGCGCTCGCCTACATCACTCGCTATGCACACGCAAACGGCTGGCAGTTTGCTCACTCGGTATCACGCGGCGATCACTCACAGAGGGACGGGCACCAGCCGCGTGACCTTGCCATGCGGGTAAGGAAATGTAGACGCTACCTATACAACGTCGACACAACGTAGGGCACTGGCGGGCCTAGCAAACGTTTAAATACATTTAGATTTAGAATTTCGTTTAATCTGTCGATTTTCCATGTTTTCTACGTAGAAGGTGTGCGCTGTATACCCGAGATGCAATGGTGTTACGAAAATTAATGTGGTAACCGAATATTGAATGTTGTTGAAATATTTCTGTGAAACAATGGCTTATGAATTAATGCTCGCTTTCAGTCAGGAGCTAAAATCGCACTAACTTTTGGACATATTTTAACAGAACAAATTAAAGAGATTGACATTGAGAAGTGTGCCACCAGACCATAACTTTCAACTTTGTTCATAATTAACAGAAAAATTCAGTCCAGCTAAACCATAGTCTTTCGTTAGTAAATCGAGCAAATGAACTGGTATGACATTACATTTGATAATATGAACATAAAGAGAAAGGAAGCACAAGATGTAGTGGTGAGAAGAGATGGGTATTATTCGAATGAATTTCTGTCTGCGTAAGTATTTTAATAGGTAGTTCATTCAAAGAAATTTATTCACCAATAAATTATCTGTTAATTAAATAAGGAATAACATATAATGTCACCATACTTTCTTTGTTTACTTCTTCTACAGTATTATTATTTGTTCCCCTAGCTCAGCACAGTTTCTGTTTGATAAATATTTTATTAATGGTTTGTCCAAAAATGTACCTCTGTGGCTCAGTTAAGTTTCACACTATAAAACTTAGGCTGAGGGTTCGATCCCCATTTGGTCCCATGATTTTCTTTTATTTAACGCTTCTTTTACCTGTAACAATGAAAATAATGCCCAATCATTTGGCACCATACTTTGGAGTAGGTGTTGAAATATAGATCCCCTTTAACTGGCTATATACGTCTGATCAGAATTGGGAGGAAGTCAAGGGCGGACCACCATGCCTACTAAAGCACTGCAGTGCTGAAACCACTCTTCAAGTTGAGCACAGCTTTACTTGATTTACAGAATAACAAATGAAACATGAAAATGCTTTGAGGCGGTCGGCCTCAGCAGGCTGGGCTATAACGCACTAGTCAGACGCAACACTAAGCAGCCAATTAAGTAAGCCAGCTGACGGTCAGTCGTGACTGATCAGCTGAGCGAGATGGACGTGGAATATGTTATGCCATTTTTCTCAACACAAACGTACTTTAGGATAATTATAAAAATTATTTTTCCGTCGTTTTATTTGATTTATGCGCTATGGATTATAAGTACATTTACAAAGATGTTAGAGCATACGGAAAATACAGTGACTCAGTTGATATTACGCAATCAATTCTGCATGAAAACCTCGTTTGTAAAAATTTACAAACATCAAGAAAAAAAACCACATATCAAACAAGAGAGTAACGATGCCATCTGTCATTGTCGTAGATGAGGCATTTAGTATATCTGAAAATTTAAGGCATCCTTATGGAGGAAGGAGTTTAACAAACAATAGAAGAACTTTTAAAAACCGACTGTCTCGGACTAAGTGGTTTATAGAATACACTCTGGCAAAGAGGCGGAGAACGGAGAATTTTCATCGTCCAATGGATCTTCGAAATGAATTTGCAATTGCCGTAATAAAAGCGTGCTGTGTTTTACAAAATAATGTGTCAGAAAGAGATGGCTGTAAGTTTGAAGAGAAATTGTACGTCCGTCCAGAGTCCTTCAAGCTGTCGAAAGCCACCATCAAATTTAATTCTGGATGCAAGGGAGGTCTGACTGCTTCGTCAAGTGCAGGACACTGTTAAGTTCTACATGAGACAGCCTGCTCACAACTGTCAACGTGGACCCATCTGGCTGTCGCAACGGCCCAGAACGCTGGCTACACTGTATGTAATTTTTTTGTTAGTTGCCGCACACGGCCTATCCAGTGCATTACAGTCCTACTACACTACCGACTCGGCAACATTAATCTGTTTCTGGACCTACCTATATGTCTCCCTCTCCCACTGGTAACATGGTGCAAGAACTCTACGTAAGCAGCCAGCGATGAGAATGCAATCGACAGAAACTGTAAATCTCCAATCCCTTCTTAAATTGCGAACATTACCCGATATGCGTGTCCCCTTGGTATAATTAGGTAATTCGTCGTCGTTGTTGTTGTTGTTGTTGTGGTCTTCAGTCCCGAGACTGGTTTGATGCAGCTCTCCATGCTACTCTATCCTGTGCAAGCTTCTTCATCTCCCAGTACCTACTGCAACCTACAATCCTTCTAAATCTGCTTAGTATATTCATCTCTTGGTCTCCCCCTACGATTTTTACCCTCCACGCTGCCCTCCAATACTAAATTGGTGATCCCTTGATGCCTCAGAACATGTCCTACCAACCGATCCCTTCTTCTGGTCAAGTTGTGCCACAAACTTCTCTTCTCCCCAATCCTATTCAATACTTTCTCATTAGTTATGTGATCTACCGATCTAATCTTCAGCATTCTTCTGTAGCACCACATTTCGAAAGCTTCCATTCTCTTCTTGTCCAAACTATTTACCGTCCATGTTTCCCTTCCATACATGGCTACACTCCATACAAATACTTCCAGAAATGACACATAAATTTATACTCCATGTTAACAAATTTCTCTTCTTCAGAAACGCTTTCCTTGCCATTGCCAGTCTACATTTTATATCCTCTCTACTTCGACCATCATCAGTTATTTTGCTCCCCAAATAGCAAAACTCCTTTACTACTTTAAGTGTCTCATTTCCTAATCTAATACCCTCAACATCACCCGACTTAATTCGACTACATTCCATTATCCTCGTTTTGCTTTTGTTGATGTTCATCTTATATCCTCCCTTCAAGACACCATCCATTCCGTTCAACTGCTCTTCCAAGTCCTTTGCTGTCTCTGACAGAATTACAATGTCATCGGCGAACCTCAAGGTTTTTATTTCTTATCCATGGATTTTAATACCTACACCGAATTTTTGTTTTGTTTCCTTTACTGCTTGCTCAATATACAGATTGAATAACATCGGGGAGAGGCTACAACCCTGTCTTACTCCCTTCCCAACCACTGCTTCCCTTTCATGTCCCTCGACTGTTATAACTGCCATCTGGTTTCTGTACTAATTGTAAACAGCCTTTCGCTCCCTGTATTTTACCCCTGCCACCTTTAGAATTTGAAAGAGAGTATTCCAGTCAACATTGTCAAAAGCTTTCTCTAAGTCTACAAATGCTAGAAACGTAGGTTTGCCTTTCCTTAATCTTTCTTCTAAGATAAGTCGTAAGGTCAGTATTGCCTCACGTGTTCCAGTATTTCTACGGAATCCAAACTTATCTTCCCCGAGGTCGACTTCTACTAATTTTTCCATTCGTCTGTAAAGAATCCGTGTTAGTATTTTGCAGCTATGGCTTATTAAAGTGATTGTTCGGTAATTTTCACATCTGTCAACCTATGATTTCTTTGGGATTGGAATTATTATATTCTTCTTGAAGTCTGAGGGTATTTCGCCTGTTTCATACATCTTGCTCACCAGATGGTAGAGTTTTGTCAGGACTGGCTCTCCCAAGGCCGTCAGTAGTTCCAATGGAATGTTGTCTACTCCGGGGGCCTTGTTTCGACTCAGGTCTTTCAGTGCTCTGTCAATCTCTTCACGCAGTATCGTATCTCCCATTTCATCTTCATCTACATCCTCGTCCATTTCCATAATATTGTCCTCAGGTACATCGCCCTTGTATAGACCCTCTGTATACTCCTTCCACCTTTCTGCTTTCCCTTCTTTGCTTAGAACTGGGTTTCCATCTGAGCTCTTGATGTTCATACAAGTGGTTCTCTTATCTCCAAAGGTCTCCTTAATTTTCCTGTAGGCAGTATCTATCTTACCCCTAGTGAGATAAGCCTCTACATCCTTACATTTGTCGTCTAGCCATCCCTGCTTAGCCATTTTGCACTTCCTGTCGATCTCATTTTTGAGACGTTTGTATTCCTTTTTGCCTACTTCATTTACTGCATTTTTATATTTTCTCCTTTCATCAATTAAATTCAATATTTCTTCTGTTACCCAAGGATTTCTACTAGCCCTCGTCTTTTTACCTACTTGATCCTCTGCTGCCTTCACTACTTCATCCCTCAAAGCTACCCATTCTTCTTCTACTGTATTTCTTTCCCCCATTCCTGTCAATTGTTCCCTTATGCTCTCAATGAAACTCTGTACAACCTCTGGTTCTTTCAGTTTATCCAGGTCCCATCTCCTTAAATTCCCACCTTTTTGCAGTTTCTTCAGTTTTAATCTACAGGTCAAAACCAATAGATTGTGGTCAGAGTCCACATCTGCCCCTGGAAATGTCTTACAATTTAAAACCTGGTTCCTAAATCTCTGTCTTACCATTATATAATCTATCTGACACCTTTTAGTATCTCCAGGGTTCTTCCATGTATACAACCTTCTATCATGATTCTTAAACCAAGTGTTAGCTATGATTAAGTTGTGCTCTGTGCAAAATTCTACCAGGCGGCTTCCTCTTTCATTTCTTAGCCCCAATCCATATTCACCCACTACGTTTCCTTCTCTCCCTTTTCCCACACTCGAATTCCAGTCACCCATGACTATTAAATTTTCGTCTCCCTTCACTATCTGAATAATTTCTTTTATATCATCATACATTTCTTCAATTTCCTCGTCATCTGCAGAGCTAGTCGGCATATAAACTTGTACTACTGTAGTAGGTGTGGGCTTCGTATCTATCTTGGCCACAATAATGCGTTCACTATGCTGTTTGTAGTAGCTTACCCGCATTCCTATTTTCCTATTCATTATTAAACCTACTCCTCCATTACCCCTATTTGACTTTGTGTTTATTTGCTATAATGTCAGGGTACTCAGGGAAGGTGTTGGATTTTCCTGACACCTTTAGTATGTTTTCTTCGTTTCCCTGTATTATCCATGTAATTCCTCCTGCAACTCTCTCTTGTCAGATCTGTATTGAATTTTGAGCTATTGTTCTTACAAAGACTAGGCCAAGCAATTCAACTGTCAAATTATGTGGAACTATGAGCAGTAGCAGTTCAATCATTAGATTTAACTGCCTCAGTTTCATTTTACTTGAACAATTCTACCAATTTTGTAGTTTGTTGCTGGAACATTAAATTCGAATGTCTTTCATTAATATCTCACTTTAAATATTCCAAGTGTTATCAAACCTTACAATGTTCCAGCATGATCAACCATTAATCACAAATACATCCTCTGGGTTCCATCATCACTAGCGTCTACGATACCTTTGAAAATATATGTTTAACCTATGGTATCTTTTAAATTTTCGCAATGCACTTACTGTACGGAATTATATAATCTAAATACCTGATTTTTTAACATGCAGGGCGGCGAGTAATAATCAAATGGTCGACAATTCATTTTGTCGTTATGAAAAGACATTTGAATTGGGCGTTCGTGCTTAACACACACGTTCGCCGTTTACAAGAGCCTGAAAACAGTTTTTACGGTCAGCCAGAAAGTGACGGAGAACATACTGACCATAATTTCCAGTCTGCAAGTCCTCATTACTCTTTGTGCTCACTGAAAGAAAATATTCCTACTTCCTATTTACTCAGCAGGATCCGGAACTATGACTGTAAATAAAAGTTTTAAGTTTTAACTGACTGATCTATTCTGTAAAAGTTCACATGCCCAAAATATAATAATATTCCAAATAATAATAATAATAACTGGAACAGAACCATTATAACAGATCAAACAACACCACATAACAAACCTGACATCATACTCACCAATAAAAAGAAGAAATTAACACAACAAATCGAAATATCCATACCCAATACAACAAATATACAGAAGAAAGCAGGAGAAAAAAATTGAAAAATACATCCAACTGGCTGAGGAAGTAAAGGACATATGGCATCAGGATAAAGTTGACATTATACCAATTATACTATCAACTACAGGAGTCATACCACACAATATCCACCAGTACATCAACGCAATACAGCTACATCCAAACTTATATATCCAACTACAGAAATCTGTAATTATTGATACATGTTCAATTACCCGAAAGTTCCTAAATGCAATGTAACATATACCGTACAGTTAAAAGGAAGTGACGCTTGATCAAGGTCCGCGTCACTTTCCATTTTTAAGCAGACATAACGTCTGAGAAAGGAAAATAAATAATAATAATAATAAGATCCCAATCAGAAACAGCACTATTACCAGTTCAGAGATGACCTCTACAGAAAGTTCCAAGTAAAATGGTCTACGTCCCTGACTTCTAATAACCAAAAGTCAGTTGCTCACCTTTAAGTAGAAAATAATCTCTCCACTTGCCACGCGGTTTTGTTGACATTACGGGCGGCACAAAAAAGTTACTTCCGTGAAATCTGAGCGATCCAAGATAGTGTACAGTCCTCATGAGTTCACTTGCTACTTTTCCCGAAAACACATACAAGTCTGCCAAGCTCTGACGTCATCCGAGGCACAACACACGCTTGCATTTGAATGATGAGGATAGTTTGATATCTCGGCGTGAAGTGCCTTCTCTTGCTTCCCCTCCATCTGTATTTATACAGGGTGTCACAAAAAGGTACGGCCAAACTTTCAGGAAACATTCCTCACACACAAAGAAAGAAAATATGTTATGTGGACATGTGTCCGGAAACGCTTACTTTCCGTTTTAGAGCTCATTTTATTACTTCTCTTCAAATAACATTAATCATGGAATGGAAACACACAGCAACAGAACGTACCAGCGTGACTTCAAACACTTTGTTACAGGAAATGTTCAAAATGTCCTCCGTTAGCGAGGATACATGCATCCACCCTCCGTCGCATGGAATCCCTGATGCGCTGATGCAGCCCTGAAGAATGGCGTATTGTATCACAGCCGTCCACAATACGAGCACGAAGAGTCTCTACATTTGGTACCGGGGTTGCGTAGACAAGAGCTTTCAAATGCCCCCATAAATGAAAGTCAAGAGGGTTGAGGTCAGGAGAGCGTGGAGGCCATGGAATTGGTCCGCCTCTACCAATCCATCGGTCATCGAATCTATTGTTGAGAAGCGTACGAACACTTCGACTGAAATGTGCAGGAGCTCCATCGTGCATGAACCACATGTTGTGTCGCACTTGTAAAAGCACATGTTCTAGCAGCAGAGTATCCCGAATGAAATCACGCTAACGTGCTCCATTGAGCGTAGGTGGAAAAACATACTGACGAAACTAAAATGAGCTCTAACATGGAAATTAAGCGTTTCCGGACATATGTCCACATAACATCTTTTCTTTATTTGTGCGTGAGGAATGTTTCCTGAAAGTTAGGCCGTACCTTTTTGTAACACCCTGTATAGGGGCGTATCAGACCGCCAAACGTAACATCTGCTATCAAATGCCCTAGGCACAGATGGCAGTATCTAAATGGCCCCTTTTTGGACACGTATTAATTAATAGCTTTGTTGTTTAACGACTTACAATCATCTTAATATTTATGTAAATAGAGTTAAGTTTGCTTTCGTTACTGAAAAAGTCTTAGCTCAACTACATTTAAACTTTGCTAGCTGGAATTTTTAGAACGGAACCAACAGTAGAACATGACCTCTGAATTGCCTCTTTAAGAGTCCTTGTAACCATTGTTATTTAAAATTCAGTCTTGAAACTTGGTACAGCCTTATGACTGCATGAATGTAATCGAGTGCTATAATTAGTACTTTCTATTACAAACACAGGTGATAATTAATCCACGCACGTGGACATTTGACTGATGCAGATAGCTTCATATCTCGATGCGAAGTGTCTCCTCTTACTGCCTCTCTGGGGGTATTTATATAGGGGTACTGCCGACCGCCAAACGGAACATCTGCTGTCAGCTGCCGTAAGCACATGTAACAGTATCTAAATGGCCCCTTTCTCGGACACGTATTAATTCTTACGGTTTCGTTCCCGATTTAGTTTTTAATAAATAGCTTGAACACTAGTAGTCGTAGCTTATTGGTGTCACATTTTTAATGCTTTCACATGAATGTGAGGCTACATACGAAATTTCAGCTGTTGAGTCAAATATTCAGGGGCTTCAATTTTTTGTAAAAATATCGATTTGAACCAAAATATTGCTCTGATCCAGTTGAGACTTTTAACTTTTAATTGTCACGTATTCTGACCAATTTTTAGCTTTATAATTTTATTATACAGCGCCATTTATGTTTTTATTACGATAGTGTATTTTGCCTAACATAATCATTTAATCATTTTGAGACTTGAGAAAGTACACATTAATATACTTAAGCATACACTGATGAAGTCTGTAAAAGCTATTTTAATCTTTAATTTCACTCTTAAACTATACTGCAATCCTTTGTATGTTAAGTAGAGACGCTTTATGATGATGCGCCGCTCGTAGTAGTGAACTAGGGTAAGCTGCGGCACACTCGCTCGCCTCTGTATCTCTTACAATCATACAGTTCCCTCAAACTCATGGAAATATATCTGTAGTTCACGTAATAAGCCACCAGATTATGAAATTCAAATATACAGACTGGCAATATGGCCACAGGTGTGTCGCTATAGATGGAGAAGTTACATTCTATGTAGCGAAGAGAACTTTGATGTTATGACTCCATTCACCGTTAGCGATAACTAAATAAACCACGTTCCATTATCTCCACCATAATTGATACGAGGAAGCTTTTATTTTTAATCCATGATATTTTTAAATTCGTCACTGTTGAGTTACTAGACTAGATAACGTCATTTAAATGGGTGATTTGTAAACTGATGGTAAAAAATGCAATATTACAGCCAAAAAGCAGCTGTGTTATTAAATTTCAGTAAATGTACAAAAAGAAAGACATTTTGTTATGTGTTTCTCACATTACAATTACTCGACAGGCATCTACAGAACTGGCACGTAGTGGGTCAGTGCTTGTTCTGGCAGGAATTTCACTGACGCCATTATCTGAGCTCTCTTAGCTGATGTGACACAGCAGTGTCATATTACATTGACACAATTACGCATGACGTAGACAACGTCGCTTTCAACATTGTCAGTGTTAGGGGGGGGGGGGGGGGGGAAGGGTGTGGCCAGCGTCCACAGTGATGAGGCAATTGTGCTTGTTATATTTTACTAATATCAGCAACTTCTGGAGTTCTGTCGACATGTGCCACGACCATGGAAGGGGAGCATCCCCCCGCCCCTTCCCACACACCCTCTCGCCACCCAATCCCCCGCACCTGTGCTGTAACGTATAGCCATTGGCATACCGGGTAAATGCCTAGTTTGCACTTTCGTGCGTATCTAGTGTAGCGCTGACATAGTTGTTGCGTTTGCGCTTCTTGTGGGTGCGAGAGTCGACTGTAGTTCGCTTGTGTAGCACTTATCAGCATGTACAGCTACATTCGCGATTTAACAGGAGCGAGAGAGGGCTGTAGTTTATATGTAAATGCGACTCGAGTGAATGAGTGTGCTTACTCACACTTACTGCCGAGTACTTGGAATCTGATGTGCCACTGCCTCCCCCACTCCAAGCATCCCTACTCAGCAACCAACTGCATGCAATGCAGTCTGCAGTTTTCCTGCCGCTGTATTGTAGAGAAGCTATGAACTGGTGATGCCACGAGAATAATTCACTATGTAAAAAGCATGATGCCAACTTAAGGGCAATCATTTATTTGCTGTCAGTATGTACATCTTGGTCTCATGTGTTCAATAGATGAGAAGATTGCATTGAG
The DNA here is from genome assembly GCF_023864275.1 of Schistocerca cancellata. NCBI lineage: Eukaryota > Metazoa > Arthropoda > Insecta > Orthoptera > Acrididae > Schistocerca > Schistocerca cancellata. The sequence continues at coordinate 267,574,549 of NC_064629.1, forward strand.
CAAAGAAGAATTTAACAAGTGTAAATGTTGCAAGCATCTATCAGGGTAATGTACTCACACCTTTCTGTATCAAGAACGCTAAGCATGATAACGGAGGAGTGTATGACTGCAGATGGAAGCAATGTAGTTCAACAAATAATTACAATGCAATTGAATGGTAGGACGTTGCATTATTTTATTGTATCCACCAGCACATCGTGGTGCATATGTTGGAATTGTATACCCTTCTTAAAATCTCTATCCCGTCCCCCACTACTCAAGCAGTGCCTGCAACTGCAATGAGTATTCATCCATCTATTTTTGTAATTGGTATAAAACAGTGAATTGGTTGCAACAAAAATTTACTTTTACCAGGTTTCGACACCGACTATGATTGTCTTCGTCAGAAAATTCACATTTAATTAAAACATTATAAGTAAACATTAACACGGAGAAAACAAAAGAATAACAAATTTTTATTCCGATTAGATTTATTATAAGACTGTACTCACCTGTAGTAACTGATGAACGAATTTAAGAGCAATAATGCTCTCGCCACATAAGATACTTCTTCAAGACCTTAATATTAAAATCACATAAAGTTAAAGACATTGAAACTGACATAAAGCTGGTAACTGCCAGTGAATCTATAGCTACATGGAGTAAGTAGCACTGTATACGCCGCTAAGGGATGCGAAAGACTACAGTCAGTAGAGGTGGCACCAAACTAAAAGGGACATATGCCGAAATAGTCACAACGTGGTCACGAAACAAATTGCGACATCTTGCAACAATCGAAGACAACAGCTGCCCAACTTCTGAAAAGTATTTTAAACAGCATATGAGTGTTCACCTCAAATGTTTATAGCCAGTACCATACAAAATGAAAAATTACATGGGATAGTACAACACCAACTAATATGTACCCCTTTGTGTAAAACGATTACAATATAATAGATGAAAAAGAGAGAGGAAAACGAGACTTGAAAGTCTACTCTGAAGAGAAAAGGGACTCAGCTTTAAGCATTTCTAAGCAGCGGCTTAATACCACTAAATTTTTTTGTTATGTAATTGCAGATATTGATTTAGAACGAAACCGTCATTATAAGAAAGGTGTTTTGAAATTTTTTATTCTTCAAGAGTATTCAGCGTGCAGGGTGCTGACGTCATGACATTCCATAGGCTTATGGCCTGCCGTTAATAAATGATCGGCAAAGGATGAAATATATATGTCGTTACCTTTATTCCTAAGAGATATTATTTGGGTCGAACAGAAATTGCTCATCTTGTTTGTCTTATGTAACAGTCTGGACATACTGCATGTCGCAGCTAATTTTGTAACACCTGAGTTTTGTAAAGAGAATGCGCTGGATTAAAATTATGAATAATATTATGTTTTAAGCTGATGAAAGATATGTGCTATTTTACCCACTTTTCATATTTTTATAATTATTTTATTATGTGATCCTTAACAGTGTTTGATCTGGCAGTGTCGTGTGCCCTGTGCATCTTTAACTTTCTATATCTAAAACCACACTGATACGTGAAAGAGGTTGGGTTCAAGATATTTCCCTTTTATTCCCTTAAAAACTGCACTCTCTCCCTCAAACAGCCATAATTTAGTTCTTTTCCCGCTACAGATGTTTAGCCTGAAATCATGGCAGTACCAGTCTTTGAAAGCTGGCCTCTCTGGCAGGTTTGGTGACGCAAAGAAATCACCCTACTTAAATTTTAGCAAATCACGAGCCATCCTATTGCACATCTTGCCAGAGCAGGATGTAGTTCACGAGGCAGTTTTACGCAGTCTCATTGGCGAGAATGGAGAGCGCCAGTTTCCGCCTCCACAAAGTCGCGGCTCCACTTTGAACAAGAGAGAGAGGTAGACTTCGATAGTGGAGTGGTGTTCCTGCTGTCGATGGGTAAGCATATGTTCCTAGTGAATACCGACTTAGACTAAGTCGTGATGCGTATATTAAGTAAACTTGAAAGCATTAGCGCTTTATTTTTCGCATATCTAGCCTTACTCGAATTCTTTCATGTGTTGGACTCAGCACCCGAATTTTTGTACGCCAGTTAGGCCTCATGTACGTAGAGACTCTTTATAAACCACATAACCTCATCGCTTTTCATGCATATGTTTCACCGTGTTATGCTCGATTCACTAGTTCGCTAGATAAGTGAATATTTTTGGAACCGTTGATTTTCACGAGACATGATCCTGTTGGTTTGTTATTGACCTTACGACAACGTAGATGCACTTGGTAACCATGTTCAGCAAATTCATATGCTTTTCATGCATTTGTTTCGCCTTCAGAGAGACTTATACTGCCGGCCGGTGTGGCCGTGCGGTTCTAGGCGCTACAGTCTGGAACCGCGCGACCGCTACGGTCGCAGGTTCGAATCCTGACTGGGGCATGGATGTGTGTGATGTCCTTAGGTTAGTTAGGTTTAAGTAGTTCTACGTTCTAGGGGACTGATGACCTCAGAAGTTAAGTCCCATAGTGCTCAGAGCCATTTGAACCATTTTTAGACTTAAACTCGATTGAATATTTTGATAGTGACGTGACTATTTTTGCAACTGTCAACTTTTGTGGGACGTGATCTTACTGCTTTGTTCCTCTCCCTAGGAAGCCGTGGAGAGTGGTCAACTTAGTATTGCCTAATAGAACAGTAGTTATATGGGCTGAGGAATCCATCATGTGCACTGTAGTAAGTTACAGATCGTATGATGAATTCTCCAGTGATTTACCTAACTTGCGGAAGGGATCCTTCTCTGCTAAATTTCCATCCCGGTAGCGAGCTATTTCGCGGATTATCTGTCTGCAATGGAGGCTGCATGTTAACCCTCCTCCATTTCTTTGTAACAACGAGCGTAATTTTTTCGTAGTAACTGTCAGGCTCCATCATTCTATTCTTTTTTCCACTCGACTTCTTATTGAGAGATTTCGCTGTTGAAATAAGTGTTCATGCAGATAGAATGTAGATAGAATGTTAAATTGTAGTAGCCTAAACATATCACTTTGTAATCAATACTGAGATTTGCTGTAATAAACTAAAGTTGGAAATTCCTTCTTTTAATAACGTCCATCCCCAACAAAAACGTAGAGGAAACGCATGAAATTGCAAAAAAACTTGTCATGGCCTCCATAAGGGGAACAAATAAATCCATAAAGACATCATTTATTTTTGGTGTGGTCGTCACGGATCTCGCTTTGTCGTCGTGCTGATGTTGCTAAATTAAACCTAGAGGACAGGGCGTTTCATTACAAGATCCATTCCGACTATTGCACGTTCGAAAGACTAGCCGTAAATCGTTCCTTCTAGTAAACGAAGCATCATGCTTTATTGCTAGACACGAAATAAAATTCCAGTTATTGTAGTGAAAGCGGATGCTTGCTTTTGGAAGGCTATATTTATGCGTTTATTATTCGGGATCATTCTGTGAAGGCAGTCTTCCTAGGCAGTCTTCCTTATCAGGCCCCTGAATATCGACTTATATGACTAACAGTTATTATCAAAGAACCATAACCTTTCCCTTCAGCTTTGTTGAATTACGAATCCTAGCAAAATCCAACTTTACACACCTAGGCGCCTCCTTTCTGTGGCAACTCTTTTATCCAGGATCCTATATTTAGGGATCCTCTAAACCCCCGCCGTTAGGACTAAATTTAATTCGTACAATATTTTGTTATCAGGAGAAAGAAAACTGGTGTTCTAAGGACCGGAGCGCAGAATGTCAGATCCCTTAATCGGGCAGGTAGCTTAGAAAATTTAAAAAGGGAAATGGATAGGTTAAAGTTAGATATAGTAGGAATTATTGAAGATCGCTGGAAGGAGGAACAAGACTTCTGGTCAGGTGAATACAGGGTTATAAATACAAAATCAAATAGGGGTAATGCAGGAGTAGGCTTAATAATGAATAAAAAAATAGGTATGCGGGTAAGCTACTACAAACAGCGTAGTGAACGCATTATTGTGGCCAAGATAGATACGAAGCCCACGCCTACCACAGTAGTACAAGTTTATATGCCGACTAGCTCCGCACGAAGAAATTGATGAAATGTATGATGAGATAAAAGAAATTATTCAGATAGTGGAGAGAGACGAAAATGTAATAGTCATGGGTGACTGGAATTCGATAGTAAGAAAAGGAAGAGAGGGAAACGTAGTAGGTGAATATGGAATGGGAGTAAGGAATAAAAGAGGAAGCCTCCTGGTAGAATTTTGCACAGAGCATAACCTAATCATAGCTAACACTTGGTTCAAGAATTATAAAAGAAGGTTGTATACATGGAAGAAGCCTGGAGACACAGACAGGTTTCAAATAGATTATATAACGGTAAGACGGAGATTTAGGAACCAGGTTGTTAAATTGTATTACATTTCCAGGGGCAGATGTGGACTCTGACCACAATCTATTGGTTATGAACTGTAGAGTAAAACTAAAGAAACTGCAAAAAGGTGGGAATTTAAGGAGATGGGAGCTGGATAAACTGACTAAACCAGAGATTGTAGAGAGTTTCAGGGAGGGCATTAGGGAACGATTCACAAGAATAGGGGAAAGAAACACAGTAGAAAAAGAATGGGTAGCTTTGAGAGAGGAAATAGTGAAGGCAGCAGAGGATCAAGTACGTAAAAAGACGAGGGCTAATAGAAATCCTTGTGTAACAGAAGAGATACTGAATTTAATTGATGAAAGGAGAAAATACAAAAATGCAGTAAATGAAGCAGGCAAAAAGTGATACAAATGTCTCAAAAATGGGATTGACAGGAAGTGCAAAATGGCTAAGCAGGGATAGCTAGAGGACAAATATAAGGATGTAGAGGCGTGTATCACTAGGGGTAAGATAGATACTGCCTACAGGAAAATTAAAGAGACCTTTGGAGAAAAGAGAACCACTTGCATGAATATCAAGAGCTCAGATGGAAACCCAGTTCTAAGGAAAGAAGGGAAAGCAGAAAGGTGGAAGGAGTTTATAGAGGGTCTATAAAAGGGCGACGTTCTTGAGGACAATATTATGGAAATGGACGAGGATGTAGATGAAGATGAAATGGGAGATATGATGTTGCGTGAAGAGTTTGAGAGAGCACTGAAGGACCTAAGTCGAACAAAAGGCCCCGGGAGTAGACAACATTCCATCAGAACTACTGATAGCCTTGGAAGAGCCAGTCTTGAAAAAACTCTACCATCTGGTGAGCAAGATGCATGAGACAGGCGAAATTCCCTCAGACTTAAAGAAGAATATAATAATCCCAATCCCAAAGAAATCAGGGGTTGAAGATGTGAAAATTACCGAACTATCAGTTTAATAAGTCACAGCTGCAAAATACTAACGCGAATTCTTTACAGACGAATGGATAGACTGGTAGAAGCCGACCTCGGGGAAGATAAGTTTGGATTCCGTAGAAATGTTGGAACACGCGAGGTAATACTGAGCCTACGACTTATCTTCGAAAATAGATTAAGGAAAGGCGAACCTACGTTTCTAGCATTTGTAGACTTAGAGAAAGCTTTTGACAATGTTGACTGGAATACTCTCTTTCAAATTCTGAAGGTGGCAGGGGTCAAATACAGGGAGCGAAACGCCATTAACAATTTGTACAGAAACCAGATGGCAGTCATAAGAGTCGAGGGGCATGAAAGGGAAGCAGTGGTTGGGAAGGTTGTGAGACAGGGTTGTAGCCTACCCCCGATGTTATTCAATCTGTATATTAAGCAAGCAGTAAAGGAAACAAAAGAAAAATTCGGAGTAGGAATTAAAATCCATGGAGAAGAAATTAAAACTTTGAGGTTCGCCGATGACATTGTAATTCTGTCAGAGACAGCAAAGGACTTGGAAGTGCAGTTGAACGGAATGAATAGTGTCTTGAAAGGAGGATATAAGATGAACATCAACAAAAGCAAAACGAGGATAATGGAATGTAGTCGAATTAAGTCGGGTGATGCTGTGGGAGCTAGATTAGGAAATGAGAGGCTTAATGTAGTATATGAGTTTTGCTATTTGGGGAGCAAAATAACTAATGATGGTCGAAGTAGAGAGGATATAAAATGTAGACTGTCAATGGCAAGGAAAGCGTTTCTGAAGAGGAGAAATTTGTTAACATTGGGTATAGATTTAAGTGTCAGGAAGTCTTTTCTGAAAGTATTTGAATGGAGTGTAGCCATGTATGGAAGTGAAACGTGGACGATAAATAGTTTGGACAAAAAGAGAATAGAAGCTTTCGAAATGTGGTGGTACAGAATGGTGCTGAAGATAATATGTATAGATCACATAACTAGTGAGGAAGTACTGAATAAAATTGGGGAGAAGAGAAGTTTGTGGCACAACTTGACCAGAAGAAGGGATCGGTTGGTAGGAGACGTTCTGAGGCATCAAGGGATCACCAATTTAGTATTGGAGGGCAGTGCGGAGGGTAAAAATCGTAGAGGGAGACCAAGAGATGAATACACTAAACAGATTCAGAAGGATGTAGGTTGCAGTAGGTACTGGGAGATGAAGAAGCTTGCACAGGATGGAGTAGAATGGAGAACTGCATCTATCCAGTCTCTGGACTGAAGACCACGACAACAACAATATTTTTTCTAATTTTAAATTTCCTTTTCAACAGCTCGTTGCAGTTTGTTTGCATTCTTGAAATGAATCTACATTAGTATTATAGCGTCGTTTTCCTTTGTAATTATTTCTCTGCGTTTTGGTGGAAAAATATTTAAATTATATCAGGTTGAGATTCACATTAGGGTTGTCCACAGAGAGCGGAATAGTTCAGTAAACTGTTAAGCATTGTTATTTGTCGTTGCAGCAATTATAAATACTGTATTACAACCCGTGAGAAGGGCTGCAGAGAATAACAGCACTCCAGACATGGGGGGAAGCGACGCACTCGTGCCGGGTTTAGAGGACCCGCCGGTCCTGCCGTCTCACACAATAAAGTTGGAAAAATCCAGGACAGTAGAATGCGGAACAGACTAGGTGGCGGACCGCTCTCCCCTATGTCGGAGCCGGACAAAGCAAGTCCCGCCGTAGTAGTAGGCCTTCAGCCCACCCAAGCTCAAGCGAAGGATGGTGACACTAACACAGCTACGGGACGCCGCCTGCAGAGCAAACAATGGCAACCGTCTTCGACCTTCCGCTTTTCAAGCACTTATAATATAGCAAATGGAAAAATAAAGTGTCACAGAAGAAGAACAAGAGGTCCCGTATTCAAATTAGAAAAGAAATTAGACGGCACGAGCTTGATCCTGGTACAGAAAACAGACGACCAGAACACGTGGATACATGTGTTCATAGTGGCGACCAAGGGCGTAGCGGAAAAATTTAGGCTGGAGGTGAACGAAGCAACAACGTGGTTAGAAGCAGTAGTGTTTTGGAGGGAGACTTGGCTCGTACAGATGGGAGAAGTAATAGATGGCCCAACAGAGTTCGAAGGGCGACTGGAGAACCGTATTACTGCCGTGGAAAGTGGTGCAGTCGGTGGTACAGAAATGGGCACGTTAGACCCGGTTAAAATCCGTGAAGTTCTTGACGAAGTTAATAAAGTATGCACTGCGCTTGTACAAAACGTCTGACAGCAGATTGTCTGACATGAAAAAGAAGCTAGCAAGGTTGCGGAACGACTAGAAAGACTAACTGTAACAGTTCAACCTGCGTCAACAAAATGTAGTGAAAGTTCTGACCGGGTACAACCGTTAGGGATAAGTCATAGTGAAAAAATACAGTCGTTACTCCGCTTCAAGGAGAACCAGACTGAAATAAACAAGATAAACCACAACGTATTTCACGAATTTCATATAGGAACCATTCACCATGAGGCGATGCCTAGTAGCATTTCGTTCGCCTATAAACACGGCAGTGAGGATCTCGTGAAAATGTGGGGATATGCGAAGAAGATAAAAGATTTTGGGGAAAGATTATGTCACTCAAGCGACTGCAGTCTGTCAGAGAGGATAACAGATAACGAACCGATCAGTGAAGTGGAAGAAGACGAGAATTGAAGGCACTTCCTTCATGTACAGAAATATAGCATCTGTTCAAACCCAGCGAACGAGATTCACCCACTCATGTGGATTGATCGGTTCCAAGATGCTTTACCGGTATCATGGAGCTCTAGTCTTAAAATTAATTTTGTTAGCAGGCATCTCTGCAACGAAGCTGTGGCGCATATGCGAATCTTAGTGCGAGATTATCGGTTGTATAGTGAATGACAAAACCATCTGGGGAGACGAATAATTAGGATCCTACTGCTTAATTCAAGAAAATGGTTTAAAGAAATCAGTTCCTAGACACCCATTACGATTCCTCTGAGCTTATCCGTATCTGCTTGACAAAGCTCTCTAAACGTCTGCAACGAGTCGTAGCCGTTGCAGGGAGAGGCATAAGCGACATCAGATCGTTCCAGTTGCTTATGCAGGAACTCCCATACTACAGAAATAACGAAGGGCGCGAAAATGTGCAAGCAGATAGGAACCAGCCAGCACCCTTAGGTCCACTTGAAGACGACAGAGACTGTCACGACCAAACTGCCTGCGGTGGAACAGGGTTACCCAGAGAAATGATTGGTCCCGACATAACCGTTTACCTGAAAGGCTTGAGTACATGCATAATGAAGCAGCACGGGATAACTTACCTCTGGCGAGCATCATAGAGATTCGATTCCCATACCCTCGACATAAAGCGGCACATGAAGAAGACGTCAATCTAACGCACAGATGACTAGAGAGAATTAGACGGAATATATCCTGTTGTGGCCTAGGAGAACAAATGTCACTATTCATGGAGGCAAAAGAAATAAGAGAAAATTTACTGCGAGAGAAGTAAAGTACTGGTTTAGTTTCCTATGCAGTACTTAATGTAAATATTATAAGTAGAAATGTACAGCGTATTGTCGAAACAGCGAGCTGCTTATCAGTTATTAATGAAAATATATTCGATGTATGCATGATAGAAGCGGAGAGGCCAGTGTTAGCGCTACATAAAACAAAAATCAGAGGAGCGATTGGGGGAAAGACAGCGCTGATAACGAAAAACGTACTCATAGATTTTCTGTGCCCATAACTTCTCTTGGTTACACAAATACTATCGCGCCAGTATCAGTATGAAATGACGCTTTGTAGAGGTTAAAGTAGGGAGCAGTGCAGCACATTTATATTTCAAGGATTGTTTGGCTGGAGCAATGTAGGAGACAGGAGTGTGACTGGGTTTGTCGTCTCTGAGTCAGAGCTATTAGAACTACAGAAACGCTAGAGTGAGATGTCATTAAATAAGATATTAGAGGAAAAGGTCCTGAGTGCAGAGACCAATTGAAATGTCTGCTAGATCATCACCGACAGAGCACGCCACCTCATCTTACAACAGCCCTCTCCATATTGTAATGAAGCATAATGGTTCAATTGTCTATACCCGGGCCGCTGAGACATGTCACTTAGTCACTCCCCAAGCGCCTTAGAGTTGGTAGTATAACTAACAAACAAGTGAGGAACGGGAGGCACCGCGTCTACCGAACCAGTAACAGCACCGAAAAAAAGCCGTGCGCGAACGCCTGCTGTTGTGTTGTGTTACCTCCTCGACTACAGTTTTTGTTTGTTAAACAATGTCTCCAAAACGATGTCGTTCACCAAGCGACAATCCGTTGCGCCGTGGAGTGCCATTAAATAGTCAGGCTTTGGAATTACTACGGAGGATACGTCGATTCCTGCCGATAAAGTTTTAGAGCGTACCTCGAAAACTCTAGGACTCAGTGAAAGAACAGTTATGAGGAAAGGGATGCTACTTCAAGACTTACAAGACAGTGAAATAAACTGTGTGGAAGCAAGCCCCTGTAGATGAAACAGTGTGTTTTTAAGTACTCCGGGTAAGAAAAAGAAGCAGCCTCGTCCTATTACAGATATTGATTCCTTCCAATCCGATGCAATTCGTCGGCACATATACGGATACTATAAAAGGAAAGAATACCCCACAATAGCGAAGTTGCTAATTTCTTTAAAAGAAAGTGAACTTTCCTCAGGGGGAAAAACGTCACTTACGATGATATTAAAAGTATTGGCTTCCGTTTTAAAAAGTTAGATGGACGAAAACTGTTACTAGAAAAAGCTCATGTCGTTGCAGCTCGTACCATTTTCTTACACAAAATTACGGGAAAGGACATACACTCAGTCATATGGTTAGACGAAACCTGGGTCAACGCTGGAGAATCAGTTGAGAAATTCTGGACAGATGATACTCCGAATAGCAGCGGTCATCAGACAACAGGAAGAGGAACACGATTAACTGTGGCCCATGCAGGATCTTCAAACGGCTTTGTGCCTGAATGCTTCTAGTTTTTCGATCGAAAAAAACCGGTGACTATCATGAGGATATGGACCACCCACGGTTTCTACAGTGGTTTAAAAACTTGTTGCTCCAGTTTAATGTTACGACCGTTTTTGTGATGAACAGTGCTCCGTACCATTCTGTGATTTTAGATAAAGCTCCCACCACTAGTGACCGTAAAGAAACTATGGTGCAGTGGTTGCAGGCGAGAGACATTGCTGCGGACATGAGCATGACGAAACTGCTGTTAACGACTTTTACTATAACAGAAGTGGAAAGAATGCTACGTGAAGGTCTTGCTACGGTAGACGCTGCCTCATGGAGGAAAAAAGTAGACCATGTAGCTAAACTGATAAGAGAAGCACAGACTATAGATGGCATTATAAATGAAAACGAACAGTTAATGATTTCTCTTAATGATGATGATGATGATGACGAAGACAACGGTTTTGGCGCCGATTCCGATCACAGTGAAGGAGAACTGGATGGAATTGCGCCATTGACATGGTAAATTGGTGAGTGTAAATGTATACAGAATTAATTTTTTTTCTCTCTGCAATCGGGCAGGCTATGTATGTTTTGCTTCATTTCTTTCTATGAGTGTGGATAGCGTGTTATTTGGTATGCTCAGATTTGCATTATTATACGACGTTTTACATGCAGCTATTACTGTAACAATTTGGACGACTTTTCATAGATATTGTCATTAACTTCAGGTTTTTTTATTTCCAGGTTTAATATACTATCAAACGCTTGGTCTCCGTCGTCGTTCTCTCCATTGTTAGAAAAACGTACTTTGTTGCACTTACGTATAAACGTTGATTGTAGCTTACATTTACAAAACGTACTTCGGAGTTGTGGGCGTGTGCGGTGGCAGCTATCGCAACCTCGCAATCGCAGTGTAACCAACCACACGCCAGCTGTCAAGTGACATGTTTCACCAGTCCGGGTATAGTCCTCGACTCCAGGCAGTAGAATTATATGAAAAGATCGTGTGACACTGATGGCCATGAGGCCCATGCGGCGAAGTTCGACCGCCGGGTTGCAAGTCTTGTTGCAGGTGACACCACATTGGTTAGCTTTCGTGTTCGCAATGAAGAGATGATGATCATGATGATGACAACACAACACCCAGTCCACGAGTGGAGGAAATCTCCAATCCAGTCGTGAATCAAACACGGGCTTGCTGCATGGTAGGCAAATATGTTACCACTCAGCTAAGCAGGCGGACACTCCAGGAAGATAAATACGGTCACTGCGACTGAGACTGATCGCCTGGGAACGATGGATGAGCTGTTGCAGCCCTTTAATGGGATAAAAGTATTGACATCCGTTGATTTACAAACTAGTTACAGACAATTACAGTTGCATTCTGGCTGCTGTGAATTTACAGCCTTTGTTTGCAATGGTAGATGTTACCATTTCCGAAAGTTGTTATTCAGACTGAATATATCGTCGACAGCTATCATATGTGGTATTAATACCGTCATATCAGACGATTTAAGGAAAAGGATTTGTAGATCGACAATGCCCTGACGGATGGAAGGTCCTGGGAGACACACAATAACATATTAAACTGATTGCTACATGTCTTTAAAATGCATGGAGTAAAGATAAATAAAAAAAATCCGGTTTGGGGTGCAGGGAAGTTACTTTCCGGGACACGTGGTGTTTGCTTCTGAGATCAGACCAGATGTAGAGAATCTGAGGGCTATCAGAGAATATGCCATCCCACCTCTAACAAGGGAACCTCCCCATCGCACCCCCCTCAGATTTAGTTATAAGTTAGCACAGTGGATAGGCCTTGAAAAACTGAACACAGATCAATCGAGTAGACAGGAAGAAGTTGTGTGGAACTATGAAAAAAAAATAAAATATACAAACTGAGTAGTCCATGCGAAGATATGCAACATCAAAGATAATGAGAGTTACGGAGCGCCGTGGTCCCGTGGCTAGCGAAAATAGCTCCGGAACGAGAGGTCCTAGGTTCAAGTCTTCCCTCGAGTAAAAAGTTCAATTTTTTATTTTCAGTTTGTGTGACAAACTTTTATGTTTTCATCACTTTTTTGGGAGTGATTATCACATCCACAAGAAATCCTAAATCGGGCAAGGTAGAAGAATCTTTTTACCCATTCGCTAAGTGTACAATTTAGGTGGGTCGACAACATATTCCTGTCATGTGACGCACATGCCGTCACCAGTGTCGTATAGAATATATCATACGTGTTTTCCTGTGGAGGAATCGGTTGACCTATGACCTTGCGATCAAATGTTTTCGGTTCCCATTGAAGAGGCACGTCCTTTCGTCTACTAATCGCACGGTTTTGCGGTGCGGTCGCAAAACACAGACACTAAACTTATTAAAGTGAACAGAGACGTGAATGAACGAACGGACAGATCATAACTTTGAGAAAATAATGAAGGTAAAATTTTCCGGTTGAGGTAAGACTTGAACCATGGACCTCTCGTTCCGCAGTTCCTCACGCTAACCACGGGCCCACGGCGCTCCTGTGCTTCAATTCTCCTTGATGTTGCATATCTTCCGCATGGACTACTCAGTTTGTATATTTTGCTTATTTTTTCATAGTTCCACACAACTTCTTCATGTTTTCTCGATTGGTCTGTGTTCAGTTTTTCAGGGCCTATCCACTGTGCCAATTTATAACTAAATCTGAGGGGGGTGCGATGGGGAGGTTCCCTTGTAAGAAGCACGACCGTAGATTCCTTGGACTAGTCAATTCCTATAAAAATTTTATTATTAATACAGTAAATACGCCTTATCATTGCGAAGTGACTGGTAAGAACACCGCCTGGGAGTGGAATGGACAAGCCGAGCGCTAGTCTGAGGCTCTTAAAGATGCACTCATTAATGCACCTATTCTATCACACTCACAGCTGGAGAAAGAGTTCTGTCTCGCTTCGGATAGCTCCAGAATTAGAATTCGTATCTATCTGTGCAAGAAACAGTACAGGGTGGTGTAGTAACGCAAAATACCATAGCATTCGCCAGAAGAATGTTAAACAAATCCGAAAGAAACTATTTGGTGACTGAATTGAAGCCCTCGCTATTGTGTGAGGATTCCACAAGGTCCAGTTCTTTCTCTACTGGCGTAATACTACAGTTTATATCAACCATAAAGCAATGGTCAATGACTGCGAATGGCGAAGCTGACGCACAGACGGTTGGCCCATTGGGCTTTGTACCTTCAGGAATTTCATTTCACATCCCATTATTCGCTGGGAAAGGAGAACGTCATAGTACTGCGCTAAGAAGAGCGCCAGTAGGTTTTTCTGGGGGTAGCGATGATGATCTGAACGAACAGTGTTCGTTACACTATATCTGAAACAAGTACGTTTTGAGAATTATCTGCCAATGTGACTGAGCAATATCAGTGAGGAGGAAGACAGAGACCCAGCTTGAAATGATGTAAAAGATAAGTGGAAGGACAAAGAGAAATTTAACATTCGAATTTTCTACAAAGTCAGTGGCGGAGTCTTGTTCCGAAAAAGAAGTGAGGACGAGGGTGTGTAAGTCTTTCCTTAATTTGAGACAATCTGTGTACTCTAATAAGACGGAGAAAAGGAATCAGAGAGTCTTGGCGACATGTACGGCTTGCCAGAAGGCAAAACCATCTAGCGTCACTGACTGAAGTCTACTTTTCCTCGTAATACCAGACCAATTGAGACAGTTTGCTGCCACCAGTCTGCTAGATCTAGATCCCCTTCCCGTAACGTGATCAGGATTGCGATACGCAGTTATGACAGTCGAATTAACCTTTAAGTACATGACATTTACTCCCCTACAATGCGTGATGGCGAAGCCAATAATTAAACCATTTGTGGAAAAGTTCCTGGCAGATGTCGGAAAGATAGACAAGGTCATCTCGGACAACTGAGTACAGTACAGATCCCAAAGATATTTTATGAAAGTTAAGAATGAAGGCAGTGGATGTATCCTGTTTACATCTAGCTTCGAACCCAGGAAAGTGATTAATCAAGGAACTGCAATAAGCAGCATAGGAGATGGGACGAATTCCTCAGGGACTTCCAAGAAGTGATTAAGAACTTACCGCAAAAATCTACAGATGTGATCCACAGATCAGATGCGTGTGCTGAAAAATTGGCTGCCTACTGCCAGGATAAGATAGCTAGTCAGCTTTCCCCCTACGAGGACAAATAGACACACAGAAGTGGTTCGGTCAGTGACAAGCAGATTAGGAATATGTTCAGAAGAGGAAAGACCTGCGAAAAGGCAATCAGAGAAATGAAAGTAGCTGTAGGTCAGAAAATATTAATGAAATCCCACCGACCACTGCATAAACACGGGTACCTTCCTAAGAAGTTTTTTAATGTCTATTGTGGTCCTTCCAGGATTTGGAGAATTCTTCACCCAAATGTCGTTGAAACTGAGACAATGAGACCCAAGCCTCAAAGTTTGATCATTCATTTGAAGACCAGTATTTTTCTTTACACGCACTGGCAAAATCTTTGACCGTACTAAATCTTGGTGAATTCAACATCGCCCATTGATAAGCGTGTCCCTCTAAATGACTTATTGAAAATCTTACACATTGAGCATCATCCCAAGAAGGAGGTAAAGCTCCTTGAAACGATGTAAAGAAAATTACAGTGTGCACCAATCCCCTTGGCTTTAATTTCCGAAATTGATAACTTAAATTCTTAACACAACAAGACCATTCTGCTGCCAAACGACACGAACTGTTGTCCTTCTTACATCTGCACCTCGGTTCATAATTTGACTATTTAGTGTCGTTCTTACTCACTGCCTACTTTGATCATTACATCTTGAACTTACTGCACTGCCGTTACAGAGAGAAGACGTAGATAGCTTTTCAGTTTCTAACTGCGATCTACTTTCCTTCTTAACATTCTCCCCTGGAAAACTGACCTCAAACAATTTAACGCCTACTGCCGTTTCCTTTATTGTTACCCGCTCTTGCGTTTTAATTAATTTCTCTAACATGTCATCCTTGGCTCCGTGTACTTTGTTCTCCACCACTGCAATCATGCCTCGAAATTTCTCTGTGACCTCCTCTGAATGTCTATTCAATTGAGCATTAACGTCTTTAACCAATAAACTAATAGCTTGGTGGCGTTCTTCCAGAAACTTTTCAAATTCTGTAGGACGTATAGCCAAATTTTCCAAAACTTCTTTTACTGCTCCGTGCCTATTATTAAGTTCCCTACATCTTTGATTTAACGTATAACCCTCTATTTTCAACTTTACATTGACCTCCTTAATATTCTGTTTTAAATCCTTTTCACTCTCTTTCAATTCTTCTCTTAATTTATTCTGACCCTCTTTCATTTCTTTTTTTAAGTTATCCTGTCCCTCTTTCATTTCCTGTTTCATTTTATCCTGACCCTTTCTCATATGTTCCCTTAATTTATTCTGACCTTCTTTCATTTCCTTTAAACCGTTTTCATTTCCTGTTTACTATCTTCCACTTCAATCAGTAACTCGGCCAGTAACTCCTTCATGATCTCTGACATGATTGCTAATTAATTACTTAATACCCACAAATAACAAATTTATTATTTGTATAAAGGTTACTCCACCTTCCCTTGATAACCAGATACACTTTCAAATATGTATTGACTCCACTTCACGCGATAGACAAAATGATACTATCCCTTTACACAAATGCTATTCTACAACCACTGAGGAACTACACACCAAACAGACATAAGAATGCAAAGTTCTTAGTTTACTTAAGGTTTTCCTTTTGTGCCTCCTCCTTAGTCTCGACTCGCTCGTTCGATACCGAAGCCGATGATGTAGTTGCAGCTGAAGCCGATGGTTTAGACTGTAGTTCTGGCAGCTCGCCTCTCGGAGTTCTGCTGCTCTCGATCGTGACTTGGATTAAGACTAGCCAGCAACTGGACAAACCTTATCACTACTTTAACCTACGGGTTAGAGAGTTAAACTTAATACTAAATAAATCTAATGATACAATTTGGAATCAAAAATCTATCTCTCTGTTAACACATTACCATGAACCTTACTGCTTCTGTCACAATCGTTATTGTTGGCTCAATTCTCCCCTCTCAGGAAATGTATATAATTAATACATATCCTGGACACCACGGTCGCCACTCTTTTTTCTTCTCTTCCTACACCGTGCCGGAAATGCAACCCATAACTTCACATAACTAGTCTTGTTGTTAGCATACAAAACCCAGCCCCAGTAAGAGAATAAATTGAGAGAATTTTTTTAAAAAAATAGTGTTAAGAATTATGAGTTATAACGTGAAGAAACACAGGGGTAACACTGTCGTTAGACAGAAGTTCAAGTTCTGGGGCATTGCAACTGAGCACACAAACGACAGCTATCTGCGTAGATTGTAATCGATATAGTTTTTAAATACTTTTCCCTTATGGTTTTGTTACTATGTTAAGGTCATTAGCAGTGACTTTTAGAGGTGGTTCCTCCTATATTGACGTCAACACACTAACGGAAAAATTGCAATTGCATATAGTACACTGTCAAGTAATATCGATGATTAAATACCATAAATTGATCGAAATTAATCTAAAATTATTTTGTCTAAACACGTATATAAGAGGTAGCTCTCTAGAACTGTTCCTATAACAGAAATAATTTAATTTTCTTACGCGTAACCTTTCTGGAGTAGCCCAGAATCACTACTAGCAATACACACGTCAGACCGCTCTTTAACGTAAGTCGAAGACCTTAAATGAACCGTGCGAGGTGGTGCAGTGGTTAGCACACTGGACTCGAATTCAGGAGGACGACGGTTCAGTCCCGCGGCCGGCCATCCTGATTTAGGTTTTCCGTGATTTCCCTAAATCGCTTTAAGCAAATGCCGGGATGGTTCCTTTGAATGGGCACGGCCGAGCTCCTTCCCCATCCTTCCCTAACCCGGTGGGACCGATGACCTCGCTGTTTGGTCTCTCCCACCAAATCAACCAACCAACCAACCAATCACAAATGAACTCACTTCGCTATTAAAGATATAGTAAAATCGCCGTCGTAGACTCACCTCAGATGATGTTGCCCGCAGCTGGCAACGAAACGTCAGGGAGAAGTATTTCTATTATTGGACCACGGCCTCTTAGCCCGGAAGTTTTAATTACTGAAAGGTTGATATATTTTCCTAATTTCTTTCTTATGCGTACTACTGTCATTGAGAATCCAAAACGTTTCAAATGTACGAATTTTGATAGAAACAGTAGCGTCAATATTATAAACAATGTCTCTGTCTTTACATTACGAGACTAAGTTCGTCAAATTTCAACTTCAGAACAAAATTAAACCAGTCCTTCGTAGTTTCAGGACTTTTGAATATATAACTCACTCTTATATCCTTTTAAACACAAACTATAACCCTTTTTATTTTATTATGATTTTATCAATTAAATGATTTTGAAATGAAATTTTTTAACTCGCAAATACTTTGGATTCTCTATTTTGCGTTTATTTGTCACTAAAGAATCTTTGAATAGAGCAGCTCTCTTCCAGTTGTTAATATTCCACAGTTTAATATCAAATGTTCAAATGTGTTAGAAATCTTATGGGCCTTAACTTCGAAGGTCATTAGCCCCTAAGCTTAACACACTACTTAACCTACATTATCCTAAGGACAAACACACACACCCATGCCCGAGGGAGGACTCGGCTAAAATGGTTCAAATGGCTCTGAGCACTATGGGACTTAACATCTGTGGTCATCAGTCCCCTAGAACTTAGAACTACATAAACATAACTAACCTAAGGACATCACAGACATCCATGCCCGAGGCAGGATTCGAACCTGCGACCGTAGCGATCGCGTGGTTCCGGACTGAGCGCCTAGAACCGCTAGACCACCGAGGCCGGCGGGAGGACTCGAACCACCGCCGTGACCAGCCGCACAGTCCATGACTGCAACGCCTTAGACCGCTAGTGTAAGATCTAGCTTGTTTCTGTAATAAGGAATGATTTGTCTCAATAGCAATTATTTGGTAATTCCGGCTAAATGAGAACGCTGGGACTAAGTTTTGACTTGTAGACAAAATAACAGTCTATTTCCATCTCTTCACTAACTGTAAACAGAGACAAACGTCAAGGAGTGATCGAGTAACAAACAAAAATAAATCCCCACTCCAAACTAAATGAAGTTAGGTGCTATCAGCACATTTTAACTCAATTTAAAACACAAACTGCAAAATTAACAGCCACTTGAGGTGTTATCGATCCGCGATCCCACTAACAAAACCGTAATGAAAATGTCACTCGTTACTAGCAACTGCGGGAATAAGGGTAGCCGTGGAATACTACTTAATTATGGTTCAGTTAGGATCTGGATAAACACTAAATGCTACTATCGCAACTCTGAGTCCTATAAACTTTATCAAAATGAAAAAAAACACCGGTCTGGGTGTTCCGGCAACAATCTTCAAATCTCTTAAAAAAATGGAGAACTCCGCTCGACAGTAAAATAATTCAGTATCCACAAAATCCTACTCACATATATCCTCAAATACCATATCCCTCCAATACATTCACGGTCGTTAGTTTATGCCTCAGAGAATGCCTTCGTCAACCTTTACAATTAATCACAGCACCCGCTTTATAGGCGTGTCACAAATACGCCATAACAGGAACCCCGACTCAAATAGCTTGTGCCCGATGGCTGAAGTCAAGCAATACTTCTTCGATTCACGATTCACGATCCTCAGAAAACTCGTAACCATGTTACACGTACAAAACTTAAATCCCCACTCAGCTGATTGAAGAATGGGTTACTGCGATAATTCTACAATTTAAATCGAGGAGCGCAGTAAAATTAAATTATTTCCAGTCTTTAATATACAGCCCTATACCCGTTGCTGCAATCTTTCCCCGAAATACAGACACTTTCAGTCATACTTATAAAACTGCGTAAACTTCCTACCCCAACAATAAATCGATACAGTCGTCCGATTAATTCTTATCGATAACTAACCGCATAAGCTCAAGTCGGCGAACAAACAGCAACTAAATTTCATGTTCTTCCGACCCTGTACACACAAACTTAGTTCCTCTTAAGGGTCTCTCACTGCTCCTCGAAAGTAACTGCCTTTCCTCTGGCATAAAACCATAGCTGAACCATTGCGTTGACCAATGTTCGGCGCCACCAATATTCCTTAACAATCGGCAATGAGCAACATATAGCTGTCAGTCGTTCTTCTAGCGGTCAGCTGGTGTACGATGGTCTCTGGCCCCAGAGCTCTGCAGTTGCCTCTGGGCTGACAAATGAACTTTGCAGAATATGCTGTGCAACACCGCGCGACCGCTACGGTCGCAGGTTCGAATCCTGCCTCGGGCATGGATGTGTGTGATGTCCTTAGGTTCGTTAGGCTTAAGTAGTTCTACGTTCTAGGCGACTGATGACCTCATATGTTAAGTCCCATAGAGCTCAGAGTCACTTTTTTTGCTGTGCAACAGGGGTGGCCAACCCGCGGCCCGCGAGCCGTGTGTGGCCCGCGCGATTGTTGTTTTGGCCCGTGGAGCTGTTTCGTATGACAGAAAAATGTAACTTTTATTTCACGTTAAACTCCTATAGGAGCATCCATCAAGCGTCTTCATAACCAATTACAATAGGAATGTCTCAGTTCATTTATTCAAATATAGATAGATTTTCGGCTATATTCCTGTTTAAAAACATCACTATGTGGGATTTCTTTAGAGAAACCCGTGCGCCATTTTGAAGAAAATATAGTTCACCTTGGCGATATGCAAGCAACAACCAGCAGTAGTATGGATTGGGCAACCGGATGCGTTTGTTGCACTGCGCGAGTGAGACGAGGGACAGATATAGCCAATACATTCCAGTTTAATTTTAGTGCAATCTTACAAAACTATCGGCGCTAAAGTTACGGCCTCTCCGTGCGTAGTGGTGCACACTCGATCGCGATAGACCTATTAACACTCCAGGTAAGTAAAGTCAGCTTTTATCTCTTTAAATTAATCTTTGATGCTTGTCTTTAATTTTAGTGGTGCAATGGTTCCTGCCTCAGTGCCTTTTTTTAAATTTCAGTAGTGCAAAATAAATAAGTACTTAATTGTAACAATGTGTCTTTACTGATGTCGTTTAAGGATTCCGCATTAGAAAGGTAGAATAGGGAACCTCCTAGTGCAACTTCATCCTCCTGTCTTTCTCTCTAATTTGCAGCAACTAATAATATTATCGACTTGAAAACAATGTAGAATATTTTTATGAAACAGTCATGACAAAGGGACTCGAAATGGGGGTCGAAATCTTAAAGTAAGGGTGCTACAGGGTGTTTCAAAAATGACCGGTATATTTGAAACGGCAATAAAAACTAAACGAGCAGCGATAGAAATACACCGTTTGTTGCAATATGCTTGGGACAACAGTACATTTTCAGGCGGACAAACTTTCGAAATTACAGTAGTTACAATTTTCAAGAACAGATGGCGCTGCAAGTGATGTGAAAGATATAGAAGACAACGCAGTCTGTGGGTGCGCCATTCTGTACTTCGTCTTTCTGCTGTAAGCGTGTGCTGTTCACAACGTGCAAGTGTGCTGTAGACAACATGGTTTATTCCTTAGAACAGAGGATTTTTCTGGTGTTGGAATTCCACCGCCTAGAACACAGTGTTGTTGCAACAAGACGAAGTTTTCAACGGAGGTTTAATGTAACCAAAGGACCGAAAAGCGATACAATAAAGGATCTGTTTGAAAAATTTCAACGGACTGGGAATGTGACGGATGAACGTGCTGGAAAGGTAGAGCGACCACGTACGGCAACCACAGAGGGCAACGCGCAGCTAGTGCAGCAGGTGATCCAACAGCGGCCTCGGGTTTCCGTTCGCCGTGTTGCAGCTGCGGTCCAAATGACGCCAACGTCCACATATCGTCTCATGCGCCAGAGTTTACACCTCTATCCATACAAAATTCAAACGCGGCAACCCCTCAGCGCCGCTACCATTGCTGCACGAGAGACATTCGCTAACGATATAGTGCACAGGATTAATGACGGCGATATGCATGTGGGCAGCATTTGGTTTACTGACGAAGCTTATTTTTACCTGGACGGCTTCGTCAATAAACAGAACTGGCGCATATGGGGAACCGAAAAGCCCCATGTTGCAGTCCCATCGTCCCTGCATCCTCAAAAAGTACTGGTCTGGGCCGCAGTTTCTTCCAAAGGAATCATTGGCCCATTTTTCAGATCCGAAACGATTACTGCATCACGCTATCTGGACATTCTTCGTGAATTTGTGGCGGTACAAACTGCCTTCGACGACACTGCGAACACCTCGTGGTTTATGCAAGATGGTGCCCGGCCACATCGCACGGCCGACGTCTTTAATTTCCTGAATGAATATTTCGATGATCGTGTGATTGCTTTGGGCTATCCGAAACATACAGGAGGCGGCGTGGATTGGCCTCCCTATTCGCCAGACATGAACCCCTGTGACTTCTTTCTGTGGGGACACTTGAAAGACCAGGTGTACCGCCAGAATTCAGAAACAATTGAACAGCTGAAGCAGTACATCTCATCTGCATGTGAAGCCATTCCGCCAGACACGTTGTCAAAGGTTTCGGGTAATTTCATTCAGAGACTACGCCATATTATTGCTACGCATGGTGGATATGTGGAAAATATCGTACTATAGAGTTTCCCAGACCGCAGCGCCATCTGTTGTTGAAAATTGTAACTACTGTAATTTCGAAAGTTTGTCTGCCTGAAAATGTACTGTTGTCCAAAGCATATTGCAACAAACGGTGTATTTCTATCGCTGCTCATTTAGTTTTTACTGCCGTTTCAAATATACCGGTCATTTTTGAAACACCCTGTAGGTTAAGTGAATCTTATGTAATTTTTTCTGTTTATGATACATGACTTTCAGCACTAAAATATCGATTTCCTAAAGCAGTTGGTTACTACTCTCAAAAATTCTCAAGAGAACAGGCTATGAAGTTCCCGAAATGTGTATAATACTCATTTGAAACACTGATGAGTCGACGAGCAGTGTAGCTCTGTGGTAGAATGCTCACCAACTATGTGAATGGCCAGGGTTTGATTTCCAGGTGGGTCGTATTTTTAGTATTTTTAAACATGGGTGCATGGTTGATATATACTTTTAAAAATAGTCGCGTGCTCTACAAGCATTTCTGTGAAGAGTGAAATACATAAAGACTGAAAAAAAGAAGGCGCGCTCGAGACTAGTAATTGCTGGATTGCTGGTTCGAGTTTAATTTCGGTCATTACTTTTTTAGTTTTTTTCCGTTCAGTTAGAATGCCTACGTCATATAAATATATGATAATTAGCCCATATTTAACGACCAGTCTTACGAAAAATGTGCCTCTTCTTATTTCTAATTAGATATCATATGCAAAAATGCAGATGTAACTCCCTAATCACTGGTCCTTTATATATAAGGTTCTTTCAAAAAAAGAAAAATATTTCAAATTAATTTTTTCCAACTTTATGTATACTACGCTTCACGGAAATGCTCGTGGAACATGAACTTTCGTTTAAAAATTTACCCCAACTGGAAATCGACGTTCACCCATGTGGCAGTTGGGCTTCTTACCACAGAGCCACACAGGCCGTCAAAACAGTTAAATAACTTCGGGAAACTTTAAAGTTGATTTCGTAAGGAATTTTTGAGAGTTGTGCCGAAGTACTTTAGGTAACTGATATTTGATTCTTGACTTCACCTACCATATGCATAAAAAAATTACAAAACCCCGATTACCGTGAAGTCTCTTTGTCAGTTTCCGAATTATAGTAAAAAAATGTTTGTTTTAGTTCAAGGCGTAAAGTTGGTGTGGCGTCAACTAGTAAACAAATAGGACCTAAGAAGAGAAAAGTTACAGGGAGTTAAGAACTTTCCAAGACAAATGGATTGTAAACTATTGTTTGTGGAGTATAAAACAAAACCCTTATGTCTGATATGCAATGAATCTGTCTCAGTTCCAAAAGAATATAACATCAAACGGCATTATGGGACCAAACATGTTTTATAGGTAAAAGGGACAATTTCGACAAGACCATATAAACGACTTAAAAAGGAAACTTTCTGCTTAACACAGATATTTATAAGGACGAATTCAGAGTGAACATGCTATGTGAAAGCGAGTTATGCAGTTGCTCTGATACTGGAAAAAAAATTAGAGCCATATTCAGATGGCGAAATGGTTAAGGAATACTTAGAGACAGTTGTTGAAATTGTGTGTCCAGAAAAGAAAAAGGATTTCTCAAAAAAGAGTCTGTCTCGTAAAAATGTTACTAGACGTGTGGATGACATTGCAGGACAAACTGAAGATAATTTAAAAAATCGTGCATCTGAGTTTATATTTTACTCTCTAGCTTTCGATGAATGCGCAGATATGGAGGATACCGCCCAAGTCGCGAGTTATGTCAGAAGTATTGATGCCTATTTTAATAAAACAGAAGAATTAGCGGCGTTGTACCAACTTAAGGATACCACGAAGCCATGAGATGTGGTAGAAGCAGTTATATCGGCATTAAGTCACTTTTAGTTAAAGCTTAACAACCTATCGGGGCTAACAACGAATGGTGCTCTAGCAATGGCTGGAAAACGCGAAGGTTTGGTTCAGTTGATTTGTTGGGAATGAAACCCGCAAATCTGTCAACAAGTCAATGCTAAAATTTGATTGCATTATCCATAAAGAGAATTTATGTGCCAAGTCCCTCCAAATGGACCACGTCATGAAGGTGGATATTAAAACAGTGAACTTTTTTAAGCCAAAATGATTGAATCATTGTCAGTTTCAAGAATTTCTGAGGTCTTTGGAGTCAGAACATGATAACATTTCGTATTATACAGAAGTAAGATGGCTAACCCGTGCGGAAAA
This sequence comes from Schistocerca cancellata, assembly GCF_023864275.1. Taxonomy (NCBI): domain Eukaryota; kingdom Metazoa; phylum Arthropoda; class Insecta; order Orthoptera; family Acrididae; genus Schistocerca; species Schistocerca cancellata. The sequence continues at coordinate 267,598,696 of NC_064629.1, forward strand.
TGTTGAAAAGGGTTTTAGGTTTAAAGCAAGAAATACAATCGTTCTTTGAAAGCAACTCCCGGAGTTCGAAGATAAAGAACGGTTTTCCGACTTTTTGTTCTTGGTCTACATAACTAGTCACCTAAATGATGTTACTACTCAACTCCAAGGGAATGATGTGCTGATTAACGTCATTCATTATCTTATTTCCGCATTCCAAATGAAACTTTGGCTTTGGGAACAACAGTTTCGTACACTGTCAAAGCAATCGGATGTCATACAGGCGGCAGCGATTAAATACGTGTCTTTGATATCTGACTTGAAATACGAATTCGAAAAACCATTTCAAGATTTTAAAAAAACATCGTCTGCTTTTTTTCTGTCTTTGCTACTCCACTCTGCGTAGACAGGAGTTCACTACCGCAACATCTACGAACTGAACGCTACGAAATGCAATGTGATGCACAGTTAAAGGAGAAATTTAATCAGGTTAGTGTGGAAGAGTACTATAAAACATATTTGGACAAGAATAAATATTCAGCGTTTCACAAATATGTTTTAAAAATAATTTCATTATCTGAAAATATTTACGTGTTTGGACAGTTTTTTAGTCGCATGAATTACGTCAAATCACAAATGAGAACATAAATTCCTGATGTTGATCTGGAAACATGTAGATCTGATGCTATTCGCCGAAGGCGAAAAGCATCACTACGTATGGATCAAAAACAAGTCGCACGTATTTTTCTCCAATTTGTAGAAACATTGTGCTACAAGCTATTTCTGTCGCCCAGGCATCAACTCTTTTACTACGAATGAGTGATTAGAAAGACATCTGATTGATTGCTACAGCCAAGAAGCAGAACATGTGAAAAGTCCTCTAACGATAAAAATTCCTTAAAGTTTAAGAACGACCTCTACCAGGAACGATGTCCCTTCATTGTGTACACTGACTTTGAGTGCATAATAGTTATGCCGATCATTGTGAAGGGCCGGCCGAAGTGGCCGTGCGGTTACAGGTGCTGCAGTCTGGAACCGCAAGACCGCTACGGTCGCAGGTTCGAATCCTGCCTAGGGCATGGATATTTGTGATGTCCTTAGGTTAGTTAGGTTTAACTAGTTCTAAGTTCTAGGGGACTAATGACCTCAGCAGTTGAGTCCCATAGTGCTCAGAGCCATTTGAACCATTTGAACCATTGTGAAGGTGATTCCAATGCCTCTCACACCGCTATCACAGGACGACACGGCAGTGTATCATGTTGTATGCTCATATCATTCCAGCTGCAACATTTTGATTCATATGTCGGGGATAATACTGCGAAACAGTTGCTCTCTGAGCTCGAAACACTAGTAGAAACATTCCAATGATCAACTCGCAGGAGAATGATACCTTATACAAGAAGACAGTTAAATGTCATATTTCTGGGCTATCTTTGGATATAAAAGTGGAAACTCCTCGTAGAGACCACTGTCATATAACGAGGAAGTTCCACAGCGCAGCTCACAACGCATGCACCTTGAAGTACAGACTACCACGACACATACCAGTCTTCTTCCATAATTTGAGCGGCTCACTTTTTTGTTGAGCACTTGGGGATTTGAAGTTGAAGAATTATTAGGTCAGTCTCATCACCTTTTCAGAACTTGCAGAGACAATGCGTCAGGACGACATGTATATAAATTGAGCTGAATTTTCCGATGATGCATTGTTTCAGCTTTTCATGTCCAAATGAATACCACACATTTAATTTTATAGATACGCCACGATGGACATGCGGCTGTTTCAAGGTGGATGCATGCCATTGTTCGTCCCTTTGTGGGAATACAATGAGGCTACGAGCAAAGGGGAAAATGAATGGGGTCGCAACAAAATTACTGAACGTCACTTGGGAACCGTTAGGGGTAAAACGCAATGGGACTCGGGGCAAGTAAGGCTAGAAACCTGCTTCCCTGGTACTTTAAATATGATGCTGGCAACAATCAGAGCAAAATTCCTCGGACCTTTGGAGGTGACGGAGTCCCACCTCTAATTGACAAACCAGGGACTCCTAAGATACGACTCGGTAAACGAATGGTAACGAGACGGGGAGCTATTAATATCAATGGGGGCTACTCTGGGGAGAAGGTAGAGTTGGCAGAGGCTGCAAGTAAGATGGGTTTGGACGTTTTAGCTGTTAGTGACATTCGGGTAAGGGGTGAGAAAGAAGAGGAAGTGGGAGAATACAAGGTTACCCGTCAGGAGTCAAAGCAGTAATAGCAGAATGGGGTGTAGGGCTTTACATCAGGAAAGAAATGGAACCCAGCGTAGTTGCAATAAGGTACGTAAACAAACGACTGATGTGGATAGATTTGACAGTGTCTAGCAAGAAAATTAGGATTGTGTCAGTATATTCGCATTGTGAAGGGGCAGATCACGATAAGACGGATAGTTTTTATGGGGCACTCAGTGATGTAGTTGTTAGAGTAAAGGACAAGGACAGTGTTCTGCTCATGGGGGATTTTAATGCCAGGATTGGAAATCGAACAGAAGGGTATGAAAAGGTTATGGGTAAATTTGGAGAGGATATGGAGGCCAACAGGAACCGGAAACAACTCTTGGATTTCTGTGCCAGTATGGGCTTAGTGATCACAAACTCCTTTTTTAAACATAAGAACATTCACCGGTATACTTGGGAAGGCAGGGGAACCAGATCTGTCATTGACTATATAATAACAGATCAGGAATTCAGGAAGGCTGTGAGGGACACACGTGTATTCAGGGGATTCTTTGATGACACTGATCACTATTTAATCCGCAGTGAAATTGGGATTGTGAGGCCAAAAGTGCAGGAGGTCAGGTCCATATGTAGGAGGATAAGAGTGGAGAAACTTCAGGATAAGGAAATCAGGCACAAGTACATAACAGCGATCTCAGAAAGGTAGTTGAATGTAGTCAATTACAGTCATTGAAAAAATAATGGACAAGGTACATGGACACAGTACTAGAAGTGGCTAAAGAATGTCTTGGAACAGTAGTGTGTAAAAAGTAGGATGAAGCAAACAGCTTGGTGGAATGACGCAGTCAAGGCAGCCTGTAAAAGGAAAAAGAAGGCTTATCAAAAATGGCTACATACTAGAACTCAGGTAGACAGAGAGAGTTATGTTGAAGAGAGAAACAAAGCCAAACAGATAATTGCAGCATCCAAGAAGAAATCTTGGGAATACTTTGGGAACAGGTTGGAGACTATAGGTCAAGCTACTGGAAAACCAGTCTGGAGTGTAATTAGCAGTCTTCGAAAGTGGAGTAAGAAGGAAATGACAAGTATTTAGGACAGGTCAGGAAAACTGCTGGAGAATCCTGTGGATGCCTTGGGCAGATGGAGGGAATATTCTGAAGAGTTGCTCAATGTAGGTGAAAATACGATCAGTAATGTTTCAGATTTCGAGGTAGAATGGGATAGGAATGATGATGGAAATAGGATCACATTTGAGGAAGTGGAGAAAATGGTCAATAGTTTGCAGTGCAATAAAGCAGCTGGGGTCGATGAAATTAAGTCTGAACTCATCAAATACAGTGGAATGTCAGGTCTTAAATGGCTACACAGGATAATTGAAATGGCCTGGGAGTCGGGACAGGTTCCATCAGACTGGGCAAAAGCAGTAATCACACCAGTCTTTAAACATGGAAACAGAAAAGATTGTAACAACTACAGAGATATCTCTTTAATCAGCGTTGTGGGTAAAATCTTCTCAGGTATTGTTGAAAAGAAAGTGCGAGTATTAGTTGAGGACCGATTGGATGAAAATCAGTGTGGGTTTAGGCCTCTTAGAGGTTGTCAGGACCAAATCTTTAGCTTACGGCAAATAATGGAGAAGTGTTATGAGTGGAACAGGGAATTGTATCTATGCTTTATAGATCTAGAAAAGGCATATGACCGGGTTCCTAGGAGGAAGTTATTGTCTGTTCTACGAGATTATAGAATAGGAGGCAAGCAATTAAAGCTCTTTACATGGATAGTCAGGCAGCAGTTAGAGTCGACGGTAAATTGAGTTCATGGTTCAGAGTAGTTTCAGGGGTAAGACAAGGCTGCAACCTGTCTCCACTGTTGTTCATATTATTTATGGATCATATGTTGAAAACAATAGACTGGCTGGGTGAGATTAAGATATGTGAACACAAAATAAGCAGTCTTGCATATGCGGATGACTTAGTTGTGATGGCAGATTCGATTGAAAGTTTGCAAAGTAATATTTCAGAGCTAGATCAGAAATGTAAGGACTATGGTATGAAGATTAGCATCTCCAAAACGAAAGTAATGTCAGTGGGAAAGAAATATAAACGGATTGAGTGCGAAATAGGAGGAAAAAAGTTAGGACAGGTGGACGGTTTCAAGTACTTAGGATGCATATTCTCACAGGATGGCAATATAGTGAAAGAACTGGAAGCGAGGTGTAGCAAAGCTAATGCAGTGAGCGCTCGGCTACGATCTACTCTCTTCTGCAAGAAGGAAGTCAGTACCAAGACTAAGTTATCTGTGCACCGTTCAATCTTTCGACCAACTTTGTTGTATGGGAGCGAAAGCTGGGTGGATTCAGGTCACCTTATCAACAAGGTTGAGGTTACGGATATGAAAGTAGCTAGGATGATTGCAGGTACTAGTAGATGGGAACAATGGCAGGAGTGTGTCCACAATGAGGAAATCAAATAAAAACTGGGGATGAACTCTATAGATGTAGCAGTCAGGGTGAACAGGCTTAGATGGTGGGGTCATGTTACACGCATGGGAGAAGCAAGGTTACCCAAGAGACTCATGGGTTCAGCAGTAGAGGGTAGGAGGAGTCGGGGCAGATCAAGGAGAAGGTACCTGGATTCGGTTAAGAATGATTTTGAAGTAATAGGTTTAACATCATAAGAGGCACCAATGTTAGCACTGAATAGGGGATCTTGGAGGAATTTTATAAGGGGGCTATGCTCCATACTGAACGCTGAAAGGCATAATCAGTCTTAAATGATGATGATGATGATGATGATGATGGAAAGTGTGACCGGATGGCTGAGGCAGTCATGGCTACCGTTTCTGAAAAGCAGAAAATCCAGGTTCGAGTCGCTATCTGGTTACAAAGAGTCAAGTGCCGCTGATGAATTCTTTCAACGCCCGAAGCAGCTAAATCATATCAATTTCCCTTTATTTTTGAAATATTTACCACACTTATCTCATCATTAGCTAAAATAGAATGCAGATTCCCACCTACGTTTGCTTCTGTCCTCTCATCACGATATAAAATACACTCATTTAAACTGTGATATATATTTGTTTGTATGCTACAGACGTAACTGATTGAGGCAGTCCTTATTCGGAGGGAGGTCAGAGTTACTTTATCATGTATGGTATGAGGAACACCATGGTCGGATAGTCGGCTTCATTAACTGCATCTCGTTGTCCCTCACACCCGGCCACTCTCACCCATAGTTGCAAGACTCTCCGACTCACTAGTGAAATTATGGCCTGGGAGGTAATGGCACAGTGTGCCATATAGTGTTACTTGCAGGCTCCATCATCCCCGATGTTGAGTACACACACAGAAGCACGCATTTTAGATATGCACGCCTGTCAAATGGGGTGGTGGTAGTCCACCGCGAGTGGCGGAGCTTAAGCACAGCTCCCGGCTACCACGTAAACGCAAAGGCACAAAAGACACTGACCATGTGTTGGATTTCCGTGGTACCAAGATATGCCATACTCGCCCATACAAAACGAAAGATGTGTCGTGGCGAGATTGTTCACTGAAATGAAATAAGACTACGAAAATATCTTGCATATTTGGTGTCAAACAATCCAGTAATGCTACATTTATTTCAAAAGGTACAAAAATTGAGTGCATGCATCGGACGAGTCCACACTTAGAATATTCTATACAGCAAAACTATGCAAATTACAGGAAAATTAATAATAGTGATTCATGCTAATCTCCTTTACAAGTGACTTGCATGAGAACCTGGTGTGTTGCGAACTCAAATCAAGTGGAAAATGTATAGTAAATTTTAGTAGTGGGCTTAGCGTAGCTTCTAAGACATATTATAATTGTATCTCAAGGTCACACCCTTCCCTCTTAGGCAATTAATTGTATGTGGTTCATTCAAGGCCAGAATGTCACATGGACTCCCACACGCCCTGGGAAATTGTGTAACATAGAAATGGAGGTCACTCATTAACAGTGCGTGTTCTGGGACAGATAATGTTCTAAGACCAGGCCACTCTCCCCTTTTCTCTCTAGACCAAATGGTTACTTAAATCAAGTCCTTCTCTCCCTTCCCTCATTTTCTCATTAGAGAAATTGCGTGAACCTCCTTATTTTTGGCCTGTAAACTGTAGTGGAAGGCGCTGCTGCCATGTTTGATTGAGATCAAGGAGTGTTTTTTTTTGTAAACAATAACAGGTATGAATATGATAACAAATTACTTATGATGTATTAGTATTATTTTGCTTTGTTAACCAGAATAGGTTTATTGACAATATTTTTTCTACACTAAAAGGTTTTGCAATACAAAAATTTCATTTTAACCTAACATTTTATGCATGTTAACATTTAAAAGAAAATTTATATAAATACACTCCTGGAAGTTGAAATAAGAACACCGTGAATTCATTGTCCCAGGAAGGGGAAACTTTATTGACACATTCCTGGGGTCAGATACATCACATGATCACACTGACAGAACCACAGGCACATAGACACAGGCAACAGAGCATGCACAATGTCGGCACTAGTACAGTGTATATCCACCTTTCGCAGCAATGCAGGCTGCTATTCTCCCATGGAGACGATCGTAGAGATGCTGGATGTAGTCCTGTGGAACGGCTTGCCATGCCATTTCCACCTGGCGCCTCAGTTGGACCAGCGTTCGTGCTGGACGTGCAGACCGCGTGAGACGACGCTTCATCCAGTCCCAAACATGCTCAATGGGGGACAGATCCGGAGATCTTGCTGGCCAGGGTAGTTGACTTACACCTTCTAGAGCACGTTGGGTGGCACGGGATACATGCGGACGTGCATTGTCCTGTTGGAACAGCAAGTTCCCTTGCCGGTCTAGGAATGGTAGAACGATGGGTTCGATGACGGTTTGGATGTACCGTGCACTATTCAGTGTCCCCTCGACGATCACCAGTGGTGTACGGCCAGTGTAGGAGATCGCTCCCCACACCATGATGCCGGGTGTTGGCCCTGTGTGCCTTGGTCGTATGCAGTCCTGATTGTGGCGCTCACCTGCACGGCGCCAAACACGCATACAACCATCATTGGCACCAAGGCAGAAGCGACTCTCATCGCTGAAGACGACAAGCCTCCATTCGTCCCTCCATTCACGCCTGTCGCGACACCACTGGAGGCGGGCTGCACGATGTTGGGGCGTGAGCGGAAGACGGCCTAACGGTGAGCGGGACCGTAGCCCAGCTTCATGGAGACGGTTGCGAATGGTCCTCGCCGATACCCCAGGAGCAACAGTGTCCTTAATTTGCTGGGAAGTGGCGGTGCGGTCCCCTACGGCACTGCGTAGGATCCTACGGTCTTGGCGTGCATCCGTGCGTCGCTGCGGTCCGGTCCCAGGTCGACGGGCACGTGCACCTTCCGCCGACCACTCGCGACAACATCGATGTACTGTGGAGACCTCACGCCCCACGTGTTGAGCAATTCGGCGGTACGTCCACCCGGCCTCCCGCATGCCCACTATACGCCCTCGCTCAAAGTCCGTCAACTGCACATACGGTTCACGTCCACGCTGTCGCGGCATGCTACCAGTGTTAAAGACTGCGATGGAGCTCCGTATGCCACGGCAAACTGGCTGACACTGACGGCGGCGGTGCACAAATGCTGCGCAGCTAGCGCCATTCGACGGCCAACACCGCGGTTCCTGGTGTGACCGCTGTGCCATGCGTGTGATCATTGCTTGTACAGCCCTCTCGCAGTGTCCGGAGCAAGTATGGTGGGTCTGACACACCGGTGTCAATGTGTTCTTTTTTCCATTTCCAGGACTGTATATACATAGAGATACTTTGTTTTACACTAATACTTGCAATTTACACTGGGCAAGAGATTCGCGATAAATTGAAGCTAAGTTAGGGACCAGTGCCGAGGAGTACCACCTGTAAAGCTGCACTGGGATTCGATACGGACCTGGCGAATTAATTGTTTTCGACCCTTCAGTTGCTTCTCGACGCCAGGGACACCAGGGACACCTTACGGGAGTCCGTGACACCTTCAAACAATTGTCTGTACCACCTTATGTTTGGATGCTATTTTAAACTCGAACTACAAAAAACATCAGCTTTTCTTTTGCTGTTTGTCATTTTTATACCATTCTGATCGACTAGAGACTGGGCAGAAGCCTTCGACCTACTTAATGATTTTACATACGACCAAAATTGGAGAAGAATATTAGTGTTTAACGTCCCGTCGACAACGAGGTTATTAGAGACGGATCACAAGCTCGGATTATGGAAGGGTGGAGAAGGAAAGCGGCTGGCCCTTTCAAAGGAACCATGCTGACATTTGCCTTAAGCGATTTGGGGAAATCACGGAAAACCTAAATCAGGATGGCAAGTCGCCAGTTTGAACTGTCGTCTTCCCGAATCCGAGTGCAGTATGCTAACAACTGGGCTGCCCCGCAAGGAGAGAATTTTATTGAGTAATCCATAAAATCTTCTGCTAACGCATCACAATGGAAAATTGGTGTACGGTTTGTACATAGATTCTTTTATAGATGATCGAATTTCTAATACCTTTTGACTGTTGACAATATCGTGTTCTTATTTGAACGGACATTGCAGTAATCTCTGCTTCCTCAGTTATTAAAGCACGTTGGATGTTTTCCGCCATTAATTCAGTTACTCGCCACATTCTCCTCTAGAGCCTGATATACTATTAATTTAAATTTTGCCCATTAATTCCTCTACTTCCATCGTATTGGAAGTAAATGATGTCAATTCATTATCTAAGTAGGATTCAAACAACTGCTTATCGGTTCTTTACAGCATTAAATCTCTCCTAGTCATCTTGATTGATTTATTAACCTAAGTAATCATCGTCGCTATGATGACATCATGATCACTAATGCCTGTCTTCCTACTGACACAGTCGATAAGGTCATGCATGTTTGTAGCTGCAAGGACTAAAATATTTCCGTTGCTGATGGGTTGTCGAACTAGCTATTCCGGAAAATGTGTTTAGGACCACTTCACAGGACTGACTGCGACCTGCATTGAATTTATATAGATGTACCAAGGGGAGTCCCACAATTTTCTTCCCCATAACACAGGTCCAGAATATGCAGCAAAGGCAGTCTCCGACTCGAAGTAACATCTATTTCAGACCCTTCACTCGTCTCCAAATCAAAGGATTCCATTCAATTCTGCACACCTTAATGCAAATTGTAAGCTCTGTTTGCACACCGCGAGCGAGGCCAGCAGTCTTCATCACTTCCGACACCCGCAAGTACGAAGTGAGAATGGCCTTAGAACCGTAGCGATAGGACTCGTTGATGCCGATATGATTCATAACATGAAGCTGTCTGCACGTTGGACCTTCGATAGCTTCAGGCAGGGCCTCGTCTACATCTCGGATGAGGCCCCTCAGCAGACGTACCGGCGTAAATTAGACTTTTTTCCAGCCCTGACGCCATTCCCCTAAGGGGCTCCATAACGCACCTAGGATTGTAGCTCATATTATTAAGTAGCAACACCGCCTCCCCCCCCACCCCCACGCCCTGTGTGCCTGCTCTGCAATGCTCATGGAGCGGGCACTTGTTCACTTACAATGACTTCTGAGTTCAAATGCTGAACAGCTGGATGAAAACATCGTCCAAAACACAGCAGGCTCATTGTAAGCTTACATATGACTTCAGAATGAATGTATGGAAGTGAAACATGGACGATAAATAGTTTGGACAAGAAGAGAATAGAAGCTTTTGAAATGTGGTCTACAGAAGAATGCTGAAGATTAGATGGGTAGATCACATAACTAATGAGGAGGTATTGAATAGAATTGGGGAGAAGAAGAGTTTGTGGCACAACTTGACCAGAAGAAGTGATCGGTTGGTAGGAGATGTTCTGAGGCATCAAGGGATCACCAATTTAGTATTGGAGGGCAGCGTGGAGGGTAAAAATCGTAGAGGGAGACCAAGAGATGAATACACTAAGCAGATTCAGAAGGATGTAGACTGCTGTAGGTAGTGGGAGATGAAGAAGCTTGCACAGGATAGAGTAGCATGGAGAGCTGCGTCAAACCAGTCTCAGGACTGAAGACCACAACAACAACAACTGAAAGGGAGCAACAGAAATAGAAGCAGTAGTCGCTAACTTTACCACATAAGGCGGTCTGAACATTTCAGGTGAAAGCAGGCGTGCTCGGTGTAGTCTAGGATTGCGTTGTCTGCGTAGCTGTTAGGAGATGTGGCTGCTTGCTAGCTATAAAAGCCCAGACTCTACATATCGGTACTATGTCTGAACGGGGAATCCGAATCACGGTGGGTTACGAGACCACCATATTAAATTTTGCGTTTCAACATCACCATCAGAGCTTCAGGACGATCTGCTTGCTTCAATATTTTTCTGTCCGAACGAAAACCAAGATCGTTCGAAAATGACTGTCTTCGACGATAGGTAAATAATGAATGACTATTCTCTCCCCGCGTGAGCGCAGGACTGACACGCCAAAGAGAATGATGGAACCTCAAAGATTATTCGCTTCACTCTCTAACCCACATGCAACAGCAAAAATTTCCAAAAACTATGCCGCCAATGGCTCGTGGCTGCGTTATGATCGGAGCAGTTCACGCTCGAACATTTCCTCGCGCTACAGCGGCCGCCGGCCGACGCCGTCAGGCACTGACCGTCACGTGAACGCGACGCGGGGCTATGAGTGTATTTATCAACCGTAATTTTGTTATTTGAAGTTATAATATTTACCTCGGATTTACATATTGGATTTTGCATGCTAGAAACCTACGAACGTCGTTCAAAAGTTGTAAAATGGACATACAAGTGGGAAAAGGTATGGTGTTCATTTTTATTCATTAAAAACGGGGCAGTTATTGAATTTTAGACAAAAACCTGGTACAAATAAGAAAAAAAAACAGTCCATAAATTATATTGACAAAATTCAGTGGACATAGTTTACCTTTATATCATGAACGCAGATGATTCAAATAACTTTTTATACTTTTTCTGCCCCACTGTTACCGTATTTTTCACTTTTCTGTATTTTATCAAGAAGTGAATTTTCCTTTGATACTGTATCGTAAAAGTCAGCGCATGATCACATTAAAGTGCATTTTGAAAACGAGCAATACCTCCACTGTTTCATCTTTCATTCTGTTTCTTTTTTTTTTTTCACCTGATCTCAAAGAGTTCACTAAGGAAAAGAGACGTTTCGCAGCAGCATTCGACCCAGCAATTGCCAGGCAAAACTCCACCATATGAATCATGTTTTTCAAATGGTTCAAATGGCTCTAAGCACTATGGGACTTAACATCTGAGGTCACCAGTCCCCTAGACTTAGAACTACTTAAACCTAACTAACCTAATGACATCACACACATCCAAGCCCGAGGCAGGATTCGAACCTGCGACCGTAGTAGCAGCGCGGTTCCGGACTGAAGCACTAGAATCGCTAGGCCACAGCGGCCGGCTCATGTTTTTTGTGTTAATATTTTTACTATTCGAATAGACAAACATTTTACACCACATTGCGCTGGCACTTTCATTGTCTCCTCCTTCACTTTTCCTTGGGTTCTGAGTACATGAAAATTTATCGAAGAGTTGGTCTTCGTCAACAGAAAAATTTGACACAATACTGCTAACTAAAGTACAACAATGCTGAATATCCTTCCATTGTAGCTGATCCTTTTCAAAGACCACCCAAATGCTTTAAAATGTTTGAGAAATGATAAACACCATTCATTAATACACTCAGTTCAAATGTCATAGAAGATGTCACCATAGCTGTTAAATTCTTCAACAGTAATTTCATCCTCTTCTTCCAGTTTTGTTAACTGCTCATGTACAAATGATAAGAGAAATCTTTCAGACTTTCTACACTGTAATTTTCCCAATAATTTGTTCATTTCTTGATACACTCCCACCACTGTGATTTCTTGTTTCTCAATACATTTAATTGTTGTGGAGAAAGGTCTTAGATGGCTAACAAAAAAATGCAGAAAACAATATACAGAGGGTTTTAAAAGAAATGCTTAAGAAAAACAGGACACTTATCAATGGAAATGAAATAGAATTTGAAAGTAGGAAATATTTCTATAATCCTTTCCAATACTGGTAGCAGTCTTGTACTGCTGTGCCCGAGTCCCGTTTTGTATTCAGTTTCATGAAACTTACAGAATGATTTGAGAGATTCAACCTTACTTTGTATGTGTAGAAATGCTGGTTGTTTTTGTTTACAATTAATTGGTAGTCAATGGGTACCCAGTCTGACCCAGATTGTAAGGAACTTCGCACTACATGTGCTGGGCAGCCAGCAACTGTAATATTATTCACTGTCTTCTGTTGCAGTTTATAGAATACATTGTTTTTTCGTTTCCTCTATTTATCATCATAATTGGTGTTAGTGTTGTCTGGAGAAACTGCAACGAACTTCCCCTCAAGTTCTTATTTCTTTAAAATCTCCAGCACATGGTTCTGAAGTAAATCTGAAGTTTCTCTTGACAAATTAACCAATTCGAGTACTTTCACTATGATTCCATTTTTCGGGAGAAAATACGTGACAAGGAGAGTAACTAACCACAAATTCAAATGATTCAGTGTATCAATAATTACAGAAGTGAATGGAGCACCTTTCAGTTCATCTAAATATTTCTGAGCTGCATACGGTGCAACAACATTTGAAATAATTGCATTACATTTTGTGGATCCACAAGTGAATTTAAAGCTTAAAAGTTTTTTAACAAGTACTGTAGTACAATCCATTGACTTAAACGTTATGGTTATTGCATTGCACTGTGGTAAGCAAACGTAGCTCCTTGTGCTAACAATTGCCTATTCATTTCAGTTACTGTTTTTAACTTTAGGTAGTAGTTACCTACACATTTATTTGCATTTTTCGTCTGGATAGCCATGCTATGTTTCTTTGTCTTTACGTGATTCACAGTGTCAGACCTTCCACCAAGTTCAATAACAAATTTTGATTTACACAACGTACATTATACGGTTTCTCTCTTACTAGTGATACAAGGAAATTCACTTTTTATGTGTTGTTGTTGTGGTCTTCAGTCCTGAGACTGGTTTGATGCAGCTCTCCATGCTACTCTATCCTGTGCATGCTTCTTCATCTCCCAGTACCTACTGTAACCTACATCCTTCTGAATCTTCTTAGTGTATTCATCTCTTGGTCTCCCTCTACGATTTTTACCCTCCACGCTGCCCTCCAATACTAAATTGGTGATCCCTTGATGCCTCAGAACATCTCCTACCAACCGACCCCTTCTTCTGGTCAAGTTGTGCCACAAACTTCTCTTCTCCCCAATCCTATTCAATACTTCCTCATTAGTTATATGATCTACCCATCTAATCTTCAGCATTCTTCTGTAGCACCACATTACGAAAGCTTCTATTCTCTTCTTGTCCAAACTATTTACCGTCCATGTTTCACTTCCATACATGGCTACACTCCATACAAATACTTTCAGAAATGACTTCCTGACACTTAAATCTATACTCGATGTTAACAAATTTCTCTTCTTCAGAAACGCTTTCCTTGCCATTGCCAGTCTACATTTTATATCCTCTCTTCTTCGACCATCATCAGTTATTTTGCTCCCCAAATAGCAAAACTCCTTTACTACTTTAAGTGTCTCGTTTCCTAATCTAATACCCTCAACATCACCCGACTTAATTCGACTACATTCCATTATCCTCGTTTTGCTTTTGTTGATGTTCATCTTATATCCTCCCTTCAAGGCACCATCCATTCCGTTCAACGGCTCTTCCAAGTCCTTTGCTGTCTCTGACAGAATTACAATGTCATCGGCGAACCTCAATGTTTTAATTTCTTCTCCATGGATTTTAATACCTACTCCAAATTTTTATTGCACTGCCATTTTGGCCTGATGAAAAAGTAGTGATTGAGAAGATTTAAAATTGTCAGGTGTCGGCTATAATGTCTTCAGACTGCTTAAAACCAGCAGTAGAAAATACAGCATGAATCTTCACTACCAAAAGAGCAAACCATTAACAGTATAGCGACGAAAGCAAGTAGCAGTGATATGAAGCATCTGAGGACCGAGAAGACAGACTAGAAGAGGATAACCTTTGTTGTTATTCGTAACCTAGTTTTATGTAATCCCTTTGCTTGCAGTATTGCTCTCTCTGACTCTTTTCGAGTTAACGAGTAAGTAAAGTGCTAAAAGTCATAACGGCTTTAATTAATTATGGGACGTAGTACCCAAAACAGTAAAAGTGGTTCTTCCAAGCGTACATAATTGCGCTGTTAACTACAAATGAAACACCCGATAAATACTTTAGCCAAGCGGAATCACAAAATGAAGGGACGTTTGAGCGTCCCCCAAAAAACTTTCGGGATAGCGGGACATTTGGAAATAAAACGGGACTGTGCCGTTGAAAACGGGACGAATGGACACCATAAAAGACCTAACATTTGCGACGTCTTATTCGCTTAGGAGTTCATACAGGGGCGAAAGCAGGAGAGGCAGCTCGGGGCCTTTGTATTGTGTTTGGGGTGAGTGCCTTTGGACAACACACGTCATGAGAGGATTATCTTCTTTCAGGGAAGATCGTTCTGGCGTGAATGATTTTCCACATTCAGGAGGTCTCCGTAGCCGACACTTATGATGAACTGTATGTGATGAACTGCGACGATTTAAGTGTTGTGCGAGATTTGCATTCAATAGGTAAGGTTCAGAAGTCGGGTGTAGAAGTACTCCGTGCTCTAATTCATAGTAACAAAAGTCAAAGCAATGCTTATTGCTGTATTTTTGCTTCAACGCCATCAGTTCATACATTGAGCATTGCTATGCAGTATTGTTACTGGTGGCAAGTTATGATACCTTTATATTAACTTCTTAAGAATAAATTAATGGCTGAGCCGTAACAAGGGTCATATTCTCGAGCAAAGATCAGCATGAACATATTTTGCATCTGTTGGCTGAAAAAGTGCGATTTGCACCAGCAGCTGCTCCCCAGGAGCGTGTCCATCGCAGCTGGTATTTATGGCCCCCACAGCTGAGACGCCTTTCGGTCGCAGAGTAAGAAAAACGAAAGACAAAACTGTATCAACTGTTGCTACTACACGTAACACATTCCGCAGATTTCAAAAATAAAACCATCCCGGAGGTTATTCTGATTCTCAAATGTTTACCTGTCCTGCTCCTTGCCGAACAACCATCAAGAATGTTCCCCCTTCTTACTGAACAACAGTCAAGGTAGTTCGTTACCGGAAGAAAATGCACTGCGAACCTTTTATTTTTGTTATGTAATGGATTTTGGTGATACCCATCCCAATAACGCAAAGTCAGTTATGACGACACGAATGTGAGGACAACACAACACCCAGTCCACGCGTGGAAAAAATCTCCGAACCGGGCGGGAATCGAACCCGGTCCCTTTGTTTAGCAGTCCACCACGCTGACCAGGGTTGTTCCGCTGAATAAGTCAGGAGTTCACTACACTCAGCTGGCGGCTACACGGGTAGCGGACGCTGTATGGCGTGGACTGGGCGGTTTTTTAAGTTAGAAGGCCTCGGGAAAGTATGGGATGGGCTGCAATCTCAAAGGGTGCATGACAAATACAGGACGTGCTTGGATCATGGAACAGTCGGAATAGTAGTTGTAAATTGTTGTAGTTGTGCTGGGAAAGTCCCTGAGCTTCAAGCGCTAATAGAAAGCACAGAAGCTGAAATCGTTACAGGTGCAGAAAGCTGGCTAAAGCCTGAAATAAGTTCTGCAGAAATTTTTAGGAAGTGTTCAGGAAAGATAGATTAGGCAGAATTGGTCGTGGAGTGTTTGTGTCTGTCAGTAGTGGTTTATCTTGTAGTGAAATCGAAGTAGATACTCCGTGCGAATTGGTATGGGTGGAGGTTATACTTAACAGCCGAAGTAAGTTAATAATTGGCAACTTCTACCGACTCCCAGACTCCGATGATATAGTTGCTGAACAGTTCAGAGAAAATTTGAGTCTCTTAACAAATAAATACCCCACTCATACGGTTATAGTTGGTGGGGACTTCAACCTTCTCTCGATATGTTGGCAAAAATACTTGTTCAAAACCGGTGGTAGGCAGAAAACATCTTCCGAGATTGTCCTAAATGCTTTCTCCAAAATTTATTTCGAGCAGTTAGTCCACGAACCCGCGCGAATTGTAAATGGTTGCGAAAACACACTTGACCTCTTAGCCACAAACAATCCAGAGCTAATAGAGAGCATCATGACTGATACAGGGATTAGTGATCACAAGGTCGTTTTAGCTAGGCTCAATACCGTTTCTTCCAAATCCACCAGAAACAAAAGCAAAATAATTTTATTTAAAAAAGCGGATAAAGTGTCACTAGAAGCCTTCCTAAGAGACACGCTCCATTCCTTCCGAACTGACTATGCAAATGTAGACGAGATGTGGCTCAAATTCAAAGATATAGTAGCAACAGCAATTGAGAGATTCATATCTCATAAATTGGTAAGAGATGGAACTGATCCCCCATGGTACACAAAACAGGTCCGAACGCTGTTGCAGAGGCAACGGAAAAAGCATGCGAAGTTCAGAAGAACGCGAAATCCCGAAGATTGGCTAAAATTTACAGTCGCGCGAAATTTGGCACGGACTTCAATGCGAGATGCCTTTAATAGGTTTCACAATGAAACATTGTCTCGAAATTTGGTAGAAAATCCGAAGAAATTCTGGTCGTATGTAAAGTACACAAGCGGCAAGACGCAGTCAATACCTTCGCTGTGCAGTGCCGATGGTACTGTTACCGACGACTGTGCCGCTAAAGCGGAGTTATTGAACGCAGTTTTCCGAAATTCCTTCACCAGGGAAGACAAATGGAATATTCCAGAATTTGAAACACGAACAGCTGCTAGCATGAGTTTCTTAGAAGTAGATACCTTATGGGTTGCGAAGCAACTCAAATCGCTTGATTCGGGCAAGTCTTCAGGTCCAGATTGTATACCGATTAGGTTCCTTTCAAATTACGCTGATACAATAGCTCCCTACTTAGCAATCATATACAACCGCTCGCTCACCGGTAGATCTGTACCTACAGATTGGAAAATTGCGCAGGTCGCACCAGCGTTTAAGAAGGGTAGTAGGAGTACTCCATCGAACTACAGACCTATATCATTGACGTCGGTTTGCAGTAGGGTTTTTGAGCATATACTGTATTCAAACATTATGAATCACCTCGAAGGGAACGATCTATTGATACGTAATCAGCCTGGTTTCAGAAAACATCATTCTTGTGCAACGCAGCTAGCTCTTTATTCGCACGAAGTAATGACCGCTATCGACAGGAGATCTCAAGTTGATTCCGCATTTCTAGATTTCCGGAAAGCTTTTGACACCGTTCCTCACAAGCGACTTGTAATCAAGCTGCGGGCCTATGGGGTATCGTCTCAGTTATGCGACTGGATTCTTGATTTCCTGTCAGGAAGGTCGCGGTTTGTAGTAATAGACGGCAAATCATCGAGTAAAACTGAAGTGATATCAGATGTTCCCCAGGGAAGCGTAACGGGACCTCTGCTGTTCCTGATCTATATAAATGACCTGGGAGACAATTTGAGCAGTTCTCTTAGGGTGTTCGCAGATGATGCTGTAATTTACCGTCTAGTAAGGTCATCCGAAGACCAGTATCAGTTGCAAAGCGATTTAGAAAAGATTGCTGTATGGTGTGGCAGGTGGCAGTTACGCTAAATAACGAAAAGTGTGAGGTGATCCACATGAGTTCCAAAAGAAATCGGTTGGAATTCCATTACTCGATAAATAGTACAATTCTCAAGGCTGTCAATTCAACTAAGTACCTGGGTGTTAAAATTACGAACAACTTCAGTTGGAAAGACCACATAGATAATATTGTGGGGAAGGCGAGCCAAAGGCTGCGTTTCATTGCCAGGACACTTAGAAAATGCAACAAGTCCACTAAAGAGACAAATTACACTACACTCGTTCGTCCTCTGTAAGAATATTGCTGTGCGGTGTGGGATCCTTACCAGGTGGGATTGACGGAAGACATCGAAAGGGTGCAAAAAAGGGCAGCTCGTTTTGCATTATCACGTAATATGGGAGAGAGTGTGGCAGATATGATACGCGAGTTGGGATGGAAGTCATTAAACCAAAGACGTTTTTCGTCGCGGCGAGATCTATTTACGAAATTTCAATCACCAAATTTCTCTTCCGGATGCGAAAATATTTTGTTGAGCCCAACCTACATAGGTAGGAATGATCATCAAAATTAAATAAGAGAAATCAGAGCTCGAACAGAAATGTTTAGGTGTTCGTTTTTCCCGCGCGCTGTTCGGGAGTGGAATGGTAGAGAGATAGTATGATTGTGGTTCGATGATCCCTCTTCCAAGCACTTAAATGTGAATTGCAGAGTAATCATGTAGATGTAGATGTAGATCACTCAGCTGCCGACGTGGATTTTCAACCTGGTTTGACGACATCTTCAGCTAAGAACCTGTAGGTTTCCACTGGTGTGGAATTGGTAAACAACCTGAGCATTTCAGACTGTTTAGGTAATGTGTGAAAGTATATTGTTGATCATTTAATAATGTTTACTTCTGTGTTCAATAAATGAATGGAAAACGCTGTTAAAATATGTACTGTACTAATACAAATGAAATACAGCTTACCATGATAACCTTACGATGAATGTCTGTTCTAGTAAAATATGAAGCATCTGTAACACGAGCGTGTCTACGAATTAGTCTTAGTTTATTTGCTGATCTGTGTCATACTCACGTAGTATGGAAATGTGGAATTTCATAAGTAAAATTGTGTATTCACAAAAAGTTATGTAGGCAGAAGTGGAGAGAGGCATTATCAGTTGTGCATTATCGTAAGTTTCTCCCCCTTACACTAAGAGTCCGCAGCTCGTGGTCACGCGGTAGCGTTCTCGCTTCCCGCGCCCGGGTTCCCGGGTTCGATTCCCGGCGGGGTCAGGGATTTTCTCTGCCTCGTGATGACTGGGTGTTGTTTGCTGTCCTTAGGTTAGTTAGGTTTAAGTAGTTCTAAGTTCTAGGGGACTGATGACAATAGATGTTAAGTCCCATAGTGCTCAGAGCCTTACACTAAGAGGTACTGGAAGTTGCGAGATTATATTTCATGGAGAAGCCTTCGTAAGATATCCTTACTGGTTTCCAATTGATATTCAGTGGTAATGACAAGTAAAATCAATTGAATTTAGCAGGATAATTCTGTGCCATCCAGGAAGTAACTCTTCCGTAACAGATTTGCCAGACTTATTCTGCAATGATGCCAAGATTCAACTAACTACCAGGAGGAAGAATACCACCAGTTTGCGCACTGAGCGGGCTCGGAAGTGATTACAGCTTACGTCTCAAAGACGCGGGTGCTGAGCGTCCGAATACGTGAAGTATATTTCAATGAGTTTTATTGCCATTTCTGTAACGAGCTTTAAGGACTAGAGCGTAGTTACTTATAATACTTAGGTACACCGACTGCAAATTAAATGCAATAAATTAATAACTGTAACAACTTTTTTTATCTTAAGCGCACTGAATACTGAAAAGACCATTCACATTTTGAAGCGTTCCAGTGCTTATACGGTAAACATTAAGAGTAGGCAACACGTCTTTTGATCATTACACACTTTTAAAATATTTTTCTTAAGAACGTTGCCATTGACACTATTCCCCCAGAACAGAAGAACACAAATGAAAAGATAACGAACGACACAGCAATTACTGCAGAACAAGAACGTCAACAGAGAGACTTCGTAATCTATGAATAACATAAAGTTCCTCATCAAGTCGTCTACTGCGCACGGAAACCATACGCCAGGTCCGAATAAGCGCTCTCCAAAACTGCTGTAGAAAATTAAACCAGCTAAGAAGATCGGAAAAGCAGTTGACATCAGAACGTGGAGCAAGTAACACAGAACGCTGACAGTAATATCTAGAGTAAGTGATCGTTAAGCAAAACCGTCATTCAGTCGATAAATGCTGCAAGAATGACAAAAATCATCTACTTGTAATAACTACAATATTACCATTTCTGATGCTTTGTCAATAAAAGCGAAAAGCGTCTGTATTTAAGAAGTTTTCAACTTGCAATACGCTTAAGGCAGAGAGAACCCGAAATAACAACTGGTTCACCAAACTGAACGCGCTGCTGAGATTCTATGCGGCGTCGGCGCAGTGTATTATTAATTTAGCCCCAGACGTTTTGATATGAACGACCACTCTAGGGTATCGTAATATTCAGAAGAGAATTATCGAGTTGTAATGTGACGGCATAGATGGGCAGACCGTTGGTAGAATTTACTGACATTACCCATACTCTGTTGATTCATAAAGCCAAACTACCACTTCCTCGGATTATTGTCTAGACTTACTGTCTGCATGTGAAGGAATTCCTCCACTTTGTCTGAACAGCATCAACATCTCTGCACCCCACGCACAACGCAGGCCGATTATATGCCAATTAATAGCAGCAAAATGCTCTATGCTTCCATCTTTCTGCCAATAACTTCATTTCTTTCGCAGCAGACTGACACCCTGTTGATGAGGAATGCTCCATTCATTGTCATAAGTTATGAAGACATCCTCTGTGGGTGTTGTAGGCGGGGGGAGGGAGTGGGTTTGAACGATAGTGTGGTAGACCGTAACACTTCTTTCTTGGCTCCACAACAGGGTGAAAGACTACTGCGAAAGAAATTAAGCCGTTGGCAGAAACATGCAGTCATAGCACATATTGCTCTGATTAACTGGCATATAATGGGTCTATTTCATGTGTGAGGTGCAGAGGTGTTGCTGCCATTCATCCACTGTTGCTCAGTTTTCTCACTGGCAGTAATTAATAGGGCTTTAATGAATGCAGATACCTGTCTGAGGTATCAGAACGATTTTTGCTTTTAACTATCGACCCGGTCGTTTCCGGGGCAGGGTTCCTTACCTCAGACTGATACATTTACTCTTCTCCATCAATCAACCCTGAAAGTTTGTGCTATCATTGGGGAATCACCCTGTAGGAATAAATCTCCGTTCATTGTCATAAGTTATGAAGACATCCACTGTTGGCGGTTTTCTTAAACAAAGAATTCAAACTTCTTAATACAAAATAAAGCAAATACTTCTAGAAAAAATGTTTTATTTTTTTCCATTTTTGTTGTACTTCTATGTTGTGGCTCTACCGAAATAAGAGATCTCCTGAGGCAATATGACTTGTCAAAAACACAATTTTTTAAGCGAAATTAAATGAAATGATACATATTTTGTAAGAATTTTCTTAACTGAACTGCAACAATCAAATGTTACCTCTTCTTTACTGTAAACCGTGAAAAAAAAGACATAGCTTTGTATTCTGGGTTCTTTATAAGATTATGCTGCTCTCCCGTTATAAATTTTACAAATCCATCTATACTCGCATTTTTGGTCGCAATTGCAAAATATAAGAACTGGCTGATAATCCAGGCGCAGCTATTGTTCTTTGATTCAGGAAAGAAATGCCAGTCTGGCTGAATTACCTATGTAAGTGTTATAGTAGTTTCTGTAGTTCTAGTAATAATTGCGAGTTTTTTCTACTCCTTTTCCATATTTGGAATTGCTCTCTGCAGATCAGTGTCAGCCAAAGCGTCGACAGTATGCGAATAACCGCAGTACGGACTCAACTTCAGTTTAATCTAGTGTAGTTTTTTACCTGGGTGGACGTTCTTGTTTACTATGTCATACCATATGGACACTATTTTGAATTGGAGGATAGGGTTGCTAATATTTTTCCAGACGTTTTTCCAGTTGACACCGCTAGATGTTTCTCTTCTAGAGAGTCTACCATGTGGTGTCTTGTGAGTTGGCAAATTATCTTCAATACAGTTCAGCTCCATGTAGTAAGTGCAGACGAAGTCAATGTGAGAGTTGATACGGCCAATGTCGAATGGCGCCTTTGGAAGGTAACTTGTTTGGACTATTTAATTGATTCAGAACGTTGGCAAAATTTAGTGTACTAACAACATTTATTTTTACCAAACAAGACACAAATTATACTAAACAAGGCATAGATTGAATATCCTGAACAACTAACAGATGATGAAACACTCCACTGGGTGGCGCCTGATTGGCAAAGAGAGTTTGACTAGGTGACCAGTGAGCCATGTACTCTGACCCTAAAATTGTGGATAACGCAAGCTGAATTGATCTGACGCTGAACAGACTTTGATTGATCAAATCTGCTGAAGCTTCTCTACATAGGTGCAGCTGAGAGCAAGTGGCGATTGAGATCTGTACGCCCTCACTATGCTGGAGCGGCAATACGTTACCCTGTTTACTTCGTGCGGCAACGTGACTTGCAGCTGGCAAGATGTGTGCGGCGGAGGAGGTAAGACGTGGAGGCGGCACCTGTGAATCTATCGCGGCAACGAAATAAATGCAAAAATCTCACGGTCTAGCGATCAGGCAGACGGATTGCAATTTACTCTCTATAAGAGCTCTGAAACCACGGTAGACTTCAGTGTGTGACACACCAGTTGGCTGGTCATACCAAGGACCAATTTGGCTCACGTACACGACAGAGCACAAAAGGATACCAAACGTCAAGACTGGTAAACCAAAAACGAATAAGTGTGCCCTTGGCAAACGAGTAGTCCGAGACGTTTGAAGTCACACTGTCGGTACAGTAAGAACTTCAATATAGGCTCCCCAGTTTAAACTACTCGCAAGTGACGTCAGTCTCAGCACAGGTCCCAAGTACCAACCACCCATGCCAGAGCTTCGACCAGAAGTCCTCACCAGACCAAAGTTCTGCACCCGAGAGCTTGCCACCTATCCAGAAAATATTCCGTTTTCTCGGAAACTGCACGAACGACACCGTCTTCACACCGTCTTGAGCTAATCACAAGGCTCTAGAGGCACTAAATCTCTCGTCCCACATGTCAGCAGAAGCTCATGTCGAACCTGGGCAAGAGTCAAGAAACCTGTGTCTCTGAAAAAAAAGAAGCCGCCAATTACTAGCTTTTTTTTTAAGTTTTCGCAGAGGGGGAAAAGATGATTTTCTCCGAAGTCGCGTCTCGTTACACGGCAACAAGCAAACAGATACAGTCTCAAAGATCTTTATCTAAATCACCTGTGCCTTGGAGCTTGTTAGTCCTAGCTATGAGGTGTAATAAAGATTCTATCTCCAAACGTTTCTCAGATGCCGGAGTTTTCTTATACAACATGGGCTGCCAAGGGACGTGCCTCACTGGCCTTTTTGCAATATCGGCGAACACTGAAACATGTGAATTTTTATCAAGCGTGGCTCTGCACACAATGCCCAGTTTACGACTCCACTGAGTAGATATGTCCCTTTAGACCGTCACTCCTGCCCAGGCTTCTGCTGGCACCGCAGCAGGCACTGTGGCATTGTTCTGCTGGAGCCCTGTATCAACGAGGGACTGCCTGCCTTGAACAGCTGTGGGCCTGTGCGGTAAGATTTACTAAGGGATGGGGTTGCCACCAATTGCTTTTAATTCCCAACATGCCGTTCCTACGAACTAAGAATCATAAAAATACTTCATGCTTTTAGCATCCTACCAGGCTCCATCAACGTCTGCTCAGGCCGTTAACTTTCTGGAGTCTCGCTCAAGGTGCATCAGGTTGTAATACAATCTTTAATAAATTTCCGTATGTGAAAAGTAGGTGAGTCCTCTCTCACTGCCTACTACCTGCCATTGATTTCTGCATGTGTAGTGTCTCACTTCAATATTGTTTAGTGTGACATGACCCAGAGGAAATCATTGAAAATTTGTAGAAGAATCTCATCCTGATAACCGATATATGTGTGAAAAAGATAACTTTGACAATCAAGATTTCCCATTTCTAAAACACATTCTAGTTTGACCTAATTTATTCCAGGGGTCATTCACTTACATGAAGCTGCAAGCTAGCAAGAGTACATGTAAACATTGCTGTGAGTAGTGTGAATTATGTTAAACCCAGGGGTCATTGCTACATTACAGACTTCCGTTTAACATTTGATATGCAGTTACAAGGCCTTAAAGCAAAGAAATATACCTATTCACACCATATCCTGAGGTCAGAGATGTCTAATGTCCCTAATCATCTACAATGTCCTGGGGTATGAACTGTTCTCTGCTCTTGATTTACCCCTGCTCTATCACTCATTTGGTCTCAATCATCAAACACATACATTCCCATATTCTCAATGAACAAGGAAAAAACACGTGTAATCTGTTTGTCTTATTACCTAAGTTGTGTAAATTTGTGTATTATTTTCTACGACATGAAAGCAAATACAGCCACATATTCATTGTCGAGAGCATTAATAAACGAGCAGAAAAAACATAGATCCCATAACCAAAACAGTTCAGTTGATACATACAAAAGACACAAAAATATATTACATAATAATATTACAGAAAAGTGTCCTATCGCTTCCTGGGGAGAAAAATTTTACAATTGAAAAGTCACACGAATTGAGAACAATGCACTTATGTGCACGCACAAACTGTGGCTGGTAGGATCGAAGAACAGCAATTAGTGCCAGAGTGGAATGGCCTCTCACTCAGTGTATGACATGGCAGAAGTGGTGGCAGACGTCTCTGGCAGCATCTGGCGACTTGGCAGCTTCTCGACTGCAACTGGACCCTTGACCTCATTCTTGTCAGGCCGCAGTCAGCCGCTATGGATTGGCATGACAGCATTGCATTTGATGTGCGACCCACCCCCTGGCATAGAAATCCATTCAGTGTTAGCGGGACAAGGGGCAGCCCTACTCTTCCCGTTCACCTCTGCACCGGAACAAGTGCCTGCCGGCACGGGACATCGGATAAGTTCGCCTTTTGTCGAGGGGATGCATCATTCTCGGCACCCCACTGAGTCAATTAGGCTCGCCGCATGCGTCAATTGTGGTGTCACGCGACTAGCTTGTTCCTCAATTAGTGGCATGGTGGGTCGTTGGCCACTAGGGGGTTGTTGCAGGCATGTGGTGGCATCACGCTGTCTGCACTGGCTTGAGATGTGCTGCCTCCACTGGTAGACAATTGGGCTGCGTGACGTACGTGCGTCAGTTGTCAGGGGCCGGTTCTGTCACTGTGGTTGGTCCCACTTGCCTGGGCTGCTACAGCTGACTCATTACAGCTGCCTGCTCCACTTGCCCTTCGCTGGCTGGTGTGGGCCGTGACGTCCTGTCTGCCGTGTTGGTTCTGGGGTCCAATGGCAGATCTGCACAATCCTCAAGTGTGGTCAAGTGCCGTATTCTCTCACAAATCGATATAATCAATTTGCAGAAAAAAATATTGAAGAGTAAAATTTTTTTACTTCATATTTTACTTTAAATTTGTAATATTACTAAGGACGCAATATCCAAAAATACACTTAATGACTGCAGGGCCCTGTTAATGCTGTATGGACGTAAAGTATGGGGTTTGAGGTGTCTTTGTTTGTGTGTGCACTTGTTTTTGTTAGTTTTCGGTTTGTTATACTCCTGTCATGCACCCTAATTTTACGCTGGCGCTACCTCTATACCTTCACCAAACGTGCAGACTTCTCCCAATACTAAATACTAACTTACTGTACTACCCTATGCCTTTGCTAATACTACTGAGGCGAATTTCCATGCATTTTATTCCTTGTATACTCCTATTTTATTTCTCGATGTCCAGTGGTGTTGTCTGCTGACGCTGAAGTGGCCAGGAAGTGCGTCTACTCACTCAGGTGCTGGTGATTTGCCTGTGATCTTTGTAGTGGCGTTTTATGATTGTGTACATGTAATTTTACATAGTATAAGGATGGCTCCTGTCGCCTCTGTCAGGATCACTGCAGCTGAAATGAAACACAATCATATTGCATTATATATATATATTTAGTCTCATCCATGGTCCATCATTTCATTTCTGCTTCCTGTTTCCGGGTCTGGGGTTCGCCACTCTACTGTAACCTGCACTAGTCCGTGCTAATTCCCCATACACAATATTTCGCCGGTGGCGCTCACATGGGGCTGGCAAATTCCACCAGGAGACAAGCTACACTGCACGACAGGCAATGGCGCATAACACACCGAGTCTTACCGTCGACAACCGCCCAAAGCGTGGACCGCTAACACCATACGAGACACATCCGAAAATCGAGACGCACTTGCTCTATGGCACGATTTACCGTTTTGACATCACGATAAACATAAAGTGACGTACATCCGTCCCTTGGGCAGTGTACAAGAAACTACGGAAAGTAAACAGAAACCATTTCAGTGGCCATGGTGATACTTGAGAAGGCTCTTCTACGAGAATGCTATGGCAGAATACGATGTCAATTGTGGCCAACTTCCGACAGATTTCCTTGTTCTCCTGGGAGCGGAAATCGGACAACGATTGTGACGTCCAAAGAAATAATAGCAGTTCTCAGTTGTTTGGAGCACTCAGTATTGCAACGTGCCTGGTTTGGTATGTCACATAAATTGCCGGTTGTTAATGAGATATAATTTGCAACAGAATTTTAATTCCATCTGCCACCTGCCAGTGAATGTTGGCGTGAAGATGTCACAAGTACGCAACTCATTTGACCACTTTCAACAAGGTTCAAATGGCTCTGAGCACTATGGGACTTATCACCTGAGGTCATCAGTCCGCTAGAACTTAGAACTACTTAAACCTAACTAACCTAAAGACATCACACACATACATGCCCGAGGCAGGATTCAAACCTGCGACCGTAGCAGTCGCGCTGTTCCGGGCTGAAGCACCTAGAACCGATAGGCCACCGCGGCCGGCTTTCAACAAGGACTCATGAAGAAAACTAATGGACGTGGCAAACAAACAAAGCAACACTGAAATAGGACAAATGGAAAATTACGCTAAGCAACACAATATCAAAATTGAATTACGTTAAACAGTTCATCCATGGAGACTATTTACATACTGCACCTCCTCTTCCCGTAGCAGTTTTCTTGTATCTTCGTACTCTAACAGGCTAATATCGCTCGTTCCGATAGTTTCTGCAGCATTGCTTTGACATGAGTCCGCAGCGGCTGTGTATCAATTCCTGTTTGAATTTTCTCTGCGTGACCCCTGATATGGGTTAGGTGGCCTCAATTACACATATTCGCTACGTTGGCCAGTCTACTGACATTGACCGTTGTATGTCCTGCTATTGCTTTGCTGTAGGTCCTTAGAATCCTGTTGGCCTTGGTTCGAGTTCTATTGCTCTCTCCTGTTTCCGTTCCGTCGGTAGTTGTTGTTGTTATGATTATAATTTCTTCGTCTTCTTCTATTTTACCATGATGGCTGGTTATTCCCATTGTAGTTTGAATTTTGGTTTCGTTTCGATATATGTTTCCCCCATTTCGTCCATCGTCATTCCTCTCTGGCAAATCTGACCAGTTACGATCATTATTTCTACTTCTTTCCCGCGAGTTGTGAATTTCATCCATTTAATCGAGTTCGCACAGCCCGCTCTTGAAAGCTTCGATTGAATCGCTGCATCTACCGATGAGCAGTTGCTCGTAACGTAAAGATAATTAATGTAGCAGAGCCTTATAACTTCCTTGGGACTGTATGGTTGATCCAAGAATCGATTCTTCTTGACAACGGATTCGAAGAATTTGACAGGTCTGTGGAATCCTGACGCTTCTAAGTCCTTTTCTAACATGATCTCCTGTTTTATCCTCTCCTGCGTGTTTTGCGACCAGTATGTGCTAAGGAATGCGTCCTTAAATTCTTAGTAGGAGCGACAACTCTTGCAACACCACGCATATGTTCTGCAATCGACCTTTCTAAAAAACCACAAATAAACTGGACCTTATACTTTAGTGGCCAAGATTCTGGTAGCCCGTGATCATACTGTGCCATCCAGGTCTTTGGATGTAATGCGTTGCTTGCCTCCTTGTAGACTTGAAAATTCTGGATGGTCAAGAAAAGTTTGTGGTCGAAAGGTTCGACGTATCCGCTGTACGAATTTACCTTCTCGTCTGCAGCGCTTGATTCCATATATCCGCGCCCAAACGATCCTCGCGCACTGTTGTGGTATCCCCTCGTGTTGTCAGATTCACGTAATAACGTTTCCGACCTCCTTAGACGTGTACAATTGTTTTCCGGCTCTGTCTCTTACATTCCGCGTGTTACCGACGGAGCATTTTCTATTACGCGTTCCGCCGCGGCAGGAGCATATTGTTGCTGCATTCGCCGATGTGCAGGGGTGTGTCCTCGTATAGCGGTTCGGAGAATCGCAAAACATTTTCTTCACTTATGTGATCCTCTAGATGGCGCTCTACCGGACGAGATTGTGTTTGCAATTGCGCGACGCGTGCCGCGCGGGATTAGCCGAGCAGTCTAGGCGCTGCAGCCTTGGACTGTGCGGCTGGTCCCGGCGGAGGTTCGAGTCCTCCCTCGGGCATGGGTGTGTGTGTTTGTCCTTAGTATAAATTAGGTTAAGTAGTGTGTAAGCTTAGGGACTGATGACCTTAGCAGTTAAGTCCCATAAGATTTCACACACACACATTTTGCGCGACCCGTTCATGTGCCTGACGAACGTCCTTAGCCATCTCATTTTGTAGCACGGCGATTCGGGTGTGCTGATCTTTAACTTCAGAGATTTCGTTCTGCTTGATTTCTATCTGTTCGATTCGCTTCGCAGCTCACACATTTTTTCTTGCGCTTCTTGACCTTTTTTTTTTTTTTGCCTTGCTTTTGGAGAGTTTCAGGTGCCTTTTTTGTCTTACACACCTCAGTTCTGGCCAGTTTAATTTGTTCTTTGGCCACTCATTCGTCTCTTCGTGCCAATCACGCTGTTTTGACATCGCGCTTTCTACTGTCAAAAATTGTTCAAATGGCTCTCAGCGCTATGGGACTTAACATCTATGGTCATCAGTCCCCTAGAACTTAGAACTACTTAAACCTACTAACCTAAGGACAGCACACAACACCCAGCCATCACGAGGCAGAGAAAATCCCTGACCCCGCCGGGAATCGAACCCGGGAACCCGGGCGTGGGAAGCGAGAACGCTACCGCACGACCACGAGATGCGGGCATTTCTACTGTCGTTTCCTTGACATTCTCTATCTCTTCTTGGATTCCTGCGATCTCTTTCTTGACTCCATCTAGTCCGTTCTTATGACTAATTTGTGTCTTTCCTCCTCTTCCTCCTGTCTCTTTTTCTCTGCCTCTTGTCTCTTCCTTTCTGCCTCTCGCCTCTTCGCCGAGCGGAGTGGCCGCGCGGTTTGAGGCGCCTTGTCATGGATTGCGCGGCCTCTCCCGCCGGAAGTTCGAGTCCTCCCTCGGGCATGGGTGTTTGTGTTGTTCTTAGCATAAGTTACTTTAAGTAGTGTGTAAGTCTAGGGACCGAAGACCGCAGCAGTTTGGTCCCTTAGGAATTCAGACACATTTGAACATCTTGCCTCTTCCTTTCTGCCTCTTGCATGAATTGCATAAGAGCCTCAAACTAAGATCCACTGCTAACACCTCCAGGGCTCGATGAACGAGATTCCATGATTCTGTGACGTTTCGTTCGTGATTCTGGTCGACCAGTCTCACTGATGGTGCTTCTCGTACCAGCATCACCTACATTTCGTTCTGCTGCGGTCTCCCGTTCACTTTCGTCACCTGACTGAAGCATGTCGTGATACTCTGCAGGTTCTACGTTCGGCATTTCTGCCCGGTCTGCAACTGCATTTACCTGATAAACCCGTGTAATATCTGTCTTGTCCCTGCTAATAATATGACGTGGATCCATGGTTAACAAAATACAATTACTTCCGCTACTCTGCAGCAAACGTGCCTTGCTTCTTGTAATCATGCACTCTAATTCTGAACCAAACGAATTTAAACAGTACACATTCCTATGCCACACAGATTCTACTCTAAATTACGCTCCAGTGAGCTACTAACTCCTAGTTCC
The DNA here is from genome assembly GCF_023864275.1 of Schistocerca cancellata. Lineage (NCBI taxonomy): Eukaryota > Metazoa > Arthropoda > Insecta > Orthoptera > Acrididae > Schistocerca > Schistocerca cancellata. Next base: position 267,628,729 of record NC_064629.1, read on the forward strand.
TGACAACTACAGCACCCTTGTCTATGAGATTTTCGTTTGTGAGCACTCTATACTAACAAATCAGCACAACGCCGTTCGCCATCAGAAACAATCGTTGAACTGACACTGAAGTCACAACCACAACATGAGAATACACACATACAACAATTATTAGTACTATGTCTAGCCGCCAGCAACACAAAAATACTCTACCCAGTGCACCACATTAAACATGGGAACAGAAACTTCACTATGCAACACTATCTACTATCTGACTGTCACAGAAGGTGCCATCAATCCGACATCCTGGCATGGGACGCCATAATGAAAGGTAACCCGGTGGGGACTGTTTATATGATTGATAAAGTTACCGGCCGGGGTGGCCAAGCGGTTCTAGGCGCTACAGTCAGGAACCGCGCGACCGCTATCGTCGCAGGTTCGAATCCAGCCTCGGGCATGGATGTGTGTGATGTCCTCAGGTTAGTTAGGTTTAAGTAGTTCTAGGGGACTGATGACCTCAGAAGTTAAGTCTCATAGTGCTCAGAGCCATTTGAACCATTTTTTGATAAAGTTGCCATAATTTTAGTGTTCGAATATCATTCTAAAAAAAACAGACATACTTTATGCTAAACAAGTTATTGATTGCATACCATAAACAACTAACAGGTGGTTTAAGACTACACTGGACAAGGATTCTGGGTTGGCAAAGACAGTTTAACTCTGACCCTAAAAATGTGGGTAACGCAATATGAATTGATATGACGCTGAGCAGACTTTGATTGATCAAATCTACTGAAGTTTCTCTATATAGGTGCAGCTGAGAGTAAGTGGTGATTGAGATCTGTACGCCCTGACAATGCTGGAGCGGCAGTACTTTACCCTGTTAGCTTCGTGTGGCGATGTAAATTGCAGCAGGCGAGATGTGTGAGGCGGAGGTGAGGCGTGGAGGTGGCAGCTGTGAATTGATCGTGGCCATGAAAGATATGCAAAAATCTCACGGTCTAACGCTCAGACAGACAGATCGCAATTTACTCTTTGCCAGAGCCCTTAAGCTGGACGGTGTGGCCGTGCGGTTCTAGGCGCTTCAGTCTGGAACCGCGTGACTGCTACGGTCGCAGGTTCGAATCCTGCCTCGGGCATGGATGTGTGTGATATCCTTAGGTTAGTTAGGTTTAAGTAGTTCTAAGTTCTAGGCGACTGATGACCATAGATGTTAAGTCCCATTGTGCTCAGAGCCATTTGGATCATTTTTGAAGAGCCCTTAAATCACAGTAGATTTCAGTGTGTGACACACCTGTTCACTGGTCATAACAAGGACCAATTTGGCTCACTTACACAACAGACCGCAAAAGGATACCAAATGTCAAGACTGGTAAGCCAAAAACGAATAAGTGTGCCCTCGGCAGACGAGCAGTCCGAGACATTTAAAGTCACACTATCGGTACAGTAAGAACTTCACTACAGGATCGCCATTCTAAACTACTTGCAAGTGAAATCAGCCTCAGGACAGGCCCCAAGTTCCAACCACACGCCAGAGCCTCAACTAGAACTGTTTCCAGACCAGAGTCCCACACCATTAAAAAAAAATCAATTTTCCCGCAAACTACATGAACGACACCGCCTTCACCCCATCTTGAGCCAATCACAGGGCTCTAGAGGTGCTAAATCTCCCCTCTCACACGACAGCACAAACTCATGTCGAACCAGGGCAAGAGTTAAGAAACCCACATCTCTGAAAAAAAAAAGAAAACGCCAATTACTGGCTTTATTAAGTTTTTGACAGAGGGAGAAGAGACGATTTACTCTGAAGTTGTGTCGCTTCCCATGACAAGAGGTGAACAGATACAAGCTTAAAGATCTTCGTCTAAATCGCCTGTGCCGTGGAGTTTGTTAGTCCTAGCTATGAGGCGTAATAAAGATTCCATCTCCAAATGTTTCTCAGACGCCGGATTTTTCTTATACAATCGAGGCAGCCAATGGAAGTGGTTCACAGGCCTATCTGCAGCATCGGCGAACATAAAAACAGGTGAATTTTTATTACACGTGGCTCTGCACACAATGCCTGGTTTACAACCCCACTGTGTAGACGCATTGCTTCAGACCTTTGCCCCCAGCACCATGACAGGTATCATGGCATTGTTCTGCTGGAGACCTGTCTCGATGTGGGGCTGTCCTCCCAGCCCTGTTTGGCTGTGGACCTGTCTGGCAAGATTAACTAAGGGATGGGCTCGCCGCCAATTGCTTTCAACTCCCAGCATGCCGTTTCTATGAGCTAAGAATCATAAAAATACCTCACGCTTTTAGCTCCCTACCAGGCTTTATCAACGTCTGCTCAGGCTGTTAACTTTCTAGTCTCACTCAAGGTGCATCAGGTTGTAACAAAATCTTTAATAATTTTCCATATGCGAAAAATATGTGAGAGAGAGTAACTCATCCATTCTCATAGTCATTTAGGATGTTGTGATAAAGTACAGTGATCTAAAAAAGATTAGCAGTTAAATCCAGGACTTGCGACACTTGTTGGGTGGTGTAGCATATGCGAGTGTGGATCACACAGTGTAATTTGTGGTTGCATGTCGAGAGAAGGCGAGGCGCGGCAATAAACTCCAGAGCAGCTGGGCGGAGAGCAGCCTTGTTGTTGGTGAGGCTTCTGGCGGCGCATTGAAGGAGCCGATGGGAGCGGAAGTATTCAGCGAACGCGGACAGCAACCTCATTAGCTGACAACAGGGACGGGCCAGCTACAGGCTGCCTGCTGAGTCGTTGCCAGGTAACGCAGCGATAAACCCGGGAGCCGTGTGACATCAGTGAGTTTGTGGCGCATTACAGCGATTAAGTGTGGACATGTGGGCAGATTCTGTTTTCATATCCAAGCAGTGCTTCCCTGTGCGTTAATCTGTGAAGTATAAAGAAGTGCGCATGAATATACGACACAATTCTTTTTTTTTTTTTTTTTTTTTTGCAGTGGACTGGGTTTTGAATTATAGGGCTCTAGTTCATGTTTATTAAATTTCAAAAGCTTTTCTGTAACACATGGTATTGGGTACACTTTATTTATTTATAGATTGGTTCTCTTACAAAAACTTTTGTCACTTAAAACATTGCGTAATTTGGGCTATTTGGTTAAAGTAAACAACAAAAAGTGATCTGAATAATTTTGAGAAAGGTGTTTCTATGTACTTTCTTTCAGCTTGGAAGTTAATATTTCGTAAATTTTGAAATGGACTGAAACGAAATGTAATTGTAATCTCCAGATGGATATAGTGGTGTGAAAAATTTGAAAATATGTTTCAATGTATTTATCTTTCTGCAAGGATTTTATATTTCATAAAATTTGAAGTGGACTTAATTGCAGTGTGCCATATGACCTTATCCTGTTTGAATAAGTCTGTACACAATGAAAATATACATTATACCTTTGTAACTGTCAGAAAATTCACCGAAGAGCGAGCGAAAGAAACTCGTACACCTGCCTTATATCGTGTAGGATCCCCGCGAGCACGCAGAAGTCCCGCAATATGACGTGGCATGGACTCGACTATCGTCTGAAGTAGTGCTGGAATCCTGCAGAGCTGTCCATAAATCCGTAAGAGTACAAGGGGTGGAGATCTCTTCTGAACAACACATTTAAAGGCATCCCAGATATGCTGCCGGTCGGGGTTTCCGAGCGGTTCTCGGCACTACAGTCTGGAACAGCGCGACCGCTACGGTCGCAAGTTCGAATCCTGCCTCGGGCATGGATGTATGTGATGTCCTTAGGTTAGTTAGGTTTAAGTAGTTCTACGTTCTAGGGGACTGATGACCTTAGAAGTTAAGTCCCATAGTGCTCAGAACCAGATATTCTCGACAATATTCATGTCTGTGGGGCTTGGTGGCCAGCGGAAGTGTTTAGATTCAGAAGAGTGCACCTGGACTCACTCTGTAGCAGTTCTGGACGAGAGAGGTGTCGCATTGTCCTGCTGGAATTGCCCAAGTCCGTCGGAATGCGCAATGGACATGAAAGGATGCAGGTGATCAGACAGGAGGCTTACTTACGTTTCACCCGTCAGAGTCGTATCTATCACCCCAGCTTCATACGCCCCACACCATTACAAACCCTCCACCAGCTTGAGCAGTTCCCTTCTGACATGCAGGGTCCATGGATTGATGAAGTTGTCTCCATACCTGCATACGAGACTCGTCCGATCAGGCAACATGATTCCGGTCATCAACAGTTCAATGTCGGTGTTGAAGGGCCCAGTCGAGCGGTTAAGCTTTGTGATGCGCCATCATCAAGGGTGCACGAGTGGGCCTTCGGCTCCGAAACCCCTAGTCGATGATGTTTCATTGAATAGTTCACAGGCTGACACTTGTTGATGGCCCGGCATTGAAATCTGCAGCAGTTTGAGGAAGTGTTGCCGTTCTGTCACGTTGTACGATTCTCCTCAGTCGTCGTTGGCCCGTTCTTGAAGGATCTTTTTCCGGCCGCAGCGATGTCGGAGATTTGATATTTTACCGGATACCTGATATTCACGGTACACTTCTGAAGTGGTCGTACGGGAAAATCCCCACTTCATCGCTACCTCAGAGATGCTGTGTCCCATCGCTCGTACGCCGACTATAACAAAAAATATGGTGCAAAAGGCTCTGAGCACTATGGCACTTAACTGCTGTGGTCATCAGTCCCCTAGAACTTAGAACTACTTAAACCTAACTAACCTAAGGACATCACACACATCCATGCCCGAGGCAGGATTCGAACCTGCGGCCATAGCGGTCACGCGGCTCCAGACTGTAGCGCCTAGAACCGCACAGCCACTCCGGCCGGCGACTATAACATTACGTTCAGATTCTCTTAAATCTTGACAAACTGACGTTGTAGCCGCAGTGAACGATCTAATAACTGCTCCAGACACTTGAATCTTATATGCGTTGCCGACCGTATTCTGCCTGTTTACAGCTCTCTGTGTTCGAATACGCATGCCTATACCAGTTTCTTTGGCGCTTCAGTTTAGTATGTATGGATGGATGAGGTAGTGTTAAGTGTAAATCTGGAAATAGGAGAAGGGAAGCCAAGCATGACGGATTCGTTGCTAATTTTCAATTATGTTCAGTTAGTGGGGAAATTCCTCTTTTCAATAAATGAGGGATTTTTGATTTTCTTCAAAAACGCTTGTTTCACACGGCTTCTGAAGACAAATAGTTGGGAGATGTAAGGGTACAGATATCAACCCTACACTTGAAGGATCGAATGCACCCTTATGCTCTTTATTACAGTGCAGCGGCATTGCTGACGTGGATGCCCATAGTTCTAGAAGGGAGAGATTGGCGCCTGAAAATCGTTTGGCACGGTGTAAGTCAGTCGAGCCTGAGCAAATCTGCAGAGTAGGCCCCGGGAGCTCCTGCTCCACGCATCGTGCTTAATGATGAAATTTGTGTAAAGAATATTGAAAGTCGCAACAGAGTTTAAACGTGAGTAGAAGGCGTCTTTTTGCGAGCTAAGTGAGGTTAAAGCACAGATTAAATTTCTTATGGGGGAATTGTTACGTAGTGAAAAGGCGATGGTATAATGATGAATTGGCAATGGTAAACTCACACAAGTTCGTCATAAATGGGTGATTGTAATTGTAGAGTGAGTGCTGTGAGAACAACTAGGGAATGTGTTGCATGAATTTAAAGTTGAATAAAATAACTCTATCATACAATACTGTTAACGTATTATAACCTCTTCGTTATTAATAGAATATCTTGGAAGGGACAGAATCATAGAGCAGTGTGGCAGAATAGACTGGGCGTGCGTCTTAGGCTCACGGTCAAACTGTAACTTCTAGTGCATTTAGGTTGACAGTAAGATCACCCTCTATATCTGGCTAATTATTAATGTCCGATGCCTCATTTTCCTACTAGACAGACAACAGCAATTATCAATTAACTATATTCACTAATAAAATCTATATAGTTCACACACTTCAAGTGTTCTAGAGTGAAACTCAACATTTTCTTTGTCAAATATTAATTATTAATGTCCACTTTTCACGTAGCAAATTCTATGAGGAGCCTACGCGTCATCAGGTCTTTACTAATATTATGTCACTATGCAGTAAACCAGTTAATTCTGTAGACAACTGAATATTGTTATATTATGGAAGTTGTACGAGGAGATACGAAGTATTAAGATGTGAGCAAGAGATTTAGGTCGCATACCAATTTCACCAGTCTGTTATAGGATGTACTCAGAGCCAGTTCTTATGTGATAGTCGACTCTACCATGCTCTAGGCCGGCCGGTGTGGATGAGCGGTTCTAGGGGCTTCAGTCTGGAACCGCGCGACCGCTACGGTCGCAGGTTCGTATCCTGCCTTGGGCATGGATGTGGGGGAAGTTCTTAGGTTAGTTACATACACGCGAAGCTATCTGAAGGTATATATCTCCTAGATGCCCTCTGTTTACACTGCTGACGGAATTGTGTTCGGCAAGAGGAACTGACCAAGTAGAATGTTCCGCTTTTGTACCAGCTGACGTACGAGATGATCTTCCTTGCAAAAGAATCAAAACGCTTTTCGTTTCTTCCTGCAGTCTTCTTCTGTATGGCACTGGTTAATACAAAGAAAGCATATATTATTGGATCCCAGAATATTGAGGCGATCATGAACGTTTTTTACTGTCTCGCAGTCTTGTGCCCAGTGACCTTGCTGCTCATAGAACTTCACAATAGTGTTGTACCTTCCGTACTGACTGTATGTCCTGGCTTGTAGAGAACCAAGACGACTGCCGTAAACAGTACAATGCCAGTTAACTTATGAGTTTCCACTAGAATGGTTTGTTTCCTCTTCGCCCCGTCAACCTCTTCTGACAAGAATTCCATTAGTTTCAGAATGCTCCCTTGTGCCAATAGTAACTTTTTGGGAAAGGTTATCCAGCGCCGACATACACTAATCAGCCAGAACATTATGACCACCTACCTAATAGCCGCTATGTCCACCTTAGTACGGATAACTGCGGGGACACGTCGTGGCATGGAAGCAATGAGGATTTCATAGGTCGCTGGTTGGAGTTGCCACACACAAGTAACCAAATTCCGGTAAATTCCGGAGAGAGGGGTGATGATTTCTCACGCCACGTTGAATCACATCCCACATGCGCTAGATTGCGTTCAGATCTGGTGAGCTGAGGGGCGAGCCCATCAAGTGGAACTCGTCACTGTGTTCCTCTAACCACTCCATCACACTCCTGGCCTTTTCACTGCCATCGGGAAACATGATCGTCATGGAGGGATGTACGTATTCTGCAACCAGTGTACGATACTCCCTGGCTTCAAGGTGCCTTACACGAGCTCCACTGGACCCATGGATGCCTAGGTGAATGGTACCTAGGGTATAATGGAGCTGACGCCAGCTTACATGTGTGCCAAAGGACAAGTGTCAAGGATGCGTTGCCCTGGAAGACGACGAATTCACACCCTCCCATCGGCATGACGAAGAAGGTATCGGGAGTCATCAGACCATGCAACGCTCTACCACTGCGTCAACATCTAGTGAAGATGGTCACGTGGCTGTTACAGCTGTAGTTGTCTGTCTCGTGGTGTTAACATTGGAACATGCATGGAGCTTCGGCAGAAGAGGCCAATCGTTAGCAGTGTTCGGTGCACTGAGAGTTCAGATACACTAGTACTCTTCCCAGCATTAAAGTCTAATGTTAGTTCCGCCACTGTTTGCTGTCTGTCCTGTTTTACGAGTCTGCCCAGCCTACGACGTCCGACATCTGTAGTGAGTGGTGGCTGCCCAACCTCAAAATGTCTGGACGTGGTTTCACCTTGGTTTCGCCTCGTGTTGAAGACACTCGCCAAAGCACTCCTCGAACACCCGACAAATCATGCAGTTTTCTCCGGGCCATCACAATCTGCCTTCGGTCAAACTCAAATAGATCGCGCGCCTTCCCCATTCTACACACGGACAGCACGCTTACTGACACTACATGCACCGTATGTGTGCCTGAGTAGCAGTCATTCCTCGTCAGGTGACGCAGATATCGCCTTGACGGTTTTATGTCGATTGTAGGTCGGTGGTCATAATGCACTGGCTGATCAGTGTATGTCCTCTGGAAAAGCGCGAAACGTTCGACCATAACATTCTATGTTCTTCCCTACCATCTGTAGAGCCTGGGTTTGTCTCTCACATTCATTAAACATTAAGCTGAGAGCTTCTGGGGAGTCGGATGATATGTGCTGGACGGCTTCGACATAATCAAGATGTCCCCGATTCATTCTGCCTTCGTCACCAAAACACGTACGAAAAGTCTCTTTAGTGTGAGCGTAGGAAGCGGCAGTTACAACGCCTCTAAGGAATACGTGTTTACCGACAATTGACAAGTATGGGTCTGCGTCAATGGAAGATACGAACTGTTCCCAGAAACGAGCCCAATGGTCGTTGTTACAGGAGAACGGTTCTACCTTAATCTGTAGTCGAACACTGTTACATGCCTGCGTAGAAAACCCCCGAAGTCGTCCTCATGGCCGTGACGTCTGAAATTCTACCCTAAACATCGTGTTTTGCCTTCAGGATCGCTCATTTTTCCGAGTCTGTGTAATCTTCACAAGTTGGGACATCGGCGTCGTACTCTATTTCGTCGAATAAATTTTGAATAGTGTTATTCAAGGTTATCAGTTCAGCTAAAGCCTCCTGTAGACAACTACGAACATGTTGCACTTCATTTCTGGGCGTGGAGTCATTAAATGAATTTGTTTGGCTGCGTTTCTCGTCTACCTTTCTGCTTGGTGAGACAATCTGCTGATTCAGTATTCGTGGCTATGATCGGTTACAGTGCTCTGCAAGATACCGTACTGACAGCCTCACCAGGGAGCAACTACGCTACAGGCCATTAAAATTGCTACACCAAGCAGAAATGCAGATGATAAACGGGTATTAATTGGACAAATATATTATACTAGAACTGACATGTGATTACATTTTCACGCAATTTGGGTGCATAGATCCTGAGAAATTAGTACCCAGAACAACCACCTCTCGCCGTAATAACTGCCTTGATACGCCTGGATATTGAGTCAAACAGAGCTTGGATGGCGTGTACAGGTACAGCTGCCCATGAAGATTCAACACGACACCACAGTTCATCAAGAATAGTGACTGGCGTTTTGTGACGAGCCAGTTGCTCGGCCACCATTGACCAGATGTTTTCAATTGGTGAGTGATCTGGAGAATGTGCTGGCCAGGGCAGCAGTCGAACATTTTCTGTATCCAGAAAGACCCGTACAGGACCTGCAACATGCGGTCGTGCATTATCCTGCTGAAATGTAAGGTTTCGCAGGGATCGAATGAAATGTAGAGCCACGGGTCGTAACACATCTGAAATGTAACGTCCACTGTTCAACGTGCCGTCAATGCGAACAAGAGGTGACCGAGACGTGTAACCAGTGGCACCCCACACCGTCATCACGCCGGGTGATACGCCGGTATAGCGATGACGAATACACGCTTCCAATGTGCGTCCACCGCGATGTCACCAAACACGGATGCGACCATCATGATGCTGTAAACAGAAGCTGGATTCATCCAAAAAAATGACGTTTTGCCATTTGTGCACCCAGGTTCGTCGTTGAGTACACCATCGCAGGCGCTCCTGTCTGTGATGCAGCGTCAAGGGTAACCGCAGCCATGGTCTCCGAGCTGATAGTCCATGCTGCTGCAAACGTCGTCGAACTGTTCGTGCAGATGGTTGTTTTCTTGCAAACGTCCCCATCTGCTGACTCAGGAATCGAGACGTGGCTGCACGGTCCGTTACAGCCATGCAGATAACATGCCTGTCATCTCGACTACTAGTGATACGAGGCCGTTGGGATCCAGCACGGCGTTCCGTATTAACCTCCTGAACCCACCGATTCCATATTCTGTTAAAAGTCATTGGATGTCGACAAACGCGAGCAGCACTGTCGCGATACGATGAACTGTAATCGCGAAAGGTTACAATCCGACCTTTATCAAAGTCGGAAACGTGGTGGTACACATTTCGCCTGCTTATACGTGGCATCACAATGTTTCACCAGGCAACGCCGGTCAACTGCTGTTTGTGTATCAGAAATCGGTTGGAAACTTTCCTCATGTCAGCACGTTGTAGGTGTCGCCACCGGCGCCAACCTTGTATGAATGCTGTGAAAAGCTAATCATTTGCATATCACAGGATCTTCTTCCTGTCGGTTAAATTTCGCGTCTGTAGCACGTCATCTTCGTGGTGTAGCAATTTTAATGGTCAGTAGTGTATGTCACGCAATCAGTTGTCTGCTCAATTATTACTTCAATTAATAGTGTGCGGGCAGTAATGTAGTATTTTTCAGTAATGAATACAGATAAACAGAATGCTCCAATGCATGAATGGCTTAGCTGGACCCGCGCGTTGCACTTAACGTGTGAAGAAATCCCGCTGTGTAGTCACCGCGTAGTCGTTCGGAATCGGTGTGCGCTTACTCGTGTCGTCGACATTCCTGTGATTCTGAAAGTTCCCGTCCGTAATGACGCCGCCCGGGTTCCGGCACTAAAAATTTTGGGGGACAATCAGAATGTGAATTTTGAACATCAAACACAAGTAACTTAATTTGTACAGAGCGTCTGCATCACAGAGAGGTTGCATAATATGTCACTGACAATTCACAAATATATTACATCGTGGAAGCATCATTTCAGCAATTCTCCACAAAATTACTACTTACTGTTTTGTTGTGTTAGCTAACGAACACTATGTAATCACATCCTCGGACTTATTTCAGGTAAATTAACTAAGCACATGTCCACTTACGATCACAGGTAGCCTGCTTGTACCTTCTGAACAATCCAATGCGGTACAACAACTGCTTCGACGGACAAAATCTGCGAGATATTTACGGAAAACAGGTAAGAGGAAACCCTTCAGTCTAGGGTGGTAAGACATGACTGACACTGTGCGCCACCTATGCAGCTTTCTATGGAATCACAGCTAAACTGAGAAACACTTATTTCGGTTTAGTTTAGCGAGGGGATTGTTTTGCAGTGTCCTGATATCAGTGTCGAAAATTTTTGGAAAGTTTTATCGTAATGTGTATGGTTGGAATGGACAATGGGAGTAATAGAACATTCTGGTGTTATTTCCAGAGTGAGAGATAATATTGTGACCATGTCACATTATCAGCATATTGGGGATAGGTGCAATAGTAAAGGTATGAACATTGATGATAAAGAATTCCAAGGACGCACCAGAGAAATAGATGGTGGTTTGTACTACAACTGGTGCTCTCACTATAACTTAACAGAGCGCCACACTCTGTGTTACCAATCTGTACCAATGGTCTGTTCTATTTGTTAGAGGTATCTTGCCACCAACTGCAGAGAATTTGAGTGGCCGTCCTTGCAGAGGAGAAAGTAGGTGTGCACATAGTTATGTCAGTGATGTGCGGGTGCACTAATTTTTTCGCAAAATCTCTAACACAAACGTTTTAGAATCGGTTTAAATTAGACAAAATTTTGTTTGTTTGTTACCTTGTGAGACTGATTAGCTTACACAGAATTGTGAAGCCTGCTGTCGTTGTAAAAGGAATTGGCAGTAGTACTGTGTTGTGTGCCTGCTTAATTTACTTTGCGCTGCTAAACATGTGTCTTGGTTTACTGGAAGGATGTCATGAATGGCTTACTGCTTGTAACTTACTTTATGTATATAATCATTACACAATGTAATGGCATAATGTAAGGGAACTACAGTACATTAGTGAACCAACAGATGGTTCTTATCGAGAAGAAAATTGGGAGTAAATAGCAAGTAAAGTAAGTGAAGTACTCATTGACTCTTTATGAATCAGTTGTGCAATGGGGGGACACAAAAGATGGATATCAGCAAATGCATGGTCTTACATAACGAATTTGTTAGATCAAAGCAGCATTCGCAAAAGTTTGCACAATTTTCCGGTGATAAACAGCAATGGAAATATAGAGAACATGAAGATTCTGGAATGATGCGTTGAATCTAAGACAGAAGTAAGGGCAAAACATTCAGTAAAAGAAGAAATACTTAAAGCCCATGTAGTCTCAGTCGTCACAGTCCTGGTATATGTAGTAGAAGCCCAGGAGACACAGTCACTTCTAACATCTCATAATAATCAAGCAATCATAAATGAAAGGCAGCAGAAAAGAAATAACGAATCAGAGAAAAATTACAGCAGACTTCAAAAGAAAGTATCGCTAGCATTAGCCTGGGAAACAGAATCAAGAGAAACACATAATTTTGTACCACTGAGCAGAAGTCACAATCACATCTGAGTGTAGTTCTGGACACAGAAACAGAGAAAACTTGCACAGTGAATCCCGACAGGGAGAAGCAAGGAGATCATTGGACACGACAGTCAGTTATGCATTAGAGAATTGGAGCTGTTCGACTTTAAACACTTTATCTCGGTCTGAAATTTCAGAATTATGAGCGTAATGGGAACACACTTCACCCATAAATGTGAATTACTCATTTCAGTTTGTCAATACCACCTTCATGGCCCTTGACATATGCCACCTTCATGGCCCTTGACATATCAGGTCAAATTCGTTTGTGCACTCTTCGGAGACATAGGAATGAATGAAACATGAAATGATAATGTGCAATGATTTAGTAGCATCCAGATTCATGAGTCCAGAGAAGTTCTTTGATGCTGTGGTCAGAAAGAATCAATTCTTGGATGCTGCATTCAAATACCGCTACATGAAACTGCAGACTGATTACCAGCAAATACTATCAGGAATGCTTGCAACTCGTAGTCTAGTGGCTAGCGTTGCTGCCTCTGGATCATTGGGTCCCGGGTTCGGTTCCCAGCCAGGTTGGGGATTTTTTCTGTCCGCGGACTGGGTGTTTGAGTTGTCCTCATTATCTCATCACCATCCTCATTCGTGATAGTGGCTACATTGGAGTGCGTAAAAAAAAAACATTGGTGTGAGAAAAGATTGGGACTTTGTACGGGTGCTGATGACCGCGCAGTTTAGCGGCCCACAAACCAAACATCACCAGTATCAGAAAGATGCAATGAAGATACTGTAGGATTTAAAAACATAGCTTCATGAATTAGAATTTAATTTTGACGAGCACAACGCAAGGGAGAGAAGAAGAAGTTAAGGTTGTTTCATTGATTTGGGGGAGAGGACCAAACAGCGGGTCATCTGTCCCACCGGATTAGGGAAGGATGAAGAAGGAAGTAGGCCATGCCTTGTCAATGGAACCACTCCGGCATTTGCCTGAAGTGATTTAGGGAAATCAGGAAAAACCTAAATTAGGATGGCGGGACGTGGGTTTGAACTGTTGTCCTCCCAAATACGAGTTCGGTGTGCTAACGACTGCACCACCTCGCTCGGTGAGAGGTTAAGAAGGTAATTTAAAAGGATCTCTATATCACTATAACAATAAAAGCGGTGATAACAGGAGGTAGTCATTACCATGGAATGTTAGATGGAGGAAATCATTTTCTGTAGTCACCTGCCACAAAGAGAAGGTTGCAACAGCTATCAGAATTATAACTATGCTATAGACAGTGACCCATGCAAAATGGATCCAAACCAGATCAAGAGAGGGAACAGCCTGACATCGTAGAAATCAGACCAACTAATCCAAGGAATGACAAGCGTGGTGGTTGCTCATCACATTGACGAAGTCTAACTGCGGGGGAGGCTGCTGTGACGCCAGCAAAGCAATTCATAATCATCCAAATAACATTGCTTATGGATGATGACACTTCAGAGATGCTATTAAAGGCGAAGGAAGTATTCACATTGCCAAATCTGAATCCTGTGATTGAAGTCACAATAGGACAAGCACAATTAAAAGGGATACTCAACAGCTGGAGTCCAATTTTGGTAATATCTGATACAGCATTCCAAATACGTGTCAAGAATTTTTGCTGGCCTGTGTTGTCGGAAAAGTAATGAGAATCAAAGGAGCCATAGCAGATAAATTCACAGACTAGAATTTGTTTGTGAAGGGGACAGCTAACTGACTCTAAACTTAATAATTGGTAAAGGACTGTCTGAATAATAGCCCAGCAATGTTAAATCTTGGCCGAGGGGAGGCAATTTTACAGAAAGGAAGAAAAAACACATCCATTCTGCGGAAGAAGCTATTCGAGCATAAATTCCAGCGACCTGCTTGAAATATGCTTGAAACATGACAAGTATACAGACTTAAAAGTAAGCAGTAACAGTAATCAAGGAAGACAATGTCACGAAGAGAAGCGGGTGATCTGACGTTAAATCGAGCATAAACTTAATGAATGGGTGGAAGAATTTCAAAACATTAGTTTGTAAGAAAAAGGAGAATTCCAAGAAACTACTAACCAATAAAGAAGACTTCTCACCAAAACTGAGAACGATCAAAAACTTTCAATACACATTTAAAGTAAAAGACGATCATAAATTTTCTGTACTTCCATACAATATCCGACTTGCCTACAGCGTAAGGTGTGAAACAAATAACATACCTTACTCTCAAACACACTGAAACAATTCTGGTTAACTCGATACGTCACATGACATAGTTACATGAAAAGGAACGAATTTAATTGATAGCCAAAGCGAATAAACAAACCGACATTTTGTCAATGTAAACCACTAACACTCACAATAGTAATTACACACAAGCAGTTTCCCAGACCTGAGCTATGAGATGCAGTTCTGAGGGAAGGAGAATTTTTACGATGGAATGCCCCTCCCACGTTCTGCTGAAACCTCACAGCAGGACACCTAGTAGACACAATGAGAAGCCAGAGGCACTTTGTGGGTCGCTGGCAAAAGCAGCCCTTGTCCCTGCTTTTAATGACGACCCTTTGGAAAGCCTTTCTACATGAAAATTGCAGGAGATGCCAGATAAGCCTCCAGAGAAACCCATCTCAAAACTTTGGTGACTCACCATAGCCACCTGTGTTAAAACTTGCATGAAATAAAAAGCTGTTTATCTCAGTATTATATAGTAGAAGTTAAATTTGTCCAACGAAAGAATCGACGCCTGTGATAGGCTACAAAAACTCTAGCGGGTGGAGTTATAACAAGTACAAATGCTCTGGTCAGCCGGAAAGAAAATGTGTGGCCACCAGCTTTGACATAGGCAAATTGATGACAGAGCAATTCGCTTCTTCTCTTGCAGAAAATCATCGAGTGTTTCAGCAAGGAGACTCGTGCCGTGCTCAGACTACTGCGAGAGTCATTATGTGAGCACTTGTTCACAAGCTCGTCTTAATTCATAAGGAGTTAAACTGCAAAGTCTCCTAGTATGGAGGATTGCACCGAGCACTGACAGTTAATGCTTGTGAACGATTTGAGGGCAATGACATATGCGCTATTCCAGCCAAATAGCGTGCACCATGCCAATTAACTTACCTAGGGAATAACTAGGAGTCTCAACTTCACCGAAGACGTAGGAAATATATATGACTGGTGTTTGACAGTCGAGAGAAATTTAGAATAGAACCTCAGGTTCACAGCTCGTGTTGACAGAAGCCACTGCCACTGCCGACAGAAGGTGTCCTTCCACTATGCCAGAAAGTGATATTCAGTTGACACTCAGAACTACTGTCATCTCTATCTTTCCTATTTTTTTTTTTTGTACATTCAAACATGACCTGTAGCTAAACATATTCACAACTGTTGCGCTTAACTGAAGCAGAAACGCAAGATAGCCGATCTAATGAAAAGGACTGATCAGCCACGGTAGAGTTTTTTATACTATGCATTTGCTGAATGGTTTTAATTGTGTACTTCTTTTTCATTGCTCTTTACCGACCTCCCATTCAATTTTAGATATTTTCATTGTGCATTTTAGCGTAATTGATATCTCTGGCCCCAACTTTATTTAATGTTTTTGTATTTTTATCGACCCCCAGACATAGTCATCAACCATCCTACCATTAAAGAACCTTGTTAATAACGAAAATCTAAGATATTCATTTTTGCTAACATACAGTTACTCCTAAATCCGTACACTAATTTCTGTTAGCAATAACTTTGCCTTTACGGGGAGTGTAGTGGAACCGACATTGAGAGCATTGTCTGATTACATCACTGTCTGTACTGCTGCACTCTTCTGAACTCTGCATGCATGAGATGGTATCATCCTACCTTTCAGGCCATAGGTTCAACACCAGGTTCCTAACGCACTCACAGAGCGTCCTTGCACAACTGTGGTAAAAAGTCAGATCAGAACCAGTCTCACACATGTTAGAACAGGCGTAAATTTTTTCTGTAAATTAGGAGAATATTAGAAGATGGAGTGACTGAACCTAATGTTTCAATATATAATAGATTGTTGTAGTTTGGTTGTAAAAAGGATGGGTACATTCGCCTTGTTCTTGATTCTCAATAAATCAATATGATTATTGCACCAGAAATGGACAGCCCAGAGAAACTTGAAGAATTACAACGAAAATTCCACGTGATCACAATTTTTTCCCCAATAGACCTGAGATCTAGTGTTTGGCAGATTAGGTTGCATCCTTTGTGCAGGAAAGACATTACGTTTCTTGCATGCGGACGATGCTATCAGTTCCGTCTCCTCCCATCTGGCCTGAACATGTCATCTGAAGCTTTTATTCACAGACTGAATGGCATCCTCGATGAGTCATTGAAACAACATGTAACAAGTTAAATCGACGTTTTATTAAGTGAAGAGAAACCACGGGGAGACCACAACAGAGTTCTAAAGGCGCTACTCACTGTCTCAAACAATAATGGAGTAAACACAAATATCGAAAAATCTGGTTTTCTGAAAAACAAAGTAGAATTCTTAGGTCACATTATTATGGCAGGAGGTATATCACCAAGCACAGATAAAATCGTGGCCATCGCGAAATTCCTGTCACCTAGAACGAAGAAAGTACTGAGAGGACTCTTACCTCTCATTAATTTTTATAAGCATTTCATAAAGGTACACACGCCTAAAACACTATGGCTGTGTGAGCTTAGTGGCAGAAACCACTCTGAGTGTAGGACACAAAAGGAGAGAGAGATTGCCAAACATTAAAGGCAGTCGTGGTGACGGCACTTATACTGTCACACTCTGATTTAATGAAAGATTTTTCTATGGCCATAGGCTGTGCTAAGACAAAACTCAGCATAATGATTTTTCAAGATTTCGAAAATAATCGAAAGTGTGAGCACAAAACCGTAGCATTTTGTTACTATGCACCGACTAAGAGCGAAAAGAATTACACTGTAACTGAACCTCAGGCACTTGCAGTTTGGACGCAAGACTAGGATATATACTGACCATAGGGTTATTGTTGACAGCACAATGGACCCTCAAAAGGTTAACGAGATGGGATTTTGTTGACAAGAATGAGACTTCTCAATCACCTATGTACCAGGGGAAAGAAATATCGTGAAATATATTCGTATTGTGCAGCTATGCATTGGCATGAGACGTTTGCAACATACGAAAATGTTTACTGGATCAGCCCGATCTCCCACTTATCATATGCAGTCATGAGCAATCCGGTTAACCAAGCACACCTCCAGGACCCGTCCAAATTTCCATTTGTCATGTAGTCACAACACCTATCCTTGCACAATTCCTGATTACTCTACAGCGAGACACATACTGCACTGTTGTTTGAGCACATTGAAGTGCGAATACATCATTGATGGTTACAATGCCTTTGCTTATACAGTGTCTGTATCTTCACAATACATTGTGCTCTAGACATGCACGCATTTCTGAAGTAATAGACACTGCCACTAACAATTACAGCTGTGGTAAACGTTACGAAATAGAGTCGCATTCTTCGGCTGTGCATTGACGTCAGCTGTTTGCTACACATGAAAACTTGTGCTGGACTGGGACTCGAACCTAGAGTTAGTATTTATCGTGAGCGGTCGCCTTAACCACTCCAGCTAACCGGGCACAGCTCCAGGACAAATCCAAACTTCAATATGTTGCATAGTCATAACTCATGCTCGCACAATTCGTGATTCCTACACAGGGAGAAAAATGTTATATCATCGTTTTAGCCCATCGGGGCATGGGTACATCATTGATGGTTACAGTGTCTGTGTTTATACTGTGTCTGTATGTCCACAATACAATATCCTTCAGACATCCATGCACATCTGAATGAACAGACACTGGCACTGACAATTACAGCTGTAGTAAATATTATGAAATAGGTTCGTATTCTGCAACGGTGCATTAGTGTTAGCTGTTTGTAACACATGAATATTTCTGACAGACCAGGACTCGAACCCACTTGTCACGAGTGAGCCTTTTAACCACTTCCGCTATCCGAGCACGGCTCTAGGATCAATCCAAACTTCCATATACCCTCACAGTTCCTGATTTCCGCACAAGGAGACAAATATTATATCTAGTTATAGTCCGTCGAGGCATGAATACAAAATATCTGTGTATGTATAGTGTCTATATTTTCACAATACAGTGTCCATGAACACTTGATTCAGAGATGTTGCCCCATTACAATTTGAAATAAAAGTTTGACACACTGCCTGCTCACAACTTAACTGGTGGAATGCACGTATGTTGCTTACAGTTGTTATTTCAGGCAACCAACGTAGTTTCTATGCTGACGGCGCTGATACGATAGGAATGAAATCGGTCTCGGAACTTTTTGGATAGCTTTCATCTGTAGCATACGTTTGCAGTAAAGTCCACAATTTAACGAACTAGGAGCTATGGTGATACATGGCAGAAATTCCGGGTTCCTAGTTACAAAGAAAAACCTTCATGACACAAGATACCCAACCTAAATATTTTTCATAACGTTCTTTGTATTCTACGAGACATTTCTCACGAAACTGTCGTGCTCTGGCATTCATATTTTGTCGGTTTTGGGTAGGACAGAGGAAATTTGTTACATTTGACTGTTGTAAAACTGATATTAAGAAACGGCAAGATTAAAGCACTCATTTTGTTTTCTTTTTCCTTTCGTTAGCCACAGACAACTGCAGTTTGCTGTGGTATTAACAAGAATATCTTATTGTGGTATTTACGTTTGGTAAATGTTAATGAATTGTGAGAAATTTATTATTTTGGTCTGCTAATGGAAGTTTCGAAAAGTTGATCAGAAACATGGGTGCTCAATGCATGGTTTCCGACGCCAGGAACATAATGGTGTATGTAATGCTTCTACGAATTTTATGAGGCTCTATTATTGTTGCTGCATTCAGAAAAACGAAATATCTGTTGCCTTCTCTATGAATGCGCAAAAATAAATATTGTGGGATGTAAAGGTATAGGGCATCGCTGCAAGAACATAACCCTCAGCGACACTTGACCAGATTTGGAAACCAGTAAGTTGCTACTCAATTTCTTAACTATTCAGTCAGAAGGTCGAAAGGACTCTACCCTGTTATGAAGGAAATAAAATAAGTCAGGCAAATTTCGAACAGGGAACTGAAATTACGTCCATAATTATGGTAGCATTCGTAGATAAGTAAAGTCTGTTGTAGTTTATATTGTCTAAACTGGTATTAATACCCAAAAAATAATTAGATCTCCAATAAATAGTGTAAGGTTACAGGTACAGTTACTCTTTGAGTATAGGTATATGTACCGTACACGTAACGGGCAAGCGCAGCACCACAGCCGCCAGGGGAACCCTCAGTGATCGATAAGCTCGGTTTGGCGCCAACCGTTACAGGCGGCACGAAAAGCAATGAGTTCTGGGGAGTCGTGGCTGGATGTCAGACGTTGTAGGACGATACATGGCCACGTGCTGTGAGAAGTTCGATAAATTCGTTAAATGTTGCAGTGTTCGTGGGAAAGAATGAGAACTCATCAATATTAGGAGCGAGCTGTTAGCAAAGATCGGTAGAAGTCCTGGTTACCTCAGAAAAGTACTAATAAGTCGAAATAAGAGTGAACTCAGTACGTGTGCTTAGAAACGTTAGGGACGCCTACTGTGCCTTGTGCTACTGAGAATAAACCTTTAAATTCTATGAAGTCAGCGTCTCCTTTCAATCCTTTCCATATCTTCTAGAACTAACTGAGTATGAAGACTTTTAATGGCGAGTGTGGTGATTTTGGTAGGGAATGTACCGGTAGGCACACCGTCCCATTTTTAGTCTTCAGGTGCATGTTCCTTGCTAAGCTGTGCAGCACTAACAGTAGTTCGATTGACATGGTTATATCAAAACAGCTGGTGTAAGAGAGAAACTCGGCTGTGATAGATACGAATAAGGGAGTTGGGCATCTTACAGTTGGCGACGCGTGAAAGGACTTTTCGACCAGTAGTTATCTTCAGAGGAAATTACGGATACGAATTACGAGTGCAAACAGAAAAATGCAGTCAATGGCGGAAGAAACGCCGAACAACTTGGTTACAAAAAACAGATGCCACGGCGCCACAAGCAGCCGACCGTGGGAACAAGAGCAGCCACAGCAAACAACAGGCAGCCGGAGGCCGGAGAATAAGAAGTAAGTGTCGCAAGCGCCTAGGGCAGTGGTTCCCGAACTTTCCGATAACGTGGACTCACTATATATTCGGAAAGTGATCTAAAGAGCCCCTTGCAATGCTGTCTGAAATTTCACGTGGTATTAAAAAATTTACTATTTAGAATTGCCACAGACAAGAAAAAGATCAAGAAAAATGATGCCATTAGTAATTTATTCTAATACAGTAATAGTACAGTAATACAGAAAATATTGCATTTACTGAAATACAGTACAATAAGTATAGTAACTGAAAATCAGAGTTTTAAGGAAATCCAGTGGATAAACGATGTTCTCAAATGTGGCGTCACTGACGTGAGGAATGAAATTCTATGTGTTTTTCAATAACTCCATTGAAGTAAGTTTTGTCACCAACAATCTTAGGTCCGCTGCATTATTAAGACGATTTCGTTTTAAGGTTATAATACTGCAAAGGTCAGAAAAGATCTGCTCACATAAGTGGTACGGAAAGGCATCAAATGTTGCTATGCATTTTTATACAACTCTTCATACTCACAACACACACGCAACCGAAAGGAACAAAGTTAATTTTCTTTGAAAACTTTTTTCCATGAAGGGGAAAAACATGACTTATATCATTCGTTGAGGCTGGAGGTGTGTGTTGTGATATCCTACTTACAAGCCACTCGAGTTGAACTAACGAAGAAATGGCGCGTGATAAGACTTATTATTTTATCTAGTTTTGAAAACGACTAGAGGTGAAACTGTAAAGCGACGATAAAAACTTGAAGGTGAGGTGCAGTTAAACCGCGTTTTTTGTAACCAGTCACATGATACTTGCTACTTAAGGGAAAAAAAATCGAGTGTTGTTTCTCTTTGTTGCTTAACAGTACAGCAAGTCTCGAGCTTCATTGTTTATTGTTATTTTTTAGTGAACACTCATAGAAATTAAAGAAGCAGAAAATTTTTGTTGGACAATAATAAGACTGCACTACAATATGATTGTTTAAGAGTTGTTCTTACCGTTGCTGCAGAGGAAGCGGTTAAGGACCGATGTTATGTGTGAATGTCATTTTGATATTTTTAATCTTTTCATAAACTGAGTGAATCAACACCTATTTCTCTGTCGCAATCTGTCTTCCAAGACAATTTTGCATTAACTGCACCAAATGTGAACCAAGAGTTAGTCACAACGGCGGTTCTAGGAACATATTTTCACGCAATTTGGGTGCTTAGATCCTGAGAAATCAGTACCCAGAACAACCACCTCTGGCCGTAATAACGGCCGTGATACGCCTGGGCATTGAGTCAAACAGAGCTTGGATGGTGTGTACAGGTACAGCTGCCCATGCAGCTTCAACACGATACCACAGTTCATCAAGAGTAGTGACTGGCGTATTGTGACGATCCAGTTGCTCGGCCACCATTGACCAGTCGTTTCAATTGGTGAGAGATCTGGAGAATGTGCTGGCCAGGGCAGCAGTCGAACATTTTCTGTATCCAGAAAGACCCGTACAGGACCTGCAACATGCGGTCTTGCATTATTCCGCTGAAATGTAGGGTTCAAATGGTTCAAATAGCTCTGAGCACTATGGGACTCAACATCTTAGGTCATAAGTCCCCTAGAACTTAGAACTACTTAAACCTAAATAACCTAAGGACATCACACACACCCATGCCCGAGGCAGGATACGAACCTGCGACCGCAGCAGTCCCGCGGTTCCGGACTGCAGCGCCAGAACCGCTAGACCACCGCGGCCGGCGAAATGTAGGGTTTCGCAGGGATCGAACGAAGGGTAGAGCCAAGGGTCATAACACATCTGAAATGTAACGTCCACTGTTCAAAGTGCCGTCAAGGCGAACAAGAGGTGACCGAGACGTGTAACCCTATACCATCATCTCGCCGGGTGATACGCCAGTATGGCGATGACGAATACACGCTTCCAATGTGCGTTCACCACGATGTCGCCAAACACGGATGCGACCATCATGATGCTGTAAACAGAACCTGTATTCACCCGAAAAAATGACGTTTTGCCATTCGTGCACCCAGGTTCGTCGTTGAGTACACCATCGCAGGCGCTCCTGCCTGTGATGCAGCGTCAAGGGTAACCGCAGCCATGGTCTCCGAGCTGATAGTCCATGCTGCTGCAAACGTCGTCGAACTGTTCGTGCAGATGGTTGTTGTCTTGCAGACGCCCCCATCTGTTGACTAAGAGACGTAACCGCACGATCCGTTACAGCCATATGGATAAGATGCCTGTCATCTCGGCTGCTAGTGATACGAGGCCGTTGGGATCCAGCACGGCGTTCCGTATTACCCTACTGAACCCACCGATTCCATATTCTGCTAACAGTCATTGGATCTCGACCAACGCCAGCAGCAACGTCGTGATACGATAAACTGCAATCGCGGTAGGCTACAATCCGACCTTTATCAAAGTCGGAAAAGTGATGCTACGCATTTCTCCTCCTTACACGAGGCATCACAACAACGTTTCACCAGGCAACGCCGGTCAACTGCTTTTTGTGATAGAGAAATTGGTTGGAAACTTTCTTCATGTCAACACGTTGTAGGTGTTGCCACCGGCGCCAACCTTGTGTGAATGCTGTGAAAAGCTAATTATTTGCATATCACAGCATCTTCTTCCTGTCGGTTAAATTTTGCGTCTGTAGCACGTAATCTTCGTGGTGTAGCAATTTTAATGGCCAGTAGTGTAGTAGGAAGATGGGGGCTCGAGTGCAATTTTCTTCAGCCAGCACGTGGGTTCCGATCCTCGCCCCCTCCCCCTCCCCCTCACCAACCTACTCTATTGGAGGAAATTTCGAATTTGGCGGAATTTCGAATTTTTGCGAGAATTTCAAGAATGGTGGGATTTTCCAATTTTGGTGGGAATTTAATTCTCCCAGAACTGTGATGACGTCCCACCCCACGCCCCACCCGGAAATTGGCGGAAATTAAAAGTGGCTGTGCACTTTCCAGGACTTGAACACTGGTTTTCCTGGAAGGAAAGCCCAAATCCCTCACTCACCACAACACAATGATAAAACCAGAAGCACTTGAAATTGGCAGTAGCTAATAGGAATAGAGCATTCGAACACATGGGGGACATAAGGTGGGCCCAGTAGCTCTGCAGCCTCAGTTGCAGTCGTCTGTCAGCATGAAGTGCCAGCCGAGGTCGTCCAGCGCCGCCCAGTGCAGCAGAAGCAGAATAGGAAGAAGCTGCAGAAGAGTAAGTACCCCTGCTTAATGTCTGTGTTTACTGTTACATGAGGAAGATGAGTCTTTGTGATTGTATCATTGCTTGTACCGCCTTTTTCTTCTTTACTCATCAGTGGATGTCACGTCCTCCAGCCAGTCAGGGTCTGCAACAGCATAGTGCCCCATCCTGCAACAATGGCAGCATCCTAGGATCCTGTTCTGCGCCTGGTCAACTTGATGGAGCACGACAATCAGCTGTCACTGTCAGTTGAAGAAACCCAGTCAGTCCCTGACTCACTCAAGTTATGAAAAATCCCCTTAGAAACATTTCTGAATTACTGTGCTGATAAACCTCTTACATTATTTGCTTTTCAAACAGCTGAGCAAAACTGAACGTACTCAAACATTCACTAAAGTGACACACAATACTTTTAGCGCAACGCAATCTGACTTTCAGTATCGCTACAAAGAATGGCCCTGACTAACATTAACCTATACGTTTCACAAATCACTTACCTCACAAAAATTTTGGTTACTCGAACTACTGCAATACAGCGAGCGCCACTACTGCCAGCTAAAAAAAGATTCAAACTACGGAAGGCACTAACTACTGATAGGCATAGTTAGCAAATGAAAGATTTTAATAGAGAACAAACAATGTATTTACCTCAATAGTGTTCAAAAGTCATAATGTATACAGCAGTTCATGATATCCAGTATTACAAATTTCAAAACTCTGCCATCTCTCTCCTCACATCCACCACTGCTGGCGGCTCCCCTCCAACTGCGCAACGCTACGCGCTGTTCACATCCAGCTGCCCAACGCTACAATGGCAGACAACAATGCATACCAGCCACAGACTGCACACAGCACAGCCAGTGATTTTCATACAGAGCGCTACGTAACGTTGCCAATAAGAAAACATAAACAGCCTACTTACATAGCCCCCATGCTCCCCACAAAAAATTTTACAAATTCTTTTGGGCAGTGGCCAGTAATGATTTGATAAAATTTTTCATAATTACAATAACAAAGATATCAAATGCACACACTGTTTGATACAATGTTGGTCAAAAGCTAAAATTTTCTCACGGTCCATAAAGACAGTCCTGATCATCCATCACAGTAAAATTGCAGTGTGTTTTTTTTTCTCAAAGTCTGAGCAGTAAAAGAAAATGCACAAGGAAGTAGTGGATTTCCATGCAATCTTGAAGAAGTAGTGTTGTCCTTCCAACGGAAATACAGTGCTGACTCTTCACATGCAGACAGGTAATGGGCCACAACAGAGGAAACCCACAGCAGAGTTATTCGACGTTTTGAAGAATATTGGTAGGTAGGTCATCACAGAGCAGACCCACTGTAGTCCCGGTAGAGATTACGGTATTGGTGGGCCACCAGAGATGCAGACCCACTGCAGTCCTTGTAGAAATAATGATATTGGTGGGCCATCAGAGATGCAGACCCACTGTAGTCCTTGTAGAGATGGCCAGCAGCCATCTGTTGTAACTGTGTGGGTGCACAATCACCATTGAAGAGTCTTGCGGATAATATAGCAAGTCCATAACCACCACTTGTGCACTCACAAAGTTTTGGAATTGTCCTTAGAACCAGCAATGCTGTTATCCAGTCCCTTGCTAAATTATTAACACACGTGCAAACACTAACAGTCCCAACCTCTCACATATTGTGCATTACTATGAGCAACAGAAAGGTGTGCAGTGAAATGTAACTTACAAGTTGCTTAATTTGATGAACTGGTGTCAATTACACTTTTATAACATGAGAATACAATAACAAAGGTACAAAATACATCATTAAAGAACATAACAATACAGATAACATTTGTAGTAATAGGGGCTTTACAAAAGAATAGAAATATACATACACATCAGTGTTACAGGAATTATGACATAAGTAAATACATAAAAGATCAGAATAATTATTGAAACATCAACTTCACACATGAGCATTAAAACAAAACAGAATAAATAATATCTAAACATCTTTACAAAATAAATAACATATTATTAATGCCAGTTATATTTGAGGATAACAGTATTCCTCATCATAGTGAATGTAGCTTAGTATTAGAAGAGAAAAAAAATTCTATGAAACAGTACACAGAGACAGGAAGAAAACAAATACACAAGGGTACACAAACACATAGTGGGATAACACAAAAGGAAGGACAGGGTTCGTTTTCAGTGTAACATTTGGTACTGCAGTCCAACCCAAAACATCATTCCATTGATATTTTTTTTCTTATTTCAACATTTGTTTCCACCAAAAAAATCCTATCCAAGCATGCTTTCTGTATTCTGTTCATATCCTCTTTCAAAATTAGTTTTTCTCCACTGTACACAACTTTTTTGGCCAAACCATTTTCTTATAGCTTCTCAATGCATTTCTTCCAATACATCATAGTTAGTTTCTTATATAGTCTACCCCCTCTTAAGCTAACTTAAATCTACTGAGCTCAGATGCTAAACTAAGGGACGAGGCAATGCAGCAGCACAAAACAATGAACAAAAACAGCAATGAAAAAAATGCAGATTTGCGAAGCAAGCAGCATTATAGAAATTAGCAAAGCAATTGCAATATTACAACTAATATAAGGCAATGTGCAGCAAACAAGAAAAATAAATCAGTAGTAAACTGGCTTAGAAGAGTAACACAAATTAAAATTCTGTAGCACTATGCCTGCCAAACAGCAGCAAAAAATGCAATAACTTATATCTAAACATGACATAGCTCAAGCAGAAAAAATATTACATTAAAGACAACAATGCAAACCAGCCACAGACTGCACACAGCACAGCCAGTGATTTTCATACAGAGCGCTACGTAACGTTGCCAATAAGAAAACATAAACAACCTACTTACAAAGTGCACTGGCGACCCTAATCAGCATGACGCAGGTTGGTACTGGACTCCATAATCACAGAATATTCTAGTGATACTGCATAGAAAAAGTGAGAATGTAGTGGATAAGAAGATATTAGTTAAGCCATTTGCACCACTGCTGTTCACTTCAGTGTATAATTTAACCGCTAGTGGTCGGAAGTGCTTACATGTTGGTATAGGAGCAACCAGACTGACTGGTGTGTTGTGTTAGAGATAGAGAATACAGCTTAAAGTGTTAAAGTGCGGTTTATGGAGGTGGAATGGGATGAACTATGTCGCACAAAAGCCCACATCAAGCAGCAGTTGACCCTTGTATATCATCTGAGCTGAGCTGTGCTGCGTTAACTCTGTCCATTACAACAGTGTACAATGACTCTGCACTGTGTGTGAAATCAGGTGGCACATCCATTTATGTACACCACTCCACCGTTAGAAACTTGTTTCGTCTACAGATAGTGCTATCCACTGTGTTGAAAAGACTGAACAGATGGTTACCTTGTTTTAAAGTTGTGTGTAGAAACATTGCAGAGGATCTAAGTACGAACAATGTGCATGTAGATGACTTTGAACAGTGGGTCAATATGGTGACAGCGAAAACTAATGTATTGCCAATAAGTTTGAGGGAAATACGTGCTGAATTCTGTGCTTTTGTACTGGTGTGTCGCGCGTAGTGGTCGCGTTGTTTCAGGCACCATGTCACGGATTGCGCGGCCCCCCGGGCATAGGTGTGAGTGTTGTCCTTAGCGTAAGTTAGTTTAACTTAGTTTAAGTAGTGTGTAAGTCTAGGGACCGATGACCTCAGCAATTTGGTCCCGTAGGAATCCCCATACATTTGAACATTTTGTATCGGTGTTAAGATAAAGAAAGACCCAGTTGATGTAGTCCATTTTGCGTTTGATTACTGAATAAAAATGTATATAGCCATTTTATGTATTTTATTTCTTACTTCTCATTATATCGCAAGAACTAAAACTACTGCCACCAGTATTTTCACTGGAAACATGCAACAGCAGAAAAGTATGTCATTGAACTAAATTCTCTGTAAAAGTCCATCGTATACCAGTACCTGACATAGTCGGTATCATGGAAGGGTATAGTGTTCATTATTTTCTATAAAAACCCATTGCACGCCAGTACCTGAAGTATCAGGTATCATGGCAGACTTTACTGTAAGCGACTGGAGCTGTGGCGGTGTGCAAGAAGACCGGAAGAAGAATGGCGTACTCTTTCCCAATACCATACGTGCAATAATTGTAGGTCCATCCAACTGCGGCAAGACAAATGTTCTCATGTCACTGCTAATACATCAGTATGGAGTCCACTTTGACAATGTATGTGTATTTTGAAAAACGCTGTTTCAGCCCAAATACCAACTATTAAAGGAGATATTGCAGAGTGCAGATGGTGTGACATTCACGACATTCAGTGAGAGCAGTGATATCCCTCGACCAGAAAAAGTAAAGCCAGACACAGAGTTCATATTTGACGAGGCTGCTGTGGAAAACCAAGATCAAATTCGACTGTATTTCTGTTTCGGTCGCCATATGGCTGTTGATGTATTTTATCTGAGTCAGACAATCCAGATTCCATAACAGCTGGTGAGGGATAATGCAAACCTAAATATAGCATTCAAACAGGAAAATCTGAATTTAAAACACATTTATCAGGCTAATGTAGGAATCGATATGTCGTTCAATGATTTTGTAGAGATATATGCAGATTGTTGGAATCACTCACAGTATGGGTTTTAAAACAAGAAAACTGAATGACGGCAGGTACTGATGAAACTTCCAGGAGTCCCTATATATATAGCCATGCCAAGAGGTGACTACATCAATACACCATGGATAAATTCGCGCACATGCTGGGAGTTCCGTTTGATAGGATTGATGTGCATAGACAAAACATTCGCTTGGACATGGACGCAAAAATTCAAACTCTGGAACGTAAAGTTATTGGCGTACGCAAGGAACTACGGATCTTCTGAGACTGAACAGTACACTGAATGAGCGGGTTAATGCAGTCGAGAAGAAAGTAAACGGCTTAACTGAAGGGGAAATAGCCGTTATTGAGAAGGGGCCATTGTATGAAAGGGTTAACGTAATTGAAAAGAAAGTAGACGACTTAAGAAAAGGGAAACTAGCTGTTACAGAGAAGGGGGAGGAGCATAAGAAGAAGAGCGGATATATAAAACTTCGCGCTGCACGGAAGTCTGATTAGTATACAACGAGATGTCGACTAAGCATAAATTCATTGACGCACGGAAGACCATTCGCGAGATGTTGCGGTTGCTGAGGTTAGCGCATTTGAAGCAGGGGCAGACACAGCAAGAAACCTTTAAACCATTTACTGAATCTCTCGAAGAACTCCCAGTGAAATTCCACAACGACGATGACGCTATTGCCGATGTCATTGACCGTCACAGCAACGCTAGGATAGACTAAACATTTGATGTCAATGGTGAAAAACCATACATATTGGGCCAGATTGGGCACGCAGCCTACCACTTTAAATGTAAAAAACAATACTGATCGGTGATAGACAGTTTCAAAGAACACCTGGCCTACTGAACCTTATTTTCCTAAGACTCACAAAAACTTTAAACTATTCGCATAAAGATCTTGAAATTTATCATGAACTATTGCTTTTGACTGATCCGCATAAGAATGCAAAAAGCCGAAGCAATGTGATATTCAAATCCACTATAAAACCTAAGTGGATGGTGAAAAAATAGCAGTGGTGAGGGTATTGACATTCAGCATAAAACAGTGAGCAATAGATTCCAGCAGTATATATATTACGACGAGCCCAATAAGCTAATAGACCAGCTACGATTGCTCATGGCATCAGCTGCCGCTGGTAGTACAGCCCATTTGAATGAAGTTATTTCAATAATTTCTGAGCTTGGGGAGAGAGAGAGAGAGAGAAAGAGAGAGAGAGAGAGAGAGAGCTATCATCGAATAAGTATGGGGACTGTAGTAAGTATGTAGAACTACACAAACCAGCACACAAAACATACCCTTGAAGATACGTTATGATTAAAGGTCTAGACGATCTGTGGCAGGCGGATCTTGTCGACATGGGGGAATATTCACGTGTGAATAACTGATTCAAGTATATTTTAATGGTAATTGATATTTATTCTAAAACTGCCTGGGCATTACCCGTGAAAGCGAAAACATGGAAGGATGTCGCGCATGTGTTTGAGGGATTGTTGAAGACGGGGACGAATCGAACCCCAGACAACTTTCAAACAGATCACGGTGGCGAGTTTCACAATAGATATTTCAAGACTGTGATGGAGCGGTATGGAATACGTCACTACTCGAGGTTCACCCACCTGAAGGCGGCCGCGCGGAGTGAACTCCCGGTTAGAGGCGCCATGTCACGGATTGCACGTCCCTCGCGCCGGAGGTTCGAGTCCTCCCTCGGGCATGGGTGCGTGTGTTGTTCTTATCATAAGTCAATTTAAATAGTGTGTAATTCTAGGGACCGATGACCTCAGCAGTTTGGTCCATTAGGAATTCACACAAATTTTTTGAACCCGAAGGCGAGTATCGTGGAATGTCTGAACAGAACAGTGAAAACCCAAATGTCGATGCAATTCAATCTTCGTGACTCACACAATGGAACTGATACCCTCCCTTAAATAATTGCACAGTATAATCAAAACAAACATCGCACAATATAAATGAGACTGTTTGATGTTCATGATAATAGACTTCTAGATATAATATAGAATCGTATCGAAATAATAATTTCGCGCAAACAGCAATTTAATGTAGGTGATTAAGTACGTATTTCAAAACACAAGACGGACTTTGACAAGTCATACATGCCAAACTGGTCAATCGAGATATTCACAGGGTCCAAAATGCAGAGAACGAATCGTAGAACCTACCTCTTAAAGGAAAGCAATGGTGCTGAAATGGCAGGATGGTTTTAGACAGAAGAGCTACGGAAGAGCTCGGAACCAGATACGTATCTCGTAGAGAGGGTCACATGGCGTCGAGGGAATAGAGCTTTAGATAATCATACACCAGGAATACTTCTCGCGTAAACCTTATGCTTCATCGACATTTAAGAACAATGAAATTAGGATTGTCATCCAGCACCAACATTCGTTAACTTTTCCATACAAGAGTTTCATATACATTTGGATGGATCATAAAAAAAAGATGGTAGTCTCACAGTCGAATTCAAGCTTACACGTAATGCTTTAGCATTCCTGTCCCAGGTGCCACAGCAAGCTGTTGTTGTGGCGGTGTTGGTGGCATCTCTGTAACATACGAATAATGGAACAAAATTAAGTACAATGCTCAATATTTTTTAAATATATGCTGTAAACAAACAACAACAATGAAGTACATCAGCATTGCAGAATAATAATATGCTGTAATGATGACGGTCATGTGATAATCGCCTTTTACACTCTGTGTCCCAGACTTGAGCAGTTCAGTCGAGCTTTCTGCTAGCTCTCCCACCCATTCCAATGTCTCCACCTCCTCTTCCAGAAGGGACAGGTCGCTCTGCCTTTCAGTAGCCATCTCACACTCCCATTCCGGTAGTCTACTATCGCCGGAAGTGTTGTTGTGTAGCCAGCTATCCACCTTATCTAAGTAGTCTGCAACAAGATATTGATATTAAGAAAAAACAACAACAAATCTGTACTGAATTCAGCTTGCAGAGAGATACTGATTATACATAACTACGAAAAAATAAAAATAAGAAGTTCATACCAGATGGAAGTGATGACAGCTGGTCATCATTCTCGATGCATACCCCTACTAGAATCTCATCCTCCTCTTGATCTATAGCAACATCTACAACAATGAGTAATATATGCCTATCACAACTGTATACAATGAAAAAAAAAGTATAACAGCAATTCATTACAAATGTACTTACGTTCTTGCTGCATTTCGGCCTCCAGCAGCCGCCCAATGTCCGTCAACTGCCACTCTAATGTTGCAAAAGCGCGATCAAACATTTTATAAACACATGTTACGATCTGAATACATCAACAGCTATTTTATGAACATGTAAACTATCACACAGAATTAGGAGATGTACTTACATGATGGTAGCACAAACTCTTCCACTTGCTGGAGCTTATCAACTTCCAGCTGCTGCTGCTCTAATGCTAGAACAACAGTAGAAATATTATAAGCACTTGTTACGATTTGAATACCTTAAGAGATGTTTTCTGAACATGTAAACTATCACGCACAGAGTTTTAAGTTTACATGATGGTAGCACAACGTCTTCCGCTTGCTGGCGACTTTCTGCTTCCAGGTAACTCAGCCAAAATTTTGGGAATGAATGCTGCAAGAGCAAGAAAAGAAGAACATTTATAACCACTTGTTACGAAAATGTATCACAATTTCAATAAATTTGAATACTTTGTTCAAAATTTTATATCTGTAGCATTCTGAACTCACAATTTTTTTTTTTGTGAACACTTGCATAGCAATTGGCAGAAGGTTGGCCATTTCCCACCACTACTACCGCTGGCATCACTGCTGGCTGATCGTTTCACACTGTAGGAATCACATGGACACAACTAGGAACTGTCAAAGACTGATGACGAGTGTAATGGGAGTTGAGCTTTATATACCTTCAGACTCCACCCTCTATTTTGCAGAGGGCCAATAAGAACTCACAATGCTATACCAGCAACTAACTTGCCTTCTTTTTTCTTCAAGCAGACTTGCTACAGGTGTGTGAGCAACAGATCCCATCTGTCGGGCAGAAAAAAAATCTGAAATGAACATCCTTCGTTTGTTTGCAAGTGGCTGGAAAAGTGGACGCAGCTGCTACCTTTAGAAAAACACTATTTGTTTATTCTGAGGTAAACAGATAGCTTGATACTTCTGACATCAGCAACATCCGTCGAAATACACGTTGCTGAAGAGTTCTCGGGCTTCCTGCCGGGTGGCGGTGTCTTCAAACAGCGACGTTTCGACGAGTGACATACTCATCGTCTTCTGGCGAAGTGACAAGACTCTTTTGATGCCGGTCCCTTTATACGTGCAACATGTCCCTCGCCACCCGGCCGCGGGAGATTGGGTCCAGGGGAGCCGGCTGGCGGGGTGGAGGGGGAAGGGGGTGCGCCGTTCGTGTCTCCGTCAGAGCATTCCGCTCGCGTCTCGCGAGCTGGACGGTTCTTGGTGCGCTCACGGCGTATTGCGGCCAATGCTGGATTCCAGGCCGCGATAAGTTGATAACCTTCGTCCCTGTTCACAAGATTCTCGTGGCCCCGTATTTCCATCGATTCTTTCATGACGCTGTCCCAATAGCTCCTGGCTCGGCACAGCACCCTGGTGTTCTCGAAATCAAAGGTGTGGTTTTCTTTGATGCCATGTTCAGCTATAGCAGATTTCTCTGTCTGTCCAAGTCGGTCGTGTCTGATATGTTCCTCGCACCTTTTCGATACGCAGCGCTGCGTTTGTCCAATGTACTGTACACCACATTCCCTGGCAGTGCTGCACTACTGGCCATTAAAATTGCTACACCAAGCAGAAATGCAGATGATAAACGGGTATCCATTGGACAAATATATTATACTAGAACTGACATGTGATTACATTTTCACGCAATTTGGGTGCATAGATCCTGAGAAATCAGTACCCAGAACAACCACCTCTGGCCGTAATAACGGCCTTGATACGCCTGTTCATTGAGTCAAACAGAGCTTGGATAGCGTGTACAGGTACAGCTACCCATGCAGCTTCAACACGATACCACAGTTCATCAAGAATAGTGACTGGCGTATTGTGACGAGCCAGTTGCTCGGCCACCATTGACCAGACGTTTTCAATTGGTGAGAGATCTGGAGAATGTGCTGGCCAGGGCAGCAGTCGAACATTTTCTGTATCCAAAAAGGCCGTACAGGACCTGCAACATGCGGTCGTGCATTATACTGTTGAAATGTAGGGTTTCGCAGGGATCGAATGAAGGGTAGAGCCACGGGTTGTAACACATCTGAAATGTAACGTCCACTGTTCAAAGTGCCGTCAATGCGAACAAGAGGTGACCGAGACGTGTAACCAATGGCACCCCACACCGTCATCACGCCGGGTGATACGCCAGTATAGCGATGACGAATACACGCTTCCAGTGTGCGTTCACTACGTTGTCGCCAAACACGGATGTGACCATCATGATGCTGTAAACAGAACCTGGATTCGTCCGAAAAAAATGACGTTTTGCCATTTGTGCACCCAGGTTCGTCGTTGAGTACACCATCGCAGGCGCTCCTGCCTGTGATGCAGCGTCAAGGGTAACCGCAGCCATGGTCTCCGAGCTGATAGTCCATGCTGCTGCAAACGTCGTCGAACTGTTCGTGCAGGTGGTTGTTGTCTTGCAAACGTCCCCATCTGTTGACTCAGGGATTGAGACGTGACTGAACGATCGGTTACAGCCATGCGGATAAGATGCCTGTCATCTCGGCTGCTAGTGATACGAGGCCGTTGGGATCCAGCACGGCGTTCCGTATTACCCTCCTGAACCCACCGATTCCATATTCTGCTCACAGTCATTGGATCTTCACCAACGCGAGCAGCAGTGTCGCGATACGATAAACCGCAATCGCGATAGGCTACAATCCGACTTTGATAAAAGTCGGAAACGTGATGGTACGCATTCCTCCTCCTTACACCAGGCATCACAACAACGTTTCACCAGGCAACGCCGGTCAACTGCTGTTTGTGTATGAGCAGCACGTTGTAGGTGTCGCCACCGGCGCCAACCTTGTGTGAATGCTCTGAGAAGCTAATCATTTGCATATCACAAGATCTTCCTGTCGGTTAAATTTCGAGTCTGCAGCACGTCATCTTCGTGGTGTAACGATTTTAATGTCCAGTAGTGTATATACGTCAGGTATGTTGAGTTTGAGTGGGTCTTTAGCTGAGCCCAGCAGCTGTTTCGTCTTCGGCGGCGGTCGGAAGACAGTATTTATGTTCGATTTTCTCAGTAGCCTCCCGATTTTGGCTTAAAAAACTCACAATTCACACTGGAGGCGATTATTTGTAACGGGAGAATAAGAACTCTTCAGAAAATTTGTACTCTTTATTGCTTGTTAGTAATAATGTTCTCTTTTGTGCGACGTAAAATTAAATAGAGGAAACATCGAACCAGTAAAGGCAAGTGAGAAGCAAAACAGTACACATTTCTTCAATCCTTAGGTTCAAATGGCTCTGAGCACTATGGGACTTCAGTTCTGAGGTCATCAGTCCCCTAGAACTTAGAACTACTTAAACCTAACTAACCTAAGGACATCACACACATCCATGCCCGAGGCAGGATTCGAACCTGGTACCGTAGCAATCCTTAGGTCTCAGCATTTTTTCTCTCTAATCTTGTTACAACTTTACACGGTGAGCTTTCCTTTTTGCGAAAGAATCTATTACCTCATCAAAGTTCGTCAAACGTTTTGCTACATGAAAACTCAAAATGTCATTGTCTAATACGAAAAAGTTGTTGATATCGTGTGGTTTCTCGACTTGATTACGTGTATTTTGGCACTGTCTGCTAGATAAAACAAAACCGAACTTTCTAATATTGCAGCAGTTGTAATACACGCCAAATAAGCGAGACTGATTTCGCACAAATGGTCATCTTTATCTACCTCATTTACATAAATAATACGACAGAATATAATTCCCAAAGCAGTAATTGTAGAGTCGTCGCCGGGAGGCATGGGCAGTGTGACAACCTGAATGATGACAAGCTCAGCTGGCTCCCTGCTACCCAGCAGCCTCTGTTTTGCGAGCCTCGGTAGAGAGCAGGGTCAGCGTTCAGCAGAGACTGGAGGGGAGACTGCAGCCAATGCCACAGTCAGCCGAGCAGAGTGCAGCTGATAGCTGCCTGGCTGCTACCACTTTACTCGTGCACGAGCACGACATCGGCGGAGGTAGACATCGACGGAGGTGATACCACGTTGTGAAACGTGCGCGGTACCCCAATGAGTCAATTAAAACCCAGTGCGTAGTGATAAGAAAAAGAAAGGATGGTTATGGGGAAAACCACAAATATACTGGGTGATCAAAAATCAGTATAATGTTAAAAACTGAATAAATCACGAATAATGTAGATAGAGAGGTACAAATTGACACACATGCTTGGAATGATATGGGGTTTTATTAGAACCAAAAAAAAAAAAAAAAGTTCAAAAATTTCCGACAGATGGCGCTTCATCTGATCAGAATAGCAATAATTAGCATAACAAAGTAAGAAAATGCAAAAATGATGTTCTTTATAGGAAATGCTCAATATGTCCACCATCATTCCTCAACAATAGCTGCAGTCGAGGAATAATGTTGTGAACAGCACTGTAAAGCATGTCCGGAGTTATGGTGAGGCATTGGCGTCAGATGTTGTCTTTCAGCATCTCTAGAAATGTCGGTCGATCACGATACACTTGCGACTTCAGGTGACCCAAAAGTCAATAATCGCACGGACTGAGGTCTGGAGACCTGGGAGGCCAAGCATGACGAAAGTGGCGGCTGAGCACACGATCATCACCAAACGACGCACGCAAGAGATCTTTCACCCGTCAAGCAATATGGGGTGGAGCGCCATCCTGCATAAACATCGTACGTTCCAGCAGGTGTTTATCAGCCAGGCGCTTCTGTAACATATCGGCGTACCTCTCACCAGTCACGGTAGCAGTTACTGACGTTTTGCTGTCCAGCGCCATCTGTCGGACATTTTGTGAACTTTGTTTTTTTGTTCTAATAAAACCCCATGTCATTCCAAGCATGTGTGTCAATTTTTACCTCTCTATCTACATTATTCCATGGTTTATTAAGTTTTCAAATTTATACTGATGTTTTGATCACCCTGTATATCTTAGTTGTTTAATGCAAATGTCAACAAGTTTGGAAGGTAGGAGACGAGGTACTGGCAGAAGTAAAGCTGTGAGTACCGGGCGTGAGTCGTGCTTCGGTAGCTCAGATGGTAGAGCACTTGTCCGTGAAAGGCAAAGGTCCCGAGTTCGAGTCTCGGTCGGGCACACAGTTTTAATCTGCCAGGAAGTTTAACGTTCAATTTATTGAAAATGTATAAATGAAATAAAAATAACTGCCATATTGAGCTAAATCAAATATTCGCCTAATTTAAATTTTTGAGACATAAACTGCTTCTAATTTCTACGAGTGATGTGTTTTATTAAGATACAATTTGATAGTTTAGTTAACTGTCAAATAAATGACGAAATGTAATGCAATTACTTCGCAATTTTGAAAATAAAATTTAATGCATTTAATTCCTTTCGCTTGTATTTGTAAATAATATTCCTGTATACGAGGAATTTTACCTTGTTTGCTGTTTGAATCACCATATAGATTGGACATTGTTTCTGATATTTGCCTTTTTGGACTATTGTGATTTTTTTTGGGTTTTGAATTATGTGAAATGGGATGATTTTTCGAATTTCTTGAAATTGATTGATGATATCATTGTAGTAATTTTCTTCAGACTTTGTGTAAGGGGTATTTTCTTCCATTCCATCCCCTCGGGGGGGATTATTATCCTTCTTTTTTTTTTCAAAATATATCTTAAGAACTTTTAAGTTGGGGGAAGTAAGGTTACAGATATAGTCACTATTGAGTATTTACATCTGTACCTTACGATTCACGTCCGTCTTCCGTGAGAAGTTCGATAAATCAGTTAAATGTTGCAGTGTTCATGGACGGTATTGAGAACTCGTCAATATTAGCAGCGAGTTGATAGCAAAGACCGATAGAAGCAATGGTTATCTCATAAAGGTAATAAATGATAAGTCAAAAAAAGAGTGAACTCCGTACGTGTGGGTAGAAACGTTAGGAACGTGTACCGTGCCTCGTTGTAGAGAAAATAAACCTTTTATTTCTATTAAGACAGTGTTTCGTTTCGCATTCTTTTCATATCTATTAAAACTAACCGAGTTTGAAGATTTTTAATGGCAGGTGTTGTGATTTTGGTAGGGCATGTACCGGTAGACATACAGTCTCATTTTTGTCTTCAAATGCGTGTTCCTTGGGAGTAGGATGCCCAATCTAAGCTGTGCAGCATTAACAGTGGTCCGATTACTGTGGTTATATCAACACAGCTGGTTTTAGAGAGAAACTTGGCAACGATAGATACGAATAAAGGAGTAGGCATCTTACAACAGTCCTGTTCAAAGGAAATAAAATGTCCCTCCAACGTCACGAACAGTCCTTACCATTCACTACTCTTTGGTGGAACAAATTTCCATGATTGACCCATAAGCACCAGTTCAGTTATACAAGAATGGAGTGGAAATTTGCACTGGCCATTTTGAATGAACCCTCCATGTATACGCCTAAAGAGATTTAGGGAAACAACGAAACCTTAAATCAGTGTGACTGGACTGGGATTTGAAATTTGCTCCTCTGAACTAGCTGTCCTGTGCTATAGTTCTCCGCCATATCATTTCACTTTAGCATAAAACATCATCTGGTGTCAGTAGGGAGAACGAAAAGTAGGCCGTCAGTGTAGTTCAGATTCAGACACTCATTTGGTTTTCGCGGTCGAGTGACAGAATTATTATATTCGAGATTACATAGTCTCTGGAGGGAAATTCTCTAGTGTTGAGTCATTCGAAAATAGGTGCTCCGTCTTGTTATCTGAGGGTCTGAGCGGAAGGAATTTAGCGTTCTAACGCTAGTGACACACATGCCTCTTGTCGGTATTCAGTGAATCAGCGTACGGAAGGCGCAAGGCTGAGTCGGCAGCTTGCGGATAGGGTGGGGTAGGGGTGGGGTTGTTTGAAGGCGTTCCACAGCGCGACTCAGTCGACAGCAGTCGCTTGGACGAGGAGGAGATCAGAGGCAGTGGCCACTACAAATATACGGGTGCTTATTCTTTTGGTAAGTACAAAACTTAGGAAATTATTGACTATTTGTTACTTATATTATGTGCAAATAGGCGCGTAGCAAACTTCATAATTTATAGTTGATTGAGACTAACGTGATGGCATCATTGTTTCTATTCAGTTGTTAGACCCTAGGTTGTCTGCTTTCCAAAAGTGAAAGCAGTCTTACGTTTAAAAATTCAACGTATGCAACAAAACCTTTTTTGGTACATTGTTTTTATACTTATTAAGCTGCCACATATGTTGTTCATGTTTCACCGGTGTGACGTGATAGATTTATTTCATAGGACGTTTACCGAAGTGAATGTTAGGCAAGACACAGTAATGCCCATACGAAATCTCTTTTGTACAAAAGTAATCGTAGATCTGCCACAGAAATTTCCACATCTGCGCATCGGATTGTCGATTGGCAGCGTCAACCTATTGAAATTGAGGAACATGCGCTTTGAGAATATTTTATCTAGATGTTGAGACTGAAATAAAAGCAAGTGATAATTATCTATACAAGATATGCGAAATTAAGACTTTCTTTGTTACGCAGTGTATACTCTATTAGACCTTTTTTTTTTGCTGTAAGTTAGTCTTATAGTTGTTACTAAATTTTAAGTGTAAGGGCTCGCTTCTTCTTGCACTATTTTCCAATTTATCGTTATGTGCAGTACAGATAAGTGTTAAAGTAACAACATTTTTGTTATGCACGTCTGGAAGCAGTTCTGTAATAAAGGAGAGTAATTCTGCTTAAAATATGCATGTATCTGAGCAATGTTTTAAGCGTTGCAGTATAACACATTGTATATTACGAAATACAAGCACAGTAACAAAATGGACGAAACATTAGTCCGCACAGGATATTCCCAAATCCAGACATATGATGATGAACTTCATTACGTAAGGAGTGAATTAACGGTTGTTTTCCTATTATGTTTTTCTTGTATTTGATACAGATTAGCTTCAGGATATTGATGTACAGAAATCACAATCGCGCTCTGGCTGTATATTTGTAATGTTGTACATATATTTCTCACGAGTGACACACAAACCATGACTTTCTAATGAACAACTCTTGGATCTCAAATTGAGTACCAGTGTTTGATCACCGCAACGCTTCGATGAGTGTCATACTGATGATCTTCTAGCGAAGTATAGAGATATTGTGAATGCTTGGCCATTCTTGGAATTCGGAGGCAACAGCTGACCACACCGTAATCTGACATGCCATCACCCCATATTTCGTGGCAATCCAAAACGAACTCTTCATCTCTGAACTTTTTAGATTTCCTCCGTCAATCTTATCTGGTATAGATTACATACGGCACAGAAGTGCTGTAGAGGAGGACAGACGAGATTAGCGTAGGCACCATTTTCATTAGATTCATTGCAAGTTCTAAGTGTTCAGCCTATAGAACGCAGCCTTTGATTTGCCCTCCTCACAACAATTTCCTAGTGTAAGTTCTAACTTAAGTTGGTAATCACGAAGCATTTAGTTAAATCTAAAATCCTTACATTTGTGTTATTTAGCGTGAAACCGAAGTGTACAGGAATTTTTTAGAACTTACGTGGAGGACTTCACACTTTCTGTTGTTTAATGTAAATTTCGATAGCACTTCGTAGCGGACGCCAGATATCACTTCTGTTTCACAGTATGATTTTTGTCAGTTACAACGAAGTGTGACCTCTGTGACAAGAAATCACGAATACAGTCACACAGCTGAGACGATAACGAATATGCAAGCAATTTGATTAGAAGCTGCTTGTGATAAACGATGTCATTACCTTCTGTAAATCAAAAAATAAGGAATGCTGATAGGACTCATTATTTTGTGCTAATAAAGAGCCAGGTGTGTTTCACCTGAATGGTTTTTTTTTTTTTTTTTTTTTTTTTTTATGTGGCCTTTGTGTCAATAGATCGTTTCCTTCGAGGTATTTCGTGATGTTCAAACACAATGTATGGTCCAAAATTCTACTGAAAATCCATCAGTGACATGGGTCTATAATGCAAAGGATTTCATCTATTTCCTTTCTTGTATACTGGTGTAGCTTGTGCAGCTTTCTAGTCTTTATGTAAAGATCTGTCGTTGTCCGCGTGGTTCTATACGACTGATCCAAATGGAACTATTTCATCAAGATACTTTGAAAGGAACATAACTGGTATGTAATGTGGACTGGAAGAATTGCTCTTGTTGAGTGACTGAAGTTGATTCGTTAGAACGAAGAAAGCTACTTCTAAGTTACCCGTGATGGTCGCTGATCTTTATTCGAACTAGAATATTTATGGCTTCTTCTTTGGTGTAAAAAATTCATTGCTTAGTAACTCCACCTTAGCGCTGCTGGCGCTGTCTTCGGCAACATTATCATTGCTACCATGCAATGAATGCGATTTGCGGCTTGTATACATTATATATGAATAGGATCTCTTTGGATTTTCTGTCATATTTGGAGACAGTTTCGTTGTTCAAATTTATTAGGTTATGGAATGGAATGATTACTTAGGCTCTATCGTAGGTAAATAAGTTGATAGACTTGGGTTCATCGATAAAATACTAGGAAAATGCATTGGGACTTCGTAGAAGACTGCTTCGAAAACACTCGTAGAACCCATCTAAGAGAATTTTTGTCAAGCGTATAGGACCAATATCAAATTGAACAAATGTAGTATTCTGAGTGTATACAAAAAAGACCAACATGAATGGTCACAGGTTTGTTTGAATCACGGGACAGCGTTACATAAATGTAAAAGAAACTAAAATGACTGGTAATAGTAAAAGGACGCAAATATCCCAGGAAAAAGTTATGTTTTAATCAGAAGCGGTACTTGGAACATTTCCTAGGTCCATACTATCTAGCAGATACATAATGGAATATCTGAAACTAGCATAAAAAAAAGCAAGAACCTCTATTACTCCGTTTGGCATTTGGCCGTAGCCCTACATCTTCGGATAGTGCTGTACTGATCCATAGAA
This sequence comes from Schistocerca cancellata, assembly GCF_023864275.1. NCBI lineage: Eukaryota > Metazoa > Arthropoda > Insecta > Orthoptera > Acrididae > Schistocerca > Schistocerca cancellata. The sequence continues at coordinate 267,670,034 of NC_064629.1, forward strand.
TATTACTGGACCAAATGTACAAATTGCACTGTAATTTGTTCCAGAAAGAGATATAGAATATTGCTTAATACTGCTGCCTTCGCAGATGAAGTCCATTGTTATACCCGATGATATGTCATGAGAGCAGCGCCCTAATGTTCGACTCAGCACTAGAGACAGACGCAGTGACCGTTTCTCTATGTGGGGATTGGATCTGGCAAATCCGATGCCCAGCATTCCAGAAAGTACCTTGGCTGACTACTTCACTTGAGTAAGCGCCAAGATGTTCAAACGCCTTACTATCATCAGTTCTTAGACGATAACAAAATTTTGTAGTGTACACATTTACGGATGAGAATGCCAAACCGGAATGAGAGGAATCAATAATTCTATAGTTCGCTGAGAGAAATGAGCGGTTTTCGGTTAAAATGCCATAGAAATCTCGCTCTGGCTCCACGTCTATTTCGGATTTGATACAGTCATTGGTTTCCATGGCTTAACTACTTGAGAAGGTTCTATTTTAGAAGAAAGTTAGTTACTTCATTGGCACATCGTCGAATGTTGATAACTGAATGCGTAGGATCGCGATATTTGCGCTGGTTACTGTAAAAAACAACAAAATGTTTGTGCGGAATTAGCTGACTAGTACGATTCTTACTGAGCTTATTTGAACAGTGTCAATTACGTGATCGTATAGCCAGGAGCATACACTGGATTTTTCTTCGTTAAATGAATTGCATCGTTTCAGGTTCAAGAGAGTAACAATATTGGTTTGAATGAATGTTTATTTCAGTTTAGACACAGTCAGTGTGTTCCATGGCCTTACAATTTCATAATGTTTGCGTACCATTAGCTGACGAGTGCGAATCTTATTGTACTTATTTGAACAGTTGCGGTTACATTCTCGTAAGTCCCAGGGCATACAATCAATTGTTCCGTCGACTCAACTGTTTAGTCGAAGTCGATGAGCATTAAGATTTCAGCTCGATTAAATTGTCGAATGGGAAGAGTAAACGCCATGAATCCACAGCTGAGTTACCACTGCATCCTATGCTTCGGGCCTGGCCCTTGCTACAAGTGGTTGCGCATCACGCCAGTCGAGTTCCCCACTTCCGAGAATGTCGGCGAAGCGCGGAGAGTACGACGAAAACGAAACCGCTATCGCAGTACTGAAGTTCCAAGAATACGGCAGTCCGTGCATTAATGAAAGTGTTTCTGAAACTCCGCGCAGATTACGAACTCGGTCACGGTTTAGTGGAATAACTATTGCGTGCATTGTGATCGTTGTTGCAGTTAAATATTTTAAGAACTGTATAATTAACTGGAGATACAGCTGCTATGATTTGGGTTTTATAATACTCAATACCTGCCCCCGTCACAACACTGAGATCTGGATGTTTTCATTTACCGTCCCTTTTCTTGTCCCCTCACATTCTGAATTCTTGAGAGAAGTCATCAGTAACGTTACTTTTTATTTACCAATAGTCTTTTCACAAAACAAATCTACGTACTTTATGTGTGATAGAAACATGTTGAATGTGTGTGAACAGTAACGTTGTCAAAAGTCTGTCATTGAAACTACTGTGTTGAATGTGCTATTTTTGATGTAGTTTAACGCAGACTATGATGGCCCTTTAAGTCAGATTACACTCCAACAGCTCATCCTGAAAATAACAAGGGGACAACCATATTCGACCCTCCCTCTAGATCACAAACGGAGTGAGCATAGGTATAAAATAATTTAAGATTAATCATTTTTCGTTTGCATTATCACAGACGTCCGCCATCGCACTTGCAGATGTGCTTTAGACTGACGACAAAGTAGGTTCTGATGTTTTAACTCATTTAAATTTCCCACATACGCGAGGCTTTTCAGGTTAGGAATTTTCTACTCAACAGGGAGCAAATGAGTAAACAAGTGTTCTCAACTGAACCAGTTTTATTCCGCCCATGTGTTTGTTTCTTCCGTTTCTCAGTCGAAATGACTTAGCCTCAGGCATCAGCTGGCACAAATGACACAATCCATACTGGGGACGATTATGAATGCAATACGCAGACATAGTTGGAACTAAAACTGAGACAGCAAGTATTTTCGGAAGACGAACAAACTATTTTTTATTTGAGTAATTCTAGGAGTTTCTATAGATAAGCATAACCATTCCACAGAACCGCAAAAGAAAACTGATTATTGAAACGGTAAGGTTTGAAAACGGTTGTGCGTGGTTGTTCAATAAATTTTTAACGCACGAAAACAGCGATTACGACTGCAAAATGCTAGTGAACCGAGAAAAAAGAAATATCATGTAGACCTTCTTCAAAAGTAGAGTCATCTTTTAAGGTGTTATGCTGCAACGTAGACGTCATACCATTCTATCCTTACTTAAGACGACAGGCTGCTATTAAAATATCACCCAGCCTAAAAAAGGACAAGTACACTCAAGCATGGAGATTTTGTCCATGCTATCAGTTCAGTTACCCTCAGTCACCAATAAAAATATCTGCACGTATACCCCTTACATCCTATAAAGGGAGTTTCCAAGTTCGTCCACTTGCCCAACAGATTACCTTACCAACGGATGCTGTTTAGAGATTACTACAAACACATGGAATACTGTAGGCAAACGATAAGGAACCTCAAGAACACCTCAATTCAGTGCCAATCTTCTTGCAGTTTGTATGTTGTTCTCTTTGTTCTGAACTCGAAATTACTTAGGTGAGGTGTAACTTTTGTGCTGCATTAAAAAAATTAAATATACATTTCCAGTCATGGCTTTGTCATATCAAAATACGTAACTTAAATCGTTTACTAACTTCACAATATACAGTGTGTATGCGATAGCTGTTTAAAATTTCCCGCAATGGTGTAGGGGTAGTCGAGGCGAAGAATTTGTCGTATAACACTTGCGGTCAGTCTAGCCGGAAGACAACTTTAAACTGGTCTACAAAATCCACCAAGTCACAGCGTACGCACGCGGCGCGAGATTTTTAATATCCTCTCGACCTCTTGTGCCACCCGTTTTCGTTATCATCAGTAAGTTAAACTAAGAGCAACTAAAGGACGGTTTTTAACACGTCATGCAAAAAGTAATCATGTTTCCAGTTTCATTTAAACTTACCTCTTACGAGCACAGTCGTCTCGCAGGAAGACAGCCATAGAAAATAAAAACCATTTAATAGTTAATTTTAAGCTGCTAAAATTCACTTAATCTTGAGCTAACATTTACAAAACGTCAGTTTTAGAATCAGTAGGTCCTCCACTAAGCTGGTGGCGTAAGAGGACGAGAGGATATTAACTCTCACGTGGCGTGTATGCACTGAAGCTTAGGTGGCATTTGTTGTCCAATTTGAGGTTGCTTCTCGACATGATAGACAGGTATATTACGTCAAATATTTCGTTTCAACTTCCTCCACACCAGTGTGGTACAGTGTAAACAGTTATTGTTTACATCCTATGTACTATATGTACGCCGTTCAGATACAATTCCTGCTTGTGACACAGCAGTTAACTGCCGATATAATTCTTGGTTCGTGTAGACTACGTGCAGTGGATACGCACAAGACAAAGTATGATAAATTCACATGGCATCAGTCACCCATCCAACCAAGCTGGGAAGAAATACCATCTTTCCCTACTTACGACCCACCTGTTACCTGGTTCATTACTGAAACTCCCCGGGCAATTTGTGAACAATTTTCTTCGTTTAGACCAAGCATTTACATGAGATCTTTATAATGTGATAATTTTAAGTACGAATTAGTTAGTAATGTGATCTTCAGTGTTGCTATTTTTGAGCTAAATGAATTTGCGATAGTCCCGCAAATATTACTTTGCGTGAAAGTAGTACATAACTTTTCACTTCCTTTTACCGGTATCTGTACGTCGTTTGATTTTTCCGTTCACATCGAAAAGTCGCTCTGTGTATTACCGGCCAACTATTCCTACCAGTATGGACTGAATCAGGATGGCAAAATGACAGTAAAATCGTTAATTTGACATTTGGTCTTAAGAAGTAAAATCTGAACCAGCAGAGAGGTGTAAAGTATGCTTTGTTGTGAGAGCACCGAGCATGTACTGTGCTTCAGGCGTTGATAGCTGGGACAGTGCTGGGGCCCGAGATGGAGGAGGAGCAGCAGCAGCAGCAGCAGCAGCCGCAGCCTGACCCGAGGAGGCCTCGTCCACCCCCGCCTGCTCCCCCGCGGCCGAGGCCACCAGTGCCACCCCCGCAGCCTCCGCAGCCACCACCAGCTCCACCTGCTGGACCCAAGATGGTGGTTATCGGTAGTCGGGTTTATCAGCTACTCCATCTGGGAACCTATGTAATCAAACCGTAAGTATTTATTTTTGTCATGTTCGTCAAAAAGTTATTAATACAACTCCTTACCCCTCAGATATATCACAAAATTTGCTTATACGTAGTGGAATCTACATATCACAGTACTTTATTCTACTTCTTATACAAGCCTCCGTAGTTTCAGTTACTAACGTACAGCAATGCGTTTACACTAGAACCAGAGGATCCCTATTCGTAACCAATCAGTGGACAAACTTCTCTATACAATATCACTAATGGTAGTGAAAATAGCAATACCAAAATGTATACGTCTTATTGAAATGAATGTTATAACGCAGAGCAGGTATATGGAACGCGCATACGATCAGGATTACAAAAACGAGCATGACTTCTTCTTTTGAAACATTCTTCTACTAGGGAATGGGGAAACAGTAGGAGGGACTAGACCCCTTTCGTTATCACTCGTTTTATTTAAGTCATATCAACAAATTCCTTTAAAACAACAATATCTTACTCCTGATTACTTTTAGGTAATAAGAATAGTAAGTCACAAGAATTTAGTGAATCTGCTACCAATGTCCTTTTATGAAACAAAGTCTATCTTGTATATAAGAAAATTTTAAAACCACTGACAATTATGCGCCTGACGGCTTGAATTAAGAAATACAATATTTCTGACTAGTCTTCGCTCACTGAGACCTGATGTTCTCAAAACATTTACCTAAATAACAACCTGCCAGAGATACACCCAATAAATAGCAGGATGAAGTTAATACAAAGGCACTTGTTTCACACTCAAGAGTCAATCAATATCACTACTTACTAAGGTTTCAAACTTCGGCTCCAAGGCTCAGTAACACAGATAGTCAGCGTGAAGTGTTACTAAGAGTAACACCGCAACAACCTTTCACAATTGTATGTTGCTCTTGTGACAAGGATTAGTAAATATACTAAATACAATAAATACCCAAGTAAACACAATTAGCGCCAGAATTAATTAGCGAGGAGTGACGCCAGGTCGCTCGAGGGCAGAACGAAAACTTAGCTTGGAGAAGCCAAGACGGAAGGTGGCATTTCGTACAAGACCCACTTCTCGAGCTTCGACCCGGAGTCACCTCCCGCTACCCAGGATTTCACAGGCCCGGTACCCATAGATGGAAAGGTAGTGCTTACTCCAAAACACCAGTCAGCCAGCTGTAACATTTAACAAGCGCACTCAACAGGTCCGCAGGGACAATCCACTAATAAATCGGCACACTGCCTTTGTCCCCACTACGAATGAACTACACAGACAAGGTACAACCAACAGCACAAATCTTATCAATAACCTTAAGGAGAATTGCCTGCTATTAAGACATTAAAAAAACTTACAATTACTAGCAAGGCCAGCGTGCACTCCAATCTTAGTCACAATTAAATTACGTGAACTCTTATGGCCCACTGTTCAGTGAAAACCGTAACGAGCACAATTTTGAAAATTTCATTATAAGCTTTACTGGGGATCACTACGCTAAGGCTACCAAACACTCGAAAGCGGTATATTTGATAAACAGATTATGGTCTTGCAGCTGATTACGTATTACATCAAACAACAATTTCTCACGAGCTGGAAGAGGCACGCTCGTGCATTATATTAATATTTAACATCTGTCTTAAACACCATGAACTCTTCATACGCACACCTTTACTTCAATGGTAACACCCATGCGCTAATAGTTACCAGAAGTGAGGTAGCAGCCCTCTTCACCTTCACAGACATGCCCTATGTACAATCTCACTTAACGTCCGATATGGCCCGCGTCGGGTACAGCAGGCGGACGACCGTAGACAGCCGCGTCCGGAACTAGCAGCACGCAACCCAAGGCAGAAACAAGCTCCCTCACAGGCGACAGGATAGGCTCCCCACCAAGCTGCCCCTTACACGTGGTCGGTTCCCGCTCCACTACACGCACACTCGGGCCTCAGGTAGCATCGAACGCCAACTGTCACGTCCATGGCGAGTGCCTCCAGTTAACTATTCCGGCAAAGTTAAGGCAGCCAAGACTCAGTACGCGCCACAAGCAAAGATAAGAGCGCGAAGGCTGGCTTGCCAGCAAAACGCCACTGCTCAACCAAGATGTGTACGTCTTATTGAACTGAACGTTGTAACGCAGAGCAGGTATATGGCAACACGCATACGATCAGGATTACAAAAGCCAGCATGACATCTTCTTGTGAAAGTTCATTATGGTGTTTCGTAAGGAAACTGTCGGAGCACACAAAAAAAAGAAAATAACTGCCTAATCCTGGCGCGAAGAACGCCCACCTTTAGCGAATACCGTCACAGGTGCGACAAAAGCTGAATAACTGGCTGTAATTACCAATCTGCCGTCATGAAAGGATTGGGTTTAATGCGCAGTCGACATAATAGCAACTAGAGACAGAACAGTAGCTCGAGCTGCTAAGGGCGAGGTTTGACATCAGAAGATAGATCCTCTCTTAAATACCGTCCCAGAATTTACATTTAGCGAATAAAGGAAAGACGGAAGACATAAGATGAATCGTCGGATGGAGATTTGAGCCCCTAATGCGAAGAGTATAATATTGTAGCCATTGCGTCACTTCGATCGCTTGTTCTAGTACATGAAAATAGTATCCCGAGGAGACAGTTCAGTGGTAGGTAGCATTCTTCATCGAAAAGGTTTCATAAAATACTATAGATGGCCATTTTCCCATTACAGCGAATGCGAATTTCCATCCAGTAATTAAAAGAAGTAATATCAATCCTAGTAGAAACATACGAGCTGTATTCGACCATCCAGTTGAATGGACTACGTTAAACAACGATCAGAGACGCCCAGAGATTCTTGTTTGTCATACTGAAGTGGTAGTAGAATCAAGGCACCATGCTGATGCATAATTGACGAAACATCTTCCTAGTGGGCGATTACTTTATCCGAAATGTTTGAGAATGTATGAATCTTTCTCTTCTGAATATGGATATAATCTCTTCAATCCGAAATATTTCTTAGTTCTTATTTAATGCGTACACATAAAACAAAAATTGCCAGTATGCAGGTACACCGAAAACGGTTCTTAAACACGTGCGACGTCCATCTCAAATCGTACGAAAAATGAGAAAATTAACCTTATATTTTTTAAAAGCATTAATATTTTTATATGTGGCAATTACTGTAAAAGAAAACACCTTTCATAAACTTATCTCTTTATTGTTTACTAGATTTAGAGTTATAATTCGGTAAAGCTTGCGCTACTTTCCGAAGGCGACAACTTGTCGGTGGTGTAGCTCATGAACCTTATATCGGATTTCGGTGAACTACGAAGCGGAATTTCTGTTGTTGATGGAGGTGTATCACATTATTATCACGTAGAACAATGTGTAGTTAGATGAATGACGAACACTTACTTCATTTAACCAAGGTTTATTCAGCACTTGCACATACAAGAGCGCCGCATTTGATGATTGTAATAGTATAACTTATATTCTACGAAAATATGATTTTACAAAGCTCTAGCGTAAGAAATATATTTTTCTGGGGACTGGATGTTTACAGTATTTTAAGTGCTACAATTTTTTTAAGTGCAAGGAAATGAATATAGAACTTTACAGAACTTTTCCTCAAACATCAGCAAGAACTGTCGAGAGGGATACCTTGTTTGGGATTAAAGTGGAAGCTATGGATGCAAACAACGAACAGGTATGAATTCCGAGTAAATTAGTGATGTTTGTACTGATAGTGGTTTTCGCAGTGTACTTTCCTCCAAATATATCGATTCCCAGTCGCTTTATGTGGTTACAGATGTTTAAAGCTTCATTTGAAAGCTCAAATCTGTTATTACATACACATTTTCAAGGAAGTAATGTAATTTTTACGTGAATTAGCCCACTTCCGTGGGCTAGTGAGCATGGATGACTTCCATGTAGGGGGACCCGAATTCAGTTCCTGATACTGCCAGGGACTTTTCATTGGTGAGGGGGGCGGGAGAAGGAGGAGGATAGGAACGGGATCCACTCAGATTCTTGATGGCAAATTGAGGAGTTACTTGAATGGGAAGTAGCGACTCTCAAGGTCAGCAAAGACGACAGCGACCGGAAGAGCGAATCACTGACGCCACGCCCTTCCATACAGCAAACAAATGACACTGTTGTCTGAGGACGACATGGCAGTCAGTCGGTCCCTAGTGGCTCTTCTGAGACCAGAACGGTGGAGCGCTCATCACTTTTTCCGAAATATGTGCACTGGAATCCATCAACAATTTCTTTCAGGCTTTCCTCCCCTCATCTCCCGATCATTTAAATAACGCAGCATTTTCATATGTGAACATTTTCTGAAGCTTTTGGCAGTCACGTGTAGGCGTAACAGCCGCTAGAGAGCGCTTTGTTCATAAGTATAGAGTCTACTACCGCGTACACGTCAACTCTTGGAGATACAGTATAAATGAATTGCTTACTCGAGACTCAATTTCGTGCTCAGTCGGTCTGTAAGCGCACGAGTTATGCGGGTTGCAGGAGGCAGTGGGCCGTCGGGTCTTGTTAAGCGACATTCTGACTGTCCTTATCGCATGATAACGTCAACCCTGCCCACGGTGAAGACGTGTATCAGAGCCCCTCATACACTGCGCTGCGTCAGCACTTTGTCTGCACCTAATATCTTCGCTGAGAGTGTCGCGTGGCTATTCGTGATGAACATGTTCCTCTTACTGCTCCCCCTGCAAAATGTCTAGGAATCACACGGTTTTAAGTTACCGTTTTAAAGAATCTACTGATTTATGCTTTCCTCAATCATTGCTACGTAACATAACTGTTTGTTAGAGTCTGCTCGTCGGATACAATAAAATCAATCAACATTAATGTGAATCGTAGGATACTTATTGCAACGTGTCACAGACGGCAGAAAATGAAATGCCAGACACAGTGACGAAGAAAGAACACTTCGGATTCAGCACGTCAACGAAGCTCAGGACGGTCGCAGAGAAGTTGGGTTTATGGTCAGCGGCACAAGTTAGTAACGACTTTGTGTCACCGACTTACATGCTTCATCTGCATCAAACTATCAGTGCTAGAAGACAACTATATAAACTTTCAAAAACTTTTTGTTCTGCCCGTTTTTTCACTAAAGACGATGAAGTTCAAACTCAAAACATTGGTAAGACGGACCAAATGTGCATTCATTGCTCTTCTTTGCTGTTTGCTGCGGAGTTCAGTGACAATTCAGCTACTACGTGTTGCCACAAGGCAAAGGTGAACTTACAGCCCATTGAAGTTTGTGAAGAGCGTCGAAAACTCATAGAGAAGCATTGTGGCGATAGTAAGAACTACCTAGAAAATATCAGACAGTTGAACAATGCTCTGGCATTTGCTTCACTGCGGTTTAATTCGGTTGATATTACTGACAGTGGTCCATATTGTTTCAAAATACATCGTCAGGTTTATCACACGACTGTAAATTCCCAACCTCCTGCAAGAGTTGCATCAACTTACACCGGCCTCTATACTGTATTTTGGTATTGCAGCATTGTACTTTTTATTAATAATTATTTGTATTTACTTGTTCCTGAATTACTATATTACCTATCGGTGACCAGGATACAGTGCGAATCATTCGCACGAGTCAACTAGACTGTATTGAATACAAGAAATGTTTTTATAAAGTACTGTTAATACGGAGTGTATAAAAGCGAGAAAACATGAACAGGTTTTCCCTCAAAACTTTTGACATCGTAAGGCAGGAGAGAACGTATGATGTCCCAACGTTCGAGTTGTAAACCTGCTAAATGCGTAACCTCTTAAAAGGTTCTCATCCAATACCAATTAGGTGATGCGAAGAGTGTGTATGTGAATGAAGAGCAGCATGTGTCCCTGAAGCTCATCTAGGCCCATGGAGGCTACGCTGGATCAGGTAGTAGCTCAGTCGCAGAATTCCGTGAAGCCACTCTGACACTAGTTTCGTCGACAGAATCAAATTTATCTCCTTTCTTCAAGAGCATTTAGAACGACCACGATTTATCTTTTTTGGCTACGATATTCCTAGGAGGAGTGCATTAACCGTTTTAACAATACTGTTTCGCTACACGATCACAGAATTGTGCCTGTAAAATAACCACTATGTATCGTCCTCAACATAGCTTTCAGTTTATTTTCACTTCACTTTCAGCAACACGACACTCTGGCATTTAAGGTGGTGGTTTTTATTTGTGATTCAGTGTGTCTCAATATCCTCGTAGTAGTCGTATGTCTGTCGACAAGCTTCGTATACAAGTTATCATGTTAGATTCGAATCGCTATGTAGAATTCCACGTGTCCCTGAGCTTCACATTTATTTCCTATTTCATGTCGCGTTTTTGGAACTGATTGTATGTTATGTACCTATTTGTGTTCACCTCAAAATTTTCCAGGAAGCCTTGTTGAACTACTTACCGACACAGGTGTGCATGAAGTGTGAGGGTAATATTTTCCACAGGCTGCATGTTCTGGAAGCGGATACACAGGCTCCGGACCCAAGAAACCCTGGCAATGGCGCTAGGAACTTCACTTCCATCGTCAGCAGCCCAATGGTTTTTGCTGGAGCCGCTGCTGCAGATCCAGAAAATAAACGGCAGTATCAGGAAAAGCGTCGTCGTCACGTCGCAGACCAAGCTGACGCCGAGGTCAAACGACCGAGAGTAAAAGACGAGCCACCGCAAGCAACAGAAGCACATGGAAAGAACAGAGCAGTCCCATTAAAAGTGCGTGGTATTACATGCAAAGATGTTTTCGTTAATGGGCGCGAAGGAGTGTTGGTAAGTACTGCTGTTCCCTCAGTGTTCTCATTCTTCCACGAAAGTCTGCAGCCGGCCGGAGTGGTCGAGCGGTTCTAGGCGCTACAGTCTGGAACCATGCGACCGCTACGGTCGCAGGCTCGAATCCTGCCTCGGGCATGGATGTGTGTGATGTTCTTAGGTTAGTTAGGTTTAAGTAGTTCTAAGTTCTAGGGGACTAATGACTTCAGCTATTAAGTCCCATAGTGCTCAGAGCCATTTGAGCCATTTTTTTTGTAAGTGTGCAATTATCAGTCCTTTCAGTATGTCTGATTTTGTATATGCATTTTTGTTTTGACAGTACACTAAACGAAACAACTGGTCCAACGACGTGCACAGCAATACTGCTTTTTGTCCTCCATGACTCTGAATGGTTAGGTTATTTGTTTTAGTAGTACCATATTCGTCAGATAAAAACTCGAAAGTACATTTCCATGTACAAGGTAGGTATATTTTCTAATATAAATTCGATACATAAGGTAGATTAGAGGTTAACGTCCTGTTGACAACAAGGTCATTAGAGACGGAGCACAAGCTGGAATCACTGAATGAAGGGAAAGAAAAATGGGTCACTCCCTTTTAAATGGAACCATCTTCGCATTTGTCGTAAGCGATTTAGGGAAATCGTGGGAAACCTAAATGTGAATGCCCGGAGGAGAATTTGAACAGTCGTCCTTACCAGTGCGAATCTAGTGCGCCAAACACGGTGCCACCTGAAATATATTTAGAACGTCTACGAATGACTATGTCTGTCTGGTGCAAAACTGAATAATTTCCACAGAAAGGGTTATTATATAGAGCAGAATTAGAGTACATACAGCGAAGCTTTATGCTGTTAATTATAATGGGATGTCGTTCTTGTTGTAATGGTTGCCTCGCCGTAGCAAGGGTCTGTGGACGAGATCTGTGAATAGCAACACGCCTGTCGATAATGTGCAGAACATTCCATATCGTATTAAGAGACATGAAAATGGCTGCTTCCAGCGCTGCATTCTTCGTTGCTGAAAAAATTCGTCCAGGAGACGGCCACTCTTCCCTCGAACTTTGTTGCCTTTTATGGTGAAATCATGCTCTTCGTAACTAGCATTTACAAGTGTCAAGCATGTCTATTTCCTTACATTGCAAAGGTTCAACGTAAACAGACATGTAGATCATGATGTTCGAATACTACCGCAAACTGCGAAACCTTGTGCGAGATGTTTGCTGTGTGAAGATAGGTGTTGGAACAACGACACTTGCTGGGAAAGAGGGGTTCTGTAACGATATGCACTTTTGTTTACAAGATCGCTTATAAATTGCTAGCACTGTGTCGAAGAGCAGCGTATAAGTTCATCGCTTCACGTATGAGATCACTGCACTTTCCACTTTAGAGAAAATTCCTCGGTTCGACAGTATGATCAAGTGCTACACAAATTTTTCGGAGACTGAAATTCACGAAATTCGGCGTAGTAGTAAGGATACAGGGTTACGAACCTGAAGACAGAGAACTTCGCACCACCATAAGATTGTAGCCTTTTAGATAAAATCCTAGAGAAAACGGTAAGAGCAAGAAATGTACAAGGATATCAAAAGAACCTGTTAATTCTGTTTTGTACTTCGGCTGTCGTTTTGTACGGGGTATGTATGGGGTACTGTAACGAATGGTTACTACACAATTTTAACTTAAGGGCTTGTTTCACCGACTGTAATCCAGCCACCAGTAATCATGTAATTGCAGGTGGAAATGTCGAAAGTCATCGCCTACCTACCAATGACATGCTGTCCAAAATGTCCTCAAGTGTATTAACAACGACCTTTTCAGTTCACCTTCTCCTTATGCAGTTCCATCATCATATAAGTTTTTCCCTTAAAAGCTATGACTTGGGATCGTCATCAGAAGCTAAACTTTGGCCGCTATTCTGAATATTGGAACGAATGTCTGGATGAAACTAACATTATGTTTGACATTTCATGCAGACTTCCATGTGATGTTACTCTTGTTCGTTATAAAAACTCTTGTCTCGAATGTTTTTTTTTTTTTTTTTTTTTTTTTTTTAGGGCGCAAAACTTCTATGGTCATTAGCGCCCAGGTCTCGAATGTGATCTTCACGTTCGTTCTTCTGATAAAATTTCTTGAGATCTTCGATAATCTGCTTGTGGATTTCCAGAACAAGATTGTTCACGTTCACGACTTTTTCTGTCGAGATGCCAGCTGAATGACGTTCCCAAGGATCTTTTATTTCAGTCGGTTTTTTGCCGCTTTAGAAACTTACATCTCAGTCACATGCGCTTGTCTCGTCTAATACTCATTCACTAAAATCTTTTTACAGTTTGAGCGCTTTACCCGCGATATTCCAATTTTTGAATCCAAACTTTATTCAATGAATCTTCTTGTTTGGATGAGCAAAGCTTTATATCCAACAAATATTAAGAAACAATAAGTAATCGTTGATCACCAAAGATCTCCCCAATCGCTCATATCGATGAATTTTCTTTCTTAATGTGCTGACATAGAAACATCATGTGTTAAGATAGTTAAGTGATTGAAAATATTGTCGTAAATAATCTCCCATCAGCTCAGATACTGAAAACTTAAAAAGTGCTTCGTATATCTTGTAGGACCTCCTTTAGTATGTCGAAATTCATGAAATGAAAGTGACGTATACTGTACGTACCTCCGGATGTATTTCGGAGTGATTAAGATTATTTTTGTATGTAAAAGATTTCTAATAAACTACGTAATACATTACTCAGACCACCCTCCACCAAAACCAAAAACCATTGCAGCTATGTAACTTGGCAAATTGTCTTACTACAAACCACCATGGTTAGTACGTATGGTGTTCTTTAAAGATGTGTATGACACTTAGCAACCGACCATAAGAATCACCACTGACTGAGTGCGTTTCTCCAGTGGATACAATCCACAGTTTAATATTTCGTTTCACTACTTTATTGTATCACTATCATGTTGCACAGTTCTTTTGCAACTATTGAAATTCTTGGCTGGAAGGCCTTGTTACACTCCAACTCACCAAGGTGTCAATATCTGAGCCTTACCCACTAGAGGGCCTTTCCCTATGTCAAGCTGATTCTGAGAGCAATCCTGCTGAACTTCTGCTTCCGTACCTCAGGTACGTCAAACGTCGTAGCACGCATCTCATCGGATAATCTGTTATTTATCCTTCATTTCCGGCAAACTTGAGGTGTGGCACTGTTACTTGCCTGTTAGTACGGACAATGTTCATCAGGCTTTCACAACTGCGTCCATAAATGGGGTGGCTGGGCACATCACGGTGGGAAGAAATTTCCCGTAATTGACACAGTGCTTTCTTGACACGGCAGACCGATGATTATTAAGCTTCTGAGAATCTGGGATGTCATATGTCACGCATCGTCTTCATGTGCCAAATCCCAACAATTATCTTCCTGCATTCATGATCATACTAGTACTTTATTGCAGACTATGCATCTATGCGCTTTTACAAGGTATCGGTGTCACACGACAGTTTATACTTTCCTATCCCATCACATTTTAGACAGCTGTACATTCCAACAGGCAAGAAGCTACATTAATGCTGTCATGCGGAAGACAAGGAAGCAAAACTACAAACGGCCACCGTAATATTTGATCTTTTAAGAGGATTTCCATAGAGCGGACACAATTTAGACACATTACGATATCTCTTGTTATTTCGCATGATTTTCACCACTGTTTGCAATATATGATTAGCATACATCTTTAAGAATTTTTTTATGAAATTCAAGTAAAAGCTGCCAAAAGCTGATAATGACTGGAATTGTGAGATCTACAGTAGCACACTTTTATTATGCTTATTACACAGGTGACAGTTTCTTGGGAGAAGAGATCTTGTGACTCCAAGCCCGCATTCAAAACTGAAAGCAAAGATGCTGTAGTACCGACCATCGCCGAACTGCAAGATAATCAAAATGCCCAAAGGTAAGATATTCTTAGATTCTTCTGTCAACTTCATTTTGCCTGCCTGGTAGAGGATCCATATCAAAACTGAAAAGCTTCTACTCGAGTCGCAGTCTAAACAAAAATGAAACTTCTCGTTGTAAAGTGGTGAGTTCTATGAAGATACGCTAGCTGTACTTACCTTTGTTCTCTTCCAAGGACTGATCATCAGACGGTACGTGAGACGGACTCCATCTACAATAATGCTATAGAAGTCTCCAGAACCGATGGTGCAAAACAACGAGCAGAATGCGTCCAATTGAAAGCAAATAATACCCAATGTGACTGCACTGCGATCTGTGTCAAAGCTCTGGACAACGTCAAGCCTAGATCTTCCAGTTCTGAAGATCCAGGTAACTATGTTTGTCAGAGTCGTGAACCTGAAACACTGCAGAAAGGAGCAGGACCCTTGATGACTGACGCCGGCAGTAGGTAAGAAACGTGATATATACTCCATTAAGTAGTCTCTTGTAATTATAGTTTATATGTAACTAGTGCATACTCCATTTGTGATAATGGCAGCCAACACAGAAACTGTAAGTCACTCTAAGTCACGTAATTAAAATCACCTCTAGACTTACCGCTTAGAGCAAACATCTAATTTGTTCTTCATCCTAATGTACACACCAGACATTAATGTACAAAGTGACTGAGAGCTTCTTGCTATAGTCATTAAAACTATTAGGAAGTACTGTTGATTGTACTACAACGAATACATCGTCAGATATAACAATAATGCATAAATGTTAACTGTTAGTTTTGAGAAGGATGTGATCATGGAGTATCTTCACAGGCAAGTCTCATAGCAACAAGCGTTTGTAAATGAATAGGGGAAAATACTTCCCTAGTGTGCTAATTCCCATTGACAAATCTGAGCGACCATTTTAGTTTTCCTCTCCATCATGTGAATCAACAGCCTAGTACACTTAATGAACAATGAACCTTATTTCATTGTGCCTACATTTTTACTAGTGGTCACAATGATGTTAGTGAACACTTTATGCACGTATGATGATACAATGATTGCACAAAGTTTATAAGGGAAGCTATGGGTACTAAGAAACTGTAAAAGAATGCACATTGTAGTATCACCTCTAAGTTGGGATCTTTATTTTACAATAACTTTATCAATGCAGCTTCATCAAGTCACTTAGAAGATACAGTTAGCCACAGCTCTGTCTTCGTCTCTATGTTCTCACTGATGTTTCCGTTGAAGTGATACAGAAGCCGTTACAGTAGTAGATTCGTTATTAGGCTCCCTATCACTACACCATCACTTTATGTGACCATTGTGTTTGTGATCCATAAGTGTAAGGGCAGATTGTGGCAAACTATGACTTAAAATGGATAGCTTTAATGAAAGAGCCACTTACTTTCTAAGCATTTATGATTTAGACGATGGCATATCAAACAGCGTCCCACATGCAGCAGAATGTACATCCATAATATTTGCCTATTTCTTTCGCTTAAATTCTGTTTCGGTTGCCAATCTTTCGCTGTCTGACAGTTTGATTTGTGAACCCACACTCTTGTTAACTGAAAGCTTGGTATTCTTAGGCATGGTCTACACTGAAAAATTAAGACAGTCAAAAAATACGGTTCAGTTGAAGCGCTGCAATGTTTAGCAAGTATTAATCTTCAGGCCCCTAGAGCTACATCTTTAACATTGTGTGTGCACTGAGTGTGCTTCCAGTAATGGCCTGAATGCGACCTGTGCAGCATGATATGCCTTTTCCACTAATGTTGACTTTTAATCACTGAACAAAGTTCCTTTTTAGTGAGAATTAATGTCTCCAACATCTACCATAGACAAAATGTCTCTTGCATGATAAACACACTAACCCACCGTAATTAAAAGCACAGGAAAGCAAAATACTCGGAAATTTTATAAAGCGCTCCATGCTGTCTTTTGCTGTAAAATTTTTCGTTAGCATCTATTACCAAAGCATTTATTTTTAACTTCATCTTTGATAGCGAGCTCAAATAAAAAATAAAAGAAAATTTATTAAGACATTTGACATTCAAGTAAAAGGCATGCTTAATGTTCACAGTATATCACATTTACCGTTTACATTAGCGATATATCTAATTTGACCAGCTCTTTATCAAATTGCTTCAGTGTTACAAACTATAAATTAATTCATAAAACATTCGACGCCATCTGTTACAAGGTTCAAATTGAATGAGACACAGGAGCTGTAATAAGATGATCAAAACATGTAGAGACAGCTGAGTTTAAGGCCAATTCATTCTTGTAGTAAAACAGTGCCATCAAAGTTAGGCAGTTATAGAGGGAAAAAAGGAATCAGCAATTAAGACCCTTTAATCTTGCAACATTTTAGAATTGGCCCATAAAAGAAAGATGAGGATATTTCAATTACTGTTTAGGTTTGATTCATCTTGATGGATTGAACCTCAGGGTTGGGGATGGGGAGTGGTTCAGTTTTCTTTCGTTAATATACTCTTCATTGATAATCTATTCAGCCATTTTATTGACTGCATTTAATTTACTCTTGCCTGCTAAGCAGGGAAGAAACTTTGGATACTGTATGTTTTGCATTTATATTGCTATACAAAAGAACTAGCTTAATTTATTCTTTTAGTAGCACTGCTGATTACCAGTGTGGTTAAGTTTTCGATCACTTTGTGTATTTCAGTGTTTTGGCTGAGACGAACTGCCATAAGCACATCTGAAGATGGAATGGTATAATAACGAAAATGAGCAAGTGAATTAAATATCATCATAAAACAACAGATTTTCAATATCAATATATTTATGTAAATTATTGTCATCTTGTTACTACGCTTGGTACAGATTGCCTGCATGTACATTGTTTCAGGTCTGCTGAGGAATCAAATTTGCAGCACACTGCACAGCATGGCTGTGAGGGTGGATCCAAGTAGGGCCACCTTCCTGGCATTGTGCCCAGTGACAGACACCAATGTAACCACCAAATGCATTCAGCCACATAGAGGTTAGTTTTGCCTCACTCTTCCTCGTTTGTCCCACATTCTTGAAATTAAGCAAAATCCACTAAAACTGACTTCATGTGATGGTAATTACGATCTTTGTTTTGGCATGATATGTCCCCACTAGATATGATTAGAATAGGCATATATTTAGCACTCATTTCTCATGGTAATTTTGTTTCCTTTTCCAAACTCTTTGAAGTAACTCCTCAATCCTGATGATGAAACTGATAAATTTTCAGATTAGTTCTTTGCAACAAGACAGAATCTTAGGCAGGATAAGCAAGTGGCATGGCATTAACAATGCATGTGCAGTTTCAATAATCTTCAGACTATCAGAATAACAAGTGTTATGTGAACACTAAATCATAAATATTTTCATCAAATTTCATCACTTATTTTCATTTTAACGTAAAATTGAAGGTTATAAAAATATTCATAAATTATTAATACCGACAATTTTAGATAAAATGTAACATAACAGCTTATCCTTTCTTCCAAACTGTTGGTCTTCCATTTCCTGCACTTACTCATTTTGAATTATTAATTTACTTGTGGAATATGTTAGATGGATACTCATTTGTATCAAAATCATTAATTACCATTATCATATCGTTATATGCATTATCATTTATATTATTTATGTAATTCTGTATCGTGATAACGTAATTCAGTATTGTTTTTATACCCTGGCATCATAACATCTTAATGAAATTTATACACTGAATCCTTTGATAATTCTCATATGCTCATCCCAACATTGATAGGGTTATTTATTAACACTACTGGTTTAGTGTTATGTATAGATACTACATTCATATTACATGTAATGTTTTTCTTAAAATTTAGTTTCAATATCAATTTAAACAAATATTTACCATTAGATATTACTCTTACATGAATACTTTTATGCATAATATAATAAATGGAAATTGAATGCATGACAATGGATTTTGTTACTTACACCAATAACATAATTTATCGTTAGTGGTGTTTCCAGGCACATAATTGTGATTTTAGCTGTTAGATTGACCTTATTATTTAATTTTTTAATATGAAGTATGCTATGATAAATATGTTACATTTTGGCTACAGTTGTAGATTTTTTTCTTATTTTACTTACTTATATCTTTCTAATTGCACCTCTGTGTCAAAAATTATGAAATGCATGATAAAACTGAAAGAAAATGAACAATGCCTCATCTTGATTACTTATGCACTGGTTTAATTCTTACTTTTTTGATAATTTTCCTATTACTGAAATTGTGTCATTCTTCTCAGCGTATAATGCTAGTGGAATCTCTCTTTAGTCCCCTGTAATAATTAGACACAATAACATCTTAACTTCGAGGGTAGTCCGAAGACTGAGGTCAAAAAGCTGTGAGTATGACATAAACCAACTATAGTAATGTAGAATATCACTATATTGTCTGTCATAATTGACCTGTGGTCAAATATTTCTAAGACACTTAATAGAACTGACTGACCTAGGCTGAAGAAGTACATCAGGTTCTAATAACCTACCTTCTGGATATAATGACTGCATATGTGAATGTAGATTTTGTCATCTCATACAGCTGATGAGAAGCTCTCTGGTTTCCAGCAGAGTGCCAGTATTATAAAACCATGACTTTCAGACGAGTGGCATACTCATCATCTTCTGGCGAAGAAGATGATGAGTATGTCACTCATCGAAAAATCGCAGTTTTATATAACTGTCACCTGGCTGGAAGCCTGAGAGCTTTTCATCAGTTATAATGACTACTGGTCAGAGTGTGCAGTGGAGTGAGATATCCACATAGTAAGAAAGGAGAAGAGACCATTATTGGCTAGGAGAACAAATTGTGTAGATAGAGTAGCTTAATAGAGGAAACAATTTTCTTCATCTTAAACAGTGGCCTCTTTCCTTGTTGTGTGTGAGAGCTCTGTCTTACAAGCATCTGTTGAGTGTGCGTTACTGTAATGGCACAACAGTCACTCACAGCTAAATTTTCCATCCAATGGATATGTCACCATTAACAGTGATAGATGCCCTCACATCATGAGTCATTTTGGATGAAATTGGAATTTAACCAAAGAAATTGGTGCAAAGTCTAATAAACAGGAACACTTGGCTTGCTCCTATCCTCTTTCAAGGAATATGTTGGTTGTGGAAGTTTCTTGTGCCACCAGGATTGATACTGGCTTCGTCTGAGTCAAGCTCCACCATACTAGAGTGTTTAGAAACCGTGGCTCCCAAGACAAAACACTGTGACTCAGATTAGATCTGTATGTGGAGTTTGGAGACTTGGGAGCGCCATAATGGTCAACTGATGCATTATGTCATGAAGTGTGCTTCAGTGGTTCAGTTGATTAGTCTGTTGATCCTGAAATTAATGGTCCTTTCCATGGTGCAATATCCATCTCATACTGTGCACCTTTGATGTTCCTAAGTCATTATCCATCGCATCCTTTCCACAAGAAGTTTTGATCAGCACAAAATGCATCAGAATGTCTCTCCATTTTATGAATAGGAATAATGTCATTATCTAATCCATACTTTCTTCTACTGAACAGGATTTTTTAATAGAATTATGTACTGTATTGTTTCCCAGCATGTTATTTACAATAATTGTTGCTCTGGAAGAATGTTCTTGATTAAAGTCTCTGGTACTTTGTATTAGAGATAAGTGTTACTATTACTTCCAAATATTTATGCCTTGTCTAAATTAATTTTAGCAAGCTATAGTTCTTTGTTTCCATAATTTATTTCATGCAACTGTATAATTTTGAAAAATGAGAAGGAGTTTTGTGTCTTAGTTCTATACTAAGAAACATACTACAAGGCTAATTTCATGATTGTATCGAACAACCACTCAGTGTCCTTACTTTAATAATTTTATCTATTTCAGGTTTCCTGTCCAACACCACTTCTTTTGGTGTGGTTATTGTGTACTACTGAGTGGGACACTGCCAGTGTGAGTGCTATTGCAGGAGGTAATTGTGTGTTACCTGAATCCCTGAATGAAATGTGTGTAAATGTGAATGTGCCAATGCTTACAGTTTAGCTACTCAGAGCGAAATTGTGGCTCAAATGTGAGTTGGAGAAGCTATAGCTACAAACAGGGAAGGAACAGTGAAAGACAATCTATACATTTTGCAAAAAGATGTAGACTTTATGATATTTTATAATGACTCTTTTTCTGTATTTGGGGGGGGGGGGGATCTCATGATAGTAGTCAATTGTCAAGTACTCAGAAATCCTTGCCTTTCAGTACATTGTGAAATTTGTGTAAAATCTTCCATTGTAACGGTTTAAATCAGCAACACAACACTGTGTGAAAATATAAACCCCCATGACTAAGGACAGTTCTTAAAGTGTTGTGATACTATGGACATAGGGCTGCAAGGTATTCTGTTTTCATTGACCTGATGATTTGATAGTTCTTAGCAATAACAATATGTTACAGTGAAATGAAGTAATGGTATTCTACTGTTGTATGAATATATTTGTTCAAATAAAGAGTATTAGACATATTTTAAACCAAACTTATTGTTTTTTGTTGTCCTGTTACATCACAAACACAGCAATGTCTCAAAACCAACAATATCAGTAGGTTGAAATAAAGATAACTCTGCCAGACAGACGTAAAGTAATAAAAAGGATTTTTTTTTAGATTTGCAGAAGAATAATGTAAACATATTCTGCATGAAAGCCAGTGAGTAACATCACTTTTACATCGAAATTATGAGTCTCAATATACTTCAAAAATGTTCAGCTAAAATTAACATAGTGATTTCAAAATCACTACGGTGCACCCAGCACAATCTTCAGTAACCTTTACCATCAAGTGTTTTCTAATATAGACACAAATATAATAAATAGAACGTAGAATTTAGCCAATAAGAGGTGAGCTTAGTGTGTAAACTGTACAGTATTGATGTCTGCATGGCCTGTGGAGGCATATTTATTGAACATATCGGTATTTTGAGAAGACACAACACACATGGCTCTTCTACCTACTATCTGAATGGTAGCAATGAACCAGAGGTCAGAGAATAATACAACACTTTAGTGATGAAAATATAGTTCTATACCATTTGTATACATAGGTCAAAATATTTATTGAAACATTTCTATGCATTTTTTGTTTCTGTTCATGTCTGATGCAAATGAGATAAACAAATAGTATTCTCCATCTTTTTATAAAATATCTTCCATGTAAATCGAAACATTTCCCTCTCTTTGTGAATGAGCTTTCAAACATGAATTCTAGATATTAAAACCAAATGTAAGACTGTACAGCCATTTCATTAAGTTTGCGCCATACATTATTTGCATCTAGCATCTTAAAGACCAGGGTCTGGTACACAAAAAATGCCCAGCATTATTGTATGACATGTGAAACCTTATGTCACTACACCAGTATTCTGGTGGTTAGATCGGTGAATTGTACCCCATGAGAAGATGGTGTCTGTGTAGGTTTCTATTGACAGAAATAACCTCATTTTCTTCGTACACTGCTCACTAGAGTCATTCTAAACATTCAGATGACACAAATTATGTATAATGTCTTTATATCCTTATTATAATTCGTAATATTTGTGTGAGATAAAACTATAAAGGCGCAGATATCAAATTATTCATAATTACTCATTAGTAATTTAGTGTTGTATACCAAACTGACAACACAAATGAACAGTTATAAGGATCAGGGCAGTGTGGAGACGGTTAAGAAAGGGGTGTTGTTAGTAGTGATGTCTCCAGTGAGTACACAGAACCAACGAAAAGGCTCTAGCTGTCCATATGGAATATTATGAATGAAGGTATTTGAGAAGTGCTACTTACGACTAATACCTGTATTAAATACACAGGGTATTCGTAATTTAGACATCTAAACCAGAAGAAGCTTAGAAGAATGTAAAATATGTCAGAAACACTCAATCTATGTCATAGTAACAAAGAAATGAAACAAAGGTATAGAACACAAAGATGAATCCCAAATACACTACAATTAATTAATTATTATTCTATACAATGTAGTTGGAGTGGACACTGATTTAAAATTCTTGTTTCCCAACAATGATGCACACAAAATGACATATGGTTATGTTGAATGGACACAAATATGAAATCCTTGTTTCACTTCAATGGTATTACACATATGGTTGTAAGAAAGACCATTCTACAGCGGCACATTCCACAGACTGTGGTTCCCTGAGGGAAATTTATAGTAACATCTGAATGTGGCTGAAAAATGCACAGTTATTTGGGTCATGTTGTACTTACATATCTCAAAAGAACTGTGAAAGAAGTCATAAATATTATTAAAACACAACATTTCCAAGATTACTTTATAATGATTACTTACCTTCTTATGTGTCTGATAATAACAAGCAATTTTCAGATGCTTAACAAGCCTGGATGTTCATTACACTGTATGTGTTTTAAAAATTATAATGTGTAACAGTGCAGATTAGCAGTACCATAAATATTTGTGATATGAACCAAAATAATTAAATATAATTACTACTATGTTAAATCATTACGATACTCTGATCACAATACACGAATGTTTTCTTTTTTAGAGTGCAGATTGATTTGAGAGTCTCAGCAATAATGATAGTTTCCTGTGAATAAAAGTTTTTCAAATAAAAAGTGTTCTATGTGTCTTCTACAAAAAGAATTACTTTTTGTAGTGTCACAACTTCACAAACACAACAAAGTTAAAAATGTTTACTATCAATGAAGAAATCATTGCCAGACAGATATAAGCAAATGTAAATAGGAATCATGCTATAGTATCCAGGAGAATATCACAAACGTATTCTGAACGAAACTTGGTAAGTGTTATTGGTCTTAAAATAATTTTCAGAATCCAGTGCACAGGATTAAAAAGAAAATCAGCTTAAATCAATTTGGCGATTTTAGCACTTAGTCTCCCTACTTTGGACATAAGTCCTGTCATCAGTAATCGTTAGCTTCTACCTTTTTCTAATGTATGTTGTAATATAATAGCTAAATCTTTTAGTTTAGAGAATTAGTTGTCAGCCTGTTGCATAAATGGGACAGTTTGTGTACTCAGACAGCACAACTGTCTCTGTTAAACACAAGAATCTACTGGTACCTTAGATATCGTAAGCAGAAGAAGTTCAGAAGAATCTAAACAACATCAGAAATATTCATTCCATATCACTGTAACAAACAAAGAAGACAGAGAGACAAAACTAAAGTATAGTAGCTGAAGTATGAAAGACAAAGTCTAATATAAAGTACACTGCAGTGAGTTATATCTGTATGTAAAATAGCTGGAGTGTACGCTAATATGAAGTGATCATTTTATTTTAGTCTTTTGTGCAGAATGAAATCTATCAGGATAATAAATTAGTCCACTATTACGTGGTACACAATTTTGTCCCATTAACATCGTCTGCTGCTGTCTAGAGTATGAAACAGAAATAATAGATTGATATAATAATAAATAACGTTAAGCAGTGATGGCGTAAGTATCCTTGCAGAGGGAATACCTGCACCCTTCAGTACAGCTTTAATTGAGAGATGTTGAATAAAGCAGGATCCAGCTTTATACAAGGAGTCTAGACTAGGTGACTAGCTGGAAGGAAAATTAAATAGCCTTATGTTTAACTGGTAAATTACATATGAATACAGTAACTTGTAAGACTATGACTAAAACAGTTTAGTTACCCATGGATCCTATGTTGCTATGGGAAACTGTCGCTCACACTTTGAATAATCAGCTGAAGAGAGCAACATGAACATTAGATAACAAATAGTCCAAAGGAGGCGACTCAGATTCCTAGAATTGTACTTTTCATACTACAAATGTGAAAGACAGTCAAAAAGTTCAACACAAAAATCTATATTGCATCATTCCACGTCAGCTCTGTTGAAAAATGTACCAGTAGAGTGGTTTTACTGACAATAATCTGGCAACGCTGAAGACACTGCCCTCCACAAACTTCAAGGGCAATCTGTCTCTGACCCACAGTACAAGTTTGAACTTTGTCTGTGTGTGACTGTCTCTACAAAAAGAACAGTACTGGCTGTTCTGTTTATGTATTGTATTATGAAAACTGAAACACAAACTTTTGGTTTACCAAGAGTGTGGCATTAAACTATTTCTTGAATCTTGGTGAATCCATGAATGTGATTTAAAAATATTTCGATGTCTATCGGGATAATGTCTTAGCAAAAGTGTTTTGGTCGTATATGCCATTTTGCAAGGGCTGAGAACTCGTGGTGGACACCATCACATAGATATGCATTCAGCATCAAAAGAACGAAAATGTCATGAGAATGACTCAGGTCAGACAGTCAGATGATTTAAGGAATGATAGGCAATAAATTAAATTTCCATCGTTTTACGCTTTATGAAATTAAAATTCAAGATTTGCCGTTTAGGTATTTGTATGTTAAGCTAGTGTCAAACAACAACACAACTCAGATTAAATTTCTTCAGAAGAGTATTGCCAAGGACTTCCTCCTCTCAACAGCATCTAAAATGTGTCAAGTCTGCACTATCATGTTATTAACTATGGTAAATCATTTATTTTCGAATATAATCTGGAAACAAATTATCAAAGTGAAGAGTGGTATACTAATCCATCTCATCTCATTCATTCATTCACATCAAAAGTTTTTTTGTAAAGCATTTGATTTCGTGCTACAGTAAACATCTATTCGCCACATCTCGTTTTTTGTAACAGTTTTGTTTCCCAACATGTAAAACTAGTCGAACGGACGTTTATTCATACAGTCGATAATAATTACATAAGATTTTTTTTTTTAAAGTTAAAGGTGTGACTCTTCAAGTTTTCCCAACGGGTATGTTGTGAATAGTCTTTATTGGTTTGCCACCGGATGACGTTGTGCAAATTCAACAATATTTCCTCGGAGCAACTTTCCGACGTCTTCAGTTGGTTCAACCTTGCTGATGGCTAGGTACGACTGACGGTATCCGCACGTCGACGTCCTGTATATAGAACACGCTCGCGGAGATTGTGCAGAATCGGAAATCACGCATGCTCAATGATTTGCAGATAGATGACGCCATACTAAAACGCTCTCTGCCGAAAATCGCAGAGCAGCGCTCCTGCGCGTGCGCTGTGCATTATGTTTACTAACAGTGCTGCCAGATGTCACTCTCTAAACAACTATACTAGACCAATGTTACGACAGGTCTGTTATCGAAAAAAATCTTGATTCTCTCGTCGTGACTTAATAGCTACCAACACAGGGTTCCGGGCTGTGCTAAGTTCAAATCCCGCACGACTGTTGATGAGATTATCGGCTGTGCGGGTATGTATTGCTTCCTTGATGACGCAATCCCAGAAAGCTGATGCCGGGAATGAAACTTCCGTCTTTTCATAAATTATGCGATGCCTTGTATCCAGACAGTGTTGTGCGATTGCCGACTTTTCCGATTGACGTAGGCGTGTATGACGCTGATGTTTGTTGTTGTTGTTGTGGTCTTCAGTCCTGGAGACTGGTTTTATGCAGCTCTCCATGCTACTCTATCCTGTGCAAGCTTCTTCATCTCCCAGTACCTACTGCAACCTACATCCTTCTGAATCTGCTTAGTGTATTCATCTCTTGGTCTCCCTCTACGATTTTTACCCTCCACGCTGCCCTCCAATACTAAATTGGTGATCCCTTGATGCTTCAGAACATGTCCTACCAGCCGATCCCTTCTTCTGGTCAAGTTGTGCCACAAACGTCTCTTCTCCCCAATCCTATTCAATACTTCCTCATTAGTTATGTGATCTACCCATCTAATCTTCAGCATTCTTCTGTAGCACCACATTTCGAAAGCTACTATTTTCTTCTATTTACCGTCCATGTTTCACTTCCAAACATGGCTACACTCCATACAAATACTTTCAGAAATGACTTCCTGACACTTAAATCTATACTCGATGTTAACAATTTTCTCTTCTTCAGAAACACTTTCCTTGCCATTGCAGTCTACATTTTATATCCTCTCTATCCTGATGTTTATCACAGCTTGAACTGTGCGACGTGCCTGGGCTATATATGCTGCCCCACATTGATAACGAATCTGCGATTTTCGGCAGAGGGCGTTTTAGCATGGCGCTATCTATCTGCAAATCATTTCGCCTGAGTGATTTTTGCGTCTGCGAATTTTTCGTTCGCGTGTTCTATATACAGGGCGTCGATGTGCGGATACCGTCAATCGTACCTAGCCACCAGCAAGGTTGAACCACCTGAAGATGTCGGACAGCTGCTCCGAAGAAATATTGTGAAATTTGCACAACGTCATCCGGCGACAAACATGTAAAGACTATTTACAAAGTTAAGGGTGGTTCCATTATATTACATTCCTGTTATCACGAAGGCCAGAAACAATGCCTGTGTCGATGTATAAAAGAAAATGGAAACTGATCAGCACTTAGCATTGATGTATAAAAATAAGTTGTTGCACGAGAGTCAGTGTCACTATTTTCGTGCCACACATTAGACACACATCTTACTGGACTCGGTTAGGCGCGCTGGCCCCAGATCTAATTCGCCTGGCGCATTAACGACGAGGACCCGTGTGCTGGCCAGCCTGGATATGTTTTTAGGCGGTTTTCCACATCCCACTATGTGAATACTGGGCTGGTCCCCATCTCCCGCCTCAGTTACACGACTCGCAGACATTTGAACACGTTGACACTACTGCATGGCTTAAACTAGACGCAAACAACCGGGGTATACTCGTTCCATCCCGATATGTTTCAGAGTGGCGACAGGAAGGGCATCTGGCCTCCCCTTAAAATTAACCAACCAAATCTGATCTTAACCATGCTGACACTGCGCAACATGAGGAAAAAGGCATTAGCAAAAGAAGACTATTATGCACACAGTAAAAGCTTTGCACTACCCTTTATTTTAACTTTCATGGCACAGAAATCAAAAATTGGCTGTCAGGCATGCGTATATACACTGTTGAGTCACATTAATGTAACCACCTGTCAGAAGCCTGAATACCTATCTTATTCAGCGCAGACTGCTATGAGATGTGCAGAAAGAGAGTCAGTGAGGTTCTGGAAGCTACCACCAGGTATATGGAGGTGTGGAGCAATGCCAACTCCAGTGCCATGGCCAGTTGCGCTACATTTCTTGAGGTGGTCCCACAGATTCTCAGTTGTATTTAAACCTGGGGAGTTTGGTGGCCCCAGGTACCCCCCAAACCAAACGTGTACAATTCAAACAGTGTGACACGTTGCATTGTTCTTGAATGATTATGTATATGACAGCATACTCAGATTTTAACTCAAGCACTGTCTCTCCATACGTACCTACAACTGACACCTTATCCCTTACCATACTGATCTTAATAAGAGTATGCGAAGGGTTGTGTTCCTTCCTCATACATGCCTGTATGAACTCTATCATGCTGTACAAACTGTCCCATTTGTACCATGAACACAGCATTCTATTCCCAAGAAACTGGAAATTCTCTTTTTCAACCATCACATCAAAGTCTTGGGGAAGGATGAGGTGGTAGGCCTACATTCACACGTTTAGATCCACTTCCTGTCAAACTGTGTGTATTGGCGCATAGCAGCAATCTGCTTGCACATAGCTGAGTCTCGAGTTCTGTCTGTGGTTGTGCTGTGGCCTAGTCCAACGACAATGAGTCCAGTAGGTGGGGAAGACATCCTGTGGACAGCGGCTCCTGCTGCTGAGGCAATAGTATATCACAGAACACCTGTGTGTCCTCCTCTGTAACAATAACAGCGAAGTCTTAACTATAATGACATGAACGTATAATAATAATAATAATAATAATAATAATAATAATAATAACAGTAATTAGATATGGATGGGAAAAATTCTTAATATTAGTCTCATTCTTCTCAGCCGATTACTGTGGCGGATGGTGTTTCATACTCATCATCTCTCTGCGAAGTGGAAACAGAAAAAAATGGTTCTTACGTAATCTAATTATAAAATCTAAAATTGATGGAGGGGTGGAGGACTGAGTTTACATGAACTTGGTCTAAATGTCAGTGCTCCAGTGCCTCCCCCCACCCATGCGCGGCCATTGGCTTAGCGTGATGACGTCACCTATCGTCATTGGCCACAAGGAGTAGGGAAGGATTGGGTGGAGGGAGGGGTGAGGGGATTCAGGGAATGCTGATATGATATGCACCACTGCGTCAGCTGTAATATGAGACCAGATGCAACAAGTGCTAACGGACGCCGAGTCAGCGATCTTTCCAAGAACTGCCAGTCCCCTTCTGCTTTTCTCATGTCCCTGCAGGTTAACTGCTAGTCATCATGTACTTCAATGACTTGATTGTGTTTCCTACGTGATATTCAGGAGATATCATGATCGTTGGATTAAACAGAGTATTCTCACATGGGAAACAGGTAAGTTATTCGGTTAAAAATAATGCATACAGGGCACCACTATAGAATGAAAGTAGATCACGGTAAAATTTTAATTTCAGGAGCGCATACGTCAGAATCCAAAAGTAATTCTCGTCACGTATTCTTCAAGTAATGACGACATAAAGAGGTAACTTCGTTCCATCCTCTCTTGGTAACTCCTTCGTAGCATATCAGAAATTCGACATCGTTACTAAAAAGTTCGTAAACGCCAAAAAGTAATATCATAACTGTCTGGCACTAAATATTCCACTGTTACCTGATTTACGGGAAGCTTTGCATGTATTCAAAAGATAAAACTGCCACTAACCTCTATCGATCATTCTGTTTAAACAAAGGTTCATTTAGTTCATAAATGGTTTCTGCTTTTCATAAGTGATTTTTGTTTTTTTGCACAGTCAATCTAGCTTTTTCACAAGTGCTAATAGCAGGTATCCTCTTGCTAATTTGTCACAGGTAGAAACAATGTCAGTACCAGGACATCAAAATAACATATTGAAGGTATTGAACAATCCCTAATGAGATTGTAGCGTACATTAATTTGATGCTCCTCTACAAAAATATCCCGCATTATTTTTCGTAGTCGAATTTCAAGCAGATATCTCTTAGACGAATTGTTATGGAATGAATAATAAGAACCCCTTGATTTAAATAAGGTTATTTGATGTTCAGTTAGGTATGTGAGTGGCCAATGAAGTGCACGTGGCTTGTTATTGTGCTTTACTCTCTTTTTCACTAGAGAACTGTTTTTTTTCTGATCATATGCTGCTGTACAGTGCCCAGTCAAACTCGAGAGATTATATGAAAACCCATGAATGTACCTGTGTTGTGGTAGCATCAGCAGTCAGTAGGGCTTTATAATAAAATCAGGTATTGTGTGGAAATGGTGTACTGGATAGTGAACTTGCGTCGTCATCATTACTTGCTCCTTCTGCATGCACTACTTTATGCGTTCTCTGCTGGTTATATTATCAACTGTGATACGATCAGCCTAATAAGAATACAGTGAATTTTCTATTCCAGTATATAGATCTCCGAGGAAAGTTGTTTCCTTTGTTCAAATGTTGTCGACTGAAAGCGCCGCAGTCTATGGCATCTGTAACCAAAGGGAGAGGACTTCATTTCCCCTACGCACCTGCCAAGAAACGCAGATTGAAAAATTCACTAGAGGATAAAAGAAAAGAACGCAAAGAAAGATAGCCTGCAGCCATCGCCAACACGTTTAACGGGGAACGGGTTACGTGTTCCTAGCGAATCAGCTTCCTTTCTTTTTTGTCGTCTTTGCTTTTTACACTACTAGACACTGTCTTCTGAATTCACTACAGATTAACAGGCATTCAGTTATAAAACAGGCTAGGACGAGAGCTGCAGGCCCAAACAATAACTAAGGAGAGTAAGAATAAACATTCATGTTTCATTTAACACAAAAATAGCACTTATCAAATGACAAAGGCTACTTTTGATAGACGCATTTTTAACTGAGGTTGTAGGACCACCGTATCTCTGGTCTGCAATAACACAAGGGCCGTTTCCGCCTTATTTGATTAATGCAATAGGTACGTCTTAGGCATGGGTGCAAGTATGCGCTGAAACCACGAGAACGAGAAAAAATTTGCAAGATTTGTTTTCGTAAAGAACCATTAAGCTACAAAAAATTTTTAACTGTTGAGTGATTTCAGTTAATTGATTGTTCTGCGATCCACTTACCTCGCTACTACTCGCTTCGAGGTTCCTTCGGTCATTGACAGGAGTAACCGTATTTTGTTTTTCTCCAACGAACAAATTTCTCAAGACTAAATTCTGTTTTTCGATCTTCTCTATGCCATCTTCCATTTCGGTGCCAGTATAGTCTCTGAGAGAGAATATGGTTGGCAAAATTCTGCTTTTC
The DNA here is from genome assembly GCF_023864275.1 of Schistocerca cancellata. NCBI lineage: Eukaryota > Metazoa > Arthropoda > Insecta > Orthoptera > Acrididae > Schistocerca > Schistocerca cancellata. Next base: position 267,701,317 of record NC_064629.1, read on the forward strand.
AATTTTTGAATGTTTCCAGCATCGATCATCTTACGCTGTTTGTGGCTTCATTCAGCAATTGCTTCTCAATTAAGCTCACACTTTATTTAATCTGTGATGAAGCTGTCTTAGCTCTGGTAGAAATATTCTAGCACTGCTATTGAACCACGGCTGCTCTCTCCTATGTCTCAAAGCCTTGATCGGCACAATATGTTCATGAAGTTGAGCAGTGATCGGGATGCTGAATGAGCAGTGAATGTCAGGATTCTAGGATTGATTTGTGGACTATTACGGCAGGTTATTTATCATTGACGTGGTGGAGAGATTCCTCTAACCCAAAAATCCCCATATGCAAAAGGGACGTAGTCACTTGTCCGAGTAACTGTTTCCTTAGTGCAGTGCATGCCCGATCTTTCTAGGGGTCCCTAAACTTCTTCCTCTCGATAGCAGTGGTCGAGAATCCGTATCCGAATTAGTCCCAGAATTCTTTGAGCCTCTAGCTACAATCTACAACCCGGCTCCAAACCCGACGAATGCGGGTAATTAGCAGTTAACGCTGTAAACAATGAGCTGTTCTTTGAATCCGCACACGCTGCTAGCGGACTTCACGTATTCAACCAAACCTCTAAACAAAGTGACGACAATTTCAGAAGCCAGGAGGCAAACATCATTCCTGCCGCAATGAGCTACGATTTGCAGGCGGTTGAACTCAGTGCATTCAGCAGTCGGACGAAACTACTCTTCACATACCGAGTGAAAATTGGTATTTTTTCCCGACTTGTCTGCTATTTTGTAGGGCGGCCAATTTAACAACTAACGTAGGATCTCCCAATTAGCAACGCCGTACCTACCCTCTGCACTTGTCTGGAGTTCGCAATGGAGTCAGCGACTAAGCAACAGACGAGGCATCAACTGCTGGCTCAGATGTACACCCTAAGGAAAAAAAAAAAAAACAAAAAAACAGGCGTACCACGAAGGAATTGTCAGAATGGGACGGAAATCAATACATGTGATATACATGTATAGGCAAGTAATTGATTACAATTTTAGAATAATCGCATGACTTATTCAACAGAGAGAGCTTCATAAACTGAACAAATCAATAACGCGTTGGTCCACCTCCGGCCCTTATGCAAGCAGTTTTTCGGTTCGGCATTGATTGATAGAGTTGTTGGATGTCCGCTAGAGGGATATCGTGTCTATTTCTGTCCGAGCTCGTATGAAGGTTCTGCCCATAGTGCTCCCAAAGTTCTCAACTGGAGTTAGATCCAGCGACTTTGCTAACCCAGGTAGGGCTTGGCAAGGACGAAGATAAGCAGTAGAAATTCTTGCGTGTGCAGCCGGGTATTATTTTGCTGAAATGTAAAACCACGATCACTTGTTGTGAAGTGCAACAAAACGGGGCATAGACTATCGTCGAAGTACCGATGTGCTGTAAGGCTAGCGTGGATGACAGCCAAAGGGGTACTACTATGAAATGGTCTGGGGTAGACCATCACTCCTGGCTGTCGGGCAGTATGGTGGGCGGCAGGCAGGTTGGTATCCTACCGCTGTCTGTGGCATCTCCAGACACATCTTTGCTGGTCATTGGGATTCAGTAGGAAGCGGAAATCATCACTGAAGACAGTTCTACTGCAATCAACTAGATTCCATGCCAAATGTGCCCGTCACTACTGTAAAAGTAGTTGTTGATGTAGAGGTGTCAATGGTAGGCGGCGCAAGGGACGCCGTGAGCTCAGCGTCTTTCTGTGAGCTGCCTATTAATGGTCCTTGTGGTCAATGAAGCGCCAGTTGCACGTCGGATCGATGACAATTATGAATCGGTGGCTTTGGGTGCCTCTCTGACGATTGATCGGTCGTCACGTCATTTTCTCTCTCAAGATGACCGCTTTCTTCTTGACTCTGTGTTCGGGCATGGTTCACACATTCCTACCAACATCGTCGAATAGCGGCATCGCTCCTATTCAAATGTTGAGCGATTCTCCGATTACTCCAACCGGCTTACACGTCCTCTTAAATGCCGACATCTGCATATATTGTTCACGCACCCGTCTGCGAGGCCCTGCTACTGTGCAACTCAATACACGGAATGAAATTTACGAAGACTTTTTGCTCTGGTATCAACATGTCCCTAGTTTGCTCTCCTTGTCAGTTGCGCAGTGAAACTGTGGTGCAGTGCCGCACATTTCAAAGTTTAGAATTCTGAATATTTGTCGATACCTGTATGAATATAAATTTGTGACAAACTTGCACAACTCCTTCGTGCTGCATCGTTTTTTCTATGTTGGAGTGTATTATCAACACTGGGCAGCAACTCGTTCCCGTTGCTGAAACGTAAAGGAGTAGCCGTGCTGCCATATCCCACATTTGCTTTCCACCCAGAGGAATGAGTTATCTCTGTTCCCCACCACTCACCTTCGAATGAGGACAGAGTGGTCAGACGTTACCCCCGGAAAGAAAAAAGTATCCACTGGATTGCAGCCGTACCAGAGGTGCCACCCCATTTATCACACATGCCTCATTGTCGGTGAAACCGGGGGTCTGAAGCCTGTGAACTATATCCAACGCAACCTGTAGCATATACCAACAGTGGCAAGTTCACGTGGTGTTCGCACATTACAAGCGCAGCCCAGGCCGTTGTAATAGGGGATGACTTCAGCTTGCCAGGTATAGAGTGGGAGAGTCATATTATCAAAACATGTGTCACAGACAGGGATTCGTGAGGCATTATCCTGAATGCCTTGTCCGAAAATTACTTCAAGCAGGTAATTAGTAAACAAACTCGAGAAGAAAACGTTATAATCTTCCTAGGTACCCACAAACCTGAACTTACTGAATCATTAAACTTGGAGGAAGGTATCAGTGATCATAACGGTGTCATAGCAACTATGACTATGGGTATTGCTAGGGATGTTAAGAAAGTTAGGAAAATGCTTTTGCTTAGCAAGAATGACAGGATGCAAACTGAGTAGTCAATAACAAATATTCATTGCTGAGGACAAAGATGTTGAGCACAAATAGGAAAAATTCAAAGGCGTCGTTCAATATGACTTAGACAAATACGCTCCGAGCAAGGTCTTTAGGGATGGGAAAGGCCGACCGTCTCGCACATTCAAGAGAAGTCAGAACCCATCTGAGAAACCAATTGATGAACGAGACGAAAATGAGCGTAAGGAGATCAATGACAGAAGTGTTCAATGACTCTGAAAGTAAAATTTTGTCAACCGATATGACTGAACACCCTAAGATGTTTTGGCCCTAAGTAAACACAGAAGCGGGCCAAAATCATCTATTCATTCTCTCAGAGACCATACTGGCTCCGAAACGGAAGATAATAGAAAGAAGGCGAAATACTGAATTCGGTCTTTTGAAACTGTTTCACCACCGAAAGTCGTAATACGGTCCCTGCTTCCAATCATCGTACGAATGTCGAAATGGCAGATATTGACATAACCGATGGCGGAATAGAAAAGCAACTACTGTCGCTTAGTAGTGGGTAGGTATCAGGACCGTAAGATTCTACAAAGATTATGGGAAAGAACTTGCTCCCCTTCGAGCAGCAGTTTATCGTAGTTCGTTGGACCAAAGAAGGATAACTAGCGACCGGAAAAAAGTGTGAGTTATTCCCGGTTTCAAGAAGGGTCATAGGTCATATAAACATAATTATACGCCTATATCGTCGATGTCAGTCTGTTATAGAACTATGGAACATGTTTTGTGCTCAAGAATTATGACGTGTTTGGAGAACGAAACTCTCTATAAAAATCAACGTGAATTCCACAAATAGAGGTATCACGAAACTCAGTTCTCTGTGTTCTTCCATGAGATCCAAGGCGCTGTAGACAACGGCGCTCAGGTTGATGCCGTGTTCCTTGACTTCAGCAAGGCATTTGACACCGTCTCGCACTGCCGTCTAGGGAAAAACATACGAGTTTACCTTGTATCAGACCAGATTTGGACTGGATTCAAGACTTCCTTGCCGACAGAGCTCAGTACATCACTCTTAATGAAACGAAATCGACAGATGCAAACGTAATTTCCGTAGTACCCCAAGGAAGTAAGCTAGGATCATTACTGTTTACAGTATATATAAATAACCTTGTAGAAAGGGTCGGAAGCTCTTCGCAGATGATACAGTACGAACAGCTGCTAGCATGAGTTTCTTAGAAGTAGATACCTTAGGGGTTGCGAAGCAACTCAAATCGCTTGATTCGGGCAAGTCTTCAGGTCCAGATTGTATACCGACTAGGTTCCCCTCAGATTAAGCTGATACAATAGCTCCCTACTTAGCAATCATATACAACCGCTCGCTCACTGATAGATATGTACCTACAGATTGGAAAATTGCGCAGGTCGCACCAGTGTTTAAGAAGGGTAGTAGGAGTAATCCATCGAACTACAGACCTATATCATTGACGTCGGTTTGCAGTAGGGTTTTGGAGCATTTACTGTATTCAAACATTATGAAACACCTCGAAGGGAACGATCTATTGATACGTAATCAGCATGGTTTCAGAAAACATCGTTCTTGTGCAACGCAGCTAGCTCTTTATTCGCACGAAGTAATGGCCGCTATCAAGTTGATTCCATATTTCTAGATTTCCGGAAAGCTTTTGACACCGTTCCTCACAAGCGACTTGTAATCAAGCTGCGGGCCTACGGGGTATCGTCTCAGTTGTGCGACTGGATTCGTGATTTCCTGTCAGGAAGGTCGCAGTTCGTAGTAATAGACGGCAAGTCATCGAGTAAAAGTGAAGTGATATCAAGTGTTCCCCAGGGAAGCGTCCTGGGACCTCTGCTGCTCCTGATCTATATAAATGACCTGGGTGACAATCTGAGCAGTTCTCTTAGGTTGTTCGCAGATGATGCTGTAATTTACCGTCTAGTAAGGTCATCCGAAGACCAGTATCAGTTGCAAAGCGATTTAGTAAAGATTGCTGTATGGTGTGGCAGGTGGCAGTTGACGCTAAATAACGAAAAGTGTGAGATGATCCACATGAGTTGCAAAAGAAATCCGTTGGAATTCGATTACTCGATAAATAGTACAATTCTCTAGGCTGTCAATTCAACTAAGTACCTGGGTGTTAAAATTACGAACAATTTCAGTTGGAAAGACCACATAGATAATATTGTGGGGAAGGCGAGCCAAAGGTTGCGTTTCATTGGCAGGACACTTAGAAGATGCAACAAGTCCACTAAAGAGACAGCTTACACTACACTCGTTCGTCTTCTGTTAGAATACTGCTGCGCGGTGTGGGATCCTTACCAGGTGGGATTGACGGAGGACATCGAAAGGGTGCAAAAAAGGGCAGCTCGTTTTGTATTATCACGTAAAAGGGGAGAGAGTGTGGCAGATATGATACGCGAGTTTGTATGGAAATCATTAAAGCAAATACTTTTTTCGTCGCGGCGAGATCTATTTACGAAATTTCAGTCACCAACTATCTCTTCGGAATGCGAAAATATTTTGTTGAGCCCAACCTACATATGTAGGAATGATCATCAAAATAAAATAAGAGAAATCAGAGCTCGAACTGAAAGGTTTAGGTGTTCGTTTCTCCCGCGCGCTGTTCGGGAGTGGAATGGTTGGGAGATAGTATGATTGTGGTTCGATGAACCCTCTGCCAAGCACTTAAATGTGAATTGCAGAGTAATCATGTAGATGTAGATGTAGATGTAGATGTATCTGTAGGAAAGCGAGAAGGCAGTATCGATTTGCAAAATGACCTGTAGAGGATTGATCAATGGTGCAGTCTCTGGCAGTTTACCCTCAATGTAAATAAATGTTACGTATTGTACATACATAGGAAGAGAACTCCATTACTATACAACTACACTATTGATGACAAATTGGTGGAAACAGTAGAGACCGTAAAAGATCAAGGAGTAACTGTAGAGAGCGACCAAAAGTGGAATGGTCACAGAAAACAAATAGTAGGAAAAGCAGACGCCAGACTGAGATTCGTTGGAAGAGTCTTAGGAAATGTAACTCACCCTCGAACGAAGTGGCTTACAAGGCGCTGGTTCGACCTATTCTTGAGTATTTTTCATCAATCTCGCACCCTTACCAGGTAGGACTGATAGAAGAGAGAGAGAATGTTCAACGAAGGGCGGCGCATTTCATCAAGTGATCGTTTATCGGGAACTAGAGCATTACAGAGACGCTCAAGAAACTCCATTGGCAGACGCTACAAGAGATACATTGGGGGTCACGGAGAGGTTTACTGTTGAAATTTCGAGCGAGCATTTTTTGAGACGAGTCGGACAACATATTACATCCCCCTCACACATCTCGCTAAATGACTTCGATGGAAAAAATTCGAGAAATTAGAACTAATACAGAGGCTTACCGACAATCATTCTCACCACGTGCCATTCACATGTGGAATAGGGAAGGGAGAATCTGTTATTGGTTCCATAAGTACCCTCCCCCACATACCGGTGGATGGATCGCGGATTACTGATGTACATGTAGATGAAGAGGTGGGCATCGTCGGTTGGCTTCAGCTGGGCCCTGTTGGTCGTGGCAAAGTCTTGGTTGAACAGCGGCCGTCTGCAACTGCCGATCGTCAAGACGGCTGACTGCATTGCAGTCATGTAGGCCTTAGAAAGAAAACGGCCTAGAAGTTCTGTTTATCTGTACATGCACATGGTACGGCTACATTTGGTTTCGGTGTCGCATTGTGACACGTTTATCAGTTTGAACTCTGTACTTGGTCATTGACTTTTTATTTAAAAAAGGAGAGAGGGCTTCGCTGTTACCCACACTCGGTCTGTGGATGCACGAGTCGATTTGGAATATACATTTAAATATGGTGCGGTTTACCATGTTTTTTTAGCTGGAGATACCGGTATAGTATTATGTGGAGAGGAACTGCTCTGAAAAAGAAAAAAAAAAACAATGAATTATACTAATTGTACCACTGAACGAGATCTCACATATGTGACTGAATGTCTGTACAAATTTTGCAGCGAGTTCGTTTGCTTCAGGATGAAATGACGCAGTTTTGAAATTTGAAATGCCATTTTCTCACGGAAAAGTTTGAACTCCTGTGATGAAAATTGAGTGCATGGCATGTCTCAACTCCTGACTCGAGAAAATCCTTGACAGGCTTGGATACTTTTCGCAGAGGTTATCAGTGGCATTCGTATCACAAACGGTAATTCTGAAAACGCATAAATAACAATCCACCAGCAGCTTCCTAAAAATGATCCAGCGCTGTCGACGAACTGAATTTGGTGTCAATGGATCTTTTGACATAAGCTCTGCAATCAAATTTGAATTCAATGGGAAGTTTTCCACATTGTCTTGATTGATTAAATATAAATCAAAACCGACATCAGCAGAAGAGTCATGAATTCTGTCCTGCCCTATCGCAGTAGTGGTAGCAAATCAACATTGTCTTTTTGAACTGTCAATCTGATAACTGATTCATTGTTATTGTTAGTTAAAAGATATGTTCAACGTTGCAAGCTTTCAGCTATTCTGGAAGGAATAGTATTGTTTGGTCTAAATGTAGGCACCAGTGCCTTGTAATTCATTAGTAAAAGGAATATACGGCCGTAAATGTTTTCATAAACCTTTTCAACAGTAAAGATGATAGCAAGAGATCCCTTTTCTGTATAACTGTCATTCCACTGAGCAACTGTCAGTGTTTTGGGCAGGAACGCGATCGACCATGTTGTCTATCTGACAAGACTGGGCCGATCTCATATTCAGAAGCATCTGCTACAATAGTTAACACTTTACTTGTATCGTATGTAGTGAGCCATATTAGCTAATTATCTTTATTTGAAGTTTTAAAATGCACGTTGGCATTCATTGTTCCATATTAATTTTGTTCCTTTTGGTAACAATTTGTAAAGTGGTTCACTTACATATGCTACATGTGAAAAGAACCTTCTGTAGTAACTGATTTTTCCTAGTACAGCAGGTAATTGCTTGAGATCTTTGAGAGACGGATGATTTTTAAGTTACTTTTATGTGTTGCAGTATAGACTAGTTGCCGTGTTGTGTCAGAATGTGTCATAAGAACCGTTCTTCTTATTACAACAATGTGCTCTTTTCTTTGTTAAAATTTAAATTGAGAACTTGTACAATCTTAAAAACTCATTCCAGATTCAAATAATTCTGCAGGAGATTTTCATGAGACAAGTATGTCATCCAGGTAGCTCACAGAGGTAGTAAGTTTTCTGGTTAATTGCTCTAAGTATTGGTGAAATAAACTCGATGCACTGGGAATCCCAAATGGCAGTCTCTTGTATTGCTTAAGTGCAAATGGAGCATTTATGGCCATTCAGAGGTGTCTGTAAGTAGGCCCCATCCAAATCAAGTATTGCAAAATAGACCCCACAGGCTAATTTAAACATTAAATCTTCCAGTTTTCGGTCTCTGGAGGAATCTTTTACTGATGGCGTACTGCTGTCTTTTGAAATCTTGCAGATTCATGATGTAGCATTCGGTTTTTGTACTAGAGTCACTGGTGTGGCCCATTGGTTACAGGTAATGTATTCTCAAAGACGTCCTGTTCTAGGCCACCAAGTCCCCATTTCACTTTGTCCTTTAAAGCAAACTGAAAATTTCGTGGTTTGCAGAATTTTGACACAGTGTTCGGCTTCAGCATGAAGTGTACTTTGTAGTCTTTGATGTCACCTGAAAGCAATGCATCAATTTTTGTAGCTGTTCATTAGAACCATGAGTGGGAATCTGATTTACTGCTTTATGAATTGTGAAGCGTAATGTACTGAGGCCCAGTAAATCTGTTGCTTTGTGTGCACTGACTACAATAAATCTAGCCTGATAGGTAATTGCTTCTATGCGACATCCGTCATGAACTGCCAGTTGACCGGTATTTGTTGGCTGCAGTAGCTAAATAGAAATTCTGAAATGCAGTATGTCTGTAAATTAATTAAAGAAACTGAAGAGCCTCCGTCAGTTTGAAACTACACTGTCTCAGTTAATTTACCTTGTGATTTACTGAAAAGATAGCATTGACTTTACCGTATATCCTGTATGTGCAGCTAATCTCAGGAGCTGCTGTGAGGATTTTGAAATGGCTTCCACTAATAAATGCACTGATTCACGAGAAGAGTTTTTGTATGCAATTAGTAAATATTTTGTACAAATTGTTTGAATTATGAAAATTAAATTAAACTTGTAAAAGCGATGCCACTGCCACCTAGCGACCAGCCGCCGTAACTAGGAGTGACCTGAGAAGGCAGCAATGAGAACCTACTTCGTTTGTTGTTTGGTGGTCCAGGGGTAGAGCATGTGGGCAGCAACTAAGTCACCTTTTTCACTCTCCCTTTTAACCTAGCGTTCGCCTCTCAATGTTGTCGAAATTCAACAGAAACTAAATGTAGGTCGGATAAATGTGCAGGGACATGGAAGTTGCACAAGTGGACATCCACTTGATGTAATCGTTTCAGAACAACTGTAGAGCGAATAAACACACAAATTCAAAACCTGTGGTTTTCAGTTCATTACAAAAAATTAAAACGTTTTCAGAAAATCTGCTTCAGCATCAGATACTGCTTTGCTTGGTTTAAACAAAGAAAGTTTTGCAGCAGCACAGCGCATGGCTCAACATTCAGCATTTTGCTTTCCGTGAGTCAAACATAAATGTGCACATGATTCTTTGCGTGATGGTGCCAGAGATACTTTTTGTTTTGAGACTTTCAAATTATATAGAAGACTGGTAATCGAGGTTTAAGCCTTTTAAAGGACATAGAAACATAAGTTCGATCTTCTTGAATGGGATCCAGAAATCTCTTGCGGGTGAATTCACAAGATTTCGAAATATTTCTACAGATTTATGAGAGACGCATTTAGAAGTATGACGACAGTTTCAGGCTGATAGTTTCTGTTTCACTCAGATTAGCAATCGCAATTAGCATTCTTATTTCACTGCACAGTCCTCGAACAATGGGTAGTGAGACACTCAGCTTTGCAGTATCTTAATAAATATGACCAATAACGAAGAGATAACCATCTCATCATCAAACTATAATGCGAGACTTACTATTTGACATTTTCAAAATTTGTAACCTATAATATCACAGCTGCACAGCGAAAAAACATGCGAATCCAAAACATGGGGTCGTTTATTTTTTATACTGTTAAGTACGAAAAACTATTGTAGCGACCTCAGAATTTTGCTTCAGTTACGTACAGTAGGTTTCTTCAAAAGCGCAGCAGATTACTAGCCTGTCGACTTTCTGAGTTCCTTGAATCAAAATAAGTTGTTGACACGATTCTTTGCCTGGCAAGGCAAGTCTGCCGTAGAGAATCCACTACGAAGAACTGCGGCAAGTGCCGGCCGGAGTGGCCGTGCTGTTCTAGGCGCTACAGTATGGAACCGAGCGACCGCTACGGTCGCAGGTTCGAATCCTGCCTCGGGCATGGATGTGTGTGATGTCCTTAGGTTAGTTAAGTTTAATTAGTTCTAAGCTCTAGGCGACTGATGACCTCAGAAGTAAAGTCGTATAGTGCTCAGAGCCATTTGAACCAACTGCGGCAATGAGTCTCAACAATACATCACAGCGCAGGCAGATGGTCACAAGAGGAGTGCTGTAACACGAATTAAACGTGTACATCATATGTGGTTTTTTTTTTTAATTCTTTCCTTTATTTGTGTCACTTCACGCAATCTCCGCCACATGCTAAATAACTCACACACACATACAACCACGATTTGTTTACAGTATTTACATTGATTTAAACATATTACTTAATAAGGGCGTGATCCCGTTATTGCCACGAGATGTCACCCAAAACGTTAATTCAATACGGAACACGTAACATTCATGCCTCCAGAAAACTTTCGTGGTGTGCACTGCTAACATCGTATAAGTTATACCGGATGGTTGTAAATAAAGTGCAATCTGCTGCCGGCCGGAGTGGCCGTGCAGTTCTAGGCGCTACAGTCTGGAACCCAGGGACCGCCACGGTCGCAGGTTCGAATCCTGCCTCGGGCATGGATGTGTGTGATGTCCTTCGGTTAGTTAGGTTTAATTAGTTCTAAGCTCTAGGCGACTGATGACCTCAGACGTTAAGTCGCATAGTGCTCAGAGCCATTTGCAATCTACTTACAGAGGTCCACTGTGGGCTGTAATTATCGTATGGCAGCGGAACTTCTTAGACATTCGAAGGCGTTAATGCGGAACCGATTTACGCTGGGAAAAATTAGTTCCAGTTTTGGCCACCAGGTTAAAATGCAAGAAAGACGGATATAAATGTTTCAATATGTAATGGATTAGGAAAGCGACGTGTGCGGGAAATGTCAAACAACTGAGAAAAGCATAATATTGACTTTTTTATTAACCGCCACCTACACAATTTGTTCAGTACGAGCAACGCAGAGATGGCGAGATACTGATGCGTAAAACGATGTGACTAATAGTTGCTCGCAGCAATTCCAGTGGGATCTTTTTGGTGATTTGAGTGTATATTGTCATAATTAAAGAACCTTTAAAAGGAGCACTTTGGGATGCTCTTGTGTGACTCGCAGCTCGATTGCGTAGCCCAACGTGGAGCTATACTGCTGAGTGCGGTTGCGAGGGTTGCCTATGCGATTGCAACATGTTCCTGCATACCAGCCTGCAGATCAGGTAGAGACCGGACGTGTCTCTGGTAAACCCGTTCTTTTACATATCCTCAGGACCAAGAGTCACATGGATTCAGATCAAGTGATGTTGCAGGTCATGCATCTGGAAAACCTCTGGAGATAACACGTTCGTGCAAGGTTGCATTATGCAGATCTTTCACAGGGAGAGCGACATGAGGTGTTGCCACATCTTGCATGAAAACAGTGCTTTCCACACAGTTAGCAGGAAAGGGCCAATCGCAGTGCCTATTTTCTACTCTCTAGGATGTTTGGCCATAACGTGTGCATATGAAAAGAATGATGTGGAGTTGTGGATAGCTCACGCAAACGACAAACTGGGCAGTGGCCCTGGTAGGGTGCAGCAGGCGAGTTTGGGCCACCTGGGACAGAGGTGATGAAGAGGAATATATCGGCAGTTTTTAGTCTGGGAACAGTCACTTTTCCTTTATTTGTGAAAGATTCAGAAAGTGTTCGGAGGTGCGTCCCCTTTGACATGCAAGGGGAATGGCTTATTTTATCGCTTGTTTTCGAGGTGGGTGATGATTTGTAGCGAGTGTACATGGGCTATTTAGGAGGAAGTCGCCTAACGGAGCTTGGAGCAACTAGCTAGCTGGAGAAGTATTTTAACGAACGAAGCGGACTTGGCCAGGGCTATTAGAAGAGAAAAAAACATCGTTTTGCTGCAATACAACATTCAAACTGTGGATATCTTATTTATGTCCTTAGCCTATTTAACTTTGGAGCGTGATCCTGTGTGGATTAAAGAGGAGATAGTAGAAAGTGGTCGTATTTGGGAGCGTTGGTCGTATTTGGCGGCGTTTTGAGAGAAGTCAGATGACTACACGATATTCAGTAGTGGCACAGAAGAAGTGACTGTTCTAATTGTGTCTCTCGGGTCAAAGTAGGGCCGGCGACAGTGATTTATCTGGATATCATATGTATATCATGGCCTAGAAAGTATCCACAGCCGTCAACAAAGGTTATGGTGGGAGTCTACGGAGCAATACGTAGCTCGATTTGTCTCGCGCTCTGCACAGACGCTGCAGCAACTCCGAGAAGACGGACGAGGAAGTACCTCACATATATTCGAATAAACATTCAGACGGACATAGGCTATGTATTTTTGAAACGACTTTGTATAGGTTTTCTGATAAAACCGACTGCGAGAAAGAAAACGCTGGGCTGTGCTGAGAAAATGTGCACTTTCTATTCCTTCCGCGCAGGCAGTTTCATCTACGATAGGAGGGAATGTAAACCATTGGAGAAGTTTTTTCTTTAGAATTCTTTATCATTACATATATTTTCAAACAAAAATTGTATGCATAACACTATGCTGTTTTTCTTGCTTTCTGTCGGTTTTGCAGAAAATAGGTTCAAAATGGATCAAATGGCTCTGAGTACTATAGGACTCATCAGTCTGAGGTCATCAGTCCCCTAGAACATAGAACTACTTAAACCCAACTAACCTAAGGACATCACTCACATCCATGCCCGAGGCAAGATTCGAACCTGCGACCGTAGTGATTCCAGGCTGACAGAAACAAGGAAAGTTGTTTTTATGGACTACTGGCTGTTGATATTAGAATCTGAATCGTCAGGAGCTGTGTAGTCCTACCCATTCACAAACTGGAACTATGGAAAATACTGCCAGGTCCACATCTGAAATGAATGCAGAAAAGGAGAAGGCTTCAACTGGTGAAGAAGCATATATCACATAGCAACCACTGTCCACGTCCCTTAGCGTAAGGCGCCAGGCGTCGTTGAACACCGTCGCGCGCCTCCAAGAGAATAGGCACACAATATGCCATCCGTGTCGTCATGGTACCGGGTCTTTAGGGCAACTATTTCAATGTATTTGTGGTATGAAGGTAAAATAGACGTCGGGTTGAAGTTTTATGATCTTTATTTGCAAACGCTGTAGTTGACATAGTTGAGGATATTCCAAACGGAACAACAATACGAATGATCTGCCTCTTGCTTTGGGCTGTGCAAATGCCTGTTTGATAGCCGTTGCACAGAGGACAGCACTTGTGCACTTTGTGACGTCTTGTTCGCCCTGCGTCACTTTGTCACCCAATGGGGACACTCTTGTGTTTGTTCCTATGTGGAGCCGACAGGAAATGGAGCTCTATTCTTCGGAGGAAAGGGCAAACATGTATTGTGCTCACGGGGTAGTGGATGGAAATGCTCACGTTGCCCGACGTTTGAACGTTGGACGGTTTCAGAATCGTCGAGTGCCAGATCCACGTACATTTACTGCCATCCACAGGCCCCTAAGAGAGACAGATTCTCTTGGGGCATGGACGCGAGGGGAAGCCGCGCGGTCCGAGGCGCCTTGTCACTGTCCGTGCGGCTCTCCTCATCGAACGTTCGAGTCCTCCCTCGGGGATGAGTGTGTGTGTTGTCCATAGCGTAAGTTAGATTAAGTAGTGTGTTGGCTTAGGGACCGATGACCTCAGCAGTTGGATCCCATAAGACATTACCACAAAGTTCCAAATTTTCACTTGGGGCATGTTCTCGTAATGCCACATGTGCATTTATGGCCTACTTTGAAGCCTGGTGTATTGATTTTGTGCTACAGATGCGAAGGCCTGACGGACGTAATCGTCAACGCACTGTGCGTCAACAGGGCTTGAAGAGGAGGCGTTATCACTACTAGAAAACACATCCTCAACACACTCACGGTATGTTGCAAGGGAAATGGATGTAAGCCATTACGAAATTTGGTGTGTAAGGTATGAAGATGATTTGCACACCTACAGTCTTCAGAACGTTCACACACTTGACTCGGGCGATTCTCCAAGTCGAATTGAATTCTGCAAGTGGGTTTCTGCAAATGTGTCTAATTCAACCAAACTTTCCGAACCGTATACGTTTTACGAATGAGGCATCCTTTAGAGGAGAGAGTATTTTCAACAGCGTCGATCAACAGGTATGGACACGGAAAAATCCGCACGCCACCTTTGTCAGTAGTCACCAAGATCGCTTCCATGTCAACGTTTGGGCAGGCTCGGTAGGCGATAATCTGGTCAGTCCATACATTTTCCCCCGACGACTGAAAGCAAACATATACTTCATCTTTTTACGAGAAACTCTTATCAGCGTTGTAGGATCATGTTCCACTCAACGCGTGACACCGAATGTGGTACCAACACGATGGCATACCTGGGCGCTTCGCACATGCAGTGAGAATGCATTTGGATGAAAACTTTTAGTGAGAACTTCATAGGGCGTGCTGGGCTGGTGGCATGAACTGCTCGTTCCCCTGACTTACTGCCCTTTGATATTTTCTTCTGGGTCACCTGAAATCTGTTATCTATGAAACACACACTGTGGTGGATGAAAAACTGATAGCGTGCGTTATGGCAGCCCCAGATACAATTTCATCTTTGTCAGGAGTGTTTGAAAGAGTGCGACAGTCACTGAAGCGTCGTTGCACGACGTGCATTCAAACTGGAGGGCATGATTTCAAGCACTTTTTGTGACTGTTTTCAAATAATGGTTGATGCCACGAATACATTGCAAACTTTGCCCTGCAGACCTGCTACCATGACGGCTGTGTTGGCATGTTGTGTGTTTACCCTCCTGGCGGCGTGGTATGCCGTTGAACTACTCTTATCATCGAATGCTAAGGAATGCGGACATGGATTGCTATGTGAAATATGTTTCTTATGACACACTCCACTAGCCCTTTCAAATGGTTCTAATGGCTCTGAGCATTATGGGACTTAACTTCTGAGAGCATCAGTCCCCTAGAACATAGAACTACTTAAACCTAACTAACCTAAGGACATCACACACATCCATGACCGAGACAGGATTCGAACCTGCGACCGTAGCGGTCGCGCGGTTCCAGACTGTAGCACCTAGAACCGCTAGGCCACCCCGGACGGCTAGCCCTTTCATTTTCTACATTTACTTCAGATAAACTCTGTATATACAGGGTGGTCCATTGATCGTGATCGGGCAAAATATCTCACGAAATAGGCGTCAGACGAAAAAACTACAAGGAACGAAACTTGTCTAGCTTGAAGGGGGAAGCCAGATGGCGCTATGGCTGGCCCGCTAGATGGCGCTGCCATAGGTCAAACGGATATCAACTGCTTTCTTTAAAATAGGAACCCCTATTTTTTATTACATATTCCTATAGTACGTAAAGAAATATGAATGTTTTAGTTGGACCACTTTTTTCGCTTTGTGACAGATGGCGCTGTAATAGTTACAAACATATGGCTCACAATTTTAGACGAACAGTTGGTAACAGGTAGGTTTTTTAAATTAAAATACAGAACGTAGGTACGTTTGAACATTTTATTTCGGTTGTTCCAAAGTGATTCATGTACCTTTGTGAACTTATCATTTCTGAGAACGCATACTGTTACAGCGTGAATACCTGTTAATACCACATTTATGCAATAAATGCTCAAAATGATGTCCGTCAACCTCAATGCATTTGGAATACGTGTAACGACATTCCTCTCAACAGCGAGGGGTTCGCCTTCCGTAATGTTCGCACATGCATTGACAATGCGCTGACGCATGTTGTCAGGCGTTGTCCATGGATCACGATAGCAAATATCCTTCAACATTCCCCACAGAAAGAAATCCGGGAACGGCAGATCCGGTGAACGTGCGGGCCATGGTATGGTGCTTCGACGACCAATCCACCTGTCATGAAATATGCTATTCAATACAGCTTCAACCGCACGCGAGCTATGTGCCGGACATCCATCATGTTGGAAGAACATCGCCATTCTGTCATGCAGTGAAACATCTTGTAGTAACATCGGTAGAACATTACGTAGGAAATCTGCATTCATTGCACCATTTAGATTGCCATGGATAAAATGGGGGTCAATTATCCTTCCTCCCATAATGCAGCACCATACATTAACCCACCAAGGTCACAGATGTTCCATTTGTCACAGCCATCGTGGATTTTCCGTTGCCCAATAGTGAATATTATGCCGGTTTACATTACCGCTATTGGTGAATGACGCTTCGTCCCTAAATAGAACGTGTGCAAAAAATCTGTCATCGTCCCGTAATTTCTCTTGTGCCCGGTGGCAGAATTGTACACGATGTTCAAAGTCGTCGCCATGCACTTCCTGGTGCATAGAAATATGGTACGGGTGCAATCGATGTTGATGTAGCATTCTCAACACCGACGTTTTTGAGATACCCGATTCTCGAGCAATTTGTCTGCTACTGATGTGCGGATTAGCTGCGACAGCAGCTAAAACACCTACTTGGGCACCATCATTTGTTGCAGGTCGTGATTGACGTTTCACATGTGGCTGAACACTTCCTGTTTCCTTAAATAACGTAACTATCCGGCGAACGGTGCGGACACTTGGATGATGTCGTCCAGGACACCGAGCGGCGTACATAGCACACGCCCGTTGGGCATTTTGATCACAGTAGCCATACATCAACACGATATCGATCTTTTCCGCAATTGGTAAACGGTCCATTTTAACAGGGGTAATGTGTCACGAAGCAAATACCGTCCGCACTGGCGGAATGTTACATGATACCACGTACTTATACGTTTGTGACTATTACAGCGCCATCTATCACAAAGCGAAAAAAGTGGTCCAACTAAAACATTCATATTTCTTTACGTACTACACGAATATGTAATAAAAATGGGGGTCCTATTTAAAAAGAACGCAGTTGATGTCCGTTTGACCTATGGCGGCGCCATCTAGCGGGTCAACCATAACGCCATCTGGTTTCCCCCTTCAAGCTAGACGAGTTTCGTTCTTTGTAGTTTTTTCGTTTGATGCTTATTTCGTGAGATATTTGGACCGGTCACTATCAATGGACCACCATGTATACACATATACCATGGTTCTAAACTCTCTGACGAAAACTATCTGGACAGCCCAATGTAACGCTCTATTGAATGCTAGGTATTACGAGCACTGGACCCACCAGTATAAAAGAAATTTTTTTAAGAACAAGTCGCCATTTGACTGTTATTACAGTATTTTTCTTATGTACTATCTATATTTCGGCTTTTATGCCATTATCGAGTGCAATGCTAAAAGTTCTTAGGTCACTAACACGTCATATCTGGTAGAGTACGCCCAAAGTCGAAAACTGTTTAATATAAAAGGAGGTGGGAACTATTGTGCTGTAAGCAAAGAAGCGGTAACAGCTGAACATATCATTCCGGAGAGCTCGGTGTCTGTGGACGTGGAGTAGTCACTGAATGTCATTTGACTAAGAAATCCATCAGCGACAGTTCAACACCTCCAGAGCTGCCCAAGTCGCTGCTAGTGATATGATTGTGAAGTGGAAATGCGAAAGGAAAACCACAGCTAAACCAAGACCAGGTAGATCTCATGAACTGATGGACAGGGACAGTTGAGCATTGCGGAAGGTGGTTGTAAAACACATGAAATCAGCAGAAGGAATCACTCGTGAGATCCAAAGTGCTAACAACAGTACAGTTATCACAGTAAGTATGAGTAAGGAGTTAAAAAGAATGGGGCAAAATGGTAGAACAGCTCTTCATAAGCTACACATTTCTACATTGAGTGCTATGTGTCGTTTGAGGTGATGTAAAGAGCGACGTCAATGGACAGTGGATGATTGGAAGCGATCAATTTGGAGTGATAACCACGCTAGGCCTAGTAGATAGTGTCGTTGTTGGTAATGCAGGTGCCAGGTTGAGATTCATTGGGAGAGTCCTTAGAAAATGTAGTCCATCAACAAAGGAGGTGGCTTACAAAACACTCGTTCGACCTATACTTGAGTATTGCTCATCAGTGTGGAATCCGTACCAGGTCGGGTTGACAGAGGAAATAGAGAAGATCCAAACAGGAGTGGCGCGTTTCGTCGCAGGGTTATTTGGTAAGCGTGATAGCGTTACCGAGATGTTTAGCAAACTCAAGTGACAGACTCTGCAAGAGAAGTGCTGTTCATGGCGGTGTAGCTTGCTGTCCAGGTTGCGATAGGGTGCGTTTCTGGATGAGATATCGAATATATTGCTTCCCCCTACTTATACCTCGCGAGGAGATCACGAATGTAAAATTAGAGAGATTCGAGCGCGCACGAAGGCTTTCCGGCAGTCCTTCTTTCCGCGAACCATGCGCGACTGGAACAGGAAAGGGAGGTAATGACAAATGGCTCAAATGGCTCAAATGGCTCTGAGCACTATGGGACTTAACATCTGTGGTCATCAGTACCCTAGAACTTAGAACTACTTAAACCTAACTAACCTAAGGACATCACACACATCCATGCCCGAGGCAGGATTCGAACCTGCGACCGTAGCGGTCACGCGGTTCCAGACTGAAGCGCCTAGAACCGCACGGCCACACAGGGCGGCTGAGGTAATGACAGTGGCACGTAAAGTGCCCTCCGCCACACACCGTTGGGTGGTTTGCGGAGTATAAATGTAGATGTAGATGTAGATACCATGTGGCAATCTGATGAGGAGTTTGTATGTGTCGAATTTTAGGAGAAATTTCTTGCCATCATGCGTACTGCCAATCGCGAGGTATGGGGGAGATGGTGGTACAGCATATGTATGTTTTTCGTGGTTAGGGTGTGGTCCCCTTTCTGAGCTTAAGAAAAAGCTAAAAGCAGAATGATACCAGCACTTTTTACAGCACTGTGTACAGCATGCTGTAGGGGAACTGATCAAAGACGACAATTGTGTCAACATGACAATGCACCGTGTCATACAGCAGCATCTGTGAGGCAAAATATTGTCAACGAAGACATTCCTGAAATGGAGGGTCCCGACCTGACCTCAGTGAGAAGCCTTTGGGATGAGTCACAACGTCAGCTTCACTCCGTACCCGAGCATTAAACATTAGTACCTTCTCTGGTTTCAGCTCTCCAAGAAAAATAGACTATTTTTCCCCCATAGACTTTCAGACACCTCACTGAAAGTGTCCCCAGAAGAGTTTAAGCCGTCATAAAGGCAAAGTTTTGATGGAAATGGAAATGCCGAGTGGCTAGGCCCTCCCGTCGGATAGACCGTTCGCCTGGTTCAAGTCTTTCGCACTGACACCACTTTGGCGACTTGCGTGTGGATGGGGATGAAATGATGATGATAAGGACAGCACAACACCCAGTCCCTGAGGGGAGAAAATTTCCGACCCAGCCGGGAATCGAACCCGGGCCGTTAGGTATGACATTCCATCACGCTGACCTCTCAGTTACCAGGGGGGACGGTTTTGAAGCATACACTTCTAATTAAGGTCCACTAGTAGGTGTCTCGATGCATTAGATAACATAGTGTATTTTTCCATAAAAATGTTCCTGCACTCGCCAGTAATGTTGGTTTATATTTTTGTTCCCAGTTAACATTGTACAGGTAATGTTTTGTTGCTTGCAGATCCTCCTCACCAAGTCATGGCTTTACTTTCTTTAAAGTTTTGAAGCTATTTATGGTGTTCATTCCAGTTAATCCAAATCGTTAGTGTGTGTTGTATTTAATAGGTAAACTTTGTGCAGGAGGCAAACTCCGACCACAAAAAGTAGCTGCTGCATATATGGTGACGTCCACAGCTTGTGGTCTAGTGGCTAGCGTTGCTGCCTCTGGATCACGGGGTCCTGGATTCGATTTCCGGCCGGGTTGGTGATTTTCTCTGCCCCGGAAGTGGGTGTTACTGTTGTCCTCATCATTTCATCATCATCATCATTTGTGGCAATGGCTAAATTGGACCGTGTACACAAAACTGGACTGTGTAAAAATTGGGACGTTGTACGGACGCTGATGACCGCGCAGTTGTGCGCCCCGCAAACCAAACATCATCAGCATCATATATGGTGACGTGATTTCACACTGCAAACATCATCGCCATAGACTAAAAGTAAGATACGCCTAAAATAATGTTGTCAACACAATAAGTAACATGTACAATCGCTTATTAAAATCTAATGTGTGAAAATAATAAGCTATAATCTGATAATGAGAAGTAGGCGTTCCCCTGAGATTAAAGTTCCGAAGACCGATCTAAACAAAACTCAGTGAACGAAGAATAATTAATCTAATGCATTCATGGAAAAAAATCGCAACACCAAGAAGGAGTTACGCGACATAAACGAAAGCTGGTAGGCGTGGTTCTACATCTGAAAGGTAATGCCTGTTCAGATTTCAAGTCAGTTGCATAAGTGGCGATAGTAGCGCCTCTATGAGAATACAATTCAAATTTGCTTTAAAAACACGCTGTAACCGTCGTGGGCGTTAGTTACTTTTGAGACTGGACGTGGTGAGTTGATGTTAGTGAAGATTGCATTTAAGGCGACAAAGACGCCTTTATCAACACCTAACTGTATTTGGACGAAGTCTTGTAATAAGACTTGGCAGGAACGTAACCACTGTACACTATCGCTGGTAGCAGTTGTCATGGGAGTGCACGGTCGCAAGAAGACCGGGCTCTGGGCGCCCTCGTGGCACTACTGACAGGGAAGACCATCGTGTTCGGCGTATGGCTCTGATATATCGTACTGCGTCTGCAGCAGTAATCTGAGCAGCAGTTGGCACCACTGTGACACAACGAACTGTTACAAATCGGTTGCTTCAAGGACAGCTCCGAGCCGGACACCCTATGGCGTGCATTCCACTGACCCAATTTCTGACTTCAGTGGTATCAGCCGAGAGCTCATTGGAGGGCAAAGTGGGGATCTATTGTGATGTGTGATGAAAGTGAGTGTGCCTTGGTGCCAGTGGTGGCCGTGTGTTGGTTAGAAGGAGGCCAGTTTAGGATCTCAAACCAACCCGTCTGTGAAACTTCCTGGCAGATTAAAACTGTGTCGAGTCTCGGTCCGGCACACAGTTTTAAACTGCCAGGAAGTTTCATATCAGCGCACACTCCGCTGCAGAGTGAAAATCTCATTCTGGCAACCCGTCTGGAACTACACCTGGAGTTATGGACTGGGGTGCGATTTCGTATGACATCAGGAGCACTGTCGAGGTTATGTCGCGCACGCTGAACGCAAATTTGTATGTCAATTCGGTGATTCGACCTGTTTCGCAGCCATTCATGAACAGCATTCCAGGGGGGATTTCCAACAGGACAACGCTCGCTCACATAACGCTGTTGTAACCCAACAAGCTCTACAAAGTACCTACATGTTTCCTTGGCCTGCTCGATGGTCAGATTTATATTCAGTCCGGCATATAAGGGACATCATCGGACGACAACTCCAGCGTAATCCACAAACAGCATTTCTGTACTGATCGATCAAGTGCAACAGGTATGGAACTCTCCCCACAAACTGTCATCTGGCTCCTGTGCAAGACATTACACGCACGTTTGCATGCTTGCATTCAACATTCTGCTGGTTACATCCGTTACTAATGTACCAGCATTTCACATTTCCAATGGTTATCTCACGCTTACATTAACCTGCGTCATGCATTGTTAATCGCTTAAATATGTTTCCTACACATATGTATTCCCGAAATTTCATCACTCTAGATTAATTATTTTTTGGTGTTGTGATTTTTTACCATTAGTGTGGTAAGACCATTCTGGCTCTGCTGGCTGTGATAATATATAATTCCACACACTGTGCCACACAGCCGATCTTCGACACTGTGCACTGACTGTGCACTGACTGATCGACAATAACTGTGCAACTGTACCTGTTAATATACAGCGGAAACTAATGACTGGCCAAGTGAAGTTGTGCGTCTGCTTTTATCTCCTGTCAGCAGATGAATGTTCTTTTCCAAACTATTTGATTGACGTCAGGAGGTAGAAGAATGTAGTTCCTGTTACCAGCGCCCTCTGTGGCATGAGAGCATAACTTTGGCTATTGGATATACTTCTCGCTGAAGCATAAGATGGTCCCTGCTGTGTGCTCTATGTTTATGGCACCTGATAATACAGTATCTACGTGGCGCAACACATATGGCGACTGGCACCTTTCCATCTCTGTGTTTATACAATAGCTGTGTCCCGTATCTAGTGGTGGGCACAGCAATGTTATTGAAGAAATATTGACATCAGGTTCAGAGCCAGCATTGAAACAACTAGCCCGTAGAGACACCAATTGCAGATTCCAGCCAGCGTGTTAGTCTTCACAAGATGATTCCTGCGATAAACTCTCAAAGGTAGCACGTTGGGACTCATCTGCGCAGCATATGGGCAGCGTCATTGGGGCGTTTTGGAGACGTCACTGCGAGCAGTGATGCGTTGGAGTTATATGTAAAAAGATAACGCAAACGCCAGACAACTAACAGTTATTCACTAGACTGGCTGGAGTGCTCCCAATTGCTAGAAGAATGGCAACTAACATAGCCCAAATCCTACGCTTCATATAACCACAGGAAGATGACGCTTCACACAGCCAGAGGAAGATGGACTGTTAGTTATGTATACTTTTTCGACTATATTCTTAATACCCACATGTCGGCTGTCTTGCATCGGGGAGGTACAGTCGTGGACACGAGCGAGACCCCTCGCCTTTTCGATATGTTGCTCCGCACAGCTTTAAAGTCTGCTACACAATATAACAGGCAAGGCGACGAAGTGCTACTAACATACCATGCACAGGCGTAAAATTGAAAAACAATCCGAACCTTTTCAGACTGTTTTCAATCATGTGTAAGAATGTATTAATGCTGATTAGTGTCTTAAACACAGCACGTAAATGTAAGATATAAATGACAGAAGAAACGCTAATTTGTATGAACTGTACTAACAAAAATGAATTTCAACTTATCGAGATAACATAACTGTTTTATTAAGACAAAGTACCCCAGATCGTTACGAATTAGCAAAATATTATGCGCATTCGGCCGCGAAACCGTCTGTGTCAACGTTCAGACCACTATATTGGATTACCGTTGCTGACCTACCATGAAAGTGTGCAAATTTAGCAATGCGTGAAGATTTATGACGAAATCCAGTTAAAAATCATTCAGTGCCAAACTTAAGTCAATTCAGTTATTGACAGAAGCAGAAAAAGTAGGCAGTAACAAGTATGAAATTCTACAAGTGTTTCATATTGACATCCACAGGGCGCCGGTACAGAATTAAGGTAGCAATAAAACGCATTGGGGCGCGAGAATTTCCTAAAATTACTTTACTGATAGTCTATCTGCCTCTATCGAGGCAGAGAACCGAAAACAAACCAGACCCCCCATGCAGTAGGAAACACCTTTCACTACAACCCAGGCGAACAGCCCTCTATTATTACCCCAGACATGAATAAGCCGACAATTTCGCAATGCAAATGGCAGAATGATCTGCAGTTTCTGTTGCATAGAGCTTTCTGGACTCACACACATGAATTGTCTACCTTTATGTCACCGCTTATGTGACAATCACTCGGGATGTTTATCGAAATAACAAAATACTGCTATTAGCGAGTAAATTTAGTAGGATAATTCTGCATCACGATTTCTCCATTAGACTCGCCTCAGACAGAAAACGTTCATTAACCGAAGTGTTTCTTAAGCTAGCTAGCAATGGGAATGCTCACACTTCTGAAACACTGTGTCATTAATATTGGGATCTGAATTACCACGTGTATAGGCAAATGGATTTTATTTGCATTCCTGTAAACGTGATTTAGACCGAAAGCGTAGCTACAATTAATATGAGTTTAGCCGCTGAAAGTCTCGCTTGTAGAAAGAAAGTAAAAGGTGGGCAGTGTTTCCACACTGGTAGCATCAGTAATTTAGCGGGTAAATTCAGTAAGAGTTGTTCAGAGTGCTCCATTCATTCACAAAACATCCTTTGTGCCGGGACGTAGGTGCCTCTACATAGCGGTGAGAGCATTTGCGTTTCTGAGACGTATGTTGAAAGCAGGATGTCGCGATTTCCAGGAAGAGTAACAAGTGATGGATGGGATGCCATATTAGGACCATCAGGAGGAATGCATTCGGTGTTATTCCGGGCTATTTTCGTAAACAGGTTCTGTAAGGACAAGAATTTCCATATGGACAAGCTGAAACATCACAAAAGCTCCTACAAAAGCGACTGTTAGCTATTTCTGCAGCACTTTACCAATTTCTGAGAGGTCGACTTGGCTTTTATTTACATGGCCATTTGACGTCAGTATAATATTGAGAAACTTTTAGATGGTGAGTAACTACACATACATTTTGCAGCGATGGGCAGTCATGCTGGTGAGGTAAACACGTGCACTGCTAGACACAGCACTCATGTTCCGTTAGGATCGCTATGAACAATGCATTCTGTGGTATTCTGGGAAGCATTGGAACAGATTTCTCTAGCGCGACCTGTGTCGTCAGTATCCATAGGTAGAGAGGTATCGCACCAGCAATGGTAAACACGAGCGCGCAGCCCGGAGGCATCTCGCATATGGGACCAGCGAGAGAGCGCCGCCTGGTGTGCATGCCTCGGAGATCTGTAGGGGGCAGTTCACTGATACATTGCAGTTGACAATACTTCGAAATCATTTTTTACGTGCAATGACTGTTTTTGCACAGCATTATTTTCGGCTGTTTAAGTGCTGTGAGCGTGTTTGCATAGCATAACACATAGATTATCTTTTGACAATTTACGAGTTGTTTTCGTGTCTTGCATTATTTTGTGAACAGGTGTGCAGGCTGTGCAATGTGTGATTTCGGCAGTTGACGATTAGCAAGCGTATTTGCAGAGCCTTTTACATGCATTATTTCGACAATTTACGAGTTGTTTTTGTGTCTGCACATCAGTGTACTGTAATATTTCGGTAATTTACAAGTAGTTAGCATGTCTGTATGCTGTGTAGCGTGATCCCAAGCATGTCAGGGCGAGTGTTTTGTATTATTGTAATAGATAAACTACATTAAATCCGTGCCTAAATAAATTGTTCCAAAATAAAGTACACTCCTTCCTCTCTCCAGCAGCCCAGCACAGGCTGAGTCTTTTCCCGCCATTTTCCACCCCAGACAGCCAGTTTGGATTACATCATGGAAGGAACGACAGTGCTCTCTGGTGGTGATGCTGTGTACTACATCAGTTGGTCTCCGGACCTCATGGTGGACACACTGGATGGAGCTACTGCCTGAAATTGTTTAAATAAACACTGCATGCAAAATAAAGATTTATGTCCAGCCTATCCAGACGCCCAGCACAGGCTGAGTCCTTTTCTCACCAATTCCTAGGAAGAGGTGGTGGTTGGATGACTTAGGTTAGTGGAGGTAGCCCAAGTGAGCTATTTTCCCACCATTTTCTTCGGTTAGTGGAGGTAGTCATGGCGTGTTGCATTGTCCTGCTGGAATTTGAACTTCCCGCCATTTTCTGGAGGAGGGGAGGGGGAGGGGAGGTTGTTAAGTTAGTGGAGATAGCTCAATTGACCTATTTTCCGGCCAAAATTTGAACTTCCCATGATGATGTCATTACGATTTTGCCTTCTCTATCGCCGCAATCTTGGATCTGCCATCTTGAATAAATTTGGCAACAATGGAGAGTAGAGTGACACATACTTTCTAGTTTATAAAATTATCGAGCCAGTGCTCCTAATTGTGTTCAAGGCAGCCATTTTGTGCAGAATATGCTACATTTACAAAAGAACCCTTCACTACAGGATATATGAATACAGTTGCTCAAAAAGAGTTGATTTAATGAAGTATTATTTTTACGACAGGCAACAAATTATTTAGACACGTTTTGGTCTGTTCTATCAGTTTGTGGCCGATTTTGATCCATCCATAAAAAATAATTTTTTTTTTTTTTTTTTTTTTTTTTTTTATACGAAACCTGCAACACATACATTTATGGCGTACGAGAATATTGCTGACTCTATGTTACATGTTAACAGCTCATGATATATATCTAAAAATCAGAAGCACAACTCTGTTTTAACGTGATACTGCTGTACACTGAAAACTCATGAGATAGCGATATGCACATATACAGATGGCGGTTGTATTGCGTTCACAAGGTATAAAAGGGCAATGCATTGCCGGGACTGTCATTTGTACTCATGTTATTAGTGTAAAGGTTTCCGACGTGAATATGGTAGTGCGAAGTGAATTATCAGACTTTTAACACGGAATGGCACTTGGAGTTACACGCATGGGTCATTCCACTTTGGAAATCGTTCGGGGATTAATATTCCGAGGTCCACAGTGTCAAGCAGTCTGAACGTGACCCTCGAGACAACGATCTGATATGGAACATGTTTCTCGATTTCAGCTTGTGGAAGTAACCATGGAGAGCATACTGAACATGTGTTGGGCCAGTCTCATGGCATTTAGAATCCGATCTCATTTTGCTTTTTATCCTGTTTTGGTCCCAGGACCATTAAAACCCGATGTCATTTTAATTTTTATGAGGCTTTTGACCTCAGGACCGTTAAAAATCGATTTTTCGCATCTGATGTTGTACGACCTTGTCGTCGTCGGTGGGTTTACCCAACCAACACTGCCACAACTGTTGACGGCTGAACTCGTGCAGTCATGCAAACTGAACAGTACGGTTGATGTAATGGGCAACTCAATCCATAGCCATTATATTCCGATTCATCTGTCATTTGTAGCCAAGTCTGTTTACCTTGGGATGCTTACAGCGCCATCTATTGGTAAATTTCTGTTAAATTCGTTCCATGACGTTTCCCCCTGCGTCAATAATATGCCAACCTGTGTTTCGTGACTTAGCAAGGCAAAGTGACAAGAATAACAAATGTCTCTCTCTTTGCAGGAATCACAGGGATGTGTGCAAGTATGAGACACAGTCACTGTGACATATGGACATTTGGATCGGTGAGTGAAGAGTGCACAGATAACTTAAGTAGTCAAGGCGACCCCTCGTGCTAAGGGAGAAATCCAGGTTCTAGTCCCGTCCCAGCTCAAATATTCACTAGTCGCTAATCATTTGTACGTCTGATGTATAATCATATCTGCAATTTTCGAATACATTCCGTTAGTTAAATACGTCTGTAGATCGTAGGCAGTGTCTGTTCCTGCAGATATGCATACATGTCTGAAAGACATTGCTATAGACTATGCAGAGCTCAACAATACAGACACTGCCAACCTGTAGTTTTCTAGGTTTTGTATAGAAGCTAGTTAGCTGTTGCCTGCTGCCCTCTCGAAAATTGAGTCTGTTAAAACTAAGTGTTGTTACAGCAAAAATATCATCCTTGAAAAATGAATGAATAAATACTTACAGTCATTGTTCATCTGCCCAGCTGATCGCTACTGGCATTTCATACTGGTCATCTCACTACAAAATACAGATATCGATTGATGATGTTCATGCAGTCAAATTATAAAAATTAAAATTGCTCAAGTGGTGGGAACTTGCATCCCATTGATCGAAACTTTAGGGGTCCAGGCCACACAGCAACTGGCAGACAGCACATGAGCACAGGTAATTCGATCAGCCATGGTGGGATGGGGAGAGGGAGGGGGGAATCGAGGTAGTGGGAGGGAGTTCCAGGAAATAAGGGAGAGGAGGGAATTCTGGGAAAGACATTGCGATTCCAGGAATGCTCCTGCTGTAAAGCGCTAACATTAGCGATTTTTTTTTCCAGAACCCGCAGTGCTACCATACTAGATAGCTCCTCCGAGTCATTTAAAAAGTTTTAATACTCGTTAAAATAACTGTTACGTTTTAGCTCAAAAACAGCTGGAAAACACGACTGAGACTCCAGAAATAGGTCGCATATGGCTTCAAGCTTTAGCATTATATAGAGACGGTCGCTTTGGCAGTGTGCTTGCGGATCTGCGCAAAATACCCAAATGTTTTTAATACAGGAGTCTTAATTACTGCGTGTGATTTTGTGAACACTTTCTTATCATTGTGAATTACCTGCTGTTTGCCATTAATTATCTCGAACGTTTATTGTAACTTCTACTGAACGGTGATTTCAAGCACTCTGTCCAGTTCTGTTGAAGGAGGACTATTATCGTGCCCAGCTGAGTTGTTTGGGCATCCCCAGATGATCGTTTAATGTTATTGGCCAATGCCATTTAGGCATGTTGTTCCAGTTTTTTCGTAGCGATACCAACTGCGTCAAATACGAGTTATTAATGACACTGAGGGCATGTGCCACATACCTTGAGCGGGTACTGTAGTGCTCATAAGCATCCGAACGACATGAATTTTGTTCCGCCAAATCTACATGCAACCCACGTAGCGTAATTGTCTTGCAAGTCCTCTGCCCTCCTTTCGGCACAGTGATTTGAATACACAAAATGGTTTCCATAAGAGACCACTTCAGAAACGGCTCTTTATTGCTGTCAGTAATACAATAAATAATTCCGTACTCAGGGAATGTGCTTAAGGGGAGCAGATGTAGGAATCCTGCATCGCCAATAATGGCAAGGTCCTAATGGAGGTGGTTTGCCGTTGCTTTCCTCCGACCTGTTATGAAGTGTCGACTGTATATCTGTGTCGTGTGGATGACTGTGATGAGTGCTTTCGCAATGTAGCTTTGGGTTTGCGTTGTTATGGATGAAGGGAAGGAACAGGATGGAACACGGTGCTGGCAACAAGTTTATTCCTCCCGACAAGCACCATGTTTGCCACCGAGCTTTAAGTCCGCATCCGGCGGACAAACCACCATCAACATTCCCTCACTTCATCAAACACTGTAGAAAGGGACAATGGCACAAAAAGTTTGATCAGAAATACTATGTTACCACCTCTCTTATCCTTGCCAACCAAATACTGGCTGAGAAAATTTCATCTACCAGCAGGATTCGACCCTGCTTATCTCTGAGTCGATCGCCATCCCCCACAGGCGCACGTTAGCGACATTTTTCTTCCCTTAACAGCTTTTTTTCTTTACGTATAGAGCAAGGGGCAGAGTGGGCAGGGGGCCTGCTTGGAGGCCTGGCCACGGTGTCCCCGTTTCCTGACAGGAGAAGAGAGAGGCAGTGGGAAGGAAAACGTTGTACATTTATTTAATTTTTTTGTTTATTTATTTTTTAAATTTTAATATCATAGGAAAAATCAATCACATATGGAAAAGAAAAGAAAACAAAATAATGTTCGGCCGAAGTGATATACTCGTCACTTCACTGTGAGGAATATTGTAGCCGGGGCAACTACATAAACCTGGGACTCCCCACCACTCCGTTGAGTCATGAAACATTCTGCATAGAAAGTTCGTGAAGTGTGTTTTGTATTTTGAGTGACGTCGGATGATCTCATGTTGCTCTGTTAGATAGAACCAATAGTCCATGCCCGATATCACGGTCCGCGAGACTACGTAGTGCGATGCGTGTCCTCGAATCCAGCGGATTGCCGCCGTTTTCTGTGAGGAGAAAAAGACCGCGTCCGGGAAAAATAAAGCTTGCGTCGCGATCGTGGAGTTGTCAGTGCATTGGAGGAGTGCCATGATGGGTTGCGTTAGCCGCCAAACATCCTTCGCCTCACCGCACTGCAGACAATGTTCGTCGGTGTCCTGCCTGCCATATATAAGGCAGAGTGGGGAATCTACCATGTGAATGTCGTACAATCGTCGGCGGATGACCCTCTTGCGATTGGCTCAAAAATGGTTCAAACGGCTCTGAGCACTATGCGACTTAACTTCTGAGGTCATCAGTCGCCTAGAACTTAGAACTAATTAAACCTAACTAACCTAAGGACATCACACACATCCATGCCCGAGGCAGGATTCGAACCTGCGACCGTACCGGTCGCTCGGTTCCAGACTGTAGCGCCTAGAACCGCACGGCCACTCCGGCCGGCTCTCTTGCGATTGTTTAAAATATATGGTGTATTCCACCTTTGGAGCAGGTCGTGGGTTCGGAGTGAATTGTTGCGTATGTACAGTCGGGCGTGCTGGAGCAGTCGCCGGTAGCTCGCCGCCACTGATTGTCGTAGCGACTGGGTGAACAAAACTCCTAAGTATCGCATGATGACCACAGTCGTAAAAGGACTGTGCAGAGCATCTAGCCCCTGCCCGACGTGCATAATCTTGATTTTCTTCACGTTCTCTCTGCTACCTGCCGCCACGCCGTATGTAATAAGAAGGGAAACCATCTTACGTACTTCGCTCTCCAACCGGACGAGTATCATAAAGTCGTCAGAATATGCGCGACAGGTGAAGGAACTCTACGGAGTTGGATGCCTGTAAGAGTCCGTCGAAGAGTCTGCATCAATGGCTCGAGCGCTATTGAAAACAGCACCATCGACCAGGGACATGGTTGCCTAACTCAGCTGTAAAGGAATCGTTTCTACCTCCATGCCATTGACTCTCACCGTCGAAGGAGCGCCGCGAAGGAAGTGCATGAGGACGGTGATGAACTTCTGAGGTATCGCCATGCGTCGCATGGTCGAGTCAAGGAAATTATGGTTGATCCTGTCAAAGGCACGATCAGGGCAATGGTGTCACAGTATGGAGCGGATGTTGCTCCGAACCCCTAGACAAGACTGGTCTGATGGTAATGTCTTCGGTATCACAGTCTTGAGCCTTGCCGCCAACAATCACGCAAAGATCTTGTAGTCAGTATTGAGCGTTGTGAGTGGTCTAAGTTCATGGGCGCTGACACTCTGTGCCGATTTCGGTATTGGTACAAGCATTGCCACCATGAATTGCGACTGGACGTCTGTGTCAGGGCGCAATAGCTCATCATACATCAGCACCCTTTGGGACATCATTCGATCTGCAATTTCGCGATAGAATTCGAGTGTCAACTTATCTGACCCAGGGGATTTGTGCACCAAACCCTTCGCGAGTGTCATGAATGTCATCCGTATGTCATCTTCCGTTATGGGTTCCAACAACACCTCTGCATCCCTAACATCCAACCCTGTTTACATCTTTCGCAAAATGTCTTCACCTTTCCGATCGTCCGTCGGCGTCCTGTTGAAAAGGAGGCGGTAATGCTCCAAAACCCAACAGCTATGTCCTGTTGTGACGTCAAGGGCCGATCATCCCCATCATGGAGCACTTTGATATAGCTCTGGCGATTACGTGAATGTCCTCTGGACACGTGACACATGGAGATACATTCTCCATCAACGTTGTCCAAGCACCGAGCACGGATCAAAAGTCCCTCCAATCGACGTCCTGTGATCGATAAAATTCTCGCCTACATGCGATGGGCGTCCGCTTGACGCTCTAGCGATGGGGCCCTGGACAGGTCACGGATCACCAGGTAGTAACATTCAGGGGTATCTCGGAGCCATCTCGCTTTTTCCTTGCCATAGTGTTATCAGAGCTCTTCGTATGGCCAGTTTTGCACGATGATGCTGTTCTGACATAAACCACAAGCGCCGGAACGAAGAAGAAGAACGCAAGACCAGAGAAGGTGGTGAAACGACTTCAGCCAATAGCGCACTGACCAGGACGTCACCACAATAGGAGCGACATCTAGCCAAAGTGAATATAAGTGCCGCTCCTGTCAGCCCCGGCCGAACATTAGTGCTCAGTAGTGGACGGTATTTGCAGAGTTTTAGTAAGGCCTAGCAGAGAGTGCTACGATAACAGTTAATAGTGATCCACAAACTGTGTCAAACTTGCATGAACATTACATATAGCAAAGTACTCGGATTTATGTTGCATGTCGCCCATCACTAGCGACACCATTGTAATTTAAAAGTTAATTATTGCCAATCCGCTTTATTGAAATAAAACTACTAATGTTATTTGCTCGAATTGTTGTATAGCATTCCGAAAACACAGAATCCCTTAGGCACCCTGTGTGAGACGAGTGGGCAAGACCCCACATTTGGCGACGAGTACTTCCAAACGAACTCCATACCTACGGCCACGGAAATTTTTTTTGCTGGCGCCTTAATTCTCGCTTGTCTTTAATTTGCAGGGATGCATATTGTCTTAAAAGTTTCTTGTCGTTTTTGCTAATAAGTTTTTTCAGGTGGGCGTTGCAGAAACTTTCTTTGTACATATTTTTGTCTATTTGTTGCATTTGCGTTTTCCAACATGGCCACCCCACCTGTCTCATCCCCTGCTTAGGCCCCACAGCAGCAAGCGTTAGATGCCACACAGCTAATGCAGATGTTTCAGTTTCAGACGCAACAGATTTCTGCACTTCTCAACACAGTGTAGCAGCTACTAGCCAACGCTGCGCGCCCGATGGAACAAGCACCGCCTACTGCAGCTGCTATACCACCTTTTCGACAGTTTTGTGATCAAGAAGGGGAATGGTGCGAGTGGTTGTCACAGTTCGAGCCACATTTACTAGCTGACAATATACGGGTTCTGTGAAACTTCCTTATCTATTATCAACGGTAGGAAGTGCAGTGTTCCGCCTGATCACAAATCTTTATTCTAACACCTCTCTGAGTGAACTTAGTTACGACCAACCAATCGCTTCGCTAACTAACTATTAATGTCCAACAAGTGAATGTGGTAGCAGCTAGGTATCAATTCTTTAATTGCAAAAATGGGTCAGAGCAAACGTATTGGGATTGGGTGACAGATTTGTAAGGTATGACAAGGAAACGCAAATTCAAATGTGCTTGCGGTGCTCTATATTCCGATGTTATGTTGCACAATGCGATCGTGTACAATGTACCTGATGTCAAACTCAGAGAACAGCGTTTGAAACAGTCAGATCCATCATTTCAGCAGGTAGTGCAAATATTAAATCAGTACGATTCTGGTGCCCTGGCGGCTGATAAATCTGAGCAGCCAGCTGTTGTTGGATTGAGTCCCTTGCTTGCGATCGCCCCATTCTGCACCGGCCGCTAGCGCTAGCCACGCTGAGTAAACAACGTTACATGCCGCGTCAGCAGTTCGTCAAACAGGAGGCTACACAGGCGAACAGAATTAAGTCATGCTCTCGGTGTTATTCACGGCACAAACGCCAAGACTGCCCCTCCCGACAAGCTCAGTGTTACGCTTGTGGTAGGAAAGGCCATGTACGATTTGTATGTTTGCAACGGAACAAACATAAGAATTCGGCCCACTCACAAAACTCTCATCACAAAGCACATTTCACTAATGCAGTATATTCAAAGTCTGCAATGGGCATTGGCAAAACTAGCGAGCGTGCAGTTTCATCAGTGATATGCCATTCAAACTAACTTTTTGTTCATTTACTTCTTTTTGGTCAAATGTCGGAAATTTCAGTTGGACACAGGTGCCTCTGTCACATTTCTCTGTCGTTACACATATGAACTATTAAGCTCCCCACGACTATCTAAAACTAGCACGCAATTGACGGGCTTATAATGGACAAGACATTCCCGATCTTGGAACTTATACTTTGCCTGCTATGTACTGCTCGCATACACGAACAGTGACTTTTACGGTGCTGCAATCACGTGAGTGTGAGAACATAATTTGTCTTGATTGCTTTGATTTGTTTGGCTTTAATATTCGGGACAACGTGTTGTCAGCGTCTGCTTTCAATGCAAAAAATCAATGTAGCTAGCTTGCTAAAAGAATTCCCGAAACTCTTTTCTGAAGGTTTAGGCAAGGCTAACAATTTTGTTGCCCATATTACACTAAAAGACAATGCTCAGCCAAAATTCTGCCTGGCCAGAACTGCTCCCATTGTATTATGGAACAAAGTCGCTGCTGAACTTAAAGAATTGCAAGATAGCAGAGCTATTGCGCCCGTACAAGCTGGTCAAATGGTTCAAATGGCTCTAAGCACTATGGGACTTAACATCTGAGGTCATCAATCCCCTAGAACTTAGAACTACTTAAACCTAACTAACCTAAGGACATCACACAAATCCATGCCCGAGGCAGGATTCGAACCTGCGCCGTAGCAGCAGCACGGTTCCGGACTGAAGCGCATAGAACCGCTGGGCCACACCGGCCGGCTTCAAGCTGGTCAATGGGCAAGTCCACTGGTTTTGCTCCCCAAACCTTCAGGTCGCATTCTCCTCTGTGTTGACTTTAAGTCTAGTGTCAACCCACACACTGTCATTGATACTTATCCATTGCCACCCCCAGAAGGCGATTTGCGAGGCGCATATCCTCAAATATCGCTCGATGAAGTCTCTCAAAAAGTGTGTGTAGTAAATACTCATTGGACTTGTTTGCCTTTTGACAGTGCTTCCGCACCCGCTATTTTCCAACGGTATTTGGAACAGCTGACTGCGAAAGTATCAAACTGTTCAAACTATTTGGACGATATTGTAGTAGCAGGTCGTACACCTGAAGAACATATTGCAAATTTAAGTGCCTCGTTTCGTGTGTTATCTGATGCAGGACTAAAGTGTAGACTGGACAAGTGTGATTTTTTTTAAAATATGAGTTGCAATATCTTGGTAATGTCATAAACAGTCAAGGTGTACATCCTCTTCAGTCCCATTTGTTAGCCATACGAGACTTCCCAGTTGCTTGCAATGTCACAGAATTGCAGTCAGTTTTAGGGAAAATGACCTATTACATTCGGTTCATACGGAATGCTGCGCAAATAGCGGCTCCATTGCATCGCTTGCGTCGCAAGAATGTCCCCTTTGTTTGCACAGATGAGTGCCAAGTAGCTTTTCAAAAACTTAAAGATGCATTGCTCAGTGATCGATGCTCAGTTCACTTTGATCCTGAAAAACCAGTTGTATTGCAAGTTGATGCTTCCTCTTACGGAATCGATGCAGTGCTTTCGCACAGAATTGGTGATAAAGGCAGACTTATTGCTTTCGCATCAAAAGTGTTCTCCAAAGCTCAATGTAACTCTTCACAAATTGAAAAAGAGGCTTTGGCTATTGTGTATGGTATCACCAAATTCCACCGCTATTTGTTTGGCAGAGAATTCTGCTTAGTAATGGATCACAAGCCTTTGCAGTCCTTATTTCATCCGACGAAACCGGTTCCTGTACGAACTGTCCAAATATGGCAAAGATGGGCTTTTTTGTGTCTCAATACCAGTACGAGATTCTGTATCGACCGACAGCTAAACATGGTAATGCGGACGCACTTTCATTTCTTCCGGTTGGCCCTGATAGACAGCTTCTGCTGCATCTTGTTGTCACATCGATGCTCAAGATTCTGAATTGCTTCAATCTTTATCCCGTTGAACTATAAGAAGATTGCACAGGCCACGGTAGCTGATCCAGATTTGAATATTTTGATAATATACATTCGCACATCTTGGCCTCGTTCCTTGCATAGCATAAAGAAGCCTCGCTGTACAGAAGACTGTGATTATTGTTCAAAATGACAGTGGACAGTCACGTGTGTTGATCCCTAAAGCTTTGAAAAAAGAAGTGTTGCAGTTACTTCACCAAGGAAACTAGGGGATTGTTGGTGCGAAACAGTTTGCGCGTCAGCACTGTACTTGGCAGAGTACGGATGCCCAAAAAGAACAGATGATGACACAATGTAACGCATGTGCGGAAAATTAGTCTGCTCCGCCACAAAAATTCTCTGCTTGGCTGATGTCGCAATCGCCTTGGCAACATATGCACATAGACTTCGCGGGACCCCTTTGGAAGACTGGTTGGTTGATTGTGATTGACTCATACAGCAAGTTCCCTTTAGCTGTGCCAATGCACTCGACAACGTCACGTAGCACAATTCAGTCGTTGTCACCGATTTTTTGCCTGTTAGATTTACCTGAAGTAATAGTGTCTGACAACTGACCTCAATTCACGTCAAACGAATTTGAAACATTCTGTGAAAGCAACGGCATATAACATGTAACTAGTGCACTGTTCCATCCACTTTCAAACGGCGAAGCGGAACGTTTTGTCAGAACATTCAAGCATCAGGTGGCCCAACTTCACTCCGCACACACCAGGGATCAAGCATTGCAACTGTTTCTCGCCTCATATCGTTTTCTCCCACGAGATGTACCATCGCCATCGAAATTGCTTCACGGCCGCCGCCATCGGACACTGCTCCGCCTGCTCCACCCTCATTAGCATCTGGTGCCCAAGGAAGGCCGCAAGTATCGCTTAGGGCCGTATGGTTAAGTCTTTTTCAGGGTTTTTAGCGGCAGCAGACGGTGCGCGCGAGGCGTGACAGTCCGTCGTCTTGACGCTTGCATGTATCTTATTTCAGGTCTGGATGGCTTGCAGCACCGCCATCCAAATCAACTTCACCTCTGTCATGCACACAATAATCTTTCATTCTCTCTTCCCCCAGATTCACGGGTCCAGAGGACAGCGTGGCCACAGCAGCAAACAGAGAGTGTCATCACGACACCGCAGGACGACCCCATGCAGACGGAGCCTTCGCCTCCTCCGCCTCCTTTCGTCCTACCGACGGTGCTGGACCCGTCCACACCGCAGCAGTCGCCACCTTCATTTGGTTCCTAATAGCAGTAGGAGCTGAACGCGTACCCTTCTGGTCGTTTTCCGGGGTACGTTTCCGCCAGAGCGCAGGCCGGATGGCGGGGTAGGCCGGAAGCCTGACGTCCCTGCAGCCACAGGTTCCGGCCCGACGTTGCGCCCCTCTCCTGCCTCACCCACCGTGGTCGCTCTCCCTACACGACGACGGTCAGTCACTTTGCAGGAGAGGAATATTCCGGCGTAAACCACAAGCGCCGGAAGGAAGAAGAAGAACGTAAGACCAGAGAAGACGGTGAGACGACGTCAGCCAATAGCGCGCTGACCATGACGTCACCACGATAGGAACGGCATGTAGCCGAAGTGAATATAAGCGCCGCTCCTGCCAGCCTCGGCCGGACATCAGTGCTCAGTAGTGGACAGTATTCACAGAGTATTAGCACGGCCTAGCAGAGAGTGCTACGATAGCCACTAGTAGTGATCCACAAGCTGTGTGTGTCAAATATGCAAATATACATATAGCAAATATACATACATATAGCATACATATACATATAGCATACATATACATACATATAGCAAATATACATATAGCAAATATACATATAGCAGAGGACGATCCGCACCTATCGGACGCCGTTTAGCTATGTAATCAAAAGTATCTGGACACATGGCTGAAAATGACTTTCAAGTTCGTGGCGCCCTCCATCGGCAATTCTGGAATTCAGTATGGTCTTGGCCCACCCTTATTCTTGATGACAGCTTCCACTCCCGCAGGCATATGTTCAATCAGGTGCTGGAAGGTTTCTTGAGGAATTTCAACCCATTCTTCACAGAGTGCTGCACTGAGGAGAGGTATGGATGTGGGTCGGTGAGGCTTAACACGAAGTCGGCGTTCCAAAACATCCCAAAGGTGTTCTATAGGATTCAGGTCAGGACTCTGTGCAAGCCAGTCCATTACAGGGATGTTATTGTCGTGTAATCACTCCGCCACAGGCCGTGAATTATGAATACGTGCTCGATCGTGTTGAAAGATGAAATCACCATCCCCGAATTGCTCTCCAACAGTGGGAAGCCAGAAGGTGCATAAAACATCAATGTAGGCCTATGCTGTGATAGTGCCACGCAAAACGACAAGGGATGCAAGCCCCTCCATGAAAAACAAGACCGCACCATAACACCACCGCCTCCGAATTTTACTGTTGACACTACACACGCTGGCAGATGGCGTTCACCGGGCATTCGCCATACCCACACCCTGCCATCGGATCGCCACATTGTGTGCCGCGATTCGTCACTCCACACAACTTTTTTCCACTGTTTAATCGTTCAATGTTTACACCAAGCGAGGCGTCGTTTGACATTTACCAGCATGATGTGTGGCTTATGAGTAGCCGCTCAACTATGAAATCCAAGTTTGCTTACCTCCCGCCTAACTGTCATAGTACTTGTAGTTGATCCTGATGTAGTTTGGAATTCCTGTGTGATGGTCT
This sequence comes from Schistocerca cancellata, assembly GCF_023864275.1. Lineage (NCBI taxonomy): Eukaryota > Metazoa > Arthropoda > Insecta > Orthoptera > Acrididae > Schistocerca > Schistocerca cancellata. Next base: position 267,739,483 of record NC_064629.1, read on the forward strand.
GGGTAGATATCTGTCTAATACACGTTACGACCCTCTTCAATTGTCTGCTGTCTCTGTCAGTCAACAGACGAAGTCGGCCTGTACGCTTTTGTGTTGTACGTGTCCCTTCACGTTTCCACTTCACTATCACATCGAAAACAATGGACCTAGGGATGTTTAGGAGTGTGGAAATCTCGCGTACAGACGTACGACACAAGTGACACCCAATCACCCGAACACGTTCGAAGTCCGTGAGTTCCACGGAGCGCCCCATTCTGCTCTCTCACGATGTATAATGACTACTGAGGTCGCTGATATGGAATAGCTGACAATAGGTGGCACCATAATGCACCTAATATGAGAAACGTATGTTTAGGGAGTGTCTGGATACTTTTGAGCCGGCCGCGGTGGCCGAGTGGTTCTAGGCGCTTCAGTCCGGAACCGCGTGACTGCTATTGCCGCAGGTTCGAATCCTGCCTCGGGCATGGATGTGTGTGATGTCCTTAGGTTAGTTAGGGTTAAGTAGTTCTAAGTTCTATGGGACTGATGACCTCAGATGTTAAGTCCCATAGTGCTCAGAGCCATTTGAACCATTTTTGATACATTTGATCACATAGTGTAGGTTGTAAGACTCGCACAGCGTTCAGATGTATGATTGAGTATAGTTCCGCATAGCCGCAGCGATTCAATAGCCATCGATTCTGGCACCTCAAACGGCAGTTCAAAGATACGAATGACCCTAACTCCCAAGCCTGAAGGAGCTACTGTTAAAACAACTGAAATGGCATTCAGAGTGTCAAAATTTAAATACCCTTTGAGCAGCGGTGATAGTTCTTGTACACACAGCTTCATCGGTCATCTTGACGTACATTGTGCTCCTTACAATGGATAGGTGTATTCCAACTACGTCTGTAGCACGTAAGCGAATTTCTTACTTCTTCCCTCAAAAAACGCTCTATTTCAAAAGCCTTGGGTCTGGCATAGTCATTTTCAAACGTAAACGGGAGCGTAGTCTTTCTAAAATTACGTGACATGGCGATCTATTCAGACAACAACACGTGCGAGTATCAGCCGTGTAAGTACTTCCTCTTCTACGCTCGCCCGCAGCCGGGGCAATAGGTCCGAGCCGCGCCGCTGCCTAATGCAGACGGTGAAAAAAATGGCTCTGAGCACTGTGGGACTTAACTTCTGAGCTCATCAGTCCCCTAGAACTTAGAACTACCTAAACCTAACAAACCTAAGGACATACACACATCCATGCCCGAGGCAGGATTCGAACCTGCGACCGTAGCGGTTGCGAGGTTCCAGACTGTAGCGCCTAGAACCGCTGGGCCACCACGGCCGGTGCAGACAGTGAGCGATATCGGCTATGGAGGCGTGTTATTGCTAGCAGTACAGATGGAAATTAATTCAACATCAAAAAATACTTTGTTAGAAATGGTAGTCTTCAATGCTTCAAAAACTCAAATTCACTATAATAAATGTCATTTCAGGAAGCAAGTTTCAACTGTAAATAATAGGATGAAAGATTTTGATCTGGACTGGAACCGGGGATCCCTCCCAGCAACTACTGTTTTTGCTAAATAACCTCGAATGATCTTAAATATGGTTTCAGTCCAAAGTAAAAAACTGCGCACATGTTTAAACGTAAAATGACTTCGCGTAAAAAAGTGGTTCAAATGGCTCTGAGCACTATGGGACTTAACATCTGTGGTCATCAGTCCCCTAGAACTTAGGACTACTTAAACCTAACTAACCTAAGGACATCACACACATCCATGCCCGAGGCAGGATTCGAACCTGCGACCGTAGCAGCCTCGTGGTTCCGGACGGAGCGCCAGAACCGCTAGACCACCGCGGCCGGCATTTCGCGTAGAAGTTTTTTTTGGATGGGGATTCGAACGTAGCACGTGATCGGGCTATTAACCAAGCACAGTCACATGTTACATATTGAAATTTTTCACTAGTTACGAGACAACTGAAACAGAAATGACGAGACCAAAAAATTTTGCCATACCCTATCGTTGTTTCAAAAATGCTTCAAATGGCTCTGAGCACTATGGGACTCAACTGCTGTGGTCATAAGTCCCCTAGAACTTAGAACTACTTAAACCTAACTAACCTAAGGACATCACACACATCCATGCCCGAGGCAGGATTCGAACCTGCGACCGTAGCGGTCGTGCGGTTCCAGACTGTAGCGCCTTTAACCGCTCGGCCACTTCGGCCGGCCGTTGTTTCCTATCCACGAATATGCGTTAAATAACGGTTTGTTTCAGCAGTTGCGAGATGTGCACATGTCTGAACTGGAAATGACGTGACGAAAAGTACTGTTCTTACTGAGAGTCGAACGCTGCATTAACCGTAAATGTTGACTATATACGAAGAGACGTCGTCTGTCCAAATCTTTACCACCGTTAACTAGGAGTGGCGTATTTGAATCTGAAATGATATCATATAGAATTCTGTGTTTCACTGACATTTGAAAATGTAACCAGTCGTTATTGTTCACAATGCACGGAAGAAAGTTAAAAATCTTCATTATTTTTCACCTGTGGTTTGCGAACCCATGTTACAACCTAAATGACACAACGAAAACGTTTGTGCCTGGAGAAGATTCGAATCCAGACATGCGTCATTCGTGGAGACATTGAAGAGTTTGGACTTTTCGCGAAATAACGAAACGAAGGATCAGACTCGGCGAAAGGAGAGATCTGTGTGACTATTCCAGTCAAGCACCAACGTTTTCAACATATCAAGTTCATAAATAGAAATATGTGCTCAGAGACCTTACATATCGATTGGCTTATCAATAAAATAAAATTTCTGCTTTAAAAAAGCATACAGATAACGGGGTTTCAACCTTCCGCGACTTCTGCCGTTGGCATGGCTCAATCTACACCGAATCTCCTCCAGTAAGTAGCGAAGGGACATCACGTTTAACGCGAATTTCAAACCATGACAGACGCTCGAGTTGATAGAGCACTGTTCGTACTTGTTAAAAATGGTTGTGTGAAGTGTGAATAAAACCCACATCTCAAACGCATGAAACTATAAGTATTCCAACAACCCACTGAAATACACAGAACCTTGAGTCAGGATTTTGTCATGACGAAGAACGCCCCCTCACTGGATGAAAATTCTGATTGCGGGGAGGTTGATCAAATCCTGTGCAAAAGATTCGATCTCTAGTTCGTTCCCATCAATATTCATCAGTTGCCTTTGCTACCCCTGCTTGGTTTTGTAGCCCCTGGAATAAAATTACATGATGTCCAGCTCTACGAATTGGCAACCGGTGACTGGTAGGACGTGGAAATTTGCGCAGGAAGGGTTGCTTTAAAGTTGAGCTTCTGCGGTAGTGTATATATTTATGGTCTAGTGATAAATCAGGTGCAATGTAAACACAAAAGCCAGATATTTTGAACCACATTTCTATTCACATAACTGCATAGGCAAGGGCATAGTGACCACTTCTCACGCAGCATGTTGTGCAAGGAATATTGTTATATATAAACCCATCACCGCAATATTTTCTTGAAAGATCTCGGTTCGTCTGTAATTCCGCGAAGATTTTGTTTGTCGTGTTGTCACATAGGTTGATACAAGTGTATTTATCAACCGTCTTCTTTTTTTTTAAATACGAGGTTCTAAATTGTTCTTGCGGTGACATACTGAACGTTACACACTTGAAGGTTATGAGAATTACTGTTTAAACGCTGGAAAACGGAGACTGAAACGGGAAAATCTATCGTTTGTGACATTTTTTTCTCTTTATGTTTAATAGAGGGTTGCATGCAGTGGAGGCAGTTGGAAACGTGTGCCTACTGTCGGGTAAGTTCATTGAAGAAATACCATCCGAAAATGTATTTATCGTTCGGTAGGATCGTTTCGACGTGAAGTATGCATCACAATCAATAAGACCTTCCAGCTTCGAAGAATTACGTTTTTACTGTTTGCCATAACAGCTCATCAGATTACTTGAAAGAGCGATGAACTGCGACCACTTAAGGTTCGTGGGGCATTTGCATTCACCGGCAAATGTCTGGGAAGAAGAAATGAAAGAGAGATTAGTGTTAAATGTCTCGTCGACGGCAGGATCATTAGAGATGAAAGAGAAGCTACGTCATAGACGGATGGGGAAGGAAATCGACTGTGCCAATTAAAAGAAAAAATCGCAGTATTTGAATTAATCGATGTAAGAACGTAAAAAAAAAAGTAATTGTGGATGGAACTAACAAAAAATATCTGAGGCAAAGGAAATTGTGAGACCTTAACATGTAACGTTATGCATCTGATGGCACGAAGAAGGCGTTGCATGTTACGAAAAGCATTCCAGGGCTGTGCCTTCAAGGTTTGCACCTGTTCCCAAAAACTTGCTTACAGAACTAAAGAAAAGCGACTAAGAAAACGGCATCAAGTATTGCTTTTATATGAGATCATCCGACTCTACTGTGCTGATTTCACGAAAGACCCTACACAGGAGAGTGACTGGATGACAATCCCTATCACAATTGTTCTTCTGGTCTAGAACCCTCAAACGTTCACCTTCCTCGCCGCTTCTCAAACAGCCATCAAGAGAATTTCTTTGTGGACGAAAATACACATTAATAATGGATTGACAACATCTTTAATCTTAGTTAACATGGAGGAATTTATTGTTGATCAGTTGATCATGCAATACCAGCCTGCCCGAAACACGATGCATTACCAAGATATTACTCAATTTTGACCCAAATGGGTCTGTATCTAAGGGAGTCCCATGTTCCAACCGGGGGGAGTTTTAACAGGCGTGTTGTGCTACAATTTCTTAAATATTTCACCTTTAAACCTAGGAGGTACTAAATCGAGATTACTGTAAGAGTGAAGATGGAGAAGTAAATATTCCGTTTCTGGTTCTCGATCTGGAAGCTTGTAAGTCAGTAAGACAAGAAGTAAAAACACGCCAACTGTCTAAATCTCAACTGAGATTAGAACCGGGGTCTAATGCATCTCCTACCTCACAAATAAGCTACTTTACTACATTTCTGGCGAGCCAGAATTGCCCGCAGTATGCGGTCGATAACACAGATAATTCGCAACATTAAATACGAGATTAGTTATAGATATCTGTGTTGAACGATCTTCTGCGACTCTAATAAAAACATTAAATACGAGATTAGTTATAGATATCTGTGTTGAACGATCTTCTGCGACTCTAATAATAAATTTGACAATCTAGTTTTACACGTTAAGTGAGAACCATTCGGATTATTTATTGAGAATGACAAGGAAATAACAAGTACATTTAGTAAGACACTACGGAATCGATCTAGGAAGTAAATACACCGTCACATAGTTGCCAAATGTAGTCTAGAATCTAAAATGTCCAACTCTCCATTATACTAGCAAGTGTGCTATGGCACACTGCAAGTAGTTAAAAAATTAAAGGTACTAATTTTTGCTGCACGAAGCAGCGGTTTGTACAGCCTTTCGTAGCTGACGCGGAGACGCAACCATGACAAGAGAACAACAGCGTCGAATAGCGCGAAGTCCAAAGTGCACACACGGGAATTTTAATCATTTAAGCCATACAGAAAATGCCTAAAATTGTAAATTTTTTGAGTAGCTTTCAGTTCATATCGTCAGCTAAAGTACTGCAGGTGTAATAATTACACAAGTGACTAGCAGAAGAAAGAAAATAAAACAGCGTGTTGATGTTTCATTACAGACAATACCATCAGTCGGAATTTAATATATTAACATGAAATATTTTATAACAATTTCTGTAGCACAGTTAGTATGATAATTTCCAGTAATCAGCGGAAAACGCGAAGTATCTGTTGGATGACAGAAACAAAGATTTCTTTTATATCAAGCTCACTTTATACAAGAAAAATACAGTTAAGCTCGTCATAAGTACTTACTAGTTTTATTTAGATAGAATTTGGAAGGAGTAAGAAATAGTCGTGGCCGTATACTGTGCTGAGTATCAGACATACTTAATGAAATTCGTGAAGTCAGGTATACTGCACAAATAACTGAAGTTTAACACTACTGTCCGACTGATAAACCTGAAATGACAAAGAGCAATTGCAAATTACATTATTTGAGAATTTTTTGAAAAATGCTTTACAATGTCGAAAAATTTCTTTATCTAGAAGCAGAATCTTGTAGCCATCTTCCTAAACACAGATGTGACGTTACGTCCAGGCCAAGAGTCCGACAATAACAATGAATTATTTGCTGCAGCTGGTAATAAGACGTTTAGAATGTTGAAAATTATTCTCTTAGATTTTTCCAGGGTGTGCTACGCCGATCACAAAACTGTTGCAACTGTACAATTGTCTTTTTTTAAATTTTGATCCTAATTTGCTTGAGGTTCCTGAAGAGAGGTATAAAACTGTGGCAACAGTAATCCACTGATACTTATCACTGGCGTCGCTGTATAAGCATGTGTCATGGCATTCGCACAAGGGATTTTGTCTTTCTTTCGCTCTAAATGATACAGTGCGGTTTGTGTGCAGCTCTTCGCGAAACCTCACTGACTAGCTTTCTACACAGTGTTTTAGAGAGCAAGGAACGTCGTCTTTACTTCCAGTTGTTGGTTTCTATACAGCAGTACCTATTAATCACATCTCCTCTATGCTATCATTTAGTTGCATTGAACTTCGTTATTTTCCGTCTTCCTTTTCACTATAATTTCTTGAATATGCTTAACTAGATCGAAGAAACATGGAAATCCGTAATGTAATACTCACTTGCAATTCAGAGGGTCCACTCATGTAGATCTCCCTTCATAATGTTGCACTGACTCCCACGAGTAGTTCTAAATCTGTCGCATAGTTTTTCTTTCAAACGTTTGCTAGTTTCGTTTCTGTGCATATGTCGTGCTTCGTGTAAAGCTTTCTTCTGTTTCTACAATTCACGTTCGAGCTTCACCAAACAAAACTGGCTCTGCACAGTGCTTAACATTATGCAGTTTTTCTTTCCTTCGCTTAATCAAAAAATTTATAGCCATTTCTCTAACAGTGGAAGCTATTTCTGTACACATTTCCTTCGGGATAGGGAGGTACAAGATGTTAATTAGCACAACAATCATCAGTCGAAGACGATTCACGGAATCATCATTTATTTCCTATTCCCTCTAACGTTTCCACAATTTGTAAGGAAATGTTGACGTCATTCGAATGAATGCCGAAGAAATTACCTGATAAATAACATATATATTGGTCTTCAGGAGAAGTAGATGATTTCGATTGCATACCGCGTTCTTCAAACCGCATCTTTTAAAAGTTGAAAACATTAATTGCATTCCACATTACTGTGAAACTCAGAAAACTGTGCAAAGAAAAATGCAATTAGCTAGCATATATGACGAAAACACAAAGAAAATTTATTAAGTTTTATCTCCATTGTTAACACTTAACGATACCGGAACGGCAACTGCTAATTATTATGGATATGAAATGAGTTGCAAATTGTAGTGATTAGTAACTGCAATCAATTGCGTCAGAGAAACTATCAACGGAAACTGAAATTCACTTTACTAATTACGATCGCGTTGTGTTGTGTTACCTGTTTATGCATTTGCGATCAACTCTTTGTTGCACGTGTATTGTCTGCTGCAGCTACAGCAGGGTTTCTACATTCCTGAAGCCACCTGGCAAGCTAGAAGTTTGGCAATTTTAAACATTTTTAAAAAATATTGGGTATTTTGTTTCTTTCTGTGTATTCTTTCTGTATGAAAAATTTCAGAACAGGATTCGACATGTCGGATTTGAAGTTTCCCTTGTGAGTTGACTGGGAACCAAAGCACCTAAACTATGGGCAAATGTGATTCATTCGCTTTTCTGTAATAATGATTAGGATATATAGCGCAGTTACACATTATATACGGATGACACGACTGCAAATCGAACATCATAAATTAAGAGCAGGGGGAATTCCTTGGGCAGTCAGCTGTTTTCATATTTTATGCCTTAAGTGAACTATAAAATAGAAAGCTCATTCATCAGAAGTGATTCGCTTTCTTAGCATCATCAGTTACATTGAAGTTATGAGTAAGTAATATTAATTTTAATATTATACTCTTCAAAATAGTTTTCCTTCAGGCTGCTTTCATTGGTTTCACTTCTAATACATAACAACCCAGACGAAAAATCAGCATAGCAATGATTACAAAAGGCAAACATCTATAAAGAAATTTCATAATCTGCGAATAATATATAGTTTCAGATCATAAAAACAAGCTTTGCAAGGAGATATTGCGCAATGGACGAAAAACAGGACTCAAAAACCCATGAAGAAAATGAGAAGTGAATCAGTACAGTGCATGTTCTATAATTTTAGTTAATGTGAGAGACTATAATACTGATAATTAACTTATTTCTGGTGTTTATTTGTTGTGTTCAATCAGTTAACGAAAAATGTTATAAAATATGCACTGCATTAATACAAATGAATTGCAACAGGCCGTGGTAAAGTTGCGACAAATCTATTCTATAATAAAATAAAGTGCCTGTAACACGAGTGTCTCCAAATCATCACAGAGAAGTTAGATAGCACTCAATTTTGGCTTAAAAAATGTCTATGTGCAGTCCATGTTCATATTTAAATAGCGTTACACGACTGTCAAGATAGTATGAAAATGTAGCAGTGGAGGCAGGCACGCAACGAAATCCAGTTAACAAATTATTCAGTCCCACTATTACGTGAATACAATTGTTTCTTCATAAAAAATTATCTCGGTGGAAGCAAGAAAAAGCGGTGTTAAGAAGTGTGTAAATCTGCAAGTCTTTCACCTAAACATCTACAGTTTAATTTATCTTTGTAGGAAGAAATACTACGAGGGCGAAAATTATAATGGATAAATTTTCTAATGATTTTCTTAGTTATTTTGATTTGTGTTGGGTTATTTTGTCCCAGAAGAAGTACATACTTTGCTCCAGTGAGATTTATAGTAACAGCTACCACAGTCTTCCCTTTGAAGGGTGACACTTCAGTGTTCAACTAGAAGATAACTGTAACAACATAGCTTCCTCTTCGCCCTGTAATGGCCAAGATGGATAATTTGCGACACAAAAGATGAGAGCAGTTGTAGTTTCAGCTTGGAACAAGTTTTCTAATATTAATTGCATCGATACCCTAGGACCCCACACAGTAGACAGATGCACCATATTGGTTGATAAATAAATTATTTACACTATCTGTTGTTCGTTCATATAAGTGTCAATTCCTGTTGCAACTAAATCCCTTTGGTTGAGAACTGTTGCTGTACGGCAGGGAGTTCTAGTGACAGAAAATATAATGGCAAAAACATGTCCTTTGGTATGAAAGACCTATGATGTAAACAAAATACCTTCAGACTCCCAGAGCACTGTCATAGTTCCAGTCTCAGAGTGAGAATGTTAGAGAACTATCAGTCTAATAATTCATGATACAAATTACTCATACGTATTATTTGCAGAAGTATCAAAAAACTAGGAGAAGCCGAGCTAAGGGAAGATCAGTTTGGATTCTGGAGCGTCGTAAAAACGTATGTAAACCTATAGAAAAAATTTGGCAATATTGTCTGGAAGACACCCAACCATTATGGAGGTAGCAGGGATTAAATAGGGGAAAGGAAGGTTATTAGCACCTTGTCTAAAAACCAAACTTCAGTAGAGAGAAATGAAGGGGAACACTAATTGAAAAGGAAGTGACAGACTTTTGTAGTATATTACCGATGTTATTCAATTTTTGCACTGAGAAACCTATAAAGGATACCAAGAAGATATTCTGAAACGAAATAGAAATTGAGATACTAGAAATAAACACTTTGAGATTTAGCAATGACGTTGTAATCCCGTCGGTAATGACAAAAGTCATGGAAAAGTATTTGAACGGAATGGATAACGAAATTCAGTCATGCTCAGGAAATTATATTACAAAAGGGGCCACCAAACTTAGTAGACTAATTTTGTTATTCTGGCAGCAAAATAAGGGAAGACGTTCTAAGTAGAGAGGACAGGAAAAGCAGAGTGCTATAGGAAGAAATGCAATTGTGCGAAAGAGAAACTAGTTTACTTTCAGTATAAACTTATGTGTAGGAAACTATTTTCGGAAGGTATTTCTCTGGAGTATAAAACTGAGAGGCATTGAAACGAGGACTACAAGCAGGTCATACAAGAATAAAATAGAAGGTTTTTAAATGTGTCACTTCAGAAGAATGCTGAAGACTGGAATGGTAGATCGCATAATGAGGATGTACTAAATCGATTTACGAAGAAAATATATTTATCTTACAAGTTGGCTAAAAGTTTGACAGGACACGTTCTGAGGCATCGAGGAATCGTCGATTTGGTAATTGATGAAGGTGTGATGAGTGAGGGCTGGAGGGGTAAGAGCAATGATGAGAGACCAAGGCTGGAATATGGTCGCATCTAGATGCACGTTAAAGTAGCTCTGTAGGGATGAGCTGCATTAGTGCAGAGAGCTAATCTTTGGACCGATGACCACACCAACAACACCGGCGACAACATACGCATAATTCTCTAGTGAAGATTTTTCTTTCCTCCAGTCTTCTGAATGATACGATGCAGAGTGACACAATATTTTCTCCTATATCAACCTCTTCACCTGCACTAAACGTTTTCAGCTATTTGATACATTAATTCCTATAACTGTCTTCCCCGACAGCTTTTTCCTTCTATGGATTTATTCTCCTGATGCTTTATCACGTGTTCTGTCTCCTTGTTTTAATCAATATTTTACATATATTCCTTTCGTCATCGATTATGCAGCAAACTTTCTCATTTGTTACATTATTAGACACTTCATTTTCATTATTCTTCAGGAAGATCACACCTCAAACGGGTCGACTTTCCTCTTTTCCGGTTTCCAATTGCTAATGTAATAATGTCACAATAATTGTCGAAAATGAATGTTCTAATGTAAAAGTATTGTAATGAGCCATTCAAGTAATTATAGCACCTAGGCATTTGTCTAGTATAATGAAATGTTGAGGAGTAGCCAGTAAGTCCACTTTCGACTACTGTTTTAGCATTTATAAAGATACGGTAACTTATGAAATCGACATAGTGCATCAGAAGTGAGATGTAGACAGGAATGAGTCTACAAAACTGAATTATAATCTTAGGAACTCTCACTCAGGAGATACTAACTTTACGTGAACAGTGAAGGATAGTGGGCCGTAATCTGATTGCTTACCAGATTGTAACATACTGTACATAACATATCTAGTCACCATCGTGCCACTCATGTATCAGACAATAAGATTTGTTATGCAGTTTATCTTGGGAAGTAACAAAATATCTGTAGTAAGCAACGAATTACTGTAGTAAGCAACAAGCTCCTGAGAAGATACAATCCCGTACAACAACGAAGAACTGAACATTTTGGGCATATGTGCAACCAGTTCTGATTGTCAGCCGATACAATCCTCAGCAGATGAAACTAAATTAAAATTAACGCCACCAGCTGAGTGATATTCAGCTAAAAGTGGAGTACTACTTAACGTAGCTGCTGGTTTTGATTTTACACTTCGATAGCTCTCCTATGAAATTTCTGTTAGCCTAAGGGCTTTGGTAGCATGAAACAATGAGAAACTAACTAAAGAGCAAACATTGCTAATTGCAAAGCCACTCATAGGAACTCCACCCCTTTAGTTTCCGCCTGGGGGGTGCTGCAGGTTGACATGGTCATTCATCAGAAGGCTTTCACTTTCACAGACAAAGAAATATCAGCGATTATATTGTAGTCACTACAAGAAGATAAAACTACTCGTTTTTATGATTATTGCATGCTGAATGGAATTTTCGCTTAATGAAAACTTATTCAAGACAATTATCAGGGTTTTGTGTTCCTTTCTTCATTTGGGCTGCACAAACTTCGTGGGTTCATTTCTTTGCCAGTTTCTCGGCCCACATCACTTGCTTGATTAAAAACTTAATGTTATTCTTAGCTTTCAGGATAGCACCCATGAAAATATCCTTAAGAAAAACTGTTTTTGAGTTCATAATGATCAAAAGATCAAATATTCTCATAATGTTTACAATACAGTCAATGGTTTTGTGGTTTTTCTGGAACACAAAAACAAGCGAATCACGTCTAACGAATGAGTGTCTCTGTTTGAAGGAAAATAAAAAAAAAAATTACAATTACTGAACAATACGGCACCCAAATAATTCCCCCTGCTCTTCAAAATGGTGTACTAGTTGCAGTCGGTACATCTGGATATTATTCATAATCACGCTTTAGACCATAGTCACAGTTACAGAAATGCTAATAAAACTCATTGGGCTAAAACCTTAGGCTCTGAGGCTCCCAGTCAACGCGATGGCAGTCGGCAACGCTGCGTCTTATAAGCGAGAGTTCCCAGTTGATAGCCAATTCAGCATGTCGGCTGAGCAAACTTGTTCATACTGTTGCTAGTGTGACTGATAATTGGAAACATTATGAAATATATTTGGCAATTATGCGACCTTCAATTTACTTCCTGGAGCGCTTCAGAACTGTGCTACTGAATTCACTTTTTACTTCCTTGCTACCCCCAGTAAATACGTTCAATAATTCTCACTCAACGTGTAATAGTGGATATGTAACTTATTATTTAATTCCCAGAAGATTGTTACACACAACAACTATAATTAGTCTCACATTTAACATTGCTATACAATAAGAGTGTGCTTGAAGAAGAACTGGCTCACTGGAACTAAGTGGTAAACCAGCCTCTCAGCGAAGGGGCGATGCATTAGGCCAAGGATCTAATCTCAATAGAGATCTAGACAATATGTCTGCTTCTTACTTCTTCTCTTACTGAGTTGAAAGCTTCTAGATCGAAAAAAGAAGCGACTCATAACTTCTACTTCTACAATCTTATCATAATCTCGATTTAGTACCCCCTAGACCTAAAGGTGAAAAATTTAATAAGTTATAGCACTACACAACTGCTACAACGTAAATATTTCTGCTTATATCGACAAACTATTAACTTTTTTCTAAATACACAATTCAGTTGATTATGTCTGGCACTGAATAATTTCTTCACTGGATTTCACTTTGGGTCTACTTCTAGTGCCAGGTTTATATATTTTCATGGTAATCCAGAAATGCTTCTTGCGTAGGACACAGGCTTTACTGGGGTGAAGCACATAGTATCTTGCTATTGCATCATGTTTTGAGCACTCTAGTGTTCCAGATAGTATTTGCTTTATTAAATTAGATTTTTGTCGTATTGTTGTTGCGGAAAGTTGTAATTAATTAATTTGTATCAGAAGAGTGCATATTTTCGTGCGCTTCTCGTTGGTTTATTCAGTATGAAATAAATACATATATTACGTCACATTAGCTAAACGAGTTTGAAGATGCTCAGGCAGATTTTTGATTCCACGACTGTAGAAAGCTACTAGTTCGGAGACGAAAATAACACCAATCAATTTGTAAAGTGCATTCATTTTCGTCCACAAAGAATTTCTTTTGATGGCTGTTTGATAAGAATCGAGAAAGGCAAACGTTTGATCAGAAAAACAAGAACAGTGGGGACTGCCTTCTAACCAAGATCCTCGAGAGGTTTTTTGCGAAATCACCAGAGTGTAGACTGGCGTTGCGATACAATAACAACGCTTGTTGCTGTTTCCTTGGTCACTTTTCCTATGTTGTGGCAGTAAGGAGCTCAGTTTTTGGCAACAGTTTGCAACACTCTCCTGAGATGCAGTTCTTACGACAGAGCACCATCTTTGCGCCACCAGATGCATAACGTTACATTTTGAGGATTCACAGTGGCCTCTGATTCAGACATTTTCTGTTAATGAGAACCATTATTGAAGTGTGCATCATGGGGATACAGGAAAAAACAATGGTCAGGTTTCAACAAGTTTACTGTCAAACAAAAATACGTCTGCTTCGGCTGTAAGAACAAAAGGAGCCTCAGTAGGTACTGGTGCAGAGACATGACAGATATTCTAACTAACAGTCACCTGACTGTTTCTACACTGAAGAGCCAAAAAATCTGGTACACCTGCCTAATATAGTGTAGGGCCCTGGTGAGCGCACAAAAGTTCAGCAACACGACGTGGGATGGACTCGACTAATGTCTGAAGTAGTACTGAAGGGAACTGACACCATGAATCCTGCAGGGCTGTACATAAATCCGTAAGAGCCCGAGGAGGTGGAGATCTATTCTGAACAGCACGTTGCAAACCATCCGAGATATGCTCAATAATATTCATGCCTGGGGAGTTTAGTGGCGAGTGGATATGCTTAAACTCAGAAGAGTGTTCCTGGAGCTACTCTGCAGCAATTCTGGACGTGTGGGGTATCGCATTGTCCTGCTGGAATTACCCAAGTCTGTCGGAATACACAATGTACATGAATGAATGCAGGTAACCACACAGGATGTTTACGTACGTGTCACCTGTCAGAGTCGTATCTAGACATATCAGGGGTCCCATATCACTCGAGCTGCTCACGCTCCACACCATTACAGAGCCTTCACCAGCTTGAACAGCCTCTGCTAACATTCTGGCCATGCATTCATGAGGTTGTCTGCATACTCGTTGATAGCCCAGCATTGAAATCTGCACCAATTTGGCCGCGTGGGATTAGCCGAGCGGTCAGAGGCGCTGCAGTCATGGACTATGCGGCTGGTCCCGGTGGAGGTTCGAGTCTCCCTCGGGCATGGATGTGTGTGTTTATCCTTAGGATGATTTAGGTTAAGTAGTGTGTAAGCTTAGGGACTGATGACCTTAGCAGTTAAGTCCCATAAGATTTCACACACATTTTTTTTTTTTTTGCACCAATTTTCGGAAAGGTTACACTTATGTCACGCTGAACGATTCTCTTCTGTCGTCGTTGGTCCCATTCTTGCAGAATGTATATCGGCCGCAGTGATGTCGGAGATCTGATGTTTTACCGGATTCCTGATATTCACGGTACACTCGTGAAATGGTCATACGGGAAAATCCCCTCTTCACCGCTGTCTCGGAGACGCTGTGCCCCATCGCTCGTGCGCCGACTATAACACCACGTTCAAACTCACTTAAATCTTGATAACCTTCCATTGTAGCAGCCGTGACCGATCTAACAACTGCGACAGACGCTTGTCTTATATAGACGTTGCTGACCGCAGCGCCGTATTCTGCCTGTTTGCATATCTCTGTATTTGAATACGAATGCCTATATCACTTTCTTTGGCGCTTCAGTGTAGTATGTAGTAACACCACTAAGAAACCCGTAGGGAAATACACTTGCAGGCAATAAACCAAGTTTCGAGAACGTCGTCCTGATCAGGTCCAACACAGACACTGCAAAGTCCATACTTAATGTATTCTAAGCCCACATAGGAAACAACGTTGAAAGCTGACAACAGCGACATTGGTCCTTACGAGCGTCCTTAGACGATGATGTGAGTTACACCTACCCGGAGGCCTGGAAAGGCTCTCGAAGCCGGAAGAATTCCTCCAGTAGTCGATTCGACGGCCTTAATAGCTGCCGTCGGCGGAATATTCGTGACTATTTTCTTGTCACGGGGTTCGTGGACGTGGATAGCCCCCTCCCAAGTGGCCGTCTTTGCCAGCGCTTGTACTGCCGCCTCGTGTCCCGTCATAACTGCGACGTGGAGAGCTCGCGATGATGAAGCGTGCATGGTCCATATAGTCTGCACGCTTGGCAGAGGTGTTACCGCTCCCTTTTTTGCAGATCTCCTATATAGCAAGTATTTTCTTTTTATGAAGTTATCACACAGTGATTCAATTCACCCCTGGAGTATCCCGTTCAGGCTTTCTGTAATTTCCTTAAATCGATTAAGGCAAATGATGAGAACTTTCCTGTGAAACGGCGCAGTCTATTTTTTTCCAGTTCCTTCCAGTCGTAGCATCGCTACATCTCTGATGATCTACTAGTCAGCAGGACCTTCAGCCCAGACCTATAGAATGTAAAGCTAGTACCATTCCAACGAAAGGACTCAGCTCCACAGAATTTTGGCTGATAATTTTCATTCTTTTTCCGTAATATTGGCAATTGGATGAAAGTGTCTTGCGATGGTTATATGGTCGTACTTCATCGCATTTTCCAGTTATCGCGTGGACTATAATAATAACCCCTAAAAATATAATTCTTCCTGAATGTGACGAATAATTCATATCCAAGTAACCCATACTGAAAAGAGAAACTACTTTCGTACGTGATTTGTTCGATGCACTTGCCCCATACTCGGCAAACATCTTTTGAGTTGCCTTCTCTGTATGCAGTCCTAAATGAAACACGAAGTGAACAAAATTTTACAAACAACAGATGTTTTTCCCGTTTCACGCCCCATTTTGTAATGGTTAAAGATCGATCCTCGTAAACTTCAAATGAGCAGCATTGATACGTCACCGCCAGCTCGATTTTCAACCACAAATAAAAAACGACGATTAATAAATATGCTTTAGGCAATCTGTGTGACAACATGCTAAACAGAAGCTCCACGAACTTTGACATGAACCCATGCTCTTCGGGTAAGCTTTGCGCTGTTGGATTAGATACATCAATATTCTTCACATAATATGGTACATGGGTAATGATCGCAAAGTCCTTGCTTAAGCAATTGTATCGGAGGAAATGTGGTTCAAAAATGTGAAGAAAAGAGTGTGCTTGATACCTGACCTTGTGTTTACAATGCACCAGATGTATCACCTGACCATAGATATATATACCTCCACAGAAGCTCAGGTGAGAAACAACACTTCCTGCAGGAATTCAGCATCCTACGATGTCACCAGTTCATGGAGCTGCGCATTATGTGGTTGTATGTCCGTGATTACAAAACTAAGTCAGAAGTACACACTGGATAGCCAAGGCAACTGGTGAATACTGATGAAGACGAACAAGTAAATTAATCTTTTGGATAGGCTGCAGTCAACCACAGAGAGTCAGAATTGTCATCCAGTGCTGTGAATCCTTCGTTAAAACAAAATCACCAGCCGCACTTATTTGTAGTTCAGTAGTCTGTTGGAATGATTCTAGCTTTATATGCAAAAGGTCTGGGTTTCGATCAGACAACAATTTTTTAATAGCACGAACGTATCCTCGTCACCTCTGGTGACGCCAATTTAATAATGGAGAGTTGCACTGTGTTTCGAAATCTAAATTAAATATGATGTTCTCTCACTGCCTGCAGGAGGAGAGTCGGTGCGGGTGCCAGAGGCAGCGTTGTGGGTAGCTGAAGCTCTGTCACCAGTAAACTACCTTACACCAGAAACTTTATCATTACAGCGCGGAACCGCTCTTAGAAAGACGTATGAAAAGTCCGCATCATAGTTGGGGGATGTGGGTTCATTGTCCTCGGCTCCCACACTGAGGTGACAGAAGTCATGGGGTACCTCCTAACATCCCGTTGGACCTCCCTTTGCCCGGCGTAATGTAGCAACTCGGCGTAGCATGGACTCAATAAGCCGTTGGAAGTGGACTGCAGAAATGCTGCCTCTATAGCTGTCCGTAATTGCAAAAGTGTTTCCGTTGCAGGATTTTTTGCGCGAATTCACCTCCCGATTACGTCCCATAACTGTTCGATGAGATTCATGTCGGGGGATCTGAGTAGCCAAATCATTCGCTCGAATTGTCCAGAATGTTCTTCAAATCAATTGCGAGCAATTGTGGTTCGGTGACATGGCGCAGTGTGAACCATAAAAATTCCATCTTTGCTTGGGAACTTGAATTCCACGAATGCCTGCAACTGTTCTCCCAATAGCTGAACATAAAAATTTCCAGTCAATGATCGATTCATCTGGACCAGAGGACACAGTCCATTCCATGTAAACAAAGCTCACACCATTATGAGGCCACTATCAGCTTATGCAGTGCGCTGTTGAAAACCTGGGTCCATGGCATCGTGTGGTCTGTGCCACACTCAAACCTTACCATCAGCTGTCACCAACTGAAATTGGACTCATCTGACTAGTTCACGGTTTTCCAGTCGTCTATGGTCCAACCGATATGATCACGAGTCCAGGACAGGCACTGCATGCGATTTCACGCTGTTAGCAAAGATACTTGCATCGGTCGTCTGCTGTTATTGCTCATTAACGCTAAATTGTGCCACCATGTCCTAAGGGATACGTTCATCGTATGTCCCAAATTAATTTCTACGGCTATTTCACGCAGTGCTGCTTGTCTGTTAGCACCACTGTGTTGTCCGTAGTGAGAGATAGTGCCTGAAATTTGGTATTGTCGGCAACTCTTGACACTTTGGATCTCGGAATATTGAAATTCCTAACGATTTTGAAATGGAATGTCCCACATGTACAGCTCCAACTACAGTTCCGCGTTCAAAGTCTGTTAATTACCATCATGCTACCATACTCACATACATTTCTCTACCCCATGACTATTCTCTCCTCCGTTTGTTTTAGCTAGGAACATGGGGTAAAAGGCTTTTAGCTTATCCTGGACCAGTGGCCGTTCGAACATATGTCTTACTGCAGCTATATTACAGTATAGTAAGTAAGGTAAGCGACGAAGTAAGTAAAGTAAGCGACGTACCGGAGCTAGCGTACACGTAAATTGTGCTAGTTCAATAATTGCTCTTTCAAAAGGTTTTAATTGGCCTGGAATTAATACTCAGTTAATGGCACCATATGTATGTGCAGAGTTTGCATTTTACGTGCAAAAACAGTCCCCCTCACTTGTATTTCACATGCAAAAACAGTCACTCTTAAATAACCCCGGTCTGGAGCGAGAGTGATAGTTAATGTCTCGTTCCCCAGTGTATCGAATCTTGGTCCAAGGTAAGTTTTAATCATGTGAAAAAATCTTGCTTCGCTGGGATTTTACGTGCTGAAAACATGTTTCTCTCGGAGGTTTGTGTAGTGCGCCACTTCCATACTTTTAACTTGTGTGAATCAGTTCAAACTTTGCATGAAGGAAAATTAATTAATAAATTAAAAATGAAATTCATTTAATCCAATAAGCTATATCCGTTGTCGTGATACGATTAGTTAAAATCGAGCCAAGTGTAGCATGTAAAATTCGTTCTTATGTCAGTTGAATGCGCGGAAACGGTTTAAAATGAATTAGTAAATAAAAAACGCATTCCTACGATAAAGTTGAAAACTCTCGTTCAAAAATCTAGCTTCATTCAGATTTTACGTCAAAAACATACGTTTTTTGCGAGTTTTTTTTCCGCTGCCACGTCTGTGTTTAAACCTGTGTAAATCTGTTCAAATTTTGTAAGAAGGTAGACAAATACTTTTAATTAATTGTTGTCCTGTTGCTTTGTGAAAATTTTATCCGTTGCCAAGGCATAGTAGTCTAAAGTTACACAGAAAATGTCCCTAAAATCCGGTTTTATGCTAATCGCACGTGTTGTGACGGTTTCATGTGATACAGATACTAATAAAAAATATACTATTAGGGTGATTATAAGTAGCGTTTGCAAATATCTCTCATCATTCGGTTTTTACATGCTTAAAATCGCGCGTTTGCACGCGAAACTCTATTTCGTAGAAACGCGTCGCACTTAAGCGGTATATTTGGGTATAATTAAAAAAAAACTGGTTACTGCAGTTGATTACCATTTCGTTGTTTACACGTTAAAGATTTTGTAGTGAATAATTCCATGTAAGTTGAAAATGGTTTAATTAGTACTCCTCCTTCTTTACTACAAGCTTGTTTCGGCTATAGCGCCATTCTCAAGTAAACCTATAGATGTACAGGAAGATTGGTTTGCATAGATAGTTACATCCAGTTGGAATTGATGCCCATATTGCGTCAATGAGAAAATTGTCGACTGTCTATTTGTTGTTAGACCGTTATACTAGCATTAAGTTTTGTTTGTATAGAATATTTTCGCGAAGTACTTTTAATAGCTTAAATGACGGTTTATTCTAGTTCATGCTTGATGTTTACAATATAGTCTTTGCTAGTCAGTGATGATAGTTGCATTTCATTGCTTTTATAATTTTGTTATCGTTTGTATCTATAATTACCTTCAATTTTCTGTTTACTGTGATTTTTATCCGTTCTCGTTTTCCAAAGAATCAATAAAAGTTTCTAAATAATTTTTGTTTTTGAATACGATTTGTTCGTTAAGGATATCGTTTGGATTATTGGTATTCCCTTTGGTATTTTGTGTAGAACTTGTAATGTTCTGCATTGAGGTTTTTGCTTTGGGGATGCTGATGAAAGCTTGATTTTTTGCAGTCGCAATGTCTTGCGTGTTCTTTGATCTAATGTCAAAATTCCTTCTTGTCTGACCGATATAGAATCATGCGCAGTCATTACACGAAATTTTATATATGCCTCGGCTGCCACCAATCGGGATTTTGGTTTTTTAGATTGTTGTTTATTGGGAAAGCTAGTTTTATGATCGTTTTGTTTAAGATTTGGTTTTTGTTATTCTGTGGAAGAAATTTCGAATAAAATCAAACAAACTTTAAGCAAAACAACCATAAAACTAGCTTTCCGAAAAAATAAGAATCGAAAAACAAAAATTCAATTTTGAAAAACCGAAATCCAGATTTTTGCCCACCCAGGCATATACAAAATTTCGTGTAAAGTCTTCCCAAGATTCTATATTAGTCAAACAGGAAGAAATATTAAGATTAGAATCAAACAACACACAAGACATGGCGACTGCAATCAATCAAGCTTTTATCAGCATCTCAAAAACCAAAACCACAAAGCGGAACATATCGGAAATACATGAGAGGCTGTACACGGAATACCAAATGAACATACCATGGACACCTTAGAAGAGTTGGGAATATATACCCATACAAAAAATTACCGAAACGATATCCTTAACGAATAGATAGATCTCAAACACAAAAATTATTTAGAAAATTTTATTGACGCTTTGGAAAACGAAAAAGGATAAAAATTATAGGAAACAGGAAACTAACGATTATCTTAGATACAAACGATAACAAAACAATAATAGCAATGAACTGCAACTAACATCACAGACTTTCAAAGACTGCATTGTAAACATAAAGCATCAACGAGAGTAAACTGTCATTCCAACTGTCAAAAGTATTTCGCGAAAATATACTATTGAAGCAAAACTTACGTCATTAGAGTGGTCTAGAAACAAACAAGTAGTCGACAATATACTCACTGATGTAGTATGGGCATCTATTCAGACTAGATGTAAGTATGTTTGCAAACTCTCCTTCCTGTACATCTTTTATAAAAGTAAGTACACGCAACAATTGTAGCACCTACAGGTTTACTTGAGAATGGCGCTATAGCCGGAACAAGCTTGTAGTGAAGAAGGAGGATTACTAATTAAACCATTTGCAGCTTACCTGGAATTACTCACTACAAAATGTCATATTATGAACTCAGCGGGCCCAAATTAAAGATTTAATTCACCGGTGATTTTAAATCATCATAAAATCTTTGGACATGCTGGGATGTACCAAACAAGAATTATGCCCAGCCTTGTAGTGTTTGATGAATCATTTAAAGCTTTACGGATGATCACACAGAAACTTAAAATAACACGAAAATTCCTACAGAAATCTTATACCGAACCAACAGAAAATGTTTTACTGCGTTTCGTTCAAAACATGCTGTGTTATTTTGTAAAAAATTATTTTTGGACAAAACAAGCTCAAGTTCGTAAATTTTCGTACAGGACTGCAAATTTGATAGTGTTTTGTTTTACATACATTGTTTCACAGTTATTCTGCTTATTTCAGCCAATTATTCGGATTGCTTGTTGCAAAATTTCGTGCCAAAATTATTCGCGTGTGTTTTCTAGCAGCGTTTTTTTTAGTTTTTAGTTTTTATTATTGCATAATTTACTAGGTGTAGAGGTATGAAACCGGGATTTCTCTATAGATGGTGCTAGCCGTCAGTGTAGGCCCGTGAGACTGCGTCTGCAGCGCCATTTGCTTCCTGTAACGGCTGACAACAAATGTCAACATACAGTTACCCAAGTTCCATATATCGGTATCTGTTTCAAACCCGTAAATATGTCGAGTTTTGTGCCTAAGAACTACGATTTGTGGACAGCATTGGTTTTCTGTTATCATTTGAATAAAACTGCTGCAGAAGCGCATCGAATGCTTGTCGAAGCTTGCGGCTCTTAGGAAAATCCAGTGTTTCGAGTAGTTCAAAAAATTCAAAAGTGGTGATTTTGACGCGAGGAGCGACGAGCTCAGGAAAACACCGAAAAAGTTCAAAGACAACGAAATGCTGGCAGTATTGGATGATGATGATACTCAGACTCAACAGGAACTCGCGGAACAATTGACTGTGACACAGAAAGCCGTTTCTATTCGGTTGGAAGCTATGGGAAAGGTACAGAAAGTGGGAAAATGGGTTTCGCATGAATTGAATGACAGGCAGCGTGCAAATCTGAAGACCACTTGTGAAACGATGGTCGCCAGATACAAGAGAAAGTCGTTTCCCCATCGAATAGTCACAGATGATGAAAAATGGATACATTTTGAGAATCATAAGTGTTGTAAATCATGGGTGAATCCACACAAACCTTCGACATCCACCGTAAGACCAAATCGCTTTGGAAAGAAGACAATGCTCTGTGTTTGGCGGGATCAGAAGGGTGTCATCTATTATGAGCTGCTAAAACCTGGTGAAACCGTTAACGCTGATCGCTACCAACAGCAAATGATCAATTTAAACCGAGCATTACGTGAAAAATGACTGGAATGTGGAAAAAGGCAACATAGGATCATATTGCTCCATGATAACGCCCTATCACACACAGAAAAACGGGTCAGGGAAACGATCGTGGCTTTCATTTGGGGAATACTGGGGCATGCGGCTTGTTCTCCGGAATTGGCTCCGTCCGATTATCACCTATTTGCATCACTGGGACACGCTCCCGCTGAACAACGCTTCAATTCGTATGAAAATGTACGAAAATGGCTCGTTGACCGGTTCGCTCAAAAGAAGAACTGTTTTTGGCGTGGTATTCATAGCCTGCCGGGGAGGTGGGAAAAATCTATAAATTGCAATGGAGATTATTTTCAATAAAATATTATTTATCAGTTTCAAACAACAGACGTGTAATTATTGCAACCAAATTCGGGTTTCATACTTCTACACCTGGTAAATAACCAATGACAGGAATTTTAAGGTAAGAGAAAATAAAAACGTGTGTGCTTCTTAATAGTTTATTAAGCGTTGCGTGAATCGTTCAGCGTTTATGTAGTGCATGATTAATTATGCAGAAAATATTTTGTCGTTCTGTTTCAGATACAACTTTTCATTTGCAACATCATTTAGTAAATTTTCAAAAATTTTGAAACGATACATTCGCTCAGCTGATAGGTAAGCTAGATTTCTCCACAAATCGATGGGGTTCCCAATACATTTGGCATATTTTGATCCATCAGGTAACTGGTCAACGGGTTAAATCCTAAGTTAGTTAAATGTTCAAATAAATTGTCTGTTAGTCACATTAGTTAAATCGTCAGTTGGTTCTCTTTGTGTCTTAGGGCGCTTCTTCTTGCTGATCATCAAATTATTGGATGTCGAAGAGCCAGCGTATCGTAGCGCACTATTGCCCGTACTTCGTGATTCATTACAAAGATATTTACACATTTTATAATGAGCGATTGCAACTTCATCTGTGTATTAATTCGTGCTATTTAATCGCGTGGTTAGTCACACCGTTCGTGTGGCTTAATTTGCAAGTACTTTTACGAATCACAGTAAAGAACAGTCTTATGCTGTTGTAAAATTAGGTAAAACCCTCTTGCCGTCCAGAATCCGTTTGGCAAGTGATTTTTTTTTTGACAGCAGTATGTGGACACGGAGAAATTCACTCAATTTTCTAGGTTTTGAAGCTGTTACTTTACATGAACCAAGTCACCACATCTTTTTTGTCCAACCATTCTAAATTTTTGTTTGCATTGTAAGTTTATCTATGTAACACAGTCGTACCGTAAGATTATGTGTGTAATAAAACCAGTTACACATATTATTATCATAAACTTCACACAGTATTTAATATTTCGTTCCGTATCGTATTTATGATTGCTGTTATTTTGTGCACTGTATTTAAGGTTATATTTCACATGTCTGCATATTCAGTCTGATGATAATATTAAAAGAATGTGTGCAACTATAAAACAAAAAATTAAGAAAAAGCAATAACGAAATTAAAGAAAATTTAAAAAAGTAAAACGTTATATACAGTAACCTAAAAAAATAATAAATGAAAGAAAATAAAAAATAAAACAAAATCCTCCTGTGTGCATGAGACTTTGACTTAGTGGTGATGCCTGGGGGCTCTGAAAACACAGAAAGCTATACTAGACGGGTTCAATCATACCAGGCAGGTAACTGTAGAGGACACACTGACGATGCCCAGCTCAAGCAACATGGTTTGAAAGACAATGAATAAGATCTACACCGGATTAGTCGTAGCCCAAGTCAACAAAGATGTACATCTTGCCAAACTATGGCGGTTTAACATCAAAGTTATTTTACAGTAAAAGTTGAGAACTAGAATGAAAGTTGCTCCTATCACGACATAAAAATACGAATGTATTATAGACAGAGTTATGGATGTAAAAGAAGGGAATTTTCGCCTTACCTAGCAGCTTCAAAGACATTTAAATCAAAACGTGTTGACATATTCGCGCTTTTTTCGAGTTCATCCTACTTCCCCGCCACAGTGAATTCTCTTTGCTTTAAAGTGTTGGCATACGTGCATCTTACAATTTATGGGTATAAGTCCCTGAACCTGTGCCCAAAATCCAGAAGATTCGCCAACTATAATAAAAAATATATTATATCATGTAACTTTAGAGGATACATGAAATAGCTAAAAACGTTTTTCTGGTGGGATAAACATTCTGGTGGCAGTTTTATTTCTGGGGACTGTTTTTATCCCAAAACCACCCGCTGTTACAAATATGGTGAGGGGAAGAAGAACAAACAGGCACAAATTTATGTGATTGTAGAGAGCCGATTGCACCTGCAATAGGAAGTGTCCAAGCATCTATAATAGGAAGTATCCCACAGTGGGAATGCATGCATCTCAAACTTTAATAACGCACAATGATCGAATCATGATGGTTTGGCAGAAAATTTGGAAAAAGCTAGATATAAATATTAACAATAAAGCCTGGTAACTTAGATGGAGACAAACGATACCAGCCGCTTTCACTAGTTCGCTATTGGGCCATGGAGATTAAGAAACCGCTGATTTCACACCGATAATTGTAAACTGGACGGAAAAGGTGACTCAGTCACGCACTATCTGTAACCAAAAAGGCTCAGGTGCAGTATATAGAGACAACTCAAGGTTAAGCAAAACAAGAGTTCCAGTAAGCAGCAAGTTTCAATCCTGCAAGCGCCTCGGATGGCCAAAAGCCGATAGCAGAACCTAGGTGAGTGAGCAATATACCCAATTAAGCTAGTACACGAAAAAGGACGTAAAACGCATCTGAATATACCTGTAACCGTCTTACACGTCCACTGTGACGTGCATCTGAACGTAAGGGTTCGATTACAGGGATAGAACCTGGCTCCTTTTCATGATTCGTAGTGTGGAATACAAACATTAGACGTTACTATGTGCATTCTCTTCTTACTAGAGTGTTAGGGCTTTGTGGCCGTTTGTTCTAGTAATCGGTTACTAATAGCGTGCGGTTACAAGCCTCGTCTGTGTTTTACACGTTCGTTAGGTGTGTCTTTGGACCAATGTGATAACATAGTGTCTCTGCTTTTCGGTATGATCATGTAAACACACGAAGAATCATTACAACGGACCAAAAACCGACCCAGTGTCTCATTTCCTTATCAGCACAATATGTACCTCCTTAACACGACATCTGAAATACTTTGTACTGTCTCCCAACCACAGAGACTAAATAAAATTCTCAGGTTGACACCGCCACGATCTCTCCCCCTGGACACAGCTGTTCGCGTGCCGAGACGCATCACCTCATATCCTACTTCACCACTAATCTGCTTGTGAGAATGAAACCAACTATGTTGTGATCCACATCGGGTTGCGACATATAAACTTATGTCAGATGTGAGGTCCAAACTTCGAATCCTGCCTAAGAAGTAAGGAGTCTTAGAGTACGGAAGACAGGATTTTCTCCTAGGAGGACTAGCAAGGCTAGTCTTAGAACAAATTGGCTTGAGCTCTCGAGGTTATCCCGGTTTAATGTACCGGCAGAGTAATCTATTTTAGTGTACAGCTGAAAGAAGCAGCGAGCGGGCAGAAATCAAATGTCGGGAGATCATTTTGGAAATTTGTGGTAAGATCTTATGGGACCAAACTGCAGAGGTCATCGGACCCTAAGCCTACACACTACGTAACCTAACTTAAACTAACTTACACTATGGACAACACACACACCCATGTCCGAGGGAGGAACTCGAACCTCCGAGGGGGGGAAGGGAGATCATTCACCGTTCCAGTGTCGAAGATTTACGAGACCACCAAGAGCAGCCCACTGCCGTAAAATTGGATGAAGAATTTACTGCATTTACATCACTAAAACCTGAATAAGAAGCACCGTCGACTTCTAAGGGTACACTTGCCGAAACAGTGCCACCAAATTGAAAAAAAAAACGTAGTGAGTGAATCACAATACAGCACAGAAATAAGCTATGTGATCAAAAGTATCCGGACACATGGCTGAAAATGACTTAGAAGTTCATAGCACCTTCCATCGCTAATGCTTGTAATTAACATGGTGTTGGCCCAGCCTTAGCCTTGATGATAGCTTCGCCGGCCGAAGTAGCCGCGCGGTTCTGGCGCTGCAGTCTGGAACCGCGAGACCGCTACGGTCGCAGGTTCGAATCCTGCCTCGGGCATGGATGTGTGTGATGTCCTTAGGTTAGTTAGGTTTAACTAGTTCTAAGTTCTAGGGGACTAATGACCTCAGCAGTTGAGTCCCATAGTGCTCAGAGCCATTTTTTTGATGATAGCTTCCATTCTCGCAGGCATACGTTCAATCAAGCGCTGGAAGATTTCTTGGGGAATGGCAGTCCATTCTTCACGGAGTGCTGCACTGAGGAGCGGCATAGATGTCGGTCTGTGAGGCCTGGCACGAAGTTGGCGTTCCAAAACATCCCAAAGTGGTTCTGTAGGATTCAGGTCAGGACCCTGTGCAGGCCATTCCATTATAGGGATGTCATTGTCGTGTAACCACTCCGCCACAGGCCGTGCACTGTGGACAGGTGCTCTATCGTGTTGAAAGATGTAATCGCCATCTCCGAATTGCTCTTTAACAGTAGGAAGCAAAAATATGCTTAAAACATCAATTTAGGACTGTGCTGTGATAGTGACACGCAAAACAAGGAGTGCAAGCCATCTCCATGAAAAACACGACCACACCATAACACCAAGGCCCCCGAATTTTACTGTTGACACTACACACGCTGGCAGATGACGTTCACCGGGCACTCGCCATACCCACACCCTGCCATCGTATAGCCACATTGTGTACCGTGATTCGTCACTCCACACAACGTTTTTCCACTGTTCAATCGTCCAATGTTTACGCACCTTACACTAAGCGATGCGTCGTTTGGCATTTACCGGCTTGATGTGTGGCTTGTGAGCAGCCGCTCGACCATGAAATCCAAGTTTTCTCACCTCCTGCCTAACTGTCGTAGTTCTTGCAGTGGATCCTGATGCAGTCTGTAATTCCTATTTGATGATATAGATAGATAAAAAATGAAATAAGCGTATGGCATAGTTGGCCGGGAGGCCCCTATTCGGGGAAGATCAGCCGCCAAGTACAAGTCTTACTGCATTCGGCACCACATCGGGCGACTTGCGTGCCAGTGATGGGGACAACACAACACTCAGTCCATGATCTGAGAAAATCTCAGACCCGGCCGGGAATCGAACCCGGTCCCAGTACATGGGAGGCAAGCACGTTACCACCGAACTAATTAGGCGGACGGTCTGGATGATGTCTGCCTCTTAAACAATATGACCCTCTTCAACTGTCGGCGGACAGTCAACAGATGAGGTCGGCCTGTACGCTTTTGTGCTGTACGTGTCCTTTGAAGTTTCCACTTTACTATCACATCGGAAACAGTGGACCTAAGGTTGTTTAGGAGTGTGGAAATCTCGCGTAGAGACATATGACACAAGTGACACCCAATCACGTGACCACGTTCAAAGTCCGTGAGTTCCGCGGAGCGTCCCATTCTGGTCTCTCACGATGTCTAATGACTACTGAGGTCGCTGATACGTAGTACCTGGCAGCAGGTGACAGCACAATGCACCTAATATGAAAGACGTATGTTTTTGTGTGTGTCCTGATACTTTTGATCACATAGTGTAAGATTTACATCCTTGAGAAAGCAAGAAAAGTGACCTAATATCAATCTGGAGGGCAGTGAGCTCCCAGCCAGCAGTTAGTCTTATCGGATGTATTTATTTCAATTCCGAACTAACACCAAGCCATAATAATAGTGTTCTATGAAAATTTGATAAAACTAGGATCATGGGAGCAGCACGAAGTATGCTGTTCGTCTACAATTTGAACGCACCTTGGCCATAGGTGGAAGAAATTCTATTGGAAAACTATGAACCCAAAGTGACTTCGGCTTACTATGCCTGCCTATTATTCTCCAATAGAGAGAACAGGACCGAGAGCATGACTGAATGGCGTTGAAATATAGCAAACCCAATTCAGAGAAGCTGTCCATAGACTAATGAGGGAGTCAGACATTCTGGGGAGGCAAGTTCTAATTGGGAAGCTGGTTCAAACAGCATTCGTACAGGGGATCGAAGATGACATGATTAAAACAGATGCGAGAGCAGGGGGAGGAGACTTAGTTTTAGCCCAAGCGGTAGAGCTATCTTTAACATAGGAAACCTTAAGCACCTACTGAACAGAAAAGTCCGGTGTATCCAATTGCACGAGAGGTAACTGTTCCTAATGTGAGCGATGCGATCATGACACAAGGAATTGCATTACGGAGAAACACGGCAAGAAAATAGATGACACGTAGTCGAGTTGTAGTCGAACAGAGAAATGGGTACCCTCCACGCATGCTCATAAATTAAGGATAATGGTAGAATGTGGTGCCACACAACATGGCACTACACAAAACTGCCGCTAATAGCATAGGCACGTAGGGAACACACGGTATTGGTGATAAGTTGAGAAAACCGTCCCGAAACACATGTGCTACAAAACGCCACTGTTTCCTGCGCATGCACCCCTACATAAATATGGGATATGATCACCATGAACACGTACACAGGCCCCACAACGGGTTGGCATACTCTGGATCAGGTGGTCTAACAGCTGCTGGTTTACAGCCTCCCATTCTAGCACCAGAGCCAGTCTGAGCTTCTGAAGTGTCGTAGGGGTTTGAAGACGTGCAGCGATACGTCGACCGAGAGCATCCCAGACATGCTCGATGGGCTTTAGGTCTGGAGAACAGGCAGGTCACTCCATTCGCCTGATACCTTCTGTTTCAAGGTACTCCTCCACGATGGCAGCTCGGTGGGGCCTTGCGTTATCATCTACTGGGAGGAAGGTGGGACCAACAGCACCCTTGAAAAGGCAGACATACTGGAGCAAAATGATGTCCCGATACACCTGACCTGTTACAGTTCCTCTGTCAGGCATGTAGGGGTGTACGTGCACCAATCATAATCCCACCCCACACCATCAAAGCAAGACCTCCAACAGGCCTCTTTCAAGGACATTAGGGGGTTGGTATCTGGTTCCTGGTTCACGCCACATGAAAACCTGGCAAGAATCACTGTTCAAACCTGGACTCGTCCGTGAACATAACCTGAGACCAATGTTCCAATGACCATGTATTGTGTTCTTGACACCAGGCTTTATGAGCTCTCTTGTGACCAGGGGTCAGTGGAATGCACGTTGCAGGTGTCCGGGCGAATAAACCATGCCTGTTCAGTCGTCTGTAGACTGTGTGCCTAGAGACAACTGTTCCAGGAGCTGCGGTAAGGTCCCGCGCAAGGTTATCTGCAGTACTCCGTGGCTGTCTGCGGGTACTAATGGTGAAACATCGGTCTTCTTGTGGTGTTATTCACTGTGGACGTTCCGTACTGTAGCGCCTGGACACGTTTCCTGTCTGCTGGAATTGTTGCCATAATCTTGAGATCACACTTTGTGGCACACGGAGGGCCCGTACTACGACCTGCTGTGCTTGACCAGCCTCCAGTCGCCCTAGTATTCTACCCCTCATAACGTCATCAATATGTGTGATTTAAACCCGCAAACCGCCCACTAGAGCGTTGTTTCGCCATGTATCAGCATTATCCTTAATTTATGAGCATGAGTGTATTTTCCTTACCGCCTTCAAGGACATTCAGAGCCATGTAATAGGGAGAGACTAGAGTTGTAAAACTACCGTTGGCTATCTTAGACTACTGTAAGTAAACGTAGGCTACGGTAATCGAGCCTTACCTCACTTCCATCGCTTTGTCTGCGTATCTTATCAGTGTCTTACTAGATTCCGCTAGATACTAAAGGCAGTGAACCATCTAGAAACGGAATGAGGATATATAAAAGGCAGCGTAATCTACGGAACATTTTTGTTGTACGTAGTTAGCAGCCTGCCTGTTACTCGAAAATAAACAAAATTTGTTCCAAATATATCAATGTTTAATTCAGATTTTATTCGAAAATGGTTGATTTGTAATGTGAAACAGACGACTGTTGTAACAAATATACTAAAATAAGACACAGACTTATCATCTAGCACTACCAAACTCAATTTCCAAGAAAAAGAAAAAAATTTAAAAAATGCTGGAAAACGAAAACATATCTAACATCGCTTCAATACTTCGTGGAGCTTAAATAAAACGTATTCCTGTTATTCGTAAACACCTTTGCACTCATCAGTAATAACGAGAAACTCTTGCCTTTGCTAATGGTGAACGTTCTATTGAGTACAAAATAACAACAATAATTATATAGATTTTTGTGTTTGGGAATATAAACTGTACTTACATGAAAAATAACTGCTTTGGGAAGATAAAAATGCAGAGGTTACGAGAGTTATTAATTTTTATTACCTATAAAACGCAATTTATATTTCGTATGGATGTAAAATACACAATGGACTAACAATGTACGATGTGCGGTTCTAATGATATGCAAAACACACAAACAAACGAGTAAACTGGACACAGAGAGAAGTCGTCGGCTCGCAGCTTCTTTCTCACACACGTTTATGTTTCCTTCTCTGCTGATTCTGCGAATAGTACCGGCAATCGTACCACTTACTACGTCATTTATGTACTGTACCAGAACTGCTGAATATAATTTTGATGGACCACAACTATAGGTGAGGCCTGTGATATGTTACGTTTGTAAAGAACCAGTACACTTAGACTGACAGTTCAATGACAATGGAAGAATACTGCGTATGGAGATTCAATACCTGGGAAACGAAAGAATGGCATGAACATGCTGTCAGTCAGTGTCACAAAACTATGCTCAATAGACTGAGAGGATTTTGTAAATATAAGATGAACATAGGAAAGTGTGGCATTCACAAACTTTATAATATATAGTGCCGCTCAGGTTAGCATAATAAAGGAATCAGCTCTGAAGAGTACGAAGGGCAGTAGCACCAAAGATAGAATAAATCTAAATGCATCACGAAGGAAATACTACAGACGAGAGAGATTGCAGTGTTATCATTGATAACATACGACGATTTGTGTGTGGAATAGAAGTTTCGTATAGCAGCGGGACGCCTCAGATATCCTACATGAATAAATCTTAGGCAGAGATTTCTGCGAGAGTATAAAAGTAATCACAGATTATGCAACAAAGACGCTGTTACAGACGAAACACGTGCCAAACCATCTAATCTTGCGGACCGGGAGAGAGAAAAGAAGAGAGGAGCGGTGTCTCTTGAAATGGACATTAGGTAGCTGAGGTAAGTTGTTAGTGAGGGCAAATGTGACACCAAAAGAATCTGTAGGAATCCTGGTAGGATCGGAAATAGATTCAAGAGAGAAGAGTCACCTAAAAAGCAAGAGTCGGAAACAAGAAATGAAGTTGTGCAGCAGACACAAATGAAAGAAAGCCTGGGTGAGTTTATACGAATTGGTCCAGGAGAGGACAAGATTTTATGGAATAAGATTAAGACCACGGGTCTGTCTGAAGAAATAATGGATATGCAGTAGTCATAAACGGGCGTATATTTGCCTGCAGCACTGGTGAATGTGCACACAAGATGAAGTTATATTAGAATGTCTCAAAATGACCATAGGCACAGTACCCTTCATGGGAGGAGGCGAGGAACACAACGTATATAGCATAGTTGCTACAGTTTCAGTTGATCTAGAGTCAAGGTCACGATTCAGGTGATTAAAGAAAATTGTTTGGGTGCATCATATAAACAAACAAGAAAAGGCTTCGATTACTGCATTATGTATTGCACATCACGATGTATTTCACCTGCCCAGAGATTAACGTACATTGAGACAGTGAAGCCTAAAATTAAGTTGAAACTAAAGGTGCAAGGGAAGTTGGTAAACATCTGGCCTATCGAATACCAGAGGCACAAAAAGAAGCCCTGCGAAATAAGATAGAAGTAAAATTAAAGGAAGACGTCATTCCACCGAGCACAACTGGGCTGAATTTTCCGTTGTGGATGATTCCAAAGAAGACTGATGATTCACGAATGTGAATGTGGGGGATAGTCGTGGAGTATCGAAAGTTAAGTGACAACTGCATTAACACTGTATTTCGAGTACGGCATATTGAAAAAGTTTAAACGTCTTCAGAAAAGCCACATATTTCACCACTTTAGACTGTGGAAAGCTTACCGTCAGATAGTATACAGTGAAGATGATGAAGAGAAAACAGCCTTCTCTGCTCCGGAAGGACGTAATAAGAGCAAAAGTTTACCAAAAGGATGAAAACGAGTAGATAGTGCACACGTTTCTCACAGACAGCGTAACACAGTACTAACTAGACTTCAAGGACACAAGATGTTCATACACTGACCATCCAGAACATTAGGACCACCTACTTAATAGCCCGTATGTCTACCTTTGGCACGAATAACAGCGGCGATGTATTGTGGCATGAAAGCAATGAGGCCGTGGTAGGTCGCTGGAGGGAGGTGTCACCACATAAGCACACACGTCATCTAATTTCCTTTAATTCCGGGGAGGGGAGCGATGAGCTCTGACGCCATGTTCAGTTACATCTCAGATGTGTTTGATAGTTTTCAGATCTGGTGAGCTGGGGGGCTAGCGCATCAATTGGAACTCGCTACTGTGTTCTTAGAACCACTCCAGCTCACTGTTGGCCTTTTGACATGGCGCATTATCTTGTTGAAAAATGGCACTGCCGTCGTGAAACATGATCCTCATGAAATGGGTGTACGTGGTCTGCTACCAGTGTACGATACTCCTTGGTCATCATGGTGCCTTGCACGAGCTCCACTGGACCCATGCATGCGCACGTGAATGTTTCCCAGAGCATAAAGCAGCCGCCGCCAACTTGTCTGCATCCCGCAGTACAGGTGTCACTTCCTCTGGAAGACAATGGATGCGCGCCTTCCCATCGGCATTATGAAGAAAATATCGGGATTCATCAGTCCATGCAACGCATTGCCACTGCGCCAACGTCCGGTGCCGATGGTCATGTGCCCATTTCAGTCGTAGCTGCCGATGTCGTGATGTTAACATTGGCACATGTGTGGGTCATCAGCTGCAGAAGCCCATCGTTATGATTGTTCGGTTGAGTGTATGTTCAGACATACTTGTACTCTGCACGGCATTACAGTCTGATGTTAGTTCCGCCACAGTTCGCCTCCTGTCCTGTTTACCAGTCTGCCGAGCCTCTGACGTCCATCTGTAATGACAGGTGGCCGCCCAACCCCAAGACTGGAAGTGGTTTCACTTTGGTTTCGCCACGTATCGAAGACACTCACCACTGCACTCCTAGATCATCCGGTAAGTCGTGCAATTTCCGAAATGCTCGTGCAGAGTCTCCCAGTCTGCCCTCAGCCCAACTCAGATAGATCGCCTGCCTTCCCCATTTCACACACGGACAGCACGATCACTGATAGTACATGCATCGTGTGTGTGTCTGACTAGCAGTCATTCCTCTCCAGGTGACGCTGCTATCGCCTGGACGAGTTTATATCGATAGCAGGTTGGTAGTGAAACTGTTCTGGCTGGTAAGTGTAAATTTAGACGATGTGTTCGGAGCTGCGTTAGAAGCGCATAATGCCAGACATGCACAAGCGTTTCATACAACCTAAAATTGCTGGTTGACAAGTGCGGGTTCATACGGAGGGAAATAACTTAGTTATGGCACTTAATTACGGCAGAAGGATTAATACCCGACCTACGGAATGTGAGTGCAATAAAGGAATATAAACCGTTTCATGATTTACTGAAGAACGGAGCAAACTGTGCTTGATAAAGCAGAAAGCAGCTTTCCAAGAACTAAAACTAAACTCGAACAGGCCACGAAGGCCCAACGGTAACGACTAGCCGCCGTGTCAGCCTCAGCCCATAGACGTCACTGGATGCGGATAGGGAGGGGCATGTGGTCAGCACACTGCTCTCCTGGCGGTATGTCAGTTTCCGAGGCCGGAGCCTCTACTTCTTAATCAAGTAGCTCCTCAGTTTGCCTCACAAGGGCCAACAGCGCTTGGCAGACCACACGGTCACCCATCGAAGTGCTAGCCCAGTCCGACAGCCCTTAACTTCAATGATCTGACCGGAACCGGTGTTACCACTGTGGCAAGGCCGTAGCTGTCCAAGAACCAAAAGAAAAAAAAAATAATTAGCCCCAACCATACAGTATCTTGATTTTACTAAGACGTTCATAAACACAGCAGAGCAATTGGTGCCTTACTGGGTCAGACGGAGTTAGGACAGGATTTACCAGTAGCCTTCACTTCTAGAAACCTGAACCATGCACCAAAAGGATATAGTACGATTGAGCGAGAGCTCCTAGCCGTAGCCACAAAGGATCAAAAAATGCAGAATAATGTCAAGATGCCCATAGCGCCGATGGAAATACCTAACCAGGTATTCGGTCGTTGTGATATGA
This sequence comes from Schistocerca cancellata, assembly GCF_023864275.1. Taxonomy (NCBI): domain Eukaryota; kingdom Metazoa; phylum Arthropoda; class Insecta; order Orthoptera; family Acrididae; genus Schistocerca; species Schistocerca cancellata. The sequence continues at coordinate 267,774,447 of NC_064629.1, forward strand.
ATATGGTTGACTCCCTTCAGATAACAGAGCATGGGAATAGATACATCATAAAATTCCAGGATGGCCTCCAGAAATTTTTCATAGCAGAGCCTGTAGTATAATAGGACGGTGAGACAATAACGTGAGTCTTTGTACAGAAAATAATTTGAATTACTGAATTAGATCAGTGTTATTGAGTGTCAGACGAGCAAATTTCCTAAGTGACACCCTGAAGAGAGTTTTTCGTTTACTGAAGAATGAGAAGATTAAATCTTGTGCTTAGCAACTCAGCACTCAAAAGATCGCATTGAATGCCAATAGAATATCTACGTCATTATCTGTGAATGATGCAGAAAAACTGGGTTGAATGGGTGTAATTTTCCGCTTTTGCATATAAAACTTTACCGCATTTATTGACTGTTTTTACCACATTCGAGCTATTCTTCGGGGGAATATGCAACATTCCCAGGATCCTGCAGTGGGATCCAGCAAAAGTACACAAATATGGTGATTACCGAACAGAACTAAAGGAGGGAGTGCGCCAGATGAGTCAGATGACAAGAAGATTTAATAAGAAATGTAAGAAAACGAATCGAGTTGTGAAGCAGATCGATTCGATTGTGGTGACCATCAAAGATACTTGTTATCGTCGCTACATGTATGTTTTCCCCGACCAGAGAGAGGGAACTTCTGGCGTGGCAGCAAATGAATATTGAGCTCCGGCTGCATCTGTGGGCAGAGAGACTTCCATCTCGGCTTTTAGCACAGCAGGGCTGTTGCTAGCACTTCGGCACAAGGATGGACGGCAGCAGATGTCTTGCACTGTCCGTCCTTTCTATGGGATGAATAATCCGGTGTGAGGCTGGATGGACATTTTCTGACCAAGTCGCTTCTGACTGTAATGCATACTAAGCTACTTTTCATGCAAGGCCGTTCCTAAGAGAAGGCTTTGAACTATTACGCGTTGGACTTGTGATGCCGTTAATTTAATCTGGTGAGCACCTGTTCCAAATAAACCTTTGTAACCTTCGTCAGACCCGTGTGTTCTTGTACTGCTCCTGACTGTGCCTTAATTTTTCATTTTCTGAGGCAAGTCTTCTACCCCAGTGAACTATCCTAAGTACGTGAGGACTAGCCCAGGAACAAATTCTTCCCTCTGTTTTGAGTGTTATGTGGCAGCACTCCGAGCCGTCTGTTCCTGGAGTTGTGTTCTGCTTCACATAATCCTTTCTTATGTCAGTTTCTTCTGAAAGGTGGTGAAATTATTACCGTTTCTTGTACTCTCTCAGTCCTGGAGAATATGTAGTAAGCTGTGATTAGCGTTTTGCTAACTTTGTTCTCTGTATGTTCTAGTAAGCGGACTGTTTGTGTTATTCGGTGCGTGTACTAAGCCGGTTCCCATTAGCAGTTGGACGAGTGTTTAAGGCGCGCTCTTTGGTATGGAAACCAGTTCATTTGCCACTTTGGTTAATGTGTTCTTTATTTTCAAATTGTTCGTTAAGTATAAGATATATATTTCCTTTTTATATGTATCGGGGGTCTGTTGTGTAAATTTTCGTAACATTCATCTGAAAGATTTTTCTTTCAAAGTTTTTCAGTTTTATCTGCTCAGTTAAGTTGGATATAAGATTATATTTGGAATGTACAAAGTCCAGTAGTGTCTGTTTCTGTTAAAGGCCTTAGATTTTTCCGAATTCAGTCGCTTGGTTTTTGAAAGATTTACTGAAATATTTTATTTGAAATGGGGGATAAATGTATTACTAACTGCAATCAGTGCACTTTTTTGGTAGTATAATTACTGTTAATGAAGTTTCACTTTAATGCAAGGTTTAACAAAATCTGGTTCAAATGGCTCTGAGCACTATGGGACTTAACATCTGAGGTCATCAGTCCCCTAGAACTTAGAACTACTTAAACCTTACTAATCTAAGGACATCACACACATCCATGCCCGAGGCAGGATTCGAACCTGCGACCGTAGCGGCCATGCGGTTCCAGACTGAAGCGCCTAGAACCGCACGGCCACACCGGCCGGTAAGGTTTAACACTGTGCCAAATTGTCTTTGAAAGAAAGCCGGCCGTGGGAAATAAATGTGTTATAAATGCGAAAAAATTCATGTGGGTAAGCAGCTCTAGCCACTTCCAGGCCCATGCCTTAGCTATTCCTTCCCCCATCCCTACGTGACTGGTATCAGAGTGTGGTTGCGTGATAGGAAAGTTACAGAAAATTTAGCATAATTACTCAAGTAGAATTAAAAGGTACAATTAAGAGAATGGTATTTGATTGGTACCGTCTGTGTGATATTAGTTACAGGTCTGTTTATTCTTAATTGTGGATACCTGAGAATTGACTGATACTTCCCATTTAGAAAAGGAATTCTTGCTGTACGACTTACAAGTGATAAATCAAGACGTTGAGGATGCGTCATGGGAGTTATAAACAGATTGCTCCCTGCCTTGGACTTTCCGTTGCAGCTGCCTGAACAGGGCAACAGTGAGATAGGAGCGACTGGTGACGTGTGCTCCGAATACCTTTCTACGATGCAAGCCAACATTAAGTTCTAACAAGACAACTGTCCATCCCGTTAGCAAATAGTCTACATCATACAAGTAGTGTGTTTACATTTTGCAGTGTGCACTGGAGCTGTAGCGGTTATAAGCTAAGTGCTGACAAACTTATTTGTGCTCTGTAATACAGTTATTAAATTTTATAGATTTCATCGGTGTTGCGTGCCGTTTGTGGCGAAATAACGAGTTAATAAACTTTTGTAATCATTCGGTCGCTGTGTTTTAGAGAGTTTTCAGTGTGTTGAAGTCGTTAGTAAGTTTCGTGCCTTAGTTTTCAACTGACGTTTATTATTCTTTCTAGTGAAATATTTCAGTAAAATTTTCATATAGTGTTTTAACTTCGCTTAGTGTTACAGTGGTAGCTTTAATTTTTTGGTTGTAGCTAGTAATTTTGTGAAGTTTTGCTGGTATTGGTATCGGCTGTGTTGTAGTAGTATTAATACAAGTAACTGCTTTCTTAGTAGGCAGAGAATTTCGAGACCATTATTGTTAGTTCTTAAATAGTTCTACTGGTGTAACTGAACTTTGGTAACATAGACGTATAGTTTTTTTATCAGTAACTGTAAAATTTACCATGAGTGAAAAGTGTGGGCTCTGTCGTAGGTTTGTGAGTAGTGGATTACGGTGTGGGATTTGTTCAAAGTATTTTCATTGGGGGGAATGCAGTGGGGAAGCCAGTGGTCATTTTAGGGAGATCCTCTCCTGGGAATGTAGAATCTGTAGTAGAAACAAGTTAATAGAGGAGCAGGAGCGTAAGATCTGTGCCCTTCAGGTGCAGTCCAATGCGCAAAGGAGGAACTAGATAGGTTGAGGAGGTTGAAGGGTGGTGGGGAATGGGAACTGGCAGTTGGCAAGAAGGTAGCTAGGAAGAGGAGGTGCTCAGACAGTTTTACTTTCCATACATGCAATAGATACGACCAACTGTCAGAGTTGAGTGGAGAGGAGCCTCGTGTAGCCGTAGATGTAGGTAACTTGCAGCAGTCCTCAGCAATTAGGAGGCCTAGGTTAGTTGCAAAGTCTAGCAGAAAGAAGGTTCTGCTGCTCGGTAGTTCCCACGGTAGAGGTGTGGGCCAGCAGTTGCAGGAAGTGTTGGGGAGTGAGTCACCAGCATTGTGAAGCCTAGTGCAGGGTTGGCTCAGGTGACTGAGAGCATAGGGGAATTATGTAAGAACTTTACGGAGGAGGATCAGGTAGTGCTAGTGGGTGGAGCAGGGAACAGTTTCGATAGGGACGGGGAATATGATGTCAGTGGTGACTTAGTTAAGATAGCTACTCAAACTGGTGGTACTAATGTGCATTTCGTGCAACTGTTTCAGCGTCATGATCGGCCTCACCTTAATGCGGCTGTTAGGCGCGTTAATGTGGGGCTGGGGAGGGCACTGATGGCGGAGGGCATGGATCACATCTCAGTGGTGCCAGTTGGGTCTATCAGTAGATGGGGTTTCACTAGGCATGGCCTGCACCTCAATAGGTATGGGAATGGGAGGCTGGCTAAGCTTATAGATGACAGTGTAGTGGGTGGTGGTGGTGGTAGTGGTATCACTCACGGAAAAATTCCTATAGTAGTTGGTGTTAGAGCTGCGCCTTTTTTAGACTGAAGACAGCTGATAGGTATACCTGCTTAAAGGAAGTGCCTCTAACTAAGGGCTCACCTCCAGAGGATGTAATGTTTTCAAGTAGAGAAGGAATTAGCATATTTCATCAAAATATAAGAGGTATTAGGGATAAAGTTAGTGAACTGCTAATAGATGTTAACTCTGAAATTATTGGTATATCAGAGCACAACTTAAATAATTGGATAATTCAGAGGCTTCCTTTACCAGGCTACAGATTAGCTGGCTGTTTCTCAAGGAGTTCCTTGCGGGGTGGGGAAGTGGCTCTGTACGTAAAAAACAGTATTTCATTTGAGTCCATAGACGTATCACGACACTGCACTGAGCAGATATTTGAAAGTTGTGCATCATTAGTTGAATTTAGTGAAACTAAACTTCTAATTGCTTTTGTTTATAGGTCTCCTAACTCCGACTGCAGAGCATTTTCACTTAAGCTAGAGAGAGTTCTTGATTCACTTTGTAGGAAGTACCAGAAAGTAGTTCTATGTGGTGACTTCAATATTAATTGTGTACATGACTGTGCAAGAAAAAGGATGTTGGTAGATCTCCTAAATTCATATGATCTGATGCAAACTGTGTTTTTCCTAACTATGGTGCAGGGGAACAGTAGCACAGTCATAGACAATACTTTTATTCATTCTTCATTACTAGATGGGCATTCTGTTAGTAAAAGGGTGAGTGGCCTTTCAGACCATGATGCACAAATTTTAACACTAAAAGATTTTTGTACTCTAACCAATGTCGTATTTAATTACAAACTACGTAGGAAAGTTAATCCAACAGCAATAGAGAGTTTTTCAAAACTTGTCAAGGAACAAGAGTGGCAAGATGTTTATAGTGCCGATAACATAAATGATAAATACAATGCTTTCCATAACACATTTCTCATGCTCTTTGAGAGTTGCTTTCCATTAGAACATTCTAAACGGGGTACTAGCAGTAATGGACAGCCCGGTTGGCTGACTGGTGGGATAAGGATATCATGTAGAACAAAGCGGGAATTATATCAAAACGTTAGAAGTAGTCACAATCAAGCTACAGTAGCCCATTACAAACAGTATTGTAAGGTGCTTAAAAATGTTATGAGCAAGGCAAAAAGTATGTGGTATGCAAATAGAATAGCTAATTCACAGGATAAAATTAAAGCCATATGGTCAGTTGTGAAGGAAGAGTCTGGTCAGCAGCACAAGGTTGACGATATAAAGTCAGTTTGCAGTAATCATATTTCTGTTACTGATAAATCAGATATATGTACAGTATTTAACAACCATTTTCTGAGCATTGCTGGTGAATTAAATAAAAATTTAGTATCTACAGGAAATCATACAAATTTCTTAGCAAATGCCTTTCCGAGATTGACGTCTGAAATACACCTCTGTGATATAGACAAGAGGGAGATTGAGACAATAATCAAATCACTGAAGACTAAGGACTCTCATGGTTATGATGGAGTGTCTAGTAGAATATTAAAGTACTGTGCTGCACATGTTAGCCCTGTATTTAGCCATATTTGTAATTTTTCCTTTAGGAATGGTCAGTTTCCTGAGCGATTAAAGTACTCAGTAGTAAAGCCGCTATATAAAAAGGGAGAAAGGGATAACGTAGATAATTTTAGACCTATTTCTATGCCATCAGTGTTTGCAAAAGTTATAGAAAAGGCTGTGTATGTAAGGTTAATTGATCATTTTATATCACACGATTTGCTATCAAATGTGCAGTTCGGCTTTAGAAGTCGTTTGACAACTGAAAATGCTATATTCTCTTTTCTCTGTGAGGTACTGGATGGGCTAAACAAAAAGTTTCGAACGCTTGGCGTATTTTTTGATTTAACAAAGGCATTTGACTGTGTTGATCACACAATATTGCTCCAGAAGTTGGACCACTACGGAATAAGGGGAGTAGCTCACAATTGGTTCACCTCTTACTTTAGCAACAGGCAGCAAAAGGTCATTAATCACAATGTTGATAACGGCTGGGATGTGGGATCTGAGTGGGGTACTGTCAAGTGGGGGGTGCCCCAGGGATCAGTGTTGGAGCTGCTCCTGTTACTTATTTATATAAATGATATTCCCTCTAGTATTATGGGTAACTCAAAAATATTTCTGTTTGCTGATGACACTAGCTTGGTAGTAAAGGATGTTGTGTGCAACATTGACTCGGTTTCAAGTAGAGCAGTACATGACCTAAGTTCATGGCTTGTAGAAAATAAACTAACGTTAAATAACAGTAAGACTCAGTTTTTATAGTTCCTAACACCCAATTCAACAAAACCAGACGTTTTAATTTCACAGAACGGGCATATGATTAGTGAAACTGAACAGTTCAAATTCCTAGGTGTTCAGATAGATAGTAAGCTGTCGTAGAAAGCCCACGTTCAGGATCTTGTTCAAAGACTTAATACTGCCATTTTCACTATTCGAACGGTATCGAAAGTGAGCGATATTTCGATACGTAAATTAGTCTACTTTGCTTATTTTCATTCACTTATGTCGTATGGTGTTATGTTTTGGGGTAACTCTTCCCATTCTAGAAGGATATTTTTGGCTCATAAACGGGCGGTTCGGGCAATAAGTGATGTGAGTTCACGAACCTCTTGTCGACCTCTGTTCACGAGTATGGGTATTTTGACATTGGCCTCTCAATACGTATATTCCTTATTGTCGTTTCTTGTTACCAATATTAGTTTATTTCCAACAATAAGCAGCTTTCACTCGGTTAATACTCGGCAGAAATCAAACCTCCATTTGGATCGGACTTCCTTAACTCTTGTGCAAAAAGGTGTGCAGTATACTGCTGCATCCATTTTCAATAAGCTGCCACTCGAATGAAAAAATCTTAGCAGTAATCCACGCGCTTTCAAATCGAAACTGAAGAGTTTCCTCATGGATCACTCCTTCTGTTCTGTCGAGGAGTTCCTTGAAAAATTAAGATGATTCTCATTGTATTGCTGATAGGGTTTGCTTAATCTTATGGACTGATTTTCTTTCAGGTTCATAAACATTTATTTTTATCTGTTACTTTTTATGTTGTAAGTTCATGTACTGATACGTTCCATGACCTTGGAGATTTGCTCCTCAATTTGGTCCTACGGAACTTGACATTTAAATAAATAAATAAATAAATAAATCTACAGCATACTCCGCAAGCTAACTCATGGTGTGTGGCGGAGGGTACTTCTGGTACCACTAACTTCTCTCCCCTGCTCTCTTTCACTTGTGAATGGCACGTGGGAAGAATTATTGTCGGTAAGCCACTGTTTTCGCTCAAATTTCTCGAATTCTCTCGTAGTGGTCATTACGTGACATGTATGTTGGAGGTAGTAATAACTCTTCCTGGAAAATGCTCTCTCAGAATTTCTATATTAAACCTCTCCGTGAAGACAACACTTTTCTTGTAACGTCTGTCAACAGAGTTTGTTGAGCGTCTCGGAAATGCTTTCGCAGCAGCTAATCTATCCCGTGACTAATAGCGCCAGACTTCGTTGGATCTCCTCCGTCTCTTCTACCGGTCCTACTTGGTAAGGATCCCATAAGGATGAATAATACTCAAGGATCGGTCGAACAAGCGTCTTGTAAGCACTTCATCTACATCTACACTTATACGCCGCAAGCCACCCAACGGTGTGTGGCGGAGGGCACTTTACGTGCCACTGTCATTACCTCCCTTTTCTGTTCCAGTCGCGTATGCTTCGCGGGAAGAACGACTGTCTGAAAGCCTCCGTGCGCGCTCGAATCTCTCTAATTTTACATTCGTGATCTCCTCGGGAGGTATAAGTAGGGGGAAGCAATATATTCGACACTTCATCCAGAAACGCACCCTCTCAAAACCTGGCGAGCAAGCTACACCTTGATGCAGAGCGCCTCTCTTGCAGAGTCTGCCACTTGAGTTTGCTAAACATCTCCGTAACGCTATCACGGTTACCAAATAACCCTGTGACGAAACGCGTCGCTCTTCTTTGGATCTTCTCTATCTCTTCCGTCAACCCGATCTGGTACGGATCCCACACTGATGAGCAATACTCAAGTATAGGTCGAACGAGTGTTTTGTAAGCCACCTCCTTTGTTGATGGACTACGTTTTCTAAGGACTCTCCCAATGAATCTCAACCTGGTACCCGCCTTACCAACAATTAATTTTATATGATCATTCCACTTCAAATCGTTCCGTACGCATACTCCCAGATATTTTACAGAAGTAACTGCTACCAGTGTTTGTTTCGCTATCATGTAATCATACAATAAAGGATCCTTCTTTCTATGTATTCGCAATACATTACATTTGTCTATGTTAAGGGTCAGTTGCCACTCCCTGCACCAAGTGCCTATCCACTGCAGATCTTCCTGCATTTTGCTACAATTTCCTAATGCTACAACTTCTCTGTATACTACAGCATCATCCGAGAAAAGCCGCATGGAACGGAGCCGGCCGCGGTGGTCTCGCGGTTCTAGGCGCTCAGTTCGGAATCGCGCGACCGCTACGGTCGCAGGTTCGAATCCTGCCTCGGGCATGGATGTGTGTGATGTCCTTAGGTTAGTTAGGTTTAAATAGTTCTAAGTACTAGGGGACTGATGACCACAGATGTTAAGTTCCATAGTGCTCAGAGCCTTTTGAACCATTTTGAACCGCATGGAACCTCCGACACTATCTACTAGGTCATTTATATATATTGTGAAAAGTGATGGTCCCATAACACTCCCCTGTGGTACGCCAGAGGTTACTTTAACGTCTGTAGACGTCTCTCCATTGATAACAACATGCTGTGTTCTGTTGGCTAAAAATTCCTCAATCCAGCCACACAGCTGCTCTGATATTCCGTAGGCTCTTACTTTGTTTATCAGGCGACACTGCGGAACTGTATCGAACGCCTTCCGGAAGTCAAGGAAAATAGCATCTACCTGGGAGCATGTATCTAATATTTTCTGGGTCTCATGAACAAATAAAGCGAGTTGGATCTCACACGATCGCTGTTTCCGGAATCCATGTTGATTCCTACAGAGTAGATTCTGGGTTTCCAAAAACGACATGATACTCGAGCGAAAAACATGTTCTAAAATTCTACTACAGATCGATGTCAGAGATTTAGGTCTATAGTTTTGCGCATCTGCTCGACGACCCTTCTTGAAGACTGGGACTACCTGTGCTCTTATCCAGTCATTTGGAACCTTCCGCTCCTCTAGAGACTTGCGGTACACGGCTGTTAGACGGGGGGCAAGTTCTTTCGCGTACTCTGTGTAGGATCGAATTGGTACCCCGTCAGGTCCAGTGGACTTTCCTCTGTTGAGTGATTCTAGTTGCTTTTCTATTCCTAGGACACTTATTTCGATGTCAGCCATTTTTTCGTTTGTGCGAGGATTTAGAGAAAGAACTGCAGTGCGGTCTTCCTCTGTGAAACAGCTTTGGAAAAAGGTGTTTAGTGTTTCAGCTTTACGCGAGTCATCCTCTGTTTCAATGCCATCATCATCCCGGAGTGTCTGGATATGCTGTTTCGAGCCACTTACTGATTTAACGTAAGACCAGAACTTCCTAGGATTTTCTGTCAAGTCGGTACATAGAATTTTACCTTCGAATTCACTGAACGCTTCACGCATAGCCCTCCTTACGCTAATTTTGACATCGTTTAGCTTCTGTTTGTCTGAGAGGTTTTGGCTGCGTTTAAACTTGCAGTGAAGCTCTCTTTGCTTTCGCAGTAGTTTCCTAACTTTGTTGTTGAACCACGGTGGGTTTTTCCCGTCCCTCACAGTTTTACTCGGCACGTGGATGAGTTACACTTCCTTAAGATTCTTCCTGTGTATTTCTGTCTGGCATCTGCTTTTCCTACTGTTTGTTTCATGTGACATTCCATTTAAGGTCACTCTGGATACTTACTCCTAGATATTTTATAGTAGATATTGTTTCCAACAGTTTCTCATCAATAGTGTAGTTGTACAGTAGTGGCTTTCTGTTCCTATGATGCGCAATGTATTACATTTATTTACGCTCAGGGTCAACTGACAGATCCTGCGCCATTCATCAGTCCTCTGCTGGTGATTCCTCAAATCGATACTTCTGGCATTGCTACTTTCTTAAAGACAACTACATCATCTGCGAACAGCCTTAAAGAGCATCTGATCCTTTCTACTAGGCCATTTATATAGACTGTAAACGAAAGCGGTCCTATCTCATTTATTTAGGATACTCTGGGAGTTATCTTTACACGTTTCTATTTTGTTTCGTTAAGAGCGACACGTTGAGTTCTGTCGGCAAGAAAATTTTCATTTCAGTCGCAAATCTGGCCCGATACTCGATATGCTCTTTTTTTTAACTAAACGGCAGTACACGACGGTGCTAAGTCCCCGCCTGAATTCAAGAAACGCAGCGTCAATCTGAGCACCGTTGTTTACAGTGCTACGGATTTAATGGAGGAACAGAGCGAGATGAGTTTCGCAAGACATCTGTTTTTTGAATCCACGTTAACTTTTACAGGTTTTAGTTCGTATTTAATCATCTCTAAGCCGTCTGGAGAACAGAGTCAAGTATTTGTTCCACAGTTATGTTCATAAGGAGATTTCGACACTGGACAGACTACTGGACAAAGCGCCGGAACTTCAAATTTTAAGAGACGGCTTGCTTGCCCAGGAAGTGCTGGAGGATGGCAATAACTGTGGTGCCGAGCGCAGTGTTGTGAAGAGCAGTGGTGATGCGAGGATGTGACTTTATTTTAATAAGCTTCGTAAGCCGATAGCTAAATTATTAGAGGGCATGGAGATTCTATCTTTCGAGCCTAGGGCGGAAATCCTACAATTTCAGTGGTTAGTCGTCAAGTTACAACTTCAAGTGGGCGTTCTTCAAACGTCGCTTTCGTTCGTGGACCAGGCAATTTATCCTTTTACTAGAGGTAGATTGAATGGATTAGTTGCTCAGGCTATCCACGAACAAAATTCGTGGAGGGGTTTGAGTAAGACGATTACTTGCGAGGATTTATCTAGTGGGTACAGAAGTGAGTTAATTAATAAAGATTATTTTGAAGTTCACGTTTACAATGATGGTTTTTTCCACTATGTGGGGGATATTCGCAGCGCTGTGCGCTCTCTATGTTTGAAAACCACCGAAGCCAATACTATTAATAATATTTGAGAGAGGATGCGCCTGCAAGACCGTTCACGAGTGGCTTCCGAGTACATGATCAGCTGGTGGCCAGCAGTGAAGGTTTTTGGCTGCAGGGTGAAAAAATGCTGCTAGTGATGGTGTAGTGCGACCAATAACTGCTGCCAGTTAGAAACAAAAAGGCACATTAAAGGCTCGGATAACGTCGTGGCCGAGGACTTGAGCAATGTGTTTGTGAGGGGAACACGACGCACTAGAATGTTGTGAAGAGGATGGAGGGTGTATTGTGAATACTATTTCACCCAAGATTGCGGCCTTATATGGAACCTTACCCAAGGAACAGGAGGAGGATGAAGCGTTGAGGGAAATTAGGAGGTGACTAAGGGAAGGTAGGTCGTTGCAGGGCTACCAGCTAAGTAAAGGTGTGTTATTTTAACACATCAAGCATGATGGGAAGCCAAAATTTTTTTGCCGAAACAACTGGTTCTGGCAGTCTCTTACTATTTTCTCCAGGCCTTTCGAAGCTGACCTATAAAACCACCAAAAAGGTCAAAGAGCGTCTAACCAAGCCGATCTTGTATTTGGGTGTAAGAAAGTTAGTCACTCAGTAGGTGGAATGCAAGGCAGTCAACCCTAATCCGAACGCCAACAGGATGTTGTTAAGTTAGAGTCGCAGTGAGAGTTCCATGAACAAATTATTTGTTGATTATTTGGGACCGCTTCCCCAGACTAAAGTCTGAAATAGGTATAACTTGGTAATCGTTCGTACCTTCAGTCGGTTCGTGTGGCTATTCCCTAGCCGAGGAATGATCATAGTAATAACTATTCAGAATCTCTAAGATGTGTTTCATTGTTTTGGCCGGCCCAAGGTGTTCGTTAGTGACAATTTGCCGACAATCATCCAGGAAGTTTCGTAAGATTTGCTTTGGTAATCGAATCCCACATCACGATTGTTTCCTATTGCCAGCAGCCATCGTTTTCAGAGAGTGTGAATAGGAACATAAAATCTGCATTGATTATTTACCACGAAAACTCGCAAGGCAGCTGGGACAGATCCTTGGGCTGGCTCAACTTTGTTTTAAGCTCAGCGCACCATGAAGCTCACAAGATTACCCAGCTAAATCAGTGCTGGCATATCCGGTTAACTCACTTACTGCTAATGTTAGGAACAGTAAGGATTTCTTGCGGCAGAAGATAGACCTCAAGTTGATTAAAAGGAATTGGGCCCGAGATTTAAAAAATATTCCGCTCCAGCACCACAGAAAGGCCTGGGGTATAATCACGGAAAGCGATTTGCCTCGCCCAAAATGAGGTACCTTGTGGTCATTAAGAACTTTCATGTCCAGATCAAGGCGGCTGATAAAACCTAAAAAAATTGTTGCTGCAGTTCAAATGTCTTTATAAAATTGCAGAGTTGTGTAGTCTACTCTCCTTTAGAGTGCAGAGCATGACCACCGGTAGGATCGTGAGGATCCACCTTAACCTAATCAAAGCTGCTGGAGAGGTAGGTATTCAGGTACTAGACTGGATATTGGGGGGGGGGGGGGGGGGTTGAGCATGGAGATACTCTACTCATACTCAATAGTGGCGGCGATCGAAGATACCTGCTGTCGTTGTTGCATGTATATTTTCTCCGACTGGCGAGAGGGGACTCTGTTCATGGCAGTAGGTAAGTATTTGGCTCCAGCCACGCCTTCATGGAGAGAGACTTGCTCCTTCACTTTTACCGCAACAAAGCTGTTGTTAGTACATCGGCAAAGAACTGGACGGCAGTGGATGGTTTACGGCGTCACTTCTTCATGTGGGTCGATCTATTGGCAGTGGAGGTTTCCATCCCAAATCGCTCCTGAGTTGTACGCTGTGCTGTTGTTCGTGCAAGGTCGTTTCCAAGAGAGGGCTTTGAACTATTACACATTGTACTTGTGGTGTCGATAATTGAAGCCGGTGAGCATCAGTTAGAGGTAAAACTTTATAATTGTGTTTAGACTTGTTTGTTCTTCTAATGCTCTTGGCCGTGTTCTAATTATTCTTTTCCTGATACAAGTATTCTACCCCAGTGAAGTATGATATAAACGTGTTAGTCAAGAAACTAGTTGTTACACCTATTATGATGGTTATGTGGCCGTACTCCAAGCAGTCGGTTTTCTGATTTGTGCTCTACTTCAGATAATCCTCTCTTATGTTAGTTTCTGCAGAACACTGGTAAAATTATAATTGTTTGTTGCGCTCTCGCAATACCACAACAACGGTATTGAGTTGTGATTTACATTCTGCTAACTTTCGCTACTGTATGTTACAATATGCGGACTGCTTGGGTTAGCCGTTTTCTGTACTAAGCTGGGTCCCCTTAACAATTGGACGAGTGTTTAAAATCCAAGCAGCGGGCTGCCATTCCGGTCTCTGGTACAGAAGCCAGTTCATTTGCCGCCTTGGTTGATGTATTCCTTATTGTCAAATTTTCACTACGTGTAACAGACGTATTTCTTTTTAAATATATGAGAAAACTGTTACGTTAATTTTCTTAACATTCAACTGAAAGAAAATTTCTTCAAAGTTTTTAAGTTTTATCTGGTCAATTTGTTTGGATGTAAGATTATATTTCGAATGTTCTAAGCTCAACAGTGACCGTAACCATTAAGGGTCCTAGATTTTTCTTAATTAAATCACTTGATGTTTGGAAACCTTAACTGATACGTTTGATCTGAAGTATACGATAAATAGGTTAATAACTGCAATCAGTACACTTATTTATAATATAATTGTTGTTAATGAAGCTTTGGTTTAATGTATGGTTTAACATTGTGCCAAATTCCATTTGGTAAAAAAAAAGCCGTCTCTGGGGAAGAGATGTGTTATAGTGGTAAAAAAGATCTTTCGCGGGTAGTTAACAACGGCAATAGTTTGTGGATTGTAGGCCTGCATCCCGGCGCAGTACAAAAATCTTCGTTACGTAATTTCAAATCGAAACTTCCTTTTTAAAATGATATTAGCTGTAATAAAGTAGAATTGACAAGCATTAAAGATCGTGGCATCTCTAATAATTTCTTTGCAAATATTGGTATTATCTTGGTATTAATTTCCATATGGTTTATTGCCATACAGAGCATTTTTCTCTAGTCGTCTGTAAAGGTAGCCATTTTGTATAGTCAAACGACAGTACAGAAACGAGAGCATAGGACCAGCAAGACAGATACGTTATGTGGGTTCCATACTAATTCATCTACATGGATCCTCTGCAAATTACATTTAAGTGCCTGGCAGAGGGTTCATCGAACCACTTTCACACTTCTCTATTGTTCGAATCTCGTATAGCGCGCGGAAAGAACGAATCCCTATATCTTTCCGTACGAGCTCTGGTTTCCCTTATTTTATTCCCTATGTAGGTCGGTGTCAACAAAATATTTTCGCATTCGAAGGAGAAAGTTGGTGATTGGAATTTCGTGAGAAGATACCGTCGCAACGAAAAACTCCTTTCTTTTAATGATTTCCAGCCCAAATACTGTATCATTTCTGTGACACTGTCTCCCATAATTCGCGATAGTACAAACCGTGATGCCCTTTGAACTTTTTCGATGTACTCCGTCAGTCCTATCTGGTAAGGATCCCACACCGCGCAGCAGTGTTCTAAAAGAGGACGGACAAGCGTAGTGTCTCCTTAGTAGATCTGTTACATTTTCTAAGTGTCCTGCCAATAAAACGCAGTCTTTGGTTTGCCTTCCCCGCAAAATTTTCTATGTCTTCCTTCCAATTTAAGTCGTTCGTAATTGTAATACCTAGGTATTTACTTGAATTTATGGCTTTTAGATTACACAGATTTATCGTGTAACCGAAGTTTGAGTTCCTTTTAGCACTCATGTGGATGACGTCACACTTTTCGTTATTTAGGGTCAACTGCCACTTTTCGCACCATTCTGCTATTTTTTCTAAATCGTTTTACAGTTTATTTTGATCTCCTGATGACTTCATTAGTCGATAAACGACAGTGTCATCTGTAAACAACCTAAGACGGCTGCTCAGATTGTCTCCTAAATCGTTTATGTAGATTAGGAACAGCAAAGAGCCTATAACACTACCTTGGGGAACGCCAGATATCACTTCTGTTTATCTCGATGACTTTCCGTCAATTACTACGGACTGTGACCTCTCTGACAGGAAATCACAAATCCAGTCACATAACTGAGACGATATTCCATAAGCACGCAATTTCACTACGAGCCGCTTGTGTGGTACAGTGTCTGAAGCCTTCCGGAAATCCAGAAATACGGAATCGATCTTAAATCCATTGTCAGTAGCACTCAACACTTCATATGAATAAAGATCCAGTTGTGTTTCACAGGAACGATGTTTTCTATACCGATGTTGACTGTGTGTCAATAGACAGTTTTGTCCGAGGTAATTCATAATGTTTGATCACAATATATGTTCCAACATCCTGCTGCATATCGACATTAACGATATGGGCCTGTAATTTAGTGGATTATTCCTATTACCTTTCTTTAATAATGGTGTGCCTGTACAACTTTCCAGTCTTTGGGTACGGATCTTTCGTAGAGCGAACGGTTGTATATGATTGTTAAGTATGGAGCTAATGCATCAGCATACTCCGAAAGGAAACTGATAGGTACACAGTCTGGACCAGAAGACTTGCTTTTATTAAGTGATTTATGTTGCTTCACTACTCCGAGGATATTTACTTCCACGTTACTCATGTTGGCAGCTGTTCTCGATTGGAATTCTGGATTATTTACTTCGTTTTCCTTTGTGAAGACATTTCGGAAGGCTGTGTTCAGTAACTCTGCTTTGGCAGCACTGTCTTCGATAGTATCTCCATTGCTGTCGCTCAGAGAAGGCATTGGTTGTTTCTTGCCGCTAACATACTTCACATACGACCAGAATTTCTTTGGATTTTCTGCCAGGTTTCGAGACAAAGTTTCGTTTTGGAAACTTTAATAAGCATCTCGTACTAAAGTCCGCGCTAAATTTCGAGCTTCTGTAAAAGATCGCCAATCTTGGGGATTTTGCGTCTGTTTAAATTTGGCATGTTTGTTTCGTTGTTCCTGCAACAGTGTTCTAAACCGTTTAGTGTACCAAGGAGGATCATTTCCGCCGTTTGTTAATTTAATTGGTATAAATCTCTCAATTGCTGCCGTTACTATTTCTTTGAATTCAAGCCACATATGGTCTACAGTTATATTATTAATTTGGAAAGAGTGGAGAATGTCTCTCAGGAAGACGCCAAGTGAATTTTTATCTGCTTTTTTGAATAGGTATATTTTACGCTTATTTTTGGAGGATTTGGGGATTACAATATTCAATATCGCTACCACAACTCTTTGTTCACTAATCCCTGTACTGGTTTTGATGCTCGTTATTAACTCAGGATTATTTGTTGCTAAGAGGTCAAGTGTATTTTCACAACCGTTTACTATTCGCGTGGGCTCATGAACTAACTGCTCGAAATAATTTTCAGAGAATGCGCTTAGCACAATTTCGGATGATACTTTATGCGTATCTCCGGAATTAGACATGTATTTTCGCCAACATATCGAGGGTAAATTAAAGTCACCACCAACTATTATCGTATGAGTCGGGTACGTGTTTGAAATCAAACTCAAGTTCAAGTTTTATTTGAACTTTAAAGGAACGCGGAACTCAGTTCAGGTCTTTCGGATACTTCGGTGCATGATAGTTCATCTATATCTACGTCGATATGACTGCTCCGCAGGTCTCGCATAAGTGCTTGGCAGATGGTTCATTGAACCATTTCCAAACTATTTCTATACCGTTCCACTCTCGAACTGCACGAAGGAGAAACGAAAACTTAAACCTTTCCTTGCGAGCTATGATTCCTCTTTTTAATTATAGTGGTCATTTCTCCCTATGTAGATTGGAGTCAACCAAATACTTTCGCATTCGGACGAAAAATATGGTGATGGAAATTTCCTGAAAAGTTCTCGCCCCAACGAAAACCTCTTCTGTTTTAATGACTGCCACGTCAACTCGCGTACCATATCCGTGCAACTCTTCCCTGCTTCACGATAATACAAAACGATTTATTTGTATATGGTAAGGCTCCAATACCACACATCAGTGCTCCTAAAGGGGATGGACAAGGGAAGTGTAGGCAATCTCTTTGGTAGAAATGGTTCAAATGGCTCCGAACACTATGGGACTTAACATTTGAAGTCATCAGTCCCCTACAACTTAGAACTACTAACCTAAGGACATCACACACATCCATGCCCGAGGCAGGATTCGAACCTGCAACCTTAGCAGTCGCGCGGTTTCGGACTGAAGCGCCTAGAACCGCTCGGCTACAACGGCCGGCTCCTTGGTAGATTTTTGGCATGTTCGAAGCGTTCTGCCCACATAATACACACTTTGCTTTCTCTTTCCGCCATCATTTCCTATGTGATGGTAATTAATACATATTCGTTGAATCGAAAACTTCTAAATTTGTATTATCTAGTAACACCAATTTAGCAGATTCCTTTTAGTACTCGTGTGAAGAACGTCATACTTCGTATTATTTAGAGTCAAATGTCACATTTCATCCAATACGTGTATTTGTCTAAACAGTTTTGTAATTATTCTGATCTTCTGATGACGGAAAATGACAGCATACTCTCTAAACTATCTGACAGGAATATTTTGAACATGGATGCCCTTCAGCAACGGTTAAAGAACAGTAAATAAAACCAGTTGCTACGAAAAGTGAATTTATTCAACGTTTCACCATCGTTTCGATGGATGTAAAGCCGCCTGCTTCAGAAAAACATGTAATAAAATATCACATTTGGAATCCAAATAACGCAGTGGCCTGACATGTATGCTACGAAAACATGCTGACAGCGGACATCATTGTATACATTATAAAAATTCTGGCCCCTATGTTCAGGGCCTGTCAAACAAAAATACTTAAAATCCAAAAGTAATACCCAACAAATAAAATGTCAGGTCATGTTACAAGCTGCACGCAAATATCCAATGTGTAATTTTGTTACACGTTTTTCGGAAAAATATGGGTTTAAATCCGTTGAAACCAAGGTAAAAGGTTGAACAAAACCACCTTCCGTTGCAACTGGTTGGCAGCTTTGAATTCATGTACTTATCTAACAGAGCTTCTCAAATTGTTTCCTAAATCGTTTATATAGATCAGAAACAGCAGGCGCTATAACACTTCCTTGGGGAACATAACTTGTCTTTCACTTGATGAGATATAATAGTTACTACGTACTGACAGGAAATCACAAATCCAGGAGAACACCTTCGACAACACTCCACAGGCACACAGTTTGATTAGAGGTCTCAAAAGCCTTCTTGACGTCTAGAAATATGAAATCAGTTTGAATTCCCCTGTCATCACTTCATGTGACTAAAGAGCCCGTTCAGTTTCACAGGAACGATGTTTTCTGAAACCGTGTTGACAATATGTCGATAGATCATTTTCTTCTAGGTAGTTTATAGTGATCAGATACACTATATGTTCCAAACTTCTACTGTAAATTGATATCAGTGATATCGGTCTGTACTCCAGCGGATTACTTCAGCTTCCTTTCTGGTGTATTGGTGGGACCTGTGCAACTTACCAGTCCGTGGGTAAGGATCTTTGATTGGGCAGGCATTGCATATGATTGTTTAGTATGGAACGGTTACATCAGAAACCTAACTGGTAAATACTCTCTACCGGAAGACTTGCCTTTATTAAGTTACTTAAGTTGCTGCTCTATACTGGGAGTATATGATTGTACGTTGTGATTTCTCGGCACGGTTGATTCAGTGTGTTCTGACGAATTATGCATAAATGAAAACAACTTGGAATAATACTCGTAAAACACTGTTTCTTATAGTCTAATGTTGTCAGCCGTTCTTGATTCGTAGTCTGGAATATTTACTGCGTCTTCATTGGCAAAGAAATTTCGGAAAACCTTGTTTAGTAACGCCGCATTAACTCCACTGTCATCGATATTATTACCATTGTTATCGCTCTGTGGAAGTATTGGTTGTGTCTTGTTCCTGGTGTCGGTTTTATTCGACAAGATTTATTGGGGCATCTGGCAGATTTGGAGATGGAGCTCAGTTGTGGAAACTTAATTAAAAGTATCCCGCTCTGAAATCTGCGCTAAATTTCGTGTTTCTGAAAAACATCACTAATGTTGGAGGTATTGTGTGTCTTTTTTAATATGGTCTCTTTTTCGTAGGTAAACTTTCAAAAGGCTGATAATGAATGAATACAGAACTTTTCCGCCTCGAGCCTGATGTGTACATGTCCACCTGCCACATCCCAAATGATGGTGAAGTAGGAGCCCTCATCAGCGCTCTCATGTCATCAGCAGTAAGGTTGAAAGAGATTATTTCATTGTGATTTATGAAAATGGTTAATTTCGCATTTTGTCGAATTCTAGGTCATATAGCTGATATTTGCTGAGTTCAGGTCAGAGTAGGGGAAGATGTGCAGCTACTAAAGTGACTGAAACTGACGTTACAAATATATTACGGTATTCTAGAATTGATATTTCGCTCTGCAGTCAGGTGAACGCTGTTTTTGGTACTTCCTGATTGGTAGTCATAGCATTTATCAACGGAGCTACCCAGCTGCGACGCTCAACTTGTTTCCATCTTCCTCCTGCTAGTACTTTTCTTATTCGTTTCATTTATATCGAGGTCTGCATTACTGTTCAATAATTCACACATAAGTTCCTGACAGAGGGTTCATCGAACCACATTCAGGCTGTTTCTCTAAGGAGAGACGAACACTTAACTCAGTAGAAGCTCTCTTCCGTTATACGAGGTGCATTCAAGTTCTCAGGCCTCCGATTTTTTTTCTCCGGACTGGAAAGAGATAGAAACATGCGCATTGTTTTAAAATGAGGCAACGTTCATTGTCAATACGTCCCAGAGGTGGCAGCACCGTACGGCAGATGGAATTTTACCGCCAGCGGCGAGAATGAGAACTGTTTTAAATACTTAAAATGGCGACGTTTTTCTTACTTGAACAGCGTACAATCATTCGTTTTCTGAATTTGCGTGGTGTGAAACCAATTGAAATTCATCGACAGTTGAAGGAGACATGTGGTGATGGAGTTATGGATGTGTCGAAAGTGCGTTCGTAGGTGCGACAGTTTAATGAAGGCAGAACATCGTGTGACAACAAACCGAAACAACCTCGCGCTCGCACAAGCCAGTCTGACGACATGATCGAGAAAGTGGAGAGAATTGTTTTGGGGGATCGCCGAATGACTGTTGAACAGATCGCCTCCAGAGTTGGCATTTCTGTGGGTTCTGTGCACACAATCCTGCATGACGACCTGAAAATGCGAAAAGTGTCATCCAGGTGGGTGCCACGAATGCTGACGGGCGACCACATGGCTGCCCGTGTGGCATGTTGACGCGCAGCGACAGCATGAATGGGACTTTCTTTTCGTCGGTTGTGACAATGGATGAGACGTGGATACCATTTTTCAATCCAGAAACAAAGCGCCAGTCAGCTCAATGGAAGCACACAGATTCCCGCCACCAAAAAAATTTCGGGTAACCGCCAGTGCTTAAAAAATGATGGTGTCCATGTTCTGGGACAGCGAGGGCGTAATCCTTACCCATTGCGTTCCAAAGGGCACTACGGTAACAGGTGCATCCTACGAAAATGTTTTGAAGAACAAATTCCTTCCTGCACAGCAACAAAAACGTCCGGGAAGGGCTGCGCGTGTGCTGTTTCACCAAGACAACGCACCCGCACATCGAGTTAACGTTACGCAACAGTTTCTTCCTGATAACAACTTTGAAGTGATTCCTCATGCTCCCTACTCACCTGACCTGGCTCCTAGTGACTTTTGGCTTTTTCCAACAATGAAAGACATTCTCCGTGGCCGCACATTCACCAGCCGTGCTGCTATTGCCTCAGCGATTTTCCAGTGGTCAAAACAGACTCCTAAAGAAGCCTTCGCCGCTGCCATGGAATCATGGCGTCAGCGTTGTGAAAAATGTGTACGTCTGCAGGGCGATTACGTCGAGAAGTAACGCCAGTTTCATCGATTTCGGGTGAGTAGTTAATTAGAAAAAAATCGGAGGCCTTAGAACTTGAATGCACCTGGTACTGCTGGACTAGAACACTTGGGAGAAGGGGCTCTGTGTGAAGAACGGATTATTTGCAGCTGGTGAATTATTTACAAACTGAATCTGTCACTATGTATCGGAGTGTGAAGTGTGATGATACTGTCTGAGGGACTGAAAGTGTATGCCACATCGGGATTCGAACCCAGATCCATGCCTCTTGCCGTCCATGCTCGTAAGTAGAGTGACACGTACGACTCTCAATCCACTTGATAGATTTCATCAACCAATATCCGTTTCTTATCCTCCAGAGACCATTGGCCTCGAAATAAAATGTCTGGAATTAGATCCAGTGAAGTGGACGGTCACTATTCAGGTAGCAGTGCAGAAGTGTTTCAATTACCGTCGCTGCGAAAAGGTGGTGTTAAGAGGCGAAACAGCAGTGACAGTGAACAAAGACGGAGGAAATTTATTTCTGACGTGATTTAAAAATGGAAGTATGGTGAGTATTGCAATGATCGATGTGAGGCGTGGAAATGAAGCCCCCGTTGTCACGCATGGGAAGCAAAGTGGTTGAGTCACCGAGGAGTGCGGCTTCCGGGAAGTATAGACGATGAGTAGTAGGCAGCCATGATTGCTGTAGCTGCACTTCTGGCCCGTCGCTGATGACAGCTGCGAACCTCTGCTTCCTGGAAATTTTGTGTCGGCGTACTGATAGCGCCTTATGCAATGCAGTTCAAGCGCTTCGGCCCACTTCCGTAAATGATTCAGCTTCTCGCCACTTGACTAACAGCTCGCAATCTAACACTCCCTAAAAGGTAAGGAACGTAGAACGGGACACCGGAATAACACAGTAGACAGAAACGTTCTCTCATAAATTTTTGTATTTTAGGAGGCATATAGTTGGTATTTAACCCTTTTTTTATTAATTGAATTATGCTATGTTTTGGCGCTTAAGTACTTTACATGATACATCCCGCTACACGGGACAATATGCAGAAAGTCTGCATTTACATTTGAAATTTTGTTGATTGAAGAGTACACGCTTGGAAGCTTATGCACTTCTTAGAGATAAGAGATATCTGATCAGTTTCATGCTACTTTTAAATGAAACTAAATGACTTATAGTTCATCCACATTGTTGTGAACACCGTCGAAAGAGATTTACTGTGTTTTGCAATCGAGAACTGCCTTAAAGGGCACGACATTGACAACATTTCAAGTGAGTCTCAGTCAAGTTGCTAGAACTGCTGCATCTGCTATCACAATAATAAAGTTTCTCCTGATCTGGTATCATTTGGCAAAATTCTATAGAAAGCGGCTTTCTTGAAACCGGTTTTTCACATATAAACTTTATTGCGCACCGAAAACCACCTAACTTTGGTGAAAGCAGCATAAGCTTCCAGTTGGTAGGCATCTGTCACTCAAAAACGAACAACATAATGATCGAGAGTTGAAACCTTGATAATCCGTAATTTATCGTCAGATCTAGCGATCAGTTACACAACCGAATTTGCATTATATAACTAATGTACTTCAAGTGGATCCTGCTGTAGAGCCCGGAAGATTATTGGGAGTTATATTCAGTCCGATCTTCCTGCATTCGAAACCAGTGTCTTACCCGCTACGCATGGCAGGGCATGTGGTTCTAGTCCTGCAAATCAGCGACAAGCCTCAGTTCTTGGAATATATTGTAGGATTGATATTCCATCCAATAGTCATCAAATATCTTAAATCACTTACACTGTATCCCAGTGGGATCATCACATATTTTATCACATGTAGATGGGATATAAAGTTCTAAGAAATCTGTCAGGATATCCTAGTTGTGTATCTTGTAGCAAATATGGAGAAAGAGCGTGAAACATAACAATGCTAAAGTACTGTCTTCACATTCCACTGGACATACGTTTGTAATAGTTGGTTATCAATGAGCGAAAATATGGTTAACGTTTCGACTGATACTTACACAAATATCCTTTTATATTGTTCTAACGTACTGCAGTAGTACTTCGTGGCACGACGCTGAGAACAATAGGGTTCCAGTTAAATGCAGCTTGTTATCACGAGTCTTGCGAAACCTACAAAAATGTCAGGTAGAGTTTAAATGTCTGGTCATTCGCTCTGAAAGAGCTGTCCCGTTGAAATACTGACTGACAGCTGAGGAACGCCACCAAGTTTTAGAGGCCCCGAGACATTTGAGGAGGACCTGCTGGTAAGCTGCAGCCTTCTTTGCAACTCAGGTATACTGACAATGGGCACCTGGACGCATTCACTGTCGTTTCTCAGGAAAATATGGCATGGAACACGGCAGGGAACTTGCCGCCGGCAATGGCTGGTTGAACAGCAGCATCAGATTGCCATGGGAATGCTGATTGAGATAGCATGCTCCGCAGAAGACGCTCCAGGCATTTTAGGGGGCGGCATGGGAAAGACTGAGACCCTGTAACAAAAGCACTGGTAGGGTTGAGTCATCCAGCATCAACTGCATCATTTGCTCCTTCGGAGGCGGGAGGATTCAAAACTGAGCCCACAAAATGACAAGACGATGCCAAGGCAAAATAGGCTGCCTGAAGGGATACTTTAGGTGAAGAAGGTCGAAAGTTCAGAACAGCGGCATTAATGGGGATTATTGCAGACAGATTCGGTTGATTCAAGGTCATTAAAGGTCATTAAATGAGAGTCCTGGCCGAGGATGTGTCTGGGAACGCTACGGGCGTCGATAGAAGACTAGTCTAACTGTCGCCCGCTATACGGTCCGACAACCAGGAGTGATTGTCTGGGGTGCCATTCCTTTTTACAGCAGGACTCCTTACAGCACAGCGCTATATCGACGACATTCTACGCCCTGTTTTCTTTCCATAGCAAGCCATTTTTGGCTTTCATTTCAGTAAGATAATGCCCATCCACATATGGCGAGAGCTTCTGCTGCTTGTCTTAGTGCTGGCCAAACCCAGTCATGGCCAGCAAGGCCGCCGGATCTCTCACAAAGTGAGAAAATTTCCAGCGTTGTGTGCAGGGCCTTACAACCGTCTCGAGATTTTGATGATCTAACACGCCAACTGGACAGAAGGAGGAGGGATCCAACAACTCTAGCAGTCAGTGCCAAGCCAAGTAGCTGCTTACACAAAGGCCAGAGGTGGACCAACGCGTTACCTACTTGCTGGATTTGTGAAGCTCTTCTTCTTGAATAAATAATCGATTTTTCTGTAATAGTAAACATTTGTTTGTATGTACGTGCACATCACATCAAACGATTCCCGCCCCATTCGGATAATTCCTTCGTGGTGCATCATTTTTTTTCCTTTTTCTGCCTTGCATGGTACATTTGTGAAGTGTCTCGCGGGCATTGAACTCATGTTTTGTGCATAGGCACAACAGAGACACTAGATGTCAGTAACGCACATTTTAGCTGCCATTTCTAACCGGTTCGTAACAGATCATCAGTTACAGGTAATCCGTGCGCGCGACAGCACAGTGCCTTGGTAGTGCAAGAGCAAAAACTAGAGCGCATAAACTAACGGATTTCAAAGCTCAACTATCTGTTTGAGGGATTTTAAAGCAGTTCACAAGTTTGTTAGTCGCAAAATCACACAGTTTCCAACGTACAAACACTCTCAAGCGCAAGAAGAGAGAGAGAATTCTGCGATAGAACTACCGCTCATAGTTATTCGTCAGATGAAATTCTAAATAATGAACGATCTGAATTTAAAACTGACATTCAGAGAGACCGCACATAATGCTGCATTGGTGAACGAGCGACGATTGTTGTGGTGCAACCAACTTCCGGAATATCACATTCGTATACAATTCAGCCAAATATTTCCATGGAAGGCAGACTTCTTTCTCCACTACTTATTGCCTTCTGTGAACAAAGTGGCACATAAGGTCGCCTTGTGCAAAGAAAATAAACCAGCTCCGTACTTATACACAACGGCTCCAAAATGAGGCGAAGTGGACAACCGTGTTGTTGAACAATGGCGGCATAACTGCCTCTATCGCAATGCTAGAGTAAAATGTTGTGGGGTGCTGGACTCATTTCCACTCCATGAACAGGATCTATTCGCAATTCTAGATAAAGAAATACAGGAAAAATTCGTTACACCTGGTGCAAAGTCCCTAGTTCAACCTTTCTATGTAAGTTCTAATTTTTCGCGACGGCAAAAATTTGCTCTACATTTTATGAGCGTATTTTACTTGACAATATTAAAATTGAACTCCACAGTCGTAATACTATCATGAACATTCTTTCACTTATCCATAATCAGTTGTGTCCCCATATTCAACGACATGATCAAGCACGTCAGGAAGAAAGCTACATTTCCAGCTGAATGTGATGCTTTTGATGTTCTTGACAATGTGATGTGGAATACGGATGATTCAAGTTCCTCAACACCCAGCCACACAACTGCATCATTTATCCAGTGCGGAAATTATCGTTTACATTTGTATTTAACAGATGTCGACTACAAGAAATTGAATTATTAAACAAATAATTACAGTAATCATTATGTTATACCTTTGTTTCCTGTTCTATTCATCATAAGACCGGTATATATGCCATTTTTTCTCAACCAAGCAGCATATCTCAAAGAAAATAATCTACTACAGAAGATATGTTGATGATAAAAACTTACTTTTTCATGGTACAAAAAATGAAATTTATACATTAGTTGCAGATCTATAAAAAATGCACAAAAATATTAAAGCCACAGTTGGACATGAAACTAATAAAAGCATTAACTTTCTTGACCTGAAGATTTGCGATAGTAACAATAACATCAATTTAGTATCTACAGAAAACCTATCACCACAGCTGTCAGTATTGACAACTCATCTTGCCACCCCCGACAACAAAAAATGGCATATTTCAGAGCGATGGTACACCGATTTAAAAAAGTACCAATGAGTGACACTGATCAACAGAATGAAATCAATATAATTAAAACAGTTGCTCATAATAATGGATATAAATCCATAATAATAGAAAAACTCCACAACAACATCCAGACAAAAACCACATATCCACTTCACAGCAATCCACACAACATACATTCTAAGCCAAATCAGTGTGCCACAGAAGCCAAACTTCAATATGCTACTCTCCCATACATAGGCCGACTATCATACCAAATAGCAAACTTATTTAGAAAGAAAAATTTCACAATCATCTTTTCCACAAATAATAAATTACAACAAAAAGTAATCCATGATGTAAATACCTCCAAGAGTCCATATGGCAAATCAAGAATATACAAACTCAAATGCGATACATGCCCAAAATCCTACATTGGACAGACAGGCAGAAGTTTCGAAGTTAGATACAAAGAACACATTGATGCTTTAAGGCTTGGCAACTTGAACAAATTTGCATTTGCAGCTCATATTGCTGAAGAAAACCATTCAGTGTTAAACACTGAGAACAACTTAAAAATTCTACATCTAGCAGAAAAAGGAGCCACTATGAATATACTAGAAGAAAATGAAATACACACATACACTAAAACAGCACCGCAGACTATATCATTATATAGTTAGCTAACACCTCCTTTCCGAAAAATTTTCAAAAATTATTTTCCACCCTGCAAAGCAAATAAAATTCCAACGTCTATCTGCAGATCAAGTAGCAAATTTATATGTTACTACAATTCTCATGATGCTAAATGTAAATAAATAATGTACTGTCTTACCTATACAGTACCCAAAGAAAAATCTACTTTGTAATTAATGTAACAGTATTCGCTATAAAGCTCACAAAATCAATGTCTCTCTGTACTAGTGTAAAAGGCGTTTCAGTTGCATAAGCAATTTTATGATCTTTTTCCAAACATGGGACATTTTCATGATGTTAAGATATATCTACATCTACATCTACATCCATACTCCGCAAGCCACATGACGGTGTGTGGCGGAGGGTACCTTGAATACCTCTATCGGTTCTCCCTTCTATTCCAGTCTCGTATTGTTCGTGGAAAGAAGGATTGTCTGTATGCCTCTGTGTGGGCTCTAATCTCTCTGATTTTATCCTCATGGTCTCTTCGCGAGACCAGAGAGGGAGCAATATACTGCTTGACTCTTCGGTGAAGGTATGTTCTCGAAACTTTGACAAAAGCCCGTACCGAGCTACTGAGCGTCTCTCCTGCAGAGTCTTCCACTGGAGTTTATCTATCATCTCCGTAACGCTTTCGCGATTACTAAATGATCCTGTAACGAAGAGCGCTGCTCTCCGTTGGATCTTCTCTATATCTTCTATCAACCCTATCTGGTACTGATCCCACACTGCTGAGCAGTATTCAAGCAGTGGGCGAACAAGCGTACTGTAACCTACTTCCTTTGTTTTCGGATTGCATTTCCTTAGGATTCTTCCAATGAATCTCAGTCTGGCATCTGCTTTACTGACAATCAACATTATATGATCATTCCATTTTAAATCACTCCTAATGCGCACTCCCAGATAATTTATGGTATTAACTGCTTCCAGTTGCTGACCTGCTATTTTGTAGCTAAATGATATGTATTCGCAGCACATTACACTTGTCTACATTGAGATTCAATTGCCATTCCCTGCACCATGCGTCAATTCGCTGCAGATCCTCCTGCATTTCAGTACAATTTTCCATTGTTACAACCTCTCGATACACCACAGCATCATCTGCAAAAAGCCTCAGTGAACTTCCGATGTCATCCACCAGGTCATTTATGTATACTGTGAATAGCGACGGTCCTATGACACTCCCCTGCGGCGCACCTGAAATCACTCTTACTTCGGAGGACTTCTCTCCATTGAGAATGACATGTTGTGTCCTGTTATCTAGGAACTCCTCAAACCAATCACACAATTGGTCTGATAGTCCATATGCTCTTACTTTGTTCATTAAACGACTGTGGGGAACTGTATCGAACGCCTTGCGGAAGTCAAGAAACACGGCATCTACCTGTAAACCCGTGTCTATGGCCGTCTGAGTCTCGTGGACGAATAGCGCGAGCTGGGTTTCACATGACCGTCTTTTTCGAAACCCATGCTGATTCCTACAGAGTAGATTTCTAGTCTCCAGAAAAGTCATTATACTCGAACACAATACGTGTTCCAATATTCTACAACTCATAGCATCTCTGTCACTCATATGTTTCTAAGCACTTTGTATTGTATCAAAACATGTGGTGTGTGCTAGAAATATTTTCTGTGACAAATCTAAAGAGTTCAGCGAGAAAAATTTGAATGTGCAACGATAAGAATGCAGTGGGAATGTATTCACACCTGTTGGACGAATGTAATGAAAACAAACACTCCAAACCGACATTTCACGTACGTCACATCCAATGAAAATCTGTAACGCAACCATCTGTGTGGCATGCTTATAATTATGTATTATCTATATTTTATGACAATTAATCTGTAAAACAACGTTGTGATGAAAGCATGAAAACCGTCTGAAGATGAATCTTAACGATTCGAAACCGGTAACGGTACCCTTTGAATAAAGGAACTGAAAATAAATTTGTGGCTGGTTGCTGTCTCAACACCATCAACATTTGTCTTCGAATAACAGCCACGGTGTCCAACCGTGTCATCATATGACAAAATTGCCAATAGCAGTAGTGCTGCTGCTCTTCGCGGGTATCTACGCACTAAAGGAATACAGGGAGGTCCTCTTTGTCTCGGCGGAGGTTCGAGTGCTCCCTCGGGCATGGGTGTGCATGTTAATCCTTAGGATAATTTAGGTTAAGTAGTGCGTAAGCTCAGGGACTGATGACCTTAGCAGTTAAGTCCCATAAGATTTCATACACATATGAACATTTTTGAGAGGTCCTCTTTCCACTCCGGGGTTGAATAACATGACTCAGAATTTAAGATTCAATGGAGATTTGGCAATTGCTCCTGGAAAAGGCCAACGGCCAATTACGCCACAAATTGTTGAACACTTTACTGTGAATGATGGACGTAATGTGCGACAGCTGAACATTCCATGGTCCACCGTTGTTTCGGGCAGCAGCAGAAAAATTTCTAGTCCGGTAACAGGCTATCCTGGAAGCAGATATTTGTCTCACTGTTGATAACCTGGAACGTGAACATGGTACGACACTGACAAATGTTACCGTCTCGTGTGTTTCTTTCAGTGTTTCAGTGGTTTATTCATTATTTCTCTTCCGCATGTCCTTCCAAATGTTCCCACAAAGTTTCATTGTCCTACGATTACTTGTGTTTGATGGGGGCTCCCTCAAGTAAGTCGAAGTTTAATTATAACGTTTAGTCTGCAGTGAGTTTGAACTAGCTGTCACGAAAGGTAACGTAGCATCAATTTTATTCACATGTGAATCACTTTTGCAAAGATAGTGGATGTTTCATGGTATTACAAATTTAAAAAAAGAAACATTATTCATATACAAGCATATACAGAGAGAACTGTTTATTTATTCAACACGGGGCATATACTCATCATTGGCTTTGTAGTAGGAACCATAACAGCGTTTGCCTAAAGTGGTGTAGCAAAACAGCGCAACATCTTAATCAGAATGGACGGGTGTAGGTAGCAGTCTCTATTATGTCTGATACTAGGCCAGTCTGTTTAAAACAGCACAACTTCGTTCGACTGATGTTAGGGATTTGTGTACATGCCGAATGATACTGCGGTATTAGAGTATCGTCATCCATCAGAAAACTTGTAGGCTCGTTAATTACAATACTCTTTTCTAACATTAGCTGCCACTTTTCAGTACCGACAGCAGAACCGAATGAAACTTTGTTTTTAAGCTCTGAAAGGGAAACATTAGCAGTATTACTTCCATGAATAGGCGGAAGTTCTCATTGAGTTGAATCTCGGTGTCACAGCAGCTGTAGCAGAGTAATCCAGCAGTAATGTTAAATATTGACTACATAGAATTTTAAATTTCGTGAACGTTTAACATTTTAGAGCAGAAGTATGCGAAAATTTTATGTCGAATGAGGAGCACAGAAGCCTGTAAATTACTGACTAATTATGATACATATCAGGAATTAAACGAAATAAGGATAATGAAAGACGTTTTTGATACCTATACAGAATGAATGGCTAATGGCTAAGATAACACGAGGGCGGCCAGTAAGGCGTAGCGAGGGCGTGGTTTGAGCGGAGCCACAGGCCGCTCTCTCCTTCAGCGTTCTGCTCTCCTAATACCCCAGGGCGCAATCGACCGTTTTGCCCTCGAGTGTTAGGAGAGCAGAAAGCTGAAGGAGAGAGCGTACTTAGCCCCGCCCAGACCACGCCCTCTCCACGCCCTCGTCACGCCTTACGGACCACGCCACGTGTTCTCTTATCCAATAGTCATTCATTCTGTATACATGTCAAAAAATCTCTTCTTATCCTTATTTCGTTTATATTCTGATATATGTCATCATTATTCATTAATTTACAGGCTTATGTGCTTCTTATTAAATACAAAATTTTAGCCATACTTCTATTCTGAAATTTAACAAGCTTATGTGCTTTATAATGCTTGATATTTAATAAGCAACACTATACCTGTATTCCTTTCCGGCAACTGCTGTACCACCCAGATTTAAATCAATGAGAACTTACTTCTACTCTTGTAAATAATACCGCTAATATATCCGTTTCTTGGTTTAAAAATAGAGTTTCACAATTTCCGCTTTCGTTACTGAAAAATGGTAGAGAACGTCGGAAAAGAATATAATAATTAACGGGACTACATGTGTTTTGATGGACAATGAAACTATAATATCGTAGTATCAGTCGCCTCGTACAGAAACATGGAATATCAATTGAACAAGGTTGTTCTTGTGTTAACCTCTTCAGTCCCGAAGATAAACAAAGAATGGAAAAATGTTTCAGTTGCTTTTTTTGGTTCATCTGATGTCAAAGTAACACAAAAAAACTAATTTTGAAATTTTATTTTATATAATGTTTGAGTAATTGAATGTACACATGTGTGTACATTGGGTCTCAACAGAGAAAAAAATGCCGATCTCATAGTATTTTCATATTTTTATTACCAATGAAAAATGTACACATTACTTCTCATTTTTATGTACGCATTACAGTTTATGAACACTTCTCATGTTTATGGAATTTAGCAAAACAATTGTTTTTTAATACGCACAAATAAACTTTGCACTTTTTGCACATTATGCGGGAACGTGACTTGCACCCTGGTAACCGACACCTTGAGGCAAAACTACTCTCAATATATTCAGGAAGGTGGTCAACCCTGTCACATTTGCTTTCTCTAGTTGGCTTTGGTACAATTCGTCTTCGTTTTGTGGGCTGATGCTGCTCATCTTCATCAGAACTGCTGACATACTTCCGTGTCACACTCGGAGAAATTTCTTTCGACAGTTCCAGTGAGTCTACAATTTTTGAAGACTTTACCAAGTCGTGGGACAAGTGAATTCTGAAGTTTATGTGAGACATCCACTTTTCTTTCGGTATCCCTTCTTTTTGACAACACCTTTTGTACATAATCCATGAATTAATTATGGCTACATCAGTGAAGTGGTTGAATACTCTGACAGTCCACTTTTTTGTTCTGATGTTTGACCTATAGTATTCCATGTATCTACCACAAAGATCAATGCCACCCATATTGCGATTATAGCTTTTGATGATGGCTGGTTGTTTGACACTAACCTTTGCTTTTTCTGTATTACACCACCGTTTGCAGCTACCCTCTGGTTCGCTCCCTATGCACGGGGATAACAAAGTGACGGATTTATTGTCCTTCCATTTGAGGGCACAAATTTCCTGGTCCTCCCTTACGTACTCATCCCATTGCCCCCGCTGCAGCTCCTGATCTCTCTTGAACTTAGAAGCTACTTCTTTTATTCTATTGGCCATCACAGCTCCTGTCTGAAATATATTCCTGTCTAGTAAAAGCTGAACAGATTTTGAACTGGTGAAAAATCTGTCACTGTAAATTACATGATTGTAATCATTGGGTAACGTTCTAGCCAGTAGTTTGAGTATACCCGCTCCCAGGCCATGTTCTTTTTGATCGCTGTCAGGAATTGTTCCTTTGCCAGTGTATATAGCAAAATCAAGGACAAGTCCATCTGATGACGCTAAGACAAAATATTTGAGGCCAAGTGGATTAGGTTTGGAAGGTACATATGTTCGCATCTTACACCTCCCCGTGAATGGAATCATCTGTTCATCCAAAGAAAGGTGTTGAGACCTGGGTAAACTAATACATTTATTTCTAAAAGCATCAATTAAAGGTCTAACCTTCCAAAGTTTGTCATTTACGTCATGATCTTCCAAATTATTTACAAAATGCAGATTATTTCGTAATTTGTAGTATCTATCTCTTGTCATGGTTGATGATACAAGTGGAATATCCAGTTGCATATTCCAGTAAAGTCTTGCCTGGGGCACTTTCAATGTACCCATCAATATCTCAATTCCGACAAGGGACAAAATTTCATTAGTATTTGTATCCAGACTGTTTGAGTTCTTTTGGCAATGATATAAATTAGTTTGTCCTGCAAAATTTTTCCAGAAATTTTTATCGAAGTACTCGAAGAAAAACTGTGAAGGGTTTCTCAGTTCACCATCAGTCTGTTCTTCAAAGTTGTCGTCAGAAGGCTGTCGATTACACATCCTGCAAACAAATAGTACCACTGAAAAATACTGATCTAAATCGTGTCAGATGACACACAGAACTACACCAATGTATTGCTTACTTAGATTGCCTCCATCTTAGTGGACGACAGTGAGAAGATGAAGCTGATGCAGGTGCCTCAGGAGTAACATCCACATTGCATCCCTCAACTTCAAGCACACCAATTCGTTCAGGTGGAGTTGGAGGTTCATCAACAGGATCATCTTCGTCTGACAAGGAACTCAAGTCACTCGTCTCGAGCAGTTTCATAATTTCATCGTCTGTTGGAGGTGAGAACCGAAAATGAAATAAAGTGAAAGTAACTGTTGATGTAATGGAATAAAGAAATGAAACTGAACCTAATAACAAAATTAAAAATTTTTGAGTTTTCACTAGGATTAATCCAACACGCTACTCATTACACCACATTAACCACAATAACTTGGGTGCTCTGCTAGAGTATTAGTAGGCAAACTTTTTAATAACGAAATTCAGAACGTGCGGAGTAACCAGAGGCTGTTGCAGTCTATTTTCAAGAAAAACTCTCAATTGATGAAAGGCAAAAGTCAATAGAATTTCGTGAGTGTCAAAAGAAGACGGCAAAAGCAAGTCTGAAGTTTTAAACTTAGTGTTTAAGAAATCATTGACCTGGAAAATAGTGCTAATATATTGTCGTTTGACTGGCAGACACCCAGTATGGAGGACATAGACATAGGAATCCCTGGCGTATAGAAGCAATTGAAAAAACTGAAAAGAAATAAGTCACCAGATCTTCAGGCACCCCAGTTCCGATTTATACTGACGACTCTGGGCATTAATCCCTTACCTAGCTCGCACTTATTGCGAATCTCTCGCCGAGCGACAGATCCAAATGGAGCGAAAAAAAGCACAGCTGACTCCTGTATATAAGAATGGGGAAATATTAGACCCACAAAATTACATATCAGCATGATTATCATCGGTTTTCTGCAGAATACGTGAACTGTTCTGAGTTCAAATGTAATAAATTGCCTTCAGACAGAGAAGCTTTTGTCCACAAATCAGCACGGATGTAGTTAGCATCACTGCTACGGAATTCCGCTTGCCCTTCTCTTACGTGATACCCAGCGAATCATGGATGCAGAGTACCCTCAGATTCCACATTCCTAGCTTTCCAGAAAGCATCTGCCACGTTCCTCCACTGCAAACCGTTAAAGAAGGTCCTAGCACATGGGCTAGGTTTGAGAGGTGGCACGTCACTCTATCACTTTAACAGCACTGTCAGTCAGATTAATATTCGTATTTTAGTTCATGATCTCGGTGTTCCTCAGTACTACATTTTGTATGTCTGGTTTATGACTTTTTAAGAAGGAAATTGTGGGAGGAATGTTCATATAAGAGCATGTGTAGCCTGTGGAGAACATGTACATTAGCGGCCTTAGTGGAGGCGACGGAGAACAGGGAGAAAGCTGAACCGTGGGCCATAAATGTTGTGTCCAGAGACCTGGCTGTGCGAATGATTGTGGGAAGCAGCGCTCTGTGGATTGTAGCTGGAGAGGGACTGCAGGCCGTGTCACTCCCCTCTTCCCACTCAAGGTCGGAGCAGGAGTGCAACGGTTCTCAAAACATTTTACCAGGTCCAGGTGACAGACTATCGCAAAGGTGGCCAGGTGGCGGAAACTAGGTGCAGGAACCCATTTAAGAGAATCTGTTGTAATCGGAGCTTTTGTGTAAATAGTGGGACGGTCATAAAAATCCAAGCATTCTCATGTTAGAAGCTGGGACAATATGGACAAAGAAGCTGGTTCACGTGTTCATTGGAGGCAAGACTGTAACTCCCTGACGTCAGGAAGTCACTAGGTTATTTTAGCGGGCGGCAGAAACATACATTTCACGGACGCGACTGTCTGGGAAGCTTAAAAGCTTTCTTTCAGAAATTGGAAATGGTCGACCTGGAAAGATTAGATCTCTCCATAAATGAAGGACTGTGGTCCCGTCTAGGTAGACGTTTTTTGCCGAAACGTGACCATGCTTTCCGTGATAACGACGCCTCTCTAGTCTAAAATATTCTTTTTCCAGAAAAGAGAGATTTTGATCCTCTAATTGGTTCCTCTCAGTATATTCCCCAGCGTGGGAACCCCAGTGCTGTGTCTGGATTGGCTACCAGGCCGACAGAACAGTCAAGAGCGGAGATTCAATGTGTAGAGGATAGTTCGATAGGTTTGTACAACGTGGAGGCGTTTTCTTCTTTTTGTGCTAATTCGGCTCCCGTATTGAGGCTTGGTGGAAAGTGATTATGATTCTTTGCCTTCTTCGTCTTCTGGTCCTCCCCTGGTGGAGAACTTCAAGTCTTTCCCTAGAGGGTGACAGTTGTGGTCTGCAACTTGTGGTGGACTAAGAGCCAGTGACAGTTTCCAACTATACCGACAGTGGACTGCATACCATCTCAGACACATGGTATATCATGAGGGTGAACCTATTCATCCTGAGTCGGCCATCTGACGTTTGACAATTGCAGCATGCATTGTCGTGCCAGAGAGTCAAATTGGTTTGGCCAGTCCAGAGAACGTGTGCACATCGAAAGCTGCCGGGATATGGGAGCGCTGATAGGGAAGCTTCCCGCGTTCTAATAATCAGAACACGAGTCCACGTTGTTTGCAAATTTCGTGGACGCGTCAGAACATCACAGCTGTCACAGTGCGCCACTCCTCGCCCTCAGCGTGCCGTTTTCTGCTGCCGCCTGAATCAAAGTGAAAGGGTAAAGTATTGCTGTAACAGTGTAGGGTTGTTAAATGATATTCACAGCTCCTTGTTCTCCGGTGAACCATTGTTTTTGACACGTAGCCGTAGTTGATTCCATTTGAATAGAATTGGGCCTCACAGCGGCTTCATGTAAACAATGACAGACTGAATTGTAAGAGTGATTAATTCAGGGGAGAATTTGTGTAGCTTCCACCCCAATGAATGTTTTGCCAACCAATCACAATTCATTTCCTGATTTGTGTTTGTAATTTTTTGGTAAGATTTATCCTCTTGTTGTAGTTATAAAAGGATGAATAAAATTTTTTGTCATTCTCTATGTAAACCTAATTATGCCACTGTTCTCATTCATACTCCCTCAGTTATTCACCGTTTTTATTTTTTTGTATTAATGCATGGGCACACCAGCAATTGAAGGTTCAATTTATTAAGTTAGTTAGTTTGATTATTAGTTTGAGTTCGGAAAGTGACCGCAGACATAGGCTACAAAAGTGCCATGAGTACATTTACTCACTTGATACATAAAAATTAAGGGTGTAGCTCACGATTTGAAGCTTATTGAGTAGCTAATACTTTTCTGTATGTAATGACAATAACATTTAGCATCACTCGAAGATGTATTTATGATTAAAGCAAGAGACGGCTTGCAGGTTCCCTGGTTAACGAGTGGCTCGAAGATTTATTAAGGAATAGGACCCTGTCTCTGGCCTTCGATGGCTGGACTTAGAAATCAGGAAAAGGGGAGCCTTTTACAGGTTAAGGAAAGGCATTAAAATGGAAATACGAAGGGTGCTTGGAACAAAGGGCAATTCGAAAAAGGTAATAAAAGATCGCATATGACACATGTGGCAAAATGAATGGGACACTTTAGACACAGGCAGGAGAACATACAAATTTCTCCCCAACATCAGGGAGGCATTAAAAATAAGATTTCTTAACCCGTCGAATGGATTGATATATTATCTGACTGGCCATTGCCCATATGCTACGTATCTACACAAAATCAAAAGACATATGAATGATATTTGCGCCTACGGTAGTGTGGGCACAGCGGAATACACATTTTGGGACATTACTGAAGTCGGCGACCACCGAATGAAATACTTTCCCAAGAATGTACGTTACGTCGATACAAGTGAGCATGGAAGTGTGCACTTTTTTAGCCGTAACAGTGACGGGTGCAATTGCTTGCTATAGTAGAAACGTTGTTGACGTGCTGCCCGACGCCCACGAATCCAGTAGACAATGGCTGTTGACAGGAGTAGTATAAGAACGGATCCCGTAGCGGAAATAACCATCTACAAGTTAAGTGCACCAAAAAAAAAAAAATTAATAAACAGAGAACCGATTCTGTAGTTCTTATAGTAGTATTATTAGTTGGGTAACTGGTTAAAGGTTTTATTGTAGTTTTGCAGTAGTAGAAGTAGTTGTAGTATTTAATAAAGTAAGTCTCAGAAATAAATATATAAATTTATTACTATCCAAGGAAATGTGATTTGTATGGTTCATTTTAGCTTTTCAGAAATGTTCAAATGCGTGTGAATTCCTGCTGGACCAAACTACTGAGGTCATCGGTCCCTAGACTTACACACTACTTAAACTAACTTACACTAAGGATAACACTCACACCCATGCCCGACCTAGGACTCGAAGCTCCGGCGTCAGGGACCGCACGATTAGTGACATGGCGCCTCCAACCGCGCGGCCACTCCACGCGGCGGCTTTTCAGATAGTAGGCTGTAGTAATGAATAATAAGTAAATGAACAAATATTGATACGATCTAGCGGACAAGGTGAGCAAAAGTCTGCGGTTGTTTGCTGATGACGCTGTCCTATGTGGGAAAGTGTCGTCGTCCATTGTCTGTGGGAAAATAAAAGATGACTTAGAAAAAATGTTTGGTTGGTCTTATGAAAAAAGCCTGTTCTAAATATGGAAAAATATAAGTAAATGTAGATGAGTAGGAAAAACAAGCTTGTAATTTTCGAATAACACAGTATTAGTATGTTGCTTGACACAATCACGTCGATTAAATATGTGGGTGTAACGCTGCAAAGGGATATGAAATGCAACGAGCACGTAAGGACGGCACAAGGAAAGGTGTATGGCAGACTTAGGTTTATTGGAAAATTATGAGGATGTGTAAAGGTGCCCGCGTGTAGAAAACTAGTTCAAATGGTTCAAATGGCTCTGAGCACTATGGGACTTAACATCTGTGGTCATTAGTCCCCTAGAACTTAGAACTACTTAAACCTAACTAACCTAAGGACATCACACACATCCATGCCCGAGGCAGGATTCGAACCTGCGACCGTAGCGGTCACGCGGTTCCAGACTGAAGCGCCTTTAACCGCACGGCCACACCGGCCGGCAGAAAACTAGTGTAACGCATTCATTACCAGGTAGGATTCAAGGAAAACATCGAAGTAATTCAGAGGTGGGCAGGTATTTCTGTTACCGATAGGTTCTATCAACATTACGAGTATTACGGATATCTTACGTGAATCCCAATGGGAATCCCTGGGGGGAAGACGACGTTCTTTTCACGAAACACATTTAAGACAATTCTACCATTTATTGGGTGTGCATACAGTATATTTTTAACTCCTGCACCGATACTTCGGCTGACAATCTTTCAGCCACTGTAGAGGTGAGTTGTTTGCAAGATGCTTAAAGCACTTCACGCTGTGGACTAAATGTGCATGCGTGAAAGATAAAACTACTGATAACAGAGCGTCAGCTACAGATAACAATTTACACCTCTAAGAGTAAAACAAAGCAAGCGCAGAGTCAGCGATTTCATAGTGCTTACGAAGTGTTTGGTTGATTGTTATGGACGGTATATGTTGGAATACTAGGCAGTGAAGACATAGAACATAATTTACTCTCAGAGTGCAGACGTAAAATGAGGGGTTCCATGATTTTTCGAGCTGTAAACTATCGCCTCTGTTGAGCAGGTTGTGTAAACTATGGGATGGCCAGTAGAAATGCAATGTTCAACCTCTGCAGAACCGCAAATCATTCTTCACAGTTCCCAGAAGAGCCGCTGTGTTGGCCGGTGGTAGGCAGAGCTCGTCCACTGTATTCTTCTTCATTATTCTTGCAATTTTTGACGATATACGTCCCACATACGGAAGAAGGGCCACAGACTTTATATCTCTTTCTTCTTATGGTTGCTCTGGCGCTTTCGCTTGCACAGCTCTCTTATCTGACGTATTGTGCATCCATTCTTACTGAATAACTCATGTAGTTGTACCAGTACAATCTGTAGGTTACCAGAACCAGACGCTGCACGAGTCCTGTGTACTGAAATTTTAACTACACTCGTGGTTTGCAAAGGATGTTGGAAGATAGAGTCCTGCAAGTATAAATCGATATGCGTAGGCTTACCGTAAACAGAATGTATTAAAAACCCATCTATCCAGAAATAGTAGTCAACCGTTCATTACTTGTTCCACTGTAAATTTGATATTTTTGTGAATGGAGTTCAGATGCTCAAAAAACCGGATCAATTCGTCCTCGCCATAGGACCCACTATGAATGTGTCATCGAATAATCTCCATAACACCATTGGTTTTAAAAAATGCAGCAGAGTTGTGATTTTGTCCATTATAAATGGTCTTTATGAAAACACTGGGTTTGTTTATAAGTAACTTTTCTGCTACCAGTTTCTTTTATTCATATTTTATACGACGCGTTTCGGGAAATGATTCCCATTTTCAAATGTATATTTCTTTGTACTGTGCCATTTTCATGTAATGTTTTCGTAGTGTCAGGCTCTGCTGTGTTTTGTTGATTTTACTGCAATATATAAAAAAGGCGAAATTTTTAGTTACTTACCGATTTTTGTATGTAGTTAGTGGTGAAATATGGAAGAACTTGTACTTACAGTCTTCTTACGGTTCATTTGTGCAGAATCTCACACATGGTAAACATCACTCACAACTTTCAGTGTACAGTACACATCGAAACAACTTACATAAACAAACAGTTACAAAGATGTTTTTAGACAGAGTTGACCGAGGTCATGTTACAGGTCCATCGCCGATATGCTTTTGTACAGAAGATATTTATCTTAACGATACGGAGTATAATTTGCTTACATCATTTATACAATGGTGCTTGTTTCTATGTATTACTAATTTGCTTAAGTATGTTTTCGCAGCACCGATTAATTTATAAGGTTTTCATTTAGCATTTGTCTTCATTTTTTCTGTAACGTATATATATATTTTGAGTTCTTCTAATAATTTCAGTTTACGCCCTATATGTATTGCCCTCTTATATATTGCAGTACAATCAGCAAAACAAAGCAGAACCTCACATCTCGAAAACATTACATAAAAATGGCATAGTACAAAGAAATACACACTTGGAAATGGGAATCATTTCCCGAAAAGCGTTGTGTAAAATATGAACAAAAGAAAAATGTGACTGCAGGCAGAAAAGCTATTTATAAAGAAACCCACTGCAGAACTGCGTGACTTTTCTTCAAAACCCTCCATAAATAAATTAGCTACGATGGGTGAGAGATGACTGCTCACGGCAACACCACAAATCTGTTCAAAATTTTGGTTATAAAATAAAAAGTAAGTGGAGGTTATCGCATGCTTAAGTAATGCCATTATGTCCTCTTCAAACATGCTGCTACACAGTGACAGAGTGTCAGCGATAGGTACTTCTGTGAACTAGGAAACGACATCAAAGCTGTCCAATAATTCATAACTGTTAATTACTAATAGAATCTGCTGACTTACGTATATGATGTTCACGATTACCTGCAGAAAGTCCCAACATCGATGCTAAATATTTGGCCATTCACTAAGTAGGTGCGCTATGTTATTCAGTATTGTTCTAAACGTCAATGCTTTTATTATATGTCCCACGTGCGGTTTATGGCTTCCATCTTCATCTGCATCGCTCTCATCGCTCCCATATTAATTTATGGAGCTGGGGAAGGCCGTCTAATCTTGGAGAAACAAAGCTGTGCCGCTTCAATGTTCTGATAATTTCCTTTGGTAGCGAGCAGGAGTCATAAATTGAAGCAGTTTTCTTTGAACTTGTGCAGTGGGGTGCTTGTCAATCTTATTATATGTTATTTCCTCACATCCCTCGTTATATTAATTTCACTTTAATTACTAATGTGTTGTTGTTTTATAATGAACATGCATTGCACCGTATATATCATGGGTGTTGTACAAAAAAATTTTCGAACTACAGAACAGTAAATAAAATGTTTTTGCACTCTACTTACCAGAACGTCTGTACAGCGCTGCCTACCAGTCGGGCCTCTCACGGCCGCGTCTTTAAGTTGACATAAATTCACACTATTTTGACTACTTAAAATATGAACGAATTTTGAGGTATTAATGCTTTTAAAACAACCTATTTATTTAAAGTTAACACTAATTTTTATATTTTTACTGGTGGCTTTTATTCTTATTGCAAATTTGTGCAGTGTCTTCAGATCGTAGCAGAATGCTCCGAGCGTAAATGTTTGGTGTACCTATAACATGTAAATTGAGTTATTCTCTCTTTCTTCTCTACATAAAACACAGATCTTCTACTTTTCTTGGCTGGTGGTTTCACTGCCTTCCTGGATCCGGTGCTACTATTGAGTTCAGTGACGTCTTTACCCCTGCCGGTTGTTATGCCAAATTGATCATAAAAGCCCGGCATCTCATTGTTTTATTGGTAGTCAGCATCATCACAATTATGTATGCATTTACGATACTTATATCGATCATGTTGAAGAAAACCACCAATGGCCAGCGCCTTGTTTTTCTCTTCACACTGTAGCATTGCGTCATCTGGTCCATGATGTCAGCGCCACCCTTAGTGTCACTGTGTGTCATTATAACTTTTCATTTGTGATGATGAGGCCGTTGGTTGGTAATGAAGAGAGCTAAGGGCGGTAACAACTTTGTTTTCCTTAGGAACATAATAGGCTATCGTCACATATGGTTGAAAACCAAATAATGTATTCTTCACGTCCTTTAGGTGTAATAAAATCGGCAGGTAATTCACTTTTTTTTTTTTTGTAGTACCCACTAGTGTCAGACCTTCTGACAACAAGTAATGAGCTAAATCGAGAGACGTAAAAAATTATCAGAGGCTATATTACATTCAGACATTTCAAGTTCATTCACCAGGATTTTCACAACGTTCTCTCCAAGTCGCACGGCTTTGGTTTCATCCTCCTTCCCCGGATACACTTTCATCTTCCAGCAGTAGCTTGTTGCACTGTCACAAATTGTCCAGAACTTTATTCTGTATCTACCAGGTTTTGATGGGATATATTGTCGAAATGCATAGCGACTTCGAAATGTAGCCGACTGTTCATCCACGGTCATGCACCATCCTAGAATGTAGGCATCAATCCCTAAGGGTAATTTCTCACATCTCAACTGGTTCCAGTTTGTCACTTGACCTATGTTCACGTCCGGTTGCTGCGCTGTCAAAGCGCAACACACTCAGAATAGCATGGGAGCGGTTACGAGACATAATTTCATTGACCAATGGTTGGCCATTCTCAGCGCTCCAAAGATGACTGATATCCTCATTTCTTGACTCGTGAACTCCTGTCAGAATCTGAACACTAAGAAACTTTTTCATTTCAAGCATATCTATATCCACTCAGTACTCATGAAAGATTCGACCTTCGTTGTTGATCCGCATACACACTCTCTCAATGAATGGTACACGAAAGAACAGCATAAAACGAGGGCCGTACGGGTGGAAACATGCACCAACATTTTAATACAAAGCCATAGGTAAATTTTTATAATTTTTTTTCAATATTATGACCAACTTGACAAATTATGATTAGTCATAAAATGTAATTAAAATGAAAATGTGTAGTTACAGAGAAGATATTAAACATCTGAGGCCCGGCGATAAGTAAAGGGTTAAGACACTGAGAGTAAAAGTATTTTTAATATGAAAAATAATGCAATTACACACAGACTACCTAACCATTAGGGAAAAAAATCTGATGTTCCGATAGTAACTCGCACAATTTAGAAATAGCCATTTAACTTTGGCAGTCAATTATTAAGTTTGCTTCAGCAAGCACTTGTACTACTTGTACTCTCAGCTTCCCATTTTAATGATGTTTACATGCACGAGAAAGTATAAATATCACACGTCTCTTTCTGCTACATAATCATGCATTAATGTTAACTCTTTTTCTTGCTAAAGCGACATGCACTATCATCGTGAACTGAAAAAAAGAAGGAAAATCATATTGCCGTGCAGGCTACGAATGCCATAAAGTGGCCGCATGGTAAATTTGTATTGTCCTGTGGTTCTCGCAGTGCCCTCCACTTTTTAATATGCAGTCATTTAACGGTATGTCCACGTAAACCACAAACTAACATCGCTTGTGGTAAGTATTCCGGTCCAGATCTCATACCAATTTTGTTTCTTTCAACGTTCATTGATGAAATACATTCATATTTAACAATAATATGCAGGCACTAGCTCAATCGAAGATTTGTGCATAACGCCTGGAGGGTTCTCTGGGACACAAGAATGTATCACTGGCTACAAATTTGCATTAAGATTTAGGAACAAACCCTGCGTTCAAACTTTATGAAATACCTTGAAGAAAGTGACACATAGTCAAAATGTGGTTTGAAGAGCTGTTGGCGTAAGTACTATCGGTTTTCTTTTCTGACGACAAAAATCTGACATTACA
Source organism: Schistocerca cancellata (assembly GCF_023864275.1). Taxonomy (NCBI): domain Eukaryota; kingdom Metazoa; phylum Arthropoda; class Insecta; order Orthoptera; family Acrididae; genus Schistocerca; species Schistocerca cancellata. The sequence continues at coordinate 267,817,770 of NC_064629.1, forward strand.
CGTCAAATGAAGGAGCAGACGATAGAATAGATTGCACCAGGCAGTTTTCTCTGGTGAACTCGTTGCTAAGTAAGCGTGCAGATCGGTTTAAAACTTCGCAAGCCTATTCAGTAGTTTGCACACCACGTATTCTATCTTTCGTGGCTTAACGCGGGGCTAAGGACGTGTGGAATGTATTCATCTCTCACTGTAGGCACCCAAAAGCGATCATTATCTAAATAACGTTGTTACAGGATGTGAATTTGAAGCGACATCCACCCGAATGCAAGTTCAGTGTGCTAACCACTGCACCTCTACATCTACGTCTACGTACATAAGGCTCAAGACACTGTATGGTGCGTGGCGGAGGGAACCTTGTACCACAACTAGTCGTATCCTTTCCTATTCCATTCACAAATAAAGCGGGGGAAAAACATCTGCCTCCTTACGAGCCCTAACTGTACTTATCTTCCAGATCCTCACGTTAAATGTACGTTGGTGGCTGCAGAATTGCTCTACAGTCGGCGTCAAATGCTGGATCTCTAAATTTCCTCAATAATGCCTCGCAAATAGAACATCGTCGTCCCTCTTTTTTTAATATGCTCTTTTTTAATTTTTTTAGAGCCTCCCTTCTCCACTCACAGCCCTTCCCTGCGCTCTCCAAAGTGCCTTCGTCGGCGAGCTTCAATGCTTTTGTAAATTTTAAAAGTAAATGTCTTGTTCCCACAAAGGGTGCTTCATAATCTTCTCACCTTTACAGCAATAAACAACGAAATAAAAGAAGGATATGAAATTGAAATTTTAAATGTTCGTCAGGGTCCATGTGCCCTGACGACAATTCCTTCTTGAGAACTGAAACTTTCATAATCTATAGCAAAACAGAAAGTGTATTTCTTCAAATGCAAATTTATAAACAAGTATATTGACGTACTGTTGTTCTTAAAGCAAAATAACAGAATGAGGGACAAAACACAGTTAGCAGCAGATGGACTAATTGACAGTCTGTCATAAGAATTTAAAGCTGGGGTCGTTACTAGGTTGTCAAACGGAAAAATATAATATTCACTGGGCACTGTACGGAAATAATAATAATCGTTTTATCGAAAACGTTTTTCTGAGGATAACAAAACAATCGTCTTCTAAATCCAAAACTCCAGACGGAAATATGGAATACAAGATAACATACCCTGAAAACAGACAATCTCACTGAAATTCGAAGTAAATGTTTACCTTCATAGGTTTCGTTCTACTTGGAAATGAAATGTACCTTAAATGAAGGAAATAGAAGTGTCTTTCAGCTGTTCTACAGGTCCAGTATTAGGCAGTGTCATTCAGTAGGTCAGCAACCTGTCCCCAACACACAAGGAGACATGTATTAAAATGTGGACCACACCAAGCAAATCCGGAAAGCTGTTAAGACAAGTTGCCTACGTCTTTTTTTCTGTCAATGCCGTTCTAATGAAATGTTACATAACGAAAAAAATCTCAGCACATGGACCATAGTAAAGTAAATAAGGACTTTGGACGGCACAGTAGATCACGAAATCACATTAAATGAAGAGAAAAGAGAACACACTCCCATATCACCATACGCCTTTTGCAATGGTATTTTCCGGTAATTCGCAAAGGTTTCGCTATATTCCTCCGAGTTTGTTCCTTACCGCGTTCATTCATCAAAAATTTCAAGAAATTTTATTTATCAGAAATTTTTAGGAAGAATATTGCATGAATTGTGTGTCCCATAAACCAGGTCGTATCATTTTGCTTTGTTTTGGGCTAGGGTTTCCACTATAGTATGATGACACTGTGACGCTATTCATAACTATTCTGTTTGTAAATCGCAGCATGTCTCTTGTGGTGTCCCAGATGACACGAAATTTACGGCACCCACACCGATGTTCGAGTGTGTCCTCTTCCGCACATACGAGGTGTGATTGTAAAGCTTTAAGAATGGATGCGCTACTGCTCATTGGTTTGGCGGGCAGGTACACTGAGGGTGGGGAGTGAGTCATTGCCTTGTCCTTGAACATCCTCTGACAGAAAACCGCATTTCCTTTATTCAGTTCGTTGTGGCAGATGGTTGAGTGCGGGACCGTTAGGGCTTGTTGCCGGATTCTGTCTGCGTGCAAATGGACGTAAAAACGGAGCAGCGAGATTGTGTGAAATTTTGTTTTAAAACTGAGAAATCAGCTTCTGAGACATGAAAACTATTAAAAACAGCTTTTGGAGATAATTGTATGAGCCAGTCAAATGTTTTTGTCTGGTTCAACAAATTTAAAAATGGCCGCGAATCATTTGAAAATGAACCACGGTCCGGCCGTCTTTCCCCTTCAAAAACGAATGAAAATGTTGTGAAAGCTCGCGTCTTAGTGCGCTCTGATCGTAGACTTACAATTAGGGAGATGGCTGATGAACCTAATTTAAGTTTCTATGCAGTTCAGGCAATTTTAACTGAAGATCTGAATATACGTCGAGTGTCCACGAATTCATTCCAAACGTGTTGTCAAGTGACCAGAGACAATACCATCTTGAAGTGTGTGCCATGAACCTATTAATCGGACTAAAAATGACCCAGATTTGTTAAATAGTGTAATTACAGGTGAAAAATTGTGGATACATGGATATGGTCCTGAAACCAAAGAGCAGACTTGGCAGTGGAAGACTCCAGGTTCACCACGACCGAAAAAAGCAATACAAAGTCGGTCGAAGGTGAAGACAATGTTGCAGATTTTTTTATTCTATCGGTTTTGTGCATCATGATTTTACTCCTGGAGGACAGGCAATTAACTAGGAATACTACAAATGTGCCCTTGAACGTTTGCGCGAAAAGGTGGGGAAGAAAAGGCCTGTATTGTGAAAAGACAGGAGTTGGGTGCTTCACTATGACAATGCTCCGGCTCATCGTGCCTTCTCCATTGTTGAATTTTTGACCAAATTCAAAATTCCTGTGCTTCCACATCCGCCATATTCCCCTGATTTGGTCCCTGCGGACTTCTAACTGTTTCCTAAACAAATTTTCACTGAAAGGGAAGCAATTTGACTCGATTGAAGACATCCACGCAAATACGGAGAGCGTCCTTAACATACTTCAGGAAAAAAATTTCCAGGAATGTTTCCAAAAGTGAAAACACCTTTGGAGTCGGTATGTTCAGTCAGAAGGGAACTATTTTGAAGTAGACGCATCACAGTAGCATGTAGGTACCACCATTGAACAATTACAAGCCCATTTTTAAAACTTTCCAATAACACCTCGTATGTCGTAGTCACTTGATCGGAGTAGGTGGATTGAATAGAGTTTAGAGTTTGTCGGAATAGGGCGATTTATGAACTTTTACCACGTTGCGTGTACACTCCCAGATAGAACTTTGGAGGCTAGATCTTCCCACACAGTTTTCCAGTAGTACTATGGCCGTTCAACACTCTTTTACTCCCGACTGGAGACCCACGAAGCGTGGTAGCGATGTCGTTGACTCTGTTCACTTTCAGGTCACCATGTAGAAGGTAGCTGGTGTCGAGGTAAAACCAACGCGGGAAGTTCAGCATATAGGGGTTGCTACTGATTTGGACTGGGGCATTGGGTGATTTTGGCTGAAATTTATGAAATAATGTTGCTGTTGGACTGCAAGAACCTTTTTCAGACATGGCTTTGGTACGTTTAATGAAAGGCACTGCGCATTTGGCGTGTAAGTCTATTAACCCCGGCCCACCAGCTTGCATCAGGGTGCAAGTTTGAGCAGAAATTTTGAAGATGTTCCCCCTCCACGGCATCCAATACATGTTCTGCTTAATCGCACACTCAGTTTGTTTGGGCACGGGCAGTACTTGAGCCAGATACCAGGCCTTCGCTATGGTATAGGTGTTCATGATCTCCACCCTTTCGTGAAGTTCCAATGTCGTGACAGAGTGTATTCCGGCTACCGCACTGATTTTATGCAGCGTGGTACGCCACTTGAGCGCCTCCATTCTCCGCGGGTTATCCGTCATTACTACTCCGAGGACTTGGTGCTCTGTCCGGGCACAGAACCAGTTCCGCTGAATATACCACCCGCGATGTGTGAGGGGGAGTAACTCTGTCTTTGTAGGACTTACCATCGCTCCTGTTGCCTTCTCAAACTGGTGGATTATAGTGTATAGCCTGTCTACGTCTGCTAGCTGTTCCACGAAAACGGCGAGGTCATCGGCATATTCCCTGCAAATCAACTGGACGTTGCTTATCGTGATCCTCTGGCATTCGTGGAATATATGTCGGAGGAGCGGATTTAATGCTATGGCGTACAAAGGCATCGACAGTGGGCATCCTCGCCCTATTGACCTAAGATCGGGATTTTGTCACTAGGGCAGCCATTGACGATGACTCTCGCAATGACTTTCCCAAACATATTCTGAATAACGGTCATGAACTTCATCCCAAATCCCAGTCCGGTCATTACCTTCATCAGGTAAGAGTGATTAATTCTGTCAAACGAATTTTGAATGTCGGTAAGTAAGATCGCTGCGTTTCTCATCCTTTCACTTTTGACATATTCGATACAGTGTCTGTATGCCAGAACAGCCTCGAATGTATTTTCATCCCTATTGCCCACGTTTGGTGTTGACTGACAAACTTTGGCAGTACATGCTTCAAACTACTGGCGACACACCGCGCCATTATTTTATAGTCGCTGTTGAGCAATGCGATTGGTCGTAGACTGTTAATGTTCAGCGTCGCGTTTGACTGTGGAACGAGCGTAATGCAGCCTTCCTCAAATGTTGGTGGTATTTCGATTCCATTCTGGACTTCATTGGCAACGTGGATGACAGTGTCACTTAAGGTGTTAAAATATTTAGCATAAAATTCAACAGGGATCTCATCAAGTCCTGAAGGCTTTCCCTGGGACTCCCTTTGATTGCATCATCCAGGTCGACGTGTGTAGAAATCTCGTTGATGTGTAATAGGCGAGCCCTCGTTAAAAAATGGGGAACGTTTTGCAGAACAGTTGCTAACGCTTCGGAGGTTACGTCGGTGGCGCGAAAAAGAAGTTCAAAATAGGTGCAAATTTCTCGCCGCATTTCCTTCATTTCACGGGTTTTCCGACCGTCCTTTTTCCTTCAGTCTTTTATGTATAACTTTTCGCGACGCCTGCGTTCACCGTACAAATGATATATGGAGAGCGACTCCCCATGTACAGCACAAACGGGTTGACCGCTAGTGACTGTAACCACTCCTCGCGGACCTCACGTCGTTTAATATCTGAGATTTAAATCCCTTAAAAACCGGAAGTAGATAGGTTTGTCCCGCAACCTGCTGAACTAGAACTTGTAAACGGCTCCGATAAAACTGAACTGTTGTCCTGCGCAAGTGAGCTTTCTGACGACTGTAATTGATCAGAAACATTCGATGGTAGACATGGCTGCTGTGACCCACCATTCAAGTCTACACGTCGCCCAGTGCTGCTCATGGAGTAATCTTTTCCACGTGACGTTAAACTCTTCAGCTAAAATGACGTTGTCCAAAAGACTACAATAAGCTTCCAGGTGATTCTGCGACATGGGGGCCGATCATGAGGCAACGTTATTTGGCAGAAGTAACTGCAATGACCCGAGAAGATGACTGGTATGATTTCTGTGGCGAAGTGTAGGCGAGAAGTACATCCAGTCTAGCCGACTATGGCCTATGTTGTAAAAATAGGTATAGTGGCTTATGTCTGGATTCAAGATAAGCCACATGTCTTTAGGCCGGAAAATGTCGACTAGAGCACAACGCTCGGTAGATCGGTTTGGCCGTGGCATTTGATTGATATCACTGAACACTGCATTAAAATCACCACCGATGACAATTTGGTCATCGTTGCGGTGCAAAAGTTGACAAAGTTCTTGAGTACAAAAATGCCTTCTTACCTGCCTATCGTCAGTCGGGGCGTAAAATTTTACACAGACAATGTTGTTTATTGTGCAAGCAGTCACGTGATCTTTAAGCAAGAATTCAACGTATTTGACATGAATATCTAGCCATGTTTAAATAGCACTGCCTGTCTCCATTCACGGGTCTACATTTGCAATAACAGTAAAATCAGTGATCAAATCATGGGCCTTACGGGTCATTCCTTGGAGGAATGCTGCGTGACACTCATTGTCCTGTAACAACTTCTAGGATTGTATAATTAAAGAAACCATTGAAATAAAAATCATCGACAACACTCAAAATAGGGACGGTGGCCTGCAGCTCAGCACGGCGTGCGATCCAGCGATCGCGCCGTTGTAGCGGGCGCGTCAAACGCCGAGTCAACTTATACCCGTATACGTCGATGTTGCGGGCACCAGTGAAGTCACAACCAGCAGTCATTGTGTATAAGGGGCTTACCAGGAGCCCACTCGCTGTCATGTCACTTGACATTGGGCAAGGAGAGCTTGACCGAAAACCCATGTAATATTAATTACTTGACCAGGCTGGAAACCTGAGAACTTTTTATTCATGTAATATGTGAGTTAATGTACTCTTTGCATACCTCGATGCTCGATGCTGGCAGGCGCAAGTACACGCAACATGTGTTTAGCGCAAACGCCTAAGGCTGACTGCTCGGTACAGAAGCAGTTACATGTGTGCTTCCGAACATGTACAAACACTTTTAAATAGGATTATCAATGAATAATTTTATCTTCTAAAACCTGTGTTTATTTATTCAGCTCTCACTGTACATATCTTCATATTTAAGAAACTGTTGCTAAGAGTAACATGCATTATTATGTACTGATTTGGTGCATCGCTCCTGCTACATTACCTGGTGGCTGGCCAGTCCCAAAGCACAGACCATTAAAGCAACAGACGCCAGCGGCAAAACGTGTATCAGCAAGCAGCGCACGACACACGACAGCAACTTCACGTATGCATATCTTTAATTCCACATAAAGAAAGGACACCTAAGCTATTAATGTAATATTATATATGCGTATCATACACGACTACTTCACTTCACATTTGCAACGAAGCGGCGACAGTGTAATAGTACATGTTTTCCCCACACTCTCAGAAAAAGACAGAGTGATCTATCATCGTAACGTTGTATATACACTGAAGCGCCAAAGAAATTGGTATAATCATTCGTATTCAAATATACAAAAATGTGTGTGAAATCTTATGGGACTTAACTGCTAAGGTCATCAGTCCCTAAGCTTACACAATACTTAACCTAAATTATCCTAAGGACAAACACACACACCCATGCCCGAGGGAGGACTCGAACCTCCGCCGGGATTCAGATATACAGATAAATAAACAGGCAGAATACGGCGCTGCTGTCGGCAACACATATATAAGACGGAAAGTGTCTGGCGCAGTAGTTAGATCAATTACTGCTGCTACAATTTCAAGTTATCAATATTTAAGTGAGTTTGAAGGTGATGTTACAGTCGACGCACGAGCGATGGGACACAGCATCTCCGAGGTAGCGATGAAGTGGGGATTTTCCCGTACGACCATTTCATGAGTGTACCGTGACTATCAGGAATCCGGTAAAACATTAAATCTCCGACGTCACTGTGGCCGGAAATAGATCCTGCAAGAAAGCGACCAACGACAGCTGAAGAGAATCAATCGTTCAACGTGACAGAAGTGCAACCCTTCCGCAAATTGCTGCACATTTCAATGCTGGGCCATTAAAAAGTGTCAGCGTGCGAACCATTCAACGAAACATCATCGAATGGGCTTTCGGAGCCGAAGGCCCACTCGTGTGCCCCTTGATGACTACACGACACAAAGCTTTACGCTTCGCCTGGGCCCATCAACACCGACATTTGACTGTTGATTACTGGAAACATGTTGCCTGGTTGGACAAGTCTCGTTTCAAATTATATCGAATGGATGGACGTGTACGGGTATGGAGACAACCTCATGAATCCATGGACCCTCTATGTCAGCAGAAGACTGTTCAAGCTTGTGGAGGGTCTGTAACGGTGTGGGGCGCGTGCAGTTGAAGTGATATGGGACCCCTGATACGTCTAGATACTAATATGACAGGTGACACGTACGTACGTATCCTGTCTGATCACCTGCATCCATTCATGCCCATTGCGCATTCCTACGGACTTCGGCAATTCCAGCAGGGCAATGCGACACCGCACACGTCCAGAATTGCTACAGGGTGGCCCCAGAAATACTCTTCTGACTTTAAAGACTTTCACTGGCCACCATACTCCCCAGAATTGAACATTATTGAGTATATCTGGGATGCCTTGCAACGTGCTGTTCAGAAGAGGTCTGCACCCCCTCGTTCTATTACAGATTTATGGACAGCCCTGCAGGATTCACGGTATCAGTTTCCTCCAGCACTACTTTAGGCATCAGTCGAGGCAACGCCAAGTCGTGTTGCGGCACTCCCGCGAGCTCGAGGGGGCCATACACGACGCTAGGCAGGTGTACCAGTTTCTTTGGCTCTTCAGTGTAGTACTGATGTGTGATGTGACACCTTCTGTTCGCATGTGAAAGTAAGCGTTGCTGGTGAAATATTATGTGTTTCGCCCACACACAGAGAATACTGCATGTTCTGTCAGTGTAATTTTATATCTGTTTATTATGCATGCCCACCAAGCGATGGTGGTGAAACATTACATGCTTTTCAGGGACACACTGCTAATAGGCACAAGTTGGCAGTTGCATCACCATCACTGTCCTGACAGTGAGTTGGGACTGGCAATAGCGTAATATTATTTGCTTATTACACACATTTATACCTGTACATAATTCCTATCGCAAGACTAGGCAGAAGCAGGTAGTTGCATCATCAGAAGCTTGAAAAGGAATGCTGCTGCCCTCTATAAAGAAACGGCGTGAATGGTTTCTGTCTACTTCAGTTCGATCATCATTAATGACTACAACAGTTGGAATATGAAGAGTCAGTCGGACAATGTTAATGGTGATGTTACGGGTTAGTGTCCTTATTTAACAGGTGATGGCGACAAACCGTCACCCGTCTTTGACAATGAAACTATGGTTTTGTTGAGAAGGATTTCCAAGAATGTAAATGTTGTTACGGCACATAATTGTAATGGGTAGAAATAAGAAAAAAATTTGAAACTCTTGCGCATTGTCACAAGCCATCCCAAGTCATGTCAGAGACAGGAATTGACACAGCAATTGACAGCCTGGCAAGATATATAGAAAAATAAGGGCGACACATGCGGCCACTACGAACCGAGCATTACGTCATAGCCTCACGCCAGCTCCCTTAAAATATCCCAGCTCTCCAGATCTCGTCATTTGTTGATCATTGGGCTCTATGGCATTCACAGTAATAGTATTCGATTTCATGAACATGATACTGTAGTGAATCTATGTCCTAGACACTCCAGTACAGTCTATGAACTAGCCAAAGATGTATTCCAGACGATGGTCTTCACCTGAAGAACTTAATGCTGCTCTCTGCCTAACATCTAGTGATGGAGAAATTGACTGTCTACCGACAACACCACACAGCAGAGTGCTGCCAATACTTGAGTTCAACACGAAAGCCAGCAACAGGGCTTCTTGGGGTCCACGTTCCTGTTCAACAGTCAGGCGCTTTTGGGTGCTGACACGTTGCAGGGATTAGGAGCAAATCAACCGACCACACGACCACCGACAACAGGTAAATAGCGGATGGATTATCAAAGATCATCGTAGAATTCAGAGTGGGACCGAGCACACTCCAGCAGCCAGCTCAAAACAGCCCTGCCTGCCAATTATTATTATTATTGTAATTTACCATTGCATAGAGTGATTAGGGTGGACTTGTCTTATTTTTTAGATGAACTTAATTTAAAAAAACCACAAATGTGAAAGCTTTATTTAGCAAAAAAAGTATTGAATTATATTTTAACATGGTGAATAAAAGAATATGATGAGTGACTAAAATTACTTATTGCCATTGTTCAACCACCACATAAGTATGATAAATTAGTGTTATTGATAGATGTATATGTCTATTGCGTTTGTGTGTGTGTGTGTGTGTGTGTGTGTGTGTGTGTGTGTGTGTGTGTGCACGAGTGCGAGTGAGTGAGTGGTAGAGAGAGAGAGATGCTTATCAATCTCATTTCTTCCTTTGCAGAAGTGTTGCAGCAGTCTCGATGTGGATTTTCCTCACTGCAGCTGGACCTGCTGACGATGATGTGCTCATCATCATTTCCTCAACCTGGGCTGTGGAACTGTCAGCCACATAAGTCGCAGCCCAGGTCTTCACACTGTGGGCATCATGTGCGGAATCGTCATTCCAGTTCAGACCTATGATGTGCTGATCGCCACCTCAGACTTGGCCATGAAACTGGTAGCCTCAAACACTGCATGCTGTAGCCTTGTCACCATGGGTTGAGTCTTCACACTCATTGTGGTCATTGCTTGCAACCCCATAACCAGAACTGCAAACAATGCACCTGAAGTCATCGCTCCACCTTGGACAATCACATTTGTCATGGTCACTACATGCAACCCTGTCACCCCGGCCTAAGGCATCCTGTCTGCTGTGCTCACTTTTCAATCTATCAGCATGGCAACATCCTGGCCTAGCAGTAACAACTGTCATTCAGCCTCCTCTGTTATGGATTACCACATATATCATGCAACCATATGCACTACTCTTTGGTTGCTGGTGCTTTCTCGAACATAACCTTGTAATCCCACATTGAAATCACTTAAGTGAGGTATCAAGTGTGTGTGTGTTGGGGTTTATGGGCGCTCAACATCGAGGTCATCAGCGCCCTGAGGTATCAAGATCCTCTACATGCATACTGAACAGTACTGCTGAGGATGCTGTAATAATTAATAACCTGTGGTATCCTGCCATCAGGTGCAATGCAGTTCAGGACTGTGAGGTGACTCACCCGCCAAGCAAAGCAGTAATGCTCAGGAGGAAAGCATTGTCAAAATTTGGGGGAAGGATGGAATGATATCAGATCATGTGTCATTGCAAAACAGTATGGAACTTTTATCAAGGATGTCATAATGAAGGGTTTTTTCTGATATGCAGGAAAGAGGGTATGATACGGCACTCTGTGGGGTACTCCACCTTTATGTGCAGTCACATTTTTGTGATACAGTTAAGGAGGGGGGGGGGAGCAGTTTCATCTCTCTTCTCGATGGTATTGTCGGTAAAAAAAAGGCATGCATTGTTCTGCAGAATCCCAAAAAGGGCGATGGATATTGCTCTGAATGGTCGCTCCTAGCTTGCAACTGAATCTACCTAAAACATGTGGATCTTATGGATATGAAACAACTTATGTTCGCAAATATTATAACTTCAAAGGCACCTCATTCTCCATCACAAATCCAGACCTATGAAAATTCTAAATGCAGAAACCAAATCATGGTATTCATGTCTAAGACTTGGTTGCAGGTTTGAAAAAAGCGAGCGAGGAGATGTAAAACATAATGTGGTTGGGGCACTCTACCTTTCCAAAGTAGCCAGTCCGCTACCAAGACATGTAGCGTTACTGTTATTTTCCAAAGGTGAGAAGCACCACTATGTCTGCATCAAAAACATGTTCTGTCAAGTTTCCCCCCAACTGTCGAAATATAATGGGGCAAGGCACAGAAGCATAGAAGCCTCAGCTCTTTCACTGAGTGTGAGTATTTACATAGATACCTTATTTATTGCTCAAACCAGGAGCTAGTACATGTGAAAACGTGCTTTGTGGATAAAAGTTCTTGAAGTTTAAGAATGCTCACTACTAGGAATGCTGACCCTTCGTTGTATACAATGACTCTGAGTGCTTACTGGCTCCTGTGGCACTATGTGAAAGTCATCTCAATGACTCTGACACCACATTCACAGAATGCATGTTCCTTATGTGGCAGCATACTTAGTTGTATGCTCATATGACTCCAATCTCAGGAAATTTGAATTATACATAATTGATAATCCTGTGAATTTGTTGCTCCCTTAGCCTAAAAACCTTGCATTGAGTGATGATGTTGCTTATAACAACAGAATTTCAATGACCTAGTCACAGGAGAATGATATCTTCTATGAACGGGCAGCTGAACGTCGTATTTGTGTTTTTCCATTGGGTATAAAAGTTCATCTAACGAGGAAGTTCCATTTTGCAGCTCACAATGCATGAAACTTTAAATATAATTTACCATGAAACATACTCATCTTTTTCCTTAATTTGAGTGGGTATGATGCATACCTTCTTGTTCAGGATTTGGGTGATTTTGGATTGAAGGGTGCTAAGGTTAATGTCATATCAGAGAATGTAGGAAACTACATTTCATTATCCAAGTGAATTACACTTCCTGAATTCATTAAGATTCATGCACACGCTTCTTCTGAAACTTGTCAAAGAAATGCATCAGGATGATATGCATATCATGAGAGCCACATAGCCTGATGATGTGAAGTTTCAGCTTGTGATAAAGAAAGGGATCTATCCTTACAAATATTCAGTGTGAAGACTCCACAAAACTACATAGACTGATATAACTCCATCCACCAGCAAACTTGCAAGTACTGCTATAACTGATGCAGAGTACACACAGGAAGTGAACGTTTGGCCATAGTTCTACACCTTTCATTTAGAGGGATATGGTAAATTGTACAGATGTGCACTTGGTTGCAGACACTTCTGAGAAATTCTGGAATGTACAGCTGAGTACATACTTTCTGGAGCCTGCATTCTGTTATATTGCACCAGGCCTATTATGTGACACAATGTGAGAAAATACATGTAACATCGAATTGTTAAATGACCCTGGTATGTTGCTTTTTATCAACATGGGATTGCGAGGCCTGCCAGTGTGTGCACAGGTATCAAAAGGCAAACAATCTGCGAGTGAGTGAGGAGAGCTACAGGCCATGTGATGATTCAAGTTAAGTCCTTTACTTGGATGTTTAACAATGTCTACAGGTAGGCCATAGAACTAACTTTGCTGCTGTGTGGTTCTGATGGCTGTTGAAAGAGAAAATCGGCAGGCTGGAAAGAAGCACACATCAAATTCAGTTATTCACATACATACGCAGATAAACAGAAATATGTCAAAAGTTTCATTCAACACACACACACACATTCACACACACACACACACACACACACACACACACACAGGCACATATGTACAAACAGTGTGCGGTGTCAATCATATTTGAGCAAATAGTGTGAGAAAGGAAGGATTCCCATCCCATCCACATATACAACATGGTGTGGCAGCTACACTCAAGTATGTACCTCATGATGCTGCAATAGAAAGACTACTTGGCACACCGTATGCTGAAATGCACCATCACTGTGCAGGCACTCCTTGTAATCCTCAATAGTGAGAGCCTGTGAGGCTACACATTGCACATCCCTAGGCCGCATTTGGATGGCGCCTGCATCTATATAGGATACATACGGTTTTGATCAGAGCGTAACATATACAAGGTACTCATGAGACTGACAGTGTGTTGGTAGCATTGTGTCTCCTAGCTTGTTATGCTCCAAAGCAGACAGCTAAGCGTCGCAGTTGAGCCTAACAAACAGGCGAGGGCAAGCTGGGCTCGTGGTTTCCATACTGGCATAGGCTGAAACGTTTATCGATCGGAACTAACATATATCAGTTTGACCACATTCTAGCCAAACGTTTACATACTGTATCTCCCTTCCCTTTCACAATCAACTACTGGGAAAAAATTATATTTCGAAAACAACGACGGTTTAGACAATTGTGCAATTGACAAGTGATCATTAAAAAGTGAATCAATCGCAGATCTGAGTCATGATGCAGTTGCAGAAGTCTTGTGTACGCACAATTCTTGATTCTTTGAAATGTCCCAGATTTGCAGGTAGTTCTGCCTCTTCCCAGTGATCGTCAGTGTCAAGTGAGGCCCCAACTTGCTGTACAGAAGTTGCAATGTGATACAAAAATTCAACATTTTCACTACATCATTATCCGTAGTTGACTGAACAGAATGTCACAGTGAGGCATGACTTTATCAAAAGAAAAATATAACAAGAATAGGAAATCTTCGTCTTGCACGAAACCCTTCACTCCCATAGCCTTGTTTATTGTCCTATAATCATTAATATCATCAATAATTTTTCCCTCGTTCTCAACAACTTCCTTCTGGTATTTAAATATAGTAGTTACACTCCGTGATTTGGAATCCCATCTCATGTACTGAGTATAGACAGGAAAAAATTTCTTCACTATCTCGTCAAGGACGGCTTTGCTTTTAAGAGACTGGGAAAAAAGCTAGAAACTACTTCAGAGTCTCTGAAGGATTTCCACGCTTGCTTATTGCCAGTCTCACACAACGTTCAACGAATAAATTTAACCAATGCGTATATCAGTGAATGAAGCGAGTATTCACATACATCTCTTTAATTCTGATTTGAGCTCCACATTTGTGGCCTTGTGGCCGCTCGTAACAGGAGCATCGTCGTAACACTCAGCTATCAGTTTTTCAGGTGTTCCATTTACGTTCATTTCCTCTACTTCACTAAAAACAACTGCAGTTACATATTCTGCAGTGCAACTTTTTTGGTCGTACAAAGGAAATAAATCTTTCATATGTTTTCCCCAGTAACGCACATCGAATTGTTACTCAATCTCTAATGATCTCGATGTCCACTGGACGTTAAACCCAATCTTCCTTCCGAATTATTATGTACAATTTGACAAATTTGCACAGCCAGTGGTTTCGTCAACTTCAATTACGAGGAAATTTGTCTTCGCCTGTTCACTTCTGATGGGATTAAGGCATACCTCATACTATGATTCCAGTAATTCATTTTGATTTGTTTTGGACTGGCCTACGAGACCCAGGATTTACTATTATTCAATATGCTGCTTCAAAACGCCATCCGGTTCTGAAATCAGATCAAGCAGACCTCGAAAAATTTCAGGATTCTTGGGGTTTTATATTTCATCATGGCTCCTTAAGTCAAGCTCGAATTTGCAGCAAAATTTAATGCAGTCACCAGCTTACTCCATACTCCTCTCCCTAGCACTGAAAATACAATAAAAACAATTTCAATTTTATTCACTGGAATTGTGTTTTTTCACATTTGCATGAAGATTCTTTAAGTCTGTGGTCGCTATCACTATTGTTTATTACAAGACAGGTGAAACGAAAAAATACACTTTTCATGTCACAACCACACAACTAGTCGGCTGCATTCTACAATGTTCTGTTAAAATTGCGGGTATACTCTTGCCTGGATTAACACTGTTTTTGTCTCTGATTGGTGTTTAGATCGGGTCTTGATGCTCCAACTTCCTTCACTTTCATCCCAACCGTACGTTCCAAGATTTTATCTGATACATTGTAAACTGAATTCATATTGTGTTGTTTCCGAACTCAGGATACGCTGCAGTAATTCGCAAGAAAGTAAAACTCACTGAAATCATGCATAATACACTCATAACAAAAAGAAAATTGCTAACAGGAAGAAACTTGCTAATAACGCACGTTACTCGCAAACGCAGATAGCAGGCAAAGAAACTAAAGTAGCGAAATATATTTCGCGCACAGGACATATTTCGCACTATTTTTCATCTTTTCATTCCTGAAACTCTCGCCAGGTTTAACACTTATGTCACTATACTCTTGTGCAGACTGGTGAGACGTCTGTAAACATACTCCAACGGTGGACCGAATAGCCAATGTCAGACACAAAAAGGCTATCGAACACACTGTCAAAATAATAATACTAAACGTCGATTAACGATGCATCAAAGCAAAATAGAGATGTACATAGACAAAGAGTCGATAGATAAGTTGCAGCAAATCTGTTAAGTCGCTTTTGACGTAAACAGTGGAACGTGAAAATTGTGTGCACGTTGGTGGAACACTCTTGGGCTGGAAGACCAGAGCCTTGGCAACGTCTCCGACTGTACAATTGTGACGATTAATTGAACTATATAACTTATGGTGGTCTCATGACTCCAAACAACTTTGTACGGGATTTTTTGTCCTGTGCTCATCTTGCTTGATACCATTCACAAAATTCAATTCTCCAGTTATGATCATCCTTATTCAAAGCGTGAGGTGATCTAGGAATAAATCTGTTTCTTTAGACATGCTTCAAAATGCGATAGACCCTTGTTTTTGGAACTCCTGTTCCACAAGGAGCCACTTGCTGCACGGACGTTCTATGAGGTCGTTGAAACCTTTGTACAACTTTTATTTCTCTTGTTGGCCCGGTGGATGATTGTGGTCTTTCAGAATGGCCTTTTGTGTATTCTGGACAGCTCTTTCTCCCTTTAATGTATCTTGCAATAGAGTAAATGTGAGCCGCGTTGGTGGATTTTGTTGACATTTTATTCTGAACTGTCTTTGCAATTTACACACGTTTTCAGTATTCCAGTAGCATTTCAGAATGAACTTTCTTTTCTCAAGATTTCGCCTGCTTTTATCCATTTTTCAAGCTGTTATACTAGAAAAAGGGAAAAAGTGTGTTTATTAGCTGTAAAAGTGAGTATACATTTTTTGAACACATTGTATATGTATTTATAGAATGGTACCTTCAACATATAATTAATCTGTACCTTTACTCTTCTCCCCACCTGTAGCAGCGTCTTGCACCAGTTGACAATATCGACAAGAAATCAGTTGTGACTTTGACTGGACCATGTATATAAGTAGGTTCAAAACTATATTCCTGAAGCAGCAACAAGCAAGGTGATAAAACGTTATCAATGTGGTCATTAAAATCTACAGTACTTTGTGCTCAGCATAGACTTTTGTATGATGCCGATACAAATAGTAATGAAATTCTGTAAAACCCCTAATGATGGTCAAGGCTTCTACTTGTAATACTGGATAGCTTTTTTCACATTTTCGCAAAATTAGTCGTTCAGTGTAGTAGTTTATCAATTGTTTCAGATTGTTGGGACAATTCCATGCTGATGCCAACTTGGAAACTGTTTGTTGTGATAAAAATTTTGTAACATACACCTCAATGAGCCAGTGTAGGTCCTTTCAAAAGGAATTATTAGTTGCAAAGGAATTCTTATTCTGTTCAGTCATCCCCATTTCACTGGTTAGTGAACAAATACGTGGTGCTATCAATATGTTGTCAATAACAATATTCCCTACAAAAACTGGCCATTCATAGGAATGCTTGTGTCTTTTCCTTGTTTCATGAACATGGAAACTTTCGGACTGCATCTGGTTTGTACAGATCTGGTTCAATTATGTCTTCAGAGATAATGTGACCTAAAATTTCTATTGTTTTCTTGTCCAATTCCGACTTACGTATATTGGCAGTTGTGCCCATCTTCTCAAATGCCTAAATTATCTCTTCCATCACCATATTATGTTCGTTTAAATTACATCCAGTGATAATTAAATCATTTATGTACAGAGTAAATCTGTTCTCGAGATGTTCCTCTAATAAAAAATCCGGGACATATATCAACGTTGGAGTGAATATACTGATTCCCAACAGTTCCCTGCGAAACTGGTAACGCCACCCAAAACAACAAAAAGCTGTATAATTTCTAGAGCACTCAGATAATTCCACTTCATACTATCATGCAGTTAAATGCAAGCTCAGCATGGATTTATTCCAGAAAGTTAGTCTTTCATCTTTCTTGGATACTTTACTCTTGGTTCTGATTTTGATTCGATAACTCTGATATCAATTTCCAGCTCAATGGTGCCCTTACTGACATTGTTCAGTGATTCATTCACATGCAAGTAATTCATTCGGATAGTCATATCTACATTTCAAGTTCCGTACTACTAAAAGACATAGTTTTGTAATGTGACCACAATAGTCTACCATTGCAAACGCTTGTTTCTTCAATCAACGCTTTTCTTCAAAATTACACTTTTTATCTTCATATTCCTGAGGGGATTTATTTGACAGGAACACTCCTCTACATATTTATAGAAAGCTTTTTCCGAAATGACATAAGCCATAGTTGCTGTGTCCATTAGTTCTTCAGTGCAAATCTTATTCACATTCATGATTATAACTGGACAGAAAATTACCTTCCTTTCATGTTGATTTGATACTGAAATATTATCCCTTACCAAGTGTTCCTTATGAGCAGTAATACAAAAACCTTCTTGTTCTAGTTATAATTGCACTATTACTGACTGTCGATTCACACTTTGAGCACTATGCATAATATCATCTGAAATAGTGTTTCTGGTTTATTCTACTAGGTACTGTTCATGAAAATTTCTCTTCTCCACTCTTCTACCATCACCTTATTGTTTTGTAATTCCCTTTCTGTCTCAGGTCACCTGAATTTCAATCGTTTATTTTCTTCTCATTGCTGTTCTGCTTCGAGCCTCTCACTTCCACATTTGTTCACCATATATTGTAAATGACTTGTCAAAATATTAATCTCATCGTGGATTTTTCAGACATCTTCTGAATCACTGCAGACACCTTGCTCTTTTTCCACATCCTCAGTTTCTTGTATGTTGATATCCTCTGACGTACACACAATTACCAATTCTTCTTCCATCCTCTGAGTGGTGCCCAAGCTTGCTTCTCACCTTTTCAATGCTCCATCATGAACCAATACACTGCCCATTTCTTCCAGTTGTAGCTTCATTGCCACAAGATGGGGCCTGGTGCCGAAATGTGAGTACTCCCCATCAGCCACAAGCTCAGCACTTACTCCAAGCCAACAATTTCACAATCATGTGCTGGGCACTGGGGCAATAGCTGAAGTTTCTAGACATTCCGATGACACTTGGAAGGTAGTGTACATGACCTCATCCACACACAACAGGGGCTGACTTTTCTTGTATAAGAGCAGGCTGTCCAGACAGGCTGGGCATGTCGACTCAGGGAGAGCTCGAACTGGCATCTGCTGTGGTGGCTTCTGCCATGTGGCAGCAAACACCCTTCTTCCATCTGATGAGGACTTCCTGCTGGGTTTCAAATGCAGCCTGGATGTGCTAGGCGTCGACATAATGTCCTCTCAGCTACAATCACTGGCATCCGTAAGTGTCTGTTGCACACCGTTAAAAGTGATGTCAGAAGATTTTTTGGAGACTTGCAATAATGGCAATGACAGTGGCAGTGCAGCAGTGGCTTTCTACGGCACTGCGTAAGTATGCACTGACTTTCCGTTTTTTCTGTTTAAATATGTATGATAATTTCCTGTATTTTTCTTCGTCATTTCTGGGATATATTTTACGCTTATGGTAACAAGAGATAAGCAAAATAGCAGTAAATGAAAAAGCGCCAACTCAGGAAACAAATCAGCACCTGCTGAATCAGTTATGCAGAATGAATTGAAGATTTAATTTGAGAGGTATGCTGGGTAAGAGAGGAAAGAGGGGACCTGTCACTTCCTGACCTAACGTCGTCTCTCCTAGAAGCAATCACCACAGTACAAGTCACGCTTCTCTGGGGTATATCTAGGAAGGACATCTTCTTTTTTTGTATAATGTACATACGGCTGCAAAGTTATGGAACTGCAGTGAAGAAGGTTGTTAAGTTTGGCTTAACGTAATTTGGCAGATGATACCAGATTATACATAATATTCAAGAAGGACTAGTGGAACGCTATAAAAAAAGGGACATATCTAAATAATATCAGCAACACCTTAATGGGATAACTCAGAGACATGGGGAATCTGTGAAGAGTTACGTGGATCACGTAAGACAGATAACCGTTATTATTAGTCTGGTATACAAGTTCCAAGCATATTGCTTTGCCTGTTGGTATTCCGGTTTCTATGGGTTTATTTATCGACTGTCAGTTTTTATCTGTGATTCACTGTTGCTATTTGAATTTACATACTGACATTTTGTAAATGTCGAGATAGTGAGTAGATCTGTGGACTTTAGAAAATGGAGTGCCAAGTGGAAAAATAGGAACATTTCCGACATATCCTTCTGTTTGAGTTCAGTAGAGGGCTGATACTAGCGGAGGCAGCCAGAAACATTTGCACATTGTATGGCGATAATGCTATTGCACACAGCACGACCAGAAAGTGCTTTTCTCATGTTAAGGAGGATTGTTTTGAGATTAGTGACTATTACGTTCAAGAAGACCTTCAGGTTTTGTTGAGGATAATTTAAACGCCTTAATCCACTATGATCCAAGCCAGTATAGTCGAGCACTGGCAAATTTGATGAACTGTGTTCATACCATAATTGTGCAACACGTGCATGCAATGTGGAAGGTTCTAAACTCGGATGTATGGGTACCACATGCTCTAAGTCAAATCACAAAAATTAGCAACTGGCCATATGTGCTTCTCTGCTTGCACGTCATCAACTGACTCGTGAACGACGGTGGGAATTCCTACCCTGTATTGTTACTGGTGACGAGAAATGGAGTCCTGATCCTAACATCAGTAAAAGAAAGGCACAGATGAGCCCAAAACGAAACAGCAACTCCTCGTACAAAACCTGCGCGCATTCACAAAAGGTAATGTTATGCGTATGGTGGAGCATCGATGGTGTAGTGTACCAGGAATTGCTTCTCAAGGTACAATCATTACTGCTAACATTTACTGTCAATAACTGAGACGTCTCGCAGAGACAGTCCGAGGACAACGACCAAGGAGACTCGTGAGTTGATGATACTCCATGATAACGACCACCTACATTTTGCCAGACTGACAAAAAATCAGAATATAGGAGTTGGGTTATGAAATCATTCCGCCTCCACCTTGTTCACCTGATATTGTACTCTCAGTTTGTCACCTTTTCCGTTCTCTATGGAACACCCTTTAAGGAACCTCCTTTTCGGATGAAAATACGCTCCGTGCATAGGTCGACGGGTTCATTGCCTTAAATCACGTTAAGTTCAACGGTTGCGGAATTATAAAGTTACACACTGTTGTTGTAAACAGTGATGGAGAACATACTGTTGATGACTAAATTCTCTCGTATGTGTATCTATTGTCTT
The DNA here is from genome assembly GCF_023864275.1 of Schistocerca cancellata. NCBI lineage: Eukaryota > Metazoa > Arthropoda > Insecta > Orthoptera > Acrididae > Schistocerca > Schistocerca cancellata. The sequence goes on from NC_064629.1 coordinate 267,838,564, forward strand.
CATTAAACTTATTGAAAATCGCTAAGAACTTACGTACCAACGTACCAGCATAACATAACGGGCTGTGTCGCTGTCGCTTGTCGTCTCTGCTACATTCGGCTGGCAGAGCACTCTTCACAGTGAGTACCTGGCCGAGAGTTTGGCATTTTTATAACCAGTGCGATTCCCCCAGTGTTACTGTAAGCAGTAACGGTCCTATCACATTTCCTTGGCGTACTCCGGATATTACCTATACACCTGTCAATTTTGTTCCGTTAAGAACCACCTACTGAGTTCCACCTGCAAGTAAGTCTTGAATCCAGTGTCAAATCTGGTTCGATATTCGATAAATGTAAGGATGTAGAGGCTTATCTCACTAGGGGTAAGATAGATACTGCCTACAGGAATATTAAAGAGACCTTTGGAGATAAGAGAACCACTTGTATGAACATCAAGAGCTCAGATGGAAACCCAGTTCTAAGCAAGGAAGGGAAAGCAGAAAGGTGGAAGGAGTATATAGAGGGTCTATACAAGGGCGATGTACTTGAGGACAATATTATGGAAATGGAAGAGGATGTAGATGTAGATGAAATGGGAGATACGATACTGCGTGAAGAGTTTGACAGAGCACTGAAAGATCTGAATCGAAAAAAGGCCCCCGGAGCAGACAACATTCCATTGGAACTACTGACGGCCTTGGGAGAGTCAGTCCTGACAAAACTCTACCATCTGGTGAGCAAGACGTATGAAACAGGCGAAATACCCTCAGACTTCAAGAAGAATATAATAATTCCAATCCCAAAGAAAGCAGGTGTTGACAGATGTGAAAATTACCGAACAATCAGTTTAATAAGCCACAGCTGCAAAATACTAACACGAATTCTTTACAGACGAATGGAAAAACTAGTAGAAGCCGACCTCGGGGAAGATCAGTTTGGATTCCGTAGAAATACTGGAACACGTGAGGCAATACTGACCTTACGACTTATCTTAGAAGAAAGATTAAGGAAAGGCAAACCTACGTTTCTAGCATTTGTATACTTAGAGAAAGCTTTTGACAATGTTGAATGGAATACTGTCTTTCAAATTCTAAAGGTGGTAGGGGTAAAATACAGGGAGCGAAAGGCTATTTACAATTTGTACAGAAACCAGATGGCAGTTATAAGAGTCGAGGGACATGAAAGGGAAGCAGTGGTTGGGAAGGGAGTAAGACTGGGTTGTAGCCTCTCCCCGATGTTATTCAATCTGTATATTGAGCAAGCAGTAAAGGAAACAAAAGAAAAATTCGGAGTTGGTATTAAAATCCATGGAGAAGAAATAAAAACCTTGAGGTTTGCCGATGACATTGTAATTCTGTCAGAGACAGCAAAGGACTTGGAAGAGCAGTTGAACGGAATGGACAGTGTCTTGAAAGGAGGATATAAGATGAACATCAACAAAAGCAAAACGAGGATAATGGAATGTAGTCGAATTAAGTCAGGTGATGCTGAGGGAATTAGATTAGGAAATGAGACACTTAAAGTAGTAAAGGATTTTTGCTATTTGAGGAGCAAAATAACTGATGATGGTCGAAGTAGAGAGGATATAAAATGTAGACTGGCAATGGCAAGGAAAGTATTTCTGAAGAAGAGAAATTTGTAAACATCGAGTATAGATTTAAGTGTCAGGAAGTCATTTCTGAAAGTATTTGTATGGAGTGTAACCATGTATGGAAGTGAAACATGGATGATAAATAGTTTGGACAAGATGAGAATAGAAGCTTTCGAAATGTGGTGCTACAGAAGAATGCTGAAGATTAGATGGGTAGATCACATAACTAATGAGGAAATATTGAATAGGATTGGGGAGAAGAGAAGTTTGTGGCACAACTTGACCAGAAGAAGGGATCGGTTGGTAGGGAATGTTCTGAGGCATCAAGGGATCACCAATTTAGTATTGGAGGGCAGCGTGGAGGGTAAAAATCGTAGGGGGAGACCAAGAGATGAATACACTAAGCAGATTCAGGTTGCAGTAGGTACTGGGAGATGAAGAAGCTTGCACAGGATAGAGTAGCATGGAGAGCTGCATCAAACCAGTCTCAGGACTGAAGACCACAACAACAACAACATTCGATAAGCACGAATTTTTAAACTAAACGGTAGTGGGAGACGATGTCAAATTCCTCTCTCAAGTCAAGGAACACTGTATCAGCCTGAGCGCCGTTGTCTACTGTACTATGGATCTTATGGAGGAACGGGGCGAACTGAGTTTCATAAGATATCTCTTTACGGAATCCATGCTGACTTTTATAGAGGAGATTTCCATTCTCCTGAAACGTCATAATTCTTGAGCATGAAACATGTTCCATAATCCTAGAAAAAACTCATATAGATCTATAATTGTGTGCATCTATCCTATGACCCCTATTAAAAGCGGGAATGATCTGTGCCTTTTTCCAGTCGCTAGGTACCCTTCGTTGCTCCAGCGATCTATGATAAACATCTGCTTGAAGGGGAGCAAGTCCTGATCCCTTACCACTAATAATTGTAGTTGTTTTTCCATTCAGCGATCGTATGTCTCAGTATCTGTCGCTTAAACATTCATATTATGATTGAGAGGAGAGACTGTGTTATGATCTTTCAGGGCAAAGTAAATTTGGAAGACTGAATTCAGTATTTCGACCTTCTGTCTGTGATCTCCAGTTTCGGTGCCAGTACAGTATCTGAATGAACGAACAGATGATTTCGAACCGCTTACTTATTTTACATGAGACGAAAAACCTCTTAGGGTCTTTTCTCAGATCAGCTGAAAACATTTTACTTTCAAAGTCATTGAACGCTTCTCTCATTGATTTCCTTACACTGATTACTGCTTCTATCAGGTTTTGCTTGTCAGCTAGGTTATGAATTGTCTTGAATCTGCGATGCAACCATCTTCGTTTATGTAAAGTATTCTATTACAGCCATTGCAGTATGGTGGGACCTTCCCATCATTTAAGATCTTGCACAGAACTAACTTCTCTAAGGCACATTGAACAATACTTTTGAATATTTTCGATCTGGGTGCCACATCTTCATCCTCATCACTAAATATTTGATACTGACCCCTCCAACACCTGGAAAATTGTATCCTGTCTCCCATTTAAAGATTTATCTACATCCATGCACCAAACATTCATTAAAAAATATCTCATAATTTTTTCTTTATAAATAAGTTCTCTGAAATTTGGATTTGTGCAAATAACATTGGTGATATCTAAGTGTTTAAATGTTCTCAAGAAGCTGTAAAGATTTTGTGAAGGATCAGTATTTTAAAACATGAAAATTTCAATAACAATGAAAGGTTGCAATGTAAAAATATTCATCCTCATATAAAATTTATTAATCAACCTAGTTGATACTCTTTAATTATGAATACACAAATGCTATTTGGAGAAAAGTTTTCAAAATTGGGTTTATGCGGAAGTTTTACATCAGCTCCAAATTATGGTGAATATGAAATAAAATTTTATGTAAAACAGCTCTGTGGAGGTCAAATAACTCATTTAAAGATCTAAATAATGATAAGAATAAACATATGGAAATTGGATAAAATATATTACTGTACTAATATTAAATGAAAGTATTGAACAAATAAATAGTTTATCACCACATGTTGTTCCTCAAACAACTGATGAAAAATAAAGATCTACTTTTGTTATTTTAATATTATGTGATAATAATTTTAATGATGATTAGTATGTAATTCGAACACATTTTAAATTATAATGTTTTATTACAAAAAATAATCTAAGTAATAAATATTCAAATCATGAAGAAAATTTAAAAATTATTTATGTTTCAGATTCAATAACTTTATTTCAAAGGATTAAAGAAAGATATAATGTTGTCTGTAATCATAATTATTTAAATATTTTGGATAATTATCCACAAGAACAAATGAATGACATTTTATTAAATCTTAGAGAAGAAAATTAATTTCCAACTACTTTCTTCATGATTAAATTTTATATATAATTAATTACGATTTATATACCTCTAATAAACAATCTTCATTAAAACCATCTGATTGCAATAATTCCAGTTTAAATTTTTCAAGTAATTCAAACATTAAATTATTTTCGTTAACCTTTGTATAGATATAGAAATACACTCTATCTTGTTTAGTAATACAGTGTTTATAATGAATATTATTATCAATATGAGACATGTTTAAATTTTCAATAACTAACTTCATTACATATAGAATTTATGTTAACCTTTTTAAAAAATTATATTATTTTTATTTAGCCATCTATTGTGTAAATTATTAAAATCCCAACTAATTCATGTATACTTTATTACATTCGTTATTTCAAACTCTTTAAATAAGATAAACATATGGAAAATTTGTTTTCAATGGTTCCTGTTCACAAAAATTTCCTTTTATGTCTTCACTATTTAAACCTTTCAGTTTATATGTGATTTCAATTTCGAAAACTTCCATTGAAGATTTTGCTGTAAATCGTATTTCGAAATCTCTTTTTAATTTATTTACTCTTTCTTTGTCACCAATTAAATATTTTGTACTAGTATTCAACAAATTTGTTACGTAAAGAGTTTTCAAAAGTTTTTTTGTTAGCTTTGTTTACATGTTTTGTTTCATTTTATTGTTGAATATTTTGTTTTATTAAATTCAACAACTAATTTTGATACTTGTTCAAAACATTAATAATTTCCTTGTCAGTCAAATTCTTTCACATTTATTCTTTAAATGTTCTATTAAATTGTTCAAGAACAGATGCTTTTAATTCACCAAAAGTTGATTGATGTTTAATATTATTTTTTTTAATTCTTGAAATTTTTTATTATAAAATTCTGTACCCCGACTGTTTCTAACATTTTTGATTCTATTGACTGAAGTATTCAAAAGAATGGACTATGTTTTACCTGTTTTATCTGTGAGTAGAATAGCGCAAGCCAATTTTGAAAAAAAATATAGATTTCCATTTTTAATTTTTACTCTATGAGGATTAGGTAAACATTGACATTTCAAATATTTGATGTGGTTCTGGTTAACCACTTATATAGAATAAAAAAATATAAGTTTACATCAACTGGTACAGTTTTATCAGAAGCTTTGAATTCTGCAATTAGAAAATTTGATTTGTGTACTACTTTTATTGACTGGATATCAGTAGTTAGATTGTAAATTTGCTCAAAAACACTCATTGAAAGATAAAAATCAATAATTATTACCTTTCTGTTTACATTTTTACGAAAAGTAATAACTTTAAAAAAATGAAATATCATACATTTTAAATTGTGCATTTTTTGTTCGCTTTCAGGCACAATTGTAAATTGCATAATTTGTTTACCATATACTTCATCTTTAAGATTACCTAACCTGTTTAAATATGGAGTTAATCCATTTATGAGAAATAATAAGGTAAACACTTTTCTATTTCCTTTTTTGTAAAGTAATCATTCAGATTAGTTTTATTGAGCTGAGTAAAATTCGTTTTACTGACATAATTATTCAACTGCATTAAAAAACGTATATTCAGCTTTAGCTGATTATTTAATTCATCAACTAGTATCGTTTGTATACTGTGACTTTTCCATCTAATGGAATATTTTCATCATTATTTGCAATAAAAGTAGCAATTTGTTCCTCAGATGGTAGAGCACTTGCCCGCAAAAGGCAAAGGTCCCGAGTGCGAGTCTCAGTCTGGCACACATTTTTAATCTGCCAGGAAGGTTCATATCAGCGCACACTCCACTGCAGAGTGAAAATCTCATTCTGGAAACATCCCCTAGGCTGTGGCTAAGCCATGTCTCCACGTATCCTTTCCTTAAGGATTGGTAATTCCTCAAGGTTTGCAGGAGAGCTTCTGTAAAGTTTAAAGGTAGGAGACGAGGTACTGGCTTCAGTAAAGCTGTAAGGACGGGGTGTGAGTCGTGCTTGGCTAGCTCAGATGGTAGAGCACTTTCCCACAAAAGGCAAGGAACCCGAGTTTGAGTCTCGGTCTGGCACACAGTTTTAATCTTCCAGGAAGTTTAAATTTGTTCCTTAATTTTATCTTCAGTGTTTCACATCTTGACATTTTGATTGATTTAACTTTTAGAATAAATGAACAAATGATTAATTTCTTCCAGTTTAACCATCCTGGAGCTAGTATATAATAATCAATCATCAATGTCGTTTTCCCACAACTGCATAGTCCTATTATTAAACATCGAATAGAATTTGGTAAAAGCTTACAATGATTATTTTTTAATTTACTTTCAGGAATTCTTTACATAATTTTTACTAATATAAATGATTAGATTATTTTGATAGAGTGATAATTCATCTTTTCAAAAGTAACATACTGTTCAATAAAAGAAACTTATGCAAGTGTTTCACTAGTTACTTCTTATTCAACTTTTTAATGCAAAATTGCGACAAAAAATAATAAATTATACATGAATGGAGAAATGGTTGGTGAACGTAGTTTAAGAAATGTGGAAAAGTTGATCACTCAAAAAAACTTAACATGCATATTAAAGAAGATACATTTGTAAATAGAGTTATTATTGAAAGTGATGTTAAATTATTTATGCATAAAGAAGATTATATTGTGAAAATTTTAGGATTTAATAATCAAATTATTGAAACTATTGACAGATTGATTGTTAATAAGTTTCCTAAAATTATTGCATTCCAATTAATAAAAATAATTTTACTGTTAAGTGTAATGATCATTTTCATAGAGAATATAACATTATTTCTTCATTTAAACCAAATGTTTAATTTGGAGGACCAATAATTTAAGAACTAAATTATCCAAAAAATATTCCAGTATTTGATACTATTCAAAATTGAATTATTACTATCACTGATGGAAATGCTAATTTGATTCACTTCAATTTTGCTTATGTAAAAGGTGTTTTAAAAATGAATTAATAAATTTTTTCCTTTCTAAATCATGAATCAAATCGAGAGTTATCAATTTTACTCATTTCCTGATAATGGCAAAACAAAAAACAATTTAAAGCTTCCTATCAAAAATAGAAATTAATATATTATTCACAGAGATGGATTAGATTTCTCCGAATGTGATGCTAAATCAAATCTCTAAACTAATTGATCAATATCTGTTAAAATTGTTTGATGCTATTACAATTAAAAATGAAAATATTTTACCTACAATAGAACAGCCATTTATTTCTTCGTTAACTTTTATTTAATTAACTTCATCTCTGTCAAATGAATTGGCTGTAGAAGGACATATTCTTAGTAGTGATGAAAGTAAAAACAAACAGAATGAAGTACCTTATATATTACAATTAATTGGTAAATTTTTAAGGAGTTTAAAGCAATTATTTGGGAAGGAGGTTTTAGATTACTTATCACCTGGAGTTCCAGAAAAGGTCAAGAAGATTCTGTTCTTCCATGTACTACTAATAATGATAATAGCACACTTTCAAAAGAATGTAATAATGTTGTAAAAAGTATGGAAATTCGTGTTCCTGCTGTTAAATATGAAACTGGACCTAGCAGAAGAAAGACTTCAAAACCCAAAAATTCCAGTCCATTTCTCTGAACTACAAGCAACTTAATTTATCGTATTACATGAAAAAAGACATTTTCAACCAGGTATTACTAATAATTATAATTCTGCAGAATTTGATAAACCTTACTTCATTTTTTTGTTTACCAAACTAATCCAAAAAAATTTCAGTTAAATGATCTTTATTGATTTGATCATGTTAAATTACAAATTATTTATATTAAAAATTGAAGAAATTAAATTCTGCATCAAGAATTATTAAATCTTGATCCTCTGAAAAACTTTTTAAAAGCTTATGATACATTTACAGATTCACAAAGAATTACACAATTAAATAACAGTGTAAACGTAAATCCATTACATTTTATTCGAAGTTATCCTATGTATGTCATAAATAAGAGTGGAAGAATGAATGTTTTGATTCCTCAAAAATAAAAATGAAATTATGTGCATTTTTAATGAAAGTATACCTGATGGTAGAATTGCATGTATAATTTTCTATAGTAAAAATAATTTAACTTATGATTCAGAAAATAAAGTTTGAACTGAAAATTTTTGATTACATAAATGAATAAAGTTTGTCAATGACATTGTGATTCTGTCAGAGACAGCAAAGGAACTGGAGGAGCAGCTGTCTTGAAAGGATGATATAAGATGAACATCAACAAAAACAAAATGAAGGTAATGGAATGCAGCTGAATTAAATCAGGCAATGCTGAGGGAATTAGATTAGTATATGAGATCCTTAAAGTAGTATGTGAGTTTTGCTATTTGGAAGCAAAATAACTGATGGTGGTTGAAGTGGAGAGGATGTAAAATGTAGACTGGCAATGGCAAGGAAAGCGTTTATGAAGAAGAGATATTTGTTAACATCGAGTATCGATTTAAGTGTCAGGAAGTAGTTTCTGAAAACATATGTAGGCGTGTATCCATGTATGACAGTGGAACATGCATAGTAAACAGTGTGGACAAGAAGAGAACAGAAGCCTTCGTATTGTGGTGTCATAGAAGAATGCTGAAGATTAGATGGCTAGATCACATAACTAATGGGAGGTAATGAATAGAATTGGGGACAAGTGGAATTTGTGGCACAACTTGACCAGAAGAAGGGATTGGGTGATAGGACACATTTTGAGTCATCAAGAGATCACTAATTTAGTATTGGAGGGAAGCATGGTGGGTAAAAATCGTAGAGGAAGACCAAGAGAGGAATACAGTATGTATGTTAAGAAGGATGTAGGTTGCAGTAGTTACTCGAAGATGAACAGGCTTGCACAGGGTAGAGTATCATGGAGAACTGCATTGAACTAATCTGTGGACTGAAGACCACAACAACAACAAATGAATAAAAAATTTAAAAAGTTATAAAGTGTTATCTTCACTTTTACATTTGCTTATGAAATATTTTTAGAGTGATACAGAAGGTAAAATGTTTATCAAACATTTTAATTTTTGGAAACTTACATATTTGTATATAAATAAAAGTAAAACAAAACGAACATGAATGGTAATTTAGAAAATCTAGTAAGCAAACTTAACAGTTATAGTAATGGTTGTGGGGACGTTTTCACTAAATTATCAGTACTTAAAATAAATGAATCTTACAGTATTTCAACAGCTGAAATTTTAATAACTAAAATGTTGAAAAAGTTTTATTACTTTTAGATGGGAAATATAAAATTACATTTCCAGTTCGTTATACTAAAGTATTTTCAGAATATGATGGTAAATTGGAGAAAATTGTTGGATTAAATTTTATTTTTTGAGGTATAAAACAAAATAAAAATGGTTCAGTTCATGTTATTTAATCTGATAAATTTTAGAATTTTTACATTTTTTTGGCAATTAAATGAAAATTTCGTTCACAGATGTAGATAGAGTTTTAAATGGGGACAGCAACAGAAAAATCTTGATTTCATATTGAGAGATTTTTAAAGAATGTTCTCTTTGGTCCATAACTCTCATACGTATACAACTATCCTTGTCCCTGACTCCAGTTTTAATAGCATGACTCTCCAAATCTATATTAGGGCAAGTTGATACCCCCCCCCCCTCCACTAGAAAAGCATAACTTTCAACAAGCGATACCAATGTTGAGACCTTGATTTTGGCAGGCAATTCGTCTCTTTTCCCAGTGGGAGGCGGGGAAGGGCGTGTTCACTGACCTAATAAAACTCCAATGTGCGCTACACACATGTCACAAGGGTCATTAAATACCGTATAATTAGGCCCCGGACTTGAAAACACCTGGATTTGGTTGGGAAGTGACTCAGTAATGCTATGCAGGTACATCATAGCCAGGTTAAGCCACTCGCTGAGAATTTGAACGCGTAATTCCACCAAATTATGTAGATGTTGATGCAGTTGACTTACCCGCTATTCCAATATGCTGCACAGATTTTCGATGATTTTCAAGTCAGGTGATTTTGCAGGACATTGGAGATGTAGTAGGGTGGGGGACTGTTCGAAGAACCAGTTCCATATTCTTTCAGTCCCATGAACTTCACTATTGTTGTCTAGAGAAATGGGAGTATCAATACCATACTCATCATTTAATTGTTCACTGAAAGGCAACACCTGAATATTCAGAACGTTTAAACCAAAATATCGGTACCTGGCAGTGCTCACATCAGTGAATGAGTCCCATTAATGATGAGAGAAACACCCACAAAAGATCACAGACCCACCTCTGGCTTGGACCTGACCTTATATAAATTTAGCTTGAAATGTTTCATGTGGCCTTTGGTGTACTCGACGACATGCATCATTTGAATCTAGGCAAAAATGTGATTCGTCAGTTAGAAATACTTACTGTCCATGTTCAATGATTTCTAGTCCACTGAAGATGTGCAGCTTTATGTGCTTGTGTGAGCAGTGGCCTCTTATGACGTGGCGAACACAAATTTTCATTGCAAGCAGTTATTGTCGCAATGTTCTCTTGCTAAAGTTTGGGATGGGCCTTAGGTCACTGCATGTAGCTCTGCCTATCGAATTTGGAAATGCTTTTAATTCACAGGCCATGAAATGCGTCTCTGGTCAGTCTCAGCCAGTATCATTTTCTGACTATAATTCTTAGGTCGAGTTTCGTAGCCACTTGCGGTGCACCACAGCATCTAGAAGTGTTGGACTGTTCGTCGTGGAATGCCAACAAGTCCAGCTACCTCACACACCCGAAGACCATTGGCACCACCAGACATGATTGTCCTTTTTGCCACTCTTTCTTGTCGTTACATTTGCCCATGTTTACATACAATATCCACTTGCAAAATAAATGTCTCACTGATCGCCACTTCGTTAGGTTTATGTAGGGGCACTGTTCACATGGTTGAGCACGTGATTCGATTGCTGCATCATCTGAAAAGGCTCTACAATTCGTCTGTGTGTGTGTGTACTGGGATGATTAATTTTAGTCTGGTCACCTTAGTATCCACCCATTGCCTTTATCAGGCGCTACGATGACGACAACTGTTTCATTCTAATTCTCGTCTCAGTTACGCTTTAAAACTTACAGTAGATGCAGTAAGTAAAATATTAATTTAAATCTACGAAAAATAAAAGCTGTGATATGTTTGATGAGAATTTTTTATAAATACATTACCAACACAATAACCTACCAAGCATCTTGGCTCAATGTGGAAACGTAGTTATAAAAGAAGCCAAGCAAAAACAAACCTTTGAGTCTTAAGTTCCCCTGGTAATTAGTTTTCTCAACAGTGCGACCAGTAAGTCACCTGTTCTGCAAAGTTACGCTTACTTAGTAACTCTGACCAGCTGACGTAACATTTATCAATAAAAATAAATTTCGATGGCTTGTGTCCTGTCATTATCACTTTTTGTTGCAGTTCTCCACACTGTTCAATATGATTTGGCTATCTCAATGAAAGATGATAAAGTAATTGTTATAATACTGATGGAAATTATTGTGGTAATAATAATAATTATTTCGTATGGCGAAATGGGCTATTGTAAGTCTTTCAGTTGGCGCTACTTCAGAACTTAAGTAACCCTAATCTAGCCCAGTTATCCAACCAGGAAGACGAGGTCTACTGTTCAAGGTGGAGTCCGAATCACGTCTCGTTTCTGGCGACTCTTCCCATCGTTGAGAGGTAAGGGTGAAGTTAAAACTAAGACAGAACTATTCGTTGTGAAACGGAGATTCGATCCCACAAGGTCTCGATTTCTAGGAACGTTCATCCTTATCTCCTTCTATTTTTTTTATTTTTTCCACAAAAATGAACAAAGCGGTCTGCCAGGAGGTTAGGGGAGAAGGTTGGGCAGGGATGTGTCGGTATCATGGCATGCGTTTGAGGATGTCGTGGGTGTCCTGGACATATTGCCAATAACCAAGTTCCGTTTCCTTCTCATCCCGAAAGAGATACACAGCAGAAATTCATTTAAACCATGTGAGTTTCTTATGTTTTGCCGGGGGGAAGTGATAGTCTGCTGGATAGGGAAACATCTGTGGTTCAGCAACTGCAGTAGGAGAGCGAAGGTAATATGCAAGGATATGTGTCACCAATTTCCGCACTTGTGCACGTCATTCAGTGTTCGTCAGTACACAGACGAAGACAATTCTGGCACAAAGGCGAATCGGTTAGTCTTATATCGTGGAGACGGAGCTACATCCCAAGTTCGCGCTTAATAACAAGGTAACATAATGATCTGACTGGGGTGAGAAGAAAGGGCATGTGAATCGACTGCCACACTGTTGGCCATCGTACCTCTGGGTGCTTGGCTTCTATGTCATTACATTGAACATTTCGCAGTAGCATCTGGGAAAAATCAATTGTCCTCGGTGGGCACATGGTCGGGAGGCCAACATGTGCATAGCTGTACTCTACAATGAAGTCGGAGATATGGGTCAGAGTGGGTTCAAAATGTCGCGACCGTCACCGTGAAGAAGAGGCTGGGATGAGGGTTTCGATTCTGCTAGACCATCACGCCCGAAATATTATTGTGGTCATGCACGGTATTCTTTCATAACTTTGTATGAGTGTGAATGCTAAGAAAAGAAACATTGAACTGCGTATCACCAAATGAATTTGGCGAAGCCATCTGTTCCAAAGAGGATGATGATTTTTTTAAATGACTTATGTTTCAATACTGTCACAAAAACAAAAATTCCTTGTGTAGGAATATTCGTTTTCCGTGCCATCCGCCTATTTGATGGTCTAACCTAAACCAACATCAGCCCAGTTAACAGCGGTCGAGATTGTCATACAATCAATTCTGAGCAACGATCGAGCCTGGTGTACTTCAGATGGACATGCCGGAAGTAATGGATACCTTTTTATGAGTGTTATAATTTGTTGCAGTGGTGAGAGTCGATCACGAGACCTTCATATTACGTGCAAGCACCAGTCCACAAGACCACCTGAATCCACAAAAATGGTGTAAAGAAACACAGACTCGGACAAGATATACCTGCATTGAAATAAGTCGAGAGTTCGAGCAGGCTACTTCTTTTGCATTTCAGACCACAGTTTGACTTATAAAAGTATCAGGCTGATGAAAACATGAAGATATTTCAAAAAACAGTTTAACGTAAGGGATCATGGCTCCTGTTGTTATCAGAACCATAGCTGGTCTCGATGAAACAGGTGATGGCCAACAGCCACCAGACTCCTGATGACAGCCAGCATCCGCCCAGCTGATGGCAATACTTAGCGCTTCGCGCCTGTCAGCAATACCGCATGTTGCAACATTAGGACTGACAAGCATAAAATTTATCTTGATAAATGAAGACTCAAAACAATTGTTAAGTGATGCAATATTAAAAGACCAGTTTTGAAGCTTATAACTGATTCCTCAAGCATACATATGAGCAGAAAAACTGAAAAAATTATAATAAACAGTACTGTATATACCCTAAGTTCAAAAATGTATTGAATAACGGATAAAAGTACTCACAATCTATTCGTATAAAACCCTAACTGGGCTTAAATCGATGACCTAATATGCAGCAAAACACATCAGATAGCAAGCAAAATACAATTCAGAACTTAGAGTATAAGAATGAATCATTAATAGGTAATAAAGGCAGTTTGGGGGGGAGGGGGTTGGGAGGCAGATATAGAGTAACATACTAACCAAAAGACACTGAAAAGTTGAAGGAGGGTGGTATTAAAGAAATTTCCAGAATGTAAATTCCAGACAGTCACTTAGCCACAACAAACTCACGTGAAAGTGGGAGGAACAATGAGAGGATTTTGGGCAAGAAGCTGGACGGAAAGGTCAACACCTGCAGTACGTGGCGACAGTACATGAATGTGGCAGACGCAATCACTGCTACGGTGTAGTGGGACAGGGAAAGATGGGTGGCATTCTTATATAGCTGATTAACACAAAGACAGCAAAATATAAAAAATGTGGGACATGAATAACGTACCTACAATACAAAATTAACGCCCAGTCAATAGGCACTGGCTTAAAATAATGATGAAAACTCAAGATTAAGGTGGTAATAAACGCAAAGAATATCACAAGAAGTGGAAGAAGATGAAACAGTCATTGGATAATGCTGACAAGGGAAAGGCAAGTGAAGGAAACGTGCGTGGGAGGGAGAAAACAAAAGGCATAGAGAATGGGGCGAAAATATAAAACATGGTATTGTAACAGAAAAAATACGAATAAAGTTAAGTAACTGTATTAAGACACTCAAAATTTGGAGGAGGATTTCGACGTCTCATATCAACTGGACCATTTAGAGTATGTTGTGGGAAATGATTCTTGGAAAGTACCATCTCAGTTTCTTCCAAAATACTTAGGGTTCCCTTTTATTTTTACTGTATAAAATGATTTCATTATTCGACAGACTGCTTACGGAATGCCTTTGTCCATGGAGGTGGGCACTCGAATCTGATTTTGTTGTTGTTGTGGTCTTCAGTCCTGAGACTGGTATGATGCAGCTCTCCATGCTAATCTATCCTGTGCAAGCTCCTGCATCTCCCAGTACCTACTGCAACCTACATTCTACTGAATCAGCTTAGTGTATTCATCTCTTGGTCTCCATCTACGATTTTTACCCTCCAAACTGCCCTCCAATGCTAAATTTGTGATCCTTTGATGACTCAGGACATGTCCTACCAAACGTTCCCTTCTTCTAGTCACGTTGTGCCACAAACGTCTCTTCTCCCACTCCTATTCAATACCTCCTCATTAGATACGTCATCTACCCACCTAATCTTCACCATTCTTCTGTAGCACCACATTTCAAAAGCTTCCATCCTCTTCTTGTCCAAACTATTTATTGTCAATGTTTCACTTCCGTACATGGCTACACTCCATACAAATACTTTCAGAAACGACTTCCTGACACTAACATCTGTACTCGATGTTAACAAATTTCTCTTCTTCAGAAACGCTTTCCTTGCCATTGCCAGTCTACATTTTATATCCTCTCTACTTCGACCATCATTAGTTATTTTGCTCCCCAAATAGCACAACTCCTTTACTACTTTAAGTGTCTCATTTCCTAATCTAAATCCCTCAGCATCACCCGACTTAATTCGACTACATTCCATTATCCTCGTTTTGCTTTTGTTGATGTTCATCTTATATCCTCCTTTCAAGACACTGTCCATTCCATTCAACTGCTCTTCCAAGTCCTTTGCTGTCTCTGACAGAATTACAATGTCATCGGCGAACCTCAAAGTTTTTATTTCTTCTCCCTGGATTTTACCTACTCCAAATTTTTCTTTTGTTTCCTGTACTGCTTGCTCAATATACAGATTGAATAACATCGGGGAGAGGCTACAACCCTGTCTCACTCCCTTCCCAACCACTGCTTCCCTTTCATGCACCTCGACTCTCATAACTGCCATCTGGATTCTGTACAAATTGTAAATAGCCTTTCGCTCCCTGTATTTTACCCCTGCCACCTTTAGAATTTGAAAGAGAGTATTCCAGTCAACATTGTCAAAAGCTTTTTCTAAGTCTACAAATGCTAGAAACGTAGGTTTGTCTTTCCTTAATCTTCCTTCTAAGATAAGAATCCAAACTGATCTTCCCCGAGGGAAGATTTTGAATAGGTTAAATTCAGATTTTCTCGAAATCTGATGTCAAAATCCCTTCCTGTTTGGCCAGTGTACATTTTGGACATTATTTTCGTTTCGTGGTACATTCTTTGTGTCTGTATCTGCTACTGATACTATCGGCTATGAAACAGGTGGGCTTTATATTTTCAGCATGGTGGTTGGAGCTATCTTCTCCGAGATTCTACTGAAGTATTGAAACCAACAATAAATATCTTCATCCGTAATCCCATGGTCTGCATTAATCAGGGTTACATAATCTCACCTGGAGCCACGAAAGGTGGGTGGCATTAATTTTTTAAAAATACCTTTACTAATGTTATTCACAAAATTAGCATTATAGCCAGTGCTGTACACTATGCATTGAATGAAACTATATTCTCTTCCTAAGGCGTTCTTTTTCGAGGGAAAGTTTTACATCATATAAAACAGTGACCTTAATGTAGCCGTTTCGTATGTTGATTGATGAGTACAGGTGTTATGAATAACCAGATCGATAGTACTTGCTATACTGTATATATCGAATTACGGTTAAAATTGTTTATAGTGGCTGGCCGAAGTGGCCGAGCGGTTAAAGGCGCTACAGTCTGGAACCGCGCGACCGCTACAGTCGCAGGTTGGAATCCTGCCTCGGGCATGGATGTGTGTGATGTCCTTAGGTTAGTTAGGTTTAAGTAGTTCTAAGTTCTAGGGGATTAATGACCACAGCAGTTAAGTTCCATAGTGCTCAGGGCCATTTGAACCATTTTTTTGTTTATAGTGTTCAAAAGATACAAGTAAGGAAGTGTTTCACTCTCGTTATATTGGATTGTGAAATGGATTTTCTTATGTAAACAGTTAAACTGATACACGGCATTTCAACAATCATTCCTTGTCCCTTCGTATAAAACCAGGATATCGTCCACATATCTACTCCACAATACAAGTTTTTGGGATGACTTGGAAAATTTGCCATAACGTCATATTCTAAGGTAGTCATAAAAATATTGGCCAGATAGCATGCTAATACGGATTACATTGCCAGTCCTTGTTTCAGAATCAAAGCATAATTACCGAACTTAAAGTAGTTAAATTTCAAAAACAGTATCAAGTAACGTGAGGATGTCACTGATCTCGTCTGCGGGCGAATTAGTTTTGTATATAAATTTTAAACAGTGATGTCCAGTACTTGGTCTAAAGGAACATTGGGATACATATTCTGAACGTCCAGTGACAAGTGTCCCGGTCGTAATGGATAAGTTGACAGGGTTTCAATTAGATTCTCTCTGTACTGAACATAGTAATTGCAGAAAGTTTGATGTAATTTCCTAACCTTTCTGTATTACTTAAAGGTCTGACAGCAGATTATCCTTATGAAGCTAAATTGTTCCCTTGACTTATGGGCTGTTGGGGTCACTGGAATGAGTCTCTTTCCCGAAATTTTTTTAGGAAAATTTTAATATTATTGTGTACTTTGTTTAAATTGATTACATTTTCTACAGTAAAATCAGTTTCACATTTGAGGATATGATTTTCAGTTAAAAACTATTGCACTTATTCAACATAATGGTTCCCTTGTGTTATCATGGAAGTTTTACTTTTATCTGCCTGGATAATTAATGTTTGACGTTAATGAAAATTCTTGTTTATAGATAAAATAACATGTGATGTACATTGTATTGTATTGTATTGAACTGGAGACCCACGAACGACGGAGAGACTTCGCCCCGCCATAGCCCTCAGTGGTTCACAGCCCCACAACAGGCTACAGCAGTCCACTCACCTGACCGCCGCCCCACACCGAACCCAGGGTTATTGTGGGGCTCGGCCCCCAGTGGACACCCACCGTACCCCCCGCCCTCCCACCCCCCTGGGAACGTCTCGCACCAGATGAATGTAGCCCCAAATGTTTGCATAGTAGAGTAATTATGGTGGGTGTGGAGGTGGAGACAGTGTTTGCACAGCAATCGCCGACATAGTGTAACTGAGGTGGAATAAGGGGATCCGCCTTAAAAACCATCCACAGGCTGCCCGGCACACCGGACCTCGACACTAATCCGCCGCGCGGATTCATGCCAGGGAGAGGCACGTCTTCCCACTCGGGAAGCAGTGCATTAGATCGCACGGCTGGCCGGGCGGGCTGTCATGTACATTACTAGGTAAACCTTTTTGCTATAATTACATTTCTTCACTACTAAAAACTGTATCAGTAAGATTTCGTACTTTCAGATAAAATTTAAAATTTTTGTTGGCCACCTCACAACTAAGAAACTGGTGGTAATTGGCACATAATCTGCCAATTTACTTTTCATGTAAATCTGTAATTTTTTTCTTTTAGGCAGGTTACAAAATGTGAAATTTATGGTTATGACTACCTTTGAATAAGATGAGTAAGATCATCCCAAGAAATGTGAACAATATTTTTGTTTATGCAAGGGAACCAAGGATGAAAGTTACAATTTCATGGACGAGTTAAACAGTTTACGTCACAAAATCCATTCCACTATACAACAATGCAAAGGCAGATCACTTCCTTACTCTTATCTTTTGATTACGATAAACAATTTTAACCTTGATTTCGACATATACAAGAGAGCCGCTACTACCAGTCCTGTTATTCACAATACCTCTTATCATTTCTCAACATATAAAATGGCTTCATTCAGGTCACTGCTTTATATGTTGTACAACAACCACTTGTCCAAGAAAGCCTTAGAAAGAGAATATGAACTCTTTCAATACATAGCATACAGTAATGGCTAGCACGCTAATTTTGTGAATAACATTAACAAAGGTATAGTAATAAAGTTAAAGCCCTCCATCTTTCGTGGTTCTAGCCGAGATTATATAAAGCTGGTGAATGCAGATCATTAGGTTCGGTACAATATCGGAGAAGATAGCTCAAATCATCAAATTAAAAATATGAACCTACGTACTTTATACCCAATAATATACGTAGCAGATACAGACGCAAATAGTGTATCACCGTCCAAAAATACTGTCCCACAGGTGTATATTGTATCCGATGTGACAACTGTCCCAAGTGGTACATTGGTCACAGAGGAAGAGGTTTCGACATCAGATTTCGAGAACATCCGAATTTAACCAATTCAGAATCGGCTTCGAGTACACACTTCTGCGAACAAAGGCATTCCATTACCAATCTACTGAACAATGTGAAAATTTTATACGGTGGAAATGAAGGTAAAACCCTAAATATTTTGGAAGAGACGGAGATAATACGTTCTAAGTATCGATTCCCACAATGCGCACTGAATAGTGAAACTGGATTGAGACATCACAACCCTGTTGCGAATATTGATTGTCTAGATAAGGGTACTTAGTTATATACGTATTTTTACTATTGAAACGCTATTTTTTGTTACATATTTTCGTCCTGTTCTGTAGACCTTGTGTTTCTTTCTCCTGTCACTTACGCTCCGTTCACTCCTGTTTATCTTCTCAGTGTTATCCTAGTACTAATTTATTTTCCTACAACCCCTCTCTTCTTGTGATCCCTTTCGCCTCTCTCATCACCATAATTATGAGTTTTCATAATTATTTTAAGGTTATGAATACTGGCTGTATGTAATGTATTTTACATTCTATCAAGATTATTCATGTTACAGGTTTTATTATATTTTGTCACCTTTCTATTAATCAGCTGTGTAAGAAAGCTACCCAACTTTCTCTGTCCCCTTATATCCTACCAGTTATTACTTCAAACATGCTTGAGTGTTGTCGCTTATTACCAAGTCCGTGTGCCTGACCTACCCGGCAGGCTCCTTGCCGCTAAGCTCAGTATTCTGCCCGGTCTCACCTGACTTTTTCCGATTTCATGCTTCTGGGTTTTACATTCTTTTAATTCCTTTAATATCGTCCTTCTTCAATTTCTCAGTGTCTTTTGGTTAGTGTGTCTGCCCCAATAGCTGAGTGGTCAGCGCGGTGGTCTGTCACGCCAAGGGGCCCGGGTTTGATT
The DNA here is from genome assembly GCF_023864275.1 of Schistocerca cancellata. NCBI lineage: Eukaryota > Metazoa > Arthropoda > Insecta > Orthoptera > Acrididae > Schistocerca > Schistocerca cancellata. Next base: position 267,858,047 of record NC_064629.1, read on the forward strand.
CCCGGCTGGGTCGGAGATTTTCTCCGCTCAGGGACTGGGTGTTGTGTTGCCCTCATTATCACTTCATCATCATCAGTGGAAGGCAACTGGAAACCACCAATGGAATCACTTCCCTAGACGCTCATGCGGAGGAACTCTCTGGCGAGGCTTCCCCCATGACAAGATCTGCCGTAAGCAGAACACAATGTATTAGTTTAGTTAGTGTGTTTCTCTATATCCACTCCCTCCCCCTCCCCCCTCCCAACCTAACTTAGTTGGCTACTAATCCTCAATTTTTATATTTTAGGCTTTCAATTTTATTGCGGTTGCTACTCGTCTGGTTTCTGCGTGCATACCACCGTATGCTATTCTCATATTGTTACCCTCCCAACTTTGAGTTTCTTTATTCCCTTCTTAGTAATTACCGTACTTCTAATTCCACGTTGTCAAACTTTTAATTTTAGACCCTATCTGTTCTCTTGGTTTACATTGCAGGAGCCCTTGATATTTGGTGTGGTTGACTCCATCGTTCTGCCGATTTTATTACCTGACTACCGCTCTTTCGACGGACGTTTTATTTTGACCTGACTGACAATGTTGGGTCATCTATTTAATCGCACCTTGGATTTGATATGAACTGACTGTGAGAATTTTAAGCCGTTAATTATTACATCATAGTTTAACTTGGGATACATTTTTCCCATTTTTTCGTCTCTGATATGTACCTAACGCTGCACCTACAATATGAGAAAGTGGTCGGTTTGATGAGGTAACATTTAACAGCTGTTGCGGTTGTTCATTGACCAAGATATATTTTCATAGCTAAGTCTGCCCAGAGTATAATGTCTTTGTAAGCATAAAATTGTTTTTTATTGTGGTTTGACTTTCAGTGCTAAAATATTCGGCAAACCGAGAGAAACACGTGTAGTAACAACAGCACTGCGACAATAAGTTTTTTTCTGAAAAAGAAGCAGATTTCCTGCATACATTCGGAGCGTTCTTGTTCGGTGTGTTGTCTCACAGATTACTGCATGTGTTTTTATTAAGTGTCATTTTTTTAAGGTTATAGGAATTACTTGCGGTGACATACCGTATATTGCACCTTTGATGGTTAAAAATAGTATTGTTTATGGTTCGAAAATCGTGCGCCAAATGGAAATGTTTAACATTCGTATAATATTGTTTGCTTTTGAAACCGATGACGGATAGGGTGGAGGGAATTAGGCGATGAATGCGGATCGTGTCATTTGTGGTGATTCAAGGAGAATTGTTTTGGTCTGAATTACTCATCATATCCAACGGACAGGTTTCAAATGGCAAAGAAATAAAGAAGTTGAATATGTAAATTCTCATCGACAACGAGATCGTTGGAGATGTGGCAGGAAGAATCCAGAAGAGAACTGGCAGTGTCCTTACAGTTGTATCATCGGAAGATTTCCCGTAAGTACATTAGGGAAATCATGATAAATCTAAATCTGGGTGATTTAAAACTTGGCTTGATGACATCTTTAACACCAAATTAAAATATTTCTTTGGCCGTGGGACCAGGTTGAATTCAGCTATTGCTTAAATTTTGAGTAACAGCAACAGTAGCCGAAGATTTCGAGCATAATAAGTCACCCCCATGGGCAATGTCAAAGAGCGCAGAGGAACGGACAGAGGTTCAATGCACTCTCTTGCCTTGGCGTGGGAAACTGCCACTAAAAGTCGGAAGAATCAGCAATGTTAAATAGTATGAGGATGCAAATGCCAGTAGAAACCAATGCAATAAATACACATTATGTTTATCAACACCAAATGTGGGTTGTAATTGAAAAAAGTGTCATGATGATTTCTTTATTGGCAAAAGATTCCATATTAGTCCTATATTAGGGTATCCGGGAGGGGATTACAAATGGAGAGCTGATCACGAGAAAAATATGGAATAGCCAACAACGGGATAAGGTTGCACGGGGTGGAGCTTACAATGAAAGAAGTTTGAATGCAGAAGGTAGAAAATCTGATAAGGGAAATGCAGAGGCTCAGTCAGGATATGGTGGTGGCCGGTGAATGGAAATGGAAAGAAGATAAGTCTTTCCACCCACACAAATACGGGATAACATCAACTGCAGCGGAAAACGGTATAATTAGGGTAAGACATGTTCAGTGATAGTGATGTTCTCACCAGATTCGACAAAATACCAACGCTGAAACGACAGTTCAGTTATTCACGCCACCGTCGCAAGTAGCAGATGAAGAGACAGAGAAAGTATATTACGATTTTGAGCGAGTAATTCAGTATTTAAAGAAAGATGGAAATTTGATAATCATGGGATTGAAATACGGTTGTAGAGAACTGAACTGAAGAGAGAAATACGGGAAAATATGGAACTGGCAGTAGGAATGAGAGACGAGAAAAGCTAACTGAGTTCTGCAGTACATTACAAATGGTAAAAACAAATATTGTGCTCAAGAATCACAAGAGAAGATGATATATTTGGAAAAGACTCGGATACACGGGTAGATTCCAGATGGATTAGATCACGGCCAGAAAGAGATTCCGAAATCAGTCATTCGATTATGAAGTTTCCACGTACAGACATAGATTCAGATCACAGTTTAGCAATGACGAAGAGTACATTGGAGATTAAGAGAACCATTCGGAAGAACGAGTGTGAGAGGAAGTGGGATACTGAAGTACTGAGAAATAATGAAATGCATTTACCGTGCGTTAAGGACGTGGATACTGCGATAAGGAATACCAGGGTGGGCACCTGAGGTGAACTGGAGCGGACATTTCTTAAAAGGATAGAGATGTTGTACAGACAAACACAGGTACACGGATGGTGACTGCGAAGAAACCGTGGTGTGACCGAACTCACGATTTCACACAAATTCAGTTTGTCATTCAAGCGACAACTAACTGCGTAACATCGCTTCACGTTTCTGATTTGACAGTTATTGTAAAACTGATATTTTTGTGCTCATTTGGTCTCATAGTTGTTTTAAACGTAAATGCAGTTAGTGTGATCAAAAGTTATACACTGAATTACGAAAGCTGTTGTTCCACGTCATCGGCTGCTGCACACAAAATCTGTAGCTGCCATCTGCAGAGCTGTGACGCGTGACCTTGGCTGTAGCACAGATTGTAATCTTTACCTTCGCAAAGGTTTTCGGAGTACACAAAAGATTCGCATTATCACTCAATGAAGTATTCACATTGTATTTATTTGGGCAAGTAACGATATTAATAAAACCCCTCTTTATGAACTGAAGAGTGTGCGCAGGAGATGGGTTGTTTTGCGCGATTAAGGCGAACCCCCCCCCCCCCCAATGGTATAAAAAACAGGTCAGAACACTGCTGCAGAAGCAACGAAGAAAGCATACCAAATGTAAAGGAACACAAAATCTCCAAGATTGTGCGATGTTTTACTGAAGATCGAAAGTTAGCGTTGACTTCACTGCGAGATGCTTTTAATAGCTTTCACAATGAAACTCTACCTCGAAATCTGACAGAAAATCCAACGAGATTGGGGTCGTATGTAAACTACACCAGCGGCAAGACACAATCAGTACCTTCACTCCGCTATTCCAATTGTAAGATTCCCAATGACAGCGCCACTAAGGCGGAGTATTAAACACAGTTTTCCGAAATTTCCTCGCCGAAGAAGAGGAAGCAGCTATTCAAGAATTTTAATGGAGAAAAACTGCCAGCATGAGTAACTTAGGTGTAGATTCCTCGGTGTGGCAAAGCAGCTTGAAGCACTTAATAAAGCAAATCTTTCGGTTCACGTGTCATAACAATAAGGTTCCTTCAGAGTACGCCAGTTCGGTAGCCCCAACTTAGAAGTCATATACAACTGCTCCAACGACGAGAGATCCGTACAAAACGACTGGAAAGTTGCTCAAGTCACACTCAACAAAGGAAACAGGAGTAATCCGCTGAATTACAGACCGATATCACCAACGTCGATTTGCAGTAGGACTGTGGATCATATACTGTGTTCGAACACTATGAATTACTTCGAAGGTAATGGTCTATTGACACAGAGTCAGCGCGGATTCAGAAAGTATCGTTCTTGTGAAACACACCTAGCTCTTTATTCTCACAAAATAATGAGTGCTATCGACAGTGGATCTCAAATTTATTCCACATTTCTAGAGTTCCAGAAGGATTTTGACATTGTTCCTCACAGGAGACTTCTAATCAAACTGCGTGCCTATGGAATGCCGCCTCAGATGTGTGACTGGATCTGAGATTTCTTCTCGGAAAGGTCACAGTACGTAGTAACCGACAAAAAGTCATCGAGTAAAGCAGAAGTGATATGCAGCATTTCCCAAGCAACGCTATGGGACCTCTGCTGTACTTAATCTACATAAACGATTTAGGAGATAATATGAGCAGCTCTCTTAGATCGTTTGCAGATGAAGCTGCCGTTTACCGTCTAGTAAAGTCATCAGAAGATCAAAACTAATTGCAAAACGACTCAGACACGTTATCTGACTGATGGGAAAAGTGGAAATTGTCTCTCAATAAGAAAATGTGTGATGTCATCCACATGAGTACAAAACGATATCCGTTAATCATCGGTTACACTATAAATTACACAAACTGAAAGGCTGCTAGTTTGACTATATACCTAAGATTTACAATTACGAACAACTTAAGATGAAATGAACACTTAAAAATGTTGTGGGGAATGCAAGCCAAAGACAAAATTGGGAAAGATAATGAGACTGCCTACACTACCCTTGTTCGTCGTCTGCTATAGTACTGCTGTGCTGAAGGGGATAATTGCCGGATAGGATTGGCGGAGGACATCGAAAATGTTCAGAGAAGGGGAACTCGTTTTGTACTATCGCGAAATAGGGGAGACAGTGACACGAATATGATAACTGAGTTGGGATGGCATCATTAGGGCAAATACGTTTTACGTTGCGGCGAGGACTTTTCACATAATTTGCATCACAAACTTTCTCCTCTGAATGTAAAAATATTCTATTGTCGCCATCACACCTGGAGAATAATGATCATTATAATAAAACAAGAGGAATCAGAGCTCGTTCAGTATGATTTAGATGTTCATTGTTCCCACTTACTGTGAGTGAGTAGAACAGTATAGGAATAGTCTGAAGATGATTAGAAGATTCCTTTGCCAAGCACTTAAGTTTGAATTGCAGAGTAGTCATGCAGATGCAGAATCTGCGAATGGGACTGATTCGTGTACATCATCTTTGCCATCGTCTCTGCGCTATGCCCCTCTCCGTCATTACTTCCTTATAATGGCAGAAGAGCTTCCTTCATGTTACTATCTTCTTCGTTTGCCCATTTTTGAAACATGTCATATTTTTGACCGAATTCCTTCACAAATACTTTCTACCTCATCTACCTGGCGGAAGGATGACTGGGTGTTGTGTGATGTCCTTAGGTCAGTTAGGTTTAAGTAGTTCTAAGTTCTAGGGGACTGATGACCATATAGCTGTTTCGTCCCATAGTGCTCAGAGCCATTTGAACCTGGCGGAAGTTGTCACCCGAAACGACAACGAGCATTTCTATCGGTACTTCCGACTTATCATCATACAGATCCCATACTTCAATCTGCTGATCACCATCTATTTCAAATTCCAAGTGTTTTTTCTTCTTTCGAACTGGTTCTTACATCGAACGTTTGGACATCTATTGTATTCCGATAATAGTTTCTCTTTGGTAACCATTTTCCATTCTGACAACGCTATGTCCTTCCCCCACTTGGAAATACGTACAATGAGACGCCAGAAGTGATGGGATAGCGATATGCGCATACGCACACGGCGACAGTAACGCGCACACAAGGTAGGGCAGTGCACTGGCGGAGCTGTCTTTTGTAATTAGGTGATTCATCTGAAAAGGTTTCCGATGTATTATGACCACACGACAGGAATTAGCAGACTTTAAAGGTGGTACGGTACCTGGAGGTCGGTGCATTGGACGTACTGTATAGGAAATCGCTGGGTCATTCTATATTCCGACATCCACAGTGTCAAGATTGTGTCGAGAATACCAAATTTCACGCATTACCGCTCACCACGGACAACTCAGTGGCCGAGGACATTTCACGTAATGACAGAGAGCAGCGGCGTTTGCGTAGAACTGTCAGTGCTAACAGACAAGTAACACTGTGTGCAATTACCGCAGAAATCCATGGGGGACGTACGACGAACGTATCCGTTAGGACCATTAGCGGAATTTGGACGTTAATGGGTTCTGGCTACAGACGACCGACGAGAGTGCCTTTGCTAACAGCACGACATCGTCTACAGCGTCTCTCCTGGGCTCGTGACCATACCGGCTGGACGCTATATGACAGGAAAACCCTGGTCTGGTCGGATGAGTCCCGATTTCAGTTGTGAAGAGCTGATGGTACGGTTCAAGTGTGTCGCAGACCCCAGGAAGCCCCACTGTGCCAGCTGGTGATGGCTCCTTAATAGCCACTTTTGTGACTTTTGTCACCTTATTGTAGGTTTCCTATCGTGTTTGGGACGACTACTTTTACCAGCACCCACCAGGCCCTCGACCTACATGCAAGTTAGTTTTCCTCATCATTGTGCATTCTGTTACTATGGAAGTTACCTCTTCCACGATTAGCGAAGTTACTTCTACTGCGTCCTCTCATTGTATCAATTTGTTATCCATTTCGGCCATCCCCGTCAGACACATTCACTTGCCTGAAATTTCGTTGCCCAGAGTTACATGCCAGTGATCCTCATTATCTAGTTTTCCAATAATTCGTCGATTTTTTTACGTTTACTCCCTACATAACGTTCTGAGTCATATGGAAGTTTTTTTTCCAGACACCCCACACTATCTCAGATTCAGACTTTCTGTCTTTCAGGAATGTGAGTTTTCTAACTCATTTCATGGAAACTCTACCACGATTTTTTGGCATTTGTGTGATGACAAATTCGCGGCGCAATTTGTCTTGTTTTTGATTCTTCCGAAATCTTGCCCTTGAACTCTGTAAATGTCATCTTGGTGGTGGTAGACTAAAAATGCCACTTCTTTGTATTACCTACTAGAGGATCAATTACTATATTGAATTTCTCCCTAATGCTCACATCATTTGGTAGTACTCGTTCATAGTTCTTTATAAAATCTAAGGGGTCCAACCCCCTGTTTCTTCAGTGTGTCATACTTCCCTTCTGTGCTCTGTAGTTCAGATTTTTGTACTACTAGTGGAACATTGCTCGTCTTATTCTGTAAGAGTTGTCGCAGCGAATTCACTTCATTGTGAATGTCTGTGGTAGCATTACTTAATGTCTCTTGCAGTATACAATAAATTTGAATAGTCGAAACTATGTTTTTTAACGATGAAATATCCACATTAGTTTTTGCAGAAATTTCAGTTCTTAATACCGGAACTAATATCTGCATCATTCCCATGTATCATCGGTTCAACCCTCTCTTTGATTCGCTGTATTTCGGAATCAGATCTAGCTGCGATGTCAGTAACCTGCATCTGAACATCTGATACACTGCCGGAAAGTACACCTGGAAATATGACTTCGATTTTGATCCGACGATGGTATGCATCACCGGTAGATGTACTGTTAATAGTTTCAACGTCGTCCGCCAACAGATAACGTAGTGGCACATCTACCAGAGCACCGTTTGTGTCTACCCTGTAACAGGGAATGCTCACAGCCAGAAGGCTCAGTTTAGTGGAAACGTGTAACACAAACAGGTATCCATGTCACGGAATCGCACTGGTGCTTCCTACGTTTGCAGGGGGTGAAACTGTGGTCTTTCGCGTGGCGGGATTAACCTTTCGGAGAACTGTCACCCGGGCTGGACTATTGCGTCAACAGTGCAACGATGCTGGTATCAGTGGTCACGTGAACATTCTCACACCGGTAGACAAAGTTCTGGATGTCCACGCAGTACAGACGCCCGCCAGGATCGTCGTATAATAAGGGCAGCCGTGGCAGATGGCTTCTCAAGCAAGACGTGTCAACACAAACTGTTTTCGAACCGGTTATTAGCAGTAGGACTATGCCCGTGAAACTCAACGTGCCGTGCAAGATGTGCAACTTCCCTGGCCAGCACGGTCTCCAGCCTTGTCTTCAATCAAGCACATGTGGGATGTGATGGAATGAGAAGTGACTAGTGCGACTCGTCAACCAGCGACTAAGTGAGCATGTGATGTGGAGCAGGCGTAGCATAACGTATCGCAGGACAGTATTTGCCGTCTGTACGATCCACCGGATGCCGGAGTCAGCGCCTGTATTGTCGCATGTCGAGGCTACACCACGTACTAATGTGGTTGTTACCACACAGGTCGACACATGCTACTCAAGAACAGATTGTGCTATTGATCTGTATACGCTATCATATCATTTACTCCATATACAGTGTTGCAACAATAAATTTAGAGTGAACTGGAAATCTTTAAGAGGCTGTACAAATTGTTTTCCGCCAGTGTATTTCATTTCCGTTGAATTCATAGATTTATCAAGCTCTGTGAGGTTATTGCTTTGCTGCGTCAAATTAGGTAATTTCGTCTTCAGTTTGTCTTCCAGTTTCTTATTATTTTCTTTAAACTAACTAGAAAAATCAGTTTACAATTCTTTCAGATTAGCCTTCACTTTCTTGTTACTTTCTTTTAAGTTTGTTGTGAAATAATTATGTAAAACACGCAGACTACTGTTTAACACATCTATATTACCGCTCAGGTGCCTAAACATTTCCCTTATTTTGGTCTTGAAAGGTTGTTGCCCCTCTATTACGCTCTGGTCTAGTAAACGGTTTTTTGGTTCGCGAGTTTCAGGTTCCGTTGCATATCCACTGGATGTGGAATGATTGGTTCTGACTTCGTACGTCTTCGTCACGGTTTAGCATCCTGTTTCGTTACTCTTTTTCCTGCGTGTTGTTGCGTAAATGCACTAGAATAACATTTTTCGCAACGTTTTGGGATAATTTGCCGTCACTATTTTGCAACTTCACGTCCTTACACTTCATCGAAATCTAGAATAAACATTTTGTCTTGTTTAAACACTCACCTGTTTGCGCGGATGATTTGCAACGAAAATTTCCGTCACGTCAGGCTATGTGACTGGAATTTTTCGAAACGTAGTCTGTTCATGCAATTAAAATTTAGGGAAGTCCTGTCAAGGACAAATGCCGCAACTGAACTTTTTCTTTATTACGTCACAGTTTATGACACAGAGTTTCTTGTAAGTCCTGTCATAAGAAAGCTATGAGTGAGGGAACCCTTGAGATTTTACATAAATTCACATTGTGCTTTTAAGTGGCAACTAACTGCGTAAAATCGCTTCACGTTTCTTATTTGACACTTACAAAAAAACTCATGTTTCTGGGAACAGTTAATCTTATAAATGTTTGTTGGATATATTAATATCATTTAAATTCAACAAGTGTGGTTAAAACTTTTACACTGGGGTATTGTACTGGGACATCGGCTGCTGTACGCGAAATCGGACACTGTAGCTGTCGTCCGCACAGCCGTGGTGAGTGACCTTGACTGTAGCACAGATCGTAATTTTTGCCTTCGGAAAAGTTATCAGTGTCCACAAAATTCGCGCTATCACTCACTACAGTATTTGCATTCTATTTATTTGTACAAATAACAAAATTAATAAAACCTTTCTTCATGAACCGAACCGTGTGCTCACTAAACGGATTGTTACTGAAAATTTAAGAGGATCGACTACCATTTCCGAAGTAACTGATGGACGCAGGGACTCGATCGTAAAATTCACCCACTGTTATAAAGCCCCTATCTTAAACATAGCACTGCCTACCTTCAGTATCGTTTTGGTTCTGTAAATACAGCCATCTATTGAACAACTTACGCTGCAAGCGCAGAGAAAGAGATGACTAAGTCTCACCTTAGTAAAGAAATATTACGTCTAGATTCTCATGGTCGCCAAACTCTGAAGGCTCTACTTTACTTATAATTAACTTTGAAATTTACTGTGAATTTAAAAGCTCATCTATCTTCTGTGACTTATCCTCAAAACTCTAAGATGGAAGTAAGCCATATTAATTCTTATACTATGTTGTGGCAGCCATCTCTGAACTGTTTTATGTAATGAATTACTGAAATTCTTAATTTAATTGTCAACTTTCAATTACCAAATTTTCGTCAACAAATATAAAACTAAGGCGACGAATGCGTAAAGCTTAAATTTTTCGAGTTTAAATGTTCTGCATTGTTAGCTTTGTATTCTGAAGTACAATGTTCTGAAAACAATATTACGATTCTAAAGATCGCAGTTTTTATGGGAGTAATTATGTACAATAAGTTACACAGTTTTTGGAATAGAATAGTGATGAAATAATCAACTAAAAGTATGGTCGATCTTACTAGTGAACTGTAATGTACAATTAATTTCTGGTGTTTCACCTTGCCCTTTCTTGAGTGTTACTCCATTGAGAATTTTGCTTTACTGAAAAAAATGAATATCTTGCCTTGTCATAGCTTACGTCGTCAGATGTGTGATGGTGGTTGCGTCATTAGAACGGTAGCGATCTATGACCTCTTCACGTGTATGATAAATTAAAACATGCCAAGCAACGTGACACTTCCCAGAGCCATTGTTGCAGCAGCAGCCATGGCTCACAGATTTTGACAGCGTCATAAGTCTGGATATTATTCTGTGCATGATTTTATGATTTCAGAGACGTCTTCACAGAGTGTAAGTGAAAAGTCGCATCACTTAGATGAAGGTTCGACACACTGTGTAGCACCAAAACAATTTCACATACTCGGCAGCCACAAAGCATCTTCACTACTCAAGGCCTCGTAACTGTCTGCCTTACGTCTCCTATTGTGCATGTCACAACGGTACACACCAAGCCTATTGTCCAATCTGATTACTTTAATTTTTCGGTATTAATTTTACTTTTAATTAACTTGCTGTCGAAATCTTTGGAGTAGGGCCGTCGCTTACAATTAGAGAATAGATGTTACATCTTTTCATCATTTTAGATAAAAGCACATGTAAAAATTAATACACTTTACAAGATTGCAAAGATGCATCTATTGCGAACCTCCACACATTGTCTTAAGATTAATCGATAGCTTTATCGAAAGCGATTTTAAAAAGAAACATTTTTAATGTGTTTGGATATAATTGTTCCGTTACAATGGTCGTCAAAAGAAATACAGTTGGGCAACGAAAAAAGGAAGTAGAATAATATTCAGGGAATGACAGGAATACAGTTATATAAATGCCTTAGCAATAAAATAAATACGAAGTACTGACCAGCCAAGGTGAAATGGCTGCAGGAAAGATGTGTAGAAATCGAAAAATGAATTATCGTCGGAATGACTTACTCGGGATACAGAAATGTGAGAACAACCTTCAATGAAATTAAAGACAAGAGTGGCAACATTAAGAGCGAAATGTGAATTTCTCTGTTAAACGCAGAGGAGAGAGGGTGTAGGTTAAAAGAGTAAGAGGAAGTCCTATATGATGGGAAGGAAATGTCTGATGAAATGATAGAAGAAATTGTAATCGATATGGGAAATTTAGCGGATCCAGTACTAGAGTCGGAATTTGAAGAGCTCAAAGAGATCAGGAAGAGCTGAGACCAAATAAGACAGAAGGGATAGATAACATTTCAACTGAATTTCTGGCAACGGAACATCGGACATTAAAAAAAATAACATCCAAACAATTCCGAAAATGGCAAGGGCAGATAACTGAGAGAAATATCAAACAATAAGCTCAACAGCTGTCGATTCAAGTTGCTGTCAAGAATAATGTACTGAAGAACGGAAAATGAAGTTGAAGATCTGGTAGATTACCATCAGTTTGGCTTTAGGAAAGGTAAAGGGACCAGAGAGGCAGTTCCAACGTTGTTCTTAATAATGGAGGCAAGACTGAAGAAAAATCAAGACATGCTCAAAGAATTTATCGACCTAGAAAAAGCGTTTCACAATGTAAAATGGTAGGGGATGTTCGAAATTCTGAAAAAATAGAAGTAAGCTATAAGAAAAGATGGGTAATAAACAACATGTATAAGAATCAAGAGGGCCAATAAGACTGGGAGGTCAAGAACGAAGTGTTCAGATTAAAAAGGATGTAAGAAAAGGATGCAGTCTTTCATCACTCTTGTTCAGTCTACATATCGAAGAAGCAATGACGGAAATAAACTAAAGGTTCAAGAGTGGGATTAAAATTCAAGGTGAAAGGATGTCAATGATTAGTTTGGCTGATGAGATTACTATCCTCCCGGAAAGTGAAGAATTACAGAATATGGTGTATGTAATGAACAGTCTAATGAGTACAGAATTTGAATTGGAAGTGAACAGGAAAAAGGCAAAAGTAATGAGAAGTAGCGCAGGAATGAGAACAGCGAGAAACTTTACAGCAAAATCGGTGATCACGAAGTACCTCGGAAGCAGAATAACCTACGAAGAACGAAGCCAGGAGGACATAAAAAGGGGACAAGCACAGGCAGAGAGGGCATTTCAGACCAAGAGAAGTCTAGTGGTATCAAGCATAGGCCTTAATTCGGGGAAGAAATTTCTGAGAATATAGACTTGCAGCACAACATTTTATGGTAGTGAATCAATAGATTCATAAGGGTAATTTCATGCTAAAAGTTGGCCAAAATTACTGTTTGGAGTTTTCTGTCTGTGTGATCCTAGAGAACATATTTGTAGGATAATAATGTATCTATATAATTGGGACGTTCCCTGGAAAAACGAATTAACGTACATTAAGTTGATTTTCCATTTCCTGCAGTAATTGCATCTGTACGAACAGTCTTTGTGCTCACAAATTATTATTAGTCTCCGACAGACGCAACGCTCTCTAGAATGATTTGACGGCCATGCTGCTCCAAGTCGTTGTTCCAGCGACCGCCATACCCTCTAGACAACTTCCACGCCGCTCGTATCACTGCTGCGTGTGCGACGTGCTGAGACGTAGTTGTCAGAGACGGGATGCCTGTAACGTGGAATTTACGTTTTCCAACGTCACATAGAAAGTAAACAGTGACTGTAAACAAAATATGGGAAGTGACTGTGATCGTATATCCAGTACGGAGTGTGATTATGAGAAGAACCTAATTGGAAGGAAACGAAAAATTCAGAAACTGAAGTGGAAAAAGAGGTCGCGAAGAAGAAGAGGAATTCAGGGAAGTGTTATGTTTGGCCGAAAACCGGTAAGGAAGTCTGTTGTAAGAATTTTAGAGTCAGTAAGAAATGCTGTGCAAGGGAATCTTATCTAATAATATGCCCAACAGATCAAGAAGAGACCTATGAACGATTTTGGGCTTTAGGTGACAAGAACACAAAAGATACATTCATGTTAAGTTTAATTGAAGAGAAAACACCGTCTAGAACATCTAATACAGTAGATCTGTCGGAATCCTAACTCCACATTTATATGTCATTGAAAATGCAACAATAATAAGACAATATCCTCTAAATCCCAATTCCAAAGTGTTTTGCAAGTTACCGAGAACCGTTTGAAAACAGTCCTAAAGGCGTTGAATGCTACTGCTCTTACAGTTGATGACAAAAGAGGGAAGGTTGTCAAGGCAAGCCGAAAAGGAAATATTTTGACAACCATTACCTTAGTGTTACAGTATTATTCACTTCGATCAGAGGTCAATTTCTCTACGAAATGAATAGGTACTTCATATCAAGTATAAAACTTTTTATAAGTTCTTTAGAGTAAATAGACTGTATTCGTTTCGAAAGTCAAAAACTGATACTTGTGATTTTTACCGGGAGTGTGAAGCTATAATGAGTGTCAGTTCAAATGATCCTAGTAAAAACGTTTGTGAAGAACACAAACTAAACGCTGCGGAGTACAATAAACCCAAGGACAAATATTTAAGCTGGGCCAAACTTGATAACACAGATACCTTAATGCTAGAGTTTGATTACGCACGGAACATGCCACAGCCTAAACTGAGCTTTACTGCGCAATTCTGTAAAAGATTACTGTGGCTCTATGTATTTAATGTTCACTGTCACAATGACCAAGCAAGTACATTTTATTCGTATCTCGAAGGCTCCGCGAAGAAAGTTCAAATTCTATTTGTTCCTTTTTATATGACTTCATAAGTAGAAAACTCTAGGCGCTAAACAATATTAAGACTATTATACTTCTATTGGATTCGTATGGAGGACAAAATAAAATACTAGCGTGGTACGATTTTGTACTTAGCTTTCAAAATCAAACAGCGTAACCATAGAATTCGTATCTCCAATGAGACCGTAACTTCGTCTTATATGGAAAAATGCTAAGGAATATTGAAAACACTGAGAACGTGCGCCAATATATTTCAGTGCTTCAGAGCTTCAGAAAGAACCCTGCACCCTTTGAGGTGGTGAAGGGAGTGGACCTTATGAAAGACTGGGCATACCTTTATCACCATACTACGTAACAGAACCCAAAGGAAAGACACTACCTGGAAGATAGAAATGTGTCATTTTGTATGACAACGGAAACGCATTTTTCGACTCGTTTACTTACACAGGAACATTCAGTCCTTCCGAAATAAAGAAACGAGGATATACATTGCCAGTGCGGAAGACGGACATGGTGATGACGAAGACGTCTCGTCCTGGGATTACGGATGCGAAGAAGAAAGATATCTTCGCTTCTACTAAAGTTCCTTCGAGACAACAATGCAGAAATGCTGAAGAATATTGTCGACGGTTATGCATCTGCGACAGGCAATGACTTCCCAGGATGCGAAACAGACACATGGTCATTAGTAACCACTCGTAGGTCGTTGTTGAGTGTGGTGTTGCGTTCTATGTATGTCTGTAATTGAATAAATGCATTTCTCTCACTTTGTAAATGATTATTTCAATACCAAGTTTATGATGTGTTATGTTCGTTGGTATACGTAGTGCCTTCAGGAATACCTTTCAAGTGTACTGATGCTTTGAAAACTAATTATGATTGTCGAATAAATATATAGTTTTTGCTTCACGGTCTGAGTATGCTACTTTTAAATTTAACGACTGTTTAACAGTCAAATGTGAAAAATGTCGTTTTCTTGTTCATGTTATACATTCATATATGGAAAAACAACTTAAGTGTGGTACCTTATAATCAGTTTAAATGCGTATCTATGTCGTACATAGTAAACTATCGCGTCATTAATGAAGAAACAATATTACGTCGTTTCTATTTTAGTGAAATTTCGTCCATGTATGTGAGACTGAAATGAATGAAAACACGACGTCAAATACGCATCTCGAGTTCCATATATTCCAACTTCGTCATTGGCATTTTATTACATTCTTTATTTCTTAGCGACAATAATATGTATAATTCACTCGATGCCTCCCAGTCTTGTTTATCGGAGCAGTCTGGTTTTGTTGGAGACTCCTCTTCATCGTAATTTTAAGCTTGAGTAATCTGCCAGATCCATCCTTCGCTTGAGGGCAGTAAATGCAATTATATTTAAAATTAAGGTCGAGGGGAGAGAAAGCAAAGTGAAGGGATTGCTGATCTCAGCTGCAGCGGGACTTTACGCAGAATCAGCGGCGACGAGTGAAAATATGTGCCGGATCAGGATTCGAACAACTGTGCTCTTGCATACAACGCAGGTGCGTTAACCACTGCACCACACGTGACACAATGACGCTCGTCCCTTCGTGGACTATCTTGCCACGACTGACTGCCGATCCCCATTCCCACTGTGCGCCACCTATCCACAGTCCTTGCCCATTTCCTTCATGCTCGCTACTCTCAGATTCTCGCTGGTGGTCGGACATATCTGTTCATTCACACTGAAGTAGGTTGATCCACTGCCCATCTAGGTGAATCAATTATATGAATGCGTGGTGTCTGTTCTTTCGGACATGTTTGAAACAACAGATGCTACACATTCATGTAAGTAAACGTAATGACTGTTTTAACAAAGATTCGCCGGTTTTCTTCATACCTGTTATTAATGGATCAGTTGTCAGTAGTAGCCTGTTTATTATGTCCAGACTGCGTTCTTCTTATGAAAATTTCCTGGCAAACATTTGTCTGTTGGTCTGCTTATTTTGGACGTCAGCTGCTTCTTCTGGTAAACTGCCTGTGGGTAAGAGGGCATGTTCGTTGATAGTTGGGTCATGTACCAAAATCTTGTGCAGAATGGGAGACATAGGATGCCATAGATATAAATCAACATATAGTGTTGCTGTTTAAACAGTTAACGCAGAAAATGTGTGTATCTTATGTCCACTGGAAATAGCTTTCAGAATATCCCCGAATCGATAGATGAGTTACAGAATTACATTGTCTTGTGACAGCCAGAGCGAGAGCACCAGCAGCAGCGAGTACTGTTTGTATAAAGCGTTTATTTTGCATTTTGTTTACGACCTTCCACTAAGGAAGGGATTCTATTTGTGTTTATCTGCTCTGCATAGTAACTAACAGTTCTTGATAAAACTTTACGTAGTTTTCGTGTTAGATTTCTTAGTGTTTTCTTGATCGTTTAGAACAGAAAGCGCCCTAAAACCGTCTTTGTTTGTTTCGCGGCCGTTAGCCACTGGTCACTTGAATCAGCAGTTGTCTTGTGACAGCCAGAGCGAGAGCACCAGCAGCAGCGAGTACTGTTTGTATAAAGCGTTTTTGTACTTATTTGCTGCGCTTAGCTTTTAAATAGTTTTTCTGGGAAAACCTAGCGTAGTTTTCGCGTCTCGTATTTCAGTGAGTGTTTCTTGATTATCAGAGTAGCTCATCAGAAGATTATCTTGGGAATTTGTCACCGTATAGGGTAGGGTAAACATAGTCATGTGTAGGGACTGTGGTTGTTGTGAGCGGAGAATTGGCCACTCTTCGGGGGCAGATGGAGGCTTTGTCTGTTAGGCTCATCGAGCTCGAGGCGCAGGCGTCGGCTCGTAGTGGCGTTGGGGCAACTGTGGTGAGACCTATGCCTACTTCGGTGGCCTTGGAATCACATGGAACCCCTGATGTCGCTGCGTCTTCCGGCAGTGAGCATCTTACCGGTCAGCCATCACTCCAGGGTGAATGGCGGACAGTGGTGGGCTCGCGCGTGCCTGGCCGAAAGGCGAAGGTGGGATCTGGCCGCGTGGCAGCTGCCTTACCCCTTTCCAACAGGTACGGGGTGCTTCCTAGTGGTGATGACATCGTTTCCGAGCCACCACAGGATGCCTCGCCTGTTGGGCCAGTGGCCGATTCTCCGGCAAGGTCCCGACAGTCACAGAGGGCGGGCCTATTAGTTATAGGGAGCTCCAACGTTAGGCGGGTTATGGAGCCCCTCAGGAAAATAGCGGGTAGGTCGGGGAAGAATGCCAGTGTGCACTCGGTGTGCCTGCCGGGGGGTCTCGTCCGTAATGTGGAGGAGGCCCTTCCGGCAGCTATTGAACGCACTGGGTGTGACCGGCTGCAGATAGTAGCACATGTCGGAACGAATGACGCCTGCCGCTTGGGTTCTGAGGCCATCCTTGGTTCCTTCCGGCGGCTGGCTGATTTGGTGAAGACAACCAGCATCGCACGCGGAGTGCAAGCTGAGCTTAATATCTGCAGCATAGTGCCCAGAGTCGATCGCGGTCCTCTGGTTTGGAGCCGTGTGGAGGGTCTAAACCAGAGGCTCAGACGACTCTGCGACTATAATGGTTGCAACTTCATCGACCTCCGTTATTGGGTGGAGAACTGTAGGGCCCCCCTAGACAGGTCAGGCGTGCACTACACACCGGAAGCAGCTACTAGGGTAGCAGAGTACGTGTGGCGTGCACACGGGGGTTTTTTAGGTTAGAGGGACCCCCCCTTGGGCGAAACGATAAAATACCTGACGGCTTACCAGAGAGGACATTATCATCGTTGATAAAGAACGTCCATCCTCAGAGACCAAAAACAGGAAAAGTTAACGTAATATTGGTAAACTGCAGGAGTATCCAGGGCAAGGTTCCTGAATTAGTATCTCTTATTGAAGGAAATAGTGCGCATATAGTATTAGGAACGGAAAGTTGGTTAAAACCGGAAGTGAACAGTAACGAAATCCTAGACACAGAATGGAATATATACCGCAAGGATAGGATAAACGCCAATGGTGGAGGAGTATTTATAGCAGTAAAGAATTCAATAATATCCAGTGAAGTTATTAGCGAATGCGAATGTGAAATAATCTGGGTTAAGCTAAGTATCAAAGGTGGGTCAGATATGATAGTCGGATGCTTCTATAGACCACCTGCATCAGCAACCGTAGTAGTTGAGCGCCTCAGAGAGAACCTGCAGAACGTCGTGAAGAAGTTTCGTGATCATACTATTGTAATAGGGGGAGACTTCAATCTACCAGGTATAGAATGGGATAGTCACACAATCAGAACTGGAGCCAGGGACAGAGACTCTTGTGACATTATCCTGACTGCCTTGTCCGAGAATTACTTCGAGCAGATAGTTAGAGAACCAACTCGTGAAGCTAACGTTTTAGACCTCATAGCAACAAATAGACCGGAACTTTTCGACTCCGTGAATGTAGAAGAGGGTATCAGTGATCATAAGTCAGTGGTTGCATCAATGACTACAAGTGTAATAAGAAATGCCAAGAAAGGAAGGAAAATATATTTGCTTAACAAGAGTGATAGGGCACAAATCGCAGAATATCTGAGTGACCACCATCAAACGTTCATTTCTGAGGAAGAGGATGTGGAACAAAAATGGAAAAAATTCAGAAACATCGTCCAGTACGCCTTAGATAAGTTCGTACCGACTAAGGTCCAAAGCGAGGGGAAAGATCCACCGTGGTATAACAATCATGTACGAAAGGTACTACGGAAACAAAGAAAGCTTCATCATAGGTTTAAGAGTAGTCGAATCATAGCTGATAAGGAAAAGCTGAACGAAGCGAAAAAGAGCGTAAAGAGAGCAATGAGAGAAGCATTCAACGAATTCGAACATAAAACATTGGCAAACAATCTAAACAAGAACCCTAAAAAGTTTTGGTCATGTATAAAATCGGTAAGCGGATCTAAATCCCCTATTCAGTCACTCGTTGACCACGATGGCACCGAAACAGAGGACGACCGAAGAAAGGCAGAAATACTGAATTCAGTGTTCCGAAACTGTTTCACTGCGGAAAATCGTAACACGGTCCCTGACTTCAGCCGTCGCACGGACGCCAAAATGGAAAATATTGAAATAAACGATATCGGAATTGAAAAACAACTGCTATCACTTAGTAGCGGAAAAGCATCCGGACCAGACGAGATACCCTTAAGATTCTACAGTGATTATGCTAAAGAACTTGCCCCCTTTCTATCAGCAATTTATCGTAGATCGCTGGAAGAACGTAAAGTACCTAGCGACTGGAAGAAAGCGCAGGTCGTTCCCATTTTCAAGAAGGGTCATAAATCAGATGCGAATAATTATAGGCCTATTTCGCTTACGTCAATCTGTTGTAGAATAATGGAACATGTTTTGTGTTCTCGTATTATGACGTTCTTAGATAATACAAATCTCCTTCATCATAACCAACATGGATTCCGCAAACAGAGATCATGTGAAACTCAGCTCGCCCTATTTGCCCAAGAAATTCACAGTGCCGTAGACACTGGCGAGCAGATTGATGCCGTATTCCTGGACTTCAGGAAGGCATTTGATACGGTTCCACACTTACGTTTAGTGAAAAAAATACGAGCTTACGGAATATCGGACCAGGTTTGTGATTGGATTCAGGATTTCCTAGAAGAAAGAACACAACATGTCATTCTTAACGGTTCAAAATCTGCAGATGTAGAGGTAATTTCGGGAGTACCGCAAGGAAGCGTGATAGGACCTTTATTGTTTACAATATACATAAATGACTTAGTTGACAACATCGGTAGCTCCGTGAGGCTATTTGCAGATGACACGGTTGTCTACAAGAAAGTAGCAACATCAGAAGACTCGTACGTACTCCAGGAAGACCTGCAGAGGATTAATGCATGGTGCGACAGCTGGCAGCTTTCCCTAAACGTAGATAAATGTAATATAATGCGCATACATAGGGGCAGAAATCCATTCCAGTACGATTATGCCATAGGTGGTAAATCATTGGAAGCGGTAACGACCGTAAAATACTTAGGAGTTACTATCCGGAGCGATCTGCAGTGGAATGATCACATTAAACAAATAGTGGGAAAAGCAGGCGCCAGGTTGAGATTCATAGGAAGAATTCTAAGAAAATGTGACTCATCGACGAAAGAAGTAGCTTACAAAACGCTTGTTCGTCCGATTCTTGAGTATTGCTCATCAGTATGAGACCCTTACCAGGTTGGATTAATAGAAGAGATAGACATGATCCAGCGAAAAGCAGCGCGATTCGTCATGGGGACATTTAGTCAGCGCGAGAGCGTTACGGAGATGCTGAACAAGCTCCAGTGGCGGACACTTCAAGAAAGGCGTTACGCAATACGGAGAGGTTTATTATCGAAATTACGAGAGAGCACATTCCGGGAAGAGATGGGCAACATATTACTACCGCCCACATATATCTCGCGTAATGATCACAACGAAAAGATCCGAGAAATTAGAGCAAATACGGAGACTTACAAGCAGTCGTTCTTCCCACGCACAATTCGTGAATGGAACAGGGAAGGGGGGATCAGATAGTGGTACAATAAGTACCCTCCGCCACACACCGTAAGGTGGCACGCGGAGTATAGATGTAGATGTAGATGTAGATGTATTATTTCTGCTCACGTTTCGAGGTCTCCAAAAAATCTTCTACTGGTATTTCCATCACTAGTATTTCCATACTCTTGCTCGGGAACATTTATAGTTAATCCCAATAGATTTCTAAACATTTCTTGTGTGACATTTTTTCCTATCTTGAGCAAGTTTCTTTTTCTCTTTTGAGCTGATTTGCCACTTCTTGATGTTTATGTTATAGGGAAATTACAACAACAATCCGAAAATTCGGGCATGGAGTATAGAAAGAAGCAAATGAAGAGCTTCTGTATTTACCACTTTGGCTGCTGAAGTCTTTTGAAGTAGCCTTGTAAATGTGGCATCTCATTCTCGATGATGACTCTCTTGCTGCATTACAGACGTTTGCATATATCATAGTAATCAGCAATGCGTGGTTTCAAACTTTTGTGTAAACTGAATTTGTTGTGATCCACCACAACCAAATGGCTCAAATGGCTCTGAGCACTATGGGACTTAACATCTGAGATCATCAGTCCCCTAGAACTTAGAACTACTTAAACCTAACTAACCTAAGGACATCACACACATCCATGCCTGAGGCAGGATTCGAAACTGCGACCATAACGATTGCGCGGTTCCATACTGAAGCTCCTAGAATCGCTCGGCCACACCGGCCGGCTCCACGACAACCCCATTTAGAGATAAGAGGTAAGTAATCATTTGGAAGATCATTTAAATCCACTTCCAAATATAATATTAATCCCTCACATTTGTGATTAATCAAGGCTTGTAGTTGAATCTCATGTGGCAGTCACAGGGTGCCTCTTGAAGGAAGCTGTAACAGGGACAGACCTTCTTTTCAGTTGTTCGGATTATCTCGTATTGCATCTGGCCAGTGAGGCTTCCACGAAGTTTGACAAGGCTTTGATATGTGAAAGCATTTTTTCTTCTTGTAAGCTTCTATTGAAACGTCCCCAAAGAAAAATTAGTGAATTACTGTGCTGGTAAACCCCTCACATTATTTGATTTTCAAACAGCTGAGCGAAACTGAACGTACTCAGACATTTCTCACTTTACTTATTCTGATCATCACTAAACTGACACACAATATTTTTAGTGCAACGAAATCTGACTTTTAATAATCCCTACAAAAGAGTGACCCTGACTAACAATAACCTATACCTTTCATGAATCACTTATCTCACAAAAATCTTCGTTACTCGAACTACTGCAATACAGCGAGGCCAATACTGTCAGCTAAATAAAAGATTCTAACTACTGAAGTCACTAACTACTGATAGACATAGTTATCAAATGAAAGATTTTGATAAAGAAC
Organism: Schistocerca cancellata; assembly: GCF_023864275.1. Classification (NCBI taxonomy): domain Eukaryota; kingdom Metazoa; phylum Arthropoda; class Insecta; order Orthoptera; family Acrididae; genus Schistocerca; species Schistocerca cancellata. The sequence continues at coordinate 267,879,960 of NC_064629.1, forward strand.
AAACAATGTGTTTACATTAATAGTGTTGAAAAGTCATAATATATAATTATATCAGTTCATGGCACCCAGTCTTACAAATTTACTGTCTCTGATGGACAGAAAATAACAGTACAGATTTGTAGTAACACAGGCTTTACAAAAGAATAGAAATAAACATATACATCAGAGTTACAGGAATTATGACATAAATAAATATATAAAATAAGGAGAATAGTTTTCGAAACATTAATTTCACGTATGAGCATTGAAACAGAACAGAATAATGTCTATAAACATCTTTACAAAAAAAAATAACATATTATTAATGCAAATTATATTTGAGGATAAAAGTATTCCTCATCATAGTGAATGTAGCTTAGTACTAGAAAAATTCTACAACATAAATCTTATTAGCTAAATACATAAAGACAGGAAAAACACAAATACACAAGGGTACACAAACACATAGCGGAATAACACAAAAGGAAAGGACAGGGTTCGTTTCCAGTGTAACATTTGGTATTGCAGTCCAACCCAAAACTTCATTACATTGATCTTCCCTCTTATTTCAACATTTGCTCCTGCAAAAAAAAAAAAAAAAAAAAAAAAAAAAAAAAAAAAAAAAAAAAAAAAAAAAAAAAAAAAAAAACCTATCTAACCCTGATAAATAAATATTTCTCATTGTACAATACTCATTTTTGCCCAAATCTTTTTCATATAACTTCTCAATGCCTTCTTTCCCTATTCATCATAGTTTCTTACATAGTCTACCCCCTCTTAAGCTAACTTAAATCTACTGAGCTCAGATATGTATACTAAGGGACGAAGCAATGCAGCAACATACAACAAATTAACACAAACAGGAATGCTAAACAAATGCAAACTGGCAAAGTAAGCAGCAGTATATCTAAATTAGCAGAGCAAATGCAACATTACAACTGATATGAGCCAATGTGCAGCAACAAGAAAAATAAATCAGTAGTAAAAGTGGCTTAACAGAGTAATACAAATTAAAATTCAGTAGCACTATGCCTGGCAAACAGCAGCAGCAAAAACAATAACTTATATCTAAACATGACAAACTCAAGCAGGAAAAATATTACAGTAAAGATGGCCATGTCTAATACCTATGTCACATCTTAACACTAGAGTGATGCATCACCTTGACTTACTCTACGAAACAAGTTACCCAGTCATTGACAAAAATTATGTATGCAATTCCTGTGAAGGGAAATGTCTTTTTGTGCTCCCTCGTTTTTTCGGAAGTAGATCATTAAATTATTATTTACTGGGTCTGTTGGCATAAAATATCTATATTAGTACATCTATTAAATTTTAATCTAACCAATGCTGCAATGCAGATAGAAACTAGATATTAAACAAAACAGGCGAATGTATATATAAAGCAATGCGTGAAACGTCTTTCACTAGGCAAATGGCGTCTCCAAATGCAGTAAGAAAATCTCTCAACTAGAAAGACAACAGATGTAAAAATGTTTCTCATCATTTCATTAGGAATTTTAGTAAATATCATAAATTAAGAGCTCCACAGTGTAATCATATGTTTTCAAGTTTGTGCGTGTCGTATTTGCGATGCTTCCTACAAAGAAATGACAATTGTGAGGATAATGGCCTCTCTTTTTCTCCACCTAATGGCTTTCTTTTTTTCAGGCGACTGGCACAACTGGGCGTCCTCAATACATTACGTCAAGGTTACTTAGCTCTCTTACCGAAATATTTACGACAGCAGTTTGCGCTACAGTGACATTCTCATAAAAAAGTTTCACAGGTCGAGAATTTGCGTTACAAATGTGTAGAAACAAAATTCTATAAATATAACAGTGTTAAAAAAATTTTCAGTGGCATTGTGATACATTCACGCATGTACACACATTTCATAATTCTTAAAGTACAATTCTTGGTTTCCAACATCCTTTTCCACAAATCAGAGTCCCTAACCACTACTCATTATTCATATACATATAAACACGTATTCACAACCCACATATATGGTAGCATCATCTTATTGATCATAAACATACCTCAACAGCATAATACACATCGTCATCGTAATAATAACATCATAACAGATCAATCACATCTCAAAATCGTCACAGCTTCTTTCAATAATTTCAAGACCTTGAATAAAGTCATCTACCTCAAACGTACTTCAAAAATCATGCTCCCTTACCAAATACGACATTCAAAGCTCTCATAGTATCACAATGGTTCCGAAAAAATATGAACAGTTCACAAAGTGCAGACAAAATACCATTTCATAAGTGTGAAATTATCCAACTGTGTAATTGCGTAAACATGTGTCACTGACATAGTAAAAAAAATGTTTGTTTCTCTGTTAAATAATCAGATAGCTGTGTAATTCTGTGTTAGAGAAATATGGTACCGATGTGTAAAGTTATATAAGCAAATACCATATTAGCTAGGGCTCCTTGTGCTTGCCAAACACATGGTACACGAAGTAAGTGTGTACCCCCCTGAGCATTAATGTAATTATACCCTCAGGTGTTACAGATTACAGCAATGGAATGAAATGTATCACGGAAAACCTTTGTATCATTGTAATTCAAAAATCTTTAAACAAAAAAAAAAAACGGTTCAAACGGCTCTCAGCACTATGGGACTTAACATCTGAGGTCATCAGTCCCCTAGAACTTAGAACTACTTAAACCTAACTAACCTAAGGACATCACACACATCCATGCCCAAGGCAGGATTCGAACCTGCGACCATTGCAGTCGCGCGGTTCCAGACTGAAGCGCCTAGAACCGCTCGGCCACAGCGGCCGGCTAATCTTTAAACATAAATGTTTTAAGTACAAAATCAATCACTCAAATACGTGTACTGCCGCGCTAAATTGTGCGTCTTGTTGTAACATAATCTCTGTCATTACTTAAGGGTAAAAAATATGCCAAGTATCGTAATTATCATCGTCCGTAAGCAAAGTTCTGTGGAAATCAATGTACTTACCTCGTAATGAACAAATGCGAAATGTTATGCATATAGATATCGTAGTTATTATGTACAGTACCGTGATCAAGAAAGGACTATACAGTAACGTATTGTCGTGCTGCAGAAAAGGCTGTCTCATTGCAGCTATACCACAAAAGTTATTACTAAAACATGTTTTCCTTTCCAGAAGAATTCAGAAAAACTGTGCAGATATAAAACAGATACACCGCAAAAGCAACAATGTAAATTGTGTCACACATTAGTAGCGTCATGATATAGTCGTGTAGCTGTCAAATAAACTAACCACTGTGTCTTGTGGTATCTCTCAGAAAGCATTTTAAATCCATAATGTATTTTTAAGTAAACCAAAATGTTGCAGTAAAATCTCATTAGAAGTATATGTTCTAAGTATGTAAGCCTTGTAGTCGTTACGTAATCGTGCAACGAACAAGCAATAATGTAGAAATGACAATACTGTGTCGTCTGTTCACTATAACAATGCATTCGTAATTACTGTCTAAATAAGTTCCCTAGGTTCTTGACTGGATAGTTAACTTTAAAACATAGTTGCATGTTAACAGTTTCTAAGTGTGACAAAGAGTACTAGTAACGTGAAGTGAAAAATTTTATAGCAAAGGCTAAGCTAAAAAGCAGATTATATCTCAAAGAACGGTTTTACATGTGAAATATGGTGCAATCCTTTACTCTTCATAGTACTCAGAGTTTCAACTTGAACTCAATTATCATGCAGTACACGTCGGTAAAGAATACTGGAATTTTTCTCAAGGTTAGTGTCTATGTTATTTTTCTCTGAGCCAGCTGGCGCACGTGGCTGCCTGCGGTGCGAGTCATTGTTAGTCTGTTTGTTGGCACGCGTCGTTATTGGGATTTGGAGATCTAACTTCTAGAAATTCACCTTGTCGAGAGGGCCTTGCTCTGTTTGAATCCCGCCAGTTCTGATGAAATTCAGGTCTGTCGTTTTGTCAGTAGTTTACATAGTTTCTTTTTTGTCGGTCATATGGTGGAGAATTTCTCCCGGAATCGTAACTGTGCAATGGACCGTTGCGTCTGAAGGTATTCTGTCTCCGTTGATAATAATTATTTTGGTTTCCATGTTGTCTGTTTCTCTGACTGTCTCTGTGATGGTCATTACTGCAGAGAGGTGATCTTTCCCTGTAATTATTACTACTCTGCCAACGGTTGTCATTTGGGTGGTGTCTGTTTTGGTCACGATTTACGTTGTAAGAATAGCCTTGTCGTGTCCATTTATTATTTCTGTCATCGTGCAATTGTGACGGATGTGACATGTAATTGTTGTGTTCCTGTTTTCGCGTCCCGCGATTGTCAGTGTCAATTTACAATTCTTGTAAGAGTCCCTGAAAAGCTTCAATGTCGTCTTTGCAACGTCCTGCCAAAATAATGTGTTGTAAATGTTCAGGCAATTTGATTAAGTAAATGCAGATGAGTTCTGAGGGGCTGTATGGGTTTTACAGGTACTGATTCTTGTGCAACATGTCTTCAAAATATTTCACAAGACTTGAAAATTCAGATTGTTCGAAATGTTTCATCATTATGATGCTATGTTTTACTCGGTCTTGTGTAGCTTGAGACCAATATGCTGAGAGGAAGGCATGATAAAATTCTCCTTCACTGTGACAATCGTGAATGACCGATCGCATTCTTAGAGCTGGTTCATTCTCTAAATAGCCACACATTCTAATCTGTGCTCTAATGACCAGTTGGGAGGAAAACAATGAGAGAATTGATGAAGCCATGCTTGTGGTTGAATCTCGTTGCCAGAATTCTTAAATGTTTTGAATTTACGTGTAATAATGAACAGCTTATCGTCAAAATCATCATGTCGGCGAGTCGTATTTCGGTCACTATTACGTCGTTTCGGCGGATCCATCTCAAAATTCGGTGTATCTTGCCAATTTCTTTCATAATTTCCGAAGTGCCTTGTGTTATCATTTTGTGGCTGTTCCGTATTTCTATGTTCCTCTTCCCGTATTGGAGTGCGAGTGTCCTGTGAAATATGTAATTCTTGTATTACCTGTGTCAACTGATCTTGTAATTCCCGGATTTCTCTTTTGTACTGTGTATTGATTTGATTTTGTTTGAATTTCCTAACTTGTTCATACTCTTCTGTGTCAGTGAAGGCTACGGGTCTTCTGTCATTCAGATCATCATCTGCCTTTGTAGATAAGTTAGTGAACTGATCCGAAAGTTCGGCTACGTTCTCCGATAATGAACTAATTTCTTCAGTGTGTTTTTCTGAACCAAGTTTATGAGTGTCCATTTGTGTTGAAATCGTATCTACTGTGTCCTTCAAGTTTTCCTGAGTTTTTGCAAGTTGCGTAATCGAATCGGTAGATGCAACTGAGTCAATTTTAGCTTGCAAGGTGTCGTGATTTTCATGAACAATAGTTTGCAGTTCTTTTACGGCTACTTCGTGATTCTGTAATGCATTTTCATGACGCGAAAAAATAGGTTGAAAATTCTCACAAATTTGTGTTTTTGCGTCATTACAGACTTTTCGACATTTGTATTTGATTTTAAGTAACTCTGCAGTTAAATCTTCACTAGTTTGTTCAAGCGTTTGCTCCATTGAGTCTAACTTTTGACGCTGTTGCTGTGTTTGTCTCTGGTGTTGTTCCATTGTATCTAACTTTTGAAGATTTTGTTCCATTGTGTCTAACTTTTGCTGTGTTTGTCTTTATTTTGTTTCATTTGTTGCATTAATTGCAATATAATGTATTAGTGTCTGGAATCTGTTTCTCTATGGTTTTTGGCAGTGCATTTTCACCGGCAACATTCACATTTTCACAAGCAGAAAATGTATCTTGACTCATTTGAGAAAACGGTGAGGACCAAAAACCTGAATCTGCAGTATTTGCAAGATTGTGTCCTGTCCTTCCGGATTCCTGTGGCGAGCTCGTGCCGACCGATCGATCGATAATGCTTCCCCATTGACTAATTGTTTCACTGTCTACACCATTGTTTGCCGCCCACTCCATTTCCCTATGCACAATTACCAAATTACTGTGTTGAACATTAGTTAATTCATTACACGGTGGCGCTAACACACTGCTTTCGTCTTCACTGTCATTTCTCAGTTTACTTTGGAGCCTAGTATTACGTTTTTCACACGCCATAATTGTCACAATATTTCACACGATAACACAGAAAAGCACAATTTGAAGAGCAAAATAAGAAAACACATTAACATAGCACTGAAAATATCTAGTTAATCGCAAGCGCAGCTGCGAAATACTTGGTACAAATCTACATGCATGCCACAACTGTTTTACTGTACGACAATGAAAAACGACAACTACAAAGTAAATTGTCTCTATGATTAAGCGCTAGCAATAAACAATAGCCACACTAATTACACAAACTACACGAAAAAATCAGATTCCAGTGAGGTGTTCTCGACTAAGGGTCGACATATGAAACGTCCCCTTAGAAAAATTATAAATGACTGTGCTTAAACCGACACACAATATTTTTAGTGCAATGCAATTGACTTTTAATAATCCCTACAAAAGAATGGCCCTGACTAACAATAACCTATACCTTTCATGAATCACTTACCTCACAAAAATCTTCGTTACTCGAACTACTGCAATACAGCGAGGCCAATACTGTCAGCTAAATAAAAGATTCTAACTACTGAAGGCACTAACTACTGATAGACATAGTTATCAAATGAAAGATTTTGGTAAAGAACAAACAATGTGTATACATTAATAGTGTTGAAAAGTAATAATATATAATTATATCAGTTCATGACATCCAGTCTTACAAATTTACTGTCTCTGATGGACACACGTCCAGTTCATCTGCTCTCAAAACTCTGCCATCTCTCTCCCTACATCCACCACTGCTGGCGGCTCACCTCCAACTGCGCAACGCTACGCGCTGTTCAAATCCAACAGCCCAACACTACAATAGCGAATATTACAACAATGCTAACCAGCCTCAGACTGCACACAGCACAGCCAGTGATTATCATACAGAGCGCTACGTGGCGTTACCAATATAAAAACCTAAACAGCCTACTTACACTATGACTCCGATATAGGGCTTGTCTGTATTTAGCTCCTCGTGTAGCAGATGAAGTACTGCCTTCAATTACTTTGAAAACCTCACCACTTCCAGATTTTCAGAGCTTCATTTGACTTGCATACGTTAATTCTGCGCTTCTAAATCTGTTTCGCAGACCCTGTGTCTTACGCCTTTTACTGCTTTCTCTCAAGTCTATGAACGATTTTGATGGCCTAGCAACTCAAGTTTTGCAACATGGGATTTTAATGGTACCTTGCAGCTAATTATACTTATTTTTTGAGAAAGTGCTATCACCTTTCTGTAAACCACACCATCATTTCTTTAATTGCGACTTTGCTGAAGACAGTTTACGTTTAAAATCATTCTTTTCTTAATCAGGGAAGGCAGCGACTGATGTTCCATCAAGTCCAAACTTTTTAGAAACTCTTTTTCAGAACATCTCTTCATAAGGTCATAGAGGCGCTTTCTTATCATAATTTTGACTTTTGAAGGACCTAGGATAAAAAAAAATGCTTTCAGAATTCATTTCGTAAATGACATTTTTTATAAGTGGTAACCTATTAACATAAAAGAATAGTAGAAAATCAAATTGCACTACACAGCGGCTACTTTTTTAAATTTCCGGTAGAGGAATAATTTTTCTGTCACACTGTAATAACACATTTGTAAGGAAATACCCTAAACTGTAACAAACATAATGATTACCGACAAAAGTAATAAATAATATGTATGAAAATAATTATGAATAACGGTACATACCCGGATCTTTGGAATTCATGCTGCCTTTCACCATAATTCAAGTAAAAACACACTTTTACACATTCAAAAACTACAGACTAGCTCCACAACGTATCAGTGGACAATAAGCAAATGACACATTGCCTCAGCAGTGCCCCATCTGTCAGACTATTGCAGGAAGTTATGGACGAATCAACTGGGTATACATCCTGCGAGGAAATCTACGGAAGGCCCATAAACTTCCAGTTTGAACTCGATAAACTCCCAGCTAGAGTAAATATGAGTGAAGTAAAAGGATTGATCTACAGTCTTAAGTCAATCCGCAAACACGTTAAGCAGAAAAATGCAAATCTACTCAAACAAAGTTCCAATGAAGTGACAATGGTGCTACACTTCCGCAGAGTAAACCCGGTGATCCTGTGCTGTTCTGAAATCTAGTGGTAAGAAAAGGAAGAACTAAACAGTTCACTCTCAGTATGAGGACCCTTACCCTGTTTTACGGGTGACATCCCCCGTAAACGAGGAGATTTAGTTGTCTGATCCTACTGTGATAGTTCAATTTGTCGGGCTTAAGCCGTACCAAGACCCAGCTGTGCCACCGCCAGCGGTACCACCTAGAACTGCTCCAAGGAAAGGTGTTACTGCAATAAAAGTAAATAAAATGAAGGAAAAACCACTGCCTGTGTCTCCTCATTACGCATTAAGAACCGGCCACGGTGGCCGAGCAGTCCTAGGCGCTTCAGTCCGGAACCGCGTGACTGCTACGGTCGCAGGTTCGAATCCTGCCTCGGGCATGGATGTGTGTGATGTCCTTAGGTTAGTTAGGTTTAAGTAGTTCTAAGTTCTAGGGGACTGATGACCTCAGATGTTAAGTCCCATAGTGCTCAGAGCCATTTGAACCATTTCGAACGCATTAAGAAATAGGCACCCCTATGCCAGAAGGTCTAGGGACTAGGTTTGTTCTGTAAACAGAGAAGAAAATACATTGTCAGATTAATTAGAGTATAAAAATGTGAGAAATAATTTATGTACAGTTATGAGGAAGGGAATAATTTATGTACAGGTATGAGGAAGTCTGGAGCACCAGTCTGCATTGTCATTTGAATTGTGTGTACAAACATGTGTGAGACAGACAGTTTTAACTGCAATAGAGAAACATTCTGCCACTTTATCACATGTAAGTGCGCTATCCTGTAGAGTAAGTTGTAGCTTTAAGGATTAGTAACTAGAGCAGTGGAAAATGGACTGTGCAGATTTAAAGGAGAAAAAGAGTAAAGTGATGAACTATTGAACAGTAAAATTTGTTACAGCTGTGGCAATTTGTACCAAGTAGTCGAGAAAAATCTGTGAAGGTACTATTAGGCCCTTGGGAACATTAACTGTCCAGTCAAACGGACAGCAACTGTTAAACTATGAATGACCACGACTGTATGCAGCAAGGCTCCGTACTGAGGAAGATAGGTTTTTACAAGTTTTACTGCGTTTTCGCCGTTTAGTTTAAATAACTTTGAATTGAAAACAATACAATTTTGTTACAGACAAATATTAGATAGAGATGATGAATATAATCAAAACAGATTAGTTGCTCAAGTGTTACGGAGTGCCTTCCACATGCTTACCAGTAATTTATTTCACAATAACACTTAGGTCCTATATGAGCGTTACCTAAGTGACTGTGTACGCGCAGAGGATATTAATTATTTTCTGGCAGGAAGTGTTCCGATTTTAAATTTCATGTAGTTCTAAGTGAAACCCACCGAATTTATTATGATGAACTGGTTGAATAAGACTCATCCAGGAAGATAGGATGCTGAGCTTCCACACTGGTTCCACTGAGATATAACACGTGTGACACTATACCACTGCACAGTTAAGTATTCATTCCCAGTTAATGGACTACCCAGGCAAGCAACGACCTATTGGACACAGTAGAACGTCGACAAAATGGGATTACATTGCTGAATTGGTATATTTCATAAATCGGATATGCAGACAGCAACATCTAAATGGCAGCGTTAGTTAGGAGGACTTACAATTAAATTGAAGTACAGTCGCTGAAACAACTACTGCTAGGTAAGGTAATTACACTTGTTCAAATTATTTAGAAAACCGATTCTGAAGAGGGTGACATAATTGTCAACCACTTTACACCCTTTTAACGAGTTGTTTTGCAAGGAATCAATTTTGATCAATTTTTCCACACTCAGTAATCCATGTCTTTGCTATAATAGGAACCTGTTTTGAATTAGGGACTCAACCAAGATAAGTTTACTTCTGCCAGTCCTAGAGATGTAGTAAAGTACGATAAGGAATTTTACGAGAGTATGTGTCCGCGCTGTTCACCCATGGATTACCTAGAGAACGTCATAATGATATCCCACTAGGACACAGTAACCTAGTTATATGTCGAGAATACCAATAAATTTCGTGAGGGACGCCACACAGGTATGTCACACCAAGCGAGAATTTCTATTGCGCGGGTTCTCCCTTTCCCCGTCCGTCTGCTTAGCTGAATGTTGGGTTAGGCGCCCTCTGTAATAATAATAATAATAAAAAAACCTGAGTTAATGGAACGGCGAAGAACTTGAACAAGCGTTATAGGACAACCGCCCCGAACAAATGGAACAAACAATCATGAAGAAAATTAGCCGGCCGCCGTGGCCGTGCGGTTCTAGGCGCTACAGTCCGGAACCGCGGGACTGCTGTGGTCCCAGGTTCGAATCCTGCCTCGGGCATGGATGTGTGTGATGTCCTTAGGTTAGTTAGGTTTAAGTAGTTCTGTTCCAGGGGACTGATGACCTAAGATGTTAAGTCCCATAGTGCTCAGAGCCATTTGAACCATTTGAACCATGAAGAAAATTATGTCAACAAGAAAAAAAAAGTAACTTGCTTGCCTCCTATGCAGCGGGCCCGGGTTCGATTCCCAGTCGGGTTGGAGATTTTCTCCGCTCATGGACTGGGTGTTGTGTTGTCATCATCATCATTTCATCCTCATCACCGGCACGAGAGTCGCCCAATGCTGCGTCGACTGAAATAAGACTCGCTCTTGGCGGCCGAAGTTCTCCGTATGGGGCCTACCGGCCTATATTGCCATAAGATCATTTCATTTTGTTTCCCCCTTCTCTATCGCAAGTCGGCCATCATGAAGCGTGTGCGCTTCACGCGGAATATAGCCAATCTCCACACAATGGACGGCGCGCGTATTTGTTTGGCCACGCCGTAAATTCGCACATGTGCGACTACGAGGAAAACAAACTGTGAAGCAACCTTTAAGTCACCCTATCACCCATGGCTAATCCTACCACCCGATAGGAAAAACACGATTTCGTGTTTTTACACGATTTCTATTCTATTACAGTTACATCGTAATGTTCTTCTTAGAAAAGAATAGAAAATAAATAGTAAAAGGTAAATATTTAATGGTGAACTAGTCACAAATTTAGAGTTATGTTCAACACATAGGCATCAAATTAATAGCTTGTTCCATAGTCGTATACCGAACAAACTATTCATGGCTCATTTCTGGAGACGTTCAGTGCTCTTTCTAGACGTTCTTGTAAGCCTCTTTGAAAAGATGTTATTGGTTTCCACAAGTAATATGATTTCACGATTTAATCCCAGGAACTAATATTATGGTCAATTTAGTTGTTGCCTCAATATAACTTTTCCACCCTAATTGCCACCCCAACGTTTGACTTGGTATTTATTACCTATCATCTTGACGTGGGTGATTAATAGAGATCCATATATTGGGAAGGACCCTGCTACTATGTGCATCTTCGTGATTCACCTGTTAAGAGAAAGATAAGCCAGTGTCCGAACCATGAATGAAACAGTTGACCTTAACAGCATTGTAAGTAAAATTACGGTTATGATAAAATCTTATTCGAGCTACAGTCCAACCAGTACTTATTCCAGACTAACATCTCTGATTTAGAAATCAAACCAAGATGAAACAGTGTGAGTGTTGATTAGTTCCATACTAAAACTTTGAACTTCCGGAACCAATTTTGTGTATTCAGTCTACGAAGCCACTGAGACTATCGATTTTCAACTTAGAAATTACTAAATATTGATTGTATCTTTCTGAATTTGCACAAACAGGAATTCCACGTATACCTTCTGCGTGTACTGAGAATCAATATAGGTGTTGATGCAGCCTAATAAAATGGAATATTGCCGTGAATATTCATCGTGACTACTATCTGAGGAGTTGAAGCGACGCACCGCGACAAGCTGCCTGGGCGGGTGCGCAACTCGACCCCGCAACGATGGCACATACCAGGTGCCGATAGGCAACAAACTGCTCCACCCATTACAATCGACTTTAAGAACTTTGATAATATAAGCCATTGTACACTATTTAATACTCAAGTGATGCAACATTCCTTTTTAATATGCTTACTGCTACACTCCTTACAGAACTGTATTTACTAGCAGAAACCACGACTAAAGAAGTTTTACGAGGTTTGAGCCCATAGCGAACCTGCCCCCTACGGACGGAATTACTCAGTCCCTACTGGACAATCTCGTCGGGTTAAATCGACCTTTTGAACAAAAGAACACTAGTACGACACACTGGAATATCGAATTTGGAGACATAGTCGACCTTTAGCGATGAAACACAGTACTAAAGCTGTTACAAATTTTTGATAATTAGCAATGTATCCTACTTTACGTTTGTACATTCTGCTCTATTACATCGTACAATATGACACTAGAAGACACTGCAAACCCTGAGGATGAATCATATGTTGCAGCACTACACGTAAACCCAATAGTGAAAAACTGATTCTCATGTTATTGGTAATACCATGACACACTCTGCACTTGAACACGAATTACGAATTACATATTCATGAAGCAAGTTATTTTAATTTATTCGCCTAAAGACAGATACAACTTACATATTTCGCACCAAGCCAGTCTAATGCTACTTTAAAAAGCCACACTGCGTATATCACCTTTATTGCTGAGATCCCATTGCTGGACACATCTACACACTTAAGTTCGTCACCGAAGGACTATCGATGGTGCCTACGAGAGTCGTCGATCCAGCACAGCCGTGTATTATAGTCGCAGGTAAGTTGAACGCAAGTGACTGAGGTGTCAAAACAAATGAGGGTTCACATTTGAAATAGTGGCACTCTAAGTACCATTGACGACGATAGAACGTTCCAGAAGTAAGCATAGGAGAGAGCCAGTAACAGTTTAAACAGATGAAAGGAAACGGTTTTTCTTTAATAACAAGACTCAAGGAGCAATGATAACACGAGATTAAAAGACGTCAATCAGTACCCTCACAGGAGGTAGAATTTTCAAAGTACCTTCACAAGTTTGAGAGACTGAGAAATAAAAGATATTGGAGATTGCATCAGAATTGATAATGGAAGAGTTGACTCTGGCCACGCTGCTCTAGCTACTAATAATGATTATTGTGTTTAGCACAAGGTTATTTATCTCCATCCCACAGTTTTTATGTATATTAGATTTTATTATTTTGTTATATAAAGAGTGACAGTTTTTCCTACCCTCTGAGCTTGGCCATAGACTTAAGTACATTTTGTGCCATGTGTACGCCGATAATTAAATAAGGGAATTGTCTTATTGCAGCAGTATGTAATTAGTATGAGCGAACATGTCTTGATGAAAGTACGTAAAGTCTGGCAATTCTTATTGGTTCATTTATTAATAACATTGTTAAGAGAAAGCTTCCCTCTAACGTCAGCGTCATTTCCACTGCTGTGACTGATTCAGTGATTTACTATTTTCCCTTGTGGAAGCGCATTTGAGATGGAATACGCGTACTCTAAAGCGAATTGCCATATTTCCTTTGATTTGGGTTACGGCAACAACTCTAATTGAGCGGAAGTTAGCGTAGGTTATTTCCATGAGAAATGGCATTAGTCACCTGCGACAAGGGAAGACTATGATGAGTGATCCTATTAATAACATCGCTGTTTAACTTCTTAGTACCCTACCAAGTATGCTTTGTACACAGCACAACACTTTACACTAACAACTTTGATCAGAGATAATAATTTGGCTTTTTTGCTATAATTCTACCTCTAAGAATACATAAAATTGAATTTATGGCTCCTCAGGGTTAGAACACATCTAATAATGGGTTCCCATACTACAGTGCACGCAAAATGCCGTGGCCACTAGATGCGCAGTCGGCAGGGGAAGCATGGGAGAGCGGCAGTGGTGGGGGTCGTTCAGTGCGTTGTAGGGGAAATGCCTAGCTCTGGAGGGGAATCGCCATTCTAAACTGAAACCTACAATCACATTTTTGGTAAATATTAAGCAGGGCTCCTCCACAGCCACACTTGCATGGTGACCATTCAGAAACAATTGTCATCTCTTCTTTGGTTAGTATTTAAAAAGAATTCTGCCGAAAATCCAGTGATTTATTTTCGCTTAGTTTGTTTTTTTGTAACTTTCAGAGAAGATTCATAAGTGGGCAATTTCGAGTAAAAACTACACGTTTCTCTTGTTGTCAAGTTAAAAATTACTTCTTTGGCCAAAACTCAGCGGATTTTATAGTCTCACCTCACTAACACATTGTGCAGACGCAGTTGCGAGAGAATTCGGAAACAGTGGTTTATTAAGTTTATCAGGTGAGGTTCAAAACAGATGGCGCCAAGCACTATGGAACTTAACATCTGAGGTCATCAGTCCCCTAGAACTTAGAACTACTTAAACCTAACTAACCTAAGGACATCACACACATCCATGCCCAAGGCAGGATTCGAATCTGCGACCGTAGCAGCAGCGCGGTTGCGGACTGAAGAGCCTTGACCCGCTGGGCCACAGCGGCTGGCATCAGGTGAGGAACTGAGGTAAGGTACAGTCAGCATTTTACGAAAAATAAAATATGCAGTGACCTAATTTACGTTATTCCAAAACTAATAGCATTTCTCGTAACACAAGCTATCAATAGCCCTTAAAAATTACATTCCTTCATCAAAAAATACTGTAGTTAGTTAAATAACACGGTAGATAATGAAGTTTTGCATAATAACTATACGGCAAAATGCATCGTCTTCTTGTACTATCATTTGCCAAAATTTCATTTGAATGTCTCAAACCTTTTATGAAATATGAGAAATGTTGTTGATATTTCACTCTGGCTTTATCGCTGGCGTGGAGCGATCGCAGAGTGCGCTAAGTCAGATCAGTTTTCTCGAGATCGGTGACAGAGACCTCTAACAATGTCTAAAGAAACCTTCAATATGTTAGCTAAATTTCATATGCAGCTTACACCTGCTTACAGACGAACACCAAATCATGTGATTGGTAACCATCAGATCCGCACAATGCCATATAATTCCCTCCTCTTTTCCATTTCTGGGTTTACGGGGAGTATTATCGTTAACACATGAACGTGGCCCATTCTATTGGCTGTTGTCCAAGTTCAGCGTTTCACGATGACACGGTCCACACAGCATATTTCACCAATTCGTTCAACGACATACCAACGTTCTTCCTGTTGCCAGTTGTCTTATGCGAAATAAATCTTCCGCGTTATAAGCTCATTAACTGAAATAGTAATAGAACTAACGTAACACGGTGTGTACTATTGTATGCATCCTGACTAGTATCAGACGGTGCTGTAACTAAATCCTCATAAACAAGTGATAGCTACATTCACCGAGACACTTCAGCACGGTCGCGCTCTAAATCAGCTGCTGTAGATTCTTACCGACAGGTGCTGTATTATGTTTGCTCTACTTACCAGTGTTGAAAATGCTCCACCGTTCCAAAACCACCCATCGTCATCAGGTTTAATGTTTGAGCCGTTGGATAATAAGCTATACACCGCTCACTAGGTCAATATAGTGGCTGACTTGGACTTGGCCGTTTTAGAAGAAGAAGTAGCACTACAAAAAATTAACAATCGATGAATGGCATGCGAAACAATTTTGCGAAGCTAGGGCTAAGCCGAAACGCTTAATTTAAGGCACATTAAACAGGTGCTTGTTACCACCCAGGGACAACTGTGATGCATTTCCTACGCCGTACCGCTGCAACGCACCAAGCCAGATTGCTTCAACGAGTGCAGTGCTGTAATGAAAATAATATCCGGCACCTCCGAGCAAGCTGACGCTGGTCGTTGGGATAAAACTCTTCCACAAGTCTATTCTTTTACTGGCCAACACCGTGAAACCCTTGCACGCCAGCGTGTGTGGCTCGCTCAAATTGAGGTCAATCTTCTGTCTACCACCGGACAAATTCGTAATGTAGCTATTGAACTAATGCAACAATATGAGGAACTGAGGAATTCAGTCCAGGAGCAGTCAAACCTAGCCGCTACCCTGGAAGTAAATAAGGCACCACAAATTCTATTGTATAAACCCACGCAACCGTATTACATGCTACTACATTGTATGCTATTAGTCAGCAAGGTTGACAAAAAAATCTTAACTTTGACTTATTATCCGATGAACTGTTCTCGTAAAAGCTTAGTAACAACTCTTTTCACAAATATAGCAAATTATATAATTTTGTTAGAAGATTTAATGAAAAAGTCAAAACGGCACCTACTAGTTTAATACAAAGGATGTAATGACAAGGCGATTCTTCGAATTCTGTCACTCGTCGCGGCAAATAGGCAGAACGCTCTCAACACTGTGGCGAAGGACAGGCAACAAAACGCACTGAAATTTGGCCTTCCACAAATTTAAGAACAGTTTGATGGTGTTAAGTGAAAAAGAAAGGAAAACAGATCAGAAACTAATATATATGACCCTCATTTTACTATCAAATTACGAAAAGTTGCATAGGTTCATAGTATCATTCAGAATACCCAGACTGACGTGAGTGATGGTCACAATGTCAAGATTTTCTTCGACATAACAACGTTTGTGATATTTCAGGAGACAATAAATTATATTTCGACGGTCACTGCAAGGACATTTGCAAACGTGACAGATTTCGAGATTCTGCATCTCGATTTCGAATGGGTTGTAGTTCATTTTGTTATATAGCTAAAAGTGGGAAGAGGAAGCGATGTAACATTGCTTCATTGTATGTTAGAAACGTCAATGTAACACCATATGCGGAAATGAAAAGCCATCCATACAGTATGCGAGTGAAACTGTTGTTGAAAAACAAGAGCGTTAATTGGAAATCTTGAGGGCTGACCACAATATGGGGCAAAAAAGTATGGTGATTTTCCTAAAATATCTAATGAGCTACTAGGGTGTGGTGACTGCGCAAGCGCCAACAATAGATCGCAGCACAGGCATGAACAGTGCATGAAGTAAGAACAAAGTATTTGAATGAAAATTGTACGAATTTATTTTGACCTCCGCTCTTTCAATGTATAGTAACTAACGTCAGTTTGCACAGATGTGAGCTGCTAGTGGCCAAAATACATCTTCGAATCCCAAAGGGTAATCACAGATGTTAGACGGCGAAAGGATCAATAAGGCGTGCCGAGGGTGTGGTCTGGGCGGCGCCATAGTCCGCTCTTTCATTCCGCATCTCACTGTACTGAAACCGGCCAAAGCGAAATAGGTTCGGACACACGTCGCAGGCAGTGTTAAAAAATTAATTATAAACTCGAAAAAAATAAAATTTATGTATTTAATGTTTTGTTTTAATGTTTTGCAGAGCATACTGAGGTTAACCTGCACCCCTGGCAGAAATGTCATAATGGCGCCCCTCCTCTCGTCCTGTAAGGCTATAATTTTGTTAGAAGATTTGATAAAAATCAGACTTTACAGGAAAATATTGAAGAATGAAGTACATTGACAAGATGTTTTGCACACAACAAATAAAATGTATTATTGCAGTAAATAAATTTAAAATTGTACAGATATTCTGAAAAAATTGAAAGTAAAAATTCTATATATTATAGCTCATAGAAGCTACTATACCTTGGTAATAGTATGAACTATGATGAAGAACAGTTTTTATTTGCTCATAAATTGTTAGTAGTGTATACAGAATGTTTCACAATTCATGTCACTCGCATCTAGAGGTTGAGAGGAGACTTAGTAGATCAAATTTCACATAGGAACCCATATCCGGGAACGTCGTACAACGACGCCACAGAGCGCCAAAGCTGTAGGCGCCGGGGCCTGTAAGTGTGTGTTAATACAAAATGATCCCGTGATGATGTTACACACTTTCATGGATGATAGAGAAGAATAAATATATCAGTTTGAGGTAAGGGTCCGTGTACTGGAAACGAACGAGTCAAAAGTTACAAGCGAAAACCATTCTAATACCTCAGACAGTGGAATACATGTACCGGTACTGTTATTGGTAATGTTGTAGGATACGCAACTTCCACAGGTGATAGTATGTACCAAAAAAAGAAAATATCTCTAGTAAACATGGACTATAAAATGCATAGCTTAAGAGTTATGAGCACTTGTTCAATAGAGCAGACATGTTTCACACTAGCGAAGATGAACAAGTGCTCTGAGTTCCTCAGCTTTGTATTTTAGGCCCATATTTACTATTTTTTCTTACACTGGTCTATACCACCACCTATACCACCACATATGAAAGTTGCAACGACAGTATCAGTACAACTGTTCCACTATCAGAGGTATAAGAACGGTTTTCGCTTGTAACTTTCGATGGTTCTTTTCCGGCACAGGCACACTTGTCTCAAATTGATATATTTACCCTTCTCCATCATCTTTCATAGTATGTAACACCATCACGGAATCACCCTGTATATACATACATCTACAGGCGCCGGCGCTTGTAAAATTGTTGCTCTCTAGCGTCGTTGGATGACGTTTCTCGATATGAGTTCCTATGTAAAACTTGATCTAAGTCCCCTCTACAACCTCTAGAAGAGTGTAACATGAATTGTTGCAGCGCGTAATGGCCGCGTAGTTGAAGGCGCCATGTCACAGATTGCGTGGCCCCTCCCGCCGGAGGTTCGAGTCCTCCCTCAGGCGTGGGTGTGTGTGTTGTTCTTAGTATAAGTTAGTTTAAGTAGTGTGTAAGTCTAGGGACCAATGACCTCAGCAGTTTGGTCCCTTAGGAATTCACAAACATTTCAAGATTTTTTTGATCATGAATTGCGAAACACCCTGTACATTAGTAATTAGAAATATAAGAATGTATCACTCTCCTGAAAGTGTGTTTTTATTATGATTTTGCTTTGCATTTCCTTGCTTTGAGCGGAAACTGGAAATTTGTGGTAAGTTACTGTGGGACTAAACTGCTGAGGTCATCGGTCCCTGGGCTTACACACTACTAAATCTAACTTAAACTAACTTACACTAAGGACAAGACATACATCATGCCTGAGGGAGGACTCGAACCTTCGCTTCGATTGGGGGGGGGGGGGGGGGGGGGAGCTGCGTGAACCGTGGTAAGGCGCTTCAGATCGCACGTCTGCTTTTAGCGAAGCCTACTCATTGACCACGTCATTTACGTCCAGCTACTCAGCTACGTCGTATTCTGTCCTTAAGAAATCTAAATGGACTCTCTGATTTCACTCGCAGTGGACCTTAACTAGTATTTTATGTTCTGTCCTTAAGAAATCTAAATGGACTCTCTGATTTCACTCGCAGTGGACCTTAACTAGTATTTTATGTTCTTCAATTTGTCGAAATTGTGTTCACAATAGGTTCTGCAATCACTGGCATTATCGTAAATATTCTCATAGATGTATCGATGATCGTAAAAGCTTTTTTTGACCATTAGTTTGAAAAAACCTTCGTAATGGGAAGCCGTCTCAACGGAACTTGATAGTAGCTGTTTCATTAAGTAGCTCCACTTTATCAATATGTCTGCTACATGTGGCACCAAAATCAACTGCTCATTTTTCCGTATGAATTACGTTCAGCTATAAAAGTTAGCAGCCGGCAGAAGTAGCCGTGTGGTTCTAGGCGCTGCAGTCTGGAACCGCGAGACCGCTACGGTCGCAGGTTCGAATGCTGCCTCGGGCATGGATGTGTGTGATGTCCTTAGGTTAGTTAGGTTTAACTAGTTCTAAGTTCTAGGGGACTAATGACCTCAGAAGTTGAGTCCCATAGTGCTCAGAGCCATTTTTAAAAGTTAGCATTCAACCGTTTTTAGTCCTACACACGACTCAATAACGCCTTTGGAGAGACAATGATACCTCGATATTTTGAAACTTAGCTCACGAAGTTAACCGCTGAAAAGCTTATCAACACATTTGCGGCTTTCATAAATTAAAATAGAAAATTGCACGTCGGATCGTGAGCCCTCGTCTTTAATTAAAATCGTCGACTGCTGTCAATAGTCGTCCCATTTGACACCGCACACCACATCAGGCCGTGTCCTCCTGTTTCACTATGGTCTTCAGGTGTGTCAAGTTGACAAAGGTTCCGAGGAAGATATAGGAGAAATAATAAATGTGGTTGGCGAGTGCCAGAGGAAACCTCAGTTTTCCACGGAGTGTGAAATGCATAACAAATTACGTTTCCTTGAGTTGAACATTAAGAGGCAGTACAGGATAAGTATGCTTCCACCGTCTAAAGGAAACTGATAAGAACGAATACTCTAATTCCCGGTACACTAATGCCATCTACAGGCTTATAAGGAGGTTACTTTTCTTACCTCAGTACACAGGCCAGTGAATGGACCAATGAGCCAGAAGAATAAAGAAAAGGAAGTTAAGAAACAGTAACCTTAATGAGGAAAAATTATATTAGGTCACTACAACGCAATACGTAACATTCTCGAGAAAGGTCGCAAAAACTTTTAAACCTCACCGTGTCAAAATAATTTTTTAGACAAATAATGTTCTATGAGTAGTTAAGATCTAGCGAGAATCATGTCAACAAAAACATATAAAGATAGGAAGGTCGGCAATTTATAAAGTACACTGCCCATCCCGCAATTCAAAGTGTATTGGACACGAGGGAAGAACATTTTTTTTCGGATGCAATGAACATAAAGATGCATTCAGTTAAAGTAACTGAGACAGATCAGCTGTTGTGATCGATGAGTACGAAACAGACCATTCCATTAAAGGCGGCCGGAATGGCGAGCGGTTATGGACACTACAGTTTGGAACCGCGCGACCGCTACGGTCGCAGGTTCGAATCCTGCCTCGGGCATGGATGTGTGTGATGTCCTTAGGTTAGTTAGGTTTAAGCAGTTCTAAGTTCTAGGGGACTGATGTCCTCAGAAGTTAAGTCCCATAGTGCTCAGAGCCATTTGAACCATCCCATTAAGCGACAAGAAGACGACAAATAAATTCTGCACATGGGACAATATGGACGAAAACTTGACTTTGTGGAAGATTTTAGATGAAAATAAACACTAAATAATCAAATGGTTCAAATGGCTGTGAGCACTATGGGACTTAACTACAGTGGTCATCAGTCCCCTAGAACTTAGAACTACTTAAACCTAACTAACCTAAGGACATCAAACACACCCATGCCCGAGGCAGGATTCGAACCTGCGACCGCAGCTGCAGCGCGGCTCCGGACTGGAGCGCCGAGAACCGCACGGCCACCGAGGCCGGCCCAATTATTAATGATATATTCATTAATTCAAGAGTCAAAACTTCCAAAACGGAACGCAACTCATAACATGTGGTACTTGTGTTGAACAAATTGGAGATCCAGTTTGGTCCCTTGTGGACCTACGTCTGGAGGTCCCTTCTGTACACTTCGCTGTTCCAAACGTATGCTACACCAGGACATAGACACAATTTGAATACGGCGAATAGACAAGTCAATGACCGGACGGGCAGTTCATAATTTTGTGAAAAAAAGGGGTACGACGCTGCTGCCATTCAAATACGCTCGATATTACACATCTTGAGCTTGGACCGTCCACTGTTTCTATTTTTCTTCTTTTTTCACAGTTTAGTACACCTTCTTCCCATTGTCATGCTTCATCTGTGTCCAGTTTTTGACGGGCTGTCCACTGAGCCGTCTTACCACTAAATCTGACGGGAGCTCGATAGCGAGTTTCCCTTGTCAGCCCCTCAAATCGGCTCGGCCCACGGGCTGACACCACACTGGGCATAGGCTGTTGGACGATACGAGGCCGTGACGTCACCGCGTGTATCAGCTGCTCCGCACAGAACGGAAGAGGGCGTGCAGTGCACACCTCTACTGTCATATTAGAGTTGTTTGATATAATGCTACTCTTTATGCCCACAATTGGATACACATA
Organism: Schistocerca cancellata; assembly: GCF_023864275.1. Classification (NCBI taxonomy): domain Eukaryota; kingdom Metazoa; phylum Arthropoda; class Insecta; order Orthoptera; family Acrididae; genus Schistocerca; species Schistocerca cancellata. The sequence goes on from NC_064629.1 coordinate 267,901,851, forward strand.
CTTTATTTTCTCGCTAATTTTTGTACTTCAATTTCGTACATAAAGTTTTACTTTTAAAAGTTAATCAAAACTACAGGCCGTGGCCGTGTCCTCTCGTAGTGTTTCAGTCAACATATGCACCTCAGGGTTGTGACTGCAACTTCCACACGCCGCCGCCACGTCGTGAGGCTCAATTTAATTTTTATTATAGTTATCTACTACATTCTTTATTAATTTCAGCTGACCAAGGTTCTTGTACTTATGTATGGCTTTCGTAGTGTCTGAATCTCGAATATGACGATGTCGATTGTAAGAAATCCCAATATTCTGCATTAAGTGTATCTGGATTGAAAAAAATGCAATACTTTACTTTCCCATTCCATTGCTGGGTTGTTTCGTTGTGCACTCCCAAATACTTGTTTCTGTTCACGAAAGTTGGAGGTTTGGCTCCATGTGTACAAAGCACTTTACATAACGGTCATTCTCAAATGTTGTGTGCATTATGTCAAAACAAAAAAATCGACGAAATCGTTACATAAGAATTGCTAGTACATAATAAGGTATGTAACATATAAAGTATCCCAAGGAATCTGAAACAAAGAAAATCTGCCCACAAATGGATAGTAAAAGCTGCCCAATGTTATTGTTAAAAGAAATCTAGCTGATACCCGTTCAAAAATTATTTGTTTAGAAAAAGTACACAGCGGCAAAAACGTTAGGTCATGGAGCTACGTCGACGAATTCACTACTGGAGACAGAGAGCCGAAGTTACAGTATGTGATCAAAAGTATCCGCAAACCCCCGAAAACATACGTTTTTCATATTAGGTGCATTGTGCTGCCACCTACTGCCAGGTACTCTTTATCAACGACCTCAGTAGTCATTAGACATCGTGAGAGAACAGAATGGGGCGCTCCGCGGAACTCAGGGACTTCGAACGTGGTCAGGTGACTGGGTGCCACCTGTGTCATACGTCTGTGCGCGAGATTTACACTCTCCTAAGGATTCCTAGGTCCACTGTTTCCGATGTGATAGTGAAGTGGAAACGTGAAGGGACACGTTCAGCACAATAGCGTACAGGCCGACCTCGACTGTTGACTGACACAGACCGTTGGCAGTTGAAGAGGGTCGTAATGTGTAATAGGCAGACATCTATCCAGACCATCACACAGGAACTCCAAACTGCATCAGGATCCATTGCAATTACTATGACAGTTAGGTGGGAGGTGAGAAAACTTAGATTTCATGGTCGAGCGGCTACTCATAAGGCACACATAACGCCTGTTAATGCCAAACGATACCTCACTTGGTGTGAGGAGTGAAAACATCGGACGATTGAACAGGGGAAAAACGTTGTGTGGAGTGAAGAATCACGGTACACAATGTGGCGATCCGATGGCAGGGTGTGGGTATGGCGAATGCCCGGTGAACGCCATCTGCCAGCGTGTGTAGTGGCAACAGTAAAATTCAGAGGCGGTGGTGTTATGGTGTGGTCGTGTTTTTCATGGAGGCGGCTTGCTCCCCTTGTTGTTTTGGGTGGCACTATCACAACACAGGCTTACACTGATGTTTTAAGCACCTTCTTGCTTCCCACGGTTGAAGAGCAATTCGGGGATGGCGATTGCATCTTTCAACACGATCGAGCACCTGTTCATAATGCACGTCCTGTGGTGGAGTGGTTACACGACAATAACACCCCTGTAATGGACTGGCCGGCACAGAGTCCTGACCTGAATCCTGTGCAACATCTTTGGGATGTTTGGAACGCCGACTTTGTGCCAGACCTCACCGACCGACATCGATATTTTTCGTCAGTGCAGTTCTCCAGCGTTACCCATGGTGGGCGCCCCGAACTTGTCAGTAATTTTCACCCAGGTGTCGCCGGCCGTTGTGACCGAGCGGTTCTAGGCGCTTCAGTCCGAAACCGCGCTGCTGCTACGGTCGCAGGTTCGAATCCTGCCTCGGGCATGGATGTGTGTGATGTCCTTAGGTTAGTTAGGTTTAAGTAGTTCTAAGTTCTAGGGGACTGATGACCTCAGATGTTATGTACCATATTGCTCAGAGCCATTTGAGCCATTTGGTTGGCGCAAATCCTTAATAAAATGTAAGAAATCGTTTATAAAACTTCATATTTAGTGTTTTGCAAATACTCTTTCTTTCTATTTGCTAAACAATATTTATTTTATTTGTGGTAATATCTCATGGGACTAAACTGCTGAGGTCATCGGTCCCTAAGCTTACACATTACTTAATCTAACATAAACTAACTTACGCTACGGACAACACACACACCCATGCCCGATGGAGGACTCGAACCTTCGACGGGACGAGCCGCGCGAACCGTGACAGGACGCCCACGACCACGCGGATAACCCGCGCGGCTGCCAAACAATAGTGACAGTATAATGCTGACCATTCGTTAACAGAGTTTTATGGTTTCCTTACTGTAGGAGATGTGTGTGGAAATTGCAGGTCCTTCGAAAAGAAAGTATGTACGGAAAACGGGAAATGAAACATAACGTAATGCCTGGTGAGTACAGAACCATAGAGCCTGATCCAAATCTCAAAAGTATGTTTTGGTCAGTGTTAAAGCCTACAATAGAAGGTGATGGCAACAGTGTTAACTATGTATGCTGTGCTGAATGCAATGAACTTCACGCGCACACTAAAGGGTCATCTGGCACTTAGAATTTTTCACTCCATTCGTGCGTGACTAATAAAAAAGTGACATTTGTTGACCGAAAACGTCATCTCATATCTGCTCCGGACAAAATTACTGACCAGTGCGTGCCCATGTGTGCAAGATACTAGATTTTATTTGAAGCAGTTGGAGGTGAAGGATTTTGGGATCTGGCTCAACCAATAGTTGACAGTGCAGTGACTTACGGAAAACTATGCGCAAAAGCTATTACGCGTCATCCCACAACTGTCTCACGACATGTAACACAATAAGGGAAAAACCTTAGGAATGAAATTACGCCTGAGTTAATTTATTAGTGAACACAGGTGAATGTTCGGCGACCACAAATTTTGTTAATCGGGACTTAAAATCACACGTCTCGTTTACGATGTTTCCAGACGAACCTAAAACGGGCAAAAAGGTTATAAAGAAATTGTTGAGACTATTTATCTCCTTGTGTATTCACGTGAATAGTCTCATGGATGTACTGTCTACTACTGATCAAAGTGCCAACATTATCACTGCTATTCGTGAATATTCCTAGAAGGAATTGTTCCTGTCATACGCTGAACACAATGATAAGAAATGCGTCTAATGTGCAGTACATGGCCGGCCGCGGAGGCCGAGCGGTTCTGGGCGCTTCAGTCCGGAACCGCGTGACTGCTACGGTCGCAGGTTTGAATCCTGCCTCGGGCATGGATGTGTGTGATGTCCTTAGGTTAGTTAAGTTTAAGTAGTTCTAAGTTCTAGGGGACTGATGGCCTCAGCTGTTAAGTCCCATAGTGCTCAGAGCCATTTGAATTTTGCAGTACATGTCATCCAATTGTCCGCACTTTCATTTTATTCCGACTGCGGTGAAGGAACTTGTGACATGCGCAAAGGAAAGTGGCCTTGTTCATATTCTTGATAGAACTCTGGAGCAGTCGAACAATACTTGTTGAAAGACATGATTGACCAGGCATGAATCGGTGAAAAAGCATTACTCTACATTTTGTGAAAAGCTCCCTGAGAAAGGAGAAAAAAAAGGTATAGAAGGTACCGACATCACGTTGCTGGACGAATTCATTTTTCTTCTGACGGTGTGTATGCTATAGTTCTTTTATAATCAGTTGGTATACGTTAGCATGTGAATTATTTCTGGAATTTTAAAGCAGGGACATCCCTTATAACCCTTCAAGGAGGCCTCAAAAGAACTAGAAACTGAGAAATCGCCTACATTGCACCTGTTGTTACCATGGAAGATGACGCTTCTGAAACATTTAAGCAAAAACCTCAAGACGAAGAGGCATCTGAAACAAACCTTTCGCGAATCCAACTGAAAAATTATTTGGAGGAAAAGTTAATAACTCGGACATACTTAGAGCTAGCTTCTTTAATATGGGCATCTTTTCGCCATCTGAAAATGCTCTCTGAATGTCAGAGGCGTAATGCCATGGAAGAGGTGGGGCACATAATCTACTAACTGCCACATACATAATTCCGAGTGACCAGTCACAAAAGGATGCTCCCTCCCAAGCACCGTCTACCAAAGACAACCAAATTCGGCCGCAGAAAAGACGGTCACCCCAGAAATATTATCACCTACAGATTAGGCAAATGTATGTGAACTGTTTGTCGGACTGTCCAGGTAGAACCTGAGAGCGACTTTGGCGAAGTTATGAGGTGCTGGAAAATAATTCTAATATTTTTAAGAACAAAACATTTGTTTTCGTTCTCAGTAGTACTTTCACATCTTGCTGATTTGCCAAACAATATACTACAATTCCTTTTTCTCCCTAACAGGTGAAAATCCTTATGGTGAAATGCGCAAAAGCAAAAACCGAAGAAACAATGTACTCAACAGATTCTCATCAAGTACCACGTCCAACAAAAGTACAGAAATTTGCTTTGTAGGCAAAGATTGACGACAAGCCGATTCCCACAGATTTTAAATTCGTCCATAATGTAGTTTCTTACTGGAATGAAAACAGGAAATTTTCCCGACTCCCCAGAATATTGCCAGAAAAATTTTGTGTGTAAAGTCATTCAGCTCTGCATTGCAGAGAAATTTTACTTGTGCAGGATCCATTCTAAGCGCACGACCGTCACTTTTGTATCCGGACGATGTTGCGCCGTTCTCTTTTTTCACAGAAAGTACAGTATCAGAGAAAATGAATGAAGGAGTACATTGTAAATATTTTTGCACAACATGTTTTGTTTTGTGTTCTCTGTGAATCGGTTGCCGTTATTGTATCTGTTTGTCAAGCAGCTTTCATTTATGCAGACTGTCAAATTAGTGTTGATTGATCGCTGCATAACAAACGAAACTGTTTCTTAGCGAATTACTGTTGCATTGTAGACACGATGTTGGCAGTTTTATCTCACCCCTAAACATCATGTCTTGCAGTTAGGGCAGAGAAAATCGTTTAGCATGAAAACGCTTTATTTGAATAATCTGTTGACACTAAATACTACTGCGGACCCGGCTTAATGCCATACTTAAGTTTTCTTTAAGACAAAATAAAAAATTGTTTGACACGACAATAATCTGCTTCTCGGGCAAATTAGAGATTCAGTACACACTTTATGCAGTCGCAACAACACTCAAAATTTTTATTGTTGTCCTTGTTTGTTTGAAGAAAGTAAACTACTCTGCTTTTGGGCAGGTTCAGTTAGTTTTGGAATTCGGTTCTGGATGTATCGAAAATGATTGTGTGTCAATATCTAATTTACCATACATGTATAATAACCGAGAAATATATCCGAAAAGAAGCCAGTATGTCGCTAAGAATGAAGGTATTCAAAGTGTAAATAAACGTATCTACACAGGTGTATTAGCAATTAAATGTGTATATTATAGCAGCAAATAGTATGTCAAGAAATTATGCCGAATATATTGAAGAGCAATTATTTCGCATGCACGGTAAAAGGAAATTCCTTTAAGATAGAAAAGTATTCTGACACCATCAGTTCGGTGGTGAACGCTTTTCAGAGTACTTAGAAAAATCTCTCTCGGACAGTGGTAGAGCTTGGTACGCAACACGGGATGTGTCTTTGATAGGGGGAACCAGCCCATCCAGTGCGGTGGGCTGCGGTGAACTGAGCAGCCCAAGGCTGCGGATTGGCAGTGCGACCGTTCAGCTGAGGATTTCAGCACACTGACTGGGTAGCTGGGATGACTGTGCTGTGCAGCGGAACGCAATACAACATTCTAGCTCCGACACAACGGACACCCCACAGTACCAATAGAGTAGCATTATGAATGCACAAACATTCACGCTTACATTACAGAACCGTGTACATGTCAGAACGCAAGAAACCTCAGACATTTGGAGAAGCTTCAGCTTGATACACAAGAGATCAGGAGGCTGCGAGATGTTGTGCTGTGTGGCGTGAAATGGGACAACTAGAGAAAGAATTCCATGATATTAATGTAAGACGAGGATCTATAGTATACTGTGTTTTAGTTCTATATTATTGTATGAACATTTCAAACGTGCTGGTAGATTTTTTGAGTTTTTAACTCGGGAGCTAAATTCCACAACATGGTGATGAGAGAATTGTCTTTCGAAAGGCGTTATTGAGTTGTAGTTGTGACATAAATGGGATTAATGCTACCATTTATGACTGATAAATTTTAATAACCACTTTGTTATATCCATAAAACTGATGACATTAAAATAAGGTTCAGAGTTTCATTTTCGCTAGGATAACAACAACACAAATCTGAAGGCTGTAAATTCAACTAAATAATTAGAGATTACAATTACAAATACAATTGGAACGATCACATAGATAATGTTGTGGGTAGAGCCAACCAAAGACTGGGATTCATTGGCAGAACACTTAGAAGCTGCAGCAGGTCTACTAAAGAGACTGCTTACATCACGCTTGTCCACCCTAATCTTTAGTATTGCTGTGCGTTGTGGGATCCGCATCAGATGGGACCGACGGATGACGTCGAAAAAGTACAACGAAGGACAGCCTGTTTTGCATTATCGCGAAGTAGGGGAGATAGTGCCACAGCCATGATACGTGAACTGGAGTGCAATCATTAAAACAAAAGCGTTTTTCGATGCGACGTGATATACTCATGAAATTTCAATCACCAGTTTTCTCCTCGGATTGTGAAACCTTCTGTTGGCATCCACCTACATAGGGAGAAATGATCATCACGATAAAATAAGAGAAATCAGAGTTTGCCCAGAAATATTTAAGTGCTCGTTTTTCCCGCGCGCCGTTCGAGAGTGGAACGATAGAGAGACAGCTTGAAGGTGGTTCATTGAACCCTCTGCCAGGCTCTTTCTATTGAATAGCAGAGTAATCATGTAGATGTAGGCACACGAGCAAGATCTACGTTTAGTGATCTTACGAAACCAGATGCTTTAGAAAAGCAGTCGATAACAAATGGCAGCATATACATATTTTTACATGTGGTTTTAACTTTAATGAATAGAATATAGCTGGCAGTAGACACAACTAACAACTCCCATAATATTATAAATGAGCTACAGAAGTCTCAAGCACTGGTACTGTTAACCATTTTATTTCTCAATTTCTATTCCGACTTTATAGTAGTTACGACACAGTTTTGGAGGAGAAGGTCGGTTAACACATCCCGCCCCAGCTTGCACAAATCGAAAAAGGTGCCTTTGTTCATATCTCCAGAACCCGCTTAGTGACAGTTGTGTCCTCCAATACCATAGCGAAATAACATCAAGAATGCCATCTTTTATTTTATGTAAGAGGTAGCAGGGAGCTCTGAACGAACCGTTGATCCTGTCTGGATAAAGTGACGCTGTAACAACGTAATGCATTCACGGTTGTGGGAGGAGTGAGATAAAGGCTTCTTTTCGTAGTCAGAAGATGGGAACACGAGGGGACAGAAAGCTCACATACCTCTCAAGGTTAAGTCTTATGTTTCTCTGTATCTTGGTTCTGTTTTCGGTCGTTATTTGGGTTTCTTCTGCGTCTTGTCCGAGACTTATCTCGCCACCCATCCCATAGGGCCCTGGTCTACCGTCCCAAAGCACATCAAAATTCCCACACTACAGTGCCGTAGCACGACACTAGAAGAGTCGAAAGAAAACAGCAAAGCCCATTGAGTAAGATCTTCTCGGTTTGCAAGCTGCGTCAATTCAAATAAAACACTCAAGAATGGATAGCTGTCCCCGCAATCGTCACCAAGAGCTGAAATCACTGACTGCCAGTGTTCTGTTTGTATCCATATAATGACAGCATCTGGAACCTCCCTTAGAAGGCCGGAGTGATGGATGCACGGAAGGCAAGTAGGGCAGCTCCAAGCAGCTCCATCTCACTGGAGGACTGATTGACGTCAGATGGCGCGAGGGGTCGGCACCACATTTGAAACTGCCGCTCTCGCATCCCTACAAGCATCAAATTTACTCATATTTTTGCTCAATATCCAGAGTCCGTTCCCACAACCTACTAAATGTGTATCCCTCATCTCTGTGTACATTGTTGCTGCTAATTTCGGCCACTTCATTTATAACATAATGCTAGTATGATGGTGCTTGAGTAAAAATTGACGTCTTTTCGAATTGTACATTGTACCCTTTTTCTAGGCAATGTTGATCCACGGCCGACGTCTCAAGTTTCCTTTGTTTGATATATAGTGAGTGCTGTGAACAAAGCTCAGCAACAGTGTGAATTGCTAGATTTACGTAAATGCTACCACATTTACAGGGGACACCACACATGCGAGGATCTCGAAGACCTACGTTGCCTCTATCGAGGGGTAACATGTCTTTTATCTTGGAGGTGTGCCGGAACAACGGTCTCAGTCCATGTCTTTTCAGCACGCGTCCTACCTTGATAGTAGTTGCTCCATAGTATGGAAGAAATGCACTTGGCTTGGTGTCTTCCGCGGTTTCACGAGACGCTTTTTGTTGGTGGCACCTCAAAGCTCTTGCAATGTCTCCGCTCCTGTAACCCTGCGTACTAACATGTTCTGGACCACTTTCTCGTGTACAGATGTTCTACTTGAACGGAAGACAACAGGCCGGCTTGGTCATTCAGTGTACAGAAAATCTACGTACACTGGCAGGTACTTGAACGCCAAAGGTTTACACAACTCTGTACACAAGAAAGGGTCATGAACACATTAGCACACAGGGCAAAGTTTAACTCTGACGACGACTATCTAGCGTTTGAATCTCAGCATTTGAAGCGTGTGTTTAGACAAAACGGTTACAGCAAGGGAGAAATTACAAAGGGTTTCAGGTTTCGCCGGCAAAAGACGCGTCGTGAATCGGCGCAAGAGGCCAAGGCAGCTGCATTCCTTCCTTACTGTACAGCAACTAGTGGCAAGAAAGAAAACGTGCTGAAGAGACATGGACTGAGGCAAGTGTTGCGGGCAGCCTCCGAGATGAAAGTATGTTACACCCCATTAAAGACAATAAAAGTGTTCTAGTTCCTGGCGTGTATGTTGTCCCATGTGAAAATGGAAGCACTGTTGATGAGAACTACGAGGAGCATTCACGACATATCAGACAAGGGGACCATGAGAAATCGACAGTGGCTGAACATTGCCAGGAAAACGGGCATAAATTACAATGCGAAAGGATGAGAATTTGCCGGCCGGGGTGGCCGAGCGGTTCTAGGCGCTACAGTCTGGAACCGTGCGACCGCTGCGGTCACAGGTTCGAATCCTGCCTCGGGCATGGATGTGTGTCATGTCCTTAGGTTAGTTAGGTTTAAGTAGTTGTAAGTTCTAGGGGACTGATGACCTTAGACGTTAAGTCCCATAGTGCTCAGAGCCATTTGAACCATTTGACGAGAATTTTGGCGCAAATACCATTATATTGGGATTCTGTTATACAAGAAGCTGCTGAAATTAGGATAAACAGCTACAATTTCAAAGAGACCAGAGGTACACACTAGGACATGGTGGCGGTCTTTTCTCATTGAGCGGAAGCAAAAACGTAGACCTGACGATTGTAGGGATGCGTGAGCGGCAGTTTGAGATGTAGTGCCGGCTGATCGCGCCATTAGCCGTCATATAAGTGTCGCAGCGGGGCGGAGTTGCAGTTTGCCTTCAGCTCATTCGTCACTCCGGCCCTTTCTGGAAGGTTCCAGACGCTGCCATTGTATCTATATAAGTAGAATACCGTGCCAGCCCCAGCATTCAGTGATGTTAGGTCCTGAGGACGATGATGGAGACAGCAATCGCAAGGTCGAGTGTTTCATTTGAGGTGATGCAGCTTCCAAATCAAGAAGATTTTATTGAAGGATGCTACTGCAAGACTCTGAAAAGACTCAGAAAAGCCCAGTGTCACGGTGGATATTTTGTGGTAATTCGTCTTCTGCATTTGAAAAGATACAACGCTGCAGCAAACCATGCTGTGTTGGTGACAGTGTCCAGCAATAGTGCACCATCATATGAAGCGTCTGTTAGGTTGTGCTGACACTGTAGTGTATCAAACTAGTCTGAAAATGACGAAGAACAAAGTGGTATACCATTTCGCTGTGGAGCAGCAGGATTGCTCGGGAAGAGGGAGGTCTGTTGCTCGAAGATCGGCGTCTCTCAATCGAGGTGATAGCGGAAAAAGTAGACATCAGTGATGTGCCAGTTTTCCGCATCTTGCACGATATTTCGAATACGACAAATATCGCAACCAGCTGGGTCTCATGACTGCTCACATCTATTCAAAAAGCGCATAGAACCAAGACAGCAGCGGAAGTGATGGAGGTATCGAGTCAGTCCAGAGGACTTGTCTAGCAGCCTAATCACCATAGAGGACTACTAGGAATATTAATATGAGTCCGAAAGAAAGTAGATTCATTACCGCCGAAAACGGCGGAACGCAGTCATTATCGAGCAAAGTGAGGCTGAGTGTTTGCTGAAGTACCATGGTGTGGTGCAGAAAGATTATGCCCATAAAGGACGAACCGTCATAGGAACGTACTACAGAAATATACTGACGAGTCAGCTGCCTCATCATCACCCCATCCCCCGCTTACGGTCACTGTATTAGCCTGGCACGGCATCCAATGACCCGTGACCTGTTTCTCTTTTCTGGAATGAAGTAACAATAACATTGAAATGACGACGAGTTGTTTCTGAAGTGGAATGTTTCCTGAAAAAGCAAAATGTACCTCAACTACTATAATAAATGTCTCCGCCATGTCATCCAGCACTAGGAAAGATGAGGGACAGGTGGATGTTAAAGATGGCTAACGCCGATCTTCATGATCGCAGATTTAGTTTTTTGGGGTGCATCACCTGAAGAGGATAGATACCCGTTGTGGAATTAATGTCTCATTATATAGCACACAGACGCACCAAATAATCGTTGCAGAAAACACTTATGAACGCTAAACTTTCCCAATATCCGTTTATTAATGTTTATGTACACACTAACAACAATAATGCTTTATCTTTTCTATCCTTTTCCTCCGAATCTCAAATATACGCTGATGATAACAGAAAATGTTTTACAGTGAATGCCTTGATCAAACCCTAAGAAACTGAAACTCCAGCGTTTCCGTGTCTGTGGGATACGTTGCTAAAAATTTCACGTATACACGATCTGATTTGCAGTCATGATAAAGCCATTCCTACACATGAAGAATAGTTTGAATAAATAATGGATAATGGTAGTGCCTAACGTTACTTGAACTTTTCAGGTGGTAATTGCAGCACAGCAAGCAATGTTGACGTGCTCGTAATTCTGATCGTCATCTTTCAGATGTTGATGAAGTTCGAATCATTTGCATGAGTGACATGGGAGCATCACATTGAAGGATCGCATAGGCAGATTGGTGTAGTGCAATAGCCAGCCGCTGTGGCCGAGCGGTCTAGGCGCTTCAGTCTGTAACCGCGCGACCGCTACGGTCGCAGGTTCGAATTCTGCCTCGGGCATGGTTGTGTGTGATGTCCTTAGGCTAGTTAGGTTTAAGTAGTTCTAAGTTCTAGGGTACTGATGACCTCAGACTTTAAGTCCCATAGTACTAAGAGCCATTTCAACCATTTTTAGTTCAATGACTGCAAAAAGAGCGGCGATCAGTGATTCAGGACAACAATGTGGCAAGATAGGCAGGTATTTGTCGTTCCAGAACGACTCCATGTCGACAACATAGCTGAATTAATCGAAGATTTCTGACGAATAGACGAATGAAAATTTGCTGAAACCTGGATAGAGGTCATGGGCAGTGTGAGTAGTGAAACAGCAAGGACGTCACCCCCCCCCACCCCCTTAGGCACTGTTACCATATTTATTCAAGATAGCGGATCCAAGATGGCAGCGATAGATATGGCAATGTCGCAATGACGTCATGGTGGGAAGTTCAGATTATTGTGGGGAAGAAAGGACACTTGGGCTACCTCCACTGACCTAAGGAAATGGTGTGAAAAAAGGTCACTTGGACTACCTCCACTAACCTAAGTCGACCGACTGCCACCTCTTCCTTGGAATTGGCGGAAAAGGACTCAGCCTGTGCTGGGGTGCTGGATAGGATGGACATAAGCCTTTATTTTGCCTACAGTCTTAATTTAAACAATTTGAGTGGTCATAGTCAGTAGCCCCATCCACTGTGTTCATAATGAGGCCCGGAGTCAAAGAGACCTAGTACACAGTACCACAATCAGAGGGCACTGTTGTCCCGTATGTAACGTGATCCTAGATGATGGTGCGCTACTGAAAGAATGTACTGTTTTTAGACGAAGCAAAGTTGGTGAAGTGCTGAAGTAGATGTCTGGAAAACGTTTCACCTATAACGTTAAAAATGAAACACCACGGTTTTTAATTTGCTTTTTTTTGTATGCAACTCCTCTAAATAGATGATGGAAATTACCGGTTAAAAACATTTGCTTATGTCAAATTGTAAGACACGCATCACAGCCTGATGATGATGAGGCCATCTTTTCGTGATTGGTCAAAGTTAGGTTATTCACTACCCATTTGGAGAATTTTCAGTGAATTAACACTACGAATTTCGATAGCTAACAGAAGGAGGCAGAAATTAGCAGTATTAAATTATCTTCATCTTTCGCAATGTGTATCTCCACACCACTGAGAGGTGAGTGCTGCATTTCACAGGCAGACTGAAAAAAAGTGACCTGGCCGGGAACTCATCCCACAGCTTTCCTGTTTCAATCCACACGCACTACTGCGGGACAAACACTCTCGATCCAAATTAAGTCCTACTCACTGGGTTCTTGAGGCACTGCTGCTCTCTCGACATACGGCAGCTGATCGCTAGGTGGGAATGACATCATTTTCACATCTTAGCTTTAACTCACCAGATTTCAGCCGATTTGTACGAAATATTTATAAACTTTGTACAAGAACCTATCTTGCAAATCAGTGTATCAATTAGTTAAAACTGAATCACAATCTCCAGAGCATTTCCTAAGATTAACCTGCATATACAGATGGACGCCATCAAGCGACTTCGGTTTGTATATACAGAGATTGTAACGTAATTATCTTTCCATGAAGATTCCAAAAGACAGATTTGTTTCGTAACTATCACTGGAAAGTTTAAATTCATAATGTTAGCCGAATTGCCGACTAAGCCGATTGTGTAAGTGAGCGACAGAAAACTTTCTTGTGTGGAATGCATGTGCTGTTTCTCAAAAAAATGTGTGTGAAATCTTATGGGACTTAACTGCTAAGGTCATCAGTCACTAAGCTTACACACTACTTAACCTAAATTATCCTAAGGACAAACACACATACCCATGCCCGAAGGAGGACTCGAACCTCCGCTGGGACCAGCCGGCTGTTTCTCAGACAGAATTTGTAGGCCCTTTGAAGTTATTTCAGGCCTTCGTCGAACACAAGCACTGCGCCCTATATCAAATTGTTCGTCTGGACTTAACCTACCAACAGTCAGATGACGACTAGCCATTCTACGTAGCACCAGAATTTTCCCGTTTGCTCGGCAACAAGTTTGGCTACTGTAAGTAGTTGTATGCTTGGCCCATTATTCATCTTACACACGCACTAAGTTTACTATCTTTTACCTGTTGCCTTTTGCGCTTCCTTTTTTGAACTGTGAGTGTAACATTGATTAAGAGGAACTCTGGCAACGGTTATTTGCTCTTCTAGCAAAAAATTATTAACTTTAGTAACCATTGTCGCTATGTAATATCGTAATCACACTACCGATAAGGTCAGACGTGCTTGTGGCTACAAGGTCTAAAATATTTCTGGGCTGTCGAAGTAGTTGCTCCAGACAGTTTTTGGAAATCGTGTTCAAAAGTAATACACAAGGATACCTGTTCCTACCACCTGCGATGAATCCATAGCCCTTTCAATTTGTCCTTGTTAGGTTACAGTAGCCTCCAATCTGTACTAAGTGCTCTGGGTATTTGTGCACTACTGAGCGTAAAATTTCTTTGAATGATTCTACAACTGTCACCGTGGAAACGTGTGGTCGGCAACAACATCCGATAATGAACTTAATTTCACCTGGTCGTGTTACACAAGTCCAGATAACTTCACCAACTCAAGTTCGACCTCGACAGACACAACAGTTTTTTCAACTGCAAGGAAGACTCTTCCATCTATGGCGTAAAAGTGTAGGCTGTTAACGGTATACGTTCCATGAGTCACTAAATATTTTAGTGATGTCTCGTTTGGGTTTCATCCAGCTCTCGGGTCTGGGGGTATTATGATGTAAATTCAGGAGCTTCGTTACGAATGCCAAGACAATTTAGTGTATAATTTTGACAGTCAAATTGTCTTTACTTTGTACGCGTTGTGATTTCGCTCTCTACGTATTTACTGGCAAGCGTTGATCAGAGAACCGCAAAGTATCGCCTAGAGCAAAAAAAAAAATTATATATATATATATATATATATATATATATATATCGCGTGTGCACTCCACAACAAATACTCTACTACTGGAGTAGCTCCTTATTTTGTGTAATTCACCACTGACCTGTCGAGGAGAGTCCTACAGTTCTCCTCCCCATACCCGCAGGTCCAGATAGCTGATTCCTTCTCGCTGTTAACTGATACGAAAAGTTCGGTTTTGTTAGTTTCTAGAAGGTCTAAGACCTTGTCCTCTTGCGTTCCTTCTTCAACTACCTGCTGGACAAGACATTGAAATCAAACCCACATGAATCCCTTTTCTGGCACCTGTCTGAAATACGTCAGTCTCCCTTTCTGTATGTAAAATGTGGCAGTGTCCCACTATTACAACTGCATGATTAGAAAACTTACTCGTGATGTGTCTCTGAAGCTCTCTGCTGCCACTGTTTCTGAGGCAGGTGGTCCATAATAGCTTCCGCTTACCCTCTTTTATCAACTTTTGATCCTTAAGTTTATCCAGACAAATTCACATTGTGTGTCTGTAATGACATCACCAGATGCTATCAAATTCTTTACTGCAGTAAATATGGCGCCACCGTTGGCATCTAACCTAACCTTGAGATATATATCCCATTCTGAATTCAGAATTTAAGTACTGTTCCCTACTGGTTTCATCAGACTTTCGATTCTTAATGCCAACTTGGGCATCATTACATTTAATAAATGATACTAATTCTGGGACCTTACCGCGGATGTTCCTGGAATTTATTAATATCGTATTGATCTTGTCCATTTCTGATCTGAGAGGACAAACTTACTATGAGATAGATGTGGTTGACCAATCTCCGAAATCGTAAGGCAATTCATCACTGAGGAGAACAGTGTCTGCACAATTGTTTTTAGTAGTGTTTTTCGATCGTCTGTATATTGTGTGTTAATTTTGCGATGTAGTTTCCGCCGCTGTAATGGGTACAGTTACGAATATTACTCCTGATATTAATACAGATTACTGAGAAATGTAATTCGGGCACAATCATCTTAGAACTGTCATGTATCAGTGATATTTTTAAAATAATTCGTTTCACAAGTTAACAGTTAAATTTGTTAAACTAAAGTTGTTTTCATCATCTTAGTTTTGTAAGTGCACTACGCATGTATTTTTTTCTGTAATTTACACGGTGTCTCTCAAAAGCGATACATGTAGTTACCTAGTAACAAAGCCGACCGTTAACACAGAAATGGGAGGGATTTAATAAATCGTCAGGCGTGTCGACGAACGAAGGACGCAACAAAAAGGAGGACCTGGTGTGTGTCTGGGATGCCCTCATTGTATGGGAAATAAAGATCAGATGATCTAGTTGCCGTGGCCGTTTAGTGAAACTGAAAGATATTTTGATTTTCAGTCATACAAAGTTAAAGGGATACTCACTATCGGCTATCGCTCATTCCTATTTTAGCGAAGACCATCTACTTAACGTAGTTGGCCTCACTTGAGGTGAGTTGTTGTTTTGTTAATAGGCCCCTAATTGTGGATAAATCTTTAAAAACAAAGGGGATTAGAACCGAGTTTGACTCGTTCGCTACCATTATGGGAAGTTAGAAATATGTACGCACTACTATAATAGCCCTATTATCTATGTATAACAGTTTAACGTTAACACTCGACTCGTTATTTGGAGACTGATACAACTTTTGGGTTACAATATTTCAAAATTTCACGCGGCTGCGGAACAGCAAAATCCTTACGAATAACATGAAATTAAATTCAGTGCATAAAAGTACATATGATTTTGCCTGTGTTGCCCAAAAATCGCGTTGACCAACACAAATATCACTCTAACGATGACGGTTGCATTTCTTGAAGAAATTTGCTCACGTTTCTACCATTACTAACCCAAGAGGCAAAATATCGCCCATTGCGGTCACCTGGGCGGTATCCAATTATGAAAATCAGTTCCGATAAGGAAACATCGGGACGGGTTTGTGGAGAGCGGAGGATGTATGTGATGACAGCACTTGCTATAGTTCTTTTCTAATAGATTTTATCAGTGGGCTCTTGAATTCTTCTGAGCCGAGTGAGCCCTGGATACCCCCTCCCACACCTTTCGTGGGAAATCTGTTTACGCTCTTGTACTTTTAATGATACAATAACTGGAATACTTGATCACTTAAGGAAATTGAAGAATTTTATTGAAATGAAAGACACTTTCAACAAAATTTGAGATTCAGCCGAAGAGTTGGGGATGTTTTGATGTGCTGAAGGATATCTGACCTGGTTTCAGACAAGCCACAAATTTAAATACAAGATTGTAGTGGGAGAAAGATAGTTGTTGCCAAAAGAGATTTGAGCCTGTTTATCTTTATAAGTAATTCAGCGCAATGTTAAAATTTTTCTGCGTTAAGAAAGTGATCATTATATAAGAAGACTGAGATGTATTATGTTAGCAAACTGGCAATGAATTATATGGGAATTTTAATTCGTTTGTCAGTAGGCTGAAGTTATCATATATATGTATATACTTGATATATGAAACCAAACTGCAAATTATATATATATATATATATATATATATATATATATATATATATATATATATATATAATTGTTTGTCCAGAATAAATGTAAGACATGAGCTTTTTAAAAGTTCTCTTTAACAGATTGGAACTCCCCTTCTGCAAAATCCTGGCCAAGTCCTTGAACGAACTCGTTAAGTATAGAGGGGGACTGACGATCGTTACCTAGCCCTTTTTCCATTTCGTCATATGAGCAGACGCCGTTGACATTTGTGTGTCGTCAGTACTTCAGGCGAAATCATAAAAAAAATAAAAAAATCTTTCATACACCCACACGGTTGTCGTCGACGGTTATTAATGGCTTGTCGAAGACATGTGTGTTTTGAATCGTTCTCCGACTAGCACAATAATGAATCGAATGGATCGCCCGACTAGGCAAACCGTGGACCTGAACAGAATGGGAAACATCGTCGTCTTTACGTTAAAGAAGGAATGAAAGGAGGTCTAAATCAACTGTGTTCAATTATTGATACACGTAGAGCTCCGTTACACGCTACTAAAATAAACAGTCTTTCAAATGACTATCAACCTCGTCCAAGGCAGAGACTTAATGTAATTCGTTTCTTAGTCTGCGGTGGCTGTAAATTCGAAAGGTAACAGCAGTAAGAGTTTTATTTACCTGTGTCTCTCATTTGCAGGGGTAGTGGACGTTTCATAGTATTATGGTATAAGAACCAAAATAACATAATTCGATTGCATAAATGCTTGTACTACTGAACAACTATTTTTTGAAGAACAAAATCCAAGTCTGTTTAAATCAGCACGACCTCGTTGGATTGATGTTCCTAGTCTGTGAATGTGCCGACTGATACTACCGGATTTTAGTTAGTGCGTCCATCAGAACGCATGTGGTCCTGTTACTTATATCAGTCTTTTCTAACATTATGCACCACATATTCCCAGAATTACATATTAGGCTTTCCATAAACCTGTAGAGTTTTAGACTAGTAGCATGAGGAAAATGTTATCTTTAATAACGAACACAGGAGCATGTAAATTATTGAATTACTGAATGATGATAAAATATATCAGTGTATAATCAATATATGGATAAGAAGAGATCATTTGACACACATAAAGAATGAATTACTATTGTCTAGGATAAGATGAAGGATTTGGCCATAGATGTGGCTGGGCTGTGGTCTGGGCGGCGCCAACGTCACTTCCTCCTTCCTTGTTCTATTCTCCTAGTACAGAACCGAATCGTTTCGGTACACATAGGGCTGGGCATCAAGTTTAATTATCAACTGGAAAAAAGTTGTGTAGTTAATATTTTGTTCGTTTTTCTGCATTCTACCGCTATTGGCTAAAATAACACGAAGGGTTGTACAGTGGTGCTCAAAAGTATCCGAACGACCTGAATTGCATTTCGCCTGATTCACATGCAATCCACATAACGCAGCTCTCTAGCAGGTCCTCTAATCGCTGCTTAGTATAGTCGTTTGACTATTGAAAATGGCTCCAACAAGTCACCACTAAAAAATTCTGCTCTGTATCGCAATAACTCAAGATGTAAAGTAATACCACGATACTACAAATATCATGGACCACCTTATCACAGATAAGACTGTCCTTAAGGCTTGTAAGCTCACATTTATTGCAATAAATGACATGTTACCACTCTCATTATTTCGTCAGATAGGTAATGCACGTAGTAAGTTCGTCGTATTCATAATTTCCTCTTCAAAGTAACATACCGTACTTGTTATTTAACACAAAATGACATTAAAAATTTAAGTTATTCACGAGCTGCTAGTTGAGAGTATGTATGATCTTCAAATGACACGACGAACCATGTCGTTCTGCATATGGATTCAAACACAGGTCATGCACACTAAGATTTCGTGACTGACAGAAAATAAGTCATTTCTGACTAGGCATACAGAGAGGGATATACCTCGATTTTAGACAGTATCAGTTAGAAAATATCAACTTTAAATTACATAACGTAAACATTTTTAACGGGCGCGAATTCCTACCCAGCATCTGTTGTCCCTGTTTACGAACCATGAGAGATGTTAAATATTGCTTCTTCACAAGTAACTTACTTGAAATGCCGTCAGGTAAAGCTTTGTGTTGGACAGGGATTCTAACCCAGAACCTAATCGGATTGTTATCGAAGCATAATCAACTGTGACATATCGGATTTTCTCGAAGCACAGTCAACTGTGACATATCGAATTTTCTCGGCAGTAGCTAGATGTTTTAACTGAAACGACGAGACGAAACATTAATTTTTTCCTTCCCAGGACTCCAACCCGGAACCTATCGCTGTTATGTTCTAGAGAAAACGAACGTTAAATATGGGTTTGTTACAATAGCAGCGACATGTGAGCATGTTTGAACTAGAAATAATATGACGAAGAGTTCAGTGCTGACGAACCCCACAAATATCGTTGTTGACTACACACAAAGGGACGTCAGCTACCGAATGTTTCTCCACCAGCAGCTCGGAATAACATCCTTGAACTTACAGTGATCTCTCAAATAGTTCTGCGTCTCACTGGGAGTCAAAAACGTCAGATATTGTTAGTGTTGACAACGAATGAAAATGCATTAAAAATCAAAATTATTATCCACCAGCAGATAGGTGTTCTCATGCTGGAGCTTGGTAATACATAATGAAACCTTTAGTGCCTTGCCACCATTCGAACCCATTCACGCATAATATGTGGAAATGTTGAGGAATCTGCAGTTTTGAACAAACAACAAATTGCAGTCTAGCTGTATTGTCACGAAGGGATCAAATTCTGTGTTAAGGTCGGTCTGAGTTGCATTTCAAGTTCAGAACCAGTTTTATCGACATACAGAAGCTCAATTAAAAGATGGAATAAGGGCCCTGTGACCCTACATAGCGTTTGTTTCGTCAGTAGAAACAAATAAGTTGTATAAGAAAGGTTACTGGTGACCGAGTTCCCACATTTCGCCACTCCTGACTTTATTGTGGTTCAATCTAACGTCTACTTGGTAGAGAAGGAATATCACGTTTAATGTGAATTTCAGACCACAATGCCATTATATCTTATTGACTTGGCGTAGCCAGAAGAGAATAGAATCTGTCTCTCCCCATCAAAAACCATTGGCAGAAGTTGGAATCGAACCCACACCATAACTATATGACCCTATCATCAATCCAACAGACCACCAAATCCTCTGCTGTATGACTAATTTTTCTATCATAACACCGCTGCGGCACACTCGATGAGAATTCCGACACACAGGCTCCCAGTAGTGGTTTGCAGCATGTTCAGTACATTCATTTACTTGGTTGACCGAATCGCCATGAACTAGCTGCCTCGGCTACCCAGTGCATACCTTCGACTCTATTTTGTAATCACCGAAATAAAATCATGTAGCTGCCACCTACACAAAACTGCCAACAGTGTAGGATGCAGAAATTTAAATAGGAAGTGTTCCTTTCTATTCGAGCTACTCTATTGCGGTATCTGTTTGTTGAAAACGTCGTGCAGTGCAAAAGAAAAGCTGTAACTGTCTGTCTCTCAGAACTTTACATCCGGCCATATGCATTACCTCACGGCACTGTGGAATGCGGACGTTCTTGACGAACTTTTGTAGACTTTTGGAGGTGTTGTAGCTCCATGGCAGCTAATAGCGTAACAGTAAGCGTCACGCATCGTAGTTGAGATGTCCCGAGTTCTATTACATTCCATGCTACATTTCTTTAAAACGCAATTCTGCTGTCTGCTAAAGTTATCAATTTAATGGAACTTTGAAAATAATTCTCTTCACTTCTCAACACAAAATAGCCGCATGTGGAAAAAGGGCTAACTTCTCCGACATTTTATTCTTTTCAGGTTTAATAGACAGCCAGGCAGCAGATGCATCTCGAAGCTTTTGTATTACGTATGGGGAGAGCGCATCGTGCCAAAATAGTCAGAAAAGTATTTTGTACATTACCTGTCGTCTGGTAGTGGCATTTTGTTCTTCTTCAAACCTTTTTTGACAGCTTTAACTCAGAACAAGTTTTCTACATGCACGTAATCAACAAGCTGCATGCGCATTGTCAGACTGTTGCAGATAACATCAGAGAATTCGCATATTTCGTTGATGATTAATTTCTCTCTCATGTTTAGTATTGTTTTAACAACACTAAAAGAACCCTTACGAAAATTGTGCACTGTATTATAAGAAATGAAATAAAACTACACACGATAACCTTGCGACGAAAGTCTGTTTTGATAAAAGTGAGTATCTGTACACCAGCATGCCTCTATCGGCACGAATTAGTAAAATACTATTCAGATTTCGATTGGATGTCGGCAGAGGAAAGAGGCGTTACCTGTTGTGCAGCATTGTAAGTTTTTCACCACTGGACTATTAGCTAAAAGTAGTTTCTTGCGATTTCCTATCGATGTTTGATCTGACTACTTGTAGCTCTTCCATAGAAGGGATAAAAGCGTTGCATTCAGGGAGACTGGAGCCGCGAACCATAAAATACGCCTTTTCACAGGTAAGCACTTCACCACAGAGCAAGCGAAGAGCTATGTGATGTGCATTCCTATTACGAGGCTAATAGTTGCTAGAACTCGTAAACCGCTATTTAAAGGACGAGATTAGTTGCGATTTCCATATGCCACGACTTTCCTGGGCTGAAAACAGTAAATTTACGATCTTTTGTTACACCTCAAGCGATAATAACTCAGATTATTCAATGGAAATGACGGGAAAAATCAAGTGAACTTTGAGGCTTAGTTCCGTGCGCACCAGGAAGTAATTGTCGATCACAGAGTTGCCAAATATACGTTGCCTTGTTGCCAAATCTCAGTTATAGTACTAGCAGGAAGAAGACGAACCGATGTGATCGTACAGCCGGCTGGGAAGTGACCATAGCTGGCGTCTCAGAGACGCGGCTGCTACGGTCTGGAATACGTAATGCGTCTGATTCGCATTTCTGTAACTAGGTTTAGGGACTGGAGCGTAGTTACTAATAATACGCAGAACTGACTGGAAACTAAGCATCATAAATCAGTAGCTCTCGTAGTTGTTTTTATACTTCTTTCGTAACTGTACTCAAAACAAAGAAATTCATTCACGGACGTTTTCGTGCCTCGCCGATAGTCGAGCACACGAAACAAATAAAAATAAAAAAAGAATGTGTGTGTGTGTGTGTGTGTGTGTGTGTGTGTGTGTGTGTGAGAGAGAGAGAGAGAGAGAGAGAGAGAGAGAGAGAAATAAAGATAAAAAAGGATGAGAGAGAGGGTAGAAAATTATTGTAAAGAAATTGAATGCCGGTATACAAAGAAATCATTCATAAAAATGGCACGTTCCACATCATTACGAAAAGTCGTATTCATGATCTATGGAACAAGTATTAATCTAATCTAATATAATCTAATCATATCATATTGCTGATTAGCCGTGAAGATTCATGAATTACCGAAATTTTCGCCAATATCAGTAACCAAATCTACTTGAATATAAAAGACGACAGATTTGGAATAAACTGGGACTTCTATCAAGACCCTTTCATCCCTGTTAACTAACCACGAAAGATGTCTGATATACTTCCATTCGGAAATAACAAAGTGTGTATGCATTTAAATATGAAGTGCATGATGTGAAGTTCTGTGACGGATGATGATGATGATGTTTGGTTTGTGGGGCGCTCAACGGCGGGGTTATCAGCGCCCGTACAATTTCCCAATCTTTGCTCAGTCCAATTTCGCCATTTTCCTGGATGATGATGAAATGATGAGGACAACACAAACATCCAGTCATCTCGAGGCAGGTGAAAATCCCTGACCCCGCCGGGAATCGAACCCGGGACCCCGTGCTCGGGAAGCGAGAACGCTACCGCGAGACCACAAGCGGCGGACTTCTGTGACGAAGGTACGAACCCAACACGTAATCGGATTGTTAACTAAGTAAAATCAAATGTTACGTATCGGTTTTTCTTACCAGCTGCTAGGTGTTTGAATCTAAAATGAGGATACAAATTTTTGTTCCTCAGTGACTATCGACCGCACTCCTATCGTTCTTCTTTAACGTCCACGAATATAGTTTAAGCGTCAATTGCTTACTCACCAACAGTAAGATGTGTGCGTGTTTGACCAGAAATTGTTGGCAACACATGAAGAGACATTAAAAATACACGTTATTTTTCACTAGCAGGCCGGTGTGCACGTGATAGGGCTTGAAATGAAATTATGAATATTTTTGTACTGGACCAGGAATCGGACCCACATACTTACCTTTGGTGGAGACCTAGAGAAGACCACAGTCTTGGAAAAAGGAACGAAATGATTGAACTATACTGTTCCGAGGGATTCAGATCCACTAAAAATGAGATACGAATTTGAATCACAGTCCAGCACCAAATTTTTCAACGTCTCTAGTTCAATCAAGTACAAGTAAAATAAGAGCCCTGTTCCTTTAAATGTAATGTAAGTAAGTTTACTGGCGACAGTATTTCTGTTTACAATGACCTCCGCTGAAGTCGTTTCCCAAAGCAAACCGACTCTGTCCAGTTGGGAATAAAGGAACGTGATGTTTAATGCGGATTCTGGATTATAACGTCTTTCTCTTGAGGTTACCAGAAGTAAAGTAAATCTGGTTGTGCCTCTTAAAAGAAATTGCCTGAACCGACACATTGCACCTGTGATAGTTCGTTCCACCAGACCATTGTGGCCACATTTCCCAGCCCCAGGAGTGCGCTGCAACGAATGATGTGCTTAGCTTACAAAATTAGTCACGGTGGAAAACTACGAGTCCATTAAATGGTTAAGTAGAAGCAAGCTTCTGACGCTGAGATTATGTTATTCTCACATCAGCAGGATGTAAAGACTCTTCTAGGCATCATAGCCTCGATGTGAAGCCATTTTGAAATTTTCACTAATTCAGGAAATTTCTTAGATCGAGAAAATCCTGTGAAGTGTGAAGTTACCGGATAATTCGATTATTGCCGTCATTATTACTATCATTTTCTTCATACCGCTGCTGAAACACATGTGCTTATTGATCATTTAATGCCTTTTGGTCATTATGGAAGTAGTTGCCCAAGAACAGTTTTTTCCCTGTCTACGGAATCCTTTTCATGTTAATATCAAACATCAGCAATTACTCGTAGATTACATTAAAACTAAAGTAGTTGATGAAGACGTTACTTGATAACAAAAACGCGCTGCCTTTCTTCATTTACTTGCGCCTAGAAATGGCTGTCGAATACTGCCAAACCAAAAGCCAAGGGATCTTACTGCCTTGCGATATACGTCATTATCAGTTCTTCCATATGATTTGGTCGACGTGACCTGTTTCAAGTTGTGTATGACAGAGAATGTTTTAGAAAATCAGTTATTTTCCTTTACAATAAACAGAAAGATTTTCATTCTAAGCTATCCAAGTTCAAAATTTTCGCAATATTAGTTCAAATTCAATATTCGCTTCTATAATATAGGAAAGTATTTCACAGTTACAAAACTCGCATCCGACTCATTGTCCTTACACTTAGTCGCTGACCAAAATTCTAGCTCAGAGTGACACCAGTTTAAGTAACCTAATGTAGTGAAGAAAGACTGTTTCCCAGTGCTTTTTCTCACCGGAAAAATGCAATTCACTCATTGGACTCCATAAGTACACTGTAACAGTAATTTCTGTGTGTATGCAATGCATACTGATTGTACAATTTAGTGGTGCTCTCTCTTCCACTTCTGAATACAATATGCCTGACCTAAACGGGCCCTTTATCATTGCAGGCCCTGGGCGGTGCAACATCATACTGACAACAGTAATGTGCTTATACTGACAACCTCACTGTTCGTTTTACCTGATTTTGTAAACATTTAAATAAAACAACATGACCTTCCAGTGGGAGACATTTCGTCCGCCTTTTCCTTCTGTGAAATTTGTCAGTAAGCTTTTTGCCTTCCAACCAGCGAAATGCGGCAGAGTATGGCCGGTAAACGATTCACAAACCACGATTTAGTGCCGTTAAGGCGAGGCATATTTATAATATTGAACCTAGACTGTGTATCCTTGTCTTCCTTGAGTGGGCATCGGAAGGCGTTTACACACACGTATACGAAGGTAACCCCAAAAGTAAGGTCTCCAAAGGGGCACGCATGTGCCAACGCAGGCACAAACGAGAGATCCTTAATTTTAATGCTAGACAGAAACCACAGTAGTAGTTGCATGATGGCAAAGTGATAAAGAGCAAGAGAACCGATACGAAGGACTCAGGTTCAATGCCTCGTTAGACCCATGATTTTTATGTGCCATTTTACACTTATTTCCCGTCAGTGTTTGTTGATGTGAAAAATGCCGAGTTGCACTGTGGTCCGGAAGTCACGTTAAACTGTGGGTTCCCCAATTAACTGGCTAGGTAAGTCTACTCAAAGGTCGGAGGAAAGCAACAGCGTACCACCTCCAACAAGACCGTGCCTATTAAAGCACTGTGGTGTTCAAACCACTCTTCCGACTGATGACTGCTTTACT
The DNA here is from genome assembly GCF_023864275.1 of Schistocerca cancellata. Taxonomy (NCBI): domain Eukaryota; kingdom Metazoa; phylum Arthropoda; class Insecta; order Orthoptera; family Acrididae; genus Schistocerca; species Schistocerca cancellata. The sequence goes on from NC_064629.1 coordinate 267,927,300, forward strand.
TTCTATGGGTTCCAAAGTTAATGATCTTCGGGTTATTAACATTTTTGTGCTTTCATGCTGTAGCTTTGATACAAGTAAACGTAAGGCCAGGTACTGTTATTGTTCGAGTTGTCAAGGTGGTAGACGACGATGCTGTCGACCCCAGTTACAGTCTTGGTCATGGCTATGTTTCAGTTAAATTCCTCTATGTGACTTCTGCGTATTTCAAGATATACTTTTATACACTCGGTACGCATCCTAATCGATATCTGAATTACGCAATAATACAGTTAAAAGTTGTATTTTTGCATTATGTATCCCAATGAAAATACCAGTAAACAGCTGCATATTAACCAAGCCCCGCTCCCCTCTCTGTATCCTCCTATGACACGAGCACGGGATTCTCCTCCCATAACGCTACAGAGCCGTTCCGAGCACAGCAAAGAATTGGCAACATCGTCACAAACATTAGGCAACACTGTGACAGTGCAGTCACTTCCGCGTATGGTACTGAATTGACTCGCGAAATTTACTTGATATTCCCTTTCCATTTGAATGATTCGCTTGAATTATACTCATAGCTTCAGCACCAAGAGGAAATGGGCGATAAAAATTTTGTCGACGTGTGCGTTTGGTTACCAGACGTCGTATTAGCTAGTCTCGCATTTTACAAGACTACGGTCGTAGACAAGAGTGATGTACTCTGACTGCAGTCAAGAGTCCCTACGGGGAGTGTAGCAGTCTACAATGTTGCCAGGTCGAGAATATTGCCGAACATAGAATTCAGAGGGGAGCACGACTCTATTGTCCACCTTACGTAAACCACTTGGGGGTCAATTTTTTCTCTAAGACTGTATCTACAACACATATTGCACGCATAAGAACCAGAAGAATAAAAAAAAATTAGTTTATGACAGCAACGTTAACGATAGCATTCGAAGTATTCATTGTATTGTATATGTGTGTGTCAACGCCTTTCAGTGCCCACTCAAGGAAGACAAGGATACACAGTCTAGCTTCAATATTGTAAATACGCCTCAGTTTGTGGATGAACTCAGGTTGATAATCATTTTGAATATTTAGCAGTGCTGTACCCACTGGTGTTAAACTCGTTTCCAACCAATGATTCCGACAGCTACAGGAGCACTACTTGCGATATCCCTTAGACAAAATACTTATGCAGTGCTATCAGACGAAAAGATCAACCTGACACAAACTGTGGGAAGTTTGTTTTACAACCTTCGTACCTGGCTAAAGTGCTTTTCCTATTTGAGATATCTGTGAACGTTGATGCATAAGACGATTTAAGAAGAAACTAAATTCCTTCAGCTACGCCAGTGTTAAAGAAATCGTCTTAATATAGCCTTGTAAAGCCAAAACAAAATTGCAAAATTATTTAGATAAGATATCTGTCTGGTGCGAAAAGTGTGAAGTTATTCACATGAGTACTAAAAGAAATTTGCTAAATTTCGATTACGCGATAAGTCACACAAATCTGAAGGCTGTAAATTCAGTTGAATACTTAGGGATTACAATTACGAATAACCTACATTGCAACGATCACATAGATAATATTGTGGGTAGAGCAAAACAAAGACTGCGATTCATTGGCAGAACAATTAGAAGGTGCAACAGATCTACTAAAGAGACAGCTTACACCGCGTTTATCCGCCCTGTTCTGGAGTACAGTTACGTTATGTAGGCTTCGTGCAAATCAGGTGAAACGCAATTCAGGTGTTTTGGATATATTTGGTATGAAGTACTTTAATGCTTCATGAATGTATTACTTATATTAACTAGGTAGTCATTTATGTATATTTATATGAGAAGCACGTTGCTGCCCTCTCCACACCATTTGGGCCACAGTAGTGTTATTTTAGCCAGTTGTCACAGAATGCAGAAAAACGAACAAAAATGTAACTAAGCAACATTTTTTTTCCAGTTGACAGTTAAACGTTGATGTTCACCGCAATGTGTATCCCGGACGATTCTGCTCTGTACTACGAGAAACAGATTGCGGAAGGAGGAATCCGACGTTTGCCCCGCCCAGATCACGCCCTTGCCACGCCTTGTGTACATCCCCTCGTTATCTTAGCCAATAGCCGTAGGTTGCAGAAAAACGAACAAAAAGTAAACGACGCATTTTTTTTATTTGACAGTTAAACATGGCGCCCACAGTGACGTGTACCCGAAACGATTCCGCTCTGTATTAGGAGAACAGAATGCGGAAGGAGGGAGCTGACGTTGGCGCCGACCAGACCACGCCCTCGCCACGCCTTGTGTACAACCCTTCGTTATTTTAGCCAATAGCAGTAGATTGCAGAAAAACGAACAAAAAGTTAACTACGCATTTTTTTTTTATTTGACAGTGAAACATGGCGCCCACAGTGACGTGTACCCGAAACAATTCCGCTCTGTATTAGGAGAACAGAATGCGGAAGGAGGTAGCGGACGCTTGCCCCGACCAGACCATGTCCTGGGCACGCCTTATGTAAAGTCATGCTCAAAAGTATCCGAACGACCTGAATTGCATTTCGCCTGATTCACATGCAACCCACATATCGCAGCTGTCTAGCAGGTCGTCTAATCGCTCCTTAGTATAGTCGTTTGACTATTGAAAATGGCTCCAACAAGTCACCACTAGAAAATTCTGCTCTGTATCGCAATAACTCAAGATGTAAAGTAATACCACGATATTACAAATATCAGGGACCACCGACCGAGCGAGATGGCGCAGTGGTTAGACACTGGACTCGCATTCGGGAGGACGACGGTTCAATCCCGCGTCCGGCCATCCTGATTTAGGTTTTCCGTGATTTCCCTAAATCCCTCCAGGCAAATGCCGAGATGGTTACTCTGAAAGGGCACGGCCGACTTCCTTCCCCATCCTTCCCTAATCCGATGAGACCGATGACCACGCTGTCTGGTTTCCTTCCCCAAACAACCAACCAACCAATCAGGGACCACCTTAACGCAGATAAGCCTGTCCTTAAGGCTTGTGAGCTCACATTTATTGCAATAAATGACATGTTACCACTCTCATTATTTCGTCAGATAGGTAATGCACGTAGTAAGTTCGTCGTATTCATAATTTCCTCTTCAAAGTAACATACCGTACTTGTTATTTAACACAAAATGAAATTAAAAATTTAAGTTATTCACGAGCTGCTAGTTGAGAATATGTATGAACTTCAAATGACACGACGAACCGTCTCGTTCTGCATATGGATTCAAACCCAGGTCAACTTTAAATTACATAACGTAAACATTTTTTACGGACGCGAATTCCTACCCAGCAACTGTTGTCCCTGTTAACGAACCATGAGAGATGTTTAATATTGCTTCTTCAAAAGTTACTTACTTGAAACGCCGTCAGGTAAAGCTTTGTCAACTGTGACATATCGGATTTTCTCGGCAGTAGCTAGATGTTTTAACTGAAACGACGAGACGAAACATTAATTTTTTCCTTCCCAGGACTCCAACCCGGAACCTATCCCTGTTATATTCTAGAGAAAACGAACGTTAAATATGGGTTTGTTAGATCAGCAGCGACATGTGGGCATGTTTGAACTAGAAATAATATGACGAAGAGTTCTGTGCTGACTGGGAATCCAACCCCACACAGCCGGCCGGAGTGGCCGAGCGGTTAAGGCGCTACAGTCTGGAACCTCACGACCGCTACGGTCGCAGGTTCGAATCCTGCCTCGGGCATGGATGTGTGTGATGTCCTTAGGTTAGTTAGGTTTAAGTAGTTCTAAGTTCTAGGGGACTTATGACCACAGCAGTTGAGTCCCATAGTGCTCAGAGCCATTTGAACCATTTTGAAACCCCACACATACCGTTGTTGACTACACACAAATGGACGTCAGCTACTGAATTTTTCTCCACTCGGAATAACATACTTGAACTTACAGTGATCTCTCAAATAGTTCTGCGTCTCACTGGGAGTCAAAAACGTCAGATATCGTTAGTGTTGACAACGAATAAAAATGCATTAAAAATCAAAACTATTATCCACCAGCAGATAGGTGTTCTCATGCTTTAGCTTGATAATACATAATGAAACCTTTAGTGCCGGGCTAGCATTAGAACCTATTCACGCGCAATATGTGGAAATGTTGAGGATATATTCCATAGGCAGGCAGTTTGGTCAGAAAACGCTTGTGAGGAACGGTGTCGAAAGCCTTCTGGAAATCTAGAAATATTGAATCAGTTTGACATCCCCTGTCAATAGCACTCGTTATTTCATGGGTATAGAGAGGTAGTTGTGTTTCACAAGAAGAATCCGTGCTGACTATGTGTCAATAAATCGTTTTCCACTTTATGCTTCATAATGTTCGAACACAGTATACGTTCCAAAACCCTACTGCAAATCGACGTTAGCGATATGGTCCTGTAATTCAGCGGAGTACTCCTATTTCCCTTTTTGGGTATTGGTGTGACTTCAGCAGTTCTCCAGTCCTTAGGTATGGATCTTTCTGTGAGCGAGCGGTTTTATATAGTTGCTAAATATGGAGCAATTGTAACAGCATATTCTGAAAGGAACCTGACTGTTATACAATCTGGACCAGAGGCCTTGCCTTTATTAAGTGATTTAAGCTGATTTGCTACACGGAGGACATATACTTCTATGTTTCTCATCTTGGCAGTTGTTCTAGATTGAAATTCAAGAATATTTACTTCGTCATCTTTGGTGAAGGAGTTCCGGAAAACCGTGTTTAATAACGCTGCTTTATCGGCACTGTCATCAGTGACTTCACTGTTGTTATCGTGCAGTGAAGGTATTGATTGCGTCTTGCCACTTGTGTGCTTTATCTATGACCAGAATCTCTTTGGATTTTCTACCAGATACAGGGACAGAATTTCATTGTGGATATTATTAAAAGCATCTCGGGTTGAAGTATGCGCTGTTATTCGAATCTCTGCAAAACTTTTCCAATATTGGGGATTTTGCATTCTTTTAAATTTTGCATGCTTTTTTCGTTAGTTCTGCAACAGCGATCTGACCCGTATTGTCTACCATGAGGAATCAGTACCGTCACTTATTAATTAATTTGGTACGTATCTGTCAATTGCCATCGATACTATCTCTTTGAAACCATTCCACATGTTTTCTACACTTACATGATCAGATCGGAAGGACTGTAGACTGCCTCTTAAAAAGGCCTTAAGAGCATTTTTATCAGCTTTTCTAAATACTTATGCCTTGCGTTTCTTTTTGATGGTTGTAAGTGTTACGATATTCAGCCTAGCAGGAACTGCCTTGTGATCGCTAATCCCTGCATTCGTCACGATACTCCCTATTTGTCCAGGATTATTTGTTGCTAAGAGGTCAAATATACTTTCGCAACTATTTACGCTTCGAGTGGGCTCATGAAATAATTGTTCAAATAATTTTCTGCGAAAGCATTCAGTACAATTTCGGATGACGTTTTATGCCTGCAGCCGGTTTTAAACGTACAATTTTTCCAGCATATCGATTGTAGATTGAAGTCACCACCGACTATAATTGAATGAGTGGGGTACATATTTGAAATGAAAGTCAAGTTTTCTTTGAATTGTTCGGCAACTATACCTTCTGAGTCGGGAGGTCAGTAAAACGATCCAATTAACAGTTTAGTGCGATTGTCAAGGATAACTTCTACCCAAACTATTTCGCAGGAACTATCTACTTCAATTTCACTACAAGGTAAACTAATTCTGACAGCAATAAATACACCACAACCAACTGTATTTAATCTATCCTATCTGAACACTGTTAGATCGTTTGAAAAAATTTCGGCTAAACTTATTTCTGGCTTTAGCCAGCTTGCTGTACCTATTACCATTTGAGCTTTCTATTAAGGGTTGGAGCTCTTGTTGTTTTCCAACACAGCTACGACGTTTACAACTGCAATACCAATCGTTTCTACAAATGCCTTAGTGTGCATTACCTGCCCCTTAGACGAACGCTCTTTCTGTAGTTTCCTCAGACCCTCTAAAAAAAAAAAAAAAAAAACCATAGTCCCTTCCACACAGCCCCCGCTACCCGTGTAGCCGCTTCCTGTATAGTGGACTCCTGACATATTAAGCGGAATCCGGAAACCCACCACCCAAGGCGCAAGTCAAGGAATCTGCAGCCCACATGGTCACAGAACCACCTCAGCCTCTGATTCAGACCCTCCATCCTGCTCTGCACCAAAGGACCACAGTAAGTTCTATCGACGATGCTGCAGATGGTGAGATCTGCCTTAATCTCGGAAGCAAGACTGGCAGTCTTTACCATTTCAACTAGCTGCCCGAAACCAGAGAGAATCACCTCCGATCCAAAGCGACACACGTCAGTGGTACCAGCATGAGCCACCACCTGCAGTTGGCTGCAGAGTGTACTCTTCATGGCATACGGAAGCACCCTTTCCACATCTGGAATGATCTCCCCCCCCCCCCCCCCCTGCCCCGGTATGCACACAGAGCGCACACTGGCTAGTTACCAGCGAACCCACTTTCTGTGAATTCCCAGACCTTGTGGGATGAGAAGTTTCCTCTGGAACAGTGTGAACGATTGCATCAGGCCTTGAGACTTTGTCAGCCACAGATAACGCCAGAAACCTTTTCGTCAAACGAATCGGGGAGGCCCTACAATCGGCCCCTGACAAAGTCTTTCGCTGCCTGACAGGCTTTGGAATGATCTCCTACTCGACCACGGGTGACAGGTCCACTGCACTGCAGGCAGTACCTGGGGCGGCCACAGCAGTGGACCGATTGGGGGACACGTGGGACATGCTTCAAGTCCCTCGCATCCCCGTGTCCGACCCCCTCACACTGATGCCCCTTGGCAGCAGCCTCAAGCTGTGTGACAAAGCCTGCAGGTGTGAGTGGAGAGTCAGAAACTCAGCTCGCATCTGTACACAGCAATGACAGTTCCTATCGGTTACTGAGCTCTCTCCTGTTTGAAGCTCTTAAAAATGTGTAACAAACGAACGGTGTACTCGACTTATTAGCAGCTGGAAGCAGGAATTCGAAGTGCTCTCTCGACACTGAGCTACACTAACCCAAACAAACAAAACATGTACGATACGAGAGTCGCTAAGAACGGCGGTACTGTACGCTACTCTGTTATTGAAATAAAAGGTTGTGACTTGTAAGCACTCAAACAAGCAAGGAATTACAAAAATAAACTAGTAACTACACAGGTATCTGTAAATAAGTAGCTCCTGTTGGAAGCACGTAAAAAATATATAACAAACGAACAGTGTACTCTCCTTATTGGCAGCCGGAAGTCGCGGTGCTCTTTCACTGACGGTCTAACACATGAAGACACTTTAAAAATGAAGAATGTTTATCGCCAATAGTTCTGTGTGTCATTGATAAGGCTTGTAACGAAAACATGAACATATTTCTTGTGGACCAGGGTTCGAATCCATATATGTGCTCATACCAAAGAAAAAAAAAATCTGAATTCGAATCCCAGTCCAGCATCAAAGTTTTCGGTCTCAGTTTCAAATAAAATAAGAAGCCTGAGACCTTAAATGACAATTGGCTCATTAAATACAATAAAGTTTCTAGTGCAAGGAAGCTCACTGACGACACAATTTCTGTTTGCCGCGACTTCCGCCTCTGTTATGACCAAACCTAAACCGGCTGTGCCCCAGATGGTAGAGAATGGATATGATGTTTGTAGTGAAAATTCTTAACTACGGTGCAACTTAACGTTCTTCACTTATCACTACTACAGTTGGAGGAGATCTGTTACTTTGTGTTTAAAATACATGCTAGAAGTGAAAATCGAACCGATACCTCGCAACTATGAAACTGAAAATCACTCGTCAAGACTACTGAAGCCCACTTTTGCTACATTCATTGTTGTGTCTAGCTTACAAATTAGACACCGTGAAAAAATTCATTTCTCTATTAACTAATTAATTATCAGCAGGCTTCTAACACGGAAATTATACTAGTCTCAAGTTAGCGGGATGTAGAGACGCTTTTTAGTATCAAGCCTCGATTCGAAGCCATTTTGAAATTTTAACTGTTTCAAGAAATTTCTCAAGTCGACATATCATCGCACAGTATGAAGTTAGCAAATACGTCTATTATTACTGCCGTTATCGCTATTAAATTTTTAATTCTGTTGCTGCTGTCCGCGTGCTTGAGAAAGAATGTAATGTTTTTTGTTCATTTTTAGAAGGAGTTCCCAAAAAATAGTTGAATATTTAGTTCGCAGCATATGGATGCGGCGTTCTGTGACAACTGTACCGTAACAAGTAGTTATTTAGTTCTTTCCACCTGTAGTGAAGACTTTTCAAGTTAATATCGGACATCTCCAGTTATTCTTAGACAACATTAAAATTAAATTAGCTGATAAACACGGTACTTCATAAGACAAATTGCGTTGCATTACTTCAATAACTTGCGTTTAGCAGCGACGCTTGTAAATTGCTAAGACTGGCAGTAAACGCCACTTTCAAAGCCAGAGGATTTTCGTATTTTCTATTAATTCATATCTTCTGTTCATTATTTCCATTTGGTCGAAGCCACCTATTTCAAATAGAGCAAAGAAAAAAATACTGCGGAAGATCAACAGTTTTTCGTTGTAATACACTCATTCTACGTGGCCCAAGTTCACATTTTCGCAGAATTACTCTAATTGTAATATCACTTCAACACTGCAGAAAAATATTTCATCGTGGCAAAACTCACATCCGACTCAGAGGGCTTATACTTAGTTGCCAACCTGAAAGTGGAACACTAGTTTCAGTAAAGTGCTGTTTGCGAAGACTGTTTAGCACTGGTCTTTCTCACCGGGAAATACGTAATTGATTTATTCGACTCCATTGGTATACAGCAACAGTAATTTCGTGTGCAAGCAACGCTTGCGAATTGCAGTATCAAATTGTGCCATGGCCTCCATTTCTATAAATTCCTGACCTAAACTGGCTCCGCGTCATTTCAAACGCCTGTTACTGCAACGTCTTACTGACACCGACAGGTGTGCGTACTACAAAATTCGTAGTTTCTTTCATGTGATTTTGCAATGACTGAAATAAAAGTCGCATGACCGCAACATTAGGGGCTACATTTCGTTGTTTCTGTCGTTCTGGGAGATGAGTACTCTGGGTAGTAATCGTTTCCCATTCTAACCAGCGAAATGCAGAAAAATGTGGCCAGTAATCGCTTCACAAACTGCTATTTAGTGCTGTTAAGATGATTTATTTTAACTTTCTTGTAGGTGAAGGAATTTAGTTTAATCTTAAAACAATTTAAGCAGGAACGAATAAAAAAAGGTTATTGTCCAGGTAGGAAAAGGTTTGAGAAACAAAATTTGCACATGAAACTTTTTGGAAAATTAAAACCGTGTGCCGGACCGAAACACGAACTCGGTATTATATGTTGTATTTACATACATTTACATCATCCTCTAAACAGTACTCACAAGGAACTAATTTATTAAATCTTTTTTCAAAGCGTGTAATCGGGAATGATTTTGACTTCCTAGGCGAAGAAAGTGCTCTTCGCCCTCTATTGCACTTCGCTTTCTCCTGCCCTGTCATGGGTTCTTACTTGCTTAATCTCACGGTTCGAGGAATTTCATAAACGCATTCTTGCGCTTTGTGAAGATAGATACTGTATCAGTACCATTTCTGTGCCGTAGGATACACTAATTCGACGATACATTGCTAGGTGAAGAGGGTGGCGGAGTAAAGCAACGTCAACCAGCTTTGTTACCCTGGACGTAAACAGGCAACCACAGATGATCAGGACAATAGTGTACTCCACTGCAGTGATGAATAGCCTTTCACAACTAGCACAGAAATTAGGAGCATCCCCCAGCTAAGTGTGAGCAGGTCACCATTCGTCGTCGTCTCAACGAGGAAGGGAAGTATGGAAGATAATCGGCAAAGGTATGACCAAACTGCTGTCACAGTTTGGGGTTGGATATCAGCTAGTGGTTGCGGCGTTCTGTGGCAATTGGATCGTCCGTTTTCTAGTTATTACTGCTGCGAAATACTGTATAACGTAACTTTCTTCTGTTCGTCAGAGATTTTCGGAGGCTGAATAATGTTCCAACATGAACATTTTCCTGCTCAAGCGGCGAGCTGTGTAAAACACTGGTTTCAAATGAAAGTAGACGTTGAGCTGTTGGACTGGCCTCCAAAGCTGCAGACCTCAGTCCCATAGAGCATGTATGGACAAAGATGCAGAAAATTATTGGGAGCGGAAGACCAGCACCGACTACGATGCCGGAGCTGTCCGAAACAGTTCATGACGTGAGGGAAGTGTTGTCACAAAAAAACAGAATCGTCCGGAAACTTTTGCCTCCATTCTCTGACAGCTTAATGCAGTTGTATAGGAGGGGGGGAAACAGGGCACGGTACTGAATTATTCTGCTGCTATCGAGAAAATTTTGTTTACGGAAAATGAACGTTTTGTACTCCCTCGAAGAAGAGGGAAGTTCATTTGTCTTAGCTCTCTCTCTCTTTCTCTATCTTTTTTTCTCCCCCCCCCTCTCTCTCTACCCCCCCCCCCACCAATCTCTCTTTTTTTTCAATAGACTCTTGATTTCAAATTTTTTTACGACCATTGATCATAAAGACTGAGAGAAATATGTAACTATTTTTGTTTTGTCCCATGACACATGACGTCAGTGTTGATGAAGGCGTCAAAGAGAAAGTACTTGGTCGTTTTTCCGTCGAGAAAAAGTATCATTTTAGTTTGTGTTCTCTGTATCTACATGCAGGCAGAATAAGAATACCGACGAAATCACAAAGGAGGTATCATTTCCATTTAACGCCAAACTCAAATAACAATGCATGCGGAGAAAGAGCGATGCAAGACCAGCGGGTCGATGTAAAGTCGAGCATTTAAGTCCTCTACATCATCAGTTATATACTTATGAATACTTTAAAATTATGTATAATATTTTAAAATTATGAATTCTTCATAATTCTCGTTGCTCAGCTACAATAATAACTCTTACCACGAATTAAAAATCATGAGAATAACAGGATCCGCATCATTTACCTGCATAGTAGGAACTGATCGCCTAAAGCACTATGTCATTCTACCAATAGCTTAAGTTTCATTTACGAAATGATATAATATGGTTTGTGATGTCACACCTTTTCCACGAAAAAGAAATGAAGCAACGAGTGAAAGTGGCGCAGGGTGTCTTCGACGGAAATGCAGACTGTTCATCTGACTTCGAATTGTGTGAACGGAGCTATGAAGAATATAAGCTAACTGAAAGTGACACCAAGGGTGTTCTGCTAGGTCCTATAAAAGCTGCTTAATTTGAAGATGTTGCGTGTGGCAAAGTGTGAGAAACTTAATAGCTGCCAACGCAAATGCCACACAGTTTCGACACGGTGAAAGCAGCGATACTCATGTGGAATCTGTTCGTGCAGAAAATGGTGTGAGAGTCTCTTAAGCATATATTTTGTCATCATGATTGAAATGTAGCAGAAAATGCAGTTGAATTTGTCACTTATGATATCTATCTTACGACGAAAGTTTTGATGAAATGAAAGAAAACTGTTTGTTTCAGGCCTAGTTTTGAAATGATTCCAGTATATCACAGAGTAATCAAAATGTATATTTACAACGAAATGTATCTCTTCTGATACAGATCCAAAGAGAAAAATATGAAAAGCCTTTCTTGATTCGGAACTTCACGTTATTCGTAGCATACATAGGCTCGTCGTGGATGTTGTGTTTTGCAATCGATACTCTGTGGTCATCTCTTCATTTGTGCGCCTATCATCCATGGAGAGTGTCACAGAAATCGATCTCAAAAACTGTTTTCCAAGTCAATTAATATAAAAAAAGGTGTCTTACCTACTCATAAATATTACAGTGTAAATATTGGAGATATTCTAAACATGTGCAACAAGTCTGGCGATGATGTTTGTAGTTTCAGTAGCTTAAGACAGAAAACACGTAATAGTTGAGATAGTTAATCATTTGTGTTGTTTAATTTGCAGTCATTGCACCTGAGTGTTGCTAGTACCAACACTCTAGTCCCTAAACCCAGCTACAGAAACTCAGATAAGACTCACTGACATTTTCTTTGGGTATTTCAGCACCCGGTCGCCACGTCTTCGAGACCTCGCAAGGTTGGTATACTCCCTGCTAGAAGTATAGCTGAATCTTGTCAACAATGCAAGATATGTTTGGCAAATCTGTGAATGACGGGTTTCTTACTGGAAGAAGCAGAATTAGCATATAAATTTAATTTTATGTATTTGCATTATTTCCATTAAACAATCTGAGTGATTTTTCACACAAGCTGTGAAATAAAGTTATCAATTTAAGATTCTGAGCCCAATAAAATCATTCAATGCCGAAATTCTAATTAATCGCATAGCGTACGTTGCTACCGTATGTGTCCTAGCCAGCACTGGAACAAAACGGGTAAGCCCAACGTTGCAGTACGTGAGGAAACCTGGTCTGCATTTGTTCCCCCTTCCAGTCTCGTTGAACAACACATTTTTAGCCATTTCGTGACAGAGCTACAAGCAGTCTGATCAGTAATCAGTAAGGAAATTTCGTTTGTTTTATTTATGAAATTTTTATTTATGAAATGCCACATTTCCATACTACTTCATTTTGACACAACACAGCAAGTAAACTGTTTCGAAATCCAGAATGAGTAATATTAGGCTCGCTCCTGTTACAGATACATTATGTTTTATTCAAATAGACTTTCATCCTACGGATATCATGGTAATATGAATTTCATGTGAATTAGCACGGCACATATTTTAAAAGCATTTCCCGTTACTTAATTGAACACAGTACGAAATATCAGAGGGAAATTAATCATCAACAGTATCTTCTCTCGCTTTGTTTAAAATGGTCTTAAACGCTAAGGCAGTTTACCAATTCACTGCCTGCAGTAACCTAATGAATCTCAGTTAAAGATGTTGTGAAACCAGAGAGAACTGTTTATCGATAAGGCGCTAGGAAGGTAAACATTTGAGCGCGAAGTTCAGAAGAATAAGTGCGTGAGGGATCACTTTTGAAACTCCTGGATAGTTTTGTTAGTAAAGCCGGCAGAGCGCGTTATGGTGTAATACCAACAAGTGATGAAGTTTTGTACGTCGTTTTTCTTACACTGCGTTCGATACGTGTTTTAGAAAGTGGAAAAAATACCAGCTGCGGTATAATCAACCCTGGGGAGGTTTTCAGAATGCACCACAAACTTTTCGAGTCACTAAAGGAAAAATATTATGTCCACACTGCCCTTTTTTCGAGTTTTTGTCTTTTATTAAGGCTCGGTCATTAAGTCTTCTTAAGATGTTTTTGTAAAGGCATTATAACTAGTAACTAGTGAGAATATTGCGTTGGAATCCTCACTGAGCTAGCTAATGACGATCGATCAACAATGCATTAATATTCAACGCTTTTGTTGTCTTAAATTAGCCGGCCAGAGTGGCCGAGCGGTTCTAGGCGCTACAGTCTGGAACCGCGCGACCGCTACGGTGGCAGGTTCGAATCCTGCCTCGGCCATGGATATGTATGATGTCCTTAGGTTAGTTAGGTTTAGGTAGTTCTAAATTCTAGGGGACTGATGACCTCAGAAGTTAAGTCCCATAGTGCTCAGAGCCATTTGAACCATTTGTCTTAAATTAGAACGTACGGTACCCCTGTTCCCGACTTTTGAACCTTATCTATTGAGTGGAAATGTCCCACGACGGTAAACTGGTCGCACTTCGCCACGGGTGTCTGTTATTGGAGCTTCTTGAATGTGCAAAATCATTCATGCCACAACGTATATCTTAAAGAAAACATATGTTTTGCTAATGTGTTTTGCCCAAAATCTCTCTCATCACACACAATATCAAGATACAGAGCAGCATCTGCTGTCTTCACCCCTCTCCTAAAACCGAATCGACCAATATGTGGCAGATGTCAGAGTTTTTTTCACTTGCAACTTTAATTTATCGCACTTAAACAACGTTCATAAGTTTCAAATACGCAAAACCCTCAGCGTAACTGTGGTACAACATGACTAAAAGAAGGGATCGGTTAGTAGGACACGTTCTGAGGCATCAAGGGATTACCAGTTTAGTACTGGAAGGAAGCATGGGGAGTAAAAATCGTAGATGGAGACCAAAAGACGAATACAGTAAGCAGATTCAAAGGGATGTAGGTTGCAGTAGTTACTCGGAGATGAAGAGGACTGCACAGGATAGAGTGGCCTAGAGAGCTGCATCAAACCAGCTTTTGGATTGAAGACCATGACAACAACAACTGTGGGAGGGGTAAATAGGATAACTTCAAACAAGAAAACGACCGTAATAAATACACTCATTGCGCACCGCCACGTTCACCTGGTCGGAGGCGTCTAATGTTGGCGGCGGGCTGCGTATGGCAGGTAGCCAGTAGCTGCTGTGAGGCGAGGAAACTCTCGAACTTAAATTGTGCTGATTTTGATGCAGCAACGAGCTGTCTCTTGGACATGTTTCTTGAACTTATTGCGATTATAGGTGGATTAGAAAATGAAAGGAATCATGTTTGCGGATCCATCAGACTGATAACCATAGCAGATATCCAACATGCGATTTAAAGAATCTAGGGAATCGAGTGGACCCGATCGCGCGACTTTATATCTACAAAAGCACGAAACTTACCGATTCTTCTTCTTCTTCTTCTTCTTCTTCGAATCTTCTTCTTCTTCTTCACTAGACCACAAGCAGATACATTTCCTTAACTCCTCGAGAAGACTTCTTCCATAAATTTCCGCATCCCGTAGTGTTGCCAGATCGTGCATATGGCGGGACTTACAATTCTAATGTGCGGGCGGGCATATATTCCACCATAAATGGACGACTCGGGCTTCATCTCTGTGGTGGCTGGCCAGCAGCCACGTATTATGTCTGATATTGTACTTTCTTTTCATTTAGATGAAATATTCTGACTGGCTTCCGTTACAGATGTGAGTAAGTGAAATTCATTGTTTGAACCCAGATTTGATGTTTGGCTCCTAAGCTTCGACTGCTCTCTTCTGTCAAGTTCCGAGAAGTCCTCATCTACATTAGGAAAGGTGGACATAATGAAAATAAGTATACCACAACAATATCATTTTGGCTCACTAGTAACGAGTTCGATTTCCAAAGTGCTGGTCGATATACAAGTCGGTTTGGATCTTCCTGGAAAAACAGTGCAATTTGTAATTTTTTATCTCGTTTTCAGTGTTCGATCTGTAGCCGGCCAGGATGAAATTCAGTGACCAAATCCTAAGACAAGCTCTTCACTATAAGCCCACCACCTACTCAGTACATTGTAGGAGTGACTAGAAGTGTCTATTTTTGAAATACTGAGAAACAGCACAATAAAGGTGCAGAAAAGACTCCACGGGACTATTAAATGACAGTAATTTGTGTGTTGTTTGTCATTTAGGAGATCATCACCCGAAACAAACGTTGCTGAAGCAATGAATACTCAGGTAAATCTGGAAGTGACAAACATACTGAATAGCAAGGCTGCAAGCTTTTTCACCTCTTTTTTATGTATCTGCATCAGAAGAGAAACTTTTTCCTTGTAAATATACATTTTAATTACTTTGTGATTCACTTAAATCATTTCACAACTGTGACTGAAAGAAAGAGTTTTCTTTCATTACATTAAAACTTTCGTTGTAAGATAGATATGGAAGTGTATAATTTAACTGCATATTCTGTACATTTCAAGCATAATGGTAAACTATATGCTTCAAAGATTCTCAAGCCTTTTTCTGCGTGAGCAATTTCTACATGAGTAATTTCGTAGTTACTGTGACGAAGTTTTGAGACACTTGCGTTAGCAGCTATTAATTTTCTCAACCTCTCCACACAACGTATCTCTAAAAAATGTAGGTTTGATAAAATCTGGCAGAATACCTACCGTATCACTTTCAATTATGCTCTTCATAACTCCATTCATGGAATTTCCGTCGAAGGCGCCCTGCGAGACTTTCACTAGGTATATAATTTCCTTTCATGGAGAAGGTATGACATGACAGACCATATCATACCATTTAGTAAATGAGACGTACGTTATTGGTAGAATGGCGTAGAGGTTAAAACGCAGTGGGTTCGGCTTTCGCAGCTATGAAGTGCGGACGTGATTTGTGTTTCCGCCTGTGGGGCACGCGCACTCGCTTTTGTTTACTATCAGCGACCATCACTTACGTGTCATTTACGAGTGGTAAAGCATGACCAACCGTTACTGAAAATCGTCACTGCGATTAACCTTCTGCAATCATGACACCCTAGTCTACGTATTATGATCATATGGTAGGAGATGAGGTACAGGCAGAAGTAAAGCTGTGAGGATGGGCCGTGAGTCGTGCTTGGGTAGTTCAGACGGTAGAGCACTTGCCCGTGAAAGGCGAAGGTCCTGAGTTCAAGCCGTGGTCTGGCACACAGCTTTAATCTGCCAGGAAGTTTCAACAATTTTATAATATGGAATAACTGTTTTACACAGTCTGCAAACATGAGACACTTGAGACTGAAATAAATTGAATAGTGTAACTGAAAAGTATGGTACTGGAGACTATTACAAAATCAGTGATTTCTGCATGTGGGAATACTATTAATTTCTGATGTAAAATATAAGGAAATTATTGGTATGTAGTAATATTTTTGTTATACTGACCTACCAGTGATAACACATATCATATGAGAGTGGTGAAAAATTAAGCTGTATCTGAAATTGGTATTGTTTTGCTGTTATTATCATGCTGTCACTAATTAAAACTTATCCAATGACGGAGTACAAAATACTAAAGCTCTTCATACAAAAACCAGTAGA
Source organism: Schistocerca cancellata (assembly GCF_023864275.1). Taxonomy (NCBI): domain Eukaryota; kingdom Metazoa; phylum Arthropoda; class Insecta; order Orthoptera; family Acrididae; genus Schistocerca; species Schistocerca cancellata. Next base: position 267,944,052 of record NC_064629.1, read on the forward strand.
AGTATTAAATTTCTTTTTGTTATATCTGTAACAACAAAAAGCACTACCTCAGGTTTCCAGTGATATTCAACATAGCCACAGATGTTCACTTCTTTCACCTGTTTCCTATGTCAGATACTTAAAATATCGAAAGCTGACTAGTCACTGACCATTTAGATGGCATCAATCAAAACTGATTTTCCAAGTAAAAACTGATTATCTAACAGAATAGCCATAGTTATCAAGAAATGCAATGGTGTATGACTAGGCAAGAGATAATCAGAGGGGCCAGACACATAAATGTACACAGTTAAGAACTGCTGACAACAACATGAACGTTGGCAATATTAGAGAAGAAATCTTTCATGCTACTGCTACCCTAGACCAATTTTCAAGTATTTTATTCAGTGATATGAAGTGTCACTAACTATGCAAACACATAAAAGTGATACTCATCTTTGACACAGAAGAAAACATTTGATTAACATATCTGTACTCACGTATTAGAATATTTTGTTACAACTCCCATCAACAGCTTGTAACAATAATGTACCTATAATAATTTTTTTCTTTATGCATTTAGATAAATGTTTCTTTCTGAATTTATGTAAAATAATGTAAATATTAATTTGAATTTTTTTCCTTTTCGTGTCATGTTAAAGAAACTGTACACAACTTTTTAAATGAATGTTATTATTTATGTTAGATTTCAAGCGATTTGATAACCAAAAGGAAATGTATTTAATGTTAAAACTATTGTAAAATGTGAAAATTGTAATTTAAACACTTGGTCCATACATAGGTAATGCATTAGAATATGTGTAGTAGAAAACCTGTGGTGAATACCCTACCTGTAGGGGCGCGGGAAAAGGTGGATGCAGGCGAGTGCGGGAAAACGCACACTGGCGCGGTTCGGCACAACGGGCTCAGTAACACAGTCGGAGTTGGGCATCGGTCAGAGGAACATGTACTGTACCGAGGAGGCTATCTGGGAAAAGTGGATTCCATTGAGCCTCGGATGGGCCGATTCCGACGACTACTTGGCATGGCTATATTCTCAGGCACAAAACTGGAAAGATTACGACGCCAAGAAGAATGAAAGTGCCGATACTGTGAGAGCCTTAGCCGTGCTTGTATGTGTGCTGTGCTGCCCGCTATCTCGCTGCCCGCCATCCGCCGCAACGACGTGCACAGGTCAAACATTTATTTCATCTTTAGAAGTGTATCTGTGTGGACCAGTGTTGAAACTGTTCTGACTGTTAAATAATAACGTGACTTTTACCAGAATTGCCTTAGCCGTCACTTATCCTTATCATTGACCTAGACAGGGTCCTTACCACATATTGTGCAACCCGAGTATCCTGAATTGAAAGTTTACTGTTAGTACTAAATTATCTGCAGACCAATTTAAGCTATAAAGCAGTTTGAGAGTTAGGAATGCCAATGTAAATGGTAGTAAAGAACTACAGTGTGATTAAATTGAAAGATAAATTATGAATTGAGCTAGCAATGATATTTAATTCATTTGAGATTGAAAGAATGTTAGTCAATTACTCCAGAAGCGTGACAAAAGAATAGTAATCCATAGGTTGATAAATTTGAGTGTTAATGTACCTTCAGGACTTACTAGTTTCAGCATAACGACCGTAACAGTTTCAGGCCCCCCCCCCCTTCTCTTGCCTATTCTTGCACATTTTGAAGTGTACTGATCAGAATTGAATAGTAAAATTAATTTCTATGTTAAACCTAAGTGTATTAGTGTTTTTTCCAATTTTAATAGTGACATTGTATGTGTGTTTTCAAAATTGCTGATTCTAGGGTAATCTATGCCCGATTTCAGTCTGATCAATATACAAAGTGCAGCTCGTAGTAATCATTGCTGTGTGGTGTTGTGTAATTTTAGCTCATCCAAATTAGTACAAAAGAAGAAAACCTTAGTTCAGTAGATTATTTCTGGTTCTAAATTTTGCTATAAAACGCAACATTGCTACGTGTCATTATGCTTGTACATGCTACCACTTGTACAGGGAAAAACTCACTCAATGCCTAATTAGGCTGGCGACCGTATTATTAATCATTGGTAGTATCTACTGTGTATACTTCTTGTCCATGCGAACGCGTAATTGTACCTTACTTTTGCTTGACGCATCACTGTAGTTACTGACTGAATATAAGTCCGAATTGCTTCCATTAGGTACACGCGGTCAACTTATGTAGTAAATCCTTGTTTACAAGGTGAAGCCCGTGAACTTATTACAGTACAGGCTTTATTGAGCTAACGCACGTCCGACAGGGCGGAAGTGTTACAAGCTGGTATTACATATCTGTGTGGGTGAGTGAATGGAGACCATTTTATCTCAACCAATGAAAGGCAACAAATGATAAGACATGGTTGTGAGTTGTGCTAGCAGTGATATTTGTGTTTGTGAAATAATACATCCACAGTTCTTTGTAGGCTGTTATGCAACTGAACGCTGATTTTTTTGGGATCTGTTGCTTCACTTTCATTAGTAAGAAGTACAAGTCACTGATATACAACAGTGACATGTTTCAATTGCTTTCCACTTCAGACAATCAGACTTACACACTAATGTATTGATGCCTCATCCACTGCACTGTCTTCTTACATAAATAGATTACAGTATGAAACAGCAGATTTTGCGAAATCTTTCTTTCAATGTTCATAACATTTCATCTCTCAAAACTGAATTAATCATGAGTGGTTTTTTTCTGGTAGATGGTCATTATACATGTTTAAATATTTCATCTATGTACAAATGACAAAGAGAACTAACTCACTCTTTTGCTTCACACATTTCATGATGAAGTGTAACAGGAGGCAACATGTTTATTTAACCTTGATGGTTATACAATAGGAGAATAGTAACCATACGTGTTATTAAGAATTGCAGCGAGGAAGGGAGTGGTTTTGATACATTCAAATGATATGCTAAATAGATAGCAACAAACTCCACACATACACATATGGACAACACACAAAGAAACAGAAAATGGTTCCAAACATTTAGTGAAGGAAGAGGATAATGTTAGTGTCTGTGAACTTAGAACCGGCATAAAAATTAATCTTTCCTATACTATAGAAATCCAAAGGTGAAGCTGGAAACATTACTGCCCTGTTTTTCCAAAAAATTAAAAGTACTGCTGTAAAAAATGAAGATCAGTTACTGTAAGACTTGCCTATTGAGAAGAGAGTCTAAAACTGAAGACAGAAATGTAAGCAGAAGAGGACAAAGGTAAGTGGTTACACATCTTTGTCATAAGGTCTCTTCGATATGTTTATCTATCGCTACATAAACTGGACTCAAATTAAAAGTAGATACATACCAGGTAAATATTAAAATTAATTTTATAACGCAGTATTTACTGTCTTACAATGACTAAATCCTAATGTAGTTAAGTCTGATATACATTGAATAGTTTATCTGAGTATTAGGTTAACGGAGAATATTAGGCAATTTATGGCCTCTGCAAGAAGGTATATCATTATGTACTGACATGAAACAGAAGGAACTTTATGATATACAGAAATGAGTACTATTTTGACTATTTACTTCTATTGAAGTTTCGGAAATGAAGTAGCTCATATGTTGGCATGATGAGGCAGACCGCACTCCATTCCATTAATCTCATCAAGAAAAAAATTCCTGGAAGTAACAGGAATGGAACGTGAAACCTAAGAATAGCTATTACTAACACTGACCACACAGCCATGGTGATGGACATAAGACATAGCAGACTGTTCCTAATGTCTCTGTACATTTTAATAACACTTTCCCTCAGAGATATAGAATCTCAAGATGGACTTTATACTGGGTGTTTGCAAAATCCATCATCAAATATTTCATCTATTGACAAATGACAAAGGCAAGATATTGCACCATATTAGTTCACATTTAACACATTGAAATAAAAAAACCAGATTTCATTTACATTTATCCATGGGTAGCCTACAAAGGGAGAATGGAAATGGTGTGCATTTTCAATTTGTACAGTGAAATAGGATATGGCTTGGGTTAAGGCTATAGTTACACTAATTATGAAGCAATAAAATCCCCATCAACATCCTTCAGTGAGCATGGAAGAGGAGTTAGAGGGGACTAATGCTTATGGTTCGCACACACTGACAGTTATATCCAATATTAACGTTTGTCCATGGCAACATATTGTGAACTCAAAATATAATAAATTACGTACATATAAAACTCCTATTAACAATTTCATAACACGGAAGTAGTGCCTTACACAGTCTGGTATCATGTGATACTTGGGACTGAAACCAATGGAGCAGTGTAACTGAAAAGTAGGTTACAGTAGCCTATTACAGAATCTCTGACTTCTGCATATGAGAATACTATTATGTTCTGATATGAAAAATGAGGAAACGATAATTGTGTAGTAATATATTTGTTATACTAAGCAACCAATAACAACACAAGTCATAGAAAGGTTGTACTCATGCTCTCATTAATTAAGACTTATGCAATGACAGTGTACAAAATACTAAACCTCTTCATAAGGAAAATAACAGAAGTTATGACGTTTGCGTGTTTAATTGTATGACACCAGAAAGCAGTTAGCTCAGATCTTACAGAGATATTCGACATGACTAAGGATGTTGACTTCTTACATTTCTCTAATTGATCATATACTAACCATGTCAAAAGTTTAGTTCTCATTGACCATTTACAACACACTAAACAATGCTGATTTTTCAAGTAACAACTGCTATTTACCAGTATAGTCAGGAGAAGGAATGATGTTTTACTAGGCAAGAGGGGATCAGAGGATCTCAGGACATAATTGTAAACAGTTAAGAATTATTGATTATAACCTGAACTTTGACAATGTTGTAAAGCAAATATTTCTTACTGCTGATATTCTAGACAAAATTTTCAAGCATTTTATTCGTAGATCTGTTGTGTCACAAACTCTCCAAACACATAAAAGCATTAGTTGTCTGTAAGACATCCCCCATTAACATCTGGTATTACCAGTCTATCATGATGAGTGAATAGAGAGAATGTAGTACAACTCATAAAAAGAAACAAATATTAGGCATGGTTGGAGGTTGTGTTACAAGTGATGCATGCAGTTGTGAAAGAATTGGTTCTCAGTTACTTGCAGGTTATTGTTCAAGTGGACTGATGTAGAAGTTTTTTGGACTGTAAAGGACCACTTCTAGTATTAAGAAGCACAAGTGACTGACATGAATGCTGTGTTTCCATTTCCAAAACACTTAATACATTCAGACTGACACACTCATGTATTACTGGTAATAGATAAATTATGACCCGTCATTTCTACATAAATAGATTACAATTAGACATAGTAGATTTTACAAAGTCTTCCTCTCAGTATTGACAACATATCCTCTAATAAATCAAATTAACCACCATCAGGTATTTTCTAATAGGTGGTTGACATCCGTGTTAAAATAATTGATCTCTCCACAAATGACAAAGACAAATTATCACACCACACTAATTCACATATTTCAATGTAATGTGTAAAAGCAGACAGTAGTTTTATTTAACAATGATGATTGTGCAACAAGGCAACAGTGACAATGTGTATTCTTAAACAGTGCAGTGAGAAAGAGGCTTGTTTGTATACATGCTTTTGTGATGCTAAGCACGAAACAACCGACCATCCAATTACAGTTTTCCAGTATACACTGCAAAATGTAGCAAACTTGTTCATACAGCTTGGGAAGGAAGAGGATAATTTTAGGATCTGAACTAGCATGAAAAGAAATCTGTCTTATGAGAAATGTAATTGAAATATAAGGTAGGAAAAAGTTTTGGTATGTTTTTCCAACACATGAAAATGATTGTTGTACAAAATAAATATCTGTTACCAAGGGAATTCACTTTTCAAGTAGAGTGTCTGAGAGTGCAGACACAAAAGTAAGCAAAAGGAGGCTCATATAAGTGGTTTACCATACATTTGCTGTAATATTTGATCCATATGTTCATCTACTGTCACATAAAGTGAACTCAGAATAAAACTAGGTAAATATGAGGTGAATGTTATAAATAATTTTATAATACAGTATTGACTGCCTTACTATGACTGCATTCTTGATAGAGTTAAGTCTGACACCCATTGAATAATTTATCTTATAATTAGGTAAGTGGAGAATATTCGGCAATCTATGGCTTCTGTATGAAGGAATATTGTTATGTACTGACATGGAAGGAAAGGATATGCAGAACTGATTTTGTTTTAGAGTAACATAGTGATACAGACACAAATGATAGAATAGTAGCAACTTACTATCGATATTTCTGCAATCTGTATTGTCATTGATGTTACACTTGTTCTATCCCTAACAAACACTTAGAACAAGAGCATACAGTGTACTATATATTTTCATGCAAATCTACTACAATTACTGAGATGTAGTTTCAAGGGGTTTCACTAGAAATCCCTGAGCACAGGACACTTTTTCATATTTAACATTGAAACTGATGTAGTTTTCTTAGACCAATTTATTACAGATGACACTTCAAATGCAAAAAGCTGATTTATTATTGACCTTTTAGATTATGCCAGACATAGTTGGTTCTAGAATCGAAAGTTTCACAGTTACCTGCATTGTTGTAGTTGCTTTAGACATGATGGCATGCCACTAGGCAGCAGGAAAGCAGGAGGGCGTAACTCATTAAGATACGCTTTTATGACCCCTTGATCTCCAGATGCACAATGGCAATGTTTGACAGGAAACTCAGCCATCGATTCAGTCATCTTATTCAGTTATCTGAAATATCACTATCTATGCCAACACAGAGAAGCATTGTTTTCTATTGGCTCAGGGAATTAATGAATTAAATTATCTTCAATGAAGACTGTTGTAGCTTGGAACAGCTTCCACACGCTTTCCTCTTGCCAGTCCTTTAACAGAAGTTAAATACACATTCTAATTTCATTATAAAATGATAGGATTCGCTTTGCCTGTGATGCATTCCTTCCCTGATATTACAAAATTTACTCCAGATATGTAGGATTTTTCGAAATGTGAAAAACAGTTTGAAGGTACAACATGGTAATGTACCTAGTAACAAATATTCTATTCAGATAGAAAAGTGTTGTAACTGACAATATCTCATCAACACTGTATCTAATAATCTATGTTCTAAATTATTACTCTACTGGATTCCAATAACCAGGAAGTATAGCAACTTAAGAAAAAGTGTTATCAAAACTAGATACAAGCTAAAAATATTCCAGAGCAGGAGCTATTGGAAACCAAGACGAATTATATTTGAAGTGCACATGTTTGTGTGGACACTGAAGATGTTCAACTCATTTCCAAATATGATGTGTTAGAAGCTGAACAGCATCTCTCTTTTGGACTCTGCAGTTTAATGTAACAACATAACCTCTGTCACTTGTTTCACTTAGAATGGTTAGAAGATGTGAAAATCCTGCTTAAGTATTAAGTATCAGAACCGTCATACACGGAATGCTGCCAGAGCTTCTCCCATTTCATTCCAACTAATATATTCACCTATATGCACTAATTTATTAATACCAGATTTGTCGTGCTATCTACTTACAGCCACTCGGGGTACACGTGCGGTCTGAGGCACCTTGTCACAGCCCACGCAGCTCCCTCCTTCATAGGTTTGAGTCCTCCCATGGGCATGGGTGTGTGTGTCGTTCTTAGCGTAAGTTAGTTTAAGTAGTGCGTAAGCTTAGGAACCAATGACCTCAGCAGTTTGGTGACTCATGACTTGAGCAGTTTGGTCCCATAAGACCTTACCACAAATTTCCAAAATATCTACTTACATATGCAGATATGTATACAACATGAAATATTTTAGAATAATTGAGCCTCAATAAAGATAAAATTACATCTCAAATGTTATATAACTGTGATGAGCCTGTAGAGTCTCGTGGGTGTTATCCATCTTTAATCACATCATCTATACATAGTTAATGAGGACAATGCATTAAATAATGGTAAATCACGTTTAGATTATCAATAATATTACAGAAAGAATAAACTGCTACTCATCATAAAGAAGACACACTGAGCTGATGAAATGCACAATGATAAGACTGTTACAGATTTGTTGTACAGCATCTCCAGAATGTCAAGCTTTGTATTTGAACGTAATTGATGTAATGTCACCATACATTACATGCATTACCTTTTCAAAGTTATGGCAACAGTACATTATACCACTTACATATATTAAGAAAAAAAGAGATGTCACTGTGGAACCTTGATGCACACCATGTTTTATTTAAACGACCCACCATACTGTTTAAGCAACCCTAATTGTTTCCTATTGCTCACACAAGATTTTATGAATTCATACACAGTTCTCTAGTAACCAGGTTCCACTGCCTGTCAACTAATATGGTGACAATGACACAACCTAAGCAATTGTCACGATCAAGGAACACTCCACTAACATAATGCTTCTTCTTTATTGCAGTTAATACTTTGCCTATGTAACTGTACTGCAGCTACTGAAGTTAAGTAGCTCCTCAGTTGGCATGATGAGGCTGACTGCATTCCATTCCAGTCCCCTCATCAACAAAAATTTTCTCTCAGTATCAGGAATGGAACTCAAGTCCTGAACACAGCTTTCAGTAACACTGAACACCCAGATGTGGTGATGAAGATACGGTATAGCATACTACACATAATCTCTCTATAATTTTAATAACACTACATGTCAGAAATATAGCACCTCAAGATAAGGATATTACTTACTGTATGTTAATTCCATCCTCAAATATATCATCCATTCATAAATGAGGAAAGCAAGATATTGCACCATATTGCTTCACATATATCAAGATAAAATAAAATGTCGATTGGGTATATATTTATCCATGGTGAGCCTGCAAAAAGGGAATGTAAATGGTCTGCATTCTTAACTTGTACAATGAAAAAGTATATATTTTGGATGAAGGCTATATTTACATTCAGTATGACACAACGACGTCCCAATTTAGAGACCTCAGATATCTGGTAGAAAATGCTGTATTTATTTATTTATTTATATACTTGTTCCATAGATCTGTACATGAGAGCAAGTCACTCAGATGTGGAACGTGTCAATGTACATAATAAAATACATAGAATAAAGACATTGTTATAGTATTAATAACAGTGCACAAAAGTCATACTTATTAGCTTAAAAACTAGTCAACATAAATGTGAAGATAGCAGTTTCATATTTAGGGCATTATTGCATCTATTTTAACCTTGAACAATAATCAAAACTCCCCACTTTGGGTTTAAAAGTGACCCAAAAATGGAAATGAGAAAAACAGGAATTTTTACATTAGGGCATTATTACATTAGTTTAACAGTAAACAGTGTCAAAAAATTTAAAATCATCTTTCCAATCTGGGTTTTGCTTATTTCTCTGAAAGAATTCCTCTGGTGAATAAAGTGAGGTCTCAAGTAAATAATTTTTCAAGCTACATTTAAATACTGATGTACTACTCATTATAGATTTGATACTGTTGGGTAGAGAATTGAAAATTTTCGTTCCAGCGTACTTTACCCCTTTCTGAATAAGTGTCAAGTTCTTTAACTCACAGTGGAAATCCTCTTTTCTTCTGGTGTTATGTTCATGATGTAGGCAATTCGTTTCATACAGAGTGGGGTTATTTATTATGAAGCACATCAGTGAATATATGTACTCAGATGTTGCTGTCAGTATTTCAAGTCGTTTAAAAAGATTTCGACATGAGGTTCGTGGGGGTACACCACAAATGATTCTTATTGCTCTTTTTTGTGCTGTGAGGATTTTCTTTGCAGCAGGTGTATTGCCCCAGAAGATGATGCCATAACACATGACTGAATGAAAATAGCCAAAGTAAGCTGACTTTGAGATGGTAATGTCATTGAAGTGTGACAAAATTCGTAAAGAAAATGTTGCCGATGTCAGCTGTTTTAGTGTTTGTAGAACGTGACGTTCCCAGTTCAGCCTACTGTCCACGTATATGCCTAGGAATTTTGATAAGTACACTTGCTTTATCATCTGATCATTCTGTGTGATAACTATTTCTTTTGGGTTTTTGTGGGTTGTCTGGAACTGGATAAAATTGGTTTTTTCAGGTTTATTGAAAGGGAGTTAATACTAAACCAACCCAGAACTTCTTTAAGGATATCATTGACCTCGGATTCTAAGTCAGTAGTTGACACATTATCCACCACAATGCTCGTATCATCAGCGAACATTGTAAATTTACACTTCTTATTGATGGATAAAGACAGGTCATTAACATATATGAGGAACAGCAAGGGCCCAAGCACTGATCCCTATGGCACTCCATGCTGCACAATTCCCCACTCAGAGTCCACTATATATTGTGATAAACTATCTGAAACATATAGAATAATCTTCTGCTTCCTATTTTCGAGGTACGATTTTAACCAGTTCCCTACAGGTCCTGTAATTCCATAATGACAGGCCTTCTTGAAGAGTATCTGGTGATCTACACAGTCGAACGCCTTTGATAGGTCGCATAAGACACCAATGGGCAGCCTCTTGCTTCTTATAGACTCTAGAACATCATTTGTGAATGAGAAAATTTCGTTATCTATTGACACTCCCTTTTGAAAACCAAACTGCTGACTGTTAATGATGTTCAGGTCACCAAGGTGTGCCACAATTCTGTTGTACAGAGCTTTTTCTAGGACTTTTGAAAATGTTGTTAATGGAGAGATAGGGCGATAGTTTGACACATTTGTAGCATCCCCTGCTTTGTACAGGGGCCTGACAACAGAGTATTTCATTCTGTCTGGAAACACTCCTTGTGGCATGGATGTGTTGCAGATGTGAGACAAAACTTCGGTCACTTCACTACAGAAAGCCTTCAACAGCTTGCTTGAAATATCGTCTATACCAGCAGAATTATTTATTTTTCAAAGACTGTATGATTTTTTTGATTTCAATGGCAGTAATGGGAAGCACACTTATTTGACTGAAAGGTTCTGGAAAATTATTTTTCATTATACAGGCAGCTTTATCTACAGAACCATGGCAACCTATATGTGTTGGGACAGTTAAAAAATGTTGGTTAAAGATTTCAGCAATTTCCTCACTATTAGTTATCTCTGAGTTGTCAACAGTTAAAACAATATTTTTGTCTTTGGTGTAGTTTACAGTCCCTGTTTCTCTCTTTATCACATTCCAGATTGTTTTAATTTTATTTTCAGAATTAGTAATTTCAGATGCTATACACATACTTTTAGAGTTTTTAATTACTTTGGCAAGAACTTTACAGTAGAGTTTATAATGTTTTAGCTGAGCAGGGTTGTTAGAAGTCTTTGATGCTATGTAGAGTTGTCTTTTTCTCTGATAGGAAGCTATGATGCCCTTAGTGAGCCATGGTTTTTTTGCAGACCTAGCAGGTTGGACTCTGTATGACTTTTTTGGAAATACACTTTCAAAGATAACTGCTATCTCATTTGTGAATAAATTATATTTTGAATTAGCAGTTTCTGCTAGATAAACAGGTGTCCAGTCAGTATGCTGAAGACATGATCAGAACGTTTGAATAGCTTCCTCACTTATTTTCCTTACTGTTTTCCATCTAAGTGAGGTGTCACTCAGAGGAATTCCCAAGCTGTTGAAAGTAACTCGTTGTCCGTCATGGTCAGACAGACCATTTATAACCATTTCAATATTAATATGGTAGACTTTACTCTGATCAACAAAAACGTTATCAATGAGAGTACTGGAAGAGGTTGTGGTTCTGGTGGGCGAGCTAACCACGGGAACAAGGTTGTACGTGCACATGAGATTTTCAAACTCCACCTTGCAGGGAGAATTAACCAAGAAATCTATGTTAAAATCCCCAACAACTACCATGCCCCTATTTTTTCTACTTAAGTACAACAAAAGAGTATCTAATAGTTAAACAAACACTTTAAAATTTCCAGATGGTGCCCTGTAAACTGCCATAACTGTTAATCTGGAGACAGTGTCTGGCACCTCTATAGCACATACTTCAAAATGTAGCTCAAAGCAGAATCTTTGTACATCTATTGCCGTGAACAAGACATTGTTTTTTACAGCTACTCCTCCTTTGTCCATATAGTTCCTGCAATAAGACGTTGCCAAAACATAGTTGGGAATAGGGACCACTTCAATACCAGCAGTGATGTGGTGTTCTGTTAGACACAGAATGTGGGCACTGTTTATACCTTTTGTGTCTTCTATATTTGCTGTGAACTGATCCAGCTTGCAGTATAGGCCTCTTATGTTCTGATGAAACACTATTAACTTTTGTTTGTCTTTAATTTTATTGCTGTTTGAGTGAACTTTCGTTTGTGTATTAATTACTTGTTGCAGATTTTTGTTACTGGACCAAATCCTGCTAGAGTTGGCCCAGCTCACTAGTTTCCCTCGTTAGTTAGGGCTATGACTGGTCTGCTTTCATGATCGTTATTGTTTAGGCCTATTATTTCATGAAAAGCTTTTCCAATGTCTGCTGCTAGTTTATTTTTGCCAAACTGATTGAGATGTAGTCCATGCTTTGTGAAGCAGTGTCCTGTCTGTATCCAGTAGTGTCACATTCGTAAACTTAGTGCAAAAGTGTTTCAGTTTACTAATCGTTAGGCGAATTTCTACGTTCACACAAGACCAGTCTGCCAGGTCATATCTCGTGGGCACAGTTGTTAGTATTATGTTTGTATGCTGTAATAACTGCAGCAATACGAGTAGCTTTTTAATGAAAGTGCTGGCCTCGTTGCAATAAACATCATTTGCTCCTGCGATTGACGCAACACAGTCTTTTTCCGTGAATTTAGCGCATTCTGTGTGTATGTCTTCTACCACATTCACGAATCTTGCACCTGGTTTAACAATTGCTGATATACACGAACCATCTTGAGCAGAGTTCGACATGCATGTCGAAATATTGCGAGCATGACTGTCTCCAAATATTTTTACGTTATTTCTCCGTTGTGTTTGTTTACGTACGCGATCGGAACTTTTTCTTACGCAACCGCGCGTGTTTCGTGTACACGTGTTGCCGTCAACTACAATTTTAGATGCACTGTTTTTGTTATTTGAATTATCACTGTTTATCAAGCACTGAACTTTGTCCACTGTTGAGGCTTCTTTATTCACTTGTGGGTTTCCTTTCTTGTATATAAATGTGGCGTCGTCGACGGTTACGTTTTCACGACGTACATAACACTGATCTACACACACTGTCGAAGCACTACTGTTTTGTAGAGCTGTATATCGGTCTTGGAGGACAGCGTATTTCACTTCTAGCACTTCAATATCGGTTTGTAGCATTCTGATTATTTCGTCCTTATTTTTGATAATGTTTCAAAATTTACTTTCATACGCGGCTGCTATGCACGGCTCACAGGTCCACAAATAGTCATCAGTTACGAGTTTTAAGTTGATCTTGCAGCAATTTTCATGAAACCAGTACTTGCAGGTTCTACACTGAATTCCTTTACGAACTTTTCTGATACACAATTTACAATTACTATTACTTTTATCCTCATAACTGGGAGCTGAACCCACACGTACTTTCTCTATCGCCGCCATTTTGTCTCAATCCTGAAAGAAAGTGATTATTTTAAACAACCAGAGAAGGAAGTTGGCATTGTTAGTGTCCATGAACCTAGAATTACCAATGACAATATATCATTCTCACTTTAAAATTAATTTAATATAAAATAGAAATTATTAACACCTTGTGTTTCTAAGAAATAAAAATGGTTAGTGTACTGAATGAAGGTTTACTACTGCATGAACAGACAATACAACAAGAAAATTCTCCAGGGAGCATGCAGGAGGTATTACAGTGCACTAATGCAGTGGTTTACACACACTGACAATTATACCCAATCTTAATGTTGTCCAAGGCAACACAGAGTAAACTCAAAACATAGTAAAATACATATAATATTAATAATTTTATAACATGGAATTACTGTCTTCCACAGTCTGCAAACAAGAGGTACTTGAGACTAAAACAAATGGAATAGTGTAACTGAAGAATAGTTTACAGGAGCCTGTTACAAAATTTGTGATTTCTGCATGTGGGAGTATGTTTATGTTCTGATAAGAAAAATAAGGGAATGGTTGATACACACTAATGTTGCTGGGATACTAATCTACCAATAATAGCCAATATCATACACAGATGGCACCATCATATCATTACTCACCTATTATAATATCTTATATCTCCCATTATCTGCTTGTATTACATGTCTTCCTGGATGAGAGAATGGAGAGGAAGTTGTCTCAACTGAGAAAAGGAAATGGATATTGGGCATGGCTGGGAGATTGTATTTCCAGGTTATATGATTAACTGTGAAACAATAGGTCTTGAGGTATTTGTTGATTATTTCTCAAGTGGAATTATGTAGAACTTTTTGTGAATATAGAGCTCCACTTTAAGTATTAAGAAGCACAAGTCACTGATATGAACACTGACAAAGTGTTTCCATTTGCACAACAATTCATAGAATCAGACTGACTCATTAATGTATTAATATATGAGCTATAACTATATCTTCTTACATAAACAGATTAAAACATGATACAGTAGATTTTACAAAATCTGTCTCTCAGAACTGACAATATATGATATAATAAATCCAAATAACCACAATCAGGTTTTTTACTGATATGTGTTTGATATCCATTGTCAATATTTTATCTATGTACAAATGTCAAAGACAAATTACCACACCATTCATATTTAAGGTAATGTGTAAAAAATTATTAATCCTGATAAATCTGCAATAAGAGACTGGTAACAATGTGAATTCATAAACAGTACAGTGAGAATGGGGCAGGTTTGAATCCATGCTTTTGTTATACCAAGTATGAATCAACAAACTTCCCACTCACCAGTATCTAGAATATTCTTTTGAAAGTAGCAAATTTCTTCACATATCCCAGATAATTTTAGTGTCTATCAACTCTTAACTATCATGAAAAATATATCTGTCTTATAAGAATTGAGATCAAAATATAAGGTAGGAAACATTATTGGTATCTGTCTCCAAGATATGAAAATCAGTGTCATACAAAATGAACATCTCTTACTAAATAATTACCTTTTCAGGAGGAAGACACAAAAGTATGCAGAAGGAGACTAATGTAAGTGGTTTACCTCTATTTGTCATACTCTTTCTTCCATATGTCTATCTACTGCTACATAAAGTGAACTTTCAATAAAGCTAGATAAATATGAGGCAAATATTAAACGTAATTTTATATTGCATTTTATAATGCATGCATAATGCATTATTACAATGACTGCATTATTGCTATAGTTAAGTCTGGTATTATTGAACTGTTATAAGGTAATTATGTTAATGGATACTATTAGGCAATCTGTGGCTTCTGCATGAAGTAATAACATTATGTAGTGATATGAGAAGAAAGGATCTTTATGATGTACAGAAATGTTTCCCTTTTGCAGTATCATAGCAATACACACATAAATGATAGAACAGTTGTAACTTAGTATGAACATTTCTGCAATGAGTATTGTCATTAAAGTTACTGTTGTTCTGACCTAACAAACACAAAGAACACTAGCATACATAGTAATATGTATTTTCATCGCAAATCTACTAAAATTACTGAGATGTTGTTTAGATGTCTAATACCAGAGAGCAATGAGCACAGGACACTCATTATTATTTAACATTAGCACATATGTTCTTTTCTTAGACTATTTAGACACAGACAACACTTCAAATAGCAAAAGAAGATTTATTTTTGACCTTTTAGATGATGCTGACCACAGTTGCTTCCACAATCAAAAGTTTCATGTCTACCAGTATAGTTGTAGTTACCTCAGAGGTGATGCTGCCGCAGTTTGCAGCAGTACAGCAGTAGGTCGTAGCTCAATCAGATACACTATTATGTACTCGTGATCTCCAAATACACAATGACAATGTCTCACAGGAAATCTACGTCCCTATTCAGTCATCTTATTCAGTTATTTGAAACATCACTGTCTATGCAAAACCATAAAATCATTATTTTCTTTCAACTCAATGGAAAACTTTCTATTAACTTATCAGTAGAGAAGAGTGTTGTAGCCTGGAACAATTTCCACACTCTTGCCAGCCCTGTAGTAGAAGTTTAATTTACTTGATGATTCCATTTTAAAACAGAGGAAGCACTTTGTGTATGATGCAGTCTTTCTCTGATATTATAAAAGCTACTTCGGAAAAGTAAGACCTTTCTAAATGTAAAAACTGTTCCAAAGAAGAACGTGGTCATGTACCTAAGAATAATTATTGTATTCAGTCTGAAATGTGTTCTAACTTATAATATTTCATCAGCAGTGCATTCAATAACCTGTGTACTACATTACTGCTCTACTGCATGCCAAAAACCAGGAACTAAATCAAATTAAGAAGAATGTTACAAAAACCACCAATAAGCTAAAAATATTCTGAAACTGAAATTATTGGCAAACATGAGAAATTTCCATTTGTGAAGTGCACAAATTTGTGAGGATAGTAATGAAATTTAATTCATTGGTAAATATCATGAGTCAGAAGGTGAACAGCATGTAGCTGCTTGATTTTATACGTCAGTTAATACTTGTTTTACTTAGAACACTAATACACTAATGTATTAATATCTGATTTGTCATGCTATTTTTTTTCTAAGATATGGAGGTTTGTGTACAAGAGGACATATTTTAGGGTGATGAGTCTCAATACTGATTAATTTTCATCTAAAAAATCTATACAGTTACGATAAGGTTTTACTGTCTTGTGTATATTACCCATCTTTAGTTACATCATCTATGCACAGCTAACGAGGACAACATATTAAATAATGGTAAATACAGGTTGGAGTATCAATAATATTAGGAAAAATTTAAGTTACTGCTTACCGTAAGGATCACACATTGAGTTGCTGACAGGCACAACAAAAAAAACAGTTACACATTTGTTGAACATCATAGCCAGACGGTCAAGCTTTGAGTTGCCACACAATTGATCTACTGCCATCATACAATACAGTGTCACAAGAACAGCACAGTATACTGCTTGTATACATTAAGACAACACTACATACCACCATGGAACTTTGAGGCTCACCTTGTTTTACATTACTAAGTTTTGATTTAAATGACCTGCCACTTATATTATTTGTTGCTCACACATCACTTTATGAATTCAGACACAGATCATCTAATAACCATATTCTACAGCTTGTCAAATAATATGGTGATGATTGCACAACCAAAACCTTTTCGAAGATCAAAGAACTCTCCACTAACATACTGCTTGTTCTCTATTGCAGTTTCTATTTTGCCTATATAACTATATAACTCCTCAATTGGCATGATGAGGCTCACTGCACTCTCTTCCAGCCCCACACGTAGAATAGCTCCTTGGATGTGTGAGGAATGAAACTCAAGTCGCAGGGATAGCTGTCAGTTACATTGACAGCACAGCAATGTGGATGGTTACCTTACATAGCTACAGCTTCTCAAATAATATGGTGATGATTGCACAACCAAAACCTTTTCGAAGATCAAAGAACTCTCCACTAACATACTGCTTGTTCTCTATTGCAGTTTCTATTTTGCCTATATAACTATATAACTCCTCAATTGGCATGATGAGGCTCACTGCACTCCCTTCCAGCCCCACACGTAGAATAGCTCCTTGGATGTATGAGGAATGAAACTCAAGTCGCAGGGATAGCTGTCAGTTACATTGACAGCACAGCAATGTGGATGGTTACCTTACATAGTAGACTTTACATAAGCTGTCTCTCCATTTTAATAACACTTTATCTTAGAAATATAGTATCTCAAGATACATAGCTTACACAGTGTTTCTCACACACATACCCCAATATTTCATACATTCACAAATAACAAAGACAACATATTGCACCATATTGCATTGCTCATAACAAGATAAAATGTAAAACTGGATTCATTTCATATTTATCTATGGGGACTCAGCAATGAGGGAATGGAAGTGATAAGCATTTTTAATTTGTGGAAATGAAATAGAATAAGGTTGAAATCCAGGCTATTGTTACAATAAATGTGAAGCAACAAGGTCAACACTTGCAGTCTTGGAATATATATCTGAAAATGCAGCAGATTTTTTCTAACAACCAATAAAGGAAGTTGATAGTGCTATTGTCTGTGAATCTAGATTACAATGACACTATGCAAAGGCAAATCAGAATGTCGTTGTCCCATACTTTTTTTACTAAATTATGGTTGTAAATGTAAAGTCACACATATATTTGCAGCATTGGGCCCTTCATGGTTTGTGCTGATCTTATCCACATGTTGCTCTCACACATGCTATTGCTGTCACTTTTTAAAAGTGGTGGTTGTGGTTCACATGTCCAGGGTATTAGAGCAATGAAATGTGATTCATTTTATATGGAGCAAGGGATGAATGCCCATCAACATCTAAAGGCAAACGCAGCCCACGTATGAGAAAAACTCTCCTGCTTAGAGAACTGTGAGGTGGTGGTGTTGTGAGTTCGACAAAGGCCGTGAAGTCTTTAATGACAATGAGCAGTTGAGGAGACCACGTTTCTAGCTGGCTAATGACAATATTTCCCATGTGGCTCCAATGATAAAAGCTGATCAGAATGTGCACATCACAGCCACTTCTCTGGAGCTTGGTGTATTGTGTGGGAGTGCTTACAACATTTTTCATGTGTTCTTAAGATACCGGGAGGTTTCACATCGGTGGGTCCATGATGTGATGAAACTTAAGCAAATGATGTCTTCACTGAATCATCTGGAATGGTATATCAAGGATAGTGAATGTTTCCTAGCCCCCATTGTTATTGGCAACGAAACATGGATATTGCAGTGCTGAATTTCAAGTAACAACTGCTATCTGCCATCATATTTGGGACTAGGGATGATGTGTTACTAGGCAATAGAAGATCAGAGGATCTCAAGACATAATTGTTCACAGATAACCATTGCTGATTACAATCTGGACTGTGACAATATTATACAAGAGATCTTTCTTACTGCTGCTACTCTAGACAAATTTTCAAGAATTTTTTTCTGTGATCTGAAGCATCACTAACTATGCAAACACATAAAAATGTTACATGTCAGTGAGACAATAGAAAACATTTGTTTAACATATCTGTACTCCCATAGTTCAATATCTTTTTATATCTCCCTTTAACAGTTTGTATTGGGGGAAGTCAGGCAATAATGACATACCCAGGTAAAATGACATAGCGAGGCTATGGACAAAACCAGATGAGCAGTGACACCTGCACTAAGCAGTGTAAAAAGGTCGACAGTCAACCCACTTCCTCCATATACGGTGAAGAGCTGCCAGCTTTAACATTGCTACTGTGAACGAAAAACTTATAGGTAAGTCTCCGACTTTTTACTTTTATTCACATATATGCATTTATTAGTGTTGTAGTAATTAGTTGTTTGAGAAAAGTATCAGTAATGTTTTGAGAAGTAGAAGGTTCTGCTAGAGAACACAGAAGTTGAAAGTTTCTCAAATGGTTCAAGGGAGGTGTGTCAGGCTACAAAAACATAACATGTAACAGAGTAAAATGGCACAATAGTTCATTTTCCTCAATGTGGACTCTAGTTCTTTTCTGTGTGATCTTTGATGTTAATTAAGATATTTATTTCACATATCAGTTTAAATTTAACAAGAATAGTGGTAGGTCACTCTATAATAAAATAAATTAAGTGAAACATTAAACATGAACTGATAAATATGCTATGATTCACAAATCAGATGAAATTGCATATGCTAATTTCAGATGGCAGGTAATAAAGTAAGGAAATTGTCTAGACACTCTTGGGATGTGTTGCAGATGCAGCAGGCTATATATGCTGTTACTAGCAGCGAGATGGGATAGCTGCAGGCATTTAAAGAATTGGCAGTTTCCCAGATTATGCTTACAAGAAGAAATACAAATATGAACAAAATCTTCAACGGTGTTCAGAAAGTATTGGGTAGATTCCAATCAACTTTCAACACTACACTGAAGCTTGAACTAGTACAACACCTGCAACTATTGGAATTGTGCATATTTGGTATGACTATGAAGCAGTGCAATTCATATAGCTAAGAAAAGCAAAAAGGTATCTTAGTTTCCAAAATGAGATTTTCACTCTGCAGCGGAGTGTGCGCTGATATGAAACTTCCTGGCAGATTAAAACTGTGTGCCCGACCGAGACTCGAACCCGGTACCTTTGCCTTTCGCGGGCAAGTGCTCTACCAACTGAGCTACCGAAGCACGACTCACGCCCAGTACTCACAGCTTTACTTCTGCCAGTACCTCGTCTCCTACCTTCCAAACTTTACAGAAGCTCTCCTGCGAACCTAGCAGAACTAGCACTCCTGAAAGAAAGGATATTGCGGAGACATGGCTTAGCCACAGCCTGGGGGATGTTTCCAGAATGAGATTTTCACTCTGCAGCGGAGTGTGCGCTGATATGAAACTTCCTGGCAGATTAAAACTGTGTGCCCGACCGAGACTCGAACTCGGGACCTTCGCAGGAGAGCTTCTGTAAAGTTTGGAAGGTAGGAGACGAGGTACTGGCAGAAGTAAAGCTGTGAGTACCGGGCGTGAGTCGTGCTTCGGTAGCTCAGTTGGTAGAGCACTTGCCCGCGAAAGGCAAAGGTCCCGAGTTCGAGTCTCGGTCGGGCACACAGTTTTAATCTGCCAGGAAGTTTCAGGTATCTTAGTTCTAGGACAGAAATATTATGCGAAAAAGACCTTTCTGCAGAACAGTGATGTTGCAAAGAGAATCAGAATCAGAATCAGAATTTTTTATTATCCCATAACATACAAAGTCAAATCACAGATCTGATGTACTGGGCACCTGTAAACATTACATTTATATTACAATTACAATTTGTATATACAGTATTACAAAAACAATATATCAACACTCAAGTTTACATGTATTACAGAGTAATATATAACGACAGCGTTTACATAGTGAACATATTTTTACAATAATTTATTTGACACAAAACTGCTAAGCTTAATTTACAGGTGATGTTTCCTTGCTCAGACTTCCACATCATCATTCACGAATTCTTCTACGGAGTAATAACATTTCCCCACTAACAACTTGTGTATCTTTGGTTTCAGTTGCCCTAGCTCCATGCTGTTTGTTTGTTTCTTTTTTAGCATGTTGTAGATTTTCATGCCCATATATTCTGGGGTTTGGGCATATAACTTTAACCTATGAATAGGAAGCATGAAGTTTGCCTTATTCCTAGTGCTGTATTGATGCTTAAAATTCTTGTCTGTGAACAACATAGGGTTACTGTATACAAAAATAGTCAGTTCATAGATGTACAAACAGCGGGCACTTAATATTCTTAGATCTTTCTTGTACACTTGACAAGTTCCGCATCATAAAGGATTCCATACCATACAATTGATCAATGGAACATGCAACCAACTAACTAACTATTTGCAAGCATGTGTCAGTTTTAACGATCCTCATTTGATAATTTGATGAAATTGTTAGTCAGTGGATGACAAAGATGTCAGTGGAATAAATCAAGGAACAGATGAAAAAGATGACAATTTTGCAATAGCCACTCATAACAGATCTGCTAGTGAACAAGAGTTGTTCAGTGGAAGATGTCAGGACTATGGTAGTGGGGAACTTGGTGCGAACCTTTATGTTCCTCCAACAAAATACCTAAAATGTTAGTTAAAATATAATGTGTTTTGAGTAGTGGTAAAGAAAAATGTGATGTCAGTGTTGAACATCAATTTTGGAGACTTTAATTTTCTGTCTATCGAGTGATATCTCCCTGTGCAAATTCAAACCCCACAATTTAGTTTCATGTGAAAATTTACTTGCTACAGAGATACTATAAATTTACAGAATGTAAAATTCAGTTCTCTAACAGTTCATTTATGGGTAGGTCTTCTATTTAAAAAAAAAAACATATGTAAGCAAGTGATTTTATTAGAGAAAAAGTAAAATACTGTACTGTAGGCTTTATTTAATGCAATAAAATAAAAAAGATACTTTAAAAAAATACTCAAATAAATGTAAAAATAAATCTTTTATACCGTTAACTTAAATTAAAATTTTCTAATGATGCTCCTTAAACCTCAATTTAAACTTAGTGGTCCCAGAGACCCAACCTCATAATCTACAGTACATTACAGAAATGTCATGTTATGACTTGAGAATTAATGGAGGTTACAGTATTATTATAAAGACTGTTAGGACAAATCTGGAGGTTTCATAGTAGGAGAAATCAGAGATATAAGTATGTTAAAAGCACAACAAAAAGATAAAATAGCTGTGTAGGGAATAAAGTGATGAAAAAGAGGAAGAAACTGTGAGTTAGTAGTTCAGAAATCACTTAAAATACAGTCACCTCACACATAATGGGGCATAATAATGAAATAATTTAAATGATGCAATGTATAGCACCTGCATCCTTAAAGGTAGTGAAACCATTGTCACCTTTTTGTGAAGTTGCCTTATAGAAAATGGTACCAAACAGGTGCTTTGTAGTGATATCAGTAAAGCATATGCACCATATTATTTCTTACATCTTCATCTGTGTGGAGTGTGGAGGTTGCACCACAAATACGTGGAGCATTCAAAAATGGTTACTACTACAATGGTTTTGTGTCCATAGGAACAATTTACTGAACAAACAAACGCAGTATATACTGCTGGTACTCCCCACAAATGTCTGTGCGCTTTGGCCATTGTTGTGGCAGTTTCTGTATTTGCATAGCAAACCTTTCTTTTCGGGTATCCTTGTGCCACTGGAGGATACCTCATTGAAGTTTGTTATTGGTCGAGAACTTCTTACCCTGCAGGACCTATTTCAGTTTGCAGAATAGGTTGTAGTCACTAGGAGCCAGATAAGGCTAATATGGGTGTTGTCACAGCACAGTAAATGATAAGTCCGGTGTGGTGGGAATAGTTTGGCGACTGGCATCTGGTTGCACATTGTTGTGTTGGTGCAGTGAACTGCAGTAATGATCTCTGTTGAGGGTCATATTTGGAGAGAACCAATCCACCAGTACTATCCTTTCCTGATCACAGAACAGTTGCCATTTGTTTCTGCATGAATAGACACAGCTGTGACTTCTTGGGATGAGAGCTTATAGTGTGCTTCCACTCCATACACTGGCGTTCTTTTCTGGAGTCTCATGGAGGAACCATAACTCGTTGATGGTGACCAGATGTTAAGGAACTCTGCTGGATCTGCAACTTATTTTTGCACCAACTGTTGGCATATCCTCACATTTCAGTTTCTGCACAGTGGTGAGGGCATGGGACATCCATTATGCACACACCTTCTCCATCTTCAAATCATTATGAATGATGGTGTTCAGAGTTCTCTGTGATAGACCTGTTGCCTTCTCTGGTTCATCTAAACTGACTTGCGTGTGCCCAACATCAAGCCATTGACACGCTGGGCATTGTTGATTTCTGTGCAGTTGCTGAATGCCCAGCACTTATGTGAATTTTAGCAGAGCCTCTTTTATCACTAAACTCTGATACCCATTGAAATACAGATCTGTGATTTGGTGCTATTTCCCCACATATGGCTCCTAGCCTCATTGTGAATGTCTGAAGCAGTCAATCCTTCCTTTCATAGAAACCACACCGTCTAACACTGACAATGCTTGTTCACTTTGATGCTGTCATGTCTATGTCCAGAAGTGCACTCGCAAGACAGAAAAAGTGCTGCTGCATTCCACCACCTATGGGAAGCAGCAACATCATCTGGGGCCAGTAGACAGTATAACAGTCTATTCTCATACATACATTGACACATATTTTACACTGATACTTTGTGGGAGTTATAGAGAGAGTGCCAATCAACATTAAATGAACTGTATAATTGGGCAACATGTGTAATATAATGACACTGTCTGAGAAAAAGTGAGGAATGAAATGAAATTTCGTGAGTTGAGAGGGTATCTGACTTTATTTCAGTGATTATGTAATTCAGTAAAATTTACAAAGAACTTGGCAGTGACCCCACTTATGAATATGACATCACCAGGACTGGTTTAAGGCCCAACTGACACAAGTGGGCACTTGGGATTCCAAGCTGTGCACGAGAGGTAAGAAAGGATTTCCGTGATGTTCTGTTTTGTAATCAGTGTTACCTCAGCACTACAAGCAATGAGCTGAAGTCACACCTCATGGCTCTCTATACCATGACATAAAGAGTAACATTGCTGGGCCTCTGCAAACTATTGCAAGTGTTAGACCTCCCTTCAGTTTGCCACCATACCCATCAACAAAGGGCATTGGATGTAGTGGAGGACCATGATTCATCACTGAATACATTATGGTCCCTTACCTTAGCAGTCCACGGTTGCCTGTCATGGCACAACTCCAAATGCAGCTATTAGTGTTGTGGTGTTAATGGTGGCCTATGCATGGAACACTAATTTTGTAATTTGGCTGCTGCTAGTCTCTGACCAATGGTTGCAGGGTGACAAATTCCTGACAAATTCTATAGGGAGTGCACATATGGCAGCCACAGATGTGAAGGGGTCACAATGTGCTTGGTGGCCAATACAGGTGTTCCATCCTTCTTGTGATCAGACACGGTTGACCAGCACCTTAAGGACAAGTATACCAACTGCCTTCATGTTCCCATACATGGGGCATTGTCACATCTACGTACCTCACAAATCTGGATATTGCACAATGTGACCAAGTAGCCAAATGGAGAACTCCAGTGAGCCCCCTTTCAAATTCTGTGATGTACTCGAAGTGCAGCTGATCACAGTACATGGCATCTCTGTGTCCTTCACAGTGATTGCTCAACATCTGTTGCTGTTTCTGACCACCTTATACCCAACCAGGCATGGTAACATCACTAATGCACGCTGGTGGCCTTTATACATGATGCAGAAAATTTAGCAACTCCAGTCATTTACATACTAACTGATGATGTGTATGTTTATGATGTTACTTTGGCATCTGACCATGTCTTCTGGGTGAATCACTAGTTCTGCCAGGCAGTGTGCATAACTGTACTACATTGGCTTGTAGACCCTACTGAGATAATTATAAAAACTGTTACTATGGTGAAAATAAGTGACCTTACATGATACATACAATGATTTATGTGTTCAGAGAAATCAATGGATCAGATAATAAACAAACATTTTACACTATAGCTAGAATATAAGTGCAACTACAACCATAAGAAACCTCAAATGTGATTCCATAACATTTTGCAAGTATAAGTGATGAATTGTATTATCTTGATAATTAAATATCAATCACTCACAGAAATAATTGACATTGCTACATCTCACAATATTAAGATGCTGTTTCAGCTTATTTGTGCTGCATACACCACATGAAACTGTATAATAACAAAGTAAATAGGCATGTGTTGTTAATAGCAGGACATAATCTCAATATGTTTTCTTCCTTACTTCAATCAGTAAAAGACTGGGCTTGAATAACAACACTATAGAAAGGATAGGCTCATATTCAGCACAAAGAGCAGATGTTGAATTAGAGACAGGCACAATGAAAAGAAAATACTAGACATCTTTCATGTTTTGAACAAAGTCGTTCTTGAGATGTAGAAAACACACAGGTATTATGCACACATGGTTATAGTCTCTGGGCCTTAGCAGCCAGAGAGAGTGTATATGCATGCATGGGTTGCCCTTGTGAAACTTCTGAAGAAGGACTTTGTCAGATAACTAATATATTTCTAGCATCGTTTTTCATTGTTCCCATCTGTGACTTAATGCCTTTTCTTCTTTTCTTTGTAACTGTTGATGAAACATGGAATTTGAAGTGCATATGAAAGGATACATACGTAACTCTTCACTGCATAACATGATTCTCTTTTGGCACTAAAAGTGTTACTATAGTCATTTTTCTTTTCAGATCTGGTATGGGAAACAATAATGAAGAACTTGAGTTCTATTTCTTTGAAGACATCATGTTACAGAGATTTTGCTACTAATGGCAATGCTGGAAAAATCAGCAACAAATATTGTGTGAGATGTCCCCTCATCAGGTCATAAACTGTGACACGATAGCAAAAAGTAAATTTTGTGAAGTATATCTGGACCATCTGTTTAATGAATTCATTTTAATTCATTCTAATTTCTATAGTCATTACAGTATCAAAGGAACATAATATTTGGCCTAGAGGTCTGTCTTAAAAACAGCATTTTGAGTAGTTTTGTATTGCACTTACTCTCATATGTTCACATATAGTACAACACTGAGGTTCAAAAGTCAAGAGGACTGGCAAATTATTTCATCCCAGCATATACTACAATGATTTGATAAAATGCCCATGGATCTGAATGTATTTACTTGGTCTCTAATTATACTGATTACTTCTGGTATGCTAATTAGAAGAATAGATACTACAATTTGCTCATCTTTTTGTGTATGGCCAGTGGAAGGTTCATACCTATGATAACTGTAATGTCAAGTATGACTTTTGTATACAAGAATTTGTTGCTGATGTTCAGTTTGAAATTAACTTTTATGAATGATTCTGTTCATAATGTGATTATGACTTAGTAGCTCACAATGTTGCTAAAAAGTAAATAGTAAACAAATTCTGCTCATCCTTTGATTTCTTTTTAGGACGTAAGTGATTTGTTTGCCATAGTATAAGACTGAAACTATTGTCAAATATTACTGCTACCCTTCTTGTGTGCTTTTCTTCAGTAGTAATGTTGGGAATTTCCAGTGAAAATGCAGCTATAGGTATCTTTTACATCATAATTACTGTTACACATGGTTCCAATATATGAATCCAATACATTCTTGGGTGCAGCCCATTCACTTACATCTGCATCTACATCTGTACTCAACAAACAATTGTGAAGTGCATGCCAGAGGCTACATCCTATTGTACCACGTATTAACATTTTCCCATGTTAAATTTGTGTGTCAAGATCAGGAATAATGTGTGCTAAAGTGTCTCTTTGTGGGCTGTTATTAGTGTAATCTTGCTTTGCTATCACTGCTGGAGTAATTTATTGGAGACGTCTATATGTCCCCAGATCCCTCGCTGGATACTGGCTCTCAAAACTTTATAGGTTGGTTTTCATGGCATTGTGATATCTGCCATCAGATGTCTAGCAAGAACACAATTTGCAGAACACTTACATGACATAAAACTAGATTATACAATCCAGGCTTTCACAGGCTGTATTCATAGCCTACCCACGGTAGTATTGGTTTTATGGACATTAAGCTGTGGTATGAAGCCTCTTTCTGTGTCTAGTGATTTGTCACCTACTGTGGGAGATATTTGCAGATGATATAAAGATATATCTAGTTACTTTTTGAAAAATTTGTCTGGCAAAACTAGTTTGCACTATAAAATTAACTAACTACATCGTAAGCTTCTGATCCTGTGATTCTTAGTAGCAGATGAAACATTAGGCACAAAAACATTCTTTAGACCATGGCCAAATCCCATAAAACCAGTGTCACCAATGATTTAAAACAGATGTATGCTATAGCCACAATTTCCCTTACTTTTACATGATGGAGGGAGCTACTGATTATAAATTTTCACTCATATTTTTTGATGCAGTGGTACATAGGAATTAATACAATTATTTTGAGACTTCACTAGTCATTTTGCTATCCAACTGTTTTAGAGGACTTGTATGAGATCTCTAACTGGTACCTAATGTCAGACAAATGCTGTGATGCTTAATATTAGTGGGACACTTCTTGCAGCTCTTATGACCATTTATTACGAGGTATGGTATCTAGGACAAACTCATTCCATTGAATCTCAAGTCTATTGGGGTGCCATAGATGAAATACCACTTTCTGAAGGAGATAAAAAGATTCAACATCCTACTAAGAAGATGCCTCCACATTGCTGTAATGGCCTACACTTAAAGCACATTCTTGAAGAAAAGCTCTACACTCCCAATGTAAAATTAAGACTCAAGTTCTTTTCATGTATGGCTTGTAAAAGTAAGAAAGTATTATAGTTCAGTCATTGGAAGAACTTCTTCCAACATACACAAGAGAAGAATATATTTTGATGGAAATCTTTGAATATGTTACACTGAGTAATGCTTTGGAAGTCTAAGACTCATGTTTACTCCTTTACTTATGTTCTTAGTGTAAATGTAAAGATTTTATTGTCTATAGAGAATGTCTATAGGGAATGCCTAAAGGAAGTCTTCCATCTTTAATTTGAAAATGTCAATTTTATTACAACCAGTTTTCATTTTTACTGGAAGCTTATTGGAAATGGAAGCTGCAAAATGACTGTAGTAAGTTATTTATACATTATGTGACTCATTCATGTCACACTATGTACTGAAATGTTACGGAATAACTGAATAACTTACTTTACATGGGACATAACAATATTAATATTTTAATAAGACTGCATGTTGACTGTTTACAGATTACTATAAATGTGTAGCAACTGATGTAATAGACTGGAGGTCTGTCCTAAGAGTCATCAGGTACGTTCTCCATGGTATTTTTGCAGACATTTGCAGTTTTGTTTTTTCAGTGTTTAACATGACTCATCACAAACTAATACTGCTCATCACATCTTTCGTGCACCTCATGGTGTTGATGGAAAGTGTCAGTTTGTTTCCTCTTACAACCAAAAGAGTTTTAAATTGCCCAGTTGATAGAGCAATGCATAATTAGTCTATAGCGATGTTCATGTGTTCAGTATGCATTAAGATGGATAGTAAAACCTGAAGAATAACCAATTTTCCATCAGTTACTGACTGAACAGGGCTGCCGCATTGTGTTAGTGATCAGCACAGGCCATGGTGGCACATGAGTTACTGCTGGAGTATTGGTTATTCATGATGTTTTAATATTTCTTCTCATACATATCAATAAAACAAATATCACACTAGACTTCTTTGTGACTACCCTTTTGAATGGGCACAAAAAATTCTGGTTTCAAACTAATTTTGTTTGTAACAAATCGACACTTTTCATTTACATTGCCAGTCATCTGAAAGATGTGATGAGCAACATTTGTTTGGGCTGACTCTAACCACACAGTGCAAAAACAAAATCACAAATACCTTGTGAAACATCAGAGAAAACATGCCTGATGATCCTTAGGAGAGACACTCTGTATAGTATTTTGTGGTATAGAAGGAATTACACAAGTTTATTTGTTGAACTTACTTTCAAATGTAGCTTCAGTATGTGTAGTCATTTTATATAATCTGAGAAAAGCACACATGAGCATTATTCAGCACTTTCTATTCTAAAGTCAGTATTAATGGAGAGTTTTCTTGTTTTAGTTTTCCTTTTATGGCCATCATATTTCTTTCTGATCTACAATTTTATCAGTTGCTTCAGTTTTCATGAGTGACTATGTGTATTGAAAAGCAGTAGCTAAAATGCCAAAGTCCTTAAACATATGCTTGTTAAAATTAGTGTGGGTTACTATGTTGTAGCGGTGATACAGCATGTTTTTTTCTATAACAATGCCTTTTATTTCTTAAATGTGAGTAACACCATAATATAATTCCTTGGGACATTATTGAATGGTAATAAACAAAATAAACATTCTGAAATTAGAGAGGATACTGATAGTTATAGTGGCCAACTTTTCATTGGTACTGCAAGTAAATTGGAGCTGAAAGAGATTAAATTCTTATAAACACTTCTTTCTTTTTGCAAAGTAATGTTCACAATCCATGCTTTAATGAGCAGATCAATATCACAAATGAGAAAAGCACCAGTTTGATAACTCAGCATTACACTGCTGTATAGTACCCACCTTAATACATTGTGCCAATTCATGTTTTAAACAATTTGTTCAATTTTCTTCTTTATATTTTTCTGCATCAGCATGTAATATAACTAGAGCTATTTGTGAACACTGGGTTGTAAAACTTTTGATGGATACCTGTACTAATAAAATTTTGATTTCAGTTTTTAACTAATGCCAGGAAACATACATTAAATATTTGTCAGGTTTTTAATGCATCATTAACATTTTGATTTTTATAATTATTACTGTTAATTTGTTCACATGTGGCAATGGTAACTGTTTCTCATGCCCCTCTCCAGAGTTGAACACCAATTAATTTTTATATGTTCCAACCATGATGGGTGCTGAACCTAACCTCAGTTTTTAATGAAATGGCATTTAGAAGATATCACATCAGAACAAAGGCCTGCAACTGTGTCAGAGCTATTCAGAGACACTGGATAAACTGACAATTTGGTTTTGATTTAATACAAACAATGCTTTCATTTATGGTTAGGAGTTAGTTCACTGCAGCATCCTGAGCACTCCTTATCCTCTTCTCAGTAATACATGATTTTAGTATGCACCATGAAATATTTGCCTTTCACACTGTTCTTTTCCATAAATATCAGTATTTGGGCTATGGTTGTCCATTTTGTTTCACTTATCATTATCTTTGTGATCATATGCTAATACCAGTACCATTATTTATCTAAACAAATTGTTCACTGGTACTTTTATTCTGCTTGTGATATTTAAAATGGTAGGAACAATTAGAGAAAGTAATGTTGGTTGTGGAATAAGCATTACTTTGTCAATCAAGGGTTGTGTTGTGCACATCTTATGAAGGCTGTCATAAGATGTTCCCTATAAACATCTATACTGCAAGTGGGCCCTTATTTATAAATCTTTTATTTACAAAGGGGTGTGCTTTTCTGAAAGCAGATTGGTTTTATTCAGGATTTCAATGCTCCATAAGATTCCCCATTCATTTGGCTACAAGTCCATATTTCTCAACATAGATGAGGGAGAACAGTTCAATGAAGTTCATTCAGCTGAGCAGTGAGGTGTTTGGTTGTGAGCCATTGATTACATTGAATGACAGTGTCCACATGCATCAACAAAGCATGGCACATGGGAGGTAGGACAGGTTTGTTGTGCAACCTAGTTGTGATGACAAGACACCTTGCCGAATGACTCATAATGCTTTTATTTACTGCCTAGTCTCTGTGGACATTCTGTAAATGTATATGCAATGCTCTGTTTGTCCACCAAAAGAAACTGAATGACCGCTTTCTGCTTGGAATGCTACCACCTATCAGAACTTCATGAAACTATAGGGTTGAAGTGGAACTACTTCATGATACCCATAACAAATTCAGCATTTTACAACTGAAATTGGCCAGGAAAAGTATTATGCAGTGTTACTTATTGAATGCCCATCATACTGTCTTGGGGTATGACTCAGCCTTTATTTCATTTTGGTTGTAATAAAATGTGTTACAGCATGGTGGAAAATAAATAGATATGAAGAAACTCTGTTAAAGGAATGATAAACTTCTTTGAAGTGAGAGGCGGTTTCTAGCTTCATGTGCTTTCTAAATGCATCACCCACCTTAATTAAGACACGAGCAGATGAGTCAGCTAGAGCTATTTAATAATTCACTGTGATTTATTCGCTTTTATGTTGACTTTTTTAACAGTTTAATTCCCTACACTTTCTGTGAACCAGACCTGAACACAAAAAGTGAGGAGAATAGCACTCCAGCCAACCAGTAATGTGAAGGTGTGTGTGTCCATTGCAGCTGATGTGATAGTGACTTCCTTGATTGAGTGGTGTATGTTTCCACCAACTCAACATTAAATCCTGAGCTTTCTGGTCATCAGAACTCATGACGTGAGGCCACAAGTATCTAGTTCTGCCAGTAGGTACAAAACTCAGTGAGTTGTCTTTAGAGAGAAATGTCCAATGCCTCTATGGCAACCATGTTCCTGTCTGTGGTAGTAAGTACACATGGTTAAACACCAAGTGCAAACTACACTTTTATAGCTCTGTCACAAAGGCAAAACCGTAAGTTAAAATTGTGGAAAACATGCTAGTAAATGTGTTTTGAACTATTCTATTCTTTTTGGAGCAATAATACATCTCTCTAGTGCTGTTTATGCTAATATATATCATGGTTTATCAATAAACTCTCCACCATCATGTTACATGTACCTGCTTTGAAGTTTGTTCAGGAGACAAATCGCTAAACTAACAAGAACATATTTTACTAATTAAGATGTCGTAAGATTTGTGTTCCATGTGAGTTGAAGGAAGCTAAAGTCCAAACACACATTATGCCAGATAAGATGAACCTCAGAATAGAGATTAATGTCAAAATGTAGACAACAAATGCGCCTATGTGCTGTGTCATGAGACAGCAACCTTTATGCTAAAGTACTGTGAAGGGGATCTGCTCAGCTAAATACCTTCAAGCAGATAGTTTTTCACCACAAACAGAGCTACAGCAACCAACTAAACCAGTGAAAAACAAGTGGTCACAATTTATCAACACCAACAAAATCAAGACAAATCCTGGTGTCCTGGATCATGATAAAACTGAGACTGAGGCTTTGTCACCAGAATGAATTGGGAGAAAGACATATAGTCTATTAAAAATTCATATGTTTCCATACTTGGTGGAGTGAATGATTTTTACAGAAACAAACTCATATGGTAACGCATAACTCTGAGGGTCATTGTGCCTAAAGTTTGCTTTTTGCTAACAATTATTGTGACAGGCATGCTTCACTATAGTCATCTATTAGATTCTAGTACATAAAAATTCAAAAGGCTTGGCAGTATCTACAGAAAGATCTGCTGGTCAACAGCAAAGGCAATTTTCCTGGGTATTCTATACCTCCTCTGCTTACTGCTAATGTCCACTAATTTCTTCTTTCTTCATTCTGTGTAGAATTTCTGTAGCATATGAAATGCATCGGTATTATTGATGTAACTTCCTGGCTCATTAATCTGGTTTTAATCTGTGATGATGTTTTATTTTAGTGGCCACTCTTCTCCAGAACAGAAATTCGTTCTGGAGCATTGCTGATGTATATAAGTCATTTCACATGTCTGTTTCAAGTTACAATTTATTTCATGTTAGCCATATTTGAAAATGAGATAATGTTATTTTTAGTAGAAGTTTATGATTCAGTATTTATTTTAATTTATGCTTGTCAAAAAATATAGGACTTAAGGAACAGTAAAAAAATTGCTATAATTGAGATTCAAACCAGAGACAGTTCCACTATCATCCTTCACCACTATATGTTCAGCTATAGGCATCTCATTAACATGTGTGAATTGCATTGCACCACTTAACAGACTTGGAAATAATCTCAATTTTAGAGCCAACATTGTTTATTTTCTGTTTTTAAATTATTTTGCACTGCTTTAGGAGACTTAAATCTGGACACAGACTTTCAAATCCTATAGCAATGTATAAAGAGAAAACCTCATTTACATGCTCATTAGTGTAAAATCTGTATGACCTGCTGTCTGATGAGAGTGCCATCAGATATAGAGTGCATAAGAAATCTGACTATAACTCAAATACACTGCAGTCATTTTCACAAGTATGGAAAAGAATGACCACCGAGTGTACATTTACTAGCAGGTACTTGGTGGCCTGACCTCATGAGCTGTAACACCAGAATGCTCAGGGTTTAACATAGAGTTTTTCATGTTATTATCCTGGTAGATATGGTTGATAGATGGTTGCACATCTGTGATCTGTATGTTGGACTATCTTCTTGTGGTGTGATCCCATGCATGGGTTACAGTGTAATAGTAATTCATGATTTTTATGGTTGACTTTTGTCCGGTACTTTACTATGACCAAAGTAGTGACACTGTGGTTAAATTGGAAGAAATGTTATTTTGCAGGACCAGGCTACTGTCATGTTCTTGTTCTTCCTTTTAAGTTAAATAAGTGTGTAAATTTACAAGTGCCAGTTTAATGGCAGCTAGATTGAGCAGTCAAAGAATCACAACAATTAAGTATTTCTTAAACGTATTTCATGGAGATGAGTAACTAGCTGGAGTAATGGGTCTGATGTTGTAACTCTTGGTTGCATGTGGATAAGAAGTATCTCTGTAATATAAAGTGACCATTCTTGATGGGAGCAATACATATTTACACATAACGTCATGTAAAGACAAGTACGAGGGTTTGCTTACAAATTTCAGGCTTATATTCAAAGCTTTTTAATTTCCATTGCTCATTACCCAACATAGTACTGTGGCTTTCTGCATTCATAAGTATTTCAAGCAGGTTGATATGTACTTGAATGTCAGCTTATCAAATCAGACAATAAGGAAGTACCCAAGAGAGTGCTGAGAATCTCAATTAGGAGGGAGGGGACAAATACTCAGCCAGTCTGCCTTTATTCACTTCTGTGTCATTTTGTTTATCCATAATGTAAAACAGGATTTTGTTTACACATCCTTCAAAATAAGTTATATGTTAATGTAGTAAGCTAATGCTAAGTGTTCATTTATTTCCCAACAGCAGTTGCTGCACACACAACATAAACAGTATTTCATAAAGTTAAAAGCCAGTTAATTTGTTTCAAGAAGAGAAATCAGTGGTCAATGTTAAGTGTGTGACATACAACTTGGCTTATGAAATAACAACTTTTCACAGAATTTTAGTTCCTTGGAATCAAAACACAGACTGTGAATTAATGAGTTGTAACTGTGGCGCTACCATCTTTAGGCAGACCTCATTGACTGCCACTATAAAGGCAACACAGAATTTAATTACTAAAACATGACAGTCTCAGTCAAGGCTGCATTTATGAAATGCTTGATGGCAGCAGTTGTGTGGTGAGGACTTCAAGCTCATATAGTTGGTGCATCTTCCAGTCGTTATGTGTACTCTTGTCTGGTTCAGTATTTGTAGACTACTAAGCTGCAGTAATGCTTCACCTCGTCTCCTGTTATCTCAAAGTAGACACCATGTGGCCTGGTGGCCCTTCCAGGATGTATCTGTGTAAACAGTTTGTAAATCACTAGCTCCACATGTGAATAGTGGTTTAACTCACATGTTTTTTAACTTCCTTGGCCATGGTTTCCATGTTCCAGGTTTCTCACTAGAACTGAACACCAATTAATCAGTTTCTGATACCAAGTACAACATGCTCAGCATGTGTCATTAATTGTTGACAAGGCCAAGGTGTCAAATATGTGTCACTGGCATAACTAATTTCTGTAATACCATTGGTTTTGATCTCATAGTAGTTCCCCTTCATCTCTGGAAAGGAGTTAGTGTGCAGTACTATTCTGAGTACCAATATACTCCCATAATATTTCTTCGACAACTAACTGCAAGACTCTAGTTTTGCTGCATTTGCTCTCTATTTTCTCAGTGTAAACTATACTTCCCACCTGGCAATAGTATCCTCATTATTAGTAGTAGGATTCTTTGTGACGAATTTCTGCAACTCTGTTGTATGTGTACCTCATAATATGTACAGTTCCCACATTCTTCAGCATAATATTTTAATACCACTGGAAACACAAACTAGTTGCCTAATACTATTTTAACTCCACCTGAGATATTCTAATTGACATTCAGCATGTGCATGATTATGATTATGGGCACAGTTGGAAGTTAAAATTGATATTTTGCTTTGACATCGACTGTTATCTTTCCTGGATGGTAAACTATATTTCATGAATGTTGTATAGCTATACTATACTCCTCAAATCACTTTGTGGTGTCTGGTAGATTGCATTTAAAGTACCATTATAGTTTTATCCCATCCATAGTCCATCTATGAATTGTGCCCAGGTAGAACTACTACTGATAAACCTGTATACAAGTGCTAATTACACTAATAATGTCATGGTGGTCATCTTGGGTGCACTATGTGTGAGAAAATAGTGTATTGGTCTGCAGTCCCTGGAATGTACACTCTAGGAATTTCCAAAATACAACACATTGATACCTGACATAGACTTTAGCATACTTCTTGTTTAATAGTAAATCTGTTAATCATAACAGAAAATCGGAATCTTTATATAAAAATCTCTATCATATGGTGTGGGTGAAGAGCACTTGAAGTAGCATTGTAATATCCTCCCTTCCCTGTTCCATTTGCAAGTGGTGGATAGGAGAATCACTATCTGAAAAACTCCTTATGGGCTCTATTTTCCTTATCATGGTCATTTTCTGGACTGCTGCCCAATTGTTCTGCATGTACATCTACATCTACATTGATACTCTGCAAGCCACCAAATGATGCATGGGGGAGGGCACCTTGTATAACTGCTAGTCATTTCCTTGGAACATATGCTCTCAGAATCTGGCAGTTAACTGAGTACGGTACACAGATACTTCACTCTGACACTAACAGATCTGCTTGTTTTATGGCTAATTCTGTTGCTGGACATTGAATACATACATCTATATATGTACATTTAAGAATGCCATGGTAAGTAGATACTTTGAGATTGTCAGTTCACCTTTTATTAAGGTTTATTTTGTTGATCAATATTGTATTCTCCAAATATCTCATTAATGCCATACAGTACACAGTATTTCTGGTACAGCTACCACTTCCTTTGATTCCAGCAACATTCCAGGTAGGTACATGAGAAGACAACTGACACCAATCCTCCTAATAAGCACTAATTTGTCAGATGTCTTTATCACTTCTAGGAACAATGTTTATTTGGATGTGATAGTATGAACAACTTTTGAACTTATAGTCTTGGAACTCTGAGAATTAATCATGATCAGCAAATTGATAATAGATGTTCAGATTGTCACATGTACTTGTCATGTGATTAATAATGTTGATGGATATTAAAGATATAAAAGAATATTAGGCAAGCCAACTTACAGTGTACATCTGGTGCCAGGATTATTTCCTCCCATCCCTGTTGCAATTGTGAATGGTGCATGTGATAACGTAGCATCATTTGAAGTCCTTATGATCTTAGATTTTTTCATCATCCTCTTTTAGTGGTCCAATGTATTGGATGATGTAATAATTTCCCATATATTCTTGAAACATATTTTCTTGAAATTTGGACATTTCATTGTTTATGGTAAATAGATACTTGACTTTGAGACTCTTCGATCTATCTGTTTGATTGTTATTTCTGTTGACCATTCAAATCCTGTATCTATACTCCAGATGCCACCTTTACACTCTATGATGTAGTGTACTTCTGTGTTTCAGTAAACATTTTGTTTTGTTCTGTGTTTAATCAAAAATGGTAAATATGATGGCAAGTGTAAATGATCTTCCTTATGAGCTTTTAGTTGTCAGATGTTTTGGTCTTTATCACTTTTAGGAGCAAAGTGTGAAATGAAGTAATAGTTAGCCTGACAAAACTCAGTACATTTGATCTTGAAATTTTGACAAAAGTTTGTTTTCAGTAAATTGATAATGGATTTTGTGAATGTTAGATTTACTTGTTTCATGGTACTAATATTTATAAAAATTAAATATCTGTGTGTGTATTTGGCAACCAACTCACAGTATAAGTTAGAGTATAGTTCTACTAGCATTAGCTTTTCCTCCATTCCCTGTTCCATTTCCTAATGATGCATGGGAAGTAGTGCTGTCGATTAAACTCCTTCTGAGCTCTAATTCTTTTCAACATTGTAATTATGTGGACCCATGTATTGGATGATGTAATAATATCTGAAACTGTTCACAGAGAGTATCCGTTTGTGATTTGGACAATTAGTCATTTGTCTTTCGAGACTGACTGATCTTGTTTATGGCTATTTCTCTTAAAGGACATTGAGTAAATATATCTCTACACCACATGCCAGCTTAATGGTCAATGGGAAAGTAATTATGATCAATGTTTGCTATGGGCTCTTGTTTGTTGAACTTCTCTGCATCACTTATAAGAACAATGTTTAGATAGAAGTAATATTTAGCCTGACAAATCTTAGAATGTATGTCCTCAGAATTTTGTCAATGAAACATTGTCATTAAGCTGATAATGGACTTTGGGGTTGTTGGACATACTTCATATGTGGTTAATATTGCTGATGAACCTTAAAAGATCTATGTCAGTACCAGAAATCCACCTAACAGTGTGTATGTAATTGAGGGTCCTTCTGCTACCACTGTTATTTCCTCCCATCCCTGTTGCATATAGGAATCGTCCATTGTTAACTGGGGTACTTCTAGTACCAATGTCATATTCACTCATCCTTGCTGCATTTGTGAATGGTACATGCAAAGAAATACTGCTCGTAAGCTCTAATTTTTCAGTCATTGTCTTTTAGTGGAACCATGTATTGGAGGATGTAATAACTTGCCTAGCTATTCCTGGATTGTATGCTCTTATAATTCAGACAATCAATTGTGTGCGGTAAATACACTGGTGTGCTAAAATTAGGTACAAAATTTAGCTTTACATGATATGTCACTGCTATGTAATATAGCTTGTTCTAACTCAGACCATACATTGAGAGAACTGCTAAAGTATAGTACTGATCTTTATAGAGAGAAATACATAATGAGACCAATAGATGGTACATTTATTCAAAGACAGTAATTGCAGTGAAATCATCATTATTCATGATATTATCCTCGACATGATTCTTAATAGGATATTTATTCACCCCCAAATGACATTAAAAGCTCTGCAATGTCACCCCATGCTGTTCACCAGGTTGGTAAAGGGCTCTTGTTGTGGTACAGGATTCCATTCTCTCATGAGCATAATTGACAACTGCTGAATGGTCATTGATGAATTTGGACATGCTGCAATATGTCTCCCCAACACATCCCACATGTACTATTTGAAATGGAGTCGTGGCCTAATGAACTGCCGAAAAAGGCACACTGGGAAATAACACAGTGTTGCAATTACCATGATTGGTGAGGTTACCATGTCCAATGAGTTGGAGGTCAGTACACCAATGCAACAAAATACATTCCCACAACATTACTCATAGAACAGTAAAATGATCATATTTGTCAATGATAATGGGTGCATTATACATTCCAACCTCTCACGATATGAGGGTACATCACTTCTTTGAAAACTTTATACTCACTGGTCAGCATCAATGGGGCACTTTACTCCTTCCCCACATGTGTATTTTCAGGGGTGCACATGGCCCTGATTCATTCTTGTGGATGAGGTTGCAAGACTCCATCAAATAGTGTAGCTGGAGGAGCTCTTGGAATGATAGGATATTCAGCAAATGGACTAGCCTACTCAATCAAAAATGGTTCAAATGGCTCTGAGCACTATGGGACTTAACAGCTGTGGTCATCAGTCCCCTAGAACTTAGAACTACTTAAACCTAACTAACCTAAGGACATCACACACATCCATGCCCGAGGCAGGATTCGAACCTGCGACCGTAGCAGTCGCACGGTTCCGGACTGCGCGCCTAGAACCGCAAGACCACCGCGGCCGGCGCCTACTCAATCCCCCAACTTAATCCCATCTCCTCATGTGGGATGCATTGGTGAATATGAATTGCAGTGCATCCACATGCACCAGTGATCATCCACAATTTGTC
Source organism: Schistocerca cancellata (assembly GCF_023864275.1). Classification (NCBI taxonomy): domain Eukaryota; kingdom Metazoa; phylum Arthropoda; class Insecta; order Orthoptera; family Acrididae; genus Schistocerca; species Schistocerca cancellata. The sequence goes on from NC_064629.1 coordinate 267,983,334, forward strand.
AGGTACATTAGAGAAGGTCTGGAACATTCTACCACAAAAACTCCTTAGAGTTAGTTTCATGTCATCTTGTACTACAGATGATCAAAGGACTAAGTAAACCTTCTGGCTAGCATGTGAGAATACTGAAATTGCTGTCTGTGGTGAATACACACCATATTAAGAACCATGTCTCAGACTTTTTTAATGTTGAACACATCAGCATGAATAACAAAACCTTCAGTGTAATTATTGTCTTTGAAAAAAGGTATCATTTCTGTTTGTCTCATTGTGATTTTCTATCAGTTACTTTCCATACTATACTAGAGCAATTCTATCTATGTATGGTCCAGTTCCATTGAGCTATGGTCTTTGTCCATGATGCATCATGCAAAAGTTACTCTCATCCTATGTTTTTCTCACCAGTATTGATAATTTAATTTGAGACTGGCTGATCTTACTGACCATTACTTCTGTAAAGGACATTGAAAACATACATATATAATTCACATTCTAGCATGAAGCTGTGTTGTAGAGAGAATTTCTGGTAACACAAACATCTTTTATTTCAAATAGAAAGATGGTAAATGGGAAGACAGTTGATGACAGTACTCCTCATACTCTATGAGCAACATGCAAAAGAAAGTATCATTTGCACAAATGTTCTTGTTATGTATGGCCTCAGAATAATGTTAGTGAACAGAGCCAGTTTAATTGAGAGTGGACATTGAGGCTATGAGAGTGTCTTGTTCATGTTTAATAATGTTGACGACCACTAGAATGTAATTTCTCTGAATGTAATAAGTGTATCATATTCATTTAATTGCTAATGGGCTCAGAGGTTGTCAGATCTACCTGCTTCATGTTTAACAATGTTGATCAAAAGAAAAGATCTACAAGGGTGCTTTGCAAACTGCCTTTATTATGTGGTAGGTTGTATTTTTTGCAACATTCCTCTCATCCCTGTTGTGTTTGTGAATGGTGCGTGGAAAGAACCACTGTTGAGCTGAATTAATTTGTTGAATTGTTAATCATTTGTCTCATAACATACATACACTAATTATTTGATTAGTATACTGGAGACACATCAAAATATTGTTAACACAATTTAACTGATACAAAGCTACAGTTGAAAAGAAATATTTCTATTTAAAAAGTAATGCAACTATTTTGTGAAAAGATACCTCCACATATTCAGATAACAAGACAGTTTATAAACCACATCCTGCACAGATATTCAGCTCATTATTCACATAATCTTGAACCGAGCAGTACCATCACTGAAACAGAGCACCGTGTAGGTTTCTTTTCAATGAATCTAGATTCATAGTCAAAATGTTCTTGGCTTTTAATTAGTTGTATTTTCATTCCCATGTAGTGGGGAGTCTGAGCATATAAGTTGAATGACTAACGGGAGCATAAACTTTATTTCTTGTATTATAAATGTGATCAAAGCAGTTGTCTTTTCAGGGTTCTAAATTGGTACACAAAAAACAATAATATCATATTTATATGGGGAGAGTACTGTTAATAATTTCAGAATTTTCAATGATGGGTGACATGATTTCTTTGTGACTTTTTCATCAAATTCACTGCATTGACCTAATTATTGGTGGATGTAACAATATGCCGAACCATTCGTGGAATGTATGCTGCCAGAAGTCATTGTTTACTGTAAGTGGTTAAAGAACATTGCAAAAACATATCTGTCCTCCATATACAATGTTATTACTGTGCATTGGAGAATACATTTTGTTCCACAATCTTGTCCATTCTTTCCACATTCAAACACTAATGGTATATTGGCAGAGTACTGTTGATAGTCCTTTTTAAGAGCTCTAACTTGTCAGAAGTACTTCTTTCTACCATGTCTTGGAAGAATGTGTTGGCAGAATTGATAATTTCATTAATGCATTTTTTAATGTGTGCTCTTGGGATTCTGAGAGTATATCATGCACAATAAATTCACAATGGACTGTGGGGTTGTATCATTTACTTACCCTATTGTTGTTAACATTGATGAACATGAATAATCTCCAAGAGTAGACCACAAAGCATCTACAATGTGTACAACAGAGCATTTCTTGTACCACTATAATCTCTTCTCACCCCTGTTGTGTTTTTTGATGGTGCATGTGAAGAACCAGTGTCGATTCACCTCTGTATAACATTTAAATCTTTTTTATGATGCAAATTTTTTGGACACACATGATAGAGGATGTAATATTGCGCACAGCTATTCCTGGAATGTATGCTCCTATAATTTAGGTAGTTGGTGCTGTACAGTAAATAGATACTCACCTTTGAAATCATCTAATCTTCTTGTTTTTGGTTACTTGTGTTAAAGAAGGTCTCCTTGTTTATGGATGCTTGTGTTAAAGAATATTGAAACCATACATTTATACACAACATGCCCACACAATGCTGTTTGGTGGAGAGAACTGATGGTACCACAACCATTTGTGTTTATAGAAGATAAAATCACGAATGCTACATGCCAAATGTAGCAATGTGTATGAGGAAGTAATATTTACCCTGCCCAATCTTGGAATGCATGTTCTCATAATCTTGTCAATAATTCATGTTCATTTAACTGAGAATGGATTTTGAGGTTGTCAGGTCTACTTGCTTGATGTTTAACAGTGTTGACAAACTTTAGAGATCTACATGGGTATTCAGCAAATCATCTCACAATGTGTAGTAGAAGGTACGTCTGGCAACACTACACTTTTTCCCCATCCCTGTGCCATTTATGAATGGTGTGAAGTACTACTACATATTTAAATCTGCATCAGCTTTGATTGTTTCATCATGGTAACTCTGTGGACCCAAAAATTGGAGAATTTAATAATTTGCTCAACTGTTGTTGGATTATATTCTCTTGTAATTTGAAGAGTTAGTCATGTACGGTAAGCAGATACTCAACTTTGAGACTGTCTGACCTTGTTTATGGATACTTCAGGTGAAAAAACATTGAAAACACACACACACACACACACACACACACACACACACACACACGCACACACACATACACATACAAACACATCACAGCTCAATGCAGTGTGGTGGAGAGATGTCCTGGTTCCTTAACCATTTCCATTTATTCCAGATAAATGCATGCGTAATAGATGGGAAGTCACTTGTTGACAATTATCCTTACTGGCTCTAATTTTTCAGACAATCTTGTCTCTGTCACTTCTAGTAGCAATGTATAGGAGAAAGTTCGAGTGTGCTTTGAAAAGTTTTTGGAATCAAAAAGGAGAGGTCAGCACTGGCACATCGAGTTTTTCACATGATATTCATTGGACTGTTCCCTGCAAAAACATGCAACATCAATGCTCTTGGAAGAAAGCTGTGGTGGTGACATGGCTCTGTTGTTGTTCCCACATAGTGATTTGCAAAGATGGAAAAAACTGAGATTCGAGCAGTGATTAAGTACTTCGTAAAGAAAGATATGGAAGCAAAGGATATTTATGCTGATTTCTGGAATACACTGGGAGCCTCTGTTCCTTCATTTTCATCTGTTGGTAAGTGGACAAATGAACTTAAATTTGGTCAGGAGAGCTTAGATAATGATCTGTGCAGTGGTCTGCCAAGATGTGCCACTACTGCAGAAGTCATTGCACGAGTGCACAAAATGGTCATGGAGGATTGCCTTTTGTAAGTGCAAGAAATTTCTCATGCTTGCCAGATGTCACCTGAAAGATTATATTACATTTTAACTGAAGAATTAGCAATGAAAAAATTATCTGCAAGCTGGGTGTAGCAACTCTTGATGTGCACCAGCACACACGTGCTGCCACCTTGAAAAAAATTACACGAACTAACGTATGAATGGTTACCACACCCACCTTATTCACCTGATATGGCTCTGTCAGACTTCCATCTCTTCCCGAAACTGAGAATTTTTCTTGGTGGATGAAAATTCACTCAAACGAAGAATTGATAGCTAGAGTTGACAACTATTTGGCAGGGCTGTGGGATCAAGGCACAGGAACTTTGTTGGACCAAGTGCGTTAATCTACAAGGAGACTAAATTGAAAAATATAAAAAAAATGTTCCTGTGATGTAAGTCATTTTTTCTGTTCTGGTCATAGAACTTTTCAAACCACCCTCATAATAGTTAGCCCAACCAGTGTTGGAATGTATGTTCTCAGAATTTTATCTGTAAATCATTTTCATTTAATTGAAAGTGGACTTTGAGTTGGTCATATCTACTTCATATGTGGTTAATAATGTTGATGAAAACTACAGATCTGCATGTGTACTGAAGAAACCGTCTTAGAGTGAGTGACAGGGGGTCCTTTTGATATCACTATCATTTCCTCCCATCCTTGACATTTACAAATGGTGCTTGGAAAGAACCATAAAAACTAAACTCCATCTGAACAGTCCTAGAAGGCCATTTTCTATAAAAATCCTTTTGAGCTATGTTTTGTTCATCATGATACTTTCATGGTGGCATGTACTGGACAAGGTACCTATTTACCCTAACTTCCTCAGAAGGTATGCTCTCATAATCTGGACAGTGAGTTATACAAGGTAAATAGGTACTTGGCTTTGAGCATGTCAGAGCTCTTAGTTTATAGGTACTTTTGTTAAAGAACTTTGAGCCATATGTTTATATTCTATATACCAGCTTCATGCTGTACAGTGGAGAGGTCTTCTGCTTCTACAGTCATTTACGTTTATTTCAGGTAAAATCGCAAATAATACACAGGAAAAGTACAGTTCACAGTCATTCTTATGGGCTCTAAGTTGTCACATTTTCTCCCTGCTGTAAGTTATAAGAGCAATTTATTGGGGGAAGTAATAACATTTGTCTATATTTCACTTAATGCTATGCAGTGGGGAGAAGCCTGGGTCCAACATCCATTTCCATTTATTCCAGATTATATCACAAATGGTGCAAAGGAGGACAATTGTTAACAGTCCTCCTTGTGACCTCTGATTTGTCAGATGCCCTTGCCTGTATGTCTTCTAAGAGCAGTGTGTAGGATGAAGTAATTTTTAGACTGACCAGTCTTGAAATGGATATTCACAGAATATTGCCAGATATTAATTTTCATTTAATTGTGATGAACTCTGAGATTGTCAAATTTACCTCCTATGTGGATAACAATGTTGATATACATTTGTGACCTACTGCAGTACTTTGAAAACAGCCTCATTACAGTGTGTAAGACAGGGTACTTCTGTCAATACTATTATTTCCTCACATATCTAGGGCATGATAATTTCATTGACCCACATATTAGAGACTGCAATAATCTATACAACTATTGCTGGACAGTATGCTCTTGTAGTTTGGGCAGTTAAACATGTACATGGGATGGACAGTTGATACTGAGACAGTATCTCCATCTTTACAGTTACTTTTCTTTAAGAACATGTGATACATGTATCTATACTCCATTATGCAATTATTACTGGAAATTATTTTCTTCTAATTTGCGCAGTTACATGTGTACAGGGAATAGATATTTGACACTGAGATAGTCTCAGCTCCTTGCTTTTGGTTAGTTCTGTTAAAGAACATTGAAAAGATATGGCTATACTCCACGTGCCAGCCCTATGATGTGTACTGGAGAGAACTTCTGTTTCTACGACTGTCATCTTCTACTGCAGATAAAATTGCAAAAAGTGCATATAAAAACAGTAGTCCCTGTGGGTTGTAATTTGTCAGATATTCTTGTCTTTACCACTTCTAGATGTAATGTTTTTGGATGAAGTAATGTTATACCAGCCAAATTCGTAATGTATGCTCTCAGAATATTGATAGTCAAGTCTGATCAGTTTACAATTAAGTGTCTAGCAGAAGGTTCAGTGAAACACCTTCAAGCTGTCTCTACTGTCCTAATCACGAATGGTGCACAGGAAAAATGAGCATTTAAATTTTTCTGTGCGAGCCCTGATCTCTCTTATTTTATCATGATGTTCATTTCTTCCTATGTAGGTAGGTGCCAACAGAATGTTTTTGCATTTGGAGGAGAAAACTGGTGATTGACGTTTTGTGAGAAGATGCCGTCACAAAGAAAAATGCCTTTGTTTTAATGATTGACACTCCAATTCAAGTATCATGTCTGTGGCCCTATCTCCCCTATTTTGTGATAATACAAAATGACCCACACTTCTTTGAACTTTCCTGATGGCATCCGTCAGTCCAACCTGATGCGGATCCCACAGTGCACAGCAGTTCTCCAGAATAGGGTGGACAAGTGTGGTGTAAGCAATCTCTTTAGTAGATCTGTTGCACCTTCTAACTGTTCTGCCAATGAATCAGAGTCTTTGATTTGCTCTCCTCACAAATTGTCTATGTGATTGTTCCAATTTAGGTTACTTGTAATTGTAATACCTAAGTATTTAGATGAATTTACAGCATTCAGATTTGTGTAACTTATCACATAATTAAAATTTAGCGGATTTCTTTTAGTAGTCATGTGAATAATATCACACTTTTCTTTATTCGGGGTCAATTGCCACTTTTTGCACCACATAGGTATCTTATCTAAATTATTTTGCAATTTGTTTTGGTCATCTGATGACTTTACAAGTTGGTAAATGAGAGTGTCATCTACAAATAATGTAAGAGGGACACTTAGATTATCTCCTATGTCATTAATATAGAACAGTAACAATACAGGACCTATAACACTTCCTTGGGGAATGCCAGATATTACTTCTGTTTTACTCAATGAATTTCCTTCTATTACTACAAACTGTGACCTTTCAGACAGGAAATCGTGAATCCAGTTGCACTGATGAGGTTATATTCCATAGGCATGCAGTTCAGCCAGAAGATGCTTGTGAAGAACGGAGTTGAAAGCCTTATGGAAATCCAAAAATATTGAATCAGTTTGACATCCCCTGTCGGTAACACTCACACCTTCATGAGTATAAGCTAGTTGTGTTTCACAAGAATGATGTTTTCTGAATCTGTTCTGACATGTGTCAATAAATCATTTTACTCAAGGTAATTCATAATGTTCGAATACAGTATAAGTCCGAAAATCCTACAGCAAATCGACATTAGTGATATGGGCCCATAATCCAGTGGATTACTCCTATTTCCCTTTTTGGGTATTGGTGTGACTTGAGCAATTTTCCAGTCTTTAGGTACAGAACTTTCTGTGAGCAAGTGGTTGTATATAATTGCTAAATATGGTGCTATTGCATCAGCATACTCTGAAAGGAACCTAACTGCTACACTATCTGGACTGGATGCTTTGCCTTTATTAACTGATTTAAGCCGCTTTGCTACACCAGGGATATCTACTTCAACATTTCTCATCTTCACAGTTGTTCTTGATTGGAATTCAGGAATATTTACTTCATCATTTTTGGTGAAGGAGTTTCAGAAAACCATGTTTAATAACTCCTCTTTAGTGGCACTGTCATCTGTGACTTCACCATTGTTATCACACAGCGCAGTGAAGGTACTGACTGCGTCTTGCCACTGACGTGCTTTCTGTGTGACCAGAATGTCTTTGGTTTTTCTGCCAGATTCCGAGACAGAGTTACTTCATGGAAAATAAAAACCAGGAATATGTAATAGATGTAGAAGTCTATGCGCAGAGGAAAAGGGTGCAAATCTCACTCAGATAGAAATCTTAGAAATTAAGAAACAAATGTGGGTATTCTCATATTTATCTTTCTATGAACAAATTCAGTGCAACTGTTCACCCATTTAAGATAATAGTGCAACCCCTACATAGAAGAATTAAAAGAAATTTTCAATCCTGTATGTAGCACTATTCCTCTGTAAGTTTAGCTGTAGTTATTGTTAATCCTGACCTGAAGAATTTTGTAAATCATTGTGTAATTTTGTCAAAACTGTCAACAGAGATAACATTGACAGTTTAAGGCAGGAAACAATAGATCGAAACGTTACGTTTGTGTGTGCCTGATTTTTATCTTTGGAATCAAATATATACTAGAAAACAGGCTTATAACATGAAACCTAAGTTGTACATAATAAAGAAGTTTGTGAATAAGGCTAAAAATTATTTTGTTTATTTAATACAATATATAATGTTTCACCAACAACGCATAACTGAATCAATTAAAATTAACAATGGCCTTTGAGGTTGTCTCACATATTATTTATGTATTATTTAAAGATGAAGATCATTAAAGATCTACATCTTTCATTTTTTCTTTCTTTCTGTTGCTACTGCCTTTATCCCACATGTGCGCAGGGTAGGCAGGGTTAGGTGCAGATTTGGCATGGTTAATTGGAAGGGTTGGCCAGATGCCCTTTCTGCTGCCACCCCATTACTTCCCGGGCCGGGATTAGTGTACCCCAGCTGTCTGCGTCTAGTGTAAACCGTGAAATAGTGTGAATGTGTTTCATATTTCTGCGAGTCATGTAACTGAGGTGCGACGTGGGGACCAGCCTGGTATTCACCTATTAGGACGCGGAAAACCGCCTAAAAACCACATCCAGTATGGCTGGCACACTGACCATTGTCGTTAATCCGCCTGGCGGATTCGATATGGGGCTGCCGCACCTACCCGAGTCCAGGAAGCAGCTCATTAGCACTCTTGGAAACCCTGGTGGGTCATTACAGATCTACATGGGTACTTGCAAACCATAATGCTGAGTTAGCTACCATGTACGTCCGGTACCACTGTTGTTTTCTCCCATCCCTGCTTCATGTGTGAATGATGCTAGAGAAGAACCACTTTCCATTAAAATCCTTATGACCTATGGATTTTCATCAAAATAATTATGTGGACTCACATATTGGAGGATGCAGTAATTTGATCAGTTATTCTCAAAATGTCTGTCGTTGTACTTTGGAATTTCAGTTGTGTACAGAAATTAGACACTGAACTTTGAGACTGACTAGTACCCTTATTTATGGTTACCTCTGTTGATGAAACTTCAAAACAATGAAATGCATTTGCAGTTGTGAATATCAACAACCATCAGCTATGTAATGGAATGATGACAGTGAAAAGTTGTGCTGAACCAGGACTTGAGGCTTGATTTCCCATTTACCATACGAAGTCACCCTACCATTAGGCAATCCAAGCACGCTTTGTGGTCAGAAAGAAACATCCATTTCTCATCAACCTTGTGTCTACCTCCTGCATTCATGCATTCATTATGTATATTCTTATACTGGGGAGACATTTTAATTGAAAGTCACTTGCCTAAAATTGTTGGATAAATATGATAATGCAGTGTGGTCATTTTGCCTCAACCAGAATGTGTAACACAAACTGTGAACCTAAAGTACCAGAAGACACAAACTGTGAAGTTAAAGTGCCAGAAGGATTCCAGTAACACTTGAAAAACATCCAAAGTACACGTCATGCTGCTGGAAAACATATCTAAAGATACAGTGAATCCAAACATATAAAATCTAAATCTGTTTGAGAAACGCTGAAGCTTCCTTCAGGAAACAGAGTCTGGAATTTACATTTAGTCTACAAACATAAAACTGTTTAGGCAGGCAAAACAGATGATGCACCCCAATTTGGATCACTAATAACAATAAGCTCAAACTACCTGCAAGGTCAAAGCACATTAGTAGAACCTGACTGTTGTAAAAGAAAGGTCAACAAACCATTTAACAATGATATGGAAATGACAGAAAATAATGAGACAATTCTGCTTGCTAACAGCCATGGCAGAGGGATTGCAGGAATGTTTAGCTACCATCAGAAGTAAATATTATCAGTATTATGAAACTTAGAATTGAACTGCAGAAAACCTTGAAGGACTACAGAAACAAGAGTTGTGTGTTACAAAATCAATGTCTCATGATTCTAGGTGGTGGAAACGACATGTACAAAAATGAATATAAGCGTAGCTCTGGGATATATTTTAACTAAAATAGATGTTTGAAGGGCAATTGTGATAGGTATGCCATGCAAGTTAGATCTTGTGGAATCTTCTGTTATAAATGAAGAGATCTAAAACGCCAACATGACCTACAGACATATTTGCCAGTCCAGTCCAAATGCTTCTTTTCTCAGCATAGATGATTTGGAAAGAAATCATTTTACAGCATATGACATGCATCTGAATAGAAGGGGCAGATCATTACTCGGCCACAGAATTAAAGTGTTTTCGGGAAGTTTTCATTATAGAAATGAGAGCTGTGACACTGTTGCACTGCCATCAGAAAGAAAGATATGTAATTCATTGTACACAGTCAAGACCAACACAGAGCTGCCAAATCCTTCTTTACCAGATGATGCCGAGGATGAGGATGCCGTCACTGCATGCCAATCTGTATGTTTAAAAGTATTTCATGAAAGTATACAATCCATAAATAATTAAGTGCAGCAACTAGAATTAGAATTGCAAACACCAGGCTGTACCATTGTATTTATCACTGATCACTGGTATAAGGAAAATGAAACTCTATATTTTCCAGTAACATGATATGACCTGGCCTGTTCCTGTAGTAGAATTTCCGTGAAAGGAGGGGGTTCCTGTATTAATGTGAAGAAAGCTGTACATTCAAAATTAGAAAAGACCATCTAGCATTAAGTAAAGACAAATGTTTTGAATTATCATTGACTAAATTAACAGTAAACAGCATTCCAGAAAAAATTATTGTATTTTGTTTGTATAAATGTCCTAGTGGTAATACAGATAATTTTTTGTCAAAAGTCAGAGCTTAGACAGGGTATATAGTCCAAAAATGAACATTCTCACATTTGGGAGTTTAAATATCAACAAAATAAAATCAGACGATGTTCGTAGTACATAGTTGAATAACCTCTGCATCCCTGGCATAACAACACTCATAAACTGTCCAACGAGAGTGACCAAACCATCTTCCTCAATAACAGACGATATAGCAACAGAGATAGAAAGCAAGCACTGTCAGTTACTTGTTCAAAATCTAGGAATATCAGATCTTTTAGGTCAGATTCGGAAAGAAAGTATTTGCGTAGGAAAGTCTGCTAATTGACTGAATAAAAAATGTTCTTTTCAGAAGCAAACCTATGTCCGTTATCATCCGAGTTACAACGCAAAGAGTAAGAGAAAGTGTATGTTGAAACAAATGTAAACAAAATGTTTAATTAGCTCATGACAATTTTTAAACTAATATTTGAGGAATCATTCCCCAAAACACAGAATTCCACTGAAACTTCAAAAAAAAAAGTGTGTGACAAGAGATATCAAAAAGTCCTCTGATTCTCTAAGGTCTCTCACATCCATCAAAAACAGCTAGACTGATACAGCTTTTTCAGAATTTTACAAAAATTACAGGAGAACTTACAGGAAGTTATTGCTATCTGCAACTTACAAACAGTAAAACATCACTGAAGGCAAATAACAAAAGCAAAGCAATCTGGTACATAAACAAACAGTAGTCACCAAATGTTGAACAGAAACACTTGGAAACTCAGATTAGAAGCAAAGATGTTCAAATCAGCAACCCAAAGGAAGTAGCACACTTTGTGAATGAATACAAATGCCATTACTATGAAATTGCAAGAGAATTTCCAGATACATATGTTCTACACCACCAGAACTAGCCACCACATTCATTGGTGCTCTTTCCAACTACAGAGAAAGATGTTGCACAGGTAACACACCAATGAAACAATAAAAAATGCAGGGGTTCAATGAGATTCATGTCAGTGTCCCTAAAAAATTTATAAACAACATAAAACCCCATTAACAATAATATTAATATTTCAGATCTGGCAGCTTTCCTGTATACCTGGAAAAAGCAAAAGTAGTACCAATAGAATAAAATGGTGATGCAGAAAAAGCAGAAAACCACAGACCAATTTTTTTTGTTACCTTGTTTTCCCATTGCAATAGAAACAATATAGGAAAACAGGCTAATGGAGTACTAAAATAAATACAACACTCTCTGCAACGAACAATTCATTTTCATGTCCAGAAGAGGCACATGGTCAGCTAAAACACTGTTTACTAAAATAGTACACAAAGTATCAGACAAAGGGAAGAATAAAATAGTACCTGAAGCATTAGAGAAATGCAAGAATGCAACATGCATTTTTTTTATCTATTGAAGGCATTTCACACAGTTGACCATAGAATTTTATTACACAAATTAGAACTATTAGGAATAAGGGTATGGCAAAGAAGTGGTTTAAGTCATACTTGGAAAAGTGGGTGCAAGATGTTAAAGTCTCACATATTTGTAAAAGACTAGTAGTAAAACATTTATCAGATAAAAAATATATTTAACTTACACTGGTCAGACAGAATATGATGATCACTGACCTACTATCGATATAAATCCATCCACATGATAGCAGCGTCACCTAGTGAACAATGACTGGTAATAAGACACACCCATTGTGCTTGTAGTAACAGTGAGAATGCTGTCTGTGTGTAGAAAGGGAAAGGCATGCATTCTATCTGAGTATGAGTGAGGGCACATTCTGATGGCCTAGAAGCCTGGCACAAGCATTTCGGAAACTGCATGAGTTGTTGAGTTTTTGAGGAGTGTTGTGGTAAGTGTCCTCGACACATGACGAAACCAAGGTAAAACCATGTCCAGACATTGTAGGGTTTGGTGGCCACCCCTCATTACAAATGTTGGATGTCATGGGCTGGGCAAACTGGTTAAGCAGACAAGTGGCTGGGCAGGGTACATGTGTGTCTGAACATGCAGTGCACCAAACACTCCTAATGATTGGCCTCAACAGCTGATGACCTATGCATGTGCCAGTGTTGATACCGTGACATTGGCAGCTACTACTGTAATGTGCAAGTGACCATCAGCACTGGACTTAGGCACACTAGCAGAGCATTGCATGGTCTGATGAATCCTGGTGCCTTCTTCATCATACCAATTAGTGGGTGCGAATTCATTATCTTGTAGGGGAACAGCACATGTACTGTGGGATGTAGACAAGCTGGCAGCAGCTCTGTTATGCTCTGGGGAACATTCTTGTGGACTTCCAAGGGTCTAGTGGAGCATATGTAAAGCACCAATATAGCCAATTAGTGTCATACACTGGTTGCAGACCACATACACTCATTCATGAAGGTCATTTTTCCTGATGACAGTGACATTTTTCAACAAGATAATGCACTGTTTCACAAGGCCTGGAGTGGTATGGAGTGGTTCAAGGAAAACAGCAGTGACTTCCAGTTAATGTGCTGGCCCCCAACTCACCAGATCTGAACCAAATGAAACAGATCTGGCATGTGACTGAACGTGGTATCAGAGCTCATCACTTCCCTCCTGTTATTAGGGTACTGATGTTTTCAAAGAGTCGTTTTTCCTCTGTGCAATCTGTGGGTGGAACAGAGGGGGGGAAATATGACTTTGACTTGAATAGTACCCTCCGCCACACACCACTTGGTGGTTAACGGAGTATATATGTAGATGTAGATGTAGACTTGTGTGCCAAATGTGGTGCCAACCCCCTCCAGTGACCTACTGAGACCTCATTGCTTCCATGTCACAATTCGTCGCTACTGTTATCTGTGCCAAAGGGGACATATCAGCTGTTACGTATGTGCTCATATTTTCCTGGTTGATCTATGTAAGTATCACCCAGGGAGGTGCACTGGGCCCAATCCTCCTCCTTATAAATCTAAATGATTCCCACAAGGTGTCAGGTAAGAGAAAAAAGACTGTTTGTTGATGACAGCAACATAGCGATCACCGACAGAAATTCAACACAGTTAACATAAAAATCCAATGAAGCTCGCAGAGACATTCACAACTGGTCATTAAAAATTAGAGTTATGTTGCGAGTTTGGTGGTCAAGCCCAGGACTCCAGATGGCCAAGCTGAAGCCGGGACCCACTGCGCCATATTTTGTCAGAAGGCCGAGCAAGTTCAAGAACATTGAGGGGCAGTGCAGAGTGATACAGCAGTATTTGGAATCATTTCTTTATTCAGCTAATTTACAGTATTACATGGGTGCAGCGTAGTGTCGGCATGCCACCCACATCTCTGTTCCACGAGTCCAGCCAGCTCAGCAACTCCTGCTATACCGATGCTGCTACTGTTGTCATCAAGGCCACTCAACTGGAAGTCAGCAGTGCTCTGCCCAATCTCCGACCGCCAAGGCATCGTGTCTTGCACCAGCCACGCTCTGTCTGGTCGCCGTCCACCAAGGCGTCATGTCTTGCACCGTGTAGCTGCCTCTATTCCGGATACTGCTACAGTCCCTGGCCCTCACCACCCTCCGCCCCATTTGGCCTGCTCTGTCTGACCATGGGTCAAAGGGGGATGTACTGGTCACCCATGGCCCTCGGGCCACCGCTGCTCCCAGAACAGGACCAGTCTCAAACCCGCACCCCCTGGATGCAGTGCTGCAACTTGCCACTAGTGGTGCTTGCCAGATGGCAACACCCCCCGCCGTCCCTAGCGCTGTTGTGCCTCCCACAGTGTATGCCTCTCCCAGACCCCAGTACGCCACATGGGAAGCGAATGTGGAACGTAGATGGGAGAGGAACTGAGCCCCTCCTGGATGCTGTAGACCGCTGTAATTGCTCTCTTTCAGGCAGTCAAAGCAATCTCCAAGTTCCACACTGCCTTTCCGTCCAGCCCCTCTGTTGTGTCCCTGAAGGTGGAATATAGCCTGAACAAGTACATAGAAACAAAGAACAAGCTTATGTAGAATACCTATAATATTGCTGCCAGACTCCCCCCTATAAGTGTAGACCAGCATAGGTTTGTCCTGACACTCGACTAACCTACCACGCACTCTCTAGCTAAAATTCCCTGTCTATTTATGCTGGTTTTCCCCTAGCTTCTGATGTAGTGCCAGAGAGAGACAGAGATTATGGCAGGGATAAATTGCCACACGCCTGCCACTTACAAATTGGCTGCCAGGCTCTGGCCCAGTGCCCCACCTCATACATCGCAATAACTAAAAGCAACGCTGCGTTTTCCTGCCTCATTGTTGTTGCACACAAAAAAAAAACCATGCGTGCAATACCGCCATCACAGCTCTGTGCCCGCGAGTGACATTTCTACGTTGCCTGGACTGGTGGCTGTTGACTGTTACCACACTCTGTTAGCAGCACCAGATTTCATCACCCAACCACACCGTCATTGAATTTTGATAAAATTTTAATTTCCCTCAACTAGGTTTAACACTAGGGCAACAGTTACTTTAAAAGTGAAAAAGACAAACTGTATAAACTTCTGACTAAATTAAAAACCCAGTGATACTAAATTGAAAGTAAGTAATAATTTATGATAATGTGTAACTGATACCAAATTCTTGGGGATGAATGTAGACTGTTAGTTAAAATGAACAGAACATATGGGAACTATGGCAAAGAGGCTACCCTAAGCACGTTATACCCTGCAAATCTTTGCACCATTGTCCATATCTCAAGACTCAAAAGACCTACTTTTGATATATACAGGGTGTTTCAAAAATGACCAGTATATTTGAAACGGCAATAAAAACTAAACGAGCAACGATAGAAATACACCATTTGTTGCAATATGCTTGGGACAACAGTACATTTTCAGGCAGACAAACTTTCGAAATTACAGTAGTTACAATTGTCAACAACAGATGGCGCTGCGGTCTGGGAAACTCTATAGTACGATATTTTCCACATATCCACCATGCGTAGCAATAATATGGCGTAGTCTCTGAATGAAATTACCCGAAACCTTTGACAACGTGTCTGGCGGAATGGCTTCACATGCAGATGAGATGTACTGCTTCAGCTGTTCAATTGTTTCTGGATTCTGGCGGTACACCTGGTCTTTGAAGTGTCCCCACAGAAAGAAGTCACAGGGGTTCATGTCTGGCGAATAGGGAGGCCAATCCACGCCGCCTCCTGTATGTTTCGGATAGCCCAAAGCAATCACACGCTCATCGAAATATTCATTCAGGAAATTAAAGACGTCGGCCGTGCGATGTGGCCGGGCACCATCTTGCATAAACCACGAGGTGTTCGCAGTGTCGTCTAAGGCAGTTTGTACCGCCACAAATTCACGAAGAATGTCCAGATAGCGTGATGCAGTAATCGTTTCGGATCTGAAAAATGGGCCAATGATTCCTTTGGAAGAAATGGCGGCCCAGACCAGTACTTTTTGAGGATGCAGGGACGATGGGACTGCAACATGGGGCTTTTCGGTTCCCCATATGCGCCAGTTCTGTTTATTGACGAAGCCGTCCAGGTAAAAATAAGCTTCGTCAGTAAACCAAATGCTGCCCACATGCATATCGCCGTCATCAATCCTGTGCACTATATCGTTAGCGAATGTCTCTCGTGCAGCAATGGTAGTGGCACTGAGGGGTTGCCGCATTTGAATTTTGTATGGATAGAGGTGTAAACTCTGGCGCATGAGACGATACGTGGACGTTGGCGTCATTTGGACCGCAGCTGCAACACGGCGAACGGAAACCCGAGGCCACTGTTGGATCACCTGCTGCACTAGCTGCACGTTGCCCTCTGTGGTTGCCGTACGCGTTCGCCCTACCTTTCTAGCACGTTTATCCGTCACGTTCCCAGTCCGTTGAAATTTTTCAAACAGATCATTTATTGTATCGCTTTTCGGTCCTTTGGTTACATTAAACCTCTGTTGAAAACTTCGTCTTGTTGCAACAACACTGTGTTCTAGGCGGTGGAATTCCAACACCAGAAAAATCCTCTGTTCTAAGGAATAAACCATGTTGTCCACAGCACACTTGCACGTTGTGAACAGCACACGCTTACAGCAGAAAGACGACGTACAGAATGGCGCACCCACAGACTGCGTTGTCTTCTATATCTTTCACATCACTTGCAGCGCCATCTGTTGTTAAAAATTGTAACTACTGTAATTTCGAAAGTTTGTCCGCCTGAAAATGTACTGTTGTCCCAAGCATATTGCAACAAACGGTGTATTTCTATCGCAGCTCGTTTAGTTTTTATTGCCGTTTCAAATATACCGGTCATTTTTGAAACACCCTGTATATATATATATATATATATATATATATATATATATATATATATATATATATATATATATTCAATCCTCAGTAATGGGATAATGTTTTGAGGAATACAGGAAGTGTTGGGAACATACATACTAGTTTCAATATGCAGATAAGTGCTAAACAAATAGTAACAAATAGTTGAAACAGGGCACACTGTAAAGATTCATTCAAAAAGCTAGAAATTCTGACTGTTCCATGTGATTACATCTCTCACAACATAATTTATATAAGAAAATATTTTTATTTGAAAAGCAAAAACAGCACAATACATAACCCTGGAAACAAATCCCATCACTGTTACATCTAAGCTGAAGAAGTCAAAGTCTCAAAATAGTGGATTATACTATGGAAAAAAAATTTATGATAGACTGCCACAAGAAACAAGAGACGTGAATGGTTTCCACACCTGTAGCCAATGGCTAAAAAATATTTAACAAATGATAGCAATTACACTCTAAATAAATATTAAAAATAACTATAGATGGTAACTTAATGTTCATTGACATTGTACTGTCTAACAATTTATAACATGCTTAGAAAAGTAGGAGTAAGTATTAGAGCTATAACTACTGTAAGAGGCATTTTTATTTTAATAAGAAATATTGCATAAACATTTGATGGCAACCATACAGTTAATATCATTGCACTGATGATCCAGTCAATCAATTAGTCAGTCAGTCAGTCCACCACTGTCATTTCCTGGCATCCCTGTTGCAGTTTTGAATGGCACATGGTGTGATACATTGTTAATTAAACTCCACATGAGCTCTGCATTTATAATAATGGTGATTACTTTGATCCACCTGAAAAGTCACTCTGCTTACCAGATGGTGATGTAACTGGAAATCCCAGACCATGAGGCACTGGTATCAAGGCAGATGGCATGTCTAGAGATTTTGCACTCTTTGCTTTTTGATTTAATTCTTTTGGTTTATCCTAAAAGTAAAAGCAGATACACTTATTCAATTGAAGTAATTCAAGTACTTATTCTAATAAATTTAAAATCACTAAGAAAGAGATGTATTAAGTTCATGAGAATGAAAGTCATTAACTTACCCTTTAATCTCTTTAATCTGTCATGCAGAAAAACACTAGGGACTATGATCTCTTCTTCTACTGTCTTTCACTCCATCTCCAAACACTTTCAATACTCATTTAGTAGCATAAATATGGTGCATAGGACTTGTCCTCATCACCAGATTTAACTCTAAAATATGCATGATAATTTTTCTCTCAAAAGGAGCTACTTTTAACTTCCAATGTTGCATGATGACTCTACCACAAATGTAGTCATACTGACTTGCAGGTTGCTACAACCTAGAAGCAAGGTCAGCTCAACCACACCTCTGTCTCCTACAGAGTATCCACAAAGGTACCAGTCATAACTGTACCTCTAGTGTCATTTTAAGGTTGTAAACAAAACTCAAATGCTTAGAAGTATCTTTTCATTGTTGTTAACCACATTTATAGGATATCATATATTTCACATACTTAACTGCTGTGGAAATAATTATTCTTTGTGATAATACAATTAAAAATTACATATGTTTGAGCGGCTTATGTACCTATTAGGCTATTATCTCAATGTTGAGGTTGTGAAAAAACATGATCTGACTGAACTAAATTAGTTACATTTTTTAATTCAGTTTGCACTAGTTATAGAAGATCAACAAAAATACCCATGCCCTCAGAAGAAAAGATTTGAACTGAAGACCAGCATAATGAGCTTTGAGGTTACTAGATCTACTTGCTTCATGTTTAACAATGTTGATGAACATTAAAATTCGAGGTGTGTCAACATCATATCCTCCCATACATGTTGCATTTGCAGAAAGTAATAGTTAATTTGTAAGTAATGTTTAGCCTGCCCAATCTTGAAATCTATGTTCTCAGAATTTTGTCAGTCATTCATGATCATTTAACTGATCATAACTTAGAGGGAAATTCTGTCAACATTACCATCCTATTCTTGTTGTGTCTGCAAATAGTTTATTGGAGGAACCACAGTTGAATAAAGTCACCTTGAACTCTGATCACTTCATTATGGTAATAACTTCATTGACTTACATATTGTACGATGTAATAATTTTCCCAAATATTTTTGAAATGTATACTCTCATTTTTCGAATGTATGCTCTCATAATCTGAACACTTAGCCATGTAAATATTTACTTCTGTTAAAGAACATTGAAAACATATACATATATTTCACATGTCAGCCTAACACTGTGCAGATAATGGGCTTTGAGGTTATCAGATCTATTTGCTTCATGGTTAATAATTATGATGAACTTTACAGAGCTACAGGGTTGCCCTGCACACCACCTTACATTTTGTAGTGAAAGGTATTTCTGGTACCACCATCAGTTCCTGTGATTCCTGTTCCATCTGCGAATAGTGCATTGGAAGAACCTCTATACATTTATTCCAGATAAAATCGCAAATAATACACAGAAAAAGTACAGTCCACAATCATTCTTATGGGCTCTAAGTTGTCATGTGTTCTTCCTGCTATAAGTTCTAAGAGCAATTTACAGGATGGAGGAGTAATTAGCCAGCCAAAACTTGGAAAATACGTTCTCAGAATTTTGCAGAGAGTCGTATCGTTTTCTTACAACAAATGACATTGAAATCATATGTATACTCCTCAAGCCAGCTTAATGCTGTGTGATAAGAGAGTATTTCTGATTCATTTCCCAGTCTGTTCCATTTCAAGTCCATCATGAATGGTAAATTGAGTGTCAACTTGTTGATAATGCGAATTATGAGCTCTAATTTTTCAGATCCTTTAATCTTTACCTCTTTTACGAGCAAATGCTATGAAGAAGAAATAGTTTTTTCTGGCCAATTTTGGATTTTATGTTCTATGAATTTAGACAGGAAATGGTTTTTGGTAAATGGATAGTGAGTAGTCACCAGATTTACTTGTTGCTTATGGACATCCAAGATCACCATTACTCAGCAAACCCTCCGCACAGTATGTCATGGAGAGTGCTTCTGTAGCCACTATTTTACTCCCATCCTTTTGCATCTGCATAGGGTGTACATGAAGGAAACTGTATAATTAAACTCTTTATGTGCTCTGATTGCTCCCATCCTTTTGCATTTGCATAGGGTATACACGAAGGAACTCTGTCAAGTAAACTCTTTATGTGCTCTGATTATTACACGAAGGTCATTTAATAGGTCAATATACTGGAGGATGTAATAATTTGCCAAGTATTCTTGGAGAAAATGTTCTAATGATTTTGACAGTCATGTATGTAATCAAATACTTGACTTTGAGACTGTGTGACCTAATTGTTACAGTTACTTCTGTTAAGGAAATTGAAAAATATATGTCTATTCTCCACTTAATGCTGTGCAGTGGGGAGAAGTCTGAGCCCAACATCCATTTCCATTTAATTCCAGATTATATCACAAATTGTACATGGGAGGACAACTGTTGACAGTCCTCGTGGACTCTTATTTGTCAGATGCTCTTGTCTATATGTCTTCTAAGAGTAGCGTGTAGGATGAAGTAATTTTTAGATTGATAAGTCTTGAAATGGATGTTCACAGAGTATTGCTAGATATTATGTTTCATTTAATTAATGATGAACTCTGAGATAGTCAAATTTAACTCCTATGTGGATAATAATCTTGATATACACTCCTGGAATTTGAAATAAGAACACCGTGAATTCATTGTCCCAGGAAGGGGAAACTTTATTGACACATTCCTGGGGTCAGATACATCACATGATCACACTGACAGAACCACAGGCACATAGATACAGGGAAAAGAGCATGCACAATGTCGGCACTAGTACAGTGTATATCCACCTTTCGCAGCAATGCAGGTTGCTATTCTCCCATGGAGACGATCGTAGAGATGCTGGATGTAGTCCTGTGGAACGGCTTGCCATGCCATTTCCACCTGGCGCCTCAGTTGGACCAGCGTTCGTGCTGGACGTGCAGACCGCGTGAGACGACGCTTCATCCAGTCCCGAACATGCTCAATGGGGGACAGATCCGGAGATCTTTCTGGCCAGGGTAGTTGACTTACACCTTCTAGAGCACGTTGGGTGGCACGGGATACATGCGGACGTGCATTGTCCTGTTGGAACACCAAGTTCCCTTGCCGGTCTAGGAATGGTAGAACGATGGGTTCGATGACGGTTTGGATGTACCGTGCACTATTCAGTGTCCCCTCGACGATCACCAGTGGTGTACGGCCAGTGTAGGAGATCGCTCCCCACACCATGATGCCGGGTGTTGGCCCTGTGTGCCTCGGTCGTATGCAGTCCTGATTGTGGCGCTCACCTGCACGGCGCCAAACACGCATACGACCATCATTGGCACCAAGGCAGAAGCGACTCTCATCGCTGAAGACGACACGTCTCCATTCGTCCCTCCATTCACGCCTGTCGCGACACCACTGGAGGCGGGCTGCACGATGTTGGGGCGTGAGCGGAAGATGGCCTAACGGTGTGCAGGACCGTAGCCCAGCTTCATGGAGACGGTTGCGAATGGTCCTCGCCGATACCCGAGGAGCAACAGTGTCCCTAATTTGCTGGGAAGTGGCGGTGCGGTTCCCTACGGCACTGCGTAGGATCCTACGGTCTTGGCGTGCATCCGTGCGTCGCTGCGGTCCGGTCCCAGGTCGACAGGCACGTGCACCTTCCGCCGACCATTGGCGACAACATCGATGTACTGTGGAGACCTCACGCCCCACGTGTTGAGCAATTCGGCGGTACGTCCACCCGGCCTCCCGCATGCCCACTATATGCCCTCGCTCAAAGTCCGTCAACTGCACATACGGTTCACGTCTACGCTGTCGCGGCATGCTACCCGTGTTAAAGACTGCGATGGAGCTCCGTATGCCACGGCAAACTGGCTGACACTGACGGCGGCGGTGCACAAATGCTGCGCAGCTAGCGCCATTCGACGGCCAAAACCGCGGTTCCTGGTGTGTCCGCTGTGCCGTGCGTGTGATCATTGCTTGTACAGCCCTCTCGCAGTGTCGGGAGCAAGTATGGTGGGTCTGACACACCGGTGTCAATGTGTTCTTTTTTCCATTTCCAGGAGTGTATATAAATGAGCTGCTGAAGTACATGTAAATAACCTCACAGTGTGAAAGACAGGGTACTTCTGTCAATAGTATTATTTCCTCAGATATCTAGGGCACGATAATTTCATTGACTCATATATTGGAGAATGCAATAATTTATACAACTATAGTTGGACAGTATACTCTTATAGTTTGGGCAATTCAACATGCACATGGGATGGACAGTTGAAACTGAGACAAACTGATCTCCATGTTTACAGTTCCTTTTCTATAAGAACATGTAAAACATACACTACTGGCCATTAAAATTTCTACACCATGAAGATGACGTGTTACAGACATGAAATTTAATCGACAGGAAGAAGATGCTGTGATATGCAAATGATTAGCTTCTCAGAGCATTAACGTAAGGTTGGCGCCTGTGGTGTCACCTACAACGTGCTGATGTGAGGAATGTTTCCAACCGATTTCTCATACACAAACAGCAGCTGACCAGCTTTGCCTGGTGAAACATCGTTGTGATGCCTCATGTAAGGAGGAGAAATGCGTACCATCATGTTTCTGACTTTGATAAAGGTCGGATTGTAGCCTATCGCGAGTGCGTTTTATCGTATCGCAATATTCCTGCTCGCATTGGTCGAGATCCAATGATTGTTAGCAGAATATGGAATCATTGGGTTCAGGAGAGTAATACAGAATGCCGTGCTGGATCCCAGTGACCTTGTTCTAGAAAGATCTGCTAATGAAATTTTCATGCATATTAATAAATGGTTTAAAGCCAACTCACTGACATTAAACTTCGAAAAGACTCTCTATATGAAATTCCGAACATGTAAGAGGTTTCCACCCAGCATATGCATAAAGTAAGAAGAAGAGCAGATAGAAGAGGTTGACTGTTTTAAATTCCTGGGATTACAACGTGATAATGAATTCAGTTGGGAGGAGCACACCACAGAACTGCAGAAACGCCTTAACAAATCTGTATTTGTAATTCAATTGTTAGCAGACATAGGCGACATAAAAATGAAAAAGTTTGCATACTTTGCCTACTTTCATTCCATAATGCCATATGATATAATATTTTGGGGTAACTCTTCAAGTCAAACAAAAGTTTTCAGAGTCCAAAAGTGTGTAACAGGTATTATTTGTTGAGTAAATTCAAGGATGTCCTGTAGAAACCTCTTCAAAGAACTGGGTATACTAACTACAGCCTCTCAGTATATTTACTCCTTAATAAAATTTGTCCTAAATAATATATCTCTTTTTCCAACAAACAGCACAGTTCATACATACAATACCAGGAACAAAAGTGATCTGCACGAGGTCTTAAAAGCACTTACTTTAGTTCAAAAAGGCGTCCACTACTCAGGAACACTCATCTTCAATAATATGCCAGCAAACATAAAAAATGTAGTTACAAATAAAAATCAGTTGAAAAAGGAGCCTGAAAGACTTACTAGGGACCAACTCCTTCTACTACACTGACGAATTTTGAATAGAAACAAATGATGTATTGTATATATTCACACTATTAGTATTGTTATTTCAGCTTAAAAACAAATGTGACATGTTCCACATGATGGGGGCGTTTCAAGACAAAAACCATCTGAATGAACAGTTCAATGATGATTGTAACAGCATGGACTATCACCTCGGAGACCATGGCTGCGGTTACCCTAGACACTGCATCACAGACAGGAGCACCTGTGATGGTGTACTCAATGATGAACCTGGGTGCACGAATGGCAAACCATCATTTTTTCGGATTCATCGAGGCCATACCAATGTATCACCCGGCGTGATGGTATGGGGTGCCATTGTTACACATCTTGGTCACCTCTTGTTCACATTGACGGCACTTTGAACAGTGGATGTTACATTCCAGATGTATTACAACCTGTAGCTCTACCCTTCATTCGATCCCTGCGAAGCCCAATATTTCATGAGGATAATGCATGACCGCAAGTTGCACGTCCTGTACAGGCCTTTCTGGATACAGAAAATGTTTTACTGCTACCCTGGCCAGCACATTCTCCAGATCTCTCACCAACTGAAAACGTGTGGTCAATGGTGGCTGAGCAACTGGCTCATCACAATATGCCAGTTACTACTGTTGATGAACTGTGGTATCATGTTGAATCTGCATGGGCTGCTGTATCTGTACACGCCATCCAAGCTCTGTTTGACTCCATGCCCAGGCATATCAAGGCCATTATTACGTCCAGAGGTGGTTGTTCTGGATACTGATTTCTCAGGATCTATGCATCAAATTGCGTGAAAATGTAATTAATATATTTGTCCAATGAATACCCATTTATCATCTGCATTTCTTCTTGGTGTAGCAATTTTAATGGCCAGTAGTGTATATCTGTACTCCATTATGCAGTTATTGCTGGAAAGTATTCTCTTGTGAATTGGGCAGTTATACGTGTACAGGGAACAAATAGTTGACACTGAGACAGTCTCAGCTCCTTGCTTAAGGTTAGTACTGTTAAAGAACATTGAAAACATATGTCTATATTCCACATGCCAGCCCAATGAAGTGTACTGGAGAGAACTTCTGTTTCTACCACTGTCATCATTTGTTGCAGGTAAAATGCAAATGGTACATATAAAAAAAACTGTTGACAACCCTCCTTGTCGGCTTTACTTTGTCAGATATTCCTATCTTTACTACTTCTTGAAGTAATGTTTTGGATGAAGTTATGTTTTACCTGCCAAATGTGGAATGCATGCTCACAGAATCTTGATAATGAAGTTTGGCAAATATTGAATTAATTTGACATCCACTGTTGATAGCTCTCATTACTTCATGAGTATAACGAGCTCAATTGTGTTTCACAAGAACGCTGTTGCCTGAAGCCATGCTGACTGTGTTAACAAATGTTTTATTTGAGGTAATGCATAGTGATGAATACAGTATATGTCCCAAAACCCTACAACAAATCAACATTAGTGATATGGGCCCATAATTCAGTAGATTACTCCTATTTCCCTTTTTCAGTATTGGAGCGACTTGAGCAATTTTCCAGTCTTTAGGTACAGAACTTTCTGTGGGCGAGTGGTTGGATATAATTGCTAAATATGGAGCTATTGCCTCAACATAATCTGCTATACAATCCAGACTGGAGGCTTTGCCTTTATTAAGTTATTTAAGCTGCTTTGCTACACCAGGGATATCTACTTCTATGTTTCTCATCTTCGCAGTTGTTCTTGATTGGAAATGAGGAATATTTGCTTCATCTTCTATGGTGAAGCAGTTTCAGAAAACCATGTTTAATAACTCTGC
Source organism: Schistocerca cancellata (assembly GCF_023864275.1). Classification (NCBI taxonomy): domain Eukaryota; kingdom Metazoa; phylum Arthropoda; class Insecta; order Orthoptera; family Acrididae; genus Schistocerca; species Schistocerca cancellata. Next base: position 268,008,572 of record NC_064629.1, read on the forward strand.
TTTAGTGGCACTGTCATCAGTGACTTCACTGTTATTATTGTCCAGTGAAAGTATTGATTGCGTCTTACAATGGGCGTGCTTTATGTATGACCAGAATCTCTTTGGTTTTTCTGCCAGATTCTGAGATACAGTTTTGTTGTGAAAAACAAAAACCAGAAATATGTAATAGATGTAGAAGTATATGCATAGAGGGAATGGGTACAAAACTCACTCAGTTAGATATCTTACAAATTAAGAAACAAATGAGGGTTTCCCCATATTTATCTTTCTTTGAACAAACTCAGTGCAACTATTAACACATTTTGGCTAAATTGAAAAGTTATTTTTATGTGTGCCTGATTTTTATCTTTGGGATCAATTATATAGTAGAAAATTGGCTTATAACATGAAACCTAGGCTGTATGTAATAATGAAGTATGTGACAAAAGGCCAAAAATTATTTAGTTTATTTAATACAATATGTAATATTGCACCAAAAACCCATAATTGAATCAATTAAAATCAACAATAGCCTCTGAGGTTATCTAACATACTTGTTATGTATTTTTTAATGTTGATGATCATTAAAATTCTACATGAGTACTTGCAAATCATCATGCTGAGTCAGCTACCAGGTACATCCAATACCTTTGTTTTCTCCCATCCCTGCTGCGTGTGTGAATGATGCTAGTGAGGAACCACTCTTCATTAAAATCCTTAAGATCTATGGGTTTTCATCAAAATAATTATGTGGACTCACACACTGGAGGATGTAGTAATTTGCTCAACTATTCTCACAATGTCTGTTCTTGTACTTTGGAATGTCAGTAGTGTACAGAAAATACACACTGAACCTTGAGACTGACTAGTACCCTTATTTATAGTTACATCTGTTGATGAAACATGAAAATAATGAAATGCATTCACAGTTGTGAATATCATCAACCATCAGCTATGTAATGGAATGATGACAGTGAAAAATTGTGCTGAACCAGAACTTGACACTGGATTTCCCATTTACCATGCCTAGTCCCCTTACCATTAGGCAATCCAAGCATGTTTCATGGTCCGACAGAAACTTGTATTTCTCATAAACCCTGTGTCTACCTCCTGCATTCATACATTCATTATGTATATTCTCACACTGGGTAGACATTTTAATTTCAAGTTGCTTACCTAAGGTTGTTGGATATATATGATATTGCAGTGTAGTCATTTTGCCTCAAACAGAATGTGTAACACCAAGAATTGCAGGAATTCTTGAGAAACATCCAAAGAACATGTCATGCTGCTGGAACATACAGTGAATCCAAACATACAAAAACTAAATCTGTTTCAGAAACACTCAAGCTTCCTTCAGGAAACAGAGTCTGGAATTTGCATCTGGTCTACAAACATAAAACTCTTAAGGTATGCAAAACAGATAAAGCACACCAGTTTGGATCACTAATAACAATAAGCTCAAAATACCAGTAGGGTCAGAGCATTTTCGTAGAACATGACTGTTGTAACAGAAACGTAAATAAACCTTTTAACAATGATATGAAAATGACAAAAAATAATAATAAGACAGTTCTGCTTGCTGACAGTCACTGCAGAGAGATTCCAGGAATGCTTAACTACCATCAGAATGTAAATATTACCAGTGTTATGAAACTAGGAGTTGGACTGTGGGAAACCTTGAAGGACTACATAAACAGGAGTTGTGTGTCAGAAAATCAATGTCTCATGATTCAAGTTGGTTCAAATGATATGTACATAAATGAAAACAAGCACAGCTCTGAGATATATTTGAAATAAAATAGACGTTCTTAGGGAAACTGTGTTAGGCATATCACGCAAGTTTGACCTTGTGGAATCTTCTGTTATAAACAAAGAGATCTAAAAGGCCAACATGATCTACAGCCATATTTGCCAGTCCATTCCAAATGCATCTTTTCCCAGCTTAGATGATTTGGAACAAAATCATTTTACAGCATCTGACTTGCATATGAGTAGAAGGGATGGATTATTACTCAGCCAGAGAATTAAAGTGTTTTCGGAAAGTGTTCATTACATAAATGAGAGCTGTGACACTGTTGCACTGCCATCAGAAAGAAAGACATGCAAATCACTGTACACAGTCAAGACCATTATTGAGATGGAATATCCATCTTTATCAGATGATGAAGAGAATGAGGGTGCTGTCACTGCCTGCCCATCTGAATGTTTAAAAGTATTTCATGGAAATATACAATCCATAAATATTAAAGTGCAGTAACTAGAATTAGAATTGCAAACACTAGGCTGTACCATTGTATTTATCACTGAACAGTCGTGTATGGAAAATGAAACTGCCATTAACATCATATGACCTGGCCTGTTCCTGTAGTAGAATTTCCATGAAAATTGGGGATTCCTGCGTAAATGTGTAGAAAGTTGTACATTTAAAATTGGAAAAGACCTTCTAGCATTAAGTAAAGACAAATGTTTTGAATTATCAATGACTGAAGTAACAGAAAACAGCATTCCAGAAAAAAATATTGTATTTTTTTATATAAATGCCCCAGTGGTACTACAGGCAATTTTATGTCAAAACTCAATCAGAGCTTAGACAAGGTATGTAGTCCTAAAACGAACATTCTCACATGTGGAAATTTAAATATCAACACAATGAAATCAGACGATGTTAGTAGTATGAAACACTTTGCATGAATCCATGTGGAACAGGTGCCCCCATTGGTTCATAATGGTATTTTCCTTAGAGTACATGCTTTCTTGTGCATGCCTATGTATGAGACCACTTATTTGTCAGCTTCAGAATTGTACCATGGTGTGGGAGATGTTTCCATTTCCAGTAAGTTGTTAAAGGATTTTGTGGTTATAGATCTATTAATTTGATGATAATAATGCTTCTAAACATTAAAGATGAACATGAATATTCAGGAAACCATGTTATAGTGTGAAATATAGGGCACCTCAAGTACCACTATCCATTCCTCCCATTCCTGTTACATTTGTGAATAATGTGTGGGAAGTAACGCTGCTAGTTAAACTGCTTATCAGCCCTGGTTTCATCACATGAATTTCATGGACCCATGTACTGAAGGATATAATAATCTACCCAGTCTTTCTTGGAAGGAATGCTCTAAGAACTCGGACAGTTAGTCATGTACAGTTAATTGATAAATGACTTCCAGTTTGTCTGAACTCTACATTTAGAACTGATACTGTTAAAAAGCACTGAAAGAATACATCTATACTCCACATACCATAATAATTCCATGTAGTGGAGAGCACTTCTAATTCAGTTCCCATTCCTTTTTGTTCCAGGTACAATCTGATGACATGTGTTGAAAGTTCTCCTTATGAGCACTAATTTGTCAGTTAATTTTATCTTAATCACTTTCAGGAGCAATTGGTAGGAGACAGTAATAGTTTGCCTGACCAGTCTTGGAATGTATGTACTCAGAATTTTGACAGAGAATCATTATCAGTGAATTGATAAGCATTTAGTAGTTGTCAGATTTACTTGTTACAGGGTAATAAGATTTATAAATTTTAAGGATCAACATGAATTATCAGCCGACCTACTTACAATGTGTAATAGAGGGTACTTTGGTAACCCTCTGGTTTCCTCCCACCCCTGTTGCTTTTACAAAGAATGTTTGTGAAGAAACACTCTTGGTTAGTCTCTCTGTGGGCTCTGATGGTAATTTTATGGACCCAATATTGGAGGATGTTATAATTTGCAAAGTTATTCAGGAGCATAGTCTGTTATAGTTTGGACAGTTGGTTGTGTACAGTACTACATTTGAGGAGCATTCAATAAGTAGTGCCACACTTTTCATTGGCCAATTTCAGTTGAAAAAATGCAGAATTTACTGTGGGACTCCATGTAAAAATGTTGTTTCAGCTCTTACAGTTTCATTACTTTCTGGTTGGTGGTGGCACCAGACACAGCCTTCAAAATGGCATCTGTGACGTAGGCGTATTCCAAGCAGAGAGCTGTCATTGAGTTTCTTCTTGCTGAAAACCTGTTGGAAAACCAGTAGGAACTTGCAGAATGGCTAGGGAGAGCTGGCAATGGTGAAAAGCATTGTCATTCATTAGGCAACACATCTGTCAATACCATAACAAGGTTGTGCAAACCTGTCTGAAGTACCGCATGCAGTCTGGCTGGACACAGGTTTGACTCCTGAAATAATGAAACTAGTGGAAATCTTATTTGAGATGATCAATGGATCACCATCAAACATCTTGCTGCACATCTCTAAGTCTTTGTTGGTAGTGCTGACACAGTCATCCAGCAGTTGGTATACTCAAAGTTGTTTTCTGGCTGCCTCACAGAGTGTCATAAAGAGCAATGAAGGAGACTGTGCGGAATTGCTTGCACGTTGCTTGGTGGATCATGACAATTTTTTGTCAAACATCATGACAGGTGATTAAACATGGGTTTATCACTTCAAACCAGAAACAAAACTGAAGTCAAGGAGTGGCACCACACCACCTCTCCCCAGAAGAAAAAGTTCAAAGCAGCTCCCTCCACCGGTAAAGTCATGGTGACAGTGTTTTGGGGCTCTAAAGAGGTTATTCGTATTGCTATCCTCCCTTATGATACAATGATCAACTCTGGAGGGTATTGTGCTAACCTCAGGAAATTGAGGAAATGACTTCAGTGTGTTTTTCACCACTAATATGCAAATGAACCTACATGACAATACAAAGCCTCACACAAGTCTGCACACCTGGAGAAGTTCATAAAACTCTATTGGTTTGTTCTCTCTCATCCACCCTACAATGGAGATCTTGCACCTTCAAACTCCCTTCCCTTTGGCGCAATGAAGGATGGACTGTACAGAAAGCAGTACATGGATGATGAGGAGGATATTCATGCAGCATGGCACCAGTTATGTAATGTATATGAATCATTTTGATTTAATTGAAAATGGACAATTGATGTTGTTACATCTACTTAATATATAGTTAATAATGTTGACACACATTACAGATCTATGTGTATACTGAGGAAACCACCTTACAGAGTGTAGTAGAACATACTTCTGGTACCGCTTCCTTACCTCCCATCACTGAAATATTTGCGAATGGCATATGCAAAGAACCATGTTCGAGTAACATCTTTATGAGCTGTGTTTTCTTCTATATGGAAATTTTGTGGAGACATATATCGGAGGATGCACTAATTATCCCAAGATTCATTAGAAGGTATGTCCACATAATTTCGACATTTAGCCCTATATAGTAAATAGATAATTGACTTTCAATTTGTCAGATCTTCTAGTTTATGGTTACTTCTGTTCAAGAACATTGTAGCTGTATGTGTGTATTCTGCATGCCAACTTAATAGTGTGTGGTGGTGATATTTTCTGGTACCATAATGGATTCCATTTATTTGAAATAATATCACAGCTAATACTGGGGAGCAGTATAGTTGAAATCATCCTTGTAGGCTCTAATTAGTCACACATTCTTATCTGCATCAATTCTATGGGCAATGTGTAGAAGGAAGTAGTTTTTTGCCTGAGCTTTCTTGGACACTATGCTGTCAGAAGTTTTCCTGTGAATCAGATTTGTTTAATTTATAATGGACTTCGCGGTTGTCAGATCTACTTCTTACATTGTTAATAATGTTTATTAACACTAAAGAGCTGCATGAGTACTCAGAAGAGTACCTTACAGTGTGTAGTAGAGAGTAATTCTGGTACCACTATCATCTCCCATGCAAATGTCACATGAAAATTATGATGGTTGATTAAGCAGCTTATGAGCTCTGATTATTTCATCATCCTCATTTTATCAGCCCAGTACTTGGAGTACATTTAAATTACTCCACCCTTCCTTGGAAGTTATGCACACACAATTGGGACAGCTAGTCATGCATGGAAGTTGGATACTTGAAATTTAGACTGTCTGATTGTATTGTTTATGGTTTCTTCTGTTAAAGGACACTGAAAACATTTATGTATTCTTACCACTTAAACGGTGAACTACTGAAGTTAGTTTGTTATTATAAGATGCAGAATATCTTCTGGAAAATTTCTTTACTTAGTGTAAAGTATTAAAATATGTAACATAGATTTCTATGGAAGTGCAGAAAGACAGGCTTCCTGATTACAGAATTGTAACTGAAAGTTAAATTTTCTGGCTCCTGTAAGTAATTTATTTCCAAGCACATTGTTTGCATTCACATTTCTGATTTCTACACATATTTTTAGTCAGAATTAGAATAAATTGTGGTAGTCACACATTTAATTAACATTCACAAATACAATTGCAATTTTCATCATATTTAATCATAATAATTTTTTAGAAAGAAAACAGTTTGTTTCATACTTACGTGATGTCTAGTTGCCAAGGTTGTGCTCTTAATTTCACACTCATCTTGGGATGAAGTCCTTCCAGCACTATTATTACAACACACGGCTTCCTACATCCAAGTACAAGTTCAAAATAATGCATTACTGAACACTACATTTTTAAGAAAACTGATTAATTGAATTCTCTCTATTATGCCAGGAAACTAAAGTAGTTAATATGATACACTTTGTGTAATGCTTTACTAGAATGAAAATCACTTGGAATGTAGTAAAATAGAAAATAGTCATAAACTATGGATCCAGTTTCCCACTGCAGCTCTGATAGAACTAACACATCATGTGGACAACCATGCAAGTTTAAATATATCATAAAGAATACCAACAACATGATCTTTCAGAGATGTAGGAGACTGAAAGAATTGGAATAAATACTAGTTTGAAAAGTAGTGAGGCAAATAGTTATTCATAATTCAAGACTACCACAGCTAGGGAAATGAGTGATAGCTTGACAGAGACCTACATTTCAAGGTAAAAAACTTACATAAATTTCGAACTTAAATTTGCAACTTCAGATGCTACTCAATAATGAAATATTTTAAAATGTGTATACACTTCATTTCATTCTATCTTTTTAATTGAATTAATTTATTTTCATTTCCCTTTAAAACCAGAGACCAGTATTACACTATTTGCAGAGTGATGAAATGTCTGGTGCCAGTAATGCTGCAATATGATGATGTATTCTGTCTGAACTTTTCCCTGGTGTGCCCACACATTTCAGTAAACAGAATGTAGTGCACTCACATGCAAACCACAATGAATTATATAGTTGTCACTATATTATAACATACTTATCTGTAACACTGTCAGTGGCACATTGCAAGTCTTTTGTTGAGCAAATGTCTGATTCACTGCACTAGACTTTAGTGCCTTACCAAATTATATTCAGTTGCAAGGTCCCCAAATCTATGAAACCCTGTTGATGCCTCCTACATGTAAGACACATTTTACCATTAGCCACAATGCTGTCTAACTATTTTCTTTCAGCTACAGTCCCTGGAGGTGTATAAAGGATGCGCATAACTATGCACACAGGCAGATATAAGTAGAAAATTTAAGCCATACATCTTATTCAAGAGAAATAATGTTTCAAGAGTAGTGTGTTCAATGATTGAAGCATTAATTGCTTTCAAATATTTATTAAATCTGTTCTGACATTATTATGGTATTATTGATGCACTACATGCATATCTCTGTGACGTATCATGAGTCATCTTTGAGTAGTTCTGTGAAAACCCAAATGTTTCATCTAAAACCTATGCAGTTTCATACCAGGTTTTCAAGTTGCCAATGACAAAAAAGTATCTTCAATAGATCTTCTGAATTTATATCTGTGACTTCATTCTGGGTTTCATCATGAAATTATTTCCTCATTTTAGTGTGCACCTCTGAAAATTCAGAATCAGTATTAATTTCACTGGCAAAAACTTTATGTTCAGGCAGAATTGTGTTTTGGTGAAGATACACTCCTGGAAATGGAAAAAAGAACACATTGACACCGGTGTGTCAGACCCACCATACTTGCTCCGGACACTGTGAGAGGGCTGTACAAGCAATGATCACACGCACGGCACAGCAGACACACCAGGAACCGCTGTCGAATGGCGCTAGCTGCGCAGCATTTGTACACCGCTGCCCTCGGTGTCAGCCAGTTTGCCGTGGCATACGGAGTTCCATCACAGTCTTTAACACTGGTAGCATGCCGCGACAGCGTGGACGTGAACCGTATGTGCAGTTGACGGACTTTGAGCGAGGGCATATAGTGGGCATGCGGGAGGCCGGGTGGACGTACCGCCGAATTGCTCAACACGTGGGGCGTGAGGTCTCCACAGTACATCGATGTTGTCGCCAGTGGTCGGCGGAAGGTGCACATGCCCGTCGACCTGGGACTGGACTGCAGCGACGCACGGATGCACGCCAAGACCATAGGATCCTACGCAGTGCCGTAAGGGACCGCACCGCCACTTCCCAGCAAATTAGGGACACTGTTGCTCCTGGGGTATCGGCGAGGACCATTCGCAACCGTCTCCATGAAGCTGGGCTACGGTCCCGCACACCGTTAGGCCGTCTTCCGCTCACGCCCCAACATCGTGCAGCCCGCCTCCAGTGGCGTCGCGACAGGCGTGAATGGAGGGACGAATGGAGACGTGTCGTCTTCAGCGATGAGAGTCGCTTCTGCCTTGGTGCCAATGATGGTCGTATGCGTGTTTGGCGCTGTACCGGTGAGCGCCACAATCAGGACTCCATACGACCGAGGCACACAGGGCCAACACCCGGCATCATGGTGTGGGGAGCGATCTCCTACACTGGCCGTACACCACTGGTGATCATCGAGGGGACACTGAATAGTGCACGGTACATCCAAACCGTCATCGAACCCATCGTTCTACCATTCCTAGACCGGCAAGGGAACTTGCTGTTCCAACAGGACAATGCACGTCCGCATGTATCCCGTGCCACCCAACATGCTCTAGAAGGTGTAAGTCAACTACCCTGGCCAGAAAGATCTCCGGATCTGTCCCCCATTGAGCATGTTTGGGACTGGATGAAGCGTCGTCTCACGCGGTCTGCACGTCCAGCACGAACGCTGGTCCAACTGAGGCGCCAGGTGGAAATGGCATGGCAAGCCGTTCCACAGGACTACATCAAGCATCTCTACAATTGTCTCCATGGGAGAATAGCCGCCTGCATTGCTGCGAAAGGTGGATATACACTGTACTAGTGCCGACATTGTGCATGCTCTGTTGCCTGTGTCTATGTGCCTGTGGTTCTGTCTGTGTGGTCATGTGATGTATCTGACCCCAGGAATGTGTCAATAAAGTTTCCCCTTCCTGGGACAATGAATTCACGGTGTTCTTATTTCAATTTCCAGGAGTGTATTTTAAGTAATTTAATAAGTTCTTGATCTGTCTCACCTCAGCATCAATGTTGCATATAATTAACAGCAAATGTTCTAAAAAACAGAACTACATTGTTTATTATTATTTCCGCCATACAAATTTAAATTCAGAAAAAAGACATATGTTATTAATTATACATGTTTTATTTTTATAATGTTTTTATGTAACAAACAACACAGTATAATAGAGTTTGCAGGCTGAATATTGTGGACATTTTATAAGTATTATCAATGGTTGGCACCCTTAAAAACCTTTAAAGAATTATATATTCACAAACAGTACATAGTAAATTAAGAATGTTATAGAACATAAAACTGGACGTCTTAGTAATATTGTATTGACTCATAGGATGTTCTGGAAGGTTCATTTCTTATTTTATTGTCCCCCAGGACTAACTGCATCAGACTGATTTTGGAGCTGATTGCTTAAAGATGAGTGAAGATCATTGTCATATGGGTTAATATAAGTGATCTTAAGTCATTTGTATCACTCTTGTGTACTGAATCTGTCAAACTGAATGTGGATCACCTGTTTGTGATTGCACATTATTTGCATAGTGAAAAAAATGTGCTTCATGATTTGTTGTCAAACATGCTGAAGATAACCAATGATATTCAAACTATGCACAACATGGGAGCCTCTACACACTGACACTATCTTGAAATTGGGTGAAACGCTTATTGAACTGTATAGTATTACCTCCCTTAAAATTCGAAATACATTGCTTATTAAAATATTCTACACTGTTTTTCAATGTCGTGAAAAGACTGGACAGTTTTCAAATTGTGAGAGGCGATCTTGCCAGGATCGTAGACGTTATTGACTGAGACGTGATGAGTTTTCCGAGTTCAGACAAACATCACCACAATATGTATATCTATGTTACGCAAAATTATGTTGAAAATATGAAACTCCACTTGGTTGTTGCTGAACGTAATTTAATTTTGATTTTTATTATGCAAACTGTGGTATGCTTTTTTACGTTACTGTTGTTTACAATTTGTTGAAGATGTGGTGAGTTAATTTGTTAACAAAATTAACACATTAACAATAGTCAGGTAATGGACAGTCAATGTTCTGTGATATGTCTCTGGTTTGGGTTTATGTTCTTGAAATTCAGTCTTAAAGCTTATTGCTTAAGCATGTGGTTCTCTGTCATTCTAGAGGCAAAGTAAGTACTTTGTTTTGAAAGTATATCCAAGCATATATCATCCACCCTAATGCGGGGACCCCAATTTTGGGTGAATTTGTTTCTATTCCTGTAAGTGTACTTTAGCATTCTTGTATCATTCGTAATCAGGCACCCACTGTTATGATGGAATAACAAGGTTTGCTGATATGCAGCTCTGCTCCTCCGCCTTTCGCCCCTGCAGTTCTCAACAATATTTCTGATGGTGACAGTTGTTTGAGACTGGGAAACATAAAAAAATCTGCCTTTCTGGCCAATTTGACTTCAGTTATGATACACTTAGAGAGAGGCAAATTTCCAGCTTCATGGCTCTGTTTCTGATGCCAACAGATTTGCTACAGTTATATACCAGTTGTAACTGAATTTCATTCAACAACTGGATGATATTTTAACAAAACATGTTTTTGGGATGTTTAAGATACTGTTTACTGTGTTTCTTGATATGACTGATATCACATCTGAGTTGCATCGTGGATAGAGAATTTGGGGCTGTGTTTTCCCCATCAAAAATGCTGCATTTGTTTTGAACTTTGGTGAGGCAGAACTTATATCAGAGAAATCAGTGAAACTTTTTAGGCTGCAGTGATTACTTCAATGTGTTTGTGCAGTACTATCCACTTTCTTTAAACTGTTAGTTGATGATTTAGCAAAGGGTGTGGTTACAGTACCAACCACTAGTGCTAGTAATAGTAAATCATGCACTGCTTTAAACAAAGTTATGGAGGATGACACTGAACTGCACATGCCTGGTGAGTGTGGTCCATACACATGGATTTTGCATATTTATGGCTCACAAGAAAGCCACCAATGGACACAATTTTCTGTGAATTGGCTAGGCTCAATACTAAGTTTAACAACAGCAGCAGGATGAGAATAACTAAGGAATATGAACAATCTCCTCTCCAAAGTGAATGGTGCTGGTACAACAGTTATTTTGGCTGAAGGGCAAGAAAATGTACAGTGCCCTGCAATTTCCCAAATGCGGACTTGGACATGTATACCCTGGTGTCGAAAATTAAAGCAATAAACTGATGTTTCCCTGTTGTGTGTCTAATTCAAGATATAATCTTACAGACTTTGAACAGAAGTCCATACAATCATGTTCAACACAGAAGGTGGCATTCTGGTCAATGGACAACCATGACAATGATGACATAAGGGTGCTGCAAAATGGGGTAGAGTTTCCCTGGTAGTACCTTACCCACAATTGATATGTATACCATCACAGATGGTGCAGTATGGCACAGAGAAAATGCCTACTAGACACTCTGCAGTGTAGAGTCATAGGAAGAATGGATGCAGGACAGTCGCAAACTCAAGGGGCCCAATGAATTAAGGTGAATGATACTGTTCTTTCTCAGATGTGGCAACAGTTTATGGAGATTGAAACTGTATCCCGTAGATCAGGGGAGGGCCAAGCATTTGTGACATCAGAAAGAGCGGACCATGATTTGGCTGTAAGGGCATCATGGTACGGCCTTGGTACTACACAGCAACTGACATCTGACTCCGCAATTTCCTCTGGACATGTTGTATCACGGCAAACTGTGTACAGAAGGCTTCAGCAGAGTGACCTTTATTGTCATAGACCTGCTGTATGTGTAATTCTAATGTGCCTCCATGGATGGGAAGGTCAGCATGTCACCTGGACAGACGAACTGTAGGCAAATGTTCTTTTCACACATGATTCCCAGTTTGGTCTGTAGAGTGAATCTTGGTGAATTCGAATCTGGAGGGAATGTGGAACTCGATTTTGAGAACCAAACATTGTGGAAAAAGACCAATATTTAGGACGATCCCTAATAGTTTGCACAGGGATAATGTTAATCACACGAAGACCTCTTCACAAAATTGTATGGGTGAATTGACAAGGTTTAACTTCTGTCAGCGATTGTGACAACATCTTAGGACATCATGTGTAGTTGCTGTGAAGTGGTGTGGTCCCTGACTTTCTACTGGTGGACGATAAAGCTTGACCTCATAGAGCATGGGCGAGTGATGTTTTCTTCGAAATGAATGATACTGCACACATCGTGTGGCCTGCGCAATCTCCCAATTAAAATCTCATAGAGCATGTCTGGAATGCACAGGCAGGTGGGATGCATCACGTCAGCTCTCACTGACAACTGTACAAGACATGCTAGCAGCTCTTCAGGAGGAACGGGTGATATTGGCTGAACATGAGACTGATGACATCTTTCTCAATGTGTCCCGTCATTGTCATGCTTGTATTGCTACCAGAGGTTATTTCATCTCTTAATGAGACATTAACTGATTGTCAGAATGTGTGCACAAATCAGTTAAGTTGGAAAAAATAAAGATAATTTTTGTGTCTGCCATTGCGCATTTTGCAGTTGTTTACATTCTGTATTCTTTACATTGTTTCTACTTTACTATCACCTGTGTATTATGTTTTGTGGCCAAATAAATGCAACCTTGCAAAATTCTGTTTGTTGCATTAATTTTGGACACTATTGTAGATAAACTGTTTTCATTGTGATTGACTGTGCTAAAGCATTTGCACATACCCGGGTCCAATATGGACAAGCCCAAGACTGATGTTCTGATTCCATTCAGTTTATCTTAGCGTAACACAACATCTTTTTTACTCCAGACCACTGCCCAGACATGGCAGCAATTCATGGATGAGTTGCTACAAGGTGATGACTGTGTCTTCTGCAATGTTGACTATGTTTTGTTTATCTCAAGGAATATGGTTCAGCATGTCTCCCATTTGCATGAGGTTATATGAAGCTGAAATGACTATAACATATGAATTAACAAGGACAAATGCATGTTTGGCAAAGGCGAGGTCCCCTTCCTAGGGGCTATACATAGTTTCCCGAACTGGCAACCTTCATAACCCTTAAAAAGGTCTCAGATATTTTAAATGTGCCCTAACAGTTTCATACAAAGTCATTTTTAGATGTCTAGGTAACGATAAATCATTATTGATGACATTTGTCTCATTTGGCTGAGACTATCTCTACAACCAATAGAACCAATAGTTTATTGATAATAAAAGACACTTAGGGCAGGAGGAAAGTGCCCTGAAATAGTGAAGCTAAGAAACCTTATGAGGATCATAAGACTACTCTGGCATCAGCTAAACTTTTTGCACACCCTCTTCATGTAGCTCCAGTGACATTATTTGTGGATGTGAGTCAGTCCACATTGGGAGATTTGTTGCAGCAGTGGGTGATGGCAACATGGGATCCATTAAAATTTCTTTCCAAGAATCTCTCTCCTCAACAGATGATCTGGAGCCCTTATGATAGGTAGTTTCTAGTTATTTTCCTCAGAGTGAAATATTTCTGCCAGTATCTAGAATGGCAGGAGGTCAAGATTTTTAAGGAGCATAAACTCTTAACTGTGATTTTCCAAAAAGTGTCTGAGCTAAACTCGCCCCACCAAGTACACTATGCAGAATACATTGCTCAACTATGCAGTTATATGACCCATGTTCCTGGTTTCCAAATGTCATTGCTCATTGTCTGACACATACCTGCATGACCATCATGATGGTTAATTGGAGGAAAGAGGCTACAAAAAAGGAAATCAATTCTTTTTCTTTTGAGGGGCCCTTCGGACTCTGCTTCTGCTGGGATATAGCTACAACAGGTGCAGTCTCATGGATCTCATATTCTGGTCTGGTACGTCATGGCAAATGGTAAGATGCAACCATTCATCCCAGCATGTTGTGAATGTGTAGTAATCAATGCTCTCCATGGGGTCAGTTGAAGCACTTACATATGGGCTTCTCAAAAAGCTGGCAGTCAAACTGCCTACCTGTGGCAGAAACTATGCTTTCAGGAATACCAAATCTTGAAAACTAACAAGACACAACTGCCAGTCAATGAAAATCACAGAAATGTTCTGCATTTGAATTGCCTCTAGCCACCATGTAAATATGTCAGTCACAGCTATGACTAAAATGGAAATCATCAGAGGAAGAAGGAAGGAGAACAACAATGTCTACATCCATATGTGCAATTCTTACAGCTGGAGTGGGAAATGCATCCATTGGGAGGTTGATTTATGGTGACTGGTCTTGTGCCTTTGGCATTGTGGGTGACAACAAATTCACCACTGATAATCCTGCTTGATACCCAGCTACACAACTTTATCCAAAACTAGCCTGAGGAATGCACTGATTCCAGGACGCATAAATTCATGGAGAGCATTGATTACTACACATTCACAACATGCTGGGATGAATGGTTGCATCTTACCATTTGCCATGACGTACCAGACCAGAATATGAGATCCATGAGACTGCACCTGTTGTAGCTATATCCCAGCAGAAGCAGAGTCCGAAGGGCCCCTCAAAAGAAAAAGAATTGATTTCCCTTTTTGTAGCCTCTTTCCTCCAATTAACCATCATGATGGTCATGCAGGTATGTGTCAGACAATGAGCAATGACATTTGGAAACCAGGAACATGGGTCATATAACTGCGTAGTTGGGCAATGTATTCTGCATAGTGTACTTGGTGGGGCGAGTTTAGCTCAGACACTTTTTGGAAAATCACAGTTAAGAGTTTATGCTCCTTAAAAATCTTGACCTCCTGCCATTCTAGATACTGGCAGAAATATTTCACTCTGAGGAAAATAACTAGAAACTACCTATCATAAGGGCTCCAGATCATCTGTTGAGGAGAGAGATTCTTGGAAAAAAATGTTAATGGATCCCATGTTGCCATCACCCACTGCTGCAACAAATCTTCTAATGTGGACTGACTCACATCCACCAATAATGCCACTGGAGGTCCATGATGAGGGTGTGCCAAAAGTGTAGGTGATGCCAGAGTAGTCTTATAAGCCTCATAAGGTTCCTTAGTATCACTATTTCAGGGCACTTTCCTCCTTCCATTAGTGTCCTTTGTTTTCAATAAATTATTGGTAGGAGAAATAGGGTCAGGCACATGAGGTAAATGCCATCAATAATAATTTATCATTTCCTAGACATCTAACAAGGCCTTTGTATGAAATTGGTAGGGCACATTCAAAAAATCTGAGACTTTTTCAGGGTTACGAAGATTGCCAGTTTGGGAAACTATGTATGGTACCATAGAAAGGTGACCTCGTCTTTGTCAAACATGCATTTGTCCTTGTTAATTCATATGTTATAGTCATTTCAGCTTTACATAAGCTCATGCAAATGGTAGACATTCTCTTCCATACTCATTGAGATAAATACAAAGTCAACATAGCAGAATACACAGTTATCACCATGTGAATGAATGGAGTCATAACATCAGTCTTGTGCTTGTCCATCTTGGACATGGGTATTTGTGCAATTGCTTTTGCACAGCCTACCAGAATGAAAACAGTAGCACCATTCAGGTTACATTTAAAGTATAAGATATTCAGAACAGGCTATCTGTCAGGAATTTTTCTAGAGTTTAGGATGCTATAATTACTGCATATATGCTAGGATACATTCTTTTTCTTAATCATTTGCAAAGGTGCATCCTACATGTGATGTGAGTGTGAAAGTACCCCATGCACTAACATATCATGAAATGTTGCTTTTGCACACTTTAACTTTTCTGGAGGCAACCCGCTTGGTGTGCTCACAACAGGCTGTCTGTGTGTGGTGTGGATGTGATGAACTATACAGTGTTTATATCATCCTTTTCTCACAACAGGTTCCATCAGTACCCTGAAGTTTTGTAGAGTCAGTTGTGTGAAGTCATTGGCCTCGAGTATGGCCTTGGAGGAGGGAAGCAGGGGAAGGGCAGGTCCACCAGTGGAGGTGCAGCAGCCGTCCACTAGCCACATATCTCTGCCTGTACATCTTGAAGTACCTTCTCTTTTGCCACAACATGTCATCTTAGAATTTCATTGTGTTTGTCCAACAAGTCTGCCTCTTCTTGTCCAAATTGATACAAAACCACAACCTGCTCACACTTTGTCCCAACACCACACATTCTATGACTGATGCAGCTACTTCCATAGAACCATGAAATATGTGTGGAGAACTCTTCTTACATGACACATGCATGTGCATTCTGCAATGTGAAAACAAAATGTGACAAATTTCCTTTTCTCACAACAGGTTCCATCAGTACCCTGAAGTTTTGTAGAGTCAGTTGTGTGAAGTCATTGGCCTCGAGTATGGCCTTGGAGGAGGGAAGCAGGGGAAGGGCAGGTCCACCAGTGGAGGTGCAGCAGCCGTCCACTAGCCACATATCTCTGCCTGTACATCTTGAAGTACCTTCTCTTTTGCCACAACATGTCATCTTAGAATTTCATTGTGTTTGTCCAACAAGTCTGCCTCTTCTTGTCCAAATTGATACAAAACCACAACCTGCTCACACTTTGTCCCAACACCACACATTCTATGACTGATGCAGCTACTTCCATAGAACCATGAAATATGTGTGGAGAACTCTTCTTACATGACACATGCATGTGCATTCTGCAATGTGAAAACAAAATGTGACAAATTTCTGTTTCACGGAAGACACAGTATTTTGTAATGGAAGCATTGCAGATAATATGGTCCATTGCGGATACAAGCATAACTAATAGTTATCAGTTGACTGTTACATAAGTGTGGTGCTAGGGAGAAATATATTTCCAACTTAACAGATTTGTGCACACATTCTGACAATCAGTTAATGTCTCATTATGAGATGAAACAACCTCTGGTAGCAATACAAGCATGACTATGATGGGACACATTGAGAAAGATGTCATCAATCTCATGTTCAGCCAATATCACCCGTTCCTCCTGAAGAGCTGCTAGCAAGTCTTGTACAGTTGTCAGTGAGAGCTGACGTGATGCATCCCACCTACCTGTGCATTCCAGACATGCTCTATGAGATTTTAATTGGGAGATTGAGCAGGCCACACAATGTGTGCAGTATCATTCATTTCGAAGAAAACATCACTCGCCCATGCTCTATGAGGTCAAGCTTTATCGTCCACCAGTAGAAAGTCAGGGACCACACCACTTCACAGCAACTACACATGATGTCCTAAGATCTTGTCACAATCGCTGACAGAAGTTAAACCTTGTCAATTCACCCATACAATTTTGTGAAGAGGTCTTCATGTGATTAACATTATCCCTGTGCAAACTATTAGGGATCGTCCTAAACATTGGTCTTTTTCCACAATGTTTGGTTCTCAAAATCGAGTTCCACATTCCCTCCAGATTCGAATTCACCAAGATTCACTCTACAGACCAAACTGGGAATCATGTGTGAAAAGAACATTTGCCTACAGTTCGTCTGTCTAGGTGAATCCATGAAGGCGCATTAGAAATACACATACAGCGGGTCTATGACAATAAAGGTCACTCTCCTGAAGCCTTCTGTCACAGTTTGCCGTGATACAACATGTCCAGAGAAAATTGCGGAGTCAGATGTCAGTTGCTGTGTAGTACCAAGGCTGTACCATGATGCCCTTACAGCCAAATCATGGTCCGCTCTTTCTGATGTCACAAATGCTTGGCCCTCCCCTGATCTACGGGATACAGTTTCAATCTCCATAAACTGTTACCACATCTGAGAAAGAACAGTATCATTCACCTTAATTCATTGGGCCCCATGAGTTTGCGACTGTCCTGCATCTAATCTTCCTATGACTCTACACTGCAGAGTGTCTAGTAGGCATTTTCTCTGTGCCATACTGCACCAGCTGTGATGGTATACATATCAATTGTGGGTAAGGTACTACCAGGGAAACTCTACCCCATTTTGCAGCACCCTTATGTCATCATTGTCATGGTTGTCCATTGACCAGAATGCCACCTTCTGTGTTGAACATGATTGTATGGACTTCTGTTCAAAGTCTGTAAGATTATATCTTGAATTAGACACACAACAGGGAAACATCAGTTTATTGCTTTAATTTTTGACACCAGTGTATACATGTCCAAGTCCACATTTGGGAAATTGCAGGGCATTGTACATTCTCTTGCCCTTCAGCCAAAATAACTGTTGTACCAGCACCATTCACTTTGGAGAGGAGATTGTTCATATTCCTTAGTTATTCTCATCCTGCTGCTGTTGTTAAACTTAGTATTGAGCCTAGCCAATTCACAGAAAATTGTGTCCATTGGTGGCTTTCTTGTGTGCCATAAATATGCAAAATCCGTGTGTATGGACCACACTCACCAGGCATGTGCAGTTCAGTGTCATCCTCCATAACTTTGTTTAAAGCAGTGCATGATTTACTATTGCTAGCACTAGTGGTTGGTACTGTATCCACACCCTTTGCCAAATCACCAACTAAAAGTTTAAAGAAAGTGGATAGTACTGCACAAACACATTGAAGTAATCACTGCAGCCTAAAAAGTTTCACTGATTGCTCTGATATAAGTTCTGCCCCACCAAAGTTCAAAACAAATGCAGCATTTAAAATAACATTTGTTCAATGAAATTCAGTTGCAACTGGTATATAACTATAGCAAATCTGTTGGAATCAGAAACAGAGCCATGAAGCTGGAAAATGGCCTCTCTCTAAGTGAATCACAACTCAGTTTAAGTTGGCCAGAAAGGCATATTTTTTATGTTTCCCAATCTCAAATCACTGTCACCATCAGAAATGCTGAGAACTGCATGGGCAGAAGGCTGAGGAGCAATAGTGAATGTCAGCAAACCTTGCTGTTCCATCATCACAGTGAGTGCCTGATTACCCATGATACAAGAAAGCTAAAGTACAATTACAGGAATAGAAACTAATTCACTCAAACTTGGGGTCCCCGATTTAGGGTGGATGATATATGGTTGGATACACTTTCAATACAAAGCACTTACTTTGGCTCTAGAATGACAGACAACCACATGCTTAAGCAGTAACCTCTAAGACAGAATTCGAAGAACATAAACAGAAATTAGAGACATATCACAGAACATTGACTGTCCATTACCTGACTATTGTTAATTTGTTAATTTTCTTAACATGTTTTGTGTTACACTCACCACATCTTAAACACATTGCAAACAACAGTAACATAAAAAAGCATACCACAGTTTGCATAACAAAGATCAAAATTAAATTATGTTCAGCAAGAAGCAAGAGGAGTTTCATATTTTGAATATAACTTTGCGTAAACATCATATATCTGACACTCAGGAATAATTTCAAAACCGTAAATTATTTTAATTTATTTTTGAATGTTTTTCCAGCATAAACGGAAGTAAATCTTATTTTTCCTTTCACTCCCTCAGTCCTATTTTCAGCTGCACATATTTAATGATTGCTGTGAGATTATTCGCTACTGCATTACGACAGCATCATTATTAGACTAGTAAACAGAAGAAGATAGGTTGATAGTGAGAGACAGTTACAAAAAGATATAAAGATGAGAAACCGCGGACATGTAGAACAATAGTTCAAGACTTCTGAAGAAATGTTGCAAAAGAATCATGGCCATGGGTTAGCTAAGCCTGTTTCACAAACTCGTGATCAACTGAGTGCTTTACTGATACAGTTCCTGAACATTACACTCTTGGTTTCCAGCTAAGTCAGACACTGCTTCTGTATCTAATAATAATAATAGTAATAATAATAATAATAATAATTTTATTGTCTTTAAGCCATTACAGCAATAGACAAAGTCATTCACATAATACAATACAGCACATGCTATATAAAGGAACTGAATTGTTATTAACATTACAGTTTAATATCACAGGTCATGAAATCCTTTATATTGTACAATGGGTTTACAACCAACCAGTCATAAAGTGTTTCTTTGTGTTGTTGCTCTGGAAAATTTTGTATAGCTTGTGGAAGAATGTATAATAATTCGTAGCCCATAAGTTCATAACTTTTAACTGATTTTGACAGTCTGTGGTAGGGGGTATAGTTTGCCCTAGTGTTGTAATAATGTATATTGGCCCTGCGTTTTACTTTAGGTAACTTCTTTTTTGTGTAGATTAAAACATAACAAATATATAGGTTTTTTACTGTCATGATTTTTTTGTTGAGTACAAAAAGGTTTACAATGAGCCTTGTATGGTGAGCCTGTAATTATTGTAATAGCTTTCTTTTGCAGCAATAGTAAATCATGCACACAAGTGGAGTTTCCCCATAAAATAATACCATAGGATTTGATGGTTTACAGAAATGAGTAGTAAGATACTCTAACATAATTTTTAGGTACACAGTGCATTAATCGCCTTAACAAATAGATTATCCTAGACAATTTACCACTAATATACTTAATATGTGGATTCCAAGAAAGTTTATCATCCAAATATACCCCCAAAAAATTTAACACAACTAGGATCATCTGATGGAAACATGTCTTTTAAACTAAATACCATATGTTGCATTAAACTAGAGTGAAACTTGCTCAGTTGTCTCTATAACACATGTTTTAAGGCTATTGAGATCATTACTGCTGTTCAGAAACGTTGTATCATCAGCATAGAGTACTGTTCTAGATTTAATAATGATGGCAGGTCTTTTATCATTATTAGGAAAAGGAAAGGGCCCAGCACAGATCCCTGAGGAACAGCCACTTAACTTGTTCTATACTGGACATTTCTTTCCCAACACAGACGGCTTGATTACAGTTTTGTAAATATGATGTTAATAGCTTAAGGCTGTTACTTTTAACACCATAAAAATCCACTTTTTCGAGTAGTAGTGTATGTTCTACACAGTCAAAGGCTTTTCTTAGGTCACAAAAAGTCACTTGAGCAAAGCATTTATCTTCAAATACTTGATGGATATATTTAACAACATTGTCTATGGCATCAACGGTTGACAGGTTTTTCCTAAAGCCATACTGTGTTCCACTTATTAACCCTATGTTATCAAAGTAATTGTTGGTAAATTATGTATTCTAGAACTTTTGAAAAAACCAGGACTATGGATATTGGCCTTTAACTTAAGACAGAATTTTTATTTCCTTTTTTATGTACTGGAACTACCCTAGACAGTTTAAGCTCATCAGGGAGAAAATACTCCAGTGTACACTTGTTTATACAACATACAGTCTTTATTTTCATCAGCATGTTACAAGACAGGTCATATATGTCTACACTGTCTGATGATTTTAACTGCTTCGCTATTCTTAACACAAAACCAGGTGAGACATCAGAAGAATTGAAGGTACATGTGTTTGTTCATTACCTAGCAACATATTTTGACTGTATCTGTGATGAGCTGATTTCAGATTTAATTATAGCATTTCCTACTTCCTCAACTGATTTAATAAAAAAGTCAACAATTTCCTGGGGAGAGATACTAATTTTGTCACTTCTTTTATCTTTGGCGACACTATTTATTAGTGTCCATGCTGCTTTGCACTTATTGGTGGATTTCTCAGTACTTCTGAGATTGTGTGCTTGTTTGGCTTCGACAATTGCTTTTTTGTACTCATTCCTAGATTTAACATAGGCTTATTTAGCATGGTTGGTTTTCAGATTTCTATAAATATTTTACAACAACATGTGTTGGTTTTTCATAGGAGACAGCTGTTTTGTATACCATGTATATTTTCTATTTGGAACTTTTGCTTTTAGGACTCTGTCAGTTACTTTGCATTTCTTTTTTGGAATGCAGTCATTAAAGTGTCCCAAAAATGCTTTAAGAAACCTATCAAATAGCACCTTTGCTGGCAGATAATTGCTTAGAGTATAATGTGTGTCATCATAACACAGGACAAAGCAATCTCTGTTAGAAAGGGATGTACAAATCATGTCAATTTTCTCATCTGTGACTGGTCTAGTGACTTCTGGGACAGGCCTATTTACGTTACTCTTATTAAGAGGGAACCTACTTGTGTAATTTAAAGATACTGAATCATGATCAGAATATGGAAATACTGTCACAAAACATGATTCTTCTGCTGTTTTAAAATTTACAAAAATATTGTCAAGACATGCATGTTCTGTTGTAGGCTTGTTATTGACTGAATGTAAGTTGCACTGCCTTAGTAGGTTTTGGAGTTCAGTGACAGAACGTTTTTGTGATGTAACATCGAATTCAGCATTTACATCTTCACCTATCACAATATCATAATGTATCCATCTAGTATCTGTAAGTATATGTAACAGGAGGTCCAGTTTTTCTAAAAACACATTGGTTATACCCTTAGGTGACCAGTACAGGGAGATTACAACTAACTTAGACCTGTCTATTACTATACCAGCAGCTTCAAAGTTTTATTCATCACACAGAAAATCTATATCTAATCAATTGACGGTGCTGCTAAGTGACATTTTACCATAGATTGCCACACCACCTCTTAAATGCAATTTTCTGCAGTAGCTGCTGGCTAGATTATAATTATCAAATTTAATAAATATAAGTTCACTCTCACCAGACACTTAAACAAAATACACTCCTGAAAATGGAAAAAAGAACACATTGACACCGGTGTGTCAGACCCACCATACTTGCTCCGGACACTGCGAGAGGGCTGTACAAGCAATGATCACACGCACGGCACAGTGGACACACCAGGAACCGCGGTGTTGGCCGTCGAATGGCGGTGGCATACGGAGCTCCATCGCAGTCTTTAACACTGGTAGCATGCCGCGACAGCGTGGACGTGAACCGTATGTGCAGTTGACGGACTTTGAGCGAGGGCGTATAGTGGGCATGCGGGAGGCCGGGTGGACGTACCGCCGAATTGCTCAACACGTGAGGCCTGAGGTCTCCACAGTACATCGATGTTGTCGCCAATGGTCGGCGGAAGGTGCACGTGCCCGTCGACCTGGGACCGGACCGCAGCGACGCACGGATGCACGCCAAGACTGTAGGATCCTACGCAGTGCCGTAGGGGACCGCACCGCCACTTCCCAGCAAATTAGGGACACTGTTGCTCCTGAGGTATCGGCGAGGACCATTCGCAACCGTCTCCATGAAGCTGGCCTACCGTCCCGCACACCGTTAGGCCGTCTTCCGCTCACGCCCCAACATCGTGCAGCCCGCCTCCAGTGGTGTCGCGACAGGCGTGAATGGAGGGACGAATGGAGACGTGTCGTCTTCAGCGATGAGAGTCGCTTCTGCCTTGGTGCCAATGATGGTCGTATGCGTGTTTGGCGCCGTGCAGGTGAGCGCCACAATCAGGACTGCACACGACCGAGGCACACAGGGCCAACACCCGGCATCATGGTGTGGGGAGCGATCTCCTACACTGGCCGTACACCACTGGTGATCGTCGAGGGGACACTGAATAGCGCACGGTACATCCAAACTGTCATCGAACCCATCATTCTACCATTCCTAGACCGGCAAGGGAACTTGCTGTTCCAACAGGACAATGCACGTCCGCATGTATCCCGTGCCACCCAACGTGCTCTAGAAGGTGTAAGTCAACTACCCTGGCCAACAAGATCTCCGGATCTGTCCCCCATTGAGCATGTTTGCGACTGGATGAAGCGTCGTCTCATGTGGTCTGCACGTCCAGCACGAACGCTGGTCCAACTGAGGCGCCAGGTGGAAATGGCATGGCAAGCCGTTCCACAGGACTACATCCAGCATCTCTACGATCGTCTCCATGGGAGAATAGCAGCCTGCATTGCTGCGAAAGGTGGATATACACTGTACTAGTGCCGACATTGTGCATGCTCTGTTGCCTGTGTCTATGTGCCTGTGGTTCTGTCAGTGTGATCATGTGATGTATCTGACCCCAGGAATGTGTCAATAAAGTTTCCCCTTCCTGGGACAATGAATTCACGGTGTTCTTATTTCAATTTCCAGGATTGTATATCAAACTTCTTTTCTATTACAAAGTCATTGACAATAAATTCTTTATCCCTTACTCCTTCAATGTTAAGATAACAGATTATAAAATCAAAAATCAGACCTGTCTTTCCTTACAATTGCACTATTTTGCTGAGAGGCTATCAAATCTCTGGCACTATTTATCTTATGGACTTCTTCCCCTGGCTGCCTTCTACAAAAAAATCATTTAGACATAATGGAGGTACAGTTTCCCGTTAGCCCGCTACACTTAATACTGCTTCTACTCTTGGAGGTCTGTTCTCTTCTTCTTGTTCTTTATGTGATTGGTCAGATAGGCTTTTAATAATGTTTTCCAACAACAGAGCATGTTCTCTTGTGGCTTTCAGTTCTTTCTGCAATGATACGAGTACTATGATTTCACGATTTGCACGGCACATTTCACTCGCTGCCAGATGTCCGTTACACTTTGGTCCACACGTACATGAAGTGTTTTCTTGATTTATTTTCGCGTTGCAATGCGAATGACACCAAATATGCAACACTGAGCAAATTCTAATGCCACTTGTTACGATTTTTTCACTTAACTTGCACCTTATAGACGCTAAATACTCGCAATTTATGGACCGATTTACTACAAAATCTATATGCATTTCCATCTTGTTTACAATGAAAAGCTTCAATTTTACCCCCACTCTATTCAGTGAAAAAGCAGCACACTGCCAAGAAAAATATCTAAAACACCTTTAAGCTGTTTTTTTTGTTAATCTGTGTCAAATATGTGTCTAGAAATAGCAATTTGAAATTGACCTTTCCAGAGTGCAATTTTTAGCTTTGTTGATACATCACTGAAGCTAAAATTTGCACAAAACTTCAAACAAATAAAACTATATTGTTGAATTTTTTGGAGAAAATGGGCATCATTGTTTATGATTTACACTTTTCCAGTATATAGTTCTATGATTTTACATCTGTCCTTTTCATGGTAAGATGGCAGAAAGTGTAAACTGGGAGTGCGTTAGCTCTACAAATATAAACGTAAATTGAACGAAAAATGTACGACATACTTAAAAATCAGTGAATACTGCAATCGTAAATGCATTGTGCGTGATGTAACAACTCAAGTGCCTTGAAATTCGGTCTAGAAATAGTGAACTACTGGTATGTATATGAAGTCAAATGATATGGCTCACGAGTGTGATGTGTGCAGTGTTCTACCACACGGAAATACAGCCGTTGAAAGTGAAAATATATCAAGTAAAAAATGTGTAACAGATATTGAACATTTAAAAGTGTATCACCAATATGCAAGCAGCGATTAACACTTAAAAGAATGATCTAACGAAACTTCAAAATGAAAATACCGAACTGTTAGGTTATCTGAAATCGAGTGCACCAATCAAAACAAAACCAACAAAAACTGTAAATAGTGAGAAAGAAATGCAGCATGAATGGATCAGAAGCAAAAATACTACAGCGAAGGACTCAAGTGCTTGTGTTATGAAGTGCCCTGACAAAACCAACAGCGTTAATACAAATGAAAACTGCAAAAAAAGCGATCGACCAGTGCCCCAAAAATGGTACACAGTGTTAACAATAGACAGAACGTATTAATTCTTTCTGACAGTCATGGTCGTCACTGTCCAAAAATTATGACCAGTTCTCAAGATCAAAAACACTACATCTCTTCTGTAATAAAACCTAATGCACAGTTAAATGACGTGGTTTGTAGTATAGACGAAAGAATATACGAAAAATGACAGTGTCATCATTCTAGGTGGAACAAACGACATCCTAAAGAAATTTCAGGCTTTCAAATGTGCCTTAATAGATTCTCTTCATAAGAAAATCCACACAAAAGTTATCTTATGCACAATTCTGTACAGATACGATGTACCAAAACTGAACAACAGAATCTATGCTGCAAACGAATTCTCAGTGAGGACTGCAAAAAATTATGAGCATGTAATGGTAATGGACGTCAATATATTCCTCAGTAGAAGCGGTTATACAAAGCATGGACTTCACTTGCGAATGGAAGACAAAGAGAAATTATGGAGACATTTACAACTAGCAGTAGGTGCCAATCTGCAAATACCGGCTCTAACATACATACAATGTGAAGACCTTTCAGCAAATATAACAG
The DNA here is from genome assembly GCF_023864275.1 of Schistocerca cancellata. Lineage (NCBI taxonomy): Eukaryota > Metazoa > Arthropoda > Insecta > Orthoptera > Acrididae > Schistocerca > Schistocerca cancellata. The sequence goes on from NC_064629.1 coordinate 268,034,820, forward strand.
TGAAAACACAAGAAAAATCAGCAGCAGAAACGAACTTATCCAACTCGATAGTTATGAAAGATAAATGAGGAGGCGCAAAAAAGAACTGTACTACACCTTCATCACTCAGAAAACACAGCGAAACAAAACTACCATCGACTAAACCAGGCTGTGATACCGGCAAAAGCATCTAACCCAAAAAAAGCAGCAGAACCAAGTTCCACACCTGAAGATATTCAAGATACAACAAGAACAACTGGGCACTGGAAACCAGAAGCAGTACCTACAGGAGACCCACTAAGGATATCATCAGATCCAGTCTCAAAAGTATCACCAAGGACATTTAATTTTACATGTATCAGTGAACACCAACAATCAACTACTACCAGCCCAGCAACAGGAGGAAGTTCAGCAATTCCAGTGAGAATAAATGTAAGGCGACCATGTAATCTAGCCATCCGTGGTGGCCGAGCGGTTCTAGGCGCTACAGTCTGGAACCAGGTTCGAATCCTGCCTCGGGCATTGATGTGTGTGATGTCCGTAGGTTAGTTAGGTTTCAGTAGTACTACGTTCTAGGGGACTGATGACTTTAGAAAGTAAGTCCCATAGTGCATGGAGCCATTTGAACCATGTCATCTACAAGATTTTTTATTCCCAAAAATCTTCAAGACCAAATTAGGACAACTAGTGCACCTATCCACACCACCTCCAGTAGCAGTCCTTGCAGCAAAAACAGAAACCACATCAACATCGACCTCACAAGTAAATTGACCAGAGAGATGGAGAACTACTGCTTTTCACCTACATGACATTTTCTTATAACCAATGGAAAAAACCAACTCATGCTTCTAGATAAGAATTAAGATTTCCCACACAATTTAAATTCAGGAATAAAGGTAAGTGGTCAACCAAGTACAATCAGAACAAACCTAAAATCTCACCAGGTCACTCTTCTTCATCAGAATATACAGTCACTTAGGAATAAAGTAAGAGAGCTTGAAAGCTTGCTATCAAATGAACTCAGATATGTTAATATACTGTGCTTAACTGAACACTGGCTGAAAGAAAATGAGTTAAAGACAGTGAAAATAACGGATTATGTGTTAGCAGCACAAACTTTTAGAAATCAGTTTATACATGGAGGGAACTGCATATACATAAAGAAAGATATCGAATTCAATAACGTAGACAATGTTGAAACCTTAAAGACTGAGCAAGATTTTGAAAAATCAGGCATAGAAATTCTAGCATTCAAGTTAGTTGTAATATGTTTATATAGACCTCCACATACCCACCTAAAAAAATTCAACACTCGGCTTGATACTTTACTAAATAAAGTAGTGACAAATCGAAAAACAGTTCTTATTTGTGGAGACCGAAATGTAGACTTTATAAGGGAAGCAATTCAAAATCTGAGCTGATGAACATATTAACAGCCAATATTTGGAGATTACAATCCACTCCCCTACACGTGAAACGAATCATTCTAGTACTACCATAGACCTAATAATAATTAGCTCCAAAACAAAATAAATCAGTTGTAATTAAAGCTGGACTGGCAGATCATCATGCACAAGCTATAAGCTTTTGTGTAAACACTAATCCATCCTATAATTATATGAGGAAGACTACACACATGGCCAGAACTTTTAGTAACACTGCAGTGCAAACATTCGAACAAGAATCATGGGAGATAGTGCATAGTACAGAAAATATTTCTGATAAATTTCATACATTCATGAATATTTTTAAATGTTATTTTGATCTTGCTTTTCCATTGAAAGCCAAAACAACCCTAACCACTCAAAGCAGCAAGTGGATTACTAGTGGTATAAGGAAATTTTGTGCTAGAAAACGGTACCTTCACAATATTGCAAGAAGCTACAACACAACTCAGGAGTTTGATAGTTACTTTAAAAAATATAAATCTATCTTAAATAAAATAATAAAGCTGGCAAAGAAATGAGACAATGACAAATACATAGAAGATGCTTCAAACAGAACCTCTGGCAAGTTGTAAAGAAAGAAACCAAATCTTACAAAAATATAGTTAATAATATAGTATTAAAGGCTGCTCTGGAAAACATTAATAACCCACCGGAAGTAGCTAATATGTTTAATAACTATTTTATAAATGTAACAGAGAAACTACTACAACAGACTTCTAATAGAAAACAGGATACAGAAACACAGAAAAAGTTTCAAGCAGATCAATGTTTCTGTACCCAACAAATGTAGAATAAATCTATGTAACATATCTTTTGCTACAGGAACTTTTCCTTCATGTTTGAAAGTAGCAAAAGTAAAGCCATTACACAAGAAAGGCACCAAAGATGATATTTCCAACTACAGACCACTGGCACTTCTTAGAGGACTATGGCATTCTGTCAGAATCTCAACATGGATTTAGAGCAAACTGCTCAACTGGTTCAGCAGTTCACTCCTTTCTATTAGAAACACTGACAGCATTAGACAACAACAAAATTACCATTGGCACATTTTTAGATTTATCAAAGGCATTTGACACCATAAATCATTACAAATTGCTACACAAGCTAGAAAATCTTGGCATTAGAGGAACAGCTAACAACTGGCTCAGCTCTTATTTTAAGAACAGGGAACAATATGTGGAAATAGATCAGGAAAGGGACAATGTCATTAGGAAATATAATTCCAAGCTACTGACTGTTAAATATGGAGGGCCACATGGATCAGTAATGGGTCCTGTTCTGTTCTTACTCTATGTAAATGACCTAAACATAAGCAATGACAGCAGTAAAATATTTCTATTTGCTGATGATACGAGTGTTCTAATTACAGGAAACTCAGAAGAAACTCTTTTAAAAAACATAAAAGAAGCCACTAACAGCCTAACATGTTACTTTGATGACAATGGCTTAATAATAAACACTGAAAAGCTATAGCTATGGATACACACACAGCACAAACAAATAATCTGATATCATCCAATCTAGAGCTATATGGACAGACAATTGCCAAAACAGCCTGTACCAAATTTCTTGGACTTCATATACAAGACAACTTGAAATAGAAAGCCCATATTGAGCATATGAACAAAAAATTAAGTACTTCTTATTTTGTGTTGCATACATTAAAAAGTTGTACCAGCTACAACACCTCCCAGCGTGTATATTATGCAGTTGTACACTCTCAACTCCGGTATGGGATTATGTGCTGGGGAAATTCTGGAGATGCCATGAAAACATTGAAAATTCAAAAAACAAATTATAACGATAATGGAAGGGGTAGATAATCGCAAATCATGTAGACCATTGTTTCAAAAAAGGATGAACCTGCCACTTCCTTGCATATATATATACTTGAAAATATAATGTAGTTAAAGCAAAACTTACAAACAAAAAGACCACTCATAACTCAAAATCACACAATACACAGCTATGATACAAGACAAAAATTGGATGTACATGGTCAAAGCGCCAACACAAAATTATTTCAAAATGGCCTTATCCATCCTAGTATCAAACTATACAAACTATACCAGGTACCATTAAACACATACAAAACATTCTTCATTTCAAATCTAAACTGAAGTTGTACTTGGTTGATCACTGCTTCTACACAGTTATTGAATACCTACAAAACTAAATTTTTCTGTATTTTCAAAAGAACGTTTGTATTTTATCTCTCTGTATATAGTGTAATAACATTTATTTAAGTATTCATCATTAATTGATATATTAATGTGAGTTATTTACATAAAAATATATATTATATGTAAAACTATTAATATTAACATAAAAATCGAAATATCTCTTGCACATTGTGCAGCTTTGGATGAAAATGGATCAATAAATCAATAAAATCAAAATGGTTTCTCAAAAGTTCTATTTGTGTATTAGTATTTTTTCTACTTCTTGCAACAGAGACAATACAATGTTTGGTGGGGCTGTGTTAACAGTATTTTCTTGAACAACAAGAGCAGAACTAGTTTCGACATCTGAATGTTCCTCTTCAATAACTGGACTGTTTATGCTGCTAATTTTATTTACTATGCCGTCCAATGAATTATTTGCTTCAGTAAGTTGATTTCTTGTTTGTTCACTGTTAGCCTCCAAAATGCATTTTAATTTTTTCCAGTTTCAAATATAAATGGTCACTGTTTTTTTGCACTATACCTTGTAGTTCTGTTTTTAAAGAGTTGGTGTTGGGTTTCATTTGGTCCCTATTAGCTTTCATTTCTGTTTGCATCCCTCTCATTTTCCTAATATTGTTGTTTGTATGTCATTCTGATCACGTTTTCTCTCAGCTTGCACATTATATGAATTGCCAAAAATACCTTGACCTACATCTAAGATCCCCTGGATCTTCACTTCCTGTTTCTTTATTTTCATTCATTTTAACATTTTTATAAGGTACTTTGTTCCAAAGAGAACTGAGTTTTGTAAAGTATGAGCACTTTACTTGTTTTTTGTTCTGTAGTCTCATGCACAAGTTGTCAGGTTGTTTCTTGATTGGCAGTCTGGCCAGAGTAGCTGGAAATACTGGTAGCATGTGGATTAGATGTGTCTTTTATGCAAATGTGTTTGTTTCCCTTTCTTTTCTGAAGAACACTTTGGAACAATCCTTAATGTGTAACAGTCTTTTTGTTATGCATGTGTGCAACTTTATGTGTCATCTTTACTGTTAGTAGCAATCTATACTTTTCATAGTTGTTGTTTCTTGTTCTTCATTTACTTATATTCTGTCTACAAGTAAAATTCTTCTACAATCTCCAATCAAAGATCCAAGTCTCTTCAGTGAATTTTATTATGTGCATCATACATATACATATTCTGGTGATTTTGTCTGAACTCAGAAAACTCATTGTGTCTCAGTCAAAAATGTCTATGATCCTGGCAGGAACACCCACCTATAATGACTCTCACTTACTATATTAATTAGAAAACTTTTAATTCTCTTCACGACATTGAAAAATAGTGTAGAATATTTTTAAAGCAATGTACTTCGAATTTTAAGGAAGGTAACGCTTTACAGTTCATTAAAAATTTCACTCAACTTCAAGATGGTGTTGGTGTGTACAGACTTTAATATAGTTAACAGTTTGAATATCATTGGTTAACTTCAGCATGTTTGGCAACAAATCACGAAGCACATTTTTTTCACTGTGCAAATAACAATCACATGCAGTGGAGCCTCATTCTGTTTCACAGATTCAGTACACAAGAGTGATACACATGACTTAAGACCACTTGCATTGTCCCATATGACAAAGATCTTCACTCATCCTTAAGATATCAACTCCAAAATCAGTCTGTTGCAGTTACTCCTGGGGGACAATAGAACAAGAAATGCTATTTTTTCACGAACCTTCCAGAACCTCCAATGAGTCAATACAATACTAGTGTGACTTCCAGTTTTATATTCTACAACATTCTTAATGTACAAAGTATTTTTTGTGAATATATACTTCTTTAAAGGTTTTTAAGGGTGGCAGCCATTGATAATACCTATAAAATGTCAATAATATTCAGCCTGTATTTTGGATTATGTGAGATTTTCCAAGTGCTTAATGATGACATCAGTTTGCGTAAAGTTGTTGGTAACAATAGACCATAGAAGCCAATTATTAAAAACCCAAGCTACTTCCACTGATGCTGATGTGAGACAAATCAAGAACTTATTAAATTACTTAAAACATCTGCACCAAAAATTCGAAAACAATTTTCCACATACCTAAAGTTACTGCCAGTGAAATTAATATTAATTCTGAAGGTGCACACTAAAAAGTGTAAATAATTTCATCGTGGAAACCAGAATGAAGGGGCAGATGTAAATTCAGAAGATCTATTGAAGATATTTTTTGCCATTGGCAACTTGAGAACCTTATATGAAACTGTGTAGATTTTAGATGTAACATTTCTGTTCTAATGGAAATGACTCGTGATAGGTCACAGAGATATGCATGTAGTTAATCAATGAATACCATAATAATGTCAGAACAGCTTTAGTAAATATTTGAAAGCAATTAATGCTTCAGTCATTGAAAACACTACTCTAGAACTCTTAATCCTCTTGAATAAGGTGTATGGCTTAAATGTTCAACTTATTTCTGCCTATGTGTGTAGTTATGCACATCCTTTATACTCTTCCAGGGACTGTAGCTGAAACAAAAAAGTCGTACAGCATTGTGGCTCATGATAAAGTGTGACTTTCATGTAGAAGGCATCAACAGCATTTCATAGATTTGGGGACCTTGCGACTCAATATAATTTGGCAAGGCAACCAAACTCTGGTTCAGTGAATCAGACATTTGCTGAACAAAAAGCTTGCAATGTGCCACTGACAGTTTTATAGACAAGTACATTATAATATAGTGACAACTACATAACTTATATGTGGTGGTCTTCATGTGGTTGCTGCATATTTGGTAATTTTAGCTACATAATTCATTGTGATTTGCATGTGAGTGCACTGCTGTCTGTTTACTGAAATGTGTGGACACACCAGGGAAATAGCACAGACAGAATACACCATCATATGGCAGCATTACTGGCACAGACATTTCATCAATGTGCAAATACTATTATATTGGTCTCTTGTCTTAAAGAGAAATGAAAATAAATTAATTCATTTAAAAAGATATAACTAAATAAAGTGTGTACACATTATACAATAATTCATTATTGAGTAGCATCTGAAGGTGCACTTTTAAGTGCGAATTTCATGTAACTTTTCTATCTTGGAATGTAGGTATCAGTCAAGCTATCACTCATGTTCCTAGCTGTGAAAGTCTTGAGTTATGAATAACTATCTGCATCAGTCAGGCGGATGCGCGTGTACGAAGCTCCCACTAAGTTAAGCGATTAATATTCAAATAAGGGCTAATGTAGTTAACATTACATTTTAGACTAGTGCATTTACTTCTTATCTAATCTATTTATTGAACGTTTTGTTTTTCTAGACGTTATTACATCGAAAAGGAAGTATTTCATAAAGTCCAGCAGTCACGAGTTTGTTTACATACTTACGCGTAAATTACATATGAGCGTAGATATTTGTTTCTGACTAGACTTAGCGCATCAAAGTTAAATTAATTTGTGTCTCTCATGCAGAATTTGTGTGGTTAATTAAAAGTTTCTGAAGCAAGATTATAAGTTTGTTTACATTAGTGTTTAGTTATATATTAGTATAGGTTACGAAACAATTGCATTGAAGTTATTTTCCGCTTTTGTGTTACATTTTACTATCAGACCATGTGTGACAAGTGTGGTGGTTGCCGTAGAAATTTGAAAGAGGGGGTGTTCTGTATAAATTGTAGGTTGTGGTTTAGTTGGGGCTAGTGCAGTAGTGAGGTAACGAGAGCAGATAATGAGGTTCTTCCAAGGCAGTGTAGGTTATGTAGATAGGACAGAAATATCACGGAACAGGAGGCTAAGATTTGTGTCCTTAAGGCTGAATTAGAAATCGCGAATTTGGAATTATGTAAGCTAAGGGAGGAAAAGGACTCTGGGCGCTGGGAAAAGGTAGCAAGCAAAGGACGAAAAAGGGAAACAATTGATAAAGCTTCTGAAATTCCGTTAGCAAATCAGTTTGGCTTGCTATCTGAAGTTGTGGAGGAAGGGCTTCATTCAGATGTAGTTGAATGTACGTTAAAGCAGAATACTAGCTTAAAGAAAAAAGCCAGGTCGGGAACAAACCAGAATAGCTAAAGAAGAATTCTGCTTACAGGTAGCAGTCATAGGAGGGGTGTTGGCCAATAGCTTCAGGAGAAATTAGGCACAGAGTACCAAGTTACAAGTTAGCCTTAGCCGGATGACAGAAAACTTAGGTCAAATATGCAAGGATTTTGGGAAGGAACATCAGGTAATTATAGATGGGGGAGCAGGAAACAGCCTGGCTATGAATCCAAGGTATAGTATTTGTAGTGACCTGGATAAAATAGGAGCAGAAACTGGGCACACAGATGTGGGGTTTGTGGATGTCTTTCAGTGCCATGATCAGCCATGTGTAAACACTGCTGTAAGGCAAGTTAACACTGAGCTGAACGGGATGCTCCAGACACTGGGAAAGTCCCACAAGTGTTGTTCTAGTTGATGCTATTGGTAGGTGGTGTTACATTACACAAGGCCTGCACCTCAATGGGAAGAGGAAAGATAAGTTAGCTTCTCTATTAGCAGATACTGTAAGGGAGGCCACAGTCACAAAAGGGGTGATGCCTGTGGTTATTGGGACCAGGCAGACAGGTTTCTTAGGTTAAAGACAAATTCCAGATAGACAACAACCAAGAAAAATAGAAGAAAGGAAATTTCATGCACAGCAAATGGAGATAAAGCTAAGGGTGATATCAACTTACTTCACCAAAATATCAGGGGATTAAAAAATAAAGTAGATGAGCTGACAATGTGTTTAGATCATCTCAAAAATAAGAATGAGATTGATATACTTTGTCTGTCTGAGCACCATGTAACTGTGGGGATGGAAAATGTCAGTAGAAATGGGTATAATTTAGCACCTTACACTTGTAGATCTACTATGGGTAAAGTAGGAGCTGCCATTTTCATAAAACAAGTCCATAAATACAGAACTGTTGAAGTAAGCAAATTTTGTATCGACCAGCACTCTGAGGTATGTCCATGTGAACTTTAGCTAGATAATGTAGTGCTGATATTAGCAACAGTGTACAGATCTCCACTAGGAGATTAGGAGCTACTCATAAGAAAGTTTGACTCCCTATTATGCTGTCTGTCAGACAAAAAGAAGAAGTTATTAATCTGTGGTGATTTCAGTGTTAACTTTCTAAGCAATTCTGATAGGAAAAGCGAACTAGAAGTGTTGTTAACAACATATAACTTAGAATCAGTGATCAATTTCCCCACACATATAACTCAGGACAGTAGTACTCTAATAGATAATGTATTTGTACAGCAATAGGATGTAGAACAAACACATGCTTTCCCTGTGGTAAATGGATTATCTGACCATGATGCACAACTGATTAACTTACAAAACCTATCAGGGTGTACACTTCAGAAACCATTAAGTAAAAGTGTGAGAGTGCTCAACCCAGTATCTATAGATCACTGCAGAGAAAGTGTAAACTGGGAAAATGTATATGATGAGCCAAATGCTAATGATAAATGCAGCATATTTCTTGATAAGTTTATATCCTTTTTTGACCATTGTTTTCCAAAGAAAACGACTAAATTGTAACACCACATTTTTTTTCAAAGAAACTTTGAACTACTGCAGGTATTAAAGTGTCTACAGAAAGAAAAAGAAAACTGTATGAGACAGCAAGAACTAGTAAAGATCCAGTAGTAGTTTTACACTATAAAAATCATTGTAGCATTCTGAGAAACATTGCAAGGAAATCAAGAAATATCTAAGTTAGAGAAGAAATTAACAACTCCAGCAATAAATCAAATCATTATGGAATGTTGTCAAAAGGAAGACAGGAAAAATAACCACTGGGGAAGGTAGTATTACTGTCAAAGAGAAAGAGACCATCTTAACGAACAGTAAAAGGCAGCCAATGTATTTAACAATCACTTCTTAAGTGTAGGAGAAAAAATTGGTGAGGATAGTTCAAAAGAAAAAGCCAGGCAGTATGGAAGAGTCAGTTTTGAAAAATTTTTGTCAGCTCAAGTTTCATCTAACAACCTCTTGTGAAATATGGAAAATTATAAAATATTTGAAAAATAAATGCTCTGTTGGAGCAGATGACATCTCTAACACGTTATTAAAACAATGTGAAGCAATTACAGCTGATGTTTTGAGTCACATATGTAAAGCATTACTGATTCAGGGTATTTTTACAGACAGGTTAAAATATGCCATTGTCAGGCCTCTCTACAACAAAAGGGAAACCACAGATTTCAATAATTATCTACTAATATCCTTGCTTACAGGATTTTCTAAAATCTTTATGAAATTAATGTACTCGAGAGTGGTTATATATCTCAACAGTAATAGGATACTTAGTAAATCACAGTTCGGATTTCAGAAATGCAGTTCCATTGAGACAGCAATATACAGTTTCACTGTCCACATAATAAAGTCTTTAAACAGTAAAATGTCACCAGCAGGAATACTCTGTGACTTATGCAAAGCATTTGATTGTGTGAACCATCACATTATGTTGGAGAAATCAAAATTCTATGGTATAAATGGAACAGCATATGAGTGGTTTAAGTCATATCTACAGAACAGGAAGCAAAAAGTCTCTTTATATGCTTGAAGTGATTCAAAGGAGTTTGCCACTTCATCTTACTGGGGTGAAATTACATTAGGTGTTCCACAAGGTTCGATCATGGCTCCCCTCCTGCTCTTGATATATGCGAATAACCTACCTTCCTATGTGAAACAAAATGCTGAACTAACACTACTTCCTGATGATATAAGCATAATTATTAATCCAGTAAAAGAAATTCCGATAGAAAATGATACAAATAAGATCTTTGGGAAAATTATTAATTGGTTTTCTGCGAATGGGCTTGCTCTGAAGTTTGAAAAAAACAGTACATCCAATTTTCTGCTGCAAAAGGTATAATTCCTTCAATAAACATAACACATCAAAAAGAAGTCAGTAGAGCATACTAAGTTTTTGGGTGTACATATAGATGAGAATCTTAATTGGAAAATTCATATTTTGGATCTCCTAAAGCGACTATGTTCAGCAACTTTTGAAATCAGAATAATTGCCAATTTTGAGGACGTAGAAATTAATAAGCTAACATACTGGTTTGATGCAGCTCTCCATGCTACTCTATCCTGTGCAAGCTTCTTCATCTCCCAGTAGATACTGCAGCCTATATCCTTCTGAATCTGGTTAGTGTATTCATCTCTCGGTCTCCCTCTATGACTTTTACCCTCCACACTACCCTCCAGCACCAAATTAGTGATCCCTTCATGCCTTAGAACATGTACTACCAACCTATCCCTTCTTCTGGTCAAGTTGTGCCACAAACTCCTCTTCTCCCCATTCCTATTCAGTACCGCCTCTTTAGTTGTGTGATCTACCCATCTAATCTTCAGCATTCTTCTGTAGCACCAAATTTCGAAAGCTTCTGTTCTCTTCTTGTCCAAACTATTTATCGTTCATGTTTCACTTCCATACATGGCTACACTCCATACAAATACTTTCAGAAACGACTTCATCTATACTCGATGTTAACAAATATCTCTTCTTCAGAAACACTTTCCTTGAAATTGCCAGTCTACATTTTATATCCTCTCTACTTCGACCATCATCAGTTATTTTGCTCCCCAAATAGCAAAACTCCTTTACTACTTTAAGTGTCTCATTTCGTAATCTAATTCCCTCAGCATCACCCGACTTAATTCGACTACATTCCATTATCCTCGTTTTGCTTTTGCTGATGTTCATTGTATACACTCCTTTCAAGACACTGTCCATTCCGTTCAACTGCTCTTCCAAGTCCTTTGCTGTCACTGACAGAATTACAGTGTCATTGGCGAACCTCAAAGTTTTTATTTCTTCTCCAAAGATTTTAATACCTACTCTAAATTTTTCTTTTGTTTCCTTTAGTGCTTGCTCAATATACAGATTGAATAACATCGGGGCGAGGCTACAACCCTGTCTCACTCCCTTCCCAATCACTGCTTATCTTTCATGTCCCTCAACTCTTATAACTGCCAGCTGGTTTCTGTACAAATTGTAAATAGCTTTTTGCTCCCTGTATTTTACCCCTGCCACCTTCAGAATTTGAAAGAGAGTATTCCAGTCAATATTGTCGAAAGCTTTCTTTAAGTTTACAAATGCTAGAAACATAGGTTTGCCCTTTCTTAATTATCTATAAGTAATGTTAATGTTCATGTCCACTACGACATCAGAAAATTAGGAACACATACTTGATACACCTGTGTATAAACGTTCTGCTCTGCATCAGAAAAATTCATTTGATTTCTTCAGGGAAGCTTCTTTCAAAATACAAGGCAATGATGTGTCACATACTGCATAAGTGTCTAATGCTCAAAGGGTTTGTAATACAGGATAACATCCCATCAAGCATGCAGCCAAACATAGTGCTGTTAATACTGGCTCGATGGTACACATGTGCATACTCAGCAGCCCTGTATAAGCGCCCATGAAATTACCATGATGAAAAGGAGTCTGAGTTTATAAGATGTTTCTTCTCAACCACCATTCTCATATGTTTGTGAGGTATTAAAACTGTGGTGGTAAATGGATTTCACACTTTCCTTTGTAAGCTGTTATGTGTTGCCATTATACATAAAAAGTAATGAACAATGTATTCTGTTTTTATTTTATGTTTTCTTTTCATTTATTTAAAAAATAATTGTTAGTGGTATTAACATTTACCTATCACAATGTGAAAACAGTCCTTGACACTTTATCACACAATAAAGGTATGAGCTGATATGTGTCACAATAATGTATATTGCAGAAGTGAAGCAATGTGTTCTGACAACAGTAGTGATCCCACAACAAACAGAAACTTGTCGTAATAGTTTTCATACTCGTGGTACAGTGTACTAGCACAAGATGTCAGGCATAGACAGAGATGGTAAGACACATTCCTAAATGCTTTGGGATACCCCTAAGATGGTGGTACGTATGCTGCCCAAGGACCACAAACATTGCTCAGAAATATGTTTAGTGGGAAGTATATCCCCCATGGCCCATGAAAGGGCTAAAATACATAACTGTAAACAAGGAGATCAAACCGTCTCAAAGTCAAATAATTATGAGAGGTGGTCAATAAGTAATGTAAAATTTATTTTTTCTGAAAGAAGGTTGATTTTATTGGGGTTTCCATACCTTTCTCCACTCTTTTTGCTACAAAAATCTATTTTTCAACATCTTATCCATTCAATGTGATGGTCTTATGCCACTACTGCATGGCTTGTATTCTGGTATGGTATCACTCTGCTGGTCCTCATATGAGCTAACGTCATGCTGCTCAATATCCTCCCCATCATCCATGTACATCTTCCTGCAGAGTGCATCCTTCGTTGGGCCAAAGGGAAGGGAGTAGGAAGGTGCGAGATCCGAGCTGTAGGGTGGAAGAGGGAGAACATCCCAATGAAGTCTTATGACCCCCTCCATGTGTGCAGACTTGGGTGAGGCTTTGTCTTGTGATGCAGGTTCTTTTGCATATTAGTGGAGGCAAACACACTGAAGTCGTATCCACAATTTACTGAGGTTAGCACAATACACTTCAGAGTTGATCATTGTATCATAAGGGAGGTTATCAATCAGAATAACCCCCATTAGAGCCCCAAAACGCTATCACCACAACTTTACCAGCTGAGGCAGTAGCTTTGAACTTTTTCTTCTGAGGAGAGGTGGTGCGGTGCCACTCCTTGGACTGCAGCTTTGTTTCTGATTTGAAGTGATAAACCCATGTTTCATCACCTGTCTTGATGTTTGACAAAAAATTATCATGATCCACCAAGCAACATGCAAGAAATTCTGCACAGATGCTCCTTCATTGCTCTTTATGACACTCTGTTGGGTAGTCAGAAAACAACTTTGAGTATCCAAACTGCTGGATGGTTGTGTCAGCACTACCAGCAAAGACTTAGAGATGTGCTGCTAGATGTTCGATTGTGACCCATTGATCACCTCGAATAAGAGTGTCAGCTAGTTTCAGAATTTCAGGAGTGAAATCTGTGTCCCGCCAGATAGCACACGGGATTTCAGACAGATTTGCACAACCTTGTTACGGTGATGACAGATGCCTTGCTAATGAATGACAATGCTTTTGTCGATTGCCAGATCTCCCTGGCCATTCCACAAGTTCCTAGAAATATCCATGATGCACTGGTTTTCAGCCAGAAGGAACTCAATGACATGCTTGGAATACACCTATGTCACAGATGCCATCTGTGTCTGGTGCCACGACCTACCAGAAATTAACAAAACTATAAGAGCTGAAACAACATTATTCCACAATGTCCTACAATAAATTCTGTATTTTTTCACGAGAAATTGGCCAGTAAAAAAAGTGTTGCATTACTTATTGATTGCCCCTGGAAAGTAGTACTGTACACGACCAATTGCCCAAACTATAACAGACTATGTTCCTCAATAACTTTGCAAAATTACATTCTCCAATACTTGGGTCCACAAAATTACCATCGCAGCTCATAGAGAGACTAATCAAGAGTGTTTCTTCACGAACATTCTTCATAAAAGCAACAGGGATGGGAGGAAACCAGTAGGTTACCAAAGTTCCCTATTATTACACATTTTAGGTAGGTCTGCTGAGAATTCATGTTGATCTTTAAAATTTATAAATGTTATTACCCTGTAACAAGAAAATCTGACAACTACAAAATGCTTATCAATTCACTGATAATGATTCTCTGTCAAAATTCTGAGTACATACATTCCAAGATTGGTCAGGCAAACTATTACTTTCTCCTGCTACTTGCTCCAAAAGTGATGAAGATAAAACCAACTGACAAATTAGTACTCATAAAGAGAACTTTCAACACATCTCATTACATTGTACCTGGAATAAAAAGGAATGAGAATTGAATCAGAAGTGCTCTCCACTACATGGTATTATTATCATATATGTGAAGTATAGATGTATGCTTTCAGTGTTCTTTAACAGAAGCAGTTCTAAATGAAGAGTTCAGACAAACTTGAAGTCATTTATCAATTAACTGTACATGATTAACTGCGTGAGTTCTTAGAGCATACCTTCCAAGAAAGACTGGGCAAATTATTAATCCTTCAGTGCATGGGTCCATGAAATTCCCATGATGCAAAAATCAGAGCTGATAAGCAGTTTAACTGGCAGTGTTACTTCCCACACACTATTCACAAATGTAACAGGTATGGGAGGAAAGGATAGTGTTACTTGAGGTACCTTATATTTCCAACTTTAACATGGTTTCCTCATTATTCATGGTTTCCTCATGTTCATCTTTAATGTTTAGAAGCATTATTATCATCATATTAATAAAACTATGACCACAAAATCCGTTAACAATTTACTGGAAATGGAAACATCTCCCATACCATTGTACAATTCTGAAGCTGACAAATAAGTAGTCTCATATATAGGCATGTGCAATAGAGCATGTGCTTTAAAGAAAATAACATTATGAACCAATGGGGACACATGTTCCACATGTTTAAATGGAACATTCTTCCACAGTATGGCTTCTGAGGCAAACAGTGTTTCTCACACTGAAGTGTCTCTCAAAGGCTCCCTCTGGATTAGATTTTTATCTTTATAAAAAGATTTTCACACATGTGAACAACTCCACTTCTTAACAAATGGCTGGTCCTGTCGACCTCATGGAGAAAGAGGACAGGCAATGCGAATTCCCTTCACACCTACCTTTGCTGTAACTCAGCCTTTAGTTCTATCATGTTTATGATGCTGCATCCTGTTCCTTTAAGTAAACTCTCATCTCATCCCAGCCAGCTTGGAGCCTTTCAGGTCTGCAAAAAAATAACAAATCCTCTTCATAATAAAGGGAGCAAAGAAAATAAGCTATTAGCTGGGCAGTCCTGGCAGCAGTGAATACTGTCTGCAGTTATGGTGCACCATAAGAATGAAACTACATTGAATGGAGGTATCAGCATATAATATCATGTAACAACTTGCATGAACGTCTTGGGGAAAACTGCCATGTAACACATAGCTGATCTAACACAATTATTAATGCAAGCTAGGGTGTTTCAGCTATAGTCATTGGAAGATAGTATAAGATGATCATAGCTGCACATATATTTGAAAATAAGCTTGAAATTTTAAAATCATGCATATTATTCAAGCAATGAAAAGACTGTAAAGTAATGTATTCTCACTTTAAAGTATGAATTGTTTTCAAATATTTAATTTCCTCTTCTAAATCTGTTGTGACACCACTAAGGTATTCATTGATAAATAAATTCCATGCCTCAGCAAACTGATCATCAATCATGTTTGAGTATTTCCTTAAAAACCCAAATATTTCACATAAAATCTTCACTGTTTCTGATCAGGTTTTCAATGGTGTGAGAAACATTTGTCTTGAACAAGTCTTCTGAATTCACATCTGTCACTTCACTTGCGGTTGCACCATGAATTGATTTCCTCTTCTTAGTGCACAGCTCTGGTAATTCAAGACTGATATTCACTGCAGAGGCAACAACCTTCGATTCAGAGAGAATAGTGTTCCAGTTTTCATGTAGATATTTTAAGTCATTTAATAAGCACTCAGAGTGTCTTACCTCAACATCAATAGTAGTATTTCGAGTTTGTAATAATTTGCTTCTGTAACCAATTGGTACCAACACATCTGACCAGACAGATTCCATGAACACTTGAAAGACCTCACATAATCGAAAACATATTGTACCACAGAATTGGTTTCAGCTGACAAATTAAACTTACCAAGGGTTTCAACAGCAGTGACAATCTTATCCAAGTGAACCACAATTGGCCTTGCAGTGTCAATTCAAGCACTCCAAAAGGTATCAGACATGTATTCTGTAAGGAACCAGACATGGAACAAAAAGAATTTCCACCACACTGTTTTGGGATTTCCTATAACTGTGGACTGCAACTGAACAGGTTGTAAGGAAACTGAGTTACTACGAAAAAAGTACCTGCTTCATGACAGCTATCAGCTGCATGTGTTCCCCATAAGGCTATGTCAATAACACAGAAAAAATTTCCCAAGAGGATTCAACTGAAGAAAATGTGTCTGCACTCCTTTACAAGACCGTCTCTACATCTCTGCCTACATTCATATATTACTAGTTGCTGTATGGTATACAGCAGAGCGTACCTTGTACCACAAGTAGTAATTTTCTTTCCTGTTCAACACACAAACAGAGCAAAAAAGGGTATTTATATGCCTCCATAAGAGACTCAATTGCTCTTATCTTATCTTTTACTACCTTATGCACAATATTCGGAACTGGCAGAAGACTTGTTCTGCATTCAGTTTCAAATGCCACTTCTCCAAATTTCTCAGTAATGTTATGTGAAAAGAACATCATCTTCCCTCCAGGGATTTCCACTTCAGTTCACAAGGCATTCCATAATACTTGCATGTTGATCAATCTGACTTGTAACAAATGTAGTGGCTCCACTCTGAACTGGTTTTTTGTCTTCCTTTAACCTAACCTGGTGTTGATCAGAAGCACTCAAGTCATACTAAAAATGGGTTGCACTAGTGTTCTACAGATGGTCTCCTTTACAGAAGAACCACACATTCCTAAACTTTTTCTAATAAACCAAAGTTAACAATTTGCCTTCCCTAGTACCAATCTTATGTGCTCATGCCATTTTATGTTGCTTTATTATATTATGCATGGCTATTTACATAGCTATTTAAAAGACATGACTAGAGAAAAAGTACACAACTAACACTGTATTCAAAATTTACAGGATCATTTTACTGTTAACCTGCAATAACTTATGTTTTTGTACATTTAGAGCCAGTTGTCATTCACAATGCCAACTACAAATTTTGAGAAAGCTCTATTACGCTTTGTTAACAGTCTCCAGTGGGACAACATGTCAAACACTTTCTGTAAATCTAGGAATGAGAAACTGACTGTTGCCCTCCGTCCATGCTTCACATAACCTTATTATAAACTTGCCCATGTTACTCATTGATTGTAATTCAGTATTTCATGAGTATTGAACAAGTTAAATGTGGACTAGCACCTCCAGTCTTTTGATTTCATTCAATGAATTCCAGAAACAATTCGTTCATTTTATACTCTTCAGTTTACTTATTGAAGCAAATATGGCACAGCATGATTGTTGTCTCTTCAACATAATTTGAATCAGGAGGTCCATCAACAGTAATGGCATAATACTGTTCATTTTCTCTCTATTTCAGGTTGGCACTCCTGACATAATGGGCACAACTAGATGTATATTCTGGGGATCACTTGACAGATAATGCCTTTAATCATGTTCCAGGTTCTTGGCCTTGTCTGACCTTGATAATACGTTCTGTAAGAACTGGATCAAGGTGACTCAAGAGTTCTAATATTGAAAGGATATTTTCATTATTTGGATCTTCAATTTTCTGAGATGATGCTCTGAAACCCTAACCTCTCTGACCGAGAAACAATGCCACATCATGTATCATGTGAGTTCTCATGTCAGTTGGCTATCCTACAGACATATAAAAGAAGAACTTTACCTCTCTCCTTCCGAGTATCAGCATGGCCAATGTACCTCTATCGAATCATTTCATTTCTTCATCCTTACAGTTCTTCTAGGACAATTATAGAAATAGAAATAATTTAGTTGGGGCTTGCTCTCAAATGCAATATGTTTCTCTATGTTTTATGTAAAATCAACCATTTGATGGATTCAGAAATCCCTTATGTTTGAACAATTTGGGCAAATATACCGAATTATGATTATGTTTCATGGCTGCTGTCATGTTCACTTTTTAGTGATATGTTTTGGCAGGATTCCCAACAGCATAAAAAAAGCACATTTTTGACACTATCCCAAGGTGGTTTTAGTCCATGATGTCTAATGAAAATATTGTGCATTCAACATTAAACATGAAATAGAATTGTAATTTGTTGACATGTGAGATCCACAAAAGTGAAAAATTGAAATGCAAAATAAGATTTAAATGGCTATGCTGATGCTGGGATAATGTTCTTTTATTTATTATACTATACAAAATTTATCTTACAATAGCAGTCTAGCAGTCTGACTTTCGCGAACTGTGAACCCAAGGAAACCTGTTCCATTAAGACACAAGTGCACCTGTGAGGCTTACGCCCCATTAATTTTGCCCCCCCCCTGCCTCCACAGACCCGCCGTCTCATTAGGGCTGCTTATGTACTATTAAGAACCATGACTAACCATTTGCAAAGTGCAAGGGAACATGAAGAATAATGGTGACTTTAGTACAATTATTTCCTTTGTATGAAAGTGTCACTTTTGTTCATATTTCTATCAATTAATATCCGTATTATACTGTAGCACTTCTCTCTGCATTATGTTACAGTAACAATGATCCACGTTACTTAGCTGTAGCGTATCATGTGAACTTAACTTTTGCACACCAGTGTACACTCCTGGAAATGGAAAAAAGAACGCATTGACACCGGTGTGTCAGACCTACCATACTTGCTCCGGACACTGCGAGAGGGCTGTACAAGCAATGATCACACGCACGGCACAGCGGACACACCAGGCACCGCGGTGTTGGCCGTCGAATGGCACTAGCTGCGCAGCATTTGTGCACCGCCGCCGTCAGTGTCAGCCAGTTTGCCGTGGCATACGGAGCTCCATCGCAGTCTTTAACACTGGTAGCATGCCGCGACAGCGTGGACGTGAACCGTATGTGCAGTTGACGGACTTTGAGCGAGGGCGTATAGTGGGCATGCGGGAGGCCGGGTGGACGTACCGCCGAATTGCTCAACACGTGGGGCGTGAGGTCTCCACAGTACATCGATGTTGTCGCCAGAGGTCGGCGGAAGGTGCACGTGCCCGTCGACCTGGGACCGGACCGCAGCGACGCACGGATGCACGCCAAGACCGTAGGATCCTACGCAGTGCCGTAGGGGACCGTGCCGCCACTTCCCAGCAAATTAGGGACACTGTTGCTCCTGGGGTATCGGCGAGGACCTTTCGCAACCGTCTCCATGAAGCTGGGCTACCGTCCCGCACACCGTTAAGCCGTCTTCTGCTCACGCCCCAACATCGTGCAGCCCGCCTCCAGTGGTGTCGCGACAGGCGTGAATGGAGGGACGAATGGAGACGTGTCGTCTTCAGCGATGAGAGTCGCTTCTGCCTTGGTGCCAATGATGGTCGTATGCGTGTTTGGCGCCTTGCAGGTGAGCGCCACAATCAGGACTGCATACGACCGAGGCACACAGGGCCAACACCCGGCATCATGGTGTGGGGAGCGACCTCCTACACTGGCCGTACACCACTGGTGATCGTCGAGGGGACACTGAATAGTGCACGGTACATCCAAACCGTCATCGAACCCATCGTTCTACCATTCCTAGACCGGCAAGGGAACTTGCTGTTCCAACAGGACAATGCACGTCCGCATGTATCCCGTGCCACCCAACGTGCTCTAGAAGGTGTAAGTCAACTACCCTGGCCAGCAAGATCTCCGGATCTGTCCCCGATTGAGCATGTTTGGGACTGGATGAAGCGTCGCCTCACGCGGTCTGCACGTCCAGCACGAACGCTGGTCCAACTGAGGCGCCAGGTGGAAATGGCATGGCAAGCCGTTCCACAGGACTACATCCAGCATCTCTACGATCGTCTCCATGGGAGAATGGCAGCCTGCATTGCTGCGAAAGTTGGATATACACTGTACTAGTGCCGACATTGTGCATGCTCTGTTGCCTGTGTCTATGTGCCTGTGGTTCTGTCAGTGTGATCATTTGATGTATCTGACCCCAGGAATGTGTCAATAAAGTTTCCCCTTCCTGGGATAATGAATTCACGGTGTTCTTATTTCAATTTCCAGGAGTGTATTTACCATGCATGACTAACTGTTCAAACTATGAGCGCTTAAATTCCTAGAAGTCCTTTGCAAAATATTACATCATCCAGAATGTGGGTCCTCAGATGACCACAATCAAAATATTAGAGCCTGTAAAGAGTTTAATCAACAGAGGTTATTCCCATGCACCATTCACAGATGGAACAGGAGTCAGAGGAACTGACAGTGGTTCCAGAAATGCCCTTTACTACAAACTGTAAGGCGGTGTGCAGAGCGCCCATGTAGCCCTATAATGTTCCTCACCATTACTAACGATGAAACAAATAGATCAGATAACCTCAAAGCCCATTATCTACACAGCATTAGGCTGGCATGTGAAATGTAGATAAATTTTTTCAATGTTCTTTAACAGAAAAAAATATTTACATGACTCTCCAGATTATGAGAGCATACATTCAAAAAAATTAGTCAGCTATTTTATAACCATCAATAAATAACTGTCCATGTTATGGAAATATACATTCCTAAAATATTTGGGCAAATTATTACAACCTCCAATATGTAAGTCAATGAAGTTATTACGATAATGAAGTAATCAGAGCTATGGAGGAGTTTATGCAACTGTAGTTCTTCCAACAAACTATTAGCAGACACAACAGGGATAGGATGGTAATGTTGACAGAATATCCTGCTAATACACACTGAAAGGTTATTTGCAGATTACTCTTGTACTACAACCCTGTCTCACTCCCTTCCCAACAACTGCTTCCCTTTCATGTCCCTCTAGTCTTATAACTGTCATCTGGTGTCTGTACAAATTGTAAATAGCCTTTCACTCCCTGTATTTTACCCCTGCCACCTTCAGAATTTGAAAGAGAGTATTCAAGTCAACATTGTGAATAGCTTTCTCCAAGTCTACAAATGCTAGAAACGTAGGTTTGCCTTTCCTTGATCTTTCTTCTAAGATAAGTCGTAGGGTCAGTATTGCCTCACATGTTCCAGCATGTCTACGGAATCGAAACTCATCTTCCCTGAGGTCGGCTGCTTCCAGTTTTTCCATTCGTCTGTAAAGAATTCACGTTAGTATTTTGTAGCTGTGAGTTATTAAACTGATAGTTCGGTATTTTTCAAATTTGTCAACACCTGCTTTCTTTTGGATTGGTATTATTATATTCTTCTTGAAGTCTGAGGGAATTTTGCCTGTCTCGTACATCTTGCTTCCCAGATGGTAGAGTTTTGTCAGGACTGGCTCTCCCAAGGCTGTCAGTAGTTCTAATGGAATGTTGTCTACTCCCGGGGTCTTCTTTCAACTTAGGTCTTTCAGTGCTGTGTCAAACTCTTCACGCAGTATTATATCTCCCATTTCATCTTCATCTACATCCTCTTCCATATCCATAATATTGTCCTCAAGAACATCGCCCCCGTATAGACCCTCTATATACTCCTTCCACCTTTCTGCTTTCCCTTCTTTGCTTAGAACTGGGTTTCCATCTGAACTCTTGATATTCATGCAAGTGGTTCTCTTTACTCCATAGGTCTGTTTAATTTTCCTGTAGGAAGTATCTATCTTACCCCTCGTGAGATATGCCTCTACATCCTTACATTTTTCCTCTAGCCCTAGCCATTTTGCACTTCCTGTCCATCTCATTTTTGAGACATTTGTATTCCTTTTTGCGTGCTTCACTTACTGCATTTTTGTATTTTCTCATTTCATCAATTAAATTCAGTATCTCTTCTGTTACCCAAGGATTTCTAGTAGCCCTCGTCTTTTTACCTACTTGATCCTCTGCTGCCTCCACTATTTCTTTACTCAAAGCTACCAATTCTTCTACTGTATTTCTTTCCCCCAATCCTGACAATTGTTCCCTTATGCTCTCCCTGAAACTCTGTACAACCTCTGGTTCTTGCATTTTATCCAGGTCCCATCTCCTTAAATTCCCACCTTTTTCAGTTTCTTCAATAGATTGTGGTCAGAGTCCACATCTGCCCCTGGAAATGTCTTACAATTTTAAACCTGGTTCCTAAATCCCTGTCTTACCATTATATAATCTACCTGAAACCTTTTAGTATCTCCAGGGTTCTTCCATGTATACACCGGTTAAATATTACTCACAAATAAACTATTACTTTCAGCAAATGCAATACGGATGGGAGGATATGATGTTGTTACCAAAAGTACCATGCACTACTCGTACTACACAATCTAAGGTGATTGTGAAACACCCACGTGGATCTTTTATGTTCATCAACATTGTTAAACATGAAGCAAGTCGATCTAATAACATCAAAGCTCATTACACTGGTCTTCAGTTCAAAACTTTTCTTCTGAGGGCATGTGTATTTTTGGTGATCTTCTAAAACTAGTGCATACCAAATTTAAAAAAAAATGTAACTCATTTAGCTCAGTCAGGTCATGTTTTTCCACAACCTCAACTTAAGATAATGGTCTATAACATATAAAAGCCACTCAAATATTGGTAATTTTTAATTGTATTGTCATAAAGGGTAGTTATTTACACATCATGTAAGTATGTGAAATATATGATATGCAATAAATGTGGATAACAACAATGAAAAGATTTTTCTACGCATTTGAGTTTTGTTTACAACAGTAAAAATGACACTAGACATACAGTCGTGACTGGTAACCTTGTACATGGAAATGGAGGTGGGATCTTTGTAGGAGACAGAGGCATGGTTGAGCTGACCTAGCTTCTAGGTTGTAGCAACCTGCAAGTTGGTATGACTTGTGCTTTCTGACTGAAAGCAACATCATTACAAAATGAAACCACAATCAAAAATCAGCCTGACTGATTTTTCTACATTTGTGGTAGAGTCATCATGCCACATAGGAAGTTAAAATTAGGTAATTTTGAGAGAATAATTATCATGCACAGTTTATAGTTAAAACTGGTGATACATATAAGTCGTATGCACCAGATTTATGCTGCAAATGAGTATTGGAAGTCTTTGGAGATGGAGCAAAAGACAGCAGAAGTGCCCGAGTTTTGGTATACCTAGAATTTGGAGGGAAGGAAGAGACCATACTCCCAAGTGTTTTCTCTACATGACAGTTTGAAAAGGTATGTTAATGACTTTCATTCTCATGAACTTAATATATCTCTTTGTTGGTGGTTTTAAATTTATCAGGATAAGTACCTGAATTAATTCAGTTGAATGAGTGTATCTGCCTTTACTTTTAGGATAAATCAAAAAACTAAATAAAAAACTAAGATTACATAATCTCCAGACATGCCATCTGACCTGAGACCACTGCCTCATGGACTGGGATTTCCAATGCCATCACCATCCGGTAAGCAAAGTGACTTTTCACGTGGATCGATGTAATCAACATGATTAAAAATGCAGAGCCCATGTGGAGTTAATCAACAGTGGATCACCCCAATGTACCATTCAAAAATTCAATAAGGGTGGCAAGAAATGACAGTGCCTCTTACAGTAAATATAGCTCTGACACTTACTCCTACTTTTGTAAGCATGTTATATATTGTTAGACAGTGCAATGTCAATGGAAATTAAGTTACTATCTATAGTTATTTTATTGTTTAATTACAGTGTAATTGCTATCATTTATTAAATATTTTTTTGCCATTGGCTAACAGTGGAGAAATCATTCACATCTTTTATTTCTTGTGGCAGTCCATCATACAATTTTTTTCCATGGAATAATACACTGTTTGAGGTTTTGACTTGTTTCTTCAGTTTAGACATAACAGTGACTGGATTTGTTTCCATGGTTATGTATTGTGCTGCTTGTGCAGTTCAAATTAAAATCTTTTCTTATATATATTATGTTGTGAGAGATTTATTCACTTGGAACAGTCAGAATACCTAGCTTTTTAAATAAATCTTTACTATTCATTACTATTTGTTTAGCACTTTTCTGTATATTGAAACTAGTATGTATTTTCCCAACACTTATTTCTATGTTTGTTGGAAGAAGTTCTTCCAATGACTGTACCATATTACTTTCTTACTTTTACAAGCCATACATGAAAACAACTTGAGTCTTAAATTTTACATTCGGAGTGTAGAGTTTTTCTTCAAGAATCTGGTTTAACTGTAGACCATTACAGCAATCTGGTTCAGTGGAATGAGTTGGTCCAAGATACCATACTTCATAATAAATGGTCATAATAGCTGCAAGTAGTGTCCCACTAATATGAAGCATCACAGAGTTTGTGTGACATTGGGCACCAGTTAGAGTTCTCATAAAAGTCCTCTGAAACAGTTGGATAGCAAAATGACTAGCGAAGTCTCATAATAATTGTATTGATCCCCAGGTAGCACTACATGAAAACATATGAGTGAAAATTAATCATGAGTATGTCCCTCTGTCATTTAAAAGTAAGGGGAAATGGTGGCTACAGCATACATCATGTTCTAAATCCTTAATGAGATTGGTTTTATGGGATTTAGGCCATGGCCTAAAGAATGTTTTTGTGCCTAACATTTCATCTACTACTAAGAATCACAGGCTCAGAAGCTATAGAGATGTCGTTAGCTAATTTTATAATGCAAACTTGTTTTGTTAGACAAATTTTTCAAAAATTATTATATATATCTTTTATCATCTGAAAATGTCTCCCACAGTATGTGCAAAAACACTAGAAACAGAAAGAGGCTTTATACCACAGCTTAATGCCCATTAAACCAATACCACCATGGGTAGACTATGGATACAGGCTGTGAAAGCCTGGATTGTATTATCTAGTTTTATGTCATGTAAGTGTTCTGCAAATTGTGTTCTTGCCAGACATCTGATGGCAGACACCACTATACCATGAAAGCCAACCTATAAAGTTTTGAGAACTAGTGTCTAGTGATGGCTGTAGGCACATTTATACGTCTCCAATACATTGCTCCAGCAGGGATGGCAAAACAAGATTAAACTAACAACAGCACATAAAGAGACACTTAAGCACACATTATTCCTGATCTTGACATACAAGTGGAACATGGGAAAATGTTAATAGGTGGTACATAGTAAGTAGTCTCTGGCATGCACTTCGTGATGGTTTGCTGAGTACGGATGCAGATGCGGATGTAAGTGAAAGGGCTACACCCAAGATTGTATTGGATCCTTATATTGGAACCTTGTGTAACAGTAATTAGGATGTAAAAGATACTTATAACTGCATTTTCACAGAAAATTGCCAAAATTACTACTGAAAAAAAGCACGCAACAAGAAGGGTAGCAGTAACATTTGACAATAGTTTCAGTCATATACTATGGATAACAAATTATTTACTTCCAAAAAACAAATCAGGGGATGAGCAGAATATGTATACTATTTACTGCTGAATGGTTTCTGTTCCACATGAAAACTGTCATTATAGTTACAAACCAGACATCACTTTTGAGCAACATTGTGAACTACTAAGTCATAATCACATTATGAACAGAAGCATTCATAGAAGTTATTTAAAAACTGAACTCCAGCAGCAAAGTTTATTAGTATTCTGTTGCTGCAAAAATTCTTGCACATAAAAAGTTATAGGCTACTTCACATTATATGGCATAAAACTTTAGAAGAAGATTTTTTGTATTATGAACTACCACATCAGTAAACACAGCCAGGATT
This sequence comes from Schistocerca cancellata, assembly GCF_023864275.1. Lineage (NCBI taxonomy): Eukaryota > Metazoa > Arthropoda > Insecta > Orthoptera > Acrididae > Schistocerca > Schistocerca cancellata. The sequence goes on from NC_064629.1 coordinate 268,060,826, forward strand.
CTGTAGAAATACAGACTAACAGGACAAAAATGCAAGTTAACGACACAGCAGCAAATGAAAGGTCCCATCACAAGAATGGCAGCTATAGACAGCTAAAACACCTATATGGAAGAAATGACAAAATTCTGTCGTCAAGCACCACACTAATCAAGGACACAGGCAGGAACTCAAGCAGAATAAATTCCCCTAAACAAGATAGAAAAAAAAAAACGTATGCCCAAAATGGAAAGTTCTGCTACTAAGTGACAGTCATGGTAGACAGTGCACAAAGATTATGAATAATATCCTAGAAAAGAATTACAACATAACTTCATTTATAAAGCCAGGGGCACATTGGTCAAAACTTACAGAAAACATTAGTGAAAAGACCAAAGGCTACACAAAAACCGACAGTGTAATAGTGATTGCTAGAACAAATGATAGCTACAATGGAGAAAAACCGTACCTATTCCGAAAAGCTGTAAATGAAGTAATACACAACATAGTTCAGACAAAATTAATATTTTGTGCAATCCCATACTGATAAGACAGTCCCAGCAAAAACAATTCACTTTATTAACTAAACACTCAATTAATGATCATGTTACAGTAATTAATGTTAACACCTTTCTAAGCAGAAATGATTATACAAGGCATGGGTTGCATCTGGTTTTGACAGGAAAAATTGCTTTGTGTAAAAGATTTAAACAGAGGTGATAAGTGAGGCAAATAGGAATACATCAACAGCAACTAACATATATATTGAAACCAAAACATCTAACCCAAAATTTATCTGACAGTTGTGAGCTGTACTGTGAGATCTCCAGAGGAGAAATAATGAAACCAAATCAAAATTAAATATATGCTGCAGAAGAAGAAATAATGCCACTGGAAATTAATCCAAAAGACTAAACCAGGGATGAAGAGCAACAACAAATAGTTAGACCTAATGAGACGTGCTGAACTGCAAGATGTCCACAGTAGAAAAAAACCCAGTAAATGAAAACCAAAAAGTGGTGGATTTTGAGAGCTCCATAGTAGAAATGATAGAACCAATTCAAAATCCAAGATATTCAGCACCAGAAAAAGCAATATCATTGCAAATTAATCTGAAAGGCAAAACTATTGATGAAGAGCAACAAAAAATAGCTAGGCCTAATGAGACTCAGCTGTGCTGTAACATAGGCTATCCACAATAGGAACAAGGACACTAAATAAAAACCCAAAACCCAGCACAAAAAAAGACAATATGGTATATTACTGGAAATATGTCCAAAATGCAAAAGCAATAAAGATGAAGAACAACAGTAAATTACTGCACAAAGGAAAATAGGAAAGCCTAGTGAATCAGTTCCCACAAGAACTTTGGTAAGAAGAAAGATGATGTCTTAACATTTGGGAGATGTTTTTTTTTATGGTACAGCCAAGGGAAACAAAGAGCTGGAAGTTAAATATTAATGGCAAGAAACATGAACATGCTAATAAAATAGAGTAAGCAAAAAGAAATTGAGTTCAAAACTCTGCATCATATCTGCTATACCTGAGTAATAAAAAACTAGAAGTAGAACTACTGGCAAATGATATATGGCCAGAAATAATTATCTATGTATAACTGGGAGACCATCTATCTAAAAATATATGTAATCTCAGATCTTAGACTGTGTCACAAACTGTAAATCTTTGAATGTCAGATATGATTCCTTAATCTAAGAATGGCAATAAAATTTTTTTTATGTATTGTCCATATATGTAACTCTGTTCTCTCAACTAAATTTATAAAAAGTTGTGTAGATAAAAATGCCAGCCAATAATATGTAACCCTAGTAAGTAAGGCTCTGGCTTATCCAGAAGACTGGAGCAAAAAAAAAACTTTTTTTGTAATCAGTTGATGTTGGATCAAAATAAATAAGTAGATAAATAAAGTTTAACCTTAACACTCGTCTCGTTATTTGGAGACTGGTTAGAACTTTTGGGTTACAATATTTCAAAATTTCACATCACAGCGGAACAGTAAAATCCTTACAAATAACATTAAATTAAAATCAGTGCATAAAAGTATATGTGGATTTGCCTGTGTAGCCCAAAAATCGCGTCGAGCAACAAAGATATCGCTATAACGATGACGGTTGCATTTCATGAAGAAATTTGCTCAAGCTTGTACCATTATTAGCCCATGAGGCAAAATACCACCCAGTGCAATCACCTGGGTTGTATTCAATTATGAAAATCAGTTCCGATAAGGAAAGATCGGGAGGGGTTTGTGGAGAGCGGAGGATGTATGCGATGACAACACTTTCTATAGTTCTTTCCTAATAGATTCTTTCAGTGGGCTCTTGAGTTCTTCCGAGCCGACTGATCCCTGGATCCCTCTTCCCATACCTATCATGGAAAATCTGTTTACGCTCTTGTAATTGTAATGATACAATAACCGAAATACTTGATCACTTACAGAAGCTGAAGAATTTTATTGAAATGAGAGACACTTCAAAATAATTTGTGATTCATTGAGGAGCTTGGGACATTTTGATGTGCTGAAGGAACTCTGAACTGGTTTCAGACAAGTCGTAAATTCAAATACAAGATTGTAGTAGGAGCAAGATGGTTGCTACAAAAAGAGATTTGAATCCGTTTAACTTTATAGGTAATTCGGCGTAATGTTAAATTTTTTCTGCGTTAAGAGTGTGATCATTATATTAGAAGACTTTGATATGTTGTTTTAGCAAACAGGCAATGAATTATATGGGAATTTTAATTCGTTTGGCAGTACGCTGAAGTTAATCATATATCTACTTGATTTACAGTTTCCTTTATCTATATATATGAAACCAAACAGCAAATTATGTACAGGCATATATATACACAAAATGTAAAAATAAATAATTGTTTTTGCAGAATAAATGAAAGACATGAGCTTTTTGAACGTTCTCTTTAACTGATCGGACCTCCACTTCTGCAAAATCCTGGCCAAGTCCTTGAACGAACTCGTAAAGTATAGACGGGAAGTGACGATCGTTATCTAAGCCTTTGTTCATATCGCCATATGAGCAGACGCCGTTGGCGTTTGTGTGTCGTCACTACTTCAATCGAAACAATAATAATAATTTTAAAAATCTGTCACACACCCTCACGGCTGTCGTCGATGGTTATTAATGGCTTGTCGAAAACACATGTGGTTTGAATCGTGCTCCGACTAGCACAATAACGAATCGAATGGATTGCGCGACTAGGCAAACCGTGGACCTGAACAGAGTGGGAAACATCGTCGTCTTTACGTTTAAGAAAGAATGAAAGGAGATATAAACTGACTGTGTTCAGCTATTGATACACGCTACTCGAATAAACAGTCTTTCAAATGACTACCAACTTAGTAGAAAGCAGAGACTTACTGTAATCCGTTTCTTAGTCTGCGGCGGCTGTAAATTCGGAAGGTAACAGCAGTAATAGTTTTCTTTACCTCTGTCCCTCATTTGCGGGGGTAGTGGACGTTTTATAGTATTATGGTATAAGAACCAAAACAACGTAATTCGAATGTATAAGTACTTACACAACGGAAAAACTATTTTTTGAAGAACAGAACCGCAGTCTGCACAACCTCGTTCCATTAATGTTCGCAGTCGGTGAATGTGCCTACTGACACTACCGTATTTTAGTTAGTGTGTCAATCAGAACACATGTGGTCCTGTTACTTATATCACTCTTTTATAACATTATGTACCACATATTCCCAGAATTACATATTATGCCTTCCATAAACTTGTAGAACTTAAGAGCAGTAGCGCGAGAAAAATGTTACCTTTAATAACGAATACAGGAGCATGTAAATTATTGAATTACTGAATGATGATAAAATATATCAATGTATAATCGAAATATGGATAAGACGAGACCATTTGACACATAAACAGAGGGGTTTGCCCATATGAGGTGGCTAGGGTGTGATCTGTGCGGCGTCAACTCCACTTCCTCCTTCCTTGTTCTGTTCTCCTAGCACAGAACGAAATCGTTTCGGGTACACGTCACTGCACCATGTTTAACTGTCAACTGGAAAAAGAAATCGTAGTTAACGTTTTGTTCGCTTTTCTGCATTCTACGGCTATTGGCTAAAATAACGAGGGGCTTACATACGGTGTGGCCAGGGCGTGGTCTCAGCGGGGCAAACGTCCGCTTCCTCCTTCCGCATTCTGTTATCCTAATACAGAGCGGAATCGTTTCGGAAACACGTCACTGTGGGCACCATCTTTAACTGCCAGCTGAAAAAAAGAAAAAAAAACAAAAAAAAACAAACAACGTTGTTAACGTTTTGTTCGTTTTTCCGCATTCTACGGCTATTGGCTAAAATAAAGACGGATTGTACACAAGGCGTGGCCAGGGCGTGGTCTGGGCGGTGCCAACGTCCGCTTCCTCCTTCCACGTTCTTTATCCTAATACAGGGCACAATCTTTTCGCAGTGGGAATCAAATTTAACTGTCAACTGGAAAAAAAAGGTTGCTTAGTTACATTTTTGTTCGTTTTTCTGCATTCCGTGACCATTGGCTAAAATAACACTACTGTGGTCGACATGGTGTGGCGAGGGCATATAGTCTGGGCAGCGACACACTTGTCATATAAATACACATAAATGATTACCTAGTTAATATAAGTAATACATTCATGAAGCACTAAAGTACTTCATACTAAATGTATACAAAACACCTGATTTGCGTTTCGTCTGATTTGCATGAAGCATACATAACGTAGCTGACAGGGCGGACAAGCGCGGTGTAAGCAGTCTCTTTAGTACATCTGTTGCACCATCTAATTGTTCTGCCAATGAATCGCAGTCTTTGGCTTGCTCTGCCCACAATATTATCTATGTGATCATTGCAATGTAGTTTATTCGTTATTGTAATCCCTAAGTATTTAATTGAATTTACAGCCTTCAGATTTGTGTGACTTACCGCGCAATCGAAATTTAGCAGATTTCTTTTAGTACTCATGTGAATAACTTCACACTTTTCTTTATTCAGGGTCAGGTGTCACTTTTCGCACAAGACAAATATCTTATCTAAATCATTTTGTAACTTGTTTTGGTCATCTGATGACTTTACAAGGCGGTAAATGACAGCATCATGTGCAAATAATCTAAGAGCGCTACTCAGATTGTCTCCTACGTCATTAAAATAGATCAGGAACAAAAGAGTGCCTATAATATTTCCTTGGCGAACGCTGGACATTACTCCTGTTTTACTAACTGACTTTCCCTCTATTACTACGAACTGTGACCTCTCTGACAGGAAATCACGAATCCAGTCTCACAACTGAGGCTATATTCCATAGGCACGGAGTTTGGACAGATTACGCTTGTGAGGAACGATGTCGAAAGCCTTCACGAAATCTAAAAATATTGAATCAATTTGACATCCCCTGTTAATAGCACTCATTTCATGAGCATAGAGAGCTAGTTGTGTTTCACAAGAAGGATCCGAGCTGACTGTGTGTCAATAGGCAGTTTGTCGGCAAGTGGCCTCGAAAGCCTTAAAATTTTGTATACTTCATAATGTTCGAACACGGCATATGTTCCAAAACCCTACAGCAAATCGACGTTAGTGACATGGGCCTGTAATTCGGCAGGTTACTCCTATTTCCCTTTTTGGGTATTGGTGTGACTTCAGCAGACCTCCAGTTCTTAGGGATGGATCTTTCTGAGAGCGAGCGGTTGTATATAATTGCTAAATATGGAGCTACTACATCGGCATACCCTGAAAGAATCCTGACTGGTATACAATCTGGGCAGGGGGCCTTGCCTTTATTAAGTGATTTAAGCTGATTTGCTACACCGAGGATATCTACTTCTATGCTTCTCATCTTGGCAGTTGTTCTTGATTGGAATTCAGGAGTATTTAGTTGGTCGTCTTTGGCGAAGGAGATACGGAAAACGTGTTTAATAACTCTGCTTTAGTGGCACTGTCGACAATGACTTCACTGTTGTTATCGTGCAGTGAAGGTATTAATTGCGTGTTGCCATCGGTGTGCTTTATGTATTGGCCAGAATCTCTTTGGGTTTTCTGCCAGACACAGGGACAGAATTTCATTGTGGAAATTATTAAAAGCATCTCGCATTGAAGTACGTGCTGCATTTCGAATCTCTGCAAAACTTTGCCAATATTGGGGATTTTGCATTCTTTTAAATTTGTCATTCTGTTTTCGTTGCTTCTGCAACAGCGATCTGAACTGTTTTGTCTACTATGAGGAATCAGTACCATAACTTATTAATTAATTTGGCATGTATCTCTCAATGCCGTCGATACTATCTCTTTGAAATCATTTCACGTCTTTTCTACACTTACATGATCAGATCTGAAGGAGTGTAGACTGTCTCTTAAGAAGGCGTTAAGAGCATTTTTATCAGCTTTTTTAAATAGATATACCTTGGGCTTCTTTTTGATGGTTGTAGGTGTTACGATATTCAGCCTAGCAGCAACTGCCTTGTGATCGCTAATCCCTGTATTCTTCACGATACTCCCTATTTGTCCAGGATTATTTCTTGCTAACAAGGGAACATCCCCATCGCACCCCCCTCAGATTTAGTTATAAGTTGGCACAGTGGATAGGCCTTGAAAAACTGAACACAGATCGATCGAGAAAACAGGAAGAAGTTATGTGGAACTATGAAAAAATAAGCAAAATATACAAACTGGGTCGTCCATGGGTAAGATAGGCAATATTAAGAACACTGTAACGTGAGGAGCTCCGTGGTCCCGTGGTTAGCGTGAACAGCTGTGGAACGAGACGTCCTTGGTTCAAATCTTCCCTGAAAATTTTAACTTCTTATTTTCAGTTTATGTGAAAAACTCTTATGTTTTCATCACTTTTTTTGGAGTGATTATTACATCCAGAAGAAAACCTAAATCGAGCAAGGTAGAAGAAACTTTTCACCCATTCGCCAAGTGTACTAGTTAGGTGGGTCGACATCATATTCCTGTCATGTGACGCACATGCTGTCACCAGTGTCGTATACAAAATATCAGACGTGTTTTCCTGTGGACGAATCGGTTGACCTATGACCTTGTGATCAAATGTTTTCGGTTCCCATTGGAGGGGCACGTCCTTTCGTCAACTAATCACACGGTTTTGCAGTGCGGTCGCAAAACACAGACACTAAACTTATTACAGTGAACAGAGACGTCAATGAACGAACGGACAGATCGTAACTTTGCGAAAATAAAGAAAGCAAAATTTACACTGGAGGGCAGATTTGAACCAATGACCTCTCGTTCCGCAGCTGTTCACGCTAACCACGGGACCACAGCACTCCTCGCCTCACATTGCCCTTAATATTGCCTATGTTACGCATGGACGACCCAGTTTGTATATTTTGCTTATTTTTTCATAGTTCCACACAACTTCTTCCTGTTTTCTCGATTGATCTGTGTTCAGTTTTTCAAGGCCTATCCATTGTGCCAACTTATAACTAAATCTGAGGGGGGTGCGATGGGGATGTTCCCTTGTAAGAGGTCAAGTATGCTTCCGCAACCATTAACGCTTCAAGTGGGCTCATGAACTAATTGTTCAAAATAATTTTCTGAGAAAGCATTAAGTACTATTTCGGATGACGTTTCATGCCTGCAGCCGGTTTTAAATGTAAAATTTTTCCAGCATATCGAGGGTAGATGGAAGTCACCACCGACTATAATTGAATGACAGGAGTACCTATTTGAAATGAGACTCAAATTTTCTTTGAACCGTTCAGCAACTATACCTTCTAAGTCAGGAGGTCGGTAAAACGATCCAATTAACAGTATAATCCGATTGTCAAGGATAACCTGAGACCCTCAAACCTAAAAAACCGCCCAGTTCCTTCCACACAGCCCCCACTGCCCGTTTACCCGCTTCCTGTGTATAGTGGACTGCTGGCATATTAAGCAGAATCGGAAAACCCACCACCCAAGGTGCAAGTCAAGTAATCTGCAGCCCACATGACCACAGAACCCTCTGAGCCTCTGATTCAGACCCTCCATCCAGCTCTGCACCAAAGGACCACAGTCGGTTCTATCGAACATGCTGCAGATTGTGAGCTCCTCCTTAATCTCGCAATCAAGGCTGGCAGTCTTTATCATTTCAACTAGATGCCCAAAGCCACAGAGAATCTCCTCCGATTCAAAGCGACACCCATCATTGGTACCAACATGAGCCACCACCTGCAGTAGGCTGCACAGTGTACTCTTCATGGCATCTGGAAGCACCCTTTCCACATCTGGAATGAAACACCCCACCCCTCGGTATGCACACAAATTGCATGCTGGCTTCTTTCCCCTCCTTGGCAGCCATGTTCATAAGGGGCCCCATTATGCACCTAACATTAGAGCTCCCAGCTACCAGCAAACCCACCCTCTGTGAATTCCCAGACTTTGCGGGATGAGAAACTTCCTCTGGAACAGTATGAACGAATGCATCAGGCCCTGAGACTTTGTCAGCCACAGATAACACCCGAAACCTGTTTGTCAAACGAATCGGGAAAGCCCTACAATCAGCCCCTCAGAAAATCTTTTGCTGCCTGACAGACTTTGGAATGGTCTCCTACTTGACGACGGGTGACAGCTCACCTGCTTGTAGGCAGTACCTGGGGCAGCCACAGCAGTGGACCGATCGGGGGACATGTGGGACATGCTTGACGTCCCTCACATCCCCACGTTCGACCCCCCCATACTGATTCCCCTTGCCAGCAACCGCAAGCTGTGTGACAGAAGCCAACAAAAGCCTGCAGCTGTGAGCGGAGGGTCAGAAACTCAGCTCCCATCTGTACACAGCAATGACAGTTCCTATCCATTACTGAACTCCCTCCTGTTTGAAGCTCATAAATACGTGTAACAAATGAATGTTGTACTCAGCTTATTAGCAGCAGGAATTCTAAGTGCTCTCTCTCTCTCTCTGATGGTGTAACCAACACTTAACTACACTAGCCAAAACAAACAGAAGCATGTACGATACGAAGGTCGATAGCAACAGCAGTACTGTATGCTACTCTGTTATTAAAATAAAAGGTTTTGACTAGTAAGCACCCGAATAAGCAAGGAATTGCAAAAATAAACTAGTAACTACACAGGTATCTGAAAATAAGTCGCTTCTGTTGGAAGCTCGTAAAAAATATATAACAAACAAATGGTGTACTCTCTTTATTGGCAGCCAGAAGTCGCAGTGCTCTCTCACTGACGGTCTAACCAACACCAATCGTTATTGTCGACAACACATGAAGAGACTTTAAAAATGAAGATTGTTTATCGCCAGTAGTTCTATGTGCAATTGATAAGGCTTATAATGAAACCATGAGCAATTTGCTCTGGACCAGGTTTCGAATCCACATATGTGCCTTTCTTGGAAACCTAGAGGGGTTTGCAATCGTGCGGAAAACAACAAAATGATCGATCGCATCAAAGTTTTCAGTCTCAGTTTCAAATAAAATAAGAAGCCTGAGACCTTAAATGTTGATTGGCTCATTAAATAAAAGTGCAAGGAAGCTCACTGACGACACAGTTTCTGTTTGCCGCGACTTCCGCCTCTGTTATGACCAAATCTAAACCGGCTGCGCCGCAGATGTTGGAGAATGGATATGATGCTTGTGACGCGAATTCTTAACTACGGTGCAACTTAACGTTCTTCAGTTATAATTACTACAGGTGAAGGAGATCTGTTCCTTTGTGTTTAAAATACATGCTGGAAGTGAAAGTCGAATCGATACCTCGCAATTATGAAACTGAAAAGCAATCCACGAGACTACTGAAGCCCACTTTTGCTACATCCATAGTTGTATCTAACGTAAGAGGCACTTAGCTTACAATTAGACACGTTGAAAAAATTCATTTCTCTATTAACTAATTAATTATCAGCAGGCTTATAACATGCAAATTATACTAGTTTCATGTCAGCTGGATGTAAAGAGGCTTTTTGCAATCATAGCCTCGATTCGAAGCCGTTTTGAAATTTTAACTGTTTCAAGAAATTTCTTAGGACGAGATACACCATTGCACAGTATGAAGTTAGCAAATACGTCTATTATTACTGCCGTTATCGCTATTAAATTCTTAATTCCGCTGCTGCTTTCTGCTTGAGAAAGAATTTAATGCTTCTTGGTAATTTTTAGAAGCAAATCTCAGAAAATTGGCGAATACTTAGTTCGCAGCAGATGGATGCGCCGTTCTGTGACAACTGTACCGTAACATGTAGTTATTTAGTTCTTTCCATCTGTAGTGAAATCTTTTGAAGTTAATATCGGACATCTTCAGTTAATCTTAGATAACATTAAATTTAAATTAGCAGATGAACACGGTACTTCATAAGACAAATTGCGTTGCATTACTTCAATAACTTGCGTTTAGCAGCGACGCTTGTAAATTGCCAAGGCCGGCAGTAACCGCCACTTTCAAAGACAGAGGATTTTCATATCTTCTGTTAATTCATATCTTCGGTTCATTCTCTCCATATGGTCGATGTCACATATTTCAAATAGTGGAAACAAACAAAATATTGCAGAAGATCAACAGTTTTTCGTTGTAATACACTCATTCTACATGGCCCAGGTTCACATTTTCGCGGTATTGCTCGAATCGTAATATCACTTCAACACTGCAGAAAAATATTTCGATGTGGCAGAACTCACATCTGACTCAGAGGCCTTATACCAAGTTGCCAACATGAAATTCTAGCTCTGTGGAACACCAGTTTCAGTGTAGTGCTGTTGCGAAAACTGTTTACCACTGGTCTTTCTCACCGGAAAATACGTAATTGAGTTATTGGACTCCATAGGTATACTGCAACAGTAATTTCGAGTGCAAGCAATGCCTGAGAATTGCAGTACTAAATTGTGCCGTGGCTACCATTTCCATAAATTCCTGACCTAAACTGGCTCTGCGTTATTTCAAACACCAGGTACTGCAACGTCTTACTGACACCAACAGGTTTGCTTAGTATAATATTCGTAGTTAGTTTCATGTGATTTTGTAATTACTGAAATGAAATTCGGATGACCGCAACATTAGAGGTTTTATTTCCTTCTGGGAGATGAGTATCCCGGGTAGTAAGCTTTTCCCCTTCTAACCAGCGAAATGCAGCAAAATGTGGCCAGTAATCGCTTCACAAACTGCTATTTAGTGCCGTTAAGATGATTTATTTTAACTTTGTTGTAGGTGAAAGAATTTAGTTTAATCTTAAAACAACTTAATCAGGAACGCTCGCAAATTTACCGGATGAAAAAAGATTATTGTCCAGCTAGGGAAAGGTTTGAAAAACAAAATCTGCACATGAAACTTCCTGGCAGATTAAAACTGTGCACCAGACCGAGAGTGGAACTCGGGACCATTGCCTTTCGTGGGCTAGTGCTCTTCCTCATGCTGGGAAATCTGCACAGTCTGGGCCAGGTCGATCTTTCCGTCTGATAACACTGCATTATAGTTCGCCTAAGAGATATCACACTTTGTGTTCCTGAAACTGTGGAAATCGGAAGTTGAATCTGAGCTTAACCACTTAAGATATTGCACAGCTAAAAATACAAAACCATTCATAATAAAAAATACTCCAGCCGAGGCAGCATGATCTGCACCACAACGTGAATCTAAATTTTACCTTTAATCTCTGGAAATTGTGTCATTATTATACATACATATGATGTGTAGAGACACATACATTTACATCATCCTCTAAACAATACTCACAAGAAACTAATTTATTAAGTCTTTTTTCAAATCATGTAATCAGGAATGAATTTGACTTCTTAATCGAATAAAGTGCTCTCCGCCTTCAATTACACTTCGCTTCTTCCTGCCCTGCCATGGGTTCTTATCTGCTTAACGTTACAGTTCGAGGAATTTCATAAACGTCACATTCTTGCACTTTGTCAAGATATATACTGTATCAGCACCATTTCTGTGCCGTAGGATACACCAATTTGACCGATACATAGCTGGTGAAGAGGGAGGCAGAAGAAAGACACGTCAACCATCTTTGCCGCCCTGGACGTCCACGGGCTACCATAGAGGATCAAGACAGTAGTGTACTCCACTGCAGTGATGAAGACCCTTTCACGACTAGCACAGGAATTAGGAACATTCTCCAGCTAAGTGTGAGCAGGTCACCATTCGTCGTCGTCTCAACGAGAAAGGGAGGTGTGGACGACAATCGGCGAACGTATGATCAAACTGCTGTCACAGTTTGGGGTTGGATATCAGCTAGTGGTTGCGGCGTTCTGTGGCCACTGGACCGTCCGTTTTCTAGTTATTACTACTGCAAAATACTGGATAACGTAATGCTTTCTTCAGTTCGTCAGAAATTTTCGGAGGCAGAATAATATTCTAACATGAACATTCTCCTGCTCACGCGGCGAGCTGTGCAAAACACTGGTTTCAAATGAACATAGACGTTGAGCTGTTGGACTGGCCTCGAATGGTGCAGACCTCAGTCGCATGTAGCATGTATGGACGAAGATGCAGAAAATCATTAGGAGCGGAAGACCAGCACCGACTACCGTGGCGGAGCTGTCCGAAACAGTTCATGACGCGAGGGAAGTGTTGTCACAGAATGACAGACTCGTACGGAAACTTTTGCCTCCATCCTCCTGCAGCTAAATGCAGTTGTAGAGGAGGGTGGAAACTGCGCACGGTACTGAATTATTGTGTTGCTACCGAGAAAATTTTGTTTACGGAAAATGAAAGTTTTGTATTCCCTCGAAGAAGAGGGAAATTCGTTTGTCTTAGCTCACCCTCTCTCTCTTTCTCTGCCTTTCTTTCTCTCCCCCGCCTTCTCTCTCTCTCTCTCTCTCTCTCTCTCTGTCCCCCTCTGTATCTCTCTTTTTCTTCAATAGACTCTTGAGTTCAATTTTTTTTTTTTTACGATCATTGATCAAAATATCTGAGAGAAGCATGAAACTATTTTTTTTGTCCCATGATACATGACGTCAATGTTGGTCAAGGCATGAAAGAGAAATTACTTAATCGTTTTTTCTTCGAGAAAAAGCATCATTTTAATTTGTATTCTCTTTATCTACATGCAGGCAGAATAACAAAACGACAAAATCACAAAGGTGATATTTTCTTTTAACGCCAAACTCAAACAACAATGCATGCGGAGAGAGAGTGATTTCAGACCAGCGGGTAGACGTAAAGTCGAGCACTGCAGTCCTCTACATCCTCAGTTATATACTTATGAATACTTTAAAATTATGTAGTATTCATCATTCTCGTTGTCCAGCTAAACTAATAAATCTGAATACGAATTAAAAGTCACGAGAATAACAGGATTCGAAGCACTTACCTGCATAGTAGGAACTGACCGCCTAAACCACTATGTCATTCTACCAATAGCTTACGTTCCACTCACGAAATGGTATAATATGGTTTGTGATGTCACATCTTTTTCATGAAAAAGAAATGAAGCAACGAGTGAAAGTGGCGCAGGGCGTCTTCGACGGAAATGCAGACTGTCCATCTGACTTTGAATTTTATGAACGGAACTATGAAGAATATAAGCTAACTGAGAGTGACACGAAGGGTATTCTGCTAGGTTTTATGAGAGCTGCCTAATTTGGAGATGTTGCGTGTGGCAAAGTGTGAAAAACTTAATAACTGCCAACGCAAATGCCACACAGTTCGACACGGTGATAGCAACGTTACTCATGCTGAAACTGTTCGTGCAGAAAATGGTTTGAGAGTCTCTTAAGCATATATTCTGTCATCATCATTAAAATGTACCAGAAAATGCAACTGAATTCCACACTTTGATACCTATCTTATGACGAAAGTTTTGATGAAATGACAGAAAACTGTTTGTTTCAGGCATAGCTTTAAATTATTCCAGTATATCACAGAGTAATCAAAATGTATATTTACAACTATATTTATCTCTTCTGATAAAGATGCAAAAAAGAAAAATATGAAAAGCCCTTCTTGATTTGGAACTTCACGTTATTCGTAGCATACATAGGCTCATGGTGGATGTTGCGTTTTGCAATCGATGCTCTGTGGTTGTTTCTTCATTTGTGCGCCTATCTTCCATGGACAGTGTCATTGAAATCGATCTCAAAAAATGTTTTCCAAGTGAATTATTATAAAAAAGGTGTCTTTCCTACTCATAAATTTAACAGTGTAACTACTGGAGACGTTCTAAATATGTGAAACAAGTCTGGCGATGATCTTTGTAGTTTCAGTAGCTTAAAACAGAAAAACACCAATAGCTGTGATAGTTAATTAAATCATTCGACGTCGAAATTATAGTTAATCTCATAGCATTCGTTGCTAGCTTATCTGTGCTAGCCAGCACTGGAACAAAAAGGGTAAGCTCAACGTTTCAGTACCTGAAGGGACTTGGTCTGTAAAGAGGGGCTGCATTTGTTCCCACTTCCAGTCTCGCTGAACAATACATTTTTAGCCGTTTCCTGACAGAGCTACAAGCAGTCTGATCGGTAATCAGTAAGGAAATATCGTTTGTTTTATTTATGAAATGCCACATTTCCATACTACTTCACTGTGACACGAGACAGCAGGTAGATATAGACTGTTTCGAAATCCAGAATGAGTAATATCTTTCTAATTTGTGCTCATTAGGCACGCTCGTGTTACAGATACCTTGTGTTTTATAGAAATAGACTTTCATCCTACAGATATCGTGGTATTCTGAATTTCATGTGAATTAGCACAGCGCATATTTTAGAAGAGCTTTCCGTTGTAGAAACCTAATGGATCTGAGTTAAAGATGTTGTCAAACCAGAGAGAACTGTTTATTGATATGGCCCTAGAAAGGTAAACAGTTGAGGGCGTAAGGTAAGAAGAATATGTGCGTGAATGATAACTTTTTAAACTCCTGCATAGTTTTGTTAGTAAAGCCAGCAGAGTACGTTATCGTGTAGCATCAACACGTGATGAAGTTTAGTAGGTCGTTTTTCTCACACTGTGACCGATACAGGTCTTACAAGGGGAAGGCATCAGACACGTTCAACCGATTCGCCTCAAATTTGCCAGGTCGCTTGTGTACAACATAAAACGAAGGAATCTAAGATATTTTGGGTCAACACCCACGCGTTTTTGAGAAAATCACCCCTAAAAGTTATGACGAGCAATCAACTCAAAATTGGCGGGATCGATAGATAATTGTAAATAGAGCATTTTTCATCATCAGGTATGAGGTCCGAAAACGGATAATTTTCCAGAAATCGAGGTGAGAAACTTTAAAACTGCGGCTTCCGTACCCACATGATAAACGCTTTTCGCCGACAGCGCCGATAGCACTGTCTGCCGCCGGCAGTGCTGAGAGGTCACGCACCAGTGCGCTGCGGGCGAGGTGCGCACAGTGTGTTTTGTTTTTACTTCGGCCGCTGTAAGTGCCGTTTTCCTTCTAGACCACCATGGCGCACAACTATTGGAAGAAGACATTACGCTTCAACTTTTGTTCCAACTTAGCCCGACCCAAGGCCCTGGAGGCAGAACGATTTATTCGCGATGAAGTTAAAATACCACCAACAGATCTAATTGGTATCCACTTGTCCATAGTTAGCAGTACCGTCTACGTCAAAATGATCAACGATGCGGCGTGCGACAAGGTGCTTCAAGAGACAAAACGTGAGCTGCGCTTCTGTCATTCCGACGGCAACGTCGGACCCGTTACCGTCGATCACGCAGGTCTCGACACACGAACAATAAGGATCTTCGAACTGCCCTTCGAACTACCTGCAGATGTCGTCATCGAGGCTCTCCATCCCTATGGCAACGTTCTGGAATATGTCGCTGAACGATGGATACAGTTTCAAACCTATCCCGTTTTAAACGTTGTTAGACAAGTCCGCATCGAGTTGCAGAAACACGTGCCTTCCTATCTATGTATCGGAGGCTGTCGTGCCGTTGTAATGTACGACGGCCAACCTCGGATCTTTTCTGGTTGCGGGAACGAATGTCATCTACGATCTGAATGCATTCAACAAAGCGGCGCGCAGCTCCCGTTGTCGAAAGCGTCGGCCACACCCATGATGACCGCCTTACCGGTCACTTACGCAGCGGCTCTTGCCCCATCTACAGTTTCGTCAAGTCCGTCGCCCGGTCCTTCCGATCGGCACGTTCCACCGTCCCAGTCACCTACGGACGGTGCAGACGTCCCACCTGACAACCTTGCCGCCGAACAATTTCCCGCACCAGACGCTGAGTACACCACTACTGCATCACAACACCTGTTTGACAATTTCGTTGTACCCAACGACGCCACGTAGGCGCAAACGCCGCCGCCGTTCAACCACGGGTTCTCAAAGCGTCACCACCCGCGACGACGAAGACGACACCCAACCAGCCGACATTTCCACGCAGAGGTCAGCGGACGGCTTTCATGATGAACAAGACGTTTCGCAGGACAGGACCACCATGAAGTTCGCCATGCACAGTGTAATGATCGGTGCACAGGTTGAGACGCCTGTCTCCCCGCCGACAACTCCAGATATCTCTCACCACGACGCAGTTCCCATGGACACTGGACAGACTGACAATACAAGAGCATGGGCTGACGACGTTGAGGAAGGCATGCCCCTTCCTCCGGATGAGTTGCCTCCACTGGACGAGGCTGCCTGTTAACATCAAAAGCGAGGCAGTGCAGCAGATGGGACGGGACTTCCTGTCAGTGCCCTCCTCATACTTCCCTTGGTGATGGTAGATGCGCATCCACCACCATGGAAACAAACGTACCGGTTGGCCACACTGAACATCAACATGATTAGCACTGCACGCAAGCTGCAGCTCCTATGTGACATGCTTCAGGCCTCTGACATCGACATCGCCCTTCTTCAGGAAGTACGCATTGCCACACTACCACCGATCTATGGCAACGACTTGTACACATTTACATGTGATCAATCAGGGCGTGGAGTGGCTTTCTACATACACGAAGGAATCCCACTCAAGGACACAACAATACTTCCCTGTAGAAGGGGCATGACTGTTACCATCTTCGACACGCGTGTCATGAATATCCACGCTCCGTCTGGTTCCACAAACCGTCGGCAGCGGTCCACTTTTTTCGAAGATGACGTGGCGCCGTTTTCTGGCTCTATGACCGCCTTATCATGGGAGGCGATTTCAACTGCGTCCTCCATCCGCAGCACCAAATGCCTGGCTATTCGCCACGCCCAGCACTGCGCACCTTAATCGAAGATTTTCATCTACTGGATGTTTGGAAGATAATTCATGGCAATACCCCCGGTTTTACCCGCTATACAGCACATTCTGCGAGCAGACTGGGCTGGTTTTATGTCTCTGCCCAACTTGGCAACGAAGTCGCCCAAGCTGAACGATGGCCCCTTGCGTTTTCGGACCATTGCGCCGTCATTTGCTCCCTGGCTTTGCCACCTCAATCAGTATGACGCAGCAGAGGTTACTGGAAGCTTAATACCTCCCACCTTAATGATCCACACTGCATGCAATGTTTTGCCACTACATGGGCGTCTTGCAAAAGACGCCTTCCACAGTACACATCCATGTTCCATTGGTGTGTCAAATGTGCCAAACCTGCGATCAGAAAGGTCTTCATGCATTGTGGAAAGAAAGCAGCAGCATGGCATCGAGACACCATAAATTTTAACTACGCCGCCCTCTGTGAGCTCGATGCGCTCCCTCCATCACCTGAAACGCATAGGGAATGACAACGTGCTAAATCTCGGCTCCTCTCTCTCCAACGTGCACGACTGCATGGTGTCGTGGTGCATTCCCTACGACAGGACCTCCTCCACAACGAAACACCATCCACAATCCATGCCGCCTCTGACCATCGTCGTCGACGTAGACTTTTCGTCCCCAATATCATGACCTCCGATGGTGTCCACTACAAAACACAGGTGGCAGTGGTGTCTGCCTTTGCTGAACATTATCGCCAATTTTATGATAATGAACCGATGGCAATGCCAATTCCTGATGATCTCCGTCCTTCTCCCGATCGGACCCTCACCGTAGTAGAGTCAACGTCCATGATGTCTGCAACCACCGCAGAAGAGGTGGTAGATGCGCTCAACAAGGAGGCCAAGAGCAAATCACCAGGACCAGATGGTCTCCCTGTGGAGTTTTACTGGGCGTTCACCACGTTAATGCTTCCTCAAATTCAAATGGTTCAAATGGCTCTGAGCACTATGGGACTTAACATCTGAGGTCATCAGTCCCCTAGAACTTAGAACTACTTAAACCTAACTAACCTAAGGACATTACACACATCCATGCCCGAGGCAGGATTCGAACCTGCGACCGTAGCGGTCGCGCGGTTCCAGATTGACGCACATAGAACCGCTCGGCCACACTGGCCGGCAATGCTTCCTCACTGGACGGAAATGATTCAGGAACTCTTTACTCCATCCTTCCCAATTCCACCTGAATTCGTCACTGGCATTCTTCTACCTGTGCCTAAGCCGAAGGGAGGGTCTCATGTCTCTGCATATCGTCCCCTTTCAGTGATGAATGCAGACTATAAAATCTATGCACGCCTCTTAGCATTGCGCCTACGCACCATCTTACCTATGTTCCTTTCACCGGAGCATACTGCAAGTGGTTGTGGGGCCACCTTACATACAGCCCTAGGAGAATGCCGTGACCTCATCGCACTGGCGTCGGTTTGTCGACTTTGTGCAGCACTGGTATCCGTCGATTTCACGAGTGCCTTTGATCTTTTCGACACACATTCCTCCTCATGTTGGCGACACATATGGGGTTCCCATTACTTTTTGTCGATGCCATTTGCCGGTTACTACTTCCCATGGTCTCGATGGTACAAGTCAATGGGAGGCTTGTAGGACCGATTCCTATACGCCAACTCTGTGTGTCTATGTCTACTTTAATATATGCCATTGCACTTGAGCCGCTCATCACTGGTCTTACCCTCTAGACTGCAGGGTCTCACTTTACATGACTGCACCTTTCACTGCAGACAGCACTTTTTTTATACAGACGACCTCCTCTTCCTCACCTGCTCCTCCACGGAACTCAATGATGCCATTCAATGGATCCACCAGTATGGACGTTTTTCTGGTAGCATTCTTAATTTCCACAAATCGACTATGATGCACATTGAGCGCGGCCTCCCGGCTATGGAGCCGACCCCACTCCCAGTCGGTACCTACTTCGTTATTTGGAAATCGAATTTACGAGCTCCACATACCGCACAGTGGCCCTCGCTTACCAGCAGCTTTTGCGGTCGATTCGGAACCATGTCTGTCAAGTGCACCGTAACTTAAACCAACTCCAAGGTGTGTCCTATGTCAACATGTATGTCTCCCCTAAACTGGTACACGTCGCCCAGATCCTCCCAATGCCGTTACTCCTTGGCCGCCGCATCCATTCAGCCTTTGGATATTTCGTGTCAGTAGAGGCACCTTTCAAAGTCCGCTACGACACTAACTCTGCCTCCTGCAAAAGGTGGCTTCAGATTCGTCAACGTGCGGGCATGATCCTCTGCACTCTTTGTCCATACTATATTGCGGCAGTGGCAGGGGCCAGTCCCGTCCTTAACACACAGTCTCTTAGATATCCCCGAACCAGCTTCTCTCGATCCACCGCTCATTGTGGCACCTATTTCTCCATTATTGTACCACGTCGCCAAAGAATCGTGGGCTTTTACCTCCGTGCCCTGCCAACGACGGTAACCCTAGGTTTCTTGTTGTTGCCCCATACATTTCACTACCCTCTTGCTAAGCACCACACACTCATCTGGTTTCGAGGACAGACTTTAGAATACCTCTATCAGAGTGGTTCGCATACAGTTCTTGACTTCTGGTACAAAGTTGTGACCACTCATAGCACCCTCACCCGAAAACCATCTTACCAACAAAGTTTTGCTGGTTATCTCCGCAGCGTCTTCCTTGACCCCCCTTAAAGATAGGGTGTGCCATGCCTACTCGTCACATGATGCAACACCCTTATCCACATTCTCATGCATCGAGCAAAAAAACAAAAAAAAAAGTAAGAAGACAGAATATGTTATATTTTGTTGTATTCAATGGTATTCTAATATTTTTGTTTAACTAACAATCATTTGTATATGTTTAAATGTTACCTTGAAGAACTGTTGAACTGTGTGTATATATATGTGTACTGTTAGTTTGTTCAATAAAGATTATTGCACCAAACAAATAGCGCAACTGCCTAGGTAACTGGCTGGGACTCAGAAAACCCGGGTTCGAATCTCGAAGAAACCTAGCGGATATCATTCTTTTCGATTGTATTTTTCCATATCTCAACTGATAGGGTTAGGAGGGGTTAATAAGGTACGCAAATCAATCAGGAATTATAATAAGAAGGTAGGCAAATAAATTTCTCAAACCTCTTGGGCTAGTAAACAACTAAAATATTACTCCAGGTCACTTTACAATGGCTCTTCCAGTCACTGTTACGTGTCCTCACTTTTTTTTGAACAACTAGATGGATGGTACTTGTCATATAAACATTCGAAACAAATATACTCACGGCACCAAGAACATCTAATGAATGCAATCTTTTGACAGCTACACTGTTGCTCCTGAAGAGCTGGCGGAATACAAATTTGGTTTACGTTTAAAAATATGTATTTTTCGGGGATTAATTTTTATGCGTACCACGCATACAATATCATTGCCTGAAACATCGGTGCTGAAAGTTGGTTACGAATTAATCTGTGAATAGTTATTGCTTCCGTGCGGTTGTGGCAATTCCCCCTGGGTTTCCAGAAGCACACTGCCATTCTGTAACCTGGAAATAAAGTTTTTAACCTGGCGATAGAAGTAAACATCACGCGGCTGGCACACAGGTGTGCAGTTAGGCGGTATTACTTTTAGTGCACGTCGGCTGATCCTCACCATCCATGCCGGCCGGAGTAGCTGTGCGGTTCTAAGCGCTGCTGTCTGGACCCGCGAGACCGCTATGGTCGTAGGTTCGAATCCTGCCTCGGGCATGGATGTGTGTGATGTCCTTAGGTTAGTTAGGTTTAAGTAGTTGTAAGTTCTAGAGGACTGATGACCTCAGAAGTTGAGTTCCATAGTGCTCAGAGCCATTTGAACCATCGCCATCCATAAACATTGTGTCATATATTGTAATATTAATTTGTCCACTCCAGGAATCCAATATTAGACAAAACTTGTTAACAGAAACGTATGGATTAAAACATTCTCAAGAAATGTTCTGTAAATCTCATTCGTCTGTTTCCCGGATTTCGAGCAGGTAATGGAAACATTTATCAACGAGTCGGTTAGACGATTGACCTCTTCTATAACCTGAGGACCAAATGTAACATTCGTTTCTTGTAAACACAGGAAAACTTTAAGCAACACTTTTCCAGAGGCTCTGATGGCATATTGCGCCGTGTACGAATGTGTTAGTTTGTTTTTACTACCTACTGCGACAAGGGTTCGTTTTTCTCCCTTATGCAATAATGTGCGTCTAATATTCACCCATTCCTCGCATCCTGTTTGATCGGTGTTGATCACGTAATCACAATTAAAACCGGTCATAAGTGACGCCGTTTGCGTGCTGAAAAGAGCCGCCACTTTCTGTATATCTTTTATATTTTGTATCTCCTTATGAGAGACGTATTTAGTGACGTGCCATTAACGAATTTTATACTCTGATTTGAAATGTCTTGCCCAAGATAATGACGCAGCAAACGTAAAATCCTTGTTGGCCATATATTGAAGCGCTGCACCAGCAGCCCACTCCTAAGGTATTCTCGTTGTTACTTCGTTCGTCAGCTCCAAACATCCCTCGACGATAGCCTCTTCTATCAATCTGGAACGCCGAGAAACAGAACTGGCTACTTCCGGTAGTGCATTGATAATGCATCTCTCTTACAACGCTTTTACAAACCAAAACACAGCGTCGGTAACTTCCCGCTTGCCATCGTCTGTGGCAGGCTCTCAACTATATATTACAGCGCTAGTTGAAGGGTGTACATCCTCCATTATTCAGATTATGCACCTGAAAGATATGGCACAAAAAACAGTAAATAGTTACAACGGCATAAACAGACGACCTAATTACTACAAACTGCATACAGTACTCGCCATATGTTATTTACAGAACAACACTGTATTCATTCACAAAACGTTTTCCATTCGGCGCATTAACGATGCAAAAATCACTATATGTATCGGTGAGGTTCGCGGCAGCCTCATGATGGATAACAACTCCTTCCCATCGACTTCCATAGGATTCGTGCTGGACACCTTCATTCTTCCAGGTTCACAACTATGATACGACGAAGAGTCAACCGGGACAACTTAACTCTCGTCACGTGCATTCTGTCCCGTGCCTCGCTATAACAAGCATCGCGCGTTTGGCTATCTATGATCCCTCGTGAGGAATTCGCAGCACTCTTACTCGGAGTTGTTTTCATGTGACAAAGCTTAAAACTTTAATACTTTACTAACTTATGGCGTTTGGGAAATAAGTTTGCCTATCTTATTATTATCATTCCTTATTGATTTACTTACCTTATTAACCCCTCCTATCACTACCAATTGAGATATGGAAAAATACAAACGAAAAGAATAACCTCGGTTTTCCGATTGCCAGCCAATTACCTTGGTCATTACGCTATCGGCACTGTCGGCGAAAAGCGTTTACCATGTGGGTACAGAAGCGGCAGTTGTAAAAGTTTCTTTCCTCGATTCCTGGAAAACTTTGCATTTGCCGACCTGATGATGAAAAATGCTCTATTTACAGTTATCTATCGGTTCCTCCAATTTTGAGTCGATTGCTCATCATAAACTTTAGGGGTGATTTTCTCAAAATTGCGGGGGTGTTTACTCAAAATATCTTAGAGTCCTTTGTTTTAGGTTGTACACAAGCGACCTGCCAAAGCTGAGCCGAATCGGTTGGCCATGTCTATGGCCTTCCCTTGTGAGCTGCAGAGGTGGCATCTTAACACGGCATCACACACAGCTGGCATCACATTGCTATGAAACTGCTGAAATTATGGTTTCACACAGCATCATATGAGGTAGGTAGAAAGTCTACATTACATGTGGTATTGTATTGGCATGAGACCAAATGCAGAGCAACAGAGTTGGCATAAGTCAGCCTGCAGTCAGCAGCCGCATCGTAAATTTGTAGATTGATCATCAGCCATGGCCAATGAATTTAATAATTTAAAAAGTGATTGTGGGTTACGTGCTGCAGGGAGTGATAGTAACATTACCATGCCAAAGGCAAGAGAAGAAAAAGGGTGAGTGCCAGGAAGGGATCTGAATGCATTTTTTTAACATTCAGTAAGAAATTAAAAAAGACAGATTCACAAATGGGGAGTATAAGATCTCAGATAGTTAGAGACATAGATTGAAACAGGGAGTGTACCATTAGAAGTGTGAAAAGTGAAATAGCTGGGAACATTGATTCATAATTAGGGGAAATGGAATTGATGGTAAATGCAGCAAGCGGAAAGTTTGATCAGCTAAATATTAAATTTACAGTGCTCACAAATAAATTTGAAAATAACGTTGAAATTGCCATGGGAGTTAATAACAGAGTTTATGAGGTCGAAAAGGGATTTAGGCACGGTGGAAACCATGGAAAGTCATCTTGAGGTACAAGAACAGAAGTGTCTAAATTATTAATTACAAACATAAGTAGCATTTAAATCAATGAGGGTAGGTAGCATGCAGTGGAGTTCTTGGCTTTACATGAAGATAATTTTTTTCTGGGATGAGTAACATGGCTAACGTTAAATTTGTAAAGAGGCAATTTGAAGGGGAGCTCAGACATGGGAAACCAACATGCAAAGCCATCTGTTGCCTTTAGGACTTTTGAAATGATGTTCTTAAATAAATACTGTAGGCAAGCTAAACAAATATGAAAGCACTTCGTCTTCAGGCCACGAGCGGCCAACCGGGACCATCAGACTGCCGTGTCATCCTCGGTGGAGGATGCGGATAGGAGAGGCGGGGGGTCAGCACACCGCTCTCCCGGTCGTAAGATGGTATTCTTGACCGAAGCTGTTACTATTTGGTCGAGTAGCTTCTCAATTGGCATCACGAGGCTGAGTGCACCCCCAAAAATGGGAATAGCGCATGGCGGCCTGGATGGTCACCCATCCATGTGCTGACCACGCCCGACAGCGCTTAACCTCGGTGATCTCACGAGAACCAGTGTATCCGCTGCAGCAAGGCCGTTGCCAAGCTAAGCAAATAAGATTACAAAATGAATCTGTTAATATGTCAGAATATAAGAGTGGACAGCACAGTGTCAGGAGGCATTCGAGAAACTCAAACAGATACTACAATCAGACCCAGTGTTGAAACTTCTTGATTTCGAACAAGAGTTCATACTATCTTGTGATGCTAGTAATATTGCTGTAGGTTGTATTCTTTCTCAGAGGGTTAATGGACAGGAACATCCAGTGGCTTATGCTTCCAGCCAACTGAATAAGGCAGAGAAGAATTATTCTACTACAGAGAAAGAAATGTTAGCAGTGATTTACGGTATCTCGTATTTTCGCTATGGGCGTAAGTTCAAGGTGATTACAGATCACGCAGCATTGAAGTGGTTGTTGGGGTTGAAAGATCCTTCGAGTCGCTTAACGAGATGGGCACTGAAACTAAGTGAATTTGACTATGAGGTAATTCACAAACCAGGGGTAAAACATACGAATGCAGATACGCTTAGTAGAAAAATAGCAGCTGTACAAGTTGTGGGCATAAGTGAGCAGGAGTGGATAAAGGCGTAAGCCACTGACAGAGTGTCAATTGTTCCGAACGCAACCGCAGTTTGAATTGCAGGATGGGTTGCTTTGCAGGAAGATGAAGTGCGGACTACGCGTCGTAGTACCGGAGTCGCTGAGGGAAGAAGTGTTGAAACAAGCGCACGACCATGTATTGTCAGGTCATGGTGGTTAAAGAACGACTGATAGACGGGTAGCAGAAAGGTTTTGGTGGAAGACACGTCGAAATGATGTAGAGCAGTATGTGCAAAATTGTATACCGTGTGCACAGAGAGCTGATTTAAGTCATCAGAAAATTCAGTTACAGAGACTACCTGAAGCAGATCGTCCGTTCGCATTCATCAGATTAGACGTAATCGGAGCATTTAACAACACCCAAGCTGGTAATCAATACGTATTAACAATATTAGATCATTTTTCCCGATACCTGGTAATGGTAGCTATTCCAGATCAGAAGGCAAGCACTGTTGCGCAAGCCTCAGTAAATAACTGGTTTCTGAAGTATGGTGTGCCTGATACTATAATTACAGATCAGAGTAGTAACTTTATGTCGGAGCTGATGAAGCAGTTATGCCGTTTATTGAAAGCTAAGAAATTGCGGACAAGCCCATTTCATCCTCAGTGGGATGGACGAACAGAACGGGCTCATAGGACGTTAGTTAATATGATTAGTCATTACGTAAATTCTGAACACACGGATTGGGACGTGTATTTAAATCTGTTGACAAGCGCATATAACGCGAAAGTTCATACAGGAACGGGGCTCTCTCTGTATGAGGTAATTTATGGTCGGAAAATGCCATCACCTTTTGATGTGCTCAAACCTCAGGTAAGTTCACAGGATGAGTCAGTGAAGAATTTCGCCAAGAAATTGAGAGAGATTTGGCAAAGGGTACAGCGTGCTAATAGTAAAGCTTTGGAGAACAAGAGACTATTGGGCAAACAACAGGTAAACTGCCGCAATACAGAATTGGTCAATGGGTATTGCTGGCTAATCCTTATGTTCCGAAGGGTAAAACGAAGAAGTTTTTGACGAAATATTCTGGACCGTATCAGGTAAATGAAAGAGTGTCTCAAGTGAACGTAAAATTACAGTTACCAACCAAGTCGTCAGTAGTTCATGTGAGTAGGATTAAGCCAGTTAAGGGCGCAGTGGATGCGTTGTCGCAGATTCCTCCAGCAGTAGCAAAGGGTGTGACGGTACCGAAGCTAAAAGTACAGCAGAGGAACGTTCCTTACGCACTTAGGTCTAGGGATAAGTAGATTAAGTGTCCTCGGGGAGGAACATGTATTTATTGTTATTAGGTAATAGGGTATGTGTAGTTTTTACTTGTCAGTTGTGTGTTTTAGACGTGGTAAGGAAGGGAGTGATTGACATGGCTTCCTTTTCCTTTAGGTGCCGTGCCAGGATGTGGCCTGGGAAACTTTTCGGCTTTCTGGTACTGCTACACTGTTGCAGAGGAGAGGTGGTGCTGGTGCAACCACTAGATAAGGGAATTTTGTTTGCAAGACCATTAGATGTGGTATTGTCAAGCCGCAGGTGGACAATTGTGTTCACGTACAATATATGGGGAGTGAGGAATGATCTACGGACACTACAGGATAGGTTTACGGCGCTACAGGCAGCCACGGAGAAGGAGGGGTTGTTTCAAGACATACGGGACGAATATCAGGAATTGAAGTTCTCATACGAAAAGCTGAGAAAGCAGCTGCAACAAGTAACGGAAGTGGTCCCACAAACGCTCGTTCGCAGGAAACGAGAGTGGTTGGATGCAAGAGGAAAATTGCTGAAAACAGTGTTTGGAACCGCAGACGAGGAAGATATAAGGAGCTTAAATAGTACGGTGGGGGAGGTGCAGGAGTTGGCGGAGGAGACAAAGTCGAAAGTGGATTGGCACACGACACGTATAGGTAACATGGAGCAGGGGATATTGAATGTCGCTAGAACAGTGCGGGGGTTGACGTCAGACCTGGAACGGTATGCAGCAAACACCAGGAAAGTGTTGAATGGGGATATAGAGGCTATACGGGCGATATTGAGCCGAATGGACGGGAAAATACAAGTAGCAGCTTTATTGAAGGCAAGAGCAGACAGGGTGGATGACCGTGTGTCGAATTGGAAGCGTTATATGAAGCTATGCATCACGCAGTGCATGGGAAATTGAGTGCCACTTTGTTAGGTCCAGATCAGATGCTGAAGGCGTTGCTAAAAGCGCAGAAAGAATTCTCGGAAGAAGTGCGTCATATCGTGCGTCCGGCAAAGCGGAATTTACCGTTATTCTATCGCATGTTTGAAGTGAGAGTAATTACGGATCAGGCGAGTATACACGTAGAAGTGCAAATACCAGTGATGGGTATCAATTCGCGGTACCAGTGTTATACAGTACACCCATATCCAATTAGATGGGGTGCACTTGGGAAGTGGGTGGAAGTGCAAACTCGGGAAGTGTTATGAGTGTCAAGACGGAGGAGTGCTCATGTGGTAATGTCTACGGAAGATTTGACAGACTGTTTCAGGGGAAGTGTTTTTATTTGTCCAGCAAAGGAGGTGGCAACCCACAATCATTCGTGTCAGATGCAGTTGTTCTTGGGGAGTATGGGAACCTTAGAATGCGAAAAGAAGGTGTTACTTCCAAGATCGAAATTTCAGAAAGTGGGGGAACATTAGATTTACTCTGTGGTCGTAGTTGCCACTTGTTACAGAAATGGTAGATTGACAGATATATCAAAGCTTGAATTGCAGGGCAGAGGGTTATTGATTAATGACACTGGATGTGAAATAGTGGGGAAGCATTTTCACGTACCAGCTACTTTCACGGGTACAACAATGATTAACGTGACAAAGCCTACCTTGTATTATCCAGAGGAACCACCACACATATTGCCTCGCCAGAACCTAACGTTTATTAACGAATCCTTGGATCCCACATTGCTACAATCTTTAGATAGCCTGACTATCTCAGAAAAAGAGCAGATCGCAGTTAGTCAACTACTGCAGCACGTGCAGCAATATCAGGAGAAACGTAAGCAAAACACAATTATATTTGGTGTGTCAACGACTAGCACAATCTTAGTTCTAGTGTTTATTTGTGCAACTTACTTTTGCATACGGAAAAAAAGTCTCTTTCTGAAATAACAATTGTACATCAAATACCTGTGGGATGGATCAGGAATAGTGGAACGTAATATAAATAGATAACCAATGATAAGATTGGAATCAGAATTAAGTGTAAACAGATTATTAGCGGATAAGAAAAGAATGACAGTGTTAAATGAGTAGTTGTAAGATACCTGTAGACTATAAGGAACTATGACGTGCACAACCAGTAAGACCATAATTGTAAAATTCGGGACGAATGTTCTTAAAGGAGGGGGATGTGTAGTATCGCGGAATAGTAAAGAGTTGGAAACGTGGAATATTGTCAAAGTTTCGTTGCCTATGCCGAGAGCCAGTGGCAGTAGGTTAACCAAGAGGTAAGAGGATTGCACATGTACCAGAATGTGTCGTCACACAGGAGCAATGGCCTGGTTACACACAACAGGCGAGAGAGAATTTCTTAGCACGCGGGTTTGTGTTAGACGGAGACTTTCATAGAGTGTAAGACAGAGGTATAGCGCCAGCTGTACTGCATTTCACAACTTCACATATGTCTGCCGTAATAACACGTAACTCTGTCGCAAGAACACCTAAGGGGCGAGTACGACAGATGAATCAACAGTGTAATTGGAGCGAATGCATTCATTACAAACGAGCATGACGTCAGGACGTCACTCGTGCTGCCTTTAAATACGCTAGATTTGATAGCAACAAGGCACTTGCAGTTAGATGTGTACTGGGTCACTGTGTAGCGCACAGCTCGGTGATCGACATGTTAATCTTTATTAAGGAGATGCTGCAGTAAGGGCGGCCCATCCAGCAGCAGACGTGAGGGGACAGTACCAGCTCTGGTCCTCTCTGCTGCCTCTGTCAATCATCAACCCAGGATTAGCAGACATCGTGGCAGACTCGCTCACTGCCAATGCTGACCACATCAGTGAGCCGTCGTCGAGATCGTGTGGCGCCTAGGCCCTGTGCATCCGTCGTCACAACCGGGTGGGCCGACGACGCTGGGTGATTGCAGCCTGTTTCGCCTGTTCACCACGGACGAGCCACCAGGAGGAGCAGGGAAGAAGACGGGGTGGGATAGGGTACACTCCACACTATGAGAACGCCTCTCATGCCGGCAGTGCCGGGACTCCAACGCAGAGCCTCCTATGCGCAGCAGCTTGCTGTCTGCCAGCAAGCCGGCTGGCTAGCCGGACGCCACCATCCATGCGCGGCTGAAGTATGGGCTTTCCAACGCTACGTCACAGCACGTGGCACTGCACTAGCAAGACTGGTGCGGCCCAGAGCTGATGTCATCACTACGAGTCAGCGAGGACTCGGGGAAGGTTGTTGATATCACCAAGCTCAGCCAGCCTGTGTTATGCGGGCTACATTGTACTCGGCAGGAATAAAGGTTTTATGAATTAATAATGTTTCTTTGGCATTTCTGACGCGTCCACAGTCATTTCCTATAATCCTGACAACTGGAGAGGTCACCGCTCAGCCTCCAGTCCACCGTAGGCGACCGGGACCACTGGGATGTCTACAGTACATCAGCTTCATCATGAGTTCATGTGGTAAGGATGTCATCCATGTATCTAAACCAAACCAGGGACTGAAGAATTATGGATCCCAGGAAAGTCCCTCCAAGCGACTCATGAAAAGGTTGACATAGGATGGAGTCATCCTGGTTCCCATGGCAATACCTCTGGTCTGTTTGTATGTCTGCCCCCTCAAAGGTGAAGTAGTTGTTGGTAGGTATAAATTTGATTAAAGTGAGTAGGAAGGATGTCATAGGTTTGGAATCAGGTGGGCTCTTAATGAGGAAATGTTCAGCAAGAGACAGACCATGTACGTGGGAGATGTTGGTATAGAGGGAGGTGTTGCATCAATGGTGACAAGCAAGGTCTGTGGTGGTAGTGGGACAAGCATGGATTTCAGATGATCTAGGAAATGGTTGGTATCTTTGATGTAGGAGGGGAGTCTTTGTACTCTGTGGGTTGCAGGTGTTGATCAACTAAGGCAGATATATGTTTGGTAGGTGCTTTGAAGCCAGCAACTATAGGACAGCCAGGATGACTGGATTTGTGGATATTAGGAATAAGGTAAAAGTAGGGCGTGTGTGGTTTGGGTAGGGAGTAAAGTTCCATGGATTGAGGTGTCAGTTCTTGTGAAGAGCCTGAGGTTTTAAGGATGGACTGCAGATCAGTTAAAATCACAGGGATAGGATCTTGATGCCAGACACTATATGATGAGGTGTCAGACAGCTGGTGTAGACCTTCACTAACATACTCCTTTTGGTCAAGTACTACAGTGGTAGATCCTTTGTCTGCTGGGAGGATAATGATGGGGTCATCAGCTTTTAGGGAATGTAGAGCCTACATTTCTTCAGAGGACAGGGCCATGTTGTAGGGACCTGAGGAAGGGTTGTGAAGCAATGTTGGATGTGAGGAATTCTTGGAAGGCTTGGAAGGGATGATTTTGAGGTAGTGGCAGTGGATCAAGTTGGGATCATGGACTGAACTGTTCAAGATAGGGATCAATGTCAGGTTTGCTGTTGGAAAGATTTTGGGATTGGGCTGCAAAGTGATATTTCCAATGAATATTATGTGTGAGGGAAAGTAGGTTGTTCACCAATGCAGCATGATCGAATACTGGTTTAGGGCTGAAAGTGAGGCCCTTAGATAATACAGTTAATTCAGGAGGGGAGCATGCTTTCGATAAGAGGTTAAGGACACTGTACTGTTGTGACTGGTTCTTGAGATTATGGGTTATTCTTGGTCTGGGTGGCAGTGTTGAAGGGTGAGGGATGTTAAGGAGTTTGGCCAAGCTCAATTTGTAGGAGAAGAGTAGTGGTTGATGGTGTGCCTGTTTTGGGAGTTGCAGAGGGACAGGAACGGAAATACCACTGTTCAGGTAGCTTATGAGTAGGTAGGATAGCTTTTTGAGGTGAACTCTGGCATGTTGTTGAAGTTGGACCAGGGTCATTATCCACCCACTACACGAGAAGGGGGATAAGAGCAAACCGGACAACTATAGAGGACTCTGTCCTAGACTGCCCATACAAAATTTTATCCAAGATCCTATATGGAAGAGTCAAGGAACATTTAGAACAGGAGTTAGGGAAATACCAGGGAGGTTTCAGACCATGGAAAAGCTGTGCAGAGCAGATCATTATTTCAAAATTGATTATGGCTTACTTCCAGAAACAACAAAGAATCTTGGACTCCACAAAATGTAATTCAACTAACAGGACTTACTCTAACCAATACCAAATAGAAAGTGAAGTTTAAAAGAAATTTATGAACTATTCCTCATACAAAAAGGCTTAAGACAAGCTGACTGTCTGCCACCACTGTTCTGCAACTGTGCATTGGAATACATAATGGGAAAATGGTACAATGATAACTCAAAGAACATAAGAATTGGAAATGTAAAAAAAAATGTAAGTTTAAACTGCCTGGGATTTGTTGATGATCTTGCTCTCTTAGCCCACAGTGTTGAAGAAACCAGGTAACAAGTTAAATCACTATAAGAAATAGCACAGAAAATTGGCCTTAGAATATTATTTGAAAAAACAGAAGAACAGGAGATGAAGACTATTGATAAATTTAAATAATTAGGTGAAATTGTAACATACAGAGCAGGATAAAAACTGAACAAAGGAAATTATTACAAAAAAGCGAAAAAGTAACCTATCCACAGAGGCAAAATTGAAATGTTGCAGAACTGCCACACAACCACAAATAACATATACAGCTGAAACAATATTCAAAACAACTAATACAGCAGAAATTGACTAAATACTAAAGACAGAAAGGAGAAAATTAGAACATGAATAAATAAACTATGTCAGGTACATGGGTATTGGAGAATAGTTTAAAATTAGACATTATGTAAGAAAATAGAAACAGTAATGAGAACAATCAGGAAGAAATATATCTCATTGTTTGGACATCTGATGAGAACATCAGAAAACAGAATTAGTAAGGGCATAATAAAAAATTGTGGAACAGTATGAGCAACATCATATGGCTCACATAAATTAAAGAAGTTATAAGAGAACTCTAAATTACTATAGATGACCTAAAAAACATAACAGAGAAAACATGAGTACTGCAAGTTGCACAAACCTGACAACAAACAAATATCAGTAAAAGGACTACAGGAAGATTGATCTCTGATGAGGAAAGAAAAAAAAATCTAAAAGAATGAGGAAATATTTGGCAGTAAGAGCAGCAAAACAACCTTCATGTAATAATAAACTGAAATAATCCTTGTATAACAATTGTACTACTGAACTGTCTTAGTTAATTATTACTGAACTGAACTGCATTACTGATTAGCAACAACATGTATAAGCCTATGTATAACTGTTAAGTATGGTCCAATGAAGGCCATAAAATAAAAAATAAAAATAAATAAAACCTCACACAAATGGAAACTGGTCCTAAGGTGACCAGTTATAGCACAGATTGAATATAACATTATTAAAACAAGTAAAGTAATGTTGAGAGCATTATGGATGGAAATATCAGCTGAATCCAACAGGCTAAACAGTCATCTGTGATGGAGGAAGAACTACGTCCATTTTGTGATCGCAATGCAAGAATTATTCACCAGCTCAAAATATTTCAGAGTTCAGCATGATGATTTACACAATAACCCATGAGAGTTAATGAGTTTGAACTCATACTCTGTCTATTCTAAGTAGCAAAAAGTAAATGGAAAAGTTAAAGTTCAGCAATGGGGCACATTCAGACTGTGCAAAAGCATTGTAGTGGCTCTTTGCTGCCCAGGAATCAATCATCCACATGACAGAATATCTTGCTAAACCACAGGCACTTCTTTCTTCTTCAAGGACTCACATGAAAGTGTGCAAAGTCATTCCCTTGAGTGTGTGACTCAAAAAGTATCTGTCTCTACTTGACTCCATTACTGTTCTACCACTGCCTACTTCTCCACAAACTAAAGGCCATCACCACCAAAACTATGTTATTCTTATGTTCTACAGACATGGTTATGACTCAACTTGACTAATTTCTGTATTAAACTAATATATTGTAACAATATTCAAATAAAATAAATGTTATAAACAATAGATCATATGCAGACTATTTACAATCAATATAAATAAAGGTTTAATATGAATATAATAGAGGGAAACATTCCACATGGGAAAAATATATCTAAAAAGAAAGATGATGAGACTTACCAAACAAAAGCGCTGGCAGGTCGATAAATACACAAACAAACACAAACATACACACAAAATTCAAGCTTTCACAACAAACGGTTGCTTCGTCAGGAAAGAGGGAAGGAGAGGGAAAGACGAAAGGATGTGGGTTTTAAGGGAGAGGGTAAGGAGTCATTCCAATCCCGGGAGCGGAAAGACTTACCTTGGGGGAAAAAAGGACAGGTATACACTCGCACACACACACATATCCATCTGCATATACACAGACACAAGCAGACATTTTCAGCAGACAGCAGACAGAAAAGTTTGGAATGTGATTTCAGGAACGTCCGTTAACATATGTGTCTGACCACTTCTTAAATTACTATGGTTTTCTAATATAAATTGTAATCAATGTTTAAATCAAGGCACTGGCAAGATTAGAAAAAATTTCATTAAATAACTACACAGGTTTGACATGTGTGACAAGATATGAGGTATTCATGCTGTATTCAGTTGCTGTGTTATTGAGGATGACATGGTGTTCTGACAAATATTTTGCCTAAAGAAAAAGATAGAAAACATAATAAATGAATAAATAAAATAGACACAGATACAAAGCTTCGTGGATGATATATCAAATGCAATCAATATTTAAATAAATGTACTGGCAAAACTAACAAAATATTTATTAAATAACTACACAAGTGTGCCAAGGCATGAGAAATTTATGCTGCATTCAGCTTCTATGTTATTGTGGAAGATATGATAATCCGACAAACAGTTACAAAAAGAAAGAGATATAAAACTTAATATATCAATAAATGAGATACACACAGATATACAACTTTCAGGGATGATGGCTACAGTGTAATGATGTCATCTGAGATACCATTTGTTGACATCACATGAAGCAAGATACCATTTGTTGATATCACATGAAACAATTAAAAACTGTTTATTCTAAGGTTCATTGTGAATACATTTAGTTACTGTAAAACATTAAGTTCTGCACTTTTTAGGTTAGTGAAACTATTACTTATGATAACATGTTGTCACTATATCCCAACATGGACACAAATGGTACAAAAGTGTTGCCACAGTTTGTGACATGGCTATACACGCTAAGAATGCCTGATGTGGGACTTAGCCATTTCCCATGCAAACAGTTTAGTTATGTTGACTGTATATTAGGGAGCTACTATATGAGACAGAGCAGTGATTAAGGCAGTGTCAACATATTCGGAAGGATGGTGTTTGTTCTGTCTGATCACTCTGGTTTAGGTTTTATGTGGTTTTCCTAAACAGTTTTTGGCAAATTGTGGGATGGTTTCTTGATGAATGTCATGTCTAACCACCTCTCCTATCCTCATGAAGTGTATGTATAAATTCTGTGTGTTTGTATACTTTGAGCGATTTATTATCATTGTATCACAATGGCAAGTCCAATATCGTTCTAAATTATCACTGGATGAATAAATACATAAATAACTATTTTGGAAATGGCTGTTAATATGGCCTTTCTTGGTTCCATTAACTCAGTACAAATCTGAATAGGTAGACAGAATCCAACCTGTATCCATGTGGACTGAAAGTACCAGAGCTAACCATTTGACTGTGGAGGCAATGATTTCAATTTTTACAATTTTATATAAATCTACTTTCACAGAAGATTTCAGAAAATTGGATTGATGTCAATTCCTGAAATCACATTCCAAAATTGTTTATTTTGGAAATGTCAGATGAATAATGTTCATAACTAAATCAATATTTAGAGTAAATGTTAATAATAAAATTATTTCACAATTTAAAAGTAAATTAGAGTTTTCTAAAATTAATTGTTGAGGTAACACATCTGATAAAGTTCTATAAGGAAAATAAATTTAAAAATGATTAAATTGATTTAAAGATTATTTTCATTTTCTGTAGAACATATTTGTGCACCTGGATTCATGCAAAATTATCATTTTTATTCAAACGTTTGGTTAGTCATGTGTAGTAATTATGGTGTGTGACATTGAGATTGCTATACCTTGTTTATAATAGAGTGGCAGAGCATGCCATGCAGCTTAATTTAGTCCAATATAGTCTATGCTGAAAGGTGGTTAGTTTTCGTTGGGCCTTCAGTCCATTCTACTCTGAAATATATTTGTGAAGACTGATCTACTTAATGACTTTTGTCAATACAGTGAAGACAAAACCAGAATAAAGTGCACATCATTAGATAACAGGATGTCCCTGATAGCTTAGTGTCAGTTAGGATTCTTTGTCGAGGGACGATGATGAGCAGCTGAACAAGGTCCAATGACAGTTGCAATGAGGTCTTTATTCAAGTTTCACTACAATTATTAGTTGGAGGAGTGGAGAATATGACAGCATCTCCCAAGAGGTGACAGCCTCTGGTTGCTGACTGAATGTTCTGCTGCTGGGCAGCTGTAGAGACGTTAGATTGCATTATGTTTCCTGGCTCTGAGGGTAGCAGTCATTTGTTGGTGTCCCAGCTGGGGCAGAGGTGACTGGACCCTGGTGTAGCTCTCTCAGGATGGTAGCAGAGTGTGGAGTTGCCCCTGGTGCTTAGAGGCTTAGACAACAGGCTGCATTTTGGGTCCAATCTGTGTCATTGGCATGGCATTAAGTAACACAGGTTCAATGCTGTGTCACAGCCCAGCTGTTCGATGATGACAAGATAGTTTGTGTCTTTAAATACTACTTCTCCATGCCGATTTCTGCTATTTACCATAGTTAGTGTGTCATAATAAACTATTTGGAAGGTGTTGGTCACCTCTAGGCTGTCTTACCTGAGTGTCAATACTCCTGCAGGCTACATCACAAGTCTGCAGCAAGTATCAGCTGTCATCACCATGTTGTTGTGAAGTCACTGACCATGCAGCTGTAATTAATTTGGTGATGCCATGATTTTGTCATGACACTCTTCTTCCAGTACGAAGAATCGTTTATACCTTTATCCCTTTACACTCCTCCCTGGCATGAAGGAAATACACCCTCAGATTTTACTGAAATCGAAATAATAATCATTTACACCTATGTACAGTTTGGATTATTTCCTCCACTTATGATGTCATATTGTACAGTAGTTGCCTAACCTCATTAGAACTTATCTCTACGCAGAGATCTTTCTACATAGTGCACATTGTCCTTCATCACACTGCTTGTGGTTGGTGCTGTTGCAACTAGTTTGAACACATAGGTTGATGGCTGGCAGGGATGTATTTGGTCTACTTTCCATTTGGGTTGGTACTATATGACATCAGTTACTGTGAAAATTGTGCAAATAGATGAGGCTGAAGGTCCTATAGCTACTAGTCACTGCTGATGTTCACTGCAGTACTTTTTTATGTACTCTAACAGGTATTCCATTGACTTGTGGTCATGCTGTGTGACCAACATTTGATCAATGGAGCCGAGCAGTGTTGGGTCTAATGTATTATTTAGGAAGGCTATGCTTCCTGTGGGTAAAACCTCGAGGAATAGATCAGGTACATAAAACAAAATGTGCATTACATTCAGATGGAACTGTCTGATGTTACCCTTTGTCTTACATATATAAATTGAATAAGAAAAAAAATCTGTTCCCATAATTCTAAAAGTCTATGACTAATGTGTATACCAATACATACTTGGCACCAGTGACAATCCATATACTTTTCAAACCTGCTTAGAATAAACAGCTACTTCATCATCAACTTAATGTGCAACATGCACTCTTCACAATATGATTAACTTTTTACCCTATGCACATTAAGTTTTTTCTGTTAACCCAACTGATAAAGTTCAACTGCCATTAGTAATAGTGAAGGTATAGTTTCACCCAAAATTGCTTCAGCCTGGAACTTACAGAAAATGTTTGCCATATATTCACCTGGAAATATATGGAAAGATGAGGTAAGCTGCTATGGGACCAAACTGCTGATGCTTACACACCACTTAATCTAACTTTAGTCTAACTTAAACTAACTTTCACTAACGACAACACCCACCCACCCATGCTTGTAGGAGGACTCAAACCTCGGGGGGGGGGGGGGGGGGGTGTTCCACAAAAACACATACAATTTATGGCATCCACAGTTATCATGCCATTTTCTATTTGCCCTATTATTCCTGCTCATGGCCTAAGTGCATAGTAATGTATTGGGATGATTACAGAACTCTCTCACTTTTCTTGCCTAATCTTTCCCTTTTCTCCAGATGCTTCCCCTGCCTCTTTTGAAGATACTGCTAACGATGGGGGCAGCATTTCTGTGCATCTCTTAAATGGATGAATTGGAATGATGTGGACTACTGGGGGGTGGGGAATGAGTCAGGAATTGTAGCTAGAGGTTAAAAGGTGACATAATTTCTGTAACCACAAAAGGGTCTTTATAATGTGTCACAAGCTTCTTACATTTTTCCATTGGGTACATATGGGTTGCTTGTCATAACACATTGGCCTATACAATACCTAAGTAACAGTACTTTCTTATTATGGTCATATCTTGTCATTGCAAAGCTTTGGTTTACAACACTGTCAACCATTACCTAGTACAGTAGTGATCTCTGGTCTTTTGAGGTTCCCTGTAATTCAAGCTGGTCTGAACGAAATTAAAATTTTCGTAAAACTATAGTAAAAATCTGTTTTCATACTTTCTCTACTTCTACATTTTATGCATTTTCAAATGTGTTTCATTTTGAACTTTCTTTCAGTTTTCCATGTACAGTACAGGTATAAAAGTCCCTGTTAGGGTTCCTATTCATAATGCCTCAAAATAACGTTGGCCTCAGACTGCTAATGCATTTCTGTAACAGATGGACAGGTACCATTAGGTTTTGCACTTACTCATTCTTTATAGAACCTTCACTAATTGGGACAGCCTTGACAATCAGTTGTAAAGTGCATACTATCCTTATTATTACTCCTACTATTGTGGATACTCAGCAACAGTGAACATTAAAATACATTGCACCAAAGTAACAATCCAGTACACATTTTACACCATTGGTTGACTATTGTTGTGTAG
Organism: Schistocerca cancellata; assembly: GCF_023864275.1. Taxonomy (NCBI): domain Eukaryota; kingdom Metazoa; phylum Arthropoda; class Insecta; order Orthoptera; family Acrididae; genus Schistocerca; species Schistocerca cancellata. Next base: position 268,098,744 of record NC_064629.1, read on the forward strand.
TAACATCTTTACTGCAGTGAGCCCACCTGTTCATGTTAATTTTACAGTGTTGTATGTGTGTACATAGTACTGTAAATGTGGAACTGTGTGTTTCTTAATGTTTTAATTCATACCTTACAATGAGTGATACAAGTAAGAGAGAATTTGTGCCCTTGAATGTGAAACTGGAGGCTTTGAAAAGACTAGACAAAGGAAAAACATTTTTAAAATCTTGCTGCTGAGTGTGGAAGCAGTGAAGTGACAGCTGGAGATTTGCAGAGAAACGAGATAAAATTGAGAAGCTTTCACCTAACAAGTGTTCCATTTTGTCATTAGAACAGAAGTCAATGAAGAAATAGGAGTATGAAAAAAAATAGGTGAAGCTCTGTTCATCTGCTTTACTCAACAAAGACAAAAAGGAAATCAAATTTTGGGGCCAATTCTCCAAAAGAAATTTATTTTTTAAATAAATGAGTTAAAGGTAGGTGAGGACAATTTTGCTGCAAGTCAGGAATGGTTGGATAGATGGAAGAAGCGATATGGCATAAGGCAGCTTGAAATTTGTGGTGAAAAACTTTCTGCCAATTCTCATAATGTTATACAATTTTGTGAGAAATTAAGAAAAATTATACCAGAAGAAATTCATACTCCTGCTCAACTGTATGACTGTGGTGGAACAATGCTAAATTATAAAATGATTCCATGTAAGACGAAATGGCTGCCCTGGAAAACAAGAATTATAAAGAGAGGATAACAGTACTTGCTGCACTGAATGCAAGAGGTGACTATAAACTGAAGCTGCTGGTAATAGGGAAGTCTGTTAAGGCAGAGCTTTAAAAAATATCACTGCTACTGCACTGCCTGTTACAAATGTCCACCAAAAATCTGCTTGGATGGCCAAAAATAATTTTAAGAAGTGGTTTATTGAATATTTCATTCTAGAGACCAAAAGAAACCCAAATAAAAAGTGTTTCCCTTCCAAAGCAATCTTAAACCTTGATAATGCTAATTCACACCCTGATGAGGAAGAATTAAACTGTGATGGTATTTGTGCATTGTTCTCATCCCCTAATGTGACGAATTTAATACAGCCTATGAGCCAAGGCATTTTATGATGCTTGAGGGAAAAAAATGAATCATTGTTTGCTTCAGATGCTTCACAGATAACAGAAGGTGGAGGAACAATCAAAGAATTTCTAAAAAACTATGATAATAGACATTTATTCATGATTTACCTATTAAGTTATTGATAGTTCCATATTATTCAAGTTTTTTGTAATTCGAGGTAGCCTCAGCCCAAATTAGCTTGAATTACTGGTGCTCTGCTGTTGTTTTTAAACAATTGGTGAAATTTTTAGATCTGAAATATCACTTTCTGGGGAAAGCTTACAAAACTTAAATTGAGATGTCATCTTCTAACTACAAACAACCTTACAGAGCGTCATCCCTGTGCTCTTGTGGATTTTTGAACAGTATACTTATGTGATGTATGAGGGTGAAACATCCCAGCTGTCGTACTGTGAATTAATATAGTAGTATATAAATTGGAAGTGGAGAGGGGAAGAAAGGAAAGGAAAGGAAATGAAAGGAAAGGAAAGGAAAGGAAAGGAAAGGAAAGGGAAGGGTTCAATGCTGTTAGCTGCATTGGGACATTATGCAGCATTGGCGGTGATGAGTGAAAATGTGTACCAGAATGGGATTCGAACTCGGGATCTCCTGCTTACTAAGCAGGTATGGTAACCACTGCACCATCTGGGACACATTGTTTTTGCAACTGCATAGACTATCTCGGCCTGCCTCACGGCTGATCCACACTCCCATCAAGCACCACCTATCTGCAGCCCCTGTCCAATTCCTCCATAGTCACTCTTCCAATATCTCCACAGGTGGTTGGGTGTATTTGTGAATCCTCAGTGAAGGAAGTGGATTAATTGCGCAGCTAGGCCTATAACATTATACGAATGTGTTGTGTCAGTTCTTTTGCACATGTCTGAAAGAACAAGACACCACCCATTCATATAATTTAATACAGTAGCTTAACATATTTGCATGCACTCCATGAATCCTTTGTGTTTTACCATTTACCTGTCAATGTAATGTCCTGACCCAGAGTTTCTTAATGTCATATAACCAGCACAACTGATTCATTAAATTGCAAATAAAGTTTGTCCCTTCTTTGGTCATTACTATTTCAGGCATTCTGAATTTGAGTATCCAGTGGTTTAGCATTACCTGTGCTACTATTTCAGCCTGATCCTTTGGTATTCTATCATACAAAGAAAACATGAAAAGTGATCAGTTATCATAAAAATTACTGGTTTCCTGCTAGTGTTTTCACAGAAGGCCCAATAACGTGCAATCCAAGAAATCGAAATGGTTCATCTGCCTCGGGTAGCCTCTGTAACATAATCTTTTGGTGATTGAGCTCCACCCTTTGCATGTATAGTATAAAATTCTTTATGTAATGATTGGCGTCCTGTCTACATGTTTCCCAGCATTAATATTGTGTTGCTCTGCATTCTGTTGCACTGCAACCAGTGTGCCCTGCTACAATTAAATCATGGGCCTGCCTCAACACCTTGTTCCATAATCGCTATGGTATACAATATGTAGCCTGCATCTCATCTTCCTTTTTGATACTCTGTCCTCTATGCTGAACTACAGGTGTCTGGCAAACTGTTGACAATCCATGTCATTGCTTTGCATCTTGATCCAATCACCTTGTGTATGCCAGCACATTTCAAAGCATTTATTTACAGCTTAGACTGCCTGTATTTCTGTGTCACCTTCCTGGATGACGTATTACTTCAAAATCAAACTCACTGAGATGCAGTGAGCACCTAGTTAACCTACTATTTGGAACTTTAAGTCCTAATGACCATTTGAATGCTGCATGATCTGTTACTACTTTTAAATAATGTCCATATAAATAACACCAGAAATACCTTATACTGAACAGCAATGCCAGCAATTCTTTCTAGGTTGTTGATGCCAGCAATTCTTTTTCGGTTGTTGAACTATTTCTTTCTTCTCAGTTAAGCTGTCTGGAAGCATCTGCTAGGGGTGTTCCTGTCCATCTATTTTCTGACTCAAGACACAACCTTAGGCAAAATTTCTGGAGTCACAGGGCAGTATGCACTGTTCCTAAAAATCTGGAAAGGCAAGAAATGCACAAGATGTTAACAAATCCTTTAGTTAAAAAATGCTGTTTCAGAATCTTATGACCAATGAAAATTTATGCCTTTCCTTAACATCTGTGGAAGGGTCTTGCAATTTCAGTGAATCTTGGGAAGTGCTTGCAATAAAGATTGGCAAGTCCTAAATATGATTGTAATTGCTACACTGTAGGGAGTGTCAGAAATTTTTTCTAGGCATCAACAAGTCGTGGATCAGTGCAAATCCTGTTTTGACTGATAATATGGCTGAAGTTATGCACTTCTTGTAAAATGAAATGGTAACTTTTCAACCTAAATATAAAGTGTTCTACATGTAGATGACAGAAAACTTCATGCAAATTCACTATAAGCTTGTTGATATCTTTGGTATATCATCTAAATACAACTTATATTGCTCCAATTTTAGCTCTCAAATTACACTATCTAATTATTACAATAAAATAGTGGGTGCATATTTCAGCCAAAAAGGCATGTGACATTACTGATCATGATGAGTCTGGGTTGAGAATGCTGTCTTTGGACACTTTTCAGGTGCTACCTCTAATTGATAGTCATCCTTTGTATGTCCTTAGTTGTAAAATATTTACACTGGTCCAAATTGTCTAATGTTTCAGTTATATTTGGCATCAGGAGGGCATCTGACACTTTTTATATTTAAGTAGTGGTAGTCACAAAAGAAATGATATTCTTTAATGAGATATTCACTCTGCAGCAGAGTGTGCGCTGATATGAAACTTCCTGGCAGATTAAAACTGTGTGACTCAAACTCGGTACCTTTGCCTTTCGCGGGCAAGTGCTCTACCATCTGAGCTACCAAAGCACGACTCACACCCGGTCTCACAGCTTTACTTCTGCCATCTGGTCACTTTTTCAGTATGATGATGACCAGTGGCACCCAGTGGCCATAACATGTTTCTGTAATCCCAGCCTGATGCTGTTGATTTACAAAGTGTTGCATGACTGGTCATGAGGCTTGAGGAAGACAATATTGTTTCTAATAAACAGGCACTTCGTTTCTACTGTGCTATCAGGGTATTGCATGATAGCTGTACATCCTCAGGGCTAAAGCTATCAATACTGATGAAAACTACTTTGCTTCTTTAAGTTTCCTGTACATAAGATCAACTAATCCATGCAAAACACTTCACCTTGTCAAATTCTCCATTTTTTTCTGAAATAAAGGTTCAACATTGCACAAAGAATGTACTGTCAGGTTAGCTTTTACATCAACACTGATTATCTTTCCATTACCTTTCAGTATGATATCCTGTGATTTGATATTAAGGGACCTCACACAAAGTTTAGGTGGTCATCCTTCGTTTAGAGGTGAACCTTGTGACATTAATGGTACTCCAGTTGTAGAGCCAACATGAAATGATGTGACATACAGTTCTATATTCCACTCCAAGTCAACTCTAATGCAATATACAACCAGGAAATCTAAACCAGGAATGACCTCATAGCTAATGCTGATCGTAGGAAGCACTTCTAGATCATAGCAGAAGTTATCTTCCCCCCACTCAGAAACATATTACTGATGAACTGAGTGACTCTACATGACCCACACCTATGCCACTTAATCCCTGATACAGTGGAATTAATTTAATTTTGCCAAGTATGCCCTTACTTGCCACAGATACCTGAGAGACATTATCAAATAAAAATTTATGCCATTTTCCTTTTATGTGTGGTCAGAAAAAAGTCTGCTACTGATTTTGCACTTGTGCTAACTCTTACTAGGAGTTCTATATGTGGAAATACTGCCCTCCCCTCCCCACCTCCACTTGTAAATGTAAGTTGTGAGGTGCAAGGTCTGCTCTGTGGCTGTTTCCCACACGTCTGTCCGTACAATTCTGCTCAGAATGGCAAAACCCTCCACATATCCTTGACCACTGTTCTCTGCAATCATGCCTCATATGCCCTGTATATCCACATCTAAAACATTTAACATTTATATTCAAAATGACCTTTTGCCAAGACTTGGTGACCACATCAATTTCACTGATCTACTGCTTCATTTAGAGTCTTCGCAAATTACATCCAAACTCTTCAGGGCACTTGTGGCTGTAACTCCCATAAAAATGTGTCAAACGCTTCCTGTTCAGCTTCCTGAAAGATAGCTTTGCTAGCATTATCATCTTCTGTGAGCTAATATCTATTGACATTAGTTTTGTGAATATGGTTAACAAAAATCTAAACAGATTCCCCATGCTTCTGAGACATGATGTTAAGCTGCTTATCATAGTATCTCGATTTATTCTTCCTCTGGTATATGTCTACCAAACCTTCTCTGAAGACATCCCAATTTTCCAAACTAGTGGCCATCTTCAGATTTAAAAAAAAAAAAAAAAAAAAAAAAAAAAAAAAAAAAAAAAAAAAAAAAAAAAAAGGTATCCTCCCTTAATTTACCCAAATATGGGAGTGTCCAGGATAGGTGTAGTAGGATGCATCCATTCCCTCCTTTCCTCCTTTAGATGCCCAATTCTGCCTGTAACTGAGCTACCTGATTCATTAACTGGAACAACAGCCTGAGCCAAAACTCACTTCTCCATATTGCCTAATTACTACCAACCTAAGTATCAGTATACTGAAAATGACAGGACGAATAAAGGATAGAAAAGCAACCATTAAGGCTCAAACAAATCTTTGAATTCTGCAATTATTCATATTGTTGTGGAGGACATCCTTGCTCCAGAACATTCAAGGTTCTGGCTGCTGTGTTCTGGCTAACCATCTTCTTCTTAATGTCAGTCCTCAGCAGTCATTCTGACACCAGTTACAACTTTGTTGCATTTGGTGAAGATCCAATGAATTGGTTGCAATGAATTGTTTATTGAGACTTGATTACAATGAAAAGTGGGAGGCAGGGGGAATATGGCACCATCTCTCGGGAGGCAACAGCCTATGGCTGCTGACTATGCACTCCTCTGCTGAGCAGCTGGTGCTGCATTGCCAGGTTCTGATGTTTCCTTGACATAGTGGTTATGACTGGTGGTGACATACACAGGGAAGTGAGGCTGCATCCTACTCCTGATTCTCAGGGCATAGGGGTCTTCTGTTGGGACCTCAGCAGTGGCAGAGAAGGCTGGACCCTAGTAGTATACTCTCAGGATGGCAACACAGTACAGAGCTGCCCCTGGTAGCCAGAAGCATATGCAGCCGGCAGTGGTTCAGGTCTCGGATGTGGCAGAAGGGTCTGCTTTATTGGGATAGTGTAGAGTAGCACAGGCTCAATGTCACATCACTTCCCAGCTGTTCTATGAAATTGGGCTGGTTCAAACTTTCTTAAACAGGGCTTCCCTATGCTGATTTCTGCTGTTTACCATGGTTAGTGTGCCACACTGAACTGCCTATAACATGTTGGTGTCCTCCCAGCTGTTGTAATGGCATTGGAATACTGCTGTATACTGTGTCACACATTGACGGCAAGTGTCATCTGCTATCACTGTTGCAAGTCACTGTCCATGCAGCCCCTTTGCTAGCTACAAGCAACTTATCAGTGACCTGGCTTCAACATAATGCTCTTCTGCTGGTTCCCAGACTATTTTATAATGTTGACTAAATCTTCTGTCAATTCTTGGTAGAACTTGTTTATAACTTTATCCCTTTATGTGACAATTTTGTTCCTTCATGTGCAATAAATTCATCATGAATGTATTGCATCAAGAAAAGATTAACTGTAATCGCACCTATAACAACAGAGATGATCGAAGTCAAGTAGCATACTTCCAACATTTTGTACTGCACTTCAAAAATCAGTTACAAGTCAAAATACAAAGTCTGCTATTTTTTGACAGTATATCTGAATATTCTGTAGTAGATTGTTAGACCAAATACATGGTCTTCAAAATGTTAAAATTTCTTTTCTGTGCAGTTGAGGACTACTTTTCAGCTTCCCAACATTTTACATGTCCTTTTGGTATAAAATAACCAAGCACTATCTTATCCTAATGATTCCAGTGTAAAGTTTTACTTGCCATTCATGGGTACAGTACCTGACCACAAGTTTTCTTTCTAATTTTAATTGTTATATATTCTTGTCATAGTTTTCTCTGTGTTCAAGTATTCCTATGTGTGTAAGTTTGTTTAAAGTTTAGTCTATGCATATTTTTGCAGTGGTAATAGATTTTGATATTTACTGGTCCAGTCACATTAATGTGCCCACCACCTACAGTTGATATCAATGTGCAATAACCACTCACAGGCAACAGATGGCAGCACTAGGAGTGGAGGCTATATAAAGCATCTAGGGGGGACATGGAAAACAGAACAGTCACTGTAATAATGTGAAATTAAAGCAGTTTATCTGACATCCAAAAGGGAATCATCATTGGCCTTTAGGCCAATGATGGAAACATTTCTGGAATGGTTAAGTATTTAAACTGTTCACATGTCCCACTGGTTGAAGTATACTGTGCATGGCAAAATGGTTCTATCCAAAACTGTTGCTGTGGCAACTCTGGTACACAATGGGTCATACAATGACAGGGATGAACAATGGCTGCAGACACATTTGCATTTGAATAGATGTGCATCTTTTGAGTGACTGAGCATGCAGATCAACCTAGGGTCTACCAACAGTTTCTTCTCAATGGCTGTTCAGTGAAAGTTTCTGTGTATGGGTCTCCACCAGTGACAAAGGCTGGAACTTGCACACAAATACTGCAACTGGACATCCTTTGAGTGGCAACAGGTGGCTTTTTCAGATGAATCACACTTTTATGCTCCACTGGATAGATGACCTTTGGTGAGTATGGTGTGAAATGTCTGAAACAAAACACTTTGCTACAACTGTCAGAAGTGTCCACGCCAGAGGAGAGAACATTAAGGTGTGGGGAAAGGTTTTTGGAATTCCCCAAAATATCTAATCATTCTTTAAGGCACAATGGATCATCACAAGTATGCATCTATCCTTGAGGACCATGTCCATCTGTACATGCAGTTTGTTTCTCCTTGGAATGATGAAAATCTACCAGCAGGACAATGCAATGTGTGACACAGGAAATAGTATATGTGTGTAGTTCAAACAGCACCAGGCTGACTTTACCAAACCCCCTTCGGCAACAAACACCCAGATTTAAACCCAATCAAGAGTCTTCAGGGCCACCTTGATTGCGCTGTACATAGCACAGCTGACCATGGCAGCTGAGCTGACATGGCTGCATATTCCTGTCAGTACCTTTCACAACCTCACTGACTCTTTTCCTGCATGTCTCACAGTGATCCATGCTGCAAAAGGTGGTTATTCAGGCTTTTTACTGGTGGGTCACATTAATTTGGCTAGACAGTGTAGTAGGATCATTTTGTTAGGTTTGCTCATAGTTGATCTCTTGTTGCAAATCTTTCTGAGTCTGGCCTTCAGTGTCAGTAGAATTCTCACTTGAAATATCATTAAAGGACATCCCTGTAGTCACTGGATGGTGTAGTTTTTGTCTGTATGATTATCTTTGCCTGTGTTCTTTGTGTACTGTTGTTGATATCTTGCCTGTAACATCATTTTTTTCCATCCATCTTCTACTGTCTTGCAGTGTATGTCCAGTGTCTTTGTGTGTCAAGTGCAGCTTTTTTGCTAAGTCCAACACATGACAGTGGAAGTAGTTTTGTTGTAGAGACCTGTAGTGATGGTAAGTTCATATGGGACCAAACTGCTGAGGTCATTGGTCCCTATGTTTACACACTACTTAATCTAACTTAAACTAGCTTATGCTAAGGACAACAGGCACACACCCACACCCGAGGGAGGACTCAAACATCCAATGGGGGGAGACGAGCAAACTGTGGCAAGATGGCTACCTTGCATGGCAGTTGCGGAGACCTCCATTCTCTACATGTTCATTCAGGCTCCTGATTCATATAATAGACACATGCTGGATAAGGGCAGTTATGAAATAAAACATGCACAAGCCACGGATCAACACACCTCATTCCCAGCCACTCCAGAGTGCTGTGGAAGACGTTTTGTACAGTATATAAGCATGTCTTTTTACTGGTGTCCTATTCACTTTGTTATTGATCCCTTCTCCTAAATTTTTACTATTGTGGGGTTTTAGTACCATCCTCTGTGACTGCTGACACTATGTTCTGGTGTAACCACAAGCACCAGAATGAAGATGCAGAATGCAAGCAAGGGTAGCGATGGCAGTGGGGAAACGGCAGCCAATGGTGCGCGGAATGTGACTGTGCCGCGTCAAGAGCAACAACTGGCAGGAGGGAATATAAGCGACATTCCTACTAGCTTCAGCGACTCAGACTGGCACTGCATATCGGATGTCAGTTATCAGTGATGTGACAACTTGCCTGAACAGTTCACATATCAAGGACTCTAAATTAAATTGCTTGTCGCCCCTCGTTTGTGACTACCACTTGCAAATCTCCAAAGTCAAGTACTGTCAATTGCTTTCTAGAAATAAAACTACCAATGTTATTTGTTTGAAATTTTTGTATAGCATTCCAAGAATGCTGCCTCCTGTAGGCACCCTAACAACGATGAGTGGGCAAGACCCCACACACCATATCATATTTATCCCTTACCAACCAGTATGTTACAGCCCTGTACTGGGTGATAACATCTATGAACAACATAGCCAAGATTTTGTCAAAGGGGAGGGGGCAATTTGTTAAAGACCTTAACAAGACTCATGTTTTTCATTTTTTCTTAAAATTTCCATAAAGGATGATAAAACATTTTATTTGATAATGACATACAGGTTTCACCAAGCAGAGATATAATCCCCTTACCTAGGAGTGCTGTATTTTGGCAAAGCGCTAAGAAGCATTCATGCTCCATTCTCTCTTCACCCTCCAAGGTCATTTTACACTCTTCTTCTTTCAGTCTGGATTCTGGCTCAGGAAGTGATCAGAAATGTACATGAGCAAATTTTTTGGGTCACAGTCATTATTAGTGACATGGCTGTTGAAATAAATAGACCTGTTCTGTTCTGTTCTGTTCTGTTCTGTTCAACAGAGGACCCAGAAAAATGTTTGTGGTGAAAATGAAATAATCGACTTATGCTTTTCCAGATTTCCTCATTTAAGCATGCATCTGTGAATTTCTGCAATGTAAGAAAGATCATTTTCTGCATTAAAGAATGTCCCAGCCGATGAGTGCATATGTCTAATTGAGGAGAAGATTTTGGACAAAAGTGATAGATAGTAATGCAGGACAAAGTCAGGTCAGATGAACTCAAGCAGCCCGCTGAAAAACTCTTTTACAAATGAACAAACTATGGAATGTGTTGTATCCTGTACCTCTTCTGCACTCCACAAACTCCTCCCCATTATTTTTTTATTGGAACTGGTTTTCTTAATTGACTACCACCCAAGTGCCCAGATTGGGTGATATTTTGCCATTTGGGTGCTAGTGATAGAGCATTGCACAAATTTTTTAAAAAATTCAACCATCACCATTTGGGCAATATTTTTGTTGCTCCGCATGATTTCTGGACAACACAGACGTATGAAAGTGAGTTTTTATGCACTGATTTTATTTGATGTTACTTGTAATGAAACTTATCACTCCACTGCCTTATGAAATACCACAATATACTTTCACCAGGCTCCAAATAACGAATCCAGTGCTAACATGAGACCGCTATACACAGGAAAGTAGGCTATTATAGTAGTGCACACATATTTTTAACTGATCATGACGCTAGTGGATGAATCAAAATCAATTTTCCTCTTATTTCTTGTTACAAAATTATCAGTAATTAGAAGCTATCACAACAACAAACAACACAAAAACAATGAACCGGAGCACTTACATTAAATTCAACTGTAAATAACAACTGAACTGGTGAACGAAACAACAACTTATCTCAAACAAGACCAACAATTGGTCTTGGCTATAGTAGGGACACATGACAGATGATAGTACTATGGATGTATAGATAATTTAAATCTATTGTTGGCCTTGCTGATTACTGAAAGTGCATATCCCTTTATCATCATATAACTGAAAGTCAAAACACCTATCAGTTTCACTACAGGGCAACTAGGTCCCATATAATTTCATTTACTGTTTAGGGGGTGGGGGATCTGGACCTTCTGGAACCCACCTACGGCAACGGACTTGTGTCTATGAGCTGTCTTACACTAACGTGGTGCCAAAAGCCTCTTCTAGCTGTTGTAACATTATTCAAGAAGTGGAGATGGTTTTACTGTGTACTGGCCACAAAGCATACCATGCACTCAAAGAGTGCACAATGATAACTTGTTAGTATATGAACTGGTAAGCTGTATTACTTAGTTTAAATTCTTGCCACTTTGTGAAGCAGTTTCTCTGCTTTTTCTATTGTGTGTCTCATTTGATTATTAAATGATAATTTCTGGACAATATTTTCTCCCAGGAATCTTATCATTATTAACATTATTTACATTTATGGCTGTATGTATTTCGAAATTCCCTTTGAGTAATATGTGTAACAACATATTGCTGGGTGTTGACAACTTAAATGTTGTCAGCACCATTGGTCCATGAAAAGTAGTGTGTAAGCGGTTTTGGATCCTTCATGCATTCTAGAATCCTCAGAAACTATGATGGACCCGTTGTTCGCATAAAGAATATCTCCATCAGGACAGTGGTACCCACCCAGTAGATGTAGGAGAAGCTCAATGGTGATGTCCTCAAAGATGGGTCTACAGATAGCACTCTTTTCTTTATTTGTTTGGTGAATTTTTATTTCACACTTGTTATTCACTCACTCTGCCTTTACAGTAGCCCTGCAGGCTCAAGAAAGTGACCAAACATCTGAAAGCACCAAATAATATCAAAACTGTCTGCAGTGAGTATCAGTATCACAACTGGATATTTTCATTTCAAGTTTTGGTTAATTCAGAAGGCCTGATTTATTGTATCATTTAATGATTTATTCTTCCTAAAGCTGAACTGATTTGGACTCAGTGTCAGAAGTTCCCTGTGAGACTATAGGTAGTTGGACAGGAGTAACACTGAAGTTAAGCTAGATTATTTAAAGGGCATGTTGGCGTGTCGCATTTTAGGTGGACTGAATTCGGTTTATGTAGTTTTTATCTCGAAATTGAAATTTTTCCACCTCCCACAATGATAATATTGAAAACAGCTAAAAAGAAAGCATTTTAGAACAAACATCTTGTCTTGAGGATGATTTCTTCTGTTGACCTGCAGTCAACAATGGTCCAGGGCTTTTTCAGTTGCTTGAATAAAATGGAAAGTTCCTTCATGGCTATTTATTCAGTCCAAGGAAAATCTCTTCATATACTGTGCCATAAATGGTACATTCCATTTTTATCACAATGTAGTGGCACCACCGTTTCGGATAGGAAAAGTTAGTTTTGTGCAATATTCAGAGCACAAGTTACAGCCAGATATGGGCCAGATTGCAGTGATTTACGCATACCAACGGCTGCAAAGTAGAATGAAGGCCACAGAGCCGTCAAACCACTGAAAGGAGTAATCACAGTAGTTTGCATGGCTCAAGTTACAGGCAGAAGGGGCCCACTGGCCCAAAGTAGGTGTCATGAGTACGTGACTCTGAGCGGCGTGTTAGCAAAACAGAGGTGCCCAGCCGCATATAAATATGTGTGGGTTTCTAATAAGATTCATTCAAGTGTGACAGCTCTCCTGGATGGAGGGGCGTGTGACACCACCAGCTACATGCAGCAGTAGATAGGGTGCCAGCATTCCAGTCCATGGCGGGTCACTGGTTTGACCCTCTGAGTCTGATGCGGGGTCCATAATCAGCCAGCGAACGACGGGCCACTCTTTGGCTCGCTACCACAGGCAGATGTCTTGGCTCCCAACCCATGCCAGAGGCATCCCAGGGCAAGGGCAGCGGATTCAGACACAGGATCATGGGCAATTGTGGTCACCACGATCTCAGCTATGGCAGGAAGGAAGGACGCAGCAGGCTGCTCCCAGCGGAGCAGTGCTGAGTCAGTGGGGAAGAAGACCACTGAGTCGGTTGCTGGCACAGCTCTGACGACGCAACCCTACAAGGCTGACACACTGTACTGCACTGCATTGCACTAGGTCGCTGGAGCGGTGGCCTCAGTATTGTGGGACCCTGTGATGCAGACCGAGGTGAAAGGGGCACTTTTGTGGAAACAAATCAATCATGTGGAAAGCTCGGATGAATCTTAATATGGTGCCTTTACCTCTTCCCGCTACATTTGGTCATCCTTATTCATTTACTGGCAGAATATACCACTACACTTGGTGTCAGAATAGCAGACGTCGTCTATCCAGTATGACATTCAAGCCCACTGCCCGCATTATATTCACAAGATGTGGTGAGTTTTGACCAGTTTTCTTTTGAGTGTGGGACGTTTTCTTTCTAGTTTGTTTTTTGAGTATGGCCTGCCAGGAGCCACATTTTACATGTTTTGTGTAGGCATCTTTTTTTTTTGTCAGAATAAGTGTTGGTGTATTTGGGGCAGTAAGATTTATTATTTCCTTCTTTTCGTGGCATTTAGTTACTTTTGTATTGGTTTGAGAGTGATGTTTCCCAGTATGATTATACTGAGATGTAGGGAGTTGGGTTATTCTTGATTCTTGTACTTAAATGTTTTGTTTTGGGACTAACTGGGAATGAAAGCAACACAATGGTAGAGTCAGGGAAGCAAGGTGTGTCGGAACCAGAAGCAGTATGGATTTTGTTGGAAAAAGTAGCACAATTTACAGCAGACAATACACAGTTGAGAAATGAATTAACTTCTAGAAGTGAGCGGGAAACCACATCTGATCAGTCGTTGCCTAGGATGCAGGAGATCTATCCAGCTGTTGCAAGTTTGATTATTCAGTTTTGTGGCAAGGCATCTGAGGACGTGTGTTCGTTTGTGAAGGACTTGGAGACTTCAGCGGTGATGAATGGTTGGTCTGATGAGTGGTGGTTACCTATAGCGAAGATTAGATTAACGGGTGAAGCGAAAACATATGTAAGGTGTTCTGAGGCCTTAAGGAAGGCAGGACAGTTTAAGCAGTTAAAGAAAGGTCTTCTATAAAGGTACAAAAAACAGAATAGTGCTCGGTACTTTAGGGAGGGGTTAAGTATAATGACAAGGAGACAGGGGGAGATGGTAGAGAAATTTGCAGACAGTATAAAAGAAATTAACAAGTATACTTACGTTTTGGGTCAGAGCAATGAGGCAAATGGTGTTCTGTTGCAGGAGGCTGAGAAAAGGGCACCTGATGTATTTTTGAGAGGGGTACCGGCGCATATGTCACATAAAGTGAGTGAAGGGCCTCCAAAAGATTTGTATTCCGCCATTCAGCTGGCAATACAATGGGAGGAAGTAGACATGGCAACAGGGGTACGTGATAGACAGACAGTGTTTACAGCGGGTATAAAATGTAGTAAGTGTGGTCATATGGGACATGTGCAGAGGCAATGTACCCAGTCACCAAGGAATAGAAGAAGGGGTGGAAATGGACAAGCGTTAAACAGCAGAGGAGGCCCAAGACCCACTTAAGGGAGCTCCCATTTAATTTGGATTCTACGAATATGTATGCAGAGGTGGAATGCTCAGTGGTAGGAGCCATAGGAACTAAAAAGTTTAAGATTTTGTTGAACACAGGGGCGCAAGTGTCAGTGGCTACTAGGAATATAATGGGACGAAGAAGCTAGACCCAGCACGTTATAGGTTGCGTGGAGTGGGGGATAATGAGGTCATGACTTTGGGGTTGGTGACAGCTGACTTTCGAGTAGAGAAAGTCTGATTTAATGCATGCATGGAGGTAGTACCATGGATAACCGAGGGCTACGACATGATCCTAGGAGTAGATTTCTTCCAGCAACATCATACCAAAATTGACCATGGACAACAAACTGTGGAACTTAGTGGAATGTTATTTCCGCTAGGGGAAACTGTTGTCAATGCAGAGCTGTCACGAGGGGCATTTATCACAATGAACAAACCAATTGAACCGTGTACATTAGCATTAAGGCATAATTCCATGAGTGTGTGTCTAGTAGCACCGGGAAGTAGCTTTCTGTGGAGACCAATCCACCTGTGGATACAGTATGTGTTATTGAACCACTGCAGGATAATGAAGTTTTGGGTCCATTGGGTTGTTTTGTGAAATGTAGTGTTGTATGCATATAGAAGGGGAACGATGGGCTAGTAGTTCCCGTGAACATGGATAATTTTAGCACTGTAGATGCAAATTTGAGGAAAGGAGTTTTAGTAACAAATATGGATGTGCCAAATGACAAAGACGGGTGTTCGAGAGGTAGGCAAAGTGATCAACTACTAACTGCCAATATAACTGCATTCCATGACAAAATTAAACATTTGAAAGGAGGAGAAAGAGAGCACATGGAAGAATTATTGTGGGAATTTAAGGATTTATTTTTTCCACAAGGGCCATTACCATCAACTCTATTAGTTCAACATAGGATACCAACAGGGATGAAGCTCCTGTTTACCATAAACCATACAGAATACCAAAGTATTTGCAGCTGATTGTGGAGGATATCATTGATCAGCAGCTTGTGGAGAGTATTATAGAGCATAGAAACAGTTGCTGGGGAGCGGGCATTGTCGTTGTACCTAAAAAATCTATGGATGGAACTAAGAAATACAGGTTCTGTTGTGACTACTGATACCCCAATAATAAAACAGTAATTGGCACATACCCCATTCCCCATACCCATACCCCATACCCCATTCCAAACATATCAGAGACTTTGGATCACTTTGGACAGTGCCAGTACTTTTCTATGCTGGATTTGACAAGTGGTTATCATCAGTTAGAGGTGGCTCCAGACAATCATCCAAAAACTGTGTTCTCTACATCTGGAAGTCATTAGAATGCCATTTGGTTTGAAAAATGCTCCAGCAATGTTTCAGAGGTTGCTAGACAGTGTCTTGAGGGGTTTGAAACCACGACAGTGTCTGGTCTATTTGGATGACATTATAGTGTTTTCAAGTAGTATGGATCTACATAGACAGTGGTTAAGGGATGTCTCTATAAGGTTAAGAGCAGCTTGTTTGACGTTGAGCCTGGAGAACTGTCTTTTTGCATTAGAAAAATGTAAAATATTTGAGTCATATTATCAGTAAGGATGGAATGGGAAAGGATCCGAGGTTGGTACAGGCTCTAAGGGATTTTCGGGAACTGAAAACAGTTAAGGAAGTGCAGTCATTCATCGGAATTTGCAATTTCTATCAAAATTTCATGAAGGGTTTTGCAGCTTTAGCACAGCGATTGATGTGATTGTTAAGGAAGGATGTGAAATTTGAGTGGACAGAAGAGTGTCAGAAACAATTTGACAAACTGAAAGAAGAGTTAATATCAAGTCCGGTTCTTGTTTTCCCAGATTTTTAAAGGAGTTTATACTAGCATGCGATGCATTCAATCAAGCATTAGTGTGTGTTCTTAGTTAGGAAATTGACGGGAAAGAACATCCTCTAGCATATGTGTCTAGGCAGTTGAATGCAGCAGAGAGGAATTACTCAACAACTGAGAGGGAGCTGCTTAGCATAATCTATGGAATCACGAATTTTAAATGTTTTTCTATGGGAGAAGATTTTGGGTAGTGACAGATCATGCTGCATTGAAGTGGTTGTTGTGGTTGAAGGATCCGTCCACTAGACTAGCTACATGGGCTGTGAGGCTTAATGAATTTGACCATGAGGTAGTGCACAAGCCTGGGAAGAGGTACGGTAATGTGGATGCAGTAAGTAGGAAGGTGGTAAAAGGTTATGACCTAGCAGTATGGCAAGAATTACAGAACGCAGACAACGATCGTAAATTGTATCAGACACAGCCACAATTTAGTATGCTCAGCGAAGCTGAGGGATGAGGTATTAAAGACATGATCACATGTTATCTGTTCATAGTGGGTGTAGAGCAATGAGTAGGAGAGTGGTGGAGAGGTATTGGTGGAGAGGTAGAAAAGTGGATGTGTATCAGTATGTCAAGAATTGTATACCATGTCCGCAGAGAGCAGATTTGATCTGGAAACAGATACAGCTACAACGATTGCCAGAGGCGACATGTCCATTTTCTTTGTTGGGTTCAAATGGTTCAAATGGCTCTGAGCACTATGAGACTTAACATCTGTGGTCATCAGTCCCCAAGAACTTAGAAGTACTTAAACCTAACTAATCTAAGGACATCACACACATCCATACCCGAGGCAGGATTTGAACCTGCGACCGTAGCGGTCGCGCAGTTCCAGACTGTAGCGCCTAGAACCGCTCGGCCACTACTGCTGGCTTCTTTGTTGGGGATTGATGTCTTAGGACCTTTTAGGTGAACACCGTCAGGGAACAGAGTCATTCTGAGGATAATAGACCATTTTTTGAGGTACGTGGAGATGGTGGCTATGCCAAAATCAACAGTCAGCAATGGTCGTGCAAGCGTTAGTAAAGAACTGTATTTTGAAGTTTGGTGTACCGGAGATAATGATTACTGACCAAAAGACCAACTTCATGTCAGATTTAATAAAGGAACTGTGTAAATTATTGAACATAAAGAAGTTGAGGATGAGTGCATTGCATCCACAGGCCAATAGAAGGACAGAACGGGTACACAGAACAATCGAGAAGATGCTGAGTTTTTCTGTGGATTCTCATCACTGTCAGTGGGACGAGTATTTGAAGCATACTGTATGTGTATACAATGCAAAAGTCCATACAAATACTGGTTTGTCTCCATATGAGGTGGTGTACAAGCGAAAAATGCCATCACCGTTTGATTTGGTGAGGCTACAGAAAGGAACGAAGGACCGGTGAATCTGTACGTCAATTCGCAAGGACAATTCGGGATATTTGGAAACGGGTACAAATGGTGAATACAAATGCTTTGGGAAGGCAGGAAGACTCAATAAAGCTGAAAGGATGTTTACTGCAGTATAGAGTGGTGCAGTGGGTAACACTGTCCAGCCTTTATATGCAAAAAGGGAAAAAGAAGAAGTCACTCTCGAGGTATCAAGGGCCATACAAAGCGGTTGAAACCACATCCCCAGTTTATGTTAAGCTTCAGTTGCCAACTAAAACAACGATAGTACACATTGGGCGGTTATGGCCGTTTGAGGATTGCCTGGATGTGATTCCAGGCATGTCACAGGACGGAAAGAAGAAGAAAGAGAGAGTGAAGAGAGGTGCTAAGCACAGAGGAAACCAGGAAGACAGAGTACACCATGAAGCACCATATGCTTTGCAACCTAGAAAGTAGTAGAGTATTTGAAGTTTTTTCTCATTTTCTTATCATGTATAATTGGGTTTGTGTAGAGTACTTAGGCATTGTATTTTCATATGTTGTATGTTTTTTCGAATATAGCCTGCTGCGGACAGCAGTCGTTTGAAAGAGGGAGGAAGGGTGATGGTGATCCCTGTCCTCGGGTCACTGAAAAGGGAAGTGTGGCGTCTGACATTTGTGAAGTGTTGTTGGAGGAGAAATAAATGCAGTTCTGGAGAAATAAATGGGTCGGAGTAAATTCTGCGGCAAAGCCATAATAAATATGTGTTGAACGATGTCAGAGTCATACGATTTCCTGTTTAAATTTTTAGTTGTCAACAGTGGTCCGGTCCGGGAAGTCGTGCCTATTGCACCAGTTCATATAATGTAAATTTAAGGATGAAAGTAGTCACACAATCAGTGTTGAGTTTGGATCAAAAATAGTGAATGTTGGAGGAAAATCTGTGAAGCTACAAATATGGGACACATGCACAGTGCAGTTATCTTTAGCCAGGGGGACAGGAATAGACTGTCCAAGGGACATCGTGGAGCCAAAATTGAGCATGCAACGGGTCAGGATGCATTGGATCTTCTCCACATATGAGAATTGGGTAGTAGTAGCAAGTTGTTTTGAGCAAGGAGTATTTGCAGAAGCGACACATATAGAGCTGGAGGGAAGCGGAATTTTAGTCAGTGGAACTAAGTGTAACATAATAGGACCAACCTTCCACCTGTGAGCGTCAATTTCAGGAGTCACATAATTGAATGTTACGCAGCTACAGCAGTACTGGCCAGAAGCCACTTTAGAGTTTTTGCCAAGGCAGAATCTGACCTTGTTAAGTCAAACTCTGGAGCCAGTCTTGAGATCCATAAACCAGTTCGGTTCAGAACAAGAGGGGCGCATATCAGCCGAACAGCTTGTGCAACATGTCACTCAGTATAGGGAAAGACAATGTCAAACAGTGATTATTTTGAGCACCTCTGTGCCAAGTGTCATCACAGCCTTAGCTTTGTTATGTGTTGTTTTCTTTCTGATCAGGTGGAGAGCTAATTCCAAGAGGGAACCAAGGGTATTCCAAGTCCCAGTGGATTGGATAGCGAGGACGTGAGATGAGTGGGTAGGGGGCTGATTGAGCAGTGGTCATGCAGTAAGGAATTTTTATTTTTTGTTTCATGTCATGGTTTTAAGGAGCACTAAACTACATTTCAGTTTTCCAATAGTAAGGAATTATGCCATAGGTGCCGACCCAAACAAGTTAAGAGCTAGTTAAGGGTCGACACAGGGACCGGGTTTTTCTGAAGGGGGAATAATGTTGCGGCACCACCGCTTAGGATAGGGAAAGTTAGTTCTGTGCAATATTCTGAGCACAAGTTACAGCCAGGTGTGGGATGGATTGCAGTGAGTTATGCATGCTAGTGGTTGTGAAGTAGAATGGAGGCCACAGTGCTGTCAAACCACTGAAAGGAGTAAACACAGCAGCTTGCATGGCGCAAGTTACAGGCAGAAGGGGCCCACTGGCGCAACATTGCTGATTTGACTACATGACTCACAGCAGCGTGTTAGCAAAACAGAGACTCACAGCTTCGTATAAATAGGTGCAGGTTTCTAACGAGATTCATTCAAGTGTGGGAACCCTTCTGGATGGTGGGGCATATGACACCAACAGCCACACGAAGCAGCAGATGGGGCGCCAGTGCTCCAGTCCACAGCAGGTCGCTGGTTCGAGCCTGTGAGGCTGACACGGGGTCCGTAGTCAGCCAGCCAGCGGCGGGTCACTCTTCGGCTCACTACTGCAGGCAGTCATCTTGTCTCCCAATGCATGCTGGAGGCATCCTGGGGCAAGGGCAGTAGATTCGGACACTGGATCATGGTCGCTTGTGGTTGTCGTGATCTCAGCTATGCCAGTAAGGAAGGACAGAGCAGGCTGCTTGGCGGCTCCCAGCAGAGGCAATGGGGAAGAAGACCACTGAGCTGGCTGCCGGTGCAACCCTGACAATGTAGCCCTACAAGGCCAAGCACTTGGGTGCTGGGGTGGTGGCCTCAGCATTGCGAGATACTGTGATGTGGACCGAGGTGAACAGGGCACTGTAGTGGAAACAAATAAATCATTTGGAAAGCTCTTCCCGCTACATTTTGTTATCCTGATACATTCGGTGGCAGTAGTCGCCACTACAATAATAATACTGACATCAAACTTCCTTCTGCATAATCCAAATAACCCTAAATTTTCCACAGCAGATAATAAACTAGTCCTGCACTACAAGCATGCTAAAGCAGTTACATTTGTCTGGTGTACATTTTTATAAGTCTGTAGATACCCTGCTCCAGAAAACTTTTTGTTTTCATTCTGAGATTTCTTGCTGTTTGGTTCTTCGTATGTGTGTCAGTCAGTGCATGGATTTCTATGTCTATGCTTCCATGTATGTTGCCTAGCAGGAACTGTTCATTTATTCTGCTGCAATTGTCCAGTGTGCTTCACATTGCAGGAGACATGTATCCATGGTTTTTTGTGACTCTCTGTGATCTGCCGTTCACATGAATTTCATGTTGATCACTGTTATGATAGATCCTGTTTGTAACATGTCCCTAGACTCTAATTTGCTGGGTTGTAGATTTGTCTCTGTGTATTGTCCAGTACAATAGCAGGGTTTAGAGTCTTCATGTTCAGCACTGGACTATGTTTCACATCCAAGATCAGCATTTGCATGTCACACATGAGAGCATTCTGATCACTGCTGTGTTAGTATGCAAGGTCTATTTCATTGGATGCTATATCTTTTTGTACTTCTTGCATTCCACTGGGTGTCACATGTCTTGGAGCATTAGTTCTGGTAGGCAAAGATCTAGGTGGAGGGGCTGCTTTGTTGGATGTGTGCATTTAATACATAATTATCATTAGGTACTTTGTTATCTTGGAAGTGAAGTATCATGCTTAATGTGACAGACACTGACACAACGTTTGACCCTCTTTTCATGTCATCACATGACTACTTTTCTGATGTTTGAAATGTTCTCAGAACTCTTTCCTCGGCAGAGGTTTGAGTCCTCCCTCGGGCATGGGTGTGTGTGTTTGTCCTTAGGATAATTTAGGTTAAGTAGTGTGTAAGCTTAGGGACTTAAGTCCCATAAGATTTCAAACACATTTGAACATTTTTTCAACACTTACCCCTCTGCACTCTGTTTTTCACATTTCTGTATATATTGCAGAACTCGTAGGTGTTATGTTGCACTTATTACACAAAGAAGCACCCTCACATGTAATTCATAGTATCAAATTGAGAAGCAAATTTGCAAGGTTATGGAACATGTCAGTATGTGAAATTACAACATAAAAGTAATAACAGATCAAATAAAATGGTATGAACCAAAAAAAGACAAGCTAAGTTTACATAAATGCAATCAACAACATAACACAGGAATCAGCTTAACTTTTTAAGGCACTCATTGACAGAATACAAGGAGTGACCCATGACAAAACTCTTCAGTTTTGATTTGAAAGCATAAGTTTTACTGCTTATATTTTTGGATTCTTATGGTAGCTTATTGAAAATGGATGCAGCAAGCATGAAGGAAGTTTGATCCAAATGCAGACTGGGTTTCTGCTTGGTATTAACTGGGTGACAGCTGCTAATTCTTGGGAATAAGCTGATATTGTTAACAAGAAATGACAGTAAACAACATACATATATTAAGAGGCCAACATCATAATACCCAGACTAATGAACAGGGGTCAACAAGATGTTCGCAAACTTTCCAATTGTGAGCTACTCCCTGTATTCCATAATGGTTCTACTTCAGGAGCCATATTTAGTGATCAACACAATCAAACACCTTAGTTACATCAAAAAAGAAGCCTAGCATTCAAAATATTTTGTTTAAACCATCCTGCACTTCATAGAGAGAAGAGAGTATAGCATTTTCAGTTGATAAATCACCTCCAAAACTGAACTGGACATTTGATAGCAAATCATGTGAAATAAAATGATCTATTATCCTTATATTCAAAGCCTTCTCAATAACTTTAGACAACACTGATGGCATAGAAATGGGTCTAATATTGTCTACATTACCCCTTTCTCCCTTTTTATAAAGTGGCTTTGATAGTAAGTACTTTAATCATCCAGCAAACTGACCAGTCTTACAGGAAAAATTACAGGCATAGCTAAATAGAGGGCTAACATGTTCAGCATAGTACTCCAGTACTCTTCTAAGTACTCCATCATATCCATGAGAATTCTTTGTTTTCAATGATTTACTTATTGACTCAATCTCCCCCTTGTCAGTAACACAGAGGAGTATTTCAGACATCAGTCTCAGACAGGCATTTTCCAAGAAAGTTCTATGATTCCCGGTGGAAGCTAAGTTTTTATTTAATTCACCAGCAATGCTCAGAAAACGATTGTTAACTACTTCACATATATGTGACTTATCAGTAACAGAAATGTTTTTACTAGGAACTGACATTAAATCATTGACCTTGTGCTGCTGACCAGACACTTCCTTTGTGACTGACCCTATGGTATTAATATTATGTTGTGAATTAGCTGTTCTATTTGCATAGCACATACTTTTTTCCTACCTAATAACATTTTTAAGTGCCTTACAATAATGTTTATAATGGGCTACTGTAGCTTGATTACTACTTCTAACACTTTGATATAATTCCCACTTTAGTCTATGTGATATCCTTATCCCGCTAGTCTGCTGCCCAGGCTGCTGTTTACTGCTGGTACCCTGTTTGTTTAGAATGTTCTAATGGAAAGCAACTTTCGAGAGCATAAGAAATGTGTTAAGGAAATCATTTTATTTGTCTATGTTATTGGCAAAGGGGCCAATACAGCCTACTATTAGTGCAAGTCTCAGAGCATCAAAGTGTGTCATGTCTATTATTTACGATCTAGATGTATGAAGTAGGTGAACAAAAAACAGACCTGTCGACAAGTTGTTTGTTCACCATGTAGGAAGGTGCTGGTGCACATGAGGAGACAAACTAAGTTGAAAAACAGCATGTCAATATTCCTTAAACTACAAAGTTCATACAACAAATAAGCAAAGCAAATACAATAAATATTACTTCATGGAAAGACACATACAACATTCTGTTTTGATTGGCTGATGCCAACAAATACTGTCTATAACTGGATTAAAATAAGTATGCAAAATACATGAGCAACTGAGTAGCACTAAGTCATTTGCAAAACTTAACCAAGTTGTAGGTCTTGCAAGTCTTATGAAAATGAATAATAGTCCTATTTCAACACATGCGGATGATATATTTAAAGTAAACCACATATCACACTGTAGCATCAGCTGCGACACTTGATTCACATCTTACTAACTAAATGCAAAGTTTATAATAGCATTCTTCCTAATTCATAAATGTATCAGGTACAAGAAATAAACAACATAATCCTGCAGCAGATGAAAATTAATGAGGTTCGAATGTTACTAAATTGTGGTCAGCACGGTTATATGTTTCCACAGAAGTTTGTTAAGTGGACATCTGTAAACCCCACGTGAGTAGGTGATACTTAATCAGTGTTTTTCATAAGTTACTGCTGAAGACTCAACATTCCAAAATACTTTACAACTGCGAAATGAGGATGTGGCATGACCATAAATGTGGAGCTATTGCACCTAGTGTAAGAGCTTCCCAGACATCATGCAGTTTCAACATAAGATACTCAGTAATTGCAGAAAACACATACTCTGTTGGTCACTCATCAAAATATCTGTACCACCAAGTAAAATCAGCAAGCTGTATCACCTCATTACATCACACTTATAGAAAAAACATGAAGCAAAAAGTAATTCAGGGGACACATCTGGGACAAACCATTAATATCCATCAAATGACAAACTGTGACACTTATTCCATATCAACTATCCTATGTAAGAACACTGCACATGTCATCGTAAACAGCACTCTAAGACCTTTTGCCAGGAAAACACATAACAAATTACTAATTCCATTAACCTAAGGAGGTACAATGTGAAAATACACCAGGAGTTTATGATCTTACCTCAATGTATTTGTATATTTACATAAGACTTGGTGCTTAGGATAACACACAGAGTTAATATTTTTCCCAGCAGTGTCAACCAACACGCAACATTTTATAGATCTGTTACAATAATCATTAACAAACTGTCCTTGGTGACTAACACTTATAAGTATAAAAATTTAAGGTCAAAACCAAAAACAGAACTTGTTGGATTATCAATGAAAATGAGGACTGGTTACAACCTTATTTCTTTTCTCCCTAAGACAGTAAGGTGTTAGAAAAATATGTGTGTTGTTGGCTGTCCTTCACATATTCAGTTTTCAAATTATAAGGGAATCATCATATGGCGCTAAATAAGGATTTCACTCAGAAGCCTCAACTGATATTGTGCCTGTTATAAAACCAACAATATACTTCAGGATAGTACAGAATGTAAAGTTAGAAGCATAGACAATTATTTCAGTCCAGTTCTTAATACTTCATGTAATGTTGTTGTTGTTGTGGTCTTCAGTCCTGAGACTGGTTTGATGCAGCTCTCCATGCTAATCTATCCTGTGCAAGCTCCTTCATCTCCCAGTACCTACTACAACCTACATCCTTCTGAATCTGCTTAGTGTATTCATCTCTTGGTCTCCCTCTACAATTTTTACCCTCCACGCTGCCCTCCAATGCTAAATTTGTGATCCCTTGATGCCTCAGGACATGTCCTACCAGCCGATCCCTTCTTCTAGTCAAGTTGTGCGACAAACTTCAAAACTTCATGTAAAGGAAGTGAAAAAATGCATTCATTATTTGATCAGTTCAAAAAATACAAAAAGGGTAATGCACAAATAATATGTAAATAAATTGTCAAACTGGGGGCGAAAGAATGTAAGCACATTTGGATGGTGTGGTGGGGAAGGAGAGAGGAACAAAAACAATATGGCCACTTCTCTTGTAGACTGATAAATGGAGGGGGGTATATTCTTCATGGCATGGGTGGGGGGGGCAGGGGGAGGGGAGACAAGTTCTTGTTGTTGTTGTGGTCTTCAGTACTGAGACTGGTTTGATGCAGCTCTCCGTGCTACTCTATCCTGTGCAAGCTTCTTCCTCTCCCAGTACCTACTGCAACCTACATCCTTCTGAATCTACTTAGTGTATTCATCTCTTGGTCTTCCTCTATGATTTTCACCCTCCACGCTGCCCTCCAATACTAAACTGGTGATCCTTGATGCCTCAGAAAATGTCCTACCAACCGATCCCTTCTTCTAGTCAAGTTGTGCCACAAACTTCTCTTCTCCCCAATCCTATTCAATATTTCCTCATTAGTTATGTGATCTACCCATCTAATCTTCAGCATTCTTCTGTAGCACCACATTTCGAAAGCTTCTATTCTCATCTTGTCCAAACTATTTATCATCCATGTTTCACTTCCATACATGGCTACACTCCATACAAATACTTTCAGAAACGACTTCCTGACACTTAAACCTATACTCGATGTTAACAAATTTCTCTTCTTCAGAAATGCTCTCCTTGCCATTGCTAGTCTACATTTTATATCCTCTCTACTTCGACCATCATCAGTTATTTTGCTCCCCAAATAGCAGAACTCCTTTACTACTTTAAGTGTCTCATTTCCTAATCTAATTCCCTCAGCATCACCTGACTTAATTCGACTACATTCCATTATCCTTGTTTTGTTTTTGTTGATGTTCATCTTATATCCTCCTTTCAAGACACTGTCCATTCTGTTCAACTGCTCTTGCAGGTCCTTTGCTGTCTCTGACAGAATTACAATGTCATTGGCGAACCTTAAAGTTTTAATTTCTTCTCCATGGATTTTAATACCTACTCCGAATTTTTCTTTTGTTTCCTTTACTGCTTGCTCAATATACAGATTGAACAACATCAGGGAGAGGCTACAGCCCTGTCTCACTCCCTTCCCAACCATTGCTTCCCTTTCATGTCCCTCGACTCTTATAACTGCCATCTGGTTTCTGTACAAATTGTAAATAGCTTTTCACTCCCTGTATTTTACCCCTGCCACCTTCAGAATTTGAAAGAGAGTATTCCAGTCAATATTGTCAGAAGCTTTCTCTAAGTCTACAAATGCTAGGAATGTAGGTTTCCCTTTCCTTAATGTAGCTTCTAAGACAAGTCGTAGGGTCAGTATTGCCTCACATGTTCCAATATTTCTACGGAATCCAAACTGATCTTCCCCGAGGTCGGCTTCTACTAGTTTTTCCATTGGTCTGTAAAGAATTCGTGTTAGTATTTTGCAGCCATGACTTATTAAACTGATAGTTCGGTAATTTTCACATCTGTCAACACCTGCTCTCTTTGGGATTGGAATTATTATAATCTTCTTGAAGTCTGAGGGATTTCGCCTGTCTCATATATCTTGCTCACCAGATGGTAGAGTTTTGTCAGGACTGGCTCTCCCAAGGCTGTCAGTAGTTCTAATGGAATGTTGTCTACTCCCGGGACCTTGTTTCGACTCAGGTCTTTCAGTGCTCTGTCAAACTCTTCACGCAGTATCGTATCTCCCATTTCATCTTCATCTACATCCTCTTCCATTTCCATAATATTGTCCTCAAGTACATCGCCCTTGTATAGACCCTCTATATAATCCTTCCACCTTTCTGCTTTCCCTTCTTTGCTTAGAGTCAAGTTAAGATGCAGTTATGCAATAGAAGTGGAAGGTGAGATGTTGTTGCTAGAGGTAAAAAGGGACAGCAGACTCATGAGGTCTGATGTAGAGGCACATAGAGTAGAAGGAGGAAGTGTAGTAGAGGAGACAGGAGTAAGCAGGAGTAAGAAAGTGTCCCAGTGCTTATAATGCACCACTCTGAAAAGCATATGTTTTTGAACACATAGCTGGTAACACATACTAGCTGCATGGTGTTAAATACCTTTAAAACAGAGTAAAACAACGCCATTTAACAGAAAATCCCACACTGATAGAGATAAGACAATGGCAGAGGACAGGTCAGCACCAGTTTTGTGTATGAATTAAATGTTCTTAACTATTATAAGACAGAAGAACAAAAAGATCTTGACTCTTATAATATACAAGTACACATTCTGGCATCCGTTTGTACAGGTGTACTTGATCACTGTAATAAGGCAAAGAATAGTGAATTTTGCACCGAAACAAATTATAGGAAGGCTTAATTCAGTGGAGTAAGTACAGAAAACAATGTTTAGGGAGACTTAATTCATATATTTAATACAAACCTTGTATTAATTTGCAAAACCAATACCAGAAATGGGATGAGAATGTATCTCGGTTTTAAGATGTTTGCATAGGTATACTCACATTGACAGTAAAGTCATTATGTCAGTTTGAAATGTAAATATCAGGGATAAGGCAACAAAATGTATGAAGTTTAAAGTTTTGACTCTGTCTTAACAAGTTTCTGTGTCAACGCAGCAACCTGAAACTCAGAAAATGTTGACCACCGTTTATGGAATTTACTGTTTGCATTGAAACACAATAACACCCAGATGATTAACATTTCAATATGAAATGAGTGATGCGTGGTAAGGGTTATTGTAATTAGGACTTCTGTTGCTATGTAAAACAAGTAGGTAAGGAAAGAGTACATATTACTTTCACTGGTCACAGGGCAAGTGAATACTGTGGAGAAATTTGGAAGATGAGAGTTTAACATAAATAAGAATTTAAATTTTTTTAACTCCTTTCAAAGAAAGTAACAAAAACGTGCTTCTAAACAGAAGACAAATATAGCTCATCTGCAGAGCTGGGCAACATTAGTTACTAAGAATAAATTTCAAATTCCAGGTATAATGGTCCACTAAACTATAGAAAGTGAACAGACTCCACAAGGAGTGACTGCATATTCCTGACTTGCCATCAAGATGACACATTCAACAAATCAGAAGTTTAATATGTAGCATTGCAGAAAAACTTAGGTAGCAAGATGAACTTGATGCACTCTTTCAAAAGAAACCCTGAAATAGCCAAAGCAAAACCATTGTCAACAAGTGCAATATCGTAGAGTGTACACATCTTAGCTTCTACAAGGGGAATACAGTACAACATCAAAATTTTAAAAGAAGATTAAATAATGGAATTTGCTTAATACAATCAGAAGTTAAAGACCTACACAACAAATTAGCCTAAAATGCACTCTTTTACTTATGAATTGGTTCATCATATGAAACCTGGACTTAAACCTCCACTGCTCTTAATGAAGTTTGGTTTGTGTGGTGCTCAACTGCATGGTCATCAGTGCCCATACAAAGTCCCAATTTTAACACAGTCCTATTTTTACACAGTCCCATCTAGCCACTGTCATAAATGATGATGATGATGATGATGATGATGATGAGATGATGGGGGCAACACAAACACCCTGTCCCTGGGTAGAGAAAATCCCCCAATGCTCTTGAGGATGACACTTGTAATCTACATGACTTCTCTGCTCTATTATGTCTGACTGGGCCAGATGGAGTTTACGACATTTTCAGTGTGTTTCCATTAATTCTCCATCTGTTAGCTTAAACTATTTTTGGCTTTCAGTTATGGAAGTTATATTGCGTAGGAAACATTATAGCCTGGATGACACTGACCATCCACATGAGCTCTGCTGTAACAATCTCAAACAAAGGAAGTGTGTGTTAGTTTATTTCTTTTTTATATTAAATCCAGCTTTCATGTACAACATTTTAGGTGGATTGAAACTGATTGCAGTTAATTTCCTTCTTATCTAGTTTATTATTAGTTTGTGGAAGAAATGTCCATGGCAAAACATCCTGAACAGAGTTTAATAGAGATCCTAATGTATGGCTAGAGCAGTTGCATGAGCTGAGTGATGAAGATCCAGACAGTGACAATGCTGGCTCAGAGATGAGGATTCTTTACATGAAAGTGGTCATAATCCAGAAATGGAGAAAGAATAAATTTGATACACAGAAAGAAGTAATTCAAGGGGCACTTTTTTTTTGGTAGTGGTGGGAGTGGGGGGGGGGGGGTGAAATGACTAAATGGAGCAAAGTAAATACCCTACTGATGTAATAACAAGATCTTTGAACATTATAATGTGTTTACCTGGATCCAAAACTGAAGCCTGGATAAAAATTTAATACACATTATGGTAACATGCACTAATATATGTATCAATGAAGTTAATGATAACTTTTCTAGGGAAAGGGATTCTAAAGAAACAGGTGCTACAGACATCAAAGCTTTCAAAGGTTTGTTGTATCTGGATGGGTTTTTGAGATTTTCTACATAGGATATATCAAAGTTGTGAGATAATTGAAAGGGCAATGGATTTAAATCATATTATTTATGCTTGACTGAAAACCAATTTAGGTTTATCTTGAGATGTCTGAGGCTAGATAATATCTGTGATAAAGATGTTTCCACAGAGACTGACAAGTTGGCTGCTGTCAGAGAAGTACTGGAACTATTTATGAATATATGTAAAAATATTTCTCACCCACTGAATACCTTAAAGCTGATGAACAGCTTTTGATATTCAGAGGAAAATGCCTATTCAGGCAATATATTTGTAGCAAACTTGTAAATTGTAGATTAAAAGTGTTTGCTTTGAATTTATAACCACATGTCAGTATGCAATCAGAGGTGTTGCACAATGCCAATAATTTAGCTGAACATATTGTTCTTTGAGTTGTCAAACCAGTACACAGTACAAACAGAAATATTACGTGTGACAAAAAGTTTACCTGTTTTCCTATAGTCAAGTAATTCCAGGACAATATACCAATATACATCAGAACTGTACAAAAAAAAACATGAGAAAAGTGCCAAAACATTTTCTACCAAAACAAGAAGTGGAGCCAAAATCATCTATCTGTGGATTTCAACAAGATTTTACATTGGTGTCACACTGTCCAAATAAAAACTGGACAGTGTTGGTGCTGTCAAGGCAGCATCTTGGTGATGCTATAGACCCCCCCCCCTCCTCTACTATAACGTGTCAAAAGTAGAGGTACACTATGTGATCAAAAGTATCCAGAAACCTGGCTGAAAATTACTTACAAGTTTGTGGCACCCTCCATCGGTAAAGCTAGAATTCAATTAGGTGTTGGGCCACCCTCAGCCTTGATGACAGCTTCCACTCTCACAAGTGTATGTTCAATGAGGTGCTGGAAGGTTTCTTGGGGAATGGCGGCCCATCCTTCCTGAAGTGCTGCACTGAGGAGAGGTATTGATGTTGGCCAATGAGGCCTGGCATGAATTCAGCGTTCCAAAACATCCCAAAGGTGTTCTGTAGGATCCAGGTCAGGACTCTGTGCAGGCCAGTCCATTACAGGGATTTGATTGTGATGTAACCACTCTGCCACAGGCAGTGCATTATGAACAGGTGCTTGATCATGTTGAAAAATGCAATTGCCATCCCCAAATTGCTCTTCAATAGTAAGAAGCAAGAAAGTGCTTAAAAAATCAATGTACGCCTGTGCTTTGCGAGTTCCACACAAAACAACAAGGGGTGCAAGTCCCATCCATGAAAAACACAAACACACCATAACACCACCACCTCCGAATTTTACTGTTGGCACTAAACACACTGGCAGCTGATGTTCACTGGACATTCACCATACCCACACTCTGTCATTGGATCGCTGCATTGTGTACCATGATTCATCACTCGACACAACATTTTGCCACTGTTCAATCATCCAATGTTTACATTCCTTACACAAAGTGAGGCATTGTTTGGCATTTACCTGCATGACATGTGGCTTATGAACTGCAGCTTGACCATGAAATCCGAGTTTTCTCACCTCCTGCCTAAATTTCATAGTACCTGCAGTGGATCCTGATGCAGTTTGGAATTGCTGTGTGTTGGTCTGGATAGATGTCTGCCTATTACACATTAGAACTCTCTTCAACTGTCGGTGGTCTTTGTCAGTCAACAGCCGAGGTCGGCTTGTATGCTGTTGTGCTGTGCAGGTCCCTTCAAGTTGCCACTTCACTACAACATCCGAAATACTGAGGTCACTGATATGGAGTACCTGGCAGTAGGTGGCAGCACAATGCACCTAATATGAAAAAATATCATACAGTGTAAATCTACTGGGTCAACTATGTCAGTAAAAGAATGTGTCATCTAATACAAGAAGGTTGTTCATGGTACTGTTTTACAATATTTGGAACATTACAGCCAAAAATGCTCTATACATATACAAATACCATGCCACTGTTTCAAATCAATTTGTAAAGAGTGTTGATGTTATAGAACAAATCAGTTTGGAACTAACAAAGCCTCAAACAGAGGAACATTCCTTTATTGAGCACCTACCACAAGAAGTTTGAAGATGGACTAAATTACTGTTAGGAAATCAAGAAATAGTGGAACAGCCACAAAAAGCAACAGGAACACGTGACAGGTGCTAAGTATGGGGAAGAGCATGGGCAAACCATGCAACAATCAGACATGTGTGGATCATCTGAAAGACATATGTAATCTGTGTTTTCAAATAATGTGTCTCTTATTTCAATACTGTTTGCTCTTACTGTTTGTGTACACTTTTAGTTTTGTTTCAAAATAAACATTTTCATGTTCTTTTAATAAGTGTGAACATTGTTACACACGCCTCAACATTGATGTGGAAAAAGATGTAAATTTGTTATTTTGAAATATAAGATTATTAAATTCTTGCACAAAATCTTTCAAATGCTAGAGTGTATTCCACTCTATACATATAAAACAATACTAAAAATCATTCAAATACACCATTCTGTGTACCCAAATAGACTCCTTATTCTGTGAATGACACATAAGATCTGTGTGAGCGATCATGTCAAGACTTATAGCATAAATAATGAAGGTTTAATTATAGCAGAAAAGATGAAGAAAAGAAAGAGAACTGATAGCAAATCTGTTTGTGGCAGGCTTATTGGAAAACAATGGTTGTTCCAGGCCACATCTTTTCTCCATGCAGTCTGCTGCTCATGGCAAGAGTTCACAGGTGACACAGACTGTGTCACAAAATGACTCCAAAAGAACATTGTTGCCTGAAACAGAAACTCACTATGCAGTAAGATATAATATGTGTAGTTGCTCCACTCTGACCTCTAGGTGTCACAGCATACAACAGTCAATTAATATCACTTAACCATCTTCATATTATTTAAAACGGTAACTCATGTGTTACTGCACTTACATCTCTCATAGGTTATATACACTAATCAGCCATAACATTATGACCACCACTCTACTAGTGATATACACCCATCCAGGCAATAGCAGCATCACTTGGCGTGGAATGACTGCTAGTCAGACACACACATGGTGCATGTATTATCAGTGAGCCTGGAGCCCGTGTGTAGAACAGGGAAGGTGCATGGTCTATCTGAGTTTGAGCAAGGGTAGATTGTGATGGCCAGAGTTTCAGAAACTGCATGATTTCTTGCAGGTTTTGAGAATGCTGTGGTGAGTGTCTTCAACACATGGTGAAATCAAGGTGGAACCATAAACAGACGGCGTGGGGTTGGGCAACCACCTTCATTACATATGTTTAGCATACTAGGCTGGGCAGACTGGTAAAACAAGGCAGGTGGCGAAGTATGGCAGAACTAATGTCAGACTTTAATGCTGGGCAGAATACAAGTATGTCTGAACACACAGTACACTGAACGCTCATAACAATGGGCCTCCTCAGCCAACAACCCATGCATGTGTCAATGCTAACTAGAGCATTGTATGGTCTTACGAGTTCTATTACCTTCTCCATCATGCCAACAGGAGTGTGCGAATCTGTTGTCTTCCAGGGAAACAGCTGCTTGACACCTGTACTGCAGAATGGAGATAGGCTGGTGGTGGCTCCATTACAATCTGGCAAACATGCATGTGGGTATACATGGGTTCAGTGGAGCACATGAAAGGCACCATGACAGCAAAGGAGTACTGTACACTGGTTGCTGATCACATACACCCCTTCATGACAATCAAGTTTCTTGACGACAGTGACATTTTTTAATAAGATAATGAGCCATGTCACAAGGCCAGAAGTGAGATGTAGTGGTTAGAGGAACAGAGTGACAAGTTGCAAATGATGTGCTGGCCTCCCAATTTGCCAGATCTGAACCTGATCAAAGACATCTGGAATGTGACTGAACATGGCATCAAAGCTCATCATCCCCTCTCCCCGGAATTTATGTAAATTAGGTGACTTGTATGTGTAGTTGTGGTGCCAACTCCCTCCAGTGACGCATCAAGGCCTCACTGCTTCCATGCCATGAAGTGTCACCTGTTACCTGCACTAAAGGTGAACATAAGGTCTATTAGACAGGAGGTCATAATGTTCTGCCTGACCAGTGAAATCACTTAAATGTATGGTAGTGGAGGTGTGCTCTATAGAAAAATACTGTTTTCCAACTAAACATACTCTTCACTATACGTTCAAAGCTGCTTATTGGATCTAAGGCTAAGCATTGGACTCTGACATGGTTGTGGGTGCAATCAGCACAATCTGGCTTTTGTGCCTCACAATGATACTCAGACATATAGTGTGATCATTTCTACATAACATATTTTCAGTTTATTTCATACATCATTACTCTTCATAAAATTCAACTTAAGGGGGCGTTGTACATAAAATTAGTTCAAATCTGACATTTTCTATTTTCTGCTGCACAATGTACTTTGGTCTTTCCTGAACATTTTGCTACATAATAGCCGGCAGGATTGGCCGAGCGGTTCTAGGCACTACAGTCTGGAACCGAGTGACCGCTACAATCGCAGGTTTGAATCCTGCCTCAGGCATGGATGTGTGTGATGTCCTTAGGTTAGTTAGGTTTAAGTAGTTTTAAGTTCTAGGGGCTGATGACCTCAGAAGTTAAGTCCCATAGCGCTCAGAGCCATTTGAACCATTTTTGCTACATAATACATTAAAATAAGACAATTGTGAAACCTTGAAATAATATTTTGAATGTTGATGAGTGACTGTCAAATTTTTGTGGCTACACATGTGCTGCCACAGTTGAGCAGTTATATCTTGGGAACTACACAGTCAAGAAGGCTGTGAATAGCTTTGTTTTGTCACTACTGCTACATCTCAGAAGTTTGCATTATGAATAAACAAATCATTCCTTTGTTTTTGATGCTTGTTTTTGATGAAAGTAGTGTGATTATCGGCTATTTTTGGAGTAAGCTAACTTCTATTGCTTTTTACACATAAATAAAATGACTAAACATAAAAGTAACTTCAAGAAAGGCAAATTTGTGGGTAACAGATATGTGACACCTGCATTTGAAAACACGTGAAGGACACACTTGGTGTAAACCTATGCAAGCTGAATTTTCTGGCACCCTGCATGAATTTTCTTCGTTCAGCAGCAATCGAGGTGTGGCAACCATTGACTGCCAGTAACTGCCACCTATGAAGTGCAGAGTAAACAGTCTTTGGGGACTCATAATTCTTTGGTTCGGTCTTGTGGACTGAGGTTACGATGTGTGTGTTGTGAGTTTCTGTGTTGTTCTTCTTGTGTTTTGTGTAATTATACGAACCTTAATAAAAGTGCCTGATCATAGTAAGTTGGAGTTTTCTGTGTGTGATCAATTGGTATGGCCAGGAAACACACATTGGTGACCCCGAGTCGTGAAAACACATTGCATTTGCTCACTGTGTACCCTGGTTTCGTGCCAGTAGCCAATGTCACAACCTCCAGTTTTTCCGGCAGCACAGGATGCTGTGACCACAGAATGGACATTCGACTGTGAAGCACAGCACTTTACCCTGTGTGCTCCTAATACACCAGCAATGTTTGTATCTCTGGTGTGTGCTTTGACTGGCCAGACAGCCCTAACCTCTGCCGGCACACCACACCAGGAGCTATACACATTGGTGCAGACATCTTCTACAGCATTCTATGCTCAACAGAATTATCCTCCAGCACAAGATCATGGAAACCTCTTGCCTGAGTTTCTATTGCACAACATGGACCACGCAGCTGTCCAGTTTCGGGGTCCACACGCATCACCACCCCTTCCTCAGAGTGGTCCACCGTTTAATGTGTCCCCCTCTGTGCCGGTCGAATTCAACTGCCCTTCATCCATCACCACTGACCAGGGAAGGTAATTTGGATCCCTGCTGTTTAACAAACTCTGCATACTCTGTGGGATGGATATATTGTGCACTACAGCTTACCACCCACAGAGCTACGGACTGGTCGACCGATGGCTCAGGACTCTGAAACCAGCCCTCATGTGCCGTGGTGGTGAGTTGTCTGATGCTCTTCCC
The DNA here is from genome assembly GCF_023864275.1 of Schistocerca cancellata. NCBI lineage: Eukaryota > Metazoa > Arthropoda > Insecta > Orthoptera > Acrididae > Schistocerca > Schistocerca cancellata. Next base: position 268,134,288 of record NC_064629.1, read on the forward strand.
TGGGTTAAGTTAGAAATGTGCTCGGATTACAAGACAGATCTCAAGGCTTCACTTGCGGAGCTCCTGTATGGTGAAAGCCTTGTACATCAATGAAAAAGCAGTTGTCGATCTGTCTGATCTCCCCGCTCTAGTTGAGTGTGTGCGGACACACATAGCTGTGATCTGCATGCCCCCTCCATGACCACACACCCATCCTCAGGTCTTTCTGCATTCGACACTGGACTCTTGCGAGTTCATTATGTTACAGGATGACACAGTCAATCCAGCATTACAGCCACCTTACTCTGGCCCACATCGAGTAGTGGCTCACATAGACAATGCTATGGACATTCTCATCAGTGGCCATCAACAGACAGTTTCCCTTCAACACATGAAACCAGCCTGGACAATCATGGAATCTATACCATAACCTCTTGAGTTGAGTGCTCTTGAGTTGAGTGTTCCTCCGTCAGGTGATGACACTAATCTCACATGGACTGCCCACCCTCTTGCACCCCACCATGATCATATGTGCACCAAGCCTACACCTGTGGGCAACTCAGTTGTTGCGTGTGATGATACTCTACCCTCATTTCACTCAGGCAATGTGTGTGACAATCCACAACCTCAGGTTCAACCACATGTTGTGTGTGACATTACCCCAACACAAGTGGCAGCACCCAATGCCTCCACAGAGTGTTCCAGTGTTTCTCCTGAACTACGTTATTTTTCCCCACCACCAACCATAATGCCCCCTATGTCCGCTGTTGATGAAATTTGCATCTTGATCAATGCCTCCGAGTGTCCACAAGACGAGATTTTCTTGCAGCTCCATGCGGGATCCATCTTCATCCTCTGCATAGGGGACACTTCACACAAGTTCACTGCCATGTCACATTTCACCATCCTTCGCACAGTCCCCATCCCAAATGGGGTGGACACAGCTGGCATAGCTGCAATGTTCAGTACTGACGAGATGCTGAAGATTTGCATCCTCCTCTCCACCTGTACTGCAACACTGACATCTTCCATGCCAGTCCAGTTCATGCGTGCAGGTCAAACACTCCAACCCCCCCACTGGAAGGCGAACTATACCAGTGCTAGTCCACCCTGCACTGACAGTATGGATTCTTTGCTCATGCCTGTATCAACCAGCAAGCATCCCACAACACCACTACACAGGAAGATGCCCACACCCTTTCCCCAGTGCTCTGCACTCCCGGCTCTGTGGCAACCATCAACTGCCAGTAACTGCCACCTACGAAGTGCAGAGTAAATGGTCATTAGGGACTTGTGGTTCTTTGGTTTGATCTCATAGAATGAGGTTACTATGTGCATGTTGTGAGTTTGTGTATTGTTTTTCTTGTGTTTTGTGTAATTATATGAACCTTAATAAAAGCGCCTGATCGTAGTAAGTTGGAGTTTTCTGTGTGCGGTCAGTCGCTATAGCCAGAAAACCCACAGAGGCAATCAAACCTATTTACAGAGATCTGGCAAATCCTAAGCCACTAAAGAAGTGTTTACATGGGAAGACCCAGAATGTGAATGAGTCCTTCAATAATGTTGTGTGGTGTCGTGTGCCTAAAAATGTATTTGTTGACCTTATGACTCTAAAGTTAGCAGTGTCTGATGCTGTAATAACTTTTAATGGTGATAACTATAAAGACTTATGGTTCTGAAGAGGTTAGGACAGATTTGGACAGATTTGGACAGAACACAGATAAAGGGCTGCGGGAACTGGATAAACTTTGTGTACATGAAGCAGAGGTACCTGCTCAGTAAATGACAAAACAAGCAAGAAAGAAAAGGAGGAGGCCAACACTGGGCTGTTGTGACATTGAAGAAGACACAGACCCTGGGCCAAGGCAATTCAAGTGCGTAAAAGATGCAGAAATGTAAGTCTATATAAGAATTTTTAACAAAAAGAAGTTTTAAACCTCAATATCTCTGAACTACATTTTTTACAATAAATGACCCGTTTTCTAAAAAGTACTGATGGTAGAGACATGAAATTTTCAAAGCACGCCAAGTGTGAGTTTCAACACATATTAAACTAGAATAATTAAAGTGTCCTGAGTTGTTTTGTTTTTACGTTAATTTATTTATAAAATTCTGTCAGAAAAAATGAGTGTTTGAAAAAAAAAAAGATAACATGTCCCGCAATACAATTTTGTAACAATTCTAGTTCAGTGTATATAGAAAGGTGCATTCAATAATTATGAAAAATTGTAAGTTGGTGTCTTAAGAAGTTTCCAAGATAATGGGTCATTTCTAAAATTTAACATTGGCAGCATAGGACATACAATGTCCCCTTAAGCTTACTAAGCTCACTCATTATTAATCATTTTAACATATATCATACTTGATTAACCTTCACTGTGCTCTGGGGACAACAGCCAAAAGTCATCATGCCTCACCCAGCCACTTACAGGGGGTATAGCAGATCAGTTCTCCTTAATCATCCATTATAACTCACATTACATCACTTAGCACGTCATGGCTATGTGCAGTGAGTTAATCAATTAAGCAGCTTCACCTTAGGAAAGGTAATGCATATGGACAGAGAAGAAATTCAAGGAGGAGAGAGAGAGAATGTCTGGAGATGGAGAAAGAAGTAACGCAGGAGGCACAGAAAGATTTTCATTCTACGACCAGGCTGGTGAAACAGCATTCCAGTGGTTTTGGTGGCAGCAGATGCTAATCGCTGATGGTGACTGTATGGGCATCCACAGTCACATAGCCACTTAATTGTATCAGCAGACAGATACACACAAATTGAAAAATTCTGTTGTTTGTGGCTTTCCCTTCAAAACTAAGATGTGGATGTGATGTTGTGGAGGTGGTATCTTTGTGTGGTCATGAAACAACAATACACTCCCATCAGGGTTCAAAGGATTCAGTGCAACAATAATTTAGGATACCTTGCAGATATGGTGTGGAACCACAGATGGATACAAAGCCCTTGAGTCACTTGCTCTTTGGAGCAAGGAGCAGGAACCTACTTTCATCAGAGATACAGAATAGGCAAGATGAAAGAAAATAGAATGGAATCATGACACAAAATATAAATGGAAGAAAATACTATGAATGACCGGGAGACTCTATGGGTGACGATGACATTTTTCCAGCTGAAAATTCCTGGAGATTAAAGAAAATCTTCCACAGTTCATAAGAAATTGTGATTAAACATTCTACAATTGAATTCAAATGCTTCCCTTATATCATAAGCTCATGGCATTGCGGAAGAAGGGGATCATCAAGTCACATAGTATTCAAAAATATACACCAACATACTTCTCACATTTTCACACTTGAACCATCAACTAAGGGTGAAGAGTAGATATCAGAAATCAACTTAAGAGCAGTACTTCAACAGCAGTAAAGCTTAAAAGCTGGGCCAAGAAACCCACTGTCATACTCAATACATACCAAACTATTCTAGCCGAAAATTACGACATATTGTATTTGACTTAGGAAAACTGACCTAACATTAACTTCAAGATCCCCAGCATCTAACAACAGTTTAAAAAGTAACACATAGCAAACACGTACCTATCACAGAATAAAAATATATGCCAATCCGTTCTCAATTATTTTTTACTTTACCAAGATCTGTTTTTAGTCAACACATAAATTGCCTCTACAAATTACAACTGAAGGCAAAGACAGGAAATTATAATTGAACATTGCTCATTTAGAACTATAATTTCAGAATCTGAAAGTCCAAAGGTACATGGCTAATCATGGATTGACATGGTGCAGTGCGAGGCAAAGCACATTGGGCAACAGAGAGGAGGCACAGTGGCCTGCAGAGTATGTCTGCTAGTGCAGGCAGCCAAGGGCCATATGTAACCAATGACTACATGGCAGCAACATCCATAAGAGGACCGTCAGGCTGGGCAGCCATGCATGTCGTGGTCAGCTACACTGATGGTTGGGCAGCATGGGCTGCATTGGTTGATATGGCCCTGGTGAGTTGCAAGGTGTCAGCCACTTGGATGCAGGTAGCAACAGGACTGGTGGTGAACATGGGGCAGTATCAGGGGGGAATGCTGGAGGCCAGTAAAATCAATGTGTCCTAATATGTGAGTAGCTCATCCCACAGACCAAGCTACAGTGCAATGTGACCCAGTGATGTTTTGAGCACGCTGACAAGATGGCTGGCAGGCATGTAGGTGGACAGCAGGTGGATGATGGGTTTGGGTGGCAGCAGTGACAGGTGAGCAATGCCAAATAATGGGAAACATACCTGTATACTTGATGAGGCTGCAGTAGTGCCATGAGTGCAGTGCATATTTTTTCAGGCCTCATGTATATGGATGACTTTGAATGGTGTGGCACATACTGGCACACAGCATGCATGTGTAAGTGTAGTGTGTTGCTCTTCATAGTGAGGTGGGCTAGTCGCTGCCCTGCCTGGCACACAAAAGGCTGGACTTCACCCATGGTGCTATTGGAATGTGTAGATGCAGCATTTATCCAGTAGCAAAGGTGGCATACTGCAGCACTTTGCTTTGGCACAGAGCATAATAAGTGACAAGAACTTCTGACCAACAAAATAGATTTAGCAGGCATCCCATGGAATGAATGATGGGTTGCCTCATGCATCTGATACTACTTTGTAAAGGATGTGGAACAAGGTTGGTTGTGATAAATGGAATGGTTGTTGCAAAATAGGAGGGTTACCCTGAAAAATTTGCGATTTTTTCAAAATTATGGTACACAGAAAGGACTTGCTGTGTGTGGTGGACGTTACAAGATGGCTTTTGGTCTAGGATTGGGACCTAACTACAAGAACAGGGAGCAAGAAAGGTACTGGATCTCTTCTATGCAGCTTGTGGCTGATACCAAGGAGCAGAGAGAGCCAACATCACTGCAGAACAGCTGGTTCCCAAATGGGTCTATTCTGTCTGAAGGAAGGATATGAAGAGAGTGAAGTGACTGAGTGTTGTTCCTCTGGACCTTCCAGTGGCCACACATATAATCCATTTTCTATTGATGGACTGGATTTGCGAGCAAATTCAGCAGAGGCATGAAGGACACACTTGTCAGCACCTCTAGCCATAGAGAACTACCTAGGTTCTGGAAAGCTGGCTGCTTGAGTCATGTAGATATGACTAAAGTTTCACTTGAAGAATACTTATAAAGAATTTAGTGGGGCCTTTGAAATAAAAATTTATAAACAAATTCCCAAAATATTTCCTGACTGACTGGTCACCCTGAACAGCTGTGATTATAGGAGGCAGAGCTGTTATGGTTATATGTCCCTCAACCTAGATGGTAACTGTCTACGGCATGCTATGAGAGAATTAGTTAAATTATGAGACCTTGCATTAAACTGTTATCAATAAATGGACTACAAAAGAACACAATAAATTATGACTGCCTTAAACTTTCATGCAATGAAGACTTTCTTCCACACATATGAGTAACCTCAGAACATATGAGTGGATCAGTTAACAATATGAGAAATCAGCCTTGTTTATTAACCATTCCGAAGTAATGAAATTATCATTTACGTGTAGACTTCACTGCAAAGAAACGAATTTGCTAGCATTCTTATTTTTCTTATTGTAACAGATACAATATGCCAAACACCAGCTGCCAATCTTTTAACACTTATTATTTTTCAATTATGTTCTTCCTGTATAACAACTAGTATAGAAAATAGTATTCTTCCTAAGAGGAGGGTCATAGTTGTAGCACTCAGAGTAGTTATAAAAGGTTCAGTCATCTGTAGGTCAGTTTTACCAGGCTAGTGTACATTTCTTGGTATTAAAATTCAGAATATTACAAAAACAAACATAATTCATACATACAATTATTTGCATACTTACAGGTGTAGCTTGACATGGATGGGATGTGGACTTACAGCAGCAACCATCCCATAATTTGTCTAAAATAAGTTAGGGAAACCACAGAAAACATAGATAAGGATGGCCAGATGAAGACTGTAGCCTCCACATTCATCATAAAAAGGCCAGTCAGTTTAAAACAGTGCTCATTTGGTTCAGCCCTAGTGTACAATACTCTTTTAAAAAGAAGTTATCTAACAATGTAAAACGCTACAGCCACACTGTTCTTTTCATTTCTCATACCTAGCCATTGTCCACACTATACATATTGCTTCATCATAACATGGCACTGACAACCTTTCAGTTGATGTCAGGACCATAGTGATGATGCTCGGTTTCCACTTTGAGTGCCATTTGCTAACCTGAAAACTTAGTCAGCATCCTTCCGTAATGTGTGAGATGCTGAGTTCAGTAAAAGGATGAGCTGTAAGTATTAGACATTGCATTGCTTTGGAAGTAAGTTTTTCCAGAAAAGAAAATTGGAGAAAAAACGTAGTGTGAAAGTGTTAAGTAAAATAATGTCCTTTTATTACTGTTGTTATTGTTATTTATATATGTCACATTTTTTGCTAAACCTCTGCTCTATGTTACCTAAGTAGTCCTTCAATGAACAGATTATTGTCCGCCGCTCGTGGTCTCGCGGTAGCGTTCTCGCTTCCCGAGCACGGGGTCCCGGGTTCGATTCCCGGCGGGGTCAGGGATTTTCACCTGCCTCGAGATGACTGGGTGTTTGTGTTGTCCTCATCATTTCATCATCATCCAGGAAAGTGGCGAAATTGGACTGAGCAAAGATTGGATAATTGTACGGGCGCTGATGACCACGCAGTTGAGCGCCCCACAAACCAAACATCATCATCATCAATGAACAGATTGTACTGCCTACAATGTATTTTCCTACTGCACTTTTAAATAAGTTTGTTTTAATAATTTCTTCAATCTACAGTCTCTTCTAGGAATCAGGGACTATGAGGAAGGGGTTTATGAGTAGGTGTCTCTACATCAGAAGTGAGTAACAGGCTGGGAATTTGGGTTTGAGGGGAAGCACGCTCAGATGGCTGAGGCGATTACGACAACCACTCATGTAAAGTGGGAAATCCGGGTTCGAGTTCCAGTCTGGCTCAAATTTGCACCTGTTACCACTAATACCCTTCAATGCCTTCACAGCTAATACCAGTAAAACGTTTACAGGTGTCTTCTCTTTCAGACATATATACCAAAATATGTTATGTAAATGACTGCATCCTCTGACTGCATTCGCTTAGAACCATAAACTGTTTACACTGCCAAGGACCAAGCGAGGTGGCGCAGTGGCTAGCACACTGGACTCGCATTCGGGATGACGACTGTTCAATCCCACGTCCGGCCATCCTGATTTATGTTTTCTGTGACTTCCCTAAATTGCTCCACACAAATGCTGGGATGGTTCCTTTGAAAGGGCAAAGACGACTTCCCACCCCACCCTTCCCTAATCCGATGAGACCGATGACCTCGCAATTTGGTCTCTTCCCCCAAAAACAACCCAACCCACAGTCAAACAACCATAGACCTCAGTATGTGACATGAAGTTTGACTAGATATGATTTTCTGTTCCAGAGAAAATTGTTTCTAATCAGTCAGGCAGACAGACAGATGAACGGACAACAAAGAATCACATATGGGTTCCATTTTTACTGACTGAGGTACAGAACCCTAAAAACAATAGTTTCAAAGCAAAATCTTCTATAGAGAAGATAAAGCTTTTCTATTATGTATAATGACAGGCTGTAGTAATGCAGAATGAGGTGCTCACTTAGTGTAAGAAAAAGTAATTGTGGGAGAAGTTGAACATAAATCCATAGCTTCCACAAGTAAGGTATTGCAAACACATGAAAGGTTTACACCATGATAGAGAGGGAACTTATGTCTAATCATTGGGCATTTAACAAATTTAAAAATTATCTATGGGGCTATAAAGTAATTATTTATGCTCATCATAAGGTATTGCGTTATAATGATCCTGACTTTATTATCTATGTCAAACATTGCAGAGATGTATTTAAAAGTGTTGCCAAACTGTTGAAATAATATCAAATAATATGTTCATTTTAGGGTATAATAATAAGTCTAAGGCACTATGGTCTGTTACTAAATCCAAATTAGGTACAGCACTTAACCTCTAAGAAATTTCAAAAATTAAACAAGACAACAACACTGTTTTCAATCCTGTTCAAATATCTCAATGCCGTAATAAATTTCTCATAAAAGTATAAATATCTAATCTTGACGTGGTTATTTATCAGAACAGTGTACATCTCTTAATGCAGATGTTAAACCACTACACAAAAAAGTATCAAGGGATGATATCGAAAGTTACCATTCTATCTCTATCCTCCCAGTGTTATCCAAGGTATAGGAAAAAATAGCTGTGGTGCTGAAAACAGATTTTATCATGAAACATTATGTTATTCTCAAACACCAATATGGATTCCAAAAAGGGGAAAGCATCATGAATGCAATCAATGAATTCCTTGAAAAAAAAATCAGTTCATCCCTGGACAAAAGCAATAAAGCAGCAGGTATCGTCTATCAGCTCACACTGGTATTTCATTCAGCGAATCACTCCATGCTGCTTCATAAACTAGGCAGGTATGCCTCAGACAAATTGTTTTACAGTGGCTTCGGTCTTATCTGATAAACAGGAAGCAAAGGGGAATCATAATATCTAATACCACAAATTATGCATCTCAGTGGGATACAACATCTAAAGGAGTCCCTCAAGTCTCAAACATAGGGCAAATTTTGTTTTTCCTGTACATAAATGATTTACCTCTCAGTATCAGAGCTGAACTAGTCATGTTTGCTGATGATACTTCAGTAATTACTGAAACAGAAAATGTGAGGGAACTTCTGGAAAGCCGGCCGAAGTGGCCGTGCGGTTAAAGGTGCTGCAGTCTGGAACCGCAAGACCACTACGGTCGCAGGTTCGAATCCTGCCTCGGGCATGAATGTTTGTGATGTCCTTAGGTTAGTTAGGTTTAACTAGTTCTAAGTTCTAGGGGACTGATGACCTCAGCAGTTGAGTCCCATAGTGCTCAGAGTCATTTGAACCATTTGAACTTCTGGAAGCTCTAATAAACAGGACAACAGAGTCCTTGCGAGAGACCCCAAAGAGGAGCACCACGCACCGGTAGCCTCCTTGATGGCCTGAAGTTTGTTGGGTGAAGGAAGGGTGCACCATTCTTCACCCCAGGTGCAAAGTATCTTCTGCCGCAAAACTGACCTGAGGTCACGCTCCGAAAGGCCAGTTTGCAAGGCTGGTGCACCGACAACCTGTTTGGCCAGCGTGTCAACACATTCATTTCCCAGGATGCCGACATGACCCGGAGTATACACAAAGACCACAGAGCGGTCACAACAGGCAAGAGTATGGAGGGACTCCTGGATAGCCATCACCAGACGAGAGCGAGGGAAACACTGGCTGATAGCTTGTAAATCACTCAGGTAGTCACTACAGATAAGGAAGACTCAAGTAACCAACTCAACCTCCGGCTCACCATGTGTTCGAGCAACTTGCAAAGAACGTTGGTGAGGCTCGCTCAGGTAGTCACTACAGATATGGAAGACTCAAGTAACCAACTCAACCTCCGGCTCACTATGTGTTCGAGCAACTTGCAAAGAACGTTGGTGAGGCTAATGGGGTGGTAGCTGTCCACCTCCTGTAGGTTCTTGCCAGGTTTCAACACAGGGATTACGATGCTTTCCCGCCATTGTGACAGGAACTCACCCCCAACACAGATACGGTTGAAAAGGTCTATGAGGCATGGCTGACAGTCCACTGAGAGGTGTTTGAGCATCTGACAGTGGATGTGATGTGGCCCGGGAGCTGTATCAGGGCAAGCGCCTAGGGCATTTTGGAATTACCACTCACTGAACATAGCATTGTATGATTCAGGGAGGCGCATGTGAAAGGGAAGGCTCTGACGTTCCAACCACTCTTTCAGGGAGTGAAAGGCCAGTGGGTAATTCACAGAAGCGGAACTCCGAGCAAAAAGCTCCGCTAAGCAGTTTGCAATTGTGTCGGAGTCAGTACAGACTACTCCATTCAGTGGAAACGCAGGTACACTGACAGGGTTCCGATAGCCATAGAGTCGCCTAATCTTAGCCCAAACCTGTGATGGAGAGGTACGGAGGCCAATGGTGGAGCCATACCTTCCCCAACAGTCCTGCTTGCATTGGCGAATGAGGAGGTGAGCTCGCGCACGGAGCCGTTTAAAGACAATAAGGTGTTCAAATGAGGGATGCCGCTTGTGACGCTGGAGTGCCCGCCTGCGATCTTTAATCACCTCAGTGATCTTGGGCGAGCACCAGGGCACATTTCTCTGCTGAGGGGACCCATAAGAACAGGGAATGGCAGATTTTGCGGCAGTAATGATGCCGGTAGTGATCGAGTGAACCACTGCATAAATGGCGAAATTGGAAAGCGGCTCAATAGTGGCAATGTAGGTGAACAAGTCCCAGTCAGCCTTATTCATAGCCCATTTGCATGGGGGCCCAGGACACTGATGCTGTGGCAATGACAGAAAGATCGGAAAGTGGTCACTTCCACACAAGTCGTCATGCACACTCCACTGGACAGATGGTAATAGGCTAGGGCTGCAGATCGAAATGTTGATGACTGAGTACGTGCCATGTACCACACTGAAATGTGTGAAGGCACCATTATTTAAAATAGAAAGGTCGAGCTGTGCCAATACTTGCTCAATGATGCTGCCTCGGCCTGTTGCCACTGATCCAACCCACAGAGGGTTATGGGCGTTGAAGTCGACCAGTAACAGAAAAGGTTGTCGCAATTGGGGTATCAGCGCAGCCAGGACATTAACAGCCTGGGGCATCCATACCCGAACAGCGACAACCTCTAAAGGTGTTTGTAGAGGCACTGACTCACTGTAAAGAGAGTGAAGGACTCAGATGCAGATGATACCAGATACCCTCTCATAAGCTGCTGAGTTCTTATAATAACCCTGATAGCCACGGAGGGCAGGGGTTTGCATCACCAGAAACCAAGTTTCCTGAAGAGGAATGCAGAGGAAAGGGTGAAGACTAAGAAGTTGTCGAAGCTCAGCAATATGGTGGAAAAAACCGCTGCAGTTCCACTGTAGGATGACATTGTCCATGGCTAAGAAAGGCGTGAAGGGACCGAGGAGGCAGATTATACTGATGGGACACTTACTGCCACAAATTGAGTACTGATGGGAGTGACATCCGTCATGTCTGAGTGACTGGCGAGATCTAGGTCCTCAGCAGAAGCCAGAATCTCCACCCTATCCTCAGACGCAGAGCTTGTAAGTAGCAGTGGAGTGGGTGCCACTGCAGTTTCCTTGGTCTTAGGGGTCTTTGATTTCGATTTCTCATGCTGTTCCTGTGGTTGCCCTTGCTGGGGGGCTTCTTTGATTCAGTCTCTGGGACTGAAGAGGACCGCAAAGCCCTACAACCAGCTACCTGGTGGGTGTTTGGTTTGCCACTGGTAGGAACCTGGGAAGAGAGTGATCCAAGGGATCCCATTCTAGCGTGAGAAGCCGAAGAAGACTTACGCTTCTCCAGCTTAGAAATGGGGACTAGTGTCCCCTATGGTTGGGGGGGGGGAGGGGGGGAGTGCTGCTTCCGAGGTAGGTGGTACAGGAGTAACAGGGAGGGAAGTGCCCCCAACCATCAAGGGGGCAGGTGTGGTCCTTCGGCTCTGACAGCTGACTGTGTGTAGTGCAACGGATGGAGATGTAACAGGACAATGACAATGGCGGCATAAGATGACGTCATGTGCACGGGATGAAGCCATTCAAATTTCCGTTTAGCCTCAGTGTAGGTCAGTCGGTCCAGGGTCTTGTATTCCATGATTATCCTTTCCTTCTATAGAATCTTATGGTCTCGCGAGCAAGGTAAATGGTGTTCTCTGCAGTTGTCACCGATGGAAGGTGGGGCACATGGGGTATTTGGATGGGATGGACGACCACAATCATGACATATGAGGCTGGAAACACAGCGGGAAGACATATGGCCAAACTTCCAAGACTTGAAGTACCATATCGGTGGGGGAGGGGGAGGGGGATAAATGGCTTGACATCACAGCAGTATACTATAACCTTCAGCTTCTCTGGTAATGTGTCACCCTCGAAGGCCAAGATGAAGGCACCGGTGGCAACCTGATTATGCCTCAGACAGCGGTGGACGCGCCAGATGAAGTGGACACCTCTTCACTCTAAGTTGGCGTGCAGTTTGTCATCGGACTGTAAAAGAAGATCCCTGTGGAAGATAATGTCCTGGACCATATTTAAGCTTTTATGAGGCGTAAAAAGACGAGGGCTAGTAGAAATCCTTGGGTAACAGAAGAAATATTGAATTTAATTGATGAAAGGAGAAAATATAAAAATGCAGTAAATGAAGCAGACAAAAAGGAATAGAAACGTCTCAAAAATGAGATCGACAGGAAGTGCAGAATGGCTAAGCATGGATGGCTAGAGGACAAATGTAAGGATGTAGAGGCTTATCTCACTAGGGGTAAGATAGATACTGCCTACAGGAAAATTAAAGAGACCTTTGGAGATAAGAGTACCACTTGTATGAACATCAAGAGCTCAGATGGAAATCCAGTTCTAAGCAAAGAAGGGAAAGCAGAAAGGTGGAAGGAGTATATAGAGGGTCTATACAAGGGCGATGTACTTGAGGACAATATTATGGAAATGGAAGAGGATGTAGATGAAGATGAAATGGGAGGTACGATACTGCGTGAAGAGTTTGACAGAGCACTGAAAGACTTGAGTCGAAACAAGGCCCCCGGAGTAGACAACATTCCAGTAGAACTACTGACGTCCTTGGGAGAGCCAGTCCTGACAAAACTCTACCATCTGGTGAGCAAGATGTATGAAACAGGCGAAATACCATCAGACTTCAAGAAGAATATAATCACTCCAATACCAAAGAAAGCAGGTGTTGACAGATGTGAAAATTACCGAACAATCAGTTTAATAAGCCACAGCTGCAAAATACTAACACGAATTCTTTACAGACGAATGGAAAAACTAGTAGAAGCTGACCTCGGGGAAGATCAGTTTGGATTCCGTAGAAATACTGGAACACGTGAGGCAATACTCACCTTACGACTTATCTTAGAAGAAAGATTAAGGAAAGGCAAACCTACGTTTCTAGCACTTGTAGACTTAGAGAAAGCTTTTGACAATGTTGACTGGAATACTCTCTTTCAAATTCTAAAGGTGGCAGGGGTAAAATACAGGGAGCGAAAGGCTATTTACAATTTGTACAGAAAGCAGATGGCAGTTATAAGAGTCGAGGGACATGAAAGGGAAGCAGTGGTTGGGAAGGGAGTGCGACAGGGTTGTAGCCTCTCCCCAATGTTATTCAATCTGTATATTGAGCAAGCAGTAAAGGAAACAAAAGAAAAATTTGGAGTAGGTATTAAAATCCATGGAGAAAAAATAAAAACTTTGAGGTTCGCCGATGACATTGTAATTCTGTCAGAGACAGCAAAGGATTTGGAAGAGCAGTTGAACGGAATGGATGGTGTCTTGAAGGGAGGATATAAGATGAACATCAACAAAAGCAAAACGAGGATAATGGAATGTAGTCGAATTAAGTCGGGTGATGCTGAGGGTATTAGATTAGGAAATGAGACACTTAAAGTAGTAAAGGAGTTTTGCTATTTGGGGAGCAAAATAACTGATGATGGTCGAAGTAGAGAGGATATAAAATGTAGACTGGCAATGGCAAGGAAAGCGTTTCTGAAGAAGAGAAATTTGTTAACATCGAGTATAGATTTAAGTGTCAGGAAGTCGTTTCTGAAAGTATTTGTATGGAGTGTAGCCACGTATGGAAGTGAAACATGGACGGGGTAAATAGTTTGGACCAGAAGAGAATAGAAGCTTTTGAAATGTGGTGCTACAGAAGAATGCTGAAGATTAGATGGGTAGATCACATAACTAATGAGGAAGTATTGAATAGGATTGGGGAGAAGAGAAGTTTGTGGCACAACTTGACTAGAAGAAGGGATCGGTTGGTAGGACATGTTCTGAGGCATCAAGGGATTACCAATTTAGTATTGGAAGGCAGCGTGCAGGGTAAAAATCCAAGGGGGAGACCAAGAGATGAATACACTTAGCAGATTCAGAAGGAGGTTGCAGTAGGTACTGGGAGATGAAGAAGCTTGCACAGGATAGAGTAGCATGGAGAGCTGCATCAAACCAGTCTGAGGACTGAAGACAACAACAACAACAGAGGCGTGATAGTAACAGAAACATTGTCAAGCTTCGTACAAGTGAGTAATGCCCGTGACTGGGCAGGGGATGCTGTTTTTATCAAGACTGAACCGGACCGCATTTTTGAAAAGCCCTCCACCTCCCCGAACTTGTCCTCTAAATTCTCTACAAAGAACTTAGGCTTCCTGGACACAAAGAATTCCCCATCAGCTCTCTTACAGACTAGATACCAGGGCGTATACGTCTCGTTGTCATTCATAGCCTTTTGTTCCTCCCATGATATGGCCAGGGAGGGGAACGATTTGAAGTCGTACCTGTTTGCATTAAAGTGAGCCTTCGAACACTTAGAGACTGCTGGTGGTTGGCCAGAAGCAAGAGAAGATGTGCTATGCTTCATTGTGTGTCATTCGCCCTGATACCACCTACTCCGACCAAGGGCCCTCCCCACAGGCGCCACCCAGCCACAGCAAGGGCCTCCTGGCAGAATGGCCATTGCCAGGAGTCCCGATGCCCCAGGGAGATAGGCATCTACTCCTTGGTATACGTAGTGTGCATGTGCATGTTGGAAATTGCACCCTGGAATGTATACTCACCCAAGAGTTGGAGAGCGAGCGGGACTGCAATGCAACAACGAATAAGCTTGCTAAAGGTCTCAATGCATTATGGACACAATGCACCAAGTATGGCGCCCTTCCCCAATTGACTCGCTCTTCGAAATAATTTTGAGATATGGTGGTCAAGCCCAAGAGGGGATCATCACATAAGGGCCGAAACGTTTGAGACTCCTTTTAGTTGCCTCTTACGACAGGCAGGAATAGCGCAGGCCTATTCTTACCCCCGAACCCGCAGGGGGCAGAACAAGAATGTCCTTATTTGTAATAGACTAAGTATCTATTATATTAATGCTGGAAAGTTTTCGTTACAGCATGTAATGAAACCTATTATTTAATACAGCTATAATAAGTTTTAGGACCCTGATGTTTAGTAGCAACCAATACCAGGTCTCTTAAAGTTGTAGTTCAGAGGTCATGTTCTACTATCAGTTCCGTTCTAAAAATTCTAGAAGGCAGAAACCTGTGGGAGAATAGTGCTAAGATTTATTCGTGAGTGTGGTAAATGGACTGTGAATGTTAGCTACAGTAACCTTGATCATGTTGGAAAGAGGGAAGAAGACGGCACTAGACTGCAGCTGTCACTGGCACTGAGGTTACAAGAAGGCAGTGTGTCACGACAGAGCTGTGTGGACCTGCGAGACACCTGCAAGCTGCTGTGCATGCTCACCAGTGCCCAGCCCCACCTGGAGCTACTGCAGCAGGCGATACCCACTGCACCCTCGCAGCCACAGCTGCCGCTTCTGATGCCTGAATTATGACGTGACGCGTCACATCACGTTTGCTGGTACACCGTGCCAGCACCATTTGCCGAGATCAAGCAAAAAAGTTAAGTGAAGAATATTTGAAGTATTGATTAGTTGCTGCTAACGGGTTATTAAAAATGGAGAACTGTGTGAAAATTAAGATGGAACCAGTCTCTAACAATGAATCCTCATAATCAGACAGAATTTAATGAGGATAAATAAAAAATCGGAGTGTGATTTGTCAAAAGTAAAATCTGATATGCATTTCAATAATACTCCAAAGTTAGAACCATTTTCTGATGACGAAGTAATTGAAATGGAGGTCAAAAAGAAGAAGATAGAATTAATAACATTTTCAGATCATGAAACCGAGCTCAATATGTCTGAAATTGAGCCAGGTCAGGAAATGCAAGGAACTACTTTAAAATCAGTGGAAATGCCAAGTACAGATATAGAGACTCCAAATTGGATGCAATTACTGTTTACTAAACACGAATCACATCATAAATAGCTAAACAGTAACATTGAATCCAGTAGTAAATAATTAAAGGGTAATAATAAAGAACTAAACTGTAAGACTGAGTCTGGTAATAAAGCATGAAGGGATGAAATGACCTCAAAACTGTATAGTTTAAATTATAAAGTTGATGCTATTTTCATGACATACAAATCAAAGAAGAGCAACAGTTAAATAAACTGCATAGTACTTTCAAAAGCGAACTTGACAAAGTTCACACAGATTTCAAAGACGCATATGAACTTCTGGAAGGGAGGTTGTCAGAAAGAATAGGTAATTAATCCAAACTTTGGTCTAATCGATTTGAAGAAGTAACTAGTAGAGTAAATGCTTGTCAAAAGATATGAAGAAAGTAAAATCTGTGAGAAATTATGTGAGGATGTGAACAAAAGATGTTCTAGCAGAGTGGAAGCAGTAGAAATACAAGTCAAAGAACTAAGTGCTAGTATTACTAATATAGAAAGGTCTCTCACATCCATCAAAAACAGCTAGACTGATTCAGCTTTCTCAGAATTTTACAAACATTACAGGAGCATTTATAGAAAGTTATTGCTATCTGGAACTTACAAACAGTAAAACAATACTGAAGGCAAATAACAAAAGCAAAGCAATGTGGTACATAAATAAACAGGAGATACCAAATGTTGAACAAAAACACTTGGAAACACAGATTAAAAGCAAAGACGTTGAAATCATCAAGCCAAAGGAACTATCACTCATTGTGAATGAATACTAAGTGTCATTGCTATGAAATTGCAAGAGAAATTTCTTTACACAAATTATACCTTTTAGGAATAAGGGAATGGTAAAGAAGTGGTTTAAGTCATACTTGGAAAAGTTGGTGCAAGATATTAAAATCTCACATATTCCTAAAAGACTAGCAGTAAAACATTTATCAGATAAAAAATATATTAACATACACTGGTCAGCCAGAACATGATGACCACTGACCTACTATCGATATAAAGCTACCCTCATGATAGCTGCATCACATGGCAAACAATGACTGGTAATAAAGCACACCCATTGTGCTTATAGTAACAGTGAGTATGCTGTCTGTGTGTAGAATGGGAAAGGCCAGCAATCTATCTGAGTCTGAGTGATGGCAGATTTTGATGGCCCGGAAGCCTGGCTCAAGCATTTCAAAACTGCAAGAGTTGTTGAGTGTTCATGTAGTGTTGAGGTGAGTGTCTTCAACACATGACAAAACCAAGGTAAAACCATGTCCAGACATCATAGGATTGGGTGGCCACCCTTCATTATAGATGCTGGATGTCATAGGCTGGGCAGACTGGTTAAACAGACATGTGGCTGGGCAGGGTACAAGTGTGTCTGAACATGGAGTGCACCAAATGCTCCTAACGATTGGCCTCGACAGCTGATGGCCTATGCATGTACCAGTGTTGATACCATGACATCTGCAGCTACTACTTAAATGGTGCGCCGGCCTAGCGCTGAGCCAAGCGGGTTGCGTAACCAGCTGGCTAGGCGCCCAGCAGGCAGTGTGGCACTTTCCTTTGTAAATTTTTTCAAACTGTTGTTTCGTTGAGCTCCCGGTTCTAGATGTACCCTTTTCCGGTTAATGTACTGTGGGATGTAGACAAGCTGGCAGGAGCTCTCATACACTCTGGGGAACACTCATGTCAACCTCCAAGGGTCCAGGGGACCATATGTAATGCACCAATATAGCCAAAAAGTGTCATACACTGACTGCAGACCACTTGAGCTCATTGATGAAGGTCATGTTTCCTGATGACAGTGTAATTTTTAATGTGATAATGGAGTATGTCACTAGGCCTGGAGTGTGATGGATGGTTCAATAAATCAGCAGCGACTTCAAGTAATGTGCTGGCTCAAGACTCACCAGATCTGAACCCAATCAAACACATCTGGCATGTGACTGATTGTGGTGTGAATTATGGTACTAAGGTGTTCAGACAGTCGTTTTTCCCTCACCCAATCTGCGACTGAAACAGAGGACGGTGGGGGGGGGGGGGCAAATATGACTTTGGCACATATAGTGCCCTCCGCCACACACCATGTGGTGGCTAGCAGAGTATATATATTTGTATAAATAGTATTTACAAGTACAAAAAGAAAATAACAAGATAATGTTTTATCTGTTACACCTATTTTGTATAATTGTTTCCCACAATGTTATAAGGGGAAATGATCAATATGTAAACTACCCAAAACAAATCCTTGTATTTGTTCATGGAGAATACATAAATAAATAAATATGTAGATATAGACTTGTGTGTCAGATGTGGTGCTAGCTCCCTCCAATGCTCTACTGAGACCTCATTGCTTGCATTTCACAATGCGTTGCTACTGTTATCTGTGCCAAAGGGGACACATCGGCTGTTAGGTAGGTGATCAAATTTTTCTGGTTGATCTGTGTATCACCCAGGGAGGTGCATTTGGCCCAATTCTCCTCCTTATAACTTTAAATAGTTCCCCCAAAGTGTCAGGTAAGAGAAAAAGACTGTTTGTTGATGACAGCATCATAGTGATCACAGACAGAAATGCAACACAGTTAACATAAAAATCCAATGCAGCTCTCAGAGATGTTCACAACTGGTCATTAAAAAACAGAGTTATTTGAAATGTAAATATGACAAATTTCATAAACTTCTGACTAAATGAAAAATCAGTGATATTAAATTTAACGTAAATAATAATTTATTATATTGTGTAACTGATACTAAATTTTTGGTGATGAATGTAGACCGTTCATTGAAATGAACAGAATTGATGAGAATTTTGGCAAAGAGGCTACCCTCAGCATGTTATGCCCTGCTAAAAGTCTTTGCACCATTGTGCATATCTCAAGACTCAAAGTAACCTACTTTGGATATATATATTCAATCATCAGTATTGGGATATTGTCTTGAGGAATAAGTGTTGGGAATATACATACTAGTTTCAATATACAGAAAAGTGCTAAACAAATAGTAATGAATAGTTGTAACAGGGCACACTGTAAAGATTTATTCAAAAAGCTAGAAATTCTGACTGTTCCGAGTGAATACATCTCTCGCAATATAATTTATATAAGAAAAGATCTTAATTTGAACTGCACAAACAGCACAATACATAACCATGGAAACAAATCCAGTCTCTGTTACATCTAAACTGAAGAAACAAGTTAAAATCTCAAAATAGTGTATTCCATGGAAAAAAAATTACCATAGACTGCCACAAGAACTAAAAGATGTGAGTGATGTCACCACCTTTAGCCAGCGGCTAAAAAATATTTTATAAATGACAGTAATTATAGTAATTTAATGCCCATTGACACTGTACTATCTAACAATTTATAACATGTTTAGAAAAGTAAGAGTAAGTATTACACCTATAACTACTGTAAGAGGCATTTTTATGTTAATAAGACATATTGTACAAACATTTGATGCCAACCATACTGTGAACATTGTTCCACTGATGAACCAGTCAATCAGTCAATCAGTCATACCACTGTTATTTCCTGCCATACCTGTAGCATTTTTGAATGGTAATGGGGTAATTCATTGTTGATTAAACTCCACATGGGCTCTGCACGTTTATTCATGGTGAATAATTGGAAATCCCCGTCAATGAGGCACTTATCTCAAGGCAGATTTGCACTCTTTGCACTCTTTGTTTTTTTATTTAGTTTTTTGGTTTATCCTAAAAGTAAAAGGACATACACTTATTCAATTGAATTAATTCAAGTACATATTCTAATTAATTTAAAACCACTAACAAAGAGCACTCTTTGTTTTTTTATTTAGTTTTTTGGTTTATCGTAAAAGTAAAAGCACATACACTTATTCAAATGAATTAATTCAAGTACTTATTCTAATTAATTTAAAACCACTAACAAAGAGATGTATTAAGTTCATGAGAATGAAAGTCATTAAATACCTTTTAAATTTGTCATGCAGAAAAATCACTTGGGAGTATGATCTCTTTCTTCCCTCCAAATTCTACGTATACCAAAACTCAGGCACTTCAGCTGTCTTTTGCTCCATCTCCAAAGACTTCTAATAGTCATTTGCAGCATAAATCTGGAGAATAGGACTTGTCCTTATCACCAGTTTCAACTCTAAACTATGCATGATAATTTTTCTCTCACAAGGAGCTATTTTTAACTTACTATGTAGCATGATGACACTACCACAAATATAGCAAAATCAGTCAGGCTGATTCTTGATTGTGGTTTCATTTTGTAATGATGTTGTTTTCACTCAGAAAGCTCAAGTCCCACTGACTTCCAGGTTGCAACAACCTAGAAGCAAGGTCAGCTCAACCACAGCTCTGTGTCCTACAGGGTTCCCACCTCAATCTCTGTATACAAAGTTAACAGTCATGTAAGTACCTCTAGTGTCATTTTTACTGTTGTAAACAAAACTCAAATGCTTAGAAGTACCTTTTTGCAAGTTGTTAACCACATTTATTGGATATTTTATGTTTCACATACTTACATGATGTGTAGATAATTAATCATTGTGACAATACAACTAAAAATTACGAATATTTGAGTGGCTTATATACATAATAAGCTATTATCTCAATAATGAGGTTGTAAAAAAACATGACCTGCCTGAGCTAAATCAGCAACAATTTTTATATTCAGTATGCACTAATTAAAGAAGATCACGAGAAATACCCATGCCCTCAGAGGAAAAGTTTTGAACTGAATACCAGTGTAATGAGTTTTGAGGTTAGGAAATCGACTTGCTTCATGTTTAACAATGTTGATGAACATTAAAGATCTACGTGAGTGTTTCACATATCACCTTAGATTGTGTAGTATGAGTAGTGCTTCTTTCAGTGTGTATTAGAGGGAAATTCTGACCACATTACCATCCTATCTCTGTTGGAAGAACCACTGTTGCATAAACTCCTCAGTAGCTCTGATTACTTCATTATGATAATAACTTCATTGATATACATATTGGAGGTTGTAACAATTTGCCCATATATTTTTGGAATGTATACTCCCATAACATGGACAGTTATTCATGTATGGGTATTAAATAGCTGACATATTTTTTAAATGTATGCTCTCATAATCTGGAGAGTTGTGTAAATATTTTCTTCTGTTAAAGAACATTGAAAACATATAACTACATTTCACATGCCAGCCTAGTGCTGTGTAGATAATGGGCTTTGAGGTTATCAGATCTATTTGCTTCGTGGTTAGTAATGCTCATGAACATTACAGAGCTACATGGGTGCTCTGCATACCACCTTACAGTTTGTAGTAAAGGGCATTTCTGGTACCACTGTCAGTTCCTCTGACTCCTGTTCCATCTGTGAATGGTGCATTGGAATAACCTCTGTTGATTCAACTCCTTACAAGGTCTAATTATTTGATTGTGGTCATCTGAGGACCCACATGCTGGAGGAAGTAATATTTTGCAACGTAATTCTAGGAATTTAAGCTCTCATAGTTTGAACAGTTAGTCATGCATAGTAAATCCACTGTTGAGCAAAAGTTAATTTCATATGATATGCCACAGCCAAGTAACATGGCTCATTGATACTATAACATTATGTAGAGAGAAATGCTATAGTATAATACTGATATTAATTGATAGAAACATGCAATGAGATGAACAGAAATGACACCTTTATACAAAGGCAATAATTACACTGAAGTCACCATTATTCTTCATGCTCCCTTGAACTTTGAAAATGGTTGGTCATGCTTCTTAATAGTACATAAGCAGCCGTAATGAGATGGAAAGTTTGGGGGGAGGGAAAAATGCATAGGACCCAAGCTTCACTGGTGCCTTTATGTCTTAAGGGATTGGGTTCCCATGGGTTCTCAGTTCGCAAATGTCAGACTGATAGACTGCTATTGTAAGATAAATTTTGTATAGTATAATAAATTAAACAACATTATCCCAGCAGCAGTATAGCCATTTGAATCTTACTTTCCATTTCAATTTTCCACTTTTGTGGTTCTCACATGTCAACAATATACAATTGTATTTCATGTTTAATGTTGAATGCACAATATTTTCTTTAGACATCATGGACTAAAACCTCCTTGGGATAGAGTCAAAAATGAAAAATGTGCTTTCTTTAAATGCTGTTGGGAGTCCTGCCAAAACATATCACCAACAAGTGAACATGACAGCAGCCATGAAACATCATTATAATTTGGTAGATTTTCCCAAATTCTTCAAACATAAGGGACTTCTGAATCCATCACATGGTGATTTTACATAAAACATACAGAAAATATTTAGCATTTGAGAGCAAGCACAAAATAAAATATCATTTATATAATTGTCCTAGAACAACTATAAAGATGGAGAAATGAAATGATGCAATAGAGGTACATTGACCATGCTGATGCTCAGAAGTGGAATGTCTGTAGGATAGCCAACTGACATACGAACTCATGTGATGGGGCATTCTTTCTCGGCCAGAGAGGTTAGGGTTTCAGAGCATAATCTCAGAAAATTGAAGAACCAAATAATGAAAATTTCCTTTCAATATTAGAACTCTTGAGTCACCTTGATCCAGTTCTTGCAAAACAACTTATCAAGGTGAAACAAGGCCAAGAACCTGGAACATGTTTAAATGCATTATCTGTCAAGTGATACTCAGAATATACTTCTAGTTGTGCCCATTATGTCCGGACTGTCAACGTGGAATAGAGAGAAAATGAAAAGCGTTATGCCATTATTGTTGATGGAACTTCTGATTCAAATTATGTTGCAGAGACAACAATCATGTTGTGCTATATTTGCTTTAATAAGTAAACTGAAGAGTATAAAATGAACGAACTGTTTCTGGAATTCATTGGGTGAAATAAAAGGACTAGAGATGCTAGTCCACATTGAACTTGATCAATACTCATGAAATACTGAATTACAATCAGTGAGTACCATGGACAAGGTTATGATAAATTTATGTGAAGCATGGATGAAGGGCAACAGACAGTTCCTCATTCCTAGATTTCCAGAAAGTGCTTGACATGTTGTTCCACTGAAGACTGTTACCAAAGCATATAGAATAGATTCTCACATATGTGACTGAGCTGTAAATTTCATAAGTAATAGAATTTGTAGTGGGCATGATGAATGAGAACTGGCTCTAAATGTACAAAAACATAAGTTATTGCAGGTTAACAGGTAAAATGATCCTGTAATTTTTTAAATGGTGTTATTAGTGTATTTTTTTCCACAGTCATGTCTATTAAGAATCTATGCAATATAAAATGGCACGAGCACATAAGAACAGTAGTAGGAAAGTCAAAGTGTTAAGTTTGGTTTATTAGGAGAAATTTAGGAAAGTGTAGGTCTTCTGTAAAGGAGACCATCTATAGAACACTAGTGCAATCCATTCTTTAGTATGACTTGAGTGCTTTAGTTCCCCACCAGGTTGGCTTAAAGGAAGACATCAAACCAGATCAGAATGGAGCTGCTAGAATTGTTACAAGTAGGTTTGATCAATGTGCAAGTATTATGGAATGCCTTGTGAAATGAAGTGGAAATCCCTGGGGGGAACATGATGTTCTTTTCACAAAACACTACTGAGAAATTTGGAGAACTGGCATTTGAAACTGAATGCAGAACAAGCCTACTGCCAGTTAAAAGTATTCTGCATAAAGTACACAAAGATAAGATAAGAGAAATTAAATCTCTTATGGAGGCATATAGATAGCTTTTCTTTGCACTATTTGTGAGTGGAACAGGAAAGGAAATTACTACTAGTGGTACAAGGTACACTCTGCCACACACCATACAGCAACTAGTAATATATGAATGTAGGCAGAGATGTAGAGACGGTCTTGTAAAGGAGTGCAGACACATTTTCTTCATTTGAATCCTCTTGGAAAATTTTCTCTGTGTGATTGTCATAGCCTTATGTGGAACACATGCAGCTGATACCTGTCATGAAGCAAGCATGTTTTTCAGGGCAATTCAGTTTCTTTACAACCTGTTCAGTTGTAGTCCACAGTGATAGGAAATCCCAAAACAGTGTGGCGAAAATTTTTTTTGTTCCATGTCTGATACCTTTTAGAATACATGTCTGATACCTTTTGGATTACTTGGGTTGACACTGCAAGGCCAATTGTGGGTCACTTGAATAAGATTGTCATTGCTGTTGGAACCCTTGGTAAGTTTAATTTGTCAGCTGAAACACTGGAGTACTTGGGTTGACACTGCAAGGCCAATTGTGGGTCACTTGGATAAGATTGTCATTGCTGTTGGAACGCTTGGTAAGTTTAATTTGTCAGCTGAAACACATTCTGTGGTATAGTATGTTTTGTATTGTGTGAGGTCTTTCAAGATTTTATTCATGGCATCAATTTGGTGTTGTTACCAATTGACTACAGAAGCAAATTATTACGAACTCTAACTACTACTATTGATTTTGATGTAAGACACTCTGATTGCTTATTAAATGACTTAAAATATCTACATGAAAACTGGAAAACTATTCTCCCTGAATCGAAAGTTGTTGCTAGCGCAATGAATATCAGTCTTCAAGTTCCAGAGCCATGCATTAAGAAGAGAAATCATTTCATGGTGAAACCAGGAGTGAAGTGAGACATGTGAATTCAGAACACTTGTTAAAGATAAATGTTTTTCACATCATTGAAAGCCTGATGAAAAACAGTGAAGATTTTATGTGAAACATTTGGGTTTTTATGGTAATACTCAAACATTATTGATGATTGGGTTGCTAAGGCATGGAAGTTATCTATCAATGAATACCTTAATGGTGACACGACAGATTTACAATACGAAATTAAATATTTGAAAACAATTCATACTTTAAAGTGGGAATGCATTACTTTACAGTCTTTTGATTGCTTGAATAATATGCATGATCTTAAAATTTCAAGCTTATTTTCCAATATATGTGCAGCTATGATGATCTTTTACCATCTTCCATTGGCTATAGCTGAAGCACCCTGACTTGCATTAAAAATTGTTTCTGATCAACTATGTGTTACATGTTAGTTTTCCCCAAGACTAACATGCAAGTTGTTACATGATTTTATATGCTGATTCCTTCATTCAATGTGGTTTCATTCTTATGGTGCACCATAATTGCAGACAGTATATGCTGCTACCAGTGACTGCCCAGCTAGTAGGTTATTTTCTTTGCTCCCTTTATTATGATGTGGATTGTTACTTTTTTGCAGACCTGAAAGCCTCCAAGCTGGCTGGCATGAGATAAGAGTTTTACTTAGAGGAACAGGAAGCAACATCATAAACATGATACAACTAAAGGCTGAGTTTCAGCACAGGTAAGCATGAGCAGAATTCTCAATGCCTGGCCTCATTCTCTGTCTCTGTGAGGTTGTCAGGACCATCTATTTGTTAAGAAATGAAGTTGTTCACATGCGTGAAAAATCTTTTTATCAAGATAAAAATCTAAGCCAGGGGGAACCTTTGAGAGACACTTCAGTGTGAGAAACACTGTTTGCCTCGGCAGCCACACTGTGGCTGCTTTTTTTTAATTTATTTATTTACTATCATCCCAATTATCATATCTGTGATATAGGATTTGTCAGGCTACATTTCAACAACTATATAGTATCTATACAAAAATATCTTCTGTGCTGAATTTATATGAATTTATCTTATGTTTAATACAATACACAACTAGTAAGTTTTTTTATAACATAATTTCTAATGTGATTGACTGAGCTATTCCTTGATGTTGTGATTTCATTTGTCACATTTATGATATCATATATTCTTATACAGTTGAGCAGAGCTATTCACTTATACTGTAGTGACCTTCGTTGAGCATGTGGTTGTTAATGTTTTCATGTGCTTGGCAGACGTCTTCATTGATGTAATTTCATTTTTCATATTAATTTAAACATATATTCTTATACAGTTGATCAGAGATATTCACTTATGCAGTAATAACATTTGTCAAGCATGTGGTTCTTTATATTCTAACACAGTTGAGCATAGAAATTCACTTACACTGTAATAACATTTGTCAAACATGCGATTCTTTATAACAGTTTTAAATTTATCCTCATTTTTATGCACTTTGATATGTTTTGTTAGTGCGTTAAAAAGTCTGATGCCTTGATTGTATACATGTTTCTCGCTTCAGGTCCTTGTTACAGCCTGTAAGTAGAGATCTTTACATTGTATCATAATTATGGTAGTCTGTATTGGTTTTCAATTTGTCCTGATTTCTTTTGATCACCAACAGACATTTCAGAATGTATAATGATGGAATTGTTAAGATTTTCAATGCTTTAAAAAGGGGCCTACTATGTGTTTGAGATGGGCTCTGGGTCGTTATCCGAACAGTGGGTTTTTGTAATTTGAAAATCTGATTTAGAACCATAATTTGTTTTTCCCCAGAATACTATCCCATAGGATGCAATGGACTGAAAATAGCCAAAATATACTAATTTGGTACAGTCATTACTACAAACTCTAGAAATTATTCTAAGTACAAAACATGCTGAATTTAGTTTTAGTGGTAAGCTCACCTCATGGTCTTTCCAGTTTATCTTCTCATCAATTTGCATACACAATAATTTTGCACACTGTACTCTTTCAAATTGTTTGCCCTCCATGGTGGTATTTAGGTCATCATGTTCACTTATTTTTCTATATTGCAAATAATTGGTGTTTTTTGCATTCAGTGTTAGCTTGTTTGCACTAAACCATTTTTGTATATCTTGTAGGACATGGTCCACAGTACTGTGCAACGACTGCTTCATATCACTAACTATTAAACTAGTATCATCAGCAAATAACATGATTCTAGCTATTCTCTCTGACACCTGAATATCATTAATGTAAATGAGGAACAGCAAGGAGCCTAACATACTTCCTTGGGGTACTACTACTGTGACCTCCCTTGGAACTAATCTTAGTTTAATTTTTTGGTTAATACTTGGTGCTGTAATTTCACTCACTTGCATCCTCTTTTCCAGATACAGCTCAAACCACTTTTTTACTAGTCCTCTGATACCTATAGCTTCAAGCTTTTCCAAAAATATGCTGTGGTCATCAGTGTCAAAGGCTTTTGACAGATGTAGATTTATCGTGACTACACATTTGCCCTCTTCCTATTTACTGATTTTTTTTTGTGTGTATTCCAGTACAGCTGTTTCCGTACTTCTCTCAGCTTGAAATCAGATTGTGGATATTAAGATAATGGGTGACTCTATATTTCATTAGAACCTCTAAAACCTTAGAGAAAGTTGGGAGAAGTGAGACAGGTCTGTAGTTTTCTATTTTAAGCTTATCACCCTTTTTCAACAGGGGAACGACTTTCGGTTTCTGTGGAAACACGCCCTCAGCCATTGACAAGTTTGCTATGTGCACCAATGGTTTCGCTATTTGATTAGCTGTTTTCATTACTAGTATTATTGGCACCTGATGTACTCCAGCTGACATCTTGGACTTCAGACTTCTAATCACATTTAAAACTTCCTTTTGGACTGCCATCATACTGCTGGCTGCCTAGGAGTGCTGCTTTCTTAATCTGCTCCCCAAAATTCCTGCTTAATGTCAGAGTATATTTAAAAAGTAATTATTTATATAATTAGGTATGGCATATTTATCTACCATTTTATTCTCCTCATCTTTTACAATAATTTCCTTATCTTTGATAGGTACCCATTTCTTTTCTCACAATTTTCCATGCTATTTTAGTTTTGTTTCAGGACTGTTTTATTTCCATGTCATTACTCTGTAACTTCGCAATTGCAATTATTCTGCAGTATATTTTCCTATATCTTTTTACATATTCTATAAAATCAGTACCTGCACACTCCCTCAACTCTGAATTGAGCTTTTTCATGTTTTTGCATGATTTCTTAATGCCAAGAGTCATCAAATACCTTGACTTTATGTGTCCAGTAGACTTGATTCTGGTCTGGTTTTTTGGAAAACACATCTCAAAGTTCATCATATAAATTGATGCAAATACACTATACGCCTCCCCTGTGCTTGTTTATTTCATAACATCTAACCAATTTTCATTTTCTAAGATACTTATTAACCGATGACAGCTGTCCACAGAGAAGTTTCTTTTGTAAATATTATTTACACCATTAGATACCTATGACCTTAAAGGGATTTCAATGGTGAGAGCATTGTGGTCAGAAAATCGTAAATCTATGTTTGTTACCTCTATGCGAGTTGTTGACATATTTGAGAAAACGTTATCTATGAGGCTATTGGAGTTGTTTGTTATTATAGTTGAGTTGTTTATGTGTGGTGACATGCTGAAACTCTTTAATATGTCCAAAAATTGCCTTTTATGTTGACTTTCAACAAGAAGATTAATATTGAGATCACCGCAAATAATAATTAGAGTTTTCTTGTAAAAAGTATTTAACAACAATTCTAATTTATCAAAAAAGACTTTTGTATGTCTACATGGTGACCTATACACTGTTATGACTATGTGCTGTTTCATCATGCCATTTAGATGGTCAGCACCTGCTTGAAAGAACTTTTCAATACTTAAGTTCTCTGCTTCACATCTCTTTTTAAATTCTAACTCTTCTCTAAAGTAAATACCGAATCCACCACCTTTTGTAATTTTCCTACTATAATGATTTGCCAGTTTAAGTGGATTAATATGAATAATATTAATTTAATTGTCTGTACACCAGTGTTCAGGATAACACAAGACATCAAGTTGGGTGTTACATACTGCTATTTCGAGTTCACAATATTTGTTCTTGAAGCACTGCATGTTTAGAGTCATAATCTTTAGAACAGGGGAACGAGCACCGATGGTATTTCTCCTTTCGTTTAACACTGTCAACTTGAAGTTGTCATTAAGGCCGGATACCAAAAATCCTGTTGTACCACAGTTTTCTTCTTTCTGTTGCTTTTCCTACTTGAAATGGATGATGCTGATTGATTGTTTATACTAGCTGTGGCAGCTGATGACATTTTAATATTAACCACCTAACAATATGGCGGAAATAAAAGGTTCCCGAATTCTTGCTCTGTAAATTATGCCGATAACGAAAATGTTCCGTATGAAGAATGTGTAAAAGTTAGTTTAGAAAATCCTGGAATGTGCCACCGTTGTTATTTGAAACTTAAAAATGCAAACGAAATCGTAACTAGGTCAAAATCGAAATGCAAAACAGTCACAAATGCAAACACGCACAGGCGTCTAAAGCTAGCGAAATGAGGGATGCTCAACCACCGGACCTACCGATAGATGGCTCTACCAGCTGATTTCTATCGTCCGTATTGCCCGCCATATTTGAATTTGCCAAGAAGTTTCTCTCGGTCTGTACGGTGTATAAGGAGTCAAGGATTATCGAAATGGTGATTTCTTGTTCCGCTTTCAATTGTACGAAGCGATGGAGTAAGGAAAGTGACTTACCATTTCACAGGTAATAGGACTACCGATACAATACGATAACAATACAGACTTAGTGCGTTTGCTAATTATATGTTTTTGAACAGGTTTCCTCTAAAGCACCCAGAGCTGCTAAAGAAGTGGATTACTTCCGTGAAGCGGAAAGATTTTAATCCTACGTCTTGCAGTTTTCTTTGCCGAAACCTTTTCCGACAAGATGATTACGTAGTGAGCCCTGGAAGGTGGAAGAAACGTTTTTGACTTTCCGACACATTTGATGCCACCAAATAAACAGCCACGACGACATGTTGTTAGGATTTTGAGTGACAACGATGCTTCTCCATTTGAGGTAGCTAATTAATATCCTTGCTATGTGTGTGCTTTTGACTTTTGTGAATTTATTTCGTACGGACACAAATGGGCTACATAGGTCTAAGCAATGTTGTAATACAGGTCCATATTTTTGTTTTTAGCGTTCTGTCCTGGAATCCGTGCTTGATTTGCCCTCTGCAGAAGCTACTGATTGCGTGGAGCATGTTGTCAATGAGAATTCTTCCGTGAAAAGCATGTCACATTTATCCAATGCAGAAGCTGCGAATTGCGTCGAAAACATTAGCATAAGGATGTTTTCACACCTCCAAAGTTTTATTATAATATTTTTTCATCAAGCCTTGAGTTATTTCAATCATATATTACGAAATTATTTCTTTATTTCAGAGTGCAGTTGGTTCTTAAGTAATTGATTGTGGTATAGAGTCGAAAGTAGAAATGGAAGACAAGGCGACATTTCTCAGACATTGTGCACGAATTAAAATGTAAACTGAAGTGCGTCCGTGAAAAACTTCGAAGAAGAGAGAAGAAAGTGTTTTCCATGGATGACATCATAAGTTCATTGTAGGAGAAGGAGCATCTTCCTAAGAAGTTACATAACTTATTCAGTCCTCAGAAAGGAACACAAGTGGAATTAGTGTGCAATTTAGTGAACAACTCTCTCGTCAAAGGGTAATAGATACACAATAAATGTGAAAATGTTTGCGATGACTGTGTACTTTTATTCACCAGCAGCATATGAATACCTGCAAAAATTAATGCCTCTGCCCCATAAATCATTGATTTCCAAATGGGTGGCAAGTGTAGACTGTGAACCTGCCTTCTTAAAAGATGTTTTTAAGTACATTGATTTGAACCCAATTGTAAGGGACCAGTTCAGCGATTCATGTCTAATTGTAGGCAGTACGGCAATTAGGAAGCAAGTAGTTTGGGACCAAGGAACTAAGCAATACACAGGTTTTTTGGAGTTTGGTGGGGAAGTGCCTCAGTCAAAAGAAGAAATAGAGGCATCTGAGGCTCTGGTTTTCATGCTTGTCTCTATTAAAGGGAAATTTATATAACCGATTGCATATTTCTTTATCAACGGTGTACAGGCAAATAATCAGGCCACACTGATGAAATCTGCTTTAGAGAGGCTGCATAGTGTGTTACATGTGATGGCTGCGAGGTAAATATAAGCACTTTATGTACACTTGCTGTACTTTAAATTTTTCCAAGGGTGATTTTAAAACCTACAATGTTTATTGTATTTTGCACATGTGTCATATGATTAAGTTTGCCAGAAGTGCTCTAGCAGAAGTATCTGCTATTGAGTCTCCAACTGGCATTATTAGATGGCATTTCATTGAGCAATTGAACAAGGTACAAGAAGAAAAGGTATGACATTTGCCAACAAACTATCAGGACAACATATAAGTTATGTAAATAGAAAAATGAATGTTTCATTAGCTCCACAGACTTTGAGTTCTAGTGTGGCAGCTAGTATAGAGTTTTTGAGGAGGGTTGGTGATCCAAATTTTAAAGGAAGTGAAGCAACAGTAGAATTTTTGTATAATATTGATAGGATTTTTGATATTCTGAACTCCAGAAATCCATTAGGTAAAGGGTATAAGAGCCCCCTGAGACTTGACAACAAATCTGATTGGCTTGGTATTTAAAAAAAAAATATGGTTCAAATGGCTCTGAGCACTATGGGACTTAACATCTATGGTCATCAGTCCCCCTAGAACTTAGTGTGTGTGTGTGTGTGTGTGTGTGTGTGTGTGTGTGTGTGTGTGTGTGTGTCGTTTGAGATTTTCGGGCGCTAAACAGCGTGGTCATCAGCGCCCAAACGCATAGAAACAGGAACACATGCAGTGAAGGGACGAAGACAGACAAGGAGAACGGCTAAAAGACACAGACCTGACGCAGTTCCAAATCCTCACAGACAGAGTCAAAACAAGAGGAGACTACTTAAACCTCACTAACCTAAGGACATCACACAACACCCAGTCAACACGTTGGTATTTTCAGACACACTGAAAATTATATCAAAAGCTTAAAAATCATTGGTGCTCCGTTGCTGCCCCACGCAAGAAATACTTTTGCTTTTGGGACAATTTTCAGTATGCATAGCTCTGACAAGTATGCTTCTGTTGAATCTCGTCTGAAGTATTTGCTAACATGTCACAAGACCACATAGAGCTTCCCCCCCGCCGCATTCTGTCCAGATGTGGTTGGAACAACAATCCAAATACATACCAGTTCAAATGTGCCATGAGAAAGTTGCTCTTGGGTAACAGTGTCACTGCAATGAATGGGAATTGCTCAAGTTTTAATGTGGGTTGTTTGCCACCTGTTTATGATTTTCATGCAAGAAAGTATGTAGTAAAAAGTGATGAAAGTGCTGCAGAAAATGAAGTAGAGAAGTGGTGTGCCCTTCTTGATGATAAGATTAAGTTCTCATTTTACAAGTAAAACATACTCTCCTATTATATTGCAGGGTATGTGTCATTGCGCCTTTCAAGGCAGATCACATGCAAAGACTGTCTTCAAATACTGAAGCCACCAGTAGTTACATCTGCATTAGAATGTGATTCTCTCTATGCTTTTCCCAATATGGCCAATAAAAATGCATTTGTAAATTTTGTTAACCGGGGAAAAATGGTTAAAACAAGTGACTGCGTGTACTCTGTTGTAGAATACTCAGAAAATGTTTCAGATGTTTGTGATTGCTGGGGATATGCGACAGGAATATATACAGGCTAAGATTTTGCATTGTGTTAAAAATAAATTTGTAGATTACCCGTTTCCTGCTGTTGGTCATGATTACCACTATGAAATTAGGATTGAGGACTTACATCGAACTCAACTTGTTTGTAAGATTGCATCCCTATACTCCTGCATACACTTAAAAAAATATGGAAAAAAAGCCAGCTGAGAAAATTTTAAACAACAAATCAAGTATGAGGCAGAAGTTAAATAAACTCATATTGCTTAATAATGTATAGTGCTCAAATTGGAAAAATTATGTAATGTGACATTCCATGCGGATGGGTGTGACATTTTGTCAGATTTTTTAAAACTATTTTGTCCATAGATTTGTTGTGTAATGATGAAGTTCAAAAGATGAATCACATTGAAGTAAAATTAACTCTTTACGTCCTGTGTAGATATTGTAACAAAATTATAATTGTTTATTATATAAGCTTATTTTAAGATGTTTGGTGTTACAAAATATGCACTTGCATTAAAAACAGGTGATTTGTGTGAAATTAATGAAAAAAAATGTTCTGAGACTTATTTGACAGATGGATTTCCGTCTGAGAAAATATTTCCCTCAATAACTATGTTAACTTGAATTTTTCACTTTAAGAAAACAGTTTAATCACAGAATGGGTGTGATCTAATGGAGTATGCAGTGGCCCTATGTTTCAAACAGTAATGTTTGTGGATACTCTGCAACATAAGAGCAATAAAATTGTTACTCTGTTAATTCTTGTTTTAATACTTCCTATAATGAACACAATGTTCCAGTTGATCATAAGCATTCTTATTACTTTTGAACCATTCTGGAATAAGAGGGCCTGAGTCAGGCAAAACCTAATTTTCTGAATTTTGTCTTTATTTTGCTAGGATGTCTTTCTGTTATATTTTCTTGTGTTGAGGGGGGTGGGGGTGGAAGAGAATGCAAATAATCATCTAGAATTATCTTTCTAGCACTACAAAGTACAGAATACAGTGATTACAGGTACACTTGGAAATCTAGGAAATTTCAGTATTCATGTTACATGCCTAATTTTCATCAACATTTACCTTAATTATATAGTTACACTTTTTCCTGATTTCAACTGTGTACTACATGTTAAAAAGATTTTGTTTGGTCATAGTAATAAAAGCATTTCATTTTGTTAGTTCATATGTCCCATACAGAACTGAAATTACCAAGTTATGAAGACAAAGGAAGGAAATAACTTTAAGGAATCTTACTTCACAGAAATTATGTAACAATGGTTACACTTTTTGCTAGTTAACGTTAACATAAACCATTTAGTTTTCCATTAAGAGTGAAAGCAGTTGCATGTGTCAGGTAAAGAACAAAGTTTCCCATAGGGAACTAAAGTATTTTACGTTTGAGTTATTGCAGACCCAAAGTATTGTGATCTTCATATTTCTATTTAAAAAAGTTTGTAACTCAAATTCACAGACATTTTGGAATCTGTACATACATGTGTAGCAAGGTATGTTTCATATGTCATGTGGAACCTTTAATTTTCTGGCTTAAATATAATTTATTTCATGAATTGCCTTTAATACCAACACTGTCTGAAGGCATTATTTACCATATAGAAGAAGAAATATTAGTGTACTGAATAACAAACCTCATGAAAAATGCGAGAGGTTGTTCTGTACAGAACTTGGAATGGCTCTTTATCAATAGCAGGTAAAAAAGAAGGCTTCTATTAAATGTTCAAAGAAACCAGTCAGTACCTCTTAAGTCACCATAGAGGTGATACAGTAATAAAACAATTTACTTTTTTCAGAATTTCTGCTAAGTATCAAAAGTGTGAAGACCTATTCAATTAGTATTTGCTTTACCAATAACCTGTAGTACAAGCACACGTATAAGCAGGTAATTATGGGAGTCAAGAGTTATGTTAAATTAAAGATACTGACTGTTATTACTTGCTCACAAAGCGTTGCAGTTGCTGTACAGTTAATGCTGTATGTGGTGAACCCAATGTGATTCCTGGAGGACATAATATTCTGTTACCCTATGGGAGTGCATTGGTCCCACACCTACTGAAAGTACGTTTTGCTGTGGAATAGTTGTATCAGATGTCTGTACCTGAAAACAAATCCCCACTATGACATCCTCATGTTCTTGGTATGCTATTAGTTATTATTACAGGAATACTCTTCACATGGAGGAGGAAGCATAGTGAGATTTTCTTTTTCATCATTTCCAACATTGTACACAAATGTTATCAAATTTTTCCCTTGATAATGGAAAAGAGAGAGGAAAAAAAAGCGAGCTTTCATAAAAATTGAAAACTCTACTTGCGTCATTTGTTATTTTTAAAATGTTACTCTTTTTCTAAATACTGTTCTATTTCTTCAAACCAATTTTGAATTTCTCAGGTTTACACTGTCCACCAATACTTCTGTTGTTACCGGATAGTTTGTAATGTGGCACTACCTTTGTGCCACTCGTATTGGCTAGTGTATGTACTTTTGCAGATAAGAAAATTGACTGGACTAGAATGTCCTGTCAGTATAGGACAAATTCAGACAATAAGGAACTTTTTACACTAAATTTGCAATATGTCACCCTTGTCTTACACAGATTGTAGCAGCCATTGGAGTGCCTGTCTGGCCAGCTTCTGCG
This sequence comes from Schistocerca cancellata, assembly GCF_023864275.1. Taxonomy (NCBI): domain Eukaryota; kingdom Metazoa; phylum Arthropoda; class Insecta; order Orthoptera; family Acrididae; genus Schistocerca; species Schistocerca cancellata. The sequence goes on from NC_064629.1 coordinate 268,169,263, forward strand.
GCTTTCGCTTTCAGGTTTGTTTTTTGCTTGGGCCATATACTGACAAGCAGTCATTCCAGTGATTGACACTGTATCAAAGACTGGAACCAAGATTCACAGAAATAAAATTCCATGGTTGTAATTCAAAGTGTAATTAATTTTGCTCACTGACATGTTTTGAATTCAATTTTAAAATTGTTTGGGTGTCAGACTGGAAAATTACAGTTTTAAGACACCCCAACCTATTTTAACAGCTGTGATCGAGGTTATTTTCCACAAGTTCCTTGACTTCCTACATCATCATGGATCAGTCCAATATAATATTATTACTATACTTAACTTCCAAATGATACAAGTCATGCATTTAAGACGAGCCTTAACGTTGGCCTTTGTGTTTGTCTCATTTAAATGTATTCTTGTCTCGTATCAAAGACTGAAGCACTGTTAAAAACTGGTGCTTCTACCTTATCACTCAGTTTAAATACACCGTGTCATGTACAGGCGTTAATAAAATCATGGCATTTAAATTTCTGATCAAAGAGAGAGCCAAATTCGTAAGTGCATGTTGCAATTACAGTGTCAGCATATATGCAGATCGGTAATGCATCACTTCAGATAAAGAAAAAAATAACGATTCTTTTCGGTTATACGTAAGTAATACTTTAATAGTTCAGTTGTAATTTCTGTTGTCAGTAAAGATACTCATAGACAAACGATGTCAACTTTTTTTCAAGAGACGACTTCACTGTTGTCCACACTTGATTTTCCGAATTATACCTGTCGTTAAAAGTTTCGGCAAGTAAGGTAATTTGTTGACCTCCATTGAATCTTAAATAGTGTTTCAAAACGGGCAAATAAGTAAAGCACTCATAAAATTAATAGTAAACAATTTATAAGGTCAGCTTGTCAAACTTTCAAAACACACTCGAATTTAGGAATTTCATAGCCGAACTGTCACTGTTTTTTCTCGCTAGATTAGAAACACTTCATTATGTTGATGTGTAGATGTCCAGAACATCCAATATAAAATACTTATGAGGGCGCAGAACGAAAAGCGTTTTCATCCGTGTTTTGACACTTCGTTTTTTGCAAAATTCAGATATGGCGGACACCAATGATATCTTGCCAGCACGCGCTACAGCCATCTATCGGTAGGTCCGGTAGTTGAGCATCCCTCATTTCGCTAGCTTTAGACGCCTGTCAAACACGCGACTTATTCATCCTTGTGGCCAATGTATCGATTATCGCCGCATGTTAACGGTAAAAAGCAGTGAAATCAACGAACTAAAAAACTTAGTTGCCGCTTGAAGAAGTCAACTGCAAGAACTGCGAGAGAAAGAAGTCATCAATGGGACATGTGAAGACCTTACCCTCAAGCAACCTGCCAACTGCAACATAAACAACGATCAGAAGAACAGAGTCCACATAAGATAAAGGAGTTCAAAATCTAACCTGAACGTAAGTCTTGAACAAAACTACATTTCCCAAGCTAAGACCACAAATATTAGAACTAAAAAACGTTCACTTTGTTCAAGCAGTAAAGAACAGTCAGTGTAGTGTAGTGAAAACTGCCCAGATCCCGGTATGTCAATAAAAAGCAGCACCCAAAAATGCCCATCTGTTTTGAACAATAAAAAATATAAATAGACATGCATTTCGGGTACCGCTATGATACACAACACAGAACAAAACAATATAGACCAGCTGAGACTGTGCAAAAAAAGATCGACAGGTCCTTATACTCGCTGACAGTCACGGTCGTCAAATTGCAGGAAGAGTGTCTAGCCTTTTACCAAGTTACAATGTCAAGGGTTTCGTGAAACCAGGAGCTCGTTTTTCGGAAGTAACAAAACCAGTTGAAAGCTCTTGTAAGAACTTTGAACCATAAGACTATGTGGTAATTTTTGGAGGTACGAACGATGTTGCAAGGGATCAAGCCAACGAAATAAAAATAGCTCTTAATGTGTATTGCAGCAGACAATCCACACGAATGTGTTAGTTATTAACCAACCACACAGGCATGACCTACCTTCCAGGTCATGTGTGAATAAATTAGTGGTTAATATAAACTCTGACATAAAGCATGTTTGTGGAAAATTTGAGCATGCAAATGTAATAGATGTAAGCACTTTTAAAAAATCCATGCACACTAGACATGGACTTCATCTAAACTATGCTGGTAAACAATACCTAACAGAGAAAATATGTAATTTTGTAAAGCATTACACTAGAAAACTTACCAGTACGTTGGATAATTGGCTCATAAGAGGCAATGAAAGCCCAAAAACAAAACAGAACATGTTAAAGGGGTCCAAATTGACTCACAAGAAAGGATTAACACAAAAATGGTCCAAAACACGTTGGATAAATGGCTGGGAAGAAACACACACCAAGGGACAGGTAGACATTTTTTAGAGTAGCTGAGGGTGCTGCAGGGGAATGTGTTACAGAACAAACTTATACTTCTAAAGTCATTCACCAAAATGTACAGTCCCTACCAAACAGACTTGATGAAATAAATGTTCTTCTTAGTAATGAGTGGAAGGAGGTATCAGTTTCATGTTTTTGTGAACACTGGCTAGAGGAGGACCATTTACAGTATTCAAACATAACCGGTGTCACTCTGGCCAACTACTTTTGCAGATCAATATGAAAGCTTGGAGGAAGCTGCATTTATGTAGAAGAAAACATAGACTATAAGATAATAGACAGTGTAAATCAGTTAGGAAGTGAAAAAAGCTTTAAAGTCTCAGTTATTGAAATAACACCAGGAAAAGCTATAATAATGTGTGTTTACAGATCACCCAACAGCAATGTAAACATTTTCTTTAAAAAACTTGACCTTGCACTAGGGAAATTTAAAAATACTTGCAAAACTGTAGTTCTGTGTTAATATTGACCTCTTAAGACACAGCTCCCAAAGAGAAAATTTCCTTAATATTATTCAAGAATGTAAGCTGTGCACTAAATAAAACATCCCTATGCACACAAGAAAAACTAGTGCTACACTTATTGATCAGATCTTTGTAAACACAGACATACACACCTCAGAAAACTTTAATACTGATTACAGTGACCACAATGCACAGCTACTTGCCATATGCAGAAGTATTGACTTGTCTAGGAATGTAAGTGTTATCTACAAGAGAAAATTCAGCATGCAAAATACTGAGCACTTCAAAGATATGCTAAGTACCCACTAGTGGAATAAAATCTACAACAGTTAAAAACACAGATGAAAAGCTGAATAATCTCATGGAAATTTACAGGCATTGTTCTGAAATTGCATTTCTAAAAAAGAAAATAATTTGTAAAGGCCCCAGCAAAGCCAAAACTTGGATTACATCCGGGATCAAAGTATCATATAGAAGAAAAAGAGAACTTTTTGCACTATCAAAAACAGATAGCAGCCCTGAATTTGCTCAATACTTCAAAAAATACAAGTCGTGTAATAAGGGAAGCAAAATTGAGGAAAAATAACAAACTTATTATGGAATCATCAAACAAATCTAAGACAAAGTGGAACACGGTACAGAGACTCACTGGAAAGATGGAAACACAAAACATTTGTATTGTCACAGATGAACAACAAGATCACTTATCCAAATTTAATTGCTAACCACTTCAATACCTAATACACCAATATTGCCGGTGAGCTAGTGAAGGAAAAAATGGGAAAAACATCAAACAAAATAATACAGGAAATTTCTGGAAATAGTGCAACAAATACATTCATGTTCCTTCGACCAATAAGAAGGGAAGAACAGTTAACCACCATAAAGTCATAAAAAAATAAATATTCAGCCGGAGTTAACGATGTGCCAGACTGTATTATAAAAATATCAGCTGAACAGATACTCATACCACTGCTAGATATATGCAGTTCTTCACTATCAAGTGGTATTTTCCCACAACAGTTAAAAACTGCAAAAGTTGTACCCCTTCACAAAAAGGGCGATCGGCAGCATATGGCCAACAATTGGCCTGTGTCACTCCTCTCAGGTTTTTCAAAAATCATTGAAAAACTAGTTCTGTCACAATTAACTGATTTCTTTAAAAAAGAAAATATGATCTCAGGATATCAGCTTGGCTTCAGGCCTCAGTGCAGTACTGAAACAGCCACTTTTAGCCTTATAAATCGTATTTTAAGTTCAGTGGATAGTCACAAAAATGTTTCGGGGATTTTCCTGGATTAAACAAAAGCATTTGATTTGATGGACCACGAAATTCTCCTAAGAAAGAGTGGTATGGTGTAAGAGGCCTGCCACACAAGTGGCTGAAATCCTACACAAGGCTCAATTTTAGGTCGCTTTCTTTACTTAATTTTCTTAAACGACTTCCCCATACACGTTCAACACTCTGAACCAGTGCTATTTGCAGATGACATGAGCATAACCCCTCAAAAAAACAGTCGTCTTACACTTCCATGCACAAAAAAAAACCATCAAAACCAAAGATGTGCATAGAAAACGAAAGAGTTAACAGTGTCACTGAAACAAAATTTCTTGGCATCTACTTACAAGACATTTAAAACGGAATTCTCACATGACATCATTAAATTCTAAACTATCGAAAATGCCTGATGCGATGATGATTATATGGAACAACACAAGTCCTGAAACAGTTAGAGCGGTGTATTACTCTTGCATACGCCCCCTATTGAAATATGGCATAATATTCTGGGGAAACAAAAAAAGATTGTGAGTATAATGAAAAATGCTAACAGCCAAAAATCATCCAAACCATTCTTTAAAGAACTGGTGATTCTACTCCTACCATGTATCTGTATACTAGAAGTTGTAATGTATCTAAAAAAAAGCATGGTAAAAAATGGAAATGTATTTATTCAAAATAAATCTGTACATGAACACCATACAAGGGCAAATGGTGACATACACAGACATCATTGTTATACCAAACTGTGAAGGAAGGTGTATATCACTCAGGTTCACATTTGTTTAATACGCTGCCAAGTAACTTAAAGGCCACAAACAAATCAATAGCTTTAAAAAACCTGTAACTTCATATCTCTTTTACTCAGTAACACAGTATCTAGAAAACAAAGTTAATTTCTGTTGTAACAATATAAAAATGTAATCTAACAATATAGCAATATAACAATATATAAATGTAATGTATACAATCAATGTAACAGTATATTAATGTAATGTCATTTTGTCCAACATCTAGCGTATAGTAGTGTACTTCAAAGATTCAGGACGTAAATAAATAAATAAAATAAATAAACTATAGCAGATGTTGATGTTTTTAGTGCTTCAGCTAATGTTGCTCTTGTTAAGGTTTTCATTTTTCTACTTCTGCCCTCATTTGGAATGGGATTTTAGGGAGCTTTTCTATTGATATATGGTTTATTTCTTCTAGTATCTTTTTACACATCATCTTTTTTTCCAGAATAGTTCCTGTGCTGTCCATGCCTCATGAAATGATTTCTCTCTGAGCTGTTTGCATCCACAAAAGTTGCACACTTAAAAGCACAGCAGATCTTGCTAAATTTAGTATTTGTTGAATTTATTTCTTTGTTTACACATAATTCCTCAATTATATCATGTCTATGTGGCACACTTACAACGAGAACCTTTAAATTTAGATCTGACAGCATTTTTAAAAGTTGTTTGAAGTGTCCTTGTCGCTAGTTGGCTTTCATTTTTGTATATGTCATTTGTTCCACCAATTAGCATACAGCATGTTCCAGTCTTAACTAAGTTTTCACAATTATTTACTATTTCATTAAGGGGAACGCCAGGTTTGACAATGCCTGTTACTATAAATTGCGACTGCCGATCATTTATTATTTGTGCCATAGCCTTCGCATGACTATCACCTAATACACAAACTCGATAGCCTATTGTTCTCCAAGTGCCCTCGTTCCGTTGGCTTTATAGCACACTTTGAAGAAACATTTCTCTCGTTTGAACACACACATGATCTAGATTCACTTCAACTTTCACTTGTCCTATTTTTGAGTTCACATCGTGTCGTCATCACCCGTTTTTCGTTGCATTCTATTTACTGACGATTTCATACCGTCAGAAAGATTTCGTTCACAATTAGCAGAAGTTTTGTTTCGAACGAAAATTGCCGGAAATTTTTCATTAACTCGCTTTTTAAATCGCCACCTTTCCGTTGGTTTAGCAGTTCCTCTAACTCATTTACGTAACGATTATCAAGCACAAGGTCTTGCTGAAACGATGCAGTAACACTTTCTTCTATGCAGTTATCGTACCTTGACAAAGCTACAGTTAGGAGATTGCAGCATTCCATGCCACAGTCACATTTCGCGTCGCATTCTTCCGTTCCCGCGAAACACTTTGCATGAATCCATGTGGAATAGGTGTCCCCATTGGTTCATAATGGTATTTTCTTTGGAGCACAAGCTTTCTTGTACATGCCCATATGTAAGACCACTCATTTTTCAGCTTCAGAATTGTACCATGGTGCGGGAGATGTTTCCATTTCCAGTAAGTTGTCAATGGATTTTGTGATCATAGATTTATTAATTTGATGATAATAATGCTTCTAAACATTAAAGATCAACATGAATAATGAGGAAACCATGTTAAAGTGTGAAATAGAGGCTACCTCAAGTACCACTATCCTTTCCTCCCATCCCTGTTACATTTGTGAATAGTGTGTGGGAAGTAACACTGCCACTTAAAACTGCTTATCAGTCCTGATTTTTGCATCACGTGAATTTCATGGACCCATATACTGAAGGATATAATAATTTGCCCAGTCTTTCTCGGAAGATATGCTCTAAGAACTCGGTCAGTCAGTCATGTACAGTTAATTGAGAAATGACTTCAAGTTTGTCTGAACTCTTCATTTAGAACTGCTTCTGTTAAAGAGCACTGAAAGCATACATCCGTACTCCACATATCATAATAACTCCATGTAGTGGAGAGCACTTCTGATTCAATCAATGAGATGTGTTGAAAGTTCTCCTTATGAGCAGTAATTTATCACTTGGTTTTATCTTCGTCACTTTTGGGAGCAATTAGCAGGAGAAAGTAATAGTTTGCCCGACCAATCTTGGAATGTATGTACTCAGAATTTAATCAGAGAATCATTATCAGTGAATTGGTAAGCATTTTGAAGCTGTCAGATATACTTCTTACAGGGTAATAGTATTTATAAATTTTAAAGATCAACATAAATTCTCAGCAGAATTACCTACAATGTGTAATAGAGGGAACTTTGGTAACCCACTGGTTTCCTCCCATCCCTATTGCTTTTACAAAGAATGTTTGTGAAGAAACACTCTTGATTATTCTCTCTATGAGCTCTGATGGGAATTTTAAGGATCCAAGTATTGGAGGATGTTATAATTTGCTAAGTCATTCAGAAACATAGTCTGATATAGTTTGGACAGTAGGTTGTGTACAGTACTGCATTTGAGGGGCATTCAATAAGTAGTGCAACACCAATTTATAGGCCAATTTCAGTTGATAAAATGCAGAATTTAATGTGGGACACCATGGAATAATGTCGTTTTGGCTCTTACAGTTTCATTAGTTTCTGGTAGATGGTGACACCACACACAGCCTTCAGAATGGCATCTGTGACGTAGGTGTATTCCAAGCAGAGAGCTGTCATTGAGTTCCTTCTGGCTGAAAACCAGTAGGAACTTGCAGAATAGCTAGGGAGATCTGGCAGTGGACAAAAGCATTGTCATTCATTAGGCAAAGCATCTGTCATCACCATAACAAGGTTCTGCAAACGTGTCTGAAGTCCTGCATACAGTCTGGCTGGACACAGATTTGACTCCTGAAATAATGAAAGTGGCGGACCATCTTATTTGAGGTGACCAATGGATTACCATCAGACATCTTGCTGCACATCTGTAAGTATTTGTTGGTAGTGCTGACACAGTCATCCAGCAGTTGGGATATTCAAAGTTGTTTTCTGACTACCCAACAGAGTGTCATAAAGAGCAGTGAAGGAGCATCTGTGCAGAATTGCTTGCACGTTGCCTGGTGAGTCATGACAATTTTTTGTCAAACATCATGACAGGTGATGAAACATGGATTTATCACTTCAAACCAGAAACAAAACTGCAGTCCAAGGATTGTCACCACACCACCAATGCTCATAAGAAAAGGTTCAAAGCGGCTCCCTCAACTGGTAAAGTCATGGTGACAGTTTTTTGCGTCTCTAAAGGGGTTATTATGATTGATATCCTCCCTTATGATACAATAATCAACTCTGAAGTGTATTGTGTACCCTCAGGAAATTGAGGGAACGACTTCAGTGTGTTTGTCACCACTAATAAGCAAATGAACCTACATGACAATACAAAGCCTCACAAAAGTCTGCACACCTCTGGGAGGCCATAAAGCTCTATTGGGTTGCTCACTCTCATACACCCTACAACCCGGATCTTGCACCTTCCTACTCCCTTCCTTTGGCCCAATGAAGGATGCACTGTGCAGGAAGCTGTATGTGGATGATGAATAGGAATTTGATGCAGCATGGCATTGATTCCATTGAAGACCAACCAGTTTCTGTTTGTTGTAGGAACACTACTGTTATCAGAACACATTGCTTCACTTCTGCAGTATACATTATTGTGACCTGTATCAACTTATACCTTTATTGTGTGATAAAGTTTTAAGGACTGTTTGCACATTGTGGTAGGTAAATGTCAATAGCAGTAACAATAATTTTTTAAATAAAGAAAAGAAAACATAAAATAAAAACAGAATACACTGTTCGTTAATTTTTATGTGTAATGGCAACTCATAACAGCTTACAAAGGGAAGTGTGAAATCCATTTACACCACAGTTAACACCTCACAAACATGGTGTGGTGATATACGCACCACCATAGTTCTTGGTCCTAGATCACAATAACAAAATTATCCAGAAATAAATATAGTCAGTTGTTCACAATTCTATCAGCATAGCAAAAAAATTATATTCGCTGAGACACTACAAAAGATGTGCCCCCTAATGGGTTAAAGAACATTGAAAACTTTTATCTACATACCCCATGTCAGCTTATGTTATGTACTGGTTCTGCAGCTATCTCCATTTATTCAAGATAGAATCATGAATGGTATTAAGACACATATTGTCTCCTCCTTATGGGTTCTTGTGTTTCAGACGATCTTGTCTCTGTGGCTTCTAGAAGCAACTTGTAGTACGAAGTAATATTTAAACTCCATCAGGTTTGGAATGTCTGTGAATCATTTTGATTTAATTGAAAATTGACTATTGATGTTGTTACATATACTTAATATATAGGTAATAATGTTGGCACACATTACAGATCTGTGTGTATACTGAGGAAACCACTTTACAGAGTGTAGTAGGCCATACTACTGGTACCACTTCCTTACCTTCCATCACCGACATAATTGCGAATGGCATAGGCAAAGAATCATGTTCTAATAACATCTTTATGAGCTGTGTATTCTTCTACATGGAAATTTTCTGGAGTCATATATTGGAGGATGTAGTAATTTTCCCAAGCTTCATTACAAGGTATGTTCTCATAATTTGGACAGTTAGGGCTATATAGTAAATAGATAACAGGCTTTGAATTTGTCAGATCTTCTAGCTTATGGTTGTTTCTGTTCAAGAATATTGTGGATATGTGTCTGTATATGTATATCAGCTTAATGGTGTGTGGTGGTGATATTTTCTGGTTCCACAATGAATTCCATTCATTTCAAATAAATTCACAGCTAATACTGGGGAGCAGAATAGTTGAAAATCATCCTTGTAGGCTCTAATTAGTCACACATTCTTGTCTGCATCAATTCTATGAGCAATGTGTAGAAGGAAGTAATTTTTTGCCTGACCAAACTTTGGCAGTACGTGTTCAGAAGTTTTCCTGTGAGTCAGATTTGTTTAAATTATAATGGACTTTGAGGTTGTCAGATCTACTTTCTACATTGTTAATAATGTTTATTAACATTAATGAGCTGCATGGGTACTCATTAGAGTACATTACAGTGTGTAGTAGAGAGTAACTCTGGTACCACTATCATCTCCCATGGAAATTGCACATGAAAATTATGATGGTTGATTAAGCAGCTTCTGAGATCTGATTATTTTATAATGCTCATTTTATCAGCCCAGTACTTGGAGTACATTAAAATTACTCCACCCTTCCTTGGAAGTTATGCACACACAATTGGGACAGCCAGTCATGTATGGCAAACGGATACATGAAATTTAGACTGCCTGATTGTCTTGTTTACGGTTTCCTCTGTTAAAGGACACTGAAAACATATGTATTCTTACCACAGAAATGGTAATCTACTTAAGTTAGTATAAGATGCAGAAAATTTCCTTACTTAGTGTCAGCTATTAAAATATGTAACATCGATTTCTATATAAGTGTAGAAAGACAGGCTTCCTGATTACAGAATTCACACTGAAATTTAAATTTTCTGGTTCCTGGATGTAACTGTTTTTCAAGCACATTGTTTGCATTCACATTTCGGATTTCTACACATTTTTTAGTCAGAATTAGAGTACATTGTGGTAGTGACACATTTAAATAACTTAATAATAAGGTTAAATGTATCATAAAGAATACCAACACCATGATCCTTTCAAGATGTAGGAGACTGAAAGAATAGAAATAAATGCTAGTTTGAAAAGTAGTGAAGCAGATAGTTATTCGTAACTCAAGACTACCACAGCTAGGGAAATGAGTGGTAGCTTGACAGAGACTTACATATCGTGTGTACACTTCATTTCATTCTATCTTATTAATTGAATTAATTTATTTTCATTTCCCTTTAACGCAAGAGACTAATATTAATCTATTTGCACAGTGATAAAATGTCTGTGGCCAGTAATGCTGCAATATGATGGTGTATTCCATCTGCACTTATCCCTGGTGTGCCCACACATTTCAGTAAACAGAAAGCAGTACACTCACATGCGAACAACAACAAGTTATGTAGTTGTCACTATATTATATTTCACTTCTCTATAACACTGTCAGTGGCTCATTGCAAGTCTTTTGTTCAGCAAATGTTTGATTCACAGCACCAGACTTTGATTGCCTTGCCAAATTATATTTAGTTGCAAGGTCACCAAATCTATGTGTAAGACACACTTTATCATTAGCCACAACGTTGTACGACTTTTTTGTTTCAGCTACAGTCCCTGGAAGAGTATAAAGGATGTGCAAAACTACCCACACAGGCAGAAATAAGTAGAAATTTTAAGCCATACATCTTATTCAAGTGGAATAATGGTTCAAGAGCATTGTCTTCAATGATTGAAGCCTTAATTGCTTTCAAATATTTACTAAATCTGTTCTGACATTACTATGGTATTATTGATAAACTACATGCATATCTCTGTGACGTATCATGAGTCATCTTTGAGTATTTCCATAAAAACCCAAATGTTTCATCTAAAATCTATACAGTTTAATATCAGGCTTTCAAGTTGCGAATGACAAAAAAAAATATCTTCAATAAATCTTCTGAATTTACATCTGCCACTAAATACTGGGTTCCATCGTGAAATTATTTCCTCAATTTAGTGCGCACCTCCGAAAATTCAGAATCAACGTAAGTAAGTTCTTGATCTGTCTCACCTCAGCATCAATGGTTGTAGCTAGTGCTTGTAATAATTGGTTTCTATGATCTATTGTTACCAACAACTTTACGCAAATTGATGTCATGATTAAGCACTTGAAAAATCTCCCATAACACACCACAGCATAGAATGTTTCCCAGCTAACAAATTTAACTTGCTGAGAGTTTCACTAGCAAACTCTATCTTACCCAGGTGAACATCAGTTGGTCTTACAGTGTGAACCTCAGCACTATGGCAAGTATCAGACATTCAGTATAAAGAAAACTAACACACTGGTCAAGAAGTTATCTCTGTTGTGGACTACAGGAGAATGGGCTGCAAAGAAATTGTGTTATGAAGAATATATCTGCTTAATGGCAGCTCTCAACTGTGTGTAATTCACATTGTAATAAATCAGAATGTGATGGAACTTTTGCTGAGATAACAAAATATATGATACACCTAAGTTATGGCCAGATTGAATTAATTTTCTATGGAAAATTATGTTATCATGCCTGTGGATGGGCACCTAGTTTTCCAATTGTCAGGCAAAATCTTAGCATAATTATACTTTTTTCATTCCTATACTGGTATGTTGGCATACTGCGAGGATACCTATGTAGCTAAGTTTGCATATAATTAACAGCAAACGTTCTAAAAAGCATAACTACATTTTTTATTATTATTTTCACCATACATCTATAAATGCAGACAAAAACATATGTTACTATTCATATATCTTTTATTTTTATAATGTTCTTATGTAACCAACAACGCAGTATAACAAGGAGTTTGCAGGCTGAATATTGTAGACATTCTACAAGTATTATCAATGGCTGCCACCCTTAAAAACCTTTAAAGAAGTATATATTCACAAACAAAACTTAGTAAATTAAGAATGTTATAGAATATAAAACTGGACGTCTTAGTAATATTGTATTGCCTCATAGGATGTTCTGGAAGGTTCATTTCTTATTTTATTGTCCCCCGGGACTAACTGCATCAGACTGATTTTGGAGTTGATAGCTTAAATATGTGTGAAGATCATTGTCACATGGGACAATACAAGTGGTCTTAAGTCATTTGTATCACTCTTGTGTACTGAATCTGTGAAACTGAATGTGGATCATCTGTTTGTAACTGCCACATTATTTGCATAGTGAAAAAAATGTGCTTCACGATTTGTTGCCAAACATGCTGAAGATAACCAATGATATTCAAACTATGCACTACATGAGAGCCTCTGCACACTGACACCATCTTGAAATTGTGTGAAACTTTTAATGAACTGTATAGCATTACCTCCATTAAAATTCGAAGTACATTGCTATAAAAATATTCTACACTATTTTTCAATGTTGCGAAGAGAATGAACAGTTTTCTAATTGCTACAGTAAGTGAGAGGCAATATAGGTGGGTGTTCTTGCCAGAAACATAGACTTTTTTACTGAGGCATGATGAATTCTGTGAGTACAGACAAACATCACCAGAATATGTATATCTATGACGCACATAATAAAATTCACTGAACAGACATGGATCTTTGATTGAAGTTTGTAAAAGAATTTTACTTATCGACAGACAACAAGTAAATGAAAAACAAGAAACTACAATTATGAAAAGATACTTTTCATAACTGCTACTCACAGTAAAGATGACATAAAGTTGCACACATGAATAACAAAATGACGGTTATACATTAAGGATTGTTCCAAACTGTTCTTTAGAAAAGGAAGGGAAACAAACGCATTCACACAAAAGACACATCTAATCCACAGGCGAACAGTATTTTCTGCTCTCTGGCCAGACTGCCAATCAAGAAACAACCTGACAAATGCACGAGACTACGGCACAAAAAACAAATAAAGTGCTCAGACTACACAAAACTCAGTTCTCTTTGGAACAAAGTAATTCATAATAATGTTACAATGAACAAAACTAAAGAAAAAGGAAGTGAAGCTCCAGGTTACCGTAGATGTAGGCCAAGATATTTTTGACAATTTATATGATGTGCAAGCTGAGAGAAAACGTAATCAGAATGAAATACTAACAATAATATTAGGAAAATGGGAGGAATACAAACAGAAATGAAAGCTAATAGGGACCAAATGAAACCCAACACCAACTCTTTAAAAAATAACTACAAGGTCTAGCACAAAAAAACAGTGACCACTTATGTTTGAAATAGGAAAAAATTAAAATCCATTTTAGAGGCTAACAGTGAACAAACAACCAACCAACTTACTGAAGTAAATAATTCTTTCAATGGTATAGTAAATAAAATTAGCAGCATACTTAGTCCAGTTACTGAAGAGGAACATTCAGATGTACAAACTAGTTATGCTCCAGATGTAAAATCGTAGAAGTACTATAGAATGGAAAAGTGTACATCATAAACAATGATGCCCAATTTTATCCAAGAAATTCAATAATATAATTTTATTTGTTTGAAGTTTTTGTGCATATTTTAGCTTCAGCCACGTATCAACAAAGCTAAAAATTTCTGTCTGGAAAGTTCAATTTAAAATTGGTATTTCTAGTCACATATTTCACACAGAGTAACAAAAAACACAGCATAAAGGTGGTTTAGATATTTTTCTTGGCAGTGTGCTGTTTTTCCACTTAGTACAGTTGGGTTAGAATTGAAGCTTTTCATTGATACAGAAGCAGTGTCAGACTTAGCTGAAAACCAAGAGAGTAATGTTCAGGAACTGTTGCAGCAAAGCACTGAGTTGATCACGAGTTTGTGATACAGGCTTAGCTAACCCGTGGCCATGATCCTCTTGCAACATTTCTTCAAAAATCTTGAACTGTTGTTCTACATGTCCTTGGCTTCTTATCTTTATATCTTTTTGCAACTGTCTCTCACAATCAATCTATCATCTTCTTTTTACTAGTCTAATAATCATGCTGTAGTGATGCAGTGGCAAATAATCTCAAAGCAATCATTAAGTATGTGCAGCTGAAAATGGGACTGAGGAAGTGAAAGGAAAAATAAGATTTACTACTGATCATGCTGGAAAAACATTCATAAATAAGATAACATTATTTATGGTTCTGAAATTATTCCTGAGTGCCATATATGACATTTATAAAAAATTGTGTTGAAAATATGAAACTCCACTTGCGTGTTTCTGAACATAATTTAATTTTGATCTTTATTATGCAAACTGTGGTATGGTTTTTTATGTTACTGTTGTTTACAATGTGTTTAAGATGTGGTGAGTGTAATATTAAATGCGTTAATGACATTAACAAATGAACAATAGTCAGATAATGGACAGTCAATGCTCTGTGGTGTATCTCTGGTGTGTGTTTATGTTCTTTGAAGTATTTTTTAGAACTTATTGTTTAAGCATGTGGTTCTTCATGATTCCAGATGCAAATTAACTTATCCAAGCATATATCATTTACCCTGAAGTGAGGACCCCAAGTCTGAGTGAATTTGTTTCTATTCCCATAAGTGTACTTTAGCATTCTTGTACCATGGCTAATCTGGCACTCACTGTGATGACGAAACAGCAAGGTTTGCTGATATTCAGCTCTGCTCCCCATCTTTCTGCCACTGCAGTTCTCAACAATATATCTGATGGTAGCAGTGGTTTGGCATTGGGAAACATAAAAATTCTGACTTTCTGGACAACTTGGCTTCAGTTGTGATTCACTTAGAGAGAGACCACTTTCCAGATTCATGGCTCTGTTTCTGATCTCAACAGATTTGCTACAGTTATATACCAGTTGGAACTGAATTTCATTGAACAAATGGATGATATTTCACCAAAACATGCTTTTGCGATGTTTAAGATACTGTTTACAGTGTTTTTTGGTACCGCTGAAATCACATCTGAGTTGAACCGTGGATAGCGAATTTGGGGCTGTGGGTTCCCCCATCAAAAATGCTGCATTTGCTTTGCACTTTGGTGGGGCAGAACTTATTTCAGAGCAATCGGTGAAACGTTTTAGGCTGCAGTGATTACTTCAATATGTGTGTGCAGTTCTACCCACTTTCTCTAAACTTTTAGTTGATGATTTAGCAAAGGTTGTGGTTACAGTAGCAATCAATAGTGCTAGTAATAGTAAATCATGCACTGCTTTAAATAAGGTTATGGAGGATGACACTGAACTGAACATGCTTGGTGAGTGTAGTCCAAACTCACGGATTTTGCATAGTTATGGATTGCAAGAGAGCCACCTAGGGACACAATTTTCTGTGATTTGGCTAGGTTCAATGCTAAGTTTGACAACAGCAGCAGGATGAGAATAACTAAGGAATATAAACAATCTCCTCGCCAAACTGAATGGCATTGGTACAACAGACATTTTGCCTGATGGGCAATTCAGTGTGCAGTGCCCTGCAATTTCCTAAATGTGGACTTAGCCATGTATACAACGGTGTCCAAAATTAAAGCAACAGACCGCTGTTTCACTGTTCTGTGTCTAATTCAAGATATAATCATTCAAACTGTCAACAGAAGTCCATACAATCATGTTTAACACAGAAGGTGACATTCTGGTCTACGGACAACCATGACAACGATGATGTCAGGCTGCCTGCGAAACGTGGTGGTCCCTTACCCACAATTGATATGTACACCATCACAGATGGTGCAGTATGGCACAGAGATAATGCCCACTAGACTCTCTGCAGTGGAGAATCACAGGAAGAATGAGTGCAGGACAGTCGTAAACTCATGGGGCCAATGAATTAAGGTGAATAATTGTGTTATTTCTCAGATGTGGTGACATTATATGGAGATTGAAACTGTATCCTAAAGATCAGGGAGGGGCCAACCATTTGTGACACCAGAAAGAGAGGACCATGATTTGGCTGTAAGTGCATGACAGTACCGCCGTAGTACTGCACAGCAACTGACATCTGACCCCGCAACATCCACTGGACATGTTGTATCAATGCAAACTGTGTACAGAAGCCTTCAACAAAGTGACCTTTATTGTCAGAGACCTGCTCTATGTGTATTTCTAATGCACCTTCATGGATGAGAAGGTCAGCATGTCATGTGGACAGTCAAACTGTGTGCCAATTTTCTTTTAATATTTGATTCCCAGTTTGGCCTGTAGTGTGGTTCTTGATGAATTCGCATCTAGAGGGAATGTGGAATTCGATTTTTAGAACCAAACATTGTGGATAAAGACCGATATTGAGGAAGATCCACAATGATTTGCTCAGGGATTATGTTAACCACACGAACATCTCTTCACAAAATACTATGCGTGAGCTGGCAAGGTTTAACTTCTGTCAGCTATTGTGACAAGATCTTGGGACATCATGTGGAGCTGCTGTGAGGTGCTGTGGTCCCTGACAGCATTTCATGGATGAGTTGCTACAGGGTGATGACTATGTATTCTGATGTGTTGACTATGTATTGTTTATATCAAGGGATATGGAAGCAAATGTCTCCCATTTGCATGAGGTTATGTAAAGCTGAAAAATATATAACATATGAATTAACAAGGACAAAAGGACAAATGCATGTTTGGCAAAGGCGAAGTCCTCTTTCTAGGGTGCCATACACAGTTTCCCGAACTGGCAAACTTTGTAACACTTAAAAGGTCTCAGATATTTTGAATGTGCCCTAACAATGACATACAAAGATCTTTTTAGATGTCTAGGCAATGATAAATTATTATTTATGACATTTACCTCATTTGGCTGAGACTCTTCCTCCAACCAATAATTTATCAAAAACAAAAGACACTTAGGGAAGAAGGAAAGTGCTCTGAGATAGTGATGCTAAGGAACCTTATGAGGCTCATAAGACTACTCTGGCATCAGCTACACTTTTGGCACACCATCTTTGTGGACCTCCAGTGGCATTATCTGTGGATGTGAGTCAATCTACATTAGCAGATTTCTTGCAGCAATGGGTGATGGCAACATGGGATCCATTAACATTTTTTCCAAGAATCTCTCTCCACAACAGATGAGCTGGAGTGCTTATGATAGGTACTTTCTAGTTATTTACCTCAGAGTGAAATATTTCTGCCAGTATCTAGAATGGCATGAGTTCAAGATTTTTAAGGAGCATAAACACTTAACTGTGATTTTACAAAAAGTGTCTGAACAAAACTCGTCCCACCAAGTACAGTATGCAGAATACATTACTCAACTATGCAGTGATATGAACCATGTTGCTGGCTTCCAAATTTCATTGCTGATTGTCTGTCACATACCTGCATGGCCATCATGATGGTTAATTGGAAGAAATAGGCTAGCAAAAAGGAAATCAATTATTTTTATTTTGAAGTGCCCTTCGGACCCTGCTTCTGCTGGGCTACAGCTAAAACAGGTGCAGCTTCATGGATCTCATATTCTGGTCTGGTACATCATGGCAAATGGTAAGGTGGGGATGTGTTGTAATCTTTGCTCTCCATGAATTGGTACACACTGGAATCAGTGTATGCCCCAGGCTAGTTTTGGATAATGTTGTGTAGCTGGGTATCATGCAAGATTATCAGTGGTGAGTCTGTTGTTACCCACAATGTCAAAGGCACAAGATCAGTCACCATAAATCAGCCCCCAATGGATGCATTTCCACCTCCATCTGTTAGAATTGCACATGTGGATGTAGACATTATTGGTCTCCTCCCTTCTTCTTCTGATGATTTCCATTTTGTCATAACTGTGACTGACGTATTTACATGGTGGCCAGGGGCAATTCCAATGCAGAACATTTCTGTGATTTTTGTTGATTGGCAGTTGTGTCTTCTTAGTTTTCAAGATTTGGTGTTCCTGAAATCATAGTTTCTGCCAGTGGTAGGCAGTCTGACTGCCAGCTTTTTGACCAGCCCATATGTAAATGTTTCAACTGACCCCTCCCCATATTGTACAGACATTTTTCTACCCAAAGGAATTGTTGACTACTCGTTTTGTGTGCGTAAGGGATGACACAGTCAACCTACATCTCTTTTCCCTGTACAGTGGTCTGTTTCTTGTCATTGATAAAAATGATAAGACGTTTATTGTGGATGGATATTGGAAGAGGCACACTGTTTCAGTTAACTGTTTGAAACTGTCATTTTTTGATGTTGATATTTCCCCTGTTGAGGACAGATTGCGGCATATCCATCCCAAATGGCATCTAGATAGATCTTCTTCCATTTCTTCCATTCTTCCTACCACACTAATGCTTGAAATGCACTCTGGAAGATAACTGTTCTTTTCTATGGGTATGTGGTGCCCTTGGATTCTCTGTTCTAGCTAACTCACTGAAAAATGGGGCTGGAGTGCAGGGTCTGATACAGTGAGGGCAACATTAAATATGTCTGAGAAGTAATTAAAAGAACAATAGTTGAGTAATGGACAGTCAGTGTTGTGTGACATGTCTTGATACATGGAAAAAAATGTTTCAGAAATATGAAAATGAGATTTTTGCAAGCTAGGTAAGCTCGTTTACTGTTGTGATGCCATTGTGAGAGAAAGGCAATATGATAAATGGTGTTTTTCAGACCAAAGCACACGAAAGGCTATGACAAGTTACATGAAAGATCACTTATGATACAAAACACATTTGTTGTTCAAAATACATGTTGTATTATTATGGATGGAATATATAGATTGTATTCAGATCGATTTTTCTTTTTCATGTATATTTATGGAGTTATGTTTATAGAGATTCTTCAGTGTTTTGGTGTTCAGTGCTAAACAAAATGGGATATCATTATTGTAACCACATATGCTAAAGTATTAACTGGGCTACTACGTACTACTTATTTTATCAAAAATTTGATATTATTTGGATCATTTAAACTAATTTATTGAAAAGTAGGAACTTTTTGTTTTTTTGGGAAAGTGTTGCGTAATAAAAATATGTTATATTGTAACTTACGTGGCTATTCTGCTATGCAGCTACTGTGTGAGGTTGTCTTGGAGGGGGAGGACTAAGCCCAAGTAAAGGCTGAACATCATTTGTGACCAAAATGCTTGTCTAACATTTTGTGCTTAAAGGATCATTCAAAACAATTAAGAAGAATACTTGTAAGCTTCCAACAAGTAATTGAAAAAACACATTCAGAACAACCACAAGTTTCAAGGCAATTTCATAAATATGTACTCCCCTACCATGTGCTGCAGTATTTATTTTGCATTCAAGTAAGACTTTAATAAAGTGAGTGAGGTAAATATAGGTATGGCAAGGTAAATGCCCGCTGACTATATAATTACTCCCAACTGCTTTGACAAGCCTAACAACAAAATAATTGGAAGTAGGGAGCAGTGGGATACTGCCCGCATTGAGGCTGATCCCTCACCTGTGGTAGAGTGGGAGGTCGTCTCAAGGTGTGGTAGGGGGCGAAAGACATTCCGGAGGGCTGAACGGAAGGCCTCTCCAGTTTGTCTGACGAACCGGTTTCAGGCTCTGTCTCAGGCTGATACTCATTTTCGGCCTGACATGGCTGCTTGTCCTGTTCCAGAGGTTGCCCCTCAGTCTGCAAGATCCGGGCAGTCACAGAGGGTGGGCTTACTGGTAGTTGGGAGCTCCAACGTCAGGCGCGTAATGGGGCCCCTTAGGGATATGGCAGCAAGGGAGGGGAAGAAAACCAAAGTGCACTCCGTGTGCATACCGGGGGGAGTCATTCCAGATGTGGAAAGGGTCCTTCCGGATGCCATGAAGGGTACAGGGTGCACCCATCTGCAGGTGGTCGCTCATGTCGGCACCAATGATGTGTGTCGCTATGGATCGGAGGAAATCCTCTCTGGCTTCCGGCGGCTATCTGATTTGGGGAAGACTGCCAGTCTCGCTAGCGGGATGAAAGCAGAGCTCACCATCTGCAGCATCGTCGACGGGACTGGCTGCGGACCTTTGGTACAGAGACGAGTGGAGGGTCTGAATCAGAGGCTGAGACGGTTCTGCGACCGTGTGGGCTGCAGATTCCTCGACTTGCGCCATAGGGTGGTGGGGTTTCAGGTTCCGCTGGATAGGTCAGGAGTCCACTACACGCAACAAGCGGCTACACGGGTAGCAGGGGTTGTGTGGCGTGGACTGGGCGGTTTTTTAGGTTAGATGGCCTCGGGCAAGTACAGAAAGGGCAACAGCCTCAACGGGTGCGGGGCAAAGTCAGGACATGCGGGGACCAAGCAGCAATCGGTATTGTAATTGTAAACTGTCGAAGCTGCGTTGGTAAAGTACCGGAACTTCAAGCGCTGATAGAAAGCACCGAAGCTGAAATTGTTATAGGTACAGAAAGCTGGCTGAAGCCAGAGATAAATTCTGCCGAAATTTTTACAAAGGCACAGACGGTGTTTAGAAAGGATAGATTGAATGCAACCGGTGGTGGAGTGTTCGTCGCTGTTAGTAGTAGTTTATCCCGTAGTGAAGTAGAAGTGGATAGTTCCTGTGAATTATTATGGGTGGAGGTTACACTCAACAACCGAGCTAGGTTAATAATTGGCTCCTTTTACCGACCCCCCGACTCAGCAGCATTAGTGGCAGAACAACTGAGAGAAAATTTGGAATACATTTCACATAAATTTTCTCAGCATGTTATAGTCTTAGGTGGAGATTTCAATTTACCAGATATAGACTGGGACACTCAGATGTTTAGGACGGGTGGTAGGGACAGAGCATCGAGTGACATTATACTGAGTGCACTATCCGAAAATTACCTCGAGCAATTAAACAGAGAACCGACTCGTGGAGATAACATCTTGGACCTACTGATAACAAACAGACCCGAACTTTTCGACTCTGTAAGTGCAGAACAGGGAATCAGTGATCATAAGGCCGTTGCAGCATCCCTGAATATGGTAGTTAATAGGAATATAAAAAAAGGGAGGAAGGTTTATCTGTTTAGCAAGAGTAATAGAAGGCAGATTTCAGACTACCTAACAGATCAAAACGAAAATTTCTGTTCCGACACTGACAATGTTGAGTGTTTATGGAAAAAGTTCAAGGCAATCGTAAAATGCGTTTTAGACAGGTACGTGCCGAGTAAAACTGTGAGGGACGGGAAAAACCCACCGTGGTACAACAACAAAGTTAGGAAACTACTGCGAAAGCAAAGAGAGCTTCACTCCTAGTTTAAACGCAGCCAAAACCTCTCAGACAAACAGAAGCTAAACGATGTCAAAGTTAGCGTAAGGAGGGCTATGCGTGAAGCGTTCAGTGAATTCGAAAGTGAAATACTAGGTACCGACTTGACAGAAAATCCTAGGAAGTTCTGGTCTTACGTTAAATCAGTAAGTGGCTCGAAACATCATGTCCAGACACTCCGGGATGATGATGGCATTGAAACAGAGGATGACAAGCGTAAAGCTGAAATACTAAACACCTTTTTCCAAAGCTGTTTCACAGAGGAAGACCGCACTGCAGTTCCTTCTCTAAATCCTCGCACCAACGAAAAAATGGCTGACATCGAAATAAGTGTCCAAGGAATAGAAAAGCAAATGGAATCACTCAACAGAGGAAAGTCCACTGGACCTGACGGGATACCAATTCGATTCTACACAGAGTACGCGAAAGAACTTGCCCCCCTTCTAACAGCCATGTACCGCAAGTCTCTAGAGGAACAGAAGGTTCCAAATGATTGGAAAAGAGCACAGGTAGTCCCAGTCTTCAAGAAGGGTCGTCGAGCAGATGCGCAAAATTATAGACCTATATCTCTGACGTCGATCTGTTGTAGAATTTTAGAACATGTGTTTTGCTCGAGTATCATGTCGTTTTTGGAAACTCAGAATCTACTATGTAGGAATCAACATGGATTCCGGAAACAGCGATCGTGTGAAACCCAACTCGCTTTATTTGTTCATGAGACCCAGAAAATATTAGATACAGGCTCCCAGGTAGATGCTATTTTTCTTGACTTCCGGAAGGCGTTCGATACAGTTCCGCACTGTCGCCTGATAAACAAAGTAAGAGCCTACGGAATATCAGACCAGCTGTGTGGCTGGATTGAAGAGTTTTTAGCAAACAGAACACAGCATGTTGTTATCAACGGAGAGACGTCTACAGACATTAAAGTGACCTCTGGCGTGCCACAGGGGAGTGTTATGGGACCATTGCTTTTCACAATATAAATAAATGACCTAGTAGATAGTGTCGGAAGTTCCATGCGGCTTTTCGCGGATGATGCTGTAGTATACAGAGAAGTTGCAGCATTAGAAAATTGTAGCGAAATGCAGGAAGATCTGCAGCGGATAGGCACTTGGTGCAGGGAGTGGAAACCGACCGTTAACATAGACAAATGTAATGTATTGCGAATACATAGAAAGAAGGATCCTTTATTGTATGAATATATGATAGCGGAACAAACACTGGTAGCAGTTACTTCTGTAAATTATCTGGGAGTATGCGTGCGGAACGATTTGAAGTGGAATGATCATATAAAATTAATTGTTGGTAAGGCGGGTACCAGGTTGAGATTCATTGGGAGAGTCCTTAGAAAATGTAGTCCATCAACAAAGGAGGTGGCTTACAAAACACTCGTTCGACCTATACTTGAGTATTGCTCATCAGTGTGGGATCCGTACCAGATCGGGTTGACGGAGGAGATAGAGAAGATCCAAAGGAGAGCGGCGCGTTTCGTCACAGGGTTATTTGGTAACCGTGATAGCGTTACGGAGATGTTTAACAAACTCAAGTGGCAGACTCTGCAAGAGAGGCGCTCTGCATCGCGGTGTAGCTTGCTCGCCAAGTTTCGAGAGGGTGCGTTTCTGGATGAGGTATCGAATATATTGCTTCCCCCTACTTATACCTCCCGAGGAGATCACGAATGTAAAATTAGAGAGATTACAGCGCGCACAGAGGCTTTCAGACAGTCGTTCTTCCCGCGAACCATACGCGACTGGAACAGGAAAGGGAGATAATGACAATGGCACGTAAAGTGCCCTCCGCCACACACCGTTGGGTGGCTTGCGGAGTATAAATGTAGATGTAGATGTAGATGGAAGAAAACAGTTCGACACCTTATGGGGGACACTGTTTGATTCACCGATGTGTTGAAAACAGATCAAGGCATTGGGGCATTGTTGTATGGGGTTCAGCCAAGACTGGAGAGCAACATCTCCCTAGGGAAACTGGCCTCTGTATTTCAAGCCGAAATTACTGCAATCAGGGCATGTGTGGAGGAGAATATAAGTAGGTGCTACACTGACCGTAGCATCTACATCTATTTAGACAGCCAGGCAGCCCTGACATAATTGGCAGCTCCTGCAACAAGATCTAAGATTGTTGCAGATTACCACAGGCCTCTGGTGGAGCTAGGGGGAAGGAATAGGGTGTACCTGGTGTGGGTCCCTGGCCACTCAGGGATCTGTGGCAATGAAAAAGCCGATAAATTGGCTAGGATGGGAGCAACAACTCCATTTATTGGATCAGAACCTGTCTTGACAATCACCAAGGCTATGATCAAATTAGAACTATGGAACTGGCTTAGGAAACAGCACGTAGGATATTGGACCAATGTCCATAAACAAAAACATGGTAAGGTAGTGATGCCCAAGCCATGTTTTAAAAGAAGGTCTGTAATCCTGGGATTGAACAGGAAAGAGATCGGACTCATGACTGGACTGATGACCGGCCATGGGAACTTCAGAAAACACCTACACACGATGGGTATAATGGAAAGGACCCTAAATGATTAGGGTGAAGAAACTTCATCACACCTAATCATTCAGTGTGTGGCATTGGAGAGCAAGAGATACAGAATCTTCAGGACAACTAGACCTGAAGAAATTCTGTCTAACAAAAAAGTGGTAGGGGGACTCTTTGCACTATTTAAAGGCACTGGTTGGCTTCACTAGATATACAGGCAGCAATACCGCACAATAAACCTAGTTTCAGTGCAGGCAGTGGTGGGTTAGACCTAAGCTGTTTTAGCTCTCCTGTTAAAATCAATCAGTCAATCAATCAAGACTTCAATACACTGTCACACAGACCCAACTTATACTGTTGAAAATGTAGGTAACCCAAAATGTAGAACACGGTTAAGAAAATATCTGTGTTCAGAGACAACAAATAAGCTTTGCACTTCACTGTCACAGTTATGGAAGGCAATACTTTCAACAAAGCACATCACAGAGGCAAGGAAATTTGTTACAGTTCCTTGAGAATTAATTGCTTATCACTAAGTTTTAGTTCCTGTAATGAGATACCAAGTAATTATTAGGACACCAAAAGTTTTTAGCACAAGCTTATGGGACATAAGAATGATGCTAAAATTTTATACAGTACCTAAGCTTCAACGCAACAGCTACAAAAATAACTATGTGTGAGACAAACAATTTAACAACTTAGTTTACCATATTGTCTTACAGCTAGTTTACTGATGTACAATTTCCTTGGTATCACAGAATATTGCACAATACCACTCACCAAAGAAATGAAAACTTACTAAAACAATGACTTTAAAATTTACATCCATGTCCCAAAAAGGACATGTACATATTTCAAAAATACGTTATTAAATAAGAAACTGAAGACAGGTAAAATACTGCATCCAACTTTTTTTCTTTGCTGCCTGAGTACTGTTGATCAAGAGGCAGCACAACCTGCCATCTCAGAATCCAATCAATCGAACCCAGGTAGTGACTCAGTTTAAATCAGATACTGACATCTCCCAGATAATCAAGGCAATTCTGTGCATGGCACTACTAACTGTTAGTATTACCTGGATCTTTAAATTCAACATATAAGTAAGTCATAAATAATCTTTAATTCTCTATCATGAAACTGAAGACAATTTGGCTAAGAGCATAATTTCATAACCACATACCAATAAATCGGCAGAAACCAAGCCCTCCAGTATTAATAGTAAAAAAAAAAGTTGGGCCTTATTACTGAAGAAGTACAAAAACCTCAACTAGGAGATAAAAAGCCAGCTGCAACTCAGTTTCAAAACAATGCCTGATGGCATAACTGTAACAAGGGGCCACCGTGCAGGATAGAGAATCAACGAGATTTGAATGGATGCACATGGGTAGGAAACAAACTTCCATTACATTAGCAGACAGGATCTTAAATACAAAGCAACTGGCATGAATCCTTTTCACCCAGAATTAACAAGTTGACTAGCAAGCATCAAAGCCATTCACAGCAATAAATGAGGCATCTTACGAGTAAACTAGTGTCCACAAGGCTGTCATATATAAGAAGGTAAAAACACAACATGTCGTAATCATGGACAATCACAAATTGACTGGTGGTACAATAAGCAGTTGGTACAAACATGTGCAGCCCTCTTGAACTCAGAATCAATGTACTCACAATCACGGCTTAAGCAAACAGGAAGAGTGAATTGGTAGTTTTAGAGTTCTAATTGCTGTGAAGACAAAAGAATGGAACACCTTTTTATCCTCACACTGTCCCCAAATTCATTCAACAGAAGTAAAGTACCTCACAATAGTTCTAAGACTCCATGCTTCAATCTTAACCAAGGCATCACAACCATGAAATTCTGCAGTAGGAATAACTACAGCCACCTCATGTCCTTCAGAGCCACGAGGGTGAAAACTTCTACTCAGAGACATGGCCCCAGGCAGAGTGCTGAGGTCCAGTTATCCAATTCAGATAGATCATATAGGTCAAATGACAACATGCCATGCCTGAAGATCCTTCCTGCTTCACTGCCTGCTGATGTCTGACCCACTTCTCAAAGTGTTACTTGTTTATTCCAAAATGGCTCACCCTCCACTAGAGGTAAAGAAGACATACCGCGACCTATTGACATGGTAGGGCTCATGTACATGTATGTCCATCTGTATTGTTATAGTAAATGGTTGTAGCAAGATTGTGCCAATGGCATACAAAATAAACTAATTGTCATGCAGTGCTGTTAAAATATTTTCCCTTCCCCTGTTAAGTACCAAAGCACTGCACAACATATACAAATATTTTCAGGTCTTCGTAAATAAATGTTTTCAACCTGTTCTGTAAGAAAAGCATCTATTTTCCATCATCAATACTGGTCAGAATGGAACAGTATTAAACTATGAACACAGATATTTTCATAACCATGTATTACATTTTGGGTTAACTACAGTTTCAATAGTATAAGTTGGGCAGTGTGCCCGTGCAGTAAAATACTGCTCGACATGTTAGTGGAGTACATATTTATGATATTGACTTGAAACTTGGTGTGGTTGTTCTGAATGTATTTTCTCAATTACTTGCTGGAAGCTTACAAGTATTCTTGTTAATTGTTTTGAATGATCCTTTAAGCACAAAATGTTAGACAAACATTTTTGTCACAAATGATATTCAACCCTTACTTGGGCCCAGATCTCCCCCTCCTAGACAACCTCACACAGTAGCTGCATAGCAGAATAGACACGTAAGTTACAATATAACATATTTTATTAAGCTACACTTCCGCAAAGAACACAAAAAGTCCCTACTTTACCATAAATTAGTTTAAATGATCCAAATAATATCACATTTTGATAAAATAGGTAGTATGTGGTAGCTCAGTTAACACTTTAATATATGGGATAACAATAATGATATCACATTTTGTTTAGCTCTGAACAATGTCCCTCCTTTTAATTATGTGTAGATACACCTTTACTACTTCATAATATTTCATCTGAATACAAAACTGCTTAAATATTGCAGAATCTCTACAACCTTCACATAACTATATAATTTTAACTGTCAAGAAAAATTGCTCTGAATATAAACATCACAAATAAGTCCCTAACACATCATCATCATCCTAACATCATCTTGCATCATTTAAATACAGTATACTTCATAAAATTTCATCTCAACATAAACCTCTGAATCATTGCAGAATCTCCATCAACATAACTCCTTAAGTATACATGAAAGAGAAAAATTGCTCTGAATACAATCCGTATATTCCATCCATAATAATACAACATGTATTTTTAAGCAAGAAATATGTCTTGCATCATAAGTGATCTTTCATGTAACTTGTCATAGCTTTTCTTGTGCTTTGGTCTGAAAAGCACCATTCTTCATAATGCCTTTCTCTCACAATGGAGCTTACCTAGCTAGCAAAAATCTCATTTTCATATTTCTGAAACATTTTTTTCCACGTATCAAGATACTAGATGTTTTTGTGTTACTAACAACAGTTACCTATAATCCCAACGAACAGTATTATGTTTACATCTGGCTTCTTCTTATGTAAAAGTCCAAATTACTTTTCTTAATGCACATAACTTTCTCAAAAATATTTAAGATTCATTGCCTTTTACCTTCTTGGGTAGATAAGATATGTGTGGATGCACTTTTTATATAAAACACTTTATTTGCTAATATAGAGAGGCAGAGAACCAAACACTTAAGCAATAAGCACTATAATGAAATGCATATAAACTCACACCAGAGACATGTCACACAACACTGACTGCCCATTACTCAACTATTGTTCTTTTAATTACTTCTCAGACATATTTAATGTTGCACTCACTATATCAGACCCTGCACTCCAGCCCCATTTTTCAGTGAGTTAGCTAGAACAGAGAATCCAAGGGCACCACATACCCACAGAAAAGAACAGTTATCTATCAGAGTGCATTTTAAGCATTTGTGTGGTAGAAAGAATGGAGGAAATGGAAGAAGATCTATCAAGTTGCCATTTGGGATGGATATGCCACAATCTGTCCTCAACAGGGGAAATATCAACAACAAAAAATGACAGTTTCAAACAGTTTACTGAAACAGTGTGCCTCTTCCAATTTCCATCCACAATAAACGTCTTATCATTTTTATCAATGACAAGAAACAGACCACTGTACAGGGAAAAGAGATGTAGGTTGACTGTGTCATCCCTTACGCACACAAAACGAGTAGTCAACAATTCCTTTGGGTAGAAAAATGTCTGTACAATATGGGGAGCGGTCAGTTGAAGCATTTACATATGGGCTTATCAAAATGCTAGCAGTCATACTGCCTACCACTGGCAGAAACTATAATTTCAGGAATACCAAATCTTGAAAACTAAGAAGACACAACTGCCAATCAACAAAAATCACAGAAATGTTCTGCATCGGAATTGCGTCTGGCCACCATGTAAATATGTCAGTCACAGTTATGAGAAAATTGAAATCATCAGAAGAAGAAGAAGAAGGTAATGTCTACATCCACATGTGCAATTCTAACAGATGGAGGTGGAAATGCATTCATTGGGGGGCTCATTAATGGTGAATGATCTTGTGCCTTTGGCATTGTGGGTAACAACAGACTCACCACTGATAATCTTGCTTGATACCCCACTACACAACTTTATCCAAAACTAGCCTGGGGCATGCACTGATTCCAGGATGCACCAGTTCATGGAGAGCATTGATTACTACACATCCCCAACATGCTGGGATGAATGATTGCACCTTACCATTTGCCATGATGTACCAGACCAGAATATGAGATCCATGGAGCTGCACCTGTTGTAGCTATAGCCCAGCAGAAGCAGAGTCTGAAGGGCCCTTCAAAAGAAAAAGAATTGATTTCCTTTTTTGTAACCTCTTTCTCCCAATTAACCATTATGATGGCCATGCAGGTCTGTGACAGACAATGAGCGATGAAATTTGGAAGCCAGCAACATGGTTCATATCACTGCATAGTTGAGTAATGTATTCTGCATACTGTACTTGGTGGGATGAGTTTTGTTCAGACACTTTTTGTAAAATCACAGTTAAGTGTTTATGCTCCTTAAAAATCTTGAACTCATGCCATTCTAGATACTGGCAGAAATATTTCACTCTGAGGTAAATAACTAGAAAGTACCTATTATAAGCACTCCAGCTCATTTGTTGTGGAGAGAGATTCTTAGAAAAAAAGTTAAAGGATCCCATGTTGCCATCACCCATTGCTGCAAAAAATCTGCTAATGTAGATTGACTCACATCCACAGATAATGCCACTGGAGGTCCACAAAGATGGTGTGCCAAAAGTGTAGCTGATGCCAGAGTAGTCTTATGCGCCCCATAAGGTTTTTTAGCATCACCATTTCAGGGCACATTCCTCCTTCCTTAAGAGTCTTTTGCTTTCAATAAATTATTGGTTAGAGAAATAGTCTCAGCCAAACGAGGTAAATGTCATGAATGATAATTTATCATAGCCTAGACATCTAAAAATGTCTTTGTATTTAATTGTTAGGGCACATTCAAAATATCTGAGACTTTTTCAGGGTTACGAAGTTTGCCAGTTTGGGAAACTATGTATGGTACCCTAGAAAGGGTACCTCGCCTTCGCCAAACATGCATTTGTCCTTGTTAATTCATATGTTATGGTCATTTCAGCTTTACATAACCTCATGCAAATGGGAGACATGCTCTTCCATATTCCTTGAGATAAACAATACATAGTCAACATAGCAGAATACATAGTCATCACCCTGCAGCAACGCATCCATGAAATGCTGTCTTGTCTGGGCAGTGTTCTGAAGTATAAAACGTATTGTGTTATGCTAAACAAACTGAGTTGAGTTATAGCATCAGTCTTGTGCTTGTCCATATTGGACACAGGTATTTGTGCAAATGCTTTAGCACAGTCAACTACATTGAAAACAGTAGCACCATTCAGGATACATTTAAAGTCTAAGATATTCAGAACAGGCTGTCTGTCAGAGATTGTTCTTTAAAATGCAAGGATAAATCCTTTTTCTTAACCATATTCAACAGTGCAGGCTACATACTATGTGAGTGTGAAACAACCCCATCCAGTAACATTTCATGAAACGCCACTTTTGCACACTTTAACTTCTCTGAAAGCAACTTTCTTGGTGTGCTCACAACTGGATGTCTGTGTGTGGTGTCGATGTGATACATTATGCAGTGTTTATATCACCCTTTTCTCACCATAGGCTCCGTTTGTACCACAAAGTTTTGTAGAGCCATTTGTGTGAAGGCGTTGGCTACTGGTATGGCATTGGAGGAGGAAAGAGGGGGAAGGGACAGGTTCACCAGTGGAGGTGCTGCATCCATCCACTAGCCACATATCTCTGACTGTACATCTTGAAGTTTTTCTCTGTAGCCACAACATGTCACCTTAGAACTTCATTGTGTTTGTCCAACTAATCCGTCTCTTCTTGCCCCAGTTGGTACAAAACCACAACCTGCTCACACTTTGTTCCAACACCACACATTCTATGGCTGATGCAGCTACTTCCGTAGAATCATGAGATATATATGGAGAAACCTTCTTGCATGACACATGCAAGTGCATTGTGCAATGTGACAAAGGAGTAAATGTAACAACTTTCCATTTCACAGAAGACACAGGAGTCACAGATATCATCATGCATTCTGTAGTTGAGGCATTGCACATAACATGGTCCATGGTGGTTGCAAACCCAGCTGCAAGTGTAATGGTTATCAGTTGACTGTTCCATATGTGTGGTGCTAGGGAAAGATAAGACAGAAAATTGGCACCTAGGATAGACTTCAAAACTTCTGCCATCAAAAGGAATGATGTTGGCGAAAAATCTTGTTCCAAATCCAGTGTCACCCATTTCCTGTCAAATGCTTGAATTAGGCAGTTGTTCACTGCTGATTTGTGCACACATTCTGACAATCAGTTTATGCGCCCAGTATGAGGTGTAACCACCTCTGGTAGCAATACAAGCATGACAATGATGAGACATGCTAAGAGAGATGTCATCAATCTCATGATCAGCCAATATCACCTGTTCCTCCTGCAGAGCTGCTAGTAAGTCTTGGACAGTGGTCAATGGAAGCTGACGTGATGCATCCCATCTGCCTGTACATTCCAGACATGTTCTATGGGATTCAACTTGGGAGAGTGAGCACGCCACACGATCCGTGCAATATCTTTCGTTTCGAAGAAAACAGCACTCGCCCATGCTCTATGAGGTGAAGTATTATCATATATCAGTAGGAAGTCAGGGAACACAGCACCTCACAGTAACTACACACAATGTCCCATGATCTTGTCACAATAGCTAACCGAAGTTAAACCTTAGCAATTCACCCATACAGTTTTGTGAAGACATGTTCGTGTGGTTTTAACATAATCCCTGTGCAAACTATTAGGGGTCGTGCTCAATACTGGTCTTTATCCACAATGTTTGGTATTCAAAATTGAGTTCCACATTCCCTCCAGATTCCAATTCACCAGGAATCACTCTACAGACCAAACTGGGACTCATGTGTGAAAAGAACATTGGCCTACAGTTCAACTGTATAGACAACATGCTGACCTTCCCATCTATGAAGGTGCATTAGAAATACACATGCAGCAGGTCTCTGACAATAAAGGCCACTCTGCTGAAGGCTTCTGTACACAGTTTGCATTGATACAACATGTCCAGTGGATGTTGCGGGGTCAGATGTCAGTTGCTGTGCTGTACTAAGGCGGTACTGTCATGCCCTTACAGCCAAATCATGGTCCTCTCTTTCTGATGTCAAAAATGGTTGGCCCTCCCCTGATATTTGGGATACAGTTTTAGTCGCCATAAAATGTCATTACATGTGAGAAACAACAGTATCATTCACCTTAATTCATTAGGCCCCATGAGTTTGCGACTGTCCTGCATCCATTCTTCCTATGACTCTACACTGCAGTGAGTCTAGTAGGCATTATCTCTGTGCCATACTGCACCATCAATGATGTTGTACATATCAATTGTGGGTAAGGGACTACCTGGGAAACACTACGCTATTTCGCAGGCACCGTGACATCATCGTTGTCATGGTTGTCCATAGACCAGAATGCCACCTTCTGTGTTAAACATGATTGTATGGAATTCTGATGACAGTTTGTATGATTATATCTTGAATTAGACACAGAACAGTGAAACAGCAGTTTGTTGTTTTAATTTTGGACACCGTTGTATACATGGTTAAGTCCACATTGGGAAATTGCAGAGCACTGTACATTGTCTTGCTCTTCAGGCAATATGCCTGTTTCCCAACACTGTTCACTTTGGCGATGAGATTGTTTATATTCCTTAGTTATTCTCATCCTGCTGCTGTTGTCAAACTTGGCATTGAGCCTAGCCAATTCACAGAAAATTGTGTCCCTAGGTGACTTTCTTGCAATCCGTAAGTATGCAAAATCCGTGAGTGTGGACCACACTCACCAAGCATGGGCAGTTCAGTGTCATCCTCCATAGCCTTGTTTAAAGCAGTGCATGATCTACTACTACTAGCACTATTGATTGCTACTGTAACCACAACCTTTGCTAAATCATCAACTAAAAGTTTAGAGAAAGTGGGTAGAACTGTACACACATATAGAAGTAATCACTGCAGCCTAAAACGTTTCACTGATTGCTCTGAAATAAGTTCTGCCCCACCAAAGTGCAAAGCAAATGCAGCATTTTTGATGGGGGAACCCACAGCCCCAAATTTTCTACCCACGGTTCAACTCAGAGGTGATTTCAGTGGTACCAAAAAACACTGTAAACAGTATCTTAAACATCCCAAAAGCATGTTTTGGTAAAATATCATCCAGTTGTTCAATGAAATTCAGTTCCATCTGGTATATAACTGTAGCAAATCTGTTGACATCAGAAACAGAGCCATGAAGCTGGAAAGTGGCCTCTCTCTAAGTGAATCACAACTGAAGCCAAGTTGTCCAGAAAGTCAGAATTTTTATGTTTCCCAAGGTCAAACAACTGTCACCATCAGAAATATTGTTGAGAACTGCAGTGGCAGAAAGATGAGGAGCAGAGCTGAATATCAGTAAACCTTGCTGTTCCATCATCACAGTGAGTATCAGATTAGCCATGGTACAAGAATGCTAAAGTACACTTACGGGGATAGAAACAAATTCACTCAAACTTGGGGTCCCCACTTTAGGATAGATGATATATGCTAGGATACACCTTCAAAACAAAGTACTTAATTTGCCTCTAGAATGATAGAGAAACACATGCTTAAGCAATAAGCTCTAAAACATACTTCAAAGAACATAAACACACACCAGAGGTATATCATAGAATATTGAATGTCCATTACCTGACTATTGTTCATTTGTTAATGTCATTAACATATTTAATGTTAAACTCACCACATCTTAAACACATTGTTAACAACAGAAACATAAAAATGCATAAAGATCAAAATTAAATTATGTTCAGAAACAAGCAAGTGGAGTTCCATGTTTTCAACACAATTTTGCGTAAACATAATATATCTCACACTCAGGAATAATTTCAGAATCGTAAAAAATTTTACTTTATTTCTGAATGTTTTTCCAGCATATACAGTAGTAAATCTAATTTTCCTTTTCACTTCCTCAGTCCCATTTTCAGCAGCACATACTTAATGATTGCTGTGAGATTATTTGCCACTGCTTTACTACAGCTTGATTATTAGACTAGTAAAAGGAAGACGATAGATTGATAGTGAGAGAAAGATGCAAAAAGATATAAAGAGGAGAAGCCAAGGACATGTAGACCAACAGTTCAAGACTTTTGAAGAAATGTTGCAAGAGGATCATGGCCATGGGTTAGCTAAGCCTGTATCACAAACTCGTGATCAACTCAGTGCTTTACTGCTACAGTTACTGAACATTACTCTCTTGGTTTCTAGCTAAGTTAGACACTGCTTCTGTATCAACGAAAAGCTTCAATTTTACCCCCACTGTATGCAGTGGAAATACAGCACACTTCCAAAAGAAATATCTAAACCATCTTTAAGCTGTGTTTTTTGTTAATCTGTGTCAAATATGTGACTAGAAATACCAATTTTAAATTGAACTTTCCAGATTGAAATTTTTAGCTTTGTTGATACATCACTGAAGCTAAAATTTACACAAAAACTTCAAACAAATAAAATTATATTATTGAATTTCTTGGGTAAAATGGGCATCATTTTTTATGATGTACACTTTTCCAGTATATAGATCTTCTATGATTTTACATCTGTCCTTGAAAATAGTTTTCTCGACAGTTCTACAACTGTAAACAGCAGCTTTTCTACTTCGTGCAACAGAGACAAGACAATGTTTGGTGGGGCTGTGTTAACAGTATTTTCTTGCACAACAAGAGCAGAACTAGTTTGTACATCTGAATGTTCCTCTTCAGTAACTGGACTATGTATGCTGCTAATTTTATTTACTATACCATTGAAAGAATTATTTACTTTAGTAAGTTGGTTACTTGTTTGTTCACTGTTAGCCTCCAAAATGGATTATAATTTTTTCCAGTTTCAAACATAGGTGGTCACTGCTTTTTGCACTATTCCTTGTAGTTATGTTTTATAGAGTTTGTGTTTGGCTTCGTTTGGTCCCCATTAGCTTTCATTTCTGTTTGCATCCTTCCCATTTTCCTAATATTATTGTTAGCATGTCATTCCGATCACGCTTTCTCTCAGCTGGCACATCATATGAATTGCCAAAAATATCTTGATCTACATCTAAGATAATCTGGAACCACACTTCCTGTTTCTTTAGTTTCATTCATTTTAACATTATTATGAATTACTTAGTTCCACAGAGAACTGAGTTTTGTAAAGTCTGAGCACTTTACTTGTTTTTTGTGCCGTAGTCTCATGCCCAAGTCGTCAGGTTGTTTCTTGATTGGCAGTCTGGCCAGAGAGCAGAAAATACTGGTCGCCTGTGGATTAGATGTGTCTTTTGTGTGAATGTGTTTGTTTCCCTTTCTTTTCTAAAGATAACTTTATAACAATCCTTAATGTGTAACCATCTTTTTGTCATGCATGTGTGCAACTTTATGTCATCTTTACTGTGAGTAGCAATTACGAAAAGTATCTTTTCATAATTGTAGTTTCTTGTTTTTCATTTACTTGTGGTCTGTCGACAAATTAAATTCTTTTTCAATCTTCAATCAAAGAGCCACGTCTGTTCAGTGAATTTCATTATGTGCACCATACATATACATATTCTGGTGATGTTTGTCTGTACTCACAGATGTTTGTCTGTACTCAGAAAATTCATCATGCCTCAGTCAAAAACATCTAAGTTCCTGGCAAGAACACCCACCTATATTGCCTCTTACTTACTGTAGCAATTAGAAAACTGTTCATTCTGTTCATGACACTGAAAAATTGTGTAGAATATTTTTATAGCAATGGACTTCGAATTTTAATGGAGGTAACGCTATACAGTTCATTAAAATTTTCACTCAACTTCAAGATGGTGTCAGTGTGTAGAGGCTTTCATGTAGTGCATAGTTTGCATATCATTGGATAGCTTCAGCATGTTTGGCAACCAATCATGAAGAACATTTTTTTCATTATGCAAATAATGTGGCAATCGCATACAGCTGATCCACATTAAGTTTCACAGATTCACTACACTATAGTGATACAAATGACTTAACACCACTTGTATTGTCCCATGTGACAATGATCTTCACTCATCTTTAAGCTATCATCTCCAAAATCAGTCTGATGCAGTTACTCCCAGGGGGCAATCAGATAAGAAATGCTATTTTTTCATGAACCTTCCAGAACTACCTATGAGTCAATACAATACTAGAATACTTGTAGTTTCATATTCTACAACATTCTTAATTTACTAAGTATTTTTTATGAATATATAATTCTTAAAAGTTTTTAAGAGTGGAGAAATTGATAATACTTATAAAAGTCCACAATATTCAACCTGCGAACTCCTTGTCATACTGTGTTGTTGGTTACATAAAAACATTATAAAAATAAAACATATATAAATAGTAACATTTGTTTTGGTCTTCATTTAATGTTGTATGGTGAAAATAATAATAAACAATGCAGTTCTGTTTTTTTAGAACAGTTGCTGTTAATTGTATGCAAACTTATCTTCATAGGTATCATTGCAGTATTTCAACATACTAATATATAAATGAAAAAAGTATATACAGGGTGATTCAAAAAGAATACCACAACTTTAAAAATGTGTATTTAATGAAAGAAACATAATATAACCTTCTGTAATACATCATTACAAAGAGTATTTAAAAAGGTTTTTTTTCACTCAAAAACAAGTTCAGAGATGTTCAATATGGCCCCCTCCAGACACTCGAGCAATATCAACCCGATACTCCACCTCGTTCCACACTCTCTGTAGCATATCAGGCATAACAGTTTGGATAGCTGCTGTTATTTCTCGTTTCAAATCATCAATGGTGGCTGGGAGAGGTGGCTGAAACACCATATCCTTAACATACCCCCATAAGAAAAGATCGCAGGGGGTAAGATCAGGGCTTCTTGGAGGCCAGTGATGAAGTGCTCTGTCACGGGCTGCCTGGCGGCCGATCCATCGCCTCGGGTAGTTGACGTTCAGGTAGTTACGGACAGATAAGTGCCAATGTGGTGGCGCTCCATCCTGCTGAAATATGAATTGTTGTGCTTCTTGTTCGAGCTGAGGGAACAACCAATTCTGTAACATCTCCAGATACTGTAGTCCAGTTACAGTAGCACCTTCGAAGGAAAAGGGACCAAAAACTTTATTGGCTGAAATGTAAACTGTTTATACCAACATTTAATACACCACCTATCAGGAGGTTTAACACCATACTTCGTTCGAAATGCACGCTGAGCAACTGTCGTCGATTCACTTCTGCCGTACTCAATAACACAAAAAGCTTTCTGTTGAGCGGTCGCCATCTTAGCATCAACTGACGCTGGCGCCTAGTCAGCAGCGCCTCAAGCGAAGAAATGTACAACTAAACGAAACTTTATAGCTCCCTTAATTCGCCGACAGATAGTGCTTAGCTCTGCCTTTTGTCGTTGCAGAGTTTTAAATTCCTAAAGTTGTGGTATTCTTTTTGAATCACCCTGTATATGCTAAGAATTTGCCTGACAACTGGAAAACTTGGTGCCCATCCACAGGTATGGATAACATAATTTTCCATTGAAAATTAATTCAATCTGGCCATAACTTAGGTGTTATCATATATTTTGTTATCTCAGCAAAAGTTCCATCAGAATCTGATTTATTACAATGTGAATTACACACAGTTGAGAGCTGTCATGAAGCAGATATTTTCTTCATAATAACTCAATTTCTTTACAGCCCATTCTCCTGCAGTCCATAACATAGGTAACTTCTGGACCAGTGTGTTAGTTTTCTTTATACTGAATGTCTGATACTTGCCATAGTGCTGAGGTTCACACTGTAAGACCAACTGATGTTCACCTGGGTAAGATAGAGTTTGCTAGTGAAACTCTCAGCAAGTTAAATTTGTCAGCTGGGAAACATTCTATGCTGTGGTGTGTTATGGGAGATTTTTCAAGTGCTTCATCATGACATCAATTTGCGTAAAGTTGTTGGTAACAATAGATCATAGAAACCAATTATTACAAGCACAAAATACTACCATTGATGCCGAGGTGAGGCAGGTCAAGAACTTATTAAATTACTTAAAACTGCATCAAAAATTTGAACACAATTCTCCCTGTACATAAAGTTATTGCCAGTGAAATTAATATTGATTCAGAATTTTCAGGGGTGCACACTAAGAAGAAGACATAATTTCATCATGGAACCCAGAATGAAATGACAGATGTTAGTTGAAAAGATCTATTCAAGAGATTTTTATTTGTCATTGGCAACATGAAAACCTAATACTAAACTGTGTAGATTTTAGATGAAACACTTGGGTTTTTATGGAAATACTCAAAGATGACTCATGATGTGTCACAGAGATATGCATGTAGTCTATCTATAACACCATAATAATATCAGGACAGATTTAGTTAATATTTGAAAGCAATTAAGGCTTCAAGCATTGAAGACAATACTCTTGAACCAATGTTCCTCTTGAATAACATGTATGGCTTAAAAGTTCAACTTATTTCTGCCTATGTGTGTAGTTATGCCCATCCTTTATACTCTTCCAGGGACTCTAGCTGAAACATTCAGCATTGTGGCTCATGATGAAGTGTGTCTTTCATGTAGAAGGCATCAACGGCATTTCATAGATTTGGGGACCTTGCAACTGAATATAATTAGGCAAGGCAACCAAACTCTGATTCAGTTAATCAGACATTTACTGAACAGAAGGCTTGCAATGTGCCACTGGCAGTGTTATAGTCAAGTACGTTATAATATAGCGACAACTACATAACTTATGTATGTTGGGCTCCATGTGGTGGCTGCATATTTGGTAATTTTAACTACATAACTCCTTGTGATATGCATGTGGGTGCACTGCTGTCTGTTTAATGAAATGTGTGGGCACACCAGGGAAAACGTGCAGACAGAATACACCATCATATTGCAGCATTACTCGCACCAGACATTTCATCATTGTGCAAATCGTATAATGTTGGTCTCTTGTTTCAAAGGGAAATGAATGTAACTTAATTCAGTTAAAAAGGTAGAATTAAATGAAGTGTATACACATTTTACAATAATTCATTATTGAGTAGCCTCTGAAGGTGCACTTTTATTTCAAAATTCATATAAGTTTTCTATCTTGGAATGTAGGTCTCAGTCAAGCTATCACTCATTTCCCTAGCTGTGGTAGTCTTGAGTTATGAATAACTATCTGCATCAGCGAGGTGGATGCGTGTGTATGAAGCTCTCACTAAGTTAAGCAATTAATATTGAAATAAGAGCTAATTTAGCTAATATTACATTTTAGACAAGTGCATTTACTTCTTATCTAATTCATCTACTGAAGATTTTGCTTTTCTAAACGTAATTACAACGAAAAGAAACTATTTTGTAAAGGCCAGTGGTCGCGAGTTTGTTTACATACTTAGGCATAAATTGCGTACGAGCGTAGATATTTGTTTTTGACTAGACTTAGCGCTTCAAAGTTCAATTAATTCGTGACTCTCATCCAGAATTTGTGTGGTTAATTAAAAGTTTCTGAAGCAAGTTTATAAGTTTGTTTACATTAGTGTTCAGTTATGTATTAGTAGGCTACAGGTTACGATACTATTGTGTTGGAGTTATTTTCCGCTTTTGTGCTATGTTTTACTGTCAGACCATGTGTGACAAGTGTGGTGGTTGCCGCAGAAATTTGAAAGAGGGAATGTTGTCTATAGTATGTAGGTTGTGGTTTCATTGGGGCGAATACAGTGGAGAGGAAACAAGGGAAGATAATGAGGCTGTCCCATGGCAGAGTAGGTTATGTAGAATAGGATAGAAAAATTGTGGATCAGGAGGCAAAGATTTGTGCCCTTAAGGCTGAATTATAAATCATGAATTTGGCATTATTTAAGCTAAGGGAGGAAAAGGAATCTGGGCGCTGGGAAAAGGTAGCAAGCAAAGGGCGAGAAAGGGAAACAATTGATAAAACTTCTGAAATTCAGTTAGCAAATCAATATGACTTGCTATCTGAAGTAGTGGAGGAAGGTCCTGATTCAGATGTAGTTGAATGTAGGTTGAGCAGAATACTAGTTTAAAGAAAAAAGAGAGGTCAGGAACAAACTAGAATACAAAAAGAAGAATTCTGCTTATAGGTAGCAGTCATGGGAGGCAGAGTACCAGGTCACAAGTTTTGTGTAACTAAGTTCTAGCCCTAGCCAGGTGACAGAAAACTTAGGTCAGCTATGCAAGGACTTTGAGAAGGAAAATAAGGTAATTATAGTTGGGGGAGCAGGAAATGATTCCAAGATATAGTATTAAGAGTGACCTGGATAAAATAGGAGCAGAAACTGGGCACAGAATTGTGGGGTTTGTGGAGGTCTTTCAGCGCCATGATGAGCCATGGGTAAACACTGCTGTAAGGCATGTTAACACTGAGCTGAGCAGGATGCTCCAGACACCGGGAAAGTCTCACATGAGTGTTGTTCCAGTTGATGCTATTGGTAGGTGGGGTTACAAAACACAGGGCCTGCACCTTGATAGGAAGGGGAAAGATAAGTTAGCTTCTATATTAGCAGATACTGTAAGGGAGGCCACAGTCACAGAAGGAGTGATGCTTGTGGTTATTGGGACCATGCAGACAGGTTTTTTAGGTTAAAGCCAAATTTCAGACGGACAACAACCAAGAAAAATAGAAGAAAAGAAACTTCATGCACAGCAAATAGGGATAAAGCTAAGAGTGGTGTCAACTTACTTCACCAAAATAGCAGGGGAATAAAAAATAAAGTAGATGAGCTGATAATGTGTTTAGATGACCTCAGAAATAAGAATGAGATTGATATAAAATCTCATTCTGGAGATTGATATACTTTGTCTGTCTGAACACCATGTAACTGTGGGGATGGAAAATTTCAGTATAAATGGGTATAATTTAGCATCTTACACTTGTAGATCTGGTATGGATAAAAGAGGACTTGCCATTTTCATAAAACAAGGGTATAAATGCAGAACTGTTGAAGTAAGCAAATTTTGTGTTGATAAGAACTTTGAGGTACGTGGATGTGAACTTAAGCTACATAATGTTGTGTTGGTATTAGCAACAGTGTAC
This sequence comes from Schistocerca cancellata, assembly GCF_023864275.1. NCBI lineage: Eukaryota > Metazoa > Arthropoda > Insecta > Orthoptera > Acrididae > Schistocerca > Schistocerca cancellata. The sequence continues at coordinate 268,210,062 of NC_064629.1, forward strand.
AGGTCTCCACTAGAAGATTGTGACCCATTCATAAAGAAGTTTGGCTCCCTATTATGATGTTTGTCAGACAAAAAGAAGAAGTTATTAATCTGTGGTGATTTCAGTGTTAACTTTCTAAGCAATTCTGATAGGGAAAGTGAACTAGAAGTGTTGTTAACAACATATAACTTAGAATCAGTGATCAATTTCCCTACACGTATAGCTCAGGACAGTACTACTCTAATAGATAATGTATTTGTACAGCAAGAGGATGTAGAACAAACACATGCTTTCCCTGTGGTAAATGGATTATCTGACTATGATGCACAACTGATTTACTTACAAAACCTAACAGGGTGTACACTTCAGAAACCTTTAAGTAAAATTGTGAGAGTGCTCAACTCGATATCTGTAGATCACTTCAGAGAAAGTTTAGGAAATGTAAACTGGGAAGATGTATATAATGAGCCAAATGCTAATGAGAAATGCAGCATATTTCTTGATAAGTTTATATCCCTTTTTGAACATTGTTTTCCAAAGAAAATTACTAAATGTAACACCACAAACTTTTCAAAGAAACCTTGGATTACTACAGGTATTAAAATTTCTTCAGAAAGAAAAAGAAAACTGCATGAGATAGCAAGAACTTGAAAAGATCCAGAAGTAGTTTTACACTATAAAAATTATTGTAACATATTGAGAAAAGTTGGAAGGAAATCAAGAAATATCTATGTTAGAGAAGAAATTAACAACTCCAGCAATGAAATCAAATCAATATGGAATTTTATTATACGGGAGACAGGAAAAGTAACCACTGGCGTAGGTAGTATTACTGTTAAAGAGAATGAGACCATCTTAACAAACAGTACACAGGTAGCCAATGTATTTAACAACTTAAGTTCTTCTTAAGTGTAGGAGAAAAAATTGGTGAGAATAGTTCAAAAGAAAAAGCCAGGCAGTACATGGAAGAGTCAGTTTTGAAAAATTTTAGTCAGATTATGTTTCATCTAACACCCTGTTGTGAAATAAGGAAAATTATTAAGTCTTTGGAAAATAAATGTTCTGTTGGAGTAGATGACATCTCTAACAAGTTATTAAAGCACTGTGGAGCTATTAGAACTGATGTTTTGAGTCACATATGTAATGCATCACTGACTCAGGTTGATTTTCCAGACAGTTTAAAATATGCCATTGTCAGGCCTCTCTACAAAAAGGGGGAAACCAAAGATGTCAATAATTACCAGCCAGTATCCTTGCTTACGGCATTTTCAAAAATTTTCGAGAAATTAATGTACTCGAGAGAGATTAGCCATCTCAACAGTAATGGGATACTTAGTAAATCACAGTTCGGATTTCAAAAATGCTGTTCCAATGAGAGAGCAGTATTCAATTTCACTGTCCACATAATAGAGTCTTTATATAGTAAAATGTCACCTGTAGGAATATTCTGTGACTTATCCAAAGCTTTTGATTGTGTGAACCATCACATTATGTTGGAGAAATTACAATTCTATGGTATAAATGGAACAGCATATGAGTGGTTTAAGTCATATCTACAGAACAGGAAGCAAAAAGTCTCTTTATATGCTTCAAGTGATTCAAAAGAGTGTGCCTCTTCCTCTAAATGCCGTGAAATTACATTAGGTGTTCCACAAGGTTCGATCATGGGTCCCCTCCTGTTCTTGATATATGTGAATGACTACCCTTCATATGTGAAGCAAGATGCTGAACTGACACTTGCTGATGATACAAGCATAATTATTAATCCAGTAATAGAAAGTCCAATAGAAAATGGTACAAATAAGGTTTTTGGAAAAGTTATTAATTGGTTTTCTGCGTTTGGGCTTGCTCTGAACTTTGAAAAAACACAGTACTTCTAATTTTCTGCTGCAAAAAGTATAATTCCTTCAATAAATATAACACATCAAAAGACGTCAGTAGCCAGGGTAGAGTATACTCAGTTTTTGGATGTACATATAGATGAGAATCTATATTGGAAAATTCATATTTTGGATCTCCTAAAACGACTAGGTTCAGCAACTTTTGCAATCAGAGTAATTGCCAATTTTGAGGATGTAGAAATTATTAAGCTAACTTACATTGCATACTTCCACTCTCTAAAGTCATTTGGAATAAGATTCTGGGGCAACTCAACACTTAGGCAAAAGGTATTCACTGCTCAAAAGAAAGTTGTCAGAATAATGTGTGGGGGTCATAGTCGCACACCTTGTAGCCATCTGTTCAAAAGGTTAGGAATTCTTACAACTGTTTAACATTACATTTACTCAGTAATGAAATTTTTTCTCAACAAAATGGACCATTTTAAAATCAACAGCAACATTCATGATTACAATAGCAGAAAAAAGAAAGACTTACACTGTCTTTTACACAACATATCTCTGGCACAGAAAGGGGTAAAATATGCTGCTATAAAACTTTTTGATAAATTACCAGATAAAATAAAATGTCTGACAGACAGTGGTAGTAGTTTCAAAAACAAATTTAAATCATACCCCCTTGACAACTCCTTCTGTACTGCAGATGAATTCGTGAATATGAGTAAATAAATCTGGAAATATAATATATGCATTTTGTGCCATTTAAGGGAATGGGATAGATAATAGAAATATTTAGGTATAACACTATAATGTAAACAAACAAAAACTTGTTTCCTGTGAGCATTTCTTGTGCATTTGACACATTCCACTTCATAACGGTTTTTTGTGCTATTGATCATTGGGACACATAACTAACTAACTAAGTAATATTTATTCCTATTCTTTCAATCTCCTACACATTGAAAGGATCCTGGTGTTGATATTCTTTATGATATATTTAACCTTGCATGGTTCATCCACATGGTGTGTTAGTTCTTTCAAAGCTGCAATGGCAAACTGGATCCATAGTTTATGGCGATTTTCTATTTTACTACATTCCAAGTGATTTTTGTTGTACTAAAGTATCACACAAAGTGTATCATATTAACTATTTCTACTTCCCTGACATAATAGAGACAATGCAATTAATCAGTTTTCTTAAAAAGGCAGTGTCCAGTAGTGCATCATTTTGAACTTGTACTGGGATGAAGGAAGCCAGTGTTGTAATAAAAGTGTTGGAAGGACTTCATCCCAAAATGAGTGTGAAATTTAGACCACAATCTTGGCAATGGAACATCATGCAAGTGAGATACAAACTGATTTCTTTCTAAAAATTATTTTGTTTAAATATGATGAAAATTGCAACTGTATTTGTGTATGTTATTTAAATGTGTAGCTACCACAATTTATTCTCATTCTGACTAAAAAATGTGTAGAAATCAGAAATGTGAGTGAAAACAATGTGCTTGGAAATAAATTACATACAGGAGCCAGAAAATTTAACTTTCAGTGTCAACTCTGTAATCAGGAAGCCTGTCTTTCTGCACTTGCATAGAAATTGATGTTACATATTTTAATACCTGACGTTAAGTAAACAAATTTTGCCAAAGATATTTTGCATCTTACGATAACTAACTAACTTCAGTACTTCATTGCTTCTCTGGCAAGAATAAGAGTTGCAGGAAAAGCATCTAAAATCTGAGTGATGTGCACTTGCTTTTGTACAGAGATAGAAGCATTTGCAGACACTGTATTATCCATAAGTAATGTTATGTTCATGTCCACTCCGACATCAGGTAATTAAGAACACTTACTTGATACACCTGTGTATAAACTTTCTGCTCTGCATCAAAAAGCTTCATCTGATTTCTTCAGAGCAGCTGCTTCCAAAATACAAGGCAATGATGTGTCACAGTCTGCATAATTGTCTAATGCTCAAAGGGTCTGCAATAGAGGATAACACCCCATCAAACATGCAGCCAAACATAGTGCTGTTAATACTGGTTCGATGGGACACATGTGCATACTACCATGCACCCTGATTCAGCCTGCTCTGTAATGAATCACTGTTAGCTCACTCTAACTACATCGGTAATATCTCTTGCAATATTTATTACCATACGATATATTGCATTTTGAAATATATTTTTAGTCTTTAATAAGAAATTATATTTATCCTATATGTCATCCTAATAAGTACTTTTGTGAATCTCCAATAAGTAAATCATGTCAAAACTTCTTTCAAATAGGATTAAAATTGGACTGGTATATTTGGTGATGGGTCCCAACCACACATTCTCTCCTAGGCCATGACCTAGCTCTCACCAGCCCTTTATAAGGGCCCATGAAATTACCATGATGAAAAAAAGTCTGAGCTTATAAGACGATTCTTCTCAGACAAAATTCTCAAATGCAACAGGGAAAGGTAGAAATCACAGTGGTGCCATAAGTGCTCTATAATACACACTGTAAGGTGGTTTTCGCTGTACTTATGTTCCTCTTTAAAGTTAATAATTATTATCACCATCAAACAAGTAAATCTGACAACCACAGAAACCGTTATTGTTCTAATCATAATTATGTCCAGTCAAAATTCTGTATACGTAACTCCACGACTGTTCAAGCACAGTTTTACCTTAAAATGATAAAGACAATGTCTCTGAGAATTGGAGGAGATCATACCGAGTATGATCAACACCTGACACCATACTAAACATTCATGATCGTATATGGAACAAAATTAATTGGGGATTGAATCAGAGGTATTCTCAACCACAAGGCATTAAATTGGCTTGTAGAGTATACATATATGTTTTCAGTGTCCTTTACCAGAAGAACCCATAAACAAGACAATTAGACAGTCTATGGCAATAAAGGAAGAATGAATTAGTTGTTGGCGTTAATAATGATCATCCTCCTTTACCTCTTCTGCATTACTGCAGATGACGTGTCACTGAGGACATATGTCTGTGCATGCAGTACACGTGAGGCACCTAGTTGTTTCCACTCCACTGTGTGGAATACGAAGGTTCTGCTATAGTTCAGTAACCTGCTGTCTTCAAGTTGATGTCCCCAGCACAGAAAACAGCATGTAGTTCGTTGGTTCTGTACCTTGATGCTGAAGCTGACTTTTAGCAAGGTTCTGTTCTGAAATAATGTATCATTTCTTTGGTATGCCACTCCCGTATTTTAATATAGCCACACAAGAAGACTACATGATCTTAATAAAACACCCTCTGATACAGCAAAGTACATGATCAAACACAATGTTTATGAAAATGTATCTTTACACTATTTATGGCACGTGTCTGTGCCTAACGACTACCGGAGTGAATCTTTTAATACTGAATACTGGCAAACACATCCTACCACAGACAACATGACTGTACATCTCGACTGCCTAATCCAGAGTGAGAAACAGCCCGAAACACTTTGCACGCCATACCAGAAAAGGCGTGACCCGAATGCTTCCGAAGTGCTTTGTCTGCAATTTCGTCAGTCCTTTGTTTTTTATTTAAATTGTTATTAACAATTCTAAAATGACTGATTGATAGTCAGCTGTTGAGAGATATTTATAGTAAAAAGTGAAGCCATTCCAATGAGTAGTTTAACTAATAATAATAACTATACTTTAACGTTTTGGCACCCCTGCTCCGAACACCACAGCCAATCACAGAGCAGTAGCATTATGCAGGCAGTCTTTCTTACTGGAATGGTACCGAATCTAACATTTATCACAGGCACCCCCACAACACATTTCGTCATCTATATACCCCTTGCATCTCCATTGCTCTGGGAACAGCTTACTGGAGCTGAATATGATGGCTGACTAAGCCAGAAATATTACAAGCCTAAATTTCAAGTATCCATTTGCCATACATGACTAGCTGTCCCAGTTGTGTGTGCATAGCTTCCAAGGAAGGGTAGAGTAATTTTAATGTCTTCCAAGTACTGGGCTGATAAAATGAGCATGATGAAATAATCAGAGCTTATAAGCTGCTTAATCAACCATCGTAATTTTCATGTGACATTTGCAAATGCAGCAAGGATGGATGGAGATGATAGTGGTACCAGAATTACTCTCTCCTACACACTGTAAGGTACTATCCTCAGTACTCATGCATCTCTTTAATGTTAATAAACAGGATTAACAATGTAGGAAGTAGATCTGACAACCTCAAAGTCCATTATAAATTAAACAAATCTGATTCACTGGAAAACTTCTGACAGTGTACTGTCCAAGACTAGTCAGGCAAAAAATTACTTCCTCCTACACACTGCTTATAGAAGTGATGCAGACAAGAATATGTGACTAATTAGAGCCTACAAGGATGATTTTCAACTATTCTCCTCCCCAGTATTAGCTGTAATTTTATTTGAAATAAATGGAATTCATTGTGGAACCTGCACACACCATTAAGCTGGTATACAAAATACAGATGCAGATCTGACAAATTCAAAGTCAATTATCTCTTTACTATATAGGGCTAACTGTCCAAATTATGAGAACATACCTTCTAATGAAGCTTGGAAAAATTACAACATCATCCAGTTTATGTCTCCACAAAATTTCTATGTAGAAGAAAAAAGAGCTCATAAGGATGTTATTTGAACACAGTTCTTTACATATGCCATTTGCAAATGTCACGGGGATGCGAGGTAAGAAAGTGGTACCAGAAGTATGACCCACTACACACTGTAAGGTGGTTTCCTCAGTACACATATAGATTTGTAATGTGTGTCAAGATTATTAACTATATATAAAGTAGATGGGGCAACATCAATAGTCCATTTTCAATTAAAACAAAATGATTCACAGACATTCCAAACATGGTGGAGTTTCAATATTACTTCTTACTACAATTGACTACTAGAAGCCACAGAGACAAGAGCATCTGAAACACAAGTACCCATAAGGAGGAGTGTCAATAAGTGTCTTCATACCATTCATGATTCTTTCTCGAATAAGCGGAGATAGCTGCAGAACCAAACGTTCTCTCCAGTACATAACATAAGCTGGCATGTGGTATGTAGATAAAAAGTTTTCAATGTTCTTCAAACCATTATGGGACACATCTTTTGTAGCATCTCAGCAAACATCATTTTTTTGCTATGCTGATAGAATTGTGATCAACTGATTATATTTATTTCTTGATAATTTTGTTATTGTGATCTAGGACCCAGAACTATCGTGCTACATACATCATGATGGTATGTTTGTGAGGTATTAAAACTGTGGTGGTAAATTGATTTCACACTTTCCTTTGTAAGCTGTTATGTGTTGCCATTATACATAAAAAGTAATGAACAGTGTATTCTATTTTTATTTTATGTTTTTCCTTTCCGTTATTTAAAAAGTAATTGTTCCTGGTATTAACATTACCTATCACAATGTGAAAACAGTCCTTGAAACTTTATCACACAACAAAGGTATGAGCTGATATGGGTCACAATAATGTATATTGCAGAAATGAAGCAATGTGTTCTGACAACAGTAGTGATCCCACAACAAACAGAAATGTGTTGTTGTAGTAATTTTCATACTCCTGGTACAGTGTACTACCACAAGATGTCCGGCATAGACAGAGATGGTAAGACACATTCCTAAAAGCTTTGGGATTCCCCTAAGATGTTGGTACATATGCTGCCCAAGCACCAAAAACATTGCTCAGAAATACGTTTAGTGGGAAGTATATCCCCCATTGCCCATGAAAGGGTTAAAATACATAACTGTAAACAAGGAGATCAGAATGTCTTAAAGTCAAATAATTATGAGGTTTGTTCAATAAGTAACGTAACATTTATTTTTTTCTGAAAATATGTTGATTTTATTGGGGATTCCATACTCTTCTCCACTCTTTTGGCTACCAAACTCTATTTTTCAACATCATCTCCATTCAAAGTGATGCTCTTATTCCACTTACTGGAGGACTTGTATTCTGGTATGGTACCACTCTGCTGGTCTTCATACGAGTCAATGCCATGCTGCATCAATATCCTCCCCAACAATCCTCCCCAACATCCGTGTACTGCTTCCTGTAGAGTGCGTCCTTCATTATGCCAAAGGGAAGGGAGTAGGAAGGTGCAGGATACGGGCTGTAAGGTGGATGAGGGAGAACAACCCAATAAAGTCTCATGACCTCTTCCAGGTGTGCAGACTTGTGTGAGGCTTTGTATTGTCATGTAGGTTCATTTGCATATTAGTGGTGGCAAACACACTAAAGTCGTCTCCTCAATTTCCTGAGGTTAACACAATACAATTCAATTCAGAGTTGATCATTGTATGATAAGGGAGGATATCAATCAGAATAACCCCCTTTAGAACCCCAAAACGCTGTCACCACGACTTTACCAGCTGAGGGAGCTGCTTTGAACTTTTTCTTCTGAGGAGAGGTGGTGTGGTGCCACTCCTTGGACTGCAGTTTTGTTTCTGATTTGAAGTGATACACCCATGTTTCATCACCTGTCATGATGTTTGACAAAAAATTATCATAATCCACCAAGCAACATGCAAGCAATTCTGCACAGATGCTCCTTCATTACTCTTTATGACACTCTGTTGGGTAGTCAGAAAACAACTTTGAGTATCCCAACTGCTGGATGGCTGTTTCAGCACTACCAACAAAGACTTACAGATGTGCAGCAAGATCTTTGATTGTGACCCATTGATCACCTCAAATAAGAGTGTCCGCTAGTTTCATTATTTCAGGAGTCCAAGCTGTGTCCACCCAGACGGCACGCGGGAGTTCAGACAGATTAGCACAACCTTGTTATGGTGATGACAGATGCCTTGCGTAATCAATGACAGTGCTTTTGTCAATTGCCAGATCTCCCTAGACATTCTGCAAGTTCCTACAAGTATCCATGATGCAGTGGTTTTTAGCCAGAAGGAACCCAATGACAGCTCTCTGCTTGGAATACACCGACGTCACAGTAGCCATTCCGAAGGCTGTGTCTGGTGCCACCACCTACCAGAAATTAATGAAACTACACTCCTGGAAATTGAAATAAGAACACCGTGAATTCATTGTCCCAGGAAGGGGAAACTTTATTGACACATTCCTGGGGTCAGATACATCACATGATCACACTGACAGAACCACAGGCACATAGACACAGGCAACAGAGCATGCACAATGTCAGCACTAGTACAGTGTATATCCACCTTTCACAGCAATGCTGGCTGCTATTCTCCCATGGAGACGATCGTAGAGATGCTGGATGTAGTCCTGTGGAACGGCTTGCCATGCCATTTCCACCTGGCGCCTCAGTTGGACCAGCGTTCGTGCTGGACGTGCAGACCGCGTGAGACGACGCTTCATCCAGTCCCAAACATGCTCAATGGGGGACAGATCCGGAGATCTTGCTGGCCAGGGTAGCTGACTTACACCTTCTAGAGCACGTTGGGTGGCACGGGATACATGCGGACGTGCATTGTCCTGTTGGAACAGCAAGTTCCCTTGCCGGTCTAGGAATGGTAGAACGATGGGTTCGATGACGGTTTGGATGTACCATGCACTATTCAGTGTCCCCTCGACGATCACCAGTGGTGTACGGCCAGTGTAGGAGATCGCTCCCCACACCATGATGCCGGGTGTTGGCCCTGTGTGCCTCGGTCATATGCAATCCTGATTGTGGCGCTCACCTGCACGGCGCCAAACACGCATACGACCATCATTGGCACCAAGGCAGAAGCGACTCTCATCGCTGAAGACGACACGTCTCCATTCGTCCCTCCATTCACGCCTGTCGCGACACCACTGGAGGCGGGCTGCACGATGTTGGGGCGTGAGCGGAAGACGGCCTAACGGTGTGCGGGACCGTAGCCCAGCTTCATGGAGACGGTTGCGAATGGTCCTCGCCGATACCCCAGGAGCAACAGTGTCCCTAATTTGCTGGGAAGTGGCGGTGCGGTCCCCTACGGCACTGCGTAGGATCCTACGGTCTTGGCGTGCATCCGTGCGTCGCTGCGGTCCGGTCCCAGGTCGACGGGCACGTGCACCTTCCGCCGACCACTGGCGACAACATCGATGTACTGTGGAGACCTCACGCCCCACGTGTTGAGCAATTCGGCGGTACGTCCACCCAGCCTCCCGCATGCCCACTATACGCCCTCGCTCAAAGTCCGTCAACTGCACATACGGTTCACGTCCACGCTGTCGCGGCATGCTACCAGTGTTAAAGACTGCGATGGAGCTCCGTATGCCACGGCAAACTGGCTGACACTGACGGCGGCGGTGCACAAATGCTGCGCAGCTAGCGCCATTCGACGGCCAACACCGCGGTTCCTTGTGTGTCCGCTGTGCCGTGCGTGTGATCATTGCTTGTACAGCCCTCTCGCAGTGTCCGGAGCAAGTATGGTGGGTCTGACACACCGGTGTCAATGTGTTCTTTTTTCCATTTCCAGGAGTGTATAAGAACTTAAACAACATTATTCTATAATGTCCTACAGTAAATTCTGCATTTTTTCACCTGAAATTGGCCAGTAAAAAATGAATGCCCCTGGAAAGTAGTACTGTAAATGACCAAGTGTCCAAACTATAACAGACTATGTTCCTGAATAACTTTGCAAATTATAACATCCTCTAATACTTGTGTCCACAACATTACCATCAGAGCTGATAGAGAGTCTAATCAAGAGTGTTTCTTCACAAACATTCTTCGTAAAAGCAACAGGGATGGGAGGAAACCAGTGGATTACTGAAGTTCCCTCTATTACACATTGTAGGTAGGTTTGCTGAGAATTCACGTCGATCTTTAAAATTTATAAATATTATTACCCTCTAACAAGAAAATCTGACAACTACAAAATGCTTATCAATTCACTGATAATGATTCTCTGTCAAAATTCTGAGTACATACATTCCAAGATTGGTCAGGCAAACTGCTAATTGCTCCTAAAAGTGATGAAGATAAAACCAACTGACAAATTACTGCTCATAAGGAGAACTTTCGACGCATCTCATTACATTGTACCTGGAACAAAAAGGAACGGTAATTGAATCAGAACTGCTCTCCACTACGTGGAATTAATCTGATATGTGGAGTATAGATGTATGCTTTCAGTGTTCTTTAACAGAAGCAGTCCTAAATGAAGAGTTCAGACAAACTTGAGGTCATCTATCAATTAACTGTAGCTGCCCGAGTTCTTAGAGCATGCCTTCCAAGAAAGACTGGGAATTATTAATCCTTCAGTACGTGGGTCCACGAAATTCCCATGATGCAAAAATCAGAGCTGATAAGCAGTTTAACTGGCAGTGTAACTTCCCACACACTATTCACAAATGTTACAGGTATGGGAGGAAAGGATAGTGGTACTTGAGGTACATACTTTAACATGGTTTCCTCATTATTCATGTTCATCTTTAATGTTTAAAGCATTATTATCATAAAATTAATAAATCTATGACCACAAAATCCATTAACAACTTACTGGAAATGGAAACATCTCCTGCATCATGGTACTACTCTAAAGCTGACAAATAAGTAGTCTCACATCTAGGCATGTATAAGATAGCATGTGCTCTAAGGAAAATAACTTTATGAACCCATGGGGAAACCTGTCGACCTCATGGAGAATGAGGGCAAGCAATGCGAATTCCCTTCACACCTACCTGTGCTGTAACTCAGCCTTTAGTTCTATCATGTTTATGATGCTGCTTCCTGCTCCTTTAAGTAAACTCTCATCTCATCCCAGCCAGCTTGGAGCCTTTCAGGTCTGAAAAAAAAATAACAAATCCTCTTCATAATAAAGGGAGCAGAGAAAATAAGGTATTAGCTGGGCAGTCACTGGCAGCAGTGAAAACTGTCTGTAATTATGGTGCACTGTAAGAATGAAACTACACAGAATGAAGGTATCAGCATATAATATCATGTAACAACTTGTATGACAGTCTCGGTGAAAACTGCCGTGTAACACATAGTTGATCTTAGAAAACTTTTAATGCAAGCCAGGGTACTGAATGACAGTTCTGCTTCAGCTATAGTCACTGGAAGATTGTATAAGATGATCATAGCTGCACATATATTGCAAAATAAGCTTGAAATTTTAAGATCATGCATGTTATTCAAGCATTCAAAAGGCTGTAAAGTACTACATCTACACTACATACATACTCTGCAATCCACCATATGGTGCGTGGCGGAGAGTATCTTGTACCACAACTAGCATCTTCTCTCCCTGTTCCATTCCCAATCAGAACGAGGGAAAAATGACTGCCTATATGCCTCTGTATGAGCCCTCATCTCTCTTATCTTATCTTGTTGGCGGCAGTAAAATTGTACAGCAGTAAGCCTCAAATGCTGGTTCTCTAAATTTCCTTAGCAGCAATTCACGAAAAGAACACCTCTTTCCTCTAGAGACTCCCACCCGAGTTCCTGAAGCATTTCTGTAACACTCACATGATGATCAAACCTACCAGTAACAAATCTAGCAGCCCGCCTCTGAATTGCCTCTATGTCCTCCCTCAATCCGACCTGACAGGGATTCCAAATGCTCGAGCAGTACTCAAGAATAGGTCGTATTAGTGTACTCCCACTTTAATGTATAAATTGTTTTCCAATATTTAATTTCATCTTCTATATCTGTTGTGACACCATTAAGGTATTCATTGATAGATAACTTCCATGCCTCAGCAACCTGATGGTCAATCATTTTTGAGTATTTCCGTAAAAACCCAAAAGTTTCACATAAAATCTTCACTGTTAATCATCAGGTTTTCAATGATGTGAAAAACATTTATCTTGAACAAGTCTTCTGAATTCACATCTGTCACTTCACTCCTGGTTTCTTCATGAAATAATTTCCTCTTCTTAGTGGGCGGCTGTCGAAATTCAAGACTGATATTCATTGCACTGGCAGCAACCTTCGATTCAGAGAGAATAGTGTTCCAGTTTTCATGTAGATATTTTAAGTCATTTAATAAGTACTCACAGTGTCTTACCTCAACATCAATAGTAGTATTTTGAGTTTCTAATAATTTGCTTCTGTAGCCAATTGGTACCAACACGTCTGACCAAACTGATGCCATGAATAAACATTTACAATACCTCACATACTCCAAAACATACTGTACCACAGAATGTGTTTGAGCTGACAAATTAAACTTACGAAGAGTTTCAACAGCAATGACAATCTTATCCAAGTGACCCACAATTGGCCTCGCAGTGTCAACCCAAGTACTCCAAACGGTATCAGACATGTATTCTAAAAGGTATCAGACGTGGAACAAAAAGAATTTCCACCACACTGTTTCGGGATTTCCTATCACTGTGAATTGTAACTGAACAGGTTGTAAGGAAACTTGAATTACCCTGAAAAAAGTACCTGCTTCACGACAGGTATCAGCTGCATGTGTTCGATATAAGGCTATAACAATCACACAGAGAAAATTTTCCAAGAGGACTCGGCTGAAGAAAATGTGTCTGCATTCCTTTGCAAGACCCTCTCTACATCTCTGCCTACATTCATACATTACAAGTTGCTGTATGGTGTACGGCAGAGCGTACCTTGTACCACTAGTAGTAATTTCCTTTCCTGTTCAACACACAAACAGAGCAAATAAGGCTATCTATATGCCTCCATAAGAGACCTTATGCAGAATTCTTTTAACTGGCAGAAGCTTGTTCTGCATTCAGTTTCAAAAGCCACTTCTCCAAATTTCACAGTAGTGTTTCGTGAAAAGAAAATCACCTTCCCTCCAGGCATTTCCACTTCAGTTCACAAGGCATTCCATAATACTTGCATGTTGATCAAACCCACTTCTAACAAATCTGGCAGCTCTACTCTGAACTGGTTTGATGTCTTCCTTTAACCCAACCAGGTGGTGATCTGAAGCACTCAAGGTATACAAAAGGATGGGTTGCACTAGTGTTCTATAGATGGTCTCATTTACAGAAGACCCACACATTCCTAAACTCCTTCTAATAAACCAAAGTTAACAATTTGCCTTCCCTACTACCAATCTTATGTGCTTATGCCATTTTACATTGCTTTATTGTATTATGCATAGATATTTAAGAGACATGACTAGGGAGAAATTACACAACTAACACTGTATTCAAAAATTACAGAATCATTTTACCTGTTAACCTGCAATAACTTATATTTTTGTACATTTAGAGCAAGTTGTCATTCATCATGCCAACTACAAATTTTGAGACAGCTCTATTACTTACGAAATCTTCAGGCCAGTTACATATGTGAGAACCAATTCTGTATGCTTTGTTAACAGTCTGCAGTGGAACAATATGTCAAACACTTTTTGGAAATCTAGGAATGGGAAACTGCCTGTTGCCCTTCATCCATGCTTCACAAAACCTTATTATAAACTTGCCCACGGTAGTCACTGATTATAATTCAGTATTTCACTCTATGAATTCCAGAAGCAATTAGTTTATTTTATACTCTTCAGTTTACTTATTGAAGCAAATATAGCACAGCATGATTGCTGTCTCTTCAACATAATTTGAATCAGGATGTCCATCAACAATAAAGCCATAACGCTCTTCATTTTCTCTCTATTTCATGTTGGCATTCCTGACATAATAGGCACAACTACAAGTGTATTCTTAGTACCACTTGACAAATAATGCCTTTAAACATGTTCCATGTTCTTGGCCTTCTCTGACCTTGATAAGATGTTCTGTAAGAAATGGATCAAGGTGACTCAAGAGTTCTAATACTGAAAGGAACTTTTCATTATTTGGATCTCCAATTTTCTGAGATGATGCTCTGAAACTCTAACCTCTCTGACCAAGAAACAATGCCACATCAAGAATCACCTGAGTACTCATGTCAGTTGGCTATCCTGCAGACATAGAAAAGATGAACATTACCTCTCTCCTTCTGAGCATCAGCGTGGCCAATGTACCTCTATCGCATCATTTCATTTCTTCATCTTTACAGTTGTTCTAGAACGATTATATAAATAAAAATATTTTATTTTGTGCTTGCTCTCAAATGCAAAATGTTTGATGTATGTTTTATGTAAAACCGCCATGTGATGGATTCAGAAGTCCCTTATGTTTGAAGAATTTGGGAAAATCTACCAAATTATAATGATGTTTCATGGCTGCTGTCATGTTCACTTGTTGGTGATATATTTTTGGCAGGATTCCATACAGCATTTAAAGAAAGCACATTTTTGACTCTATGCCAAAGTGGTTTTAGTCCATGATGTCTAAAGAAACTAATGTGCATTCAACATTAAACATGAAATAGAATTGTATGTTGTTGACTTGTGAGACCCACAAAAGTGAAAATTGAAATGCAGAGTAAGATTTAAATGGCTATGATGCTGCTGGGATAATGTTGTTTTATTTATTATACTATATAAAATTTATCTTACAATAGCAGTCTCACATTTTCAAACTGAGAACTCAGGGGAACCTAATCCCTTAAGATACAAGGACACCCATGAGGATTACAACCCATGCATTTTGTCCCCCCCCCCCCAAACCAACCGCTCCATCTCAATAGAGCTGCTTATGTACTATTAAGATCCATGGCCAACCATTTGCAAACTGCAAGGGAACATGGAGAATTCAGTATAATTATTGCCTTTGTATAAAAGTGTCATTTCTGTTCATCTGATTGCATATTTATATCAATTAATATCAGTATTATATTGTAGCACTTCCCTCTACATAAAGTTACAGTAACAATCAGCCATGTTACATAGCTGTGGCATATCATGTGAAATTAACTTTTGCTCACCAGTGTATTTACCATGCATGACTAACTGTTCAAACTGTGAGAGCTTAAATTCCCAGAATTCCTTTGCAAAATATTACATCCTCCAGAATGTGGGTCCTCAGATGACCACAATCACATAATTGATCAACAGAGGTTATTCCAATGCACCATTCACAGATGGAACAGGAGTCAGAGGAACTGACAGTGGTACCAGAAATGCCCTTTACTACAAACTGTAAGGTGGTGTGCAGAGCACCCATGTAGCTCTGTAATGTTCTTCAGTATTACTAAGCATAAAGCAAACAGATCTGATAACCTCAAATTCCATTATCTGCACAGCATTAGGCTGGCATGTGAAATGTAGATAAATGTTTTCAATGTTCTTTAACAGAAGTAAGTATTTACATGACTCTCCAGATTATGAGAGCATAGATTCAAAAAAATAAGTCAGCTATTTAATAACCGTGCATGAATAACTGTCCATGTTATGGAAATATACATTCCAAAAATATTTGGGCGAATTATTACAACCTCCAATATGTAAGTCAATGAAGTTATTACCATAGCAAAGTAATCAGAGCTATGGAGGACTTCATGCAACTGTAGTTCTTCCAAAAACCTATTTGCAGACACAACAGGGGTAGGTAGGTAATGTTGACAGAATTTCCCTCTAATACACACTGAAAGGTTATTTGGAGATTACTCTTGTAGCTCTCTAAGGGTCATTGCTATTGTTAAACATCAAGCACATAGCTTTAACAACCTCGAAATTTCAGAATGAGATTTTCACTGTGCAGCAGAGTGTGCGGTGATATGGAACTTCCTGGCAGATTAAAACTGTGTGCCAGACAGAGACTTGAACTCAGGAGTCTCAGTCCAGCACACAGTTTTAATCTGCCAGGACGTTGCAACCTCAAAATTTATTATCAGTTAAGTGATCATGAATGACTGACAAAATTCTGAGTACATAGATTTCAAGATTTGGTTGGCTAAATATTACTTACACATAAACTATTACTTTCTGCAACTGCAATAGGGATGGGAGGATATGATGTTGCTACAGAAAGTACCCTGCACTACTCGTACTACACAATCAACGGTGATATGTGAAACACCCAAGTAGATCTTTAATGTTCTTCAAGATTTTTAAAAATGGAGCAAGTCAATCTAATAACTTCAAAGTTCATTACACAGGTCTTCATTTCAAAACTTTTCTTCTGAGGGCATGCATATTTGTGGTGATCTTCTATTACTATTGCACACCAAATTAAAAGAAATGTAACTCATTTAGCTCAGTCAGGTCATGTTTTTTCAGCACATCAACATCGAGATAATAGCCTATTATGTAGATAAGACACTCAAATATTGCTAATTTTTAATTGTATCATCACAAAGAGTAATTATTTACACATCATGTAAGTATGTGAAATATATGATATCCAATAAATGTTGATAACAACTACGAAAAGATACTTCTAAGCATTTGAGTTTTATTTACAACAGTAAACATGACACTAGAGGTACAGTCATTATTGGTAACCTTGTATACAGAGATGGAGGTGGGAACTCTGTAGAAGACAGAGATGTGGTTGACCTGAACTTGCTTCTATGTTGTAGCAGCCTGCAAGTCAGTATGACTTGAGCTTTCTGAGTGAAAGCAACACCATTACAAAATGAAACCTCAATGAAGTATCAGCCTGATTGATTTTGCTACATTTGGGGTAGAGTCATCGTGCCACATAGGAAGTTAAAAATAGCTCCTTGTGAGAGAAAAATTATCATGCATAGTTTAGAGTTAAAACTGGTGATGAGGACAAGTCCTATGCACCAGATTTATACAGCAAATGACTATTGGAAGTCTTTGGAGATGGAGCAAAAGACAGTAGAAGTGCCTGAGTTTTAGTATACCTAGAATTTGGAGTGAAGGAAGACATCATACTCCCAAGTGTTTTTTCTGCATTACAGATTTAAAGGGTAAGCTAATGACTTTCTTTCTCATGAACTTAATATATCTCTTTGTTAGTGGTTTTAAATTAATTAGAATAAGTATGTGAATTAATTCAATTGAATAAGTGTATGTGCTTTTGCTTTTAGGATAAACCAAAAAACTAAACCCTGGTTTCACTGATTGACTGACTGACTGATTGATTGGTTCATGGGTAGAACAATGTTCACTAAATGGTTGCCCTCAAATGTTTGCACAATTTGTCTTATTAAAATACGACTGCCTCTTACAGTAATTATAGCTCTAATAATTACTCCTACTTTTCTAAGCATGTTATAAATTGTTAGACATTACAATGTCAATGGACATTATGTTACTATCTATAGTTATTTTATTGTTTATTTACAGTGTAATTGCTATAATTTATTAAATATTTTTTGCCATTGGCTAAAGGTGGTGAAATCATTCACATCTTTTATTTCTTGTGTCAGTCTTCATAAATTTTCTTTCCATGGAATAATACACTGTTTTGAGATTTTGCCTTGTTTCTTCAGTTTAGATGTAACAGTGACTGGATTTGTTTCCATGGTTATGTATTGTGCTGTTTGTGCAGTTCAAATTAAAATCTTTTCTTATATAATTTATATTGTGAGAGATGTATTCACTTGGAACAGTCAGAATTTCTAGCTTTTTGAATAAATCTTTGCACTGTGCCCTGTTACTAATATTGATTATTTATTTAGCACTTTTCTGTATATTGAAACTAGTATGTATTTTTCCAACACTTATTCCTCAATAGATTATCCCATTACTGAGGATTGAATATATATATCCAAAGTAGTCTACTTTGAGTCTTGAGATATGCACAATGGTGCAAAGACTTTTAGCAGGGCATAACATGCTGAGGGTAGCCTCTTTGCCAAAATTCTCATCTATTCTGTTCATTTCAATGAACGGTCTACATTCATCACCAAGATTTTAGTATCAGTTACACAATATAATAAATTATTAATTACTTTACATTTAGTGTCACACTTTTCATTTAGTCAGAAGTTTATGCAATTTGTCTTTTTCACATTTAAAATAACTCTGTTTTTTAATGACCAGTTGTGAACATCTCTGAGAGCTGCATTGGATTTCTATGTTAACTGTGTCGAATTTCTGTCTGTGATCACTATGATGCTGTCATCAACAAACAGTCTTTTTTCTCTTACCTGACACCTTGTGGGAACTATTTAGAGTTATAAGGAGGAGTATTAGGCCCAATGCACCTCCCTGGGTGATACACAGATCAACCAGAAAAATGTGATCACCTACCTAACAGCCGATATGTCCCCTTTGGCACAGGTAACAGTAGCGATGCATTGTGAAGTGGAAGCAATGACGTCTTGGTAGGTCACCGGGGGAAGTTGGCACCACATCTGACACACAAGTCTCCATCTACATCTACATATATACTCTGCTAGCCACAAAGCGGTGTGTGGTGGAGAGCACTATTCACTCCAAAGTCATATTTCCCCCCATCTGCTCCACTCGCAGATTGGGTAATGTAAAAAAAGCGACTATCTGATCACCTTACAACCCTAATTCCCACCACAGTCACATACCAGATGTGTTTGATTGGTTTCAGATCTGATGAGTTGTGGGCCAGCACATTAACTTGAAGTAGCTGCTGTTTTTCTTGAACCACTCCACCACACTCCCGGCGCTGTGACATAGTGAATGATCTTGTTAAAATATGTTACTGTCATCAGGGAACATGACCTTCATGAATGAATGTACGTGGACTGCAACCAGTGTATGACACATTTTGGCTATATTGGTGCTTTACGTATCCTCCACTGGACCCTTGGAGGTCCTCATGAATGTTCCCCAGAGCATAACAGTGCTGCTGCCAGCTTGTCAACATCAAACAGTACAAGTGCTGTTCCCCTTGATGATAATGGATTCGTGGCCACCCATTGGTATGATGAAGAAGGTATCAGGATTCATCAGACCATGCAATGCTCTGCCACTGTGCCTAAGTCAAATGCTGATGGTCACTTGCCCATTTCAGTTGTAGCTGCCGATGTCATAGGTCATCAGCTGTCGAGGCCAATCATTAGGAGTGTTTGGTGCACTGTGTGTTCAGACACACTTGTACCCTGCCCAGCCACCTGTCTGTTTAACCAGTCTGCCCAGCCTATGACTTCCAACATCTGTAATGAGGAGGGGTGACCACCCAACCCTACAATGTCTCGACATGGTTTTACTTTGGTTTATCATGTGTTGAGGACATTCACCACAACACTCCTCGAACACTCAAAAACTCATGCAGTTTCTGAAATGCTTGTACCAGGCTTCCAGTCCATCAGAATCTGCCATCACTCAGACTCAGGTAGATTGTGTGCCTTTCCCTTTCTACACACAGACAGCACGCTCACTGTTACTACAAGCACAATGGGTGTGCTTTATTACCAGTCATTGTTCACCAGGTGATGCTGCTATCATGTGGATGGATTTATATTGATTGTAAGTCAGTGGTCATCATTTTCTGGATGACCAGTGTATGTTAATGTATTTTTATCTGATAAACGTTTTACTGCTAGTCTTTTAGAAATATGTGAGATTTTAATATGTTGCACCCACTTTTCCAAGTATGACTTAAGCCACTTCTTTACCATTCCCTTATTCGTAAAAGGTCTAATTTGTGTAATAAAATTCTGTGGTCAACTGTGTCAAATGCCTTCAATAGATCCAAAAAAATGTCTGTTGCATTCTTGCCTTTCTCTAGTGCTTTGACTACTATTTTGGTGAACACTGTTTTAGCTGACCATGTACCTCTTCTGGGCCTGAAAATGAATTGTTTATTGCAGAGAGTGTGGTATTTATTTCAGTACTTCATTAGCCAGTTTCCCTAAATGGTTTCAGTTGTCATGGAACAAGAAGGTAACAAAAAATTGGTCTGTGGTTTGCTACTTTTTCTGCATCACCATTTTCTTCTATTGGAACTACCTTTGCTGGTTTCAGGTGTTCAGGAAAGCTGCAAGATCAGAAAGATAAATTGATTATTATTGTTAATGGGGTTTTTATGTTGTTTATACATTTTAGGGACACTGACTTGAATCTCATTGAACCCTTGCTTTTTTTATTGTTTCATTGGTGTGTTATCTGTGCATTGTCTTTCTCTGTAATTGGAAACAGCACCACTGAATGTGGTGGCTAGTCTGGTGGTGAGGAACATATGTGTCTGGAAATTTCTCTTGCAATTTCATAGCAATGACACTTAGTATTCATTCACAAAGAGTATTAGTTCCTTTGGGTTGCTGATTAGCACATCGTTGCTTTTAATCTGTGTTTCCAAGTGTATTTGTTCAACATTTGGTGTCTCCTGTTTGTTTATGTACCACATTGCTTTGCTTTTGTTATTTGCTTCAATAATGTTTTACTGTTAGTAAGTTGCAGATAGCAATAACTATCTATAAGTTCTCCTGTAATTTTTGCAAAATTCTGAAAAAGCTGAATCAGTCTAGCAGTTTTTGATGGATGTGAGAGACCTTAAAGTATCAGAGGACTTTTTGATATCTCTTGTCACATGCATATTTTTTGAAACTCCAGTGGAATTCTGTGTTTTGGGGAATGCTTCCTCAAATATTAGTTTAAAAATTGTCATGAGATTACTAAACATATTTTTACATTTGTTTCAGCATACACTGGGATGATAACTGACATAGGTATGATTCTGAAAAGAACATTTTTTTATTTATTCAGTTTAGCAGACTTTTCTACCCAAATATTTTATTTCAGAATCTGACATAAATGATCTTATAGTCCTAGCTGTTGAACAAGTAACTGACAGTGCTTGCTTTCTATATCTGTTGCTATAGGGTCTATTTTATAGGAACAGTTTTTGTCACTCTCATTGGACAGTTTATGAGTGTTGTTATGCCGGGGATGCAGAGAATATTCAAGTATGTACTGCTAACATCATCCGATTTCATTGTGTTGATATTTAAATTCCCACATGTGGCAATGTTCAGTTTTGGACAAGGTTCCTTGTCTAGGCTATGATTGAATTTTGACATAAAATTGTCTGTATTACCACAGGAGCATTTATACAAAAAAGTACTTTTTTTTAATGCTGTTTTCTGTTATTTCAGTCATTGATAATTTAAAACATTTGTCTTTACTTAATGCTAGACAGTCTTTTCCAATTTTAAATGTACAACTTTCTTCAAATTAATACAGGAATCCCCACCTTTCATGGAAATTTTACTACAGGAACAGGCCAGGTCATATGATGTTAATGGAAAATATACAGTTTCATTTTCCTTACACCAGTGTTCAGTGATAAATACAATGGTACAGCCAAGTGTTTGCAATTCTAATTCAAGTTGCTGCACTTTATTATTTATGGATTGTATATTTTCACGAAATACTTTTAAACATACAGATGGGCATACAGTGACTGCATCCTCATTCTCAGCATCATCTGGTAAAGAAGGATTTTGCAGCTCTATGATGGTCTTGACTGTGTACAATGATTTGCATGTCTTTCTTTCTGATGGCACTCCAACAGTGTCACAGCTCTCATTTCTATAATGAACACTTCCTGAAAAGACTTTAATTCTCTAGCTGAGTAATGATCTGCCCCTTCTATTCAGGTGCATGTCATATGCTGTAGAATTATTTCTTTCCAAATCATCTATGCTGAGAAAAGAAGCATTTGGACTAGACTGCCAAATATGTCTGTAGATCATGTTGGCCTTTTAGATCTCTTTGTTTATAATAGAAGATTCCACAAGTTCAAACTTGCATCGTATTCCTATTACAATTGCCTTATGAATGCCTATTTTATTGAAAATTTATCTCAGAGCTGTGCTTGTGTTCATTTATGTACACACCATAAGCACCACCTAGAATCACGAGACATTGATTTTGTAACACACAACTCTTGTTTCTGTAGTTCTTCAAGGTTTTTCTACAGTCCAACTGCTAGTTTCATAAACCTGGTAATCTTTACATTCTGATGGTAGCTAAGCATTCCTGGAATCCCTCTGCCCTTACTGTCAGCAAGCCGAACTGTCTCATTATTATTTTTTTTTTTCATTTTCATATCATTGTTCAATGATTTATTTACATTTCTGTTACAACAGTCATGTTCTATGAAAATGCTCTGACCCTGCTGGTATTTTGGGTTTATTTGAGCTTATTGTGATCCAAACATGTGTGCTTTATCTGTTTTGCATGCCTTAAGAGTTTTCTGTTTGTAGACCAAATGCAAATTCCAGACTGTTTCCTGAAGGAAGCTTGGGTGTTTCTCAAGGAGATTTAGTTTTTGTATGTTTGAATTCACTGTATGTTTAGATATGTTTTCCAGCAGCATGACATGTTCTTTGGATGTTTTTCAAATATTCCTGCAATTCTTGGTGTTACACATTCTGTTTGAAGCAAAATGACCACACTGTAATATCATATTTATCCAACAACCGTAGGCAAGCAACTTTCAATTAAAATGTCTCCCCAGTGTGAGAATATACATAAAGCATGTATGAATGCAGGAGGTAGACACAGGGTTTATGAGTAATGGAAGTTTCTGTCGGACCATGAAGCATGCTTGGATTGGCTAATAGTAAGGTGACTAGGCATGGTAAATGGGCAATCTGGCCTGAAGTCCTGGTTCAGCACAATTTTTCACTGTCATCATTCCAATACATAGCTGATGGTTGGTGATATTCACAACTGTGAATGCATTTAATTGTTTTCATGTTTCGTCAACAGGAGTAACCATAAATAAGGGTACTAGTCAGTCTTGAGGTTCAGTGTCTATTTTCTGTACACAACTGACATTCCAAAGTACAAGGACAGACACTGTGAGAATAGTTGAGCAAATTACTGCAACCTCCAGTGTGTGAGTCCACATAATTATTTTCATGAAAACCCATAGATCATAAGGATTTTAATGGAGAGTTGTTCCTCTCTAGCAACATTCACACACACAGCAGGGATAGAAGAAAACAACAGTGCTACTGGATGTACCTGGTAGCTGACTCAGCATATTGGTTTGCAAGTACATGTGTAGATCTTTAATGATTATCAACTTGTATGTATGATAACTCAAAGGCCACTGTTGATTTTAAATGATTCAATTATGGGTTTTAGTGAAATATTATAGATTGTAATAAATAATCTAAATAATTTTTAGCCTTATGTCACAAACTTCATTATTACGTAAGCCTAGATTTCATGTTATAATCCCATTTTCTAGTATATAATTTAACCCCAAGATAAAAATCAGGCACACATAAATATAACTTTTCAGTCTATTGTTTCTTGTTTTAAACTGTAAATGATATCAATGTTGACAGTTTTGACAAAATTACATAAGGATTTACAAATTTCTTCAGGACAGGATTAACAATAACTATGGCTAAATATACAGTGGAATAGAGCTACATATGGTAATGGAAATTTTTATTCTTCTATGTAGCAGTTGCACTATTATCTAAAATGGGTGAACAGTTGCACTGAATTTGGTCATAGATAAACAAATATTGGGATACCCTCCTAAGTTTCTTAATTTCTAAGGTTTCTAACTGAGTGAGATTTGCACCCATTCCCTCTATGCATACACTTCTGCATCTATTACATATTTCTGGTTTTCATTTTCCACAGCAAAACTCTGTCTCAGAATCTAGCAGAAAAACCAAAGAGATTCTGATCATACATAAAGCACACCAGTGGTAAGGCGCAAGCAATACCTTCACTACACAATAATAACAGTGAAGTCACCGCTGACAGTGCCACTAAAGCAGAGTCATTAGACAGGGTTTTCTGAAACTCCTTCATCAAAGAAGACAAAGTAAATATTCCTCAATTCCAATCAAGAACAACTGCAAAGATGGGAAATATAGAAGTAGATATCCCCGGTGTAGCAAAGCAGCTTAAATCGCTTAATAAAGGCAAATCATCCAGTCCAGATTGTATAGCTTTTAAGTTCCTTTCAGAGTAATTTGAGGCGATAGCTCCATATTTAGCAAATATACACAATCACTCGCTCACAGAAGGTTCCAAACCTAAAGACTGGAAAAATGCTCAAGACACACCAATACCAATAAGGGAAATAGGAGTAATCCACTGAATTATGGGCCCATATCACCAACATTGATTTTTAGTACGGTTTTGGGACATATACTGTATTCGAACACTATGAATTACCTTGAAGAAAACGATTTATTAACACATAGTCAGCACAGATTCTGGAAACATCATTCTTGTGAAACAGAATTAAGCTCATTTTACTCATAAAGTAATGAGTGCTATCAACAGGGGATGTCGAATTGCTTCAATACTTTTAGATTTTTAGAAGGCTTTTGACACCATTCCTCACAAGCGTCTTCTAACCAAGTTGCATGCCTCTGGAATATTGCCTCAGTTGTGTGACTGGAAACATGATATCCTGTCACAAAGGCACAGTTCGTAGTAATAGATGGAAAGTCATTGAGTAAAACAGAAGAAATATCCGGCATTCCCCATGGAAGGCCCTCTGCTGTTCCTGATCTATATTAACGACATAGGAGACAATCTGAGTACCCCTCTTAGATTATTTGCAGATGATGCTGTCATTTACCATCTTGTAAAGTCATCAGATTACCAAAACAAATTGCAAAATGATTTAGATAAGATACCTGCATGGTGCAAAAAGTGGCAATTGGCTCCCAATAAAAAAAAATGGTGAAGTTATTCACATGAGTACTAAATGAAATCCGCTAAATTTTGATTACATTACAAATCACACAAATCTGAAGGCTGCAAATTCTAATAAATACTTATGCATTACAATTACAAGTAACCTAAATTGGAACGATCACATAGATAAAGTTGTGGGTAGAGCAAATCAAAGACTCCGATTCACTGGCGAAACACTTACAAGGTGCAACAGATCTACTAAAGAGATCGCTTACACCACATTTCTCTGCCCTATTCTGGAGTATTGCTGCGCATTGTGAGATTCACATCAGGTGGGACTGATGGATGCCATCGGAAAACTACAAAGAGGTGCAGGTCATTTTGCATTATCACAAAATAGGGGAGATAGCGCCAGACATGTTACGTGACTTGGAGAGGGAATCATTAAAAGAAAGACTTTTTCATTGTGGCAGGATCTTCTCATAAAAGTTCAATCACCAGTGTTGTCCACCAGTTACGAAAACATTCTGCTGGCACCTACCTCCAAAAGGAGAAATGAACATCATGATAAAATAACAGATATCAGGGCTCACACAGAAAAATTTAGGTGCTCGTTTTACCTGTGCATCATTTGTGAGTGGAACAGCAGAGACATCTTGAAGGTGGTTCACTGAAACCTCTGCTAGACACTTAATTGTGAATAGCAGAGTAATCATGTAGATACAGATGTATGCAGTTTTCACCACATTATCAGTTTACTGATGAAATTTGACTATGAGGTTCTGTGAGCATACATTCCACATTTGGTGGGTAAAACACTACTTCATACAAAACATTACTTCTAGAAGTGGTAAAGACAAGAATATCTTACAAATTACAACCGATAAGGAGAGTTGTCAACAGTTGTTTTTATATGTACCATATGTAATTTTATCTGCAATATAAGATAGTTGTAGAAACAGAAGTTCTCTTCAGTACACATCATTGTGCTGTCATGTGGACTATAGACATACTTTTTCAATGTTCTTTAACAGAACTAACCATAAGCAAGGTGCTTGGACTGTCTCAATGTCAAATATCTATTCCCTGAACATGTATAACTGCCCAATGTACATGAGAATACTTTCCAGCAATAATTGCATAATGGAGTATAGATATATGTTTTACATGTTCTTAAAGAAAAGTAACTGTAAACATGGAGATCTGTCTGTCTCAGTATCAACTGTCCATCCCATGTACATGTTTAACTGCCCAAACTACAATAGCATACTGTCCAAGAATAGTTGTATAAATTAATGCAGTCTCTAAAATGTGGGTCCATGAAATTATCATGCCCTAGATATGTGACGAAATAACAGTATTTACTTTACTTTACTTTACTTTACTTTACTATATCTTCGTCATTTACCAGTCATGGCTTGACAGACTGCGTCACAAATACAATGCTTATCAACTAACATTTATACAACACCATATACAAAATTTATATTACAAATAAAAGAAAATATTTATGCAGTGCACAAAAACACATAGAACATAACAGGAATGAAATATAACTAAACAGGAAAGTAAAACTTCATAGCAGCAAATGAAAATACCATAAAGCAAAATGTCACACACACAAAGTTTCATTTTGGCAAAATATGTACTTTAGGTAAAACACAAAATTAAATGTGTAGTTAACATAAGAAGAAGATTACATTTAGGCAAAATTATATATAAAACATAACAATATTTATTATTTTGTCCATTCAGTAGACCCGCTGTTGGAAAACTCTTCCAATGAATATAGTGGATGTTGTTTCAAGTCCTGAGCAATTTTTTTCCGAAATAATTCAGGTGGCAGGGATTTCACTTCTGGAGGCAGTTGATTGTACATTTGTAGGGCGACTGTTGGAAAGCTGTCTTGTGTACTTGATAGGCGACACCTTGGCACTTCAATGTTCCTCTTACAGCGAGTGTCAAGATTATGTATTTCTTGTCTTATGCTAAAATTCCCTTGATTTTCTTTTATATACATGAGGCAGAAATACACATACTGGCTAAAGACAGTCATTATGACTAGCCTGGTGAAAATAGGCTTACAGTAGTCCAGTCTTTTGCTAGAGGATATGATCCTGATGGCTTTTTTTTGTAATAGCAACACATCTTTGCTGCCTGAGGAGTGTCCCCACAACAACAGTCCATAGCTAATGTGGCTGTGGAAGAGTGCATGGTAGACTATTGTCAGAAACTGGTCAGTTATTACCCTCTTCAGCTTCCTCAGGAGGTATATCACACGAGACAGTTTGGTGCATACATATGCATTGTGATCATTCATAGAGAGTTTGCTGTCAATCTTGAAGCCCAGTAGTCTGACAGTCTCCATGTTTTCTTGGTCTTCAATGTTGGTTGGACTGCATATCAAATGTTGGGTTTTTTCTTCATTGATCTTCATTTTGTTTATTACGAACCATTCTTTTATTTCTTCAAACGTCAAATTTGATGCACCAAGAGCTTCTGCGGCTGTATGTCCTTTGGCAATAATGGTAGTGTCATCTACAAACTGCAACATTTGACTATTACAGCTCATATCATTGACATATATGAGGAATAGGAGAGGTCCTAAGACTGATCCTTGGGGCACTCCATGTTCCAGTTTTTGTTCATGAGAAGTTGCTCCATGCACTGATACTACCTGCTTTCGGTTTTCCAAATAAGATAGGAGTGTTGATAGAACAACACCTCCTACACCATAGCATCTTAACTTGGCTGTTAGTGTTGTGTGTGAGATGCAGTGAAAGGCTTTGCTGAGGTCACAGAGTGTCAGTGCCACACTCTCTCTCTCTTCAAAACTCTGTCTAATTGTTTTTAATAAGTCCAGTGTGGCTGTCACTGTTGATCTCCCTTTGCGGAATCCGTGCTGTGTGTTTTGGAATAAGTTGTTTTCCTCAAAGTAATTCAGTACCTGGCGGTGCATCACAGACTCAGTAACTTTGGCTAGTACTGATACCACTGAGATTGGTCTGAAGCTGGACACCTCACAAGGATCCCCCTTCTTATACATTGGTACTGTGCGCGCCAGTTTAAGGAAGTCTGGGAAGACACCAGAAGATAGACATTTGTTTACTGCTATGGCTAGTGGCTGAGCCAATTCTGCAATAATTTTCTTTAGCAGTGTGCAGGACATGCCATAGATGTCTACACTTTCTGAGTGTTAGTAGGAGTTCACAATTTTTATCATGTCTTCAGGGTGTACTTCCTTCCAGTTTTGAATACTGCAACTGTCTGCATTTCTTATGTTTGCAGTTGGATCTAGGTCAGAGTGTGGAATTTCACTCACTGTCTTTTCCACTATTCTGACAAAATATTCATTGAAGTCATCAGGGCGACACGAATTTAAGCAGGAGGTAGTCTTCTTTCTGTTCTCATTTACAAGATTCCAGGCAGCTTTACAAGGATTTTGGGCCTCTTTAATGTATGTATCATTATATTTCTTTTTTGCTTCCTCTATTGCCTTCCTATAAGCTTTTTTGGCTTTTAGGTAGTTGCGGTGATGCAATTCTTTAGCTGGAATGTCTAAAGCTGATTTCATTCGGTCCTTGCACATTGTTACAATACACTTCAATTTATTGAGCTCGGCGGTGTACCATTGTTTCACATTGATAACTTTCTGCCTGCCTTGTGATTTGTCCAGAGGATTCTTCACTGGTCTTACCGGAAACATGTCATCAAATATTGCTTTTAAGGTTTGGAACAGACCTAAGAAAGAATCACTGCCTACTAACTCTGCAATTTTCTGCTGCCAGTTTACACAAGATAGAGCTGCTTTGAGATCATTTAGTCTCTCTTCTTTAACAAATCTTCTTTTGAATGTGTAATTTGAATGCCATGTGCTTATCTGCGGTTTGCTCCTCATACTGGTTTCCATTACTAGTGCACAGTGATCTGCTATCATAGGTTCAACTACACTGAGTTTATGATCCCAGATGTTGAGGTTGGTGATTATGGTGTCCAGGCATGCACCACCCCTTGTTGGGAACTTATTTGCAATAAACAACCCATAACTGGTAATTAATCTCATGAAGACCCTCTCCCTGGCATCTCCATCACCTATGTGTATGTTAAAATCTCCACACAGTGCGATTTTTGACTTTAGGCGTGTTAGGTAACACAAACAGTTCTCCATATGTCCAATAAAATTCTCAAAGTCACCATCTGGTGAATGGTACACACAAACAACAACTAAATCAATATTTGTTAATAACAGTGCAGCTAATTCAAGATCAAAATCCACACAGAAACTGCTTAAATCAATTTCCTTGATGCTATGATCTCTGTTGGCATACACAGAGACACCACCATGGGTTGCAGTTCTTCGAAACCAAGCACTGGCCATGTCTAAGTATTCAACAGATTTATAGAAATCCCCTTCTGCTTCAGCTAGCCAGTGTTCACAAATACATGAAACATCTGGTTTAATTTCTTCTATAAAAATGATAGGAGATCCATTTTGGTTCTTATGCACTGCACATTTACACTTGCAATGATTATAGGCATATTGTTTTCAGTACTAGAAACATTCTTGTGCAGTGATACTTGATCCTTGTTTGTAACTTCATAATCTATTTTATTGGCATAACGGATGGTCTCCGGAACAAAAACGCTTAATTACAACATTTTTGGGCCATACAGCGGTGTCAATTAGCTTGTCTTTTAGATGAAAGTCTACACCAATCTTAAAACTACTATTTACACCCTTATATTCCAATTTTTCTACGTGAAAGTTGCTATGAGCTGGTAGGATTTTCTTCAAAAAGTTAATTACGTTTTCTGCTGTCGTTCCACTTTTCACCTTTCCTAAATGAAACCATGCTCTCTTTTCCCCATAGAGCATTCCTCGGTCATCACCAGTGCCTATTATTTTATTTTTCCTGTCACTAACACTTGAATTTCCAACTACTGAGATGGCATTGGTTGGAGGAGTTGATCTGATAGTCACTGTCTGTGGCAGTTTGCATGGTATATCTGTATTTAGCGCTGTATTATTTGTTTGTTGTTCTGCAGAAGTTGTTGGGGTTTTCTTGTCCCTATGGCGAAAACTTCTTTTCCTAGAACTTACTACACGCCACTCTGTATTGGGTGAGAGTTTATTTTCTGAGGAATCTGCAGAGTTTTAGAGACTATTTTCGTCTTTATTAACGCCAGATCCTGTTTTGTTGACCGATACATTGTTTACACCAAAACACTCATTTGATTCCATGATATCAGTTTGATTACAATTTACGGTTGGAGATTTTTCGTCTGGAATGATCTGTTTTCCTTGTTGTAGAAAGGGATTTGAACAGTTTCTGTCACTACTTACATTATTACAGCATTCATCAGCGCCGTTTTCTCGATTACCAACAGTTGTTTTGGATGTGTGAGTCGGGTTGCACAGCACATTAACCACAATATGGTGTTTATGTTTATCTGCCGCCAGATCCGTTTGTTTACCATTTGCAGTACCAATGTTTTCCTGCACAAATTCACTTACTTTGCTATAACTACTTTCCAAGCAGTCAGCACCGTTTACAAGTGGTTTTTCACATATGTTTACGTTATATTTTGGAGACTGCCATTCTTTAATATTAGAATCAGCAATGATAATTGTATCCAGCTTTTTATTCATTGATAAGTTATCTTCCGATATTTTATTTGTTAACTTGAGTATATTTTGCAAGTATTCTAATAATTTTACGTCACCGTTCACTTCAATATCACTTTTGTGTTTCTGCTCTTCAGGTTCATGTAAATTTTCGCTACTTAACCTCTTTTCGCAGGACACACAGTGAAACTTAATTCGGTCTTTAGAACATGCTACTGTACGAGCTTCACTGTTACTAACGCCTATACACTCCTTGTGAAAGGATTTATTACACCATAATCCACAGACTAGCACTATATCTGTCGTTTTAATAACTTTTTTGCACGCTTCACATGATCGAACAACATCACTTGCCGCCATCTTGACTACCATTGTCGGAAGTATCCTGTCTTACACACTGTGAGGCTGTTTTCAAAGAACTCCAGTAGGTCATTAATGTATATCAACATTATTATCCACATAGGAGTTAAATTTGACAATCTCAGAGTTCATCATTAATTATATGAAAATTAGTGTCTGGCAATATTCTGTGAACATCAGTTTCAAGACAGAACAGTCTAAAAATTTCTTCATCCTTCACTCTGCTCTTAGAAGACATACAGAGAAGAGCATCTGCAAAATCAGAGCCCACAAGAAGGACTGTTAACAATTGTCCTCCTTTGTATAATTTGTGATATAATCTGCAATAAATGGAAATGGATGTTGGACTCAGACTTCTCCCCACTGCACAGCATAAGCGAAGTATAGATGTATGTTTTTCAGTTTCCTTAACAGAAGTTACTGTGACAATTAGATCATACAGTCTCAAAGTCAAGTATTTGATTACATACATGACTGTCAAAATGATTAGAACATTTTCTCCAAGAATACCTGGCAAATTATTACATCCACCTGCGCATTGGCCTATTAAATGATCATGGTGTAATAACCAGAGCACATAAAGAGTTTAATTGACGTTCTTCCTTTATGTACATCCTATGCAAATGCAAAAGAATGGGAGGAAAATAGTGGTTATAGAAGCACTCTCCATAACATATTGTGTGGAGGGTTTGCTGAGTAATGTTGATCTTTGATGTCCATAAGCAACAAGTAAATATGGTGACTACTCATTATCCATTTACCAAAAACCATTTCCTGTCAAAATTCAGAGAATATCAAACCCAAAATTGGTCAGAAAAACTATTTCTTCTTCATAGCATTTGCTCCTCAAAGTGATAAATATTTAACAAAAAATTAGAGTTCATTATGACCATCATCAACAAGTTGACACTCTATTTACCATTCATGATGGACTTGAAATGAAACAGACTGGGAAATGCATCAGAACTGCTCTCTTATCACACAGCATTGAGCTGGCTTGTGGAGTATACACATATGATTTCAATGTCATTTGACGCAAGAAATCAATATGACTCTCCTCAAAATTCTGATAACATATTTTACAAGTATTGGTGGGCTAATTATTACTTCCTCCTATAAATTGCTATTAGAACTTATAGCAAGAAGAACACATGACAACTTAGAGCCCATAAGAATGACTGTGAACTGTACTTTTCCTGTGTATTATTTGCGATTTTATCTGGAAGAAATGTAAATCACTATTGAAGCAGAAGACCTCTCCACTATACAGCAGAAAGCTGGTATATGGAATATAAACATATGTTTTCAAAGTTTCTTAACAGAA
This sequence comes from Schistocerca cancellata, assembly GCF_023864275.1. Taxonomy (NCBI): domain Eukaryota; kingdom Metazoa; phylum Arthropoda; class Insecta; order Orthoptera; family Acrididae; genus Schistocerca; species Schistocerca cancellata. The sequence goes on from NC_064629.1 coordinate 268,242,537, forward strand.
GTACCTATAATATAAGAACTCTGACATGCCCAAAGCGAAGTACCTATTTACTGTATATAACTCACTGTCTGGATTATGAGATAATACCTTCCAAGGAAGCTATGGTAAATAGGTACATTGACCAGTACATGCCACCATGAAATTATCATGATGAACAAAACATAGCTCATAAGGATTTTAATAGAAAATGGCCTTCTAGGACTGTTCAGATGGAATTTAGTTTAGTAAGGTTCTTTCCAAGCACCATTTGGAAATGTCACAAGGATGGGAGGAAATGATAGTGATACTGGAAGGACCCCCTATCACTCACTTTACGACGGTATCTTCAGTACTCATGTAGATCTGTAATGTTCATCAACTTTTTTAACCACATGTGAAGTAGATCTGACCACCTCAAAGTCCATTTTCAATTCAATGAAAATGATTTACAAACAAAATTCTGAGAACATACATTCCAGCACTGGTTTGGCTAACTATTACAAGGGTGGTTTGAAAAGGTTCTGTGAATGGAATAGGAGAAAAGGACTTACATTACTGGAACTTTTTTTGTTTTTCAATGTGGTCTCCTTGTGGATTACATGCACTTGGTCCAATGATGTTCCTGTGTCTGTATCCCATCTCGAAAATTAGTTTCCTGCAGCCCTGCTAAATAGTTGTCCACTCCAGCTATCAATTCTTTGTTTGAAGTGAATTTTCGAGTACCAAGAAGAGTTTTCAGTTTTGGAAAGAGATGGAAGTCTGACAGCCATATTAGGTGAATAAGGTGGGTCTGGCAACAATTTGTACTATAGTTCGTGTAATTTTGCCATGGCAATGCCACATGTGTGGGAGTACGCATCAAGAGTCACGACACCCAGCATGCAGATAATTTTTTCATTTCTAATTCTTCCGTTAAAATGTGATATTCCCTTTTAGATGATATCTGCCAAGTGTGAACAATTTCATGCACTTTCAATCAGCGTTCCTCCATGACCATTTTGTGCACTTTTGCTATGATTTCTGGAGTAGTGACACATCTTAGCCAACCACTGCACAGATCACCATCTAAGCTCTCCCAACCAAATTAAAATTCATTTGTCCATCTGGCAACAGATGAATATGAAGGAGCAGAGTCCCCTAGTGTATTCTGGAAATCAGCATGAATGTCCTTTGCTTTCACATCTTTCTTTACCAAGAAATTAATTACTGCTTGAATCTTGATACATCTTCTCAAATCAGTACGTGCGAACAACAACAGAACCATGTCACCATCACAGCTCTCTTCCAACAGCACTGACATGGCACGTTTTTACAGGCAACAGTCCGATGAATATCATGTGAAAAACTTGTTGCGCCAGTGCTGACCTCTCATGGTGATTCTGAAAACTTTTCATAGCACCCTCTTACGTTCACCTATACATTGCTATTAGAGGTGACAGAGACAAGATTTTCCAACAAATTAGAGCCCATAAGGAGAACTGTCAACAAGTGACTTCCCATCTATTACTCATGAATTTATGTGGAATAAATGGAAATGGTTGAGGAACCAGGACATCTCTCCACCACACTGCATTGAACTGTGATATATAAGTACATGTGTTTTCAATATTTTTCACCTGAAGTACCATAAACAAGGAGGTCAGACAGTCTCAAAGTTGAGTATCTACTTACTGTAACGACTAACTGTACAAATTAGAAGAGAATATAGTCCTACGACAGTTGAGTAAATTATTAAATTCTCCAGTTTTTTGGTCCACAGAGCTACCATGATGAAACAATCAGAGCTGACGAAGATTTAAATATATAGCAGTCTTTCACACCATTCATAAATGGAACAGGGATGGGGGAACATTGTAGTGCTGCCAGACATACCTTCGAATACACATTGTGATACGGTTTGCTGAATATCCATGTAGATCTTTAAATTCATCAAGACTGTTAAACATCAAACAAGTAGACCTGACAACCTCAAAATCCATTCTCAGTTAAATGAACATGAACTACTGACAAGATTATCAGAACATACATTCCAAGATTGGGCAGGGTAAATATTACTTCCTCACATAGTATTATAAGAGGTGATACACCCAAGAACATTCGGCATGTAGCATTCATGATTTTATCTGTTATAAATACAAATGGTTGTGGTACCAGCAGTTCCTTCCACCAAACAGCATTATGGGGGCATGTGGTATATAGATGTATGTTTTCAATATTCTTCAACACAAGTAACCATAAACAAGGAGACCAGATGTTCCCAAAGGTGAATATCTGTTTATCATACAGCACGAGTTATCCAAATTGTAAAAGAGTATACATTCCAGGAATAGCTGTGCACAATATTACATCCTCTATTATATGGGTCCAAAAAATTTGCATCATAAAAGAGAGGTCACACAGAGGTAACTAAACATTGGTATTCCACATGCACCATTAACAAATGCAACAGGGATGAGAGGAAATTATAGTAGTACAAGAAGTGCTCTGTAGTACACACTGTAGATGCTTTGTGGTTTACTCTTAGAGATTATTCATGTTCATCAATGATAACAACCATAGGGCAAGTAAATGATACAACCTCACAGTCTATTGTGAATTTATTCTGGATGATCTAATTTCAGAATCCCAAGATCACACATTAAAAAATTCATTAGTTAACTTATCAATTCTGCCAGCACACAGTTCCAATACATAATAAAAAAAGGACTTCTGACAAGTCACAGCTCATTAAAAGAACTATCGACAATACTCCTTCTATATATCATTATTGTTTGAATGTGGAAGGAATGGAAATGATTGTGGGACAAAAGGTATTCTCCACTGCACAGCACTGACATTGTATATGGAGGATAGATACATTTTTGCAATGTTCTTTAACCATTTACAGTAAACAATGACTTCTGGCAGCATACATTCCAAGAATGGTTGGGCATACTGTTACATCCTCCAACACTTAGGCCCATGTAATGAACTTGATGAAAAAAATCACAACTCACAAGGAAAACATGTCACCCATCATTGAAAATTTTCTAATTATTAACAGTACCCACATTGTATAACTATGATATTATCGTTTTTTGTGTGCCACTCTAGAATCATGGTAAGAGAACTGCTTTGATCACATTTATAATACAAGGAATAAAGTAAAGTTTATGTTACCTGCTCATCATTTAACTCGTATGCTCAGACTCCGCACTATATTGGAATGAAAATATAGCAAATTAAAAGCCAAGAACATTTTGAATATGAATCTAGATTCATTGAAAAGAAACCTACATGGTGCTGTGTTTGAGTGATGCTATTACTCAGTTGAAGATTCCATGAACAATGAACTGAATATCTGAGCAGGATGTAGTTTATGAACTGTCTTGTTATCTGAACATGTGAAGGTATCTTTTCACAAAAATGTTGCATTAATGTTAAAACAGACTTACATTTTTCAACTGTAGCTTTATATCAGTGAAATTGTTTTAACCATATTGTGATGTGTCTCCAGTATTCTGATTAAATTATTAGTGTATGTATGTAATGAGACAAATAATTCACAATTCAACAATTTAACTGAGCTCAGCAGTGGTTCCTTCCACACACCATTCACATACACAACAGGTAGGAGAGGAATGTTACAAAAAAAAATGCAACCTATCACACAGTAAAGGTAGTTTGCAAAGCATCCATGTAGGTCTTTTCTGTTGATCAATTTTGTTAAACATGAAGAAGGTAGACCTGATAACCTCAGAGCCCATTGTCAATTAAATGAACATGACTTACAAATTGTATTCAGAGAAATTACATTCTAGCGGTCATCAACATTATTAAACATAAAGCAAGAACTTCTAATAACCTCAATGTCCACTCTCAATTAAACTGGCTCTATTCACTAACATTATTCTGAATCCATACATAACAAGAATGTTTGTGCCAATTATACTTTCTTTTGCACATTGCTCCTACATTATAAGGAGGACTGTCACCAACTGTCTTCACATTTACCATTCAACATTGTATTTGAAATAAAAGATGTATGTGTTACCAGAAATTCTCTTCAAAACACAGCTTTATGCTAACATATGAATTATAGATGTATGTTTTCAATGTCATTTAACAGAGGTAATGTTCAATGAGATCAATCAGTCTCTAATTAAATTATCAGCACTGGTGGTCAAAACATAGGATGAAAGTAATCTTTGCATGATGCATCATGGACAAATAACATAGATCATTGAAACTGGGACCATACATAGAAAGTATTGCTCCAGTATAGTATGGAAAGTAACTGACAGAAATTCACTATGGTACAAACAGAAATGATTCCTTCATTCGAAGACAATAATTACACTGAAGGTTTTGTTATTCAAGTTGATGTCTTCAACATTAAAAAGTCTTAGACATTGTTCTTAATATAGTGTTTGTTCACCACAGACATCAATTGCAGTATTACCCATGCTAGCCAGAAGGTTTATTTATTTCTTTATTTAGTCCTTTGATTATATCTAGTACAAGATAACATGGAACTAACTCTAACGAGTTGTTGTGGTATAATGTTACATACCTCTTCCAATATACTTGACAACTTGTGGACGGTCACTGGTGCATGTGAATGTGCTGCAATACATATTCACCAATGTATTCCACACATGGGATTTAAGTTGGGGGATTGAGGAGGCTAGTCTATTTGCTGAATATCCTATCATTCCAAGAGCTCCTCCAGCTGCACTTTTTGATGGAGTCTTGCAACCTCATCTATAAAAATGAAATCAGGGCCATGTACACCCCTGAAAATACACATGTGGGGAAGGAGTACAGTGTCCCAATGATGCTTAACAGGGAGTGTAAAGTTTTCAAAGAAGTGATGTACCTTCATATCGTGAGAAGTTGGAATGTATAATACACCCATAATCACCGACATGTATGACAGTTTTACTGCTCTATGAATTGCGTTGAGGGAACGTATTATGTTGCACGGGTGTACTGACTTCCAACTCATTGTATATGGTACACTCACCAATCGTGGTAATTGCAACACTGTGTTATTTCCCAGTGTGCTTTTTTCAGCAAAATGATAATTCTAGTAGAAATATACTCTACCTTACACTGTAAATTGGTTGCCGAGTACACACACAGATGTTTAATTATTAGAAATATTATTACCATGAAACAAATAAATCTAACATCCACAAAATCCATCATCAATTTGCTGTAAACGAACTTTTGTCAAAATTTCAAGATCAAATGTACTGAGTTTTGTCAGGCTAACTATTACTTCATTTCACACTTTTTTCCTATAAGTGATAAGGACCAAAACATCTGACAACTGAAAGCCCAGAAGGAGGATCGTTGACACTTACCATCATATTTACCATCTGTGATTAAACCCAGAGCAAAACAGCATGATTACTGAAATACAGAAGGACTCTCCACCATAGAGCATTAAGGTGGCATCTGGAGTATAGATACCAGATTTCAATGGTCAACAGAAGTAACAATCAGACAGAGGGATCTGACCATCTTACAGTCAAGTATCTATTTACCATAAACAATTAAATGTCCAATTTGCAAGAGAATATGTTTCAAGAATAGTTGGGCAAATTGTTACATCATCCAATACGTGGGATCACTAAAAGAGGATGATGAGAGAATCCAAGATCATAAGGACTTCAGTTGATGCTAGATTATCACATGCACCATTCGCAAGTACAAGAGGGATGGGAGGAAATAATCCTGGCAACAGATGTACACTGTGAGCTGGCTTGAATAATACTCTTGTATATCTTTAATATTCATCAACATTATTAATCACATGACAAGTAAATGTGACAATCTGAACGTCTATTATCAGTTTACTGATCATGATTAATCCTCAGAATTCCAAGACTATACATTCAAAAGTTTTTCATGCTATTACATTCAAATAGACAATGTTCCTAGAAGTGATAAAGACATCTGGCAAATTAGTGTTTATTAGGAGATTTAGTGAGAGTTGTCTTCTCATGTACCTGGAATGTCTCTGGAATCAAAGGAAGTGGTTGCAGTACCAGAAGTACTGTGTATCGTACAGCATTAATTAGATATGTGGAGGATACAATACTGATCAACAAAAGAAACCAACAAAAAAGGTGAACTGACCGTCTCAAATTATATACTTACCATGCATTCCTAAATATACATACACTCCTGGAAAATGAAATAAGAACACCGTGAATTCATTGTCCCAGGAAGGGGAAACTTTGACACATTCCTGGGGTCAGATACATCACATGATCACACTGACAGAACCACAGGCACATAGACACAGGCAACAGAGCATGCACAATGTCGGCACTAGTACAGTGTATATCCACCTTTCGCAGCAATGCAGGCTGCTATTCTCCCATGGAGACGATCGTAGAGATGCTGGATGTAGTCCTGTGGAACGGCTTGCCATGCCATTTCCACCTGGCGCCTCAGTTGGACCAGCGTTCGTGCTGGACGTGCAGACCGCGTGAGACGACGCTTCATCCAGTCCCAAACATGCTCAATGGGGGACAGATCCGGAGATCTTGCTGGCCAGGGTAGTTGACTTACACCTTCTAGAGCACGTTGGGTGGAACGGGATACATGCAGACGTACATTGTCCTGTTGGAACAGCAAGTTCCCTTGCCGGTCTAGGAATGGTAGAACGATGGGTTCGATGATGGTTTGGATGTACCGTGCACTATTCAGTGTCCCCTCGACGATCACCAGTGGTGTACGGCCAGTGTAGGAGATCGCTCCCCACACCATGATGCTGGGTGTTGGCCCTGTGTGCCTCGGTCGTATACAGTCCTGATTGTGGCGCTCACCTGCACGGCGCCAAACACGCATACGACCATCATTGGCACCAAGGCAGAAGCGACTCTCATCGCTGAAGATGACACGTCTCCATTCGTCACTCCATTCACGCCAGTCGCGACACCACTGGAGGCGGGCTGCACGATGTTGGGGCGTGAGCGGAAGACGGCCTAACGGTGTGCGGGACCGTAGCCCAGCTTCATGGAGACGGTTGCGAATGGTCCTCACCGATACCCCAGGAGCAACAGTGTCCCTAATTTGCTGGGAAGTGGCGGTGCGGTCCCCTATGGCACTGCGTAGGATCCTACGGTCTTGGCGTGGATCCGTGCATTGCTGCGGTCTGGTCCCAGGTCGACGGGCACGTGCACCTTCCGCCGACCACTGGTGACAACATCGATGTACTGTGGAGACCTCACGCCCCACGTGTTGAGCAATTCGGCGGTACGTCCACCCGGCCTCCCGCATGCCCACTATACGCCCTCGCTCAAAGTCCGTCAACTGCACATACGGTTCACGTCCACGCTGTCGCGGCATGCTACCAGTGTTAAAGGCTGCGATGGAGCTCCGTATGACACGGCAAACTGGCTGACACTGACGGCGGCGGTGCACAAATGCTGCGCAGCTAGCACCATTCGACGGCCAACACCGCGGTTCCTGGTGTGTCCGCTGTGCCGTGCATGTGATCATTGCTTGTACAGCCCTCTCGCAGTGTGCGGAGCAAGTATGGTGGGTCTGACACACCGGTGTCAATGTGTTCTTTTTTCCATTTCCAGGAGTGTATATAGATAAATGTAATCAGTGTCCAGTAACAGAATTAACCTTAAAACAAGTAGATCTGTTACTGTTAAAATATTTATTTACCATATGCAACTAACTGCCAGATTCTGAATGCATATATTCCACGGAAATAACTTGTAGTGATACAAGGTGCCATCCCTCATGCACCATACAGTGGCTTGCAGAGTATCAATTTAGATGTAGATGTACATGCAGACCAACTGGTTAAGTGTCCACAAAATGACCATGATAAGGAAAATAGGGCCCATAAGGAGTTAGATAGTGATTCTCCCATGCACCACTTGCAAATGGAACAGGGAAGGCAGGAAATTACAATGCAACTTGAAGTGCTCTCCACCTACACCATATAATATAGTATTTGGTTTAAAGATTCATATTTTCTGTTATGATTAACAGATTTACTATCAAACAATTAGAAGCCAAAGTCTATGTTCGGTTTCAGTTTGTTGTCTTATTTTTGAAATTCCTAGAGTGAACAGTTCAGGGACAACAGACCAGCACACTATTTACTCACATACAGTGCACGCAAGATCACTACCATGACACAATTAGTGTAATTAGAACTTGTATGCAGGTTTATCAATAGTAGATCTTCCTCGGCACCATTCATAGATGGACCATGGATGGGATAAACGTATAATGGTAGTTGAAATGCAATCTACCACACACAACAAGGTGATTTGTGGAGCATGGCACATCTATACAACATCATAGTTGTGAAAGAAATATTGGGGATAGATTTTTACTCAAAATACTACTACAGACAGATTCCTTGCCAGAGATGAAGGGGAACTACTATTAGATCTGTGGCGTAAAGCGCCATAAATATCGATATTTGTTCAGTGTATAAGTGTGCTATCTTTGAGAAGAGGGCTTTGGGAGGATGTTGGCCGCTAACGACAGTTAGCCTCCGGACTTGTATCTGTGTAGAAGCGAAGTGCTAATAACTCTGTATCTGAGAGAATTCTAGTTGTTTACCTACATCTATACCCTAGTCCCTCAGATCAAAACCAATGGTATTACAGAAATTAGTCATGCCAGTGACACATACTTGAAACCTTGGCCTTGTCTACAATTAATGACACATTCTGAGCATGCTGTACTTGGTATCATGAACTGATTAATTGGCATTCAGTTGTAGAGAGAAACGTGGAGAACGGAAATCAAGGGCATGGAAGTTAAAAAAAACGTGAATTAAATCACTATTCACATGTGGAGCTAGCGATTTTAAACACAGGCAGTTGTGAACTGTTATAATTCACTGTTTAATGAGTGTTTCATTACATGCAGATGCACAAAACTTTAAATAAGAAAAATGAATTTGTTGTTAACTAAATGAAATTTATGGACTAATAGATGTTTCCTGAAATTCAAGAGTCTTTGTGAGGACCTGTAAACTATATGTCAGAGGGTATACATCAACACATAGTAAATAATACTTAAAGGGAATTATTGAGTGCATCAAATTAAGTGATGTTCACGAATGGTGCATAAACATCAGCATTTGAAAATCCAGTGAGAAGGATCAAACACAGGTACTAGAGTGCTTCTGGATCCTGTTTTGGTCAATAAAGTATTAGGAGGCTGAGTTCCAACCCATCATGAGTTAAGACTAGGTGACAAGCAGGGGAAATCTTCAATTCGTCCTATTCACTGGCTAAGTTGGACATAGACACTATGCATTATCTCCTTAGTTTCGAACATGCTGTTGCTTTACAAACTGTTTACACAGACACACACTGGAATGGGCACCAGGCCACAGGGTGTCTACTTTGAGATAAAAGGAGAGGAGGTGAAGCATTACTGCAGCTTAGTAGCCTATAAATACTGAAATCAGTCAAGGGTAAAGACTGGAAGATGCACCAACTACATTAGGTTGAAGCCCTCACCACACAACTGCTGCCATCAAGTATTTTCTAAGTGCAGCCTTGACTGAGACTGCCATATTTTAGTAATACAATTCTGTGCTGCCTTTATAGTGGCAGTCTGCCTAAAGGTGGTAGCACCAAAGTTACAACTCATTTGTTCACAGTCTCCTTTTTTCTCCCAAGAAACTAAAATTTTGTGAAAAGTTGTGATTTCATAAGCCAATTAGTATGTCACACACTTACAGTTGGCCACTGATTTCTGTTCTGGAAATGAATATACTGGCTTTTCACTTTATGAAATACTGTTGTGTGTGCAGCAACTGGTGTTGGAACATAAATGAATGCTTAGAATTAGCTTACTACATTAACATATAACTTCTTTTGAAGAATGTATAAAAAACTTCTTTTTTTACAGTATGGATAAACCAAATGACACAGAACTGGATAAAGGTAGACTGGCTGAGTATTTGTCCCCTCCCTCCTAGTTCAGATTCTCAGCACTGTCTTGTGTACTTTCCTATGGTATGATCTGATAAGCTGACATTCAAGTACACGTCAGCCTCCTTGAAATACTTATGAATGAAGAAAACCACTCCACTATGTTGGGTAATTTGTAATGAAAACTGAAACGCTTTGGATATAAGCCTTAAATTTGTAAACAAACTCTCATACTTCTCTTTCCATGATGTTATGTCTAAACATTTATTGCTCCTGTCAAGAATGGTCACTTTATATTATTTAAACAGACTTGAAGTAATGTAATATTCAAAAGTATGCACGAAAATAAGATCTCCAAAGTAAGTACATGGGAGCTACAGAGGAATTTCGTATCCACATCCAAACAAGAGTTATATTATCAGCCCAATTACACAAGTTACTTACTCATCTCCATGAAATATAGTCTGCAAAAAAAATCTGTCCATTAACTTTTAACTGAGTAACCTACTTAATTGTTGTGATTTTTTGACTGCTCAATCTAGACTGACACTTATAAATTTACACACTAATCTAACTTAAAAGAAAGAACAACAACATGATAGTATCCTGGTCGTGCCAAATAACCATTCTTCCAATTTAAGCCTAGTGTCATTACTTTGGATGTAGTAAAGTACTTGACACCATTCAACCATAAAAAGCATCAGTTACTACTACACAGTAACCAATGCATATGGGATCACACCATGAGAAGACAGTCCAATTAATCCAAAAGACAAAACCAGTGATGAAGAGCAACAACAAATAGTTAGAACTAATGAGACTGGGCTGACTGCAACATGTCCACAGTAGAAAAGAACCCAGTAACTGAAAACCAAAAAGTGGTGAATTTTGAGAGCTCCATAGTAGAAATCATAGAACCAATTCAAAATCCAAAATATTCAGCACCAGAAAAAGCAATATCATTGCAAATTAATCTGAAAGGCAAAACTATTGATGGAGAACAACAAAAAATAGCTAGGCCTAGTGACACTCAGCTGTGCTGTTACATAGGCTATCCACAATAGAAACAAGGACACTAAATAAAAACCCAAAACCAACCACAGAAAAAGACCATACGGTATACTACTGGAACTAAGTCCAAAATGCAAAAGCAATAAAAATGAAGAACAACAGGAAATTACTGCACAAAGGAAAATAGGAAAGCCTAGTGAATCAGTTCCCACAAGAACTTTGGTAAGAAGGAAGATGATTTCATAACATTTGCGAGATGTTTTTTTTATGGTACAGCCAAGGGAAACAAAGAGCTGGAAGTTAAATATTAATGGCAAGAAACATGAACATGCTAATCAAATAGAGTAAGCAAAAAGAAATTAAGCTCAAAATTCTGCATCAAAATCTGCTATACCTGAGTAATAAAAAACTAGAAGTAGAACTACTAGCAAATGAAATATGCCCAGAAATAATTACCTATGTATAACAGTTTAACGTTAACTCTTGCCTCGTTATTTGGAGACTGGTTAGAACTTTTGGGTTACAATATTTCAGAATTTCACATCACAGTGGAACAGTAAAATCCTTACGAATAACATGAAATGAAAATCAGTGCATAAAAGTATATGTGGATTTGCCTGTGTTGCATTTCTTGAAGAAATTTGCTCAAGCTTCTACCATTATTAGCCCAAGAGGCAAAATACCAACCAGTGCAATCACCTGGGCTGTATTCAGTTATGAAAATCAGTTCCGATAAGGAAAGATCGGGAGGGGTTTGTGGAGAGCGGATGATGTATGTGATGACAACACTTTCTATAGTTCTTTCCTAATAGATTTTTTCAGTGGGCTCTTGAGTTCTTCCGAGCCGACTGAGCCCTGGATCCGTCTTCCCATACCTTTCATGAAAATCTGTTTACGCTCTTGTAATTGTAATGATACAATAACTGAAATACTTGATCACTTAAAGAAATTGAAGAATTTTATTGAAATGGGAGACACTTCAACAAAATTTGTGATTCAGTTGAGAAGCTTGGGATGTTTTGATGTGCTGAAGGAACTCTGACCTGGTTTCAGACAAGTCGTAAATTTAAATACAAGATTGTAGTAGGAGCAAGATGGTTGTTAGAAAAAGAGATTTGAATCCGTTTAACTTTATAGGTAATTCGGCGTAATGTTAAAATTTTTCTGCGTTAAGAGAGTGATCATTATATTAGAAGATTACGATGTGTTGTTTTAGCAAACAGGCAATGAAACATATGGTACTTTGAATTCGTTTGGTAGTACACTGAAGTTATCATATATATATACTTGATTTGCAGTTTCCTTTTTCTGTATATATGAAACCAAACTGCAAATTATATATAGGCCTATATATACACAAAATGTAAAAGTAAATAATTGTTTCTGCAGAATAAATGAAAGAGATGAGCTTTTTTAACGTTGTCTTTAACTGATCGGACCTCCCCTTCTGCAAAATCCTAGCCAAGTCCTTGAACGATCTCGTAAAGTATAGAGGGGAACTGACGATCGTTATCCAACCCTTTGTTTATTTCGCCATATGAGCTGACGCCGTTGGCGTTTGTGTGTCGTCACTACTTCAATCGAAATAATAATAAAAAAAATCTGACAGACACTCTCACGGTTATCGTCGATGGTTATTAATGGCTTGTCGAAAACACATGTGCTTTGAATCGTGTTCCGACTAGCACAATAATGAATCGAATGGATTGCGCGACTAGGCAAACCGTGGACCTGAACAGAGTGGGAAACATCGTCGTCTTTACGTTTAAGAAAGAATGAAAGGAGATATAAACCGACGGTGTTTAACTATCGATACACGCTACTCGAATAAACAGTCTTTCAAATGACTACCAACTTAGTAGAAAGCAGAGACTTACTGTAATCCGTTTCTTAGTCTGCGGCGGCTGTAAATTCGGAAGGTAACAGCAGTAATAGTTTTCTTTACCTCTGTCCCTCATTTGCGGGGGTAGTGAACGTTTTATAGTATTATGGTATAAGAACCAAAACAACGTAATTCGAATGTATAAGTACTTACACAACGGAAAACATATTTTTTGAAGAACAGAACCGCATTCTGCACAACCTCGTTCCATTAATGTTCGCAGTCGGTGAATGTGCCTACTGACACTACCGTATTTTAGTTAGTGTGTCAATCAGAACACATGTGGTCCTGTTACTTATATCACTCTTTTCTAACGTTATGTACCACATATTCCCAGAATTACATATTATGCCTTCCATAAACTTGTAGAACTTTAGAGCAGTAGCGCGAGGAAAATTTTATCTTTAATAACGAATACAGGAGCATGTAAATTATTGAATTACTGAATGATGATAAAATATATCGATGTATAATCGAAATATGGATAAGACGAGACCATTTGACACATAAACAGAGGGGTTTGCCCATATGAGGTGGCTAGGGTGTGAACTGTGCGGCGCCAACTCCACTTGCTCCTTTCTTGTTCACTTCTCCTAGCACAGAACGGAATCGTTTCGGGTACACGTCACTGTGGGCACCATGTTTAACTGTCAACTGGAAAAAAAAATCGTAGTTAACGTTTTGTTCGTTTTTCTGCATTCTACGGCTGTTGTTGTTGTTGTTGTGGTCTTCAGTCCTGAGACTGGTTTGATGCAGCTCTCCATGCTTCTCTATCCTGTGCAAGCTTCTTCATCTCCCAGTACCTACTGCAACCTACATCCTTCTGAATCTGCTTAGTGTATTCATCTCTTGGTCTCCCCCTACGATTTTTACCCTCCACGCTGCCCTCCAATATTAAATTGGTGATCCCTTGATGCCTCAGAACATGTCCTACCAACCGATCCCTTCTTCTGGTCAAGTTGTGCCACAAACTTCTCTTCTCCCCAATCCTATTCAATACTTCCTCATTAGTTATGTGATCTACCCATCTAATCTTCAGCATTCTTCTGTAGCACCACATTTCGAAAGCTTCTATTCTCTTCTTGTCCAAACTATTTACCGTCCATGTTTCACTTCCATACATGGCTACACTCCATACAAATACTTTCAGAAATGACTTCCTGACACTTAAATCTATACTCGATGTTAACAAATTTCTCTTCTTCAGAAACGCTTTCCTTGCCATTGCCAGTCTACATTTTATATCCTCTCTACTTCGACCATCATCAGTTATTTTGCTCCCCAAATAGCAAAACTACTTTACTACTTTAAGTGTCTCATTTCCTAACCTAATTCCCTCAGCATCACCCGACTTAATTCGACTACATTCCATTATCCTCGTTTTGCTTTTGTTGATGTTCATCTTATATCCTCCTTTCAAGACACTGTCCATTCTGTTCAACTGCTCTTCCAGGTCCGTTGCTGTCTCTGACAGAATTACAATGTCATCGGCAAACCTCAAGGTTTTTATTTCTTCTCCATGGATTTTAATACCTACTCCGAATTTTTCTTTTGTTTCCTTTACTGCTTGCTCAATATACAGATTGAATAACATCGGGGAGAGGCTACAACCCTGTCTCACTCCCTTACCAACCACTGCTTCCCTTTCACGTCCCTCGACTCTTATAACTGCCACCTGGTTTCTGTACAAATTGTAAATAGCCTTTTGCTCCCTGTATTTTACCCCTGCCACCTTTAGAATTTGAAAGAGAGTATTCCAGGCAACATTGTCAAAAGCTTTCTCTAAGTCTACAAATGCTAGAAACATAGGTTTGCCTTTCCTTAATCTTTCTTCTAAGATAAGTCGTAAGGTGAGTATTGCCTCACGTGTTCCAACATTTCTACGGAGTCCAAACTGATCATCCCCGTGGTCGGCTTCTACTAGTTTTTCCATTCGTCTGTAAAGAATTCGTGTTAGTATTTTGCAGCTGTGGCTTATTAAACTGATTGTTCGGTAATTTTCACATCTATCAACACCAGCTTTCTTTGGGATTGGAATTATTATATTCTTCTTGAAGTCTGAGGGTATTTCGCCTGTTTCATACATCTTGCTCACCAGATGGTAGAGTTTTGTCAGGACTGGCTCTCCCAAGACCGTCAGTAGTTCCAATGGAATGTTGTCTACTCCGGGGGCCTTGTTTCGACTCAGGTCTTTCAGTGCTCTGTCAAACTCTTCACGCAGTATCATATCTCCCATTTCATCTTCATCTACATCCTCTTCCATTTCCATAATATTGTCCTCAAGTACATCGCCCTTGTATAGACCCTCTATATACTCCTTCCACCTTTCTGCTTTCCCTTCTTTGCTTAGAACTGTGTTTCCATTTGAGCTCTTGATGTTCATACAAGTGGTTCTCTTATCTCCAAAGATCTCTTTAATTTTCCTGTAGGCAGTATCTATCTTGCCCCTAGTGAGATAAGCCTCTACATCCTTACATTTGTCCTCTAGCCATCCCTGCTTAGCCATTTTGCACTTCCTGTCGATCTTATTTTTGAGACGTTTGTATTCCTTTTTGCCTGCTTCATTAACTGCATTTTTATATTTTCTTCTTTCATCAATTAAATTCAATATTTCTTCTGTTACCCAAGGATTTCTAAGAGCCTTGGTCTTTATACCTACTTGATCCTCTGCTGCCTTCACTACATCATCCCTCAAAGCTACCCATTCTTCTTCTACTGTATTTCTTTCTCCCATTCCTGTCAATTGTTTCCTTATGCTCTCACTAAAACTCTTTACAACCTCTGGTTCTTTCAGTTTATCCAGGTCCCATCTCCTTAAATACCCATCTTTTTGCAGTTTCTTCAGTTTTAATCTACAGGTCATAACCAATAGATTGTGGTCAGAGTCCACATCTGCCCCAGGAAATGTCTTACAATTTAAAACCTGGTTCCTAAATCTCTGTCTTACCATTATATAATCTATCTGATACCTTTTAGTATCTCCAGGGTTCTTCCATGTATACAACCTTCTATCATGATTCTTAAACCAAGTGTTAACTATAATTAAGTTGTGCTCTGTGCAAAATTCTACCAGGCGGCTTCCTCTTTCATTTCTTAGCCCCAATCCATATTCACCTACTACGTTTCCTTCTCTCCCTTTTCCTACACTCGAATTCCAGTCACCCATAACTATTAAATTTTCGTCTCCCTTCACTATCTGAATAATTTCTTTTATATCATCATACATTTCTTCTATTTCTTCGTCATCTGCAGAGCTAGTTGGCATATAAATTTGTACTACTGTAGTAGGCGTGGGCTTCGTGTCTATCTTGGCCACAATAATGCGTTCACTATGCTGTTTGTAGTAGCTTACCAGAAGTCCTATTTTCCTATTCATCATTAAACCTACTCCTGCATTACCCCTATTTGACTTTGTGTTTATAACCCTGTAGTCACCTGACCAGAAGTCTTGTTCCTCCTGCCACCGAACTTCACTAATTCCCACTATATCTAACTTTAACCTATCCATTTCCCTTTTTAAATTTTCTAACCTACCTGCCCGATTAAGGGATCTGACATTCCACGCTCCGATCCGTAGGACGCTAGTTTTCTTTCTTCTGATAACGACATCCTCTTGAGTAGTCCCCGCCCGGAGATTCGAATGGGGGACTATTTTACCTCCGGAATATTTTACCCAAGAGGACGCCATCATTATTTAATCATACAGTAAAGCTGCATGCCCTCGGGAAAAATTACGGCCGTAGTTTCCCCTTGCTTTCAGCCGTTCGGAGTACCAGCACAGCAATGCCGTTTTGGTTATTGTTACAAGGCCAGATCAGTCAATCATCCAGACTGTTGCCCTTGCAACTACTGAAAAGGCTGCTGCCCCTCTTCAGGAACCACACGTTTGTCTGGCCTCTCAACAGATACCCCTCCGTTGTGGTTGTACCTACGGTACGGCCATCTGATCGCTGAGGCATGCAAGCCTCCCCACCAACGGCAAGGTCCATGGTTCATGGGGGGGGGGGGGGGGGGATTCTACGGCTATTGGCTAAAATAACGAGGGGCTCACATATGGTGTGGCCAGGGCGTGGTCTCGGCGAGGCAAACGCCCGCTTCCTCCTTCCGCAATCTGTTATCCTAATACAGAGCCGAATCGCTTTCGGGTACACGTCACTGTGGGCACCATGTTTAACTGCCAGCTGGAAAAAAAAACAACAAAAAAGAAAACAAACAAAAAACAAAAAAACGTTGTAACGTTTTGTTCGTTTTTCCGCATTCTACGGCTATTGGCTAAAATAACGATGGGGTTGTATCAAGGCGTGGGCAGGGCGTGGTCTGGGCGGTGCCAACGTCCGCTTCCTCCTTCCACGTTCTTTTATCCTAATACAGGGCACAATCGTTTCGCAGTGGGAATCAAGTTTAACTGTCAACTGGAAAAAATAAATGTTGCATTGTTAATGTTTTGTTCATTTTTCTGCATTCCATAACTAGTGGTTAATATAACACTACGGGTTGTTGACAAAGAGCCGGCTTCTGTGGTCGAGCGGTTCTAGGCGCTTCAGTCTGGAATCGCGCGACCGCTACAGTCGCAGGTTCGAATCCTGCCTCGGGCATGGATGTGTGTGATGTCCTTAGGCTAGTTAGATTTAAGTAGTTCTAATTTCCAGGGGACTGATGACCTCAGATGTTAAGTCCAATAGTGCTCAGCGCCATTTGAACCATTTTTTTTTTTTTTGGTTGACAAAGCGTGGAGTTACCATGGTCTGAGCGTCGGCGATACAGCCCTTACTCGTACCGCGTTCGTTACTCGTAGTTCAGAGCGGTATCGTCAGGGGTACACATAACGGAGAACATCAGCGTTCAACTGTCAACTGGAAAAAAAAGGTTGCTTAGTACATTTTTGTTCGATTTTCTGCATTCCGTGACCACTGGGTAAGATAACACTACTGTGGTCCACATGGTGTGGCGAGGGCATATAGTCTGTCTGGGCAGCGACACGCTTGTCATATAAATTCACATAAATTATTACCTAGTTAATATAAGTAATACATTCATGAAGCACTAAAGTACATAATACTAAATGTATACAAAACACCTGAATTGGGTTTCGTCTGACTTGCATGAAGCATACATTACGTAGCTGACTAGCTGTACTCCAGAACAGGGCGGACAAGCGCGATGTAAGCAGTCTCTTTAGTAGATCTGTTGCAGCTTCTAATTGTTCTGCCAATGAATCGCAGTCTTTGGTTTCCTCTACCCGCAATATTATCTATGTGATCGCTGCAATGTAGGTTATTCGTAATTGTAATCCCTAAGAAGTTAGTTGACTTTACAGCCTTCAGATTTGTGGTTTTGTCGCGTAATCGAAATTTAGCAGATTTCTTTTAGTACTCATGTAAATAACTTCACACTTTTCTTTATTCAGGGTCAGGTGTCACTTTTCGCACAAGACAAATATCTTATCTAAATCATTTTGTAACTTGTTTTGGTCATCTGATGACTTTACAAGGCGGTAAATGACAGCATCATCTGCAAATAATCTAAGAGCGCTACTCAGATTGTCTCCTACGTCATTAAAATAGATCAGGAACAAAAGAGTGCCTATAAAACTTCCTTGGCGAACACCGGACATTACTCCTGTTTTACTAACTGACTATTACTACGAACTGTGACCTCTCTGACAGTAAATTACGAATCCAGTCTCACAACTGAGGCTATATTCCATAGGCACGGAGTTTGGTTAGAATACGCTTGTAAAGAACGGTGTCGAAAGCCTTCACGAAATCTAAAAATATTGAATCAATTTGACATCCCCTGTTAATAGCACTCATTTCGTGAGCATAGAGAGCTAGTTGTGTTTCGCAAGAAGGATCCGTGCTGACTGTGTGTCAATAAATCGTTTTCTACGTTATACTTCGTAATGTTCGAACACGGTATAGGTTCCAAAACCCTACTGAGACGTTAGCGACATGGGCCTGTAATTCGGCGGATTACTCCTATTTCTCATTTTGGGTATTGGTGTGACTTCAGCACTTCTCCAGTCCTTAGGGATGAATCTTTCTGTGAGCGAGCGGTTGTATATAATTGCTAAATATGGAGCTACTGTATCAGCATACCCTGAAAGGAACCTGACTGGTATACAATCTGAGCCGTGACCCTTGCCTTTATTAAGTGATTTAAGCTGATTTGCTACATCGAGGATATCTACTTCTACGTTTCTCATCTTGGCAGTTGTTCTTGATTGGAATTCAGGATTATTTACTTGGTCATCTTAGGTGAAGGAGATTCGGAAAACCGTGTTTAATAACTCTGCTTTAGTGGCACTGTCATCAATGACTTGACTGTTGTTATCGTGCAGTGGAGGTATTGATTGCGTGTTGCCACTGGTGTGCTTTATGTATGGCCAGAATCTCTTTGGGTTTTCTGCAAGATACAGGGGCAGAATTACATTGTCGAAATTATTAAAAGCATCTCGCACTGAAGTACGCGCTGTATTTCGAATCTCTGCAAAACTTTGCCATTATTGAGGATTTTGCATTCTTTTAAATTTGTCATGCATTTTCGTCGCTTCTGCAACAGCGATCTGACCCGTTTTGTCTACCATTGGGGATCAGTACCATCACTTATTAATTAATTTGGTATGTATCTCTCAATTGCCGTCGATACTATCTCTTTGAAATCATGTCACATCTTTTCTACACTTACATGATCAGATCGGAAGGACTGTAGACTGTCTCTTAAAAAGGCGTTAACAGCATTTTTATCAGCTTTTTTAAATAGATATACCTTGCGTTTCTTTTTGATGGTTGTAGGTGTTACGATATTCAGCCTAGCAGCAACTGCCTTGTGATCGATAATGCCTGTATTCGTCACGATACTCCGTATTTGTCCAGGATTATTTGTTGCTAAGAGGTCAAGTATGCTTCCGCAACAATTAACGCTTCGAGTGGGCTCATGAACTAATTTTCTGAGAAAGCATTAGGTAAAAATTCGGATGACGTTTTATGCCTGCAGCCGGTTTTAAACGTACAATTTTTCCAGCATATCGAGGGTAGATTGAAGTCACCACCGACAATAACTGAGTGAGTGGGGTACCTATTTGAAATGAGACACAAATTAAATTTTCTTTGGAATGTTCAGCAACTATACCTTCTAAGCCGGGAGGTCGGTAAAACGATCCAATTAACAGTTTAATCCGATTGTCAAGGATAACCCGAGATCCTCTAACCTAAAAAACCGCCCAGTTCTATCCACACAGCCCCCGCTGCCCGTTTATCCGCTTCTTGTGTATAGTGGACTCCTGACATATTAAGCAGAATCCGGAAACCCACCACATAAGGTGCAAGTCAAGGAATGTGCAGCCCACATGATCATGGAACCGCCTGAGCCTCTGATTCATACCCTCCATCCATATCTTCACCAGAGGACCGCAGTCGGTTCTATCGACCATGCTGCAGATGGGGAGCTCCTCCTTAATCTCGCAATCAAGACTAGCAGTCTTTACCTTTTCAACTAGATGCCCGAAACCACAGAGAACCTCCTCCAATTCAAAGCGACAACCATCATTCGTACCAACATGAGCCATCACCTGCAGTAGGCTGCACAGTGTACTCTTCATGGCATCCGGAAGCACCCTTTTCACATCTGGAATCAAACACCCCACCCCCCTAGTATGCACACAAAGTGCACGCTGGCTTCTTTCCCCTCCTTGGCAGCCATGTTCCTAAGGGGCCCCATATGCGCTTCACATTAGAGCTCCCAGCCACCAGCAAATCCACCCTCTGTGAATTTCCAGACCTTGCGGGATGAGAAGCTTCCTCTGGTACAGTATGAACGAATGCATCAGGCCCTGAGACTTTGTCAGACACAGATAACCCCCGAAACCTGTTTGTCAAACGAATCAGGGAGGCCCTACAATCAGCCACTCAGAAAGTCTTTTGCTGCCTGACAGACTTTAGAATGGTCTCCTACTCGACGACGGGTGACAGCTCACCTGCTTGTAGGCAGTACCTGGGGCAGCCACAGCAGTGGGCCGATCGGGGGACATGTGGGACATGCTTGACGTCCCTCGCATCCCCATGTTCGACACCCCCCCCCCCCCATACTGATTGCCCCTTGGCAGCAGCCTCAAGCTGTGTGACGGAAGCCAACACAGCCTGCAGCTGTGAGCAGAGGGTCAGAAACTCAGCTCCCATCTGTACACAGCAATGACAGTTCCTATCCATTACTGAACTCCCTCCTGTTTGAAGCTCATAAAAATGTGTAACAAATGAATGCTGTACTCAGCTTATTAGCAGCAGGAATTCCAAGTGCTCTCTCTGATGGTGTAACCAACACTTAGCTACACTAGCCAAAACAAACAGAAGCATGTACGATACGAGGGTCGATAACAACAGCAGTACTGTATGCTACTCTGTTATTAAAATAAAAGATTTTGACTAGTAAGCACCCGAATAAGGAAGGAATTTCAAAAATAAACTAGTAACTACACAGGTATCTGAAAATAAGTCGCTTCTGTTGGAAGCTCGTAAAAAAATATATAACAAACGAATGGTGTACTCTCCTTGCTGGCAGCCAGAATTCGCAGTGCTCTCTCACTGACGGTTTAACCGACACCAGTCGTTATTGTCGTCAACACATAAAGAGACTTTAAAAATGAAGATTGTTTATCGACAGTAGTTCTGTGTGCAGTTGATAAGGCTTGTAATGAAACCATGAACATATTTGTTCTGGACCAGGTTTTGAATCCACATATGTGCCTTTCTTGGAAACCTAGAGGCGTTTGCAATCGTGCGGAAAACAACAAAATGATCGATCTATGGCGTTCCGTGTGGATCTCATACCACGAAAAAAAAAAAAAAGGAAATAAAAATCTGAATTCGAATCGCAGTCCAGCATCAAAGTTTTCAGTCTCAGTTTCAAATAAAATAAGAAGCCTGAGACCTTAAATGTCGATTGGCTCATTAAATAAAAGTGCAAGGAAGCTCACTGACGACACAGTTTCTGTTTGCCGCGACTTCCGCCTCTGTTATGACCAAACCTAAACCTGCTGTGCCGCAGATGGTGGAGAATGGATATGATGCTTGTGACGCGAATTCTTAACTACGGTGCAACTTAACGTTCTTCAGTTATAATTACTGCAGGTGAAGGAGATCTGTTCCTTTGTGTTTAAAATACATGCTGGAAGTGAATGTCGAATCGATACCTCGCAACTATGAAGCTGGAAAGCAATCCACAAGACTACTGAAGCCCACTTTTGCTACATCCATAGTTGTATCTAACGTAAGAGGCACTTAGCTTACAATTACACACGGTGAAAAAATTCATTTCTCTATTAACTAATTAATTATCAACAGGCTTATAACATGGAAATTATACTAGTTTCATGTCAGCTGGATGTAAAGATGCTTTTCGCAATCATAGCCTCGATTCGAAGCCGGTTTGAAATTTTAACTGTTTCAAGAAATTTCTTAGGACGAGATACACCATTGCACAGTATGAAGTTAGCAAATACGTCTATTATTACTGCCGTTATCGCTATTAAATTTTTAATTCTGCTGCTGCTTTCTGCATGAGAAAGAATTTAATGCTTCTTGGTAATTTTTAGAAGCAAATCTCAGAAAATTGGCGAATACTTAGTTCTCAGCAAATTGATGCGGCGTTCTGTGACAACTGTACCGTAACATGTAGTTATTTAGTTCTTTCCATCTGTAGTGAAGTCTTTTGAAGTTAATATCGGACATCTTCAATTTTTCTTAGATAACATGAAAATTAAATTAGCTGATGAACACGGTACTTCATAAGACAAATTACGTTGCATTACTTCAATAACTTGCGTTTAGCTGCGACGCTTGTTAATTGCTAAGGCCGGCAGTAACCGCAACTTTCAAAGACAGAGGATTTTCATATCTTCTGTTAATTCATATCTTCGGTTCATTCTCTCCATATGGTCGATGTCACATATTTCAAATAGTGGAAAGAAACAAAATATTGCAGAAGTTCAACAGTTTTTCGTTGTAATACACTCATTCTACATGGCCCAAGTTCACATTTTCGCGGTATTGCTCGAATCGTAATATCACTTCAACACTGCAGAAAAATATTTCGATGTGGCAGAACTCACATCTGACTCAGAGGCCTTATACCAAGTTGCCAACCTGAAATTCTAGCTCTGTGGAACACCAGTTTCAGTGTAGTGCTGTTGCGAAGACTGTTTACCACTGGTCTTTCTCACCGTAAAATACGTAATTGAGTTATTGGACTCCATAGGTATACTGCAACAGTAATTTCGAGTGCAAGCAATGCCTGAGAATTGCAGTATTAAATTGCGCCGTGGCTACCATTTCCATAAATTCCTGACCTAAACTGGCTCTGCGTCACTTCAAACACCAGGTACTGCAACGTCTTACTGACACTAACAGGTTTGCTTAGTATAAAATTCGTAGTTAGTTTCATGTGATTTTGTAAGTACTGAAATAAAAGTCGCATGACCGCAACAAAATGGCTCTGAGCACTATGGGACTTAACTTCTGTGGTCATCAGTCCCCTAGAACTTAGAACTACTTAAACCTAACTAACCTAAGGACATCACATATATCCATGCCCGAGGCAGGATTCGAATCTGCGACCGTAGCGGTCGTGCGGTTCCAGACTGTAGCGCCTAGAACCGCTCGGCCACCACGGCCGTGACCGCAACAATAGAGGTTTCATTTCCTTCTGGGAGATGAGTATCCTGGGTAGTAAGATTTTCCCCTCATAAACAGCGAAATGCAGCAAAATGTGGCCAGTAATCGCTTCACAAACTGCTATTTAGTGCTGTTAAGATGATTTATTTTAACTTTGTTGTAGGTGAAAGAATTTAGTTTAATCTTAAAACAACTTAATCAGGAACGCTCGCAAATTTACCAGATGAAAAAAGATTATTGTCCAGCTAGGTAAAGGTTTGAAAAACAAAATCTGTACATGAAACTCCCTGGCAGATTAAAACTGTGTACCAGACCGAGAGTGGAACTCGGGACCTTTGCCTTTCGCGGGCTAGTGCTCTTCCTCATGCTGGGAAATCTGCACAGTCTGGGCCAGGTCGATCTTTCCGTCTGATAACGCTGCATTATAGTTCGCCTAAGAGGTATCACACTTTGTGTTCCTGAAAAAGTGGAAATCGTAAGTTGATTCTGAACTTAAGCTCTTAAGGTATTGCACAGCTAAAAATACAAAACCATTAATAATAAAAAATACTCCAGCCGAGGCAGCATGATCTGCACCACAACGTGAATCTAAATTTTACCTTTAATCTCTAGAAATTGTGTCATTATTATACCTACATATGATGTGTAGAGACACATACATTTACATCATCCTCTAAACAATACTCACAAGAAAATAATTTATTAAATCTTTTTTCAAAGCATGTAATCGGGAATGAATTTGACTTCTTAATCGAATAAAGTGCTCTCCGCCTTCTATTACACTTCGCTTCTTCCTGCCCTGTCATGGGTTCTTATCTGCTTAACGTTACAGTTCGAGGAATTTCATAAACGTCACATTCTTGCACTTTGTCAAGATATATACTGTATCAGCACCATTTCTGTGCCGTAGGATACACCAATTCGACGATACATCGCTGGTGAAGAGGGAGGCGGAAGAAAGACACGTCAACCATCTTTGCCGCCCTGGACGTCCACGGGCTACCACAGAGGATCAAGACAGTAGTGTACTCCACTGCAGTGATGAAGACCCTTTCACGACTAGCACAGGAATTAGGAACATTCTCCAGCTAAGTGTGAGCAGGTCACCATTCGTCGTCGTCGTCTCAAAGAGAAAGGGAGGTGTGGGCGATAATCTGCGAACGTATGATCTAACTGCTGTCACAGTTTGTGGTTGGATATCAACTAGTGGTTGCGGCGTTCTGTGGCCACTGGACCGTCCGTTTTCTAGTTATTACTACTGCCAATAATGGATAACGTAATGCTTTCTTCAGTTCTTCAGAAATTTTCGGAAGCAGAATAATCTTCCAACATGAACATTCTCCTGCTCACGCAGCGAGCTGTGTAAAACACTGGTTTCAAATGAACGTAGACGTTGAGCTGATGGACTGGCCTCGAAAGGTGCAGACCTAAGTCGCATGTAGCATGTATGGACGAAGATGGAGAAAATTATTAGGAGCGGAAGACCAGAACCGACTACCAGCTGTCCGAAACAGTTCATGATGAGAAGAAAGTGTTGTCACAGAATGACAGACTCGTACAGAAACTTTTGCCTCTATCCTCCAGCAGCTAAATGCAGTTGTAGAGAAGGGTGGAAACTGCGCACGGTACTGAATTATTGTGTTGCTATCGAGAAAATTTTGTTTACAGAAAATGAAAGTTTTGTATTCCCTCGAAGAAGAGGGAAATTCGTTTGTCTTAGCTCACTCTCACTCTCTTTCTCTGCCTTTCTTGCCCCCCCCCCCCTCACTCACTCTCTCTCTCTCTCTCTCTCTCCCCCCCTCTGTATCTCACTTTTTCTTAAATAGACTCTTGATTTCAAATTTTTTTACGACCATTGATCAAAATGACTAAGAGCAACATGAAACTATTTTTTTGTACCATGACACATGACGTCAGTGTTGATGAAAGCATATGAATGATAACTTTTGAAACTCTTGCATAGTTTTGTTAGTAAAGCCAGCAGAGTGCGTTATCGTGTAGTACCAACTCGTGATGAAGTTTTGTACGTCGTTTTTCTTACAGTGTGACCGATACATGTCTTACAAGGGCAAGGCCTCAGACACGGACAACCAATTCGGCTCAAATTTGCCAGGTCGCTTGTGTACAACCTAAAACGAAGGAATCTAAGGTATTTTGGGTCAAAACCCACGCGTTTTTGAGGAAATCACCCCTAAAGGTTATAACGAGCAATCGACTCAGAATTGGCGGGATCGATAGATAATTGTAAATAGAGCATTTTTCATCATCAGGTATGAGGTCCGAAAACGCATACTTTTCCAGAAATCGAGGTGAGAAACTTTAAAACTGCGGCTTCCGTACCCACATGATAAACGCTTTTCGCCGACAGCGCCGATAGCACTGCCGCCGGCAGTCAGTGCTGAGAGGAGGTCACGCGCCAGTGCGCTGTGGGCGAGGTGCGCACAGTGTGTTTTATGTTTATTTCGGCCGATGTAAGTGTAGTTTTCCTTCTAGACCAGCATGGCGCACAACTATTGGAAGAAGACATTACGTTTCAACTTTTGTTCCGACTTAGCCCGACCCAAGGCCCTGGAGGTAGAACGATTTATTCGCGATGAAGTTAAAATACCACCAACCGATCTAATTGGTATCCACTTGTCCATAGTTAGCAGTACCGTCTACGTCAAAATGATCAACGATGCGGCGTGCGACAAGGTGCTTCAAGAGACAAAACGTGGACTGCGCTTCTGTCATTCCGACGGCAACGTCGGACCCATTACCGTCGATCACGCAGGTCTCAGCACGCGGACGATAAGAGTCTTCGAACTGCCGTTCGAACTACCTGCAGACGTCGTCATCGAGGCGCTCCGTCCCTATGGCAACGTTCTGGAACATGTTGCCGAACGATGGGTACAATTTCAAACCCATCCCGTTTTAAACGGTGTTAGACAGGTCCGCATCGAGTTGCAGAAACACGTGCGTTCCTATCTACGTATCGGAGACTGCCGTGCCATTGTAATGTACGACGGCCAAACTCGGACCTGTTCTGGTTGCGGGAAAGAAGGTCATCTACGATCTGAATCCATTCAACGATGCTGCGCGCAGCTCCCGCTGTCGGAAGCGTCCGCCACACCCACGATGACAGCCCTAACGGTCACTTACGCAGCGGCTCTTGCCACATCTATTGTTTCGTCCAGTCCGTCGCCCGGTCCTTCCGATCGGCACGTTCCACCATCCCAATCACCTGCGGACGGTGCAGACGTCCCACCTGACAACGTTGCCGCCGAACAGGCTCCCGCACCTGACGCTGAGTAGACCACCACTTCTTCACAACACCTGTTTGACAATTTCGTTGTACCCAACGACGCCACGTAGGCGCAAACGCTGCCGCCGTTCACCCACGGGTTCTCAAAGCTTCGCCACCCCCGACGACGAAGACGACACCCAACCAGCCGACATATCCACGCAGAGGTCGACGGACGGCTTTCATGATGAACAAGACGTTTCGCAGGACAGGACCACCTGAAGTTCGCCACGCACAATGTAATGATCGGTGCGCAGGTTGAGATGCCTGTATCCCCGCCGACAGCTCCAGATCTCTCTCACCACGACGCAGTTCCCATGGACACTGGACAGACCCACGGCACAGGAGCATGGGCCGACGACGTTGAGGATGGTACGCCCCCTCCTCTTGATGAGTTGCCTCCACTGGACGAGGCTGCCTGTTAACATCAAAAGCAAGGCAGTGCAGCAGATGGGACGGGACTTCCTGTCAGTGCCCTCCTCATACTTCCCTTGGTGATGGTAGATGCGCGTCCACCACCACGGAAACAAACGTACCGGTTGGCCACACTGAACATCAACATGATCGGCACTGCACGCAAGCTGCAGCTTCTATGTGACATGCTTCGGGCATCTAACGTTGACATCGCCCTTCTTCAGGAAGTACGCATTGCCACACTACCACCGGTCTATGGCCATGACTCGTACACTTTTACATGTGATCAATCAGGGCGTGGAGTGGCTTTCTACATATGCGAAGGAATCCCACTCAAGGACATGACAATCCTTCCCTGTAGAAGGGGCATGACTGTTACCATCTTCGACACGCATGTCATGAATATCTACGCTCCGTCTGGCTCCACGAACCATCGGCAGCGGTTCACTGTTTTCGAACATGACGTGGCGCCCCTGTTTTCTGGCTCTATGATCGCCTTATCATGGGAGGCGATTTCAACTGCGTCCTCCATCCGCAGGGCCAAATGCCTGGTTATTCGCCACGCCCAGCACTGCGCACCTTAATCGAAGATTTTCATTTACTGGACGTTTTTTAAATAATTCATGGCAATACCCCCGGTTCTACCCATTATACAGCACATTCTGTGAGCAGACTGGACTGGTTTTATGTCTCTGCCCACCTTGTAACGAAGTCGCCCAAGCTGAACGATGGCCCCTTGCATTTTCGGACCATTGCGGCGTCATTTGCTCCCTGGCTTTGCCACCTCAATCAGTATGGCGCAGCAGAGGTTACTGGAAGCTTAATACCTCCCTCCTTAATGATCCACACTGCCGACAATGTATTGCCACTACATGGGCGTCTTGGGAAAGACGCCTTCCGCAGTACACATCTACGTTCCATTGGTGGGTCAAATGTGCCAAACCTGCGATCAGAAAGGTCTTCATACAATGTGGCAAGAAAGCAGCAGCATGGCATTGACACACCATAAATTTTCACTACGCCGTCCTCCGTGAGCTCGATGCGCTCCCTCCATCACCTGAAACTCATAGGGAATGACAACGTGCTAAATCTCGGTTCCTCTCTCTCCAACGTGCACGGCTGCATGGTGTCGTGGTGCGTTCCCTATGACAGGACCTCCTCCACAACGAAACACCATCCACAATCCATGCCGCCTCCGACCGTCGTCGTCGATGTAGACTTTTCGTCCCCAACATCATGACCTCTGATGGTGTTCACTACACAACACAGGCGGCAGTGGTGTCTGCCTTTGCTGAACATTATCGCCAATTTTGTGAACCGATGGCAACGCCAATTCCTGATGATCTCCGTCCTTCTCCTGATCGGACCCTCACCGTAGCAGAGTCGACGTCCATGATGTCTGCAATCACCGCAGAAGAGGTGGTAGATGCGCTCAACAAGGAGGCCAAGAGCAAATCACCAGGACCAGATGGTCTTCCCGTGGAGTTTTACTGGGCGTTCACCACATTAATGCTTCCTTGCTGGACGGAAATGATTCAGGAACTCTTTACTCCATCCTTCCCAATTCCACCTGAATTTGTCACTGGCATTCTTCTACCTGTGCCTAAGCTGAAGGGAGAGTCTCATGTCTCTGCATATCATTCCCTTTCAGTGATGAATGCAGGCTATAAAATCTATACACGCCTCTTAGCATTGTGTATACGCACCATCTTACCTACGGTCCTTTCACCGGAGCAGACTGCAAGTGGTTGTGGGGCCACCTTACAGACAGCCCTAGGAGAATGCCGCGACCTCATCGCTCTGGTGGCAGTTTGCCGTCTTCGTGTAGCACTGGTATCCATCGATTTCACGAGTGCCTTTGATCACATTCGACACCCATTCCTCCTCATGGTGGCGACACGTATGGGGTTCCCATTACTTTTTATCGATGTCATTCGCCGGTTACTACTTCCAGCGGTCTCGATGGTACAATTCAATGGGAGGCTTGTAGGCCCAATTCCTATATGCCAACTCTGTGTGTCAAGGATGCCCTATGTCAACTTTAATATATGCCATTGCACTTGAGCCACTCATCACTGGTCTTACCCCCTAGACTGCAGGGTCTCACTTTACGTGACTACACCTTTCACTGCAGGGCTTATGCAGACGACCTCCTCTTTCTCACCTGCTCCTCCACGTAACTCAATGATGCCTTTCAATGGATCCACCAGTATGGACGTCTTTCTGGTAGCATTCTTAATTTCCATAAATTGACTATGATGCACATTGGGCGCAGCCTCCTGGCTATGGTGCCGACCCCACTCCCAGTCGGTACCTGCTTCGTTATTTGGGAATCGAATTTATGAGCTCCACATACCGCACAGTGGCCCTCGCTTACCGGCAGCTTTTGCGGTCGATTCGGAACCATGTCTGTCAAGTGCACCATAACTTATACCAACTCCAAGGTGTGTCCTATGTCAACATGTATGTCGCCCCTAAACTGGTACACAGCCGGAACTTCCGAGTTGAAACATCTTTTGTCTTCCCCATAATCTCACTTTCTTTGGAAACTCCACGATTTATTACTATACCCCTAAAATAGGCAACACTTTTCCAGAGGCTGTGATGGCATACTGCATCGTGTACGAATGTGTTAGTTTGTTTTCACTACCAACTGCGACAAGGGTTCGTTTTTCTCCCTTATGCAATAACATGCGTCTAATATTCACCCGATACTCGCATTCTGTTTGATCGGTGTTGATCACGTAATCACAATTAAAGCCGGTCATAAGTGACGCCGTTTGCGTGCTGAAAATCTTCTTTCTTCTTCTTTATTTTGTACCTCCTTATGAGAAACGTATTTAGTGACGCGCCGCTCACGAATTTTATACTCTGATTTGAAATGACTTGCCCAAGATAATGACGCAGCAAACGTAAAATCCTTGTTGGCCATATATTGAAGCGCTGCACCAGCAGCCCACTCCTAAGGTATTCTCGTTGTTACTTCGTTCGTCAGCTCCAAACATCCCTCGACGATAGTCTCTTCTATCAATCTGGAACGCCGAGAAACAGAACTGGCTACTTCCGGTAGTGCATTGATAATGCATCTCTCTTACAACGCTTTTACAAACCAAAACACAGCGTCGGTAACTTCCCGCTTGCCATCGTCTGTGGCAGGCTCTCAACTATATACCACAGCGCTAGTTCAAGGGTGTACATCCTCCATTATTCAGATTATGCACCTGAAAGATATGTCACAACAAACAGTAAATAGCTACTACGGAATAAACAGACAACCTAATTACTACAAATTACATACAGTATCACCATATGTATTCATTCACAAAACGTATTTCATTCAGCGCATTAACGATGGAAAAATCACTAAATGTATCTGCGAGGTTCGCGGCAGCCTCATGACGGAAAACAACTCCTTCCCATCCACTTCCATAGTATCGTGCTGGACACCTTCACTCTTCCAGGTTCACAACTATGATATGCCGAAGAGGCAACCGGGACAACTTAACTCTCGTCACGTGCATTCTGTCCCGTGCCTCGTTATAAAAAAGCGTCGCGCGGTTGGCTATCTATGATGCCTCGTGAAGAATTCGCAGCACTCTTACTCGGAGTTGTTTTTATGTGACAATGCTTAAAGGTTTAATACTTTGCTAACTCACGGCGTTTGGGAAATTAGTTTGCCTATCTTATTATTATCATTCCTTATTGATTTACTTACCTTATTAACCCCTCCTATCACTATCAATTGAGATATGGAAAAATACAAACGAAAAGAATAACCTCGGTTTTCCGATGGCCAGCCAATTACCTTGGTCATTACGCTATCGGCACTGTCGGCGAAAAGCGTTTCCCATGTGGGTACAGAAGCGGCAGTTGTAAAAGTTTCTCTCCTCGATTTCTGGAAAACATTGCGTTTGCGGACCTGATGATGAAAAATGCTCTATTTACAATTATCTATCGGTTCCTCCAATTTTGAGTCGATTTCTCGTCATAAACTTTAGGGGTGATTTTCTCACAATTGCGGGGATGTTGACCCAAAATATCTTAGAGTCCTTCGTTTTAGGTTGTACACAAGCGACCTGCCAAATCTGAGCCAAATCGGTTGGCCTTCCCCTTGTGAGCTGCAGAGGTGGCACATTAACACGGCATCACATACAGCTGGCATCACATTTTTATGTAACAGCTGAAATTATGGTTTCACACAGTATCATATGAGGTAGGTAGAAAGTCCACATTGCATGTGGTATTGTATTGGCATGAGACCAAATGCACAGCAACAGAGGTGGCATAAGTCAGCCTGCAGTCAGCAGTCGCATCGTAAATTTGTAGTTTGATCATCAGCCAAGGCCAATGAATTTAATAATTTAAAAAGTGATTGTGGGTTACGTGGTGCAGGGAGTGATAGTAAGATTAGCATGCCAAAGACAAGGTAAGATATAGGGTGAGTGCCAGGAAGGGATCTGAATGCATTTTTTAACATTCAGTAAGAAATTAAAAAAGATAGATTCACAAATGGGGAATAAGAGATCTCAGATAGTTAGAGACATAGATTGAAACAGGGAGAGTACAATAGGAAGTGTAAAAAGTGAAATAGCTGGGAACATAGATTCATAATTAGGGGAAATGGAATTGACGGTAAATGCAGCAAGCGGAAAGTCTGATCAGCTAAATATTTAATTTTACAGTGCTTACAAATAAATTTGAAAATAACGTTGAAATTGCCATGGGAGTTAATAACAGAGTTAATGAGGTCGGAAAGGGATTTAGGCAGAGTGGAAACCATGGAAAGTCATCTTGAGGTACAAGAACAGAAATATAAAAAATTATCAATTACAAACAAAAGTACCATTTAAATCAATGTGGGTAGGTAGCATGCAGTGGACTTCTTGGCTTCACATGAAAATAATTTTTTTCTGGGATGAGTAACATGGCTAACATTAAATTTGTAAAGACGCAATTTGAAGGGGAGCTCAGACCTGCAAAGCCATCTGTTGCATTTAGGACTTTTGAAATGATGTTCTTAAATAAATACTGTAGGCAAGCTAAACAATATGAAAGCACTCCGTCTTCAAGCCACGAGTGGCCTACCGGGACGGTCCGACTGCCGTGTCATCCTTGGTTGGAGGATGCAGATAGGAGAGGCACACCTCTCTCCCGGTCGTAAGATGGTATTCTTGACCGATGCTGCTACTATTCAGTCGAGTAGCTTCTCAATTGGCATCATGAGGCTGAGTGCACCCACAAAAATGGCAATAGCGGATGGCGGCCTGGATGGTCACCCATCCAAGTGCTGACCACGCCCCACAGCACGTAACTTTGGTGATCTCACGAAAACCAGTGCATCCACTGCAGCAAGGCCGTTGCCAAGATAAACAAATAAGATTACAGAATGAATCTGTTAATATGCCAAAATATAAGAGTGGTAAAGAGAGCATGAGGGAATTTTGTGCAAGAGAATTAAATAAATTAATACATTTGTATATGCCATTAGTTCTTACAGAAATCTCTGTATTAAGAGAGGAGACTTCCAGAATCACTGGAGAGGGACATCATCCATAGCCCTAATGATTGTGTAGAGGAATTTCTGAATTCCACAGAAAATGTGGATAGGGCTCTGCATTACAGACCAAAGATTGTTGAGCAGAGGTATAGCAATGGAAATCATGAAAGACATAATTACAATATAATTTCAATGGAAATCACAGTAATGGGGGGAGAAATGATAGGAGTGCACATAAAAATCACAAAGGAATTGAAGTGAGACACAGCAGGGTGAGAAAGGCAATTATAACTGAAGAAATAAGATGTCTGAATAGAGCAGCGAGGAAGTAAGGCAAGGGCCAAAAGAAGAGAGGGCATGGGGTGCAAGCACTCATGGCAGACTGTCGGAAAAACTAATTGGAGCCTCACTCAAGGTCTAAAGAGGAGCAAATAAATATGCAAAAAATAGAGCCACACAGGGTTACAACAGGTAGGAGAGTTATAGTGAGAAACAGTGGCAATATGCAACATGGATGCAGTTATAGGTAATAAAAACATGTGGAAAGGTTTTAAAAACTATAGTATCCCAAATAGTAGGAACAATTTTAATAATACATGCTCTTTAAAAAAATATAGCAATTGTGATTGTTTTTATTACATTCGAGAATTGTTCGCTAGAGATGAGATGAAATTGTTGAACTGGAAGATAATGAAGAAAATACTCTGGGTTTTACTTCACTGAAGATCACTGAGGTATTTGAAACAAAGATAGTGGTTATGGCAGAAATAGAAATAGGTGTTGATATATAAATGAGATAATGTTGATATTATTGATAATCAGGCTACGGGTGTAGATACAGAGATGAATAATGATAGGAGTTCTTCAAATATTAATGTATGTGAGCCTGCTCACAGTGGAGCATGTTGTGTTATTGATAATATTGATAATGTGCCAGTACCAGTATTTGGTGATGAAGCAGTAGGCAATGATGTACATGTAAATGCTGTGCCTGTACCAGTGGGTGCACCTTATAATGTTGTGTGGGGTAATCCTTCTTATTTACCTAATGATTCTGGGTGTAAGTGCTATGTCTGTACAAAGTCTAAAATTTTGCACTGCTGATAGGTATTGAAATTATTATGTGAGCTACTGGTATGTGACTACTATTTGCATACATTCAGCACTTCTGAAAAATAAAAGGGATTTATATCAAAGTTGAAATCAATCTGTTTTGAGCAATATTATTATCCTTCAGGATCTCAAACAACAGATGCAAATTCAGCTTATCTTTTATTAAATTATTCACTAACGCGTCTGACTACTAGTATCAAATTTGGTATAAACTTATTATATTGAGTTGTGGGGCTACAAAATGATGTTGTACAGCCACCAGCTATTGATGGTAGTGAGTCATATTCAGAGTTAATGGAGGTACATTGCCTGGACTCTGGCAGAACTTATTACTGTGTTGTAATTGTTTATATTGGAAGTGATACATGACGCAAGGAGTAGGAGCAAGAACCCTATGACTAATGTCATACAATGTGTTCAAACATTTTGAATTACCTCAGAGGAGATGATCAGAAAATATCGTTCTTGTGAAATGTAAGTAGTTCTTTATTCAAATGAAGAAATGGGTCCTATCAACAGGGGATCTCAGACTGATTCCATATTTCTATATTTCTGAAAGGCTGTTGATACCATTCCTCACAAGCAGCTTACGATCAGATTGTGTGCCTTTGGCATGTCATTTCAGTCATGTGACTGAATTAATGATTTCCTGTAGAAAGATCACAATTCATAATAACTGATGGAAAGACACTGAGGAAGTCAGAAGTGATACCAGGCTTTTCCCAAGGAAGGACTATAGGCCTTTTGCTGTTTCTAATCTATGTAAATTATTTAGGAGACAATCTGAGCAGATGAGGCTGTCATTTACTACCTAGTAAAGTCATCAGAAGATCAAAAGTAACTGCAAAATGATGTAGACAAGACATCAATTTGGTGAAAAAATGTCGCAATTGACCCTAAATAATGAAAAGGATAAGGTCAACCACATGAGTACTGAAAGCAAGCCATTAATTTTTTGTTACACAATAAATCACACAAATCTAAAGGCTGCCCATTGAATGAAATACCTAGTAATTACAATTACAAAAGAAATTAAGTGGAATGCTCACATAGATAACATTGTGGGGAAGGCAAACCAAAGACTGAATTTTACTGCCAGAACACTGAAAACATGTGACAGCCTACACAATGATTGGCCAACTTCTTCTAGAGTTACTGCTGTGCAGTATGGGATCTTTACCTGATAGGATTGATGGAGGACAGTGAAAATGTTCAAAGAAGAGCAGCTCGTTTTGTATTATCATGAATAGGGGAAATAATGTAATGAATGTGATATGCAAGTTGAGGTGGTAGTCATTAAAACAAAGGCGTTTTTCACTGTGGTGAGATACATAATTATTTTCATGAAATTACCATTTCCAACATTCTCCTTAGATTGCAAAAATATTTTGTTGACATCTGCCTACATAGGGAGAAATGATCACTGGAATAAAATAAGAGATGTCAAAGCTCAGATGGAAAGATTTAGGTGTTTGTCTTTCCTGCGCAGTGTTGGAAAGTGAAATGGTAGAGACATAGTGTGAAAGTGGTTCGATGAAACCTCTGCCAGGAACTTAAGTGTGAATTGCAGTGTAGTCACGTAGGCACTGACGTATCTGCATGCAACAAGTTGCCATCCTTTGTACCAATGCACTGGGGCCTGCAAACATTGGCAAAGAGTTTGTATGCCAGCTCAGCTGCTGAGACATTGACACATGAGTTGCACCACTTTTAGCTTGTGTTAAAGCACTACGGCAACACAAAAAAAAGAGATCCATCATTCCTTCAATTTTGGGCCCATGTCAAAACTGCAGGAAGATGTGTGTAGACTGGTAGTCTTTTGACCATATGCTGGGTGTATGTTTTGAAAAATAGGAAGAATTTTAAAAAGATATAATATGAAAAGTTTATTTTGTCCATCAGCCAAGATTAGATCACACCTTGCCTAGGTTAAAGATGGCCTAGGATAGAGGTAGCCTGGTGTTTGTAAAAACCCCTTGCTGCTATCGGAAATCATATATTGGTCAGACAATTTGGATTATGTAATACAAATGTACTGAGCACTATCGACATACATGTTTGATACAGCCTGAGAAATCTGGTGTTGCAGAGCACTGTCTTACCAAAAGACCCACAATATTTTATGGTAAAGACACAAATTGTTGCCTCTGAATCTCATTCCTGGTGCTGTATTTTCAAGAAAGCTATTGGCAGAAACATTATAAATACAGACAAGGTTTACCCTTTAAGTAACATTTTGAATCCGGTTTCATCTGACATTAAAAAACAGTGGTCCTATACTTGACCAGTAGAATTTATTGATAGTGGTACACCATAGCGATTTACTGTTTCTACCAGTCTTCATCCCTAGAGTGCTGTACATCATTTGCGCTAGAGGGCAGCAGCAACGACTTGCGTAGCACGCAATGTTGGTCTTCCACAGCGTATAAAACTGGTGTAGTTCATGGTATCAATCAGTTCTGGTGAGATTAGCCTACAGCATTCTCGCCTATAGATAGTAGCCCAGTGTACTGCAGAAATATTGTGTTCAGAAAATGGCTTGATACTGATAGAGACCTGAGATGAATATCATCAATTAATATCTGTAAAAGTCTACATATTCCCAACATATTTATCTCTTAGTGAAATTTGTCAATACGAATATACTTCTCTTTCAAAGCAACAGCTTAATGAATGGAATGACCACTAGAAACAAGAGCAGCCTTCATCAAGTTGTAAAGTCACTTACTGTAGTCCAAAAGGATGTCCCTTACACTTTGAATACTGCAATAGTAACCAAAAACAGTTAAGCTTCTAATAAAGTATGGATTAAGAAGAGCCTTAAATGTTTATTTCTGACCAAGTCTTTTTATAACATTGGTGTACGTAAGTGTACAGCCAGTTTGACATATTTCTAATTAACTACATCATATAAAATAAATGCCTTGTAATATTTGACCTCTACACAACCTGAGTACAGCATTATGACCCATACAAGTAAATTTTGTAAACCGCATTTATTGTGACAGTTGTTAGCTGCAATAGCATATGAAGTATCATACACAGTAGTACATACACATATAACTTTTTTTGGCTAGTTGTTTGACTAATTGGTCAATGAAAAAATTGACAAATATTTACTTTTTCCATGTTCTTGAGAAAGTATCCCCTTAGGATCATTAGCATAACACTTCTTTTTCAGATATGTATTGTTTTGTAGCATTTCCAAATCCATGATGATATCACTAATGGTCTGTGGAGTGAACTGCGCAACTAATTAAATTACTTTAGGGGATATTCTGATTTGGTAAAAGTTGTTTCTTATTGGTGCTGGAAGAAATAACTTATGTAGTACATGAATTATAATTTACCGCTCCCAAATGTAAAAATCATGGAACGAATCATTCATAAGATAGCAACTGAAGCCCACCACGTCTCTGGTTGTCTCTCAAGCAGAACAGAGGATTTTGGTGTAGGCAATCAGCAGCTTATTTAATCATACATGTAATGCTGTTGACAAATTTTTGGACATTTCTTTGGTGTTCAAAAGCTGCAAGCTTGGTGAATGACATACAGATTGCTCTGGTCAACAGTTATCTCAGTTTCTTTGTGTCAGGAATTACTCCTTCTGATTAGAGTACTCATGCTGGAAATAAGTCACTCGAAGGCAAATCACTATTTGCTTTTCACTAAATTGCATTAGTATTAGTGTAGGTACTCTAATACATAGAAGGGGCAGGCCACAGTTAGGCGGTGCCCCAGTGTCATACAAAGGTTAATCATGAAAAATAACTCAACTGCTGTGTTGAAGATTATAGTGTAACACAAAAAAAGGAAACAGGTTAACAAGAAAACAGGTTTTTGTGTTACCTGGTTACACACACACACACACACACACACACACACACACACACACACTGTAGTGACAAGCCACAGTCAGCAACATTTTAATCTTCAAATCAAAGACCTTTCAGCTGTCTAATTTACAAACTGTTATTTTATTTGGCTACCAGGTTTGACAATTTCCTACGCCATTTTGAGACCCCCTGACTGACGTTTAGGAAGATTATAACCTTGATTCTCGTCAAAATAGGTGCCAGAATTCAAACACTGGCACCCGTAGATTTCTAGTTGATACAACAATCACTTCATCCATCGTCTTCCGACTTCTTACACGTCACTCAGGGTGCCTGAGGATGGTGTAGTAAATCACCAAACCTGGTAGCCAGATATCGATATTTGATATTTCCAGAGGTACAGTCGTCACGAAGAGATATTTCCGAGACTTTGCTCACTGCTGAATGTCTTATAGGTATGGAACGAGGCTTCCCTTCCTTTCAACTACCTAGTTTCATACACGTTTGAGACATACTGTTACAAGTCTCTCTCTCTCTTTGTTTCGTCGGTCCAGCACGTCTGCAAGTCCCACTCGTATTTTTAAACAAATACCGATGTAAATGATGTAACAGCTTCCAGATTATCCATATACACTACAAAGTCATGTAAGGTTTTAAGACTCATAATCATATGTGTTTCTCATATCAGGAGAACCAGAAAATGTTTTTCCTCCATGTTTCACCATTTTGATGCAAACAACACGTACCAGTCGATGTTCTCTTAACAAAATAAAGGCGGGAAATGTATAGGACGCCAGTACACGCTGCAGTGGAACAAGAGGCTTCTGGAACTCTCTGACCAGCCTGACGGACTACACAATGAGAGAGAGAGAGAGAGAGAGAGAGAGAAAGAATTGTTACAGCTTGTTCAAACATGTATAGAAGAAGGGTTGTCTTGTTTTTCACTTCATAGTTTTGTACTTATTTGAGAAAGCCATTACAAGTCTCTCCCTCTCTCTTTGTGTCGTTGGTCCGGCAGGTCTGAGAGTTCCAGAAGCCTCTTTTTCGACTCTGAGGTATACTGGCGTTCAACACATTTCCCGTCTTTATTTGGTTGTCGTGATGCGACGTTTGCATCAAGATAGGTGAAACACCGGTTGAAAAGACATTTTTTGGTTCTCTAGATATGAGGCACATACGATTATGAGTATTACAACATTAGGTAACTTTATGAAGCATAAGGATGATATGGAAGCTGTTATATCATTGACAACGGCATTCATTAAAAAATACGAGTGTAACCTTTAGTTTCCTCTATTTTCATGTTTTCAAGTAAAAATCTTTGCAGATGAGGTAAGTTTCTAATTACGCAACAGTTTGCATCACATCCCACACTAAAGTTTCGGCTCTCTAGAGGTATATTTTCCACTCATTATTATCTGAGCTACTCTGTGCAGGCGATTAGTAGCATAATGCTTTGTGGTTGTATCGAGAACAGTTGGGTAAATGGTATGATATCCTGACAAACCATGTGAAAATACATGAAATTTTCGGAATTTTCATACGCTACTCTATGATTTCAGAATAAAAAGTGTCACAGTAAATTCATTCGCGATTGACGAAACAAATATCATCGTTTTTGGTGTGTAAAATCCCTTGTTCGAAGGTAAGGTGGTGTGATTGATGATATCACACTTTTTTGTCAGAGTGAAACAAGTCTCTCTCTCTCTCTCTCTCTCTCTCTCTCTCTCACACACACACACACACACACCATCCAGCAGGTCTTTGTACTCGACTCTTGGTCAATTACAAGGCAGTTTCCTCGTCTGTAGCTCTGTGCCACGAGTTCCATTGTCGTTTGAAAGACATGGACTTTTAGTGCGATGTGCACTGGTGCTGAGACTCACGACACCTGGCTGGTGCATTATACAAACCCGTAACTGGGACTGATGGCTCACACCATGGGTGGAGCCAGCCAATTAACATTGGCAGGGGAGTAAATTGGGTGTGCCCCGAGGATTGTTACCCTGCTCTCTCTACTGAGAAATATTTGAGTATTAATGGCAGAATGCTCTGGAAATAGCAGTTTATTGGAGGCGACTGTTGAAGGTTTAGATTAGAAAGCTGTATCCCAAGATGTACTTTGTCTGTGAAAATGATCAATAGAGTCTGTTATTTATGAATGTGTAGGACGGCTGGCTGCTGACCACACACACACACACACACACACACACACACACACACACACACACACACACTGAGAGAGATTATGCATAAGTATGGTACTGTTCTAGACCTGCGGACTGAGTGCACATTTGTTTGGATCCTGCAGAACGGACCATGTCACCCTTGTGAAATCATAACAAGACTCTGTATACTGTCTCACGCGGCTGCTGCTTGGACTGCAGTGCTGCGTGCCTTTCTGTAGTTCGTCTGGCGGCTGTCTGGCATCATGACGGTCAGCAGTGCATGCATTCGTGCCACTACAGTCCACAGCACTGGCAGAGCGCCGAGTGAGACACAGCTATAATTCCTCTGGCTGCCTGGGATCTCTTGGTACGCCATGCTATGCATTAAAAGTGTGATTACAAACATCGTGTGTAGTAGCTTTTAACACGTGCTGCACTACCATCTGGTAATTTACAAAGCTTTTTCACGTTGTTTTATATCTCATAGCATACAGCCGTAATTTAAAGATGAAGAGGTGTCACGCTTTTCATAATCGTTTTTAGCATGATGTTGTTATCAGTAGTAGGTACGTGTAGTCCAATTTTTTAACATTACTGAAGTTCTCGTTTTTCTTTTCAACAGCCAGCAATGTCTAGGCACATTCCAGTTTACGTGGTTATTTCAGTTATATTTTCAGGCTGAGTCTTTTTCCTGCACATTTCACATGTGGAGCATCGACTTCTGGGTGAAGAGAGCGTCCTATGTCAAGTTACCTTTTTTTCAGTCCGACTGCTACTATTTTCGAGTGATATTGTGAGTTTTTTTCAGTAGGATAACATTAGTTGTCTGACAGCAACAATTTCGAGATGTATTCCAATTTTAGGCACTCAATGTGTAGCACTAGGCATACAGATGTGTATATATGACGGTAGTATCTGTTCACGAAAGAACATTTACCGTGGATGACCATGCAGCTTTGCTAGAAATGAAAGGATAATTAAATGGACACCCTAGCTGCAAACAGGCGTTGATGTACTTCATTGGGGACATGTTGAAAATGTGTGCCCTGACCGGGACTCGAACCCGGGACCTCCTGCTTACATGGCAGGCGCTCTATACATCTGAGCCACCACGGGCACAGAGGATAGTGCGTCTGCAGGGACTTATCCCTTGCACGTTCCCCGTGAGATCCACATTCCCAACATGTCCACACCACTACATTCATAGTGCGCCTAATAGATGTTTGCCCATCATACTCATTACTCATGGCAGATTAATCTACCAAGTCCCGTAGAGCGTCTGCCATGTAAGCAGGAGGTCCCGGGTTCGAGTCCCAGTCGGGCCACACTTTTTCAACATGTCCCCAATGAAGTACATCAACGCCTGTTTGCAGCTAGAGTGTCCATTTAATTATCCTTTCATACAGATGTGTAATTACGAACGATATTTACTTCAGTTTTCAACCAAAATTAGACTGAGTGTTTTCCCCTAATTCAGAAATGGAGCAGAGAAATTATTTCCACTTGCTGGTGAAGGGAGCGTCCTATGTGAAGTTATTACTTATTTTGAATCCACCTCCTACTATTTTGTAGTGGTATAGTGAATTTTTTCCAGCAGGACAACACTAGTTGTGTGACATCATCAATTTTGAGCTGTATTATGATTTTAGGCTCTTGCTGTGTAGCATTACGTACATAGTTGTGTAATTAGGAGCGATATTTACTTCAGTTTCTCACCAAAAAGAAATGAAGTTCACTAACATAACCTTCCTCTCCTTTAGCTCAGCACACACCGACCGTTTCCAGTCATTTGAAAATGAGGTGTGATGGTGGTGGTGGTTGTGGTGGGGGGAT
This sequence comes from Schistocerca cancellata, assembly GCF_023864275.1. Taxonomy (NCBI): domain Eukaryota; kingdom Metazoa; phylum Arthropoda; class Insecta; order Orthoptera; family Acrididae; genus Schistocerca; species Schistocerca cancellata. Next base: position 268,284,134 of record NC_064629.1, read on the forward strand.
GACGTCATAGGAGTGGGTGGACAGGTGGGTGGAGTTAGGTTAATGAAGGTACCCCAGTTGCTCTATTTCCCACCAAAATTTGATTTTACTGCCATAACGTCAGTGCAAATGATGCCACATCTGTGGGCACCATCTTGGATCTTATCATCTTCGATAAATCTGGCAACAATGGAAGTTTCTTGAGTGGAAATGAATGGCTGAGCAATAGGAATAGGCATATACTCGAGTAAAGGTCTTTATGAAAATTTTTTGCATGTGTTAGCTGAAAAAGGATGCTTTGCACCAGGAAGTCTACCCCAAGGACGTGTATTACAGCTGCTATTTGTTGCAAACGACTGAGATGTGTTCTGGTCCCAGTGTAAGAAAAACTACAGACAACACTGCATTGTTTGTTGCTACTATATAATAGGAAATTCTGCTGATTTCAAATTAAAATCTATCCAGTAGGCTGTTCGGTAAGTCATCCCTCATACCCTTATTATTTTGACCTTATACTGTCAGATGTTTACCTTTCATTCTCGTTATCGAAAAACCTTCAAGAAGATTCATAACAGGACGATCATGCACTTCAAGCCTGGTCTGACGACATCTTTAACTCTGAAAGTGCAGGTTTCTACATGTGTGGCAAAGGTGAACTGCCTGAGCACTGTTACACTGTTTTAGAAAATTTGAGGGAATTATTGTAGACAATTGATTAATGTTTACATTTCTGTTCAATAAATTAGTGGAGAAAGCTGTTAAAATGTGAACTCTTCTAATATAAATGAAATACAGCGTAGCATTTTATTAGGATGACAAATCCCAACGAGCAGAGAGAGAGATGGATGTCGCTAGGTTGTCCACTTTGCATGACAGCTGGTTGCCAAGAGGGTTTGCTCTGTCTGAAGTCCGCATCCGAAGAAAGTTAAGTGACTGTGTTAAGTTTCTCAGAACCTACCAGTGAGCATGTATATGGTGTCCTGTTTTAGTGTTCCCTATCGGCTGAACTGATGAAGTGAATTTGCCAGCAAATTCAGCAGAGGCCTGAAGGAGTCTCCTATCAGCTGTTCTAGCTGTGCAGAACTACCTCAGTTGTGAAAGGTTGAGAGCTTGAGCCATGTATGTATGGCTAAAGTTACCCTAGAATAATACTTTTACAGCTTTGACTGGAGTCTTTGCAATATAAACTTTTGAACGAGATTCCAAAATAATCCTTGATAGGCTGGTCACCCTGTAAAGTTTTCACTATAGAAAGCAGTAGTGTTATGTTCTCCTTCCACCGAGACCATGCTGCGCTATGAGGGAATCTTTGTTTTAGTTACATTATGATACCTTGCCATTAAAATGTTATGTATCAATGAACTGTTATGTATGGATGAACTGTTATGCATGAATAATATCAGAATGTGTGGACACCCTAATCATACGAAGACTCTGCCTTGATAATTAACCCTTCCAAAGTAATGCAATTATCATTTATATGTAGACTTTCTTGCAAAGAAATGAGTTTGTTGTCTTTCTTATTTTTTTCTTATTATAAGAAAGACTATTTGTTTTCAAATTATTTTCTTAATGTACAACTACCAATATTAATTATGACAATCTTCTCAATAGTAAAAAAAATTAAATGAAAGGACATTGTTGTAGTACTAGTAGTAGTTGTAGGAGCTTCATTCATCTGTAGATCACTTCTGCAAGGATATTGGAGTTGTCTTAGAATTAAAATTTAGGAAATCACGAAGACAATGTAATTCATACATACAGTTGTTCACATAGTTACAGGTCTAGCTTGAGAAGAATGGGACAGGCAGTCAGTGTTGGCATTATAGTAGGAATCATCACAGAATTTGCCTGAAATATGATAGGGGAACCACAGAAAATCTGAAACAGAACAGTTTATTGTACAGTTTTGTTCCTTGCCAGAAAATGCTGTTTCGAATCTTATGTTTATTCTTTCTTGTAAGTTCAATTCAGCTCTTGTTTCATTGGAAATTGTATTCAAATGGTGTAGTCAAAATCCATAGTATTTTGAACAGATTAGTACAGTAACTACTATTTTTGGTTACAATTCATTTGGCCCTTTTTTATAGTTTGAAAACCATGTTAGATTTTTAAGCATTTGTTACCCAGAAAAGAATTTCATGGGTGAGAATTGAGTGTATGTATGAAGAGTATGTAACTGAAAGATATTGGACTGTTGCTGACCTCTGGCATAGCCTACCTGTTGGAGCAACACCCAGAGGCACTGCCCCATGTTCACTGCTCAGAGTATTACTAAGTTTTTCACAAATAGTTACATTCGTGAGCATGAAACAAGGCCAGTTCATTTCATGGAATTAAATTGTGTGGTAAATTGTCCAAGATTATTAAAAAGTTTGATGAAATAAATCTGATTAAAAACACAGCTAAAATGTGTATTACACAGTCAAGAATTACTTAGAAGACTCAGAGGAGTGACTAATAACAGAAGGGAATAATTACAACACCTTTTCCCTTTACAGTAACAGAACTGCCATGCTTCTGTAAGGAAATCATAGTTCAAAATCTATAGTGCACTATAGTAATGCCTTCTCACTCTTCTGAGTTCATCATCTCATTCTTCATGGGGTTTGCTGATTCATTTTTTATGTTAGTCTGAGGGAAAGACATGAATAAGCGCATGGGGAATACTGGCATGTTTATCTAAATTGACTTCACATACAGTGAATCCTAACATACAAATACTAAATCTCTTTCAGAAACACTCAAGCTTCCTTCAGGAAACAGTCTGGAATTTGCATTTGGTCAACAAACATAAAACTCTTGAGGCATGTAAAGCAGATACAGCACACCAGTCTGGATCACTAATAACAATAAGCTCAAAATACCAGTAGGGTCAGAGCTTTTTCATAGAACATGACTGCTGTAAAAGAAATGTAAATAAACCATTTAACCATGATATGGAAATGACAAATAATAAGAAGACAGTTCTGTATGCTGGCAGTCACTGCAGAGAGATTCCAGGAATGCTTAGCTACCATCAGAATGTAAATATTACCAGGGTTATGAAACTAGGAGTTGGACTGTGGGATACCTTGAAGGACTACAGAAACAAGAGTTGTGTGTTACAAAATAAATGTCTCATTATTCAAGGTGGCGCAAATGATGTGTAAAAAAAATGAACAAATACACACAAGCACAGCTCAGATATATTTTAAATAAAATAGACGTTCTTAGGGCAACTGTGTTAGGCATACCATGCCTAAGACCTTCTAGCATTAAGTAAAGACAAATGTTTTGAATTATTAATGAGTGAAATAACAGAAAGCAGCATTCCAGAAAAAATAATTGTATTTTTGTGTATAAATGCCCCAGAGGTACTACAGAACTTAATCAGATCTTAGGCAATGTATGTAGTTCTAAAACATTCTCACTTGTGAAAATTTAAATATCAACACAATGAAATCAGACAATGTTAGTAGTACGAAACACTTTGCATGGATCCATGTGGAACAGGTGTCCATTCGTTCATAATGCTATTTTCTTCAGAGCACATGCTTTCTTGTGCATGCCTATGTATAAGACCACTTATTTGTCAGCTTCAGAACTGTACCATGGTGTGGGAGATGTTTCCATTTCCAGTAAGTTGTTAATGGATTTTGTGGTCATAGATTCATTAATTTGATGATAATAATGCTTCTAAACATTAAAGATGAACATGAATAATCAGGAAACCATGTTAAAGTGTGAAATATAGGGTACCTCAAGTATCCTTTCCTCCCATTCCTGGTACATTTGCGAATAGTGTGTGGGAAGTAACACTACCAGTTAAACTGCTTATCAGCCCTGATATTTACATCATGGGAATTTCGTGGACCCATGTACTGAAGAATTAATAATTTGTCCAGTCTTTGTTGGAAGGTATGCTGTAAGACCTCAGACAGTTAGTCATGTACAATTAATTGATAAATGACTTCCAGTTTGTCTGAACTCTTCATTTAGGACTGCTTCTGTGAAAGAACACCGACAGCATACATCTATACTCCACATATCAGAATAATTCCATGTAGTGGAGAGCACTTGTAATTAAGTTACCATTCCTTTTTGTTCCAGGTACAATGTGATGAGATGTGTTGAAAGTTCTGCTTATGAGCACTAACTTGTCAGTTGGTTTTATCTTCATCACTTGGTAGGAGAATGTAATAGTTTGCCTGACCAGTCTTGGAATGTATGTACTCAGAATTTTGACAGAGAATCATTATCAGTGAACTGATACACAGTTTGTAGTTGTCAGATTTACTTGTTACAGGGTAATAATATTTACAAATTTTAAGAATCAACATGAATTCTCAGCTGACCTACTTACAAAGTGTAATAGAGGGTACTTTGGTAACCCTCTGGTTTCCTCCCATCCCTGTTGCTTCTACAAAGAATGTTTGTGAAGAAACATTCTTGGTTAGTCTCTCTATGAGCTCTGATGGTAGTTTTATGGACCCAATATTGGAGGATGTTATAATTGGCAAAGTTATTCAGGAACATAGTCTGTTATAGTTTAAACAGTTGGTTGTGTACAGTACTACATTTGAGGAGCGTTCAATAAGTAGTGCAACACTTTATCGGCCAATTTCAGTTGAAAAAATGTGGAATTTACTGTGGGACACCATGGAAAAAGATCTTTCAGCTATATAGTCGCGTTACTTCCTGGTAGGTGGTGGTTCCAGACACAGCCTTCAGAATGGCATCTGACGTAGGTATATTCCAAGCAGAGAGCTGTCATTGATTTCCTGCTTGCTGAAAACCATTTGGAAAACTAGTAGGAACATGCAGAATGGCTAAGGAGATCTGGCAATGGAGAAAACCATTGTCATTCAATAGGCAACGCATCTGTCATCACCCTAACAAGGTTGTGCAAACCTGTCTGAAGTACCGCATGCTGTCTGGCTGGACACAGGTTAGATGTGTATTAATGAAACTAGTAAACAATCTTATTTGAGGTGACCAATGGATCACCGTCAAACAGCTTGCCGCACATCTGTAAGTCCTTGTTGGTAGTGCTCACACAGTCATCCAGCAATTGGGCTACTCAAAGATGTTTTCTGGTTGCCCCACAGAGTGTCATAAAGAGCAATGAAGGAGACTCTGTGCAGAATTGCTTGCACGTTGCTTAGTGGATCATTGTAATTTTTTATCAAACAGCATGACAGGTGATGAAACATGGGTTTATCACTTCAAACCAGAAACAAAACTGCAGTCCAAGGAGTGGCACCACACCACCTCTCCCCGGAAGAAAAAGTTCAAAGCAGCTCCGTCAACTGGTAAAGTCATGGTGACAGTGTTTTGGGGCTCTAAAGAGGTTATTCTTATTGCTATCCTCCCTTATGATACAATAATCAACTCTGGAGGGTATTGTGCTAACCTCAGGAAATTGAGGAAATGACTTCAGATTGTTTGTCACCACTAATATGCAAATGAACCTACATGACAATACAAAGCCTCACATAAGTCTGCACACCTGGAGAAGGTCATAAAACTCCATTGGGTTGTTCTCTCTCATCCACCCTACAACCCAGATCTTGCACCTTCCTACTCCCTTCCCTTTGGCCCAATGAAGGATGGACTGTGCAAGAAGCAGTACATGGATGATGAGTAGGATATTCATGCAGCATGGCATTGGATCCATTGAAGACCAACCAGTTTCTGTTTGTTGTAGGAACACTACTGTTGTCAGAAGACAATGCTGCGTCACAAATGGTATGAAAACACTTATTGACACTCCTCATTAGGGGTTCTTGTGTTTCAGATGCTCTTGTCTCTGTGGCTTCTAGTGGCATCTTGTAGTAGGAAGTAATATTTAAACTCCACCAGTTACGTAATGTATATGAATCATTTTGATTTCATTGAAAATGGACAGTTGATGTTGTTGCATCTACTTAATATATAGTTAATAATGTTGACACACATTACAGATCTATGTGTATACTGAGGAAACCACCTTACAGAGTGTAGTAGGGTGTACTTCTGGTACCACTTCCTTACCTCCCATCACTGAGATATTTGCGAATGTCGTATGCAAAAAACCACATTCGAATAACATCCTTATGAGCTGTTTTTTCTTCTATGTGGAAATTGTGTGGAGACATATATTGGAGGATGCAGTAATTTTCCAAAGCTACATTAGAAGGTATGTTCACATAATTTCGACATTTAGCCCCATGTAATAAATAGGTAAATTACTTTGAATTTGTCGTATCTCCTAGTTTATGGTTACTTCTGTTAAATAATGTTGTTGATATGTATCTGTATTCTGCATACCAACTTAATGGTGTGCGGTGGTGATATTTTTTGGTACCACAATGGATTCCATTTATTTGAAATAAAATCACAGCTAATACTGGGGAGCAGTATAGTTGAAATCATCCTTGTAGGCTCTAATTAGTCACACATTCCTCTCTGCATCAATTCTATGGGCAATGTGTAGGAGGAAGTAGTTTTTTGGCTGACCAATCTTGGACACTATACTGTCGAAAGTTTTCCTGTGAATCAGATTTGTTTAATCTATAATGGACTTTGAGGTTGTCCGATCTACTTCCTACATTGTTAATCCTGTTTATTAACATTAAAGTGCTGCATGAGTACTAAGGAGAGTACTTTACAATGTGCAGTAGAGAGTAATTCTGGTACCACTATCATCTCCCATGAAAATGTCACATGACAATTATGATGGTTGATTAAGCAGCTTATGAGCTCTGATTATTTCATCATCCTTATTTTATCAGCCCAGTACTTGGAGTACATTTAAATTACCCCACTCTTCCTTGGAAGTGATGCACACACAATTGGGACAGCTAGTCATGTATGGAAAATGGGTACTTGAAATTTAGACCGTCTGATTGTCTTGTTTATGCTTTCTTCTGTTAAAGGACACTGAAAACACATATGTATTCTCACCACAGAAATGGTGAACTACTGAAGTTATTTTGTTATTATAAGATGCAGAATATCTTCTGGAAAATTTCTTTACTTAGTGTGAGGTATTAAAATGTGTAACATACATTCCTATGTAAGTGCAGAAAGACAGGCTTCCTGATTACAGAATTGACACTGAAAGTTAAATTTTCTGGCTCCTGTGTGTAATTTATTTCCAAGCACATTGCTTGCCTTCACGTTTCTGATTTTTACACATATTTTTAGTCAGAATTAGAATACATTGTGGTAGTGACACATTTAAACAACATTCACAAATACAGTTGAATTTTCATCATATTTAATCATAATAATTTTTTAGAAAGGAAACAGCTTGTATCATTCTTACATGATGTCCCATTGCCAAGATCGTGCCCTAAATTTCACACTCATTTTGGGCTGCAGTCCTTCCAGCACTATTATTACAACACATGTCTTCCTTCATCCCAGTACAAGTTCAAAATGATGCATTCTCTCTATTATGCCAGGAAACTAGAATTAGTTAATATGATACACTTTGTGTAATGCTTTACTACAATGAAAATCACTTGGAATGTAGCAAAATAGAAAAGAGTCATAAACTATGGATCCAGTTTCCCACTGCAGCTCTGAAAGAACTAACTCATCAAGTGTATGACTATGCAAGTTTAAATAGATTATAAAGAGTACCAACAGCATGATCTTTTTGAGATGTAGGAGACTGAAAGAATAGGAATATATACTAGTTTAAAATGTAGTGAAGCAGATAGTTACTCACAACTCAAGACTACCACAACTATGGAAATGAGTGGTAGCATGACAGAGACTTACATATCAAGGTAAAAAACTTATATGAATTTCGAACTTAAAAGTGCAACTTGAGATGCAACTCAGTAATGAAATATTGTAAAATGTGTATGCACTTCATTTCATTCTATCTTTTTAATTGAATTAATTTGTGCCCACACATTTCACAAACAGAAAGTAGTGCACTCACATGGGAAACACAATGAGTTATGTAGTTGTCACTATATTATAACATCCTTCTCTATAACACTGTCAGTGGCTCATTGCAAGCCTTTTGTTCAGCAAATGTCTGATTCACTGCACCAGACTTTAGTTGACTTGCCAAATTGTATTCAGTTGCAAGGTCCCCAAATCTATGAAATGCTGTTGATGCCTCCTACATGTAAGACACACTTTATCATGAGACACAATGCTGTACGAGTTTTTTGTTTCAGCTGCAGTCCCTGGAAGAGTATAAAGGATGTGCATAACTACACACATAGGCAGAAATAAGTTGAACTTTTAAGCCATATGTCTTATTCAAGAGAAATAATGTTTCAAGAGTTGTGTCTTCAATGATTGAAGCATTAATTGCTTTCACATATTTACTAAACCTGTTCTGACATTATTATGGTATTATTGATAAACTATATTCATATCTCTGTGATGTACCATGAGTCATCTTTGAGTATTACCATAAAAACCCAAATGTTTCATCTAAAATCTACACAGTTTAATATCAGGTTTTCAAGTTGCCAATGACAAAAAAAAAATTCTTCAATAGATCTTCTGAATTTACATCTGTCACTACATTCTGGGTTCCATCATGAAATTATTTCCTATTTTTAGTGTGCACCTTTGAAAATTCAGAATCAATATTAATTTCACTGGCAATAACTTTACATTCAGGCAGAATTGTGTTCGAATTTTGGGTGCAGACATTTTAACTAATTTAGGAAGTTCTTCATCTGTCTCACCTCAGCATCAATGTTGCATATAATTAACAACAAATCTTCTAAAAAACAGAACCACATTCTTTATTATTATTTTCACCATACAAATTTAAATACAGACAAAAACATATGTTACTATTTATATATGTTTCATTTTTATAATTTTTTTATGTAACCAACAACACGGTATAACAAGGAGTTTGCAGGCTGAATATTGTGGACATTTTATCAGTATTTTTAACAGCTGGCACCCTTAAAAACCTTTAAAGAAGTATATATTCACAATCAATACTTATAAAATTAAGAATGTTGTAGAATATAAAACTGGAAGTCACAGTAGTACTGTATTGACTCATAGGATGTTCTGGAAGGTTCATTTTTCTTATTTTATTGTCCCCCGGGGCTAACTGCATCAGACTGATTTTGGAGTTGATAGCTTAAAGATGGGTAAAGATCATTGTCATATGGGACAATATAAGTGGTCTTAAGTCATTTGTATCACTCTGGTGTACTGAATTTGTGAAACTGAATGTGGATCAGGTGCATGTGATTGTTATTTCCATAGTGAAAAGAAATGTGATTCATGATTTGTCACCAAACATGCTGAAGATAAACAATGATATTCAAACTATGCACTATATGAAAGCCTCTACAAACTGACACCATCTTGAAGTTGAGTGAAACTTTTAATAAACTGTATAGCGTTACCTCCCTTAAAATTCAAAGTACATTGCTATAAAAATATTCCACACTCTTTTTGAATGTTGTGAAGAGAATAAACAGTTTTCTAATTACTACATTAAGTAAGAGGCAATACAGGTGTTTGTTCTTGCCAGGATCATAGACATTTTGACTGAGGCATAATGAGTATTTTGAGTTCAGTTGAGCATCACCAGAAAATATATATATATATATATATATATATATATATATGATGCACATAATAAAATTCACTGAAGAGACATGGATTTTTGATTGAAGATTGTAAAAGAACTTTACTTGTAGACAGAACACAAATAAATGAAAAACAAGAAACTACATTTATGTAAAGTGTAGATTGCTACTCACAGTAAAGATGACATCCATAGTTGCACACATGCATAACAAATAGGTAGTTACACATTAAGGATTGTTCCAAAGTGTTCATCAGAAAAGAAAGGGAAACAAACGCTTTCACACAAGAGACATCTAATCCACATGTGACCAGTGTTTCCAGCTACTATAGCAAGACTGCCAATCAAGAAACAACATGACAACTTGCGCATGAGACTACAGAACAAAAAACAAATAAAGTGCTCAGACATTACAAAACTCAGATCTCTTTGGAACAAAGTACTTTATAATAATGTTAAAATGAATGAAAATAAAGAAACAGGAAGTGAAGTTCCAGGGGATCTTAGATGTAGGTCAAGGTATTTTTGGCAATTCATATGATGTGCAAGCTGAGAGAAAACGTGATCAGAATGACATACTAACAATAATATAAGGAAAATGGGAGGGATGCAAACAGAAATGATAGCTAATAGGGACCAAATGAAACCCAACACCAACCCTTTAAAAACAGAACTACAAGGTATAGTGCAAAAAAACAGTGACCATTTATATTTGAAACTGGAAAAAATTAAAATCCTGTTTGGAGGCTAACAGTGAACAAACAAGCAACCAACTTACTGAAGCAAATAATTCTTTGAACAGCATAGTAAATAAAATTATCAGCATACTTAGTCCAGTTATTGAAGAGGAACATTCACATGTAGAAACTAGTCCTGCTCTTGTTGTGCAAGAAAATACTGTCAACACAGGCCCACCAAACATTGTCTTGTCTCTGTTGCATGAAGTAGAAAAGCTGCTGTTTACACTTATAGAACAGACGAGAAAATCATTTTCAAGGACAGATGTAAAATCGTAGAAGAACTATATACTCGAAAAATGTACGACATAAAAAGTGATGCCCATTTTATCCAAGAAATTCAATAAATTAATTTTATTTGTTTGAAGTTTTTGTGCAAATTTTAGCTTCAGTGATGTATCAGTAAAGCTAAAATTTGCCATCTGGAAAGGTCAATTTGAAATTGGGATTTCTAGTCACATATTTGACACAGATTAACAAAAAACACAGCTTAGAGGTGGTTTAGATATTTTTCTTGGCAATGTGCTGTATTTCCACTGAATAGAGTGGAGGTAAAATTGAATCTTTTCATTGATAAAGAAGCAGTTTCTGACTTAGCTGGAAACCAAGAGAGTAATGATGAGGAACCATAGTAGTAAAGCACTCAGTTGATCAAGAGTTTGTGATACAGGCTTAGCTAACCCATGGCCATGATCCTATTGCTACATTTCTTCAAAAGTCTGGAACTGTTGTTTTACATGTCCTCAGTTTTTCATCTTTATATCTTTTTGCAGCTGTCTCTCACTATCAACCTATCTTCTTCTTTTTACTAGCCTAATAATGATGCTGTAGTAATGCAGTGGTAAATAATCTCACAGCAATCATTAAATATATGCAGCTGAAAATGGGACTGAGGAAGTGAAAGAAAAATAAGATTTACTAGTTTATTCTGGAAAAAAATTCAAAAATAAAGTAACTTTATTTACAGTTCTGAAATTATTCCTGAGTGTCAGATATATGAAGTTTACATAAAATTATGTCAAAAATATGAAACTCCACTTGCTTGTTGTGGAACATAATTTAATTTAGATTGTTATTATGCAAACTGTGGTATGCTTTTCATATTACTGTTGTTTTTAATGTGTTTAAGATGTGGTGAGTGTAACATTAAATATGTTAACGTGCATTAACAAATGAACAATAGTCAGGTAATGGACAGTCAATCGTTCTGAGATATACCTCTGGTGTGTGTTTATGTTCTTCAAAATCCTGTTTTAAAAATTATTGCTTAAGCATGTGGTCTTCTGTCATTTTAGAGGCAAATTAAGTACTTTGCTTTGAAAATGTATCCAAGCATATATCATCTACCCTAAAGTGGGGACCCCTAGTTTGAGTGAATTTGTTTCTATTCCCGCAAGTGTATTTTAGCATTCTTGTACCATGGGTAATCAGGCACTCACTGTGATGATGGAACAACAAGGTTTGCTGATATTCAGCTCTGCTCCTCAGAATTCTGCCCCTGCAGTTCACAACAATATTTCTAATGGTGACAGTGGTTTCAGGTTTGGAAACATAAAAATTCTGCCTTTCTGGTGAACTTCACTTCTATTGTGATTCACTTAGAGTGTGGCCATTTTCCAGCTTCATGGCTCTGTTTCTCATGCCAACAGATTTGCTACAGTTCTATACCAGTTTGAAATGAATTTCATTGAACAATTGGATGATATTCTACCAAAACATGCTTTCGGAATATTTAAGATACTGTTCAGTGATTCTTGATACCACTGGAATCACATCGGAGTGTCCAAAATTAAAGCAACAAACTGCTGCTTCACTGTTCTGTGTCTAATTCAACATATAATCTTACAAACTGTCAACAGAAGTCCATACAATCATGTTCAACACAGAAGATGGCATTCTGGTCAATGGACAACCATGACAATGATGACATAAGGGAGCCTGCAAAATGGGGTAGAGTTTCCCTGGTAGTACCTTACCCACAATTGATATATACTCCATCACAGATGGTGCAGTATGGCACAGAGAAAATGCCTACTTGACTGTCTACAGTGGAGAGTCATAGGAAGAAGGGATGCAGGAAATTTTCAAACTCATGGGGCCCGATGACTTACGATGAATTGTTCTGTTGTTTCTCAGATGTGGTGACATTTTATGGAGATTGAAACTGTATCCCAAAGATCAGGGAAGGGCCAACCATTTGTGACATAAGGAAAAAAGAGAACCATGATTTGGCTTAATTACATGACGGTACCAGCTTAGTACTGCATAGAAACTGACATCAGACTCTCCAACATCCATAGGACATGTTGTATCAAGGTAAACTGTGTACAGAAGCCTTCAGCAGAGTGACCTTTATTGTCATAGACCTGCTGTATGTGTATTTCAAATGCACCTTCATGGATGGGAAGGTCAGCATGTCACTTGGATGGTCGAACTGTGGGCCAATGTTCTTGTCACAGATGATTCCTAGTTTGGCCTGTAGAGTAGTTCTTGGTGAATTTGCGTGTGGAGGGAATGTGGAATTCGATTTTGAGAACCAAACATTGTGCAAAAAGACTGATATTAAAGAGGATCCCTAATAGTTTGCATAGGGATTTTGTTAACCACATGAACACCTCTTCACAAAATTGTATGGGTGAATTGGCAAGGTTTAACTTCTGACAGCTATTGTGACAAGATCTTGGGACAGCATGCGTAGCTGCTGTAAGGTGCTGTGGTCCCTGACTTCCTACTGGTGGATGATAATGCTTGACCTCATAGAGCATGGGCTAGTGATGTTTTCATTGAAATGAAAGATATTGCGCACTTGGTGTGGCGTGCTCACTCTCCCAATTTGAATCCCATAGAACATGTCTGGAATCCACAGGCAGATGGTATGCATCACGTCAGCTGCCACTGAGCAATTTCCAAGACTTGCTAGCAGCTCTGCGGGGGGAACAGATGATATCGGCTGAACATGAGATTGAAGACATTTTTCTCAGTATGTCCCATCATTGTTATGCTTGTATTGCTACCAGAGGTGGTTACACTTCATACTGAGCACATTAACCGATTGTCAGAAAGTGTGCACAAATCGGCAGGGAAGAAATCCCAAATTCGAACATTGGCAGGAAATGGGTGACACTGGATTTGGAACAAAATTTTCTCCAACATAATTCTTTTTGATGGCAGAGGTTTTGGGGCCTAACCTAGGTGCCAATTTTCTGTCTTAGTTCTGCCTAGCACCACACTTATGTAACAGTCAACTTATAACAATTATACTTGCAGCTAGGCTTGCAACTGCAATGGACTATATTATGTGCAATGCCTCCATTACAGAATGCATGATGATATCTGTGACTCCTGTGAAATGGAAAGCAGTCACATTTTCTCCTTTATCACACTGCAGAATGCATATGCATGTGTCATGCAAGAAGAATTCTCCATACATATCTCATGATTCTATGGAAGTAGCTGCACCAGTCATAGAATCTGTGGTGTTGGGACGAAGTGTGAGCAGGTTGTGGTTTTGTACCAACTGGTACAAGAAGAGGCGGATTTGTTGGACAAACACAATGAAGTTCTAAGGTGACATGTTGTGGCTACAGAGAAGAACTTCAAGATTTACAGGCAGAGATGCAGGGTGGTGCACAAAATGTGTTACTAATTGTTTCTTTCAAAATTAACGACGCACATTCGATATCACACTGGAATCTCTACAGCAGTACCAGCAGAGCTTGGAGAAACAAATGAGTTACAAAATGACGTGTAATACATGATACTGTTCTAGGAGCCTAGTAAGCAGCAGAGGCTGACAATTGTAGACTGATGATACAGCAGCGATCGGAAATTGTGTTACATTTTCATGAAACGATAAGCCTTGTTGTGACTCAGAGGCATTTTTGACAACAGTTTAACACACTATGTGTCCCTTGCAAGAAGGCCATCCACAAGTTGTACAATACATTTCTACAGGAAGTAACATTATTGGAAGTGAAGCGACTTCGGCTCAAGCCTGTTGGTTTGCCGGAGAATATTGAAGCGGTACGAGTTGCTGTACAGAGAAATCCTGGGAAATCGTGTAGAAAGGCAGCAGTGCAACTGGGAATATCCAGATGCCCCATTCAATGCATTCTTAAAAGTGACCTCCATATGTACCCATACAAGATTACCTGTGCACAGAAGCTCACTGAAGAACACAAGCAGTAGAGACTACTGTTCGCTCAGTGGGCAGAGGATCGGGAAGAAACTCTCAACAACGTTTTGTTTTCAGACGAGGTGCATTGTCATTTAGACGGTGTGGTTAACTAACAAAATATACACTTTTGGGCCACTGAAAACACACAAGCGCTTCATGAACGACAACATTATGCTCCGAAGATTACAGCATGGGCAGCAATTTCCAGTCACAGACTTATTGGACCCTTTTTCTTTGAAGAAACTGTGAACAGCAAGCATTATTTGAGCATGCTTCGCAACAGCTTCATTCCACATCTTCTTGCTACTGCCTTTCCCTTCAACACGCAGTGGTTCATGCAAGGTGGAGGAAGACCACATACTGCATACCCTGTGTTGGAGTTTTTACACGAGCATTTCGTCATGCGGATCATTTCACTCAGGTTTCCAGGTCACTTCAATGCTGGACAAAATTAGTCCCCCCCCCCCCCCCCCCCAATAGTCCAGACCACAATCCATGTGACTTTTTTTCTTTGGGGGTACCTAAGGGAGAAAATTTTCCCAAAACATCCACTTGATTTAATGGAGCTCAGAAGACTTTTTCTTCAAGCTTGCAGAGAAATTATGAAAGATGTGCCATAGGGTAAGCACTACCTTCAGTGTTTGTTTGAAGGAAGTTAGGAAATGAAGTGGACATAGTGAGCATGTGCTGAGTTAGAACAAATCTCCATGGATGGCTCTTCATTGTAGGATATGTACCTTTCAGATTGTATTGACAATAAAGTTTATATTCAAAAACAAAATGATAACACGTTTTGTGCACCAGCCTGTATGTGGCTAGTGGATGGATGCTGCACATCCACTGGTGCACCTTTCCCTTTCCCCTCTTCCCTCCTCCAAGGCCATACCAGAAGCCAACGAATTCACACAAATGGCTCCACAAAACTTTGTGGTACTAATAGAACCTGTTGTGACAAAAGAGTGATATAAAAATTGTATAATGTATCACATCCACACCACACACAGACAGCCTGTTGTGAGCACACCAAGAACGTTGCCTTCAGAAAAGTTAAAGTGTGCTAAAGTGGTGTTTCATAAAATGTTAGTGGATGGAGTGGTTTCACACTCACATAGTATGTAGGAAGCACTGTTGGAAATGGTTAAGGGATAGGATTAATCCTTGCATTTTAACAAATTGTAGGGTCCTACACTCAAGATCAATCCCTGACAGATAGCCTGCTCTGAATATCTTATACTTTAAATGTAACCTGAATGGTGCAACTGTTTCCATTGTAGTTGACTGTGCTAAAGCATTTGCACAAATACTCGTGTCCAAGACGGACAAGCACAAGACTGATGTTAGGACCCCATTCAGTTTGTCTTAGCATAACAAAATAACTTTTATACTCCAGATCACTGCCCAGACATGGCAGCATTTCATGGATGAGTTGCTGCAGGCCGATGACTGTGTGTTCTGCTATGTTGACTATGTTTTGTTTATCCCAAGGAACATGGATGAGCATGTCTCCCTTTTGCATGAGGATATGTAAAGCTGAATTGACTATAACATATGAATTAACAAGGACAAGTGCATGTTTGGCAAATCTGAGGTCCCCGTTCTAGGGTACCATACATAGTTTCCCGAAATGGCAAATTTTTTAACCCTGAAAAGGTCTCAGATATTTTGAATGTGCCCTAACAATTACATACAAAGACCTTTTTAGATGTCTAGGCAATTACTAATTATTACCGATAACATTTCCTTCATTTGGCTGAGACTAATTCTCCCACCAATAATTTATTGAAAACAAAAGACACTTATGGAAGGAGGAGAGTGCCCTGAAATAGAGATCCTAAGGAACCTTATGAGGCTCATAAGACTACTTTGGCATCAACTACACTTTTGACACATCCTCTTCATGGAGCTCCAGTGGCATTATTTGTGGATGTGAGTCAGTCCACATTAGGAGATTTGTTGCAGCAATGGGTGATGGCAACATGGGATTCATTACCATTTTTTTCCAAGAATCTCTCTCCACAACAGTTGAGCTGGAGTGCTTATGATACGTAGTTTCTAGTTATTATCAGTGAAATATTTCTGCCAGTATCTAGAATGGACTGCAGAGATAAACACACACCAGAGATATATCACACAACACTGACTGTCCATTACTCAACATTATTACTCAACTCATTTATTAACATCTCTGACATATTTAATGTTGCACTCACTGTATCAGAGTCCCCCCCCCCCCCCCCATCTGCCCATTTTTCAGTGAGCTAGCTTGAAGAAGACTTAATTAATATTAACAGAGAATCCAAGGACACCACATACCCACAGAAAAGCACACTGATCTACCAGAGTGCATTTCAAGCATTAGTGTGGTAGGAAGAATGGAAGAAAATCTGGAAGGTTGCTGTTTGGGATGGATATGCCTCAATGTGTCCTCAACATGGGAAATATCAACATCAAAGAATGAGTTTCAATCACTTAACTGAAATGTGTGTCTCTTCCCATTTCCGTCCACAATAAACATCTTATTTTTATCAATGACAAGAAACAGACCACTGTACAGGGAAAAGGGATGTAGGTTGACTGTGTCATCCCTTAACCACACAAAATGACTAGTGAACAATTCCTTTGGATAGAACAATGCTTGTACCATATGGGGAGGCATCAGTTCAAGCATTTGCATATGGGCTTGTTCTGCATTGGAATTGCCTCTGGCCACCACGTAAATATGTCAGTCACAGTTATGACAAAATGGAACCCATCAGAAGAAGGGAGGAGGAGAACAATGTCTACATCCATATATGCAATTCTAACAGATGGAGGGGTAAATGCATCCATTGGGGGCTGATTTATGGTGACTGATCTTGTGCCTTTGGCGTTGTGGATAAGAACAGACTCACCACTAATAATGCTGCTTGATACCCAGCTACACAACTTTATCTAAAACTAGCCTGGGGCATGCACTGATTCCAGGATGCATAAACTCATGGAGAGCATTGATTACTACACATCCCCAACATGCTGGGATGAATGGCTGCACCTCACCAATTGCCATGATGTACCCAACCAGATCATGAGATCAATGAAGCTGCACCTGTTGCAGCTATAGCCCAGCAGAAGCAGAGTCCGAAGGGCCCTTAAAAACAAAAAGAATTGATTTCATCTTTTGTAGCCTCTTCCTCCCAACTAACCATCATGATGGCCATTCAGGTATGTGACAGACAATCATCAATGAAATTAGTAAACAAAGAACATGGTTTATATCACTGCATAGTTGAGCAATGTATTCTGCATACTGTACTTGGTGGGGCGAGTTTAGCTCAGACACTTTTTGGAAAATAACAGTTAAGGGTTTATGCTCCTTAAAAAAGTTGAGCTCGTGCCATTCTAGATACTGGCAGAAATATTTCACTCAGAGGTGAATAACTAAAAACTACCTATCATAAGCAGTTCAGCTCATCTGTTGTGGATAGAGATTCTTGGAAAAAAACGTTAATGGATTCCATGTTGCCATCATCCATTGCTGCAACAAATCTCCTAATGTGGGCTGACTCACATCCACAAATAATGCCACTGGAGCTCCAAGAAGAGTGTGTGCCAAAAGTGTAGCTGATGCCAGAGTAGTCTTCTGAGCCTCATAAGTGTCCTTAGCATCACTATTTCAGGGCACATTCCTCCTTCACTAAGCGTGTTTTGTTTTCATTAAATTATTGGTAGGAGAAATAGTCTCAGCCAAATGAGTTACATGTCATCAATACTTATTTATCATTGCCTGGACATCTAAAAAGTTCTTTGTAAGTAATTGTTAGGGAACATTCAAAATATTAGACCTTTTCAGGGGTACAAAGTTTACCAGTTCGGTAAACTATGTATGGTACCCTAGAATGGGGACCTTGCCTTTGTTAAACATGCATTTGTCCATGTTAATTCATATGTTATAGCCTTTTCAGCTTTACATATCATCATGCAAATGGGAGGCATGCTCTTCCATATTCCTTGAGATAAACAAAACGTAGTCAGCAGAGCAGAATACACAGTCATCACCCTGCAGCAACTCATTCATGAAATGCTGTCATGTCTGGGCAGTGTTGTGAAGTATAAAAGGTATTGTGTTATGCTAAAACAAACTGAATGGTGTCACAACATCAGTCTTGTGCTTATCCATCTTGGATACAGATATTTGTGCAAATGCTCTGGCACAGTCTACCACAATGAAAACAGTAGCACCATTCAGGGTACATTTAAAGTCTAAGATATTCAGAACCGGCTATCTGTCAGGGATTCTTCCTTGGTGTGCTCACAACAGGCTGTGTGTGTGTGGTGTAGATGTGATGCACTATACAGTGTTTATATCATCCTTTTGTAACAGCAGGTTGTGTTAGTCCACAGAAGTTTTGTTGAGACAGTTGTGTGAAGTTGTTGGCTTCTGGTATGGCCTTGGAGGAGGGAAGATGGGGAAGGGACAGGTCTACCAGTGGACATGCAGCAGCCATCCACTAGCAACCTATCTCTGCCTGTACATCTTGATGTTTCTTCTTTGTAGCCACAACATGTCACCTTAGAACTTCACTGTGTTTGTCCAACAAATCTGCCTCTTCATGTCCCAGTTGATACAAAACCATACCCTGCTCACACTTTGTCCCAACACCACACATTCCATGGCTGATGTAGCTATTTCCATAGAATCATAAGATATGTATGGAGAACTCTTCTTGTATGACACATGCAAGTGCATTCTGCAATGTGACAAAGGAGAACATGTGACAACTTTCCATTTCACAGAAGACACACAAGTCACAGATATCATCATGCATTTTGTAATGGAGGCATTGCCCATAATATGGTCCATTGTGGTTGCAAGCCTAGCTGCAAGCATAATAGTTATCAGCTGACTGTTACATAAGTGTGGTGTGATGGAGAAATAAGACAGAAAATTATCACCTAGGATAGGCCCCAAAACCTCTGCCACCAAAAAGAATGATGTTGGAGAAAAATCTTGTCCCAAATCCATTTTCACCCATCTTCCTGCCAAATGTTTGAATTTGGAAGATGTTTACAGCTGTTAATACTGACAAGCCAGAGGACTGGGGCACATCATAAGCACTCCTTAGAAGCACACTAACCTCAGATCCCATACCCAAAACCATGATCATGGTGTCTTGATGATGATGAGAAGCCTTTCTGAACCACTCACAGCTGCAACCATATTTGGGACAAGATAGTTGTTCTGCAACTTTTACATGGGCTCATGTATCTACACTGATGTCCAAAATTAAAGCAACAAATGGAATTTTGCAAGTTTGCATTTATTTTGCCACAAAACAGTATACACAGGTGATAGTAAAGTAGAAACAATGTAAGGAATACAGAACGTAAACAACTGCAACATGCATAGTGGTAGACACAAACTTTTTTTATTTTTTCCAACTTAACACATTTGTGCACACATTCTGAAAATTAGTTAATGTGCTCAGTATGAGATGCATCCCACCTGCCTGTGCATTCCAGATGTGCTCTATGGGATTCTACTAGGGAGAGCAAGCAGGCCACATCATGTGTGCAATATCTTTCATTTCGAAGAAAACATCACTGGCACATGTTCTATGAGGTCAAGCATTATCGTCCATCAGTAGGAAGTCAGGGACCAGCACCTCACAGTAACTACACATGAAGTCTGAAGATCTTGTCACAATACCTGACAAAGTTAAACATTGCCAATTCACCCATTCAATTTTGTGAATAGGTGTTCATATGATTAACATAATCCCTGTGCAAACTATTAGGGATCGTCCTCAATATCGGTCTTTTTCCACAATGTTTGGTTCTAAAAATCGAGTTCCACATTCCCTCCAGATTTGAATTCACCAAGAATCACTCTACAGACCAAACTGGGAATCATGTGTGAAAAGAACATTGTCCCACATTTTGACCAACCAGGTAACATGCTGACCTTCCCGTCCAAGAAGGCACATTAGAAATACACAAACAGTAGGTCTCTGACAAAGGAGGTCACTCTGCTAAAGGCTTCTGTGCACTGTTTACCTTGATAAAACATGTCCAGTGGATGTTGTGAGGTCCGATGTCAGTAGCTGTGCAGTACTAAGGTGGTACTGTCATGCCCTTACACCCAAATCATGGTCCTCTCTTTCTGGTGTCACAAATGGTTAGCCCTGCCCTGATCTTTGGGATACAGTTTCAGTCTCCATAAAATGTCACCACATCTGAGAAACAACAGAATGATTCACCTTAATTCATCAGGCCCTATGTGTTTGCAACTGTCCTGCATCCATTCTTCCTATGACTGTCCACTGCACAGAGTCTAATAGGCATTTTCTCTGTGCCATACTGCACCACCTGTGATGGAGTACATATCAATTGTGGATAAGGGGCTACAAGGGAAACATTACCCTGTTTCACAGGCACCCTGATGATGTCATTGTCATGGTTGTCTGTTGACCAGAATTCCAGTTTCTTTGTTGAAGATGATCGTATGGACTTCTGTTAACAGTTTGTAAGACTATATCTTGAATTAGACACAGAAAAGTGAAGCAGCAGTTTGTTGCTTTAACTTTGGACACCAGTGTATGTATGTGCAAGTCCTCATTTGGAAAATTGCAGGGCACCATACACTGTCTTGCCCTTCAGGCAAAATGCCTGTTGTACCAACACCATTCACTTTCAAGAGAAGACTGTTCATATTCCTTAGTTATTCTCATCCTGCTGCTGTTGTCAAGCTTAGCATTGAGCCTAGCCAATTCACAGAAAACTGTGTCTTGTGATCCATAAATATGCAAAATCTGTGAGTATGGACCACACTCACCAGGCATGTGCAGTTCTGTGTCATCCTTCATAACCTCGTTTTAAGCAGTGCATGATTTACTATTACTAGCACTAGTGATTGATACTGTAACCACAACCTTTGGTAAATCATCAACTAAAAGTTTAGAGACAGTGGGTAGTACTGCACAAACATATTGAAGTACTCACCACAGCCTAAAAAGTTCTGCCCCACCAAAGTGCAAGACAAATGCAGCATTTTTGATGAGGAACTCTCAGCCCCAAATTCGCTATCCACATTTCAACTGAGATGTGATTTCAGTGGTATCAAGAAACATTGTGAACAGCATCTTAAACATCCCAAAAGCATGTTTTGGGAAAATATTATCCAATTGTTCAATGAAATTCAGTTCCAACTGGTAAAGAACTATAGCAAATCTGTTGGCATCAGAAACAGAGCCATGAAGCTGGAAAATGGCCTCTCTCTAAGTGAATCACAACTGAAGTCAAGTTGGCCAGAAAGGCAGAATTTTTTTGTTTCCCAATCTAAATCCACTGTTACCATTAGAAATATTGTTGTGAACTGCAGGGGCAGAATTCTGAGGAGCGGAGTTGAATATCAACAAACCTTGCTGTTCCAGAATCACAGTGAATGCCAGATTACCCATGGTACAAGAATGCTAAATACACTTATGGGAATAGAAAGAAATTCACTCAAACTTGGGGTCCCTGCTTTAGGGTAGATGATATATGCTTGGATACATTTTCAAAACAAAATACTTAATTTGCCTCTAAAATGACAGAGGACCACATGCTTAAGCAATAAGCTTTAAAACAGAATTTGAAGAACATAAGAACACACCAGAGATATATCTCAGAACATTGACTATCCATTACCTGACTATTGTTCATTTGTTAATGTCGTTAACATATTTAATGTTACACTCACCACATCTTAAACACACTGTAAACAACAGTAATATAAAAAAGCATACCACAGTTTGCATAATAACAATCTAAATTAAATTATGTTCAGCAACAAGCAAGTGGAGTTCCGTATTTTTAACATAATTTTATGTAAACATCATGTATCGGACACCCAGGAATAATATCAGAACCGTAAATAATGTTACTTTATTTT
Source organism: Schistocerca cancellata (assembly GCF_023864275.1). Classification (NCBI taxonomy): domain Eukaryota; kingdom Metazoa; phylum Arthropoda; class Insecta; order Orthoptera; family Acrididae; genus Schistocerca; species Schistocerca cancellata. The sequence goes on from NC_064629.1 coordinate 268,306,489, forward strand.
TGCATGTTTTTTCAGCATAAACAGAAGTAAATCTTATTTTTCCTTTCACTTCCTCAGTCCCATTTTCAGCTGCACATATTTAATGATTGCTGTGAGATTATTTGCCATTGCATTACTACAGCATCATTATTAGGCTAGTAAAAAGAAGAATATAGGTTGATAGTGAGAGACAGTTGCAAAAAGATATAAAGATGAGATACTGAGGACATGTAAAACAACAGTTCCAGACTTTTGAAGAAATGTAGCAATAGGATTATGGCCATGGGTTAGCTATGCCTGTATCACAAACTATTGATCAACTGAGTGCTTTACTGCTTTGGTTCCTCATCATTACTCTCTTGGTTTCCAGCTAACTCAGAAACTGCTTCTTTATCAATGAAAAGATTCAATTTTACCTCCACTCTATTCAGTGGAAATACAGCACATTGCCAAGAAAAATATCTAAACCACCTTTAAGCTGTGTTTTTTGTTAATCTGTGTCAAATATGTGACTAGAAATCCCAATTTCAAATTGACCTTTCCAGATGGCAAATTTTAGCTTTACTGATACATCACTGAAACTAAAATTTGCACAAAAACTTCAAACAAATAAAATTAATTTATTGAATTTCTTGGATAAAATGGGCATCACTTTTTATGTCGTACACTTTTCCAGTATATAGTTCTTCTATGATTTTACATCTGTCCTTGAAAATAGTTTTCTCGACAGTTCTATAAGTGTAAACAGCAGCTTTTCTACTTCATGCAACAGAGACAAGACAATGTTTGGTGGGCCTGTGTTGACAGTATTTTCTTGCACAACAAGAGCAGGACTAGTTTCTACATGTGAATGTTCCTCTTCAATAACTGGACTAGGTATGCTGCTAATTTTATTTACTTCTTCAGTGAATTTTATTATGTGCATCACAGATATACATATTCTGGTGATGTTTGTGTGAACTCAGAAAATTCATCATGCCTCAATCAAAAACGTACATGATCCTGGCAAGAACACCCACCTATATTGCCTCTCACTTACTGTAGCAATTAGACAACTGTTCATTCTATTCACGATATTGAAAAATAGTGTATAATGTTTTTATAGCAATGTACTTTGAATTTTATTGGAGGTAACGCTATACAGTTCATTAAAATTTTCACTCAACATCAAGATGGTGTCAGTATGTATAGGCTTTCATACAGCGCATAGTTTGAATATCTTTGGTTATCTTCAGCATGTTTGGTGACAAATCATGAATCACATTTTTTTTCAATATGGAAATAACAATCACATGCAACTGATCCACATTCAGTTTTACAGATTCACTACACAATAGAGATACACATGACTTAAGACCACTTACATTGCCCCATATGACAATTATCTTCACTCATCTTCAATCTATCAACTCCAAAATCAGTCTGATGCAATTAGTCCCGGGGGGACAATAATATAAGGAATGCTATTTTTTCATGAACCTTCCAGAACATCCTATCAATCAATACAAATCTAGTATGACTTCCAGTTTTATATTCTACAACATTCTGAATTTACTAAGTATATTTTGTGAATATATACTTTTTTAAAATTTTGTAAGGGTTGCAGCCATTGATAATACTTATAAAAGGTCCATAATATTCAGCCTGCAAACCCCTTGTTAAGCTGTGTTGTTGGTTACATAAAAACATTATAAAAACAAAACATATATATAAATAGTAACATATGTTTTTGTCTGCATTTAAATTTGTATGGTGAAAATAATAATAAGCAACGTAGTTCTGTTATTTAGAACATTTGCTGTGAATTATATGCAAACTTATCTTCATAGGTATCCTTGCATAATTACAACATACCAATATACAAATGAAAAAGTATATTTATGCCAATATTTTGCCTGACAATTGGAAAACTTGCTGCCAATCCACAGGTATGGATAACATAATTTTCCATTGGAAATGAATTCAGATCTGGCCGTAATTTAGGTGGTAACACATATTTTGTTATTTCAGCAAAAGTTCCATCAGATTCTCATTTATTACAATGTGAATTACACACGGTCGAGAACTGTCATGAAGCAGATATTTTCTTCGTTATATCTCAACTTCTTTACAACCTACTCTCCTGCAGTCCACAACAGTGGTAACTTCTGGACCAGTGTGTTAGTTTTCTTTATACTGAATGTCTGACATTTGCTGGAGTGCTCAGATTCACACTGTAAGACCAACTGCTGTTCATCCGGGTAAGACAGAGTTTGCTAGTGAAAGTGTCACATAGTTAAATTTGTCAGCTGGAAAATATTCTATGTTGTGGTTTGTTTTGGCTTATGTGAGATTTTTCAAGTGCTTAATCATGACATCAATTTGCATAAAGTAGATGGTAACAATAGACCATAGAAGCCAATCATTACAAGCACAAACCACTACAATACTCTTGCCCCATTATTCCTCTTAAAATGAGGTGTATGGCTTAAAATTTGTACTTATTTCAGCCTGTGTGCATAGTTATGCACATCCTTCCTACTCTTCCAGGGAATGTAGCTGAAACAAAAAGTCATTCAGCATTGTGGCTCATGATAAAGTGTCTTTCATGTAGAATGCATAGAATGCATCAACAGCATTTCATAGATTTAGGGACCTTGCAACTGAATGTAATTTGGCAAGGCAACCAATCTCTGGTTCAGTGAATCAGACATTTGCTGAACAGAAGTCTTGCAATGTGCCACTGACAGTGTTACAGACATTTACATTATAATACAGTGACAACAACATAACTTATGAATGGTGGGCTCCATGTGGTTGCTGTGTATTTGGCAATTTTAACTTCATAACTCATTGTGATTTGCATGTGAGTGCACTGCTGTCTGTTTACTGAAATGTGTGGACACACCAGGAAAAAGTGCATACAGAATACACAATCATATGGCAGCATTACTGGCACAGGCATTTCATCACTGTGTAAATAGTTTAATATTGGTCTCTTGTTTTAAAGAGAAATGAAAAGAAATTAATTCACTTAAAAAGATAGAATTAAATGAAATGTATACACACACTCTTAAATTCAAATTTCATATAAATTTTCTATCTTGTAATGTACGCCTCAGGCAAGCTATCACTCATTTCCCTAGCTGTGGTAGTCTTGACTTATGAACAACTATCTGCATCAGCCAGGCGGATGCGTGTGTACGAAGCACTCACTAAGTTAAGCGGTTAATATTGAAATAAGGGCTAATTTACTTAATATTACATTTTAGGCTAGTAGATTTACTTATCTAACCTATCTATTGCAGGTTTTCCTATTCTAAATGTAATTACATCGAAAAGGAAGTATTTCATAAAGGCCGGCAGTCGCGAGTTTGTTGACATACTTAGGCTTAAATTACGTACGAGCATAGGTATTTGTTTTTGACTAGACTTGGCACTTCAAAGTTAAATTAATTCGTGTCTCTCATGCAGAATTTGTGTGCTTAATTAAAAGTTTCTGAAGTAACTTTAAAGTTCATGTACATTAGTGTTTAGTTACTTATTAGTACAGGTTACAAAACTAATGTGTTGAAGCTATTTTCCGGTTGTGTTTTAAGTTTTACTATCAGACCATGTTTGACAAGTGTGGTGGTTGCCGTAGAAATTTGAAAAAGGGGGTGTTCTGAATAGACTGTAGGTTGTGGTTTCATTGGGGCGAGTGCAGTGGAGAAGTAATGAGGGTAGATAATGAGGCTCTTCCATGGCAGTGTAGGTTATGTAGAAAGGACAGAAAAATCACCGAACAGGAGGCAAGGATTTTTGCCTTTAAGGCTGAATTAGAAATCACGAATTTGGAATTATGTAAACTAAGGGAGGAAAAGGACTCTGGGCACTGGGAAAGCAAAGGGCAAAAAAGGGAAACAATTGATAAAACTTCCGAAATTTTATTAGCAAATCAGTTTAGCTTGCTATCTGAAGTAGTGGAGGAAGGGCCTCATTCAGATGTAGTTGAATGTAGGTTGAAGCAGAATACTAGCTTAAAGAAAAGATTCAAGTCGGGAACAAACCAGAATATGAAAAGAAGAATTCTGCTTATAGGTAGCAGTCATGGGAGGGGTGTGGGCCAACAGCTTCTGGAGAAATTAGGGACAGAGTACCAGGTCACAAGTTTTGTGAAACAAAGTGCTAGCCTTAGCCAGGTGACAGAAAACTTAGGTCAGCTGTGAAAGAAATTTGAGAAGGAAGATAAGGTAATTATAGTTGGGGGAGCAGGAAACAGCCTGGCTATGAATACAAGATATAGTATTACTAGTGACCTGGATAAAATAGGAACAGAAACTGGGGACATGAATGTGGGGTTTGTGGAGGTCTTTCAGCGCCATAATGTGCCATGAGTAAACACCGCTGTAAGGCTTGGTATGTAGGGTTACACTACACAAGGCCTGCATCTTAATAGGAAGGGGATAGATAAGTTAGCTTCTCTATTAGCATATACTGTAAGGGATGCCACAGTCACAAAAGGGGTGATCCCTGTGGTTAATGGGGCCAGGCAGACAGGTTTTTTAGGTTAGAGCCAAATTCCACAAAGACAACAACCAAGAAAAACAGAAAAAAAGAAACTTCATGCACAGCAAATAGGGATAAAGCTAAGGGTGGTATCAACTTACTTCACCAAAATATCAGGGGAATAAAAAATATAGTAGATGAGCTGATAATGTGTTTAGATGACCTCAAAAATAAGAATGAGATTGATATACGATAAACTTTGTCTGAGCACCATGTAACTGTGGTGATGGAAAATGTCAGTATAAATGTGTTTAATTTAGCATCTTACACTGGTAGATCTAGTATGGATGAAGGAGGATTTTCTTTTTTGTTTGGGATTTAAGGGTGCTCAACTACTGAGGTCATTAGTGCCCAGTCACAATTGTTAGAGCCCATAGAATCTAGTAAAACTCAAGGGGGGGGGGGGGGGGGGACACCAGAAAGTTCTTACAAAGAGGCAGATAAAGTAAGTGAAAGAGTTAGATGTCTTTGGACAATCCAGTCAAAGTAATGAAACGAAGAACACGAGCAGCTGCTCGAGCGTCATCCGTTAAAATATCCTGTAAAGTAGATGGCAGAGACAGGACAACACGAGATTGACTAAAACGGGGACACGACAATAAAACAGGGCGCACTGTTAATGCGTGACCACAAGGGCACTGCGGGGCTGGGTCACTGGAGAGCAGGTAGTGGTGGCTAAACCGGCAATGCCCAATTTGCAACCTGGTCAGAAGGACCTCTTCTCCCTGAGATGGTCGGGAGGAGGTTGTCTAAGCAGTTGGGAATGGTTTTACTGCCCGGAGCTTGTTTCCTTGTAGTGAGGACCAAGTATCCCCCCACAAGCACACAAGCCTCTTACAAACAACCCCACGAACGTCAGATGACGGGACACAATGGGAGGCTGGCCGAGGCAGGGGGACTGCAGCCTTGGCTGCAGCATCAGTAGCCTCATTCCCAGGCACTCCTACATGGCTAGGAACCCACAGAAAGCTGACAGGAGAGCCACCCTCAGCAAAAGAATGGAGGGACTGCTGGATCCGTTGCACCAAGGGATGGACCGGATATGGAGCTCCAAGGCTCTGAAGAGCACTGAGTGAATCAGAGCAGAGAACATACGATGAATGGCGGTGGCGGCGGGCATACTGAACGGCCTGATGGAGAGCAAAAAGCTCGGCCGTAAAGGTGGAACATCGGTCGAGGAGCTGGTATTGAAAGGTGACGGTCCCAATGACAAAGGCACAGCCGACCCCATCGTCAGTTTTGGATCCATCAGTGTAAATAAAGGTGTGACTGGCAAGTCACGCACAAAGTTTGACAAACCGTGAGCAATACACTGCAGCCAGAGTACCCTCCTTCGGAAGCGATCTGAGGTCGAGATAAACATGAACCGGAGCCTGGAGCCAAGGTGGTGTCAGGCTCTCACCCTCTCACACTCTCTGAAGGTGGTAGGGAGGACAAAATCCAATTGTCAAAGCAGGCGACGAAAGCGGACTCCAGGGGGCAGCAGGGCAGATACATACAACCCATACTGACGGTCGAGAGAATCGGCGAAGAAGGACTGATAAGAGGGGTGGTCGGGCATTGACAACAGCCGGCAGGCATACCGACAAAGCACTACGTCGCGCCGGTAGGTCAATAGAAATTCATCAGCTTCAGCATAAAGACTCTCAATGGGACTAGTGTAGAAAGCTCCGGTCGCAAGGCGTAACCCTCTATGGTGGATGGAGGTGAGACGGCGTAAGAGGGATGGCCGAGCAGACGAGTAGACGAGGCTCCCATAATCCAGCTTTGATTGGACTATGGACCGATACAAGCAAAGCAGGACAGTGCGATCCGCTCCCCAAGATGAACCACTAAGAACTCTGAGGACATTAAGGGAATGTGTACAACGCGCAGCCAAATAAGAGACGTGCGGAGACCAACAAAGTTTCCTCTCCAGTGTGAGCCCTAGAAACTTAGTTGTTTCCACGAATGGGAGAACAACGGGACCGAGATGTAAGGATGGCAGAAGGAACGCTTTATATCGCCAAAAGTTGATGCAAACCATCTTCTCTTCAGAGAACCGGAAGCCATTTGCCACACTCCATGAGTATAGGCTGTCTAGACAACGCTGAAGGCAGCGCTCCAGGAGGCATGTTTATTGGGCACTGCAGTAGATCGCGAAGTCATCGACAAAAAGAGAGCCGGAGACATTAGGTGGAATGCAATCCATAATTGGATTGATCGCTATGGCAAAAAGGGCTACGCTCAAGACGGAGCCCTGAGGCACTCCGTTCTCCTGGAGGAAGACGTCGGACAATACGGAACCCACACGTACCCTAAACTTTCGATCTGTTAAAACGGAATCAATAAAAAGGGGCAGGCAACCGCGTAGACCCCACCTGTACATAGTGCGGAGGATACCTCCTCTCCAAAAGGTATCATAAGCCTTCTCCAAATTGAAGAACACGGCGACCGTTTGGTGCTTTCGCAAAAAGTTGTTCATGATTAATGTCGACAAGGTCACAAGGTGGTCAACAGCGGAGCGGCGGCGACGAAAGCCGCATTGAACATTGGTAAGTAGCTGTCGAGATTCAAGAATCCAAACAAACTGAGCGTTAACCATGCACTCCATCACCTTACAGACACAGCTTGTAAGAGAAATGGGGTGGTAACTAGAAGGAAGGTGTCTATCCTTCCCGGGTTTGGGTATAACAACAACGACGGCGTCACGCCAACTCATGGGGACTTGACCTTTGGTCCAGACGCGATTGTAGGTATGAAGAAGGAAGCTTTTGCCTGCCGGAGAAAGGTGTGCCAGCAGCTGTACGTGAATGGCATCTGGCCCCGGAGCAGAGGACTGGGACAGTGCAAGTGCACGTTCGAGTTCCCGCATAGTAAAGGGGGCATTATAGTTTTCCAGATTCAGCGAGTGGAAGGAAGGTCGCCGAGCCTCTTCTGCCTCTTTCCTGGGAAGGAAGGCAGGTTGGTAATGGGCGGAGCTTGTAACCTCCGCGAAAAAGCGGCTGAAGGCGTTGGAGATATCCACAGGATCAACAAGGACCTCATCACCTGAAGTCAGGCCAGGTACCGAGGAGTGGGCCTTAATGCCCAACAGCCAGCGCAGGCCACCTCAGACGACAGAAGAGGGAGTAAAACTATTACAGGACCTGCTGAAAGAGGCCCAACAAGCTTTTTTGCTGCCTTTGATGACTCTACAGCATTGCGCTCGGAGTCGTTTGTATCCAATACAGTTCGCCAACGTAGGATGGTGGCGAAAGTTGCGTAAAGCACGTCGTCGAGCACGGATAGCATCTCGACAAGCCTCATTCCACCAGGGGATGGAAACGCGACATGAAAAAGAGGCAGTACGAGGAATGGAACATTCGGCAGCATTGATGATGACAGCCGTGAGGTATTCGACCTGACTGTCACAACTGAGAAAATCGTGGTCCGGAAAGGTCACCAGGGAGGAGTAAAGTCCCCAGTCAGCTCTCGGTACGTTCCAGCTCAAAGGACGTGGGGATGGGGTGTGGTGCAGGAGACGAACGACACAGGGGAAGTAGTCACTCGAATAGGTGTCAGAAAGGACATACCACTCGAACCGACGGGCAAGAGTGGTAGAACAGATCGAGAGGTCCAAGTGGGAGTAGGTATGAGTAGAGTCCGAGAGGAAAGTCGGGGCGCCAGTATTGAGGCAGACAAGATTGAGATGGCTGAAGACATCCGCCAAGAGGGAGCCTCTCTGACAGGATGCAGGAGAGCCCCAAAGGGAATGATGGGCATTGCAGTCGCCAAACAATAAAAACGGCGGAGAAAGCTGAACAATCAGGTGCATCATGTCAGCCCCACTAACTGCGGATGATGATGGAGTGTAGATGGTACAAACAGAAAAAGTAAAGGCAGAAAGAGTAATACGGACAGCTATTGCTTGAAGTGGGGTGGTCAATGGGAGGGGATGGTAATAGACATCGTCCCGAACGAGCAACATGACCCCACCATGAGCTGGAATACCGTCCACAGGGGGGAGGTCAGACCGCTCCGAGGTATAGTGGGTAAAAGCAATACGGTCAGTTGGGTGCAACTTGGTTTCCTGGAGACCAAGGACGAGTGGACAGTGCAGGCGGAGGAGCAGTTGTAATTCCTCCCGATTAGATTGAATACCTCTTATGTTCCACTGTAACAAAGCCATCGCTAGTCAGAAAAGAGGTTGGTTGGTTGGTTGGTTTGGGGGGGATTAAAGGGACCAGACTGCGACGGTCATCGGTCCCTTTTTCCAAAAAAAAAAAAAAAAAAAAAAAAGTTAAACCACCCAAAGAGAATAAAAAATGAACAACAGGAAAGACGTCAGACGACACAGGACAAGAAATACTCCTACAGAGATCAGACGAAACAAATTAAAATCACACAGAGTGTGACAGTGGTTGGCCGACCATAGAGATAAAAAGGAAAAGCCAACCACCGAGAACACATTAAAAACTCAGCGTAAAATCGTAGGCCAATGGCCAGAATCAACACAAAAGAACAGAACAAACACTCAGAGTAAATAATAAAAACCCCCTGCCCGAATAAAACGGAAAACTAAGTTAGCCATACCAGGGTCATCACATAAGAGGGCAGGGAGTGTATCAGGCAGCGCAAATGTCTGCCTGACCACAGCTAAAAGGGGGCAGGCCAACAAAATGTGGGCCACTGTCAAAGCCGCCCCGCAGCGACATACAGGAGGGTCCTCCCGGCGCAGTAAATAACTGTGTGTCAGGTGGGAGTGGCCAATGCGTAGCCGACAAAGGACGACAGAGTCCCTGCGGTTGGCTCGCAGGGATGACCGCCACACAGTCGTCGTCTCCTTGATGGCACGGAGTTTATTGGGCATGATCCGATTGCGCCATTCAGCGTCCCAAAGCGCAAAAACTTTTCGGCGGAGGACTGCCCGCAAATCAGTCTCTGGGAGGCCAACGTCCAGAGACTGTTTACTCGTGGCCTCTTTCGCCAGGCGGTCAACATGTTCATTGCCCGGGATACCGACATGACCGGGGGTCCACACAAAGACCACAGAGCGGCCGCAACGCGCAAGAGTATGCAGGGACTCATGGATAGCCATCACCAGACGAGAACGAGGAAAACACTGGTCGAGAGCTCGTAAACCGCTCAGGGAATCGCTACAGATAACGAAGGACTCACCTGAGCAGGAGCGGATATACTCTAGGGCACGAAAGATGGCGACTAGCTCAGCAGTGTAAACACTGCAGCCAGGCGCCAAGGACCGTTGTTCAGAATGGTCCCCTAGAGTTAGCGCATACCCGACACGACCAGCAACCATCGAACCGTCGGTGTAAACAATTCCAGAGCCCTGATACGTGGCCAGGATGGAATAAAAGCGGCGGCGGAAGGCCTCTGGAGGGACCGAGTCCTTCGAGCCCTGTGCCAAGTCGAGCCGAAGGCAAGGGCGAGGAACACACCACGGGGGTGTACGCAGAGGCGCCCGGAAAGGAGGTGGAACTGGGAAAAACCCAAGCCCGCAGAGAAGCTCCTTGATGCGTACGGCGATCGGACAACCCGACCGGGGCCGACGGTCTGGCAGATGGACGACTGACTGCGGGAACAGGACACGATAATTTGGATGCCCGGGCAAGCTAAAAACATGGGCAGCATAAGCGGCCAGCAAACGTTGGCGTCGGAACCGCAGTGGAGGTACACCTGCCTCCACTAGGACGCTGTCCACAGGGCTGGTGCGGAAAGCACCAGTGGCAAGGCGTATCCCGCTGTGGAGAATTGGGTCCAGCACCCGCAACGCAGATGGGGATGCTGAGCCATAAGCTAGGCACCCATAATCCAGGCGAGACTGGATTAACGCCTGGTAGAGCCGCAACAGGGTAGATCGGTCGGCGCCCCAGCGGGTGTGGCTCAAACAACGCAGGGCGTTGAGATGCCGCCAACACGCTTGTTTAAGCTGCCGGATATGAGGCAGCCAAGTCAACCGGGCATCAAAAAGGACACCCAAAAACCTGTGGGTCTCCACCACAGCAAGAAGTTCGTCGGCAAGATAAAGCCGCGGCTCAGGATGGACCGTTCGGCGGCGGCAGAAATGCATAACGCGGGTCTTGGCAGCCGAAAACTGAAAACCACGCGCTACAGCCCAAGACTGCGCCTTGCGGATTGCGCCCTGTAGCTGACGTTCAGCTGCTGCGATGCTAATAGAACTATAGTAAAGACAGAAGTCGTCAGCATACAGGGAAGCGGAGACAGAATTTCCTACTGCCGCAGCGAGACCGTTTATTGCAATTAAAAACAGGCAGACACTGAGGACAGAGCCCTGGGGTACCCCGTTCTCCTGGACGAGGGAGGAACTATACGAGGCCGCGACTTGCACGCGGAAGGTACGATACGACATGAAATTGCGGATAAAGAGCGGCAGAGGGCCCCGAAGACCCCATCCATGAAGCGTAGAAAGGATGTGATGACGCCATGTCGTATCGTACGCCTTCCGCATGTCGAAACAGACAGCGACCAGGTGCTGACGGCGGGCAAAGGCTGTACGGATGGCCGACTCAAGGCTCACCAGATTGTCGGTGGCGGAGCGGCCTTTACGGAACCCACCCTGAGACGGAGCCAGAAGGCCCCGAGACTCCAGCACCCAATTTAAGCGCCGGCTCACCATCCGTTCAAGCAACTTGCAAAGAACGTTGGTGAGACTAATGGGACGGTAGCTGTCCACCTCCAGAGGGTTCTTTCCAGGTTTCAAAATGGGGATGACAATACTTTCCCGCCATTGCGACGGAAACTCACCCTCGACCCAGAGACGGTTGTAAAGGCCGAGGAGGCGTCGCTTGCAGTCCACTGAAAGGTGTTTCAGCATCTGACAGTGGATGCGATCTGGCCCGGGAGCGGTATCAGGGCAAGCGGCAAGGGCACTCTGAAATTCCCACTCACTGAATGGAGCGTTGTAGGGTTCAGAAGCGTTGGTGCGAAAAGAAAGGCTCCGACGTTCCATCCGCTCTTTAATGGAGCGGAAGGCCTGGGGGTAATTCGCAGAAGCGGAACTCATAGCAAAATGCTCTGCTAAGCGGTTTGCAATGACGTCGGAGTCAGTACAAACTGCTCCATTCAGGGAGAGCACAGGGACGCTGGCAGGGGTCCGATAGCCGAAGACCCGTCGAATCTTGGCCCAGACCTGCGATGGAGTGACATGGAGTCCAATGGTGGACACATACCGCTCCCAGCACTCCTTCTTGCCTTGGCGGATAAGGAGGCGGGCCCGCGCACGCAGCCGTTTGAAGGCGATTAGGTGGTCCATGGAGGGATGTCGCTTGTGACGCTGGAGCGCCCGCCGGCGATCTTTAATCGCTTCAGCTATCTCAGGCGACCACCAAGGCACAGCCCTCCGCCGAGGGGACCCAGAAGAACGGGGAATGGCAGACTCGGCGGCAGTGACGATGCCGGCGGTGACCGATGTAACCACCGCATCAATGGCATCAGTTGAGAGAGGCTCAATAGCGGCAGTGGAGGAGAACAAGTCCCAGTCGGCCTTATTCATAGCCCATCTGCTAGGGCGCCCAGAAGAGTGACGCTGTGGTAGTGACAGAAAAATCGGAAAGTGATCACTACCACACAGGTCGTCATGCACACTCCAGTGGACAGATGGTAAGAGGCTAGGGCTACAGATTGAAAGGTCAATGGCGGAGTAGGTGCCATGCGCCACACTGAAGTGTGTGGAGGCACCATCATTCAAAATCGAGAGATCGAGTTGCGACAATAAATGCTCAACGGTGGCGCCTCGACCTGTTGCCACTGACCCACCCCACAGAGGGTTATGGGCGTTAAAGTCGCCCAGTAATAAGAAAGGTGGCGGCAATTGGGCTATCAGCGCAGCCAGGACATGCTGCGCGACATCACCCTCCGGTGGAAGGTAAAGACTGCAGACGGTAAGAGCCTGCGGCGTCCACACCCTAACAGCGACAGCCTCTAAAGCTGTTTGTAGAGGGACAGACTCGCTGTGAAGAGAGTTAAGGACATAGATGCAGACGCCACCAGACACCCTTTCATAAGCTGCTCGGTTCTTATAATAACCCCAATAGCCACGGAGGGCGGGGGTGCGCATTGCTGGAAACCAAGTTTCCTGCAGAGCAATGCAGAGGAAAGGGTGAAGGCTGATAAGTTGGCGGAGCTCAGCTAGATGGTGGAAGAAACCGCTGCAGTTCCACTGGAGGATGGTTTTGTCCATGGCTGAGAAAGGCGTGCCGGGACTGGGACGGCAGATTACGCCGCTGAGTCACCTGCTGCCTCCGATTGAGCACCCGTGCTAGTGCTATTGCTATTCACGGCGTCTGAGGGACTGGCGAGATCGAGGTCCTCAGCGGACGCCAGAATCTCCACCTCGTCCCCAGACGCAGAGGTAGAAGGTTGCGATGGGGTGGCTACCACCGCGCGTTCCTTGGGCTTAGAGCTGCTCTTCTTTGATTTCTCACGCTGCTCCTTGGGTTTAACTGGCTGGGAGGGCTTCACCGATTCAGTCTCCGGGACTGAGGAGGATCGGGAAGCCCTTCGACCTGCAGATTGTGGGCACTTACGCCACTGGCTATCGTCAGCCTTCCCGCCGGTGGAAACCTGGGAAGGGAGGGACCCAAGGGACCTCTTGCGAGCGTGAGAAGCCGAAGAAGGTGGACACTTCTCCGGCTTAGAAGTGGGGACCGACGTCCCCGATGGGGGGGATGGTGTTGCTCCTGAGGTAGGTGGCACAGGAGCAACCCGGTGGGTAGAGCCCCCCACTGGCAAGGGGGCAGGAGGAGTTGTACCACTCGTCGATCCGGCCGGAAGGCGCGAAACTGATGGGGCTAGCACAGGTGTTGTAGCAGCGGCGTAGGAAGTTGTCATTCGCACTGGATGTAATCGGTCGTACTTCCGTTTGGCCTCAGTATAAGTCAGTCTGTCCAGGGTCTTATATTCCATGATTTTGCGCTCTTTCTGGAATATTCTGCAGTCTGGCGAGCAAGGTGAATGGTGCTCCCCGCAGTTGACGCAGATGGGAGGCGGGGCACATGGAGTATCGGGATGAGACGGGCGTCCGCAATCTCGACATGTGAGGCTGGAAGTGCAGCGAGAAGACATATGGCCGAACTTCCAGCACTTGAAGCACCGCATCGGGGGAGGGATATAGGGCTTGACGTCACATCGGTAGACCATCACCTTGACCTTTTCCGGTAACGTATCACCCTCGAAGGCCAAGATGAAGGCACCGGTAGCAACCTGATTGTCCCTCGGACCCCGATGAACGCGCCGGACGAAATGAACACCTCTACGTTCTAAGTTGGCGCGCAGCTCGTCATCAGACTGCAAAAGGAGGTCCCTATGGAAAATAACACCCTGGACCATATTTAAACTCTTATGTGGAGTAATAGTAACGTTAACATCCCCCAACTTGTAACAAGCAAGTAACCTGCGTGACTGGGCGGAGGATGCTGTTTGTATCAGTACGGAGCCAGAGCGCATTTTAGACAAGCCCTCCACCTCCCCAAACTTGTCCTCTAAATGCTCGACGAAGAACTGAGGCTTTGTGGAGAGAAAAGACTCCCCATCAGCTCTCGTGCAAACTAAGAATCGGGGCGAATAACTGTTACCTCCATCCTGGGACTTACGCTCTTCCCACGGCGTGGCCAGGGAGGGGAACGTTTTCGGATCGTACTTCTGAGCATTAAATTGAGCCCGAGAACGCTTAGAGACTGCTGGCGGCTGGCCGCCAGCGAGAGATGATGTACCACGCTTCATTGCGGGTCATCCGCCCTGATGCCACCTACTCCGACCAAGGGCCCTCCCCACGGGCGCCACCCAGCCACAGCAAAGGCCACCTGGCAGGATGGCCGTTGCCGGGAGTCCTGATACCCCAGGAGGATAGGCATCTACTCCTTGGCATACGTGGGGAGTTAACGGCGCAGGCATCAGTAGAGCGATCCCTGTGTTGTCAGGGGGCTACAACCAAGAGGGTACATGGCGGCCCCACCACAACGGACTGGCTACCGTGCTGGATCTTAGGTGCAAAACTGTCCAAGGTCGTCGTCGCAGTTAAAAGAAACACTGCAGAGGGCAGCGTGGTAATCGCACCCAGGGACGTATCCCCGCCCTAAAGATCGAAAACGAGCGGGACACCATTGCAACGACGTGAAAGCCGGCTAAAGGTCTAATTGCACGACGGATACAGTGCACCATGTAAGGCGCCCTTCCCCAATTGGCTCGCTCTTCGGAATAATTTAGAAAGATGGAGGTCAAACCCGAGAGGGGACCATCACATAAGGCCGAAACAAGTGAGACTCCTTTTAGTCGCCTCTTACGACAGGCAGGAATACCGCGGGCCTATTCTAACCCCCGAACCCGCAGGGGGGGTCAGAAAAGAGGGGGAACGGAACGGGTGAAGAGCTGGTCACCTCGACGGCCGCGGAGGGCAGGTGTCGAGGGAACTACGCTACAACCGGCGGGAGGAGGATCCTGTTCCATCGAGTCGCCGCCAGCGGTGGCCACTTTCCCAGGTTGTGTAGGAGGGGCAGCATCATTCGCCAACGAGAGGCCAGCTGAGCGCCTGGCAGCAGAGCATCCCGGCGAAACTGAGGACGGCCGGGAGCAGCGACTCACGGATGGAGCGTCAGACGAAACGCGCCGGGGTGGAGAGGGGGATAAAGATTTCTTATTGGAGGCCTTCTTGGAAGGTCGATGAGCCATGGGGATGGTGGGCTGGACCCGAAGAAGGTCCTCATGCGCGGGGTCCGTTTTGGAATGCCGGACCTCGGAAGCCGGGGTCCGGAACGTTTCCCCGATGGACGCCTGAGAAGAGAATCATTTCTCAGGCGGCAAAGTGGGAGGAGGGGGAGGAGGAGGAGGAGGAGGAAGGGTGGCTCCCGGGCCAGAGGGGGCAGGGGCCGCAAGGGAGGAGGATTAGGAAGGGAGGTATTCGGGAGGTGGAAGTGTCGACCCCGGACAGGGGAGGAGGTGGAGTGGGGACAGGATAGGGGTGAGGATACTGTGGAAGGAGTGGACACGACTGAGGCAAATGAAGGTGTCAACATCACGGGATGGAAGCGGTCATACTTCTTCCTGGCCTCAGAATAAGAGAGACGATCCAAAGTTTTGAATTTTTGAATCTTCTTCTCCTTCTGATACGCGGGGCAGTCTAAGGATCTAGGCAAGTGGATGCCAGGATAATTGACACACCGAGGTGGTGGGTGCATGTATGTTCCTCATGAAGAGGACGTCCGCAATCGCCACAAAGGGGCTCAGCCTCACACCGTGATGACATGTGCCCAAAGCGCAAACACCGAAAGCAGCGCATAGGAGACGGGACGTAAGGTCGCACGTCGCACCAGTAGCACATCACCTTTACCTTCTAAGGGAGAACGTCCCCCTCGAAGGCAAGGATAAAGGCTCTGGTGTCGATGCGACAGTCTTTGGGGCCATGCTGAACTCGCCGGACGAAATTCACGCCTCGGCGCTCCAGGTTGGCCCTGAGCTCCTCATCAGATTGCAGCAGGAGGTCCCGATGAAAAATAACCCCCTGCGTCCTATTCAGTGCCAGATGTGGGACAATAGATACTGGGATGTCCCCTAGTCAGTCGCACGCCTGGAGCACTGCCGACTGTGTGGTGGAGGCGGTCTTTGTAAGAATGGACCCCGAACGCATTTTACTGAGAGCCTCAATTTCCCTGAAGATGACCTCGATGTGCTGGACAAAGAACATGGGCTTGGAGGTGGAGAACATCCCTCATTGGTCTGAGAACAGACTAAATAGCGGGGGAAGTACTTCGCCCCAAGCCGGCGGGCCTGTCCTTCCTCCCAGGGAGTGGCCAAGGGGGAAAGGGCAGGAGAACCAGAACCAGAGACAGTACCTTTCTTTTTAAAAGACTTGGCCGCAGAGCGACCTGATAGATGTTGACGTTTCATCTGCAAAACATCCGCCCCAATACCACCCAATCCGACCAGGGGCTCTCCCCACGGGCGCCACCCAGCCTCAGCAAGGGCCTCCTGGCTGGATGACCGTTGCCGGGAGTCCTGATGCCCAAAGGAGACGAGCATCTACTCCTTGGCCGACGTGGGGAGGGTGCAGCTCAGGTATCGGCAGTACGATCCCTGTGTTGGCAGGGGGCTACAACCTAGAGGGTACATGATGACCCCACCACAACGGACTGGCTACCGTGCTGGATTTCGGGTGCCATGGAAAGTCCATCATGATCATAGGTGCAGATGGGGATGCACTATGGGCATAACTTGTGCAACCCATCAGGCGTTTAGGCCCAATTTGAGGAATAATGGGTGTGGTTACAATGCCGTGACAATGCTTAGTGCCAAGGTCTTAGTGCACTGAGGACCAGTGATACACCACATAAGGCGTCCTTCCCCAAAAGGCTCGTACTTCTGTAGAATTTTGAAAAAAGGAGGTCAAACCCCAAGGGGGACCATCACATGGAAGGCCGAAACGATTGAAACTCCTTTTAGTCGCCTCTTGCGACAGGCAGGAATACCTCGGGCCTATTCTTACCCCAGACCCACGGGGGGGGGGGGGGGGGGGGGGGGGGGGGGGGGGATGAAGGAGGAGTTGCCATTTTCTTAAAACAAGTGTATAAATACAGAACTGTTGAAGTAAGCAAATTTTGTGTTGATCAGCACTTTGAGGTATGTGCATGTGAACTTCAGCTACATAAACTTGTGTTGATATTAGCAACAGTGTACAGGTCTCCACTAGGAGATTGGGAGCTATTCATAAAAAAGTTTGACTCCCTATTATGCTGTCTATCAGACAAAAAGAAGAAGTTATTAATCTGTGGTGATTTTACTGTTAACCTTCTAAGCAATTCTGGTAGGAAAAGTGAACTAGAAGTGTTGTTAACAACATATAACTTAGAATCAGTGATCAATTTCCCTACATGTATAACTCAGGACAGTAGTACCCTAATAGATAATGTATTTGTACAGCAAGAGGATGTAGAACAAACACATGCTTTCCCTGTGGTAAATGGATTATCTGACCATGATGCACAACTGATTAACTTACAAAACCTAACAGGGTGTACCCTTCAGAAACCATTAAGTAAAAGTGTGAGGGTGCTAAACTCAGTATCTATAGATGACTTCAGAGAAAGTTTAAGAAATGTAAATTGGCAAGATGTATATAATGAGCCAAATGCTAATGATAAATGCAGCATATTTCCTTATAAATTTATATCCCATTTTGAACATTGTTTCCCCAAGAAACTTACTAAATGTAACACCACAAACTTTTCAAAGAAACCTTGGATTACTACAGGTATTAAAGTGTCTACAGAAAGTAAAAGAAAAGTGTATGAGACAGCAAGAACTAGTAAAGATCCAGAAGTAGTTTTACACTATAAAAAGTATTTAACATACTGAGAAAAGTTGTGAGGAAATCATGAAATATCTATGTTAGAGAAGAAATTAACAACTCCAGCAATAAAATAAAATCAATATGGAATGTTATTAGAAGGGATTGGTTGGTTCGGGGAAGGAGACCAGACAGCGAGGTCATCGGTCTCATTGGATTAGGGAAGGACGTGGAAGGAAGTCGGCCGTGCCCTTTGAAAGGAACCATTCTGGCATTTGCCTGGAGCGATTTAGGGGAATCACGGAAAACCTAAATCAGGATGGCCGGACGCGGGGTTGAACCGTCGTCCTCCCGAATGCGAGTCCAGTGTCTAACCACTGCGTATTATTAGAAGGGAGACGGGAAAAGGAGCCACTGGGGTAGGTAGTATTACTGTTAAAGAGAATGAGACCATCGTAATGAACAGTACACAGGTAGCCAATGTATTTAACAACTTAAGTTCTTCTTAAGTGTAGGAGAAAAAATTGGTGAGAATAGTTCAAAAGAAAAAGCCATGCAGTACATGGAAGAGTCAATTTTGAAAAATTTTAGTCAGATCAAGTTTCGTCTAACAACCTCTTGTGAAATATGGAAAATTATGAAATATTTGAAAAATAAATGTTCTGTTGGAGTAGATAACATCTCTAAAAAGTTATTAAAACATTTTGGAGCAATTACAGCTGATGCTTAGAGTCACATATGTAATGCATCACTGACTCAGGGTATTTTTCCAGACAGGTTAAAATATGCCATTGTCAGGCCTCTCTACAAAAGGGGGAAACCACAGATGTCAATTACCAGCCAGTATCATTGTTTACAGCATTTTCAAAAATCATGGAGAAAGTAATGTACTCGAGAGTGGTTAGCCATCTCACAGTAATGGGATACTTTGTAAATCACAGTTCGGATTTCAGAAATGCTGTTCCAATGAGACAGCAATATACAATTTCACTGTCCACATAGTAAATTCTTTAAATAGTAAAATGTCAACAGTAGGAATATTCTGTGACTTATCCAAAGCATTTGATTGTGTGAACCATCACATTATGTAGGAAAAATTACAATTCTATGGAATAAATGGAACAACATATTAGTGGTTTAAGTCATATCTACAGAACAGGAAGTTCAAAGTCTCTTTATATGCTTCAAGTGATTCAAAGGAGTTTGCCACTTCATCTAACTGGGGTGAAATTGTGTTAGGTGTTCAACAAGTTTTGATTATGGGTCCCCTTCTGTTCTTGATATATGTGAATGACCTCCATTCTTATGTGAAACAAGATACTGAACTCACACTGTTTGCTGATGATACAAGTGTAATTATTAATCCAGTAAAAGAAAGTCTGATTGAAAATGGTACAAATAAGGTCTTTTGAAAAGTTATTAATAGGTTTTATGCGAATGGGCTTCCTCTGAACTTTGAAAAAACACAGTACATCCAATTTTCTGCTGCAAAAACTATAATCCTTACATTCAATATACCACATCAAAAGAAGTCAGTAGCCAGGGTAGAGCATACTAAGTTTTTGGGTTTACATATAGACGAGGATCTTAATTGGAAAATTCATATTTTGGAACTCCTAAAGCAACTAGGCTCAGCAACTTTTGAAATCAGAATAACTGCCAATTTTGAGGATGCAGAAATTAGTAAGCTAACATACTTTTGCATTCTTCCACTCTGTTATGTCATATGGAATAATATTCTTGGACAAGTCAACACTTAGGCAAAAGGTATTCACTGCTCAAAAGAAAGTAGTAAGAATAATGTGTAGGTTTCATAGTCGTACATCTTGCAGGCATCTGTTTAAAAGGTTAGGAATTCTTACAACTGCTTCACAGTACATTTACTCAGTAATGAAACTTTTTCCCAACAACATGCACCAGTTTAAAATCAACAGCAACTTTCATGATTACAATACCAGAAAAAAGAAAGATCTACACCATCCTCTACTTAACCTATCTTTGGCACAGAAAGGGGGAAAATATGCTGCTATAAAACTTTTTGATAAATTACCAGATATAATAAAATGTCTGACGGACAGCAGTAATAGTTTCAAAAACAAATTGAGATCATACCTCCTTGACATCTACTTCTACACCATAGATGAATTCTTGAATATGAGTAAATACATTTGGAGATATAATATATATGGATTTTGTGCCATTTAAGGGAATGGGATAGATAATAGAAATATTTAGGTATAACACTATAATATAAACAAAAAAAAACTTGTTTCCTGTGCTCACTTCTTGTGCATTTCACATGTTCCACTTCATAACGGTTTTCCATGCTATTGATCAATGGAACACATAACTAACTAACTCGCTACTTTTCAAACTGATATTTATTCCTATTCTTTCAATCTCCTACATCTTGAAAGGATCATTGTGTTGGTATTCTTTATGGTATATTTAACCTTGCATGGTTCATCCACATGGTGTTAGTTCTTTCAAAGCTGCAGTGGGAAACTGGATCCATAGTTTATGCTGATTTTCTATTTTACTACATTCCAAGTGATTTTCATTGAACTAAAACATTACACAAAGTGTATCATATTAACTATTTCTGCTTCCCTGACATAATACAGACAGTGCAATTAATCAATTTTCTTAAAAAGGCAGTGTCAGTAATGCATCATTTTGAACTTGTACTGGGATGAAGGAAGCCATGTGTTGTAATAAAAGTGTGAGAAGGACTTCATCAGAAAAAGTGTGAAATTTAGAGCACAATCTTGGCACTGAGAACATTTGTTCTGTGCATACAGCACACGAGGTGCCTAGTTGTTTCCACTGCACTGTGTGGAATATGGAGGTTCTGCTATAGTTCACTAACCTGCTGTCTTCAAGTTGATGTTCCCAGCACAGAAAACAGTGCATAGGTCATAGGTTGTGTATCTTGAGGCTGAAACTGACTTTTAGCAAGGTTCTGTTCTGAAATAATGTATCATTTCTTTGGGATGCCACTTGTGTATTTTAATATAGCCACACGAGCAGACTATATGATCTTAATACAACACCTTCTGATAGAGCAAAGTACATGATCATACACAATGTTTAGAAAAATGTATCTTTACACTATTTGTGGCATGTGTTTCATGATTACCGGTGCGAAATCTTTAATACTGAATACTGGCAAACACATCCTACCACAGACAACATGATTGTACATCTCAACTGCCTAATCCAGAGTGACGAACAGCCCAAAACACTTTGCGTACCATATCAGAAAAGGCGTGAGCTGAATGTTTCTGAAGTGCTTCATCTGAAATTTTGTCAGTCTTTTTTATTTCAATTGTTTTTAATAATTCTAAAATGACTGATTGATTGTCAGCTGTTGAGAGATATTTATATTAAAGAGTGAAGTCATTCCAATGAGTAGTTTAACTAATAATAACAACTATACTTTAATGTTTTGGTGCCCTTGCTCCAAACACCACAGCCAATCACAGCAGTAACATTATGCAGGTGCTCTTTCTCATGGGAATGGTACCAAATCTAACATCTGTCACAGGTACCTCACACCACACTTCGTCATCTATATACCTCTTGCATCTCCACTGCTCTGGGAACAGCTTCTTGGAGCCTAATATGATGGCTGACTAAGCCAGAAATATTACACATCCCTTTCCTTCTGTGATTTCCAAAAAATGGGATGTTCTCGAAGACAATGCACAATTTTGGAAATATATAAATAAATTGAACAAAATTTTGATATAACTGTAAACTAATAGGTGATCTCTCAAGATCCAAGCTATCACACTATCCCTACTCTGATATCAACATGTAAATATGGAGATGGCTTTTACATATTTTCCCTATCATTAATAGTAAACTCTTCCAAAATCCGAGAATAAGAAAATTGTATGTTGACTGCAATAAATTCAAAACAGTAACACCCTTCACCACAAACATTATTACATCTACTGGTCACAAAACAGTTCGAACAAGAAATCAACGTTTCACGAAGAGCAAATCCTTATACAATTACACAAAACATATGAGAAATAAGAGAATTTTCAAAGAAAATCACATAAACCACATAAAACAGAATAAGAATCAGCTCATAGTTGCCTTTCAAATTCACCAAAGAAAGTTATGCAGTTACCTAAACACATAGCACCTCAAAAAATAATCACCTATTATCAGCTCATTGCCATCCTGTCATTTTCATTTATTATTATTCTTTTAATCATTTACATGATACAGGAATTGTCATAGTACTGTCCAGAATATGCACAGCAGAATATTACAAATTTCTATCAAACACAAAAATTAACATTATGTTGAAAATTAAAACATTGAATTAATGTGTTGTTCTTTTAAATGCCCTTTAACATGTACCGTATGTGATGGATTAATATGTATTTAGTAAATTTTGGAAAACACATATTACACATAATTTTAGAGAAAAAAGGAATATAAATGAGCCATAGAACTGACAATGAGAAAATTATATTTACAATACAACTATCAGTTAGTGATTTAAGGATTCAAAATATTCCTCTATGCTATAAAAACATTTATTTATCATAAACTTTTTTCATTCTGACTTACATTTTCCTTGATATTCTGTTCCCCTGATGCAGAGTAGCAGAGCATTATAAAGCTTTATTCCCTAGTGGCTCACATGTTCTTGAGTTTTTGTTTTTCTTGTTCTTTCTACATGCAGATTCTTACAGATACGTGTATTGTAGTCATGAAGATCTGAATTTATATGTAGACTACTCAAGTGTGTTCTTGTATGCAGTATGCCTTTTAATATGTACAAAGATGGTACTGTAAGTATGTTTAGCTGCATGAACAAGGGTATTGCAGTGTCTTTGTGGGAGCTGTGTGTAATGATTCTAATGGCCTTTTTAAAGAATGCTTTACTAACACTTCATCAAACTGACGTCCACTTTAGAAATTCAAAGATCAAAAAGAAAGAGCTATGGTTCACTATTTGTTGTAAACTTTGAATTAGTACTTCACTCTCACCATTACATGTGGTTGTTGTGACAGTGCCACGAGATTTAAAAGTGCCGCTACGTCAGTACGCAAACATGGCGATAGAGGCGCTCCGCAGCTCGGCTGAGCGCGGGAGCGCCACCTGGCTATGAACGGCGCCGGCCGAATGTCACGGCACGGCAGTTGAGTGACAGCTACGGAGTTGGTAGCATGAAACCCACTATTGTTTCTACGTTTGTGTATCCACACAGTTTATTAGTACATTAAAGGTTATAACACTTTTTGGCGACTAGGTCGGATATTTTTTTTTCCAGCGTTGGAGTATTGCGCGTTCGTGTCTGGGCAGACATGGAACAGCTTATGCAAGCGCTCATTGAACAACAAACACAGCTGACGGCTGCTATTCAGGCGTTGTCGACGTCGCTTACTCATCGTCTGTCGTCCTCTTCTCCGCCTCCGTTCCCTCCTTACGACGAGGCCGCTGAGGACTGGGAGGATCATGAGAAGCGTTTGCGGCAACACTTCTTGGCTTTCGGCGTTGTCGACGCCCCGATGTGTAAGTCGTTATTTCTATCTTGGATTTCCCCACGGATCTATCAGCTGCTATCTCAGTTAGCCCCTCTGCGGGAACTTGCCTCTCTGTCCTTCCAAGAAATGTGTGACTTATTGTCTAACTATTACCGAAAAAACACCCACGTCGTTGCCGCCCGCGTGGCGTTCTACCGGTGTCGTAAACAGCCCCATCAATCTTACCGGGCTTGGGCGGCGGAACTACACGGTCTGAGTAGGAAATGTCAGTTTGTCACGGACACTCATCATGAGTCTTATGCTGATTCAATGGTTAGGGATGCTATTCTACGGCTTGCTCCTGATAAAGAAGTTCGGCAACGTGCCCTACAACTGCCAAACCCGTCGTTGTCGGAAGTTCTAAGCATCGCCCAATCCTTTGAAGTGTCTCACGCTGCTGGCGCGCAAATAGACGCGTGGTGTGATGTGGGCGCTGTACAGTCAACTTTCGACACGGACAATTTGCCTGTTTCCCAGGAGGACGATGATGTGGCGGCGGTTCACTCGCGTAAACAACGTCGCGTTGGGTCGCAACGCTCGCAGCGAAAACAGCAACCACAGAAACAGGTTCGTTCCGCCCTTCCTTCTTGTCCACGTTGTTTCATACAGCATGACAGGGCCGCGTGCCCAAAACGTTGGGCCATGTGTAATTCATGTAGGAAAAAAGGCCACATTGCTTCTGTGTGTCAGTCCCCTCACGTTCCTGTCGCCGATGACGAGGCATCGGACATGGATGTTAACTGTGTGCTTTCTCAAACAAATAAGTTGTTTGTTACTGTTCGTGTTCTGGATAAAGACATTCGCATGCAAGTGGACACTGGCTCTGCAGTAACTCTCATTAATTCTCGCACGTATTTGGAGTTGGGCTCCCCTCCCTTGTCTCCAGTTACGCGAAATCTGAGAACTTATAATAAACAGAAAATTCCTATCGTTGGCCAGTTTGATGCTTCCACTGCTTACAAGTCTGTTGTTCGGCCCCTCACGTTTTATGTGGTGGATCATGCGGGCACTGTAAATCTGTTCGGTTATGATGCTTTCCAGTTGTTTGGGTTCTCCATTGATGATAATGTGCACCTCATATCTGAGGATATTCCGTATCAACAGCTGGATGGATTGTGTTCTGAATTCTCGTCCGTGTTCTCTGCTGGTCTGGGTCGTGCCAAGGATTTTGAAGCTCACATTACTCTTAAACCTACAGCTCGCCCTAAGTTTTTCCGGGCACGCCCTATTCCGATGGCGCTGCGTGCACCTGTCAAGGCTGAGATAGACAGGTTAACAGCTTCAGGGATTCTCCTTCCTGTTACCTCCAGCGAATGGGCATCGCCCATCGTGGTGGTTTCTAAACCCAACGGGAGTCTGCGATTGTGTGGCGATTTTAAAGCCACTGTCAACGCTCAGAGCCTCATTGACACTTATCCTCTTCCCCGTCCTGAGGAGTTATTTACCAAGCTCGCTGGGGGCCAGTTCTTTTCCAAACTTGACTTATCGGAGGCGTACCATCAGTTGCCGTTGGATGCGTCTTCCAAGGAATTTCTCGTCATCAACACTCCTTGTGGGCTGTATCAGTACCAGCGGTTACCATTTGGTGTCGCTAGCGCGCCGGCCATTTTTCAGCGGTTTTTGGAACAGCTCACGGCTTCCGTTCCTGGCTGCATCAACTACCTGGATGACATTGTTGTCACGGGGGCCTCCACTGAGGAGCACCTTCGCAATTTGCGTTCATTATTTCGGGTTCTGCATTCGGCTGGGTTGAAGTGCAATCTGGACAAGTCACAGTTCTTCCAACCCTCCATTGTGTATCTTGGTTTCCACCTGTCCCGTGAAGGTATACGTCCTCTACGTCAGCACGTTGCGGCCATCACCGCTCTCCCCCGGTCGTCTACAGTCAAAGAACTTCAGGCGTTTCTAGGCAAGATTGCTTATTATCACAAATTCATTCCATCCGCGACGGCGGTGGCTCATCCTCTGCATCAGCTGTTACGCAAAAACGTTCCTTTCTGTTGGTCCGACGAGTGTGAGCAGGCTTTTGTTCGCCTGAAGGCTCAATTGCAGTCGGCGCCTTGTCTTGCCACCTTCCGTCCGGGTCAGCACTTGGTTCTGGCGACTGACGCGTCACAGTATGGCCTAGGGGCTGTTCTCGCCCATCGGTATGAGGATGGGTCGGAACGACCCATCGCCTATGCTTCAAAGACCCTCAACGATGCCCAACGGCGTTACTCTCAAATCGAAAAGGAGGCGCTCGCTATCATTTATGCGTTACAAAAGTTCAGCGTTTTTTTCTATGGTTCTAAGTTTCACCTCATCACCGACCACAAGCCGCTGTTCTCTCTGTTCAGCCCTTCGGCGTCGCTTCCGGATAAGGCGGCTCACCGCCTGCAACGTTGGGCCTTATACTTGTCTCGTTTTCACTATGAGATTCACTATCGCCCCACGGCCCAGCACGCCAACGCTGACGCGTTGTCGCGTTTGCCGATGGGCCCCGACCCGGTTTTCGATCGAGATGAGCTGCTGTTTCCACATTGATGAGGAAGAACGTCGTGCGGTTGAGGGTTTTCCGCTTACAGGTTCGCAGGTCGCGTCGGCTACTGTGCGGGACCCGGTCCTGCGTCGGGTGATCGGTTTTGTTCAACAGGGTTGACCGGACAGGACCAAGGGCCGGGCATCGGATCCCCTTCGCAACTACCATGCCTTGCGCCTTCGTCTGTCTGTTCGTGAGGGTGTTGTTCTTTTGGCCACGGATGGCGCATCTCCACGGGTCGTGGTGCCAGCTTCTCTTCGCAAAGATGTTCTCAAACTATTGCATGAGGGCCATTGGGGGATCTCTCGGACTAAGTCCCTGGCCCACCGGCATGTTTATTGGCCCGGTATCGATTCGGACATCTCCCATATGGTCGCTGCGTGTGGTCAGTGTGCTCAACAACTGGCTGCACCCCGTGCAATGCCCTCTCCGTGGCCAGATCCGGCGCAGCCATGGGAACGGGTGCACGCTGACTTTGCC
This sequence comes from Schistocerca cancellata, assembly GCF_023864275.1. Taxonomy (NCBI): domain Eukaryota; kingdom Metazoa; phylum Arthropoda; class Insecta; order Orthoptera; family Acrididae; genus Schistocerca; species Schistocerca cancellata. Next base: position 268,332,819 of record NC_064629.1, read on the forward strand.
GGCCCCTTCCTCGGCGCTTATTGGCTCCTGTTGATTGACCCCTTCTCGAAGTTTCCGTTTGTGGTTCGATGTCCGTCGCCCACCACTGCGGCGACGACGCTGGCTTTGTCCAAAACTTTTGCGCTAGAAGGTCTTCCCTCCACGATCGTCACGGACAACGGCCCTCAGTTCTCTTCGCAGGCCTTCCGTGATTTTTGTACTGGACAAGGGATTCATCATGTTACAGCACCGCCTTTCCATCCCCAATCGAATGGGGAGGTCGAGCGCCTTGTCCGCACTTTCAAAAGCCAGATGAAAAAATTCCTTACTGATTTTTCAACCGATGACGCTCTGTTGCAATTTCTGAGTTCTTATCGCTTCACGCCTCTGGGTGATCGCAGCCCCGCTGAACTCTTGCATGGCCGCCAACCGCGCACTCTACTGCACCTGCTTCACCCTGTCAGGCCTAGTCATGTGTCCCCTAGTGCGGGAAAATACTTGGTAGGCGCCGACGTGTGGGCACGAGGGTATGGATCTCGCCCTAAATGGATTCCAGGGGTGGTCAAGGCTCTTCACGGCCGCCGGCTTTGTGAAATACGTACGGACGACGGCACGGTTGTTCGTCATTACGACCAGATGCGCCCACGAGTGGTGGCCACGCCGGTGCCACCGCCCCTTCTTTCGCCTCCACCAGCCCGAGAAGCCAGTCCTGTCGCTGCTGCCGGTCTCCCGTGCGTGTCGCTGCAGCTGCCGTCGCTGCCGCTTCAGAGTACGCCGGAACCGGTCCCAGTCGCGACGCCGCCTTCTCCGGGACCCATCTCGCTGGAGCACACCCCCAGGTCCACGACACCTATGGATGCTGCTCCGGAGTTTTCACCCATCATCTCGTCCAGAAGGTGCGCTCCACACACAAGCTTCTGTCCTGGACATTTTCGACCATATTCTCGTGTTTCTCCGCGGGATCTTCTCGGGGTCTCCCAAGAGGCCATGGATGTCTCCGCACTGTCCGTGTCTCCAAGGAAGTGAGTGTCTTTTTTTTTTCAAGGGGGGAAAAGTGTTGTGACAGTGCCACGAGATTTAAAAGTGCCGCTTCGTCAGTACGCAAACATGGCGATAGAGGCGCTCTGCAGCTCGACTGAGCGCGGGAGCGCCACCTGGCTATGAATGGCGCCGGCCGAATGTCACGGCACGGCAGTTGAGTGACAGCTACGGAGTTGGTAGCATGAAACCCACTATTGTTTCTACGTTTGTGTATCCACGCAGTTTATTAGTACATTAAAGGTTATAACAGTGGTCTTACATTGCTTAGTTCAGTTTCAACTGGTGCTGGGTTTGACAAGCGACTGTCCATTCTCAGTATCCACCTCCAGCATACAGGACCGTTAGAATTCATCTAACAATACAAAATGCCTTACATTAAATTTCTAATAGAACTTAAATAAACCTTGAATTGAACTTTTGATTATACCATATAATGAATATGTACCTAAATAGACTCAAAAAGTAAACATTATTATTTGATTACAGGCAGTGCCACTGTTTGTAAACAGTGCCTGCTAACATATGGCTAGGGTGTAGTCCATAGCAACATATGGTCAGTGTCCATTCACAACATGTGACTTACTGGCTGATTCATTCATGCAGATGACAGCTAGTGTTGTGCGCTTTAAATCTAGCAGACAGCGCTGTGCCATATAACTGTTTCGTTACGCAGGCTTATTTGACTGCTACACCTCTCATATTCTTTAATGTTATATCTACATTTTGTTAATACAGTCCCATTTTAGTTGATACTCCAACAGGTTCTTAATCATTAACAGGCACACAGTTGCAATTCACAGATACTGAGAGAACATTTCAGAATAAATCTCTTAAAGAAAGTTTCGGCTACCAGAAACGTTAAGTCGCTCAACAGCAAGAGTTACCATACCTTTCTCTTATCATAAATCTTGTTACTACATACACAGCCAGTGGAACTGTATTAATGTGTACACATCTGTAATCATTTCATAATGTTATAGCATCAATAGTCATATGTTAAGCATTATGCGACTTCATTTTGTAGGGGCTGACAGAACTGTTCATAGCTAGCATTTTACTCTTCGTGTGTCTGGTGCCACCACCTACCAGAAATTAATGAAACTATAAGAGATGAAACAACAAAAATGGTTCAAATGGCTCTGAGCACTATGGGACTTAACTGCTGACATCATCAGTCCCCTGGAACTTAGAACAACTTAAACCTAACTAACCTAAGGGCAGCACACACATCCATGCCTGAGGCAGGATTCGAACCTGCGACCGTAGCGGTCACATGGTTCCAGACTGTAGGGCCTAGAACTGATTCAGCCACTCTGGCCGGCCGCTGAAACAACATTATTCCATAATGTCCTGCAGTAAATTCTGCATTTTTTCGCCTGACATGGGAAAGTGAAAAAAGTGTTGCATTGCTCATTGAATGCCCCTGGAAAGTAGTACTGTACACGACCAACTGTCCAAACTATAACAGACTATGTTACTGAATAACTCCAATACTTGGGTCCACAAAATTACCATCAGAGCTCATAGAGAGTCTAATCAAGAGTTTCTTCACAAAAATTCTTCGGAAAAGCTACAGGGATGGGAGGAAACCAGTAGGTTACCAAACTTCTCTATTATAACACATTGTAGGTAGGTCTGCTGAGAATTCATGTAGATCTTTAAAATTTATAAATATTATTACCCTGTAAGAAGTAAATCTAACAACTAAAAAATGCTTATGAATTCACTGATATTGATTCTCTGTCAAAATTCTTAGAACATACAGTCTAAGCTTCGTCAGGCAAACTATTACTTTCTCCAACTAATTGGTCCTAAAAGTAAAGGAGATAATACCAACTGACAAATTAGTGCTCATAAGGAGAACTTTCAACAAATCTCATCACATTTCACCTGGAACAAAAAGGAATGGGAACCGAATCGGAAGTGCTCTCCACTACGTGGAATTATTCTGATATGTGGAGAATAGATGTATGCTTTTAATGTTTTTTAACAGAAGCAGTCCTAAATGAAGAGTTGAGACAAACTGGAAGTCATTTATCAATTAACTGTACATGACTAACTGTCCGAGGTCTTAGAGCATACCTTCGAAGAAAGACTGGGCAAATTATTAATCCTTCAGTACATGGGTCCATGAAGTTCCCATGATGCAAAAATCGGGGCTGATAAGCAGTTTAACTGGTAGTGTTACTTCCCACACACTATTCACAAATGTAACAGGAATGGGAGGAAAGGATACTTGAGGTACCCTATATTTCACACTTTAACATGGTTTCCTGATTATTCATGTTCATCTTTAATGTTTAGAAGAATTATCATCAAATTAATAAATCTATGACCACAAAATCTATTAACAACTTACTAGAAATGGAAACATCTCCCACACCATGGTACAATTCTGAAGCTGACAAATAAGTGGTCTTCCATATAGGAATGTACAAGACAGCATGTGCTCTAAAGAAAATAACATTATGAAACAATGGGGACTTCTGTTCCACATGTTTAAATTTAACTTTCTTCCACATTGTGGCTGCAGAGGCAAACAGTGTTTCTCACACTGCAGTGTCTCTCAAAGGCTACATCTGGCTTACATTTTTATCTTTTTATGAAGATTTTCACACATGTGAACAACTCCACTTCTTAACAAATAGCTGGTCCTGTCGACCTGATGGAGAATGAGGGCAGGCAATGACAATTCCTCTCACACCTACCTGTGCTGTAACTCACCCTTTGTTCTAGCTTTTATATGATTCGGCTCCCTGTTCCTTTAAGTAAACTCCTATCTCATGACAGCCAGCTTGGAGGCTTTCAGGTCTGCAAAACAAATATCAAATCCTCATTAAAATAAAAGGAGCAAAGAAAATAAGCTATTAGCTGGGCAGTCACTGGTAGCAGCCAATACTGTCCGCAATTATGGTGTACTATAAGAATGAAACTACACTGAATGAAGGTATCAGCATATAATATGTAACAACTTGCATGACAGTCTTGTGTAAAACTGACATGTATCACATAGTTGATCTCAGACAATTTTTAATGCAAGCCAGGGTGCTGAATGACAGTTCTGCTTCAGCTAAAGTAACTGGAAGATTGTATAAGACGAGCATAGCTGCACATATATTGGAAAATAAGCTCGAAATTTTAAGATCATGCATATTATTCAAGCACTCAAAAGACTGTAAAGCAATGCATTCCCACTTTAAAGTATGAACTGTATTCAAATATTTAATTACATCTTCTAAATCTGTTGTAACACCAGTAAGGAATTCATTGATAAATAACTTCCATACCTCAGCAAACTGATCATGAATCATGTTTGAGCATTTCCATAAAAACCCAAATGTTTCACATAAAATCTTCACTGTTTCTCATCAGGTTTTCAATGAAGTGAAAAACATTTATCTTGAACAAGTCTTCTCAATTCACATCTGTCACTTCACTCTTGATTTCACCATGAAATAATTTCCACTTCTTATTGCAAGGCTCTGGAAATTCAAGACTGATATTCATTGCACTGACAACCACCCACGATTCAGAGAAAATAGTGTTCCAGTTTTCATGTAGATATTTTAAGTCATTTAATAAGCACTCAGTGTCTTGCCTCAACATCATTAGTAGTATTTTGAGTTTGTAATAATTTGCTTCTATAGACAATTAGTACCAACACATCTGACCAAACCGATGCTGTGAATAGACACTTGAAAGATCTCACATAATCCAAAACATCTTATTCAAGTGAACCACAATTAGCCTTGCAGTGTCAACTCAAGCACTCCAAAAGATATCAGACATGTATTCTAAAAGGTATCAGACATGGAACAAAAACAATTTCCACCACACTGTTTTGGGATTTCCTATCACTATGAACTGCAACTGAACAGGTTGTAAGGAAACTGAATTACCCTGAAAAAAGTACCTGCTTCATGACAGGTATCAGCTGCATGTGTTCCACATAAGGCTATGACAATCACACAGAGAAAATTTTCCAAGATGATTCAACTGAAGAAAAATGTGGCCTCACTCCTTTACAAGACCCACTCTACATCTCTGCCTACATTTATACATTACAAGTTTCAGTATAGTGTGTGGCAGAACATACCTTGTACCTCTAGTAGTAATTTCCTTTCCTGTTCAGCACACAAACAAAGCAAAAAAGGCTATCTATATGCCTCCTTAAGAGACTCAATATCTCTTACCTTATCTTTTTGGACCTTATGCAGAATGCTTTTAACTGGCATAAGACTTGTTCCGCATTCAGTTTCAAATGCCACTTAAAATGTCGCAGTAGTGTTTTGTGAAAAGAACATCATCTTCCCTCCAGGGATTTCCACTTCAGTTCACAAGGCATTCCATAGTACTTGCATGTTGATCAAACCCACTTCTAACAAATCTGGCAGCTCTACTCTAAACTGGTTTGATGTCTTCCTTTAACCCAACCATGTGGTGATCTGAAGCACTCAAGTTATACTAAAGAATGGGTTGCACTAGTGTTCTATAGATGGTCTCATTTGCAGAAGACCCACACATTCCTAAACTCCTTCTAATAAACCAAAGTTAACAATTTGCCTTCCCTACTACCAATCTTATGTGCTCGTGCCATTTTATATTGCTTTATTGTATTATGCATAGATATTTAAGAGACATGACTAGGGAGAAATTACACAACTAACACTGTATTCAAAAATTACAGAATCATTTTACCTGTTAACCTGCAATAACCTATATTTTTGTACATTTAGAGCAAGTTGTCATTCACCATGCCAACTAAAAATTTTGAGACAGCTCTATTACTTAAGAAATCTTCCGGCCAGTCACATATGTGATAACCTATTCTGTGTGCTTTAACAGTCTGCAGTGGGACATCATGTCAAACACTTTCTGGAAATCTAGGAATGGGAAACTGCCTGTTGTCCTTCATCTATGCTTCACATAACCTTATTATAAACTTGCCCATGATAGTCACTGACAGTAATTCAGTATTTCATGAGTATTGATCAAGTTAAATGTGGACTAGCATCTCCAGTCTTTTGATTTCACTCAATGAATTCCAGAAATAATTCGTTCATTTTTTACTCTTCAGTTTACTTATTGAAGCAAATATAGCACAGCATGATTGTTGTCTCTTCAACATAATTTGAATCAGGAGGTCCATCAACAGTAATGGCATAAGGCCTTTTATTTTCTCTCTATTTCAGGTTGGCAGTCCTGTGTTAATGGGCATAACTACAAGTGTATTCTGAGCATCCCTTGACAGATAATGCCTTGTAAACATGTTCCAGGTTCTTGGCCTTGTCTGACCTTGATAAGATGTTCTGTAAGAACTGGATCAAGGTGACTCAAGAGTTCTAATATTGAAAGGAAATTGTCATTATCTAAATCTTCAATTTTCTGTGACGATGCTCTGAAACCCCAACCTCTCTGACTGAGAAACAATGCCACATCAAGTATCATGTGAGTTCTCACGTCAGTTGGCTATCCTACAGACATAGAAAAGAACAAGAAGTCCTCTCTCCTTCAGAGCATGTGCGTGGCCAATTTACCTCTATTGCATCATTACATTTCTTCATTTTTACAGTCTTTCTAGGACAATTATATAAATAGAAATATTTTATTTTGTGTTTGCTCTCAAACTCAAACTGTTTTTTGCATGTTTTATGTAAAATCACCATTTGATGGATTCAGAAGTCCATTATGTTTGAACAACTTGTGCAAATCTACTGAATTGTTCTTATGTTTCATGGCAGTTGTCATGTTCACTTTTTGGCGATATGTTTTGGCAGGATTCCCAACAGCATAGAGAAAGCACATTTTTGACTCTCTCCCAAAGTGCTTTCAGTCCATGATGTCTAATGAAAATATTGTGCATTCAACATTAAACATGAAATAGAATTGTAATTTGTTGACATGTGAGACCCACAAAAGTGAAAAATTGAAATTCAAAGTAAGATTTAAATGGCTATGCTGATGCTGGGATAATGTTCTTTTATTTATAATACTATACAAAATTTATCTTACGATAGCAGTCTAGCAGTCTGACTTTTGCAAACTGAAAACCCAGGGGAACCCAATTCCTTGAGACACAAAGTCACCCGTGAGACTTATGACCCATGCATTATGCCCCCCACCTTCCCCCTGCACCACCAAACCCACAACTCCATCTGGGTAGGCTTGCTTATGTACTATTAAGAACCATGACCAACCATTTGCAAACTGCAAGGGAACATGAAGAATAATGGTGACTTCAGTATAATTATTCCTTTGTATAAAAATGTCATTTCTGTTCATCTCATTGCATATTTCTATCACTTTATATCAGTATTATATTGTAGCACTTCTCTCTACATAATTTTACAGTAACAATGAGCCATGATACTTAGCTGTGGTCTATTATGTGAAATTAACTTTTGCACAGCAGTGTATTTACCATGCATGACTAACTGTTCAAACAATGAGAGCTTAAATTCCTAGAATTCCTTTGCAAAATATTACATCTCCAGAATATGGGTCCTCAGATGACCACAATCAAAAAATTAGAGCTTGTAAGGAGTTTAATCAACAGAAGTTCTTCCAGTGCACCATTCGCAGATGGAACAGCAGCATTCGCAGATGGAACAGGAGTCAGAGGAACTGACAGTGGTACCAGAAATACCCTTTACTACAAACTGTAAGGTGGTGTGCAGAGCACCCATCTAGCTCTGTAATGTTCATGAGCATCACTAACCTTGAAGCACACACATCTGATAACCTTAAAGCCCATTATCTACACAGCACTAGGCTGGCATGTGACACGTAGATATGTTTTCAATGTTCTTTAACAGAAAGTAAAGTAAATCTAATGTAATCTAAGAAGTAAATATTTAAATGACTCTCCAGATCATGAGAGCATACATTCAAAAAAGTAAGTCAGCTATTTAATAACCATACATGAATAACTGCCCATGTTATGGAAGTATACATTCCAAAAATATTTTGGCAAATTATTACAACCTCCAATATGGAAGTCAATGAAGTTATTACCATAATGAAGTAATCAGAGCTATGGAGTTTATGCAGCTGTAGTTCTTCCAGCAAACTAATTGCTGACACAATTGCTGCTCCCTGGCACCGTTGGATAAGCAGCTGCAGCAGCAAGTCGTACACTCCTAGCTCACTCATTTGTTACATAGTTTAATTCTTAATTTCTTTGCATGTTTTTCGTACTTGCATTGTTTAATTTATGAATTTCGGGCGTATTATAGTATTTGAGAGTTGTAGCATCGCGTTTTAGTACCTGAATAGTGTAAAATCGCGTAGTCTCCTTCTGCCGCCGAGCAGTGTGTCAGCAGTGCACAAGTGGCAGCATTACTGCATTTACTAGGCAATCTTGTATTTTAATAACCGTTTAAATTTTGTGTCGATTTGTTTGTGCTCTCTGTAGATTAGTTCAGACGTTCTTTGCACAACAGTTTTTAGCATGGATAGGGACTGCAACTGCTGTGTTCAGATGCAGGCCGAGTTGGCATCCCTTCGCTCCCAGCTTCAGGCAGTGTTGGCTTCGGTCACACAGCTAGAGGCTGTTGCCAATGGGCATCACTGTGGGGGTCCGGATGGGGGTGAAAGACATTCCGGAGGGCTGAACGGAAGGCCTCTCCTGTTTGTCTGACGAACCGGTTTCAGGCTCTGTCTCAGGCTGATACTGATCTTTGGCCTGACATGGCTGCTTGTCCTGTTCCAGAGGTTGCTCCTCAGTCTGCAAGATCCGGGCAGTCGCAGAGGGTGGGCTTACTGGTAGTTGGGAGCTCCAACGTCAGGCGCGTAATGGGGCCCCTTAGGGATATGGCAGCTAGGGAGGGGAAGAAAACCAAAGTGCACTCCGTATGCATACCGGGGGGAGTCATTCCAGATGTGGAAAGGGTCCTTCTGGATGCCATGAAGGGTACAGTGTGCACCCATCTGCAGGTGGTCGCTCATGTCAGCACCAATGACGTGTGTCGCTATGGATCAGAGGAAATCCTCTCTGGCTACCGGCGGCTATCTGATTTAGTGAAGACTGCCAGTCTCGCTAGCGGGATGAAAGCAGAGCTCAACATCTGCAGCATCGTCGACAGGACTGACTGCGGACCTTTGGTACAGAGCCGAGTGGAGGGTCTGAATCAGAGGCTGAGACGGTTCTGCGACCGTGTGGGCTGCAGATTCCTCGACTTGCACCATAGGGTGGTGGGGTTTCGGGTTCCGCTGGATAGGTCAGGAGTCCACCACACGCAACAAGCGCCTACACGGGTAGCAGGGGTTGTGTGGCGTGGGCTGGGCGGTTTTTTAGGTTAGATGGCCTCGGGCAAGTACAGAAAGGGCAACAGCCTCAACGGGTGCAGGGCAAAGTCAGGACATGCGGGGACCAAGCAGCAATCGGTATTGTAATTGTAAACTGTCGAAGCTGCGTTGGTAAAGTACCGGAACAGCAAGTGCTGATAGAAAGCACTGAAGCTGAAATCATTATAGGTACAGAAAGATGGCTGAAGCCAGAGATAAATTCTGCCGAAATTTTTACAAAGGTACAGACGGTGTTTAGAAAGGATAGATTGCATGCAACCGGTGGTGGAGTGTTCGTTGCTGTTAGTAGTAGTTTATCCTGTAGTGTAGTAGAAGTGGATAGTTCCTGTGAATTATTATGGGTGGAGGTTACACTCAACAACCGAGCTCGGTTAATAATTGGCTCCTTTTACCGACCCCCCGACTCAGCAGCATTAGTGGCAGAACAGCTGAGAGAAAATTTGGAAAACATTTCACATAAATTTTCTCAGCATGTTATAGTCTTAGGTGGAGATTTCAATTTACCAGATATAGACTGGGACACTCAGATGTTTAGGATGGGTGGTAGGGACAGAGCATCGAGTGACATTATACTGAGTGCACTATCCGAAAATTACCTCGAGCAATTAAACAGAGAACCGACTCGTGGAGACATCTTGGACCTACTGATAACAAACAGACCCGAACTTTTTGACTCTGTGTGTGCAGAACAGGGAATCAGTGAACATAAGGCTGTTCCAGCATCCCTGAATATGGAAGTTAATAGGAATATAAAACAAGGGAGGAAGGTTTATCTGTTTAGCAAGATTAATAGAAGGCAGATTTCAGACCGCCTAACAGATCAAAACGAAAATTTCTGTTCCGACACTGACAATGTTGAGTGTTTATGGAAAAAGTTCAAGGCAATCGTAAAATGTGTTTTAGACAGGTATGTGCCAAGTAAAACTGTGAGGAATGGGAAAAACCCACTGTGGTACAACAACAAAGTTAGGAAACTACTGCGAAAGCAAAGAGAGCTTCACTCCAAGTTTAAACACAGCCAAAACCTCTCAGACAAACAGAAGCTAAATGATGTCAAAGTTAGCGTAAGGAGGGCTATGCATGAAGCGTTCAGTGAATTCGAAAGTAAAATTCTATGTACCGACTTGACAGAAAGCCCTAGGAAGTTCTGGTCTTACGTTAAATCAGTAAGTGGATCAAAACACCATATCCAGACACTCTGGCACGATTATGGCACTGAAACAGAGGACGACACACATAAAGCTGAAATACTAAACACCTTTTTCCAAAGCTGTTTCACAGAGGAAGACTGCACTGCAGTTCCTTCTCTAAATCCTCGCACCAACGAAAAAATGGCTGACATCGAAATAAGTGTCCAAGGAATAGAAAAGCAAATGGAATCACTCAACAGAGGAAAGTCCACTGGACCTGACGGGATACCAATTCGATTCTACACAGAGTACACGAAAGAACTTGCCCCCCTTCTAACAGCCGTGTACCGCAAGTCTCTAGAGGAACGGAAGGTTCCAAATGATTGGAAAAGAGCACAGGTAGCCCCAGTCTTCAAGAAGGGTCGTCGAGCAGATGCGCAAAACTATAGACCTATATCTCTGATGTCAATCTGTTGTAGAATTTTAGAACATGTTTTTTGCTCAAGTATCATGTTGTTTTTGGAAACTCAGAATCTACTCTGTAGGAATAAACATGGATTCCGGAAACAGCGATCGTGTGAGACCCAACTCGCTTTATTTGTTCATGAGACCCAGAAAATATTAGATACAGGCTCCCAGGTAGATGCTATTTTTCTTGACTTCCGGAAGGCATTCGATACAGTTTTGCACTGTTGCCTGATAAACAAAGTAAGAGCCTACAGAATATCAGACCAGCTGTGTGGCTGGATTGAAGAGTTTTTAGCAAACAGAACACAGCATGTTATTATCAACAGAGAGACGTCTACAGACGTTAAAGTAACCTCTGGCATGCCACAGGGGAGTGTTATGGGACCATTGCTTTTCGCAATATATATAAATGACCTAGTAGATAGTGTTGGAAGTTCCATGCGGCTTTTCGCGGATGATGCTGTAGTATACAGAGAAGTTGCAGCATTAGAAAATTGTAGCGAAATGCAGGAAGATCTGCAGCGGATAGGCACTTGGTGCAGGGAGTGGCAACTGACCCTTAACATAGACAAATGTAATGTATTGCGAACACATAGAAAGAAGAATCCTTTATTGTATGATTATATGATAGCGGAACAAACACTGGTAGCAGTTACTTCTGTAAAGTATCTGGGAGTATGCATGCAGAAAGATTTGAAGTGGAATGATCATATAAAATTAATTGTTGGTAAGGCGGGTTCCAGGTTGAGATTCATTGGGAGAGTCCTTAGAAAATGTAGTCCATCAACAAAGGAGGTGGCTTACAAAACACTCGTTCGACCTATACTTGAGTATTGCTCATCAGTGTGGGAGCCATACCAGATTGGGTTGACGGAGGAGATAGAGAAGATCCAAAGGAGAGCAGCGCGTTTCATCACAGGGTTATTTGGTAAACGTGATAGCATTACGGAGATTTTTAGCAAACTCAAGTGGCAGACTCTGCAAGAGAAGCGCTCAGCATCGCGGTGTAGCTTGCTCGCCAGGTTTAGAGAGGGTGCGTTTCTGGATGAGGTATCGAATATATTGCTTCCCCCTACTTATACATTGCGAGGAGATCAAGAATGTAAAATTAGAGAGATTAGAGCACGCATGGAAGCGTTCAGACAGTTGTTCTTCCCGCGAAACATACGCGACTGGAACAGGAAAGGGAGGTAATGACAGTGGCACATAAAGTGCCCTCCGCCACACACCGTTGGGTGGCTTGCAGAGTATAAATGTAGATGTAGATGTAGGATGGTAATGTTGACAGAATTTCCCTCTAATACACACTGAAAGGTTATTTGCAGATTACTCTTGTAGATCGCTAAGGTTCATTGGTATTATTAAACATCAAGCATGTTGCTTTAACAACCTCAAAATTTCAGAATGAGATTTTCATCCTGCAGCGGAGTGTGCACTGATAAAAAAACTTCCTGGCAGATTAAAACTGTGTGCCAGACAGAGACTTGAACTCTGGAGTCCCAGTCCAGCACACAGTTTTTATCTGCCAGGAAGTTTCAACATCAAATTAATTATCAGTTAAGTGATCATGAACGACAGACAATATTCTGAGAACATAGATTTCAAGATTGGGTTGGCTAAATATTACTTACAAATAAACTATTACTTTCAGCAAATGCAATACGGATGGGAGGGTATGATGTTGCTACCAAAAGTACCCTGCACTACTCGTACTACACAATCTAATGTGATATGTGAAACACCCAAGTAAATCTTTAATGTTCATAAACATTGTTAAACATGAAGCAAGTCGATCTAATAACCTCAAAGCTCATTCCACTGGTCTTCAGTTCAAAACTTTTCTTCTGAGTGCATGGGTATTTTTGGTGATCTATAACCAGTGAACACCAAATTTTAAAAAAAGTAAATCATGTAGCTCAGTCAGGTCATGTTTTTTCACAACCTCAACATTAAGATAATAGCCTATTACATATATAAGCCACTCAAATATTGGCAAATTTTAATTGTATTGTCACAAAAAGTAATTATTTACACATCATGTAAGGATGTGAAATATATGATATGCAATAAATGTGGTTAACAAAAATGAAAAGATACTTCTAAGCATCTGAGTTTCGTTTACAACAGTAAAAATGACACTGGAGGTACAGTCATTACTGGGGTACAGTCATTACTGGTAGCCTTGTATACAGAGATGGAGGTGTGAACTCTGTAGCAGACAGAGGTGTGGTTGAGCTTACCTAGCTTCTAGGTTGTAGCAACCTTCAAGTCAGTAGGACATGAGCTTTCTGAGTGAAAGAAACATCATTACAAAATGAAACCACAATCAAGAATCAGCCTGACTGATTTTGCTACATTTGTGGTAGAGTCATCATGCCACATAGAAAGTTAAAAATTATCATGCACAGTTCATAGTTAAAACAGGCAATGAGGACAAGTACTATACATTAGGCTTATGCTGAAAATGACAATTGGAAGTCTTTGGAGATGGAGCAGAAGACAACAGAATTTCCTGAGTTTTGGTATACTTAGAATTTGGAGGGAGGGAAGGAAGGGATCATATTTCCATGTGTTCTTTCTGCATGACAGATTTAAAGGGTAAGAAAATGACTTTCATTCTCATTAACTTAATATATCCCTTTGTTAAATGTAAAACAACTATCAGAATAAGTACTTGAATTAATTCATTTGAATAAGTGTATCTGTTTTTACATTTAGGATAAACCAAAAAACGAAATAAAAAACAAGGATTACATAATCTCCAGACATGCGATGTGACCTGAGACCACTGCCTCATGGACTGGGATTTCAAATTCTGTCCCCATCTGGTAAACAGAGTGACTTTTCAGTTGGATCTAAGTAATCACCGTGATTAAAAATGCAGAGCCCATGTGGAGTTTAATCAACAATGGATCACCCCATGTACCATTCAAAAACAAGGATGGCAGGAAATGACAGTGGTTTCACTGATTGACTCACTGACTGATTGATTCACCTGTGGAACGATATTCACTGTATGCTTGCCCTCAAATGTTTGCACAATGAGTCTTATTAAAATAAAAATGCCTCTTACAGTAATTATAGCTCTAATACTTACCCCTACTTTTCTAAGCATGTTATAAATTGTTAGACAGTACAATGTCAACGGTAATTAAGTTACTATCTATAGTTATTTTATTGTTTATTTACAGTGTAATTGCTATCTTTTATTAAATAATTTTTCGCCATTGGCTAAAGGTGGTGAAATCATTCACATCTGTTATTTCTTGTGACAGTCTATCATAAACTTTTTTTCCATGGAATAATAAACTGTTCTGAGATTTTGACTTGTTTCTTCAGTTTAGATGTAACAGTGACTGGATTTGTTTCCATGGTTATGTATTGTGCTGTTTGTGCATTTCAAATTAAAATCTTTTCTTATATAAATTATGTTGTGAGATATTTATTCACTTGGAACAGTCAGAATATCTAGCTTTCTAAATAAATATTTACTATTCATTACTATTTCTTTGGCACTTTTCTGTATATTGAAACTATTATGTATGTTCCCAACACTTATTCCTCAATACATTATCCCATTACTGAGGAATGAATATATGTATCCAAAGTAGGTTACTTTGAAACTTGAGATATGCACAAGGGTGTAAAGATTTACAGCAGGGCATAACATGCTGAGGGTAGCCTCTTTTCCAAAATTCTCATATGTTCTGTTCATTTCAAGGATCAGTCTACATTCATCTCCAAAAATTTAGTATGAGTTACACAATAAAGTAAATTATGATTTACTTTAAATTTAGTATTACCGAGTTTTTCGCGTAGTTAGAAGTTTATACAGTTTCTCTTTTTCACATCTAAAGTAACTCTGTTTTTAATGACAAGTTGTGAACATCTCTTAGAGCTGCATTACATTTTTATGTTAACTGTGTTGAATTTCTATCTGTGATCACTATGATGCTGTCATCAACAAACAGTCTTATTTCTCTTACCTGACAACTTGTGGGAGTCATTTACATTGACGAGGAGGAGAATTGAGTCCAATGCACCTCCCTGGGTGATACTTCCACAGATCAACCAGAAAATATGATCACCCACCTATTAGCTGATAAGTCCCGTTTGGCACAGATAACAGTAGCGATGCAATGTCTCATGGACGCAATGAGGTCTTGGTTGGTCACTGGAGGGAGTTGGCACCACATCTGACACACAAGTCTACATTTACATCTACATATATACTCTGCTAGCCACCAAGCAGTGTGTGGCGGAGAGCACTATTCATGCCAAAGTCATATTTACCCCCCTCTGTTCCACTCGCAGATTGGGCGAGGGAAAAATGACTGACTGAACACCTCAGTACCCTAATTCCCACCACAGTCACATACCAGATGTGTTTTTTTGGGTTCAGATCTGGTGAGTTGGGAGCCAGCACATTAACTTGAAGTCACTACTGTTTTCCTTGAACCACTCCACCACACTCCAGACCTTGTGACATAGTGAATTATCTTGGTGAAAAATGTTACTGTCATCAGGGAACATGACCTTCATGATTGAATGTACATGGTCTGCAATCAGTGTATGACACATTTTGGCTATATTGGTGCTTTTCATATGCTCTGCTGGACCCTTAGAGGACCTCATGAATGTTCCCCAGAGCATAACCAAGCTGCTGCCAGCTTGTTTTACATCCCACAGTACATGTGCTGTTTCCCTAGAAGATAAAGGATTCGCGCCCACCCATTGGTATGATGAAGAAGGTATCAGGATACATCAGACCACACAATGCTCTGCCACTGTGCCTAAGTCCAATGCTGATGGTCACTTGCCCTTTTAAGTATTAGCTGCAGATGTCATGGTATCAACAGTGGCACATGCATACGTCATCAGCTGTTGAGGGAAATTGTTAGTAGTGTTTGGTGCACTGCGTGTTCAGACACACTTGTACCCTGCCCAGCCACCTGTCTGCTTAACCAGTCAGCCCAGCCTATGATATCCAACATCTGTAATGAAGGGTGCCCACCCAATCCTATGACGTCTGGACATGGTTTTATCTTCGTTTTGTCATGTGTTGAGGACACATGCAACACAACACTCCTTGAACACTCAACAACTCATGCAGTTTCTGAAATTCTTGTACCCGGCTTCCAGGCCACCAGAATCTGCCATCAGTCAGACTCAGATTGCATGCCTTTCCCTTTCTACACACAGACAGCATGCTCACTGTTACTACACACGCAATGGGTGTGTTTTATTACCGGTCATTGTTCACCAGGCGATGCTGCTATCATGTGGATGGATTTATATCAATTGTATGTCAGTTCTGGTTGACTAGTGTGTGTTAATATATTTTATCTAATAAATGTTTTACAGCTACTCTTGTAGAAATAAGTTAGATTTTAATATCTTGCACTCACTTTTCCAAGTATGACTTAAACCACTTCTTTGCCATACCCTTATTCCTAATAAGTCTAATTTGTGTAATAAAATTCTATGGTCAACTGAGTCAAATGCTTTCAATAGATCCAAAGAAGTGCCTGTTGTATTCTTGCGTTTGTGTGGTACTTCGTGTACTATTTTGGTAAACAGTGTTTCAACTGACCATGTACCTCGTCTGGGCCTGAAAATGAATTGTTCATTGCAGAGAGTGATGTATTTATTTCAGTACTTCATTAGTCTTTTTTCCTGTATGCTTCTATTTGGTCTGTGGTTTTCTACCTTTTCTGCATCACCATTTTCTTCTATTGGCACTACTTCTGTTTGTTTCAGGTAGTCAGGAATGCTGCCAGATCTGAAACATTGAGTATTATTGTTAATGGGGTTTTTATGCTGTTTATACATTTTTTAGGGACACTGACTTGAATCTCATTGAACCCTTTCATTTTCTATTGTTTCATTGGTGTGTTATCGGTGGAATGTCTTTCTCTGTAGTTGGAGAGAGCACCATTGAGTGTGGTGGCTAATTCTGGTAGTGCAGAACAAATGTGTCTGGAAATTTCTCTTGCAATTTCATAGCAATGACACTTAGTATTCATTCACAAAGAGTGCTAGTTCCTTTTGGTTGTTTATTAGAATATCATTACTTTTAATCTGTGTTTCCAAGTGTATTTGTTCAACATTTGGTGTCTCCTGTTGGTTTATGTACCACATTGCTTTGATTTTGTTATTTGCCTTCAGTAATGTTTTACTGTTAGTAAGTTGCAGATAGCAATAACTATCTATAAGTTATCCTGTAATTTTTGTAAAATTCTGAAATGGTCAATCAGCCTGTTTTTGATGGATGTGAGAGAGCTTAGAGTATCAGAGGACTTTTTGATATCCCTTGTCACGTGCATATTCTTTTTTTTTTGGAGCTCCAGTAGAATTCTGTGTTTTAGGGAATGCTTCCTTAAATATTAGTTTAAAAATTGGTATGAGCTTATTAAACTTTTTGTTTACATTAATTTAAGCATATGCTGGGATGATAACAGACATAGGTCTGATTCTGAAAAGACCATTTTTTATTCATTCAGTTTAGCAGACTTTTCTACCCAAATATTTTCTTTCAGAATCAGACATAAAGGATAGTCCTAGCTGTTGAACAAGTAACTGACAGCACTTGCTTTTTATCTCTGTTGTTATATGATCTGTTACTGAGGAAGATTGTTTGGTCACTCTCGTTGGACAGTTTATGAGTGTTGTTATGCCAGGGATGCAGAGAATATTTAAGTACGTGCTACTAACACCATCTGATTTTGTTGTGTTGATATTTAAATTCTGACATGTATGAATGTTCATTTTTGGACTAGGTTCCTTGTCTAAGCTCTGAGTTTTGATATAAAATTGTCCATATAACTGCTGGGGCTTTTAAACAAAAAGGAAAAAAAATTATTTTTTCCAGAATTTTGTTACTATTATTTGTCATTGATAATTCAAAGCATTTGTTTTTACTTAATACTAGAAGGTCTTTTCCAATTTTATATGTACAACTTTCTTCACATTAATACAAGAAGCCCCACCTTTCATGGAAATTCTACTACAGGAATAGGCCAGGTCATATGATGTTAATGGCAAATATACAGTTTCATTTTCCTTACACCAGCCTGGTGTTTGCAATTATAGTTGCTGCACTTTATTATTTATGGATTGTATATTTTCATGAAATACTTTTAAACATAGAGATGGGCATTCAGTGACAGCATCCTCATTCTGAGCATCATCTGGTAAAGAAAGATTTTGCAGCTCTATGATGGTGTTGACTGTGTACAATGATTTGCATGTCTTTCTTTCTGATGGCAGTGCAACAGTGTCATAGCTCTCATTTCTGTATTGAACACTTCCCGATAACACTTTAATTCTCTGGCTGAGTAATGATCTGCCCATTCTATTCATATGCATGTCATATGCTGGAAAATGATTTCATTCCAAATCATCTATGCTGAGAAAAGAAGCATTTGGACTGGACTGGCAAATATGTATGTAGATCATGTTGGCCTTTCAGATCTCTGTTTTTAGCAGAAGATTCCACAAGGTCAAACTTGTATGGTATGCCTATCACAGTTGCCCAAAGAATGTCTGTTTTATTTAAAATATATCTCAGAGCTGTGCTTGTGTTCATTTGTTCTTTTTTTTACACATCATTTGCACCACTTTGAATCATGAGACATTGATTTTGTAACATGGAACTCTTGTTTCTGTGTCCTTCAAGGTAACCCACAGTCCAACTCCTAGTTTCATAACCCTGGTAATATTTACATTCTGATGGTAGCTAAGCATTCCTGGAATCCCTATGCCATGACTGTCAGCATGCAGAACTGTCTTATTATTATTTTTTGTCATTTCCATAACATTTTTAAATGGTTTATTTACCCTATTTTTACAACAGCCAGGTTCTGTGAAAATGCTCTGACCTTGCTGGTATTTTGAGCTTATTGTTATTAGTCATCCAAACTGATGTGCTTTACCTGTTTTGAATACCTCAGGAGTTTTATGTTTGAAGACTAAATGCAAATTCCAGACTCTGTTTCCTGAAGGAAGCTTGAGTGTTTCTGAAACAGATTTCGATTTTGTATGTTTGGATTCACTGTATGTTTAGATATGTTTTCCAGAAGCATGACATGTTCTTTGGATGTTTTTCAAGTATTCCTGCAAATCTTCCAACACATTAAGTTCAGTTGGTGTTACACATTCTGGTTGAAGCAAAATGAACACACTGCAATATCATATTCATCCAACACCTTTAGGCATGCGACATTCAAATAAAGTGTCTCCCCAGTGTGAGGATATACATAAGGAATGTATGAATGCATGAGGGAGGCACAGGGTTGATGCAAAAGGGAAGTTTCTGTCTGACCATGAAGCATGCTTGGATTGCCTAATGGTAAGGTGACTAGGGATGGTAAATGCGAAATTCGGCCTGAAGTCCTGGTTGAGCACAAATTTTCACTGTCATCATTCCATTACATAGCGGATGGTTGATGATACTCACAACTGTGAATGCATTTCATTTTTTTTATATTTCGTCAACAGAAGTAACCATAAATAAGGGTACTAGTCAGTCTTGAAGTTCAGTGTCTGTTTTCTGTACACAACTGACGTTCCAAAGTACAAAGACAGACATTGTGACAATAGTTGAGCAAATTACTACATCCTCCAGTGTGTGAGACCACATAATTATTGTGATGAAAACATATAGGTCATAAGGATTTTAATGGAGAGTGGTTCCTCTCTAGCATCATTCACATATGCAGCAGGGATGGGAGAAAACAACAGTGGTACTGGATGTACCAGGTAGCTGACTCAGCATGATGGTTTGCAAGTACTCATGTAGATCTTTAATGATCATCAACTTTAAATAATACACAAGTATGTAAGACAACCTCAAAGGCTATTGTTGATTTTAATTGACTGAATTATGGGTTTTTGATGAAACAAAATAATTTTTAGCCTTATGTCACAAACTTCATTATCACATACATCCTAGGTTTCATGTTACAAGCCCGTTTTCTAGTATATAATTTATCCCAAAGATAAAAATCAGGCACACATAAACATAACTTTCCAGTCTATTGCTTCTTGTTTTAAACTGTAAATGTTACCTCTGTTGACAGTTTTGACAAAATTACATAAAGATTTACAAAATTCTTCAGGACAGGATTAACAATAACTATGGATAAATGTACAGTGGATTAGAGCTACATACAGGAATGAAAATTTATTTTATTTTTCTATGTAGTGTTTGCACTATTACCTAAAATGGGTGAACAGTTGCACTGAGTTTGTTCATAGAAGATAAATATTGGGATACCCTCAATTATTTCTTCATTTCTAAGATTCCTAACTAAGTGAGATTTGCACCCATTCTTCCTATGTATAGCCTTCTACATCTGTTACATATTTCTGGTTTTTAATTTTCCACAACAAAAGAGATTCTGGACATACATAAAGCATGCCAGTGGTAAGACGCAATCAATACCTTCACTGCACAATAACAATGATGAAGTCACTGATGACAGTGCCACTAAAGCAGAGTTATTATACATGGTCTTCTGAAACCCATTCACCAAAGACGATGAAGAAAATATTTCTCAATTTCAATCAAGAGCAACTGTGAAGATGAGAAACATAGAAGTAAACGGAATGAAATTTTCACTCTACAGTGAAGTGTGCGCTGATATGAAACTTCCTGGCAGATTAAAACTGTGTGCCGGACCAAGACTCAAACTCCGGACCTTTGCCTTTCACGGGCAAGCGCTCTACCAACTAAGCTACCCAAGCTTGGGTAGCTCAGTCGGTAGAGCGCTTGCCCACGAAAGGCAAAGGTCCCCAGTTAGAGTCTCGGTCTGGCACACAGTTTCAATCTGCCAGGAAGTTTCATAAAAGTAGATATCCCTGGTGTAGCAAAGGAGCTTAATAAATTCAAAGCCTCCAGTACAGACTGTATAGCAGTCAGGTTCCTTTCAGAGTATGTTGAGGAAATAGCTCCACAGAAAGTTCTGTAGCTAAAGACTGGAAAACAGCTCAAGTCACACCAATACCCAAAAAGGGAAATAGGAGTAATCCACTGAATTATGGGCCCATATCACTAAAGTTGATTTGTAGTAGGATTTTGGGACATATACTGTATTCGAACACTATGATTTACCTTGAAGAACATTATTTATTAACACCTAGTCAGCACGGATCCTGGAAACATCATTCTTGTGAAACACAATTAAGCTCAATATACTCATGAAGTCGTGAGTGCTATCGAAAGGGGATGACAAAGTAATTCAATACTGTTAAATTTCCAGAAGGCTTCTGACAGTGTTCCTCACAAGCATCTTCTAACCAAACTGAATGCCTCTGGAATATTTCCTCAGTTGTGTGACAGGAATTATGATTCCCTGTCACATCAGTCACAGTTCATAGTAATAGATGGAAAGTCATAGAGTAAAACAGAAGTAGTATCGGGCATTCCCGAAGGAAGTGTTATAGGCCCTCAATTGTTCCTGATCTATCTTCATGACATAGGAGACAATCTGAGCAGCCCTTTGGTTATTTGCAGATGATGCTGTCATTTACCATCTCGTAAAGTTATCTGATGATCAAAACAAATTCCAAAATGATTTAGATAAGATACCTGAGTGGTGTGAAATGTGGCAATTGACCCCAAATAAAGAAAAGTGTGAAGTTATTCACATGAGTACGAAAAGAAATCCACTAAATTTTGATTATGTGATAAGTCACACAAATCTGAAGGCTGTATATTGTACTAAATACTTAGGCGTTACAATTACAAGTAACCTAAATTGGAACAATCACATAGATAATGTTGTGGGTAGAGCAAATCAAAGATTCTGATTCATTGGCAGAACACTTAGAAGGTGCAACAGATCTACTAAAGAAATTGCTTACACCACACTTGTCTGCACCATTCTGGAGTATTGCTGTGCACCGTGAGATTTGCTGATTGATGCCATTTGAAAACTATAAAGAGGTGCAGGTCATTTTGTATTATCACAAAATATGGGAGATAGTGCCACAGACATGATACATGAATTTCTGTGGCAATCATTAAATTAAAGACATTTCTCATTGTAACAGGATCTTCTCATAAAAGTTCAATCACCAGTTTTGTCCTACATTTACGAAAACATTGTGTTGGCACCTACCTGCAAAGGGAGAAATGAACATCATGATAAAATTAGGGAAATCAGAGCTTTCACAGAAAAATGTAAGTGTTCGTTTATCCTGTGCACCATTTGTGAGTGGAACAGTAGCAACTGCTTGAAGGTGGTTCACTGAACCCTCTGCTAGACACTTAATTGTGAATAGCAGAGTAATCATGTAGATGTTGCTGTATGCAGTCTTCACCACATTATCAGTTTACTGATAAAACTTGACTATCGAGATTCTGTGAGCATACCATCCACATTTGGCAGGTAAAACATTAATTCATCCAAAACATTACTTCTAGAAGTGGTAAAGACAAGAATATCTGACAAATTACAAACTACAAGGAGGGTTGTCAACAGTTGTTTTTTTAGGAACTTTAGTAGTCTTCAACCGGTGATCTTGGTGTTTTCTGGTGAAATAATTTCAGAAGGACCTTTTGGGAACTGTTTTCCGTTTTGTTACTGTGTCATTAGATGTTTGGTTCTCTTTGTGTATTAGTCTTTTATTATATTCTCATTTGTTGTTGATTAATAATGTTAATAATAGTAGTTACTTCCCTTGTAGAGTAAGTTTGTGATTATTGTAGTCAGGTTTTTAACATCTTCTTATTGTAGTAGCAGAACTTAGATAAAGTAGTTTTCTTGTTTCAATAAGCGTAAAATTTTACCATGAGTGAGAAGTGTGGACTTTGCTGTAGGTTCGATAGTAGTGGATTGCAGTGTGAGACTTGTTCGAAGTAATTTCACTGGGGGGGGGGGGGGGGGGGATGCAGTGGGGAAGCCAGTGGGCATTCTGGTGAGATCCTCTCCTGGAACTGCAGGTTATGTAGCAAGAGCAACCTGATAGAGGAGCAGGAGCGTAAGATCTGTGCCTTTCAGGTGTAGTTGAAAAATGCATGGGAGGAGCTAGATAGGATGAGGAGGGAGAAGGTGGTTGGGGAATGGGAGCTGGCTGTTGGCAAGAGATCTGCTAGGAGAAGAAGATTTTCAGATAGTTTTACTATTGGTATTTGCAACAGATATGACCAACTGTTAGAGTCTAGAGGAGAGGAATCTCTAGTAGCTGTAGATGTAGGAAGTATGCAGCAGACCCCAGCAGTTGCTAAGTCAAAGAGAAAGAAGAAGGTTCTGCTGTTAGGTAGTTTTCATGGCAGAGGTGTAGGCCAGCAGTTGCAGGAAGTGTTGGGGAGTGAGTAGCAGATCACCAGCATTGTGAAGCCTAATGCAGGATTGGATCACGTGACTGTTAACATAGGGGGGCTATGTAGGGATTTTACTAAAGAGGATCAGGTAGTGATTGTGGGTGGGGCTGGTAATAGTATCGATAGGGGTGGGGAGTATGACATAGATGGTTACCTGGAAAAGATAGCCACTCAGACTAGCAACACGAATTTGCATTTTGTGGAACTGTTTCAGCATCACGATCGGCTTCATCTTAATACAGCCGTCAGGCATAATAACATGAGACTTGGAGGTGCGTTGATGACAGAAAGCATGGGTCACATTTCAATGGTGTCGGTGGAGTCTATCAGCAGGACGGGTTTCACTAGACATGGCCTGCACCTCTACAGGTATGGGAAGGGGAGGTTGGCAAAGCTTATAGGTGACAGCATAGGTGGGGGTGGCGGGATCACCTATGGGAAAATTCCTGCAGTAGTGGGTGTCAGAGCTGCACCTTTTTTAGAATGAAGTCATCTGATAGGTATTCCTTCTTAAGGGAAGTCTCTCTAACAAAGGAACCACTCTTGACAAAGCTTAGGTATCCGAGTACTGAGGGAATTAGTATATTTCATCAAAATATACAAGGTTTTAGAGATAAAGTTAGTGAACTGCTTATAGATGTTGACTGACATTATTGGTATATCTGAACACTTCTTAAATAAGGAGGCAATTCAGAGGCTTCCTTTACCAGGATACAGGTTGGCTGACAGCTTTTCTAGGAGCTCTTTGCGGTGTGGGGGAGTAGCCATGTATGTGAAAAATGGCATCCCATTTGAGTCAATTGGTGTTTCAAAGTACTGCACTGAAAAGGTGTTTGAATGTTGTGCAGGTGTGGTTAAATTTAATGGAGCTAAATTTGTAACTGTTGTTATTTATAGATCCCCAGACGCCGATTCACAACATTTTTGCTAAAGCTAGAGGAGGTTCTTGGTTCACTTTATAGGAAATACAAAAACTTAGTTATATGTGGTGACTTCAATATTAATTGTATAAGTGATTGTGCAAGGAAAAGTATGCTGGTCGACCTCCTTAATTCATAGATTCTTATGCAAAGCGTATTCTTTCCAATGAGAGTGCAAGGGAAGAATAGAACAACCATTGACAACATTTTTGTTCATTCCTCATTACTAGAAGGGCATTCTGTTAGCAAAAAGGTGAATGGCCTTTCAGATCATGATGCACAAATTTTAACTCTAAAAGATTTTTGTGCTGCAACACATGTTAAATATAGTTATCAACTGTGTAGGAAAGCTGATCCAGTTGCTGTAGAGATCTTTGTAAACCTTATCAAGGAACAAGAGTGGCAAGATGTTTATAGCGCTGATACAGTAGACAATAAATATAATGCTTTTCTCAAGACTTTTCTCATGCTCTTTGAAAGTACTAGCACAAACAGGCAGCCTGGGTGGCTGACTAGAGGGATAAGAATATCTTGTAGAACAAAGTGGCAATTATATCAAAACGTTAGAAACAGTCAAAATCTAAATGCAGCAGCCCATTACAAACAGTATTGTAATGTGCTTAAAAATGTTATTAGGAAGGCAAAACGTATGTGGTATGCAGATAGAATAGTTAAGTCTCAGGATAAAATTAAAACCATATGGTCAGTCGTAAAGGAAGTGGCTGGTCTGCAGAGACAGTTCGAGGATATAGAATCAGTGCGTAGTGGGAATGTTCATGTTACTGATAAGTAACATATATGTACAGTATTTAATAATCACTTTATGAATACAGCATATGAACTAAATAGAAACCTAGTCCCAACAGGGAATCACATAGCACTCTTAGAAAAAAGTGTTCCGAGACTGTTACCTGAAATGCTCCTCCGTGATACTGACAAGAGGGAGATTGAGTTAATAATTTAGTCACTAAAGACCAAGAATTCTCATGGTTATGATGGGGTATCTAGCAGAATACTGAAGTATTGTTCTGCGTATGTTAGCCCAGTACTTAGCCTTATCTGTAACTTTTCCTTTAGGAGTGGTTGGTTTCCTGACCGATTAAAGTACTCTCTAGTGAAGCCACTTTATAGAAAGGGACAGGGATAATGTTGACAACTTTAGACCTATTTTCATGCCATAAGTGTTTGCTAAAGTTATCGAGAAGGTTGTATATACAAGGTTACTGGAGCAATTAAATTCACATAATTTGCTGTCAAATGTACAGTTTGGTCTTAGGAATGGATTAACAACTGAAAATGCTATATTCTCTTTTCTCTGTAAGGTTTTGGATGGATTACATAAAAGGTTGCGAACGCTAGGTGTTTCCTTTGATTTAACGAAGGCTTTTGACTGTGTTGACCACAAAATATTACTGCAGAAGTTGGACCATTTCAGTATCAAATAATGTAGTTCATGAAATAAGTTCGTGGATTGTGGAAAACATTTTGATGCTAAATCACAGTAAGACTCAGTTTTTACAGTTTCTAACTCACAATTCAACAAGAACCAATATATTGATCAGACAGAATGGGCATATTAAAAGCGAGATGGAACAGTTCAAGTCCCTAGCCATTCAGATAGATAGTAAGCAGTTGTGGAAAGCCCACGTCCAGGATCTTGTTCAGAAACTAAATGCTGCTTTATTTATCATTAGAACAGTATCTGAAATAAGTGACAGTTCAACACGAAAAGTAGTCTACTTGGCATATTTTCATATGCTTATGTCGTATGGTATTATTTTTTGGGGTAACTCTTCTGATTCAAAAAGGTTATTTTTGGCTCAAAAACAGGCTGTTTGAGCTATATGTGGTGTAAGTTCGAGAACCTCTTGCCGACCCCTATTCAATAGTCTGGGAATTCTGACATTGCACTCACAGTATACATTTTCTTTAATGTCATTTGTTGTTAGCAATATTAGCCTATTCCCAAGAGTTAGCAGCTTTCACTCAGTTAATACTAGGCAGAAATCAAATCTGTATGTCGAATGCACTTCCTTGACTCTTGTGCAGAAAGGAGTGCAGTATTCTGCTTCATCCATTTTCAATAAGCTACCACAAGAACTCAAAAATCTTAGCAGTAGCCCAAAGTCTTTTAATTCCAAACTGAAGAGTTTCCTCATGGCACACTCCTCTTATTCTGTCGAGGAGCTCCTGGAAGAGCTAAAAAATTAAGCAAATTCCAGTGTTACATTGTTGATTTTCTTTATTTAAACTTATGACTTGTCGCCTGAATATGTTTTTTATATTGCATTTTTATCTGTTTCTACTATCATAATAGTATTGACAGAAGTATCCTGTCTTTCACACTGTGAGGTTGTTTCCAATGTACTCCAGCAGCTCATTTATGTATATCAAAACTATTATCCACATAGGAGTTAAATTTGACAATCTCTGGGTTCATCATTAATTAAATGAAAATTAATATCTGGCAATATTCTGTGAACATCCATTTCAAGACTTAAAAATCTAAAAATTACTTCATCCTACACACTGCTCTTAGAAGACATATAGACAAGAGCATCTGACAAATCAGAGCTCACAAGGACTGTCAATGATTGTCCCCCCATGTACCATTTGTGACATAATCTGGAATAAATGGAAATGGATGTTGGACTCAGACTTCTCCCCACTGCACAACATTAAGTGAAATATAGACATATGTTTTTCAATTTCCTTAACAGAAGTAACTGTAACAATTAGATCACACAGTCTCAGTCAAGTATTTGATTACATACATGACTGTCAAAATCATTAGAACATTTTCTCCAAGAATACCTGGCAAATTATTAAATCCTCCGGTATAATGGCCTATTAAATGACCATTGTGTAAGAATCAGAGCACATAAAGTGTTTAATTGACAGTGTTCGTTCATGTACACCCTATGCAGATACAAAAGGATTGGAGGGAAATTGTGGTTACAGAAGCACTCTTCATGACACACTGTGAGCAGGGTTTGCTGATTAATGTTGATATTTGATGTCCCTAAGCAACAAATCAATCTGGTGACTACTCATTATACATTTACCAAAAACCATTTCCTGTAAAAATTCAGAGAACACAGAATACAAGTTTGGTCAGCCAAACTATTTCTTCTTCATAGTATTTGCTCCTAAAAGTGATAAAGATTAAAGCATCTGAAAAATTAGAGCTCATTATGAGCGTCAACAACAAGTTCACACTCTATTTACCATTCGTGATGAATTTCAAATGAAACAGACTGGGAAATTAATCAGAAATACTCTCTTATGACACAGCATTAAGCTGGCTTGTGGGGTATACATATATGACTTCAATGTCCTTTGATGTAAGAAACCGATACGACTCCCTGCAAAATTCTGAGAACATGTTTTCCAAGCTTTGGCTGGGTGAATTTTCGACCACCAAGAAGAATTTTCAGTTGTGGGAAGAGATGGAAGTCTGACAGCCATATCAGGTGAATAAAGTGGGTCTGGCAACAATTCGTACTATAGTTTGTGTAATTTTGCCATGGAGATGGCACATGTGTGCGGGTAAGCATCAAGAGTCATGACACCCAGTTTGCAGATAATTTTTTCATTTGTAATTCTTCTGTTAAAATGTGATATTCCCTTTCAGATGCCATCTGGCAAGCATGAACAATTTCATGCACTTTCAATTGGCCTGATTCCATGACCATTTTGTGCACTTTTGCAATGATTTCTGTAGTAGTGACACATCTTGGCTGACCACTGCACAGATCACCATCTAAGCTCTCCCAACCAAATTTAAATTCATTTTTCCATCTGGCAACAGATGAATATGAAGGAGCAAAGTCCCCTAATGTATTCTGGAAATCAGCATGAATGTCCTTTGCAATCATACCTTTCTTTACAAAGTAATTAACCATTGCTCAAATTTTGATATATTCCATCTTCGCAAATCACAATGTGGGAACAACAACAGAGGCATGTAACCACCACAGCTCTCTTCCAAGAGCACTGATGTGGCATGTTCTTACAGGCAACAGTCCAATGAATAGCACGTGAAAAACTCGTTGTGCCAGTGCTGACCTCTCAAGGTGATTCTGAAAACTTTTCATAACACCCTCTTACTTTCACCTATACATAGCTATTCAGTATCTACTTACTGTAATAACTAACTTTTCAAATTACAAGAGAATACAGTCCAACAAAAGTTGGGCAAATTATTAAATTCTCCAATTTTTGGGTCCTCAGAGTTACCATGACAAAACAATCAGAGCTGATGCAGATTTAAATATATAGCAGTACTTCACACCGTTCATAAATGGAACAGGGATGGGGGAAAATTGTAGTGTTGCCAGACATACCTTCTACTACACATTGTGATATTGTTTGTTGAATACTTATGTAGATCTCTAAAGTTCATCAAGCCTATTACACATCAAGAAAGTAGACATGACAACCTCAAAATCCATTCTCAGTTATATGAACACGAACTATTGACAAAATTATGAGAACATACATTCCAAGATTGGGAAGGGTAAATATTACTTCCTCACACACAGTATTATAAGAGATGATACACTCAAGAACATTTGGCATGTAGCATTCATGATTTTATATGTTAGAAATACAAACGGTGGTGGTACCAGCAGTTCTCTCCACCAAAGAGCATTATGTGGAAATGTGGTGTATAGATTTATGTTTTCAATATTCTGTAACATAAGTATCCATAAACAAGGAGACCAGATGGTCTCAAAGGTGAATATCTGTTTACTGTACAGTAAAAGCTATCTGAATTATAGGAGTTTACATTCCAGGAATAGCTGAGGACAATATTGCATCCTGTATCATGTGGGTCTAAAAAAGTGCATCGTAAAAGAAGATTCAGAGGTCATACAGAGGTAACTCAAAATTGGTTCTTCACATGCACCATTAACAAATGCAACAGGGATGAGAGGAAATTATAGTGGTACAAGAAGTGCTCTGCAGTACACATTGTAGATGACTTGTGGTTTTCTCTAGGAGATTATTCATGTTTATCAGTGTTAACAACCATAGGGCAAGTAAATTATACAACCTCACAGTCCCTTGCAAATTTAATGTGCATGATTTACTCTCAGAATCTCAAGAGCACATATTAAAAAATTCATTAGTTAAGTTACTAATTCTGCCAGCACATTGTTCCAATACATTACAACAAAATGACTTCTGGCAAGTTACAGTTCATAAAAAGGACTATCGACAAATCCTCCCATATATCATTATTGATTGAATGTGGAAAGAATGGAAATGATTGTGGAACAAAACGTATTCTCCACTGCACAGCTCTGACATTGTATATGCAGGATAGACACATGTTTGCAATGTTCTTTAACCATTTACAGTAAACAATGACTTCTGGCAGCATACATTCCAAGAATGGTTGGGCATATTGTTACATCCTCCAATACTTAGGTCCATGTAATGAAATTGATGAAAAAATTACAGCTCGCAAGGAAGTCATGTCACCCATTCTTGAAAATTCTGGAATTATTAACAGTACTCTCCCTGTATAATTATAATATTATTTTTGTGTCTCAATTTAGAATCATGGGAAGAGAACTGCCGTGATCACGTTTATCATACAAGAAATAAAGTAAAGTTTATGCTCCTTGCTCATCGTTTAATTTATATTATCGGATTCCCCACTATATGAGAATGAAAGTATAACAATTTAAAAGCCAAGGACATTTTCAGTATGAATCTAAATTCATTGAAAAGAAACCTACATGATGCTCTGTTTCAGTGA
This sequence comes from Schistocerca cancellata, assembly GCF_023864275.1. NCBI lineage: Eukaryota > Metazoa > Arthropoda > Insecta > Orthoptera > Acrididae > Schistocerca > Schistocerca cancellata. The sequence goes on from NC_064629.1 coordinate 268,362,762, forward strand.
TGCTATTACTCAGTTGAAGATTCCATTAACATGGAACTGAATATCTGATCAGGATGTAGTTTATGAACTGTCTTGTTATCTGAACATGTGAAGGTATCTTTTCACAATAAATTTGCATTAATGTTTAAACAGAATTCCATCCCCAACTCTAGCTTTATATCAGTGAAATTGTGTTAACCATATTTTGATGTGTCTCCAGTATTCTGATCAAATAATTGGTGTACGTATGCTATGAGACAAATAATTCACAATTCAACAATATAATTCAGCTCAACAGTGGTTCTTTCCACACACCATTCACAAACACAACAGGTATGAAAGGAATGTTACAAAAAATACAACCTACTGCATAATAAAGGCAGTTTGCAAATCATCCATGTAGATCTTTTCTGTTGATCAACGTTGCTAAACATGAAGCAGGTACATCTAATAACCTCAGAGGCCATTGTCAATTAAATGAACATGATTTACAAATTATATTCAGAGAAATTACATTCTAGTCATCATCAACATTACTAAACATGAAGCAAGAACTTCTAATAACCTCAGTTCCCACTCTCAATTAAACTGGCTCTGTTCACTAACATTTTTCTGAGGTCATACATAACAAGAATGTTTGTGCAAATTATACTTTCTCTTGTACATTGCCCCGAGTTTATAAGGAGGACTGTCATCAACTGTCTTCCCATTTACCATTCATCTTTGTATTTGAAATAAAAGATGTATTTGTTACCAAAATTCTCTCCACAACACAGCTTCATGCTAGCATATGAATTATAGATGCATGTTTTCAATGTCCTTTAGCAGAAGTAATGGTCAATGAGGTCAGTCTTTCTCTAATTAAAATATCAACACTGGTGGTCAAAACATAGGATGAAAGTAACCTTTGCATGATGCATCATGGACAAATAATGTAGCTCAATGAAACTGAAATACACAGAAAGAATTGCTCCAGTATAGTATGGAAAGTAACTGACAGAAATTCACTGTGGGACAAACAGAAATGATTCCTTTATTCAAGGACCAAAATTACACTGAAGGCTTTGTTATTCATGTTGATGTGTTCAACATTAAAAAGTCTGTGGCGACAGTCGACTGCCAGTAACTTCACCGGCAAAGCGCAGAGTAAAAGGTCTTTGGGGACTCGAGGTTCTTTGGATTATTCCTGTCTGCGTCTGGAGAGTGTACACATGTAGTGAAATTGTGCATTGTTTTTCTTGTGTTTCTGGAATAAATGAACCGTAATAAAAGTGCCTTAATGTAATAAGTTGGTATTTTTTGGTGCGTGGACCGTCACTATAGCCATAAAAACCCACGTTGGTGACCCCGAGTCGCGAAAATACGTTGCAGTCGCTCGCTGTGTATCACCGGTTTCGCGCCAATAGACAATGTCGCAGCCTCCAGTTTTTACGGCAGTGCACGACGCCGCGACCACAGAATGGACATTCGACTGTGAAGCGCAGCGCTTCACCCCGTGTGCCACTAATACACCGGGAATGTTCGTATCTCCCGTGTTTGCCTCGCCTGGCCGGACGACTCTAACCTCGGCCGGCATACCACACCGGGCGCTGTACACATCGTCGCAGACACCTTCCGCGGCATTCTACGCTCAACAGTATGCCCCGCCAGCACAGGACCATGGAAACCCCGAGTTTCTACCGCACAGCATGGACCACGCGGCCGGCCAGTTTCTGGGTCCACATGCACGGCTGCCGTTTAACGTGCCCCGCTTCGCGCCGGTCGAAGGTACACTCGCGCCAACCGCGCCGGACCATTTATACGCCTACCTGTCCTGCCGCCCCGCGCACACCTCGGGCGACGCAGCTGCTGTGGTTCCGCCCCGTCACTCGGCGCTCAATCGCGATCTCGCGCCCCTGCTCGAGATTCCGCCCGCGTCTGCCGTGCCGTGCTTGTCGTGTGGGCGCACAGATTCCGTGCCTACATGGACTGGATACCACGTCTCGCCTACACAGTTAACGGACGTTCAACGCAACCCAGTGAACACCTTGCAGAATCCCTGTGCGTTTCGTGCCCCTCCTACAGCCCCGCAAACACTGACCCCCGGCCGTTTTCCGAAGCTGCCGCCGTTACAACCGGACAACCCAGTGACGTGGTTTACCTTGGTGGACAATATGTTGGACATACACGGTATTGCGAACGACAGCACCCGTTTCGTGTGTTTAGTGAACCATCTGCACGACCACCCTGATCTCATCAGTGACTTATTGCTGAATCCTCCTAAGAGCAACAAATATGCCTCTGCTCGCGCATTACTTATCGAACGTCTCTCTCGTCCGCCGGCCGATACTATTCACAATATAATTTACGACGAGACCTTAGGCGACAGAACACCCTCACAGCTGTGGCGACGCTTGCATGCACAGGTCGGTATCGAGATTCTGCCGAACTTAGCGCTCTGGGCATTGTGGTTGGTGAAGCTACCACAAGAATTACAGTTACATTTGCTCCCACATACCACAGCGTCACTCGAGGATAAACTACGGCTGGCGGATCAGGCATACGCTATTATTCGACACAGCACAGTGTCTAACACCGCCGAGGTTGGTAACCCTGTGTGTATACTTCCACCGTCGGGCGGTAGAGGCCGGGCGCGTGCGTATCGCGGACAGAACACGGAACAGCAGCCACCTAGCGGCCAAGACCGGGAACCGCCAGCGGGTCGGCAACAGCCGCTCCCCACCCCAACAGGGCTAGCGCCTGCCCGCCCCACCTTCCCCCCGCCTGACGCTTCGGCTGGCGGGACGAGTTTAGCCGATTCACGCATATGCTGGTTTCACACCACTTTCAGGGACGCCGCTTGCAACTGCCGTCCGCCCTGCGCGTTCCCAAACGCCGCACGCGGGCCGCTGTAGGCACCACGGCCCGCGGATACAGGCAGGGGCGCCCACAGACATTGCATTCTGTCAGATCCCCCACCCCACGAGGACGTCTGTACACCTTGGATGTAGGTTCGTGCCGGTATTTTCTCGTCGATACCGGTGCAGACGTTAGTGTCATACCCCCACATTTTCCGTAAAGGACATGACATCAACCAAACTGTCCCTTCAAGCAGCAAATAAGTCGACACTTCGAGGCAAGGGCCTGGCAAAGCTACCTATTGAACTCATACCTGGTAAACAGTTCACTTGGTCCTTCTACGTGGCTGATGTCGAAGATCCAGTATTAGGCGTCGACTTTCTTTTTCACTTCGGACTGTCTCCAGATCTTCAGTCAGCCGCATTATTGCACCACGCCTCGTCCACGCAAATTGCATGTTCAGTCGCCTCTTCGGCCCCCCCTCCCCCTCGGCTGCCCGACGACCTTGGCACGGATCCCATCAAGTGCTCCTCATCGGCAGACAGCCTCACGATTTCTACCGCCCATCCCCAATCTGAACGCCCTGCAGTCGACGATCTCCGTCCTCACAACGCCGAACGGAACCGTGCCAGCTCATCGGCTACGCAAGCCCTCACCGAGGCACGACGCCTCATACAACGCCTGCCAACGCCGCCACCACCTGACACCGGAGATGCACCTCGTGGAACCTCGTCGACACCGAAGCAGACTGCTTCCCTAGCACATCAGGTTAGTGACTCTCGTGTGCTACCGATCCCCGTTCACGACGGCCCCCAAATGAGTCTGCCAGCCAAGCTGAACGCTATTACGAATGGCACGACTCACAAAATTGTCACGACAGGTGGGCCTCCAGTACGCCATAAAGCGCGCCGACTGCCACCACATAAACTACGCCTAGCTAAAGCCGCAGTGGAGGAACTTCTAAGGACAGGCATTGTCCGCCCATCGGACAGTAACTGGTCCTCCCCCATACATTTAGTGCCCAAAAAGGACAGCACTGTGCGCCTGTGCGGCGACTATCGTCGCCTCAACGCACGGACGGTATTAGACAATTACCCGATACCTCACATACAAGACTTTGCGCAAGTACTCAGTGGAGCATGCATCTTCAGTGTCTTGGACTGCCGCAAGGCATATTTACAGATACCAATGGAACAGAGTGACATTCCAAAGACAGCAGTAATCACACATTTTGGCCTGTACGAATTTTGTTACATGCCTTATGGTCTCAAAAACGCGGCCCAAACTTGGCAGCGTTTTATAGACTCACTTCTTTTTAACTGCACGTATTGCTACGCATACCTCGATGACATACTAATTTTCTCCCCCTCTGACAGAGAACATGAACTCCACCTGGCCACGATACAGGACTTATTGACACGTAACGGAGTTGAGATCAATAATCACAAGTCGCAACTCCGCTGCACCGCTGTCACTTTTCTGGGGTACACAGTCTCCGCGGATGGTATATGCCCCCCGCAGGAGCGGGTTGACTGCATTCGTAAGCTACCTCTCCCAGTGTCGTTTCGCGAATTACGCCGGTCTTTAGGAACTGTCAATTTCTACCGTCGTAACCTGCCGATGGCGGCAGCAATTCAAGCCCCTTTGACTGACGCATTGGCCGGAAAACAAACCTCAGGCAGTCGCCGAGTACCGTGGTCTGACAGCATGGTGAGAGCTTTTGAAGACCTTAAATCAGCGTTAGCACATGGTGTCACTCTCGCCCATCCTTTGCCAGATGCCTGCATCTCGATTACAGCGGATGCAAGTGATTTCGCAATCGGTGCAGTCCTACAACAGCATGTCAATGACAAGACTCAACCGCTCCGTTTTTTTTCCAAAAAATTATCTACAGCCCAACGTAAATGGTCAGCATTCGACAGAGAATTGCTCGCAGTTTACGAAGCTGTAAAATATTTCTGCACAGACATTGAAGGAAGGAATATAACAATCTTCACGGACCACCGCCCCCTCGCGGAGGCTATCCGTAACCCCGCTACTGACCTTCCCCCACGTAGGTTCCGGCAAATGGACTTAATTTGCCAATACACAACAGACATCCATTACATTCGAGGGTCAGAAAATGTGGTGGCTGATTACCTATCGCGTATCACTGCAATTTCATCCCCCATTAATTTCGATGAGTTGGCCCACTTACAGGACAGTGACACCGAATTGCACAACCTCCGACAGGACCCAGATACTTCCCTTCAGATTGTTTCATGCAACCTACCGGGCTCGGCGAAGCCACTGTGGTGTGATACTTCCACGGGCACCTCTCGGCCTATTGTTCCCCCTGCGCTACGTCGCCAAGTGTTCAGTAGTTTACATAACCTGCCACAACCTGGTGCTAAGGCTACTACTCGCCTGGTTACAGAACGCTTTGTGTGGCCAGGTGTGAAGAGGGATTGTCGTACTTGGGTCCGTGCTTGTTTACAGTGCCAGCGCAGCAAAGTTGGCAGGCACACACAACCCAGTCTAGGTAAATTCGACATCCCGAAAGGCCGCTTCCGTCATGTACATGTGGATCTCGTGGGACCATTACCCATGTCGGATGGTTTCAGGTACATCCTGTCCGGCATTGATTGCGTTACACGTTGGGTGGAGGCAATCCCCCTGCAGGACATCACAGCAGATTCCGTAGCACGCGCATTTGTATCCTCCTGGATAGCCCGATTTGGCTGTCCTACATCCATCACCACCGACCAGGGAAGACAGTTTGAATCCCTGCTGTTTAACAAACTCTGCGTCCTCTGTGGGGTGGATAGATTCTGCACTACGGCTTACCACCCACAGAGCAATGGACTGGTCGAGCGGTGGCACAGAACGCTGAAAGCGGCACTCATGTGCCACGGTGGTGAGTGGTGCGATGCCCTTCCCTGGGTTATGCTAGGAATACGCACGGCTTACAAGACAGACCTCCAGGCTTCGCTCGCAGAGTTACTGTATGGCGAGACCCTAGTCCTCCCTGCAGAGTTCGTCAACGACGAAGCAATCGCCGACCTGTCCGACTTCCCCATGCTAGTTGAACGGGTCCGGACACACATAGCCGCGATCCGCACGCCTCCTCCATGGCCACATACCCGCCCTCGCGTGTTCAGGCATGTGGCACTGGACTCTTGTGAGTTCGTTATGTTACGGGATGACACGGTCAAACCGGCATTACAACCACCCTACTCTGGCCCACATCGAGTAGTGTCTCGCAGGGACAATACTATGGACATTCTTGTCAGTGGTCGCCAGCAGACAGTTTCCCTCCAACGCGTGAAACCAGCCTGGACGATCGAAGAATCTGTAACACCTCCCCCCGAGTCTAGTGTTCTTTCATCAGATGGTGACGACCCCAACCCCACACAGACCACTCACCCCCCTGCGTCCCACCACGATCGTAATGGCACCGAGCCTACACCCGAGGGCAACTCAGCGGTTGCGTACGATGATATGCTACCCTCGTTCCAAACAGGCAATGCGTGTGACAATCCACAACCTCAGGCTCAACCTCATGTTGCGTGTGACATTACACCGTCCCAAGTGTTGATACCCAATACCTCCACAGAGTGTTCCAAGGTTTCTCCTGAACTACGTTACTTTTCGCCCCCACCCCCCCTAGTGCACCCTACATCCACTGCCGACGAAATTAGCATCGCAATCAACGCCTCTGAGTGCCAACGCGACGAGCTTTCATTGCAGCACCATGAGGGATCCATCTACGTCCTCCGCATAGGGGACACTTCACGTGGGTCCACACCCACGTCACACATCACCATCCTGCGCACAGTCTCTATCCCAAATGGGGTGGATACGGCTGCCATAACCGCAACGTTCAGCACCGACGGGATGCTCAAGATTCGCATCCCTCTCTCCGCCGGTACTGCAACAACATCTCCTGTGCCCGTCCAGTTCACGCGCACAGGTCGACCAGTCCGACCCCCCCACTGGATGGCAGACTACACGAGCGCTAGTCCACCCTGCACAGACAGTATGGACACTTAGCGCACGCTGCTATCAACCAGCGAGCATCCCACAACACCACTACACAGGAAGACACCCACGTCCATCCACCAGTGCTCCGCACTCCTGGGGGGGGGCTCTGTGGCGACAGTCGACTGCCAGTAACTTCACCGGCAAAGCACAGAGTAAAAGGTCTTTGGGGACTCGAGGTTCTTTGGATTATTCCTGTCTGCGTCTGGAGAGTGTACACATGTAGTGAAATTGTGCATTGTTTTTCTTGTGTTTCTGGAATAAACGAACCGTAATAAAAGTGCCTTAATGTAATAAGTTGGTATTTTTTGGTGCGTGGACCGTCACTATAGCCATAAAAACCCACAAGTCTGAGACATTGTTCTTAATATGGTGTGTTCACCACATATATCGATTGCAGTATTACCCATGGTAGCCAGAAGGTTTATTTATTTATTTAGTCCTTTGATCATACGAACCTGGTGGACAGCATGGGATGATATTGCAGAACTTTTAATGTCCGTTGGGGTGATAAAGTAACTTACTAAGAATCATGTCCCAGATAACATCGTGAATAATGGTGATTTCACTGCAATTACTGTCTCTGAATAGAAGTACCATCTCTTGGTCTCATTATGTATTTGTATCTATAAAAATCAGTACTATCCTTTAGCAGTCTCTCAATGTATGGTCCAAGTTAGCTGGGAAACAAACTCAAATTATGAAATGGATCAAGCCAAAAAGAAATGAAGCACAAATTTTGCAAGTTCCAAAACTACTGGAAGACAAACAAGCTGCTGTACATGTGTCTTCCAGAACTAGGAAAGCTCCAGAGAGGAACAGTGATTATTTTATGGCTGGCACCAGGGAAATCACTTCAGCACCATCCATATCCAGTGCCATCAAGAATGCAACTATGGATGTAAGTACACAATATCGAAATGACAAAGGAATGTACAAGCCAAGTGAGCAAGTTGATGGGCTGTTACAGAAGAATCCAGACCTACCCTTTTGTGAGGATGGCTCATTATTAAATATTAGGTCTTTAAAAAATGAAATTGATGATCTTAGTAGTAATTAAATCATGTATTGTAATATAAATGGTTTAAGTGCTGAATACTCATGTGACAGAAGCTCTAAATTAGATGAGCTACAAGTTTATCTGAATTTCTAAATGTTAAAGTAATTTGTTTAAATGAACACTCGCTTAGTAGTGATACAATAAAATTCTTAAATAAAATTGAAAACTTCATGGTAGCTACCTGCTTTTGTAGGATAAATAAGTCAAGAGGATATTCCTGCATACTCGTTCACTCTGATTTAGATTACCCAGTAAGATGTGCCTTGAATTGTTTTAATGAAGAGTCTATTTTTGAGGGTTGCTGTGTTGAGTTAAAGAACTTAAATGCTGTTATAATATCAATTTATAGAATCGCAGGGAAGATGCCAACTGAGCGTTTCCTACATAAATTTCAGAGTTTGTTAGAATACCTCAGTAAAGAAAGGAGGAAAAAAATTGTAGTTGCTGCTGATTTCAACATAAATGTGTTGAATGAAACATGTGGGGTATCAAAATTTACAGACATAATAAAAAAAATATGGCTTCAAATTAAATTTTTCTGAATCTACAAGAGAAAATGTTCAGTCAGTTACATGCATTGACAATATTTTAATGGATTACGTATTTGAAGATGGATATAAATTTTGTCTAGATCTAGGAATTTCAGATTATTCAGCATTATTCATTGAGCTACCCAGAGCAGGTAGAGAGGTCCCATGTAATAAAAGCTTATGTAAAAAGCATCTTCAACCAAGAAACCTTGACTCTATTCCATGATAAGCTGAAGAATATTTCATGCACAGCAAATTTTGAAGCATTTCTAAGGGATTTTCTAAGTGTTTTCAATGAAATATTTCCACAAAAAACTTATTTTAATAAAATGAAAAAATTAAAATGCATCACTAAAGGTGTAATAATCAATTGCTAAGAAAAGGCTGCTACATAAGGAACTACGACATTATAAAAAAATTTATTGAATATGTTAAATGATACAAATGTACATTTAAGGAAGATGTCAAAGCAGCAAAGCAAATGACAAATAATAAATTATTCTTAAAATATGACAATAAATCAAAGGCATTGTGGTCAGTTGTAAAACACGAATTAGGTATCGAAGCCTCTAGACATGGAATTAGTACAATTAAGCTTGAAGATGAGATCATTTTAAGTCCAGCTCAAATTTCAGAATGCTTCAATGAGTTCTTCATTAATGTAGTGAAACCAGGGGTTAATGTTGCAGATTATGAGAACAATGTATGTCCCTTCGGACTAAATCATAATTCTGAATGCCTCACAAAATTCAAAACAGTTTCAACAATAGATGTTGAAAAAATTATATTAAAACTAAAAAACAAAAATTCTGCAGGTTGGGATGGAATACCAGTAAAAGTCCTTAAATTTGTGTGTAAAATAATAGGATACCCAATATCTAAAACAATAAACCAATCCTTTGAACAGGGAAGTTTCCCAGAAGTGCTGAAGTATGCAGAAGTAAAACCGTTGCTCAAAAAAGGGGCAAGGGAGGATATCGGTAATTATCATCCCATCTCCCTCCTTCCAGTTCTATCAAAAATCATTGAAAATGCTGCTGCTATGCAGATTCAAAATTTTATCAAGAAATATGATATTATTACCTAAAACCAATTTGGTTTCCAGCGTGGGGAAAGTACTATTGATGCAATTAACAAGTATATCGACAAGATCAGCACAACCATAATAAAGTTGCAGGAATCTTTTGTCATCTCACAACAGCCTCTGACTCTGTATATCATGCACTGCTCATCTATAAGCTTGACAAGTATGGGATCAAGGGTAATGTTCTAAATTGGCTTACTTCATACTTATCAAATAGGGTACAAAGAGTGATTGCCTCATCAAACACAGCCGATTACTACACAAAATGGAAAACAGTAGCCCAAGATGTCCCCTCAAGGCTCGATTCTAGGACCTATTTTGTATTTGTTCTATGTTAATAATTTACCGAACAATATAAATGCTCCATTGATTTTATTTGCAGATGGCACATCTGTATTAATTGAAAACCAGGAGTCAGAAAACACCCCTCTCTACATAATAAACACAATGAACAAAGTAGAAATGTGCTTCCAACTGAATGGATTAAGATTGAACACCCCCCAAAACCCACATGGTCCAATTCACAACAAAACAGTCAAAGCCCCAAGAAATTAAAATAATTAATAAAAATCAGGATATAGAAGAAGTAGATTCTGTGAAGTTTTTAGGGTTAAAACTAGATAAAAAAATTTAAATTGGAAGAAACACGTTTACTACCTGTTAAACAAATTATGTAGCTTTGCATCTGCTATGCAAATATTAGCTGGTACAACAGATGCGAATACAAGGAAAATTGCATACCACAGCTACTTTCAATCAGTTGTATGGTATGATACTATTTTTTGGGGAAATTCGAGCAATATATTGTGCATACTAAAGTTATAGAAAAGAAGGATAAGGAACATGTGTACTGCCCATCCAAGGATATCATGTCACCCACTAAGTGAAAAAACAACACTTATTAACAGTTCCCTCCTTATACATCTGGGATATTATCATCTTTCTACACAGCAGTTTAGAGTTATTCAAGAAAAACTGTTTCAATCACATGTATAACATGAGAAACAGAGACAATTTTATGCTTTGCTTTCCACTCATCGCATAAACCTATATGTGCAGTCTCCTCAGTATATGGCAGTGAAAATTCATAACAAGCTAAAAGGAAAGAATGTTCATAGTATGAACCTAGAGACACTGAAAACAAAGCTATATGATATAAACGCCAAACGCTGCCACTACACTGTTGGGCAGTTCATGAAGGATTAACTGAATATTTGAGCAAGATAAATTGACATATGGTCTTGTGTGTAAATGTAGCTGTCCTTCACAAAAGGGAGGAAAGAAAAATAAAAGTTTATATTAATGTTAAAATTCTTTTTACCAATTAGGCCTAAGTTGTGTTTTACATTTTTTGACATGTCTACTGTACACTAATCGTATGATTAGAAACTGTATGTTAAGAGATAAATAAAACACTATTCACTAACAAGCTACATTACATGGCAGTGACACATCATGTGAAACTAAGTTTTGTACCTAGGTTTAGCACACCAGTGTCTTTATCACACACAATTGTTTTTCAAAATTCTAAGACCATACAATCCAAGAATATATAGGCAAGTTACTACATCCTCTAGTATTTGGTACCCCTACATAACAATGACTGAAAAATTAGAGCTTATGAGCAGTATTTCATTGCATGTACCATTCACAAATGAAGCAAGGATGAGAGAAAATGACAGTGGTACTACAGGTACCCCAGCTAACAACGGATCATCCCAGATGTCTTTCAGAAATGCAACAGGGGTGGGGGGGAAATAACAGTGGTACCAGAAGGACACTCAAGTACACACTGTTAGGTGGATTCCTGGTATTCACACAGCTCTTTTAACGTTCATCAGCAATATTAACCACATATGAAGTAGATCCAACAACCCCAAAGCCCATTATCAGTTTAATGACAATGATTCATTGACAAAATTATGAGGATAACCATTCCAAGATTGGTCATGCTAAATATTACTTCCACGTAAACACTGTTCTTAAAAGTGATGCAGACAAGTATAACAAATAAGAGCCCATAGCAAGCACTGATCATAATTATCTTCCCATATACCATTAAGCTGGCATGTGGTGTAGAGGTATAAATATCCAATGTCCTTTAAGAGAAATAGCCATAAACAAGGAGATCAGACAGTCTCAAAAGTCAAATGACTAACTGTCCAAATCACTAAAGGATACGCTCTGTGAACAGTTTCAGATATTATTACATCTTCCAATACACGGGCCCACATAATTACAATGTTGAACAAAAACAGAGCTCAGAAGAAGTTGCCTTACAAACTTTTTATACAGACACACACTGGAATGGACACCAGGTCACAGGGTGTCTACTTTGAGATAACAGGATAAAAGGTGAAGCATTACTGCAGCTTTGTAGCCTACAAATACTGAAATCAGTCAAGAGTACACATGAAGACTGGAAGATGCACCAACTACATGAGCTTGAAGCACTTCTTCCCATGCATCGTTAGGAAATGGAACAAGGGAGGGAGGAAATGATAATTCTAGTAGAAGTATACTCTACCTTACACTGTGAGTTGGATGCCAAGTACACACACAGATGTTTAATAATTATAAATATTATTACCATGAAACAATTAAATCTAACATACACAAAATCCATCATCAATTTACTGAAAACGAACTTTTGTAACAATTTAAAGATCATATGTACCAAGTTTTGTCAAGCTAACTATTCCTTCATTTCAGACTTTGCTCATAAAAATGATAAGGACCAAAACATCTGATAACTAAAAGCTCAGAAGGTGGATCATTGACACATACCATCATATTTACCATCTGCGATTAAACCGAGAACAAAACTGAATGATTACTGAAATACAGAAGTACTCTGCATCATCAGAGCATTAAGGTGGCATCTGGAATATAGATACAGGATTTCAATGGTCAACAGAAGTAAAAATCAGACAGAGATCTCATGATCTCACAGTCAAGTATCTATGTACCATAAACAATTGAATGTCCAATTTGCAAGAGAATATGTTTCAATAATAGATGGGCAAATTATTACGTCATCCAATACATGGGATCCTAAAAGAGGATGATCTAAGATCAAAAGGACTTCAATTGATGCTAGGCTACCACATGCACCATAAACAAGTACAAGAGGGATGGCAGGAAATAATCCTGGCACCAGATGTACACTGTAAGGTGCCTTGCATAATACTCTTGCATATCTTTAATATTCATGAACATTATTAATAACAGGACAAGTAAATGTGACAATCTGAACGTATATTATTAGTTTACTGATCATGATCAATCCTCAGAATTCCAAGACTATAAATTCAAATGTTGTTTGTGCTGTTACATCCAAATAGACATTGTTCCTAGAAATGATAAAGACATCTCACAAATTTGTGCTTATTAGGGAGATTTGTCAGTTTCCTTCTCATGTACCTAGAATGTATCTGTAATCAAAGGAAGTGGTTGCAGTACCACAAGTACTGTGTATTGTATAGCATTAATGACATATGTGGAGCATACAATACTGATCAACAAACTAAACCAACAGAAAAGGTGAACTAACAGCCTCAAAGTGTCTACTTATACCATACACTCCTAAATGTACATATTTAGATATATGTATTCAATGTCCAGCCACAGAATTAAGCTCCAAACAAGCAAGTCTGTTAGTGTCAGAGTAAAGTATTTATTTACCATATACAACTAACTCCCAGATTCTGAAAGCATATATTCCAAGGAAATGACTAGTAGTGATACAAGGTGCCCTCCCCCATGCAACATATGGTGACTTGCAGAGTATAAAGGAAGATGTAGAGTTACATGCAGAACAATTGGTTAAGTGTCCACAAAATGACCATGATAAAGAAAAGAGGGCTCTTAAGGAGTTTAATAGATAGTGATTCTTTCATGCACCAGTTGCAAATGGACCAGGGAAGGCAGGAAATTACAATGCAACTTGAAATGCTCTCCACCCACACCAAGTAGTATTAGTTTTTGTATAAAGATTCAGATTTTCTGCTATGGTTGACAGATCTACTGTCAAACAAGAAGAATGTCAAAGTCTATGTTAGGTTTGAGTTTGTTGTATGAGTCTTAATTTTGAAATTCCTAGAGTGTACAGTTCAGGGATAGCATACCAACACACTATTTACTCACATATAGTGCACCCAAGATGACCACCATGACACAGTTAGTGTAATTACAACTTGTATGCAGAATTATCAATAGTAGACCTGCCGGGGCACCATTCATAGATGGACTATGGATGGGATAATACTATAATGGTACTAGAAATGCAATCTACCACACACTACAAGGTGATCTGTGGAGTATTGCATAGCTATACAACATTCATGAAATAGAGTTCACTATCTAGGAAAGATTATAGTCTATGTCAAAGCAAAATATCAATTTCAACTTCCAACTGTGTCCATAATCACAATCATTCTCATTGTAAATGTCCATTAGAATATCTCATGTGAAGCTAAATTAGTATTAGGCAACTAGTTTGTGTTTCTAATGGTATTAGAATATTATGCTGAAGAATGTGGGAACTGTACATAATATGATGGACACATACAACAGAGCTGCTGCAATTTCATCACTAAGAACACTACTAATAATAATAATGGATAGTATTGCCATGTGGGAAGTGTAGTTTACTCTGAGAGAATAGGAAACAGCAGCAGCTTAACAGGAGTCTTGCAGTTAGTTGTGAAAGAAATATTAGTGGAGTATATTGGTATTCAAAATACTACTGCAGACAGAATCCTTGCCAAGGATGAAGGGGAACTTCCATGAGATCAAAACCAATGGTATTACAGAAATTAGTCATGCGAGTGACACATAGTTGAAACCTTGGCCCTGTCTAAAATTAATGACACATTCTGAACATGCTGTACCTGGTATCAGAAACTGATTAATTGACATTCAGTTGTAGAGAGAAACCTGGAAAACTGGAACCAAGATCATGGAAGTTAGAAAACATGTGAATTAAACCACTATTTACATGTAGAGCTAGCGATTTTTCACACAGGCAGTTGTGAACTGTTATAATTCACTGTTGGAGGATTGTTACATTACATGCAGATGCACAATACTTTAAACAAGAAAACAGAGTTTGTTGTTAACTAAATGGAATTTATGGACTAATAGATGTTTCCTGAAATTCAAGAGTGTTTGTGAGGATCTGTACACTATATATCAGAGGGTATACATCATCACATAGTAAATAATACTTAAATTGAATTACTGCATGCATCAAGTTACGTGATGTCCACAAATGGTGCATAAATATCAGCATTTGAAAATCCAGTGAGAAGGATCAAACACAGTTACTAGAGTGCTTCTGGATCCTGTTTTGGTCTTAAGGTATTAGGAGGTTGAGTTCATCACAATCACAGATTAATACTAGGTGACAAGCAGGAGAAAACTTCAATTCATCCTAGTCACTGGTTAAGTTGGACATAGGCACTACGCATTATCTCCTTAGTTAAAGACATGCTGTTTCCTCACAAACTTTTTACACAGACACATACTGGAATGGACAGCAGGTCACAGGGTGTCTACTTTGAGATAACAAGATAAAAAAGGTGAAGCATTACTGCAGCTTAGTAGCCTACAAACACTGAAATCAGTCAAGGGTACACATGAAGACTGGAAGATGCACCAACTACATGAGCTTGAAGCCCTCACCACACAACTGTTGCCATCAGGAATTTCCTAAGTGCAGCCTTGACTGAGACTGATATATTTTAGTAATACAATTCTGTGTTGCCTTTATAGTGGCAGTCAATGAGGTCTGCCTAAAGATGGTAGCACCAAAGTTACAATTCATTCATTCAGTGCCTGCTTTTTGGTTCCAAGGAACTAAAATTCTGTGAAAATTTGTTATTTCCTAAGCCAAGTTGTATGTCACAAACTTACAGTTGACCACTGATTTCTCTTCTGGAAATGAATTTACTGGCTTTTCACTTTAACTTAATGAAATACTGTTTATGTTATGTGTGCAGCAACTGGTGTTGGAACATAAATGAATGCTTAGAATTAGCTTACTACATTAACATATTTTTCTTTTGAAGAATGTACATATTCCTGTTTTATGGACTGGCTGAGTATTTGTCCCCTCCGTCCTAGTTCAGATTCTCAGCACTGTCTTGTGTACTTCCTTATTGTCTGATCTGATTAGCTGACATTCAAGTAAATGTCAATCTGCTTGGATTACTTATGAATGCAGAAAGCCACTTCACTATGTTGGGTAATGTGTAATGAAAACTGAAAAGCTTTGGATATAATCCTTAAATTTGTAAACAAATTGTCATACTTCTATTTCCATGACGTTATGTGTAAACATTTATTGCTACCATCAAGAATGGTCACTTTATATTATCTAAACAGAATCAAAGGAATGCAATGTTCAAAAGTATGCAGGAAAATAAGATCTCCAAAGTAAGTATAGTGGAGCTACAGAGGAATTTCTTATCCACATGCAACCAAGAGTTATATTATCAGCCCCATTACTCAAGTTATTTACTCATCTCCATGAAATATGGTCTGGAAATGAAATCAGTCAATCAACTTTTGACTGAGTACTTAATTGTTGTGATTCTTTGACTGCTCAATCTAGCTGCCATTAGATGGACATTTGTAAATTTACACACTAATCTAACTTAGAAGAAAGAACAACAACATGATAGTAGCCTGGTCCTGCCAAATAACATTTCTCCCAATTTAACCCCAGTGTCAATACTTTGTTTGTAGTAAAGTACCTGGCACCAGTCAAACATAAAAAGAAACCTTGCATGGGATCACACCATGAGAAGACAGTCCAACATACTGATCACAGATGTGCACCCGTCTAGCAACCATACCTACCAGGATAATAACATGGAAAACTCTATGTTAAACCCTGAGCTTTCTGGGATCACAGATTGTGAGGTCAGGCCACCAAGTATCTGCTAGTGAATGTACACTCAGTGAGTTATTCTTTTTCCATACTTGTGAAAACGACTGCAATGTATTTGACTTATGGTCAGATTTCTTATGCACTGTGTATCTGATTGCACTCTCGTCAGACAGCTGGTTGTATAGATTCTACACTAATGATCATGTAAATGAGTTTATTTCTTTACATATAGCTATTGGATTTGAAAGTCTGTGTCCAGATTTCAGTCTCCTAAAGCAGTGTAAAATAATTTCAAAAAATAAAATAAAAAATGTTGCTGAAAAAATTGAGAATATTTCAAAGTCTCTTAAGTGTTGGAATGCAATTCACACATGTTAATGAGATGCCTTTACCTGGACATACACTCCTGGAAATTGAAATAAGAACACCGTGAATTCATTGTCCCAGGAAGGGGAAACTTTATTGACACATTCCTGGGGTCAGATACATCACATGATCACACTGACAGAACCACAGGCACATAGACACAGGCAACAGAGCATGCACAATGTCGGCACTAGTACAGTATATATCCACCTTTCGCAGCAATGCAGGCTGCTATTCTCCCATGGAGACGATCGTAGAGATGCTGGATGTAGTCCTGTGGAACGGCTTGCCATGCCATTTCCAACTGCGCCTCAGTTGGACCAGCGTTCGTGCTGGACGTGCAGACCGCGTGAGACGACGCTTCATCCAGTCCCAAACATGCTCAATGGGGGACAGATCCGGAGATCTTGCTGGCCAGGGTAGTTGACTTACACCTTCTAGAGCACGTTGGGTGGCACGGGATACATGTGGATGTGCATTGTCCTGTTGGAACAGCAAGTTCCCTTGCCGGTCTAGGAATGGTAGAACGATGGGTTCGATGACGGTTTGGATGTACCGTGCACTATTCAGTGTCCCCTCGACGATCACAAGTGGTGTACGGCCAGTGTAGGAGATCGCTCCCCACACCATGATGCCGGGTGTTGGCCCTGTGTGCCTCGGTCGTATGCAGTCCTGATTGTGGCGCTCACCTGCACGGCGCCAAACACGCATACGACCATCATTGGCACCAAGGCAGAAGCGACTCTCATCGCTGAAGACGACACATCTCCATTCGTCCCTCCATTCACACCTGTCGCGACACCACTGGAGGCGGGCTGCACGATGTTGGGGCGTGAGCGGAAGACGGCCTAACGGTGTGCGGGACCGTAGCCGAGCTTCATGGAGACGGTTGCAAATGGTCCTCACCGATACCCCAGGAGCAACAGTGTCCCTAATTTGCTGGGAAGTGGCAGTGCGGTCCCCTACGGCACTGCGTAGGATCCTACGGTCTTGGCGTGCATCCGTGCGTCGCTGCGGTCCGGTCCCAGGTCAACGGGCACGTGCACCTTCCGCTGACCACTGGCGACAACATTGATGTACTGTGGAGACCTCACACCCCACGTGTTGAGCAATTTGGCGGTACGTCCACCCGGCCTCCCGCATGCCCACTATACGCCCTCGCTCAAAGTCCGTCAACTGCACATACGGTTCACGTCCACGCTGTCGCGGCATGCTACCAGTGTTAAAGACTGCGATGGAGCTCCGTATGCCACGGCAAACTGGCTGACACTGACGGCGGCGGTGCACAAATGCTGCGCAGCTAGCGCCATTCGACGGCCAACACCGCGGTTCCTGGTGTGTCCGCTGTGCCGTGCGTGTGATCATTGCTTGTACAGCCCTCTCGCAGTGTCCGGAGCAAGTATGGTGGGTCTGACACACCGGTGTCAATGTGTTCTTTTTTCCATTTCCAGGAGTGTATAATGTTGCAGGCTGATAGTAGAACCGTCTCTGGTTTGAATCCCCATTATGGCATTTTTTTACTGTTCCCAAGTTCTATATTTTTTGTCAAGTGTAAATTAAAATAAAGCAACACTGAATCATCATTTTCAGCTGATATTAACACTATCTTATTTTGAAATATGGGTAACATGAAATAAACTAAAACTTGAAATAGATATGTGAAATGAGTTATATACATCAGTAACGCTCCAGAATGAATTTTTGCTCTGTGGAAGAGTGCTAAAATAAAACTTCCTCACAAATTAAAAAAAGATTTGTGTGCCTAGAAGTTTCATCAATAATACCAATGCATTTCATATGTCCATTTCTCCACAGAATGATGAAAGGAGAAATTAATGGGCATTAGCAGTAAACCGAGGAGGTATAGAACACCCAGGAAAAAGTGCCTTTGCAGTTGACCAGCAGATCTTTCTGTAGATACTACCCAACCTTTTGAATTTTTATGTAGTAGAGTCTAATAGATGACTACAGTGAAGCATGCCGGTCACAATAACTGTTTGTATAAACCAAACTTTACTCACAATGACTCTCAGAGTCACCATATGAGTTCGTTTATGTAGACAACATTCATTCCATCAAGTATGGAAACAAATGAATTTATTATGGACTAACTTTATTTCACCCAATTCTTTCTGGTAACAAAGTTTCAGTCTCAGTTTTATCATGATCCAGGACACTAGGCTTTGTATTGGTTTTGGAGGTGTGGATAAATTATGGGCCATTTTCTTTTTTGCTTGTGTAGTTGGTTACTGTAAGACTGTTGGTGGTAAACAACTATCTGATTGAAGATATTTTGCTGAACAAATCCTATTGACAGTACTTTAGCGTAAAGGTTGCAGTCTCATGACATAGCACACAGGCATATGTCATTAATCTCTACTCTGAGGTTTACCTTATCTGGCATAACATGTGTTTGGACTTTAGCTTCTTGCACCTCACATGGAAAGCAAATCTTAAGACATCTCAATTTGTAATCTATGTTCTTGTTAGTTTATTAATTTGTCTCCTGAACAAACTTCAAAGCAAGTATATGTAGCATGATGGTGGAGAGTTTATTGATGCACCATGACATACATTAGCATAAACAGCACTAGAGAGGTGTTTTATTGCTCCATTAAGAATAGAACAGTTCAAAACACATTTACTAGCATATTTTCCACAATTTCAACTTATGTTTTTGCCTCAGTAACAGAGCTATAACAGTAGAGTTTGCACTTGGTTTTTAACCATGAGTACTTGCTGCCACTGTTAGACAGAAACATGGCTGCCGTATGGACATTTCTCTCTAAAGACAACTCACTGAGTTTTGTATCTACTGGCAGCACTAGGTACCTGTGGCCTCATGTCATGATTTGTGATGACCAGAAAGCGCAGGATTTAATTAATGATGAGTTGGTGAAAACACACTCCACTCAATCATGGAATTCACTACCACATCAGCTACAGTGGACACACAAACCTTCATATGACTGATTGGTATGGAGTGCTATTCTCCCCACTTTTTGTTTTCCGGTCTGGTTCACAGAAACTGTACGAAGTTAACTGTTACAAAGACAACATAAAAACCAATAAATCATTGTGATATATTAAATAGCTCTAGCTGACTCATCTGCTTGTGTCTCAATTAAGGTGGGTGAAGTTCCATACAGAAAGAACTTGAATCCAGAAATCTCCTCTCACTTGAAAGAAGTCACATGCAAAGCTGTTTCACATTCGTACTGTACACATGAAGTTTATCATTCCTGTAAAATAGTTTCTTCATATCTATTTATTTGCACCATGCTGCAATACATTTTATTAAAACCAAAATGAAGCAAAGGCTGAGTCATATCCAAAGAAACTATGATGGTCATTCATTCAGTAACTCTACATAATACTTTTCTTTGCAAATTTCAGTTGAAAAATGCTGAATTTGTTATCGGTATCATGAAGTAGTCCCACTTCAGCCCTATGGATTCATGAAGTTCTCATAGGTGGCAGCATTCCAAGCAGAGAGTGGTCATTGAGTTTCTTTTGATGGACAACCAGAGCATCACATAAACATTTTCAGAATGTCCACAGAGACTAGGCCGTGAACAAAAGCTTGGCGAGACATTGGGCAAGGTGTCTGTTATCATCGCAACTAGGTCTCACAATGAACCTGTCCAATTTTCCATGTGCCGGCGGACCACACGCAGCTGTGGCTACTGCATTGTTGGTACATGCGGACACTGTCATTCAATGTAATCAATGAATTACAATAAAACACCTCGCTGCTTAACTGAATGAAAATTCATTGAACTGTTCTCCCTCATCCACCTTACCTTACTCCTCAAATTTTGCACCTTCCCACTTCTATGTGTGTGGCCCAATGAAGGATGCAGTCAACAGAAAGAACACCTGGATGATGGAGTGGTTATTGATGCAGGAAGACAATGACTCCAACATTGACCTGTACAGGCTCTCTGAGTACGATGGCATAAGGCTTCAAAATGAATGAAGATTAGGTTGTGAAATATGGACTTTAATCCAAAAGAATGGGGAATCATATGGTGCATTGGAATTCTGAATAAAACCATCCTGCTTTGAGAAAAGCACCAACCCTTGCAAATAAAATATTTATAAAAAGGGCCCACTAGCAGTACCAATGTTTATAGGGAACATCTTATGACAGCCTTCATAAGATTTGCACAATACAGCCCTTGATTGGCAAAGCACTGCTTGCTCCACAAACAGTTGTTACTTTCTCTAATTGTTCCTACCAACTCAAATATCATAACCAGAATAAATGTAGCAGCAAACAATTTGTTTAGATAAATAATGGTACTGGTATTAGCATATGATCACTTAGGGAAAGGTAAGTGAAACAAAATTATGGACAACCATAGCCAAAATGATGATATTCATGGAAAAGAACAGTGTGAAAGGCAAATGTTTAATGGTGCATACTAAAATCATGTATTACCAAGATGAAGATAGGGAGTACTCAGGATACTGCAGGATCTCCTAACTAGAAATGAAAGCAATGCCTCTATTAAATCAAAACCAAATGGTCAGTTTAACCAGTGTCTCTGAATTGATTTGACACAGTTTCAGGCATTTATACTGATGCAACATCTTCTAAATGCCAACTTATTAACAATTGAGCTGAGATTCAGCACCCATCATGCTTATAAGATGTAAAAATGAATCGGTGCTAAAGTCTGGAGAGGGGCATGAGAAACAGTTAGTACAGTCACATGTGCACAAATAATAATTGTTGTTGTTGTTGTTGTTGTTGTCTTCAGTCCTGAGACTGGTTTGATGCAGCTCACCATGCTACTCTGTCCTGTGCAATCTTCTTCATCTTCCAGTAACTACTGCAACATACATCTTTCTGAATCTGCTTAGTGTATTCATATCTTGGTCTCCCTCTACGATTTTTATCCTCCACGCTCCCCTCCAATAATAAATTGGTGATCCCTTGATGCCTCAGAACATGTCCTACCAACTGATCCCTTCTTCTTGTCAAGTTATGCCACAAACTCCTCTTATCCCCAATTCTATTCAATACCTCCTCCTTAGTTATGTTATCTACCCATCTAATCTTCAGCATTCTTCTGTAGCACCACATTTCAAAAGCTTCTATTCTCTTCTTGTCCAAACTATTTATTGTCCATGTTTCACTTCCATACATGGCTACACTTCATACAAATACCTTCAGAAACGACTTCCTGACACTTAAATCTATACTCAATGTTAACAAATTTCTCTTCTTCACAAACGCTTTCCTCGCCATTGCCAGTCTACATTTTATGTCCTCTCTACTTCGACCATCATCAGTTATTTTGCTCCCCAAATAGCAAAACTCCTTTACTACTTTAAGTGTCTCATTTCCTAATCTAATTCCCTCAGCATCACCCGACTTAATTCGACTACATTCCATTATCCTCATTTTGCTTTTGTTGATCTTCATCATATACCCTCCTTTCAAGACACTGCCCATTCCATTCAACTGCTCTTCCAAGTCCTTTTCTGTCTCTGAAAGAATTACAATGTCACCGGCGAACGTTAAAGTTTTTATTTCTTCTCCATGGATTTTAATACCTATTCCAAATTTTTCTTTTGTTTCCTTCACTGGTTGCTCAATATACAGATTGAATAACATTGGGGAGAGGCTACAACCCTGTCTCACTCCCTTCCCAACTACCGCTTCGCTTTCGTGTCCCTCGACTCTTGTAACTGCCATCTGGTTTCTGTACAAATTGTAAATAGCCTTTTGCACCCTGTATTTTACCCCTGCCACATTCAGAATTTGAAGGAGAGTATTCCAGTCCACATTGTCAAAAGCTTTCTCTAAGTCTACAAATGCTAGAAACGTAGGTTTGCCTTTCCTTAATCTCTCTTCTAAGATAAGTTGTACAGTCAGTATTGCCTCACGTGTTCCAATATTTCTACAAAATCCAAACTGGTCTTCCCCGAGTTCCGCTTCTACCAGTTTTTCCATTCGTCTGTAAAGAATTGGCGTTAGTATTTTGCAGCTGTGGCTTATTAAACTGATAGTTCGGTAATTTTCGCATTGTCAACATCTGCTTTCTTTGGGATTGCAATTATTATATTCTTCTTGAAGTATGAGGGTATTTCGCCTGTCTCACGTATCTTGCTGACCAGATGGTAGAGTTTTGTCAGGACTGGCTCTCCCAAGGATGTTAGTTGTTTGAACGGAATGCTGTCTACTCCCGGGGCCTTGTATTGACTCAGGTCTTTCAGTGCTCTGTCAAACTCTTCATGCAGTACCATATCTCCCCTTTCATCTTCATCTACATCCTCTTCCATTTCCATATTATTCTCAAGTATATCGCCCTTGTATAGACCCTCTATATACTCCTTCCACCTTTCTGCTTTCCCTTCTTTGCTTACAACTGGGTTTCCATCTGAGCTCTTGATATTCATACAAGTGGTTCTCTTTTCTCCAAAGGCCTCTTTAATTTTCCTGTAGGCAGTATCTATTTTACCCCTCGTGAGATAAGCCTCTACATCCTTACATTTGTCCTCTAGCCATCCCTGATTAGCCATTTGGCACTTCCTGTCGATCTCATTTTTGAGACGTTTGTATTTTCTCCTTTCATAAATTAAATTCAGTATCTCTTCTGTTACCCAAGGATTTCTACTAGCCCTCGTCATTTTACCTATCTGATCCTCTGCTGCCTTCACTATTTCATCCCTCAAAGCTACCCATTCTTCTTCTACTGTATTTGTTTCCCCCATTCGTGTCAGTTGTTCCCTCATGCTGTCCATTAAACTCTGTACAACTTCTGGTTTAGTCAGTTTATCCATGTCCCATCTCGTTAAATTACCCCCTTTTTGCAGTTTCTTCAGTTGTAATCTACAGTTCATAACCAATAGATTGTGGTCAGAGTCCACATTTGCCCCTGGAAATGTCTTACAATTTAAAACCTGGTTCCTAAAATCTTATGTATAAAACATTCTCGGTATTCTTGCCGCGTCAGTTCCAGATAAAATCTCGAGCTTTCGACGATTACCTCCATCGTCATAGTCAGGAGCTGACTGTCTCCACTGCTGCTATGGTAGCCTCTATATAGACCGAAGACGGGTTCTGATTGGTCGGCGATTACGTACTGCTATCTCAGACGGTGTCACTGTGTATGGCGGTGGCGCCATCGCTTCCATTTGAACGTAAACCTTGGAAGGAACGTCTCTACTGACTCTCTGCATCAAGCACTCGTTTCCACACACAGCTCAGATGGTATCCGCTATCGCAGTTAAAGTTCTTTTGGCTCATTCTTGCTCCAACAGCCTCCTTAATAACAGAGTCCCAGTACATGGAGGCATGGGACAGAATTTTAGTTTCATCGAACAATATTTTATGTTTGTTCTTGAGGCTGTGCTCCGCAATTGCCGATTTCTCCAGTTCTCTATTTTTAATATGGCGTTGGTGTTCTGCACATCGGTCGGAAACTGTACGAATCGTCTGACCTACATAATTGCTTCCACACTCACAGGGTATATTATAAACTCCAGGGACCCTGAGGCCGAGATTGTCCTTAACAGGGCGCATCATCTCCTTAATTTTCTTAGGAGGACGAAACATCGGTCTTGTACCACGTCTACGAAGGACTCTTCCTATTTTGCTGGAAATCGCGCCACAAAAAGGAAGAACCGCAATCGGTGCTTCATCCTGTGAGGTTGCAGCATTTTCATGTTTCCTTCTTTTGGAGAACGCTGCGTCTATATCGCGTGCACCACAGCCATTCTTTCGGAACACGTAGATTGTAGTAGGAGCAAGATGGTTGTTACAAAAAGAGATTTGAATCCGTTTAACTTTATAAGTAATTCGGCGTAATGCTATAATTTTTCTGCATTAAGAGAGGGATCATTATATTAGAAGACTGATATGTGTTGTGTTAGCAAACAGGCAGTGAATTGTATGGGAATTTTAAATCGTTTGGCAGTACGCTGAAGTTATCATATATATATATATATATATATATATATATATATATATATATATATATATATATACTTGATTTGCCGTTCCCTATTTCTGTATAAAATATATATGAAACCAAACTGCAAATTATATATAGGCCTGTATAAACACAAAATATAAAAATAAATAATTGTTTTTGCAGAATAAATGAAAGACATGAGGTTTTTTAACGTTCTCTTCAACAGATCGGACCTCCCCCTCTGCAAAATCCTGGCCAAGTCCTTGAACGAACTCGTAAAGTATAGAGGGGAACTGACGATCCTTATGTAACCTTTTATTCATTTCGCCATGAGCAGACGCCGTTGGCGTTTGTGTGTCGTCACTACTCCAATCGAAAAAAAAAAAAAAGAACTGTCAGACACCTGCACGGTTGTCGTCGATGGTTATTAATGGCTTGTCGAAGGCATGTGTGCTTTGAATCGTGCTCAGACTAGCACAATAATGAATGGAATGGATTGCGCGACTAGGCAAACGTGGACCTGAACAAAGTGTGAAACATCGTCGTCTTTCCGTTCAAGAAAGAATGAAAGGAGGTATAAACCGACTGTGTTCAACTACTGACACACGTTTGAGCTCTGTTACACGCTACTCGCGTAAACAGTCTTTGAAATGACTACCAACCTAGCAACAAGCAGAGACTTAATGTAATCCGTTTCTTAGTCTGCGGTGGCTGTAAATTCGGAAGGCTACAGCAGTAATAGTTTTCTTTACATGTGTCCCTCATTTGCGGAGGTAGTGCACGTTTTATGGTATTATGGTATAAGAATCAAAACAACATAATTCGAATGCATAAGTACTTACACTACGGAAAAACTGTTTTTTTAAGAACAGAATCCCCGTCTGTTTAAAACAGCACAACCTCATTCTATTAATGTTTCCAGTCTGTGAACGTGCTGACTCATACTACCATATTTTAGTAAGTTCGTACATCAGAACACACTTGGTCCTGTTACTTATATCACTCTTTTCTAACGTTATGTACCACATATTCCCAGAATTACATATTATGCCTTCCATAAACTTGTAGAACTTTAGAGCAGTAGCGCGAGGAAAATGTTACCTTTAACAACGAATACAGGAGCATGTAAATTATTGAATTACTGAATGATGGTAAAATATATCAATCCATAATCGAAATATGGATAAGAAGAGATCATTTGACACATATACGGAATGAATTACTATTGGCTAGGATTAGATGATGGGTTTGCCTATATTAGGTGGCTAGGGTGTGGTTGGGCGGCGCCAACTTTACTTCCTCCTACCCTGTTCTGTTCTCCTAGTACAGAACAGAATCGTTACGGGTACACATAGGGCTGGGCATCAAGTTCAATTGTCAACTGAAAAAAAGTTGTCTGGTTAATATTTTGTTCGTTTCTCTGCATTCTACGGCTATTGGCTAATATAACGAGGGGTTGTACATTAGTCGTGGCCAGGGCGTGGTCTGGCGGGGCAAACGTCCACTTCCTCCTTCCACATTCTGTGCACCTAATACAGAGCGGAATCAATTTGGGTACACATCGCAGTGGACATCAAGTTTAACCGTGGACTAGAAAAAAAAGTGTACTTACTTGATCTTTTGTCCATTTTTGTGCATTATATGACTACTGACTAAAACAACATGAGGGGCTGTCCAAAAGGCATGGCGAGTCTGTCCTCTGGGTGGTGCCAAAGTCCACTTCCTCTTTCCACGTTCTATTGTCCTAATAAAGGGCGGAATCGTTTCACAGTGGGAATCATGTTTAACTGTCAACTGGAAAAAACAAACTTGCTTAGTTACATTTTTTTTCGTTTTTCTGCATTCCGTGACCATTGGCTAAAATAACACTACTATGGTGCACATGGTGTGGCGGGGGCGTATAGTCTGGGCAGGGACACACTTGTCATATAAATACACACAAATTATTACCTAGTTAATATAAGTAATACATTCATGAAGCACTAAAGTACTTCATACTAAATGTATCCAAAACACCTGAATTGCGTTTCGCCTGTTTTGCATGAAGCCTACATAACGTAGCTGTACTCCAGAATAGGGCGGACAAGTGCAGTGTAAGTAGTCTCTTTAGTAGATCTGCTGCACCTTCTAATTGTTCTGCCAATGAATTGCAGTCTTTGGTTTACTCTACCCACAATATTATCGATGTGCTCGTTGCAATTTAGGTTATTTGTAATTGTAATCCCTAAGTATTTAGTAGAATTTACAACCTTCAGATTTGTGTGAATTATCGCGTAATCGAAATTTAGCAGATTTCTTTTAGTACTCATGTAAATAACTTCACACTTTTCTTTATTCAGGGTCAGGTGTCACTTTTCGCACAAGACAAATATCTTATCTAAATCATTTTGTACCTTGTTTTCGTCATCTGATGATTTTACAAGACGGTAAATGACAGCATCATTTGCAAATAATCTAATAGCGCTACTCAGATTGTCTCCCACGTCATTAAGATAGATCAGGAACACAAGAGGGGGTATAAAACTTCCTTGGCGAACGCCGGATATTACTTCTGTTTCAGTAGCTGACTTTCCGTCTATTACTACGTACTGTGACCTCTCTGACAGGAAATCACGAATCCAGTCGCACAACTGAGGTTATATTACATAGGCACGCAGTTTGGTCAGAAAACGCATGTGAGGAACGGTGTCGAAAGCCTTCACTAAATCTAAAAATATTGAATCAAGTTGACATCCCCTGTCAATAGCACTCATTATTTCATGAGTATAGAGTGCTAGTTGTGTTTCACAAGAAGAATCCGTGCTGACTATGTGTCAATAAATCGTTTTCTACGTTATACTTCATAATGTTCGAGCACGGTATATGTTCCAAAACCCTACTGAAAATCCACGTTAGTGAAATGGGCCTGTAATTGTGCGGACTACTCGTATTTCCCTTTTTGGGTATTGGTGTGACTTCAGCAGTTCTCCAGTCCTTAGGGATTGATCTTTATGTGAGTGAGCGATTGTATATAATTGCTAAATATGGAGCTACTGTATCAGCGTACTCTGAAAGGAACCTGACTGGTATACAATCTGGGCCGGGGGCCTTGCGTTTATTAACTGATTTAAGCTGATTTGCTACACTGAGGATATCTACTTCTATGTTTCTCATCTTGGCAGTTGTTCTTGATTGGAATTCAGGAATATTTACTTGGTCATCTTTGGTGAAGGAGATTCGGAAATCCGTGTTTAATAACTCTACTTTAGTGGCACAGTCATCAATGATTTCACTGTTGCTACCGTGCATTGAAGGGATTGATTGCGTCTTGCCACTGGTGTGCTTTGTGTATGGACAGAATCTCTTTGGGTTTTCTGCCAGATACAGGGACAGAATTTCATTGTGGAAATTATTAAAAGCATCTCGCAATGAAGTATGCGCTGTATTTTGAATCTCTGCAAAACTTTGTCAATGTTGGGGATTTTGCATTCTTTTAAATTTTGCATGCTTTTTTCGTTGATTCTGCAATAGCGATCTGACCCGTTTTGTCTACCATGGGGGATCAGTACCACCACTTATTAACTGATTTGGTATGTATCTCTCAATTGCCGTCGATACTATCTCTTTGAAATAATTCCACATCTTTTCTACACTTACATGATCAGATCAGAATTACTGTAGACCTCTTAAAAAGGCGTTAAGAGCATTTTATCAGCTTTTTAAAATAGCTATACCTTGCGTTTCTTTTTGATGATTCTAGGTGTTACGATATTCTGCCTAGCAGCAACTGCCTTGTGATCGTTAATCCCTGCATTTGCCACGATACTGCCTAATTGTCCAGGATTATTTGTTGCAAAGATGTCAAGTATGCTTTCGCAACCATTAACACTTCGAGTGAGCTCATGAATTAATTGTTCAAAATAATTTTCTGAGAAAGTATTCAGTACAATTTCGGATGACGTTTTACGCCTGCAGCCGGTTTTAAACATACAATTTTTCCAGCATATCGAGGGTAGATTGAAGTCACCACCAACTATAATTGAATGAGTGGGGTACCTATTTGAAATGAGACTCAAATTTTCTTTGAACTGTTCAGCAACTATACCTTCTAAGTCCGGAGGTTGGTAAAACGATCCAATTAACAGTTTAGTCCGATTGTCAAGGATAATCTGTACCCATACTATTCCGCAGGAACTATCTGCTTCAATTTCACTAGAAGGTAAACTACTACTGACAGCAATAAATACTCCACCACCATCTGTATTCCACCTGTCCTTTCTGAACACTGTTAGATTGTTTGAAGAAATTTCGGCTGAACTTATTTCTGGCTTTAGCCAGCTTGCCGTACCTATTACTATTTGAGTTTTCTATTACCAGCTGGAGCTCTTGTTCTTTTCCAACACAGCTATTACAGTTTACAACTTCAATACCGATCGTTTCTACAATCACATTAATGTGCTTTACCTGCTCCATAGATGGCCGCCCTTTCTGTGATTTCCTGAGACCCTCTAACCTAAAAAACCGCCCAGTCTCTTCCACACAGCCCCAGCTGCCTGTGTAGCCGCTTCCTGTGTATAGTTGACTCCTGACATATTAAGCAGAATCCGGAAACCAACCACCCAAGGCGCAAGTCAAGGAATCTGCACCTCACATGGTCACCAAACCGCCTGAGCCTCTGATTCACACCCTCCATCCAGCTCTGCACCAAAGGACCACAGTCGGTTCTATCGACCATGCTGCCGATGGTGAGCTGCTCCTTAATCTTGCAAGCAAGACTCACAGTCTGTACCATTTTAACTAGATGCTCGAAACCACAGAGAATCTCCTCCGATTCAAAGAGACACACGTCATTGGTACTGACATGAGCAAATTGGCTCTGAGCACTATGGGACTTAACGTCTCAGGATATCAGTCCCCTAGGCTTAGAACTACTTAAACCTGACACACACATCCATGCCCAAGGCAGGATTCGGACCTGCAACCATAGTGGTCGCGCAGTTCCAGACAGAAGCGCCTACAACCACTCGGCCACATCGGCCGGCCCGACATCAGCCACCACCTGCAGTAGGCTGCTCGGTGTACTCTTCATGACATCCAGAAGCACCCTTTCCACATCTGGAATGACTCCCCCGCCCCACTGGTATGCACACAGAGTGCACACTGGCTTCTTTCCCCTCATTGGCAGCCATGTTCCTAAGGGGCCCCATTACGTGCCAAACATTGGGGCTACCAGCAAACCCACAGTTTGTGAATTCCCAGACCTTGTGGGATGAGAAGCTTTCTCTGGAGCAGTGTGAATGACTGCATCAGGCCCTGAGATTTCGTCAGCCACAGATAACGCCCGAAACCTGTTCTTCAAACGAATCGGGGAGGCCCTACTATCGGCCCCTCAGAAAGTCTTTCACTGCCTGACGGACTTTGGAATGATCTCCTACTTGACGAAGTGTAACAGATCAACTACAGTGCAGGCAGTACCTGGGGCAGCCACAGCAGTGGTCCGATCAGGGGACACATGGGACATGCTTGACGTCACTCGCATCCTTGCGTTCAATCCTCCCACACTGATTGCCCCTTGGCAGCAGCCTCAAGCTGTGTGACGGAAGCCAACATAGCCTGCAACTGTGAGCGAAGGGTCAGAAACTCAGCTCCCACCTGCACACAGCAATGAGAGTTCCTATCCATTACTGAGCTCTCTCTCCTGTTTGAAGCTCATAAAAATGTGTAACAACTGTATGCCGTACTCGGCTTATTAGCAGCAGGAATTCAGACTGCTCTGTTTCTCTGTTGGTATAACCGACACTTAACTACACTAGCCAAAAGAAACCTACCTGTTATTGATGGATTGATGGATATGGTGTTATGGGCGCTAAACAGTGTAGTCTTCAGCGCCCGTACTCTGTAATTAAAATAAAAAGTTGTGAGTAGTAAGAACTCGAACAAGCAAGGAATTACAAAAATAAACTAGTAACTACACAGGTATCTGTAAATACACTACTGGCCATTAAAATTGCTACACCATGAAGATGATGTGCCACATACGTGAAATTTAACAGACAGGAAGAAGATGCTGTGATATGCAAATGACCGGCGTTGCCTGGTGAAACGTTGATGCGATGCCTCGTGTAAAGTGGAGAAATGCGTACCATCACGTTTCCGACTTTGATAAAGTTCGGATTGTGGGCTATCGCGATTGCAGTTTACCGTATCACGACATTGCTGCTCGCGTTGGTCGAGATCCTATGACTGTTATTAGAATATGGACTCAGTGGTTTCAGGAGGGTAATACGGAACGCCATGGCGCATCCTAACGGACTTGAATCACTAGCAGTTGAAATGACATGCAACTTATCTGCATGGATGTAATGGATCGTGCAGCCAAGTCTCGATCCCTGAGTCAACAAATTGGGACATTTGCAAGACAACAATCATCAGCACGAACAGTTTGACGATGTTTGCAGCAGCATGGACTATCAGCTCGGAGACAGGCACATGATGGTCGCATCCATCTTTGGTGACATCAAGGTGGACGCACATTGGAAGCGTGTATTTTTCATCGCCATACTGGCGTATCACCCGGCATGATGGTATGGGGTGCCATTGTTACACATGTCGGTCACCTCTTGTTCGCATTGACGGCACTTTGAACAGTGTACGTTACATTTCAGATGTATTACAACTTATGGCTCTACCCTTCATTCAATCCCTGTGAAACCCAATATTTCAGCAGGATAATGCATGACCGCATGTTGCACGTCCTGTACGGGCCTTTCTGGATACAGAAAATGTTCGACTGCTGCCCTGTCCAGCACATTCTACAGATCTTTCACCAATTGAAAACGTCTGGTCAATGGTGGTCGAGCAACTGGCTTGTTACAATACGCCAGTCATTACTCTTGATGGACTGTGGTATCGTGTTGAAGCTGCATGGGCAGCTGTACCTGTACAGGCCATGGTTGTTCCGGGTACTGATTTCTCAGGATCTATGCACCCAGATTGCATTAAAATGTAATCACATGTCAGTTCCAGTATAATATATTTGGCCAATGAATACCCCTTTATCATCTGCATTTCTTCTTGGTGTAGCTATTTTAGTGGCCAGTAGTGTAAGTGGCTCCTGTTGGAAGCTCGTAAAAAATATATAACAAATGAATGGTTGACTCTCCTTATTGGCAGCCGGAAGTCGCGGTGCTCTCTCACTGACGATCTAACCGACACCAATCGTTATTGTCGACAACTCGTGAATAGGCTTTAAAAATTAAGATGTTATGTTATGTTAACCTGGGACATAGAAACGACAGAGAGGCTCCTTCCCCGTTGCACCCGCAGTAGTCCACAACCCTATGACTACTATCGCAGTCCACTTCACCCTCCACCGACCCACACTG
Source organism: Schistocerca cancellata (assembly GCF_023864275.1). NCBI lineage: Eukaryota > Metazoa > Arthropoda > Insecta > Orthoptera > Acrididae > Schistocerca > Schistocerca cancellata. The sequence continues at coordinate 268,394,826 of NC_064629.1, forward strand.
AACCCAGGGTTACGTGCGGTTCAGCCCCAGGTGGACCCCCCAGGGAACCAACCGGCATTTGCCGAGGCAGGTGGAAAACCGCCTAAAAAGCATCCACAGACTGGGCAGCTCACCAGACCTTGACACAAATCTGGGCGGATTCGTGCCGGGGACCAGAGATCCTTCCCGCCTGTAAAGCCGTGCGTCAGACGCACGCCCAACTGGGCGGGCTAAAATGAAGACTGTTTATCACCAGTAGTTGTGTGTGCAATTGCTAAGGCTTGTAACGAAACCATGAACATATCTGTTCTGGACAAGGGTTCGATTCCACATACGTGACTTTCTTGGAGACTTAGAGGGGTTTGCACTCTTGCGCAAAACAACAAAATGACCGAACTAAGTCGTTCCGTGTGGGTCTAAAGAAATAAAAATCTGAATTCGAATCCCAGTCCAGCATCAAAGTTTTCAGTCTCAGTTTCAAATAAAATAGGAAGCCTGAGACCTTAAATGACAACTGGCTCATTAAATAAAATAAAGTTTTTAGTGCAAGGATGCTCACTGACGACACAGTTTCTGTTGCCGCGACTTCCGCCTCTGTTATGACCAAACCAAAACCGCCTGTGGACCAGATGGTAGAGAATGGATATGATGTTTTTGACGCAAATTTTTAACTACGGTGCAACTTAACGTTCTTCACTTATAATTACTACAGGTGAAGGCGATCTGTTCCTTCGTGTTTAAAATACATGCTGGAAGTGAAAAATCGTACCGATACCTCGCAACTATGAAACTGAAAAGCAATCCACAAGACTACTGAAGCCCACTTTTGCTATATTCATAGTATCTAACGTAAGAGGCGCTTAGCTTACGAAGTAGATACGGAGAAAAAATTCATTTCTCTATTAACTAATTAATTATCAGCAGGCTCCAAACTCGGTAATTATGGTAGTCTCATGTCAGCTGGATGTAAAGACGTTTTTTGCTATCATAGCCTCGATTCGAAGCCATTTTGAAATTTTAAGTGTTTCTTGAAATTTCTTAGGTCGAGATACACCATTGCACAGTATGAGGTTAGCATATACGTCTATTGTTACTGCCATAATCGCTATTAAATTTTTAATTCTGCTGCTGCTATCCGCGTGCTTGTGAAAGAATTTAATGCTTCTTGGTAATTTTTAGAAGCAAATCTCTAAAAATAGGCGAATATTTAGATCGCAGCAAATGGATGCGCCGTTCTGTGACAACTGTACCGTAACATGAAGTTATTTAGTTCTTTCCATCTGTAGTGAAGTCTTTTGAAGTTAATATCGGACATCACTAATTATTCTTAGATAACATTAAAATAAAATTAGCTGATGAACACGGTACTTCGTAAGACAAATTGCGTTGCATTACTTCAATAACTTGCGTTTAGCAGCGACGCTTGTAAATTGCTAAGACTGGCAGTAGCCGCCACTTTCAAAGACAGAGGATTTTAATATCTTCTGTTAATTCATATCTTCGGTTCATTCTCTCCAAATGGTGGATGTCACATTTTTCAAATAGTGGGAAGAAAAAAATATTGCAGAACATCAACGGATTTTCGTTGCAATACACTCACATCTACGTGGCCCAAGTTCACATTTTCGCAGAATTACTCTAATTGTAATATCGCTTCAACACTGCAGAAAAATATTTCAACGTGGCAGCACTCACATCTGACTCAGAGGCCTCATACTTAGTTGCCAACCTGATATTCTAGCTCTGAGGAACACCAGTTTCAGTATAGTGCTGTTGCGAAGACTGTTTACCACTGGTCTTTCTCACCGGAAAATACGTAATTGAGTTATTGGACTCTATAGGTATACTGTAACAGGAATTTCGAGAGCAAGCAATGCCTGCGAATTGCAGTATTAAATTGCGCCGTGGCTACCATTTCCATAAATTCCTGACCTAGACTGGCTCTGCGTCATTTCAAACGCCAGGAACTGCAACGTCTTACTGACACCAACAGGTTTGCTTAGTATAAAATTCGAAGTTAGTTTCATGTGATTTAGTAATTACTGAAATAAAAGTCGCATGACCGCACCATTAGAGGCTTCATTTCCCTCCGGGAGATGAGTATCCTGGGTAGTAAGCTTATCCCCTTCTAACCAGCGAAATGTAGCAAAATGTGGCCAGTAATCGCTTCACAAACTCCTATTAAGTGCTGTTAAGATGTTTTATTTTAACTTTGTTGTAGGTGAAAGAATTTAGTTTAATCTTAAAACAACTTAATCAGGAACGCTCGCAAATTTACCGGATGAAAAAAGATTATGGTCCAGCTAGGAAAAGGTTTGAAAAACAAAATCTGCACGTGAAACTTCCTGGCAGATAAAAACTGTTTACCGGACCGAGAGTGGAACTCGGGACTTTTGCCTTTCGCGGGCTAGTGCTCTTCCTCATTCTGGGCCAGGTCGAGCTTTCCGTCTGAAAACACTGCATTATAGTTCGCCTAAGAAGTATCACACTTTGTGTTCCTGAAACAGTGGAAATCGTAAGTTGAATCTGAACTTAAGCTCTTAAGATATTGCACAGCTAAAAATACAAAACCATTAATAATAAAAGAAATACTCCAGCCAAGGCAGCATGATCTGCACCACAACTTGAATCTAAATTTTACCTTTAGTCTTTGGAAATGGTGTCATTATTATATCTACATATGATTTGTAGAGACACATACATTTACATCATCCTCTAAACAATGCTCACAAGTAACTAATTTATTGAATTTTTTATTCAAGGCATGTAATCGGGAATGAATTTGACTTCTTAATCGAATAAAGTGCTCTCCGCCTTCTATTACACTTCGCTTCCTCCTGCCCTGTCATGGGTTCTTACTTGCTTAACGTCACAGTTCGAGGAATTTCATAAACGTCACATTCTTGCGCTTTGTGAAGATATGAACTGTATTTCGGTGCCGTAGGATACACCAAGTCGACGATACATTGCTAGGTGAAGAGGGAGGTGGAATAAAGCCACGACAACCATCTTCGTCGCCCTGGACGTTCACGGGCTACCACAGAGGATCAAGAAAGTAGTGTACTCCACTGTAGTGATGAAGACCCTTTCACGACTAGCACAGAAATTAGGAACATTCTCCAGCTAAGTGTGAGCAGGTCACCATTCGTCGTCGTCTCAACGAGAAAGGGGGGTACGGACGATGGGCGAACATATGACCAAACTGCTGTCACAGTTTGGGGTTGGATATCAGTTAGTGGTTGCGGCGTTCTGTGGAAACTGGACCGTCCGTTTTCTAGTTATTACTACTGCCAATACTGGATAACGTAATGCTTTCTTCTATTCGTCAGAGATTTTCGGGGGCTGAATAATCTTCCAACATAAACATTCTTCTGCTCACGCGGCGAGCTGTGTAAAACACTGGTTTCAAATGAAAGTAGACGTTGAGCTGTTGGACTGGCCTCCAAAGGTGCAATCCTCAGTCACATAGAGCACGTATGGACGAAGATGCAGAAAATTATTAGGAGCGTAAGACGAACACCGACTACCACGCCGGAGCTGTCCGAAACAGTTCATGACCCGAGGGAACTGTTGTCACAGAATAACAGACTCGTATGGAAACTTTTGCCTCCACCCTACAGCTTGCAGAAGAGGGTGGAATTATTGTGTTGCTATCGAGAAAATTTTGGTTATGGAAAATGAAAGTTTTTTATTCCCTCGCAGAAGAGGGAAATTAGTTTGTCTTAGCTCACCCTCTCTGTCTTTCCCTCCCCCTGGCCCTCTGACCCTCTGACTCTCTCTCTCTCTCTCTCTCTCTCTCTCTCTCTCTCTCTCTCTCTTCCTTAAATAGACTCTTGATTTCTAATTTTTTAAGACCATTGATCAAAATGACTGAGAGAAACATGAAACAATTTTTTTTGTCGCATGACACATGACGTCAATGCTGATGTGGCATCAAAGAGAAATTACTTAATGTTTTTTTCTTCGAGAAAAAGCATCGTTCTAATTTGTGTTCTCTTTATCTACATGCAGACAGAATAACAACACCGAAAAAAGCACAAAGGAGATATCATTTTCTTTTAATGCTAAAGTCAAATCACAACGCATGCGGAGAACGAGTGATGCAAGACCAGCGGGTAGACTTAGAGTCGAGTATTTCAGTCCTCTTCAGCCTGTATTTCAGTCCTCTTCATCCTCAGTTATATACTTATTGATACTTAAAAATTATGTGTAATACTTTAAAATTATGAATTCTTCACAATTCTCGCTGTCCAGCTAAACTAATAACTCTAATAACGAATTTAAGATCACGAGAATAACAGGATTCGAATCACTTACCTGCATAGTAGGAACTGACCGCCTAAACCACTATGTCATTCTACAAATAGCTTAAGTTTCATTTACGAAATGGTATAATATGGTTTGTGATGTCACATCTTTTTCATGAAAAAGAAATGAAGCAACGAGTGAAAGTGGCGCAGGGCGTCTTCGACGGAAATGCAGACTGTCCATCTGACTTTGAATTGTATGAACGGAGCTATGAAGAATATAAGTAATCAAACTGTATATTTACAAGGAAATGTATCCCTTCTGATACAGATGCAAAAAGCAAAATATGAAAAGCCTTTCTTGATTTGGAACTTCACGTTGTTCGTAGCATACATAGGATACTCGTGGATGTTGCGTTTTGAAATCGATGCTCTGTGGTTGTCTCTTCATTTGTGTCCCTATCTTCCACCACGGATAGTGTCATTGTAATCGATCTGAAAAAAATGCTTCCCAAGTAAATTATTATAAAAAAGATGTCTTACCCAGGCATACATTTTACAGTGTAACTACTGGAGATATTCTAAAAATGTGAAACAAGCCTGGCGATGATCTTTGTAGTTTCAGTAGCTTAAGACAGAAAAACACCAACAGCTGTGACAGTTAATGAAATCATTCGACGTCGAAATTATAGTTAATCTCATAGAATACGTTCCTAGCTTATTTGTCTTAGCCAGCACTGGAACAAAAAGGGTAAGCTCGAGGTTGCAGTACCTGAGGGAACCTGGTCTTAAAAGAGGGGCTGCATTTGTTCCTGCTTCCAGTCTCGCTGAACAATACATTCCTAGCCGTTTCCTGAATAAGCTACAAGCAGTATGATCGGTAATCAGTAAGGAAATTTCGTTTGTTTTATTTATGAAATGCCACATTTCCATAGTTCTTCATTGTGATGCAAGGCAGCAGGTAGGCCTAAATGTAGAACGTTTCGAATCCAGAATGAGTAATGGTCCAATAACACTCCCCTGTAGCACGCCAGAAGTTACTTTAACGTCTGTAGACGTCTCTCCATTGAGAACAACATGCTGTGTTCTGTTTGCTAAAAACTTTTCAATGCAGCCACACAGATGGTCTGATATTCCGTAGGCTCTTACTTCGTTCATCAGGAGACAGTGTGGAACTGTATCAAACGCCTTCCGGAAGTCAAGGAAAATGGCATCCACCTGGGAGCCTGTTTCTAATATTTTTTGGGTCTCATACAATCGCTGTTTCCAGAATCGGTGTTGATTCCTACAGAGTAGATTCTGGGTTTCCAGATATAACATGATACGCGAGAAAAACATATTCTAAAATTCTACAACAGATCGATGTCAGAGATACAGGCCTATAGCTTTGCGCATCTGCTCGACAACTCTTCTTGAAAACTGGAACTACATGTGCTCTTTTCCAATCATTTGGAACCTTCCATTCCTCTAGAGACTTGCGGTACACGGCTGTTAGAAGGGGGCAAGTTCTTTTGCATACTCTGTGTAGAATCGAATTGGTATCCCGTCAGGTCCAGTGGACTTCCCTCGATGACCGCCCTACCGGTCACTTACACAGCGGCTCTTGCCACGTCTACAGTTTCGTCGAGTCCGTCGCCCGGTCCTTCTGATCGGCACATGCCCCCGTCCCAGTCACCTATGGACGGTACTATTTCATCTTTTGAACAAAGTCCTTCAGATATAGAAAACACACACATATTATACACACATGGCCACTGTCTACGGTCTTTAGCAGCCAGACACAGTGTCCATGCATGCGTGGGTTAACCTCGTGAAACTTCTGAAGATGGCCTTTCTCAGAAAACTAATATATTTGTAGTATCCTTTTTCATTGTCCCCATCTGTCACTTAATACCTTTTCTGTGTAACTGTTGATGAAACATGAAATTTAAAGTGCATATGAAAGGAGATATAACTAACACTTCACTGCATAACATGACTCTGTTTTGGCGCCAAAAGTGTTAGTATGGTCATCTTTATTTTCAGATATGTTATGGGAAACAATAATGGAGACCTAAAGTTCTATTTCATCGAAGACATTGTGTGATTTTGCTAGTTATGGCGATGCTGGAAAATCAATAACAAGTATTGTTTAAGATGTCACCGTATATGCTCATAAACTGTGACATGACAAAAAGTAAATTTTGTGAAGTATATCTGGAGCTTCTGTTTAATGTATTTCTTCTAATTGATTCTAATTTCTATAGTCATTACAGTATCAAAGGAATAAAATTATTTTACCTAGAGGTCTGTCTCAGAAACAGCGTTTTGAGTAGTTTTGTATTGCACGTACTCTCATTTGTTCACATATAGTACCACACTTGGGTTCAAAAGTCATCAAGAGGACTGGCAAATCATTTTGTCCCAGCACATACCAGAATGATTTAATAAAGTGTCCATGGATCTGAATATATTAACCTGGTCTATATATATATTGATTACTTGTAGTATGCTATTTAAGGGAATAGATATTACAGGGTTATTACAAATGATTGAAGCGATTTCACAGCTCTACAATAACTTTATTATTTGAGATATTTTCAAAATGCGTTGCACTCACATACAAAAACTCAAAAAGTTTTTTTAGGCATTTAAAAATGTTCGGTATGTGCCCCTTTAGTGATTCGGCAGACATGAAGCCGATAATCAAGTTCCTCCCACACTCGGCGCAGCATATCCCCATCAATGAGTTCGAAAGCATCGTTGATGCGAGCTCGCAGTTCTGGCACGTTTCTTGGTAGAGGAGGTTTAAACACTGAATCTTTCACATAACCCCACAGAAAGAAATTGCATGGGGTTAAGTCGGGAGAGCGTGGAGGCCATGACATGAATTGCTGATCATTATCTCCACCATGACCGATCCATCGGTTTTCCAATCTCCTATTTAAGAAATGCCGAACATCATGATGGAAGTGCGGTGGAGCACCATCCTGTGGTACGTTTAGCTCCCTGCTTGCTTTATTCGTCGACTTCCGCTGGCTAGGCGTGAAACTTGCCCGCACGCGTTCAACCGTTTCTTCGCTCACTGCAGGCCGACCCGTTCATTTCCGCTTACAGAGGCATCCACAAGCTTTAAACTGCACATACCATCGCCGGATGGAGTTAGCAGTTGGTGGATCTTTGTTGAACTTCGTCCTGAAGTGTCGTTGCACTGTTATGACTGACTGATGTGAGTGCATTTCAAGCACGACATATGCTTTCTCGGCTCCTGTCGCCATTTTGTCTCACTGCGATCTCGAGCGCTCTGACAGCAGAAACCTGAAGTGCGGCTTCAGCCGAACAAAACTTTATGAGTTTTTCTATGTATCTGTAGTGTGTCGTGACCATATGTCAATGAATGGAGCTACAGTGAATTTATGAAATCGCTTCAATAATTTGTAATAGCCCTGTATATTTTGCTCATCTGTTAGTGTATGGCCAGTGGAAGTTTCGAATCTTTGATTGTGATTGTGACTGATTTTTATTGGTCCTGTAAATTTCCTGATGTACAGATACATACTTGTAACACAGAACAGGTCATTGGGCTTACAATCTGGATAATATGAAACATAAAAATATACAAAATAGCTTACACAATAAATAGGAGCTTTCACAATATAAATATACTATTACATCGCAAACAGTGACTTATGATGAAGCATATTCATAATATTACATGGTACAAAATGACTTATGATACATGATACATACAAAAAATAATAATTTTGAGATATAATTAGCTTATATTATACATCAGTGGTACCTAATTATAGTTAATTCCTTTAATGTGAATATTCTCATCATTCCTATGATAGTTGAGTTCCCCCTACTGTGATTCCATATCGCATGTATGGTTCAAAAAGTCAGTGATAGACAGTGCACAAAAGGTCACGGTGAGTATACGGAGCCAGTTGCTTCATTACAAACATCACTGAACTTAGCTTACTTGAAACAGTATTTATCTGCTGTTTCCAATTTAGCTCACTGTCTATTGTAATGCCCAAGGAATTAACTGAAGCAGCTTCTCCCAGTCCTTTTTCATCTGAGAAAACATCCTTAAGTTCTTGTTTATTTTTGAAGACCATGTATCATGTACATAGTGTTTTTTTTTTTCACATTAATAAGTAACTCATTTTCAGGGAGCCATTGTGCTGTACTACTGACTGATATGAGTGTATTTTGCTCAAGTGGCTCCAAATTATTGTAAACATTTAGCACAGTCATATCATCTGTATACAGTATTTTGATTTCATTTTCACATGTTTGTATATTATTCACAAATAAATTGAAGAGAACAGGTCCCATTACAGACCCTTGAGGAACACCATACTTAATGCTTCTAACTTCTAAACTGTGTAAGTTATTAATGGCTACATATTGGTTCCTGTTACTTAGATATGATATTATCCAGTTTTGCTGCATTTCCACAAATACCAGTATTCCCTAGTTTCTTTACTAGGACTGTGTGATCAACGTGTCAAACGCCTTGGATAGATCAAGAAAAACTCCAGACGCTACCATATTGTTGTAAAAGGCCTGTATGACTGATTCTGTTAATGATTCAATTGCTGTTTCTGTTGATTTCTCTTTCTGATATACGTACTGTGCTGGAGTTATTAGATTATATTTTTCCAAATAAGCAGTTAGTCTGTTAACATGAGATTTTCTAATATTTTGTAGAAGCCTGATACTAAAGCTACTGGCCTGTAGTTATTAGGATTGCCATGCTTTCCCATTTTGTATATAGGTACTAGTTTAAGTAATTTGGGTTTATCTGGAAATACTCCTTCTTGGAAAGAGCAGTTGGCAATATCCAGTAGCAGCGTGATTATTTCTGCCGTCACCTGCTTGATTAGGTAGTTTGACACTTCATTATGTCCAGCAGACTGTTTGCATTTTAGCTTTTTCCTTACATTTGTTAGTTCCTTTACAGACACTGGTTTCAGGAACGGTGATTGGTTTGGCCTATTTGTCACAATAGTTTGGTAAGTTCCTTCGCTATTACATCAATGCTTCAGCTTTTCTATTGCATCTGTGTTGTTTTATTCATGAGGTTGGCAATTTCTGTTTTATATGTGGTGATTTTGTTATTTACTGTCATAGTTTCTATTTCATTTGTTTTCTGTGAGTATTTTTTCTTACCCCTCTCAGAGTTAATTATATTCCAAGCTGCTCTCATACTATTTTGAAATTGTATCATTAATTGATTTTGCTTTTTCTTGTCTTATCAACTGCTTGAATTTCTTTGGTGCTGCCTGCAGGTTACAATATTTTCTCTCTGTTCATTTCTCTTAAGGTAGCTCTCTGTTCTATTACTTTCTACGCAATACAATGCTTATTTTCGAGATATTTTCATTTCCTCGTGGTTTTTGGAAATGCTTAATTGAAATAATATGTTATGGTGTCTTGGAAAGCATTGTATTTTTCACCGGTTCCTTGGGCTTGAAGTGTGTTCATAACATCACTTTGAAGATGTTGATATTTTGTTGGCTTACAAGCCTAATGTCTCTTTCTCCACTTTTGTCTTCTTTTCGTGAGTTTAGATTTCCATAAATTTCACAAAGATGTCCAAAATGATCATAAATTCGTGTTTGTAGAACCTTTGTAGTATTTGCATTGCTATCCATATTAGTGATAATATTGTCGATAACTGACTCAGTTTCCAGATTCACTCGTTTTGGTTCCATAACAGTTGCTTTCATGTTGTATTGTAGTAGCAGCTGCTCAAATTTTTGCTTTCTCTGTACAATGGACATGTTTTTGAGGAAACGATTTATTTTGCCACTTGGTGATCAGTACACACAAAATATTCTTAACTCATTGTAGACAATACCTGTAATTTCAAAATCTTTTTCTTTGCATTTTGGTAAGGTTTTGTATGTCTCATTCATACCACTATCTTAATTCTCTGCTGTTTGGACAAATATTGCTACTCCTCCACCTCTACTTCTGATCTGCAGAAATAGTTTACAAGAACGTAATTTTTATGGTCAGACTGCAAATGTCATTTTCTTTTAAGCCATGTTCACTTATACACAATATGTGTGGGCATATTTCATTTGCCAGTAGTTCTAGTTTTTTGTTACTCAAGTAAAGCAGATTTTGTTGCAGAATTCTGAGCTTAATTTTTTTTCTTACTGGTACTAACAAAATTCTCAGTCTCTATTTGACTAGTATGTTCATGTTTCTTGACATTAATATTCAACTTCCAGTTTTTCGCTTTCTTGACTGTACCATAAAAAATCATCTCCCATATGTTGAGACATCATATTTCTTCTTACTAAAGTTCTTGTAGGCACTGATTCACTAGGCTTTCCTTTTTTCCTTTGTGCAGCAGTTTGCTGCTGTTCTTCTTCTTTACTACTTTTGAATTTTGGACTTAGTTCCAGTAATATATGCTCTTCTTCTGTGGTGGGTTTTGGGTTTTTATTTAGTGTCCTTGTTTCCATTGTGGATATGTTACAATTCAGCTCAGTCTCATTAGGCCTAGCTATTTTTTGTTGCTCTTCATCAATAGTTTTTCTTTTCAGATTAATTTGCAATGATATTGCTTTTTCTGGTGCTGGACATTTTGGATTTTTATTTGGTTCCATACTTCTCCTGCGGAGATCTCACATTACACCTTCCTATTGTCAGATAAGTTTTGGGTAACAGTTTTGGTTTCAATATATATGTTAGTTGCTGTTGATGTCTTTCTATTTGCCTCAATTATGAACTCTGTTTACAATCTTTTACACAAAGCAATTTTTCCTGCTCAGAAATGTATTAACATCAATTACTGTAACATGATCATGCACATCTGCAGCCCTCAATTAACAGTATAGTTTATAAAGAGAATTGTTTTCGCTTGGGATGTCGTATCTATAAGGTATTGTACACAATATTAATTTCATCTGAACTGCATAGTGTATTTCTTCATTTGTAGCTTTTCGAAATAGGTATGGTTTTTCTCCATTCTAGCTGTCGCTTGTTCCAGCAATAACTATTACACTGTCAGTTTTAGTGAAACCTTAGGTCTTTTTACTACTGCTTTCTGTAACTTTGGACCAATGTGCACTTGGCTTTATAAATGAAGTTGTGGTGTAATTCTTTTCTAGAATATTATCAGAAACTTTGTGCACTGTCTACCATTACTGTCACTCAGTAGCAGAACTTTCTGTTTTGGGCAAAAGGTTTTTTCATCTTGTTTAGGCGAATTTACTTCGCTTGAGTTTCTGCCTGTGTTCTTGTTTAGTATGGTGCTTGATGATAGAATTTTGTCGTTTCGTCCACATAGATGTTTTAGCTCTCTGTAGCTGCCATTCTTGTGATGGGACTTTTCGTTTTCTGCTCTGTTGTTAACCTGCATTTTTGCCTGTTGGTCTGTATTTTTCCAGAACCCTGGCTATGTTTACTGCTGTGATAGTTCATGTTACGAAAATCTTCTTTGAAGGCTTTTAAGTCACATAATGTCAAGTATAATTTTTATCTACAAAAATTTTTGTAGCAACAGAATACTAATAAACTCAGCTGCCGGCATTTAGTTTTAAAATAACTTTTATGAATGATTCTGTTCTTAATTTGATTATGACTTAGTAGTTCACAATGTTGCTCAAAAGTAATGTCTGGTTTTGTAACTATAATGACAGTTTTCATCTCGAACAGAAACCACTCAGCAGTAAATAGTAAACATATTCTGCTCATCCCCCGATTTCTTTTTAGGAAGTAAGTGATTTGTTTTCCATAGTACACGATTGAAACTGTTGTCAAATATTTCTACTACCCTTCATGTTGTGTGCTTTTCTTCAGTGAAAATGCAGTTATGAGTATCTGTTACACCCTAATTACTGTTACACATGGTTCCAACACAGGACTCCAATACATCCGTGGGTGTAGCCTTCACTAACATCTGCATCTACATCCGTACTCAGAAAACCATTGTGAAGTGCATACCAGAAGCTACTTCTCATTGTATCACCTATTAACATTTTCCCATGTTCCATTTGTGTGTCAAGATCAGGAATAATGTGTGCTTCAATGACATAAAACTAGATTATACAGTACAATCCAGGCTTCCACAGCCTGTATCAACCTTGGTGGTATTGGTTTCATGGGCATTAAGCTGTGGTACAAAGCCATTTTCTGTATCTAGCGTTTTGTCACCTATTGTGGGTGATATTTTTAGATGATAAAGATATATTTAGTAATTTTTTGAAAACAATTTGTCTGACAAAACAAGTTTGCATTATAAGAGTAACTAACAACATTTTTAAAGTTTCTGATCCTGTGATTCTTAGTAGTAGATGAAATGTTAGGCACAGAAACATTCTTTAGACCATGGCCTAAATCCCATGAAACCAATGTCACCAAGGATTTAGAACATGGTGTATGCTATAGCTATGACAGAGGGACCTACTGATTAATTTTCACTCATATGTTTTCATGAAATTCTACATGGGGATCAATACAATTATTATGAGACTTAACTAGTCATTTTGCTATCCAACTGTTTCAGAGGATTTGTATGAGATCTTTAACTGGTACCCAATGTCACTTTAACTGGTACCCAATGTCACACAAACTCTGTGATGCTTAGTATTAGTGGGACACTACTTGTAGCTATTATCACCATTTATTATGAAGTATGGTATCTTGGACCAACTCGATCCAATGAGTCTCAAGTAAAAATTAAGACTCAAGTTGTATTTATATATGGCTTGTAAAAGTAAGAAAGTATTATGGTTGAGTCATTGGAAGAACCTCTTCGAACAAACATAGAACAAGAATATATTTCGATGGAAATCTTTAAATATGTTACACTGTGTAATGTTTTTGAAGTGTCATGTTTACTCTTTTACTAATTTTCGTAGTGTTTGTGGAATCATCTAACCTAAAGCTACTTGATCATGGACTAAAAATGAGAAAATGTGAAGATTTAATTCTTTATGTGAATCATTCATGTCATACTATGTATTGAAATGGTATGGAACATCATACTTTACACGAGACATAACAATATTAATATTTTAGTAAGATTGCATGTTGACTGTTTACAGATTACTATATGATTAATAACTGATGAAATATACTCGAGGTCTCTCCTAAGAGTCATCGGGTACGTTCTCCATGGTGTTTCGGCAGATTTTAGCAGTTTTGTAATTTACAGTGTTTAACTTGACTCGTCCAAAACATATACTGCTCGTCACATCTTTCATGCAACCTCTTGATGTTGATGCGAAGTGTCAGTTTGTTTCTCCTTACACACAAAAGATTTTTAAAGTGCCCAGTTGATAGAGCAGTGCAAAATTAGTCTAGAGTGATGTTCATTTGTTCAGTATGTATTAAGATGGATAGTAAAACCTGAAGAATAACCAATTTTCCATCAGTGAGTGATGGAATAGGGCTGTTGCATTATGGTAGTGATCAGCACAGGCCAAGGTGGCCCACGAGTTGCTGCTGGAGTATTGGTTATTCATGTTGTTTTAATATTTCTTTATATACATATCAATAAAAAAAATATCACACTAGACTAATTTTTGACTACCCTACGAAATAGACACAAGAAATTTGGCATTCAATCTAATTTTGTTTGTAACAAATCGACGCTTTCCATAGACACTGGCAGTCATTTGACAGATGTGATGAGCAGCATTTGTTTGGGCTGACTCTAGCTACACACTGCTAAAACAAAATCAAAAATACCTTGTGAAACATCAGAGAAAATATGCCTGATGATGCTTAGGAGAGACGCTCTGTATAGTCTTTTGAGGTATAAGAGGAGTTACGCCAGTTTATTTGTTGAGCTTACTTTCCAATATAGCTTCAGTGTATGATATTTTTTTCACATCAGCTGAGAAAAGCACACAACATGAGCATTATTAACCACTATCTATGCTGAATTTAGGTTTAATTAAGTTTATCTCTTGTTCTGATTTTTTGCTATGGCCATCATATTTCTTTCTGATGTACAATTTTATTAGTTGCTTCAGTTTTCATGAGTATGTGTATTGAAAAGCAGTAGGGCCTGGCTAAAATGCCAAAGTCCATAAACATATGCTTGTAAAATTAGTCTGGGTTACTACCTTCTAGTGGTGATACAGCATGTTTTTTTCTATAATGCTAACTTTTATTCCTTAATGTGAGTAATTCCATAATATAATTCTTTGGGACATTATTGAATGGTAATAAACAAAACAAACATTCCAAAGTCATAGAGGTTACCAATAGTTATTGTGGCCAACTTTTCACTGGCACTGCAAGTAAACTGGAACTGAAAGAGATTAAATTCTTATATACACTTCTTTCATTTGCATAGTAATGTTCACAATCAGTGCTTTAATGGCTGGATCAATATCACACCTGAGAAATGCACCATTCAGGTAACTCAGCACGACACTGATGTATGGTGCCCACTTTGATACACTATGAGTCGTTTCATTTTTGAAACAATTTGTTCACTTTTCTTCTTTACATTTTTCTGCATCAGCATGTCATATAACTAGAGCTATTTGTGAACACTGGGTTGTAATACTTCTGATGTATACCTGTACCAATTAAATTTTTATTTTCCCTTTAACTAATGGTAGGAAACACACACTAAATATTTTTTAGGTATTTAATGCATTATTAACATTTTGATTTTTATAATTATTATTGGTAATTTGTGCACATGTGACTGTGGCAACAGTTTCTCGTGCCCCTCTCCAGACTTGAACACTGATTCATTTTTACATGTTACAACCACGATGGGTGCTGAACCTAACCTCAGTTGTCCAGAAGATGGCATTTAGAAGATGTCACATCAGTATAAAGGCCTGAAACTGTGTCAAAGCTATTCAGACACACTGGATAAACTGACCATTTGGCTTTGATTTAATGCAGGCATTGCTTTCATTTCTAGTTAGGAGTTAGTTTACTGCAGTATCCTGAGCACTCCTTATCCTCATCTCAGTAATACATGATTTTACTATGCACCATTAAACATTACGCTAATGTAAGTACCATTATTTATCCAAACAAATTGTTTACTGGTACTTTTATTCTGCTTGTGATATTTAAATTGGTAAGGTCAATTTGAAAAGGTAATGACTGGTTGTGGAATAAAGACTACTTTGTCAGTCAAGGGTTGTATTGTGCACATCTTATGAAGGCTGTCAGAAGATGTTCTCTATAAACATCTGTACTGCAAGTGGGCCCTTATTTCTAAACAATTTATTTACAAGGGGGGGAGGGGGTGATTTTCTGATAGCAGGATGGTTCTACTCAGGATTGTAGTGCACCATATGATTCCCCATTCTTTTGGCTACAGGTCCATGTATCTCAACATAATCTCCATTCATTTTAAGCCTTATGCCATCGTACTGGGAGAGCCCGTAGGCTTGCAAGGAACCACTTTACTGGTCAATGTTGGAGTCAATGTCTTGCTGCATCAATAACCACTCCATCATCCAGGTGCTCTTCCTGTGGACTGCATCCTTCATTGGGTCACACACATGGAAGTCAGAAGTGCAAAATTTGAGGAGTAGGGTGGATGAGGGACAACAATTCAATCAAGTTCATACAGTTGAGCATTGAGGTGTTCGATTGTGGTTCTATGATTACACTGAATGACAGTGTCCACATATACCAACACTGCAGTAGCCACAGCTATGTGTGGTCATTCGGCACATGGGAGATCAGACAGGTTTGTTGTGCAACCTAGTTTCAATGACAACAGCCACCTTGCCCAATGACACACCTCACTGCCTAGTCTCTGTGGACATTCTGCAAATGCTTATGCGATGCTCTGGTTGTCCATCAAAAGAAACTCAATGACCGCTCTCTGCTTGGAATGTTGTCACCTATCAGAACGTCATGAAACTATAGGGCTGAAGTGGGTCTATTTCATGATACCCACAATAAATTCTGCATATTTTAACTAAATTTGGCTTAGAAAAGTATTATGTAGTTTTACTTATTGAATGACCATCATACTATCTTGGTATATGACTCAGCCTTTATTTCATTTTGTTTGTATTAAAATGTGTTACAGCATTTTGGCAGATAAATAGAAAAGAATAATTTTTCTAAAGGAATGATAAACTTCATGTGTACAGTAAGAATGTGAAACAGCTTTGCATGTGACTTCTTTGAAGTGAGAGGAGATTTCGAGATTAAAGTGCTTTCTATATGCAATGACACCCACCTTAATTAATACACAAGCAGACGAGACAGCTAGAGCTATTTACTAAATCACAATGATTTATTGGTTTTTATGTTGACTTTTTAACAGTTAACTTCGCTACAGTTTCTGTGAACCAGACTGGAAAACAAAAAGTGGGGAGAATAGCACTCCATTCCAATCAGTCATATGAAGGTTTGTGTGTCCACTGTAGCTGATGTGGTAGTGCATTGCATGATTGAGTGGAGTGTGTTTTCACCAACTCAAAATTAAATCCTGAGCTTTCTGGTCATCAGAACTCATAGTGTGAGGCCACAGGTACCTAGTGCTGCCAGTGAGTTGTCATTAGAGAGTAATGTCCAATGCCTCTATGGCAGCCATATTTCTGTTTAACAGAATGATTTTGAGAGAAACAAACTCATATGGTGACACATAACTCTGAGTGTCATTGTGAGAAAAGATTGGTTTTTGCAAGCAATTATTGTGACAGGCATGCTTCATTGCGCTTATCTATTAGATTGTAGTACATAAAAATTCAAAAGGCTGGGCAGTATCTACAGAAAGATCTGCTGGTAAACTGCAAAGACACTTTATCCTGAGTATTCTGTACCTCATGTGTTTACTGCTAATGCCCACTAATTTCTTCTTTCATCACTCTATGGAGAACTGAGCATTTGAAATGCATCAGTATTATTGATGAAACTTCCTGGCACATTATTCTTGTTTTAATCTGTGAGGAAGTTTTATTTTAGTGCACACTCTTCTGCAGAGCAAAAATTCATTCTGGAGGATTACTGATGTATATAAATCAGTTCACATATCTGTTTCAAGTTTTAATTTATTTCATGTTAGCCATATTTGAAAATAAGATAATGTTTCTTTCACTAGAAAGTTATGATTCAGTGTTTGTTTATTTTAATTTACACTTGACAAAAGTATAGAAATTAAAGAACAGTAAAAAAATGCGATACTAGGAATTCAATCCAGATACTGTTCCACTATCAGCCTGCAACACTATATGTTCAGCTAAAGGCATCTCATTAACAAGTGTGAATTGAATTCCACCACTTAACAGACTTGGAAATAATCTCAATTTGAGAGGCCACATTTTTTATTTTATTTTATTTTTTGAAATTATTTTGCACTGCTTCAGTAGACTGAAATCTGGACACAGACTTTCAAATCCTATAGCTATATGTAAAGAAAAAAACTCATTTACGTGCTCATTAGTGTAAAATCTATACAACTTGCTGTCTGATGAGAGTGCAATCAGATACAGAGTGCATAAGGAATCTGACCATAACTCAAATACACTGCGGACATTTTCACAAGAATGGAAAAGAATGACTCACCGAGTGTACATCTACTAGCAGGTATCGATGGCCTGACCTCATGAGCTGCGACCCCAGAAAGCTCAGTGTTTACCATTGAGATTTCCATGTTATTATCCTGGTCGATATGGTTGATGGATGGGTGCACATCTGTGACCAGTATGTTGGACTGTCTTATCACGGTGTGATCCTGTTCATGGTTTACTGTATAATTGATCCTTTCTATGGTTGACTTGTGTCACTTCCTTTACTATTACCAAAGTAGTGACACTGGGGTTAAATTGGAAGAAAGGTTATTTTGCAGGACCAGGCTACTATCATGTTGTTGTTTCTTTTAAGTTAGATTAGTGTGTAAATTTGTAAGTGTCAGTCTAATGGTAGCTAGATTGAGCAGTCAAATAATCAAAACAAATTCTCAGTTAAAAAATGATGGACCTATTTTATTTTCAGACCATATATCTTGGAGATGAGTAAGTAACTTGAGTAATGGGGCTGATTATGTAACTCTTGGTTGCATGTGGATAAGAAGTTCCTCTGTAGCTCCCAAATGCTTAACTTGGCGATCTTATTTTCCTGTATACTTTTAAATATTACATTTTTTGAGTCTGATTAAATAATGTAAAGTGACCATTCTTGACGGGAGCAATAAATGTTTACACATAACAACATGTAAAGAGACATGCAAGAGTTTGTTTACAAATTTCAGGCTTATATACAAAGCTTATCAATTTACATTGCTCATTACCCTACATAGTACAGTGGCTTTCTGCATTTGTAGGTATTTCAAGCAGATCGACATTTACTTGAATGTCAGCTTATCAGATCAGACAATAAGGAAGTACACAAGAGAGTGCTGAGAATCTGAACTTGGAGGAAGGGGACAAATATTCAACCAGTCTGTGTTTATCTAGTTCTGTGTCATTTGGGTTGTCCATAATGTAAAACAGGATTTTCTTTTCACATTCTTCAAAAGAAATTATATGGTAATGTAGTAAGCTAATGCTAAGTGTTCATTTATTTCCCAACAGCAGTTGCTGCACACACAACATACAGTATTTCATATAGTTAAAAGTCACTTCATGTATTTCAAGAAGAGAAATCAATGTTAAGTGTGTGACATACAACTCGGCTCATGATATAATAACTTTTCACAGAATTTTAGTTCCTTGGAAGCAAAATGCAGACCTTATTGACCAGGATTCAGATTGTTGATCCAAAAGCACTCTAGTAACTGGGTTTATTCCCTCTCATTGGATTTTAAAATTCTGATGTTTATGCACCATTTGTGAACATCACACACCTTGATGCACTCAGTAATTCAATTTAAGTATTATTTACTATGTGATGATGTATACCCTCTGATATATAGTGTACAGGTCCTCATAAACACTCAGAATGTGTCATTAACTGTTGACGAGGCCAAGGTTTCAAATATGTGTCACTGGCATGACTAATTTCTGTAATACCATTGGTTTTGATCTCATAGTAGTTTCCCTTCATCTCTGGCAATGAGTCAGTCTGCAGAAGTATTTTGAGTAAAAATATACTCCCCTAATATTTCTTCTACAACTAACTGCAAGCCTCCAGTTTTGCTGGAATTGTTTCCCATTCTCTCTGTGTAAACTACACTTCCCACCTGGCAATAATATCCATTCTTATTAGTGGTAGTACTCTTGGTGACGAAATTTTGACAACTCTTGTTGTATGTGTCCCTCATATTATGTGCAGTTCCCATGTTCTTCAGCATAAAATTCTAATATATTATTCTAATACCATTGGAAAAACAAACTAGTTGCTTAATACTATTGTAACTCTACATGAGATATTATACACATTCATGCTCATTCACAATGAGCATGATTGTGATTATGGGCACAGTTGGAAGTTAAATTTTATATTTTGCTTTGACATAGACTATTATCTTTTTTTGATGGCAAACTCTATTTCATGATGTTGTATAGATGCGCCATACTCCACAAATCACCTTGTTGTGTGTGGTAGATTGCATTTCTAGTACCATTATACTTTTATTCCATCCATAGTCCATCTATGAATGGCACCCAGGAAGATCTACTAGTGATAAACCTGCATACAAGTTCTAGTTACACTGACTGCATCATGGTGGTCATCTTGGGTGCACTATATGTGAGTAAGAAGTGTGTTGGTCTGCTATCCCTGAACTGTACAGTCTAGGAATTTCAAAAATAAGACTCATACAACAAACTGAAACCTAACATAGACTTTGGCATTATTCTTGTTTGATAGTAAATCTGTTAATCATAACAGAAGATCTAAATCTTTATATCAAAACCTATATTACATGGTGTGGGTTGTAACGGAACATATTAAAGGCTTTACTGTACCGAAGTATGCGATACCCTCCAAATTCAACCAGTTTAACGAGTATTTATGATTATAGAAAAGTTATTGTGTATGTTAACAATGATTGCGTAATACATGTCTCCATAAACAGTCAACCCATTAAATTATACTGAATAACTAACCCACACAAAAGTTAATATCACTTGATCACTGATACAGGAAATGTCATCATGTAAAAACACTGACTTCATCTTATATAATTAATATGAAGTACGAAAAATAGTGTACAACTTAGGTATTTTGGATCTCCTTAAATAAAAATCACCCAGTGAAACCTATTTGTTCACTAGGAGCGGTTTCACTTAGTATTCACGAAATCAATCCTGTTTTAGACGAAAACCAATGTATTTCTTAATAATTCATGTTAATTACTTATTTATGCAAATTAGAGAAGTCAATTGACAAACTTATAGAAAACGGACTTTTTGTAACAAAGAATTATTCTGTCAAGTCAACAAATCTGTCTGTCATTTTAATAACATGTTAAATTATGTCACTCGATGCAAATTAATAACTTTTCTGCACAAATTATGATAACAGATGTACATGTGACTTGTAAACTATATCTCTTTTTAGTAGTTCTTTGACAAGGTTATAAATACGAGCAGCAAGAAGGGTCGAGAGGCAGTCGGAATGTCACTTTGGCACAGTGTGTTAGTGTGTTATTGTTTGAGGTGGATAAACAATGCAAATAACATGTAAAGGAAGTTGTGTTGTGTCATAGTCTTTGGTGGACAGTGGAATTAAGATGGCCACCAGAGAAATAAATATTTTAAGTTTACATATTTGTTGGTTTCGTTCATTCTTTATCATCAAAAGCACATAAAAAACACGGGACCTCATGTTTTTAACCCTAGACAACCAGATTTAGAGCCAGCATCAACATCGAGACACAGCAGCGATCCAGCAAGCAGCAGTGATTACTACAATGCATTTTAATGGCGGCAACCTAACATCAAGTGCTAACAAGCTCCGTAAATGGGAGTGAAATATTGTGATTATAGCAATTAGCAATATCTACGACCAGGCGACCATTACAAAAGTGGGGGCTCGTCCGGGATCTTTAGGTGCATCGATGATAATAGTGCAGCGATAAATTTCGTAAGTGCTTAGCATTCCAAAAAAAAGTTTATTTGTGCAGTGTGGCAACAGTGAAAATATGTCAAAAATAAATAAATGAATAAATTGTGTTTGTGCGACTACCAAAAACCATCATCACACCGCTCAGAAGATTAACGTCTGGATTATGTCAACGGAAGTCATCAATCAAGACCTCAGCTTCAATAAACCCGAATAGAAGTGAAGAAACCAACAGGAACATCGATCACGACATCATAGCATAAAGCCAGGTATTTTGTTGTTGTTGTCATTTAAAATAATTAATAGGTAACATGCCTCTACCTGAGAGTGATGAGATCGTAGGAAATGTAAAAATTGAACCAGGGGAGGGTGAACAATTAAACTTAACAGAGTGGCTAGCAGGGTTTGCAACTCAAATAAGCTCGCAACTTAAACAATCCTGTGAAGAAATAAGTGTGAAACTGAAAGAAAACACAGATAGACTGGATAAGTTAAGTTTCAATTTTGATGTATTAAGTACTCATCTCAATGAGAAGTGTGAGGAAATTAAAACTACCCTCAGTAAGGACACTAGAGAACAGTTGATACACTTCAGAAAAGAATTTCAAGTTAAAGTTGAAAGTTTAAATGAAAACATACAAGCTGACACAGACAGCATTGCTGTCATCTACAACAGAGTAGATACTGAAGTTGAAAGATTAGAGCAGAGAATAGACAAAACTTCAGAAAGCCTTAAACAAGAATACAACCTGTATATCACTAATGTAGATACAAAAGTAGAAAATATGCGCACTAAATGTACACAATTGGAGGACGCATTGATGTCCAAACAAACGATTTACAATCAAAATACAATGTAAGGGCACATCCAAGTGAAATGCTTTCCTGGTGAAAATCTGTACCCTATTAACTTTATTTACCAATGTAAGGATATGTTTGTGGTAGGAATGTCAGATAACATAAAAATCAAGTTAGTAAAACGGTTTCTAGAAGGGGAGGCCCTATCCTGGGCAAATGAGAATAATGATTCTTGGAATACTTTTGAAGAGTTTGAAGCTCAATTTATTTGCAAATTTTGGTCACAATCCATACAAGCCAGATTAAAGTCAGAATTTCTAAATGGACCAGTGTATAGAGGGAAAGTAGGGGGAATGCAAAAATTTTGCAGAGATCAATTGAAAAAGCTTGCTCACTTGAATAATTCTTTTGATATTATGACACAAATTGATGTTTTAAAAAGAAGGTTACCAGAGAGACTGCAGTGGGAATTGGTCCATGGACCAGACGATTCAATGGAAGAGTTCCTGAAATTTGTAGAGAGATTAGATAGGGCCTTGGAAAGAGAAAATAACCAAAGTTTTGGCTCTGGCAACAACCAGTATGGGGGGTGGAACAGGAATGTAAATAGAGATTATTATGGGAGGAGAGACTTTGAAAATTCTGGAAATAATGCTCCAAATAGGGGAGATAGGAGGTATGAAAATGATTTCAGAAACAATACACAGGAGGGAGGATGGAGGAGAGATAACAGGAATGATAGAAGTAGGTATTGGGGAAGAGAACAAGATAGAAGGGGGTTTGTTGAAACTAGTGAACAAAACGACAACTACAAACGGACAGACCGAGGGAACCAGCCGGGAAACGGTGGACAGTCCCACTAGATGTCCGTAGTTTGGGGGCTAGACAACATTATGATAGGACAACACATAACCGAAACTGGAAAAGGAGAGGATACAATGTAAAGAGTAAGTACCATGAAGACTCTGATGTTGTTAGAATGAAAAAATTAGAATTTAATAAAAGGTTTTGGGATACTATGAGTAAAAGTGATACAGTTAATAAAAACAGTGTTCAAGCACAGGTAGTTAGTGAAAGTGCAGAAGTTGAAGGTATTGCAGAGTTCCATAGTTGGGCTGAAAAAGATACTGGTGTTAATATCAAGTCAGACACGCCACAAATAGAATCTATTTTGGGGGGTTTATTTGATAAGAAGGGGGATGACGAAGTGTTTAATGGAGCCAAAGACTCAATTGCTGAGATTCAGATACATAGGGGGGAAACTGAAGATGGGGTTGTTGCGGAGGAGGAGGAAGAAGTAATAGAGGGACATTTAAATAATGATCCTAAATCAAGTGATGTTGTTGATGAGAGTGTGGAGGAAGAAATAAAAGTATTTGTAGAATTGAAAAGTGATGATGAGGTAAAGGTAAGTGGTGTGACAAACATGGGTCATAATGAGGTTAATGTAAGTGAAATGCAGACTAGGGAATGTGTATCTGAGGACAGGCTATTGCCTATTGGGAACTATGAAACACTAATCTATGAGAATGGTAATAATAATAATATTAAAGAAAATATAAAGGGATGGAATGTAAATTTGTGTTTTCAAGAGAAAGGGGAAAAGTTTTTAGAAGTTTTGTGGAACAACTATGGAAACTGTATAAACAAAGATGCCTTTTGGAAAGAATTAGCAACGGTAAGTGCAACCTTGTATCCTACATGGTGGACAAGAATCCGTAGTGGACTTTATAAAAATGGGGGTGAAAACAGTAGTTTAAGTGACAACACAGTGTTAAAAGGAACAGATGAAAATAAAGGTTTATGTTTAAATGTCAATGCTTTGCAAACAGAGAGGGATGTGTCTAAGTGTAGGAAAGAGACATTAGACTTAGGAACTAAAGAAATTGAAAATGATCTATTGTTTGAAAATACTGAAATAGACAAAGATGTTGAGCTAGGTTGTCCATATGTTAAAGTAAACATTGACATTTGTCCATTTGAAATAAAAGAAAGCCCACATCCTAATTCGTATAGACTTATCTTTCCCAGTACAAGAAGGTTATTAGGATTAAGAAACATCACTGAATTGAAACCATATAAACATGGTTAAGCACATTTCCCTGTTTGAATACAGTTACTTACCCATTTTCCATAAAGCATGTTATCAGCAAAGTTTTTTACTGGGTGTGTCTAATAGCAACTACCACTCATCCTACAGACCCTGGAGAAGTTCCAGATCTCTGAGAGAATGGTTTTATATTTATATTGTCACTATCGAATATTAAATTTTGAGACATCTTCTTTACTTGCAACGGGCAAGAAGGTGACAAACATTTATTACTTTCCTTTTGTATTGTTGAATATGGGACACACTTGCACCAAATAAAAGACAATGAAAAAATTGTTGTGCAAGACCCTTCATTTTGTGACTATTGTGTTCTTAGGCATAAGATTTCTGTACAATTTTCTACAGTTAATCAGATGTTCACCAAGTGTGATGTTTGTGTTATGTTGTGACCAATTTAAGTGTCCAATTTTAGTATTAATATGTTCTTGTACTGTCTTGACTATGCGTATCAATGGGAGACAAGTTTTTTAAATATTTCCTTTTTTTGCAAGTGCATATTATATTCATACATGTGACTTCTCTAGTGTTTGTGTTTATATATCATGTCCATACTTATATTTATGTTCTTTGTTTTCATTTCTTTTATGTGGCTCAAAAAGAGCAGACAGTTGCTATATTTTCCTATGGACATATGACCTGTCCATCTATGTAATATATTTATGTTCCTTCTATTATCTTGATTAATCTGTGACTCAATGAGAACTGACTTTGAAATAATTTACATATATTTTTTATATATCTTAAAATCGCATGTGATATATTGGTGTCTGTTTTTAATAATTTTCCATGTGGCTCACTGGGAGCAAAGATTAATAATTTTTTTTACTTTCATATATTACTAATTATTTTTATTATGCTGTCATACTGAATGACATAACTCAAAGTGCATTTGAAACAACACAACTAAAATGTTTGCGGGAAAAAGTCATTTTGGAACGGTGTAACGGTCATTGCATACATTCACATTATGCATAGTAAAAAAAAAAAAAAAAATTTATTACAGTAGTACTTTTCCAAATTTTAACCATTTGACACATTTGTCCTAGTTGCCTAATATCATTAACATTCTGTGAATGATATTACCCGAGGGGGGTATTGTAATGGAACATATTAAAGGCTTTACTGTACCGAAGTATGCGATACCCTCCAAATTCAACCAGTTTAACGAGTATTTATGATTATAGAAAAGTTATTGTGTATGTTAACAATGATTGCGTAACATGTCTCCATAAACAGTCAACCCGTTAAATTATACTGAATAACTAACCCACACAAAAGTTAATATCACTTGATCACTGATACAGGAAATGTCATCATGTAAAAACACAGTTTATCTTAAATAATTAATATGAAGTACGAAAAATAGTGTACAACTTAGGTATTTTGGAACTCCTTAAATAAAAATCACCCAGTGAAACCTATTTGTTCACTAGGAGCGGTTTCACTTAGTATTCACGAAATCAATCCTGTTTTAGACGAAAACCAATGTATTTCTTAATAATTCATGTTAATTACTTATTTATGAAAATTAGAGAAGTCAATTGACAAACTTCTAAAAAACGGCCTTTTTGTAACAAAGAATTATTCTGTCAAGTCAACAAATCTGTCTGTCATTTTAATAACATGGTAAATTATGTCACTCGATGCAAATTAATAATTTTTCTGCACAAATTATGATAACAGATGTACATGTGACTTTTATAAACTATATCTCTTTTTAGTAGTTCTTTGACAATGTTATAAATACAAGCAGCAAGAACGGTCGGGAGGCAGTTGGAATGTCACTTTGGTAAAGTGTGTTTGTATGTTATTGTTTGAGGTGGATAAACAATGCAAAGAACATGTAAAGGAAATACTACTTTGTGTTGAGTCATTGTCTTTGATGGACAGTGGAATTAAGATGGCCACCAGAATAATAAATATTTGAAGTTTACATATTTGTTGATTTCGCTCATTCTTTATCATCAAAAGAACATAAAAAACACGGGACCTCATGTTTTTAACCCTAGACAACCAGATTTAGAGCCAGCATCAACATCGAGACACAGCAGCGATCCAGCAAGCAGCAGCGATTACTACAATGCATTTTAATGGCGCCAACCTAACATCAAGTGCTAACAAGCTCCGTAAATGGGAGTGAAATAGTGCGATTATAGCAATTAGCAATATCTACGACCAGGCGACCATTACAGGGTGGAGAGCACGTCAAGTTGCATTGTAGTTGCCTGCCTTCCCTGTTCCATTCAAAAGTTATGAATGGGAAAATCACCAGCTATTAAGCTCCTTTAGAGCCCTGTTTTCCTTATCATGGTCATTTTGTGAACACTTAACCAATTGTTCTGCATGTATATCTCCATCTTCATTTACACTCTGCAAGCCACCATATGGTGCATGGGGGAGGGCACCTTGTATTACTACTAGTAATTTCCTTGGAATATATGCTTTCAGAATCTGGCAGTTAGTTGTATATGGTAAATAAGGTCTGCTTGTTTCAAAGTTAACTCTGTTGCTGTACATTGAGTATAAACATGTATATATGTACATTTAGGAATGCGTGATAAGAAGATACTTTGAGGCTGTCAGTTCACCTTCTTTGATGGTTTATTTTGTTGATCAATATTGTATTCTCCATATATCTTATTAATGCATTACGGTACACAGTACTTCTGGTACCACAACCACTTCCTTTGATTCCAGAGATATTCCAGCTACATGAGGAGACAACTGTCACTAATGCTCCTAATAAGCACTAATTTGTCATATGTCTTTATTGCTTCTAGGAACAATGTTTATTTGGATGTAACAGCATGAACAACTTTTGAATGTATTGTCTCGGAATTCTGAGAATTAATCATGATCAGCAAATTGATAATAGATGTTCAGATTGTCACATGTACTTGTCATGTGATTAATAATGTGATGAATATTAAAGATATACAAGAGTATTAAGAAAGCCAGCTTACAGTGAACATCTGGAGCCAGAATTATTTCCCCCCATCCCTCTTGTAATTGTGAATGGTGCATGTGATAACCTAGAATCCATTGAAGTCCTTATGATCTTAGATTATTTCATCATTCTATTTTTTAGTGATCCTACGTGTTGGATGATGTAATAAATTGCCAATCTATTCTTGAAAAATACTCTCTTGCGTTTGGCCATTTAATTGTTTATGGTAAATAGATACTCGATGGTGAGACTGTCAGATCTCTCTGTTTGTTTGTTACTTCTGTGGACCACTGAAATCCAGTATCTATACTCTAGATGCCACCTTAATGCTCTATAATCGACAGTACTTCTATATTTCAGTAATCATTTTGTTTTTATCTGGGTTTAATCACAGATTGTATATATGATGCTAAGTGTCAGTGATCATCCTTCTGACCTTTTAGTTGTCAGATGTTTTCGACTTTATCACTTTCAGGAGCAAAGTGTGAAATTAAGTAATAGTTACCCTGACAAAACTTGGCACATATGATCTTGAAATTTTGACAAAAGTTTGTTTTCGGTAAATTGATGATGGATTTTGTGGCTGTTACATTTAATTGTTTCAAGGTAATAATAATTTTAATAATTAAATATCTGTGTGTGTACTTGGCAACCAACTCACAGTTTAAAGTAGAGTACACTTCTACTAGAATTATCATTTCCTCCCTTCCCTGTTCCATTTCCTAATGATGCATGGGAAGAAGTGCTGTTGATTTAACTCCTTCTGAGCTCTGAATTTTTTTCAGCATTGTAATTATGTGGTTCCATGTATTGGAAGATGTAATAATATCTGTAACTGTGACTTTTGAGACCATCTGATCTCCTTGTTTATGGCTATTTCTCTTAAAGGACATTGAGTAAATATATCTCTACACCACATGCTAGATTAATGTTAGATAGGAAGATAATTATGATCAGTGCTTGTTATGTTCTCTTATTTGTTAAACTTGTCTGCATTACTTTTAAGAACAATGTTTAGGTATAAGTAATATTTAGCCTGACCAATCTTGGAATAGTTATCCTCAGAATTTTACCAATGAAACATTGTCATTGAACTCATAATTGACTCTGGGGTTTCTGGATCTACTTCATATGTGGTTAATATTGCTGATGAACCTTAAAAGATCAACATGAGTACCAGGAATCCACCTAACAGTGTGTACTTGAGGGTTCTTCTGGTATCATTGATATTTTCTCCCATCCCTGTTGCATTTATGATTGGTATTTGGGATGATCCATTGTTAACGGTGTACTTCCAGTAACACTGTCATTTTCTCTCATCCTTGCTGCATTTGTGAATGATACATGCAAAGGAATACCACCCTTATGCTCTAATTTTTCAGCCATTGTAAGTTAGTGGAACCATTTGCTGGAGACTGTAATAACCTGCATATATATTCTCAGATTGTATGCTCTCATAATTTGGATGGTCAATTGTGTGTTGTAAATACACTCATCTGATAATCTTAAGTTAAAAATTTAGTTTCACATGATGTGTCACTGCCATGTAATGTAGCTTGTTCTAACTCTGACAATACATTGAGAGAACTGCTAAAGTATTATACTGATCTTTATAGGCAGAACTACATAATGAGATCAATAGATGGTACTTTTATTCAAAGACAGTAATTGCAGTGAAATCACCATTATTCATGATGTTGATGTTATCCTGGACATGATTCTTAATAGGTTATTTGATCACCCCAAATTATATTAAAAGCACTCCAATATCACCCCATGCTGTCCACCAGAATGGTAAAGGGCTCTTGCGGTGCAGCGTTTCATTCCCCCACCAGCACACTTGTCAACTGCTGAATGGTTATTGATGCTTCTGCTGTAATAGGTCTCCCCAACACATCCCACATGTACTATCTGAAATGGAATCATGGCCAAATGAACTGCTGAAAGAAGCACACTGGGAAATAACATAGGGTTGCAATTACCACAATATGTGAATGTACCATGTCCAATGAGTAGGAAGTCAGTACACCCATGCCACATAAAACATTCCCACAACACACCTCATAGAGCAGTAAAACTGTCATACATGTCAATGATTATGGGTGTATTACACAATGCAACCACTCACGATATGAAGGTACATCACTTCTTTGAAAACTTTGCACTCACTGCATTGTTGGGGCACTGTACTCCTTCCCCACATGTGTATTTTCAGGGGTGCACATGGCCCTAATTTCATCTTTATGGATGTGTTTGCAAGACTGCATCAAATAGTGCAGCTGGAGGAGCTCTAGGAATGATAGGATATTCAGCAAATGGACTGGCTTCCTCAGTCACCCAACTTAAATCCCATCTAGCTCATGTGAGATGCATTGGCAAATTTGTATTGCACCATATTCACATGCACAAGTGACCATCCACAAGTTGTCTGGTACATTGAAGGAGGTATGGAACTTTCTACCACAACAACTTCTTGTAGCTAGCTACGTATCATGTTGTACTAGATATGAAGAAAGGACGAAATAAATAAATAAATCTTCTGGCTAGCATGAGTAATACTGCAATTTATGTCTATGGTGAACATACACCATATTATGAACAATGTCTCAGACTTTTTAATGTTGAACACTTCAACATGAACAATGAAGCGATCAGTGTAATTATTGTCTTTGAATAAAGGAATCATTTCTGTTTGTCCCACTGTGAATTTCTGTCAGTTACTTTCCATACTATAATGGAGCAATTCCATCTATGTAAGATTCCAGTTTCATAGAGCTATGTTATTTGTCCATGATGCATTCATCCTATGTTTTGCCCACAAGTGCTGATAATTTAATTAGAGACTGACTGATCTCACTTATCGTTACTTCTGCTAAAGGACATTGAAAACATACATCAATAATTCACATGCTAGCATGAAGCTGGATTGTAGAGAGAATTAATGGTAACATATACATCTTTTATTTCAAATATAAAGATGAATGATAAATGGGAAGACAGTTGATGACAGACCTCCTTATAATATCAGAGCGATGTACAAGAGAAAGTATAATTTGCACAAACATTCTTGTTATGTATGGCCTCAGAATAATGTTTGTGAACTGAGCCAGTTTAATTGAGAGTGGAAATTGAGGTTATTAGAAGTTCTTGCTTCATGTTTAATAATGTTGATGACCACTAGAATGTAATTTCTCTGAATATAATTTGTAAATCATGTTCATTTAATTGACAATGGGCACTGAGATTATCAGGTCTAACTGCTTCATGTTTAATAATGTGGATCAACTGAAAAGATGTGCATGGATGCTTTGCAAACTGCTTTTATTGTGCAGTAGGTTGTATTTTTGTAACATTCCTCTCATACCTGTTGTGTTTGTGAATGATGTGTGGAAAGAACCACTGTTAAGCTGAATTAAATTGCTGAATTGTGAATTATTTGTCTCATAACATACATACACTAATTATTTGATCAGAATACTGGAGACACATCACAATATGGTTAACACAAATTCACTGATATAAAGCTACAGTTGAGAAGATGGAATTCTCTTTTAACATTAATGCAACATTTTTGTGAAAATATATCTTCACATGTTCAGATAACAAGACAGTTCATAAACTACATCCTGCTCAGATATTCAGTTCATTGTTCATGGAATCTTCAACTGAGTAATAGCATCACTGAAACAGAGCACCATGTAAGTTTCTGTTCAATAAATCTAGATTCATACTCAAAATGTTCTTGGCTTTTAATTTGTTATATTTTTATTCCCACATAGTTGGTAGTCTGATCATATAAGTTAAATGATGAACTGGGAGCATAAGATTTACTTTATTTCTTGTAATGTAAATGTGACCAAACCAGTTCTCTTTCCATGATTCTAAACCGGTACACAAAAAAAGATAATAGCATAGTTATACAGGGAGGGTACCAGTAATAATTTCAGAATTTTCAAAGATGGGTGACATGATTTCCTTGTGAGTTGTGATTTTTTCATAAAGTTCATTACATGGACCTAAGTTTTGTAGGATGTAACAATATGCCCAACCATTCTTGGAATGTATGCTGCCAGAAGTCATTGTTTACCATAAATGGTTAAAGAACATTGCAAAAATAAGTCTATCCTCCACATACGATATCAGTGCTGTGCAATGGAGAATATGTTTTGTTCCACATTCATTTCCATTCTTCCCACATTCAGTCAATAATGATATATGGGATGAGTATTGTCGATAGTCCTTTTTATGAGCTGTAACTTGTCAGAAGTCCTATTTTTTATTATGTATTGGAACAATATACTGGAAGAATTGATAATTTAATTAATGAATTTTTTTGTGTGTGCTCTTGGGATTCTGTGAGTAAATCGTGCACAATAAATTCACAATGGACTGTGAGGTTGTATCATTTACTTGCCCTATGGTTGTTAACATTGATGAACATGGAGATTATCCAAGAGTAAACCACAAAGCATCTACAATGTGTAGTGCAGGGCACTTCTTGTACCACTATAATTTCCTCTCATCCCTGTTGCATGTTTTAAAGATGCATGTGAAGACACAATGTTGATTTACCTCTGTATGACCTCTAAATCTTTTTTATGATGCAAAATTTTTTGGTCCCACATAATATTGGATGTAATATTGTGCACAGCTATTTCTGGAATGTGTACTCCTATCATTTGGAAAGTTGGTGCTGTATGATAAATAGATATTGACCTTTGTGACAATCTGGTCTCCTTGTTTATGGATACTTGTGTTAAAGAATACTGAAAACGTAAATCTATACACCACATGCCCACATAATGCTCTTTGGTGGGGAGAACCACTGGTACCACAACCATTTGTATATGTAACAGATAAAATAATGAATGCTACATGCCTAATGTTCTTGGGTGTATCACCTCTCATAATACTGTGTATGAGGAAGTAATATTTACCCTTCCCAATCTTGGAATGTATGTTCTCATAATCTTGTCAATAGTTCATGTTTATTTAACTGAGAATGGATTTTGAGGTTGTCAGGTCTATATATATATATATATATATATATATATATATATATATATATATATATATATATATATATATATATATATATATATATATATATATATATATATATATATATATATATATATATATATATATATATATATATATATATATATATATATATATATATATATATATATATATATCACAACTCAATGTCATGTGGTGGAGAGATGTACTGCAGATGAATTGATGAGTAATGGATGGGGAGTCACTTTCTGAAAAATCTCCTTATGAGCTCTAATTTCTCAGACAATTTTGTCTGCCACTTCTAATGACAATGTATAGGAGAAAGTATGAGGGTGGTTTGAAAAGCTTTCAGAATCACCACGAGAGGTCAGCACTAGCGAAATGAGTTGTTCACATGATATTCATTGAAAGCAAATGATATTCATGCTGATTTCCAGAATAAACTAGGGGACTCTGCTCCTTCATATTCATCTATTGCCAGATAGAGAAATGAATTTAAATTTGGTTGGGAGAGCTAAGATGATGATCTGTGCAGTTGTCTGCCAAGATGTGTCACTACTCCAGAAATGATTGCAAAAGTGCACAAAATGGTCATGGAGGAAAGCTGATTGAAAGTGCATGAAATTGCTCAAGCCTGCCAGATGTCATCTGAAAGGCAGTATCACATTTTAACTGAAGAATTAGAAATGTAAAAATTATCAGCAAGCTGGGTGATGCAACTCGATGTGTACCCACACACATGTGCTGTTGCCACAGCAAAATTACACAAACTAACATATGAATTGTTACCATACCCACCTTATTTGCCTGATATGGCTCCGTCAGACTTCCATCTCTTCCCCTAAAGTGAAAATTTTTCTTGGTGGATGAAAATTCACTTCTAACGAAGATTTGATAACTCGTAATAGTTAGCCCAATCAGTGTTGGAAAGAATGCTCTCAGAAATTTGTCTGTAAATCATTTTCACTCAATTGAAAATGAACTTGGATGTGGTCAGCTCTACTTCGTATTTGGTTAAAACAGTTGATGAACATTACAGATCTACATGTGTATTGTAGATAACATCTTAAACTGCGTGATAGGGAGTCCCTTCGTTATTACTATCATTTCGTCCCATCCTTGTGACATTTGTGAATGGTGCTTGGAAAGAACCATACTAAACTAAACTCCATTCAAACAGTCCTAGATGGCCATTTTCTATTTAAATCCTTATGAGCTATTTTTGTTCTTCATGATAATTTCATGGTGGCATGTACTGGTCAATGTACCTATTTACCATAGCTTCCTTGGAAGGTATTATCTCATAATCCAGACAGTGAGTTATACAAGGTAAATAGGTGCTTGGCTTTGGGCACATCAGAGCTCTTAGTTTATAGGTACTTCTGTTAAGGAACTTTCAGAACATATGTTGATATTCCACATACCAGCTTCATACTGTATAATAGAGAGGTCTTCTGCTTCTACAGTAATTTACATTAATTCCAGATAAAATCGCAAATAATACACAGGAAAAGTACAGTTTGCAGTCATTCTTATGGGCTCTAAGTTGTCATGTGACCTCCCTGCTATTAGTTCGAAGAGCAACTTATAGGAGGAAGTAATAATTAGCCAGCCAAAACTTGGAAAATATGTTCTCCGAATTTTGCAGGGAGTTGTATCGGTTTCTTACATCAAATTACATTGAAATCATGTATGTATACTCCACAAGCCAGCTTAATGCTGTGTGATAAGAGAGCAGTTCTGATTCATTTCCCAGTCTCTTTCATTTCAAGTCCATCGTGAATGGTAAATAGAGTGTCAACTTGTTGATGATGGTCATAATGAACTCTAATTTTTCAGATTGTTAAATATTTATCACTTTTAGGAGCAAATGCTATGAAGAAGAAATAGTTTTTCTGACCAATCTTTGGTTTTATATTCTCTGAATTTTGACAGGAAAGGGTTTTTGGTAAATGGATAATGAGTAGTCACCAAATTTACTTGTTGCTTATGGACATCAAAGATCAACATTACTCAGCAAACACTACACACAGTATTTTATGGAGAGTGCTTCTATAACTGCCATTTTCCTCCCATCCTTTTGAATTTGCATAGGGTGTACGTGAAGGAACAGTCAATTAAACTCTTTATGTGCTCTGATTATTATGCCATGCTCATTTAATAGTCCAATATACTGGAGGATGTAATAATTTGTCAAATATTCTTGGAGAACATGTTCTAATGATTTAGACAGTCATGTATGTAATCAAATAGTAGACTTTGAGACTGTGTTATCTAATTGTTAAGGAAATTGAAAAATATGTCTATACTTCACTTAATGCTGTGCAGTGGGGAGAGGTCTGAGTCCAACATCCATTTCCATTTATTCCAGATTATATCACAAATTGTACATAGGAGGACAACTGTTGATAGTCCTTGTGGGCTCCGATTTGTCCGATGCTCTTGTCTATATGTCTTCTAAGAGCAGTGTATAGGATGAAGTAATTTTTAGATTGATAAGTCTTGAAATGGATATTCACAGAATATTGCCAGATATTAATTTTCATTTAATTAATGATGAACTCTGAGATTGCCAAATTTAACTCCTATGTGGATAATAATCTTGATGTATATAAATGAGCTGCTGAAGTACATTGTAAATAACCTCAGTGTGAAAGACAGGGCACTTCTGTCAATAGTATTATTTCCTCAGATATCTAGGGCAAGATAATTTCATTGACTCATATATTGGAGACTGCAATAATTTATACAACTATAGTTGGACAGTATACTCTTATAGTTTGGGCAGTTCAACATGTACATGGGATGTACAGTTGATAGTGAGACAAACTGATCTCCATGTTTACAGTTCCTTTTCTTTAAGAACATGTAAAACATACACTACTGGCCATTAAAATTTCTGCACCATGAAGATGACGTGTTACAGACACAAAATTTAACCGACAGGGAGAAGATGCTGTGATATGCAAATGATTAGCTTCTCAAAGCATTCACACAAGGTTGGCGCCAGTGGTGACACCTACAATGTGCTGATGTGAGGAATGTTTCCAACCGATTTCTCATACACAAACAGCAGTTGACCAGCGCTGCCAGGTGGAACATCATTGTGATGCCTCATGTAAGGAGAAATGCGTACCATCATGTTTCTGACTTTGATAAAGGTCGGATTGTAGCCTATCGCGAGTGCGGTTTATCTTATCATGACATTGCTGCTCGCATTGGTCGAGATCCAATGACTGTTAGCAGAATATGGACAAGTGGGTTCAGGAGAGTAATACAGAACGCCGTGCTGGATCCCAGTGACCTTGTTCTAGAAAGATCTGCTAATGATATTTTCATGGATATTAATAAATGGTTTAAAGCCAACTCACTGACATTAAACTTCGAAAAGACTCACTATATGAAATTCAGAACCTGTAAGAGGTTTCCACCCAGCATATGCATAAAGTAAGAAGAAGAGCAGATACAAGAGGTGGACTGTTTTAAATTCCTGGGATTACAATTTGATAATGAATTCAGTTGGGAGGAGCACACCACAGAACTGCAGAAATTAATTGAATTGATTTATTTTCATTTTTCTTTAAAACAAGAGACCAATATTACGCTATTTGCAGAGTAATGAAATATCTGGTGCCAGTAATGCTGCAATATGATGGTGTATTCTGTCTGCACTTTTCCCTAGTGTGCCCACACATGTCAGTAAACAGGAAGCAGTGCACTCACATGCAAACCACAATGAGTTATGTTATTTTATAATGTACTGGTCTATAACACTGCCAGTGGCACACTGCAAGCCTTTTCTTCAGCAAATATCTGATTCACTGCACCAGACTTTGGTTGCCTTGCCAAATTGTATTCAGTTGCAAGGTCTCCAAACCTATGGGACCCTGTTGATGCCTCCTACATGTGAGACACATTTTATCATGAGCCACAACTATTTTGTTTCAGCTACAGTTCCTGGAGGAGTATAAAGGTTGTGCATAACTACACACACAGGCAGAAATAAGTTGAAATTTTAAGCCATACGTCTTATTCAAGAAAAATATTGTTTCAAGATTAGTGTCTTCAATGATTGAAGCATTAATTGCTTTCAAATACTTACCAAATCTGTTCTGACATTACTATGGTATTATGGTATTATTGGCAGAATTGTGTTCAAATTTTGGTGAAGATATTTTAAGTAATTTAATAAGATCTTGATCTGTCTCACCTCAGCATCAATGTTGCATATAATTAACAACAAATGTTCTAAAAAACAGAACTACATTGTTTATTATTATTATTTTCACCATACAAATTTAAATGCAGACAAAAACATATGTTACTATTTATATATGTTTTATTTTTATAATGCTTTTATGTAACCAACAATACAGTATAACAAGGAGTTTGCAGGCTGAATATTGGACATTTTATAAGTATTATTAACAGTTGGCACGCATAAAAATATTTAAAGAAGTATATTTTCTTTAACAATACTTAGTAAATTAAGAATGTTGTAGAATATAAAATTGGAAGTCATAGGAGTACTGTATTGACTCATAGGATGTTCTGGAAGGTTCATTTTTTTTTATTTTATTGTCCCCCAGGACAAACTGCATCAGACTGATTTTGGAGTTGATAGCTTAAAGATGAGTGAAGATCATTGTCACATGGGACAATACAAGTCGTCTTAAGTCATTTGTATCACTCTTGTGTACTGAATCTGTGAAACTGAATGTGGATCATCTGTTTGTATTTGCCACATTATTTGCATAGTGAAAAAATGTGCATCACGATTTCTTGCGAAACATGCTGAAGATAACCTCTACACACTGAGCCTCTACACACTGACACCATTTTGAATTTGGTGAAATGTTTAATGAACTGTAGAGCGTTACCTCCCTTGAAATTCAAAGTACATTGCTATAAAAATAGTCGTGAAGAGAATGAGCAGTTTTCTAATTGCTACAGTAAGTGAGAGGCAATATAGGTGGGTGTTCTTGCCAGGATCGTAGACGTTATTGACTGAGGCATGATGAGTTTTCCGAGTTCACACAAACATCACCAGAATATGTATATCTATGATGTACATAATAAAATACACTGAAGAAACCTGTGATCTTTGATTAAAGATTGTAAAGGAATTTTACTTGTAAACCAAACACAAGTAAATGAAAAACAAGAAACTACAATAATGGAGAGTATAGATTGCTACTCACAGTAAAGATGACACACAAAGTTACACATGAACAACAAAATGATGGTTATGCATTAAGGATTGTTAAAAAGTGTTCTTCAGGAAAGAAAGGGAAACAAACACATTTGCACAAAAGACACATCTAACCCACAGGCAAACAGTATTTCCAGCTACTCTGGCTAGAATGCCAATCAAGACACTACCTGAAAACTTGCGCATGAGACTACGGAACAAAAAACAAGTACAGTGCTCAGACTTTACAAAACTCAGTTCTAGAATGAGATTTTCACTCTGCAGCGGAGTGTGCGCTGATATGAAACTTCCTGGCAGATTAAAACTGTGTGCCTGACCGAGACTCGAACTCGGGACCTTTGCCTTTCGCGGGCAAAGTTTGGAAGGTAGGAGACAAGGTACTGGCAGAAGTAAAGCTATGAGTACCGGGCGTGAGTCGTGCTTCGGTAGCTCAGTTGGTAGAGCACTTGCCCGCGAAAGGCAAAGGTCCCGAGTTCAAGTCTCGGTCGGGCACACAGTTTTAATCTGCCAGGAAGTTTCAAAACTCAGTTCTGTTTGGAACAAAGTACTTTATAATAATGTTAAAATTAATGAAAATAAAGAAACAGGAAGTGAAGCTCCAGGGGATCTTAGATGTAGGTCAACGTATTTTTGACAATTCATATGAAGTGCGAACAGAGAAAACATGATAAGAATCACATACTAACAATAATATAAGGAAAATGGGAGGGATGCAAACAGAAAAGATAGCTAATAGGGACCAAATGAAACCCAGCATTAACTCTTTAAACACATAACTACAATGTATAGTTCAAAATAACAGTGACCATTTATGTTTGATACTGGAATAAATTAAAATGCATTTTGGAAACTAACAGTGAACAAACAAGCAACCAACTTACTGAAGCAAATAATTCTTTGAACGGCACAGTAAATAAAATTAGCAGCATACATAGTCCAGTGATTGAAGAGGAACATTGAGATGTAGAAACTAGTTCTGCTCTCATTGTGCAAGAAAATACTGTTAACACAGCCCATCCAAACATTGTCGTGTCTCTGTTGCACGAAGTAGAAAAGCTGCTGTTTACACTTTTAGAACTGTCGAGAAAACTATTTTCAAGGACAGATGTAAAATCGTAGAAAAACTATATACTGGAAAAGTGTAAATCATAAACAATGATGCCCATTTTATCCAAGAAATTCAGTAACATAATTTTATTTGTTTGAAGTTTTTGTACAAATTTTAGCTCCAGTGATGTATCAACAAAGCTAGAACTTACAATCTGGAAAGATCAATTTCAAATTGGTATTTCTAGTCACATATTTGACTCAGATTAACAAAAAACACAGCTTAAATGTGGTTTAGATATTTTTCTTGGCAGTGTGCTGTTTTTGCACTGAATAGAGTGGGGGTAAAATCGAATCTTTTCATTGATATAGAAGCAGTTTCTGACTTAGCAGGAAGCCAACAGAGTAATGTTCAGTAACTGTATCAGTAAAGCACTCAATTGATCACACAAAGTAGCTAAACCATGGCCATGATCCTCTTGCAACATTTCTTCAAAAGACTGGAACTGTTGTTTTACATGTCCTCAGTTTCTCACCTTTATTTCTTTTTGCAACTGTCTCTCACTATCAATCTATGTTCTTCTATTTACTAGTATAATAATGATACTATAGTAATGCAGTGGCAAATAATCTCACAGCAATCATTAAATATCTGCAGCTGAAAATGGGACTGAGGAAGTGAAAGGAAAAATAAGATTTACTCCTGTTTATGCTGGGAAAACATTCAAAAGTAAAGTAACATTATTTACAGTTCTCAAATTATTCCTGAGTGTCAGATATATGATGTTTATGCAAAATAATGTTGAAAATATGAAACTCCACTTGCTTGTTGTTGAACATAATTTAATTTCGATCTTTATTATGCAAACTGTTGTATGCTTTTTTGTGTTACTGTTATTTACAGTCTGTTTAAGATGTGGTGAGTGTAACATTAAATATGTTAACGACATTAACAAATGAACAATAGTCAGGTAATGGACAGTCAATCGTTCTGAGATATATCTCTGGTGTGTGTTTATGTTCTTCAAATTCTGTTTTAAAGCTTATTGCTTAAGAATGTGGTTGTCTGCCGTTTTAGAGGCAAATTAAGTACTTTGTTTTGAAAGTGTATTCAAGCATATATGGTGTACTCTAAAGCAGGGACCCCAAGTTTGAGTGAATTTGTTTCTATTCCCATAAGGGTACTTTAGCACCCTTCTACCATGGGTAAT
The DNA here is from genome assembly GCF_023864275.1 of Schistocerca cancellata. NCBI lineage: Eukaryota > Metazoa > Arthropoda > Insecta > Orthoptera > Acrididae > Schistocerca > Schistocerca cancellata. The sequence continues at coordinate 268,434,349 of NC_064629.1, forward strand.
CAGGCACTGTGATGATGAATGAGGAAGGTTTGCTGATATTGAGCTCTGCTCCTCAGCCTCCTGATGCTGCAGTTCTCAACAATATTTCTGATGGTGACAGAGGTTTGAGATTGGGAAACACAAATTCTGCCTTTCTGGCAAACTTTAATTCTGTTGTGATTCACTTAGAGAGGGGCCATTTTCCAGCTTCAAGGCTCTGTTTCTGATGCCAACAGATTTGCTACAGTTATATACCAAATGGAACTGAATTTCATAGAACAACTAGATGATATTTTAACAAAACATGATTTTGGGATGTTTAAGATACTGTTTACTGTGTTTCTTGATAGACTGACATCACATCTGAGTTGGATTGTGGATACTGGACTTGGGGCTGTGTTTTCCCCATCAGAAATGCTGCATTTGCTTTGCACTTTGGTGGGGCAGAGCTTATATCAGAGCAATCAGTGAAACTTTTCAGGCTGCGGTGATTACTTCAATATGTGTGTGCAGTACTATCCACTGTCTCTAAACCTTTAGTTGATGATTTAGCAACGGTTGTGGTTACAGTAACAACCACTAGTGCTAGTAATAGTAAATCATGCACTGCTTTAAACAAGGTTATGAGGGATGACACAGATCTGCACATGCCTGGTGAGTGTGGTCCATACTCACAGATTTTGCATATTAATGGATAACCAAGAGACCCACCTATAGACAAAATTTTCTGTGAATTGGCTAGGCTCAATTCTAAGTTTGACAACAGCAGTAGGATGAGAATAACTAAGGAATATGAACACTCTCGTCTCCAAAGTGAATGTTGTTGATACAACTGAAATTTTGTCTGAAGGGCAAGACAATGTACAGTGCCCTGCAATTTCCCAAATGTGGACTTGGACCTGTATACACTTGTGTCCAAAATTAAAGCAACAAACTGATGTCTCCCTTTTCTGTGTCTAATTCAATATATAATCTTACATACTGTGAACAGTAGTCCATACAATCATGGTGAACACAGAATGTGGCATCCTGGTCAATGGACAACCGTGACAATGACAAACGTCAGGGTGCCTGTGAAACAGGGTTGTTTTCCTTGGTAGTCCCTTACCCACAATTGTTATGTACTCCATCACAGATGGTAGTGTATGGCACAGAGAAAATGCCTACTGGACTCTCTGCAGTGGAGAGTCATAGGAATAACGGATGCAGGACAGTCGCAAACTAGTGGAGTCCAATGAATTATGGTGAATCATTCTGTTGTTTCTCAGATGTGGTGACATTTTATGGAGACTGAAACTGTATCCCAAAGACCAGGGGAGGGCCAAGCAATTGTGGCATCAGAAAGAGAGGACCATGATTTGGCTGTAAGGGAATGATGGCATCGTCTTAGTACTGCACAACAGGAGAAATCCGACCCTGCAACATCTACTGGGCATGTTGCATCAAGGTAAACTGTGTACAGAAGCCTTTAGCAGAGTGACATTAATTGTCAGGGACCTGCTATATGTGTATTTCTAATGCGCCTTCATGGATGGGAAGGTCAGCATGTCACCTGGATGGAAGATCTGTGGGCCAATGTTCTTTTCACACATTATTTCCAGTTTGGTCTCTAGAGTGGTTCTTGGTGAATTTGCATCTAGAGGGAATGTGGAATTCGATTTTGGGAACCAAACATTGTGGAAAAAGTCCAATATTGAGGATGATCCCTAAGAGTTTGTACGGGGATTATGTTAACCACACAAACACCTCTCCACAAAATTGTATGGGTGAATTGGCAAGGTCTAACTTCTGTCAGATATTGTACCACGGTCTTGGGACATCATGTATAGTTACTGTGAGGTGCTGTGGTCTCTGACTTCCTATTGATGGACGATAATGCTTGACCTCATAGAGTATTGGTGAGTGATGTTTTCTTTAAGAAAGGTCAGATTTTGTACCGGTACTGTAGAAACCAATTCATGCCAAGATAGACAGGGAACCAATGTGAATACAAGAAACAGATGTATAGCTGTGTCTCACCCTGTCACTGCCAATGACATATTAATACCATATGATGAAGTTCCACCCAAAGAACCTCAAGGACTGGAAAATAATTCCGATGCAGTATCTCCAAGGATAAAAGGTAATCCCCGATTTTCTACGAGAGAAAGAAGAATTCCAAAAAGAAACAGTGATTTTTTATGGCCAGCACCCACCCGACCTCACCAACGACATAGGTCTTAATGTATCCAACACAGTTTTGAGTGCAACGGGGACTAACGGTGTTAATGGACAAGCAGACCAGCAGAAGGACAGTAGAGGTAGCTATAAGAATCTTATTATTCTTCATCAAAATATCAGAAGTCTCAAAAGTAAATTAGAGTTTTTATCTGTAAATTTAGGGGACATGGACACTGTTGACCGTCCTCATGTTTTATGCCTTACTGAGCATCATGTAACAGTTGGAATTGATGGGCTGCAGCTTGATGGGTATGATCTAGCTACTCATTACTGCAGAACAAGTAAGGAGAAAGGTGGTGCTGTAATTTATATATACAGTAAAATCATTTATAAATCTTTAGATCTAAGTAAGTATTGTGTAGATCAACATTTTGAAGTTTGCGGGACTGAAATTTCTGCAAAGGACATGTTACTTACTGTGCTTGCAATTTACAGAGCTCCAGCAGGGAAGTTTTGCATCTTTATGAATAAGTTAGAATCTCTTTTGACCAAATTGTTCTCTAAAACTAGAAATTTAATAATTGTAGGTGACTTTAATGTCAACTTCTTAACTCATAACAACCTCAAAACTGACCTGGACCACTTAATGAATTCTTACAACTTGGCTGCAATGGTTACCTGGCCCACTAGAGTTACAGAAAATTGCAGGAGCCTTCTAGATAATATTTTCATTGACAAGAATAGAGTGAACAGTGCTAGTGTGAGCAAAGTAATTTATGGCCTGTCTGACCATGATGGACAACTTCTGAAAGTAAATAACATCAGTTTGTGCAATAAAATCTCCCACACCTATAGGTCCTATAGATGTATAAACACTGAAACTGTGTCTGCCTTTAACGACTATTTGTCACAGATAGATTGGGAGCCAGTGTACAGCACATCAGATGTTAATGATAAATTTAACCTTTTTTTAAATGAATTTATATCTGTATTTGAAATGGCTTTCCCAAAAAAAACTGTCAGAAAGAACAATGAGGTTTCTTCCAGTAAACCATGGATTACTGGAGGTATAAAAATTTCTTGCAGGAATAAGAGGGAGTTACATGCCTCACTAAGAGTATCAAATGATCCCCTTGAAAGGTCTCATTTTAAGTTATATTGTAAAATTTTAAAAAAGGTGATAAACAAATCCAAGAGCCTGTATATTAAGTCTGAAATTGATAAATCTGAGAACAAAATAAAAGCAGTTTGGAATGTTATAAAGAGAGAGTGTGGCAAGAGTAACAAGAATGTTATTACCACAGAGATAAGCTATAAGGATGAGGTTATTCATAATCCTGTAACAGTTTCCAACATATTCAACAATCACTTCATAACTGCAGCAGAACAAGTAGGTTGTAACGGTTCCTTAAATGCTGCTACGCATTTATTACGCAGAGCTAACCCTAACACGTATGACCCAATTTGTATTGCCCCAGTTACTATTACTGAAGTTAAAAATACCATCAAGGCCTTAAAATATAAAAATTCCACTGGTATTGACAACATTTCACCAAAAATACTGAAGCATTGTAGTGACCACATATGTCAAGTCCTGTGTCACATTTTTAATGAGTCTATCCAGCAAGGTGTTGTCCCAGAGAGATTAAAGCTTGCCGTTGTGAAACCACTTTTCAAGAAGGGTGACAAAACTAATTTATCTAACTACTGTCCAATATCACTACTAAGTAGTTTCTCAAAAGTATTATAGAAACTAATGTATACAAGAATTGTAGAACATCTTAACAGCCACAACATACTCAACAGAAACCAGTTTGGTTTCCAAAAAGGTAGATCAACTGAGCAGGCTATTTTTTCTCTCACAAATGAAATTTTAGAGTCAATAAATAATAAAATGTCACCTATTGGAATTTTTTGTGACTTGTCTAAGGCCTTTGACTGTGTGGACCACAACATTCTCTTACATAAGGCTAATTTTTATGGCTTGCGAGGTAGCATTGGTAGATGGATAGAATCATATCTGCAAAACAGAAAACAGAAGGTGATAATTAATGGTGCCAATTATAGTCCCATTTCTTCTGATTGGGGCACATTAAAGTGTGGTGTGCCTCAGGGGTCCATCCTAGGACCTTTGCTTTTCCTTATCTTCATCAATGATCTCCCACTTTGCACAGACACCGAGTGTAAATTTACTCTTTTTGCCGATGACACCACTATTCTGCTTGAAAGTCAAACTAACAGTGACCTAGAAAATAAATGTAATGCTGTACTCATTGACATCCTACACTGGTTTAAGTGCAACGGACTAACTCTAAACATTCAGAAAACTCAGTATATGCAATTTCACACATCTCAACAAGAAAATGAAGTATGCCACTTAAACTGTGGTAACCAAAATATACTACACTGTGAATCATCTAAGTTCTTGGGCATTCTAATTGATGGCAAGCTGAACTGGTCTGAGCATATCTTAGACCTACATAGAAGGCTCAGTGTGGCAACTTATGCTCTGCGTGTAATCACCCCCATTGGTGATGAGGACGCTACTAAAGCTGCCTACTTTGGTTATTTTCATTCTATCATGTCGTATGGCATAATATTTTGGGGCAACAAGCCTTTAGCCAAAAAAATATTTACTGCACAGAAGAGAGCTGTTAGAGTCATGAGTGGTGTTCATCCAAGATATTCTTGCAGAAGTCTGTTTCATAAGTTACAAATATTAACACTTACCTCTCAATTCATATTTTCTTTGATGATTTTTGTTTCTAACAACCTATCTCTTTTTAAAACTAATAGTGAATGTCATGATCATAATACTAGGTCTAAAAATGATCTACACAGGGATCTGAAACATTTAAGTCTTGTTCAGAAAGGTGTTCATTATTCAGCCACAAAAATTTTCAACTCCCTTCCATCAGGTATTAAAGATCACATTAATGTCTTACCTACTTTTAAATGTAAATTGAGAGAATACCTAATGGTAAATTCCTTCTATTCTCTTGATGAGTATCTATAGATAAAGCAATGATTTTTTATACTGATAAAAATTTGTTTGCTATAGATCACATTAACTGTTTAATTTGGAAAATGTACTATATTTCCTTTTTAGGTATTATTTTATATTACTTGAGCTATACCTTTGATTTGATTTTAACCTACAAACTTATTCATAATCTTATGGTACATTTTTGTCATTTTATATATGTGTATTATATCTGTTGTATGTAATCATGACTCATTCCACATCCTTGTGATTTATCACAATACGGATTAATGGAATACGAAATAAATAAATAAAAAATAAATAAATAAATTTAAAACAACGGATATTGCACACATGGTGTGGTGTGCTCACTCACCCAATTTGAATTCCTTAGAATATGTCTGGAATGAACAGGCAGGTGGGATGCATCACATCAACTCTCACTGACAACTGTAGAAGACTTGCTAGCAGCTCTTCAGGAGGAACAGTTGATATTGGCTGAACATGAGATTGATATCTTTCTCAGAATGTCCCATCATTGTCATGCTTGTATTGTTACCAGAGGTGGTTACACCTCATACTGAGACATTAACCGATTGTCAAAATGTGTGCACAAATTTGTTAAGTTGGAAAAAAATTAAGAAAATTTGTGTCTACCATTGCACATGTTGCAGTTGTTTATGTTCTGTATTCTTTACATTGTTTCTACTTTACTATCACCTGTGTATTCTGTTTTGTGGCAAAATAAATGCAACCTTGCAAAATTCTGTTTGTTGCTTTAATTGTGGACACCATTGTAGATACATGATCCCATGTAAAAGTTGCAAAGCACCTACCTTGTCTCAAGTGTGGTTCCAGCTGTGAGTGGTTCAAAGAATCTTCTCTTCACCAACATGACACCAGGATTACAGTTCTCAGCGGGTATGGGATCTGAGGTTAGTGTGATTCCAAGGAGTGCTTATGATATGCCCCAGTCCTCTGGTTTGCCAATATCAACAGAAGTAAACAACTCCCAAATTCAAACATTTGGCAGGAAGATGGCTGACAGTGGATTTGGAATAAGATTTTCCTCCAACATCATTCTTTTTGGTGGCAGAGGTTTTGGGGTCTATCCTAGGTGATAATTTTCTGTCTTATTTCTCCCTAGCACCACACTTACATAACCGACAGATGATAACTATTATGCTTGCAGCTAGGTTTGCAACCACAATGGAGCACATTATGTGCAATGCCTCCATTGCAAAATGCATGATGATATCTGTGACTACTGTGTCTTCTGTGAAACAGAAAGTTTTCACATGTTCTCCTTTGTCACATTGCAGAATGCACATGCATGTGTCATGCAAGAAGAGTTCTCCATACATATCTGATGGTTCTATGGAAGTAGCTGCATCAGTCATAGAATGTGTGGTGTTGGGACAAAGTGTGAACAGGTTGTTGTTTTGTATCAACTGGGACAAGATGAGGCAGATTTGTTGGACAAACACAATGAAATTCTAAGGTGACATGTTGTGGTTACAGAAAAGCTACTTCAGGATGTACAGGCAGAGATACGTCACTATTGGATGGCTGCTGCACCTCTACTGGTCGACCTGTCCCTTCCCCCTCTTCCCTCCTCCAAGGCCACACTAGTGGGCAACAACTTCACACAAATGGCTTTACAAAACGTCGTGGTACTAACAGAACCTGGTGTAACAAAAGAGTGCTATAAAAACTGTATAATGTATCACGTCCACACTATACACAGATTACCTGTTGTGAGCACACCAAGAACGTTGCCTTCAGAAAAGTTAATGTGTGCTAAAGTGGTGTTTCATGAAATGTTAGTGGATGGTGTGGTTTCACACTCACATAGTATGTAGGCTACACCATTGTAAATGGCTGAGAAAAAGTATTTATCTCCCCATTTTAAGGAATTATAGGGTCCTACACTCTCGAAAAATCTTTGACAAATAGCCTGTTCTGAATATCTTAGACTTTAAATGTAACCTGAATGGTGCTACTGTTTTCAATGTAGTTGACTGTGCTAAAGCATTTGCACAAATACCTCTGTCCAATATGTACAAGCACATGACTGATGTTATGACTCCATCCAGTTTGTCTTAGCATAACGCAACACCTTTTATACTCCAGACCACTACCCAGACAAGGCAGCATTTCATGGATGAGTTGCTGCAGGTTGATGACTGTGTATTCTGCTATGTTGACTATGTTTTGTTTATCTCAAGGAATATAGATGAGCATGCCTCGCATTTGCATGAGGTTATGTAAAACTGAAATGACTATAACATATGAATTAACAAGGACAAATGCCTGTTTGGCAAAGGCGAGGTCCACTTTCTAGGGGACCATACATATTTTCCTGAACTGGCAATTTTCTTGGCCTTAAAAACGTCTCAGATACTTTCAATGTGCCCTAACAATTACATACAAAGACCTTTATGGATGTCTAGGCAATGATAAATAATTATTGATGACATTTACTTCATTTGGATGAGATGATCTCTACATCCAATAATGTATTGATAGCAAAAGTAACTTAGGGAAGGAGGAAAGTGCCCTGAAATAGTGAAGCTAAGAAACCTTATGAGGTTCATAAGACTACTCTGGCATCAGCTACACTTTTTGCACACACTCTTCATGGCGCTCCAGTTGCATTATTTGTGGATGTGAGTCAGTCCACATTAGGAGATTTATTGCAAAAATGGGTGATGGCTCGTGGGATCCATTAACATTTTTTTCCAAGAATCTCACTCCTCAACAGATGAGCTGGACTGCTTATGATAGGTAGTGTCTAGTTATTTACCTCAGAGTGAAATATTTCTGCCAGTATCTAGAATGGCACAAGTTCAAGATTTTTAAGGAGCATAATCCCATAACTGTGATTTTCCAAAAAGTGTCTGAGCTAAACTCGCCCCACCAAGTACAGTATGCAGAACACTACTCAACTATGCAGTGATATGAACCATGTTACTGGCTTCCAAATTTCATTGCTCATTGTCTGTCACAGACCTGCATGGCCATCATAATGATTAATTGGGAGAAAGAGGCTACAAAAAAGGAAATCAATTCTTTTTCTTTTGAAGGGCCCTTCGGACTCTGCTTCTGCTGGGCTATAGCTACAACAGGTGCAGCTTCATGGATCTCATATTCTGGTCTGGTACATCATGGCAAATGGTAAGGTGCAACCATTCATCCTAGCATGTTGGGGATATGTAGTAATCAACGCTCTCCATGAATTGGTGCATCCTGGAATCAGTGCATATCCCAGGCTAGTTTTGGATAAAGTTGTGTAGCTGGGTATCAAGCAAGATTATCAGTGGTGAGTCTGTTGTTACCCACAGTGCCAAAGGCACAAGACCAGTCACCATAAATCAGCCCCCAATGGATGCTTTTCCACCTCCATCTGTTAGAATTGCACATATGGATGTAGACGTTATTGGTCTCCTCCCTTCTTCTTCTGATGATTTCCATTTTGTCATAACTGTGACTGACATATTTACTCGTACATGGTGGCCAGAGGCAATTACAATGCAGAACATTTCTGTGATTTTCATTGACTGGCAGTTGTGTCTTGTTAGTTTTCAGGAATTGGTATTCCTGAAATCATAGTTTCTGCCAGAGGTAGGTAGTTTGACTGCCAGCTGTTTGACAAACCCACATGTAAATGCTTCAACTGACATGTCCCCATATAGTACAGGCATTTTTCTATCCAAAGGAATTATTCATTAGTCGTTTTGTGTGGGTAAGGGATGACACAGTCAACCTACATGTCTTTTCCCTGTACAGCAGTCTGTTTCTTGTCATTGATAAAAATGATAAGACCTTTATTGTGGACAGAAATGAGAATAGGCACACTGTTTCAGTTAACTGTTTGAAACTGTCATTCTTTGATGTTGATATTTCCCCTATTGAGGGCACATTGGGGCATATTCATCCCAAACAGCATCTTGCCAGATCTTCTTCGCTTTCTTCCATTCTTCCTACCACACCAATGCTAAAATGCACTCTGGCAGATAACTATGGGTATGTGGTGCCCTTGGATTCTCTGTTGCCATGAATTAAGTCTTCTTCTAGCTAGCTCACTGGAAAATGGGGGGGGGGGGGGGGGGGGGGGAATCTGATACAGAGAGTGCAACATTAAATATGGTAGAGATGTTAGTAAATGAACAGTAGTTGAATGATGGACAGTTTGTGTTATGTGACGTATCTCTGGTGTGTGTTAATATCCTCTGCAGTCCATTCTAGTGCTTATTGCTGAAGTGAGTGGTTCTTTGCCTCTGTGTATTTGCAAATAAAGTGTATTATAAAAAAAAAGTGCAGCCACACATACATTATCTGCCCCAGAAGATAAAAGGTAATGAATCTTAAATATTTTTGAGAAAGTTATGTGCATTAAGAAAATATATATGGAATTTTACATAAGAAGAAGTCAGATAAAAAAATTTTACTGTTCGTTGGGATTATAGGTAGCTGTTGTTAGTAACACAGAAACATCTAGTGTCTTGATACATGGAAAAAAAAATGTTTCAAAAATATGAAAATGAGATTTTTGGAATCTAGGTAAGGTCCATTACTGTTGTGGTGCCATTGTGAGAGAATGGCCTTATGATAAATGGTGTTTCTCAGACCAAAGCACAAGTAAGGCTGTAACAAGGTACATGAAAGATCGCTTATGATGCAAAACATATCTATGGTTCAAAACACATGTTGTATTATTATGGATGGAATATATGGATTGCATTCAGAATGATTTTTCTTTTTCCATTTATATTTATGGAATTATGTTTATAGAGATTCTGCAATGTTCAGGAGGTTTGTGTTGAGATGAAATTTTACGTAGTATTCTGTATTTATGTGATGCATGATGATGTTAGGGTGATGTGTTAGGGACTTATTTGTGATCATTTATATTCAGAGCCGTTTTTCTGGTACAGGTAAATCTATATGGTTATGTGAAGTTTGTAGAGATTCTGCAATATTTAAGCGGTTTTGTATTCAGATTAAATATTATGAGGTATTAAAGGTATAGCTACCCATAATTAAAAGGAGGGACATTGTTCAGTGCTACACAAAATGCGATATCATTATTGTTATCCCATATATTAAAGCATTAACTGGGCCAACACATACTACTTATGTTATCGAATATTTGATATTATTTGTATCATTTAAACCAGTTTATTGAAAAGTAGGGACTCTTTGTGTTTTTTGGGAAAGTGTTGTTCAATAAAATATATTATATAGTAACTTACGTGTCTATTCTGCTATGCAGCTACTGTGTGAGGTTGCCTAGGATAGGGAGGACTAGGCCCAAGCAAGAGTTGAACATCATTTGTGACCATTTTGTGCTTAAAGGATCATTCAAAACAATTAAGAAGAATACTTGTAAGCTTCCAACAAGTATTTGAGAAAACACATTCAGAACAACCACAACACGTTTCAAGGCAATTTCATAAATATGTACTCCTCTAACTTGTGCTGCAGTATTTACTTTGCATTCAAGTAAGACTTCAATACACTGTCACCCTGACCCAACTTATACTGTTGAAAATGTAGGTAACTAAAAAATGTAGTACACGGTTATGAAAATATCTGTGTTCAGAGACAACAAATTAGCTTTGCACATGACTGTCACAGTTATGGAAGGCTATACTTTAAACAAAGCACATCACAGAGGCAAGGAATTTTGTTGCAGTTCCTTGAGAATTAATTGCTTATCACTAAGTTTCAGTTCCTCTAATGAGATACCATGTACTTAGTAGGACACCAAAAATTTTTAGCACAAACTTATGTACCATGAGAATGATGCTAAAATTTTATACCGTAGCCCTACCTATGCTTCAACACAACAGCTTCAACACAACAGCTACCACAATATCATTGTGTGAGACAAATATTTTAACAATTCAGTTTATCATATTGTCTTACTGCTAGATTACTGAATTACAATTTGCTTGGTATCACAAAATATTGCACAACACCACTCACCAAACAAATGTAAACTTACTAAAACAATGACTTTAAAATTTACATCCAGATCCCAAAAAGGACACATATATATTTCTAAAATTTGTAATTAAAAAAGAAAATGAAGACAGGTAAAATACTGCATCGAACTTTTTTTTCTATGCCCACCTGAGTTCTGTTGATCAAGAGGCATCACAACCTGCCATCTCAGAATCAATTCTTGTGCTTTGGTCTGAAAAAACACCATTCATCATAATGCCTTTCTCTCGCAATGGCATCACAACAGTAATGGAGCTTACCTAGCTAGCAAAAATCTCATTTTCATATTTCTGAAACATTTTTTTCCATGTATGAAGACACTAGATGTTTCTGTGTTACTAACAACAGCTACCTATAATCCCAACAAACAATAAAAATTTTTTTTATCCGACTTCTTCTTATGTAAAAATCCATATATATTTTCTTAATGCACATAACTTTCTCAAAAATATTTAAGATTCATTACCTTTTATCTTCTGGGGCAGATAATGTATGTGTGGCTGCACTTTTTATATAAAACATTTTATTTGCAAATATAGAGAGGCAGAGAACCACACTCTTCAGCAATATGCACTAGAATGGACTGCAGAGGATATAAACACACACCAGAGATACGTCACATAACACAAACTGTGCATTATTCAACTATTGCTCATTTATTAACATCTCTGATCTCTGCCATATTTAAAGTTGCACTCTCTGTATCAGATTTCCCCCCCCCCCCCCCCATTTTCCAGTGTGCTAGCTAGAAGACGACTTAATTCATGGTAACAGAGAATCCAAGGGCACCACATACCCACAGAAAAGAACAGTTATCTGCCAGAGAGCATTTCAAGCATTGGTGTGGCAGGAAGAAAGCGAAGAAGATCTGGCAAGATGCTGTTTGGGATGAATATGCCCCAATGTGTCCCCAATAGGGGAAATATCAACATCAAAGAATGACAGAGTCGAACAGTTAACTGAAACAGTGTGCCTCTTCCCATTCCCGTCCACAATAAAGGTCTTACAATTTTTATCAATGACAAGAAACAGACAGCTGTACAGAGAAAAGACATGTAGGTTGACTGTGTCATCCCTTACCCACACAAAACAACTAATGAATAATTCCTTTTGGTGGAAAAATGCCTGTGCCATATGGGGACAGGTCAGTTGAAGCATTTACATGTGGGTTTGTCAAACAGCTGGCAGTCAAACTACCTACCTCTGGCAGAAACTATGATTCCTGGAATACCAAATCTTGAAAACTAACTAGACACAACTGCCAGTCAATGAAAATCACAGAAATGTTCTGCATTGTAATTGCCTCTGGCCACCATGTACGAGTAAATTTGTCAGTCACAGTTATGACAAAATGGAAATCATCAGAAGAAGAAGGGAGGAGATCAACAATATCTACATCCATATATGCAATTCTAACTGATGGAGGGGGAAATGCATCCATTGGGGGCTGATGTATGGTGACTGGTCTTGTGCCTTTGGCATTGTGGGTAACAGCAGACTCTTCACTAATAATCCTGTTTGATACCCAGCTACACCAATGCTCCAATTCATGGAGAGCATTGATTACTACACATCCCCAACGTGCTGGGATGAATGGTTGCACCTTACCATTTGCCATGACGTACCAGACTAGAATATGCGATCCATGAAGCTGCACCTGTTGTAGCTATAGCCCAGCAGAAGCAGGGTCCGAAGGGCACTTCAAAAGAAAAACAATTTATTTCCAATTTTGTAGCCTCTTTCTCTCAATTCACCAACATGATGGCCATGCAGGTATGTGACAATGAGCAATGAAATTTGGAAACCAGCAACATGGTTCATATCACTGCATAGTTGAGCAATGTATTCTGCATACTGTACTTGGTGGGGCGAATTTAGCTCAGACACTATTTGGAAAATCACAGTTAAGAGTTTATGCTCCTTAACCCTTTATTTGGCAGTGTTGCTCTCAAGCACCATCAAATTTACGTTGGCCTTATGGGACAACAAACACTTCCAAGTGCCTTTTACTGGCACTGTTGCCTCCAAGCAACGTTCCTTTACACACTGCAAATGCCAGTTATTGTAATAGTTCAAGGTTTTCCACACGAGATGGCAGTTTGTGCAGTGGTGTTACAGGTATCTCCCCGTGTGAGCAACAGGGGTGTCTTATTTTGGTTCTCAAAGAGTGGATTTCAATAAATTGGCTGTAATCTTAGCAGATTTTCTTCAAGATATACCCAGAGGTGAGTTTACAGCAGAACTATTTCAATGTAATATTTTTTTGAATTATGTAAATAGTATAAAACTTTTATGTTGCCTGTTAGCAACATTGCCCATAGTTGGGACATGTGCCATTAGTATATTACGTATCCTTACAGCGTGACACAGTAGACATTTTTATTTCTGGGACCATTTTAGATATGGATTCCAGAATATTTTATGGAATTTGAACAGCAAGAGGAATAGTAGTTCCACCAGAAAACCGGGCTTTGTCTGATCTAAGCGAATCTGAAGACTCTGAACTCGAAGTTTTGGCAGACTGTAGTGATGATTATCCAGACTATATTCCAGAGCGTCAATCTCAGTTCCATAATCTAGTTATATCAGAAACTAATTCTGATTCAGGAAGTGAAATCTCAGAAGCTGAACATGTGCAAAGACATTCTGCTGTAAATCCTTCTAGTGAAAGTCTCAGTCAAGTAAAAAAGAAAATTACAAAAGCAGTCACTTACATGTGGGTAAAGGAAGATATAACTGCTAGGGCAGAGAGTCTCTCTCCTGTGTTTTCTGATGAAGGCAATACACTACTGGGTTATTTCAGAAGATTCTTTGATTCAGAACTAATCAACAAAATTGTGCAGGAAACGAACTTATACTCTGAGCAACGAACTACCATGTCAGTAAATGCGAATATAAATGAAATGGGACAATTTTTCGTTGTTCTGATATACATGGGCCTTGTTTCTATGCTTTTGTACACTGACTATTGGTCTCAGTCAATGAATTGTGAAAAAATCACCAGCATTTTCTGTTTGAAGCGCTTTCAGAAACTCCTCCGACACCTGCATTTTACGAACAATGAGAATGCTGTGAACTCTTCTGACAGACGTTTCAAAATAAGACCTGTTCTTGAGTCAATTGTAAAGAACTGCAATGAGCAGAAACAAGAGTTGGAAAATTCTATAAATGAGATGATGGTTCCATATAAAGGTACAACAGCAGATGATTTGCGCCAATATATTCAAAACAAGCGACACAAATGGGGTTTTAAGATTTTTGTCCGTGCTGGTGTGTCTGGAGTTTCCAAAAATTCCATTGCAAGAAGAACTAGAAGGGAAAATGAAACAGCTCAATTACACAGCAGGAATGCATAAATGTGTTTATAAATTAAATTATTCAGGTACAGGAAACCTGATTGAGGTTATTGGCAAACACTTTTTTTTTATAATATGTATAAATGTGGTCTACTGCTGGCAATGTTGCTTATAAGCAACATTTCATAATTTTCATAATTTTTGTCAAAAATTTCTAAAACTGAGTGAATTGTATTTTTTTAAGCATAATAAATAAATATAAGCACTGAAAATTTTATTTTGTGTTTATTTTCACCATTTGCCAAATAAAGGATTAAAGATCTTGACCTCCTGCCATTCTAGATACTGGGAGAAATACTTCACTATGAGGTAAATAACTAGAAACTACCTATCATAAGGGCTCAAGCTCATCTCTTGTGATGAGAGATTCTTAGATAAAAGTGTTAATGAATCCCAAGTTGCCATCACCCATTGCTGCAACAAATCTCCTAATGTGGACTGAATCACATCGACAATTAATGCCACTATAGGTCCATGAAAAGTGTAGCTGATGCCACAGTAGTCTTATGAGCCCACAAGTTTCCTTAGCATCACCATTTCAGGGCACTTTCCTCCTTCCTTAAGTGTCTTTCGTTTTAAATAAATTATTGGTTGGAGAAATAGTCTCAGGCAAATGAGGTAAATGCCAACAATAATAATTTGTCATTGCCTAGCCATCTAGAAAGGCCTTTGTATGAAATTGGTAGGGCACATTCAAAATATCCGAGACCTTTTCTGGGTTACGAAGTTTGCCAGTTTGGGAAACTATGTATGGAACCCTAGAAAGGGGACCTCGCCTTTGTCAAACAGGCTTTTTCCTTGTTAATTCATATGTTATGGTCTTTTCTACTTTACATAACCTCATGCAAATGGTAGACATTCTCTTCCATACTCCTACAGATAAATACTTAGTCAACAGAGCAGAATACACAGTTATGACTCTGTGAATGAATGGAGTCATAACATTAGCTTTGTGATTGTCCATCTTAGACATGGATATTTGTGCAAATGCTTTGGCACAGTCTGCCACAATGAAAATAGTAGCACCATTCAAGTTAAATTTGAAGTCTAAGATATTTATAACAGGCTATATGTCAGGAATTTTTCTACAGTTTAGGACGCTATAATTCCTGCATATATGCTAGGATAGATTTGATTTCTTAATCATTTGCAAAGGTGCATCCTACATTATGTGAGTGTGAAAGTACCCCATCCACTATACATATCATGAAATGCTGCTTTTGCACACTAACTTTTCTGGAGGCAACCCGCTTGGTGTGCTCACAACAGGCTGTCTGTGTGTGGTGTGGATGTGATGAACTATACAGTGTTTATATCATTCCTTTTCTCACAACAGGTTCCATCAGTACCCTGAAGTATTGTAGAGTCAGTTTTGTAGAGTCAGTTGTGTGAAGTCATTGGCCACTAGTATGGCCTTGGAGGAGGGAAGAGGGGGAAGGGACAGGTCCACCAGTGGAGGTGCAGAAGCCATCCACTAGCCACATATCTCTACCTGTACATCTTGAAGTACCTTCTGTGTTGCCACAACATGTCATCTTAGAATTTCATTGTGTTTGTCCAACATGTCTGCCTCTTCTTGTCCCAGTTGATACAAAACAACAACCTGTTCACACTTTGTCCCAACACCACACATTCTATGACTGATGCAGCTACTTCCATAGAACCATCAGATATGTATGGAGAACTCTTCTTGCATGACACATGCATGTGCATTCTGCAATGTGACAAAGGAGAACATGTGAAAACTTTCTGTTTCACAGAAGACACAGGAGTCACAGATATCATCATGCATTTTGCAATGGAGGCATTGCACATAATGTGGTCCATTGTGGTTGCAAGCCTAGCTGCAAGCATAATAGTTATCATCTGTCTGTTATGTAAGTGTGGTGCTAGGGAGAAATAAGACAGAAAATTATCACCTAGGATAGACCCCAAAACCTCTGCCACCAAAAAGAATGATGTTGGAGGAAAATCTTGTTCCAAATCCACTGTCAGCCATCTTCCTGCCAAATGTTTGAATTTGGGAGTTGTTTACTTCTGTTAATACTGGCAAACCAGAGGACTGGGGCACATCATATGCACTCCTTGGAATCACACTAACCTCAGATCCCATACCCACTGAGAACCATAATCCTCGTGTCCTGTTCGTGATGAGAAGCTTCTTTGAACCACTCATAGCTGGAACCACACTTGAGACAAGGTAGGTGCTCTGAAACTTTTACATGGGCTCATGTATCTACAATGGTGTTCAAAATTAAAGCTACAAACAGAATTTTGCAGGGTTGCATTTATTTTGCCACAAAACAGAACACACAGGTGATAGTAAAGTAGAAACAATGTAAAGAATACAGAACATAAACAACTGCAACATGCGCAATGGTAGACACAAGTATTATTTATTTTTTCCAACTTAACAGATTTGTGCACACATTCTGACAATCGGTTAATGTCTCAGTATGAGATTTAACCCCCTCTCGTAGCAATACAAACATGACAACGACAGGACACACTGAGAAAAATGTCATCAGTCTCATGTTCAGCCAATATCATTCGCTCCTCCTGAAGTGCTGCTAGCAAATCTTGTACAGTTGTCAGTGAGGGCTGACGTGATGCATCCCACCTGCCTGTGCATTCCAGAAATGCTCTATGGGATTCTAGTTGGGAGACTGAGCAGGCCACACCATGTGTGCAGTATCTTTCATTTTGAAGAAAACATCACTCGCCCAAGCTCTATGAGATCAAGATTTATCGTCCATCAGTAGAAAGTAAGGGACCACAGCACCTCACAGTAACTACGTGTGATGTCCAATGATCGTGTCACAATATATGACAGAAGTTAAACCTTGCCAATTCACCCATACAATTTTGTGAATAGGTGTTTGTGCGGTTAACATAATCCCTGTGCAAACTATTAGGGATCGTCCTCAATATTGGACTTTTTCCACAATGTTGGGTTCTCAAAATCGAGTTCTACATTCCCCCCTGATTCGAATTCACCAAGATTCACTCTACAGACCAAATTGGGAATCATGTGTGAAAAGAACACTAGCTTACAGTTCAACCATCCAGATGACATGCTGACCATCCCACACATGAAGTCGCATTAGAAATACACATACAGTAGGTTTCCGACAATAAAGGCCACTCTGCTGAAGTCTTCTGTACTCAGTTTGCCATGATACAACATGTCCATGGAATGTTGCGGGTGTCAAATGTCAGTTGCTGTGCAGTACTAAGGCCGTATCATCATGCCCTTACAGCCAAATCATGGTACTCTCTTTCTGATGTCACAGATGCAGTAAAGCAGTAAATGATTTACTACTACTATCACTAGTGATTGCTACTGTAACCACAATTTTTGCTAAATCATCAACTGAAAGTAGAAGAAACTGAGTAGTACTGCACAAACATATTGAAGTAATCACCACAGCCTAAAAAGTTTCACTGATTGCTGTGATTTATGTTCTGCCCTTGCAAAGTGCAAAGCAAATGCAGCATATTTGATGGAGAAAACACAGCCCCAAATTCAGTATCCACAGTTCAACTCAGATGTGATTTCAGCGGTATCAAGAAACACTGTAAACAGTATCTTAAACATTCCAAAATCATGTTTTGTTAAAATATCATCCAGTTGTTCAATGAGAAACTCAGTTCCAACTGGTATATAACTGTAGCAAATCTGTTGGCATCAGAAACAGTGCCATGAAGCTGGAAAATGTTCTCTCTTTAAGTGAATCACAACTGAGGTCAAGTTGGCCAGAAAGGCAGAATTTTTGTTTCCCAATCTGAAACCACTGTCACCATCAGAAATATTGTTGAGAACTATAGGGGCAGAAGGCTGAAGAGCAGAGCTGAATATCAGCAAACCTTGCTGTTCCATCATCATAGTGAGTGCCAGATTAGCCATGGTACAAGAATGCTGAAGTACACTCACAGGAATAGAAACAAATTCACTCAAACTTGGGGTCCCCAATTCAGGGTAGATGGTATATGCTTGGATACAATTCCAAAACAAAGTATTTAATAATTAATGTGAGAGAACCACATGCTTAAGCAATAAACTCTTAAACAGACTTCATAGAACATGAACACACACCAGAGATATATCTCAGAACATTGACTGTCCATTACCTGACTATTGTTCATTTGTTAATGTCGTTAACATATTTAATGTTACGCTCACCACGTCTTAAATACATTGTAAACTACAGTAATATAAAAAAGCATACCACAGTGTGCATAATAAAGATCAAAATTAAATTACGTTCAGAAACAATGAAGTGGAGTTTCATATTTTCAACACAATTTTGCGTTAACTTCATATTTCTGACCCTCAGGAATAATTTCAGAACTGTAAATAATGTTACTTTATTTTTGAATGGTTCTCCAACGTAAACAGTAGTAAATCTTATTTTTCCTTACACATCCTCAGTCCCATTTTCAGCTGCACATATTTTATGATTGCTGTGAGATTATTTGCCATTGCATTGCTACAGCATCATTATTATACTAGTAAAAAGGTGAAGGTAGATTGATAGTGAGAGATAGTAGCAAAAAGATATAAATATGAGAAGTCGAGGACATGTAGAACAACAGTTCAAGACTTTCTGAAGAAATGTTGCAAGAGGATCATCGCCACAGGTTAGCTAAGCCTGTATCACAAACTCATTATCAACTGAGTGCTTTACTGATACTGTTCCTGTACATTACTCTCTTGGTTTCCAACTAAGTCAGACACTGCTTCTGTATCTAATAATAATAATGGTAATAATACTAAAAATAATTATAATTATAATAATTTTATTGTCTTTAAGCCATTGCAGCAGTAGACAAAGTCATATCCATAATACAATACAGTACATGCTATAAAAGAACAAAATTGTTATTAACATTACATTTTAATATCACAGGTCATGAAATCCTTTATATTCTAGAAAGGATTTACAACTAACCTGTCATAAAGTGTTTGTTTGTATTGTTGCTCTGGTAAATTTTGTATAGCCTGTGGAAGAATGTTACATAATTTGTAGCCCATAAGTTCATAAATGTTAACTGATTTTGACAGTCTGTGGTAGGGTGTATAGATACAGCTGTTTGTCCTAATGTTGTAACAATGTATATTTGTCCTGGGTTTGACTTTAGGTAAGCTCTTTCTTGTGTAGGTTTATTACTATCATGATTTTTTTTATGAGTAAAAAAAGGTTTACAATGAGCCTTGTATGGTGAGTCTAATTATTCTAACAGCTTTCTTTTGCTGCAACAGTATATCATGCACACAATTGGGGTTTCCCCATAAAATAATACCACAGGATATGATGCTTTGGAAAAATGAGTAGTAAAATACTCTAACATAATTTTTAGGTACACAGGGCATTAATCGCCTTAACAAATAGATAACCCTAAACAATTTACCACTAATATACTTAATATGTGGATTCCAAGAAAGTTTATCATCCAAATATACCTCCAAAAATTGAACACAACTAGGATCATCTGATGGAAACTTGTCTTTTAAATTAAATACCATCTGTTGGGTTTTGCTTTCATTAAGCAAGAACCCATTTGCTTCAAACTAGAGTGAAGCTTGTTCATTGCTCATTACTGCTGCTCACAAACGTTGCATCATCAGCATAGAGTACTGTTCTGGATTTAATAAATGATGGCAGGTCATTTATCATTATTAGGAAAAGGAAAGGGCACAGCACGAATCCCTGTGGAGCACCTACCTTATCTTGTTCTATACTGGACATTTCTTTCAGAACACAGACGGCTTGCCTACAGTTTTGTAAAGATGATCTTAATAGCTTAAGGTTGTTACCTTTAACAACATAAAAGTCCATTTTTTCTAGTTTTAGTGTATGTTCTACACAGTCAACCCTATGTTATCAAAGTAAACAGATAATTGTTGGTAAATTATGCATTCTGGAACTTTTGAAAAAACTGGGACTATGGATATTGGCCTGTAACTTGAGATAGAATTTTTATCTCCTTTTTTATGTATTGGAATTACCTTAGACAGTTTAAGCTCATCACGGAGAAAACCCTCCAGTATACACTTGTTTATACAATATACAGTCTATTAATTTCTTCAGCATGTTACAAGACAGGTCATATATGTCTACACTGTCTGATTTTAACTGCTTCACTATTCTTAACACTAAACCAGGTTAACCTCGGAAGAATTGAAGGTACTTGTGTTTGTTGATGACCTAGCGACATTTTTTGACAACAAGTGTGATGAGCTGATTTCAGGTTTAATTATAGCACTTCCTAATTACTCAACTGATTTAATAAAAAGTCATCAAATTCCTGGGGAGAGATACTAATTTTGTCACTTCTTTTATCTTTGGCGACATTATGTATTAGTGTCCATGCTGCTTTGCACTTATTGGTGGATTTCTCAATACTTCTGTGCTTGTTTGGCTTCCACAATTGCTTTTTTGTACTCATTCCGAGATCTAACATGGGTTAATTTAGCGTGGTTGGTTTTCAGATTTCTATAAATATTGTACAACAACATAACTTGGTTTTTCATAGTAGACAGCTGTTTTGTATACCATGCATATTGTCTGTTTGGAACTTTTGCTTTTAGGACTGTCACTTACTTTGCATTTCTTTATCGGAATGCAGTCATTAAAGTGTCCCAAAAATGCTTTAAGAAACCTATCAAATAATACCTTTGCTGGCAGATAATTGCTTAGAGTATAATGTGTGTAATCATAACACAGGCCAAACCAATCTCTGTTAGAAAGGGGCGTACGAAAGATGTCAATTTTCTCATCTGCGACTGGTCTAGTGACCACAACTTCTGGGACAGGGCTATTTACGTTACTCTTATCAAGAGGGAACCTACTTGTGTAATTTAAAGATACTGAATCATGATCAGAATATGGAAATACTGTCACAAAACATGATTCTTCTGCTGTTTTAAAATTACAAAAATATTGTCAAGAGATGCATGTTCTGTTGTAGGCTTGTTACTGACTGAATATAAGTTGCACTGTCTTAGTAGGTTTTGGAGTTCAGTGACACAACATTTTTGTAACGTAACATCGAATTCAGCATTTAAATCTCCACCTATCACAATATCATAATGTATCCATCTGGTATGTGTAAGTAAATGTAACAGCAGGTCCAGTTTTTCTAAAAATACATTGCTTATACCCTTAGGTGACCTGTACAGGGAGATTACAACTAACTTAAAACTGTCTATTACTATGCCACCAGCTTCAAAGTTTTGTTCATCACACAGAAAATCTAGATCTGATCTATTGACTGTGCTACTAAGTGACTTTTTAACATAGATTGCCCCACCACCTCTTAAATGCAATTTTCTGCAGTAGCTACTGGCTAGATTATAATTATCAAATTTAATAAATATAACTTCACTCTCACTAGCCACTTGAACGATATCAGACTTATTTTCTAATCCAAAGTCATTGACAATAAATTCTTTATCCCTTACTCCTTCAATGTTAAGATAACATATTATAAAATCTAAAATCAAACCTGTCGTTCTTTACAGATGCACTATTTTGCTGGGAGGCTATCAAATCTCTGGCACTATTTATCTCATGGACTTCATCCCCTTGCTGCATTCTACCAAAACATAATTTAGACATAATGGAGGTACAGTTTTCCGTTTGCCCGCTACACTTTATACTGCTTCTACTCTTGGAGGTCTGTTTTCTTCTTGATCATGACATGATCTAAGTGGCTGGGTTCCCACTGTAAGTCGTTCAAATGTTGCTGCAGAATGGATAGCTGGATCACCTGTTGGTACACTTGTTGCTGAGTAAGCTGCCACCTTTGCTGTTTCTATTATCTTAGTTCCTGAATGGGATTGTTAAACCTGTTGTAACTGTAGTTACAGCTTCTTCTCTCCCAACACAATCTTTTGTAATCAGTGATAGCTGATGGTGTGCTACTGCTGCAACTGGAGTACATGGTAGGGAAAATACTTTGCAGGTGTTCTTTACCAGTGGTAGTGGAATAGGATCAATTTTCTTACATCTAGGAGGAACACTGTCCTCTAAAATTTTGATCTTTTGACTGAGCAGCGATTTGCCCCATTTATTTCAATGCATAGTGCTGTCTTTCAAGATCGTCAGTACTGAGGAAAAAAGCATTTGAAGTGGTCTTGCAGATCTTTTTATACACCCTGTTTGCTCTTTGAATTTCTCTGTTCACACAAGATGATTCAGTAAGGTCATGCCTGTGTGGTATGCCTAGAACAATAACTTTTTGATCCTTGTTTGTACGTAATTCATCTCTTAGCACTCTGTTTGCTACTATTAGTTCATTCTTATACACATCGTTTGCGCCGCCCAGTATTACAATGCATTCACTTTGTGTCACGTAATTATTGTTTTTATAGTCTTTCAAAACAGAAGCGTCCGATCCCACACGTCGGCTTTGACCCGTGACGTAAGGCTGTTGTGTGTGACGTCATGACGGCGCGGAGTTTGGTTTGTGGTCCGATCCCACGCGTCGGCTTTGACCCGTGGCGTAAGGGTGTTGTGTGTGACGTCATGACGGCGCGGAGTTTGGTTTGTGAGTGTGGCGTGTTTCTAGATGTCGTCGTGTTGTGGTTTGTTGTGCTCTCTGGTGGTATGTTCAGGGTTTTCGTTTGTGTGGTGTAATGGACTCAGTTTGCCTTTGCTCATTATCCAGAATTGTTAGAGTGTCGGTTGTGTTTGTAGTGAAATTTGATCAGTGAGTTAAAGATTTTGTGTGAAGGTTAATTTAGTGTTGTTCGCTGTATGTAGTGTGGTAATTTTAGTAAAATTAATCGATTGTTTTTGTTCAGGAATGAATGTGACGGATAAAATTAACAGTGCGCAGGTCAAGGGAAGTGTTCGAACCCAATGTGTGGCTGTGTATGTTGGTATTGGTATTGGGAGATGTTTCTGCACTATATAGGCCAAGAGTTTTTGATCCTAATTTATAGGATCGGGAGCTGCTGTTGAACAATATCGGTCAAGGGACGTGTCCGATTCCAGATGATATTGTGTTTAGTGGTATTTGGGGAGTTTTGTGATATCAGTTTTTTTGGTCTCTTTGTGTGGTTTTGTATAGTGTTGGTTGTCTAAATTTGTTTATATTTAGTTTGCCCCCCCTTCCCCCCCCCCCAAAAAAAAACACTCCGTTTCCCGCTCTTGTCCCATTAGTGTCATTAGGCTTTTTGTCGAAAGTGTGTGTGTTTGTTTTTCGATGTATTTTCGTCCTCATAATGTGCACGTAACGATTTACACGCGCCATATTGGAATCGTGGTGTATGGTAGTTTCCGCTATATTTGTGACGTCATGGGTCAACGCAGACGGGTGGGAAATGACGCTCCCGTATTTCCCA
Source organism: Schistocerca cancellata (assembly GCF_023864275.1). Classification (NCBI taxonomy): domain Eukaryota; kingdom Metazoa; phylum Arthropoda; class Insecta; order Orthoptera; family Acrididae; genus Schistocerca; species Schistocerca cancellata. The sequence goes on from NC_064629.1 coordinate 268,458,188, forward strand.
CTTGTAATATTGAGATCCTACTGGAATTCCTGCAATTCCTCTTCCGTGGCTGTCAGCAAGCAAAACTGTAGGCCTTATAAAGCTTTTAGCAGTCACTTTGTTTGCAACATCGGGGCAGTTACGTTTTACTGACTTATTACGCTTTGTAAATTTCCTGCCCGCCGATTCCGATTCGTAGGCTTAGTGTGAGTTGGTGGTTTCAACATTTTTAAGTTCACAATCCGTAATAAGATGTTGAAATCGATTTCTTAACGGAACTTTTAACTCACTAGAAATAAATTTAGGTTTTGCACATTTCTTGGGTTCACTGTGTTCCTGAAGTTGACCGAGTTCTTTATGTGATGGGTCAGATAGGCTTTTAATAATGTTTTCCAACAACAGAGCATGTTCTCTTGTGGCTTTCAGTTCTTTCTGCAGTGATTCGAGTACTATGATTTCACGATTTGCACGGCACATTTCACATGCTGCCAGACGTGCGTTACACTTTGTTCCACACGTACATGAAATGTTTTATTGATTTATTTTCGCGAAGCAATGCGAATGACACCAAATATGCAACACTGAGCAAATTCTAATGCCACTTGATACGATTTTGTCGCTTAACTTGCACCTTATAGACGCTAAATACTCGCAATTTATGGACCGATTTACTACAAAATCTATATGCGTCTCCATCTTGTTTACAATGAAAAGCTTCAATTTTACCCCCCACTGTATTCAGTGGAAAAACAGCACACTCCCAAGAAAAATATCTAAATCACCTTTAAGCTGTGTTTTTTGTTACTCTGTATCAAATATGTGACTTAGAAATTGCAATTTGAAATTGACCTTTCCAGAGTGCAATTTTTAGCTTTCTTGATACATCACTGAAGCTAAAATTTGCGTAAAACTTGAAACAAATAAAACTATATTATTGAATTTCTTGGATAAAATGGGCATCATTGTTTATGATTTACACTTTTCCAGTATATAGTTCTTCTACGATTTTACATCTGTCCTTGTTATGGTAAGATGGCGGAAAGTGTAAAGTGGGAGTGTGTCAGCTCTACAAATATAAACGTAAATTGAACGAAAAATGTACGACATACTTAAAAATCAGTGACTACTGCAATCGTAAATGCATTGTGCGTGATATAACAACTCAAGTGCCTTGAAATTCGGTCTAGAAATAGTGAACAAAAGATACAGGCAAGGTAAACTGTGCTCGTTTCTCAGTCTTTCATCAAAATATACAATCTGTCAGAAAGAAAGTGCAACAATTAGAAGTGGAACTACAAACTTTAAACAGTTCAGTCACATGCATTACTGAACATTGGTGTAGAGGAACTGAAATAACATTAATAAATTTAAACTCATATATACTAGCATGTCATTATAGTAGAACCACAATTAGAGGTGGTGGATCATGTATGTATGTTAAGCAAGGAATCGCCTATAAAATTAGAAATGATATTAATTATGTAAATGAGGAAAAACACATAGAAATATCAGCCATAGAGATAAGCAAGACAGATGAGGCACAAAGGTTAACTATAATATGTATTTACCGTTCACCCAGTGGTGATATAGATACTTTCACTGCAAAACTAACCCAGATTCTAGACATGGCTTCGAATCCTGAAGGGAAGGTTCTCATTTGTGGAGACTTAAATATAAACACACAAAACCCAGATAGATTCTGTAACTCATTCTTGAATATATTGCACTGTTATAAGTTATCACCATTAGTTAACAGAGCCACAAGGATAGCCAGAAACTCATCATCAACAATTGATCACATCATCACAGACATAGATAAAGAAAGTTGATAAATTATTGTAGATAACCTTGGTCTTTCTGATCACTCCTGTCAAATCCTAAAATTAAACATAAATATAGACAATACAACTAAAACATACACATACAGAAGGGTTTTCTCCAAACCAAACAGATCAGAATTTGCCAAGCAAATAAACAGTATAACTTGGGAAGAAGTGTATGCTGAAACTAATGTAAATAAGAAATTTTCTAAATTCATGTCACTGTTTAAACTCAGATTTGATGAAGCATTCCTAAAGATGCAAACTGCAGTACACTCACACAAAAGAAATACCTGGGTGACCAAAGGAATAAGGAAATCCTCTGCAAAACTCAAACAACTGAACAGGTTAAACTACCATAGTGATCCTGGTTTCCTAAACTACTACCACACATACAAAAGAATGTACAGAAGAGTATTACGAGATGCAAAAAAAGCCCACAATGACAGTATTATAGAAAAGGCAGAAAATAAAATTAAAGCAGCCTGGACTGTTACCAAACAGGAAACAAACAGTAATAAATGAAAAACAGTAATAAATGAAAAACAGTAAACATTCAAATTAAACATAATGGTGCTATTATACATAACCCAAATACACTAGTAAATACTGTAAATGAGTACTTCAGCAGTGTTGCTACCAAGCTACAGCAAAAGTTAGGCAAAAAGCAGCCTGAACAAAAATTGAACTATATGGCTAACTCAATGTTACTATTACCGACTTCTACAGAAGAAGTAAGGATGGTTGTGAAGACTCTAAAGAATAAAACATCAGCAGGTTTAGATGAAGTGCCAGTGTGCTTACTGAAGGACTGCATTGACAGCATACAACATCCTTTGGCACACATCATAAATGAATCTTTCACTGCAGGCTGCTTCCCAGAATACTTAAAATGTGCAAAAGTCCTGCCTCTATTTAAGAAAGGCGATGCAGAAAATATAGAAAACTATAGGCCCATCTCATTACTCTCATCCTTTTCCACGGTAATAGAAAATATAATGAAAAGGAGAGTAATGGATTTCCTAAACAAGTACAACCTACTGTGTAAAGGACAGTTTGGTTTCAGGCCAGGAAGAAGCACAGGTTCAGCAGTAGCACACTTCACAAATTTTGTCTTAGAAGCTTGACGAAGGTGAACATGTAACAGGCATATTCCTTGACCTTAGCAAAGCATTTGACACGGTAGACCACAAAATACTACTAAACAAAATGGAGGCACTAGGAATAAGGGGAACAGTACATAATTGATTTCAATCGTACTTGAAAAACAGAGTACAGTGTGTAGAGATCTCACAAACGAAGTTCAGCAGATTGACAAAACACATTTCCAAACCAGAACATATTAACATAGGAGTCCTTCTGGGAAGTGTGTTAGGGCCAATACTCTTCCTAATATATATCAATGATTTTCCCCAGAGTGTCAAATACGGGGAAGCAATACTATTTGCAGATGATAGCAGCATCCTTATCAGTGATGAGTCACCAGACAAATTGAGAGACAAAGCTGAAGAAACTCTCGATCATGTATGCAAGTGGGTAGTAAGCAACAAATTAACCCTCAATATTAAAAAAAAACAAACAGTATTAATTTCCACATAAATAAAAAACATAATAACATAGGCCTAAAAGTTAAAAATGAACTTATAGATTGTGTCACAAACACAAAATTCCTAGGAATGCATGTTAACTCACAGCTTAACTGGACTGACCATATTGCAGCACTAGAAAAGAAAATTGCTACTGCTTGCTATACACTCTGGATATTTGTGTCAGTATGTAATAGTTCATTTGCTAAGACTACATACTTTGCATATGTGCATTCAATAACTAGTTATGGCATAACCTTCTGGGGTACAAATGTGCAGAACATACAAGCAATTTTCAAGCTGCAAAAGAGGGCTGTACGAATAATAACAAAAAGCAGCAAGAGAGATCACTGTACTGATTTATTCAAAACCATGGGAATCTTCTCAGTACCATGTGAATACATCTTTCAGACTGTGATATATATAAAGAAACACATTGACCAGTACGCACAAAACAGATCTATACACCAACACTGGACTAGATCCTGCCACCATTTGCATCTCATACGAAAAGAACAAAACAAAAGCCCAAAATAGCTTATTATTTAATGGAATAAAAATGTATAATAGACTTCCAGAGGAGATCAAAGCTGAAACTGGAATACATGCCTTTAGGAAAGCTGCAAAAAGTTATTTAGCAGATAAATGTTACCATACTGTCAAAGAATACTGTAAATTACGTATGTTCACCTCAATTCATGCAAGAGTACCTTTGTAAATTTATATTTATCTGTAATCAAAATTGGTGTGTATTTGTTTTGTGTAATCCATGCAAGAATACATTTGTAAATTTATATTTATTTGTAACTAAGATTGGTGTGTATTTGTTTAGTGTACAAACGATTAAGTTGCACCATAGAAATATGTACTACCAGAAGTACTATTATGTATATACTCATTCCATGTCTACAGTTGATGACATCCATACAACACAAGTTGTCTACGGATGAATAAATAAACAAATAAATCAAATGATGTTTAAAAAAAACTACTGATATTTATATGAAGTCAAATGAAATGGCTCACGAGTGTGATGTGCGCAATGTTCTAACACACGGAAAAACAGCCGTTGAAACTGAAAATATACCACGTAAAAATGTGCAACAGATATTGAACATTTAAAAGAGTGTATCATAAGTATGGAAGCAGCGGTTAACACTTCAAAGAATGATCCAACGAAACTTCGAAATGAAAATACCGAACTGTTTGGTTACCGGTATCTGGAATCTTGTGCCCCAATCAAAACAAAACCGACAAAAACTGTAAATAGTGAGAAAGAAAAGCAGCATGAATGGATCAGAAGCAAAAATACTACAGCGAACGACTCAAGTGCTTGTGTTATGAAGTGCCCTGACAAAACCAACAGCGTTGATACAAATGAAAACTGCAAAAGCAAGCTATCGACCAGTGCCCCAAAAATGATACACAGTGGTAACAAGAGACAGAACGTATTAATTCTTTCTGACAGTCATGGTCGTCACTGTCCAAAAATTATGATCAATTCTCAAGATCAAAAACACTACATCTCCTCCGTAATAAAACCTCATGACGGCGCGGAATTTAGTTTGTGAGAGTGGTGTGTTTGTAGGTGTCGTTTTGATGCTATCAGTGGTGCTCTCTGGTGGTGTGTTAGGTGATGTTTTTGGTTTAGTTCGCGAGTGTGACGTCGTGTGTGAATTTTGGTAAATTGCTTTTTTTATGTCCTTGGTAGGTATGGATATGACTGACAGGGTCAACAGTTTTCGGTTGTCGGCTATGATTGGGGACAGTGCGTTGTGTCTAATAAAATTTCTTCAACTATTCAGATTTTTTATGAAGTCATGAAGTGTTCAGTATGCCGTGAAGAAATGAGGCTTACTTAAAGTTCCGGTGTCTCGGACCACGGACGGCTGTATGTGGAAATGTCGTAAGGATATCAGGTCAAGGGAAGTGTTCGATCCCAATTTATGAGATCGGGAGCTGATGGTGAGCTATATAGGTAAAGGGAAGTGTTCGATCACAATTTCATGGATCGTGAGTTGTTGTTGAGCTATATAGGTCAAGGGAAGTGTCCGATTACAGATGATGTGTTTAGTGGTATTTGGGGAGTTTTGTGGTGTGGTTTTTTTCGTCGTTTTGCGTGGTTTTGTATGGGGGTGGGTGTCTAAATTTGTTTATATTTAGTTTGTCTCCACCCAAAAAACCCCTATTTCCCACGCTTGTCTCATTTGTGTCATTAGGCTTGTTTTTGTGTTTGTTTGTGTTTGTATTTGTTTTTCGATGTATTTGTGTCCTCATAATGTGTACGTAACGACTTTATATGCGCCATATTGGAATCGTGGTTTATGGTCGTTTCCGCCATATTTGTGATGTCATGGGTCAAGGCAGACGGGCGGGATCGGACGCTTCCATATTTCCGTACACTTTCATCACTAAAAAAAGACACAGTGAAACAAAACTACCATCTACTAAACCAGTCTGTGATACCGGCAAAAGCATATAACCCAAAAAAAGCAGCAGAACCAAGTGCCACACCTGAAGATATTCAACATACAACAAGGAGACCCACTAAGGATATCAGCAGATCCAGTCTCAAAAGTATCACCAAGGACATCTAATTTTACATGTATCAGTGAACACCAACAATCAACTACTACCACCCCAGCAACAGGATGAAGTTCAGCAATTCCAGTGAGAAGAAATGTAAGGCGACCATGTCATCTAGCCAGCCGGGGTGGCCGAGTTGTTCCAGGCGCTACAGTCTGGAACGGTGCGACCGCACAATCGCAGGTTCAAATCCTGCCTCGGGCACGGATTTGTGTGTTGTCCTTAGGTTAGTTAGGTTTCAGTAGTACTACGTTCTAGAGGACTGATGACTTTAGAAGATAAGTCCCATAGTGCATGGAGCCATTTGACCCATGTCATCTACAAAAGTTTTTATCCACAAAAAGCTTCAAGATCAAATTAGGATAACTAGTGCACCTATCACCACCACCTCCAGTAGCAGTCCTTGCAGCAAAAACAGAAACCACCTCAAAATCGACCACACAAGTAAATTCACCACAGAGATGGAGAACTATCCCTTTTCACCATCAGGACATTTTCTTATGACCAATGGAAAAAACCAACTCATGCTTCTAGACGAGAATGAAGATTTCCCACACAAATAATGAAATACATGAACACAACACCAGGAAAAACGCAAACCTGCATGTTATACGTACAAACACTCAACTGTGTAAAAAGGGAGTTTTCCACATGGGCCTCCAACTGTTCAACAATCTTCCCACTAGTATTAAGTCCATCGAAGACAACATAAAATTTAGCAAAGCCGTGAAGTCATATTTGTTGTGTCACTGTTTATACTCTGTAAATCAATACTTAGATCAGTAATCTTGCTGTTTGTGCTAAATTGAAAACATTGAGCAATATAATACATTAGAATACTATAGGCTTACATTAATACATGTTAATGTTAAATGACATTTACCGACATCTGCAACACTCTGTGTACCATCAGATCACATGGAATAAATAAATAAATAAATTTAAATTAAGGAATAAAGGTAAGTGTCAACCAAGTACAATCAGAACAAACCAAAAATTTCACCAGGTCACTCTTCATCAGAATATACAGTCACTTAGGAATAAAATAAGAGAGCTTGAAAGCTTGCTATCAAGTGAACTCAGATATGTTAACATACTGTGCTTAACTGAACACTGGCTGAAAGAAAATGAGTTAAAGACATTGAAAATAACGGATTATGTGTTAGCAGCACAAACTTTTAGAAATCAGTTTACACATGGAGTGAACTGCATATACATAAAGAAAGATATCGAATTCAATAACTTAGACAATGTTGAAACCTTAAAGACTGAGAAAGATTTTGAAATATCAGGCATAGAAATTCCAGCATTCAAGTTAATTGTAATATGTTTATATAGATCTCCAGATTGTAATATGTAATATATAGATCTCCAGATACCCACCGAAAAAAATTCAACACTCTGCTTGATACTTTACTAAATAAGGAAGTAACAAATCGAAAAACAGTTCTTATATGTGGAGACCAAAAATGTAGACTTTAATAAGGGAAGCAATTCAAAATCTGACCTGATGAACATATTAACAGGCAATAATTTGGAGATTACAATCCACTCCCCTACATGTGAAACGAATCATTCTAGTACTACCATAGACCTAAAAACAATTAGCTCCAAAACAAAATAAATCAGTTGTAATTAAAGCTGGACTGGCAGACCATCATGCACAGGCTATAAGCTTTTGTGTTAACACTAATCCATCCTATAATTATATGAGGCAGACTACACACATGGCCAGAACTTTCAGTAATACTGCAGTGCAAACATTCCATAGTTATCTCCAACAAGAATCATCAGAGATATGAATATTTTTAAATGTTATATTGATCTTGCTTTTCCATTGAAAGCCTAAACAACCCTAACCTCTAAAAGCAGCAAGTGGATTACTAGTGGTATAAGGAAATCGTGTGTTAGAAAACAGTACCTTCACAATATTGCAAGAAGCTGCAACACATCTCAGGAGTTTGATAGTTACTTTAAAAAATATAAATCTATCTTAAATAATATAATAAAGGAGGCAAAGAAATGAGACAATGACAAATACATAGAAGATGCTTCAAACAGAACCAAAGCAATCTGGCAAGTTGTACAGAAAGAAACCAAATCTTACAAAAATAGAGTTAATAATATATGATTAAAGGCTGCCCTGGAAAACATTAATAACCCACTGGAAGTAGCTAATATGTTTAATGACTATTTTATAAATGCAACAGAGAAACTACTACAACAGACTTCTAATAGAAAACAGGATACAAAAGCAGGGAAAAAGTCTCAAGCAGATCAATGTTTCTGTACCCATCAAATCTAGAAGAAGTACAGGTTACAATAATAAGTCTCAAAATGAAATACTCTGCAGGTGTAGATGATAAACCTGATTTCATTATAAAGGAGTGTGGGGACTTGATTAGTGGGCCCTTAACGCACCTATGTAACCTATCTTTTGCTGCAGGAACTTTTCCTTCATGTTTGAAAATAACAAAAGTTATGAAGAAGATGATATTTCCAACTACAGACCAGGGGCACTTCTGTTTTCTCAAAAGTATTAGAATGGCTTTTCAATAAGAGGCTTAACAGACTTATTAGAGGATAATGGCATTCTGTAAGAATCTCAGCATGGATTTAGAACAAACTACTCAACCGAATTAGCGGTTCATTCCTTTCTATTAGAGGCACTGATAGCATTAGATGACAACAAAATTACCATGGGCATATTTTTAGATGTATCAAAGGCATTTGACACCATATATCATGACAAATTGCTACACAAGCTAGAAAATCTTGTCATTAGAGGAACAGCTAACAACTGGCTAAGCTCTCATTTTAAGAACAGGGAACAATATGTGGAAATAGATCAAGAAAGGGACAATGTCATTAGGAAATACAATTCCAAGCTACTGACTGTTAAATGTGGAGCGCCACATGGATCAGTAATGGGTCCTGTTCTATTCTTACTCTATGTAAATGACCTCAATATAAGCAATGACAGCAGTAAAAAATATCTATTTGCTGATGATACAAGTGTGCTAATTACAGGAAACTCAGACGAAACTCTTGCAAAAAAAAAAAAAAAAAAAAAAAAAAAAAGCCACTGACAGGCTAACATGTTACTTTGATGACAATGGCTTAGCAATAAACACTGAAAAAACTGTAGCTATGGATACACACACAGTACATACAAAAAATCTGATATCATCCAGTCTAGAGCTATATGGACTGACAATTGCCAAAACAGCCTGTACCAAATTTCTTGGACTTCATCTACAAGCCAACTTGAAATGGAAAGCACATATTGAGCAAATGAACAAATAATTAAGTACTTCTTGTTTTGTGTTACACATATTAAAAATTGTACCAGCTACAACACAACCCAGTGTGTATATTATGCAGTTGTACACTCTCAACTCCAGTATGGGATTATGTTCTGGGGAAATTCTGGAGATGCCATCAAAACATTGAAAATTCAAAAAACAAATAAGAATAATGGAAGGGGTAGATAATTGCAAATCATGTAGACCATTGTTTCAAAAATGGATGATCCTGACACTTCCTTGCATATATATACTTGAAAATATAATGTATTTAAAGCAAAACTTACAAACAAAAAGACCACTCATCACTCAAAATCACACAATACACAGCTATGATAAAAGACAAAAATTGGATGTACATGTTCAAAGCACCAACACAAATTTATTTCAAAATGGCCTTATCTATCCTAGTATCAAACTATACAGTGCCTTACCAGGTACCATTAAACACATACAAAACATTGGTCACTTCAAATCTAAACTGAAGTTGTACTTGGTTGATCACTGCTTTTACACAGTAATTGAATACCTACAAAACTAAATTTTTCTGCATTAACCCAATGTAGTCTCATTCAGAAGAACATTTGTATTTTATCTCTCTGTATATAGTGTAATAACATTTATTTAAGTATTCTTCATTAATAGATATGTTAATGTGAGTTATTATGTACAAATGCATATTATATGTAAAACTGTTAATATTAACATAATAATCCAAGTATCTCTCCCACATTGTGCAGCTGTGGATGAAAATGTATCAATAAATCAATAAAATCGAAATAGTTTTCTCGACAGTTCTATTAGTGTATTAGTATTTTTTCTACTTCGTGCAACAGAGACAAGACAATGTTTGGTGGGGCTATGTTAACAGTATTTTCTTGCACAACAAGAGCAGAACTAGTTTCTACATCTGAATGTTCCTCTTCAATAACTGGACTAAGTATGCTGCTAATTTTATTTACTATGCCATTGAAAGAATTATTTGCTTCAGTAAGTTGATTATTTGTTTGTTCACTGTTAGCCTCCAAAATGCATTTTAATTTTTTCCAGTTTCAAATATGAATGGTCACTGCTTTTTGCACTATACTTTGAAGTTCCGTTTTTAAAACGTTGGTGTTGGGTATCATTTGGTCCCTATTAGGTTCCATTTCTGTTTGCATCCCTCCCATTTACCTAATATCATTGTTAGTATGTCATTCTGATCACGTTTTCTCTCAGCTTGCACATCATATGAATTGCCAAAAATACCTTGACCTACATCTAAGATCCCCTCGAGCTTCACTTTCTTTCATTTTAACATTCTTATAAAGTATTTTGTCCCAAAGAGAACTGAGTTTTGTAAGTCTGAGCACTTGTTTTTTGTTCCATAGTCTCATGCGCAAGTTGTCAGGTTGTTTCTTGATTGGCAGTCTGGCCAGAATAGCTGGAAATACTGGTAGCATGTGGATTAGATGTGTCTTTTGTGCAAATTTGTTTGCTTCCCTTTCTTTTCTGAAGAACACTTTGGAACAATCTTTAATGTGTAACAGTCTTTTTGTTATGCATGTGTACAACTTTATGTGTCATCTTTACTGTAAGTAGCAATCTATACATTTCATAATTGTTGTTTTTGTTTTTCATTAACTTGTGTTCTGTCTACAAGTAAAATTCTTTTACAATCTCCAATCAAAGATCCAAGTCTCTTCAGTGAATCTTATTATATGCATCATACATATACATATTCTGGTAATGTTTGTCTGAACTCAGAAAACTGATAGTGCCTCATTCAAAAATGTCTATGATCCTGGCAAGAACACCCACCTATAATGACTCTCGCTTACTATAGCAATTAGAAAACTGTTCATTCTCTTCACGACATTGAAAAATAGTGCAGAATATTTTTGTAGCAATGTACTTCGAATTTTAAGGGGGCTAACGCCTTACAGTTCATTAAAAATTTCACTCAACTTCAAGATGGTGTCGGTGTGTAGAGACTTTCATATAGTGCATAGTTTGAATATCATTGGTTAACTTCAGCATGTTTGGCAACAAATCGCAAAGCACTTTTTCCCACTATGCAAATAATAACATGCATCTGATCCATTGGTAATACTTATAAAATGTACACAATCTGTTACATTGTGTTTTTGGTTACATAAAAAAGTATAAAAATAAAACATATATAAATAGTAACATATGTTTTCGTCTGCATTTACAGTTGTATGATGAAAAAATAATAAACAATGCAGTTCTGTTTTTAGAACATTTGCTGTTAATTATATGCAAACTTATCTTCATAGGTATACTTGCAGTATGTCAATCTCCCAATATATAAATTAAAAAAGTATATTTATGCCAAGATTTTGCGTGACAACTGGAAAACTTGCTGCCCATCTACAGGTATGGATAACATAACTTTCCATTGAAAATAAATTCAAATCTGGCGATAATTTAGGTGGTATCACATATTTTGTTATCTCAGCAAAATTTCCATCAGATTCTGATTTATTACAATGTGAATTACTCACAGTTGAGAGATGTCATGAAGCATATATTTTCTTCATAATAACGCAACTTCTTTACAACCTATTCTCCTGCTGTCCACAACAGTGGTAACTTGTAGACCAGTGTATTAGTTTTCTTTATACTGCTGTTCACCTGGCAAAGACAGAGTTTGCTAGTGAAACTCTCAGCAAGTTAAAATTGTCAGCTGGAAAACATTCTATGCTGTGGTGTGTTTTGGATTATGTGAGATTTTTCAAGTGCTTAACCACGACATCAATTTGCGTAAAGTTGTTGGTAACAATAGACCATAGAAGCCAATTATTAAAAGCCCAAAGTACTTCCACTGATGCTGATGCGAAACAGATAAAGAACTTACTAAAATACTTAAAATATCTGCACAAAAAATATGAACGCAATTTTCCCTATACCTAAAGTTACTGGTGGTGAAATTAATATTGGTTCTGAATTTTCAGAGGTGCACACTAAAAAGAGGAAACAATTTCATCATGGAACCCAGAATGAAGTGGCAGATGTAAATGCAGAAGATCTGATGAAACATTTGGGTTCTTATGGAAATGACTGGTGATATGTCACAGAGATATGGATTTAGTTAATCAATTAGTACCATAATAATGTCAGAACTGCTTTAGTAAATATTTGAAAGCAATTAATGCTTCAATCATTGAAGACACTACTCTTGAACTCTTATTCCTCTTTAGTGAGATGGATGGCTTGAAAGTTCAACTTATGTCTGCCTATGTGTGTAGTTATGCACATCCTTCATACTCTTCCAGGTACTGTAGCTGGAACAAAAAAGTCATACAGCATTGTGGCTCATGATAAAGTGTCTTTCATGTAGAAGGCATCAAAAGCATTTCATTGATTTGGGGACCTTGCAGCTGAATATAATTTGGCAAGGCAACCAAACTCTGGATCAGTGAATCATAAATTTGCTGAACAAAAGGCTTGCAATATGCCACTGACAGTTTTATAGACAAGTACGTTGTAATATAGTGATAACTACATAACTTTTGTGTGGTGGGCTCCATGTGGTAGCTGAATATTTGGCGGCCGGCCGGAGTGGCCGAGCGGTTCTAGGCGCTACAGTCTGGAACCGCGCGACCGCTACGGTCGCAGGTTCGAATCCTGCTTCGGGCATGGATGTGTGTGATGTCCTTAGGTTAGTTAGGTTTAAGTAGTTCTAAGTTCTAGGGGACTGATGACCACAGATGTTAAGTCCCATAGTGCTCAGATCCATTTGAACCAATATTTGGTAATTTTAACTACATAACTCATTGCGATTTGCTTGTGAGTGCACTGCTGTCTGCTTACTGAAATGTGTGGACACACCAGGGAAAAAGCGTAGACAGAATAGCCCTGCGCCTGCTATACGGACGCCTGAGTCACAGCTCTCGTACAAGGTAAGTAATTTAAGTAGTAATAAACTGTTTTTAACACTTTAAACTAATTTATTACGTTATTTTTGTGCGCTTCAAGCGTACCATTAAAAGTTTTTGTCTTACTCGCGTATTTTCACAGTAATCACGTAAAGTTCGTTTTGTTTAGGCCTACATATCGCGGCCAGGCCGAACTTTTGAGCTTTCAGATTAAACTTCATACCGCAATTTTAAGTGCATTTACTGATAGTTTAGTGTGCTAAATACGTTTGCTGCCCCTTTATATCTGTTGAGAACCGTCATCTCTTAAGTAATTTCTAGTAAAAAAAACTTCTGAACACTGTTTACACAGTAGCGAGTAGGCCTAATTTTTCGTACACGTATTTTCATTGTTTTCCGGTAACTTAATTGTCTTTCTGTCACTAAAATCGATTTGTACCATGAGTGTAAAGTGCCTGACATGCCGTAGAATCGTTAGCTCCGGGGTCTGGTGTAATGGATGTAGTAACTTTTTTCATTGGGGCGATTGTAGTGGCGTGGGAATTGGGAAAATGAGCGAGACTCTACAGTGGTTCTGTAGGCTATGCAGTAGAGATAGAAAGATTGTGGAACAAGAGGGGAAATTGGTGCCCTTCAGGCTGAGTTAGATGAGGCTAGGTGAGAACTGGGCAGGTTAAGGGGGAGAAGGATAAACAGGGCTGGGAAGTGGCAACAGTCATACGGAACAGGCCAAGAAATTCTTCTGACAGCTTTGTTATTAATGGACAAAATAGGTTTGACCTGTTGCCTCAGTCAGAAACTGATGAGCCTCTCACAGAAGTAGATGTAGACAGGGCTGCCATATATGTCAAAAGCTTCCACAGTTGAAAAAATTTAGAAACTACAAAATTGTGTGTAGAGCAACATATGGAAGCATGTGCCACAGAACTTAAACTAAATGAAGGCACTTTCATAATTGTAACAGTGTATAGGTCCCCCTCAGGGAATTTCCAGCTATTTTTTGAAAACTTGGTTGCTTTGTTGTGCTATCTGTCAGACAGGGTGAAGCAAATTATCATTTGTGGGGATTTCAATGTTGATTCCCTGAAAGAGTGCAATAGGAAGAATGACCTTGTAGTATTACTCAGTTCTTTCAATTTGAGCTCCATCATCGATTTTCCTACTCGGATAACAAAGAGCAGCAGTACATTGATAGATAACTTTTTTGTAGACCAAGATATGTTTAAGGACATAAATGCTTATCCTGTTAAGAATGGTCTTTCAGATCATGGTGCACAGCTAGTTACAGTACATGACATAGCTCCATGCAGTAACTCAAATCAGAGTTTCAAAGCAGTGCATTCAATTAACAATATAAATACTGCAAACTTTAAGGAAAGCCTACAGCAGCTAGACTAGGATCAAGTGTATAAGGAACCCGATGCAAACTTGAAAAATAACTTATTTCACGATACATTTTTAGGGGTATTTGAAAATTGTTTTCCCAAGGAAATAGTTAAACATAATTCCCAGAAAACATATAAAAAACCTTGGCTAACTAAAGGAATAAGAATATCATGCAACCGTAAAAGAGAACTGTATCTAACAGCAAGGGGGAGTACTGACCCCGATAGTGTTCAATATTATAAAAACTATTGTGCCGTACTAAGAAAAGTTATTAAGAAGTCCAGAAGCATGTGTATCATGTCTGAGATCAGTAACTCTGATAATAAAATTAAACCAATTTGGAATATTATTGAAAGGGAAACAGGGCAACCAAGAGCACAGGAAGATTTTAGTGCCATAAAAGTGAATGAGAAGTGTACTAACAAACAATCAGAAATTGAAAATATTTTCGATAATCATTTTTTAAATGTTGTGGAGAAAATAGGATCTTGATCTTCACTAGAAGAGGCAAGGCTACCAATAGAAGGTGCCATACCTGTGCAGTTTGATACAACTGTAATTCCACCAACCTCTCCCTCTGAAATCAGTAAAATAATAAACTCGCAGAAAAGTAAAAGCTCTTACAGAATTGATAGCATTTCCAGCAAGGTACTTAAAGCTTGTTCCCCACAGATAAGTAGGATTCTCAGCCACGTATGTAATAGCTCTTTGGAGCAGGGTGTTTTCCCCGATAGACTGAAATATGCCATTGTAAAACCATTGCATAAAAAGTGGGATCGTCGGATGTCAACAACTACCGCCCAGTCTCTCTTCTGACAGCTCTGTCAAAACTTTTTGAGAAAGTAATGTATTCAAGAGTAGTCTCCCATATTTGTAAAAATAAAGTACTAAAAAAATGTCAGTTTGGTTTTCAGGAAGGCTTTTCAACATAAAATGCTATATACGCTTTCACTGATCATAGGTTAAATGCTCTGAATAACCGGACATCACCCATTGGTATTTTTTGTGATCTCTCAAAGGCCTTTGATTGTGTAAATCATGGGATTCTTTTGGTTGGTTGGTTGGTTGGTAGGTTGGTTGGTTGGTTGTTTGAGGTGAAAGGGACCAAACAGCAAGGTCATCAGTCCCTTGTTTCAAATAGACTCCATTCTGCTAACGGGAAAAGGCAGAACAATAAAACGGAAAAAGGGGAAACGTAAAATGGCAGTCACGTTGTCATTAGTAAAAACAAACGAGGGAAGTCGGCAAGAGAATGAACCCAACACTATGCTGAAGCAGCATAGGCAAGACCACCTGTGACTGAAAAGGGACAACCGCTATAATGCAGAAAGTACGTATGCGAATAGAAAAACTAACCAAGCCTTAAAAAGAAGGGGTAAAAACAGAGTAAAAGGGAAAGAAAAGAGGATTCCAGGCAGGGAGGTGAATCGGGAATCTCTGAACACCGCCTACAGTGGGAGACACCCAAACACTCACCGCCCTGCCCCAACACCAGAGGGAGATTAAAAACTTTAAAACTGAGAATAAAAACCACTCTCCCGGAGGAAACCTAGAACCAGAGAGACCATCCGGGAATCGTCAGCCAACATCAAAGATAAAGTGTGGGGGAGTCTGTACTTCGCACGCAGAGCCAAAAGAAGGGGGCATTCAACCAAAATGTGGGCCACTGACTGGAAGGCTCCACAACCACGTAGCGGGGGTGGCTCATCACACAAAAGGAAACCATGGGTCAGCCTGGTATGGCCAATGCGGAGACGACACAGTGTGGTCGAGTCCTTGCGGGAGAGGCGAAAGGAAGAACGCCATGGGCCTGGATTCACCTTAATGGCACGAAGTTTATTAGACAGTGGAGTAGCCTCCCAAGAACTGGCCCATGACTGTGCAAAGTGGGATTTGATGTGAAGCTGTAAATCCGCTGCAGGAGGGGTTACAGAAAACGGGGGGTAAGTAACTGCTCCCCCAGCCAAATGATCAGCGAGCTCATTACCCGGGATACCCACATGGCCCGGGACCCATAGGAAGTCAATGGAACAAGCAGCACGGTGAAGATCAGCGAGATGGTCATGGATGGCAGAGACCAAGGGATGGCGCGAAAAACACCGGTCAATAGCAAGAAGGCCACTCATCGAGTCCGTACATAACAAAACGCGGTTGTGTTGGGATTGTTTAATAAAGGTAAGGGCCCGGGAAATGGCCATCAATTCCGCAGTAAACACCCCACATGAGGGTGGCAGCAGATGATTTTCCGTTCCAACAAAGGACGTGAAGGCATACCCAACATGATCAGCAGATTTAGAGCCATCAGTGTAAAAAACAACAGCATCCCCAAACTCCCATAAAATTTGGCGGAAAAAGGAACAGAACACCACCGGCGAGGTGGAATCTTTCGGACCGCGGCGGAGAACCATCCGAATTCGAGGCCGAGGAACTAACCAAGGAGGGGTGGAGGGGAGGGAGCGAGGAAGACAGGACAAAGAAGGAAGCCGAAAATCACGGTTAAGAGACGTAAGGCGCAGCCGAACCGGTAAACCCGCCCGAGGGCGGGAGTCAGGCGGGCGACGTCCATGGTCTGGGAATAGGATAGAATAGGAAGGATGAGCGGGAGAAGAACGGATAGTAAGGGCATAAGACACCAGAAGCTGGGACCGCCTAACAGAAAGGGGGGGGATCCCAGCTTCAACCAGGAGACTATCAACAGGGCTAGTAGGGAAGGCACCGGTGGCCAAACGGATACCACGATGGTGGACTGGATCCAGCACGTGCAGCGTGGAAGGAGCAGCTGAACCATAAACTTGACAACCATAGTCCAAACGTGACAGAACTAGAGCACGATAATGACGGAGGAGGAGGGAACGGTCCGCACCCCAAGAGGAGTGGGCAAGGAAGCGAAGGACATTGAGTTTACGGAAACATCCTACCTTCAGGAGTCTGATATGGGGCAGCCAAGTGAGCTTGTTGTCGAAAAGAAGACCTAGGAAACGAAACTGTGGAACCACAGGCAATCTTTGTGCAGCGAGATAGAGCTCTGGATCAGGGTGGACCGTAGTACGGCGACAGAAGTGGACCACCCGCGATTTTAAAGGAGAGAATTGAAACCCGTGTGAGAGGGTCCATGCAGAGGCACGCCGTATAGCCACCTGGAGCTGCCGTTCTGCAGATGGCATCGAGGAGGAACTAACCCAAATGCAGAAATCATCCACATACAGGGCAGGGGCGACCAAGGGACCGACAGATGCCACAAGTCCATCGATAGCAATGAGGAAAAGAAGGACACTCAGGACAGAAACCTGTGGGATGCCCGTCTCCAGGGTCCGTGGAGAACTAAAAGCAGTACCAACTCGAACTCTGAATGACCGATGGATCAGGAACTGGCGGATAAAAATCGGGAGTGGGCCCCGAAGACCCCACTGATGAAGGGTTAGTAAGATGTGATGGCGCCAGGCCGTGTCATAGGCCTTGCGAAGGTCAAAAAACACTGCAACCAAATGGCGGCGCTAGGAAAAAGCCTGCCGAACTGCGGATTCAAAGCGAAGTAAATGATCGATTGGAGATCGTCCCTCTCTAAAGCCACACTGGTAAAGGGACAATAGATCCCGAGATTCGAGGACCCAAGTGAGCCGACGGGCTACCAGCCGTTCAAGTAACTTACAACCAACATTGGTCAAACTAATTGGCCGATAGCTGTCAACAGACAGGGGGTTCTGACCAGGCTTAAGGACAGGAACCACAATGCTATCCCTCCACTGAGAAGGGAAGTCACCCTGGAGCCAGATACGGTTAAACACCCAAAGAAGATGGTGCCGTTGTGGAGCACTGAGATGTTGAAGCAGCTGGTTATGAATGGAATCGGGGCCAGGGGCCGTATCATGAGAAGAAGATAGAGCAGAAAGAAATTCCCATTCAGTGAAAGGTTCGTTGTAAGATTCTGACTCACAAGTGGTGAAACATAAGGCGACAGCTTCAGCCTGTTGTTTTTGATGAAGGAAAGCAGCTGGATAGGAGGCCGACGCTGATGCCACTGCAAAATGGGTCGCAAGATGTTCTGCGAGAACTAATGGGTCCGTACAAATGCCATCTGGGAGGTGAAGGCCTGGGAGGGTGGACTGCCGATGGCAACCTTGGAGAGAGCGAAGTGGAGCCCATACCCGCGACAGAGGGACAGTGGAACCAAGGGAAGAAACGAATCATTCCCAACATATCCGCTTGCTCTGTTTGATTAAATAACGGGCTTTAGCGCGAAGGCGCTTAAAGGTAGAAAGGCTGGCTACAGATGGGTGCCTCTTGAAGTGTTGCAAAGCTCGACGGCGATCACGGATGGCAATGGCAATGGCCGTACTCCACCACGGGACTTGCCGACGACGAAATTGTCCAGATGAGCGCGGGACAGCAAGGGTAGCAGCGCGAACAATCGCGTCAGACACGTCACGTAGGACGTTATCAATACAACCCGACAAAGAGGGAGAAAACTCAACCTGTGCAGTGTATAGAGGCCAATCGGCGCGGTGGAAAGACCAACGAGGTAACCTGTCCATCGGGGAGCGGGAAGGGAGCGTGATAATCAACGGGAAATGGTCACTATCACAAAGGTCGTCGTGTGGCGACCAGTGTAATGAAGGGAGGAGAGAGGGAGAAGAAAGAGAAAGATCAATGGCAGAAAAGGTACCATGACCAGCACTGAAATGAGTAGGGGAGCCATCATTAAGAAGGCACAGGTCGTGGTCTGCAATAAATTGGTCGATAAGAAGACCTCGTCTAGATGGAAAGGCACTGCCCCACAAAGGATGATGAGCATTAAAATCCCCAAGGAGGAGGAAGGGAGGAGGAAGTTGCTGAAGAAGGGTGGTTAAGGCAGCAGGTGTAAAAGTCCTGTCAGGAGGGAGATAAAGATTGCATACTGTGACTGCAGAGTCAAAGTGGACCCTAACAGCAACCGCTTCCAATGTAGTTTGGAGAGGAATCCACGTGCTAGCAATGTCTGTACGGACCAACGTACAAACGCCACCAGAAGCCCGCAAGGGTCCGACCCGATTTCGACAGAAAACACGGAACCCACGGAGGGTCGGTGAGTGAGCATCAGTAAAATGAGATTCCTGGAGAACCACACAAGCTGCTGAGTAGGACGAAAGAAGGGATTTCAATTCCGGAAGGTGACGATAATAGCCATTACAATTCCATTGGAGAACCACAGAACGATGGTTTAGATGAGGGCTGAACACGCTAAATCCAGTCATACCGCCGGGTCCCCACCAGTCACCGACAAGGAGGGGGCGACATCCATAAAAGACAGGTCAGAATCCGGTTGCGAAGTCAGGGAAGGGACCTCCGGTGATACCAGAGGCTCTTTGTCCCGGGACTTATGTTTCTTCTTCTTTTCAGGCTGAGATCGAGGAGGGCTGTGTGGCATAATGGAGCCAGCTGCAGCAAGATCAGGAACAGAAAGAGACTGGGCCACCTGGGGGCCGATAGACCGCGGCTCTCGCGGTCGCCGCGCTGCAGCAGACCTCTGACCTGGAAGGTGCCGGGAAGGGGCGTCCCGGGAGAGGCGCCCTTGACCGGCAGACGCCGAAGGAGTGGGACACTTCTCCGGCTGGGGAGGGGGAGCAACGCCCAGAGGAGAGGGTGTGGGAGCCGCAGGGGAGGGGGGAAGGAGAGGGGTCCGGGATGGGGTAAGGAAGGGGGAGGAAGGGATGAAGATGTAACCAAGGCGTAACTAGATGTCATAGACACAGGGTGCAATCGTGCATATTTCTTACGGGCCTCTGTGTAGCTTAAACGATCAAGGGACTTATACTCCTGTATCTTTTTTTATTTCTTATAGACTGGGCAATCTGCTGAACGTGGAGAATGACTACCATGACAATTTACACATACAGGAGGGGGAACACAGGGACTCCCCTCATGGAGTGGACGTCCACAGTCACCACAGAGAGGGTCCTGGGAACAGCGAGAAGACATGTGGCCAAAACGCAAGCACTTAAAACACCGCATAGGAGGTGGGATGTACGGCTTCACATCACAGCGATAGACCATAATCTTAACTTTCTCAGGAAGGGTATCCCCTTCAAAGGCCAGGATAAAGGCACCAGTATCAATACGATTATCCTTAGGACCCTTCTGAACACGCCGAACAAAGTGAACACCCCGCCGTCCGAGATTGTCCCGAAGTTCCTCATCAGTTTGAAGGATGAGGTCTCTGTGAAAAATCACACCTTGTACCATATTTAGAGACTGGTGAGGGGTAATGGACACGGTAATTGTGCCATGATGGGTACAGGCACGAAGGGCCGCAGATTGGGCAGCCGAAGCAGTTTTTATCAGCAACGAACCCGACCGCATCTTGCTCAGGGAGTCCACTTCGCCGAACTTGTCTTCAATGTGTTCCACAAAGAATAAAGGTTTGACACTGGTGAAAGTAACTCCATCAGTCGTAGTGCAAATTAGATAACGGGGGAAAGGTTTTGCCCCTAGACGACGGGCCTGACCCTCCTCCCAGGGGGTAGCCACGGAAGGGAAGACCGAAGGAGCAAGAGAAGCAGCACTTGAGGAATCAGTACCACGCAGAGAGACGGCCGCAGAAGAGCGGCCAGAGTTTTGGACCCGTATGCGTTTCATTGGCATAGCGTCCGCCCTGATACCACCCACTCCGATCAGGGGCTCTCCTCACGGGCGCCACCCAGCTACAGCAAGGGCCGTCTGGCACGGCGGCCATTGCCGGGAGTTCCGATGCTCCAGGATGACGAGCAACCACTCCAAGGCATGCATGAGGAGGTCACAGCTCAGGTATCAGAAGTGTGATCCCTGTGTGTTCAGGGGGCTCAACCAAAAGGGTACATAGCGACCCCACCACACGGGCTGGCTACCGTGCTGGCTATGCACCCTAGCATCAGACAACGACGTAAAAGAAAAGGTGGAATGTACTAGGAGGGCGCACGTCGGAGACACTAGGTAAGGTGCTCTTCCCCAAATGGCTCACACTACGGAAGAGAAATTTTGGAATGGAGGTCAAACCCCAGAGGGGGACCAAGGAATGCCAAAAGGAGGAGATGAGTACGCAGCAAAGCCGGAGTGCAAAACCAACAAAACCAGGAGGATAGCGGGGGCCAACATAAGCAAGGACACCAAGGGAGGGAGAGGAGAGGGCGAGGGGAAAGGGGTATGGAGGGGAAAGGAGGGGAAGGGAAAGGAAATGCAGCCTGGGAGAGAAAGAAGGCTGCAATGGCTCGGGGCCCCGTGCTCGCCACGCACGTGTCCACAAAAGAGTTGTGGACCCCCTGGGGGGTGGGATTCTTTTAGACAAGCTAAATCATTATGGTTTGAGTGGGGCAGTGCACAGATGGTTTAATTCATACTTAACTGGAAGAATGCAGAAAGTTGAAATAAGTGGTTCATGTAATGTTAAAACAACAGCTGATTCCTCAAACTGGGGGGCTATCAAGTACGGGATCCCTCAGGGTTCCGTCATAGGTCCTTTACTGTTCTTGATATACATTAATGACTTACCTTTCCACATTGATGAAGATGCAAAGTTAGTTCTTTTTGCTGATGATACAAGTATAGTAATAACAATCAAAAACCAAGAACTAAGTGATGTAATTGTGAATGATGTTCAAAATGGTTCTGAGCACAATGGGACTTAACATCTGAGGCCATCGGTCTCCTAGAACTTAGAACTACTTAAACCTAACTAACTTAAGGACATCACACACATCCATGCCCGAGGCAGGATTCGAACCTGTGACCGTAGTGGTCAAGTGGTTCCAGACTGAAGCGCCCAGAACCGGCCGGCATAAATGATGTTTTTCACAAAATTATTAAGTGGTTCTCAGCAAACAGTCTCTCTTTAAATTTTGATAAAACATAGTATATACAGTTCTGTACAGTAAATGGCACAACTCCAGTAATAAAAATAGACTTTGAACAGAAGTCTGAAGCTATGGTAGAATTTTCAAAATTTTTAGATGTGTCCATTGTTGAGAGGTTAAACTGGAAGCAACACATTGATGGTCTACTGAAACGTCTGAGTTCAGCTACGTATGCTATTAGGGTTATTGCAAATTTTGATGATAAGAATCTCAGTAAATTAGCTTACTTTGCCTACTTTCAGTCACTGGTTTCGTATGGCATTATATTATGGGGTAATTCATTGTTCAATAGAAAAGTATTCATTGCTCAAAAACGTGTAATCAGAATAATTGCTGGAGCCCACCCACAGTCATCCTGCAGATATCTGTTTAAGGATGTAGGGATCGTCACTGTAACCTCACGGTGTATATATATATATATATATATATATATATATATATATATATATATATATATATATATATATATATTCACTTATGCAATTTGTTGTTAATAATCCAACCCAGTTCGAAAGTAATAGCAATGCGCGTAGGTATAACACGAGGAGAAACGATGATCTTCACTATGCAGGGTTAAATCTGATTTCGGCACAGAAAGGGGTAAATTATACTGCCACAAAAGTCTTTGGTCACCTACCAAACAGCATCAAAAGCCTGACAGATAGCCAACTAACATTTAAAAATATATTAAAAGAATTTCTAGATGACAACTCCTTCTACTCATTTACTCATTGGCTGAATTTTTAGATATAAATTAAGGGGAAAAAAATTAAACACTGGTGTGATGCAATATTTTGTGTAATGTAATATCTTGTACAGACATCTTTTATTAACCTGACACATTCCACATCATTACAAAGTGTCGTATTCATGATCTATGGAACAAGTATTAATCTAATCTGATCTTATCTATGGCAGCATTACTGGCAAAGACATTTCATCACTGTGCAAATAGTATAATATTGGCCTCTTGTTTTAAAAATAAATGAAAATAAATTCAATTAAAAAGATGGAATTAAAAAAAGTGTATACTCATTTTACAATAATTCATTATTGAGTAGCATCTGAAGGTACACTTTTAAGTTCGAATTTCATGTAACTTTTCTGTCTTGGAATGTAGGTCTCAGTGAAGCTATCACTCATTTCCCTACCTGTGGTAGTCTTTACTTATGAACAACTATCAAATAAATAAATAAATAAATAAATCAGCCAGGCGGACGCGTGTATATGAAGCTCTCACTTAGTTAAGCGATTAATATTGAAATAAGGGGACTAATTTAGTTAATATTACATTTTAGACTAGTGCATTTACTCCTTATCTAATCTATCTATTGAAGGTTTCGCTTTTCTAGACGTAATTACATCGAAAAGTATTTCGTAAAGGCCGGCAGTCACGAGTTTGTTTACATACTTAGGCGTAAATTACGTATGAGCGTAGATATTTGTTTTTGACTAGACTTAGCACATCAAAGTTAAATTAATTCGTGTCTCTCATGCAGAATTTGTGTGGTTAATTAAAAGTTTCTGAAGCAAGATTATAAGTTTGTTTACGTTAGTGTTTACTTATGTATTAGTATAGGTTACGAAACTATTGCATTGAAGTTATTTTCCGCTTTTGTGTTACGTTTTACTATCAGACCATGTGTGAGAACTGTGGTGGTTGTCATAGAAATTTGAAAGAGGGGGGTGTTCTGTGCAGATTGTAGGTTGTGGTTTAGTTGGGGCGAGTGCAGTAGAGAGGTAACGAGGGTAGATAATGAGGCTCTTCCATGGCAGTGTAGATTGTGTAGAAAGGACAGAAAAATCACGGAACAGGAGGCAAAGATTTGTGTCCTTAAAGCTGAGTTAGAAATCGCGAATTTGGAATTATGTAAGCTAAGGGAGCAAAAGGACTGTGCGCTGGGAAAAGGTAGCAAGCAGAGGGCGAAAAAGGGTAAACACTGCTGTAAAGCAAGTTAACACTGAGTTGAACAGGATGCTCCAGACACCGGGAAAGTCTCTCGTGAGTGTTGTTCCAGATGATGCTATTGATAGGTGGGGTTACATTACACAAGGCCTGCACCTTAATAGGAAGACGAAAGATAAGTTAGCTTCTCTATTAGCAGATACTGTAAGGGAGGCCACAGTCACAAAAGGGGTGATGCCTGTGGTTATTGGGACCAGGCAGACAGATTTATTGGGTTAAAGCCAAATTCCAGATAGACAACAACCAAGAAAAATAGAAGAAAAGAAACTTCATGCACAGCAAATAGGGATAAAGCTAAGGGTGGTATCAACTTACCTCACCAATATATAAGGGGAATAAAAAATGAAGTAGATGAGCTGATAATGTGTTTAGATGATTTCAAAAATAAGAATCTGATTGATATACTTTGTCTGTCTGAGCACCATGTAACTTTGGGGATGGAAAATGTCAGTAGAAATGGGTATAATTTACCATCTTACACTTGTAGATCTAGTATGGGTGAAGGAGGAGTTGCCATTTTCATAAAACAAGTGTATAAATACATTACTGTTGAAGTAAGCAAATTTTTTGTTGATCAGCACTTTGAGGTATGTGCATGTGAACTTCATGCTAGATAATGTTGTGTTGATATTAGCAACAGTGTACAGGTCTCCACTAGGAGATTGGGAGCTATTCATAAGATAGTTTGACTCCCTATTATGCTGTCTGTCAGACAAAAAGAAGTTATTAATCTGTGGTGATTTCAGTGTTAACTTTCTTAGCAATTCTGATAGGAGAAGTGAACTAGAAGTATTGTTAACAACATAACTTAGAATCAGTGATCAATTTCCCTACACGTATAACTCAGGACAGTAGTACTGTAATAGAGAATGTATTAGTACAGCAATAGGATGTAGAAAAAACACACGATATCTCTGTGGTAAATCTGACAATGACGCACAACTGATTAACTTACAAAACCTAACAGGGAGTACACTTCAGAAACCATTAAGTAAAAGTATGAAGGTGCTCAACCCAGCATCTGTAGAGGACTTCACAGAAAGTTTAGGAAATGTAAACTGGGAAGATTTATATAATGAGCCAAATGCTAATGATAAATGCAGCATATTTGCTTATAAATTTATATCCTTTTTTGAACATTGTTTTCCAAAGAAAAATACTAAATGTAACACCACAAACTTTTCAAAGAAACCTTGGATTACTACAGGTATTAAAGTGTCTTCAAAAAAGAAAAAGAAAACTTTATGAGACAGCAAGAACTAGGACAGATCCAGAAGTAGTTTTACACTATAAAAATTATTGTAACATACTGAGAAAAGTTGTAAGGAAATCATGAAATATCTATGTTAGAGAAGAAATTAAAACTCCTGCAATAAAATCAAATCAGTATAGAATGTTGTTAGAAGGAAGACAGGAAAAGTAACCACTGGGGTGGGTAGTATTACTGTCAAAGAGAAAGAGACCATCTTAACGAACAGTACAAAGGTAGCCAATGTATTTAACAATCACTTCTTAAGTGTAGGAGAAAAAATTGGTGAGAATAGTTCAAAAGAAAAAGCCAAGCAATACATGGAAGTGTCAGTTTTGAAAAACTTTAGTCAGCTCAAGTTTCATCTAAGAACCTATTTTGAAACAAGGAAAATTATAAAATATTTGAAAAATAAATATTCTGTTGGAGTAGATGACATCTCTAAAAAGTTATTAAAACAATGTGGAGCAATTACAGCTGATTTTTTGAGTCACATATGTAATGCATTACTGACTCAGGGTAATTTTCCAGACAGGTTAAAATACACCATTCTCAGGCCTCTCTACAACAAGGGGGAAACCACAGATGTCAATAATTACCGGCCAGTATCCTTGCTTAGAGCATTTTCAAATATCTTTGAGAAAATAATGTACTCAAGAGAGGTTAGCGATCTCAACAGTAATGGGATACTTAGTAAATCACAGTTCGGATTTCAGAAATGCTGTTCCACTGAGACAGCAATATACTATTTCACTGTCCACATAATTAAGTCTTTGAATAGTAAAATGTCACCATTAGAAATATTCAGTGACTTATCCAAAGCATTTGATTGTGTGAACCATCACATTATGTAGGAGAAATTACAATTCTATGGTATAAATAGAACAGCATATAAGTGGTTGAAGTCATATCTACAGAACAGGGAGCAAAATGTCTCCTTATATGCTTCAAGTGATTCAAAGGAGTTTGCCACTTCATCTAACTGGGGTGAAATTATGTTAGGTGTTCAACAAGGTTCGATCATGGGTCCCCTCCGGTTCTTGATATATGTGAATGACCTCCCTTCTCATGTGAAACAAGATGCTGATCTGACACTGTTTGCTGGTGATACAAGCATAATTAATAATCCAGTAACAGAAATTCTGAAAGAAAATGATACAAATAAGTTCTTTGGAAAAGTTATTAATTGGTTTTCTGCAAATGGGCTTGCTCTGAACTTTGAACAAACACAGTACATCCAATTTTCTGCTGCAAAAGGTATAATTCCTTCAATAAATATAACACATCAAAAGAAGTCAGTAGAGCATACTAAGTAGTTGGGTGTACATATATATGAGAATCTGAACTGGAAAATTCATATTTTGGATCTCCTAAAGCGACTAGGTTCAGCAACTTTTGAAATCAGAATAACTGTCAGTTTTGAGGATGTAGAAATTAATAAGCTAACATACTTGGCATACTTCCACTCTCTGATGTCATTTGGAATAATATTCTGGGGCAACTCAACACTTGGGCAACACTGCTCAAAAGAAAGTAATCAGAATAATGTGTGGGGTTCATAGTCACATATCTTGTAGGCATCTGTTTAAAAGGTTAGGAATTCTTACAACTGCTTCACAGTACATTTACTCAGTAATGAAATTTTTTCTCGACAACATGGACCCGTTTAAAATGAACAGCAACATTCATGATTACAATACCAGAAAAAAGAAATAACTACACTATCCTCTACTTAACCTATCTTTGACACAGAAAGGGGTAAAGTATGTTGCTATAAAACTTTTTGATAAATTACCAGATGAAATAAAATGTCTGATAGACAGCAGTAATTGTTTCAAGAACAAATTGAAATCATACCTCCTTGTCAACCATAGATGAATTCTTGAATATGAGTAAATAAATCTGGAGATATAATATATGCATTTTGTGCCATTTAAGGGGATGGTATAGCTAATAGAAATATTTAGGTATAACACTATAATGTAAACAAAAAAAAATTGTTTCCTGTGCACACTTCTTGTGCATTTCACATGTTCCACTTCATAACTGTTTTCCGTGCTATTGATCAATGGAACACATAACTAACTCACTACTTTTCAAACTGATATTTATTCCTATTCTTTCAATCTCCTACATCTTGAAAGGATCATGGTGTTGGTATTCTTTATGGTATATTTAACCTTGCATGGTTCATCCACATGGTGTGTTAGTTCTTTCAAAGCTACAGTGGGAAACTGGATCCATAGTTTATGACTATTTTCTATTTTACTACATTCAAAGTGATTTTCGTTGAACTAAAACATTACACAATGTTTATCATATTAACTACACTCCTGGAAATTGAAATAAGAACACCGTGAATTCATTGTCCCAGGAAGGGGAAACTTTATGGACACATTCCTGGGGTCAGATAAATCACATGATCACACTGACAGAACCACAGGCACATAGACACAGGCAACAGAGCATGCACAATGTCGGCACTAGTACAGTGTACATCCACCTTTCGCAGCAATGCAGGCAGCTATTCTCCCATGGAGACGATCGTAGAGATGCTGGATGTAGTCCTGTGGAACGGCTTGCCATGCCATTTCCACCTGGCGCCTCAGTTGGACCAGCGTTCATGCTGGACGTGCAGACTGCGTGAGACGACGCTTCATCCAGTCCCAAACATGCTCAATGGGGGACAGATCCGGAGATCTTGCTGGCCAGGGTAGTTGACTTACACCTTCTAGAGCACGTTGGGTGGCACGGGATACATGCAGACGTGCATTGTCCTGTTGGAACAGCAAGTACCCTTGCCGGTCTAGGAATGGTAGAACGATGGGTTCGATGACGGTTTGGATGTACCGTGCACTATTAGTGTCCCCTCGACGATCACCAGTGGTGTATGGCCAGTGTAGGAGATCGCTCCCCACACCATGATGTCGGGTGTTGGCCCTGTGTGCCTCGGTCGTATGCAGTCCTGATTGTGGCACTCACCTGCATGGCACCAAACACGCATACAACCATCATTGGCACCAAGGCAGAAGCGACTCTCATCGCTGAAGGCAACACGTGTCCATTCGTCCCTCCATTCACGCCTGTCGCGACACCACTGGAGGCGGGCTGCACGATGTTGGGGCGTGAGCGAAAGACGGCCTAACGGTGTGCGGGACCGTAGCCCAGCTTCATGGAGACGGTTGCGAATGGTCCTCGCCGATACCCCAGGAGCAACAGTGTCCCTAATTTGCTGGGAAGTGGCGGTGCGGTCCCCTACGGCACTGCGTAGGATCCTACGGTCTTGGCGTGCACCCGTGCGTCGCTGCGGTCCGGTCCCAGGTCGACGGGCATGTGCACCTTCCGCCGACCACTGGCGACAACATCGATGTACTGTGGAGACCTCACGCCCCACGTGTTGAGCAATTCGGCGGTACGTCCACCCGGCCTCCCGCATGCCCACTATACGCCCTCGCTCAAAGTCCGTCAATTGCACATACGGTTCACGTCCACGCTGTCGCGGCATGCTACCAGTGTTAAAGACTGCGATGGAGCTCCGTATGCCACGGCAAACTGGCTGACACTGACGGCGGCGGTGCACAAACGCTGCGCAGCTAGCGCCATTCGACGGCCAACACCGCGGTTCCTTGTGTGTCCGCTGTGCCGTGCGTGTGATCATTTCTTGTACAGCCCTCTCGCAGTGTCCGGAGCAAGTATGGTGGGTCTGACACACCGGTGTCAATGTGTTCTTTTTTCCATTTCCAGGAGTGTA
Source organism: Schistocerca cancellata (assembly GCF_023864275.1). NCBI lineage: Eukaryota > Metazoa > Arthropoda > Insecta > Orthoptera > Acrididae > Schistocerca > Schistocerca cancellata. Next base: position 268,487,559 of record NC_064629.1, read on the forward strand.
TTTCTACTTCCCTGACATAATAGAGACAATGCAATTAATCAGTTTTCTTAAAAAGGCAGTGTCAGTAATGCATCATTTTGAACTTGTACTGGGATGAAGGAAGCCATGTGTTCTAATAGAAATGTTGGAAGAACTTCATCAGAAAATGTGTTTGAAATTTAGAGCACGATCTTGGCAATTAGACATCATCCAAGTATGATAAAACTGTTTTCTTTCTAAAAAATTATTATGATTAAATATGATGAAAATTGCAACTGTATTTGTGAATGTTATTTAAATGTGTAGCAACGACAATTTATTCCAATTCTGAATAAAAAATCTGCAGAAATCAGAAATGTGAATGCAAACAATGTGCTTGGAAATAAATTACATACATAAGACAGAAAATTTAACTTTCAGTGTCAATTCTGTAATCAGGAAGCCTGTCTTTCTGCACTTACATAGAAATCAATGTTACATATTTTAATAACTGGCATAAAGTAAACAAATTTTCCAGAAGATATTCTGCGTCTTACAATCACAAGCTAACTTCAGTAGTTCATTGCTTCTATGGCAAGAATAAAAGCTGCATAGAAGCATGTAAAATCTGAGTGATGTGCACTTGCTGTTGTACAGAGAAAGAAGCATTTGCAGTCACTGTATTATCCATGTGTTGTTGTTGTGGTCTTCAGTCCTGAGCCTGGTTTGATGCAGCTCTCCATTCTACTCTATCCTGTGCAAGCTTCTTCATCTCCCAGTACATACTGCAGCCTACTTCTCAATCTCGTTAGTGTATTCATATCTCCTTCTCCCTCTATGATTTTTACCCTCCACGCTGCCCTCCAATACTAAATTAGTGATCCCCTGATGCCTTAGAACATGTCCTACTAACCGATCCCTTCTTCTAGTCAAGATGTGCCACAAACTCCTCTTATCCCCAATGCTATTCAATACCTCCTCATTAATTATATGATCTGCCCATCTAATCTTCAGCATTCCTCTGTAACACCACATTTCGAAAGCTTCTGTTCTCTTCTTGTCCAAACTATTGATCATCCATGTTTCACTTCCATACATGGCTACACTCCATACAAATACTTTCAGAAATGACTTCCTGACACTTAAATCTATACTCCATGTTAACAAATTTCTCTTCTTCAGAAACGCTTTCCTTGCCATTGCCAGTCTGCATTTTATATCCTCTCTACTTCGACCATCATCAGTTATTCTGCTCCCCAAATAGCAGAACTCCTTTACTACTTTAAGTGTCTCATTTCCTAATCTAATTCCCTCAGCATCACCCGACTTAATTCGACTACATTCCATTACCCTTGTTTTACTTTTGTTGATGTTCATCTTATATCCTCCTTTCAAGACACTGTCCATTCCGTTCAACTGCTCTTCAAAGTCCTTTGCTGTCTCTGACAGAATTACAATGTCATTGGCGAACCTCAAAGTTTTTATTTCTTCTTCATGGATTTTAATGCCTACTCCGAATTTTTCTTTTGTTTCCTTTACTGCTTGCTCAATATACAGATTGATATCAACATGTAAATATGGAGATGGCTTTTACATATTTTCCCTATCATTATTAGTAAACTCTTCCAAAATCTGAGAATAAGAAAATTGTATGATGACTGCAATAAATTCAAAACAGTAACACCCTTCACCACAAACATTATTACATCTACTGGTCACAAAACAGTTCGAACAAGAGGTCACTTACTGGAGGGCTTGTATTCTGGTATGGTACCACTCTGCTGGTCTTCATATGAGTCAACGTCATGCTGCTCAATGTCCTCCACATCATCCATGTACTGCTTCCTGCAGAGTGCATTTATTGTTTGGCCAAAGGGAAGGGAGTAGGAAGGTGCGAGATCTGAGCTGTAGGGTGGATGAGGGAGAACAACCCAACCAAGTCTTATGACATCCCCTATGTGTGCAGACTTGTGTGAGGCTTTGTATTGTGATGTATGTTCATTTGCATATTAGTGGTGACAAACACACTGAAGTCATAACCACAATTTCCTGAGGTTAGCACAATTAACTGCAGATTTCATCATTGTATCATAAGGGAGTTTATCAATCAGAATAACCCCCTTTTGAGCCCCAAAACGCTGTCACCACGACTTTACCAGTTGGGGCAGCTGCTTTGAACTTTTTCTTCTGAGGAGAGGTGGTGTGGGGCCACTCCTTGGACTGCAGTTTTGTTTCTGATTTGAAGTGATACACCCATGTTTCGTCACCTGTCATGTTGTTTGACAAAACATTATGATGATTCACCAAGCAACATGCAAGCATTTCTGCACAGATGCTCCTTCATTGCTCTTTATGACACACTGTTGGGTAGTCAGAAAACAACTTTGAGTATCCCAACTGCTGGATGGCTGTGTCAGCACTACCAACAAAGACTTAGAGGTGTGCAGCAAGATGTTTGATTGTGATCCACTGATCACTTCAAATAAGAGTGTCCACTAGTTTCAGTATTTTGGGAGTCAAATCTGTGTCCAGCCAGACAGCATGAGGGACATCAGACAGATTTGCACAACCTTGTTACGGTGATGACAGATGCCTTGCCTAATGAATGACAATGCTTTAGTCCATTGCCAGATCTCCCTAGCCATTCTGCTAGCTCCTACAAATATCCGTGATGCACTGGTTTTCAGACAGAAGGAACTCAATGACAGCTCTCTGCTTGGAATACACCTACGTCATAGATGACATTCTGAGGGCTTTCTGGTGCCACCACCTACCAGAAATTAATGAAACTACAAGAGCTGAAACAACATTATTCCATAATATCCTACAGTAAATTCTGCATTTTTTCACCTGAAATTGGCCAGTAAAAAAAGAGTTGCATTACTTATTGAATGCCCCTGGAAAGTAGTACTGTACACGACCAAGTGCCCAAACTATAACAGACTATGTTCCTGAATAACTTTGCAAATTATAACATCCTCTAACACTTGGGTCCACAAAATTACCATCAGAGCTGATAGAGAGTCTAATCAAGAGTGTTTCTTCACAAACATTCTTCATAAAAGCAACAGGGATGGGAGGGAACCAGTAGGTTACCCAAGATCCCTATTATTACACTTTTTAGGTAGGTCTGCTGAGAATTCATGTTGATCTTTAAAATTTATAAATGTTATTACCCTGTAACAGGAAAATCTGACAACTACAAAATGCTTATCAATTCACTGATAATGATTCTCTGTCAAAATTCTGAGTACATACATTCCAAGATTTGTCAGGCAAACTATTACTTTCTCCTGCTAATTGCTTCAAATGTGATGAAGATAAAACCAACTGACAAATTAGTGCTCATAAAGAGAACTTTCAACACATCTCATTACATTGTACCTGGAGTAAAAAGGAATGGGAACTGAATGAGAAGTGCTCTCCATTACATTGAATTATTCTGATATGTGGAGTATAGATGTATGCTGTCAGTGTTCTTTAACAGAAGCAGTCCTAAATGAAGAGTTCAGACAAACTTGAGGTCATCTATCATTTAACTGTAATGAGTAGCTGCCCGAGTTCTTAGAGCATACCTTCCAAGAAAGACTGGGAATTATTAATCCTTCAGTACACGGGTACATGAAATTCCCATGATGCAAAACTCAGAGCTGATGAGCAGTTTAACTGGCAGTGTTACTTCCCACACACTATTCACAAATGTAACAGGAATGGGAAGAAAGGATAGTGGTATTTGAGGTAACCTATATTTCAAAGTTTAACATGGTTTCCTCAATATTCATGTTCATCTTTCATGTTTAGAAGCATTATTATCATCAAATTAATAAATGTATGACAACACAATCCATTAACAACTTACTGGATATGGAAACATCTCCCGCACCATGGTACAGTTCTGAAGGTGACAAATAAGTGGTCTTATACATAGGCATGCACAAGAAAGCATGTGCTCTGAAGAAAATAGCATTATGAACGAATGGATACCTGTTCCACATGTTTAAATGGAACATCCTTCCATATTGTGGCTGCTGAGGGAAACTGTGTTTCTCAAACTGAAGTGTCTCTCAAAGGCTCCCTCTGGCTTCAATTTTCATCTTTATAAAAAGATTTTCACACATGTGAACAACTCCAATTCTTAACAAATAGTTGGTCCTGTCAACCTCATGGAGAAAGAGGGCAGGCAATGACAATTCCCTTCACACCTACCTGTGCTGTAAGTCAGCCTTTAGTTCTATCATGTTTATGATGCTGCTTCCTGTTCCTTTAAGTAAACTCTTATCTCATACCAGCCAGCTTGGAGGCATTTTGGTCTGCAAAAAATAACAAATCTTCTGCAGTTTTATGCACCGTAATGAAACTACTTTAAATGAAGCTATCAGCATATAATATCATGTAACAACTTGCATGAATGTCTTGGGGAAAACTGCCATGTAACACATAGTTGATCTCCGACAATTATTAATGAAGGCTCAGGTGTTTCAGCTATAGTCACTGGAAGATTGTATAAGATGATCATAGCTGCACATATATTGGAAAATAAGCTAGAAATTTTTAGATTATGCATATTATTCAAGCAATGAAAAGACTGTAAAGTAATGTATTCTCACTTTAAAGTATGAATTTTTTCAAATATTTAATTTCATCTTCTAAATCTGTTGTGACACCATTAAGGTATTCATTGATAAATAACTTCCATGCCTCAGCAAACTGATCAATCATGTTTGAGTATTTCCTTAAAAACCCAAATATGTCACATAAAATCTTCACTGTTTCTCATCAGGTTTTCAATGATGTGAGCAACATTTATCTTGAACAAGTCTTCTGAATTCACATCTGTCACTTCACTCCTGGTTGCACCATGAACTGATTTCCTCTTCTTAGTGTGATGAGTGTCTTACCTCAAAATCAATAGTAGTATTTCGAGTTTGTAATAATTTGCTTCTGTAGCCAATTGGTACCAACACATCGGACCAAATTGATGCTATGAATAAACACTTGAAAGACGTCACATAATTGAAAACATGTTGTACCACAGAATTGGTTTCAACCGACAAATTAAACTTACCAAGAGTTTCAACAGCAATGACAATCTGATCCAAGTGAACCACAATCGGCCTTGCAGTGTCAACCCAAGCACTCCAAAAGGTATCAGACATGTATTCTAAAGGGAATCAGACATGGAACAAAACGAATTTCCACCACATTGTTTTGGGATATCCTATCACTGTGGACTGCAACTGAACAGGTTGTAAGGAAACTGAATTACCACGAAAAAAGTACCTGCTTCATGACAGCTATCAGCTGCATGTTTTCCATATAAGGCTATGTCAATCACACAGAGAAAACTTTTCAAGAGGATTCAACTGAAGAAAATGTGGCCTCACTCCTTTACAAGACCCACTCTACATCTCTGCCTACATTCATGCATTACAAGTTTCTGTATGGTGTGCAGCAGAGCGTACCTTATACCACAAGTAGTAATTTCCTTTCCTGTTCAACACACAAACAGAGCAAAAAAGGCTATCTATATGCCTCCATAAGAGATTCAATTGCTCTTATCTTTTACCACCTTCTGCAGAATTTTTTTAACTGGCGGAAGACTTGTTCTGCATTCAGTTTCAAATGCCACTTCTCCAAATTTCTCAGTAATGTTTTGTGAAAAGAACATCATGTTCCCTCCAGGGATTTCCACTTCAGTTCACAAGGCATTCCATAATACTTGCATGTTGATCAATCTCACTTGTAACAAATCTAGCAGCTCCACTCTTAACTAGTTTGATGTCTTCCTTTAACACAACCTGGTGGGGATCTGAAGCACTCAAGTTATACTAAAGAATGGGTTGCACTAGTGTTCTATAGATGATCTCCTTTACAGAAAAACCACACTTTCCTAAAGTCCTTCTAATAAACCAAAGTTAACAATTTGCCTTCCCTACTACCAATCTTATGTGCTCATGCCATTTTATATTGCTTTACTATATTATGCATAGATATTTAATAGACATGACTGGGGAAAAAAAGTACACAACTAACACTGTATTCAAAAATTACAGGATCATTTTACCTGTTAACCTGCAATAACTTATGTTGCTGTACATTTAGAGCAAGTTTTCATTCGCCATGCAAACCACAAATTTTGAGAAAGCTCTATTATGCTTAGTTAACAGTCTGCAGTGGAACAACATGTTAAATACTTTCTGTGCATCTAGGAATGGGAAACTGACTGTTGCCCTTCATCCATGCTTCATATAACCTTATTATAAACTTGCTAATGGTAGTCACTGATTGTAATTCAGTATTTCATGAGTATTGAACAAGTTAAATGTGGACTAGCATCTCCAGTCTTTTGATTTCACTCAATGAATTCCAGAAACAGTTCATTCATTTTATACTCTTCAGTTTACGTATTGAAGCAAATATAGCACAGCATGATTGTTGTCTCTTCAACATAATTTGAATCTGGACTTCCATCAACAGTAATGGAATAATGCTTTTCATTTTCTCTCTATTTCAGGTTGGCAGTCCTGACATAATGGGCACAGCTAGGCTTGTATTCTGAGTATCACTTGACAGGTAATTCCCTGTAAACATGTTCTGCCTTCCTGGCCTTGTCTGACATTGCTAAGGTGTTTTGTAAGAACTGGATCAAGGTGACTCAAGAGTTTTAATATTCCAAGGGAATTTTCCTTATTTGGACGTTCAATTTTGTGAGATGATGCTCTGAAATGCTAACCTCTCTGACTGAGAAACACTGACACATCAAGTATCTCATGAGTTCCCATGTCAGTTGGCTATCCTACAGACATATAACAGAAAAACATTACCTCTCTCCTTCTGAGCATCAGCGTGGCCAATGTACCTCTATCGCATCGTTTCATGTCTTCATCTTTACAGTTGTTCTAGGACAATTATATAAATAGAAATACTTTATTTCGTGCTTGCTCACAAACGCAAAATATTTTCTGAATGTTTTATGTAAAATCACCATGTGATGGACTTCAAAGTCCCTTATGTTTGAACAACTTGTGCAAATCTACTGAATTATGCTTATGTTTCATGGCAGCTGTCATGTTCACTTTTCGGTGATATGTCTTGGCAGGATTCCCAACAGCATTTAAAGAAAGCACATTTTTGACTCTCTCCCAAAATGCTTTCAGTCCATGATATCTAATGAAAATATTGTGCATTCAACATTAAACATGAAATAGAATTGTAATTTGTTGACATGTGAGACCCACAAAAGTGAAAAATTGAAATTCAAAGTAAGATTTAAATGGCTATGCTGATGCTGGGATAATGTTCTTTTATTTATAATACTATACAAAATTTATCTTACAATAGCAGTGCAGCAGTCTGACTTTTGCGAAATGAGAACCCAGGGGAACCCAATTCCTTAAGACGCAAGGGCACTCGTGAAGCCTACGCCCCATGCATTTTGCCCCCCCCTCCTCACCACCCCCTTCTCCCACACCCGCCATCCCCTCACCTCCCCCTTCTCCCACACCCGCCATCTCATTAGGACTGCTTAGGTACTATTAAGAACCATGATTAACCATTTGCAAAGTGCAAGGGAATGTGAAGAATAATGGTAACTTTAGTATGATTATTGCCTTAGTATAAAAGTGTCACTTATGTTCTCATTTCTATCAATTAATATCGGAATTATATTGTAGCACTTCTCTCTACATAATGTTACAGTACAATGACCCATGTTACTTAGCTGTAGCGTATCATGTGAAATTAAATTTTGCACACCAGTGTATTTACCATGCATGTCTAACGGTTCAAACTATGAGAGCTGAAATTCCTAGAATTCCTTTCCAAAACATTACATCCTCCAGAATGTGGTCCTCAGATGACCACAATCAAAAAATTTGAGCTAGTTAAGAGTTTAATCAACAGAGGTTATTCCCATGCACCATTCACAGATGGAACAGGAGTCAGAGGAACTGACAGTGGTACCAGAAGTGCTCTTCACTACAAACTGTAAGGTGGTGTGCAGAGCACCCATTTACCCCTCTAATGTTCTTCAGCATTATTAACCATGAAGCAAATAGATCAGATAACCTCAAAGCCCTTTATCTACACAGCATTAGGCTGGCATGTGAAATGCAGATAAATTTTTTCAACGTTCTTTAACAGAAGTAAATATTTACATGACTCAAGATTATGAGAGCATACATTCAAAAAAATTAGTCAGCTATTTAAAAACCATACACAAATAGCTGTCCATGTTATGGAAATATACATTCCAAAAATATTTGGGGTTATTATTACAACCTCCAATGTGTAAGTCAATGAAGTCATTACCTCAATGAAGTAATCAGAGCTATGGAGGAATTTTTGCTACTGTAGTTCTTCCAACAAACTATTAGCAGACACAACAGGGATAGGATGGTAATGTTGACAGAATATCCTGCTAATACACACTGAAAGGTTATTTGCAGATTACTCTTGTAGATCTCTAAGGTTCATTGATATTATTAAACATCAAGCATGTAGCTTGAAAAACCTCAAAATATCAGAATGAGATTTTCACTCTGCAGTGGAGTGTGCACTGATATGAAAGTTCCTGGCAGATTAAACCTGTGTGCCAGACAGAGACCTGAACTCTGGAGTCCCAGTCCAGCACACGGTTTTAATCTGCCAGGAAGTTTCAACCTCAAATTGATCATCAGTTAAATGATCACAAGTAACTGACAAAATTCTGAGTACATACATTTCAAGATTGGGTTGGCTAAATATTACTCACAAATAAACTATTACTTTCAGCAAATGCAATACGGATGGGAGGATATGATATTGCTACCAAAAGTACCCTGCACTAATCATACTACACAATGTAAGGTGATTGTGAAACACCCATGTGGATCTTTAATGTTGATCAACATTGGTAAACATGAAGCAAGACTATCTAATAACCTGAAAGCTCATTACACTGGTCTTCAGTTCAAAACTTTTCTTCTCAGGGCATGGGTATTTTTGGTGATCTTCGATAACCAGTGCATACCAAATTTTAAAAAATGTAACTCATGTAGCTCAGTCAGATCGTGTTTTTTCACAACCTCAACATTAAGATAATAGCCTATTACATATATAAGCCACTCAAATATTGGTAATATTTAATTGTATTGCCACAAAGAGTAATTATTTACACACCATGTAAGTATGTGAAATATATGATATGCAATAAATGTGGATAACAACAATGAAAAAATACTTCTACACATTTGAGTTTTATTTACAACACTGAACAAGACACTAGAGGTACAGTCATGACTGGTAACCTGGTATACAGAGATGGAGGTGGGAACTCTGTAGCAGACAGAGGTGTGGTTGAGCTGACCTAGCTCCTAGGTTGTAGCAACCTTCAAGTCAGTATGACTTGAGCTTTCTGAGTGAAAGCAACATCATTACAAAATGAAACCATAATCAAAAATCAGCCTGACTGATTTTGCTACATTTGTGGTAGAGTCATCATGCCACATAGGAAGTCGAAAATAGCTCCTTTTGAGAGAAAAATTATCATGCACAATTTATAGTTAAGACTGGTGATAAACATAAGTCCTAGGCACCAGATTTACACTGCAAATGAGTATTGGAAGTCTTTGGAGATGGAGTGAAAGACAGCAGAAGTGCCTGAGTTTTGGTATACCTAGAATTTGGAGGGAGGGAAGTGATCATAGTCCCAAGTGTTTTCTCTGCATGACATATTTAAAAGGTAAGATAATGACTTTCATTCTCATGAACTTCATATATCTCTTGGTTAGTGGTTTTAAATTTATCAGAATAAGTACCTGAATTAATTCAGTTGAATAAGTGTATCTGCTTTTACTTTTAGGATAAACCAAAAAACTAAATAAAAAACAAAGATTACATAATTTCCAGACATGCCACCTGACCTGAGGCCACTGCCTCATGGACTGGAATTTCCAATTCCATCACCATCCGGTAAACAGAGTGACTTTTCAAGTGGATCAAAGTAATCAGCATGATTAAAAATGCAGAGCCCATGTGGAGTTTAATCAACAATGGATCACCCTAGTACCATTCAAAAATGCAACAAGGATGGCAGGAACTGACAGTGGGTTCACTGTTTGACTGACTGATTCATTGGTTCACCAGTGGAACAATATTCACTGTATGGTAGCCCTCAAATGTGTGTGCAATGTGTCTTATTAAAATAAATATGCCTCTTACAGTAATTATAGCTCTAATACTTACTCCTACTTTTCTAAATGTGTTATAAATTGTTAGACAGTACAATGTCAATGGAAATTAATTTACTATCTATAATTCTTTTATTATTTATTTACAGTGTAATTGCTACCATTTATTAACTTTTTTCAGCCATTGGCTAAAGGTGGAGAAACCATTCATTCACATCTTTTATTTCTTTTCCATGGAATAATACCCTGATTGAGATTTTGACTTGTTTCTTCAGTTTAGATGTAATAGTGACTGGATTTGTTTCCATGGTTATGTATTGTGCTGCTGGTGCAGTTCAGATTAAAATTTTTTCTTATATACATTATGTTGTGAGATATTTATTCACTTGGAACAGTCTGAATATCTAGCTTTTTAAATAAATCTTTGCTATTCATTACTATTTGTTTAGCACTTTTCTGTATATTGAAACTAGTATGTATTTTCCCAACACTTATTCCTCAATACATTATCCCACTACTGAGGAATGAATATGTGTATCCAAAGTAGGTTACTTTGGATCTTCAGATATGCCCAATGGTGCATAGATTTCCAGGGTGTAACATGCTGAGGGTAGTCTCTTTGCTGAAATTCTCAAATGTTCTGTTCATTTCAACGAACCTTCTACATTCATGTCCAAGAATTTAGTATCAGTTACACAATAAAATAAATTATGATTTACTTTAAATTTAGTATCACTGAGTTTTTTGCATAGTTAGAAGTTTATAGAGTTTCTCTTTTCCACATCTAAAGTAATTCTGTTTTTAATGACAAGCTGTGAACATCTCTTAGAGCTGCATTAGCTTTTTATGTTATCTGTGTTGAATTTCTGTCTGTGATCACTATGATGCTGTCAGCAACAGTCTTTTTCTTACCTGACACCTTGTGGGAGTCATTTAGAGTGATGAGGAGGAGGACTGAGCCCAATGCACCTCCCTCAGTGATACTTCCCCAGATCAACCAGAAAAATATGATCACCTACCTAACAGCCGATATTTCCCCTTTGGCTCAGATAACAGTAGCGACACAATGTCATATGCAAGCAATGAGGTCTTTGTAGGTCACCGGAGGGAGTTGGCACCACATCTGACATCTACTTCTACATCTACATATACACTCTGCTGGCCATCAAGCGGGGTGTTACGGAGAGCACTATTCATGCCAAAGTCATATTTTCTCCCCCTCTGTTCCACTCGCAGATTGGGCTAGAGAAAAACGGCAGTCTGTGAACACCTTAGTACACAAATTCCCGTCACAGTCACATACCAGATGTTTTTGACTGGGTTCAGATCTGGTGAGTTGGGTGCCAGCACATTAACTTGAAGTCACTGCTGTTTTCCTTTAACCACTCCATCACATCCCAGGCCTTGTGACATAGTGAATTATCTTGGTGAAAAATGTTACTGTCATCCAGGAACATGACCTTCATGAATGAATGTATGTATGTGGTCTGCAACCAGTGTATGACACATTTTGGCTATATTGGTGCTTTACATATAATCTGCTGGATCCTAGGTCTTCGTTAATGTTCCCCAGAGCATAACAAAGCTGCTGCCAGCTTGTCTACATCCCACAGCATATGTGCTGTTCCCCTAGAAGATAATGGATTCATGCCCACCAATTGGAATGATGAAGAAGGTATCAGGATACATCAGACCACACAATGCTCTGCCACTGTGCCCAAGTCCAGTGCTGATGGTCACTTGCCCTTTTAAGTAGTAGCTGCAGATGTCATGGTATCAACAGTGGCACACACATAGGTCATCAGCTGTTGAGGCCAATTGTTAGGAGTGTTTGGTGCACTGTGTGTTCAGACACAATTGTACCCTGCCCAGCCACCTGTCTGCTTAACCAGTCAGGCCAGCCTATGACATACAACATCTCTAATGAAGGGTGTCCACCCAATTCTACGATGTCTGGACATGGTTTTACCTTGGATTCATCTTGTGTTGAGGATACTGAACACAACACTCCTCGAACACTCAACAACTCATGCAGTTTTTGAAATGCTTGTACCAGGCTTCCAGGCCATCAGAATCTGCCATCACTCAGACTCAGACAAATTGCATGCCTTTCCCTTTCTACACACAGGCAGCATGCTCACTGTTACTATAAGCACAATGGGTGTGTCTTATTACCAGTCATTGTTCACCAGGTGATGCTGCTATCATGTGGAAGGATTTATATCGATTGTAGGTCAGTGGTCGTCATGTTCTGGATGCCCAGTGTATGTTAATGTATTTTTATCTGATAAACGTTTTACTGATAGTCTTTTAGAAATATGTGGGATTTTAATATCTTGCACCCACTTTTCCAAGTATGACTAAAACCACTTCTTTGCCATACCCTTATTCCTAATAAGTCTAATTTGTGTAATTAAATTCAGTGGTCAACTGTGTCAAATTCCTTCAATAGATCCCAAAAATGCCTGTTGCATTCTTGCCTTTGTCTAGTGCTTCAAGTACTATTTTAGATAACAGTGTTTTAGCTGTCCATGTGCATCTTCTGGGCCTGAAAATGAATTGTTCATTGCAGAGAGTGTTGTATTTATTTCAGTACCGCATCAGCTTTTTCTTTGTTTTGGTTTTAGGGCGCAAAACTGCTATTGTCATTAGCGCCCGGTCCGTGACTTAGGAAACAGTAAATAATTGAAAATGGAAACCAGCAGCAATGGGAATCAAAGTCATAAAATTGGAGAAACTAAAAGCAGAAGGAAGGCTTAAAAATGTACTAAAGAAAGGGGTTGGTTGTCCCCAAAAACAGCTTCAAATGACTGACGTCATTTCACTGGCACTAATAAACTCGAGAACGCGATTGGCTGAGCGTGTGTCATCTGCTAAAATCGACGATATATCAGGTGACAGCTGTAGACGGGAGTGTAACGGATTAAAATAGGGGTACTCAATTAAAAGGTGTCATACCGTCCACAGCTGAGAGCAGTGGGGACAGAGTGGGGGAGGATCACCGCTTAAAAGTTGTCGATGGCTAAAAAGACAGTGCCCTATCCGGAGTCTAGTTAAAAGTACCTCCTCCCGACAACGCGTTCGGGAGGAAGAGGTCCAAGCACAAGGAAGAGCTTTCACATCCCGCAATTTATTATGGGGAAGTGTCGACCAATGTGCATGCCATAAAAGAACAACACGACGACATAAAACGCTCCGTAGATCGGCGAAGGGAGTCGATTGAATAGCTGGCCGAAGAAGAGAGACTGCAGCCTTGGCTGCTATATTGGCCGCCTCATTTCCACAGATACCAACATGTCCCGGGAGCCAGAGGAACGCCACCAAGACGCCCCCAGGTGGAGTAAGCACAGACAGTCCTGAATCCAGTGGACCAGAGGCTGCACAGAGTAAAGAGCTTGGAGACTGAGGAGAGAGCTGAGAGAATCTGAGCAGATAACGTACTGTATCCGCTGATGGCGGCGGATGTAGTGGACAGCCTGGAGAATAGCGTAAAGCTCCGCAGTATAGACCGAACACTGGTCGGGAAGCAGAAAGTGATTTGGGGTATCGCCAACAATATAGGCACTCCCTACACCTAACTATGTTTTGGAGCCATCGGTGTAAATAAATGTGGCTTCCTTCATTTGTGCACATAGAGCAGCAAATGCCCGATGATAAACAAGTGAAGGGGTACCAGCCTTGGGAAATCGACAAAGGTCACGGAGCAGGCAGATCCGGGGATGGAGCCAAGGCGGTGCTGTACCCCAATTTGTCAAGAAGGTTTTAGGAAAGTGGAAGGAAAGAGAATGGAGCAGTTGACGGAAGCGGACTCCCGGTGGTGGTAGGGAGGAGGAGTGGCCTGCATACCCTACATCAAAGGAGGCGTAAAAAAAAATGTAATGGGCTGGATTAGCAGGCATGGAAGACAGATGGCTAGCACAATGACTCAGAAGGACTGCTCGCCGATTGGACAGCGGAGGTTCAGCAGTCTCAGCATAAAGGCTTTCCACAGGGCTGGTGTAAAATGCTCCAGACACTAAACGTGGTGGATTGAGTCGAGACGACGAAGAATAGACGGCCGAGCAGAGGAGTAGACTATGCTTCCATAGTCCAATTTCGAGCGCACTAAGGTGCGACAGAGGCGGAGAAGGACCACTCGGTCCGCTCCCCAGGAGGTACCATTCAGGACACGGGCGGATCGCAGACAGCGAGCCGAAAGATAGGACACGTGGGAGAACCAGCACAGTTTTCTGTCAAACATAAGACCCAAGAATTTAGCGACATCTGAAAACCGAAGGTTGACAGGTCCGAGATGTAAGGAGGGTGGAAGAAACTCCTTACGTCACCAAAAATTAACACAAACGGTCTTACTGGGAGAAAAACGGAAGCTGGTTTTGATGCTCCAAGAGTGGAGGCGATCGAGACATCCTTGAAGACGTCGTTCAAGAAGGCTGGTCCGTTGAGAGCTGTAGTAGATCACAAAATCGTCCACAAAGAGGGAGCCCGAGACATCAGGAAGGAGACAATCCATAATTGGATTTATGGCAATGGCAAACGGTACAACACTCAGCACGGAGCCCTGGGGTACCCCGTTTTCTTAGGAGAAAGTACAGGAGAGAGTAGTGTTCACCCACACCCTAAATATGCGCTCTGTCATAAATTCGTGAAGAAAAAGGGGCAGCCGACCTCGAAAGCCCCAAGAGAACGGTGTGCGGAGGATGTCTGTCCTGCAACAGGTTTTGTATGCTCTCTCCAGATCAAAAAATATTGCTACTGTTTGGCGTTTCCAGAGAAAATTATTCATGATATAAGTGGAGAGAGCAACAAGATAGTCAACTGCAGAACGATGCTTTCGGAATCCACATTGGGCAGGTGTTAAAAGACTGCGGGATTCCAGCCACCAAGCTAAACAGTAATTCACCATACGCTCCAAAACCTTACAGACACTACTCGTGAGAGAAATGGGGTGATAGCTAGAGGGGAGATGTTTGTCCTTTCCAGGTTTCGGAACAGAAACGCCGATAGCTTCCCGCCATCGCCTGGGAAAAGTACTGTCGGTCCAAATTCGATTATAAAGGCGAATGAGGTAACACAGACTATGGGTTGATAAATGCAGCAACATTTGGACATGGATACCATCTGGTCCTGGGGCGGAGAGCAAGAAGAAGAGAGTGCATGATGGAGTTCCCACATGGAGAAAACAGTATTGTAACTTTCGCGATTTTGAGAGGAGAAAGCAAGATGTCGCACTTACGCCGCACGTTTCTTCGGGAGAAATGCTGGCGGGTAATTAGAAGAGCTCGAAATCTCAGCAAAGTGCTGACCCATTGAGTTAGAAATTGCAACAGGGTCCACTAATGTATCATGCGTGACAGTGAGCCCAGAGACCGGGGAGAAACTAGGCGCGCCTGAGAACCATCGAAGCCGACTCCAAACTTCCGAGGAGGGAGTGAAGATCTTAAATGAGCTAATAAAGAATTTCCAGCTTGCCTTCTTGCTATCGCGGATGACACGACGGCATCGCGCTCGAAACTGCTTATAGCAGATACAGTTGGCCAAAGTAGGATGGTGGCGGAAAACGCGAAGAGCACATCGCCGCTCACGTATTGCATCACGGCATGCCTCATTCCACCAAGGAACTGGGGGTGCCGGGGCAATTCGGAGGTGCATGGTATTGAACGTTCCGCAGCTGTAAGAATAACGTCAGTAATATGTGTGACCTCATCGTCAACGCTGGGAAAGTGACGGTCATCGAATGTCGCTAGAGATGAAAAAAGTGGCCAACTGGCTTGGGAAACTTCCAGCATCGCGGGCGCATATATGGCAGTTGAGGCTGCAGTCTAAGGACACATGGAAAGTGGACACTCGAGTGTGTATCATCAAGGGTGCACCATTCGAAGCGCCGAGCTAGCGGAACAGTACCGACCACAAGGTCCAAATGAAATAAATTTGTCGTGGAGGCAGATAAAAATGTAGGGACCCCAGTGTTGAGGCAAACTAGATCCGCTTGGTGGAAGACGTCTAGCAATAGTGAGCCACGTGGACAAGGATGTGGAGATCCCCAAAGCGGGTGGTGGGCATTGAAGTCCCCAACCTGCAAATAGGGGGGTGGAAGCTGTTCAAGAAGATGAAGGAGATCAGCTCGTGCCATTGGTGTGGACGATGGAATGTATACAGTACAAAGAGAGAACGTGTATCTAGAAAGGGAAAGACGGACGGCGACAGCTTGGAAGGAAGTGTTTAAGTGGATTGGGTGATAGTGGAGAGTATCATGGAGAAGAATCACGAGTCCTCCATGGGCTGGAGTGCCTTCAACAGAGGGGAGATCATATTGGATGGACTGAAAATGAGGGAGAACAAAGCGGTCATGGGGACGCAGCTTTGTTTCCTGAAGACAGAAGATGACTGGCGAGTAGGATCATAAGAGGGTCGACAATTCATCCCGATTGGCTTGAATGCCGCAGATATTCTAGTGGATAATGGACATAGCGTGAACAGAAAATGGAGGAATGTGACCAAGGTTGCCGTCAACTCAACAACTGCTCAGAGCTTGCGACCAACAGCATGGAATGGCATTCAGCTGAAGGCAGAAGAACCTGATCCATAGGTTGTTCAGGAGCAGCTCCTGCCACCAGCGTTCAGCCGGTTGATCAGTCACCAGCAGTGCACCTCGGCAACACAGAAGACGGCCGAGGGCGATTTCCGCCAGGTGGTGCTGTAGATGGGACACGCCTTGGCGGAGAAGGAGGAGATGAACTGGGTTTCTTTGTAGCCTTCTTGGAAATATGATGTTTAGAGGAAGGAGGAACCGATGGTTGTGAAGTTTGGGTACATAAAAAATCTGCACGAGTATGCTCGTTTTTCGAAGTCTTGGTGTCTGACTTTTGGGCTCGAGATTTAGCAGAACCCGATGAAGGGTGAGCCATAGAGTGGGCAGGCGAAAGTGGTGAGGTTGAACGGGCGATCTTTGCGCTGGCCGATCTGACGACCGTGGCACTAAAGGCGAGGTCGCACGTCTGCGTGGCCGCCTCCTTTGTTGGCCGAGGAGAAGCCAGGACAGTACTGTATTTTCCTGTCTGAGGCACGGTGGGCTGTCGACTGGCGAATAATTATCCAGCAGCAAAGGTCAACACCTTTTCCTTCACTCTGATTTCCTGGATGAGCTTTTCGTCCTTAAAAATGGGGCATACTCGAGAGGAAGCAGAGACACCCATACAGTTGATGCAGCGAGGGGATAGAGGTGGACAAGCACCCTCATGGGCATCCTTGCCACATGTAACACATTTGGTCGGATTGGAACAGGACTGGCTGGTGTGACTGAACTGCTGACACCGATAGCAACGCGTAGGGTTTGGGACATAAGGGCGAATGGAAATTATCTCATAGCCTGCTTTGATTTTCGATGGGAGTTGAACTTTGTCAAATGCCAAGAAGACAGTGCGGGTTGGAATGATGTTCGTGTCAACCCTTTTCATAACTCTATGAACAGCCATTACGCCCTGGTCAGACAGGTAGTGCTGAATTTCTTCGTCAGACAATCCATCGAGGGAGTGTGTATAAACGACTCCACATGAGGAATTGGAAGTGCGGTGAACTTCAACCTGGACAGGGAAGGTGTGGAGCAGTGAAGTACACAGCAATTTTTGTGTCTGGAGGGCACTGACTGTTTCTAACAACATGGTGCCATTCCGTAATCTGGAACAAGACTTTACAGGAACTGCAATTGTGTTGACACCTTTCTGAATAATGAAAGGGTTGGCCATGGAGAAGTTGTGACCTTCGTCAGACTGAGAAACAACAAGGAACTGTGGCAACGGTGGAAGAACTGTCTGTGGCTGAGTCTCAGTGAACTTACGCTTGTTAGCAGACATAGTGGAAGGTGAGGAAACTATTCCCGAAGAATCCCCCATTGTTACCGGCGTCTCCAATGGCGTGCTCCTCCCTTGCGGGGGCCCTCTCTGAGGGCACTCCCACCTTAGGTGATTGTTCACACCTCAGGTCACACCTCCCGAGAAACGGACGGAGGGACCAATTGGCACTTTCGGAAGGTATCAGCTCGGGTAATCACCCCTCCCTGGGCTTGGCCGTTACCAGGGGGTACGTACGTGTCCTACCTGTCTACCCGGGGCGGGGAATCATGCGTTACCCCTTCACTGGCTATGCACAAAAATGCTTGAGTCGGCCTTCAGACATGCACAGGGAGGAAGAAAGAAAAGGAAAAACAAAGAAAGGGAAAGGAAAGAGAAGAGGTCTCAAACGCCGCAGCGGAGAAAAGGGTAAAGAGAAGAGGTAAGGAAAAGAGAAGGACAAAGGAAGGATTAAGACATACAAGCAGAGAAGGCGAAGAATGCGTTACATTTACGAGCGTCTGTCTCCGGACGTAGGCACAAACCATACTCCCAGAGGGGGAGAAAGGGAAGGAAAGAGCCAGAGGTGAGGGGAGGAGGGGCGAAGATGGGGGAGAGGGAAGGAAGCGGAAAAGGAAGGTATGCAGCCCAGAAAGGAAGGAGGGCCACATTAGCTCGGGGTCCTGTGCTCACTACGCACGTTTCCACAAAAGAGTTGTGGACCCCCTGGGGGGACCTCATCAGCCTGTTTCCCTATATGGTTTATATTGTCATGGAACAACAAGTAACAAAGAAATTGGCCTGTGGTTTCCTACTTTTTCTGCATCACCATTTTCTTCTATTGGTATTACTTTTGCTTGTTTCAGTTATTCGGGAAAGCTGCCAGATCTGAAAGATTAATTGATTATTATTGTTAATGGGTTTTTATGTTGTTTATACACTTTTTAGGGACACTGACTTGAATCTCATTGAACCCTTGCATTTTTATTGTTTCATTGGTGTGTTATCTGTGCAACGTGTTTCTCTGTATTTGGAAAGAGCATCATGGAATGCGGTGGGTAGCTCTGGTGGTGCAGAACATGTGTGTCCAGAAATTTCTCTTGCAATTCCGTAGCAATGGCACTTAGTATTCATTCACAAAGAGTGCTAGTTCCTTTGACTTGCTGATTTTAACATCTTTGCTAATAATCTGTGTTTCCAAGTGTATTTGTTCAATATTTGGTGTCTCCTGTTTCTTTATGTACCACACTGCTTTGCTTTTGTTATTTGCCATCAGTAATGTTTTACTGTTTCTAAGTTGCAGATAGCAATAACTTTCTACAAGTTCTCCTGTAATTATTGTAAAATTTTTAAAAAGCTGAATAAGTAACTGTTTTTCATGGACGTGAGGAACCTTAGGGTATCAGAGGACTTTGATATTTCTTGTAACACACACATTTTTTTAAAGTGCCAGTGGAATTCTGTGTTTTGGGGAATGCTTCCTCAAATATTAGTTTAAAAATTGTCATGAGCTTCTTAAATATTTTGTTTACATTTGTTTCACCATACACTTTCCCTTACCCTTCATGTTGTAACTGGCATGATACCTGATGTAGGTTTGATTCTGAAAAGACCATTTTTTATTCATTCAGTTTAGCAGACTTTTCTACCCAAATATTTTCTTTCAGACTGACATATATGATCTGATAGTCCTAGCTGTTGAACAAGTAACTGACAGTGCTTGCTTTCTATCTCTGTTTCTACATGGTCTATTTCTGAGGAAGATCTCTTGTCACTCTCGTTGGACAGTTTATGAGTGTTGTTATGTCAGGGATGCAGAGAATATTGAAGCATGTACTACAAACATCATCTTATTTCACTGTGATGATATTTAAATTCTGACATGCGGGAATGTTCATTTTTGGACTAGATACCTTGTCTAAGCTCTGATTGAGTTTTGACATAAAATTGTCTGTATTACCACAGAGGCATTTATACAACCAAAAAGAAATACAATGTCTTTTTCCAGATCTGTTATTTCAGTCATTGATAATTCAAAAAATTAGTCTTTACTTAATGCTAGAAGGTCTTTTCCAAATTTAAATGTACAACTTTCTACACATTTATACAAGAATACCCACCTTTCATAGAAATTCTACTACAGGAACAGGCCAGGTCATAGAAAGTTAATGGAAAATATACAGTTTCATTTTCCTTACACCAGTGTTCAGTGATTAATACAATGGTATAGCCTGGTGTTTGCAATTATAGTTGCTGCACTTCATTATTTATGAATTGTATATTTTCATGAAATACTTTAAAACATAGAGATGGGCGTGCAGTGACAGCACCCCCATTCTCTTCATCATCTGGTAAAGATGGATTTTCCATCTCTATGATGGTATTGACTGTGTACAGTGATTTGCACATCTTTCTTTCTGATGGCCATGCAACAGTATAATAGCTCTCATTTCTGTAATGAACACTTCCCAAAAACACTAATTCTCTGGCTGAGTAATGATCCACCTCTTCTATTGAGATAGATGTCATATGCTGTAAAATTATTTCTTTCCAAATCATCTGAGAAAAAAAGCTTTTGGTGTGTACTGGCAAATATGTCTGTAGATCATATTGGCCTTTTAGATCTCTTTGTTTATAACAGAAGATTCCACAAGTTCAAACTTGCATGGAATGCATATCACAATTACCCAATAAACATCTATCCTATTTACAATATATCTCAGAGCTGTGCTTGCTTTCATATATGTACATACCATTTGCACCACCTAGAATCATGAGACATTGATTTTCTAACACACATCTCTTGTTTCTCTAGTCCTTCAAGGTTTCCCACAGTCCAACTCCTAGTTTCATAACACTGGTAATATTTACATTCTGATGGTAGCTACACATTCCTGGAATCCCTCTGCTGTGACTGTCAGCAAGCAGAACTGTGTTATTTTTTTTTCCTTCATTTTCATATCATCGTTAAATGGTTTATTTACATTTCTGTTACAACAGTTATGTTCTATGAAAATGCTCTGACCCTGCTGGTATTTTGAGCTTATTGTGATCCAAACAGGTCTGCTTTATCTGTTTTGCATGCCTCAAGAGTTTTCTGTTTGTAGACCAAATGCAAATTCCAGACTGTTTCCTGAACGAAGCTTGAGTGTTTCTCAAAGAGATTTAGTTTTTGTATGTTTGGATTTACTGTATGTTTAGATACGTTTTCCAGCAGCATGACGTGTTCTTTGGATGTTTTTCAAATATTCCTGCAATTCTTGGTGTTATACATTCTGTTTGAGGCAAAATGACCATACTAATATTATATTTATCCAACAACTGCAGGCAAGCAACTTTCAATTAAAATGTCGCCCCAGTATGAGAATATACATAAAGAATGTATGAATGCAGGAGGTAGACACAGCGTTTATGAGAAATGGAAGTTTCCGTCGGATCATGAAGCATGCTTGGAATGCCCAATGGTAAGGTGACTAGGCATGGTAAATGGGCAATTTGGCCTCAAGTCCTGGTTCAGCACAATTTTTCACTGTCATCATACCATCACATAGTGGATGGTTGATGATATTCACAACTGTGAATGCATTTCATTGTTTTCATGTTTCATCAACAGAAGTAACTATAAATAAGGGTACTAGTCAGTCTTGAGGTTCAGTGCCTATTTTCTGTACACAACTGACATTCCAAAGTACAAGGACAGACATTGTGAGAATAGTTGAGCAAATTACAACATCCTCCAGTGTGTGAGTCCACATAATTATTTTGATGAACACCCATAGATCATAAGGATTTTAATGGAGAGTTGTTCCTCTCTAGCAACATTCACACACACGGCAGGGACAGAAGAAAACAACAGTGCTACTGGATGTACCTGGTAGCTGACTCAGCATGATGGTTTGCAAGTACATGTGTAGATCTTTAATGATTATCAACTTTAAATAATACATAACAAGTATGTAAGATAGCTCAAAGGCCACTGTTGATTTTAAATGAGTCAATTATAGGTTTTGGTGAAATATTATAGATTGTAATAGATAATCTAAACTATTTTTAGCCTTATGTCACAAACTTCATTACTACGTACAGCCTAGATTTCATGTTATAATCCCAATTTCTAGTATATAATTTAACCCCAAGATAAAAATCAGGCACACATAAATATAACTTTTGTGTCTATTGTGTCTTGTTTTAAATTGTACATATATCTCTGTAAACAGTTTTGACAAAATTACATAAAGATCTACAAATTTCTTCAGGACAGCATTAACAATAACTATGGCTATGGCTAAACATACAGTGGAATAGAGCTACATATGGAAATGGAAATTTTTTATTCTTCTATGTAGCAGTTGCGCAATTATCTAAAATGGGCAAACAGTTGCACTGAATTTGGTCATAGATAAACAAATATTGGGATACCCTCCTAAGTTTCTTAATTTCTAAGGTTTCTAACTGAGTGTGATTTGCACCCATTCCCTCTAAGCATAGGCTTCTGCATCTATTACATATTTCTGGTTTTCATTTCCCACCACAAAACTCTGTCTCAGAATCTGGCAGAAAACCAAAGAGATTCTGATCATACATAAAGCACACCAGTGGTAAGACGCAATCAATACCTTCACTGCACAATAATATCAGTGAAGTCACCGCTGACAGTGCCACTAAAGCAGAGTCATTAAACATGGTTTTCTGAAACTCCTTCATCAAAGAAGACAAAGTAAATATTCCTCAATTCCAATCAAGAACAACCGCAAAGATGAGAAATATAGAAGTAGATATACCCGGTGTAGCAAAGCAGCTTAAATCGCTTAACAAAGGCAAATCCTCCGGTCCTGATTGTATAGCTTTCAAGTTCCTTTCAGAGTAATTTGAGGCAATAGCTCCATATTTAGCAAACATATACCATCACTCGCTCACAGAAGGTTCCGAACCTAAAGACCGGAAAAATGCTCAAGACACACCAATACCAATAAAGGGAAATAGGAGTAATCCACTGAATTATGGGCCCATATCACTAACATTGATTTGTAGTACGGTTTTGGGACATATACTGTATTCGAACACTATGAATTACCTTGAAGAAAACGATTTATTAACACACAGTCAGCACAGATTCAGGAAACATCATTCTTGTGAAACACAATTAAGCTCATTATACTCATGAAATAATGAGTGCTATCGACAGGGGATGTCAAATTGATTCAATACTTTCAGATTTTTAGAAGGCTTTCGACACGATTCCTCACAAGCGTCTTCTAACCCAATTGCATCCTCTGGAATATTGCCTCATTTGTGTGACAGGAAACATGATATCCTGTCACAAAGGCACAGTTCGTAGCAATAGATGGATAGTCATCGAGTAAAACAGAAGAAATATCTGGCATTCCCCATGGAAGTGTTATAGGCCCTCTGTTGTTCCTGATCTATATTAATGACATAGGAGACAATCTGAGTACCCCTCTTAGATTATTTGAGGATGATGCTGTCATTTACCATCTTGTAAAGTCATCAGATTACCAAAACAAATTGCAAAATGATTTTGATAAGATACCTGCATGGTGCAAAAAGTGGCAATTGGCTCCAAATAAAGAAAATTGTGAAATTATTCACATGAGTACTAAAATAAATCCGCTAAATTTTGATTACATTATAAGTCACACAAATCTGAAGGCTGTAAATTCTACTAAATACTTAGGCATTACAATTACAAGTAACCTAAATTGGTACGATCACATAGATAATCTTGTGGGTAGAGCAAATCAAAGACTCTGATTCATTGGCAGAACACTTAGAAGGTGGAACAGATCTACTGAAGAGATTGCTTAGACCACACTTGTCTGCCCTATTCTGGAGTATTGCTGTGCATTGTGAGATTCGCATCAGGTGGGACTGATGGATGCCATCGGAAAACTACAAAGACGTGCAGGTTGTTTTGTATTATCACGAAATGTGGGAGATAGTGCCACATACATGATACATGAATTGCAGTGGCAATCATTAAAACAAAGACATTTTTCAGTGTGGTGGTATCTTCTCATAAAAGTTCAATCACAATTTTTGTCCTACATTTATGAAAACATTCTGTTGGCACCTACCTGCAAATGGAGAAATGAAAATCATGAAATAATAAGAGAAATCTGGGCTCACACAGAAAAATTTAAGTGCTCATTTTTCCTGTGTACCATTTGTGAGTGGAACAGTGGAGACATCTTGAAAGTGGTTCACTGAACCCTCTGCTAGACAATTGTGAATAGCAGAGTAATCATGTAGATGGAGATGTATGCTGTCTTCACCACATTATCAGTTTACTGATAAAACTTGACTATCGAGATTCTGTGAACATACATTCCACATTTGGCATGTAAAACATTACTTCATCCAAAACATTACTTCTAGAAGTGGTAAAGACAAGAATATCTGACAAATTGCAGTCCACAAGGAGTGTTGTCAACAATTGTTTTTGTATGTACCTTTTGCAATTTTATCTGAAATAAATGATAGTTGCAGAAACAGAAGTTCTCTGCAGTACACGTCACTGTGTTAGCAGGTGTAATATAGACATATTTTTTCAATGTTCTTTAACAGAACTAGCCATAAGCAAGAAGCTGAGATTGTCTCAATGTCTACTATCTATTCCCTGTATACGTTTAACTGCCCAATTTACAAGAGAATATCAAATGTCCATCCCATGTACATGTTTAACTGCCCAAACTAGAAGAGCATACTGTCCAACAATAGTTGTAAAAATTATTGCAGTCTCTAATATGTGGGTCAATGAAATTATCATGTCCTACATATCTGAGGAAATAATAGTATTGGCAGAAGTACCCTGTCTTACACACTATGAGGCTGTTTTCAAAGTACTCCAGTAGGTCACTAATGTCAACATTATTATCTGCATAGGAGTTATATTTGACAATCTGAGTTCATCATTAATTAAGTGAAAATTACTACCAAGCAATAATCTATGAACATCCATTTCAAACTTAACAATCTAAAAATTACTTCACCCTATACACTGCTCTTAGGAGACACATAGACAAGAGCATCGGACAAATCAGAGCCCACAAGGACTGTCAACAGTTGTCCTCCCATGTACATTTTGTGATATAATCTGGAATAAATGGAAATTGATGTTGGACTCAGACTTCTCCCCACTGCACAGCATTAAGTGAAGTATAGACATATTTTTCAATTTCCTTAACAATTAGATCACACAGTCTCAAAGTCTACTATTTGATTACATACATGACTGTCAAAATTATTAGAACATTTTCTCCAAGAATACTTGGCAAATCATTACATCCTCCAGTACATTGGCCTATTAAATGAAAATGGCATAATAATCAGAGCACATAAAGAGTTTAATTGACAGTTTTCCTTCATGTACACACTATGCAAATGCAAAAGGATGGGAGGAAAATAGCGGTTATAGAAGCACTCTCCATAAAATACTGTGTGTAGGGTTTGCTGAGTAATGGTGATCTTTGATGTCCATAAGCAACAAGTAAATCTGGTGACTACTCATTATCCATTTACCAAAAACTATTTCCTGTCAAAATTCAGAGAACATAAAATCCAAGATTGGTCAGAAAAACTATTTCTTCTTCATACCATTTGCTGCTATAAGTGGTAAAGATTAAAGGATCTGAAAAATTAGATCTCATAATGAGCATCATAAACAAGCCGACACTCTTTTTAGCATTGTAGATGGATTTCAAATGAAACGGACTGGGAATTGAATCAGAAATACTCTTATCACACAGCATTAAGCTGGCTTGTGGAGTATACATATATGATTTCAATGTCATTTGATGTAAGAAACCGATACAACTCTCTGCAAAATTCTGAGAACATATTTTACAAGTATTGGTGGGCTAATTATTACTTCCTCCTATAAATTGCTCTTAGAACTTATAGCAAGACAACTTAGAGCCCATAAGAATGACTGTGAACTGTACTTTTCCTGTGTATTATTTGCGATTTTATCTGGAAGGAATGTAAATTACTATTGAAGCAGAAGACCTCTCCACTATACAGCAGAAAGCTGGTATATGGAATATAAACCTATGTTTTCAAAGTTTCTTAACAGAAGTACCTATAAACTAAGAACTCTGACATGCTCAAAGCGAAGTACCTATTTACCCTATATAACTCACTGTCTGGATTATGAGATACCTTCCAAGGAAGCTGTGGTAAATAGGTACATTGACCAGTACATGCCACCATGAAATTATTATGATGAACAAAACATTGCTCATAAGGATTTTAATAGAAAATGGCCATCTAGGACTGTTTGAATGGAGTTTAGTTTAGTATGGTTCTTTAGAAGCACTTTTTATAAATGTCACAAGGATGGAGGAGATGATAGTGATACCGAAAGGACTCAATATCACTCACTTTAAGACATTATCTGCAGTACACATAACATTCATCATCTGTTATAACCACATATAAACTAGATCTGACCACCTCGAAGTCCATTTTCAATTAAATGAAAATGATTTACAGACAAAATTCTGAGAACATACATTCCAACACTAATTGGACTAACTATTATGAGCTATCAATTCTTAGTTTCAAGTGAATTTTCGTCTACCAACAAAAATTTTCACTTTTGGGATGACATGAAACTCAGAGCCGTATCAGCGCGAATAAGGTGGGTGGGGTAACATTTCATAAGTTAGTTTATGTAATTTGGCCATGGGAACAGCATATGCATGTGGGTATGCATCAGGAGTTGCAACACCCAGCTTGCAGATAATTTTTTCATTTATAAATCTTCAGTTAAAATGTGATATACCCTGTCAGATGACATATGGCAACCATGAGCAATTTCATGCACTTTCAATCAGCATTCCTCCATGACCGTTTTGTGCACTTTTGCAATGATTTCTGGAGTAGTGACACACCTTGGGCAACCACTGCACAGATCATCATCTTAGCTCTCCCAACCAAATTTAAATTCATTTTTCTACTTGGCAACAGATGAATATGGAGGAGCAGAGTCGTCTAGTGTATTCTGGAAATCAGCATGAATATCCTTCACTTCCATACCTTTCTTTATGAAGTACTTAAAGACTACTTGAATCCTGCTTTTTCCACCTTCACGAATCACTACATGTGAACAACAACAGAGTCATGTCACTACCACAGCTCTCTTCTGAAAGCAGTCATGTGACAGTTTTTACAGGCAACAGTCAGTGAATATCACCAGAACAACTGATTTTGCCAGTGCTGACCTCTCATGAAGATTTCGAAAACTTCTCAAACCACCCTCGTACTTACACCTATACATTGATATTAGAAGTGATGGAGACAGGATTGCCTGACAAATTAGAGCTCATAATGAGAATTTTCAACAAGTGACTTCTCATCCATTACTCATGAATTCATCTGGAATAAATGGAAATGGTTGAGGAACCAGTAAATCTCTCCACCACATGGCATTGAGTTGTGATATATATGTAAATATGTACATGTTTTTTTCAATGTTTTTCACCTGAAGTACCATAAACAAGGAGGTCAGACAGTCTCAAAGTTGAGTATCTACTTACTGTAATGAGTAACTTTTCGAATTACAAGAGAATGTAGTCCTACAACAGTTTGGCAAATTATTAAGTTCTTCAATTTTTGGGTCCACAGAATTACCATGATGAAATAATCAGAGCTGATGCAGATTTAAATATATAGCACTACTTCACACCATTCATAAATGGAACAGTGATGGGGGGGGGGGGGGGGGGGGGGGGGGAATTGTAGTGTTGCCAGACATACCTTCTACTACACATTGTGAGATGGTTTGCTGAATGCCAATGTAGGTCTCTAAAGTTCATCAAGACTGTTAAACATCAAGCAAGTAGACCTGACAACCTCAAAATCCATTCTCAGTTAAATAAACATGAACTATTGACAAGATTATGAGAACATACATTCCAAGATTGGGAAGGGTAAATATTACTTCCTCGTACACAGTAATATGAGAGGTGATATACCCCAAGAACATTCGGCATGTAGCATTAACTATTGTATCTGTTATTTATACAAATGGGTGTGGTACCAGCGGTTCTCTCCACCAAATGGGCATGTGGTGTATAGATGTATGTTTTCAATATTCTTTAACGCAAGTAGCCATAAACAAGGAGACCTCCTTTAACACAAGTAATCATAAACAAGGAGACCAGATGTTCCCAAAAGTGTATATATATTTACCATACAGCACCAACTTTCCAGATAATTGGAGTATGCATTCCAGGAATAGCTGTACACAATATTACATTTTATATTATGTGGGTCCAAAAAATTTGCATAATAAAAAATATTTAGAAGTCATACAGAGGTAAATCGACATTGTTTCTTCACATACACCATTAACAAATGCAACAGGGAGGAGAGGAAATTTTAGTGGTACAAGAAGTGCTCTGCAGTACACATTGTAGATGCTTTGTGGTTTACTCTTGGAGATTATTCATGTTCATCAATGTTAACAACCATAGAGCAAGTAAATTATACAACCTAACAGTCCATTGTGAATGTATTGTGCATGATTTACTCTCAGAATCCCAAGAGCACACATTAAAAATTTCATTAATTCAATTATCATGTTCCAATACATACAAAAAGGACTTCTGACAAGTTACAGCTCAGAAAAAAAACTACCAACAATACTCCTCCCATATATCATTATTGACTGAATGTGGAAACAATGGAAATGATTGTGGAACAAAACATTCTCCACTGCACAGCACAGACATTGTATATGGAGGATAGATTCATTTTTGCAATTTTCTTTAACCATTAGGTAAACAATGACTTCTGGCTGCATACATTCCAAGAATGGTTGGGAATATTGTTACATCCTCCAATACTTAGGTCCATGTAATGCACTTGATGAAAAAATCAAAACTCTCAAGGAAATCCTGTCACCCATCATTGAAAATTCTGAAATTATTAACAGTACCCTACCCGTATAACTATGATATTATCGTTTTTTGTGTACCAATTTAGAATAATGGAAAGAGAACTTCTTTGATCACATTTATAATACAAGAAATAAAGTAAAGTTTATCCTCCCTGCTCATCTTTTAACTTATCTCCTCAGTCTTCCCACAATATGGGTATGAAAATATAATGAACTAAAAGCCAAGAACATACATGGTTCTCAGTTTCAGTGATGCTATTACTCAGTTGAAGATTCCATGAACAATGAACTGAATATCTGAGCAGGACATAGTTTATGAACTGTCTTGTTATCTAAACATGTGAAGATATTTTTTGCAAAGATGTTGGATTAATGTTTAAACACAATTCCATCTTTTCAAATGTAGCTTTATATAGGTGAAATTGTGTTAACCATATTTTGATGTGTTTCCAGAATTCTGATCAAATAATTAGTGTATGTATGTTATAAGACAAATAATTCACAGGTCAACAATGTAATTCAGCTCAACAGTGGTTCTTTCCACACACCATTCACAAACACAACAGGTATGAGAGGAATGTTACAAAAAATACAACCTACCGCACGATAGAGGCAGTTTGCAAAGTATCCAAGTAGATCTTTTTTGTTGATCAACATAGTTAAACATGAAGCAGGTAGACCTGCTAACCTCAGGGCCCATTGTCAATTAAATGAACATGATTTACAAATTATATTCATAGAAATAACATTCTAGTGGCCATCAACATTATAAACATGAAGCAAGAACTTCCAATAACCTCAGTTTCCACTCTCAATTAAACTTGATCTGTTCACTAACATTATTCTGAGGCCATACATAACAAGAATGTTCATGCAAATCATACTTTCTCTTGTTCATTGCTCATAGATCATAAGGAGGCTGGCATCAACTGTCTTCCCATTTACCATTCATCTTTGCATTTGAAATAAAAGATGTATGTGTTACCAGAAATTCTCTCTACAACCCAGCTTCATGGTAGCATGTGAATTATTGATGTACGATTTGAATGTCCTTTAACAGAAGTAAAGATCAGTGAGATCAGTCAGTCTCTAATTGAATTATCAACACTGGTGGGCAAAACATATGATGAATGCATCATGGACAAATAACATAGCTCAATGAAACTGGAAACATACATAAATAGAATTGCTCCATTATAGTATGGAAAGTAACTAACAAATTCACAATGGGACAAACAGAAATGATACCTCTATTCAAAGACAAGAATTACACTGAAGGCTTTGTTGTTCATATTGAAGTGATGAACATTAAAAAGTCTGTGACATTGTTCTTAATATGATGTTTGTTCACTGCAGACATAAATTGCAGTATTACCCATGCTAGGCAGAAGGTTTATTTATTTATTTATTTATTTAGTCCTTTGATCATATCTAGTACAAGATGACATGGAACTAACTCTAAGGAGTTGTGGTAGAATGTTCCATAATCTCTCCAATGTACTTGACAACTGGTGGATGGTCACTCGTGCATGTGAATATGGTGCAATACATACTCACCAATGCATCCCACATGAGCTAGATGGGATTTAAGTTGGGGGATTGAGGAGGTCAGTCCATTTGCTGAATATCCCATCATTCCAAGAGCTCCTCCAGCTGCACTATCTGATGGAGTCTTGCAACCTCATCCTAAAAAATGAAATAAGGGTCATGTGAACCCCTGAAAATACCCACGTGGGGAAGGAGTACAGTGCCCCAATGATGCTGACCAGTGAGTGTAAGGTTTTCAAAGAAGTGATGTACCTTCATATTATGAGAGGCTGCAATGTATAATAAACCCATGATGATTGACATGTATGATCGTTTTACTGCTCTGTGAGTTGCATTGAGGGAATGTATTATGTTGCACGGATGTACCGACTTCCACCTCATTGGACATAGTACACTCACCAGTCGTGGTAATTGCAACACTGTGTTATTTCCCAGTGTGCTTTTTTCAGCAGTTCATTTGGCCATGATTCCATGTCAAATAGTACATGTGGGATGTGTTGTGGAGATATATTGAAGCATGTCAAAATTCATCAATGACAATTCAGCAGTTGTGAAGCGTGCTGGTGGGGGAATGGAATGCTGTACCACAAGAGCACTTTACCAACCTGGTGGACATCATGGGTAACATTGCAGAGCTTTTAATATCATTTGAGGTGATCAAATATCCTATCAGGAATCATGTCCAGGATAACATCATGGATAATGGTGATTTAACTGCAATTACTGTCTTTGAATAAAAGCACCATCTATTGGTCTCTTTATGTATTTCTGTATATGAAGATCAGTACTATACTTCAGTTCTCTCAATGTAAGGTCGGAGTTAGAACAAGCTACATTACATGGCAGTGACACATCAGGTGAAACTAATTTTTTTACTTAAGATTAGCACACCAGTGTATTTACCACGTACAATTGATCATCCAAATTATGAGAGCATACAATCCAAGAATATATAGGTAGGTTGTTACAGTCTCCAGTACATGGTTCCACTCAATTACAATGGCAGAAAAATGAGAGCTTACGAGTGGATTTTCTTTGCATGTACCATTCAGAAATGCAGTAAGGATGAGAGAAAATGACAGTGGTACTGGAAGTACACCGTTAACAATGGATCATCCCACATACGAATCATAAATGGAACAGGGATGGGAGAAAATAACAATGATAGCAGAAGGACCCTCAAGTACACACTGTTAGGTGGATTCCTGGTACTCATGTTGATCTTTTAAGGTTCATCAGCAATATTAACCACATATGAAGTAGATCTAACAATCCCAAAGTCCATTATCAGTTTAATGACAATGATTCAATGACAAAATTCTGAGGATATACATTCCAAGTTTGGTCAGGCCTAATATTACATTGTTCTTAAAAGTGATGCAGACAAGTTTAACAAATAAGAGCCCATAGCAAGCACTGGTCATAATTAACTTCCCATCTAACATTAAGCTAGCATGTGGTGTAGAGATATATTTACTCAATGTCCTTTAAGAGAAATAGCCATAAACAAGGAGATCAGACAGTCTCAAAAGTCAAATGACCAACTGTCCAAATCACAGAAGGATACAGTCTGTGAACAGATTCAGATATTATTACATCTTCCAATACATGGGCCCACATGATTACAATGTTGGGCAAAATCAGAGCTCAGAAGGAGTTTAATCGACAGCACTCCTTCCCATGCATCATTAGGAAATGGAACAGGGGAGGGAGGAAATGATAATTATAGTAGAAGTATACTCTACCTTACACTATGAGTTGGTTGCCAAGTACACACACAGATGTTTATTTATTGTAAGCATTGTTACCATGAAACAAATAAATCTAACATCCACAAAATCCATCATCAATTTTCAAAATTTGAAGATCATATGTGCCAAGTTTTGTCAGGCTAACTATTAGTTCATTTCACACCTTGCTCCTAAAAGTGATAAGACCAAAACATCTGACAACTAAAAGCTCAGATGGGCAATCATTGACACTTACCATAATATATACCATCTGTGATTAGACCCAGATCAAAACAAAATGATTACTGAAATCAAGTATCTATTTACCATTAACAATTAAATGTCCAAATGCAAGAGAATATGTTTCAAGAATAGATGGGCAAATTATTACATCATCCTATACAAGGGACCACTAAAAGAGGATGATAAACTCTAAGATGATAAGGATTTCAATTGATGCTAGGTTATCACATGCACCATTCACAAGTACAAGAGGGATGGGACAAAATAATCCTGGCACCAGATGTTCACTGCAAGTTGCCTTGTGTATCTTAAATATTCATCAACGTTACTAATGACATGAGAAGTACATGTGACAATCTGAACATCTAGTATCAAATTGCTGCTCATGATTAAATTTTCTGAATTCCAAGACTATACATTAAAAGTTGTTCATGCTCTTACATCCAAACAGACATTGTTCGTAGAAATGATAAAGACATCTGGCAAATTAGTGCTTATTAGGAGAATTAGTTTCAGTTGTCTTTTCATGTATCTGGAATGTCTCTGGAATCAAAGGAAGTGGTTGCGGTAACACAAGTACTGTGTACCATATTGCATTAATGAGATATATGAAGAATACGATATTGATCAACAAAACAAACCATCAAAATAGGTTAACTAATAGCCTCAAGGTATCTACTGACGATGCATTCCTAAATATATACAGGTTGTTACAAAAAGGTACTGCCAAACTTTCAGGAAACATTCCTCACACACAAATAAAGAAAAGGTGTTATGTGGACATGTGTCCGGAAACGCTTAATTTCCATGTTAGAGCTCATTTTAGTTTCATCAGTATGTACTGTACTGACTCGCTTCACCGCCAGTTGGCCCAATTGAAGGAAGGTAATGTAGACTTCAGTGCTTGTGTTGACATGCAACTCATTGCTCTACAGTACATCAGTACATAGCATCAACAGGTTAGTGTTTATCACGAACGTGGTTTTGCAGTCAGTGCAATCTTTGCAAATGCGGAGTTGGCAGATGCCCATTTCATGTATGGATTAGCACAGGGCAATAGACTTGGCGCGGTACATTTGTATTGAGACAGATTTCCAGAACGAAGGTATCCCGACAGGAAGATGTTCAAAGCAATTGATTGGCATCTTAAGGAGCACAAAACACTCCAGCCTATGACTTGCGACTGGGGAAGACCTAGAATAACGACACCTGCAATGGACGAGGCAATTCTTCAAGCAGCTGACGATAACCCTAATGTCAGCATCAGAGAAGTTGCTGCTGTACAAGGTAACGTTGACCACATCACTGTATGGAGAGTGCCACGGGAGAACCAGTTGTTTCCGTACCATGTACAGCGTGTGCAGGCACTATCAGCAGCTGATTGGCCTTCACGGGTACACTTCTGCGAATGGTTCATCCAACAATGTGTCAATCCTCATTTCAGTGCAAATGTTCTCTTTACGGATGAGGCTTCATTCCAATGTGATCTAATTGTAAATTTTCACAATCAACATGTGTGGGCTGACGAGAATCCGCACGCAATTGTGCAATCACATCATCAACACAGATTCTCTGTGAACATTTGGGCAGGCATTGTTGGTGATGTCTTGATTGGGTCCCATTTCTTCCACCTACGCTCAATGGAGCACGTTATCATGATTTCATATGGGATACTCTACCTGTGCTGCTAGAACATGTGCCTTTACAAGTACGACAAAACATGTAGTTCATGCACGATGCAGCTCCTACACATTTCAGTCAAAGTGTTTGTATGCTTCTCAACAACAGATTCAGTGACCGATGGATTGGTAGAGGCGGACCAATTCCATGGCCTCCACACTCTCCTGACCTCAACACTCTTGACTTTCATTTATGGGGGCATTTGAAAGCTCTTGTCTATGCAACCCTGCTACCAAATGTAGAGACTCTTCATGCTCATATTGTGGATGGCTGTGATATGATATGCCAGTCTCCAGTGCTGCATCAGCGCATCAGGGATTCCATGCGACTGAAGGTGGATGCATGTATCCTCGATAACGGAGGACATTTTGAACATTTCCTGTAACAAAGTGTTTAAAGTCATGCTGGTACGTTCTGTTGCTGTGTGTTTCCATTCCATGATTAATGTGATTTGAAGAGAAGTAATAAAATGAGCTCTAACATGGAAAGTAAGCGTTTCTGGACACATGTCCGCATAACATTTTCTTTCTTTGTGTGTGAGGAATGTTTCCTGAAAGTTTGGCTGTACCTTTTTGTAACACCCTGTATATATATATGAGGGATTCAATGTCCAGCAACAGAATTAAGCTTAAAACAAGCAGTAGTGTTAGTGTCAGAGTAAATTATTTTTTTACCATATATAACTAACTGCCAGATTCTGAAAGCATATATTCCAAGGCGCCCTCCCCCATGCACCGTACAGTGGCTTGAAGAGTATCAGTGTAGATGTAGATGTATATGCAGAACTATTGGTTAAGTGGACTATGGATGGGATAAAAGTATAATGGTACTAGAAACGCAATCTACAACACACAATAAGGTGATTTGTGGAGTACAGCAAAGCTCTACAACATTCATAAAATAGAGTTCACTATCCAGAAAAGATAATAGTCTATGTCAAAGCAAAATATCAATTTCAACTTCCAACTGTGCCCATAATCACAATCATGCTGATTGTGAATATTAATTAGAATATCTCAGGTGGAGTTAAAATAGTATTAAGCAACTAGTTTGTGTTTCTAATGGTATTAGAATATCATGCTGAAGAATGTGGGAACTGTACATAATATGAGGGACACACGTAACAGAGTTCCCAAAATTTTGTCAATAAGAATACTACTAATAATAATAAGAATGTATAGTATTGCCAGGTGGGAAGTGTAATTTACACTGAGAGAATAGGGAACAATTGCAGCAAAACTGGAGTCTTGCAGTTAATTGTGGAAGACATATTAGGGGAGTTTATTTTCACTCAAAATACTACTGCAGACAGACACCTTGCCAGAGATGAAGGGGAACTACTTCGATATCAAAACCAATGCTATTACAGAAATCAGTCATGCCAGTGACATTTACTTGAAACCTTGGCCTTGTCTGCAATTAATGACACATTCTGAGCATGCTGTACCTGGTATCATAAACTGATTCATTGGCATTCAGTTGTAGAGAGAAACCTGGAAAATGGAAACCATGGCCAAGGAAGTTAAACATGTGAATGAAACCACTATTCATATACGGACCTAGCGATTTTTCACACACGCAGTTTGAACTGTTATAATTCAGTGTTTAATGATTGTTTCACTACATGCAGATGCACAAAACTTTTGTGAAGAAAACTGAATTTGTTGTTAACTAAATGGAGTTTATGGACTAATAGATGCTTCCTGAAATTCAAGAGTGTTTGTGAGGACCTGTACACTATATATCAGAGGGTATACATCATCACATAGTAAATAATACTTAAGGTGCATTACTGAGTGCATCAAGTTAAGTGATGTTCACAAATGGTGCATAAACATCATAATTTGAAAATCCAGTGAGAGGGAATAAACACAGTTACTAGAGTGCTTCTGGATCAGGATTTGAATCCTGGTTTGGTCAATAAGGTAGTAGGAGGTTGGGTTCCACACCAAAGTTACAACTCATTCATTCATTCATTCATTCATTGTCTGCTTTTTGGTTCCAAGGAACTAAAATTCTGTGAAAAGCTGTTATTTCATGAGCCAAGTTGTATGTCACACACTTACAGTTGATCACTGATTTCTCTTATTGAAATGAATGAACTCTTTATGAAATACTGCTTTGTGTCTGTGTGTGTGTGTGTGTATGTGTGTGTGTGTGTGTGTGTGTGTGTGTGTGTGTGTGTGTGTGTGTGTGTGTGTGCAGCAACTGCTGTTGGGAAATAAATGAATGCTTAGCATTGGCTTACTACATTACCATATAACTTCTTTTGTAGAATGTGTACATAAAATCCTGTTTTACATTATGGATAAACAAAATGGCACAGAACTGGATAAGGGCAGACTGACTATTTGTCCCCTCTCTCCTAGTTCAGATTCTCAGCACTCTCTTGTGTACTTCTTTATTGTCTGATCTGATAAGCTGACATTCAAGTAAATGTCAATCTGCTTGAAATACTTATGAATGCAGAAAGCCACTGTACTATGTAAGGCAATGAGCAGTGGAAATTAAAAAAACTTTGAATGTAAGCCTGAAATTTGCAAACTAACTCTTGCACATCTCTTTAAATGTTATGTGTAAACATTTACTGCTCCCAACAAGAATGGTCACTTTATATTAATTAAACAGAACCAAAGCAATGTAATATTTAAAAGTATGCAGGAAATCAACATCTCCAAAGTAAGTACATGGGAGCTACAGAGGAACTTCTTATCCACATGCAACCATGAGTTGTATTATCAGCCCCATTACTCAAGTTACTTACTCATCTCCATGAAATATGGTCTGGAAATAAAATAGGTCCTTTAACTTTTAACTGAGTACTTAATTGTTTTGATTCTTTGGCTGGTCAATCTAGCTACCATTAGAATGACACTTATAAATTTACACACTAATCTAACTTAAAATAAAGAACAACATGATAGTAGCCTGGCCCTGCAAAATAACTTTTCTTCCAATTTAATTCAACTGTCACTACTTTCGTCATAGTAAAGTATGTGACACGTCAACCATAAAAAGCATCAATTACACAGTAACCCATGCATGGGATCACACCATGAGAAGACAGTCCAACATACTGGTCACAGATGTACACCCATCCACCAACCATATCTACCAGGATAATAACATGGAAATCTCAATGGTAAACCCTGAGCTTTCTGGGGTCGCAGCTCATGAGGTCAGGCCATAAAGTACCTGCTAGTAGATGTACACACAGTGAGTCATTCTTCTCCAGGCTTGACAAAAAGGCTGCTGTGTATTTGGGTTATGGTCAGATTTCTTATGCACTCTGTATTTGCTTGCACTCTCAGACAGCAAGTTGTATAGATTTTACACTAATGAGCATGTAAATGAGTTTTTTTCTTTACATATAGCTATAGGATTTGAAAGTCTTTGTCCAGATTTCAATCTCTTAAAGCAGTGCAAAATAATTTCAAAAAATAAAATAAAAAATGTTGCATCTAAAATTGAGATTATTTTCAAGTCTGTTAAGTCGTGGAATACAATTTACACATGGTTGTAACATGTAAAAATGAATCATTGTTCAAGTCTGGAGAGGGGCATGAGGAACAGTTGCCACAGCCAGATGTGCACAGATTAACAAAAAGTATTATAAAAATCAAAATGTTAATAATTCATTAAATACCAAAAAAAATATTTAGTGTGTGTTTCCTAGCAGTACTTAAAAAGTAAAACCAAAATTTTATTGGTACAGGTATACATCAGAAGTTTTACAGCCCAGTGTTCACAAATAGTTCTAGTTATATTACATGCTGATGCAGAAAAATGTAAAATAGAAAATTGAACAAATTGTTTAAAAAATGAAGACACAATGTATCAAAGTGGTCACCATAAATCAGTGTCATGCTGAGTTACCTGACTGGTGCCTTTCTCAGGTAAGATATTGATCCAGTCATTAAAGCACTGATTGTGAACATTACTTTGCAAAAAGATAAAAGTGTATATAAGCATTTAATCTATTTCAGTTCCAGTTTACTTGCATTTGGCCACAATAACTATCGGTATCCTCTCTGATTTTAGAATGTTTGGTTTGTTTATTACCATTCAATAATGTGCAAGGAATTATATTATGGCGTTACTCACATTTAAGAAATAAAATTTAGCATTATAGAAAAAAAAATGCTGTATCCCCACTAGAAGGTAGTAACCCAGACTAATTTTACAAGCATATGTTTAAGGACTTTGGGATTTTAGCTACTGCTTTTCAATACACATAGTCACTCATGAAAACTGAAGCAACTGATAAAATTGCAGTTCAGAAAGAAATATGATGGCCATAAGCAGAAAATCAGAACAAGGAATAAACTTCATTAAAACTGACTTAAGCATAGAAAGTGGTTAATAATCCTCATGTTGTGTGCTTTTCTCAAATGATGCAAAATGACTATCACATACTGAAGCTACATTTGAAAGTAAGCTCAACAAATAAACTTGTGTAACTCCTTCTGTACCACAAAAGATTATACAAAGTGTCTCTCCTAAGCATTATCAGACACATTTTCTCTGATGTTTCCCAAGGTATTTGTGATTTTGTTTTGGCAGTGTGTAGCTAGAGTCAGCCCAAACATATGCTGCTCATCACATTTGTCAAATGACTGCCAATGTCAATGGAAAGTGTTGATTTGTTACAAACAAAATTAGTTTGAAAGCTGAATTTTTGTGCCTATTCAATAGGGTAGTCCGAGATTAGTGTAGTGTGATTTTTTTTTATTGATATGTATGAAAAGAAATATTAAAACATCACGAATAACCGATACTCCAGCAGCAACTCTTGTGCCATCTAGGCCTGTGATGATCACTACCATAATGCAACAGCCCTGTTGTCACTCACTGATGGACAATTGGTTATTCTTCAGGTTTTACTATCCATCTTAATACATACTGAACAAATGAACATCACTCTAGACTAATTTTACACTGCTCTATCAACTGAGCACTTCAAAAATCTTTTGTTTGCAAGGAGAAACAAACTGACACTTTCCATCAACACCAAGAGGTGCATGGAAGATGTGATGAGCAGTATTTGTTTTGGATGAGTCAAGTTAAACACTGTAAATTACAAAACTGCTAAAATCTGCTGAAACACCATGGAGAACGTACCCAATGACTCTTAGGAGAGACCCCTAGTATATTACATCAGTTACTACACATATATAATAATCTGTAAACAGTCAACATGCAATCTTATTAAAATGTTAATATTGTTATGTCTGGTGTAAAGTAAGATATCCCATAATATTCCAGTACATAGTATGACATGAGTGATTCACATAAATTATAAATAACTTAACACAATCATTTTGCAGCTTCCATTTCCAATAAGCTTGCAGCAAATATGAAAACTAGTTGTAATAAAACTGACATTTTCATATTGAAGTTGGAAGACTTCCTTTAGGCATTCCACTTTTATTCTCTATAAACATTACCTGTAGTAATTTACAGATTTTGTTGTGATGTAGTACTTTAGTCCATGATCAAGTACCGAGCAAGGTGGCGCAGTGGTTAGCACACTGGACTCTCATTCGGGAGGACGACGGTTCAATCCCATCTCCGACCATCCTGATTTAGGTTTTTCGTGATTTCCCTAAATCGCTTCAGGCAAATGCCGGGATGGTTCCTTTGAAAGGGCACGGCCGATTTCCTTCCCCATCCTTCCCTCACCCGAGCTTGCGCTCCGTCTCTAATGACCTCGTTGTTGACGGGACGTTAAACACTAATATCCTCCTCCTCCTCCTCCTCCTCCTCCTCCTCCTCCTCCTCCTCCATGATCAAGTAGCTTTAGCTCAGATGATTCCACAAACACTAAGAAAATAAGTACAAGAGTAAACATGAGTCTTAGACTTCCAAAACATTACACAGTGTAACATATTTAAAGATTTCCATTGAAATATATTCTTGTCCTATGCAACTTGGAAGAAATTCTTCCAATGACTGAACTATACTTTCCTACTTTTACAAGCTATACATGAAAACAAGTTGAGTCTTAATTTTTACATTGGGAGAGTAGTGTTTTTCTTCAAGACTCTGCTTTAAGTGTAGACAATTACAGCAGTCTGGAGGCATCTTCTTAGTAGAATGTCAATTTTTTTTTTGTCTTTCATAGAGTGGTATTTCATGTATGGCACCCCAATAAACTTGAGATTCAGTGGAATAAGTTGGTCCAAGATACCGTACTTCATAATAAATTGTCATAATAGCTACAAGTAGTGTCCCACTAATACTAAGCATCACAGAGTTTGTGTGACATTAGTTACCAGTTACAGATCTCATACAAGTCCTCTGAAATAATTGGATAGCTAAATGACCAGTGAAGTCATAATAATTGTATTTTTCCCCATGTACCACGACATGAAAACATATGAGTGAAAATTAATCATGAGTAGGTCCCTCCATCACATAAAAGTAAGGGGAAATCATGCCTATAGCATACATCCTGTTTTAAATCCTTGTTGACATTGATTTTATGGGATTTAGGCTGTGGTATAAAGAATGTTTTTGTGCCTAAAATTTCATCTACTACTAAGAATCAGGCTCAGAAGCTATAAAAATGTTGTTGGTTACTTTTATAATGCAAACTTGTTTTGTTAGACACTTTTTTTTCAAAAATTATCTAAATATATATTTGTATCATCTAAAAATATCTCCCACAGTAGGTGACAAAACACTAGACACAGAAAGAGGCTTTATACAACAGCTTAATGCCCATGAAACCAATACCACCATGGGTAGGCTATGGATACAGGCTGTGAAAGCCTGGATTGTATTATCTAGTTTTATGTCATAGAAGTGTTCTGCAAATTGTATTCTTGCCAGACATGTGATGGCAGGCACAACTACATCATGCAAGCCATCCTATAAAGTTTTGAGAAAAAGTATCTAGTGAGGGATCTAGGGACATAAATATATCTCCAATAAATTACTCCAGCAGGGATGGCAAAGCAAGATTACACTAATAACAGCACATAAAGAGATACTTAAGCACACCTTACTACTGATCTTGACACAACTGGAACATGGGAAAATGTTAATACGTGGTACAATAGGAAGTTGCCTCTGGTACACACTTCACAATGGTTTGCTGAGTACAGATGTAGATGCAAATGTAAGTGAAGGCTACACCCAAGAATGTATTGGATTTGTATATTGCAACGTTGTGTAACAGTAATTAGTATGTAACAGATACTCATAACTGCATTTTCACTGAAAATTCCCAAAATTACTACTGAAGAAAACCACACAACATGAAGGGTAGCAGTAATACTTGACAATAGTTTCAGTCATATAGTATGGAAAACAAATCACTTTCTTCATAAAAAGAAATCAGGGGATGACCAGAATATGTTTACTATTTACTGCTGACTGGTTTCTGTTCCACATGAAAACTGTCATTATAATTACAAAACCAGACATTACTTTTGAGCGAAATTGTGAACTATCAAGTCATAGTCACATTATGAACAGAATCATTCATAAAAGTTATTTTAAAACTGAACGCTAGCAGCAGAGTTCATTAGTATTCTGTTGCTGCAAAAATTTTTGTAGATAAAAAATATACTTTACATTATATGACTCAAAAACCTTAGAAGAAGATTTTTGTAATATGAACTATCACATCAGTAAAAATAGTCAGGGTTCTGTAAAAATACAGACTAACAGGACAAAAATACAAGTTAACAACAGAGCAGAAAATGAAAAGTTCCATCACAAGAACAGCAGCTACAGCCAGCTAAATCATCAAACACCACATTAAACAAGGACATAGGCAGAAACTCAAGCGAAGTAAATTCGCCTAAACAAGATGAAAAAATCTTATCCCCAAAACAGAAAGTTCTGCTACTCAGTGACCGCAATGGTAGACAGTGCACAAAGATTCTGATAATATTCTAGAAAAGAATTACACCATAACTTCATTTATAAAGCCAAGTACACATTGGTCCAAAGTTAGAGAAAGCAGTAGTAAAAAGACCTAAGGTTTCACTAAAACTGACAGTGTAATAGGGATTACTGGAACACGCAACAGCTAGAACGGAGAAGAACCATACCTATTTCGAAAAGCCATAAATGAAGTAATACACAACACAGTTCACACGAAATTAATATCGTGTACAATCTCTTACAGATACGACATTCCCAGCAAAAGCAATTCACTTTATAAATTATACAGTCAATTAATGACAGCTGCATTGAGCCTGATCATGTTAGAGTAATTGATGTTAACACCTTTCTGAGCAGGAAAAATTGCTTTGTGCGAAAGATTGAAAACAGAGGTGATAAGTGAGGCAAATAGAAAGGCATCAACTGCAACTAACATATATATTGAAACCAAAACCGTTACCCAAAATTTATCTGACACTAGTAAGCTGTACTGTGAGATCTCCGCAGGAGAAGTGATGGAACCAAATAAAAATCCAATACATGCTGCAGAAGAAAAAATAATGTTTCTGGAAATTAATCCAAAAGACAAAACCATTGATGAAGAGCAACGATAAATCCTTAAACCTAATGAGACTGGACGGAATTGCAACATATCCACAGTAGAAACAAAGACAGTACCAGTAATTGAAAGTACAAAAGTGGTGCATTTTGAGAGCTCCGTAGTAGAAATCATAGAACCAATTCAAAATATCCAGCACCAGAAAAAGCAATACGATTGCAAATTAATCTGAAAAGCAAAACTATTGATGAAGCGCAACTAAAAATAGGTATGCCTAATGAGACTGAGCTGAATTGTAACATACCCACAATGGAAACAAGAACACTAAACAGAAACCCAAATCCCGCCACAGAAGAAGAGCATATATTGCTGGAACGAAGTCCAAAACTCAAAAGCAATAAAGATGAAGAACAGCAGCAAACTGCTGCACAAAGGAAAAAAAGGAAAGCCTAGTGCATCAGTGCCTACAAGAACTGTAGTAAGAAGAAAGATGATGTCTCAACATATGGGAGATGATTTTTCATGGTACAGCCAAGGAAGCAAAAAACCGGAAGTTAAATATTAATGTCAAGAAACATGAACATACTAATCAAATAGAGACTGAAAATTTTATTAGTACCAGTAAGAAAAAGAAATTAAGCTCAGAATTCTACGACAAAATCTCCAATAAATGAGTAATAAAAAATTAGTAGTAGAACTACTGGGAAATGAAATATGCCCACACATATTGTGTATAAGTGAACATGGCTTAAAAGAAAATGAAATTTGCAGTCTCACCATAAAAATTATGTTCTTGTAGACTATTTCTGCAGATCAGAAATAGAGGTGGAGGAGTAGCAATATTTGTACAAACAGCAGAGAATTATGATAGTAGTATGAATTATACATACAAAACCTTACCAAAATGCAAAGAAAATGATTTTAGAATTACAGGTATTGTCTACAATGAGTTCAGAGTATTCTGTGTGTACCAATCACCAAGTGGCAAAATAAATCCTTTCCTCAAAAAGTCCATTCTACTAGCAAAAGAAAGAGAGAGTGTGTAATATGTGGTGATTACAAAATTGGTATGGGAACAGAGAGACAGAGACAGCAAAAATCTGAGGTGCTGCTACTACAATACAACATGAAGGCAACTGTCATGGAACCAACAGGAGTGACTTAGGAATCTGAGTCAATTATTGATGATATTATCACTAATATAGATAGCAATGCAAATACAACAAAGGTTCTACAAAAATGAATTTCTGATCATGTTGCATAGCATTGTGAAGTATATGGAAATCTGCACCCACAAAAAGAAGACAAAAGTGGAAAAGGATACATTAGGCTTATAAGCCTAATGGCTTACAAAACACTCGTAAAACACTCGTTCGACCTATACTTGAGTATTGCTCATCAGTGTGGGATCCGTGCCAGATCAGGTTGTTGGAGGAGATAGAGAAGATCCAAAGAAGAGCGGCACATTTCATCAAAGGGTTATTTGGTAACTGTGATAGCGTTACGGAGATGTTGAGCAAACTCATGTGGCAGACTCTGCAAGAGAGGCACTCTGCATCGCGGTGTAATTTGCTTGCCAGGTTTCGAGAGGGTGCGTTTCTGGATGAGGTATCTAATATATTGCTTCCCCCTACTTATACCTCCTGAGGGGATCATGAATGTAAAATTAGAAAGATTTGAGCACGCATGGAGGCTTTCTGGCAGTCGTTCTTCCCACA
This sequence comes from Schistocerca cancellata, assembly GCF_023864275.1. Lineage (NCBI taxonomy): Eukaryota > Metazoa > Arthropoda > Insecta > Orthoptera > Acrididae > Schistocerca > Schistocerca cancellata. The sequence goes on from NC_064629.1 coordinate 268,531,807, forward strand.
AACCATATGCGACTGGAACAGAAAAGGGAGGTGATGACAGTGGCACATAAAGTGCCCTCCGCCACACACCGTTAGGTGGCTTGCAGAGTATAAATGTAGATGTAGAAAATATCAACATCTTCAAAGTGATGTTAAGAAAAGTGGACAGACACACTTCAAGCCCAGGGAACAGATGAAAAATACAATGCTTTCCAAGACACCATAACACATTACTTCAATTTACCATTTCCAAAAACCAAGAGGAAAAGAAAATATCTCGAAAATAAGCATTCTATCATGTAGGAAGTAATAGAACAGGTAGATACCTTAAGAGAAATGAACAGAGAGAGAATACTAAAACCCACAGGCAGCACCAGAAGAAATACAGGTGACAGCATAGGTGGGGGCGGTGGGATCACTCATGGGAAAATTCCGGTAGTTGTGGGTGTTAGAGCTGTACCTTTTTTAGATTGAAGTCAGCTGACAAGTATTCCTGCTTAAGGGAAGTCTCTCTAACAAAGAAACCACTTTCGACAAAGCTTAGGAATCCGATAAGTGAGGGAATTAGTATATTTCATCAAAATATACAATGCATTAGAGATAAAGTTAGTGAACTACTTATAGATGTTGACTCTGAAATTATTGCTATATCTGAACACTTCTTAAATAAGGAGATAATTCAGAGGCTTCCTTTATCGGGATAAAGGTTGGCTGGCAGCTCTTCTAGGAGCTCTTTGCGGTGTGGGGGAGTAGCCATGTATGTGAAAAACGGTATCCCATTTGAGTCAATTGATGTTTCAAAGTACTGCACTGAAAAGGTGTTTGAATGTTGTGCAGGTGTGGTTAAATTTAGTGGAGCTAAACTTCTTACTGTTGTTATTTATTGATCCCCAGACTCCGATTTCACAACATTTTTGCTAAAGCTAGAGGAGGTTCTTGGTTCACTTTATAGGAAATACAAAAAGTTAGTTATATGTGGTGACTTCAATATTAATTGTATAAGTGATTGTGCAAGGAAGAGGATGCTGGTAGACCTCTTTAATTCATATAATCTTATGCAAACCGTATTCTTTCCAACGAGAGTGCAAGGGAACAGTAGAACAGCCATAGACAACATTTTTGTTCATTCCTCATTACTAGAAGGGCATTCTGTTAGCAAAATGGTGAATGGCCTTTCAGATCACGATGCACAAATTTTAAGTCTAAAAGATTTTTGTGCTGCAACACAGGTTAAATATAGTTACCAACTTTCTAGGAAAGCTGATCCAGTTGCTGTAGAGACTTTTGTAAACCTTATCAAGGAACAAGAGTGGCAAGATGTTTATAGTGCTGATACAGTAGACGATAAATATAATGCTTTCCTCGAGACTTTCCTCGTGCTCTTTGATAGTTGCTTTCCGTTAGAACGTTCAAAACAGGGTACTAGCACAAACAGGAAGCCTGGGTGGCTGACTAAAGGTATAAGAATATCTTGTAGAACAAAGTGGCAATTATATCCAAACATTAGAAACAGTCACAATCTAAATGCAGTAGCCCATTACAAACAGTATTGTAAGGCGCTTAAAAAAGTTATTAGGAAGGCAAAAAGTATGTGGTATACAGATAGAATAGCTAAGTCTCAAGATAAAATTAAAACCATATGGTCAGTCGTAAAGGAAGTGGCTGGTATGCAGGGACAGGTCGAGGATATAGAATCAGTGCGTAGTGGGAATGTCCATGTTACTGATAAGTCGCATATATGTACAATATTTAATAATCACTTTCTGAATATAGCAGGTGAACTAAATAGAAACCTAGTCCCAACAGGGAATCATATAGCGCTCGTAGAAAAAAGTGTTCCGAGACTGTTACCTGAAATGCTCCTCCATGATACTGACAAGAGGGAGATTGAGTTAATGATTAAATCACTAAAGACCAAGAACTCTCATGGATATGACGGGGTATCTAGCAGAATACTGAAGTATTGTTCCATGTATGTTAGCCCAGTACTTAGCCATATCTGTAACTTTTCCTTTAGGAGTGGTCGGTTTCCTGACCGATTAAAGTACTTGGTAGTGAAGCCACTTTATAAAAAGGGAGACAGGGATAATGTTGATAATTATTAACCTATTTCTATGCCATCGGTGTCTGCTAAGGTTATCGAGAGGGTTGTATATACAAGGTTACTGCAGCATTTAAATTCACATAATTTGCTGTCAAATGTACAGTTTGGTTTTAGAAATGGCTTAACAACTGAAAATGCTATAGTCTCTTCTCTGTGAGGTTTTGGATGGATTAAATAAAAGGTCGCGAACGTTAGGTGTTTTCTTTGATTTAACGAAGGAATTTGACTGTGTTGACCACAAAATATTACTGCAGAAGTTGGAACATTATGGAGTAAGGGGAGTAGCTTACAATTGGTTCGCCTCTTACTTTAAGAACAGAAAGCAGAAGGTAATTCTCCACAATATTGAGAGTGGTAATGATGTTCAGTCCCAATGGGGCACTGTTAAATGGGGCGTTCCCCAAGGATCGGTGCTGGGGCCACTACTGTTTCTTATTTATATAAATTATATGCCTTCTAGTATTACAGGTGATTCAAAAATATTTCTGTTTGCTGATGACACCAGCTTGGTAGTGAAGGATCTTGCGTGTAATATTGAAACATGATCAAATAATGTAGTTCATGAAATAAGTTCATGACTTGTGGAAAATAATTTGATGCTAAATCACAGTAAGACTCAGTTTTTACAGTTTCTAACTCACAATTCAACAAGAACTGATGTTTTAATCAGACAGAATGGGCATGTTATAAGCGAGACGGAACAGTGCAAGTTCCTAGGCGTACGGATAGATAGTAAGCTGTTGTGCGAAGCCCATGTTCAGGATCTTGTTCAGAAACTAAATGCCGCTTTATTTACCATTAGAACAGTATCTGAAATAAGTGACATTTCAACACGAAAAGTAGTCTACTTTGCATTTTTTCATATGCTTATGTCATATGGTATTATTTTTTGGGGTAATTCTTCTGATTCAAAATGGGTATTTTTGATTCAAAAAGGGTATTTTTGGCTCAAAAACGGGCTGTTCGAGCTGTGTGTGGTGTAAGTTCGAGAACCTCTTGTCGACCCCTATTCAATAGTCTGGGAATTCTGACATTGCTCTCACAGTATATATTTTCTTTAATGTCATTTGCTGTTAGCAATATTAGCTTATTCCCAAGAGTTAGCAGCTTTCACTCAGTTAATACTAGGCAGAAATCGAATCTGCATGTGGAATGCACTTCCTTGACTCTTGTGCAGAAAAGAGTGCAGTATTCTGCTGCATCCATTTTCAATAAGCTACCACAAGAACTCAAAAATCTTAGCAGTAGCCCTAACTCTTAAGTCTAAACTGAAGAGTTTCCTCATGGCTCACTCCTCCTATTCTGTCGAGGAGCTCCTGGAAGAGCTAAAAAATTAAGCAAATTCCAGTGTTACATTCTTGATTTCTTTATTTAAACTAATGACATGTCGCCTGAATATGTTTCTTATATTTCATTTTATCTGTTTCTACAATCGTGTTATATTTTCATGTATTGACTCATTCCATGACAATGGAGCCTTCTCCTGAATGTGGTCCCAAGGAACAATAAATAAATAAATAAATAAATAAATAAATAAATACAGGCAGTTGATAAGAGAAGAGAAACAAAATCAATTAACGATAGAATTTAAAAGTAGTATGAGAGCAGCTTGGAATATAATTAACTCTGAGAGGGGTAAGAAAAAATACTCACAGAAAACAAATGAAATAGAAACTATGACAGTAAATAACAAAATCATCACATAAAAAACAGAAATTGCCAACCTCCTGAATAACAACAACACAGATACAATAGAAAAGCTAAAGATTTGATATAATAGCCAAGGAACTTATCAAACTATTGTTACAGATAAGCCAAGCTAGTCAATGTTCCTGAAACCAGTGTCTGAAAAGGATCTGACAGATGTTATGAAAAAGCTAAAAGGAAAACAGTCTGCTGGACATGATGAAGTGTCAAACTACCTCATCATGCAGGTGGCAGCAGAAATTATTATGCCACTATTCGATATTGCCAACTGCTCTTTCCAAGAAAGAGTATTTCCAGATAATCTCAAATTAGTTAAAGTTGTACCTATATACAAAATGGGAAAGTACAATGATCCTAATAACTAGAGGCCAGTATATTTAGTATCAGGCTTCTCCAAAATATTAGAAAATCTCATGCTAAACAGACTAGCTGCTTATTTGGAAAAACAAAATGTAATAACTCCAGCACAGCAAAGATATCAGAAAGGGACAACAACAGAAACAGCAATTGAATCATTAACAGAATGAATCATACAGGCCTTTTACAACAAGATGGTAGTGTCTGGAGTTTTTCTTGATCTATCCAAGGCGTTTGACACAGTTGATCATACAGTCCCAGTAAAGAAACTAGGGAATACTGGTATTTGTGGAAATGCAGCAAACTGGATAAAATCATATCTAAGTAACAGGAACCTATAAGTAGCCATTAATAATTTATGCAGGTCAGAAGTTCTAAGCAGTAAGTATGGTGTTTTCCCAAGGGTCTGTAATGGGACCTGTTCTGTTCAATTTATTTGTGAATAATATACAAACATGTGAAAATGAAATCAAAATACTTTATACAGATGATATGACTGTGCTAAATGTTTACAATAATTTGGAGGCACTTGAGCAAAATACATTCATATCAGTCGGTATTGCAGCACAATAATACACTCAGATCCATGGACACTTAATCAAATCATTCTGGTATGTGCTGGAATGAAATTATTTGCCAGTCCTCTTGATGGCTTTTGAACCCCTGTGTGGTACTGTATGTGAACAAATGAGAGTAAGTGCAATACAAAACTACTCAAAACGCTGTTTCTGAGAAAGACCTCTAGGTAAAATAATTTTATTCCTTTGATACTGTAATGACTATAGAAATTAGAATCAATTAGAATGAAGGCATTAAGCAGAAGGTCCCGATATACTTCACAAAATTTCCTTCTTGTCATGTCACAGTTTATGAGCAGATACGGTGACATCTCACACAATACTTGTTGTTTCCAGCAACGCCAATACTAGTAAAATCACATAATGTCTTCGATGAAATTGAACTCAAGTTCTTCATTATTGTTTCCCATAACAGATCTGAAAATAAAGATGACTATAGTAACACTTTTGGTACCAAAACAGAATCATGTTATGCACTGAAGTGTTAGTTATATCTCCTTTCATATGCACTTCAAATTTCATGTTTCATCAACAGTTACACAGAAAAGAAGAAAAGGCATTAAGTGACAAATGGGGACAATGAAAAAGGATACTACAAATACAGTCCTGGAAATTGAAATAAGAACACCGTGAATTCATTGTCCCAGGAAGGGGAAACTTTATTGACACATTCCTGGGGTCAGATACATCACATGATCACAGTGACAGAACCACAGGCAGATAGACACAGGCAACAGAGCATGCACAATGTCGGCACTAGTACAGTGTATATCCACCTTTCGCAGCAATGCAGGCTGCTATTCTCCCATGGAGACGATCGTAGAGATGCTGGATGTAGTCCTGTGGAATGGCTTGCCATGCCATTTCCACCTGGCGCCTCAGTTGGACCAGCGTTCGTGCTGGACGTGCAGACCGCGTGAGACGACGCTTCATCCAGTCCCAAACATGCTCAATGGGGGACAGATCCGGAGATCTTGCTGGCCAGGGTAGTTGACTTACACCTTCTAGAGCACGTTGGGTGGCACGGGATACATGCGGATGTGCATTGTCCTGTTGGAACAGCAAGTTCCCTTGCCGGTCTAGGAATGGTAGAACAATGGGTTCAATGACGGTTTGGATGTACCGTGCACTATTCAGTGTCCCCTCGACGATCACCAGTGGTGTACGGCCAGTGTAGGAGATCGCTCCCCACACCATGATGCCGGGTGTTGGCCCTGTGTGCCTTGGTCGTATGCAGTCCTGATTGTGGCGCTCACCTGCACGGCGCCAAACACGCATACGACCATCATTGGCACCAAGGCAGAAGCGACTCTCATCACTGAAGACGACACGTCTCCATTCGTCCCTCCATTCACGCCTGTCGCGACACCACTGGAGGCGGGCTGCACGATGTTGGGGCGTGAGCGGAAGACGGCCTAACGGTGTGCGGGACCGTAGCCCAGCTTCATGGAGACGGTTGCGAATGGTCCTCGCCGATACCCCAGGAGCAAAAATGTCCCTAATTTGCTGGAAAGTGGCGGTGCGGTCCCCTATGGCACTGCGTAGGATCCTACGGTCTTGGCGTGCATCCGTGCGTCGCTGTGGTCCGGTCCCAGGTCGACGGGCACGTGCACCTTCCGCCGACCACTGGCGACAACATCGATGTACTGTGGAGACCTCACGCCCCACGTGTTGAGCAATTCGGCAGTATGTCCACCCGGCCTTCCGCATGCCCACTATACGCCCTCGCTCAAAGTCCGTCAACTGCACATACGGTTCACGTCCACGCTGTCGCGGCATGCTACCAGTGTTAAAGACTGCGATGGAGCTCCGTATGCCACGACAAACTGGCTGACACTGACGGCGGCGGTGCACAAATGCTGCGCAGCTAGCGCCATTCGACGGCCAACACCGCGGTTCCTGGTGTGTCCGCTGTGCCGTGCGTGTGATCATTGCTTGTACAGCCCTCTCGCAGTGTCCGGAGCAAGTATGGTGGGTCTGACACACCGGTGTCAATGTGTTCTTTTTTCCTTTTCCAGGAGTGTATATTAGTTTTCTGAGAAAGGCCTTCTTCAGAACTTTCACGAGGGCAACCCACACATGCATGGACACTGTCTCTGGCTAATAAAGACCAGAGACAGTGGCCATGTGTGTATAATATGTGTTTTGTGTATCTCAAGAAGGACTTTGTTCAAAAGATGAAATAGCACTGTCCGTAGGTGACTGGGACAGTGGGATGTGCCGATCGGAAGTACCGGGCGATGGACTGGGCGAAACTGTAGATGTGGCAAGAGCCGCTGTGTAAGTGACCGGTAGAGCAGTCATCAACTGAAATCACACAACAGAGGGAAGTCCACTGGACCAGATGGGATACCAATTCGATTCTACACAGAGTATGCAAAAGAACTTGCCCCCCTTCTAACAGCCGTGTACCGCAAGTCTCTAGAGGAACGGAAGGTTCCAAATTTGGAAAGGAGCACAGGTAATTCCAGTTTTCAAGAAGGGTAGTCGAGCAGATGCTCAAAACTATAGGCCTGTATCTCCGACATCGATCTGTTGTAGAATTTTAGAATATGTTTTTCTCGCGTATCATGTTTTTCCTGGAAACCCAGAATCTACTCTGTAGGAATCAACACCGATTCTGGAAACAGCGATTGTATGAGACCCAAAAAATATTAGATACAGGCTCCCAGGTGGATGCCATTTTCCTTGACTTCCGGAAGGCGTTCGATACAATTCCACACTGTCTGCTGATAAAGTAAGAGCCTACGGAATATCAGACCAGCTGTGTGGCTGAAATGAAGAGTTTTTAGCAAACAGAACACAGCATGTTGTTCTCAATGGAGAGACATCTACAGACGTTAAAGTAACCTCTGGCGTGCTACAGAGGAGTGTTATGGGACCATTGCTTTTCACAATATATATATAAATGACCTAGCAGATAGTGTCTGAAGTTCCATGCGGCTTTTCGAGGATGATGATGTGGTATACAGAGAAGTTGCAGTGTTAGAAAATTGCAACAAAATGCAGGAAGATCTGCACCGGATAGGCACTTGTTGCAGTGAGTGGCAACTGACCCTTAACATAGACAAATGTAACGTATTTCGAATACATAGAAAGAAGGATCATTTATTGTGTGATTATATGATAGCGGAACAAACACTGGTAGCAGTGTATGCGCATGGAACGATTTGAAGTAGAATGATCATGTAAAATTAATTGTTGGTAAGGCGGGTGCCAGCTTGAGATTCATTGGGAGAGTCCTTAGAAAATGTAGTCTATCAAAAAAAAGGAGGTGGCTTATAAAACACTCGTTCGACCTATACTTGAGTATTGCTCATCAGTGTGGGATGCGTACCAGGTCAGATTGACAAAGGAGATAGAGAAGATCCTAAGACAAGCGGCGCATTTCGTCACAGGGTTATTTGGTAAGCGGGATAGCGTTACGGAGATGTTTAGCAAACACAAGTGGCAGACTCTGCAAGAGAGGCGCTCAGCATCGTGGTGTAGCTTGCTGTCCATGTTTCGAGAGGGTGTGTTTCTGGTTGAGATATCGAATATATTGCTTCCCCCTACTTATACCTCCTGAGGAGATCACAAATGTAAAATCAGAGAGATTCGAGCATGCAAGAAGGCTTCCCAGCAGTCGTTCTTCCCGCGAACCATACCATACATAACTGGAACAGGAAAGGGAGGCAATGACAGTGGCACGTAAAGTGCCCTCCGTTACACACCGTTGGGTGGCTTGCAGAGTATAAATGTAGATGTGGATGTAGATGTAGATCCCGACAATGGGAGCTGAGCGACACGTCGTTGAATGCATTCAGACTGTAGATAACCTTTCCCGCAACCGGAACAGGTCCGAGGTTGGCCGTTGTTCATTATATTGGCACAGCAGCCTCCAATACATAGATAGGAAGGCATTTGTTTCTGTAACTCGATGCGGACCTGTCTAACACCTTTTAAAATGGGATAGGTTTGAAACTGTACCCATCGTTCGGCAACATGTTCCAGAACGTTGTCATAGGGACGCAGCGCCTCGTTGACATCGTCTGCAGGTAGTTCGCCCGGAAGTTCGAAGATCTTTATCGTTCGTGTGCCGAGACCTGCGTAATCGACGTTGCCGTCGGAATGACAGAAGGGCAGTCCACGTTTTGCCTCTTGAAGCACCTTGTCGCACGCCCCATTGTTGATTATTTTGACGTAGACGATACTGCTAACTATGGACAAGTGGATATCAATTAGATCCGTTGGTGGTATTTTGACTTCATCGCGAATAAATCGTTCTACCTCCAGGGCCTTGGGTCGGGCGAAGTCTGAACAAAAGTTGAGTAGTTGTAGTAGTAGAAGGGTTTTGTGGGCGCACGACAGCAAGGTCTTCAGCGCCCGTTTAGTATCATAGTGAGACGGGTGTCAAGAAAAAAACTCGGAAAATTTCATATAACGGTACATAATACACGGGGAACGATCATTCAAAAATATGTGCTCACCCACACCGAAGCGTGGGATGAAGCAGGGCGTCAGCAGTAAAACATGGACAAAACACAGGAAGAAAAAGGTAGAGGGTGCGAAAACAATGTAGCAGATGGAAGTGGCTGGCTGACCGCAAGTAAAAAAGGGAGGAGTCAGCCACTCTGCAATACACTAAAACATCCAGCCTAAAAGTTTAGGCCAGAGTCCAGACACATCACAAAACTTAAAAACCCTAGACACACACGTCTCATCGTTAGCTAAAACACAGGGCAGATCCCCATCAACTTGTGCTTCTGCCCTTGCATCACGGCATAAAATGCAGTCTGTTAAAATGTGCCGGACAGAGATGTGCACACCACAAGCATCACAAAACGGAGGATCCTCCCGCCGTAATAAATAGCTATGCGTCAGAGGACAGTGCCCGATCTGAAGACGTGTGAGGGCCACCTCTTCCCGTCTGAGCAGCCGGCAGGAGGATCGCCACGGCCAAGTGGTTGACTTTACCGACCACAGTTTATTGGTCGTCACCACCAGCCATTCGTCCTCCCACAACTCCGTGCACTTCCTGTGGAGTGCAGCGATGACTGACTGCAAGGGGATAGGACACTGGACCACATCCTGCTCTCTGCAGGCCTCCTTGGCAACCTGATCAGCCTGTTCATTGCCCAATATGCCGACATGACCAGGCACCCAGCAGAAGGATACCTCTTTACCCCACCATTGGAGCAAGTACAGTTGGTCATGTATCAGCTGGACCATCTCCTCAGTCAGGTATAGGTTCTGCAGTGATTGTAAGGCACTAAGAGAATCGGAGCAGAGAAGAAATCGATCGCCCCGAACACGATTCATCTGCTCCAGTGCCGTCAGGATCGCGTGGAGCTCCGCTGCGAAAACGGTATATTCAGCAGGGAGGCGAATCCGAGTAACATGATCAGGGAACACCACAGAACAGCCAAGGAAAGTCTCCTGTTTGGAGCCATCAGTATAAACGACAGTGAAACCGTGATGCACATCTAATATTTTAAAAAACAGAGATTGAAACGTAAAATCTGGTGTGCCATCTTACTTAAAATTAGTGAAATCTAAAATAAGTTTGGGTCTCCGGAGGAGCCAAGGTGGGGATCTGCTCCAACCGCGACGTAAAACACGAAGACCAGCCATAGACATCGCACCGAGGCAATCCTGTGTGCGAATCCCACAGGGCTGCGTGGGACGTTGCCGGTTATGAAACAATCGTGCCAGAGGAGGCTGAGCAACGGTATGGTATGCAGGGGTGTATGGCGTGGACAAAGTTTTGTACGCATGGCGCACTGTAAGTAGCCGTCGCGCATATGAAGTGGCGGTTCACCAGCCTATGCACAGAGGCTTGGTATGGGGCTAGTTCGGAATGCACCAGTGGCCAACCCAAGCCCTTCATGGTGCACAACGTCCAACAACTTGAAGTAAGAAGGCCGCGCAGACCCATACTCCGTGCACCCATAATCGAGCCGAGATCGCACAAACGCCCTGTAAAACTGGAGCAGACAAGTCCTGTCAGCTCCCCATGTACTGTGGCTAAGACATTTTAAAATACTTAAAGCCTTAAGTGACCGCCGTTTCAGGTCTTTAAGATGAGGTAACCACGTGAGCTTCGAGTCAAAAATGAGCCCCAGAAATCTCAACGTGTCTTTAAAAGTAAGAATAGTCTCCCTCATCCTCAACTCAGGAAAGGTTAAAATCGAACGTGAACGGTTAAAAAGAACACACACAGACTTATCGGTGGAAAACTTAAAACCACTCTTCTGCGCCCAGTCATCCAAACACCTAATCGTAAGTTGCAACTGGCGAGTTGTCGTTGCAAGGCTTGAAGAAGAGCAAAACAAAGAGAAATCATCCACAAACAAAGAACACTGGACAGGACTTTTCACTATGGACGTAATGCTATTAATAGCGATGGCAAAGAGAGTCACATTTAAAACGCTACCCTGAGGGACACCGTTCTCCTGCGCAAAGCGATCAGACAGGACATCACCAATTCGGTATCTAAAATATCGTGGCGAGAGGAAAGACTGAATAAGAAGAGGAAGACAACCACCACTAAAACCCCATTCGTGAAGCTGCTCCAGGATGAGACGCCTCCAAGTGGTGTCGTAGGCCTTCTCGATGTCGAAAAATACACCTAGAAGGTGATGACGGCGTAGGAAAGCTTGTTGTATTGCCGCCTCCAGGAGGGCAAGGTTATCGAAGGTGGAACGAAACCTCCTGAACCCACACTGAAAGCGACTAAGGAGTCGCCGGGATTCTAACATCCAAACAAGGCGGCGGTTGACCATCCGCTCCAAGGTCTTCCCTATGCAACTAGTGAGGACAACACTTCGGTAGCTACTTGGGCTCGTGCGGTCTTTCCCAGGGTTTAAAAAAGGGATTAAAACTGCCTCACGCCACGCATCAGGAAAGTGACCCGACACTCAAATGGCATTAAAAAGTGCGAGGAGGACTTCTCTGTTGCGCATTGTGAAGTGCCATAGCATACTTTAATGGATCCTGTCGTGACCAGGGGATGTGTCACGAGCTCCAGACAATGCAGAATCCAGCTCCCACATAGAAATTGTGGCGACACTCAAATGGCATTAAAAAGTGCGAGGAGGACTTCTCTGTTGCGCATTGTGAAGTGCCATAGCATACTTTAATGGATCCTGTCGTGACCAGGGGATGTGTCACGAGCTCCAGACAATGCAGAATCCAGCTCCCACATAGAAATTGTGGCAGTTGTAAATCTCATGAGAAGTGGACTGGAAGTCCAGACTACATCTCTCAGCAACGGCTCTATGGCACTGGAAACCTGGATCCTGACTGGTTGTTGCAGAAACTGTGGCAAAATACGCTGCCATTGTCTGGGCAATGTCTCGCGGTTCCGTGTGGAGAGTGCCGTTATTCATTACAGCAGCTATGGGGCAACTCCCTCCTCTGCCAGAAATTCTCCTGATGGTCTCCCACACAATGGAACTGTTGGTGGAACGATTAATGGTGTTCAGGAACTGTTGCCATGACCTCTTCTTACTCTCACGAATAATGCGGCGACATCTTGCCCTCGCCACCCGAAAGGCTGCAAGATTCTCAGCAGTCGGCCGACACTTGAACCGACGCAGAGCTGCACGCCTTGTCCTGATTGCAGAGCAGCATTCGGCACTCCACCAAGGCACAGGTGGCCCCTTCCGGTAGCCTGTGGAATGGATGCTGCAGCGGCGTGGTGGACCGTTTTGGTAATATGATCCACCCACACCTCAACAGTCGCACAGTGTTCAAATAGGGCCAACTGGCTATAAAGTGTCCAGTCTGCGCCACTGAGCACCCATCGTGGTGGTCTCCTTTCGGGGCCCAGGCCATCTGGCAGGTGAATCCAAATTGGGAAATGATCACTGCCGCGCAAGTCAGCGACCACTTCCCAGTGAGCACTGAGGGCAAGAGCTGGAGAGCAAAGCGAGAGATCAATGGCAGAGAACGACCCAGTCGCTGTGCAGAAATGAGTACTCTGTCCTCCATTGAGCAAGTAGGCACAGGATGACAGGAGAAGCCTCTCAATTGCTCTACCCCTGGGGCAGGTAATTGCAGAGCCCCAAAGCACATTGTAGGCATTAAAATCACCACAAATAACGAATGGCTGGGGGAGCTGTGGAAGAAGGTCGGTGAGGGCCGCTTCATCAAGTGCATCATTTGGGGGCGAGTAAAGCGAGCATACAGTCAATGGATGACGCACGTGCACGGACACAGCGACGGCCTGTAAAGTCGTCGTAAGTGAGAGGGGCGAGGAGTGGCAGTCTGTCCCGACGAAAATACCTACGCCTCCTCTAGCTCTCTCTCCACGCAGGTCGTCCTTTTTGTGGAGTGTATAGCCTCGTATCTCAGGGGAGTATGATGGATGGAAATAAGTCTCCTAGAGACAGAGACACAGTGGTCTACCCTGAGAGAGTAGACTAAGTTCCTCCACATGCGTCCTGAACCCTTGCAATTTCCACTGAAGTATGGGAGCCATCTATGATGGGGGTAGCACCTTCATCCTGTCTCTCCGACGGGGCGGGGAGACCGCAGCAGGTGGAGGGGCAGGCGTGGGGCGATATGATTGCCCAAATACATCGTATTCCATCAACTCTGGGGAAGAGCCAGATGAAGCCTCACGTAAAACATCTGCATGGTCAGATGGTTTACAACGGGATTTGACCCGCTGTTGCTGCTGTACAGGAGCTTTCTGTGGTTTGGTGGGCTTTGGGGGAGCTGATTTGGGAGTGGTAATTGGCGCACTGGGCTTTGGAACAGCCTCAGCTGTTGGAGGTGCCAGGGGCTGGCCAAAGTTCGCCACCGTACCTTTGTCTCCCGTTCGAGTAGGAGCTACTGGCTCTGAAACACTGGCTGCGTTGCAAGTGCACTGACAGCTGCAGGTGTTAGTGCCAACACTCACCACCTCAGTCTGCATTGAGGCATCGACTTTTGGAGTAGGTTTCTGAACCAGGGGTGCAAAAGCTGTGGCAAATGTGGGAGGTTGCATCGACTTATAGATCTTCTTGGCCTCACCATATGGGATACGCTGGGATGTTTTTATTTCATGGACTTTGCGTTCCTCTAAAAATATTCGGCAGTCCCTACTCCAAACAGGGTGGTTTCCAGAGCAATTGGTACATCTGGCTGGAGACGAGCAACCAACTCCTTCATGAGCAGCCTTACCACAGTTGCCACAAGTCGCTTCGCCTTTACACCCTAAGTTGGTATGGCCAAAACGCTGGCATTTGAAACAGCGCATTGGAGACGGGAAATAAGGCCTCAGACTAGGGCGAAGGAAGGCAGCTTTAATATGTTCTGGAAGTTTCGTGCTACTGAAGGTCAGAATAAAAAAGTCCGACTTCACAAGATTGCCATCAACCCTCTTCATGATACGTTGAACATCAACGATACCTTCCGGAGCCCACTCACGTTGCAGTTCATCTTTGGGAATGGCGGCTAGATCCCGGCATGTCACAACAACTTTGCTAGAATTCAACGTGCTGTGCAGTTCAGTATCTATGGCATACTCCCCAAGGCATTTAGCAGCTTGCAGGTTAGTGGCTTGCTGGGAAGTGGAAGTTTCCACGAGCAAGGTCCCATTACGCAAATGCTTCACTGATTTTAAGGAGCCACAGATGCCCTCCAGACCCTTTTGTATATAGAAGGGCGAAACCTTCTCAAAACTACCCTCCTTCCGTTTTACAATGAGAAACACATTCTGATTACCAGAATGCATTCTGTTACTAAAGACTTGACTTGTCAAAGATGTGCTGCAGTCAGGGGGACTGACTGCACGAGCCCTCTTCAGAGACTGGGTGTTAGAACCTTCCAGCGGCCCACCCTTTCCGCTGGGAGGAGGAAAAGAGGATTTCGAAGGATCCATCTCGGTCCCACGAGCAGCTAGGCAACTAGAAGTCCACCTAGACAGAGCCCCGCGTGCCTAGGTAAGCCTTATACAACTGGGGTGCGGCAGGTGCCCCAGAGGTTGCCCGCTTGCGAATGTTCCACCCCAACAGCCATGCATCTCATAGGCGCGGAGCACACCGGAAGATTGAGGTGTTTTTATAGAGGTTGTCCTTCCTCGCAATCCAGGCGGTCAAGCCAAGATTACCATTCCCCGCAGCACACAACATTCCACCGCCGCGCCATACGGTGGTCGCTGAAGCATGTCCGGGGGTTACGGTGACAGGAGACTGGCGGCGCTGACCAGTCCCCATCTCAGGACCCCGGGGTTGCCAAACCCGTACTCAGCAAATGAATGCTGAGCCCCTGGGTGCGAACATAGGTTGAAACGTAATGTCTTCGCAGACAGTGCTATCGGCGAAAAGCGTTTACCGTGTGGGTACAGAAGCGGCAGTTTTAAATTTTCTCACCTCGATTTATGGAAAAGTATGCGTTTTCTGACCCCATACCTGATGATGAAAAATGCTTTATTTACAATATCTATCGATCCAGCCAATTTCGAGTCGATTGCTCGTCATAACCTTTAGGTGTCATTTTCTAAAAAAAAGCGGGGGTGTTGACCCAAAATATCTTAGATTCCTTCCTTTTAGATTGTACACAAGCGACATGCCAAATTTGAGGCGAATCGGTTGACCGTGTCCGAGGCGTTCCCCTTGTAAGACACGTATTGATCACAGTGCAAGAAAAACTACGTACAAAACTTCATCACGAGTTGGTACTACACGATAACGTACTCTGCTGGCTTTACTAACAAAACTGTGCAGGAGTTGCAAACGTTATCCCTCACGCACTTATTCTTCTGACCTTACGCCCTCAAATGTTTACCTTTCTAGCGCCATATCGATATACAGTTTTCTCAGGTTTGACATCTTTAACTCAGATCCATAAAGTTTCTAAAGCCAGGGAATCGGTAAACTGCCTTAGCGTTTAATACCGTTTTAAACAAAGCGTGAGAATATACTGTTGATGATTAATTTCCCTCTGATATTTACCACTGTGTTCAGTTAAGTAACGGAAAACGCTTTTAAAATATGTGCTGTGCTAATTAGCATGAAATCCAGAATACCACGATATCTGTAGGATGGAAGTCTATTTCAATAAAACATAAGGTATCTGTAACACGAGCGTGCCTAATCAGCACAAATTAGAAAGATATTACTCATTCTGGATTTCGAAACCGTCTATATTTAAGCCTACCTGCTGTCTTGCGTCATAGTGAAATAGTATGGAAATGCGGCATTTCATATATAAAACAAACGAAATTTCCTTACTGATTACCGATCAGACTGCTTGTAGCTCTGTCAGGAAACGGCTAAGAATGTATTGTTCAGCGAGACTGGAAGCGGGAACAAATGCAACCCTTCTTTGAAGACCAGATTCCCTTATGTACTGCAACGTCGAGCTTACCATTTTTGTTCCAGTGCTGTCTAGGACAGATAAGCTAGCAACGTACGCTATGAGATTAATTATAATTTCGACGTCGAATGATTTCATTAACTATCACAGCTATTGGTGTTTTTCTGTCTTAAGCTACTGAAACTACAACGATCATCACCAGACTTCTTTCACATTTTTAGAACATCTCCAGTAGTTACACTGTAAAATTTATGAGTAGGTAAGACATGTTTTTTATAACAATTTACTTGGGAAACTTTTTTTGAGATCGATTACAATGACACTGTCCATGGAAGATAGGGACAGAAATGAAGAGACAACCACAGAGCATCGATTGCAAAACGCAACATCCACGATGAGCCTACGTATGCTACGATAACGTGAAGTTCCAAATCAAGAAAGGCTTTTCATATTTTTCTTTTTGCATCTGTATCAGAAGAGATACCAGTCTCAGGAATGAAGACCACAACAACAACAACATCAGAAGACATAAATTTCCTTGTAAATATACAGTTTGATTACTCTGATATACTGGAATCATTTCAATGCTATGCCTGAAACAAACAGTTTTCTATCATTTCATCAAAACTTTCGTCGTAAGATAGGTATCATAAGTGTGAAATTCAATAGCATTTTCTGGTACATTTGAATCATGGTTACAGAATACGTGCTTAAGAGAGCCTCAAACCAT
Source organism: Schistocerca cancellata (assembly GCF_023864275.1). NCBI lineage: Eukaryota > Metazoa > Arthropoda > Insecta > Orthoptera > Acrididae > Schistocerca > Schistocerca cancellata. Next base: position 268,548,548 of record NC_064629.1, read on the forward strand.
TTTCTGCACGAACGGTTTCCACAAGAGTAACGTTGCTATCACCGTGTCGAAATTGTGTGGCATTTGCGTTAGCAGCTAATACGTTTCTCACACTTTGCCACACTCAACATCTCCAAATTAAGCAGCTCTCATACAACCTAGCGGAATACCGTTCGTGTCACTTTCCGTTAGCTTATATTCTTCATAGCTCCGTTCATTCAATTCAAAGTCAGATGGACAGTCTGCATTTCCGTCGAAGACGCCCTGCGCCACTTTCACTCGTTGCTTCATTTCTTTTTTATGAAAAAGATGTGACATCACAAACCATATTATACCATTTCGTAAATGAAACCTAAGCTATTTGTAGAATGACATAGTGGTTCAGGCGGTCAGTTCCTACTATGCAGGTAAGTGATTCGAATCCTGTTATTCTCGTGATTTTTAATTCGTGGGTAGAGTTATTAGTTCAGCTGGACAACGAGAATTATGAAGAATTCAAAATTTTGAAGTATTACATATAATTTTAAAGTATTCATAAGTATATAACTGAGGATGAAGAGGACTGAAATACTCGACTTTACATCTACCCGCTGGTCTTGCATCACTCGTTCTCCGCATGCGTTGTGATTTGAGTTTGGCGTTAAAAGAAAATGATATCTCCTTTGTTCTTTTTTCGGTATTGTTGTTCTGCCTGCATGTAGATAAAGAGAACACAAATTAGAACTATGCTTTTTCTTGAAGAAAAAAACATTAAGTAATTTCTCTTTGATGCCACATCAGCATTGACGTCATGTGTCATGCGACGAAAAAAAATAGTTTCATGTTTCAGTCATTTTGATCAATGGTCTTAAAAAATTAGAAATCAAGAGTCTATTGAAGGAAGAGAGAGAGAGAGAGAGAGAGAGAGAGAGAGAGAGAGAGAGAGTCAGAGGGCCAGGGGGAGGGGAAGACAGAGGGTGAGCTAAGGCAAACTAATTTCCCTCGTCTGTGAGAGAATACAAAACTTTCATTTTCAGCAACCAAAATTTTCTCGATAGCAACACAATAATTCAATACCGTGCGCAGTTTCCACCCTCTTCTACAACTGCATTTAGCTGCTGGAGCATGGAGGCAAAAGTTCCCGTACGAGTGTTATTCTGTGACAACAGTTCCGTCGGGTCATGAACTGTTTCGGACAGCTCCGGCATGGTAATCGGTGTTGGTCTTCCGCTCCTAATAATTTTCTGAATCTTCGTCCATACGTGCTCTATGTGACTGAGGATTGCACCTTTGGAGGCCAGTCCAACAGCTCAACGTCTACATTCATTTTAAACCAGTGTTTTACACAGCTCGCCGCGTGAGCAGAAGAATGTTTATGTTGGAAGATTATACAGATCATGTTGCCTCGGCTGGAGTATTTTTTTATTATTAATCGTTCTGTATTTTTAGCTGTATAATCTCTTAAGAGGTTACACTCAGATTCAACATCAGATTTCCACAGTTTCAGGAACACAAAGTGTGATACCTCTTAGGCGAACTATAATGCAGTGTTATCAGACGGAAAGAGCGACCTGGCCCAGACTGTGTAGATTATCCAGAATGAGGAAGAGCACTTGCCCACGAAAGGCAAAGGTCCAGAGTTCCACTCTCGGTCCGGTACACAGTTTTCATCTCCCAGGAAGTTTCATGTGCAGATTTTTTTTCTTCAAACTTTTTCCTAGCCGGACTATAATCTTTTTTTATCCGGTAAATTTGCGAGCGTTCCTGATTAAGTTGTTTAAGATTTTACTACATTCTTTAACCTACAACAAAGTTAAAATAAATAGTCTTAACAGCACTAAATAGCTGTTTGTGAAGCGATTACTGGCCACATTTTACTGCATTTCGCTGGCTAGAAGGGAAAATCTTACTACCCAGGATACTCATCTCCCAGAAGGAAATGAAACCTATAATGTTGCAATCATGCGACTTGTTTCAATAATTACGAAATCACATGACGCGAACTACGAATTTTGTATTAAGCAAACCTGTTGGTGTCAGTAAGACGTTGCAGTATCTGGCGTTTGAAATGACGCAGAGCCTAAAGGTCAGGAATTTATGGAAATAGTAGTCATGGCACAATTAAATTCTGCAATTGGTTGGCATTGCTTGCACTCAAAATGACTGTTGCAGTATACCTATGGAATCCAAAAACTCAATTACGTATTTTCCGGTGAGAAAGACCAGTGGTAAACAGTCTTCGCAACAGCACTATACTGAAACTGGTGTTCCACATAGCTATAATTTCAGGTTGGCAACTAAGTATAAGGCCTCTGAGTCGGATGAGAGTTTTGCCACGTTGAAATATTTTTCTGCAGTGTTGAATTGATATTACAATTCGAGTAATTCCGTGATAATGTGAACTTGGGCCACGTAGAATGAGTGTATTACAACGAAAAGCTGTTGATCTACTGTAACATTTTTTTCTTTCCACCATTTGACATATGTGATATCGACCTTATGGAGAGAATCAACCGAAGATATGAATTAACAGAAGATATGAAAATCCTCTGTATTTGAAAGTGGCGGTTACTACCGGCCTTGGCAATTTACAAGCGTCGTTGCTAAACGCAAGTTATTGAAGTAATGCAACGCAATTTGTCTTATGGCGTACCGTTTTCATCACCTAATTTAATTTTAATGTTATATAAAAATAATTGGAGATGTCCGATATTAACTTGAAAAGACTTCACTACAGATGGAAAGAACTAAATAACTACATTGAACGGAACTGTTGTCACAGAATGCCGCATCCGCTTGCTGCGATCTAAATATTCGCCTATTTTTTGAGATTTGCTTCTAAAAATGTCCAAGAAGCATTAAATTCTTTCTGAAGCACGCGGATAGCAGCCGCAGAATTAATAATTTAATAGCGACAACGGCAGTAATAATAGACGTATTTGCTAACTTCACACTGTGCAATGGTGTATCTCGACCTAAGAAATTTCTTGAAACAGTTAAAATTTCAAAATGGCTTCCAATCGAGGCTATGATACCAAAAAGTATTTACATCCAGCTGACATGAGACTAGAATAATTTCCGAGTTAGAAGCCTGTTGATAATAAATTAGTTAATAGGGAAATGAATTATTCCACCGTGTCTAATTTGTAAGCTAAGCCCATCTTACGTTAGACAACTATGAACGTAGCAAAAGTGGGCTTCAGTATTCTTGTGGAATGCTTTTCAGTTTCACAGCTGCGAGGTATCGGTTCGATTTCTCACTTCCAGCTTGTATTTTAAACACAAAGGAACAGAACTCCTTCACATGTAGTAATTATAAGTGAAGAACGTTAAGTTGCACCGTAGTTAAGAATTTGCGTCACGAACATCATATCCATTCTCTACCATCTGGGCCACAGCCGGTTTAGGTTTGGTCATAACAGAGGCGGAAATCGCGGCAACAGAAACTGTGTCGTCAGTGAGCTTCCTTGCACTAAAAACTTTATTTTATTTAATGAGCCAATTGTCATTTAAGGTCTCAGGCTTCTTATTTTATTTGAAACTGAGACTGAAAACTTTGATGCAGGACTGCGATTCGAATTCAGATTTCTTTTGTGGTATGAGATCCACACGGAACGACTTAGTTCGATGTTAAAAAATATACCGGCTCAACCACTTGTTTATAGTGTAGAACGTTAAGATTGATGAGTTTCGGAAGTCAAGCTTCCATCATCAGAATAATAAAAAGTAAAAGAACCTGTTAAAACTAGCTAAAATGGAACATGCACCAGGCACAATGAAATCGATAATAAAATTAAAACATCTTGGCTGCTTACCTTGCTGCATCCGTGTCTTCCAAGGTGCATCTCCACATAGTCGTCAAAATATAAAAAACTCTAAAATGGTGTCGCCTATGGTGTTCAACATGTAACCACATAGCTCTCTCCTCTATAGTCGTAAACCACCCGTGGGTCTTCGTTGATACCACACACCACGTAGCCTAACACAACACTGAAACGCGCAAGTAAACAAGGAAGTCACAGAGATATACAAACAGATAACGTATACATGTTCCAAGGACCTCATGAAATGATGGTATCCTGCCAACTGCTAAATTCGCGCGCTGTTTCTGTCGTATTAATTTATTGATAACGTTTTGCTGATATCCGTTAGCTCTGGCTAGTTGTTTCACCAAAACGTTGTCAATAAATTGCGAATGCAAGGAAGAATACCGCATATAATATTACGAGAGCCACAATACCATACTTCGGTAGTATTTTGCAAAAAGTGGCTAACATTTTCAAACCTTTTAAAGTTGATACCGCTTTTCAGACCAATAATACGCTCCGATTTAAACTAAGAAATAATTTACAGGAGAAAAGGAACAAATATGAGAGAGCTGGGTTCTATAAAATTCAGTGTAACACGTGCAAGGCAAGCTATGTATGCCAAACTGGTAGGTTCTTTAAAGTACGTTACAAAGAACATAGCGATGCTTTCCGGCTTAATAATTTTGAAGTCAGCTGTAGCCACGCATATTTGGGAAATGGGGCACCCCATGTTGGGAATAGATCAGGATCTCGTTATTTTACATAGACAGCACAAAGGCAAAAAGCTGGATTTACTAGAACAGCTGGAAATTACGATACATATCGTGGATAATTAGAACACACTTAATGAACAGCTAACTGGTGATATAAATAACTTTTTCAAACATTTCACTGGTTTCTTTTAGTAACTACATTTTTAGCAATTGGCAGGATACCACCATTTCATGAGGTACTTGGAACATGTATACGCTATCTATTTGTATAGACATCTCTGTGACTTCCTTGTTTACTTGCGTGTGAGCACACTCGCGTTTCAGTGTCGTGTTTGGCTACGTGGTGTGTGGTATCAACGAAGACGCACGGGCGGTTTACGACGATAGAGGAGAGAGCCATGTGGTTACATGCTGAGCACCATAGGCGACACCATTTTAGGGTGTAGCCACGATGTTTTAATTTTATTATCGATTTCATTGTGCCTGGTGCATGTTCCATTTTAGCGAGTTTTAACAGGTTTTTTGCTTTTTATTATTCTGATGATGAAAGCTTGACTTCCGAAACTCGTCAATCTTAGTGTTTTACACTATAGACAAGTGGTTGAGCCATATATTTTTTAACATTGACATTCACAACCACGACCTCTCATCCAGTGTGGATAAAATCAAAGACTTAGTACGATCATTTTGTTGTTTTGTGCAAGATTGCAAGCCCTTTCAAGCCTCGAAGAAAGGCTCATATGTGGATTCGAACCCTGATCCAGAACAGATATGTTCATGGTTTCGTTACAAGCCTTATCAATTGCATAAAGAACTACTGGTGATAAACAATCTTCATTTTAGCCTGGCCAGTTGGGCGTGCGTCTAACGCACGGCTTTACAGGCGGGAAGGAGCGCTGGTCCCCGGCTCGAATCCCCCCAGATTTGTGTCGAGGTCCGGTGAGCTGGCCAGTCTGTGGATGGTTTTTAGGCGGTTTTCCACCTGCCTCGACAAATGCGGGCTGGTTCCCCTTATTCCGCCTCAGCTACACTATGTCGGCAATTGCTGCGGAAACGAGTTCTCCACATACGCATACACCACGCATACATAGGGGTTACACTCATCTGGTGTGAGATGTTCACTGGGAGGTCCACCTGGGGCCGAACTGCACAATAACGTTGGGTTTGGTGTGGGGCGGCGGAGGGTTGAAGTGGACTGCGGTAGTCATCGTGGGGTTGCGGACAACTGCGGGTGCGACGGGGGAGGACCCACTCTGTCGTTTCTAGGTCCCTCATTAACATAACATCTTAATTTTTAAAGTCTATTCATGTGTTGTCGACAATAACGATTGGTGTCGTTTAGATCGTCAGTGAGAGAGCACCGCGACTTCTAGCTGCCAATAAGGAGAGTACACCATTCGTTTGTTACATATTTTTTACGAGCTTCCAACAGGAGCGACTTACACTACTGGCCATTAAAATTGCTACACCAAGAAGAAATGCAGATGATAAATGGATATTTATTGGACAAATAGATTATACTAGAACTGACATGTGATTACAGTTTCACGCCTCTTGGGTGCATAGATCTTGAGAAATCAGTACCTAGAACAACCTCCTCTGACCTTAGTAACAGCCCTGATACGCCTGAGCATTGAGTCAAACAGAGCTTGGATGGCCTGTACAGAAACAGCTGCCCAAGCAGCTTCAGCACGATACCACAGTTCATAAAGTGTAGTGACTGGCGTATTGTGACGAGCCAGATGCTCAACCACCATTGACCAGACGTTTTCAATTGGTGAGAGATCTGGAGAATGTACTGGCCAGGGCAGCAGTCGAACATTTTCCGTATCTAGAAAGGCCCGTACAGGACGTGCAACATGCGGTCATGCATTATCTTGCTGAAATGTTTCGCAGGGATCGAATGAAGGGTAGAGCTACGGGTTGCAACACATCTGAAATGCAACGTCCACTGTTCAAAGTGCCGTCAATGTGAACAAGAGGTGACCAAGATGTGTGACAATGGCACCCCATAACATCATGCAGGCTGATACACCAGTATGGCGATTACGACTACACGCTTCCAATGTGCGTTCACCGTGATGTCGCCAGACATGGATGTGACCATCATTATCCTAAAAACAGAACCTGGATTCATCCGAAAAAATGATGTTTTGCCATTCATGCACCCAGGTTCATCGTTGAGTACACCATAGCAGGCGCTCCTGTTTGTGATGCAGCATCAAGTGTAACCGCAACCATGGTCTCCGAGCTGATAGTCCATACTACTGCAAACGTCGTCGAACTGTCCCTGCAGATGGTTGTTGTCTTGCAAACGTCCCCATCTGTTAACTCAGGGATCGAGACGTGGCTGCACGATCCATTACATCCATGTGGATAAGATGCATGTCATCTCGACTGCTAGTGATTCAAGGCAGTTAGGATCCAGCACGGTGTTCAGTATTACCCTCCTGAGTCCACCGAGTCCATATTCCGCTAACAGTCATTGGATCTCGACCAATGCGAGCAGCAATGTCGCGATACGATAAACCACAATTGCGATAGGCTACAATCTGACCTTTATCAAAGTCGGAAACGTGATGGTACGCATTTCTCCGCCTTACACGAGGCATCACAGCAACGTTTCACCAGGCAACGCAGTGAACTGCTGTTTGTGTATGAGAAATCGGTTGGAAACTTTCCTCATTTCAGCACGTTGTAGGTGTCGCCACCGGCGTCAACCTTGTGTGAATGCTCTGAAAGCTAATCATTTGCATATCACAGCATCTTTTTCCTGTCGGTTAAATTTCGTGTCTGTAGCACGTCATCTTCATGGTGTAGCAATTTTAATGGCCAGTAGTATATTTACAGATACCTGTGTAGTTACTAGTTTGTGTTTGTAATTCCTTGCTTGTTCGAGTGCTTACTAGTTGTTTCAAATGGCTCTGAGCACTATGGGAGTCAACATCTGAGGTAATCAGTCCCCTAGAACTTAGAACTACTTAAACCTAACAAACATAAGGACATCATACACATCCATGCACGAGGCAGTATTCCAACCTGCGACCGTATCAGTCGCGTGGTTCTGGACTGGCTTACTAGTCACAAACTTTTATTTTAATAACAGAGTAGCATACAGTACCGCCGTGGTTATGGACCCTTGTATCATACCTGCTCTAGTTTCTTTTGGAGAGTGCAGTTAAGTGTCGGTTACTCCATCAGAGAGACAGAGCAGTTTGAATTCCTGCTGTTAATAAGCAGAGTACATCATTCAGTTTTTATGACCTTCAAACAGGAGGGAGCTCAGTAATTGATAGGAACTGTCATTGCTGTGTACAGATGCGAGCTGAGTTTCGGACCCTTTGCTCACAGCTGCAGGCTGTGTTGGCTTCCGTCACACAGCTTGAGGCTGCTGCCAGGGGCAATCAGTGTGGGGGTGTCAGACGTGGGGATGCGAGGGACGTCAAGCATGTCCCACGTGTTGCCCGATTGGTCCACTGCTGTGGCCGCCCCAGTTACTGCCTGCACTGCATTTGACCTGTGATCTGTCGTCGAGTACGAGATCATTCCAAAGTCTGTCAGGATGCGAAAGAGTTTCTGAGGGGCCGATTCTAGGGTCTCCCCAATTCGTTTGACCGACAGGTTTCCGGCGTTATCTGTGGCTGACAAAGTCTCAAGGCCTGATGTAGTCATTCACACTGTTCCAGAGGAAGCTTCTCAGCCTGCAAGGTCTGGTAATTCACAAAGGGTGGGTTTGCTGGTAGCTGGGAGCTATAACGTTAAGCTCATAATGGGGCCCGTTAGGAACGTGGCTGCCAAGGAGGGGAAAGAAGCCAGTGTTCACTGTGTGTGCATACCAGTGGGGTGAGAGTCATTCCAGATGTGGAAAGGATGCTTCCAGACGCCATGAAGAGTGCACTGTGCAGCCTACTGCAGGCGGTGGCTCATGTCGGTGCCAATGACATGTGTCCCTTTTAATAGGAGGAGATTCTCTGTGGTTTTGGGCATCTAGTTGAAATGGTAAAGACTGCAGGTCTTGCTTGCGACATTAAGGAGGAGCTCACCATCTGCAGCATGGTCGATAGAACCGCCTGTGGTCCTTTGGTGCAGAGCTGGATGGAGGGTGTGAATCAGAGGGTCAGGCAGTTCTGTGACCATGTGGGGTGCAGATTTCTTGACTTGAGCCTTGGGTGGTGGGTTTACCGATTCTGCTTAATATGTCAGGAGTCCACTATAAACAGGAAGCGACTACACAGGCAGCAGGGGCTGTGTGGAAGTGAGTGGGTAGTTTTCTAGGTTAGAGGATCTCAGGAATTCACAGAAATGGCGCCCGTCTATGCAGCAGGTAAATGACACTATTTTGTTTGTAGAAACGATCGGTACTGAAGTTATAACCTGTGTGCTCCCTGCCGCCGTTGGATAAGCAGCTGCAGCAGCAAGTCGTATACTCCTAGCTCATTCATTTGTTACATAGTTTAATTCTTAATTTCTTTGCGTATTTTTGGTACTTGCATTGTTTAAATCATAAATTTCGGGCGTATTATAGTATTTGAGAGTTGTAGCATCGCGTTTTAGTACATGAATAGTGTAAATTCGCGTAGTCGTCTGTCTTCTGTTTTTGTTTTGAACGGCCAGTGTCAGTTGGTCACAGTCAGTGCGCTCCCTGCCGCCGTTGGATAAGCAGCTGCAGCAGCAAGTCGTATACTCCTAGCTCACTCATTTCTTACATAGTTTAATTCTTAATTTCTTTGCGTGTTTTTGGTACTTGCATTATTTAATTCATAAATTTCGGGCGTATTATAGTATTTGAGAGTTGCAGCATCGCGTTTTAGTACCTGAATAGTGTAAATTCGCGTAGTCGTCTGTCTTCTGTTTTTGTTTTGAACGGCCAGTGTCGGTTGGTCAGTCAGTGTGCTCCCTGCCGCCGTTGGATAAGCAGCTGCAGCAGCAAGTCGTATACTCCTAGCTCACTCATTTGTTACATAGTTTAATTCTTAATTTCTTTGCGTGTTTTTGGTACTTGCATTGTTTAATTCATAAATTTCGGGCGTATTATAGTATTTGAGAGTTGTAGCATCGCGTTTTAGTACCTGAATAGTGTAAAATCGCGTAGTCTCCTTCCGCAGCCGAGCAGTGTGTCAGCAGTGCACAAGTGGCAGCATTACTGCATTTACTAGGCAATCTTGTATTTTAATAACCGTTTAAATTTTGTGTCGATTTGTTTGCGCTCTCTGTAGATTAGTTCAGACGTTCTTTGCACAACAGTTTTTAGCATGGATAGGGACTGCAACTGCTGTGTTCGGATGCAGGCTGAGTTGGCATCCCTTCGCTCCCAGCTTCAGGCAGTGTTGGCTTCGGTCACACAGCTTGAGGCTGTTGCCAATGGTCATCACTGTGGGGGTCCGGATGGGGGTTTGTAGGGGACAGCCAGCTCGTCCCACGCATCCCCCGATCGGACTACGACTGTGGTTTCCCGGGATACTACCCACATTGAGGCTGATCCCTCACCTGTGGTAGAGTGGGAGGTCGTCTCAAGGTGTGGCAGGGGGCGAAAGACATTCCAGAGGGCTGAGCGGAAGGCCTCTCCAGTTAGTCTGATGAACCGGTTTCAGGCTCTGTCTCAGGCTGATACTGATCTTCGGCCTGACATGGCTGCTTGTCCTGTTCCAGAGGTTGCCCCTCAGTCTGCAAGATCCGGGTGGTCGCAGAGGGTGGGCTTACTGGTAGTTGGGAGCTCCAACGTCAGGCGCGTAATGGGGCCCCTTAGGGATATGGCAGCAAGGGAGGGGAAGAAAACCAAAGTGCACTCCGTGTGCATACCGGGGGGAGTCATTCCAGATGTGGAAAGGGTCCTTCCGGATGCCATGAAGGGTACAGGGTGCACCCATCTGCAGGTGGTCGCTCATGTCGGCACCAATTATGTGTGTCGCTATGGATCGGAGGAAATCCTCTCTGGCTTCCAGCGGCTATCTGATTTGGTGAAGACTGCCAGTCTCGCTAGCGGGATGAAAGCAGAGCTCACCATCTGCAGCATCGTCGACAGGACTGACTGCGGACCTTTGGTACAGAGCCGAGTGGAGGGTCTGAATCAGAGGCTGAGACGGTTCTGCGACCGTGTGGGCTGCAGATTCCTCGACTTGCGCCATAGGGTGGTGGGGTTTCGGGTTCCGCTGGATAGGTCAGGAGTCCACTACACGCAACAAGCGGCTACACGGGTAGCAGGGGTTGTGTGGCGTGGGCTGGGCGGTTTTTTAGGTTAGATGGCCTCGGGCAAGTACAGAAAGGGCAACAGCCTCAACGGGTGCGGGGCAAAGTCAGGACATGCGGGGACCAAGCAGCAATCGGTATTGTAACTGTAAACTGTCGAAGCTGCGTTGGTAAAGTACCGGAACTTCAAGCGCTGATAGAAAGCAACGAAGCTGAAATCGTTATAGGTACAGAAAGCTGGCTGAAGCCAGAGATAAATTCTGCCGAAATTTTTACAAACGTACAGACGCTGTTTAGAAAGGATAGATTGCATGCAACCGGTGGTGGAGTGTTCGTTGCTGTTAGTAGTAGTTTATCCTGTAGTGAAGTAGAAGTGGATAGTTCCTGTGAATTATTATGGGTGGAGGTTACACTCAACAAACGAGCTAGGTTAATAATTGGCTCCTTTTACCGACCCCCCGACTCAGCAGCGTTAGTGGCAGAACAGCTGAGAGAAAATTTGGAATACATTTCACATAAATTTTCTCAGCATGTTATAGTCTTAGGTGGAGATTTCAATTTACCAGATATAGACTGGGACACTCAGATGTTTAGGACGGGTGGTAGGGACAGAGCATCGAGTGACATTATACTGAGTGCACTGTCCGAAAATTACCTCGAGCAATTAAACAGAGAACCGACTCGTGGAGATAACATCTTGGTCCTACTGATAACAAACAGACCCGAACTTTTCGACTCTGTAAGCGCAGAACATGGTATCAGTGATCATAAGGCCGTTGCAGCATCCCTGAATATGGAAGTTAATAGGAATATAAAAAAAGGGAGGAAGGTTTATCTTTTTAGCAAGAGTAATAGAAGGCAGATTTCAGGCTACCTAACAGATCAAAACGAAAATTTCTGTTCCGACACTGACAATGTTGAGTGTTTATGGAAAAAGTTCAAGGCAATCGTAAAATGCGTTTTAGACAGGTACGTGCCGAGTAAAACTGTGAGGGACGGGAAAAACCCACCGTGGTACAACAACAAAGTTAGGAAATTACTGCGAAAGCGAAGAGAGCCTCACTCCAAATTTAAACGCAGCCAAAACCTCTCTGACAAACAGAAGCTAAACGATGTCAAAGTTAGCGTAAGGAGGGTAATGCGTGAAGCGTTTAGTGAATTCGAAAGTAAAATACTAGGTACCGACTTGACAGAAAATCCTAGGAAGTTCTGGTCTTACGTTAAATCAGTAAGTGGCTCGAAACAGCATGTCCAGACACTCCGGGATGATGATGGCATTGAAACAGAGGATGACAGGCGTAAAGCTGAAATACTAAACACCTTTTTCCAAAGCTGTTTCACAGAGGAAGACCGCACTGCAGTTCCTTCTCTAAATCCTCGCACAAACGAAAAAATGGCTGACATCGAAATAAGTGTCCAAGGAATAGAAAAGCAACTGGAATCACTCAACAGAGGAAAGTCCACTGGACCTGACGGGATACCAATTCGATTCTACACAGAGTACGTGAAAGAACTTGCCCTCCTTCTAACAGCCGTGTACCGCAAGTCTCTAGAGGAACGGAAGGTTCCAAATGATTGGAAAAGAGCACAGGTAGTCCCAGTCTTCAAGAAGGGTCGTCGAGCAGATGCGCAAAACTATAGACCTATATCTCTGATGTCGATCTGTTGTAGAATTTTAGAACATGTTTTTTGCTCGAGTATCATGTCGTTTTTGGAAACTCAGAATCTACTATGTAGGAATCAACATAGATTCCGGAAACAGCGATCGTGTGAGACCCAAATCGCTCTATTTGTTCATGAGACCCAGAATATATTAGATACAGGCTCCCAGGTAGATGCTATTTTACTTGACTTCCGGAAGGCGTTCGATACAGTTCCGCACTGTCGCCTGATAAACAAAGTAAGAGCCTACGGAATATCAGAGCAGCTGTGTGGCTGGATTGAAGAGTTTTCAGCAAACAGAACACAGCATGTTGTTATCAACGGAGAGACGTCTACAGACGTTAAAGTAACCTCTGGCGTGCCACAGGGAAGTGTTATGGGACCATTGCTTTTCACAATTTACACTCCTGGAAATGGAAAAAAGAACACATTGACACCGGTGTGTCAGACCCACCATACTTGCTCCGGACACTGCGAGAGGGCTGTACAAGTCATGATCACACGCACGGCACCGCGGACACACCAGGAACCGCGGTGTTGGCCGTCGAATGGCGCTAGCTGCGCAGCATTTGTGCACCGCCGCCGTCTGTGTCAGCCAGTTTGCCGTGGCATACGGAGCTCCATCACAGTCTTTAACACTGTTAGCATGCTGCGACAGCGTGGACGTGAACCGTATGTGCAGTTGACGGACTTTGAGCGAGGGCGTATAGTGGGCATGCGGGAGGCCGGGTGGACGTACCACCGAATTGCTCAACACGTGGGGCGTGAGGTCTCCACAGTACATCGATGTTGTCGCCAGTGGTCGGCGGGAGGTGCACGTGCCCGTCGACCTGTGACCGCAGCGACGCACGGATGCACGCCAAGACCGTAGGCTCCTACGCAGTGCTGTAGGGGACCGCACCGCCACTTCCCAGCAAATTAGGGACACTGTTGCTCCTGGGGTATCGGCGAGGACCATTCGCAACCGTCTCCATGAAGCTGGGCTACGGTCCCGCACACCGTTAGGCCGTCTTCCGCTCACGCCCCAACATCGTGCAGCCCGCCTCCAGTGGTGTCGCGACAGGCGTGAATGGAGGGACGAATGGAGACGTGTCGTCTTCAGCGATGAGAGTCGCTTCTGCCTTGGTGCCAATGATGGTCGTATGCGTGTTTGGCGCCGTGCAGGTGAGCGCCACAATCAGGACTGCATACGACCGAGGCACACAGGGCCAACACCCGGCATCATGGTGTGGGGAGCGATCTCCTACACTGGCCGTACACCAATGGTGATCGTCGAGGGGACACTGAATAGTGCACGGTACATCCAAACCGTCATCGAACCCATCGTTCTACCATTCCTAGACCGGCAAGGGAACTTGCTGTTCCAACAGGACAATGCACGTCCGCATGTATCTCGTGCCACCCAACGTGCTCTAGAAGGTGTAAGTCAACTACCCTGGCCAGCAAGATCTCCGGATCTGTCCCCCATTGAGCATGTTTGGGACTGGATGAAGCGTCGTCTCACGCGGTCTGCACGTCCAGCACGAACGCTGGTCCAACTGAGGCGCCAGGTGGAAATGGCATGGCAAGCCGTTCCACAGGACTACATCCAGCATCTCTACGATCGTCTCCATGGGAGAATAGCAGCCTGCATTGCTGCGAAAGGTGGATATACACTGTACTAGTGCCGACATTGTGCATGCTCTGTTGCCTGTGTCTATCTGCCTGTGGTTCTGTCAGTGTGATCATGTGATGTATCTGACCCCAGGAATGTGTCAATAAAGTTTCCCCTTCCTGGGACAATGAATTCACAGTGTTCTTATTTCAATTTCCAGGAGTGTATATAAATGACCTAGTAGATAGTGTCGGAAGTTCCATGCGGCTTTTCGCGGATGATGCTGTAGTGTATAGAGAAGTTGCAGCATTAGAAAATTGTAGCGAAATGCAGGAAGATCTGCAGCGGATAGGCACTTGGTGCAGGGAGTGGCAACTGACCCTTAACATAGACAAATGTAATGTATTGAGAATACATAGAAAGAAGGATCCTTTATTGTATGATTATATGATAGCGGAACAAACACTGGTAGCAGTTACTTCTGTAAAATATCTGGGAGTATGCGTGCGGAACGATTTGAAGTGGAATGATCACATAAAATTAATTGTTGGTAAGGCGGGTATTAGGTTGAGATTCATTGGGAGAGTCCTTAGAAAATGTAGTCCATCAACAAAGGAAGTGGCTTACAAAACACTCGTTCGACCTATACTTGAGTATTGCTCATCAGTGTGGGATCCGCACCAGATCGGGTTGACGGAGGAGATAGAGAAGATCCAAAGAAGAGCGGCGCGTTTCGTCACAGGGTTATTTGGTAACCGTGATAGCGTTACGGAGATGTTTAACAAACTCAAGTGGCAGACTCTGCAAGAGAGGCGCTCTGCATCGCGGTGTAGCTTGCTCGCCAGGTTTCGAGAGGGTGCGTTTCTGGATGAGGTATCGAATATATAGCTTCCCCCTACTTATACCTCCCGAGGAGATCACGAATGTAAAACTAGAGAGATTAGAGCGCGCACAGAGGCTTTCAGACAGTCGTTCTTCCCGCGAACCATACGCGACTGGAACAGGAAAGGGAAGTAATGGCAGTGGCACGTAAAGTGCCCTCCGCCACACACCGTTAGGTGGCTTGCGGAGTATAAATGTAGATGTAGATGTAATAGCTGTGTTGGAAAAGAACAAGAGCTCCAACCGTTAATAGAAAGCTCAAATGGTAATAGGTACAGCAAGTTGTCTGAAGTCAGAAATTAGTTCAGCCGAAATTTTTTCAAACGATCTAACAGTGTTAAGAAAGGGCAGATTAAATATAGTTGGTGATGGAGTATTTATTGCTTTCAGAAGAGTTTACTTTGTAGTGAAACTGAAGTAGATAGTTCCTGCGAAATAGTATGGGTAGAGGTTATCCTTGACAATCGGACTAAACTGTTAATTGGATCGTTCTACCGACCTCCCGACTTAGAAGGTATAGTTGCTGAACAGTTCAAACAAAATTTGAGTCTTATTTCAAATAGGTGTCCCACTCATTCAATTATAGTCGGTGGTGACTTCAATCTACCCTCGATATGCTGGAAATATTGTACGTTTAAAACCGGCTACAGGCATAAAACGTCATCCGAAATTGTACTGAATACTTTCTCAGAAAAGTATTTTGAACAATTAATTCATGAGCCCACTCGAAGTGTTAATGGTTGCGAAAGCCTACTTGACATCTTAGCAACAAATAATCCTGAACAAATAGGCAGTATCGTGACGAATGCAGGAATTAACGATCACAAGGCAGTTGCTGCTAGGCAGAATATCGTAATACTTACATTCATCAAAAAGAAACGCAAGGTATATCTATTTAAAAAAATCTGATAAAAATGCTCTTAACGCCTTTTTAAGAGACAGTCTACAGTTATTCCGATCGGGTCATCTAAGTGTAGAAAAGATGTGGAATGATTTCAAAGAGATAGTATTGACGGCGATTGAGAGATACATACCAAATTAAATAATAAGTGATGGTACTGATCTCCCATGGTAGTCAAAACGGGTCAGATCGCTGTTGCAGAAGCAAGGAAAATGCATGCCAAATTTAAAAGAATGCAAAATCGCCAACATTGGCAAAGTTTTGCAGAGATTCAAATTACAGCGCATACTTCATTGCGAGATGCTTTTAATAATTTCCACAATGAAATTCTGTCCCTGTATCTGGCAGAAAACCCAAAGAGATTATGGCCATACACAAAGCACACCAGTGGCAAGACGCAATCAATATCTTCAGTGCACGGTAGCAACAGTGTAGTTATTGATGACAGTGCCACTACATCAGAGTTATTAAACAAGGTTTTCCGAATCTCCTTCACCAAAGATGACCAAGTAAATATTCGTGAATTCCAATCAAGAACAACTGCCAAAATGAGAAACATAGAAGTAGATATCCTCGGTGTAGTAAATCGCTTAAATCAGTTATTGTATACCAGTCAGGTTCCTTTCAGAGTACGCTGATACAGTAGCTCCATATTTAGCAATTATATACAATCGCTCACTCACATAAAGATCAATCCCTAAGGACTGGAGAACTGCTGAAGTCACACCAATACCCAAAAAGGGAAATACGAGTAGTCCGCACAATTACAGGCCCATTTCACTAACGTGGATTTTCAGTAGGGTTTTGGAACATATACCGTGCTCGAACATTATGAAGTATAACGTAGAAAACGATTTATTGACAAATAGTCAGCACGGATTCTTCTTGTGAAACACAACTAGCACTCTATACTCATGAAATAATGAGTGCTATTGACAGGGGATGTCAAAATGATTCAATATTTTTAGATTTCGTGAAGGCATTCGACACCGTTCCTCACATGCGTTTTCTGACCAAACTGCGTGCCTATGGGATATAACCTCAGTTGTGCGACTGGATTCGTGATTTTTTGTCAGAGAGGTCACAGTACGTAGTAATAGACGGAAAGTCAGCTAGTAAAACTGAAGTAATATCCGGCGTTCGCCAAGGAAGTTTTATACGCTCTCTTGTGTTCCCGATCTATCTTAATGAAGTGGGAGACAATCTGAGTAGCGCTATTAGATTACTTGCAAATGATGCTGTCATTTACCGTCTTGTAAAGTCATCAGATGACGAAAACATGTTACAAAATGATTTAGATAAGATATTTGTCTTGTGCGAAAAGTGACACCTGATCCTGAATAAAGAAAAGTGTGAAGTTATTCACCTGAGCACTAAAAGAAATCTGCTAAATTTCGATTACGCGATAATTCACACAAATCTGAAGGCTGTAAATTTTGCGAAATTCTTAGGGATTACAACTACAAATAACCTAAATTGCAACGAGCACATCGATAATATTGTGGGTAGAGTAAACCAAAGACAGCGATTCATTGGCAGAACAATTAGAAGGTACAGCAGATCTACTAAAGAGACTACTTACACTGCACTTGTCTGCGCTATTCTGGAGTACAGCTATGTTATGTAGGCTTCATGCAAAACAGGCGAAACGTAATTCAGGTGTTTTGGATACATTTAGTATGAAGTACTTCAGTGCTTCATGAATGTATTACTTATGTCAACTTGGTAACCATTTATGTGTATTTATATGACAAGTGTGTCGCTGCCCAGACTATACGCCCCCGCCACACCATGTGCACCACAGTAGTGTTATTTTAGCCATTGGTCACGGAATGCAGAAAAACGAACATAAATGTAACTAAGCAAGCTTTTTTTTCCAGTTGACAGATAACTTGATTCCCACTGTGAAACGATTCCGCCCTGTATTAGGACAATAGAACGTGGAAAGAGGAAGTGGACTTTGGCACCACCCAGAGGACGGACTCGCCATGCCTTTTGGACAGCCCTTCATGTTGTTTCAAGTCAGTAGTCATAGAATGTACAAAAATGAACAATAGATCAAGTAAGTACACTTCTTTTTCTAGTCCATGGTTAAACTTGATGTCCACTGCGATGTGTACCCAAAATGATTCCGCTCTGTATTAGGTGCACAGAATGTGGAAGGAGGAAGTGGACGTTTGCCCCGCCCAGACCACACCCTGGCCACGCCTAATCTACAACCCCTCGTTATATTAGCCAATAGCCGTAGAATACAGAAAAACGAACAAAATATTAGCTACACAACTTTTTTTTTCCAGTTGACAATTGAACTTGATGCCCTATGTGTACCCGTAACGATTCCGTTCTGTACTAGAACAGGGAAGGAGGAAGTCAAGTTGGCGCCGCCCAGACCACATCCTAGACACCTCATATGGGCAAACCCCTAATCTTATTCTAGCCAATAGTAATTCATTCTCTATATGTGTCAAATGATTTATTCATATCCATATTTCTATTATACATTGTTATATTTTATCATCATTCATTAATTCAGTTATTTACATACTCGTATATTCGTTATTAAAGAGTTCGTTCAAGGACTTGGCCAAGATTTTGCAGATCAGTTAAAAGACAACGTTAAAAAAGCTTGTGTTTTTCATTTATTCCGCAAAAACAATTATTTATTTTTACATTTTGTGTATATATAGGTCATATATAATTTGCAGTTTGGTTTCATATATACAGAAAAAGGAAACTGCAAATCAAGTATATATATGATAACTTCAGTGTACTACCAAACGAATTAAAACTCCTGTATAATTCATTGCCTGTTTGCTAAAACAACACGTCATAGTCTTCTAACATAATGATCAGTCTGTTAACTCAGAAAAATTTTAACATTACGCCGATTTACCTATAAAGTTAAACGGATTCAAATCTCTTTTGGTAACCACCATCTTGCTCCTACTACAATTTTGTATTTAAATTTACCACTTGTGTGAAAACAGTTAGCCGGCCGAAGTGGCCGTGCGGTTAAAGGCGCTGCAGTCTGGAACCGCAAGACCACTACGGTCGCAGGTTCGAATCCTGCCTCGGGCATGGATGTTTGTGATGTCCTTAGGTTAGTTAGGTTTAACTAGTTCTAAGTTCTAGGGGACTAATGACCTTAGCAGTAGAGTCCCATAGTGCTCAGAGCCATTTGAACCATTTTTTGAAACCAGTTAAGAGTTCCTTCAGCACATCAAAACATCCCAAGCTCCTCAACTGACTCCCAAATTTTGTTGAAATGTCTCTCATTTCAATAAAATTATTCAATTCCTTTAAGTGATCAAGTATGCCAGTTATTGTATCATTGCAATTACAAGAGCGAAAACAGATTTTCCATGAAAGGTGTGGGAGTAATGATCCAGGGCTCAGTCGGCTCGGAAGAATTCAGGAGCCCACTGAAAAAATCTATTAAGAAAGAACTATAGAAAGTTTTGTTATCATATACATCTTCCGCCCCCCAAAAAACCCCTCCCAAACTTTCCTTATCGGAACTGATTTTCATAATTGAGTACAGCACAGGTGATCGCACTGGGCGGTATTTTGCCTCTTGGGCTAATAATGGTAGAAGTTTGAGCAAATTTCTTCATGAAATGCAACCGTCATCGTTATAGCTATATCTTTGTTGCTCAACACGATTTTTGGGCAACACAGGCAATTCCACATATAATTTTATGCACTGATTTTAATTTCGTGTTATTCATAAGGATTTTACTGTTACGCTGCCGTGTGAAATTTTGAAATATTGTAACCCAAAAGTTCTAACCAGTCTTCAAATAATGAGTCGGGTGTTAACTTTTAACTGTTATACATAGATAATTATTTCTGGGCATATTTCATTTGCCTGTAGTTATACTTCTAATTTTTATTTTTCATGTATTGCAGATTTTGATGGAGAATTCGGAGCTTAATTTCTTTTTGCTTATTCTATTTGATTAGCATGTTCATGTTCCTTGACATTAATATTTACCGTCCAGTTCTTTGCTTCTCTTGGCTGTACCATAAAAAATGATCTCCCAAATGTTAAGAGATCATCTTTCTTCACACCGAAGTTCTTGTGGGAACTGATTCACTAGGATTTTCTTTTTTCCTTTGTCCAGGAATTTGCTGTTGTTCTTCTGCTTTATTGCTTTTGCATTTTGGACTTAGTTCCAGTAACATATGCTCTTCTTCTGTGGTGGGATTTGGGTTTTTACTTAGTGTCCTTGTTTCTATTGTGGATATGTTACAATTCAGCTCAGTCTCATTATGCCTAGCTATATTTTGTTGCTCTTCATCACTAGTTTTGCCTTTCAGATTAATTTGCAATGATATCACTTTTTATGCTTCTGGATATTTCGGATTTTGAATTGGTTCTGTCATTTCTACTATGGAACTCTCAAAATTCACCACTTTTTGGCTTTCAGTTACTGTCTTCGTTTCTGCTGTGGATATGTTACAATTAAGCCCAGTCTCATTAGGTCTAACTATTTGTTGTTTTTCATCACTGATTTTGTCTTTTGGCTTTATTTCCAGTGGCATTATTCCTTCTTCTGCAGCATATATTGGATTTTGATTTGGTTTCATCATTTCTCCTGCGGAGATCTCACAGTACAGCTTTCTATTGTCAGATAAATTTTGGGTAGCAGTTTTGATTTCAATATATATGTTAGTTGCTGTTGATGTATTCCTACTTGCCCCACTTATCATCTCTGTTTAAATCTTTTACACAAATCAATTTTCCTGCCAACACCAGATGCAGCCCATGCCTTGTATAATTATTTCTACTCAGAAAGGTGTTAACATCAATTACTGTACCATGATCATACGCAACTGCAGCTCTCATTAATTGACTGTTTAACTTACAAAGTGAATTGTTCTTGGTGGGAATGTCGTATCTGTATGGGAATGTACACAATATTAATTTCGTCTGAACTGTGTTCTGTATTGGGCCTACTTCGTTTACAGCGTTTCGAAATAGATATGGTTTTTCTCCATTGTAGCTGCCATTTGTTCTAGCAATCACTATTACACTGTGTGTTTTTTTGTAGCCTTTGGTCTTTTCACTAATGTTTTCTGTAACTTATGACCAATGTGCACCTGGCTTTATAAATGAAGTTATGGTGTAATTATCTCCGAGAATATTATTCAGAATATTTGTGCACGGTCTAACATGACTGTCACTTAGTAGCAGAACGTTCTGTTTTGGGCATAAGTTTTTTTCATCTTGTTTAGGCGAATTTACTTTGCTTGGGTTCCTGCCTGTGTACTTGATTAGTTTGGTGCTTGATGATCGAATTTTGTCGTTTCTTCCACATAGGTATTTTAGCTGTGTGTAGCTGCCGTTCTTGGGGTGGGATTTTCATTTTCTGCTCTGTTGTTAACCTGCATTTTAGTCCAATTAGTCTGTATTTTTACGGAATCCTGGCTATGTTTACTGATGTGATAGCTCATATTACGAAAATCTTCTGCTCATCCCCTGATTTCTTTTTAGGAAGTAAGTGATTTATATTGCCAAATATTACTGCTACCATTCTTGTTGTGTGCTTTTCTTCAGTAGTAATTTTGGGAATTTTCAGTGAAAATGCAGATATAAGTATCTTTTACATCCTAACTCAGTTAAACATGGTTCCAATATAGGGATCCAATACATTGTTCGGTGTAGCCCAATCACTTAAATCTGCATCTACATCTGTACTCATCAAACCATCATGATGTGCATGCCAGAGGCTGCTTCCTATGTACCACCTATTAACATTTTCCCACGTTCCGTTTGTGTGTCAAGATCAGGAATAATGTGCGCTTAAGTATGTCTTTATGTGCCGTTATTAGTGTAATCTTGCTTTGCCATCCATGCTGGAGTAATGTATTGGAGATGTATATATGTCCCTAGATCCGTCGCTAGATGCTGGTTTCAAAACTTTATAGGATGGCTTTCATGGTACAGTGGTGTCTGCCGTCAGGTGTGTGGCAAGAACACAATTTGCAGAACAGTTGCACAACATAAAACTAGATAATACAATCCAGGCTTTCACAGCCTGTATCCATAGCCTACAGTGGTATTGGTTTCATGGGCATTAAGCTGTGGTATAAAGCTTCTTTCTATGTCTAGTGTTTTTTCACCTACTGTGTGAGATATTTTCAGATTATAAAAAGTATATTTCGTTAATTTTTGAAAAATTTGTCTGACAAAACAAGTTGGCACTATAAAATTAACTTACAACATCTTTATAAGATCTGAGCCTGTGATTCTTAGTAGTAGATGAAATGTTAGGCACAAAAACATTCTTTAGACCATGGCCTAAATCCCATAAAACAAATGTCACCAAGGCTTTAGAACACGATGTATGCTATAGCTATGACAGAGGAACCTACTCATGTTGTAAAACATCTGATGTATACTTGTACCAATAAAGTTTTGATTTCACTTTTTAACTAATGCCAGGAAACATACATTAAATACTTTTCAGGTATTTAATGCATCATTAACATTTCGATTTTTATGATTATTATTGGTAATTTGTGCACATGTG
Organism: Schistocerca cancellata; assembly: GCF_023864275.1. Lineage (NCBI taxonomy): Eukaryota > Metazoa > Arthropoda > Insecta > Orthoptera > Acrididae > Schistocerca > Schistocerca cancellata. The sequence goes on from NC_064629.1 coordinate 268,570,789, forward strand.
ACTGCGGTAACTGTTTCTCATTTCCGTCTCCAGACTTGAGCACATGATTCATTTTTACTGGGTGCTGAACCTAACCTCAGTTGTCAACAAGATGGCATTAAGAAGATGTCACATCAGTATAAAGCCCTGAAACTGTGTCAAAGCTACTGAGACACAATGGATAAAATGACCATTTGGTTTTGATTTAATAGAGACATTGCTTTCATTTCTAGTTAGGAGATAGTTTCCTGCAGTATCCTGAGTACTCCTTATCCTCATCTCAGTAATACATGATTTTAGTATGCACCATTAAGCATTTGCCTTTCACACTGTTCTTTTCCATGAATATCATCATTTTGGCTACAGTTGTCCATCATTTTGTTTCACTTATCTTTCCCTTTGTGATCTTACACTAATACAAATACCATTATTTACCTAAACAAATTGTTTGCTGGCACTTTTATTCTGCTTGTGATATTTGAATTGGTTAGATCAATTAGAAAAAGTAAACCAATTGTGGAATAAGCAGTGCTTTGTCAATCAAGGGCTGTAATGTGCACAACTTATGAAAGCTGTCAGAAGATGTTCTCTATAAACATCCGTACTGCAAGTGGGCCCTTATTTCTAAATATATTATTTGCAAGGGGTTGCTTTTCTGAAAGCAGACTGGTTTTATTCAGGATTCCAATGCACCATATGATTCCTCGTTCTTTTGGCTATGAGTCCATGTTTCTCAACATAAGCTTAATTCATTTTGAAGCCTTATGCTATCATACTGGGAGAGCCTGAATGCTTGCAAGGAACCACTTTACTGGTCAATGCTGCAGTCAATGTCTTGCTGCATCAGGAACCATTCCATCATCCAGGTGTTCTTCCTGTCAACTGCATCCTTCATTGGACCACACACATAGAAGTGAGAAGGTGCAAAATTTGAGGAGTAGGGTGGATGTGGGAGAACAGTTCAATGAAGTTCATTCAGTTGAGCAGTGAGGTGTTTGATTGTGATTCATTGATTGCATTGAATGACGGTGTCCACATGTACAAACACTGCAGTAGCCACAGCTGTGTGTGGTTGGCCGGCACATGGGAGATCGGACAGGTTTTTTGTGCGACCTAGTTACGACTACAACAGACACCTTGCACAATGACTCACCATGCTTTTGTTCACTGCCTAGTCTCTGTGGACATTCTAAAAATGCTTATGTGATGCTCTGGTTGTCCATCAAAAGAAACTCAATGACCACTCTCTGCTTGGAATCCTGCCACCTATGAGAACTTCATGAAACTATAGGGCTGAAGTGGGACTACTTCATGATACCCATAACAAATTCAGCATGTTTCAACTGAAATTAGCAAAGAAAAGTATTATGTAGTGTTACTTAATGAATGACCATCATGGTTTCTTGGGACATGACTCAGCCTTTACTTCATTTTGGTTGTAATAAAATGTGTTACAGCATAGTGCAAATAAACAGATTTGAAGAAACTCTTTTACAGGAATTATACACTTCATGTGTACAGTACGAATGTGAAACAGATTTGCATGTGACTTCTCTGAAGTGAGAGGAGATTTCTAGATTCAAGTGCTATCTGTATGCAATATCACCCATCTTAATGAAGACACAAACAGATGAGTCAGCAACAGCTATTTAATAATTCATTGTGATTTATTGGCTTTTATGTTGACTTCTTTAACAGTTTACTTCGTCACAGTTTCCATGAACCATATCTGAAAACAAAAAGTGAGGGTGTAACGCCGGAAATGCATATCCTCCTATTTCCATCTATTGTGCTATTATTTTCTTTCCTTGCTTTGTTACCTCAAGATATGACATTTCTGTCTCTTTGTATATTGTAATTGTTTTACTATTTGTATATTTATGCATTTATGTCGATGTATAATTGGTTTGTTTCGTAAATATTATTTGTATTTTTACGCTGGGTCTTGCCTAGGGAAAACTGCTATCGAACGATTACGTCGATAGGTCGTGTGAAGAATCAAAGTGTGTAGGATCTTTGGTAGTGTTAACTCTGCCGCGTGGAGCGCGGGCTGGGCAGAAGGAGTCTGGCTGGAGTAGCGAGTGGAGCAGGTGTGTTGTGTGACGCTCCCGCGAGTTGCCGCGCTTTCGGGGTTTGGCAGCATGTAATTGCGATCGACTTGCGATGACAGTTTCTGACATGGTGTCGCGGACGGGAAACATTAACTAGCACACATCAAGAGCCCGTTTCGTCTGGTGACCGTGTCGAGAAGAAGGCGCGCCAACATCCAGCTTCTGCAACAGCGACGGCCGACAATGAGTGACTGTCGCCACCTCCTCGACCGACGGCTTCAAACCTTCAATCAACCGACGAGGAAGACTGGACGCACGTAAAGTTTTAGAACTGTATGGCAGACCTCAGCTTTTCAAACTGTTCCATTTTCGTCACTATAATTACAGCAACTTAGCATGAACGTTTGTTGCTCATTGTCCCAATTGCATTACCAAGCAGAGTCCCTTCCTTTTCCGAAATGAACCCGAGTGTCGTTGAAATTCAAACGCCAGCATTAAAGTAATATAGCTAACTCGTTTTCACTGCTTTAATTTCAAAGTTCTATTATGGCATTCACAGCTGGTTACAATATTCAGATTACACAAGCACGAATTAAGCGTGCGAGCTTTGTTACCGTATTTTAGCTTACCTGTGACTGCAGCTCAGCTTGGTACGTACTAAATTTTACTATTGTTAATTGTTCAGAATCATTTAATTCAAGTTCAAGGTTAAATCTCTTATTTCTAAATTGCGTAGATTCAAGTAGTTTTTGAAATGATTGTTGAGGTAGTCCAAGACTAACCGTATTTTACTGAATTTCGATGTGCTTCAGAAAGAAAGCTCACTATTAACTTCAGTCACTAAATTAACTTTCGATTTTCCGGTTTTATTAATTCTTTTGCTAAATTAAGTCAGGGTGTAGCGAAATTTATTACTTCTGACAAACTTTCAGTTTTCACACTATGCGTGTCAACCTTCAGTTGCCACGCTTCTAGTGCTAATTATATGTGTAATAACCTTTCTTTTTCAGTTACTATAGTAATTGTCCTTAGGACTGGCGACCGTGATTTCCCCCAAATCTCAAATACCTAATTACCGCTAGTTAATTGTTAATGTAATGGCTGCACATTTACTTTCTTTATTAACTTTACCCCTTTTCGAAATTAATTTCCACCAGTTTCATTAGCACATTTCCTTTCATTTAGATGTAACCCTTTCCTCCCTCTTTACCGACAGGTTAACTTCGGTGACGGTTGCTTTTCCAAAACTCCCATTAGGTACACGCGGTTTCATTTTTCACTGTCATTAAGGTCGGAAAGTGAGGGGGAGGTTACAAGGGGAATAGCACTCCATGCCAATCAGTCATGTGAAGGTTTGTGTGTCCATTGCAACTGAAGTGGTAGTGAATTCCTTGATTGAGTTGAGTGTGTTTCCACCTACTCGACATTAAATCCTGAGCATTCTGGTCATCACGACTCGTGATGTGAGGCCACAGGTACCCAGTTCAGCCAGGAGATACCAAACTCAGTGAATTGTCAGTATAGAGAAATGTCCACTGCCTCTATGGCAGCCTTGTTTCTGTCTAACAGTAGCACCAAGTACATATTGTTAAAATCCAAGTGCAAACCTCACTGTTATAGCTCTGTCACTGAGGCAAAAACATAAGTTGAAATTGTGGAAAATATGCTAGTAAATGTGTTTTGAACTATTCTATACTCATCGGAGCCATAATTTATCTCTCTAGTGTTGTTTTGCTGATGTACATCATGGTGCATCAATACCTCTCCACCATCGTGCTACGTATGTCTGCTTTGAAGTTTGTTTAGGAGACAAATTGCTAAACTAACAAGAACAGAGAATACAAATTGAGATGTCTTAAGATTTGTTTTCCATGTGAGGTGCAAGGCTAAAGTCCAAACACATGTTATGCCAGACAAGGTAAACCTCAGAGTAGAGATTAATGTCATATGCCTGTGTGCTATGTCATGAGACTGCTACCTTTACGCTAAAGTACTGTCAATAAGATTTGTTCAGCAAAATATCTTCAATCTGATAGTTGTTTACCACCAACAGTCTTACAGTAACCAACTACACAAACGAAAAAAAATGGCTCATAATTTATCCACACCACCAAAACCAGTACAAAGCCTAGTGTCCTGGATCATGATAAAACTGAGACTGAAACTTTGTTACCAGAAAGAATTGGGTGAAATAAAGTTAGTCCATAAAAAATTCATTTGTTTCCATACTTGATGGAATGAATGTTGTTTACATAAACAAACTCATATGGTGACTGTTAACTCTGAGAGTCATTGTGAGTAAAGTTTGGTTTTTACAAACAATTATTGTGACAGGCATGCTTCACTGTAGTCATCTATTAGACTCTATTACATAAAAATTCAAAAGGCTGGGTAGTATCTACAGAAAGATCTGCTGGTCAACTGCAAAGGCACTTTTTCCTCGGTATTCTATATCTCCTCTGTTAACTGCTAATGCCCACTAATTTCTTCTTTCATCATTCTGTGGAGAAATGATGAAACTTCCTGGCACGTTAATCTTGTTTTAATCTGTGAGGAAGTTTTATTTTAGTGCACACTCTTCTGCACTCTTCATTCACATATCTGTTTCAAGTTTTAATTTATTTCATGTTAGCCATATTTGAAAATAAGATAATATTATTTTCAGTAGAAAATTATGTTTCACTGTTTGTTTATTTTAATTTACACTTGACAAAAAATATAGAACTTAAGGAACAGTAAAAAAATGCCACAATGGAAATTTAAACCAGAGACTGTTCTACTTTCAGCCTGCAACACCATATGTTCAGCTAAAGGCATCTCATTAACATGTGTGAATTGTATTCCACCACTTAACAGACATGGAAATAATCTCAATTTTAGAGGCAACATTTTGTATTTTATTTTTCTAAATTATTTTGCACTGATTTAGGAGACTGAAATCTGGACACAGACTTTCAAATCCCATAGCTATATGTACTATATGTAAAGAAAAAAACTCATTTACGTGCTCATTAGTGTAAAATCTATACAACCAGCTGTCTGATGATATTGCAATCAGATACAGAGTGTATAAGAAATCTGACCATAACTCAAATACACTGCAGTCAAGACTCACTGAGTGTACATCTACTAGCAGGTCCTTGATGGCCTGACCCCATGAGCTGTGACCCCAGAAAGCTCAGGGTTTACTATTGAGTTTCCCATGTTATTACCCCCCAGGGGGTCCACAACTCTTTTGTGGATACGTGCGTGGCAAGCACGAGGCCCCAAGCTATTGCAACCTTCTTTCTCTCCAGGGTTGCATTTCCTTCCCCTCCTTGCTCCTTTCCCGTCGCTCTCTCCTCTCCCTCTCTTGGTGTCCTTGCTTATGTTGGCCCCCGCTATCCCCCTGGTTCTGTTGGTTTCGCAATCCGGCTTTGTTGCGTAATCATCTCCTCCTTTTGGCATTCCTTGGTCCCCCTCTGGGGTTTGACCTCCATTACAAAATTTCTCCTTCGTAGGGTGAGCCATTTGGGGAAGAGCACCTTAACTAATGTCTCCGACGTGCACCCTCCTCGTACATTCCACCTTTTCTTTCACGTCATTGTCTGGTACTAGGGTGCATAGCCAGCACGGTAGCCAGCCCGTGTGGTGGGGTCGCTATGTACCCTTTTCATTGAGCCCCCTGAACACACAGGGATCACACTTCTGATACCTGAGCTGTGACCTCCTCATGCATGCCTTGGAGTGGTTACTCATCATCCTGGAGCATTGGAACTCCTGGCAATGGCCGCCGTGCCAGACGGCCCTTGCTGTGGCTGGGTGGTGCCAGTGAGGAGAGCCCCTGATCGGAGTGGGTGGTATCAGGGCGGACGATATGCAAATGAAACGCATACAGGTCCAGAACTCTGGCTGTTCTTCTGCGGCTGTCTCTCTGCTTGGAACTGATTCTTCAAGTGCTTCTTTTCTTGCCCCTTCGGCCTCCCCTTCCATGGCTACACCCTGGGAGGAGGGTCAGGCCCGTTGGCTAGGTGCGAAACCTTTCCCCCGTTATCTAGTTTGCACCAGGACTGGTGGAGATACTTTCACTAATACCAAACCTTTATTCTTTGTGGAACACATTGAGGACAAGTTTGGCGAAGTGGACTCCCTGAGCAAGATGCGACCGGGTTTGTTTGCTGATCAAAACTGCTTCAGCTGCCCAATCTGCGGCCCTTCGTGCCTGTACCCATCTTGGCACAATTCCTGTGTCCATTACCCCCCACCAGTCTCTAAATATGGTACAAGGTGCGATTTTTCATAGGGACCTCATCCTTCAAACTGATGAAGAACTTCGGGACAATCTCGGACAGCGGGGTGTTCACTTTGTTCGGCGTGTCCAGAAGGGTCCTAAGGACAATCGCATTGATACTGGTGGCTTTATCCTGGCCTTTGAAGGGGATACCCTCCCTGAGAAAGTTAAGATTATGGTCTATCGCTGTGATGTGAAGCCGTACATCCCACCTTCTATGAGGTGTTTTAAGTGCTTGCGTTTTGGACACATGTCTTCCCGCTGTTCACAAGTCCGTCTCTGTGGTGACTGTGGACGTCCACTCCATGAGGGGTGTCCCTATGTTCCCCCTCCTGTGTGTGTAAATTGTCATGGTAGTCATTCTCCACGTTCACCAGATTGCCCAGTATATAAGAAGGATAAGAAGATACAGGAGTATAAGTCCCTCGATTGTTTAACCTACACAGAGGCCCGTAAGAAATAAACACATCTTCACCCTGTGTCAATGACATCTACTTACGCCTTGGTTACATCTTCACCGCTTCCTCCCCCTTCCTTACCCCATCCCGGACCCCTCTCCTCCCCCCCTCCCCTGCGGCTCCCACACCTTCTCCTCTGGGCGCTGCTCCCCCTCCCTAGCCGGAGAAGTGTCCCACTACTTCGGCGTCTGCCGGTCAAGGGCGCCTCTCCCAGGATGCCCCTTCCCGGCACCTTCCAGGCCAAAGGTCTGCTGCCGAGCGACGACCGCGAGAGCTGCAGTCTGTCAGCCCCCAGGTCGCCGGTCTCTTTCTGTTCCTGATCTTGCTGCAGCTGGCTTTTTATGCCACACAGCCCTCCTCGATCTCAGCCTGAAAAGAAGAAGAAACATAAGTCCCAGGACAAAGAGCCTCTGGTGTCACCAGAGGTCCCTTCCCCGACTTCACAACCGGATTCTGACCTGTCGTTCATGGATGTCGCCCCCTCCTTGTCGGTGACGGGTGGGGATCCGGCGGTATGACTGGCTTTAGCGTGTTCATCCCCCATTTAAACCATCGTTCTGTGGTTCTGCAATGGAATTGTAATGGAAACTATCATCACCTTCCGGAATTGAAATCCCTTCTTTCGTCTTACTCTGCAGCTTGTGTGGTTCTCCAGGAATCTCATTTTACTGATTCTCACTCACTGACCCTCTGTGACTTCCGTGTTTTCTGTCGAAATCGGGTCGGACCCCTGCGGGCTTCTGGTGGTGTCCGTATGTTGGTCCATACAGACATTGGTAGCACATGGATACCTCTTCAAACTACATTGGAAGCGGTTGCTGTTAGGGTCCACCTAGACTCTGCGGTCACAGTTTGCAATCTTTATCTCCCTCCTGAAAGGACTCTTACACCTGCTGCCTTAACAGCCCTTCTTCAGCAACTTCCTCCTCCCTTCCTCCTCCTTGGGGATTTTAATGCTCATCATCCCTTGTGGGGCAGTGCCTTTTCATCTAGACGAGGTCTTCTTATAGACCAGTTTATTGCAGACCACGACTTGTGCCTTCTTAATGATGGCTCCCCTACTCATTTCAGTGCCGGTCATGGTACCTTTTCTGCCATTTATCTTACTCTTTCTTCTCCCTCTCTCCTCCCTTCATTACACTGGTCGCCACATGACGACCTTTGTGATAGTGACCATTTCCCATTGATTATCTCGCTCCCTTCCCGCTGCCCAATGGACAGGTTACCTCGTTGGTATTTCCAACGCGCCGATTGGCCTCTATACACTGCACGGGTCATGTTTTCTCCCTCTTTTTCGGGTTGTATTGATGACGTCCTATGTGACATGTCTGATGCGATTGTTCACACTGCTAATCTTTCTGTCCCCTGCTCATCTGGACCATTTCATCGCCGGCAAGTCCCATGGGGAAGTACGGCCATTGCCATTGCCATCCGTGATCGCCGTCGAGCTTAGCAACACTTCAAGAGGCACCCATCCGTAGCCAGCCTTACTACCTTTAAACGCCTCCATGCTAAAGCCCGTTATTTAATCAAACAGAGCAAGCGGATATGTTGGGAACGATTCGTTTCTTCCCTTGGTTCTACTGTCCCTCTGTCACGGGTATGGGCTACACTTCGCTCTCTCCAAGGTTGCCATCGGCCGTCCACCCTCCCAGGCCTTCACCTCCCAGATGGCCTTTGTGCAGACCCATTAGTTCTTGCAGAACATCTTGCAACCCATTTTGCAGTGGCCTGAGCATCAGGCTCCTATCCAGCTGCTTTCCTTCACCTGAAACAGCAGGCTGTAGCTTCCACCTTATGTTTTACCCCTTGTGAGTCAGAATCTTACAATGAACCTTTTACTGAATGGGAATTTCTTTCTGCACTTTCTTCTTCTCATGATACAGCCCCCGGCCAAGATTCCATTCATAATCAACTGTTTCAACATCTCAGTGCTCCACAACGGCAACATCTTCTTCGGGTGTTTAACTGTATCTGGCTCCAGGGTGACTTCCCTTCTCAGTGGAGGGATAGCATCGTGGTTCCTGTCCTTAAGCCTGGTAAGAACCCCCTATCTGTTGACAGCTATTGGCCAATTAGTTTGACCAATGTTGTTTGTAAGTTACTTGAACAGATGGTAGCCCGTCGACTCAAGTGGGTCCTCGAATCTCGGGATTTTGAGAGGGACGGTCTCCAATCGATCATTTACTTCGCTTGGAATCTGCAGTTCGACAGGCATTTTCCCAGCGCTGCCATTTGGTTGCAGTGTTTTTTGACCTCCGCAAGGCCTATGACACGGCCTGGCGTCATCACATCTTACTTACCCTTCATCAGTGGGGTCTTCGGGGCCCACTCCCGATTTTTTATCCACCAGTTCCTGTTCCATCGGTCATTCAGAGTTCAAGTTGGTATTGTTTTTAGCTCTCCACGGACCCAGGAGACGGGCATTCCACAGGGTTCTGTCTTGAGTGTCCTTCTTTTCCTCATTGCTATCGATGGACTTGTGGCCTCTGTCGGTCCTTTGGTCACCCCTGCCCACTATGTGGATGATTTCTGCATTTGGGTTAGTTCCTCTTCGATGGCATCTGCAGAGCGGCAGCTCCAGGGAGCTACACGGCGTGCCTCTGCATGGACCCTCTCACATGGGATCCAATCCTCTCCTCTAAGATTGCGGGTGGTCCACTTCTGTCGCCGTACTACGATCCACCCTGATCCAGAGCTCTATCTCGATGCCCCCCGATTGCCTGTGGTCCCACAGTTTCGTTTCCTGGGTCTTCTTTTTGACAACAAGCTCACTTGGCTGCCCCATATCAGACATCTGAAGGTAGGATGTCTCCGTAAACTCAATGTCCTTTGCTTCCTTGCCTACTCCTCTTGGTGTGCGGACCGTTCCCTCCTTCTCCATCTTTATCGTGCTCTAGTTCTGTCTCGCTTGGACTATGATTGTCAAGTTTATGGTTCAGCTGCTCCTTCCACACTGCACGTGCTGGATCCAGTCCACCATCGTGGTATCCGTTTGGCCACCGGTGCCTTCCCTACTAGCCCTGTTGATAGTCTCCTGGTTGAAGCTGGGATCCCTCCCTTTCTGTTCGGTGGTCCCAGCTTCTGGTGTCTTATGCACTCACTATCCGTTCCTCTCCCACTCATCCTCCCTATTCTATCCTGTTCCCAGACTATGGACGTCACTCACCCGACTCCCGCCCTCGGGCGGTTTTACCGGTTGGGCTCCGCTTTGCATCTCTTTGCCATGATTTTCAGCTTCCTTCTTTGTCCTGCCTTCCTCGCTCCCTCCCCTCCACCCCCCCCCCTCTTGGTTAGTTCCGCAGCCTCGAATTCGGATGGATCTTCGCCGAGGTCCAAAAGATTCCATCCCCCGGTGGTGTTCCGTTCCTTTTTCCGCCAAATTTTATGGGAGTTTTGGGATGCTGTTGTTTTTTACACTGATGGCTCTAAATCTGCTGATCATGTGGGGTATGCCTTCACGTTCTCTGTCGGAAAGGAAAATCATCTGCTGCCACCTACATGTAGGGTGTTTACTGCGGAATTGATGACGATTTCCCAGGCCCTTACCTTTATTAAACAGACACAACACAACCGCGTTTTGTTATGTACGGACTCGATGAGTGGCTCTCTTGCAATTGACCGGTGTTTTTCACGCCATCCCTTGGTCTCTGCCATCCATGGCCATCTCGCTGATATTCACCGTGCTGCTTGTTCCATTGACTTCCTTTGGGTCCCTGGCCATGTGGGTATCCCGGGTAATGAGCTCGCTGATCGTTTGTCTTGGAGAGCAGTCACTTACCCCCCCCGTTTTCTGTAACCCCTCCTGCAGCGGATTTACGGCTTCACATCAAATACCACTTCGCACAGTCATGGGCCAATTCTTGGGAGGCTACTCCCCTGTGTAATAAACTTTGTGTGATTAAGGTGACACCAGGCCCGTGGCCTTCTTCCTTTTGCCTCTCCTGAAAGGACTCGACCACACTGTGTCGTCTCTGCATTGGCCATAGCAGGCTGACCCATGGTTTTCTTTTGTGTGATGAGCCACCCCCTCTTTGTGGTTGTGGAGCCTTCCAGTCGGTGGCCCACATTTTGGTTGAATGCCCCCTACTTTTGGCTCTGCATGCTAAGTACAGACTCCCCCACACTTTACCTTTGATGTTGGCTGACGATTCCCAGATGGTCTCTCTGGTTCTCGGTTTCCTTCGGGAAAGTGGTTTTTATTCTCAGTTTTAAGGTTTTTAATCTCTCTCTGATATTGGGGCAGGGTGGTGAGTGTTTGGGTGTCTCCCACTGTAAGCAGTGTTCGGAGATTCCCGATTCACCTCCCTGACTGAAATCCTCTTTTCTTCCCCTTTTACTCTGTTTTTACCTTTTTTTTAAAGGCTTGGTTAGTCTCCTTTTCCCACACGTACTTTCTACATTCTAGCGGTTGTACCTTTTAAGTCACGGGTGGCCTTGCCTATGCTGCTTCAGCATAGCGTTGGATTCGTTATCTTGCTGACTTCCCTCATTTTGGGTTTACCATTGACAACATGACTGCCCCTTTACATATTTAGCCTTTTCCCTTTTATTGTTCTGACCTTCCTGAGATGTCACATTAGCGGAATAGACCACTTGTGAAACAAGGGACTGATGACCTTGCTGTTTGGTCCCTTAAACCTCAAACAACCAGCCAACCCATGTTATTATCCTGGTAGATATGGTTGCTAGATGGGTTCACATCTGTCATCAGTAAGTTGGACTGTCTTCTCATGGTGTGATCCAATGCATTACTTACTATGTAATAGTAGTTGATGCTTCTTATGGTTGACTTGTCAGGTACTTTACTAAACCCAAAGTAGTGACACTGGGGTTAAATTGGGAGAAAGGTTATTTTGCAGGACCAGGCTACTATCATGTTGTTGTTCTTTCTTTTTAAGTTAGATTAGTGTGTAAATTTATAAGTGTCAGTCTATTGGCAGCTAGATTGAGCAGTCAAAGAAACACAACAATTAAGTTCTCAGTTGAAAGTTGATGGACTGATTTTATTTCCAGACCATGTTTCATGGAGATGAGTAAGTAACTTTAGTAATGGGGCTGATAATGTAACTCTTGGTTGCATGTGAATAAGAAGTTCCTCTGTAGCTCCCATGTACTTACTTTGGAGATCTTATTTTCCTGCATGCTTTTGACTATTGCATTCCTTTGATTCTGTTTAAATAATATAATGTGACCATTCTTGATAGGAGCAATAAATTTTTACACATAACATCATGGAAAGAGAAGTACTAGAGTTTGTTTACAAATTTAAGGCTTATATTCGAAGCTTTCTAATTTCCATTGCTCATTACCCAATGTAGTCCAGTGGCTTTTTTGCATTCATAAGTATTTCAAGCAGCTTGTTATTTACTTGAATGTCAGCTTATCAGATCAGACAATAAGGAAGTACACAAGACAGTGCTGAGAATCTGAATTAGGAGGGAGGGGACAAATACCCAGCCAGTCTGCCTTTATTCTGTTCTATGTCATTTGGTTTATCCATACTGTAAAACAGGAATTTATTTATACATTCATCGAAAGAACTTATATGTTAATGCAGTAAGCTAATGCTAAGCATTCATTTATTTCCCAAAAGCAGTTGCTGCACACACAATATAAACAGTATTTCATAAAGAACACAGCCAGTACATTCATTTCCAGAAGAGAAATCAGTGGTCAACTGTAAGTGTCTGACATACAACTTGGCTTAAAAAATAACAACTTTTCACAGAATTTTAGTTCCTTAGAACCATAAAGCAGACTGTGAATGAATGAGTTGTAACTTTGGTGCTACCATCTTTAGGCAGACCTCATTGACTGCCACTATAAAGGCGTCACAGAATTATATTGCTAAAATCTGGCAGTCTCAGTCAAGGCTGCACTTAGGAAATTCCTGATGGCAATAGTTGTGTGGTGAAGGCTTCAAGCTCACGTAGTTGGTGCATCTTCCAGTCTTTATGTGTACCCTTGACTGATTTCAGTATTTGTAAGCTACTAAGCTGCAGTAATGCTTCACCTCCTCTCCTGTTATCTCGAAGTAGACACCCTGTGGCCTGGTGTCCATTCCAGTACGTGTCTGTGTAAAAAGTTTGTAAGGAAACAGCATATTCTGAACTAAGGAGATAATGTGTAGTGCCTATGTACAAGTTAAACTGTGAAGAGCATGAATTGAAGATATCTCCTGCTTGTCACCTGGTCTTAAACTGTGATGGTGTGGAACTCAACCTCCTAATAGTTTATTGACCAAAACAGGATCCAGAAGCACTCTAGTAACTGTGTTTGATCCTTCTCACTGGATTTTCAAATGCTGATGTTTATGCACCATTTGTGAACATCACATAACATGATGCATGCAGTAATTCAATTTAAGTATTATTTACTATGTGATGATGTATACCCTCTGATATATAGTGTACGGGTCCTCACAAACACTCTTGAATTTCAGATACATCTATTAGTCCATAAATTCCATTTAGTTAACAACAAATTCAGTTTTCTTGTTTAAAGTTTTGTGCATCTGCATGTAATGTAACAATCCTCCAACAGTGAATTATAACAGTTCGCAACTGCATGTGTGAAAAATCGCTAGCTCTACATGCGAATAGTGGTTTAATTCACATGTTTTCTAACTTCCAAGGTCTTGGTTTCTGTTTTCCAGGTTTATCTCTACAACTGAATGCCAATTAATCAGTTTCTGGTACTAGGTACAGCATGCACTGAATGTGTAATTAATTGTAGACAAGGTCAAGGTTTCAAATATGTGTCACTGGCATGACTAATTTCTGCAATACCATTGGTTTTGATCATATAGAAATTCCCCGAATCCTTGGGAAGGAGTCTGTCTGCAGTAGTATTTTGAGTACAAGTATTCTCCACTGATACTTCTTCCATAACTAACTGCAAGACTCCAGTTTTGCTGCAATTGTTCCCCATTCTCTTAGTGTAAACTATACTTCCCACATGGCACTACTATCCATTCTTATTATTAGTAGGATTATTAGTGATGAAATATCAACACCTCTCTTCTATAAGTCACTCATATTATGTACAGTCCCAACATTATTCAGCATAATATTCTAATACCATTAGAAACACAAACTAGTTGCTTAATACTATTTTATCTCCACCTGAGATATTCTAATTGACATTCACAATGAGCATGATTGTGATTATGGGCACAGTTGGAAGTTAAAATTAGTATTTTGCTTTGACATCGACTATTATCTTTCCTGGATGGTTAACACTATTTCATGAATGTTGTATAGCTATGCAATAATCCACAGATCACTGTGTAGTGTGTGGTAGATTGCATTTCTAGTACCATTATAGTTTTATCCCATCCATAGTCCATCTATGAATGGTGCCCCGGAAGGTCTACTATTGATAATTCTGCATACAAGTTCTGATTACACTAACTGTGTTATGGTGGTCATCTTGGGTGCACTATATGTGAGTAAATAGTGTGTTGGTCTGCAGTCCCTGGAATGTACACTATAGGAATTTCAAAAATAAGACTCGTACAACAAACTGAAACCTAACATAGACTTTGGCATTCTTCTTGTTTGATAGTAAATCTGTTAATCATAACAGAACATCTGAATCTTTCTACCAAAACCTATATTATATGGTGTGGGTGGACAGCACGTCAAGTTGCATTGTAGTTGGCTGCCTTCCCTGTTCCATTCAAAAGTGGTGAATGGGAAAATCACCAGCTATTAAGCTCCTTTAGAGCCCTATTTTCCTTATTGTGGTCATTTTGTGGACACTTAAATACTTGTCTTGCATGTACATCTAGAACTACATTGAGACTCTGCAAGCCACCGTATGATGCATGGGAGAGGGCACCTTGTACCACTACTAGTCATTTCCTTGGAATATATGCTTTCAGAATCTGGCAGTTTGTTGTATATGGTAAATAAATACTTCACTCTGACACAAACTTATGTGATTCTTCTAAGGTTAATTCTGTTGCTGCACATTGAATACATATATCTATATATGTACTTTTAGGAATGCATGGTAAGTATATACTTTGAGACTGTCAGTTCACCTTTTTTGATGGTGTGTTTTGTTGATCAGTATTGTATTCTCCACATATCTCATTAATGTTAAACGATACACAGTACTTCTGGTACTGCAACCACTTGCTTTAATTCCAGAGACATTCCAGGTACATAAGCACTAAGCTGCTAATAAGCACTAATTTGCCAGATTCTTTTTAGCTTCTAGGAACAATTACTATTTGCAATGACTATAGCATGAATGACTTTTGAATGTAGTCTTGGAATTCTGTTGTTTAATCATGATCAGTAAACTAATAAAAGACATTCAAATTGTCACATTTACTTGTCATGTGATTAATAATGTTGATGAATATTAGAGATATGCAAGAGTATTATGCAAACCAGCTTACAGTGTACATCTGGTGCCAGGATTATTTCCTCGCATCCTACTTGTAGTTGTGAATGGTGCATGTGATAACCTAGCATCAACTGAAGTCCTTATGATCTTGGATTCTTTCATCATCCTCTTTTAGTGATCCCACATATTGGATGATGTAATAATTTGCCCAACTATTCTTGAAACATATTCTCTTGCAAATTGGACATTTACTTGTTTATGGAACATAGATACTTGACTGTGAGATGGTCAGATCTCTCTGTCTGATTTTTACTTCTGTTGACCTTTGAAATCCTGTGTCTATATTCCAGACACCACCTTAATGCTCTATGATGGAGAGAACTTCTGTATTTTAGTAATCATTCTGTTTTAATGTCGGTTTAATCACAAATGGTAAATATGATGGTCAGTGTCAATGATCCACCTTCTGAGGTTTTAGTTGTCAGATGTTTTGGTCCTTATCATTTTTACGAGCAAAGCGTGAAATGAAGGAATAGTTAGCATGACAAAACTTGGTACATATGATCTTGAAATTCTGACAAAAGTTTGTTTTCGGTAATTTGATGATGGATTTTGTGGATGTTAGATTTATTTGTTTCATGGTCATAATATTTATAATAATCAAACATCTGTGTGTGTACTTGGTAACCAGCTCACAGTGTAAGGTAGAGTATACTTCTACTGGAATTATCATTTCCTCCCTGCCCTGCTCCTTTTCCGAATGATGCATAGGATGAAGTGCTGTCAATTAAACTCCTGTCTGAGCTCTGATTTTTTTCAACATTGTAGTTATGTGGGCCCATGTATTGGAAGATGTAATAATATCTGAAATTTTTCATAGAGTGTATCCTTTTGTGATGTGGATAGTAACTCACTTGACTTTTGAGACTGTCTGATCTTGTTTATGGCTATTTCTCCTAAAGGACATTGAATAAATATATCTCTACACCACATGCTAGCTCAATCGTATATGGGAAGATAATTATGATCAGTGCTTGCTATGGGCTCTTATTTGTCTCATGAGTGAGAAGTGTGGGCTTTGCTGTAGGTTCGATAGTAGTGGATTGTGGTGTAAAACTTGTTCGAAGTATTTTCCCGGGGGGGGGGGGGGGGGGGGGGGAATGCAGTGGGGAAGCCAGTGGGCATTCTGGTGATATCCTTTCCTGGAACTGCAGGTTATGTAGCAAGAGTAACCTGATAGAGGAGCAGGAGCATAAGATCTGTGCCCTTCAGGTGCAGTTGAAAAATGCACATGAGGAGCTAGATATGATGAGGAGGGAGAAGCGGGTTGGGGAATGGGAGCTGGCTGTTGGCAAGAGATCTGCTAGGAGAAAGAGATTTTCAGATAGTTCTACTATTGGTGTTTGTAATAGATATGACCAACTGTCAGAGTCTAGTGGAGAGGAATCTATAGTAGCTATAGATGTAGGAAGTATGCAGCAGGCCAAAGCAGTTGCAAAGTCGAAGAGGAAGAAGAAGGTTCTGCTGTTAGGTAGTTCTCATGGCAGAGGTGTAGGCCAGCAGTTGCAGGAAGTGTTGGGGAGTGAGTACCAGGTCACCAGCATTGTGAAGCCTAATGCAGGATTGGCTCAGGTGACTGTTAACATAGAGGGGTTATGTAGGGATTTTACTAAAGAGGATCAGGTAGTGATTGTGGGTGGGGCTGGTAATAGTATTGACAGGAATGGGGAGTATGACATAGATGGTGACCTGGAAAAGATAGCCACTCAGACTGGTAAAACGAATGTGCATTTTGTGGAACTGTTTCAGCATCACCATCGTCCGTCAGGCATATAAATCTTTTTTAATTGATGCCAATTTTTTGGACTCACATAGTAGAAGGTGTAATATTGTTCACAGCTTTTAGTGGAATGTATACTCCTATAATTTAGATAGGTGGTGCTTTACAGTAAACAGATATTCACCTTTGGGACCATCTGGTCTTTTTTATGGTTAGTTGTGTTAAAGAAGGTCTCCTTGTTCATGGATACTTGTGTTAAAGAATATTGAAAACATACATCTATACACCCCATGGCCACATTATGCTGTTTGGTGGAGAGAGCTGCTGGTACCACTACCATTTGTGTTTATAACAGATAAAATCAAGAATGCTACATGCTGAATGTTCTAGGGTGTATCATCTCTTATAATACTGTGTATGAGGAAGTAATATTTACCCTGCCCAATCTTGGAATGTATGTTCTCATAATTATGTCAATAGTTCATGTTCATTTAACTGAGAATGGATTTCGATGTTGTCAGGTCTACTTGCTTGATGTTTAACAGTCTTTATGAACCTTAGAGATCTACATGGGTATTCAGCAAACCAAATCTCAATGTGTAGTAGAAGGTATGTCTGGCAACACTGCAAGAGGTGGAAGTGTGATAGGGCTCTGTCAGACTTCCATCACTTCTGAAACTGAAAATTCTTCTTTGTGGTTGAAAATTCACTTCAAACGAAGAATTGAGAGCTGGAGTTGACAACTATTTTGCAGGCCTATAAGAAATTCATTTTTGAGATGGAATAAAGGCACAAGAACATCACTGGACCAAGTGCATTAATATACAAGGAGACCACATCGCAAAAAAAAGTTCCAGTAATGTAAGTACTCTTTTTCTATTCTGTACAGAGAACTTTTTGAACCACCCTCGTAATAGCTAGCCATACCAGTGTTGGAATGTATGTTCTCAGAATTTTGTCTGTAAATCATTTTCATTTAATTGAAAATGGACTTTGAGGTGGTCAGATCTACTTCATATGTGGTTAAAAAAGTTGATGAACATTACAGATCTACATGAGTACTGAAGATACTGTCATAAAGCGAGTGATAGGGGGTCCTTCTGGTATCACTATCATTTACTCCCATCCTTGTGACATTTACATATGGTGCTTTGAAAGAGCCTTATTAAACTAAATTCCATCTGAACAGTCCTAGAAAGATATTTTATATTAAAATCCTAATGAGTGATATTTTGTTCATCATGATAATTTCATGGTGGCATGTACTGGTCAATGTACCTATTTACCGTAGCTTCCTCGGAAGGTATTATCTCATAATCCAGACAGTGAGTTATACAAGGTAAATAGGTGCTTGGCTTTGGGCATGTCAGAGCTCTTAGTTTATAGGTACTTCTGTTAAGGAACTTGGAGAATATATGTTTATATTCCATATACGAACTTTATGCTGTATAGTGGAGAGGACTTCTACTTCAACAGTAATTTACATTTATTCCAGATAAAATCGCATATAATACACAGGAAAAGTACAGTTTGCAGTCATTCTTATGGGCTCTAAGTTGTCATGTGTTCTACCTGCTATAAGTTCTAAGAGCAATTTACAGGATGGAGTGGTAATTAGCCAGCCAAAACTTGGAAAATATTTTTTCAGCATTGTGCAGTGTCGTATCACTTTCTTACATCAAATGACATTGAAATCATATATGTATACTCCACAAGCCAGCTTAATGCTGTGTGATAAGAGTATTTCTGATTCATTTCCCAGTCTGTTTCATTTGAAATACATCATGAATGCTAAAAAGAGTGTCAACTTGTTTATGATGCTCATTATGAGCTCTATTTTTTCAGGTCCTTTAATCTTTACCACTTTTAGGAGCAAATGGTATGAAGAAGAAATAGTTTTTCTGACCAATCTTGGACTTTATATTCTCTGAATTTTGACAGGAAATGGTTTTTGGTAAATGGATAATGAGTAGTCACCAAATTTACTTGTTGCTTATGGACATCAGAGATGACCATTACTCAGCAAAACCTACACACAGTATTTTATGGAGAGTGCTTCTATAACCGCTATTTTCCTCCCATCCTTTTGCATTTGCATAGTGTGTACATGAAGGAAAACTGTCAATTAAACTCTTTATGTGCTCTGATTATTATGCCATGTTCATTTAATAGGCCAATGTACTGGAGGATGTAAGAATTTGCCAAGTATTCTTGGAGAAAATGTTCTAATGATTTTGACAGTCATGTATGTAATCAAATAGTAGACTTTGAGACTGTGTGATCTAATTGCTAAGGAAATTGAAAAATATATGTCTATACTTCACTTAATGCTGTGCAGTGGGGAGAAGTCTGAGTCTAACAACCATTTCCATTTATTCCAGATTATATCACAAATTGTACATGGGAGGACAACTGTTGACAGTCCTTGTGGGCTCTGATTTGTCCGATGCTCTTGTCTATATGTCTCCTAAGAGCAGTGTATAGGGTGAAGTAATTTTTAGATTGTTAAGTTTGAAATGGATGTTCATAGAATATTGCCAGATATTAATTTTCATTATCAATGATGAACTCTGAGATCGTCAATTGTAACTCCTATGTGGATAGTAGTGTTGATATACATTAGTGACCTACTGGATTACTTTGACAGGGTACTTCTGTCAATACTATTACTTCCTCAGATATGTAGGACATGTTAATTTCATTGACCCACATATTAGAGACTGCAATAATTTTTACAACTATTGTCGGATAGTATGCTCTTGTAGTTTGGGCAGTTAAACGTGTACATGGGATGGACATTTGATATTCTCTTGTAAATTGGGCAGTTAAACGTGTACAGGGAATAGATAGTAGACATTGAGACAGTGTCAGCTCCTTGCTTATGGTTAGTTCTGTTAAAGAACATTGAAAAAATATGTCTATACTACACATGCCAGTGCAATTAACTGTACTGGACAGAAATTCTGTTTCTGCAACAATCATTTATTTCAGATAAAATTGCAAAAGGTACATACAAAAACAATTGTTGACAACACTCCTTGTGGACTGCAATTTGCCAGATGTTCTTGTCTTTACCACTTGTAGAAGCAATGTTTTGGATGAATTAATGTTTTACCTGCAAAATGTGGAATGTATGCTCACAGAATCTCGATAGTCAAGTTTTATCAGAAAACTGATAATGTGGTGAAGACTGCATACAGCAACATCTACATGATTACTCTGCTATTCTCAATTGTCTAGCAGAGGGTTCAGTGAACCGCCTTCAAGCTGTCTCCACTGTTCCACTCACAAATGGTGCACAGGATAAATGAGCGCTTAAATTTTTCTGTGTGAGCCCAGATTTCTCTAATTTTATCATGATGTTCATTTCTCCATTTGCAGGTAGGTGCCAACAGAATGTTTTCGTAAATGTAGGACAAAACTTGTGATTGAACTTTTATGAGAAGATCCCGCCACACTGAAAAAAGTCTTTGTTTTAATGATTGCCACTCCAATTCATGTATCATGTCCGTGGCACTATCTCCCCTATTTCGTGATAATACAAAACGACCTGCACCTCTTTGTAGTTTTCCAATGGCATCTGTTAATCCCACATGATGTGAATCTCACAATGCACAGCAATACTCCAGAATAGGGCAGACAAGTGTGGTCTAAGCAATCTCTTCAGTAGATCTGTTCCACCTTCTAAGTGTTCTGCCAATGAATCAGAGTCTTTGATTTGCTCTACCCACAACACTATCTATGTGATCGTTCCAATTTAGGTTACTTGTAATTGTAATGCCTAAGTATTTAGTAGAATTACAGCCTTCAGATTTGTGTGACTTATAATGTAATCAAAATGTAGCGGATTTCTTTTAGTACTCATGTGAATAACTTCACAATTTTCTTTATTCGGAGCCAATTGCCACTTTTTGCACCACGCAGGTATCTTATCTAAATAATTTTGCAATTTGTTTTGGTAATCTGATGACTTTACAAGATGGTAAATGACAGCATCATCTGCATATAATCTAAGAGGGGCGCTCAGATTGTCTCCTATGTTGTTAATATAGATCAGGAACAACAGAGGGCCTATAACACTTCCATGGGGAACACCAGATATTTCTTCTGTTTTACTCGATGACTTTCCATCTATTACTACGAACTGTGCCTTTGTGACAGGATATCATGTTTCCAGTCACACAAATGAGGCAATATTCCAGAGGCATGCAACTTGGTTAAAAGACGCTTGTGAGGAATCGTGTCGAAAGCCTTCTAAATATCTAAAGGTACTGAATCAATTTGACATCCCCTTTCAATAGCACTCATTATTTCATGAGTATAATGAGCTTAATTGTGTTTCACAAGAATGATGTTTCCTGAATCTGTGCTGACTATGTGTTAATAAATCGTTTTCTTCGAGGTAATTCATTGTGTTCGAATACAGCGTATGTCCCAAAACCGTACTAAAAATCAATGTTAGTGATATGGGCCCATAATTCAGTGAATTACTCCTATTTCCCTTAATTGGTATTGGTGTGTCTTGAGCATTTTTCCAGTCTTTAGGTCGGAACCTTCTGTGAGCGAGTGATTGTATATGTTTGCTAAATATGGAGCTATTGCCTCAAATTACTCTGAAAGGAACTTAAAAGCTATACAATCTGGACTGGAGGATTAGCCTTTAATAAGCAATTTAAGCTGCTTTGCTACACCGGGGATATCTACTTCTATATTTCTCATCTTTGCAGTTGTTCTTGATTGGAATTGAGGAATATTTACTTTGTCTTCTTTGATGAAGGAGTTTCAGAAAAACGTGTTTAATGACTCTGCTTTAGTGGCACTGTCAGCAGTGACTTCACTGTTATTATTGTGCAGTCAAGGTATTGATTGCATCTTACCACTGGTGTGGTTTATGTATGATCAGAATCTCTTTGGTTTTTCTGCCAGATTCTGAGACAGAGTTTAGTTGTGGTAAATGAAAACCAGAAATATGTAATAGATGCAGAAGTCTATGCATAGAGGGAATGGGTGCAATCTCACTCAGTTAGAAACCTTAGAAATTAAGAAACTTAGGAGGGTATTCCAATATTTGTTTATGTATGACCAAACTCAATGGAACTGTTCACCCATTTTAGATAATAGTGCAACTGCTACATAGAAGAATAAAAAATTTCCATTTCCATATGTAGCTCTATTCCACTGTATGTTTAGCCATAGTTATTGTTAATGCTGTCCTGAAGAAATTTGTAGATCCTTATGTAATTTTGTCAAAACTGTCAACAGAGATAACATTTACAATTTAAAACAAGAAACAATAGACTGAAAAGTTATATTTATGTGTGCCTGATTTTTATATTTGGGTTAAATTATATACTAGAAAATGGTCTTATTACATGAAATCTGGTCTGTATGTAATAATGAAGTTTGTAACATAAGCCTAGAAATTATTTAGTTCATTTATTACAATCTATAATATTTCACCAAAAACCCATAATTGAATCATTTAAAATCAACAGTGGCCTTTGAGTTGTCTTACATACTTGTTATGTATTATTTAACGTTGATAATCATTAAAGATCTACAAATGTACTTGCAAACGATCATGCTGAGTCAGCTACCAGGTACATCCAGTAGGACTGTTGTTTTCTTCTATCCCTGCTGTGTGTGTGAATGTTGCTAGAGAGGAACAACTCTCCATTAAAATCCTTGTGATCTATGGGTTTTCATCAAAATAATTATGTGGACTCACACACTGGAGGATGTTGTAATTTGCTCAACTATTCTCACAATGTCTGTCCTTGTACTTTGGAATGTCAGTTGTGTACAGAAAATAGGCACTGAACCTCAAGACTGACTAGTACCCTTATTTATAGTTACTTCTGTTGATGAAACATGAAAACAATGAAATGCATTCACAGTTGTGAATATCATAACCATCAGCTACGTAATGGAATAATGACAGTGAAAAATTGTGCTGAACCAGGACTTGAGGCCAGATTGCCAATTTACCATGCCTTGTCACCTTACCATTGGGCAATCCAAGCATGCTTCATGATCCAACAGAATCTTCCATTTCTCATAAACCCTGTGTCCACCACCTGAATTCATATATTCTTTATGTATATTCTCACACTGGGGAGACATTTTAATTGAAAGTTGCTTGCCTACAGTTGTTGGATAAATGATATTACAGTGTGGTCATTTTGCCTCAAACAGAATGTGTAACACCAAGAATTGCAGGAATATTTGAAAAACATCCAAGGAACACGTCATGCTGCTGGAAAACATATCTAAACATACAGTGAATCCAAACATACAAAAACTAAATCTCTTTGAGAAACACTCAAGCTTCGTTCAGGAAACAGTCTGGAATTTGCATTTGGTCTACAAACAGAAAACTCTTGAGGCATGCAAAACAGATAAAGCACACCTGTTTGGATCACAATAAGCTCAAATAAGCTCAAAATACCAGCAGGGTCAGAGCATTTTCATAGAACATAACTGTTGTAACAGAAATGTAAATAAACCATTTAACAATGATATGAAAATGAAGGAAAAAAAATAACACAGTTCTGCTTGCTGACAGTCACAGCAGAGGGATTCCAGGAATGTATAGCTACCATCAGAATGTAAATATTACCAGTGTTATGAAACTGGGAGTTGGACTGTGGGAAACCTTGAAGGACTAGAGAAACAAGAGATGTGTGTTAGAAAATCAATGTCTCATGATTCTAGGTGGTGCAAATGGTATGTACATATATGAAAGCAAGCACAGCTCTGAGATATATTGTAAATAGGATAGACGTTTATTGGGTAATTGTGATATGCATACCATGCAAGTTTGAACTTGTGGAATCTTCTGTTATAAACAAAGAGATCTAAAAGGCCAATATGATCTACAGACATATTTGCCAGTACACACCAAAAGCTTTTTTTCTCAGATGATTTGGAAAGAAATCATTTTACAGCATATGACATCTATCTCAATAGAAGAGGTGGATCATTACTCAGCCAGAGAATTAGTGTTTTTGGGAAGTGTTCATTACAGAAATGAGAGCTATTATACTGTTGCATGGCCATCAGAAAGAAAGATGTGCAAATCACTGTACACAGTCAATACCATCATAGAGATGGAAAATCCATCTTTACCAGATGATGAAGAGAATGAGGGTGCTGTCACTGCACGCCCATCTCTATGTTTTAAAGTATTTCATGAAAATATACAATCCATAAATAATGAAGTGCAGCAACTATAATTGCAAACACCAGGCTATACCATTGTATTAATCACTGAACACTGGTGTAAGGAAAATGAAACTGTATATTTTCCATTAACTTTCTGTGACCTGGCCTGTTCCTGTAGTAGAATTTCTATGAAAGGTGGAGATTCCTGCATAAATGTGTAGAAAGTTGTACATTTATATTTGGAAAAGACCTTCTAGCGTTAAGTAAAGACTAATTTTTTGATTATCAATGACTGAAATAACAGAAAACAGCAGTCTGGAAAAAGTAATTGTATTTTTGTTGTTGTTGTATAAATGCCCCAGTGGTAATACAGACAATTTTATGTCAAAACTCAATCAGAGCTTAGACAAGGTATCTAGTCCAAAAATGAACATTCCTGCATGTCAGAATTTAAATATCAACACAATGAAATAAGATGATGTTAGTAGTACATGCTTCAATATTCTCTGCTTCCTTGAATAACAACACTCATAAACTGTCCAACGAGAGTGACAAGAGATCTTCCTCAGAAATAGACCATGTAGAAACAGAGATAGAAAGCAAGCACTGTCAGTTACTTGTTCAACAGCTAGGACTATCAGATCATTTATGTCGGATTCTGAAAGAAAATATTTGGGTAGAAAAGTCTGCTAAACCGAATGAATAAAAAATGGTCTTTTCAGAATCAAACCTATATCAGGTATCATCCCAGTTACAACATGAAGGGTAAGAGAAAGTGTATGGTGAAAGAAATGTAAACAAAATGTTTAATAAGCTCATGACAATTTTTAAACTAATATTTGAGAAAGCATTCCCCAAAACACGGAATTCCACTGGAGCTTCAAAAGAAAAAATATGCGTGTGACAAGAAATATCAAAAAGTCCTCTGATACTTTAAGGTCCCTCATGTCCATGAAAAACAGTTAGACTTATTCAGCTTTTCCAGAATATCACAATAATTACAAGAGAACTTGTAGAAAGTTATTGCTATCTGCAACTTAGAAACAGTAAAACATTACTGAAGGCAAATAACAAAAGCAAAGCAGTGTGGTACATACAGAAGCAGGAGACACCAAATGTTGAACAAATACACTTGGAAACACAGATTATTAGCAAAGATGTTCAAATCAGCAAGTCAAAGAAACTAGCACTCTTTGTGAATGAATACTAAGTGCCATTGCTATGAAATTGCAAGAGAAATTTCAGGACACATATGTTCTGCACCACCAGAGCTACCCACCACATTCCATGGTGCTCTTTCCAAATACAGAGAAACATGTTGCACAGATAACACACCAATGAAACAATACAAAATGCAAGGGTTCAATGAGATTCAAGTCAGTGTCCCTAAAAAGTGTATAAACAACATTAAGACCCATTAACAATAATAATCAATTTATCTTTCAGATCTGGCAGCTTTCCTGAATAACTGAAACAAGCAAAAGAAATACAGACAAAGGCAAGAATGTAACAGGCATTGTTTGGATCAATTGAAGGTATTTGACACAGTTGACCACTGAATTTAATTACACAAATTAGACCTATTAGGAATAAGGGTATGGCAAAGAAGTGGTTTTAGTCATACTTGGAAAAGTGGGTGCAAGATATTAAAATCTCACATATTTCTAAAAGACTATCAGTAAAATGTTTATCAGATAAAAATACATTAACATACACTGGGCATCCAGAACATGACGACCACTGACCTACAATCGATATAAATCCTTCCACATGATAGCAGCATCACCTGGTGATCAATGACTGGTAATATGACACACGCATTGTGCTTATAGTAACAGTGAGCATGCTGCCTGTGTGTAGAAAGGGAAAGGCATGCAATTTGTATGAGTCTGAGTGATGCCAGATTCTGATGGCCTGGAAGCCTGGTACAAGCATTTCAAAAACTGCAAGAGTTGTTGAGTGTTCGAGGAGTGTTGTGTTCAGTATCCTCAACACAAGATGAATCCAAGGTAAAACCATGTCCAGACATCGTAGAATTGGGTGGACACCCTTCATTAGAGATGTTGTATGTCATAGGCTGGCCTGACTGGTTAAGCAGACAGGTGGCTGGGCAGGGTACAATTGTGTCTGAACACACAGTGCACCAAACACTCCTAACAATTGGCCTCAACAGCTGATGACCTATGTGTGTGCCACTGTTGATACCATGACATCTGCAGCTACTACTTAAAAGGGCAAGTGACCATCAGCACTGGACTTGGGCACAGTGGCAGAGCATTGTGTGGTCTGATGTATCCTGATACCTTCTTCATCATTCCAATTGGTGGGCACGAATCCATTATCTTCTAGGGGAACAGCACATGTACTGTGGGATGTAGACAAGCTGGCAGCAGCTTTGTTATGCTCTGGGGAACATTCACGAAGACCTCCTAGGGTCCAGCAGATTATATGTAAAGCACCAATATAGACAAAATGTGTCATACACTGGTTGCAGACCACATACATTCATTCATGAAGGTCATGTTCCTGGATGACAGTAACATTTTTCACCAAGATAATTCACTATGTCACAAGGCCTGGGATGTGATGGACTGGTTCAAGGAAAACAGCAGTGACTTCAAGTTAATGTGCTGGCACCCAACTCACCAGATCTGAACCCAGTCAAAAACATCTGGTATGTGACCGTGACGGGAATTAGTGTACTAAGGTGTTCACAGACCGCCGTTTTTCGCTAGCCCAATCTGCGAGTGGAACAGAGGGGGAGAAAATATGACTTTGGCATGAATAGTGCTCTCCGTAACACCCCGCTTGATGGCCAGCAGAGTGTATATGTAGATGTAGAAGTAGATGTCAGATGTGGTGCCAACTCCCTCCGGTGACCTACAAAGACCTCATTGCTTGCAAATGACATTGTGTCGCTACTGTTATCTGAGCCAAAGGGGAAATATCGGCTGTTAGGTAGGTGATCATATTTTTCTGGTTGTTCTGTGGAAGTGTCACCGAGGGAGGTGCATTGGGCTCAGTCCTCCTCCTCATCACTCTAAATGACTCCCACAAGGTGTCAGGTAAGAAAAAGACTGTTGCTGACAGCATCATAGTGATCACAGGCAGAAATTCAACACAGATAACATAAAAAGCTAATGCAGCTCTAAGAGATGTTCACAACTTGTCATTAAAAACAGAATTACTTTAGATGTGGAAAAGAGAAACTCTATAAACTTCTAACTATGCGAAAAACTCAGTGATACTAAATTTAAAGTAAATCATAATTTATTTTATTGTGTAACTGATACTAAATTCTTGGACATGAATGTAGAAGGTTCGTTGAAATGAACAGAACATTTGAGAATTTCAGCAAAGAGACTACCCTCAGCATGTTACACCCTGGAAATCTATGCACCATTGGGCATATCTGAAGATCCAAAGTAACCTACTTTGGATACACATATTCATTCCTCAGTAGTGGGATAATGTATTGAGGAATAAGTGTTGGGAAAATACATACTAGTTTCAATATACAGAAAAGTGCTAAACAAATAGTAATGAATAGCAAAGATTTATTTAAAAAGCTAGATATTCTGACTGTTCCAAGTGAATAAATCTCTGTCAACATAATTTATATAAAAAAAGATTTTAATTTGAACTGCACAAGCAGCACAATACATAACCATGGAAACAAATACAGTCACTGTTACATCTAAACTGAAGAAACAAGTCAAAAACTCAATCAGAGTATTATTCCATGGAAAAGAAATAAAAGATGTGAATGAATGATTTCTCCACCTTTAGCCAATGGCTGAAAAAAATTAATAAATGATAGCAATTACGCTGTAAATAAATAATAAAAGAACTATAGATAGTAATTTAATTTCCATTGACATTGTACTGTCTAACAATTTATAACACACTTAGAAAAGTAGGAGTAAGTATTAGAGCTATAATTACTGTAAGAGGCATATTTATTTTAATAAGACACATTGCACACACATTTGAGGGCTACCATACAGCGAATATTGTTCCACTGGTGAACCAATGAATCAGTCAGTCAAACAGTGAACCCACTGTCAGTTCCTGCCATCCTTGTTGCATTTTTGAATGGTACTAGGGTGATCCATTGTTGATTAAACTCCACATGGGCTCTGCATTTTTAATCATGCTGATTACTTTGATCCACCGGAAAAGTCACTCTTTTTACCGGATGGTGATGGAATTGGAAATTCCAGTCCATGAAGCAGTGGCCTCAGGTCAGATGGCATGTCTGGAGATTATGTAATCTTTGTTTTTTATTTAGTTTTTTGGTTTATCCTAAAAGTAAAAGCAGATACACTTATTCAACTGAATTAATTCAGGTACTTATTCTGATAAATTTAAAACCACTAACCAAGAGATATATTAAGTTCATGAGAATGAAAGTCATTATCTTACCTTTTAAATATGTCATGCAGAGAAAACACTTGGGACTATGATCACTTGCCTCCCTCCAAATTCTAGGTATACCAAAACTCAGGCACTTCTGCTGTCTTTCGCTCCATCACCAAAGACTTCCAATACTCATTTGCAGTGTAAATCTGGTGCCTAGGACTTAAATTTATCACCAGTCTTAACTATAAACTGTGCATGATAATTTTTCTCTCAAAAAGAACTATTTTTGACTTCCTATGTGGCATGATGACTCTACCACAAATGTAGAAAAATCAGTCAGGCTGATTTTTGATTATGGTTTCATTTTGTAATGCTGTTGCTTTCACTCAGAAAGCTCATGTCATACTGACTTGAAGGTTGCTACAACCTAGAAGCTAGGTCAGCTCAACCACACCTCTGTCTCCTACAGAGTTCCCACCTCCATCTCTGTATACAAGGTTACCAGTCATGACTGTACCTCTAGTGTCATGTTTAGTGTTGTAAATAAAACTCAAATGTGTAGAAGTATTTTTTCATTGTTGTTATCCACATTTATTGCATATCATATATTTCAAATACTTACATGATGTGTAAATAATTACTCTTTGTGGCAATACAACTAAAAATTACCAATATTTGGGTGCCTTATATAAGTGATAGGCTATTATCTTAATGTTGAGGTTATGAAAAAACATGACCTGACTGAGCTACATGAGTTACATTTTTTAAAATTTGGTATGCACTGCTTATAGAAGATCACAAAAAAATACCCATGCCCTGAGAAGAAAAGTTTTGAACTGAAGACCAGTGTAATGAGCTTTCAGGTTATTAGATTGACTTGCTTCATGTTTAACAATGTTGATGAACATAAAAGGTCCACGTGGGTGTTTCACAATCACCTTAAATTGTGTAGTACGAGTATTGCAGGGTACTTTTGGTAGCAACATCATACCCTCCCATCCGTATTGCTTTTTTTGAAAGTAATAGTTTATTTGTAAGTAATATTTAGCCAACCCAATCTTGAAATCTATGTAATCAGAATTTTGTCAGTTACTTGTGATCATTTAACTGATGATCAATTTGAGGTTGAAACTTCCTGGCAGATTAAAACCGTGTGCTGGACTGGGACTCCAGAGTTCAAGTCTCTGTCTGGCACACAGTTTCAATCTACCAGGAAGTTTCATATCAGTGCACAGTTCACTGCAGAGTGAAAATCTATTTTGAGGTTGTTAAAGCTACATGCTTGATGTTTAATAATATCAATGAACCTTAGAGATCTACAAGAGTAATCTGCAAATAACCTTTCAGTGTGTATTAGCGGGATATTCTGTCAGCATTACCATCATATCCCTGTTGTGTCTGCTAATAGTTTGTCGGAAGAACTACAGTTGCAAAAACTCCCCATAGCTCTGACTACTTCATTAAGGTAATAACTTCATTGACTTAAATATTGGAGGTTGTAATAATTTGCCCAAATATTTTTGGAATGTGTATTTCCATAACATGGACAGATATTCGTGTATGGTTTTTGAATAGCTGACTTATTTTTTTTGAATGTATGCTCTCACAATCTGGAGAGTCATGTAAATATTTACTTCTGTTTAAGAACATTGAAAAAAATTATCTACGTTTCACATGCCAGCCTAATGCTGTGTAGATAAAGGGCTTTGAGGTTATCTGATCTATTTGCTTCATGGTTAGTAATGCTGAAGAACATTAGAGGGGTAAATGGGTGCTCTGCACACCACCTTACAGTTTGTAGTGAAGAGCACTTCTGGTACCACTGTCAGTTCCTCTGACTCCTGTTCCATCTGTGAATGGTGCATGGGAATAACCTCCGTTGATTAAACTCTTAACTAGCTCAAATTTTTTGATTGTGGTCATCTGAGGACCACATTCAAGAGGATGTAATATTTTGCAAAGGAATTCTAGGAATTTAAGCTCTCATAGTTTGAACCGTTAGTCATGCATGGTAAATACACTGGTGTGCAAAAGTTAATTTCACAAGATACACTACAGCTAAGTAACATGGGTCATTGTTACTGTAACATTATGTAGAGAGAAGTGCTACAATATAATACTGATATTAATTGATAGAAATATGAACAGAAGTGACACTTTTATACAAAGGCAATAATTATACTAAAGTTACCATTATTCTTCACATTCCCTTGCACTTTGCAAATGGTTAGTCATGGTTCTTAATAGTACATAAGCAGTCCTAATGAGATGGCGGGTGTGGGAAAAGGGGGAGGTGAGGAGGGGGGGGGGGGGCAAAATGCATGGGGCGTAGGCTTCACGGGTGCCCTTGTGTCTTAAGGAATTGGGTTCCCCTGGGTTCTCATTTCGCAAAAGTCAGACTGCTGCACTGCTATTGTAAGATAAATTTTGTATAGTATAATAAATAAAAGAACATTATCCCAGCATCAGCATAGCCATTTAAATCTTACTTTGAATTTCAATTTTTCACTTTTGTGGGTCTCACATGTCAACAAATTACAATTCTATTTCATGTTTAATGTTGAATGCACAATATTTTCATTAGACATCATGGACTGAAAGCACTTTGGGAGAGAGTCAAAAATGTGCTTTCTTTAAATGCTGTTGGGAATCCTGCCAAGACATATCACCAAAAAGTGAAAACGACAGCTGCCATGAAACATCAGCATAACTCAGTAGATTTGCACAAGTTGTTCAAACATAAGGGACTTTGAAATCCATCACATGGTGATTTTACATAAAACATTCAGAAAATATTTTGCATTTGTGAGCAAGCACCAAATAAAATATTTCTATTTATATAATTGTCCTAGAACAACTGTAAAGATGAAGAAATGAAGTGATGCAATAGAGGTACATTGGGCACACTGATGCTCAGAAGTAGAGAGGTAATGTTCTTCTTTTCTATGTCTGTTGGATAGCCAACTGACGTGATACGTGATGTCATTGTTTCTCAGTCAAAGAGGTTAGGGTTTCAGAGCATCATCTCACAAAATTGAAGATCCAAATAATGAAAATTTCCTTGCAATATTAAAACTCTTGAGTCACCTTTATCCAGTTCTTACAAAACACCTTAGCAAGGTCAGACAAGGCCAAGGAGCTGGAATATGTTTACAAGGCATTATCTGTCAAGTGATACTCAGAATACAAGTCTAGCTGTGCCCATTATGTCACGACTGCCAACCTGAAATAGAGCAAAGATGAAAAGCGTTATTCCATTACTGTTGATGGAACTCCTGATTCAAATTATGTTGAAGAGACAACGATCGTCCTGTGCTATATTTGCTTCAATAAGTAAACTGAAGAATGTAAAATAAATGAATGGTTTCCGGAATTCATTGAGTGTAATCAAATGCCTGGAGATGCTAGTCCATGTTTAATTTGATCAATACTCACAAAATACCGAATTACAATCAGTGGCTACCATGGGCAAGGTTATGATAAGGTTATGTGAAGCATAGATGAAGGGCAACAGGCAGTTTCCCATTCCTAGATTTCCAGAAAGTGTTTGACATGTAGTCCCACTGCAGACTGTTAACAAATCATACAGAATAGGTTCTCACGTATGTGACTGGCCTGAAGATTTCAGAAGTAATAGAGCTTACTCAAAATTTGTAGTTGGCATGACGAATGACAACATGCTCTAAACGTACAAAAATATAAGTTATTTCAGGTTAACAGGTAAAATGATCCTGTATTGATTGAATACAGTGTTAGTTGTGTACTTTTTTCCCCAGTCATGTCTATTAAATATCTATGCATAGTAAAGCAATATAAAATGGCATGAACACATAAGATTGGTAGTAGGGAAGGCAAATTGTTAACTTTGGTTTATTAGAAGGACTTTAGGAAAGTGTGGTTTTTCTGTAAAGGAGATCATCTATAGAACACTAGTGCAACCCATTCTTTAGTATAACTTGAGTGCTTCAGATCCCCACCAGGTTGTGTTAAAGGAAGACATCAAACTAGTTCAGAGTGGAGCTGCTAAATTTGTTACAAGTGAGATTGATCAACATGCAAGTATTATGGAAAGCCTTGTGAACTGAAGTGGAAATCCCTGGAGGGAACATGATGTTCTTTTACCGAAAAAAAAACTGAGAAATTTGGAGAAGTGGCATTTGAAACAGAATGCAGAACAAGTCTTCTGCCAGTTAAAAAATTCTGCATAAGGGGGTAAAAGATAAGAGCAATTGAGTCTCTTATGGAGGCATATAGATAGCCTTTTTTGCTCTGTTTGTGTGCTGAACAGGAAAGGAAATTACTATTAGTGGTACAAGGTATGTTCTGCCGCACACCATACTGAAACTTGTAATGTATGAATGAATGTAGGCAGAGATGTAGAGTGGGTCTTGTAAAGGAGTGAGGCCACATTTTCTTCAGTTGAATCATCTTGGAAAATTTTCTCTGTGTGATTGTCATAGCCTTATGTGGAACACATGAAGCTGATACCTGCCATGAAGCAGTTACTTTTTTAGGATAGTTCAGTTTCCTTACAACCTGTTCAGTTGCAGTTCATAGTGATAGGAAATCCCAAAACAGTGTGGTGGAAATTCTTTTTGTTCCATGTCTGATACCTTTTGGAGTGCTTGAGTTGACACTGCAAGGCCAATTATGGTTCACTTGAATAAGATGTTTTGGATTATGTGAGGTCTTCCAAGTGTTTATTCACAGCATCAGTTTGGTCAGAATTGTTAGTACCAATTGGCTATAGAAGCAAATTATTACAAACTCAAAATACTACTATTGTTGTTGAGGCAAGACACTGAGTGCTTATTAAATGACTTAAAATATCTACATGAAAACTGTAACACTATTTTCTCTGAATCGAAGGTGGTTGTCAGTGCAATGAATATCAGTCTTGAATTTCCAGGCCTTGCAATAAGAAGAGGAAATTATTTCGTGGTGAAATCAAGAGTGAAGTGACAGATGTGAATTGAGAAGACTTGTTCAAGATAAATGTTTTTCACATAATTGAAAACCTGATGAGAAACAGTGAAGATTTTATGTGAAACGTTTGGGTTTTTATGGAAATACTCAAACATGATTGAAGATCAGTTTGCTCAGGTATGGAAGTTATTTATCAATGAATACCTTAATGGTGTTACAACAGATTTAGAAGATGTAATTAAATATTTGAATACAGTTCATACTTTAAAGTGGGAATGCATTGCTTTACAGTCTTTTGAGTGCTTGAATAATATGCATGAACTTAAAATTTCAAGCTTATTTTCCAATATATGTGCAGCTATGCTCGTCTTATACAATCTTCCAGTTACTTTAGCTGAAGCAGAACTGTCATTCAGCACCCTGGCTTGCATTAAAAATTGTCTGAGATCAACTATGTGATACATGGCAGTTTTACCCAAGACTGTCATGCAAGTTGTCACATATTGTATGCTGATACCTTCATTCAGTGTAGTTTCATTCTTACAGTGCCCGATAATTGCAGACAGTATTTGCTGCTACCAGTGACTGCCCAGCTAATAGCTGATTTTCTTTGCTCCTTTTATTATATTGAGGATTTGATTTTTTTTTTTTTTTTTTTTTTTTTTTCCAGACCTGAAAGCCTCCAAACTGGCTGGGATGAGATAGGAGATTACGCAAAGGAACAGGGAGCAGAATCATAAACATGATAGAACAAAGGGTGAGTTACAGCACAGGTAGGTGTTGGAAGAATTGTCATTGCCTGCCCTCATTCTCCATCAGGTCGACAGGACCAGCTATTTGTTAAGAACTGGAGTTGTTCTCATGTGTGAAAATCATTTTATAAAGATAAAAATCGAAGCCAGAGGGAGCGTTTGAGAGACACTGCAGTGTGAGAAACACTGTTTGCCTCTGCAGCCATACTGTGGAAGAATGTTCCATTTAAACATGTGGAACAGGTGTCCCCATTGTTTCATAATGTTATTTTCTTTAGAGCACATGCTCTCTTGTACATGCCTATATGTAAGACTACTTATTTGTCAGCTTCAGAATTGAACCATGGTGTGGGAGATGTTTCCATTTCCATTAAGTTGTTAATGGATTTTGTGGTCATAGATTTATTAATTTGATGATAATAATGCTTCTAAACATGAAATAAGAACATGAATGATGAGGAAACCATGTTAAACTTTGAAATATAGGTTACCTCAAATACCATTATCCTTTCCTCCCATTCCTGTTACATTTGTGAATAGTGTGTGGGAAGTAACACTGCCAGTTAAACTGCTTATCAGCTCTGATTTTTGCATCATGGGAATTTCATGTACCCATGTACTGAAGGATTAATAATTCCCAGTCTTTCTTGGAAGGTGTGCTCTAAGAACTCAGGCAGCTACTCATGTACAGTTCATTGATAGATGACCTCAAGTTTGTCTGAACTCTTCATTTAGGACTGCTTCTGTTAATGAACACTGAAAGCATACATCTATACCCCACGTATCAGAATACTTCCATGTAGTGGAGAGCACTTCTGATTTAATTCCCATTCCTTTTTGTTCCAGGTACAATGTAATGAGATGTGTTGAAAGTTCTCTTTATGAGCACTAATTTGTCAGTTGATTTTATCTTCATCACATTTGGAGCAATTAGCAGGAGAAAGTAATAGTTTGCCTGACCAATCTTGGAATGTATGTACTCAGAATTTTGACAGAGAATCATTATCAGTGAATTAATAAGCATTTTGTAGTTCTCAGATTTTCTTGTTACAGGGTAATAACATTTATAAATTTTAAAGATCAACATGAATTCTCAGCATACCTACCTAAAAAGTGTAATAATAGGGAACTTGGGGAACCTACTGGTTTCCTCCCATCCCTGTTGCTTTTACGAAGAATGTTTGTGAAGAAACACTCTTGATTAGACTCTCTATTAGCTCTGATGGTAATTTTCAGGACCCAAGTGTTAGAGGATGTTATAATTTGCAAAGTTATTCAGGAACATAGTCTGTTATAGTTTGGGCACTTGGTCGTGTACAGTACTACTTTACAGGGGCATTCAATAAGTAATCCCACTCTTTTTTTACTGGCCAATTTCAGGTGAAAAATGCAGAATTTACCGTAGGACATTATGGAATAATGTTGTTTCAGCTCTTATAATTTTGTTAATTTCTGGTGGGTGGTGGCACCAGACACAGCCTTCAGAATGACAACTGTGACGTAGGTGTATACCAAGCAGAGAGCTGTCATTGAGTTCTTTTGGCTGAAAACCAGTGCATCATGGATATTTGTAGGAACTAGCAGAATGGCTAGGGAGATCTGGCAATGGACTAAAGCAAAAAAGATTTGACTCCCAAAATACTGAAACTAGCTGACACTCTTATTTGAGGTGATTAGTGGATCACAATCAAACATCTTATTGCACATCTCTAAGTCTTTGTTGGTAGTGCTGACACAGCCATCCAGCAGTTGGGATACTCAAAGTTGTTTTCTGACTACCCAACAGTGTGTCATAAAGAGCAATGAAGGAGCATCTGTGCAGAAATGCTTGCATGTTGCTTGGTGAATCGTGATACTTTTTTTGTCAAACATCATGACAGGTGATGAAACATGGGTTTATCACTTCAAATCAGAAACAAAACTGCAGTCCAAGGAGTGGCACCACACCACCTCTCCTCAGAACAAAAAGTTCAAAGCAGCTGCCCCAACTGGTAAAGTCGTGGTGACAGTGTTTTGGGACTCTAGAGGGGGTTATTCTGATTGATAAACTCCCTTATGATAAAATGATCAAATCTGAAGTGTATTGTGCTAACCTCTGGAAATTGTGGATATGACTTCAGTGTGTTTGTCACCACTAATATGCAAATGAACCTACATCACAATACAAACCCTCACACAAGTCTGCACACATGGGGGAGGTCATAACAGTTCGTTGGGTAGTTCTCCCTCATCCACCCTACAGCTCAGATCTCGCAACTTCCTACTCCCTTCCCTTTGGCCCAACGAAGAATGCACTCTGCAGGAAGCAGTACATGGATGATATGGAGGATATTGACATTGACTCATATGAAGACCAGCAGAGTGGTACCATACCAGAATACAAGCCCTCCAGTTAGTGGCATAAGACCATCACATTCAATGGAGAAGATGTTAAAAAATTGAATTTTGTAGTGAAAAGAGTGAAGGGGAGTATGGAATCCCCAATAAAATCAACCTCCTTCCAGAAAAAGTAAATGTTACATTACTTACGGAGCACCTCTCATAATTCTTTGACTTTAAGATGGTCTGATCTCCTTGTTTACCGTTATGTATTTTAACCCTTTCATGGGCCATGGGGGATATACTTGCCACTAAACATATTTCTGAGCAATGTTTGTGGTCCTTGGGCAGCATACGTACCACCATGTTAGGGGTACCCCAAAGCTTTTCTGTCTATGCCTAACATCTTGTGGTAGTACACTGTACCATGAGTATGAAAACTACTACAACAAGTTTGTGTTTGTTGTGGGATCACTACTTTAGTCAGAACACACTGCTTCACTTCTGTAATATACATTATTGTGACCCATATCAGGTCATACCTTTATTGTGTGAAAGAAATTCAAGGACTGTTTTCACATTGTGATAGGTAAATGTTAATACCAGTAACAGTTACTTTTTAAATAAAGGAAAAGAAAACATAAAATAAAAACTGAATACTCTGTTCATTACTTTTTATGTGCAATGGCAACACATAACAGCTTACAAAGGAAAGTGTGAAATTCATTTACCACCACAGTTTTAATACCTCGCAAACATACCATCATGATATATGGTCCTAGATCACAATAACAAAAATACCAAGAAATAAATATAATCAGTTGGTCACAATTCTATCAGCATAGCAAAAAAAATTATCTTTGCTGCGATGCTACAAAAGATGTCCCCCCTAATGGGTTAAAGAACACTGAAAACTTTTTATCTACACACCACATGCCAGCTTATGTTACGTACTGCAGAGAACTTTTGGTTCTGCAGCTATCTCGACTTATTTGAGAAGAATCATGAATGGTATGAAAACACTTATTGCCATTCCTCCTTATGGATTCTTGTGTATCAGATGCTCTTCTCTCTGCAGCTTCTAGTAGCAACTTGAAGTAGGAAATAATATTTAAACTCCACCAGGATTGAAATGTCTGTGAACCACTTGGATTTAATTGAAAATGGACTATTGATGTTGTTGCATCTACTTAATATATAGCTAATAATGTTGACACACATTACAGATCTATGTGTTTATTGAGGAAACCACCTTACAGTCTGTAGTAGGGCATACTTCTCTATTACTTCCCATCACTGTGACATTTGCAAATGGCATATGCCAAGAACTGTGTTCGAATAACATCCTTATAAGCTCCCTTTTCTTCTACATGGAAATTTTGTGTAGACATATACTTGAGGATATAATAATTTTCCCAAGCTTCATTAGAAGTTATGTTGTCATAATTCAGACAGTTAGCCCTATTTAGTAAATAGATAATTGACTTCGAATTTGCGAGATCTTCTAGTTTATGGTTACTTCTGTTCAAGAATATTGTAGATATGTGTCTGTATTCTGTATACCATCTTAGTGGTTTGTGGACATGATATTTTCTGTTTCCACAATGAATTCCATTTATTTCAAATAAAATCATAGCTAATACTGGGGAGCAGAATAGTTGAAAATCATCCTCGTAGGCTCTAAGTAGTCACATATTCTTGTCTGCATAACTTCTATGAGCAATGTGTAGGAGGAAGTAATTTTTCGCCTGACTGATCTTCGACAGTACACTGTCAGAAGTGTTCCAGTGGATCATATTTGTTTAATTTATAATGGACTTCGAGGTTGTCAGATCTACTTCCTACGTTGCTAATCATGTTTATTAACATTAAAGAGCGACATGAGTACTCGGAGAGTACCTTACACTGTGTAGTAGAGAGTAATTCTGGTATCACTATCATCTGCACCCATCCTTGCTGCATTTGCAAATATCACATGAAAATTATGATGGTTGATTAAGCAGCTTATAGAAACTGATTATTCCATCATGCTGATTTTATCAGCCCAGTAATTGGAGGACATTAAAATTACTCCACCTCTCCTTGGAAGTTACGCACACACAATTGGGACAGCTAGTCATGTATGGCAAATGGATACTTGAAATTTAGACTGTCTAATTGTCCTGTTTAAGGTTTCTTCTGTTAAAGGACTCTGAAAACGTATATGTATACTCCACAAGCCAGTTTAATGCCTTGTGATAGAGA
Source organism: Schistocerca cancellata (assembly GCF_023864275.1). Taxonomy (NCBI): domain Eukaryota; kingdom Metazoa; phylum Arthropoda; class Insecta; order Orthoptera; family Acrididae; genus Schistocerca; species Schistocerca cancellata. The sequence continues at coordinate 268,609,455 of NC_064629.1, forward strand.
GTACCTCTGCTTCAATCCCCAATTAATTTTGTTCCATATACAACCATGAATGTTTTGTATGGTGTCAGCTGTTGATTATACTCAGTATGAGCTCCAGTCCTCAGATCACATTGTCTTCATCATTTTAAGGGAAACTAGTTGGAGAAAGTAAAACTGTGCTCGACCGGTCTTGGGGTTACATATTCAGAATTTTGACTGGACATAATTATCATTAGAAGAACAATGGTTTTTGTGGTTGTCAGATTTACTTGTTTGATGGTAATAATATTTATTAATTTTAAAGAAGAACATAAGTACAGAGAAAACCACCTTACCGTGTGAATTAAAAAGCACTTGTGACACCACTGTCATTTCTACCTTTCTCTGTTGCATCTGAGAATGGTGGTTGAGAAGAAATGTCTTATAAACTCAGACTCTTTTTCATGATAGTAATTTCATGGGCCCTTATACAGGGCTGCTGAGAGCTAGGTCGTGGCCTTGGACAGGATGTGTGGTTGGGACCCATCTCCAAATACACCAGTCCAATTTTAATCTTATTTGAAAGAAGTTCTGACATGATTTACTTCTTGGAGATTAACAAAATTACTTATTGGGATGAAATATAGAATAAATATAATTTCTTATTAAAGACTAAAAATATATTCAAAAATGCAATGTATCATATGGTACTACACTCCTGGAAATTGAAATAAGAACACCGTGAATTCATTGTCCCAGGAAGGGGAAACTTTATTGACACATTCCTGGGGTCAGATACATCACATGATCACACTGACAGAACCACAGGCACATAGACACAGGCAACAGAGCATGCACAATGTCGGCACTAGTACAGTGTACATCCACCTTTCGCAGCAATGCAGGCTGCTATTCTCCCATGGAGACGATCGTAGAGATGCTGGATGTAGTCCTGTGGAACGGCTTGCCATGCCATTTCCACCTGGCGCCTCAGTTGGACCAGCGTTCGTGCTGGACGTGCAGACCGCGTGAGACGACGCTTCATCCAGTCCCAAACATGCTCAATGGGGGACAGATCCGGAGATCTTGCTGGCCAGGGTAGTAGACTTACACCTTCTAGAGCACGTTGGGTGGCACGGGATACATGCGGACGTGCATTGTCCTGTTGGAACAGCAAGTTCCCTTGCCGGTCTAGGAATGGTAGAACAATGGGTTCGATGACGGTTTGGATGTACCATGCACTATTCAGTGTCCCCTCGACGATCACCAGTGGTGTACGGCCAGTGTAGGAGATCGCTCCCCACACCATGATGCCGGGTGTTGGCCCTGTGTGCCTCGGTCGTATGCAGTCCTGATTGTGGCACTCACCTGCATGGCACCAAACACGCATACAACCATCATTGGCACCAAGGCAGAAGCGACTCTCATCGCTGAAGACAACACGTCTCCATTCGTCCCTCCATTCACGCCTGTCGCGACACCACTGGAGGCGGGCTGCACGATGTTGGGGCGTGAGCGGAAGACGGCCTAACGGTGTGCGGGACCGTAGCCCAGCTTCATGGAGACGGTTGCGAATGGTCCTCGCCGATACCCCAGGAGCAACAGTGTCCCTAATTTGCTGGGAAGTGGCGGTGCGGTCCCCTACGGCACTGCGTAGGATCCTACGGTCTTGGCGTGCATCCGTGCGTCGCTGCGGTCCGGTCCCAGGTCGACGGGCACGTGCACCTTCCGCCGACCACTGGCGACAACATCGATGTACTGTGGAGACCTCACGCCCCACGTGTTGAGCAATTCGGCGGTACGTCCACCCGGCCTCCCGCATGCCCACTATACGCCCTCGATTAAAGTCCGTCAACTGCACATACGGTTCACGTCCACACTGTCGCGGCATGCTACCAGTGTTAAAGACTGCGATGGAGCTCCGTATGCCATGGCAAACTGGCTGACACTGATGGCGGCGGTGCACAAATGCTGCGCAGCTAGCGCCATTCGACGGCCAACACCGCGGTTCCTGGTGTGTCCGCTGTGCCGTGCGTGTGATCATTGCTTGTACAGCAAGCAGTGTCTGGAGCAAGTATGGTGGGTCTGACACACCGGTGTCAATGTGTTCTTTTTTCCATTTCCAGGAGTGTATATATTGTAAGAATATAATAGAGGGAAACATTCCACGTGGGAAAAATATATCTAAAAATAAAGATGATGAGACTTACCAAACAAAAGCACTGGCAGGTCGATAGAAACACAAACAAACACAAACATACACACAAAATTCAAGCTTTCGCAACCAATGGTTGCCTCATCAGGAAAGAGGGAAAGAGAGGGAAAGACGAAAGGATTTGGGTTTTAAGGGAGGGGGTAAGGAGTCATTCCAATCCCGGGAGTGGAAAGACTTACCTTAGGGGGAAAAAAGGACAGGTACACACTCGCGTGCACACACACACACACATATCCATGCGCATATACACAGACACAAGCAGACATTTGGCCTTTACAAATGTCTGCTTGTGTCTGTGTATATGCGGATGGATATGAGTGTGTGTGCGAGTGTTTACCTGTCCTTTTCTCCCCCTAAGGTAAGTCTTTCCGCTCCCGGGATTGGAATGACTCCTTACCCTCTCCCTTAAAACCCAAATCCTTTCGTCTTTCCCTCTCTTTCCCTCTTTCCTGATGAGGCAACCGTTGGTTGCGAAAGCTTGAATTTCGTGTGTATGTTTGTGTTTGTTTGTGTGTCTATCGACCTGCCAGCGCTTTTGTTTGGTAAGTCTCATCATCTTTCTTTTTAGATATATATATTGTAAGAGATATAGACGATATAGTTAGAGTGAGGTAACAGTGATTCATTGCGGAGCAGGTTGAATCAGGTTTCATGGTAGTATGCACATGTGTTTGATCGAGCTAGTATTAATGGCACTATGTTTGTCTGCATGTTTGATGGGGTGTTACCCTGTATTACAAACCCTTTGAGCATTAGACACTTATGCAGTCTGTGACACATCATTGCCTTGTATTTTGAAAGCAGCTGCCCTAAAGAAATCAAATGAAGTTTTCTGATGCAGAACAGAAAGTTAATACACAGGTGTATCAAGTAAGTGTTCCTAATTTCCTGATGTCGTAGTGGACATGAACATTAACATTATTTAAGGAAGAAAAGGCAAACCTGCATTTCTAGCATTTGTAGACTTAGCGAAAGCTTTTGACAGTGTTGACTGGAATACTCTTTCAAATTCTGAAGGTGGCAGGGGTAAAATACAGGGAGCGAAAGGCTATTTACAATTTGTACAGAAACCAGTTGGCAATTATAAGAGTTGAGGGTCATGAAAGGGAAGTGGTGGTTGGGAAGGGAGTGAGACAGGGTTGTAGCCTCTCCCCAATGTTATTCAATCTGTATATTGAGCAAGCAATAAAGGAAACAAAAGAAAAGTTTGGAGTAGGTATTAAAATCCATGGAGAAGGAATAAAAACTTTAAGGTTCCCCGATGACATTGTGGAATGGACAGTGTCTTGAAAGGAGGATATACAATGGACACCAACAAAAGCAAAACGAGCATAATGGAATGTAGTCGAGTTAACTCGGGTGATGCTGAGGGAATTAGATTAGGAAATGAGACACTTAAAGTAGTAAAGGAGTTTGCCATTAGGGGAGCAAAATAACTGATAATGGTTGAATTAGAGAGGATATAAAATGCAGACTGGCAATGGCAAGGAAAGCGTTTTTGAAGAAGAGAAATTTGTTAACATGGAATATAGATTTAAGTGTCAGGAAGTCATTTCTGAAAGTATTTGTATGGAGTGTAGCCATGTATGGAAGTGAAATATGGACGATAAATAGTTTGGACAAGAAGAGAACAGAAGCTTTCGAAATGTGTTGCTACAGAAGAATGCTGAAGATTAGATGGGTAGATCATATAACTAATGAGGAGGTATTGAATAGCATGAATGTAGTAAAATAGAAAATAGTCATAAACTATGGATCCAGTTTCCCACTGTAGCTTTGAAAGAACTAACACACCATGTGGATGAACCATGCAAGGTTAAATATACCATAAAGAATACCAACACCATGATCCTTTCAAGATGTAGGAGATTGAAAGAATAGGAATAAATATCAGTTTGAAAAGTAGTGAGTTAGTTATGTGTTCCATTGATCAATAGCACGGAAAACCGTTATGAAGTGGAACATGTCAAATGCACAAGAAGTGCACACAGGAAACAAGATTTTTTGTTGTTTACATTCTAGTGTTATACCTAAATATTTCTATTAGCTATACCATTCCCTTAAATGGCACAAAATTCATATATTATATCTCCAGATTTATATCTCATATTCAAAAATTCATTCATGGTTGGCAAGGAGGTATGTTTTCAATTTGTTCTTGAAACAATTACTGCTGTCTATTGGACATTTTATTCTATCTGGTAATTTATCAAAAGGTTTCATAGCAGCATATTTACCCCTTTCTGTGTCAAAGATAGATTAAGTAGAGGATAGTGAAGGTATTTCTTTTTTCTGGTGTTGTAATCATGAATGTTGCTGTTCATTTTAAACGGGTCCATGTTATTGAGAAAAAATTTCATTACTGAGTAAATGTACTGTGAAGCAGTTGTAAGAATTCCTAACCTTTTAAACAGATGCCTATAAAATGTGTGAGTATGGACCCCACACATTATTCTAATTACTTTCTTTTGAGCAGTGAATACGTTTTGCCTAAGTATTGAGTTGCCCCAGAATATTATTCCAAATGACATCAGAGAGTGGAAGTATGCCAAGTATGTTAGCTTATTAATTTCTACATCCTCAAAACTGACAGTTATTCTGATTTCAAAAGTTGCTGAACCTAGTCGCTTTAGGAGATCCAAAATATGAATTTTCCAGTTCAGATTCTCATATATATGTACACCCAACTACTTAGTATGCTCTACTGACTTCTTTTGATGTGTTATATTTATTGAAGGAATTATACCTTTTGCAGCAGAAAATTGGATGTACTGTGTTTGTTCATAGTTCAGAGCAAGCCCATTTGCAGAAAACCAATTAATAACTTTTCCAAAGAACTTATTTGTATCATTTTCTTTCGGAATTTCTGTTACTGGATTATTAATTATGCTTGTATCATCAGCAAACAGTGTCAGTTCAGCATCTTGTCTCACATGAGAAGGGAGGTCATTCACATATATCAAGAACCGGAGGGGACCCATGATTGAACCTTGTGGAACACCTATTGTAATTTCACCGCAGTTAGATGAAATGGCAAACTCCTTTGAATCAGTTGAAGCATATACAGGCCTTTTGCTTCCTGTTCTGTAGATATGACTTAAACCACTCATCTGCTGTTCCATTTATACCATAGAATTGTAATTTCTCCTACATAAGTGATGGTTCACACAATCAAATGCTTTGGATAAGTCACTGAATATTCCTACTGGTGACATTTTACTATTCAAAGACTTTATTATGTGGACAGTGAAATTGCATAATGCTGTCTCAGTGGAACAGCATCTCTGAAATCCAAACTGTAATTTACAAACCATCCCATTACTGTGAGATGGCTAACCACTCTCGAGTACATTCCTTTCTCTATGATTTTTGAAAATGCTGTACACAATGATACTGGCTGGTAATTGACATATGTGGTTTTCCCCTTTTGTAGAGAGGCCTGAGAATGGTGTATTTTAACCTGTTTGGAAAATTACCCTGAGTCAGTAATGCATTACATATGTGACTCGAAACATCAGCTGTAATTGCTCCACATTGTTTTAATAACTTTTTAGAGATGTCATCTACTCCAACAGAACATTTATTTTTCAAATATTTTATAATATTCCTTCTTTCAAAATAGGTTCTTAGATGAAACTTGAGCTGACTAAAATTTTTCAAAACTGACTCTTCCATGTACTGCCTGGATTTTTCTTCTGAACTATTCTCACCAATTGTTTCTCCTACACTTAAAAAATGTAGTACTGTTCGTTAAGATGATCTTTCTCTTTGACAGTAATACCACCTACCCCAGTGGTTACTTTTCCTGTCTTCCTTCTAACAACATTCCATACTGATTTGATTTTACTGCTGGAGTTTTAATTTCTTCTCTAACATAGATATTTCATGATATCCTTACAACTCTTCTCAGTATGTTACAATACTTTTTATAGTGTAAAACTACTTCTGGATTTGTTCTAGTTCTTGCTGTCTCATAAAGTTTTCTTTTTCTTTTTTGAAGACACTTTAATACCTGTAGTAATCCAAGGTTTCTTTGAAAAGTTTGTGGTGTTACATTTAGTATTTTTCTTTGGAAAACAATGTTCAAAAAAGGATATAAATTTATAAGGAAATATGCTGCATTTATCATTAGCATTTGGCTCATTATATAAATATTCCCAGTTTACATTTCCTAAACTTTCTGTGAAGTCCTCTATAGATACTGGGTTGAGCACCCTCACACTTTTACTTAATGGTTTCTGAAGTGTACACCCTGTTAGGTTTTGTAAGTTAATCAGTTGTGCATCATGGTCAGATAATCCATTTACCACAGGGAAATCATGTGTCTGTTGTATATCCTAGTGCTGTAGTAATACATTATCTATTATAGTACTACTGTCCTGAGCTATATGTGTAGTGAAATTGATCACTGATTCTAATTTATGTTGTTAACAATACTTCTAGTTCACTTTTCCTATCAGAATTGCTAAGAAAGTTAACACTGAAATCACCACAGATTAATAACTTCTTTTTGTCTGACAGACAGCATAATAGGGAGTCAAACTTTCTTATGAATAGCTCCCAATCTCCTAGTGGAGACCTGTACACTGTTGCTAATATCAACACAATATTATCTAGCTGAAGTTCACATGCACATGCCTCAAAGTGCTGATCAACAAAAAATTTGCTTACTTCAACAGTTCTGTATTTATACACTTGTTTTATGAAAATGGCAACTCTTTTATTCATAGTATATCTACAAGTGTAAGGTGCTAAATTATACCAATTTCTACTGACATTTTCCATCCCCAGAGTTAAATGGTGCTCAGACAGACAAAGTATATCAATCTCATTCTTATTCTTGAGATCATTTAAACGCATTATCAGCTCATCTACTTTATTTTTTATTCCCCTGATATTTTGGTGAAGTAAGTTGATACCACCCTTAGCTTTATCCCTATTTGCTGTGCATGATGTTTCTTTTCTTCTATTTTTCTTGGTTGTCGTCTATCTGGAATTTGGCTTTAACCTAAGAAACCTGTCTGCTTGGTCCCAATAACCACAGGCTTCACCCCTTTTGTGACTGTGGCCTGCCTTACAGTATCTGCTAATAGAGAAGCTAACTTATCTTTCGTCTTCCTATTAAGGTGCAGGCCTTGTGTAATGTAACCCCACCTACCAATAGCATCAACTGGAACAACACCCATGAGAGACTTTCCTGGTGTCTGGAGCATCCCGTTCAACTCATTGTTAACTTGCCTTACAGCAGTGTTTACCCATGGTGCTGAAAGACCTCCACAAACCCCATATTTGTGTGCCAAGTTTATGCTCCTATTTTATCCAGGTCACTACTAATACTATATCTTGGATTCATAACCAGGCTGTTTCCTGCTCCCCCCAACTGTAATTATCTAATGTTCCTTCTCAGAGTCCTTGCATAGCTGGCATAAGTTTTCTGTCACCTGGCTATGACTAGCACTTGGTTTCACAAAACTTGTGACCTGGTAGGCTACTCTGTGCCAAATTTCTCCTGAAGCTGTTGGCCCACACCCCTCCTATAACTGATACCTGTAAGCAGAGTTCTTCTATTCCTATTCTGGTTTGTTCCCGACCTGTCTTTTTTCTTTAAGCTGGTATTCTGCTTCAATGTACATTCAACTATATCTGAATGAAGCCCTTCCTCCATAACTTCACATAGCAAGCAAAACTGATTTGCTAACGGAATTTCAGAAGTTTCATCAGTTTCCCTTTTTTGCCCTTTGCTTGCTGCCTTTTCCCAGCGCACAGTCCTTTTGCTCCCTTAGCTTACATAATTCCAAATTCGCGATTTCTAACTCAGACTTAAGGGCATAAATCTTTGCCTCCTGTTCCGTGATTTTTCTGTCCTTTCAACGCAACCTACACTGCCATGGAAGAGCCTCATTATCTACCCTCGTTACCTCTCTACTGCACTCGCCCCAACTAAACCACAACCTACAATCTATACAGAACACCCCCTCTTTCAAATTTCTATGGCAACCACCACAGTTGTCACACATGGTCTGATAGTAAAACGTAACACAAAAGCGGAAAATAACTTCAACGCAATAGTTTCGTAACCTATACTAGTACATAAGTAAACACTAACGTAAACAAACTTATAATCTTGCTTCAGAAACTTTTAATTAACCACACAAATTCTGAATGAGAGACACGAATTAATTTAACTTTGATGTGCTAAGTCTAGTCAAAAACAAATATCTACGCTCATACGTAATTTACGCCTAAGTATGTAAACAAACTCGCGACTGCCGGCCTTTACGAAATAATTCTTTTCGATGTAATTACGTCTAGAAAAGCGAAACCTTCAATAGATAGATTAGATAAGAAGTAAATGAACTAGTCTAAAATGTAATATTAACTACATTAGTCCCCTTATTTCAATATTGATCGCTTAACTAAGTGAGAGCTTCATACACACGCGTCTGCCTGGCTGATGCAGATAGTTGTTCATAAGGAAAGACTACCACAGGTAGGGAAATGAGTGATAGCTTCACTGAGACCTACATTCCAAGACAGAAAAGATACATGAAATTCGAACTTAAAAGTGCACCTTCAGATGCTACTCAATAATGAATTATTGTAAAATGAGTATACACTTTTTTTTTAATTCCATCTTTTTAATTGAATTTATTTTCATTTCTCTTTAAAACAAGACACCAATATTATACTATTTGCACAGTGATGAAATGTCTGTGCCAGTAATGCTGCCATAAATAAGATTAGATTAGATTAATACTTGTTCCATAGATTATAAATACGACCCTTTGTAATGATGTGGAATGTGTCAGGTTAATTAAAGTGCTGTACAAGATATTACATTACACAAAATATTGCATGACACTAATGTTTAACTTTTTCCCCCTTAATTTATATCTAAAAATTCAGCCAATGAGTAGGAGGAGTTGTCATCTAGAAATTCTTTTAATTTGTTTTTAAATGTTAGTTGGCTATCTGCCAGGCTTTTGATGCTGTTTGATAGGGGACCAAAGACTCTTGTGGCAGTATAATTTACCCCTTTCTGTGCCGAAGTCAGATTTAACCCTGCATAGTGAAGATCATCCTTTCTCCTAGTGTTACACCTGTGCTCATTGCTATTACTTTCGAACTGGGTTGGATTATTAACAACAAATTTCATAAGTGAATATATATATACTGTGAGGTTACTGTGAGGATCCCTACATCCTTAAATTGATGTCTGCAGGATGACTGTGAGTGGGCTCCAGCAATTATTCTGATTACACGTTTTTGAGCAATGAATACTTTTCTACTCAACGATAAATTACCCCAGAATATGATGCTATACGAAAGCAGTGACGCAAAGTAGGCATAGCAAGCTAATTTACTGAGATTCTTATCACCAAAATTTGCAATAACCCTAATAGCATACGTAGCTGAACTCAGACGTTTCAGCTTCCAGTTTAACCTCTCAACAATGGACACAGCTAAAAATTTTCAAAATTCTACCTTAGCTACAGACCTCTGTTCAAAGTCTATATTTATTACTGGTGTTGTTCCATTTACTGTACAGAACTGTATATACTGTGTTTTATCCAAATTTGAAGAGTCCGTTTGCTGAGAACCACTTAATAATTTTGTGAAAAACATCATTTACAATTACATGACTTAGTTCTTGGTTTTTGGATTTTATTACTATACTTGTATCATCAGCAAAAAGAACTAACTTTGCATCTTCATCAATGTGGAAAGGTAAGTCATTAATGTATATCAAGAACAGTAAAGGACCTATGACGGAACCCTGAGGGACCCCGTACTTGATAGCTCCCCAATTTGAGGATTGAGCTGTTGTTTTAACATTACATGAACCACTTATTTCAACTTTCTGCATTCTTCCAGTTAAGTATGAATTAAACCATTTGTGCACTGCCCCACTCAAACCATAATGATTTAGCTTGTCTAAAAGAATCCCATAATTTACACAATGAAAGGCCTTTGAGAGATCACAAAAAATACCAATGGGTGATGTCCGGTTATTCAGAGCATTTAACATTTGATCAGTGAAAGCGTATATAGCATTTTATGTTGAAAAGCCTTTCTGAAAACCAAACTGACATTTTGTTAGTACTTTATTTTTACAAATATGGGAGGCTACTCTCGAATACACTACTTTCTCAAAAATTTTTGACAGAGCTGTCAGAAGAGAGACTGGGCAGTAGTTGTTGACATCTGACGATCCCACTTTTTATGCAGTGGTTTTACAATGGCATATTTCAGTCTATCGGGGAAAACACCGTGCTCCAAAGTGCTATTACATACGTGGCTGAGAATCCTACTTATCTGTGTGGAACAAGCTTTAAGTACCTTGCTGGAAATGGTATCAATTCCGTAAGAGCTTTTACTTTTCAGCGAGTTTATAATTTTACTGATTTCAGAGGGAGAGGTTGGTGGAATTACAGTTGTTTCAAACTGCACAGGTATGGCCTCTTCTATTAGTAGCCTTGCCTCTTCTAGTGAAGATCTAGATCCTATTTTCTCCACTACATTTAAAAAAAATGATTATCGAAAATATTTTTAATTTCTGATTGTTTGTTAGTACACTTCTCATTCAGTTTTATGGCACTAAAATCTTCCTGTGCTCTTGGTTGCCCTGTTTCCCTTTCAATAATATTCCAAATTGGTTTAATTTTATTATCAGAGTTACTGATCTCAGACATGATACACATGCTTCTGGACTTCTTAATAACTTTTCTTAGTAACGCACAATAGTTTTTATAATATTGAACACTATCGGGGTCAGTACTCCCTCTTGCTGTTAGATACAGTTCTCTTTTACGGTTGCAAGATATTCTTAATCCTTTAGTTAGCCATGGTTTTTTATACGTTTTCTTGGAATTATGTTCAACTATTTTCTTGGGAAAACAATTTTCAAATACCCCTAAAAATGTATCGTGAAATAAGCTATATTTCAAGTTTGCATCGGGTTCCTTATACACTTCATCCTAGTCTAGCTGCTGTAGGCTTTCCCTACAGTTTGCAGTATTTATATTGTAATTGAACGCACTGCTTTGAAAGTCTGATTTGAGTTACTGCATGGAGCTATGTCATGTACTGTAACTAGCTGTGCACCATGATCTGAAAGACCATTCTGAACAGGATAAGCATTTATGTCTTTAAACATATCTTGGTCTATAAAAAAGTTATCTATCAATGTACTGCTGCTCTTTGTTATCCGAGTAGGAAAATCGATGATGGAGCTCAAATTGAAAGAACTGAGTAATTGTTGGTAAGGCGGGTACCAGGTTGAGATTCATTGGGAGAGTCCTTAGAAAATGTAGTCCATCAACAAAGGAGGTGGCTTACAAAACACTCGTTCGACCTATACTTGAGTATTGCTCATCAGTGTGGGATCCGTACCAGATCGGGTTGATGGAGGAGATAGAGAAGATCCAAAGAAGAGCGGCGCGTTTCGTCACAGGGTTATTTGGTAACCGTGATAGCGTTACGGAGATGTTTAACAAACTCAAGTGGCAGACTCTGCAAGAGAGGCGCTCTGCATCGCGGTGTAGCTTGCTCGCCAGGTTTTGAGAGGGTGCGTTTCTGGATGAGGTATCGAATATATTGCTTCCCCCTACTTATACCTCCTGAGGAAATCACGAATGTAAAATTAGAGAGATTAGAGCGCGCACAGAGGCTTTCAGACAGTCGTTCTTCCCGCGAACCATACGCGACTGGAACAGGAAAGGGAGATAATGACAGTGGCACGTAAAGTGCCCTCTGCCACACACCGTTGGGTGGCTTGCGGAGTATAAATGTAGAAATGTAGATGTAGATCCTACAAGGTCATTCTTCCTATTGCACTCTTTCAGGGAATCAACATTGAAATCCCCACAAATGATAATTTGCTTCACCCTGTCTGACAGATAGCACAACAAAGCAACCAAGTTTTCAAAAAATAGCTGGAAATTCCCTGAGGGGGACCTATACACTGTTACAATTATGAAAGTGCCTTCATTTAGTTTAAGTTCTGTGGCACATGCTTCCATATGTTGCTCTACACACAATTTTGTAGTTTCTAAATTTTTTCAACTGTGGAAGCTTTTGACATATATGGCAGCCCTGTCTACATCTACTTCTGTGAGAGGCTCATCAGTTTCTGACTGAGGCAACAGGTCAAACCTATTTTGTCCATTAATAACAAAGCTGTCAGAAGAATTTCTTGGCCTGTTCCGTATGACTGTTGCCACTTCCCAGCCCTGTTTATCCTTCTCCCCCTTAACCTGCCCAGTTCTCACCTAGCCTCATCTAACTCAGCCTGAAGGGCACCAATTTCCCCTCTTGTTCCACAATCTTTCTATCTCTACTGCATAGCCTACAGAACCACTGTAGAGTCTCGCTCATTTTCCCAATTCCCACGCCACTACAATCGCCCCAATGAAAAAAGTTACTACATCCATTACACCAGACCCCGGAGCTAACGATTCTACGGCATGTCAGGCACTTTACACTCATGGTACAAATCGATTTTAGTGACAGAAAGACAATTAAGTTACCGGAAAACAATGAAAATACGTGTACGAAAAATTAGGCCTACTCGCTACTGTGTAAACAGTGTTCAGAAGTTTTTTTTACTAGAAATTACTTAAGAGATGACGGTTCTCAACAGATATAAAGGGGCAGCAAACGTATTTAGCACACTAAACTATCAGTAAATGCACTTAAAATTGCGGTATGAAGTTTAATCTGAAAGCTCAAAAGTTCGGCCTGGCCGCGATATGTAGGCCTAAACAAAACGAACTTTACGTGATTACTGTGAAAATACGCGAGTAAGACAAAAACTTTTAATGGTACGCTTGAAGCGCACAAAAATAACGTAATAAATTAGTTTAAAGTGTTAAAAACAGTTTATTACTACTTAAATTACTTACCTTGTACGAGAGCTGTGACTCAGGCGTCCGTATAGCAGGCGCAGGGCTATTCTGTCTACGCTTTTTCCCTGGTGTGTCCACACATTTCAGTAAGCAGACAGCAGTGCACTCACAAGCAAATCGCAATGAGTTATTTAGTTAAAATTACCGAATATTCAGCAAGCACATGGACCCCACCACACACAAGTTATGTAGTTATCACTATATTATAACGTACTTGTCTATAAAACTGTCAGTGGCACATTGCAAACATTTGTTCAGCAAATTTCTGATTCACTGAACCAGAGTTTGGTTGCCTTGCCAAATTATATTCAGCTGCAAGGTACCCAAATCTATGAAATGCTTTTGATGCCTTCTACATGAAAGACACACTTTATCATGAGCCACAATGCTGTATGACTTTTTTGTTCCAACTACAGTCCCTGGAAGAGTATGAAGGATGTGCATAACTACACACATAGGCAGACATAAGTTGAACTTTCAAGCCATCCATCTTACTAAAGAGGAATAAGAGTTCAAGAGTAGTGTCTTCAATGATTGAAGCATTAATTGCTTTCAAATATTTACTAAAGCTGTTCTGACATTATTATGGTATTCATTGATTAACTATGTGCATATCTGTGACCTATCTCCAGTCATTTCCATAAGAACCCAAATGTTTCATCAGATCTTCTGAATTTACATCTGCCACTTCATTCTGGGTTCCATGATGAAATTGTTTCCTCTTTTTAGTGTGCACCTCTGAAAATTCAGAACCAATATTAATTTCACCGCCAGTAACTTTAGGTATAGGGAAAATTGTGTTCATATTTTTTGTGCAGATGTTTTAAGTATTTCAATAAGTTCTTTATCTGTTTCACATCAGCATCAGTGGAAGTACTTTGGGCTTTTAATAATTGGCTTCTATGGTCTATTGTTACCAACAACTTTACGCAAATTGATGTCGTGGTTAAGCACTTGAAAAATCTCACATAATCCAAAACACACCACAGCATAGAATGTTTTCCAGCTGACAATTTTAACTTGCTGAGAGTTTGACTAGCAAACTCTGTCTTTGCCAGGTGAACAGCAGTATAAAGAAAACTAATACACTGGTCTACAAGTTACCACTGTTGTGGACAGCAGAAGCATAGGTTGTAAAGAAGTTGCGTTATTATGAAGAAAATATATGCTTCATGACATCTCTCAACTGTGAGTAATTCACATTATAATAAATCAGAGTGTGATGAAACTTTTGCTGAGATAACAAAATATGTGATACCACCTAAATTATGGCCAGATTTGAATTTATTTTCAATGGAAAGTTATGTTATCCATACCTGTGGATGGGCAGCAAGTTTTCCAGTTGTCACGCAAAATCTTGGCATAAATATACTTTTTAATTTATATATTGGGAGGTTGACATACTGCAAGTATACCTATGAAGATAAGTTTGCATATAATTAACAGCAAATGTTCTAAAAACAAAACTGCATTGTTTATTATTATTTCACCATACAACTGTAAATGCAGACGAAAACATATGTTACTATTTATATATGTTTTATTTTTATAATGTTTTTATGTAACCAACAACACAATGTAACAGATTGTGTACATTTTATAAGTATTATCAATGGATCAGATGCATGTGATTGTTATTTGCATAGTGGAAAAAAAGTGCTTTGCGATTTGTTGCCAAACATGCTGAAGTTAACCAATGCTGTTCAGACTATGCACTATATTTAAGTCTCTACACACCGACACCATCTTGAAGTTGAGTGAAATTTGTAACGAACTGTAAAGCGTTAGCCCCCTTAAAATTCGAAGTACATTGCTACAAAAATATTCTACACTATTTTTCAATGTTGTGAAGAGAACGAACAGTTTTCTAATTGCTATAGTAAGCGAGAGTCATTATATGTGGGTGTTCTTGCCAGGATCATAGACGTTTTTGACTGAGGCACTATGAGTTTTCTGAGTTCAGACAAACATTACCAGAATATGTATATGTATGATGCACATAATAAAGAGACTTGGATCCTTGATTGGAGATTGTAAAAGAATTTTACTTGTAGACAGAACACAAGTAAATGAAAAACAAGAAACAACAATTATGAAATGTATAGATTGCTACTCACAGTAAAGATGACACATAAAGTTGCACACATGCATAACAAAAAGACTGTTACACATTAAGGATTGTTCCAATGTGATCTTCAGAAAAGAAAGGGTAGCAAACAGATTTGCACAAAAGACACATCTAATCCACATGCTACCAGTATTTCCAGCTATTCTGGCCAGACTGCCAATCAAGAAACAACCTGACAAAATGCGCATGAGACTATGGAACAAAAAACAAGTGCTCAGACTTACAAAACTCAGTTCTCTTTGGGACAAAATACTTTATAAGAATATTAAAATGAATGAAAGTGAACAGAAAGTGAAGCTCCAGGGGATCTTAGATGTAGGTCAAGGTATTTTTGGCAATTCATATGATGTGCAAGCTGAGAGAAAACGTGATCAGAATGACGTACTAACAATGATATTAGGTAAATGGGAGGGATGCAAACAGAAATGGAAGCTAATAGGGACCAAATGATACCCAACACCAACTTTTTAAAAACGGAACTTCAAAGTATAGTGCAAAAAACCAGTGACCATTCATATTTGAAACTGGAAAAAATTAAAATGCATCTTGGAGGCTAACAGTGAACAAACAAGTAATCAGCTTACTGAAGCAAATAATTCTTTCAACGGCATAGTAAATAAAATTAGCAGCATACTTAGTCCAGTTATTGAAGAGGAACGTTCAGATGTAGAAACTAGTTCTGCTATTGTTGTGCAAGAAAATACTGTTAACATAGCCCCACCAAACATTGTCTTGTCTCTGTTGCACGAAGTAGAAAAAATACTAATACACTAATAGAACTGTCGAGAAAACTATTTCAATTTTATTGATTTATTGATCCATTTTCATCCACAGCTGCACAATGTTCAAGAGATACTTGGATTATTATGTTAATATTAACAGTTTTACATATAATATATATTTGTACATAATAACTCACATTAATATATCTATTAATGATGAATACTTAAATAAATGTTATTACACTATATACAGAGAGATAAAATACAAATGTTCTTCTGAATCAGACCACATTGGGTTAATGCAGAAAAATGTAGTTTTGTAGGTATTCAATTACTGTGTAAAAGCAGTGATCAACCAAGTACAACTTCAGTTTAGATTTGAAGTGACCAATGTTTTGTATGCATTTAATGGTACCTGGTAAGGCACTGTATAGTTTGATACTAGGATAGAGAAGGCCATTTTGAAACAAATTTGTGTTGGCACTTTGAACATGTACATCCAATTTTTGTCTTGTATCATAGCTGTGTATTGTGTGATTTTGAGTGATGAATGGTCTTTTTGTTTGTAAGTTTTGCTTTAAATACATTATATTTTCAAGTATATATATGCAAGGAAGTGTCAGGATCATCCATTTTTGAAACAATGGTCTACATGATTTGCAATTATCTACCCCTTCCATTATTCTTATTTGTTTTTTGAATTTTCAATGTTTTGATGGCATCTCCAGAATTTCCCCAGAACATAATCCCATACTGGAGTTGAGAGTGTACAACTGCATAATATACACACTGTGTTGTGTTGTAGCTGGTACAATTTTTTAATGTGTGTAACACAAAACAAGAAGTACTTAATTTTTTGTTCATTTGCTCAATATGTGCTTTCCGTTTCAAGTTGGCTTCTAGATGAAGTCCAAGAAATTTGGTACAGGCTGTTTTGGCAATTGTCAGTCCATATAGATCTAGATTGGATGATATCAGATTTTTTGTATGTACTGTGTGTGTATCCATAGCTACAGTTTTTTTAGTGTTTATTATTAAACCATTGTCATCAAAGTAACATGTTAGCCGGTCAGTGGCTTCTTTTATTTTTTTTTTACAAGAGTTTCTTCTGAGTTTCCTGTAATTAGCACACTCATATAATCAGCAAACAGAAATATTTTACTTCTGACATTGCATATGTTGAGATCATTTACATTAGGAACAGAACAGGACCCATTAGTGATCCTTGTGGTGCTCCATATTTAACAGTCAGTAGTTTGGAATTATATTTCCTAATGACATTGTCCCTTTCTTGATCTATTTCCACATACTGTTCCCTGTTCTTAAAATAAGAGCTGAGCCAGTTGTTAGCTGTTCCCCTAATGACAAGATTTTCTAGCTTGTGTAGCAATTTGTCATGATTTATGGTGTCAAATGCCTTTGATAAATCTAAAAATATGCCCATGGTAATTTTGTTGTCGTCTAATGCTATCAGTGCCTCTAATAGACAGGAATGAACCGCTAATTCGGTTGAGCAGTTTGTTCTAAATCCATGCTGAGATTCTTACAGAATGCCATTATCCTCTAATAAGTCTGTTAAGCCTCTTATTGAAAAGCCATTCTAATACTTTTGAGAAAACAGAAGTGCCCCTGGTCTTTAGTTGGAAATATCATCTTTGGTTCCTTCCTTGTATAATGGCTTAACTTTTGTTATTTTCAAACATGAAGGAAAAGTTCCTGCAGCAAAAGACAGGTTACATAGATGCGTTAAGGGCCCACTAATCAAGTCCCCACACTCCTTTAAAATGAAATCAGGTGTATCATCTACACCTGCAGAGTATTTCATTTTGAGACTTATTATTGTAACCTGTACTTCTTCTAGATTTGATAGGTACAGAAACATTTATCTGCTTGAGGTTTTTTCCCTGCTTCTGAATCCTGTTTTCTATTAGATGTCTGTTGTAGTAGTTTCTATGTTGCATTTATAAAATAGTCATTAAACATATTAGCTACTACCAGTGGGTTATTAATGTTTTCTGGGGCAGCCTTTAATACTATATTATTAACTCTAGTTTTGTAAGGTTTGGTTTCTTTCTGTACAACTTGCCAGATTGCTTTGGTTCTGTTTGAAGCATCTTCTATGTATTTGTCATTGTCTCATTTCTTTGCCTCCTTTATTATATTATTTAAGATAGATTTATATTTTTTAAAGTAACTATCAAACTCCTGAGTTGTGTTGTAGCTTCTTGCAATATTGTGAAGATATCATTTTCTAGCACAAGATTTCCTTATACCATTAATAATCCACTTGCTGCTTTTAGTGGTTAGAGTTGTTTTGGTTTTCAGTGGAAAAGCAAAATCAAAATAACATTTAAAAATAATCATGAATGTCTGATATTTATCAGAAATACTTTCTGTACTATACACTATCTCCGATGATTCTTGTTGGAGATAACTAAGGAATGTTTGCACTGCAGTATTACTGAAAGTTCTGGCCATGTGTGTAGTCTGCCTCATATAATTATAGGATGGATTAGTGTTTACACAAAAGCTTATAGCCTGTGCATGATGGTCTGCCAGTCCAGCTTTAATTACAACTGATTTATATTTTGTTTTGGAGCTAATTATTATTAGGTCTATGGTAGTACTAGAATGATTCGTTTCACGTGTAGGGGGAGTGGATTGTAGTATCCAATTACCACTTCTTCCTGTTGCTGGGGTGGTAGTAGTTGATTGTTGGTGTTCACTGATACATGTAAAATTATATGTCCTTGGTGATACTTTTGAGACTGGATCTGCTGATATCCTTTGTGGGTCTCCTTTAGGTACTGCTTCTGGTTTCCTGTGCCCAGTTATTCTTGTTGTATCTTGAATATCTTCAGGTGTGGCACTTGGTTCTGCTACTTTTTTTTGGGTTAGATGCTTTTGCCGGTATCACAGCCTGGTTTAGTAGATGGTAGTTTTGTTTCACTTTGTCTTCTATGAGTGATGAAAGTGTAGGGAAGTACGGAAGTGTCCGATACCGCCCGTCTGCTTTGACCCATGACGTCACAAATATGTGGGAAATGACCATAAACCACGATTCCAATATGGCGCATATAAAGTCGTTATGTACACATTATGAGGACGAACATACATCGAAAAACAGACACAAATACAAACAAAAACAAACATATAAACAAGCCTAATGACACAAATGAGAGAAGTGTTGGAAATAGGGGTATTTTGGGTGGGGACAAACTAAATATAAACAAATTTAGACACCCACCCCCATACAAAACCACGCAAAACGACAAAAAAGCCAGACCACAAAACCCCGAAATACCACTTAACACATCATCTGGAATCGGACACTTCCCTTGACCTATAAAGCTCAACAACAACTCACGATCCATTAAATTGGGATTGAACACTTCCCTTTACCTATATAGCTCAACAGCAGCCCCCGATCTCATAAATTGGGATCGAACACTATCCTTGACCTGATATCCTTACGACATTTCCACATACAGCCGTCCGTGGTCTGAGACACCGGAACTTTAAGTAAGCCTCATTACTTCACGGCCTACTAAACACTTCATGACTTCATCAAAAAATCCGAATAGTTGAAGAAATTTTATTAGAGACAACGCACTGTCCCCAATCGTAGCCGACTACCGAAAACTGTTGACCCTGTCAGTCATATCCATACCTACCAAACACATAAAAAAAGCAAACTAAATATAAACAAATTTAGACACCCACCCCTATACAAAACCACACAAAAAGACCAAAAAACCGACATCACAAAACTCCCCAAATACCACTAATCACAATATCGTCTGGAATCGGACACGTCTCTTGACCGATATAGTTCAACAGCAACTCCCGATTCCATAAATTAGGATCAAACACTTCTCTTGGCCTATATAGTGCAAAAACATCTCCCAATACCAATACCAACATACACAGCCTCACATTGGGATCGAACACTTCCCTTGACCTGCGCACTGTTAATTTTATCCGTCACATCCATTCCTGAACAAAGCAATCGATTAATTTTACTAAAATTACCACAAGACGTACAGCAAACAACCCTAAATTAAGCTTCACACAAAATCGTTAACTCACTGATCAAATTCCACTACAAACACAGCCGACACTCTAACAATTCTGGATAATGGGTAAAAGCAAACTGAGCCCATTACGCCACACAGTCAAAAACCCTGAACATACCACCAGAGAGCACAACAAACCACAACACGACGTCATCTAGAAACACGCCACATGCACAAACCAAACTCAGCGCCGTCATGACGTCACACACAACACCCTTACGTCACGGGCCAAAGCCGACGCATGGGATCGGACCACAAACCAAACTCCGTGCCGTTATGATGTCACACACGAAAACACCGTTATGTCACGGGTCAAAGCCGACGTGTGGGATCGGGCGCTTCTGTTTTGAAAGACTGTAAAAACGATAATTACATGACACAAAGTGAATGCATTGTAATACTGGGCGGCGCAAAGGAAGTGTATAAAAATGAACTAATAGTAGATAACAGAGTGTTGAGAGATGCGTTACGTACAACAGAGGATCAAAAAGTTATTGTTCTAGGCATACCACACAGGCATGACCTTACTGAATCTTCTTGTGTGAACAGAAATTCAAAGAGCAAACAGGGTGTATAAAAAGATCTGCAAGACCACTTCAAATGCTTTTTTCCTCAGTACTGACGATCTTGAAAGACAGCATTTCATAAGTCATGGAATACATTTAAAGAAATGGGGCAAATCGCTGCTCAGTCAAAAGATCAAAATTTTAGAAGACAGTGTTCCTCCTAGACGTAAGAAAATTGATCCTATTCCACTACCACTGGTAAAGAACGCCTGCAAAGTATTTTCCCTACCATGTACTCCAGTTGCAGCAGTAACACAACATCAGGTATCACTGATTACAAAAGAATGTGTTGGGAGAGAATAAGCTGTAACTACAGTTACAACAGGTTGAACACCCCATTCAGGAACTAAGATAATAGAAACAGCAAAGGTGGCAGCATATTGACCAACAAGTGTACCAACAGGTGATCCAGCTATCCATTATGCAGCGACATTTGAACTACCTACAGTGGGAACCCAGCCACTTAGATCATGTCATGAACAAGAAGAAAACAGACCTCCAAGAGTAGAAGCAGTATCAAGTGTAGCGGGCAAACGGAAAACTGTACCTCCATTATGTCTAAATGATTTTTAGTAGAAGGCAGCAAGGGGAAGAAGTCCATAAGATAAATAGTCCCAGAGATTTGATAGCCTCTCAGCAAAATAGTGCATATGTAAAGAACGAAAGGTTTGATTTTAGATTTTATAATCTCTTATGTTAACACTGAAGGAGTAAGGGATAAAGAATTTATTTTCAATGACTTTGGAATAGAAAAAAAGTTTGTTATCTTTTGTTTAAGTGGTTAGTGAGAGTGAACTCATTTTTACTAAATTTGATAATTATAATCTAGCCAGTAGCTACTGCAGAAAATTGCATTTAAGAGGTGGTGGGGCAATCTATGTTAAAAAGTCACTTAGTGGCACAGTCAATATATTAGATCTAGGTTTTCTGTGTGATGAACAAAACTTTGAAGCTGCTGGCATAGTAATAGACAGTTTCAAGTTAGTTGTAATCTCCCTGTACAGGTCACCTAGGGGTATAACCAATGTATTTTTAGAAAAACTGGACCTGCTGTTACATTTAATTATAGATAATAGATGGATACATTATGATATTGTGATAGAAGAAGGAGATTTAAATGCTGAATTCGATGTTACATCACAAAAACGTTCTGTCACTGAACTGCAAAACCTACTAAGACAGTGCAACTAACATTCAGTCAATAACAAGCCTACAACAGAACATGCATGTCTTCACAATATTTTTGTAATTTTAAAACAGCAGAAGAATCATGTTTTGTGACAGTATTTCCATATTCTGATCATGATTTAGTATCTTTAAATTGCACAAGTAGGTTCCCTCGAAGAAGAGACAAAATTAGTATCTCTCCCCAGGAATTTAATGACTTTTTATTAAATCAGTTGAGAAGTAGGAAGTGCTATAATTAAACCTGAAATCAGCTCATCACACTTACTGTCAAAAAATGTTGCTAGGTCATCAACAAACACAAGTAACTTCAATTATTCTGAGGTCTCACCTGGTTTTGTGTTAAGAATAGTGAAGCAGTTAAAATCAGACAGTGTAGACATATATGACCTGTTTTGTAACATGCTGAAGAAAGTAATAGACTGTATATTGTACAAACAAGTGTATACAGGAGGGTTTTTTTCCCTGATGAGCTTAAACTGTCTAGGGTAGTTCCAGTACATAAAAAAGGAGATAAAAATTCTGTCTCAAGTTACAGGCCAATATCCAAAGTCCCAGTTTTTACAAAAGTTCCAGAATGCATAATTTACCAACAATTATCTGTTTACTTTGATAACATAGGGTTGACTGTGTAGAACATACACTAAAACTAGAAAAAATGGACTTTTATGGTGTTAAATGTAACAACCATAAGCTATTAAGATCATCTTTAAAAAACTGTAAGCAACCCGTCTGTGTTGGGAAAGAAATGTCCAGTATAGAACAAGATAAGGTAGGTGTTCCACAGGGATTCGTGCTGTGCCCTTTCCTTTTACTAATAATGATAAATGACCTGCCATCATTTATTAAATTCAGAACAGTACTCTATGCTGATGATACAACGTTTCTGAGCAGCAGTAATGAGCAATGAACAAGCTTCACTCTAGTTTAAAGCAAATGGGTTCTTGCTTAATGAAAGCAAAACCCTAGAGATGGTATTTAACTTAAAAGACAAGTTTCCATCAGATGATCCTAGTTGTGTTCAATTTTTGGGGGTATATTTGGTTGACGAACTTTCTTGGAATCCACATATTAAGTATATTAGTGGTAAATTGTTTAGGGTTATCTATTTGTTAAGGCGATTAATGCTCTGTGTACCTAAAATTATGTTAGAGTATTTTATTACTCATTTTTTCAAAGCATCATATGCTGTGGTATTATTTTATGGGGAAACCCCAATTGTGTGCATGATATACTGTTGCAGCAAAAGAAAGCTATTAGAATAATTACAGACTCACCATACAAGGCTCATTGTAGACCTTTTTTTACTCAACAAAAAAATCATGATAGTAATAAACCTACACAAGAAAGAGCTTACCTAAAGAAAAACCCAGGACAAATATACATTGTTACAACATTAGGACAAACAGTTGTATCTATACACCCTACCACAGACTGTCAAAATCAGTTATCAGTTATGAACTTATGGGCTACAAATTATGTAACATTCTTCCACAGGCTATACAAAATTTGCCTGAGCAACAATACAAACAAACACTTTGACTGTTTAGTTGTAAACCCTTTCTATAATATAAAGGATTTCATGACCTGTGATATGTAATGTTAATAACAATTCTGTTCTTTTATACCATGTACTGTATTGTATTATGTATATGACCTTGTCTACTGCTGTAATGGCTTAAAGACAATAAGATTATTATTATTCTTTCTTTCTTTTCTCAGACCTTATGTCTGGTCAAAAATGGAAAGTGACATGGACCTTGATCAAGCGTGACTTCCTTTTAACTGTGCGGTATATGCTATATTGCATTTAGGAACTTTGGGGTAATTGAACATGTATCAATAATTACGGATTTCTGTAGCTGTATATATAAGTTTGGATGTAGCTGTATTGCATTGATGTACTGGTGGATATTGTGTGGTATGACTCCTGTAGTTGATAGTATAATTGGTATAATGTCAATTTTATCCTGATGCCACATGTCCTTGACTTCCTCAGCCAGTTGGATGTATTTTTCATTTCTTCCCCTGTTTTCTTTTGTATATTTGTTGTATTGGGTATGGATATTTCGATTAGTTGTGTTAATTTCTTCTTTTTATTGGTGAGTTTGATGTCAGGTTTGTTATGTTGTGTTGTTTTATCTGTTATAATGGTTCTGTTCCAGTATAATTTGTATTCATCATTCTCCAGTACATTTTGTGGTGCATATTTGTAGATGGGAACGTGTTGTTTTATTAGTTTATGTTGTATGGAAAGTTGTTGATGTATTATTTTTGCTACATTGTAATGTCTTCTGGGGTATTCTGTATTTGCTAGTATTGTACATCCACTTGTGATGTGATCTACTGTTTCTATTTGTTGTTTGCAAAGTCTGCATTTATCTGTTGTGGTATTGGGATCTTTAATAATATGCTTACTGTAATATTTGGTGTTTGTTTGATTCTGTATTGCAATCATGAATCCTTCCATCTCACTGTATATATTGCCTTTTCTTAGCCATGTGTTGGATGCGTCTTGATCGATGTGTGGCTGTGTTAGATGATACGGGTGCTTGCCATGTAGTGTTTTCTTTTTCCAATTTACTTTCTTCGTATCTGTTGATGTTATGTGATCTAGAGGGTTGTAGAAGTGGTTATGAAATTGCAGTGGTGTAGCTGATGTATTTATATGAGTGATTGCTTTGTGTGTTTTGCTAGTTTCTGCTCGTTCTAGAAAGAATTTTCTTCAATTGTCTACCAGTCCATAATGTAGGTTTTTTATGATGATAAATTCCCTTCCTCCTTCCTTTCTGCTTAATGTGAATCTTTCAGTTGCTGAATGCATGTGATGTATTATATGTTTGTGGCATTGTGATCGTGTAAGTGTATTGAGTGCTTCTAGGTCTGTGTTACTCCATTTCACTACTCCATATGAGTAGGTCAGTATTGGTATAGCATAATTATTTATAGCTTTTGTCTTGTTTCTTGCTGTCAATTGTGTTTTCAGTATTTTTGTTAGTCTTTGTCTATATTTTTCTTTTAGTTCTTCTTTAATATTTGTATTATCTATTCCTATTTTTTGTCTGTATCCTAGATATTTATAGGCATCTGTTTTTTCCATCACTTCTATGTGGTCGCTGTGGTTATCCAATAAGTAATCTTCTTGTTTAGTGTGTTTTCCCTTGACTATGCTATTTTTCTTACATTTGTCTGTTCCAAAAGCCATATTTATATCATTGCTGAATACTTCTGTTATCTTTAGTAATTGGTTGAGTTGTTGATTTGTTGCTGCCAGTAGTTTTAGATCATCCATGTATAGCAAATGTGTGATATTGTGTTGGTATGTTCCAGTAATATTGTATCCATAATTTGTATTATTTAGCATGTTGGATAGTGGGTTCAGAGAAAGGCAGAACCAGAAAGGACTTAATGAGTCTCCTTGGTATATCCCACACTTAATCTGTATTGGTCGTGATGTGATATTATTAGAATTTGTTTGGATATTAAGTGTGGTTTCCCAATTTTTCATTACTATGTGTAGGAACTGTATCAATTTAGGATCTACTTTGTATATTTCCAATATTTGTAGTAACCATGAGTGGGGTACACTATCAAAAGCTTTTTTGTAAACAATGTATGCGTAGTGTAGCGACCTTTGTTTAGTTTTAGCTTGATATGTCACCCCTGCATCTATTATCAGTTGCTCTTTACATCCTTGTGCTCCTTTGCAACAGCCTCTTTGTTCTTCATTTATAATTTTGTTCTGTGTTGTATGTGTCATTAATTTCTGTGTAATGACTGAAGTTCATATTTTGTATATTGTTGGTAGGCATGTTATGGGGCAATATTTAGCTGGGTTTGCTGTGTCTGCTTGATCTTTAGGTTTCAGATAAGTTATTCCATGTGTAAGTGCATCAGGGAATGTGTATGGGTCTGCAATGTAACTGTTAAATAATTTAGTTAGATGTGAATGTGTTGAGGTGAACTTCTTTAGCCAGAAATTTGCTATTTTATCTTTTCCAGGGGCTTTCCGATTGTGAGTACAATTAATTGCTTGGGTGACTTCATGTTGCAAAATTATCACTTCAGGCATTTGTGGTATCATCTTGTATGTATCTGTTTCTGCTTGTATCCACCGTGCATGCATGTTATGTTGTATCGGGTTTGACCATATGTTGCTCCAGAAGTGTTCCATGTCTCTTATGTTTGGTGGATCGTCTATTTCAATGTGTGTGTTATCTATTGTCTGGTAAAATTTCTTTTAGTTTGTGTTGAATGTTTGGTTTTGTTTCCTTCTATTTTCACTTGTTTTGTATCTTCTAAGTCTTTGGCCAATGCTTGTAATTTCAGCTTCTTTTCATCTAATTGCTCTATCGCTTCTTGTTGTGAGATTTTACCTAACCTTTTTCGTTTTTTTTCTGACTTTTCATTTCCTATAAATTGTGTTAGCTGTCCGATGTCTTTTCTCAGTTTTTCTATTCTGACCTGTAGCCTGTGTTGCCATGCTGGTTTTGTGGGTTTCTTCTGTGTGTTGGTTGGTTCTGATCTCTGCCTAGTGTGTAAATTTATTGTAGTGAGTGCTCCTATATAAACCAGTAGTTGAAACTCTTCCATAGTTGTGCTTTCATTTATTTTGTTGTGTATGATTGTGTTGATAGTTTTTGTTGTTGTTTCGACTTGTGGGTAATTTGGCGGTCAATGCAAGAATAGTCTAATGTCTGCATTTGTGTCTTTGTATTCTATATATGTCAACTGAAATTTTTCTTCTATATCTAACATGTGTGTCACTTCATGTTCTATTTGTGCTTGTGCTGGTGGCTGTCTTAAGATTTCGTTTTCATCTGATTGTTTAATTGATGCGTGTTGTTCTTTGTTCGTTTGCTCTGGGATGTTTGAGTCCATTACTGTATTTTCTACTTCTGATTACACATTATTTTGTTCCAGTATTCAGAACATGAGGTGTCGATTAACTTCATCTGACCATCTCATCCCCTGCCTTTGTTTTCCTTCGAGGGTGGTTGCAGGAAGCATATCCTGCAAAACACCTCTATTTGGATTTAAATCATTTTCCTGTGGGCTAGCAGTTTCGTTACCATTGTGGGTGGGCATAGGGTTCAAGCGTCGTCCCCGACCATGACAGCGCTTGTCCGAGGGTTCTTTAGTTTTGTCCTGAACCAACTAATCACACTAAAAGGGGGGTTAGCCCTATTAGTGGTTTGTTCTTTTTGTCTCCTTTTCTGACTGGCAGAACATACCAAAGGCCTATTCATTTCCAAGGCCTCCCCGGGGTTTATTATTATTATTATAATTAGTATTAGTATTTTTATAATTAGTATTATTACCATTATTATTCTTAGATAGAGAATCAGTGTCTGACTTAGCTGGAAACCAAGAGAATAATGTTCAGGAACTGTATCAGTAAAGTACTCAGTTGATCACGAGTTTGTGATACAGGATTAGCTAACCTGTGGCGGTGATCCTCTTGCAACATTTCTTCAAAAAGTCTTGAACTAATGTTCTACATGTCCTCGACTTCTCATATTTATATCTTTTTGCAACTATCTCACTATCAATCAACCTTCATCTTTTTCCTAGTATAATAATGATGCTGTAGTAATGCAGTGGCAAATAATCTCAGAGCAATCATTAAATATGTGCTGCTGAAAATGGGACTGAGGATGTGTAAGGAGAAATAAGATTTACTACTGTTTATGTTGGAGAAACATTCAAAAATAAAGTAACATTATTTACACTTCTGAAATAATTCCTGAGGGTCGGATATATGAAGTTCACACAAAATTATGTTGAAAATATGAAACTCCACTTGCTTGTTGCTGAATGTAATTTAATTTTGATTGTTATTATGCAATCTGTGGTATGCTTTTTTATATTTGTTGTTTACAATGTATTTAAGATGTGGTGAGTGTAACAATATATATGTTAACAACATTAACAAATAAACAATAGTCAGGTAATGGACAGTCAATGTTCTGAGATGTATCTCTGGTGTGTGTTTATGTTCTTCAAATTCTGTTTTAAAGCTTATTGCTTAAAAATGTGGTCCTCTTTCGTTTTAGAGGCAAATTAAGTACTTTGTTTTGAAAATGTATCCAAGCATATATCGTCTACCCTAAAGCAGGGACCCCAAGTTTGAGTGAATTTGTTTCTATTCCTGTAAGTGTACTTTAGCATTCTTGTATCATGGATAATCTGGCACTCACAATGATGATGGAACAGCAAGGTTTGCTGATATTCAGCTCTGCTCCTCAGCCTTATGTCCCTGCAGTTCTCAACAATATTTCTGATGGTGACAGTGGTTTCAGATTGGGAAACAAAAATTCTGCCTTTCTGGTTTCCTTGACTTCAGTTGTGATTCACTTAGAGAGAGGCCATTTTCGATCTTCTTGGCTCTGTTTCTGGTGCCAACAGATTTGCTACAGTTATATACCAGTTGGAACTGGGTTTCTCATTGAACAACTGGATGATATTTTAACAAATGATGCATTTGGGATGTTTAAGATACTATTTACAGTGTTTCTTGATACCACTGGAATCACATCTGAGTTGAGCTGTGGATACTGAATTTTGGGCTGTGTTTTCTCCATCAAAATGCTGCATTTGCTTCGCACTTTGCTGGGGCAGAACATTATTCAGAGCAATCAGTGAAACTTTTTAGGCTGTGGTATTTACTTCAATATGTTTGTGCAGTACTATCCAGTTTCTTATACTTTCAGTTGAAGATTTAGCAAAGATTGTGGTTACAGTATCAGTCACTAGTGCTAGTAATAGTAAATCATTCACTGCTTTAAACAAGGTTATGGAGGACGACACTGAACTGCTCATGCCTGGTGAGAGTGGTCTGTAGTTACAGATTTTACATATTTATGGATCTCAAGAGAGCCACATATGGACACAATTGTCTGTGTATTGGCTAGGCTCAATGCTAAATTTGACAACAGCAGGAGGATGAGAATAACTAAGGAATATGAACAGTCTCCTCTCCAAAGTGAACGCTGTTGATACCACAGAAATTTTGCCTGAAGTGCAAGACAATATACAATGCACTGCAATTTCCCAATGCAGACCTACACATGTATAAACTGGTGTCCAAAATTAAAGCAAGAAACTGCTGTTTCACTGTTCTGTGTCTAATTCAAGATATAATCACACAAACCGTCAACAGGAGTCCATATAATCATGTTCAGCAGAGAAGTTGGCATTGTGGTCAATGGACAACCATGACAACGGTGATGTAAGGGTGTCTGTGATACGGGGTAGTGTTTCCCGGGTAGTCCCTTACCCACAATTGTTATGTACTCCATCACAGATGGTGGACCTGCCCTTCCCCCACTTCCCTCGTCCAAGGCCATACCAGTGGCCAATGACTTCACACAACTGACTCTACAAAACTTCGGGATTCTGATGGAACCTATTGTGAGAAAAGGATGATATAAACACTGTATAGTTCATCACATTCACACCACACACAGACAGCCTGTTGTGAGCACACCAAGCGGGATGCCTCCAGAAAAGTTAGTGTGCAAAAGCAGCATTTCATGATATGTTAGTGGATTGGGTACTTTCACACTTACATCATGTAGGATGCACCTTTGCAAATGATTAAGAAATCAAATGTATCCTAACATATATGCAGGAATTATAGCGTCCTAAACTGTAGAAAAATTCCTGACATATAGCCTGTTATAAATACCTTAGACTTTAAATGTAACTTAAATGGTGCTAGTATTTTCATTGTGGCAGACTGTGCCAAAGCATTTGCACAAATATCCATGTCCAAGATGGACAAGCACAAGACTTATGTTATGACTCCATTCATTCACAGGGTGATAACTGTTTATTCTGCTATGTTGACTATGTATTTATCTGTAGGAGTATGGAAGAGAATGTCTACCATTTGCATGAGGTTATGTAAAGCAGAAAAGACTATAACATATGAATTAACAAGGAAAAAAGCCTGTTTGACAAAGGCAAGGTCCCCTTTCTAGGGTACCAGACATAGTTTCTCATACTGGCAACCTTTGTAACCCAGAAAAGGTCTCGGATATTTTGAATGTGCCCTACCAATTTCATACAAAGACCTTTTTAGATGTCTAGGCAATGATAAATTGTTATTGTTGGCATTTACCTCATTTGCCTGAGACTATTTCTCCAACCAATAATTTATTTAAAACGAAAGACACTAAGGGAAGGAGGAAAGTGCCCTGAAATAGTGATGCTAAGGAAACTTGTGGGCTCATAAGACTACTCTGGCATCAGCTACACTTTTCATGGACCTATAGTGGCATTAATTGTCGATGTGATTCAGTCCACATTAGGAGATTTGTCGCAGCAATGGGTGATGGCAAAATGGGATTCATTAACACTTTTATCTAAGAATCTCTCATCACAACAGATGAGCTTGAGCCCTTATGATAGGTAGTTTCTAGTTACTTACCTCACAGTGAAGTATTTCTCCCAGTATCTAGAATGGCAGGAGGTCAAGATCTTTAATCCTTTATTTGGCAAATAGTGAAAATAAACACAAAAAATTTTTCAGTGCCTATATTTATTTATTATGCTTAAAGAAATACAATTCAGTCAGTTTTAGAAATTTTTCACAAAAATTATGAAAATTATGAAATGTTGCTTATAAGCAACATTGCCAGCAGTAGACCACATTTATACATATTATAAAAAAAAGTGTTTGCCAATAACCTCAAACAAAAGGTTTCCTGTACCTGAATAATTTAATTTATAAACACATTGATGCATTCCTGCTGTGTAATTGAGCTGTTTCATTTTCCCTTCTAGTTCTTCTTGCAATGGAATTTTTGGAAACTCCAGACACACCAGCACGAACAAAAATCTTAAAACCCCATTTGTGTGGCTTGTTTTGAATATATTGGCGCAAATTACCTGCTGTTGTACCTTTATATGGAACCATCATCTCATTTATAGAATTTCCCAACTCTTGTTTCTGCTCATTGCAGTTCTTTACAATTGACTCAAGAACAGGTCTTATTTTGAAACGTCTGTCAGAAGAGTTCACAGCATTCTCATTGTTCGTAAAATGCAGGTGTCGGAGGAGTTTCTGAAAGCGCTTCAAACTGAAAATGCTGGTGATTTTTTCACAATTCATTGACAGAGACCAATAGTCAATGTACGAAGGCATAGAAACAAGGCCCATGTATATCAGAACACCGAAAAATTGGAAAAATTGTTCCATTTCATTTATATTGGCGCTTACTGACATGGTAGTTCGTTGCACAGAGTATAAGTTCGTTTCCTGCACAATTTTGTCGATTAGTTCTGAATCAAAGAATCTTCTGAAATAACCCAGTAGTGTATTGCCTTCATCAGAAAACACAGGAGAGAGACTCTCTGCCCTAGCAGTTATATCTTCCTTTACCCACATGTAAGTGACGGCTTTTGTAATTTTCTTTTTTACTTGACTGACACTTTCACTAGAAGGATTCACTGCAGAATATCTTTGCACATGTTCAGCTTCTGAGATTTCACTTCCTGAATCAGAATTAGTTTCTAGTATAACTAGGTTATGGAACTGAGATTGACGCTCTGGAATAAAGTCCGGATAATCATCACTACAGTCTGCCAAAACTTCGAGTTCTGAGTCTTCAGATTCACTTAGATCAGACAAAGCCCGGTTTTCTGTTGGAACTACTATTCCTCTCGCTTTTTAAATTTCATAAAATATTCTGGAATCCATAGCTAAAAAGGCCCCAGAAATAAAAATGTCTACTGTGTCACACCGTAAGGATACGTAATATACTAATGGCACATGTCCCAACTATGGGCAATGTTGCTAACAGGCAACATAAAAGTTTTATACTATTTACGTAATTCAAAAAAATATTACATTGAAATAGTTCTGCTGTAAACTCACCTCTGGGTATTTCTTGAAGAAAATCTGCTAAGATTACAGCCAATTTATTGAAATCCACTTATTCAGAACCAAAATAAGACACCCCTGTTGCTCACACAAGGAGATATCTGTAACACCGCCTCACAAACTGCCATCTCGTGTGGAAAACCTTGAACTATTACAATAACTGGCATTTGCAGTGTGTAAAGGAACGTTGCTTGGAGGCAACAGTGCCAGTAAAAGGCACTTGGAAGTGTTTGTTGTCCCATAAGGCCAACGTAAATTTGATGGTGCTTGAGAGCAACACTGCCAAATAAAGGGTTAAGGAGCATAAACTCTTAACTGTGATTTTCCAAATAGTGTCTGAGCTAAATTCGCCACACCAAGTACAGTATGCAGAACACATTGCTCAACTATGCAGTGATATGAATCGTGTTGCTGGTTTCCAAATGTCATTGCTCATTGTCTGTCACATACCTTCATGGCCATCTCGATGGTGAATTGAGAAAAAGAGGCTACAAAATAGGAAATCAATTCTTTTTCTTTTGAAGTGCCCTTCGTAATCTGTTTCTGCTGGGCTATAGCTACAACAGGTGCAGCTTCATGGATCGCATATTCTGGTCTGGTACGTCATGGTAAATGGTAAGGTGCAACCATTCGTCCCATCATGTTGGGGATGTGTAGTAATCAACGCTCCCCATGAATTGGTGCATTGGTGTAGCTGGGTGTCAAGCAAGAGTATCAGTGGTGAGTCTGTTGTTACCCACAATGCCAAAGGCACAAGACCAGTCACCATAAATCAGCCCACAATGGATGCATTTCCCCCTCCATCTGTTAGAATTGCATTTATGGATGTAGATATTGTTGGTCTCCTTCCTTCTTCTTCTGATGATTTCCATTTTGTCATAACTATGACTGACATATTTACTCGTACATGGTGGCCAGAGGCAATTACAATGCAGAACATTTCTGTGATTTTTGTTGACTGTTAGTTGTGTCTAGTTAGTTTTCAAGATTTGGTATTCCTGAAATCATAGTTTCTGCCAGAGGTAGGCAGTTTGACTGCCAGCTGTTTGACAAACCCACATGTAAATGCTTCAACTGACCTGTCCCCATATGGTACAGGCATTTGTCTACCCAAAGGAATTATTCATTAGTCGTTTTGTGTAGGTTAAGGGATGACACAGTCAACCTACTTGTCTTTTCCCTGTGCAGCAGTCTGTTTCTTGTCATTGATAAAAATGATAAGGCCTTTATTGTGGTTGGGAATGGGAAGAGGCACACTGCTTCAGTTAACTGTTCGACACTGTCATTCTTTGATGTTGATATGTCCCAATTTAGGACACATTGGGGCATATTCATCCCAAACAGCATCTTGCCAGATCTTTTTCCCTTTCTTCCATTCTTCCTACCACACCAATGCTAAAATGCACTCTGGCAGATAACTATTCTTTTCTGTGGGTATGTGGTGCCCTTGGATTCTCTGTTACCATAAATTAAATCTTCTTCTAGCTAGCTCACTGAAAATAGGGTGGGGGGCAGAGAGAGAGAATCTGATACACAGAGTGCAACATTAAATATGGCAGAAATGTTAATAAATGAACAATAGTTGAATAATGGACAGTTTGTGTTATGTGACGTATCTCTGGTGTGTGTTTATATCCTCTGCAGTCTATTCTAGTGCTTATTGCTTAAGTGTGTGGTTCTCTGCCTCTCTATATTTGCAAATGAAGTGTTTTATATAAGAAGTGCATCCTCACATACATTATCTGTCCCAGAAGATAAAAGGTAATGAGTCTTAAATATTATTGAGAAAGTTATGTGCATTAAGAAAAGAAATATTGATTTATACATAAGAAGTAGTCAGATAAACATATTTATTGTTCGTTGGGATTATAGGTAGCTGTTGTTAGTAACACAAAAACATCTAATGTCTTGATACATGGAAAAAATGTTTCAAAAATATGAAAATGTGATTTTTGAAAGCTAGGTAAGGTCCATTGCTGTTGTTGTGCCATTGTGAGAGAATGGCCTTATGATAAATGGTGTTTTTCCGACCAAAGCACAAGAAATGATTCTGAGATGGCAGGTTGTGATGCCTCTTGATCAACAGAACTCGGATGCACAAAGAAAAAAAAGTTCAAGGCAGTATTTTACCTGTCTTCATTTTCTTTTTTAATTACAAATTTTTGAAAGATATATGTGTCCTTTTTGGGACCTGGATGTAAATTTTAAAGTCATTGGTTTAGTAAGATTTCATTTCTTTGGTGAGTGGTGTTGTGCAATATTCTGTGATACCAAGCAAATTGTAAATCAGTAATCTAGCTGTAAGACAATATGATAAACTGAATTGTTAAATTTTTTCTCACACACAATGGTATTGTGGTAGCTGTTGTGTTGAAGCATAGGTAGGGCTACGGTATAAAATTTTAGCATCATTCTCATGTCACATAAGTTTGTGCTAAAAATTTTTGGTGTCCTACTAAGTACATGGTATCTCATTAGAGGAACTGAAACTTAGTGATAATCAATTAATTCTCAAAGAACTGCAACAAAATTCCTTGCCTCTGTGATGTGCTTTGTTTAAAGTATAGCCTTCCATAACTGTGACAGTCAAGTGCAAAGCTTATTTGTTGTCTCTGAACACAGTTATTTTCATAACATGTACTACATTATTTAGTTACCTACATTTTCAACACTATAAGTTGGGTCAGGGTGACACTGTATTGAAGTCTTACTTGAATGCAAAGTAAATACTGCAGCACATGTTAGAGGATTACATATTTATGAAATTGCCTTGAAACTTGTTGTGGTTGTTCTGAATGTGTTGTCTCAATTACTTGTTGGAAGCTTACAAGTATTCTTCTTAATTGTTTTGAATGATCCTTTAAGCACAAAATGGTCACAAATGATGTTCAACCCATACTTGGGCCTAGTCCTCCCTATCCTAGGCAACCTCACACTGTAGCTGCATAGCAGAATAGACACGTAAGTTACAATATAATATATTTTTATTGAGCAACACTTTCCCAAAAAACACAAAAAGTCCCTACTTTTCAATAAATTGGTTTAAATGATACAAATAATATCAAATATTTGATAAAATAAGTTGCATGTGGTAGCCCAGTTAATGCTTTATTATATGGGATAACAATAATGATATCCCATTTTGTGTAGCACTGAACAATGTCCCTCCTTCTATTTATGTGTAGCTATACCTTTATTACCTCATAATATTTAATCTGAATACAAAACCGCTTAAATATTGCAGAATTTCTACAAACTTAACATAACCCTATAAATTTACCTGTAACAGAAAAATATCTCTGAATATAAATGATCACAAATAAGTACCTAACACATCACCCTAACATCATCATGCATCACGTAAATACAGAATACTATGTAAAATTACATCTCAACATAAACCTCCTGAACATTGCAGAATCTCTATAAACATAACTCCATAAACATACATGAAAAAGAAAAATCATTCTGAATGCAATCTGTATATTCCATCCATAATAATACAACATGTGTTTTGAACCATAGATACGTTTTGCATCATAAGCAATCTTTCATGTATCTTATTATAGCCTTACTTGTGCTTTGGTCTGAAAAACATCATTTATCATAAGGCCAATCTCTCACAATGGCACCACAACAGTAATGGACCTTACCTAGCTTTCAAAAATCTCATTTTCATATTTATGAAACATTTTTTTTTCCACGTATCAAGACACTAGATGTTTCCGTGTTACTAACAACAGCTACCTATAAACCCAACGAACAATAAAATTTTTTTTATCTGACTTCTCCTTATGTATAAATCCATATTTCTTTTCTTAATGCACATAAATTTCTCAAAAATATTTTAGACTCATTACCTTTCATCTTCTGGGGCAGATAATATATGTGTGGCATTCCTTTTTATATAAAACACTTTATTTGCAAATATAGAGAGGCAGAGAACCACACACTTCAGAAATAAGCACTAGAATGGACTGCAGAGGATATAAACACACACCAGAGATACGTCACATAACACAAACTGTCCATTATTCAGCTATTGTTCATTTATTAACATCTCTGCCATATTTAAAATTGCACTCTCTGTATCAGATTCTCTCCCCCCCCCCCCCCCCCCCCCCCATTTTCAGTGAGCAGTGAGCTAGCTAGAAGAAGACTTAATTCATGGTAACAGAGAATCCAGAGCGTTGGTGTGGTAGGAAGAATGGAAGAAAGGGAAAAAGATCTGGCAAGATGCTGTTTGGGATGAATATGCCCCAATGTGTCCTCAATAGGGGAAATATCAACATCAAAGAATGAAAGAATGACAGTTTCAAACAGGTAACTGAAACAGTGTGCCTCTTCTCATTTCCATTCACAATAAAGGTCTTATCATATTTATCAATGACAAGAAACAAACTGCTGTACAGGGAGAAGATATGTAGGTTGACTGTGTCATCCCTTACCCACACAAAACGACTAATGATTAATTCCTTGGGATAGAAAAATGCCTGTACCACATGGGGACAGGTCAGTTGAAGCATTTACATGTGGGTTTGTCAAACAGCTGGCAGTCAAACTGCCTACCTCTGGCAGAAACTATGATTTCAGGAATACCAAATCTTGAAAACTAACTAGACACTACTACCAGTCAACGAAAATCACAGAAATGTTCTGCATTGTAATTGCCTTTGGCCACCATGTACGAGTAAATACGTCAGTCACAGTTATGACAAAATGGAAATCATCGGAAGAAGAAGGGAGGAGACCAATAATATCTACATCCATATATGCAGTTCTAACAGATGGAGGGGGAAATGCATCCATTGTGGGCTGATTTATGGTGACTGATCTTGTGCCTTTGGCATTGTGGGTAACAACAGATTCACCACTGATAATCTTGCTTGATACCCAGCTACACAACTTAATCCAAAACTAACCTGGGATATGCACTGATTCCAGGATGCACCAATTCATGGAGAGCATTGATTACTACATATCCCCAACATGCTAGGATGAATGGTTGCACCTTACCATTTGCCATGATGTACCAGACCAGAATATGAGATCCATGAAGCTGCACCTGTTGTAGCTATAGCCCAGCAGAAGCAGAGTCCGAAGGGCCCTTCAAAAGAAAAAGAATTGATTTCCTTTTTTGTAGCCTCTTTCTCCCAATTAATCATTATGATGGCCATGCAGGTCTGTGACAGACAATGAGCAATGAAATTTGGAAGCCAGTAACATGGTTCATATCACTGCATAGTTGTGCAGTGTATTCCGCATACTGTACTTGGTGGGTCGAGATTAGCTCAGACATGTTTTGGAAAATCACAGTTATGGGTTTATGCTCCTTAAAAATCTTAAACTCATGCCATTCTAGATACTGGGAGAAATATTTCATTCTGAGGTAAATAACTACAAACTACCTATCAGAAGCACTCCAGCTCATCAGTTGAGGAGAGGGATTCTTGGAAAGAAATGTTAATGGATCCCACGTTGCCATCACCCATTTTTGCAATAAATCTCCTAATGTGGACTGACTCACATCCACAAATAATGCAACTGGAGCTCCATGAAGAGGGTGTGCAAAAAGTGTAGCTTATGACAGAGTAGTCTTATGAACCTCATGAGGTTTCTTAGCTTTACTATTCAGGGCACTTTCTCCCTTCCCTAAGTTACTTTTGTTATCAATAAATTATTG
Organism: Schistocerca cancellata; assembly: GCF_023864275.1. NCBI lineage: Eukaryota > Metazoa > Arthropoda > Insecta > Orthoptera > Acrididae > Schistocerca > Schistocerca cancellata. The sequence goes on from NC_064629.1 coordinate 268,646,784, forward strand.
GATGTAGAGATTGTCTCATCCAAATGAAGTAAATGTCATCAATAATAATTTATCATTGCCTAGACATCTAAAAAGGTTTTTGTATATAATTGTTAGGGCACATTAAAAATATCTGAGACCTTTTCAGGGCTACGAAGATTGCCAGTTCAGGAAACTATGTATGGTCCCCTAGAAAGGGGAACCTCGCCTTTGCCAAACAGGCATTTGTCCCTGTTAATTCATATGTTATATTCATTTGAGCTTTACATAACCTCATGCAACTGTGAGACATGCTCATCCATATTCCTTGAGATAAACAAAACATAGTCAACATAGCAGAATACACAGTCATCAACCTGCAGCAACTCATCCATGAAATGCTGCCTTGTCTGGGCAGTGGTCTGGAGTATAAAAAGTGTTGTGTTATGCTAAGACAAACTGGATGGAGTCATAACATCAGTCATGTGCTTGTCCATATTGGACACAGGTATTTGTGCAAATGCTTTAGCACAGTCAACTACATTGAAAACAGTAGCACCATTCAGATTACATTTAAAGTCTAAGGTATTCAGAACAGGCTATCTGTCAGGGATTGTTTGAGAGTGTAGGACCATATAATTCCTCAAAATGGAAGGATAAATCCTTTTTCTCAGCCATTTACAATGGTGCAGCCTACATAGTATGTCAGTGTGAAACCACACCATCCACTAACATTTCATAAAACACCACTGTAGCACACTTTAACTTTTCTGAAGGCAACGCTCTTGGTGTGCTCACAATGGGCAGTCTGTGTATAGTGTGGACATGATACATTATACAGTTTTTATAACACTCTTTTGTTACAACAGGTTACGTTAGTACCACGAAGTTTTGTAAAGCCATTTGTGTGAAGTTGTTGCACACTGGTGTGGCCTTGGAGGAGGGAAGAGGGGGAAGGGAGAGGTCGACCAATAGAGGTGCAGCAACCATCCACTAGTGACGTATCTCTGCCTGTACGTCTTGAAGTAGCTTTTCTGTAACCACAACGTGTCACCTTTGAACTTCATTGTGTTTGTCCAACAAATCTGCCTCTTCTTGTAACAGTTGATACAAAACAACAACCTGCTCACACTTTGTCCCAACACCACACATTTTATGACTGATGCAGCTACTTCCATAGAATAATGAGATATGTATGGAGAACTCCTCTTGCATGATACATGCAAGTGCATTCTGCAATGTAACAAAGAAGAACATGGGACAACTTTCTGTTTCACAGAAGATACAGGAGTCACAGATATCATCATGCATTTTGTAATGGAGGCATTGCACATAATATGGTCCATTGTGGTTGCAAGCCTAGCTGCAAGGATAATAGTTATCAGCCAACTGTTACATAAGTGTGGTGCTAGGGAGAAATAAGACAGAAAATTGGCACCTAGGATAGACCCCAAAACCTCTGCCACCAAAAAGAATGATGTTGGAGAAAAATCATGTTCCAAATCCACTCTCACCCATCTTCCTGCCAAATGTTTGAATTTGAGAGTTGTTTACTTCTGTTAATATTGGCAAACCAGAGGACTGGGGCACATCATAAGCACTCCTTGGAATCACACTAACCTCAGATCCCAAACCCACTGAGAACCATAATCCTGGTGTCCTGTTGGTTATGAGAAGCTTCTCTGAACCACTCATAGCTGGAACCACACTTGAGACAAGGTAGGTGCTCTGCAACTTTTACATGGGCTCATGTATCTACAATGGTGTCCAAAATTAAACCAACAAACAGAATTTTTCAAGGTTGCATTTATTTTGCCACAAAACAGAATACACAGGTGATAGTAAAGTAGAAACAATGCAAAGAATATAGAATGTAAGCAACAGAAACATGCACAATGGTAGACACAAATATTCTTTATTTTTTCCAACTTAACAGATTTGTGCACACATTCTGACAATCGGTTAATGTCTCAGTATAATGTGTAACCACCTCTGGCAACAATACAAGCATGACAATGATGGGACATTCTGAGAAAGATATCAATCTCATGTTCAGCCAATATCAACTGTTCCCCCTGAAGAGCTGCTAGCAAGTCTTCTACAGTTGTCAGTGAGAGCTGATGTGATGCATCCCACCTGCCTGTTCATTCCAGACATGTTCTAAGGGATTCAAATTGGGTGAGTGAGTGCACAATACAACACGTGTGCAATATCTGTTGTTTCAAAGAAACATCACTCACCAATGCTCTATGATGTCAAGCATTATCGTCCATCAATAGGAAGTCAGAGACCATAGCACCTCACAGTAACTACACATGATGTCCCAAGACCGTGTCAAAATATCTGACAGAAGTTAGACCTTGCCAATTCACCCATACAATTTTGTGAAGGGGTGTTTGTGTGGTTAACATAATCCCCGTACAAACTGTTAGGGATTGTCCTCAATATTGGCCTTTTTCACAATGTTTGGTTCTCAAAATCAAATTCCACATTCCCACTAGATGCGAATTCACCAAGAACCACTCTAGAGACCAAACTGGAAGTAATGTGTGAAAAGAAGACTGGCCCACAGTTCTTCCATCCAGGTGACATGCTGACCTTCCCATCCATGAAGGCGCATTAGAAATGCACACATAGCAGGTCTCTGACAATAAAGATCACTCTGCTAAAGGCTTCTGTACACAGTTTACCTTGATGCAACATGTCCAGTGGATGTTGCAGGGTCGGATTTCTGTTGCTGTGCAGTACTAAGATGATACCATCATTCCCTTACAGCCAAATCATGGTCCTCTCTTTCTGATGCCACAAATGCTTGGCCCTCCCCTGATCTTTGGGATACAGTTTCAATATCCATAAAATGCCACCACATCTGAGAAACAACAGAATGATTCAACATAATTCATCGGGCCCCACTAGTTTACGGCTGTCCTGCATCCATTCTTCCTATGACTCTCCACTGCAGAGAGTTTACTAGGCATTTTCCCTGTGCCATACTCTACCATCTGTGATGGAGTACATAACAATTGTGGGTAAGGGACTAGCAAGGAACACTACCCTGTTTCACAGGCACCCTGACGTCGCCATTGTCACGTTTGTTCATTGACCAGAATGCCACATTCTGTGTTGAACATGATTGTATGGACTTCTGTTCACAGTCTGTAAGATTATATATTGAATTAGACACAGAAAAGGGAGACATCAGTTTGTTGCTTTAATTTTGGACACGAGTGTGTACATGTCCAAGTCCACATTTGAGAAATTGCAGGGCACTGTACATTGTCTTGCCCTTCAGGCAAAATTTCGGTTGTATCAACACCGTTCACTTTGTAGATGACATTGTTCATATTCCTTAGTTATTCTCATCCTACTGCTGTTGTCAAACTTAGTATTGAGCCTAGCCAATTCACAGAAAATTGTGTCCGTAGGTGGCTCTCTTCTGAGCCATAAATATGTAAAATCTGTGACTACAGACCACACTCACCAGGCATGTGCAGTTCAGTGTCATCCTCCATAACCTTATTTAAAGCAGTGAATGATTTACTATTACTAGCACTAGTGATTGATACTTAAACCACAATCTTTGCTAAATCTTCAACTGAAAGTATAAAAAACTGGGTAGTACTGCACAAACATATTGAAGTAATCACCACAGCCTAAAAAGTTTCACTGATTGCTCTGAATAATGTTCTGCCCCAGCAAAGTGAGAAGCAAATGCAGCATTTTTGATGGAGAAAACACAGCCCCAAATTCAGTATCCACAATCCAACTCAGATGTGATGTCAGTCTATTAAGAAACACTGTAAACAGTAAGTAAACATCCCAAAATCATGTTTTGTTATAATATCATCCAGTTGTTCTATGAAATTAAGTTCCAACTGGTATATAACTGTAGCAAATCTGTTGGCATCAGAAACAGAGCCTTGAAGCTGGGAAATGGCATATCTCAAAGTGAATCACAACTGAAGTCAAGGATACCAGAAAGGCAGAATTTTTATGTTTCCCAATCTTAAACCACTGTCACCATCAGAAATACTGTTGAGAACTGCAGGGTCAGAAGGCTGAGGAGCAGAACTGAATATCAGCAAACCTTGCTCATCCATCATCACAGTGTGTGCCTGATTACCCATGGTATAAGAGTACTAAAGTATACTTATGGGAATAGAAACAAATTCACTCAAACTTAGGGTCCCCACTTTAGGCTAGATGATATATTCATGGATACATTTTCAAAACAAAGTACTTAATTTAGCTCTAAAATGACAGAGAACCACATTCTTAAGCAATAAGCTTTAAAACAGAATTTGAAGAACATAAAAACACACCAGAGTTATATATCTCAGAACATTGACTGTCCATTACCTGACTATTGTTCATTTGTTAATGTCATTAACATTTTTAATGTTACACTCGCCACATCTTAAATGCACTGTAAACAACAGTAATATAAAAAAGCATATCACAGTTTGCATAATAAAGATCAAAATTAAATTATGTTCAGCAACAAGCAAGTGGAGTTTCATATTTTCAACATAATTTTGCGTAAACATCACATATCTGACACTCAGGAATAATTTCAGAACTGTAAATAATGTTACATTACTTTTGAATGTTTTTCCAGCATGAACAGTAGTAAATCTTATTTTTCCTGTCCCTTCCTCAGTCCCATTTTCAGCTGCACATATTTAATGATTGCTGTGAGATTATTTGCCACTGCATTACTACAGTATCATTATTATACTACTAAAAAAAAAGATGATAGATTGACAGTGAGAGACAGTTGCAAAAAGAAATAAAGATGAGAAACTGTGGACATGTAAAACAACAGTTCCAGTTTTTTGAAGAAATGTTGCAAGAGGATCATTACTCTCTTGGCTTCCAGCTAAGTCAGAAACTGCTTCTATATCAATGAAAAGATTCAATTTTACCCCCACTCTATTCAGTGGGAAAACAGTACACTGCGAAGAAAAATATCTAAACCACCTTTAAGCTGTGTTTTTTGTTAATCTGAGTCAAATATGTGACTAGAAATACCAATTTGAAATTGATCTTTCCAGATTGCAAGTTCTAGCTTTGTTGATACATCACTGGAGCTAAAATTTGTACAAAAACTTCAAACAAATAAAATTTTGTTACTGAATTTCTTGGATAAAATGGGCATCATTGTTTATGATTTACACTTTTCCAGTATATACATCTTCTACAATTTTACATCTGTCCTTGAAAATAGTTTTCTCGACAGTTCTAAAAGTGTAAACAGCAGCTTTCTACTTCGTGCAACTGAGACACGACAATGTTCGGTGGGGTTGTGTTAATACTACTTTCTTGCACAATGAGAGTAGAATTAGTTTCTACATCTGAATGTCCCTCTTCAGTAACTGGACTAAGTATGCTGATAATTTTATTTACTGTGCTGTTCAAAGAATTATTTGCTTCAGTAAGTTGTTTGCTTGTTTGTTCACTGTTAGTTTCCAAAATGCATTTTAATTTATTCCAGTTTCAAACATAAATGGTAACTGTTATTTTGAACTATACCTTTAAAGAGTTAGTGCTGGGTTTCATTTGGTCCCTATTAGCTATCATTTCTGTTTGCATCCCTCCCATTTTCCTAATATTATTGTTAGTATGTGATTCTTATCATGTTTTCTCTCAGTTTGCACATCATATGAATTGTCAAAAATACCTTGAACTACATCTAAGATCCCCTGGAGCTTCACTTCCTGTTTCTTTATTATCATTCATTTTAAAATTATTATAAAGTACTTTGTTCCAAAGAGAACTGAGTTTTGTAAAGTATGAGCACTTTACTTGGTTTTTGTTTGTAGTCTCTTTGTGTCTTGATTGGCAATCTAGCCAGAGTAGCTGGAAATACTGGTCGACAGTGGATTAGATGTGTCTTTTGTGCAAATGTGTTTGTTTCCCTTTCTTTGCTGCAGAACACTTTGGAACAATCCTTAATGTATAACCGTCATTTTGTTATTCATGTGTGCAACTTTGTGTGTCATCTTTACTATGAGTAGCAACCTGTACTTTTCATTATTGTAGTTTCTTGTTTTTCATTTATTTGTGTTTGGTCTACAAGTGAAATTCCTTTACAATCTTTAATCAAAGATGAAAGTCTCTTCAGTGTATTTTATTATGTACATCATAGATATACATATTCTGGTGATGTTTGTGTGAACTCAGAAAACTCATCATGCCTCAGTCAATAACGTCTACGATCCTGGCAAGAACACCCACCTAAATTGCCTCTCACTTACTGTAGCAATTAGAAAAGTGTTCATTCTCTTGATGACATTGAAAAATAGTGTAGAGTATTTTTATAGCAATGTACTTTGAATTTTATGGGAGGTAACGCTATACAGTTCATTAAACGTTTCACCAAATTCCAAGATGGTGTCAGTGTGTAGTGGCTCTCATGTAATGCATAGTTTGAATATCATTGGTTATCTTCATCATGTTTCGCAACAAATAGTGAAGCACATCTTTTTCACTATGCAAATAATGTGGCAAATACAAAAAGATGATCCACAGTCAGTTTCACAGATTCAGTACACAAGAGTGATACATATGACTTAAGACCACTTGTATTGACCCATGTGACAATGATCTTCACTCATCTTTAAGCTATCAACTCCAAAATCAGTCTGATCCAGTTAGTCTTGGGGGACAATAAAATAAAAAAAATGAACCTTCCAGAACATCCTATGAGTCAATACAGTACCACTATGTCTTCCAGTTTTATATTCTACAACATTCTTAATTCACTAAGTATTGTTAGTGAATATATACGTCTTTAAATGTTTTTAAGTGTGCCAACTGTTGATAATACTTATAAAATTTCCATAATATTCTTCTTTGTCTTTGTCTTTGTTATACTGTGTTGTTGGTTACATAAAAACACTATAAAAATAAAACATATATAAATAGTAACATGTTTTTGTCTGCATTTAAATTTGTATGGTGAAAATAATAATAAACAATGTAGTTCTGTTTTTTAGAACATTTGCTGTTAATTATATTCAACATTGCTGCTGATGTGAGACAGATCAAGATCTTATTAAATTACTTAAAATATCTTCACCAAAATTCGAACAAAATTCTGCCTGGACATAAAGTTAATGCCAGTGAAATTAATATTGATTCCGAATTTTCAGAGATGCGCACTAAAATGAGAAATAATTTCATGATGGAACCCAGAATGAAGTGACAGATGTAAATTCAGAAGATCTATTGAAGATATTTTTGTCATTGGCAACTTGAAAACCTGGTATGAAACTGCATAGATTTTAGATGAAACATTTGGATTTTTACAGAACTACTCAAAGATGACTCATGATTCATCACAGAGATATGCATGTAGTTTATCAATAATACCATAATAATGTGAGAACAGATTTAGTAAATATTTGAAAGCTATTAATGCTTCAATCATTGAAGACACTAATCTTGAAACAATATTTCTCTTGAATAAGACATATGGCTTAAAATTTGTACTTTTTTCTGAATGTTTGTGTAGTTATGCACATCCTTTATACTCCTCCAGGGACTGTAGCTGAAACAAAATAGTTGTGGCTCATGATAGAATGTGTCTTACATGTAGGAGGCATCAACAGGGTTTCATAGGTTTGGGGACCTTGCAACTGAATACAATTTGGCAAGGCAACCAAAGTCTGGTGCAGTGAATCAGACATTTGCTGAACAAAAGGCTTGCAATGTGCCACTGACAGTGTTATAGACAATTACATTATATTATAACATAACTCACTGTGGTTTGCATGTGAGTGCACTATTTTCTGTTTACTGAAATGTGTGGGCACACCAGGGAAAAGTGCAGACAGAATAAACCATCATATTGCAGCATTACTGGCACCAGACATTTCATCACTCTGCAAATAGCATAATATTTGTCTCTTGTTTCAAAGAAAAATGAAAATAAATCAATTCAATTAATAAGATAGAATAAAATGAAGTGTATACATATTTTACAGTATTTCATTATTGAGTAGCATCTGAAGTTGCAGTTTTAAGTTTTAAATTGATAAAAGTTTTTTACCTAGAGATTTAGGTCTCTGCCAAGCCACCACTCATTTCCCTTGTTGTGGTAGTCTTGAGTTGTGAGTAACTATTTGCTTCACTACTTTTTAAACTAGTATATATTCCTATTCTTTCAGTCTCCTACATCTCGAAAAGATCTTGTTGTTGGTATTCTTTAATGTATATTTAAACTTGCATGGTCATCCACATGATGTGTTTGTTCTTTCAGAGCTGCAGTGGGAAACTGGATCCATAGTTTATGACTATTTTCTATTTTACTATATTCCAAGTGATTTTCATTGTACTAAAGCATTACACAGAGTGTATAATATGAACTATTTTAGTTTCCTGGCATAATAGAGAGAATTCAATTAATCAGTTTTCTTAAAATGGCAGTGTTCAATAATGCATCATTATGAACTTGTACTCAGATGAAGGAAGCCATGTGTTGTAATAATAGTGCTGGAAGGACTTCATCCCACAATGAGTGTGAAATTCAGGGCACGATCTTGGCAATGGGTCATCATGTAAATATGATACAAACTGTTTTCTTTCTAAAAAATTATTATGATTAAATATGATGAAAACTGCAACTGTATTTGTGAATGTTATTTAAATGTGTGACTACCACAATTTATTCTAATTCTGACTAAAAATATGTGTAGATATCAGAAATGTGAAGGCAAGCAATGTGCTTGGAAATAAATTACATACAGGAGCCAGAAAATTTAACTTTCAGTTACAATTCTGTAATCAGGAAGTCTGTCTTTCTCCACTTACAAAGATATCTATGTTACATATTTTAATACTTGACACTAAGTAAAGATATTTTCCAGAAGATATTCTGCATCTTATAATAACAAACTAACTTCAGTAGTTCACCATTTAAGTGGTAAGAATGCATGTGTGTTTTCAGTGTCCTTTAACAGAAGAAACCATTAACAAGACAATCAGACAGTCTAAATTTCAAGTATCGATTCTCCATGCATGACTAGCTGTCCCAATTGTGTGTGCATAACTTCCAAGGAAGGGTGGAGTAATTTAAATGTACACCAAGTACAGGGCTGATAAAATGAACATGATGAAATAATCAGAGCTCATAAGCTGCTTAATAAACCATCATAATTTTCATGTGACATTTGCAAGGGAGATGATAGTTGTACCAGAATTACACTCTACTAATCATTTCTTTATAATGTTTCATCAACAGAAGTAATCATAAATAAGGGTACTAGTCAGTCTCGAAGTTCAGTGTGTATTTTCTGTATACAACTGACATCCCAAAGTACAAGGACAGACATTGTGAGAATAGTTTAGCAAATTACTACATCCTCCAGTGTGTGAGTTCACATAATTATTATGATGAAAACCCATAGATCTTAAGGATTTTAATGGAGAGTGGTTCCTCTCTAGCATCATTCACACATGCATCAGGGATAGAAGAAAACAGTGGTACTGGATGTACCTGGTAGCTGACTCAGCTTGATAATTTGCAGATCTTTAATGATCATCAACTTTTAGATAATACATAACAAGTATGTGAGATAACCTCAGAGGCCATTGTTGATTATTATGGATTTTTGGTGAAATATTATATATTGTATTAAATTAACTAAATAAATTTTGGCCTTATGTCACAAACTTCATTATTATGTACAGCCTATGTTTCATGTTATAAAACTGTTTTCTAGTATATAATTGATCCCAAAGATAAAAATCAGGCACACATAAAAATAACTTTTCAATTTAGCTAAAATGGGTGAACAGTGGCACTGAGTTTGTACATAAAAAGATAAATATGGGGATACCCTCACTTGTTTCTTAATTTCTAAGATTTCTGAGTGAGATTTGCACAAATTCCCTCTATGCACAGACTTCATCTATTACATATTTCTGGTTTTCATTTTTCATAACAAAACTCTATCTCAGAATCTGGTAGAAAAACCAAAGAGATTCTGGTCATACATAAAGCGCGCCAGTGGTAAGACGCAATCCATACCTTCACTGCACAGTAATAACAGTGAAGTCACCGCTGACAGTGCCACTAAAGCAGAGTTATTAAACATAGTTTTCTTAAACTACTTCACCAAAGAAGATTAAGTAAATATTCCTGAACTCCAATCAAGAACAACTGTGAAGATGAGAAACGTAGAAGTAGATATCCCCAGTGTAGCAAAGCAGCTTAAATCGCTTAATAAAGGCAAAGCCTCCAGTCAGGATTGTATAGCAGTTAGGTTCCTTTCAGATTATGTTGAGGCGATAGCTCTATATTTCGCAATTATATACAACCGTTCGCTCACAGAAAGTTCTGTACCTAAAGACTGGAAAATTGCTCAAGTCACTCCAATACTGAGAAAGGGATGTAGAAGTAATCCACTGAATTATGGGCCCATATCACTAATGTTGATTTGTAGTAGGGTTTTGGGACATATACTGTATTCGAACAATATACATTATCTCAAAGAAAACAATTTATTAACATATAATCAGCATGACTTCGGGAAACATCATTCTTGTGAAACACAATGAAGCTTGTTATACTCATGAAGTAATGAGCTGTTGACAGTGGATGTCAAATTGAAACAGTATTTGCCAAACTTCATTATCAAGATTCTGTGAGCATACATTCCACATTTGGCAGGTAAAACATTACTTAATCCAAAACATTACTTCAAGAAGTGGTAAAGACAAGAATATCTGACAAATTACAGCACACAAGGATGGTTCTCAATAGTTGTTTTTATATGTACCATTTGCAATTTTATCTGCAATAAATGATGACAGCTGTAGAAACAGAAGTTCTCTCCAGTACACTTCACTGGGGTGGCATGTGGAATATGGACATATGTTTTCAATGTTCTTTAACAGTACTAACCTTAAGAAAGGAGCTGAGACTGTCTCAGTGTCAACTATCTATTCCCAGTACACGTATAACTGCCCAATTTATAAGAGAATACTTTCCAGCAATAACTGCATAATGGAGTACAGATATACACTACTGGCCATTAAAATTGCTACACCGAGAAGAAATGCAGATGATAAACGGGTATTCATTGGACAAATATATTTTACTAGAACTGACATGTAATTACATTTTCACGCAATTTGGGAGCATAAAACCTGAGAAATCAGTACCCAGAACAACCACCTCTGGCCGTAATAATAGCCTTGATAGGCCTGGGCATTGAGTCAAACAGAGCTTGGAGGGCATGTACAGGTACAGCTGCCCATGCAGCTTCAACATGATACCACAGTTCATCAAGTGCAGTGACGTGCATATTGTGATGAGCCAGTTGCTCGGCCACCATTGACCAGACGTTTTCAATTGGTGAGAGATCTGGAGAATGTGCTGGCCAGGGCCACAGTCAAACATTTTCTGTATCCAGAAAGGCCCATACAGGACCTGCACCATGCAGTCGTGCATTATCCTACTGAAATGTAGGGTTTCGCAGGGATCAAATGAGGGGTAGAGCTACGGGTCATAACACATCTGAAATGTAACATCCCATGTTCAAAGTGCCGTCAATGTGAACAAGAGGTGACAGAGACGTGTAACTAATGGCACCCCAAACCATCACGCCGGGTGATACGCCGGTATGGCAATGATGAATACACGCTTCCAATGTGTGTTCATCGCGATGTCGCCAAACACAGATGCGACCATCATGATGCTGTAAACACAACCTTGATTCATCCGAAAAACGACGTTTTGCAATTTGTGCACCCAGGTTCATCGTTGAGTACACCATCGCAAGTGCTCCCGTCTGTGATGCAGTGTCTAGGGTAACCGCAGCTATGGTCTCTGAGCTGATAGTCCATCCCGCTGCAAATATCATTGAACTGTTCATTCAGATGGTTTTTGTCTTTAAACGTCCCCATCTGTTGTCTCAGGGGTCAAGACGTGGCTGCACGATTCTCTACAGCATTGTGGATAATATGCCTGTCATCTCAACTGCTAGTGATATGAGATTAGATTTAGATTAGATGAGTTTTTCGTTCAATAGATCTGCGCTGAGGAGATCCTCGTGGATGTGGAACATGTCACTTTTGTTTTTAACCTGAAATAACAATACTAATAAAATGAGTATACACAATACACCATTTGTTTCTATTAAAAAGTTCATCAATGGAGTAGAAGGAGTTGGCCTGTAGTATATCTTTCAGGCTCCTTTTCAACTGATCTTTATTGGTAACTAAATTTTTTATGTTTTCTGGAAAATTATTGAAGATGAGTGTTCCTGAGTATTGGACCCCTTTTTGAACTAAACTAAGTGCTTTTAAGTCCTTGTGCAGATCATTTTTGTTCCTGGTATTGTATGTATGAACTGAGCTGTTTGTTGGAAAAAGAGATATATTATTTAGGACAAATTTCATTAAGGGGTAAATAAACTGAGATGCAGTAGTTAGTATACCCAGTTCTTTGAAGAGGTTTCTGCAGGACATCCGTGAATTTATTCAACAAATAATATGTGTTACACACTTTTGGACTCAGAAAACTTTTGTTTGACTTGAAGAGTTACTCCAAAATATTATACCATATGACATTATGGAATGAAAGTAGGCAGAGTACACAAGCTTTTTCATTTTTATGTCGCCTATGTCTGCTAATACTCGAATTGCAAATACAGATTTGTTAAGGCGTTTCTGCAGTTCTGTGGTGTGCTCCTCCCAACTGAATTTATTATCAAGTTGTAATCTCAGGAATGGAAGACTGTCAACCTCTTGTATCTGCTCTTCTTCATACTTTATGCATATGCTGGGTGGAAACCTCTTACAGGTTCTGAATTTCATATAGTGAGTCTTTCCGAAGCTTAATGCCAGTTAGTTGGCTTCAAACCATTTATTAATATCCATGAAAATATCATTAGCAGATCTTTCTAGAATGAGGCCATTGGGATCCAGCACGGCGTTCTGTATTACCCTCCTGAACCCAGCAATTCCATATTCTAATAACAGTCATTGGATATCGACCAATGCAAGCAGCAATGTCATGATACGATAAACCGCATTCATGATAGGATACAATCCGACCTTTATCAAAGTCGGAAACATGGTGGTACACATTTCTCCTCCTTACACAAGGCATCACAACAACGTTTCAACAGGCAATGCTGGTTAGCTGCTGTTTGTGTATGAGAAATCAGTGGGAAACTTTCCTCATGTCAGCATGTTGTAGGTGTCGCCACTGGTGCCAATCTTGTGTGAATGCTCTGAAAAGCTAATCATTGCATATCACAGCATCATCTTCCTGTCGGTTAAATTTCGTATCTGTAGCACGTCATCTTCATGGTGCAGAAATTTTAATGGCTAGTAGTGTATGTTTTACATGTTCTTAAAGAAAAGGAACTGTAAACATGGAGATAAGTTTGTCTCACTATCAACTGTCCATCCCATGTACATGTTGCACTGCCCAAACTATAAGAGTATAAATTATTGCAGTCTCCAATATATGAGTCAATGAAATTATCATGTCCTAGATATCTGAGGAAATAATAGTATTGACAGAAGCACCCTGTCTTACACACTGTGAGGTTATTTCCAGTGTACTCCAGCAGCTCATTTATATATATATCAACATTATTATCCACATAGAAGTTAAATTTGACAATCTCAAGTTCATTATTAATTAAATGAAAATTAATATCTGGCAGTATTCTGTGAACATCCATTTCAAGACTTAACAATCTAAAAATTACTTCATCCTATAAACTGCTACTAGGATACATATAGACAAGAGCATCAGACAAATCAGAGCCCACAAGGTCTGTCAACAGTTGTCCTCCCATGTACAATTTATGATATAATCTGGAATAAATGGACATCGATGTTGGACTCAGACTTCTCCCCACTGCACATCATTAAATGAAGTATAGAAATATATTTTTCAGTTTCTTTAACAATTAGATCACACAGTCTCAAAGTCTACTATTTGATTACATACATGACTGTCAAAATCCTTAGAACATGTTCTCGAAGAATACTTGGCAAATTATTACATCCTCCAGTATATTGGGCTATTAAATGTCCTTGGTGTAATAATCAGGGCACATAAAGTGTTTAATTGACAGTGTTTGTTGATGTACACCCTATGCAGATGCAAAAGGATTGGAGGAAAATTGTGGTTACAGAAGCACTCTCCATGACATACTGTGCGGAGGGTTTGCTGAGTAATGGTGATTTTGGATGTCCATAAGCAACAAGTAAATCTGGTGATGACTCATTATCCATTTACCAAAAACCATTTCCTGTCAAAATTCAAAGAATATAAAGTCCAAGATTGGTCAGAAATACTATTTCTTCTTCATACCATTTGCTCCTAAACGTGATAAACATTTAACGATCTGGAAAACTAGAGCTCATAATGAGCTTCTTCAACAAGTGACACTATTTACCATTCTTGGTGGACTTGAAATGAAACAGACTGGGAAATGAATCAGAAATACTCTCTTATCACACATCATTAATCTGGCTTGTGGAGTATACATATGATTTCAATGTCATTTGATGTAAGAAAGTGATACGACACTCTGCACAATGCCGAGAAAATATTTTCCAAGTGTTGGCTGGCTAATTACTACTCCATCCTGTAAATTGCTCTTCAAACTTGTAGCAGGGAGATCACATGACAACTAAGAGCCCATAAGAATGACTGTGAACTGTACTTTTCCTGTGTGTTATTTGCGATTTTATCTGGAATAAATGTAAATTACTGTAGATGCATATGACCTCTCCACTATACAGCATAAAGCTGGTATATGGAATATAAACCTATGTTTTCAAAGTTCCTTAACAGAAGTACCTATAAACTAAGAGCTCTGACATGCCCAAAGCCAAGCACCTATTTACCTTGTGCAACTCACTGTCTGGATTATGAGATAATACCTTCCAAGAAACAAAGCTCATAAGGATTTAAATAGAAAATGGCCGTCTAGGACTTTTCAAATGGAGTTTAGTTTAGTATGGTTTTTTCCAAGCACCATTCACTAATGTCACAAGGATGGGACGAAATGATAGTAATGAATATCGTTTGCTTTCAATGAATATCATGTGAACAACTCATTTCGCCAGTGCTGACCTCTCATGGTGATTCCGAAAACTTTTCAAACCACCCTCATACTTTCTCCTATACATTGCCATTAGAAGTGACAGAGACAAGATTGTCTGACAAATTATAGTTCATAATGAGGTTTTTCAGCAAGTGACTTCCCATCCATTACTCATGAATTCGTCTGGAATAAAGGGAAATGGTTGAGGAACCAGTACATCTCTCCACCACATGGCACTGAGTTGTGATTCAATATTTTTCAACTGAATTACCATAAACAAGGTGGTCAGACAGTCTAAAAGTTGAGTATCTACTTACTGTAACAACTAACTTTTCAAATTACAAGAGAATATAGTCCTAGAACAATTGGGCAAATTATTAAATTCTCCAATTCTTGAGTCCACAGAATTACTGTGATGAAACAATCAGAGCTGATGCAGGTTTAAATATATAGCAGTACTTCACACCATTCATAAATGGAACAGGGATGGAGGAAAATTGTACTGTTGCCAGACATACCTTTTACCACACATTGTGAGATGGTTTGTTGAATGCCAATGTAGGTCTCTAAAGTTCATCAAGACTGTTAAACATCAAGCAAGTAGACCTGACAACCTCAAAATCCATTCTCAGTTAAATGAACATGAACTATCGACAAGATTATGAGAACATATATTCCAAGTTTGGGAAGGGTAAATATTATTTCCTCATACACAGTATTATGAGAGGTGATACACCCAAGAACATTCAGCATGTAGCATTCATTATTTTATCTGTTACATATACAAATGGTTGTTGGTACCAGCAGTTCTCTCCACCAAAGAGCTTTATGTGGGCATGTGGTGTATAGATTTATGTTTTCAATATTCATTAACACAAGTATCCATAAACAAGGAGACCAGATGGTCACAAAGGTCAATATCTATTTCTCATACAGCACCAACTTTCCAAATAATAGGAGTACACAATCCAGAAATAGCTGTGCACAATATTACATCCAATATTATGTGGGTCCAAAAAGTTTTGCATCATAAAAAAGATTCAGAGGTCATACACAGGTAAATCGACATTGTTTCTTCACATGCATCTTTAAAACATGCAACAGGGATGAGAGGAAATTATAGTGGTACAAGAAGTGCTCTGCAGTACACATTGTAGATGCTTTGTGGTTTACTCTTGATTAATCTCCATGTTCATCAATGTTAACAACCATTGGGTAAGTAAATGATACAACCTCACAGTCCATTGTGAATTTATTGTGCATGATTTACTCTCAGAATCCCAAGAGCACACCCTAAAAAATTCATTAATTAAATTATCAATTCTTCCAGTATAATGTTCCAATTCATAATAAAAAAAGGACTTCTGACAAGTTACAGCTCATAAAAAGAACTATCAACAATACTCTTCCCATATATCATTATTGACTAGATTAGATTAGATTAATACTAGTGCCATGGATCATGAATACGATATTTCACAATGATGTGGAACGAGTCAATTTTTCCAATACATAACATAATTAAGTTAATTTAACAACATACTTAAGTTAATGTAACAACTTTTTCATTTTTTGTGTCTTTTATATTTATTTTTATTTTTTATTTTTTAAAAATATTTTTTTTAAATTTATATCTAAAAATTCCTCTATGGAGTAGAAGGAGTTGTCATTCAGAAATTCTTTTAATTTCTTCTTAAATACTTGTTGGTTATCTGTCAGACTTTTGATACTATTTGGTAAGTGACCAAAGACTTTATTGCCAGTATAATTCACACGTTTCTGTGCCAAGTTAGATTTAATTAAACCATTTGTGCACTGTCCCACTCATGCCACAATACTTGAGCTTGTCTAGCAGAATTTAATGATTTATGCAATCAAAAGCTTTTGAGAGATCACAAAAAATCCCAATGGGTGGTGTTCGGTTATTCAGATCATTCAAAATTTGATTAGTGAAAGCATATATGGCATTTTCTGTTGAAAAACCTTTCTGGAAACCAAACTGACATTTTGTTAGTACTTCATTGTTACAGATATGTGAAGCTACTCTTCAATACATCATTTTCTCAAAAATTTTGATAAAGCTGTTAGAAGGGAGATTGGATGGTAATTGTTGACATCAGATCTATCCCCCTTTTTATGCAAAGTTATAACAATAGCATATTTCAGTCTATCAGGGAAAATGCCCTGTTCCAGAGAGCTATTACACAGGTGAGAATCTTACTTATCTGTTGAGAACAAGCTTTTAGTATTTTGCTGGAAATGCCATCAATTCCATGTGAGTTTTTGCTTTTAAGCAAGTTTATTATTTTCCTAATTTCAGAGGGAGAAGTGGGTGAGATTTCAGTTGTATCAAATTGCATAGGTATGGCCTCTTCCATTAACAGCCTAGCGTCTTCTAATGAACACCTGGATCCTACTATATCCACAACATTTAGAAAATGATTATTAAAAATATTTTCAATTTCTGACTTTTTGTTCGTAAAGTTTTCATTCAATTTGATGGTAATACTGTCTTCCTGTGCTCTTGGTTGACCTGTTTCTCTTTTAATAATATTGCAAATTGTTTTAATTTTATTATCAGAGTTGCTGATTTGTGTATCTACTTCTGGATTTTTTAATAACTTTTCTTAATATAACACAGTAGTTTATATAATGTTTGATACTTGCTGGGTCACTACTCTTTCTTGCTGTCAGATACATTTCCCTTTTCCAGTTACAAGATATTTTATACCCTTTTTAAGCCATGGTTTGTTACAAGGTTTCTTACGAGTATATTTAACTATTTTCTTGGGGAAGCAGTTTTCAAATCCATTTACAAAAAGTCATGAAATAAATTATATTTTAAATTGCCATCAGGTTCATGGTACACCTCATAAAAGTCTAACTGCTGTAGGCTTTCCCTGAAATTTGCAATTGTTAAATCGTTGACTGAATGTACTACTTTGGAGGACTGTTTAGTATTGCTGAATGGAGCTATGTCATATATTGTAACTAGCTGTGCACTGTGATCAGAAAGACCATTCTCAACAGGCTGAGCATTTATCTGGTTAAACTTATCTTTATTGTCTGTTCTACAAGATTATGGAATAGGAGGCAAACTTTTGCATGCAATTAAAGGTCTTTACATGGATAGTCAGGCAGCAGTTAGAGTTGACGGTAAATTGAGTTCATGGTTCAGAGTAGTTTCAGGGGTAAGACAAGGCTGCAACCTGTCTCCACTGTTGTTCATATTATTTATGGATCATATGTTGAAAATAACAGACCGGCTGGGTGAGATTAAGATATGTGAACACAAAATAAGCAGTCTTGCATATGTGGATGACTTAGTTGTGATGGCAGATTCGATTGAAAGTTTGCAAAGTAATATTTCAGAGCTAGATCAGAAATGTAAGGACTATGGTATGAAGATTAGCATATCCAAAACGAAAGTAATGTCAATGGGAAAGAAATATAAGTGCCAAATAAGAGGAACAAAGTTAGAACAGGTGGACGGTTTCAAGTACTTAGGATGCATATTCTCACAGGATGGCAACATAGTGAAAGAACTGGAAGCGAGGTGTAGCAAAGCTAATGCAGTGAGCACTCAGCTACGATCTACTCTCTTCTGCAAGAAAGAAGTCAGTACCAAGACTAAGTTATCTGTGCACCGTTCAATCTTTTGACCAACTTTGTTGTATGGGAGCGAAAGCTGGGTGGATTCAGGTTACCTTATCAACAAGGTTGAGGTTACGGATTTGAAAGTAGCTAGGATGATTGCAGGTACTAGTAGATGGGAACAATGGCAGGAGGGTGTGCACAATGAGGAAATCAAAGAAAAACTGGGAATTAACTCCATAGATGTAGCAGTCAGGGCGAACAGGCTTAGATGGTGGGGTCATGTTACATGCATGGGAGAAGCAAGGTTACCCAAGAGACTCATGGATTCAGCAGTAGAGGGTAGGAGGAGTTGGGGCAGACTGAGGAGAAGGCACCTGGATTCGGTTAAGAATGATTTTGAAGTAATAGGTTTAACATCAGAAGAGGCACCAATGTTAGCACTGAATAGGGGATCATGGAGGAACTGTATAAGGGGGGCTATGCTCCAGACTGAACGCTGAAAGGCATAATCAGTCTTAAATGATGATGATGATGATGATGATGACTTATCTTGGTCTATAAAGAAGTTATCTATCAGTGAGCTGCTATCCTTTACCACCCGAGTAGGAAAATCCATAACGGGTGTCGAATTGAAAGAACCGAGTAATACTTCAAGGTAATTTTTCCTATTACCCTCTTTCAGAGAATCTACATTGAAGTCCCCACAAATAATAATTTGCTTCCCCCTGTCTGACAGATAGCACAACGAGGAGTCCAAATTTTTCAGAAATAGATGAAAATTTCCTCATGGGGACCTATATACAGTTACAATTATAAATGTGCCTTTATTTAATTTAAGCTCACAGGCACATGAATCTATATGTTTCTCTACACAAAACTTTTTTGTTTCTATACTTTTTGCACAATGATAACTTTTGACATATATGGCAACTCCTCCTTTCTCCATATTTTATCTCATTACATGTGCAGAGAGCTTATATCCACTTACATTTACCTTAACCATATCAGTAACAATGTGATGCTCAGACAGGCATAGTATATCTATTTCATCCTCAGCTTCTAAATCTTCTAAACAAACCAGAAGCTCATCTATTTTATTCTTTAAACTCCCAATATTTGGATGAAATATACTTAAAATTATTTTTAATAATACTTTCATGAGAACCTTTCCTTATTCTAACATTTGCAGTACTCTCCTGTCTGAGTATCTCATCATTGTGCTTAGGCCTAGTTGCTATACCAGTGGTCATATGGTGTTCAGAGAGGCAGATTATGGCAACTGGGTTGGATGACTTTAATTCATCAATGCAATTACCTAGGACTGAGATACAACTTGGTGGAGATAAAATTTCTGGTGATTGGTGAAAATTTATAATTGACAGTTGTGATTGGTGATCCAATGTGGAAAGAATTGAAATGATTGTGGAACAAAACATATTCTCCACTGCACAGCACTGACATTGTACATGGAGGATAGACCCATTTTTGCAATGTTCTTTAACCATTTATGGTAAACAATGACTTCTGGCAGCATACATTCCAGGAATGGTTGGGCATATTGTTACATCCTCCAACACTTAGGTCCATGTAATGAACTTGATGAAAAAGTCACAACTCACAAGGAAATCATGTCACCCATCACTGAAAATTCCAAAATTATTAACAGTACCCTCCCTGTATAACTATGCTATTATCGTTTTTTGTGTACTGGTTTAGAATCATGGAAAGAGAACTGGTTTGGTCACATTTACAATACAAGAAATAAAGTAAAGCTTATGCTCCCTGTTCATCATTTAACTTACATGATCAAACTACTAAATATGTGGGAATGAAAATATAACAAATTAAAAGCCAAGAACATTTTGAGTATGAATCTAGATTCATTGAAAAGAAACCTACATGGTGCTCTGTTTCAGTGATGCTGTTACTCAGTTGAAGATTCCATGAACAATGAACAGAATATCTGAGCAGGCTGTAGTTTATGAACTGTCTTGTTATCTGAACATGTGAAGGTATCGTTTCACAAAAATGTTACATTAATGTTGAAACAGAATTCCATCTTCTCAACTGTAGCTTTATATCAGTGAAATTGTGTTAACTATATTGTGATGCGTTTCCAGTATTCTGATCAAATAATTAGTGTATGTATGTTATGAGACAAATAATTCACAATTCAACAATTTAATTCAGCTTAACAGTGGTTCTTTCCACACATCTTTCACAAATACAACAGGTATGAGAGGAATGTTACAAAAATACAACCTACTGCACAATAATGGCAGTTTGCTGAGCATCCATGTAGATCTTTTCAGTTGAGCAACATTGTTAAACATGAAGCAGGTAGGTATGATAACCTCAGACCCCATTGTCAATTAAATGAACATGATTTACAAATTATATTCAGTGAAATTACATTCTAGTGGCCATCAGCTTTATTAAACATGTAGCAAGAACTTCTAATAACCTCAATTTCCACTCTCAATTAAACTGGCTCAGTTCACTAACATTACTCTGAGGCCATACATAGCAAGGATGTTTGTGGAAATTATACTTTCACTTGTACATTGCTACGAGATTATAAGGAGGAATGTCATCAACTGTCTTCCCATTTATCATTCATCTTTGTATTTGAAATAAAAGATGTGTGTGTTACCATTAATTCTCTCTACAACCCAGCTTCACGCTAGCATGTGAATTATTTATGTATGTCTTCAATGTCCTTTAACAGAAGTAACAATAAGTGAGATCAGTCTCTAATTAAATTATCAGCACTTGTGGGGAAAACGTAGGATGAATGCATCATGGACAAATAACATAGCTCTATGAAACTGGAATCTTACATAGATGGAATTGCTCCATTATAGTATGGAAAGTAACTGACAGAAATTCACAGTGGGACAAACAGAAATGATTCCTTTATTCAAAGACAATAATTACACTGAT
The DNA here is from genome assembly GCF_023864275.1 of Schistocerca cancellata. Classification (NCBI taxonomy): domain Eukaryota; kingdom Metazoa; phylum Arthropoda; class Insecta; order Orthoptera; family Acrididae; genus Schistocerca; species Schistocerca cancellata. The sequence goes on from NC_064629.1 coordinate 268,668,362, forward strand.
CGCTTCATTGTTCATGTTGAAGTGTTCAACATTAAAAAGTCTGAGACATTGTTCATAATATGGTGTATGTTCACCATAGACATAAATTGCAGTATTACTCATGCTAGCCAGAAGATTTATTTATTTATTTATTTCGTCCTTTCTTCATATCTAGTACAACATGACATGTAGCTAGCTACAAGAAGTTGTTGTGGTAGAAAGTTCCATACCTCCTTCAATGTACCTGACAACTTGTGGATGGTCACTGGTGCATGTGAATGTGCTGCAATACAAATTCGCCAATGCATCTCACATGAGCTAGATGGGATTTAAGTTGGGTGACTGAGGAAGCCAGTCCATTTGCTGAATATCCTATCATTCCTAGAGCTCCTCCAGCTGCACTATTTGATGCAGTCTTGCAAACTCATCCATAAAGATGAAATCGGGGCCATGTGCACCCCTGAAAATACACATGTGGGGAAGGAGTACAGTGCCCCAACAATGCAGTGAGTGCAAAGTTTTCAAAGAAGTGATGTACCTTCATATCGTGAGTGGTTGGATTGTGTAATACACCCATAATAATTGACATGTATGACAGTTTTACTGCTCTATGAGGTGCGTTGTGGGAATGTATTATGTTGCATGGATGTACTGACACCATACTCATTGGACATAGTACACTCACCAATTGTGGTAATTGCAACACTGTATTATTTCCCAGTGTGCTTTTTTCAGCAGTTCATTTGGCCATGATTCCATTTCAGATAGTACATGTGGGATGTGTTGGGGAGGCCTATTACAGCATGTCCAAATTCATCAATAACCATTCAGCAGTTGTCAAGTGTGCTGGTGGGGGAATGGAATGCTGTACCACAAGAGCCCTTTACCATCCTGGTGGACAGCACGGGATGATATTGCAGTGCTTTTAATATAATTTGGGGTGATCAAATAACCTATTAAGAATCATGTCCAGGATAACATCAACATAATGAATAATGGTGATTTCACTGCAATTACTGTCTTTGAATAAAAGTACCATCTATTGGTCTCATTATGTAGTTCTGTCTATAAAGATCAGTATAACACTTTAGCAGTTCTCTCAATGTATGGTCAGAGTTAGAACAAGCTACATTACATGGCAGTGACACATCATGTGAAACTAAATTTTTAACTTAAGATTATCAGACCAGTGTATTTACCACACACAACTGATTGTCCAAATTATGAGAGCATACAATCCAAGAATATAATGGCAGGTTATTACAGTCTCCAGTAAATGGTTCCACTAACTTACAATGGCTGAAAAATTAGAGCATATGGGTGGTATTTCTTTGCATGTATCATTCACAAATGCAGCAAGGATGAGAGAAAATGACAGTGTTACTGAAAGTACACCGTTAACAATGGATCATCCCACATACCAATCATAAATGCAACAGGGATGGGAGAAAATAACAATGATACCAGAAGAACACTCACGTACTCACTGTTAGGTGGATTCCTGGTACTCATGTTGATCTTTTAAGGTTCATCAGCAATATTAACCACATATGAAGTAGATCCAGCAACCCCAGAGTCAATTATGAGTTCAATGACAGTGATTCATTGGCAAAATTCTGAGGATAACTATTCCAAGATTGGTCAGGCTAAATATTACTTCTACCTAAACATTGTTCTTAAAAGTGATGCAGACAAGTTTAACAAATAAGAGCCCATAGCAAGCACTGGTCATAATTATCTTCCTATCTAACATTAATCTAGCATGTGGTGTAGAGATATATTTACTCAATGTCCTTTAAGAGAAATAGCCATAAACCAGGAGATCAGATGGTCTCAAAACTCAAATGGCTATCTGTCCAAAACACAAAAGGATGCACTCTGTGAACAGTTACAGATATTATTACATCTTCCAATACGTGGGCCCACATAATTACAATATTGAAAAAAATCAGAGCTGAGAAGGAGTTAAATCAACAGCACTTCTTCCCATGCATCATTAGGAAATGGAACAGGGTAGGGAGTTAATGATCATTCTAGTAGAAGTATACTCTACCTTAAACTGTGAGTTGGTTGCTGAGTACACACACAGATATTTAATTATTACAAATATTATTACCTTGAAACAATTAAATCTAACATCCACAAAATCCATCATCACTTTACTGAAAATAAACTTTTGTCAAAATTTCAAGATCATATGTGCCGAGTTTTGTCAGGGTAACTATTACTTCATTTCACACTTGGCTCCTGAAAGTGATGAAGACCAAAACATCTGACAACTAAAAGCTCAGAAGGATGATTATTGACACTTAGCATCATATATACCATCTGTGATTAAACCCAGATCAAAACAAAATGATTACTGAAATATAGAAGTACTCTCCATTATAGAGCATTAAGGTGGCATTTAGAGTATAGATAATGGATTTCAGTGGTCCACAGAAGTAACAAACAAACAGAGAGCTCTGACAGTCTCACCATTGCGTATCTATTTACCATAAACAATTAAATGGCCAAATGCAAGAGAATATTTTTCAAGAATAGATAGGCAATTTATTACATCATTCAATACGTAGGATCACTAAAAAAGAGGATGATGAAAGAATCTAAGATCTTAAAGCCTTCAATGGATTCTAGGTTATCACATGCACCATTCACAATTACAAGAGGGAAGGAAGGAAATAATCCTGGCACCAGATGTTCACTGTAAGCTGGCTTTCTTAATACTCTTGTATATCTTTAATATTCATCACATAATTAATCACATGACAAGCACATGTGACAATCTGAACATCTATTATCAATTTGCTGATCATGATTAATTCTCAGAATTCCAAGACTATACACTCAAATGTTGTTCTTGCTGTTACATCCAAATAGATATTGTTCCCAAAAGCAGTAAAGACATATGACAAATTAGTGCTTATTAGGAGAATTAGTGACAGTTGTCTTCTCATGTAGCTGGAATAACTCTGGAATCAAAAGAAGTGGTTGCAGTACCAGAAGTACTGTGTACCATAATGCATTAATAAGATATATGGAGAATACAATATTGATCAACAAAATAAACCATCAGAGAAGGTGAACTGACAGCCTCAAAGTATCTTCTTATCACGCATTCCTAAATGTACATATACAGATGTTTATATTCAAAACTTCAAAACGAGCAGACCTGTCAGTGTCATCGTACAGTATTTATTTACCATATGCAAATAACTGCCAGATTCTGAAAGCATATGTTCCAAGGAAATTACTAGTAGTGATACAAGGTGCCCTCCCCCATGCACCATACAGTGGCTTGCAGAGTGTAAATGAAGATGGAGATATACATGCAGAACAATTGGTTAAGTGTCCACAAAATGACCATGATAAGGAAAATAGGGCTCTAAAGGAGCTTAATAGCTTGTGATTTTCCCATTCACCACTTTTGAATGGAACAGGGAAGGCAAGCAACTACAATGCAACTTGACGTGCTCTCCACCCACACCATGTAATATAGGTTTTGGTATAGACATTCAGATTTTATGTTATGATTAACAGATTTACTAACAAACAAGAAGAATGCCAAAGTCTATGTTAGGTTACAGTTTGTTGTATGAGTGTTATTTTTGAAATTCCTAGACTGTACAGTTCAGGGATAGTAGACCAACACACTTTTTACTCACATGTAGTGCACCCAAGACGACCACCATGGTGCAGTTAGTGTAATTAGAATTTATATGCAGGTTTATCAGTAGTAGATCTTCCTGGGCGCCATTCATAGATGGACTATGGATGGAATAAAAGTATAATGGTACTAGAAATGCAATCTACCATACACAACAAGGTGGTTTGTGGAGTATAGCATAGCTATACATCATTCATGAAATAGAGTTTACCATCCAGAAAAGATAATAGTTGATGCCTAAGCAAAATATCAGTTTCAACTTCCAACTGTGCCCATACTCACAATCATGCTCATTGTGAATGTCAATTAGAATATCTCTGGTGTAGTTAAAATAGTATAAATCAACTAGTTTGTGTTTCCAAGATTATTAGAATATTATGCTGAAGAAAGTGGGAAGTGTACATAATACGAGGGACACATACAACAAGAGTTGCCAAAATTTCGTCACTAGGAATACTACTACTAATAAGAATGGATATTATTGCCAGGTGGGAAGTGTAGTTTACACTGAGAGAATAGGAAACAATTCCAGCAAAACAGGAGGCTTGCAGTTAGTTGCAGAAGAAATACTAGGGGAGTATATTTTTACTCAAAATACTTCTGCAGACTGACTCATTGCCAGAGATGAAGGGAAACTACAATGAGATCAAAACCAATGGTATTACAGAAATTAGCCGGCCGGAGTGGGCGAGCTCTTAAAGGCGCTACAGTCTGGAACCGCACGACCGCAACGGTCGCAGGTTCGAATCCTGCCTCGGGGATGGATGTGTGTGATGTCCTTAGGTTAGTTAGGTTTAAGTAGTTCTAAGTTCAAGGGGACTTATGACCACAGCAGTTGAGTCCCATAGTGCTCAGAGCCATTTGAACCATTACAGATATTAGTCATGCCAGTGACACATATTTGAAACCTTGGCGTTGTCAACAGTTAACGACACATACTGAGTGTTTATGAGGACCTGTGCACTATATATCAGAGGGTATACATCATCACATAGTAAATAATACTTAAATTGAATTACTGAGTGCATCAAGATATGTGATGTTCACAAATGGTGCATAAACATCAGAATTTTAAAATCCAATGACATTGAATAAACACAGTTTCTAGAGTGCTTTTGGATTAAGAATCTGAATCCTGGTTTGGTCAATAAGGTCTGCTTTTGGGTTCCAAGAAACTAAAGTTCTCTGAAAAGTTCTTGTTTCATGAGCCAAGTTGTATGTCACACTCTTAACATTGACCACTAGTTGCTCTTCTTGAAATGAATGAACTGGCTTTTAACTATATGAAATACTGTATGTTGTGTGTGCAGCTAATGCTGTTGGGAAATAAATGAACACTTAGCATTAGCTTACTACATTACCATATAATTTCTTTTGAAGAATGTGAAAAGAAAATCCTGTTTTACATGAGGGACAAACCAAATGACACAGAACTGGATAAAGGCAGGCTGACTATTTGTCCCTTCCTCCTAGTTCAGATTCTCAGCACTCTCTTGTGTACTTCCTTATTGTCTGATCTGATAAGCTGACAGTCAAGTACAAGTCAACTTGCTTGAAATACTTATGAATGCAGAAATCCACTGTACTATGTCGGGTAATTAGCAATGGAAATTAAAAAGCTTTGTATATAAGCCTGAAATTTGTGAACAAACTCTTGCACGTCTCTTTACATGTTGACGTCTCTTTACATGTTGTTATGTGTAAACATTTATTGCTCCCATCAAGAATGATCATTTTATATTATTTAAAGAGACTCAAAGAATGTAATATTTAAAAGTATGCAGGAAAATAAGATCTCCAAAGTAAATATATGGGAGCTACGGAGGAACTTCTTATCCACATGCAACCAAGAGTTATATTATCAGCCCCATTACTCAAGTTACTTACTCATCTCCATGAAATATGGTCTGAACATAAAATAGGTCCATCATTTTTTAACTGAGTATTTAATTGTTTTGATTATTTGACTGCTCAATGTAGCTACCATTAGACTGACACTTACAAATTTACACACTAATCTAACTAAAAAGAAACAACAACATGATAGTATCCTGGTCCTGCAAAATAACCTTTCTTCCAATTTAACCCCAGTGTCACTACTTTGGTAATAGTAAAGTATGTGACACAAGTTGACCATAAAAAGCATCAGTTACACAGTAACCCACACATGGGATCACACCATGAGAGGACAGTCCAACATACTGGTCACAGATGTACACCCATCCATCAACCATATCTACCAGGATAATAACATGGAAATCTCAATGGTAAACCCTGAGCTTTCTGGGGTCACAGCTCATGAGGTCAGGCCATAAAGTACCTGCTAGTAGATGTACACTCGGTGAGTCATCCTTTCCCATACGTGTGAAAATGACTGCAGTGTATTTGATTTATGGTCAGATTTCTTATGCACTCTGTATTTGATTGCACTCCCATCAGACAGCACGTTGCATAGATTTTACACTAATGATCATGTAAATGAGTTTTTTCTTTACATATAGCTATAGGATTTGAAAGTCTGTGTCCAGATTTCAGTCTACTAAAGCAGTGCAAAATAATTTCAAAAAATAAAATAAAATAAAAAATGTTGCCTCTCAAATTGAGATTATTTCCAAATCTGTTAAGTGGTGGAATACAATTCACACATGTTAATGAGATGTCTTTAGCTGAACATATAGTGTTGCAGGCTGATAGTGAAACAGTATCTGGTTTGAATCTCCAGTATCACATTTTTTTTACTGTTCTTTAAGTTCTATATTTTTTGTCAAGTGTAAATTAAAATAAACAAACACTGAATCATAATTTTCTACTGAAACTAACGTTATCTTATTTTCAAATATGGCTAACATGAAATAAATTAAAACTTGAAACAGATATGTGAACTGACTTAAATACATCAGTAATGCTCCAGAATGAATTTTTGCTCTGCAGAAGAGTGTGCACTAAAATAAAACTTCCTCACAGACTAAAACAAGAATAATGTGCCAGGAAGTTCCATCAATAATACCTATGCATTTCAAATGCTCAGTTCTCCATAGAGTGATGAAAGAAGAAATTAGTGGACATTAGCAGTAAACACATGAGGTACAGAATACCCAGGATAAAGTGTCTTTGCAGTTGACCAGCAGATCTTTCTGTATATACTGCCCACCCTTTTGAATTTTTATGTACTAGAATCTAATAGATAACTACAGTGAAGCATGCCTGTCACAATAATTGCTTGCAAAAACCAAACTTTTCTGACAATGACTCTCAGAGTTATGTGTCACCATATCAGTTTGTTTCTCTCAAAATCATTCTGTTAGACAGAAACATGGCTGCCATAGAGGCATTGGACATTTCTCTCTAATGACAACTCACTGAGTTAGGTATCTTCTGGCAGCACTAGATACCTGTGGCCTCACACTATTAGATCTGATGACCAGAAAGCTCAGGATTTAATGTCGAGTTGGTGGAAACACACTCAACTCAATCAAGGAATTCACTACCACATCAGCTGCAATGGACACACCAACCTTCACGTGGCTGCTTGGCATGGAGTGCTATTCGTTTCACTTTATGTTTTCAGATTTGGTTCATGGAAACTGTAACCCACTAAACTGTTAAAAAAGTCAACATAAAAACCAATAAATCACAGTGAACTATTAAATAGCTCTAGCTGTCTCATCTGCTTGTGTATTAATTAAGGTGGGTGCCATTGCATATAGAAAGCACTTGAATCTCGAAATCTCCTCCCACTTCAAAGAAGTCACATGCAAAGCTGTTTCACATTCTTACTGTACACATGAAGTTTATCATTCCTTTAAAAAAATTATTCTTTTCTATTTATCTGCCAAAATGCTGTAACACATTTTAATACAAACAAAATGAAATAAAGGCTGAGTTATATACCAAGATAGTATGATGGTCATTCAATAAGTAAAACTACATAATACTTTTCTAAGCCAAATTAAGTTAAAATATGCAGAATCTATTGTGGGTATCATGGAATAGACCCACTTCAGCCCTACAGTTTCATTACGTTCTGATAGGTGACAACATTCCAAGCAGAGAGCGGTCATTGAGTTTCTTTTGATGGACAACCAGAGCATCGCATAAGCATTTGCAGAATGTCCACAGAGACTAGGCAAAAGCATGGTGTGTCATTGGGCAAGGTGGCTGTTGTCATTGAAACTAGGTTGCACAACAAACCTGTCTGATCTCCCATGTGCCGGATGACCACACATAGCTGTGGCTACTGCAGTGTTGGTATATGTGGACACTGTCATTCAATATAATCATAGAATCACAATCGAACACGGTATGAATTTGATTGAATTGTTCTCCCTCATCCACCGTACTCCTCAAATTTTGCACCTTCTGACTTCCATGTGTGTGACCCAATGAAGGATGCAGTCCACAGGAAGAGCACCTGGATGATGGAGTGGTTATTGATGCAGCAAGACATTGACTCCAACATTGACCAGTAAAGTGGTTCCTTGCAAGCTTATGGGCTCTCCCAGTACGGTGGCATAAGGCTTCAAAATGAATGGAGATTATGTTGAGATATATGGACTTGTAGCCAAAAGAATGGGGAATCATATGGTGCACTAGAATCCTGAGTAGAACCAACCTGCTATCAAAAAATCGTGCCCCCCCCCCCCCCCCCTTTGTAAATATATTGTTTAGAAATAAGGGCCCACTTGCAGTACAGATGTTTATAGAGAACATCTTCTGACAGCCTTCATAAGATGTGCACAATACAACCCTTGACTGACAAAGTAGTGTTTGTTCCACAACCAGTCATTACCTTTTCAAATCGATCTTACCAATTTAAATATCACAAGCAGAACAAAAGTACCTGTAAACAATTTGTTTGCACAAATAATGGTACTTATATTAGCGTAATGTATAATGGTGCATACTAAAATCATGCATTACCGAGATGAGGATAAGGAGTGCTCAGGATAATGCAGTAAACTAACTCCTAACTACGTAGTTACTTCTGCTGATGAAATAAGAAAACAATGAAATGCATTCACGGTTGTGAATACCAACAATCATCAACCATGTAATGGAATGATGACGCTGAAAATTTGTGCTGAACCAGGACTTGAGGCCAGATTTCCCATTTACCATGCCCAATCACCTTACCATTAGGCAATCCAAGCATGCTTCATGGTCAGACAGAAACTTCCATTTCTCATCAACCGTATGTCTACCTCATGCATTCATACATTCCGTATGTATATCCTCACACTGGGGAGACATTTTAATAGAAAATCGCTTGCCTAAAGTTGTTGGATAAATATGATATTGCAGTGTGGTCATTTCTCTTCAACCAGAATGTGTAACATCAACTGTGAACTAAAGAAGACTGGATCATTAATAACAATAAGCTCAATATACCAGTAAGGTGAGAGCATTTTCGTAGAACCTGACTGTTGTAAAAAAAGGTATATAAACCATTTAACAATGATATAAAAATGATAATATGAAAATGAAAAATAATAATCAGACAGTTCTCCTTGCTGACAGTCACAGCAGAGGAATTCTAGGAATGCTTAGCTACCATCAGAATGTAAGGATTACCACGTTTATGAAACTAGCAGTTGGACTGTAGAAAAACCTTGAAGGACTACAGAAACAAGAGTTGTGTGTTACAAAATCAATGTCTCATGATTCTAGGTGGTGCTAATGATGTGTACATAAATGAACACAAGCACAGCCCTGAGATACATTTTCAATAAAATAGACATTCATAAGGCAATTTTAATAGGAATACTATGCAACTTTGAGCTTGTGGAATCTTCTATTATAAACAAAGGGATCTAAAAGGTCAACATGATCTACAGACATATTTGGCAGTCTAGTCCAAATGCTTCTTTTCTCAGCATAGATGATTTGGAAAGAAATAATTTTACAGCACATGACATGCACCTGAATAGAAGGGGCACATCATTACTCAGCTACAGAATTAAAGTGTTTTCAGGAAGTGTTCATTATAGAAATGAGAGCTGTGACACTGTTGGAGTGCCACCAGAATGAAAGATATGCAAATCATTGTACACACTCAAGACCATCATAGAGCTGCAAAATCCTTCTTTACCAGATGATGCTGAGAATGAGTATGCTGTCACTGTAAGCCCATCTGTATCTTAAAAAATATTTCATGAAAATATGCAATCCATAAATAATAAAGTGCAGCAACTAGAATTAGAATTACAAACACTTGGCTGTACCATGGTATTTATGACTGAACACTGGTGTAAGGAAAATGAAACTGTATATTTTCCATTAATATCATATGACCTGGCCTGTTCCTGTAGTAAAATTTCCATGAAAGGTGGGGATTCCTGTATTAATGTGAAGAAAATTGTACATTTAAAATTGGAAAAGACCGTCTAGCATTAAGTAAAGACAAATGTTTTGAATTATCAATGACTGAAATAACAGAAAAAAGCATTAAAAAAAAAGTAATTTTTTTGTATAAATGCACCACAGACAATTTTATGTCAAAATTCAATCATAGGCTAGACAAGGAACCTAGTCCAAAACTGAACATTCCCACATCTGGGAATTTAAATATCAACACAATGAAATCGGATGATGTTTGTTGTACATACTTGAATATTCTCTGCATCCCCAACACAACAACACTCATAAACTGTCCAACGAGACTGACAAAAAGTTCCTATAACATAGACCACATAGCAACAGAGATAGAAAGCAAGCACTGTGAGTTACTTGTTCTACAGCTAGGACTATCAGATCATTTATGTCAGATTCAGAAATAAAATATTTTGCTAGAAAAGTCTGCTACACTGAATAAATAAAAAAAAATGGTCTTTTCAGAATCAAACCTATGTCAGTTATCATCCCAGTGTATGCCGAAACAAATGTAAAAAAATGTTTAATACGCTCATGACAGTTTTTAAACTAATATTTGAGGAAGCATTCCCCAAAACACAGAATTCCACCGGACCTTCAAAAAAATATGCATGTGACAAGAGATATCAAAAAGTCCTCTGATAATCTAAGGTTTCTCACATCCATCAAATTTCAGAATTTTACAAAAATTACACTGCTGTCTATTAGACATTTTATTCTATCTGGTAATTTATCAAAAGGTTTCATAGCAGCATATTTACCCCTTTCTGTGTCAAAGATAGATTAAGTAGAGGATAGTGAAGGTATTTCTTTTTTCTGGTGTTGTAATCATGAATGTTGCTGTTCATTTTAAACGGGTCCATGTTATTGAGAAAAAATTTCATTACTGAGTAAATGTACTGTGAAGCAGTTGTAAGAATTCCCAACCTTTTAAACAGATGCCTATAAAATGTGTGAGTATGGACCCCACACATTATTCTAATTACTTTCTTTTGAGCAGTGAATACGTTTTGCCTAAGTATTGAGTTGCCCCAGAATATTATTCCAAATGACATCAGAGAGTGGAAGTATGCAAAGTATGTTAGCTTACTAATTTCTACATCCTCAAAACTGACAGTTATTCTGATTTCAAAAGTTGCTGAACCTAGTCACTTTAGGAGATCCAAAATATGAATTTTCCAATGCAGATTCTCACCTATATGTACACCCAACTACTTAGTATGCTCTACTGACTTCTTTTGATGTGTTATATTTATTGAAGGAATTATACCTTTTGCAGCAGAAAATTGGATGTACTGTGTTTGTTCAAAGTTCAGAGCAAGCCCATTTGCAGAAAACCAATTAATAACTTTCCCAAAGAACTTATTTGTATCATTTTCTTTCGGAATTTCTGTTACTGGATTATTAATTATGCTTGTATCATCAGCAAACAGTGTCAGTTCAGCATCTTGTTTCACATGAGAAGGGAGGTCATTCACATATATCAAGAACCGGAGGGGACCCATGATTGAACCTTGTGGAACACCTATTGTAATTTCACCCCAGTTAGATGAAATGGCAAACTCCTTTGAATCAGTTGAAGCATATAGAGGCCTTTTGCTTCCTGTTCTGTAGATATGACTTAAACCACTCATCTGCTGTTCCATTTATACCATAGAATTGTAATTTCTCCTACATAAGTGATGGTTCACACAATCAAATGCTTTGGATAAGTCACTGAATATTCCTACTGGTGACATTTTACTATTCAAATACTTTATTATGTGGACAGTGAAATTGCATAATGCTGTCTCAGTGGAACAGCATCTCTGAAATCCAAACTGTAATTTACAAACCATCCCATTACTGTGAGATGGCTAACCACTCTCGAGTACATTCCTTTCTCCATGATTTTTGAAAATGCTGTACACAATGATACTGGCTGGTAATTGACATATGTGGTTTCCCCCTTTTGTAGAGAGGCCTGAGAATGGTGTATTTTAACCTGTCTGGAAAATTACCCTGAGTCAGTAATGCATTACATATGTGACTCGAAACATCAGCTGTAATTGCTCCACATTGTTTTAATAACTTTTTAGAGATGTCATCTACTCCAACAGAACATTTATTTTTCAAATATTTTATAATATTCCTTCTTTCAAAATAGGTTCTTAGATGAAACTTGAGCTGACTAAAATTTTTCAAAACTGACTCTTCCATGTACTGCCTGGCTTTTTCTTTTAAACTATTCTCACCAATTTTTTCTCCTACACTTAAGAAGAACTTAAGTTGTTAAATACATTGGCTACCCGTGTACTGTTTGTTAAGATGGTCTCATTCTCTTTAACAGTAATACTGTCTACCCCATTGGTTACATTTCCTGTCTCCCGTCTAATAAAATTCCATATTGATTTGATTTCATTGCTGGAGTTGTTAATTTGTTCACTACCATAGGTATTTCTTGATTTCCTTCCAACTTTTCTCAGTATGTTACAATAATTTTTATAGTGTAAAACTACTTATGGGTCTTTACTAGTTCTTGCTATATCATGCAGTTTTCTTTTTCTTTCTGAAGACACTTTAATACCTGTAGTAATCCAAGGTTTCTTTGAAAAGTTTGTGGTGTTATATTTAGTTATTTTCTTTGGAAAACAATGTTCAAAAAGGGATATAAACTTATCAAAAAATATGCTGCATTTATCATTAGCATTTGGCTCATTATATTCATCATCCCAGTTTACAATTCCTAAACTTTCTCTGAAGTGATCTATAGATATCGAGTTGAGCACCCTCACAATTTTACTTAAAGGTTTCTGAAGTGTACACCCTGCTAGGTTTTGTAAGTAAATCAGTTGTGCATCATGGTCAGATAATCCATTCACCGCAGGGAAAGCATGTGTTTGTTCTACATCCTCTTGCTGTACAAATACATTATTTATTAGAGTACTACTATCCTAAGCTATACGTGTAGGGAAATTGATCACTGATTCTAAGTTATATGTTGTTAACAACACTTCTAGTTCACTTTTCCTATCAGAATTGCTTAGAAAGTTAACATTGAAATCACCACAGATTAATAACTTCTTCTTTTTGTCTGACAGATATCATAATAGGGAGTCAAACTTCTTTATGAATGGGTCACAATCTTCTAGTGGAGGCTTATACACTGTTGCTAATATCAGCACAACATTATGTAGCTGAAGTTCACATGCACGTACCTCAAAGAGCTAATCAACACAAAATTTGCTTACTTCAACAGTTCTGCATTTATACCCTTGTTCTATGAAAATGGCAAGTCCTCTTTTATCCATACTAGATCTACAAGGGTAAGATGCTAAATTATACCCATTTATACTGACATTTTCCATCCCATCAGTTACATGGTGCTCAGACAGACAAAGTATATCATATATCAATCTCATTCTTATTTTTGAGGTCATCTAAACACATTATCAGCTCATCTACTTTATTTTTTATTCCCCTGATATTTTGGTGAAGTAAGTAGATACCACCCTTAGCTTTATCCCTATTTGCTGTGCATGAAGTTTCTTTTCTTCTATTTTTCTTGGTTGTTGTCCGTCTGAAATTTGGCTCTAACCTAAAAAACCTGTCTGCCTGGTCCCAATAACCACAGGGATCACCCCTTCTGTGACTGTGGCCTCCCTTACAGTATCTGCTAATAGAGAACCTAAGTTATCTTTCCCCTTCCTATCAAGGTGCAGGCCCTGTGTTGTGTAACCCCACCTACCAATAGCATCAACTAGTACAACACTCATGTGAGACTTGGCTGGTGTCTGGAGCATCCCGCTCAGCTCAGTGTTAGCATGCCTTACAGCAGTGTTTGCCCATGGCTCATCATGGCGCTGAAAGACCTCCACAAACCCCACATTTGTGTGCTCGGTTTCTGCTCCTATTTTATCCAGGTCACTCCTAATACTGTATCTTGGATTCATAGCCATGCTGTTTCCTGCTCCCCCAACTATAATTACCTTATCTTCCTTCTCAAAGTCCTTGGATAGCTGACCTAAGTTTTCTGTCACCTGACTAAGGCTAGAACTTAGTTTCACAAAACTTGTGACCTGGTACCCTGCCTCCCATGACTACTACCTATAAGCAGAATTCTTCTTTTCGTATTCTGGTTTGTTCCTGACCTCTCTTTTTTCTTTGAGCTAGTATTCTGCTTCAACCTACATTCAACTACATCTGAATGAGGCCCTTCCTCCACTACTTCAGATAGCAAGGCAAACTGATTTGATAACTGAATTTCAGAAGTTTTATCAATTGTTTCCCTTTCTTCCTCTTTGCTTGCTACCTTTTCCCAGCGCCCAGATTCCTTTTCCTCCCTTAGCTTACATAATGCCAAATTCGTGATTTCTAACTCAGCCTTAAAGGCACAAATGTTTGCCTCCTGATCCGCAGTTTTTCTATCCTTTCTACATAACCTACACGGCCATGGAAGAGCCTCATTATCTTCCCTTGTTTCCTCTCCACTGCACTCGCCCCAATGAAACCACAATCTACATACTATAGAGAACATCCCCTCTTCCAAATTTCTACGGCAACCACCACACTTGTCACACATGGTCTGACAGTAAAATATAACACAAAAGCGGAAAATAACTTCAACACAATAGTTTCGTAACCTGTAGCCTACTAATACATAACTGAACACTAATGTAAAGAAACTTATAAACTTTCTTCAGAAACTTTTAATTAACCACACAAATTCTGCATGAGAGACACGAATTAATTTAACTTTGAAGCGCTAAGTCTAGTCAAAAACAAATATCTGCGCTCGTACGCAATTTACGCCTAAGTACGTAAACAAACTCGCGACTACTGGCCTTTACAGAATAGTTCCTTTTCCATGTAATTACGTTTAGAAAAGCAAAATCTTCAGTAGATGGATTAGATAAGAAGTAAATACACGAATCTAAAATGTAATATTAACTAAATTAGCTCTTATTTCAATATTAATCGCTTAACTAAGAGAGAGCTTCATACACAAGCATCCACCTCGCTGATGCAGATAGTTATTCATAACTCAAGACTACCACAGCTAGGGAAATGAGTGATATTTTGACTGAGACCTACATTCCAAGATAGAAAACTTTTATGAATTTTGAAATAACTGTGCACCTTAAGATGCTACTCAATAATGAATAATTGTAAAATGTGTATACACTTCATTTAATTCTACCTTTTTAACTGAATTAAGTTACATTCATTTCCCTTTGAAACAAGAGACCAACATTATACGATTTGCACAATGATGAAATGTCTGGTGCGAGTAATGCTGCAATATGATGGTGTATTCTGTCTGCACGTTTTCCCTTGTGTGCCCACACATTTCATTAAACAGACAGCAGTGCACTCACATGCATATCACAAGGAGTTATGTAGTTAAAATTACCAAATATGCAGCAACCACATGGAGCCTACCATTCATAATTTATGTAGTTGTCACTATATTATAACGTACTTGACTATAACACTGCCAGTGGCACATTGAAAGCCTTCTGTTCAGTAAATGTCTGATTCACTGAATCAGAGTTTGGTTGCCTTGCCAAATTATATTCAGTTGCAAGGTCCCCAAATCTATGAAATGCTGTTGATGCCTTCTACATGAAAGACACACTTCATCATGAGCCACAATGCTGAATGTTTCAGCTACAGTCTCTGGAAGAGTATAAAGGATGGGCATAACTACACACATAGGCAGAAACAAGTTAAACGTTTAAGCCATACATCTTATTCAAGAGGAACAATGGTTCAAGAATATTGTCTTCAATGCTTGAAGCCTTAATTGCTTTCAAATATTAACTAAATCTGTCCTGATAGTATTATGGTGTTATTGATAAACTACATACATATCTCTGTGACACATCATGAGTCATCTTTGAGTATTTCCATAAAAACCCAAATGTTTCATCTAAAATCTACACAGTTTAGTATCAGGTTTTCAAGTTGACAATGACAAATAAAAATATCTTCAATAGGTCTTCTGAACTGACATCTGTCACTTCATTCTGGGTTCCGTGGTGAAATTATTTCTTCTTTTTAGTGTGCACCCCTGAAAATAAATAAATATTAATTTCACTGGCAATAACTTTAGGCGCAGGGAGAATTGTGTTCAAATTTTTGTTGCAGATATTTTAAGTAATTTAATAAGTTCTTGATCTGCCTCACCTCAGCATCAATGGTAGTATTTTGTGCTTGTAATAATTGGCTTCTATGATCTATTGTTAAAAACAAATTTAAGCAAATAGATGTCATGATTAAGCACTTGAAACATCTCCCATAACACACCACAGCATAGAATGTTTTCCAGCTGACAAATTTAACTTGCTGAGAGTTTCACTAGCAAACTCTGTCTTACCCAGGTGAACATCAGTTGGTCTTACAGTGTGAACCTCAGCACTATAGCAAGTATCAGACACTCAGTATAAAGAAAACAAACACACTGGTCCAGAAGTTACCTATGTTGTGGACTGCAGGAGAATCGGCTGTAAAGAAATTGAGTTATTATGAAGAAGCATGACAGCTCTCAACTGTGTGTAATTCACATTGTAATAAATCAGAATCTGATGGAACTTTTGCTGAGATAACAAAATATGTGATAACACCTAAGCTATGGCCAGATTGGATTCATTTTCAATGGAAAATTATATTATCCGTATCTGTGGATGGGCACCAAGTTTTCCAGTTGTAAGGCAAATTCTTAGCATAAATATACTTTTTTCATTTATATATTAGTATGTTGACATACTGCAATCATACCTATGAAGCTAAGTTTGCATATAGTTAACAGCAAATGTTCTAAAAGACAGAAATACATTGTTATTTATTATTTTCACCATACAACTTTAAATGCAGACAAAAACACATGTTACTATTTGTATATGTTTTATTTTTATAATGTTTTTATGTAACCAACAACACAGTATGACAAGGAGTTTGCATGTTGAATATTGTGGACATTTTATAAGCATTATCAATTGCTCCACCCTTAAAATCCTTTAAAGAATTATATATTCATAAAAATACTTAGTAAACTAAGAATGTTGTAGAATATGAAACTGGAAGTCATACTAGTATTGTATTTACTCATAGGTAGTTCTGGACGGTTCATGAAAAAATAGCATTTCTTATCTTATTGCCCCCTGGGAGGAACTGCATCAGACTGATTTTGGAGATGATAGCTTAAAGATGAGTGAAGATCATTGTCATATGGGGCAACATAAGTGGTGTTAAGTCATTTGTATCACCCTTGTGTACTGAATCTGTGAAACTGAATGTCGATCAGCTGTATGCGATTGCCACATTATTTACATAATGAACAAAATATTCTTCATGATTGGTTGCCAACCATGCTGAAGCTAACCAGTGATATGCAAACTATGCTCTACATGAAAGCCTCTACACACTGGTACCATCTTGAAGTTGAGTGAAAATTTTAATGAACTATATAGCGTTACCTCCATTAAAATTCGAAGTATATTGCTATAAAAATATTCTACACTATTTTTCAATGTCATGAAGAGAATGAACAGTTTTCTAATTGCTACAGTAAGTGAGAGGCAATATAGGTGGGTGTTCTTGCCAGGAATGTAGACGTTTTTGACTGAGGCATGATGAATTTTCTGAGCTCAGACAAACATCACCAGAATATGTATATCTATGGTGCACATAATAAAATTCACTGAACAGACACGGCTCTTTGATTGAAGATTTGAAAAGAATTTAACTTGTCAACAGACCACAAGTAAATGAAAAACAAGAAACTACAATTATGAGAAGATACTTTTCGTAATTGCTACTCACAGTAAAGATGACATAAAGTTGCACACATGCATGACAAAAAGATGGTTACACATTAAGGATTGTTATAAAGTTATCTTTAGAAAAGAAAGGGAAACAAACACATTCACACAAAAGACACATCTAATCCACAGGCATCCAGTATTTTCTGCTCTCTGGCCAGACTGCCAATCAAGAAACAACCTGACGACTTGGGCATGAGACTATGGCACAAAAAACAAGTAAAGTGCTCAGACTTTACAAAACTCAGTTCTCTGTGGAACAAAGTAATTCATAATAATATTAAAATCAATGAAACTAAAGAAACAGGAAGATTGGTTCCAGATTATCTTAGATGTAGGTCAAGATATTTTTGGCAATTCATATGATGTGCAAGCTGAGAGAAAACATGAACGGAATGACAGGCTACCAATAATATTAGGAAAATAGAAGGGATGCAAACAGAAATGAAAGCTAATGGGGACCAAATGAAGCCAAACACAAACTCTTTAAAAACATAACTACAAGGAATAGTGCAAAAAAACAGTGACCACTTTTGTTTGAAACTGGAAAAAATTAAAATTCATTTTGGAGGCTAACAGTGAACAAACGAGCAAACAACTTACTGAAGTAAATAATTCTTTCAATGGTATAGTAAATAAAATTAGCAGCATACTTAGTCCAGTTACTGAAGAGGAACATTCAGATGTACAAACTAGTTCTGCTCTTGTTGTGCAAGAAAATACTCTTAACACAGCCCCACCAAACATTGTCTTGTCTGTGTTACACAAAGTAGAAAAGCTGCTGTTTACACTTGTAGAACTGTCGAGAAAACTATTTTCAAGGACAGATGTAAAACCATAGAATATCCATATACTGGAAAAGTCTACATCATAAACAATGATGCCCATTTGGTCCAAGAAATTCAATAATATGATCTCATTTGTTTAAAGTGTTTGTGCAAATTTTAGCTTCAGCAATGTATCAACAAAGCTAAAAATTGCAATCTGGAAAGTTCAATTTCAAATTGGTATTTCTAGTCACATATTTGACACAGATTAACAAAAAAAACAGCTTAAAGATGGTTTAGATATTTCTTTTGGCAGTGTGCTGTATTTCCACTGAATACAGTGGGGGTAAAATTGATGCTTCTCATTGATACAGAAGCAGTGTCTAACTCAGCCAGAAACCAAGAGAGTAATGTTCAGTAACTGTAGCAGTAAAGCACTCAGTTGTTCAGGAGTTTGTGATACAGGCTTAGCTAACCCATGGCCATGATCCTTTTGCAACATTTCTTCAAAAGTCTTGAACTGTTGGTCTACATGTCCTCAGCTTCTCATCTTTATATCTTTTTGCAACTGTCTCTCACTATCAATCTATCATCTTCTTTTTACTAGTCTAATAATCATGCTGTAGTAATGCACTGGCAAATAATCTCACAGCAATCATTAAGTATGTGCAGCAGAAAATGGGACTGAGGAAGTGAAAGGAAAAATAAGTTTTACTACTGTTTATGCTGGCAAAACATTCAGAAATAAAGTAACATTTTTTACGAGTCTGAAATTATTCCTGAGTGTCAATATATTATGTTTATGCAATATTATGTTGAAAACATGGAACTCCACTTGCTTGTATCTGAACATAATTTAATTTTGATCTTTATTATGCAAACTGTGGTATGCTTTTTTATGTTTCTGTTGTTTACAATGTGTTTAAGATATGGTGAGTGTAACATTAAATATGTTAATGACATTAACAAATGAACAATAGTCAGATAATGGACAGTCAATGTTCTGTGGTATATCTCTGGTGTGTGTTTATGTTCTTTGAAGTATGTTTTAGAGCTTATTGCTTAAGCATGTGGTTCTCTGTCATTCTAGAGGCAAATTAAGTAATTTGTTTTGAAGGTGTATCCAAGCATATATCATCTACCCTAAAGTGGGGACCCTAAGTTTGAGTGAATTGGTTTCTATTCCCACAAGTGTACTTTAGCATACTTGTACCATGTCTAATCTGGTACTCACTGTGATGATGGAAAAGCAAGGTTTTCTGACATTCATCTCTGCCCCTCATCTTCCTGCCACTGCAGTTCTCAACAATATTTCTGATGGTGACACTGGTTTGACCTTGGGAAACATAAAAATTCTGACTTTCTGGCCAACTTGACTTCAATTGTGATTTACTTAGAGAGAGGCCACTTTCAAGCATCGTGGGTCTGTTTCTGATGTCAACAGATTTGCTACAAGTATATACCAGTTGGAACTGAATTTCATTGAACAACTGGATGATAATTTACCAGAACATGCTTTTGGGATGCTTAAGATACTGTTTACGGTGTTTTTTGGTACCGCTGAAATAACATCTGAGTTGAACTGTGGATTGTGAATTTGGGGCTGTGGGTTCCCCATCAAAAATGCAACATTTGCTTTGCACTTTGATGGGGCAGAAATTATTTCAGAGCAATCTGTGAAAGTTTTTAGGCTGCGGTGATTACTTCAATATGTGTGTGCAGTACTACCCACTTTCTCTAAACTTTTAGTTGATGATTTAGCAAAGGTTGGGGTTACAGTAGCAATCAATAGTGCTAGTAATAGTAGATCATGCACTGCTTTAAACAAGGCTATGGAGGATGACACTGAACTGCCCATGCTTGGTGAGTGTGGTCCATACTCACGGATTTTGCATACCTATGGATTACAAGAAAGCCAGCTAGGGACACAATTTTCTGTGAATTGGCTAGGCTCAATGCCAAGTTTGACAACAGCAGGAGGATGAGAATAACTAAGGAATATGAACAGTCTCCTCTCCAAAGTGAACGCTGTTGATACCACAGAAATTTTGCCTGAAGTGCAAGACAATATACAGTGCACTGCAATTTCCCAATGCGGACCTACACATGTATAAACTGGTGTCCAAAATTAAAGCAACAAACTGCTCTTTCAATGTTCTGTGTCTAATTCAAGATATAATCATACAAACTGTCAACAGAAGTCCATATAATCATGTTTAACACAGAAGGTGGCATTCTGGTCTATAGACAACCATGACAACGATGATGTCAGGGTGAATGCGAAATGGCATAGTGTTTCCCAGGTAGTCCCTTACCCACAATTGATATGTACACCATCACTGATGATGCAGTATGGCACAGAGATAATGCCTACTAGACTCTTTGCAGTGGAGAGTCATAGGAAGAATGGTTGCAGGACGGTCGCAAACTCATGGGGCCCACTGAATTAAGGTGAATGATACTGTTGTTTTTCACATGTAATGACTATTTATGGAGACTGAAACTGTAACCCAAGGATCAGGGGAGGGCCAACCATTTGTGACAACAGAAAGAGAGTACCATGATTTGGCTGTAAGGGCATGACAGTACTGCTTTAGTACCGCAAAGCAACTGTCATCTGACCCCGCAACATGCACTGGACATGTTGTATCAAGGCAAACTGTGTACAGAAGCCGTCAGCATAGTGGCCTTTATTGTCAGAGACCGGCTGTATGTGTATTTCCAATACACCTTCATGGATGGGAAGGTCAGCATGTTACCTGGACAGTTGAAATGTGGGCCAACGTTCTTTTCACTCATGAGTCCCAGTTTGGTCTGTAGAGTGATTCTTGGTGAATTTGAATCTGGAGGGAATGTGGAACGCAATTTTGAGAACCAAACATTGTGGATAAAGACTGGTATTGAGCACGGTCCCTAATAGTTTGCACAGGGATTATGTTAAAACCTCACGAACATGTCTTCACAAAATTGTATGGGTGAAATGGCAAGGTTTAACTTCTGTCAGCTATTGTGACAAGATCTTGGGACATCATGTGTTGTTACTGTGAGGTTCTGTGTTCCCTGACTTCCTACTGACGGGTGATAATACTTGACCTCATAGAGCATGGGCGAGTGATGTTTTCTTTGAACGAAAGATACTGCACAGATCGTGTGGCGTGCTCACTCTCCCAATTAGAATCCCATAGAACATGTCTGGAATGCACAGGCAGATGGGACGCATCACGTCAGCTTCCATTGACCACTGTCCAAGACTTTCTACCAGCTCTGCAGGAGGAACAGGTGATATTGGCTGAACATGAGATAGATGACATCTCTCTTAGCATGTCTCATCATTGGCATGCTTGTATTGCTACCAGAGGTGGTTACACCTCATACTGAGTGCATTAACCGATTGTCAGAAAGTGTGCACAAATCAGCAGTGAACAACTGCCGAATTCAAGCATTTGGCAGGAAATGGGAGACACTGGATTTGGAACAAGATTTTTCGTCAACATCATTCCTTTTGATGGCAGAGGTTTTGAGGTCTATGCTAGGTGCCAATTTTCTGTCTTATTTTTCCCTAGCACCACACATATGCAACAGTCAACTGATAACTATTACGCTTGCAGCTAGGCTTGCAACCACAATGGACCATGTTATGTGCAATGTCTCCATTACAGAATGCATGATGATATCTGTGACTCCTGTGTCTTCTGTGAAATGGAAAGTTGTCACATTTACTCCTTTGTCACATTGCAGAATGCACTTGCATGTGTCATGCAAGTAGGTTTCTCCATATATATCTCATGAGTCTACAGAAGTAGCTGAATCAGCCATAGAATGTGTGGTGTTGGGACAAAGTGTGAGCAGGTTGTGGTTTTTATACGAACTGGGACAAGAAGAGGCGGATTTGTTGGACAAACACAATGAAGTTCTAAGGTGACATGTTGTAGTTACAGAGAAGAACTTCAAGATGTACAGGCAAAGAAATGTGGCTAGTGGATGGATGCTGCACCTCCACTGGTGAACCTGTCCCTTCCCCCTCTTCCATTCTCCAATTCCATACCAGTAGCCAACGACTTCACACAAATGGCTCTACAAAACTTTGTGGTGCTAACGGAGCCTGTTGTCACAAAAGGGTGATATAAACAATGCATTATGTATCACATCCACACTACACACAGACAGCCAGTTGTGAGCGCACCAAGAAAGTTGCTTTCAGAAAAGTTAAAGTGTGCTAAAGTGGTGTTTCATGAAATGTTAGTGGATGGGGTGGTTTCACACTCACATAGTATGTAGGCTGCTCTGTTGGAAATGGTTAAGAAAAAGGATTTATCCTTGTATTTTAAAGAACAATCTCTGACAGACAGCCTACTCTGAATATCTTATAATTTAAATGTAACCTGAATGGTGCTACTGTTTTCATTGTGGTAGACTGTGCTAAAGCATTTGCACAACTACCCGTGTCCAAGATGGACAACCATAAGATTGATGTTATAACTCAGTTCAGTTTGTTTAGCATAACACAATACATTTTATACTTCAGAACACTGCCCAGACGAGACAGCATTTCATGGATGAGTTGCTGCAGGGTGATGACTGTGTATTCTGCTATTTTGACTATGTATTGTTTATCTCAAGGATTTTGGAAGAGCATGTCTCCCATTTGCATGAGGTTAGGTAAAGCTGAAATGACTATAACATATGAATTAACAGGGACAAATGCATGTTTGGCAAAGGTGAGGTCCCCTTTCTAGAGTACCATACATTGTTTCCCGAACTGGCAAACTTCGTAACCCTTAAAAGGTCTCAGATATTTTGAATGTGCCCTAACAATTACATACAAAGATCTTTTTAGATGTATAGGCAATGATAAATTATTATTGATGACATTTACCTCATTTGGCTGAGACTCTTCCTCCAACCAATAATTTATTGAAAACAAAAGACACTTAGGGAAGGAGGAAAGTGCTCTGAGATAGTGATGCTAAAGACGTTTTGAGGCTCATAAGTCTACTCTGGCATCACCTACACTTTTGGCACACCCTCTTTGTGGGCCTCCAGTGGCATTATCTGTGGATGTGAGTCAATCTACATTAGGAGATTTTTTGCAGCAATGGATGACGACAACATGGGATCCATTAACATTTTTTCCAAGAATCCCTCTCCGCAACAGATGAGCTGGAGTGCCTATGGTAGGTAGTTTCTAGTTATTTACCTCAGAGTGAAATATTTCTGCCAGTATCTTGAATGTCATGAGTTCAAGACCACTTAACTGTGATTTTACAAAAAGTGTCTGAACTAAACTTGTCCCACCAAGTACAGTATGCAGAATACATTGCTCAACTATGCAGTGATATGAACCATGTTGCTGGCTTCCAAATTTCATTGCTGGTTGTCTGTCACATACCTGCATGACCATCATGATGGTTAATTGGAAGAAATAGGCTAACAAAAAGGAAGTCAATTCTTTTTCTTTTCAAGTGCCCTTCGGACCGTGCTTCTGCTGGGATATAGCTACAACAGGTGCAGCTTCATGGTTCTCATATTCTGGTCTGGTACATCATGGTAAATGGTAAGGTGCAACCATTCATCCCAACATGTTGGGGATGTGTTGTAATCAATGCTCTCCATGAATTGGTGCATACTGGAATCAGTGTATGCCCCAGGCTAGTTTTGGATAATGTTGTGTGGCTGGGTATCATGCAAGATTATCAGTGGTGAGTCTGTTGTTACCCACAATGCCAAAGGCACAAGATCAGTCACCATAAATCAGCCCCCAATGGATGCATTTCCACGTCCATCTGTTAGAATTGCATATATGGATGTAGACATTATTGGCCTCCTCCATTCTTCTTCTGATGATTTCCAATTTGTCATAACTGTGACTGACATATTTACATGGTGGCCAGAGGCAATTCCAATGCAGAGCATTTCTGTGATTATTGTTGACTGGCAGTTCTGTCTTCTTAGTTTTCAAGATTTGGTAATCCTGAAAACATAATATCTGCCAGAGGTAGGCAGTTTCACTGCCAGCTGTTTGACAAGCCCACATGTAAATGCTTCAATTGACCCATCCCCATATGGTACAGGCATTTTTCTATCCAAAGGAATTGATCACTACTCGTTTTGTGTGGGTAAGAGATGACACAGTCAACCTACATGTCTTTTCCCTCTATAGTGGTCTGTTTCTTGTCATTGATAAAGCTGATAAGATGTTTATTGAGGATGGAAATTGGAAGAGGCACACTGTTTCAGTTAACTGTTTGTAACTGTCATTTTTTTATACTGATATTTCCCCTGTTGAGGACAAGTTTGGGCATATCCATGTCATTCCCTTTCTTCCATTCTTCCTACCACACTAATGCTTGAAATGCACTCTGGTAGATAACTGTTCTTTTCTGTGGGTATGTGGTGCCCTTGGATTCTCTGTTATGAATTAAGTCTTCTTCTAGCTAACACACTGAAAAATGGGAGTGGGGTGCAGATTCTGATACAGTGAGTGCAACATTAAATATGTCTGAGAAGTTAATAAATGAACAATAGGTGAGTAATGGACAGTCAGTGTGGTGTTGCATGTCTCTGGTGTGTGTTTAAATGCAGTCCATTCTAGTGCTTATAGCTTAAATGTTTGGTTCTCTGCCTCTCTATATTTGCAAATAAAGTGTTTTATATAAAAAGTGCATCCACACATATTTTATCTGCCCCAGAAAGTAATAGGTAATGAATCTCTAGTATTTTTTAGATTGTTTTGTGCGTTAAGAAAAGAAATTTGGATTTTTACATAAGAAGAAGCCAGATGAAAACATATTTACTGTTCGTTGGGATTATAGGTAGCTAGTGTTAGTAACACAAAAACATACATGGAAAAAATGTTTCAGAAATATGAAAATGAGATTTTGGCAAGCTAGGTAAGCTCCATTACTGTTATGATGCCATTGTGAGAGAAAGGCATTATGATGAATGTTAATTTTCAGACCAAAGCACATGAAAGTTACATGAAAGATCACTTATGATGCAAAACATATTTTTTGGAGCAAAATACATGTTGTATTATTATGGATGGAATATACGAATTGTATTCAGAGCAATTTTTCTCTTTCATGTATACTTATGGAGTTATGTTTATGGAGATTCTGCAATGTTTCAGAGGTTTATGTTGAGATGAAATTTTATGAAGTATTCTGTATTTAAGTGCTGAAAGATGATGTTAGGATGATGATGTGTTAGGGACTCATCTGTGATCGTTTATATTCAGAACAATTTTTCTGTTACAGTTAAAATTATAGAGTTATGTGAAGGTTGTAGAGATTCTGCAATATTTAATCAGTTTTGTATTCAGATGAAATATTATGGAGTAGTAAAGGTATATCTACACATTATTAAACAGAGGGACATTGTTCAGTGCTATACAAAATGTGATATCATTATTGTTATCCCATATATTAAAGTGTTAACTGAGCTACCACATACTACTTACTTTATCAAAAATGTGATATTATTTGGATTATTTAAACTAATTTATGGTAAAGTAGGGATTTTTTGTGTTCTTTGCGAAAGTGTAGTTTAATAAAATATGTTATATTGTAACTTATGAGTCTATTCTGCAATGCAGCTACTGTGTGAGGTTGACTGGGAGGGGGAGGTCTGGGCCCAAGTAAAGGCTGAACATCATTTGTGATCAAAACGTTTGTCTAACATTTTGTGCTGATGGGATCATTCAAAACAATTAAGAAGAGTAGTTGTAAGCTTCTGACAAGTAATTGAGAAAATACATTCAGAACAACCACACAAAGTTTCAAGTCAATTTCATAAATATGTACTCCCCTAACATGTCGTACAGTTTGCATTCAAGTAAGACTTTAATACACGGTCACACTGACCCAACTTATACTATTGAAACTGTAGTTAACTCAATATGTAATACATGGTTATGAAAATATCTGTGTTGAAAGTTTCATTCTGTTCCATTCTGACCAGTATTGACGATGGAAAATAAATGCTTTTCTTACAAAACAGGTTGAAAACATTTATTTACGATGACATGAAAATATTTGTATATGTTGTGCGGTGCTTTGGTACTTAACAGGGGAAGGGAAAATATTGTAACAGCAGTGCATGACAATTAGTTTATTTTGTATGCCATTAGCACAATCTTGCCACAATCATTTACTATAACAATACAGATGGACATACATGTACATGAGCCCTACCATGTCGATAGGTCGCGGTATGTCTACTTTACCTCTAGTGGAGGGTGAGCCATTTTGGAATAAACAAGTAACACTTTCAGAAGTGGGACAGACATCAGCAGGAAGTGAACCAGGAAGGATCTTCAGGCACGGCATGTTGTCATTTGACCCATATGATCTATCCGTATCGGATAACTGGACCTCAGCACTCTACCTGTTGCCATGTCTCCGAGTAGAAGGTGTCAGCCTGGTGGCTCTGGAGGACTTGAGGTGGCTGTAGTTATTCCTACTGCAGAATTTCATGGTTGTGATGCCTTGGTTAAGATGGAAGCATGGAGTCTTAGAACTATTGTAAGGTACTTTACTTCTGTTGAAAGAATTTGGGGACAGTGTGAGGATAAAAATGTGTTCCATTCTTTTGTCTTCACAGCAATTAGAACTCTAAAACTACCAATTCACACTTCCTGTTTGGTTAAGCCATGGTTGTGAGTACATTGATTGTGAGTTCAAGAGGGCGGCACATGTTTGTACCAACTGCTTATTGTACCACCAGTAAATTTGTGATTTTCCATAATTACGACATGGTCTGCTTTTACCTTCTTTTATATGACAGCTTTGTGGACACTGGTTTACTCGTAAGATGCCTCATTTATTGCTGTGAATGGCTTTGATACTTGCTAGTCAACATGTTAATTCTAAGAGAAAAGGATTCATGCCAGTTGCTTTGTATTTAAAGTACTGTCTGCTAATGTAATGGAAGTTTGTTTCCTATCCATGTGCATCCATTCAAATCTTGTTGATTCTCTATCCTGCATGGTGGCCCCTTGTTACAGTTATACCATCAGGCATTGTTTTGAAACTGAGTTGCAGCTGGCTTTTTATCTCCTTGTTGAGGTTTTTGTACCTCTTCAGTAATAAGGCCCAACTTTTTTTTACTATTAATACTGGAGGGTTTGGTCTCTGCCCATTTATTGGTATGTGGTTATGAAATTATGCTCTTAGCCAAATTGTCTTCAGTTTGATGATAGAGAATTAAAGATTATTTATGTATTACTTATATGTTGAATTTAAAGATCCACTATATTGCCAGGTAATATTAACAGTTAGCAGCGCTATGCACAGAATTGCCTCGATTGTCTGGGAGATGTCTGTATCTGATTGAAGCTGAGTCACTACCTGGGTTCGATTGGTTGGATTCTGAGATGGCAGGTTGTGCTGCCTGTTGATCAACAGTACTCAGGCAGCAAAAAAAAAAAAATAAGTTGGATGCAGTATTTTATCTGTCTTCACTTTCTTTTTTAATAACGTATTTTTGAAATATGTATTCGTCCTTTTTGGGACGTGGATGTAAATTTTAGAGTCATTGTTTTAGTAAGTTTTCATTTCTTTGGTGACTGGTGTTGTGCAATATTCTGTGACACCAAGGAAATTGTAAATCAGTAAACTAGCTGTATGACAATGTGGTAAACTAAGTTGTTAAATTGTTTGTCTCACACATAGTTATTGTTGTAGCTGTTGCATTGAAGCTTAGGTACTGTATAAAATTTTAGCATCATTCTTATGTCACATAAGCTTGTGCTAAACAATTTTGATGTCCTAATAATTACTTGGTATCTCATTACAGGTACTGAAACTTAGTGATAAGCAATTAATTCTAAAGGAACTGCAGCAAATTTCCTTGCCTCTGTGAAGTGCTTTGTTGAAAGTATTGCCTTCCATAACTGTGACAGTTAAGTGCAAAGCTTTATTGTTGTCTTTGAACACAGATGTTTTCATAACCGTGTTCTACATTTTGGGTTACCTACATTTTCAACAGTATAAGGTGGGTCAGTGGACAATGTATTAAAGTCTTCATTGATTGACTGATTGATTATAACAGGAGAGCTAAAACAGCTTAGGTCTAACCCACCACTGCCTGCACTGAAACTAGGTTTATTGTGCAGTATTGCTGCCTCTATATCTAGTGAAGCCAACCAGTGCCCTTAAATAGTGCAAGGAGTCCCTCTATTAGTTTTTTGCTAGACACAATTTCTTCCGGTCTAGTTGTCCCAAAGATTCTGCATCTCTTACTCCCCAATGCCGTACAGTCAAAGATTAGGTGTGATGCAGTTTCTTCACCCTAATCATTTAGGGTCCTTTCCATTATACCCATCGTGTGTAGGTATTTTTTGAAGTTCCCATGGCTGGTCATCAATCCAGTCATGAGTCTGATCTCTTTCCTGTTCAATCCCAGGATTACAGACCTTCTATTAAAACATGGCTTGGGCATCATTACCTTACCATGTTTTTGTTTGTGGACATCGGTCCAATATCCTATGTGCTGTTTCCTAAGCCAGTTCCTTAGTTCTAATTGGATCATAGCCTTGGTGATTGTGAAGACAGGTTCCGAACCAATAAATGGAGTTGTTGCTCCCATCCTAGCCAGTTTATCGGCTTGTTCATTGCCACAGATCCCTGAGTGGCCAGGGACCCACACTAGGTACACCCTATTGCTTCCCCCTAGCTCCACCAGAGGCCTGTGGCAATCTGCAACAATCTTAGATCTTGTTGCAGGAGCTGCCAATGATATCAGGGCTGCCTGGCTGTCTGAGTAGATGTAGATGCTACGGTCATTGTAGCACCTACTTATGTTCTCCTCCACACATGCCCTGATTGCAGTAATTTTGTCTTGAAATACAGAGGCCAGTTTCCCTAGAGAGATGCTGCTCTCCAGTCTTGGCTGAACCCCATACAACCCTGCCCCAATGCCTTGATCTGTTGTCAACCCATTGGTTAACCAAACGATGTCGAACTGTTTCCTCTCACTGCTCCCTATTTCCAATTATTATGTTGTTAGGCTTGTCAAAGCAGTTGGGAGTAATTACATAGTCAGCAGGCATTTCCCCAGCCATACCTATTTTTACCTCACTCACTTTATTAAAGTCTTGCTTGAATGCAAAATGGTAGGGGAATACATATTTATGAAATTGCCTTGAAACTTGTTGTGGTTGTTCTGAATGTGTTTTTTCAATTACTTGTTGGAAGCTTACAAGTTATCTTCTTAATTGTTTTGAATGATCCTTTAAGCACAAAACGTTAGACAAGCATTTGGGTCACATATGATGTTCAACCCTTACTTGGGTTTAGTCCTCCCCCTCCAAGACAACCTCACACAGTAGCTTCATAGCAGAACAGGCACGTAAGTTACAATATAACATATTTATATTATGCAACACTTTTCCCAAAAAAACAAAAAGTTCCTACTTTTCAATAAATTAGTTTAAATGATCCAAATAATATCAAATTTTTGATAAAAGAAGTAGTACATAGTAGCCCAGATAATGCTTCAGTGTATGGGATAACAATAATGATATCCCATTTTGTTTAGCACTGAACACCGAAACACTGCAGAATCTCAATAAACATAACTCCATAAATACACATGCAAAAGAAAAATCGTTCTGAATACAATCTGTATATTCCATCCATAATAATACATGTATTTTGAACCAAGAAATATGTATTGCATCATAAGTGAACTTTCATATAACTTGTCATAGCCTTTATTGGTCTGAAAAACAACATTTATCATAATGCCTTTCTCTCACAATGGCATCACAACAGTAATGGAGCCTACCTAGCTTGCAAAAATCTCATTACCGTATTCTGAAACATTTTTTTCCATGTATCAGGACATTAGATGCTTTTGTATTACTAACACCAGCTACCTATAATCCCAACCAACAGTAAAATTTTTTCATCTGACTTCTTCTTATGTAAAAATCCAAATTTCTTTTCTTAAAGCACATAACTTTCTCAAAAATATTTAAGTTCCATTACCTTTTACCTTCTGGGGCAGATAAAATACACTCCTGGAAATTGAAATAAGAACACCGTGAATTCATTGTCCCAGGAAGGGGAAACTTTATTGACACATTCCTGGGGTCAGATACATCACATGATCACACTGACAGAACCACAGGCACATAGACACAGGCAACAGAGCATGCACAATGTCGTCACTAGTACAGTGTATATCCACCTTTCGCAGCAATGCAGGCTGCTATTCTCCCATGGAGACGATCGTAGAGATGCTGGATGTAGTCCTGTGGAACGGCTTGCCATGCCATTTCCACCTGGCGCCTCAGTTGGACCAGCGTTCGTGCTGGACGTGCAGACCGCGTGAGACGACGCTTCATCCAGTCCCAAACATGCTCAATGGGGGACAGATCCGGAGATCTTGCTGGCCAGGGTAGTTGACTTACACCTTCTAGAGCACGTTGGGTGGCATGGGATACATGCGGACGTGCATTGTCCTGTTGGAACAGCAAGTTCCCTTGCCGGTCTAGGAATGGTAGAACGATGGGTTCGATGACGGTTTGGATGTACCGTGCACTATTCAGTGTCCCCTCGATGATCACCTGTGGTGTACAGCCAGTTTAGGAGCTCGCTCCCCACACCATGATGCCGGGTGTTGGCCCTGTGTGCCTCGGTAGTATGCAGTCCTGATTGTGGCGCTCACCTGCACGGCGCCAAACACGCATACGACCATCATTGGCACCAAGGCAGAAGCGACTCTCATCGCTGAAGACGACACGTCTCCATTCGTCCCTCCATTCACGCCTGTCGCGACACCACTGGAGGCGGGCTGCACGATGTTGGGGCGTGAGCGGAAGACGGCCTAACGGTGTGCGGGACCGTAGCCCAGCTTCATGGAGACGGTTGCGAATGGTCCTCGCCGATACCCCAGGAGCAACAGTGTCCCTAATTTGCTGGGAAGTGGCGGTGCGGTCCCCTACGGCACTGCGTAGGATCCTACGGTCTTGGCGTGCATCCGTGCGTCGCTGCGGTCCGGTCCCAGGTCGACGGGCACGTGCACCTTCCGCCGACCACTGGCAACAACGTCGATGTACTGTGGAGACCACACGCCCCACGTGCTGAGCAATTCGGCGGTATGTCCACCCGGCCTCCCGCATGCCCACTATACGCCCTCGCTCAAAGTCCGTCAACTGCACATACGGTTCACGTCCACGCTGTCGCGGCATGCTACCAGTGTTAAAGACTGCGATGGAGCTCCGTATGCCATGGCAAACTGGCTGACACTGACGGCGGCGGTGCACAAATGCTGCGCAGCTAGCGCCATTCGACGGCCAACACCGCGGTTCCTGGTGTGTCAGCTGTGCCGTGCGTGTGATCATTGCTTGTACAGCCCTCTCGCAGTGTCCGGAGCAAGTATGGTGGGTCTGACACACCGGTGTCAATTTGTTCTTTTTTCCATTTCCAGGAGTGTATGTGTGGATGCACTTTTTATATTAAACACTTTATTTGCAAATGTAGAGAGGCAGAGAACCACAGACTTAAGCAATAAGCACTAGAATGGACTGCATTTAAACACACGCCAGAGACATGCCACACAACACTGACTGTCAATTACTTAGCTATTGTTCATTTATTAACTTCTCAGACATATTTAATGTTGCACTCACTGTATCAGAATCTGCACCCCACTCCCATTTTTCAGTGAGTTAGCTAGAAGAAGACTTAATTCATGTTAACAGAGAATCCAAGGGCACCACATACCCACAGAAAAGAACAGTTATGTACCAGAGTGCATTTCAAGCATTAGTGTGGTAGGAGGATTGGAAGAAAGGGAAGAAGATCTATCAAGATGCCGTTGGGATGGATATTCCCCAACGTGTCCTCAACAGGGGAAATATCAATATAAAAAAATGACAGTTTCAAACAGTTAACTGAAACAGTGTGCCTCTTCCAATTTCCATCCTCAATAAATATCTTATCACTTTTATCAGTGACAAGAAACAGACCACTATATAGGGAAAAGAGATGTTGGTTGACTGTGTCATCACTTACCCACAGAAAATGAGTAGTGAACAATTCCTTTGGGTAGAAAAATGCCTGTGCCATATGGGGATGGGTCACTTGAAGCATTTACATGTGGGCTTGTCAAACAGCTGGCAGTGAAACTGCCTACCTCAGGCAGATATTATGATTTCAGGAATACCAAATCTTGAAAACTAAGAAGACAGAACTGCCAGTCAACAATAATCACAGAAATGCTCGGCATTGGAATTGCCTCTGGCCACCACGTAAATATGTCAGTCACAGTTATGACAAAATGGAAATCATCAGAAGAAGAATGGAGGAGGCCAATAATGTCTACATCCATATGTGCAATTCTAACAGATGGACGTGGAAATGCATCGATTGGGGGCTGATTTATGGTGAGTGATCTTGTGCCTTTGGCATTGTGGGTAACAACAGACTCACCACTGATAATCTTGCATGATACCCAGCTACACAACATTATCCAAAACTAGCCTGGGGCATACACTGATTCCAGTATGCACCAATTCATGGAGAGCATTGATTACAACACATCCCCAACATGCTGGGATGAATGGTTGCACCTTACCATTTGCCATGATGTACCAGACCAGAATATGAGATCCATGAAACTGCACCTGTTGTAGCTACAGCCCAGCAGAAGCACGGTCCGAAGGGCACTTGAAAAGAAAAAGAATTGATTTCCTTTTTGTTAGCCTATTTCTTCCAATTAACCATCATGATGGCCGTGCAGGTATGTGACAGACAACCAGCAATGAAATTTGGAAGCCAGCAACATGGTTCATATCACTGCATAGTTGAGCAATGTATTCTGCATACTGTACTTGGTGGGACAAGTTTAGTTCAGACACTTTTTGTAAAATCACAGTTAAGTGTTTATGCTCCTTAAAAATCTTGAATTCGTGCCATTCTAGATACTGGCAGAAATATTTCACTCTGAGGTAAGTAACTTGAAACTACCTATCATAAACACTCCAGCTCATCTGTTGCGGAGAGGGATTGTTGGAAAAAAATGTTAATGGATCCCATGTTGTCATCACCCATTGCTGCAAAAAATCTCCTAATGTAGATTGACTCACATCCACAGATAATGCCGCTGGAGGTCCACAAAGAGGGTGTGCCAAAAGTGTAGGTGATGCCACAGTAGCCTTATGAGGCTCAAAACGTTCCTTAGCATCACTATCTCAGAGCACTTTCCTCCTTCCCTAAGTGTCTTTTGTTTTCATCAACTTATTGGTTGGAGGAAGAGTCTCAGCCAAATGAGGTACATGTCATCAATAATAATTTATCATTGCCTAGACATCTAAAAAGATCTTTGTATGTAATTGTTAGGGCACATTCAAAATATCTGAGACCTTTTAAGGGTTACGAAGTTTGCCAGTTTGGGAAAGTATGTATGGTACCGTAGAAAGGGGCTTTGCCTTTGCCAAACATGCATTTGTCCTTGTTAATTCATATGTTATAGTCATTTCAGCTTTACCTAACCTCATGCGAATGGGAGACATTAGCTTCCATATCCCTTGATATAAACAAAACATGGTCACCACAGCAGAATACATACTGATCACCCTGCTGCAACTCATCCATGAAATGCTGTCAGGGACCACAGCACCTCACAGCAGCTACACATGATGTCCCAAGATCTTGTCACAATAATTGACTGACAGAAATTAAACCTTGCCAGCTCATGCATAGAATTTTGTGAAGAGATGTTTGTGTGGTTAACACAATCATTGAGCAAACCAATGGGGATCTTCCTCAATATCGGTCTTTTGCCAATGTGTTTGGTTCTATAAATCGATTCCACATTCCCTCTAGATGCGAATTCACCAAGAACCACACTACAGGCCAAACTGAGAATCAACTGTGAAAAGAAAATAGGCCCACAGTTTGACTGTCCACATGACATACTGACCTTCCCATCCATGAAGGCGCATTAGAAATACACATAGAGCAGGTCTCTGACAATAAAGGTCACTCTGCTGAAGGCTTCTGTACACAGTTTGCCTTGATACAACACGTCCAGTGGATGTTGCGGCGTCGAATGCCAGTTGCTGTGCAGTACTAAGGCGGTACTGTCATGCACTTACAGCCAAATCATGGTCTTCTCTTTCTTATGTCACAAATGGTTGGCCCTTCCCTGATCTTTGGGATACAGTTTCAATCTCCATAAAGTGTCACCACAACTGAGAAACAACAGAATTATTCACCTTAATTCATTGGGCCCCATGAGTTTGCGACTGTCCTGCATCCATTTTTCCTATGACTCTCCACTGCAGAGTGTCTAGTGGGCATTATCTCTGTGCCATACTGCACCATATGTGATGGTGTACATATCAATTGTGGGTAAGGGACCACCACGGAAATACTACCCCGTTTAGCACGCACCCTGACATCATTGTTGTCATGGTTGTCCGTAGACCAGAATGCCACCTTCTGTGTTAAACATGATTGTATGGACTTCTGTTGACAGTTTTAATGATTATATCTTGAATTAGACACAGAAAAGTGAAACAGCGGTTTGTTGCTTTGTTTTTGGACACCAGTGTATACATGGCTAAGTCCACATTTGGGAATTTGCAGGACACTGTACTTTGCCTTGCCCATCAGGCAAAATGCCTGTTGTACCAACACCATTCAGTTTGGCGAGGAGAATGTTTATATACCTCAGTTATTCTCATCCTGCTGCTGTTGTCAAACTTGGCATTTAGTCTAGCCAATTCACAGAAAATTGTGTCCCTAGCTGGCTTTCTTGTAATCTATAAGTATGCAAAATACGTCAGTATGAACCACACTCATCAAGCACGTTCAATTCATCCTCCATAACCTTGTTTAAAGCAGTGCATGATTTACTATTACTAGCACTATTGATTGCTACTGTAACCCCAACCTTTACTAAATCATCAACTAAAAGTTTAGAGAAAGTGGGTAGTACTGCACACACATATTGAAGTAATCACCGCAGCCTAAAAAGTTTCACTGGTTGCTCTGAAATAAGTTCTGCCCCACCAAAGTGCAAAGCAAATGCAGCATTTTGGATGGGGAACCCACAGCCCCAAATTCACTATCCACAGTTCAACACAGATGTGATTTCAGCGGTACCAAAAAACACTGTAAACAGCATCTTAAACATCCCAAAAGCATGTTTTGGTAAAATATCATCCAGTTGTTCAATGAAATTCAGTTCCAACTAGTATATAACTGTAGCAAATCTGTTGACATCAGAAACAGAGCCATGAAGCTGGAAAGTGGCCTCTCTCTAAGTGAATCACAACTGAAGCCAAGTTGTCCAGAAAGTCAGAATTTTATGTTTCCCAAGGTCAAACAACTGTCACCATCAGAAATATTGTTGAGAACTGCAGTGGCAGAAAGATGAGGAGCAGAGCTGAATATCAGTAAACCTTGCTGTTCCATCATCACAGTGAGTATCAGATTAGCCATGGTACAAGAATGCTAAAGTACACTTATGGGAATAGAAACAAATTCACTCAATCTTGGGGTCCCCACTTTAGGGTAAATGATATATGCTTGGATAAGAGAATTTGCCCCTAGAATCATGCAGAACCACATCCTTAAACAATAAGCTCTAAAACATACTTCAAAGAACATAAACACACACCAGAGATATACCACAGAACACTGACTGTCCATTATCTGACTATTGTTCATTTGTTAATGTCATTAACATATTTAATATTACACTCACCACATCTTAAACAAATTGTAAACAACAGTATCATAAAAAAGCATACCACAGTTTGCATAATAAAGATCAAAATTAAATTATGTTCAGAAACGCGCAAGTGGAGTTTCATATTTTCAACACATTTTTTTGTAAATGTCATATCTGGCACTCAGGAATAATTTCTGAACCGTAAATAATGTTATCCTATTTCTGAATGTCTTTCCAGCATAAACAGTAGTAAATTTTATTTTTCCTTTCACTTCTTCAGTCCCACTTTCAGCTGCACATAACTAATGATTGCTGTGAGATTATTTGCCACTGCATCACCACAGCATGATTATTAGACTAGTAAAAAGATGATGATAGATTGATAGTGAGAGACAGTTGCAAAAAGATATAAAGATGAGAAGCCAAGGACATGTAGAACAACAGTTCAAGACTTTTGAAGAAATGTTGCAAGAGGATCATGGCCATGGGTTAGCTAAGCCTGTATCACAAAATTGTGATCAACTCAGTGCTTTACTGCTACAGTTACTGACCATTACTCTCTTGGTTTTCAACTAAGTCTGACACTGCTTCTGTATCAATGACAAGCTTCAACTCTACCCCAACTGTATTCAGTAGAGAAACCGCAGACAGCCAAGAAAAATATCTAAACCATCTTTAAGCTGTGTTTTATGTTAATCTGTATGAAATATGTGACTAGAAATACCAATTCGAAATTGAACTTTCCAGATTGCAATTTTTAGCTTTGTTGATACATTGCTGAAGCTAAAATATGCACAAAAACTTCAAACAAATAAAATTGTATTGTTGAATTTCTTGGATAAAATGGGCATCATTGTTTATGACGTACACTTTTTCACTATATAGTTCTTCTACGATTTTACATCTGGAGCAGAACTAGTTTCTACATGTGAATGTTCCTCTTCAGCAATTGGACTAATTTTATTTACTATACCATTGAAAGAATTATTTACTTCAGTAATTTGGTTGCTCATTTGTTCACTGTTAGCCTCCAAAATGGATTTTAATTTTTTCCAGTTTCAAACAAAAGTGGTCACTGTTTTTTTGCCCTATTCCTTGTAGTTATGTTTTTAAAGAGTTCGCGTTTGGCTTCATTTGGTCCCCATTAGCTTTCATATCTGTTTGCATCCCTCCAATTTTCCTAATATTATTGTTAGTATGTCATTCCGATCACGTTTTCTCTCAGCTTGCACATCATTTGAATTGCCAAAAATATCTTGACCTACTTCTAAAGTAATCTGCAACCATACTTCCTGTTTCTTTAGTCTAATTGATTTTATTATTATTATGAAGTACTTTGTTCCACAGAGAACTGAGTTTTGTAACCATCTTTTTTTCATGCATGTGTGCTACTTTATTTCATCTTCACTGTGAGTATCAATTATGAAAAGTATCTTTTCATAATTGTAGTTTCTTGTTTTTCATTTACTTGTGGTCTGTCAACAAGTAAAACTCTTTTACAATCTTCAATCAAAGATCCATGTCTGTTCAGTGAATTTTATTATGTGCATCATAGATATACATATCCTGGTGATGTTTGTCTGAGCTCAGAAAATTCATCATGCCTCAGTCAAAAACGTCTATGTTCCTGGCAAGAACACCCACCTATATTGCCTCTCACTTACTGTAGCAATTATAAAACTGTTCATTCTCTTCATGACATTGAAAAATAGTGTAGATTATTTTTATAGCAATGTACTTCGAATTTTAATGGAGGTAACGCTGTACAGTTCATTAAAAGTATCACCCAATTTCAAGATGGTGTCAATGTGCAGAGGCTCTCATGCAGTGCATAGTTTGAATATCAGTGGTTAGCTTCAGCATGTTTGGCAACCAATCATGAAACACGTTTTTCTCATTATGCAAATAATGAGGCAATCACATACAGCTGATCCACATTCAGTTTCTCAGATTCACTACACAAGAGTCATACAAATTACTTAACATCACTTACATTGTCCCATATGTAAATGATCTTCAATCATCTTTAAGCTATCATCTCCTAATTTAGTGTGATGAAATTACTCCCATTGGCCAATTAAATAAGAAATGCTTTTTTTTCATGAACCTTCCAGAACATCCTATGAGTGAATACAATACTAGTATTACATCCAGTTTTATATTCTACATCATTCTTGATTTACTAAGTTTTGTTTGTGAATATAAACTTCTTTAAAGGTTTTTAATGGTGGCAGCCATTAATAATACTTGTGGAATGTCCACAATAGTCAGCCTGCAAACTCCTTGATATACTGTGTTGTTGGTTACATAAGAACATTATAGAAATAAAACATATATAAATAGTAACATATTTTTTGTCTGCCTTTAAAGTAGTATGATGAAAATAATAATAAACAATGCATTTACGTTTTTTACAACGTTTGCTGTTAATTATATGCAAACTTAGCTTCATAGGTATCCTTGGAGTATGCCAACATACCAATATGTTGTTATTGTTGTTGTGGTCTTCAGTCCTGAGACTGGTTTGGTGCAGCTCTCCATGCTATTCTATCCAGTGCAAGATTCTTCATCTCCCAGTACCTGCTGCAACCTACATCCTTCTGAATCAGCTTAGTGTATTCATCTCTTGGTCTCCCCCTACGATTTTTAGCCTCCACGCTGCCCTCCAATACTAAATTGGTGATCCCTTGATGCCTCAGAACATGTCCTACCAACCGATCCCTTCTTCTGGTCAAGTTGTGCCACAAACTTCTCTTCTCCCCAATCCTATTCATTACTTCCTCATTAGTTATTTGGTCTACCCATCTAATCTTCAGCATTCTTCTGTAGCACCACATTTCGAAAGCTTCTATTCTCTTCTTGTCCAAACTATTTACCGTCCATGTTTTACTTTCATACTTGGCTACACTCCATACAAATACTTTCAGAAACAACTTCCTGATACTTAAATCTATACTCGATGTTAGCAAATTTCTCTTCTTCAGAAACAGTTTCCTTGCCATTGCCAGTCTACATTTTATATCCGCTCTACTTCGACCATCATCAGTTATTTTGCTCCCCAAATAGCAAAACTCCTTTACTACTTTAAGTGTCTCATTTCCTAATCTAATACCCTCAACATCACCCAACTTAATTCGACAACATTCCATTATCCTCATTTTGCTTTTGTTGATGTTCTTCTTATATCATCCCTTCAAGACACCATCCATTCTGTTCAACTGCTCTTCCAAGTCCTTTGCTGTCTCTGATAGAATTACAATGTCATCGGCGAACCTCAAAGTTTTTATCTCTTCTCCATGGATTTTAATACCTACTCCAAATTTTTCTTTTGTTTCCTTTACTGCTTGCTCAATATACAGATTGAATTACATCAAGGATAGGCTACAACTCTGTCTTACTCTCTTCCCAACCACTGCTTCCCTTTCATGTCCCTCAACTCTTATAACTGCCATCTGGTTTCTGTACAAATTGTAAATAGCCTTTCGCTCCCTGTATTTTACCCCTGCCACCTTTAGAATTTGAAAGAGAATATTCCAGGCAACATTGTCAAAAGCTTTCTCTAAGTCTACAAATGCTAGAAACATAGGTTTGCCTTTCCTTAATTTTTCTCCTAAGATAAGTCGTAAGGTGAGTATTGCCTCACGTGTTCCAACATTTCTACGGAATCCAAACTGATCATCACCGTGGTCAGCTTCTACTAGTTTTTTCATTCGTCTGTAAAGAATTCGTGTTAGTATTTTGCAGCTGTGGCTTATTAAACTGATTGTTTGGTAATTTTCACATCTGTCAACACCTGATTTCTTTGGGATTGGGATTATTATATTCTTCTTGAAGTCTCAGGGTATTTCGCCTGTTTCATACATCTTGCTCACCAGATGGTAGAGTTTTGTCAGGACTGGCTCTCCCAAGGCCGTCAGTAGTACCAATGGAATGTTGTCTACTCCGGGGGCCTTGTTTCGACTCAGGTCTTTCAGTGCTCTGTCAAACTCTTCATGCAGTATCGTATCTCCCATTTCATCTTCATCTACATCCTCTTCCATTTCCATAATATTGTCTTCAAGTACATCACCCTTGTATAGACCCTCTATATACTCCTTCCACCTTTCTGCTTTCCCTTCTTTGCTTAGAACTGGGTTTCCATCTGAGCTCTTGATGTTCATATATGTTGTTCTCTTATCCCCAAAGGTCTCTTTAATTTTCCTGTAGGCAGTATCTATCTTACCCCTAGTGAGATAAGCCTCTACATCCTTACATTTGTCCTCTAGCCATCCCTGCTTAGCCATTTTGCACTTCCTGTCGATCTCATTTTTGAGACGTTTGTATTCCTTTTTGCCTGCTTCATTTACTGCATTTTTATATTTTCTCCTTTCATCAATTAAATTCAATATTTCTTCTGTTACCCAAGGATTTCTACTAGCCCTCGTCTTTTTACCTACTTGATCCTCTGCTGCCTTCACTACTTCATCCCTCAAAGCTACCCATTCTTCTTCTACTGTATTTCTTTCCCCCATTCCTGTCAATTGTTCCCTTATGCTCTCCCTGAAACTCTGTACAACCTCTGGTTCTTTCAGTTTATCCAGGTCCCATCTCCTTAAATTCCCACCTTTTTGCAGTTTCTTCAGTTTTAATCTACAGGTCATAACCAATAGATTGTGGTCAGAGTCCACATCTGCCCCAGGAAATGTCTTACAATTTAAAACCTGGTTCCTAAATCTCTGTCTTACTATTATATAATCTATCTGATACCTTTTAGTATCTCCAGGGTTCTTCCATGTATACAACCTTCTATCATGATTCTTAAACCAAGTGTTAGCTATGATTAAGTTGTGCTCTGTGCAAAATTCTACCAGGCGGCTTCCTCTTTCATTTCTTAGCCCCAATCCATATTCACCTACTATGTTTCCTTCCCTCCCTTTTCCTACACTCGAATTCCAGTAACCCATCACTATTAAATTTTCGTCTCCCTTCACTATCTGAATAATTTCTTTTATTTCATCATACATTTCTTCAATTTCTTCGTCATCTGCAGAGCTAGTTGGCATATAAACTTGTACTACTGTAGTAGGTGTGGGCTTCGTATCTATCTTGGCCACAGTAATGCGTTCACTATGCTGTTTGTAGTAGCTTACCCGCATTCCTATTTTCCTATTCATTATTAAACCTACTCCTGCATTACCCCTATTTGACTTTGTGTTTATAACCCTGTAGTCACCTGACCAGAAGTCTTGTTCCTCCTGCCACCGAACTTCACTAATTCCCACTATATCTAACTTTAACCTATCCATTTCCCTTTTTAAATTTTCTAACCTACCTGCCCGATTAAGGGATCTGACATTCCATGCTCCGATATGTAGAACGCCAGTTTTCTTTCTCCTGATAACGACATCCTCTTGAGTAGTCCCCACCCGGAGATCCGAATGGGGGACTATTTTACCTCTGGAATATTTTACCCAAGAGGACGCCATCATCATTTAATCATACAGTAAAGCTGCATGCCCTCGGGAAAAATTACGGCCGTAATTTCCCCTTGCTTTCAGCCATTCGCAGTACCAGCACAGCAAGGCCGTATTGGTTATTGTTACAAGGCCAGATCAGTCAATCATCCAGACTGTTGCCCCTGCAACTACTGAAAAGGCTGCTGCCCCTCTTCAGGAACCACACGTTTGTCTGGCCTCTCAACAGATAACCCTCCGTTGTGGTTGTACCTACGGTACGGCTATCTGTATCGCTGAGGCATGCAAGCTTCCCCACCAACGGCAAGGTCCATGGTTCATGATAAAAGTATATTTATGCTAAGATTTTGCCTGACAACTGGAAGACTTGGTGCCCATCCACAGGTATGGATAACATAATTTTCCATTGAAAATGAATTCAATCTGGCCATAACTTAGGTGTTATCACATATTTTGTTATCTCAGCAAAAGTTCCATCACATTCTGATTTATTACAATGTGAATTACACAAAGTTGAGAGCTGTCATGAAGCAGATATTTTCTTCATAATAACTCAATTTCCTTAGAGCCCATTCTCCTGCAGCCCATAACATAGGTAACTTCTGGACCGGTGTGTTAGTTTTCTCTATACTGAATGTCTGATACTTGCTATAGTGCAGAGGTTCACAGCGTAAGACCAACTGATGTTCACCTGGGTAAGACAGAGTTTGCTAGTGAAACTCTCAGCAAGTTAAATTTGTCAGCTGGAAAACATTCTGTGCTGTGGTGTGTTTAGGATTATGTGAGATTTTTCAAGTGCTTAACCAGTACATCAATTTGCATAAAGTTGTTGGTAACAATAGACCATGGAAGCCAACTATTACAAGCACAAGCTACAACCATTCATGCTGAGGTGAGACAGATCAAGAACTTACTAACGTTGATTCTGAATTTTCTGAGGTGCACACTGGAAAGGGGAAATAATTTCGTGATGGAACCCAGTATTTAGTGGCAGATGTAAATTCAGAAGATTTATTGAAGATATTTTTTATTTTTGTCATTACCAACTTGAAAACCTGATATTAAACTGTGTAGATTTTAGATGAAACATATGGATTTTTATGGAAATACTCAAAGATGTATCATGATACGTCACAGAGATATGCATGTATTTTATCAATAATATCATAGTAATGTCAGAACAGATTTAGTAAATATTTGAAAGCAATTAAGGCTTCACTCATTGAAGACAATACTCTTGAATCATTATTCCTCTTGAATAAGATGTATGACTTAAAATTTCTACTTATTTCTGCCTGTGTGCGTAGTTTTACACATCCTTTATACTCTTCCAGGGATAGTAGCTGAAACAAAAAAGTCGTACAACATTGTGGCTGATGATAAAGTGTGTCTTACATGTAGGAGGCATCAACAGGGTTTCATAGATTAGGTGACCTTGCAACTGAATATAATTTGGCAAGGCAATCAAAGTCTGTTGCTGTGAATCAAATATCTGCTGAACAAAAGACTTGCAATGAGTCACTGACGGTGTTATAGAGAAGTGCATTATAATGTAGTGACAACTACATAACTTATTGTTGTTCATATGTGAGTGTACTGCTTTCTGTTTACTGAAATGTGTGGGCACACCAGGGATAAGTGCAGATGAAGTACACCATCATATTGCCGCATTACTGGCACCAGACATCAATTCTGTAATCAGGAAGCCTGTCTTTCTGCACTTACATAGAAATCGATGTTACATATTTTAATACCTGACACTAAGGAAGGAAATTTTCTGCATCTTATAATAACAAACTAACTTCAGTAGATTATCATTTCTGTGGTATGAATACATATATGTTTTCAGTGTCCTTTAACAGAAGAAACCATAAACAAGACAATCAGGCAGTCTAAATTTCAAGTATCCATTTGCCATACATGACTGGCTGTTCCAATTGTGTGTTCATAACTTCCAAGGAAGGGTGGAGTAATTTTAATGTACCCCAACTACTGGTCTGATAAAATGAGCATGATAAAATAATCAAATCACATAAGCTGCTTAATCAACCATCATAATTTTCATGTGACATTTCCATGGGAGATGATAGTGATACCAGAGTTACTGTCTACTACACACTGTAATGTACTCTCATGAGTACTCATGCAGCTCTTTAATATTAATAAACATTATTAACAATGTAGAAAGTAGATCTGACAACCTCAAAGTCCATTATAAATCAAACAAATCTGATTCACAGGAAAACTTCTGACCACACACTGTCCAAGATTGGTCAGGCAAAAAATTACTTCCTTCTACACATTGCTCATAGAATTGAAGCAGACAAGAATGTGTGACTGATTAGAGCCTACAAGGATGATTTTCATCTATTCTGCTCCCCAGTATTAGCTGTGAATTTATTTGAAATGAATGGAATTCATTGTGTAACCAGAAAATATCACCACCACACACCATTAAGCTGATATACAGAATACAGACACATATATACAATATTCTTGAACAGAAGTAACCATAAGCTAGAAGATCTGACAAATTCAAAGCCAATTATCTATTTCCTATATAGGGCTAACTGTCCAAATTATGAGAACATACCTTCTAATGAAGCTTGGGAAAATTACTACATCCTCCAATATATGACTCCACAAAATTTCCATGTAGAACAAAACACAGCTCATAAGAATGTTATTCGAACATGATTCTTTGCATACGCCATTTGCAAATATCTCAGTGGTTGGAGGTAAGGTAGTGGTACCAGTAGTATGCCCTACTACACTCTGTAAAGTGGTTTCCTCAGTATACACATAGATCTGTAATGTGTGCCAACATTATTACCTTTATATTAAGTAGATGC
The DNA here is from genome assembly GCF_023864275.1 of Schistocerca cancellata. Lineage (NCBI taxonomy): Eukaryota > Metazoa > Arthropoda > Insecta > Orthoptera > Acrididae > Schistocerca > Schistocerca cancellata. The sequence continues at coordinate 268,712,939 of NC_064629.1, forward strand.
AACAACATCAATAGTCCATTTTCAATTAAACCAAAATGATTCACAGACATTCCAAACCTGGTGGAGTTTAAATATTACTTCTTAGTACAAGTTGCTTCTAGAAGCCACAGAGACAAGAGCATCTGAAACACAAGAACCCATAAGGAGGAGTCTCAATAGGTGTCTTCATACCATTCATGATTCTATCTGGAATAAGTGGAGATAGCTGCAGAACCAAAAGTTCCCTCCAGTACATAACATAAGCTGGTATGTGGTACGTAGATAAAAAGTTTTCAATGTTCTTTAAACCATTACGAGACACATCTTTTATAGCATCTCAGCGAAGATAAGTTTTTTGCTATGTTGATAGAATTGTGATCAACTGACCGTATTTATTTCTTGATAATTTTATTATTGTGATCTAGGACCAAGAACTATGGTGGTACATATATCACCACTCCATGTTTGTGAGGCATTAAAACTGTGGTGTAAATGGATTTCACACTTCCCTTTGTAAGCTGTTATGTGTTGCCATTACACATAAAAATTAATGAACAGTGTATGATGTTTTTATTTTATGTTTTCTTTTCCTACCACGATGTGCAAACAGTCCTTGAAACTTTATCACACAATAAAGGTATGAGCTGATACAGGTCACAATTATGTATATTGCAGAAGTGAAGCAATGTGTTCTGATAACAGTAGTGTTCCTACAACAAACAGTAACTGGTTGGTCTTCAATGGAGCCAATGCCATGCTGCATCAGTATCCTCCTCATCATCCACATACAGCTTCCTGCACAGTGCATCCTTCATTGGGCCAAAGGAAGGGAGTAGGAAGGTGCAAGATCCGGGTTGTAGGGTGTATGAGAGTGAGCAACCCAATATAGCTTTATGACCTCCTAAAGGTGTGCAAACTTTTGTGAGGTTTTGTATTCTCTTGTAGGTTCATTTGCATATTAGTTAGTGGTGACGAACACACTGAAGTCGCTTCCTCAATTTCCTGAGAGTACACAATACACTTCAGAGTTGATTATTGAATCATAAGGGAGGATATCAATCAGAATAACCCCTTTAGAGCCCCAAAACACTGTCACCATGACTTTACCAGTTGAGGGCGCTGCTTTGAACTTTTTCTTATGAGGATTGGTGGTGTGGTGACAATCCTTGGACTGCAGTTTTGTTTCTGGTTTGAAGTGATAAATCCATGTTTAATCACCTGTCGTGATGTTTGACAAAAAAATTGTCATGATTCACCATGCAACGTGCAAGCAATTCTGAACAGATGCTCCTTCATTGTTCTTAATGACACTCTGTTGGGCAGCTAGAAAACAACATTGCGTATCCAAACTGCTGGATGACTGTCAGCACTACCAACAGATACTTACAGATGTGGAGCAAGGTGTGTGATGGTAATCCATTGGTCACCTCAAATAAGACTGTCCGCTTGTTACATTATTTCAGGAGTCAAATCTGTGTCCGGCCAGACTGTTTGCAGGACTTCAGACAGGTTTGCACAACCTTGTTATGGTGATGACAGATGCCTTGCCTAATGAATGACAATGCCTTTATCCATTTCCAGATCTCCCTAGCTATTCTGGAAGTTCCTACTGGTTTTCAGCCAGAAGGAACACAATGACAGCTCTCTGCTTGGAATACACCTACCTCACAGATGCCATTCTGATGGCTTCGCGTGGTGCCGCCACCAACCAGAAACTAATGAAACTATAAGAGCCGAAACGACATTATTCCATAGTGTCCGACAGTAAATTCTGCATTTTTTCAACTGAAATTGGCCTATAAATAAGTGTTGCACTACTTATTGAATGCCACTCAACTGTAGTACTGTACACAACCAACCATCCAAACTATATCAGACTATGTTCCTGAATAACTTTGCAAATTATAACATCCTCCAATACTTGGATCCTTAAAATTCCCATCAGAGCTCATAGAGAGAATAATCAAGAGTGTTTCTTCACAAACATTCTTTGGAAATCAACAGGGATGGGAGGAAACCAGTGGGTTACCGAAGTTCCCTCTATTACACATTGTAGGTAATTCTGCTGAGAATTTATGTTGATCTTTAAAATTTATAAATACTATTACCCTGTAACAAGTATATCTGACAACTTCAAAATGCTTACCAATTCACTGATAATGATTCTCTGTCAAAATTCTGAGTACATACATTTCAAGATTGGTCAGGCAAACTATTACTTTCTCCTGCTAATTGCTCCTAAAAGTGATGAAGATAAAACCAACTGACAAATTACTGCTCATAAGGAGATCTTTCAACACATATCATTGATTGAATCAGAAGTGCTCTCCACTACATGGAGTTATTATGATATGTCGAGTATAGACGTATGCTCTTTGCCCGAAGCAGTTGTAAATGAAGAGTTCAGACAAACTTGAAGTCATTTCTCAATTAACTGTACACGACTAACTGTCCGAGTTCTTAGAGCATAGCTTCCGAGAAAGACTGGGCAAATTATTATATCCTTTAGTATATGGGTCCATGAAATTCACGTGATGCAAAAGTCAGGACTGATAAGCAGTTTTAAGTGGTAGTGTTACTTCCCACACACTATTCACAAATGTAACAGGGATGGGAGGAAAGGATAGTGGTACTTGAGGTACCCTCTATTTCACACTATAACATGGTTTCCTCATTATTCATGTTTATCTTTAATGTTTAGAAGCATTATTATCATCAAATTAATAAATCTATGATCACAAAATCCATTGACAACTTACTGGAAATGGAAACATCTCCCGCACCATGGTACAATTCTAAAGCTGAAAAATGAGTTGTCTTACATATGGGCATGTACAAGAAAGCATGTGCTCCAAAGAAAATACCATTATGAACCAATGGGGACACCTATTCCACATGGATTCATGCAAAGTGTTTCGCGGGAACGGAAGAATGCGACGCGAAATGTGACTGTGGCATGGAATGCTGCACTCTACTAACGGTAGTTTTGTCAAGATACGATAACTGCATAGAAGAAACTGTTACTGCATCGTTTCAGCAAGACCTTGTGCTTGCTAATCGTTACGTAAATGAGTTAGAGGAACTGCTAAACCACCTGAAAACTGTCGATTTAAAAAATGAGTGTAATGAAAAATACCGGCAATTTTCTTTCGAAACAAAACTTCTGCTAGTAGTGAACGAAATCTTTCTGGCGGTATGAAATCATCAGTTAATAGAGTGCAACGAAAAACGGGTGATGAAGACACGACAGGATGAAATGTGAACTCAAAAATAGGACAAGCGAAAGTTGAAGGAATCTAGATCATGTGTGTGTTTTAACGAGAGAAATGTTTCTTCAAAGTGTACTATAAAGCCAATGGAACGAGGGCACTTGGAGAACAACAAATACGCTATCAAATTTGTGTATTAGGTGATAGTCATGCGAAGGCACAAATAATAAATGATCGGCAGTCGCAATTTATAGTAACAGGCATTGTCAAACCTGGCGTTCCCCTTAATGAAATAGTAAATAATTGTGGAAACTTAGTTAAGACTGGAACATGCTGTGTGTTAATTGGTGGAGCAAATGTCATATACGAAAATGAAAGCCAACTAGCGACAAGGGCACTTCAAACAACTTTTAAGAAAGCTGTCAGATCTAAATTTAATGGTTCTCGTTGTAAATATGCCACATAGACATGATATAATCGAGGAATCATGTGTAAACAAAGAAATAAAGTCAACAAATATTAAATTTAGAAAGATCTGCTGTGCTTTTAAGTGTGCAACTTTTGTGGATGCAAACAGCTCAGAGAGAAATCACTTCACGAGGCATGGACAGCTTAGGAATTATTCTGGAAGAAAATATGATGCGTGAAAGATACTAGAAGAAATAAGCCATATATCAATATAAAAGCTCCCTAAAATCCCACTCCAAATGAGGGCAGAAGTAGAAAAATGAAAACCTTAACAAGAGCAACATTAGATGAAGCACTAAAAACATCAACATCTGCTATAGTTTATTTATTTTATTTATTTATTTACGTCCTGAATCTTTGAAGTACACTACTATACGCTAGATGTTTGACAAAATGACATTACATTAATATACTGTTACATTGATTGTATACATTACATTTATAAATTGTTATATTGCTATATTGTTAGATTACATTTTTATATTGTTACAACAGAAATTAACTTAGTTTTCAAGATACTGTGTTACTGAGTAAAAACAGTTTTCCAAGAGATATGAAGTTACAGGCTTTTTAAAGCTATGGATTTGTTTATGGCCTTTAAGTTACTTGGCAACTTATTAAACAAATGTGAACCTGAGTGATATACACCTTCCTTTGCAGTCTGGTATAACAATGATGACTGTGTATGTCACCATTTGCCCTTGTATGGTGTTCATGTACAGATTTATTTTGAACAAATACATTTCCATTTTTTACCACACTTTTTTTTTAGATACATTACAACTTCTAGTATACATATATATGGTAGGCGCAGAATCCCCAGTTCTTTAAAGAATGGTTTGGATGATTTTTGGCTATCAGCATTTTTCATTATCCTCACAATCTTTTTTTGTTTCCCCAGAATATTATGCCATATCTTAATAGGGAGTGTATGCAAGTGTAATACACCACTCTAACTGTTTCAGGACTTGTGTTGTTCCATATAATCCTCATCGCATAAGGCATTTTCGATAGTTTAGAATTTAATGATGTCATGCGGGAATTCCGTTTCAAATGTCTTGTAAGGAGATGCCAAGAAATTTTGTTTCAGTGACACTGTTAATTCTTTGGTTTTCCATGGACATCTTTGGTTTTGATGGGTTTTTATTTTTTTGTGTATGGAAGCGTAAGATGACTGTTTTTTGAGGGTTTATCAGTAATTTGTTCTTCAAAACCACTCTGTGACATTTTCATTTGTGACTTTAGCATTTAAACTTAGAGCCATTTCATTTTCACCTTCAATTAATATGCTCATGTCATCTGCAAATAGCACTGGTTCGGAGTGTTGAACGTGTAGGGGGAAGTCGTTTATGAAAATTAAGAAAAGAAAGCGACCTAAAATTGACCTTGTGTAGGATTTCAGCCACTCGTGTGGCAGGCCTCTTACACCATACCACTCTTTCTTAGGAGAATTTCGTGGTCCATTAAATCAAATGCTTTTGTTTAATCCAGGAAAATCCCCGAAACATTTTTGTGACTATCCACTGAACTTAAAATACGATTTATAAGGCTAAAAGCGGCTGTTTCAGTACTGCACTGAGGCCTGAAGCCATGCTGATATCCTGAGAACATATTTTCTTTGTTAAAGAAATCAGTTAATTATGACAGAACTAGTTTTTCAATGATTTTTGAATAACCTGAGAAGAGTGACACAGGCCAATTGTTGGCTATCTGCTGCCGATCGCCCTTTTTGTAAAGGGGTACAACTTCTGCAGTTTTTAACTGTTGTGGGAAAATACCACTTGATAGTGAAGAACTGCATATATCTAGCAGTGGTATGAGTATCTGTTCAGCTGATATTTTTATAATATAGTGTGGCACATCGTTAACTCCGGCTGAATATTTATTTTTTAACGGCTTTATGGTGGTTAACAGTTCTTCCCTACTTATTGGTCAAAGGAACATGAATGTATTTTGTTGCACTATTTCCAGAAATTTCCTGTAATATTTTGTTTCATGTTTTTCCCATTTTTTCCTTCACTGGATCACCAGCAATATTGGTGTAGTAAGTATTGAAGTGGTTAGCAATTAATTTTGGATCAGTGATCTTGTTGTCCACCTGTGACAATACAAATTTTTTGTATTTTCTAGCGTTAAAAGGTTTTTTGGCTTTTCACATTTAACCAAATATAACATTGATGTTGATAATTCATGGCAATGTTTGCCGACAAGATAAAGAATGCAACCTTTTAACACTAGATTGCGTACTCACGGCAGTTCTCCTTGGCCGTTTCTTGGTACGACTTGGAAAAAGAGAAAAATTAATGAATGATCGATGATGCGTCGGTTCTCGATTGTGTTTAGGAGACGTACGGATTGATTACGTGAAAATAGTTTCTCAAATGACCTCTTAACCCGGATTGCTTTCACGCAATCAGACTCTTCAATGAAATTACCTAAGGGACCTATTTGAATAATAAAAAAAAATTGGAAATGAATGCAAAACAGTGAAATTTTGTAAAAAAAAGTTGTCAGATCGTAAACTGAACACGTTAATGGTCTCCCAAATACAATCGACACACCGCGATAAAGAGCGAACCTGTAACAAAGTTCATTTAAACATAAACATTATTTGTGGTTAATTTAAAGAAAAGAATAAGCATAGATTTTCTGTATAGTGGAGGAAAAGTATATTCTCAAAGAAGAAAGGCGTTAAACTATAAACATTACCAAACTTACAATGAATACAAAACTTACATTTTTATGTTTTTCTCATACATGGAGCAGTCCAACAATCGCTGCTTTTGTATGTGTGATATTTTGTAAAAATTAAATGTCCTGGCGTGCGCGTAAGTATTTTTTTTTCCTCACTAAGTTTACAAAAGCGTTTTCTTTCTTGATGATAACGTGGTTTTTCACACTAAACTTGTAGCGGTGCTACACAAAACGTCTTAACAAGTCGGCAACCAAACATCAAAGGTAATGAAGTACATGTTAACATATCGGCGACCAGAAGTACAACTAACTATAAAGACTCTAGAATTTTCCTAACAAATGATAAATTGTTCTTTCTTCTGTTTCGCAGCTTCTTGCTATCAAGCGCTGCGGCAATGATTTTAAATATCTGCGCCCAGCGAGTCATAGTATTTAAAAGTACCTTTTAAACGCTGGCCGCGCGTCTTGGTGTAGGCGAACGTTATAAACAGATTTCGTTTTTTTTTTTTTACTCTCGTGTTGTCATGCTTAGTATCACTGCAAACTACAGCTTGGTGGCTGTCATTTTCTCATATGCAAAATGTCTGAAATCCAATAATATCACATTGCTTCCCGCGTGAGGAGCGATGACTTCGTCAGGATCATCGAGACTCACGCGTAGTCGTGACAGTATTGCTTTCGTGAAACAAGTTAGTATTACTTGCAAAAATTCTTTACAATAGATTTTACATACTGCATCAGACAAAGTGATTAACATACAGAGTATCAGGTAAGTATATTCGTACGACTGAAATTGATAGTAATTTGTCCATAGGGTAACTACATGACAATTGAACTGTGCCCTTTCTAATATATTGTACAAGGATAACAAATGTTCATTTCTCGGTAAAAGATAATGAAATTAAGATAAAGAGACACATACATAGATACATTATACATGGCATAATAAATATAAAAAAAAACAAAGAAATAAATTACTTGACTTCGCAGGAAGTCTGGGTGCTGTGTGCACTCGTGGAAAAAATATGTTACAAAAGATTGACATTCTTGTTTTACAATGGCATATTACAGGAATATTTTTGTCGTTGTTTCGTCGAAGATTTCTTGCAGTAAATACGTAGCACTTTACTTATTTGTGGCTTTTATGACCTGCAAAAAAAAAAAAAAAAATGTTTCACTACACTTGGGTAGGTATGAGTTGCACTGGGAGTGGTAGAACTTCGGGTATAAATGATAGCACTGCACTTGAGTGGGGAAATTGATTACACTTTCACAGTGGAGGAAAAGTAGGGCATCACTTTCACTGTGGAAGTTGGAGCAGTTGTCGGAGTGTGATGTTGCGTTGGAAATACGTCGTGGGTCAGGAACTGGAAGATTGGTTCTGCAACATGTTGAGCCGTATGGTGGCGGTCTCTATTTCACTTGACACTTGTCCGTGCTTCCATTTATGTTTTCGTACATGAAAAATACAGAAAAAAAAATCTGTATTAGAATGTGCTTACTTACTAATAACTTAGTCTAAAAGAAAATTGGGTTAGGTAAGGATAACAATTGTTTATGTACATAAGGTCTCATTCTCTTAGGAATGCTCAGTTCTCATATTTATCTATTTTTCTGGTTTTATTTGGTTCGACACGTTTTCGTCATTACTCGGCCTGGTCAGTAAATTCGGTAGCTATTGTCAAAATCGAGCTTAAGACTCTTCCGATTAGTGTCTTTATAATTTCACAAGGTACATGAGTGCTTAATTCATTGCTTTATCATATTTTATTTTGAATGCATTTGAAACACATTTGGCATCCGCGCTCGTTGTGCAAAGAAAAATTGATTGTTGAGCGCTCAGGGTACACAGTGTTACGTCCGTTGGTCACAATCACGTGATAATAACTTGACAGTTCCACAACGCTAGCAGCATTATTCTGCGAGAAGCAGAGCGTTAGGTGTCTACTAGCCGTGGTGTGAATTTTTACACAGTTTTTCATCGACTCTGGATTACGGAAGCAGCCAGATGCGGCGACTCCCGCAGCTGTTTCGAAGAATGTGTCCGTGGAAAGGCGTACAGTACCGTTTGTGGTAAGTACAACACTTATTCACTTTCACTCTTCGGCTTTCTACATCGTGGTACAAGTACTTATAACATTACTTCACACGCGGTATTTCACACGTGTCCTTGGAGTTATCACCTTTTCAGTTCACACTTTATTATTAATTCGTGTTCACATTTATTTGGTCGTCATGTTAAGGTTCACACGCACCACTTTTATACGTGTCCATTAATTACTTGTCTATAGTCGGTTCACACGCAGCAGCACATACGTGTCCATTTATTACTGACTGCATTATTACTAAAAAGTACAGTTAACATTTAGTATACATATCATGTCTAAAAATTACTTACAAAGAAATGTTTAGTCTCTGTGACTACAAGGCCTGACGAAAAGCGTGTCTCTTGTTCGTAGTTTGTGCTTCCAAGGCACTTTAGGTTTACACTTTGTTCGAAATCTTGTTATTCTTTTCTTTTTACAATAGTTACTTTTTTCGCAAGTTCAGCTCTTTTATTTTCTCTCTATTACGTCGTTAGTTTGAAGACATAGTCAATGTGGCTTCGTTTACGTGATGAACAGTTCGTGTTCAAACTACCATTAGGGTAATTGGGAAGCTTGGTGTTCCCTGTCGTGCAATTGCACATACCAAATCTTAATTGAACTCGCAATTTGCGAAGAATAAGCATAGCCCGTCGACAACCAATGTGTCACGACTATCCATTCGTATAGCCTGTATGTATCAATCATGCAACCAGCTCGTAAAATTCACTTCTCTACTGGATAAGGTAGGATGGTAAGGATACTGGTTAGAGGAAAACACAAAAGACTTTTATGGAGTGAAGAGATTTGAAGACACAGTGTTAATGACGTATGATATGATGAGCTTAACATAAATTATTAACACCTTAGTTTTTCATGACAAATAGTATAATTAAATCGATACAGTAGTTTCAGTGTCGTCTGATCCAGCTCTCTAAACAATTTTCTATGCATATCTAAAATTACTTAAACCATGCATTAGCAGTGAACTGTGTCTGTTAACTATTTTCTGTTCCATGTATCGTAAAATTGTTTTCTAAAAAAAAATCGTCGTATCTCGAGGACCTGAAATAGATATTTCTAGTACTAAACTAATTTATTTATAAATGATCTTTGTATTTCAGCTGCACTGTGCCGTAAAATTGTTATGAGCGTATACGGTTTTCTCCGTATTATAATAAAATGATTGAGTTGCGCACTTCTTTCCTGCTACCTGGATCGTTATTGACTTACTTGATTCTTATATGCTAAGCTGCTGCTTTTTGCCTGCTGCGTTTCATAGGTGGTCTCATAAAATTTGTTGTCACACACTCCTTATGCATAACATAACATTTACCTCATTAGAGTAAGCGACCTTGATAATTTTTTTTAACCTACGAGCAATCATTCTGGTCTGAATGATCATTTTAATTTATTTCATTCAAGAGGAGAGAGCTTTGCTATACTTAAAACTAGTGGTAGCAGGTGGCACTTAGCACGTCCCTACTATAATATTTATTTGTCAGCTCTTTCGGCTGTGGCCGTTCATGGCTCAATTAACTTAAAACTAACTTACATCTAAGGCAAATCTTGCTCTCCTACAATAAATGTGTTTTACTTAAGGTGCTCATATAAATTACTTATCTTGTTGTGGCAGGTCGACAGGGTGTTAGTCCTGTGCATTACTCTTACATACGTTGGTACTTCACACATAGTATGACAACTTATAGTGTGTGTGTATATTTTCTTTTAGCAGCTTAACTTAACAGATATTTTCAATGGTTGACTCGGTATTTCTTCAAGTCTGCGTGATGAAACAATCCTTTTATTCGTCCAGATACAGGGTCAGCTAATAGATAGCAACCAATGTGCGGCTTTCTTAAGATAATATATGGTCCTTCATACAAGTGCTGCCACTTGCGATTCTTATGATGAATCAAAGATGGTTTGAAGTGGGTCTTTAATAGCACTCGTTCATTTATACGATACGATAAGACTTTGCTAATGTGTTTGTCATGCGCCTTTTTTCTTAGGTTGGCATGAGTTGTTAAAGATATGAGAGCTTGTCTTAACTTGTCGTCTAATGTTACTTCAGGGTGTTGTAATTTTGGGATGGGGTCTACCCATTCATTTCTTTCTAGTCGTTTAGAGACTAGTTCTGATGGTGTGAAACCAGTTGATGTGTGAGGTAAATTATTAACAATCTCTTCAAAGGGTGTGACGAAATCAATCCACCGTGTCTGCTGGTTTGGTATATACGTTCGTATGAAACGATTGAACTCTTTGAATACTCTTTCTGTGGGATTACTTTGCGGTCGATACCGGGATATCAAAATTTGTCTGATGTCGTTGGTTGCAAGGAAATTTCTCCATCGTTTCCCCACGAAAGTTGATGCGTTATCAGATAACATGGCTTCAGGCTTGCCAAAGCGAGGAAAATAGTCTTTCTCAATACGTCTAATTAGTGGAAGTATATTAGATGACTTCATTGCATAGAGTCTCACGTGTTTGGTAAAAAGATCTAACAATACGACCAGATACTTCACACCTCCTCTTCCCTGAGGAAGTGGACCTGCATAATCCAAACTGACGATTTGGTTTGGTCTTTCTGTACGTATCGGGTTTAAAGGTAAGGCATTTGACAAGTTGAAAGGCTTCGCCTTTTGGCAAATGGAACAATTTCTTAATAATTGGTGCACCTTCTTGTGAAGATTAGGTACATAGCAGTATGTTGAAATCTTGCGTTTGCATTTTTCTGGGCCATAGTGACCCCAGGAGAGGTGAGTGTACCAAATGAGATGTTCAACATAATCTTTAGGAATACAGACACACCACCTTCCTGTCAACAGAGAAGTTCGGTGAAACAAAACTCCATTGTGTACTTTATAAAATTTTGACAACGAGTGATCAGGGTTGTCTTGAAGAAGCTGTTTAATTTCTAGCCAATTGCGATCTGTGTCTTGAAGAGTATTCATTTGACGGCAAAGACGCAGAAAGTAACTCCGATGTAGAGGATCTTTCATAAGAAGAATTTTGTGATTAGAAATCTGTTCTATTAATTCAGTAGGCTCCGGCAATCCTTCCGGCATACGTGACAATGCATCAGCAATGATGTTATTCTTGCCCTTTACGTAAATAATTTCAAAATCATACTCTTGTAGAAATAAACACCATCGAGTAAGCCGAGGATGATACAGTTTGCAAGAGAGTAAGAAGCTCAGTGCTTGATGATCTGAGTATACTCTGATTTTATGACCATAAATATAGTAATTAAAGCGGCGAAAAGCCCACACAACGGCTAATCCCTCTAATTCGGTTACCGAATATGATCTCTCACATTCGGTTAAGACCCGACTGGCAAAGCTGATTATTTTGACTTCCTCCTGCCCATCAGTTTTGTCTATTTGAAATAAACATGCACCTAATCCTTGAAACGATGCATCGCAAGAAATGCAGAAATCTAAACTCGTGTTTGGATGACTTAAAATGTTACTCTTTAGAAGAGCTTCTTTGATCTTGTCAAAGGCTTTTTGGCATTCAGAAGTCCACATCCAGTGGACGTTTTTCTTGAGCAAATTTAACAATGCGGGATTGTTCATTGATTGATTCGGAATAAAGCGACGGAAGAATGAAGCTAACCCAATGAAACCTTTTAGTTGCCTTTTAGTGCAAGGCACAGGGAAATTTTCTATTGCTGTTAACTTGCTGGGATCAGGTGAGATTCCTTCCGAAGAAATTATATGTCCTAAAAACTTGACTTCTTTCTTGGCAAATTTGGATTTTTGTAAATTTGCGGTAACACAAAAATCAGAGAATCTTTGAAAGATCTTTTGTAGGAGAGTTAAATGTTCTTCCCAAGAAGTCGTTGCGATCAGTAAATCATCAACATAGACGGTGACTTGGTCAAGTAACTCTGGTCCTAGCACATAATCAAGTGCTGCAATAAAAACACCAGAACTTATGTTGAGACCGAAAGGTACTACACGAAAATGATAGGATCTGCCGGCAAAGATAAAGGCTGTGTACTTCCTCGATGATGATGATAGTTTCACCTGCCAATAGCTACTTCGGAGGTCTATTGAGGATAAGAACCTCACACTATGGAATTTTTGTAGTTGTTCCTCCAGTGGTTCTGGTCTTGTGCATACTGGAATGATGATTTTATTAATATTCCTTGCGTCCAAGACAAGTCTGACGCTTCCATCGTTTTTGAAAACAGGTAACAACGGGCTACTGTAGGGAGAGTCGGACGGTTCTATGATTTTCCACTTAAGCATTTTACGTATTTCTTGTTTGACGGCTTCTTTACGGGACTGCGGAACTGAATAGGTTGTTTTGCAAAAAGTATCATGGGGTTTCACTCTCATGTTAAATTCATAGTCTGCTATGATACCTGGTTTTCTGGAAAAAATGTTCACAAATGTTGCTAATAGGTCGTGTAGTTCATACTTCTGTCTGTCGTCGAGTCCGTCTGTTTCCACAATTTTTATGCGTAACTCGTCGGCAGTTGGTAATAAGTCAGGGTCATTGTTGACGTCACTGAACTCGTCAACCGCACGGTGGTAATGTTGCCTGTCAGAAAGTCTACGTATTTTCACTTTACGTTCCAGGTTGGTTATCCTGACTTTGGTTCTCATTAGATGAATGACCAGTGTCCTATCATCTAGTCTTAACGTGCACTTACCTTCAGCTAAATCAATGATGGCACGATTTCTTCGTAGAAAGTCCATTCCTAACAAGCATGGCACTGACAGGTTCTTTACTACTAAAAATGTGCACGGTATACAGTCGGATTTAAATTGTATTGTTGCTTGTACTTGCAAGCTAACCTTCTGTACTAGGGAGCCTACTGCTCCGGATACAGTACATCCTTGTACAGGAAGTGAAAGAATTTTTGTTACAGAGCATACCTTCTTATATACACACATAGACATAGCATTAATATTTGCACCTGTGTCGATGATGGCAATGATTGGTATATCATAAATGTGAATCAGAGTTGACGCTTGTACTTGGTTTTCCCAAAAGTCGTTGTTTTCGTAGGTGTTCTTTTCGTCTAATAGTTCGTCCCGTAAGTCTCTGTCGTCTTCGTATCTAATTACGTTGATATGTCTTTTAATGAAGTTGCCCCCCATTGGTTCCGCAGCTTCCCCGTGGAGGCCTAAAGAAGCTGCTAATGGTTTTCCGACTGTGGTGGAGCTGAAATGTCAGTTATTTTTACTTGACTAGTATTTTGCGACCTGCCAGGTCGAAAATTCGCGTTCGTATCCCATACGACCTGTGCATCACTTGATTGCGTGTTATTTGACATCGCGTTTGGTGCTTGGCTCGCCTGTGTGTAAAAAATAGTCGGATTTCCTTGGCTATTATAACCGGCTGTGTCAGGAAAAGCATCCGACGAATTGTCCTGACTATTGTTCCTGAACTGTTGGTTCGGTTGGAGAGAAAATGTCGCATTTTTCGGCTGGGAAAAATTTATTTGCTGAGAGGGAGTGAAATGACTCGGCTGACTGTACTGTTGTGGTCTGTTATAATTGGTCCATTTCTTTCCCTTGTGACGATTTCCATTATTCGTCTTGTTGTTCTGGTACTGGTAATTACCGTTATGATTTATCGGTGAATTACCGTATTGCTGCTGTGTGTTTTGATAAATCGGATTGTATCTATTCTGGTGCGGATATTTGTTATATTGTTTTCCATTACGGCGGTTAAAACTGTTATGATTGCCGTAAGGCTGAGCGTTTGGTTGTCCCGTGTTATGTTGGTACGACATTCCATTGACACAGTTTGTTATGTGCTGCTGCGGAGCGGGCGGTCCATTATTATAATTATTCCGCGCGCTCGCACGCACATCCTTATAGATCATATCCAAATTGTCAAGAACAGAAAGAAAGGCTTCTAGGTCTTCTTCACTCACATTAACTAGTTTTTCTCTTATTGACACAGGAAGTTTTGACTTTAAGATCATGATTACATCTTTGGTTGAAATGGGCGTGTCCCAATACTGAATTTTACGTAGATATTTTTCAAAATAACGTCTCAAACCTCCTCCTTTGGTGTTGAAAGGTTCGGCGTTGTAAACCTCCTTTCGGAGTCTTTGTTGTATACCTGAACTCCAGAATTTATTCAAAAAATGCTTTTCAAAATCTGCATAGGTGTGACATTTGTTTATTATTTCTGTACCCCAAATTGATCCTTCACCGTGTACATAGCCTAAGATGAACTGTATCCGCTGCCTGTCGTTCCATGATTCCGGAAAAGCACCTGTGAATGATTTTAGAAATACCATGGGATGTATATTTCGTTTTTCAGGTAAAAAAGGCTGAAAAACTCTGTGTTTGAGCACACTCTCGTCTCGCATTAGTTCAACGAGTGTTAGTTGATCGGCATGACTACGTGACGTAGAAGTTTCGCCACGCGTATTATTTACTGTTGGTGAGAATTGTACCTGACACTCGGGATATTGACGATTATCGTGTTCTGGCGGTAGCGAATACTCACTTTGATTGTCACCTTGCAATTCCGTAACTTGTCGTCTCAGTTGATCTATATCATTGCTTAGCTGACGTTTCCATTCCGGAAGATCGTGGCTGAATGCTCGTCTGATTTCACCTAATTCACTGGTTAAAGTGTCACCAGAAGTACCGGGAGCGGTTAAGATTTCTGCTGTAGCAGATTTAACCGTACCCTTTAGTTCAGCGTGTACCTTGCTGACAATGTACTGTTCTTTGGATTGCATCCACTCTTCAAATTCCCTATTAAGTGTATTGCTTATACCGGTGTTGACATCTGCGATCTTTTTGTCAATATTGACATCGGATATTTGCTGAGCAAGGTCTTCGACTCGCTCGCCAACGTGGTTGACACTTTCTGTCAATTGGCTTACTCTCTTTGAAACATCACTGTAATGTTTCAAAGAGTCACTCGCAGTTGATTTACACACATCTATTTGGGCCTGCATATCTATGAACTTGCTACCAATATTGGTCTCGGCGGATTCCACCATCGAAAGAACACTATCAATTTTTGCGTGTACGCTTGCGTTTAGCTCGCTTGCGTAAGCAGTGGTAATGGCTTTAATTTTTTCCTCCATGGTGTCATTCGATTTTTTGATTTGTGCTTGGATGTCAGTAATAACAGAATTTATATTGTTCATTCGCACTTGAGTGTCCTCTACCCTTGATTCTAAACTGTTGAACCTGCTGTCACTTTGATTTGCTAACTGACTGATTTGCGTTCCGAGATTGTCACTTTGGTTTGTTAACTGACTGATTTGCGTTCCAAGATTGTCACTTTGGTTTTTTAACTGACTGATTTGCGTTCCAAGATTATCACTTTGGTTTGTTAACTGACTGATTTGCGTTCCAAGATTATCACTTTGGTTTGTTAACTGACTGATTTGCGTTCCAAGATTGTCACTTTGGTTTGTTAACTGTGCCATTCGAGTGTCAAGATTACCCATGTTTGCTTCAAAACTGGTTTTCATATCAGCAAACAATTTTAGTATATCTGACAGCGAGCATTCACGTGACTGCGACGCGGTCTGTGGCACCGACAGCTCACGTGTCGCTTCGTCCTGTGTTGTTCCCTCACTACGAGATTCAGGTTTGTTTACACCCGCGCGCGGTCTAAGTTGCCTTGGTTGCTCATCAGCCATCGTAAATTTAAAGTAGTTACACTGCACGAGCTAGAAAATATATATATATATATTTTTTTAAATTATGATTTTCACTTGTCAGGTGCGCCAAGGATTTCGCGTCCTGATTTCTCAGATATTACTTGCGCGTTATAAACAATTGAAACTCTGACACACGAAAATGCCAATATGGCAACGAGAGAGATAAAATAAATGAAAAACACTTATAGAGCACTGAAACTGGCGGCCATTGTGATTTACTAAAATGCACAACAATGGAATTCTTGCTAACTGTTTCTAACTATTGTAAGCGAAATGATGTGATAGAGGCGGATCTAATAGCAAAAGGAAACAGAAATTTTGAAATTAAATTGCTTGAGGAAAAGGAAAAAAGCGTAGAGAGTGAATGTCACGAGCCGACTGAATGCTCGGTACGCAAAGCTTCAAACGTAATGAAACATCGTACTCACATTAGTCGTCTTGCGCGCTGCTATTTATTGCTGTTGTGGATTCTTGCTGCGATTTTCTGCATATGCGTCCTTTATTTATCACTGGTTTTGGCTTCCAATTTTCTCCAGATGGTAGCATGAAAATAAAAAGAACAAATTAGTTTTTTAGTCGAGTCCCTGTTCGGGCGCCACATCTAGCGTTAAAAGGTTTTTTGGCTTTTCACATTTAACCAAATATAACATTGATGTTGATAATTCATGGCAATGTTTGCCGACAAGATAAAGAATGCAACCTTTTAACACTAGATTGCGTACTCACGGCAGTTCTCCTTGGCCGTTTCTTGGTACGACTTGGAAAAAGAGAAAAATTAATGAATGATCGATGATGCGTCGGTTCTCGATTGTGTTTAGAAGACGTACGGATTGATTGCGTGAAAATAGTTTCTCAAATGACCTCTTAACCCGGATTGCTTTCACGCAATCAGACTCTTCAATGAAATTACCTAAGGGACCTATTTGAATAATAAAAAAAAAATTGGAAATGAATGCAAAACAGTGAAATTTTGTAAAAAAAAGTTGTCAGATCGTAAACTGAACACGTTAATGGTCTCCCAAATACAATCGACACACCGCGATAAAGAGCGAACCTGTAACAAAGTTCATTTAAACATAAACATTATTTGTGGTTAATTTAAAGAAAAGAATAAGCATAGATTTTCTGTATAGTGGAGGAAAAGTATATTCTCAAAGAAGAAAGGCGTTAAACTATAAACATTACCAAATTTACAATGAATACAAAACTTACATTTTTATGTTTTTCTCATACATGGAGCAGTCCAACAATCGCTGCTTTTGTATGTGTGATATTTTGTAAAAATTAAATGTCCTGGCGTGCGCGTAAGTATTTTTTTTTTCCTCACTAAGTTTACAAAAGCGTTTTCTTTCTTGAAGATAACGTGGTTTTTCACACTAAACTTGTAGCGGTGCTACACAAAACGTCTTAACAAGTCGGCAACCAAACATCAAAGGTAATGAAGTACATGTTAACATATCGGCGACCAGAAGTACAACTAACTATAAAGACTCTAGAATTTTCCTAACAAATGATAAATTGTTCTTTCTTCTGTTTCGCAGCTTCTTGCTATCAAGTGCTGCGGCAATGATTTTAAATATCTGCGCCCAGCGAGTCATAGTATTTAAAAGTACCTTTTAAACGCTGGCCGCGCGTCTTGGTGTAGGCGAACGTTATAAACAGATTTCGTTTTTTTTTTTTTACTCTCGTGTTGTCATGCTTAGTATCACTGCAAACTACAGCTTGGTGGCTGTCATTTTCTCATATGCAAAATGTCTGAAATCCAATAATATCACAATTTCCACCTTTCCAGTAAGTCTCTGTACCGTGTTCCACATTGTCTTAGATTTGTTTGATGATTCCATAATAAGTTTGTCATTTTTCCTCAATTTTGCTTCCCTTATTACACGACTTTTATGTTTTGAAGTAGTGAGCAAATTCAGGGTTGCTATCTATTTTTGATAGTGCTAAAAGTTCTCTTTTTCTTCTACATGATACTTTGATCCCGGATGTAATCCAAGTTTTGGCTTTGCTGGGGACTTAACAAATTATTTTCTTTTTTAGAAATGCAATTTCAAAACAATGCCTGTAAATTTTCATGAAATTATTGAGCTTTTCATCTGTGTTTTAACTGTTGTAGATTTTAGTCCACTAGTGGGTACTTAGCATATGTTTGAAGTGCTCGGTATTTTGCATGCTGAATTTTCTCTTGTAGATAACACTTACATTCCTAGACAAGTCAATACTTCTGCATACGGCAAGTAGCTGTGCATTGTGATCACTGTAATCAGTATTAAAGTTTTCTGAGGTGTGTATGTCTGTGTTTACAAAGATCTGATCAATAAGTGTAGCACTAGTTTTTCTTGTGTGCATAGGGAAGTTTTATTTAGTGCACAGCTTACATTCTTGAATAATATTAAGGAATTTTTCTCTTTGGGAGCTGTGTCTTAAGAGGTCAATATTAACACAGAACTACAGTTTTGCAAGTATTTTTAAGTTTCCCTAGTGCAAGGTCAAGTTTTTTAAAGAAAATGTTTACATTGCTGTTGGGTGATCTGTAAACACACATTATTATAGCTTTTCCTGGTGTTATTTCAATAACTGAGGCTTTAAAGCGTTTTTCACTTCCTAAGTGATTTTCACAGTCTATTATCTTATAGTCTAAGTGTTCTTTTACATAAATGCAGCTTCCTCCAAGCTTTCATATTGATCTGCAAAAGTAGTTTGCCAGAGTGAAACCGGTTATGTTTGAATACCGTAAATGGTCCTTCTCTAGCCAGTGCTCACAAAAACATGAAAATTATACCTCCTTCCACTCACTGCTAAGAAGAACATTTATTTCATCAAGTCTGTTTGGTAGGGACTGTACATTTTGGTGAATGACTTTATAAGTATAAGTTTGTTCTGTAACACATTCCCCTGTGGCACCCTCAGGTACTCTAAAAAACGTCTACCTGTCCCTTGGTGTGTGTTTCTTCCCAGCCATTTATCCAACGTGTTTTGGACCATTTTTGTGTTAATCGTTCTTTCCTTGGGTTTCATCCTTTCTTGTGAGTCAATTTGGACCCCTTTAACATGTTCTGTTTGGTTTTTTGGGCTATGATTGCCTCTTATGAGCAAATTATCCAACGTACTGGTAAGTTTTCTAGTGTAATGCTTTACAAAATTACATATTTTCTCTGTTAGGTATTGTTTACCAGCATAGTTTAGATGAAGTCCATGTCTGGTGTGCATGGATTTTTCAAGAGTGCTTACATCTATTACATTTGCATGCTCAAATTTTCCACAAACATGCTTTATGTCAGAGTTTATATTAACCACTAATTTATTCACACATGACCTGGGAGGTAGGTCATGCCTGTGTGGTTGGTTAATAACTAACACATTCGTGTGGATTGTCTGCTGCAATACACATTTAAGAGCTATTTTTATTTCGTGGGCTTGATCCCTTGCAACATCGTTCGTACCTCCAAAAATTACCACGCAGTCTTATGGTTCGAAGTTCTTACAAGAGCTTTCAACTGGTTTTGTTACTTCCGAAACACGAGCTGCTGGTTTCACGAAACCCATGATATTGTAATTTGGTAAAAGGCTAGACACTCTTTCTGCAATTTGACGACCGTGACTGTCAGCGAGTATAAGGGCCTGTCGATCATTTTTTGTACAGTCTCATCTGGTCTATATTGTTTTGTTCTGTGTTGTTTATCATAGCGGTACCCGAAATGCATGTTTCTGTATATTTTTTATTGTTTGACACAAATGGGCATTTTTGGGTGCTGCTATTTATTGACATACCGTGATCTGGGCAGTTTTCACTACGCAACACTGACTGTTCTTTACTGCTTGAATAAAGTGAACTTTTTTAGTTATAATACTTGCGGTCTTAGCTTGGGAAATGTAGTTTTGTTCAAGACTTACGTTCGGGTTAGATTTTGAACTCGTTTTTCCTATGTGGACTCTGTTCTTCTGATCGTTGTTTACGTTGCAGTTGGCAGGTTGCTTGAGGGTAAGGTCTTCACATGTCCCATTGATGACTTCTTTCTCTCGCAGTTCTTGCAGTTGACTTCTTCAAGCGGCAACTAACTTTTTTAGTTCGTTGATTTCACTGCTTTTTACCGTTAACATGCGGCGATAATCGACACACTGGCCACAAGAATGAATAACTCGCGTGTTTGAATTTGTGACTGTTTTGCATTTCGATTTTGACCTAGTTACGATTTCGTTTGCATTTTTAAGTTTCAAATAACAACGGTGGCACATTCCAGGATTCTCTAAACTAACTTTTACACATTCTTCATACAGAACATTTTCGTTATCGGCATGATTTACAGAGCGAAATATTCGGGAACTTTTTATTTCCGCCATATTGTTAGGTGGTTAGTATTAAAATGTCATCAGCTGCCACAGCTAGTATAAACAATCAATCAGCATCATCCATTTCAAGTAGGAAAAGCAACAGAAAGAAGAAACCTGTGGTACAACAGGATTTTTGGTAGCCGGCCTTAATGAAAACTCCAAGTTGACAGTGTTAAACGAAAGGAGATATACCATCGGTGCTCGTTCCCCTGTTCTAAAGATTATGACTCTAAATATGCAGTGCTTCAAGAACAAATATTGTGAACTCGAAATAGCAGTAAGTAACACCCAACTTGATGTCTTGTGTATTACTGAATACTGGTGTAAGGACCATGAAATTAGTATTATTCATATTAATCCATTTATACTGGCAAATCATTATAGTAGGAAAATTACAAAAGGTGGTGGAGTCGGTATTTACCTTAGACAAGAGTTAGAATTTAGAAAGAGATGTGAAGCAGAGAACTTAAGTATTGAAAAGTTTTTTCAAGCAGGTGCTGTCCACCTAAATGGCCTGATGAAAAAACACATAGTCATAACAGTGTATAGGACACCATGTGGACACATAAAAATCTTTTCTGATAAATTAGAATTGTTGTTAAATAGTTTTTACAAAAAAATGTAATTATTATTTGCGGTGATTTCAATATTAATCTTCTAGTTGAAAGTCAACATAAAAGGCAATTTTTGGACATATTAAAGAGTTTCAACATGTCACCACACATAAACAATTCAACTAGAATAATAAACAACTCCAATAGCCTCATATATAACGTTTTCTCAAATATGTCAACAACTGACATAGAGGTAACAAACATAGATTTACGATTGTCTGACCACAATGCTCTCACCATTGAAATCCCTTTAAGGTCAAAGATAGATAATGGTGTAAATAATATTTACAAAAGAAACTTCTCTGTGGACAGCTGTCATCAATTCATAAGTATCTTAGAAAATGAAAATTGGTTAGATGTTATGAAACAAACAAGCACAGGGGAGGCGTATAGTGTATTTGCATCAATTTATATGATGAACTTTGAGATGTGTTTTCCAAAGAAACAGACCTGAATCAAGTCTACTGGAAACATAAATTCAAGTTCTTTGATGATTCTTGGCATTAGGAAATAATGCGGAAACATGAAAAAGCTCAATTCAGAGTTGAGGGAGTGTGCAGGTACTGATTTTATAGAATATGTAAAAAGATATAGGAAAATATACTGCAGAGTAATTGTAAATGCAAAGTTACAGAGTAATGACATGGAAGTAAAACAGTCCTGAAACAAAACTAAAATAGCATGGAAAATTGTGAGAAAAGAAACGGGTACCTATCAAAGATAAGGAAATTATTCTAAAAGATGTGGAGAATAAAATGGTTGATAAATATGCCATACGTAATTATATAAATAATTACTTTTTAAATATACTCTGACATTAAGCAGGAATTTTGGGGAGCAGATTAAGAAAGCAGCACCCCTAGGCAGCCAGCAGTATGATGGCAGTCCAAAAGGAAGTTTTAAATGTGATTAAAAGTCTGAAGTCCAAGATGTCAGCTGGAGTAGATCAGGTGCCAATAATACTAGTAATGAAAACAGCTAATCAAATAGCGAAACCATTGGCGCACATAGCTAACTTGTCAATGGCTGAGGGCGTGTTTCCACAGAAACTGAAAGTCGTTCCCCTGTTGAAAAAGGGTGATAAGCTTAAAATAGAAGACTACAGACCTGTCTCACTTCTCCCAACTTTCTCTAAGGTTTTAGAGGTACTAATGAAATATAGAGTCACCCATTATCTTAATATCCACAATCTGATTTCAAGCTGAGAGAAGTACGGAAACAGCTGTAGTGGAATACACAAAAAAAAATAATCAGTAAATTGGAAGTGGGCAAAAGTGTAGTTGGGATAAATCTACATCTGTAAAAAGCCTTTTGACACTGTTGACCACAGCATATTTTTGGAAAACCTTGAAGCTATAGGTATCAGAGGACCGGTAACAAAGTGGTTTGAGCTGTATCTGGAAAAGAGGATGCAAGTTGGTGAAATTACAGCACCAAGTATTAACCAAAAAATTAAACTAAGATTAGTTCCAAAGGAGGTCACAGTAGTAGTACCGCAAGGAAGTATGTTAGGCTCCTTGCTGTTCCTCATTTACGTTAATGATATTCAGGTGTCAGAGAGAAAAGCTAGAATCATGTTATTTGCTGATGATACTAGTTTAATAGTTAGTGATATGAAGCAGTCGTTGCACAGTACTGTGGACCATGTCCTACAAGATATACAAAAATGGTTTAGTGCAAACAAGCTAACACTGAATGCAAAAAAACACTAATTATGTGCAATATGGAAAAATAAGTGAACATGATGACCTAAATCCCACCATGGAGGGCAAACAATTTGAAAGAGTACAGCGTGCAAAATTATCATGTATGCAAATTGATGAGAAGATAAACTGGAAAGACCATGTGGTGAACTTACCACTAAAACTAAATTCAGCATGTTTCGTACTTAGAATAATTTCAAGAGTTTGTAGTAATGACTGTACCAAATTATTATATTTTGGCTATTTTCAGTCCATTGCATCCTATGGGATAGTATTCTGGGGAAAAACAAATTATGGTTCTAAATGAGATTTTCAAATTACAAAAACCCGCTATTCGGATAACGACCCAGAGCCCACCTCAAACACATAGTAGGCCCCTTTTTAAAGCATTGAAAATCATAACAATTCCATCATTATACATTGTGAAATGTCTGTTGGTGATCAAAAGAAATCGGGACAAATTGAAAACCAATACAGACTACCATAATTACGATACAATGTAAAGATCTCTACTTACAAGCTGTAACAAGGTCCTGAAGTCAGAAACATGTGTATAATCAAGGTATTACAGTTTCTAATGCACTAACAAAACATATCAAAGAGCAGGAAATTGAGGATAAATTTAAAACTGTTATAAAGAATCACATGTTTGACAAATGTTATTACTGCATAAGTGAATATCTCTGATCAACTGTATAAGAATATATGATATCATAAATGTGACAAATGAAATCATTACCTCAAGGAATAGCTCAGCCAATCACATTAGAAATTATGTTATAAAAACACTTATTAGTTGTATATTGTATTAAACATAAGATAAATTCATATGAATTCAGCACAGAAAATACAGTAATTTTGTATAGATACTACATAGTTGTTGAAATGTAGCCTGGCAAATCCTATATCACAAATGTGATAATTGGGATGATAGTAAATAAATAAATAAAAAATAAACGTTTAAATCGAACATTCTTCCACAATGTGGCTGCTGAGGCAAACAGTGTTTCTCACACTGAAGTGTCTCTCAAAGGCTCCCCCCTGGCTTAGATTTTTATCTTGATAAAAAGATTTTTCACGCATGTGAACAACTCCATTTCTTAACAAATAAATGGTCCTGACAACCTCACAGAGAATGAGGGCAGGCATTGAGAATTCTGCTCATGCTTACCTGTGCTGAAACTCAGCATTTAGTTGTATCATGTTTATGATGTTGCTTCCAGTTCCTTTAAGTAAACTCTTATCTCATGCCAGCCAGCTTGGAGGCTTTCAGGTCTGCAAAAAAGTAACAATCCTCATCACAATAAAGGGACCAAAGAAAATAAGCTACTAGCTGGGGAGTCACTGGTATCAGCAAATACTGTCTGCAGTTATTGTGCACCATAAGATTGAAACTACATTGAATGAAGGTATCAGCATATAATATCATGTAACAACTTGCATGGTAGTCTTGGGGAAAACTGCCATGTAACACACAGTTGATCTCAAACAATTTTTAATGCAAGTCAGGTTGCTTCAGCTATAGCCAATGGAAGATGGTAAAAGATGATCATATATTGGAAAATAAGCTTGAAATTTTAAGATCATGCATATTATTCAAGCAATCAAAAGACTGTAAAGTAATGCATTCCCACTTTAAAGTATGAATTGTTTACAAATATTTAATTTCGTCTTGTAAATCTGTCGTGACACCATTAAGGTATTCATTGATAGATAACTTCCATGCCTTAGCAACCCAATCATCAATCATGTTTGAGTATTTCCATAAAAACCCAAATGTTTCACATAAAATCTTCACTGTTTTTCATCAGGCTTTCAATGATGTGAAAAACATTTATCTTGAACAAGTCTTCTGAATTCACATGTGTCACTTCACTCCTGGTTTCACCATGAAATGATTTCTCTTCTTAATGCAGGGCTCTGGAACTTGAAGACTGATATTCATTGCGCTAGCAACAACTTTCAATTCAGGGAGAATAGTTTTCCAGTTTTCGTGTAGATATTTTAAGTCATTTAATAAGCAATCAGAGCATCTTATGTCAACATCAATATTAGTATTTCGAGTTCGTAATAATTTGCTTCTGTAGTCAATTGGTAACAACGCCAAATTGATGCCATGAATAAAATCTTGAAAGACCTCACACAATAGAAAACATACTGTACCATAGAATGTGTTTCAGCTGACAAATTAAACTTACCAAGAGTTTCAACAGCAATGACAATCTTATCCAAGTGACCCACTATTGGCCTTGCAGTGTCAACCCAAGTACTCCAAAAGGTATCAGACATGCATTCTAAAAGGTCTCAGACATGGAACAAAAAGAATTTCCACCACACTGTTTTGGGATTTCCTATCACTGTGGACTACAACTGAACAGGTTGTAAGGAAACTGAATTGCCCTGGAAAACGTGGCTGCTTCATGGCAGGTATCATCTGCATGTGTTCCACATAAGGCTATGACAATCAAACAGAGATAATTTTCCAAGAGGATTCAACTGACGAAAATGTGTCTGCACTCCTTTACAAGATCCTCTCTACATCTCTGCATACATTCATGTATTACTAGTTGCTGTATGGTGTATGGCAGAGTGTACCTTGTACCACTAGTAGTAATTTCCTTTCCTGTTCCACTCACAAATAGAGCAAAGAAAAGCTATCTATATGCCTCCATAAAAGATTTAATTTCTCTTATTTAATTTTTGTGGACCTTATGCAGAATACTTTTAACTGGCAGTAGACTTGTTCTGCATTCAGTATCAAATGCCAGTTCTCCAATTTTCTCAGTAGTGCTTTGTGAAAAGAACATCATGTTCCCCCCAGGGATTTCCACTTCAGTTCACAAGGCATTCTATAATACTTGCACGTTGATCAAACCTACTTGTAACAATTCTAGCAGCTCCATTCTGATCTGGTTTGATGTCTTCCTTTAACCCAACCTGGTGGGGAACTAAAGCATTCAAGTCATACTAAAGAATGGATTGCACTAGTGTTCTATAGATGGACTCCTTTACAGAAGAACTACACTTTCCTAAACTTCTGCTAATAAACCAAAGTTAACTATTTGACTTCCCTACTACTGTTCTTATGTGCTCATGCCATTTTATATTGCTTTACTATATTGTGCATAGATATTTAATGACTGGGGAAATATACACTAATAACACCATTTTAAAAATTACAGGATCATTGTACCTGTTAACCTGCAATAACTTATGTTTTTGTACATTTAGAGCAAGTTCTCATTCACCATACCCACTACAAATTTTGAGAAAGCTCTATTACTTATGAAATCTACAGCTCAGTCACATATGTGAGAATCTGTTCTGTATGCTTTGGTAACAGTCTTCAGTGGGACAACATGTCAAGCACTTTCTGGAAATCTAGGAATGAGGAACTATCTGTTGCCCTTCATCCATGCTTCACATGAATTTATCATAACCTTGTCCATGGTAGTCACTGATTGTAATTCAGTATTTCATGAGTATTGATCAAGTTAAATGTGGAATAGCATCTCTTGTCCTTTGATTTCACTCAATGAATTCCAGAAACAGTTCGTTCATTTTATACTCTTCAGTTTACTTATTAAAGCAAATATAGCCCAACATGATTGTTGTCTCTGCAACACAATTTGAATCAGGAGTTCCATCAACAATAATGGCATAACGCATTTCATTTTCTCTCTATTCCAAGTTGACAGTCCTGACATAATGGGCACAACTAGAAGTATATTCTGAGTATCACTTGACAGGTAATGCATTTAAACATGTTGTAGGTTCTTGGCCTTGTTTGACCTTGATAAGTTGTTTTGCAAGAACTGGATCAAGGTGACTCAAGAGTTCTAATATTCCAAGGAAATTTTCATTATTTGGATCTTCAATTTTCTGAGATTATGCTCTGAAACCCTAACCTCTCTGACCGAGAAACAATGCCACATCACGTGAGTTCCCATGTCAGTTGGCTATCCTACAAACATTCCACCTCTGAGCATCAGCATGGCCAATGTACCTCTATTGCATCATTTCATTTCTCCATCTTTACAGTTGTTCTAGGACAATTATATAAATGAGATATTTTATTTTGTGCTTGCTCTCAAATGCTAAGTGTTTTCTGTATGTTTATGTAAAATCACCGTGCGATGGATTCTGAAGTCCCTTATGTTTCAACAATTCGAACAAATCTACAAAATCATAATGATGTTTCATGGCTGCTGTCATGTTCACTTGTTGGTGATATGTTTTGGCAGGACTCCCAACAGCATTTAAAGAAAGCTCATCTTTGACTCTATCCCAAGGAGGTTTTAGTCCATTATGTCTAAAGAAAATATTGTGCATTCAACATTAAACATGAAATACAATTGTATATTATTGACATGTGAGAACCACAAAAGTGGAAAATTGAAATGGAAAGTAAGATTTAAATGGCTATACTGCTGCTGGGATAATGTTGTTTTATTTATTATACTATAATAAATTTATCTTACAATAGCAGTCTAGCAGTCCGACATTTGCAAACTGAGAACCCATGGGAACCCAATCCCTTAAGACATAAAGGCACCAGTGAAGCTTGGGCCCCATGCATTTTGCTCTTCCCCCCCCCCCCCCAAACTTTCCATCTCATTACAGCTGCTTATGTACTATTAAGAACCATGACCAACCATTTTCAAAGTGCAAGGGAACATGAAGAATAATGGTGACTTCAGTGTAATCATTGCATGTTTCTGTCAATTAATATCAGTATTATACTATAGCATTTCTCTCTACACAATTTTACAGTATCAATGAGCCATGTTACTTGGCTGTGGCATATCATATAAAATTAACTTTTGCTCAACAGTGGATTTACTATGCATGACTAACTGTTCAAACTATGAGAGCTTAAATTCCTAGAATTCCATTGCAAATTATTACTGACCACATTAAAAAAATTAGAGCTTGTAAGGAGTTGAATCAACAGAGGTTATTCCAATGCACCATTCACAGATGGAACAGGAGTCAGAGGAACTGACAGTGGTACCAGAAATGCCCTTTACTACAAACTGTAAGGTGGTGTGCAGAGCACCCATGTAGCTCTGTAATGTTCATGAGCATTACTAACCACGAAGCAAATAGATCTGATAACCTCAAAGCCCATTATCTACACAGCACTAGGCTGGCATGTGAAATGTAGTTATATGTTTTCAATGTTCTTTAACAGAAGAAAATATTTACACAACTCTCCAGATTATGAGAGCATACATTTAAAAAATATGTCAGCTATTTAATACCCATACATGAATAACTGTCCATGTTATGGGAGTAAACATTCCAAAAATATATGGGCAAATTGTTACAACCTCCAATATGTAAATCAATGAAGTTATTATCATAATGAAGTAATCAGAGCTACTGAGGAGTTTATGCAACAGTGGTTCTTCCAACAGAGATAGGATGGTAATGTGGTCAGAATTTCCCTCTAATACACACTGAAAGAAGCACTACTCGTACTACACAATCTAAGGTGATATGTGAAACACCCACATAGATCTTTAATGTTCATCAACATTGTTAAACATGAAGCAAGTTGATCTCTTAACCTCAAAGTTCATTACACTGGTCTTCAGTTCAAAACTTTTCCTCTGAGGGCATGGGTATTTCTGGTGATCTTCCTTAATTAGTGCGTACTGAATATACAAATTGGTGCTGATTGAGCTCAGGCAAGTCATGTTTTTTCACAACCTCATTATCGTAATAATAGCTTATTATGTATATAAGCCACTCAAGTATTGGTAATTTTTAGTTGTATTGTCACAAAGATTAATTATCTACACATCAAGTAAGTATGTGAAATATAAACTATCCAATAAATATGATTAACAATATGTGAAAAGATACTTCTAAGCATTTGAGTTTTGTTTACAACAGTAAAAATGAAACTAGAGATGCAGACATAACTGTTAACTTTGTATACAGAGATTGAGGTGGGAACCCTGTAGGACACAGAAGTGTGGTTGAGCTGACCTTGCTTCTAGGTTGTAGCAACCTGCAAGTCAGTATGACTTGAGCTTTCTGAGTGAAAACAATATCATCACAAAATGAAACCACAGTCAAGAATCAGCTTGACCGATTTTGCTATATTTGTGGTAGTGTCATCATGCCACATAGTAAGTTAAAAGTAGCTCCTAGTGAGAGAAACATTATCATGCATAGTTTAGAGTTGAAACTAGTGATAAGGACAAGTCCTATTCTCCAGATTTATGCTGCAAATGACTATTGGAAGTCTTTGGAGGTGGACCAAAAGACAGCAGAAGTGCCTGAGTTTTGGAATACGTAGAATTTGGAGGGGAGAAAGAGATCATACTCCGAAGTGATTTTTCTGCATGACAGATTTAAAAGGTATTTAATGACTTTCATTCTCATGAACTTAATACATCTCTTTGTTAGTGGTTTTAAATTAATTAGAATAAGTACTTGAATTAATTCAATTGAATAAGTGTATGTGCTTTTACTTTTAGGATAAACCAAAAAACTAAATAAAAAAACAAAGTGTGAAATATCTCCAGACATGCCATCTGCTTTGAGATTAGTGCCTCATGGACGGGGATTTCCAATTCCATCACCATCCGGTAGGCAGAGTGACTTTTCAGGTGAATCAAAGAAATCACCATGATTAAACGTGCAGAGCCCATGTGGAGTTTAATCAGCAATGAATTACCCCATGTACCATTCAAAAATGCTACAGGGATGGCAGGAAATGACAGTGGTAAGACTGACTGACTGATTGATTGGTTCATCAGTGGAACAATGTTCACTGTATGGTTGCCATCAAATGTTTGTGCAATATGTCTTATTAACATGAAAATGCCTCTTACAGTAGTTGTAGCTGTAATACTTACCCCTACTTTTCTAAACATGTTATAAATAGTTAGACAGTACAATGGCAATGGACATTAAATTACTATAATTGCTATCATTTATTAAATATTTTTAGCCGCTGGCTGAAGGTGGTGAAGTCACTCACATCTTTCATTTCTTGTGGCAGTCTATCGTAATTTTTTTTCCATGGAATGATACACTATTTTAAGATTTTAAATTGTTTCTTCAGTTTAGATGTAACAGAGACTGGATTTGTTTCCATGGTTATGTATTGTGCTGTTTGTGCAGTTCAAATTAAAATATTTTCTTATGTAAATTATATTGTGAGAGATGTATTCACTTGGAACAGTCAGAATTTCTAGCTGTTTGAATAAATCTTTACAGTGTGCCCTGTTACTACTATTCATTACTATTTGTTTAGCACTTCTCTGTATATTGAAACTAGTATGTATGTTCCCAACACTTATTCCTCAATACAATATCCCACTACTGATGATTGAATATATATATCCAAAGTACGTTACCTTGAGTCTTGAGATATGCACAATGGTGCAAAGATTTTTAGCAGGGCATAACATGCTGAGCGTAGCCTCTTTGCCAAAATTCTCATCTATTCTGTTCATTTCAATGAACGGTCTACCTTCATCACCAAGAATTTAGTATCAGTTACACAATATAATAAATTATTATTTACTTTAAATTTAGTGTCACTGGGTTTTCCATTTAGTCAGAAGTTTATGCAATTTGTCTTTTTCACATTTAAAATAACTCTGTTTTTTAATGATCAGTTGTGAACATCTGTGAGAGCTGCATTGGATTTTTATGTTAACTGTGTTGCATTTCTGTCTGTGATCACTATGATGCTGTCATCAACAAACAGTCTTTTTCTCTTACCTGACACCTTGGGGGAACTATTTAAAGTTATAAGGAGGAGGATGGGGCCAAATGCACCTCCCTGGGTGATACACAGATCAACCAGAAAAATTTTATCACCTACCTAACAGCCGATGTGTCCCCTTTGGCACAGATAACAGTAGCACTGCATTGTGACATGGAAGCAATGAGGTCTCGGTAGATCACTGGAGGGAGCTAGCACCACATCTGACACACAAGTCTATATCTACATTTTTATTTATATATGTATTCTCCATGGACAAATACAAGGATTTGTTTTGGATAGTTTACAAATTGATCATTTCCCCTTATAACATTGTGGGAAACAATTATACAAAATAGGTGTAACAGATAAAAAATTATGTTGCTATTTTCTTTTTGTACTTGTAAATACTAGTTATACCAATATATATACTCCGCTAGCCACCACATGGTCTGTGGTGGAGGACACTATATATGCCAAAGTCATTCCCCCCCCCCTCCCCTCTGTTCCAGTCGCAGATCGGGTGAGGGGAAAACGACTGTCTGAACACCTTAGTACCGTAACTCACACCACAATCAGTCACATGCCAGATGTGTTTGATTGGGTTCAGATCTGGTGAGTTGTGGGCCAGCACATTAACTTGAAGTCGCTGCTGATTTATTGAACCACTCCATCACACTCCAGGCCTAGTGACATAGTGCATTATCACATTAAAAATTACACTGTCATCAGGAAACATGACCTTCATCAATGAGCTTATGTGGTCTGCAGTCAGTGTATAACACTTTTTGGCTATATTGGTGCATTACATATGGTCCCCTGGACCCTTGGAGGTTGACATGAATGTTCCCCAGAGTATATGAGAGCTGCTGCCAGCTTGTCTACATCCAACAGCACATTAACCGGAAAAGGGTACATCTCGAACCGGGGGCTCAAGGATGCAACAGTTTGGAACAATTTACGAAGCATAGTGCCGCACTGCCCGCTGGGTGCCTAGCCAGCTGGTTACGCAACCCGCTTGGCTAGGCGCTAGGCCGGCGCACCATTTAAGTAGTAGCTGCAGATGTCGTGGTATAAACACTGGCACATGCGTAGGTCATCAGCTGTCGAGGCCAATCGTTAGGAGCATTTGGTGCACTCCATGTTCAGACACACTTGTACCCTGCCCAGCCACCTGTCTGCTTAACCATTCTGCCCAGCCTATGACATCCAGCATCTGTAATGAAGGGTGGCCACCCAATCCTATGATGTCGGGACATGGTTTTACCTTAGTTTTGTCATGTGTTGAAGACACTCACCACAACATTCCATGAACACTCAACAACTCTTGCAGTTTTGGAAATGCTTGTGCCAGGCTTCCGGGCCATCAAAATCTGCCATCACTCAGACTCAGATAGATTGCTGGCCTTTCCCTTTCTACACACAGACAGCACACTCACTGTTACTATAAGCACAATGGGTGTGCTTTATTACCAGTCATTGTTTACCATGTGATGCATCTATCATGTGGGTGGCTTTATATTGATAGTAGGTCAGTGGTCAACATGTCTGGCTGACCAGTGTATGTTAATATATTTTTTATCTGATAAATGTTTTACTGCTAGTCTTTTAGAAATACGTGAGATTTTAATATCTTACATCAACTTTTCCAAGTATGACTTAAACCACTTCTCTACCATTCCCTTATTCCTAAAAGGTCTAATTTGTGTAATAAAATTCTGTGCTCAACTGTGTCAAATGCCTTCAATAGATCCAAAAAAATGCCTGTTGCATTCTTGCCTTTGTCTAGTGCCTCGAGTTCTATTTTGGTAAACAGTGTTTTAGCTGACCATTTACCTCTTCTGGGCCTGAAAATGAATTGTTCATTGAAGAGAGTGTTGTATTTATTTCAGTACTTCATTGGCCTGTATTCCTATATGGTTTCGGTTGACATTGAACAACAAGGTAAAAAAAAAGGTCTGTGGTTTTCTACTTTTTCGGCATCACCATTTTCTTCTATTGGAACTACTTTTGCTTGTTTCAAGTATTCAGGAAAGCTGCCAGATCTGAAAGATTAATTGATTATTGTACATTTTTAGGGACACTGACTTGAATCTCATTGAACCCTTTCATTTTTTATTGTTTCATTGGTGTATTATCTGTGCAATGTCTTTCTCTGTATTTGGAAAGAGCACCACTGAATGTTGTGACTAGTTCTGGTGGTGAGAAAGATATGTGTCTGGAAATTTCTCTTGCACTTTCATAGCAATGACACTTAGTATTCATTCACAAAGAGTGCTAGTTCCTTTGGCTTGACGATTTCAATATCTTTACTTTTAATCTGTGTTTCCAAGTGTTTTTGTTCAACATTCAGTGTCTCCTGTTTGTTTATGTACCACATTGCTTTGCTTTTGTTATTTGCCTTCAGTATTGTTTTACTGTTTGTAAGTTGCAGATAGCAATAACTTTCTATAAGTTCTCCTGTAATTTTTCTTAAATTCTGAGAAATCTGAATCAGTCTAGCTGTTTTGATGGATGTGAGAGACCTTTCTATATTAGTAATACTAGCACTTAGTTCTTTGACTTGTATTTCTACTGCTTCCACTCTGCCAGAACACCTTTTGTTCACATCCTCACATAATTTCTCACAGATTTTACTTTCTTCATATGTTTTTGACGAGCATTTACTCTACTAGTTGCTTCTTCAAATCGATCAGACCAAAGTTTGAATTAATTACCTATTCTTTCTGACAACCTCCCTTCCAGAAGTTCCTATGCGTCTTTGAAATGTATGTGAACTTTGTGAATTTCCCTTTTGAAAGTACTATGCAGTTTATTTAACTGTTGCCCTTCTTTGATTTGTATGTCATGAAAATAGCATCAACTTTATAATTTAAACTATACAGTTTTGAGGTCATTTCATCCCTTAATGCTTTATTACCAGACTCAGTCCTATAGTTTAGTTCTTTATTATTACCCTTTAATTCTTTACTACTGGATTCAGTGTTACTGTTTAGCTATTTATGATGTGATTCATGTTTAGCAAACAGTAATTGCATCCAATTTGGAGTCTCTATACTTGTACTTGGTATTTCCACTGATTTTAAAGTAGTTCCTTGCATTTCCTGACCTGGTTGAATTTCAGACATATTGAGCTCAGTTCCATGATCTGAAAATGTTAATAATTCTATCTTCTTCTTTTTGACCTTCATTTCAATTACTTCGCCATCAGAAAATGGTTCTAACTTTGCAGTATTATTGAAATGCAAATCAGATTTTACTTTTGATAAATCACACTCCGATTTTTTATTTATCCTCATTAAATTCAGGCTGATTATGAGGATTCATTGTTAGAGACTGATTCCATCTTAATTTTCACACAGTTCTCCATTTTTAGTACCCTGCTAGCAGCAACTAACCAATACTTCAAATACTCTTCACTTAACTTAATTGCTTGACCTTGGCAAATGGTGCTGGCGTGGTGTGCCAGCAAACGTGATGCGACGTGTCACGTCATAATTCAGGCATCAGCAGCGGCTGCTGTGGTGGCGAGGGTGCAGTGGGTATCGCCTGCTGCAGTAGCTCCAGGTGGGGCTGGGCACTGGTGAGCATGCGAGCAGGTTGCAGGTATCTCGCAGGTCCACACAGCTCTGTGGTGACACACTGCCTTCGTCGAACCTCAGCGCCAGTGACAGCTGCGGTCTAGTGTCGTCTTCTGCCCTCTTTCCAACATGATCAAGGTTACTGTAGCTAACATTCACAGTTCATTTACCACACTCACGAATAAATCTTACCACTATTCTCCCACTGGTTTCTGCCTATTTAACTGCAGTATCCAGTTAGTATCTAGCGAGTTCATTGGTTATTACCGATCGCTTTCACTGTTAGATTTCCCGGATCAAACCCACCCAATGTGGGGTGGTGGGTTGATGAAAATGGTGGTAATAATCATAAATCATAGGAGGAAATTGGAAGTGTTGTAAATATTGTTTCCATCTGTTACAAGAGACTGGCAACTATTACTGTGGTCAGCCAGAAAGCAATGGAGAACATACTGGCCATAATTCCCTGTCTGAAAGTCCACATTCTTGTCCAGCCCGCTGAAAAAACTGTTTTTATTCTCAATTTGCTCAGCAGGATCAGAACAATAATTATAAATGAATATTTGAGTTCTATTTGATACATATATTTGGTAAAGTTTCACACACACATAAAATCTTTTTATCCTAAACAGCACTATAAGCAGTTCAGAAGCAACCTCTGTGGGACGTTCCTACTAAATTGTCTTTCCCCCTGGCTACTGTTTATCACAATAAATGCCAGCCACAAAAGAGGAAAATTGTTGTCACTATCTGCCATACAGGTTTGTTAACATTATGGGTAGCACACTGACAGTTACTTTGGGAAAATCTAAGCAACCCAGGATGGTGTACAGTCCTTGGGAGTTCACTTTCTATTATTACTGGAAATAAGCGTTTTGTAACAGCCTGTCTCTCACATCATTTAAGGCAGCGTGCACTCTGGCATTTAATGACGTGGATCTTACAGTGGCTGGGTGCAAAATGAAGCCTAGTCTTGCTTCTCGAGGGCTGTACTTATATGTGTGGTGTAGCAGACAGCCAAGGGAACACTTTCTGTCATCTGCCCCATGCCCATGGTAGCAGTCTCTAAACGGCCGCTTTCTCGGACACACAATAATTAATAACATTGTTATGAATCAATTTAAAATCTTCGTAATTTTTGCATGCATGTAGGTAAGTTGGTTAAAATCACAGAAATAGTTTTACGTCGCCTGCATTAAATCTTTGCCTTCTAGAATTTTTAGAACGGAGCTGATAGTAGGACATGACCTCTGAACTACAACTTAATAGACCTGGTATCGGTTGCTACTAAATATCAGGGTCCTAAAACTTGTTATACCTGTATTATGTAATAGGTTTCACCACATGCTGTAACCAAAACTTTCCAGCATTAATTTAATAGATTAATATAATAGTCTATTACAAATAAGGACATTCTTGTTCTGCCCCCTGTGGGTTCGGGGGTAAGAATAGGCCTGTTCTATTCCTGCCTGTCGTAAGAGGCGACTGAAAGGAGTCTCAAATGTTTCTGCTCTTATGTGATGATCCCCTCTTTGGTTTGACCACCATATCTCAAAATTATTTCGAAGAGCGAGTCAATTGGGGAATGGCGCCATAGTTGGTGCATTGTGTCCATAATGCATTGAGACCTTTAGCCAGGTTATTCGTTGTTGCATTGCAGTCCCGCTCACTCTCCAACTCTTGGGTGAGGATACATTCCAGGGTGCTATTTCCAACATGCAGTCTGTAGTGTCGCTTTCTGTGCTGATGATGACCACGAACCAATTGCCACCTCATATCCGACACGGTAGCCAGTTCATTGTGGTGGGGCCACCATGTACCCTGTTGGTTGTAGGCCCCTGACAACACAGGGATCGCTCTACTGGTGCCTGCGCCATTAACTCCCTACATATACCAAGCAGTAGATGCCTATCTCCCTGGGGCATCGGGACTCCCGGCAATGGCCATCCTGCCAGTTGGCCCTTGCTGTGGCTAGGTGACGCCTGTGGAAAGGGCCCTTGGTCGGAGTAGGTGGCATCAGGGTGGATGACACACAATGAAGCGTAGCACATCTTCTCTTGCTTTTGGCCAACCACCAGCAGTCTCTAAGTGTTCAAAGGCTCACTTTAATGCAAACATGTATGACTCCAAATCGTTCCCCTCCCTGGCCACATCATGGGAGGAACAAAAGGCTATTAATGACAGCGAGACATATACACCTCGGTATCTAGTCTGTATGAGAGGTGATGGGGAATCCTTTGTGTTCAGGAAGCCTCAGTTCTTTGTAGATCATTTAGAAGACAAGTTTGGGGAGGTGGAGGGCTTTTCAAAAATGCGGTCCGGTTCAGTCTTGATAAAAACAGCATCCCCTGCCCAGTCACGGGCATTACTCACTTGTACGAAGCTTGACGATGTTTCTGTTACTATCACGCCTCATAAAAGCTTAAATATGGTCCAGGGCATTATCTTCCACAGGGATCTTCTTTTACAGTCCGATGACAAACTGCACGCCAACTTAGAGCAACGAGGTTTCCACTTCATCTGGTGCATCCACCGGGGTCTGAGGGATAATCAGGTTGCCACCGGTGCCTTCATCTTGGCCTTCGAGGGTGACACATTACCAGAGAAGCTGAAGGTGATAGTCTATTGCTGTGATGTCAAGCCATATATCCCCCCCCCCCCTGCCCTGCCGATATGGTACTTCAAGTCTTGGAAGTTTGTACATATGTCTTCCAACTGTGCTTCCAGCCTCATATGTCGTGATTGTGGTCACCTATCCCATCCCAAGACCCCATGTGCCCCGCCTTCCATCTGTGTCAACTGTGGAGAACACCATCCACCTTGCTCGCCAGACTGTAAGATTCTATAGAAGGAAAGGAAAATAATGGAATACAAGACTCTGGACTGACTGACCTACACTGAGGCTAAACGGAAATTTGAACGGCTTAATCTCCTGTGCATGATGTCATCTTATGCCACCATTGTTACTCCTGCCACATCTCCAAACATTGCACCACATACAGCCACATCTCAGAGCTGAAGGACCACACCTGCCCCCCTGATGGTTAGGGGCACTTCCCTCCCTGTTACTCCTGTACCACCTACCTCGGAAACAGCACCCTCTCCCCCTCTCCCCGAACCATAGGGGACACTAGTCTCCACTTCTAAGCTGGAGAAGCGTAAGTCTTCTTTGGCTTCTCATGCTAGGAAGGGATCCCTTGGATCACTCCCTTCCCAGGTTCCTACCAGTGGCAAACCAAACACCTGCCAGGTAGCTGGTTGTAGGGCTTTGTGGTCCTCTTAAGTCCCAGAGACTGAATCAAAGAAGCCCTCCCAGCAAGGGCAACCACAGGAACAGAATGAGAAATCGAAATCAAAGACCCCTAAGACCAAGGAAACTGCAGTGGCACCCACTCCACTGCTACTTACAAGCTCTGCCTCTGAGGATAGGGTGGAGATTCTGGCTTCCGCTGAGGACCTAGATCTCGCCAGTCACTCAGAAATGACGGATGTCACTCCCATCAGTACTCAATTTGTGGCAGTAAGTGTCCAAGCAGTATAATCTGCCTCCTCGGTCCCTTCACGCCTTTCTTAGCCGTGGGCAATGTCATCCTACAGTGGAACTGCAGTGGTTTTTTCCACCATATTGCTGAGCTTCGACAACTTCTTAGTCTTCACCCTTTCCTCTGCATTTCTCTTCAGGAAACTTGGTTTCTGGTGATGCAAACCCCCGCCCTCCATGGCTATTGCTACCACCTTTCTTGTTACTGGTCGACTTCAACGCCCATAACCCTCTGTGGGGTGGATCAGTGGCAACAGGCCGAGGCAGCATCATTGAGCAAGTATTGGCACAGCTCGACCTTTCTATTTCAAATAATGGTGCCTTCACACATTTCAGTGTGGCCCATGGCACGTACTCAGTCATCAACATTTCGATCTGCAGCCCTAGCCTATTACCATCTGTCCAATGGAGTGTGCATGACGACTTGTGTGGAAGTGACCACTTTCCGATCTTTCTGTCATTGCCACAGCATCAGTGTCCTGGGCGGCCCTGCAAATGGGCTATGAGTAAGGCTGACTGGGACTTGTTTACCTACATTGCCACTGCCGCAAAATCTGCCATTCCCTGTTCTTCTGTGTCCTCTCAGCAGAGAAATGTGCCCTGGTGCTCGCCCGAGATCACTGAGGTGATTAAATATCGCAGGCGGGCACTCCAGCATCACAAGCGGCATCCCTCATTTGAGCACCTCATTGTCTTTAAATGGCTCCGTGCGCGAGCCCACCTCCTCATTCGCCAATGCAAGCAGGACTGTTGGGGAAGGTATGGCTCCACCATTGGCCTCCGTACCTGTCCATCACAGGTTTGTGCCAAGATTAGGCGACTCTATGGCTATCGGAACCCTGTCAGTGTACCTGCGTTTCCACTGAATGGAGTAGTCTGTACTGACTCCGACACAATTGCAAACTGCTTAGCGGAGCTTTTTGCTCAGAGTTTTGCTTCTGTGAATTACCCACTGGCCTTCATCTCCATGAAAGAGTGGTTGGAACGTCAGAGCCTTCCCTTTCACATGCGCCACACTGAATCCTACAATGCTATGTTCAGTGAGAGGTAATTCCAAAATGCCCTAGGCGCTTGCCCTGATACGGCTCCCAGGCCAGATCACATCCACTGTCAGATGCTCAAACACCTCTCAGTGGACTGTCAGCGATGCCTCCTAGACCTTTTCAACCGTATCTGGGTTGGGGGTGAGTTCACATCACAGTGGCAGAAAAGCATCGTAATCCCTGTGTTGAAACCTGGCAAGAACGCTCAGGAGGTGGACAGCTACCACCCCATTAGCCTCACCAACGTTCATTGCAAGTTGCTCGAACACATGGTGAGCCGGAGGTTGACTTGGTTACTTGAGTCTTCCTTATCTGGAGTGACTCCCTGAGCGATTTACAAGCTATCGGCCAGTGTTTCCCTTACTCTCATCTGGTGATGGCTATCCAGGAGTCCCTCCATACTCTTGCCTGTTGTGGCCGCTCTGTGGTCTTCGTGTGGACTCCGGGTCATGTTGGCATCCTGGGAAATGAATGCGTTGACACGCTGTCCAAACAGGCTGTTGGTGCACCAGCCTTGCAGACTGGCCTTTCGGTGAGTGACCTCAGCTCAGTTTTGCGGCAGAAGATACTTCGCACCTGGGGTGAAGAATGGTGCACCCTTCTTTCACCCAACAAACTTTGGGGCATCAAGGAGGCTACCAGTGCGTGGTGCTCCTCTTTGCAGGTCTCTCGCAAGAACTCTGTTGTCCTGTTTATTAGAGCTTTTAGAAGTTCCCTCACATTTTCTGTTTCAATAAGTACTGAAGTATCATCAGAAAACATGACTAGTTCAGCTCTGATACTGAGAGGTAAATCATTTAAGTACAGGGAAAACAAAATTGGCCCTATGTTTGAGACTTTAGGGACTCCTTTAGAAGTTGTATCCCACTGAGATGCATAATTTGTGATATTAGATGTTATGATTCCCCTATGCTTCCTGTTTATCAGATAAGACCAAAGCCACTGTAAAACATTTTGTCTGAGGCATACCTGCCTAGTTTATGAAGCAGCATGGAGTGATTAGCTGAATGAAATGCTAGTGTGAGCTGATAGACGATACCTGCTGCTTTATTGCTTTTGTCCAGGGACGAACTGATTTTTTTCCAAGGAATTCATTGCTTGCATTCATGATGCTTTTCCCTTTTTGGAACACATATTGGTGTTTGAGAACAACATAATGTTTCGTGATAAAATTTGTCGTCAGCACCACAGCTATTTTTTCCTATACCTTGGATAACACTGGGAGGATAGAGATAGAATGGTAACTTTCGATATCATCCCTTGATACTTTTTTGTGTAGTGGTTTAACATCTGCATTAAGAGATTACACTGTTCTGATAAATAACCACGTCAAGATTAGATATTTATACTTTTATGAGAAATTTATTACGGCATTGAGGTATTTGAACAGGATTCAAAACAGTGTTGTTGTCTTGTTTAATTTTTGAAATTTCTTAGAGGTTAAGTGCTGTACCTAATTTGGATTTAGTAACAGACCATAGTGCCTTAAACTTATTATTATACCCTAAAATAAACATATTATTTGATATTATTTCAACAGCTTTGACAACACTTTTAAATAGCAATGTTTGACATAGATAATAAAGTTAGGATCATTATAACGCAATGCCTTACGATGAGCATAAATAATTACTTTATATCCCCATAGATAATTTTTAAATTTGTTAAATGCCCAATGAATACCCATAAGTTCCTTCTCTATCATGGTGTAAACCTTTCATGTGTTTGCAATACCTTACTTGTGAAAGCTATGGATTTATATTCAACTTCTCCCCCAATTACTTTTTTTACACTAAGTGAGCACCTTGTTCTGCATCACTACAGCCTGTCATTATACATAATGGAAAAGCCTTATCTTCTCTATAGAAGATTTTACTTTGAAACAATTGTTCTTAGGGTTCTGTACCTCAGTCAGTAGAAATGGAACCCATATGTGATTCTTAGTTGCCCGTTCATCTGTCTGTCTGTCTGACTGATATTTGCTGTGAAGGCATTGAAGGTTATTAGTGGTAACAAGTGCAAATTTGAGCCAGACCGGAACTCAAACCTGGATTTCCCAGTTTACATGAGTGGTTGTCTTAATCGCCTCAGCCATCTGAGCATGCTTCCCCTCAAACCCAAATTCCCAGCCTGTTACTCACTTCCTCATAGTCCCTGATTCCTAGAAGAGACTGTAGATTGAAGAAATTACTAAAACAAACTTATTTAAAAGTGCAGTAGGAAAATACATTTTAGTAGGTACAATCTGTTCATTGAAGGACTACTTAGGTAACACAGAGCAGAGGTTTAGCAAAAAATGTGACATATATAAATAGCAATAACAACAGTAACAAAAGTACATTATTTAACTTAACACTTTCACACTATGTTTTCTCTCCTTTTTTTCTTTTCTGGAAAAACTTACTTCCAAAGCTATGCAATGTCTAATACTTACAGATCATCCTTTTACTGAACTCAGCATCTCACACATCACAGAATGATGCTGACTAAGTTTTCAGGTTAGCAAATGGCTCTCAAAGTGGAAACCAAGCATCATCACTATGGTCCTGACATCAACTGATAAGGTGTGCAGTGCCATGTTATGATGAATCAATGTGTATAGTGTGGAGCATGGCTAGGTACGAGAAATGAAAAGAAAAGTGTGGCTGTAGCGTTTTACATTGTTAGATAACTTCTTTTCAAAAGAGTATTTACACTAGGGGTGAACCAAATGAGCGCTGTTTTAAACAGACTGGCCTTTTTATCATGAATGTGGAGGCTACGGTCTTCATCCGGCCATCCTTATTTATGTTTTCTGTGGTTTCCCTAACTTACTTTAGACAAATTATGGGATGGTTGCTGCTATAAGTCCACATCCCATCCATGTCAAGTTAGACCTGTAAGTATGTAAATAACTTTATGTATGAATTATGTTTGTTTTTGTAATATTCTGAATTTTAATACCAAGACATGTACTCTAGCCTGGTAAAACTGACCTACAGACAACTGAACCTTTTATAACTACTATGAGTACTACTACTATGACCCTCCTCTTAGGAAGAATACTATTTTCTATACTAGTTGTTATACAGGAAGAATATAATTGAAAAATAATAAGTGTTAAAAGATTGGCAGCTGGTGTTTGGCATATTGTATCTGTTATAATAAGAAAAGTAAGAATGCTAGCAAATTTGTTTCTTTGCAGTGAAGTCTGCACATAAATGATAATTTCATTACTTTGGAATGGTTAATAAACAAGTCATATCTACATGACTCAAGCAGCCAGATTTCCAGAACCGAGGTAGTTCTCTATGGCTAGAGGTGCTGACAAGAGTGTCCTTCATGCCTCTGGTGAATTTGCTCGCAAATCCAGTCCATCAATAGGAAATAGATTATATGTGTGGCCACTGGAAGGTCCTGAGGAGCAACACTCAGTCACTTCATTCTCTTCGTATCCTTCCTTCAGACAGAATAGACCCATTTGGGAACCAGCTGTTCTGCAGAGATGTCGGCTCTCTCTGCTCCTTGGTATCAGCCACAAGCTGCATAGAAGAGATCCACCTCCGTTGCTGCTCCATGTTCTTGTAGTTAGGTCCCAATCCTAGAACAAAAGCCATCTTGTAACGTCCACCACACACAGCAAGTCCTTTCTGTGTACCATAATTTTGAAAAAATCGCAAATTTTTCTGGGTAACCCTCCTATTTTGCAACAACCATTCCATTTATCACAACCAATCTTGTTCCACATCCTTTACAAAGTTGTATCAGATGCATGAGGCAACCCACTATTCATTCCATAGGATGCCTGCTAAATCTATTTTGTTGGTCAGAAGTACTTGTCACTTATTATGCTCTGTGCCAAAGCAAAGTGCTGCAGCATGCCACCTTTGCTACTGGATAAATGCTACATCCACACATTCCAATGGCACCATGGGTGAAGTCCAGCATTTTGTGTGCCAGGCAGGGCACCACTACCCCACCTCACTATGAAGAGCAACACACTACACTTACACATGCAAGCTGTGTGCCAGTATGTGCCACACCATTCAAAGTCATCCATATACATGAGGCCTGAAAAAATATGCACTGCACTCGTGGCACTCCTGCAGCCTCACGAAATATACAGGTGTGTTTCCCATTATTTGGCATTGCTCACCTGTCACTGCTGCCACCCAAACCCATCATCCACCTGCTGTCCACCTACATGCCTGTCAGTCATCTTGTCGGCCTGCTCAACTACATCACTGGGCCACATTGTACTGTAGCTTGGTCTGTGGGATGAGCTACTCACATATTAGGACACATTGACTGTTACTGGCAGCCAGCATTCCCCCCTGGTACTGCCCGATGTTCACCACCAGTCATATTGCTACCTGCATCCAAGTGGCTGACACCTTGCAACTCACCAGGGCCATATCAACCAATGCAGCCCATGCTGCCCAACCATCAGTGTAGCTGACCACGACATGCAGGGCTGCCCAGCCTGACATTCCTCTTATGGATGTTGCTGCCATGTAGTCATTGCTTACAAATGGCCCTTGGCTGCCTGCACTAGCAGACACACTCTGCAGGCCACTGTGCCTCCTCTCTGTTGCCCAATGTGCTTTGCCTCGCACTGCTCCATGTCAATCCATGATTAGCCATGTACCTTTGGACTTTCAGATTCAGAAATTATAGTTCTAAATGGGCATTGTTCAATTATAATTTCCTGTCTTTGCCTTCAGTTGTAATTTGTAGAGGCAATTTATGTGTTGACTAAAAACAGTTCTTGGTAAAGTAAAAAATAATTGAGAATGGACTGGCATATATTTTTATTCTGTGATAGGTACGTGTTTGCTATGTGTTACTTTTTAAATTGTTGTTAGATGCTGGGGATCTTGACATTAATGTTAGGTCACTTTTGCTAAGTCAAATACAATATGTTGTAATTTTCGGCTAGAATAGTTTAGTATGTATTGTGTATGACAGTGGGTTTCTTTTAAGCTTTACTGCTGTTGAAGTACTGCTCTTAAGTTGATTTCTGATATCTACTCTTCACCCTTAGTTGATGGGTCAAGTGTGAAAATGTGAGAAGTATGTTGGTGTATACTTTTGAATACTATCTGACTTGATGATCCCCTTCTTCCGAAATGCCATGAGCTTATGATGTAAGGGAAGCATTTGAATTTAATTGTAGAATGTTTAATTACAATTTTTTATGAACTGTGGAAGATTTTCATTAATCTCCAGGAATTTTCAGCTGGAAAAATGTCATTGTCACCCATAGAGTCTCCCAGTCATTCATAGCATTTTCTTCCATTTATCTTTTGTGTCATAATTCCATTCTATTTTCTTTCATCTTGTCTATTCTGTATCTCTGATGAAAGTAGGTTCCTGCTCCTTGCTCCAAAGAGCCAGTGACTCAAGGGCTTTGTATCCGTCTGTGGTTCCACACCATATCTGCAAGGTATCCTAAATTATTGTTGCACTGAATCCTTTGAACCCTGATGGGAGTGTATTGTTGTTTCATGCGCACACAAAGATACCACATCCACAACATCACATCCACATCTTAGTTTTGAAGGGAAAGCCACAAATGACAGAATTTTTCAATCATATTTGTGTGTATCTGACTGCTGATATGATTAAGTGGCTATTTTATTTATTTATTTATTTATTGTTCCGAGGGACCAAATTAGTGAGAAGTCTCCATGGTCATGGAATGAGTCAATACATGAAATTATAACATGATATTAGAAACACATAAAATGAAATATAAAAGAAACCTATTCAGGTGACAAGTCGTAAGTTTAAATGAAGAAAATCAACAATGTAACACTGGAATTTGCTTAATTTTTTAGCTCTTCCAGGAGCTCCTCGACAGAATTGAAGGAGTGAGCTATGAGGAAACTCTTCAGTTTAAACTTAAAAGAGTTTGGGCTACTGCTAAGATATTTGAGTTCTTGTGGTACCTTATTGAAAGTGGATGCAGCAGAATACTGCACTCCTTTCTCCACAA
Source organism: Schistocerca cancellata (assembly GCF_023864275.1). NCBI lineage: Eukaryota > Metazoa > Arthropoda > Insecta > Orthoptera > Acrididae > Schistocerca > Schistocerca cancellata. The sequence continues at coordinate 268,757,553 of NC_064629.1, forward strand.
GAGTCAAGGAAGTGCATTCTACATGCAGATTTGATTTCTGCCTAATATTAACTGAGTGAAAGCTGATAACTCCTGGGAATAGCCTAATATTGCTAACAACAAACGACAATAAAGAAAAATATACTTTGAGGGCAATGTCAGAATTCCCAGATTTTTGAATAGAGGTCGACAAGAGGTTCTCGATCTTACACCACATATAGCTCGAACAGCCCGTTTTTGAGCCAAAAATACCCTTTTTGAATCAGAAGAATTACCCCAAAAAGTAATACCATATGACATAAGCGTATGAAAATATGCGAAGTAGCCTACTTTTTGTGTTGAAGTGTCACTTATTTCAGATACTGTTCTAATGGTAAATAAAGCAGCATTTAGCTTCTGAACAAGATCCTGGACATGGGCTTCCCACAACAGCTTACTATCTATCCGAACGCCTAGGAATTTGAACTGTTCTGTCTCGCTTATAATATGCCCATTCTGTCTGATCAAAATATCGGTTCTTGTTGAATTGTGAGTTAGAAACTGTAAAAACTGAGTCTTACTGTGATTTAGCATCAAATTATTTTCCACAAGCCATGAACTTATTTCATGAACTACATTATTTGTTACTGTTTCAATATTACACACAAGATCCTTCACTATCAAGCTGGTGTCATCAGCAAACAGAAATATTTTTGAGTCACCTGTAATACTAGAAGGCATATCATTTATATAAACAAGAAACAGCAGTGGCCCCTGCACCGACCCTTGGGGAACGCCCCACTTAACAGTGCCCTATTGGGACTGAACATTACTACCACTCTCAATATTGTGGAGAATTACCCTCTGCTTTCTGTTCTCAAAGTAAGAGGCGAACCAATTGTAAGTTACTCCCCTTACTCCATAATGGACCAACTTCTGCAGTAATATTTTGTGGTCAACACAGTCAAAAGCCTTCGTTAAATCAAAGGAAACACCTAGCGTTTGCAACCTTTTATTTAATCCGTCCAAAACCTCACAGAGAAAAGAGAATATAGCATTTTCAGTTGTTAAACCATTTCTAAAACCAAACTGAACATTTGACAGCAAATTATATGAATTTAAATGCTCCAGTAACCTTGTATATACAACCTTCTCGATAACTTTAGCAAACACCAATGGCATAGAAATAGGTCTAAAATTGTCTACATTATCAATGTCTCTCTTTTTATAAAGTGGCTTCACTACCAAGTACTTAAATCGGTCAGGAAACCGACCACTCCTAAAGGAACAGTTACAGATATGGCTGAGAACTGGGCTAACATACATAGAACAATACTTCAGTATTCTGCTAGATACCCTGTCATATCCATGAGAGTTCTTGGTCTTTAGTGATTTAATTATTAACTCAATCTCCCTCTTGTCAGTATCATGGAGGAGCATTTCAGGTAACAGTCTTGGAACACTTTTTTCTAAGAGCGCTATATGACTCCCTGTTGGGACTAAGTTTCTATTTAGTTCACCTGCTATATTCAGAAAGTGATTATTAAATATTGTACATATATGTGACTTGTCAGTAACACGGACATTCCCACTACGCACTGATTCTATATCCTCGACCTGTCTCTGCAGACCAGCAACTTCCTTTACGACTGACCATATGGTTTTAATTTTATCCTGAGACTTAGCTATTCTATCTGCATACCACATACTTTTTGCCTTACTAATAACATTTTTAAGCACCTTACAATACTGTTTGTAATGGGCTGCTGCATTTAGATTTTGACTGTTTCTAATGATTTGATATAATTGCCACTTTGTTCTACAAGATATTCTTATCCCTCTAGTCAGCCACCCAGGCTGCCTGTTTGTGCTAATACCCTGTTTTAAACGTTCTAACGGAAAGCAACTTTCAAAGAGCATGAGAAAAGTCTTGAGAAAAGCATTATATTTATTGTCTACTGTATCAGCGCTATAAACATCTTGCCACTCTTGTTCCTTTATAAGGTTTACAAAGGTCTCTACAGCAACTGGATCAGCTTTCCTGAACACGTGTTGCAGCATAAAAATCTTTTAAAGTTAAAATTTGTGCATCATGATCTGAAAGGCCATTCACCTTTTTGCTAACAGAATGCCCTTCTAGTAATGAGGAATGAACAAAAATGTTGTCTATGGTTGTTCTACTGTTCCCTTGCACTCTCGTTGGAAAGAATACGGTTTGCATAAGATTATATGAATTACAGAGGTCTACACGCATCCTCTTCCTTGCACAATCACTTATATAATTAATATTGAAGTCACCACATACAACTAACTTTTTGTATTTCCTGTAAAGTGAACCAAGAACCACCTCTAGCTTTAGCAAAAATGTTATGAAATCGGAATCTGGGGATCTATAAAAAACAACAGTTAGAAGTTTAGCTCCACTACATTTAACCACACCTGCACAACATTCAAACATGTTTCAGTGCAGTACTTTGAAACATCAATTGACTCAAATGGGATGCCATTTTTCACACACATGGCTACTTCCCCCACATCGCAAAGAGCTCCTAGAAAAGCTGCCAGCCAACCTGTATCCTGGTAAAGGAAGCGTCTGAATTATCTCCTTATTTAAGAAGTGTTCAAATATACCAATAATTTCAGAGTCAACATCTATAAGCAGTTCACTAACTTTATCTCTAATACCTTGTATATTTTGATGAAATATACTAATTCCCTCATTACTCGGATACCTAAGCTTTGTCAAAAGTGATTCCCTCGTTAGAGAGACTTCCCTTAAGCAGGAATACCTATCAGCTGCCTTCAATCTAAAAAAGGTGCAGCTCTAACACCCACTACTGCAGGAATTTTCCCATGAGTGATCCCACCAACCCCACCTATGCTGTCACCTATAGGCTTTGCCAACCTCCCCTTCCCATATCTGTTGAGGTGCAGGCCGTGTCTAGTGAAACCCGTCCTGCTGATAGACTCCACCGACACCACTGAAATGTGACCCATGCTTTCTGTCATCAGCGCACCCCCAATTCTCATGTTATTATGCCTGACGGCTATATTAAGATGAGGCCGATCGTGACACTGAAACAGTTCCACGAAATGCACATTCGTGTTGCCAGTCTGAGTGGCTATCTTTTCCAGGTCACCATCTATGTTATACTCCCCATCCCTATCAATACTATTACCGGCCCCACCAACAATCACTACCTGATCTTCTTTAGTAAAATCCCTACATAACCCCCCTATGTTAACAGTCATCTGAGACAACCCTGCATTATGCTTCACAATGCTGGTGACCTGGTACTCACTCCCCAGCACTTCCTGCAACTGCTGGCCTACACCTCTGCCATGAGAACTACCTAACCGCAGAACCTTCTTCTTCCTCTTCGACTTTGCAACTGTGCTAGGCACAGTAACTACTGAGGTCTGCTGCATACTTCCTACATCTACAGCTACTAGAGATTCCTCTTCACTAGACTCTGACAGTTGGTCATATCTATTGTAAACACCAATAGTAAAACTATCTGAAAATCTTCTTTTCCTTGCAGATCTCTTGCCAACAGCCAAGTCCCATTCCCCATCCCCTTCTCATCCTATCTAGCTCCTCCTGTGCGTTTTTCAGCTGCACCTGAAGGGCACAGATCTTACGATCCTGCTCCTCTATCAACTTACTCTTGCTACATAACCTGCCGTTCCAGGAGAGGATCTTACCAGAATGCCCATTGGCTTCCCCACTGCATTTCCCCCAGTGAAAATACTTCGAGCAAGTCTCACACCGCAATCCACTACTCACGAACCTACGGCAAAGCCAACACTTCTCACTCATGGTAAAATTTTACTTTTTCTAAGTTCCGCTACTACAATAAGAAGATGTTAAAAACCTGACTACAATAATCACAAACTTACTCTACAAGGGAAGTAACTACTATTATTAACAGTATTAATAAACAACAAATGTGAATATAACAAAAAAATAATACAGAAAGAGAATCAAACGTCCAATGACACAGTAACGAAGCTGAAAACAGTTCCCAAAAGGTTCTTCTGAAATTATTTCACCAGAAAACACCAAGAACACCGGTTGAAGACTACTAAAGTTCCTAAATAAACCACTATACACAAACAATTGATTAGTACTTAGCTTTCGATGCACCACTACAGCTGCATCTGGTCAGCGCGGAATGTAAACACAGGCAACAGGTTAAGTTGCTCGATACGAAACACTCGCAAATATCAGGTCACAACACAAGAAAGGCAGAGGTGAATGAAGAAACCACTAATACATCACTTATATAGTAAATATTATCACAAAATCCGTTAAAATATGTATCTGAAACCTAAAAATATATGAAAACTTAGAGAGCGATCTCACACGCAGTCACTCGCTTATGACGTCACACCAAATGGTCTATGTGACTGTGGATGCCCATACAGTCACCTTCAGCGATTAGCATCTGCTGCCACCAAAACCACTGGAATGCTGTTTCACCTGCCTCGTCGTAGAATGAAAAACTTTCTGTGCCTCCTGCGTTACTTCTTTCTCCATCTCCCGACATTCTCTTTCTCTCCTCCTTGAATTTCTTCTCTGTCCATCTGCATTACCATTCATAAGTTGAAGCTGCTTAATTGATTAACTCACTGCACATAGCCATGACATGCTAAGTGATGCAATGTGAGTTATAATGGATGATTAAGGTGAACTGATCTGCTATACCCCCTGTAAGTGGCTGGGTGAGGCATGATGACTTTTGGCTGTTGTCCCCAGAGCACAGTGAAGGTTAATCAAGAATGATATATGTTGAAAGGATAAATAATGAGCGAGCTTAGTAAGCTTTAGGGGACATTGTATGTCCTATGACGTCTATGTTAAATTATAGAAATGACCCATTATCTTAGAAACTTCTTAAGACACCAACTTACAATTTTTCATAATTATTGAATGCACCTTTCTAGATACACTGAACTAGAATTATTACTAAAATTGTATTGTGGGGCATGTTATCTTTTTTATCAAACATTATATTTTTCTGACTGAATTTTATAAATAAATGAACATAAAAACAGCCGGCCGAAGTGGCTGTGCGGTTAAAGGCGCTGCAGTCTGGAACCGCAAGGCCGCTACGGTCGCAGGTTCGAATCCTGCCTCGGGCATGGATGTTTGTGATGTCCTTAGGTTAGTTAGGTTTAACTAGTTCTAAGTTCTAGGGGACTAATGACCTCAGCAGTTGAGTCCCATAGTGCTCAGAGCCATTTGAACCATTTGAACATAAAAACAAAACAACTCAGAATACTTTAATTATTCTAGTTTCATATGTGTTGAATCTCACGCTTGGTATGCTTTGAAAATTTCATGTCTCTACCATCAGTACTTTTTAGAAAACGGGTCATTTATTGTAAAAAATGTAGTTCAGAGGTATTGAGGTTTAAAACTTTTTTATTAAAAATTCTTGTGTAGACTAACATTTCTGCATCTTTTATGCACTTGAATTGCCCTGGCCCATGGTTTGTGTCTTCTTCAGTGTCACAACAGCCCAGTGCTGGCCTCCTCCTTTTCTTTTTTGCTTCTTTTGTCATTTACTGTGCAGGTATCTCTGCTTCATGTACACAAAGCTTATCCAGTTCCTGCAGCCCTTTAGCTGTGTTCTGTCCAAATCTTACACCTTACTTCTCCAGATTCATAATTCTTTTATAGTTCTCACCATTAAAAGTTATCACAGCATCAGTCACTGCTATTAGAGTCATACGGTCAACAAATACATTTTTAGGCACACGACACCACACAACATTATTGAAGGACTCATTCACATTCTGAGTCTTCCCATGTAAACACTTCTTTAGTGGCTTAGGATTTGCCAAATCTCTGTAAATAGGTTTGATTGCCTCTGTGGGTTTTCTGGCTATAGCGACTGACTGCACACAGAAAACTCCAACTTACTACGATCAGGCACTTTTATTAAGGTTCATATAATTACACAAAACACAAGAAAAACAATACAGAAACTCACAACATGCACATAGTAACCTCATTCTATGAGATCAAACCAAAGAACCACAAGTCCCTGAAGACCATTTACTCTGCACTTCGTAGGTGGCAATTACTGGCAGTTGATGGTCGGCACAGAGCCGGGAGTGCAGAGCACTGGGGAAAGGATGTGGGCATCTTCCTGTGTACTGATGTTGTGGGATGTTTGCTGGTTGATAGAGGCATGTGCAAATAATCCATGCTGTCAGTGCAGGGTGGACTAGCACTGGTATAGTCCACCTTCCAGTGGGGGGGATGGAGTGGTCGACCTGCACGCATGAACTGGACTGGCATGGAAGATGTCGGTGTTGCAGTACAGGTGGAGAGGAGGATGCAAATTTTCAGCATCTCGTCAGTGCTGAACATTGCAGCTGTGCCAGCCGTGTCCACCCTATTTGGGATGGGGACTGTGTGCAGGGTGGTGATATGTGACGTGGGAGTGAACTTGTGTCAAGTGTCCCCTATTCAGAGGATGAAGATGGATCCCTCATAGAGCAGCAAGATAAGCTCATCATGTGGGCACTCAGAGGCATTGATCAAGATGCAAATTTCGTCAACAGTGGACATAGGGGGCATTATGGTTGGTGGTGGGGAAAAATAACGTAGTTCAAGAGAAACACTGGAACACTCTGTGGAGGCATTGGGTGCTGCCACTTGTGTTGGGGTAATGTCACACACAACATGTGGTTGAGCCTGAGTTTGTGGATTGTCACACGCAGTGCCTGAGTGAAACGAGGGTAGAGTATCATCACACGCAACAACTGAGTTGCCCACAGGTGTAGGCTTGGTGCACATATGATCATGGTGGGGTGCTGGAGGGTGGGCAGTCCATGTGAGATTGGTGTCATCAGCTGATGGAGGAACACTCAACTCAAGAGGTTATGGTATAGATTCCATGATCATCCATGCTGGTTTCATGCATTGTAGGGAAACTGTCTGTTGATGGCCACTGATGAGAATGTCCATAGCATTGTCTATGTGAGCCACTACTCGATGTGGGCCAGAGTAAGGTGGCTGTAATGCTGGTTTGACTGTGTTATCCTGTAACATAATGAACTCACAAGAGTCCAGTGTCGAATGCAGAAAGACCCAAGGATGGGTGTGTGGTCATGGAGGGGGCATGCAGATCACAGCTATGTGTGTCTGCACACGCTCAACTAGAGCTGGGAGGGCAGACAGATCGACGACTGCTTTTTCATTGTTGAAGTAGGGTTTTACCATACAGGAGCTCCGCAAGTGAAGCCTCGAGATCTGTCTTGTAAGCCGAGCACATTTTTAACATAACCCAGGGAAGGGCATCAGACGACTCACCACCATGGCACATGAGGGCTGGTTTCAGAGTTCTGAGCCACCTGTCGACCAGTCCATAGCTCTGTGGGTGGTAAGCTGTAGTGCACAATATATCCATCCCAGGGAGTATGCAGAGTTTGTTAAACAGCAGGGATCCAAATTACCTTCCCTGGTCAGTGGTGATGGATGTAGGGCAGCTGAATTCGACCAGAACAGAGGGGGACACATTAAATGGTGGACCTTTCTGAGGAAGAGGTGGCCATGCATGTGGGCCCTGAAACTGGACAGCTGTGTGGTCCATGTTGTGCAGTAGAAACTCGGGCAAGAGGTTCCCATGATCTTGTGCTGGAGGAGAATTCTGTTGAGCACAGAATGCTGTAGAAGGTGTCCGCACCAATGTGTATAGCACCCGGTGTGGTGTGCCGGCAGAGGTTAGGGCCGTCTGGCCAGTCGAAGCACACCAGAATACGAACATTCCTGGTGTATTAGGAGCACACAGGGTAAAGTGCTGTGCTTCACAGTCGAATGCCCATTCTGTGGTCATGGCATCCTGCACTGCCAGAAAAACTGGAGGGTGTGACACTGGCTATTGGCACGAAACCCGTGGTACACAGCGAGCAAATGCAATGTGTTTTCACAACTCAGGATCACCAATGTGTGTTTTCTGGTTATACCAACTGATCACACACAGAAAACTCCAACTTACCACGATCAGGCACTTTTATTAAGGTTTGTATAATTACACAAAACACGAGAAGAGCAATACAGAAACTCACAACACGCACATCGTAGCCTCAGTCTACTAGACCAAACCAAAGACTCATGAGTCCCCAACGACTGTTTACTCTGCACTTCATAGGTGGCAGCTACTGGCAGTCAATGGTTGCCACACCTCCATTACTGCTAAAGGAAGAAAATGTTTATGTGTATATTCATGCAGGGTGCCAGAAAATTCAGCTTGCCTAGGTTTACACCAAGTGTGTCCTTCACGTGTTTTCAAATGCAGGTGTCACATATCTGTTACCCACAAATTTGCCTTTCTTGAAGTTACTTTTACGTTTAGTAATTTTATTTATGTATAAAAAGCAATAGAAGTTAGCTTAGTCCAAAAATAGCTGATAATCACACTACTTTCATCGAAAACAAGCATCAAAAACAAAGGAATGATTTCAGTAATTAAAACTTCCGGGCAAAGAACGGCGAAAGATGCACGACACCCTTTAGCTACTCCTGGTGTGTATAAGATTCCGTGTAGTTGTGGGAAGGTTTACATTGGAACCACAAAAGAAGTATCAATACTCGCCTAACTGAACATAAAAGGAACTGTCGACTGGGACAAACGGACAAATCGGCTGTAGTGGAACATGTTTTTGAAACGGGTGACCATGATATAAAATTTAGTGAGACGAGCGTGCTAGCTAAGGCATCGCATTATTATGCACGTATGTATAGAGAGGCTGTAGAGACTTTTAAACACCACAATAATTTTAACAGGAAAGAAGAAGGCTTGAAGTTAGATAATATATGGCGATCGACTTTGTACCAAAGATGTGACAATCGATTACCTTTGATCGAGAGTAATGACGCCAGCCAGAGATAGTTTTACTGTTGACAACACGTGACGAGTGGTGGCGCCCTCTACACGCTCTATATAAACAGGACCTCCAAGGCCTAGCAGCCAGTCGTAGACTCACCTCAGATGATGTTGCCCGCAGCTGTCAACGAAACGTCAGGGAGAAGTATTTCTACGATTGGACCACGACCTCTTAGCCCGGAAGTTTTAATTACTGAAGAAGCCGGCCATGAAAGCCTACACGCTATGAAAAGAATGATTTGTTTATTCATAATGCGAACTTCTGAGACGTAGCAGTAGTCACAAAACAAAGCTATTCACAGACTTCTTGACTGCTAGTACCCAAGATATAACTGCTCAACTGTGGCAGCACATGTGCAGCTGCAAAAATGTGACAGTCACTCATCAACATTCAAAATATTATTTCAAGGTTTCACAATTGTCTGATTTTAATTTATTACATAGCAAATATGGTTCAAATGGCTCTGAGCACTATGGGACTTAACTTCTGAGGTCATCAGTCCCCTAGAACTTAAAACTACTTAAACCTAACTAACCTAAGGACATCACACACATCCATGCCTGAGGCAAGATTCGAACCTGTGACCATAGCGGTCGCGTGATTCCAGACTGTAGCGCCTAGAACCGCTCGGCCACTCTGGCTGGCTATTATGTAGCAAAATGTTCAGGAAAATCCAAAGTACATTATGGAGCAGAAAATAGAAAATGTCAGATTTGAACGAATTTTATGTACAACGCCCCCTTAAGTTGAATTTTATGAACAGTAATGATGTATGAAATACACTGAAAATATGTTATGTAGAAATGATCACACTATATGTCTGACTATCATTGTGAGGCACAGAAGCCAGATTGTGCTGATTGCACCCACCATCATGTCAGAGTCCAATGCTTAGCCTTAGATCCAATTAACAGTTTGAACATATAGAGAAGAGTATGTTTAGTTGGAAAACAGTATTTTTATATGGAGCACACCTCCACTACCATACATTAAAGTGATTACACTGGTCAGGCAGAACATTATGACCTCCTATCTAATAGACCGTATGTTCACCTTTAGTGCAGGTAACAGGTGACACTTCATGGCATGGAAGCAGTGATGCCTTGATGCATCACTGGAGGGCGTTGACACCACATCTACACTTACAACTCGCCTAATTTACATAAATACTGGGGAGAAGGGATGATGAGCTCTGATGCCATGTTCAGTCATATACCAGATGTCTTTGATCAGGTTCAGATCTGGCAAATTGGGAGGCCAGCACATCATTTGCAACTTGCCACTCTGTTCCTCTAACCACTACATCTCACTTCTGGCCTTGTGACATGGCTCATTATCTTATTAAAAAATGTCACTGTCGTCAAGAAACTTGATTGTCATGAAGGGGTGTATGTGATCAGCAACCAGTGTACAGTACTCCTTTGCGGTCATGGTGCCTTTCATGTGCTTCACTGAACCCATGTATACCCACATGCATGTTTGCCAGATTCTAATGGAGCCACCGCCAGCCTATCTCCATTCTGTAGTACAGGAGTCAAGGAGCTGTTTCCCTGGAAGACAACAGATTCGCACACTCCCATTGGCATGATGGAGAAGGTAATAGAACTCATAAGACCATACAATGCTCTAGTTGGCATTGACACATGCATGGGTTGTTGGCTGAGGAGGCCCATTGTTATGAGCGTTCAGTGTACTGTGTGTTCAGACATACTTCTATTCTGCCCAGCATTAAAGTCTGACATTGGTTCTGCCATACTTCGCCACCTGCCCTGTTTTACCAGTCTGCCCAGCCTAGTATGCTAAACATATGTAATGAAGGGTGGTTGCCCAACCCCACGCCGTCTGTTTATGGTTCCACCTTGATTTCACCATGTGTTGTCATAATGTTATGGCTGGTTAGTGTGTATAACCTATGAGAGATGTAAGTGCAGTAACACATGAGTTACTGTTTTCAATAATATGAAGATGATTAAGTGATATTAATTGATTGTTGTATGCTGTGACACCTAGAGGTCAGAGTGGAGCAACTACACACATTATATCTTACTGCATAGTGAGTTTCCATTTCAGGCAACAATGTTCTTTTGGAGTCATTTTGAGACACAGTCTGTGTCACCCGTGAACTCTTGCCATAAGCAGCAGACTGCATGGAGAAAAGATGTGGCCTGGAACAACCATTGTTTTCCAATAAGCCTGCCACACACAGATTTGCTGTCAGTTCTCTTTCTTTTCTTCATCTTTTCTGCTATAATTAAACCTTCATTATATATGCAATAACTCTTGACATGAACACTCACACAGATCTTATGTGTCATTCACAGAATAAGGGGTCTATTTGGGTACACTGAATGGTGTATTTGAATGATTTTTAGTATTGTATTATATGTATGGAGTGGAATACACTTTAACATTTGAAAGATTTTGTGCAAGAATTTAGTAATTTTATATTTCAAAATAACAAATTTACATCTTTTTCCACATCAATGTTGAGGCATGTGTAACAATGTTCACACTTATCAAAAGAACATGAAAATGTTTTTTTTAAACAAAACTTATAAGTGTATACAAACAGTAAGAGCAAACAGTATTGAAATAAGAGACACATTATTTGAAAACACAGATTACATATGTCTTTCAGATGATCCACACATGTCTGATTGTTACATGGTTTGTTTTATTACATGCTCTTCCTAATACGTAGCACCTGTCACCTGTTCCAGTTGCTTTTTGTGTTGTTACACTATTTCTTGATTTCCTAACAGTAATTTAGTCCATCTTCAAACTTCTTATGGTAGGTGTTCAATAAAGGAATGTTCCTCTGTTTGAGGCTTTGTTAGTTCCAAACTGATTTGTTCTATAACATCAACACTCTTTACAAAATGATTTGAAACAGTGGCATGGTATTTGTATATGTATAGAGAATTTTTGCTGTATTGTACCAAATATTGTAAAACAGTACGATGGACAACCTTCTTGTATTAGATGACACATTCTTTCACTGACATAGTTGATCCAGAAGATTTGCACTGTGTGATCAAAAGTATCCAGACACCCCCTAAAACATATGCTTTTCATATTAGGTGCGTTGTGCTGCCACCTACTGCCAGGTACTCCATATCAGTATTTCGGATGTTGTAGTGAAGTGGAAACTTGAAGGAACATGCACAGCACAAAATCGTAAAAGCCAACCTTGGCTGTTGACTGACAGAGACCACCGACAGTTGAAGAGGGTTCTAATGTGTAATAGGCAGACATCTATCCAGACCAACACACAGGAATTCCAAACTGCATCAGGATCCATTGCAGGTACTATGACATTTAGGCAGGAGGTGAGAAAACTCAGATTTCATGGTCAAGCTGCAGTTCATAAGCCACATGTCATGCCAGTAAATGCCAAACAATGCCTTGCTTGGTGTAAGGAATGTAAACATTGGATGATTGAACAGTGGCAAAATGTTGTGTCGAGTGATGAATCATGGTACACAATGCAGCGATCCAATGACAGAGTGTGGGTATGGTGAATGCCCAGTGAACATCAGCTGCCAGTGTGTTTAGTGCCAACAGTAAAATTCGGAGGTGGTGGTGTTATGATGTGATTGTGTTTTTCATGGATGGGGCTTGCACCCCTTGTTGTTTTGTGTGGCACTCTCGCAGCACAGGTGTACATTGATCTTTTCAGTACTTTCTTCCTTCTTACTATTGAAGAGCAATTTGGGGATGGCGATTGCATCTTTCAACATGATCAAGCACCTGTTCATAATGCACAGCCTGTGGCAGAGTGGTTACATGACAATCACATACCTGTAATGGACTGGCCTGCACAGAGTCCTGACCTGAATCCTACAGATCACCTTTCGGATGTTTTGGAACGCTGACTTCATGCCAGGCCTCATTGACCAACATCAATACCTCTCCTCAGTGCAGCACTTCAGGAAGGATGGGCCGCCATTCCCCAAGAAACCTTCCAGCACCTCATTGAACATACGCTTGTGAGAGTGGAAGCTGTCATCAAGGCTGAGGGTGGCCCAACACCTAATTGAATTCCAGCTTTACCGATGGAGGGTGCCACAAACTTGTAAGTAATTTTCAGCCAGGTTTCTGGATACTTTTGATCACATAGTGTACCTCTACTTTTGACATGTTATAGAAGAGAAGGGGGGGGGGGGTCAATAGCATCACCAAGATGCTGCCTTGACAGCACCAACACTGTCCAGTTTTTATTTGGACAGTGTGACACCAATGTAAAATCTTGTTGAAATCCACAGATAGATGATTTTGGCTCCATTTATTGTTTTGGGAGAAATTGTTTTCGCACTTTTCTCATGTTTTTTTGTACAGTTCTGATGTATATTGTTATCTTGTCCTGGAATTTCTTGACTATAGGAAAACAGGTAAACGTTTTGTCACATGTAATATTTCTGTTTGTATCATGTACTGTTTTGACAACTCAAAGAACAATATGTTCAGCTAAATTATTGGCATTGTGCAACACCTCAGGTTGCTTACTGACATGTGGTTATAAATTCAAAGCAAACACTTTTAATCTACACTTTACAAGTTTGCTACAAATATATTGCCTGAATAGGCATTTTCCTCTGAATATCAAAAGCTGTTCATCAGCTTTAAGGTATTCAGTGGGTGAGAAATATTTTTACAGATATTCATAAATAGTTCCAGTACTTCTTTGACAGCAGCCAACTTGTCAGTCTCTGTGGAAACATCTTTATCACAGATATTATGTAGATTCAGACATCTCAAGATAAACCTAAATTGGTTTTCAGTCAAGCATAAATAATATGATTTAAATCCATTGCCCTTTCAATTATCTCACAACTTTGATATATCCTATCTAGAAAATCTCAAAAACCCATCCAGATATAACAAATCTTTGAAAGCTTTGATGTCTGTAGCATCTGGTTCTTTAGAATCCCTTTCCCTAGAAAAGTTACCATTAACTTCATTGATACATATATTAGTGCATGTTGCCATAATGTGTATTAAATTTTTATCCAGGCTTCAGTTTTGGATCCAGGTAAACACATATTAATGTTCAAAGATCTTGTTCTTACATCAGTAGGGTATTTACTTTGCTCCATTTAATCATTCACCCCCCCCCCACTCCCCACCCCCCACTCCACCACCACCAAAAAAAAGTGTCCCCTTGAATTACCTCTTTCTGTGTATCAAATTTATTCTTTCTCCATTTCTGGATTATGACCACTTTCATGTACAGATTCCTCATCTCTGGGTCAGCATTGTCACTGTCTCGATCTTCATCACTCAGCTCATGCAACTGCTCTAGCCATACATTAGGATCTCTATTAAACTCTGTTCAGGATGTTTTGCCATGGACATTTCTTTCACAGACTAATAGTAAATTAGATAAGAAGGAAATTAACTGCAATCAGTTTCAAACCACCTAGAATGTTGTACATGAAAGCTGGATTTAATATAAAAAAGAAATAAACTAACACATACTTCCTTTGTTTGAGATTGTGACAGCAGAGGTCATGTGGAAGATCAGTGTCATCCAGACTATAGTGTTTCCTATGCAATATAACTTCCATAACTGAAAGCCAAAAATACACTCCTGGAAATTGAAATAAGAACACCGTGAATCCATTGTCCCAGGAAGGGGAAACTTTATTGACACATTCCTGGGGTCAGATACATCACATGATCACACTGACAGAACCACAGGCACATAGACACAGGCAACAGAGCATGCACAATGTCGGCACTAGTACAGTGTATATCCACCTTTCGCAGCAATGCAGGCTGCTATTCTCCCATGGAGACGATCGTAGAGATGCTGGATGTAGTCCTGTGGAACGGCTTGCCATGCCATTTCCACCTGGCGCCTCAGTTGGACCAGCGTTCGTGCTGGACGTGCAGACCGCGTGAGACGACGCTTCATCCAGTCCCAAACATGCTCAATGGGGGACAGATCCGGAGATCTTGCTGGCCAGGGTAGTTGACTTACACCTTCTAGAGCACGTTGGGTGGCACGGGATACATGCGGACGTGCATTGTCCTGTTGGAACAGCAAGTTCCCTTGCCGGTCTAGGAATGGTAGAACGATGGGTTCGATGACGGTTTGGATGTACCGTGCACTATTCAGTGTCCCCTCGACGATCACCAGTGGTGTACGGCTAGTGTAGGAGATCGCTCCCCACACCATGATGCCGGGTGTTGGCCCTGTGTGCCTTGGTCGTATGCAGTCCTGATTGTGGCACTCACCTGCACGGCGCCAAACACGCATACGACCATCATTGGCACCAAAGCAGAAGCGACTCTCATCGCTGAAGACGACACGTCTCCATTCGTCCCTCCATTCACGCCTGTCGCGACACCACTGGAGGCGGGCTGCACGATGTTGGGGCGTGAGCGGAAGACGGCCTAACGGTGTGCGGGACCGTAGCCCAGCTTCATGGAGACGGTTGCGAATGGTCCTCGCCGATACCCCAGGAGCAACAGTGTCCCTAATTTGCTGGGAAGTGGCGGTGCGGTCCCCTACGGCACTGCGTAGGATCCTACGGTCTTGGCGTGCATCCATGCGTCGCTGCGGTCCAGTCCCAGGTCGACGGGCACGTGCACCTTCCGCCGACCACTGGCGACAACATCGATGTACTGTGGAGACCTCACGCCCCACGTGTTGAGCAATTCGGCGGTACGTCCACCCGGCCTCCCGCATGCCCACTATACGCCCTCGCTCAAAGTCCGTCAACTGCACATACGGTTCACGTCCACGCTGTCGCAGATGCTACCAGTGTTAAAGACTGCGATGGAGCTCCGTATGCCACGGCAAACTGGCTGACACTGACGGCGGCGGTGCACAAATGCTGCGCAGTTAGCGCCATTCGACGGCCAACACCGCGGTTCCTGGTGTGTCCGCTGTGCCGTGCGTGTGATCATTGCTTGTACAGCCCTCTCGCAGTGTCCGGAGCAAGTATGGTGGGTCTGACACACCGGTGTCAATGTGTTCTTTTTTCCATTTCCAGGAGTGTAGTTTAAGCTAACAGATGGAGAGTTAATGGAAACACACTGAAAATGTCGTAAACTCAATCTGGCCCAGTCAGACATAATAGAGCAGAAAAGTCATGTAGATTACAAGTGTCATCCTCAAGAGCATTGGGGGATTTTCTCTGCCCAGGGACAGGGTGTTTGTGTTGCCCCCATCATCTCATCATCATCATCATCATCATCATTTATGACAGTGGCTGGATGGGATAGTGTAAAGGACTGTGTTAAAATTGGGACTTTGTGTGGGCACTGATGCCCATGCAGTCGAGCACCGCACAAACCAAATTTCATCAATAGCAGTGGAGTTTTAAGTCCAGGTTTCATATGATGAACTAATTCATAAGTAAAAGAGTGCATTTTAGGCTAATTTGTTGTGTAGGTCTTTCACTTCTGATTGTATTAAGCAAATTCCATTATTTAGTCTTCTTCTAAAATTTTGATGTTGTACTGTATTCCCCTTGTAGAAGCTAAGATGTAGACTCTCTACCATATTGCACTTGTTGACAATGGTTTTGCTTTGGCTATTTCAGGGTTTCTTTTGAAAGAGTGCATCAAGTTCATTTTGCTACCTAAGTTTTTCTACAATGCTACATATTACACTTCTGATTTGTTGAATGTGTCATCTTGATGGCAAGTCAAGAATATGCAGTCACTCCTTGTGGAGTCTGTTCACTTTTTATAGTTTAATGGACCATTATACCTGGAATTTGAAATTTATTCTTAGTAACTAATGTTGCCCAGCTCTGCAGATGAGCTATATTTGTCTTGTGTTTAGAAGCACTTACTTCTGTTACTTTCTTTTAAAGGATCATTGATAAGAGTTAAAAAATTTAAATTCTTATTTATGTTGAACTCTCATCTTCTGAATTTCTCCACAGTATTCACTTGCCCTGCGACCAGTGAAAGTAATATGCACTCTTTGTTTACCTACTTGTTTTACATAGCAACAGAAGTCCTAATTAGGATAACCCTTACCATGCACTACTCATTTCATATTGATATTGTGTTGCAATGCAAACAGTAAATTCCATAAACGGTGGTCAACATTTTCTGAGTTTCAGGTTGCTGTGTTGACACAGAAACTTGTTAAGACAGAGTCAAAACTTTAAACTTCATACATTTTGTTGCCTTATGCCTGATATTTACATTTCAAACTGACATAATGACTTTACTGTAAATGTGAGTATACCTATGTAAACATCTTAAAACCGAGATACATTCTCATCCCATTTCTGGTATTGGTTTTGCAAATTAATACAAGGTTTGTATTAAATATCTGAACTAAGACTCCCAAAACATTGTTTTCTGTACTTACTCCACTGAATTAAGCTTTCCTATAATTTGTTTTTGTGCAAAATTCACTATTCTTTGGCTTATTAAGTGATCAAGTACAACTGTACAAACGGATACCAGAATGTGTACTTGTATATTATAAGCGTCAAGATTTTTTTGTTCTTCTGTCTTATAATAGTTAAGAACATTTAATTCATACACAAAACTGGTGCTGACCTGTCCTCTGCCATTGTCTTATCTCTATCAGTGTGGGATTTTCTGTTAAATGGCATTGTTTACTCTGTTTTAAAAGTATTTAACACCATGCAGCTAGTATGTGCTACTAGCTATGTGTTCAAAAACATATGCTTTTCAGAGTGGTGCAGTATGAGCACTGGGACGCTTTCTTACTCCTGTCCCTTCTACTACACTTCCTCCTTCTACTCTATGCGCCTCTACATCAGACCCCATGCGTCTGCTGTCCCTTTTTACCTCTAGCAACACCATTTCACCTTCCACTTCTACTGCATAAGTGCATCTTAAGTTGTCTCCCCTCCACCTGCCCCCCCCCCACCCACCCATCACCGCCATGAAGAATATACCCCCCCTCCATTTATCAGTCTACAAGAGAAGTGGCCATATTGTTTTTGTTCCTCTCTCCTTCCCCACCACACCATCCAAATGTGCTTTCATTCTTTTGCCCTCCAGTTGGACAATTTATTTACATATTATTTGTGCATTACTGTCATGCCAAGCTCCATTCTGGACATAACCCTTTTTGTATTTTGTGAACTGATCAAATAAATAATGCATTTTTTCACTTCCTTAACATGAAGTTTTATGAATTGGACTGAAATAATTGTCTATGCTTCTAACTTTACATTCTGTACTATCCTGATGTATGTTGTTGGTTTCATAAGAGGCACAATATCAGTTGAGGCTTCTGAGTGAAATCCTTATTTAGTGCCGTATGATGGTTCCCTTATAATTTTAAAACTGTATGTGAAGGACAGCCAACAACACACATATTTTTCTAAAACCTTACTGTCTTAGGGAGAAAAGAAATAAGGTTGTAACCAGTCCTCATTTTCATTGATAATCCAACAAGTTCTGTTTTTGGTTTTGACCTTAAATTTTTATACTTATAAGTGTTAGTCACTGAGGACAGTTTGTTAATGATTATTGTAACAGATCTATAAAATATTGTGTGTTGGTTGACACTGCTGGGAAAAATATTAACTCTGTGTGTTATCCTAAGCACCAAATCTTATGTAAATATACAAATACATTGAGGTAAGATCATAAACTCCTGGTGTCTTTTCACATTGTACCTCCTCAGGTTAATGGAATTAGTAATTTGTTATGTGCTTTCCTGGCAAAAGGTCTTAGAGTGCTGTTGACGATGACATGTGCAGTGTTCTTACATAGGATAGTTGATATGGAACAAGTGTCACAGTTTGTCATTTGATGCATATTAATGGTTTGTCCCAGATGTGTCCCCTGAATTACTTTTTGCTTCATGTTTTTTCAATAAGTGTGATGTAATGAGGTGATACAGCTTGCTGATTTTAGTTGGTGGTACAGAGATTTTGATGAGTGACCAACAGAGTATGTGTTTTCTGCAATTACTGAGTATCTTACGTTGAAACTGCATGATGTCTGGGAAGCTCTTACACTAGGTGCAATAGCTCCACATTTATGGCCATGCCACATCCTCATTTTGCAGTTGTAAAGTATTTTGGAATGTTGAGTCTTGAGCAGTAACTTATGAAAAACATTGATTAAGTATCACCTACTCACGTGGGGTTTACAGATGTCCACTTAACAAACTTATGTGGAAACATGTAACCATGCTGACCACAATTTAGTAACATTCAAACCTCATTAATTTTCATCTGCTGCAGGATTATGTTGTTTATTTCTTGTACCTGATACATTTATGAATTTGGAAGAATGCTATTATAAACTTTGCTTTTAGTTAGTAAGATGTGAATCAAGTGTCGCAGCTGATGGTACAGTATGATATGTGGTTCACTATAAATATATCATCCACATATGTTGAAATAGGACTATTATTCATTTTCATAAGACTTGCAAGACCTACAACTTGGTTAAGTTTTGCAAATGACCTAGTGCTACTCAGTTGCTCATGTATTTTGCATACTTATTTTAATCCAGTTATAGACAGTATTTGTTGGCATCAGCCAATCGAAACAGAATTTTGTATGTGTCTTTCCATGAGGTAATATTTATTGTATTTGCTTTGCTTATTTGTTGTATGAACTTTGTAGTTTAAGGAATATTGACATGCTGTTTTTCAACTTAGTTTGTCTCCTCATGTGCACCAGCACCTTCCTACATGTGAACAAACAACTAGTCAACAGGTCTGTTTTTTGTTCACCTACTTCATACGTCTAGATCGTAAATAATAGACATGACACACTTTGATGCTCTGAGACGTGCACTAATAGTAGGCTGTATCGGCCCCTTTGCCAATAACACAGACAAATAAAATGATCCCCTTAACACATTTCTTATTCTCTCAAAAGTTGCTTTCCCTTAGAACATTCTAAACAGGGTACTAGCAGTAAACAGCAGCCTGGGCAGCAGACTAGTGGGATAAGGATATCACATAGACTAAAGTGGGAATTATATCAAAGTGTTAGAAGTAGTAATCAAGCTACAGTAGCCCATTATAAACATTATTGTAAGGCACTTAAAAATGTTATTAGGTAGGAAAAAAGTATGTGGTATGCAAATAGAACTGCTAATTCACAGCATAATATTAAAACCATAGGGTCAGTCACAAAGGAAGTGTCTGGTCAGCAGCACAAGGTCAATGATTTAATGTCAGTTCCTAGTAAAAACATTTCTGTTACTGATAAGTCAGATATATGGGAAGTATTTAACATTCATTTTCTGAGCATTGCTGGTGAATTAAATAAAAACTTAGCTTCCACCGGGAATCATATAACTTTCTTGGAAAATGCCTGTCTGAGACTGATGTCTGAAATACTCCTCTGTGTTACTGACAAGGGGGACATTGAGTCAATAATTAAATCATTGAAGACTAAGAATTCTCATGGATATGATGTAGTACTTAGAAGAGTACTGGAGTACTATGCTGAACATGTTAGCCCTCTATTTAGCTATGCCTGTAATTTTTCCTGTAAGACTGGTCAGTTTCCTGGATGATTAAAGTACTTAGTATCAAAGCCACTTTATAAAAACGGAGAAAGGGATAATGTAGACAATATTAGACCCATTTCTATGCCATCAGTGTTGTCTAAAGTTATTGAAAAGGCTTTGAATATAAGGATAATAGATCATTTCATTTCACATGATTTGCTATCAAATGTCCAGTTCAGTTTTAGAGATGATTTATCAACTGAAAATGCTATATTCTCTTCTCTCTATGAAGTGCAGGATGGTTTAAACAAAATATTTTGAATGCTAGGCTTCTTTTTTGATTTAACTAAGGTGTATTATTGTGTTGATCACTAAATATGGCTCCTGAAGTAGAACCATTATGGAATACAGGGAGTAGCTCACAATTGGTAAGTTTGCGAACATCTTGTCGACCCCTGTTCATTAGTCGGGGTATTATGACGTTGGCCTCTCAATATATGTATATTGTTTACTGTCATTTCTTGTTAACAATATCAGCTTATTCCCAAGAATTAGCAGCTGTCATCCAGTTAACACCAAGCAGAAACCCAGTCTGCATTTCGATCAAACTTCCTTCATGCTTGTGCAGAAAGGCAAGCAGTATTCTGCTGCATCCATTTTCAATAAGCTACCATAAGAATCCAAAAATCTAAGCAGTAAAACTTATGCTTTCAAATCAAAACTGAAGAGTTTTGTCGTCGGTCACTCCTTTTATTCTGTCAATGAGTGCCTTAAAAGATTAAGCTGATTCCTGTGTTATGTTGTTGATTGCATTTATGTAAACTTAGCTTGTCTTTTTTGGGCTCATACCATTTTATTTGATCTGTTATTACTTTTATGTTGTAATTTCACGTAGTGACATGTTCCATAACCTTGCACATTTGCTCCTCAATTTGATACTATGAATTACATGTGAGGGTGCTTCTTTGTGTAAGAAGTGCTACATAACACCTACGAGTTCTGCAATATATACAGAAATGTGGAAAACAGAGTGCAGAGAGGAAAGTGTTGAAAAAATGTTCAAATGTGTGTGAAATCTTATGGGACTTAAGTCCCTAAGCTTACACACTACTTAACCTAAATTATCCTAAGGACAAACACACACACCCATGCCCGAGGGAGGACTCGAACCTCTGCCGAGGAAAGAGTTCTGAGAACATTTCAAACATCAGAAAAGTAGTCATGTGATGACATGAAAAGAGGGTCAAACATTGTGCCAGTGTCTGTCACATTGAGCACGATACTTCACTTCCAAGATAACAAAGTGCCTAATGATATGTATTAAATGCTCACATCCAACAAAGCAGCCCCTCCACCTAGATCTTTGCCTACCAGAACTAATGCTCCAAGACATGTGACACCCAGTGGAATGCAAGAAGTACAGAAAGATATAGCATCCAATGAAATAGCCCTTGCATACTAACACAGCAGTGATCAGAATACTCTCACGTGTGACATGCAAATGCTAATCTTGGATGTGGAACATAGTCCAGTGCTGAACATGAAGACTCTAAACCCTGCTATTGCACTGGAAAATACACAGAGACAAATCTACAACCCAGCAAATTAGAGTCTAGGGACATGTTACAAACAGGATCTATCATAACTGTGATCAACATGAAATTCATGTGAACAGCAGATCACAGAGAGTCACAAAAAACCATGGATACATGTCTCCTGCAATGTGAAGCAAACTGGACAAAGGCAGCAGCATAAATGAACAGTTCCACCTAGGCAACATACATGGAAGCATAGACATAGAAATCCATGCAATGACTGACACACATACAAAGAACCAAACAGCAAGAAATCTCAGTGCCCAATGCAGAATGAAAACAAAAAGTTTTCTGGAGCAGGGTATCTACAGACCTATAAAAATGTACACCAGACAAATGTAACTGCTTTAGCATGCTTGTAGTGCAGGACTAGTTTATTATCTGCTGTGGAAAATTTATGGTTATTTGGATTATGCAGAAGGAAGTTTGATGTCAGTATTATTATTGTAGTGGTGACTACTGCCACCGAATGTATCACGATAACAAAATGTAGTGGGAAGAGCTTTCCAAATGATTTATTTGTTTCCACTACAGTGCCCTGTTCACCTCGGTCCACATCACAGTATCTCGCAATGCTGAGGCCACCACCCCAGCGCCCAAGTGCTTGGCCTTGTAGGGCTGCATTGCCAGGGTTGCACCAGCAGCCAGCTCAGTGGCCTTCTTCCCCGTTGCCTTAGCACTGCTCTGCTGGGAGCTGCCGAGCGGCCTGCTCTGTCCTTCCTCACTGGTGTAGCTGAGATCACGACGACCACAACCACGATCCAGTGTCCGAATCTACTGCCCTCGCCCCATGACGCCTCCAGCGTACATTGGGAGCCAAGATGACTGCCTGCAGTAGTGAGCCGAAGAGTGACCCGCCGCTGGCTGGCTGACTACGGACACCGTGTCAGCCTCACAGGGTCGAACCAGTGACCTGCTGTGGACTGGAGCACTGGCGCCCCATCTGCTGCTGTGTGTGGCTGTTGGTGTCATATGCCCCACCATCCAGAAGGGTTGCCACACTTGAATGAATCTCGTTAGAAACCCGCACCTATTTATACGAAGCTGTGAGCCTCTGTTTTGCTAACAGGCTGCTCTGAGTCATGTAGTCAAATCAGCGATGTTGCGCCAGTGGGCACCTTCTGCCTGTAACTTGCGCCATGCAAGCTGCTGTGTTTACTCCTTTCAGTGATTTGACAGCACTGTGGCCTCCATTATACTTCAAAACCACTGGTATGCATAACTCACTGCAATCCATCCCACACCTGGCTGTAACTCGTGCTCAGGATGTTGCACAGAACTAACTTTCCCTATCCTAAGCGGTGATGCCACAACATTATTCCCCCATCAGAAAAACCCGGTCCCTGTGTCGACCCTTAACTAGCTCTTAACTTGTTTGGGTCAGCACCTATGGCATATTTCCTTACTATTGGAAAACTGAAATGTAGTTTAGTGCTCCTTAAAACCATGACATGAAACAAAACATAAAAATTCCTTACTGCATGACTACTGCTCAATCAGCCCCCTACCTACTCATCTCACATCCTCGGTATCCAATCCACTGGGACTTGGACTACCCTTGGTTCCCTCTTGGAATTAGCTCTCCACCTGATCAGAAAAAAACAACACATAACAAAGCTAAGGCTGTGATGACGCTTGGCACAGAGGTGCTCAAAATAATCATTGTTTGACATTGTCTTTCCCTATATTGAGTGACATGTTGCACAAGCTGTTCGGCTTATATGCGCCCCTCTTGTTCTAAAACGAACTGGTTTATGGATCTCAAGACTGGCTCCAGAGTTTGACTTAACAAGGTCAGATTCTGCCTTGGCAAAAACTCTAAAGTGGCTTCTGGCCAGTACTGCTGTAGCTGCGAAACATTCAATTACGTGACTCCTGAAATTGACGCTCACAGGTGGAAGGTTGGTCCTATTATGTTACACTTAGTTCCACTGACTAAAATTCCGCTCCCCTCCAGCTCTATATGTGTTGCTTCTGCAAATACTCCTTGCTCAAAACAACTTGCTACTACTACCAAATTCTCATATGTGGAGAAGATCCAATGCATCCTGACCCGTTGCTTGCTCAATTTTGGCTCCATGATGTCCCTTGGACAGTCTATTCCCTTCCCCCTGTCTAAAAATAACTGCACTGTGCATGGGTCCCATATTTGTAGCTTCACAGATTTTCCTCCAACATTCACTGTTTTTGATCCAGACTCAACACTGATTGTGTGACTACTTTCATCCTTAAATTTACATTATATGAACTGGTGCAATAGGCACGACTTCCCGGACCACTGTCGACAACTAAAAATTTAAACAGGAAATCGTATGACTCTGACATCGTTCAACATATATTTATTATGGCTTTGCTGCAGTATTTACTCCGACCCCTTTATTTCTCCAGAACTCCATTTATTTCTCCTCCAACAATACTTCACAAATGTCAGACGCCACACCTTCCTTTTCAGTGACCCGAGGACAGGGATCACCATCACCCTTCCTCCCTCTTTCAAACGACTGCTGTCCACAGCAGGCTATATTCGAAAAAACATACAACATATGAAAATACAATGCCTAAGTACTCTAAGCAAACCCAATTATACATGATAAGAAAATGAGAAAAAACTTAAAATACTCTACTACTTTCTAGATCGCAAAGCATATGGTACTTCATGGTGTACTTTGTTTTCCTGGTTTTCTCTGTGCTTAGTACCTCTCTTCACTCTCTCTTTCTTCTTCTTTCCGTCCTGTGACATGCCTGGAATCACATCCAGGCAATTTAAATGGCCATAACCGCCCAATGTGTACTATCATTGTTCTAGTTGGCAACTGAAGCTTAACATCAACTGGGGATTTGGTTTCAATTGCTTTGTATGGCCCTTGATACCTCGAGAGTGACTTCTTCTTTTTCTCTTTTTGCATATAAAGGTTGGATAGTGTTACCCACTGCACCACTCTATTCTGCGGTAAACTTCCTTTCCGCTTTACTGCGTCTTCCTGCCCTTCCAAAGCATTTGTATTCACCTTTTTTTCCCGTTTCCAAATATCCCGAATTGTCCTTGCGAATTGATGTACAGATTCACCGGTCCTTCGTTCCTTTCTCTAGCCTCACCAAATCAAACGGTGATGGCATTTTTCGCTTGTACACCACCTCATATGGAGACAAACCAGTATTTGTATGGACTTTTGCATTGTATGCACATACAGTATGCTTCAAATACTCGTCCCACTGATAGTGATGAGAATCCACAGAAAAACTCAGCATCTTCTCGATTGTTCTGTGTACCCGTTCTGTCCTTCCATTGGCCTGTGGATGCAATGCACTCATCCTCAACTTCTTTATGTTCAACAATTTACACAGTTCCTTTATTAAATCTGGCATGAAGTTGGTCTTTTGGTCAGTAATCATTGTCTCCGGTACACCAAACTTCAAAATACAGTTGTTTACTAACTCTTGCACGACCATTGCTGCCTGTTGATTTTGGCATAGCCACCATCTCCACATACCTCAAAAAATGGTCTATTATTCTCAGAACGACTCTGTTCCCTGACGGTGTTCGCCTAAAAGGTCCTAAGACATCAATCCCCAACAAAGAAGCCGGCAGTAGTGGCCGAGCGGTTCTAGGCGCTACAGCTTGGAACCGCGCGACCGCTACAGTCGCAGGTTCAAATCCTGCCTCGGGCATGGAAGTGTGTGATGTCCTTAGGTTAGTTAGGTTTAAGTACTTCTAAGTTCTTGGGGACTGATGACCACAGATGTTAAGTCCAATAGTGCTCACAGCCATTTGAATCATTTGAACCCAACAAAGAAAATGGACATGTCACCTCTGGCAATCGTTGTAGCTGTATCTGTTTCCGGATCAAATCTGCTCTCTGCAGACATGGTATACAATTCTTGACATACTGATCCACATTTACTTTCCTACCTCTCCACCAGTACCTCTCCACCACTCTCCTACTCATTGCTCTACACCCTCTATGAACAGATTACATGTGATCATGTCTTTAAAACCTCATCGCTCATCCCTCAGCTTCACTGAGCATACTAAATTGTGGCTGTGTCCGGTACAATTTGTGTTCATTGTCTGCATCCTGTAATTCTTGCCATACTGCTATATCATAACCTATGACTTCTACTTTTACCACCTTCCTACTTAGTGCATCCACATTACCGTGCCCCTTCCCAGGCTTGTGCACTACCTCGTGGTGAAATTCATTAAGCCTCACAGCCCATGTAGCTAGTCTAGTGGACGGATCCTTCAACCACAACAACCACTTCAATGCAGCATGATCTGTCACTACCCAAAATCTTCTCCCATAGAAATAACATTTAAAATTCGTGATTCCATAGATTATGCTAAGCAGCTCCCTCTCAGTTGTTGAGTAATTCCTCTCTGCTGCATTCAACTGCCTAGACACATATGCTACAGGATGTTCTATCCCGTCAATTTCCTAACTAAGAACACACACTAATGCTTGATTGAATGCATCGCATGCTAGTATAAACTCCTTTTCAAAATCTGGGAAAACAAGAAGCGGACTTGATATTAACTCTTCTTTCAGTTTGTCAAACGCTTTCTGACACTCTTCTGTCCACTCAAATATCACACCCTTCCTTAACAATCGCATCAATGGCTGTGCTAAAGCTGCAAAACCCTTCACGAAATTTTGATGGAAATTGCAAATACCGATGAATGACTGCACTTCTTTAACTGTTTTCAGTTCCTGAAAATCCCTTAGGGCCTGTACCAACCTCGGATCCTTTCCCATTCCATCCTTACTGATAATATGACTCAGATATTTTACTTTTCTCTAATGCAAAAAGACAGTTCTCCAGGCTCAACGTCAAACAAGCTGCTCTTAACCTTATAAAGACATCCCTTAACCGCTGTCTATGTTGATCCATACTACTTGAAAACACTATAATGTCATCCAAATAGACCAGACACTGTCGTGGTTTCAAACCCCTCAAAACACTATCTAGCAACCTCTGAAACATTGCCGGAGCATTTTTCAAACCGAATGGCATTCTAATGGCCTCCAGATGTAGAGAACGCAGTTTTTGGACGATTGTCTGGAGCCACCTCTAACTGGTGATAACCACTTGTCAAATCCATCATAGAAAAGTACTGGCACTGTCCAAAGTGATCCAAAGTCTCTGATATGTTTGAATGGGGTATGTGTCAATTACTGTTTTATTATTGAGGTATCGGTAGTCACAACAGAACCTGTATTTCTTAGTTCCATCCATAGATTTTTTAGGCACAACGACAATGCCCACTCCCCAGCAACTGTTTCTATGCTCTATAATACTGTTCACAAGCTGCTGATCAATGAAATCCTCCACAATCAGCTGCAAATACTTTGGTATTCTGTATGGTTTACGGTAAACAGGTGCTTCATCCCTGTTGGTATCCTATGTTGAACTAATAGAGTTGATGGTAATGGCCCTTGTGGAAAAAATAAATCCTTAAATTCCCACAATAATTCTTCCATGTGCTCTCTTTCTCCTCCTTTCAAATGTTTAATTTTGTCATGGAATGCAGTTATATTGGCAGTTAGTGGTTGATCACTTTGCCTACCTCTCGAACACCCGTCTTTGTCATTTGGCACATCCATATTTGTTACTAAAACTCCTTTCCTCAAATTTGCATCTACAGTGCTAAAATTATCCATGTTCACGGGAACTACTAGCCCATTGTTCCCCTCCTGTATGCATACATCACTACATTTCACAAAACAACCCAATGGACCCAAAACTTCATTATCCTGCAGTGGTTCAGTAACAAATACTGTACCCACAGGTAGATTGGACTCCACACAAAGCGACTTCCCGGTGCTACTAGACACACACTCATGGGAATTAAGCCTTAATGCTAATGTACGCGGTTCAATTGGTTTGTTCATTGCGATGAATGCCCCTCGTGACAGCTCTGCATTGACAACAGTTTCCCCTAGCTGAAATAACATTCCACTAAGTTCCACAGTTCGTTGTCCATGATCAATTTTGGTATGATGTTGCTGCAAGAAATCTACTCCTAGGATCATGTCGTAGCCCTCGGTAATCCATGGTACTACCTCCATGCATGCATTAAATCAGACTTTCTCTACTCGAAAGTCAGCTGTCACCAACCCCAAAGTCATGACCTCATTATCCCCCACTCCACGCAACCTATAACGTGCTGGGTCTAGCTTCTTCGTCCCATTATATTCCTAGTAGCCACTGACACTTGCGCCCCTGTGTTCAACAAAATCTTAAACTTTTTAGTTCCTATGGCTCCTACCACTGAGCATTCCACCTCTGCATACATATTCGTAGAATCCAAATTAAATGGGAGCTCCCTTAAGTGGGTCTTGGGCCTCCTCTGCTGTTTAACGCTTGTCCATTTCCACCCCTTCTTCTATTCCTTGGTGACTGGGTACATTGCCTCTGCACATGTCCCATATGACCACACTTACTACATTTTATACCCGCTGTAAACACTGTCTGTCTATCACGTACCCCTGTTGCCATGTCTACTTCCTCACATTGTATTACCAGCTGAATGGCCGAATACAAATCTTTTGGAGGCCCTTCACTCACTTTATGTGACATATGCGCCGGTAACCCTCTCAAAAATACATCAGGTCCCCTTTACTCAGCCTCCTGCAACAGAACACCATTTGCCTCATTGCTCTGACCCAAAACGTAAGTATACTTGTTAATTTCTTTTATTCTGTCTGCAAATTTCTCTACCATCTCCCCCTGTCTCCTTGTCATTATACTTAACCCCTCCCTAAAGTACCGAGCACTATTCTGTTTTTTGTACCTTTATAGAAGACCTTTCTTTAACTGCTTAAACTGTCCTGCCTTCCTTAAGGCCTCAGAACACCTTACATATGTTTTCGCTTCACCCGTTAATCTAATCTTCGCTATAGGTAACCACCACTCATCAGACCAACCATTCATCACCGCTGAAGTCTCCAAGTCCTTCACAAACGAACACACGTCCTCAGATGCCTTGCCACAAAACTGAATAATCAAACTCGCAACAGCTGGATAGATCTCCTGCACCCTAGGCAACGACTGATCAGATGTGGTTTCTCGCTCACTTCTAGAAGTTAATTCATTTCTCAACTGTGTATTGTCTGCTGTCAATTGTGCTACTTTTTCCAACAAAATCCATACTGCTTCTGGTTCCGACACACCTTGCTTCCCTGACTCTACCGTTGTGTTGCTTTCATTCCCAGTTAGTCCCAAAACAAAACATTTAAGTACAAGAATCAAGAATAACCCAACTCCCTACATCTCAGTATAATCATACTGGGAAACATCACACTCAAACCAATACAAAAGTAACTAAATGCCACGAAAAGAAGGAAATAATAAATCTTACTGCCCCAAATACACCAACACTTATTCTGACAAAAAAAAAAGATGCCTACACAAAACATGTAAAATGTGGCTCCTGGCAGGCCATACTCAAAAAACAAACTAGAAAGAAAACGTCCCACACTCAAAAGAAAACTGGTCAAAACTCACCACATCTTGTGAATATAATGCGGGCAGTGGGCTTGAATGTCATACTGGATAGACGACGTCTGCTATTCTGACACCAAATGTAGTGGTGTATTCTTCCAGTAAATGAATCAGGATGACCAAATGTAGCGGGAAGAGGTAAAGGCACCATATTAAGATTCATCCGAGCTTTCCACATGATTGATTTGTTTGGTGCCCCTTTCACCTCGGTCTGCATCACAGGGTCCCACAATACTGAGGCCACCGCTCCAGCGACCTAGTGCAATGCAGTGCAGTACAGTGTGTCAGCCTTGTAGGGTTGCGTCGTCAGAGCTGTGCCAGCAACCGACTCAGTGGTCTTCTTCCCCACTGACTCAGCACTGCTCCGCTGGGAGCAGCCTGCTGCGTCCTTCCTTCCTGCCATAGCTGAGATCGTGGTGACCACAATTGCCCATGATCCTGTGTCTGAATCCGCTGCCCTTGCCCTGGGATGCCTCTGGCATGGGTTGGGAGCCAAGACATCTGCCTGTGGTAGCGAGCCAAAGAGTGGCCCGTCGTTCGCTGGCTGATTATGGACCCCGCATCAGACTCAGAGGGTCAAACCAGTGACCCGCCATGGACTGGAATGCTGGCACCCTATCTACTGCTGCATGTAGCTGGTGGTGTCACACGCCCCTCCATCCAGGAGAGCTGTCACACTTGAATGAATCTTATTAGAAACCCACACATATTTATATGCGGCTGGGCACCTCTGTTTTGCTAACACGCCGCTCAGAGTCACGTACTCATGACACCTACTTTGGGCCAGTGGGCCCCTTCTGCCTGTAACTTGAGCCATGCAAACTACTGTGATTACTCCTTTCAGTGGTTTGACGGCTCTGTGGCCTTCATTCTACTTTGCAGCCGTTGGTATGCGTAAATCACTGCAATCTGGCCCGTATCTGGCTGTAACTTGTGCTCTGAATATTGCACAAAACTAACTTTTCCTATCCGAAACGGTGGTGCCACTACATTATGATAAAAATGGAATGTACCATTTATGGCACAGTATATGAAGAGATTTTCCTTGGACTGAATAAATAGCCATGAAGGAACTTTGCATTTTATTCAAGCAACTGAAAAAGCCCTGGACCATTGTTGACTGCAGGTCAACAGAAGAAATCATCCTCAAGACAAGATGTTTGTTCTAAAATGCTTTCTTTTTCTAGCTGTTTTCAATATTATCATTGTGGGAGGTGGAAAAATTTCAATTTCGAGATAAAAACTACATAAACCGAATTCAGTCCACCTAAAATGCGACACGCCAACATGCCCTTTAAATAATCTGGCTTAACTTCAGTGTTACTCCTGTCCAACTACCTATAGTCTCACAGGGAACTTCTGACACTGAGTCCAAATCAGTTCAGCTTTAGGAAGAATAAATCATTAAATGATACAATATATCAGGCCTTCTGAATTAACCAAAACTTGAAATGAAAATATCCAGTTGTGATACTGATACTCACTGCAGACAGTTTTGATATTATTTGGTGCTTTCAGATGTTTGGTCACTTTCCTGAGCCTGCAGGGCTACTGTAAAGGCAGAGTGAGTGAATAACAAGTGTGAAATAAAAATTCACCAAACAAATAAAGAAAAGAGTGCTATCTGTAGACCCATCTTTGAGGACATCACCATTGAGCTTCTCCTACATCTACTGGGTGGGTACCACTGTCCTGATGGAGATATTCTTTATGCGAACAACGGGTCCATCATAGTTTCTGAGGATTCTAGAATGCATGAAGGATCCAAAACCGCTTACACACTACTTTTCATGGACCAATGGTGCTGACAACATTTAAATTGTCAACACCCAGCAATATGTTGTTACACATATTACTCAAAGGGAATTTCGAAATACATACAGCCATAAATGTAAATAATGTTAATAATGATAAGATTCCTGGGAGAAAATATTGTCCAGAAATTATCATTTAATAATCAAATGAGACACACAATAGAAAAAGCAGAGAAACTGCTTCACAAAGTGGCAAGAATTTAAAATA
Organism: Schistocerca cancellata; assembly: GCF_023864275.1. NCBI lineage: Eukaryota > Metazoa > Arthropoda > Insecta > Orthoptera > Acrididae > Schistocerca > Schistocerca cancellata. Next base: position 268,788,956 of record NC_064629.1, read on the forward strand.
AGTAATACAACTTACCAGTTCATATACTAACAAGTTATCATTGTGCACTCTTTGAATGCATGGTATGCTTTGTGGTCAGTACACAGTAAAACCATCTCCACTTCTTGAATAATGTTACAAAAGCTAGGAGAGGCTTTTGGCACCACATTAGTGGATGACAGCTCATAGACACAAGTCCGTTGCCATAGGTGGGTTCCAGAAGGTCCAGACCCCCACACCCTAAACAGTAAATGAAATTATATGGGACCTAGTTGCCCTGTAGTGAAACAGATAGGTGTTTTGACTTTCAGTTATATGATGATAAAGGGATATGCACTTTCAGTAATCATCAAGGTCAACAATAGATTTAAATTATCTATACATACATAGTACTATCATCTATCATGCATCCCTACTATAGCCAAGACCAATTGTTGGTCTTGTTTGAGATAAGTTATTGTTTCGTTCACCAGTTCAGTTCTTATTTGCAGTTGAATTTAATGTAAGTGCTCCAGTTTATTGTTTTTGTGTTGTCTGTTCTTGTGATAGCTTCTAATTATTGATAAGTTTGTAACAAGAAATAAGAGGAAAATTGATTTTGATTCATCCACTAGCGTCATGATAAGTTAAAAATATGTTATGTTATGTTATGTGGTTTATTCATCTCATTACATACAATTTTCAAATCATTTGATTTGATGTACAGGAGACATGTCAAGGTTTACAAAAGAAACTTTTTTCACTTTTTTAAGAGAAATACAAAAGTTTACATTATATTTTACACTTCATATGTGTGCACTATACTATAATAGCTTACTTGCCTGGATTCGTTATTTGGAGCCTGGTGGAAGTATATTTTGGTATTTCATAAGGCAGTGGAGTGATAAGTATCATTACAAATAATGTCAAATAAATTCCGTGCATAAAAACTCACTTTCATATGTCTGTGTTGTCCAGAAATCATGTGGAGGAACAAAACTATTGCCCAAATGGTGATGGTTGAATTTTTTAAAAAAATTGTGCAATGTTCTATCACTAGCACCCAAATGGCAAAATATCACCCAATCTGGTCACTTGGGTGGTAGTCAATTAAGAAGACCAGTTCCAATAAAAAATGATGGGGAGGAGTTTGTGGAGTGCAAAAGAGGTGCAGGATACAACACATTCCATAGTTTGTTAATTTGTAAAAGAGTTTTTTAGCGGGCTGCTTGAGTTCATCTGACCTGACTTTGTCCTGCATTACTATCTACCACTTTTGTCCAAAATCTTCTCCTCAATTAGACATATGCACTCATCTGCTGGGACATTCTTTAATGCAGAAAATGATCTTTCTTACATTGCAGAAATTCACAGATGCATACTTAAATGAGGAAATCTGGGAAAGTGTAAGGCGATTCTTTCATTTTCACCACCAAAGATTTATCTGGGTCCTCTGTTGAACAGAACAGAACAGGTCTATTTATTTCAACAGCCATGTCAGTAATAATCACTGTGACCCAAAAAATTTGCTCATGTACATTTCTGATCACTTCCTTAGCCAGAATCCAGACTGAAAGAAGAAGAGTGTAAAATTACCTTGGAGGGTGAAGAGAGAATGGAGCATGACAGCCTCTTAGTGCTTTGCCAAAATACAGCATTCCTAGGTAAGGGGAATATATCTCTGCTTGGTGAAACCTGTATGTCATTGTCAAATAAAATGTTTTATCATCCTTTATGGAAATTTTAAGAATAAATGATAAACATGAGTCTTGTTAAGGTCTTTAACAAATTGCCCCCTTCCCTTTGACAAAATATTAGCTATGTAGTTCATAGACGTCATCACCCAGTACAGGGCTGCAACATACTGGTTGATAAGGGATAAATATGATATGGTGTGTGGGGTCTTGCCCACTCATTGTTAATAGGGTGCCTACAGGAGGCAGCATTCTTGGAATGCTATACAAAAATTTCAAACAAATAACATTAGTACTTTTATTTCTAGAAGCAATTGACTGTACTTAACTTTGGAGATTTACAAGTGGTAGTCGCAAACGAGGAGCGACAAGCAATATAATTTAGAGTCCTTCATATGTGAACTGTTCAGGCAAGTTGTCACATCACTGATAACTAATATCCGATATCCGGTGCCAATCTGAGTGGCTGAGGCTAGCAGGAGTGTCGCTTATATTCCCTCCTGCCAGGTGTTGCTCTTGGCGCGGCACAGTCACATTCCGCGCACCATTGGCTGCCGTTTCCTCACTGCCTTCTCTACCCTTGCATTCTGCATCTTCATTCTGGTGCTTGTGGTTACACCAGAACATAGTGCCAGCAACCACAGAGGATGGTATTAAAACTCCACAATAGTAAAAATTTGGGAGAAGGGATAAATAACAAAGCGAATAGGACACCAGTAAAAAGACATTCTTATACACTGTACAAAACTTCTTCCACAGCACTCTGGAGTGGCTGGGAATGACGTACGATGATCTGTGGTTTGTGCATGTTTTATTTCATAACTGCCCTTATCCAGCATGTGTCTATCAAGTGAATCAAGAGCCTGAATGAACATGTAGAGAATGGAGGTCTCTCCAACTGCCATGCAGGGTAGCCATCTTGTCACAGTTTGCTCGTCTCCCACCGTCGGATGTTTGAGTCCTCCCTCGGGTGTGTGGGTGTGTGTGTGTGTGTGTTGTCCTTAGCATAAGTTAGTTTAAGTTTAAGTTAGATTAAGTAGTGTGTAAACATAGGGACCAATGACCTCAGCAGTTTGGTCCCATAAGAACTTACCACCACTACAGGTCTCTACAACAAAACTTCTTCCACGGTCATGTGTTGGACTTAGCAAAAAAATTGCACTTGACACACAAAGACATTGGACATACACTGCAAGACACTAGAAGATGGATGGAAAAAAATGATGTTACAGGCAAGATATCAACAACATTACACAAAGAAAACAGGCAAAGACAATCATACAGACAATCAGTACACCATGCAGTGGCTACAGGGATGTCCTTTAATGACATTTCAAGTGAGAATTCTACTGACACTGAAGGCCAGACTTAGAAAGATTTGGAACAAGAGATCAACTATGAGCAAACCTAACAAAATGATCCTACTACACTGTCCAGCCACATTAATGTGACCCACCAGTCAAAAGCCTGAATAACCACCTTTTGCAGTATGGATCACTGTGAGACATACAGGAAAGGAGTCAGTGAGGTTGTGAAAGGTACTGACAGGAATATGGAGCCACGTCAGCTCAGCTGCCATGGTCAGCTGTGGTATATACAGCGCAATCAAGGTGGCCCTGAAGACTCTTGATTAGGTTTACATCTGGGTGTTTGGTGCCCAAGGGGGTTTGGTAAACTCAGCCTGGTGCTGTTTGAACTACACACATATTCTATTTGCTGTGTCACATATTGCACTGTCTTGCTGGTAGATGTTCATCATGCCAAGGAGAAACAAACTGCATGTACAGATGGACATAGTCCTCAAGGATAGATGCATACTTGTGATGATCCATTGTGCCTTACAGAATGATGGGATATAGTGGGGAATTTCAAAAACCATTCCCCACACTTTAATGTTCTCTCCTCTGGCGTGGACACTTCTGACAGTTGTAGCAAGGTGTTTTGTTTCAGACATTTCACACCATACTCACCAAAGGTCATCTATCCAGTGGAGCATAAAAGTGTGATTCATCTGAAAAGGCCACCTGTCCCCACTCAAAGGATGTCCAGTTGTAGTATTTGTGTGCAAGTTCCAGCCTTTGTCACTGGTGGAGACCCATACACAGAAACTTTCACTGAACAGCCATTGAGAAGAAACCGTTGGTAGACGCTAGGTTCATCTGCATGCTCAGTCACTCAAGAGCTGCACATCTATTCAAACACAAATGTGTCTGCAGCCATTGTTCATCCCTGTGATTTTATGGTCCGTTGTGTACCAGAGTTGCCACAGCAACAGTTTTGGATAGAACCATTTTGCCATGCACAGTATACTTCAACCAGTGGGACATGTGAACAGTTTAAATACTTAACCATTCCGGAAATGTTTCCATCATTGGCCTAAAGGCCAATGATGATTCCCTTTTGGATGTCAGATAAACTGCTTCAATTTCACATTATTACAGTGACTGTTCTGTTTTCCATGTCCCCCCTAGATGCTTTATATAGCCTCCATTGCTAGTGCTGCCATCTGTTGCCTGTGAGTGGTTATTGCACATTGATATCAACTGTAGTTGGTGGGCACATTAATGTGACTGGACCAGTAAATATCAAAATCTATTACAACTGCATAAATATGCATAGACTAAACTTTAAACAAACTTACACACACAGGAATACTTGAACACAGAGAAAACTATGACTACAATATATAACAATTAAAATTAGAAAGAAAACTTGTGGTCAGGTACTGTACCCATGAATGGCAAGTAAAACTTTACACTAGAATCATTAGGATAAGATAGTGCTTGGTTATTTTATACCAAAAGGACATGTAAAATGTTGGGAAGCTGAAAAGTAGTCCTCAACTGCACAGAAAAGAAATTTTAACATTTTGAAGACCATGTATTTGGTCTAACAATCTACTACAGAATATTCAGATATACTGTCAAAATATAGCAGACTTTGTATTTTGACTTGTAACTGATTTTTGAAGTGCAGTACAAAATATTGAAAGTATGCTACTTGACTTTGATCATCTCTGTTGTTATAGGTGCAATTACAGTTAATCCTTTCTTGATGCAATACATTCATGATGGATTTATTGCACATGAAGGAACAAAATTGTCACATAAAGGGATAAAGTTATAAACAAGTTCTACCATGAATTGACAGAAGATTTAGTCAACATTATAAAATAGTCTGGGAACCAGCAGAAGGGCATTATGTTGAAGCCAGGTCACTGATAAGTTGCTTGTAGCTAGCAAAGGTGCTGCACGGACAGTGACTTGCGACAGTGATAGCATATGACACCTGCCGTCAATGTGTGACACAGTATACAGCAGTATTCCAATGACGTTACAACAGCTGGGTGGACACCAACATGTTATAGGCAGTTCAGTGTAGCACACTAACCATGGTAAACAGCAGATATCAGCACAGGGAAGCCATGTTTAAGAAAGTTTGAACGAGCCCAATTTCATAGAACAGCTGGGAAGTGATGTGACATCGAGCCTGTGCTACTCTACACTATCCCAATAAAGCAGACACTTCTGCCACAGCCAAGACCTGAACCACTGCCGGCTGCATATGCTTCTGGCTGCCAGGAGCAGCTCTGTACTATATTGCCATCCTGAGAGTATTCTACTAGGGTCCAGCCTTCTCTGCCACTGCTGAGGCACCAACAGAAGACTTCTATGCTCTGAGAATCAGGAGTAGGATGCAGCCTCACTTCCCTGTGTATGTCACCACCAGTCATAATCACCATGTCGAGGAAACATCAGAACCTGGCAATGCAGCACCAGCTGCTCAGCAGAGGAGTGCACAGTCAGCAGCCATAGGCTGTGGCCTCCCAAGAGATGGTGTCATATTCCCCCTGCCTCCCACTTTTGATTGTAGTCAAGCCTCAATAAACAATTCATTGCAACCAATCTCTGGATCTTCTGCAACTGCAACAAAGTTGTAACTGGTGTCAGGATGACTGCTGAGGACTGACATTAAGAAGAAGATGGTTAGCCAGAACACAGCAGCCAGAACCTTGAATGTTCTGGAGCAAGGATGTCCTCCACAACAATATGAATAATTGCAGAGTTCAAAGATTTGTTTGAGCCTTAATGGTTGCTTTTCTGTCCTTTATTCATCCTTTCATTTTCAGTATACTGATACTTAGGTTGGTAGTAATTAGGCAATATGAAGAAGTGAGTTTTGGCTCAGGCTGCTGTTCCAGTTAATGAATCAAGTAACTCAGTTACAGGCAGAATTGAGCATCTAAAGGAGGAAAGGAGGTAATTGATGCATCCTACTACACCTAGCCTGGACGCTAACAATTCTGCCCTGTTTACACCATATTTGGGTAAATTAAGGGAGGATATCTTTCTGAAGATGGCCACTAGGTTGGAAAATTGGGATAATGAGAAACTATTGAGTACAGCAAAGCTAAAACTAGCAGGGATCACTAGGAAGTATGTGATGTACCACAAAAAGTTAACTGAAACACAGGTGTTTCATGTCTTCAGAGAAGGTTTGGTAGTCATATACCAGAGGAGGAATAAATCAAGATACTATGATAAGCAGCTTAACATCATGTTTCAGAAGCATGGGGAATCCGTATAGAGTTTTGTTAACCATATTCACAAAACTAATGTCAATAGATATTAGCTCACAGAAGATGGTAATGCTAACAAAGCTATCTTTCAGGAAGTTGAACGGGAAGCGCTTGACACATTTTTATGGGAGTTACAGCCACAAGTACCCGGAAGACTTTGGATGTAATTTGCAAAGACTCTAAATGAGGCAGTAGATCAGTGAAATTGATGTGGTCACCAAGTCTTGGTAAAAGGAGGTCATTTTGAATATAAAAGTTAAATGTTTTAGATGTGGATATACAGGGCATATGAGGCATGATTGCAGAGAACAGTGGTCAAGGATATGTGGAGGGTTTTGCCATTCTGAGCAGAATTGTATGGACAGACATTCACAGACGTGTGGGAAACAGGCACAGGGCAGACCTTGCACCTCACATCCCACAATTAAATGTGGTGGTGGGGAGGGGGGGGATGGGGGGGGGACGGGAGGGCAGTATTTCCACATATAGAACTCCCAGTAAGAGTTAGCACAAGTGAAAAATCAGTAGCAGAGTTTATTCTGACCACACATAAAAGGAAAATGGCATAAAGTTTTATTTGATAATGACTCTCAGGTATCTGTGGCAAGTAAGGGCATACTTGGCAAAATTAAATTAAATCCACAGCATCAGGGATTAAGTGGCATAGGTGTGGGTCATATAGAGTCACTCAGTTCATCAGTAATATGTTTCTGAGTGGGGGGAAGATAACTTCTGGTTTGATGTAGAAGAGCTTTCCACGATAAGCATTAGCTATGAAGTAATTCCTGGTTGTTTATTGCATTAGAGTTGACTTGGAGTGGAATATAACTGTATGTCACATCATTTCATGTTGGTTCTACAACTGGAGTACCATTAATGTCACAAGGTTCACCTCTAAACGAAGGATGACCACCTAAACTTTGTGTGAGGTCCCTTAATATCAATTCACAGGCTATCATTCTGAAAGGTAATGGGAAGATAATCAGTGTTGATGTAAAAGCTAACCTGACAGTACATTCTTTGTGCAATGTTGAACCTTTATCTCAGAAAAAATGGAGAATTTGACAAGGTGAAGGGTTTAGCATGGATTAGTTGATCTTATATACAGGAAACTTAAAGAAGCAAAGTAGTTTTCATCAGTATTGATAACTTTAGCCCTGAGGATGTACAGTTGTCATGCAATACCCTGATAGACCAGTAGAAAAGAAGTGCCTGTTTATTAGAAACAATATCGTCTTCCTCAAGCCTGATGACCAGTCATGCAACACTTGGTAAATCAACTGCATCAGGCTTGGATTACAGAGACAAGTAATGGCCACTGGGCACCACTGGTCATCATCTTACTGAAAAAGTCACCAGATGGCAGCAAAGAATATCATTTCTTTTGTGACTACCACTACTTAAATATACAAAGTGTCAGATGCCTTCCTGATGCCAAATATAACTGAAACATTAGAACATTTTGAACCAGCGTAAATATTTTACAACTAAGGATGTACAAAGGATGACTATCAATTAGAGGTAGCACCTGGAAAGTGTCCAAAGACAGCATTCTCAGCCCAGACTCATCATGATCAGTAATGTCACATGCCTTTTTGGCTGAAATATGCACCCACTATTTTATTGTAATAATTAGATAGTGTAGTTCGAGAGCTAAAATTGGAGCAATGTAAGGTGGATTTAGATGATATACCAAAGATATCAACAAGCATATAGTGCATTTGCATGAAGTTTTCTATCATCTACATGTAGAACATTTAACATTTAGGTTGGAAAGTTACCATTTCATTTTACAAGAAGTGCATAACTTCAGCCATATTATCAGTCAAAACGGGATTTGCACTGATCCATGACTTGTTGATGCCTAGAAAAAATTTCTGACACTCACCACAGTGTAGCAATTACAATCATATTTAGGACTTGCCAATTTTTATTGCAAGCATTTCCAAAGATTCACTGAAATTGCAAGACCCTTCCACAGATGTTAAGGAAAGGCATAAAGTTTCATTGGTCATAAGATTCTGAAGCAGTACTTTTTAACTAAAGGATTTGTTAACATCTTGTGCATTTCTTGCCCTTCGATATTTTTAGGAACAGTGCATACTATCCTGTGACTCCAGAAATTTTGCCTAAGGTCGTGTCTTGAGTCAGAAAATAGATGGACAGGAACACCCCTAGCAGATGCTTCCAGACAGCTTAACTGAGCAGAAAGAAATAGTTCAACAACCAAGAGAGAATTGTTGGCATCAACAACCGAGAAAGAATTGCTGGCACTGATGTTCAGTATAAGGTATTTCTGGTGTTATTTATATGGACATCATTTAAAAGTAGTAACAGATCATGCAGCATTCAAATGGGCATTAGGAGTTAAAGTTCCAAATAGTAGGTTAACTAGGTGCTCACTGCATCTCAGTGAGTTTGATTTTGAAGTAATACATCACCCAGGAAGGTGACATAGAAATACAGGCAGTCTGAGCTATAAATAAATGCTTTGAAATGTGCTGGCATACACAAGGTGATTGGATCAAGATGCAAAGCAATGACGTGGATTGTCAACAGTTTGCCAGACACCTGTAGTTCAGCATAGAGGACAGAGTATCAAAAAGGAAGATGAGATGCAGGCTACATATTGTATACCATAGTGATTATGGAACAAAGTGTTGAGGCAGGCCCATGATTTAATTGTAGCAGGGCACACTGGTTGCAGTGCAACAGAAGGCAGAGCAACACAATATTAATGCTGGGAAACATGTAGACAGGACACCAAACATTACATAAAGAATTTTATATTATACGTGCAAAGAGTGGAGCTCAATCACCAAAAGATTATGTTACAAAGGCTACCCAAGGCAGATGAACCATTTCAGTTTCTCGGATTGAACGTCCTTGGTCCTTCTGTGAAAACACTAGCAGGAAACCAGTAATTTTTATGATAACTGATAATTTTTCATGTTTTCTTTGTATGATAGAATACCAAAGGATCAGGCTGAAATAGTAGCACAGGTAATGCTAAACCACTGGATACTCAAATTCAGAATGCCTGAAATAGTAATGACCAAAGAAGGGACAAACTTTATTTGCAATCTAATGAAGCAGTTGTGCTGGTTATATGACATTAAGAAAATCTGGGTCAGGACATTACATTGACAGGTAAATGGTAAAACACAAAGGATTCATGGAGTGCATGCAAATATGTTAAGCTACTGTATTAAATTATATGAATGGGTGGTGTCTTGTTCTTTCAGACATGTGCAAAAGAACTGACACAACACATTCATATAATGTTATAGGCCTAGCTGCGCAATTAATCCACTTCCTTCACTGAGGATGCACAAATACACCCAACCACCTGTGGAGATCTTGGAAGAGTTACTATGGAGGAATTGGACAGGGGCTGCAGATAGGTGGCGCTTGATGGGAGTGTGGATCGGCCATGAGGCAGGCCGAGATAGTCCATGCAGTTGCAAAAACAATGTGTCCCGGATGGTGCCGTGGTTACCATACCTGCCTAGTAAGCAGGAGATCCCGAGTTCAAATCCCAGTCTGGTACAGATTTTCATTCATCACCGCCAATTCTGCATAATGTCCCAACGCAGCTGACAGCATTGATCCCTTCCCTTCCCTTCCCTTCCCTTCCCTTTCCTTTCCTTTCCTTTCTTTTCCTTTCTTCCCTTCTCCACTTCCAATTTATATACTACTATATTAATTCACAGTATGACAGCTGGGATGTTTCACTCTCATACATCACATAAGTATATTGTTCAAAAATCGACAAGAGCAGAGGGATGTCGCTCTGTAAGGTTGTTTCTAGTTAGAAGATGCCATCTCAATTTAAGTTTTGGGAGCTTTCCCCAGAAAGTGATATTTCAGAGGTAAAAATTTCACCAATTGTTTAATAACAACAGCAGAGCCGAAATAATTCAGGCTTATTTGGGCTGAGGCTACCTCGAATTACAAAAAACTTGAATAATATGGAACTATAAATAAGTTAATAGGTAAATCATGAATAAATGTCTATTATAATAGTTTTTTAGAAATGCTTTGATTGTTCCTTCACCTTCTGTTATCTGTGAAGCATCTGAAGCAAACAATGATTCATCATAAAATGCCTTGGCTCATAGGCTGTATTAAATTCATCACATTAGGGGATAAGAACAATCCACAAATACCATCACGGTTTAATTCTTCCTCATCAGGGTGTGAATTAGCATTATCAAGGTTTAAGATTGCTTTGGAAGGGAAACACTTTTTATTTAGGTTTCTTTTGGTCTCTAGAACGAAATATTCAATAAACCACTTCTTAAAATAATTTTTGGCCATCCAAGCAGATTTTTGGTGGACATACATAACAGGCAGTGGAGAAGCAGTGATATTTTTTAAAGCTCTGGCCTTAACAGGCTTCCCTATTACCAGCAGCTTCAGTTTATAGTCACCTCTTGCATTCAGTGCAGCAAGAACTGTTAACCTCTCTTTATAATTTTTGTTGTCCAGGGCAGCCATTTCGTCTTAGATGGAATCTTTTATAATTTAGCATTGTTTCACCACAGTTATACAGTTGAGCAGGAGTATGAATTTCTTCTGGTATAATTTTTCTTAATTTCTCACAAAATTGTGTAACAGTATGAGAATTGGCAGAAAGCTTTTCACCACAAATTTCAAGCTGCCTTATGCCATATCGCTTCTTCCATCTATTCAACCATTCCTAACTTGCAGTAAAACTGTCCTCGCCTACCTTTAACTCATTTATAAAAAATATATTTTTCTTGGAGAATTGGCCCTGAAATTTCATTTCCTTTGTGTCTTTGTTGAGTAAAGCAAATGAACAGAGCTTCACTTATTTTTTCATACTCATATTTCTTCATTGACTTCTGTTCTAATGACAAAATGGAACACTAGTTAGAAGAAAGCTTCTCAATTTTGTCTCTGTTTCTATGCCAATCTCCAGCTGTCACTTCACTGCCTCCACACTCAGCAGCAAGTTTTTTTTAATGTTTTTCCTTTGTCAAGTCTTTTCAAAGCCTCCAGTTTCACATTCAAGGGCACAAATTCTCTCTTACTTGTACCACTCATTGTGAGGTATGAATTAAAACATTAAGAAACACACAGTTCCACATTTACAGTACTATGTACACACATACAACACTTCAAAATTAACATGAACAGGTGGGCTCACTGCAGTAAAGATGTTACTACACAACAATAGTCAACCAATTATGTAAAATGTATACTGGATTGTTACTTTGGTGCAGTGGTGTTCACGTTGCTGAGTATCTACAATAATAGGAGTTATAATAAGGATAGTATGCATTGTTCAACTGATTGTCGCAATTAGTGAAGGTTCTATAAAGAATGAGTAAGTGCACTCCTCAAAACCTAATGGTACCTGTCCATCTGTTACAGAAATGTATTAGCAGTCTGAGGCCAACGTTACTTACAGGCATTATGAATAGGAACCCTAACAGGGATTGTTATACCTGTATTGTAATTGGAAAACTGAAACAAAGTTCAAAATGAAACACATTTGAAAGTGCATAAAATGTACAAGTGGAGAAAGTATGAAAACAGATTTTTACTATAGTTTTACATAAAATTTTAATTTCCTTCAGACCAGCTTGAATTACAGGGAACCTCAAAAAACCAGAGATCAAATTACTGGGGCACTACTGTACTGGGTAATGGTTGACAGAGTTGTAAACCAAAGCTTTGCAATGACAAGATATGACCATAATAAGAAAGTACTGTTACTTCGGTATCATATAGGCCAACAAGCAACCCATATGTACCCAATGGAAAAATGTAAGAAGCTTGTGACACATTATAAAGACCCTTTTGTGGTTACAGAAATTATGTCACCTTTTAACCTCTAGCTACAATTCCTGACTCATTCCCCAGCCCCCCATTAGTCCACATCATTGCAATTCATCAATTTAAGAGATTCACAGAAATGCTGCCCCATGGTTAGCAATATCTTCAAAATAGGCAAAGAAGCATCTGGAGAAAAGGTAAAGATTAGGCAAGAAAAGTGAGAGAGTTCTGTAATAATCCCAATACATCACTACGCACTTAGGCCATGAGCAGGAATAATAGGGCAAATAGAAAATGGCATGATAACTGTGGATGCCATAAATTGTATGTGTTTTTGTGGAACCCCCCCTCCCCCAGAGGTTTGAGTCCTCCTTCAGGCATGGGTGGGTGGGTGTTGTCGTTAGTGAAAGTCAGTTTAAGTTAGATTAAAGTTAGATTAAGTGGTGTGTAAGCATCAGCAGTTTGGTCCCATAGCGGCTTACCACATCTTTCCATATATTTCCAGGTGAATAAATGGCAAACAGTTTCTGTAAGTTCCAGGCTGAAGCAATTTTGGGTGAAACTATACCTTCACTATTACTAATGGCAGTTGAACTTTATCAGTTGGGTTAACAGAAAAAACTTAATGTGCATAGGGTAAAAAGTTAATTATATTGTGAAGAGTGCATGTTGCACATTAAGTTGATGATGAACTAGCTGTTTATTCTAAGCAGGTTTGAAAAGTATATAGATCGTCACTGGAGCCAAGTGTGTATTGGTATACATGTTAATCATAGACATTTAGAATTACAGGAACAGATTTTTTTCTTATTCAATTTATATATGTAAGACAAAGCGTAACATCAGACAGTTCCATCTGAATGTAATGCACATTTTGTTTTATGTACCTGATCTACTCCTTGGGGTTTTACCCACAGGAAGCATAGCCTTCCTAAATAATACATTAGACCCAACACTGCTTGGCTCCATAGATCAAGTGTTAGCCCCACAGCATGACCACAAGTCAATGGAATAATTGTTAGAGTACATAAAAAAGTACTGCAGTGAACATCAGCAGTGACTAGTAGCTATAGGACCTTCATCCTCATCTATTTGTACAATTTTCACAATAACTGATGTCATATAGTACCAACTCGAATGGAAAGTAGACCAAATACATCCCTGCTAGCCATCAACCTATGTGTTGAAACTAGTTGCAACAGCACCAACCACAAGCAGTGTGATGAAGGACAATGTGCACTATGTAGAAAGATCTCAGTGTAGAGATAAGTTCTAATGAGGTCAGGCAACTACTGTACAATATGACACCATAAGTGGAGGAAATAACCGAAAGTGTACGTAGGTGTAAATGATTAGTATTTCGATTTCAGTAAAATCTGAGGGTGTATTTCCTTCATGGCAGGGAGGAGTGTAAAGGGATAAAGGTATAAACGATTCTTGGTATTGGAAGAAGAGTGTCATGACAAAATCATGGCATCACCAAGTTAATCACAGCTGCAAGGTCAGTGACTTCACAACAACATGGTGATCATGGATGATACTTGCTGCCGACTTGTGATATAGCCTGCAGGAGTATTGACACGCAGTTATGACAGCCTGGAGGTGACCAACACCTTCCAAATCGTTTGTTATGACACACTAACTACGGTAAAAAGCAGAAATTGGCATGGAGAAGTAGTATTTAAAGACACTCAAACTATCTTGTCATCATCGAACAGCTGGGCTGTGACACAGAATTGAACCTGTGTTACTTAATGCCATGCCAATGACATAGATTGGATCCAAACCGGAGCCTGTTGTCTAAGCCTCTGAGCACCAGGGGCAGCTCCACACTCTGCTACCATCCTGAGAGAGCTACACCAGGGTCCAGTCATCTCTGCCCCTGCTGGGAGACCAACAAATGACTGCTACCCTCAGAGCCAGGAAACATAATGCAATCTAATGCCCCTACAGCTGCCACTGTTGCCCTCACTCAGTACGCCCAGGAAACTCATGACCCTGATGACGTAGCACCAGCTGCCCAGCAGCAGAACATTCAGTCAGCAGCAAGAGGCTGTCACCTCTTGGGAGATGCTGTCATATTCTCCACTCCTCCAACTAATGATTGTAGTGAAACCTGAATAAAGACCTCATTGCAACTGTCATTGGACCTTGTTCAGCTGCTCATCATCGTCCCTCAACAGAGAATCCTAACCCACACTAAGGTATCAGGGACATCCTGTTATAGTAGCACTATAATTAATCTAATGATGTGCACCTTATTCTGGTTTTGTCTTCACTGTATTGACAAAAGTCATTAAGTAGATCTGTCTTGACAGATATATTTCAGAGTAGAATGGACTGAAGGCCCAACGAAAACTAACCACCTTTCAGCATAGACTATATTGGACTAATTTAAGCTGCATGGCATGCTCTGCCACTCATTTATAAACAAGGTATAGCAATCACAATGTCACACACCATAATTACTGCATATGACTAACTAAACTTTTGAATAAAAATGATAATTTTGCATGAATCCAGGTGCACAAATATGTTCTACAGAAAATGAAAATAATCTTTAAATCAATTTAATCATTGTTAAATTTATTTTCCTTATAGAACTTTATCAGATGTGTTACCTCAACAATAAAATTTAGAAAACTCTAATTTACTTTTAAATTGTGAAATAATTTTATTATTAACATTTGCTCTAAATATTGATTTAGTTATGAACATTATTCATCTGACATTTCCAAAATAAACGATTCTGGAATGTGATTTCAGGAACTGGTATCAATCCAATTTTCTGGAATTTTCTGTGAAAGTAGATTTATACAAAATTGTAAAATTTGGAACCATTGCCTCCACAGTCAAATGGTTAGCACTGCTACTTTCAGTCCACATGGATACAGGTTGGATTCCGACTACCTATTCAGATTTTTACTGAGATAATGGAACCAAGAAAGGCCATATTAACAGCAATTTCCAAAATATTTATTTATGTATTTATTCATCCAGTGAGAATTTAGAATGATATTGGACTTGCCATAATGATACAATGATAATAAATAGCTCAAAGATTACACACATACAGAATTTATACACACACTTCATGAGGATAGGAGAGGTGGTTAGACATGGCATTCATCAAGAAACCATCCCACAATTTGCCAAAAACTGTTTAGGAAAACCACATAAAACCTAAACCAGAGTGATCAGACAGAACACACACCATCCATCCAAATATGTTGACACTGCCTTAATCACTGCTCTGTCTAATATACAGTCAACATAACTAAACTGTTTGCATGGAATATGGCTAAGTCCCACATCAGGCATTCTTAGCATGTATAGCCATGTCACAAACTGTGGCAACACTTTTGTACCATTTGTGTCCATGTTGGGATATAGTGACAACATGTTATCATAAGTAATAATTTCACTAACCTAAAAACTGCAGAACTTAATGTTTTACAGTAACTAAATATTTTTACGATGAACCTTAGAATAAACAGTTTTTAATTGTTTCATGTGATATCAACAAAAGGTATCTTGCTTCATGTGATATCAACAAACAGTATCTCAGATGACAGCATTACACTGTAGCCACCATCCCTGCAAGTTGTATATCTGTGTGTATCTCATTTATTGATATATTAAGTTTTATATCTCTTTCTTTTTGTAACTGTTTGTTGGAATATCATATCTTCCACAATAACATAGAAGCTGAATGCAGCATAAATTTCTCATGCCTTGGCACACTTGTGTAGTTATTTAATAAATATTTTGTTAGTTTTGCCAGTACATTTATTTAAATATTGATTGCATTTGATATATCATCCAGGAAGCTTCGTATCTGTGTCTATTTTATTTATTCATTTATTATATTTTCTATCTTTTTCTTTAGGCAAAATATTTGTCAGAACATCATATCATCCTCAATAACACAGCAACTGAATACAGCATGAATACCTCATATCTTGTCACACATGTCAAACCTGTGTAGTTATTTAATGAAAATTTTTCTAATCTTGCTAGTGACTTGATTTAAACATTGATTACAATTGATATTAGAAAACCATAGTAATTTGAGAAGTGGTCAGACACATATGTTAACGGACACCACTACTAAAAAGATTGCCAAAAGGCACTTGTATCAAGTAGACTAGACATACACTGATCAGTCAGAACATTATGACCATCTACCTAATAGCCAGTATGCTTAACTATGGCACAGATAATAGCAGCAACACATCATGACAAGGAAACAGTGAGGCTTTGTTAGGTCACTAGAGGGAGTTGGCACCACATCTGCTACCACAGGTCACCTAATTCCTGTATATTCTGGAGAGAGGGAGGGGGCAATGAGCTCTGATGCCATGTTCAGTAACATCCAGATGTGTTCAATCAGGTTCAGATCTGGACCAGCACATTAACTGGAACTCACCACTGTGCTCCTCAAACCACTCCATCACATTCCTGGCCTTGTGAATTTGTGCATTATCTTGTTGAAAACTGCCACTGCTGCCCGGAAACATGATTGCCATGAAGAGGTGTATATGGTCTGCAACCAGTGTTTGATACTCCTTGGCCATCATGGCACCTTGCACAAGCCACTGGACCCATGGGTATCCAGGTGAATGTTCCACAGAGCATAATGCAGCCACTGCTAGCTTGTCTCCGACTCACAGTACAGATGTCAAGGAGCTGCTCCCCTGGATGATGATGGATTTGTGCCCTCCCATCGACATGAAGATGAAGGTATCAAGATTCATCAGACCATGTAATGTTCTGTCACTGAACCAATGTGTTAACTTTAGCACAACCATGGATCATCATCTGCAGAGGCCCATTATTAGGAATGTTCAATGCACTCTGTGGTCAGACACACTTGTACTCTGCCCAGCATTGAAGGCTGATGTTACTTCCATGACAGTTCTATTTTACCATTCTGCCCAGGATACAACATCTGAAATCTGTAATGAAGTGTGGCCACCCAACCCCATGATGTCTGCATATGGTTTCACCCTGGTTTTGTCACATGTTGAAGACACCCACCACAGAACTCCTCAAACAGCTGACAAGTCATACAGTTTCTGAAATTCTCATACCAGTCCTCCAGGCCATCACACTCTGCCCTTCTTCAGACACAGGCAGATCATGTGCCTTCCCCATTCTACACACAGACAGCAGGCTCACTGATATAACATGCACCGTGCATGTAATTGACTTCCAGTCATTCCTCACCAGGTGATGCTGCTATTGACTGGATTGGTTTATATTGATAGTAGGTCAGTGCTCATAAAATTGTGGATGATCAGTGTAAATAATTGTTGAAACAATATTTAACTATGTTTTGTTCTTGTTTAACATGAGTGCACTTGCATTAGAATGGTAGCTTATTTATTTACGAATAAACCTTTATTTATATAGGCGCTGGCAGGTCGCACACACACACACACACACATATCCATCAGCTCATACACAGACACAAGCAGACATTTGTAAAGGCCTTTACAAATGTCTGCTTGTGTCTGTGTATGTGCGGATGGATATGTTTGTGTGTGCGAGTGTATACCTGTCCTTTTTTCCCCCTAAGGTAAGTCTTTCCACTCCCGGGATTGGAATGACTCCTTACCCTCTCCCTTAAAACCCACATCCTTTCGTCTTTCCCTCTCCTTCCCTCTTTCCTGACGAAGCAACTGTTTGTTGCGAAAGCTTGAATTTTGTGTGTATGTTTGTGTTTGTTTGTGTGTCTATCGACCTGCCAGCGCTTTTGTTTGGTAAGTCTCATCATCTTTGTTTTTAGATATATTTTTCCCACATGGAATGTTTCCCTCTATTATAATTAAACCTTTATTTATATTGTTTGTAAATAGTCTGCATATGATCTTATGTTTATAACATTTATTTAATTTGAATATTAGTTTAATACAGAAAGTAGTCAAGTTGAGTCATAACCATGTCTGTAGAACATAAGAATAACATAGTTTTGGTGGTGATGGCCTTCAGTTAGTGGAGAAGTAGGCAGTGGTAGAACACTGGAGTCAAGTGGAGACGGATACTTTTTGAGTGACACACTCAAGGGAATGACTTTGCACACTTTCATGTGAGTCCTCGAAGAAGACAGAAGTGCCTGTGGTTTAGCAAGATAGTCTGTCATGTGGATGATTGATTCCTGGGCAGCAAAGAGCCACTACAATGCTTTTGCACAGTCTGAATGTGCCCCATTGCTGAACTTTAACTTTTCCATTTACTTTTTGCTACTTAGAATAGACAGAGTATGAGTTCAAACTCATTAACTCTGATGGGTTATTGTGTAAATCATCATGCTGAACTCTGAAATATTTTGAGATGGTGAATAATTCTTGCATTGCGATCACAAAATGGACATAGATCTTCCTCCATCACAGATGACTGTGTATTCAGCTGATATTTCCATCCATAATACTCTCAACATGACTTTGCTTGATTTAATAATGTTATATTCAATCTGAGCTATAATTGGTCACCTTAGGATCAGTTTCCATTTGTGTGAGGTTTTATTTATTTTTATTTTTTATTTTATGGCCTTCGTTGGACCATACTTAACAGTTATACATAGGTTCATACATGTTGTTGCTAATCAGTAATGCAGTTCAGTTCAGTAATAATTAACTAAGACAGTTCAGTATTACAATTGTTATACAAGGATTATTTCAGTTTATTATTACATGAAGGTTGTTTTGCTCCTCTTTCTGCCAAATCTTACCTCATTCTTTTAGATTTTTTTTTCTTCCCTCATCAGAGATCAATCTTCCTATATTCCTTTTACTGATCTTTGTTTGTTGTCAGGTTTGTGCAACTTGCAGTACTCATGTTTTCTCTGTTATGTTTTTTAGGTCATCTACAGTAATTTAGAGTTCTCTTATAACTTCTTTAATTTATGTGAGCCATATGATGTTGCTCTTACTATTCCACAAATTTTTATTATGCCCTTACTAATTCTGTTTTCTGATGTTCTCATCAGATGTCCAAACAATGAGATATGTTTCTTCCTGATTTTTCTCATTACCGCATCTATTTTCTTGTATAATGTCTAATTTTAAACTATTCTCGAATACCCATGTACCTGACATTGTTTATTTATTCATGTTCTAATTTTCTCCTTTCTGTCTTTCGTAGTTAGTCAATTTCTGCTGTATTAGTTGTTTTGAATATTGTTTCAGCTGTATATGTTATTTGTGGTTGTGTGGAAGTTTGCAACATTTCAATTTTGCGTCTGTGGATAGGTTTTATTTGGCTTTTTTGTAATAATTTGCTTTGTTCAGTTTGTATCCTGTTTTGCCATTTTGGTTTCTCATTTGGTCTGTATGTTACAATTTCACCTAATTATTTAAATTTATCAATAGTCTTCATCTCCTGTTCTTCTGTTTTTTCAAATAATATTCTAAGACCAATTTTCTGTGCTATTTCTTGTAGTGATTTAACTTGTTACCTGGTTTCTTCAACACTGTGGGCTAAGAGAGCAAGATCATCAACAAATCCCAAGCAGTTTAAACTTACATCATTTTTTACATTTCGAATTCTTATGTTCTTTGAGTTATCATTGTACCATTTTCCCATTATGAATTCCAATGCACAGTTGCAGAACAGTGGTGACAGACAGTCAGCTTGTCTTAAGCCTTTTTGTATGAGGAATAGTTCATAAATTTCTTCTAAACTTCACTTTCTATTTGGTATTGGTTAGAGTAAGTCCTATTAGTTGAATTAATTTTTGTGGAGTCCATGATTCTTTGTTGTTTCTGGAAGTAAGCCATAATCAATTTTAAAGTAATGATCTGTTCTGCACAGCTTTTCCATGGTCTGAAACCTCCCTGGTTTTTCCCTAACTCCTGTTCTAAATGTTCCTTGACTCTTCCACATAGGATCTTGGATAAAATTTTGTATGGGCAGTCTAGGACAGAGTCCTCTGTAGTTGTCCGGATTGCTCTTATCCCCCTTCTCGTGTAGTGGGTGGATAATGACCATGGTCCAACTGCAACAACATGCCAGAGTTCACCTCAAAAAGCTATCCTACCTACTCCTAAGCTACCTGAACAGGGTTATTTCCATTCCTGTCCCTCTGCAACTCCCAAAGTAGCCACACCATCAACCACTACTCTTCTCATACAGACCGAGCTTGGCCAAACTCCTTAACATCCCTCACCCTTCAACACTGCCTCCCAGACCAAGAATAACCCATAATCTCAAGAACCAGTCACAACAGTACAGTGTCCTTAACCTCTCATCTAAAGCATGCTCCCCTCCTGAATTAAATGTATTATCTAAGGGCCTCACTTTCAGCCCTAAACCAGTATTTGATCATGCTACATTGGTGAACAACCTACTTTCCCTCACACGTAATATTCATTGGAAATATAACTTTGCAACCCAATCCCAAAATCTTTCCAACAGCAAACCTGACATGGATCCCCATCTTGAACAGTTCAGTCCATGATCCCAAATTGATCCACTGCCACTACCTAAGAATCATCCCTTCCAAGCCTTCCAAAAATTCCTCACATCCAACATTGCTTCACAACCCTTCCTTAGGTCCCTACAACATAGCCCTGTCCTCTGAAGAAATCTAGGCTCTAAATTCCCTAAAAGCTGATGACCCCATCATTATCTTCCCAGCAGACAAAGGATCTACCACTGTAGTACTTGACCAAAAGGAGTATGTTAGTGAAGATCTACACCATCTGTCTGACACCTCATCATATAGTGTCTGGCATCAAGATCCTATCCCTGTGATTTTAACTGACCTGCAGTCCATTCTTAAAACCTCAGGCTCTTCACAAGGACTGACACCTCAATCCATGGAACTTCACTCCCTACCCAAACCACGCACCCCCTACTTTTACCTTATTCCTAATATCAACAAATCCAATCATCCTGGCTGTCCTATAGTTGCTGGCTTCAAAGCACCTACCAAACATATATTTGCCTTAGTTGATCAACACCTGCAACCCACAGAGTACAAAGACTCCCCTCCTACATCAAAGATAGCAACCATTTCTTAGATCATCTGAAATCCATGCCTGTCCCACTACCACCACAGACCTTGCTTGTCACCATTGATGCAACACCTCCCTGTACACCAACATCT
Organism: Schistocerca cancellata; assembly: GCF_023864275.1. NCBI lineage: Eukaryota > Metazoa > Arthropoda > Insecta > Orthoptera > Acrididae > Schistocerca > Schistocerca cancellata. The sequence goes on from NC_064629.1 coordinate 268,810,104, forward strand.
CCCACGTACATGGTCTGTCTCTTACTGAACATTTCCTCATTAAGAGCCCACCTGATTCCAAACCTATGACATCCTTCCTACTCACCTTAATCAACTTTATACCTGCCAATAACTACTTCACCTTTGAGGGGCAGACATACAAACAGATCAGAGGTATTGCCATGGGAACCAGCATGGCTCCATCTTTCCATCCTATGCCAACCTTCTCATGAGTCGCTTGGAGGGACTTCCCTGGGATCCATAAGTCTTCAACCCCTGGTTTGGTTAAGATACATTGATGACATCCTTACCATATGAACTCATGTTGAGGTTGATGTACTGTAGACATCCCGGTGGTCCCGGTCGCCTACGGCGGACTGGAGGCCGAGTGGTGACCTCTCCAGTTGTCAGGATTATAGGAAATGACTGTGGACGAGTCAGAAATGCCAAAGAAACATTATTAATTCATGAAACCTTTATTCCTGCCGAGTACAATGTAGCCCACGTAACACAGGCTGGCTGAGCTTGGTGATATCAACAACCTTCCCTGAGTCCTCGCTGAATCGTAGCGATGACACCAGCTCTGGGCCGCACCAGTCTTGCTAGCGCAGCGCCGCGTGCTGTGACGTAGCATTGGAAAGCCCTTACTTCAGCTGCGAGTGGCTGGTGGCGTCCGGATGGCCAGCCGGCTTGGTGGCAGGCAGCAAGTCGCTGCGCGTAGGAGGCTCCGGGTTGGAGTCCCAGGGCAGTCGGCATGAGAGACGTTCTCATAGTGTGGAGTGTACTCTATCCCACCCCGTCTTCTTCCCTGCTCCTCCTGGTGGCTCATCCGAGGTGGACAGGCGGAATGGGCTGCAATCCGCCAGCGTCGTCGGCTCACCTGGTTGTGAAGACAGATGCACAGGGCCTAGATACAGCACGATCTTGAGACGGCTCACTGATGTGGTCAGCATTGGCAGCGAGCGAGTCTGCCACGATGTCTGCTAATCCTGGGTTGATGATTGACAGAGGCAGCAGAGAGGACCAGAGCTGGTACTGTCCCCTCATGTCTGCTGCTGGATGGGCCGCCCTTACTGCCACATCTCCTTAATAAAGATTAACATGTCGATCACCGAGCTGAGCGCTACACAGCGAACAAGTACACATCTAACTGCAAGTCTAACTGCGAGTGCGCTGTTGCTATCAAATCTGGCGTATTTAAAGGCAGCACGAGTGACGTCCTGACGTTATGCTCGTTTGTAATGAACGCATTCGCTCCACTTACCCTGTTGATTCATGTGTCGTACTCGCCCCTTAGGTGTTCTTGCGACAGAGTTACGTGTTATTACGGCCGACTGATGCGAAGTTGTGAAATGCAGTACAGCTGACGCTATACCTCTGTCTTACACTCTATGAAAGTCTCCGTCTAACACAAACCCGCGTGCTAAGCAATTCTCTCTCACCTGTTGTGTGTAACCAGGCTATTGCCCCTGCATGACGACACATTCTGGTACATGTGCAATCCTCTTACCTCTTGGTTAACCTACTGCCTCTGGCTCTTGGCATAGGCAACGAAACTTTGACAATATTCCATGTTTCCAACTTTTTACTATTCTGCGACACTACACATCCCCCTCCTTTAAGAACATTCGTCCCGAATGTTACAATTATGGACTTACTGGTTGTGCATGCCATACTTCCTTATAGTCTACAGGTATCTTACAACTACTCCATTAACACTGTCAAACTTTTCTTATCCGCTAATAATCTGTTTGCACTTAATACTGATTCCAATCTTATCATTGGTTATCTATTTATATTACGTTCCACTATTCCCGATCCATCCCACACGTATTTGATGTACAATTGTTATTTCAGAAAGAGACATCTTTTTCCGTATACAAAAGTAAGTTGCACAAATAAACACTAGAACTAAGATTGAGCTAGTCGTTGACACACCAAATACAATTGTGTTTTGCTTACGTTTCTCCCGATATTGCTGCACGTGCTGCAGTAGTTGATTAACTGCGATCTGCTCTTTTCTGAGATAATCAGGGTATCTAAAGATTGTAGCAATGTGGGATCCAAGGATTCGTTAATAAACGTTAGGTTCTGGCGAGGTAATATGTGTGGTGGTTCCTCTGGATAATACAAGGTAGGCTGTGTCACGTTAATCATTGTTGTATCCGTGAAAGTAGCTGGTATTTGGAAATGCTTCCCCACTATTTCACATCCAGTGCCATGAATCAATAATCCACTGCCCTGCAATTCAAGCTTTGATATATCTGTCAATCTACCATTTCTGTAACAAGTGGCTACTACGAACACAGAGTAAATCTAATGTTCCCCCACTTTCTGAAATTTCGGTCTTGGAAGTAACACCTTCTTTTCGCATTCTAAGGTTCCCATATTCCCCAAGAACAACTGCATCTGACACGAATGATTGTGGGTTGCCACCTCCTTTGCTGGACAAATAAAAACACTTCTCCTGAAACAGTCTGTCAAATCTTCCGTAGACATTACCACGTGAGCACTCCTCCGTCTAGACACTCACAACACTTCCCGAGTTTGCACTTGCACCCATTTCCCAAGTCCACCCCATCTAATTGGATATGGGTGTACTGTATAACACTGGTACCGCGAATTGATACCCATCACTGGTACTTGCACTTCTGCGTGTATACTCGCCTGATCCGTAACTACTCTCACTTTAGACATGCGATAGAATAACGGTAAATTCCGCTTCGCTGGACGCATGACATTACGCACTCCTTCCGAGGATTCTTTCTGCGCTTTTCGCAACGCCTTCAGCATCTGATCTGGACGTAACGAAGTGGCACTCAATTGCCCATGCACTGCGTGATGCATAGCTTCATATAATGCTTCCAATTCGACACACGATCATCCACCCTGTCTGCTAATGCCCTCAATAAAGCTGCTACTTGTATTTTCCCGTCCATTGGGCTCAATCTCGCCTGTACAGCCTCTATATCCCAATTCAACACTTTCCTGGTATTTGCTGCATTCCGTTCCAGGTCTGACGTCAACTCCCACACTGTTCTAGTGACATTCAATATCCCCTGCTCCATGTTACCTATACGTGGCGTGTGCCAATCCACTTTCGACTTTGTCTCCTCCGCCAACTCCTGCACCTCCCCCACTGTACTATTTAAGCTCCTTATATCTTCCTCGTCTGTGGTTCCAAACACTGTTTTCAACAATTTTCCTCCTGCATCCAACCACCCTCGTTTCCTGCGAACGAGCGTTTGTGGGACCACTTCCGTTACTTGTTGCAGCTGCCTTCTCAGCTTTTGGCATGAGAGCTTCAATTCCTGATATTCGTCGCGTATGTCTTCAAACCACCCCTCCTTCTCCGTGGCTGCCTGAAGCGCCGTAAACCTATCCTGTAGTGTCCGTAGATCATTCCTCACTCCCCATATATTATACGTGAACACAATTGTCCACCTGAGGCTTGACAATACCACATCCAATGGTCTTGCAAACAAAATTCCCTTATCTAGTGGTTGCACCTGCACCACCTCACCTCTGCAACAGTGTAGCAGTACCAGACTGCCGAAAAGTTTCCCGGGCCACATCCTGGCACGGCACCTGAAGGAAAAGGAAGCCATGTCAATCACTCCCTTCCTTACCGCGTCTAAAACACATAACTGACACGTAAAAACTACACTTACCCTATTACCTAATAACAATAAATACACGTTCCTCCCCGAGGACACTTAGTCTACTTATCCCTAGACCTAAGTGCGTAAGGAACGTTCCTCTGCTGTTCTTTTAACTTCGGTACCGCCACACCCTCTGCTACTGCTGGAGCAATCTGCGACAACGCATCCACTGCGTCCTTAGATGGCTTAATCCTACTCACATGAACTACTGACGACTTGGTTGGTAACTGTAAATTTACGTTCACTGGAGACACTCTTTCATTTACCTGGTACGGTCCAGAATATTTCGTCAAAAACTTCTTCGTTTTACCCTTCGGAACATAAGGATTAGCCAACAATACCCATTGACCAATTCTGTATTGCGGCAGTTTACCTGTTCTTTGCCCAATACTCTCTCGTTCTCCAAAGCTTTACTATTAGCACGCCGTACCCTTTGCCAAATCTCTCTCAATTCTTGGCGAAATTCTTCACTGACTCATCCTGTGAACCTACCTGAGGTTTGTGCACATCAAATGGTGATGGCATTTTTCGACCATAAATTACCTCATACGGAGAGAGCCCCGTTCCTGTATGAACTTTCGCGTTATATGCGCTTGTCAACAGATTTAAATACACGTCCCAATCCGTGTGTTCTGAATTTACGTAATGACTAATCATATGAACTTACGTCCTATGAACCCGTTCTTTTCGTCCATTCGACTGAGGATGAAATGGGCTTGTCCGCAATTTCTTAGCTTTCAATAAACGGCGTAACTGCTTCATCAGCTCCGACATAAAGTTACTACTCTGATCTGTAATTATAGTATCAGGCACACCATACTTCGGCAACCAGTTATTTACTAAGGCTTGCGCAACAGTGCTTGCCTTCTGCTCTGGAATAGCTACCATTACCAGGTATCGGGAAAAATGATCTAATATTGTTAATACTTATCGATTAGCTGCTTGGGTGTTGTTAAATGCTCCGATTACGTCTGATCTGATGAATGCGAACGGACGATCTGCTTCAGGTAGTCTCTGTAACTGAATTTTCTGATGACTTAAATCAGCTCTCTGCGCACACGGTATACAATTTTGCACATACTGCTCTACATCATTGCGACGTGTCTTCCACCAAAACCTTTCAGCTACCCGTCAATCAGTCGTTCTTTTACCACCATGACCTTACAATACATGGTCGTGCGCTTGTTTCAACACTTCTTCCCTCAGCGACTCCGGTACTACGACGCGTAGTCTGCACTTCATCTTCCTGAAAAGCAACCCATCCTGCATTTCAAACTGCGGTTGCGTTCGGAACAATTGACACTCTGTCAGTGGCTTGCGCCTTTATCCACTCCTTCTCACTTATGCCCACAACTTGTACAGCTGCTATTTTTCTACTAAGCGCATCTGCATTCGTATGTTTTACCCATGGCTTGCGAATTACCTCATAGTCAAATACACCTAGTTTCAGTTGCCATCTCGTTAAGCGACTCGAAGGATCTTTCAACCCCAACAACCACTTCAATGCTACGTGATCTGTAATGACCTTGACCTTACGCCCACAGCGAAAATACGAGATACCGTAAATCACTGCTAACATTTCTTTCTCTGTAGCTGAATAATTCTTCTCTGCCTTATTCAGTTGCCTGGAAGCATAAGTCACTGGATGTTCCTGTCCATTAACCCTCTGAGAAAGAATACAACCTACAGCAATAATACTAGCATCACAAGATAGTATGAACTCTTGTTCGAAATCAGGAAGTATCAACACTGGGTCTGATGGTAGTACCTGTTTGAGCTTCTCGAATGCCTCCAGACACTGTGCTGTCCACTCTTATATCCTGACATATTAACAGATACATTTTGAAATCTTATTTGCTTAGCTTGGTAACTGCCTTGCTGCAGTGGATACGCTGGTTCTCGTAAGATCACCGAAGTTAAGCGCTTCTGGGTGTGGTCAACACATGGATGGGGGACCATCCAGGCCGCCATGCGCTAATGCCATTTTTGTGGATGCACTCAGCCTCGTGACGCCAATTGAGAAGCTACTCGACCGAATAGTAGCAGCTTCGGTCAAGAATACCATCTTACGACCGGGAGAGCGGTGTGCTGACCTCCCGCCTCTCCTATCCGCATCCTCCACCGAGGATGACACGGCAGTCTGATGGTCCCAGTTGGCCGCTCGTGGCCTGAAGACGGAGTGCTTTCATATTTGTTCAGCTTGCCTACAGTATTTATTTAAGAACATCATTTCAAAAGTCCTAAAGGCAACAGATGGCTTTGCATGCTGGTTTCACATGTCTGAGCTCCCCTTCAAATTGCCTCTTTACAAATTTAATGTTAGCCATGTTACTCATCCCAGAAAAAAATTATTTTCATGTGAAGCCAAGAAGTCCACTGCATGCTACCTACCCTCATTGATTTAAATGCTACTTTTGTTTGTAATTAATAATTTAGACACTTCTGTTCTTGTACCTCAAGATGACTTTCCATGGTTTCCACCGTGCCTAAATCCCTTTTCGACCTCATAAACTCTGTTATTAACTCCCATGGCAATTTCAACGTTATTTTCAAATTTATTTGTAAGCACTGTAAATTTAATATTTAGCTGATCAAACTTTCCGCTTGCTGCATTTACCATCAATTCCATTTCCCCTAATTATGACTCTATGTTCCCAGCTATTTCACTTTTTACACTTCCTATTGTACTCTCCCTGTTTCAATCTATGTCTCTAACTATCTGAGATCTTATACTCCCCATTTGTGAATCTATCTTTTTTAATTTCTTACTGAATGTTAAAAAATGCATTCAGATCCCTTCCTGGCACTCACCCTATTTCTTCCCTTGTCTTTCTACATCTACATCTACGTCCATACTCCGCAAGCCACCTGACGGTGTGTGGCGGAGGGTACCTTCAGTACCTCTATCGGTTCTCCCTTCTATTCCAGTCTCGTATTGTTCGTGGAAAGAAGGATTGTCGGTATGCCTCTGTGTGGGCTCTAATCTCTCTGATTTTATCCTCATGGTCTCTTCGCGAGATACACGTAGGAGGGAGCAATATACTGCTTGACTCTTCGGTGAAGGTATGTTCTCGAAACTTCAATAAAAGCCCGTACCGAGCTACTGAGCGTCTCTCCTGCAGAGTCTTCCACTGGAGTTTATCTATCATCTCCGTAACGCTTTCGCGATTACTAAATGATCCTGTAACGAAGCGCGCTGCTCTCCGTTGGATCTTCTCTATCTCTTCTATCAACCCTATCTGGTACGGATCCCACACTGCTGAGCAGTATTCAAGCAGTGGGCGAACAAGCGTACTGTAACCTACTTCCTTTGTTTTCGGATTGCATTTCCTTAGGATTCTTCCAATGAATCTCAGTCTGGCGTCTGCTTTACCGACGATCAACATTATATGATCATTCCATTTTAAATCACTCCTAATGCGTGCTCCCAGATAATTTATGGTATTAACTGCTTCCAGTTGCTGACCTGCTATTTTGTAGCTAAATGATAAAGGATCTATCTTTCTGTATATTCGCAGCACATTACACTTGTCTACATTGAGATTCAATTGCCATTCCCTGCACCATGCGTCAATTCGCTGCAGATCCTCCTGCATTTCAATACAATTTTCCATTGTTACAACCTCTCGGTACACCACAGCATCATCTGCAAAAAGCCTCAGTGAACTTCCGATGTCATCCACCAGGTCATTTATGTATATTGTGAATAGCAACGGTCCTATGACACTCCCCTGCGGCACACTTGAAATCACTCTTACTTCGGAAGACTTCTCTCCATTGAGAATAACATGCTGCGTCCTGTTATCTAGGAACTCCTCAATCCAATCACACAATTGGTCTGATAGTCCATATGCTCTTACTTTGTTCATTAAACGACTGTGGGGAACTGTATCGAACGCCTTGCGGAAGTCAAGAAACACGGCATCTACCTGTGAACCTGTGTCTATGGCCCTCTGAGTCTCGTGGACGAATAGCGCGAGCTGGGTTTCACATGACCGTCTTTTTCGAAACCCATGCTGATTCCTACAGAGTAGATTTCTAGTCTCCAGAAAAGTCATTATACTCGAACACAATACGTGTTCCAAAATTCTGCAACTGATCGACGTTAGAGATATAGGTCTATAGTTCTGCACATCTGTTCGACGTCCCTTCTTGAAAACGGGGATGACCTGTGCCCTTTTCCAATCCTTTGGAACGCTACGCTCTTCTAGAGACCTACGGTACACCGCTGCAAGAAGGGGGGCAAGTTCCTTCGCGTACTCTGTGTAAAATTGAACTGGTATCCCATCAGGTCCAGAGGCCTTTCCTCTTTTGAGCGATTTTAATTGTTTCTCTATCCCTCTGTCGTCTATTTCGATATCTACCATTTTGTCATCTGTGCGACAATCTAGAGAAGGAACTACAGTGCAATCTTCCTCTGTGAAACAACTTTGGAAAAAGACATTTAGTATTTCGGCCTTTAGTCTGTCATCCTCTGTTTCAGTACCATTTTGGTCACAGAGTGTCTGGACATTTTGTTTTGATCCACCTACCGCTTTGACATAAGACCAAAATTTCTTAGGATTTTCTGCCAAGTCAGTACATAGAACTTTACTTTCGAATTCATTGAACGCCTCTCGCATAGCCCTCCTCACACTACATTTTGCTTCGCGTAATTTTTGTTTGTCTGCAAGGCTTTGGCTATGTTTATGTTTGCTGTGAAGTTCCCTTTGCTTCCGCAGCAGTTTTCTAACTCGGTTGTTGTACCACGGTGGCTCTTTTCCATCTCTTACGATCTTGTTTGGCACATACTCATCTAACGCATAATGTACGACGGTTTTGAACTTTGTCCACTGATCCTCAACACTATCTGTACTTGAGACAAAACTTTTGTGTTGAGCCAACAGGTACTCTGAAATCTGCTTTTTGTCACTTTTTCTAAACAGAAAAATCTTCCTACCCTTTTTAATATTCCTATTTACGGCTGAAATCATCGATGCCGTAACCGTTTTATGATCGCTGATTCCCTGTTCTGCGTTAACTTTTTCAAATAGTTCGGGTCTGTTTGTCACCAGAAGGTCTAATATGTTATCGCCACGAGTCGGTTCTCTGTTTAACTGCTCAAGGTAGTTTTCAGATAAAGCACTTAAAAAATTTTCACAGGATTCTTTGTCCCTGCCACCCGTTATGAACGTTTGAGTCTCCCAGTCTATATCTGGCAAATTAAAATCTCCACCCAGAACTATAACATGGTGGGGAAATCTACTCGAAATATTTTCCAAATTATCCTTCAGGTGCTCAGCCACAACAGCTGTTGAGCCAGGGGGCCTATAGAGACATCCAATTACCATGTCTGAGCCTGCTTTAACCGTGACCTTCACCCAAATCATTTCACATTTCGGATCTCCGTCAATTTCCTTCGATACTATTGCACTTCTTATCGCTATAAACACGCCTCCCCCTTCACTGTTCAGCCTGTCTCTACGGTATACATTCCAATCTGAGTTTAGGATTTCATTACTGTTTACGTCTGGTTTCAACCAACTTTCTGTCCCTAGTACTATATGGGCATTGTGACCGTTTATTAATGAGAGCAGTTCTGGGACCTTTCTATAGACGCTCCTGCAGTTTACTATTAGCACATTAATATTGTTATTCCCTGTTGCATTTTGCCTACTCCTACCTTGCCGCGTCTCAGGAGGCGTCTTGTCGGGCCTAGGGAGGGGATTCTCTAACCTAAAAAACCCCCATGTGCACTCCACACGTACTCCGCTACCCTTGTAGCCGCTTCCGGCGTGTAGTGCACGCCTGACCTATTCAGGGGGACCCTACATTTCTCCACCCGATAGCGGAGGTCGAGAAATTTGCACCCCAGATCTCCGCAGAATCGTCTGAGTCTCTGGTTTAAGCCTTCCACTCGGCTCCAAACCAGAGGACCGCGATCGGTTCTGGGAACGATACTACAAATTGTTAGCTCTGATTCCACCCCGCGAGCGAGGCTTTCCGCCTTCACCAATTCCGCCAACCGCCTGTACGAACTGAGGATGACCTCTGAACCCAGACAGCAGGAGTCATTGGTGCCGACATGAGCAACAATTTGCAGTCGGGTGCACCCAGTGCTCTCTATCGCCGCCGGTAGGGCCTCCTCCACATCTCGGATGAGGCCCCCCGGCAAGCAGACAGAGTGAACACTGGCCTTCTTCCCCGACCTTCCCGCTATTTCCCTAAGGGGCTCCATCACCCGCCTAACGTTGTAGCTCCCAATAACTAATAAACCCCTCCCCCCGTGTGCCTGCTCGGACCTTGCTGAAGGAGCAGCCACATGTCCACTCACAGGCAGAGCGGGCGATGCCACACGGCCAGCCTCCACATTGACCCTCCGCCTCGTGCGCCGCGAACGCCGCTGAACCCGCCACTACCCTTGGGGAGAGGGTGGCCCAACCGCGCCCGGTACCGGCGAAGATGTCTCGACAGCAGGGACAGTGTGTGAAGCATGTAACACCTGGGGTGTACCCTGCGACGCACCAGACTCCCCACTGCCGCTACACTCCGAGGCAGCAGCCTGAAGACGGCTGACCGCGGCCATCAACACGCTCAGCTCTTCGCGAACAGTGGCCAGCTCCTCCTGCGTCCGTACACAGCAGTCACACATCCTATGCATCCTAAGGAATAAATTTACTGAAGAGAGTTGTTCAACCTTTAACTAGACTGCTAATTCACTAAAGGCGGCTGTTTATTCACTAAACTGGGGTTGCTAGCCACTTCTTGTAGAAAACAATGAAAATTGCACTACCTGTCTCTGGACTGTATTGAAAACAAACACTAGCACTACTGGCACTATGGTTGACTAAAGGGACTCTGACTATATTCAAAACAAACACGAAATCTATGGAACACTATTAATAGCACCAGACAATTAAAGCTTCCTAAAAGCAAATACACATGGAAGAAGTGACAAGTAAGAAAAATACAGTTAATACTTAAATTAAGGTAGCTCGCTGCACAGCAGACGTGAAGCAGACGGCAGTTACGACGACACTGACTCTACTGGCACTATGGCTGCCTAAAGGGACTCTCTCTGACTGTATTAAAAACAAACACGAAATCTATGGAACACTATTAATAGCACCAGACAATTAAAGCTTCCTAAGAGCAAATACACACGGAAGAAGAAGTGACAAGTAAGAAAAATACAGTTAATACTTAAATTAAGGTAGCTCGCTGCACAGCAGACGTGAAGCAGACGGCAGTTACGACGCTAATGTGGCATGCTAATGTTACTATCACTCCCTTCACCACGTAACCCACAATCACTTTTTAAATTATTAAATTCATTGGCCATGGCTGATGATCAAACTACAAATTTACAATGCGGCTGCTGACTGCAGGCTGACTTATGCCAACTCTGTTGCTCTGCAATTGGTCTCATGCCAATACAATACCACCTGCAATGTGGAGTTTCTATCTACCTCATATGATGCTGTGTGAAACCATGATTTCAGCTGTTTCATAGCAATGTGATGCCAGCTGTGTGTGACGCCGTGTTAAGATGCTACCTCTGCAGCTCACAAGGGGAAGGCCATAGACACGGCCAACCAATTCAGCTCAGATTTGGCAGGTTGCTTGTGTACAACTTAAAACAAAGGACTCTAAGATATTTTGGGTCAACACCCCCGCAAATTTGGGAAATTCACCCCTAAAGTGCATGATGAGATATCGACTCAAAATTGGAGGTACCGATAGATAATTGTAAATAGAGCATTTTTTCATCATCAGGTCCGCAAACGCAATGTTTTCCAGAAATCGAGGAAAGAAACTTTTACAACTGCCGCTTCTGTACCCACATGGGAAACGCTTTTCGCCGACAGTGCCGATAGCGTAATGACCAAGGTAATTGGCTGGCAATCGGAAAACCGAGGTTATTCTTTTCGTTTGTGTTTTTCCATATCTCAATTGATAGGGATAGGAGGGGTTAATAAGGTAAGTAAATCAATGAGGAATGATAATAATAAGATAGGCAAACTAATTTCCCAAACACCGTGAGTTAGTAAAGTATTAATCTTTTAAGCATTGTCACATGAAAACAACTCCGAGTAAGAGTGCTGCGAATTCCTCACGAGGGATCATAGATACCCAACCGCGCGATTCTTGTTTACAGCGAGGCACGGGACAGAATGCACGTGACGAAAGTTAAGTTGCCCCGGTTGCCTCTTCGTCATATCATAGTTGTCAACCTGGAAGAATGAAGGTGTCCAGCACGAATCCTATGGAAGTTGATGGGAAGGAGTCAATCGTTTAACCGACTCGTTGATAAATGTTTCCATTACCTGCTCCAAATCCGGGAAACAGACGAATGAGATTTACAGAACATTTCTTGAGAATGTTCTAAGCCATACGTTCCTGATAACAAATTTTGTCTGAGGCTGGATTCCTGGAGTGGAAAAATTAACACTACAATATATGATACAATGTTTATGGATGACGATGGTTCAAATGGCTCTGAGCACTATGGGACTCAACTTCTGAGGTCATCAGTCCTCTAGAACTTAGAACTATTTAAACCTAACTAACCTAAGGACATCACACAGCTCCATGCCCGAGGCAGGATTCGAACCTACGACCATAGCGGTCTCGCAGGTCCAGGCTGCAGCGCTTAGAACCGCACAGCTACTCCGGCCGGCATGGATGGTGAGGATCAGCCGACGTGCACTAAAAGTAATACCGCCTAACTGCACACCTGTGTGCCAGCCGCGTGATGTTTACTTCTATCGCCAGGTTAAAAACTTTATTTCCAGGTTACAGAATGTCAGTGTGCTTCTGGAAACCCAGGGGGAATTGCCACAACCGCACGGATGCAATAACTATTCACAGATTAATTCGTAACCAACTTTCAGCACCGATGTTTCAGGCAATGATATTGTATGCGTGGTACGCATAAAAATTAATTCCCGAAAAATACATATTTTAAAACGTAAACCAAATTTGTATTCCGCCGGCTCTTCAGAAGGAACAGTGTAGCTGTCAAAAGATTGCATTCATTAGATGTTCTTGGTGCCGTGAGTATATTTGTTTCGAATGTTTATATGACAAGTACCATCCATCTAGTTGTTCAAAGAAAAGTGAGGACACGTAACAGTGACTGGAAGAACCATTGTAAAGTGACCTGGAGTAATATTTTAGTTGTTTACTAGCCCAAGAGGTTTGAGAAATTTATTTGCCTACCTTCTTATTATCATTTCCGATTGATTTGCTTACCTTATTAACCCCTCCTATCCCTATCAGCTGAGATATGGAAAAATACAAACGAAAAGAATAGCATCCGCTACGTTTTTTCTAGATTCGAACCCGGATTTTCCGATTCCCAGCCAGTTACCTTGGCAGTTGCGCTATTTATTTGGTGCAATAATCTTTATTGAACAAACTAACAGGACACACACACACACACACACACACACACACACACACACACACACACACACACATATATATATATATATATATATATATATATATATATATATATATATATATATATATATACACACACACAGTTCAACAGTTGCTACGGTCGCAGGTTCGAATCCTGCCTCGGGCATGGATGTTTGTAATGTCCTTAGGTTAGTTAGGTTTAACTAGTTCTAAGTTCTAGGGGACTAATGACCTCAGCAGTTGAGTCCCATAGTGCTCAGAGCCATTTTTTTTTTAGTTCAACAGTTCTTCAAGGTAACATTTAAAATACCATTGAATACAACAAAATATAACTGTCTTCTTACCCTTTTTCTTCCCTCGATGCATGAGAATGTGGATAGGGGTGTTGCATCATGTGACGGGTAGGCATGGCACACCCCATCTTTGAAGGGGATCAAGGAAGACGCTGCGGAGATAACCGGCAAAACTTTGTTGGTAAGATGGTTTTCGGGTGAGGGTGCTAAGCGTGGTCACAGCTTTGTACCAGAAGTCTGTCCTCGAAACCAGATGAGTGTATGGTGCTTAGCAAATGGGTAGTGAAATGTATGGCGCAACAACAAGAAATCTGGGGTTACCGTCGTTGGCAGGGCACGGAGGTAAAAGCCCACGATTCGTTGGATGAGGAGCCATATGTTTCATTTCAGGGGGCACATAAGATGGTGTTCGTCGGTGTCTTCGAGCAGACAGTCAGGGCAGAGTGGGGAGGTGGCCAGTCCTATGTGATAAAGTCGACTATTAGTTGGGAATTTGCCGTAGACTAAAACATACCAGAGTGCAGATACAGATGACAGTAAAAAGGGTGCATGCACACACCCCCAACCCGTTCGCCAGTTAATGTCAGGGCGCTGTAGCACCATGGGGTCGCCAGGGTTGGACAGCATAAACAGACGATAATCATGTTTTGTATGGGGAGGATGGGTGACTGGAAGATCGGCCCGAACGTAGCTGAGTTCTATGAAACAATTGGTGATGTGGTACAATAATGGAGAAATAGGTGCCACATTGAGCGGTGGATCGAGAGAAGCTGGTTGGAGGATATCTAAGAGACTGTGTGTTAAGGATGGGACTGGCCCCTGCCAATGCCACAACATAGTATGGACAAAGAGTGCAGAGGATCATGCCCGCATGTTGACGAGTCTGAAGCCACCTTTTGCAGGAGGCAGTGTTAGTGTTGTAGCGGACTTTGAAAGGTGCCCCTACTGACACAAAATATCCAAAGGCTGAATGGATGCAGCGGCCAAGGAGTAACGGCATTGGGAGGATCTGGGCAATGTGTACCAGTTTAGAGGAGAAATACATGTTGACATAGGACACACCTTGGAGTTGGTTTAAGTTACGGTGCACTTGACAGACATGGGTACGAATCGACCGCAAAAGCTGCTGGTAAGCGAAGGCCGCTGTGCGGTATGTGGAGCTCATAAATTCGATTTCCAAATAACGAAGTAGGTACCGACTGGGAGTGGGGTCGGCTCCATAGCCGGGAGGCCGCGCTCAGTGTGCATCATAGTCGATTTATGGAAATTAAGAATGCTACCAGAAAGACATCCATATGGGTGGATCCATTGAATGGCATCATTGAGTTCCGTCGAGGAGCAGGTGAGGAAGAGCATGTCGTCTGCATAAGCCCTGCAGTGAAAGGTGCAGTCATGTAAAGTGAGACCCTGCAGTCTAGAGGGTATGGCTAAAGTGCAATGGCATATATTAAAGTAGACATAGACACACAGAGTTGGCGTATAGGAATCGTTCCTACAAGCCTCCCACTGACTTGTACTATCAAGACCGCGGAAAGTAGTAACTGGCGAATGGCATCGACAAAAAGTAATGGGAACCCCATACGTGTCGCCAACATGAGGAGGAATGGGTGTCGGAAAGATCAAAGGCACTCGTAAAATCGATGGATACCAGTGCTGCACGAAGACGACAAACTGCCACCAGAGCGATGAGGCCGCAGCATTCTCCTAGGGCTGTTTGTAAGGTGGCCCCACGACCACATGCAGTCTGCTCTGGTGAAAGGACTGTAGGTAAGATGGTGCGTATGCACAATGCTAAGAGGCGTGCATAGATTTTATAGTCTGCATTCATCACTGACAGGGGACTATATGCAGAGACATGAGACCCTCCCTTCGGCTTAGGCACAGGTAGAAGAATGCCAGTGGCGAATTCAGGTGGAATTGGGAAGGATGGAGTAAAGAGTTCCTGAATCATTTCCGTCCAGTGAGGAAGCATTGCCGGCCAGTGTGGCCGAGCGTTTCTATGTGCGTCAATCTGGAACCGCGCGACCGCTACGGTCGCAGGTTCGAATCCTGCCTCGGGCGTGGATATGTGTAATGTCCTTAGGTTAGTTAGGTTTAAGTAGTTCTAAGTTCTAGGGGACTGATGACCTCAGATGTTAAGTCCCATAGTGCTCAGAGCCATTTGAACCATTTGAATTTGAGGAAGCGTTAACGTGGTGAATGCCCGGTAAAACTCCACAGGGAGACCATCTGGTCCTGGTGATTTGCTCTTGGCCTCCTTGTTGAGCGCATCTACCACCTCTTCTGCAGTGATTGCAGACATCATGGACGTTGACTCTGCTACAGTGAGGGTCCGATCAGGAGAAGGATGGAGATCATCAGGAATTGGAGTTGCCATCGGTTCATAAAATTGGCGATAACGTTCAGCAAAGGCAGACACCACTGCCACCTGTGTTGTGCAGTGAACACCATTGGAGGTCATGATGTTGGGGACGAAGAGTCTACGTCGACGATGACAGTCGGAGGCAGCATTGATTTTGGATGGTGTTTTGTTGTGGAGGAGGTCCTGTCATAGGGAATGCACCATGACACCATGCAGTCATGCATGTTGGAGAGAGAGGAGCCGAGATTTAGCACGTTGTCATTCCCTATGGGTTACAGGTGATGGAGGGAGCGCATCGAGCTCACGGAGGACGGCGTAGAGAAAATTTATGGTCCCTCGATGCCATGCTGCTGCTTTCTTGCCACAATGCATGAAGACCTTTCTGATCGCAGGTTTGGCACATTCAACCCACCAATGGAACATGGATGTGTACTGCGGAAGGCGTCTTTCGCTAGACGTCCATGTAGTGGCAAAACACTGTCGGCAGTGTGGATCATTGCGGCGGGAGGTATTAAGCTTTCAGTAACCTCTGCTGCGCCATACTGATTGAGGTGGCAAACCCAGGGAGCAAATGACGGCGCAATGGTCCGAAAATGCAAGGGGCCATCATTCAGCTTGGGCGACTTCGTTGCCAAGTTGGGCAGAGACATAAAATCAGCCCAGTCTGCTCGGAGAATGTGCTGTATAGTGGGTAAAACCGGGGGTATTGCCATGAATTATCTAAAAAACGTCCAGTACATGAAAATCTTCGATTAAGTTGAGCAGTGCTGGGCATGGCGAATAACCAGGCATTTGGTCCTGCGGATGGAGGACGCAGTTGAAATCGCCTCACATGATAAGGCTATCACAGAGGCAGAAAACAGGGGCGTCACGTCATGTTCGAAAAAAGTGGATCGCTGCCGACGGTTCGTGGAGCCAGACGGAGCGAAGATATCATGACACGCGTGTCGAAGATGGTAACAGCCATGCCCCTTGTACAGGGAAGGATTGTCGTGTCCTTGAGTGGAATTCCTTCATGTATGTAGAAAGCCACTCAACGCCCTGATCGATCACATGTAAATGTGTACAAGTCATAGCCATAGACCGGTGGTAGTGTGGCAATGTGTACTTCCTGAAGAAGGGCGATATCGACGTCAAAGGCCTGAAGCATGTCACATAGGAGCTGCAGCTTGCGTGCAGTGCCGATCATGTTGATGTTCAGTGTGGCCAACTGGTACGTTTGTTTCCATGGTGGTGAATGCACATGTACCATCACCAAGGGAAGTATGAGGAGGGCACTGACAGGAAGTCCCGTCCCATCCGCTGCAGTGCCTCGCTTTTGATGTTAACAGGCAGCCTCGTCCAGTGGAGGCAACTCATCCGGAGAAGGGGGCATGCCTTCTTCAATGTCGTCGGCCCATGCTCCTGTACTGAGGGTCCGTCCAGTGTCCATGGGAACTGCGTCGTGGTGAGAGATATCTCGAGCTGTTGGCGGGGATACAAGCATCTCAACCTGTGCACCGATCATTACACTGTGCGTGGCGAACTTCATGGTGGTCCAGTCCTGCGAAACGTCTTGTTCATCGTGAAAGCCGTCCGCCGACCTCTGCGTGGAAATATCGGCTGGTTGGGTGTCGTCTTCGTCGTCGCGGGTGGCGACGCTTTGAGAACCCGTGGGTGAACGGCGGCGGCGTTTGCGCCTACGTGGCGTCGTTGGGTACAATGAAATTGTCAAACAGGTGTTGTGAAGACGTAGTGGTCTACTCAGTGTCTGGTGCGGGAGACTGTTCGGCGGCAAGGTTGTCAGGTGGGACGTCTGCACCGTCCGTAGGTGACTGGGACGGTGGAACGTGTTGATCGGAAGGACCGGGCGACGGACTGGACGAAACTGTAGATGTGGCAAGATTCGCTGCGTAAGTGACTGGTAGGGCGGTCATCATGGGTGTGGCGCACGCTTCCGACAACGGGAGCTGCGCGCCGCATCGTTGAATGCATTCAGATCGTAGATGACCTTCTTTCCCGCAACCAGAACAGGTCCGAGGTTGGCCGTCGTATATTACAATGGCACGGCAGTCTCCGATACGTAGATAGGAAGGCATGTGTTTCTGCAACTCGATGCGGACCTGTGTAAACAGGATAGGTTTGAAACTGTATCCATCTTTCGGCAACATATTCCAGAACGTTGTCATAGGGATGGAGAGCCTCGTTGACAACATCTGCAGGTAGTTCGAAGGGCAGTTCGAAGATCCTTATTGTTCGTGCGCCGAGACCTGCGTGATCGACGGTAATGGGTCCGACGTTGCCATTGGAATGACAGAAGCGCAGTCCACGTTTTGTCTCTTGAAGCACCTTGTCGCACGCCGCATCGTCGATCATTTTGACGTAGACGGTACTGCTAACTATGGACTAGTGGATACCAATTAGATCCGTTGGTGGTATTTTAACTTCATCGCGAATAAATCGTTCTGCCTCCAGGGCCTTGGGTCGGGCTAAGTCGGAACAAAAGTTGAAACGTAATGTCTTCTTCCAATAGTTGTGCGCCATGGTGGTCTAGAAAGAAAACGGCACTTACAGCGGCCGAAGTAAACACAAAACACACTGCGCGCACCTCGCTCGCAGCGCACTGGCGCGTGACCGTCTCTCAGCACTGCCGCCGGCAGTCAGTGCTATCGGCGCTGTCGGCAAAAAGCGTTTATCATGTGGGTACGGAAGCCGCAGTTTTAAAGTTTCTCACCTCGATTTCTGGAAAAGTATGCGTTTTCGGACCTCACACCTGATGATGAAAAATGCTCTATTGACAATTATCTACTGATCCCGCCAATTTTGAGTCGATTGATCGTCATAACTTTTAGGGGGGATTTTCTCACAAACGCGTGGGTGTTGACCCAAAATATGTTAGATTCCTTCGTTTTAGGTTGTACACAAGCGACCTGGAAAATTTGAGGAGAATCGGTTGGCTGTGTCTGAGGCCTTCCCCTTGTAAGGCATGTATCGGTCACTGTGTGAGAAAAACGACGTACAAAACTTCATTACGTGTTGATACTACACGATAACGCACTCTGCTGGTTTTACTAACAAAACTATGCAGGAGTTTCAAAAGTTATCATTCACGCACTTATTCTTCTGACCTTACGCCCTCAAATGTTTACCTTCCTAGGGCCATATCGATAAACAGTTCTCTCTGGTTTGACAACATCTTTAACTCAGATCCATTAGGTTTCTCCAGGCAGGGAATCGATAAACTGTCTTAGCGTTTAAGACCGTTTTAAACAAAGCGGGAGAAGATACTGTTGATGATTAATTTCCCTCTGATATTTACTACTGTGTTCAGTTAAGCAACGGAAAACGCTTTTAAAATACGTGCTGTGCTAATTCACATGAAATTCGGAATACCACGATATCTGTAGGATGAAAGTCTATTTCAATAAAACATAAGGTGTCTGTAATACGAGCGTGCCTAATCAGCACAAATTAGAAAGATATTACTCATTCTGGATTTCGAAACAGTCTATATTTACCTGCTGTCTCGTGTCACAGTGAAGTAGTATGGAAATGTGGCATTTCATAAATAAAACAAACGATATTTCCTTACAGATTACCGATCAGACTGCTTGTAGCTCTGTCAGGAAACGGCTAAAAATGTATTGTTCAGCGAGACTGGAAGTGGGAACAAATGCAGCCCCTCTTTACAGACCACGTCCCTTCAGGTACTGAAACGTAGAGCTTACCCTTTTTGTTCCAGTGCTGGCTAGCACAGATAAGCTAGCAACGAATGCTATGAGATTAACTATAATTTCGACGTCGAATGATTTAATTAACTATCACAGCTATTGGTGTTTTTCTGTCTTAAGCTACTGAAACTACAACAATCATCGTCAGACTTGTTTCACATTTTTAGAACGTCTCCAGTAGTTACACTGGCAAATTTATGAGTAGGAAAGACACCTTTTTTATAATAATTGACTTGGAAAGCATTTTTTGAGATCGATTTCAATGACACTGTCCATGGAAGATAGGCGCACAAATGAAGAGACAACCACAGAGCATCGATTATAAAATGCAACATCCACGATGAGCCTATGTATGCTACGAATAACGTGAAGTTCCAAATCAAGAAAGGCTTTTCATATATTTCTTTTTTGCATCTTTATCAGAAGAGATAAATTTTCTTGTAAATATACATTTTGATTACTCTGTGATACACTGGAATAATTGAAAGCTAGGAAAAGAATCCAAAGAACTTCTTACATTGTTTCTATTCGTGTTTTATTTATTTATTAACAAATCATAACTACACATTGATCTTGTCAAAAGCCGAGAAGCGATTCTTCTTGGTGTTGTAGTTCCCAGGGCACTCTGGGATGCGCTCAGTGTGAGGCACCTCTGGGTTGTCGCTGTTGGCACTTTGCCAGGGGGGAGCGGGGGGCTGGCTGGCGTCTCTAGTTTTAACAAGAATCCAGCCGCTGGAAAATCAAGTGTGACGTCATACGTCCTTGAGTGGCTATAAATATCTCCCGCCCAGAGGATGACGTCAGTCATCCTGCAGCCGCACGAGCAGCCGCACGATGAGTCGTCGACGTTATGTTAGAAGGCGTTTTAGACCTTCTGTTTTCAAAGTGTGTAAGAGTATTAGTCTAACTCCGAAGGCAAACAGTTTTCTGTCATTTCATCAAAACTTTCGTCGTAAGATAGGTATCATAAGTGTGATATTCAGTTGCATTTTCGGGTACATTTTAATGACGATGACAGAATATATGCTTAAGAGACTCTCAAACCATTTTCTGCACGAACAGTTTCAGCATGAGTAAGGTTGCTATCACCGTGTCGAACTGTGTGGCATTTGCGTTGGCAGTTATTAAGTTTTTCACACTTTGCCACACGCAACATCTCCAAATTAAGCAGCTCTCATAAAACCTAGCAGAATACCCTTCATGTCACTTTCAATTAGCTTATATTCTTCATAGTTCCGTTCATAAAATTCAAAGTCAGATGGACAGTCTGCATTTCCGTCGAGGACGCCCTGCGCCACTTTCACTCGTTGCTTCATTTCTTTTTCATGAAAAAGATGTGACGTCACAAACCATATTATACCATTTCGTGAGTGAAACGTAAGCTATTGGTAGAAAGACATAGTGGTTTAGGCGGTCAGTTCCTACTATGCAGGTAAGTGCTTCGAATCCTGTTATTCTCGTGATTTTTAATTCGTGGTCAGAGTTATTAGTTTAGCTGGACATGAGAATGATGAAGAATTCATAATTTTAAAGTATTATACATAATTTTAAAGTATTCATAAGAATATAACTGAGGATGTAGAGGACTGCAGTGCTCGACTTTTTCTCGAAGAAAAAACCATTAAGTAATTTCTCTTTGATGCCTTCATCAACATTGACGTCATGTATCATCGGACAAAAAAATAGTTTCATGTTTCTCTCAGGCATTTTGATCAATGGTCGTAAAAAAAACAAAATTGAACTCAAAGAGTCTATTGAAGAAAAAGAGAGATACAGAGGGGGACAGAGAGAGAGACCGTGGCGGGGGGGGGGGGGGGGGGGAGAAAGAAAGGCAGAGAAAGAGAGAGAGGGTGAGCTAAGACAAACGAATTTCCCTCTTCTTCGAGGGAATACAAAACTTTCATTTTCCGTAAACAAAATTTTTTCGACAGCAACACAATAATTCAGTACCGTGCGTAGTTTCCACCCTCCTCCACATCTGCATTTAGCTGCCGGAGGATGGAGGCAAAAGTTTCCGTACTAGTCTGTCATTCTGTGACAACACTTCCCTCGCGTGAGGAACTGTTTCGGACAGCTCCGGCACGGTAGTCGGTGCTGGTCTTCCGCTCCTAATGATTTTCTGCATCTTCGTCCATTCATGCTACATGCGACTTAGGTCTGCATCTTTGGACGCCAGTCCAACAGCTCAACGTCTACGTTCATTTGAAACGAATGTTTTACACAGCTCGCCGCGTGAGCAGTTGAATGTTCATGTTGGAAGATTATTCTGCCTCCGAAAATTTCTGACGAACAGAAGAAAGCATTACGTTATCCTGTATTTGGCAATAGTAATAACTAGAAAACGGACGGTCCAGTGGCCACAGAACGCCGCAACCACTAGCTGATATCCAACCCCAAACTGTGACAGCAGTTTGGTCATACGTTCGCCGATTATCATCCACACCTCCCTTTCTCGTTGAGACGACGACGAATGGTGACCTGCTCACACTTAGCTGGAGAATGTTCCTAATTTCTGTGCTAGTCGTGAAAGGGCTTTCATCACTGCAGTGGAGAACACTACTGTCTTGATCCTCTGTGGTAGCCCGTGGACGTCCAGGGCGGCAAAGTCGGTTGACGTGTCTTTCTTCCGCCTACCTCTTCACCAGCGATATATCGTCGAATTGGTGTATCCTACGGCACAGAAATGGTGCTGATACAGTATATATCTTGAGAAAGTGCAAGATTGTGACGTTCATGAAATTCCTCAAACTGTGACGTTAAGCAGGTAAGAATCCATGACAGGGCAGGAGGAAGCGAAGTGTAATAGAAGTCGGAGAGCACTTTATTCGATTAATAAGTCAAATTCATTCCCGATTACATGCTTTGAAAAAAGATTTAATAAATTAGTTTCTTGTGAGTATTGTTTAGAGGATGATGTAAATGTATGTGTCTCTACACAGCATATGTAGATATAATAATGACACTATTTCCAGACATTAAAGGTAAAATTTAGATTCACGTTGTCGTGCAGAACACGCTGCCTCGGCTGGAGTATTTTTTATTATTAATGGTTTTGTATCTTTAGCTGTGCAATATCCTAAGTGGTTAAGCTCAGATTCAACTTCCCATTTCCACAGTTTCAGGAACACAAAGTGTGATACCTCTTAGGCGAACTATAATGGAGTGTTATCAGACGGAAAGATCGACCTGGCTCAGACTGTGCAGATTTCCCAGCATGAGGAAGAGCACTAGCCCGCGAAAGGCAAAGGTCCCGAGTTCGAGTCTCGGTTGGGCACACAGTTTTAATCTGCCAGGAAGTTTCATATCAGCGCACACTCCGCTGCAGAGTGGAAATCTCATTCTGGATGTCCGATATTAACTTGAAAAGTCTTCACTACAGATGGAAGGAGCTAAATAACTACTTGTTACGGTACAGTTGTCACAGAACGCCGCATCCATTTGCTGCGAACTAAGTATTCGCCAATTTTCTGAGATTTGCTTCTAAAATGACCAAGAAGCATTAAATTCTTTCTCAAGAAGATAGCAGCACCAGAATTAAAAATTTAATAGCGGTAACGGCAGTAATAATAGACGTATTTGCTAATTTCATACTGTGCAATGGTGTATCTCGACCTAAGAAATTTCTTGAAACAGTTAAAATTTCAAAACAGCTTCGAATCGAGGCTATGATTGCAAAAAGCACCTTTACATCCAGCTGACATGAAACTAGTATAATTTGCATGTTATAAGCCTGCTGATAATTAATTAGTTAATAGAGAAATGAAATTTTTCACCGTGTCTAATTGTAAGCTAAGTGCCTCTTACGTTAGACACAACTATGGATGTAGCAAAAGTGGGCTTCAGTAGTCTTGTGGATTGCTTTTTAGTTTCATAGTTGCGAGGTATGGATTCGATTTTCACTTCCAGCATGTATTTTAAACACAAAGGAACAGGTCTCCTTCACCTGTAGTAGTTATAAGTGAAGAACGTTAAGTTGCACCGTAGTTAAGAATTCGCGTCACAAAAATCATATCCATTCTCTACCATCTGGGTTTGATCAAAACAGAGGCAGAAGTCGCGGCAAACAGAAACTGTGTTGTCAGTGAGCTTCCTTGCACTAAAAACTTTATTTTATTTAATGAGCCAATTGTCATTTCAGGTCTCAGGCTTCTTATTTTATTTGAAACTGAGACTGAAAACTTTGATGCTGGACTGCGATTCGAATTCAGATTTTTTTTTTAATCGTGGTATGAGACCCACACGGAACGACATAGATCGATAATTTTGTTGTTTTCCGCACGATTGCAAACCCCTATAGGTTTCCAAGAAAGGCACATATGTGGATTCAAAACCGGGTCCAGAACAAATATGTTCATGGTTTCGTTACAAGCCTTATCAATTGCACACAGAACTACTGGCGATAAACAATCTTCATTCTTAAAGTCTCTTCATGTGTTGTCGACAATAAAGATTGGTGTCGGTTAGACCGTCAGTGAAAGAGCACTGCAAGTTCTGGCTGCCAATAAGGAGAGTACACCATTCGTTTGTTACATATTTTTTACGAGATTCCAACTGGAGCGACTTATTTACAGATACCTGTGTAGTTACCAGTTTAGTTTTGAAATTCCTCGCTTATTCGCGTGCTTACTAGTCAAAACTTTTTATTTTAATAACAGAGTAGCATACAGTACTGCTGTTGTTATCGACCCTCATATCGTACATGCTTCTGTTTGTTTTGGCTAGTATAGCTAAGCGTTGGTTACACCATCAGAGAGAGCACTTAGAATTCCTGCTGCTAATAAGCTGAGTACAGCATTCATTTGTTACACATTTTTATGAGCTTTATACAGGAGGGAGTTCAGCAATGGATAGGAACTGTCATTGCTGTGTACAGATGGGAGCTGAGTTTCTGACCCTCCGCTCACAGCTGCAGGCTGTGTTGGCTTCCCTCACACAGCTTGAGGCTGCTGCCAAGGGGCAATCAGTATGGGGGGGGGGGGGTCGAACATGGGGATGCGAGGGACGTCAAGCATGTCCCACATGTCCCCCAATCGGTCCACTGCTGTCGCTGGCCCAGTTACTGCCTACAAACAGGTGAGCTGTCACCCGTCGTCGAGTAGGAGACCATTCCAAAGTCTGTCAGGCAGCAAAAGACTTTCTGAGGGGCTGATTGTAGGGCCTCCCTGATTCGTTTGACAAACAGGTTTTGGGCGTTATCTGTGGCTGACAAAGTCTCAGGGCCTGATGCATTCGTTCATACTGTTCCAGAGGAAGCTTCTCATCCCGCAAGGTCTGTGAATTCACAAAGGGTGGGTTTGCTGGTAGCTGGGAGTTCTAACGTTAGGTGCATAATGGGGCCCCTTAGGAACATGGCTGCCAAGGAGGGGAAAGAAGCCAGCGTGCACTTTGTGTGCATACCAGGGGGTGGGGTGTTTCATTCCAGATGTGGAAAGGGTGCTTCTGGATGCCATGAAGAGTACACTGTGCAGCCTACTGCAGGTGGTGGCTCATGTTGGTACCAGTGATGGGTGTCGCTTTGAATCGGAGGAGGTTCTCTGTGCTTTTGGGCATCTAGTTGAAAAGGTAAAGACTGCTAGACATGATTGCGAGATTAAGGAGGAGCTCACCATCTGCAGCATGGTCGTTATAACCGACTGTGGTCCTTTGGTGAAGAGCAGGATGGAGGGTCTGAATCAGAGGCCCTGGCGGTTCTGTGATCATGTGGGCTGCAGATTCCTTGGCTTGCACCTTGGGTGGTGGATTTCCGGATTCTGCTTAATGTGTCAGGAGTCCACTATACACAGGAAGCGGATGAACGGGCAGTGGGGGCTGCGTGGATAGAACTGGGCGGTTTTTTGAGTTAGAGGGTCTCAGGTTATCCTTGACAATCGGATTAAACTGTTAATTGGATCGTTTTACCGACCTCCCGACTTAGAAGGTATAGTTGCTGAACAGTTCAAAGAAAATTTGAGTCTCATTTCAAATAGGTACCCCACTCACTCAGTTACCCTCAATCTACCCTCGATACGCTGGAAAAATTGTACGTTTAAAACCTCTGCAGGCATAAAACGCCATCCGAAATTGTGCCTAATGCCTTCTCAGAAAATTATTTTGAACAATTAGTTCATGAGCCCAATCGAAGCGTTAATGGTTGCGGAATCATACTTGACCTCTTAGCAACAAATAATCCTGGACAAATAGGCAGTATCGTGACGAATACAGGCATTATCGATCACAAGGCAGTTGCTGCTAGGCTGAATATCGTAACACCTACAACCATCAAAAAGAAACGCAAGGTATATCTATTTAAAAAAGCTGACAAAAATGCTCTTAACGCCTTTTTAAGAGACAGTCTACAGTCCTTCCGATCTGATCATGTAAGTGTAGAAAAGATGTGAAATGATTTCAAAGAGATAGTATCGACGGCAATTGAGAGATACATACCAAATTAATTAATAAGTGATGGTACTGATCCCCCCTGGTAGACAAAACGGGTCAGATCGCTGTGGCAGAAGCGACGAAGAAGCATGACAAATTTAAAAGAATGCAAAATCCTCAATAATGGCAACGTTTTGCAGAGTTTCGAAATACAGCGCGTACTTCAATGCGAGACGCTTTTAATAATTTCCACAATGAAATTCTGTCCCTGTATCTGGCAGAAAACCCAAAGAGATTCTAGCCATACATAAAGCACACCAGTGGCAACACGCGATCAATACCTTCACTGCACGATAACAACAGTGAAGTCATTGATGACAGTGCCACTAAAGCAGAATTATTAAACACGGTTTTCCGAATCTTCTCCACCAAAGATGACCAAGTAAATATTCCTGAATTCCAATCAAGAACAACTGCCATGATGACAAACATAGAAGTAGATATCCTCGGTGTGGCAAATCAGCTTAAATCACTTAATGAAGGCAAGGCTCCCGGCCCAGATTGTATACCAGTCAGGTTCCTTTCAGGGTATGCTGATACAGTAGCTCCATATTTAGCAATTATATACAACCGCTCGCTCACAGAAAGATCCATCCCTGAGGACTGGAGAACTGCTTAAGTCACACCAATACGCAAAGAGGGAAATAGGAGTAATCCGCCGAATTACAGGCCCATGACACGAACGTCGATTTTCAGTAGGGTTTTGGAACGTATACCGTGTTCGAACATTACGAAGTATAACGTAGAAAACGATTTATTGACACACAGTCAGCACGGATCCTTCTTGTGAAACACAACTAGCTCTCTATGCTCATGAAATGAGTGCTATTAACAGGGGATGTCAAATTGATTCAATATTTTTAGATTTCGTGAAGGCTTTCGACACCGTTCCTTACAAGCGTATTCTAACCAAACTCCGTGTCTATGGAATATAGCCTCAGTTGTGAGACTCGATTCGTAATTTCCTGTCAGAGAGGTTACAGTTCGTAGTAATAGTCAGTTAGTAAAACAGGAGTAATATCCGGCGTTCACCAAGGAAGTTTTATATGTACTCTTTTGTTCCTGATCAATTTTAATGACGTAGGAGTAGCGCTCTTAGATTATTTGCAGATGAAGCTGTCATTTACCGTCTTTTAAAGTCATCAGATGACCAAAACAGTTACAAAATGGTTTAGGTAAGATATTTGTCTTGTGCGAAAAGTGACAACTGACTCTGAATAAAGAAAAGCGTCAAGTTATTCACATGAGTACTAAAAGAAATCTGCTAAATTTTGATTACGCGAAAAGTCAAACATATCTGAAGGCTGTAAAGTCAACTACATACTTAGGGATTACAATTACGAATAACCGACATTCCAGTGATCACATAGATAATATTGCGGGTAGAGCAAACCAAAGACTGCGATTCATTGACAGAACAATTAGAAGGTGCAACAGATCTATTAAAGAGACTGCTTGCACCGCGGTTTTCCGCCCTGTTCTGGAGTACAGCTAGTCAGCTACGTAATGTATGCTTCATGCAAATCAGACGAAACGCAATTCAGGTGTTTTGTATACATTTAGTGTGAAGTACTTTAGTGCTTCATGCATGTATTACTTATATTAACTAGGTAATAATTTATGTGAATTTATATGACAAGCGTGTCGCTGCCCAGACTATATGCCCTCGCCACACCATGTGGACCACAGTAGTGTTATTTTAGCCGATGGTCACGGAATGCCGAAAAATGAACAAAAATGTAACTAAGCAATCTTTTTTTTCCAGTTGACAGTTAAACGTTGATGTTCTCCGTGATGTGTATCCCTGACGATTCCGCTCTGAACTACGAGAAACGAACGCGGTACGAGTAAGGGCGGTATCGCCGACGCTCAGACCATGGTAACGCCACGCTTTGTCAAAAAAAAAAAAAAAAAAAAAGTTCAAATGGCGCTAAGCACTATAGGACTTAACATCGGAGGTCATCAGTCCCCTGGAAATTAGAACTACTTAAATCTAACTAGCCTAAGGATATCACACACATCCATGCCCGAGGCAGGATTCGAACCTGCGACTGTAGCGGACGCGCGATTCCAGACTGAAGCGCCTAGAACCGCTCGGCCACAACGGCCGCCTCTTTGTCAACAACCCGTAGTGTTATATTAACCACTAGTTACGGAATGCAGGAAAATGTACAAAACATTAACAATGCAACATTTATTTTTTCCAGTTCACAGTTAAACTTGATTCCCACTGCGAAACCATGGTGCTCTGTATTAGGATAAAAAGAACGTGCAAGGAGGAAGCGGACGTTGGCACCGCCCAGACCACGCCCTGGCCACGCCTTGATACAACCCCGTCGTTATTTTAGCCAATAGCCGTAGAATGCAGAAATACGAACAAATCGTTAAGAACTTTTTTGTTTTTTGTTGTTTTTTTTTCAGCTTGCAGTTAAACATGGTGCCCACAGTGACGTGTATCCGAAACGATTCCGCTCTGTATTAGGATAACAGAATGTGGAAGGAGGAAGCGGACGTTAGCCCCGCCGAGACCACGCCCTGGCCGCACCTTATGTAAGCCCCTCGTTATTTTAGCCAATAGCCGTAGAATGCAGAAAAACGAACTAAACGTTAACTGCAATTTTTTTTATTTTCTTACTTTTATTTCTATTTTTTTCCAGTTGACAGCATGATGCCCACAGTGACGTGTACCCGAAACGATTCCGCTCTGTATTAGGATAACAGAATGCGGAAGGAGGAAGCGGACGTTTGCCCCGCCGAGACCACGCCCTGGCCACACCTTATGTGAGCCCCTCGTTATTTTAGCCAATAGCCGTAGAATGCAGAAAAACGGACAAAACGTTAACTACAATTTTTTTTCCAGTTGACAGTTAAAAATGGTGCCCACAGTGACGTGTACCCGAAACGATTCCGTTCTGTGCTAGGAGAACAGAACAAGGAAGGAGGAAGTGGAGTTGACGCCGCACAGATCACACCCTAGCCACCTCATATGGGCAAACAAATGGTTGAAATGGCTCTGAGCACTATGGAACTTAACAGCTATGGTCATCAGTGCCCTAGAACTTAGAACTACTTAAACCTAACTAACCTAAGGACAGCACACAACACCCAGCCATCACGAGGCAGAGAAAATCCCTGACCCCGCCGGGAATCGAACCCGGGAACCCGGGCGTGGGAAGCGAGAACGCTACCGCACGACCACGAGATGCGGGCTATATGGGCAAACCCCTCAGTTTATGTGTCAAATGGTCTCTTCTTACCCATATTTCGATTATACATTGACATATTTTATCATCATTCAGTAATTCAATAATTTACATGCTCCTGTATTCGTTATTAAAGGTAACATTTTCCTCGCGCTACTGCTCTAAAGTTCTACAAGTTTCTGGAAGGCATAATATGTAATTCTGGGAATATGTGGTACATAATGTTAGAAAAGAGTGATGTAAGTAACAGGACCACATGTATTCTGATTGACACACTAACTAAAATACGGTAGTGTCAGTCGGTACGTTCACAAACTGCGAACATTAATGGAACGAGGTTGTGGAGACTGCGGTTCTGTTCTTCAAAAAATAGTTTTTCCGTTGTGTAAGTACTTATGCATTCGAATTACGTTGTTTCGGTTCTTATACCATAATACAATAAAACGTCCACTACCCCCGCAAATGAGGGACGCAGGTAAAGAAAACTATTACTGCTGTTACCTTCCGAATTTACAGCCACCGCACACTAAGAAACGGATTAAATTAAGTCTCTGCTTTTTACTTAGTTGGTAGTTATTTGAAAGACTGTTTATTCGAGTAGCGTGTATCAATAGTTGAACACAGTCGGTTTATATCTCCTTTCATTCTTTCTTAAACGTAAAGACGACGATGTTTCTCACTCTGTTCAGGTCCATGGTTTGCCTAGTCGCGCAATCCATTCGATTCGTTATTGTGCTAGTCGGAGCACGATTCAAAGCACATGTGTTTTCGACAAACCATTAATAACCATCGTCGACAGCCGTGAGGGTGTCTGACAGATTTTTTTAATTATTATTATTGTTTCGATTGAAGTAGTGACGACACACAAACGCCAACGGCGTCTGCTCATATGGCGATATGAACAAAGGGTTAGATAACGATCATCAGTTCCCCTCTATACTTTACGAGTTCGTTCAAGAACCTGGCTAGGATTTTGCAGAAGGGGAGGTCCGATCAGTTAAAGAGAACGTTTAAAAAGCTCATGTCTTTCATTTATTCTGCAAAAACAATTATTTATTTTTACATTTTGTGTATATATAGGCCTATATATAATTTGCAGTTTGGTTTCATATATATAGAAAAAGGAAACTGCAAATCAAGTACATATATGATAACTTCAGCGTACTGCCAAACGAATTAAAATTCCCATATAATTCATTGCTGTTTGCTAAAACAACACATCAAAGTCTTCTAATATAATGTTCATCTCTTAACGCAGAAAAATTTTAACATTACGCCGAATTACCTATAAAGTTAAACGGATTCAAATCTAATTTTGTAGCAACCATCTTGCTCCTACTACAATCTTGTATTCAAATTTACGACTTGTCTGAAACCAGGTCAGAGTTCCTTCAGCACATTAAAACATCCCAAGCTCCTCAACTGAAACACAAATTTTGTTGAAGTGTCTCTCATTTCAATAAAATTCTTCAATTTCTTTAAGTGATCAAGTATTTCTTTTATTGTATCATTACAATTACAAGAGCGTAAGCAGATTTTCCATGATAGGTATGGGAAGAGGGATCCAGGGCTCAGTCGGCTCGGAAGAACTCGAGAGCCCACCGAAAACCTCTATTAGGAAAGAACTATAGAAAGTGTTGTCATCACATACATCCTCTGCTCTCCACAAACCCCTCCCGATCTTTCCTTATCGGAACTGATTTTCATAACTGAATATAGCCCAGGTGATTGCACTGGGTGGTATTTTGCCTCTTGGGCTAATAATGGTAGAAGCTTGAGCAAATTTCTTCATGAAATGCAACCGTCATCGTTATAGCGATATCTTTGTTGCTCAACGCGATTTTTGGGGAACACAGGCAAATCCACATATAATTTTATGCACTGATTTCAATTTCGTGTTATTCGTAGGGATTTTACTGTTCCGCTGCAATGTGAAATTTTGAAATATTGTAACCCAAAAGTTCTAACCAGTCTCCAAATAACGAGACGAGTGTTAACGATAAACTGTTATACATAGATAATTGTTTCAGGGCATATTTCATTTGCCAGTAGTTCCACTTCTAGTTTTTTATTACTCAGGTATTGCAGATTTTGATGCAGAATTTTGAGCTTAATTTCTTTTTGCTTACTCTATTTGATTAGAATGTGCATGTTTCTTGCCATTAATATTTAACTTCAAGTTCTTTGTTTCCCTTGTCTGTACCATAAAAAAACAACTCCCAAATGTTAAGACATCATCTTTCTTCTTACCAAAGTTCTTGTGGGAACTGATTCACTAGGCTTTCCTATTTTCCTTTGTGCAGTAATTTGCTGTTGTTCTTCATCTTTATTGCTTTTGCATTTTGGACATAGTTCCAGTAATATACCGTATTGTCTTTTTCTGTGGTGGGTTTTGGGTTTTTATTTAGTGTCCATGTTTCTATTGTGGATAGCCTATGTTACAGCACAGCTGAGTCTCATGAGGCCTAGCTATTTTTTGTTGTTCTTCATCAATAGTTTTGCCTTTCAGATTAATTTGCAATGATATTGCTTTTTCTGGTGCTGAATATTTTGGACTTTGAATTGGTTCTATCATTTCTACTACGGAGCTCTCAAAATGCACCACTTTTTGGTTTTCAGTTACAGGGTTCTTTTCTGCTGTGGGCATGTTGCAGTTCAGGCCAGTCTCATTAGGTCTAACTATTTGTTGTTGCTCTTCATCACTAGTTTAGTCTTTTGGATTAATTTCCAGTGACATTATTTCTTCTTCTGCAGCATATATTGTATTTTGATTTGGTTTCATTATTTCTCCTGTTGAGATCTCACAGTACAGCTCACTATTGTCAGATAAATTTTGGGTTAGATGTTATGGTTTCAATATATATGTTGGTTGCTGTTGATGTATTCCTATTTGCCTCACTTATCACCTCTGCTTAAATTGTTTAGACAAACCAATTTTTCCTGTCAACACCAGATGCAGCCCATGCCTTGTATAATCATTTCTGCTTAGAAAGATGTTAACATCAATTACTGTAACATGATCATTAATTGACTGTTTAATTAATAAAGTGAATTCTTTTTGCTGGGAATGTCTTATCTGTATGGGATTGCACAAAATATTAATTTTGTCTGAACTGTGTTGTCTATTATTTCATTTACAGCTTATCGAAATACGTATGGTTTTTCTCCATTGTAGCTATCGTTTGTTCTAACAATCACTATTAGACTGTCGGTTTTTGTGTAGCCTTTAGTCTTTTCACCAATGGTTTGTGTAACTTTTGACCAGTGTGCACCTGGCTTTATAAATGAAGTTATGGCGTAATTCTTTTCTAGAATATTAATCATAATCTTTGTGCACTGTCTACCATGACTGTCACTTAGTAGCAGAACTTTCCGTTTTGAGTATAAGTTTTTTTTTATCTTGTTTAGGCGAATTTACTTTGCTTGAGTTCCTGCCTGTGGCCTTGATTAGTGTGGTGCTTGCGACAATAGAATTTTGTCGTTTCTTCCACATAGGTGTTTTAGCTGTCTGTATCTGCCATTCTTGTGATGGGACTTTTCATTTTCTGCTCTGTTGTTAACTTGCATTTTTGTCCTGTTAGTCTGTATTTCTACAGAATCCTGGCTTTGTTTACTGATGTGGTAGTTCATAACACGAAAATCTTCTTCTAAAGTTACATGCCATATAATGTGAAGTAGCCTATCACTTTTTATGTGCAAGAATTTTTGCAGCAACAGAATACTAATAAACTTTGCTGCTGGAGTTCAGTTTTTAAATAACTTCTATGAATGCTTCTGTTCATAATGTGATTATGACTTAGTAGTTCACAATGTTGCTCAAAAGTAATGTCTGGTTCGTAACTATAATGACAGTTTTCATGTGGAACAGAAACCATTCAGCAGTAAATAGTATACATATTCTGCTCATCCCCTGATTTCTTTTTTGGAAGTAAATAATTTGTTATCCATAGTATATGACTGAAACTATTGTCAAATATTACTGCTACCCTTCTTGTTGTGTGCTTTTTTTCAGTAGTAATTTTGGCAATTTTCTGTGAAAATGCAGTTATAAGTATCTTTTACATCCTAATTACTGTTACACATGGTTCCAATATAAGGATCCAATACAATCTTGGGTGTAGCCCTTTCACTTACATCCGCATCTGCATCCGTACTCAGCAAACCATCACGAAGTGCATGCCAGAGACTACTTCCTATGTACCACCTATTAACATTTTCTCATGTTCCACTTGTGTGTCAAGATCAGGAATAATGTGTGCTTAAGTGTCTCTTTATGTGCTGTTATTAGTGTAATCTTGCTTTGCCATCCCTGCTGGATCAATGTATTGGAGACATATAAATGTCCCTACATCCCTCACTAGATACTGGTTTTCAAAATTTTATAGGTTGGCTTTCATGGTATAGTGGTGTCTGCCATCAGATGTCTGGCAAGAACACAATTTGCAGAACAATTACATGACATAAAACTAGATAATACAATCCAGGCTTTCACAGCCTGTATCCATAGTCTACCCATGATGGTATTGGTTTCATGGGCATTAAGCTGTGGTATAAAGCCTCTTTCTGTGTCTAGTGTTTTTTTCACATACCGTGGGAGATATTTTCAGATGATACAAGATATATTTAGTAATTTCTGAAAAACTTGTGTAACAAAACAAGTTTGCATTATAAAATTTGCTAACAACATCTCTATAGCTTCTGAGCCTGTGATTCTTAGTAGTAGATGAAATGTTAGACACAAAAACATTCTTTAGACCACGGACTATATCCCATAAAACCAATGTCACCAAGGATTTAGAACATGATGTATGCTATAGCCACCATTTCCCCTTACTTTTAAATGACAGAGGGACCTCCTCATGACTAATTTTCACTCATATGTTTTCATGTAGTGCTACATGGGGATCAATACAATTATTATGAGACTTCACTAGTCGTTTTGCTATCCAACTGTTTCAGAGGACTTGTATGAGATCTCTAACTGGTACCCAATGTCACACAAACTCTGTGATGCTTAATATTAGTGGGACACTACTTGCAGCTATTATGACCATTTATTATGAAGTATGGAATCTTGGACCAACTCATTCCACTGAACCTCAAGTTTATTGGGGTGCCAAACATGAAATACCACTCTCTGAAGGAGAAAAAAAGATTCGACATTCTACTAAGAAGGTGCCTCCATATTGCTGTAATGGTCTACACTTAAAGCAGATACTTGAAGATAAACTCTACACTCCCAATGCAAAAATTAAGAATCAAGTTGTTTTCATGTATGGTTTGTAACAGTAAGAAAGTATTATGCTTCAGTCGTTGGAAGAACCTCTTCCAACAAACATAGAACAGGAATATATTTTGATGGAAATCTATAAATATCTAACACTGTGTAATGTTTTGGAAATCTAAGTATCATGTTCACTCTTTCACTTATTTTCTTGGTGTTTGTGGAATCATCTGAGCTAAAGTTACTTGATTGTGGACTAAAAATGAGAAAAACGTAAAGATTTCACTATATATACTACAACACATCAAAATCTCTAAATTACTGCAGGTAATGTCTATAAAGAATAAAATGAGAATGACTAAAGGAAGTCTTCCAACTTTAATTTGGAAATGTCAATTTTATTACAACCAGTTTTCATTTTTGCTGGAAGCTTATTGGAAATGGATGCTACAAAATGATTGTGGTAAGTTATTTACAGATTAAATGAATCATTCATGTCATACTATGTATTTAAATGTTATGGAATAACTTACTTTACATAAGACATAACAATACAAATATTTTAATAAGTCCGCATGTTCACTGTTTACAGATTACTATGTATGTGTAGTAATGGATGTAATATACTGGAGGTCTCTCCTAAGAGTCATCAGGTATGTTCTCCATGGCATTTTCTCAGATTTTTGCAGTTTTGTGTTTCTCAGTGTTTAACTTGACTCATCCCTAATAAATACTGCTTGTCATTTATTTTATGCACCTCATGGTGTTGATGGAAAGTGTCAGTTTGTTTCCCCCTTACAAACAAAAGGTTTTTAAAGTGCCCAGTTGATAGAGTGGTGCAAAATTAGTCTAGAGTGATATTCATTTGTTTAGTATGTATTAAGATGGACAGTAAAACCTGAAGAATAACCAATTTTCCATCAGTGAGTGACTGAACAGGCCTGCTGCATTGTGGTAGTGATCAGCACAGGCCAAGGTGGCACATGACTGATTGCTGGAGTATTGGTTATTCATGATGTCTTAATATTTTTTCATACATATCAATAAAACAAGTATCACACTAGTTTAATTGAAGACTACCCTATCAAATGGGCTCAAAAATTCTGCATTCAAACTAATTTTACATCATCTGAGAAAAGCACACAACATGAGCATTATTAACCACTTTCAATGCTGAATTCAATTTAATGAAGTTTATCTCTTGTTCTGATTTTTTGCTTATGGCCATCATATTTCTTTCTGATCTGCAATTTCATCAGTTGCTTCAGTTTTCATGAGTGACTATGTGTATTGAAAAGCAGTAGCTAAAATGCCAAAGTCCTTAACCATAAGCTTGTAAAATTAGTGTGGATTACTACCTCCTAGTGGTGATGCAGCATGTTTTTTTCTATAATGCTACCATTTATTTCTTAAATGTGAGTAACACCATAATATAATTCCTTGGGACATTATTGAATAGCAATAAACAAAGTAAACATTCTGAAATCAGAGAGGATACTGAGAGTTTTTGTGGCCAACTTTTCATTGGTACTGCAAGTAAACTGGAATTGAAAGTGATTAAACTCTTATACACACTTCTCTCTTTTTGCAAAGAAATGTTCACAATCAGAGCTTTAATGACGGGATTAATGTCACACCTGAGAAAGGTACCAGTAAAATAGCCGAGCATGACACTGATGCATAGTGCCCACTTTTATGTGCCTTTTCATTTTTTAAACAAATTGTTCAGTTTTCTTCTTTGTACTTTTCTGCATCAGCATGTAATATAACTAGAGCTATTTGTGAACACTGTGTTGTAAAACGTCTGATGTATACCTGTACCAATAAAATTTTGATTTCACTTTTTAACTAATGCCAGGAAACATACATTAAATATTTTTCAGGTATTTAATGCATCATTAACATTTCGATTTTTATAAATATTATTGGTTATTTGTGCACATGTGACTGTGGTAACTGTTTCTCATGCCCCTCTCCAGACTTGAGCACTGATTCATTTTTACATGTTGTAAGCATGATGGGTGCTGAACCTAACGTCAGTTGTGAAGAAGATGGCATTTAGAAGATGTCACATCAGTATAAAGGCCTGAAACTGTGTCAAAGCTATTCAGACACACTGGAGAGACTGACCATTTGGTTTTGATTTAATAGAGGCAGTGCTTTCAATTCTAGTTGGGAGTTAATTTAATGCAGTAACCTGAGTACTCCTTATCCTCATCTCAGTAATAAATGATTTTAGTATGCACCATTAAACATTTGCCTTTCACACTGTTCTTTTTCATGAATATCATCATTTGGGCTATAGTTGTCCATCATTTTGTTTCACTTATCTTTCCCTTTGCGATCATACACTAATACCAATTCCATTGTTTATCTAAACAAATTGTTTGCTGGTACTTTTATTCTGTCATGATATTTGAATTGGTAAGATCAATTAGAAAAAGTAAACTTGTTGTGGAACAAGAGGTGCTTTGTCAGTCAAGGGTTGTATTGTGCACACCTTATGAAAGCTGTCAGAAGATATTCTCTATAAACATATGTACTGCAAGTGGGCCTTTATTTCTAAATATTTTATTTGCAAGGGGGGTGCTTTTCTGAAAGCAGAATGGTTTTATTCAGGATTCCAATGCACCATATGATTCCCCATTCTTTTGGCGATGAGTCCATATTTCTCAACATATGCTTCATTCATTTTGAAGCCTTATGCCATCATACTGGGAGAGCCTGTATGATCGCAAGGAACCACTTTACTGGTCAGTGTTAGAGTCAATGTCTTCCTGCATCAATAACCACTCCATCATCCAGGTGTTGTTCCTGTCTACTGCATCCTTCATCGGGCCACACACATAGAAGTGGGAAGGTGCAAAATTTGTGGAGTAGGGTAGATGAGGGAGAACAGTTCAATGAAGTTCATTCAGTTGAGCAGCTAGGTGTTTGATTGTGATTCATTGATTGCATTGAATGACAGTGTCCTCATGTACCAACACTGCAGTAGCCACAGCTGTGTGTGGTTGGCCGGCACATGGGAGATCGGACAGGTTTGTTGTGTGACCTAGTTACAATGACAACAGACACCTTTCACAATGACTCACCATGCTTTTGTTCACTGCCTAGTCTCTGCGGACATTCTGTAAATGCATGTGTGATGCTCTGGTTGTCCATCAAAAGAAACTCAATGACCACTCTCTGCTTGGAATGCTGCCACCTATGAGAACTTCATGAATCCATAGGGCTGAAGTGGGACTACTTCATGATACCGATAACAAATTCAGCATTTTTCAACTGAAATTTGCAAAGAAAAGTATTATGTAGAGTTACTGAATGAATGACCATCATAGTTTCTTTGGATATGACTCAGCCTTTGCTTCATTTTGGTTTTAATAAAATGTATTGCAGCATGGTGCAAATAAACAGATTTGAAGGAACTCTTTTACGGGAATGATAAACTTCATGTGTACAGTACAAATGTGAAACAGCTTCGCATGTGACTTCTTTGAAATTAGATGAGATTTATAGATTCAAGTGCTTTCTGAATGCAATGACACTCATCTTAATAACGACACAAACAGATGAGTCAGCAACAGCTATTTAATAATTCACTGTGATTTATTGGTTTTTATGTTGACTTTTTTAACAGTTTACTTTGTTACAGTTTCCATGAACCAGATCTGAAAACAAAAAGTGAGGAAAATAGCACTCCATGCCAATCAGCCATGTGAAGATTTGTGTGTCCATTGCAGCTGATGTGGTAGTGAATTCCTTGATTGAGTTGAGTGTGTTTCCACCAACTCGACATTAAATCATGTGCATTCTGGTCATCTCAACTCGTTACGTGAGGCCACAGGTACCTAGTTCAGCCAGTAGATACCAAACTCAGTGAGTTGTCATTATAGAGAAATGTCCAATGCCTCTATGGCAGCCATGTTTCTGTCTAACAGTGGCACCAATTCACATTGTTAAAAACCAAGTGCAAACCTCACTCTTATAGTTCTGTCACTGAGGCAGAAACATAAGTTGAAATTGTGGAAAATATGCTAGTAAATGTGTTTTGAACTATTATATTCTTATTTGAGCCATAATATATCTCTCTAGTGTTGTTCATGCTAATGTATGTCATGGTGCATCAATAACCTCTCCACCATCGTGCTACATATGTCTGCTTTGAAGTTTGTTTGGGAGACAAATTGCTAAACTAACAAGAACAAAGACTACAAATTGAGATGCTTAAGATTTGTTTTCCATGTGAGGTGCAAGAAATTAAAAACCAAACACACATTATGCCAGATAAGGTAAACTTCAGAGTAGAGATTAATGTCATAATGTAGACAAGAAATGTTCATGTGTGCTATGTTATGAGACTGCAACCTTTATGCTAAACTACTGTCAAGTTGATTTGTTCAGCAAAATATCTTCAATCAGATAGTTGTTTACCACCAACAGTGCCACAACAACCAACTACACAAGTGAAAAAAAAACTGCTCACAACTTATCCACACCAACAAAACCAAGACAAAGCCTGGTGACCTGGATCATGATGAAACTGAGACTGAAACATTATGTTACCAGAAAGAATTGGGAGAAAGAAATTTAGTCCATCAAAAATTCATTTGTTTCCATACTTGATGAATGAATGATGTTTACATAAACTAACTCATATGGTGACACATAAC
Source organism: Schistocerca cancellata (assembly GCF_023864275.1). Lineage (NCBI taxonomy): Eukaryota > Metazoa > Arthropoda > Insecta > Orthoptera > Acrididae > Schistocerca > Schistocerca cancellata. Next base: position 268,849,032 of record NC_064629.1, read on the forward strand.
TCTGAGAGTCATTTTGAGTAAAGTTTGGTTTTTACAAACAATTATTGTGACAGGCATGCTGCACTGTCCTCATCTATTAGATTCTAGTACATAAAAATGGAAAAGGCTGAGCAGTATCTACAGAAAGATCTTATGGTCAACTGCAAAGGCAGTTTTTCCTGGATATTCTATATCTCCTCTGTTTACTGCTCATGCCCACTAATTTCTTCTTTCTTCATTCTGTGGAGAAATGATGAAACTTCTTGGCACATTAATCTGGTTTTAATCTGTGAGGAAGCTTTATTTTAGTGCACACTCTTCTGCACAGCAAAAATTCATTCTGGAGCATTACTGATGTATATAAGTCAATTCACATATCTGTTTCAAGTATTAATTTATTTCATGTTAGCCATATTTGAAAATAAGATAATATTATTTTCAGTAGAAAATTATGTTTCAGTGTTTGTTTATTTTAATTTACACTTGACAAAAAATACAGAACTTAAAGAACAGTAAGAAAATGCCACAACGGAAATTCAAACCAGAGACTGTTCTACTATCAGCCTGCAACACTATATATTCAGCTAAAGGCATCTCATTAACATGTGTGAATTGTATTCCACCACTTAACAGACTTGGAAATAATCTCAATTTTAGAGGTAACACTTTGTATTTTATTTTTTGAAATTATTTTGCACTGCTTTAGGAGACAGAAATCTGGACACAGACTTCCAAATCCTATAGCTATATGTACTATATGTAAAGAAAAAAACTCATTTATGTGCTTATTAGTGTAAAATCTATACAACCTGCTGTCTGATGAGAGTGCAATCAGATACAGAGTACATAAGAAATCTGACCATAACTCAAATACACTGCAGTCATTTTCACATGTATGGGAAAGAATGACTCACTGAGTGTACATCTACTAGCAGGTACTCGGTGTGCCGACCTCATGAGCTGTGACCCCAGAAAGATCAGGGTTTACTATTGAGTTTTCCATGTTATTATCCTGGTAGCTATGGTTGCTAGACGGGTGCACATCTGTGATCAGTATGTTGGACTGTCTTCTCATGGTGTGATCCAACGCATTGATTACTGTGTAATGGTTATTTGATACTTTTTATGGTTGACTTGTGTCTGGTACTTCACTATGACCAAAGTAATGACACTGGGGTTAAATTGGAAGAAAGGTTATTTGGCAGGACCAGGCTACTATCATGTTGTTGTTGTTTCTTTTAAGTTAGATTACTGTGTAAATTCATAAGTGTCAGTCTCATGGTGGCTAGATTGAGCAGTCAAAGAATCACAACATTTAAGTACTCAGTTGAAAGTTGATGGACCGATTTTATTTCCAGACCATATATCATGGAGATGAGTAACTTGAGTAATGGGGCTGATAATATAACTCTTGGTTGCATGTGAATAAGAAGTTCCTCTGTAGCTCCCATGTACTTACTTTGGAGATCTTATTTCCCTGTATACTTTTGAATATTGCATTCTGTTTAAATAATATAAAGTGACCATTCTTGATGGGAGCAATAAATGTTTCCACATAACATCATGTAAAGAGATGTACAAGACTTTGTTTACTAATTTAAGGCTTATATTCAAAGCTTTTTAATTTCCATCGCTCATTACTCAATGTAGTCCAGTGACTTTCTGCATTCATAAGTATTTCAAGCAGGTTGTCATTTACTTGAATGTCAGCTTATCAGATCAGAGAAAAAGGAAGTACACAAGACAGAGCTGAGAATCTGAACTAGGAGGGAGGGGACAAATTCTCAGCCAGTCTGCCTTTATTCTGTTCTGTGTCATTTGGTTTATCCATATCGTAAAACAGGAATATACACATTCTTCAAAAGAAGTTATATGTTAATGCAGTAACCTAACCTAACCATTCATTTATTTCCCAAAAGCAGTTGCTGCACACACAACATAAACAGTATTTCATAAAGAGCATACATAGTACATTCATTTCCAGAGGAGAAATCAGTGGGTATCATACAACTTGGCTTACGAAACAACTTTTCACAGAATTTTAGTTCCTTGGAATCAAAAGGCAGACTGTGAATGAATGAGTTGCAACTTTGGTGCTACCATCTTTAGGCAGACCTCATTGACTACCACTATAAAGGCGACACAGAATTGTATTACTAAAATATGGCAGTCTCAGTCAAGGCTGCATTTAGGAAATTCTTGATGGCAATAGTTGTGTGGTGAGGCCTTCAAACTCATGTAGTTGGTGCATCTTCCAGTCTTTCTGTGTACCCTTGACTGATTTCAGTATTTGTAGGCTACTAAGCTGCAGTAATGGTTCACCTCCTCTCCTGTAATCTCAAAGTAGACACCCTGTGGCCTGGTTTCCATTCCAGTACGTGTCTGTGTAAAAAGTTTGTAAGGCAAAAGCATGTCCTGTACTAAGGAGATAATGTGTAGTGTCTATGTCCAACTTAACCAGTGAATAGGATGAACTGAAGATTTCTCCTGCTTGTCACCTAGTCTTAATCCGTGATGGTGTGGAACTCAACCTCTTAATACTTTATTGACCAAACAGGATCCAGAAGCACTCTAGTAACTGTGTTTCATCCTTCTCACTGGATTTTTAAATGCTGATGCACCATTTGTGAACATCACGTAATTTGATGTAATCAGTAATTCACTTTAAGTATTATTTAGTATGTGATGATGTATACCCTGTGATATACAGTGTACATGTCCTCAGAAACACTCTTGAATTTCAGGAAGCATCTATTCCATTTAGTTAACAACAAATTCAGGTTTCTTGTTTAAAGTTGTGTGCATATGCATGTAATGTAACAATCCTCAAACAGTGAATTATAACAGTTCACAACTGCCTGTGTGAAAAATCGCTAGCTCCACATGTGAATAGTGGTTTAATTTACATGTTTTCTAACTTCCATTGCCATGGTTTCTGTTTTGCAGGTTTCTCTCTACAACTGAATGCCAATTAATCAGTTTCTGATACCAAGTACAGCATGCTCAGAATGTGTCATTAGTTGTAGACAAAGCCAAGGTTTCAAATTTGTGTCACTGGCGTGACTAATTTCTGTAATGCCATTGGTTTTGATCTGATAGTAGCTCCCCTTCATCCCTGGCAAGGAGTCTGTCTGCAGAAGTATTTTGAGTAAAAATATACTCCCCTAATATTTCTTCCGCAACTAACTGCAAGACTCTAGTCTTGCTTCAATTTTTCCCCATTCTCTCAGTGTAAATGACACTTCCCACCTTCAAATACTATCCATTCTTATTAATAGTAGTATTCTTAGTGATGAAATTTCAGCACCTATCTTGTATGTGTCCCTCATATTATGTACAGTTCCCACATTCTTCAGCATAATATTCTAATACCATTAGAAACACAAACTAGTTGCATAATATTATTTTAACTCCACTTGAGGTATTATAATTGACATTCACAATGAGCATGGTTGTGATTATCGGCACAGTTGGAAGTTCAAACTGATATTTTGCTTTGACATAGACTGTTATCTTTCCTGGACGGTAAACACTATTTTATGAATGATGTATAGCTATGCTATACTTCACAAATCACCATGTGGTGTGTGGTAGATTGCATTTCTAGTACCATTATACTATCCCATCCATAGTCCATCTATGAATGGTGCCCAAGAAGATCTACTATTGACAAACCTGCATACAAGTTCTAATTACACTAACTGCGTCATGGTGGTCATTGTGTGTGCACTGTATGTGAGTAAATAGTGTGTTGGTCTGCGGTCCCTGGAATGTACATTCTAGGAATTTCAAAAATGAGACTCATACAACAAACTGAAACCTAACATAGACTTTGGCATTCTTCTTGTTTGATAGTAAATCTGTTAATTATAATATAAAATCTGAATCTTTATACCAAAACCTATATTATAACTTCAAGCTGTATTGTAATTTCCTGCCTTCCCTGTTCCATTTCCAAGCGGTGCATTCGATAATCACTATCTATTAAAGTACTTATGGGCCCTGTTTTCCTTATCATTGTCATTTTGTCGACACATAAACAATTGTTTTGCATGTGCATCTACATCTACATTGATATGAAGCATGGGGGAGGGCAACTTATATCAGTACTAGTCATTTTCTTGGAATATATGCTTCCAGAATCTGGCAGTTAGTTGCATATGGTAAATAAATACTTTGCTCTTACACAAACTTATCTGCTTGTTTTAAGGTTAATTCTGTTGCTGCAAAAGGGATACATTTATCTATATATGTACATTTATGAATGCATGGTAAGTATGTACTTTGAGACTGTCAGTTCACCATTTTTGATGGTTTGTTTTGTTGATCAGTATTGTATTCTCCACATATCTCATTAATGTTGTATGATACACAGTACTTCTGGTAATCTATACTCCAGGCGCCACCTTAACACTCTATGATGGAGAGTACTTCTACATCTCAGTAAACATTTTGTTTTGTTATGGGTTTAATCAAAAATGGTATATATGGTGGTAAGTGTCAATGATCATCCTTACGAGATTTTAGTTGTCATATGATCTTGAAATTTTGACAAAAGTTTGTTTTCAGTAAATTGATGATGGATTTTGTGGATGTTAGATTTATTTGTTTCATGGTAATAATATTTATAATAACTAAACATCTGTGTGTGTACTTGGTAACCAACTTGCAGTGTAATGTAGAGTATACTTCTACTAGAATTATCATTTCCTCCCTGCCCTTTTCCATTTCCTAATGATGCCTGGGAAGAAGTACTGTCGATTAAACTCCGTCTGAACTCTGATTTTTTTCAACATTGTAATTATGTGGGCCCATGTATTGGAAGATGTAATAATATCTGAAACTGTTCACAGAGTGTATCCTTTTGTGATGTGGACAGTTACTCACCTGACTTTTGAGACTGTCTGATCTCCTTGTTTATGGCTATTTCTCTTAACGGACATTGAATAAATGTATCTCTACACCACATACAAGCTTAACGTTAGATAGGAAGATAATTATGATCAGTGCTTGCTACTTGCTTGTATCACTTATAAGAACAGTGTTTAGGTGGAAGTAATATTTGGCCTGACCAATCTTTGAATGGTTATCCTCAGAATTTTGACAATGAATCATTGTCATTAAACTGATAATGGACTTTGGGGTTGTTGGATCTACTTCATATGTGGTTAATATTGCTGATGAACCTTAAAAGAGCTACATGAATACCAGGAATCCACCTAACGGTGTGTACTTGAGTGTCCTTCTGGTACCACTGTTATTTCTTCCCACCCCTGTTGCATTTATGAATGACACGTGGGATGATCCATTGTTAACTGGGGTACCTGTAGTACCAGTGTAATTTTCTCTCATCCTTGCTATATTTGTGAATGGTACATGCAAAGAAATACTGCTCATAAGCTCTAATTTTTCAGCCATTGTCATTTAGTGGAACCATGTACTGGAGGATGTCATAACTCGCCTATATATTCTTTGATTGTATGCTCTCATAATTTGGACAATCAATTGTGTGCGATAAATACACTGGTGTGCTAAACCTAAGTATAAAATTTTGTTTCACATGATGTGTCACTGCCATGTAATGTAGCTTGTTCTAACTTGGACCGTACATTGAGAGAACTGCTAAAGTATAGTACTGATATCTATCGAAATACAATATGAGACCAAGAGAGGGTGCTTTTATTCAAAGACAGTAATTGCAGTAAAATCAACATTATTCATAATGTTATACTGGACATGATACTAAATAGGGTATTTGATCACCCCAAATGAGATTATAGCTCTGCAATATCACTCCATACTGTCCACCACATTGGTATGGTCAAAGGACTAAATAAATAAATAAACCTTCTGGCTAGCATGGGTAATACTGCAATTGATGTCTGTGGTGAACACACACCATATTAAGAACAATGTCTCAGACTTTTTAATGTTGAAGACAACAATATGAATAACCAAGCCTCCAGTGTAATTACTGTCTTTGAATAAAGGAATCATTTCTGTTTGTGCCATAGTGAATTTCTGTCAGTTACTTTCCATACTATACTGGAGCAATTCTTTCTTTGTATGGTCCCAGTTTCATTGAATTATGTTATTTGTCCATGATGTATCATACAAAAGTTACTTTCATCCTATGTTTTGACCACCGGTGTTGATAATTTAATGAGAGACAGGCTGATCTCATTTACCATTACTTCTGTTAAAGGACATCGAAAACATACATCTATAGTTCATATGCTAGCATGAAGCTGTGTTGTGGAGAGCATTTATGATAACACATACATATTTTATTTCAAATACAAAGATGAATGGTAAATGGGAAGACAGTTGATGACAGTCCTCCTTATAATCTAGAAGCAATGAGCAACAGAAAGTATGATTTGCACAAACATTCTTGTTATGTATGGCCTCAGAATAATGTTAGTGAACAGAGCCAGTTTAATTGAGAGTGGAAACTGAGGTTATTAGAAGTTCTTGCTTCATGTTTAGTAATGTTGATGACTACTAGAATGTAATTTCTCTGAATATAATTGTAAATCAAGTTCAATTAATTGACAATGGGGTCTGAGGTTATCAGATCTACCTGCTTCATGTTTAACAATGTTGATCAACAGAAAAGATCTACATGGGTGCTTTTCAAACTGCCTTTATTGTGCAGTAGGTTGTATTTCTTGTAACATTCCTCTCATACCTGTTGTGTTTGTGAATGGTGTGTGGAAAGAACCACTGTTGAACTGAATTAAATTGTCTCATAGCATACATACACTAATTATTTGATCAGAATACTGGAGAAACATCACAATATGATTAGCACAATTTCACTGATATAAAGCTACAGCTGAAAAAAAATTATTCTGTATAAAATTAATGCAACTTTTTTGTGAAAAGGTACCTTCACATGTTCAGATAACAAGACAGTTCATAAACTACATCGTGCTCAGATATTCAGTTCATTGTTCATGGAATCTTCAACTGAGTAATAGCATCACTGAAACTGAGCACCATGTAGGTTTCTTTTCAATGAATCTAGATTCATACTCGAAATGGTTTTGGCTTTTAATTTGTTATATTTTCATTTGCATATTGTGGGAAGACTGAGCAGATAAGTTAAATGATGAGCAGGGAGGATAAACTTTACTTTATTTCTTGTATTATAAATGTGATCAAAGAAGTTCTCTTTCCATTATTCTAAATTGGTATACAAAAACGAAAATATCATAGTTATACGGGGTGGGTACTGTTAATAATTTCAGAATTTTCAATGATGTGTGACATGATTTCCTTGTGAGTTGTGATTTTTTCATCAAATTCATTACATGGACCTAAGTGTTGGATGATGTAACAATATGCCCAACCATTCTTGGAATGTATGCTGCCAGATGGCATTGTTTACTGTTAATGGTTAAAGAACATTGCAAAAATGTATCTATCCTCCATATACAATGTCAGTGCTGTGCAGTGGAGAATACTTTTTGTTCCACAATCATTTCCATTCTTTCCACATTCAAACAAATGATATATGCGGGGAGTATTGTCGATAGTTCTTATTAATGAGCTGCAACTTGTCAGAAGTCTTTTATTTTTGTTATGTATTGGAACAATGTGCTGGCAGAATTGATAATTTAACTAATGAATTTTTTAGTGTGCGCTCTTGGGATTCTGAGAGTAAATCATGCACATTAAATTCACAATGGACTGCGAGGTTGTATAATTTATTTGCCCTATGGTTGTTAACACAGATAAACGTGAATAGTCTCCAAGAGAAAACCATGAAACGTCTACAATGCGTACTGCAGAGCAATTCTTGTACCACTATAATTTCCTCTTGTTCCTGTTGCATTCGTTAATCGTGCATGTGAAGTAACAATGAGACCTCTAAATCTTCTTTTATGATGCAAATTTTTTGGACTCACATAATAGAAGATGTAATACTGTTCACAGTTATTAGTGGAATGTATACTCCAATAATTTAGATAGGTGGTGCTTTACAGTAAACAGATATTCACCTTTGGGACCATCTGGTCTCTTTGTTTATGGTTACTTGTGTTAAAGAAGGTCTCCTTGTTTATGGATACTTGTGTTAAAGAATACTGAAAACATACATCTATACACCACATCCCCATATTATGCTGTTTGGTGGAGAGAACTGCTGGTTCCACAAACAGTTTTGTTTATAACAGATAAAATCATGAATGCTACATGCTGAATGTTCTAGGGTGTATCATCTCTTATAATACTGTCTATGAGGAAGTAATATTTACCCTGCCCAATCTTGGAATGTATGTTCTCATAATCTTCTCAATAGTTCATGTTCATTTAACTGGTAATGAATTTTGATGTTGTCAGGTCTACTTGCTTGATGTTTAAAAGACTTGATGAATTTTAGAGATCTTCATGGGTATTCAGCAAACCATCTCTCAATGTGTAGAAGAAGGTGTGTCTGGCAACACTGCAAGAGATGGAAGTGTGATAGGGCTCTGTCAGACTTCCACCACTTCTGAAACTGAAAATTCTTCTTTGTGGTTGAAAATTCACTTCAAACGAAGAATTGATAGCTGGAGTTGACAACTATTTTGCAGGCCTGTAGGAAACTCATTTTTGAGATGTGATAAAGGCACAAGAACATCAATAGACTAAGTACATTAATCTACAAGGTGACCACATTGAAAAATAAAAAAAGTTCCAGTAACGTAAGTACTCTTTTTCTATTCTGTTGAGAGAACTTTTCGAACCAGCCTCATAATAGCTAGCCAAACCAGTGGTGGAATGTATGTTCTCAGAATTTTGTCTGTAAATCATTTTCATTTAATTGAAAATGGACCTTGAGGTGGTCAGATCTACTTCATATGTGGTTCAAAAAGTTAATGAACATTACAGATCTACATGTGTACTGAAGATACCATTGTAAAGTGAGAGATAGGGGCTCCTTCTGGTATCACTATCATTTCCTCCCATCCTTGTGACATTTACAAATGGTGCTTGGAAAGAACCTTATTAAACTAAATTCCATCTGAACAGTCCTAGAAAGATATTTTATATTAAAATCCTAATGAGCTTTGTTTTGTTCATCATGATAATTTCATGGTGGCATGTACTGTTCAATGTACCTATTTACCATAGCTTCCTAGGAAGGTATTATCTCATAATCCAGACAGTGAGTTATAAAAGGTAAATAGGTGCTTGGCTTTGGGCATGTCAGAGCTCTTAGTTTATAGGTACTTCTGTTAACGAACCTTCGGAACATATGTTTATATTCCATATACCAGCTTTATGCTGTATAGTAGAGAGGTCTTCTGCTTCTACAGTAATTTACATTTATTCCAGATAAAATCGCAAATAATACACCTCAGATCATTAAATATTTATCACTTTTAGGAGCAAATGCTATGAAGAAGAAATAGTTTTTTGACCAATCTTGGATTTTATATTCTCTGAATTTTGACAGGAAATGGATTTTGGTTAATGGATAACGAGTAGTCACCATATTTACTTGTTGCTTATGGACATCAAAGATCACCATTACTCAGCAAACCCTCCACACAGTATGTCATGGAGAGTGCTTCTGTAACCATGATTTTCCTCCCATCCTTTTGCGTTTGCAAAGGGTGTGCATGAAGGAATATTGTCATTTAAACTATTTATGAGCTTTGATTATTATGCCACGTTCATTTAATAGGCCAATGGACTGGAGGATGTAATAATTTGCCAAGTATTCTTGGAGAAAATGTTCTAATGATTTTCACAGTCATGTATGTAATCAGATACTTGACTGAGACTGTGTGATCTAATTGTTACAGTTACTTCTGTTAAGGAAATTGAAAAACGTGTCTCTATACTTCACTTAATGCTGTGGAGTGGGGAGAAGTCTGAGTCCAACATCCATATCCATTTATTCCAGATTATATCACAAATGGTACAAAGGAGGACAATTGTTAACAGTCCTCCTTGTGGGCTATGATTTGTCAGGTGCTCTTGTCTGTATGTCTTCTAAGAGCAGTGTGTAGGATGAAGTAATTTTTAGATTGTTAAGCCTTGAAATGGATTTTCATAGAATATTGCCAGATAGTAATTTACATTTAATTAATGATGATCTCTGAGATTGTCAAATTTAACTCCTATGCGGATAATAATGTTGATATACATTAGTGACCTACTGGTGTACTTTGAAAACAGCCTCACAGTGTGTAACACAGGGTACTTCTGTCAATACTATTATTTCCTCAGATATGTAGGACATGATAATTTCACTGACCAACATATTAGAGACTGCAATAAGGTCTACAATTTTGTTGGGCAGTATGCTCTTGTAGTTTGGGCAGTTAAACAGGTACATGGGATGGACATTTGATATTATCTTGCATTCTCTTGTAAATTGGGCAGTTATATGTGTACAGGGAGCATATAGTTGACATTGAGACAGTCTCAGCTCCTTGCTTATGGTTAGTTCTGTTAAAGAACATAAAAAATATGTCTATACCACACATGCCAACACAGTGATGTGTGCTGGAGAGAATTTCTGTTTCTACAACTATCATTTATTGCAGTTAAAATTGCAAAAGGTACATATAAAAACAATTGTTGACAACACTCCTTGTGGATTGCAATTTGTCAGATATTCTTGTTTTTACCACTTCTAGAAGTAATGTTTTGGATGAAGTAATGTTTTACCTGCCAAATGTGGAATGTATGTGGACAGAATCTCAATAGTCAAATTTTAACAGTAAACTGATAATGTGGTGAAGGCAGCATACATCTACATCTACATTATTACTCTCATATTCACAATTTAGTGTCTAGCAGAGGGTTCAGTGAACCACCTTCAAGCTGTCTCTACAGGTCCATTCACAAATGGTGCACAGGAAAAATGAGCATTTAAATTTTTCTGCGTGAGCCCAGATTTCTCTTATTTTATCATGATGTTCATTTCTCCATTTGCAGGTAGGTGCCAACAGAATGTTTTCGTAAATTTAGGACAAAACTGGTGATTGAACTTTTATGAGAAGATCCCGCCACACTGAAAAATGTCTTTGTTTTAATGATTGCCACTTCAACTCATATATCATGTCTGTGGCACTATCTCCCCTATTTTGTGATAATATAAGACGACCTGCACCTCTTTGTAGTTTTCCAATGACATCTGTTAATCCCACCTGATGTGAATCTCACAATGCACAGCAATACTCCAGAATAGGGAAGACAAGTGTGGTGTAAGCAATCTCTTCAGTAGATCTGTTGCACCTACTAAGTGTTCTGCCAATGAATCAGAGTCTTTGATTTGCTCTACCCACAACTTTATGTATGTGATCATTCCAATTTAGGTTACTTGTATTTGTAATGCCTAAGTATTTAGTAGAATTTACAGCCTTCAGATTAGTGTGACTTATCACATAATCAAAATATAGCAGATTTCTTTTAGTACTCATGTGAATAACTTCACACTTTTCTTTATTCGGGGCCAGTTGCCACTTTTTGCACCACGCAGGTACCTTATCTAAATGATTTTGCAATTACCTTTGATCATCTGATGACTTTACAAGATGGTAAATGACAGCATCATCTGCAAATAATCTAAGAGGGGTACTCATATTGTCTCCTATGTCGTTAATATAGATCAGGAACAACAGAGGGCCTATAACACTTCCATGGGGAATGCTGGATATTACTTCTGTTTTTCTCTATGACTTTCCATCTATTACAATGAACTGTGCCTTTGTTACAGGAAATCATGATTCCAGATGCACAACTGAGGCGATATTCCAGAGGCATGCAGTTAGGTTAGAAGACGCTTGTCTGAAATGGTTTCGAAAGCCTTCTAAAAATCTAAAAGTATTGAATCAATTTGACATCCCCTGTTGATAGCACTCATTACTTCATGAGTATAATGAGCTTAATTGTGTTTCCTTAATCTGTGCTGACTATATTTTAATAATTCGTTTTCTTGAAGGTAATTCATAGTGTTTGAATACAATATATTTCCCAAAACCCTACTACAAATCAATGTTAGTGATGTGGGCCCATAATTCAGTGGATTACTCCTATTTCCCTCTTTTGGTATTGGTGTGTCTTGAGCATTTTTCCAGTCTTTAAGTACAGAACCTTCAGTGAGCAGGTGTTTGTATATAATTGCTAAATATGGAACTATTGCCTCAAATTACTCTGAAAGGAACTTAAAAGCTATACAATCTAGACTTGAGGATTTGCCTTTATTAATCGATATAAGCTGATTTGCTACACCAGGGATATCTACTTCTATATTTCTCATCTTTACAGTTGGAATTCAGGAATATTTACGTTGTCTTCTTTGATGAAGGAGTTTCAGAAAACCATGTTTAATAACTCTGCTTTAGTGGCACTGTCAGCGGTGATTTCACTGTTATTATTGTGCAGTGAAGGTATTGATTACGTCTTACCACTGGTGTGCTTTATGTATGATCAGAATCTCTTTGGTTTTTCTGCCAGATTCTGGGACAGAGTTTTGTTGTGGAAAATGAAAACCAGAAATATGTAATAGATGTAGAAGTCTATGCATAGAGGGAATGGGTGCAAATCTCACTCAGATAGAAATCTTAGAATAATTTCTAAGATTTAACAAATGAGGGTATCCCCATATTTATCTTCCTTTGAACAAACTCAGTGCAACTGTTGACCCGTTTTAGCTGAATTGAAAAGTTAATTTTATGTGTGCCTGATTTTTATCTTTTTGATCAATTATATACTAGAAAATGGGCTCATAACATGAAACCTAGGCTGTACGTAATAATGAAGTCTGTGACATAAGGCCAAAAATTATTTAATTTATTTAATACAATATGTAATATTTCACCAAAAACCCATGATTGCATCATTTAAAATCAACTGTGGCCTTTAAGGTTATCTTACATACTTGTTATATATTATTTAAAGTTGATAATCAATAAAGATCTACATGAGTACTTGCAAACCATCATGCTGAGTCAGCTACCAGGTACATCCAGTACCACTGTTGTTTTCTTCTATCCCTGATGCATGTGCGAATGTTGCTAGAGAGGAACAACTCTCCACTAAAATCCTTATGATCTATGGTTTTTCATCAAAATAACTATGTGGACTCACACACTGGAGGATGTAGTAATTTGCTCAACTATTCTCACAATGTCTGTCCTTGTACTTTGGAATGTCAGTTGTGTACAGAAAATAGACACTGAACCTGAAGACTGACTAGTACCCTTATTTGTAGTTACTCCTGTTGACGAAACATGAAAACAATGAAATGCATTCACAGTTGTGAATATCATCAACCATCAGCTATGTAATGGAATGAAGACAGTGAAAAATTGTGCTGAACCAGGACTTGAGGCGAGATTCCCCAATTACCATGCCTAGTCGCCTTACCATTGGGCAATCCAATCACGCTTCATGGTCTGACAGAAACTTCCATTTCTCATAAGCCCTGTGTCTACCTCTTGCAATCATATATTCTTTATGTATATTCTCACACTGGGGAGACATTTTAATTGAAAGTTGCTTGCCTAAGGTTGTTGGATAAATATGATATTACAGTGTGGTCATTTTGCCTCAAACAGAATGTGTAACACCAAGAATTGGGAATATTTGAAAAACATCCAAAGAACACGTAATGCTGCTGGAAAACATATCTAAACATACAGTGAATCCAAACATACAAAAAGTAAATCTCTTTGAGAAACACTCAAGCTTCCTTCAGGAAACAGAGTCTGGAATTTGCATTTGGTCTACAAACTTAAAACTCTTGAGGCATGCAAAACAGATAAAGCACACCAGTTTGGATCACTAATAACAATAAGCTCAAAATACCAGCAGGATCAGAGCATTTTCATAGAACATGACTGTTGTAACAGAAATGTAAAAAACCCATTTAACGATTATATGAAAATGAAAAAAATTAATAATAACACAGTTCTGCTTGCTGACAGTCACAGCAGAGGGATTCCAGGAATGCTTAGCTACCATCAGAATGTAAATATTACCAGTGTTATGAAACTAGGTGTTGGACTGTGGGAAACCTTGAAGGACTACAGAAACAAGAGTTCTGTGTTAGAAAATCAATGTCTCGTGATTCTAGGTGGTGCAAATGGTGTGTACATATATGAACGCAAGCACAGCTCTGGGATATATTGTAAATAGAATAGACATTTATAGGGTAATTGTGATAGGCATACCATGCAAGTCTGACCTTGTGGAATCTTCTGTTATAAACAAATAGATCTAGAAGGTCAATATGATCTACAGACGTATTTGCCAGTACAGTCCAAATGCTTCTTTTCTCAGCATAGATGATTTGAAAAGAAATCATTTTACAGCATATTACATGCATCTGAACAGAAGGTGTGGATCATTACTCAGCCAGAGAATTAAAGTGCTTTCGGGAAGTGTTCATTATCGAAATGGGAGCTATGATACTGTTGCATGGCCATCAGAAAGAAAGATGTGCAAATCACTATAGACAGTCAATACCATCATAGAGATGGAAAATCTGCCTTTACCAGATGATGCAGAGGATGAAGATGCTGTCACTGCATGTGCATCTGTATGTTTAAAAGTATATCATGAAAATATACAATCCATAAATAATAAAGTGCAGCAACTATGATTGCAAACACCAGGCTACACCAATGTATTTATCACTGAACACTGGTGTAAGAAAAATTTGCCATTAACATCATATGACCTGGCCTGTTCCCATAGTAGAATGTCTATGAAAGGTGGGGATTCCTGTATAAATGTGTAGAAAGTTGTACATTTAAATTTGGAAAAGACATTCTAGCATAAGGTAAAGACATATGTTTTTAATTATCAATGCCTAAAATAACAGAAAACAGCATTCTGGAAAAAGTAACTGTATTTTTTTGTATAAATGCCCCAGTGGTAATACAGACAATTTTATGTCAAAACTCAATCAGAGCTTAGACAAGGTATCTAGTTAAAAACGAACATCCCCACATGTCAGAATTTAAATATCAACACAATGAAATCAGACGATGTTTGTTGTACATACTTGAATATTCTCTGCATCCCCAACATAACAACACTCATAAACTGTCCAACGAGAGTGACAAGAAATCTTCCTCAAAAATAGACCATATGGCAACAGAGATAGAAAGCAAGCACTGTCAGTTACTTGTTCAACAGCTAGGACTGTCAGATCATTTATTTCAGATTCTGAAAGAAAATATTTGGGTAGAAAAGTCTGCAAAACTGAATGAATAAAATATGGTCTTTTCAGAATCAAACCTATATCAGGTATATCCCAGTTACAACATGAAGGGTAAGAGAAAGTGTATGGTGAAACATATGTAAACAAAATGTTTAATAAGCTCATGACAATTTTTAAACTAATATTTGAGGAAGCATTCCACAACACACAGATTTCCACTGGAGCTTCAAAAAAATATGTGTGTGACAAGAAATATCAAAAAGTCCTCTGATACTCTAAGGTCCCTCACGTCCATCAAAAACAGTTAGACTTATTCAGCTTTTTCAGAATTTTACAATAATTACAGGAGAACTTATAGATATTTATTGCTATCTGCAACTTACAAACAGTAAAACATTACTGAAGGCAAATAACAAAAGCAAAGCAATGTGAGACATAAAGAAACAGGAGACACCAAATGTTGAAAAAATACACTTCGAAACACAGATTATAAGCAAAGATGTTCAAATCACCAAGTCAAAGGGACTAACATTCTTTGTGAATCAATATTACGTGTCATTGCTATGAAATTGCAAGAGAAATTTCTGGACACACATGTTCTGCACCACCAGAGCTACCCACCACATTCCATGGTGCTCTTTCCAATTACAGAGAAAGATGTTGTACAGATAACACACCAATGAAACAATAAAAAATGGAAGGGTTCAATGAGATTCAAGTCAGTGTTATTAAAAAGTGTATAAACAACATAAAAACCCCATCAACAATAATAATCAATTAATCTTTCAGATCTGGCAGCTTTCCTGAATACCTGAAACAAGCAAAAGTAGTACCAATAGAAGAAAGTGGTGATGCAACAGAAAAAGTAGGAAACTACAAACCAGTTTTTTTGTTACCTTGTTGTTCCATGACAATAGAAACCATACAGGAAAACAGGCTGACGAAGTACTGCAATAAATACAACACTTTCTGCAATGAAAAATTCATTTTCAGGCCCAGAAGAGCTTCAGGGAGAGCTGAAACACTGTTTACTAAAATAGTACTCAAGGCACTAGACAAAGGCAAGAATGCAACAGGCATTTCTTTTTATCTATTGAAATCATTTGACACAGTCGAACACTGAATTTAATTACACAAATTAGACCTATTAGGAATCAGGGTATGTCAAAGAAGTGGTGTAAGTCATACTTGGAAAAGTGGGTGCAAGGTATTAAAATCTCACATATTTCTGAAAGACTAGCAGTAAAACATATATCAGATAAAAATGCATAAACATACACTGGTCATCCAGAACATGACGACCACTGACCTACAATTGATATAAATCCATCCACATGATAGCAGCATCACCTGGTGAACAATGACTAGTGATAAGACACACCCATTGTGCTTGTAGTAACAATGAGCACGCTGCCTGTGTGTAGAAAGGGAAAGGCATGCAATTTGTCTGAGTCTGAGTGATGGCACATTCTGATGGCCTCGAAGCATGGTACAAGCATTTCAAAAACTGCATGAGTTGTTGAGTGTTTGAGGAGTGTTGAGTTCAGTATCCTCAACAGAAGATGAATCCAAGGTAAAACCATGTCCAGACGTCGTAGAATTTGGTGGCCACCCTTCATTACAGATGTTGGATGTTATAGGCTGGGCAGACTGGTTAAGCAGACAGGTGGCTAGGCGTGGTACAAGAGTGTCTCAACACGCAGTGCACCAAACAGTCCTAACAATTGGCCTCAACGGCTGATAACCTATGCATGTGCCACTGTTGATACCATGACATCTGCAGCTAATACTTAAAAGGGCTAGTGACCATCAGCACTGGACTTAGCGACAGTGGCAGAGCATTGCGTGGTCTGATGTATCCTGATACCTTCTTCATCACACCAATGGGTGGGCACGAATCCATTAACTTCTAGGAAAACAGCACATGACCTGTGGGATGTAGACAAGCTGGCAGCAGCTTTGTTATGCTCTGGGGAACATTCATGAGGTCCTCCTAGGGTCCAGCGGATTATATGTAAAGCACCAACATAGCCAAAATGTGTCATACACTACTTGCAGACCATACACATTCATTCATGAAGGTCATGTTCCCTGATGACAGTAACATTTTTCACCAATATAATTCACTATGTCACAAGGCCTGGAGTGTGGTGGAGTGGTTCAAGGAAAACAGCAGTGACTTCCAGCTAATGTGCTAGCCCCCAACTCACCAGATCTGAACCCAGTCAAACACATTTGGTATGTGACTGTGGCGGGAATTGGGGTACAAAGGTGTTCACAGACAGTCGTTTTTCTCTAGCCCAAATTGCGTGTGAAACAGAGGGATGGGGGGGGGGGGGGGGAATATGACTTTGGCATGAATAGTGCTCTCCTCCACACACTGCTTTGTGGCTAGCAGAGTATATATGTAGATGTAGATGGGGACTTGTGTGTCAGATGTGGTGCCAACTTCCTCCGGTGACCTACCAAGACCTCATTGCTTCCACGTCACAATGCATCGCTACTGTTACCTGTGCCAAAGGGGACATATCGGCTGTTAGGTAGGTGATCATATTTTTCTGGTTGATCGGTGGAAGTATCATCCAGGGAGGTGCATTGGGCTAAATCCTCCTCCTTATAAATCTAAATGACTCACACAAGGTGTCATGTAAGAGAAAAAAGGCTGGTTGCTGACGACAGCATCATAGTGATCACAGACGGAAATTCAACACAGTTAACATAAAAATCAAATGCAGCTCTCAGAGATGTTCACAACTTGTCATTAAAAACAGAGTTACTTTAGATATGAAAAAGGCAAACTGTATAAACTTCTAACTACACGAAAAACTCAGTGACACTAAATTTGAAGTAAATCATAATTTGTTGTATTGTGTAACTGATACTAAACTCTTGGAGATGAGTATAGACTGTTCCTTGAAATGAACAGAACATATGAGAATTTTGGCAAGGAGGCTACCCCCAGCATGTTATGCCCTGCTGTAAATCTTTGCACCCTTGTGCATATCTCAAGACTCAAAGTAACCTACTTTGGATACATATATTCATTCCTCAATAATGTGATAATGAATTGAGGAATAAGTGTTGGGAAAATACATACTAGTTTCAATATACAGAAAAGTGCCAAAGAGATAGTAATGAATAGTAAATATTTATTTAAAAAGCTAGATATTCTGACTGTTCCAAGTGAATAAATATCTCACAACATAATGTATATAAGAAAACATTTCAATTTGAAATGCACAAACAGCACAATAAATAACCATGGAAACAAATCCAGTCACTGTTACATCTAAACTGAAGAAACAAGTCAAAATCTCAGAACAGTGTATTATTCCATGGAAAAAATTTTTATGATAGACTGCCACAAGAAATAAAAGATGTGAATGATTTCACACGCCCTTAGCCAATGGCGAAAAAATATTTAATAAATGATAGCAATTACACTGTAAATAAATAATAAAATAACTATAGATAGTAACTTAATTTCCATTGACATTGTACTGTCTAACAATATATAACATGCTTAGAAAAGTAGGAGTAAGTATCAGAGCTATAATTCCTGTAAGAGGCACTGTCATTTCCTGCCATCCTTATTGTATTTTTGAATGGTACATTGGGGTGATCCACTGTTGATTAAACTCCACATGGGCTCTGCATTTTTAATCATGTTGATTACTTTGATCCATGTGAAAAGTCACTTTGCTTACCGGATGGTTATGGTGCTGGAAATCCCAGTCTGTGAGGCAGTGGTCTCAGGTCAGATGGCATGTCTGGAGATTATGTAATTTTTGTTTTTTATTCAGTTTTTTGGTTTATCCTAAAAGTAAAAGCAGATACACTTATTCAACGGAATTAATTCAGGAACTCATTCTGACAAATTTAAAACCACCTACAAAGAGATATATTAAGCTCATGAGAATGAAAGTCATTAACTTACCTTTTAAAAATGTCATGCAGAGAAAACACTTGGGAGTATGATCTCTTCCTTCCCTCCAAATTCTAGGTATACCAAAACTCAGGCACTTCTTATATCTTTTGCTCCATCTCCAAAGACTTCCAATACTCATTTGCAGCATAAATCTGGTACATAGGACTTATATGTATCACCAGTTTTAACTATCAACTGTGCATGATAATTTTTCTCTCAAAATAGCTAATTTTAACTTCCTATGTGGCATGATGACTCTACCACATATGTAGAAAAATCAGTCGGGCTGATTTTTGATTGTGATTTCATTTTGTAATGATGTTACTTTCAGTCAGAAAGCACAAGTCATACCAACTTGCAGGTTGCTACAACCTAGAAGCAAGGTCAGCTCAACAACACCTCTATCTCTTACCGAGTTCCCACCTCCATTTCCATATTCAAGGTTAACAGTCATGACTGTACCTCTAGTGTCATTTTTACTGTTGTAAACAAAACTCAAATGCGTAGAAGAATCTTTTCAATGTTGTTATCCACATTTATTGCATATCATATATTTCACATACTTACATGATGTGTAAATAATTACCCTTTATGGCAATACAATTAAAATTACCAATATTTGAGTGGCTTATATATGTAATAGACTACTATCTTAATGTTGACGTTTGAAAAAACATGACCTGACTGAGCTAAATGAGTTACACTTTTTTAAATTTGGTATGCACTAGATATAGATCACCAAAAATACGCATGCCCTCAGAAGAAAAGTTTTGAACTGAAGACCAGTTTAATGAGCTTTGATGTTATTAGATCGACTTGCTTCATGTTTAACAATGTTGATGAACATTAAATCCACGTGGGTGTTTCACAATCACCTTAGATTGTGTAGTACGAGTAGTGCATGGTACTTTTGGTAGCAACTTCATATCCTCCCATCCGTATTGCATTTGCTGAAAGTAATAGTTTATTTGTGAGTAATCTTTAGCCACTGTATACATGGAAGAACCCTGGAGGTACTAAGAGGTTTCAGGTAGATTATATAATGGTAAGCCAGAGATTTAGGGACCATGTTTTAAATTGTAAGACATTTCCATGGGCAGATGTGGACTCTGACCACAATCCATTGGTTATGAACTGTATATTAAAACTGAAGAAACTGAAAAAGGTGGGAATTTAAGGAGATGGGACCTGGATAAACTGAAAGAACCAGAGGTTGTACAGAGTTTCAGGGAGAGCATAAGGGAAAAATTGACAGGATTGGTGGAAAGAAATACAGTAGACGAAGAATTGGTAGCTTTGAGTAATGAAATAGTGGAGGCAGCAGAGGAGGTAAAAAGACGAGGGCTACTGGAAATGCTTGGGTAACAGAAGAGATGCTGAATTTAATTGATGAAAGGAGAAAATACAAAAATGCAGTAAGTGAAGCATGGAAAAAGGAATACAAACGTCTCAAAAATGAGATGGACAGTAAGTGCAAAATGGCTAAGCAGGGATGGCTAGAGGACAAATGTAAGGATGTAGAGACATATCTCATGAGGGGTAAATAGATACTTCCTACAGGAAAATTAAAGAGACCTATGGAGAAAAGAGAACCACTTGCATGAATATCAAGAGCTCAGATGGAAACCCGGTTCTAAGCAAAGAATGGAAAGCAGAAAGGTGGAAAGAGTATATAGAGGGTCTATACAGGGGCGATGTTCTTGAGGACAATATCATGGAAATGGAAGAGGATGTAGATGAAGATGAAATGGGAGATATGACACTGCGTAAAGAGTTTAACAGAGCACTGAAAGACCTACGTTGAAAGAAGGCCCCGGGAGTAGACAACATTCCATTACAACTACTGACAGCCTTGGGTGAGCAAGTCCTGACAAAACTCTACCACCTGGGAAGCAAGATGTACGAGACAGGCAAAATTCCCTCAAAATTCAAGAAGAATATAATAATTCCAATCCCAAAGAAAGCAGGTGTTGACAGATGTGAAAATTACCGAACTATCAGTTTAATAAGTCACAGCTGCAAAATACTAACGCGAATTCTTTACAGACGAATGGAAAACCTGGAAGAAGCTGACCTCGGGGAAGATCAGTTTGGATTCCATAGAAATGTTGGAACACGTCAGGCAATACTGACCCTACGACTTACCTTAGAAGAAAGATTAAGGAAAGACAAACCTACGTTTCTAGCATTTGTAGACTTGGAGAAAGATTTTGCCAATGTTGACTGGAATACACTCTTTCAAATTCTGAAGGTGGCAGGGGTAAAATACAGGGAGCGAAAGGCTATTTACTATTTGTACAGAAGCCAGATGGCAGTTATAAGAGTTGAGGGGCATGAGAGGGAAGCAGCGGTTGGGAAGGGAGTGAGACAGGGTTGTAGCCTCCTCCCCGATGCTAATCAATCTGTATATTGAGCAAGCAGTAAAGGAAACAAAAGAAAAATTTGGAGTAGGTATCAAAATCCATGGAGAAGAAATAAAAACTTTGAGGTTCGCCGAAGACTTTGTAATTCTGTCAGGGACAGCAAAGGACTTGGAAGAGCAGTTGAACAGAATGGACAGTGTCTTGAAAGGAGGGTATAAGATGAACATCAGCAAAGGCAAAACAAGGATAATGGAATGTAGTCGAATTAAGCCAGGTGATGCTGAGGGAATTAGATTGGGGAATGAGAAACTTAAAGTTGTAAAGGAGTTTTGCTATTTGGGGAGCAAAATAACTGATGATGGTCGAAGTAGAGAGGATATAAAATGTAGACTGGCAATGGCAAGGAAAGCGTTTCTGAAGAAGGGAAATTTGTTAACATTGAGTATTGATTTAAGTGTTAGGAAGTCGTTTCTGAAAGTATTTGTATGGAGTGTAGCCATGTATGAAAGTGAAACGTGGACGATAAATAGTTTAGACAAAATGACAATAGAAGCTTTCGAATTGTGGTGCTACAGAACAATGCTGAAGATTAGATGTGTAGATTACTCAACTAATGAGGAGGTATTGAATAGAATTGGGGAGAAGAGGAGTTTGTGGCACAACTTGACTAGAAGAAGGGATCGGTTGGTAGGACATGTTCTGAGGAATCAAGGGAACACCAATTTAGTACTGGAGGGCAGCGTGGAGGGTAAAAATCATAGAAGGAGACCAAGAGACGAGTACACTAAGCGGATTCAGAAGGATGTAGGCTGCAGTAGGTACTGGGAGATGAAGAAACTTGCACAGGATAGAGTAGCATGGAGAGCTGCATCAAACCAGTCTCAGGACTGAGGACCACAACAACAACAACACATGGATAGTACAATGTCTGCAAATGCTTCTTTCTCTGTACAAAAGCAAGTTCACGTCACTCAGATTTTAGATGCTTTTTCAGCAGCTCTTATTCTTATCACAGAAACAATGAACTACTGAAGTTAGTTTGTTATTGTAAGACGCAGAATATATTCTGGAAAATTTGTTTACTTAACGTCAGGTATTAAAATATGTAACATTGATCTCTATGTAAGTGCAGAAAGACAAGCTTCCTGATGACAGAATTTACACTGAAGTTTAAATTTTCTGTCTCCTGTATGTAATTAATTTCCGAGCACATTGTTTGCATTCACATTTCTAATTTCTGCTGATTTTTTATTCAGAATTAGAATAAATTGTCGTTGTTACACATTTAAATAACACTCACAAATACAGTTGCAATTTTCATCATATTTAATCATAATAATCTTTTAGAAATAAAGCAGTTTGTATCATACTTGCATGTCCCATTACCAAGATCGTGCTCTAACTTTCACACTCATTTTCTGATGAAGTCCTTCCTACACTTTTATTAGAACACATGGCTTCCTTCATCCCAGTACTAGTTCAAAATGATGCATTACTGACACTGCCTTTTTAAGAAAACTAATTAATTGCATTGTCTCTATTATGTCAGGGAAGTAGAAATAGTTAATATGATACACTTTGTGTGATGCTTTAGTACAACAAAAATCACTTGGAATGTAGTAAAATAGAAAATAATCATAAACTATGGATCCAGTTTCCCACTGCAGCTTTGAAAGAACTGACACACCATGTGGAGGAACCATGCAATGTTAAATACACCTTAACAAATACCAATACCATGATCCTTTCAAGTTGTAGGAGATTGAAAGAACAGGAAAAAATTTCAGTTTCAAAATTAGTGAGTTAGTTAGTTACGTGTTCCATTGATCAATAGCACAGAAAACCGTTATGAAGTGGAACGTGTCAAATGCACAATAAATGCGCACAGGAAACAAGTTTTTATTTTGTTTACATTATAGTGTTAGATCTAAATATTTCTATTATCTATACCATTCCCTTAAATGGCACAAAACACATATATTATATATCCAGATTTATTTACTCATATTCAAAAATTAATCTATGGTTATCAAGGAGGTATGATATCAGTTAGTTTTTGAAACAATTACTGCTGTCTATCAGACATTTTATTTTATCTGGTCATTTATCAAAAAGTTTTATAGCAGCATATTTTACCCCTTTCTGTGTCAAAGATAGGTTAAGTAGAGGATAGTGTAGGTCTTTCTTTTTTGTGGCATTGTAATCATGAATGTTGCTGTTGATGTTGTTGAGAAAAATTTCATTACTGAGTAAATGTACTGTGAAGCAGTTGTAAGAATTCCTAAACTTTTAAAGAGATGCCTACAAGTTGTGCGACTATTAACCCCACACATTATTCAAATTACTTTCTTTTGACCAGTGAATACCTTTTGCCTAAGTGTTGAGTTGCCCCAGAATATTATTCCATATGACGTCAGAGGGTGGAAGTATGCTA
Source organism: Schistocerca cancellata (assembly GCF_023864275.1). Taxonomy (NCBI): domain Eukaryota; kingdom Metazoa; phylum Arthropoda; class Insecta; order Orthoptera; family Acrididae; genus Schistocerca; species Schistocerca cancellata. The sequence goes on from NC_064629.1 coordinate 268,872,908, forward strand.
AGTATGTTAGCTTATTAATTTCTACATCCTCAAAATTGGCAATTATTCTGATTTCAAAAGTTGCTGAACCTAGTTGCTTTAGGAGATCCAAAATATGAATTTTCCAATTAAGATTCTCATCTATATGTACACCCAAAAACTTAGTATGCTCTACCCAGGCTACTGACTTCTTTTGATGTGTTATATTTATTGAAGGAATTATACCTTTTGCAGCAGAAAATTGGATGTACTGTTTTTCTTTTTTTTTCAAACTTCAGAACAAGTCCATTAGCAGAAAACCAATTAATAAATTTTCCAAAGATCTTATTTGTATGATTTTCTATCGGAATTTCTTTTACTGGATTAATAATTATGCTTATATCATCAGCAAACAGTGTCAGTTCAGCATCTTGTTTCACATAAGAAGGTAGGTTATTCGCATATATCAAGAACAGGAGGGGACCTATGATCGAACCTTGTGGAACACCTAACGTTATTTCACCGCAGTAAGATGAAGTGGCAAACTCCTTTGAATCACTTGAAGCATATAAAGAGGCTTTTTGCTTCCTGTTCTGTAGATATGACTTAAACCACTCATATGGTGTTCCATTTATACCATAGAATTTTAATTTCTCCAATTTAATGTGATGGTTCACACAATCAAATGGTTTGCATAAGTCACAGAGTATTCCTGCTGGTGACATTTTACTGTTTAAAGACTTTATGATGTGGACAGTGACATTGTATACTGCTGTCTCATTGGAACTTCATTTCTGAAATCCGAACTGTGATTTACTAAGTATCCCATTACTGTGAGATGGCTAATCACTCTCGAGTACATTGTTTTCTCAAAGATTTTTGAAAATGCTGTAAGCAAGGATATTGGTCGATAATTATTGACATCTGTAGTTTCCCTTTTGTTGTAGAGAGGCCTGACAATGGCATATTTTAAACTGTCTGTAAAAATGCCATGAGTCAGTAATGCTTTACATATGTGACTCAAAACATCAGCTGTAATTGCTTCAAATTGTTTTAATAACTTGTTAGAGATGTCATCTGCTCCAACAGAACATTTATTTTTCAAATATTTTATAATTTTCCGTATTTCACAAGAGGTTGTTAGATGAAACTTGAGCGGACTAAAATTTTTCAAAACTTACTCTTCCATGTACTGCCTGGCTTTTTCTTTTGAACTATTCTCACCAATGTTTTCTCCTACACTTAAGAAGTGATTGTTAAATACATTGGCTGCCTTTGTACTGTTCGTTAAGATTGTCTCTTTCTCTTTGACAGTAATACTACCTACCCCAGTGGTTACTTTTCCTGGCTTCCTTCTAACAACATTCTATACTGATTTGATTTTATTGCTGGAGTTGTTAATTTCTTCTCTAACATAGATATTTCTTGATTTCCTTACAATGTTTCTCAGTGTGTTACAATAATTTTTATAGTGTAAAACTACTACTGGATCATTACTAGTTCTTGCTGTCTCATACAGTTTTCTTTTTCTTTCTTGAAGGCACTTTAATACCGGTAGTAATACAAAGTTTCTTTAAAAAAATTGTGGTTTACAATTTAGTAGTTTTCTTTGGAAAAAAATGTTCGAAAAAGGATATAAATTTATCAAGAAATATGCTGCATTTATCATTAGCATTTGGCTCATTATGTGCATCTTACCAGTTTACATTTCCTTAACTTTCTGTGAAGTCCTCTATAGATACTGGGTTGAGCACCTTCATACTTTTGCTTAATGGTTTTTGAAGTGTACACCCTGTTAGGTTTTGTAAGTTAATCAGTTGTGCATCATGGTCAGATAATACATTTACTACAGGGAAATCATGTGTTTGTTCTACATCCTATTGCTGTACTAATACATTATCTATTAGAGTACTACTGTCCTGAGTTATATGTGTGGGGAAATTGATCACTGATTCTAAGTTATGTTGTTAACAATACTTCTAGTTCAATTTTCCTATCAGAATTGCTAAGAAAGTTAACACTGAAATCACCACAGATTAATAACTTCTTCTTTTTGTCTGACAGACAGCATAATAGGGAGTCAAACTTTCTTATGAATAGCTCCCAATCTCCTAGTGGAGACCTGTACACTGTTGCTAATATCAACACAATATTATCTGGCTGAAGTTCACATGCACATGCCTCAAAGTGCTGATCAACAAAAAATTTGCTTACTTCAACAGTTCTGTATTTATACACTTGTTTTATGAAAATGGCAACTCCTCCTTTATCCATAGTAGGTCTACAAGTGTAAGGTGCTAAATTATACCAATTTCTACTGACATTTTCCATCCCCACAGTTAAATGGTGCTCAGACAGACAAAGTATATCAATCTCATTCTTATTCTTGAGATCATTTAAACACATTATCAGCTCGTCTACTTTATTTTTTTATTCCCCTGATATTTTGGTGAAGTAAGTTGATACCACCCTTAGCTGTATCCCTATTTGCTGTGCATGAAGTTTCTTTTCGCCTATTTTTCTTGGTTGTTGTCTATCTAGAATTTGGCTTTAACATAAGAAACCTGTCTGCCTGGTCCCAATAACCACAGGCATCATCTCTTTCGTGACTGTGGCCTCCCTTACAGTATCTGCTGATAGAGAAGCTAACTTATCTTTCCTCTTCCTACTAAGGTGCAGGACTTGTGTAATGTAACCCCACCTACCAATAGCATCAATCGTAAAGTGCTGTTCTGTGGCTGCCATTGTAAAATCTTTCTTTATTTCTAGTATTGTACTCGTGGAAGTGTTGTGAAATGACTGCACCCAAACACTTATTCAGATTTCCACCAGTACAATACTAGAAACAAAGAAAGATTTTACATTGGCAGTCACAGAACAGCACTTTGAGAAAAGGGGCCTCAGTATGCAGGTATAAAATTAGCTAATGCAGTGCCTAGAGCAGTCATGGCTCATCCTACAATTAAACTGAAACATCAGCTGAAGAAATTTGTAGTAAAACACCCTTTATACACCTTAGTAGAGTACCATACTTATATGAAGATCAACAAATGCTTTGTGAAATTATGTGAATAGAAATAAGTAAACACCTTATTGTAATTTTGTTGTAATTTAATGACGTATTCAGAAAAATGTGTCTTGTGTATTGTACAAATAACTTTAATCATTCCTGTTTCTTTGTACATGTGCAGTGTACCATTCGATGTTGAATAAAGCTATTATTATTATTATTATTATTATTATTATCATGTGAGACTTTCCCGGTGTCTGGAGCATCTCGTTCAGCTCAGTGTTAACTTGCCTTACAGCAGTGTTTACCCATGGCTGATCATGGCGCTGAAAGACATCCACAAACCCCACATTTGTGTGCCCAGTTTCTGCTCTATTTTATCCAGGTCACTACTAATACTATACCTTGGATTCATAGCCAGGCTGTTTCCTGCTCCCCCAACTATAATTACCTGATGATCCGTCTCAAAGTCCTTGCATAGATGACCTAAGTTTTCTGTCACCCGGCTAAGGCTAACACTTGGTTTCACAAAACTTGTGACCTGGTACTCTGTGCCTAATTTCTCCTGAAGCTATTGGCCCACACTACTCCTATGACTGCTACCTGAAAGCAGAATTCTTCTTTTGCTATTCTGGTTTTTTCTTTAAGATAGTATTCTGCTTCAACGTACATTCAACTACATCTGAATGAAGCCCTTCCTCTACAACTTCAGATAGTAAGCCAAACTGATTTGCTAACTGAATTTCAGAAGCTTTATCAATTGTTTCCCTTATTCGTCCTTTGCTTGCTACCTTTTCCCAGCGCCCAGAGTCCTTTTCCTCCCTTAGCTTACATAATTCCAAATTCGCGATTTCTGATTCAACCTTAAAGGCACAAATCTTTGCCTCCTGTTCGACGATTTTTCTGTCCTTTCTACATAACCTACATTGCCATGGAAGAGCCTCATTATCTACCCTCATTACTTCTCCACTGCACTCGCCCCAACTAAACTACAACGTACAATCTATACAGAATACCCCATCTTTCAAATTTTTACGGCAACCACCACACTTGTCACACATGCTCTCATAGTAAAACGTAACACAAAAGCGAAAAACAACTTCAACGCAATAGTTTCGTAACCTGTACTAATGTAAACAAACTTATAAACTTGCCTCAGAAACTTTTAATGAACCACACAAATTCTGGATGAGAGCCGAATTAATTTAACTTCGACACGCTAAGTCTAGTAAAAAACAAATATCTACGCTCATACGTAATTTACGCCTAAGTATGAAAGCAAACTCGCGACTGCCGGCCTTTACGAAATACTTCCTTTTCGATGTAAATACGTCTAGAAAAACGAAACCTTCAATAGATAGATTAGATAAGAAGTAAATGCACTAGTCTAAAATGTAATATTAACTACATTAGCACTTTTTTGAATTTTAATCGCTTAACTTAGTGAGAGCTTCGTACACGCACATCCGCCTGGCTGATGCAGATAGTTATTCTTAACTCAAGACTTTCACAGAAAGGAACATGAGTGATAGCCTCACTGAGACCTACATTCCAAGATAGAAAAGTTACATGAAATTCGAACTTAAAAGTGCAACTTCGGATGCTACTCAATAATGAATTATTGTAAAATGTGTATACACTTCATTTAGTTATATCTTTTTAATTGAATTAATTTATTTTCATTTCTCTTTAAGACAAGAGACCAATATTATACTATTTGCACAGTGATGAAATGTCTGTGCCAGTAATGCTGCCATATGATGCTGTAATCTGTCTGCGCTTTTTCCCAGGTGTGTCCACACATTTCAGTAAACAGACAGCAGTGCACTCACATGCAAATCACAGTGAGTTATGTAGCTAAAATTACCAAATATGCGGCAACCACATGGAGCCCTCCACACTTAAGTTATGTAGCTGTCACTATATTATAACGTACTTGTCTATAAAACTGTCTGTGGCACATTGCAAGCCTTCTGTTCAGCAAATGTCTAATTCACTGAACCAGAGTTTGGTTGCCTTGCCAAATTATATTCAGTTGCAAGGTCCCCAAATCTATGAAATGCTGTTGATGCCTCCTACATGTAAGACACACTTCATCATGAGCCACAATGCTGTACGACTTTTTTGTTTCAGCTGCAGTCCCTGGAAAAGTATAAAGGATGTGCATAACTACACACATAGGCAGAAATAAGTTGAACGTTTAAGCCATGCATCTTATTCACGAGGAATATAAGTTCAAGAGTAGTGTCTTCAATGATTGAAGCATTAATGGCTTTCAAATATTTACTAAAGCTGTTCTGACATTATTATGGTGTACATAGATTAACTATTTGCAGAGGGGCAGCAGCCTTTTCAGTAGTTGCAGGGGCAACAGTCTGGATGATTGACTGATCTGGCCTTGTAACAATAACCAAAACGGCCTTGCTGTGCTGGTACTGCGAACGGCTGAAAGCAAGGGGAAACTACGGCCGTAATTTTTCCCGAGGGCATGCAGCTTTACTGTATGATTAAATGATGATGGCGTCTTCTTGGGTAAAATATTCCGGAGGTAAAATAGTCCCCCATTCGGATCTCCGGGCGGGGACTACTCAAGAGGATGTCATTATCAGGAGAAAGAAAACTGGCGTTCTACGGATCGGAGCGTGGAATGTCAGATCCCTTAATCGGGCAGGTAGGTTAGAAAATTTAAAAAGGGAAATGGATAGGTTAAAGTTAGATATAGTGGGAATTAGTGAAGTTCGGTGGCAGGAGGAACAAGACTTCTGGTCAGGTGACTACAGGGTTATAAACACAAAGTCAAATAGGGGTAATGCAGGAGTAGGTTTAATAATGAATAGGAAAATAGGAATGCGGGTAAGCTACTACAAACAGCATAGTGAACGCATTACTGTGGCCAAGATAGATACGAAGCCCACACCTACTACAGTAGTACAAGTTTATATGCCAACTAGCTCTGCAGATGACGAAGAAATTGAAGAAATGTATGATGAAATAAAAGAAATTATTCAGATAGTGAAGGGAGACGAAAATTTAATAGTCATGGGTGACTGGAATTCGAGTGTAGGAAAAGGGAGAGAAGGAAACGTAGTAGGTGAATATGGATTGGGGCTAAGAAATGAGAGAGGAAGCCGCCTGGTAGAATTTTGCACAGAGCACAACTTAATCATAGCTAACACTTGGTTTAAGAATCATGATAGAAGGTTGTATACATGGAAGAACCCTGGAGATACTAAAAGGTATCAGATAGATTATATAATGGTAAGACAGAGATTTAGGAACCAGGTTTTAAATTGTAAGACATTTCCAGGGGCAGATATGGACTCTGACCACAATCTATTGGTTATGACCTGTAGATTAAAACTGAAGAAACTGCAAAAAGGTGGGAATTTAAGGAGATGGGACCTGGATAAACTGACTAAACCACAGGTTGTACAGAGTTTCAGGGAGAGCATAAGGGAACAATTGACAGGAATGGGGGAAAGAAATACAGTAGAAGAAGAATGGGTAGCTTTGAGGGATGAAGTAGTGAAGGCAGCAGAGGATCAAGTAGGTAAAAAGACGAGGGCTAGTAGAAATCCTTGGGTAACAGAAGAAATATTGAATTTAATTGATGAAAGGAGAAAATATAAAAATGCAGTAAAAGAAGCAGGCAAAAAGGAATACAAACGTCTCAAAAATGAGATCGACAGGAAGTGCAGAATGGCTAAGCAGGGATGGCTAGAGGACAAATGTAAGGATGTAGAGGCTTATCTCACTAGGGGTACGATAGATACTGCCTACAGGAAAATTAAAGAGACCTTTGGAGATAAGAGAACCACTTGTATGAACATCAAGAGCTCAGATGGAAACCCAGTTCTAAGCAAAGAAGGGAAAGCAGAAAGGTGGAAGGAGTATATAGAGGGTCTATACAAGGGCGATGTACTTGAGGACAATATTATGGAAATGGAAGAGGATGTAGGTGAAGATGAAATGGGAGATACGATACTTCGTGAAGAGTTTGACAGAGCACTGAAAGACCTGAGTCGAAACAAGGCCCCCGGAGTAGACAACATTCCAGTAGAACTACTGACGGCCTTGGGAGAGCCAGTCCTGACAAAACTCTACCATCTGGTGAGCAAGATGTATGAAACAGGCGAAATACCCTCAGACTTCGAGAAGAATGTAATAATTCCAATCCCAAAGAAAGCAGGTGTTGACAGATGTGAAAATTACCGAACAATCAGTTTAATAAGCCACAGCTGCAAAATACTAACACGAATTCTTTACAGACGAATGGAAAAACTAGTAGAAGCCGACCTCGGGGAAGATCAGTTTGGATTCCGTAGAAATACTGGAACACGTGAGGCAATACTGACCTTACGACTTATCTTAGAAGAAAGATTAAGGAAAGGCAAACCTACGTTTCTAGCATTTGTAGACTTAGAGAAAGCTTTTGACAATGTTGACTGGAATACTCTCTTTCAAATTCTAAAGGTGGCAGGGGTAAAATACAGGGAGCGAAAGGCTATTTACAATTTGTACAGAAAACAGATGGCAGTTATAAGAGTCGAGGGGCATGAGAGGGAAGCAGCGGTTGGGAAGGGAGTGAGACAGGGTTGTACCCTCTCCCCAATGTTATTCAATCTGTATATTGAGCAAGCAGTAAAGGAAACAAAAGAAAAATTCGGAGTAGGTATTAAAATTCATGGAGAAGATGTAAAAACTTTGAGGTTCGCCGATGACATTGTAATTCTGTCAGAGACAGCAAAGGACTTGGAAGAGCAGTTGAACGGAATGGACAGTGTCTTGAAAGGAGGATATAAGATGAACATCAAGAAAAGCAAAACGAGGATGATGGAATATAGTCGAATTAAGTCGGGTGATGCTGAGGGAATTAGATTAGGAAATGAGACACGTAAAGTAGTAAAGGAGTTTTGCTATTTGGGGAGCAAAATAACTGATGATGGTCGAAGTAGAGAGGATATAAAATGTACACTGGCAACGGCAAGGAAAGCGTTTCTGAAGAAGAGAAATTTGTTAACATCGAGTATAGATTTAAGTGTCAGGAAGTCATTTCTGAAAGTATTTGTATGGAGTGTAGCCATGTATGGAAGTGAAACATGGATGGTAAATAGTTTGGACAAGAAGAGAATAGAAGCTTTTGAAATGTGGTGCTACAGTAGAATGCTGAAGATTAGATGGGTAGATCACATAACTAATGAGGAAGTATTGAATAGGATTGGGGAGAAGAGAAGTTTGTGGCACAACTTGACCAGAAGAAGGGATCGGTGGGTAGGACATGTTTTGAGGCATCAAGGGATCACCAATTTAGTATTGGAAGGCAGCGTGGAGGGTAAAAATCGCAGGGGGAGACCAAGAGATGAATACACTAAGCAGATTCAGAAGGATGTAGGTTGCAGTAGGTACTGGGAGATGAAGAAGCTTGCACAGGATAGAGTAGGATGGAGAGCTGCATCAAACCAGTCTCAGGACTGAAGACAACAACAACAACAACATATCTCTCTGACCAATCACGAGTGATTTCCATAAGAACCCAAATGTTTCATCTAAAATCTACACAGTTTCATATCAGGTTCTCAAGTTGCCAATGACAAAAAATATCTTCAATAGATCTTCTGAATTTACATCTGCCACTTCATTCTGGGTTCCAAGATGAAATTATTTCCTCTTTTTAGTGTGCACCTCTGAAAATTCAGAATCAGTATTAATTTCATTGGCAGTAACTTTAGGAATGGGGAAAATTGTGTTCGAATTTTTGGTGCAGATGTTTTAAGTAATGTAATAAGTTCTTGATTTGTCTCACATCAGCATCAGTGGAAGTAGTTTGGGCTTTTAATAATTGGCTTCTATGGTCTATTGTTACCAACAACTTTACACAAATTGAAGTCATGATTAAGCACTTAAAAATCTCACATAAACCAAAACACAGGCTGAATATTGTGGACATTTTATAAATATTATCAAGGGCTGCTACCCTTAAAAACCTTCAAAGAAGTATATATTCACAAAAAAATACTTAGTACATTAAGAATGTTGTAGAATATAAAACTGGAAGTCATACTAGTATTGTATTGTCTCATTGGAGGTTCTGGCAGGTTCATGAAAAAAATTGCATTTCTTGTTCTTTGTCCCCTGGGAGTAACTGCAACAGACTCATTTTGGATTTGATATCTTAAAGATGAGTGAAGATCATTGTCATATGGGACAATGCAAGCGGTCTTAAGTCATGTGTATCACTCTTGTGTACTGAATCTTGAAACACTGCATGTGATTGTTATTTGCATAGTGAAAAAAATGTGCTTCGTGATTTGTTGCCAAACGTGCTGAAGTTAATCAATGATATTCAAACTATGCACTATATTAAAGTCTCTACACACCAACACCATCTTGAAGTTGAGTGAAATTTTTAATGAAGTGTAAAGCGTTAGCTCCCTTAATATTCGAAGTACATTGCTATAAAAACATTCTACACTATTTTTCAATGTTGTGAAGAGATTTAACAATTTTCTAATTAATATAGTAAGCGAAGGTCATTATACGTAAGTGTTCTTGCCAGGATCATATACATTTTTGACTGAGACACTATAAGTTATCTGAGTTCAGACAAACATCACCAGAATATATATATTTATGATGCACACAATAAAATTCACTGAAGAGACTTGGATCTTTGATTGGAGATTGTAAAAGCATTTTACTTGTAGACAGAACACAAGTAAATGAAAAACAAGAAACAACAATTATGAAAAGTATAGATAGCTACTCACAGTAAAGATGACACTCAAAGTTGCACACATGAATAACAAAATGACGGTTATACATTAAGGATTGTTCCAAAGTGTTCTTCAGGAAAGAAAGGGAAACAAACACATTTGCACAAAAGACACATCTAATCCACAGGCGACAAGTATTTCCAGCTACTCTGGCTAGATTGTCAATCAAGACACAACCTGACAACTTGTGCATGAGACTACAGAACAAAAAACGAGCAAAGTGCTCAGACTTTAGAAAACTCAGTTCTCTTTGGAACAAAGTACTTTATAATAATGTTAAAATGAATGAAAATAAAGAATACAGGAAATGAAGCTCCAGGGGATCTTAGATGTAGGTCAAGGTATTTTTGGCAATTCATATGATGTGCAAGCTGAGAGAAAACGTGATCAGAATGACATAGTAACAATAATAATAATTGGAAAATGGGAGGGATGCAAACAGAAATGAAAGCTAATAGGGACCAAATGAAACCCAACACCCACCCTTTAAAAACAGAACTACAAGGTATAGTGCAAAAAAACAGTGACCATTTATATTTGAAACTGGAAAAAATTAAAATGAATTTTGGAGGCTAACAGTGAACAAACAAGCAACCAACTTACTGAAGCAAATAATTCTTTGGACGGCATAGTAAATAAAATTAGCAGCATACTTAGTCCAGTTATTGAAGAGGAACATTCAGATGTAGAAACTAGTTCTGCTCTTGTTGTGCAAGAAAATACTGTTAACACAGCCCCACCAAACATTGTCTTGTCTCTGTTGCACGAAGTAGAAAAAATACTAATACACTAATAGAATTATTGAGAAAGATATTTTGATTTTATTGATTTATTCATCCATTTACATCCACAGCTGCACAATGTGCAAGAGATATTTGGATTTTTATGTTACTATTAACAGTTTTACATATAATATATATTTGTACATAAATAACTCATATTAATATATCAATTCATGATCAATAACTAAATAAATGTTATTACACTATATGCACATAGATAAAATACAAATGTTCTTCTGAATGAGACTACATTTGGTTAATGCAGAAAAATTTAGTTTTGTAGGTATTCAATTACTGTGTAAAAGCAGTGATCAACCAAGTACAACTTCAGTTTTGTTTTGAAGTGAAGATTGTTTTGTATGTGTTTAATGGTACCTGGTATTGTTTGTATAGCTTGATACTAGGATGGATAAGGTCATTTTGAAATAATTTTGTGTTGGCGCTTTGACCATGTACATCCAATTTTTGTCTTGTATCATAGCTGTGTATTGTGTGATTTTGAGGTATGAGTGGTCTCTTTGTTTGTAAGTTTTGCTTTAACTACATTATATTTTCAAGTATATATATATATATGCAAAAATGTGGCAGGATCATCCTTTTTTAAAACAATAGTCTACATGACTTGTGATTATCTACCCCTTCCATTATTTTTATAATTTGTTTTTTGAATTTTCAATGTTTTGATGGCATCTCCAGAATTTCCCCAGCACATAATCCCATACCGGAGTTGAGAGTGTACAACTACATAGTATACACGCTGGGGGGTGTTTTAGCTGGTACAACTTTTTCATGTATGTAACACAAAACAAGAAGTACTTAATTTTTTGTCCATTTGCTCAATATGTGCTTTCCATTTCAAGTTGTCTTATAGATGAAGTCCAAGAAATTTGGTACAGGCTGTTTTGGCGATTGTCTGTCCATAGAGCTCTAGATTGGATGATATCAGATTTTTTGTTTGTGCTGTGTGTGTATCCATAGCTTCAGTTTTTTCAGTGTTTATTATTAAGCCATTGTCATCAAAGTAACATGTTAGCCTGTTAGTGGCTTCTTTCAGGTTTTTTACAAGTGTTTCTTCTGAGTTTCCTGTAATTAGAACATTCGTATCATCATCAAATAGAAATATTTTACTGCTGTCATTGCTTATGTTTAGGTCATTTACATAGAGTAAGAACAGAACAGGACCCATTACTGTTTCTTGTGGCACTCCATATTTAACAGTCAGTAGCTTGGCATTATATTTCCTAATGACATTGTCCCTTTCTTGATCTATTTCCACATATTGTTCCCTGTTCTTAAAATAAGAGCTGAGCCAGTTGTTAGCTGTTCCCCTATTGCCAAGATTTTCTAGCTTGTGTAGCAATTTGTTATGATTTATGGTGTCAAATGCCTTTGATGAATCTAAAAATATGCCCATGGTAATTTTGTTGTTGTCTAATACTATCAGTGTCTCTAATAGAAAGGAGTGAACTGCTGATTCGGTTCAGCAGTTTGCTCTAAATCCATGTTGAGATTCTCACAGAATGCCATAGTCCTCTAAGAAGTCTGGTAGCCTGTTATTGAAAAGCCTTTCTAATATTTTTGAGAAAAGAGACAGAAGTGCCCCTGGTCTGTAGTTGGAAATATCATGTTTGGTTCATTTCTTGTATAATGGCTTTACTTTTGCTATTTTCAAACATGAAGGAAAAGTTCCTGTAGCAAAAGATAGTTTACATAGGTGAGTTAAGAGCCCACTAATAAAGTCCCCACACTCCTTTATAATGAAATCAGGTGTATCATCTACACCTGCAGATTGTTTCATTTTGAGGCTTATTATTGTAACCTGTACTACTTCCAGATTTGTTAGGTACAGAAACATTGATCTGCTTGAGACTTTTTCCCTGTTTCTGTATCCTGCTTTCTATTAGAAGTCTGTTGTAGTAGTTTCTCTGTTACATTTATAAAATAGTTATTAAACATATTAGCTACTTTCGGTGGGTTATTAATGTTTTCCAGGGCAGCCTTTAATACTATATTATTAACTCTATTTTAGTAAGATTTGGTTTCTTTCTTTACAACTTGCCAGATTACTTTGGCTCTGTTTGAAGCATCTTCTATGTATTTGTCATTGTCTCATTTCTTTGCCTCCTTTATTATTTTATTTAAGATAGATTTATATTTTTTAAAGTAACTATCAAACTCCTGAGTTGTGTTGTTGCTTCTTGCAATATTGTGAAGGTAGCGTTTTCTAGCACAAGATTTCCTTATACACCACTAGTAATCCACTTGCTGCTTTTAGTGGTTAGGGTTGTTTAGGCTTTCAATGGAAAAGGAAGATCAAAATAAGATTTAAAAATATTCATGAATGTCTGAAATTTATCAGAAATATTTTCTATACTATACACTATCTCCCATGATTCTTGTTGGAGATAATTATGGAATGTTTGCACTGCAGTATTATTGAAAGTTTGGGCCATGTGTGTAGTGTCCCTCATATAATTATGGGATGGATTAGTGTTTACACAAAAGCTTATAGCCTTTGCATGATGGCCTGGCAGTCCGGCTTTAATTACAACTGATTTATATTTTGTTTTGGAGCTAATTATTATTAGGTCTATGGTAGTACTAGAATGATTCGTTTCACATGTAGGGGAGTGGACTGTAATCTCCAAATTATTGGCTGTTAACATGTTCATCGGCTCAGATTTTGAATTTCTTCCCTTATTAAAGTGTACATTTCGGTCTCCACATATAAGAACTGTTTTTCGATTTGTCACTACTTTATTTAGTAAAGTATCAAGCCGAGTGTTGAATTTTTTTTGGTGGGTATGTGGAGGTCTATATAAACATATTAAAATTAGCCTAACTTGAATGCTGGAATTTCTATGCCTGATATTTCAAAATCTTGCTGAATCTTTAAGGTTTCAACATTGTCCAAGTTATTGAATTCGATATCTTTCTTTATGTATATGCAGTTCCCTCCATGTTGTAACGGAACATATTAAAGGCTTTACTGTACCGAAGTATGCGATACCCTCCAAATTCAACCAGCTTAACGAGTATTTATGATTATAGAGAAGTTGTTGTGTATGTTAACAATGATTGCGTAACATGTCTCCATAAACAGTCAACCCATTAAATTATACTGAATAACTAACCCACACAAAAGTTAATATCACTTGATCACTGATACAGCAAATGTCATCATGTAAAAACACTGAGTTCATCTTAAATAATGAATATGAAGTACGAAAAATAGTGTACAACTTAGGTATTTTGGATCTCCTTAAATAAAAATCACCCAGTGAAACCTATTTGTTCACTAGGAGCGGTTTCACTTAGTATTCACGAAATCAATCCTGTTTTAGACGAAAACCAATGTATTTCTTAATAATTCATGTTAATTACTTATTTATGCAAATTAGAGAAGTCAATTGACAAACTTCTAAAAAACGGCCTTTTTGTAACAAAGAATTATTCTGTCAAGTCAACAAATCTGTCTGTCGTTTTAATAACATGTTAAATTATGTCACTCGATGCAAATTAATAACTTTTCTGCACAAATTATGATAACAGATGTACATGTGACTTGTAAACTATATCTCTTTTTAGTAGTTCTTTGACAATGTTATAAATACGAGCAGCAAGAAAGGTCGAAAAAGCAGTCGGAATGTCACTTTGGTACAGTGTGTTAGTGTGTTATTGTTTGAGGTGGATAAACAATGCAAAGAACATGTAAAGGAAGTTGTGTTGTGTCTTAGTCTTTGGTGGGCAGTGGAATTAAGATGGCCACCAGAGAAATAAATATTTGAAGTTTACATATTTGTTGGTTTAGTTCATTCTTTATCGTCAAAAGCACATAAAAAACACGGGACCTCATGGTTTTAACCCTAGACAACCAGATTTAGAGCCAGCATCAACATAGAGACACAGCAGCGATCCAGCAAGCAGCAGTGAGTACTACAATGCATTGCAATGGCGCCAACCTAACATCAAGTGCTAACAAGCTCCGTAAAGGGGAGTGAAATAGTGCGATTATAGCAATTAGCAATATCTACGACCAGGCGACCATTACAATGTGTAAACTGATTTATGAAAGTTTGTGCTGCTAACACATAATCCGTTATTATCACTGTCTTTAACTCATTTTCTATCAGCCAATGTTCAGTTAAGCACAGTATATTAACATATCTGAGTTCACTTGATAGCAAGCTTTCAAGCTCTCTTACTTTATTCCTAAGTGACTGTGTATTCTGATGAAGAAGAGTGACCTGGTGAGATTTTAGGTTTTTCTGATTGTACTTGGTTGACCACTTACCTTTATTCCTGAATTTAAATTTTGTGGGAAATCTTCATTCTCATCTAGAAGCATGAGTTGGTTTTTTTTCCATTGGTCATAAGAAAATGTCCTGGTGGTGAAAAGCGGTAGTTCTCCAACTCTCTGGTCAATTTATTTGTGTCATTGAGGTGGTTTCTGTTTTTGCTGCAAGGACTGCTACTGGAGAGGGTGTTGATAGGTGCACTAGTTGTCCTAATTTGGTCTTGTAGCTTTTTGGGAATAAAAAATCTTGTAGACAACATGGTTCAAATGGCTCCATGCACTATGGGACTTATCTTCTAAAGTCATCAGTCCCCTAGAACTTAGAACTACTTAAACCTAACTAACCTAAGGACATCACATACATCCATGCCAGTCAGGATTCGAACCTGCGACCCTGCGGTCGCGTGGTCCCAGACTGTAGCGGCTTGAACCGCTCGACCACCCCGGCCGGCTAGATGACATGGTAGCCTTACATTTATTCTCACTGGAATTGCTGAACTTCCTCCTGTTGCTGGGGTGGTAGTAGTTGATTGTTGGTGTTCACTGATACATGTAAAATTAGGTGTCCTTGGTGATACTTTCGAGACTGGATCTGCTGATATCCTTAGTGGGTCTCCTGTAGGTACTGCTTCCGGTTTCCAGTGCCCAGTTCTTCTTGTTGTATCTTGAATATCTTCAGGTGTGGAACTTGGTTCTGCTGCTTTTTTTTGGGTTAGATGCTTTTGCCGGTATCACAGCCTGGTTTAGTCGTGGCAGTTTTGTTTCGCTGTGTCTTCTTAGAGTGATGAAGGTGTAATACAGTTCTTTTTTGCGCCTCCTCGTTTTTCTTTCATAACTATCGAGTTGGATGAGTTCGTTTCTGCTGCTGATTTTTCTTGTGTTTTCACTGTCATATTTGCTGAAAGGTCTTCACATTGTATCTATGTTAGAGCCGGTATTTGCAGACTGGCACCTACTGCTAGTTGTAAATGTCTCCATAATTTCTCTTTGCCTTCAATTCGCAAGTGAAATCCATGCTTTGTGTAACCGCTTTTACTGAGGAATATATTGACGTCCATTACTATTACATGCTCATAAATTTTTGCAGTCCTCACTGAGAATTCGTTTGCAGCATAGATTATGTTGTTCAGTTTTGGTACATCGTATCTGTATAGAATTGTGCATAAGATAACTTTTGTGTGGATTGTCTTATGATGAGAATCTATTAAGGCACATTTGAAAGCCTGAAATTCCTTTTGGATGTCGTTTGTCCCACCTAGAATGATGACACTGTCATTTTTCGTATATTCTTTCGTCTATGCTACAAACCACGTCCTTTAACCGTGCATTAGGTTTTATTACAGAAGAGATGTAGTGTTTTTGATCTTGAGAACTGGTCATAATTTTTGGACAGTGACGACCATGACTGTCAGAAAGAATTAATACGTTCTGTCTCTTGTTAACACTGTGTACCATTTTTGGGGCACTCGTCGATCGCTTTTTTGGCAGTTTTCATTTGTAATAACGCTGTTGGTTTTGTCAGGGCACTTCGTAACACAAGCACTTCTCCTTCGCTGTAGTATTTTTGCTTCTGGTCCATTCATGCTGCATTTCTTTGTCACTATTTACAGGTTTTGTTGGTTTTTGTTTTTATTGGTGCACTCGATTTCAGATAACCTAACAGTTCGGTATTTTCATTTCAAAGTTTCGTTAGATCATTCTTTAAAGTGTTAATCGCTCCTGACATACTTATGATACACTTTTCAATGTTCAATATCTGTTACACATTTTTACATGGTATATTTTCACTTTCAACGGCTGTATTTCCGTGTGTTAGAACATTGCGCACATCACACTCGTGAGCCATTTCTTTTGACTGACTTCATATACATACCAGTAGTTCGCTATTTCTAGACCGAATTTCAAGGCACTTGAGTTGTTATATCACGCACAATGCATTTACGATTGCAGTATTCACTGATTTTTAAGTATGTCGTACATTTTTCGTTCAATTTACGTTTATATTTGTAGAGCTAACACACTCCCAGTTTACACTTCCCGCCATCTTACCATAACAAGGACAGATGTAAAATCGTAGAAATATACACTCCTGGAAATTGAAATAAGAACAAAGTGAATTCATTGTCCCAGGAAGGGGAAACTTTATTGACACATTCCTGGGGTCAGATACATCACATGATCACACTGACAGAACCACAGGCACATAGACACAGGCAACGGGAAAGCTTCGTTTCACCCGAACGGGCTAAGGAAGTGACGTCAAAATGACGTAGCCCAGCGTTCTCGAAGTATGTCGATACGTCGATCGCCGAGTACAAATCGAGTTGACGTGAAAGTTTAGGCCAGCCAAGGCCGTTCGGGTACAGTCTCAAACGGAGTGTCCGAGGAGGGGGACTGTGTGTTAACCACGCAATAAAACTACGTAGTTAACATGTGGATAAGAGTGTTTTCTCTTGTATTCTAATAAACTATACTGTGTCTGTTCGTTCATCCGTGGCAAAATATGCGTACGACATGTCTTCCAGTTATATTTGCCAAATTTTATGTGCTTTCCCTAGTTGATTAATGATGTGCCATAGTAACAGAGTACTCCAGAAAATTGCACATAGAATCGAAAAACGCGTTAATTGGTTTGTTGCAACATATTCACCAAAGTCTGATTAAAAAACGAAAGTTGTCACAGACTCAAAGAGTTCTTTCTCTATATTTGCTGCTGAATATATGAAATGACTCGTGTCAGCACATCATTTAGAACATCCATTCCCACGCCGTATCCGCAATTTCAGAATTGAACGTGGATGTTCAGACAACTATTTTTAAAAAAAGGACTAATTAAAAAGAAATGTAAATAAATTATGAAACAATTACCGGTACTCTCATGTGAATGCTATTTTTCTGAAAATGTATGTATTATTCTACTGTTTTCATTAAGAGCAGTGTACTGTCTCCAGCGACACTCAATCATGGCTCCATACATATAGAACTGTACCAATAGTGTGCAATAATGTGTTAATAAAAAGTGGAAATAATATATGGCTACCTGAGTGGTAGTAGGAGATTACACATATTTCACAAACTAAATATTGAGGTAACTGTGTGATTTGCTTGGCATAATATTTGCAGCTTCTGAACCTTTTTTACCCTGAGGGGCAGGGTGGATTTTGTAAACAGCAACAATTCGTATTGTTTAAAAAAAGTACATCACTGAATTTCTTTTTGTGTACTGTATCATTTATAAATTGCTCATCTCTATTTGGAATGTATCCTCATATGCTAATACTGAATGGAAAGTAGTTAGCTTATTTCGAAAATAGCTTGGTAGCCCATACAAGTATGCTTCATTTGTTTGCATCCAGATACTGATATTGGAGACTCTTTTAATAGAGTGACAACATTGTTTTAGTATTGTTTTTTCTGTGCACCCCCACAGAATTTAGTAGATGTTGTTCATTGCCATTCCCTCAGTCATAGAAAGGTTATTTGCAGTCGTTTTAGCCACACTTGTGACGGAGTATTTTGTGCTAGGACACTGAGGACCTTTATTCTTCGATGGCATAAAACCATAGTCAACTTCGTGGCATGAAAGCAAAAGTTGCAGAGCTTGGTCTCCTCTACAAATGTAGTAGAATATCAAATGTTCAATTCAGTCTGGTGTCAATCATTCTCTGTTTTATTTATTGTGATTAAAATTATGTTTGATAACTGTTAGCATGAGACACTGGCAAGCACTGTACCGAGATTAAGGGTAACAGTAAACAGTGGGTGCACAGAATACTCTTTATCCTAAGCCTTTGACCATATTTGCATGTTCATGGAGATGAGGGAACCAAAAGCCCGTATGGACAAAGCTCCTAGCTGCACTTTTACAGAATGGCATGGAGGAAGGGATGCAGATCAAGACAGCAATGGCCAGGGTAGGGGAGGACAGACTTTCATGGGGATGGGCTTCTCTGCTGTGTTTCCAAAGGAGTTTTCATTATTTTTCAGGCATCAGTTTCCTTTTGAAGTACTAACCATTGCTACAATTTGAAGCAAATAATTTTGTCATCTTAGATACTGAAATAGTAATATTAAGCTCCTTTTTTGCATTAACGATTGTTTTCCTTAATCCATCATTTATGAAGATTGGCAATTTTTTGGTGATTGTGGAAATACCTCTTGAAATTGTGATGAAAACTCATCTATGCATGTTTAATATTAAACTGTCAGTACTCTATATACATGAGACTGTCATAAGATAGAGTTTATGGTTACAGATTTTTCACTGTACCTCTCTAACTGGTTCTAAACTGCAAAAACACTGAACAACTAAGGTCTTTCTTAGCACTTTCAGTTAAATAACATACATTAAAAACTCCCCACAACATTATTTCTCTTTTAGTACTAGGTGTAGCAGGTATGTTTCTTAACCATACATGTACTGTACAGATATATGTGTGATTCATAAACTGCCAGCTCTCACCAGCATACCATCGATTTTCATCTGTGTACAGGCCTAAAATTGCTAGAGTGCCATCATTTGTTAATTTTTTTTACATCTATACATGTTTGCACACAATAATTGCACATCCAGGCTACAATAATGGCCTACATGATTGTGTCCATGTAGCATCCCATGGTGTATTATGATAAGCACAGCAAATGACCGTTGTCTGCACACTCCATTGTGTTGCTGAAGCACCAAATGAATAGGTTTGTGTTGTGCTTTTCGGCAAGGGGATGGCCCAGCTCTATTACTGGACACATTTTTAAATGAGATTTTCCATTATATCTTCAATAAGAAATACTTTTCATTTCTTGAACACACTGTCTGCCATGTGGCTGCAGGCAGCCACAGTAGAACTAGATGCCTGACACTACGTAGCCACTTGAGGCCACAGCAGAGCCTAGCACCTAGCACTGTGTGTCTGGCAGTGAAATATCCATCGGTAAGTGTGTGCCAGTCTGTGTGTTAAACTTCAGTGTTTTAACCAGTTGCAATTGTGTTACATTGTTTAAAAAATGTAATATATCTTCAGTTTGTGAAATTTTGTACAGTAATTACCTAGTCAGTACAGAGAGAGATAAGTGATAAAGTTTAACTCGGGTTGAATGGGAGCATGTTCCATTACAGTCAGGTACGCAAACCACTTGTTCCATTGCACATTGTGTGTAGTGGAGGCTTATTAAATCTATGGAGTGCTTTCTGCTTATAATAGTGCTAGAGCAACATTTATATCATCTCTCAGACCAATAACCCACCATAGTACTTCCTGAGGGTGAAATGCAACATTTACAGTGAGAATTCTGTTAACACCGTCTTGTGTTAAAGGATTTCCATTTTGGTTCTTTCAGGTAATGAGATACGAAGCCAAGCAGGCCCACTTATATAGATTTTTGTTTACTTTATGTTCTGGCTTCAATAGTGAAGGAAAATATTATTTAAAATAATATGAAGTACCACAATCAAAACGTTGCAGACTTTTTTTTATAACCCTTACCACATTGGTGCCAATGTTACACAGGAAAACATTGTTACTATGTGGTGAATTTTGCAAAGCCTAATTGCACATGTGAAGACTTCCAAAGGTGGAAATATCCATGCAAACAATTCTGCACAATTTTCATTTATTACCCTGACTGGGACTTTCATAAGTTGAATGACAGTTACAAGAACAGCCCTTTCATTTGTCTCGATGAGACCTTTGGGTTTGGCTCAAGCAGCAGTTGGTCTGAACCTGCCAGCCCTGTATTACAAAGTTCAGAGGATACCAGCAGTGAGGAGGCAGTAAACCAAGGCAGTGACAATCCCAGAAGCTCAACTTCATCAGAGGAGCAAGATGCACGGGAATTAACAAGGCAGGTCATAAACCTGACCTACAACTGTAAAAACAGAGAAGCAATTGCTAGAACACTGAAGAGGCTTCGAGAATGTGTGGACGATTTAACATCGTCAAACCCACAAGCCGGTGGTCTTCCATTATCAGGATCATAAAAGCGGTGTGTGTTTTTGTGTGTGTGTGTGTGTGTGTGTGTGTGTGTGTGTGTGTGTGTGTGTTTGCTTTGATAATGTTTTGTGAGGGAAATTCAGCTTCTTGGTGTACCACATACTTCCCAAGTCTCGTAATCACACTGTATGAAAATGGATGGAAGGTATAAGATAACATGCTTTGCTTGAACAGCTGCAATCTGAAGTATCCTACCTCTCTGCTGAAGCAAATTTAGCTCCAAGAATATGTAAGTCATAATAAATTTATTGTGCATACATTTTCTAAAACTAATGTACTACAGCTATAATCATTGAAAGAACTACTTACTTGCATTGATGCCCATACCAATCACCCTGGACTAAAAGAGGAACATAAATAAAATACAAAATACAGCTCAGCCCCCTGAATCAGTTAGGCATGAACATAGCAAGACAGCCAGTAGTATTTATTTAAATTTAATAAACCAGTTGCTGAAGCCAATTTGATTTTATATAATTGGTGCTAAAATCTAGGTCAGGGCCAGCGATAGTCAAAATGGTGCTTATCCACTGCTCATTGGTTGGCGAGCGACAGTTTTGCGTAGCCAGAAGAATGATTCTTTGACATATTCAATGAGAGACAAGAACAGACACAATATACTTCTAGCACTGAAATTGTAAAGCATTTTTATGTTTTCTGTTTTTCATTGTATTCATGAGTTTTGAGAAATATTTTGTGATAAGGGGCGCAAGCTATAAATTACTGATTTCAGTGATTGTTCTGCATGATGATGTCATCTGCTTGTGTATATCTCATGGATTAATTGCAGAGACATGAAAATGTCAGATGTGATGGTGAAATGACTCTTAAAGAGTAAGTGGGTGGAATCGTCTGGAAGTGCAGCATAAGCCTCCACTTTGAGTAACAAGATCAATTTTTTTTTAAATTCCATCGTGGAAGAAGGTAGGTGGATCAGTATTCATTGATAGTTGCATGTGTGCTATATTAAAAAGCACCGTTCCACCTACAGTCTTCCATGATTTAAGCAAAAAACATTGATCCACTTACTCATTGTTCTTGTGTACATTGATTGCATACCAACTCAAGAGGAGAAAAATATTTCACTACTTTCTCGAATACACCTTGGGTTGTGACACTGAACTCAGTTTTCAGATGCTAGCACAGTTTAAATAGCTGTGACTCAAACAGGGAGCAGTTAAATATATGATTCTTGTTTACAACAATGTTTCATCCTTTCTTTCAAATGTATTACATTGAAACATGTAGTCTGCCTACTGCTATCTGATTGGCTGTATAACACAGCTGACACACCCTCTTTTGTTCCATTATACTTCACAAGGAGTGCTGAAAACATTCCTGTGCGAAAGGTATAAGTACGCCACTGGCCCTGTTCTAGACTTTTCACAATAGTTGGTTCAAAACTTGGGCTGCTTCCACATAACACCCATTGTCTAGTCTGCACAAGTGCCAGCTGCCCCTTCCTCCTCTCATAGTTTGTCCTACCTTACCAAAAACTTTTCCTCTTCTAATAACATGTGCCTTATAAATCTTCCTGTAAGCAAATTCTTTCTCTCCCTGCCCCCATTCCCTCCACCTTATCTCTCATACAGTTTTCCCCCCTTTCACTACATATTACTATAATTACTGAAAGGTAGAGGCACCTGGGATGACTCAATCTACATGGTTCTTGTACTGTACTATGGGGTACAATTTTAGATCTTTTCGCTTAAAAGTTTTATTGTGCCACTGTTGTGGAATTTGCTGTACGCAGTCTGGTGGTGGCCAGATGAAAGGAGCTCTTGTCTTAAGTATCTAATGCCTCATCACGTGCATGAATGGACTAAATGTTGTTGTACAGTTACTCTGACACACAATTGGCTGTTATATACAATTCCCAAAGATTATTCAATTATTCTACCTATATGTGTATACATATACGAATTTGTCTGAGGCTCTGGTCTGTAGATCCATTAATCACTAAAGTATTGCTATTTTCATTGGTAGTATCATTCCAGTAGCTACTTATCCCCCTGCTTGCCAATCTTCTTGAGAGATCAACACACACTCCTTGAGCTACTCCTAATTTGTTATCCTGCCCCTTTAATTTCTAACAGTGAGATGGTATAGAGCCTCACCTATTTGGAGAGATTTACCTCAGTAGCTCTGACATTTTCATTGACCTTTGAAGTGCAGGGATAGGTACGTAAAAAATGGAGACATTAATGTGTTGCATGATACCACTCATTCTGTGTGTGCAACTCCTAATATTTTGTCAACCCATTGTATAGAGTATAGGGGTGCTTGGTAAAAGGCATGTCACACACAGTGTTCAATTTTTTTCCATACTGAAATTTTAATGACATGTGTTACATCTGCAATTACTTCTGTAAAACAACTTGTTAAGAGGTGAAAGCAACCTTGCAGATAGAGTAAACAATTTAGACAGTGTTGCAAGAGGATCTTTGATGATTGATAATTAGACAATGGGTTAAGCCCTTAGTCACTGCTGATAAACGTATCCTGTAAATTGTAATTTACTACAATGAAATTTGTATGTCATGGCAGGCAGTGTTCTACACTTTGCTAAAGACGAACTGACATGTTGCTGCTAATTCCAAATTCACACAGTATGTTTGACATTCACTATCCAAAAAGTAGAAATTGTCTGTTGAAGATCAGCTTTAATAGCTTTAATTGAGGACTTCCCAATTGTGGCAGACTTAATGAAGTAGAATATTAACATTACAAAAAGGATACAAAATGTTCTCACAAATTGGTACAATGAAAAGATTGATAACTCAGCTTTCAGCCCAAAGGCTTTCATCTGAAATAGAAAAATACACACCCATGTCCAATGTCTCTCACTACTGTGGCCAGAATGTGTGTCTAATTTGTATTTCAGATGAAGGAGCTTTGGCTGAAAGCCAAGATGGATAAGTGTAAAATTGTTATTCCATCCTGGGCTTTGCGTTGTTATAATATTACCATTCTTAGACATGTTATGTGTACTCTGCATCAAGTAGAATGAATCTGTACTATTTACCACAGTTACTCAGTGTACATACAGATTATTATATTGCAAAGGAAATTTTTCTCAACACCTTGTCAGTCATATATAGATTTCAGTAGTGATAGGTAAGAATTGCAATCTATCTTTTATTTTAAAGCTGTGGGTGGTGTGGGAGTTATCCCCTTTTGCAGTTAAACGTGTTACATATGCTTCATCATTAAATATGTTAAATATGTATTGTTTACCCTTTTTTTGCTTACTACATTATTTCACAGTTCACAGGTACTCTGTATTCTTGTGCCACATTTAAAAGCAGCATTCAGATCCGCTTTTTTGGTTCTTTTGTATTGCATGGGAGCAATGGACAAGCCACAAGCAAACATCAAGGTATGTCAGTATCTGCATTGATTTTTGATTAAAATCACTTGCAGGCCAAGTTATTTTAAAGTTAATCATTGTATTCCCATTCAGGTGACACAGCTGTCTTCTCCCAGCAGTGAGAGGCAATGTTGTGATCATTCCTCTGAACCTCCTTCTCTCGTGGAAAGTGTAATTGACACACAATGCATACCCAGGTGCGGTAGTCCCTACCGTTACAAATAAGGTTGCTGTGGCACATTACCTGGTTGTGTATCATCAAGGTGCGTAAT
Organism: Schistocerca cancellata; assembly: GCF_023864275.1. NCBI lineage: Eukaryota > Metazoa > Arthropoda > Insecta > Orthoptera > Acrididae > Schistocerca > Schistocerca cancellata. Next base: position 268,897,357 of record NC_064629.1, read on the forward strand.
GTGATAAGATTTATTTACATGAATTCTTATTACAAGGCAATTTTTTTCAATTAATTTTGCTTTCTGCACTTAGTCAAGACCGTATCAGTCCAAGGGAAAATATAATGAACACAAATGAGTGAGTGCTCAGCTACAGTTTCAGACAAATGGCTGAATTTTCCAGGTTTTCTGTACAGTGAACAAATTACCACATGGAGACAAAAGTGAGTATAGTATCTGATTCTGAATTATATTTCTAGGAGCATGTTATTTTACCACTTCACTGTACATGATTTTACAATTTTGTATTGTTACAGGTTGCTGCAGAAGTGGCCTTGGTGTTCAAGTAAGACAGAAAGGCAAATTTCTGATTTTTTTTTTTTAATCATGATGCTATTACATCATCCTCAGGATAAGATGTAGCTAGTGCACACATTCTCAAAGTCTGTTAATGTTTATAGTGCTGTAGGTCAGGTATATAACCAACCTAGCTAACTGCCTTTCATCTTGTTCCTCTGATGAAGTTGGGTTTCTGGGATTGGCACTGCCTTGGTTTACTGCCTCCCCACTGCTGGTATCCTCTGACCTTTGTAATACAGGACTGGCAGATTCAGACCAACTGCTGCTTGAGCCAAACCCAAAGGTCCCATCGAGACAAATGAAAGGGCTGTTCTTGTAACTGTCATTCAACTTATGAAAGTCCCAGCCAGGGTAATAAATGAAAATTGCGCAGAAATGTTTGCATGGAAGTATTCACATGTGCAATTAGGCTTTGCAGAATTCACCACATAGTAACAATCCTTGGCCTCAGCACATTCTACACAAAATAACCCCTCACCCATTTATTTCACTGAGCTTTTGGTAAGTCCAGTGAGCGCTGAAGAATATATTTTCATTACGTGATTCACAAATTCGTGTGACTTGTTATGCAAGAAGTGAGGAATCTCTCTGCTGTAAGATTTCACAGCTGAATTCTTCAGACAATATTTTTTAAACAGGCTATGGAGGAAATCATTTATTAAAACTTTAACAACACCTGTCAATGTTATATCTGCTGAATGTCTAAGAAAAAATATTTCACTCTTTTATTTAGTGATTCAACACCATTAGTAGTAGTTATATTGGCGAAGAAATTCTCTTTGTCCTCATAGGCCTTCACCCATCTTTCAGACACTGAAAGCTATTGCTTACTAAAATAATCAAGTGCACCAGAATTTCTAGTTAATAATTCATGAGATTGAAGGTTTTGTTTTGCAGTTCTTCAGATGGTGACTCTACAATTTCTTCCCACAGCTTCAGAATTTGCTCACTATCTCCCGGTACATCTAAATTGTTCTTTCTGCTAAGCCACCATTGCCAGGCTTGCTTTCGATGAAGTAAACAAAGATAAACCCTTGACATTGGAAATGTTCCTTTAATTGCCCATACCTCAGGCTCAGAGAAATCTGTAACCCATGAAACTGGATTCCAATCTGGGTTCCGTGCCTTGAAAATTTCTAGAGCCTCTTTAATTGATGCAGTGTTTTCTACTTGAATGAAGAATATCCCACCTACTAAATAGCATACATTAGCTCTCACTACCAAGAAAAATAATGGAATGTCATACTTCATTGTCTTGTATGTTGCATCAAGCAAACATACCCTAAACCCTATCATACCTTTTCAAAAGTTCCCTTTGCCACTTGTGCTGGTAACAAAAAAGCAATGGCTGCACTTTTCCATTGTCATCTGTAAACGGTCTGAAAAAAATCTCTCACCCTTCGATTCCGTTTCCCACCCATTAATTTGATTCCTTAATGCATCTTGGTCAATAATAGTTTTCTTCAAATCAAACAGAGCCCGATACATATGGCTATAAATTGTACTATCTGTTCGGTGAAGCATTACGTTCATCCGATTTGGTCTGTTCCAGCAACACAAAATTGCACAAACCCTGAAAGTGTTAACGAACAAACTTTAGTTAAGTTTTATTTGCAGCAAGTGTGTTTCTGTATTGCATCCTGGTCACTCACTGATTTCCTTACAACAAATAAGCTCTGAGCACATGGGTGTAAGTTGTTTAATCTGTGTGGTAAAACAATATTTGAGAAAAGGTTTTTCATTTATAAAACAGTATCAACTCAAAAAACTTATGTACATTGCTCATAATTTGTTGTGTAGTCAGAATACACATGTTGGAATGAATAAATTCAATTATGTAAGTATCATTTCCTTTGGCAATGAATCATATGAGCTAAATGTGACATTAGAGGGAATAGCAATTTTCAAATCATATTTTTCAGTGCATACTCTTATGTGTGCATTGTTCCTTTAAGCTTACACACAATCTGTTGTTCAAAATGACTAGTTGTTAATGTTTTTAAAATGTTTATGCTATTGTACATGTCAACGTATTTAATGTTTTGCATTTATGTAAGCACACATGGACTATGTATGTGAATTGGACATATGAAGAAAAATTATCCTTTTCGAGTGAAAACTAAACTCCATGTATTTCCTATTACAGACAATAAAACAATGTGGTATCAATAATTATGAAGTTTTCTTAATCATTTGCAATTACCCACTAGAATCCACAGATATGAAAGTAAAGTAGTTTGATTATGGTGCCTGAAAAATGTAACCAACCTAACAAACTTACAGTTTTTAGGTTTATTTACTTCACAAGAGGATTAGAACTTTAAAAATGGCATATACAGAGCTTACTACAGAGAAATTTCTACACCTGGTATTGTCCTCCTGCCCTTTCCTTTTGTATTTCTGGAAACTCTTGCTCACCTTACCATTCTTCTTTGGTACCACCATATGGGCACCAGGTAGACAGTAATTCAGCATGGTGTTTTTTGGGGACAATAACTTAAGGCTACTAATTCTGAATGTTATTAGAAATGTTGTTAGCCCGGCAAAACTTGCTACCATTCTATCAAATAATTCATGGTTGTGAGTTTGTTGTAAATCTATGATAGGTATGTTTCAAGTTGTAAATAAACTGTCCTGAGTATCACTGTTACAACTTAAGAAATAATGGTTCTAAAATTCATCTATTTTACTTTTGTAGTTCACGATCTTTTATATCCAATTTGCCAATTTTTACAACAAATCTTGATCTGTCTTGTATGTTATGAGATATATTACATTTCAAATTGTAGATACCACAAGCACTTCAGTTTCATCATTGGCCACTAATGTTTTCCTGTGTAACATTGGCACCAATGTGGTAAGGGTTATAAAAAAAAGTCTGCAACGTTTTGATTGTGGTACTTCATATTATTTTAAATAATATTTTCCTTCACTATTGAAGCCAGAACATAAAGTAAACAAAAATCTATATAAGTGGGCCTGCTTGGCTTCGTATCTCATTACCTGAAAGAACCAAAATGGAAATCCTTTAACACAAGACGGTGTTAACAGAATTCTCACTGTAAATGTTGCATTTCACCCTCAGGAAGTACTATGGTGGGTTATTGGTCTGAGAGATGATATAAATGTTGCTCTAGCACTATTATAAGCAGAAAGCACTCCATAGATTTAATAAGCCTCCACTACACACAATGTGCAATGGAACAAGTGGTTTGCGTACCTGACTGTAATGGAACATGCTCCCATTCAACCCGAGTTAAACTTTATCACTTATCTCTCTCTGTACTGACTAGGTAATTACTGTACAAAATTTCACAAACTGAAGATATATTACATTTTTTAAACAATGTAACACAATTGCAACTGGTTAAAACACTGAAGTTTAACACACAGACTGGCACACACTTACCGATGGATATTTCACTGCCAGACACACAGTGCTAGGTGCTAGGCTCTGCTGTGGCCTCAAGTGGCTACGTAGTGTCAGGCATCTAGTTCTACTGTGGCTGCCTGCAGCCACATGGCAGACAGTGTGTTCAAGAAATGAAAAGTATTTCTTATTGAAGATATAATGGAAAATCTCATTTAAAAATGTGTCCAGTAATAGAGCTGGGCCATCCCCTTGCCGAAAAGCACAACACAAACCTATTCATTTGGTGCTTCAGCAACACAATGGAGTGTGCAGACAACGGTCATTTGCTGTGCTTATCATAATACACCATGGGATGCTACATGGACACAATCATGTAGGCCATTATTGTAGCCTGGATGTGCAATTATTGTGTGCAAACATGTATAGATGTAAAAAAAATTAACAAATGATGGCACTCTAGCAATTTTAGGCCTGTACACAGATGAAAATCGATGGTATGCTGGTGAGAGCTGGCAGTTTATGAATCACACATATATCTGTACAGTACATGTATGGTTAAGAAACATACCTGCTACACCTAGTACTAAAAGAGAAATAATGTTGTGGGGAGTTTTTAATGTATGTAAGATCAGTTTGCGCTGAAGAATATATTTTCATTACGTGATTCACAAATTCGTGTGACTTGTTATGCAAGAAGTGAGGAATCTCTCTGCTGTAAGATTTCACAGCTGAATTCTTCAGACAATATTTTTTAAACAGGCTATGGAGGAAATCATTTATTAAAATTTTAACAACACCTGTCAATGTTTTATCTGCTGAACGTCTAAGAAAAAAATGTTTCACTCTTTTATTTAGTGATTCAACACCATTAGTAGTAGTTATATTGGCGAAGAAATTCTCCTTGTCCTCATAGGCCTTCACCCACCTTTCAGATACTGAAAGCCATTGCTTACTAAAATAATCATGTGCACCAGAATTCCTAGTTAACAATTCATGAGATTGACGGTTTTGTTTTGCAGTTAAGAATTGTTCTTCAGATGGTGACTCAGCAATTCCTTCCCACAGCTTCATGATTTGCTCACTATCACCCGGTATGTCTAAATTGTTCTTTTTGCTAAGCCACCGTTGCCAGGCTTGCTTTCGATGAAATAAACAAAGATAAACCCTTGACATTGGAAATGTTCCTTTAATTGCCCATACCTCAGGCTCAGAGAAATCTGTAACCCATGAAACTGGATTCCAATCTGGGTTCCATGCCTTGAAAATTTCTAGAGCCTCTTTTATTGAAGCAGTGTTTTCTACTTGAATGAAGAATATCCCAACTACTAAATAGCATACATTAGCTTTCACTACCAAGAAAAATAATGGAATGTCATACTTCGTTGTCTTGTATGTTGCATCAAGCAAACATACCCTACCACACTTTTTCAAAAGTTTCCTTTGCCACTTGTGCTGGTAACAAAAAAGCAATGGCTGCACTTTTCCATTGTCATCTGTAAACGGTCTGAAAAAAAATCTCTCAGCCTTCGATTCCTTTTCCCACCCATTATTTTGATTCCTTAATGCATCTTGGTCAATAACAGTTTTCTTCAAATCAAACAGAGCCCGATACATATGGCTATAAATTGTACTATCTGTTGGGTAAAACATTATGTTCATCCGATCTGGTCTGTTTTCCCCAGTGAAATTTTTTTCCACAAATCTCTCCAGTTCTAACTTAATTATCCGAACTGAGTTCGTCCCCTTTGTAACTATATCCCTGATCTCTTTTGAAAGCAAAGGGTGTATGTGTCCAATCGTTTTCACACATTCAATGCCAAGATTATGGCGGCTTGCTTGGGAGGCAGTCACATAATATCGCAGATAACTTTTTGGTACCTGTGTCTACTCCAAGTCTCGTTTCAGTTTCTCAGCAACCTTTAATACAATACAAATTTATCAATGAATTACAAATATTTATATACAAGAGCTAGCCAAATGACATACATGTCACTTATCAGGCTAATATATCTACACACATTACTCAGTTGGATACTCACTCTTTTTTTTTTTTTTTTGAACTATCTGTTGCCGAGTTTATCGCATAATTGGGGAATACCCTGACACACTTAACATCCAATGTTGCTGGACAGCCTTTCTTTTGTGTGTCCATGAGAACTTTTCTCTTCTTTGGGTTAACATGGTCCACCTTTATGTATAAAATAAACAAAATTTTATAAGTCCCTGTAACTATTCCTTTTTGATTGAAAATATATGTAATTGCTACTTAGATCTTTATTTTACTTACCAGATGATCTGCAACAGGAGTCTCCTTTTTATAACGGGCCAAGAGTACATTCTCTTTTCACTAAGCTTTCAACACAGAAAACAGGGCCAAAAATCTGTATTGGTATGTTGCCTTTTGTGTGGCTGTAGAAGAAGCCTGTCTCGTCTGGTAAAAACAGAATTTTAATTAAATCTACAATCATGTCACTGCACATATATGGGGTAGGCTACTGATGTACATGGAAACTTATGTAGCAGGCCTATGTAAAATATGTATGATAGCATCATGAAAAACCAACAGAATTTAGTGCAAAAACCAATTACCTTGTCATGAGCTAGTACAATCAAGATCAGTTTATTCATACACGAATGGATATAGTTCACTACTGGATACAAGTAGTTGTCTTTGACCACTGAAGCAAAGAGCATGGAAGTGATGTCAGTACTTAGTTGCAGTATTTTCACTCATTAATGGGTAGATAGTTTTGTAAATTAAGCTGCTTTAACTGTACAGGAACAATGACCCAAATGATCAATAGATATACAATACAGAGTCGCCTGTGGTCAGTGACGTTTAGGATACACTGTAAAAAATCTTGCCAGAGTAGAGGCAGGAAGATTGGATTTTCGTGCGTTGATGCTGCTACAAATACTTAATTTAAAAAAAGTATCAGTACCTACACTTGAGTTACATTTTAATCCCTGCATGTCTTAAATGTTTCCCAAATCAATTTCTTTCATTTCTTCTTCCCACATGTCTTTTGTTCACGGCATTCTATTAATGTGTGCGTTTTTTTTTCCACATTTCTCATTTCTGATGTATATGGAGAAAACTAATCGTTTCCTTCACACTACAGTAACAAATTCAATTTGTAGGCTACATTCTATAAACTTTGACAATGGTTGTCCTTTATGAAATTTCATTCTTAGTTATCCATTCCCATTAGCAAATTTATATTTTTAGCTACATAGCCATTAATGTTATTTGGCGATTGTTTCGTGTGTGCTACATGGCTTGCTGTCTTCCCCATCCTACTACGACTGATTTACTCGATTGAACAGTACGTAGTGCGAGAATGAAAAGTGTAATGTGTTCACAGAATGAAAATATGCAAGACATGTTTAACTCGAGAACTGTACAAATCTGATTTACAAACGACGTTATTTACAACAAATAACTATAATTACATTTATTTGTAACGCAGCCAAAGGATATAAATGGAATACATCTATGTAACAACTATGTAATTATGTTACATCTGAACACAAAAACGAATTAGGAACACTTACGTTTAGCAGCACCTGAAGGGGGCTGGCGATAATACGCACTTCTTCTAACTGAGTATGCGTAGCCATGGACGCGCAAGTTGCTCAGAGGATGGACAACATCCTCTTCTGTCTCGCAAAATCCATGAATGTCGCCTTCTCTGTCAATACATACATCTTTCAGCGATGAACGCATTAACCTCTCGAACACATCTACTTCCCGGTCTTCAACACGGTCAGTAGACATACTCGAAGAAGTGCCCGAAACAGGAGTTTGCTACATACCGCAGCAGCAGAATTCTACAGCACTGAGCCTGTAAACACACGACTCTCCCGCCACTTTTACGTCAACTCGATTTTCTCCCGCCACTACGTCAGCTCGATTTGTAGTCGCCGATCGATATATCGATATACTTTGCGAACGCTGGGCTACGTCATCTCGACGTCACTTCCTTAGTTCATTCGGGTGAAACGAAGATCTCCCCACAGGCAACAGAGCATGCACAATGTCGGCACTAGTACAGTGTATGTCCACCTTTCGCAGCAATGCAGGCTGCTATTCTCCCATGGAGACGATCGTAGAGATGCTGGATGTAGTCCTGTGGAACGGCTTGCCATGCCATTTCCACCTGGCGCCTCAGTTGGACCAGCGTTCGTGCTGGACGTGCAGACCGCGTGAGACGACGCTTCATCCAGTCCCAAACATGCTCAATGGGGGACAGATCCGGAGATCTTGCTGGCAAGGGTAGTTGACTTACACCTTCTAGAGCACGTTGGGTGGCACGGGATACATGCGGACGTGCATTGTCCTGTTGGAACAGCAAGTTCCCTTGCCGGCCTAGGAATGGTAGAACGATGGGTTCGATGACGGTTTGGATGTACCGTGCACTATTCAGTGTCCCCTCGACGATCACCAGTGGTGTATGGCCAGTGTAGGAGATCGCTCCCCACACCATGATGCCGGGTGTTAGACCTGTGTGCCTCGGTCGTATGCAGTCCTGATTGTGGCGCTCACCTGCACGGCGCCAAACACGCATACGACCATCATTGGCACCAAGACAGAAGCGACTCTCATCGCTGAAGACGACACGTCTCCATTCGTCCCTCCATTCACGCCTGTCGCGACACCACTGGAGGCGGGCTGCACGATGTTGGGGCGTGAGCGGAAGACGGCCTAACGGTGTGCGGGACCGTAGCCCAGCTTCATGGAGAGGGTTGCGAATGGTCCTCGCCAATACCCCAGGAGCAACAGTGTCCCTAATTTGCCGGGAAGTAGCGGTGCGGTCCCCTACGGCACTGCGTAGGATCCTACGGTCTTGGCGTGCATCCGTGCGTCGCTGCGGTCCGGTCCCAGGTCGACGGGCACGTGCACCTTCCGCCGACCACTGGCGACAACATCGATGTACTGTGGAGACCTCACGCCCCACGTGTTGAGCAATTCGGCGGTACGTCCACCCGGCCTCCCGCATGCCCACTATATGCCCTCGCTCAAACTCCGTCAACTGCACATACGGTTCACGTCCACGCTGTCGCGGCATGCTACCGGTGTTAAAGACTGCGATGGAGCTCCGTATCCCACGGCAAACTGGCTGACACTGACGGCGGCGGTGCACAAATGCTGCGCAGCTAGCGCCATTCGACAGCCTACACCGCGGTTCCTGGTGTGTCCGCTGTGCCGTGCGTGTGATCATTGCTTGTACAGCCCTCTCGCAGTGTCCGGAGCAAGTATGGTGGGTCTGACACACCGGTGTCAATGTGTTATTTTTTCCATTTCCAGGAGTGTATATTGGAAAAGTGTAAATCATAAACAATGATGCCCATTTTATCCAAGAAATTCAATAATATAGTTTTATTTGTTTGAAGTTTCTTGCAAATTTTAGCTTCAGTGATGTATCAACGAAGCTAAAAATAGCACTCTGGAAAGGTCAATTTCAAATTGCTATTTCTAGTCACATATTTGACACAGATTAACAAAAAACACGGCTTAAAGGTGTTTTAGATATTTTTCTTGGTAGTGTGCTGCTTTTCCACTGAATAGAGTGGGGGTAAGATTGAAGCTTTTCATTGTAAACAAGATGGCGACGCATATAGATTTTGTAGTAAATCGGTCCATAAATTGCCAGTATTTAGCGTCTATAAGGTGCAAGTTAAGCGACAAAATCGTAACAAGTGGCATTAGAATTTTCTCAGTGTTGTATATTTGGTGTCATTCGCATTGCTTCGCGAAAATAAATCAAGAAAACATTTCATGTACGTGTGGAACAAAGTGTAACGCACGTCTGGCACTAAGTGAAATGTGCCGTGCAAATCGTGAAATCATAGTGCTCGAATCACTGCAGAAAGAACTGAAAGCCACAAGAGAACATGCTCTGTTGTTGGAAAACATTATTAAAAGCCTATCTGACCAATCACATAAAGAACTCGGTCAACTTAACGAGTACAGTGAAGCAAAGAAAAGTGTGAAACCTAAATCTGTTTCCAGTGAGTTAAAAGTTCCGTTAAGAAATCGTTTTCAATATCTTATTACGGATTGTCAACTACGAATCGGAATAGACGGGCAGGAAATTTACAAAGCGTAATAAGTCAGTAAAACGTAACTGCCTCGATGTTGCAAACGAAGTGACTCCTATGAACTTTATTAGGCCTACAGTTTTGCTTGCTGACAGCCACGGAAGAGGAATTGTAGGAATTCTTCGTTTCCAGCAGGATCTCAATATTACAAGTGTTGTGAAACCTGGAGCAGGCCTAAAAGAAGTTTTGGAACACTATAAAAACAATAATTACGTGATACAACGTAAATGCATTGTAATACTGGGCGGTGCAAACGATGTGTATATGAATGAACTAATAGTAGCAAACAGAGTGCTAGGAGAGGCGTTACGTACAACAGAGGATCAAAAAGTTATTGTTGTAGGCACCACACATACATGTCCTCATTGAATCTTCTTGTGTGAACAGAGCAATGCAAAAAGCAAACAGACTGTATAAAAAGATCTGCAAGACCACTTCAAATGCTTTTTCCCTCAGTATAGACGATCTTGAAAGACAGCACTTCATAACACATGGAAAGCATTTAAATAAATGGGGCAAATCGCTGCTCAGTCAAATAATCAAAATTTTAGTGGACAGTGCTCCTCCTAGATGTAAGAAAAATGAACCTATTCCACTACCACAGGGTACAGGACACCTGCAAAGTATCTTCCCTACCATGCACTCCAGTTGCAGCAGTAACACATCAGGTATCACTGATTACAAAAGAATGTGTTGGGAGATAAGGAGCTGTAACTACAGTTACAACAGGTAGAACACCCCATTCAGGAACTAAGATAATAGAAACAGCAAAGGTGGCAGCATATTCAGCAACAAGTGTACCAACAGGTGATCCAGCTATCCATTCTGCAGCAACATTTGAACTACCTACAGTGGGAACCCAGCCACTTAGATCATGTCATGAACAAGAAGAAGAAAACAGACCTCCAAGAGTAGAAGCAGTATCAAGTGTAGCGGGCAAACGGAAAACTGTACCTCCATTACGTCTAAATGATTTTTTAGTAGAAGGCAGCAAGGGGACGAAGTCCATAAGATAAATAGTGCCAGAGATTTGATAGCCTCTCAGCAAAATAGTGCAACTGTAAAGAAAGACAGGTTTGATTTTAGATTTTATAATCTGTTATCTTAACATTGAAGGAGTAAGGGATAAAGAATTTATTGTCAATGACTTTGGATTTGAAAATAAGTTTGATATATTTTGTTTAAGTGGCTGGTGAGAGTGAACCTATATCCATTAAATTTGATAATTATAATCTATACAGCAGCCACTGCAGAAAATTGCATTTAAGAGGTGGTGTGGCAATCTATGTTAAAAAGTCACTTAGCGGCACAGTCAATAGATTAGATCTGGATTTTCTGTGTGATGAACAAAACTTTGAAGCTGCTGGTATAGTAATAGACAGTTTTAAGTTAGTTGTAATCTCCCTGTACAGGTCACCTAAGGGTATAACCAATGTGTTTTTAGAAAAACTGGACCTGCTGTTACATTTACTTACAGATACTAGATGGATACATTATGATATTGAGATAGGTGGAGATTTAAATGCTGAATTCGACGTTACATCACAAAAACGTTTTGTCACTGAACTCCAAAACCTACTAAGGCAGTGCAACATACATTCAGTCAATAACAAGCCTACAACAGAACATGCATGTCTTGACAATATTTTTGTAAATTTTAAAACAGCAGAAGAATCATGTTTTGTGACAGTGTTTCCATATTATGATCATGATTCAGTATCTTTAAATTACACAAGTAGGTTCCCTCTTGATAAGAGTAATGTAAATAAGCCTGTCCCAAGAGTTGTGGTCACTTGCCCAGTCACAGATGAGAAAATTGACAGGTTTCGTACATCCCTTTCTGACAGAGATTGGTTTGTCCTGTGTTATGATGACACACATTATACTCTAAGCAATTATCTGCCAGCAAAGGTACTATTTCATAGGATTCTTAAAGCATTTTTGGGACACTGTAGTGACTGCATTCCAATAAAGAAATGCAAAGTAACTGAGGGTCCTAAAAGCAAAAGTTCCAAATAGACAATATACATGGTATACAAAACAGCTGTCTACTATGAAAACCCAAGTTATGTTGTTGTACAATATTTATAGAAATCTGAAAACCAACCATACTAAATTAGCCTATGTTAAATCTAGGAATGAGTACAGAAAAGCAATTGTGGAAGCCAAACAAGCACACAATCTCAGAAGTATTGAGAAATCCACCAATAAGTGCAAAGCAGCATGGACACTAATAAATAGTGTCGCCAAAGATAAAAGAAGTGACAAAAAATAGTATCTCTCCCCCGGAATTTAATGGCTTTTTATTAAATCAGTTGAGGAAGTAGGAAGTGCTATAATTAAATGTGAAATCAGCTCATCACAGTTACTGTCAAAAAATGTTACTAGGTGATCAACAAACACAAGTACCTTCAATTCTTCTGAGGTCTCACCTGGTTTTGTGTTAAGAATAGTGAAGCAGTTAAAATCAGACAGTGTAGACATATATGACCTGTTTTGTAACATGCTGAAGAACGTAATGGACTGTATATTGTATAAACAAGTGTATACTGGAGGGTTTTTTCCCTGATGAGCTTAAACTGTCTGGGGTAGTTACAGTACATGAAAAAGGAGATAAAAATTCTGTCTCAAGTTACAGGCCAATATCCATAGCCCCAGTTTTTCCAAAAGTTGGAGAATGCATAATTTATCAACAATTATCTGTTGACTTTGATAACATAGGGTTAATAAGTGGAACACAGTATGGCTTTAGGGAAAACCTGTCAACCATTGATGCCATAGACAATGTTGTTAAATACATCCATCAAGTATTTGAAGATAATGCTTCGTTCAAGTGACTTTTTGTGACCTAAGGAAAGCCTTTGACTGTGTAGAACATACACTAAAACTAGAAAAAAATGGACTTTTATGGTGTTAAAGGTATCAACCTTAAGCTATTAAGATCATCTTTACAAAACTGTAAGCAAGCCGTCTGCGTTGGGAAAGAAATGTCCAGTATAGAACAAGATAAGGTAGGTGTTCTGCGGAGATTCGTGCTGTGCCCTTTCCTTTTCCTAAAAATGATAAATGACCTGCCATCATTTATTAAATCCAGAACAGTACTCTATGCTGATGATACAACGTTTCTGAGCAGCAGTAATGAGCAATGAATGTGCTTCACTCTAGTTTAAGGTAAATGGGTTCTTGCTTATTGAAAGCAAAACCCAACAGATGGAATTTAACTTAAAAGACAAGTTTCTATCAGATGATCCTAGTTGTGTTCAATTTTTGGGGGTATATTTGGATGATAAACTTTCTTGGAATCCACATATTAAGTATATTAGTAGTAAATTGTCTAGGGTTATCTATTTGTTAAGGCAATTAATGCCCTGTGTACCTAAAAATTATGTTAGAGTATCTTACTACTCATTTTTCCAAAGCATCATATCCTATGGTATTATTTTATGGGGAAACCCCAATTGTGTGCATGATATGCTGTTGCAGCAAAAGAAAGCTATTAGAATAATTACAGACTCACCATACAAGGCTCATTGTAAACCTTTTTTTACTCAACAAAAAATCATCATAGTAATAAACCTATATTTCTATTATGTTTTAATCTGCACAAGAAAGAACTTACCTAAAGTAAAACGCAGGACAAATATACTTTATTACAACATTAGGACAAACAGCTGCATCTATACACCCTGCCACAGACTGTCAAAATCAGTTAACAGTTATGAACTTATGGGCTACAAATTATATAACATTCTTCCACAGGCCATACAAAATTTACCAGAGCAACAATACAAACAAACACTTGATGACTGGTTACTTGTAAACCCTTTCTAGAACATAAAGGATTTCATGAACTGTGATATTAAAATGTAATGTTAATAACAATTATTCTATTCTTTTATAGCATGTACTGTATTGTATTATGTATATGACTTTGTCTACTGCTGTAATGGCTTAAAGACAATAAAATTATTATAATTATAATTATAATTATTTTTAGTATTATTACCATTATTATTATTATTAGATACAGAAGCAGTGTGTGACTTAGGTGGAAACCAAGAGAGTAATGTTCAGGAACTGTATCAGTAAAGCACTCAGTTGATCACGAGTTTGTGATACAGGCTTAGCTAACCTGTGGCGATGATCCTCTTGCAACATTTCTTCAGAAAGTCTTGAACTGTTGTTCTACATGTCCTCGACTTCTCATATTTATATCTTTTCGCAACTATCTCTCACTATCAATCTACATTCTTCTTTTTACTAGTATAATAATGATGCTGTAGTAATGCAGTGGCAAATAATCTCACTGAAATCATTAAATATGAGCAGTTGAAAATGGGGCTGAGTATGTGTAAGGAAAAATAGGATTTACTACTGTTTATGTTGGAGAAACATTCAAAAATAAAGTAACGTTATTTACAGTTCTGAAATTATTCCTGAGGGTCAGATATATGAAGTTTACGCAAAATTATGTTGAAAATATGAAATTCCACTTGATTGTTTGTGAACGTAATTTTATTTTGATCTTTATTACGCCAACTGTGGTATGCTATTTTATGTTACTGTTGTTTACAATGTATTTAAGATGTGGTGAGTGTTACATTAAATATGTTAACGACATTAACAAATGAACAATAGTCATGTAATGGACAGTCAATGTTCTGAGATATATCTCTGGTATGTGTTTATGTTCTATGAAGTCTGTTTTAGAGTTTATTCCTTAAGCATGTGGTTCTCTCTCGTTCTAGAGGCAAATTAAATACTTTGTTTCGAAAGTGTATCCAAGTGTTATGAATTATTATGGGTGGAGGTTACACTCAACAACCGAGCTCGGTTAATAATTGGCTCCTTTTACCGACCCCCCGACTCAGCAGCATTAGTGGCAGAACAACTGAGAGAAAATTTGGAATACATTTCACATAAATTTTCTCAGCATGTTATGGTCTTAGGTGGAGATTTCAATTTACCAGATATAGACTGGGACACTCAGATGTTTAGGACGGGTGGTAGGGACAGAGCATCGAGTGACATTATACTGAGTGCACTATCCGAAAATTACCTCGAGCAATTAAACAGAGAACCGACTCGTGGAGATAACATCTTGGACCTACTGATAACAAACAGACCCGAACTTTTCGACTCTGTAAGTGCAGAACAGGGAATCAGTGATCATAAGGCCGTTGCAGCATCCCTGAATATGGAAGTTAATAGGAATATAAAAAAAGGGAGGAAGGTTTATCTGTTTAGCAAGAGTAATAGAAGGCAGATTTCAGACTACCTAACAGATCAAAACGAAAATTTCTGTTCCGACACTGACAATGTTGAGTGTTTATGGAAAAAGTTCAAGGCAATCGTAAAATGCGTTTTAGACAGGTACGTGCCGAGCAAAACTGTGAGGGACGGGAAAAACCCACCGTGGTACAACAACAAAGTTAGGAAACTACTGCGAAAGCAAAGAGAGCTTCACTCCAAGTTTAAACGCAGCCAAAACCTCTCAGACAAACAGAAGCTAAACGATGTCAAAGTTAGCGTAAGGAGGGCTATGCGTGAAGCGTTCAGTGAATTCGAAAGTAAAATACTAGGTACCGACTTGACAGAAAATCCTAGGAAGTTCTGGTCTTACGTTAAATCAGTAAGTGGCTCGAAACATCATGTCCAGACACTCCGGGTTGATGATGGCATTGAAACAGAGGATGACAAGCGTAAAACTGAAATACTAAACACCTTTTTCCAAAGCTGTTTCACAGAGGAAGACCGCACTGCAGTTCCTTCTCTAAATCCTCGCACCAACGAAAAAATGGCTGACATTGAAATAAGTGTCCAAGGAATAGAAAAGCAACTGGAATCACTCAACAGAGGAAAGTCCACTGGACCTGACGGGATACCAATTCGATTCTACACAGAGTACGCGAAAGAACTTGCCCCCCTTCTAACAGCCGTGTACCGCAAGTCTCTAGAGGAACAGAAGGTTCCAAATGATTGGAAAAGAGCACAGGTAGTCCCAGTCTTCAAGAAGGGTCGTCGAGCAGATGCGCAAAACTATAGACCTATCTCTCTGACGTCGATCTGTTGTAGAATGTTAGAACATGTCTTTTGCTCGAGTATCATGTCGTTTTTGGAAACTCAGAATCTACTATGTAGGAATCAACATGGATTCCGGAAACAGCGATCGTGTGAAACCCAACTCGCTTTATTTGTTCATGAGACCCAGAAAATATTAGATACAGGCTCCCAGGTAGATGCCATTTTCCTTGACTTCCGGAAGGCGTTCGATACAGTTCCGCACTGTCGCCTGATAAACAAAGTAAGAGCCTACGGAATATCAGACCAGCTGTGTGGCTCGATTGAAGAGTTTTTAGCAAACAGAACACAGCATGTTGTTCTCAATGGAGAGACATCTACAGACGTTAAAGTAACCTCTGGCGTGCCACAGGGGAGTGTTATGGGACCATTGCTTTTCACAATATATATAAATGACCTAGTAGATAGTGTCGGAAGTTCCATGCGGCTTTTCGCGGATGATGCTGTAGTATACAGAGAAGTTGCAGCATTAGAAAATTGTAGCGAAATGCAGGAAGATCTGCAGCGGATAGGCACTTGGTGCAGGGAGTGGCAACTGACCCTTAACATAGACAAATGTAATGTATTGCGAATACATAGAAAGAAGGATCCTTTATTGTATGATTATATGATAGCGGAACAAACACTGGTAGCAGTTACTTCTGTAAAATATCTGGGAGTATGCGTGCAGAACGATTTGAAGTGGAATGATCATATAAAATTAATTGTTGGTAAGGCGGGTACCAGGTTGAGATTCATTGGGAGAGTCCTTAGAAAATGTAGTCCATCAACAAAGGAGGTGGCTTACAAAACACTCGTTCGACCTATACTTGAGTATTGCTCATCAGTGTGGGATCCGTACCAGATCGGGTTGACGGAGGAGATAGAGAAGATCCAAAGAAGAGCGGCGCGTTTCGTCACAGGGTTATTTGGTAACCGTGATAGCGTTACGGAGATGTTTAACAAACTCAAGTGGCAGACCCTGCAAGAGAGGCGCTCTGCATCGCGGTGTAGCTTGCTCGCCAGGTTTCTAGAGGGTGCGTTTCTGGATGAGGTATCGAATATATTGCTTCCCCCTACTTATACCTCCCGAGGAGATCACGAATGTAAAATTAGAGAGATTAGAGCGCGCACAGAGGCTTTCAGACAGTCGTTCTTCCCGCGAACCATACGCGACTGGAACAGGAAAGGGAGATAACGACAGTGGCACGTAAAGTGCCCTCAGCCACACACCGTTGGGTGGCTTGCGGAGTATAAATGTAGATGTAGATGTAGATACCATCTACCCTAAAGTGGGGAACCCAAGTTTGAGTGAATTTGTTTCTATTCCTGTAAGTGTTCTTTAGCATTCTTGTACCATGGCTAATCTGGCATTCACTGTGATGCTGGCACAGCAAGGTTTGCTGATATTCAGCTCTGCTCCTCTGAATTCTGCCCCTGCAGTTCACAACAATATTTCTAATGGTGACAGTGGTTTTAGATTGGGAAACATAAAAATTCTGCCTTTCTGGCCAATTTGACCTCAGTCGTGATTCACTTAGAGTTGAGGCCATTTTCCAGCTTCATGGCTCTGTTTCTGATGCCAAAAGATTTGCTACAGTTATATACCAGTTGGAACTGAGTTCCTCATTGAGTAACTGGATGATATTTTAACAAAACATGCCTTTGGGATGTTTAAGGTACTGTTTACAGTGTTTCTTGATACCACTGAAATCACATTTGAGTTGAGCTGTGGATACTGAATTTGGGGCTGTGTTTTCTCCATCAAAAATGCTGCATTTGCTTTTCACTTTGCTGGGGCAGAACATTATTCAGAGCAATCAGTGAAACTTTTTAGGCTGTTGTGATTACTTCAATATGTTTGTGCAATACTACCCAGTTTCTTACACTTTCAGTTGATGATTTAGCAAGGATTGTGGTTACAGTAGCAATCACTAGTGCTAGTAATAGTAAATCATTCACTGCTTTAAACAAGGTTGTGAAGGATGACACTGAACTGCACATGCCTGGTGAGTGTCGTCTGTAGTCACAGATTTTACATACACTCCTGAAAATTGAAATAAGAACACCGTGAATTCATTGTCCCAGGAAGGGGAAACTTTATTGACACATTCCTGGGGTCAGATACATCACATGATCACACTGACAGAACCACAGGCACATAGACACAGGCAACAGAGCATGCACAATGTCGGCACTAGTACAGTGCATATCCACCTTTCGCAGCAATGCAGGCTGCTATTCTCCCATGGAGACGATCGTAGAGATGCTGGATGTAGTCCTGTGGAACGGCTTGCCATGCCATTTCCACCTGGCGCCTCAGTTGGACCAGCGTTCGTGCTGGACGTGCAGACCGCGTGAGACGACACTTCATCCAGTCCCAAACATGCTCAATGGGGGACAGATCCGGAGATCTTGCTGGCCAGGGTAGTTGACTTACACCTTCTAGAGCACGTTGAGTGGCACGGGATACATGCGGACGTGCATTGTCCTGTTGGAACAGCAAGTTCCCTTGCCGGTCTAGGAATGGTAGAACGATGGGTTCGATGACGGTTTGGATGTACTGTGCACTATTCAGTGTCCCCTCGACGATCACCAGTGGTGTACGGCCAGTGTAGGAGATCGCTCCCCACACCATGATACCAGGTGTTAGACCTGTGTGCCTCGGTCGTATGCAGTCCTGATTGTGGCGCTTACCTGCACGGCGCCAAACACGCATACGACCATCATTGGCACCAAGGCAGAAGCGACTCTCATCACTGAAGACGACACGTCTCCATTCGTCCCTCCATTCACGCCTGTCGCGACACCACTGGAGGCGGGCTGCACGATGTTGGGGCGTGAGCGGAAGACGGCCTAACGATGTGCGGGACCGTAGCCCAGCTTCATGGAGACGGTTGCGAATGGTCCTCGCCGATACCCCAGGAGCAACAGTGTCCCTAATTTGCTGGGAAGTGGCGGTGCGGTCCCCTACGGCACTGCGTAGGATCCTACGGTCTTGGCGTGCATCCGTGTGTCGCTGCGGTCCGGTCCCAGGTCGACGGGTACGTGCACCTTCCGCCGACCACTGGCGACAACATCGATGTACTGTGGAGACCTCACGCCCCACGTGTTGAGCAATTCGGCGGTACGTCCACCCGGCCTACCGCATGCCCACTATACGCCCTCGCTCAAAGTCCGTCAACTGCACATACGGTTCACGTCCACGCTGTCGCGGCATGTTACCAGTGTTAAAGACTGCAATGGAGCTCCGTATGCCACGGCAAACTGGCTGACACTGACGGCGGCGGTGCACAAACGCTGCGCAGCTAGCGCCATTCGACGGCCAACACCGCGGTCCCTGGTGTGTCCGCTGTGCCGTGCATGTGATCATTGCTTGTAAAGCCCTCTCGCAGTGTCCGGAGCAAGTATGGTGGGTCTGACACACCGGTATCAATGTGTTCTTTTTTCCATTTCCAGGAGTGTATTTAAGGATCTCAAGAGAGCCACATATGGACACAATTGTCTGTGAATTGGCTAGGCTCAATGCTAAGTTTGGCAACAGCAGGAGGATGAGAATAACTAAGGAATATGAACAATGTCGTCTCCAAAGTGAACGCTGTTGAGACAACAGGAATTTTGCCTGAGGAGCAAGACAATATACAGTGGCCCGCAATTTCCCAATGCGGACTTAGACATGTATACACTGGTTTCCAAAAATAAAGCAACAAACCGCTGGTTCACTGTTCTGTGTCTAATTCAAGTTATAATCATACAAACTGTCAACAGGAGTCCATATATCATGTTTAGCACAGAAGGTGGCATTCTGGTCAATGGACAACCATGGCAACGATAACGTAAGGGTGCCTGTGATATGGGGTAATGTTTCCCAGGTAGTCCCTTACCCACAATTGATATGTACACCATCACAGATGGTGCAGAATGGCACAGAGAAAATGCCTACTAGACTCTCTGCAGTGGAGAGTCATAGGAAGAATGGATGCAGGATAGTCGCAAACTCATGGGGATCGATGAATTAGGGTGAATGATACTGTAGTTTCTCAGATGTGGTAACAGTGTATGGAGATTGAAACTGTATCCCAAAGATCAGAGGAGGGCCAAGCATTTGTGACATCAGAAAGGGAGTACCATGATTTGGCTGTAAGGACATGATGATACGGCCTTAGTACTGCACAGCAAATGACATTTGACCCCGCAACATCCCCTGGACATGTTGTATCATGGCAAACTGAGTACAGAAGGCTCCAGCAGAGTGGCCTTTATTGTCAGAGACCTGCTGTATGTGTATTTCTAATGCGCGTTCATGTGTGGGATGGTCAGCATGTCACCTGGACGGAAGAACTGTAGGCCAATGTTCTTTTCACACATGATTCCCAATTTGGTCTGTAGAGTAAATCTTGGTGAATTCGAATCTAGGGGGAATGTGGAACTCGAGTTTGAGAACCCAGCATTGTGGAAAAAGACCAATATTGAGGACGATCCCTAATAGTTTGCACAGGGATTATTTTAACCACATGAACACCTATTCACAAAATTGTATGGGTGAACTGGCAAGGTTTAACTTCTGTCATACATTGTGACACGATCTTGGGACATTATATGTACTTACTGTGGGGTGCTGTGGTCCCTTACTTTCTACTGATGGGCGATAAAGCTTGACCTCATAGATCTTGGGTGAGTGATGTTTTCTTCGAAATGAAAGATACTGCACACATGGTGTGGCCTGCTCAATCTCCCAACTAGAATCCCATAGAGCATGTCTGGAATGCACAGGCAGGTGGGATGCATCACGTCAGCCCTCACTGACAACTGTACAAGACTAGCAGCACTTCTGGAGAAAATGGTGATATTGGCTGAACATGAGACTGATGACATGTATCTCAGTGTGTCCTGTCGTTGTCATGCTTGTATTGCTACCAGAGGTGGTTATACCTCGTACTGAGACATTAACTGATTGTCAGAATGTGTGCACAAATCTGTTAAGTTGGAAAAAATAAATAAAATTTGTGTCTACCATTGCGCATGTTGCAGTTTACGTTCTGCATTCTTTACATTGTTTCTACTTTACTATCACCTGTGTATTCTGTTTTGTGGCAAAATAAATGAAACCTTGCCAAATTCTGTTTGTTGCTTTTATTTTGGACACCATTGTAGATACATGAGCCCATGTAAAAGTTGCAGAGCACCTACCTTGTCTCATGTGTGGTTCAAGTTATGATTGGTTCAGAGAAGCTTCTCATAACCAACAGGACACCAGGATTATGGTTCTCTGTGGGTATGCGATCTGAGGTTAGTGTGATTCCAAGGAGTGCTTATGATGTGCCCCAGTCCTCTGGTTTTCCAGTAACAACAGAAGTAGACAACTCCCAAATTCAAACATTTGGCAGGAAGATGGGTGACAGTGGATTTGGAACAAGATTTTTCTCCAACATCATTCTTTTTGGTGGCAGACGTTTTGGGGGCTATCCTAGGTCTTATTTCTCCCTAGCACCACACTTATGTAACAGGCAGCGGATAACTACATATTATGCTTGCAGCTAGGCTTGTAATGAGAATGACCATATTATGTGCAATGCCTCCATTACAAAATGCATGGTGATATCTGTGACTCCGGTGTCTTCAGTGAAACAGAAAGTTGTCACACGTTCTCCTTTGTCACATTGCAGAATGCACATGCATGTGTCATGCAAGAAGACTTCTCCATACGTATCTCATGATTCTATGGAAGTAGCTGCATCAGCCATGAAATGCGTGGTGTTGGGACAAAGTGTGAGCAGGTTGTTGTTTTGTATCAACTGGGGCAAGAAGAGGCAGACTTGTTGGACAAACACAATGAAATTCTAAGATGACATGTTGTGGATACAGAGAAGATACTTCAAGATGTACAGGCAGAGATATGTGGCTAGCGGATGGCTGCTGCACCTCCACTGGTGGACCTGTCCCTTCCCCCGCTTCCCTCCTCCAAGACCATACCAGTGGCCAATGACTTCACACAACTGACTCTAGAAAACTTCGGCGTACTGATAGAACCTGTTGTGAGAAAAGGATGAAATAAACACTGTATAGTTCATCACATCCACACCGCACACAGACAGCCTGTTGTGAGCACACCAAGCGGGTTGCCTCCAGAAAAGTTAAAGTGTGCAAAAGCACCATTTTTTGATATGTTAGTGGATGGGGTACTTTCACACTCACATCTCATGTAGGATGCACCTTTGCAAATGATCAAGAAATCGAATGTATCCTAGCATATATGCAGGAATTATAGCGTCCTAAACTGTAGAAAAATTCCTGACATATAGCCTGTTATAAATATCTTAGACTTTAAATGTAACTTGAATGGTGCTACTATTTTCATTGTGGTACACTGTGCCAAAGCATTTCCAGAAATACCCGTGTCCTAGATGGACAAGCACAAGATTGATGTTATGACTCCATTCATTCACTGAATGGTAACTGTGTATTCTGCTATGTTGACTATGTATTTATCTCGAGGAGTATGGAAGAGAATGTCTACTATTTGCATGAGGTTATGTAAAGCTGAAAATACTATAACATATGAATTAACAAGGATAAATGCCTATTTGACAAAGGTGAGGTCACCTTTCTAGGGTACCATACATGGTTTCCCAAACTGGCAACCTTCATAACCCTGAAAAGGTCTCGGATATTTTGAATGTGCCCTTGCAATTTCATACAAAGGCCTTTTAAGACGTCTAGGCAATGATAAATTATTATTGTTGGCATTTACCTCATTTGCCTGAGACTATTTGTCCAACCAATACTTTATTTAAAACGAAAGACACTTAGGGAAGGAGGAAGTGCCCTGAAATAGTGATGCTAAGGAAACTTATGAGGCTCATAAGACTACTCTGGCATCAGCTACACTTTTCATGGACCTCCAGTGGCATTAATTGTGGATGTGATTCAGTCTGCATTAGGAGATTTGTTGCAGCAATGGGTGATAGCAACATGGGATTCATTAACATTTTTATCTAAAAATCTCTCGTCACAACAGATGAGATGGAGCCCTTATGATAGGTAGTTTCTAGTTATTTACCTCATAGTGAAGTATTTCTCCCAGTATCTAGAATGGCAGGAGGTCAAGATCTTTAATCCTTTATTTGGCAAATGGTGAAAATAAACACAAAAAAATTTTTCAGTGCCTATATTTATTTATTATGCTTAAAGAAATAGAGTCAGTTTTAGAAATTTTTCACAAAAATTATGAAAATTATGAAATGTTGCTTATAAGCAACATTGCCAGCAGTAGACCACATTTATACATCTTATAAAAAAAGTGTTTGCCAATAACCTCAAACAAAAGGTTTCCTGTACGTGAATAATTTAATTTATAAACACATTTATGCATTCCTGCTGTGTAATTGAGCTGTTTAATTTTCCCTTCTAGTTCTTCTTGCAATGGAATTTTTGGAAACTCCAGACACACCAGCACAGACAAAAATCTTAAAACCCCATTTGTGTGGCTTGTTTTGAATATATTCACGCAAATTACCTGCTCTTGTACCTTTATATGGAACCATCATCTCATTTGTAGAATTGTCCAACTCTTGTTTCTGCTCATGGCAGTTCTTTACAATTGACTCAAGATCAGATCTTATTTTGAAAAGTCTGTCAGAAGAGTTCACAGCATTCTAATTGTTCGTAAAATGCAGGTGTCGGAGGAGTTTCTGAAAGGGCTTCAAACTGAAAATACTGGTGATTTTTTCACAATTGATTGACTGAGACTAATAGTCAGTGTACGAAGGCATAGAAACAAGGCTCATGTATATCAGAACAACGAAAAATTGTTCCATTTCATTTATATTCCCATTTACTGACGTGGTAGTTTGTTGCACAGAGTATAAGTTCGTTTCCTGCACAATTTTGTCGATTAGTTCTGAATCAAAGAATCTTCTGAAATAACCCAGTAGTGTACTGCCTTCATCAGAAAACACAGGAGAGAGACTTTCTACCCTAGCAGTTATATCTTCCTTTACCCACATGTAAATGACTGCTTTTGTAATTTTCTTTTTCACTTGACTGACACTTTCACTAGAAGGATTCACTGCAGAATGACCTTGCACATATTCAGCTTGTGTGATTTCACTTCCTGAATCAGATTTAGTTTCTGGTATAACTAAGTTATGTACTGAGATTGACGCTCTGGAATATAGTCTGGATAATCATCACTACAGTCTGCCAAAACTTCGAGTTCAGAGTCTTCAGATTCGCTTAGATCAGACAATGCCCGGTTTTCTGGTGGAACTACTATTCCTCTCGCTATTTTATGGAAATAAAATATTCTGGAATCCATAGCTAAAAAGCCCCTGGAAATAAAAATGTCTACTGTGTCACGCCGTAAGGATACGTAATATACTAATGGCACATGTCCCAACTACGGGCAATGTTGCTAACAGGCAACATAAAAGTTTTATACTGTTTACGTAATTCAAAACTATATTAAAAAATATACCTAAAAACAAAGATGATGTGACTTACCAAATGAAAGTGCTGGCAGGTCGACAGACACACAAACGAACACAAACATACACACAAAATTCAAGCTTTCGCAACAAACTGTTGCCTCATCAGGAAAGAGGGAAGGAGAGGGAAACACAAAAGGATATGGGTTTTAAGGGAGAGGGTAAGGAGTCATACCAGTCCCGGAAGCAGAAAGACTTACCTTAGGGGGAAAAAAGGACGGGTATACACTCGCACACACACACATATCCATCCACACATATACAGACACAAGCAGACATATTTAAAGACAAAGAGTTTGGGCAGAGATGTCAGTCGAGGCAGAAGTGCAGAGGCAAAGATGTTGTTGAATGACAGGTGAGGTATGAGTGGCGGCAACTTGAAATTAGCGGAGATTGAGGTCTGGTGGATAACGGGAAGAGAGGATATATTGAAGAGCAAGTTCCCATCTCCGGAGTTCGGATAGGTTGGTGTTAGTAGGGAGTATCCAGATAACCCGGACGGTGTAACACTGCGCCAAGATGTGCTGGTCGTGCACCAAGGCATGTTTAGCCACAGAGTGATCCTCATTACCAACAAACACTGTCTGCCTGTGTCCATTCATGCGAATGGACAGTTTGTTGCTGGTCATTCCCACATAGAACGCATCACAGTGTAGGCAGGTCAGTTGGTAGATCACGTGGGTGCTTTCACACGTGGCTCTGCCTTTGATTGTGTACACCTTCCGGGTTACAGGACTGGAGTAGGTGGTGGTGGGAGGGTGCATGGGACAGGTTTTACACCGGGGGCGGTTACAAGGGTAGGAGCCAGAGGGTAGGGAAGGTGGTTTGGGGATTTCATAGGGATGAACTAAGAGGTTACGAAGGTTAGGTGGACGGCGGAAAGACACTCTTGGTGGAGTGGGGAGGATTTCATGAAGGATGGATCTCATTTCAGGGCAGGATTTGAGGAAGTCGTATCCCTGCTGGAGAGCCACATTCAGAATCTGATCCAGTCCCGGAAAGTATCCTGTCACAAGTGGGGCACTTTTGTGGTTCTTCTGTGGGAGGTTCTGGGTTTGAGAGGATGAGGAAGTGGCTCTGGTTATTTGCTTCTGTACCAGGTCGGGAGGGTAGTTGCGGGATGCGAAAGCTGTTGTCAGGTTGTTGGTGTAATGCTTCAGGGATTCCGGACTGGAGCAGATTCGTTTGCCACGAAGACCTAGGCTGTAGGGAAGGGACCGTTTGATGTGGAATGGGTGGCAGCTGTCGTAATGGAGGTACTGTTGCTTGTTGGTGGGTTTGATGTGGACGGACGTGTGAAGCTGGCCATTGGACAGGTGAAGGTCAACATCAAGGAAAGTGGCATGGGATTTGGAGTAGGACCAGGTGAATCTGATGGAACCAAAGGAGTTGAGGTTGGAGAGGAAATTCTGGAGTTCTTCTTCACTGTGAGTCCAGATCATGAAGATGTCATCAATAAATCTGTACCAAACTTTGGGTTGGCAGGCCTGGGTAACCAAGAAGGCTTTCTCTAAGCGACCCATGAATAGGTTGGCGTACGAGGGAGCCATCCTGGTACCCATGGCTGTTCCCTTTAATTGTTGGTACGTCTGGTTTTCAAAAGTGAAGAAGTTGTGGGTCAGGATGAAGCTGGCTAAGGTAATGAGGAAAGAGGTTTTAGGTAGGGTGGCAGGTGATCGGCGTGAAAGGAAGTGCTCCATCGCAGCGAGGCGGGATAATTGTGTATAAGGAAGTGGCATCAACGGTTACAAGGATGGTTTCTGGGGGTAACGGATTGGGTAAGGATTCCAGGCGTTCGAGAAAGTGGTTGGTGTCTTTGATGAAGGATGGGAGACTGCATGTAATGGGTTGAAGGTGTTGATCTACGTAGGCAGAGATACGTTCTGTGGGGGCTTGGTAACCAGCTACAATGGGGCAGCCAGGATGATTGGGTTGTTAATTTTAAGAAGAAGGTAGAAGGTAGGGGTGCCGGGTGTCGGTGGGGTCAGGAGGTTGATGGAGTCAGGTGAAAGGTTTTGTAGGGGGCCTAAGGTTCTGAGGATTCCTTGAAGCTCTGCCTGGACATCAGGAATGGGATTACCTTGGCAAACTTTGTATGTGGTGTTGTCTGAAAGCTGACGCAGTCCCTCAGCCACATACTCCTGACGATCAAGTACCACGGTCGTGGAACCCTTGTCCGCCGGAAGAATGACGATGGACCGGTCAGCCTTCAGATCACCGATAGCCTGGGCTTCAGCAGTGGTGATGTTGGGAGTAGGATTAAGGTTTTTTAAGAAGGATTGAGAGGCAAGGCTGGAAGTCAGAAATTCCTGGAAGGTTTGGAGAGGATGATTTTGAGGAAGAGGAGGTGGGTCCCGCTGTGACGGAGGACGGAATTGTTCCAGGCAGGGTCCAATTTGGATAGTGTCTTGGGGAGTTGGATCATTAGGGGTAGGATTAGGATCATTTTTATTCGTGGCAAAGTGATACTTCCAGCAGAGAGTACGAGTGTAGGACAGTAAATCTTTGATGAGGGCTGTTTGGTTGAATCTGGGAGTGGGGCTGAAGGTGAGGGCTTTGGATAGGACAGAGGTTTCGGATTGGGAGAGAGGTTTGGAGGAAAGGTTAACTACTGAATTAGGGTGTTGTGGTGCCAGATTGTGTTGATCGGAATTTTGAGGTTTTGGAGGGAGTGGAGCTGGAAGTGGGAGATTGAGTAGATGGGAGAGACTGGGTTTGTGTGCAATGAGAGGTGGTTGAGGTTTGCTGGAAAGGTTGTGAAGGGTGAGTGAGTTGCCTTTCCGGAGGTGGGAAACCAGGAGATTGGATAGTTTTTTGAGGTGAAGGGTGGCATGCTGTTCTAATTGGTGGTTGGCCTGTAGGAGGATGCTCTGAATAGCCGGTGTGGATGTGGGAGAGGAAAGATTGAGGACTTTTATTAACGATAGGAGTTGACAGGTGTGTACACTGGCTGAGTTGATGTGTAGGTGAAGGATTAGGTGGGTGAGGGCAATGGATAGTTCAGTTTGGAACTGGTATAGGGACTGATGGAAAGAAGGGTTGCAGCCAGAGATGGGAACTTTAAGTGTGAAGCCTTTGGGGGTTATGCCAAATGTCAGACAAGCCTGAGAAAATAAAATATGTGAGTGTAATCTGGCTAGGGTGAAGGCATGTTTGCGGAGGGAATGTAAATAAAACTTAATGGGGTCATTGTGGGGGTGTTGTGAGGGTGACATGGTATTAGAAGGTGGAAAGTTTAACATGAGGTTGAAATGAAAAAGAAAGATACAAATATATGGGGAGAGATAAAGGTGAACTAGAAAGCAATTGGAGATCTGGTATGAAAAAAGGCGAAAAAGTGTTGGTTAAGTTGATCCTGTGGAGAATTTCCTCTCCAACCTCAACTCCTTTGGTTCCATCAGATTCACCTGGTCCTACTCCAAATCCCATGCCACTTTCCTTGATGTTGACCTACACCTGTCCAATGGCCAGCTTCACACGTCCGTCCACATCAAACCCACCAACAAGCAACAGTACCTCCATTACGACAGCTGCCACCCATTCCACATCAAACGGTCCCTTCCCTACAGCCTAGGTCTTCGTGGCAAACGAATCTGCTCCAGTCCGGAATCCCTGAAGCATTACACCAACAACCTGACAACAGCTTTCGCATCCCGCAACTACCCTCCCGACCTGGTACAGAAGCAAATAACCAGAGCCACTTCCTCATCCTCTCAAACCCAGAACCTCCCACAGAAGAACCACAAAAGTGCCCCACTTGTGACAGGATACTTTCCGGGACTGGATCAGATTCTGAATGTGGCTCTCCAGCAGGGATACAACTTCCTCAAATCCTGCCCTGAAATGAGATCCATCCTTCATGAAATCCTCCCCACTCCACCAAGGGTGTCTTTCCGCCGTCCACCTAACCTTCGAAACCTCTTAGTTCATCCCTATGAAATCCCCAAACCACCTTCCCTACCCTCTGGCTCCTACCCTTGTAACCGCCCCCGGTGTAAAACCTGTCCCATGCACCCTCCCACCACCACCTACTCCAGTCCTGTAACCCGGAAGGTGTACACAATCAAAGGCAGAGCCACGTGTGAAAGCACCCACGTGATCTACCAACTGACCTGCCTACACTGTGATGCGTTCTATGTGGAAATGACCAGCAACAAACTGTCCATTCGCATGAATGGACACAGGCAGACAGTGTTTGTTGGTTATGAGGATCACTCTGTGGCTAAACATGCCTTGGTGCACGACCAGCACATCTTGGCGCAGTGTTACACCGTCCGGGTTATCAGGATACTCCCTACTAACACCAACCTATCCGAACTCCGGAGATGGGAACTTGCTCTTCAATATATCCTCTCTTCCCGTTATCCACCAGACCTCAATCTCCGCTAATTTCAAGTTGCCGCCACTCATACCTCACCTGTCATTCAACAACATCTTTGCTTCTGCACTTCTGCCTCGACTGACATCTCTGCCCAAACTCTTTGTCTTTAAATATGTCTGCTTGTGGCTGTATATGTGTGGATGGATATGTGTGTGTGTGTGCGAGTGTATACCCGTCCTTTTTTCCCCCTAAGGTAAGTCTTTCTGCTCCCGGGACTGGAATGACTCCTTACCCTCTCCCTTAAAACCCATATCTTTTCGTGTTTCCCTCTCCTTCCCTCTTTCCTGATGAGGCAACAGTTTGTTGCGAAAGCTTGAATTTTGTGTGTATGTTTGTGTTCGTTTGTGTGTCTGTCGACCTGCCAGCACTTTCATTTGGTAAGTCACATCTTTGTTTTTAGGTATATTTTTCCTTCGTGTAATGTTTCCTTCTATTATAATCAAAACAATATTAGATAGAAATATTTCTGCTGTAAACTCACCTCTGGGTATTTTTTGTAGAAAATCTGCTAAGATTACTGCCAATTTATAGAAATCCACTCTTTCAGAACCAAAATAAGTCACCCCTGTTGCTCACACAAGGAGATACCTGTAACATCACTGCACAAACTGCCATCTCGTGTGGAAAACCTTGAACTATTACAACAACTGGCATTCGCAGTGTATAAAGGAAGGTTGTCTGGAGGCAACAGTGCCAGTAAAAGGCACTCGGAAGTGTTTGTTGTCCCATAAGGCCAACGTAAATTTGATGTTGCTTGAGAGCAACACTGCCAAATAAAGGGTTAAGCAGCATAAACTCTTAACTGTGATTTTCCAAATAGTGTCTGAGCTAAATTCGACCCACCAAGTACAGTATGCAGAATACATTGCTCAACTATGCAGTGATATGAACCATGTTGCTGGTTTCCAAATTTCATTGCTCATTGTCTGTCACATACCTGCATGGCCATCATGATGGTGAATTGGGAGAAAGAGACTACAAAATAGGAAATCAATTCTTTTTCTTTTGAAGGGCCCTTCGGACTCCGTTTCTGCTGCGCTATAGCTACAACAGGTGCAGCTTCATGGATCGCATATTCTGGTCTGGTACGTCATGGCAAATGATAAGATGCAACCATTCATCTCAGCATTAGGGGATGTGTAGTAATCAACGCTCTCCATGAATTGGTGCATTCTGGAATCAGTGCGTGCCCCAGGCTAGTTTTGGATAAAGTTGTGTAGCTTGATATCAAGCAGGATTATCAGTGATGAGTCTGTTGTTACCCACAATGCCAAAGGCACAAGATCAGTCACCATAAATCAGCCCACAATGGATGCATTTCCCCCTCCATCTGTTAGAATTGCATATATGGATGTAGATATTGTTGGTCTCCTCCCTTCTTCTTCTGATGATTTCTATTTTGTCATAACTGTGACTGACATATTTACAGGGTGGCCAGAGGCAATTACAATGCAGAACATTTCTGTGATTTTCGTTGACTGGTAGTAGTGACTTGTTAGTTTTCAAGATTTGTTATTCCTAAAATCATAGTTTCTGCCAGAGGTAGGCAGTTTGACTGCCAGCTGTTTGACAAACCCACATGTAAATGCTTCAACTAACATGTCCCAATATGGTACATGCATTTTTCTACCCAAAGGAATTATTCATTAGTCGCTTTGTGTGGGTAAGGGATGACACAGTCAACCTACATGTCTTTTCCCTGTACAGCGGTCTGTGTCTTGATAAAAATGATAAGACATTTATTGTGGACGGGAATGGGAAGAGGCACACTGTTTCAGTTAACTGTTTGAAACTCCCATTCTTTGATGTTGATATTTCCCCTGTTCAGGACACGTTGAGGCATATTCATTCCAAACAGCGTCTTGCCAGATCTTCTTCCCTTTCTTCCATTCTTCCTACCACACTAATGCTTGAAATGCACTCTGGTAGATAACTATTCTTTTCTGTGGGTATGTGGTGCCCTTGGATTCTCTGTTACCATGAATTAAGTCTTCTTCTAGCTAGCTCACTGAAAATGGGGGGGGGGGGGGGGGGGGAATCTGATACAGAGAGTGAAACATTAAATATGGCAGAGATGTTAATAAATGAACAATAGTTGAATAATGGACAGTTTGTGTTATGTGACGTATCTCTGGTGTGTGTTTGTATCCACTGTAATCCATTCTAGTTCTTATTGTTTAAGTGTGTCGTTCTCTGCCTCTCTATATTTGAAAATAATGTGTTTTTATATAAAAAGTGCAGCCAAACATACATTATCTGCCCCAGAAGATAAAAGGTAATGAATCTTAAATATTTTTGAGAAAGTTATGTGCATTAAGAAAAGAAATATGGATTTTTACATAAGAAGAAGTCAGATAAAAATATTTTATTGTTCATTGGGTTTATAGGTAGCTGTTGTTAGTAACACAAAAACATCTAGTGTCTTGATACATGGAAAAAAATGTTTCAGAAATATGAAAATGAGATTTTTGCAAGCTAGGTAAAGTCCATTACTGTTGTGATGCCATTGTGAGAGAAAGGCCTTATGATAAATGGTGTTTTTCAGACCAAAGCACAAGAAAGGATTCTGAGATCGTAGGTTGTGATGCCTCTTTATCAACAGAATTCAGGTGGACAAAGAAAAAAAAGCTCGATGCAGTATTTTACCTGTCTTCACTTTCTTTTTTAATTACATATTTTAGAAATATATATGTGTCCTTTTTGGGACCTGGATGTAAATTTTAAAGTCATTGTTTTAGTTAGTTTTCATTTCTTTGGTGAGTGGTGTTGTGCAATATTCTGTGATACCAAGCAAATTGTAAATCAGTAATCTAGCTGTAAGACAATATGATAAAGTGAATTGTTAAATTATTTGTCTCACACAATGTTATTGTTGTAGCTGTTGTGTTGAAACATAGGTAGGGCTACGGTATAAAATTTTTTCATCATTTTCATGTCACATAAGTTTATGCTAAAAATTTTTGGTGTCCTACTAAGTACATGGTATATCATTACAGGAACTGAAACTTAGTGATAAGCAATTAATTATCAAGGAACTGCAACAGATTTCCTTGCCTCTGTGATGTGCTTTGTTGAAAGTATAGCCTTCCATAACTGTGACAGTCAAGTGCAAAGCTTATTTGGTGTCTCTGAACACAAATATTTTCATAACCATGTACTACATTTTTTAGTTACCTACATTTTCAACAGTATAAGTTGGGTCAGGGTGACAGTGTATTGAAGTCTTACTTGAATGCAAAGTAAATACTGCAGCACATGTTAGAGGAGTACATTTTTATGAAATTGCCTTGAAACTTGTTGTGGTTGTTCTGAATGTGTTTTCTCAATTACTTGTTGGAAGCTTACAAGTATTTTTCTTAATTGTTCTGAATGATCCTTTAAGCACAAAATGTTAGACAAACATTTTGGTCACAAATGATGTTCAACCCTTACTTGGGCTTAGTCCTCCCCCTCCTAGACAACCTCACACAGTAGCTTCATAGTAGAATAGACATGTAAGTTACCATATAATATATTTTTATTGAGCAACACTTTCCCAAAAAACACAAAATAACTTTTCAATAAATTGGTTTAAATGATACAAATAATATCATATGTTTGATAAAATAAGTAGTATGTGGTAGCCCAGTTAATGCTTTATTATATGGGATAACAATAATGATATCCCATTTTGTGTAGCACTGAAAAATGTCCCTCCTTTTAATTATGTGTAGCTATACTTTTAATTCCTCATAATTTTTAATCTGAATACAAAACCGCTTAAATATTGCAGAATCTCTACAAACTTCACATAACCCTATAAATTTACCTGTAACAAATGGCTCTGAGCACTATGCGACTTAACGTCTGAGGTCATCAGTCGCCTAGAACTTAACTAATCAAACCTAACTAACCTAAGGACATCACACACATCCATGCCCGAGGCAGGACTCGAACCCACGAATGCAGCGGTCGCTCGTCTCCAGAATGTAGCGCCTAGAACCGCACGGCCACTCCTGCCGGCTTACCTGTAACAGAAAAATGGCTCTGAATATAAATTATCACAAATAAGTCCCTAACACATCACCCTAACATCATCATGCATCACGTAAATACAGAATACTACGTAAAATTTCATCTCAACATAAATCTCCTGAACATTGCAGAATCTCTATAAACATAACTCCATAAATACACATTAAAAAGAAAAATCATTCTGAATGCAATCCGTATATGCCATCCATAATAATACAATATGTGTTTTGAACCACAGATATGTTTTGCATCATAAGCAATCTTTCATGTATCTTGTTATAGCCTTTCTTGTGCTTTGGTCTGAAAAACACCATTTATCATATGGCCTTTCTCTCACAATGGCATCACAACAGTAATGGACCTTACCTAGCTTGCAGAAATTTCATTTTCATATTTCTGAAACATTTTTTTCCATGTATCAAGAGGCACTAGATGTTTTTGTGTTACTAACAACAGCTACCTATAATACCAAAAAACAATAAAATTTTTTTATCTGACTTCTTCTTATGTATAAATCCATATTCTTTTCCTTAATGCACATAACTTTCTCAAAAATATTTAAGATTCATTACCTTTTATCTTCTGGGGCAGATAATATATGTGTGGCTGCAATTTTTATATAAAAACACATTATTTCCAAATATAGAGGCAGAGAACCAAACACTTAAGCAATAAGCACTAGAATGGACTGCAGAGGATATAAACACACACCAGATATACGTCACATAACACAAACTGTCCATTATTCAACTATTGTTCATTTATTATCATCTCTGCCATATTTAATGTTGCACTCTCTGTATCAGATCCCCCCCCCCCCCCTCCATTTTCCAGGAGCTAGAAGAAAACTTAATTCATGGTAACAGAGAATCAAAGGGCACCACATACCCACAGAAAAGAATAGTTATCTACCAACGTGCATTTCAAGCATTTGTGTGGTAGCAAGAATGGAAGAAAGGGAAGAAGATCTGTCAAGATGCATTTTGGGATGGATATGCCCCAATGTGTCCTCAACAGGGGAAATATCAACATCAAAGAATGACAGTTTCAAACAGTTAAATGAAACAGTGTGCCTTTTCTCATTTCTGTCCACAATAAAGGTCTTATCATTTTTATCAATGACAAGAAACAGACAGCTGTACAGAGAAAAGGGATGTAGGTTGACTGTGTCATCCCTTACCCACACAAAACGACTAGTGAACAATTCCTTTGGGTAGAAAAATGCCTGTACCATATGGGGACATGTCAGTTGAAGCATTTACATGTGAACTGCCTACCTCTGGCAGAAACTATGATTTCAGGAATACCAAATCTTGAAAACTAACAAGTCACTACTACCAGTCATCGAAAATCACAGAAATGTTCTGCATTGTAACTGCCTCTGGCCACCATGTAAATATGTCAGCCACAGTTATGACAAAATGGAAATTACCAGAAGAAGAAAGGAGGGGACCAACAATGTCTACATCCATATGTGCAATTCTAACAAATGGAGGGAGAAATGCATCCATTGTGGGCTGATTTATGGTGACTGGTCTTGTGCCTTTGGCATTGTGGGTAACAACAGACTCACCACTGATAATCTTGCTTGATACCCAGCTACACAACTTTATCCAAAACTAGCCTGGAATATGCACTGATTCTGGGATGAACCAATTCATGGAGAGCATTGATTGCTACACATCCCCAACATGCTGGGATTAATGGTTGCACCTTACCGTTTGCCATGACGTACCAGACCAGAATATGAGATCCATGAAGCTGCATGTGTTGTAGCTATAGCGCAACAGAAACAGAGTCCGAAGGGCCCTTCAAAAGAAAAAGAATTGATTTCCTTCTTTGTAGCCTCTTTCTCCCAATTAACCATCATGATGGCCATGCAGGTCTGTGGCAGACAATGAGCAATGAAATTTGGAAGCCAGTAACAAGGTTCATATCACTGCATAGTTGAGCAATGTATTCTGCATACTGTACTTGGTGGGGCGAATTTAGCTCAGACACTTTTTGGAAAATCACAGTTAAGGCTCTATGCGCCTTAAAAATCTTAAACCAATGCCATTCTAGATACTGGCAGAAATATTTCACTCTGAGGTAAATAACTAGAAACTACCTATCATAAGCACTGCAGCTCATCTGTTGAGGAGAGGGATTCTTGGAAAGAAATGTTAATGGATCCCACTTTGCCATCACCAATTCTTGCAATAAATCTCCTAATGTGGACTGACTCACATCCACAAATAATGCAACAAGAGCTCCATGAAGAGGGTGTGCAAAAAGTGTAGCTGATGCCAGAGTAGTCCTATGAACCTCATGAGGATCTTAGCTTCACTATTTCAAGGCACTTTCCTCCTTCCCTAAGTTACTTTTGTTATCAATAAATTATTGGATGTAGAGATAGTCTCATCCAAATGAAGTAAATGTCATCAATAATAATTTATCATTGCCTAGACATCTAAAAAGGTCTTTGGATGTAATTGTTAGGGCACATTTAAAATATCTGAGACCTTTTCAGGGCTACAAAGGTGCCAGTTCAGGAAATTATGTATGGTCCCCTAAAAAGGGGACCTCGCCTTTGCCAAACAGGCATTTGTCCTTGTTAATTCATATGCTATGGTCATTTCAGCTTTACATAACCTCATGCAAATGTGAGGCATGCTCATCCATATTCCTTGAGATAAACAAAACATAGTCAACATAGCAGAATACACTGTCATAAACCTGCAGCAACTCATCCATGAAATGCTGCCTTGTCTGGGCAGTGGTCTGGAGTATAAAAGGTGTTGCGTTATGCTAAGACAAACTGGATGGAGTTATAACATCAGTCATGTGCTTGTACATATTGGACAGAGGTATTTGTGCAAATGCTTTAGCACAGTCAACTACATTGAAAATAGTTGCACCATTCAGGTTACATTTAAAGTCTAAGATATTCAGAACAGGCTATCTGTAAGGGATTTTTCAAGAGTGTAGGACCCTATAACTCCTTAAAATGGAAAGATAAATCCTTTTTCTCATCCATTTGCAATGGTGCAGCCAACATACTATGTGATTGTGAAACCACCCCATCCACTAACAATTCATGAAACACCACTTTAGCATACTTTAACTTTTCTGAGGGCAACGCTCTTGGTGTGCTCACAACAGGCAGTCTGTGTATAATGTGGATGTGATACATTATACAGTTTTTATATCACTCTTTTGTCACAACAGGTTCCATTGGTACCACGAAGTTTTGTAAAGCCATTTGTGTGAAGTTGTTGGCCACTGGTGTGGCCTTGGAGGAGGGAAGAGGGGGAAGGGACAGGTCCACCAGTAGAGGTGCAGCAGCCATCCACTAGCGACATATCTCTGCCTGTACATCTTTAAGTATCTTCTCTGTAGCCACAACATGTCACCTTTCAACTTCATTGTGTTTCTCCAACAAATCTGCCTCTTCTTTGTCCCAGTTGATACAAAACAACAACCTGCTCACACTTTGTCCCAACACCACACATTCTATGACTGATGCAACTACTTCCATAGAATCATGAGATATGTATGGAGAACTCTTCTTGCATGACACATGCATGTGCATTCTGAAATGTGACTAAGGGGAACATGTGAAAACTTTCTGTTTCACAGATGACACGGGAGTCACAGATATCATCATGCATTTAGTAATGAAGGCATTGCACATAATATGGTCCATTCTCATTGCAAGCCTAGCTGCAAGCATAATAGTTATCAGCTGACTGTTACATCAGTGTGGTGCTAGGGAGAAATAAGACAGAAAATTGGCACCTAGGATAGACCCCAAATCCTCTGCCACCAAATAGAATGATGTTGGAGAAAAATCACATTCCAAATCCACTGTCAGCCATCTTCCTGCCAAATGTTTGAATTTGGGAGTTGTTTACTTCTGTTAATATTGGCAAACAAGAGGACTGGGGCACATCATAAGCTCTCCTTGGAATCTCACTAACCTCAGATCGCATACCCACAGAGAACCATAATCCTGGTGTCCATTTGGTGATGAGAACCTTCTCTGAACCACTCATAGCTGGAACCACACTTGAAACAAGGTAGGTGCTCTGCAACTTTTACATGGGCTCATGTATCTACAATGGTGTCCAAAATTAAAGCAACAAACAGAATTTTGCAAGGTTGCATTTATTTTGCCACAAAACAGAATACACAGGTGATAGTAAAGTAGAAACAATGCAAAGAATACAGAACGTAAACAACTGCAACTTGCGCAATGGTAGACACAAATTTTCTTTATTTTTTCCAACTTAACAGATTTGTGCACACATTCTGACAATGGGTTAATGTCTCAGTATGAGGTGTAACCACCTCGGGTAACAATACAAGCATGACAATGATGGGACATGCTGAGAAAGTTGTCATCAATCTCATGTTCAGCCAATAACAACTGTTCCTCCTGAAGAGCTGCTAGCGAGTCTTCTACAGTTGTCAGTGAGAGCTGATGTGATATGCATCCCACCTGCCTGTTCATTCCAGACATGTTCTAAGGGATTCAAATTGGGTGAGTGAGCACACCACAACATGTGTGCAATATTTGATATTTCAAAGAAGACATCACTCACCAATGCTCTATGAGGTCAAGCATTATCGTCCATCAGTAGGAAGTCAGAGACCACAGCATCTCACAGTAACTACACATGATGTCCCAAGATCATGACACAATATCTAACACAAATTAAACCTTGCCAATTCACCCATACAATTTTGTGAAGCGGTGTTCATGTGGTTAACATAATACCTGTACAAACTATTAGGGATCGTCCTCAATATTTGACTTTTTCCACTACGTTTGGTTCTCAAAATCAAATTCCACATTCCCTCTAGATGCGAATTCACCAAGAACCACTCTAGAGGCCAAACTGGAAATAATGTGTGAAAAGAACATTGGCCCACAGTTCTTCTGTCCAGGTGACATGCTGACCTTCCCATCCATGAAGGCACATTAGAAATATACATACAGCAGGTCTCTGACAATATAGGTCACTCTGCTGAAGGCTTTTGTACACAGTTTACCTTGATACAACATGTCCAGTGGATGTTGCAGGGTCGGATTTCTGTTGCTGTGCTGTACTAAGATGATACCATCATTACCTTACAGCCAACTCATGGTCCTCTCTTCCTGATGCGTCAAATGCTTGGCCCTCCCCTGATCTTTGGGATACAGTTTCAATCCCCATACACTGTTACCACACCTGAGAAACAACAGAATGTTTCACCATAATTCATTGGGCCCCACTAGTTTGCTAGTGTCCTGCACCCATTCTTCCTATGACTCTCCACTGCAGAGTGTCTAGTAGGCATTTTCTCTGCCCATACTCTACCATCTGTGATGGAGTACATAACAATTGTGGGTAAGGGACTACCAGGGAACACTATCCTATTTTGCAGGCACCCTGACATCATTGTCATGGTTGTCCATTGACCAGAATGCCACCTTCTGTGTTGAACATGATTGTATGGACTTCTGTTCACCGTCTGTAAGATTATATCTGGAATTAAACACAGAACAGGGGAACATCAGGTTGTGGCTTTAATTTTGGACACCAGTGTATACATTTCCAAGTTTGCATATGGGAAATTGCAGGGCACTGTACATTGTCTTGCCCTTCAGGCAAAATAACTGTTGTACCAACACCATTCACTTTGGAGAGGAGATTGTTCATATTCCTTAGTTATTCTCATCCTGCTGCTGTTGTCAAACTTAGCATTGAGTCTATCCAATTCACAGGAAATTGTGTCCATAGGTGACACTCTTGTGAGCCATAAATATGCTAAATACATGTGTATGGACCACACTTACAAGACATGTGCAGTTCAGTGTCATCCTCCATAACCTTGTTTAAAGCAGTGCATGATTTACTTTTACTAGCACTAGTGGTTGCTACTGTCAACACAACCGTTGCTAAATCATCAACTAAAAGTTTAGAGACAGTGGTTAGTACTGCACACACATATTGAAGTAGTCACCGCAGCCTAAAAAGTTTCACTGATTGCTCTGATGTAAGTTCTGCCCCACCAAAGCGCAAAGCAAATGCAGCATTTTTGATGGGGAAAACACAGCCCCAAATTCAGTATCCACAATCCTAATCAGATGTGATTTCAGTGTATGAAGAAACACTGGAAACAGTAAGTAAACATCCCAAAATCATGTTTTGCTAAAATATCATCCAGTTGTTCTATGAAATTCAGTTCCAACTGGTATGTAACTGTAGCAGATCTATTGCGGTCAGAAACAGAGCTATGAAGCTGGAAAATGGCCTCTCTCTAATTGAATCACAACAGAATTAAAGTTTGCCAGAAAGGCAGAATTTTTGTGTTTCCCAATCTCAAACCACTGTCACCATCAGAAATATTGTTGAGAACTGCAGCATCAGAAAGTTGAGGGGCAGAGCTGAATATCAGCAAACTTTTCTCTTCCATCATCACAGTGCCTGATAACCCATGGTAGAAGGGTGCTAAAGTACACTTATGGGTATAGAAACAAATTCACTCAAACTTGGGGTCCCTGCTTTAGAGTACACCATATATGCTTGAATACACTTTCAAAACAAAGTACTTAATTTGCCTCTAAAACGGCAGACAACCACATTCTTAAGCAATAAGCTTTAAAACAGAATTTGAAGAACATAAACACACACCAGAGATATATCTCAGAATATTGACTGTCCATTACCTGACTATTGTTCATTTGTTAATGTCGTTAACATATTTAATGTTACACTCACCACATCTTAAACAGACTGTAAATAACAGTAACATAAAAAAGCATTCAACAGTTTGCATAATAAAGATCAAAATTATATTATGTTCAGCAACAAGCAAGTGGAGTTTCATATTTTCAACATAATTTTGCATAAACATCATATATCTGACACTCAGGAATAATTTCAGAACCGTAAATAATGTTACTTTACTTTTGAATGTTTTTCCAGCATAAACAGTAGTAAATCTTATTTTTCCTTTCACTTCCTCAGTCCCATTTTCAGCTGCACATATTTAATGATTGCTGTGAAATTATTTGCCACTGCATTACTACAGCATCATTATTATACTAGTAAAAAGAAGAACATAGATTGATAGTGAGAGACAGTTGCAAAAAGAAATAAAGGTGAGAAACTGAGGACATGTAAAACAACAGTTCCAGTCTTTTGAAGAAATGTTGCAAGAGGATCATGGCCATGGTTTAGCTACTTTGTGTGATCAATTGAGTGCTTTACTGATACAGTTACTGAACATTACTCTGTTGGCTTCCTGCTAAGTCAGAAACTGCTTCTATATCAATGAAAAGATTCAATTTTACCCCCACTCTATTCAGTGCAAAAACAGCACACTGCCAAGAAAAATATCTAAACCACCTTTAAACTGTGTTTTTTGTTAATCTGAGTCAAATATGTGACTAGAAATACCAATTTGAAATTGATCTTTCCAGATTGTAAGTTCTAGCTTTGTTGATACATCACTGGAGCTAAAATTTGTACAAAAACTTCAAACAAATAAAATTATGTTATTGAATTTCTTGGATAAAATGGGAATCATTGTTTATGATTTACACTTTTCCAGTATATAGTTCTTCAACTGTTTTACATCTGTCCTTGAAAATAGTATTCTCAACAGTTCTATAAGTGTAAACAGTAGCTTTTTTACTTCAT
Organism: Schistocerca cancellata; assembly: GCF_023864275.1. NCBI lineage: Eukaryota > Metazoa > Arthropoda > Insecta > Orthoptera > Acrididae > Schistocerca > Schistocerca cancellata. The sequence goes on from NC_064629.1 coordinate 268,937,785, forward strand.
GCAACAGAGACAATACAATGTTTGGTGGGGCTGTGTTAACAGTATTTTCTTGCACAATGAGAGCAGAACTAGTTTCTACATCTCAATGTTCCTCTTCAATAACTGGACTAAGTATACTGCTAATTTTTTTTACTGTGCCGTTCAAAGAATTATTTGCTTCAGTAAGTTGCTTGCTTGTTTGTTCACTGTTAGTTTCCAAAATGCATTTTAATTTTTTCCAGTTTCAAATATAAATGGTCACTGTTTTTTTGCACTATACCTTGTAGTTCTGTTTTTAAAGGGTTGGTGTTGGGTTTCATTTGGTCCCTATTAGCTTTCATTTCTGTTTGCATCCCACCCATTTTCCTTATATTATTGTTAGTATGTCATTCTGATCATGTTTTCTCTCAGCTTGCACATCATATGAATTGCCAAAAATACCTTGACCTACATCTAAGATCCCCTGGAGCTTCACTTCCTGTATTCTTTATTTTCATTCATTTTAACATTATTATAAAGTACTTTGCTCCAAAGAGAACTGAGTTTTGTAAAGTCTGAGCACTTTACTTGTTTTTTGTTCCGTAGTCTCATGCACAAGTTGTCAGGTTGTGTCTTGATTGGCAGTCTAGCCAGAGTAGCTTGTAATACTGGTTGCCTGTGGATTAGATGTGTCTTTTGTGCAAATGTGTTTGTTTCCCTTTCTTTCCTGAAGAACACTTTGGAACAATCCTTAATGTATAACCGTCATTTAGTTATTCATGTGTGCAACTTTGTGTGTCATCTTTACTGTGAGTAGCAATCTATACTTTTCATTATTGTAGTTTCTTGTTTTTCATTTACTTGTGTTTGGTCTACAAGTAAAATTCCTTTACAATCTTTAATCAAAGATCACAGGTTTCTTCAGTGTATTTTATTATGTACATCATAGATATACATATTCTGGTGATGTTTGTGTGAACTCAGAAAACTCATCATGCCTCAGTCAATAACGTCTACGATCCTGGAAAGAATACCCACCTATATTGCCTCTCACTTACTGTAGCAATTAGAAAACTGTTCATTCTCTTGATGACATTGAAAAATAGTGTAGAGTAGTTTTATATCAATGTACTTCGAATTTTAAGGGAGGTAACACTATACAGTTCATTAAACGTTTCACCAAATTTCAAGATGGTGTCAGTGTGTAGAGGCTCTCATGTAATGCATAGTTTGAATATCATCGGTTATCTTCAGCATCTTTTGTAACAAATCGTCAAGCACATTTTTTTCACTATGCAAATAATGTGGCAAATACAAACAGATGATCCACATTCAGTTTCACAGATTCAGTACAAAAGAGTGATACAAATGACTTAAGACCACTTGTATTGTCCCATGGGACAATGATCTTCACTCATCTTTAAGCTATCAACTCCAAAATGCAGTTAGTCCCAGGGGACAATAAAATAAAGAAAATGAACCTTGCAGAGCATCCTATGAGTCAATACAGCACTCCTATGACTTCCAATTTTATATTCTACAACATTCTTAATTTACTAAATATTGTTAGTGAATATATATTTCTTTAAATGTTTTTAAGCGTGCCAACTTTTGATAATTCTTATAAAATGTCCACAATATTCAGCGTGCAATCTCTTTGTTATACTGTGTTGTTGGTTACATAAAAAAATCATAAAAAAAACATATATAAATAGTAACATATGTTTTTGTCTGCATTTAAATTTGTATGGTGAAAATAATAATAAACAATGTAGTTCTGTTTTTTGGAACATTTGCTGTTAATTATATTCAACATTGATGCAGAGGTGAGACAGATCAAGAACTTATTTAATTACTTAAAATATCTTCACCAAAATTCGAACACAATTCTGCCTGAACGTAAAGTTATTGCCAGTGAAATTAATAATGATTCTGAATTTTCAGAGGTGCACACTAAAAAGAGAGATAATTTCATGATGGAACACAGAATGAAGTGACAGATGTAAATTCAGAAGATCTGTTGAAGATATTTTTTGTCAATGGCAACTTGAAAACCTAGTATGAATCTGCATAGATTTTAGATGAAACATTTGGATTTTTACAGAACTATTCAAAGATGGCTCGTGATCTGTCACAGAGATATGCATGTAGTTTATCAATAATACCATAATAATGTCAGAACAGATTTAGTAAATATTTGAAAGCAATTAATGCTTCAATCATTGAAGACACTAATCTTGAAACATTATTTCTCTTGAATAAGACATATGGCTTAAAATTTCTACTTATTTCTGCCTGTGTGTGTAGTTATGCACATCCTTTATACTCCTCCAGGGACTGTAGCTGAAACAAAATAGTTGTGGCTCATGATAAAATGTGTTTCACATGTAGGAGGCATCAACAGGGTTTCATAGGTTTGGGGACCTTGCAACTGAATACAATTTGGCAAGGCAACCAAAGTCTGGTGCAGTGAATCAGACATTTGCTGAACAAATTGCTTGCAATGTGCCACTGACAGTGTTATAGACAATTACATTATATTATAACAAAACTCACTGTGGTTTGCATGTTAGTGCTCTACTTTCTGTTTACTGAAATGTGTGGGCACACCAGGGAAAAGTGCAGACAGAATAAACCATCATATTGCAGCATTACTGGCACCAGACATTTCATCACTCTGCAAATAGCGTAATATTTGTCTCTTGTTTTAAAGAAAAATGAAAATAAATCAATTCAATTAAAAAGATAGTATGAAATGAAGTGTATACATATATTACAGTATTTCATTATTGAGTAGCATCTGAAGTTGCAGTTTTAAGTTTTAAATTCATAAAAGTTTTTTACCTAGAAATTTAGGTCTGTGTCAAGCCACCACTAATTTCCCTTGTTGTGGTAGTCTTGAGTTGTGAGTAACTATTTGCTTCACTACATTTTAAGCTAGTATATATTTCTATGCTTTCGGTCTCCTACATCTCGAAAAGATCATGTTGTTGGTATTCTTTGTTGTATATTTAAACTTGCATGATCATCCACATGATGTGTTAGTTCTTTCAGAGCTGCAGTGGGAAACTGGATCCATAGTTTATGACTATTTTCTATTTTACTATATTCCAAGTGATTTTCATTGTACTAAAGCATTACACAGAGTGTATAATATGAACTATTTTAGTTTCCTGGCATAATAGAGAGAATTCAATTAATCAGTTTTCTTAAAACGGCAGTGTTCACTAATGCATCATTTTGAACTTGTACTCAGATGAAGGAAGCCATGTGTTGTAATAATAGTGCTGGAAGGACTTCATCCCACAATGAATGTGAAATTCAGGGCACGATCTTGGCAATGGGACATCATGTAAATATGATACAAACTGTTTTCCTTCTAAAAAATTATTATGATTAAATATGATGAAAATTGCAACTGTATTTGTGAATGTTATTTAAATGTGTGACTTCCACAATTTATTCTAATTCTGACTAAAAGTATGTGTAGATATCAGAAATGTGAAGGCAAGCAATGTGCTTGGAAATAAATTACATACAGGAGCCAGAAAATTTAAATTTCAGTTACAATTCAGTAATCAGGAAGTCTGTCTTTCTGCACTTACAAAGAAATCTATGTTACATATTTTAATACTTGACACTAAGTAAAGATATTTTCCAGAAGATATTCTGCATCTTATAATAACAAACTAACTTCAGTAGTTCACCATTTACGTGGTGAGAATGCATGTGTGTTTTCAGTGTCCTTTAACAGAAGAAACCATAAACAAGACAATCAGACAGTCTAAATTTCAAGTATCGATTCTCCATGCATGACTAGCCGTCCCAATTGTGTGTGCATAACTTCCAAGGAAGGGTGGAGTAATTTAAATGTACTCCAAGTACTGGGCTGATAAAATGAACATGATGAAAAAATCAGAGCTCATAAGCTGTTTAATCAACCATCATAATTTTCATGTGACATTTGCATGGGAGATGATAGTTGTACCAGAATTACACTCTACTAATCATTTCTTTTTAATGTTTCATCGACAGAAGTAATCATAAATAAGGGTACTAGTCAGTCTCGAAGTTCAGTGTGTATTTTCTGTATACAACTGACATTCCAAAGTACAAGAACAGACATTGTGAGAATAGTTCAGCAAATTACTACATCATCCAGTGTGTGAGTCCACATAATTATTATGATGAAAACCCGTAGATCTTAAGGATTTTAATGGAGAGTGGTTCCTCTGTAGCATCATTCACACATGCAGCAGGGATAGAAGAAAACAACAGTGGTACTGGATGTACCTGGTAGCTGACACAGCTTGATAATTTTCAAGTACTCATGTAGATCTTTAATGATCATCAACTTTTAGATAATACATAACAAGTATGTTAGATAACCTCAGAGGCCATTGTTGATTATTATGGGTTTTTGGTGAAATATTACATATTGTATTAAATAAACTAAATAATTTTTGGCGTTATGTCACAAACTTCATTATTATGTACAGCCGAGGTTTCATGTTATAAAACTGTTTTCTAGTATATAATTGATCCCAAAGATAAAAATCAGGCACACATAAAAATAACTTTTCAATTTAGCTAAAATGGGTGAACAGTTTTATTTATTTATTTATTTATTTTTATTTATTGTATTTTTTTGCATGGAGACACCAACTGGTGTCTTTTGCAAACGTCACAGCATTTTTTTACAAGTTTAGTACAATATATATATATATATATATATATATATATACACAATAATTTATTTTAGTTTAATATTAATATTCACTTAAAGAGTATAAACACTTGTCAATCAAGAAATGTTTCAGTTTCACTTTGAATAAGTTCCCTTTGTGGCACCTTATAGAGCTTGGTAATCTGTTGTACCATATTTGACCACTAATGCATGGACTATGCTCTGTTGTTTTTAATTTTGTTCTTTGTCTGTAGTAGCAGTCTTTATTTCTTGTATTATAGGCATGCATATCAGAACACTTTGTTTCTTTGTTTTGATGTGTCACAAAAAATATAAAAAATATAATTAATTTGTAAAGATACAGTGAGTAGACTGAGAGGTATTTATGATGAACAAAGATTTCCCTGCATGAATCTCTATACCCTAATCCATAGATAATTCTGATTGCTCTTTTCTGTAGGGTTAATATTCTGTTCATATGTATGTTGGCAGCACAACCCTATATCTCTATCCTGTAATTAATCTGTGCAAAAATGGTTCCATAATAAATTGTTTTTAATGTCTGATGTGGAACTACTTTTGATAACTGGCTGATTAGATGTAATGAACTGCTGATTTTATTGCATAAAAATTTGATATGGTTTACCCATCTTAGATTTTCATCTAGGTGAATACCTAGAAATCTGCAGCCTTCTGTGTCCACTACTTCAATTCCACCTATGTTACTGATAGAGGTTTGGTGTGAGTTTAAATGGCAATAACTGAGATTTACTGATATTAACTTTCAAACCTTGATCTTGGAAATAAGTAGTTATTTGCTGTAGTCCCTCAGTTGCTACCAACGTTAGCTCATCATTTTGTTTACCAAGAAATAACAGTGAGGTACCGTCTGCATAGGTTACCAATTGGGAGTTGAAAGGTTGCTCTATATCATTTATGTACACCAGGAAAAGGAAAGGGCCCAAAATTGAGCCCTGGGGTACACCTTGTGTGACTGTCTCATATTTGGACTGAAAAATTAATGATCTGATTATTGATTTTGTAAGTCAGCTTTGTACACTGCATGCGGTTAAATAAATATGTAGCCAGCAATTGCATGGATGCAGCATTTACATTGTATGACTCAAGTTTACTTAAAAGTAACTCATGGTTTACCGAGTCAAAGGCTTTAGTAAGGTCTAGAAATATGCCAGCTGTTTGCATTCCTTGATCAAGGGCACCATACGTTTTGTGAAGAAATTCCGTAGTTGCTGTGATAGTGCTATGATCTTTTCGGAATCCGTGTTGTGTCTCTGTTAGGAACTTATTTTTCAAGAAATAGTCACTAAGTTGTGTCAGCAGCACAACTTCAAATACTTTGCTGAAGACAGGTATTAATGATATGGACCTGAAATTTGAAACCTCTTCCTTGGATCCTTTTTTATGCACTGGTTTAACTGTGGTCCATTTCAATACATTTGGAAATTTATGTTCTCTGATACTGCAGTTTACCAGGTGGGTGATTATTTTAACTAATTCCTTATTACATTTTTTAATCACGATACTACTCAAACCATCCCATCCAGATGAGAACTTATTCTTTAGGTTATTTATTATGCTGCCTATTTCTTTTTCACTTACTTGTTTGAATTCAAAAGGTGGCTCTTCAAAAGGGCAGAGCTTTACCTCACTACTCACAACTGTGTTATTAATTGGACTAACAGCTGCAGATACAAAGTATTTATTGAAAATATTGCAGACTTTATCAGGATCTTTAATTGTGTTTCCTTCATGTCTTATAATTAAAATTTCAGTTTCTGGCTTTGGTGTGGCTTTGCGAAATTGATTTATAATTCTCCATGAGGTCTTGGCTATATTGTCTGATTGAGCTATTTCACTGCTGTATATCTGTTTTCTTAGATTTGAAAGCTCTTTCTTAAAGATTATCTTGGCTTCGTTGTACTTGGCCTTAAAAACCTGCAGGTTTGTTGACTTGTGTAACACATCCAGGTCCTGGATGTTTTGCCTGAGTTTTACCATATTTGCAGGAAGTATCAGTCTGTTAGTTTTTGCACTTTGGTTATGGGTGAACACTCTTTGTATTTTCTTGACAGGGCAGCATCTGTCAAAGTGTCTTAGCATAGTATCATAGAATTTGGCCCATTTGTTTTCAGATCCTTCAGTCTGGTAAACCAGATCCCAGTCCTCTATAGCTAATTTATTTCTTAGGGCAAGGATGTTACCCTCTTTTAGGATTCTTTTATTTTCCATAACTTTTGTCATTTTTGGGATGCTTGTGTTTACATACTCTACAAGCTGGCATTTGTGGTCAGAGTAGTGAAAATCCATATTCCAGCACCTAACACTGTCTTTAATATGTTTACATAGTATAACGTAATCAATTCTGCTAGATATGGACTTTGGTACCCTGGTATCACTATTTACTACATTTATGAGATTATATGAGTTAAGAGTATCTATTAACCTCATATTACACAAACTGGAAGATTTTGCCTCAATATTCAGATCACCAAGTATAGTTAGGTCACTGGGACCACAACGTCCCACTACTCTACTAAATATGTCTATGAAGCTAACTACATCAGCCTTTGGTGGATGGTAAATCCCAATAACTTTATGTTTTCTCATAACCTCTCTACACTCTTTGGTGTGGACTTCAATGCCTGTCACTTCAATGAAGCCTTCTTTGTTGTACTGGTCTAGATAGTTTATTTTCTTGTACTCGAGATTCTCACTAATGTAAACTGCCACACCACCACCCTTATGTTGCTGTCTACAATAACTATTTGCTAAGGAGTAGCCCTCTAGTTTACAGTAAATAATTTCATCAGATTTTAATCCATGCTCAGTTAACACTACTATATGAGGTGACTGCTCACTTACAAAAACCTGTAATATATTAAGCTTATTTCTAAGGTACTGTATGTTTAGGTGCATGAGCCTTAGTGGTATTTTTAACTGGTCACTCTGATTATATTCCTTTAAAACGCACTGAGTTGGTTCACTTACATAAGTTCTGGATCCAGGCACTAAAAGTGTTCCTGTTCTTTGGCGATCTTGCATTTCTCCATCTACTACCCAACCTGGCTTCTGTCTGTATAGTTGTCAAGGTAGCTGTTGAGGTGCCTTCTTGCTCCGTACAGTCCGAGGAGTTGCCGAGCTGCCTGGTGTTGCAGTAACTGGAGTTGTATACTCCACCACATTTGATTGAGTAAGTGATGCTGAAGAGTCTGCAGTTGATGTAACAGCTTCTGTTGTTTTAACTAGCTGGCTTGGCCAGTTGTTTTTACCCAGTCCTGGGAATTTGTTACTGGCTTTACTTTCCCACAAAAACATGTCACTTTGAACTCTGGGTTTTTTTGGTCTCGAGGATCTTATAGGAGCACAATGTGTTTCTGGACTTTTGAATATCCTGTTCCTGCAAACTGATCTTCCTACTCCATTGTTCATTACTGTTCTCTTGACAACATTGTGGTTGATTTCTGGTACTGTAATTTTTTCTTGCTGTGGTATTATTTGCTCAGTTCCATCTGGATCCTTCCACTCAAGTGATATTGCAGGCTTTAGTTGATTTTTTGGAGAGATGGCTGCAAGTATAGTTCTGGCCATTTCTTCCTTGCCATTAGCATTTAGGTGTAGTCCTTGAGACGTGTACCAGTCTCTGTTGTCAGGGACTGTTATGAACTGAGTGTTTTGGAAAGATTTCACTATTTTGGCTATTTTCCTATTTGTTCGCCTGGTTTCATCATTCACACAAGACCAGCTTTCAAGATCATGTCTATGGGGTATCCCTACTATGATTACATTTGTGTGCTGAAGCTTAATTAATGCTGATGTTATATCATTTAATGCCTTGTCTGCTTCGTTTTTGGCTACATCATTTGTGCCACCCCAGATTATAACTGGGTCATTCATTGTGAGATCTTGTAAGTTGTTACAGCTTTCAAGTATTGAAGTTAATGGTGCACCTGGTATAACATTTCCTTGGATTACGAAATTATTATGACTTTGATGCATTAAGTTAGATGCAACTGATCGCCCATGGCTGTCTGCAAACACTGTTATTCTTTTTTTTGTGTTTAGGTGAACTTTTTGTGTTAGTGCTGTGTCTGTTGTACGAATTTTTCTTGCTACTTATGCTGTTTTCTTGAACTATGAAGCTTTTATTTACCCCAGTTCTTTGTTGTTCACAATTTTCATCTTTTTGTAGCACATCAAATCTGTTCCTTGTCGTAATGTATAACGAGGAATCATTCGCAAATTTTTTCCCAGCTTTAGATGTTGTTTTAGGCGTAATATACTGATTTTGTTCGTTAGATGTAGTTGCTACACACTGGAATTTCTCCGATTCTGCATGTCTCCTTTCCGCAACTTTTGATATTTTAGTGCAAGCTAAGCACATCCTGTCACTGAAAGTGTTGTACTTTTTACACACGCAACACGTATTTTCATAAATTTTACTCGACTGATTATTTACAATTAGCGCCACGTTGCGAGGGACTTTCCGCTGCTCAGCATTTTCGTTTCTTAAATGCGAAGTGTCATATCTTAAAACGTCCACAGTTTTTTGTAAACTTGAAATTCGTTCTTTTAGCTTCACGATTTCACTACTACAATTTCCATAGACACCTGTTTTTAAGGCACAACTGTAACTTTTGTTCACTTGATCACTACACACAACCGCACTAGACGCCATCTTGGAACACTAGTTGCACTGAGTTTGTTCATAAAAAGATAAATATGGGGATACCCTCAATTGTTTCTTAATTTCTAAGATTTCTGAGTGAGATTTGCACCCATTCCCTCTATGCACATACTTTATCTGTTAAATATTTCTGGTTTTCATTTTTCACAACAAAACTCTGTCTCAGAATCTGGTAGAACAACCAAAGAGATTCTGGTCATACATAAAGCGCGCCAGTGGTAAGACGTAATCCATATCTTCACTGCACAATAATAACAGTGAAGTCACTGCTGACAGTGCCACTAAAGCAGAGTTATTAAACATAGTTTTCTTAAACTACTTCACCAAAGAAGATTAAGTAAATATTCCTGAACTCCAATCAAGAACAACTGTGACGATGAGAAACATAGAAGTAGATATCCCCAGTGTAGCAAAGCAGCTTAAATCGCTTAATAAAGGCAAAGCCTCCAGTCAGGATTGTATAGCAGTTAGGTTCCTTTCAGATTATGTTGAGGCGATAGCTCTATATTTCGCAATTATATACAACCATTCGCTCACGGAAAGTTCTGTACCTAAAGACTGGAAAATTGCTCAAGTCACTCCAATACTGAGAAAGGGATGTAGGAGTAATCCACTGAATTATGGGCCCATATCACTAATGTAGATTTGTAGTAGGGTTTTGGGACATATACTGTATTCGAACAATATACATTACCTCAAAGAAAACAATTGATTAACATATAATCAGCACGACTTCAGGAAACATCGTTCTTGTGAAACACAATGAAATTTGTTATACTCAAGAAGTAATGAGCTGTTGACAGTGGATGTCAAATTGAAACAGTATTTGCCAAACTTCATTATCAAGATTCTGTGAGCATACGTTCCACATTTGGCAGATAAAACATTACTTAATCCAAAACATTACTTCAAGAAGTGGTAAACACAAGAATATCTGACAAATTACAGCCCACAAGGATGGTTGTCAATTGTTGTTTTTATATGTACCATTTGCAATTTTATCTGCAATAAATGATGACAGCTGTAGAAACAGAAGTTCTCTCCAGTACACTTCACTGGGGTGGCATGTGGAATATGGACATATGTTTTCAATGTTCTTTAACAGTACTAACCTTAAGAAAGGAGCTGAGACTGTCTCAGTGTCAACTATCTATTCCCAGTACACGTATAACTGCCCAATTTATAAGAGAATACTTTCCAGCAATAACTGCATAATGGAGTACAGATATACACTACTGGCCATTAAAATTGCTACACCGAGAAGAAATGCAGATGATAAACGAGTATTCATTGGACAAATATATTATACTAGAACTGACATGTGATTACATTTTCACGCAATTTGGGAGCATAGAACCTGGGAAATCAGTACCCAGAACAACCACATCTGGCCGTAATAATAGCCTTGATAGGCCTGGGCATTGAGTCAAACAGAGCTTGGAGGGCATGTACAGGTACAGCTGTCCATGCAGCTTCAACATGATACCACAGTTCATCAAGTGCAGTGACGGGCATATTGTGATGAGCCAGTTGCTCGGCCACCATTGACCAGACGTTTTCAATTGGTGAGAGATCTGGAGAATGTGCTGTCCAGGGCCACAGTCAAACATTTTCTGTATCCAGAAATGCCCATACAGGACCTGCACCATTCAGTTGTGCATTATCCTGCTGAAATGTAGGGTTTCGCAGGGATCGAATGAGGGGTAGAACCACGGTTCATAACACATCTGAAATGTAACATCCCATGTTCAAAGTGCCGTCAATGTGAACAAGAGGTGACAGAGACGTGTAACTAATGGCACCCCATACCATCACGCTGAGTGATATGCCGGTATGGCAATGATGAATACACGCTTCCAATGTGTGTTCACCGCGATGTCGCCAAACACGGATGCAACCATCATGATGCTGTAAACACAACCTTGATTCATCCGAAAAACGACGTTTTGCCATTTGTGCATCCAGGTTCATTGTTGAGTACACCATTGCAAGCGTTCCTCTCTGTGATGCAGTGTCTATGGTAACCGCAGCTATGGTCTCTGAGCTGATAGTCCATGCTGCTGCAAATATCATTGAACTGTTCATTCAGATGGTTTTTGTCTTTAAACGTCCCCATCTGTTGACTCAGGGGTCAAGACGTGGCTGCACGATCCATTACAGCATTGTGGATAATATGCCTGTCATCTCAACTGCTAGTGATATGAGATTAGATTTAGATTAGATGAGTTTTTCGTTCAATAGATCTGCGCTGAGGAGATCCTCGTGGATGTGGAACATGTCACTTTTGTTTTTAACCTGAAATAACAATACTAATAAAATGAGTATACACAATACATCATTTGTTTCTATTAAAAAGTTCATCAATGGAGTAGAAGGAGTTGGCCTGTAGTATATCTTTCAGGCTCCTTTTCAACTGATCTTTATTTGTAACTAAATTTTTTATGTTTGCTGGAAAATTATTGAAGATGAGTGTTCCTGAGTATTGGACCCCTTTTTGAACTAAAGTAAGTGCTTTTAAGTCCTTGTGCAGATCATTTTTGTTCCTGGTATTGTATGTATGAACTGAGCTGTTTGTTGGAAAAAGAGATATATTATTTAGGACAAATTTCATTAAGGGGTAAATAAACTGAGAGGCAGTAGTTAGTATACCCAATTCTTTGAAGAGGTTTCTGCAGGATGTCCGTGAATTTATTCAACAAGTAATATGTATTACACACTTTTGGACTCTGAAAACTTTTGTTTGACTTGAAGAGTTACTCCAAAATATTATACCATATGACATTATGGAATGAAAGTAGGCAGAGTACACAAGCTTTTTCATTTTTATGTCACCTATGTCTGCTAACACTCGAATTGCAAATACAGATTTGTTAAGGCGTTTCTGCAGTTCTGTGGTGTGCTCCTCCCAACCGAATTTATTATCAAGTTGTAATCTCAGGAATTGAAGACTGTCAACCTCTTGTATCTGCTCTTCTTCATACTTTATGCATATGCTGGGTGGAAACCTCTTACAGGTTCTGAATTTCATATAGTGAGTCTTTTCGAAGTTTAATGTCAGTGAGTTGGCTTTAAACCATTTATTAATATCCATGAAAATATCATTAGCAGATCTTTCTAGAACAAGGTCACTGGGATCCAGCATGGCGTTCTGTATTACTCTCCTGAACCCACTGGTCCATATTCTGCTAACAGTCATTGGATCTCAACCAATGCGAGCAGCAATGTCGTGATACGATAAACCGCACTCGCGATAGGCTACAATCCGACCTTTATCAAAGTCAGAAACATGATGGTACACATTTCTCCTTACATGAGGCATCACAATGATGTTTAACCTGGCAGCACTGGTCAACTGCTGTTTGTGTATGAGAAATCGGTTGGAAACATTCCTCACATCAGCACATTGTAGGTGTCACCACCAGCGCCAACCTTGTGTGAATGCTTTGAGAAGCTAATCATTTACATATCACAGCATCTTCTTCCTGTTGGTTAAATTTTGTGTCTGTAACACGTCATCTTCATGGTGCAGAAATTTTAATGGCCAGTAGTGTATGTTTTACATGTTCTTAAAGAAAAGGATCTGTAAACATGGAGATCAGTTTGTCTCACTATCAACTGTACATCCCATGTACATGTTGAACTGCCCAAACTATAAGAGTATACTGTCCAACTATAGTTGTATAAATTATTGCAGTCTCCAATATATGAGTCAATGAAATTATCGTGGCATAGATATCTGAGGAAATAATAGTATTAACAGAAGTACCCTGTCTTACACACTGTGAGGTTATTTCCAATGTACTCCAGCAGCTCATTTATATATATCAAGATTATTATCCACATAGGAGTTAAATTTGACAATCTCAGAGTTCACCATTAATTAAATGAAACTTAATATCTGGCAATATTCTGTGAACATCCATTTCAAGACTTAACAATCTAAAAATTACTTCATCCTATACACTGCTCTTAGGATACATATAGACAAGAGCATCAGACAAATCAGAGCCCACAAGGACTGTCAACAGTTGTCCTCCCATGTACAATTTGTGATATAATCTGGAATAAATGGACATGGATGTTGGACTCAGACTTCTCCCCACTGCACATCATTAAATGAAGTATAGAAATATATTTTTCAGTTTCTTTAACAATTAGATCACACAGTCTCAAAGTCTACTATTTGATTACATACATGACTGTCAAAATCCTTAGAACATGTTCTCAAAGAATACTTGGCAAATTATTACATCCTCCAGTATATTGGGCTATTAAATGTCCTTGGTGTAATAATCAGGGCACATAAAGTGTTTAATTGACAGTGTTTGTTGATGTACACCCTATGCAGATGCAAAAGGATTGGAGGAAAATTGTGGTTACAGAAGCACTCTCCATGACATACTGTGCGGAGGGTTTGCTGAGTAATGGTGATCTTGGATGTCCATAAGCAACAAGTAAATCTGGTGATGACTCATTATCCATTTACCAAAAACCATTTCCTGTCAAAATTCAGAGAACATTAAATCCAAAATTGGTCAGAAAAAACTATTTCTTCTTCATAGCATTTGCTCCTAAAAGTGGTAAAGATTAAAGGATCTGAAAAATTAGAGATCATAATGAGCATCATTAACAAGCCGACACTCTTTCTACCATTCGTGATGAAGTTCAAATGAAACACACTGGGAAATGAATCAGAACTGCTCTCTTATCACACAGCATTAAGCTGGCTTGTGGAGTATTCATACATGATTTCAATGTCATTTGTTGTAAGAAATCAATGCGACTCTCTGCAAAATTCTGAGAACATATTTTCCAAGTTTTGGCTGGCTAATTATTACTCCATCCTGTAAATTGCTCTTAGAACTTATAGCAAGAAGAACACATGACAACTTAGAGCCCATAAGAATGACTGTGAACTGTACTTTTCCTGTATATTATTTGTGGTTTTATCTGGAATAAATGTAAATTACTGTTGAAGTAGAAGACCTCTCCACTATACAGCATAAAGCTGGTATATGGAATATAAACATATGTTCTCAAAGTTCCTTAACAGAAGTACCTATAAACTAAGAGCTCTGACATGCTGAAAGCCAAGTACCTATTTACATTGTATAATTCACTGTCTGGATTATGAGAGCATACATTCCAAGTGAGCAATGGTGAATAGGTACATTGACCAGTACATGCCATCATGACATTATCATGATGAACAAAACATAGCTCATAAGGATTTAAATAGAAAATGGCCTTCTAGGACTGTTTGAATGGAGTTTAGTTTAGTATGGTTCTTTCCAAGCACCATTCATAAATGTCACAAGGATACGAGGAAATGGTAGTAATACCAAAGGGACTCCCTATCACGCTTTTTAAGATGTTATCTACAATACAATGTAGATCTGTAAAGTTCATTAACTGTTTTAACCACATATGAAGTAGATCTAACAACCTCAAAGTCCATTTTCAATTAAATGAAAATGATTTACAGACAAAATTCTGAGAACATTCATTCCAACACTGATTGGGCTAACTATTACGAGCTATCAGATCTTCGTTTGAAGTGAATTTTCAAGCAACAAGAAAAATTTTCACTTTGAGGAAGAAATGGAAGTCTGACAGAGCCGTATCAGGCGAATAAGGTGGGTGTGGTAACAATTCATACGTTAGTTTGTGTAATTTTGCCATGGCAACAGCACATGTGTGTGGGTATGCATCAAGAGTTCCAACACCCAGCTTGCTGATAATTTTTTCATTTCTAATTCTTCAGTTAAATTGTGATATTGCCTTTTAGATGACATCTGGCAGGCTTGAGCAATTTCATGCACTTTCAATCAGCTTTCCTCCATGACCATTTTGTGCACTTTTGCAATCATTTCTGGAGTAGTGACACATCTTGGATGACAACTGCACAGATCATCATCTTAGCTCTCCCAACCAAATTTAAATTCATTTAGCTATTTGGCAACAGGTGAGTATGAAGGAGCAGAGTCCCCTAGTGTATTCTGGAAATGAGCATGAATATTGTTTGCTTTCAATGAATATCACGTGAACAACTTGTTTCGCCAGTGCTGACGTCTTGTAGTGATTCCAAAAACCTTTCAAACCACCCTCGTACTTTCTCATATGCATTGCCATTAGATGTGACAGAGACAAGATAGTCCAACAAATTAGAGCTCATAATGAGAATTGTCAGCAAGTGACTTCCCATCCATTACTCATGAATTCATCCGGAATAAATGGAAATGGTTGAGGAACCAGTACATCTCTCCACCACACTGCATTGAGCTGTGATATATATGTAAATATGTACATGTGTTTTCGATGTTTTTCACCTGAAGTACCATGAACAAGGAGGTCAGACAGTCTCAAAGTTGAGTATCTACTTACTGTAACAACTAACTTTTCAAATTAAGAGAGAATATAGTCCTAGAAGAATTGGGCAAATTATTAAATTCTCCAATTTTTGGGTCACAGAATTACCATGATAAAACAATCAGAGCTGATGCAGATTTAAATATATAGCAGTGCTTCACACCATACATAAATGGAACAGGGATGGGGGAAAATTGTAGTGTTGCCAGACATACCTTCTACTACACATTGTGAGATGGTTTGCTGAATGCCAATGTAGGTCTCTAAAGTTTATCAAGACTGTTAAACATCAAGCAAGTTGACCTGACAACCTCAAAATCCATTCACAGTTAAATGAACATGAACTATTGACAAGATTGTGAGAACATACATTCGAAGATTGGGAAGGACAAATGTTACTTCCTCATACACAGTATTATGAGAGATGATACACGCAAGAAAATTCGGCATGTAGCGTTCATTATTTTATCTATTATATATACAAATGGTTGTGGTATCAACAGTTCTCTCCACCAAAGAGCATTATGTGAGCATGTGGTGTATAGATTTATGTTTTCAATATTCTTTAACACAAGTATCCATAAACGAGGAGACCAGATGGTCCCAAAGGTCAATATCTATTTATCATACTGCACCAACTTTCCAAATAATAGGAGTACATATTCCACAAATAGCTGTGCACAATATTACATCCTATGTTATGTAGGTCCAAAAATTTTGTATCATAAAAAAGATTTAGAGGTCATACAGAGTTAATTGACATTGTTTCTTCACATGCATCATTAAAAAATGCAATAGGGATGAGAGGAAATTATAGTGGTACAAGAAGTGCCCTGCAGTACGCACTGTAGATGCTTTCTGGTTTGCTCTTGGAGATTATTCATGTTTGTCAATGTTAACAACCAGGGGGCAAGTAAATGATACAACCTAACAGTCCACTGTGAATTTATTGTGCATGATTTACTCTCAGAATCCCAAGAGCACGCATTAAAAAATTCATTAGTTAAATTATCAATTCTGAAAGTATATAGTTCCAATACATAAAAAAAAGGACTTCTGACAAGTTAAAGCTCATAAAAAGGACTGTCGACACTAATCTTCCCATATATAATTATTGCCTGAATGTGGAAGGAATGGAAATGATTGTGGAACAAAACGTATTCTCCACTGCACAGCACTGACATGTATATGCAGGATAGATACATTTTTGCAATGTTCTTTAACCATTTGCAGTAAACAATAACTTCTGACAGTATACATTCCAAGAATGATTGGGCATATTATTACATCCTCCAATACTTAGGTCCATGTAATGAACTTGATGAATAACTCACAACTCACAAGGAAATCATGTCACCCATCATTGAAAATTCTGAAATTATTAACAGTACCCTCCCTGTATAACTATGCTATTATCGGTTTTTGTGTACCAGTTTAGAATCATGGAAAAAGAACTGGCTTGGTCACATTTACAATACAAGAAATAAAGTAAAGCTTATGCTCCCTGTTCATCATTTAACTTATATGATCAGACTCTCAACTATGTGGGAATGAAAATATAACAAATTAAAGACAAGAAGATTTTGAGTATGAATCTAAATTCATTGAAAAGAAATCTACATGGTGCTCTGTTTCAGTGATACTATTACTCAGTTGAAGATTCCATGAACAATGAACTGAATATCTGAGCACGATGTAGTTTATGAACTGTCTTGTTATCTGAACATGTGAAGGTATCTTTTCTCAAAAATGTTGCATTAATGTTAAAACAGAATTCCATCTTCTCAACTGTTGCTTTATATCAGTGATTTTGTGTTAACCATATTGTGATGTGTCTCCAGTATTCTGATCAAATAATTAGTGTATGTATGTTATGAGACAAATAATTCACAATTCAGCAATTTAATTCAGCTTAACAGTGGTTCTTTCCACACATCATTCACAAACACAACAGGTATGAGAGGAATGTTACAAAAATACAACCTACTGCACAATAAAAGCAGTTTGCAAAGCATCCATGTACATCTTTTCAGTTGATCCACATTATTAAACATGAAGCAGTTAGACCTGATAATCTCAGTGCCCATTGTCAATTAAATGAACATGATTTACAAATTATATTCAGAGAAATTACATTCTAGTGGTCATCAACATTATTAAACATGAAGCAAGAACTTCTAATAACCTCTATTTCTACTCTCACTCAGTTCGCTAACATTACTCTGAGGCCATACATAGCAAGGATGTTTGTGGAAATTATACTTTCACTTGTACATTGCTACGAGATTATAAGGAGGAATGTCATCAACTGTCTTCCCATTTATCATTCATCTTTGTATTTGAAATAAAAGATGTATGTGTTACCATTAATTCTCTCTACAACCCAGCTTCACGCTAGCATGTGAATTATTGATGTATGTTTTCAATGTCCTTTAACAGAAGTAACAATAAGTGAGATAAGTCAGTCTCTAATTAAATTATCAGGACTTGTGGGCAAAACGTAGGATGAATGCATCATGGACAAATAAAATAGCTCAATGAAACTGGGAACATACATAGATAGAATTGCTCCATTATAGTATGGAAAGTAACTGACAGAAATTCACAGTAGGACAAACAGAAATGATTCCTTTATTCAAAGACAATAATTACACTGATCGCTTCATTGTTCATGTTGAAGTGTTCAACATTAAAAAGTCTGAGACATTGTTCATAATATAGTGTATGTTCACCACAGACATCAATTGCAGTATTACCCATGCTAGCCAGAATGTTTATTCATTTCAACCTTTGTTCATATCTAGTACGACAGGACATGTAACTAACTCTAAGAAGTTGTTGTGGTAGGAAGTTCCATACCTCCTCCAATGTACTTGACAACTTGTGGATGGTCACTTGTGCATGTGAATGTGCTGCAATACATATTCGCCAATGCATCCCACATGAGCTAGGTGGGATTTAAGTTGGGGGATTGAGGAAGCCAGTCCATTTGCTGAATATCCTATTACTAGAGCTCCTCCAGCTGCACTATTTGATGGAGACTTGCAAACTCATCCATAAAAAATGAAATCAGGGCCATGTGCACCCCTGAAAATATGCATGTGGGGAAGGAGTACAGTGCCCCAATAATGCTGACCAGTGATTGTAAAGTTTACAAAGAAGTGATCTACCTTCATATTGTGAGTGGTTGGAATGTATAATACACCCATATTTATTGAC
The DNA here is from genome assembly GCF_023864275.1 of Schistocerca cancellata. Lineage (NCBI taxonomy): Eukaryota > Metazoa > Arthropoda > Insecta > Orthoptera > Acrididae > Schistocerca > Schistocerca cancellata. Next base: position 268,956,723 of record NC_064629.1, read on the forward strand.
ATGTATGATAGTTTTACTGCTCTATGAGGTGCATTGAGGGAATGTATTAAGTTGCATCAATGTACTTATTTCCTAGTCATTGGACTTGGTACACTCACCAATTGTGGTAATTGCAACACTTTGTTATTTCCCAGTGTGCTTTTTTCAGCAGTTCATTTAGCCATGATTCCATTTCAGATACTACATGTGGGATGTGTTGGGGAGACCCATTGCAGCATGTCCAAATTCATCAATTACCATTCAGTAGTTGTCAAGTGTGCTGGTGGGGGAATGGAATGCTGTACCTCACGAGCCTTTTATCATCCTGGTGGACAGCATGGGGTGATATAGCAAGGCTTTTAATATCATTTGGGGTGATCAAATACCCTATTAAGAATCATGTCCAGGATAACATCATGAATAATGGTGATTTCACTGCAATTACTGTCTTAGAATAAAAGTGCCATCTATTGGTCTCATTATGTAGTTCTGTCTACAAAGATCAGTATAATACTCTCAATGTATGGTCAGAGTTAGAAAAAGCTACATTATATGGCAGTGACACCTCATGTGAAACAAAATGTTTTACTTAAGATTAGTACACCAGTGTATTTACCACACAAAATTGATCATACAAATTATGAGAGCATACAATCCAAGAATATATAGGCAGGCTATTACAGTCTCCAGTACATCGTTCCACTAACTTACAGTGGCTGAAAAATTAGAGCTTGTGGGTGGTATTTCTTTGCATGTACCATTCAGAAATGCAGTAAGGATGAGAGAAAATGACAGTGGTACTGGAAGTACACCGATGACAATGGATCATCCCAAATACCAATCATAAATGCAACAGGGTTGGGAGAAAATATCAATGATACCAGAAGAACCCTCAAGTACACACTGTTAGGTGGATTCCTGGTACTCATGTTGATCTTTTAAGGTTCATCAGCAATATTAACCACATATGAAGTAGATCCAGCAACCCCAGAGTCAATTATGAGTTCAATGACAATGTTTCATTGGCAAAATTCTGAGGATAACTATTCCAAGATTGGTCAGGCTAAATATTACTTCTACCTAAACATTGTTCTTAAAAGTGATGCAGACAAGTTTAACAAATAAGAGAACATAACAAGCACTGATCATAATTATCTTCCTATCTAACATTAATCTAGCATGTGGTGTAGAGATATATTTACTCAATGTCCTTTAAGAGAAATAGCCATAAACAAGGAGATCAGATGGTCACAAAAGTCGAATGACTATCTGTCCAAAACACAAAAGGATGCACTCTGTGAACAATATCAGATATTATTACATCTTCCAATAAATGGGTCCACATAATTACAATGTTGGACAAAATCAGAGCTCAGAAGGAGTTTAATCGACAGCACTCCTTCCCATGCATCATTAGGAAATGGAACAGGGGAGGGAGGAAATGATAATTCTAGTAGAAGTATACTCTACCTTACACTGTGAGTTGGTTGCCAAGTACACACTCAGATGTTTATTTATTATAAATATTATTACCTTGAAACAAATAAATTTAACATCCACAAAATCCATCATCAATTTACTGAAAACAAACTTTTGTCAAAATTTCAAGATCGGATGTGCTGAGTTTTGTCAGGCTAACTATTACTTCATTTCACACTTTTCTCCTGAAAGTGATAAGGACCAAAACATCTGACAACAAAAACTCAGAAGGACGATTATTGACACTTAGCATCATATATACCATCTGTGATTAAACCCAGATCAAAACAAAATGATTACTGAAATATAGAAGTACTGTCCATTATAGAGCATTAAGGTGGCATCTAGGGTATAAATACTGGATTTCAGTGGTCCACAGAAGTAACAAACAAACAGAGAGATCTGACAGACTCACTGTCGAGTATCTATTTACCATAAACAATTAAATGTCCAAATACAAGAGAATATTTTTCAGGAATAGATCGGCAATTTATTACATCATCCAATATGTGGGATCACTAAAAGAGGATGATGAAACAATCTAAGATCATACGGATTTCCATCGATGCTAGGTTATCACATGCACCATTCACAATAACAAGAGGGATGGGAAGAAATAATCCTAGCACCAGATGTTCACTGTATGCTGGCTTGCTTAATACTCTTCTATATCTTTAATATTCATCACATTATTAATCACATGACAAGTACATGTGACAATCTGAACATCTGTTATGAATTTGCTGATCATGATTAATTCTCAGAATCCCAAGACTATACATTCAAAAGTTGTTCATGCTGTTACATTCAAATAAACACTGTTCCTAGAAGCAATAAAGATATACAACAAATTATTCCTTATTAGGAGAATTAGTGACAGATGTCTTCTCATGTAGCTGGACTGTTTCTGGAATCAAAGGAAGTGGTTGCAGTACCAGAAGTACTGTGTACCATATTGCATTAATAAGATATATGGAGAATACAATATTGATCAACAAAATAAACCATCAAAGAAGGTGAACTGACAGCCTCAAACTATCTTCTTACCATGCATTCCTAAATGTACATATATAGATGTTTATATCTAGAAACAAAGATGATGAGACTTACCAAACAAAAGCGTTGGCAGGTCGATGGACACACAAATATACACACAAAATTCAAGCTTTCACAACAAACAGTTGCTTCGTCAGGAAAGAGGGAAGGGGGGGGAAAGACGAAAGGATGTGGGTTTTAAGGGAGAAGGTAAGGAGTCATTCCAATCCCGGGAGCGGAAAGACTTACCTTATGGGGGAAAAAAGAACAGATATACACTCGCAGAGTGAGTGAGTGAGTGAGTGTGTGTGTGTCCGGGGTTGGAATGACTCCTTACCCTCTCCCTTAAAACCCACATCCTTTCGTCTTTCCATCTCCTTCCCTCTTTCCTGATGAAGCAACTGTTTGTTGCGAAAGCTTGAATTTTGTGTTTATGTTTGTGTTTGTTTGTGTGTCTATCGACCTGCCAGAGCTTTTGTTTGGTAAGTCTCATCATCTTTGTTTTTAGATATACACTCCTGGAAATGGAAAAAAGAACACATTGACACCGGTGTGTCAGACCCACCATACTTGCTCCGGACACTGCGAGAGGGCTGTACAAGCAATGATCACACGCACGGCACAGTGGACACACTATGAACCGCGGTGTTGGCCGTCGAATGGCGCTAGCTGCGCAGCATTTGTGCACCGCCGCCGTCAGTGTCAGCCAGTTTGCCGTGGCATACGGAGCTCCATCGCAGTCTTTAACACTGGTAGCATGCCACGACAGCGTGGACGTGAACCGTATGTGCAGTTGACGAACTTTGAGCGAGGGCGTATAGTGGGCATGCGGGAGGCCGGGTGGACGTACCGCCGAATTGCTCAACACGTGGGGCGTGAGGTCTCCACAGTACATCGATGTTGTCGCCAGTGGTCGGTGGAAGGATCACGTGCCCGTCGACCTGGGACCGGACCGCAGCGACGCACGGATGCACGCCAAGACCGTAGGATCCTACGCAGTGCCGTAGGGGACCGCACCGCCACTTCCCAGCAAATTAGGGACACTGTTGCTCCTGGGGTATCGGCGAGGACCATTCGCAACCGTCTCCATGAAGCTGGGCTACGGTCCCGCACACCGTTAGGCCGTCTTCCGCTCACGCCCCAACATCGTGCAGCCCGCCTCCAGTGGTGTCGCGACAGGCGTGAATGGAGGGACGAATGGAGACGTGTCGTCTTCAGCGATGAGAGTCGCTTCTGCCTTGGTGCCAATGATGGTCGTATGCGTGTTTGGCGCCGTGCAGGTGAGCGCCACAATCAGGACTGCATACGACCGAGGCACACAGGGCCAACACCCGGCATCATGGTGTTGGGAGCGATCTCCTACACTGGCCGTACACCACTGGTGATCGTCGAGGGGACACTGAATAGTGCACGGTACATCCAAACCGTCATCGAACCCATCGTTCTACCATTCCTAGACCGGCAAGGGAACTTGCTGTTCCAACAGGACAATGCACGTCCGCATGTATCCCGTGCCACCCAACGTGCTCTAGAAGGTGTAAGTCAACTACCCTGGCCAGCAAGATCTCCGGATCTGTCCCCCATTGAGCATGTTTGGGACTGGATGAAGCGTCGTCTCACGCGGTCTGCACGTCCAGCACGAAAGCTGGTCCAACTGAGGCGCCAGGTGGAAATGGCATGGCAAGCCGTTCCACAGGACTACATCCAGCATCTCTACGATCGTCTCCATGGGAGAATAGCAGCCTGCATTCCTGCGAAAGGTGGATATACACTGTACTAGTGCCGACATTGTGCATGCTCTGTTGCCTGTGTCTATGTGCCTGTGGTTCTGTCAGTGTGCTCATGTGATGTATCTGACCCCAGGAATGTGTCAATAAAGTTTCCCCTTCCTGGGACAATGAATTCACGGTGTTCTTATTTCAATTTCCAGGAGTGTATTTTTCCCACGTGGAATGTTTCCCTCTATTATATATATAGATGTTTATATTCAATGTACAGCAACTGAGTTAACTTTGAAACAAGCAGACCTGTTAGTGTCAGAGTAAAGTATTTATTTACCATATACAACTAACTCCCAGATTCTGAAAGCATATATTACAAGGAAATGACTAGTAGTGATACAAGGTGCCCTCACCCATGCACCATATGGTGGCTTGCAGAGTATAAATGAAGATGTAGATCTACATGCAGAACAATAGGATTAGTGTCCACAAAATGACCATGATAAGGAAAACATGGCTGTTAAGGAGTTTAATAGATAGTGATTCTCCCATGCACCACTTACAAATGGAACAGGGAAGGCAGAAAATTACAATGCAACTTGAAGTGATCTCCACCCACACCATATAATATAGGTTTTGGTATAAAGATTCAGATTTTCTGTTATGATTAACAGATTTACTGTCAAACAAGAAGAATGCCAAAGTCTGTGTTAGGTTTCAGTTTGTTGTACGAGTCTTATTTTTGAAATTCCTAGAATGTTCATTTCAGGGACAGCAGACCATTACACTATTTACTCATGTATAGTGCACCCAAGATGACCACCATGACACAGTTAGTGTAATTAGAACTTCTATGCAGGTTTATCAATAGTAGATCTTCCTGGGCACTATTCATAGATGGACTATGGATGGGATAAAAGTATGTTACTAGAAATGCAATCTACCACACACCACATGGTGATTTGTGAAGTATAGCATAGCTATACTTCATTCATGAAATAGTGTTTACCGTCCAGGAAAGGTAATAGTCAATGCGAAAACAAAATACCAACTTTAACTTCCAACTGTGCCGATAATCACAATCATGCTCATTGTGAATGTTAATTAGAATATCCCAGGTGGTGTTAAAACAATATTAAGCAACTAGTTTGTGTTTCTAATGGTATTAAAATATGATGCTTAAGAGTGTGGGGACTGTACATAATATGAGCGACATATACAAGAGAGGTGCTGAAATTTCATCACTAAGAATACTACTAATAATAAGAATGGATAGCATTGCCATGTGGGAAGTGTAGTTTACACTGAGAGAATTGGAAACAATTGCAGCAAAACTGGAGTCTTGCAGTAAGTTGTGGAAAAAATATTGGGGGAGTATATTTTTACTCAAAATACTACTGCAGACAGACTTCTTGACAGAGATGAAGGGGAACTGCTATGAGATCAAAACCAATGGTATTACAGAAATTAGTAATGCCAGTGACACATATTTGAAACCTTGGCCTTGTCTACAATTAATGACACATTCTGAGCATGCTGTACCTGGTATCAGAAACTGATTAATTGTCATTCAGTTGTAGAGAGAACCTTGAAAACAGATACCATGGCCAATGAAGTTAAAAACGTGTGAATTAAACCACTATTCATATGTGGAGCTGGCGATTTTAAACACAGGAAGTTGTGAACTGTTATAATTTAGTGTTAGAGGATTATTTCATTACTTGCAGATACACATAACTTTGAGGAAGGAAACAGAATTTGTTGTTAACTAAATGGAATTTATGAACTAGTAGATGTTTCCTGAAATTCAAGAGTGTTTATGAGGACCTGTAAACTATACATCAGAAGGTATACATCATCATAAACTAAATAATACTTAAAGTGAATTACTGAGTGCATCATGGTACATGATGTTCACAAATGGTGCATAAACATCAGAATTTGAAAATCCAGTGAGAGGGAATAAACACAGTTACTAGAGTGCTTCTGGATCAAGAATTTGAATCCTGGTTTGGTCAATAAGGTCTGCTTTTTGGTTCTGAGGAACTAAAATTCTGTGAAATGTTATTATTTCATGAGCCAAGTTGTATGTCACACACTTACAGTTGACCACTGACTTCTCTTCTACAAATGAATGAACTGGCGTTTCTCTTTATGAAATACTATTTATGTTGTGTGTGCAGCAACTGCTGTTGGGAAATAAATGAATGCTTAGCATTGACTTACTACATTACCATACAACTTCTTTTGAAGAATGTGTAAAATAAATCCTGTTTTACATAATGGATAAACCAAATGACACAGAACTGGATAAAGGCAGACTGACTATTTGTCCCCTTCCTCCTAGTTCAGATTCTCAGCACTCTCTTGTGTACTTCCTTATTGTTTGACCTGATTAGCTGACATTCAAGTAAATGTCAATCTGCTTGAAATAATGATGAATACAGAAAGCCACTGGACTATGTTTCATAATGAGCAATGGAAATTGAAAAGCTTTGAATATAAGCCTTAAATTTGTAAACAAACTCTCGTACTTCTCTTGACATGATGTTATGTGAAAAAATTATTGCTCCCACCTACAATGGTCACTTTCATTACTTAAACAGAATCAAAGGAATGCAATATTCAAAAGTATGCAGGAAAATAAGATCTCCAAAGTAAGTACATGGGAGCTACAGTGGAACTTCTTATCCACATGCAACCAAGAGTTACATTATCAGGCCCATTACTCAAGTTACTTACTCATTTCCATGAAATACGGTCTGAAAATAAAATAGGTCCATCACTTTTTAACTGAGTATTTAATTGTTTTGATTCTTTGGCTGCTCAATCTAGCTACCATTAGACTGACACATATAAATTTACACACTAATTTAGCTTAAAAAGAAAGAAGAACAACATGATAGTAGCCTGGTCCTGCAAAATAACCTTTCTTCCAATATAACCCCAGTGTCACTACTTTGTGACAGTGAAGTAAGTGACACAAGTCAACAGTAAAAAGCATCAATTACCCAGTAAACCACGCATAGGATCACACCATGATAAGACAGTCTGTGAGTCACTGTTTTCCATTCTAGTGAAAATGTCCGCAGTGTATTTGAGTTATGGTCAGATTTCTTATGCACTCTCATCCGACAGCAGGTGTTATAGATTTTACACTAATGATCATGTAAATGAGTTTCTTTCTTTACATATAGCTATAGGATTTGAAAGTCTGTGTCCAGATTTCAGTCTCCTAAAGCAGTACAAAATAATTTCAAAAAATAAAATACAAAATGTTGCCTCTAAAATTGAGTTTATTTCTAAGTCTGTTAAGTGGTGGAATACAATTCACACATGTTAATGAGATGCCTTTAACTGAACATATAGTGTTGCAGGCTGATAGTGGTTTGAATCTCTATTATCGCATTTTTTTTTACTGTTCTTTAAGTTCTATATTTTGTGTCAAGTGTAAATTAAAATAAACAAACACTGAATCATAACTTTCTACTGAAAGTAACTATCTTATTTTCAAATATGGCTAACATGAAATAAATTAAAACTTGAAACAGATATGTGAACTGACTTATATACATCAGTAATGCTCCAGAATGAATTTTTGCTCTGCAGATGAGTGTGCACTAAAATAAAACTTCCTCACAGATTAAAACAAGAATAATGTGCCAGAAAGTTTCATCAATAATACCGATGCATTTCTAATTCTCAGTTCTCCATAGAGTGATGAAAGAGGAAATTAGTGGGCATTAGCAGTAAACACATGAGGTACAGAATACCCAGGATAATGTGTCTTTGCAGTTGACCAGCAGATCTTTCTGTAGATACTTCCCAGCCTTTTGAATTTTTATGTACTAGAATCTAATAGATAACCACAGTGAAGCATGCCTGTCACAATAATTGCTTGCAAAACCCAAACTTTTCTCACAATGTCTCTAAGAGTTATGCGTCACCATATAAGTTTGTTTCTCTCAATATGATTCTGTTAGACAAATATGGTTGCCATAGAGCATTGGACATTTATCTCTAATGACAACTCACTGAGTTTGGTATCTTGTGGCAGCACTAGGTACCTGTGGCCTCACACTATGAGATGTGATGACCAGAAAGCTCTGGATTTAATGTCGAGTTGGTGGAAACACACTCAACTCAATCAAGGAATTCACTACCACATCAGCTGCAATGGACACACCAACCTTCATGAGACTGATTGGCATGGAGTGCTATTCGTTTCACTTTATGTTTTCAGATTTGGTTCATGGAAACTGTAACCCACTAAACTTTTAAAAAAGTCAACATAAAAACCAATAAATCACAGTGAATTATTAAATAGCTCTAGCTGTCTCATCTGCTTGTGTATTAATTAAGTTAGGTGGCATTGCATATAGAAAGCACTTGAATCTCTAAATCTCCTATCACTTCAAAGAAGTCACATGTAAAGCTGTTTCACATTCTTACTGTACACATGAAGTTTATCATTCCTTTAAAAAATTTTTTTTTTCTATTTATCTTCCACCATGCTTTAACACATTTTATGACAACCAAAATGAAATAAAGTCTGAGTCATACCCCAAGATAGTATGATGGACATGGAATAAGTAGAACTACATAATACATTTCTAAGCCAAATTAAGTTGAAATATGCTGAATTTATTATGGTTATCATGAAATAGTCCCACTTCAATCCTATAGTTTCATAAAGTTCTGATAGGTGACAACATTCCAAGCAGAGAGCAGTCATTGAGTTTCTTTTGATGGACAACGAGAGCATTGCATAAGCATTTGCAGAATGTCCACAAAGACTAGGCAGTGAACAAAAGCATGGTGTGTCATTGGGCAAGGTGGCTGTTGTCACTGAAACTAGGTTGCACAACAAACCTGTCTGATCTCCCATGTGCCGGCTGACCACACACAGCTGTGGCTACTGCAGTGTTGGTATATGTGGACACCGCCATGCAAAGTAATCATTGAATCACAATCAAACACCTCGCTGGTCAATTGTATGAACTTGATTGAACTGTTCTCCCTCAGCCACCCTACTCCTCAAATTTTGCACCTTCTGACTTCCATGTGTGTGGCTCAATGAAGGATGCAGTCCACAGGAAGAGCACCTGGATGATGGAGTGGTTCTTGATGCCGCAATACATTGACTCCAACATTGACCAGTAAAGTGGTTCCTTGCAAGCTTACAGGCTCTCCCAGGATGATGGCATAAGGCTTCAAAATGAATGTAGATTATGTTGAGATATATGGACGCATAGCCAAAAGAATGGGGAATCATATGGTGCATAGGAATCCTGAATAACCCCCCATTCTGCTTTCAGAAAAGCACCCCCCTTGTAAATAAATTATTTAGAAATAAGGGCCCACTTGCAATACAGATGTTTATAGAGAACATCTTCCGACAGCCTTCATAAGATATGCACAATACAGCCCTTGACTGACAAAGTAGTGTTTATTCCACAACCAATCATTACCTTTTCAAATTGATCTTACCAATTTAAATATCACAAGCAGAATAAAAGTACCAGTAAACAATTTGTTAGGATAAATAATGGTACTTATATTAGTGTAATGTTTTATGGTGCATACTAAAATTATGTATTACCAAGATGAGGATAAGGAGTGCTCAGGATACTGCAGTAAACTAACTCCTAACTAGAAATGAAAGCAATGCCTGCATTAAATCAAAGCCAAATAGTCAGTTTATCCAGTGTCTGAAAAGCTTTGACACAGTTTCAGGCCTTTATACTTATGTGACATCTTCTAAATGCCATCTTATTAACAACTGAGGTTAGGTTCAGCACCCATCATCGTTGTAACATGTAAAAATGAATTAGTGTTCAAGTCTGGAGAGGGGCATGAGAAACAGTTACCACAGCCACATGTGCGCAAATTATCAATAATAATTACAAAAATCAAAATGTTAATAATGCATTAAATACCTAAAAAATATTTAGTGTATGTTTCCTAGCATTAGTTAAAAAGTAAAGTCAAAATTTTATTGGTACAGGTATACATCAGAAGTTTTACAACCCAGTGTTCACAAATAGCTCTAGTTATATGACATGCTGATGCAGAAAAATGTAAGGAAGAAAACTGAAAGAAAGAAGTGTATACAAGCATTTAATCTCTTTCAGTTCCGGTTTACTTGCAGTACCAATGAAAATTTGGCCACAATAACTATCAGTATCCTCTATGATTTCGGAATGTTTGTTTTGTTTATTACCATTCAATAATGTCCCAAGGAATTATATTATGGAGTTACTCATATTTAAGAAATAAAAGTAAGCATTATAGACAAAAACATGCTGTATCACCACTAGAAGCATATGTTTAAGGAATTTGCCATTTTAGCTAGGCCCCACTGCTTTTCTATACACATAATCACTCATGAAAACTGAAGCAACTGATAAAGTTGCAGTTCAGAAAGAAATATGATGGCCATAAGCAAAAAAATCAGAGCAAGAGATAAACTTCATTAAACCTGACTTCAGCACAGAAAGTGGTTAATAATGCTCAAATTGTGTGCTTTTCTCAGATGATGTAAAAAAACTATAACACAATGAAGCTATATTTTAAGTAAGCTCAACAAATAAACTTGCGTAACTCCTTCTATACCGCAAAAGACTATACAGAGTGTCTCTCCTAAGCATCATCAGGCGTACTTTCTCTGATGTTTCACAAAGTATTTGTGATTGTTTTCACAGTGTGTAGCTGGAGCCAGCACAAACACATGCTGCTCATTACATCTGTCAAATGACTGTCAGTGTCAATGGAAAGTGTCAATTTGTTACAAACAAAATTAGATTGAAAGCCAAATTTCTTGTGCCTATTCAGTAGGGTAGTCCAAAATTATTCTAGTGTGATATTTGTTTGTTTGAGCTGTATGAAAAGAAATAATAAAACATCATGGATAAACAATACTCCAGCAGCAACTCATGTGCCACCTAGGCCTGTGCTGATCACTACCACAATTCAACAGCCCCCTTCTGTCACTCACTGATGGAAAATTGGTTATTCTTCAGGTTTTACTATCCATCTTCATACATACTGAACAAATGAACATCACTTTAGACTAATTTTGCACTGCTCTATCAACTGGGCTCTTTAAAAATCTTTTGTGTGTAAGGATAAACAAACTGACACTTTCCATCAACACCAAGAGGTGCATGAAAGATGTTCTGAGCAGTATTTGTTTTGGATGAATCCAGTTAAACACTGTAAATTACAAAACTGCAAAAACCCGCCAAAACACCACGGAGAATGTACCCGATGACTCTTAGGAGAAACCTGGAGTATATTACATCAGTTATTACACATATTTAGTAATCTGTAAACAATCAACATGCAATATTATTAAAATTATAATATTGTTATGTCTCATGAAAAGTATGATTTTCCATACCATTTCAGTACATACACTCCTGGAAATGGAAAAAAGAACACATTGACACCGGTGTGTCAGACCCACCATACTTGCTCCGGACACTGCGAGAGGGCGTACAAGCAATGATCACACGCACGGCACACCGGACACACCAGGAACCGCGGTGTTGGCCGTCGAATGGCGCTAGCTGCGCAGCATTTGTGCACCGCCGCCGTCAGTGTCAGCCAGTTTGCCGTGGCATACGGAGCTCCATCGCAGTCTTTAACACTGGTAGCATGCCGTGACAGCGTGGACGTGAACCGTATGTGCAGTTGACGGACTTTGAGCGAGGGCGTATAGTGGGCATGCGGGAGGCCGGGTGGATGTACCGCCGAATTGCTCAACACGTGGGGCGTGAGGTCTCCACAGTTAATCAGTGTTGTCGCCAATGGTCGGCGGAAGGTGCATGTGCCCGTCGACCTGGGACCGGACCGCAGCGACGCACGGATGCACGCCAAGACCGTAGGATCCTACGCAGTGCCGTAGGGGACCGCACCGCCATTTCCCAGCAAATTAGGGACACTGTTGCTCCTGGGGTATCGGCGAGGACCATTCGCAACCCTCTCCATGAAGCTGGGCTACGGTCCCGCACACCGCTAGGCCGTCTTCCGCTCACGCCCCAACATCGTGCAGCCCGCCTCCAGTGGTGTCGCGACAGGCGTGAATGGAGGGACGAATGGAGACGTGTCGTCTTCAGCGATGAGAGTCGCTTCTGCCTTGGTGCCAATGATGGTCGTATGCGTGTTTGGCGCCGTGCAGGTGAGCGCCACAATCAGGACTGCATACGACCGAGGCACACAGGGCCAACACCCGGCATCATGGTGTGGGGAGCGATCTCCTACACTGGCCATACACCACTGGTGATCGTCGAGGGGACACTGAATAGTGCACGGTACATCCAAACCGTCATCGAACCCATCGTTCTACCAATCCTAGACCGGCAAGGGAACTTGCTGTTCCAACAGGACAATGCACGTCCGCATGTATCCCGTGCCACCCAACGTGCTCTAGAAGGTGTAAGTCAACTACCCTGGCCAGCAAGATCTCCGGATCTGTACCCCATTGAGCATGTTTGGGATTGGATGAAGCGTCGTCTCACGCGGTCTGCACGTCCAGCACGAACGCTGGTCCAACTGAGGCACCAGGTGGAAATGGCATGGCAAGCCGTTCCACAGGACTACATCCAGCATCTCTACGATCGTCTCCATGGGAGAATAGCAGCCTGCATTGCTGCGAAATGTGGATATACACTGTACTAGTGCCGACATTGTGCATGCTCTGTTGCCTGTGTCTATGTGCCTGTGGTTCTGTCAGTGTGATCATGTGATGTATCTGACCCCAGGAATGTGTCAATAAAGTTTCCCCTTCCTGGGACAATGAATTCACGGTGTTCTTATTTCAACTTCCAGGAGTGTAGTATGACATGAATGATTCACATTAAAAATTAAATATTTACATTTTTCTCATTTTTAGTCCATGATCAAGTAGCTCTACTACTTGCCCGCAAAAGGCAAAGGTCCCAAGTTCGAGTCTCGCTCGGGCACACAGTTTTAATCTGCAAGGAAGTTTCATATCAGCGTACACTCCACTGCAGATTGAAAATCTCATTCTCTGAAAATTATGTTCTTGTAAACTATTTATGCAGATCAGAAATAGATGTGGCGGAGTAGCAATATTTGTCCAAACAGCAGAGATTTATGATAGCAGTATGAATGATACACACAAAACCTTACCAAAATGCAAAGAAAAAGATTTTGAAATTACAGGTATTGTCTACAATGAGTTAACAGTAATCTGTGTGTACCGATCACCAAGTGGCAAAATAAATCCTTTCCTCAAAAACACGTCCATTGTACTAGAAAAAAAAATGAATCCAAAATGTAGGATTGTGTAATACGTGAACTCCGGAGATGGGAACTTGCTCTTCAATATATCCTCTCTTCCCGTTATCCACCAGGCCTCAATCTCCGCTAATTTCAAGTTGCTGCCACTCATACCTCACCTGTCATTCAACAACATCTTTGCCTCTGCACTTCTGCCTTGACTGACATCTCTGCCCAAACTCTTTGTCTTTAAATATGTCTGCTTGTGTCTGTATATGTGTGGATGGATGTGTGTGTGTATGCGAGTGTATACCCGTCCTTTTTTCCCCCTGAGGTAAGTCTTTCCGCTCCCAGGACTGGAATGACTCCTTACCCTCTCCCTTAAAACCCACATCCTTTTGTCTTTCCCTCTCCTTCTCTCTTCCCTGATGAGGCAACAGTTTGTTGCGAAAGCTTGAATTTTGTGTGTATGTTTGTGTTCGTTTGTGTGTCTGTCGACCTGCCAGCACCTTCATTTGGTAAGTCACATCATCTTTGTTTTTAGATATATTTTTCCCACATGGAATGTTTCCCTCTATTATATTTAAACCTTTATTTATATTGTTTGTAAATAGTCTGCATATGATCTTATGTTTATAACATTTATTTAATTTGAATATTGTTACAATATATTAGTTTAATACAGAAAGTAGTCAAGTTGAGTCATAACCATGTCTGTAGAACATAAGAATAACATATGGAAGGAAACATTCCACGTAGGAAAAATATACCTAAAAACAAAGATGATGTGACTTACCAAATGAAAGTGCTGGCAGGCCGACAGACACACAAACGAACACAAACACACACACAAAATTCAAGCTTTCGCAACAAACTGTTGCCTCATCAGGAAAGAGGGAAGGAGAGGGAAACACGAAAAGATGTGGGTTTTAAGGGAGAGGGTAAGGAGTTATTCCAGTCCCGGGAGCGGAAAGACTTACCTTAGGGGGAAAAAGGACGGGTATACACTCGCACACACACACACATATCCATCCACACATATACAGACACAAGCAGACATATTTAAAGACAAAGAGTTTGGCCCAAATAACAGGATTTGAATCGCTTATCTTATCGTGATTTTTTATTCGCGATTAGAGTTATAAGTTTAGCTGGACAACGAGAATTATGAAGAAGTCATAATTTTAAAGTATTATACATAATTTTAAAGTATTCATAAGTATATAACTGAGGATGAAGAGAACTGAAATACTTGACTTTAAGTCTACCCGCTGGTCTTGTATCACTCTTTCTCTGCATGCATTATGATTTGAGTTTGGCATTAAAAGAAAATGATATCTCCTTTGTGCTTTCTTTGGTATTGTTATTCTGCCTGCAAGTAGATAAAGAGAACACAAATTAGAACAATGCTTTTTCTTGAAGAAAAAAACATTAAGTAATTTCTCTTTGATGCCACATTAGCATTGACGTCAGGTGTCATCCCAGATAGCACAGTAAGCCGGTTTCAATCTAGTTTCGAGATGTAAAGTTCGAGTATATAAGCTTGATCAAAGCTGGAATATTAAGGCCTGTTAATTGGACTCAAGCTTGAAACAAACTTCAAAGTTGGTAGAGTTCAAGCTATATTTCAAGCTTGACTTATCAAGTTTGGCTCCAGCTGTATCTACACACGTGGAATACAGCCTGGTATATACAGCTTGTTTTAAGCTATATAATTATTAATCTGAATTTATTGAACCCAATTAATTAAATAAATATCAGAATGGAAATGGTGTGAAAAAATTATCAAGACATATATGTTCAAATTTTTTTTATTTTCAAAGTGTTTAAAATTGTTTTATTTTAAAAATTTAATTATTCTGAAACCCCTCTGGCCCCAGCACACAGACCAGAGCAGGATAAAATATCGCTGACTTCTGCTGGTATAATGATCCTGTAACAGGTAAAATGAAATGTTAGCCACACCTTAACATAAAAAATGTAAAAAGTTGAAACTGATCAACCTAAATATAATTTATGCTACAGATTAGCAAAATAACTTCAAACTCACCGATGTGGTAAGAATCATTAACTAGTATAAACGTCACTGAGTAAGCAGCTGTTTCTGGTGACTTCATTCCAAAGAGTTTTTAAAGTAATTTGAAATAACGCTTTGTTTGAAATTTTTAAAGTAAAGATGACATTTGGGTAATTTTGCGATGACTTCATGAAGACACCACACATCACAGTTTCTAACTGTTTCAGGGTCATTTAATCTGAATTGTAAAGAAACAATTACTTGAAATCATATACACCTCATACTGTAATCTTATAAGGAAACTACTGTTTACAAAAATGTAGACGTTTTATTCTATCCACAATTATTTTTTGGTGAGTAAAACTGAATCAAAATGAAATAAAAGATGAAATCGAAATAAATTTGAGAAATTACCAGTTCAGAGGAACTGAAATGAAAAAGAACAAAAAATCTTCTCCTTCTCATATTTTAATATTGCCTTTTATTAGATTTCAGCCACATTACAAATAACAATAAAAGTAAGAAGTACCAGTAGGCCTTGCAGTATTATTTCACCTAGAGAACAACAAAATTAAGAGCCATCACCGATTGTAATTTAGTGTAGTCTTACCATGGGGTTTGACTTCTATTTTTTGACTGTTGAAGCCAGTGTCCTACATTGGTTTTAAACTGTTCTTCGGTTGTCGAAGGAAATATTTTTCTGACTGAACCTGAAAAACATAAATCAGTTTATCATTAAAAGTAGTGGAAAGTGTTAAGAGACTTACATTGGAACAAAAATTATTTTTACAATGTTGGAATTATAAAGCCACTGCATCAGGCCAGCCCGTAAACTACTGATTTTCTCCAACCAGGATTGTGCACATAGAATTGTGAAAATGCTCTTCTCAATAAAGCCGTTATTTCTCTAAACCCTGTAAACATTTGATTAATAAAAACCAACCCATTGAATATCAATGAAACATAACTACTTTCTTGATAATACTAAAAACATGAATTAATCAATTGTTTTCTTAACTTAAATGAAATATCAAAATAACATGATCAAATCAAAACAAATTTTTCTCTATAAGATTAACATTGCTACTTTTAAGGCCAATGGGGTGGATCCACAAGGTCGAATCTGACAAAATTTCACAAAAACCATCCCAATGCTAAGCTATATTCTTCCCGCAAATTTAATTCTGTTCAGGCCTATATTAAGGTACTATTTATCTTTTTTGGGAAGGTTATATGGATGGTGTTATGCATCACTAGTCGAAGCACCATATGTCATACGTGACACAATGGAACCTTAAGTCTGCATTCCCTTAAAATATATGTATTTATTAATGTTTCTCAACTTTTTGTACCGAAGAAGGGTCAGTGTTCTTCATCTTAGTAGAAAAATCTCACCGCAAGTACCTACATAACAGTACTAAATGCGCTGACATCAGAAATGTTAAGTAATGGTGCTCGGTCTCATGATGCATAACACTATCCATATATCTGTGTTTGTATATTAGTGCTTAAAACATTTTGAAGTAACGAATTAGAAGTTTGTATTTGGAAAAAATGCGCACAATATATAAACCAAACCAGCATATTTTTGGCAAATTTTTAAGTCTTTGCTTAATTTGAATTGCTGCACAAAGCAATGTTGAACAGAAAGCTCTTTTCTTTTTTTTGTCTTGTCTTTTGGAGGCCTTCCTGTATATGAAAACTTCATTCCTATCTCTGATGTCAGGCATCATTTCGTACAATTGAACATTAACAATTTTGCATCTTTACCACCAAGGGTTGCAAGTAACTTCACCTGAAAACGTAAATTTTCTTGATGAAGCTGTTATATCATCAAGATTATTCATGAAACAAAACAATACAAATAATCCAATATTTTCATATTAAGACACTGGAAACACATGTGAGTGCATATTTTAAATAAATATGGATGAATTGTGAGTGTAGATGAGTGCGATTCCTCGTGTTAAGTCAAAAAATCTGTTTCCTAGCGAGGATCATTAATGAAAATGCTAACTGTTTATGATAAAATAATATTTGGACAAATTACCACAAGACTTTTGAATTCCTGTTGTTTCAATTTTTCCTCGAATTCATCAAATTCTTCCATTGATGTTAAAGGGGGACTGTTTAGTGCCTGCTTATTACTTTCATCTGCCTCCTGATAAGTACTGTTGACACATCCTCAAGCCAGTAACAGTTCAATTTTTCTGTTCAGCAGAGAGATTTTCTCAGACTGGCTACCTGCTGCAGCAAGTAACTGGCCAAGAATGAGCCAGATCCACTCAACATCTACAACATAGGTGGATGATTGCTCAAGTTTACTTAGCATTTAGCAAGCATAATAGCATCTACTTTAGATTTAAATTTCTTTGCAGCCCCTAAACCCAAAAAATGTTTCAGAAAATAAATATTAACTGAAAAATTGTTAGTATTTAAATTTCTATGCTTAAATCGAAATATATAACACACATAATGTGTATCCCTTAGAACATGCCTTAAAAAGGTATTAGTTTTTGTATTACTCACATTCTGGCATAAGTATCTGTGCTGCCCCACTTCACACTATTGCTACTAGAAGCAGGCGGGTAAAGCTGGTCACTAAGGCTAGTTATATAAAAGAAAACATGTACATAAAATGGGTTTCACTGCTAGGCCTAATATTATTTGACAGAGAAATAACACAAAAACTTACCCAGTGGTGCAGATTTTTCTTTTATCAGGCAGTGTGCTGAAGCAAGTGGTGCTGAAAGCAAGAGTGCTGAAGCAAGTGGTGCTGGAGGGATTTTGGTGTTCGAGAATGAACTAGGAATAGGAGATAACAAATTTGGAGGGATGGAAGACTACATTTCATGAACTTCTGTACCTGTAGATGATGAGGATCAGAATGAAGATGAAAAAGAATCAAGAAATGGGTACGGATGAACTGTGACACGGTTGGTTTTACATTTTTTCTTCGGCATGTAATCTTCATCACTCGATTCTTCTCCTGGTAACATTATGTCTTTTGCCTTCCTTTTTCTCTTCACCGCAATTTCTTTTGAGGTTTGATGTTTCTTCAGCTTTTCGAAGATGCTCTCTTGCATCATTGTATGTTGCTACAATTCATACAAAGAATAAATTTAATTTGTGTACAGCCCTAACTGCAATTTCATCTCATACAGAAAATAGCCTTGTCAAAAGCTATTGGTGGCAATAACAGTTGTCAGTAATCATAAATACATTTACGGGTTCTGCATGACATTAAATTGCCACAACAGGCTCAAAGTATCTATACGCCTAATTCAAATGTACTGCATCACTAAAATTGTTTTATGAAAGTGAACTTTACACAGTTTGACCCATGTAATACTAAAATACATGCTTTTTCATGGAAATTGTAGGAAATTCAAAAAGAAATTTTATCCAAAAACTAAACTGTGAATAATACAATTTTCCTATTTCTCACACTTATACAAGCTTAGATATAAATTTATATGATGTGACTTAGATTTCATGAAAAAAAAAAACTCAAACTGACAAACTATATGTAATCAAGTTTTAATAACATTAGATTCTTGAGATCAAATGACATTAGGATTTACTTAGATTAGGTAAGGTAAAATTTCAGAATAGCCGACGTGAATAGTGCAGAATGTTGGCAACATCGTTTAACATAGCACTCTGAATTTGTGGCATATTTTGAAAAGTGAATTCATGCTGTCCCTCTTCTATGGTTGACAGGTTCTCGATAAAATACCATTGTCCTTTATCACCCTATTGTCTAACAAAATTCCTGGGAATAAACTGCTGTTGCCAACATTGGTCAAGTCTGAGCTATGCATGTATCGGCTATTGTAAAATTAAGCCTGTAGTATTTAAAACCAGTTTACTTACCATATTTTTTCGTTAAAGGTATCTTTTTTTTTTTTTTTTTGTGGTTTTAGGGCGCAAAACTGCTATGGTCATTAGCGCCCAGCCCGTGACTTAAGACAGTAAAAAACCGAAATTGAAAACCAGCAGCAATGGGAACAAACTCATAAAATTGGAGAAACTAAAAGTAGAAAGAATGCTTAAAAATCCACTACAGACAGGGGGTGGTTGTCCCCCAAAAAAAAACTTCAAATGACTGACGTCATTTCACTGTCACTAATAAACTGGAGAACGCGGTCGGCTGAGCGCGTGTCATCTGCTAAAATCGACGATAGATCAGGAGATAGCTGTAGACGGGAGCGTAATGGATTAAAATAGGGGCATTCAATTAAAAGGTGTCTGACCGTCCACGGCTGAGAGCAGTGGGGACAGAGTGGAGGAGGATCACCGCTTAAAAGATGTCTATGGCTAAAAAGACAGTGCCCTATCCGGAGTCTAGATAAAATTACCTCCTCCCGACGACGCGTTCGGGAGGAAGAGGTCCAAGCGCAAGGAAGGGCTTTCACTTCCCGCAATTTATTACGGGGAAGTGTTGACCAATGCGCATGCCATAAATGAGCAACTTGGTGACATAAACCGCTCCGTAGATCGGTGAAGGGAAGCGACTGAATAGCTGGCCGGAGAAGAGAGACTGCAGCCTTGGCCGCCATATCGGCCGCCTCATTCCCACAGATACCAGCGTGTCCCGGGAGCCAGAGGAACGCCACCGAGACGCCCCCCAGGTGGAGCAAGCGCAGACAGTCCTGAATCCGGTGGACCAGAGGGTGCACAGGGTAAAGAGCTTGGAGACTGAGGAGAGAGCTGAGAGAATCGGAGCAGATAACGTACTGTATCCGCTGATGGCGGCGGATGTAGTGGACAGCCTGGAGAACAGCGTAAAGCTCTGCAGTATAAACCGAACACTGGTCGGGAAGTCGAAAGCGATTTGGGGTGTCGCCAACAATATAGGCACTCCCTACACCTAACGATGTTTTCGAGCCGTCGGTGTAAATAAATGTGGCGTCCGTCATTTGTGCACATAGAGCAGCAAATGCCCGACGATAAACAAGTGTAGGGGTACCATCCTTGGGAAACTGACAAAGGTCACGGAGCAGGCAGATCTGGGGACGGAGCCAAGGTGGTGCTGTACCCCAAGTTGTCAAGAAGGTTTTCGGAAAGCGGCAGGAAAGAGAATGCAGCAATTGACGGAAGCGGACTCCCGCGGGTAGTAGGGAGGAGGAGCGGCCTGCATACCCTACATCAAAGGAGGCGTCGAAAAAAAGATCATGGGCTGGATTAGCAGGCATGGAAGACAGATGGCTAGCATAACGACTCAGGAGGACTGCTCGCCGATTGGACAGCGGAGGTTCAGCAGTCTCAGCATAAAGGCTTTCCACAGGGCTAGTGTAAAAAGCTCCAGACACTAAACGTAATCCACGGTGGTGGATAGAGTCGAGACGCCGAAGAATAGACGGCCGAGCAGAGGAGTAGACTATGCTTCCGTAATCCAATTTTGAGTGCACTAAGGCGCGATAGAGGCGGAGAAGGACCACTCGGTCCGCTCCCCAGGAGGTACCATTCAGGACACGGAGGGTGTTTAGCGATCGCAGACAGCGAGCCAAAAGATAGGAAACGTGGGAGGACCAGCACAGTTTTCTGTCAAACATAAGACCCAAGAATTTAGCGACTTCCGAAAACGGAAGGTTGACAGGACCTAGATGTAAGGAGGGCGGAAGAAACTCCTTACGTCGCCAAAAATTGACACAAACGGTCTTACTGGGTGAGAAACGGAAGCCGGTTTCGATGCTCCACGAGTGGAGGCGATCGAGACATCCTTGAAGACGTCGTTCAAGAAGGCTGGTCCGTTGAGAGCTGTAGTAGATTGCAAAATCGTCCACAAAGAGGGAGCCCGAGACATCAGGAAGGAGACAATCCATAATTGGATTTATGGCGATGGCAAACAGTACAACACTCAGCACGGATCCCTGGGGTACCCCGTTTTCTTGAGAGAAAGTACGGGAGAGAGTAGTGTTCACCCGCACCCTAAAAGTGCGCTCTGCCATAAATTCGCGAAGAAAAAGGGGCAGCCGGCCTCGAAAGCCCCAAGAGAACAGTGTGCGGAGGATGCCTGTCCTCCAACAGGTATCGTATGCTCTCTCCAGATCAAAAAATATTGCTACCGTTTGGCGTTTCCGGAGAAAATTGTTCATGATATAAGTGGAGAGAGCAACAAGATGGTCAACTGCAGAACGATGCTTCCGAAATCCGCATTGGGCTGGTGTTAAAAGACTGCGGGATTCCAGCCACCAAGCTAAACGGTAAGTCACCATACGCTCCAAAACCTTACAGACACTACTTGTGAGAGAAATGGGGCGATAGCTAGAGGGGAGATGTTTGTCCTTTCCAGGTTTCGGAACGGGAACGACAATAGCTTCCCGCCACCGTTTGGGAAAGGTACTGTCGGTCCAAATTCGATTATAAAGGCGAAGGAGGTAACGCAGACTAGGGGTTGATAAATGCAGCAACATTTGGACATGGATACCATCCGGTCCTGGGGCGAAGGAGCGAGAAGATGAGAGGGCATGTTGGAGTTCCCGCATGGAGAAAACAGTATTGTAGCTTTCGTGATTTTGAGAGGAGAAAGCAAAAGGTCGCACTTCCGCTGCGCGTTTCTTCGGGAGAAACGCTGGCGGGTAATTTGAAGAGCTCGAAATCTCAGCAAAGTGCTGACCCAACGAGTTAGAAATTGCGACGGGGTCCACTAAGGTATCATGCACGACAGTGAGCCCAGAGACCGGGGAGGAACTAGGCGCACCTGAGAAGCGTCGAAGCCGACTCCAAACTTCCGAGGAGGGAGTGAAGGTGTTAAATGAGCTAATAAAGAATTTCCAGCTTGCCTTCTTGCTATCGCGGATGACGCGACGGCATCGCGCATAGATCTGCTTATAGCGGATACAGTTGGCCAAAGTAGGATGGTGACGGAAAATGCGAAGAGCACGTCGCCGCTCACGTATTGCGTCACGGCATGCCTCGTTCCACCAAGGAACTGGGGGGCGCCGGGGCAATTCGGAGGTGCGTGGTATTGAACGTTCCGCAGCTGTAAGGATAACGTCGGTAGTGTGTGTGACCTCATCGTCGACGCTGGGAAAGCGACGGTCATCGAATGTCGCGAGAGACGAAAAAAGTGTCCAATCGGCTTGGGCAAACTTCCAGCGTCGCGGGCGCATATATGGCAGTTGAGGCTGCAGTCTGAGGACACATGGAAAGTGGTCACTCGAGTGTGTATCATCAAGGGCTAACCATTCGAAGCGCCAAGCTAGCGGAACAGTACCGACCGCAAGGTCCAAATGAGATAAAGTTGTTGTGGAGGCAGACAAAAATGTGGGGACCCCAGTGTTGAGGCAAACTAGATCCGCTTGGTGGAAGACGTCTAGCAATATGGAGCCACGTGGACAAGGATGTGGAGATCTCCAAAGCGGGTGGTGGGCATTGAAGTCCCCAACCAGCAAATAGGGGGGTGGAAGCTGACCAAGAAGATGAAGGAGATCAGCTCGTGCCATTGGGGTGGACGATGGAATGTATAGAGTACAAAGAGAGAACGTGTATCCGGAAAGGGAAAGACTGATGGCGACAGCTTGGAAGGAAGTGTTTAAGGGGATTGGGTGATAATGGAGAGTATCATGGAGAAGAATCATGAGTCCTCCATGGGCTGGAGAGCCTTCAACAGAGGGGAGATCATATCGGACGGACTGAAAATGAGGGAGAACAAAGCGGTCATGGGGACGCAGCTTTGTTTCCTGAAGACAGAAGATGACCGGCGAGTAGGATCGTAAGAGGATCGACAATTCATCCCTATTGGTTCGAATGCCGCGGATATTCCAGTGGATAATGGACATAGGGTGAACAGAAAATGGAGGAATGTGACCAAAGTTGCTGTCAAGTCAAAGACTGCTCGGAGCTAGCGACCGACAGCATGGAATGGCAGTCAGCTGAAGGCAGAAGATCCTGATCCATAGGTTGGTCAGGAGCAGCTCCTGCCACCAGCGATCGGCCGATTGACTGGCCACCAGCAGTGCGCCTCGGCGACACAGAAGACGGCCGAGGGCGATTTCCGCCAGGTGGTGCTGTAGATGGGACACGCCGTGGCGGAGACGGAGAGGAACTGGGTTTCTTCGTAGCCTTCTTGGAAGAATGATGTTTAGATGAAGGAGGAACCAATGGTTGGGAAGTTGCGGTACGTACAAACTCTTCACGAGTATGCTCTTTTTTCTAAGACTTGGCGTCCGACTTTTGGGCTCGAGATTTAGCAGAACCCAACGAAGGGTGAGCCATAGAGTGGGCAGGCGAAAGTGGTGAGGTTGAACGAGCGATCTTTGCACTGGCCGATCTGACGACCGTGGCACTAAAGGTGGGGTCGCAAGTCTGCGTGGCCGCCTCCTTTGTTGGCCGAGGAGAAGCAAGGACAGTGCTGTATTTTCCTGTCTGAGGCACGGTGGGCTTGCGACTGGCGAATAATTTTCGAGCAGCAAAGGTCGACACCTTTTCCTTCACTCTTATTTCCTGGATGAGCTTTTCGTCCTTAAAAACGGGGCAATCTCGAGAGGAAGCAGGGTGGTCACCCATACAGTTGATGCAGCGAGGGGATGGAGGTGGACAAGCACCCTCATGGGCCTCCTTGCCACACGTAACACATTTGGCCAGATTGGAACAGGACTGGCTGGTGTGATTGAACCGCTGACATCGATAGCAATGCGTAGGGTTTGGGACGTAAGGGCGAACGGAAATTATCTCATAACCTGCTTTGATTTTCGATGGCAGTTGAACTTTATCAAATGTCAAGAAGACAGTGCGGGTTGGAATGATATTCGTGTCAACCCGTTTCATAACTCTATGAACTGCCGTGACGCCCTGGTCAGACAGATAGTGCTGAATTTCTTCGTCAGACAATCCATCGAGGGAGCGTGTATAAACGACTCCACGCGAGGAATTTAAGGTACGGTGCGGTTCCACCCGTACAGGGAAGGTGTGGAGCAGAGAAGTACGCAGCAATTTTTGTGCCTGGAGGGCACTGTGTGTTTCTAACAACAGGGTGCCATTCCGTAATCTGGAACAAGACTTTACAGGACCTGCAATTGCGTTGACACCTTTCTGAATAATGAAAGGGTTGACTGTGGAGAAGTCGTGACCTTCATCAGATCGAGAAACAACAAGGAACTGTGGCAACGATGGAAGAATCGTCTGTGGCTGAGACTCAGTATACTTACGTTTGTGAGCAGACATAGTGGAAGGTGAGGAAACCATTGAGGAAGAATCCCCCATGATTACCGGCGTCTCCGATGGGACGCTCCTCCCTTGTGGGGCCCTCTCTGAGGGCACTCCCACCTTAGGTGATTGTTCACACCTCAGGTCACACCTCCCGACAAACGGACGGAGGGACCAATCGGCACTTTCGGAAGGTATCAGCTCGGGTAATCACCCCTCCCTGGGCCTGGCCGTTACCAGGGGGTACGTACGTGTCCTACCTGTCTACCCGGGGCGGGGAATTACGCGTTACCCCGTCACCGGCTACGCACAAAAGGCGTGGGTCGGCCTTCAGACACGCACAGGGAGGAAGGAAGATCAAGGGAAAGGAAAGAAGAGAGGTCTCAAACGCCGCAGCGGAGAAAAGGGAAAGAGAAGAGGTAAGGAAAAGAGGAAGGACAAAGGAAGGAAGAAGACATAAAAGCAAGGAAGGCGAAGAATGCAGTACATTTACGAGCGTCCGTCTCCGGACGTAGGCACAAACCATACTCCCAGATGGGGAGAAAGGGAAGGAAAGAGCCAGAGGTGAGGGGAGGAGGGGCGAAGATAGGGATGGGGAAGGATGCGGAAAGGGAAGGTATGCAGCCCGGAAAGGAAGGAAGGCCACATTAGCTCGGGGTCCCGTGCTCGCTACGCGCGTATCCACAAAAGAGTTGTGGACCCCCTGGGGGGAAAAGGTATCTTATGAGAGCTTCAGGATTGTAATGGTAAGGCTTCTTCCCTCAGTAATTTATTTCTTTTGCTGTCAGTGGTCACAGGTGGGTATAACCATGTGGTCCCATCATTTTGAATCCAGCATAAGGCTATTATTCCTAGAGCAGCATCTTCTTCAGGAAATTTTACTATGGCAAGTTTGTATTTTTCATTTGTCAGCTCCATTTCCTAACCCATATAAAAACAAAAAATCAGTAATTAAAATGAGCAAAATATCTGAATGATTGACTTTGATTTCGGACTTTGTCTGTGTGTACTCATGTGCACACCTTAAGTACTTCATTATACCTAAACATACCTATAGTAAATAATTAAATTAATAGGATAGTATTTTAAGACATGAGGGAGGTTATATACTGTAACTGGTTATATTTTTAAGTATTTTATTTTTTATTTTGGGTTTAAAATTTCAGAATTTTAATACTGGATATATGGAGATAAATTTCAAAATTAAACTCCAATAACAGAACTTTTAAAAATATAATTAGCTGGTAAAGAATAAGCAGATGGTTAATATGTTCACTGAATGAGCATGACTAGTGAGTGACTGAGTGACGAATGAGCATAGTTGGATGAATAAAACTCTGGATGTCTCCCAAAGTTTTTAGTGTGTTTCCTGATAATTTTTCAGAATGGCAATAAAACAATTCAAAATTTGGACCAAATTAGTCTCTAATTAGCTAGGTCCCTGAACTTTCCAATAAATACAGTACTGATTTTTTAAAACATTTTTAAAGAGAATAAAATAACCTCTTACCCCAATATATTATTAAATTATACAACAAACAATAAAATACATGACATGTTTTATTACCTGAATAAATTTGTGATGAATAAAACTTTGGATGTTTCCCAAAGTTTTTAGTTTGTTTCCTGATAATTTTTCAGAAAATCCTGTAGAACTGAATTGTTTATCACATTGTATTAGTCCACTCTTATGTATGCAGCAGAGGTAGTGTTACATTTTTACTGCCTAGTGTTAAAAGCACCAGTTTCTCTTTAATGTCAGAGACTGGCCTTATGTGTATATCAGACATATTTCATACAACAGTAATATTAACATCTGAACTTTTACAAAAAGGGACTCCAAAAAAATCACTATCAGTCATAAACTGTTTACAAAGAATGACCATTGTACACTAGGAATTGGAATAGATGAAGTTTTCAACAATAACAATACTTCCATCATTCATCATATAGCACGAGTTTCGAGCCAATGTAGTTATTTTAAAATTTTGATATTTTGCTGTGTTGTACTGCTGATCAGGATTATAACCAACAAAAACAGGTCCAGAATAATGTTGACATTCAAAAATTGGATAAAGTTTATTGACTTCATTGTCACTGACTGGACTAATGGTGGAGTTAGAAATTTCAGATAAATGTTTCACAACTTGCTGCAAAGGTTTATTTCCTTTTCTTACACATTTCTTCAGAGAAAATAAAAAAATTTCAAATTTAAAGGCACTGCATCCATCTAAAGGGACAATTACTGATATATCATCGGCAATATGTATCAGTCCATGAAAATTGTGTGTTATATACTTCTGCCAATATAATGATTGAAAAGTTTGTACAAAATGAAGAAGACCTTTGGCATATTACTGGTGTTGATAACAAAATTTTTTGCTGAGGAGTATGGTCATGGCAATATCGAGGGTAAAAAGTTGTCATAAATTTCTTTCTGTTCAGGCAACAAAATATCGTACAATACAAGTGGTCCAGTTTAAAGCAAAAACTGCCTAAATTCTGAAGCTTTCCATATTTTCACTTCATCAAGACCTCAGGGTTTTCTACAAAATTCTACTGGAATGCTTGCTTTTAGAGATAATAAATTAGAACTTATACTATGAATAATCCTACTAGGTAGTTTTAAAGGGGCAGGTCCAAACATCGAAACATAAATCCTTGTTCTCATTACCCCTAAACACACTAAGTGCATAAAGTCAAGTGGGAAAGATGATACCATATGCAGACTAGGGATAGTGGTCAATGGCGTGGCACCAGTATTGAATTCTTTGTCTTCTTTGTTGATAAAGCCCTCATGGGTTCGAGGCAGACTGTCAAATACAGGAAAAGTCATCATATTATCAAAGAAAGACCCTTCCTGTTTACATCTGGTGTGCAAGAAATATCCATTGTGACCTTTAATGCCTAAAATAAAAGCTTTGGCAGGGCATCACAACAAATTCCCTTGATCCTGACAGCTATATTTTTGCCATTACAAATTAAACCCTTCCTGATTAGGCCAACAATTTCTTCTACAAAATCATTTAGAAATTCTAAACAACTACTGGGTTTCTTTAATCCAAAATAAATGCCAATAGGAAAAACAGTTGATGAAAAGGAATATTTAATACAGATCCTAAAATTGGCCATAGCTCGCAACTATTACTGTGAATTAAAGGTAATCCGTCAATTCCAATCATTAAATCAATATGCTGTAAAGAACTGAAAATATGTTGTGCACTAGCGAACATCTTCTTTAACTGGATGGAAATACCAATGTGGCAGTACTGGCCAGGGCTTATATTTTTTACTTGAATGCATCTTGGAGTCTTTAGAATAGTTCTTGCATCTGAGGGAAGAGATTTAAAGCAGTCATGTGATCGAAGAATACACAACAAAGCTGTCAATGCCACATTTGTAATGCTAAACTGAACAGACCAGTTAGCTAATTCAGATTTGAGCTCTTCCATTTGAAACTTGGAGTCAAAGCAGCCATCACTGTCTGAACCGTCTGATAAAGGATATTGATCCAACAACTCAAAAACCTGGTTCAATGTTTAGGCCCTATCATTACTTTGAGAAGGTTCACTATTAAATGATGATCCACTGGCACTATTACATGATGATGGTTGAAGTTGAATCCCAGGATTTGGATCATTGGAAACATCCCTCTCACCAGCTACAGCAGAGTGCCCTACACTTTTCTCAGACAGCTTCAACAGCTGTTTCCGTTTCCCCTCCTGGGAAAGAGAATTGAACAGTTTCCTGTTTGACATTCCTAAAATAAAACAGAATAATTTAGTTGGGATTGACAAAATAAGGAAAATTACATATGGTAGTAATGGATGTCTCAGGGAAGAAAAAAATAGTGCTATTATTATTCAGCATTCATAAACTGAATTTGTTGGTGAAAATTTAATATTGATTTTTTTTAGGTTAAATGATGGAATATTAATTGGGATTAATATTTAATACAGGCCTCTAAGGAATTCATACTTGAAAAAAATAAAATTAAAAACGTCTCTTATGCATATATAAATTTGTTTATTAACTTCCATGCTTTCGTTGAAAATTTTAGAGCAATGCCAGCATTACGGGTGGGACATTTGTACTAATTTATACTAGCATTTTCATTTTTACATTTAAGAATCTTAAGTTATTTGAAGTGAAGTTAGTCTTATAAGCAACAAATTGATACTCTCCATTCCTAAAAAATACAGTGTTCAAATATACATACTGAACTGTCTGTAATGCAATACGTAATACCAGTGTTATGGGTGTGACAAAAGTGACACAAAACTGAACAATTTTGTTATCTGAACAAAATTTCTGCTTTGATAGTGTCCACAATTCAGCCAAGCCACGTACAAATGAAGCTTACATTCTTCTATTAAAGAATCATGTTGCTATTACAAAAAGAATTAAGTTGCACCAATGCATGACACTATATATAACTGTATAGTTACGGGTGGGACAAATTGTCTGTTGTATGATTTGCATAGAATATTAAATTTGCAATATGTGGTGCAACTAAACACACACTATTTAAGCTAAATACAACGTTAAAAAGGTACAAACATTCACAATAAACTCAGATTTTTTTAGAGTTCTAGTCAAATGAGAAGTGTCCCCTGTTGTTCATAAATGTTGTAATATGGTAAGCTTTCTCAACAGTACTACAATCATTCTCAATAGATTCATCCTTCATAGTACAGCCCAGATCCAAAATTTGCCTCTACTTTCCATGAAAAGTAATGTTACACTTATTATGAATATACCTAACTTTTGCCAAGCATGAGTCACAAGAAATTTTGTGTCCATCATCACAGAAAGAATTAACAGCTTCAACAAAATCTCTGAAGACTGATGGCATAATAACAGGCTGCATCTCTGATTTTACTGTTGCCCCAACTTTAAGACTTCTTTGACTTGAATTTCTTGAGTATGTTTACTTTGTGCATATATATATATATATATATATATATATATATATATATATATATATATATATATATATATATATATATATATATATATATATATATATATATATATATATAAAGGTGAGATTTTAAAAAGGTAAAATAACATTACATTTTAATTTATTGGCGCCACGTACTAGAGAGCTAGTTTAAAATGACCTCTTTTTGCTCAACAACTGGTAATATGTGTTCTTAGCTGGTAATCCATTTCACTTTCATCCAGGCTCAATTTTTCTACGTTAAAGAATAAGATACTTTTTTACGTTACGTAATAATATTTAACATTTGTAATTTTAATGTACCACTAGAGAAAAATGCACCAACGTACCTGTAATACACTATATATCCTTTTCAGACCCGGTGTAGCAGTAAGGCAGGAGACGCCACACACTTACCGAATTATTTTCCAGTATAAAACAAACTTCACAACAGTGAACAATCATTAATGTGCATCACAAAGGTAAAGTGGCCGTAAACCTAGCAGAGTCAGTGCAGGGCTTATAAACGCTTGTGGTGCTTCCCGTGGACGTCTATGGAATCTATGCTGCGCGCGCATCTGTGATGCTGCACAGCCTTCCAGGTAAATTACAGTTTATTTCAAGCTTGGGAAAATTATTTTAATTCAAGCTAAATTTTTACAGCTTTATGTAAACTGTGTAATAGGTTGATTTTTCAATCTTGAATTTTCAACTGAACCTAAAGTCAACATCCACCTTGAAATAAGCTTGAGGGACAAAAAGAGGGGCAATGAAATGTGATTCATTTTACATGGAACAAGGGATGAACGCCCATCAACATCTATAGGCAAATGCAGCCCACATATGTGAAAAACTCTCTTGCTTAGAGAACTGTGAGATGGTGGTGGTGTGAGTTCAACAAAGTCCATGAAGTCTTGCATGACAATGAGCAGCTGAGGAAACCACGTTTCTCCCTGGCTAATGACAATATTTCCCATGTGGCTGCAATGGTAAAACCAGATCAGCATGTGCACACCACGGTCGCTTCTCTGGAGCTTGGCGTATTGTGTGGGAATACTTACATCATCATTCATGTGTTCTTAGGGTACGGGAGGTTTCATACCAGTGGGTGCCTAAGCAATTGCATGATGTGATAAAACTGAAGCAAATGATGTCTTCATTGAATCATCTGGATTGGTATTTCAAGGAGAGTGAATGTTTCCTGGACCCCATTGTTATTGGCAATAAAACATGGATATTGCAGCGCTGATTTTCTAGTAACAGCTGCTATCTACCATCATAATTGGGACATGGGATGATGTGTTACTAGGCAATAGAAGATTGGAGGATCTCAAGACATAATTGTTCACAGGTAAGAATTGCTGACTACAACCTGGACTGTGACAATATTATACAAAAGATCTTTCTTACTACTGCTACTCTAGACAAAATTTTCAAGCATTTTATTCTGTGATCTCAAGCATCACTAACTCTGTAAACACATAAAAATGTTACACGTCTGTGAGACAATAGGAAACATTTGTTTAACATATCTGTACTCCCATATTTCAATATTTTTTATATCTCCCATTAACAGTTTGTATTGGAGGAAGTCAGGCAATAATGACATACCCAGATAAAATGACATAGCAAGGCTATGGACAAAACCAGATGAGTGGTGACACCTGCACTAAGTAGTGTAAAAAGGTCAATAGGCAACCCATGTCCTCCATATATGGTGATGAGCTGCCAGTTTTCCTACTGCTGCTGTGAACGAAAAACTTGTAGGTAAGCCTCCAACATTTTACATTTATTCACATATACGCATTGATTAGTGTTGTAGTAATTACGTGTTTGAGAAAAGTATAAGTTTTTGGAGGTAGAAGGTTCTCTTAGAGAAAACAGTAGTTGAAAGTTTCTCAAATGGATCAAGAAAGGTGTGTCAGGCTACAAAAACATAACAAGTATCAGAGGAAAATGGCACAATAGATCATTTTCCGCAATGTGGACTCTAGTTCTATTCTGTGCAATTTTTGATGTTAATTAAGATATTTATTTCACATATTTGTTTAAATTTAACAAGTACAGCATTAGGTCATTCTATAATAAAATAAATTAAGAGAAACGTTATACATGAACTGATAAATATGCTATGATTCACAAGTCCGATGAAATTACATACGCTAATTTCAGATGGCAGGTAATAAAGTAAGGAAATCATCAAGACACTCTTGGGATGTGTTGCAGATGTAGTAGGCTATATATACTGTTACCAGCAGTGAGATGGGATGGCTGCAGGTATTTAAAGAATTGGCAGTTTCCCAATCTATGCTTACAAGACAAACTACAAATATGAACAAAATCTTCATTGGTGTTGAGAAAGTTTTTGGTAGATTCCAGGCAGCTTTCAACACTACACTGAAGCATGAACTGGTACAACACCCATAACTATTGGAATTTTGCATATTTGGTATGATTATGAAAGAGTGCACTTCAAACAGCTAAGAAAAGCAAAAAAGTATCTTAGTTCTGGGAAAGAAATATTATATGAAAAAGACCTTTTGCAACAACAGTGATGCTTGAAAAGAAAATCAGCGTCAGAATCATAACTTTTTATTATCTTGTAACATACTACATCAAATCACAGATCTGATGTACTGGAGACTCATCAACATTACATTTACATTATAACTACAATTTGTATATACAGTATTACAAAAACAATATATCAACACTCAGGTTTACATGTATTGCGAAGTAATATATTACAACAGCATTTACATAGTGAACATATTTTTACAATCATTTATTTGACACAAAACTACAAAGCTTAATTTACGGGTGATGTTTCCTTGCTCAGACTTCCACATCATCATTCATAAATTCTTCTACAGAGTAATAACATTTCTTCACTAATAAGTGTGTAGCTTTGGTTTCATTTGCCCTAGCTCCATGCTGTATGTTTGTTTCTTTTCTAGCATGTTGTAGATTTTCATGCCCATATATTCTGAGGTTTTGGCATATAACTTTAACTTATGAGTAGGAAGCATGAAGTTTGTCTTATTCCTAGTGCTGTATTGATGCTTAAAATTCTTGTCTGTGAATAACATAGGATTACTGTATACAAAAATAGTCAGTTCATAGAGGTACAAACTGGGGGCACTTAATATTTTTAAATATTTCTTGTGCACTTGACAAGTTCCACATCATTAAGGTTTTCATACTGTGTGATGGATCAATGAAACACACAACCAACTAACTAACTAACTATTTGCAAGCACTTGTCAGTTTTAACAATCCTCATCTGATCATTTGATGAAATTGTTAGTCAATGGATAACAAAGATGTCAGTGGAATAAATCAAGAAACGGATGAAAAAGACAACAATTTTGCAATAGCCACTCATCACTGTTCTTCTAGTGAACATGAGGATTGTTCAGTGGAAGAATGTCAGGACTATGTGATTTTATTTGAGAAAAAGTAAAATACTCTACTGTAGGTTTCATTTAGTGCAATAAAATGAAAAAGAAACTTTAAAAAATACTTAAATAAATGTAAAAATAAATCTTGTATACCGTTAACTTAAATTAAAATTTTCTAATGATGCTCTTTCAACCTCAATTTAATCTAAGGGGTCCCAGAGACCCCACCTCATACTTTACGGTACATTACAGAAATTTCATGTTATGACTTAAGAATTAGTGGAGGTTACAGTGTTATTATAAAGACTGTTAGAATGAATCTGAAGGTTTCATAGTAGGAGAAATCAGAGATATAAGTATGTTAAAAGCACAACAAACAGATAAAATAGCTATGTAGGGAATAAAGTAATGAAAAAGTGAAGAAAGTGTGAGTTATTAGTTCAGAAATCACTTAAAATACAGTCACCTCACACGTAATGGGGCATAATAATGAAATAATTGAAATGAGGCAACATTACAGCACCTGCATCCTTAAAGATAGTGAAACCATTGTCACCTTTTTGTGAAGTCGCCTTATAGAAAATGGCACCATACAGCTGCTTTGTAGTGATATCAGTAAAGCATGTGCACCATATTATTTCTTAAATCCTCATCTGTTAGTGTGGAGGTTGCACCACAAATACTTGGAACGTTCAAAAATGGTAGCTACTACAATGTATTTGTGTCCACAGGATCAATTTACTGAACAAATGTTCAAATGTGTGCGAAATCTTATGGGACTGAACTGCTAAGGTCAGCAGTCCATAAGCTTACACACTACTTAATCTAAATTATCCTAAGGACAAACATACACACCCATGCCTGAGGGAGGACCTGAACCTCCGCCTGGACCAGCTGCACAGTCCATGTCTGCAGCCCCTTAGACCACTCGGCTAATCCTGGGCGGCTTTTACTGAACAAACAAACACAGATTATACTACTGGTACTCCCCACAAATGTCTGTGCACTTTGGCCATTGTTGTGGCACCTTCCATATTTGCATAGCAAACCATTCTTTATGGGTATCCTTGTGCCACTGGAGGATACCTCGTAGAAGTTCATTACTGGTGGAGAACTTCTTACCCCTCAGGACCTCTTTCAGTACGTAGAATTGGTCTTAGTCACTAGGAGCCAGATATGGCTAATACGAGAGGTGTCACAGCACAGTAAACGATAAGTCCTGTGTGGTGGCAATAGCTTGGCAACTGGCATCTGGTGGCACATTGTTGTGTTGGTGCAGTGAACTGCAGTACTGATCTCTGTTGAGGGTCATATTGGGAGAGAACCAATCCACTGGTACTATCCTTTCCTGATCACTGAACAGTTTCCATTTGTTTCTGCATGAATAGGCCCAGCTGTGACTTCTTGGGATGAGAGCTTATAGTGTGCTTCCACTCCATATACTGGCATTCTTTTCTGGAGTCTCATGGAAGAACCATTATTCGTTGATGGTGACCAGATGCTCAAGGAACTCTGCTGGATATGCAACATATTTTTGCACCAACTGTTGGCATATCTCCACACATTTCTGTTTCTGCACAGTGGTGAGGGCATGGGGCATCCATTATGCACACACCTTCTTCATCTTCAAATCATTATGAATGATGGTGTACAGAGTTCTCTGTGGTAGACCTGTTGCCTACTCTGGATCATCTAAATTGACTTGCCTGTGCCCAATATCAAGCCACTGTTATGCTGAGCATTGTAGGTTTCTGTGCAGTTGATTGAAATACAGATCTGTGATTTGGTGCTATTTCCCCACATATGGCTCCTAGCCTCATTGCGAATGTCTGAAGCAGCCACTCCTTCCTTTCATAGAAACCACACTGCCTATCACTGAAAATGCTTGTCTACTTTGATGTTGTCATGTCTATGTCCATCAGTGCACTCAAAAGACAGAAAAAGTGCTGCTGCATTGCACCATCTACGGGAAGCAGCAACACCATCTGGGGCCAGTAGACAGTACAATAGTCTATCCTCACACATACATGGACACACATTTTAAACTGCTAATTTGTGGGAATTATAGGGAGAGTGCCAATCAATATTAAATGAATTGTATAATTGGGCAACATGTGTAATATAATTACACTGTCTGGAGGAATCACAGGGTGAAGAGGAAATAAAATGAAATTTCATGAGTTGAGAGAGTATGTGACGTTATTTGAGTGATTATGCAATTGAGTAAAATTTACAAAGAACTTGGCAGTGACCCCACATGAGTATGACATCGCCAACACTGGTTTAAGGCCCAACTGACACAAGTGGGCACTTTGGTGCCAAGCTGTGTACGAGATGTGAGAAAGGATTTCAGTGATGTTCTGTTTTGTAATCAGAGCTACCTCAGCACTACAAGCAATGATCTGAAGTCACAACTCATGGCTCTCTATACCATGACATAAGGAGTAACATTGCTGTGACTCTGCAAAATATTGGAAGTGTCAGACCTTCCTTCAGTGCAGAACCATGATTCATCACTGAATACACTATGGTCTCTTACCTCAGCAGTCCACAGTTGCCTGTCATGGCACGACTCTAAATGCAGCCATTAGTGTGGTGGTGTTAATGGCAGCCTATGCATGGAACACTACTTGTGTAATTTGGCAGCTGCGAGTCTCTGACCAATGGTTGCAGGGTGACAAATTCCTGACAAATTCTGTAAGGAGTGCACATATTGCAGGCACGGATGTGAAGGGGTCACAACGTGCCTGGTGCTCAATACAGGTGTTCAATGCTTCTCGTGATCAGACACGGTTGACCAGGACATTAAGGACAAGTATACCTGTGGCGTTCATGTTCCCATACATTTCAGCATGGGGTATTGTCACACATGCCCCACAAATCTGGATATTGCACAATTTGACCAATTAGCATAATGGAGAACCCCAGTGAGCCCCCTTTCAAATTCTGTCATCTGCTCAAAGTGCAGCTGATCACAGAATGTGGCACCTCTGTGCCCTTCATAGTGATTGCCTCACATCTGTTGCTGTTTCTGATCACCTCGTACCCAACCAGGCATGGTAACATCATTAATGCACGCTGGTGGCCTTTCTGCATGCTGCAGAAAATTTAACAGCTCCAGTCATTTACATACTAACTAATGATGTGTATGTGTACGAAGATACTTCGGCATCTGACCATGTCCTCTGGGTGAATCACTAGTTTTGTCAGGCAGTGTGCATAACTGTACTACATTGGCTTGTAGACCCTACTGTGATAATTATAAAAACTGTTACTGTGGTGAAAATGACAAGTGACCTTACTTGATACATAGATTTGTGTGTTCAGGGAAATCAATGGAATAGCTAATAAACAAACATTTTACACTATAGCTAGAATATAAGTGCAACTACCACCATAAGAAACCTCAAATGTGATTCCATAACATTTTGCAAGTATAAGTGATGAACTGTATTATCTTGGTAATTAAATCTCAAGCACTCACAGAAATAATTGACATTGCTACATCTCACAATATTCAGAGGCTCAGTTTCAGCTTATTAGTGCTGCATACACCACATTCAACTGTATAATAACAAAATAAATATGCATGTGTTGTTAATAGCAGGACATAATCTATCTCAATATGCTTTCTTTCTTTTTTCAATTAGTAAAAGACTGATTTGGTATCACAACACTACAGAAAGTATAGGCTCCTATTCAGCACAAAGAGCAGATGTTGAATTATAGACAGGCACAATGAAAGAAAATACTAGAGATATTTCATCTCTTGAACAAAGTGCTTCTTGAGATGTAGAAAACACACAGGTATTATACACACATGATCCTTGTCTCTGGGCCTTAGCATCCAGAGACAGTGTCCATGCATGCATGGCTTGCCCTTGTGAAATTTCTGAAGAAGGACTTTGTCAGAAAACTAATATATTTCTAGTATCCTTTTTCACTGTCCCCCATCTGTGACTTAATGCCTTTTCTTCCTTTATTTGTAACTGTTGATGAAACATGGAATTTGAAGTGCATATGAAAGGATATATCAGTAACCCTTCACGGTATAACATGGTTCTGTTTTGGCACCAAAAGTGTTACTATGGTCATCTTTCTTTTCAGATCTGGTATGGGAAACAATAATGAAGAACTTGAGTTCTATTTCTTTGAAGACATTATGTGACACAGATTTTGCTACTAATGGCAATGCTGGAAAATGAACAACAAATATTGTGTGAGATGCCACCTTATCTGGTCATAAACTGTGACATGATGGAAAAAAGTAAAGTTTCTATAGGCATTACAGTATCAACATTATCAAAGGAACATAATTATTTTACCTAGAGGTCTGTCTTAGAAACAGCATTTTGAGTAGTTTTGTATTGCACTTACTCTCATTTGTTCACATATAGTACCACACTGAGGTTCAAAAGTCAAGAGGACTGGCAAATTATTTTGTCCCAGCACATACTAGAATAATTTGATAAAATGTCTGTGGATCTGAATGTCTCTAATTATATTGATTACTTGTGGTATGCTATTTAGAGGAATAGATACTATATTTTGCCCATCTTTTTGTGTATGGCCAGTGGAAGGTTCATGTCAATGGCAACTGTAGTGCCTAGTATAACTATTATATACAAGAATCTGTTGCTGACATTCAGTTTTAAATTAACTTTGATGAATGATTCTGTTAGTAATGTGATTAAGACTTAGTAGTTCACAATGCTGCTCAAAAGTAATGTCTGGTTTTATAACTATAATGACTGTCTTCATGAGAAACACAAACCATTCAGTGGTACATAATAAACATATTCTGCTCATCCTTTGATTTCTTTTTTGGAAGTAAGTGATTTGTTTGCCATAGTATATGACAAACTGTTGTCAAATATTACTGCTACCCTTTTTTGTGTGGTTTTCTTCAGTAGTAATGTTGGGGATTTTCATCATAAATGCAGTTATAAGTGTCTTCTACATCCTAATTACTGTTACACATGGTTCCAATATAGGGGTACAATACATTCTTGGGTGTAGCCCATTCACTTACATCTGCATCTACATCTGTACTCAGCAAACCATTGTGAAGTGCATGCCAGAGGCTACTTCCTATTGTATCACCTATTAATGTTTTCCCATATTCCATTTGTGTGTCAAGATCAGGAAGAATGTGTGCTTAAGTGTCTCTTTATGTGCTGATATTAGTATAATCTTGCTTTGCCATACCTGCTATAGTAATTTATTGGAGATTTATATATGTCCCTAGATCCCTTGCTAAATACTGGCTCTCAAAACTTTATATGTTGGCTTTCATGGCATAGCGACGTCTGCCATCAGATGTCTGGCAAGAACACAATTTGCAGAACAATTACATGACATAAAACTAGATTATAATATCCAGCCTTTCACAGCCTGTATCCAAAGCCTATACATGGTGGTATTGGTTTTATGGACATTAAGCTGTGGTATAAAGTCTACATCTACATCTGCATCTACATCTACATCTACATCCATACTCCACAAGCCACCTGACGGTGTGTGGCGGAGGGTACCTTGAGTACATCTATCTGTTCTCCCTTCTATTCCAGTCTCGTATTGTTTGTGGAAGGAAGGATTGTTGGTATGCCTCTATGTGGGCTCTAATCTCTCTGATTTTATCCTCATGGTCTCTTCATGAGATATACGTAGGAGGGAGCAATATACTGCTTGACTCCTAGGTGAAGGTATGTTCTCGAAACTTTGACAAAAGCCTGTACCAAGCTACTGAGTGTCTCTCCTGCAGAGTCTTCCACTGGTGTTTATCTATCATCTCCATAACGCTTTCGTGATTACTAAATGATCCTGTAATGAAGCGCGCTGCTCTCCATTGGATCTTCTCTATCTCTTCTATCAACTCTATCTGGTACGGATCCCACACTTCTGAGCAGTATTCATGCAGTGGGCAAACAAGTGTACTGTAACCTACTCCGTTTGTTTTCAGTTTGCATTTCCTTAGGATTCTTCCAATGAATCTCAGTCTGGAATCTGCTTTACCGACAATCAATTTTATATGATCATTCCATTTTAAATCACTCCTAATGCGTACTCCCAGATAATTTATGGAATTAAGTGCTTCCAGTTGCTGACCTGTTATTGTGTAGCTAAATGATAAGGGATCTATCTTTCTATGTATTCGGAGCACATTACACTTGTCTACATTGAGATTCAATTGCCATTCCCTGCACCATCCATCAATTCGCTGCAGATCCTCCTGCATTTCAGTACAATTTCCCATTGTTACAACCTTTCGATATACCACAGCATCATCTGCAAAAAGCCTCAGTGAACTTCCGATGTCATCCACAAGGTCATTTATGTATATTGCAAATAGCAATGGTCCTACGACACTCCCCTGCGGCACACCTGAAATCACTCTTACTTCGGAAGAATTCTCTCCATTGAGAATGACATGCTGCATTCTGTTATCTAGCATCTACCTGGGAACCCATGTCTGTGGCCCACTGAGTCTCGTGGATGAATAGCGCGAGCTGGGTTTCACACGATCATCTTTTTCGAAACCCATGCTGATTCCTACAGAGTATATTTCTAGTCTCCAGAAAAGTCATTATACTCGAACATAATATGTGTTCCAAAATTCTATAACTGATAGACATTAGAGATATAGGTCTACAGTTCTGCACATCTGCTCGACTCCCCTTCTTGAAAACGGGGATGACCTGTGCCCTTTTCCAATCCTTTGGAACACTACACTCTTCTAGGGACCTACAGTATACCACTGCAAGAATGGGGGCAAGTTCCTTCACATACTCTGTGTAAA
Organism: Schistocerca cancellata; assembly: GCF_023864275.1. Taxonomy (NCBI): domain Eukaryota; kingdom Metazoa; phylum Arthropoda; class Insecta; order Orthoptera; family Acrididae; genus Schistocerca; species Schistocerca cancellata. The sequence continues at coordinate 268,996,495 of NC_064629.1, forward strand.
ATCGAACTGGTATCCTATCAGGTCCAGCGGCCTTTCCTCTTTTGAGCGATTTTAATTGTTCCTCTATCCCTCTGTCGTCTATTTCCATATCTACCATTTTGTCATCTGTGCGACAATCTAGAGAAGGAACTGCAGTGCAGTCTTCCTCTGTGAAATAGCTTTGGAAAAAGACATTTAGTATTTCGGCTTTTAGTCTGTCATCCTATGTTTCAGTACCATTTTGGTCACAGAGTGCCTGGACGTTTTGTTTTGATCCACCTACCGCATTGACATAAGACCAAAATTTCTTAGGATTTTCTGCCAGGTCAGTACATAGAACTTTACTTTCGAATTCATTGAACGCCTCTCGCATAGCCCTCCTCACACTACATTTCGCTTCGCGTAATTTTTGTTTGTGTGCAATGCTTTGGCTATGTTTATGTTTGCTGTGAAGTTCCCTTTGCTTCCGCAGCAGTTTTCTAACTCGGCTGTTGTACCACGGTGGCTCTTTTCCATCTCTTATGACCTTGCTTCGCACATACTCATCTAACGCATATTGTATGATGGTTTTGAACTTTGTCCACTGATCCTCAACACTATCTGTACTTCAGACAAAACTTTTGTGTTGAGCCATCAGATACTCTGAAATCTGCTTTTTGTCACTTTTGCTAAACAGAAAAATCCTCCTACCTTTTTTAATATTTCTATTTACGGCTGAAATCATCGATGCAGTAATCACTTTATGATCGCTGATTCCCTGTTCTGCGTTAACTGTTTCAAATAGTTCGGGTCTGTTTGTCACCAGAAGGTTGAATATTTTATAGCCACAAGTCAGTTCTCTGTGTAACTGTTGAACGTAGTTTTCAGATAAAACACTTTAAAAAATTTCACTGGATTCTTTGTCCCTGCCACCTGTTATGAACGTTTGAGTCTCCCAGTCTGTATCCGGCAAATTAAAATCTCCACCCAGAACTATAATGTGGTGGGGAAATCTACTCAAAATATTTTCCAAATTACCCTTCAGGTGCTCAGCCACAACAGCTGCTGAGCCAGCGGACCTATAGAGACATGTCTGAGCCTGCTTTAACCGTGACCTTCACCCAAATTATTTCACATTTCTGATCTCCGTCAATTTCCTTCGATACTATTGCACTTCTTATCACTATAAACACACTTCCCCCTTCACTGTCCAGCCTGTCTCTGTGGTACACACTCCAATCTGAGTCTAGAATTTCATTACTGTTTACATCTGGTTTCAGCCAACTTTCTGTCCCTAGTATTATGTGGGCATTGTGACCGTTTATTAAAGAGAGCAGTTCTGGGACCTTTCTATAGACGCTCCTGCAGTTTACTATTAGCACATTAATATTGTTATTCCCTGTTGCATTATACCTACTCCTACCTTACCGCGTCTCAGGAGGCGTCTTGTCGGGCTTAGGGAAGGAATTCTCTAACCTTAAAAACCCACATGCGCACTCCACACGTACTCCACTACCCTTGTAGCCACTTCCTGCATGTAGTGCATGCCTGACCTATTCAGTGGGACCCTACATTTCTCCACCCGATAGTGGAGGTCGAGAAATTAGCACCCCAGATCTCCGCAGAATCGTCTGAGCCTCTGGTTTAAGCCTTCCACTCAGCTCCAAACCAGTGGGCCGCGATCGGTTCTGGGAACGATACTACAAATAGTTAGCTCAGTCTGTTTCTGTTTCTAATGATTTGTTACCTAATGTGGGATATATTTTCAAATGATATATTTAGTAGATTTTAGAAAAATTTGTCTGACAAAACAAGTTTGCATTATAAAATTAACTAACTACATCTTTATAGCTTCTGATCCTGTGATTCTTAGTAGTAGATGAAACATTAGGCACAAAAACATTCTTTAGACCATGGCCAAATCCCATAAAACCAGTGTCACCAAGGATTTAAAGCAGATTCATGCTATAGCCACCATTTCCCTTACTTCTAAATGACGGAGGAACCTATTCATGATTAATTTTCATTAATATGTTTTCATGTAGTGGTACATAGGGATCAATACAATTATTTTGAGACTTCACTAGGCATTTTGCTATCCAACTGTTTTAGAGGACTCGTATGAGATCTCTAACTTGTACCTAATCTCAGACATATGCTGTGATGCTTAATATTAGTGGGACACTTCTTGCAGCTATTATGACCATTTATTATGAAGTATGGTATCTTGGACCAACTCGTTCCACTGAATCTCAAGTTTTTTGGGGTGCCAAACATGAAATACCACTCTCTGAAGGAGAAAAAAAGATTCGACATTCTACTAAGAAGGTGCCTCCATATTGCTGTAATGGTCTACATTTAAAGCAGATTCTTGAAGAAAAACTCTACACTCCCAATGTGAAATTAAGACTCAAGTTGTTTTCATTTATGACTTGTAAAAGTAAGAAAGTATTATAGTTCAGTCATTGGAAGACCTTCTTCCAACATACGTAAGACAAGAACATATTTTGACGGAAATCTTTAATTATGTTACACTGTGCAATGTTTTGGAAGTCTAAGACTCAAGTTTACTCTTTTACTTATTTTCTTAGTGTTTATGGAAACATCTGATGGACTAAAAATGAGAAATATATATAAACCACAACACAACAAAATCTGTAAATACCTGTGACTCATTCATGTCATACTATGTACTGAAATGTTATGGAATAACTGAATAACTAACTTTACTTGGGACATAACAATATTAATATTTTAGTAATGGGTGCTGAACCTCAGCTCAATTGTTAATAAGTTGGCATTTAGAAGATGTCGCATCAGTATAAATGCCTGAAACTGTGTCAAATCTATTCAGAGACACTGGTTAAACTGACCATTTGGTTTTGATTTAATAGAGGCATTGCATTCATTTCTAGTTAGGAGATAGTTTACTGCAGTATCCTGAATACTCCTTATCCTCATCTTGGTAATACATGATTTTAGTATGCACCATTAAACATTTGCTTTTCGCACTGTTCTTTTGCATGAATATCATCATTTTGGCTATGGTTGTCCATCATTTTGTTTCACTTACCTTTCCCTTCGTGATCATATGCCAATACCAGTACCATTATTTATTTAAACAAATTGTTTGCTGGTACATTTATTCTGGTTATGATATTTGAATTGGTAGGAAAAATTAGAGAAAGTAACAACTGGTTGTGGAGCAACCAGTGCTTTGTCAATCAAGGGCTGTATTGTGCAAATCTTATAAAGGCTGTCGTAAGATGTTCCCTATAAACATCGGTACTGCTAGTGGGCCCTTATTTATAAATATTTAATTTGCAAGGGGTTGCTTTTCTGAAAGCAGAATGGTTTTATTCAGGATTCCAATGCACCATATGATTCCTCATTATTTTGGCTACGAGTCCATGTTTCTCAACATAAGCTTCATTCATTTTGAAACCTTATGCCATCGTACTTGGAGAGCCTGTATGCTTGCAAGGAACCACTTTATTGGTCAATGTTGGAGTCATTGTCTTCCTGCATCAATAACCACTCCATCATCCAGGTGTTGTTTCTGTCGACTGCATCCTTCATTGGGCCACACACATAGAAGTGAGAAGGTCAAAATTTGAGGAGTGAGGTGGATGAGGGAGAACAGTTCAATGAATTTTTATTCATTTGCGCAGCGAGGTGTTTGTCATTCAATGTTATCAATGAATCACAATCAGTGTCCACATATACCAGCACTGCAGTAGCCACAGCTGCATGTGGTCCGCCGGCACATGGGAGATTGGACAGATTCATTGAGAGACCTAGTTGCAATGATAACAGACACCTTGCCCAATGACTCGTAAAGCTTTTGTTCACTGCCTAGTCTCTGTGGACATTCTGCAAATGCATATGCAATGCTCTGGTTGTCCATCAAAAGAAACTCAATGACCACTGTCTGCTTGGAATGCTGCCACCTATGAGAACTTCATGAAACTATAGGGCTGAAGTGGGACTACTTCATGATGCCCATAAGAAATTCAGAATTTTTCAACTGATATTGGCAAAGAACAGTATCATGTGGTGTTACTTATTGAATGACCATTGTAGTTTCTTGGGATATGACTCAGTCTTTATTTCATTTTGGTTGTAATAAAATGTGTTACATCATGGTGGCAAATAGATATGAAGAAACACTTTTACAGGAATGAGAAACTACATGTGTACAGTACAAATGTGAAACAGCTTTGCGTGTGACTTCTTTCAAGTGAGAGGAGATTTCTGGATTCAAGTGCTTTCTGTATGAACTTCACCCACCTTAATTAAGACACAAGCAGATGAGTCAGCTAGAGCTATTTAATAAATCACAATGATTTATTGGTTTTTATGTTTACTTTCTTAACAGTTTACTTCACTACAGTTTCTGTGAACCAGACCTGAAAACAAAAAGTGGAGAGACAGCACTCCATTCCAATCAGACATACGAAGGTTTGTGTGTCCACTGCAGCTGATGTGGTAGTGCATTCCTTGATTCAGTGGAGTGTGTTTTCACCAACTTAACATTAATTAAATCTTGAGCTTTTTGGTCATCACAACTCATTACACGAGGCCACAGGTACCTAGTTCTGCAAGTAGATACAAAACTCAGTGACTTGTCTTTAGAGAGAAATGTCCAATGCCTATATGGCTGGGATGTTTCTGTCTAACAGTGGCAGCAAGTACTCGTGGTTAAAAACCAAGTGCAAAATCCGTTATAGCTCTGTCACTGAGGCAAACACATAAGTTGAAATTGTGGAAAATAAGCTAGTAAAAGTGTTTTGAACTATTCTATTCTTAATGGAGCAATAATACATCTCTCTAGTGCTGTTTATGCTAATGTATGTCATGCTACATCAATAAACTTTCCACCATCATGTTACATGTACCTGCTTTGAAGTTTGTTCAGGAGACAAATTAATAAACTAGCAAGAACATAGATTACAAATTGAGATGTCTTAAGATTTGCTTTCCATGTGAGGTGCAAGAAGCTAAAGTCCAAACACATGTTATGCCAGATAAGGTAAACCTCAGAGTAGAGATTAATGACATATGCCTGTGTGCTATGTCATGAGACTGCAACCTTTACGCTAAAGTACTGTCAATAGGATTTGTTCAGCAAAATATCTTCAATACTTGATGGAATGAATGTTGTTTACATAAACAAACTCATATGGTGACTCTTAACTCTGAGAATCATTGTGAGTCAAGTTTGGTTTTTACAAACAATTATTGTGACAGGCATGCTTCACTGTAGTTATCTATTAGACTCTACTACATAAAAATTCAAAAGGCTGGGTAGAATCTACAGAAAGATCTGCTGGTCCACTGCAAAGGCACTTTTTCCTGGGTATTCTATACCTCCTCTGTTTACTGCTAATGAACACTGATTTCTTCTTTCATCATTCTGTGGAGAAATGGGCATATGAAATGCATTGGTATTATTGATGAAACTTCCTGGCACATTAATCTTCTTTTAATTTGTGAGGAAGTTTTATTTTAGCACTCTTCCACAGAGTAAAAATTCATTCTGGAGCATTACTGATGTATATATGTCATTTCACATATCTGTTTCAAGTATTAATTTATTTCATGTTAGCCATATTTGAAAATAAGATAATGTTATTTTTCAGCAGAAAATTATGATTCAGTGTTTGTTTATTTTAATTTACACTTGGCAAAAAATATAGAACTTGGGAACAGTAAAAAATGCCATAATGGGGATTCAAACTAGAGACTGTTCTACTATCAGCCTGCAACACTATATGTTCAGCTAAAGGCATCTCATTAACATGTGTGAATTGTTTTCCACCACTTAAGAGACTTTGAAATAATCTCAATTTTTAGGCAACGTTTTTTTATTTTATTTTTTGAAATTATTGTGCACTGCTTTAGGAGACTAAAATCTGGACACAGACTTTCAAATCCAATAGCTATGTGTAACGAAATAAACTCATTTACATGATCATTAGTATAAAATCTATACATCGTGCTGTCTGATGAGGGTACAATCAGATACAGAGTGCATAAGAAATCTGACCATAACTCAAATACACTGCAGTCATTTTCACAAGTATGGAAGAGAATAACTCACTGAGTGTATGTACATCTACTAGCATGTGCTTGGTGACCTGACCTCATGACCTGTAACCCCAGAAAGCTCAGGATTTACCATTGAGTTGCCCATGTTATTATCCTGGTAGGTATGGTTGCTAGACGGGTGCACATCTGTGATCAGTATGTTGGACTGTCTTCTCATGGTGTGATCCCATGCAAGGTTACTTTTTATGTTTGACTTGTGCCAGGTACTTTACTACAAACAAAGTATTGACACTGGGGTTAAATTGGGAAAAAGGTTATTTGGCAGGACCAGGCTACTATCATGTTGTTGTTCTTTCTTCTAAGTTAGATTAGTGTGCAAATTTACAAATTTCAGTCTAATGGCAGCTAGATTGAGCAGTCAAAGAATCACAACAATTAAGTACTCAGTCAAAAGTTGATGGATTGATTTTATTTCCAGACCATATTTCATGGAGATGAGTAAGGAACTTGAGTAATGGGACTCATAATATAACTCCTGTTTGCATGTGGATAAGAAGTTCCTCAGTATCTCCCATATACTTACTTTGGAGATCTTATTTTCCTCCATACTTTTGAATATTGTATTCCTTTGATCCTGTTTAAATACTATAAAGCGGCCATTCTTGATGGGAGCAATAAATGTTTACACATAACACCATGGAAAGAGAAGTATGAGATTTTGTTTACAAATTTAAGGATTATATTCAAAGCTTTTCAATTTGCATTACACATTACCCAACATAGTGGAGTGGCTTTCTGCATTCATAAGTACTTCAAGCAGATTAACATTTACTTGAATGTCAGTTAATCAGGTCAGACAATAAGGAAGAACATAGAAGAGTGCTGAGAATTTGAACTAGGAGGGAGGGGACAAATACTCAGCCAGTCTGTATTTATCCAGTTTTGTGTCATTTGGTTTATCCATACCATAAAACAGGAATATATACATTCTTCAAAAGAAGTTATATGTTAATGTAGTAAGCTAATGCTAAGCATTCATTTATTTCCCAACACCAGTTGCTGCACACACAACATTAACTTTATGAAATACTGTTTAAGTGAAAAGACAGTACATTCATTTCCAGAAGAGAAATCAGTGGTCAACTGTAAGTGTGTGACATACAACTTGGCTTATGAAATAACAAATTTTCACAGAATTTTAGTTCCTTGGAACCAAAAAGCAGACTGTGAATGAATGAGTTGCAACTTTGGTGCTACCATCTTTAGGCAGACCTCATTGATTGCCACTATAAAGGCAACAAAGAATTGTATTACTAAAATCTGGCAGTCTCAGTCAAGGCTGCACTTAGGAAATTCTTGATGGCAACAGTTGTGTGGTGAGGGCTTCAAGCTCATGTAGTTGGTGCATCTTCCAGTCTTTATGTGTACCCTTGACTGATTTCAGTATTTGTAGGCTACTATGCTGCAGTAATGCTTCACCTTTTATCCTGTTATCTCAAAGTAGACACCCTGTGACCTGGTGTCCATTCCAGTATGTGTCTGTGTAAAAAGTTTGTAAGGCAACAGCATGTCCTGTACTAAGGAGATAATGCATAGTGCGTATGTCCAACTTAACCAGTGAATAGGATGAATTGAAGATTTCTCTTGCTGGTCACCTAGTCTTAATCCGTGTTGGTGTGGAACTCAACCTCCTAATACCTTAAGACCAAAACAGGATCCAGAAGCACTCTAGTAACTGTGTTTGATCCTTCTCAATGGATTTTTAAATCCTGATGTTTATGCACCATTTGTGGACATCACGTAACTTGATGCATGCAGTAATTCAATTTAAGTATTATTTACTATGTGATGATGTATACCCTCTGATATATAGTGTACAGATCCTCACAAACACTCTTGAATTTCAGGAAACATCTGTTAGTCCATAAATTCCATTTAGTTAACAACAAACTCAGTTTTCTTGTTTAAAGTTTTGTGCATCTGCATGTAATGTAACAATCCTCCAACAGTGAATTATAACAGTTCACAACTGCCTGTGTGAAAAATCGCTAGCTCTACATGTAAATAGTGGTTTAATTCACATGTTTTCTAACTTCCATGGTCTTGGTTTCAGTTGTCCAGGTTTCTCTCTACAACTGAATGTCAATTAATCAGTTTATGATACCAGGTACAGCATGCTCAGAATGTGTCATTAATTTTAGACAGGGCCAAGGTTTCAAATATGTGTCACTGGCATGACTAATTTCTGTAATACCATTGGTTTTGATCTCATGGAAGTTCCCCTTCATCCTTGGCAAGGATTCTGTCTGCAGTAGTATTTTGAATACCAATATACTCCACTAATATTTCTTTCACAACTAACTGCAAGACTCCTGTTAAGCTGCTGCTGTTTCCTATTCTCTCAGAGTAAACTACACTTCCCACATGGCAATACTATCCATTCTTATTATTAGTAGTGTTCTTAGTGATGAAATTGCAGCAGCTCTGTTGTATGTGTCCATCATTTTATGTACAGTTCCCACATTCTTCAGCATAATATTCTAATACCATTAGAAACACAAACTATTTGCCTAATACTATTTTAGCTTCACATGAGATATTCTAATGGACATTTGCAATGAGCATGATTGTGATTATGGACACAGTTGGAAGTTGAAATTGATATTTTGCTTTGACAGAGACTATTATCTTTCCTAGATAGTGAACTCTATTTCATGAATGTTGTATAGCTATGCAATACTCCACAGATCACTGTGTAGTGTGTGCTAGATTGCATTTCTAGTACCATTATAGTATTATCCCATCCATAGTTCATCTATGAATGGTGCCCCGGCAGGTCTACTATTGATAATTCTGCATACAAGTTCTAATTACACTAACTGTGTCATGGTGGTCATCTTGGGTGCACTATATGTGAGTAAATAGTGTGTTGGTCTGCTATCCCTGAACTGTACACTCTAGGAATTTTAAAATTAAGACTCATACAACAAACTGAAACCTAACATAGACTTTGGCATTCTTCTTGTTTGATAGTAAATCTGTTAATCATAACATAAAATCTGAGTCTTTATACTAAAACCTATATTACATGGTGTGGGTGGAGAGCATTTCAGGTTGCATTGTAATTTCCTGCCTTCCCTGGTCCATTTGCAAGTGGTGCATGGGAGAATCACTATCTATTAAACTCCTTATGGGCCCCGTTTCCCTTATCACGGTCGTTTTGTGGAAACTTAACCAATTGTTCTGCATGAACATCTACATCTCCATTTATACTCTGCAAGCCACCATATGGTGCATGGGGGAGGGCACCTTGTATCACTACTAGTCATTTCCTTGGAATATATGCTTTCAGAATCGGGGAGTTAGTTGTATAAGGTAAATAAATACTTTACTCTGACACCAACAGATCTGCTTGTTTGAAGCTTTATTCTGTGGCTGGACATTGTACATTGTACATTTAGGTGTGTATGGTAAGTAGACACTTTCAGGCTGTTAGTTCAGCTTTTCTGATGGTTTATTTTGTTGATCAGTGTTGTATTCTCCACATATGTCATTAATGCTATACAATACACAGTACTTGTGGTACTGCAATCACTTCCTTTGATTACAGAGACATTCCAGGTACATGAGAAGACAACTGACAAATCTTCCTAATAAGCACTAATTTGTGAGATGTCTATCATTTCTAGGAACAATACCTATTTGGATGCAACAGCATGAACAACATTTGAGTGTATAGTCTTGGAATTCTGAGGATTGATCATGATCAGTAAACTAATAATAGACGTTCAGATTGTCACATTTACTTGTCCTGTTATTAATAATGTTCATGAATATTAAAGATATGTAAGAGTATTATGCAAGCCAGCTTACAGTGTACATCTGGTGCTAGGATAATTTCCTGCCATCCCTCTTGTACTTGTTTATGGTACATGTGGTAACCTAGCATCAATTGAATTCCTTATGATTTTAGATCATCCTCTTTTAGTGATCCCATGTATTGGATGATGTAATAATTTGCCCATCTATTATTGAAACATATTCTCTTGCAAATTGGACATTTAATTGTTTATGGTAAACAGATACTTGACTGTGAGATGGTTAGATCTATGTCTGATTGTGACTTCTGTTGACCATCGGATTCCTGTATCTATGCTCCAGATACCACCTTAATGCTCTGATGATGCAGAGTACTACTGTATTTCAGTAATCATTCAGTTTTGTTCTCGGTTTAATCGCAGATGGTAAATATGATGGTATGTGTCAATGATCCACCTTCTGAGCTTTTAGTTGTCAGATGTTTTGGTCCTTATCAATTTTACGAGCAAAGCCTGAAATGAAGGAATAGTTAGCTTGACAAAACTTGGTACATATGATCTTGAAATTGTGACAAAAGTTTGTTTTCAGTAAACTGATGATGGATTTTGTGGATGTTAGATTTATTTGTTTCATGGTAATAATATTTATAAAAATTAAACATCTGTGTGTAGTAGGTAACCAACTCACAGTTTAAGGCAGAGTATACTTCTACTAGAATTATCATTTCCTTCCTGCCCTGTTCCTTTCCCTAATGATGCTTGGGAAGAAGTGCTGTCGATAAAACTTTTTCTGAGCTCTGTTTTTGTTCAACATTGTAATTATGTAGGCCCATGTATTGGAAGATGTAATAATATCTGAAACTGTTCACAGAGCGTATCCTTTTGTGATTTGGACAGTTAGTCATTTGACTTTTGAGACTGTCTCATCTCCTTGTTTATGGCTATTTCTCTTAAATTTCATTCAATAAATATATCTCTACACCACATGCCAGCTTAATGGTATATGGGAAGATAATTATGATCAGTGCTTGCTATGGGATCTTATTTGTTAAACTTGTCTGCATCACTTATAAGAACAGTGTTTAGGTGGAACTAATATTTAGCCTGACCAATCTTGGAATGGTTATCCTCAGAGTTTTGTCAATGAATCATTGTCATTAAAATGATAATGGACTTTGGGGTTGTTGGATGTACTTCACATGTGGTTAATATTGCTGATGAACATTAGAAGAGCTACATGAATACCAGGAATCCACCTAATGATGTGTACTTGAGTGTCCTTCTGGTACCACTGTTATTTCCACCCCATCCCTGTTGCATAATTTGTTTAACAGGTAGTCAACGTGTTTCTTCCAATTTAAATTTCTTAATCTAATTTTAACCCTAAAAACTTCACAGAGTTATTTTAATTTCTTGGGGCTTTGACTGTTTTGTTGTGAATTGGACAATGTGGGTTTTGGGGATGTTCAATCTTAATCCATTCAGTTGGAAGCAGTTTTCTACTTTGTTCATTGTGTTTATTATGTAGAGAGGGATGTTTTCTGGCTCCTGTTTATCAATTAATACAGATGTGCCATCTGCAAATAAAATCGATGGAGCATTTATATTGTTTGGTAAATCATTAACATAGAACAAAAACGAAATAGGTCCTAGAATCGAGCCTTGAGGGGACACCTTGGGCTACTGTTTTCCATTTTGAGTAGTAATCAGCTGTGTTTGATGAGGCAATCACTCTTTGTATCCTATTTGATAAGTATGAAGTAAGCCAATTTAGAACATTACCCTTGATCCCATATTTGTCAAGCTTATAGATGAGCAGTGCATGATTTACAGAGCCAAAGGCTTTTGTGAGATGACAAAAGATTCCTGCAACTTTATTATGGTTGTCTAATGATGTGCTGATCTTGTCGATAAACTTGTTAATTGCATCAATAGTACTTTTGCCACGCTGGAAACCAAATTGATTTTAGGTAATAATATCATATTTCTCGATAAAATTTCGAATCTGCATAGCAGCAGCATTTTCAATGATTTTTGATAGGACTGGAAGGAGGGAGATGGGATGATAATTCCCTATATCCTCTCTTGACCCATTTTTGAGCAACGGTTTTACTTCTGCATACTTCAGCACTTCTGGGAAGCTTCCCTGTTCAAAGGATTGGTTTATTATTTAAGATATTGGGTATCCTATTATTGTCACACAAATTTAAGGACTTTTGCTGGTAATCCATCCCAACCTGCAGAATTTTTGTTTTTTAGTTTTAATATAATTTTTTCTACATCTATTGCTGAAACTGTTTTGAATTTACTGAGGCATTCCGAATTATGATTCAGTCCGAAGGGACATACATTGTTCTCATAATCTGCAACATTAACCCCTGGTTTCACTACATTAATGAAGAACTCATTGAAGCATTCTGAAATTTGAGCTGGACTTAAAATGATCTCATCTTCAAGCTTAATTGTACTAATTCCATGTCTAGAGGCTTCGATACCTAATTCGTGTTTTACAACTGACCGCAATGCCTCTGATTTATTCTCATATTTTAAGATTTATTTATTATTTGTCATTTGCTTTGCTGCTTTGACAACTTTCTTAAATGTACATTTGTCTCATTTAAAATATTCAATAAATAAATTTTTTTTATAATGTCTTAGTTCCTTATGTAGCTGCCTTTTCTTAGCACTGGAGATTTATATACCTTAAGTGATGCATTTTAATTTTGTTGTTTTATTAAAATAAGTTTTTTGTGGAAACATGTCATTGAAAAACCTTAGAAAATCCCTTAGAAATGCTTCAAAATTTGCTGTGCATGAAATATTCTTCAGCTTATCATGGAATAGAGTCAAGGTTTCGTGGTTGAAGATCCTTTTTACATAAGCTTTTATTACATGGGACCCCTCTACCTGCTCTGGGTAGCTCAGTGAATAATGTTGAATGATCTGAAATTCCTAGATCTAGACAAAATTCATATCCATCTTCAAATACGTAATCCATTAAAATATTGTCAATGCATGTAGCTGACTGAGCATTTTCTCATGTAGGTTCAGAAAAATTTAATTTGAAGCCATATTTTTTTTATTATGTCTGTAAATTTTGATACCCCACATGTTTCATTCAACACATTTATGTTGAAATCAGCAGCAATTACAATTTTTTTCCTCCTTTCTTTATTGAGGTATTCTAACAAACTCTGAAATTGATGTAGGAAACGCTCAGTTGGCATCTTCCCTGCGATTCTATAAATTGATATTATAACAGCATTTAAGTTCTTTAACTCAACACAGCAACCCTCAAAAATAGACTCTTCATTAAAACAATTCAAGGCACATCTTACTGGGTAATCTAAATCAGAGTGAACGAGTATGCAGGAATATCCTCTTGACTTATTTATCCTACAAAAGCAGGTAGCTACCTTGAAGTTTTCAATTTTATTTAAGATTTTTATGGTATCACTACTAAGCCAGTGTTCATTTAAACAAATTACTTTAACATTTAGAAATTCAGATAAACTTGTAGCTCATCTAATTTAGAGCTTCTGTCACATGAGTATTCAGCACTTAAACCATTTATATTACAATACATGATTTAATTACTACTAAGATCATCAATTTCATTTTTTAAAGACCTAATATTTAATAATGAGCCATCCTCACAAAAGGGTAGGTCTGGATTCTTCTGTAGCAGCCCAACAGCTTGCTCACTTGGCTTGTACATTTCTTTGTCATTTTGATATCGTGTACTTACATCCATAGTTGCATTCTTGATGGCACTGGATCTGGATGGTGCTGAAGTGATTTCCCTGGTGCCAGCCATAAAAAAAAATCAATGTTCCTCTCTGGAGCTTTCCTTGTTCTTGAAGACACACGCACAGCAGCTTGTTTGTCTTCCAGTATTTTTGGAGCTTGCAAAATTTGTGCTTCACTTCTTTTTGGATTGAACCATTTCATAATTTGAGTTTGTTTCCCAGCTAACTTGGACCATAAATTGAGATACTGCTAAAGGATAGTACTGATCTTTATAGATAGAAATACGTAATGATATCAAGAGATGGTACTTTTATTCAAAGACAGTAATTGCAGTGAAATCACCATTATTCACGATGTTATCTGGGACATGATTCTTAGTAAGTTACTTTATCACCCCAAAGGACATTAAAAGTTCTGCAGTATCATCCCATGCTGTCCACCAGGTTCGTATGATCAAAGGACTAAATAAATAAATAAACCTTCTGGCTACCATGGGTAATACTGCAATTGATATTTGTGGTGAACACACCATATTTAGAACAATGTCTCAGACTTTTTAATGTTGAAGACATCAACATGAATAACAAAGCCTTCAGTGTAATTATGGTCCTTGAATAAAGGAATCATTTCTGTTTGTCCCTCAGTGAATTTCTGTCAGTTACTTTCCATACTATGCTGGAGCAATTCTTTCTGTGTATTTCAGTTTCATTGAGCTACATTATTTGTTCATGATGCATCATGCAAAGGAGACACATCAAAATATTGTTAAGACAATTTCACTGATATAAAGCTACAGTTGAAAAGATGGTATTCTGTTTGAACATTAATGCAAATATTTTGTGAAATGATACCTTCACATGTTCAGATAACAAGACAGTTCACAAACTATATCCTACTCAGATATTCAGTTCATTGTTCATGGAATCTTCAACTGAGTAATAGCATCACTGAAACTGAGCACCATGTAGGTTTCTTTTCAATGAATTTAGATTCATACTGAAAATATTCTTGGCTTTTACTTTGTTATACTTTCATTCTCATATAGTGGAGAATCTGATCATATAAATTAAATGATGAGCAAGGAGCATAAACTTTACTTTATTTCTTGTATTATAAATGTGATCAAGGCAGTTCTCTCTTCCCATGATTCTAAATTGATACACAAAAATAATATCATAGTTATAAAGGGAGAGTACTGTTAATAATTCCAGAATTTTCAACAGTGGGTGACATGATTTCCTTGCGAGTTGTGACTTTTTCATTAATTTCATTACATGGACCTTAGTATTGGAGGATGTAACAATATGCCCAACCATTCTTAGAATGTATGCTGGCAGAAGTCTTTTTTTAAGAATAAGAATCTTTATTAGCCGTTCAGTATTTTCTTATACAATGGACTTCGTCAATAAGTTCAATTACAGTATAAAGAATGTTATATTCTCATAAGAATGTATTTATAAATCATATGAAATTTAGTGTAATACAATAGCACACATTTGGAATTTTATATATTATTAATTTTACAATAAAAAGGAAAACATTATACAGATTTATATTAAGCAGGGAGTATTCATGTTGATGACACTATGTCATTGTCATATACATGTTGATAACACTATGTCATTATCCTAAGCTATTGATACAAATTTAGGTCCTACTACAGGCAGAGGTAGAGGTACCTTTCTCTATATTAAAACAGCAAATCTGCCATATTACAATCTTTAAATTCATCAACTGAGTAAAATGCTTTACCTTTGAGCCATTGACCCAATGTTGTCTTAAATTTACTTTTAGATACTGTTTGTACAATTTTAGGGAGCATATTAAACAGTTCGATGCCTACATATTTATAACTTATGTATCTTACACAGTCTAGAGTATGGCAGATCAATTGTGTGGTTTCGTCTTGTATTGTGGGTGTGGACAGATGGCTTAAGGGGATATTGAGCTATGTTTTCTTTAACGTGTAGTAAGCGATAATAGATGTACAAACAAGGAACTGTCATGATGTTAAGTTTTTTGAAATGTTCCCTGCATGTATCCCTAGGAGATAAACCCACTATACATCGAAGAGCTTTTTTTTGCCATCTGAAAATTGATATTGAATTGGCATAATTTCCCCAGAGCAGAATACCATATGAAAGATGGGGGTGGATATAAGCAAAATATGAATGCAGCAGTAAGTTTTGGCTGACATTACTCCTAAGCTTATATGTGATATGTTTATCCTAGCTAAGTTGCTGGTCAATAATCATTCCTAGCAGTTTAACGGACTTATTTTCTTTGTTTGATACCTTCAAATTGAAGAATATTTCCTCAATTTTTGTTTCATTTATGAATAGGGAGTTTGCACTAAACCAATGAACCAATTTTTCAAATATTATATTATTTTTTTCTCGTACAGATTCAAAAGTCTGTCCTGAATTGATAAAAGTTGTATTGTCTGCATAGAGGACTGTTTTACAGGGTAAATACTGTGGCATATCATTAACATACACTACAAACAGGAAGGGCCCAAGTATGGAGCCCTGTGGCACACCTCTTTTTATTGTTTGTGGGTTTGACAGCTGCCCATTTACACTAACAAATTGTACACTGTTGCTTAAGTAGGATTCTAATAATTTCAGGGTGTCCTCTTCCATGCCGTAGTGTCTCAATTTCATGATCAAAGTACTATGAGATACAGTGTCAAATGCTTTACTCAGGTCTAGGAGAGTAGCACAGGAGATTAATTTGTTTTCAAAGCCATCATATAAATCACTAACAATATTTTCAACTGCTTTAACTGTGGATAGTTTAGACCTGAATCCATACTGTGAGTTACTTAACAAATTATTCCTCTCAAAATAGTGATTAATTTGTTGGTGAACACAGTCTTTGATTATTTTAGATATTATTGGGATTAAAGAGATAGGGTGATAGTTACTTGGATTTGATTTATCTCCTTTCTTAAATATGGGAATAGTTACTGCTATTTTCAAACAGTCGGGGAAAATCCCTTGCTGTAATATACGGTTAATGAGAGTGGTTAGAGGGGGCAGAAGATCACTTGATATCTTCTTTATGACAAAGTTTGACAGACCATAGAAGTCCTCTGCTCTGGAACTACTTAGTTTGCCTATTGCTTTGCTAACATCAGTTTCAGTTACTGTTGCCCAGCAGAATTTATGGACTACATACTTATTTGAACCTAAAATAGTTTTAGCATTAAGCATGGCGTTGAGGGGAGACAAATCTTGTTGTAAACTGAAGTTAACAAAGTGTGAGTTTAAGATATGTGGGGCTATGGGTATAGCTAGTTGAGTTGTTGGTCTATTTATTTCACTTTTAAATACTTCCCAGGCAGCTTTACAGCTGTTTCTGGATTTAAGAATATAGTTATCATTCACCCTACGTTTTGCCAAACTTATTTCAGATCTATAAATTTTTCTTATTCTAATGTACATCTCTTTGTACTCGTTGCTGTTATAAGATCTGTCCTTAAACATAAGAAGCATAATCCTGATGCTGTTGAGGTATGGTGTAAACCAATTATTTAGTCTCTGTGGTTTATGAGCTTGGTTATTATTCTGTATTTTTACTAATCTGGGACAAAACTCATCAAATATTCTTGCAATTTCCTCTATAAATAATTTGCTTGTGTTATTCACACACATATCTTTGTATAAGGTATCATGCCAGTTAACTGACCTTAATCTAGTTCTAAACTCTCTTATGTTGCATTCATTCATAGGTCTAACAGTTTTGTGTTCTTCATCTGGAATGCTGACTGGAATTGTAATCCATAGGCCATCATGGTCAGCTAGGCCTAACTTGACTACTACAATTTCAACATTATTTTCATGGATATTACTTATTATATTGTCTAAGCATGCATTATATCTTGTAGGCTTATCATTTAGACAATAGCAATCAAAAGCTCTTACGCTACCCAAGAATTCCAATGTGATATGACTCTGTACCCTGATATCCATATTAATATCACCAAAAATTAAGATTCTTTGGAATTTATATTTAGGCTTAGTTAGTAAGAGTAACAGTTTTTTTTTAAATTTACCATAAATTCATATTCACTAGAAGATGGTGTGCGATATACAGATGCAACAATAATATTATGTTTAGGTATATGTACAACTGCAGCCTCAAAGATGGTGTCTATACACAGGTCTGTGACATCAATAGTAAAGTATTGTGGATTTAGTCCATTCTTAATATATATTGCAACACCCCCATGTCCAATTGTTGATCTGCAGTAACTACTAGCAAAGGAGTAACCAAATGGAATATTGAGGTCAATTTCTGATGAATATAGCCAGTGCTAATTTACACTAAGTATACCACAGTTGGATGTTTCTAACCAGTACTGCAATTCTTCCAACTCCTTTAATGTAAATGGTTAAAAAACATTGCAAAAATGTATCCATACCACATATACAATGTCAGTGCTGTGCAGTGGAGAATACGTTTTGTTCCACAATCATTTCCATTCTTTCCACATTCAATATTATATGTGGGAGGAGTTGTCAATACTCCTTTTTATGAGCTGTAACTTGCCAGAAGTCCTTTTTTGTTATGTATTGGAACAATGTGCTGGCAGAATTAGTAACTTAACTAATGAATTTTTTAATATGTGCTCTTGGGATTCTGAGAGTAAATCATGCACATTAAATTCACAAGGGACTGTGAGGTTGTATAATTTATTTGCCCTATGGTTGTTAACACTGATAAACATGAATAATCTCCAAGAGAAAACCACAAATCATCTACAATGTGTACTGCAGAGCACTTCTTGTACCACTATAATTTCCTCTCATCTCTGTTGCATTTGTTAATGGTGCATGTGAAGAAGCAATGTTGAGTTACCTCTGTATGACCTCTGAATCCTCTTTTATGATGCACTTTTTTAGACCCAGATGATAGAGGATGCAATATTGTGCTGAGCTATTCCTGGAATGTATACTCCTATAAGTTAGATAGCTTTTACTGCACAGTAAACAGATATTCACCTTGGAGACCATCTGGCCATGTTGTTTAGGGTTACTTGTGTTAACGAAGGTCTCCTTGTTTATGGATACTTGTGTTAAGGAATATTGAAAACATACATCTATACACCACATGCCCACATAATGCTCTTTGGTGGAGAGAACTGCTGGTACCACAACCGTTTGTATTTCTAAGAGATAAAATCATGAATGCTACACGTCGAATGTTCTTGAGTTATCATCTCTTATAATACTGTGTGTGAGGAAGTAATATTTAACCTTCCCAATCTTGGACTGTATGTTCTCATAATCTTGTCAATAGTTCATGTTCATATAACTGAGAATGGATTTTGAGGTTGTCATGTCTACTTGCTTGATGTGTAATAGGCTTGATGAACTTTAAAGATCTACATGGGTATTCAACAAACCATATCACAATGTGTAGTAGAAGTTATGTCTGGCAACACTACAATTTTCCCCCATCCCTGTTCCATTTATGAATGGCGTGAAGTACTGCTACATATTTAAATCTGCATCAGCTCTGATTGTTTTATCATGGTAACTCTGAGGACCCAAAAATTGAAGAATTTAATAATTTGCCCAACTGTTGTAGGACTGTATTCTCTTGTAATTTTAAAAGTTAATTATTACAGTAAGTAGATACTCAATATCTATGTAAAGGTGAATGTAAGAGGGTGCTATGAAAAGTTTTCAGAATCACCATGAGAGGTCAGCACTGGCACAACGAGTTTTTCACATGCTTCATTGGGCTGTTGCCTGTAAGAACATGACACATCAGTGCTCTTGGAAGAGAGCTGTGGTTGTGACATGGCTCTGTTGGTCCCACATAGTGATTTACGAAGATGGAATATATCGAGATTTGAGCAGGGATTAATTACTTTGTAAAGAAAGGTATGAATGCAAAGGACATTCATGCTGATTTCCAGAATACATTAGGGGACTTTGCTCCTTCATATTCATCTGCTGCCAGATGGACAAATGAATTTAAATCTGGTTGGGAGAGCTTAGATGGTGATCTGTGCAGTGGTCAAAAAAAATGGTTCAAATGGCTCTGAGCACTATGGGACTTAACATCTTAGGTCATCAGTCCCCTAGAACTTAGAACTACTTAAACCTAACTAACCTAAGGACATCACATACATCCATGCCCGAGGCAGGATTCGAACCTGCGACTGTAGCAGTCCCGCGGTTCCGGACTGCAGCGCCTAGAACCGCATGGCCACCGCAGCCGGCTGTAGTGGTTAGCCAAGATGTGTCACTACTACAGAAATCATTGCAAAAGTGCACAAAATGGCCATGGAATAACTCCAATTGAAAGTGCATGAAATTGTTCAAGCTTGCCAGATGTCATCTGAATGGGAATATCACATTTTAACGGAAGAATTACAAATGAAAAAATTATCTGAAAACTGGGTATCGAAACTCTTGATGCTTACCCACACAGATGTGCCATCACCATGGCAAAATTACACAAACTATAGTACAAATTGTTGCCACACCCACCTTATTCACCTGATATGGTTGTCAGACTTCCATCTCTTCCCACAACTGAAAATTCTTCTTGGTGGTCGAAAATTCACCCAGCCAAAGCTTGGAAAACATGTTCTCAGAATTTTGCAGGGAGTCGTATCAGATTCTTACATAAAAGGACATTGAAATCATATATGTATATTCCACAAGCCAGCTTAATGCTGTGTGATAAGAGTATTTCTGATTCATTTCCCAGTCTGTTTCATTTCAAATTCATCACGAATGGTAAAAAGTGTGTCGGCTTGTTAATTATGCTCATTTTGAGCTCTAATTTTTCAGATGCTTTAATCTTTATCACTTTTAGGAGCAAATGCTATGAAGAAGAAATAGTTTTTCTGACCAAAGTTGGATTGTGTGTTCGCTGAATTTTGACAGAAAATGGTTTTTGGTAAATGTATAATGAGTAGTCACCAGATTGATTTGTTGCTTATGGACATCAAATATCAACATTACTCAGCAAACCCTGCTCACAGTATGTCGTGGAGAGTGCTTCTGTAACCACAATTTTTCTCCAATCCTTTTGCATCTGCATAGGGTGTACATCAACGAACACTGTCAATTGAACACTTTATGTGCTCTGATTCTCACACCATGGTCATTTGATAGGTTAATGTACTGGAACATGTAATAATTTGTGAAATATTCTTGGAGAAAATGTTCTAATGATTTTGACAGTCATGTATGTAATCAAATACTTGACTGAGACTGTGTGATCTAATTGTTACAGTTACTTCTGTTAAGGAAATTGAAAAACATATGTCTATATTTCACTTAATGTTGTGCAGTGGGGAGAAGTCTGAGTCCAACATCCATTTCCATTTATTCCAGATTATATCACAAATGGTACATGGGAGGGCAATCATTGACAGTCCTTGTGAGCTCTGATTTGTCAGATGCTCTTGTCTATGTCTTCTAAGAGCAGTGTGTAGGATGAAGTAATTTTTAGATTTTTAAGTCTTGAAATGGATGTTCACAGAATATTGCCAGATATTAATTTTCATTTAATCAATGATGAACTCTGAGATTGTCAAATTTAACTCCTATGTGGATAATAATGTTGATATACATTAATGACCTGCTGGAGTACATTGGAAACTACCTCACCATGTGAAAGACAGGGTACTTCTGGCAATACTATTATTTCCTCAGATATCTATGCCATGATGATTTCAATGACCCACATATTGGAGACTGCAATAATTTATACAACTATTGCTGGACAGTATGCTTTCATAGTTGGGCAGTTGTTACTGAGACAGACTGATCTCCATGTTTACAGTTACTTTTCTTTAAGAACATGTAAAACATATATCTGTACTCCATTAAGCAGTTATTGCTGTAAAGTTTTCTCTTGTAAATTGGGCAGTTACACATGTACAGGGAATAGATAGTTGACACTGAGAAGGTCTCAGCTCCTTGCTTTAGGTTAGTACTGGTAAAGAACATTGAAAACATACTTCTATATTCCACATGCCAGCCCAATGAAGTGTATTGGAGAGAACTTCTGTTTCTAGAACTGTCATCATTTATTGTAGATAAAATTACAAATGATACATATAAAAACAACTGTTGGCAACCCTCCTTTAAGGCTGTAATTTGTCAGATATTCTTGTCTTTATCACTTGTAGAAGTAATGTTTTGGATGAATTAATGTTTTACCTGCCAAATGTGGACTGTATGCTCACAGAATCCTTATAGTCAAGTTTTATCAGTGAACTGATAATGTGGTGAAGACTGCATACATCAACATCTACATGATTACTCTGCTATTCACAATTAAGTGTCTAGCAGAGGTCTCAGTGAACAACCTTCAAGCAGTCTCTTCTTTTCCACTCACAAATGGTGCACAGGATAAACGAACACTTACATTTTTCTGTGCACGCCCTGATTTCTCTAATTTTATCACGATGTTCATTTCTCCCTTTGCAGGTAGGTGCCAACAGAATGTTTTCGTAAATGTAGGACAAAACTGGTGATTGAACTTTTATGAGAAGACACTGTTAGAATGAAAAATGTCTTTGTTTTAATGATTGCCACTCAAATTCATGTCTCATGTCTGTGGCACTATCTCCACTATTTCGTGATAATACAAAATGACCTGCACCTCTTTCTAGTTTTCCAATGGCATCAATCAGTCCCACCTGATGCAAGTCTCACAATGCACAGCAATACCCCAGAATGGTGCAGACAAGTGTGGTGTAAGCAGTCTCTTTAGAAGATCTGTTGCAACTTCTAAGAGTTCTCTGTTATCTATGTGATTGTTCCAATTTAGGTTACTTGTAATTGTAACGCCTAAGTATTTAGTAGAATTTACAGTCTTCAGATTTGTGTGACTTATTACGTAATCAAAATTTAGTGGATTTCTTTTCATACTCATTTGAATAACTTCACACTTTTCTTTGTTTGGGGTCAATTGCCACATTTCACACCACACAGGTATCTTATCTAAACCATTTTGGAATTTGTTTTGATCATCAGATAACTTTACAAGATGGTAAATGACAGCATCATCTGCAAATAACCAAAGAGGGCTGCTCAGATTGTCTGCTATGTCATGAAGATAGATCAGAAACAATAGAGGGCCTATAACACTTCCTTCGGGAATGCCGGGTATTACTTCAGTTTTACTCGATCACTTTCCATCTATTACTATGAACTGTGACCGATGTGACAGGGAATCATAATTCCCGTCACACAACTGAGGAAATATTCCAGAGGCATTCAATTTGGTTAGAAGATGCTTGTGAGGAACAGTGTCAGAAGCCTTCTGGAAATTTAAAAGTATTGAATCAATTTGACATCCCCTTTCGATAGCACTCATTACTTCATGAGTATATTGAGCTTCATTG
This sequence comes from Schistocerca cancellata, assembly GCF_023864275.1. Lineage (NCBI taxonomy): Eukaryota > Metazoa > Arthropoda > Insecta > Orthoptera > Acrididae > Schistocerca > Schistocerca cancellata. The sequence goes on from NC_064629.1 coordinate 269,019,454, forward strand.
TGTTTCACAAGAATGATGTTTCCTGGATCTGTGCTGACTATGTGTTAATAAATAATGTTCTTCAAGGTAAATCATAGTGTTCGAATACAGTATATGTCCCAAAATCCTACTAGTGATATGGGCCCATAATTGAGTGGGTTACTCCTATTTCCCTTTTTGGGTATTGGTGTGACTTTAGCAGTTTTCCAGTCTTTAACTACAGAACTTTCTGTGAGCGAGTGCTTGTATATAATTGCTAAATATGGAGCTATCGCCTCAACTTACTCTGAAAGGAACCTGACTGCTATACAGACTGGACTGGAGGCTTTGAATTTCTTAAGCTCCTTTACTACACCAGGGATATCTACTTCTATGAAACTTCCTGGCATATTAAAACTGTGTGCTGGACCGAAACTTGAACTCTGGACCTTCGCCTTTCACGGGCAAGCGCTCTACTGACTGAACTACCCAAGCTTGGGTTTTAATCTGCCAGGAAGTTTCATATCAGCGCACACTCCACTGTAGAGCAAAAATTTCATTCCGTTTACTTCTATGTTTCTCATCTTCACAGTTGTTCTTGATTGAAATTCAGAAATATTTACTTCGTCGTCTTTGGTGAAGGGGTTTCAGAAAACCATGTATAATAACTCTGCTTTAGTGAGTAACGGAACATATTAAAGGCTTTACTGTACCGAAGTATGCGATACCCTCCAAATTCAACCAGTTGAACGAGTATTTATGATTATAGCAAAGGTATTTTGTATGTTAACAATGATTGCATAACATGTCTGCATAAACAGTCAACCCATTAAATTATACTGAGTAACTGACCCACACAAAAGTTAATATCACTTGATCGCTGATACAGCAAATGTCATCACGTAAAAACACTGAGTTCATCGTAAATAATTAATATGAAGTACGAAAAATAGTGGCCAACTTAGGTATTTTGGATCTCCTTAAATAAAAATCACCCAGTGAAACCTTTTTGTTCACTAGGAGCGTTTTCACTCAGTATTCACGTAAGCAATCCTATTTTAGACGAAAACCAATGTAATTCTTAATAATTCATGTTATTTACTTATTTATGCAAATTAGAGAAGTCAATTGACAAACTTCTAAAAAACGGCCTTTTTGTAACAAAGAATTATTCTGTCAAGTCAACAAATCTGTCTGTCATTTTAATAACATGTTAAATTATGTCACTCGATGCAAATTAATAATTTTTCTGCACAAATTATGATAACAGATGTACATGTGACTTATAAATTATATCTCTTTTTAGTAGTTCTTTGACAATGTTATAAATACAAGCAGCAAGAACGGTCGGGAGGCAGTTGGAATGTCACTTTGGTAAAGTGTGTTTGTGTGTTATTATTTGAGGTGGTTAACAATGCAAAGAACATGCAAAGGAAATACTACTTTGTGTTGAGTCATTGTCTTTGGTGGACAGTGGAATTAAGATGGCCACCAGAGTAATAAATATTTGAAGTTTACATATTTGTTGATTTCACTCGTTCTTCATCATCAAAAGCACATAAAAAACACGGGACCTCATGTTTTTAACCCTAGACAACCAGATTTAGAGCCAGCATCAACATCGAGACACAGCAGCGATCCAGCAAGCAGCAGTGATTACTACAATGCATTTTAATGGCGGCAACCTAACATCAAGTGCTAACAAGCTCCGTAAATGGGAGTGAAATAGTGCGATTATAGCAATTAGCAATATCTACGACTAGGCGACCATTACAAGTAGCACTGTCATCAGTGACTTCACCGTTGTTATTGTGCAGTGAAGGTTTTGATTGAATCTTACCACTGGCATGCTTTATGTATGTCCAGAATCTGTTTTGTTTCTTATGCTTCTTTTCTCAGCATAGATGATTTGGAATGAAATCATTTTCCAGCATATTATATGCATATGAATAGAAGGAACGGATCATTACTCAGCCAGAGAATTAAAGTGTTTTCGGGAAGTGTTCAACACAGAAATTAGAGCGATGACACCGTTGCACTGCCATCAGAAAGAAAGACATGCAACTCATTGTACACAGTCAAGACCATCATAGAGCTGCAAATTCTTTCTTTACCAGATGATACTGAGAATGAGGATGCTGTCACTGAATGCCCATCTCTATGTTTAAAAGTATTTCATGAAAATATACAATCCATGATTAATAAAGTGCAGCAACTATAATTGCAAACACCAGGCTGGTGTAAGGAAAATAAAACAGTATATTTGCCATTAACATCATATGACCTGGCCTATGCCTGTAGTAGAATTTCCATGAAAGGTGGGGATTCTTGTATTAATGTGAAGAAAGTTGTACATTTAAAATTGGAAAAGATCTTCTAGTATTAAGTAAAAACAAAGGTTTTGAATTATAAATGACAAATAACAGTAACAGCATTCTGGAAAAAATAATTGTTTTTTTTTTTTTCTTTTTGCTTAAAAGCCCCAGTGGTTATATGGACAATTTTGCATCGAAACTCAGAGCTTAGACAAGAAACCTAGTCCAAACATGAACATTCACATGTGTCAGAATTTAAATATCAACACAACAAAATCAGATGGTTTTAGTAGTACGTACTTATATATTCTCTGCATCCCTGGCATAACAACACTCATAAACTGTCCAACAAGAGTGACCGAACAATCTTCCTCAGTAACAGATCATATAACAACAGAGATAAAAAGCAAGCACTATCAGTTACAGTTCAACAGCTAGGACTATCAGATCCTTTATGTCTGATTCTGAAAGAAAATATTTGGGTAGAAAAGTCTGCTAAACTGAATGAATTAAAAATGGTCTTTTCGGAATCAAACCTATGTCGGTTATCATCCCAGCATATGCTTAAACTAATGTAAACAAAATGTTTAATAAGCTCATACCAATTTTTAAACTAATATTTGAGGAAGCATTCCCGAAAACACAATTCCACTGGAGCTCCAAAGAAAAAAATATGCACATGACAAGAGATATCAAAAAGTCCTATAATGCTCTAAGCTCTCTCATGTGCATCAAAAACAGACTGATTGACCTTTTCAGAATTTTACAAAAATTACAGTATAACTTATAGATAGTTATTGCTATCTGCAACTTACTAACAGTAAAACATTACTGAAGGCAAATAACAAAAGCAAAGCGATGTGGTACATAAACCAACAGGAGACACCAAATGTTGAACAAAAACACTTGGAAACACAGATTCAAAGTAATGATATTCTAATAAACAACCAAAAGGAACTAGCACTCTTTGTGAATGAATACTAAGTGTCATTGCTATGAAATTGCAAGAGAAATTTCCAGACACATTTGTTCTGTGCCACCATAATTAGCCACCACACTCAGTGGTGCTCTCTCCAACTACAGAGAAAGACATTGCACCGATAACACACCAATGAAACAATAGAAAATGAAAGGGTTCAATGAGATTCAAGTCAGTGTCCCTAAAAAATGTATAAACAGCATAAAAACCCCATTAACAATAATACTCAATGTTTCAGATCTGGCAGCATTCCTGACTACCTGAAACAAACAGAAGTAGTGCCAATAGAAGAAAATGGTGATGCAGAAAAAGTAGAAAACCACAGACCAAATAGAAACATACAGGAAAACAGACTAATGGAGTACTGAAATAAATACATCACTCTCTGAATGAACAATTCATTTTCAGGCCCAGTCGAGGTACATGGTCAGTTGAAACACTGTTTACCTAAATAGTACATGAAGTACCACACAAACGCAAGAATACAACAGGCACTTCTTTGGATCTATTGAATGCATTTGACTCAGTTGACCATAGAATTTTATTACACAAATTAGACTTATTAGGAATAAGGGTATGGCAAAGAAGTGGTTTAAGTCATGCTTGGAAAAGTGAGTGCAAGATATTAAAATCTCACTTATTTCTACAAGACTAGCTGTAAAACATTTATTAGATAAAAATATACTGACACACACTGGTCATCCAGAACTGACATACAATTGATATAAATCCATCCACATGATAGCAGCATCACCTGGTGAACAGTGACCGGTAATAAAACACACCCATTGTGTTTGTAGTAACAGTGAGCATGCTGTCAGTGTGTAGAAAGGGAAAGGCATGCAATCTGAGTCTGACCGATGGCAGATTCTGGTGGCCTGGAAGCCGGGTACAAGAATTTCAGAAACTGCATGAGTTGTAGAGTGTTCAAGGAGTGTTGTGTTGTGAGTGTCCTCAACACATGACAAAACGAAGGTAGAACCATGTCCAGACGTCATAGGATTGGGTGGCCACCTTTCATTACAGATGTTGGATGTAATGTGCTGGGCAGACTGGTTAAGCAGACAGGTGGCTGGGCAGGGTACACATGCATCTGAACACGCAGTGCACCAAACACTACTAACAATTTCCGTCAACAGCTGATGATCTATGCATGTGCCACTGTTGATACCATGATATCTGCAACTACTACTTAAAAGGGCAAGTGACAATCAGCATTGGACTTAGGCACAGTGGCAAAGCATTGTGTGGTCTGATGTATCCTGATACCTTCTTCATCATACCAATGGGTGGGCATGAATCCTTTATCTTCTAGGGGAACAGCACATGTACTGTGAGATGTAGACAAGCTGGCATCAGCTTGGTTATGCTCTGGGGAACATTCATGAGGACCTCCAAGGGTCCAGCAGAGCATATGAAAAGCACCAATATAGCCAAAATGTGTCATACACTGGTTGCAGACCACGTACATTCATTCAGGAAGGTCATGTTCCCTGATGACAGTAAAATTTTTCACCAAGATAATTCATTATGTCACAAGGTTTGGAGTGTGGTGGACTGGTTCAATAGAAACAGCAGTGACTTCAAGTTAATGTGCTGGCCCCCAACTCACCAGATCTGAACCCAAAAAAACACATCTGGTATGTGACTGTGGTGGGAATTAGGGTACTGAGGTGTTCAGACAGTCATTCTTCCCTTGCCCAATCTGCGAGTGGAACAGAGGGGGGTAAATATGACTTTGGCGTGAATAGTGCTCTGCGCCACACACCGCTTGCTGGCTAGCAGAGTATATATGTAGATGTAGACTTGTGTGTCAGATGTGGTGCCAACTCTCTCCGACGACCTACCAAGACCTCATTGCATCCATGTGACATTGCGTCGCTACTGTTATCTGTGCCAAACGGGACTTATCTGCTGTTAGGTAGGTGATCATATTTTCTGGTTGATCTGTGGAAGTATCACCCAGGGAGGTGCATTGGGCTCAATCCTCCTCATCATCAATCTAAATGACTTCTACAAGGTTTCAGGTAAGAGAAAAAAGACTGTTTGTTGATGACAGCATCATAGTGATCACAGACAGAAATTCAGCACAGTTAACATAAAAATCAAATGCAGCTCTAAGAGATGTTCACAACTTGTCATTAAAAACAGAGTTACTTTAGATGTGAAAAAGAGAAACTGTATAAACTTCTAACCACGCGAAAAACTCAGTGATACTAAATTTAAAGTAAACCATAATTTATTGTATTGTGTAACTGATACTAAACTCTTGGAGATGAATGTAGACTGTTCCTTGAAATGAACAGAACATATGAGAATTTAGGAAAAGAGGCTACCCTCAGCATGTTATGCCCTGCTGTAATTCTGTGCACCCTTGTGCATATCTCAAGACTCAAAGCAACCTACTTTGGATACATATATTCATTCCTCAGTAATAATGTATTGAGGAGTAATTGTTGGGAAAATACATACTAGTTTCAATATACAGAAAAGTGCTAAACAAATAGTAATGAATAGTAAATATTTATTTAAAAAGCTAGATATTCTGACTGTTCTAAGTGAATAAATCTCTCACAACATAATTTATATAAGAAAAGATTTTAATTTGAACTGCACAAGCAGCACAATACATAACCATGGAAACAAATCCAGTGACTGTTACATCTAAACTGAAGAAACAAGTCAAAATCTCAGAACAGTGTATTATTCCATGGAAAAAAAATTTATGATAGACTGCCACAAGAAATAAAAGATGTGAATGATTTCATCGCCTTTAGCCAATGGCGATAAAATATTTAAGAAATGATAGCAATTACACTGTAAATAAATAATAAAATAGCTATAGATAGTAACTTAATTTCCATTGACATTGTACTGTCTAGCAATTTATAACATGCTTAGAAAGTAGGAGTAAGTATTAGAGCTATAATTACTGTAGGAGGCATTTTTATTTTAATAAGACACATTGCGCAAACATTTGAGGGCAACTATGCAGTGAATATTGATCCACTGGTGAACCAGTCAGTCAGTGAGTCAATCAGTGAAACCACTGTCATTTCCTGCCATCCTTGTTGCGTTTTTGAATGGTACATGGGGTGATCCATTTATTGATTAAACTCCACTTGGGCCCTGCATTTTTAAACATGCTGATTACTTTGATCCACCTGAAAAGTCACTCTGTTTACCAGATGGGGACGGAATTTGAAATCCCAGTCTATGAGGCAGTGGTCTCAGGTCAGAGAGCATGTCTGGAGATTATGTAATCGTTGTTTTTTATTCAGTTTTTTGGTTTATCCTAAAAGTAAAAACAGATACACTTATTCAAATGAATTAATTCAAGTACTTATTCTGATAAATTTAAAACCATTGACAAAGGGATATATTAAGTTCATGAGAATGAAAGTCGTTATCTTACCCTTTAAATCTGTCATGCAGAAAGAACACATGGGAGTATGATCTCTTCCTTCTCTCCAAATTCTAGGTATACCAAAACTCAGGCAATACTGTTGTCTTTTGCTCAATCTCCAAAGACTTCCTATAGTCATCTGCAGCATAAGCCTAATGCATAGTAGTTTTCCTCATTGCCAGTTTCAACTCTGAACTGTGCATGATAATTTTTCTCTCAAAAGGAGCTATTTTGAACTTCCTATGTGGCATGATGACTCTACCACAAATGTAGCAAAATCAGTCAGGCTGATTCTTGATTGTGGTTTCATTTTGTAATGATGTTGCTTTCAGTCAGAAAGCTCAAGTCATATGACTTGAAGGTTACTACAACCTAGAAGCTAGCTCAGCTCAACCACACCCCTGTCTCCTACAGAGTTCGGACCTCCATCTCTGTATACAAGGCTACCTGTCATGACTGTACTTCCAGTGTCATATTTACTGTTGTAAACGAAATTCTGATGCTTAGAAGTATCTTTTCATTGTTGTTAACCACATTTATTGTATATCATATATTTCACATACTTACACCACATTTATTGCATATCATATATTTCACATACTTACATGATGTGTAAATAATTACTCTTTGTGACGATACAATTAAAAATAACCAATATTTGGGTGGCTTATATATGTAATAGGCTATTATCTTAATGTTGAGGTTGCGAAAAAACATGACCTGACTGAGCTAAATGAGTTACATTTTTTAATTCAGTATGCACTAGTTACAGAACATACCAAAAATACCCATGCACTCAGAAGAAAAGTTTTGAACTATAGACCAGTGTAATGAGCTTTGAGGTTATTACATCAACTTGCTTCATAATTAAGAATGTTGATGAACATTAAAGATCTACTTGGGTGTTTCACCTATCACCTTAGATTGTGCAGTACGAGTAATGCAGCGTTCTTTTGGTAGCAACATCATAACCTCCCATCGGTATTCCTTTTGCTGAAAGTAATAGTTTATTTGTAAGTAATATTTAGCCAACCCAATCTTGAAATCTATGTTCTCAGAATATTGTCTGTCGTTCATGATCACTTAACTGATAATTAATTTGATGTTGAAAATTCCTGGCAGATTAAAATTGTGTGCTGGACTGAGACTCCTGAGTTCAAGTCTCTGTCTGGCACACAGTTTTAAACAGCCAGGAAGTTTTATATCAGTGCACACTCTGCAGCAGAGTGAAAATATCATTCAGAAAATTTGAGGCTGTTAAAGCAACATGCTTGATGTTTAATAATATCAATGGACCTTAGAGATCTACAAGAGTAATCTGCAAATAACCTTTCAGTGTGTATTAGAGGGAAATTCTGTCAACATTACCATCCTATCCCTGTTGTGTCAGCAATTAGTTTGTTGGAAGAACTACAGCTGCATAAACTCCATAGTTCTGATTACTTCAGATTACTTCATTATGGTAATAACTTCATTGACTTACATATTGGAGGTTGTAATAATTTGCCAAAATATTTTTGGAATGTATACTTCCATAACATGGACAGTTATTCATGTGTGGTTATTAAATGGCTGACTTATTTTTTTTGAATGTATGCTCTCATGATCTGGAGGGTCATGTAAATATTAACTTCTTAGATTACATTAGATTTACTTTACTTTCTGTTAAAGAACACTGAAAACATATCTACATGTCACATGCCAGCCTAGTGCTGTGTAGATAATGGGCTTTAAGGTTATCAGATGTGTGTGCTTCAAGGTTAGTGATGCTCATGAACATTACAGAGCTACATGGGTGCTCTGCACACCACCTTACAGTTTGTAGTAAAGGGCATTTCTGGTACCCCTGTCAGTTCCCCAGACTCTTGTTGCATCTGTGAATGGTGCATTGCCATAACCTCTGTTTATTAAACTCTTTACAAGCTTTAATTTTTTGATTGTGGTCATCTCAGGACCCATATTCTGGAGGATGTAATATTTTGCAAAGGAATTCTAGGAATTTAAGCTCTCACAGTTTGAACAGTTAGTCATGCATGGTAAATACACTGTTGTGCAAAAGTTAATTTCACATAATAGGCCACAGCTAAGTAACATGGCTCATTGTTACTGTAAAATTATATAGAGAGATGTGCTACAATGTAATACCTATATTAATTGTTAGAAATATGCAATCAGATGAACAGAAATGACACTTTTATACAAAGGAAATAATTATACTGAAGTCACCATTATTCTTCGTGTTCCCTTGCACTTTGCAAATGGTTGATCATGGTTCTTAATAGTACATAAGCAGCCCTAATGAGATGGAGTGGAGGGTTTTGGGTAGTGGGGAGGGGGGGGGGGGGGGGGGCAAAATGCATGGGGCGCAAGCCTCGCAGGTGCCTTTGTGTGTCTTAAGGAATTGGATTCCCCTGGGTTTTCAGTTCGCAAAGGTCAAATTGCTAGACTGCTATTGTAAGATAAGTTTTGTATAGTATAATAAATAAAAGAACATTATCCCAGCATAGCCATTTAAATCTTACTTTGAATTTCAATTTTTCACTTTTGTGGGTCTCACATGTCAACAAATTACAAATCTATTTCATGTTTAATGCACAATATTTTCATTAGACATCATGGAATTAAACCACCTTGGGATAGAGTAAAAAATGTGCTTTCTTTATGCTGTTGGGAATCCTGCCAAAACATTTCACCAAAAAGTGAACATGACAGCAGCCATGGAACAATCATAATTTGGTATATTTGCTAAAATTGTTCAAACATAAGGGACTTCTGAATCCATCACCTGGTGATTTTACATAAAACATGCAGAAAACATTTGCATTTGAGAGCAAGAACAAAATAAAATATTTCTGTCCTAGAAAGACTGTAAAGATGAAGAAATGTAATAATGCGATAGAGGTAAATTGGCCACGCAGATGCTGTGAAGGAGAGGGGTAATGTTTTTCTTTTCTATGTCTGTAGGATAGCCAACTGACATGAGAACTCACATGATACTTGATGTGTCATTGTTTCTCAGTCAGAGAGGTTGGGGTTTCAGAGCATCTTCAAAGAAAATTAAAGATCCAAATAATGAAAATTTCCTTGGAATATTAGAACTCTTGCGTCACCTTGATCCAGTTCTTACAGAACATCTTATTAAGGTCAGACAAGGCCAAGAACCTGGAACATGTTTACAAGGCATCATCTGTCAAGGGATACTCAGAATACACTTCTAGTTGTGCCCATTAACTCAGGACTGTCAACCTGAAATAGAGAGAAGATAAAAGGCATTATGTCGTTATTGTTGATAGACCTCCTGATTCAAATTATGTTGAAGAGACAACAATCATGCTGTGCTATATTTGTTTCAGTAAGTAAACTGAAGAGTATAAAATGAATGAATTGTTTCTGGAATTCATTGAGTGAAATGAAAAGACTGGAGATGCTAGTCCACATTTAACTTGATCAGTACTCATGAAATAATGAATTGCAATCAGTGACTACAATGGGCAAGTTTATAATAAGGTTATGTGAAGCATGGATGAAGGGCAACAGACAGTTTCCCATTCCTAGATTTCCAGAGAGTGTTTGACATGTTGTCCCACTGCAGACTGTTAACAAAGCATACAGAATAGGTCATCACATATGTGACTGGCCTGAAGATTTCTTAAGTAATAGAGCTTTCTCAAAATTTTTAGTTGGCATCGTGAATGACAACTTGCCTTAAATGTAGAATAGTATAAGTTATTGTAGGTTAACAGGTAAAATGATTCTGTAATTTTTGAATACAGTGTTAGTTGTGTAATTTTTTCCTAGTCATGTCTATTAAATATCTACGCATAATACAATAAAGCAATATAAAATGGCACGAGCACATAAGATTGGTAGTAGGGAAGGCAAATTGTTAACTTTGGTTTATTAGAAGGAGTTTAGGAATGTGTGGGTCTTCTGTAAATGAGACCATCTATAGAACACTAGTGCAACCCACTCTTTAGTATAACTTGAGTGCTTCAGGTCACCACCTGGTTGGGTTAAAGGAAGACATCAAACCAGTTCAGAGTAGAGCTGCCAGATTTGTTAGAAGTGGGTTTGATCAACATGCAAGTATTATGGAATGCCTTGTGAACTGAAGTGGAAATCCCTGGAGGGAAGATGATCTTTTCACAAAACACTACCGAGACATTTGAAGTGGCATGAATGCAGAACACTTCTTCTGCCAGTTAAAAGCATTCTGCATAAGGTCCCAAAAGATAAGAGAAATTGAGTCTCTTATTTAGGCATATAGATAGCCTTTTCTGCTCTGTTTGTGTGTTGAACAGGAAAGGAAATTACTACTAGTGGTAAAAGGCACGCTCTGCCACACACCATACTGAAACTTGTAATGTATGAATGTAGGCAGAGATGTAGAGTGGGTCTTGTAAAGGGGTGGAGCCACATTCTCTTCAGTTGAATCATATTGGAAAATTTTCTCTGTGAGATTGTCATAGCCTTATGTGGAACACATGCAGCTGATACCTGTCATGATACAGGTACTTTTTTCAGGGTAATTCAGTTTCCTTACATCCTGTTCAGTTGCAGTTCATAGTGATAGGAAATCCCAATACAGTGTGGTGGAAATTCTTTTTGTTCCATGTCTGATACCTTTTAGAATACATGTCTGATATCTTCTGGAGTGGTTGAGTTGACACTGCAAGGCCAATTGTGGTGCACTTGAATAAGATGTTTTGGATTATGTGAGGTCTTTCAAGTGTTTATTCACAGCATCAGTTTGGTCAGATGTGTTGGTACCTATTGGCTACAGAAGCAAATTATAACAAACTCAAAATACTACTATTGATGTTGAGGCAAGACACTGAGTGCTTATTAAATGACTTAAAAAAACTACATGAAGACTAGAACACTATTTTCTCTGAATCGAAGGTTGTTGCCAGTGCAATGAATATCACTCTTGAATTTCCAGAGCCTTGCACTAAGAAGCGGAAATTATTTCATGATGAAATCAAGAGTGAAGTGACAGATGTGAACTCAGAAGACTTGTTCAAGATAAATGTTATTCGCATCATTGAAAACCTGATGAGAAACAGTGAAGATTTTATGTGAAACATTTGTGGTTTATGGAAATACTCAAACATGATTCATGATCAGTTTGCTGAGGTATGGAAGTTATTTGTCAATGAATACCTTGATGGTGTTACAACAGATTTAGAAGATGTAATTAAATATTTGAATACAGTTCATACTTTAAAGTGGGAATACATTACTTTACAGTCTTGAGTGCTTGAATAATATGCATACTCTTAAAATTTCAAGCTTATTTTCCAATATATGTGCAGCTATGCTCGTCTTATACAATCTTCCAGTGACTTTAGCTGAAGCAGAACTGTCATTCAGCACCCTGGCTTGCATTAAAAATTGTCTGAGATCAATTATGTGATACATGGGAGTTTTACCCAAGACCGTCATGCAAGTTGTTACATATTATATGCTGATACCTTCAGTCAGTGTAGTTTCATTCTTACAGTGCACCATAACTGCAGACAGTATTCGCTGCTACCAGTGACTGCCCAGCTAATAGCTTATTTTCTTTGCTCCTTTTATTATAATGAGGATTAGATTTTTTTTTTTTTTTTTTTTTTTTTTTTTTTTTTTTTTTTTTGCATACCTCACAGCCTCCAAGCTGACTGGAATGAGATAGGAGTGTAATTAAAGGAACAGGGAGCAGAATCATATAAAAGCTAGAACAAAGGGTGAGTTACAGCACAGGTAGGTGTGAGAGGAATTATTATTGCCTGCCCTCATTCTCCATCAGGTCGACAGGACTAGCTATTTGTTAAGAAGTGGAGTTGTTCACATGTTTGAAAATCATTTTATAAAGATAAGAATCTAAGCCAGATGTAGCCTTTGAGAGACACTGCTGTGTGAGAAACACTGTTTGCCTCTGCAGCCATACTGTGGAAGAAAGTTCCATTTAAACATGCGGAACAGAAGTCCCCATTGGTTCATAATGTTATTTTCTTTAGAGCACATGCTGTCTTGTGCATGCCTATATGGAAGACTACTTATTTGTAAGCTTCAGAATTGTACCATGGTGTGGGAGATATTTCCATTTCTAGTAAGTTGTTAATAGATTTTGTGGTCATAGATTTATTAATTTGATGATAATAATTCTCCTAAACATTAAAGATGAACATGAATAATCAGGAAACCAAATTAAAGTGTGAAATATAGGGTATCTCAAGTATCCTTTCCTCCCATTCCTGTTACATTTGTGAATAGTGTGTGGGAAGTAACACTACCAGTTAAACTGCTTATCAGCCCTGATTTTTGCATCATGGGAATTTCATGGACCCATGTACTGAAGGATTAATAATTAGCCCAGTCTTTGTTGGAAGGTATGCTCTGAGGACTCAGGCAGTTACTCATGTACAGTTAATTGATAAATGACTTCCAGTTTGTCTGAACTCTTCATTTAGGACTGCTTCTGTTAAAGAACATTGAAAGCATACATCTATACTTCACATATCAGAATAATTCTATGTAGTGGAGAGCACTTATGATTCAGTTCCCATTCCTTTTTGTTCCAGGTGCAATCTGATGGGACTTGTTGAAAGTTCTCCTTATGAGCACTAATTTGTCAGTTGGTTTTATCCCCTTCACTTTTAGGAGCAATTAGTAGGAGAAAGTAATAGTTTGCCAGATGAAGCTTGGAATGTATGTTCTATGAATTTTGACAATCAATATCAGTGAATTGATAAGCATTTTGTAGTTGTTAGATTTACTTTGTACAGGGTAATAATATTTATAAATTTTGAAGATTGACATGAATTCTCAGTAGACCTACCTACAGTGTGTAATAGAGGGAACTTTTGTATCCCACTGGTTTCCTCCCATCCCTGTTGCTTTTACGAAGAATGTTTGTGAAGGAACACTCTTGATTAGACTCTCTATGAGCTCTGATGGTAATTTTGTGGACCCAAGTATTGGAGGATGTTATAATTTGCAAAGTTATTCAGTAACATACTCTGTTATAGTTTGGACAGTTGGTCATGTACAGTACTACTTTCCAGGGGCATTCAATAAGCAATGCAACACTTTTTTCACTTTCCCATGTCAGGTGAAAAAATGCAGAATTTACTACAGAACATTATGGAATAATGTTACTTCAGCTGCTATAGTTTCATTAATTTCTGGTAGGTGGTGGCACCAGACACAGCCTTCAGAATGGCATCTGTGACATAGGTGTATTCCAAGCAGAGAGCTGTCATTGAGTTCCTTCTGGCTGAAAACAAGTGCATCATGGATATTTTTAGGAACTTGGAGAATGGCTATGGAGATCTGGCAATGGACAAAAGCATTGTAATTCATTAGGCAAGGCACCTGTCACCACCATAACAAGGTTGTGCAGACCTGTCTGAAGTCCCGCATGCCGTCTTACTGGACACAGCTTGGACTCCTGGAATATTGAAACCAGCGAACACTCTTATTTGAGGTGATCAATGGATCACAATCAAACATCTTGCTGCACATCTCTAAGTCTTTGTTGGTAGTGCTGACACAGCCATCCAGCAGTTGGGATACTCAAAGTTGTTTTCTGTCTACCCAACACAGTGTCATAAAGAGCAATGAAAGAGAATCTGTGCAGAATTGCTTGCATGTTGCTTGGTGAATCATGATAATATTTTGTTGAACATCATGGCAGGTGACGAAACATGGGCTTATCACTTCAAATCAGAAACAAAACTGCAGTCCAAGGAGTGGCACCACACCACCTCTCCTCAGAACAAAAAGTTCAAAGCAGCTGCCTCAGCTGGTAAAGTCATGGTGACAGCGTTTTGGGGCTCTAAATGAGGTTATTCTGATTGACAAACTCCCTTATGATACAATTATCAAATCTGAAGTGTATTGTGCTAACCTCAGGAAATTGAGGAAACGACATCAGTGTGTTTTTCACCACTAATATGCAAATGAACCTACATAGCAATACAAAACCTCACACAAGTCTGCACACCTGGAGGAGGTCATATGAATCTATTGGGTTGTTCTCCCTCATCCACCCTACAGCTCAGATCTCGCACCTTCCTAATCCCTTCCCTTTGGATGCACTCTGCAGGAAGCAGTAAATGAATGTTGGGGAGTATATTGATGCAGCATGACATTGAGTCGTATGAAGACCAGCAGAGTGGGACCGTACCAGAATACAAGCCCTCCAGTAAGTGGCATAAGACCATCACATTGAATGGAGAAGAGGTTGAAAAATAGTGTTAGGTAGCCAAAGGAATGGAGGAGAGTATGGAATCCCCAATAAAATCAACCTCCTTCCAGAAAAAAATAAATATTACATTACTTATTGAACATCTCTCATAATTAACTGATTTTAAGATGATCTGATGTCCTTGTTTACAGTTACGTATTTTAACCCTTTCATGGGCCATAGGGATATACTTCCCACTGAACATATTTGTGAGCAATGATTGTGGTCCTTGGGCAGCATACCTACCACCATCTTAGGGATATCCCGAAGTGTTTAGGAATGTGTCTTACCAACTCTGTCTATGCCTAATATCTTGTGGTAGTACACTGGACAATGAGTATGAAAACTACTACAACAACCAGTTTATGTTTGTTGTGGGATCATTACTGTTGTCAGAACACATTGCTTCACTTCTGCAATATACATTATTGTGACCCATATCAGCTCATACCTTTGTGTGATAAAGTTTGAAGGACTGTTTTCACATTGTGATAAGTAAATGTTAATACCACTAACAATTATTTTTTAAATAAAGGAAAAGGAAACATAAAATAAAAACAGAATACACTGTTCATTACTTTTTATGTGTAATGGCAACACATAACAGCTTACAAAGGAAAGATTTAATACCTCACGAACATGCCATCATGATATATGTACCACCATAGTTCTTGGTCCTAGATCACAATAACAAAATTATCAAGAAATAAATATAATCAGTTGATCACAATTCTATCAGCATACCAAAAAAATTATCTTCGCTGAGATGCTACGAAAGATGTGGCCCCAAATGCGTTAAAGAACATTGAAAACTTTTTATCTATATACCACATGCCAGATTATGTTATGTACTGCAGAGAACTTTTGGTTCTGAAGCTATCTCCACTTATTCGAGATAGAATCATGAATGGTATGAAGACAGTTTTGGCACTCCTCCTTATGGTTTCTTGTGTTTCAGATGCTCTTGTCTCTGTGGCTTCTAGTAGCGTCTAGTAGTAGGAAGTAATATTTGAACTGCACCAGCCTTGGAATGTCTGAATCATTTTGATTTAATTGAAAATGGACTATTGATGCTGTTGCATCTACTTGATATATAGTGAAAAATCTTGACACACATTACAGATCTGTGTGTTTATTGAGGAAACCACCTTACAGTGTTTAGTAGGGCATACTTCTCATACCGCTTCCTTACCTCCCATCACTGTGATATTTGCGAATGGCGTATGCAAAGAACTGTGTTTGAATAACATCCTTATGAGCTCTCTTTTCTTCTATGTGGATATTTTGTGGAGACATATAGTGGAGGATGTAGTAATTTTCCCAAGCTTCATTAGAAGTTATGTTCTCATAATGTGGACAGTTTAGCCCTATATAGTAAATCGATAATTAACTTTGAATTTCTCAGATCTTCTAGTTTATGGTTACTTCTGTTCAAGAACATTGTGACGTGTGTCCGTATTCTGTATACCAGCTTAATAGTGTGTGGAGGTGATATTTCTGGTTCCACAATGAATTCCAATTATTTCAAATAAAATTACAGTTAATACTGCAGAGGAGAATAGTTGAAATCGTCCTTGTAGGCTCCAATTAGTCACATATTCTTGTCTGCATCACTTCTATAAGCAATGTGTAGGAGGAAGTAATTTTTCGCCTGGCTTATCTTGTACAGTACACTGTCAGAAGTTTTCCAGTGAATCAGATTTGGACCTTGTGGTTGTCAGATCTACTTCCTACAGTGTTAACCCCGTTTATTAACATTGAAGAGCTGAATGAGTACTCAGGATAGTACCTTACAGTGTGTAGGAGAGAGTAATTCTGGTACCACTATCATCTCCACCCATCCTTACTGCATTTGCGAATGTCACATGAAAATTATGATGGTTGATTAAGCAGCTTATAAGCTCTGATTATTTCATCTTGTTCATTTTATCAGCCCAGTACTTTGAGGACATGAAAGTTACTCCACCCTTCCTTGGAAGCAATGCACACACAATTGGTATGTCATGTATGTCAAAATAGATACTTGAAATTTAGGCTTGTAATATTTATGGGTTAGGCTCAAAGAAGCTTTTCCCAGAGCAGTGGAGATGCAAGAAGTATATAGATGACAAAATGTGGTGTGAGGTACCCATGACTGGTGTTAGATTCGGTACCATTCCCATGAGAAAGACCGCTTGCATAATGCTACTGCTCTGTGATTGGCTGTGATGTTCGGAGCAAGGGCACCAAAACGTTAAAGTATAGTTATTATTATTAGTTAAACTACTCATTGGAATGACTCCACTTTTTAGTATAAATATCTCAACAGCTGACTATCAATCAGTTATTTTAGAATTATTAAAAAAAAAAAATAGAAAACAAAAGACTGACGAAATTGCAGACGAAGCACTTCGGAAGCGTCACGCCTTTTCTGATACGGCACGTGGTAGTGTTTTGGGCTGTTCATCACTCTGAATTAGGCAGTTGCAGTGTACAGTCATGTTGTCTGTGGCAGGATGTGTTTGCCAGTTTTCAGTATTAAAACTCTCACTCCTGTAGTTGTGTGGCACAGACAAGTGCCACAAATGGTGTACAGAAACATTTTTGTAAACATTGTGTTTGATCATGTACTTTGCTGCATCAGAAGGTGTTGTATTACAATCATGTTTTCTCATGTGGCTATATCAAAATACGTGAGTGGGATCCCAAAGCAATGATACATTATTTCAGAACAGAACCTCACTAAAAGTCAGTTTCAGCCACAAGATACAGAACCTAAGCCCTGCATGCTGTTTTCTGCACTGGGGACATCAACTTGAAGACAGCAGGTTAGCGAACTATAACAGAACCTTTGTATTCCACACAGTGCAGTGGAAACAGCTAGGTACCTCACGCATACTGCATGCACAGAGAAAATGTGCTCAGCGACACGTCATCTACAGTAATGCACAGGAGGTAAAGGAGGATGATCATTATTAACACCAACAATCAGTTCATTCTTCCTTTCTTGCCATACATGGCATCCCTTGTGGGGAAAATCATCAATATTTGAGTGATTTGGAGTATGTGGCTTGATTATTAGCGAGGACTGTGAAAAATTTTAGTAATAATTCTCAACATCGAAAGTGACTAATTTGGTACTAAATTACGACAGATCTGTGTAGGACCTCAGTAAATGTCTTTGAACTACATTTGGACTCTCTTTTGAACTTTAGTTGAACTTTAATTATTGACGACACAGACAAATTTTTTTTATTCAGGAGAACATAACGTTTGTTGAGAGGGAAACTTTATGTGTTGATGTGCAGTAGTCAAAAAACCACATACGTGTGCATGGTCCATGGGAATACGTTATTTCATGAAGAAGTTTTCGTTGTACTATGAGGTGATGCAACACAACACTAGGAGGCAGCACTAGCAGTGTGAGCAGGTACAGTTCACTGTGGCAGATACAAGCCTTGGCAGCCAGCAGCAGCGCCGAGACACACCTGTAGCAGTGTTGCTGAACTGGGTGTTTCAGCAGTCCGGAAGGCACTACATCATGCCAGCTTCAGCAGGAGAATCACAGAAGGTACTTCTCAATGGCAGCACACAGGATAGCATCTAAGAGTGTTACTCTGGCATAACAATTTAATCTATGTAACAAACAGTGCAATAGTTGTAAAATTTTAAAGTGTGGTCTAAATTCGATTCATTTAAACATATTTGGCTAAAATTCATAAATTTTATAATGTCTGATGAAAGGGAAAAGAGATATCTTCTTAGAAGTAGGAAAAGAGATTAAGTAAATATTGCTGGCAATGACCCTTCAGATCAGCCACAAGACTTGCAAATAAATAACATTGTAAATGATTTAGCAGATCAGTTGCAAGCTTCAGATAATAATGAGATTAATAATGTTTCTGAAAATGTTGATTTTATGTTAAATAATTGCACTGAGAACGTAGATATTGTTGCTCCTGACCACAATGACGTGGTAAATTTAGATGACGACGTCAGAGACACAGAATCTGACGTTGACATTACAAATGAGCTGACAGTGGGGTCAAGTAGATTAAGTCACAGAACTGATTCTGCTGACACCTTGCCAACTGAGATTATTAGTCAAGATGAAGGAGTCGAGAAAGATCAAAATCAATCTATAATGCCAATGTTGCAATCATTTATAGCACAGCAAAAATTACTTTTAAGAGAAGAGAAAGAGGAAATTACAGCAGGGCAAAAAGAAACTGAAAAGAAAATAGATAGCGTGCAATCAGAGTTAAAAGGCACCAAAGAAGTATTGGAGAGGAAAATAGATAATGGGCAAAAAGAAACTAAAGAGGAATTAGGAAAGAAAATAGAGAAAGCATAAGCAAGAATAACTCAAATCAATAGCAATTTCAAGGCTTTAGAACAAAAGGTATCAAAAACCTGAAGCTTGTTCCAGTAAAATAGATAAGGAAACAAAAGAATGGGGTAAGAAATTATAATTATGTAAGCTTGAAATAAATCAGAAGTTTGATAGTAAAGTTAAAAAGCTGAATGCTGATATGGAGTCTAGGGATTGTGTAATATCTACAATAAATAGTAATGTTAATCAAGTAATAAAGGAGCAAGTGAAGGCTGCTAGAGAATGTGGTGATAAACATGACCAGCAGTTAAGTGAGTTAGAAAACACCAAATAAGAGCAGCAAGTACCTATTCATTAGGTTTCACAAATAGGAGCTCATTGTAAAGGTACCACAGAAGTAATTCAAGGTGAACTGAAAGAAATTAGGGAAGTAGTGAATTGACTTCCAGATAAAAGCAAGGATAAAGTGTGTGTGCATGTCAGTGATGTAACAAATCCCACTATTGTTTACCATCCTTTCTCTAGTAGAGGTAACATACACTCCTGGAAATGGAAAAAAGAACAGATTGACACCGGTGTGTCAGACCCACCATACTTGCTCCGGACACTGCGAGAGGGCTGTACAAGCAATGATCACACACACGGCACAGCGGACACACCAGGAACCGCGGTGTTGGCCGTTGAATGGCGCTAGCTGCGCAGCGTTTGTGCACCGCCGCCGTCAGTGCCAGCCAGTTTGCCGTGGCATACGGAGCTCCATCGCAGTCTTTAACACTGGTAGCATGCCGCGACAGTGTGGACGTGAACCGTATGTGCAGTTGACGGACTTTGAGAGAGGGCATATAGTGGGCATGCGGGAGGCCGGGTGGACGTACCGCCGAATTGCTCAACACGTGGGGCGTGAGGTCTTCACAGTACATCGATGTTGTCGCCAGTGGTCGGCGGAAAGTGCACGTGCCCGTCGACCTGGGACCGGACCGCAGCGACGCACGGATACACGCCAAGACCGTAGGATCCTACGCAGTGCCGTAGGGGACCGCACCGCCACTTCCCAGCAAATTAGGGACACTGTTGCTCCTGGGGTATCGGCGAGGACCATTCGCAACCATCTCCATGAAGCTGGGCTACGGTCCCGCACACTGTTAGGCCGTCTTCCGCTCACGCCACAACATCGTGCAGCCCGCCTCCAGTGGTGTCACGACAGGCGTGAATGGAGGGACGAATGGAGACGTGTCGTCTTCAGCGATGAGAGTCGCTTCTGCCTTGGTGCCAATGATGGTCGTACGCGTGTTTGGCGGCGTGCAGGTGAGCGCCACAATCAGGACTGCATACAACCGAGGCACACAGGGCCAACACCCGGCATCATGGTGTGGGGAGCGATCTCCTACACTGGCCGTACACCACTGGTGATCGTCGAGGGGACACTGAATAGTGCACGGTACATCCAAACCGTCATCGAACCCATCGTTCTACCATTCCTAGACCGGCAAGGGAACTTGCTGTTCCAACAGGACAATGCACGTCCGCATGTATCCCGTGCCACCCAACGTGCTCTAGAAGGTGTAAGTCAACTACCCTGGCCAGCAAGATCTCCGGATCTGTCCCCCATTGAGCATGTTAGGGACTGGATGAAGCGTCATCTCACGCGGTCTGCACGTCCAGCACGAATGCTGGTCCAACTGAGGCGCCAGGTGGAAATGGCATGGCAAGCCGTTCCACAGGAATCCAGCATCTCTACGATCGTCTCCATGGGAGAATAGCAGCCTGCATTGCTGCGAAAGGTGGATATACACTGCACTAGTGCCAACATTGTGCATGCTCTGTTGCCTGTGTCTATGTGCCTGTGGTTCTGTCAGTGTGATCATGTGATGTATCTGACCCCAGGAATGTGTCAATAAAGTTTCCCCTTCCTGGGACAATGAATTCACGGTGTTCTTATTTCAATTTCCAGGAGTGTATATCCAATTGATTTTATTAAGCAGTTCGAGGGTACACTTCCTGAAAACTTAACAGAACAACAAAAAATAAAAGTTGTGGCAAGCAGATTTCATGGAGATGTAATATCACGGGGAAGAGGGGTCAGTAACACATGTACTACATACAAGGAATTTGTACAAGCATTCTTAAATCAATATTGGTCTACTAGCACACGTAACAGTGTCAGGAGTGAAATTTTCAAGGGAAGGCGTTTTGCTAGTAGTGGTTGTAATAGCTATAAAGAGTTTTTTCAACACCATTGGGAAAAGAACCAACATTGAACTGACCAGTTGAGACAATCAGACCTTATAGAAATAATCTTACTTAAATGTCCAGTGTCAGTACAAGAGAAGTTAATCAATGTAAAGAAAAGCGATGCCAATAACCTACTGCACGTCCTTGAGCAGTTAGATGTTTTGTGCAGCAACAAGCAAGTGCAGAAGGGCTGGAGAAGGAACAGGTGGCGAGCAGACTGCCGTAATGACTGGGAGTCAAGCCGGAGCAGAGGTACAGACAAAGGAAACGAGCGTCGCAATGGAGAGGAAAATAGCCCACCTCGTTACAGTCATAGTCCTTCAAGAAGAAAAAGAGGTGCTTTTCAGAGGGGTATGAATAGGGGCGGATATTACGATAGAAATAGAGAATATCATTGTAATGGAAGGGATCATGCTACTAAAAGAGACAGGAATCAGGACCTGGAAAACTAGTAGGTGGTTCAGACCAGGTCCAGTCACGAACGGTAGAATGTAATGGACCATTAGTAAGATTCTTGGGCTATGACAAAAGGGATGAGATAAAAAATGCACTCATGGATGAAGATAAGCAGGAAATAAATCAGGTTTACCAACCCAGCTATAGAAATTGAAATACAGAACATGAAAACAGTTGCGATTTTAGATTCTGGTAGTGAGATCAGTGCTGCCTCAAGTAATTTGTATGAATAGAATAAGAAAGATACTGATGTTCCAGAGTTATCAGTTCAAGAGGCCAAAGTATTTACTGCATGTGGGTCTAGAAGTAATGTTATAAGGAAACATTTTATTAGAGTTTACAATGCAAGGTGCGAAGTTTCCAGTGAATGCAATGGTAGTTGCTGGGCTCTGTGTCAATTTTATTTTGGGAACAGATTGATTAACTGCTAATAGAGTGATGCTAGATTTTACAAAAGGTGTAATGAGAATAAAAGAAGAACAGGAGGAACAAGAATTAAAGTTTGAGGGAAATGAGGCCGCACAAAGTAACTGTAATAACGCTAGACTACAGATTATATGGGGACAAATGTATTGGAACATAGAACCATCAGAGAGTATGTGTTTGTGGGAGTGACATCAAATGAAGAGATAGGCATAGAGGTCAGAATCCAGGAAAAGGTCGCAAGTATTGAACAGTTAAATGAAGAAGAGGCATATGAGCTGGAGGAAGTATTGTTGCAACATTAAAAACCTTTCTCAAAGAAATCTGGGTGCATAAAAGATTACAAATATGGTTTACAGGTAAAGCCACGTGATCCATCCAGATTTAAGTCTTATTTCATTCCACTTGCAAAAAGGAAAGCAGTAGATAAAGAAATGATGCAGTGTTCTCAAAGTAATTATTGTAGTCCTCTCATCATTGTTCCAAAGAAAGATAGATGGGTCACATAACATTAGATGCCAGAGCACTTTAGAGTTATTTTACCACAGATGGATAGGCCTGAGGTACTAGAGGAGCTTGTACAGAAGTTTTATGGTGTCAAGATATTAACAAGCATTGACTTGACCGGCAGCTTTTGGCAGGTTCCACTAGTAGAAAATTGTAGAAAATACACTGCATTTGTTTAAGGTGGATGAAGCTACCACTTTAGAGTGTTACCTTTTGGTCTAAGAGTATCTACTTCTGCTTTTTTATGTATGTTTGACAAGGTTCTGGGTGAGGAGTCGTTGGACAAAATTACAGTATACATTGACGACATTTTGATTGCTGCAAAAAGTTGGAAGGAACACAATGACATTTTAAAACAGGTTCTTTCAAAATTTCAGAGGAGCAATATAATTGCAAACCTGGAGAAGTCTGAATTCGGAAAGAGAGGGATCAAATTTTTAGGGCATGTAACATCTGCTGAAGGCATCAAACCAGGCACAGAAAAGATAGAAGCCATCAGAAATTTCCCCTGACCTAAGAACAAAAAGCAAATGAAAGCGGTTTTTGGTCTCACTGGATTCTATCGAAAATTTTCAAAGAATCAAGCACTTAAAGCGAATGTTTTACTATAACTGACAGCTCAGAATACAGGCTTGGGGCCCATCTTTGTAAATTTGTAGAAAATGGGGATAATGTAGAAAGAAAGTCTGTTGGATTTGCTAGTCGTGTACTCAACAAATGGGAGAGAAGATATTCT
Source organism: Schistocerca cancellata (assembly GCF_023864275.1). NCBI lineage: Eukaryota > Metazoa > Arthropoda > Insecta > Orthoptera > Acrididae > Schistocerca > Schistocerca cancellata. Next base: position 269,043,011 of record NC_064629.1, read on the forward strand.
GTAATGGAAAAGGAGGCGCTAGCAGTAGTATGGGCGTTTAAAAAAACTTAGATATTACATCATGGGAAGGAAAGTTAAAGTGTTCACAGACCATAAGGCACTGTCATTTCTGATGGATTGTAGGCTAAGTCATAATCAGCTAACACGATGGGTTTAGCATTGCAAGAGTATGATTTTTCTATAGAATACCTACCGGGGAAAATAATACAGTAGCAGATGTGTTATCCAGATTGCCATTGGTATGGATAAAGCAGATTTTAATGATTCAGGGCAGAAAGAGGTTTCCATACTGTACTTAACAAAGGTAAATCATGAAGAAAAAAATAAAGGATATACTGAAAAATTTTAGAAGGGAACAATAGAGATGACAATAAAAATAATCAAAGCAGAGTGGAGTATAAAACTGTAATATACACAAGGGAATATTATACCGTAGGGCTGATCCACAGAAACAACAGTGGAAAAACTATTGGCTAGAGCATGAGATTGAGAGGCTTGTCTGGTTTATACATTTTGCATATGCTCATTTTGGTGCTAAAAAAGGTGCAGACAAAATTAAGGAAGGTTGTTACTTTAATAACTTAGAAAAGTGGGTATACAAAATTCTTAGATCTTGCTGTGTATGTCAGAAAACTAAAGCACCAAATGCTAGTGGCAAAACAGAGACGCATAGTATGATCCCTACAAAGATATGCATCGATCTCTATGGTGTCCTCCCCACTTTTTAAGGACGTTATAAATATTAGTTTGTTGTGCTGGACATGTTATCAAAACACGTGAAACTGTATGCACTAAGAAGAGCAACATGTAAGTCAGTCTCAGACAAAATCAGGAATGATTATGTAATAAATGTGGGAAAACCTGATAGCATAATTAGTGATAATGGCTCACAATTTACATCAGAGTGTTGGAAAAATATGTTGCGTGATCTCAACATAAAGCCTATTTACATATCCAAATACCGTCCCCAATCAAATATGAGTGAACGGATGAGGAGGGAAATAGACTCTTTAGGGCTTACTGTTCTAAAAAGCATCACACGTGGGTAGATTATGTGGAAGAGTTTGAGAGAGTTATAAATGAGTTGCCTCACTCCACCACAGAAATACCTCCTCAGGAACTGCTGACAGGAGAGAAGCTGTCTGGTAGTGTTGAACAGCGGGTAAGTTTTCCACCACAAGATGACCTCTCAGTTACTGAAAAAAAGTATCTAGCTCTAAGCAGGATTAAAGAGAAAGCAGATAAAAGACAAAGCAAATACAACAGGCAGGTTAAGAAGAGGAAATATCAAATTGATGAACTTTTATTGATCACAACAAGAACCAGGTCTTCTAAGATAAACTCAGAAATAAAGAAATTTCATGAATTGTATGAAGGACCATAGAAAATAATTAGGATACCACACCCCAGTGCTGTGGAAGTAGCTAACACAAAAACGGGAGTACGAAAAGGACTCTACAGTATTGCGGACATCAAAAAATACTTTGAACATTAGTTATCCTCAGGGGGCAATAGAGTTCTTTGCATTGCTAGGTAGATGACGACTGCCAGGTACCAGAGTTAACTGACAGCATTACTTCATTTTCCTTCATGCTGTTCATTCTTCCTCTTTTTTCATTCTCACCTGTATTCTGTCTTCTTTAACATTCTTCTCTATCCATGTGTATGACAAAAGTTTTACATGAACTGTGACAACAAACCAAATTATTGACAATATAGTAACCCAACATGATAAACATCTGCATTGCACGGGCGAAAAACAGGAAGTTTTATAACACGAAAGCATAGGATCAGAGATGCACAAGCAAGAGAACACGGTTTTACACTGCATTAAGATACATCAGAATAGCTTTAAATGACATTTGAAACATCTATCACAAAGTACAAAGTGGAATGATTCATTTTTGAATTTTAAAGAACCAGCAAGAATATTATTATGCATTATGTTTGAAAAATCTGACAGATGTAGCAGCTAAGTGAAACATGGGCTTTAATTATGTCAGACATGAAATAGAATAAGTTTTCTAAAGTTAGCAGTTGCAGAAGAAGAGGATGATGCCAAACCAGGTAAGTAAATATGATGAAAATTATGAAAGAGTAAGATTTGGTGACAGAAAACCAGGTCAGGAGATTACTAGTGTAAAGCTTGTGTTAAGCTTTATGGAGATAAATACTATATTCTTAAGTATGAATTGCCAGCAATGTAGTTCTGCTGAGGTAATTGAATATGTGTTTATAGGTAAGGAATGGTGCTGCCAATGAGGTTTATGTTGTGGAGGAGTATTATTTTTAGGTGACGGGTAAGTTATCCAATTGTAAATGAGAAGTGAGGAAAGGAGAATTATTCAGCGACGTGTAAGTCTGCCCATTATAATGTAGTGTGAGGAAGTGAAGGTATAAGGTGATGTGTGAGTCAGCCCATTATTCAGGAGGTATTCCTTGGCAAAGTGGTTTCTGCCAACTGGCTATGCAGTACAAGGGAACAGACGTATTTTTATTGACATGAGCAAGACACAACACTAACATGAAAATTGCAAGGGACACAGGCAATATATTTACGATTTAAAGATAAGGACACATTATATAAGGTATCGAGAGTAGTTCACCGGTTCATAATATGGAGTATGAAGACTAAAATTCTAGCTATGAACAGTTCAGTCAGCCCCTACAATATGAAGTCGCATAATGCTTAACATACAACTATTGATGCTATAATGTTATGAAATGATTACAGATGTGTACACATGAATACAGTTCCACTGGCTGTGTATGTAGTAACAAGATTTATGATAAGAGAAAGGTATGGTAACTCTTATTGTTGAGTGATGTAACGTTTCTGGTAGCCGAAACTTTCTTTAAGAGATTTATTCTGAAATGTTCTCTCAATATCTGAATTGCAACTGTGTGCTTGTTAATGATTAAGAACTTGTTGGAATAACAACTAAAATGATACTGTATTAACAAAATGTAGATATAACATTAAAGAATATGAGAGGTGTAGCAGTCAAATAAGTCTGCGTAACGAAACAGTTATATGGCACAGCGCCGTCTGCTAGATTTAAAACACACAACACTAGCTGTCATCTGTATGAATGAATCGGCGAGTAAGTCACATGTTGTGAATGGACACTGACCATACGTTGCTACGGGCAATGCCCTAGCCATATGTTAGCAGGCACTGTTTACAAACAGTGGCACTACCTGTAATCAAATAATAATGTTTACTTTTTGAGTCTATTTAGGTACATATTCATTATATGGTATAATCAAAAGTTCAGTTCAAGGTTTATTTAAGTTATATTGGAAATTTAATGTAAGGCATTTTGTATTGTTAGATGAATTCTACCAGTCCTGTACGCTGGAGATGGATACTGAGACTGGACAGTCACTTGTCAAACCCAGCACCAGTTGAGACTGAACTACGCAATGTAAGACCACGGTACGGACAATGGAATCGCAAGTTACTGTTGTGGATCACATATGTTTGTTCCTGTAATGCTGAGAGTGAAGTACTAATTCAAAGTTTACGTCAAATAGTGAACCACAGTTCTTTCTTTTCGATCTTTGTATTTCTAAAGGGGACATCAGTTTGATGAAGTGTTAGTAAAGCATCCTTTAAAAGACAGCATTGAGCCCATTATATATAATTTATCTAACGGTGTAATTTTCTTTGTGTCTCATTCTGGGGTGCAACTAAATGTCACTTGGGAGAGGTTTTCAAGTTACAGAAAAAGGCCATTAGAATTATTACACACAGCTCCCACAAAGACACTGCAATACCCTTGTTCATGCAGCTAAACATACTTACAGTACCATCTTTGTACATATTAAAAGGCATACTGCATACAAGAACACACTTGAGTAGTTTACATGTAAATTCAGATCTTCATGACTACAATACACATATCTTTAAGAATGTGCATGTAGAAAGAACAAGAAAAACAAAAACTCAAGAACATGTGAGCCACTATGGAATAAAGCTTTATAATGCTGTGCTACTCTGCATCAGGGGAACAGAATATCAAGGAAAATGTAAGTCAGAATTGAAAAAGTTTATGATAAATAAATATTTTTATTGCATAGAGGAATATTTTGAATCCTTAAATCACTAACTGTTAGTTGTATTGCCAATATACTTTTCTCATTGTCAGTTGTAAGTCTCATTTATATTTTTTTTCTCTAAAATTATGTGTAATATGTGTTTTCCAAAATGTACTAAATACATATTAATCCATCACATACGGAACATGTTAAAGGGCATATAAAAGAACAACACATTAATTCAATGTTTTAATTTTCAACATAATGTTAATTTTTGTGTTTGATAGAAATTTGTAATATTCTGCTGTGCATATTCTGGACAGTACTATGACAATTCCTGTATCATGTAAATGATTAAAAGAATAATAATAAATGAAATGAAAATGACAGGATGGCTATGAGCTGATAATAGGTGATTATTTTTTGAGGTGCTATGTGTTTAGGTAACTGCATAACTTTCTTTTGTGAATTTTAAAGGTAGCTATGAGCTGATTTTAATTCTGTTTTGTGTGATTTATGTGATTTCCTTTGAAAATTCTCTGATTTCTTGTATGTTTTGTGTAATTGTATAATGATATGCTCTTTGTAAAACGTTGACTTCTTGTTCGAATTGTTTTGTGATCAGTAGATGTAATAATGTTTGTGGTGAAGGCTGTTACAGTTTTAAATTTACTGCAGTCATCATACAATTTTCTTATTCTCAAATTTTGGAAGAGTTTACTAATAATGATAGGGAAAATATGTAAAAGCCATCTCCATATTTACATGTTGATATCAAAGTAGGGATAGTGTGATAGCTTGGCTCTTGAGAGATCACCTACTAGTTTAGAGTTCTATCAAAATTTTGTTCAATTTCTTTATATATTTCCAAAATTGTGCATTGTCCTCGAGAACATCCCAATTTTTGGAAATCACATAAGGAAAGGGATGTGTAATGTTTCTGGCATAGTCAGCCATTATGTTAGGCTCCAAGAATCTGTTCCCAGAGCAGTGGAGATGCAAGAAGTATATAGTTGATGAAGTGTGGTGTGAGGTACCTGTGACATATGTTAGATTTGGTACCATTCCCATGAGAAAGAGCACCTGCATAATGCTACTGCTGTGATTGGCTGTGGTGTTTGGAGCAAGGGCACCAAAACGTTAAAGTATAGTTATTATCATTAGTTAAACTACTCATTGGAATGAATTCACTTTTTAGTATAAATATCTCTCAACAGCTGACAATCAATCAGTCATTTTAGAATTATTAAAAACAATTTAAATAAAAAAGACTGACAAAATTTCAGATGAAGCACTTCAGAATCATTCAGCTCTCGCCTTTTCTGATATGCTGCGTGAAGTCTTTTGGGCTGTTCGTCACTCTGGATTAGGCAGTCAAGATTTGCAGTCATGTTGTCTGTGGTAGGATGTGTTTGCCAGTATGCAGTATTAAAAATTTAGCACCGGTAATCATGAGACACAAGCCACAAATAGTGTAAAGATACATTTTTGTAAACATTGAGTTTGATCATGTAATTTGCTCTATCAGAAGGTGTTGTATTAAGATCATATAGTCTTCCCGTGTCACTATATTAAAATACGTGAGTGGCATCCCAAAGAAATGATACATTATTTCAGAACAGAACCTTGCTAAAAGTCAGTTTCAGTCTCAAGATACACAACCTATGACTCAAGATTCTAGATTCAAGATTCTTTATTAGCCATTGATCATGCAAGATGAAATAGGCTTCGTCAGTACATAAAATAATATTAATATTCCAGACACTATATATAAGGCATAGATATAATTAGCATATGAGTAACTTACAAATAACATAAACCTTAAGCAGGTGACTACAATGCTTAATACATATTCTTGTTTCAGATACATACAAAGGTACCAAAAATGAGTTACATTGCAGTAGCAAACACAGTAGTTACGTAACACATCATAACACTGGCAAATAAAGTAGTTACCTAACACAGTTGAATACAAAGGTATTAAATATGAAATATTTTGTAACAGTATATATAGTAGTTAATTAAGTTAATTATGCAATTACAGGTTTATCTCTGTGCTACTCAGATCATAATATTCTTGCATAGAATAAAATGGATTGTCAGATAACCAATTGTACAAATTTTGTTTAAGAATTTTTGTGGGCATGTCCCGAGCAGATTGCGGTAGTTTGTTGAATATTTTTAAGGTATTCACTTTGTGTGAGTTACTACTTTTTGTTAGTCTGTGTCTTGGTATATCATAATCTGCCTTCCTTCTAGTGTTGTAGTTATGAATTTCTTCCCCGACAACACCTTCCATACCATTGTTTTTAATGTGTAACACACAGATATAAATATACAAGTTTACAATGGTCAACAGTCTTAGCCTTATAAAGAGAGGACGACAGTGCTCCGTGGGACCAACTTTACACATTATGCGCAGCATTCTTTTCTGCATCAACAAAATTTTGTTACTGTGAGAGCTGTGCCCCCATATGAGAAGGCCATATGTAATATGTGACTGGAAGAGTCCACAGTACATTGTTCTCAGAAAGTTCATGCTAATCATGTCCCTAAGTTTCCAAAGGAGATAGGAGACTCTTGAAAGCTTTTTGCAAACCTGATTTACGTGTTCTTCCCAGTTAAGTTTGGAATCAATATGCATTCCTAATAGTTTTACAGTTTTGTTTTCTATGGTTTTGGGTAACCCTAAGAGAAGCTGTTGTGTTTTCTCTGAGTTACACAGTAATTTATTGGATGTGAACCAGTGGATGGCTGATTTGAGTGATTCCTGTGTGTTATTGTCCAAAGCTGAGATGTTCTGATGTGAGGTGAGGAGGGTTGTGTCATCTGCATAGCATATGGTAGTACTATTTATGTGATGAGGTAGGTCATTGATGGCCTATGACCTATGTGCTGTTTCCTGTGCTGGGGACATCAACTTGAAGACAGCTGGTTAGTGAACTATAGCAGAACCTCCATATTCCACACAGTGGAGTGGAAACAACTAGGCACTTTGTGTGCTGCATGCACAGAACAAATGTTCTCAGTGACACAGAAGACTGTCTAATTCTCTTGTTTATGGTTTCTTCTGTTAAAGGACGCTGAAAACAATCGAGCTTAATGCCTTGTGGTTGCGAGTATCTCTGATTCAATTCCCAATTAATTTTGTTCCATATACAATCATGAATGTTTTGCATGGTTTCAGGTGTTGATCATACTCCATATGAGCTCCAGTTCTCAGATCACATTGTCTTTATCATTTTAAGGGAAACTACTTGGAGAAAGTAAAACTGTGCTTTACCAGTCTTGGAGTTACGTATTAAGAATTTTGACTGGACATAATTATTTGAATAATAATGGTTTTTGTGGTTTGTCACATTCACTTGTTTGAATGTAATAGTATTTATTAACTTTAAAGAGAAACATAAGTACAGAGAAAACCACCTTACAGTGTGTACTAAAGAGCACTTATGGCACCACTGTTGCTTCTATCTTTCTCTGTTGCATTTGAGAATGGTGTTTGAGAAGAAATGTCTTATAAGCTCAGACTTTTTTTTATAATGGTAATTTCTTGGGTCCTTTTAAAGGGCTGCTGAGAGCTAGGTCGTGGCTTGGGACAGGACTGTGGTTGGAACCCATCTCCAAATACACCAGTTCAATTTTCAACCTATCTGAAAGAAGTTTTGACATGATTTACTTATTGGAGATTCACAAAAGTACTTATTGTGTAGAAATATAGAATAAATATAATTTCTTATTAAAGACTAAAAATATATTCAAAAATGCAATATATCGTGTGGTACTATATATATTGCAAGAGATATTGCCGATGTAGTTAGAGTGAGCTAACAGTGATTCATTACAGAACAGGCTGAATCAGGGTGCATGGTATTATGCACATGTATACCATCAAGCCAGCATTGACAGACCCTTTGAGCATTAGATACTTATCCAGACTGTAACACATCATTGCCTTGTATTTTGAAAACAGCTGCCCTGAAGAAATCAAATGAAGTTTCCTGATGCAGAACAAAGTGTGTATCAAGTAAGTGTTCCTAATTTCCTGATATCATAGTGGACAGGAACATTAACATTACTTATGGATAATACAGTATCTGGAAATGCTTCTTTCTCTGTGCAAAAGCAAGTGCACATCATTCAGATTTTAGATGCTTTTTCTGCAGCTCTTATTCTTGTTATTGTGAAACGCAGAATATCTTCTGGAAAATTTGTTTACCTAATGTCAGGTATTAAAATATCTAACATTAATTTCTATGTAATTGCAGAAAGACAAGCTTCTTGATTACAGAATTGAAACTGAAAGTTAAATTTTCTGGCTCCTGTATGTAATTCATTTCCAAGCACATTGTTTGCATTCACATTTCTGATTTCTGCAAACTTTTTGTTCAGAATTAGAATAAATTGTGGTTGCTACACATTTAAATAGCATTCACAAATACAGTTGCAATTTTCATCATATTTAATCACAAAAATTTTTTAGAAAGAAAACAGTTTGTATCATACTTGCATGATATCAAATTGCCAAGATTGTGCTCTAAATTTCACACTTTTTCTGATGAAGTCCTTCCTACACTTTTATTAGTACACATGGCTTCCTTCATCCCAGTACAAGTTCAAAATGATGCATTACTGACACTGCCTTTTTAAGAAAATTGATTAATTGCATTGTCTCTATTATGTCAGGGAAGTAGAAATAGTTAATATGATACACTTTGTGTAATGTTTTAGTTCAATGAAAATCACTTGGAATGTAGTAAAACAGAAATTCGTCATAAACTATGGATCCAGTTTCCCACTGCAGCTTTGAGAGAACTAGCACCATGTGGATGAACCATGCAAGGTTAAATATATCATAAAGAATACCAACACCATGATCATTTCAAGATGTAGGAGATTGAAAGAATAGGAATAAATATCAGTTTGAAAATTAGTGAGTTAGTTAGTTATGTGTTCCATTGATCAACAGCATGGAAAACCGTTATGAAGTGGAACATGTGAAATGCACAGGAAGTGCGCACAGGAAACAAGTTTTTTTTGTTTACATTATAGTGTTACACCCAAATATTTCTATTATCTATCCCATTCCCTTAAATGGCACAAAATGCATATATATTATATCTCCAAATTTATTTACTCATATTCAAGAATTCATCTATGGTGTAGAAAGAGATGTCAAGGAGGTATGATCTCAATTTGTTTTTGAAACTATTACTGCTGTCCATCAGACATTTTATTATATCTGGTAATTTATCTAAAAGTTTTATAGCAGCATATTTTCCCCTTTCTGTTCCAAAGATGGGTTAAGTATAGGATGGTGTAGGTCTTTCTCTTTTCTGGTATTGTAATCATGAATGTTGCTCTTGATTTTAAACTGGTCTATGTTGTTGGGAAAAAATTTCATTACTGAGTAAATCTACTGTGAAGCAGTTGTAAGAATTCCTAACCTTTTAAACAGATGCCTGCAAGATGTACGACTATGAACCCTACACATTATTCTAAATACTTTCTTTTGAGCAGTGAATACCTTTTGCCTAAGTGTTGACTTGTCCAAGAATATTATTCCATATGACATCAGAGAGTGGAAGAATGCAAAAGTATGTTAGCTTACTAAGTTCAAAAGTTGCTGAGCCTAGTCGCTTTAGGAGTCCCAAAATATGAATTTTCCAATTAAGATTCTCGTCTATATGTAAACCCAAAAACTTAGTATGCTCTACCCTGGCTACTGACTTCTTATGATGTGATATATTGGACGAAAGAATTATAGTTTTTGCAGCAGAAAATAGGATGTACTGTGTTTTTTCAAAGTTCAGAGCAAGCCCATTCGCATATAACCTATTAATAACTTTTCCAAAGACCTTATTTGTACCATTTTCAATCGGACATTCTTTTACTGGATTAATAATTACACTTGTATCATCAGCAAACAGTGTCAGTTCAGTATCTTGTTTCACATAAGAATGGAGGTCATTCACATATATCAAGAACAGAAGGGGATCCATAATCAAACCTTGTTGAACACCTAACATAATTTCACCAGGGTTAGATGAAGTGGCAAACTCCTTTGAATCACTTTAAGCATATAGAGAGACCTTTTGCTCCCTGTTCTGTAGATATGACAAACCACTAATATGTTGTTCCATTTATTCCATAGAATTGTAATTTTTCCAACATAATGTGATGGTTCACACAATCAAATGCTTTGGATAAGTCACAGAATATTCCTACTGTTGACAATTTATTATTTAAAGACTTCACTATGTGGACAGTGAAATTGTATATTGCTGTCTCATTGGAACAGCATTTCTGAAATCCGAATTGTGATTTACTAAGTATCCCATTACTGAGAGATGGCTAACCACTCTCGAGTACATTACTTTCTCAATGATTTTTGAAAATGCTGTAAACAATGATACTGCCTGGTAATTGACATCATTGGTTTCCCCCTTTTCTAGAGAGGCCTGAAAATGGCATATTTTAACCTGTCTGAAAAAATACACTGCGTCAGTGGTGCATTACATACGTGACTTAAAACATCAGCTGTAATTGCTCCACAATGTTTTAATAACTTTTTAGAGATGTCATCTACTCCAACACAACATTTATTTTTCAAATATTTCATAATTTTCCATATTTCACAAGTGGTTGTTAGACGAAACTTGATCTGACTAAAAATTTTTAAAATTGACTCTTCCATGTAATGCCTGGCTTTTTCTTTTGAACTATTCTCACCAATTTTTTCTCCTACACTTAAGAAGTCATTGTTAAATACATTGGCTACCTGTGTACTGTTCATTAAGATGGTCTCCACTCTGTTTAACAGTAATACCACCTACCCCAGTGGTTACTTTTCCTGTCTCCCTTCTAATAACATTCTGTATTGATTCTATTTTGTTGCTGGAGTTATTAATTTCTTCTCTAACATATAAAACTGGAAGTCATACTAGATTTGTATTGATTGATAGGATGTTCTGGAAGGTTCATGAAAAACTAGCATTCCTTATTTTATTCTCCCCTCAGGACTAACGGCATCGGACTGATTTTGGAGTTGATAGCTTAAAGATGGGTGAAGATCATTGTCATATGGGGCAATTTAAGTGGTCCTAAGTCATGTGTATCTCTCTTGTGTAGTGAATCTGTGAAACTGAATGTGGATCAGGTGCATGTGATTGTTATTTCCATACTGAAAAAAAAATGTGATTCATGATTTGTCACCAAACATGCTGAAGATAACCAATGATATTCAAACTGTGCACTATATGAAAGCCTCTACACACTGACACCATCTTGATGTTGAGCGAAACTTTTAATGAACTGTATAGTGTTACCTAGCTTAAAATTCAAAGTACATTGCTATAAAAATATTCTACACTATTTTCCAATATTCTGAAGAAAATGAACAGTTTTCTAATTGCTACAGTAAGTGAGAGGCAATATAGGTGGGTGTTCTTGCCAGGATCGTAAATGTTATTGACTGAGGCATGATGAGTTTTCTGAGTTCAGACAAACATCACAACAATATGTATATTTGTGACGAACATAATAAAATACACTCAAGAGACATGGGTCTTTGATTGAAAATTGTAAAAGAATTTTACTTGTAGAAAGAACACATGTAAATGAAAAACAAGAAACAACAAGAAAGTATAGATTGCACTCCCAGTAAAGATGTCACAAAGTTGCACACATGCATAACAAGAAGAAAACACATTCACATAAATGACACATCTAATCCACTGGCAACCAGTATTTACAGGCTACTCTGTCCAGCCTGCCAATCAAGAAACAACCTGACAACTTGCACATTAGACTATGGAACAAAAAACTAGTTAAGTGCTCAGACATTACAAAACTCAGTTCTCTTTGGAACAAAGTACTTTATAATAATGTTAAAATGAATGAAAATAAAGAATACAGGAAGTGAAGCTCCAGGGGATCTTACATAAAGGTCAAGGTATTTGTGGCAATTCGTATGATGTGCAAGCTGAGAGAAAACGTGATCAGAGTGACATACTAACAATAATATAAGGAAAATGGGAGGGATGCAAACAGAAATGAAAGCAAATAGGGACCAAATGAAACCCAACACCAACTCTTTAAAAATAGAACTAGAAGGTTTAGTGCAAAAAACTGTGACCACTTATGTTTGAAACTGGTAAACATTAAAATTCTGTTTGGAGGCTAACAGTGAACAAACGAGCAACCAACTTACTGAAGCAAATAATTCTTTGAACGGTATAGTAAATAAGATTAGCAGCATACTTAATCCAGTTATTGAAGAGGAACATTCATATGTAGAAACTAGACCAGCTCTTGTTGTGCAAGAAAATACTGTCAACACAGGCCCACTAAACATTGTCTTGTCTATGTTGCACAAAGTAGAAAAGGTGCTGTTTACACTTATAGAACAGTCGAGAAAACTATTTTCAAGGGCAGATGTAAAATCGTAGAAGAACTATATACTGGAAAAGTGTACAACATAAAAAGTGATGCCCATTTTATACAAGAAATTCAATAATATAATTTTATTTATTTGAAGTTTTTGTGCAAATTTTAGCTGCAGTGATGTATCAATAAAGCTAAAATTTGCCATCTGGAAAGGTCAATTTCAAATTGGGATTTCTAGTCACATATTTGACACAGATTAACAAAAAACACAGCTTATAGGTGGTTTAGATATTTTTCTTGGCAGTGTGCTGTTTTACCACTGAATAGAGTGTGGGTAAAATTGAATCTTTTCGTTGATACAGAAGCAGTGTCTGACATAGCTGGAAACCAAGAGAGTAATTTTCAGGAACTGTATCAGTAAAGCACTCAGTTGATCATGAGTTTGTGATACAGGCTTAGCTAACCCATGGCCATGATCCTCTTGCTACATTTCTTCAAAAGTCTGGAACTGTTGTTTTACATGTCCTCAGTTTTTCATCTTTATATCTTTTTGCAACTGTCTCTCACTATCAACCTATCTTCTTCTTTTTACTAGCCTAATAATGATGCTGTAGTAATGCAGTGGTAAATAATGTCACAGCAATCATTAAATATATGCAGCTGAAAATGGGACTGAGGAACTGAAAGGAAAAATAAGATATACTACTGTTTATGCTGGAAAAACATGCAAAAATAAAGTAACATTATTTACAGTTCTGCAACTATTCCTGACTGTCAGATATATGAAGTTTACAAAAAATTATGTTGAAAATATGAAACTCTACTTGCTTGTTACTGAACATAGTTCAATTTTGATCTTTATTATTCAAACTGAGGTATGCTTTTTATGTTACTGTTGTTTACAATGTGTTTAAGATGTGGTGAGTGTAACATTAAATACGTTAACAACATTAACAAATGATCAATAGTCAGGTAATGGACAGTCAATGTTCTGAGATATATCTCTGGTGTGTGTTTATGTTCTTCAAATTCTATTTTGAAGCTTATTGCATAAGAATGTGGTTCTCTGTCATTTTAGAGGCAAATTAAGTATTTTGTTCTGAAAATGTATCCAAGCATATATCATCTACCCTAAAGCAGGGACCCCAAGTTTGAGTAAATTTGTTTCTATTCCCATAAGTGTATTTAACATTCTTGTACCATGGGTAAGCAGGCACTCACTGTGATGATGGAACAGCAAGGTTTGCTGGTATTCAGCTCTGCTCCTCAGAATTCTGCCCCTGCAGTTCACAACAATATTTCTAATGGGGACACTGGTTTTAGATTGGGAAACATACAAATTCTGCCTTTCTGGCCAACTTGACTTCAGTTGTGATTCACTTAGAGAGGCCATTTTCCAGCTTCATGGCTCTGTTTCTGATGCCAACAGATTTGCTACAGTTCTATACCAGTTGGAAATGAATTTCCTTGAACAATTGGATGATATTTTACCAAAACATGCTTTTGGGATGTTTAAGAATACTGTTTACAGTGTTTCTTGATACCACTAAAATCACATCTGAGTTGAAATGTGGATAGTGAATTTGGGGCTGTGAGTTCCCCATCAAAAATGCTGCATTTCTCTTGCACTTTGGTGGGGCAGAGCTTATTTCAGAGCCATCAGTGAAACTTTTTAGGCTGTGGTGAGTACTTCAATATGTTTGTGCAGTACTACCCACTGTCTCTAAACTTTTAGTTGATGATTTAGCAACAGTTGTGGTTACAGTAGCAATCACTAGTGCTAGTAACAGTAAATCATGCACTGCTTTACACAAGGTTATGAAGAATGACACTGAACTGCATATGCCTGGTGAGTGTGGTCCATACCCTCAGATTTTGCATATTTATGGAACACAAGAGACCCACCTATGGACACAGTTTTCTGTGAATTGGCTAGGCTCGATGCTAAGTTTGACAACAGCAGCAGGATGAGAATAACTACGGAATATGAACAATCTTCTCTTCAAAGTGAATGGTGTTGGTACAACAGGCATTTTGCCTGAAGGGCAAGACAATGTACAGTGCCCTGCAATTTCCCAAATGAGGACTTGCACATACATACACTGATGTCCAAAATTAAGGCAACAAACTGCTGCTTCACTGTTCTGTGTCTAATTCAAGATACAATCTTACAAACTGTCAACAGAAGTCCATACAATCATGTTCAACACAGAAGCAGGCATTCTGGTCAACGGACAACCATGACAATGATGACATAAGGGTGCCTGTGAAACAGGGTAGAATTTCCCTGGTAGCCCCTTATCCACAATTGATATGTACTCCATCACAGATGGTGCAGTATGGCACAGAGAAAATGCCTATTAGACTCTCTGCAGTGGAGAGTCATAGCAAGAATGGATGCAGGACAGTCGCAAACACATGGGGCCCGATGAATTAAGGTGAATCATTCTGATGTTTCTCAGATGTGGTGACATTTTATGGAGGTTTAAACTGTATCCCAAAGATCAGGAGAGGGCCAACTATTTGTGACATCAGAAAGGGAGGACCATGATGTGGCTGTAAGGGCATGACGGTACTGCCTTAGTACTGCACAGCTACTGACATCCAACCTCGCAACATCCACTGGACATGTTTTATGGAGGTAAACTGTGTACAGAAGCCTTCAGCAGAGTGACCTCCTTTGTCAGAGACCTGATGTTTGTGTATTTCTAATGTGCCTTCTTGGATGGGAAGGTCAGCATGTTACCTGGTTGGTCAAAATGTGGGACAATGTTCTTTTCACACATGATTCCCAGTTTGGTCTGTAGAGTGATTCTTGGTGAATTCAAATCTGGAGGGAATGTGGAACTCGATTTTGAGAACCAAACATTGTGGAAAAAGACCGATATTGAGGACGATCCCTAATAGTTTGCACAGGGATTATGTTAACCTCATGAACAAATTTGAATGGGTGAACTGGCAATATTTAACTTTGTCAGGTATTATGACAACATCTTTGGACTTCATCTGTAGTTACTGTGTGGTGCTGCGGTCCCCGACTTCCTACTGATGGACGATAATGTTTGACCCCATAGAGCATGGGCCAGTGATGTTTCCTTCAAAACGAAAGATAATGCACAACATGATGTGGCCTGCTTGCTCTCCCTAGTAGAATCCCATAGAGCACGTCTGGAATGCACAGTCACGTGGGATGCATCTCATACTGAGCACATTAACCTATTTTCAGAATGTGGGGGCACAAATGTGTTAAGTTGGAAAAAATAAAAAAAGTTTGTGTCTACCACTATGCATGTTGCAGTTGTTTACGTTCTGTATTCCTTACATTGTTTCTACTTTACTATCACCTGTGAATACTGTTTTGTGGCAAAATAAGTGCAAACTTGCAAAATTTCATTTGTTGCTTTAATTTTGGATATCAGTGCAGGTATATGAGGCCATGTAAAAGTTGCAGACCAACTACCTTGTCCCAAATATGGTTGCAGCTGTGAGTGGTTCTGAAAGGCTTCTCATCACCATCAAGACACCATGATCATGGTTCTGGGTATGGGATCTGAGGTTAGTGTGCTTCCAAGGAGTGCTTATGATGTGCCCCAGTCCTCTGGCTTGTCAGTATTAACAGCTGTAAACATCTTCCAAATTCAAACATTTGGCAGGAAGATGGATGACAATGGATCTGGAACAATATTTTTCTCCAACATCATTCTTTTTGATGGCAGAGGTTTTGGGGCCTATCCTAGGTGATAATTTTCTGTCCTATTTCTCCATCGCACCACACTTATGTAACAGTCAGCTGATACTATTATGCTTGCAGCTAGGCTTGCAACCACAATGGACCATATAATGTGCAATGAGTCCATTACAAAATGCTTGATGATATCTGTGACTCTTGTGTCTTCTGTGAAATGGAAAGTTGTCACATGTTCTCCTTTGTCACATTGCAGAATGCACTTGCATGTGTCATGCAAGAAGAGTTCTCCATACATATCTTATGATTATATGGAAATAGCTACATCAGCCATGGAATGTGTGGTGTTGGGACTAAGTGTGAGCAGGTTGTTGTTTTGTATCAACTGGGATAAGAAGAGGTGGATTTGTTGGACAAACACAATGAAATTGTAAGATGATATGTTGTGACTACAGAGAAGGAACTTCAAGATGTACAGGCAGAGATAGGTTGCTAGTGGATGGCTGCTGCACGTCCACTGGTGGACCTGTCCTTTCCCCATCTTCCCTCCTCCAAGACCATACCAGTAGCCAACAACTTCACATAACTGACTCAACAAAACTTCCTTGGACTAACGCAACCTGCTGTGACAAAAGGATGATATAAACACTGCGTAGTGCATCACATCCACACCACACACAGTTAGCCTGTTGTGAGCACACCAAGGAAGTTGCTTCCACAAAAGTTAAAGTGTGCTAAGCCAGCATTTCATGATATGTTAGTGGATGGCATAGTTTCACACTCAAATCTCTGTAGGCTGCACCATTGCAAATGGTTAAGAAAAAGGAAGTAATCTAGAATATACGCAGGAATTATAGGGTCCTAAACTCTAGAACACTCCCCGACAGATAGCCTGCTCTGAATATCTTAGACTTTAAATGTACCCTGAATGGTGCTACTGTTTTCATTGTGGTAGACTGTGCCAAAGCATTTGCACAAATACCTGTATCCAAGATGGATAAGCACAAGATTGATGTTGTGACTCCATTCAGTTTGTTTTAGCATAACACAATACCTTTTATACTTCAGAACACTGCCCAGACATGACAGCATATCATGAATGAGTTGCTGCTGGGTGATGACTGTGTATTCTGCTAGGTTGACTATGTTTTGTTTATCTCAAGGAATATAGATGAGCATGCCTCCCACTTGCTTGAGGATATGTAAAGCTGAAATGGCTGTAACATATGAATTAACAAGGACAATTTCATGTTTGGCAAAGGCAATTTCCCCCTTCTAGGGTACCATACATAGTTTACCGAACTGGCAAACTTCGTAACCCTGAAAAGGTCTCATATTTTGAATGTTCCCTAACAATTACATACGAAGACTTTTGTAGATGTCCAGGCAATAATAAATAATTATTGATGACATGTAACTCATTTGACTGAGACTATTTCTCCCACCAATAATTTATTGAAAACAAAACACACTTAGGGAAGGAGGAATGTGCCCTAAAATAATGATGCTAAGGAAACTTATGAGGCTCATAAGAATACTCTGGCATCAGCTACACTTTTGGCACACCCCCTTCATGGAGCTACAGTGGCATTATTTGTGGATGTGATTCAGCCCACATTACAAGATTTGTTGCAGCAATGGGTGATGGCAACAAGGGATCCATTAACAATTTTTTCCAAGAATCTCTCTCCTTAACAGATGAGCTGGACTGCTTATGATGGGTAGTTTTTAGTTATATACCTAAGAGTGAAATATTTCTGCCAGTATCTGGAATGGCACGAGCTCAACTTTTTTAAGGAGCATAAACCCTTAACTGTGATTTTCAAAAAGTGTCTGAGCTAAACTCGCCCCACCAAGTACAGTATGCAGAATACATTGCTCAACTATGCAGTGATATAAACCATGTTCTTGGTTTACTAATTTCATTGATGATTGTCTGTCACATACCTGAATTGCCATCATGATGGTTAGTTGGGAGGAAGAGGCTACAAAAAATGAAATCAATTCTTTTTGTTTTTAAGGGCCCTTCAGACTCTGCTTCTGCTGGGCTATAGCTGCAACAGGTGCAGCTTCATTGATCTCATGATCTGGTTGGGTACATCATGGCAAATGGTGAGGTGCAACCATTCATCCCAGCATGTTGGGGATGTGTAGTGTTCAATGCTTTCCATGAATTTATGCATCCCGGAATCAGTGCATGCCCCAGGCTAGTTTTAGATAAAGTTGTGTAGCTGGGTATCAAGAAGAATAATCAGTGGTGAGTCTGTTGTTATCCACAATGCCAAAGGCACAAGATCAGTCACCATAAATCAGCCCCCAATGGATGCATTTCCCCCTCCATCTGTTAGAATTGCATATATGGATGTAGACATTGTTGGTCTCCTCCCTTCTTCTGATGGTTTCCATTTTGTCATAACTGTGACTGACATTTATGTGGTGGCCAGAGGCAATTCCAATGCAGAACAAGCCCACATGCAAATGCTTGAACTGACCCCTCCCCATATGGTACAAGCATTGTTCTACCCAAAGGAACTGTTCACTAGTCATTTTGTGTGGGTAAGGGATGACACAATCAACCTACATCCCTTTACTCTGTACAGCGGTCTGTTTCTTGTCATTGATAAAAATGGTAAGATGTTTATTGTGGACGGAAATGGGAAGAGGCACACTTTTCATTTAAGTATTTGAAACTCATTCTTTGATGTTGATATTTCCCATGTTGAGGACACGTTGAGGCATATCCATCCCAAACAGCATCTTGCCAGATCTTCTTCCATTTCTTCCATTCTTCCTACCACACTAATGCTTGAAATGCACTCTGATACATCAGTGTGCTTTTCTGTGTGTATGTGGTGCCTTTGGATTCTCTGTTAACATTAATTAAACCTTCTTCAAGCTAGCTCACTGAAAAATGGGCAGGAGGGGGGGAGGGGGGGAGGGAGGAAGGGGGTGGGGGGAGGCTCTGATACAGTGAGTGCAACATCAAATATGTCAGAGATGTTAATAAATGGACAATAGTTGAGTAATGGACAGTCAGTGTTGTGTGATATATGTCTGGTGTGTGTTTATATTCTCTGCAGTCCATTCTAGATACTGGCAGGAATATTTCACTGAGATAAATAAATAGAAACTGCCTATAATAAGCACTCCAGCTCATCTGTTGTGGAGAGATATTCTTGGAAAAAAATGGTAATGAATCCCATGTTGCCATCACCCATTGCTGCAACAAATCTCCTAATGTGGACTGACACACATCCACAAATAATGCCACTGGAGCTCTATGAAGAGGATGTGCCAAAAGTGTAGCTGATGCCAGAGTAGTCTTATGAGCCCCATAAGTTTCCTTAGCATCACTATTTCAGGGCACTTTCCTCCTTCCATATGTGTCTCTTGTTTTCAATAAATTATTGGTGGGAGAAATAGTCTCAGTCAAATGAGAAATGTTATCAGTAATAATTTGTAATGGCCTAGACATCTAAAAAGGTCTTTGTATTTAATTGTTAGGGCACATTCAAAATATCTGAGACCTTTCCAGGGTTACGAAATTTGCCATTCCGGGAAACTATGTATGGTACCCTAGAACGGGGACCTCACATTTGCCGAACATGCACTTGTCCTTGTTAATTCATATGTTATAGTCATTTCAGCTTTACATATCCTCATGCAAAAGGGAGACATGCTCATCCACATTCCTTGAGATAAACAAAACATAGTCAACATAGCAGAATACATAGTCATCGGCCTGCAGCAACTCATCCATGAAATGTTGCATTGTCTGGGCAGTGATCTGGAGTATAAGAGTTATTGTGTTATGTTACACAAACTGAATGTAGTCCTAAAATCAGTCTTGTGCTTGTCCATCTTGGACACAGGTATTTATGCAAATGCTTTAGCACAGTCAACTACATTGAAAACAGTAGCACCATTCAGGTTACATTTAAAGTATATGATATTCAGAGCAGGCTATCTGTCAGGGATTGATCTTGAGTGTAGGACCCTACAATTTGTTAAAATGCAAGGATTAATCCTTTTCCTTAACTATTTCCAATGGTGCAGCCTACATACTATGTGAGTGTGAAACCACCCCATCCACTAACATTTCATGAAACACCACTTTCGCACACTTTAACTTTTCTGAAGGCAACATTCTTTGTGTGCTCACAACAGGCTGTCTGTGTATGGTGTGGATGTGATACATTATACAATTTTCACAGGTTCTAATAGTACCACGAAGTTTTGTTGAGCCATTTGTGTGAATTTGTTGGCTCCTGGTATGGCCTTGGAGGAGGGAAGAGGGGAAAGGGACATGTGCACCAGTGGAGGTGCAGCATCCATCCACTAGCCACATACAGGGTGGTGCACAAAATGTGTTACCATTTTGTTTTTGAATATAAACTTTATTGTCAATACAATCTGAAAGGAACATATACTACAATGAAGAGGCGTCCATGGAGATTCGTTCTCACTCAGCACATGCTCACTATGTCCAATTCGTTTCCTAACTTCCTTCAAACAAACACTGAAGGTGGTGCTTACCCTATGGCACATCTTCCGTAATATCTCTGCAAGCTTGAAGAAAAAGTCTTCTGATCTCCATTAAATCATGTGGACGTTTTGGGAAAATGTTTTCCTTTAGGTACCCCCGAAGAAAAAAGTTACAGATTGTGGTCTGGACTGTTGGGGGGGCGGGGGGGGGGGGGGCTAATTTTGTCCATCATTGAAGCGACCTGGAAACCTGAGTGAAATGATCCGCATTACAAAATGTTTGTCTAAAAACTCCAACGCAGGGTTTGCAGTATATGGCCTTCCTTCATCATGCATGAACCACTGTTTGTTGAAGGGCAAGGCAGTAGTAAGAAGATGTGGAATGAATCTGTTGTGAAGCATGCTCAAATAATGCTCGCTGTTCACAGTTTCTTCAAAGAAAAAGGGTCCAATAAGTCCGTGACTGGAAATTGCTGCCCATGCTGTAATCTTCGGAGCATAATGTTGTCGTTCATGAAGCACTTGTGTATTTTCAGTGTCCCAAAAGTGTATATTTTGTTTGTTAACCACACCATCGAATTGACAATGCAGCTCGTCTGAAAACGAAACGCTGTTGTTGAGAGTTTCTTCCCTATCCTCTGCCCACTGAGCAAACAGTAGTCTCTACTGCTTGTGTTCGTCAGTGAGCTTCAGTGCACAGATCATCTAGTATGGGTACATATGGAGGTCACTTTTAAGAATGCATTGAATGGCGCATCTGGATATTCCTAGTTGTACTGCTGCCTTTCTACATGATATCCCGGGACTTCTCTTTACAACAACTCGTACCGCTTCAATATTCTCTGGCAAACCAACAGGCTTGAGCCGAAGTCACTTCACTTCCAATATTGTTACTTCCTGTAGAAATTTATTGTACAACCTGAGTATGGCCTTCTTGCAAGGGACCCATCGTGTGTTAAACTGTTGTCAAAAATGCCTCTGAGTCACAACAAGGCTTATCGTTTCATGAAAATGTAACAAAATTGCCAATCGTTGCTGTATCGTCAGTCTTCCATTGTCAGCCACTGCTGCTTACTAGGATCCTAGCAACAGTATCTTGTATTACACATCATTTTGTAACTCATTTGTTTCTCCAAGCTCTGCTGGTACTGCTGTAGAGATCCCAGTGGGATATCGAATGTGCGTCGTAAATTGTGAAAGAAACAATTAGTAACACGTTTGTGTGCCACCCTGCATCTCTGCCTGTAAATCTTGAAGTTGTTCTCTGTAGTCATGACATGTCTCGTTAGAACTTCATTGTGTTTGTCCTACAAATCCAGCTCTTCTTGTCCTAGTTGGTACATAACCACAGCCTGCTCACACTTCGTCCCAACACCACAGATTCTATGACTGATGCAGCTACTTCCATAGAATCATAAGGTATGTATGGAGAATTCTTCTTGCATGGCACATGCATATGCATTCTGCAGTGTGACAAAGGAGAACATGTGACTACTTTCCATTTCACAGAAGACACAGGAAACACAGATATCATCATGCATTCTGTAATGGAGGCATTGCACATAATATGGTCCATTGCAGTTGCAAGCCTAGCTGCAAGTATAATTGTTATCAGTTGACTGTTACATAAGTGTGGTGCTAGGGAGAACTAAGACAGAAAATTGGCACCTAGGTTAGGCTCCAAAACCTCTGCCATCAAAAAGAATTATGTTGGAGAAAATTTGGTTCCAATGCCTGTGTCACCCATCTCCTGCCAATACCCGAATTTGGGATTTGTTCCCTGCTGATTTGTGCACACTTTCTGACAATCGGTAAATGTGCTCAGTATGAGATGTAACCACCTCTGGTATAATTACAAGCATAACGATGATGGACATACTGAGAAAGATGTCATCAATCTCATGTTCACCCGATATCATCTGTTCCCCCTGCAGAGCTGCTAGCAAATCTTGGAAAGTGGTCAGTGGAAGCTAACGTAATGCATACCATCTGCCTGTGAATTCCAGACATGTTCTACGGGATTCATATTGGGAGAGTGAACATGCCACACCATGTGTGCAATATCTTTCATTTCAAAGAAAACACCAGGGGCCACAGCACCTTACAGCAGCTACACATGCTGTCCCAAGATCTTGTCACAATAGCTGAGAGAAGTTAAACCTTGCCAATTCACCCATTCAATTTTGTGAATAGGTGTTCATATGGTTAACATAATCCCTGTGCAAACTATTAGGGATGGTCCTCAATATCGGTCTTTTTCCACAATATTTGGTTCTCAAAATCGAGTTCCACATTCCCTCCAGATTTGAATTTATCAAGAATCACTCTACAGACCAAACTGGGAATCATGTGTGAAAAGAACATTGTCCCACATTTTGACCAACCAGGTAACGTGCTGACCTTCCCATCCAAGAAGGCACATTAGAAATACACAAACATCAGGTCTCTGACAAAGGAGGTCACTCTGCTGAAGGCTTCTGTACACAGTTTACCTCCATAAAACATGTCCAGTGGATGTTGCGAGGTCGGATGTCAGTAGCTGTGCAGTACTAAGGCGGTAACGTCATGCCCTTACAGCCACATCATAGTCCTCTCTTTCTGATATCACAAATAGTTGGCCCTCTCCTGATCTTTGGGATACAGTTTAAACCTCCATAAAACACACCAGAGATATATCTCAGAACATTGACTGTCCATTACCTGACTATTGATCATTTGTTAATGTCGTTAACGTATTTAATGTTACACTCACCACATCTTAAACACATTGTAAACAACAGTAACATAAAAAGCATACCTCAGTTTGAATAATAAAGATCAAAATTGAACTATGTTGAGTAACAAGCAAGTAGAGTTTCATATTTTCAACATAATTTTTTGTAAACTTCATATATCTGACAGTCAGGAATAGTTGCAGAACTGTAAATAATGTTACTTTATTTTTGCATGTTTTTCCAGCATAAACAGTAGTATATCTTATTTTTCCTTTCAGTTCCTCAGTCCCATTTTCAGCTGCATATATTTAATGATTGCTGTGACATTATTTACCACTGCATTACTACAGCATCATTATTAGGCTAGTAAAAAGAAGAAGATAGGTTGATAGTGAGAGACAGTTGCAAAAAGATATAAAGATGAAAAACTGAGGACATGTAAAACAACAGTTCCAGACTTTTGAAGAAATGTAGCAAGAGGATCATGGCCATGGGTTAGCTAAGCCTGTATCACAAACTCATGATCAACTGAGTGCTTTACTGATACAGTTCCTGAAAATTACTCTCTTGGTTTCCAGCTATGTCAGACACTGCTTCTGTATCAACGAAAAGATTCAATTTTACCCACACTCTATTCAGTGGTAAAACAGCACACTGCCAAGAAAAATATCTAAACCACCTATAAGCTGTGTTTTTTGTTAATCTGTGTCAAATATGTGACTAGAAATCCCAATTTGAAATTGACCTTTCCAGATGGCAAATTTTAGCTTTATTGATACATCACTGCAGCTAAAATTTGCACAAAAACTTCAAATAAATAAAATTATATTATTGAATTTCTTGTATAAAATGGGCATCACTTTTTATGTTGTACACTTTTCCAGTATATAGTTCTTCTACGATTTTACATCTGCCCTTGAAAATAGTTTTCTCGACTGTTCTATAAGTGTAAACAGCACCTTTTCTACTTTGTGCAACATAGACAAGACAATGTTTAGTGGGCCTGTGTTGACAGTATTTTCTTGCACAACAAGAGCTGGTCTAGTTTCTACATATGAATGTTCCTCTTCAATAACTGGATTAAGTATGCTGCTAATCTTATTTACTATACCGTTCAAAGAATTATTTGCTTCAGTAAGTTGGTTGCTCGTTTGTTCACTGTTAGCCTCCAAACAGAATTTTAATGTTTACCAGTTTCAAACATAAGTGGTCACAGTTTTTTGCACTAAACCTTCTAGTTCTATTTTTAAAGAGTTGGTGTTGGGTTTCATTTGGTCCCTATTTGCTTTCATTTCTGTTTGCATCCCTCCCATTTTCCTTATATTATTGTTAGTATGTCACTCTGATCACGTTTTCTCTCAGCTTGCACATCATACGAATTGCCACAAATACCTTGACCTTTATGTAAGATCCCCTGGAGCTTCACTTCCTGTATTCTTTATTTTCATTCATTTTAACATTATTATAAAGTACTTTGTTCCAAAGAGAACTGAGTTTTGTAATGTCTGAGCACTTAACTAGTTTTTTGTTCCATAGTCTAATGTGCAAGTTGTCAGGTTGTTTCTTGATTGGCAGGCTGGACAGAGTAGCCTGTAAATACTGGTTGCCAGTGGATTAGATGTGTCATTTATGTGAATGTGTTTTCTTCTTGTTATGCATGTGTGCAACTTTGTGACATCTTTACTGGGAGTGCAATCTATACTTTCTTGTTGTTTCTTGTTTTTCATTTACATGTGTTCTTTCTACAAGTAAAATTCTTTTACAATTTTCAATCAAAGACCCATGTCTCTTGAGTGTATTTTATTATGTTCGTCACAAATATACATATTGTTGTGATGTTTGTCTGAACTCAGAAAACTCATCATGCCTCAGTCAATAACATTTACGATCCTGGCAAGAACACCCACCTATATTGCCTCTCACTTACTGTAGCAATTAGAAAACTGTTCATTTTCTTCAGAATATTGGAAAATAGTGTAGAATATTTTTATAGCAATGTACTTTGAATTTTAAGCTAGGTAACACTATACAGTTCATTAAAAGTTTCGCTCAACATCAAGATGGTGTCAGTGTGTAGAGGCTTTCATATAGTGCATAGTTTGAATATCATTTGTTACCTTCAGTATGTTTGGTGACAAATCATGTATCACATTTTTTTTTTCAGTATGGAAATAACAATCACATGCACCCGATCCACATTCAGTTTCACAGATTCAGTACAAAAAAGTGATACAAATGACTTAAGACCACTTATATTGTCCCATATGACAATGATCTTTACCCATCTTTAAGCTATCAACTCCAAAATCAGTCTGATGCAGTTAGTCCCGGGGGACAATAAAATAAGAAAAATGAACCTTCCAGAACATCCTATGAGTCAATACAGTACTACTGTGACTTCCAGTTTTATATTTTACAACATTCTTAATGTACTAAGTATTGATTGTGAATATATACTTCTTTAATTGCTTTTAAGGGTGCCAGCTGTTGAAAATACTGATAAAATGTCCACAATATTCAGCCTGCAAACTCCTTGTTATACTGTGTTGTTGGTTACATAAAAAAATTATAAAAATGAAACATATATAAATAGTAACATATGTTTTTGTCTGCATTTAAATTTGTATGGTGAAAATAAAAATAAACAATGTAGTTCTGTTTTTTAGAACATTTGTTGGTAATTATATGCAACATTGATGCTGAGGTGAGACAGATCAAGAACTTCTTAAATTAGTTAAAATGTCTGCACCGAAAATTCAAACACAATTCTGCCTGAATGTAAAGTTATTGCCAGTGAAATTAATATTGATTCTGAATTTTCAAAGGTGCACACTAAAAATAGGAAATAATTTCACGATGGAACCCAGAATGTAGTGACAGATGTAAATTCAGAAGATCTATTGAAGATATTTTTTTGTCATTGGCAACTTGAAAACCTGATACGAAACTGTGTAGATTTTAGATGAAACATTTGGGTTTTTACAGATCTACTCAAAGATGACTCATGATACGTCACAGAGATATGCATGTAGTTTATCAATAATACCATAATAATGTCACAACAGGTTTAGTAAATATGTGAAAGCAATTAATGCTTCAGTCATTGAAGACACAACTCTTGAAACATTATTTCTCTTGAATAAGACATATGGCTTAAAAGTTCAACTTATTTCTGCCTATGTGTGTAGTTATGCACATCCTTTATACTCTTCCAGGGACTGTAGCTGATACAAAAAGTCGTACATCATTGTGGCTCATGATGAAGTGTGTCTTACATGTAGGAGGCTTCAACAGCATTTCATAGATTTGGAGACCTTGCAACTGAATATAATTTGGCAAGGCAACTAGAGTCTGGTGCAGTGAATCGGACATTTGCTGAACAAAAGGCTTGCAATGTGCCACTGAGAGTGTTATAGACAAGGATGTTATAATATAGTGACAACTACGTAACTCATTGTGGTTCCCATGTGAGTGCACTACTTTCTGTTTGTGAAATGTGTGGGCACAAATTAATTCAATTGAAAAGATAGAATGAAATGAAGTGCATACACATTTTACAATATTCCATTATTGAGTTGCATCTCAAGTTGCACTTTTAAGTTTGAAATTCATGTAAGTTTTTTACCTTGATATGTAAGTCCCTGTCAAGCTACCACTCACTTCCCTAGTTGTGGTAGTCTTGAGTTGTAAGTAACTATCTGCTTCACTACATTTTAAACTAGTATATATTCCTATTCTTTCAGTTTCCTACATCTCAAAAAGATCATGCTGTTGGTACTCTTTATAATCTATTTAAACTTGCATGGTCATACACTTGAGTTAGTTCTTTCAGAGCTGCAGTGGGAAACTGGATCCATAGTTTTTGACTATTTTGTATTTTGCTACATTCCAAGTGATTTTCATTGTAGTAAAGCATTACACAAAGTGTATCATATTAACTAATTCTAGTTTCCTGGCATAATAGAGAGAATGCATCATTTTGAACTTGTACTGGAATGCTGGAAGACATGTGTTGTAATAATAGTGCTGGAAGGACTTTAGCCTAAAATGAGTGTGAAATTTAGGCACAATCTTGGCAATGGGACATCATGTAAGTATGATACAAACTGTTTTCTTTCTAAAAAATTATTATGATTAAATATGATGATAGTTCAACTGTATTTGTGAATGTTATTTAAATGTGTCACTACCACAATGTATTCTAATTCTGACTAAAAATATGTGTAAAAATCAGAAACATGAAGGCAAACAATGTGCTTGGAAATAAATTACACACAGGAGCCAGAAAATTTAACTTTCAGTTACAATTCTGTAATCAGGAAGCCTGTCTTTCTGCACTTACATAGAAATCTATGTTGCACATTTTAATACCTGACACTAAGTAAAGGAATTTTCCAGAAGATATTCTGCATCTTATAATAACAAACTAACTTCAGTAGTTCACCGTTTCTGTGGTAAGAATACATATGTGTTTTCAGTGTCCTTTAACAGAAGAAAGCACAAACAAGACAATCAGACAGTCTAAATTTCAAGTATCGATTCTCCATGCATGACTAGCTGTCCCAATTGTGTGTGCATAACTTCCAAGGAAGGGTGGAGTAATTTAAATGTACTCCAAGTACTGGGCTGATAAAATGAGCATGATGAAATAATCAGAGCTCATAAGATGCTTAATCAACCATCATAATTTTCATGTGACATTTGCATGGGAGATGATAGTGGTACCAGAATTACTCTCTACTGCACATTGTAAAGTACTCTCCTTAGTACTCATGCAGCTCTTTAATGTTAATAAACAGGATTAACAGTGTAGGAAGTAGATCTGACAACCTCAAAGTCCATTATGAATTTAAAAAAATCTGATTCACAGGAAAACTTTTGACAGCATAGTGTCCAAGATTGGTCAGCCAAGAAACTACTTCCCCCTACACATTGCCCATAGAATTGATGCAGAGAAGAATGTGTGGCTAATTAGAGGCTACAAGGATGATTTCAACTATACTGCTCCCCAGTATTAGCTGTGATTTTATTTTAAATAAATGGAATCCATTGTGGTACCAGAAAATATCAGCACCACACACCATTAAGTTGGTATGCAGAATACAGGCACATATAAACAACATTATTGAACAAAAGTAACCATAAACTAGAAGATATGACAAATTCAAAGTCAATTATCTATTTATTACATGGGGCTAAATGTCAAAATAATGTGAACATACTTTCTAATGAAGCTTGGGAAAATTACTGCATCCTCCAATATATGTCTGCACACAATTTCCACGTAGAAGAAAAAACAGTTCATAAGGATGTTATTCGAACATGGTTCTTTGCATATGACATTCGCAAATATCTCAGTGATGCGAGGTAAGGAAGTGGTACCAGAAGTACGCCCAACTACACACTGTAAGGTGGTTTCCTCAGTATACACATAGACCTGTAATGTGTGTCAACATTATTAACTATATATTAAGTAGATGCAACAACATCAATTGTCCATTTTCAATGAAATCAAAAAGATTCATATACATTATATAACTGGTGGAGTTTAAATATTACTTCCTACTACAAGATGCTACTAGAAGCCACAGAGACAAGAGCATCTGAAACACAAGAACCCATAAGGAGGAGTGTCAGTAAGTGTTTTCATACCATTCATGATGAAGCAATGTGTTCTGACAACATTAGTGTTCCTACAACAAACAGAAAATTGTTGGTCTTCAATGGATCCAATGTCATGCTGCATGAATATCCTACTCATCATCCATGTACTGCCTCCTGCACAGTCCATCCTTCATTGGGCCAAAGGGAAGGGGGTAGGAAGGTGCAATATCTGTGTTGTAGGGTGGATGAGAGAGAACAACCCAATGGAGTTTATGACCTTCTCCAGGTGTGCAGAGTTATGCGAGGCTTTGTATTGTCATGTAGGTTCATTTGCATATTAGTGGTGACAAACAAACTGAAGTCATTTCCTCAATTTCCCGAGGTTAGCACAATACACTTCAGAGTTGATCATTGTATCATAAGGGAGGATAGCAATTAGAATAACCTCTTTAGAGCCCCAAAACACTGTCACCATGACTTTACCAGTTGAGGGAGCTGCTTTGAACTTTTTCTTCTGGGGAGAGGTGGTGTGGTGCCACTCCTTGGACTGCAGTTTTGTTTCTGGTTTTAAGTGAGAAACCCATCTTTTATGACCCCTGATGATGTTTGACAAAATATTATCATGATCCACGAAGCTATGTGCAAGCAATTCTGCACAGAGTCTCCTTCATTGCTCTTTATGACAACCAGAAAACATCTTTGAGTAGCCCAACTGCTGGATGACTGTGTGAGCACTACCAACAACGACTTACAGATGTGCAGCAAGATGTTTGATGGTGATCCATTGGTCACCTCAAATAAGGTTGTTTACTAGTTTCATTATTTCACCAGTTAACCTGTCTCCAGCCAGAAAGCATGCGGTACTTCAGACTGGTTTGCACAACCTTGTTATGGTGATGACAGATCCGTTGCCTAATGAATGACAATGGTTTTCTCCATTGCCAGATCTCCTTAGCCATTCTGCAAGTTCCTACTGGGTTTCCAACTGGTTTTCAGCAAGAAGCAACTCAATGACAGCTGTCTGCTTGGAATACATCTACGTCACAGATGCCATTTTGAAGGCTGTGTCTGATACTAGCACCTACCAGGAAGTAACGAAACTATATGAGCTGAAAGAACCTTTTTCCATGGTGTTCCACAGTAAATTCCACATTTTTTCAACTGAAATTGGCCGATAAAGTGTTGCACTACTTATTGAACGCTCCACAAATGTAGTACTGTACACAACCAACTGTTTAAACTATAACAGACTATGTTCCTGAATAACTTTGCCAATTATAACATCCTCCAATATTGGGTCCATAAAACTACCATCAGAGCTCATAGAGAGACTAACAAAGAATGTTTCTTCACAAACATTCTTTGTAAAAGCAACAGGGATGGGTGGAAACCAGAGGGTTACCAAAGTACCTTCTATTACACATTGTAAGTAGGTCGGCTGAGAATTCATGTTGATCCTTAAAATTTGTAAATATTATTACCCTGTAACAAGTAAATCTGACAACTACAAAATGCGTATCAGTTCACTGATAATGATTCTCTGTCAAAATTCTGAGTACATACATTCCAAGACTGGTCAGGCAAACTATTACATTCTCCTACCAAGTGATGAAGATAAAACCAACTGACAAGTTAGTGCTCATAAGGAGAACTTTCAACACATCTCATTAGATTGTAACTGGAACAAAAAGGAATGATAACTGAATTAGAAGTGCTCTCCACTACATGGAATTACTCTGATATGTTGAGTGTAGATGTATGCTGTCAATATTCTTTAACAGAAGCAACCCTAAATGAAGAGTTCAGACAAACTGGAAGTCATTTATCAATTAACTGTACATGACTAACTGTCTGAGGTCTTATAGCATACCTTCCAACAAAGACTGGGCAAATTATTAATTCTTCAGTACATGGGTCCATGAAATTCCCATGATGTAAAAATCAGGGCTGATAAGCAGTTTAACTGGCAGTGTTACTTCCCACACACTATTCACAAATGTAACAGGAATGGGAGGAATGTATAGTGGTACTTGAGGTACCCTATATTTCACACTTTAACATGGTTTCCTGAATATTCATGTTCATCTTTAATGTTTAGAAGCATTATTATCATCAGATTATTACATCTATGACCACAAGATCCATTAACAACTTACTGGAAATGGAAACATCTCCCACATCATGATACAATTCTGAAGCTGACAAATAAATGGTCTTATACATAGGCATGCACAAGAAAGCATGTGCTCTGAAGAAAATGGCATTATGAATGAATGGGGACTCCGGTTCAACATGGATTCATGTGAAGTGTTTCGTACTACTAACATCATCTGACTTCATTGTGTTGATATTTAAATTTCCACATGTGAGAATGTTTTAGGACTACATACGTTGCCTAAGCTCTGATTAAGTTTTGACATAACATTGTCTGTAGTACCACTGGGGCATTTATACAATAAAATACAATTATTTTTTCTGGAATGCTGCTTTCTATTATTTCAGTCATTGATAATTCAAAACATTTGTCTTTACTTAATGCTAGAAGGTCTTAGGCATGGTATGCCTAACACAGCTACACTAAGAACGTCTATCTTATTTAAAATATATCTCAGAGCTGTGCTTGTGTTCATATGTTAATTTTTTCAGACATCATTTGCGCCACCTGGAATCATGAGACATTGATTTTGTAACACACAACTCTTGTTTCTGTAGTCCTTCAAGATATCCCACAGTCCAACTCCTAGTTTCATAAACCTGGTAATGTTTACATTCTGATGGTAGCTAAGCATTCCTGGAATCCCTCTGCAGTGACAGTCTGGAAGCAGAACTGTCTTATTGTTTTTTGCCATTTCCATATCATTGTTAAATGGTTTATTTACATTTCTTTTAAAGCAGCCATGTTTTACAAGAAAGCTCTGACCCTGCTGGTATTTTGAGCTTATTGTTATTAGTGATCCAAACTGGTGTGCTTTATTTGTTTTACATGCCTCAAGAGTTTTCTGTTTGTAGACCAAATGCAAATTCCAGACTGTTTCCTGAAGGAAGCTTTAGTGTTTCTGAAAGAGATTTAGTATTTGTATGTTTGGATTCACTTATGTTTAGATATGTTTTCCAGCAGCATGATGTGTTCTTTGGACGTTTTTCAAGTATTCCTGCAGTTCTTGGTGTTACACATTCTGTTTGAGGCAAAATGACCAAACTGCAATATCGTATTTATCAAAAAACCTTAGGCAAGCAACTTTCAATTTAAATGTCTCCCCAGTGTGAGAATATACATAAAGAATGTATGAATGATGGAGGTAGACACAGGGTTTATGAGAAATGGAAGCTTCTGTCGGACTTTGAAACATGCTTCGATTACCTAATGGTAAGGTGACTAGGCATGGTAAATGGGCAATCGGGCCTCAAGTCCTGGTTCAGCACAATTTTTCACAGTCATCATTCCATTACATAGCTGATGGTTGATGATATTCACAACTGTGAATGTATTTCATTGTTTTCATGTTTCATCAACAGAAGTAACTATAAATAAGGGTACTAGTAAGTCTTGAGGTTCAGCGTCTATTTTCTTTACAAAACTGACATTCCAAAGTACAAGGACAGACATTGTGAGAATAGTTGAGTAAATTACTACATCCTCCAGTGTGTGTGTCCACATAATTCTTTTGATGAAAACCCACAGATCTTCAGGATTTCAATGGAGAGTGGTTTCTCTCTAGCATCATTCACACATGCAGCAGGGATGGGAGAAAACAACAGTGATATTAGATGTACCTGGTAACTGACTCAGCATGATGATTTGGAGGTACTCATGTAGATCTTTAATGATCATCAACTTCAAGTAATACACAAGTATGTATGACAACCTGAAAGGCCATTGTTTATTTTAATTGATTCAATTATGGGTTTTTGATTAAATGAAATTATTTTTTGCCTTATGTAACAAAATTCATTATTACATAACGACTAGGTTTCATGTTATAGTCTCGTTTTCTAGTGTATAATTGATCCCAAAGATAAAAATTAGGCACACATAAAAATAACTTTTCAATTTAACTAAAATATGTGAACAGTTGAACTAAGTCTGTTCAAAGAAAGATAAATATGCTGATACCCTCATTTATTTCTTAATTTCTAATACTTCCAACTGAGTGAGATTTGCACCCATTCCCTCTATGCATAGACTTCTGCATCTATTACATATTTCTGGTTTTCATTTTTCACAACAAAACTACCTCAGAATCTGGCAGAAAAACCAGAGATTCCTGTCATACATAAAGCACACCCATTGTAAGATGCAGTCATTACCTTCAGTGCACATCAATAACAGTGAAGTCACTGATGGCAGTGCCACTAAAGCAGAGTCATTAAACGTGGTTTTCTGAAACTCCTTCATCAAAGAAGAGAAAGTAAATATTCCTCAATTCCAATCAAGAACAACTGCGAAGATGAGAAACATAGAAGTAGATATACCCGGTGTAGCAAAGCAGCTTAAATTGCTTAATAAAGGCAAAGCCTCCTGTCGGGATTGTATAGCAGTTAGGTTCCTTTCAGATTATGTTGAGGAGATAGCTGCATATTTAGCAATTATATACAACCATTCGCTCACAGAAAGTTCTGTACCTAAAGACTGGAAAATTGCTCAAGTCACTCCAGTACTGAGAAGGGGATATAGGAGTAATCCACTGAATTATGGGCCCATATCACTAATGTTGATTTGTAGTAGCATTTTGGGACATATACTGTATTTGAACAATATACATTACCTCAAAGAAAACAATTTATTAACATATAATCAGCACGACTTCAGGAAACATCATTCTTGTTTTTTATTTTTTTTATTTATTTATTACGTATTCCATTAATCCGTATTGTGATAAATCACAAGGATGTGGAATGAGTCATGATTACATACAACAGATATAATACACATATATAAAATGACAAAAATGTACCATAAGATTATGAATAAGTTTGTAGGTTAAAATCAAATCAAAGGTATAGCTCAAGTAATATAAAATAATACCTAAAAAGGAAATATAGTACATTTTCCAAATTAAACAGTTAATGTGATCTATAGCAAACAAATTTTTATCAGTATAAAAAATCATTGCTTTATCTGTAGATACTCATCAAGAGAATAGAAGGAATTTACCATTAGGTATTCTCTCAATTTACATTTAAAAGTAGGTAAGACATTAATGTGATCTTTAATACCTGATGGAAGGGAGTTGAAAATTTTTGTGGCTGAATAATGAACACCTTTCTGAACAAGACTTAAATGTTTCAGATCCCTGTGTAGATCATTTTTAGACCTAGTATTATGATCATGACATTCACTATTAGTTTTAAAAAGAGATAGGTTGTTAGAAACAAAAATCATCAAAGAAAATATGAATTGAGAGGTAAGTGTTAATATTTGTAACTTATGAAACAGACTTCTGCAAGAATATCTTGGATGAACACCACTCATGATTCTAACAGCTCTCTTCTGTGCAGTAAATATTTTTTTGGCTAAAGGCTTGTTGCCCCAAAATATTATGCCATACGACATGATAGAATGAAAATAACCAAAGTAGGCAGCTTTAGTAGCGTCCTCATCACCAATGGGGGTGATTACACGCAGAGCATAAGTTGCCACACTGAGCCTTCTATGTAGGTCTAAGATATGCTCAGACCAGTTCAGCTTGCCATCAATTAGAATGCCCAAGAACTTAGATGATTCACAGTGTAGTATATTTTGGTTACCACAGTTTAAGTGGCATACTTCATTTTCTTGTTGAGATGTGTGAAATTGCATATACTGAGTTTTCTGAATGTTTAGAGTTAGTCCGTTGCACTTAAACCAGTGTAGGATGTCAACGAGTACAGCATTACATTTATTTTCTAGGTCACTGTTAGTTCGACTTTCAAGCAGAATAGTGGTGTCATCGGCAAAAAGAGTAAATTTACACTCGGTGTCTGTGCAAAGTGGGAGATCATTGATGAAGATAAGGAAAAGCAAAGGTCCTAGGATGGACCCCTGAGGCACACCACACTTTAATGTGCCCCAATCAGAAGAAATGGGACTATCATTGGCACCATTAATTATCACCTTCTGTTTTCTGTTTTGCAGATGTGATTCTATCCATCTACCAATGCTACCTCGCAAGCCATAAAAATTAGCCTTATGTAAGAGAATGTTGTGGTCCACACAGTCAAAGGCCTTAGACAAGTCACAAAAAATTCCAATAGGTGACATTTTATTATTTATTGACTCTAAAATTTCATTTGTGAGAGAAAAAAAAAAAACACAATGAAGCTTGTTATACTCATGAAGTGATGAGCTGTTGACAGTGGATGTCAAATTGATTCTATATTTGCCAAACTTCATTATCAAGATTCTGTGAGCATACATTCCACATATGGCAGGCAAAACATTACTTCATCCAAAACATTACTTGAAGAAGTGGTAAATACAAGAATATCTGACAAATTACAGCCTACAAGGAGGGTTGTCAACAGTTGTTTTTATATGTATCATTTGCGATTTTATCTGCAATAAATGATGACAGTTGTAGACACAGAAGTTCTCTGCAGTACACTTCATTTGGCTGGCATGTTTAATATGGACATATATTTTCAATGTTCTTTGACAGTACTAACCTTAAGAAAGGAGCTGAGACTGTCTCAGTGTCAACTATCTATTCCCTGTACACGTGTAACTGCCCAATTTACAAGAGAATTCTTTCCAGCAATAACTGCATAATGGAGTACAGATACACACTACTGGTCATTAAAATTGCTACACCAAGAAGAAATGCAAATGATAAATGTGTATTCATTGGACAAATATATTATACTAGAACTGACATGTAATTACATTTTCACGCAATTTGGGAGCATAGAACATGAGAAATCAGTACCCAGAACAACCACCTCTGGCCGTAATAATGGCCTTGATATGCCTGGGTTATTAAGTCAAACAGAGCTTGGATGGCGTGTACAGGTACAGCAGCCCATGCAGCTTCAACATGATACCACAGTTCATCAAGAGCAGTGACTGGCATATTGTGATGAGCCAGTTCCTCAGCCACCATTGACCAGACGTTTTCAATTGGTGAGAGATCTGGAGAATCTGCTGGCCAGGGCAGCAGCTGAACATTTTCTGTACCCAGAAAGGCCCGTACAGGACCTGTAACATGCGGTCGTCCATTATCCTGCTGAAATGTAGGGTTTCGCAGGGATCGATTGAGGGGACGAGCGGCGGGTCGTAACACATCTGAAATGTAACATCCACTGTTCAAGGTGATGTCAATGCAAACAATAGGTAACAGAGACGTGTAACTAATTGCATCCCATACCATCACGCCGGGTGATACTCCGGTATAGCGATGATGAATACACGCTTTCAATGTGCGTTCACTGTTATGTTGCCAAACATGGATGTGACCACTTAACCTGGATTCATCTGAAAAGAATGACGTTTTGCCATTTGTGCACCCAGGTTCGTCATTGAGTACACCATGCAGGCTCTCCTGTCTGTGCTGCAGTTCTAGGGTAACCCCAGCCATGGTCTCCGAGCTGATAGTCCATGCTGCTGCAAACATCACTGAACTGTTCATTCAGATGGTTTTTGTCTTGGAACATCCCCATCTGTTGACTCAGGGATTGAGACGTGGCTGCACGATCCATTAAGCATATACTATACTATAAGAGTATACTGTCCAACTGTAGTTTTATAAATTACTGCACTCTCTAATATATGAGTCAATGAAATTATCATGCCCTAGATATCTGAGGAAATAATAGTATTGATTGAAATACCCTGCCTTTCACATTGTGAGGTTGTTTCCAATGTACTCTAGCAGCTCATTTATATATATCAACACTATTATCCACATAGAAGTTAAATTAGACAATCACAGAGTTCATTATTAATTAAATGAAAATTAATATCTGGCAATAATCTGCAGACATCCATTTCAAGACTTAACAATCTAAATATTACTTTATCCTACACACTGTTCTTGGAAGACATACAGACTAGAGCATCTGACAGATCAGATCCCACAAGGAGGACTGTTAACAATTGTCCTCCTTTGTACCGTTTGTGATGTAATCTGGAATAAATGGATATGGATGTTGGACTCAGAATTCTCTCCACTGCACAGCATTAAGTGAAGTATAGACATATGTTTTTCAATTTCCTTAACAGAAGTAGCTGTGACAATTAGATCACACTGTCTCAAAGTCAAGTATTTGATTACATACGTGACTGTCAAAATCATTAGAACAATTTCTCCAAGAATACTTGGCAAAATATTACATCCTCCAGTATATTGGCCTATTAAATGACCATGGTGTAAGAATCAGAGCACAAAGAGTTTAATTGACAGTGTTCCTTCATGTACACCCTATGCAAATGCAAATGGATGGGAGGAAAACTGTGGTTACAGAAGCACTCTCCATGACATAAGCAACAAGTAAATATGGTGACTGCTCATTATCCATTTACCAAAAACCATTTCCTGTCAAAATTCAGAGAATATAAAATCCAATATTGGTCAGAAAAACTGTTTCTTCTTCATAGCATTTGCTCCTAAAAGTAGTAAAGATTAAAGCATCTAAAAAATTATAGATCATAATGAGCATCATCAACAAGTTGACACTATTTACCATTCATGATGGTCTTGAAATGAAACAGACTGGGAAATGAATCAGAAATTCTCTTATCACACAGCATTAAGCTGGCTTGTGGAGTGTACATATATGACTTCAATGTCCTTTGATGTAAGAAACCGATATGACACTCTGAACAATGCTGAGAATATATTTTCCAGGTTTTGGCTGACTAATTATTACTCCGTCCTGTAAATTCCTCTTAGGACTTACAGCAGGAAGAACACACGGCAACTTAGAGCCCATAAGAATGACTGAACGGTACTTTTCCTGTGTATTATTTGTGATTTTATATGGAAGAAATGTAAATTACTGTAGAAGCAGGAGACCTCTCCACTATACAGCATAAAGCTGGTATATGGAATATAAACATATGTTCTGAAAGTTCCTTAACAGAAGTACCTATAAACTAAGAGCTCTGACATGCTCAAAGCCAAGTACCTATTTACACTGTATAATTCACTGTCTGGATTATGAGAGCACATCTTCCAAGGGAGCTATGGCAAATAGGTACATTGACTAGTACAAGCCACCATGAAATTATCATGATTGGTTCGTTTTGGGTTTTGATGGGGGCTAAACATCGAGGTCATCAGTCCCCAGTTCCAAACAGACATACTTGTAAAAGGCCTATACAGTAAAAGCGTAACCTCTGCACCCAGAGGGAGGGAACACCAAGGGGTACAGACGTAAAATGAACGCCGCAGTAACACAAAATAGAGGACACTTAAAAGGAGCAGAACAAATAGTTGAGTAGAGTGCAACAGACTACAGTGGTGGATGGATCCGGTAAAAGGTCAACCACTCAACTACAAACGAAGAACCTTCAGCTGAAAATTGTTGATAGAGGTACCAACACAACTTTTACCATAAAAGACACTAATTTGGTATCCACATCACACTTAAAAGTCGCTGGAGTGGGTGTAGCCTGAGTAATCATGTGAGAGCGCCCACACTAGAGCGAGTGATAAAACCCAGCTGCACGGATAAAACATAAAACTGAGTCAGCTAGAGATGCATCGTCACCTAGAATTAAAGTAAACGCAGCTGGTAAATTAAAGGACTGCCGCAAGGGGGCTAAAAGGGGGCAGTCCATCAGAAGATGGACCACTGTCAGCCCTGCATCACAGCGACACTTGGTTGGGTTCTCACGACGAAGTAGATAGCTGTGGGTCAACCGCATATGTCCAATTCGGAGACGGCAGAGAACGACTGGGTCCCTACGCGTGCCCCTCAAGGACGAGTTCCATATGGCCATGGACGACTTGACCATGCAGAGCTTATTTTGTGTGTTCAAGACAGACCATTCAGAGCTCCAGACATCACGGACCTTGCAATGTAGGGCTGACTGGAGGACTCTTTCCATGAGACCAAGCTCCAGGCATTGCAGAGTGGTGGCCTGCTTGGCCAACCGATCGACACGTTCGTTTCCTGGAATGCCAATGTGGCCCGGGGTCCACACAAACGTCGCTGAAAGACCACACTCAGTGAGAGCAAAAACAGCATCTTTAATACCGCGCACCAAAGGGTCCCAAGAGAAACACTGGTCGAGTGCTTGCAATCCACTCGGGGAGTCACTGCATATGACAACTGACTCCCCAGGACAGGAGGAAAGGTGAACGATTGCACGATAAAGAGCAACCAGCTCCGCAGTGAAAGCACTGCTCCCACAAGGCAGGGAATGCTGCTCAATGTAGTCGCCGTGAATGAAAGCAAACCCAATGCGTCCATCGACCACAAAACCATCGGTGTAGACTACATATGCATCGTGAAACGAGGCAAGAAGGGCCAGGAATTCTTGACGAAGACTGGCAGGTGGAACGGAGTCACAGGACAAATCCAAGCAAAGCCACAAGCAAGGGATGGACCAAGGAGGGGTACAAGAAGAGGCCTGGAAGGATGGAGGAAGGGGAAAGGACTTGAGTGACAAGAGAAGGGAACAAACACGGACCGCGATCAGGGGACCCGACCTAGGCCACCATTGTGGGGAGGGGAATGCAGAAGTTGGAAAAAGGAGCCTGCGGTTTGGGTGGTCGGGCGAGGCATGAATGCGGGCAATGTACGACAAGCAACTGTTGTCGGCGGAATCGTAGAGGAGGGAGTCCAGCTTCTACAAGAAGGCTAGTCACCGGACTAGTGCGGAAGGCACCTGTCGCCAGTCTGACACCACAATGGAGAATTGGGTCAAGGATCTGCAACATTGAAGATGCTGCTGAGTCGTACACCACACTCGCATAGTCGAGACGGGACTGGATGATGGCCTTATAGAGCTTTAGGAGGGTTGTTTGTGCAGCCCCCCAAATGATGTGGCTGAGGCAGCGAAAGATGTTGAGGTGCTGCCAGCACTGTTGTTTAAGCTCGCGAAGATGAGGTGTCCAAGTGAGGTGAGCATCAAACAGCATGCCAAGGAAGCGATGCGTCTCTTCAATACGAAGGAGTTCATTGGTGAGGTAGAGCTCTGGATGGAGGTGGACCATTACACGACAGAAATCCATCACTCGTGTCTTAAAGGCTGAGAACTGAAAACCATGGTTGGATGCCCAAAAATGAGCGTTATGGATAGCTCCCTGCAGCCGCCATTCAGTGACACTGATACTTGGGGAACTGTAATAAGGACAAAAGTCATCGGCATATAGAGAGGAACCGACTGATGAGCCCACCGCAGCTGCTAGACCATTGATCGCCACCAAAAAGAGGGGAACACTGAGAACCGAGTCCTGTGGGACACCGTTCTCTTGAATATGAGCAGAGCTAAAATATGTGCCAACTCTAACCTGAAAGGAGTGACTGGAGAGGAAATTCCGTAGAAAAATCTGAAGTGGACCCCGTAAGCCCCATTTGTGCAACGTTGCAAGGATATGATGGCACCAGGTGGTATCGTATGCCTTCCAAAGATCAAAGAAAACAGCAACTAGATGTTTTCACCGAGTAAAAGCTGTACGAATAGCCAACTCTAGCGAGACTAAATTGTCGATCACTGAGTGGCCCTGATGGGAGCCCCTCCTGTTGCTGGGCTAGGAGGCCCTGAGCTTCAAGGATCCACAAGAGCCATCGACTCACCATCCATTCCAGGAGTTTGCACAAAATGTTGGTAAGGCTGATAGGGTGATAGCTATCAATCACCAGCGGATCTGCACCAGGTTTCAGCACTGGGATGGTAACACTATCCTGCCAACAAGTTGGGAAAACACCCTCTGTCCAGATGTGGTTAAACAAGGTGAGTAATTCACCCTGACAGTGCGCCAAGAGATGGCGAAGAAACTGGTTGTGAATTCGGTCTGGACCTGGAGAGGTATCGGGGCAAGATGTAAGGGCACTTTGGAACTCCCATTCACTAAACGGAGCAATGTATCATTCCCAACATTGTGTGCGAAACGATAACTGCGTACACTCAGCCTGCTTTTTAATGGTATGGAATTCTGTGCTGAACCCTGCTGTCACAGAACTAGGAGCGAGGTACTCTGCCAGATGTTCGGCAGTGGCGATTGGGTCAGTACAAAGTGTATCCCGAAGAGAAAGGCAAGGGACAGACTCATGAGGGCGAAAGCCAAAAATGCACCAAACCTCCGACCACACCTGAAATGGGGAGGTGTGAGAACCTATGGTGGCAACATATCATTCCCAGCAGTCCTGAATGCTCCGCCGGATTAACTGCCGAGCCCGGGCCCACAGCTGTTTAAAGGCAACCAGATTCCCTAGGGAAGGATGATGCCGGTGTCATTTCAGGGCTTGCCGGTGGTCCCAGATAGCTTCTGCAATCTCTGGTGTCCACCAAGGGACTGACTTATGCCTTAGGGTAGTTGAAGAGCAGGGGACAGTTTCCTCGGCAGCACAAACAATGGCCATTGTGACCTCATCCACTGCCAAATGAATGTCACCAGGAAGCGGAGCAATGGCCATAGTAGCTGACGTGTAGGCTGCCCAATCAGCTCCACGAAGAGACCATTGTAGCAGCTGGTCAGGGGGTTGCAATTGAAGAAGAGAAACCAGGATAGGAAAGTGGTCGCTATCACAGAGATCGTCGTGAACCCTCCAACTGAGGTGTGGAAGAAGACCTGCACTACTAAGAGAGGTCAATGGCCGAGTATGTGCCATGAGTCAAGCTAAAATATGTGGAAGCACCAGTGTTAAGGAGGCAACCTACCCCCAAAATGAGGACTGACGGGGGAAGCTGGGCAAACAAGGCAGCTACGTCAGCAAGAGGAACAACCTCATCCAGGGGAAGGTAGAGGGAACAGATGGTAAGCTCCATTCTAGCCGAGACTAACAGCCACAGCCTTGAGAGCCGTGTGAAATGGCACTGAGGCACTAGGAACAGTGGCAAGAACATAAACACAGACGCCACTGGACACCCTGTCGTATTCTACGTGGTTGTTATAGTAACCCCAACAGCCACAGAGGAGGAGAGGAGGGGGTCCACTGAACAGGAAACCAGGCTTCCTGTAGGTCCAGACAAATGGCAGGAAAGCGACACAAAATCTGTTTCAACTCAGCAAGGTGGTGGAAAAAACTACGGCAATTCCATTGAAGGATAATGGTATTGGACTGAAGACATGAAAGAACCAGGGAGGGGGGGGGGGGGTTATGTCATGCCTTAGAAGTGCTCGCCGCCAGCGATTGTGAAGTAGCTTTATCAACTTCCATAGGAGCTGCAGGTCGAGCAACAACTACCTCCTCAGGGGACGCTAGATGCTCCACATCATCTTTAGGTGCAGTGGTGAACTCCTTTTCTGTCTCTATGTCCTTCTCCTTTTGCTTTTTCTTCTTTTTGGTAGGGTCCCATCTGTCCTTCAGTGTATCTGGCTGGGTGGGCTTTTCCGACCCAGTTTCATGGACAGAGGAATACCTGGAAGCCCTACAGCCCTCTGGTGGGGGATTTTTCAGACACTGGTTGACATCTGGAGGGGCAGTAACCGTTGAAGGGAGGGCACCAAGCGATCCCTTCCATGTGAGGAGAGCCAGAGGAGGCGGGCACTTCTCCAGCACAGAGGTGCGGACTGAAGTCCCCAAAGATGGAGGGGTTGTTACTCCCGATGTTGATAACAGGGGAGCAAGGGGAGCAACAGAAGAGGGTTATTTATTTATTTTTTTTTGACTTTGGTTTTAGGGCGCAATACTGCTATGGTCATTAGCACCCGGTCCGGGACTTAAGAAACAGTAAAATACCGAAAATGGAAATCAGCAGCAATGGGAAAAGAAGTCATAAAATTGGAGAAACTAAAAGCAGAAGGAAGGCTTAAAAATCCTCTACAGAAAGGGGTTGGTTGTCCCCAAGAAAAGCTTCAAATGACTGACGTCATTTCACTGGCACTAATAAATTCGAGAACGCGATCAGCTGAGTGCGTGTCATCTGCTAAAATCGACGATATATCAGGCGACAGCTGTAGATGGGAGCGTAACGGATTAAAATAGGGGCACTCAATTAAAAGGTGTCTTACCGTCCACAGCTGAGAGCAGTGGGGACAGAGTGGGGGAGGATCGCCGCTTAAAAGATGTCGATGGCTAAAAAGACAGTGCAATACCCGGAGTCTAGTTAAAATTACCTCCTCCCGACGACGCGTTCGGGAGGAAGAGGTCCAAGCACAAGGAAGAGCTTTCACGTCCCGCAATTTATTATTGGGAAGTGTCGACCAATGTGCGTGCCATAAAAGAACAACACGACGACATATAACGCTCCGTAGATCGGCGATGGGAATCGATTGAATAGCTGGCCGGAGAAGAGAGACTGCAGCCTTGGCCGCAATATCGGCCGCCTCATTTCCACAGATACCAACGTGTCCTGGGAGCCAGAGGAACGCCACCAAGCTGCCCCCCAAGTGGAGCAAGCACAGACAGTCATGAATCCGGTGGACAAGAGGGTGCACAGGGTAAAGAACTTGGAGAATGAGGAGAGAGCTGAGAGAATCTGAGCAAATAACGTACTGTATCCGCTGATGGCGGCGGATGTAGTGGACAGCCTGGAGAACAGCGTAAAGCTCCGCAGTATAGACCGAACACTGGTCGGGAAGCCGAAAGTGATTTGGGGTGTCGCCAACAACATAGGCACTCCCTACACCTAACGATGTTTTCGAGCCATCGGTGTAAATAAATGTGGCTTCCTTCATTTGTGCACATAGAGCAGCAAATGCCTGACGATAAACAAGTGAAGGGGTACCATCCTTGGGAAATCGACAAAGGTCACGGAGCAGGCAGATCCGGGGACGGAGCCAAGGCGGTGCTGTACCCAAAGTTGTGAAGGAGGTTTTAGGAAAGCGGAAGGAAAGAGAATGGAGCAGTTGACGGAAGCGGACTCCCAGTGGTAGCAGGGAGGAGGGGCGGCCTGCATACCCTACATCAAAGGAGGCGTCGAAAAAAATGTCATGGGCTGGATTAGCAGGCATGGAAGACAGATGGCTAGCATAACGACTCAGAAGGACTGCTCGCGGGTTTGGACAGCGGAGGTTCAGCAGTCTCAGCATAAAGGCTTTCCACAGGGCTGGTGTAAAAGGCTCCAGACACTAAATGTAATCCACAGTGGTGGATAGAGTCGAGACGCCGAAGAATAGATGGCCGAGCAGAGGGGTAGACTATGCTTCCATAGTTCAATTTTGAGCACACTAAGGCGCGATAGAGGCGGAGAAGGACCACTCTGTCCGCTCCCCAGGAGGTACCATTCAGGACATGGAAGGTATTGAAGGATCGCAGACAGCGAGCCGAAAGATACGAAATGTGGGAGGACCAGCATAGTTATCTGTCAAACATAAGACCCAAGAATTTAGCGACGTCTGAAAACGGAAGGTTGACAGGTCCGAGATGTA
Source organism: Schistocerca cancellata (assembly GCF_023864275.1). Lineage (NCBI taxonomy): Eukaryota > Metazoa > Arthropoda > Insecta > Orthoptera > Acrididae > Schistocerca > Schistocerca cancellata. The sequence goes on from NC_064629.1 coordinate 269,087,386, forward strand.
AGGAGGGTGGAAGAAACTCATTACGTCGCCAAAAATTAGCACAAACGGTCTTACTGGGAGAAAAACAGAAGCCGGTTTCGACGCTCCAAGAGTGGAGGCGATCGAGACATCCTTGAAGACGTCGTTCAAGAAGGCTGGTCCGTTGAGAGCTGTAGTAGACCGCAAAATCGTCCACAAAGAGGGAGCACGAGACATCAGGAAGGAGACAATCCATAACTGGATTTATAGCAATGGCAAACAGTACAACACTCAGCACGGAGCCCTGGGGTACCTCGTTTTCTTGGGAGAGAGTAGTGTTCAACCGCACCCTAAATGTGTGCTCTGCCATAAATTTGCGAAGAAAAAGGGGCTGCCGATCTCGAAAGCCCCAAGAGAACAGTGTGCGGAGGATGCCGGTCCTCCAACAGGTATCGTATGCTCTCTCCAGATCAAAAAATATTGCTACTGTTTGGCGTTTCCGGAGAAAATTATTCATGATATAAGTGGAGAGAGCAACAAGATGGTCAACTGCAGAACGATGCTTTCGGAATCCACATTGGGCAGGTGTTAAATGACTACGGGAGTCCAGCCACCAAGCTAAACGGTAATTCACCATATGCTCCAAAACCTTACAGACACTACTCGTGAGAGAAATGGGGCGATAGCTAGAGGGGAGATGTTTGTCCTTTCCAGTTTTCAGAATAGGAACGACGACAGCTTCCCGCCATCGTCGGGGAAAAGTACTGTCGGTCCAAATTCGATTATAAAGGCGAAGGAGGTAACGCAGACTATGGGTTGATAAATGCAGCAACATTTGGACGTGGATACCATCCGGTCCTGGGGCGGAGGAGCGAGAAGAAGAGAGTGCATGTTGGAGTTCCCGCATGGAGAAAACAGTATTGTAGCTTTCGCGATTTGGAGAGGAGAAGGCAAGAGGTCACACTTCCGCTGCACGTTTCTTCAGGAGAAACGCTGGCGGGTAATTGGAAGAGCTCGAAATCTCAGCAAAGTGCTGACCCAATGAGTTAGAAATTGCGACGGGGTCCACTAATGTATCATGCGCGACAGTGAGCCCAGAGACCAGGGAGAAGAAAGGCGCGCCTGAGAACCATTGAAGCCGACTCCAAACTTCAGAGGAGGGAGTGAAGGTGTTAAATGAGCTAATAAAGAATTTCCAGCTTGCCTTCTTGCTATCGATGATGACATGACGGCATCGCGCTCAGAACTGCTTATAGCGGATACAGTTGGCCAAAGTAGGATGGTGGCGGAAAATGCGGAGAGCACGTCGCCGCTCACATATTGCGTCACGGCATGCCTTGTTCCACCAAGGAACTTGGGGGCACCGGGGCAATTCGGAGGTGCATGGTATTGAACGTTCGACAGCTGTAAGAATAACGTCGGTAATGTGTGTGACCTCATCGTCGACGCTGGGAAAGTGACGGTCATCGAATGTCGCTAGAGACGAAAAAAGTGTCCAGTCGGCCTGGGCAAACGTCCAGCGTCTCGGGCGCATATATGGCAGTTGAGGCTGCAATCTAAGGACACATGGAAAGTGGTCACTCGAGTGTGTATCATCAAGGGCGAACCATTCGAAGTGCCGAGCCAGCGGAATAGAACCGACCGAAAGGTCCAAATGAGATAAATTTGTCGTGGAGGCAGAAAAAAATGTAGGGACACCAGTGTTGAGGCAAACTAGATCCGCTTGGTGGAAGACGTCTAGCAAGAGTGAGCCATGTGAACAAGGATGTGGAGATCCCCAAAGTGGGTGGTGGGCATTGAAGTCCCCAACCAGCAAATAGGGGGGTGGAAACTGACCAAAAAGATGAAGGAGATCAGCTCGTGCCATTGGTGTGGACGATGGAATGTATACAGTACAAAGAGAGAACGTGTATCCAGAAAGGGAAAGACGGACGGCGACAGCTTGGAAGGAAGTGCTTAAGTGGATTGGGTGATAATGGAGAGTATCATGGAGAAGAATCATGAGTCCTCCATGGGCTGGAGTGCCTTCAACAGAGGTGAGATCATATCGGACGGACTGAAAATGAGGGAGAACAAAGCGGTCAAGGGGACGCAGCTTTGTTTCCTGAATACAGAAGATGACCGGCGAGTAGGATCATAAGAGGATCGACAATTCATCCCGATTGGCTCGAATGCCGCATATATTCCAGTGGATAATGAACATAGGGTGAACAGAAAATAGAGGAATGTGACGAAGGTTGCTGTCAACTCAACAACTGCTCAGAGCTTGCAACCGACAGCATGGAATGGCATTCAGCCGAAGGCAAGAGATCCTGATCCATAGGTTGTTCAGGAGCAGCTCCTGCCACCAGCGATCGGCCGGTCGATCGGCCGCAAGCAGTGCGCCTCGGCGACACAGAAGACGGCCAAGGGCGATTTCCGCCAGGTGGTGCTGTAGATGGGACACGCCTTGGCGGAGAAGGAGATGAATTGGGTATCTTTGTAGCCTTCTTGGAATTATGATGTTTAGATGAAGGAGGAACCGATGGTTGTGAAGTTGGGGTACGTAAAAAATCTTCACGAGTATGCTCTTTTTTCGAAGTCTTGGTGTCTGACTTTTGGGCTCGAGAATTAGCAGAACCCGATGAAGGGTGAGCCATAGAGTGGGCAGGCGAAGGTGGTGAGTTTGAACGGGCGATCTTTGCGCTGGCCGATCTGATGACCGTGGCACTAAGGGTGAGGTCGCAAGTCTGCGTGGCCGCCTCTTTTGTTGGCGGAGGAGAAGCAAGGACAGTGCTGTATTTTCCTGTCTGAGGCATGGTGGGCTGTCGACTGGCGAATAATTTTCGAGCAGCAAAGGTCGACACCTTTTCCTTCACTCTGATTTCCTGGATGAGCTTTTCATCCTTAAAAATGGGGCAATCTCGAGAGGAAGCAGCGTGGTCACCCATACAGTTGATGCAGCGAGGGGATGGAGGTGCACAAGCACCCTCATGGGCATCCTTGCCACACGTAACACATTTGGCCGGATTGGAACAGGACTGGCTGGTGTGATTGAACCGCTGTCACCGATAGCAATGCGTAGGGTTTGGGATGTAAGGGCGAACGGAAATTATCTCATAGCCTGCTTTGATTTTCGATGGAAGTTGAACTTTGTCAAATGTCAAGAAGACAGTGTGGGTTGGAATGATGTTCATGTCAACCCTTTTCATAACTCTATGAACAGAAGTTACGCCCTGGTCAGACAGGTAGTGCTGAATTTCTTCGTCAGACAATGCATTGAGGGAGAATGTATAAACGACTCCGTGCGAGGAATTTAAAGTGTGGTGCGCTTCAACCCCGACAGGGAAGGTGTGGAGCAATGAAATACACAGCAATTTTTGTGCCTGGAGGGCACTGACTGTTTCTAACAACAAGGTGCCATTCCGTAATCTGGAACAAGACTTTACAGGACCTGCAATTGCGTTGGCACCTTTCTGAATAATGAAAGGGTTGACCGTGGAGAAGTCGTGACCTTCGTCAGACCGAGAAACAACAAGGAACTGTGGCAATGATGGAAGAACCGTCTGTGGCTGAGACTCAGTATACTTATGCTTGTGAGCAGACATAGTGGAAGGTGAGGAAACCATTGCGGAAGAATCCACCATGATTATCGGCCTCTCCGATGGCGCGCTCCTCCCTTGTGGGGGCCCTCTCTGAGGGCACTCCCGCCTTAGGTGATTGTTCACACCTCACGTCACACCTCCTGACAAACGGACGGAGGGACCAATCGGCACGTTCGGAAGGTATCAGCTCGGGTAATCACCCCTCCCTGGGCCTGGCCGTTACCAGGGGGTACGTACGTGTCCTACCTGTCTACACGGGGCGGGGAATTACGCGTTACCCCGTCACCGGCTACGCACAAAAATGCATGGGTCAGCCTTCAGACACGCACAGGGAGGAAGGAAGAGAAAGGGAAAGGAAAGAAGAGAGGTTTCAAACGCCGCAGCGGAGAAAAGGGTAGAGAGAAGAGGTAAGGAAAAGAGAAGGGCAAAGGAAGGAAGAAGACACACAAGCAAAGAAGGCAAAGAATGCGTTACATTTCCGAGCATCCCTCTCCGGACGTAGGCACAAACCATACTCCCAGATGGGGAGAAAGGGAAGGAAAGAGCCAGTGGTGAGGGGAGGAGGGGCGAAGATGGGGGATGGGGAAGGATGCGGAAAGGGAAGGTATGCAGCCCGGAAAGGAAGGCCACATTAGCTCGGGGTTCCGTGCTCGCTACGCATGTATCCACAAAAGAGTTATGGACCCCTGGGGGGACAGAAGAGGGTGTTCCCCAACTACCTGGGGGGCAGGAATAGATGGCTGGGCTGGAGGGCCCACAAAAAATGGCTGAGCTTGGGGGCTTGTCGCCTGGGATGGTAACACTGAAGCTGCTGCAGCAAACGTCGATGAAATGTGCACAGAGTGCAGTCTGTCGTACTTGCATTTAGCCTCTGTGTAAGTGAGCCTGTCCAAGGTATTATACTCCATAATCTTCCATTCTTTTTGAGACAAACCGTGCAGTCTGATGAGCAAGGTGAATGTTTCTGTCTGCAGTTGACACAAAGACGCTGTGGCAGACATGGGACATTGGGGTGGGAGGCACGACCTCAATCGCGATAGGTTGGGTCGGCACCACATCTCGATGACATATGGCCAAACCTCCAGCACTTAAAGCAGCGCATGGGAGGAGGGATTTAAGGCATAACATCACATCGATATATCATCACCTTGACCTCCTCGGGCAGGGTGTCTCCCTCAAAAGCCAAGATGAAGGTGCCGGTGGCGACCCTACTATCCTTAGGTGCCCTGAAGACATGTCATACAAAGTGGACACCGTGGCATTCGAGATTTGCACGAAGCTCGTCGTCAAATTGCAACAACAGGTCACGATGAAAAATAAGTCCCTGAACCATATTGAGGCTCCTATAAGCCGTAATGGAGACTGCAACATCACCGAGCTTGTTACAAGCAAGCGATGCCCGTGACTGCTGGGGATGCTGTCTGTATGAGGACTGCTCCAGATCTCATTATACAGGCCCTCAACTTCTCCGAAGTTGTCCTCTAAATTTTCCACAAAAAACTGAGGCTTTGTGGTCAGAAATGACTCCCCATCTGTTCGGCTGCAAACCAGAAATCGAGGCGAATATGTCTCACTAGGTAATTTAGACCGCCGTTCCTCCCCTGGTGTGGACAGGAGAGGGAATGATTGGGGATCGTACTGTAAAGCACTGATCATTCCTTTGTTAGAGACTCATGCTAATGCACTATTTGTATTTCATTTCATGGTGGTCCCACGAGCAGCTAGTGGAAGGAATGTGCACCCAGTCAGAGCCCCACTTGCCTGGGTAAGCCTAATACAATCAGGGTGGAGGCAGGTTCCCCAGAGGTCACCCGCTAGCAAGTGTTCTACCTCAACACCCATGCATCTCCTAGGCACGCAGCACACCTTGAGAGTGAGGTTTTTTTATAGAGGTTTATACCATCCTTGCAACAGAAGCAGTTAAGCCAAGATCCCTGAGCTCTGTACCATACAACGTTCCAATGTTGTGCCTTACGGTGGTCATTGAAGCACGCTCAGAGATTACGGTTTTGAGGATTGGTGGTGCTTCCCAGTCCCCAGTTCAGGGAACCCACAGTTGCCAAGCCCATACCCAGCAACTAAATGCTGAGCCCCCTAAGGGGTTATCATGATGAACAAAACATAGCTCATAAGGATTTAAACAGAAAATGGCCTTCTAGGACTGTTTGACTGGAGTTTAGTTTAGTATGGTTCTTACCAAGCACCATTTATAAATGTCACAAGGATGGGAGGAAATGATAGTAATATCGAAAGGACTCCCTATCACTCGAAGACATTATCTTCAATACACATGTAAATCTGTAATGTTCAACTATTTTAACCACATATGAAGTGGACCTGACTACCTCAAAGTCCATTTGCAATTAAATGAAAATGATTTACAGACAAAATTCTCAGAACATTCATTCTGACACTGATAGGGCTAACTACTACAAGCTATCATATCTTTGTTTGAAGTGAATTTTCATCCACCAAGAAAAATTTTCACTTTTAGGAAGAGATGGAATTCTGACAGAGCCATATAAGGTGAATAAGGTGGGTGTGGCAACAATTCATACGTTGTTTGTGTAATTTTGCCATGGCAACAGCACATGTGTGTGGGTACGCATCAAGAGTTCCAACACCCAGCTTGCTGGTAATTTTTTCATTTCTAATTCTTCAGTTAAAATGTGATATACCCTTTCAGATGACATCTAGCAGGCTTGAGCAATTTCATGCACTTTCAATCAGTGTTCCTCCATGGCCATTTTGGGCACTTTTGCAATGATTTCTGGAGTAGTGACTTCTTGGCCGACAACTGCACAGATCATCATCTTAGCTCTCCTGGCCAACTTTAAATTGTCTAATTGCCTAATTGGCAACAGATGAATACGAAGGAGCAGAGCCCCCTAGTGTATTATTGAAATCAGCATGAATATTGTTTGTTTTCAATGAATATCACGTGAACGACTCATTTCGCCAGTGCTGACCTCTCGTGGTGATTCCGAAAACTTTTCAAATCACCCTCGTACTTTCTCCTATACATTGCTATTAGAAGTAACAGAGACAAGATTGTCCAACAAATTAGAGCTCATAATGAGAATTGTCAGCAAGTGACTTCCCATCCATTACTCATGAATTCATCCGGAATAAATGGAAATGGTTGAGGAACCAGTACATCTCTCTACCACACTGCATTGAGCTGTGATATATATGTAAATATGTACATGTGTTTTCAATGTTTTTCACCTGAAGTACCATGAACAAGGAGGTCAGACAGTCTCAAAGTTGAGTATCTACTTACTGTAACAACTAACTTTTCAAATTAAAAGAGAATATAGTCCTAGAAGAATTGGGCAAATTATTAAATTCTCCAATTTTTGGGTCACAGAACTACCATGATAAAACAATCAGAGCTGATGCAGATTTAAATATATAGCAGTGTTTCACACCATTCATAAATGGAACAGGGATGGGGGAAAATTGTAGTGTTGCCAGACACTACACATTCTGGGATGGTTCGCTGAATGCCAACGTAGGTCTCTTAAGTTCAGCAAGACTGTTAAACATCAAGTAAGCGGACCTGACAACCTCAAAATCCATTCACAGTTAAATGAACATGAACTATTGACAAGATTATGAGAACATACATTCCAAGATTCGGAAGGGTAAATATTACTTCCTCATACACAGTATCATGAGAGGTGATACACCCAAGAAAATTCGGCATGTAGCATTCATTATTTTATCTGTTATATATACAAATGGTTGTGGTACCAGTGGTTCTCTCCAACAAAGAGCATTATGTGGGCATGTGGTGTATAGATTTACATTTTCAGTATTCTTTAACACAAGTATCCATAAACAAAGAGACCAGATGGTCCCAAAGGTAAACATCTATTTATCATACAGCACCAACTTTCCAAATAATTGGAGTACACATTCCAGAAATAGCTGTGCACAATATTACATCCTATATTATGTGGGTCCAAAAAATTTGCATCATAAAAAAGATATAGAAGTCATACAGAGATAAATTGACATTGTTTCTTCACATGCATCATTAAAAGCTGCAACAGGAATGAGAAGAAGTTATATTGGTACAAGAAGTGCTCCACAGTACACATTGTAGATGCTTTGTGGTTTACTCTTTGAGATTATTCACGTTCATCAATGTTAACAACCATAGGGCAAGTAAATTATACAACTTCACAGTCCATTGTGAATTTACTGCGCATGATTTACTCTCAGAATCCCAAGAGCCCACATTAAAAAATTCATTATTTAAATTATCAATTCTGCCAGTATATTGTTCCAATACATAATAAAAAAAAGGACTTCTGACAAGTTACAGCTCATAAAAAGAACTACTGACAATACTTCTCCCATATAGCATCGATAGAATGTGGAAACAATGGAAATGATTGTGGAACAAAATGTATTCTCCACTGAACAGCACTGACACTGTATATGGAGGACAGATACATTTTTGTAATGTGTTTAACCATTTACAGTAAACAATGACTACTGACTGCATACATTCCAAGAATGGTTGGGCTTATTGTTACATCCTCCAATACTTAGATCCATGTAATGAGCTTGATGAAAAAATTACAACTCAGAAGGAAACCATGTCACCCATCATTGAAAATTCTGAAATTATTAACAGTACCCTCCCTGTATAACTATACTATTATCGTTTTTTGTGTACCAGTTTAGAATCATGGAAAGAGAACTGGTTTGATCACATTTACAGTACAAGAAATAAAGTAACGTTTATGATACCTGTTCATCATTTACTTTATATGATCAGACTCCCATCTATATGGGAATGAAAATATAACAAATTAAAAGCCAAGAACATTTTGAGTATGAATCTAGATTCATTGAAAAGAAACCTACATGGTGCTCAGTTTCAGTGATACTATTACTCAGTTGAAGATTCCATGAACAATGAACTGAATATCTGAGCAGGATGTAGTTTATGAACTGTCTTGTTATCTGAACATGTGAAGATATCTTTTCACAAAAGTGTTCCATTAATGTTAAAACAGAATTCCATCTTTTCAACTGTAGCTTTATATTAGTGAAATTGTGTTACAATATTTTGATGTGTCTCCAGTATTCTGATCAAATAATTAGTGTACGTATGCTATGAGACAAATAATTCACAATTCAACAATTTAATTCAGCTGAACAATGGTTATTTCCACGCAACATTCACAAACATAACAGGTCTGAGAGAAATGTTACAAAAATACAACCTACTGCACAATAAAGGCAGTTTGCAAAGCATCCATGTAGATCTTTTAAGTTGATCAACATTGTTAAACATGAAGCAGGTACATCTGATAACCTCAGCACCCATTGTCAATTAAATGAACATGATTTACAAATTATATTCAGAGAAATTACATTCTAGTGGTCATCAACATTATTAAACATGAAGCAAGAACTTCTAATAACCTCAACTTCCACTCTCAATTAAACTGGCTCTGTTCATTAACATTATTCTGAGGCCATACATAACAAGAATGATTGTGCAAATTATACTTTCTCTTGTACATTGCTCCAAGATTATAAGGAGGTCTGTCATCAACTTTCTTCCCATTTATCATTCATCTTTGTATTTGAAATAAAAGATATATGTGTTACCATTAACTCTCTCTACAACCCAGCTTCATGCTAGCATGTGAATTATTGATGTATGTTTTCAATGTAACTTTAACAGAAGTAACGATAAGTGAGATCAGTCAGTCTCTAATTAAATTATCAACAGTGGTGGGCAAAACGTAGGATGAATGCATCATGGACAAATAAAATAGCTCAATGAAACTGGGAACATACATAGATAGAATTGCTCCATCATAGTATGAAAAGTAACTGACAGAAATTCACAGTGGGACAAACAGAAATGATTCCTTAATTCAAAGACAATAATTACACAGAATGCTTCATTGTTCATGTTGAAGTCTTCAACATTAAAAAGTCTGAGACATTGTTCACAATATGGTGTTTGTTCACCACAGACATCAATTGCAGTATTACCCATGCTAGCCAGAAGGTTTATTTATTTCGTCCTTTGTTCATATCTAGTACAACATGACATGGACCTAACTATAAGAAGTAGTTGTGGTAGAATGTTCCCTATCTTCTCCAATGTACTTGCCTACTTGTGGATGGTCACTGGTGGATGTGAATGTGCTGCAATACATATTCGCCAATGCATCCCACATGAGCTAGGTGGGATTTAAGTTGGGGGATTGAGGAAGCCAGTCCTTTTTCTGAATATTCTGTCATTCCCAGAGCTCCTACAGCTGCAGTATTTGATGGAGTCTTGCAAATTCATCCATAAAAATGAAATCAGGGCCATGTGCACCCCTGAAAATACACATGTGGAGAAGGAGTACTGTGCCCCAATGATGCTGACCAGTGAGTGTAAAGTTTACAAAGTAGTGATGTACCTTCATGTCGTGAGTGGTTGGAATGTATAATACACCCATAATCATTGACATATGATAGTTTTACTGCTCTATGAGGTGCATTGAGGGAATGTATTACGTTGCATGGGTGTACTGACTTCCTACTCAGTGGACATGGTACACTCATCAATTGTGGTAATTGTAACACTGTGTTATTTCCCAGTGTGCTTTTTTCAGCAGTTCATTTGGCCATGATTCCATTTCATGTAGTACATGTGGGATGTGTTGGGTGTTGGGGAGACCTATTACAGCATGTCCAAATTCATCAGTTACCATTCAGCAGTTGTCAAGTGTGCTGGTGGGGGAATGGAATGCTGTACCACAAGAGCCCTTTACCATCCTAGTGCACTGCATGGGTTGATATTGCAGAGCTTTTAATGTCATTTGGGGTGATCAAATACCCTATTAAGAATCATGTCCAGCATAACATCATGAATAATGATGATTTCACTGCAATTACTGTCTTTGAATAAAAGTACCATCTATTGGACTCATTATGTAGTGGTCAGAGTTAGAAAAAGCTACATTACATGGCAGTGATACATCATGTGAAACTTAATTTTTTACTTAAGATTACCACACCAGTTTATTTACTGCACACAATTGATCGTCCAATTTATGAGAGCATACAATCCGAGAATATAAAGGCAGGCTATTACAGTTTTCAGTACATGGTTCCACTAACTTACAATGGCTTAAAAATTAGAGCTTAAGGGTGGTATTTCTTTGAATGTACTATTCACAAATGCAGCAAGGAAGTGAGAAAAATGACAGTGGTACTGGAAGTACTCCATTAAAAATGGACTATCCCACATACCATTCATATATGCAACAGGGATGGGAGAAAATACCAGTGACACCAGAAGTACCCTCAAGTACACACTGTTAGGTGGATTCCTGGTACTCATGTTGATCTTTTAAGGTTCATCAGCAATATTAACCACATATGAAGTAGATCCAGCAACCCCAAAGCCCATTATGAGTTTAATGACAATGATTCAATGACAAAATTCTGAGGATAACTATTACAAGATTGGTCAGGCTAAATATTACTTCTACCTAAACATTGTTCTTAAAAGTGATGCAGACAAGTTTAAGAAATAAGAGATCGTAGCAAGCATTGATCATAATTATCTTCCTATCCAACATTAAGCTAGCATATGGTGTATAGATATATTTACTCAATGTCCTTTAAGAGAAATAGACAGAAACAAATAGATCAGAGTGTCTCAAAAGTCAAATGACTATCTGTATAAAACAATAGGATGCACTCTGAACAGTTAAATATATTATTGCATCTTCCAATACATGGGCCCACATAATTACAATGTTGAAAAAGATCAGAGCTCAGAAGGAGTTTAATCGACAGCACTTCTTCCCATGCATCATTAGGAAATGGAACAGGGAAAGGAGGAAATCTTAATTCTAGTGAGAAGTATGCTCTACTTTAAACTGTGAGTTGGTTGCCGAGTACACACACAGATATTTAATTATTATAAATATTATTACCTTGAAACAAATAAAACTAACATCCACAAAATCCATCATCAATTTACCGAAAACAAACTTTTGTCAAAATTTCAAGATCAGATGTGGCGGGTTTTGTCAGGCTAACTATTACTTCATTCCACATTTTGCTCCTGAAAGCGATAAGAACCAAAACATCTGACAACTGAAAGCTCAGATGGATGATCATTGACACTTGGCATCATATATACCATCTCTGATTAAATCCAGATCAAAACAAAATGATTTCTGAAATATAGAAGTACTCTCCATTGTAGAGCATTAAGGTGGCATCTAAAGTGTAGAGACAGGATTTCAGTGGTCAACAGAAGTAGCAATCAAACAGAGAGATCTGACAGTCTCACAGTCTAGTATCTATTTACCATAAACAATCAAATGTCCAAATGCAAGAGAATATGTTTCAAGAATAGATCGCCAATTTATTACATCATCCAACATGTGGGATCACTAAAAGAGGATGATGAAAAAAATCTAAGATCATAAGGATTTCCATCGATGCTGGGTTATCACACGCATGATTCACAATTACAAGAGGGATGGGAGGAAATAATCCTGGCACCAGATGTTCACTGTATGCTGGCTTCCATAATACTCTTGTATGTCTTTAATATTCATCACATTATTAAACACATGACAAGTGCATGTGACAATCTGAGCATCTATTATCAATTTGCTGATCATGATTATTTCTCAGAATTCCAAGACTGTACATTCAAAAGTTGTTCATGCTGTTACATACAAATAAACATTGTTCCTAAAAGCAATAAAGACATATGATAAATTAGCGCTTATTAGGGGAATTAGTGACAGTTGTCTTCTCAAGTAGCTGGAATGTGTCTGGAATCAAACGAAGTGGTTGCAGTACCAGAAGTACTGTGTACCGTACTGCATTAATAAGATATATGGAGAATACAATATTGATCAACAAAACAAACCAACAAAAAAGGTGAACTGATAGCCTCAAGTTATCTATTTGTAAATGAAGATGTAGATATACATGCAGAGCAATTTTTTAAGTGTCCACAAAATGACCATGATAAGGAAAATAGGGCTCTAAAGGAGCTTAATAACTGGTGATTTTCCCGTTCACCACTGGCGAATGGAACGGGGAAGGCAGGCAACTACAATGCTACTTGAAGTGCTCTCCACCCACACCATGTAATATAGGTTTTAGTATAAAGACTCAGATTTTATGTTATGATTAACAGATTTACTATCAAACAAGAAGAATGCCAAAGTCTATGTTAGGTTTCAGTTTGTTGTATGAGTCTTAATTTTGAAATTCCTAGAGTGTAAACTTCAGGGATAGAAGACCAGCACACTTTTTACTCACATATAGTGCAATAGTGCACCCAAGATGACCACCATGATGCAGTCATTGTAAGTAGAACTTGTATGCAGGTTTATCACTAGTAGATATTCCTGGGTGCTATTCATAGAAGGACTATGGATGGGATAAAAGTATAATGGTATTAGAAATGCAATCTACCACACACAATAAGGTGATTTGTAGAGTATAGCATAGCTATACAACATTCATGAAATAGTGTTTACCATCCAGGAAAGGTAATAGTCGATGTCAAAACAAATTACCAATTTTAACTTCCAACGGTTCCCATTATCACAATCATGCTCATTGTGAATGTCAATTAGAATATCTCAGGTGGCGTAAAAATAATATTAAGCAACTAGTTTGTGTTTCTAATGGTATTAGAATATTATGCCGAATAATGTGGGGACTGCACATAATATGAGCGACATATACAAGAGAGGGGCTGATATTTCATCACTATCAATACTACTAATAATAAGAATGGATAGTATTGCCCAGTGGGTAGTGTAGTTTACATTGAGAGAATGGGGAACAATTGCAGCAAAACTGGAGTCTTGCAGTTAGTTGCGGAAGAAATATTAGGGGAGTATATGTTTACTCAAAATACTTCTGCAGACAGACTCCTTGCCGGAGATGAAGGGAAACTACTATGAGATCAAAACCAATGGTATTATAGAAATTAGTCATGCCAGTGACACATATTTGGAACCCTGGCCTTGTCAACAGTTCTGAGTGTTTATAAGGACCTGTAAACTATATATCAGAGGGTGTACATCATCACATAGTAAATAATACTTAAATTGAATTACTGAGTGCATCAAGTTACATGATGTTCACAAATGGTGGAACAAACATCAGAATTTCAAAATCCATTGAAAGGGAATGAACACAGCTACTAGAGTGCTTCTGAATCAATAAGGTATTAGGAGGTTGGGTTCCACACCAAAGTTACAACTCATTCATTCACAGTCTGCTTTTTGGTTCCAGGGAACTAAAATTCTGTGAAAAGTTATAATTTCATGATCCAAGTTGTATGTCACACACATACAGTTGACCACTGATTTCTCTTCTTGAAATGAATGAACTGGATTTTCTCTTTATGAAATACTATTAATGTGTTGTGTGCAGCAACTGCTGTTGGGAAATAAATGAATTCTAAGCATTAGCTTACTACATTACCATATAACTTCTTTTGAAGAATGTGTAAACAAAATCCTGTATTACATTATGGATAAACCAAATGACACAGAACTGGATAAACGCAGACTGACTGTTTGTCCCCTCCCTCCTAGTTCACTCTCTTGTGTACTCCCTTATTGTCTGATCTGATAAGCTGACAGTCAAGTAAATGTCAATCTGCTTGAAATACTTATGAATGTAGAAAGCCACTCCACTATGTTGGGTAATGTGGAATGGAAATTGAAAAGCTTTGAATATAATCCTTAAATTTGTAAACAAACTCTCGTACTTCTCTTTCCATGATGTTATGTCTAAACATTTATTGCTCCCATCAAGAATGGTCACTTTATATTATTTAAACAGAATCAAAGGAATGTAATATTCAAAAGTATGCAGGAAAATAAAATCTCCGAAGTAAGTATATGGGAGCTACAGAGGAACTTCTTATCCACATGCAACCAAGAGTTACATTATCAGCCCCATTACTCAAGTTACTTACTCATCTCCATGAACTATGATCTGACAATAAAATAGGTCCATCATTTATTAACCGAGAATTTAATTGTTTTGATTCTTTGGCTGCTCAATCTACCTACCATTAGAGTGACACTTATAAATTTACACACTAATCTAACTTCAAATACAGAACAACAACATGATAGTAGCCTGGTCCTGCAAAATAACCTTTCTTCCAATTTAACCCCAGTGTCACTACTTTGGTATTAGTGAAGTAAGTGACAAGTCAACAGTAAAAAGGATCAATCACACAATAAACCATGCATAGGATCACACCATCAGAAGAGAGTCCAACATACTGGTCACAGATGTGCACCCATCTATCAACAATACCAACAGGATAATAACATGGAAAACTCAATGGTAAACCCTGAGCTTTCTGGGGTCACAGCTCGTGAGGTCAGGCCATATGTACCTGCTAGTAGATGTACACTCGGTGAAACATTCTTTTCCATTCTTGTGAAAATGTCTGCAGCACATTTGAGTTATGGTCAGATTTCTTATGCACTCTGTATCTGATTGCACTCTCATCAGACAGCAGGTTGTATAGATTTTACACTAATGATCATGTAAATGACTTCATTTCTTTACATACAGCTATTGAATTTGAAAGTCTGTGTCCAGATTTCAGTCTCCTAAAGCAGTTCAAAATAATTTCAAAAAATAAAATACAAAATGTTGCCTCTAAAATTGAGTTTATTTCTAAGTCTGTTAAGTGGTGGAATACAATTCACACATGTTAATGAGATGCCTTTAGCTGGACATATAGTGTTGTAGGATGATAGTGGAACAGTATCTGGTCTGAATCTCCATTGTGGCATTTTTTTACTGTTCTTTAAGTTCTATATTTTTTATCAAGTGTAAATTAAAATAAACACTAAATCATATTTTTCAACTGAAAGTAACATTATCTTATTTTCAGATATGGCTAACATGAAATAAATTAAGACTTGAAACAGGTATGTAAACTAACTTATATACATCAGTAATGCTCCAGAATGAATTTTTGCTCTACAGAAGAGTGTGCACTAAAATAAAACTTACTCACAGATTAAAACAAGATTAATGTGCCAGGAAGTTTCATCAATAATACCAATGCATTTCAAATGCTCAGTTCTCCATAGAATGAAGAAAGAAGAAATTAGTGGGCATTAGCGGTAAACACATGAGTTACAGAGGACCCAGGAAAAAGTGCCTTCACAGTCTCCGGACGCAAGCGCAAACTACCCCCTTAAGGGGGAGGGACTCCTGTTAGTCACCTCTTACAACAGGCAGGAATACCTCAGGCCTATTCTAACCCCTAGACCCACAGGGGTGAGACTGGCCTGAATTTCAACATATCCACGGTGGAAACAAGGACACTAAATAAAAACCCAAAACCCACCACAGAAGATGAGCATATATTACTGGAATTGAGTGCAAAATTAAAAAGCCATAAAGATGAACAGCAGAAAACTGCTGCACAAAGGAAAAAAGGAAAGCCTAGTGAATCAGTTCCTACAAGAACTGTAGTAAGAAGAAAGATGATTTCTCAACATTTGGGAGATAATTTTTTATGGTACAGCCAAGGAAGCAAAAAACTGGAAGTTAAATATTAATGTCAAGAAACATGAACATGCTAATCAAATAGAGACTGGGAATTTTATTAGTACCAGTAGGAAAAAGAAATTAAGCTCAGAAGTCTGCAACAAAATCTGCATTACGTGAGTAACAAAAAATTAGAAGTAGAACTACTGGCAAATGAAATACGCCCACACATATTGTGTTTAAGTGAACATGGCTTAAAAGAAAATGACATTTGCAGTCTCACCATAAGAATTATGTTCTTGTAAACTATTTCTGCAGATCAGAAATATAGGTGGAGGGGTAGCAATATCTGACCAAACAGCAGAGAATTATGATAGTAGTATGAATGATACATACAAAACCTTACTACCAAAATGCAAAGAAAAAGATCTTCAAATTACAGGTATTGTCTCCAATGAGTTCACAGTATTCTGTGTGTACCAATCACCAAGTGGCAAAACAAATCGTTTCCTCAAAAACATGTCCATTGTACTAGGAAGAAAAAATAGAAAAAAATGTAGGATTGTGTAATATGTGGTGATTTTGAAACTTGTATGAGAAGGGAGACACAGAGAAAGCAAAAATTTGAGGAGCTGGTACTACAATACAACATGAATGCAACTGATTTGGAACCAACAGGCGTGAATTTGTAAACTGAGTCAATTATTGACAATATTATCACTAATATGGATAGCAATGCAAATACAACAAAGGTTCTACAAACACGAATTTCTAACCATGTTGCATAGCATTGTGAAGTATATGGAAATCTGAACTCAGAAAAAGAAGACAAAAGTGGAGAAAGAGACGTTAGGCTTCTATGCCAACAAAATATCAACATCTTCAAAGTGATGTTAAGAAAAGTGGACAGACACACTTCAAGCCCAGGGAACTGATGAAAAATACAATGCTTTCCAAGACACCATAACACATTACTTCAATTCAGCATTTCCTAAAACCAAGAGGAAAAGAAAATATCTCTAAAATAAGCATTGTATCATGGAGGAAATAATAGAGCAGAGAGCTACCTTAAGATAAATGAACAGAGAGAACATATTTTAACCTACAGGCAGCACCAGAAGAAATACAATCAGTTGATAAGACAAGAAAAAGCAAAATCAATTAATGGTACTATTTCAAAATAGTTTGAGAGCAGCTTGGAATATAATTAACTCTGAGAGGGCTAAGACAAAAAACTCACAGAAATAAAATGAAATAGAAACTACAGCAGTAATTAACAACATCATGACATATAAAACTAAAATTGCCAACATCCTGAATAATAACTACACATATGCAATAGAAAAGCTGACGCATTGATGTAATAGCCAAGGAACTTATCAAACTATTGCGACAGATACGCCAAGCTCTCAATGTTCCTGAAAACAGTGTCTGAAAAGGAACTGACAAATGTTGGTTGGGGTTTAAGGGACCAAACAGCAAGGTCATCAGTCCCTTGTTTCCAATGTGGTCCATTCTGATAGTGTGACATCTCAGAAAAGTCAGAACAATAAAAGGGGAAAGGCTAAAATATGTAAAAGGGCAGTCATGTTGTCAATGGTAAAAACAAAATGAGGTAAGTCAGCAAGAGAGCAAACCCACTGCTATGCTACAGGCAGGAAATATCCCACTTCTGAAGCACCTGAGGCAAGACTACCTGCAACTTAAAAGGTGCGACCGCTAGAATGTATAAGTGCGTATGGGGAAAAGGAGACTAACCAATCCTAAAAAATGATAAAAACGAAGTAAAAAGGGAAGAATAGAGGATCTCGGTCAGGGAGGGGAGTCGGGATTCTCCAAACAAGGCTTACAGTGGGAGATACCCCAACACTCACCGCCCTGCCCCAGCACGAGAGTGAGATTAAAAACCTTAAAACTGAGAATAAAAACCACTTTCCTGGAGGAAACAGAGAACCAGGGCGACCATCCAGGAATCATCAGCCAACATCAAAGGTAAAGTGCAGGGGAGACTGTACATAGCACGCAGAGCCAGAAGAAGGGGGCATTCAACCAAAATGTGGACTACTGACTGGAAGGCGCCACAACCACATAGTGGGGGTGGCTCCTCATGCAAAAGAAAACCATGAGTCAGCCTGGTATGGCCAATGTAGAGACAACACAGTGTGGTCGAGTCCTTTCGGGCAGGCTGAAAGGAAGAACGCCACGGGCCTGGTGTTGCCTTAATCGCAAGAAGTTTATGAGACAGGGAAGTAGCCTCCCAAGAGTTGGCCCATGATTGTACGAAGTGGGATCTGATGTGAAGCTGTAAATCTACTGCAGGAGGGGTTACAGAAAACAGGGGTACGTGACTGCTCCCCCAGCCAAACGATCAGTGAGCTCATTACCTGGGATACCCACATGGCCAGTGACCCACAGGATGTCAACAGAACAAGCAGCACGGTGAATATCAGCGAGATGGTCATGGATGGCAGAGACTAAGGGATGGCGTGAGGAAAACCTGTCAATAGCCAGAAGGCAACTCATTGAGTCCGTACATAACAAAACACAGTTGTGTGAGCACTGTTTAATAAAGGTAAGGGCCTGGGAAACTGTCATCCCTTCCGCAGTAAACACTCCACATGTAGGTAGCAGCAGATGATTTTCCGTTCCAAAAGAGGACGTGAAGGCATACCCCACATGATCAGCAGATTTAGAGCCATCAGTGTAAAAAACAACAGCCTCCCGAAACTCCCATAAAATTCGGCAGAAAAAGGAATCGAACACCATAGGGGGGATGGAATCTTTCGGACCTAAGCGGGGATCCATCCGAATTCATAGCTGAGGAACTAACCAAGGGGGAGTGGAGGGGAGGGAGCGAGGAAGACAGGACAAAGAAGGAAGCTGAAAATCATGGCAAAGGGATGCAAGGCGGAGCCCAACCGGTAAACCCGCCCGAGTGCGGGAATCAGGTGGGCGACGTCCATGGTCTTGGAACAGGATAGAATAGGAAGGATGAGTGGGAGAGGAATGGACAGTGAGTGCATAAGACACCAGAAGGTGGAACCGCTGAACAGAAAAGGGGGGGGGGGGTGTTTCCCAGCTTCAACCAGGAGACTATCAACAGTGCTAATACGGAAGGCACCAGTGGCCAAACGGATACCACAGTGGTGGACTGGATCCAGTACGTGCAGTGTGGAAGGAGCAGCCAAACCATAAACTATACAACCATTGTCCTAGCGAGACAGAACTAGAGCACGACAAAAACAGAGAAGGACAGAGCGCTCCACACACCAAGAGGAACATCCTACCTTCAGAATTCTGATATGGGGCAGCCAATCGAGCTTGTTGTCGAAAAGAAGACCCAAGAAACGAAACTGTGGGACCAAAGGCAATCGTTGTGCAACGAGATAGAGCTCTGAATCAGGGTGGACCATTGTACGACTACAGAAGTGGACCACCTGCGATTCTAAAGGGGAGAATTGAAACCCATATGAGGGTCCATGCAGAGGCACGCTGTATAGCTCCCTGGAACTACTGCTCTGCAGAGGCCATCGAAGAGAAACTAATCCAAATGCAGAAATCATCCACATACAGGGCAGGACCGACAGAGGCCACAAATCTATCGATAGAAATGAGGAAAAGAAGTACACACAAGACAGCACCCTGTGGGATGCCCGTCTACTGCGTCCATGGAGAACTAAAAACAGTACCAACCCGAACCCTGAATGACCGATGGATCAGGAACTGGCGGATAAAAATCGGGAGTGGGCACCAAAGACCCCACTGATGAAGGGTAAGTGAGATGTGATGGTGCCAGGCCGTGTCATAGGCCTTGTGTAGGTCAAAAAATACTGCAACCAAATGGCGGCGCTGGGAAAAAGCCTGCCGAACTGCGGATTCCAAGCGAAGTAAATGATCGATCAGAGACCACCCCTCTCGGAAGCCACACTGGTAAGGGGACAATAAATCCCGAGATTCGAGGACCCAATAAGGCCGAAGGGATACCATACGTTCAAGTAACTTGCAAACAACATTGGTCAGACTAATTGGCCGATAGCTGTCAACAAATAGGGGGTTCTTACCAGCCTTAAAGACAGTAACCATGATGCTATCCCTCCACTGAGAAGGGACGTCACCCTGGAGCCAGATACGGTTAAACACCCAGAGAAGATGTTGCCGTTGTGGAGCACTGAGATGTTGAAGCAGTTGGTTGGTTATGAATGGAGTCTGGGCCAGGGGCCGTATCATGAGAAGGAGAAGTACAGAAAGAAATTCCCATTCAATAAAAGGTTCGTTGTAAGATTCTGACTGACAACGGATAAAACATAGGGTGGAAGCTTCGGCCTGCTGTTTCCGGTGAAGGAAAGCAGTCGGATGGGAGGCTGATGCTGATGCCATTGCAAAATGGGTCGCAAAAAATACCGCGAGAATCAACGGGAGGTGAAGGCCTGGGAGGGTGGACTGCTGATGGCAACCTTTGAGAGAGAGCTAAGTGTAGGCCATACCCATGACATAGGGACAGTAGAACCAAAGGAACATACAAATTGTTCCCAACATATCCGTTTGCTCTGTTTCATTAAATAATGGGGTTTAGTGCAAAGGCGCTTAAAGGTAATGAGGCTGGCAATGGATGGGTGCCTCTTAAGGTGTTGCAAAGCTCGATGGTGATCACGGATGGCAATGGCAATGGCCGTACTCAACCACGGGACTTGCCGGTGACGAAATGGTCCAGATGAGCGCAGTACAGCAAGGCTAGCAGCGTGAACAATAGCGTCAGACACGTCACATAGGACGTCATCAATACAACCCAACAAAGAGGGAGAAAAAAGTACCTGTTCAGTTACAGAGGCCAATCGGCGCGTTGTAATGACCAACGAGGTAACCTGTCCATCGGGGAATGGGAAGGAAGAGAGAGAATCAATGGGAAATGGATACTATCACAAAGGTCATTGTGTGGCGACCAGTGTAATGAAGGGAGGAGAGAGGGAGAAGGAGGAGAGAGGGAGAGGAAAGATTTTTTTTTTTTTGGGTTTAAGGGCGCTCAACTACTGAAGTCATTAGCGCCCAGTCACAATTGTTAGAGCACATAGAATCTAGTAAAACTCAAGGGGGGGGGGGGACACCAGAAAGTTCTTACAAAGATGCAGATAAAATAAGTGAAAGAGTTAGATGTCTTTGGACAAGCCAGTCAAAGTAATGAAACGGAGAACACGAGCAGCTGCTCCAGCGTCATCAGCTAAAATATCCTGTAAAGTAGATGGCAGAGACAGGACAACACGAGATTGACTAAAACGGGGACATGACTATAAAACATGGCGCACTGTTAATGCATGACCACAAGGGCACTGCGGGGCTGGGTCACTGGAGAGCACGTAGTGGTGGCTAAACCGGCAATGCCCAATTCGCAACCTGGTCAGAAGGACCTCTTCTCGCCGAGATGGTCGGGAGGAGGTTGTCTAAGCAATTGGGAACGGTTTTACTGCCCGGAGCTTGTTTCCTTGAAGTGAGGACCAAGTATCCCACCACAAGGACACAAGCCTCTTACAGACAACCCCACTAACGTCAGATGACGGGACACAATGGGAGGCTGGCCGAGGCAGAAGGACTGCAGCCTTGGCTGCAGCATCAGCAGCCTCTTTCCAGGCACTCCTACATGGCTGGGAACCCACAGGAAGCTGACAGGAGAGCCACCATCAGCAAAAGAATTGAGGGACTGCTGGATCCGTTGCACCAAGGGATGGACCGGATATGGAGCTCCAAGGCTGTGAAGGGCACTGAGTGAATCAGAGCAGAGTACATACGATGAATGGCGGTGGCGGCGGGCATACTGAACGGCCTAATGGAGAGCAAAAAGCTCAGCCGTAAAGCTGGAACACTGGTCGAGGAGCCGGCATTTAAAGGTGATGGCCCCGACGACAAAGGCACAGCTGACACCATCGTCAGTTTTGGAGCCATCAGTGTAAGTAAAGGTGTGACTGGCAAGTCGCGCACGAAGTTCGACAAACCGTGAGCAATACACTGCAGCCGGAGTACCCTCCTTTGGGAGCGAGCAGAGGTCGAGATAAACTCAAACCAGAGCCTGGAGCCAAAGTGGTGTCGGGCTCTCACCCTCTCTGAAGGTGGTAGGGAGGGCAAAATCCAATTGTCGAAGCAGGTGACGAAAGCGGACTCCAGGGGGCAGCAGGGCAGACACATACAACCCATACTGACGGTCGAGAGAATCGGCGAAGAAGGAATGATAAGAGGGGTGGTTGGGCATTGACAACAGCTGGCAGGCATACCGACAAAGCACTATGTTGCGCCGGTAGGTCAACGGTAATTCGGTAGCTTCAGCTTAAAGACTCTCGACGGGACTAGTGTAGAATGCTCCAGTCGCAAGATGTAGCCCCCTATGGTGGATGGAGATGATACGGCGTAAGAGGGATGGCCGAGCAGATGAGTAGACGAGGCTCCCATAATCCAGCTTTGATCGGACTATGGACCGATACAAGTGAAGCAGGACAGTGTGATCCACTCCCCAAGATGAACCACTAAGAACTCTGAGGAAATTAAGGGAACGTGTACAACGGGCAGCCAAATAAGAGACGTGCGGAGACCAACAAAGTTTCCTGTCCAGTGTGAGCCCTAGAAACTTAGTTGTTTCCATGAATGGGAGAACAACGGGACCGAGATGTAAGGATGGCAGAAGGAACGCTTTATATCACCAAAATTTGATGCAAACCGTCTTCTCTTCAGAGAACAGGAAGCCATTTGCCACACTCCATGAGTATAGGCTATCTAGACAACGCTGAAAGCAGCGCTCCTGGAGGCTTGTCCTCTGGGCACCGCAGTAGATCACGAAGTCATCGACAAAAAGAGAGCCTGAGACATTAGGTGGAATGCAATCCATAATTGGATTGATCACTATGGCAAAAAGGGCTACGCTTAAGACGGAGCCCTGAGGCACTCCGTTCTCCTGGAGGAAGACGTCGGACAATACGGAACCCACACGTACCCTAAAGTTTCGATCTGTTAAAAAGGAATCAATAAAAAGCGGCAGGCGACCACGTAGACCCCACCTGTGCATAGTGCGGAGGATACCTCCTCTCCAACAGGTATCATAAGCCTTCTCCAAATCGAAGAACACGGCTACCATTTGGCGCTTTCGCAAAAAGTTGTCCATGATGAATGTCGACAAGGTCACAAGGTGGTCAACAGCGGAGCGGCGGCGACGAAAGCCGCATTGAACATTGGTAAGCAGCCGTCAAGATTCAAGAATCCAAACTAACCGAGAGTTAACCTTACAGACACAGCTTTTAAGAGAAATGGGGCGGTAACTAGAAGGAAGGTGTCTATGCTTCCCGGGTTTGGGTATAGGAACAACGACGGCATCATGCCAACGCATGGGGACCTGACCTTTGGTCAAGACGCGATTGTAGGTATGAAGAAGGAAGCTTTTGCCTGCCGGAGAAAGGTGTGCCAGCATCTGAACGTGAATGCCATCTGGCCCCGGAGCAGAGGACCGCGACAGTGCAAGTGCACGTTCGAGTTCCCGCATAGTAAAGGGGGCATTATAATTTTCCAGATTCAGCGAGTGGAAGGAAGGTCGCCAAGCCTCTTCTGCCTCTTTCCTGGGAAGGAAGGCAGGGTGGTAATGGGCGGAGCTTGAAACCTCCGCGAAAAAGCGGCCGAAGGCGTTGGAGACATCCACAGGATCAACAAGGACCTCATTACCTGAGGTCAGGCCAGGTACCTAGGAGTGGGCCTTAATGCCCGACAGCTAGCGCAGGCCACCCCAGACGACAGAAGAGGGAGTAAAACTGTTAAAGGAGCTGGTGAAAGAGGCCCAACAAGCTTTTTTGCTGTCTTTGATGACTCTATAGATTTGCAAGCGGAGTCGTTTGTATCCAATACAATTCGACAACGTAGAATGGCGGCGAAAAGTGCGTAAAGCACGTCGTCGAGCACGGATAGCGTCTCTACAAGCCTCATTCCACCAGGTGACGGAAATGCGACGTGAAGAAGAGGTAGTACAAGGAATGGAACGTTCGGCGTCATTGATGATAACAGCCGTGAGGTATTTGACCTGACTGTCACAACTGAGAAAATCGAGGTCCGGAAAGGTCGCCAGGGAGGAGTAAAGTCCCCAGTCAGCTTTCGGTACGTTCCAGCTCGAAGGACGTGGGGATGGGGTGTGGTGCAGGAGACGAACGACACGGGATGTGGTCGCTCGAATAGGTGTCAGAAAGGACATACCACTCGAACCGACGGGCAGGAGTGGTAGAACAGATCGAGAGGTCCAAGTGGGTGTAGGTATGAGTAGAGTCCGAAAGGAAAGTCGGGGCGCTAGTATTGAGGCAGACAAGATTGAGATGGTTGAAGACATCCGCCAAGAGGGAGCCTCTCTGACAGGATGCAGGAGAGCCCCAAAGGGGATGATGGGCATTGAAGTCGTCAAACAATAAAAACGGCGGAGGAAGCTGAACAATCAGGTGCATCATGTCAGCCCGACTAACTGCAGATGATGATGGAGTGTAGACAGTACAAACAGAAAAAGTAAAGGCAGAAAGAGTAATACGGACAGCTATTGCTTGGAGTGGGGTGGTCAATGGGATAGGATGGTGATAGAAATTGTCCCGAATGAGCAACATGACCCCACCATGAGCTGGAATACTGTCCACAGGGGTGAGGTCAGACCGCTCCGAGGTATAGTGGGCAAAAGCAATACGGTCAGTTGGGTGCAACTTGGTTTCCTGGAGACCAAGGACGAGTGGACAGTGCAGGCGGAGGAGCAGTTGTAATTCCTCCCGATTAGATCGAATACCTCTTACGTTCCACTGTAACAAAGCCATCGCTAGTCAGAAAAGAGGGGGAACGGAACGGGTGAAGAGCTGGTCACCTCGACGGCCGCGGAGGGCAGGTTTCGAGGGAACACTGCTACAAGCGGCGGGAGACGGATCCTGTTCCATCGAGTTGTCGCCAGCTGCGGCCGCTGTCCCTGGTTGCGTAGGAGGGGCAGCATCATCCACCGACGACAGGCCAGCTGAGCGCCTGGCAGCAAAGCATCCCGGCGAAACTGAAGACGGCCGGGAGCACCGACTCACAGTTGGAGCGTCAGACGAAACGCGCCGGGGTGGAGAGGGGGATAAAGGCTTCTTCTTGGAGGCCTTCTTGGAAGTCCGCTGAGGCACAGGGATGGTGGGCTGGACCCGAAGAAGGTCCTCACGCGTGGGGTCCGTTTTGGAACGCCGGACCTTGGAAGCCGGGGTCCGGAACGTTTCCCCGATGGACGCCTGAGAAGAGGATCGCTTCTCAGGTGGCAGAGGGGGAGGAGGAGGAAGGGTGGCCCCAGGGCAGAGGGGACACAGGCCGCAAGGGAGGAGGATTGGGAAGGGAGGGATTTGGGAGGCAGATGCATAGACCCCGGATGGGGTGAGGAGGTGGAGTGGGGACAGGATAGGGGTGAGGATACTGTGTAAGGAGTGGACACGACTGAGGCAAACGAAGTTGTCAACGTCACGGGATGGAGGCGGTCATACTTCTTCCTGCCCTCAGAACAAGATAGACGATCCAAAGTTTTTAATTCTTGAATGCTCTTCTCCTTGTGATACGTGAGGCAGTCTAAAGATCTAGGCAAGTGGATGCCAGGACAATTGACGCACCGAGGTGGTGGGGTGCATGTATGTTCCTGACGAAGAGGACGTTCGCAATCGCCACAAAGGTGCTCAGCCTCACACCATGACGACATGTGCCCAAAGCGCAAACACCGAAAGCAGCGGATAGGAGGTGGGACGTAAGGTCGCACGTCGCACCGGTAGCGCATCACCTTTACCTTCTCTGGGAGAACGTCCCCCTCGAAGGCAAGGATAAAGGCCCTGGTGTCGATGCGATGGTCTTTGGGGCCGCGCTGGACTCGCCGGACGAAATGCACGCCTCGTGGAGAAGAAAGATAAAGATCAATGGCAGAAAAGGTACCATGACTGGCACTGAAATGAGCAGGGAAGCCATCATTAGGAAGTCACAAGTCCTGGTCTGTAATAAACTGATCTAAGAGAAGACCTTGTCTAGATGGAAATGCGCAGCCCCACAAGGTATGATGAGCATTAAAATCTCCGAGAAGGAGGAAGTTCCTGTTAAGGCAGCTGATGTGCAAGTTGTGTCAGGAGGGAGATAAAGATTGCAAACCGTGACCTCAGAGTCCAGGTGGACCCTAACAGCAACTACTTCCAATGTGGTTTGTAGAGGAATCCACTTGCTAGCAATGTCTGTATGGACCAACGTACAAACGCCACCAGAAGCCTGCAAGGGTCCGACCCGATTTCGACAGAAAACACGGAACCAACAGAGCGTCGGTGCGTGATCGTCAGTAAAATCAGAATCCTGTAGAACCACACAAGCTGCTGAGTAAGAAAAAATAAGGGATTTCAACTCTGGAAGGTGACGGTAATATACATTACAATTCCATTGGATAACCACAGAACCATGATTTAAGTGGGGGTTGAAAATGCTAAAGCCAGTCTCACCACCCATCACCGACAAGGGGGGGGGGGTGACATTGATGAACAACAGGTCAGAATCTGGTGGTGAAGCCAGGGATGGGACCTCTGGTGACACCAGAGGCTCTTTTTCCTGGGACTTATGTTTCTTCTTTTCCAATTCAGATCGAGGAGGGCTGTGTGGCATAAAGGAGCCAGCTGCAGCAAGATTGGGAACAGAAAGAGATCAGGCGAGATGGGGGCTGACAGACCGCAGTTCTCGTGGTCGTCATGTGGCAGCAGACCTTAGGTCTGGATGGTGCCGGGAAGGGGCATCCTGGGAGGACCACCCTTGACCAGCAGACGCCGAAGGAGTGGGACACCTCTCCGGCTGGGGAGGGGGAGCAGCGCCCAGAGGAGAAAATGTGGCAGCCGCAGGGGAGGGGAGGAGGAGAGGGGTCCGGGATTGGGGTACGGAAGGGGAGAAAGGGGTGAAGATGTAACTAAAGCATAACTATACGTCATGGACACAGGGTGGAGGTATGCGTACTTCTTACGGGCCTCTGTACTGGTTAATCAATCAAGGGACTTACACTCCTGTATCTTCTTTTCCTTCTTATATACTGGGCAATCTGGTGAATGTGGAGAATGTTCGCCATGACAATTAACACACACAGGAGGGGTAACACAGGGACTCCCCTCACGGAGTGGATGTCCACAGTCACCACAGAGAGGGGCCTGAGAACAGTGGGCAGATGTATCCAAAGCGCAAGCACTTAAAACACCTCATAGGTGGTGGGATTTACGGCTTCACATCACATCGGTAAACCATAATCTTTACTTTCTCAGGGAGGGTATCACCTTCAAAGGCCAGGATAAAGGCACCAGTATCAATGCGATTAGGACCCTTCTGAACACGCTGAACAAAGTTGACACCCCATCGTCTGAGATTGTCCCGAAGTTCCTCATCTGTTTGAAGAATGACGTCCCTGTGAAAAATCACACCTTGAACCATATTGAAAGACTGGTGGGGGGTAATGGACACAGGAATTGTGCCAAGATGGGTACAGTCACGAAGGGCCGCAGACTGGGCAGCTGAAGCAGTTTTGATCAGCAATGAACTCGACTGCATCTTGCTCAGGGAGTCCACTTCGCCAAACTTGTCTTCAATGTGTTCAACAAAGATTAAGGATTTTGTATTGGTGAAAGTATCCCCATCAGTCCTGGTGCAAACCAGATAGCAGGGGAAGGGTTTCGCCCCTAGCCGACGGGCCGGACCCTCTTCCCAGGGGTTAGTCATGGAGGGGAAGGCCGAAGGGGCAGGAGAAGCAGCAGTAGAAGAATCAGTTCCATGCAGAGAGACGGCCGCAGATGATCGGCCAGAGTTCTGGACCCATGTGTGTTTCATTTCCATACTGCCCACCCTGATACCATCCACTCCGATCAGGGGCTCTCCTAACGGACGCCACCCAGGCACAGCAAGGGCTGTCTGGCACGGTGGCCATTGCCGGGAGTTCTGATGCTCCAGGATGACGAGCAACCACTCCAAGGCTTTCATGAGGAGGTCAAAACTCAGGTATCAGAAGTATGATCCCTGTGTGTTCAAGGAGCTGAACCAAAAGGGTACATAGTGACCCCACCACACGGGCTGGCTACCATGCTGGCTATGCACCCTAGCATCAAACGACGTGAAAGGAAAGGTGGAAATAACTAGGAGGGCATACGTCGGAGACACTAGGTAAGGTGCTCTTTCCCAAATGGCTCACACTACGGAAGAGAAATTTAGTAATGGAGGTCAAACCCCAGAGGGGGACCAGGGAGTGCTAAAAGGAGGTGGTGGTTACCGCAACAAAGCTAAATTGAAAGACCAACAGAACCAGGAGGATACCGGGGGACAACATAAGCAAGTACATCAAGAGAGGGAGAGGAGAGGGCGATGGGGAAGGAGCAAGGAGAGGAGGGGAAGGGAAGGGAAGGGAAGGGAAAGGAAATGCAGCCCTGGAAAGAAGGAAAGTTGCAAGAGCTCGGGGCCCCATGCTTGCTACGCACATATCCACAAAAGAGTTGTGGACCCCCTGAGGGGGGGGATGGGGGGGCTAACAAATTTATGAAAAAACTAAAAGGAAAAATGTCTGCTGGACATGATGAAGTGTCAAACTACCTAATCAATCAGGTGGCAGCAAAAATATTTACGCCACTAATGGCTATTGCCAACTGCTCTTTCCAAGAAGGAGTATTTCCAGATAAACTCAAATTAGTTAAAGTAGTACCTATATACAAATTGGGAAAGGATGGCAGTCCTAATAACTACAGGCCAGTAGCTTTAGTATCAGGCTTCTCCAAAATATTAGAAATTCTCATGCTAAACAGACATATTGCTTATTTGGAAAAACATAACGTAATAACTCCAGCACAGCACAGATATCAGAAAGGGACATCAACAGAAACAGCAATTGAATAATTAACAGAATCAGTCATAAAGGCCTTTTACAATAAGGTGGTACTGTCTGGAGTTTTTCTTGATCTATCCAAGGCGTTTGACACAGTTGATCATACAGTCCTCGTAAAGAAACTAGAGAATACTGGTATTCGTGGACATGCAGCAAACTGGATAACATCATATCTAAGTAACAGGAAGCAATATGTAGCCATTAATAACTTATACAGATCACAAGTTAGAAGCATTAAGTATGGTGTTCCTCAAGGGTCTGTAATGGGACCTGTTCTCTTCAATTTATTTGTGAATAATATACAAACATGTGAAAAAGAATCAAAATACTTTATACAGATGATATGACTGTGCTAAATGTTTACAATAATTTGGAGGCACTTCAGCAAAATACATTCATATCAGTCAGTAGTACAGCACAATGCCTCCCTGAAAATTAGTTAATTATTAAACTGAAAAAAAAACACTATGTACATGATACATGGTCTTCAAAAATAAACAAAAACAAAAACAAGAACATATGGATGTTTTCTCAGGTGAAGAAGGACTGGAAGAAGTTGCTTCAGTTAATTTTTTGGCATTACAGTAGACAGTGAGCTAAAATGGAAACAGCAGATAAATACCGATTCCAGTAAGCTAAGCTCAGTGATATTTATAATGAAACAACTGGCTCAGTATACTCACTGTGACCTTTTGTGCACTGTCTATCACTGACTTTTTGAACCATACATGCGATATGGAATCACAGTAAGGGGAACTCAACTATCATAGGAATGAAGAGAATATTCACATTAAAGGAACTAACTATAATTAGGAACCACTGATGAATAATATAAGCTAATTATATCTCAAAAATTACTATTTTTTTGTATGTATCATGTACCATAAGTCATTTTGTACCATTTAATATTATGAATATGCTGCATCATAAGTCACTGTGTACAATGTAATAGTATATATATACAGTGAAAGCTCCTATTTATATATATTGTGTAAGCTACTTTGCATATTTTTATATTTCATATTATCTAGATTGTAAGCCTAATGACTTGTCCTATGTTACAAGTATATATTTGTACATTAGGTAATTTACAGGACCAATAAAAATCACAATCAAAGATTCGAAACTTCCACTGGCCATACACAAACAGACGAGCAAAATATAGTACGCCTATCTATTCCCTTAAATAGCATACTAGAAGTAATCAGTATATAGAGAGACCAGGTTAATACACTCAGATCCATGGACACTTAATCAAATCTTTCTGGTATGTGCTGGAATGAAATTATTTGCCAGTCCTCTTGATGGCTTTTGAACCCCAGTGTGGTACGATGTGAACAAATGAGAGTACGTGCAATACAAAACTACTCAAAACGCTGTTTCTGAGACAGACCTCTAGGTAAAATAATTATATTCCTTTGATACTGTAATGACAATAGAAACTAGAATGAATGCATTAAACAGAAGGTCCAGATATACTTCAAAAAATTTTCTTTTTGTCATCATGTCACAGTTTATGAGCAGATATCGTGACATGTCACACAATACTTGTTGATTTTCCAGCATCGCAATTACTAGCAAAATCACATAATGTCTTCGATGAAATAGAAATCAAGTTCTTCATTATTGTTTCCCATAACAGATCTGAAAATAAAGATGACCGTAGTAACACTTTTGGCGCCAAAACAGAATCATGTTATGCAGTGAAGTGTTAGTTATGTCTCCTTTCATATGCACTTCAAATTTCATGTTTCATCAACAGTTACACAGGAAAGAAGAAAAGGCATTACGTCACAGATGGGGACAATGAAAAAGGATTGTACAAATATATTGGTTTTCTGAAAAAGGCCTTCTTCAGAAGTTTCACGAGGGCAACGCACGCATACATGGACACTGACTCTGGCTGCTACAGACCAGAGACATTGGTCATGTGTGTATAATATGTGTGTGTTTT
The DNA here is from genome assembly GCF_023864275.1 of Schistocerca cancellata. NCBI lineage: Eukaryota > Metazoa > Arthropoda > Insecta > Orthoptera > Acrididae > Schistocerca > Schistocerca cancellata. Next base: position 269,118,308 of record NC_064629.1, read on the forward strand.
CTATATCTCAAGAAGGACTTTGTTCAAAAGATGAAATAGCACCGTCCGTAGGTGACTGGGACGGTGGGATGTGCCGATAGGAAGTACCGGTCGACGGACTGGACGAAACTGTAGACGTGGCAAGAGGCGCTGTGTAAGTGACCGGTAGGGCGGTCATCAACTGAGATCACACAACAGAGGAAAGTCCACTGGACCTGACGGGATACCAATTCGATTCTACACAGAGTATGCGAAAGAACTTTGCCCCCCTTCTAACAGCCGTGTACGGCAAGTCTCTAGAGGAACGGAAGGTTCTCAATGATTCTAAAAGAGCACAGGTAGTCCCAGTTTTCAAGAAGTGTAGTCGAGCAGATGCGCAAAACTATAGGCCTGTATCTCTGACATCCATCTGTTGTAGAATTTTAGAATATGATTTTCTCGCGTATCATGTAATTTCTGGAAACGCAGAATCTACTCCGTAGGAATCAACAAGGATTCCGGAAACAGCGACTGTGTGAGACCCAACTCGCTTTATTTGTTCAAGAGACCCAGAAAATATTAGATACAGGCTCCCAGGTAGATGCCATTTTCCTTGACTTCCGAAAGGCATTTGATACAGTTCTGCATTGTCTCCTGATAAACAAAGTAAGAGCCTGCGGAATATCAGACCAACTGTGTGGCTGGATTGAAGAGTTCTTAGCAAACAGAACACAGCATGTTGTTCTCAATGGAGAGACATCTACAGACGTTAAAGTAACCTCTGGCGTGCTACAGAGGAGTGTTATGGGACCATTGCTTTTCACAATATATATATATAAATGGCCTAGAATATAGTGTCGGAAGTTCGATGCGGCTTTTCGCCGATGATGCTGTAGTATACAGAGAAGTTGCAGCATTAGAAAATTGCAGCGAAATGCAGGAAGATCTGCAGCGGATGGGTGGTGCAGGGAGTGGCAACTGACCCTTAACATAGACAAATGTAATGTATTGCGAATACATAGAAAGAAGGATCCTTTATTGTATGATAATATGATAGCGGAACAAACACTGGTAGCAGTTACCTCTGTAAAATATCTGGGAGTATGCGTAAGGAACGATTTGAAGTAGAATGATCATATAATATACATTGTTGGTAAGGCGGGTGCCAGGTTGAGATTCATTGGGAGAGCCCATAGAAAATGTAGTCCGTCAACAAAGGAGGTGCCTTACAAAACACTCGTTTGACTTATACTTGAGTATTGCTCATCAGTGTGGGATTCGTACCAGGACGGGTTGACACAGGAGATAGAGAAGATCCAAAGAAGAGCGGCGCGTTTCGTCACAGGGGTATTTGGTAAGCGGGATAGCGTTACCGAGATGTTTAACAAACTCAAGTGGCAGACTCTGCAACAGAGGCGCTCAGCATCGCGGTGTAGCTTGCTGTACAGGTTTCAAGAGAGTGCGTTTCTGGATGAGATATCGAATATATTGCTTCCCCCTACTTATACCTCCCGAGGAGATCACGAATGTAAAATTAGAGAGAGTCGAGCGTGCACGGAGACTTCTCGGCAGTCGTTCTTCCCGCGAACCATACGCGACTGGAACAGGAAAGGGAGGTAATTACAGTGACACGTAAAGTGCCCTGTGTCACACACTGTTGGGTGGCTTGCGGAGTATAAATGTAGATGTGGATGTAGATCATTGGTGTGACGGACGCTTCCGAGAACGGGAGCTGAGCGACACGTCGTTGAATGCATTCAGACCGTAGATGACCTTTCCCGCAGCCGGAACAGGTCCGAGGTTGGCCGTCGATCATTATAATGGCACGGCAGCCTCTGATACATAGATAGGAATGCACATGTTTCTGCAACTGGATGCGGACCTGTCTAACACCGTTTAAAATGGGATAGGTTTGCAACTGTACCCATCGTTCGGCAACATGTTCCAGAACGTTGCCATAGGGACGGAGCGCCTCGTTGACGACGTCTGCATGTAGCTCGCCCGGCAGTTCGAAGATCTTTATCGTTCGTGGGCCGAGACCTGCGTGATCGACGTTGCCGTCGAAATGACAGAAGGGCAGTCCACGTTTTGCCTCTTGAAGCACCTTGTCGCACGATCCATCGTTGATTATTTTGACGTACATGGTACTGCTAACTATGAACAAGTGGATACCAACTAGATCCGTTGGTGGTATTTTAACTTCATCGCGAATAAATCGTTCTACCCCCATGGCCTTGGGTCGGGCGAAGTCGGAACAAAAGTTGAAACGTAATGTCTATCGGCGAAAAGCGTTTACCGTGTGGGTACAGAAACGGCAGCTTTAAATTTTCTCATCTCGATTTCTGGAAAAATATGCGTTTTCCGACCCCATACCTGATGATGAAGAATGCTCTATTTACAATATCTATCGCTCTCGCTAATTTTGAGTCGATTTCTCGTCATAACTTTTAGGTGTGATTTTCTCAAAAAAAGCGAGGGTGTTGACACAAAATATCTTAGATTCCTTCCTTTTAGGTTGTACACAAGTGACATGCCAAATTTGAGGCGAATCGGTTGACCGTGTCTGCGGCCTTCCCCTTGTAAGACACGCATTGGTCACAGTACAAGAAAAACTACGTACAAAACTTCATCACACGTTGGTACTACACGATAACGTACTCTGCTGGCTTTATGAACAAAACTGTGCAGGAATACCTAACGTTATCCCTCACGCACTCATTCTTCTCACCTGACGCCCTCAAATGTTTACCTTGGAAGCGCCATATCGACAAACAGTTCTCTCTGGTTTGACAACATCTTTGCCTCAGATCGATTAGGTTCTACAGGCAGGGAATCGGTAAAATGCCTTAGCGTTTAAGACCGTTTTAAACAAAGCGAGAGAATATACTGTTGATGATTAATTTACCTCTGATATTTACCACTGTGTTCAGTTAAGTAACGGAAAACGCTTTTAAAATATGCGCTGTGCTACTTCACATGGAATCCAGATCACCACGATATCTCTAAGGTGGAAGTCTATTTCAATAAAACATAAAGTATCTGTAACACGAGCGTGCCTAATCAGCACAAATTAGAAAGATATTACTCATTCTGGATTTCGAAACCGCCTATATTTAGGCCTACCTGCTGTATTGCGTCACAGTGAAATAGTATGGAAAAGTGGCATTTCATAAATAAAACAAACGAAATTTCCTTACTGATTATCGATCAGACTGTTTGCAGCTCTTTCAGGAAACGGCTAAAAATGTGTTGTTCAGCGAGACTGGAAGTGGGATCAAAGCTAGCAACGTATGCTATGAGATTAACTATAATTGCGACGTCGAATGATTTCATTAACTATCACAGTTATTGGTGTTTTTCTGTCTTAAGCTACTGAAAGCACAAAGATCATCGCCAGGCTTGTTTCACATTTTTGGAACATCTCCAGTAGTTACACTGTAAAATTTATGAGTAGGTAAGACATCTTTTTTTATAATAATTTACTTGGGAAACATTTTTTGAGATCTATTACAATGACACTGTCTATGGAAGATAGGCACACAAATTAAGAGACAACCACAGAGCATCGATTGAAAAACGCAACATCCACGTGTAGCCCATGTTTGCTACGAATAACGAGAAGTTTCACATCAAGAAAGGCTTTTCATATTTTTTCTTTTTGCATCTGTATCAGAAGAGAACATTTCCTTGTAAATATACAGTTTGATTACTCTCTGATACACTGGAATCATTTCAAAGCTGTGCCTGAAACAAACAATTTTCTATCATTTCATCAAAACTTTCGTCGTAAGATAGGTATCATAAGTGTGAAATTCAATAGCATTTTCTGGTACATTTGAATCATGGTGACAGAATATGTGCTTAAGAGACCCTCAAACCATTTTCTGCACGAACAGTTTCCACAAGAGTAATGTTGCTATCAGCGTGTCGAAATTGTGTGACATTTGCGTTAGCAGCTAATACGTTTCTCACACTTTGCCACACTCAACATCTCCAAATTAAGCAGCTCTCATACAACCTAGCGGAATACCGTTCGTGTCACTTTCCGTTAGCTTATATTCTTCATAGCTCCGTTCATACAATTCAAAGTCAGATGGACAGTCTGCATATCCATCGAAGGCGCCCTGCGTCACTTTCACTCGTTGCTGCATTTCTTTTTCATGTAAAAGATGTGACATCACAAACCATATTATACCATTTTGTAAATGAAACTTAAGCTATTGGTAGAATGACATAGTGGTTTAGGCGGTCAGTTCCTACCATGTAGGTAAGTGATTCGAATCCTGTTATTCTCGCGATTTTTAATTCGTGATTAGAGTTATCAGTTTAGCTGGACAACGAGAATTATGAAGAAGTCATAATTTTAAAGTATTATACATAATTTTAAAGTATTCATAAGTATATAACTGAGGATGAAGAGGACTTAAATACTCGACTTTACGTCTACCCGCTGGTCTTGCATCACACTTTCTCCGCATGCGTTGTGATTTGAGTTTGGCGTTAAATGGAAATGATATCTCCTTTGTGCTTTCGTCGGCATTGTTATTCTGCCTGCATGTAGATAAAGATAACACAAATTAGAACGATGCTTTTTCTCGAAGAAAAAAACATTAAGTAATTTCTCTTTGATGCCACATCAGCATTGACGTCATGTGTCATGCGAGAAAAAAAAAATAGTTTCATGTTTCTCTCAGTCATTTTGATCAATGGTCGTAAAACAAATTTTAAATCAAGGGTCTACTGAAGAAAAAGAGAGAGAGAGAGAGAGAGAGAGAGAGAGAGAGAGAGAGAGAGAGAGAGAGAGAGGGGGGGGGTGGGGGGGGGGGCAGAAAGAAATGCAGAGAAAGAGTGAGAGGGTGAGCTAAGACAAACCATTTTTCCTTTTCTTCGAGGGAATAGAAAACCTTCATTTTCCGTAAACAAAATTTTCTCGATAGCAACACAATATTTCAGTACCGTGCGCAGTTTCCTCCCTCCTCTACAACTGCATTTAGCTGCCGGAGGATGGAGGCGAAAGTTTCCGTACGAGTCTGTTATTCTGTCACAACAGTTCCCTTGCGTCATGAACTGTTTCGGACAGCTCCGGCATAGTAGTCGGTGCTGGTCTTCCGCTCCTAATAATTTTCTGCATATTCGTCCATACATGCTCTATGCGATTTAGGTTTGCACCTATGGAGGCCAGTCCAACAGCTCAACGTCCACATTCATTTGAAACCAGTGTTTTACACAGCTCGCCGCGTGAGCAGGAAAATGTTTATGTTGGAAGATTATTCAGCCCCCGAAAATCTCTGACTAACAGAAGAAAGCATTACGGTATCCAGTATTTCGCAGTAGTAATAACTAGAAAACGGACGGCCCAGTTGCCACAGAACGCCGCAACCACTAGCTGATATCCAACCCCAAACTGTGACAGCAGTTTGGTCATACGTTCGCCGATCGTCCATACCTTCCTTTCTCGTTGAGACGACGACGAATGGTGACCTGCTCACACTTAGCTGGAGAATGTTCCTATTTTCTATGCTAGTTGTGACAGGGTCTTCATGACTACAGTGGAGTACACTACTGTCTTGATCCTCTGTGGTAGCCCGTGAACGTCCAGGGCGACGAAGATTGTTTACGTGGCTTTCTTCCACCTCCCTCTTCACCTAGCAATGTATCGTCGACATGGTTTATCCTACGGCACCGAAATGGTGCTGAAACAGTACATATCTTCACAAAGCGCAAGGATGTGACGTTTATGAAATTCCTCGAACTGTGACGGAGGAGGAAGCGAAGTGTAATAGTAAGCAGAGAGCACTTTCTTCGAATAAGAAGTCAAATTCATTCCAGATTACATGCTCTGAAAAAAGATTTAATAAATTAGTTCCTTGTGAGTATTGTTTAGAGAATGATGTAAATGTGTGTGTGTCTACACATCATATGAAGATATAATAATGACACCATTTCCAGAGATTAAAGGCAAGATCTATATTCATGTTGTGGTGCAGATCATGTTGCCTCTGCTGCAGTATTTTTTATTATTACTCGTTTTGTATTTTTAGTTGTGCAATATCTTATTAGGTTAAACTCAGATTCAACTTACTATTTCCACAGTTTCAGGAACACAACGTATGATATCTCTTAGGCGAACTATAATGCAGTGTTATCAGACAGATAGAGCTACCTGGCCCAGACTGCAGATTTTCCAGTATGAGGAAGAGCACTTGCCCGCGAAAGGCAAAGGTCCCGAGTTCCACTCTCGGTCCGGTACACAGTTTTAATCTGCCAGGAAGTTGCATGCGCAGATTTTGTTTTTCAAACTTTTCCCTAGCTGGACTATCTTTTTTTATCCGGTAAATTTGCGAGCGTTCCTGATCAAGTTGTTTAAGATTAAACTACATTCTTTCACCTACAACAAAGTTAAAATAAATCATCTCAACAGCACTAAATAGCTGTTTGTGAAGCGATTACCGGCCACATTTTCCTGCATTTCGCTGGTCGAAGGTGAAAAGCTTACTACCCAGGATTCTCATCTCCCAGAAGGAAATGAAACCTCTAATGTTGCGGTCATGCGACTTTTATTTCAATAGTTACAAAATCACATGAAACGAAATACGAATTTTGTATTAAGCAAACCTGTTGGTGTCAGTAAGACGTTGCAGTACCTGGCGTTTGAAATGACGCAGAGCCAGTTTGGGTCAGGAATTTACGAAAATAGTAGTCATGGCGCAATTTAATACTGCAATTGGTAGCCGTTGCTTGCACTCGATACTACTGTCGCAGTATACCTATGGAATCCAAAAACTCAGTTACGTATTTTCCGGTGAGAAAGACCAGTGGTAAACAGTCTTCGCAACAGCACTATACTGAAACTGGTGTTCCACAGAGCTAGAATTTCAGGTTGGCAACTAAGTATAAGGCCTCTCAGTCGGATGTGAGTTTTGCCTCGATGAAATATATTTCTGCAGTGTTGAATTGATATTACAATTCGAGTAATTCCGTGAAAATGTGAACTTGGGCCACGTAGAATGAGTGTATTACAACGAAAAGTTGTTGATCTACTGTAATATTTTGTTTCTTTCCACCATTTGAAATACGTGACATCGATTATATGGAGAGAATGAACCGAAAATATCAGTTAACACAAGATATGAAAATCCTCTGTCTTTGAAAGTGGCGGGTACTGCCGGCCTTACCAATTTACAAGCGTCGCTACTAAACGCAAGTTATTGAAGTAATGCAACGCAATTTGTCTTATGGCGTACCATTTTCATCAGCTAATTTAATTTTTATGTTATCTAAGAATAATTGGTGATGACCAATGTTAACTTCAAAAGACTTCACTACAGATTGAAAGAACTAAATAACTACATGTTACGATACAGTTGTCACAGAACGCCGAATCCATTTGCTGCGATCTGGATATTCGCCTATTTTTTGAGATTTGCTTCTAAAAATGTCCAAGAAGCATTAAATTGTTTCTGAAGTACGCGGATAGCAGCCGCAGAATTAAAAATTTAATAGCGACAACGGCAGTAATAATAGACGTATTTGCTGACTTCATGCTGTGGAATTGTGTATCTCGTCCTAAGAAATTTCTTTTAATACTTAAAATATCAAAACGGCTTCGAATCGAGGCTATGATTGCAAAAAGCATCTTTACATCCAGATGACATGAAACTAGTATAATTTGCATGTTATAAGCCTGCTGATAACTAGTTAATAGAGACATGATTTTTTTCACCGTGTGTAATTGTAAGCTAAGTGCCTCTTACGTTAGATACTACTATGAATGTAGCAAAAGTGGGCTTCAGTAGGCTTGTGGATTGCTTTTCAGTTTCATAGTTGGGAGGTATCGGTCCAATTTCTCACTTCCTGCTTGTATTTTAAACACAAAGGAACAGATCTCCTTCACCTGTAGTAATTATAAGTCAAGAACGTTAAGTTGCACAGTAGTTAGCAATTTGCGTCACAAACATCATATCCATTCTCTACCATGTGGGCCACAGCCGGTTTAGGTTTGGTCGTAACAGAGGCGGAAGTCGCGGCAAACAGAAACTGTGTCGTCAGTGAGCTTCCTTGCACTAAAAACTTTATTTTATTTAATGAGCCTATTGTCATTTAAGGTCTCAGGCTTCTTATTTTATTTGAAACTGAGACCTGAAACTTTGATGCTGGACTGTGATTCGAATACAGATTTTAATTTTATTCGTGGTATGAGATCCACACGGAACGACTTAGTACGATGTTAAAAAATATATCGGCTCATCCCACTTGTTTATAGTGTAAAGCACGAAGACTGTCGCGTTTCGGAAGTCAAGCTTCCATCATCAGAATAATAAAAAGTAAAAGAACCTGTTAAAACTAGCTAAAATGGAACATGCGCCAGGCACAATGAAACCGATGATAAAATTAAAACATCGTGGCTACTTACCTTGCTGCATACATATCTTCCACGGTGCATCTCCACATAGTCGTCAAAATATAAGAAACTCAAAAATGGTGTCGCCTATGGTGCTCAACATGTAACCACATGGCTCTCTCCTCTATCGTCGTAAACCGCCCGTGCGTCTTCGTTGATACCACACACCACGTAGCCTAACACGACACTGAAACGCGCAAGTAAACAAGGAAGTCACAGAGATGTCTATACAAACAGATACGTATACATGTTCCAAGGACCTCATGAAATGATGGTATCCTGGGATTTGCTAAAAATGTAGTTACTAAAAGAAACCAGTGAAATGTTTGAAAAAGTTATTTGTATCACCAGTTAGCTGTTCATTCAGTGTGTTCTGATTATCCACGCTCTGTATCGTAATTTTCAGCTGTTCTAGTAGATCCAGCTTTTTGCCTTTGCCCTGTCTATGTAAAATAACGAGATTCTGATCTATTCCCAACAATGGGTGTCCCGTTTCCCAAATATGCGTGGCTATAGCTGACTTTTCAAAATTATTAAGCCGGAAAGCATCGCTATGTTCTTTGTAACGTACTTTAAAGGACCTACCAGTTTGGCCTTGCCTTGTACATTTTTACACTGTATTTTACACTCCTGGAAATTGAAATAAGAACACCGTGAATTCATTGTCCCAGGAAGGGGAAACTTTATTGACACATTCCTGGGGTCAGATACATCACATGATCACACTGACAGAACCACAGGCACATAGACACAGGCAACAGAGCATGCACAATGTCGGCACTAGTACAGTGTATATCCACCTTTCGCAGCAATGCAGGCTGCTATTCTCCCATGGAGACGATCGTAGAGATGCTGGATGTAGTCCTGTGGAACGGCTTGCCATGCCATTTCCACCTGGCGCCTCAGTTGGACCAGCGTTCGTGCTGGACGTGCAGACCGCGTGAGACGACGCTTCATCCAGTCCCAAACATGCTCAATGGGGGACAGATCCGGAGATCTTGCTGGCCAGGGTAGCTGACTTACATCTTCTAGAGCACGTTGGGTGGCACGGGATACATGCGGACGTGCATTGTCCTGTTGGAACAGCAAGTTCCCTTGCCGGTCTAGGAATGGTAGAACGATGGGTTCGATGACGGTTTGGATGTACCGTGCACTATTCAGTGTCCCCCCGACGATCACCAGTGGTGTACGGTCAGTGTAGGAGATCGCTCCCCACACCATGATGCCGAGTGTTGGCCCTGTGTGCCTCGGTCGTATGCAGTCCTGATTGTGGCGCTCACCTGCACGGCGCCAAACACGCATAAGACCATCATTGGCACCAAGGCAGAAGCGACTCTCATCACTGAAGACGACACGTCTCCATTCGTCCCTCCATTCACGCCTGTCGCGACACCACTGGAGGCGGGCTGCACGATGTTGGGGCGTGAGCGGAAGACGGCCTAACGGTGTGCGGGACCGTAGCCCAGCTTCATGGAGACGGTTGCGAATGGTCCTCGCCGATACCCCAGGAGCAACAGTGTCCCTAATTTGCTGGGAAGTGGCGGTGCGGTCCCCTACGGCACTGCGTAGGATCCTACGGTCTTGGCGTGCATCCGTGCGTCGCTGCGGTCCGGTCCCAGGTCGACGGGCACGTGCACCTTCCGCCGACCACTGGCGACAACATCGATGTACTGTGGAGACCTCACGCCCCACGTGTTGAGCAATTCGGCGGTACGTCCACCCGGCCTCCCGCAAGCCCACTATACGCCCTCGCTCAAAGTCCGTCAACTGCACATACGGTTCACGTCCACACTGTCGCGGCATGCTACCAGTGTTAAAGGCTGCGATGGAGCTCCGTAGGCCACGGCAAACTGGCTGACACTGACGGCGGCGGTGCACAAATGCTGCGCAGCTAGCGCCATTCGACGGCCAACACCGCGGTTCCTGGTGTGTCCGCTGTGCCGTGCGTGTGATCATTGCTTGTACAGCCCTCTCGCAGTGTCCGGAGCAAGTATGGTGGGTCTGACACACCGGTGTCAATGTGTTCTTTTTTCCATTTCCAGGAGTGTATATACCCAGGCTATCTCATATTTATCGCTTTCCTGCTGTAAATTATTTCTTAGTTTAAATCGGAGCGTATTTTTGGTCTGAAAAGCGGTATCAACTTTAAAAGGTTTGAAAATTGTTTTGAATCATGTTCACACTTTTACTTATAAAAATACTTTATTAAAATATACACATGTAAACTTTACAATAGACGCACGAAGACTGTCTATTGCGCCTCATCACTCACACATATATACACAAACATAGCTGTCACCACAATCGATACTTCTCGAACATCCTCGATATAACTTATTCTAGAACGATGTTCTGGAACTTTCTCATATCCGATATAAATGTATTACATAATTCCAACAAAAATGTTAGCCACTTTTTTCGGAAATATCACCGAAGTATGGTATTGTGACTCTAGTAACATTATTTGCGATATTCTTCCTTGCATTCGCGCGCTGTTTCTGTCGTATTAATTTATTGACAACGTTTTGGTGATATCGGTTAGCTCTGGCTAGTTGAGCAGGTAAATCACACTATTGTGTTTGTAGAAACGATCGGTACTGATGTTGTAAACTGTAATAGCTGTGTTGGAAAAGAACAAGATCTCCAACCTTTAATAGAAAGCTCAAATAGTAATAGGTACAGCAAGTTGGCTAAAGCCAGAAATAAGTTCAGCCGAAATTTTTTCAAACGATCTAACAGAGTTCAGAAAGGACAGATTAAATATAGTTGGTGGTGGAGTATTTATTGCTTTCAGAAGTAGTTTACCTTGTAGTGAAATTGAAGTAGAAACATAGTAGATATCCTCGGTGTAGCAAATCAGCTTATATCAGTTAATAAACGCAAGTCCCCGTCCCAGACTCTATACCAGTCAGGTTCCTTTCAGAATAGCTCCATATTTAGCATTTATATACAACCGCTCACAGAAAGATCCATCCCTAAGGACTAGAGATGGTCTGAATTCACACCAATACCCACAAAGGGAAACAGGAGTAATCCGCTGAATTACGGTCCCATGTCACTAACGTCGATTTGCAGTAGGGTTCTGGAATGTATACCGTGTTCGTACATTAGGAAGTATAACGTGGAAAACGTTTTATTGACATGTAGTAGGCACGGATTCTTCTTGTGAAACACAACTAGCTCTCTATACTCGAGAAATGATCAGTGCTATTGACAGAGGATGTCAAATTGATTAAACATTTTTAGATTTCGCGAAGGCTTTCGACACCGTTCCTCACAAGCGTTTTCTGACCAAAATGCGTGCCTATGGAATATAGCCTCAGTTGTACGACTGTATTCGTGATTTCCTGTCACAGTTCGTAGTAATAGACTGGGAGTCAGCTAGTAAAACAGAAGTAATATCCGGCGTTCCCCAAGCAAGTTTTATAGATAAGGTATCTGTCTTGTGCGAAAAGTGGCAACTGACCCTGAATAAAGAAAAGTGTGAAGTTATTCGCATGAGTACTAAAAGAAATCCGCTAAATTTGGATTACGCGATAAGTGACACAAATCTGAAGGCTGTAAATTCAACTAAATACTTAAGGATTACAATTACGAATAACCTACATTGCAACGATCACATCGACAATATTGTGGGTAGAGTAAACCAAAGACTGCGATTCATTGGCAGAACAATTAGAAGGTGCAACAGATCTACTAAAGAGACTGCTTACACCGCACTTGTCCGCCCTGTTCTGGAGTACAGCTACGTTATGTACGCTTCATGAAAATCAGGCGACACGTAATTCAGGTGTTTTGGATACATTTAATATGAAGTACTTTAGTTATTCATGAATGTATTACTTATATTAACTAGGTAATCATTTATGCGTATTTATATGACAAGCGTGTCACTGCCCAGACTATGTGCCCTCCCCACACCATGTGGACCACAGCAGTGTTATTTTAGCCAGTTGTCACAGAATGCAGAAAAGCAAACAAAAATGTAACCAAGCAACCCTTTTTTTCATTTGACAGTTAAACGATGATGTTCTCCGCAATGTGTATCCCGGACGATTCCGCTCTGAACTATGAGAAACGAACGCGGTAGGGCTAAGGGCGGAATCGCCGACGCTCAGACCATGGTCTCGCGACGCTTTGTTAACAAAAAATGGTTCAAATGGCGCTGAGCACAATGGGAATTAACATCTGAGGTCATCAGTTCCCTAGAAATTTGAACTACTTAAAACTAACTAGCCTAAGGTCATCACACACATCCTTGGAGGCAGGATTCGAACCTGAGACCATAGCGGTCGCGCGGTTCCAGACTGAAGCGCCTAGAACCGCTCTGCCACAGCGGCCGGCTCTTTGTCAGCAACCCGTAGTGTTATATTAACAACTAGTTACGGAATGCAGAAAAACGAACTAAACGTTAAGTACATAGCTTTCTTTTCAGTTAACAGTTAAACTTGATGCACACAGGGACGTGTAACCGAAACATTCTGCTCTGTATTAGGACACCAGAATGCGGAAGGAGGAAGTGGACGTTTACCACGCTCTGGCCACGCCTTATGTACAACCCCTCGTTACGTTAGCAAAGAGCCATAGAATGCAGAAAAACGAACAAAACGCTAACTATGCAACTTTTTTTCGACTTGACAGTTAAACTTGATACCCACAGTGGCGTGTACCCGAAACTATTCCGCTCTGTATTAGGAAAACATAATGTGGAAGGGGGAAGTGGACGTTTGCCCCGCCCAGACCACGCTCTGACCACTCCTTATGGACAACCCCTCGTTATGTTAGCCAATAGCCGTAGAATACAGAAAAACGAACAACATATTAGCTACACAACTTTTTTTCCAGTTGACAATTGAACTTGATGCCCAGCCCTATGTGTACCCGTAACGATTCCGTTCTGTAATAGGAGAACAGAACAGGGAAGGAGGAAGTGAAGTTGGCGCCGCCCAGACCACACCCTAGCCACATCATATGGGCAAACCCCTCATCTTATTCTAGCCAATAGTATTTCATTCTTTATATGTGTCAAATGATTTATTATTATCCGTATTTCTAGTATACATTGTTATATCTTATCATCATTCAGTAATTCAATTATTTACGTACTCGTATATTCGTTATTAAAGAGTTCGTTCAAGGACTTGGCCAAGATTTTGCAGAAGGAGAGTTCCGATCTGTTAAAAGAGAACGTAAAAACAGCTTGTGTCTTTCATTTATTCTGCAAAAACAATTATTTATTTTTACATTTTGTGTATATATAGGCCATATATAATTTGCAGTTTGGTTTGATATATACAGAAAAAGGAAACTGTAAATCAAGTGATAACTTAAGCGCACTGCCAAACGAATTAAAATTCCCATATAATTCATTGCCTGTTTGCTAACAACACACATCTCAGTCTTCTAATATAATGATCACTCTCTTAACTCAGAAAAATTTTAGCATTACGCAGAATTACTTATAAAGTTAAACGGATTCAAATCTCTTTTGGTAACAACCATCTTGCTCCTACTACAATTTTGAATTTAAATTTACCACTTGTCTGAAACCAAGTCTGAGTTCCTTCAGCACATCAAAACATCCAAAGCTCCTCAACGGAATCCCACTTTTTTTTTTTTTTTGAAGTGTGTCTCATTTCAATAAAATTATTCAATTTCTTTATGTGATCAAGTATGCCAGTTACTGTATCATTACAATTACAAGAGCATAAACAGATTTTCCATGAAAGGTGTGGGAGGAAGGATCCAGGGCTCAGTCGGCTCGAAAGAATTCAAGAGCCCACTGAGAAAATCTATTAGGAAAGAACTATAGAAAGTGTTGTCATCACATACATCCTCCGCACTCCACAAACCCCTCCCAATCTTTCCTTATCGGAACTGATTATCATAATTGAATACAGCACAGGTGATTGCACTGGGCGGTATTTTGCCTCTTGGGCTAATAATGGTAGAAGCTTGAGCACATTTCTTCAAGAAATGTAACCATCATCGTTAGAGCGATATTTTCTTGCTCAACGCGATTTTTGGGCAACACAGGCAAATCCACATATACTTTTATGCACTGATTTTAATTTCATGTTATTCGTAAGGATTTTACTGTTCCGCAGCTGAGCGAAATTTGGAAATATTGTAACCCAAAAGTTCTAACCAGTCTTCAAATAATGATTCGAGTGTTAACGTTTAACTGTTATACACAGATAATTATTTGTGGGCGTACTTCATTTGCCAGTAGTTCTACTTCTAGTTTTTTATTTCTCATGTATTGCAGATTTTGATGGAGAATTCTGAGCTTAATTTCTTATTGCTTATTCTATTTGATTAGCATGTTCATGTTTCTTGACATTAATATTTAACTTCCAGTTCTTTGCTTCCCTTGGCTGTTCCGTAAAAAATCATCTCCCAAATGTTAAGAGATCATCTTTCTTCTGACTGAAGTTCTTGTGCGAACTGATTCACTAGGCTTTCCTTTTTTCCTTTGTGCAGGAATTTGCTGTTGTTCTTCATTTTTATTGCTTTTCCATTTTGGACTTAGTTTCTGTAATATAAGCTCTTCTTCTGCGGTGGGTTTTGGGCTTTTATTTAGTGTCCTTGTTTCTATTAAGGATATGTTACAATTCAGCTGAGTATCATTAGGCCTAGCTATTTTTTGTTGCTCATCATCAGTAGTTGTGCCTTTCAGATTAATTTGCAATGATATTACTTTTTCTGCAGCTGCATATTTTGGATTTGGAATTGGTTCTATCTTTTCTACTATGGAGCTCACAAAATCTACCACTTTTTGGTTTTCAGTTACTGTCTACGTTTCTGCTGTGGATATGTTGCAATTAAGCCCAGTCTCATTAGGTCTAACTATTTGTTGTTGTTGTTCTTCATCACTGGTTTTGTCTTTTGGCTTTATTTCCAGAGCCATTATTACTTCTTCTGCTGCATATATTGGATTTTGATTTGGTTTCATCATTTCTCCTGCGGAGATCTCACAGTACAGCATACTATTGTCAGATAAATTTTGGGTAGCTGTTTTGATTTCAGTATATATGTTAGTTGCTGTTGATGTATTCCTACTTGCCCCACTTATCATCTCGGTTTAAATCTTTTACACAAAGCAATTTTTCCTGTCAACACCAGATGCAGCCAATGCCTTGTATAATTATTTCTGCTCAGAAAGGTGTTAACATCAATTACTGTAACATGATCATGCTCAACTGCAGCTCTCATTAATTGACTGTTTAATTTATAAAGTGAATTGTTTTTGCTGGGAATGTCATATCTGTATGGGAATGTACACAATATTAATTTCGTCTGAACTGTGTTGTGTATAGGGCCCACTTCGTTTACAGCTTTTCGAAATAGGTATGGTTTTTCTCCATTGTAGCTGCTGTTTGTTCTAGCAATCACTATTACACTGTCGGTTTTTGAGTAGCCTTGGTCTTTTCACTATTGTTTTCTGTAACTTTTGACCAATGTGCACCTGGCCTTATAAATGAAGTCATGGTGTAATTCTTTCCGAGAATATTATTCAGGATATTTGTGCACAGTCTAACATGACTGTCACTTAGTAGCAGAATTTTCCGTTTTGGGCATAATTTTTTTTCATCTTGTTTAGGCGAATTTACATTGCTTGTGTTCCTTGTGGCCTTAATTAGTTTGGTGCTTGACGATCGAATTTCGACGTTTCTTCCAAATAGGTGTTTTAGCTGTCTGTAGCTGCCGTTCTTGTGATGGGATTTTCATTTTCTGCTCTGTTGTTAACCTGCATTTTAGTCCAATTAGTCTGTATTTTTACAGAATCCTGGCTATGTTTACTGATGTGATAGCTCATATTACGAAAATCTTCTGCTCATCCCCTGATTTCTTTTTAGGAAGTAAGTGATTTGTATTGTCAAATATTACTGCTACCCTTCTTGTTGTGTGCTTTTCTTCAGTAGTAATTTTGGGAATTTTCAGTGAAAATGCAGATATAAGTATCTTTTACATCCTAATTCAGTGACACATGGTTCCAATATAGGGATTCAATACATTCTTGGGTATAGCCCAATCACTTACATCTGCATCTACATCTGTACTCATCAAACCATCATGAGGTGCATGCCAGAGACAACTTCCTATGTACCACCTATTAACATTTTCCCATGTTCCGCTTGTGTGTCAAGATCAGGAATAATGTGTGCTTAAGTATCTCTTTATGTGCTGTTATTAGTGTAATCTTGCTTTGCCATCCCTACTTCAGTAATGTATAGGATATGTATGGATGTCCCTAGATCCCTCACTAGATGGATCTAAGGACGCAGCATGTCATTTTCAATGGAGAGAAGTCTTCCGAAGTAAGAGTGACTTCAGGTGTGCCACAGGGGAGTGTCACGGGACCGTTGCTATTCACAATATACATAAATGACCTTGTGGATGACATCGGAAGTTCACTGAGGCTTTTTGCAGATGATGCTGTGGTGTATCGAGAGATTGTAACTATGGAAAATTGTAATGAAATGCAGGAGGATCTGCAGCGAATTGACGGATGGTGCAGGGAATAGCAATTGAATCTCAATGTAGACAAGTGTAATGTGCTCCGAATACATAGAAAGATAGATCCCTTATCATTTAGCTACACAATAGCAGGTCAGCAACTGGAAGCAGTTAATTCCATAAATTATCTGGGAGTACGCATTAGGAGTGATTTAAAACAGAATGATCATATAAAGTTGATCGTCGGTAAAGCAGATGCCAGACAGAGATTCATTGAAAGAATCCTAAGGAAATGCAATCCGAAAACAAAGGAAGTAAGTTACAGTACACTTGTTCGCCCACTGCTTGGATACTGGTCAGCAGTGTGGGATCCATACCAGATAGGGTTGATAGAAGAGATAGAGAAGATCCAACGGAGAGCAGCGCGCTTCCTTACAGGATCATTTAGTAATCGCGAAAGCCTTACGGAGAAGATATATAAATTCCAGTGGAAGACTCTGCAGGAGAGACGCTCAGTAGCTCGGTACGGGCTTTTGTTAAAGTTTCGAGAACATACCTTCACCGAAGAGTCAAGAGTGGCTTGCGGAGTATGGATGTAGATGTAGATGTAGACGCTGGTTCTCAAAACTTGATAGAATGGCTTTCATGGTATAGTGGTGTCTGCCATCAGATGACTGGCAAGAACACAATTTGCAGAACAGTTTCACGACTTAAAACTAGATAATACAATCCAGTCTGTCACAGACCTGTATCCATAGCCTACCCATAGTAGTATTGGTTTGATGGGCATTAAGCTGTGGTAAAAGCTTCTTTCTATGTGTAGTGTTTTTTCACCTACCGTGGGAGATATGTTCAGATTGTAAAACATATATTTAGTTAATTTTTGAAAAATTTGTCTGACAAAACGAGTTTGCACAATAAAATTAACTAACAACATCTTTATAAGTTCTGAGCCTGTGATTCTTAGTAGTAGATGAAATGTTAGGCACAAATACATTCTTTAGACCATGGCCTAAATCCCATAAAACAAATGCCACCAAGGCTTTAGAACATGATGTATACTTGCACCAATAAAATTTTGATTCCACTTTTTAACTAATGCCACGAAACATACATTAAATACTTTTCAGGTATTTAATGCATCATTAACATTTCGATTTTTATAATTATTATTGGTAATTTGTGCACATGTGACTGCGGTAACTGTTTCTCATGCCCCTCTCCAGACTTGAGCACTGATTCATTTTTACATGTTGTAAGCATGATGTGTGCTGAACCTAACCTCAGTTGTCAACAAGATGGCATTTAGTAGATGTCACATCAGTATAAAGGCCTGAAACTATGTCAAAGCTATTCAGACACATTGGATAAACTGACCATTTGGTTTTGATTTAATGCAGGCATTGCTTTCGTTTCTAGTTAGGAGTTAGTTTACTGCAGTATCCTGAGAACTCCTTATCCCCATCTCAATAATACATGATTTTAGTATGCACCATTAAACATTTGCATTTCACACTGTTCTTTTTCATGAATATCATCATTTGGGCTATGGTTGTCCATCATTTTGTTTCACTTATCTTTCCCTTTGTGATCTTACAATAATACCAATACCATTATTTATAGAAATAAATTGTTTACTGGTACTTTTATTCTGCTTGTGATACTTGAATTGGTTAGATCAATTAGAAAAAGTAAACTAATTTGGAATAAGCAGTCCTTTGTCAATCAAGGGCTGTATTGTGCACATCTTATGAAGGCTGTCAGAAGATGTTCTCTATAAACCTTCATACTGCAAGTGGGCCCTTATTTCTAAATATTTTATTTGCAAGGCGTTGCTTTTCTGAAAGCAGAATGGTTTCATTCAGGATCCCAATGCACCATATGATTCCCCATTCTTTTGGCTGCAAGTCCATATTTCTCAACATAAGCTTAAATCATTTTGAAGCCTTATGCCATGGTACTGGGAGAGCCTGTATGCTTGCAAGGAACCACTTCACTGGTCAATGTTGGAGTCAATGTCTTGCTGCATCAGTAACCGCTCCATCATCCAGGTGTTCTTCCTGTCGCAGCATCCTTCATTGGGCCACACTCATAGAAGTGAGAAGGTGCAAAACTTGAGGAGTAGGGTGGGTGTGGGAGAACAGTTCAATGAAGGTCATTCAGTTGAGCAGCGAGGTGTTTGATTGTGATTCATTGATTGCATTGAATGACAGCGTCCACATATACCAACACTGCAGTAGCCACAGCTGTGTGTGGTTGGCCAGCACATGGGAGATCAGACAAGTTTGTTGTGCGACCTAGTTATGACGACAACAGACACCTTGCACAATGACTCACCATGCTTTTGTTCACTGCCTAGTGTCTGTGGACATTCTGAAAATGCGTATGCGTTGCTCTGGTTGTCCATCAAAAGAAACTCAATGACCACTCCCTGCTTGGAATGCTGCCACCTATGAGAACTTCATGAAACTATAGGGCTGAAGTGGGACTACTTCATGATACCGATAACAAATTCAGCATTTTTCAACTGAAATTTGCAAAGAAAAGTATTATGTAGAGTTACTTAATGAATGACCATCATAGTTTCTTTGGATATGACTCAGCCTTTACTTTATTTTGGTTGTAATAAAATGTATTGCAGCATGGTGCAAATAAACAGATTTGAAGAAACTCTTTTACAGGAATGATAAACTTCATGTGTACAGTACAAATGTGAAACAGCTTTGCATGTGACTTCTTTGAAATTAGATGAGATTTCTAGATTCAAGTGCTTTCTGTATGCAATGTCAGCCATCTTAATGAAGACACAAACAGATGAGTCAGCAACAGCTATTTAATAATTCACTGTGATTTATTGGTTTTTATGTTGATTTTTTAACAGTTTACTTCGTTACAGTTCCCATGAACCAGATCTGAAAACAAAAAGTGAGGAGAATAGCACTCCATGCCAATCAGTCATGTGAAGGTTTGTGTGTCCATTGCAGCTGATGTGGTAGTGAATTCCTTGATTGAGTAGAGTGTGTTTTCACCAACTCTTCATTAAATTTTGAGTATTCTGGTCATCACAACTCGTGACATGAGGCCACAGGTACCTAGTTCAGCCAGTAGATACCAAACTCAGTGAGTTGTCAGTATAGAGAAATGTCCAATGCCTCTATGGCATCCATGTTTCTGTCTTACAGTGGAACCAAGAACACACTGTTAAAAACCAAGTGAAAACCTCACTCTTATAGCTCTGTCACTGAGGCAAAAACATAAGTTGAAATTGTGGAAAATATGCTAGTAAATGTGTTTTGAACTATTATATTCTGAGCCATAATATATCTCTCTAGTGTTGTTTTGCTGATGTATATCATGGTGCATCAATAACCTCTCCACCATCGCGCTAAATATGTCTGCTTTGAAGTTTGTTTAGGAGACAAATTGCTAAACTAACAAGAACGAAGACTACAAATTGAGATGTCTTAAGATTTGTTTTCCATGTGAGGTGCAAGAAGTTAAAAACCAAACACACATTATGCCAGATAAGGTAAACCTCAGAGTAGAGATCAATGTCATAATGTAGACAACAAATGTCCATGTGTGCTATGTTATGAGACTGCAACCATTATGCTAAAATACTGTCAAGTTGATTTGTTCAGCAAAATATCTTCAATCAGATGGTTGTTTACCACCAACAGTGCCACAACAACCAACTACACAAGTGAAAAAAACTGCTCACAATTTATCCACACGAACCAAACCAAGACCAAGCCTGGTGTCCTGGATCATGATAAAACTGAGACTGAAACTTTATGTTACAAGAATGAATTGGGAGAAAGAAATTTAGTCCATAAAAAATTCATTTGTTTCCATACTTGATGCAATGAATAATGTTTACATAAACAAACTCATATGGTGACGCATAACTCTGAGAGACATTGTCAAAAAAGTTTGGTTTTTGCAAGCAATTATTGTGACAAGCATGCTTCACTGTAGTTATCTATTAGATTCTAGTACATAAAAATTCAAAAGGCTGGGCAGTATCTACAGAATGATCTGCTGGTCAACTGCAGTTTTTCCTGGATATTCTATATCTCCTCTGTTTACTGCTAATGCCCACTAATTTCTTCTTTCTTCATTCTGTGGAGAAATGATGAAACTTCTTGGCACATTACTCTGGTTTTAATCTGTGAGGAAGCTTTATTTTATTGCACACTCTTCTGCAGAGCAAAAATTCATTCTGGAGCATTACTGATGTATATAAATCAGTTCACATATCTGTTTCAAGTTTTAATTTATTTCATGTTAGCCATATTTGAAAATATGTTACTATCAGTAGAAAGTTATGATTCAGTGTTTGTTTATTTTAATTTACACTTGACAAAAAATATAGAACTTAAAGAACAGTAAAAAAATGCCACAATGGAAATTTAAACCAGAGACTTCCACTATCAGCCTGCAACACTATATGTTCAGCTAAAGGCATGTCATTAACAAGTGTGAATTGAATTCCACCACTTAACAGACTTGGAAATAATCTCAATTTACAGGCAACATTTTTTATTATATTTTATTTTTTGAAATTATTTTGTACTGCTTTAGGAGACTGAAGTCTGGACACAGACTTTCAAATTCAATAGCTGTATGTAAAGAAAGAAACTCATTTACATGATCATTAGTGTAAAATCTATACAACCTGCTGTCTGATGAGAGTGCAATCAGATACAGAGTGCATAAGAAATCTGACCATAACTCAAATACACTGTGGACATTTTCACAGGAATGGAAAATAATGACTCACCAAGTGTACATCTACTAGCAGGTACATGTGGCCTGACCTCATGAGCTGTGACCCCAGAAAGATCAGGGTTTACCAATGAGTTTTCCATGTTATTATCCTGTTGATATGATTGATAGATGGGTGCACATCTGTGGCCAGTATGTTGGACTGTCTTCTGATGGTGTGATCCTATGCATGGTTTACTGTGTAATTGATCCTTTTTACTGTTGACTTGTCACTTACTTCACTATTACCAAAGTAGTGACACTGGGGTTAAATTGGAAGAAAGGTTATTTTGCAGGACCAGGCTACTATCATGTTGTTGTTCTTTCTTTTTAAGTTAGATTAGTGTGTAAATTTATAAGTGTCAGTCTAATGGTAGCTAGATTGAGTAGTCAAAGAATCACAACAATTAAGTACTCAGTTGATAGTTGATGGACTAATTTTATTTCCAGACCCTATTTCATGGAGATGAGTAAGTAACCAGAGTAATGGGGCTGATAATTGCATGTGGATAAGAAGTTCCTCTGTAGCTTCCATGTACTTACTTTGGAGATATTATTTTGCTGCATGCTTTTGAATATTGCATTCTTTTGTTTCTGTTTAAATAATATAAAGTGACCATTCTTGATAGGAGCAATAAATGTTTACACATAACATCATGTAAAGAGAAGTACGAAAGTTTGTTTACAAATTAATTGCTTATATTCAAAGCTTTTTAATTTCCATTGCTCATTACCATACATAGTACAGTGGCTTTCCGCATTCATAAGTATTTCAAGCTGGTTGACTTGTATTTGACTGTCAGCATATCAGATCAGACAATAAGGAAGTACACAAGAGAGTGCTGAGAATCTGAACTAGGAGGAAGGGACAAATAGTCAGTATGTCTTTATCCGGTTCTGTGTCATTTGGTTTATCCATAATGTAAAACAGGATTTTCTTTACACATTCTTCAAAAGAAGTTATTTGGTAATGTAATGAGCTAATGCTAAGTGTTCATTTATTTCCCAACAGCAGTTGCTGCACACACAACATACAGTACTTCATGAAGAGCACAGATAGTACATTCATTTCCAGAAGAGAAATCAGTGGGTGTAAGTGGGTGACATACAAGTTGGCTTACGAAATAACTTTTCACAGAATTTTAGTTCCTTGGAATCAAAAAGCAGACTGTGAATGAATGAGTTGCAACTTTGGTGCTACCATCTTCAGGCAGACTTCATTGACTGCCACTATAAAGGCGACACAGAATTGTATTACTAAAATATTGCGGTCTCAGTCATGGCTGCACTTAGGAAATTCTTGATGGCAACAGTTGTCTTGTGAGGGCTTCAGGCTCATGTAGTTAGTGCATCTTCCAGTCTTTATGTGTACCCTTGACTGATTTCACTATATGTAAGGTACTAAGCTGCAGTAATGCTTCACCTCCTCTCCTGTTATCTCAAAGTAGACACCCTGTGGCCTGGTGTCCACTCCAGTACGTGTCTGAAAAAAGGAAAACCTATCATATATTACAATTATTGGACTCTTACAGGACGAGTTAAGAAAACTGTACGAGAAATATGGATTAAATGCACACAAGTCGGAGCAATGGCGTGGTAAAACAAAAAACAAAGATGTGAAAATCAGTGCTTCATCCTCCGAAAATGATCTGTTGTTAATTATTGCTGAGCTACGAGAGGACACAAAAATTCTGAGTGATGAAAACAGAAGACTCAAGCTTAAATTGGAAGAGAGTGGTCATCAGGTATGTCTTAATATCCCCAAACCTATGGAAGGATTGCCAGAAAGTGAAGCTACAACTAAAACGGCTCACAACAGGCCTAGCAGTAGATGGGTAACTGTAAAATCGAAGGGGAGCGCTTACAAACATATTAACAATAAACATAGGCAGGACTTTGTGTTACCATTAAATAACAAATGTAATTCGCTTCAAAACACAGATGACATATTAACTGTATCAGCACACTCATCTGATAAGGTGGTGCAGGACTCTCAAAACTTAGCGAACAGCAAAGTAAGGTATAAGAAAAAACGTAAAATCAGACAGTTACGCCAGAGGATTAGCAGCTATGTTAACGGAAAGCGGACCTTGTGTGATTAATGAGTTTGAAATAGAAGGTACCATTAAATCAGGAGCTGGTTTACAAGATGTTTCAACATCAATCAAGAAAGAAAGCACAATCCTCGCGGACAGAGACTTTGTAGTGGTAATGGCCAGAGCAAACGACATCAGCAGAAACGAAAGGAAGATTGCTACTTCGACACTGAAGAAGACTCTCGGAATGGTAACCCACACCAACATGATTGTTGTTAATGTGCCACATCGACATGATTTGCCCCAGTGGTCATGTGTGAATAAGGAAGTGGAGCAGACAAACAAGGAGTACAAAGCTATCGTAAGCACTTTAAGAATGTTTCCCTAATTAGCACCAGTAGTTGTAGCAGAGAATGGCATACCAAGCATGGTCAACATTTCAGTTATCTAGGTAAACGTGTTTTAAGTGATACAATTATCGGAATAATATTGGATAAGCTAGAGAAGGAAAAAAGACCAGTAATATGTTTGGATTACGTTTCAACTGAGATGACAAAAAACTTGTATGCATAGACCAGGTTGGGTGTTCAAGTAACATAAGAACACAACCTGGTCAACTTTCATGCAGTAACAATAGGTCACGTCAACTAAGAGAATATGCAAAACGCCTAAATTAGAGTTTAAAATATGCTACCTCAATATTCAGGGCATGGCAGATAAAAACTTAATTGTCAACGAATTTTCAAATGAAAACGTGATAGATATTCTATGTTTAAGTGAACATTGGTGTAAAGAGTATGAACTTGGGTACAAAGTATTGGATGACTGCACACTACTTACTTGATATTGCAGAAAACAGCACTCACGTGGTGGGGTAGCAATATATGCAAAAACACCTCTTGCACCAAACTGTGGCAGGATAGATCTCAATACCCTTTGTGATGAAATGCATTTTGAAATGTCAGGTCTAGTAATTGAGAGCCTTAAGCTAATGGTGGTAGTAGTAGTGTACAGGGCACATAGTGGTGACTCCCATATCTTTCTGGAGAAACTTGAGGAACTCTTAATGTACATATGTATACCGAAATGGAAAAAAATACAATGTTGGTATTGGAGGGGATATTAATTCAAGTTTTGATGTCCTGCAGGACAGAAAAACTGTGACAGAGCTCAAAAATGTACTTTGACAATTTAACCTGTACTATTTTAACTGCAAACCTACCAGAGGCTCATCCTGTCTAGACAATATATTTACAAATATTAAGAGAACTTGTATGTCCACCGATGTAATTAGTTTCCCTTTCTCAGACCTTGATACAGTATATCTTAGTCTTAATAATGTAACTTCAGACTGCACCAAACCTGAATCTAAAACTGTGATTACTAGACCAGTGAGCTGAGATAGGATGGATAGGTTTAGACATGCCCTCACTTATTTTAGTTGGGACACGTTTTATTAGGCTTCAGCACTGTACAGCTGATATTGTATTCACAAAGTTTTTCTCAGTCTTTTTAAATGTATTTGAAAATAACATCCCTCTGAAAAAATGTACAGTGAATATTAGTAGTAATTACAAGAAAAGGAAAATGAAGGAATGGTATACTCCACAGTTAGGGCAACTGAAAAGTACTGTTATGCTGTATTCTAGTCTGTACAAAACCAGTAAATCAGAACTGTATGC
Organism: Schistocerca cancellata; assembly: GCF_023864275.1. Lineage (NCBI taxonomy): Eukaryota > Metazoa > Arthropoda > Insecta > Orthoptera > Acrididae > Schistocerca > Schistocerca cancellata. The sequence continues at coordinate 269,143,612 of NC_064629.1, forward strand.
TAAAGCTAAATGCAAGTATAGGAAGGCAATAAATAAAGCAAAGAAACTGCATAACATAGTAAACATTGAAAAATCTAACAATAAATGCAAGAAGGCCTGGAGTAATAAACTCCATTGCACACACTAAACACAAAGAGGAAATTGCCAATACCCCAGAAGAACTTAATAAATATTGCATTCAGTCCATAGAAGAAATTAGTAGTTCAATAATCAGACCAACTGAAAATGCACTTAGTATGATGGACAGCTATTTTGAAAAGCTTCCCCCAAGCACCTTCACTTTCACAGAAGTGAGCCCAAATAATATCCTAAAAATAGTGAAAAATTTCAAATCTTCAGTTAGTGTTGATTACTATGATATGTCATGTAATTTGTTGAAAGATGTTATTGATTGTGTGATTTACCCTTTAACCTTTTGTGTTAACAAATACCTGGTTGAAAGTAAGTTCCCTGACATACTAAAAATTTCTAGAGTTGTGCCCATACACAAAAAAGGGGAAAAGAACTGTCCTGCTAGTTACAGACCTATATCCATAACCCCAGTTTTTTCAAAAATTTTAGAAACAATTATGTATGAGCAAGTTAGTGCCTACTTGGGTAAACTAAATATAATTAGTGATAAACAGTTTGGATTTAGGAAAGGTAAATCCACAACGGATGCAATAGACTCCTTCGTAAAATTAGTCCTAGATGTGTTTGAGGCTAGGGACTATGCCCAGGCTACATTTTGTGACCTGAGCAGAGCCTTTGACTGTGTAGAGCATGACACTCTGCTGCATAAGCTAGTTTACTATGGTATTGATGACAACAGTATAAATATGTTCCGGTCTTTTCTAGAGAACCGTCAACAAGTTGTGTGCATTGGTAGGGAGAAATCAAATTTGGTTAATGTTAGGTACGGACTGTCTCAAGGGTCGGTGCTTGGACCTTTACTGTTTATACTAATGATTAATGACCTACCCTTATTCATAAAATCTCATACAATATTGTATGCTGATGACACTACTTTTCTACATAAAAGCTCTGATCTAGGTACACTGAAAACACTGACCGAAAATACCCTTGCTCAGTCCTTCATTATGGTTCAAAGCTAATGGCTTCTTGCTAAATGAAAACAAAACCCAGGCACTTTACTTTAGCCTCAAAGAGCTTCCTAACTACCAGGAATTAGAAACTGTTAAATTTTTAGGTGTTACTATTGACAATAAATTGATGTGGGAACCACATTAAAAATATATTGGCTAGGCTTTCAAGAGTTATTTATCTAATTTGAAATTTAAAAGGACATGTTCCCAATGACTATGTGAGATCAGCATATTTTGCCCTCTTCCAAAGCATAATCTCTTATGGAATTTTACTGTGGGGTAGTAGCTGTCATGTAAATGACATTTTACTTTTACAGAAGAAAGTAATAAGAATAATAACGGATTCTGATAAAACAGATAATTGTAAACCTCTGTTTATTAAATTGCAGTGCCTTACAGTAGTAAACTTATTCATCTACAATGTTTTAATGTACATCAGAAACAATGTGTCTAATTTTGTGTTGAGAAGTGATATTCATAGCCATAATACTAGAAACATAACGTCTGTAGATGTACCATATCATAGATTCTCAAAATCGCATAATTTTTACCTAGTTCTTGGACTAAGAATGTTTAATAGACTAAGTGCTGACTTTAAAGAACTGCCTGTAAATATCTTTAAAGCTAAATTATACAAGCTACTAGTGAACAATCCGTTTTACACCACTGATGAATTCTTTGAAGATGAAAATACTGTATTCTAATGTGTATCTATTTTATGTAAACCAATTTACATCGATATAGTAGTTTATGTTGAAATATATGCCCTTGACTTTGGCTATTGCCGTAATCAGCTGAACAACAACAAAAATTATTATTATTATTACTATTACTATTATTATTATTATTATTATTATTATTGACTTTTTTTTCTCAGACTTAAGTCTGGTTAAAAATGGAACGTGACGCGGACCTCGGTCAAGCGTGACTTCCTTGTAACTGTATGGTATATGTTATATTGCATTTAGGAACTTTCGGGTAATTGAACATGTATCAATAATTACAGATTTTTGTAGTTGTATATATATGTTTGGATGTAGCTGTATTGCATTGATGTACTGGTGGATATTGTGAGGTATGACTCCTGTAGTTGATAGTATAATTGGGATAATGTCGACTTTATCCTGATGCCACATGTCCTTCACTTCCTCAGCCAGTTGGGTGTATTTTTCAATTTTTTCTCCTGTTTTCTTCTGTATGTTTGTTGTATTGGGTATGGATATTTCGATTAGTTGTGTTAATTTCTTCTTTTTATTGGTGAGTATGATGTCAGGTTTGTTATGTGGTGTTGTTTTATCTGTTATAATCGTTCTGTTCCAGTATAATTTGTATTCATCATTCTCCAGTACATTTTGTGGTGTGTACTTGTATGTGGGAACGTGTTGTTTTATTAGTTTATGTTTTATGGCAAGTTGTTGATGTATTATTTTTGCTACATTGTCATGTCTTCTGGGGTATTCTGTATTTGCTAGTATTGTACATCCGCTTGTGATGTGATCTACTGTTTCTATTTGTTGTTTGCAAAGTCTGCATTTATCTGTTGTGGTATTGGGAATTTTAATAATATGCTTGCTGTAATATCTGGTGTTTATTGTTTGATCCTGTATTGCGATCATGAATCCTTCCGTCTCACTGTATATATTGCCGTTTCTTAGCCATGTGTTGGATGCGTCTTGATCTATGTGTGGCTGTGTTAGATGATACGGGTGCTTGCCGTGTAGTGTTTTCTTTTTCCAATTTACTTTCTTTGTATCTGTTGATGTTATGTGATCTAAAGGGTTATAGAAGTGGTTATGAAATTGCAATGGTGTAGCTGATGTATTTATATGAGTGATTGCTTTGTGTATTTTGCTAGTTTCTGCTCGTTCTAGAAAGAATTTTCTTAAATTGTCTACCTGTCCATAATGTAGGTTTTTTATATCTATAAATCACCTTCCACCTTCCTTTCTGCTTAATGTGAATCTTTCTGTTGCTGAATGTATGTGATGTATTCTATATTTGTGGCATTGTGATCGTGTAAGTGTATTGAGTGCTTCTAGGTCTGTGTCACTCCATTTCACTACTCCAAATGAGTAGGTCAATACTGGTATAGCATAAGTATTTATAGCTTTTGTCTTGTTTCTTGCTGTCAATTCTGATTTCAGTATTTTTGTTAGTCTTTGTCTATATTTTTCTTTTAGTTCTTCTTTAATATTTGTATTATCTATTCCTATTTTTTGTCTGTATCCTAGGTATTTATAGGCATCTGTTTTTTCCATCGCTTCTATGCAGTCGCTGTGGTTATCCAATATGTAATCTTCTTGTTTAGTGTGTTTGCCCTTGACTATGCTATTTTTCTTACATTTGTCTGTTCCAAAAGCCATATTTATATCATTGCTGAATACTTCTGTTATCTTTAGTAATTGGTTGAGTTGTTGATTTGTTGCTGCCAGTAGTTTTAGATCATCCATGTATAGCAAATGTGTGATTTTGTGTGGGTATGTTCCAGTAGTATTGTATCCATAATTTGTATTATTTAGCATGTTGGATAGTGGGTTCAGAGCAAGACAGAACCAGAAAGGACTTAATGAGTCTCCTTGGTATATTCCACGCTTAATCTGTATTGGCTGTGATGTGATGTTATCTGAATTTGTTTGGATATTAAGTGTGGTTTTCCAGTTTTTCATTACTGTGTTTAGAAACTGTATCAATTTAGGATCTACTTTGTATATTTCCAAAATCTGCAGTAACCATGAGTGGGGTACACTATCAAAGGCTTTTTGGTAATCAATGTATGCGTAGTGTAGGGACCTTTGTTTAGTTTTAGCTTGATATGTCACCTCTGTATCTATTATCAGTTGCTCTTTACATCCTCGTGCTCCTTTGCAGCAGCCTTTTTGTTCTTCATTTATAATTTTGTTCTGTGTTGTATGTGTCGTTAATTTCTGTGTGATGACTGAAGTTAATATTTTGTATATTGTTGGTAGGCATGTTATGGGGCGATATTTAGCTGGGTTTGCTGTGTCTGCTTGATCTTTAGGTTTCAGATAGGTTATTCCATGTGCAAGTGTATCAGGGAATGTGTATAGGTCTGCAATGTAACTGTTAAATAATTTAGTTAGATGTGAATGTGTTGAAGTGAACTTCTTTAGCCAGTAATTTGCTATTTTATCATTTCCAGGGGCTTTCCAATTGTGTGTAGAATTAATTGCTCGGGTGACTTCATGTTGCAAAATTATCACTTCAGGCATTTGTGGTATCATCTTGTATGTGTGTGTTTCTGCTTGTATCCACCGTGCATGCCTGTTATGTTGTACCGGGTTTGACCATATGCTGCTCCAGAAGTGTTCCATGTCTGTTATGTTTGGTGGATTGTCTGTTTTAATGTGTGTGTTATCCATTGTTTGGTAAAATCTCTTTTGGTTTGTGTTGAATGTTTGGTTTTGTTTCCTTCTATTTTCACTTTTTTTGTATCTTCTAAGTCGTTTGGCTAATGCTTGCAATTTCTGCTTTTTTTCATCTAATTGCTCTATTGCTTCTTGTTGTGAGATTTTACCTAACCTTTTTCGTTTTTTGTCTGATATTTCATTTCTTATAAATTGTGTTAGCTGTCCGATATCTTTTCTCAGTTTTTCTATTCTGATCTGTAACCTGTGTTGCCATGCTGGTTTTGTGCGTTTCTTCTGTGTGTTGGTTTGTTCTGATCTCTGCCTAGTGTGTATATTTAGTGTAGTGAGTGCTCCTATATAAACCAGTAGTTGTAACTCTTCCATAGTTGTGTTTTCATTTATTTTGTTGTGTATGATTGTGTTGATAGTTTTTATTGTTGTTTCGACTTGTGGGTTATTTGGCGGTCTATGCAAGAATGGTCTAATGTCTGTATTTGTGTCTTTGTATTCTATATATGTCAGCTGAAATTTCTCTTCTATATCTAACACGTGTCTCTCTTCGTGTTCTATTTGTGCTTGTTCTGATGGCTGTCTTAAGATTTCGTTTTCCTCTGATTGTTTAATTGATGCATGTTGGTCTTTGTTTGTTTGCTCTGGGATGTTTGAGTCCATTACTGTGTTTTCTTCCTCTTCTGATTGCACATTATTTTGTTCCAGTATTTGTTGTACTTGTTGTTTGATGTTTTCTAATTCTGACTGGGGTATCCTGTTATTTTTGATTATTACACGAATCTGATCAGCTAGTCGTTGTTCTGTTAAAAATTTTAATTCTGGGTATCTGGTAATAAATGTTGTGTATACTTTTGATCTGTATCCAGTTGTGTTGGTTCCTAGGTTTGTTGCTTGGTAATAACAGAACATGAGGTGTCTATTAACTTCATCTGACCATCTCATCCTCTGTCTTAGTTTTCCTTCTAGGGTGGTTGCAGGAAGCATATCCTGCAAAACACCTCTATTCAGATATAAATCCTTTTCCAGTTGGCTAGCAGTGTCGTTACCATTGTGGGCGGGCATAGGGTTCAAGCGTCGTCCCCGACCATGACGGCACTTGTCCGAGGCTTCTTTAGTTCTGTCCTGAACCAAGTAATCACACTAAAAGGGGGGTTAGCCCTATTAGTGGTTTCTTCTTTTCGTCGCCTTCTACGACTGGCAGAACATACCGGAGGCCTATTCTTTTCCCAGGCCTCCTATTATTATTATTATTATTATTATTATTATTATTATTATTATTCTGTGTAAACAGTTTGTAAGGCAACAGCCGCATGTGATTAGCCGAGCGTCAGGGTGTGTGTGTGTGTGTGTGTGTGTGTGTGTGTGTGTGTGTGTGTGTGTGTGTGTGTGTGTGTGTGTGTGTGTGTGTGTGTGTGTGTGTGTGTGTGTGTGTGTGTTTTCCCATAAGATTTCACACACATTTGAACATTTTTTTTTTGTAAGGCAACAGCATGTCCCGTACTAAGGAGATAATGCGTAGTGCCTATGTACAACTTAAACAGTGAATAGGATGAATTTAAAATTTCTCCTGCTTGTCACCTAGCCTTAATCAGTGATGGTGTGGAACTAAACCTCCTAATAGAAGATTGACCAAAACAGGGTCCAGCACTACTCTAGTAACTGTGTTTGATCCTTCTCACTGTATTTTCAAATTCTGATGTTTATGCTCCATTTGTGAACATTACGTAAATTGCGCTCAGTAATTCACTTTAAGTATTATTTACTATGTGATGATGTATAACCTGTGATATACAGTGTACAGGTCCTCACAAACACTCTTGAATTTCAGGAAACATCTATCACTCCATTAATTCCATTTAGTTAACAACAAATTCAGTTTTCTTGTTTAAAGATTTGTGCATCTGCATGTAATGTAACAATCCTCCAACAGTGAATTGTAACAGTTCATAACTGACTGTGTGAAAAATCGCTAGCTCCACATGTGAATAGTGGTTTAATTCTATTTATCCTAAATTCCATGGTCTTCGTTTCTGTTTTCCAGGTTTTTCTCTACAACTGAATGCCAATCAATCAGGTTCTGATACCAAGTACAGCATGGTCAGAAAGTGTCTAATTGTAGACAAGGCCAAGGTTTCAAATATGTGTCACTGGCATAACTAATTTCTGTAATACCATTGGCTTTGATCTCATATAAATTCCCCTACATCCTTGGCAAGGAGTCAGTCTGCAGTAGTATTTTGAATACCAATATACTCCACTAATATTTCTTCCACAACTAACTGCAAGACTCCAGTTTTGCTGTAATTGTTCCCCATTCTCTCATTGTAAACTAAACTTTCCACATGGCAATGCTATCCATTCCTATTATTACTAGTATTCTTAGTGATGAAATTTCATCACCTCTCTTGTATGTCACTCTTATGTACAGTCCCCACATTCTTTAGAATTATATACTAATACCATTAGAAACACAAACTAGTTGCTTAATATTGTTTTAACTCCACCTGGGATATTCTAATTGACATTCACAATGAGCATGATTGTGATTATCGGCACAGTTGGAAGTTACAATTGGTATTTTGTTTTGACATCGACTATTACCTTTCCTGGACGGTAAACACTATTTCATGAATGTTGTATAGCTATGCTATACTTCACAAATCACTATGTGGTGTGTGGTAGATTGCATTTCTAGTAACATTATACTTTTATCCCATCCATAATCCATCTAGGAATGGTGCCCCACAAGGTCTACTATTGATAATTCTGCATACAAGTTCTAATTACACTAACTGTGTCATGATGGTCATCTTGGGTGCACTGTATGTGAGTAAATAGTGTAATGGTCTGCTGTCCCTGGAATGTACATTCTAGGAATTTCAAAAATAAGTCTCATACAACAAACTGAAACCTAACACAGACTTTGGCGTTCTTCTTGTTTGACAGTAAATCTGTTAATCATAACAGAAAATCTGAATCTTTATACCACAACCTATATTATATGGTGTGGGTGGAGATCACTTCAAGTTGCATTGTAATTTTCTGCCTTCCCTGTTCCATTTGTAAGTGGTGCATGGGGAATCACTATCTATTAAACTCCTTAACAGCCGTGTTTTCCTTATCATGGTCATTTTGTGGACACTTATCCTACTGTTCTGCATGTACATCTACATTTTCATTTATACTCTGCAACCCACTGTATGATGCATGGGGGGGGGGGGGGGCACCTTGAATCACTACTAGTCATTTCCTTGGAATATATGCTTGCAGAATCTGGCAGTTGGTTGTATATGGTAAATAAATACTTTACTCTGACACAAACTTGTGTGCTTCTTTTAAGGTTAATTCTGTTGCTGCACATTGAATACATATATCTATATATGTACATTTAGGAATGCATGTTAAGTATATAGTTCAAGACTGTCAGTTCACCTTTATTGATGGTTTGTTTTGTTGATCAGTATCGTATTCTCCACATACCTCATTAATGTTATACGATACACAGTAATTCTGGTACTGCAACCACTTGCTTTAATTCCAGAGACATTCCAGGTACTTGAGGAGACAACTGTCACTAATTCTGCTAATAAGCACTAATTTGCCAGGTGTCTTTATAGCTTCTAGGAACAATGCTATTTGGATGTAATAGCATGTACGACTTTTGAATGTAGTCTTGGAATTCTGTGGATTAATCATGACCAGTAAACTAATAAAAGAAGTTCAAATTGTGACATTTACTTGTCATGTGATTAATAATGTTGATGAATATTAAAGATATGCAAGAGTATTATGCAAGCCAGCTTACAATGCACATCTGGTACCAGGATTATTTCCTCGCATCCCACATGTAGTTGTAAATTGTGCATGCGATAACCTAGTGTCAATTGAAGTCCTTATGATCTTCGATTCTTTCATCATTCTCTTTTAGTGATCTCATGTATTTGATAATGTAATAATTTGCACATCTATTCATGGAACATATTCTATGGAAAATTGGACATTTAACTGTTTATGGTGCATAGATACTTGACTGTGAGATGGTCAGATCTCTCTCTCTCTCTCTCTGATTTTTACTTCTGTTGACCATTGAAAACCTGTATCTATATTCCAGATGCCACCTTAATGCTCTACGATGGAGAGAACTTCTGTATTTTAGTAATCATTCTGTTTTGTTGTTGGTTTAATCACAAATGGTAAATATGAAAGTAAGTGTCAATGATCCATCTTCTGAGCTTTTAGTTGTCAGATGTTTTGGTCCTTATTTTTATGAGCAAAGTGTGAAATGAAGGAATAGTTAGCTTGACAAAACTTGGTACATATGATTTTGAAATTTTGACAAAAGTTCCTTTTCAGTAATTTGTGGATTTTGTGGATATTAGATTTATTTGTTTCATGGTCATAATATTTATAATAATTAAACATCTGTGTGTGTACTTGGTAACCAACTTGCAGTTTAAGGCAGAGTATACTTCTTCTAGAATTATCATTTCCTCCCTGTCCTGTTCCTTTTCCTAATGATGCATGGGATGAAGTGCTGTCGATTAAACTCCTTCTGAGCTCTGATTTTTTTCAACATAGTAATTATGTGGGCCCATGTATTGGAAGATGTAATAATTTCTGAAACTGTTCACAGAATGCATTCTTTTGTGTTTTGGACAGATAGTCAGTTGACTTTTGAGACCGTCTGATCTCCTTGTTTATGGCTATTTCTCTTAAAGGACATTGAGTAAATATATCTCTACACTACATTCCAGCTTAATGGTATATGGGAAGTTAATTATGATCAGTGCTTGCTATGGGCTCTTATTTGTTATACTTGTCTGCATCACTTCTAAGAACAGTATTTACATGGAAGTAATATTTAGCATGACCAATCTTGCAATGGTTATCCTCAGAATTTTGTCAATGAATCATTGTCATTTAACTGATAATGGACTTTGGTGTTGTTGGAGCTACTTCATATGTGGTTAATATTGCTGATGAACCTTAGAAGAGCTACACGAGTACCAGGAATCCATCGAACTGTGCGTACTTGAGGGTCCTACTGGTACCACTGTCATTTCCTATCTTCCCTGTTGCATTTATGAATGAAATGTGGGATGATCCATTGTTAACTGGGGTAGCTCTAGTACCACTGTCATTTTCTCTCATTCTTGCTGTATTTGTGAATGGTACATGCAAAGAAATACTGCTCATAAGCTCTAATTTTTCAGCCATTGTCATTTAGTGGAACCATGTACTGGAGGATATAATAACTTGCTTATATATTCTTTGATTGTATGCTCTCATAATTTGGACAATCAATTGTGTGCGATAAATACACTGGTGTTCTAAACCTAAGTACAAAATTTAGTTTCACATGATGTGTCACTGCCATGTAATGTAGCTTGTTCTAACTTGGACTGTACATTGAGAGAACTGTTTAAGTGTAGCACTGATATTTATAGATCGAAATACAATATGAGACCAAGTGAGGGCGCTTTTATTCAAAGACAGTAATTACAGTGAAATCAAAATTATTAGTAATGTTATACTTGACGCATTATTGTGGCCAAGATAGACACAAAGCCCATGCCTACTACAGTAGTACAAGTTTATATGCCAACTAGCTCTGCAGATGATGAAGAAATAGATGAAATGTATGACGAGATAAAAGAAATTATTCAGGTAGTGAAGGGAGACGAAAATTTAATAGTGATGGGTGACTGGAATTCGTCAGTAGGAAAAGGGAGAGAAAGAAACATAGTAGGTGAATATGGATTGGGGGGAAGGAATGAAAGAGGAAGCCGCCTTGTAGAATTTTGCACAGAGCATAACTTAATCATAGCTAACACTTGGTTCAAGAATCATGAAAGGAGGCTGTATACATGGAAGAAGCCTGGAGATACTGACAGGTTTCAGATAGATTATATAATGGTAAGACAGAGATTTAGGAACCAGGTTTTAAATTGTAAGACATTTCCTGGGGCAGATGTAGATTCTGACCACAATCTATTGGTTATGAACTGCAGATTGAAACTGAAGAAACTGCAAATAGGTGGGAATTTAAGGAGATGGGACCTGGATAAACTGAAAGAACCAGAGGTTGTACAGAGTTTCAGGGAGAGCATTAGAGAACAATTGACAGGAATGGGGGGAAGAAATACAGTAGAAGAAGAATGGGTAGCTCTGAGGGATGAAGTGGTGAAGGCAGCAGTCGATCAAGTAGGTAAAAAGACGCGGGCTAATAGAAATCCTTGGGTAACAGAAGAAATATTGAATTTAATTGATGAAAGGAGAAAATATAAAAATGCAGTAAATGAAGCAGGCAAAAAGGAATACAAACGTCTCAAAAATGAAATCGACAGGAAGTGCAAAATGGCGAAGCAGGGATGGCTAGAGGACAAATGTAAGGATGTAGAGGCTTGTCTCACTAGGGGTAAGATAGATACTGCCTACAGGAAAATTAAAGAGACCTTTGGAGAGAAAAGAACCACTTGTATGAATATCAAGAGCTCAGATGGCAACCCAGTTCTAAACAAAGAAGGGAAAGCAGAAAGGTGGAAGGAGTATATAGAGGGTTTATACAAGGGCGATGTACTTGAGGACAATATTATGGAAATGGAAGAGGATGTAGATGAAGATGAAATGGGAGATAAGATACTGCGTGAAGAGTTTGACAGAGCACTGAAAGACCTGAGTCAAAACAAGGCCCCGGGAGTAGACAACATTCCATTAGAACTACTGATGGCCTCAGGAGAGCCAGTCATGACAAAACTCTACCATCTGGTGAGCACGATGTATGAGACAGGCGAAATACCCTCAGACTTGAAGAAGAATATAATAATTCCAATCCCAAAGAAAGCAGGTGTTGACAGATGTGAAAGTTACCGAACTATCAGTTTAATAAGTCACAGCTGCAAAATACTAACGCGAATTCTTTACAGACGAATGGAAAAACTGGTAGAAGCCGACCTCGGGGAAGATCAGTTTGGATTCCGTAGAAATGTTGGAACACGTGAGGCAATAATGACCTTACGACTTATCTTGGAAGAAAGATTAAGAAAAGGCAAACCTACGTTTCTAGCATTTGTAGACTTAGAGAAAGATTTTGACAATGTTGACTGGAATACTCTCTTTCAAATTCTAAAGGTGGCAGGGGTAAAATACAGGGAGCGAAAGGCTATTTACAATTTGTACAGAAACCAGATGGCAGTTATAAGAGTCGAGGGGCATGAAAGGGAAGCAGTGGTTGGGAAAGGAGTGAGACAGGGTTGTAGCCTCTCCCCGATGTTATTCAATCTGTATATTGAGCAAGCAGTAAAGGAAACAAAAGAAAAATTCGGAGTAGGTATTAAAATTCATGGAGAAGAAGTAAAAACTTTGAGGTTCGCCGATGACATTGTAATTCTGTCAGAGACAGCAAAGGACTTGGAAGAGCAGTTGAACGGAATGGACAGTGTCTTGAAAGGAGGATATAAGATGAACATCAACAAAAGCAAAACGAGGATAATGGAATGTAGTCAAATTAAGTCGGGTGATGCTGAGGGAATTAGATTAGGAAATGAGACACTTAAAGTAGTAAAGGAGTTTTGCTATTTAAGGAGTAAAATAACCGATGGTGGTCGAAGTAGAGAGGATATAAAATGTAGACTGGCAATGGCAAGGAAAGCGTTTCTCAAGAAGAGAAATTTGTTAACATCGAATATAGATTTAGGTGTCAGGAAGTCGTTTCTGAAAGTATTTGTATGGAGTGTAGCCATGTATGGAAGTGAGACATGGACGATAACTAGTTTGGACAAGAAGAGAATAGAAGCTTTCGAAATGTGGTGCTACAGAAGAATGCTGAAGATAAGGTGGGTAGATCACGTAACTGATGAGGAGGTAATGAATAGGATTGGGGAGAAGAGAAGTTTGTGGCACAACTTGACTAGAAGAAGAGATCGGTTGGTAGGACATGTTCCGAGGCATCGAGGGATCACAAATTTAGCATTGGAGGGCAGCGTGGAGGGTAAAAATCGTAGAGGGAGACCAAGAGATCAATACACTAAGCAGATTCAGAAGGATGTAGGTTGCAGTAGGTACTGGGAGATGAAGAAGCTTGCACAGGATAGAGTAGCATGGAGAGCTGCATCAAACCAGTCTCAGGACTGAAGACCACAACAACAACAACAACAACAACAACTTGACTTGATATTTAATAGGGTATTTGATCACTCCAAATGACATCAAAAGCTCTGCAGTATCACCCCATACTGTCCACCAAGTTGGTATGATCATAGGAATAAATAAATAAATTTTCTGGCTAGCATGGGTAATATTGCAATTAATGTCTGTGGTGAACACACCATTTTAAGAACAACGTCTCAGATTTTTTAATGTTGAAGACATCAACATGAATAACCAAGCCTTCAGTGTAATTATAGTCTTTGAATGAAGGAATCATTTGTTTGTCCCATAGTGAATTTCTGTCAGTTACTTTCCATACTATACTGGGGCTATTCTTTCTGTATATGGTCCCAGTTTCATTGAGCTATGTTATTTGTCCATGATGCATCATGCGAAGATTACTTTGATCCTATGTTTTGACCACCAGTGTTGATAATTTAATTAGAGACTGGCTGATCTCATTTACCATTACTTCTGTTAAAGGATATTGAAAACATACATCTATAATTCATATGCTAGCATGAAGCTGTGTTGTGGAGATAATTTCTGGCAACACATACATCTCTAATTTCAAATACAAAGATGAATGATAAATGGGAAGACAGCTGATGACAGTCCTCCTTATAATCTAGGAGCAATGAGCAACAGAATGTATAATTTGCACAAACATTCTTGTTATGTATTGTCTCAGAATAATGTTAGTGAACTGAGCCAGTTTAATTGAGAGTGAACATTGATGCTATTAGAAGTTCTTGCTTCATGTGTAATAACGTTGATGACCACTAGAATGTAATTTCTCTTAATATAGATTGTAAATCATGTTCATTTAATTGACAATGGGCACTGAGGTTATCAGATGTATCTGCTTCCTGTTTAACAATGTTGGTCAACAGAAAAGATCTACTTGGATGATTTGCAAACTGCCTTTATTGTGCAGTAGGTTGTATTTCTTGTAACATTCCTCTTGTACCTGTTGTGTGGAAAGAACCACTGTTGAGCTGAATTAAATTGTTGAATTGTGTATTATTTTTCTCATAGCATACATACACTAATTGTTTGATCAGAATACTAGAGACACATCTAAATATGTTTAACACAATTTCACTGGTAAAAAGCTACATTTCGAGAAAAAAATTCTGTTTAAGAATTAATGCAACATTTTTGTGAAAAGATACCTTCACATTATGAGACAGTTCATAAACTACATCCTGCTCAGATTTTCAGTTCATTGTTCATGGAATCTTTGACTGAGTAATAGTATCACTGAAACAGAGCACCATGTACGTTTCTTTTCAATGAATGTAGATTCATACTCAATATGTTCTTGGCTTTTAATTTGTTATATTTTCATTCCCTTATTGTGGGGAGTCTGAGCATGTAAGTTAAATGTCGAGCAGGGAGCATAAAGTTTACTTTATTTCTTGTATTATAAATGTGATCAAAGCAGTTCTCTTTCCACGATTCTAAATTGGTACACAAAAAAGATAATATCGTGGTTATATTGGGAGGGTACTGTTAACAATTTCAGAATTTTCAATAATGGGTGACATGATTTCCTTGTGAGTTGTGATTTTTTCATCAAGTTAATTACATGGACCTAGATATTGGAGGATGTAACAATATGCCCAACCATTCTTGTAATGTATGTTGCCAGAAGTCATTGTTTACTGTAAATGGTTAAGGAACATTGCAAAAATTAATCTATCCTCCATATACAATGTCAGTGCTGTGCAGTGGAGAATATGTTTTGTTCTAAAATCATTTCCATTCTTGCCACATTCAATCAATAATGATATATGGGAGGAGTGTTGTTGACAGTTCTTTTTAATGAGCTGTAACTTGTTAGAAGTCTTTCTTTTTGTTATGTATTGGAACAATGTGCTGGCAGAATTGATAATTTAACTAATTAATATTTAATGTGTGCTCTTGGGATTCTAAGAGTAAATCATGCAATCTCTCAGAGTAAACCACAAAGCATCTACAATGTGTACTGCAGAGCACTTCTTGTATCACTATAATTTCCTCTCATACCTGTTGCATTTGTTAATGGTGCACGTGAAGAACCAATGTTGAGTTACCGCTGTATGACTTCTAAATCTTCTTTTATGATGCAAATTTTTTGGACTCACATAATAGAAGATTTAATATTGTTCACAGAATGTATACTCCTGTAAGTTAGATATGTGGTGCTTTACAGTAAACAGATTTCATCTTTGGGACCATCTGGTCTCTTTGTTTATGGATACTTGTGTTAAAGAATATTGAAAACATACATCTATACACCCCATGGCCACATTATGCTGTTTGGTGGAGAGAGCTGCTGGTACCACAACCATTTGTATATATAACAGATAAAATAATGAATGCTACATGACAAATGTTCTTGGGTGTATCATCTCTTATAATACTGTGTATGAGGAAGTAATATTTACCCTGCGCAATCTTTGAATGTATGTTCTCATAATCTTGTCAATAGTTCATGTTCATTTAACTGATAATGGATTTTGAGGTTGTCAGGTCTACTTGCTTGATGTTTAACAGTCTTGATGAACTTCGGTATTCAGCAAACCATGTGTACTAGAAGGTATGTCTGGCAACACTACAAGAGATGTAAGTCCGATAGGGCTCTGTCAGACTTCCATCACTTCCAAAACTGAAAATTCTTCTTGGTGGTCAAAAATTCACTTCAAACAAAGAATTGATAGCTGCAGTTGACAAGTATTTTGTAGGCCTGTAGGAAACACTTTTTTGAGATGGGGTAAAAGCACAAGAACATCACTGGACCAAGTGCATTAATCTACAAGGAGACTACATTGAAAAATAAAAAAAGTTCCAGTAATATAAGTACTCGTTTTTGCTCCGTTCAGAGAACTTTTCAAACCACACTCGTAATAGCTAGCCAAACCAGTGTTGGAATGTATTCTCTCAGAATTTTGTCTGTAAATCATTTTCATTTAATTGAAAATGGACTGAGGTGGTCAGACCTACTTCATATGTGGTTAAAAAAGTTGATGACCATTACAAATCTACATGAGTACTGAAGATACCCTCATAAAGTGAGTGATAGGGGGTCCTTCCGGTATCACTATTTTCCTCCCATTCTTGTGACATTTACATATGGTGCTTGGAAAGAACCTTACTATACTAAATTACATCTGAAGTGTCCTAGAAAGGTATTTTATATTAAAATCATAATGAGCTATGTTTAGTTCATCATGATTATTTCATGGTGGCATGTACTGGTCAATGTACCTATTTACCATAGCTTCCTTGGAAGGTGTACTCTCATTATCCAGACAGTGAGTTATACAAGGTAAGTAGGTGCTGGGCTTTGGGCATGTCAGAGCTCTTCATTTATAGGTACTTCTGTTAAGGAACTTTGAGAACATATGTTTATATTCCATATACCAGTTTTATGCTGTACAGTGGAGAGGTCTTCTGCATCAACAGTAATTTACATTTATTCCAGATAAAATCACAAATACTACACAGGGAAAGTACAGTTCAGTCAATCTCATGGGCTCTAAGTTGTCATGCGATCTCCCTGCTATAAGTTCTAAGAGCAACTTATAGGAGGAAGTAATAATTAGCCAGCCAAAACTTGGAAAATATTTTCTCAGAATTTTGCCGAGTGTCTTATCAGTTTCTTACATCAAATGACATTGAAATCATATATGTATACTCCACAAGCCAGCTTAACGCTGTGTGATAGGGGAGTATTTCTGATTTATTTCCCAGTCTGTTTCATTTCAAGTCCATCACGAATGGTAAATAGTGTGTCAACTTGTTGATGATGCTCATTATGAGCTCTAATTTTTCAGATCCTTAAATGTTTATCACTTTTAGGAGCAAATGATATGAAGAAGAAACAGTTTTTCTGACCAATTTTGGATTTTATGTTCTCTGAATTTTGACAGGAAATGGTTTTTGGTAAATGGATAATGAGTAGTCACCATATTTACTTGTTGCTTATGGACATCAAAGATCAACATTACTCAGCAAACCCTACACAAAATATTTTATGGAGAGTGCTTCTATAACCACTATTTTCCTCCCATCCTTTTGCGTTTGCATAGAGTGTAAATAAAGGAACATTTTCAATTAAACTCTTTATGTGCTCTGATTATTATGCCATGTTCATTTAATAGGCCAATGTACTGGAGGATGTAATAATTTGCCAAGTATTCTTGGAGAAAATAATCTAATGATTTTCACAGTCATGTATGTAATCAAATACTTGACAGACTGTGTGATCTAATTGTCACAGTTACTTCTGTTAAGAAAATTGAAAAATATATGTCTATACGTCACCTAATGCTGTGCAGTGGGGAGAAGTCTGAGTCCAACATCCATTTCCATTTATTCCAGATTATATCACAAATTGCACATGGGAGGACAACTGTTAACAGTCCTCCTTGTGGTATCTGAATTGTCAGATGATCTTGTCTGTATGTCTTCTAAGGGCAGTGTGTAGGATGAAGTAATTTTTAGATTGTTAAGTCTTGAAATGGCTGTTCATAGAATATTGCCAAGTAGTAATTTTCACTTAATTAATGATGAACTCAGATTGTCAAATATAACTCCTATGCAGATAATAATGTTGACATTAGTGACCTACTGGAGTACTTTGAAAACAGCCTCACAGTGTGTAAGACAGGGTACTTCTGTCAATACTATTATTTCCTCAGATAGCTATGGCATGATAATTTCATTTACCCACATATTAGAGACTGCAATAATTTATACAACTATTGCTGGACAGTATGCTTTCATAGTTGGGCAGTTGCTACTGAGACAGACTGGTCTCCATGTTTACAGTTACTTTTCTTTAAGAACATGTAAAACATATATCTGTACTCCATTATGCAGTTATTGCTGTAAAGTTTTCTCTTGTAAATTGGGCAGTTACACATGTACAGGGAATAGATAGTTGACACTGAGAAGGTCTCAGCTCCTTGCTTATGGTTAGTTCTGTTAAAGAACATTGAAAAAATATGTCTATACTACACATGCCAGTGTAATTAAGTGTACTGGAGAGAACTTCTGTTTCTGCAACTATCATTTATTGCAGATAAAATTGCAAAAGGTACATACAAAAACAATTGACTGGAAATACCACATCCTGTATCTCTCGCATAAGTTAGGCTCTGCTTGCTTTGCTTTACATGTTATTAGCTTTGTATGTAGTAGGGAATGTAGCAGAGCTGTTTACTTTGCTTATATACAATCTGCTATTACCTATGGCCTCACCTTCTCTGGCCATAGTAAGAAAAATCTCAAAACCATCTTCACTCTACAAAAACGAGCTGTTAGAATAATTACCAACAGTTCAAGGCTAACTCCTTCTAAGCAGTTATTTAAACAGCTGAATATTCTACCCCTACCGTGCCTCTATATAATATTAACAATTTCCAATCCAACTCGGATCTACATACTTACAACACAAGAAAGTGCAATGACATTCATATAAAAAGAGTTAACAAGGCTTTGGCGCAGAAACAAACAAACATACAAGGAAGCAGATTGTACAACAAACTACCGGTAAAGATAAAAGAAATAAACAAATTGTCTTCTTTTAAAGAAGCAGTATTCAAATTTTTAATGACCAACTGCTATTATAGTGTAAAAGAATACCTGGAATATTTTCATACTAAACAATTATATTTATGTACTCTGTGCCAATAGTAATTATTACCTGACTGTGGCTATGATCTAAATAAATAGTATGTACAAAAGTGCTAGAATTGTATGTGTTATATCTAAATATCAACTGTGTATTCCATGTAAAAAGTCTTTCTCATACATCAATGTAAATAATCAAAGCTGTACATGCTATTTCAATGTGGTCTGATGTTATGTAGTCTACCATGCACATCTGTATTTTGTATAGTATTGTTCACCCTATATGTGTGTATATATATATATATATATATACTACGTATTTTTTGACGAAATCCATGGAATGTACATTGTCTCTGGATGAATAAACTACTACTACTACTACTACTACTACTACTACTATGGCTTATTCCGAGACTTCTGCAAAACAACACTACTTGATTTCTATATCAGAAGCACAGAAAAAAGTTAAGTTCTCGCAGGTAGCCACAGTAGCAGCCTCCATTCCCTCATAAATCAAGACTCTACTGTCAATTCATCGAGACTGATCAAACTTCACCTAAGTTTGTGAACTGACAAAGTTATCACAAGTCAGTAAACTAACTCCCATGGATTGTATAATGTTGTATGGTGGCTCAAATGACACTTACAAAAATGAAACACCTGTTGCTTGTTGAGAATGAAAGAAATGCCTCAGTCCCCTGACTCATGCAAATGTAATACTATTTACCATTCCACAAAGGTATGATTTATCATAGTGGTCCTGCATAAAGCAGGAAAGCAGTCTAGCAAACAAACTTAAGAAAATATGCAATCATTTACAATATGTGTCTTACTAGAGATACAAATGTTGTGGGCTGTAGTTTCCATACAACACATGGGTTACATTTCAATGGATTAGGGGAGAGACTGCTAGCAAATTTAGTACTCAGTGAAGCAGAGAAAAACTGATAACGCACACCTGCAAACACTACTATCTCTCTTTCATTTTTTGAAGGCAAACTACTGCCAGAATAGATCATGAAAAAATTTAGTTTGTAATGACAAACAAGCAAAAACCATAACATACTGCACAATGATGGGAATGTATTTCAATGTCCCAGAAATGAGACAATTCTATTTCTAATTAATATGCTGTTACTGGAAACTTAATTAACAACGCTGGATAGAACAAACTATAATATACTCTGCCAAACAATGCCTAAATAGTTTAAAAAGAAATGTGTGCCCCATTTCGAAGCACACAGATCACAAGTTATTACAAACTAGGATTGCATACTGGTATGGTGGTGTATCAATCAGTTGGAACCACTCTACACATAAAGTAGTTATAAATGTTGGTTTGTGGAAGGTATATTTGAAAGTTATTACACACACACGAAATTATAATTGTCTGAACAATTTTTCATAGATAAACACTATATGCTAGTACAATTTGTTTCAAGATACAAACAGCACTAACTCTTTGTAGCTGGTCATAACAACACAGACATAGCAGAAAAGGATGAATGTGCGTAATTTATTAAATACAATAAGGTCAAATTCTTGGTTTGCCTTAATATAATGACTGCTTGATACTAAATGCCCAACTCACTAGACCTACATGTACAAATATCAGTTACTGACCTTTAAAGAGTACCAGTTTTGTATAAGTTCTCCTGATTTTATTTTCATGCAATGCATCAGTTATTCTCTTGGCAGCATGTTTTTGCCATGTCAGGAGGTATTTTGTGGTAATTGCATTAATCAGCAGTATCATATGATTTTCCAAGGGATGCTGATTTTTCATGTGGTCCGCTAACTCCTTGAACACTGGCTTGAATATGAATTCACTAAGCTACTCAGACACAAATTTGGAAAAGAGATTTTTCAATGGAACTTTTGAATTACCTGTAATATAGCACCTGAACACTTTTTCTGCACTCACACACACACATATCAACATCTTTCGATGGTAAAACCAAACATCCCCTACTGTTTCTATGAACGAGCGAATAAGCAGCATGGCTACAACCCCCTCACAACATGGATAAACGTGGTTCACACAGTAAGGATTTTCTTTTTTTTTTTGAGTAATACACCACAAACCCAGCTATATACATTACAATCGGATGCCCTCTTCAGAGAGATGAGTTCCAGTAGCAAAGTAATCGTGGTCAGGTGTCACTGCACTATTTTCCGTGCTTAGTAACTGCCACCATTCTGAAGTGTGATTTATGTGATCTTCAACAGTGGAACTGATGGAAGTAAGAATGGGAATTTCCTCCAAAGGCGTACAATTCCCTTTCACTGATCTAAGGATCTCACTATGAATTAGTGGTGTCTTGTATGCTGCAACGAATTGGCGAGCAGTGGAATTGTTATTCTAACCAGCACGACTTCGGATGGCACTAAAAACATTTCCAGTTGGTCCTGGTAGCATTAGTACAGAGGTAGGAACTTCAGCTGAGGAGCATGAGTTTGCACTCCCACTAATTTGCTATACATGTGTAAAACACAAATCCGATAATCCTGTCTTTCTATCTGAGTCAACAACTTTGATTGCTTGAGGATTTCGACTGACAGTGAGCTCCTTGATGTACCTCTGTGCCTTTAAAACAAATCCCTCTACAGCACTAAAATTTGCTGTATTTAATGCCTTCTTGAAACCATTTTGTGAAAGTGTTCTGTAATTGCAGACATCAAAGAGACAGCTGAAAATGCGTATAAGTTTTACTGTTCCAGATGCCTCTTCAAATCCCGGGAGTTTCATATCACAACAGTACTGTATGGCATCTGTCACGGAATTGCTAAGCATGTGAGTAGACAGTTACACCTTCATTTTACGTAAAAAAAAAAATAATAAGGAAACTGGCAGTAATCTTGTTGCCGAGGTGGAGCCCTTCCTTGATCTGCAACCTTGCTCATCCAAAAGAAATTTTTATCTCCTAAAGCACTGCTAACAAGTTTCAACATATGTGGACGGTGTAGATTAAATGATATCTCATGATCATTCCCTTCAATTGAAAAAGAACTTCTCAAAGTTTCACAATTGAGATCACAGCCTAAATATCTAGCCATTGACAAACTGCTATCTGAACCAACACATGTGAGTGAAACAAATTTCACACCACTTGAATTGGCAAGATCAATGCACTGTCTAACTACCTTGGCTTTTTGCTCACCAGTTATACCAGCAGTCAAGAAATACCCAACTGGGTGCTTCCAAGAAGCATTAATAGCAACAAATATGAGCACAAATGCTTCTTTGGAAATGGTCAAATTGTCTGTGTCTACAGATACCCCATGTCCATATAACCGTAATAGCATGTACCATCAAATTCTTGTAGTTGCCTGATTGCAATTACATCTACTACCACGCTACATAGAGTCGGAAACTTTGTTTTGGGGTGCCAAGCTTTGGCATTAATAACCTTAAACGCCTCGGATGTGAATCCTGGCGCTCCACCTACACACTGGTACCACTTCGATAACATTCTGAGGTGTGGAAAACATGTATTAAACCAGCGCCTAACATAATTATACGCCCTGTGGGAATAAAAATGCAGCGTCAATGCAAAGAAGTGCAGTCCTGGGCTGTGTATCCTAGGTACAGTCTGTGCACTAGCTTCACTCAAAGTTTAAACGCAGCCAAAACCTTTCAGACAAACAGAAGCTAAACGATGTCAAAGTTAGCGTAAGGAGGGCTATGCGTGAAGCGTTCAGTGAATTCGAAAGTAAAATTCTATGTACCGACTTGACAGAAAATCCTAGGAAGTTCTGGTCTTACGTTAAATCAGTAAGTGGATCGAAACAGCATATCCAGACACTCCGGGATGATGAAGGCATTGAAACAGAGGATGACACGCGTAAAGCTTAAATACTAAACACCTTTTTCCAAAGCTGTTTCACAGAGGAAGACCGCACTGCAGTTCCTTCTCTAAATCCTCGCACAAACGAAAAAATGGCTGACATCGAAATAGGTGTCCAAGGAATAGAAAAGCAACTGGAATCTCTCAACAGAGGAAAGTCCACTGGACCTGACGGGATACCAATTCGATTCTACACAGAGTACGCGGAAGAACTTGCCCCCCTTCTAACAGCCGTGTACCGCAAGTCTCTAGAGGAACGGAAGGTTCCAAATGATTGGAAAAGAGCACCGGTAGTCCCAGTCTTCAAGAAGGGTCGCCGAGCAGATGCGCAAAACTATAGACCTATATCTCTGACGTCGATCTGTTTCAGAATTTTAGAACACGTTTTTTGCTCGAGTATCATGTCGTTTTTGGAAACCCAGAATCTACTATGTAGGAATCAACATGGATTCCGGAAACAGCGATCGTGTGAGACCCAACTCGCTTTATTTGTTCATGAGACCCAGAAAATATTAGATACAGGCTCCCAGGTAGATGCTATTTTCCTTGAATTCCGGAAGGCGTTAGATACAGTTCCGCACTGTCGCCTGATAAACAAAGTAAGAGCCTACGGAATATCAGACCAGCTGTGTAGCTGGATTGAAGAGTTTTTAGCAAACAGAACACAGCATGTTGTTCTCAAAAGAGAGACGTCTACAGACGTTAAAGTAACCTCTGGCGTGCCACAGGGGAGTGTTATGGGACCATTGCTTTTCACGATATATGTAAATGACCTAGTAGATAGTGTCGGAAGTTCCATGCGGCTTTTCGCGGATGATGCTGTAATATACAGAGAAGTTGCAGCATTAGAAAATTGTAGCGAAATGCAGGAAGATCTGCAGCGCATAGGCACTTGGTGCAGGGAGTGGCAACTGACCCTTAACATAGACGAATGTAATGTATTGCGAATAAATAGAAAGAAGGATCCTTTGTTGTATGATTATATGATAGCAGAACAAACACTGGTAGCAGTTACTTCTGTAAAATATCTGGGAGTATGCGTGCGGAACGATTTGAAGTGGAATGATCATATAAAATTAATTGTTGGTAAGGCGGGTACCAGGTTGAGATTCATTGGGAGAGCCCTTAGAAAATGTAGTCCATCAACAAAGGAGGTGGCTTACAAAACACTCGTTCGACCTATACTTGAGTATTGCTCATCAGTGTGGGATCCCTACCAGATCAGGTTGACGGAGGAGATAGAGAAGATCCAAAGAAGAGCGGCGCGTTTTGTCACAGGGTTATTTGGTAACCGTGATAGCGTTACGGAGATGTTTAACAAACTCAAGTGGCAGACTCTGCAAGAGAGGCGCTCTGCATCGCGGTGTAGCTTGCTCGCCAGGTTTCGAGAGGGTGCGTTTCTGGATGAGGTATCGAATATATTGCTTCCCCCTACGTATACCTCCCGAGGAGATCACGAATGTAAAATTAGAGAGATTAGAGCGCGCACGGAGGCTTTCGGACAGTCGTTCTTCCCGCGAACCATACGCGACTGGAACAGGAAAGGGAGGTAATGACAGTGGCACGTAAAGTGCCCTCCGCCACACACCGTTGGGTGGCTTGCGGGGTATAAATGTAGATGTAGATGTAGACTGCTGAAGAGTTTTTATTTGTTTTTTGTACTTGTTCAGTTTTTGTTACGAGGTGTTCACAGTTCCTCTCCAGTTCAGCACTTTCAGAGGATACCTGACTAAGTTCAGGTGGTCCTGCAGTGTACTTACGAACAAGAGCAGGAACTGCTTCATGCTGTATTCTGCTGATGGTAGCCAAAACTGAAGATGGGAAGGAAGACCTCTCTTTCTTCACTGGTGGCTTTCTCTTCTTGTCTCTTTAAAGAAAGTAAACAGATGGAAAACAATAAGAACTGTGTTTTTTTGATAGATTGTTAAAGGTGTTACAGTCTTTATCATGAACGGCATTTTACAGCCCACTAAATATTCCTCCGAAGACCAGTTTGGATTCTGGAAAGGTAGAGGAACCAGAGAAGCAATATTTGCTCTAAGACTAATAATAGAGAAACGACTAGATAAGAACCTGACAACATACATAACTTTCGTAGATGTAGAGAAAGCCTTTGATAATGTTAAATGGGATAAGATGTTTGAGGTACTCGAAAAAGTAGGAATAGACCATAAAGATAGAAAAATGATATGGAACCTGTACTAAAACGAGACAGCAGTTATCCATGGACGGACAAAACAAGAAGAGGTGCAGATACGGAAAGGTGTCCGACAAGGTTGCGCACTATCCCCTGTTATCTTTAACTTATACATTCAAGAGGCGCTGAAAAAAGTAAGGGAAAATTCACAGACAGGTGTAGTAATTCATGGCCAACGAATAGATACGATAAGATATGCCGATGATATAGCTGTCCTGGCTGAAAGTGAAGAAGATCTTGTAGTCCTACTGAATAGAATGGATAAAGTTATGGGGGAAGAATATAATATGAGAATTAATAAAGCAAAAACAAAAGTAATGGCATGCGACAAAAAAGATCAAGTGAAAGTCTAAGTTCATGTAGGCAATGAACTGCTTGAACAAGTTGATAAATTTACTTATCTGGGCAGTAATATTACCAGGGATGGAAGGAGCAACGCAGAAGTGAGAAGTAGAATTGCTCAAGAAAAGGATGCTTTTAACAATAAGAAAAACATCTTAACATCTAAGAGTATCAGCCTTGAAATCAGGAAAAGATTTTTGAAATCATATGCGTGGAGTGTGGCATGCTATGGGTGTGAAACATGGACTCTCGGGACAGAGGAAGACCAGAAGCTAAACTCTTTTGAAATGTGGTGCTATAGACGCAGGCTCAAAATAAAATGTTTCGACAGGGTCACAAACGAAGTGGTTCTGGAAAGAGCAGGTGAGAAGAGAAGCGTCTGGAGTTTCGTTGTTAAAAGAAGAATGCAATTTACAGGCCATCTATTAAGACATAAAGGACTCCTGAACACAGTCATAGAGGGATATGTCGAGGGAAAAAAAACCAAGAGGAAGACCACGACTGAGATACATGGATCAAATCGTGAAAGATGTGGGATGTAACACCTATAAAGAAATGAAGAGAAAAGGTGAAAGACGCACAGAATGGAGACAAGCTGCCATTGTCGCTGTTGCAAACCAATCCTTGGATTGACCACTACAGAAGAAGAAAAATCCTTTCCATAAATATAAATTTTATTCTTCAGCATCTATTTATCGTGTTCACAAAATACCCATTACTCTATCAAAAACCGTTGTTGTGTTCACCAGACAATCTGAGATTTCTCCCATGTGCAAAGCTACAATTAATACGCACTTAATGAAAAAAATATAAACTCTGAACACGAAAAATATTTCCACTGGGGTGTCTTGTTTAACTATCACACTGTAACGCTATGGGTATTGTCAGTTAACAAGCTCTTAATAAAAGTCATCCAAGAGTTAATGATATAAAATTGTGTGTCATATCTAAAGTTACATTAGTGGTTGGTGCATATTCATTGTTCCACAGTAGTGGATACTGATAACAAGGAGGTATTGCCAAGGCTTTCCAATCAATAATGATATTTTTCAATGGAGAATGTCAATTAATAGTACATCAAACTAAAGAAATGTTTGTTTGCTGTGCTTATCCCACATACACAGCTGTATTTAACGCAGGAAAAGTGCTAATTTCTGTGACTTGACTAAATAATTATACCAAACTTATTCAGCGTAAGTTGTCTCATGATCTAAACAGTGAACCTGAATTTTCTTCTCAAATATGTGCAAAGCCAATGCTCATCAAAAAGGAGTTTCATAAATTTGTTTCTACATGACAGTGTGAAGAACCAGATTATCTCTATAACATACCGTGTAGATGTAGAAACAATTCAGTGTTCCTAAACCTCCCCTCTTAAATTCTGTACACAGAACGAAATCATTCCTAGGCAAAAGATATGCGTAAGGAGCTAATGAGGTGGACGGTTAAATTAATGTATTCAAAGTACCTGTAGGAATCCTCCCACAATCAACATAGATAAGTAAACTTGTGCTGTATCAATTACTCCTAGATCATAACCACCATTGACTAGCAAAGACAGTGCAGTAAAAATATTGTACAAAACAGTACACCAGACAAAGTGAGATGTTCACAAACTACTGCCTTAAATATTCACATAACTGATAAAATTTACTTCATATGTGTATTCAATTACTTTTGGAGTTACGGCTGAATAATAGAAACTGAAAACTAAGTTAGCTATACCCTCACTCCAAGTCCCCATAAATACATCATGTTTGTGATACGTGCAGGAACATTTCAGTCATGTTACACTACTGTGCAAAACTGTTCAATAACACAAATAGTTACGGAAATACATAGATTGGTAAATCTACACAGTGTCCTGTTTAGGCCTTTAGTTTACGCTAGTTAAATTAATCTTAGTTTTTAATTTGGTACATGATGAAGACAGAAGGTGAGTTACTCAACACTTCGATTGTCGGCGGTACGTATGTATTATACTGAAATGTGAACTTGAAATCTAAGAATTTAAATCTTTGAATTAATATACCTTCTGCAAATGTTTTGGGTGTGTAGGAAAAACTGATGGTACAGTATTTTCTTGGAGCCGTACTGTTGAAAGAGAAGTTCGGTCATGTCCTCTTCTCGAAAATGCTGAGAAATTATAGTGCTCCATTCAGATGCACACCAATTCTTCCTCCTCATGGCATTCTCCCACTGAGCTTTAAGACATTTCATCTTTAGGAAAGCTAAAATCATATAGCTCTGAGCTCTATGGGTCTTAACATTGGAGGTTATTAGTCCCCTAGAACTTGGAACTACTTAAACCTAACGAATCTAAGGACATCACACACTTCCATGCCCGAGGCAGGATTCGAAGCTGCGACCGTAGCGGTCGCGCGGTTCCAGACTGAAGTGCCTAGAACCGCTCGACCAATCCCTCCAAAATCATAAATAGAAAAATATGCTATAGTGCAAGTAAAGATGTTGTACACGTTCGTTCACAATGAAGTTGTAAATCACACTTAGCCAGACAACTTACACATGAAATGTTATTCCCTTCTATTTCGCGTCACAATCAGAACAATTCGTACACCTGAACACCACACAAGTCACCATAATAGCGCAAAATCCTTCCAAAAATGAGCGACAAGCCTAAGCACCCAAGCTTAAAGGAGTAATGTTTTGATCGTGTTAAGATGGCTACCCTGCTTCATACAGCTTCCCAGCTGTGACGTCACGGCGTCTCCCTTTATTCTTACCTCCATGGTCGTCACTATCGCGTGCTGATGGCGTTTGGGTCACGTGACGTTCCTCGTCCACTGTGTGATAATATCATTATCTTGACCGACAGATTTACGAAAGCATTGTTAGGGATTCTACCGCATCCAAACATTTGTCACGAGCATAACTACAAATATGAGAGCAGCGTGTTTCTTTCGCAGCAGTTTAGGCTGTGTCCTTTGGGTCCTGTGAAGGGACACCCTATATTCGGAAAAAACGGTTAAATATTTGCGATAGGTTGTTGTTTTCCTCATAACGGTTTCATCTTTCGTTTTATAATCAGACTGAGATCATGAAATTGAAGAAACACGTTACTGAGAGAACACGCTTTTATATGGGTGTATTTATTAGCCGTTCAACATGTTTACCATGCAACTGGCTTCGTCAAAATACATTTTGCGTTTTCATAATAGTATAGTTAGCACTAATTTTTACGTTATACATTATGCATATATATACATACACCTTTTTAGTGGTTAGTAATTCTTTTACATTTTACACACATATATACATTTTTACATATACACATAAATAAATAAACTTCTTACTAATCAGAAGATTTCAGTTATAATCATTATATAGTTTACATTCATAAATCAATTTTACAGTTTTACTCTTCTAGTTAATGATAGTTACACATTTTCATTGTTTACTTCATTCAAGAATTAATTATACACTTTTACACATCTAGTTAATGGTAGTGTAATATTGTAGCTTTAATTTGGTATGCTGGATTGTAATATTGTTACTTTAATTTTGGTATGCTGAAATCGGTGCTAATTGACAATGAAAGTGGGTTAAAAGCCGTGATCTGTCTGGGGACGTTAACCGTGGATTACTGGGCAACTATTTCATCAGATATTTAGCAGACTAACATTAATGATAATCTTTTAATAGTCATACAAAACCGGTAAAATATATATATAAAAAGGAGAATTTAAATAAAAAGAAAGAAATCAGTTTATACTTGGAAATTTATTTTAAGATTGTTCATTGAAATTTCAGCATATTATACGTGAGTTATAACTGAGCTGGTGCCTTATTTACGATTAAAAAAAATGTGAGATTGTAATCTTACGGAACACATAAAATATGGAGCCAAGATTTGGGAAACTGCATACAACACTCCATTCATAAAATAACACACGAAGAACATTGAAACATAAGCAAGAAGAAATTAACCACAACCAACAGATTCAGTTTTTACCCAAAGAAATTACGTTCATACCACAATCCTGTCCGTCATGTAATTACCACACACTGGTATACTAAATTCATATTAACTCTTTGTGAAGTCTTCGCAAAAAGAATAGCTGAGGGCTACTTTGATGATTACACCACATGCTTCACGTGGTCAACTTGGTTTACACAAAGCGTACAACTCCACAATAATTTTGATAATTAAAATAAATTAGATCGAAAAGCAATTGACAAAAGAAAAACCTTGAACTGGTTACTAACGTCTTACTATTAACCTGATGGGTCAAACAGTTATATAAGCACGTGGTAGTGGTCTCGCAAAGTACACTCCACGTGGGTTGAACATAAAGAAAAGTTGCTATATTGCAAAATATTGTCAAGACGAGACGTTATAATCACACAAACATTCGCATTTAAGATTGATGAACTTAGTTAGAGTTGCTGATCAACACGTGGTTCCACTTTACTCACAAAGTAGTAACAAAGCAACTACCGCAAAATAATCTGAATTTAACACGAGAATTACACTCCGCTGCACTTTAAGATAGCATTAGATATTTTAGAGCTAAACCTGAAATCAAAGTGATTAAATTTTCAGTTAGGCTGAACTTAAGAAATCCATTGTCCTACGGACTTAACAGACACGCGCTTAGCCGGAGATCTTACCACTTCAGACGCTCGCCACGGCCACACAGCAACTGCCTACTGCCCTACCGCTTCCTGAGGGCCGCTCACAAAGACCAACGGAAGTCGCCAGAGGGGCAGCTTCCTATACCAACATGACAACGGACGGACAGGACCATACTAAGGATAGAAACCTCTTTGCTTTTAGGAAGCGTAGCTACCTGTTCCGACGTTGGTCCTACTGTTCTCTAGCAGACAGCCTTGTCTGCTACCCTCAAGCATGCAACTAGAAATACATATGCTCATTCATCCTCTCACACAAAAGGGAAGGGGGATGACAGTATCTTATCATATACAGTATATAAAAGAAAGCGGATGTAGGTTCCGTATGAGACTGTGTGACATGAATTACATATAAGAATTACATATAAACTGTGCTTTAAAGTGTAGTAGTGTGACAGATCGTTCTTGTTTATGTGTAAAAGTAACACGTTCCACTGCTCAGTCTCCTCCCAGATAGTCAGAAACGCCACTGTACATTTAGAAGAGGAATTTATTCTATAAATGGCAACAGATTTAAGAAATTAAACATGAAAGGAATCCAACAGAGACCTTTCATAACCCCAACGCTCCGGGAAAAGACTGTGCAGGGAATTTTCTAGCCATGCTAGGACATTCCCAAGCAGGCTTCTCACACCCTACTTAAACCAAAAGTGTAAAAGAAAAGGCAAAAGGACACCAGCTACTTGCTAAAACACAATAATTTCAACACATCTTTAGAATCTACCAATTTCAAACAGAAAAAAAGAACACAATCTGTGACACCTATTTAAAAGGTAGTGTAGACCTAATTCGGTCAGCAAGTAAAAACAATGGTTCCTGTGTCATTAATATGAAAACAATTTCTGGTTGTTACCCTTATGGAGTTCACCAGTATTTGCTCACTGCAAGAGCCAACTGATCGCAGGAAAATTTATGACTGTTTATTAACAAGCAAAATTTATGAAAATAGCAAAGGTGCCACAGCAATTAAAAAAAGAACATCAAATAACATCGGTATTAAAAAGCAGAACATAACAATGCACAATCTGCAAAAGCAACAAAATGATAAGAGAAAAAACATGTTTTACAAAGTGGTTATCGCAAAAAAATTCTATATCGTATAAAACTAATAATTTGTAGAATTAAAATAACTATGTGGCACTCATTTAATCACTCTACTATATTTCAATTAGCTAGCAAACAATGAGCACTGTGTCATTATACTGAAACTACAATAATTATGTGATTGTTACCCTTAAGGGGTTCCTCACAATAAATATGCCCCATGCAAAGGCTAATCGATCACAGTTCAATGAGAATAAAAAGCTATCTGACTGATAAACGAAGCAATGCCACAGCAATGAATTTACGAAACAAAATATCACAAATCTAATACATCACACAAAAACAAACATTGATAAATAAAACAGTACAATAGTCAACATCTAAAACAAAACAAAAAACACCTATAAATAAAACACCAGCAAAATACAAGAGTCAAAGTCTAAAAAAGATAAATAGATCACCTGCAAAATACAAGAGTCAGTCTAATAAACACCAATAAATCGAACTCCTGCAAAACACACGAGTCAGAGTTTCTCTGACAGAAACACACGTATATGCACTGGACTAAGAACCGTATAATCACTGTTCACTGACACACTCAGTAGTTCCACTGTTCCGAGGCACAATATAAGGGAAAAGGGGGGGGTTCGTCGCCGCAGCTGTCAGTAGGGATTTTTGTCCATCTGTTGCGTGCGATCCCGCCGTCTCTGCCCTCTCATGAAGTTTCTCTCGTGTCACGTACATCTCGATTTGGTTCCATGTTTGTATTGTCAAATTCGTGCGGTATCCTCGTTTGACACGCCAGGTTGATATTCTCGGGCAAGGATGACACTTAATGGCTCTTCTTTTGTGCCACCCTTAGCGACCAGAGAACGTCGAACCAAGATTTACTGTCGCTTGACAGTAGGCATCCATCAGGAAATGTCGATAGGCGTCGTTGACGTCTGCAAGTTTCTCTGGGCAGTACCTGTCAAAAGGCTCCACGCCCCTTGTGTTGTTTCACCGCGGCCGTCTCGTCACGGTTGCGTGCGTGTGGTGCGTTGCCAGCAGATGGATTTCCGCGCGGTGGACCGCTCGCCCATCTCAGGTCATCGCCTCGAGGAAGGGTCGCCCGGGGCAGCCGCCCATTAGCTCCAGGTACAAGGGAAAGTGTTTGCCGCTTACTCTCCTTTTGTTGTCGGCCGCGCTCCCAAAGTGGCCCGGATGACAGCGTGTCCCGCTGGGAAACCCGCCAGTTTACAACTAGTCCGGCTGCTCCCGCTGTCTCTTAAGAGTTTTGCCGGTTCGCTTTCAGGTTCTCAACTGCATTCACAGAAATTTTTCATCATCCTTATGTGATTACAAAATGTCATACATAATACCACTTAGTATTGTCTTTCTCAATTTTTAAGAACAAAGTGAGACTTAATATATTCTTTTTAATAAAAAAAATTAGATGAATCGACAATATAAAATAAAATTTAAATGACTTGACAATGTAAAAAAAAATAAAAGTGAAATGACTTGACGGTATAAAAATAAAAATTTAAATGAACTGACAATATAATATTTAAATCCACATCACTAATGTGGTTCAATTACGTTTTAATAAATCAAATGCTATTTATTAATTCACTAAAATGAATAGGATTATGCCTTGTGCAAGTATAGGTCAGGACAGCATAGGGTTCACATGTTATTTACACACACATACATGCACACCTGTTGTCTATTCTACAAACTAACTACCCATAAACATGCATTACTCAATATTCTACTTCTATCCACTACTAGTTAACCCAATAAGCTACTTCAATGCTATTTCAACACCGTGTATATACCACTACAACATTGTTCTAATTCGTCCTCTTCTTGACGCTCGCGGCATACGTCTTGTCACATGATAAATATGGAGAACTTTCTTTAAACATACACATTAAAAAGAACAATGGTTATTTACACGCCAAAACATTTATACCAGTTCGCACACCTGAAAAGAGACTCGCAATTATACATTTATCATACTCATATATTCACACATAAAACAGTAAGAAAATTTCACCTAAAATTACGTTATCACAACAATTAATCACGCAGATGACTCTGAGAAGGTTAAACATATTTGCATTATACAGGTTATGTTACATTTTCTTACCCATTTTGCTGCGATTTCGTTCCTTCTTTACGTTACCTTTCGCTTCCAAATCAGTTATTTCGCCTGTGGTGGTTATTCTGGATTCATTTCTCATGAATGGCAAAATTGTGGTCACCTCTATTCTGTAAAACAGTATCATCTTAACATATTGAACTTACAACAGACACAAAAGATCCGAATCCTTCTGTAGTTTAAATGACAAATGTTTTGCTTTATCCTTATTACCTTAAACCAAGCTTTCCTTCGTTCCCATAATCAAAATTATTTAATCATCCTCTACCTTCAAGAGGGAAATTTCCTCAGTACAAATCATATAGGCTGCAGTGCATCCCGCACCAGCGAAAACAGTAAGCTGTAATGCTCACAGCATCAGCAAAACACATAAACGTCGCTTTTCTAGGACAAGTATTAACGCAGAATAATTTTTTTAGGCTTTGGCTCAACATCAATCAAGATTACAAAAAGGATCCATATTTCCGTTCCATTCTCCATTTGCTGAAAAGCTGCTCGTATTTGACTACCACAATAATGTTTCAGAGCCACGTAAATTACACAAACCACAATTCTTCTTTCACCTTGAAGGGATTCAATATACTTACGAAATCCACAGACAGCACTTTACGTACTCAGCTATAAAGAACAAAAAAACATATATCATCAATATTAACATATCATCGCATATTGGAAGCCAATGGTTCAACAATCGTATTATCGCATCCTGTTTTCAAGATTCCAAACTTACTCATTCCTTTCTCAGAGTTCTCCTATCTTAAAATATTCATACAGCACGCATACTATAGTAAGAGATCCTCATTTATACTGACAGATATAGAATAGTAATAGATAGATAGTAGCACTGAAAGTAGAAAATCGGAAACAAGGCTACTAACAGCTGGGGGCTTGGGTTTGCCAGACCCATAATACCCACAGATTGGATATTCCCCTGAGTTTATGCACTAATTCAGCAACGATCTTGCTTTCCTCAGGAGCGACTCTTTTCAATTTACACACAAAAAAAAACATAAACCGCATTTTACTCGTTCACAAAGAAACCTTTTATCTTCACGTTTGAATCAAACTAAATCCTAATTGCACAAGGAGAGAAAAAAATTAAAACATCACTTCAATCCATCACATAGAAACATCTTTATCATTAATTTTTTTTATCAACATATTATTCAAAATGCATACGTCACAAATTTAAACTAATCAATTCTTTCTCCTCACCGTCCTCTCTACTTCTCACTGTCCTTTCTAGTCATTTGCCATGTCGCTCATTTCTTCCGATTGGGCGCCTTCTGCGCTGATCGTTTGTCATTGCCGGTTTTGTTCATTTCCATTTGCTGGATTATGACTAGGGTTAGCCGGCCGAATTTCAACATCATGAGGTGCTCCGCCTACAGTCCTATTCCCACCGTATTCATCATAGTGTCGATTCTGGTTGCCGTACCTGTAGCGTTCACGATCCTGTCTACGTCCTCGATCATTTCTGTTGTTCCACCTGTGTTCGCGACTGTCACCCCAGTTTCTATACGGCCGGTCCCGATTATTGTTCCGTTCACGATTCTGTCCACGTCCTCGATCATTTCCGTTGTTCCACCTGTGTTCGCGACTGTTACCCCAGTTTCTATACGGCCTGTCCCGATTATTGTTCCGTTCGCGTCGCGACGACCAGTCACGCCGTTGATTAGTAATACGGCCACGACTGCGGTCGCGCTGCTGTGCCCCGTAATAACTTTGTGCCTGATTAGGCGGGCATTCTCCTGTATTGTATTCCAACTCTTGGAGAAGCGTCTTGAACGTTTCCACGTCCTCTTTGCATCGTCCCGCAAGAATGACGTGCCGCAAGTGCATCGGCAATTTGGTGATGCATATCCTAATTAGTTCCGCAGGCCCGTATGGGTCGTATAGGAATTGATTTGCCTGCAGCATGTGGTCGAATAGGCGTGCAGGGCTGCCGAAACCAGACTGGTTCAAATTTGGCAGCATAATTATGCCATGTTTGACCCTATCTTGTGCCGCTTCCGACCAATAGGCGGACAGAAAGGCTTGTCGAAACTCCCGAGTGGAGTTGCAGTGACGCGCTGCCGACCTCATGCGAATCGCCGGTTCGCCTTCCAAATAGCCACACATATATTCTATCTTATGTGAACTTGCCCAGTCGGGAGGAAGACAGAACTCAAATTGCTCGAGCCATGCTCGTGGATGTATTCCTTTTTGCGAATTTCGGAATATCTCAAACTTTCTCACCGTAAGGAAATGTTTGAAATCAAATCCCCGCATTTTCTCCTGGCGAGGCCCTTGAATGTTTCTGTTTCTCTCATGTCTGCCCCTTAAATTACATTCTTCCCTGTCATCAAAATCTCCCTCGTGGCCGGAGTCCCTCTCTGCACTGTTCGTACGGCTATTTTTAGTGCTATTGGCGAGTTCGGAATCACACGCCATGCGGTTTTCCAGATGCACCACGCGTTCTTGTAATTCGCCTGTTACAGCTTTGTGTTGTCTGTTCACTTCAAACTGTCCCTTCTGAAATCTAAGAAGCGAACGCACTTCTTCGGTCTCTGCGGCCGCTACCGGTGTAGTATTGTTCTCGCTTTCCGTCAGCTTCATCGTGCCTACAGTGTCCGCTAATGCCGCAATCTTATCATCAATTTGTCTCTTGTCCTCCGCCCCAGTCTGCTTCAATTGTTCTATTTGCTGTTCCAACGCGTGGATCGCTAAACTGTTGTCCGCTATTGTGTTGCTAACGGACGTGGGACAATGCGTTTCCGCCTGCTGGACCCTCGAGATTACCTGCCGGTGTTCCCTTTGGCATTCTTCCCTCAGCTCTTGGAAATTCCTAAGTAGCCGTTCTTCGCTTTCTTTAGATTCGGTATCGCCCCTCCGCTTGCTCTGTTCTAAAGCTTGCAGACGATCATCGATTTGTTCAAATGTACGGCCTAATTCTTTCATAATATCACTTTTTATCTCACTTGCCAGATTGTTTATTCTTTGTGAGATATCATCGGACACTCTCTGCATCGACTTGTCGACTTTATTTGTCTGCTGGATTAGTTTTTCGTCTATTTGTTCGCCTAGCTCTCGGATCGATTTTTCGGATGATTCTTTTTGTTCTCGGAACGATTTTTCTGATTTCTGCGTCATTTGTTCGCCTAGCTCGCGGATCGATTTTTCAGATGATTCTTTTTGTTCTCGGAACGATTTTTCAAATGATTCTTTATTTTGTTGCAATAAGGCTTTCAAGAGTTCTGCCAAATCAATTTGGTTAGTTGGAGGCAAATTAATTTGTGGCTCTGATGTGAGCCCGTTCGTCCTGTCTTGCATTTCGTCTGAAGTATTCCCCATTGCATTTTCGGAACCGCCCGACGCGTTAACATTCGAAATTAAATTATCCCCTTGGTCCATGTTGCTTAGGTTGTCGGACCGCTTACTTTTAGTTTGGTTACGTGTCTGCATTAGTGCAATTTATAACCGGTATGCGACACACTAATAAAAATAAATGTGTCCCACAAAAATTACGACAGTCACACGAAAGATACCCAACGTAGCACGCACTTTTTCACACGCAAAACAAATTTTTATCTTAGATCGAAACAGTGGAATTTACAAGCGAGAATAAAAAACACACAGACATATAAAACACACAAATATAAAAAACAAAACAAGACAAACAACGCAACGCCGATCAACAACGCCGTGAATCTTTTGAAAGTCTGCTCGGAAACAACGCAGAAGTTGTTTGAGCGCTGTAGGGAAAAAAAATTAAGATTATAACACGCTCGCAATCTAACATTTCAGAGATTCCAGAGTCTAGCGGAATCACAGAACAGGGTCGCCATGTGTAATGTTGTAACTTTAATTTTGTATGCTGATATCGGTGCTAGTTGACAATGAAAGTGGGTTAAAAGCCGTGATCTGTCTGGGGACGTTAACCGTGGATTACTGGGCAACTGTTTCATCAGATATTTAGCAGACTAACATTAATGATAATCTTTTAATAGTCATACAAAACCGGTAAAATATATATATATAAAAAGGAGAATTTAAATAAAAAGAAAGAAATCAGTTTATACTTGGAAATTTATTTTAAGATTGTTCATTGGAATTTCAGCATATTATACGTGAGTTATAACTGAGCTGGTGCCTTATTTACGATTGAAAAGAATGTGAGATTGTAATCTTATGGAACACATAAACTATGGAGCCAAGATTGGGAGACTGGATACAACACTGCATTCATAAAATAACACACGAAGAACATTGAAACATAAGCAAGAAGAAATTAACCACAACCAACAGATTCAGTTTTTACCCAAAGAAATTACGTTCATACCACAATCCTGTCCGTCATGTAATTACCACACACTGGTATACTAAATTCATATTAACTCTTTGTGAAGTCTTCGCAAAAAGAATAGCTGAGGGGTACTTTGATGATTACACCACATGCTCCACGTGGTCAACTTGGTTTACACAAAGCGTACAACTCCACAATAATTTTGATAATTAAAATACATTAGATCGAAAAGCACTTGACAAAAGAAAAACCTTGAACTGGTTACTAACGTCTTACTATTAACCTGATGGGTCAAACAGTTATATAAGCACGTGGTAGTGGTCTCGCAAAGTACACCCCACGTGAGCTGAACATAAAGAAAAGTTGCTATATTGAAAATATAGTCAAGACGAGACGTTATAATCACACAAACATTCGCATTTAAGATTGATGAACTTAGTTAGAGTTACTGATCAACACGTGGTTCCACTTTACTCACAAAGTAGTAACAAAGCAACTACCGCAAAATAATCTGAATTTAACACGAGAATTACACTCCGCTGCACTTTAAGATAGCATTAGATATTTTAGAGCTAAACCTGAAATCAAGGTGATTAAATTTTCAGTTAGGCTGAACTTAAGAAATCCATTGTCCTACGGACTTAACAGACACGCGCTTAGCCGGAGATCTTACCACTTCAGACGCTCGCCACGGCCACACAGCAACTGCCTACTGCCCTACCGCTTCCTGAGGGCCGCTCACAAAGACCAACGGAAGTCGCCAGAGGGGCAGCTTCCTATACCAACATGACAACGGACGGACAGGACCATACTAAGGATAGAAACCTCTTTGCTTTTAGGAAGCGTAGCTACCTGTTCCGACGTTGGTCCTACTGTTCTCTAGCAGACAGCCTTGTCTGCTACCCTCAAGCATGCAACTAGAAATACATATGCTCATTCATCCTCTCACACAAAAGGGAAGGGGGATGACAGTATCTTATCATATACAGTATATAAAAGAAAGCGGATGTAGGTTCCGTATGAGACTGTGTGACATGAATTACATATAAGAATTACATATAAACTGTGCTTTAAAGTGTAGTAGTGTGACAGATCGTTCTTGTTTATGTGTAAAAGTAACACGTTCCACTGCTCAGTCTCCTCCCAGATAGTCAGAAACGCCACTGTACATTTAGAAGAGGAATTTATTCCATAAATGGCAACAGATTTAAGAAATTAAACATGAAAGGAATCCAACAGAGACCTTTCAGTAGTCATGTTATTTCATTGTTTATACATTCCTACCAAATTACTTCCAAGGTATCCTTCAATTGAGTAGTACAGTATGCTTTATTTTTCAGTGATGCATCTATAAGATCCTTAAATTTAAAGAAGTTGAAGGTTTTGACTGTTAGTGGCAGTTTATTATATAGCTGTAGATTTAGGTGTTTGTGACTGTTGTGTGTCAGTGACAGCCTAGAATACAGTATATCCAGCACGCAGTTGTTTCTATGGCTGTGCATTGTAAATGTATTCTCTGTGTAAATTGTTGTATACTTTCTTTCATGTACATTAAGCAGTTATACATATAAAGACTTGGGTGGGTCTTTATGATTATTAGGCAGAAGTGTTCGTTACAAGTTTTTCTTGGACCCAATCTTTGTATACATGTAACTGTCCTTTCTTTGCCATTTCATTACACAGTTTGTGCCTGTTGAACTACCCCATAGCAGATCCCCATATTGTAACTGTGACTGAAAGAATACATCTTAGCAAAGAATCAATAAACTTTTACAGAATATCTTAGTTTGTACAGCAGGAATAACATGCGTGGAAGTTTGCCAGTCAGCTAGCTTATATGGTCATCCAATAATAGCCTTTGGTCTATTTTCAGTCCCAATAGTTTGACGCTGCAATTCTCTTCCTTCTGTACCTTCAGATTAAAATAAATTTAATGCATTTTTTTTGTTTATATATTACTGGCTAGCGAAGCACCACATCCTACATTTTTCCAAAAGTTCATTATTTTTGTTTACCACCTCTTGCATACTCCCACCTGTGGAGATCATGGTCATATCATCAGTATATAAAATATTTCTTCAGGCTGTATAGTTTGAGAAGCCATTAACATACACAATAAGGAGGAAGGGTCCAACAATGGAGAGCCCTGTGCAATTCCTCTCTTAATTTTCATTAGCTCTGACCTTTCACTGTAGACACACACTAACTGTTGTCTGTTATTTAGGTTTGATTTAATCAAATTAAGTGGCTGGTCTACAATACAATGTTACCGTATTCTAATTTTTTAACAATTATCTCATGTGGTACTGAATCAAATACTTTGCTTAAGTCTATGAGTATTGGACAGGTGGTCAGCCTCCCTTTAAAAGCATTGTGGATTTCAGTCATCAGGCTTTCAGTAGCTTTTATTGTTGACTGATTAGTTCCTAATCCAAACTGGCTGTCATTAAGTAATTTGTTGCTCTCAATATATATATATATATATATATATATATATATATATATATATATATATATCTCTGTGTGTGTGATCAACTCTCTATGATTTTGGACAGTATAGGGACAACTGATTTTGGTCTATAATTATCTGGTAATTATCTTTCACCCTTTTTGTATATGGGGAGTGTAACTATAATTTTAAGACAATCACAGAAAATGCCATCATCAAGGATATTATTTGCAAGGTAGAGTAGAGGATTTTGATTTCCTTAATTATAGCATTTAGTACAAAATTACTGTAACAATAGTAGTCCTCTGTTCTAGAGTTGTTCAGCTTCTTTGCAGAGTTATTTATATATGTAGCAGTTATTCTACTACAGTAAATCTTTTTTCTGTTTTATTCTCTGATTGTAACTGAAAGGCTTGTGCATCAGTTAAATCGTCACTTTGTGGTACACAGGTAATTACTAAATTTATGAAGTGTTCATTGAGGGTGTTAAAATTAATTGGATTACTGTTTTCTTCCTTTTGCTTGTTTATCTCACTTTTAACCATGTTCCAGGCAGCTTTACATTTGTTCATAGTATTTAAAATACATTCTTCATTTGCTTTCATTTTGTTGCTGTAATTTCTGGTTTGTATATTTTTCTTAAGTTTCTATATCTAATCTTGTTTCCTTGACTGCCTTCAACTTTGTCCTACTGCATGAGGAAAATGATTCTGATTTTATTGAGGTGTGAGGTGTACCACTTTTTGTATGTTGAGGTTTATGCATACTGCTTGTGTTAAATCTCTTAGTAATAAGAGGGCAGTTACTGTCTACTGTATTTTGTATATTGGATATGAAACATGTAAATAACTTCGAATATTGCAGAACGTACTTATTTTAAATGAGTAATAAGATGCCATAAGGCGTTACAACAAATGTTAAGATGAAAAAATGGATTGTAATGTACCAAAACACGAATTTACTCCTCTGAACTCAGTAAATGCATCTTTCTGATTACATGACCACAACGATCACATTAAGTTCTGAGCATCACTATCATTCATCTTAGGATCTACTAAGCAGTTTTACTGCTGAGGGGTCATTAACTGATATTTACTTGTAACAAATTCGATGCTGCCTTGAAGTGGCATACCACAGTAACATGCACGTTGTAATACAGAGCCCAGGAAATGCGATGAATCTAACGCTATGGCTCAAAGGTAGTGAGAGAGTGGCATCATATCACCACTTTCTGATTTCAGGTGAACACCAGCCACACAATGTGACACTTTCACATTTTACTCTCTCTTCTTCCAGTGACTGTTCTTGTAACACCAACTACTCAAAATGGAATTCTAATGCTTTCTCTCATCATAAATAGCAACAAGTTACATTTTGAATCGAAAAAATTTGTTACTGATGCTCTCTTATACACGCACAGGAATCGCTTCAAATCTAGCAGATTGGTAGGCCTCACGAATGAGAGGGTCACGAATTTTAACGCAAGAATTCTAATTGCATAGCCAAAACTTAGTTCATAACTGCCTATATCAACTTAAGTATTATTAATATGTAAATATATCTATAAGTTAAAATCTGTTAAAAGTTCGCAGTTGCTAAGGCATTACTAATACTGATAATAATAATTTGTGTCAGAGTAATAAGTTCCATTCATTACACCAAATACCTGTGTGGCTGCTAATCACTGACAGCAAGTGCACACAAACTGCGTTTCTATCAACTGTTTCAATAAATTTTAAGGTTTCAAAAACCTTGAACCAAAGTTGGTTTCCTTCTGATTCCTTCTTACTATAAGGAAGTGATAGATGTCGTCTTTGCTTTATATTCACATCTGCCAAGATAAGGCAGTCAGTACCTGGACACACTGAAGGAGGCAACAGGGATGACTGTGTTTACTTAAACGTTTAGTATTCTTTAAATTAGTGATTCGGATGAGGCAGTTCAGAAGACTGAAAATCAGAAATTTAAAAAATACTTAAATATTTTCACGCCATTTCAATAAAATTTTAACATTTTTGTTCAGATTTCTTATTTAACTCCTATTGTACTAACATAGTTATATATCTTTAGCATAGAGGGTACAAGATTGTCCAAAAATTAAGTAAAAGCAAACAGTAGATATTCGTATATTCCTGCTCATTTTAGGATTATTCATTCAACATCCTGATGGTACCTTAGTCTGTTTTGCACCACGTTAGCAGCTTGTCACCCGTGTACCTGTGTTTCCATACTAGAAAAAAGTGCATGATTTACAGTATTCAGAAATGCCACTCGTATGTCACACTGAAAACTGCAGCATCGACAGCATCTACACCAACCACACCCGGTATGCCACTCCCAAGCTACATGATAGACAGCTCTTTCGAACCTTCTAGCAATGCGGCACTGAGATGAGCACATTATCTATCACTTAATGTTCTCAATTTTGTGGCATCATACAGACACACCACCAGAGGACGCAAAATTAACAAGAGCATTCTCAATGTCGATTATGAAATACATAGATATGAATCAATGACAAATTTCTGAGAACATATATTCCAATATTTTGCAGGCTAAATATTATGTCCACCTAGACATTATTCTTCGAGATGATACAGGCAACAACATTTTACAAATCAGAGGCCATATGGGGGATTGTCAACAGTTGCTGTTCATTGAATAAATGATGTCCATTTCAGAACCAGGAATTCTGCAAGTGAAAATGCAATTGGAATCGAAAGATTTGATAGTGATTGCTGAAGTACACCCTATGACATCCTGTCTCATGGTTGCTTCACTAATCGTGTTCATCGTCCATGTTTAGAAACATGATTGCCATTGAACAAGCAAATCAGACAACACTAAAAACCATTATTAATTTACTGAAATTTATTTCCTGTCAAAATTCCTAGAACATGTTTCATAACATTGCTCAGACTAACTTGTACTTCCTCCTACAGCTTGTTCTTAAAACGTCTGACAAAACAGAACACATACATAGACCCATCGAGAGTTGTCACAGTATTTAATATTTGT
This sequence comes from Schistocerca cancellata, assembly GCF_023864275.1. Lineage (NCBI taxonomy): Eukaryota > Metazoa > Arthropoda > Insecta > Orthoptera > Acrididae > Schistocerca > Schistocerca cancellata. The sequence continues at coordinate 269,185,829 of NC_064629.1, forward strand.
TGTTATATTTCAAACAAAACTAAATTGGATTTGCATTAAACTATCATGTGTAGTGGAAATTATACTTCCAGTGTTCTTTAATGTAAATAACCAAATCCAAGGAAATCATAAACAAGCAGATCTCAAACTATTTAAATCAAGTACCTACTTACAAGACTAACTGTCCAGCTTATGAGAGCATACATTCCAAGAACAGTTGGACAAGTATTTATATCCTGCAATATGTGGGTCCCCATACCCTGATGCATACACAGTCTAGTGCAATGGCTCTTCTCACACATCTGTTGCAGTGTGCATGATTGTGCTGTTTGCTTCCATCCCTCATTTCAACCAAGCAATTAGCTTCCTCAGGAATAGGTTCAGATGATACACACAATTTACTACACAATGTAAGGTGTTTTGCTCTGTACTCTTGCATATCTGTAACAATCATCAACCTCTACGACCTCATAGATAACTCATGAGACAGCTTCAAACTTCATCATCAATTTACTCATAGTGATTTACTGTCAAAATTCTGACCGTACATAGTGAGATCCATAACGACATATTTTTCTTCCTGCAAAACAGCGCACAGCAAAAGTAATGACAAGAATATTTAACAAATTAGATCGCCAGCAAAAATCTGTCTACATAACATTCATGATTTGTTGTGGAAAGAAAGGAAATAGTTGTGGAATAAGAAATACTCTCCCCAAACAGCATTAAGGTCGCATGTGGAGTAAAGATATGTTTATATTTTTGCTTCACATGAACAACCATACACAAGGGGATAAAAAAGTATCAAAAGAAAGTATCTCTTTACCATATGTGACTGTTTTCCCGGACTACAACAGCACATATTCCAAGGCAGATTACTAGGTCCTCTGATTGATGTGTCAATGAAATCACAATAATGGCCACACGGCTCCTTCTGCCGGACATTCAAGTCCACCCTTGGGCATGGGTGTGTGTGTGTTGTTCTTAGTATAAGTTACCGGTAGTTTGAGTTAGTTTAAGTGGTGTGTAACTCTAGGGGCCAATGATCTCAGATGTTTGCTCCCTTAGGAATTCACGCACATTTAAAGCCTTTTTACAATAATGTAAACATCATAGGTCATAATGACTATAACTAAAACATCACTGTAAATCTTTAATGTTCATCAACATAATTAAACATGAAGCAAGTAGATCTGACAAACTCAAAGCTCATTATCAATTAAATGATATCATTTACTAATGATATTCTGAAAACACACATTCAAATACTGTTTTAGCAATATATTACTTTATCCTCCTCTTCTCCTAGAAGTGATAACAGAATAAAATTTGACAAATAACAAGTGGGAATTAATATTGTTTACTCCTGTGTTCCTAAATATCATTCACGATTGGAACTCAAATAAAGGGAAATGATTGTGTAACCAGAAGTACTCTACATCATACAGCATGAAAGTGACTTGTGGAGAATAGGTGTATACTAATTCATCTTTAACAGCACTGACTGTCATATAAGAAAATGCAATGGTCTCAAATTCATACATCTATTTACCTTACTTGAAAGGGAGTAGTTGGCTATATTATTACATCTTCCAGTATGTGGAGCCATGAAATTACCATAAGAGAAAAATAAGAGATTATAAGAAGACTAGTCAACCGTGGTTCTCTTCAAGCACTATCCACAAATGTAACATGGATCGGAGAATTTAATATTGGTACCAAATGTATCCTTCATTCCTCATAGTACACACTCAAAGGTGGTGTGTGGAACACCCAAGTGGAATTTAAATGTTTGTTAACATTGTTAAACATGGAACAAGTGTATATAATAACCTAAGAAGCTCATTACAGTGATCTCCAATTCATGACCTTTATTTCAAAGCGCATAGGTCTTTATAAGCAGTAAAGATGTCGGTGAAAAAAGGTTCACGAAAATCGAGTTCCGCGAAAAACGTAAAAAAGAATGAGTCTTTATGTATTCAGTGCAAAAAAAGTATCGTTGTTCGACCTGGAAAATGTTACTGCTGCGAAGTTAAAGCAAAAAACGCAAACGAAATCATTACAAGATCAAAATCTAGTGAAAAAACCGTAGCAAATGCAAATTCAGTGACATCGACATGTAAACATTGCGATGATTTTCGTCTCGTTTTAACTGCAAAAAAACAGTGAAATCAGTGAACTTAAAAGGACTGTAGCCTTATTGGAGAAACAGCTGCAACATCTTGGCTGTAAAAATGAACAAACAGAGCATGGTCTGAACCTGGAAGAAATATCGGCTATGAGTGATGTAATCAAAGGAAGAACTACTATGGAAACCAGTACAAAACTTGGAAATAATAAAGTAAGTGCATCAGATAGTTATAATGACAAAGGTGATTCCACAAACAATGTCAATCAGGAACATATGAGTCCAGATAATAATTACAAACAACAACAGCCGTGCACTGTAAATTTTTCGCGCATGTCGCATCCTAAACAAAGAAATGTGATTAAAAAATCAGTCGACTGGCCTCAAGTGTGCAAAAAAGAACAAAAGTGTTGATTTTTGCCGATAATCATGGACTTCAGATAGCAGAAAAGGTAGCAGATACACAAACTAACGCAAGTGTCCAAGCCTTTGTCAAACCAGGAGCAGGCATTGCTGAAGTGACAAATACAGTGGTAAAATCGTGTGAAAACCTTAACCCAAAAGACTGTGTCGTAATTTTTGCAAGTGCGAACGATGTTGCCAGAGATAAACGTAGTGAACTCATCACTGTTCTTGAAAGTGTGCTACCCAAATTAGGCAACACAAATGTAGCTGTTGTAAATCAACCACACATATACGACCTTCCTCCTTGGTCATGTGTAAATAAGTTAATAGAAAGAGTAAACAAAGAGATAGATACTGTATACAAAAAGTTTCTGTATGTGAACTTAATAAATGTAAGCACGTTAGACAGGTCCATGCGCACCAGCCATGGCCTTCATTTAAATCACAGTGGGAAACAATTTTTGGTTGAAGATATCTGTCATCTAGCAAATTGGAATCACAATAGGCCTAATATAGAAGCAGTCCAAAGTACTTTGGACAAATGGGTCATAAAGAAAGATGCAATATCTTATAAAAAAGGGTGAAAGGCATTTTTTAGGGAAGTAGACTGTATCACAAATAAATGTGATGCAGAATTAAATTGCAAATATAGACTGAAGATTGTACACCAGAATGTACAGACATTAACAAACAAAGTTGATGAAATAAATATACTCCTCAATAGTGAATGGAAAGATGTTTCAGTGTTATGTTTTTGTGAGCATTGGTTACAAAATGAGTATTTTCAGTACTTAAAAAATTACATTTGAACCTTGCAAACAGCTTTTGTAGAATGGAATCAAAACATGGGGGAACTTGTATATATGTAAAAGAAAATCTAGATTATAAGAGTATAACATCTGTTTGCAAACTTGGTTGTGAAAGAGACTTTGAAATCTCAGCTGTAGAGTTAATGTCTGAAAACACTAATATTTTATGTGTGTATAGATCTCCTGTTAGCAACATAAGTGTTTTTTTTTTCAAAAAATTGGACCTTGCTTTAGGCAAACTTAAGACTACTGGGAAAACAGTGGTACTCTGTGGTGATTTTAATATTGACTTTCTGAGCCATAGCCCTCATAGGGAAACGTTTTTAAATATTATAAAAGCCTACAATCTTTGTCTTACTGTTAGCTCTCCAACACATGTAACTAAAACTAGTGTCACTCTCCTTGATCAGGTATGTGTAAACATGGACAAGTGTACATCAGAAAACTTTGATACCGGCTATAGTGACCACCTTTCGCAATTACTGACCATACCTGTAAATCACATTTCGGCCAGTATAGAAAATGTTATCCATAAAAGGATTTATAGTGGGAAAAATATTGAATGCTTCCAGTACCTAATCAGTGAACAATCTTGGAGAGAAGTATATGATTCCTCTAATATTAACGAAAAGATGGAACATTTTTTGAACATTTTCAAGCATAACTTTGACATAGCTTTTCCACAAAGGAAAGTTATTTCCAAGAGCACAGATAGATTCAGAAACTGGATTACATCAGGCATCAGAGTATCTTGTAAAAGGAAGCGGGAACTTTTTCTGCAGTCAAAAACTAACAGCAGTCCAGAATTTATTAATTATTTTAAAAAATACAAGCTAGTTTTGAAACGCATCATAAAGGAGGCAAAAATTAAGGAAAATGACAAATATATTATGAAGTCATCCAATAAAACTATGTCCATGTGGAAAGCTGTGCAGGATCTTACTGGGAAGAAGACTACTCATAAAAATATTGTGATATCACATGATGGCAAGAATGTCACTGACCCTAGGGAAGTTGCAAATAGTTTCAATTCTTACTATGCAACTGTTGCTGGGAAATTCGAGAAGGAAAAATTTGGAAATCTACCTAATACAACATGGAAAGAACTTTCATCTATTGAAATAAATAATATATCCATGTTCCTCATTCCAGTAAGCCCAACAGTGCTCCTAAATACCATTAAGTCACTGAAGAGTAAGTATTCAACTGGTATTGATGATATTCCAGATTATATTATAAAAACAACAGCAAGACATATACTTTCACCTTTATTGGACATATGGAATTCATCCTTATCATGTGGTGTCTTCCCTCAGCAACTGAAAATGGCAAAAGTAATACCCATATATATGAAAAAGGTGATCATCAATGTATGGCTAAGTATAGGCCTGTGTCTCTATTGTCAAGGTTTTCGAAAATTATTGAAAAAGTGTTCCTTTCAAAACTAATTACATTCTTCAACAAGAATAATATTATTTCTGGATGTCAACATGGCTTCAGACCACTGAGATCAATTGGAACTGCCACTTTCAATCTGATAAACCATGTCTTAAATGCAGTGGACAACCAAAGAAATACCTTAGGTTTATTCTTGGACCTAACAAAAGCTTTTGATGTGATTGATCATTCTATACTCCTGAGGAAGCTCGAATGGTATGGTGTAAGAGGTGTGCCAAATCAGTGGATCAAATCATATTTGGAATATCGTTCTCAGGTAACTGAAATTAAGTACACAGAAGGAAATGAACTCCAGGTACACATTTCAGAACCATGTGGACTAACTCATAGCGTTCCACAGGGCTCCAGTTTAGGTCCCTTTCTTTTTTTGGTCTACATTAATGATTTCCCATCACACGTTAGGGATTCTGAACCAGTACTGTTTGCAGATGACACCAGTCTATTGATTGAACGGAATACTAAAGAAAATCTTACTGCATCTGCAAAAGATATTACAAAAGGAGTGTCTGAATGGTTTACCAGAAACAGGCTAATAGTTAATCCCCAAAAAACTGTACTAATGAATTTCCACACTGATAAAAATAAAAATCCGGCACAACCTGTAATATGTATAGATAACCAAAACATTAGTTCTGTCAATGAAACTAAATTTCTTGGGATTTATATCCAGGAAAATCTTAAATGGAATACTCATATCACAGCCCTAAATTCAAAACTAGCAAAAATGAGCTATGTGGTAAGAATTCTCTGCAACAGTACTAGTGCAGAAACAGTTAGGGCTGTATACTTTGCTCATGTACATTCAATACTGAAGTACGGTATCATTTTCTGGGGAAATGTACATCAGGCCGTAACAGTTTTCAGGAAACAAAAGGCAATTATAAGAATAATGAAACAAGTGAGCAGCAGAAAATCATGCAAACCGTTCTTTAAAGATCTAAAGATCCTACCCCTTCCCTGCATTTATATACTGGAAATAGTCACGCATGTCAAAAAAAGCATACTGAGAAAAGAAAACCTTTTTCCTCAAAACAAAAGTGGCCATGATTACAGTACCAGGTCAGACAGTGACATACATGTCAATCATTGTAACACCACATTATGCCAAAAAGGTGTACATCATGCAGGAACAAAACTTTACAACAGATTACCAAGACATATAAAATCTCTTACTGAACTACAAAGCTTTAAAAAGTCTGTGACATCCTACCTTCTGAAAAACTGCTACTATTCAGTCTCACAGTATCTTATGCAAGAAAAAATGTAATTTGTATCTTTAATTGCAAAAATAAGTTATAAATATACAGTATTTCAAAAATTTGTAATTATTAACTGTATAGATCCAATTTGTCATAAAAATTTATAAAATTTATGTTTGATATTTGAAAATCCAATAGCCAAAAAATGTTTTCTGACCAATATACTGTGTACAATATATGTACTTAAAAAGAGATTTATATGGAGAAATAAATAAATAAATAACTTATTGTAATTAATGTGTACTGAAATCAAATATGTATCTCAGTTAGGTAGGTGAAATCATGTTTCTACCCGACCCAATATAAAGTAAATAGCTTATCAGGTGTATAAGCCACACAGTTGTTAGCAATTTTTATAACATATTGACATAAAGCTTAATATATTCACATAATGCAACAACATGACATACACGAAATTCAAATGTGCATACTTAACAACAATGATATTCTATTTCTGATTTTTGTTTGTTTTTTAAGACCTTATGAATGACACTAGAGCTACAGTTGTGACAGGAAACACTGTACTCAAAGATGGAGGTGGAAAGTCTGAAGGAGTTTAACTGACATGAGTGAGAGAAGAGGTACACAGTAAACTCTGTATTCAACCATTACATGATTGTCGTATCTACTCATCTGCATTAACTTACATTTTTCTACCTCTAGAACAAGCTGTTATCCATCATGTCAACAACAAATTTTGTGTAAGTTCTATTTCTTAAGAAATCTTCAGGACACTCATATATGTCAGAATCAATTCCATCTGCTCATACCTTCATTAACAGTCTGCAGTGTGACACCTTGTGAAACACTTTTCTGAAACATAGGAAACGTAAGCTGCCTGTTGGCCATCATCCATGCTTCACGTGTTAGGTTATCATAATCTCGCCCATGGCATTAACTGATTGTTATTAAGTTTTTGACACATACTTAGCAAGTTGTATGTGGACTAGCAACTCTTGTTTGCTGATAACAACCTATGAAATGGAAAAAAAACATTCATTTATTTCATATACTTCAATTTTCTTACTGAAGTACACATGACACTGAATAATTGTTCTCTCTTCAACATGATTTGAGTCAAGAGTTGCAGCAACAATAATGTAATAACCCTTTTCATTTTTTCTCTTGTGCAAGATGGCACTCTTATCACAATTGGTAACACTAGAGATAAACTGATACTGAGTCTCAACTGACAGATAATGCTATTGTGAACTTGTTCCATCTTCTTGTGTTTCTCTGACCTCGCTAATGTGTTTTGCAAGACCTGGATCAAGGTGACTCAATACTTCTAATATTCCAAGAAAATTGCCATTATTTGGATCTTTAATTTTCTGAGCTGATCCTGTGAAGCCCAAGTCTCCTAGCACAAGAAACGATGCCACATCAAATGTCATGAGAGTTCTCATGAAAGTTTGTTATCCTATAGATGGATAAAAGAAGAATATTATCTCTCTACTTCTGAGCATCATAGTGGGGAATGTACCTCTTTCATGTCATTTCATTTCTTCACTTTTATAATTATTCTAGGACAATTATACATAAATAGAGAGACTTTAACATTTAAAGAAAACACTTCTTTACACTATACCGATGTAGTTTAAGTGCATGACACCTAAAGAAAATATTGTGCATTCAAGTTTGAAGTTGAAACATGATTGTATGCAGGTGGCCTGTAAGGACCATAAAAGTGAAAAACAAATGGAAAGCCAGAGCTACATTGGCTACACTGGTACTGGGGTAAAGTTTTTTTTATTTTATTTACTTATTGCATGGTACAAAATTTATTTTACAGTAGCTCCCTGACATTTGCCATCTGAGAACCCTGGGGACCAGATCCTTGAGACATAAGGAAGTCCGTGAGGTTTTGCTACTATAGATTTTGGCCTTCACCATTACCCCCCAACTCATTAATGCAGCACAAACACCATTAAGAATTATGTCTCACATTATTTGTAAAGCCCAGGACAAAATAATGAAACATGATAAGACCAGAGTGATCATTGATTTCTATAAAAGTGTTATGTCTGTTCATCTCATTGCATATTTTTACCTGTTAACTTCAGTACTATAACGTTGCAGTTCTTTCTATGTATGGCCATAGATACAAAGTGCCTTGTTACATGCCATTGGAACATCATGCAATGTTAAATTTAGGGATTAGGTTATGTATATCAGTGTATTTCCCACACATGACTAACTGTACAAATTATGAGAGCTAAAATTTGAGGAATTGCTCCTAAAATTATTACATCCTCCAACAGGAGAGTCTGCCAATGACCATGATCAAAACCAATACTGATTCTTTCCACCACCACTCACAAATGGAACAGGGATTGGTGGTAATGATATTTTGTTCCAGAAGTCCCTTTACTACAATCTGTAAGGCAGAAGCAGTGCACCAATACAGCTCTTTCACATTCATCAACAGTATGAATTATGATGCAAGTAGCTCTAATAACCTCAAAGCCCATTATGAACACAGCATTATACTTGCATTTGAAGTGTAGATGTATGATTTCAATGTTATTAAAATAAAGCAAATTAGTAGATCAAAGAGTCTCAAAGCCAAGTGCATACTTTCTGTACAGTACTAACTGCCCAGATTATGAGAGTATACATTAAAAAAATATGTGAGTGAATTATTGCATCCTCCAATTTGTAGGTCTGTGAAGCTACCATGACGAAATAATCAGAGCTCATGAGATGTTTATTCAACAGTAGTTCTTCCAAGAAACCATTCACAATTGCATCACTTTCCCTGTAATACATTCTGCAAATGGGTTTGCAGAGCACTCTTGTGAATCTCTAAGATTAATTGACATTATTAATCATTTAGTACATAGCTTGGACAGCCTCAAAGTCCATTATCAATTAAATAATCATGAATTATTAACTGCATAGGAAATGAATCTGACAACCTTAAAGTATATTTTCAGTTTAATGAAAATGACTTACAAACAAAACTGTGAATCCATACACTCCTACATTGGTGGGGAAAAATATTACTCACTCCTACATATTGCTCCTCAAAGTGCTGAACACATAAACATCTATACGTTTAGAGCCCATCAGGACAATTATCAACTATTATCTTCCCATGTATTATTTGTGATTTTATCAGGAATAAATGGAACTGGTTGAGGAAAGAAGAGACTTCTCTGCACAAAGCATAAATTTGGCATGTGGAGTATTGGTGAAGGAGATATAGGGTGGTTTGCTGAGTACATATGTAGATCTCTTATGTTCATCAAAATTAATAAAAATCAAGCATGTGACAACCTTGCAGTCCATTATCAAATAAATGAACATGAATCACTGACTGTATTGTTAGAGCACACATTCTAAAATTTTGCAGACCATACGTTACTTCCACCTACAAAGTACCCTTTCAGAGGATACAGGCAATAATATTAGACAAATTAGAGACCATATGGAGGACTGCCAACAACTGCCTTCCACTGAATAAATTTAGCTTCTTTTGGATACGGAAGTTCTATCTAGTATACAGCATTAAGCTGGCGTGTGATGTATAGACATATGTTTCCAACTGTCTTTAAAAGAGGTAACCACAAACAAGACCAGATAATTTCAAAGACAAATAATTATTTATCAAATGTGACCAACTGTCAAAAACATGAGATGGTATGTTCCAAGTATAACTGGTCAAATTATGACATACAACAATACATGAGTCCACAATACTACCATAAAGAATAAATGAGAGCTCATAAGGAGTTTTATCAACAGCGTTTCTTCACAGACATCCTTTGAGTGTCAGCAGAAAAGGGAGGAAATTAATGCTTACCAAAGTGCAACCACCACACACTGTAGGGTGATTTGCTGAGTACTCATGTTACTGTTTAATGTTACTCATGTTAATCTTTAATGTTTATAATCTGTATTCCACCTAACAGGTACATTTCACCAGAAGAATCATCACCATATCTTATTATACCTACTATTTTTGACTGCACCTAGAAAAAATGAAATGTGGTGTGAATCAGAAGGACCATACACCACACAGAATTATGCAGTCATACTGAGTGTAGATGTTTGTTTTTAGCGCTCTTTAACTTAAGAAATCATAAAAGGAGAAATCAGATGGATTATAAGTCCAGTATCAATTTACTGTGCATGACTAACTGCTCTGATTCATAGAGCACACCTTCGAAGGAAGTATGGACAAACTACTACTTCATCCAATGCAATGGTCCTCAAAATTAACATAATTAAAAAATCAGGTTGCATAAGGAGTTTTGTTGACAGTGTTTCTTCACACATACCAATTTCAAATGCAATTTGAAATAGGAGGATATAATAATGGTAGCTGGAGTACCCTGAACTACAAACTGTCACATATGTGCCTCACTAGTCATGTTCATCTCTCATGTTTAGAAACATTATTACCATTGAACACGTAAATCTGGTAACTATGTAAATCCTTATTAATTTACTGAAACTTATGTTCCTAGAACATATTTTATAACACTGCTCAGACAAACTGGTGCTTCCTCCTACAGCTTGATCTTAAAGGTGACAAAGACGAAAACATCTAATATCAATTCTGAGATTAGACAGGCTGATTCTTCCCTCTTCCTATAAAGTGCTCTTACAGTGGTACAGACGAAATTTTCATAACAATTGGAGCTAATAACAAGTATCATGGACAGTTGACAGTTGTCCTCAAATGTATTTTATATATATATATATATATATATATATATATATATATATATATATATAATGTAGACTGGCAATGGCAAGGAAAGCATTTCTGAAGAAGAGAAATTTGTTAACATCGAGTATAGATTTGAGAGTCAGGAAGTCGTTTCTGGAAGTATTTGTATGGAGTGTAGCCATGTATGGAAGTGAAATAGTTTAGACAAGAAGAGAATAGAAGCTTTCAAAATGTAGTGCTACAGAAGAAGGCTGATAATTAGCTGGGTAGATCATATAACTAATTAGGAGGTATTGAGCAGAATTAGGGAGAAGAGGGGTTTGTGGCAGAACTTGACCAGAAGAAGGGATTGGTTGGTACGACATGTTCTGAGGGATCAAGGGATCACCAATTTAGTACTGGAGGGCAGCGTGGAGGATAAAAATCATAGAGGGAGACCAAGAGATGAATACACTAAGCAGATTCAGAAGGATGTAGGCTGCAGTAGGTACTGGGAGGTGAAGTAACTTGCACAGGAGAGAGTAGCATGGAGAGCTGCATCAAACCAGTCTCAGGACTGAAGACCACAACAGCATCAGCAACATGGAATAAATAGAATTGTTTCAGGAACACAGTATTCAACTGGCATGTGGAGTAGAGATGTATATTTTCTATATATTTTTTAAAGATGTGACCATAACAAAGTAGATCATATTCTGTTAAATCAAGTATCTATGTACAAGACAACTGCCAGCTTATGAGAGTATAAATTCCATGAATAGTTGGAAAAGTACTTATATCCCGCAATATGTGGGTCCCCGTACCCTGATGGAAAAACCAGAGGGTGTACACTGTTTAATTCACAGTGGTTCTTGCCACACATCAGCTGTAGCTGCATGATTGCGCTGTTTGGTTCCCTCCCTCAAATAAACAAAGCAATCACAGCTGCAACAAGGATGGGTACAGATGATATATACACTCGACGACACAATGTAAGGTGTTTTGCTCTTTACCCTTGCATGCCTTAAATAATAATCAAACTTAACAATCACATAGATAGTACATGAGACAGCTTCAAACTCCATTATCAGCCTACTGATCATGATTTACTGTCCAAATTGTGAACATCAATCATGAGATACATCACAACATCTCTCTCTTCCTGCAAATAAGAATGGAGCAAAAGGTAATGACAAGAATATCTAACAAATTAGAGGTCATAATGAGGATTTCCAGCAATAGTCTGACAATCTTTCATTCACAATTTCTTGTAGAAAGAAAGGAAATGATTGTGGAATAAGAAATACTCTCCACCACACAGCATTAACGTTGCAGGTTGAGTATAGATATGTTTCAACTTTTGCTTCACAGAAACAACCATACACAGGACCATAATAAAGTGTCAGAGTCAAGTATCGCATTATTATATTTGACTGTTTGTCCAAGCTATGACAGTATATATTCTGGGAACAGGAGGGGCAATTACTATGTCCAAGGTTTTATGAGTCAATGAAATTACCATAATGAAAAACTCAGAGGTTATAATGAGTTTAACTTAAACACCATTTTAATTTTTTAATGTTCATAAACATAATTAAAGAGGAAGCAAGTAGATTTTACAAACTCAAATCCCATTATCAATTAAATGACATGACTTACTAATGATATTCTGAGAACACATATTCAAATATAGTTCTAGCAGTTTATTACTCCATCATACAGTTCTCTTCAAAGTGATAATGCTAGAACATATGACAAGTAACAAGTTTTAATTACTATTACATCCTACTGACTTCCTAAACACCATTCATGATTGAATCTGGAATAAAAGGAAATAATTGTATAACCAGAAATACTCTGAATCATACAGCATGAAAGTGGCTTGTGCAGAATAGGTGTACATTAATTTGCTTTCAACAGCAATGACTGACAAATAAGGAAATCCAGTGGTCTCAAATTCAAGCATCTATTTACCTTACTTAACAAACTCTCCATATTAGGACAGCATATCTTCCTAAAGTAGTTGGTGATATTGTTATATTGTCCAATAAATATACCCATGAAATTACCATAAGAGAAAATTATGAGATTATAAGTGGATCTGTCGTTAGTGGTCCTCTTCAAGCTCTATCCACAGATGTAACACGGATGGGAGGATTTAATATTTGTACCAAAATTACCCTTTATTCCTCCTAGTACACACTCTAAGATGGTGTTTGGAACACCCAAGGAAGTCTTAACTGTTCATCAACTTTGTAAAACTTGAAGTAAGTGCATATAATAACATCAAAGCTCATTACAGTGATATCCAGTTCATAACTTTTATTTCTGAGAGCACGGTTCTTTAATGATCTGTATTTAATGCATACTGAATTCAAAAATGTATCTCACTTTGATGAGTGATGTATGTTTCTTCACAAGCTCAATATTTAAGAAAAACAATGTATTAGGTATATAAGCCACAAAAATATTTGCAATGTTTAGAAAGTAATGTCACAAAGCTTACTGATTTTCACATCACATAACTACCTGAAATATGTGATATTCAGATCAATGTAGTTAACAGCAATGAAAAGCTACTTCTGACTTCTGGAACATTGTTTACGACCTTATGAATGACACTAAAGCTGCAGTCATGACAGGAATAACTGTACACAAAGATGTAGGCGGAAAGTTTGAAGGGGTTTAACTGACATGAGTGGGAGAATAAGTACACAGTAAACTCTGTATTCAACAGTTACAGAATCATTTTATCTACTCATTTGCATTAACGTTCATTTTTCTACCTCTAGAACAACCTGTCATCCATCATGCCAAAAACAAATTTTGTCTAAGTTCTACTATTTAAAAAATCTTCAACACACTCAGATATGTCATTACCTATTCCATGTGCTCAAACCTTCATTGGCAGTCTGCAGTGTGACACCTTTCCTAACACTTTCCAGAAATATAGAAAAAGTAAACTGCCTTTTGCCCATCATCCATGCTTCACACATAAGTTAGGTTATCATAATCTTGCCCATGACATTTACTGATATTTATTGAGTGTTTGAGATATATTGATCAAATGGCATGTGGAATACGAACTATTCTCTGATAACAATTTATGAAATGCTAAAACCATTCCTTCGTTAATATACATCAATTTCCTCACCAAAGGAAACATCGCACGGGATGATTGTTGTCTCTTCAACATGATTTGATTCAATAGCTGCATCAGTAATCATGGAATAAACTTCTCATTTTGTCTGTCTTCCAAGATGGCACTCCTGACATAACAGGACACACTAGAAGTAAATTGATTCTGATTCTAGACTGACAGATAACTTGGTAATGTGTTTTGGTAGAGCTGAATCAAGGTCAGCCAATAGTTGTGTGGTGACTGTTGACCAAGTCGCATATATCATCTCTGTTTCTCAAGCTCTTTGTGAGCAGTCTGTCTCCCTCAGTGAAATAGTAAACACGTGTGAACAGAGAACCAACAAGATGTTTATATCTACACTCCTGGAAATGGAAAAAAGAACACATTGACACCGGTGTGTCAGACCCACCATACTTGCTCCGGACACTGCGAGAGGGCTGTACAAGCAATGATCACACGCACGGCACAGCGGACACACCAGGAACCGCGGTGTTGGCCGTCGAATGGCGCTAGCTGCGCAGCATTTGTGCACCGCCGCCGTCAGTGTCAGCCAGTTTGCCGTGGCATACGGAGCTCCATCGCAGCCTTTAACACTGGTAGCATGCCGCGACAGCGTGGACGTGAACCGTATGTGCAGTTGACGGACTTTGAGCGAGGGCGTATAGTGGGCATGCGGGAGGCCGGGTGGACGTACCGCCGAATTGCTCAACACGTGGGGCGTGAGGTCTCCACAGTACATCAATGTTGTCGCCAGTGGTCGGCGGAAGGTGCACGTGCCCGTCGACCTGGGACCGGACCGCAGCGACGCACGGATGCACGCCAAGACCGTAGGATGCTACGCAGTGCCGTAGGGGACCGCACCGCCACTTCCCAGCAAATTAGGGACACTGTTGCTCCTGGGGTATCGGCGAGGACCATTCGCAGCCGTCTCCATGAAGCTGGGCTACGGTCCCGCACACCGTTAGGCCGTCTTCCGCTCACGCCCCAACATCGTGCAGCCCGCCTCCAGTTGTGTCGCGACAGGCGTGAATAGAGGGACGAATGGAGACGTGTCGTCTTCAGCGATGAGAGTCGCTTCTGCCTTGGTGCCAATGATGGTCGTATGCGTGTTTGGCGCCGTGCAGGTGAGCGCCACAATCAGGACTGCATACGACCGAGGCACACAGGGCCAACACCCGGAATCATGGTGTGGGGAGCGATCTCCTACACTGGCCGTACACCACTGGTGATCGTCGAGGGGACACTGAATAGTGCACGGTACATCCAAACCGTCACCGAACCCATCGTTCTACCATTCCTAGACCGGCAAGGGAACTTGCTGTTCCAACAGGACAATGCACGTCCGCATGTATCCCGTGCCACCCAACGTGCTCTAGAAGGTGTAAGTCAACTACCCTGGCCAGCAAGATCTCCAGATCTGTCCCCCATTGAGCATGTTTCGGACTGGATGAAGCGTCGTCTCACGCGGTCTGCACGTCCAGCACGAACGCTGGTCCAACTGAGGCGCCAGGTGGAAATGGCATGGCAAGCCGTTCCACAGGACTACATCCAGCATCTCTATGATCGTCTCCATGGGAGAATAGCAGCCTGCATTGCTGCGAAAGGTGGATATACACTGTACTAGTGCCGACATTGTGCATGATCTGTTGCCTGTGTCTATGTGCCTGTGGTTCTGTCAGTGTGATCATGTGATGTATCTGACCCCAGGAATGTGTCAATAAAGTTTCCCCTTCCTGGGACAATGAATTCACGGTGTTCTTATTTCAATTTCCAGGAGTGTATATATGTGTGCTTCGGACATATAAAATAGTGCTTATTACATATGGCATTGTGTACATTGTTTTATCCATCAACCCTACAACACAGAACCCATATTGATGACCCAGAATTTAGTTGTGAGTGCTACATGAATTCGTGTTCCATTGCTCGGTACACAATGGAACGTTTGCCGCCCGCTGCACCACACCCAAGGGAAGTAGGTTTTCCAGCAGATGCTGCAGCATCGTTTTCCAATTATCCACCATGTGGTCACAGTAGTTCAATGCAGTTTCTGAACACAATGATACAATGTGCTCAAACACCAGTGACTGTGTTTACAAATTTCCCAAGTGCCAGTGTGAACTTTCCACCTGGGTCAGTGGCAGCGCAAATCAAGCTGTATGCTCAGGACAGGAAATTTCATGTTTATCACGGAACTCTGGATTTTGCACCAGCCCCCCTACCCCACCCATGCTACCAGCGTCCACTTTACAAGTGTTTCAGAAGGCACACACTGTTCCTGCCACTTGTGTACCAAAAATGTTAGATGATTTTAACAATTTTAATGCACCTGTAAAAGGGGCCCACAAACTGTACTCTCATTTTCTGCCATTCAGTCAACTATAGTCAACTCTTCCATGCCTGTCCAATCTATGCCTGCTGGCGTTACTCTGCTGAACACCTGACTCATTCATTTCTCAACAATGGTAAACCAGCAATACCTACCATGCCACGTGCTGCTGACAGTGATGTGAACTGGAACACCTCCACTGCACACAAAACCAGTTAGGCTGCAGAGCCACGGACAGGGAGCGACAGTTTCTGAAAAATTTTTAGGCCAAGACCTCCCCATATGTTGGCCTAAACCCTTCACAAGGACTACCCATGCACATTGTTTTCCTTGGTCGACCACGTCCTGCAACTACACGGTGTCACTGTCAATACCTATAAATTCCATTTCTAATCAATGCCACCTGGCAGCCACTGCTCTAGCTCCTCTCCTCCCAGCTCTATTGAGACACTGCCAGTCAAGAAATCTACAAACATAACCCCTTCCACTGCCTATCAGCTTCAGGCAGTTTGACAGACAATGCTACATGCTGTTTTGCTTGATGTTATTTCCATTCCCACTTTAAGACGCAGCTAAGAAATGTCAGTCCTCTTGCACGTTCCCAAACATCGCGTGACTTTTCTACTGCCAGACAGAAGTAGTGTTTGTGACACCACCAAGTACCCCACCAACCTCCACAACAAAGCCTACCAGCATATCACTGCCACTGCTGCTGATGTGCTGGCCTGGGACACACAAGCGTGTGCATTACAGGTTAGTCATACTTCATCATGTGTGGGTCTATCATCCCACCAATGTTTGTGATCAACAACAATAAGAAACAATACGATGAAAGCTCCACCGGTGCATGCAAAGGCTAGGTGTTTCAACAGGAAAAACTTAAACATCGTAAATGGACTATTCAGAAACTTTTAGACAGTATGATTATTCGCCCTTCTTCTAGTAGTTGGTCACCACCCATTCATTGATGCCTAAGAAATATTACACTTTCCACCTCTGCAGTGACTATTGTGCCATTAAAACCAGAACAATTTAAGAGAATTAGCCCATCCAAAATATTTAATATTTTGCTTCCCAGCTGTATGGAGCACAAATTTTCAGTGTAATCTACTGTCAGAAGGCATATCACCAACTGCCAATGGCACCCGAGGATGTCAAAGAAACTGTCATTGTCACCACGTTCAGATTGTTCAAGTATCTGTTTATGCTGTATGGGCTGAAAAACGCTGCACAGACGTGGCAACAGTTCATTGACTCATTGGTTGGAAAACTGGACTTTGCATATGCGTACCTGGGTGACTCATTAATTCTTTCTTCCTCACTCGAGGAACATGAACTCCACTTACATACAGTGTCATAACTATTACAAGCAAACAGTGTTGCAGTGAACAATGCTATGTCACAACTTTGCTCAACTACTGTCACTTTTCTGGCCCATGTGGTTTCTGCCAACAGCATCCACCCCTACCCTAATGGGTCTAGGCTATTGGTACAGTGCCTTTGCCCACAGACTTTAGGGGCCTCTGCTGCTTCCTAGTAACTGTAAATTACTACCACAAACACATTCCCTACAATGCTGACATAGAAGCCCCACTGACAGACGCTCTTGTAGGCAGCCTTACAGATGGCCGTTACCCTCGCTCATCCCATCCCTGATGCTCCCAGCTCGCTTAGTACAGACACGAGTGATACAGCAGTGGGGGCAGTACTTCATCAATCTGTGAGTTCTGTTGTACAGCTACTCAGATTTTTCTCCCACAAACTGTCCACTTCCCAATGCAAATGGTCGACCTTTGTCTGGGAAATATTTGCTATTTAAACCACTATCAAATATCATCAAGACGATATTGAAGGTTGCCATGTCGTGGTATTTACCGACTGCGAACTGCTCGTATAAGCTTTCCGAAACATAGGCAAGGACTCATCCCCTAGATGTTTCCAGCATATGGACCTCATATGCCAATTTACGAATGGCTTATGCTGGGTCAGAGGGGCAGACAATATCATCACCGGTTTTTGATTTCATGTGTCAGTATTATCTTCACCACAGGACGTTTCGTTACATACTGTCCACCATTGACAGGTTTACCTGCTGGGTAGAGGAATTCCCCACACTATTATCACAGCCGATGCCATGGGCTGAGCCCTTTTATTAATGTGGATCTCACACTTTGGCTGCCAAGTTTCTATCAACACAGACTAGGGCCACCAGTTGAAGTCTGCCCTCTTCCAGCAGCTTTGTGAACTGTGTGGGGTGAAACAATTTTGGACAACAGCATACCATTCCCATAGCAATAGGCCTGTCGAATGCTGGCAGTGAAGTTAAACCTTCACTGATGTGCCACACAGGCAAGTGGGCCAACGCCCTATCATGGATAATGTTAGGTGTTTGGGCCACATATAAAGAGGAACTTGGCATGTCTCTGGTGGAGGTACTATACAGA
This sequence comes from Schistocerca cancellata, assembly GCF_023864275.1. Taxonomy (NCBI): domain Eukaryota; kingdom Metazoa; phylum Arthropoda; class Insecta; order Orthoptera; family Acrididae; genus Schistocerca; species Schistocerca cancellata. Next base: position 269,204,439 of record NC_064629.1, read on the forward strand.
GAACCCCTCACACTCCCAGCACACCTAGTCAAGCCTTCACTCCTTCCGGACATTTGTCGGGCATGTTAAGCAGCTAATCACCATAATATTTGTGCCCCCTCCTCAACTGCACTTACTTCCCCCACCCCGTATTCCTGCATAAGGACTTGGCATTGTGCACTCATGTTATAGTGTGTGATGACATCACCTGACAAGCACTCAGCCCTCCATACTCGGGCCTCCACAGAGTCATCTCAAGGCGTAACAACACATTTGAAGTACTCATTAATGGCACTCCTCAACCTGTATCTGTCTACGGCCTAAAACTGGTGTGGTCTCTAGGAGAACTGCTTGATACCCCACCCATTCGGTCCCCATCTCCTGCTACACCCTCCTTGCACAAGGTGTCTACCAATGGTCCGCAGGTGAGTGATAAGCATTTCAACATGTGTGACGTTATCTACTCCTAGTCGTGCGACGGTGCTACAGGTGTGTGTGACATCACCCTACTTAGTAACGTCTGTGATGACTCCTCCTCCTTCAGGCAGCCCCCTACCTGTCCACTGTTAGGATTTATTGATGTATCAGGGGCCAGCCTTGGAACATGTGCCATCGTCAAAGATGATTTGTGTGGAGATTCTGTCACCCCCTGTATGGAAGTGGTAGTTAATGTCAACACTGATTTCACTTTAAGTTCTAAAGTTTTTTTTGTTGCGCATACTCAAAATCCACGGTCCCCTCCCCAGATCCCTCCACTGTTGTATGAGGAATCGACCGGCTGGGCAGCACCATCCACCCCCCTCGCTGGCTCAGTGACTTCACTTACTAATGTAATGTATTGTTTATGTTTAAACACCCTCTCCCCCCGCGAGTGCTTCCTTCACATTTATGCCATCACATTTGTCTTTGTGCTCCATACTGTATGTGAGGTGGCTAATATGGTGACTATTGTCTGAGTCCCGTATATTATCTTTGTTTTTCAAGCTCTTTGTGAGCAATCTGTGGTCATGCATGAACCAGTAAACACGTATGTACAGAGAATCAACAAGATGTGTATATCTATGTATGTGTGCTGCAGACCAATTAAATAGTGATTATTACATCATGTATAGTGTACATCATTGGATCCAGCAATCCTACAACACTAAACTCAAAGGTTTAATATTCCAAGTAATTTTCCATTATTTGGATCTTAAATTTTCTAAGCTGATTCTCTGATGTTGAAGCCTCCTTGCACAAGAATCAATGCCAAATTAAATATCACAAGAGTTCTCATGCAAGTTTGTTATTCTACAGATGGAGAAAAGAAGAAGACTAGCTCTCTGTATCTGAGGATCATGTCTTTTCATTTCTTTACTTTTACGATTATTCCAGGACAACTGTATACAAATGAAGATACTTTATTTAAAGTTTTCTCTAGAATCCCAAATATTTTCTGTACATTTTGTGTAAGAAAACCATGTAATGGTATCTGAAGTGCCTCATCCTTGAATGATGTTATCAAACCTAACAAATTATAATGATGTTTCACTGCTGTTACCATGTTTGATTGTTGGAGATATGTTTCAACATATAAGAAAACACATTTTCGACACTATCCCAATGTAGTCTTAGTGCATGACAGCTAAAGAAAATATTGTACATCCAATATTAAACTTGAAACAGAATTTCATGAATCTGGTCTGTAGGAACCATAAAAGCGAAAAACGTAAAAAATGGAAAGCAAGTGCTACATTGGCTACACTGGTGGTGGGGTAAAGTTTTCTTAATTTGTGAATTTATTGCATGATAGAAAATTTATTTTGTAGTAGCACTCTGACATTTTCCAACTGAGAATTATGGGATGCAAATCCTTGAGACATACGGACCCCCATGAGGCTTGGTTACTATAGAATTTGCCTTCCATCCTTCCCCTCAATTTCATTGGTGCTGCACACACACTACTAAAACCACATCCCAGCATTTGTAGAGCCCAGGAAAATATAATGAATCATAATCAAATCAGTATAATTAATGCTTTGTATAAAAATATCATGTTTCTTCATGTCATTGCATATTTGTGACAGTTTATGTCAGAACTATACCATAGCTGTTCTCTCCATGTAGGACCATGGTTACAATGTGCCTAGCTACACGGCACTGGAACATCATGTGATGTTAACATTTTGGCATTATGTTATGTACACCAGTGGATTTACCATATGTGACTAACTGAGCTAAAATTTAAAGAATAGCTCTGCAAATTATTACACCCTGCAACATGCGAGTCCACCAAACAACCACGATTAAATAACTAGAGCTCATGAGGAGTTTAACCAATACTGGTTTTTCCCATGCACCATGCACAAATGTAACAGGGGTTTGTGGAAATGATATTGGTACCTGAGGATCCTCACTACAGACAGTAAGGTGGCAAGCAGTGAACCAATGTAGATCTTTCATTTTGATCAACATTTTTAATCATGAAGCAAGTAACTGTAATAACCTCAAAGCCAATTATCATTGCAGCTTTGTACTTCCATGTGAAGTTTAGATGTATGATTTCGATGTTCTCTATAAAAAGTGAAGCAGTTAAAACTGTCTCAAACTCAAGTATATATTTTCCATACAGTTCCAACTGTCCAGATAATTAGAATAAATTTTATAAAATTATTTGGATGAATTATTGCATCCTCCAATATTTAGGTCCATGAAACTACTATGACAAAATAATCACTGCTCATGAGATGTTTAGTCAACAGTAGTTCTTCCAACAAAACTTTCAGAATTGCTAAAACTTCCCTGTAATATATTCTGTAAATTGGTTAGCAGAGCACTCTTGTAGATCTATAAGGTTAATTGACACTATTAATCATTAAGCACCTAGCTTTGACAGCCTCAAAGCCCACTATCAATTAAATAAACATGAATTATTAACCACATTGGAAATAAATCTGACAGACTTAAAGCATATTTTCAGTTTAATGAAAATGATCTACAGACAAAATTGTGAATCCATACACTCCAACATTGGTCAGGAAAAATGTCACTACCTCCTCCACATTGCTCTTTTGAGTGGTAAACGTAAGTACTCCTGAAAATTTAGAACCCATCAGAAAAATGGTCCATAGTTATCTTTTCATTGTTATTTGTGGTTTTATCTGGAATAAACGGGACTGATTGAAGAACCAAGAGCCCTCTCCAGCACACAGCATGTAGCTGGTGCGTGGAGTACAGGATAGGGTGGTTTCCTGTGTACTAATGTAGATCTCTTACCTTCATCAGGATTATTATACATCACGCAAATAGATGTGACAACCTCCAGGTCCACTGTCAAATAAATGGTCATAAATCACTGACTAGTTTCTGAGAACATGCATTCGAAGATTTTGCAGACTGTATTTTACTTAAACCTACACATTACTCTTTGAAAGGATAGAGGCAATAACATCAGACAAATCAGAGACCATATGAAGGACTGTCAACAGCTGCCTTTCACTGAATAAATATAGACTGTTTTGGATCCAGAAGTTCTATCCAGTACACAGCATTAAGCTGGCATGTGACATATAGATACATGTTTTTAAAAGTCTATAAAAGAAGATCAGATGGTCTTAAAGACAAATAATTATTTACCGTACATGTCCAACTGTCAAAAGCATGAGAGAGTATGTTCCAAGTATAATTTGTCAAATTATGACATTCAAAAATACATGAGTCCACAATACTACCATAAAAAATTAAAGCTGATAAGGAGTTCAATCAACAGTATTTCTTCACAGACATCCTTTGCAATGTGAGACCTGAGTTTCTCCTGGCGTATACAACTTTCAATAACTTCCAGGAATTCAGCCAGGTAACACTTTCAGCGACTGCCGATATTTCGGCGGGAGAACACCCCGCCATTTTCAAGGCAAACTGCAACGGACAGGCGGCGTACATGCAAATATAATACCTCGGTTCTCGGATCGAAGCAGGAAAGATAACACACACACACACACACACACACACACACACACACTGAACACTAGTGCCACCAAAGATGACCAAAGTCAGAGCTATCGATAGTGAGACTATGAATTCGCAGGTGAGGTAGCATTCACTCTGTTTTTCTGTTTTTTGACAAGGGAGAGAGCCGGATTCCAAACAGAGTTTAAACAGAAACCTCCATCCCTGTTAACGAGGTTGCTCACTAATTTAATCTCAACTGCCTCCCTAATCACACTGTCCCAATAGCTGGACGTGCATGCCAATATCTCGGTGTTATTATATAACATGGGGTGACCAGTATCCAAGCAATGTTCGGCAATAGCAGATCTATTTGGCTGCTGTAATCGTGTGTGCCGTTTATGCTCAGTACATCTGTCCTCCACGGTCCTGATAGTTTGACCAATATATGCCATGCCGCACCTACAAGGGACACGATATACACCCGCCTTACGCAGTCCAAGATCATCCTTAACGGAACTCAAAAGTGCTCTAATTTTAGATGGAGGTCGGAAAACACATTTCACATCGTATTTCCGTAAAATACGGCCGATCTTATTGGACGTGTTTCCTACGTAAGGCAAGAAGGCAGTAGACTTAGGTGTTGACTCAGAATTATCATCAATCACCTGATGTACAGTTGGTCGACAGCGCAACGCACGTTCAATCTGTCTATCACTGTAACCAATTTGACGAAATGTAACTTCAAGATGGGACAGCTCAGCTGGCAAAGTCTCAGCGTCAGAAATGACATGTGCCCTGTGTACCAAGGTACGAAGTACCCCTTCACGCTGAGCCGAATGGTGACAACTATTAGCTTGTAAGTACAAGTCGGTGTGAGTACGTTTCCTGTAGACTGCATGTCCCAATGATCCATCATCCTTCCTCCTAACCAACACGTCGAGAAAGGGAAGGCAACCATCCTCTTCCACCTCCATCGTAAAACGAATGTTCGGGTGGATCGAGTTCAGATGTTCTAGAAAGACATTCAAATTCTCCCTACCGTGAGGCCAAACAACGAAGGTATCGTCAACGTATCTAAAGAAACAGGCGGGTTTTAAAGGCGCCGACTCCAATGCACGTTCCTCGAAGTCTTCCATAAACAAATTTGCGATCAAAGGAGACAACGGACTACCCATCGCAACTCCATCTGTCTGCTCGTAATACTGGTCATTAAATAAAAAGTAAGTGGATATCAAGACATGCCTAAAGAGATTAGTTAAATCAGCACCAAACATGGCTTCAATTAACCGCAACGAATCAGACAGAGGAACACGAGTGAAGAGAGAGACCACATCGAAACTCACTAAAATATCAGAGTCATTCAGCCTCAGTCCCTCCAAACGACGTAAAAAATCAGCTGAGTTCCTGATACGATGTTCACACCGTCCTACTTGTGGACTCAACAGAGAAGCAAGATGCTTGGACACACGATATGTCGGGGCGCCGATGTTACTCACTATAGGACGGAAAGGAACCCCTTCCTTATGGACCTTTGGAAGGCCATATAACCTAGGGGGAACCACACTATAGGTGTTAAGCCTCTTGATTGTGTCCTGAGACAAACCACTTTTCTTCAGGAGGCTGTTGGTCTTTCTCTCAACACTTTTCGTGGGGTCAGCATCGATTCTATGATACGTTGAATCAGATAGTAAACGTTGCATCTTTTGTACATAATCATGTTTATTTAAAACAACGGTGGCATTGTCCTTGTCAGCAGGTAAAATAACAATACTGGGATCAACTTTGAGAGAGCGTAAAGCAGCCCTCTCTGCTGCTGTTACATTACTCTTGGGTGGACGAGCCCTAGTCAAAACACGGCATGCCTCCCTCCTAACTTCCTCTGCAGCGTCAGGAGGTAGTTTGCATACTGCCTGTTCAATTGAGCTAATAAAATCAACTACCGGCAAATTCTTCGGAGTGGGTGCAAAATTTAAACCCTTCCCTACCACGGATAAGGTTGCGTCGTCAAAAGATTTCTCTGTGAGATTTATCAAAGAACGTCGAGATATAACATCCGACTCCGCGCGATGAAAACGTTCAAACTTTGCCAAACGCCGGGCAGTAACGGAGTTGTACTCTCAGTCAGCTTGGATCCATGAGGCACCGTCCAACCAATCCCAAGTGAAATCAGACACTTCAGATGCAACCATTAAGTGAAAACGATACAATTCTTTGGAAACAGAATCCAAACGTCGACGAGTAAAACGAATCCTTTCGCGAACAAGAGCCAAGCCAGCACGTTGCTTAATTCGATTGGCGGCAGGCGAATTAATATGGTGCACAACCTTAGCAAATGTTGGGACATGATTTTCATCGCGACACCTCAATAAAAACGACAAAGCACATTGCAGCCTAACTCGACAGCTACGAAGTTTATCCAACTTACGTAAACACCGATACATTTCCTCCCCGTAGAGGTAAACAATGTGAGACCTGAGTTTCTCCTGGCGTATACAACTTTCAAATAACTTCCGGGAATTCAGCCGAAATATCGGCAGTCGCTGAAAGTGTTACCTTGTAGGTGCGGCATGGCATATATTGGTCAAACTATCAGGACCGTGGAGGACAGATGTACTGAGCATAAACGGCACACACGATTACAGCAGCCAAATAGATCTGCTATTGCCGAACATTGCTTGGATACTGGTCACCCCATGTTATATAATAACACCGAGATATTGGCATGCACGTCCAGCTATTGGGACAGTGTGATTAGGGAGGCAGTTGAGATTAAATTAGTGAGCAACCTCGTTAACAGGGATGGAGGTTTCTATTTAAACTCTGTTTGGAATCCGGCTCTCTCCCTTGTCAAAAAACAGAAAAACAGAGTGAATGCTACCTCACCTGCGAATTCATAGTCTCACTATCGATAGCTCTGACTTTGGTCATCTTTGGTGGCACTAGTGTTCAGTGTGTGTGTGTGTGTGTGTGTGTGTGTGTTATCTTTCCTGCTTCGGTCCGAGAACCGAGGTATTATATTTGCATGTACGCCGCCTGTCCGTTGCAGTTTGCCTTGAAAATGGCGGGGTGTTCTCCCGCCGAAATATCGGCAGTCGCTGAAAGTGTTACCTGGCTGAATTCCCGGAAGTTATTTGAAAATCCTTTGCAATGTCAGCAGGAATGGGAGGACACTAACGCTTATCAAAGTGCCATCCGCCACACACTGTAGGAGGATTTGCTGAGTACTCATGTTATTCTCTAATATCACTCATGTTAATCTATAATGTAGGAGTGAAAGGATATAACAGTGGTACCTGAAGTACCCTCTGCTACAAACTGTTCCATGCTTGCTGCACTATGCATGTTCATCTCTCATGTTTAGGAACATTATTACGAATGAACACATAAATATGGGAACCATGTAAACTATTACCAATTTACTGAAACTTATTTCCTGTGAAAATTCCTACAACATATTTTATGACGCTGCTCAAACAAACTGATACTTACTCCTACAACTTGTTCTTAAAAGTTATAAAGATAAAAACATCTGACAAATTAGAGCTCATACATAGACCCATCAAGAGTTGCCACAAAATTTGAGTTTAGCAGTTGTAGCTAAAAATAGAAATACTATATTGGAAATGAATCAGAAGAACTTTCCACCACACAACATTAAGATATCATGTATAGTGGAAATATACAGGGTGAGTCAGGAGGAAAGGTACATGCTTTGAGGGGTGATAGTATTACTGATTCTGAAGAAAAAACTTCATATGGACATTTGCCCTATTCCAAATAGTTTCCAAGATAGAATACATTTAATATCACTTTTGTACATTTTTCTTGAATAACTCAAAAACTGCACCCTTTTGTCACAGTACAAAATAAAAATCCATTAAATTTTCTACAAAGAGGGCCCTTTTCATTTTTTCTTTAGAAGTAATGTTTTCTGCGAAGAGAGTGTGAGAATGTTGAAAATCTTGTTCAATGAGCATGAGCTACAGAATATGTAGTTTTTGTAGGCCAATTTGATGTAGTTTCTTGACATGATAGACCACAAGTGTCACAGATCAAACTGTTTGTCTCAAATTGCTCTACACTACTGTGGTGCATTGTAAACAATTACAAAATTTTATAGTACAAATAACTAATAACAATGAATATTAAATGTGTTTTATCTCAGAAACCATTCGGAGCTGGGTATAAGCTTTTTATTCAGCATCATTAATACCATCACCCCTCAAAGCATGTACCTTTATTCCTGACTCACCCAGTATATTTGCCAAAATCACTGATGGAAGTAACTGTAACCAAGGAATATCGGATAGTCTCAATGTCAAGTACGTATTTATTGCACAGGATTAGTTTTCAAAGTTATGAGCACATGCGTTTCAAACTGAAAGTATATTATCAATCCAATAAAAATATTTACAGACAAAATTCTGAGAATATACTTTCCAAGTCTGAACAGATTATATATTCTTTTTTCCTACACACTTCTCTTGAAAAGGTTTAGTCTAAGACTTTTTAACAATTAGAGCCCAAAAGAATGATCGTTAAGAGTTGTCCTGACATGTATCATTTGTGAATTTATATGGAATAAATGGAAATGTCTCAGGAACACAGCATTCAATGGCATGTGGAGTATAGATGTATATTTTCTGAGTTCTTTAAAAGAAGTAACCCTATACTAGGAAATCATGAACTCTTAAAACCAAATATCTGTTTACAAGACTAACTGTCCAGCTTATGAGAGCATACATTCCAAGAATAGTAATATAGTTAACAACAATGAAAATCTGCTTCTAATTTTTGGAATTTTGTTTAAGACCTTATGAATGACACTAGAGCTAAGGTCATGACAGGAAACACTGTATGAAAGATGGAGGTGGAAATTCTGAAGGAGTTCAACTAATATTATTAAGTGAAGAAATACACAATTAATACGGTATTAAAACATTACAGGATCATATTTTCTTCTCATCTACATTACATACTTTTTTCTACATTTAAATTGAGCTGTCCTCCATCATGTCAACTACAATTTCTGTTTAACTTTTAGTACCTAGAATCCTACAGCAATTGCATGTGAGAACCTATTCCATATGATTGTAACTTCATTAACAGTCTTTAGTGTGACAACATTCGAAACACATTCCAGAAATCTTGGAACTGTCTGTTGCTCATCATCCATTCTTCAAATATTAGTTAGGTTACCATAATCTTGCCCATGGCATTCACTGGTGGTTATTGAGTGTTTGAGACATGTTGATCAAATTACATGTTGACTACCAACTCCTGTTCTGTGATTACAAGCTATGAATTGAAATAAATATTCATTTATTTCTTAAATTTCAGATTCCTTACTGAAGTAAACATGACACATAATGATTGTTGTCTCTTCAACACCATTTGAGTCATGATTTGCATCAACAATAATGGAACAACACCTTTAATTTTCACTCTCCTGCAAGGTGGTACTCGTGATGTAATGGCCTACACCAGGAACAAATTAATTCTGAGTCTCAACTGACAGATAACCCTGTTGTAAAATTGTTCCACCTTCTTGTCCATCTGTGGAATTTGTAATGTGTTTTTCAAGAAATGGATCAAGGTGACTCAGTAGTTCTGATATTTGAAGGAAGATTCCAATGTTCGGATCTTCAATTTTCTGAGCTGATCCTCTGAAGCCCAGGCCTCTTTGGCCAATAAACAATGCCACAACAAGTGTCATGAGAGATCCCACAAAAGTTAGATATTGTGCAGATGAAAAAAAGAAGCTATTTACCTCTCTACTTCTTCACATCAGCATGGGCAATGTACCCATTTGATGTCATTTCATTTCTTCAGTTCTACAATTATTCTAGGACAACCATATACAAGCAGGGATACTTTATTTCTTGTTTCCTCTTGAATGCTAAATGTTTTCTGTTTATTTTGTTTAAAATACCATGTGATGGAATCAGAACTGTCTTACCTTTGAATGGTGGCCCCCAAATGTACCAAATTATAATGACGTTTCACATCTCATATGAAGTTCATTTTTTGGCATATGTTTTGGTAGGATTTCCGGGAACATTTAAAGAAAGCACATTGTTGTCTGTGTCCCAAACTAGTATTAGTGCATGATATGTAACGAAAATATTGTGCACTCAATATTAGACTTGAAACAGAATTGTATCAATTTGTCCTGTGAGAAACATAAAAGTGAAAATTTGAAATGAGAGTAAGAGCTAGACTTTCTACTCTGGTGTTGGAATAACAATTTTCTTAATCTGTTTATCTATTATATGATACAATGTCTTTTATAAGATACAATATATATTTTACAGGAGAAGTCTGACATTTGCCAACTGAGAACCCTGGATCCAATACTTGAGGCGTAAGGACCCAGGTGATGATTGGGCCTCATAAATATTGCCTTCCCCTTTATTCCCTCCATCTCATTAGGGATGCACACACACTAATAAGAACCACATCCCACTGCCTGTAAATTCCAGGAGAACATTAAGAATCATGGTGAGGCTAGTTTAATTATTGCCTTGTATAAAACTGTCATTTATATTTATTTCATTGAATAGTTCTATCAGTTGATATCAGTACTATACTGTAGCAGTTCTCTCTATGTAGGCTCATAGCTACAATGTGCCATGTTACATGGCAGTGGCACATCATGCGATGTTAACATTTGGCATTAAGTTATGCTCACCAGTGTATTTACCACATGACTGACTGTTCAAATTATGAGAGCTAAAATTTGAAGAATGATTCTGCAAATTATTACATCCCCCAGAATGTGGGTTCAACAAATGACCACAGTCAAATCATTAGAGCTTATAAGGAGTTTAATCAAAATTGGTCCTTCAATGCACCAGCCAAAAATGGATCTGGGATTGGTGGGAATGATATTGGTTCCAGAAGTATCCTTTACTACAAACTGTAAGTTGGTGTTCAGAGTATTCAGGTACCTCTTTAATATTCATCAACATTATTTTCCATGACAAAAGTAGCCCTGATAACCTCAAAGCCCATTCTACACACAGCATTATTTTGGTGAAAGGAGTGTAGCTGTATGATCCCAATGTTCTTGTTTAGATGAAAAATAAGCAGATCAAACAGCCTCAAGGTCAAGCATATATTTACCATACAATACTAACTCTCCAAATTGTGAGAATATATAATCAAAATTATTTTGACAAGTTTTCTGCATCTTCCTATATTTAGGTCGATGAAGCTACCATGATGAAATAATCAGAGCTCATGAGAAGATTATTCAACACTAGTTGTTCCAACAATCCATTTGCAAATGTAACAGGATGGGACAGAAGTTTCCTGTAAAACATTCTGCAAAGTGGTGTCCAGAGCAGTCTTCTAGATCTCTAAGCTTCAGATTGACTGTTAAACCTTAATCATGTAACTTGACAGGGTTCGAAATATATTATCAATTAAATAACCATGAATCACTGACAGACTTCTGAGAACTTACGTTTTCGGTCTGGGCATTCTAAATATAACTAGCAAATAAACTCCTACATTATACAAATGCAACATGGGTGGGAAGGTGTCAGAGAGGGAGCAGAATTCCTGTCTACTACACATTGCAGCATGGTGTCTTAAGTACTTATGCAGCTCTTCTGTGTCACTCAACACTATAAAACACAATTGAAATAAAACTGACCGACTTAAAATAAATTTTCATTTAAATCAAAATGATCTACTACCAAACTTGTGAAACCATAGATTGTAACATTGGGCAGGAAAAATATCTTCCCCACATTGATCTTTGAAGTGTTAAACAAAAATCTCAACATTTAGAGCTTATCAGGAGAATTGTCGACAATTTTCTTCTCATGTGTTATTTGTGATTTTATCAGGAATAAATAAAGCTAGTTGAGGAAACTAGAGACCTCTCTAGCACACAGCATAAAGTTGGCATGTGGAGTATGGATGAAGGAGATGTAGGTTTGTTTAGTGGGTACTCAGGTAAATCTCTTACGTTCATCAATATTATTAAACATCAAGCACATAAATGTGATAACCTCAAAGTCCATTATAAAATAAATAGGCATGAATCACTGATAAAATTCTGAGAACATACATTTGAAGGTTTTGCAGGCTATACATTACTTCAACCTACACATTAGTCTTCGAGGCGATGCTGACATTAAATCCGAGAAATCTGAGGCCATGTGGAGGGCTATCAAGAAGTGCCTTTCATTGAATAAATCAAGTTTGTTTCAGAACCAGAAGTTTTATCCAGTACACGTCATTAAACTGCCATCTGACATATATACATATGTTTTCAATGGCCTTTAAAAGAAATAAAGTCAGATAATCTCAAAGACAAATTATTATTTATGGTACATGACTAGCTTTCCAAACCATGAGAGAGTATGTTCTTAGTAAAGTTAGTGAAATTATGACATCCTACAAAACATGAGTCCACAAAATTACCACGAAGAAAATATGAGAGCTCATAAGGAGTTTATCCAATGGTGTTTCTTCACACATCCTCTGCAGTGTCAGCACTCATAGGAGGAAACTAGTGCTTGCCAAAGCTCCCTCTACTACCTGCTGCAGTGTGATTTGCTGAGAACTCATGTTAATCCTTAACAAATACAATCATTTTTCCATCTAACAAGTACATCTCATAACTGCAAACTCCTTTATCATTTAACTAAACATTATATCCTGCCACAATTCTGAATAATTAAAATTAGATATTAACCATGCAGATTACTACTTCCACCAACAAACAGCTGTTGAAAGTGATGAAGATAAAAGCAACAGACAAATTAGCACTCATAAGAAAAAGTGTCAACATCTCACCATATGTACCATATGTGATGGCATCTAGAGGAAAATCAAATGGGGACTGAATCAAAGTACTGTCCACCATACAGAATTATTCAGGCATGTAGAGTATAGATGTAGGCATAACTGGGCAGATCAGCAGGACTCACAGTCAAGTATCAATTTACTGTGCATGACTAACTGCCGTAATTGTGATAAATGTGACAAGAATGGGAGGATATCATTGTGGTACATGTTTAGAAACATTGTTACCAAATGGTTCAAATGGCCCTGAGAACTATGGGACTTAACTTCTGAGGTCATCAGTCCCCAAGAACTTACAATTACTTAAACACAACTAACCTAAGGACATGACACACATCCATGCCCGAGGCAGGATTCGAACCTGCAACTGTAGTGGTCGCACAGCTCCAGACTGTAGTGCCTAGAACTTCTCAACCCATTGTTAACATTGAATATGTAAATCTGTCAACCATGTAAGCCATTATTCATTTACTGAAACCTATTTCCTGTGAAAATTCCTAGGACATATTTTATAACACTGCTATAGAAAACTGGCACTTCCTTCTACAGCTTGTTCTTAAACGTGATAAAGACAGAAACATCTAACAAATTAAAACTCATACATAGACTCATCGAGAGTTGTCACAATATTTAAGTACTGCAGTTGTATCTGGAACAAAATGAAATTGGAACAGAATCAGAAGAACTCTCCACCACACAACATTAAGCTATCCTGTGTAATATTCTTTAATGGAAGTAACCATAACCAAGGAGATCAGACAATCTTAATGAAAAGTATGTATTTACTGCACACGATTAAAAATACAAATACAAATGTTTTATTCCACTGTTGAGCATATTTACATGCAATTGGTGTCGTCAGTGTTTACATAATAATAATAATAGTAATAATAATAATATAAACTTCAACATGACAAATGTTAGTAACTACAGTATAATACTCCAGGATGGATGCAATACATATTCATGCAAATGTAAATAACAACAAGAAGTTTCCTAATAGAACAATTACAAGATAAATGAACTACATAGTTCAGTGAATGGCAAATAGATAATAAAACAGATAATTAACAATAATTACATGAAACAGTAATAAAATAGTTGCACAGTGTGGCATATGTATAGTTTGCAGTTAATTTATAGTTCATTCTCCTAAAAAAAGTGGGTCAGTTGTCACATACTCAAGGAACTCTTGAGCAGAGTAAATTACTTTACTTTTGATCCACCTCAAAAAACTACTTTTAAATTTATTTACTGGCACTGTGTAGGCATTTTCAGGTAATTTCCTGAAGAAGACAGGACCAAGATATTTGAAGCCGTTGTGTGTCTTTGCATGCCTAGCATATGACATATTAACTGTATGTCCACTTCTTATGTTATGGTCATGAACTGTTCTCCTTACGGCAAATTTACTCAGATTCTCTTTCACAAAGACAAGGCAGTTGTAAGTATACAGGCCAGGCACTGTCATTATATTTAGGTTCTTAAAATAATCTTGACATGATTCATATGGTCTAAGTTCTGCTATGCACCTTATGGCTTTCTTTTGCCATTTAAACACTGATTTTGAGCCTATGGAATTGCCCCATAATAGTATTCCATAACACTGGTGTGAATGGAAGAATGCAAAATACGCATACAACAGAAGTTCTTTACTGACATTGCTCCTCAGCTTGTACAGCAGATATATGGCACGTACCAATTTGCCACATATCTTCCCTGTGCGAGTATCCTAGGTGAGCTTTTGATCTATATAAAATCGTAGTAATTTTAAAGTTTTGTTACCATGACTGGGAGCATTCAGATTGAATACAATAGCTTCAGTTTACTATAATTCTTCTGCAGTACATTTGCCTCAAACCAAGTAGTGTACCTCTCCATTGCCACTGCTATGCTGTGTTGCACATTTTTGAGATTGGTATCACATGTGATGAGTGTTGTGTTATCAGCATATAGTACTGCATCACATGATACAACTGCAGGAAAATCATTTATATAAATAATGAAACGGAAAGGTCCAAGAACAGATCCTTGAGGTACATCCTTTACAACTGGGAGACATTGTGACATTTGATTATTTACCTTAACTAACTGTTTTCTATTGTCCAAGTATGACTGTATTATGCATAGATCATTCTCTCTCACTCCACAGTGGTAGAGGTTTTTATGAGAATACTGTGGGAGACTGTATCAAAAGCATTTCTGGAGTCCAGCAGTGTTGCACAGATAATATCTTTATTTTCAAAACAATTGTATATTTTTGCTACCATACTCTCAGCTGCTTTGATTGCAGAAACACAAGATCTGAAATCATACTGTGAGGAGGTGAGTATATTATTATAATCAAAATATTGACTCATTTGTTTATGCATGCAGTATTCTATTATTTTTGATATTATGGGTAGAAGGGATAATGGTCGATAGTTATCTGGTGATGCTATATCTCCTTTATTATGTTCTGGTTTAACTACAGATATTTTTAAACATTCTGGATAATTATTTTCATTTAAAATTTAGTTGATTATTTTAGTCAGTGGCGCTACAATTTGATTTCTGATTCATTTAATAACATAATTTGAGAGACCATAGTAATCCTCTACTCTAGAATTACTGAGTGTAGCTATTGATTCATTGACCATCTTCTCAGTTACACAAGTCCAGTGAAAGCTTTCTGTCTGCTTACTGTTCATTTCTGGCAGCAGTGCCTCTGCCTTACTCACATTCTCCATTATGCCGTTACCTGATTGAGGACTGACAAAATGAGCATTTAGAATATCAGGTGGAATTGGGGTCTGGTATACATTATCATCACAGGTAGATTTTGTTTTAATAATTTCCTATGTGGCTTGGCATTTATTTACTGAGTTCAGTACATATGTATCATTTGCTTTGCACTTAGCTGCCTTGATTTCAGCCCTGTAAATCTTTTTCACTTTCATGTACATTCCCTTGTCAGCATTATTGTGCTTGGGCCAATCATGATAGAGTAGCATTATGATTCTTATTCTAGTTAGATGTGGATTGTACCAGCTTTTCAGATTTTGTGGTTTGGTGTATCGATTTTGCTTTGATATTTTCTTGCAGTGTTTTGGACAACATGCTTCAAAATTTTCTGTTAACAGTTGTAGAAATTTGTTGGTAGATTCATTTGCATCTGCATTGGCTATTATTTTATCCCATTTTATTGAATTCAATTTACTTATTAACTTGTTTAGCTTTGATTTGTTAACTGGTCTTATTATTTTTCTACAGTCTGTGGATGTTTCAGTTGCTATACTGTTAAGAGTTTGTCTGAGCCATAGTCCCTCATGATCTGAAATGCCTAGCTTGATTGTGTTGAATTCTGTTTTGTTTAGATGAAAATTACAAATTCTGTTATATAGACATGCTTCCTGTTTTGTGGGTTTGTCATTTTACAACTGAAGTTAAGCGATCTTAATGTATTTAGCAAGTGATCAACGTTTCTATTTTTAAACCTTATGACTATATTGATATCACCAAATATTAGTATTCTGTAGTTTTTGTATTTGAGTAGCAAGAGTATCAGTTTATCCACAAGCTCCACAAACAAGTCCTCATTGTGTTTTGGGGGGCAGTATACAGAAGCTATTATAATATCCTGGTTTGGCAACATTATGGCTGCAGCTTCAAATTTTGCTTCTGTGCACAGTCCACTTACATCTACAACTTCATAGATTAAGTTCACACTATTTTCAACATATACAGATACACCACCATGTTTAATACTTGTTCTACAGTAGCTGGTTGTCAATTCATATCCAAATGGTACACTTAATTTTAGTTACTCATTGCTAAGCCAGTGTTCATTTATTGAAATAACAGTGCAGTTTAAGATTTCCAGCAAATACTGAAGTTCATTAAGTTTGTTTTTAAGATACTGAACTTTAATCTGTAAGAACATTACATTTGTACTTATTTTACTGTGGTTTTGCTGTAGTCCTTCATCAAAAAATCATTGTGATGGGATGGAACTGCTGCTTTCTTCTTCCTCAGTATATGACCAATTGATGAATTTTCCAGTGTACTGCTTCTTCAGATGGCATGGTGGTGAATTTCTTGCCTTGTTAAGGGGATTGGTTCTCCAAAGTATTAGAACATGTATTTCAAACTCAAAGTCTCTTATCAATTAAATAAAAAAGATTCACTGCCTAAATTCTGACCATATACAATCCGAGATTTGACAGATTAAATACTCCGTCTTCCTACACACTACTCTTAGAAGCTCTACAGTTAAAAACTTCTTAACATTTAGAGCCCATAATGAGGATTGTTAACAGTTGTAGTAACACGTATTATTTGTGAATTTATATTGAATAAATGGAAGTGTTTGAGGAGCACAGCATTCATCTGGAATGTGGACTATAGATGTATGTTTTCTAAGTTCCTTAAAAGAAGTAACCATAAACAAGGTCACAAACTCTTGAAATCAAGTATCTATTCACAAGACTAACTGTCCAGCTTAGAAATGCATGCATTCCAAGAATAGTTGGACAAGTACTTATACCCTGCAATATGTGGGTACCCATACCCTGATGGAAAAAACCAGAGTGCATACACACTTTAACCCACAAAGGTTCTTGCCATATATCAGCCATAGCTCTTGTGCTGTTTGGTTCACTACATCAAACTAACCAAGCAATAGCAACTGCAAGAGGAACAGGTTCAAATGATATATATGCTCCACTACACAATGTAAGATGTTTTTTAGTATCATCTTGTATGTCTTTAATAATCATCAAAATTACCAACAATTAATGACCACATAGATAGTCCATGAGACTGATACATACTCCATTACCAAAAATACTGATCACGATTTGCTATGAAAATTGTTAGCCTGAATGGTGAGATACATCATGCAATCTTCTTCTTCCTGCAACACAATCTGGAAGAAAAGTAAAAACAAGAATATCTAACAAATTAGATATCGTAAAGAGGATAGTCTGACCTTGTACCACTCATGATTTGTCGTTGAAACAAACAAAATGGTTTAGGAACAAGAAATACTCTCCACTACACAGCACACATGTGGAATGTAGATGTATGTTTTTACTTTTCCTTAATAGAAATAACCATATCTGTGGGGACCATAATGTCTCAAAGTCAAGTACCTTGTTATCATACATGAATTGGAGAGCAAATTAGTATGTCCTCTGATTTTAAATGGGACTCCCTTCACATCCCATCTGAAATTCCTTCCTCATGTTAACAATCTCTGAAGAGGTCAGTTTAGCTTGAATCTTTAATTTCCTGGACTTTATGCTGCTATACCTATACCAAGTTCCAGTTGTAAACCGTCCTTTAAAAAATTTGTACAAATGAGTTTACTCTCTCAGATTAAATTTCACATTAATTTGTTACCCAATTGGTATTAGCATGTAAGGGGAGTAGTTCATGTGTTAATAGTTCAACTTTGAAATTTTCGTGATATGAACTGTGCTGAGTTGATGAACCACATATTCATGAAAATTTATTTCTCTCCTATTTCTGAAAACCTATGATGTATATTCCATATGATTACTTAAAATGGTAGCTCCATGTGAGAGCAGTTCAGAAAATCAATAACAATACCTTATTCACAGCAATTTGTTTTTAATTAACTAAAATGTCATTTAAATTATTGTACTGTGAAATTCATTGAAACTGTGTACAAAATTATGTAAACGTTTCCAAATGGTATAACAGAACTTGTAGGGCACATGTGGCTCATTTTTTGGTGTAAGTAACTGAAATCATCTAATGACCTTTAATTGCTATTTTCTAAATCATACATTTAACAATGTATTCAGTTGTTTAGTTCTATATAAAAGGAAGTGGTGCATGAGCCATGGAGGTGAGAGTCAGTAAGAAAGAGGCATGTAAAAGAGTAAGAAACAGTCAAATGCAGTGAGAGATTCATTCAGTGAGTTTGCATTATGGTCTCTCAGAAGCTGTTTGTGTGAGACTCCTTCAGAGGCTGTCAGACAAAATAGGTATATATCATCAATATACATCCAAATTGATCATAATACAAAACAAGAGAAGTGATGGACTCTGCGTTTCATCTGGATATTAGTAAACAGTAAAGTCGATTGCCCAGGATACAAAGTTGAGTATCTCATCATATGGAGCAGAGATGTTATTATGTGAACTTTTATTAACTGTGAATGAAATTTTCTAATTTTGCCTCATCATCATACTTGTGAATGGTGGAGGCCCAAACTATTAAGCTGCTCCAATGGTATGTTTGAGAATTCACTATTGTCACTGTCCAATTATAGATAGAACTAAAAAACTGTATATTTTACTCTCCCTTAGCATAAGTGGTATTTAAAATGATTCTGTCCTCTCACACATATAAGTGTGGAGTTTTAATATGATGTCATTGAGATTGGATACGTGTAGTCTGTGTACTAATTTTTGCACTACACTTCAGAGTCTAATTGTGACATATGGGGATCAATTGGGAAGAGACAGAAAGTGTGGTGTGGCAACTCACTGTAGGACCACATTTGAGATAATTTCTATTTTTATAAATTTTAAATTATTTTACCTCAGAATATTATTTTTCCTACTTTCTTTTGTCATGTGACTGTTCGTAGGCAGGATAATTGAGGGGGTCAGAGGCAAAATGAGATAAATGCACATATATGTTCTAGAACACTAATTCTGTTGTGAGGAAAAGTAATATATATGAAGCTCCATTCAGACAAGCAATATGATGTCCAAATATATGTAATACTTTGGCTCTGAGGTTTTGGCTCCACAGAAAAGTAATACAAGTGCATTGTTTATGTTCGTTGTGTTGCTACTTGTTCCTGTTCATGCATATTTGGCATAATGTATCAAGGTGAATTATTGTTGATTTAATAACACGAAGTTAGTTTGTCAGCTTGTGATTTACACTAAATTGTCATTTTACATGAGTTATTGTGTGGTTAAATACCAGATGAAAATGATGCAACTGTGTTTGTCTTATTGTAGATGAGTCCGATTCCAATTCTTCGCATCTGTCAGCCTATGATAGCAGCTTCAGGCCATCGGATTGTGACCGTAGTGATACTGATGATGAATCAGTAGTAAAATCAGCATCATCTCAATCTTCACATATTGTGCATTCTAGAAGTATTTTGTCAACAGAAACTTCTGTGTCAGAAGAAACCTCATCTTCTGCTAAAGGTACTTCACCAACTGATGAAAATTCTAATAGAAGGGGAGGAAAATGCTTATGAAATCCTGCTAACCATAGGCGTGAGGTCGCAGAATGGCTGCAAAATGATGGGAAATCCTATGTTGGACACAGAGGAATAGAACATCAAGCGAAATGTGTAAGACCATTCAGCGACAAGTGTCGAAATCAATGTAACAGCAATTTTTCAGAGAGAAAGCATGAAGATCTATTAACTACATATTGGGCACTTGGATCATGGAATTTACAAACTGCTTTTCTTGGAGTCTGTCCATACTCTCAGGCACACATTCAACTTCTGTGCATTCTGACCCCAGATCCCTCCACCGTGAAACCTGTGCATAGAGGCAGAAACTCCCCCCCCCCCCCCCCGAAGGTGCCATGGTGGGCAGAAGTAGGGAATGGAGGTAGACCCATGGCATCGACTGCCAGTAATGGGTTGGAAGGGTAGTCCGTGGAATCCATCAAAATGTCACCTGGGGGCAGGGTATTGCACAGTGCCTCGGATCCTTGTGGATGCAGGAAGGAGTGCTGACGTGCCTGCAGGGAGCCATCAGCTGTCATCAGTAAGGCCAACTTGAGGGCCTTTTGCACACCTGAAGGAGCTGGGGGGTTGGGGCACGTGAGTTGCCACAAAGGTGTTAGATGCCAGAGTTGGTTATGGTCATGGTGCTTGAGCCCCTTCTGTGTCTGTACCAATGTCACAAGCAGAAGTAGCCCACAGCTCATGGCTACTGTAGCCGGCCGGTGTGGCCGTGCGCTTAAAGGCGCTTCAGTCTGGAACCGCGAGACCGCTACGGTCGCAGGTTCGAATCCTGCCTAGGGCATGGATGTGTGTGATGTCCTTAGGTTAGTTAGGTTTAAGTAGTTCTAAGTTCTAGGGGACTTATGACCACAGATGTTGAGTCCCATAGTGCTCAGAGCCATTTGAACCATTTGATCATGGCTTCTGTGGTGGGAGTCGAAGCAGCCTTGCCTCAATATTAGTGGACCAACACTGCCATGCCTAGGGCTGAGAGGCTCAGAAGGTGAGGGCATCAGCAGATGGAGCTGGGTTTGTGGTTACCATCCATGGAGGAGTTTGGCCAGACTATGAACATCAATCAGCATGGTGTGATAAGTGCTCGGGAATCAGGTGAGGGCCGATAGGGTGGCAGAAGATTCGACTGCCTTTGTCAGCTGTTGTTCAAACATCCTGACCAGTTGTTCTGCTGTGCCATTGGAGGACAGATAGAATGGAGTGGTACAGATGTGATTGATACTGTTGGGGTCACAGAATGAGTGGAAGGGGGCTACCAGTAATAGGGGGTCTGTATCGGATACCAAGGTATGAGGCAGACCTTCGAAGGCAAGAACGTGAGCTAAGGCCGTCAGTGTGGCACTAGTCATGGTGGACACCATGTGCACTGCATATGGGTATCTGGAGTATGCATTAACAATGAGTGAGCACATCAATCCCAACAACAGGCCAACAAAACTGAGCTGAATGTGGAACAGAGACACCAAGGTGTGGGCCAGGGTGGAAATGATTGCAAAGGGCTGGCCTTGTGACACACACGTATTGTGCACCTATGGACCAAGCGTTCAATGTCACCATTGATGCCAGGCCAATACACATGCTGACGAGAAAACATCTTCATACGGGACATCCAGTTTCTGCAGTGTAGCAAGCATAGGACATGGTGGCACAAATCTGGTGGGATAATCACCCGATGGGCGTCAGCCTCTGCAGCCAACAGAAGGTCACCTGCCACAACCAAAAGCCTGTGTGAGAGGTGCCATCAGGGGCTGAATTCAATTTTCAACCAGTAAGCCAGATAGGTGGGCCAACCATAGACCACATATCAGAAAACGTGCCACTGAAAACGGGTCCCGGCCTGTGGCAGTGGCGACCTGTGCAGCTATGATGCGAAATCCATCCAGCGTATCTTGGCGGGCTGTATCAATGTGAGTGCACAGGACTTCCTGTTGGTCGAACACAGGATCAGGTCTGCAGCAGAGACGTGACAAGGCATCTGCACTGGAGTGTTGTGAGGTGGGCTTATATCAGATATACACTCCTGGAAATTGAAATAAGAACACCGTGAATTCATTGTCCCAGGAAGGGGAAACTTTATTGACACATTCCTGGGGTCAGATACATCACATGATCACACTGACAGAACCACAGGCACATAGACACAGACAACAGAGCATGCACAATGTCGGCACTAGTACAGTGTATATCCACCTTTCGCAGCAATGCAGGCTGCTATTCTCCCATGGAGACGATCATAGAGATGCTGGATGTAGTCCTGTGGAACGGCTTGCCATGCCATTTCCACCTGGCGCCTCAGTTGGACCAGCGTTTGTGCTGGACGTGCAGACCGCGTGAGACGACGCTTCATCCAGTCCGAAACATGCTC
Organism: Schistocerca cancellata; assembly: GCF_023864275.1. Lineage (NCBI taxonomy): Eukaryota > Metazoa > Arthropoda > Insecta > Orthoptera > Acrididae > Schistocerca > Schistocerca cancellata. The sequence continues at coordinate 269,226,762 of NC_064629.1, forward strand.
AATGGGGGACAGGTCCGGAGATCTTGCTGGCCAGGGTAGTTGACTTACACCTTCTAGAGCACGTTGGTTGGCACGGGATACATGCGGACGTGCATTGCCCTGTTGGAACAGCAAGTTCCCTTGCCGGTCTAGGAATGGTAGAACGATGGGTTTGATGACGGTTTGGATGTACTGTGCACTATTCAGTGTCCCCTCGATGATCACCAGTGGTGTACGGCCAGTGTAGGAATCGCTTCCCACACCATGAGGCCGGGTGTTGGCCCTGTGTGCCTCGGTCGTATGCAGTCCTGATTGTGGCGCTCACCTGCACGGCGCCAAACACGCATACGACCATCATTGGCACCAAGGCAGAACGACCCTCATCGCTGAAGACTAAACGTCTCCATTCATCCCTCCATTCACGCCTGTCACAACACCACTGGAGGCGAGCTGCACGATGTTGGGGCGTGAGCGGAAGATGGCCTAACGGTGTGCGGGACCGTAGCCCAGCTTCATGGAGACAGTTGCGAATGGTCCTCGCCGATACCCCAGGAGCAACAGTGTCCCTAATTTGCTGGGATGTGGCGGTGCGGTCCCCTACGGCACTGCGTAGGATCCTACGGTCTTGGCGTGCATCCGTGCGTCGCTGCGGTCCAGTCCCAGGTCGACGGGCACGTGCCTCTTCCGCCGACCACTGGCGACAACATCGATGTACTGTGGAGACCTCACGCCCCACGTGTTGAGCAATTCGGCGGTACGTCCACCCGGCCTCCCGCATGCCCACTATACGCCCTCGCTCAAAGTCCGTCAACTGCACATACGGTTCACGTCCACGCTGTCGCGGCATGCTACCAGTGTTAAAGACTGCAATGGAGCTCCGTATGCCACGGCAAACTGGCTGACACTGACGGTGGCGGTGCACAAATGCTGCGCAGCTAGCGCCATTCGACGGCCAACACCGCGGTTCCTGGTGTGTCCGCTGTGCCGTGCGTGTGATCATTGCTTGTACAGCCCTCTCGCAGTGTCCGGAGCAAGTATGGTGGGTCTGACACACCGGTGTCAATGTGTCCTTTTTTCCATTTCCAGGAGTGTAGTAAGTGTACAACTGTGTAAGAATAGCACCCAGTGCTGCAGACATAAAGCAATTAGCTCTGGGAGGTGTGTGTGTTGGCCAGATAAGGTAACCAAAAGCTTGCAATCAATGAGGAGAAACAACTTTGTCCTAAACAGGTGGATGTGAAACTTTTGAACAGCAAATACAATCGCCAGGGCCTCTTTCTCAATCTCAGAATACTTCCTCTGTGCTGGGGATGGCATATTGGACGCACACACAATGGACTGTTCTGACTCATCTGCATTCCTGGGAGCCAGGACTGCCCTAATACCATAGACCGAAGCATCAGCCACAGCAACCAAGGGTCGGTTCAGACAGAAAGGAGTCAGGCAAGAGGCAAACTTGATCATAGTTTTCAAGTGGACAAAAGCTTGATCACAGGGAGGAGTCCAGTTGAAAGGCATCCCTTCATGATGCAAGCGATTAAGGGGCTGTGAAATGTCAGCAGCCTTGAGGCCAGTTCAATCCTTAGGACGGGGAAGGAAGTTGATGGCTGCAATGTTGATATCCAACAGACAAATGCCCTCTTTACTGACCCTGTACCACAGGTACTTGGTTTTTGGTTGCAAGAAACTGCACTTTTCCATCTTACAGTGTAAACCTGCAGCCTGCAGAGTGTGAAATAAGGTACCAAGATTTTGCAAATACTCATGGCATGTACAGCCGGTGGCCAAGATGTCACCAAGATAATTGACACAAGCTGGGACAGGATATGTGAGCTGCTCCAGGCACCTCTGAAAAATGGCCAGCGATGAGGAAATACCAAATGGAAGGCACTTGTATTTATATAATCCGAAAGGCATGTTGATGACGGAGGTGTTGTGGGATTTCTCATATAAGGGTAGTTGGTGGTAAGCCACCTCCATCTTACAGAAATACTAGCCATGCACAAGTTCAGAGAGAAGGTTACTACAGGAAATGGGGTAAGTTTCAACCAGTGACTGTGCATTGAATAGAACTTCGAAAGCCCCACATAGGCAAAGGGGGCCATTGGGTTTCCCAATCACCACTATCGGGAGTACCGAAGCAACCGCTTTCCTGGGGCCTTTAATGCCAGCAGCATCCAGTGAGTCAAGCTCTTGATTGACTGCTGGATGTAAGGACAACGAAATGGGTTGGACCCAGAAGAACCACAGCAGAACATCTGGCTGGTGTGCAATATGTGCCTGGAAGTCCGAAGCACAAGCTAAGGCAGCCTGTAACAGAGAGGCATAGGCTGAGCACAGATCATTGAGGTCCTGGAATGGTACAGCAGTGGAAATGACTTCAACGTCATCAGAAATCGAAAAGCCAAACAGTGTGAAAGCACAGAGTCCGAAAATGTTTGATGCCAAGGGATAGTCAATCACCAGTAGGGTCAGGAGCCAGGGAGCGTGTTTATAGGTGCCCGAGTCCAAGAACTGCCCATGGAAGGGGATACAACCATCTCTGTACACAACCAATTGCTGGGAGGTGGGAGACAACTCTGGGGAACTCAGACTGGTCAAGGAGATAGTGGCCCCATATCGACTTGGAAATGAATGTCCACATTAAAAATGCAGAGCATGAGGAATAACTTCCACATCAATGCTGTGTCCAGTGAGATGACTGACTGTAGTGGATGCACAGTATCCTGATGCCACATGGGTGAGGGGCGAGTGGCTGTGACAAACAGATTGGAGATGGCCATTTTTCTGACAGAGCATGCATGTCTTCCAGCCATGGGGACAGTCTGCATGAGAGCGGGTGGGAATGCGCTGCAAGCAAGACAGAAATGACCCATGCAACCACTGATGAGGGGCTACTGGGAGCTCCAAAGCCATTGAGATGTTGGAGAAGGAGGAGTCTTGACCACGTTTCTCTCTGTTGGCTGTATCATGCTGATGGCGTGAAGGAGGTGCCTGTGTGGAGGATTTTACTGCTGCCACCTGTGGCCTCCCCATGAGATGCTCATTTGCTGGTTGTGCGATTTCAAAGGGGTAGGCTATGTGCAGAATTTCTTTCAGTGAGGGATTCTCGAATTTCAGTGCTGCCATGTGGACCTCTGAATCGAGTGCCAGGTGAACAACAACACTACAAATCAAAAAGTCTGCATACAACACCTTGCAATGTGCAAGTGAAGTCACATTTGCGACTGAGACCCTACAAGGCCATTGCCCAAGAACAGTATGACTGATCAGGCTGTTCATGGTATTTGTGGAATTCAAGCTGAAACACCACGACATGGTATTACTGGGAATGTAGTTACTCAGCAGCACACAGGTCTCGTTAAAGGAGAGAGCCATGGCGTCTAACAAACTTGTGAACTTGCAGAGCAGAAGGAACATGTCTGGTGATGCTCAGGACAAGAATAACAACTATTGTAGGAAGTCATCCATGATCTGAAACGCTGTGAAATGTTGTTTCAGACAATGCAAGTATGTTTACCAGTCTTCCTTAGCATTGTTAAAGGGCGGAAATTATGGCAGACGTGGTGAAGCATTAGAAACTGGGACCCCCAGGAGCTGGTGCGGTGACGTGCAAATGCCGTGACTTTGTCAGTCAGCAACTGAAAGGATTGCTGTAAGACATTTACCTGGCACTGCTGCTGCTGCATAAGCTGCTGCTGTTGCTCCCCGAGACGGATCAACATAGCCTCCATATTACCGAACCTTTTACCTCATCACCAATATTATAGCCACGAGTGAACAACAAGCGGTGCTTGGCAGAGAATTGAGTAGGAATGCCGCCAGGTGGGGTAGCCATTGGAGGTATTACTAACAACGAACAGACAGAACTGATGACCAAGTAGCAGATGACAGACTCTACGACCAACCAGGACATAACACGAGGCTAGCAAACGAGAACTGAGGTGATAAACATGGTGAGACAACAACACCATAGACACATTCCAAACAATGATAGTATGTATCTCAACACACTGAACTTGAATGCAGTATGGCTGAGATGCACACAAACAACAGTGAGTACCAGATTGACAGGGTATCACTGCGTGCCCACCTAAATACATGACCGCAGGAAACACTATTGGCCATATACTTCACATGGTATGGAATGTGGTGCTCTTACATGGCAAGGTTCACAGTGCAGTCACATGCCAGAGCACAGAGCACCCTCATGGGTATCCAGGTCCATAGCCTCTGATGCGCATTCAACTTCTGCACCTTCGGACACCAGAGTGTCTGTGAGTATTTGGTTAATGAGGCTCATTTTCTTTGAATATAGTCCCTGTCCTCATAGGATATCAAACAGATGCAATCAATTAACCCAAGTATTTTTGAAGTTGCCGAAACTGTAAATGACTGAGCTGTTTTGAATTAACTCATAATCTTTTTTAGGCTCAATATCTGTTTTATGTATAAGCATAACAGTAAAAAGAAAGGGTTGTATTCATCAGTCTTACATTCATGCTGCAATCATGTTCTCTGCAGTAAATATGCCAATAATACCTTACATGTGACTTGAAGGAGAGGAGTCCCTCTGTAGTTGTTTACCACTTTCCTGTCACCTTTCTTGTGAAGTGGATGGATGAGTGCATTCTTGAAATCTTCAGGCAGTTTTTCTGATGGCCAAATGTCCTTCAGTGTTTGAGTAAGTACCTCAAATATGTTTCTACCTTTGTGCTTCAATAGCTCTGGGATGGTGCCACTTCCCTCGGATATCCTGTTGTTTTTAAGTCTGAGGGTACATTTGTTGATTTCATCTTTGGTAGGTGGTTGAGCTACTTTGAATGTGTGTGTATGAGTCTCCCAAAGATGGCTCTGGTTAATTATGTAACTCAGAGAAGTATCAGAATAGCTCTATACACATTTTGTGGTTTGTAAGGTTGAGTTTAACACTGTGCTTTCAGAAATGCATACTCTGTGGTGTGATGTGGATCTTTGCTTTCACTCCATGTGAATGTCATTTGTTTTTTGTTCCCTAAAATTATTTTTGGTACTTAATAGTGTAGTTTCATTTATGTCCTTGTTGTCTGTGTGATTAATGTTTTCACTTGCTTACTGACCTCAGAAGAATGTTGTTTTGTTTCAGGTGATATTTTACTGTTATATTTTTGGATTGCTCTCTTTCATTTTTCCAGTGTGGTCATCAGCCACATGAAGTTCGTCTCACATTCTCCTTCTGCAGGTTAGTTTTTTAGCTTTCTGTATAATGTTAGTTTGGAACTGTTTCTAGATGGCTGCCTTTCCTTTACCTCTTTCCTCTTTTACACTAGTCTCTTTGATCCTGTTTGTGTCCATTTTCTGAAGGTTTACTCTTGCAGTGTAAGCACTTTTGGGGTACATTTAACTTTAATGGGGACAAGAGAGTGATCCGAGTCAATATTTGCACCTGTGTGGATTTGAACACACTGAAGTACATTTTGTGAATGGTATGTGATAGCAATGTGACGGATTTGATAGTCTTCAAACAATGGTCTGGGTTACTCCAGTTCTTTTGCTTTTGAAAATGTTTCCTCAGGCAGGTCCACATGATTTTTAAATTATTTTGCTGGTACAAAATTGTGAATGTGGTCCCATTCATGTAGTTAATTTATGTGCTGAGAAATTGACAACAATTTTTTGCTGTACTTTTTTCTACCAAGCTGTGTAATGAAATCACTTACTAGGATTCTTATGTAAGTCTTTACTGTAGATCATACTAAAGTAAATGTACAGTATCTCAATAAACTATAGAATATTGTTTTACATTAGTGCAGTGTCTATGTAGTTCTGTGCATGCATGTCTGAAGGAACAATGTGTAGAACTACACATTCACTGTAAAATACAGATACTGCACTAGTGTACTTCATGCTGAAGTGAACCAGACCTGACAAGAAAACTAAATAATTCTTTACCTGTGTGGGAATCACATGTTGTGCAAGTGCTGTAGGATGAAGACATTGGGGCATATGTATGTTTGTGTCAGTCATGGAAGCATGGTGATAAGGATAAAGTGGTTAAGGTACACTTGTGACAAGTGGGAAATCTGGATTTGACTCCCAGTCTGGCACAAATTTTCATTTAATCCTGGTATATTGTACACTGGGGTGACAAAAGTAATGGGATATCTCCTACAGTCATGCTGGACTTGCCTTTGCCTGGCACGATGCAGAAACTCAATGTGGCATGCATGCACCAAGTTGTAGGAAGCCACTGCAGAAATACTGAACCATACTGCCTCTATAGCTGTCAATAATTACAAAAGTGTTGCTGGTGCAGGAAGTTGTGCACAACTTGATCTCACAATAATGAGCCATGTATTTTTGATGGGGTTCATGTTGCATGATTTGGGTGGCCAAATCATTCACTCAAATTAATAAGAATGTTCTTCAAACAAATCATAAACAATTGTGGCCCCGTGACATGACATTTTTGTTTGGGATCACAAGCCCCATGAATGGCTACAAATGGTCCCCAAGTAGCCAAACACAAACAGTTCCAGTCAGTGATTGGTTCAGCTGGACAATAGGACCCATATAAACACAGCAGACAACATTATGGTACCACCACCAGCTTGCTCAGTGCTTTGTTGATAACTTGTCTCTATGGCCTGAAATTTGCTTACTAACTGATATCAATGCTCATCTGACCACATTGTCATGGTTTACCAGTCATACAGGATCCTACTGATATGGTCACGAGCCCAGTAGTGTCACTGCAGGTGATGTGATGCCAGCAAAGACACATGTGTCGATTGTCTACTGCTATAGCCCATTAATGAAAAATTTTGCTGCACTGAGCAAACGGATTCACGGATCTTCATCATATATTGTATATTGATTTCTTTGCGTATTTCATACAGTGTTGTTTGTGTGTTAGGACAGACACTGTTAGGCAAACACAACTGCTCTCAGTCATTAAGTGAGTGCATTCAGCCACTGCATTGTTAGTTGTATAAATGTGATGTTCTGGTCACAGTCTTGACACTGTGAGTCTCAGAATAGTGCCTTCCATAACAGTTTCCAAAGTGGAATGCCCATGCATCTAACTCCAACTACCATTCTGAATTCAGAGTCTGTTAATTCCATACATTTTCACGTGAGTCACCTGAGTACAAATAACAACTTTGCTAACGCACTGACCTTTTATGCCTTGTCTATCTTGTACAACCACCATCTGTATATGTGTATATCGCTATCTGATGACTTTTTACACATCAGTATGTAGCTGTTGTGTAACTATGTCCAAATCTTGTGAATACATTTCGTAATAACATTTTAAATTTTATTTATTTGGACTGGATACACTTTTGTGATTTATCTAGTACAATGATACAGTTAATCTGTTGTGTGCAATATTTTACACAAGTAAAGCTGAATTACAGTTGTTCTCACAATTACAAAAAAAAAAAAAATTAAATCTATGTAGGAAATATGCTGAAATGCAGTTTTATGGATGGGGGAGGGCATAGATTTGGCATTTCTGCTGAGTGTGCAGGATCACCTTGGTGCAGCTCTGGACATCATATGTGTACTATTTTATCTGTTTTCTGAGAGCAGTTGGTTATGTTTATTATTATATCCTACTGTTTACTGGTATTTGTTCAATTGGCACAAGTTTAAGCAAATACTTAAAACTGGAGTGTAAATGAATGTACACATTTTTATCATAATAAGCAAAATTTAAATACCACAGTGCCCTATGTACTCAATCATTTGCTGTATGTATTTCAGTCTCTGGACACATTAAGAGAATGGAGGAGAAGAGGATATCCAGAAGGATACATGAGATGAAACTGGAAAGAAAGAGATCAAGAGGAAGACTGAGAGACAGACGTCTGAAAGAGTGGAGGAATGAGTCCAGAAGAAAGGAGAAGATTGGACCAAGGTGAAGTCAGCAAGATTGTGGCAAGACAGAAGATGATGGAGAGGCTGGAAACTGTCCAAACTGATGATGGTGATGATGATTCCAGTCTCTTTCTTCCTCTTAAGTTTTATGTTTCACATCTGTCTCCCATAATGTGGAAATTATGCCCTGATATGTCAACACATGTCATAGAACATGATATAAGGAAAATTATTACAATATTTCCTTCAGGAGCAGATATTTACCTAAGTGATTTCCTCGTTTCTTATACTAAGAGATACCTTATAATTCTAATAATTCATTCATTTCATAAAGAGTTTTGTCTATGAGGAATATTTTTAATTTCCTTTTGAATATTTTGTATGTTATTAATTTCGTTTTTCAAAATGAATGGAAACTTGTCTGTACACTTTCATACTTCCTATTTTCTATTTAAAAATTAGAATCAAGTACCAGAATCAGTTTTGAATAGTATGGGGGATGATGCTACATCATATGCATGAGGACAAAAACACAATTGCTATTCCACAGCATTCAGTCATGAGCTCATTGCTGTTCATGCTCTTGAATCATGAGGCAAAATTAGTCAACTTAGCAGATGATACAAACAGTTTCCTCAAGTCAATCATTGCACCATTAACCAGCAAACTAGAAATAATATTTTTGTTGAGATTATTAAACCGTTCTGCAAAAGAACACCAAACCTTCCATTAATCCTGTGTGAAGAAAATTGAATCGGATAACAAGTTCAAAGTTATTCATGGCAGATTGACCCTTCATGTAACTGAAAACATTGGAGGAAACCTAAGTTCACTAGCACATGTGTTCTCCAAACATATTGCAGGTGACTTTAATCATCCAAAAGTCTATTGTGATGGTTACAGTTTTGTAAGTGTTAGGCAAAATAACACATCCAGCAAAAATTGCTAACATGCCTTTCTAAAACAACCCAAATAATACGTGTTGCAAGCTCACCCACTATGGAGAAGTGTATGGTGGAGTTTAACTCATCAACACAGTTGAGCATAAGAAAATGTTTCATATTGCAGTGTTTCCTCACTCTGTGTGGTTTGGTACCACACTATAGTATGCATTTACTTGAGATGTGCTATTATGAACATAAAATGACCTTTTGCACATGAAGTAGCAGTACATGTAACGACGGTACCTAATATTTTGAGGCTGCAAAAGTTGTCTCATAGGAATTTAATGAATTATTACTTTGATACAGGCCAATAACTGTCCATAGATACAGTGTTCTACTGCAATACAAGTAAATGAACTTACAGAACAAGTCCCTCAATGTAATTTGTAAAATATCCAGCTACAGAATTTCCTAAATGAATGTGCAAAACATTCTTCACTCCCAGCACAGATGATGGCATCTTTTCTTTCTGTGTAGTGTATATGGTTCTACATATCAAGCATACAGATACAAGCATAAGTATGCAGCTAATGTACCTTAGGACCTACTTCAGTCACTCTGTCATTGAAAATGGAAAGTAATCTTAGCAGCTTCCATAGTGGTAGTTTATGCATAGATGGAACATTTGCTACAGCTGGGATTCAGTTGTGTGTGGGTATGATACTGGCCTTCTAGAAATCAGTCAGAAACTCCCCCGTGTCAGTATGGGACTTATCGCTAAATGTTGTGTGAAGTGAAAGAAAATAGTTTGGTGACTAATTCAGAAGTGTTTGGAAAGTGTCCTGTGGCAGAGAAAGGTGTAATCGTCCTACTTATTTTTGTATAACACCCATAACCAGTATAATTGTTTCCTTTATTTTGTCCTGTTTTGTAGAGGACGTATATGAGACAGTTCGACTAAACAGTTAATTCCATATACATGCCTTATTCCATCAGATTTTATTATTCATTAACTAGTATCTTACTTACTAACTGTGAATCTACATTAAATATACCTGAAAATAATCAGTGAGTATCAAACATTATGTTAAAATCATGTACTGGTAACTATGAATCAGTATGTATCTGTATCTACAATAATTGTGTATCTTTGATTTGATCTGCCACCAATGAGATGAGATGTGGTTTTTTAATGAGTGTAGCTTACTTATCTGGTTTCAATATTGAGACTCTGAAATATTATAATGCTGATCATTATAAAGGGAAAACTGTGTTGCAATAAATGTAAAGAAATTCAAAAGTGTATTCTGTAGTGTAATGTTTATTCTGTAACAAGTGTTAATGAAACCCACTTACAGCAGGAGGGTGACTGAAGAAGTTACTTACAAGACAATGAAAGGTGAATTACCAGATCAGGAAAATCACAGTCTGTACATTCCTTGGTAATCAGATACACCAAAATAACCATTTCATTTGTATTCATTGAAGAGATTTATATATACGGTATGACTACAAAGCAAACATAGGTTATGCTGTGACTTCTAAAGTCAAAGTATTTCGATTCAGATTTAGCAGTGTGATGCCAGACTTGGGCTGAGCCTGTGATTTAAAAGAATGACAGGCAATTTTGTAAGGAATAGAGAGGCTATTGTGCTACTGGGGGCAGGTATGAAGGAAAAAGTTCCTAAAGTTCCTGCTATGCCCCCCCCCCTCTCCCAACTGCCCTCATGGTCACACTCCTTCACATGTACCCCTTTCCCCTCTCACCATCCACCTAACCTGTAGCTGTACATGCAAACATTTTATAAATAAATTTTCACTATAACACTATACACAACCACGTGTGTGTGCTGTGATATTTATTGGAAATTTTGAATGGGAGGATGACTGCCAGCAGAATGATGTAAGAGAAAGACCAGTATCTTTCTTGTTAGCAGGATACTTTAGAATATTCATTATATCTTTTAATCACTATGCTTTATGGATCCAACCATGGTGTGCAATCTTCATGGATGTGGAACTAATGAAAGTTGTATTAAGAAAGAGAAGCTTGTGCCAGAAACTAAACCCATATCTGCACTCTAACCCCAAAAAATTATCACAACATAGATGTATACTATTTGTGGTTGTACAACTTAAATATGCTCAATGTGAAAAATCCATGTCAAATGTTCATGTAGATCAATGTGACATACTTTTAATTTCTTTTGAATTTGTAGTATGTTGTCAATTTCTTGCTGTGTGATTGATGGTCAGTTATTCAAAATTTTTGCATTAGGATACAGTTCCCAATGCCTACATTAAAAAAAAAGCCAGATGGCAGGTAAAATTCATTTGTGTGCCAAGTATTGCTGATGTGTGAACCACAGTTCATTTGACGTTCATATTTACTATTCGTACTGTACACTGTTAAAAAGTAAATATACGAAGCAGTAAGTGTAATTCCATGATCTTTACTGAAGTGGCTGCAATAATTTTATTTATGGAATTCACATTCTTATTGCATACTTCGTTAGCTTAAGCTGCATTGTCCCTTAAAACTGGGACTAGAAGAAGTGTATAGAATAAGCTAATATTCTCTTCAGTTCAGGACAGGAGATACTTCTAAGTCCATAACACCCAGATATGAGGTTTTCTTTTTTTCTTTTTTTGTCTGTGATGACTCTGTTCCAGCACTTTATGCAGGTGGACTCCAAGCATTTTTCGAAACTGTGTTTCATTGTCTTTCTCTGAAGTATCCTTTAAATTATTTCTTAAATAATTTGCTGTTAAAAGCATGCAGGCTACTATCTGGGCTGTGTCTGGTATGAATTCCAATGTGCACTTGGTTTGTCTGGCGGGGGGCCTCATACAAGATGTGGAGGCGGCCTTGCCTGCGGCTATCGAGCATACGGGGTGCAGTCGTCTGCAAGTAGTTGCTCACATCGGCACCAATGATGCCTGTCGCTTGGGTTCTAAGGTGATCCCCAGTTCATAGAGGCAGCTGGTGGATTTGGTGAAGACCGCTGGCCTCGCACACTGGGTGCAAGCAGAGCTCTCTATTTGCAGCATCATTCCCAGAGTGGATGGGGGACCTTTGGTTTGGAGCCGAGTGGAGGGCCTCAACCAGAGGCTTCGTCGACTCTGTGACGGTCTTGGCTGCAGATTTCTTGACTTGCGCTATTGGGTGGGGAATTGTGGGATACCCCTAGATAGGTCATGGGTGCACTACACAAAGGAAGTGGCTTCTTGGGCAGAAGAGCAGTTGTGGCGTTCACATGGGTGTTTTTTAGGCTAGGCAGTAGTGCGAGGTGTCCTGATGAACACTTACCTGTCGATGTGCAGGCAGGGAAATCAGGATGTGCTCAGTGTAAAGCTATCAAGATATTAGCAGTAAATTTTCAGAGTATTCAGAATAAAGTTCCTGAATTTACTGTCCTCCAGGAAGAGTGTGGCGCACAAATTATGCTTTCTTTGAGGATGTTCATCTTCTTCTGTTTTTATACATACTGAGATATTTACTGATGGTGGGTGATGGAGACAAGTTTTCAAATGTTGTGCAAAGAGAGAATATTTTTTAAACTGCCATTTGTTTTAAAAGATGCTAATTGAAATGGGCTATAAACGATCTCTATGTTTGGCCGATATAGTGCATGTCACAATCAGGACACTAAATTTAAATACTCTCGAACCTGAGAATGGGAAAATCTTATGTTTTTCATTGTCAGGGAGTAGGAACTGTGTTGCCATGTTTTCTAAAGAACATAATTTGTGCTCTAGTGTTCCTAAACAGTTTAGCCAAGTCATAACAAAAGGGGATGGCTAAAGGCATATCAGCTCCAACCATTTGTGGTTGTTAAAGTGTGATCTTAAGGTCCACTTGTTCCTGGTATTTCTCATATAAATAGTGGACCAAATATGCTCTATACAACAGCTATATATGAAAGGTTGCTGGTTTCTTTTTCAATAGTTTCTAAGGTGAGGGGAACTTCAAACATATAAGCACACACTGACCTAAAAAAGCTTAATTTATACTGCCTTGGGTGGGCTGATGTTGCATGAATCACTGAAGAGCTTGTGGTAGCTTTCCTATAAATATCAAAACATGCCTCATCATTAACTAATTGGAGGGGTAAATCAAAAGGGTGTCAATATCTACTTCTTGGCATTAAAAAATCTATCAATTTGTCATCAACATATCTTCTATGAAAAAGGTTTCACTACAAATAATACATAAAGGTCTACACATTAATTTTGTTAATGTCTGATTTGTTAACAATCTTCTTACATATGTAGATAACACAGCATATTTTAGAGTAATTTAACCTCAATGATGATTAAAGTTCACTTCAAAAATCTGTATAATTGTGATGAGGTTTTACTAACTTGTCGGTGCTATTTGTCTTCTCTATGTTTGGCCGATATAATGCATCATCTGTGCATAACTAATGAGGATAAAATATTAAACAGTGGTATATCCAGGTTTGATTATCATTAGTATTATGAGAGGAATACGTTGTTAATTACTACAGAGGCGAAACACTCAGTCTCTGACAGGCACAACAAAAATACTGTTACACATTTGTTGCACAGCATCTGCGGACTGACAAGCCTTGTTTTTGTATGCAGTTGATGTACTGTCATCATTAAATACAATGAGCACCTTTTTTTAGAGTTTTTACATAAATTAAGAAAATAAGAGATCCAACAATGGAACCTTGAGGCACTCCATGTTTGATATCACTAATTTATTTACATGACCCACCATTTGTTTTAAGGAACACAAGTAGTTTCCTGTTTCTCACACATGATTTTGTCAATTCATACACAGTTCCTCTAATAACCAGGTTCTGCAGCTTTTCAAGTAATATGGTGATGATGACACAATCAAAATATTTTTCAAGGTCAAGGAACACTACACTAACATACAGCTTGTTCTCTATTGCAGTTTCTAATTTGCTTATGTAACTGTACTGCAGCTACTGACGCTAGGTAGCTCCTCAGTTGCCATGATGAGGCTGACTGCATTCCATGCCAGTCCCCTAATCAAGAAAAAATTCTTGGCAGTACAAGGAATGGAACTCAAGTCCTAACCATAGCTGTCACTAACAATGACCAGTCAGCTTTTGTGATGGACATAAGACATTGAAGACTAGACATAATCTACTTCTATATTTTAATAGCACTTCATCTTAGAAATAAAGCCTCTTAAGATAAGCTTTTTACTGACTGTTTGTTAACCCCATCCTAAAATATTTCATCTACTCGCAAATGACAAATCCAATGTATTGCAGATGGTATTACCTATCTGTTTGGTTGAGTGAATAGAGACAATTTTGTCTCAACCAATGAAATACAACAAATGATAAACAAGGTTGTGAGTTGTGTACCAGGTGACATGAGTGTTTGTGAAATAATATGTCCTCAGTTATCTGTTCAAGTTGACTTATGTAGAATTTTTTGAGGTGTGTAGCAACATTTTAATTATTATGAAACACAAGTCACTGATATGGAACACTGACAGGGTTTTGCCAAATGTATTCCACTCAATGCAGTCAGACTTACACACTAATGTATTGATGCCTCATCTATTGCACTGTCTTCTTTCATAACCAGATTTTGCAAACTCTTTCTCTCAGTTTTGCTAGCATTTCATCTCAGAAATTGAATTGATCATGACTGGTTCTTTTCTGTTAGATGGCTGACATACATGTTTAACTATTTCACCTATGCACAAATGACAAAGACAGACTGACACTGCATTGCACCACACATATAGTTTGGTGAAATGTAAGTGAAGGTAGCATGTTTATTTAACAATGATGGATATGCAACAAGAGGATGGTAACTATGCTTACTGTTAAATAGTGCAGTGGGGAAGGGAGTGGTTTTGATACATGCTTCTGATATGCTAAGTAAAACACAAAAAATACCAAAGTTATATTTATAGAGAATAAAAAAAAAGCACCTACTGGAGGAAGAGGAAAATGTTAGCGTTTGGCAACTTAGAACCAGCATGAAAAAAATCTGTCCTATAATATATGAAATCAAATTATAAAGCAGAAAACATTACTGGCCTGTTTTTTAAAGAATTGAAAAGCATTGCAGTAAAAAATGAAGATCACTTAGTGAAAGAATTACCTGTTCAAGAAGAGAGTCTACCAGTGAAGACACAAAAGGAAAAAGAAGGTGACTCAAGTAAGTGGGTTACAAATATTTGTTGTAAGATTTCTTCCATATGTTTATCTATTGCTACATAAACTGTGTTCAGATTAAAACTAGGCACATGTCAGGTGATATTAAACATAATTTTATAGTGCAGTATTCACTGACTTACAATGTCTGCATTCTTGATATAGTTAGGTATGATACACATTGAATACTTTATCTGTGAAAGGTTAATGGAGAATATCAGGCAATCTGCGACTTCTGCGTGAAGGTGTGTCATTTTGTAGTGATATGAAAAGAAAGGAATTTTATGATATACAGAAATGATTTTGCTTTGCAGTAACATAGCAATACAGACACAAATGAGAGAATCGTAGCAACCTGCTATGGACACTGCTGCAATCAGTATTGTAATTGATGTTACTGTCATAATATCCCTAATGGACACTTAGAACAAGACCATTCAGAGTACTTGTATATATGAGGGTTGCACGCAAAGTAAAGTTCCCATATTTTTTACAAATAGAAAACATTGTTTATTGTTATTAATTTATACATCATTGAAAAGCTTACACTTTTGTCTATTTTTCAACATAGACTCCATTTTTTTCGACACTCTTTTGAAGATGATGATCCAGCTTTTGTAATGTTCAGTTGCAAAAGTCTCCAGCCAACCCATTGCGGAAGCATGTCACCTCTTCTCGGACCTCATTGTTGCTCTTGAAGTGTTTGCCACCTAAGTGTTCCTTTAGCTTCAAAAAGAAGTGGTAATCTCTGGGGGCTGTGTCTGGGCTGTATGCAGGATGGGGCATGACAGTCCACCCAAATCTCTTCTAAGGCTCCTGTGTTTGATGAGCAACTTGAGGTCGAGTGTTGTCATGAAGAAGCGCTACTCCCTCCTTCAGTTATCCTCTCTGGTGATTCTAGATTGCTCACCAGAGTTTGGTCAGTATTTCATAATATCAGTCTGAGTTTATTGTCATCCCAGATCACGTGAAATCAATGAGGAGTATCCAGTTCTGATCCCAAAACACAGTTGCCATAACCTTTCCTGCTGACTGCGTTTATTTGAATTTCTTTGGTGGCAATGAACTGGAGTGAAGCCACTGACAAGATTGTTGGTTTGTTTCAGGAGTGTAATGAAACACTCATGTCTCATCTCCCATGACAACTGAGTCCCACAACTTCTCCTTGTAGCCTCCTCCCTCACTTTATTGAAGAAACTTGCAAGCACAGTAAAGTCATTGCTCCTTGTGTCCATCATTCAGCATCCCGGGGACCCAGTGAGCACACACCTTGCAATAACCCAATGTTTCTGTTAAAGTTATTTCAATTGTGATGTGGGAAGCTTCAGGAATGCATTCAACCAGTCCATGGACAGTGACACTCCGATGTTTGAGCAGACAAAATTGGCAATCTTCCACACCATTCTTCATCCTGAACTTCCATGCAACCATCAGAAAAAGCCCTGCACCATATGCAGACATGCTGAACAGACATGCACTCTTCACCACAAATGTCAGTCAGTTGCTGATGAATCTCCATGGGTGTAACTTCCTTGTGCGGAGAAACTGGATTGCTGCTTGAATCTCGTACTTGGTGGGAGTGGCGATCAACTCTTCCATCTCTGATGGCTGCCAAGCCAACATTGAGTGATGTAGTGAATCTTGGATGGGTGGGCTTGAAAGTGGGGGAACCTCTGTGCATGGCACAGTTGTTGGATATAGCGTAGCACCTTCCCTCAAGGCTGTAGCTCACTGGGAACGTTACTTTTGGTACAACCCTCGTATTTTCATGGTAAAACTACTACAATTACTGAGATGTTATTTAGATGTGTAACACTAATATCACTGAGCAGAGTTCACTCATTGATATTTAGTATTGCTGCAGATGTTCTTTCCTTCAGACTTAAACACTAATTTCTTAATGCCTGATTTGTCATATTACCTACTTACATAAGTAAATATGTATCCAACACATCATATTTTAGAGGAACTGAGCCTCAATACTAATGAAATTTCGTCTCAAAAGTCTATATAGTTATGAATAGGTCATACTGAATTCTGGATGATGTCCACCTTTAATAACCTCCTCTACATGTATATATATGTATATATCACACCATGGTAAATCAAGGTTGGGTTGTAAATTACATTAAGAAAAGAATAAACTGCTACTGACCATAAAGAGCATTTCCTCAGTCAACATAATGAGTCTGAATGATCTCCACTCCAGTCCTGGCCGTATGACAAATGGAGCATAGTTGTCAGTAACACTGATGACTCAGTTATAGTGATGGACATATGACATAGCGGACTATAATCTGTCTCTAGACTTTAATAACACTTTATCTAAGAAATATAGCCTCAAAAGATAACAGTTTTACTGATGATTTGTGAAACACATCCTGAAATATTTCATATATTCACAAATAACAATGGCAAGGTGCTGCACCATATTGCTTCACATATATGAATGTAAAATATAAAACAGAATTGTGTTGAGATTTACCACAACAGAGATATAGAACAACAGCATGCAGAGTACTATATATTTTCATTGCAAAACTACTGCAATTACAGAGATGTTTTTTAGATGTGCAACACTAGAAAGCACTGCGGACAGGTCACTCATTGATATTTTGCATTGCCACAGATGTTCTTCTCTTAGACCAGTTTCTTACACACAATACTACAAATGCCAAAAGCTGACTTATTATTGACCTTTTGCCAAAAGCTGATTTGTTATTCACCCTTTAGATGATGTCCATCACAGTTGGTTCCAAACTCAAAGGTTTCATGCCTACCATCATGGTTATGGTCACTTCAGATGTGATGACATACCACTAGGCAGCTGGACAGTAGAATGCTGCAACTTATTTAGCTACACTGTTATGACCTCCTAATCCCCAGCTGCAAAATGGCAATATTAGATACAAAATTCAGGTACCTATTCCATCATCTTACTCAGTTATCTGAAACATCATTCCCTATGCAAACACATAAAAACATTACTTTACTTGTGACTAAATGGACAATATATAACTTATCTGCTGGAATGAGTGCTGTAACTTGAAAAACTTTCCCTACTCTTGCTCTTGCCAGCCCTGTAATAGAGGTTTAATACACTTTTTGACTCCATTTTAAAATAATAGCATTCACTTGCTGTGTGATGCATCCTTTTTTTGATATTAAAAAAGCTACTCTAGAAATGTTAGATTTTTTTGAAATGTGAAAACTGTTCCAAGGTACACGAATATTCTATTCAGATTTCAAAGTGTTCTAACTGATAGTATCTCATCAACACTACATCTAATAATCTATGTGCTACATTACTATTCTACTGTATACCAATAACCAGGAAGTAAGTCAAATTAAGAGCAAGTATTATCAAAAACTAATTACAAGCTAAAAATAATCTGATACAGAAGCAATTTTAAAGGAAGACAAATCTCCAATTTTTGAAGTGCACATATGATGAATATATTGACAAATATCAAGTATTTGAAGCTGAACAGTATGTAAATCTTTGGTTCTATCCTTTAATTTAATGAAATGTCCACTCTCACTTGCTCCACTTACAACTGATGGGAGATGTGAAATTCCAGCTTAAGTATTAACTCTCACAACACTCATACTTGGAATGCTGCCAAAGCTTTTCCCATTTCACTAAAATTAATATATTTACACCTATGCATTGATGTATTAATGACTGATTTGTCATGCTATCTACGTACATTAGAGATGTGTGTAAAACACAGGATGATTTAGGATGATTGAGCCTCAAAACTTACAAAATTCCTTCTCAGATCTCTGTATAATTATGATGACATTATACTGACTTGTGTGTGTCACCCATCTTTACTTACATCATCTATAAATAGCTAATGAAGACAACATATTAAACAATGGTAAACCCAGGTTGGATTATCAATAATATTATGAAAGGATAAAAATTGCTACACACCATAAACATGACACATTGAGCTGCTAACAAGCACAACAAAAAGATTATTACACATTTGTCACATAGCATTTCCAGGCTGTCAAGCTTTATGTTTATGCACAATTGGTGATCTGTCAGTATAAAATACATACAATTTTTTTTTGAGTTACAAGAGCTGTACTTTACACAATTTACATTAATTAAGAAAAGAAGCCATTCCACCACAGAACCTTGAGGCACTCAATGTTTTTTGTTGGTATTTTTGATTAAAAATCACCCAAAATTTGTTTTAAGCAAGAAAAATTGTTTCCAGTCACTCACATATGACTTTATCAATTCATACATAGTTCCTCTAATAACCAGGTTCCACAGCTTGTCAAGCAATGTGCTGAGAATGACATAACCAAAACCTTTTTCAAGATCAAGGAATGTTTGATTAACATACTGCTTGTTCTCTATTGTGTTTACTATTTTGCCTGTTTAATTCTACAAAAGTTAGTGAAATCAAGAAGCACCTCAGTTGGCCTCATGACACTGACTGTACTCCATTCCAGTACATTCATCAAGATAAAATCCTTGCCAGTGTCAGGAATGGAACTTGAAACTTAAGCATAACTGTCAGTAACACTGGCAACTCAGTTATGGTGATGGACACACAACATAGGTGACTATGCATGATCTCTATACTTTAATAATACTTCATCTCATAAGTCTAGCCTGACAAGATGAGATTTGCACTGACTGTTTGTTAAACCCATCCTCAAAGATTTCATTTATTGACAAATGACCAAGGCAAGGTATTGCACCATATTGCTTCATATATCGAGGTAAAATATAAAACTGGTTTACATTAATATTAATCGATGTGGAGCTTGAAAAGACAGAATGGAAGTGGTGAGCATTTTTAATTCGTACAGTGAAATAGGATATAGTTTGGAGTAATGCAATAGATACACTAAGAATTAAGCAACAAGATCCCCATGAACGTACTTCAGCGAGTATGCTAGAGGAATTAGAGGGGGCTAATGTTTGTCGTTCACACACACTGAGAGTTATATCCAATCCAGATGTTTGCTAGTGGCAACATACAGCGAACTCTTAACACAATAAAAAACAAATTAAGTTCATACTAAGAATTTTATTACATGAAATTACTGCCTTACACAGTCTGGAAACATGAGATGCTTGAGACTGAAACATATGGAACAGTGTCACTGAAAACTATGTTCCAGGATCGGGTTACAAAATCTGTGATTTCTGCATGTGGGAAACTATTATATTCTGATGTGAAAAATTAGGGAATGTTTGATATATAGTAGTATTTTTGTTATACTAATCTACCAATAATAACACATATCACAGAAAAGTGGTGCAAAATTTAGCTCTCTCTAAATTGCTATTTCTTGCCATTACTTTCATGCTATTACTATCTGAGACTTATGCAGTGACAGTGTATAAAATACCAAACTTATTCAAAACAAAAATTTGGGATAAACTATTCAGTGTGTATCAGACTTAATATATCAAAGATGCAGGCTTTTTAAGACACTGAATACTGCTTTAGAAAACCTTGTTTAGTATTCACCACATATTTACCTACTTTTATTCTAACTTCACTTTATAAGGTAGTATATAAACATATGAAAGAAATATTAGAGCAAATATATCTAAACCACATACATTAGTCACCTTCTATTTACTTTAATGTCTTCACTGCAAGACACTCTTCCTGAAAATTTAATTCCTTTAGTAACAGAACTTTATTTCGTAACAGCCGTTTTCAGTTCTTGGAGAAACACCCCAATAATGTTTGCTACCTTATATTTTGATCTCATTTCTTATAAGACAGACTTCTATTTCATGCTATTTTAGAGTTCAGAGAACGCTAAATTTATCCTCATCCTTTCCTAGGTGTCTTGAAAAATTTGCTACTTTTCTCAGTGTATACTCAAGAACTGTAAGTGGGGAGTTGGTTGCTTCATATTTAGCATATCAAAAGCATGTATACAAAGAAGCCCCTTTCCCACAGTACTGTTTAAGAGAACAGAACATTAACATTCTGTTGTTGCATATTCAGCATGGTTAAATAAAACTGCTGCCTACTTTCGCATAGTACTTTGAAATATGCAAAACAGTGTGGTGTGTGACTTGGACTTTGTCATTTGTGCCTAGATCAAATATTGAACATGGATATCAACAACCTATCAGAAAAAAACCTTATAGTAGTTATTTTGATTTCTGAGACGATATATTGTCAATACTGAGAGAAAGATGTTGTAAAGCCTACTGTTTCATATTCTAATGTGTTTCTGTATGAAGGCAGGTTTATCACTGGTACTTTATTACTTTAGTGTGTCAGTCTGAATTAATTAAGTTTTCTGCAATTGGAAATACTTTGTCAGTTTGTATTATCTTCCTGTCTGGGTGAGTGACTGCAGAAAATGTTGTCTCTGCTGACCATAGGAAACAAATACTAGACATGGTTGAGAGTTGTGTTAGAGGTCGAACTGACAAACACTGTATTAATAAATCAGTGATAACGCTACCTTATTACATAAAAACGTATGAAACAATAGAATTTACAAAATATTTCTCCCACTATTTACAACTTATCACCTCATAAATCTAAATAACATTTTTCAGTTTTTTTTCTGATCGGTAATTGATATTCATGTTTCAGTATTTGACATGTGCACAAATGACAAAGTATCACACCACACTGCTTCACGTATTTCAAGGTAAAATGTAAATGTAGGCAGCACTTTTGCATAACCACAGTGAATATGCAACAAGTGAATGCTAACAATCGCTATTCTTAAACACTACTGTAAGAAAGGGCTCTTCTTTAGATGCATGCTTTTGAAATTGTATATATATGTAGAATCAACTGCCGACTCACCGGTATTGAGCATACACAGAACAAAGTAGGAAATCCTTTCAAACACCCAGCAAAGAAGGAAGACAATTTTAGGATTTGTGAACTCAGTACTAACATGAAAAAAGATATCTCTCTCATAAGAAATGAAATCGGAAATAAGGTAGGATGTATGACTGGATTGTTCTCCAAGACATGAAAATGATGCTGCTACCTAATGAACATCTGCTATTAAAAGAATCGTCTTTCCAAGAAGAGTGCCACACAGTGAAAAAACAAAAGCAAGAAGAAGGAGATTGTTGTATGTTGTTTACACATTCTTGCTGTAATATTTCTACCAAACATTTCTCAACTGCCACATAAAGTGAACTCCGAACAGCACTACAAGAAAATGAGGCCAATATTAAACATAATTTTAGAATGCACTATTCACTGTCAGACAATTACTGCATCCTTGAAATAATTAGGTCTGATATACGTTGATTACTTCATGTCAGAATTACGTTATTGAAAAATATTAGGCTATCTACGGCTTTTTCAAAAAGAATTTTCATAACATATTGATATGAAAATAAAGGAACCTTATTGTAAATGGAAACGATGTTATTTTGCCATACATAGTAATATATACCCAAATGGTGGAGCAGTGCTAACGTACTATGGACATTTTTCAAGTCAGTATTGTCATTGATGTTTCTGTTGTTCTCTGCCTAAGAAAATCGTAGACCAAGACCATGTAGAGTACACTTTCATAACAAATCCACTACAGTCATTGAAATATTATTTAGATGTGTAAGACTAGTAAGCTCTGAGCACAGATCACTCAGTGATATTTAATATGGCCATATACACTCTTTCCTTAGACCAGTTTATTACAGGCAACACTTCAAATTCCAAATGCTGATTTATTATAGAACTTTTAGATGATGCCAATTACACATGTTTCCACAATCAATGTTTTGTGTCCACCATCATAGCGGTAGTTACTTCATACATGCTTCTGTGCCACTAGGCAGCAGGATACTAGAGGGCCACGACTCTTTAAAACACACAATTATGGCCTCCTGATTTCCAGATGCACAATGATGATAATCCACAGGATATTTGAGTATCTGTTCAGTCATCTTACTTAGCAATCTGAAGCATAACTGGTAAAAGCACTATTTTCCTTGGGAGACAATCAACAACCTTTGATTAACTTATCTGCAGGTATGCGTGTTGTACAATTTATCTTTTCCACACTCATTCCCTTTTCTAGGCATGCAACATAGAATAATTAATATCCAGATTCCATTTAAAAATAATAGCACCCATTTTTGGTGTGATGCAACATTTTTCTGATATTCCAGAAGTTACTCCATAAAAGTAACATTTTTGGAAAGACAAAAAAATTTTCCGAGGTAAACAATTTAATATATGTAGGAATAGAAATGATATCCGGACTTAAAAGTGTTCCAACTGCTAATAGCTAAGCAATGCTGAATCTAATAATATGTGTGCTACATTATTGTCATTGGTAATTCTGGGTTAATTGACACTTCCATGGTTGTTTGAAAAAAATCAGCCACATTTACTAATACATATCACAGGGTATTAAATGGGTCCTTGTTGCTTCATACTTAATGTAACCATAGCATTACACAAAGACATATCCCATTTCATTGTATGAATTAAAAAATCACACCATTTCCTTTCTCCATCAGCATTCTCCATATTTATAAATATAAAGGCAATCTACTTTTATATGAGACGCATTATGGTATATTACTTTGTCTTTATCATTTGTGACGAGATGAAATATTTGAAGATGGGGTTATCAAACAGTCAGTAAACAGCTTACCCTGTGAAGTAGTATTTCTAATGTGAAGTTTTATTA
The DNA here is from genome assembly GCF_023864275.1 of Schistocerca cancellata. NCBI lineage: Eukaryota > Metazoa > Arthropoda > Insecta > Orthoptera > Acrididae > Schistocerca > Schistocerca cancellata. The sequence goes on from NC_064629.1 coordinate 269,250,331, forward strand.
AAATATTGAGTGAGATAATGTTTAATCTCTTATGTCACCATATGTCCACCAGTACAGGTAAGTGGTAGGTGTTTCTGACAGCCATGATTAGCAATCGAGTTCCTTTTCTGATACTGCCAGGAATATACAATAACAGTGTACAAAATAGTAAAAATCTTCATAAAGAAACAAAAACAAATACACATCATTTTTTCCTTAGATTTAATACACCTGAAAGCAGATAACCATGAATAGCAGCGATATTCTACATAGCTACAGATGGAGACTTGTTACATCTCTTTATTGCCACAGATACTTAAAATGTCAGACACTGACATATCATTGACTGTTTACAACACACCAAACAATGTTGACTTTTAAAGTAACATCTGGTTACCTACCACCATAGTCGAGGCATGGGAAGGTGTGTTGCTGGGCAAGAGAGTATCAGACTATCTCATGACATAATTCTACACAGTTAAAAACAGATGATTACAACCTGAATTTAAACAATATTACACAAGAAATCTGTCTTACAGTTGTTACTTTAGACAAAATTTTCAAGCATATGAGGCATCACTAACTATGCAAAGACATAAAAGAATTGAAACTTCATGGCAGATTAAAATTGTGTACCAGACCAAGACTTGAGCTCGGGACTTTTGCCTTTTTCTGGCAAGTGCTCTACTTCCAGAGCTACCAAAGCATGACTCACGCCCCATCCTCACTGCATTACTTCTGCCAGTACATCATCTCCTACTTGCACGTGCAAGGCAAAGGTCCCGAGTTCGAGTCTCAGCCTAGCACGCAATTGTACCTGCCAGGAAATTTCATATCAGCACACACTCCACTACAGAGTGAAAATCTCAATCTGGAAACACTCCCATTACCATATATTGTTATATATGACATTAACAGCATGTATTACATATCTGTCTGGATGAGAGAATGAAGAGAATATTGTCTCAGTTGACCAAAGGAAACAAGTACTAGACATGGTTGGGAGTTGTGTTATAGGTGATATGTGGATTTCTAAAACAATATGTCCTTGGTTATGGAAGTTAAACATGGATAACAAATAATTTGGATAAGAAGAGGATAGATCCTTTGGAAATATGGTGATACAGAAGAATGCTGAAGATTAGGTGGGTAGACGAAATAACTAATGTGGAGGTATTGAATAGAACTGGGGGGAAGAGAAATTCATGGCATAATTTGACTAGCAGAAGGAATCATTTGGTAGGATACATTCTGAGGCATCAAGGGATCACCAGTGTAGTATTGGAGGGCAGTGTAGAGGGTAAAAATTGTAGAAGGGGGCCCAAGAGATGAATACACTAAACAGATACAGAAGGATGTAGGTTGCAGTAGGTACTAGGAGATGAAGAAGCTTTCACAGGATAGAACAGCAAGGAGAACAGCATCAAAACAGTCTCTGCACTGAGGACCACAACAACAACATGTCCTGAGTTATTTTTAGGTTATTGCACAAATGGACTGATGTAGAATGTCTCTGAAACGTGGGGCTCCACTTTAAGATTTGGAAGCACACGTAACTGATATGAACACTAAACAACTGTTTCTATTTGGTCAACACTTATTGATTCATACTAACACACAAATGCATAAATGAATCAGTGATAACCCTACCTTATTACATAAACAGTTTACAATATGAAACAACAAATTTTACAAAATACTTCTCTCATTATTTACAAATTATCACCTCATAAAGCTAAATAACCACTGTAAGATTCTTTTTCATCGGTAGTTGATATTCATGTTTCAATATCTGAATTGTGCACAAATGACAAAGTCAAAGTATCACACCAGACTGCTTCACATATTTGAAGGTACAATGTAATAGTAGGCAGCAGTTTTGCTTAACCACAGTAAATATTCAAAAAGTGAATATTAAGAATGGCTGTTCTTAAACACTACTGTAAGAAAGGGCTCTACTTTAGAGACATGCTTTTGATATGGTAAGTATGTACAACTGACAGCCCACTTACAGGTACTGAGCATTCACAGAACAATGTCGGCAATGCTTTCAAACACCTAGAAAAGAGAGAAGACAATTTTAGGAACTGTGAACTCTGTACTAACAAGAAAAGACATCCCTCAGATAACAAATGAATGTCAGAATATAAGGTAGGAAATCTTATCACATGGTTTCTCCAAGATATGAAAATGATGGTTGTACCTAATGAACATCTGCTATTAAAAGAATTACTTTTTCAAGAAGAGTGCTATAACGTATTAATACAGACCCAAATAGAAGATAAATGCCAACATACTATGGACATTTTTAAAATCACTGTTGTCATTGAAGTGTCTGTTGTTCTATCCCTAAGAAAGTCTTAGAACAAGACCATGCAAATTACTACACATTTTCATCACTTATCTGCTACAGTCATTGAGATATTATTAACATGTGTAACACTAGAAAGCTCTGAGAACAGGCAACTCTGTGATATTTAATATTTACAAAGACAAGCTTTTCTTAGACCAGTTTATTACAGGCAACACTTCAGATGCCAAAAGCTGATTTCTTATTGACCTTTTAGATGATGCCAATTACAGTTGGTTCAACAATCAATACTTTGTGTCCACCATCGTAGCTATAGTTACTTCATACATGCTACTGTGCCTCTAGGCAGCAGGATACCAGAGAGCTGCTATTCATTGACATACACAGTTACGGCCTCCTGATCTCCAGATGCACAACGACTAAATTTCACGGGATATCAAATCAAGCTACCTATTAAGTCACCTTATGTAGCTACTTTATATATAGCTGATAAAAGCATCATATTCCTTGTGGACTCAATTGACAACTTTTGATTTACTTATCTGCTGGGAGACATGTTGTACAATGGAACACTTTCCACACTCATTCCTCTCGCTAGGCCTGTAACATATCGATTATTAACACTCGGATTCCATTTTGAAATAACAGCATTCATTTTTGGGTGTGTTGTAACCATTTACTGATATTCCAGTAGATACTCCATAAATCTAAGATATTTGGAAAAGTAGAAATTTTTTCCAAGGTAAACAATTTCATGTATGTTGGAATAGAAATCACATTCAGATTTAAAAGTGTTCCAACTGATAATACCCAAACAATGCTGAATCTAATAATATATGTGTTACATTATGGCCATTGGTAAATCTATCTTTACAAACACTAGCACGTCACTCGATGGTTGTCTGATAAAAAAGTGCTCCATTTACTAATACATATCACAGGTATTTAAATTGGTCCTTATTGCTTCAAACTTAATATTACTACAGCCTTAATCAAAGCTATAGCCCATTTTATTGTATAAATTAAAAATACACACCATTTCCTTTCTACATCAGTATTCTCAATATTTATAAATATAAAGGCAATCAACTTTCATATGTGATGCAGTATGGTATAATACTTTGTGTTTGTCATTTGTGAACAGGTGAGATGGTTGAGGATGGTATTAACAAATAGTCAGTAATAAACTTATCCTCTGAAGTATTATTTCTAACTTGAAGTTTAAATAAAATATCAAGTAATATCATGTATAATTCGCTATGTAAACATATGTCCACCACTACAGGGATGTGGTGTGTGTTGCTGACAGCAATATTCAATGTAGCTACAGATGGTGATTTATTACATCTCATTATTGTAGCAGATACCTAAAATGTCAAACAGTGACATGCCATTGACTGTTTAGGACACAAAAATCAGTGCGGGCTTTTGAAGTAACAACTGGTTATCTATCACCATAGTCGAGACATGGGATGGTGTGTTGCTGGGCAAGACAGCATCAGAGGATCTCAAGACATAAATCTACACAGTTATGAACAGCTGACTACAACGTGTATTTTAATAATGTTACACCTTAAATCTTTCATACTGCTTAAACATTAGACAATATTTTCAATCATCTGAAGCATCTCTAACTATGCAAACACATAAAAGGTTTGAATCTTCCTGGCAGATTAAAACTGAGTGACGGACCGAGACTGAAATTTGGGACCTTTGCATTTCGCGGGTAAGTATTCTATCACCAGAGCTACCCAAGCATGAGGCATGCCTCGTCCTGAAAGCTGTACTTCCACCTGTATCTCGTCTCCTACTTCCCCGCCCAAGACAAAGGTCCCCAGTTCGAGTTTCAGTCTGGCACACATTATTAATTGGCCACTAGGTTTCATATCAGTGCACACTCCAATACCGAGTGAAAATCACTCTGGCAACATAAGAGGATTACTGAACTTCGACACAACAAAAAAACTTGATTAGCATATCGCTACACTCCCATTATAATATCTTGTTACATTTAAGAGTAACAGCTTGTATCACCTACCTATCTGGATTAGTGAATGGGGAGAAAGTTGTCTTAAGTGACCAAAGGAAACAAATACTAGAGATGGTTGAGAGTTGTGTTATTGGTGGTATGTGCATTTGTAAAACAATATTTCCTGAGTTATCGAAGTGAATCATGGCCAACAGGTAGACTGGACATGAAGAGAATAGAAGCTTTCAAAATGTGGTGCTACTGAAGAATGATGAAGATTAGATCTGTAGATCACATAACTAATGATATGGTATCGAAAAGAATTGGGGAGAAGAGAAATTCATGGCATTACTTGACTAGCAGAAGGAATTGATTGGTAGGACATGTTCTGAGGCAACAAAGTATCACCAATTTAGTAATGGAGGTACAGCGTGGAGGGTAAAAATTGTAAAAGGAGACCAAGAGATGAATACACTAAGCAGAATTAGAAGGATGTAGGTTGCAGTAGGTACTAGGAGATGAAGAAGCTTTCACAGGAGAGAACAGCAAGGAGAACTGCAACAAACAAATTACTGCACTGAGGACCACAACAAAAGCATGTCCAGAGCTATTTTTAGGTTATTGCACAAATGGACTCATGTAGAATGTCTTTGAAATGTGGGGATAAACTTTAAAAAGTAGGAAGCATAAGTAACTGATATGATCACTGAAAAACTTTTTCTGGTTGGTCAACACTTATTGACTCAGACTATCACACAAATGCATTGATGAAACAGGGATAACCCTAACTTACTACATAAACAATTTACAATATGAAACAGCAAATTTTACAAAATATTTTTCACATTATTTACAAATTATCACCTCATAAAGCTAAATAACCACTGTAAGATTCTTTTTGATCGGTAGTTGATATTCATGTTTCAATATATGATCTGTGCACAAATGACAAAGTCAAAGTATCACACCAGACTGCTTCACATATTTGAAGGTACAATGTAATAGTAGGCAACAGTTTTGCTTTACCAAAGAGAATATTCAAAAAGTGAATATCAAGAATGGCTGTTCTTCAAAACTACTGCAAGAAAGGGCTCTACTTTAGAGACATGCTTTTGATATGGAAAGTATGAACAACTGATAGTGCACTTAAAGGTATTGAGTATACACAGAACAATGCAGGCAATCCTTTCAAACATCCAGAAAAGAAGGAAGATAATTTTAGGAACTGTGAACTCTGTACTAACAAGAAGAAGGCATTCCTCAGATAACAAATGAAAGTCAGAATATAAGGTAGGAATTCTTATCACATTGTTTCTCCAAGATATGAAAATGATGGTTGTACCTAATGAACATCTGGTATTAAAAGAATTACTTTTTCAAGAAGTGTGCTATAACATATTAATACAGATCCAAATGGCAGAAAAATGCTAACATACTATGGACATTTTTTAAATCAGGTTTGTCATTGAAGTATCAGTTGTTCTATCCCTAAGAAAGTCTTAGAAAAAGACCTTGCAAATTACTATACATTTTCAACACATATCTACTACAGTCATTGAGATATTATTTAGATGTGTAACACTAGCAAGCTCTGAGAACAAGTCACTCTGTGATATTTAATGTTTCCAAAGCCAAGCTTTTCTTGTACCAGTTTAATACAGGCAACACTTCAGATGCCAAAAGCTGATTTGTTATTGACCTTTTAGATTATGCCAATTACAGTTGGTTCCACAATCAATATTTTGTATCCCACATTGTAGCTGTAGTTACTTCATACATGCTGCTGTGCCACTAGGCAGCAGGATACCAGAGGGCCGAAACTGATTAACATACACAGCTATGGCCTCCTGATCTCTAGATGAGCAATGAGTAAATTTCACAGGATACCCAGGTACCCATTCAGTCATCTTACTTAGCTACCTGTAACATAGCTGATAAAAGCATCATATTCCTTGTGAACTCAACTGACTACTTTTGATTCACTTATCTGCTGGGAGACATGTTGTACAATGGAACACTCTCCACACTCATTCCTCTCGCTAGTCCTGTAATATATGATTTATTAGCATTCTGATTCCATTTTAAAATAACATCATTCATTTTTGGGTGTGTTGCAACCTTTTTCTGTTATTCCAGTAGATACTCCATAAAAGTAAGGTATTTGGAAAAGGAGAAATCTTTTCCAAGGTAAACAATTTCATACCTTATGAACATCTGGTATTAAATCAATTACCTTTTCAAGAAGAGTGCAATAACATAGTAATACAGACCCAAATGGCAGAAAAATCCTAACATACTATGGACATTTCTGAAATCAGCATTATCATTGAAGTGACTGTTGTTCTATCCCTAGGAACATCTTAGGACAAGACCATGCAAATTACTATACATTTTCATCACACATCTACTGCAGTCATTGAGATATTATTTAGATGCGTAACACTGGAAAGCTCTGAGAACAGGTCACTCTGTGATATTTAATATTTCAAAAGACAAGCTTTTCTTAGACCAGTTTATTACAGGCAACACTTCAGTTGCCAAAAGATGATTTGTAATCGACCTTATAGATGATGCCAATTACAGTTGGTTCCACAATCAATATTTTGTGTCCAGCATCGTAGCTGTAGTTACTTCACACATGCTGCTGTGCCACTAGGCAGCAGGATACCAGAGGGCCGCAATTCATTAACATACACAGTTACGGCAACCTGAACTCCAGATGCACAATGACTAAATTTCACTGGATATCCAGGTACCTATTCAGTCATCTTACTTAGCTACTTTAAACATAGCTGATAAAAGCATTACATTCCTTGTGGACTCAATCGACAACTTTTGATTTACTTATCTGCTGCAAGGCATGTTGTACAATTGAACACTTTCCACACTCATCCTACATCTACATTTGTACTCCGCAAGTATCCCTACAGTGTGTGGTGGAGGCACTTTACGTGCCACTGTCATTCCCTCCTTTCCTGTTTCACTCGCGTATGGTTTGCGGGAAGAACGACTGCTGCTAAGACTCTGTGCATCCTTGAATGTCTCTAATTTTACATTCGTGATCTCCTCGGGAGGTATAATTTGGGGGAAGCAATATATTCGATACCTCATCCAGAAACGCACAGATCTCAAAACCTGGACAGCAAGCTATACCGCGATGCCGAGCGCCTTTCTTGCAGAGTCTTCCACTTGAGTTTGCTTAACATCTCCATAACACTGTCATGCTTACCGAATAACCCTGTGACGAAAAGCGCCGCTCTTCTTTAGATCTTCTCTATCACCTCTGTCAACCAACCTGGTATGGATCCTACGCTGATGAGCAATACTCAACTATAGTTTGAACAAGTGTTTTGTAAGCCACCACCTTTGTTGATGGACTACATTTTCTAAGGACTCTCCCAATGAATCTCAACCTGGTACCCACCTTACCAACAATTAGTTTTATGTGATCATTCCACTTCAAATTGTTCCGCACGCATACTCCCAAATATTTTACAGAAGTAACTGCTACCAGTGTTTGTTCTGCTATCATATAATCATACAATAAAGGAATCTTCTTTCTATGTATTCACAATACATTACATTTGTCTGTGTTAAGGGTCAGTTGCCACTCCCTGCACCAAGTGCCTATCCACTGCAGATCATCCTGCATTTCGCTGCAATTTTCTAATGCTGCAACTTCTCTCTATACTACAGCATCATCCGCGAAATGCCGCATGGAACTTCCGACACTATCTATTAGGTCATTTATATATGTTGTGAAAAGCAATGGTCCCATAACACACCCCTGTGGCACGCCAGAGTTTACCTTAATGTCTGTAGACATCTCTCCATTGAGAACAACATGCTGTGTTCTGTTTGCAAAAAACTCTTCAATCAAGGCACACAGCTGGTCTGATATTCTGTAGGCTCTTACTTTGTTTATCAGGCAGCAGTGCAGAACTGTATTGAACGCCTTCTGGAAGTCAAAGAAAATAGGATCTCCCTGGGAGCCAGTATCTAATATTTTCTGGGACTCATGAACTAATAAAGCAAGTTGGGCCTCACATGACCACTGTTTCCGGAATCCATGTTCATTCCTACAGAGTAGATTCTGGGTTTCCAGAAATGACATGATACTCGAGCAAAAAACATGTCCTAAAATTCTACAACAGATTGACTTCAGAGATATAGGTCTATAGTTTTGCGCTTCTGCTCGACGTCCCTTCTTGAAGACTGGGACTGCTTGTGCTCTTTTTCAATCATTTGCAACCTTCCATTCCTCTAAAGACTTGTGGTACACAGCTGTTAGAAGGGGGGCAAGCTCTTTCACGTACTCTGTGTAGAATCGAACTGGTATCCCGTCAGGTCCAGTGGACTTCCCTCTGTTGAGTGATTCCAGTTGCTTTTCTATTCCTGGGACACTCATTTCGATGTCAGTCATTATTTCATTTGTGCGAAGAATTATCCTCCTGATAGCCCTGTTACATATGACTTATTAATGTTCTGATTCCATTTTAAAATAACAACATTCATTTTTGGGTGTGTTGTAACCTTTTTCTGATATTCCAGTAGATACTCCATAAAACTAAGATATTTGGAAAAGGAGAGATTTTTTCCAAGGTATACACAAGATATACATGTATGTTGCAATTGAAATCATATTCAGATTTAAAAGTGTTCCAACTGATAATAGCCAATCAACGCTGAATCTAATAATACATGCGCTACATTACGGTTATTGGTAATTCTATCTTTACAAAACTTGCACTTCCCTCGATGGTTGTTTAAAAAAAAAAAAAAAAGAAAGAAAAACTGCAGCATTTACCAATACATATCATAGGTACTTAAATTGGTCCTTGTTGCTTCATACTTAATGTTACTATAGCCCTTCTCAAAGCCATAGCCCATTTTATTGTATAAATTAAAAATACACACCACCTCATTTCTACATCAGCATTCTCCATATTTATAAATATAAAGGCAATCTACTTTTATATGTAATGCAGTATGGAGTATGGTATAATACTCTGTATTTGTCCTGTGTGAACAGATGAGATAGTTGAGGATGGTGTTAACAAACAGCCAGTAAAAACCGTATCCTGTGAAGTAATATTTCTAACTTCAAGTTTCAATAAAATAGAGTGAGATCATGTATAATCTGCTATGTCAACATATGTCCATCACAACAGTGATATGGTAGGTGTTGCTGACAGCTATGCTTAGCATTCAATTTCCATTTTGGATACCATCAGGAACATAAAACAACAGGGTACCAAATACTATAATTCATCATAAAGGAAATTACACAAGTATCCATCCTTTTTTCTTTAGATGTAAAACACATGAAAGCAGCTAGCTATATCTAGATGCGATATTCAACGTAGCTACAGATGGTAACTTATTACATCTCATTATTGCATTATTGCAACAGATACCTAAAACGTCAAACAGTTACATGTCATTGACTCTTTAGGACACAAAAATCAGTGCTGGCTTTTAAAGTAACAACTGGTTATCTACCACCATAGTCGAGACATGGCATGGTGTAATGCTGGGCAAGACAGCATCAGAGGACCTCAAGACATAAATCTACACAGTTATGAACAGCTGATTACAACCTGAATTTTAAAAATGTTACACCTTTAATCTTTCATACTGCTTAAACTATAGACAATATTTTCAAGCATCTGAAGCATCTCTAACTATGCAAACACATAAAAGGTTTGAAACTACCTGGCAGATTAAAACTGTGTGACGGACCGAGACTCAAATATGGGACTTTCGCCTTTTGTGGGTAAGGTCTGTATCACAGGAGCTATCCAAACATCTGGCATGCCCCGTCCTCACAGCTGTACTTCCACCAGTATCTTGTCTCGTACATGCCTGCCCTAGTCAATGGTCCCGAGTTTGTGTCTCAGTTTGGCACACAGTATCAATCTGCCACTAGGTTTCATATCAGTGCACACTCCACTACAGACTGTAAATCTCATTCTAGGAACTTAAGAGGATAACTTAACTTCGACACAACAGAAATTACTTGATTAGGATATATCTACAATCCCATTACAGTATCTTGTTATATCTGAGAGTAACAGCCTGTATCACCTACCTGACTGGATGAGTGAATGGGGAGAATGTTGTCTCAGCTGACCAAAGGAAAAAAATACTTATGATGGCTCAGACTTGTGTTATAGGTGGTATGGGCATTTGTAAGACATTACTTCCTGAATTATCAAAGTGAATCATGGAGAACAGATAGTTTGGACATGAAGAGAATAGAAGCTTTCAAAATGTGGTACAACTGAAGAATGATGAAGATTAGACGGGTAGATCACATAACTAATGATAGGGTATCAAATAGAATTGGGGAAAAGAGAAATTCATGGCATAACTTGATTTGCAAAAGGAATTTGTTGGTAGGACATCTTCTGAGGGAACAAGGGATCACCAATTTAGTATTGGAGGGGAGCGTGGAGGGTAAAATTTGTAGAGGGAGACCAAGAGATGAAAACACTAAGCAGATTCAGAAGGATGTAGGTTGCAGTAGGTACTAGGAGATGAAGAAGCTTTCACAGAATAGAACAGCAAGGAGAATGCATCAAACCAGTCTCAGCACTGAGGAACACAACAACATACCATAACAACGACATGTCCTGAGTTAATTAAAGGTTATTGCACAGATGGACTCATGTCGAATATCTTTGAAATGTGGGGTTCCACTTTGAAATTAGGAAGCACAAGTAACTAATATGAACACTGAACAACTGTTTCTATTTGGTCAACACTTATTCATTCACATTAACACACAAATGCATAAATGAATCAGGGATAAACCTGCCTTATTACATAAACAGATTACAGTATGAAACAGCAAAGTTTACAAAATATTTCTCTCATTAATTACAAATTATCACCTCGCAAAACTAAATAACCACTGTAAGTTTCTTTTTGAGCAGTTGTTGATATTTATGTTTCAATATCTGATCGGTGCACAAATGACAAAGTATCACACCACACTGCTTCACATATTTTAAGGTACAATTTAAAAGTGGGCAGTAGTTTTGCTTAACCACAGTGAATATGCAAAAAGTGTATTTTAAGAATGGCTATTTTTAAACACTACTGTAAGAAAGGGCTCTTCTTTAGATACATTCTGTTGATATGGTAAGTATGAACAACTGACTACCCACTTACAGGTATTGAGCATACACGGCAAGAAAAATATATCCCGCATATAAGAAATGAATGTCAGAATATAAGGTAGGAAATATTGTCACATTGTTTCTGCAAGATATGAAAATGATGGTTGTACCTAATGAACATCTGCTATTAAAAGAATTACCTTTTCAAGAAGATTGCAATAAAATAGTAATACAGACCCAAATGGCAGAACTGTGCTAACATACTATGGACTTTTGTAAAATCAGTATTGTCATGGAAGTGTCTATTGTGGCATCCCTAAGAAAGTCTGAGAACAAGACCTTGCAAATTACTACACATTTTCATGAAAATCTACTAAAGTCATACACATATTATTTAGATGTGTAACACTAGAAAGCTCTGAGAACAGGTCCCTCTGTGATATTTAAAATTTCCAAAGACAAGCTTTTCATAGACCAGTTTATTACAGGCAACACTTCAGATGCCAAAAGCTGATTTGTCATTGACCGTTTAGACGATGCCAATTACAGTTGGTTCCACAATCAACACTTTGTGTCCTACATCGTAGCTGTAGTTACTTCATACATGCTACAGTGCCACTAGGCAGCAGGATACCAGAGGGCCGCAACTCATTTACATACACAGTTACGGCCTCCTGATCTCCAGATGCACAATGACTGAATTTCACAGGATATCCAGGTTCCTATTCAGTCATCTTACTCAGCTACCTGAAAAATAGCTGATAAAAGCATCATATTCCTTGTGGACTCAATAGACAAATTTGATTTACTTATCTGCTGTGAGGCTTGTTGTACAATGGAACACTCTCCACACTCATTCCTGTCGCTAGTCCTGTAACATATGATTTATTAACATTCTGATTCCATTTTAAAATAACAACATTCATTTTTGTGTGTGTTGCAATCAATTTCTGTTATTCCAGTAGATACTCCATAAAAGTAAGTTATTTGGAAAACAAGTAATCTTTTCCAAGGTAAACAATTTCATTTATGTTGGAATAGAAATCATATTCAGATTTAAAAGTGTTCCAACTGATAATAGCCAAACAATGCTGAATCTAATAATATTATTGTCACTGGTAGTTCTATCCTTACAAACACTAGCACTTTCCTCAATGGTTGGTTGAAATAATCTGCTGCATTTAGTAATACATATCATAGGTATTTAAACTGGTCCTTGTTGCTTCATACTTAATGTTACTGTAGACTTACTCAAGGCCATCACCAATTTTATTGTATAAATTAAAAATACACCATTTCCTTTCTATATCAGCAATCTCCATATTTATAAATATAAAGGCAATCAACTTTTATATGTGATGCAGTATGGTATAATACTTTGTGTTAGTCATTTGTGAACATATGAGATAGTTGAGGATGGTGTTAACAAACAGTAAGTAAAAACCTTATGCTGTGAAGTAATATTTCTAACTCGAAGTTTCAATAAAATATCGAGTGAGATCATGTGCAATCTGATATGTCATCATATGTCCTTCACTACAGGTATGTGGTGGGTGTTGATGACATCTATGCTTAGCAGTAAAGTTCCATTTCAGATACTGCCAGGAACATAAAACGACAGGGTACCAAATACTACAATTTATCAAAAAGAAAAATACCCGAGAACACATACTTTTTTCTTTAGATGTAAAACACCGGAAAGCAGCTAGACATATCTAGTAGCGATATTCAATGTAGCTACAGAAGGTGACTTATTACATCTCATTATTGTAGCAGATACCTAAAATGTCAAACAGTGGCATGTCATTGACTGTTTCAGACACAAAACTCAGTGCTGGCTTTTGAAGTAACTACTGGTTATCTACCACTTTAGTCGACACATGGGATGGTGTGTTGCTGCGCAAAAATCATTCAAAGGATGTCAACACATAAATCTACATGGTTAATAACAGCTGATTACAACCTGAATTAAATAATGTTACACCTTCAATCTTTCATATTGCTGAAAATTTCGACAACATTTACAATCATCTGAATCATCTCTAACTATGCAAACACATAAAAGGTTTGAAACTTCCTGGCAGATTGAAACTGTGTGATGGACAGAGACTCAAATTTGGGACCTTTGCCTTTCGTTAGCAAGTCTTCTATCACCAGAGGTACCCAAGCGCGAAGCATGCCCCATTCTCACAGCTGTATTTCCACCAGTATCTTGTCTCCTACTTGACCACACAAGGCAAAGGTACGGAGTTCGAGTCTCAGTCTGTCACACAGTATTAATCTGCCCCTAAGTTTCATATCAGTGCACACTCCACTACAGAGTGAAAATCTCATTCTGGAAACATATGAGGATTACTTAACTTTGACACTACAGAAAACACTTGATTTGCATATCTTAACACTTCCATTATCATACCTTGTTATATCTGACAGTAACAGCTTGTGTCACCAACATGTCTGGATGTGTGAATGGGATGAATTTTGTCTCAGCTGATCAAAGGGATCAAATACTAGAAATGGTTGAGAATAGTGTTATAGGTGGTTTGTGCATTTGTAAAACAATATGTCCTTAGTTATCGAAGTGAACCATGAACCACAGATAGATTGGACATAAAGAGAATAGAAGCTTTCAAAATGTGGTACTACTGAAGAATGATGAAGATTACATCGGTGATCACATAACTAATGCTAAGGTATCGAATAGAATTGGGGAGAAGAGAAATTCATGGCATAATTTGATTTGCAAAAGGAATTTTTGGTAGGACATCTTCAGAGGCAACAAGGGATTACAAATTTAGTATTGTAGGGAAGCATGGAGGGTAAAAATTGTAGAGGGAGAACAAGAGATGAACACACTAAGCAGACTCAGAATGATGTAGGTTGCAGTAGGTACTAGGAGATGATGAAGCTTTCACAGGATAGAACAGCAAAGAGAATTGCATCGAAACAGTCACTGCACTGAGGACCAGAACAACAAACCACAACAACAACAAGTCCAGAGTTAATTATAGGTTATTGCACAAATTGACTCTTGTAGAATGTCTTTGAAATGTGGGGCTCCACTTTAAAATTAGGAAGCACAACTAACTGATATGAACACTGAACAACTGTTTCTATTTGGTCAACACTTACTCATTCACACTAATGCACAAATGTATTAATGAATCAGGGATAACCCTATCTTATTACATAAACAGATTACAATATGGAACAGCAAAGTTTACAAAATATATCTCTCACTAGTTAAAAATCAACACCTCATAAACCTAAATAACCACTGTAAGTTTCTTTTTGATCAGTATTTGATATTTATGTTTCCATATCTGATCGATGCACAAATGACAAAGACAAAGTATCACACCACACTGCTTCACATATTTCAAGGTAAACTATAAAAGTAGGCAGCAGTTTTGCTTAACCACAATGAATATGCAAAAAGTTAATGAAAAGAATACCTATTCTTAAACACTACTGTAAGAGAGGGCTCGTCTTTAGATACATGCTTTTGATATGGTAAGTATGAACAACTGACTGCCCACTTACAGGTATTCAGCATACACAGAACAATGTAAGTAATCCTTTCAAGCACCTAGAAAAGAAGGAAGATAATTTTTAGATTCGTGGACTCTGTACTAAAAAGAAAAAGACATCCCTCATACAAGAAATGAATGTCAGAACATAAGGAAAGACATATTATCACATTATTTCTGCAAGATATGAAAATGATGGTTGTACCTAATGAAAATCCGGTATTAAATCAATTACCTATTCAAGAAGAGTGCAATAGCATAGTAATACAGACCCAAATGGTAGAAAAATCCTAACATACTATAGACATTTCTGAAATCAGCATTGTCATTGAAGTGACTCTCGTTCTATCCCTAAGAATGTTTTAGAACTAGCCCATTCAAATTACAATACATTTTCATCACAATTCTACTGCAGTCATTGAGATATTATTTAGATGTATAACACTAGAAAGCTCTGAGGACAGGTCACTCTGTGATATTTAACATTTCCAAAGACAATTTTTTCTTAGACCAGTTTATTACAGGCAACACTTCAGATGCCAAAAGCTGATTTTTTTATTCACCTTTTAGATGATGCCTATTGCAATTGGTTCCACAATCAATATTTTGTGTCCTACATCGTAGCTGTAGTTACTTCATCCATGCTGCTGTGCCACTAGGCAGCTGGATACCAGAAGGCCGCAACTCATTAACATACACAGTTACGGCCTCCTGATCTCCAGATGCCCAGTGATTAAATTTCACAGGCTATCCAGATAATTTTTCAGTCATCTTACTTACCTACCTGAAAGATAGCCAAATAAAGTATTATATTCCTTTGTGACTCAAATGACAACTTTTGAATTACTTATATGCTGTGAGGCCTGTCATACAATGGAACACTTTCCACACTCATTTCTCTCCCTAGTCCTGTAACATATGATTTATTAAAGTTCTGATACCAATTTAAAATAACAACATTATGTTTCGGTGTGTTGTAAACTTTTTCTGGTGTTCCCGTACATTCTCCACAATAGTAATATATTTGGAAAAGGAGAAATTTTTTCCAAGGTAAACAATTTCATGTATGTTGGAATAGAAATCATATTGAGATTTAAAAGTGTTCCATCTGATAATAGCCAAACAATGTTGAATCTAATAATATATGCACCACATCATGGTCATTAGTAATTCTGTCTTTAGAAACACTAGCATTTCCCTTTCATGGTTGTTTGTAAAGAAACGGCAGCATTTACTAATTCATATCTCAGGTATTTAAACTGGTCCTTGTTGCTTCATACTTAATGTTACTATAGCCTTACTCAAAGCCATAGCCCATTTCATTGCATAAATTAAAAATACAAACCATTTCCTTTCTACATCAGCATCATCCATATTTATAAATATAAAGGCAATCTACATTTATATGTGATCCAGTATGGTGTAATACATTGTGTTTGTCCTTTGTGAACAGATAAGATAGTTGAGGATGGTGTTAACAAACAATCAGTAAAAACCTTATCCATGAAGTAATATTTCTAACTTGAAGTTTCAAAAAAGTAGAGTGATATCATGTATAATCTGCTATGTGAACATATGACCATCTCTACAGGGATATGGATGGTGTTGCTGACAGATATGCCTAGCATTCAAGTTCCATTTTGGATACAGTCAGCAACATAAAACGACAGGGTACCAAATATTATAATTCATCATAAAGCAACGTACACAAGTATACATACTTTTTTGTATGTGTAAAACACATGAAAGCAGTTAGCCATATCTAGTTGTGATATTCAACATAGCTACAGATGGTGACTTATTACATCTCATTATTGCAACAGATACTTAAAATGTCAAACAGTGACATGTCATTGACTCTTTAGGACACAAAAATCAGTGCTGGCTTTTAAAGTAACAACTGGTTATCTACCACCATAGGCAAGACATGGCATGGTGTGCTGCTCGGCAAGACAGCATCAGAGGACCTCAAGACATAAATCTACACAGTTAAGAACAGCTGATTACAACCTGAATTTAATAATGTTACACCTTTAATCTTTCATACTTTTTAAACTATAGACAATATTTTTAAGCATCTGAAACTTCTCTAATGATGCAAACACATAAAAGGTTTGAAACTACTTGGCAGATTAAAACTGTGTGATGTACCGAGACTCAAATTTGGGACCTTTGCCTTTTGCGGGTAAGACTTCTATCACCAGAGCTACCCAAGCACCTGGCATGCCCCGTCCTCTCAGCTGTACTTCCACCAGTATCTCGTCTCGTACGTGCCCACCTAATTCAATGGTCCCGAGTTTGAGTCCCAGTTTGGCACACAGTATTTATCTGCCACTAGGTTTCATATCAGTGCACACTCCACTACAGCCTGAAAATCTCATTTTGGAACCATAAGAGGATAACTTAACTTCGACACAACATAAATCACTTGAGTAGGATATCTCTACACTCCCATTATAATATCCTGTTATATCTGAAAGTAACAGCTTGTATCACCTACCTGACTAAATGAGTGAATGGGGGAGAAAGTTGTCTCAGCTGACCAAAGGAAACAAATACTTGAGATGGTTCAGACTCGTGTTGTAGGTGGTATGGGCGTTTGTAAGACATTACTTCCTGAATTATCAAAGTGAATCATGGAGAACAGATAGTTTTGACATGAAGAGAATAGAAGGTTTCATAATGTGTTACTACTGATGAATGATGAAGATTAGATGGGTAGATCACATAACTAATGATAGGGTATCAAATAGAATTGGTGAGAAGAGAAATTCATGGCATAACTTGACTACCAGAAGGAACTGGTTGGTAGCACATGTTCTGAGGCAACCAAGAATCACCAATGTAGTATTGGAGGGCAGCATGGAGGTTAAAAATTGTAGAGGGAGACCAAGAGATGAACACACAAAGCAGACTCAGAAGGATGTAGGTTGCAGTAGGTACTAGGAGATGACGAAGCTTTCATAGGATAGAACAGCAAGGAGAATTGCATCAAAACAGTCACTGCACTGAGTACCACAACAACATCATGTCGTATGTTATTTTTAGGTTATCGCACAAATGGACTCATGTAGAATGTCTTTGAAATGTGGGGCTCAACTTTAAAATTAGGAAGCACAAGTAACTGATATGAACACTGAAAAACTGTTTTTATTTGGTCAACACTTATTCATTCACACTAACACACAAATGAATCAATGAATCAGTGATAACCCAACCTTATTACATAAACAGATTACAATATGAAACAGCAAAGTTTACAAAATATTTCTCTCATTATTTACAAATTATCACCTCATAAAACTAAATACCCACTGTAAGCTTCTTTTTGATAGGTAGGTGATATACTTGTTTCAATATCTGATCGATGCACAAATGACGAAGACAAAGTATCACACCACACTGCTTCACATATTTCAAGGTAAACGGTAAAAGTAGGCAACAGTTTTGCTTATCAACAGTGTATATGAAAAAAGTGAATGTTAGGAATGGCTATTCTTAAGCACTATTGTAAGAAAGTGCTCTTCTTTAGATACATGCTTTTGATATGGTAAGTATGAACAACTGACTGCCCATTTACAGGTATTGAGCATACACAGAACAATGTAGGTAATCCTTTCAAAAATGATGCTTTTATCAGCTATATTACAGGTAGCTAAGTAAGATGACTGAATAGGTACCTGGATATCCTGTGAAATTTAGTCATTGCGCATGTGGAGATCAGGAGGCTGTAACTGTGTATGTTATTGAGTTGCGGCCCTCTGGTATCCTGCTGCCTAGACGCGCAGCAGCATGTATGGAGTAACTACAGCTACGATGTTGGACACAAAATATTGATTGTGGAACCAACTGTAATTGGCATCATCTAAAAGGGCAATAAGAAAGCAGCTTTTGGCATCTGAAGTGTTGCCTGTATTAAACTGGTATAAGAAAAGCTTGGCTTTGGAAATATTAAATATCACAGAGTGACCTGTTCTCAGAGATTTCTAGTATTACATATCTAAATAAAATTTCAATGGCTGTAGTTTGATTATTGATGAAAATGTATAGTTATTTGCATGGTATTGTTCGAAGATGTTCTTAGGGATAGAGCAACAGACACTTCAATGACAATTCTGATTTTAAAAATGTCCATAGTATGTTAGCACCGTTCTGCCATTTGGGTCTGTATAACTATGGTATTGCACTCTTCTTGAAAAGGTAATTCTTTTAATAGCAGATGTTCATTAGGTACAACCATCCTTTCCATATCTTGGAGAAACAATGTGATAATATTTCCTATCTTATATTCTGACATTCATTTCTTATATGAGGGATACCTTTCTTGTTAGCACATGGTACACCAAACTTAAAATTATCTTCCTTCTTTCTGAGTGTTTGAAAGGATTACCTACATTGTTCTACGTATACTCAATACCAGTATGTGGGCATACAGTTGTTAGTACTTACCATATCAAAAGCACTTTCTTACAGTAGTGTATAAGAATAGCCATTCTTAACATTCAATTTTTGCATATTCACTGTGGTTATGCAAAACTGCTGCCAATTTTTACAGTTTACCATGAAATATGTGGAACTGTGTGGTGTGATACTTTGTCTTTGTGAATTTGTACATCGATCAGATATTGAAACATAAATATCAACTACCAATCAAAAAGAAACTTACAGTGGTTATTAGTTTTATGAGGTGATAATTTGTAAATAATGAGAGAAATATTTTGTAAACTTTGATGTTTCTTATTGTAATCTGTTTATGTAATAAGGTAGGGTTATCTGTGATTCATTTATGCATTTGTGTGTTAGTGTGAATGAATTAGTGTTGACCAAATAAAAACAGTTGTTCAGTGTTCATATTAGTCACTTGTGCTTACTAATTTTAAAGTGGAGCCCAACATTTCAAAGACATTCTACATGAGTCCATCTGTGCAATAACCTAAAATTC
This sequence comes from Schistocerca cancellata, assembly GCF_023864275.1. NCBI lineage: Eukaryota > Metazoa > Arthropoda > Insecta > Orthoptera > Acrididae > Schistocerca > Schistocerca cancellata. The sequence continues at coordinate 269,270,186 of NC_064629.1, forward strand.
ACCCATGACATGTTGTTGTTGTGGTTTGTTGTTGTGGTCCTCAGTGCAGTGGCTGGTTTGTTGCAGTTCTCCTTGCTTTTCTATCCTTTGAAAGCGTCTTCATCTCCTAGTACCTACTGCAAACTACATCCTTCTGAATCTGCTTAGTGTACACATCTCTTGGTCTCCCTCTACAAATTTTACCCTCCATGCTCCCCTTCAATACTAAATTGGTGATACCTTGTTGCCTGAGAACATGTCCTACTAACCAATTGTTGCTGCTAATCATCTTATGCCACGAATTTCTGTTCTCCATAATTCTATTCGATACCTTGCTGTGCTGGTACTGCGAACGGCTGAAAGCAAGGGGTAACTACGGCCGTAATTTCTCCTGAGGGCATGCAGCTTTACTGTATGATTAAATGATGATGGTGTCCTCTTGGGTAAAATATTCCGGAGGTAAAATAGTCCCCCATTCGGATCTCCGGGCAGGAACTACTCAAGAGGATGTCGTTATCAGGAGAAAGAAAACTGGCGTTCTACAGATCGGAGCGTGGAATGTCAGATCCCTTAATCGGGCAGGTAGGTTAGAAAATTTCAAAAGGGAAATGGATAGGTTAAAGTTAGATATAGTGGGAATTAGTGAAGTTCGGTGGCAGGAGGAACAAGACTTCTGGTCAGGTGACTACAGGGTTATAAACACAAAGTCAAATAGGGGTAATGCAGGAGTAGGTTTAATAATGAATAGGAAAATAGGAATGCGGGTAAGCTACTACAAACAGCATAGTGAACGCATTATTGTGGCCAAGATAGATACGAAGCCCACACCTACTACAGTAGTACAAGTTTATATGCCAACTAGCTCTGCAGATGACGAAGAAATTGAAGAAATGTATGATGAAATAAAAGAAATTATTCAGATAGTGAAGGGAGACGAAAATTTAATAGTCATGGGTGACTGGAATTTGAGTGTAGGAAAAGGGAGAGAAGGAAGCGTAGTAGGTGAATATGGATTGGTGCTAAGAAATGAAAGAGGAAGCCGCCTGGTAGAATTTTGCACAGAGCACAACTTAATCATAGCTAACACTTGGTTTAAGAATCATGATAGAAGGTTGTATACATGGAAGAACCCTGGAGATACTAAAAGGTATCAGATAGATTATATAATGGTAAGACAGAGATTTAGGAACCAGGTTTTAAATTGTAAGACATTTCCAGGGGCAGATGTGGACTCTGACCACAATCTATTGGTTATGACCTGTAGATTAAAACTGAAGAAACTGCAAAAAGGTGGGAATTTAAGGAGATGGGACATGGATAAACTGAAAGAACCAGAGGTTGTAGAGAGTTTCAGAGAGAGCATAAGGGAACAATTGACAGGAATGGGGGAAAGAAATACAGTAGAAGAAGAATGGGTAGCTTTGAGGGATGAAGTAGTGAAGGCAGCAGAGGATCAAGTAGGTAAAAAGAAGAGGGCTAGTAGAAATCCTTGGGTAACAGAAGAAATATTGAATTTAATTGATGAAAGGAGAAAATATAAAAATGCAGTAAGTGAAGCAGGCAAAAGGGAATACAAACGTCTCAAAAATGAGATCGACAGGAAGTGCAAAATGGCTAAGCAGGCATGGCTAGAGGACAAATGTAAGGATGTGGAGGCTTATCTCACTAGGGGTAAGATAGATACTGCCTACAGGAAAATTAAAGAGACCTTTGGAGAAAAGAGAACCACTTGTATGAACATCAAGAGCTCAGATGGAAACCCAGTTCTAAGCAAAGAAGGGAAAGCAGAAAGGTGGAAGGAGTATATAGAGGGTCTATACAAGGGCGATGCACTTGAGGACAATATTATGGAAATGGAAGAGGATGTAGATGAAGATGAAATGGGAGATACGATACTGCGTGAAGAGTTTGACAGAGCACTGAAAGACCTGAGTCGAAACAAGGCCCCCGGAGTAGACAACATTCCATTGGAACTACTGACGGCCTTGGGAGAGCCAGTCCTGACAAAACTCTACCATCTGGTGAGCAAGATGTATCCATTTTGGATACAGTCAGCAACATAAAACGACAGGGTACCAAATATTATAATTCATCATAAAGCAACGTACACAAGTATACATACTTTTTTGTATGTGTAAAACACATGAAAGCAGTTAGCCATATCTAGTTGTGATATTCAACATAGCTACAGATGGTGACTTATTACATCTCATTATTGCAACAGATACTTAAAATGTCAAACAGTGACATGTCATTGACTCTTTAGGACACAAAAATCAGTGCTGGCTTTTAAAGTAACAACTGGTTATCTACCACCATAGGCAAGACGTGGCATGGTGTGCTGCTCGGCAAGACAGCATCAGAGGACCTCAAGACATAAATCTGCACAGTTAAGAACAGCTGATTACAACCTGAATTTTAATAATGTTACACCTTTAATCTTTCATACTTTTTAAACTATAGACAATATTTTTAAGCATCTGAAACTTCTCTAAAGATGCAAACACATAAAAGGTTTGAAACTACGTGGCAGATTAAAACTGTGTGATGTACCGAGACTCAAATTTGGGACCTTTGCCTTTTGCGGGTAAGACTTCTATCACCAGAGCTACCCAAGCACCTGGCATGCCCCATCCTCTCAGCTGTACTTCCACCAGTATCTCGTCTCGTACGTGCCCACCTAATTCAATGGTCCCGAGTTTGAGTCCCAGTTTGGCTCACAGTATTTATCTGCCACTAGGTTTCATATCAGTGCACACTCCACTACAGCCTGAAAATCTCATTTTGGAACCATAAGAGGATAACTTAACTTCGACACAACATAAATCACTTGAGTAGGATATCTCTACACTCCCATTATAATATCCTGTTATATCTGAAAGTAACAGCTTGTATCACCTACCTGACTAAATGAGTGAATGGGGGAGAAAGTTGTCTCAGCTGACCAAAGGAAACAAATACTTGAGATGGTTCAGACTCGTGTTGTAGGTGGTATGGGCGTTTGTAAGACATTACTTCCTGAATTATCAAAGTGAATCATGGAGAACAGATAGTTTTGACATGAAGAGAATAGAAGGTTTCATAATGTGTTACTACTGATGAATGATGAAGATTAGATGGGTAGATCACATAACTAATGATAGGGTATCAAATAGAATTGGTGAGAAGAGAAATTCATGGCATAACTTGACTACCAGAAGGAACTGGTTGGTAGCACATGTTCTGAGGCAACCAAGAATCACCAATGTAGTATTGGAGGGCAGCATGGAGGTTAAAAATTGTAGAGGGAGACCAAGAGATGAACACACAAAGCAGACTCAGAAGGATGTAGGTTGCAGTAGGTACTAGGAGATGACGAAGCTTTCATAGGATAGAACAGCAAGGAGAATTGCATCAAAACAGTCACTGCACTGAGTACCACAACAACATCATGTCGTATGTTATTTTTAGGTTATCGCACAAATGGACTCATGTAGAATGTCTTTGAAATGTGGGGCTCAACTTTAAAATTAGGAAGCACAAGTAACTGATATGAACACTGAAAAACTGTTTTTATTTGGTCAACGCTTATTCATTCACACTAACACACAAATGAATCAATGAATCAGTGATAACCCAACCTTATTACATAAACAGATTACAATATGAAACAGCAAAGTTTACAAAATATTTCTCTCATTATTTACAAATTATCACCTCATAAAACTAAATACCCACTGTAAGCTTCTTTTTGATAGGTAGGTGATATACTTGTTTCAATATCTGATCGATGCACAAATGACGAAGACAAAGTATCACACCACACTGCTTCACATATTTCAAGGTAAACGGTAAAAGTAGGCAACAGTTTTGCTTATCAACAGTGAATATGAAAAAAGTGAATGTTAGGAATGGCTATTCTTAAGCACTATTGTAAGAAAGTGCTCTTCTTTAGATACATGCTTTTGATATGGTAAGTATGAACAACTGACTGCCCATTTACAGGTATTGAGCATACACAGAACAATGTAGGTAATCCTTTCAAAAATGATGCTTTTATCAGCTATATTACAGGTAGCTAAGTAAGATGACTGAATAGGTACCTGGATATCCTGTGAAATTTAGTCATTGCGCATGTGGAGATCAGGAGGCTGTAACTGTGTATGTTATTGAGTTGCGGCCCTCTGGTATCCTGCTGCCTAGACGCGCAGCAGCATGTATGAAGTAACTACAGCTACGATGTTGGACACAAAATATTGATTGTGGAACCAACTGCAATTGGCATCATCTAAAAGGTGAATAAAAAAATCAGCATTTGTCATCTGATGTGTTGCCTGTAACAAACTGGTCTAAGAAAAGCTTGTCTTTGGAAATATTAAATAACACAGAGTGACTTATTCTCAGAGATTTCTAGTGTTACACATCTAAATAATATCTCAATGACTGTAGTAGATTTGTGATTAAAATGTATTGTAATTTGCATGGTATGATTCTAAGACGTTCTTAGGGATAGAACAACAGACACTTCAATGGCAATACTGATTTTAAAAATGTCCTTAGTATATTAGCACTGTTCTGCCATTGGGTCTGTATTACTATGTTATTGCACTCTTCTTGAAAAGGTAATTCTTTTAATAGCAGATGTTCATTAGGTACAACCATCATTTTCATATCTTGGAGAAACAATGTGATAATATTTCCTACCTTTTATTCTGACATTCATTTCTTATACGAAGGATACCTTTCTTGTTAGTACAGAGTACACCAATTCTAAAATTAACTTCCTTCTTACTATACACTTTCATCACAAATCAAACTACAGTCATTGAGATATTATTTAGATATGTAATACTAGAAATCTCTGAGAACAGGTCACTCTGTGATATTTAATATTTCCAAAGCCGAGTTTTTCTTATACCAGTTTAATACAGGCAACACTTCGGATGCCAAAAGCTGATTTGTTATTGACCTTTTAGATGATGCCAATTACAGTTGGTTCCATAATCAATATTTTGTGTCCAACATCGTAGCTGTAGTTACCTCATACATGCTGCTGTGCAACTAGGCAGCAGGATACCAGAAGGCCACAACTCATTAACATACACAGTTAAGGCCTCCTGATCTCCAGATGTGCAATAACTAAAGTTCACAGGATATCCAGGTACCTATTCAGTCATCTTACTTAGCTGCCTTTAACATAGCTGATAAAAGCATCATATTCCTTGTGAACTCAACTGACAACTTTTGATTCACTTATCTGCTGTGAGACATGTTGTACAATGGAACACTGTCCACACTCATTCCTCTCGGTAGTCCTGTAATATATGATTTATTAACATTCTGATTCCGTTTTAAAACAACAACATTCATTTTTGGGTCTGTTGCAACCTTTTTCTGTTATTCCAGCAGATACTCCATAAAAGTAAGGTATTTGGAAAAGGAGAAATCTTTTCCATGGTAAACAATTTCATGTATGTTGGAATACAAATCATTTACAGAATTAAAAGTGTTCCAAGTGATAATAGCCAAACAATGCTGAATCTAATAATATATGCACTACATTATGGTCATTGGTAATTGTACCTTTACAAACACTAGCACTTCCCTTAATGGTTGTTTAAAAAAGATCATCTGCATTTAGTAATACATATCATAGGTATTTAGATTGGCCCTTGTTGCTTCATACTTAATGTTACTATAGCCTTACTCAAAGCCATAGCACAATATATTGCATAAATTAAAAATACCCACCATTTCCTTTCTACATCAGCATTCTCCTTATTTATAAATATAAAGGCAATCTACGTCATGGGTGGTATGTGCATTTGTAAAACAGTATGTCCTTAAATATCGAAGTGAACCATGGACAACAAATAGTTTGGACAAGAAGGGAATAGGAGCTTATAAAATTTGGTGCTACTGAAGATTGATGAAGATTCGATGGGTGATCACATAACTAATGGTAAGGTATCGAATAGAATTGGGGAGAAGAGAAATTCATGGCATAACGTGACTAGCAGAAGGAATTGGTTGGTAGGATATGTTCTGAGGAACAAGGGATCACCAATTTAGTATTAGAGGGCAGCGTGGAGGGTAAAAGAGATGAATACACTTAGTAGATTCAGAAGGATGTAGGTTGGAGTAGGTACTAGGAGATGAAGAAGCTTTCACAGAATAGAACAGCAAGGAGAACTGCATCAAACCAGTCTCTGCACTGAGGACCACTACAACAAACCACAACAACAACATGTTCTGAGTTATTTTTAGGTTATTGCACAGATGGACTCATGTAGAATGTCTTTGAAATGTGGGGCTCCACTTTAAAATTAGGAAGCACAAGTAACTGATATGATCATTGACCAAATGTTTCTATTTGGTCATCGCTTATTGATTCAGACTGACACACAAATGTGTTAATGAATCAGTGATACAATACTGTATTACATAAACAGATTACTATATAAAACAGTAAATTTTACAAAATATTTTTCTCATTATTTACAACTTATCACCTCATAAAACTAAATAGCCACTGTATGTGATTTTCTGATCAGTAGTTGGTGGAAATTAGTGAAGTTCAGTGGCAGGAGGAACAAGACTTTTTTCAGGTGAATAAAGGTTATAAGTACAAAATCAAATAGGGGCAATGCAGGAGTATGTTTAATACTGAATAAAAACTTGGGGTGTGGGTCAACTACTACTAGCAGCATGTGAACACATTATTATAGCCAAGATAGACATGAAGCTCATGCCTACCACACAAGTACTAGTTTACATGCCAACTAGCACCACAGATGATGAAGAGGATGAAGAAATGTGTGATGAGATAAAAGAAATTGTTCAGACAGTGAAGGGAGACGAAAATTCAATAGTCCCGGGGGACTGGAATTCCATTGTAGGAAAAGGAAGAGAAGGAAATCTAGTGGGTGAATATGGAATGTAGGATAAGGAATGAAAAAGAAGCCGCCTGGTAGAATTTTGCACAGAGCATTACTTAATCATAGCTAACACTTGGTTTAAGAATAATGATAGAAAGATGTAAACAAGGAAGTGGCTTGGAGACACTGGAAGGTTTCAGATAGATTATTAATGGTAAGATAGAGATTCAGGAACCAGGTTTTAAATTGCAAGACATTTCCAGAGGCACAAGTGGACTCTGGCCACAATCTATTGGTTATGAACTGTAGATTAAACCTGAAGAAACTGCAAAAAAGTGGGAATTTAAGAAGATGGGACCTGGATAAACTGAAAGAACCTGAGGTTGTAGAGTGTTCCAGAGAGAGCATTAGGGAACAACTGACAGGTACAAAGGAAAGAAATACAGTAGAAGAAGAATGGGTAGCTTTGAGAGATGAAATAGTGAAGGCAGCAGAGGAACAAGTAGGTAAAGAGACGAGGGCTAGTAGAAATCCTTGGGTGACAGAAGAAATATTGAATTTAAATGATGAAAGGAGAAAATATAAAAATGCAGTAAATGAAGCTGGCAAAAAGGGATACAAACGTCTCAAAAATGAGATTTACAGGAAGTGCAAAATTGCTAAGCAGGCATGACTAGAGGACAAATGTAAGGATGTAGTGGCAGATATCACTAGGGGTAAGACGGATACTGCCTACAGGAAAATTAAAGAAACCTTTGGAGAAAAGAGAACCAATTGTACGAATATCAAGAGCTCACATGGAAATCCAGTTCTAAGCAAAGTAGGGAAAGCAGAAAGGAGGAAGATGTATATAGAGTGTCTATACAAGGGTGAGGTAATTGAGGGCAATATTATGGAAATGGAAGAGGATGTAGATGAAGATGAAATGGGAGATATGATACTGCATGAAGAGTTTGACAGAGCACTGAAAGACCTAAGTCGAAACAAGGCCCCGGGAGTAGACAACATTCCATTGGAACCACTGACAGCCTTGGGAGAGCCAATCCTGACAAAATTCATCCATCTGGTGAGCAAGACATATGAGACAGGCGAAATATCCTCAGACTTCAAGAAGAATATAATAATTCCAATCCCAAAGAAAGCTGGGGTTGACAGATGTGGAAATTACTGAACTATCAGTTAATTAAGTCACGGCTGCAAAATACTAACACAAATTCTTTACATATGAATGGAAAAACTGGTAAAAGCCGACCTCAGGGAAGTTCAGTTTGGATTCTGAAGAAATATTGGAACACGTGAGGCAATACTGATCCTACGGCGTATCTTAGAAGCTAGATTAAGAAAAGACAACCCTACGTTTCTAGCATTTGTAGACTTAGAGAAAGCTTTTGACAATGTTGACTGGAATACTCTCTTTCAAATTCTGAAGGTGGCAGGGGTAAAATACAGGGAGCGAAAGGCTATATACAATTTGTACAGAAATCAGGTGGCATTTATAAGAGTCGAGGGACATGAAAGGGAAGCAGTGGTTGGGAAGGGAGTGAGACAGGGTTTTAGCCTCACCCCGATGTTGATCAATCTGTATATTGAGCAAGCAATAAAGGAAACAAAAGAAAAATTCAGAGTAGGTATTAAAATCCATGAAGAAGAAATAAAAATTTAACATTTGACGATGACATTGTAATTCTGTCAGAGACAGCAACGGACTTGGTAGAGCAGCTGAACAGAATAAACAGTGTCTTGAAAGGAGGATATAAGATGAACATCAACAAAAGCAAAAAGAGGATAATGGAATGTAGTCGAGTTAACTCGGGTGATGCTGAGGGAATTAGATTATGGAATGAGACACTTAAAGTAGTAAAGGAGTTTCGCTATTTGGGGAGCAAAATAACTGAAAATGATGGAAGTAGAGAGGATATAAAATGTAGACTGGCAATGGGAAGGAAAGTGTTTCTGAAGAAGAGAAATTTGTTAACAACGGGTATAGGTTTAAGTGTCAGGAAGTTGTTTCAGAAAGTGTTTGTATGGAGTGTAGCCATGTATGGAAGTGAAAAATGGACGATGAATAGTTCGGACAAGAAGAGAATAGAAGCTTTCAAAATGTTGTGCTACAGAAGAATGCTGAAGATTAGATGGGTAGATCACATAACTAATGAGGAGGTATTGAATAGAATTGTGGAGAAGAGGAGATGGGCACAACTTGACTAGAAGAAGGGATTGGTTGGTAGGACATGTTCTGAGGCATCAAGGGATACCAATTTAGTACTGGAGGGCAGCATGGAGGATAAAAATTGTAGAGGGAAACCAAGAGATGAATACACTAAGCAGATTCAGAAGGATGTAGGTTGCAGTATGTACTGTGAGATGAAGCAACTTGCACAGGATAGAGTAGGATGGAGAGTTGAATCAAACCAGTCTCAGGACTGAAGACCACAACAACAACAATAGTTGATATTTATGTTTCAGTATCTGATCTATGCACAAATGACAGAGACAAAGTATCAGACCACACTGTTTCACATATTTCAAGGTAAACTGTAAAAGTAGGCAGCAGTTTTGCTTAACCACCGTGAATATCCAAAAAATGAATGCTGACAATGGTCATTCTTAAACACTACTGTAAGAAAGGGCTCTTCTTTAGATACATGCTTTTGATATGGTAAGTATGAAGATCTGACTACCCACTTACAGGTATTGAGCACACACAGAACAAAGTAGGAAATCCTTTCAAACAGCCAGAAAAGAAGTTACACAATTTTAGTATTTGTGATCTCTCAACTAACAAGAAAAAATCATACCTCATATAAGAAATGAAATCAGAATATAAGGTAGGGAATATTATCAGGTTGTTTCTGCAAGTCATGAAAATGATGGTTGTACATAATTAATATTTGCTATTAAAAGAATTATGTTTTTAAGAAGAGTTCCATCCATTGAATAAATAAAAGTAAGCAGAAGGAGACTGATGTATGCTGTTTACACATCTTGCCATACTATTCCTACCAAAGATTTCTAAATTGCCACATAAAGTGAACTCTGAGCAGCACTACAAAATGATGAGGCCAATTTGAAACACAATTTTAGAATGCGCTATTCTCTATAATTCAATGACTGTAATTAGGCCAGATGTATATGCAATAGTTTATCTGAGAATTATGTTATGGAACAAAATTAGGCAGTCTATTGCTTCTCCATAAAGAATTTTTATAAGGTACTGATATGAACTTTGTAGTCTACAGAAATGCTCTTATTTTGCAATAACATAGTAATACAAACCCAAATGGTAGAACATTACTAACATACTATGGACATTTTTCAAATCAGTATTATAATGGACGTTTCTGTTGTTCTATCCCTAAGAAAATCTTAGAACAAGACCAGGCAAAGTACTATACATTATCACCAAAAATCTGCTACAGTCATTGAGATATTATTTAAATGTGTAACACCAGAAAGCTCTGAGCACAGGTCACTCAGTGATATTTAATTGCCACAGACTTGGTTATCTTAGACCAGTTTATTACAGGCAACATTTCAAATGCCAAAAGCTGATTGATTATTGCCCTTTTAGATTATGGCAATTACAGTTGGTTCCACAATCAATATTTTGTGTCCTACATTGTAGCTGTAGTTACTTCATACATGCTGCTGTGCCACTAGGCAGCAGGATGCCAGAGAGCTGCCTCATTATGATACACAGTTACACCCTCCTGATCTCCAGATGCACAATGATTAAATTTCATGGGATATCCAGGTACCTATTCAGTAATCTTACTTAGCTACCTGAAACATAACTGATAAATGCCTTATATGCCTTGTGGACTGAATCGACAACTTTTGATTAACTTATCTGCAGCAAGGCATGGTGTACAATCAAACACTTTCCACACTAATTCCTCTTGCTAGTCCTGTAACAGAAGATTAATTAATTTTCTGATTCTGTTTTAAAATTACAGATTTCATTTTGGTCTGGTGCAAACTTTTGTGATATACCAGAAGGTACTCCATAAAACTAAGATTTTTGAGAAAACAGAACTCTTTTCCAAGGTAAACAATTTCATGTATGTAGGAATAAAAATCACATTCATATTTATGTGTAACAACTGATAATAACTAACCAATGCTAAATCTAATTGTATGTATGCTACATCATTGTCATCCGTAATTCTAGGTTTACAGACACTAGCACTTCCTTCCATGGTTGTTTATAAAAAATCTGCTACATTTACTAATACATATCACAGGTTTTGAAATGGGTCCCTGTTGCTTAATACTTCATGTAACTATAGCCTTACTCAAAGCCATAGCCCATTTCATTGCATAAATTAAAAATACAATCCATTTCCTTTCTTGATCAGCATTCTCCATGTTTATAAATAGAAATGCAATCTACTTCTATATTTTTACTTGATATGTGATTCAATATAGTAAAATACTGTCATTTGCAAATAGGTGAAATATTTGAGGATGGTGTTACCAAACATTATTAAAATCTCAATTGATATCTTCTATAATCTGCTATGTCACCATATGTCCTTCGTTAAAAGGTAAGTGGTGGGTGTTGTTGATAGCTATGATTAGGAGTCAACATCCATTTCTGATACTACCAGGAATAAAAAATGACAGTGTACAAAATAGTAAACTTCATTATAAGGAAACCAACAGAAGTACATATCTTTTTTTCCCTAGATGCTAAAAAAACTGAAAGCATCTAGCCGTGTTAATGTAGCCAGCAGTTTGCTAAATCATAGTGAATATGCAACAAGTGAATGAAAACAATGGCTATTCTTAAACAGTACTGTAAGAAAGGGGCTTCTTTGGATTCATGATTCTAATATGGTAAGAATAAAGAACCGGCTGTCCTATTACAGGTATTGAGTATACAAAGAAGGAAATAGCAAATGCTTTCATACTCAAAAAATAAATGAGACAATTGTAGGGTATGTGAACTCGGAACTAAAATGAAATACATATCTCTATTATAAGAAATGAAATCAAAATATAAGCTGCTATATATTATTAGGTTGTTTCTCCAAGACTTGAAAATGATGTTTGTACCTAATGAACAACTGATAATGTAACAATTACCTTTTCAAGAAGAGTGCTATTCAGTGAAGGAACAAAAGTAAACAGAAGTAGTCTAATGTATATTCCTCACAAATTCTTGCTGTAATATTTCTACCAAACATTTCTTTACTGCCACATAAAATGAACTCAGGATAGCACTACAAAAAAATGTGGATAATATGAAACCTGATTTTAGAATGCACTATTCACTGTCTTACAATGACTGCATCTCTGATATATTTATGCCTGATATACATTGAATAGTTTATCTGACAATAATATTATTGAACAATATTTTGCAATCCATGGTTTTTTCATCAAGGAATTTCGGAACATACTGATATGAGAAGAAAGGAACTTTATAGTATACAGAAACGATCTTATTTTGCAATAATATAATAATACAGATACAAATGATAGAACAGTTGTAACATACTGTGGACCATTTTCAAATCAGTATTGTCATTGATGTTTCCGTTGTTCTGTTCTTAAAAAATGCTTAGACGAAGACAATACAGAGTACTATACATTTTCATCTCAAATCTACTACAGTCATTGAGATATTATTTAGATGTGTAACACTAGGAAGCACTGAGCCCAGGTCAGTAACTGATACCTAATATTGCCACAGCCATTCTGTTCTTAGACCAATTTACTACAGGTAACACTTCAAATGTCAAAAGCTGATTTATTAGTGGCCTTTTAGATGATCCCAATTAAAGTTGGTTCCACAACCAATGTTTTGTGTTCACCATCATAGCTCTAGTTACTTCATATATCCTGCTGTGCCACTGAGCAGCAGGATACCAGAGGGCCGCAACTCATTAAGATACACAGTTTTGGCTTCCTGATCTCCAGATGCATAATGACGAAATTTGACAGGATCTAATAGTATGTGTGCTACATTGTTACTCTACTACATACTGATAACCAAGAAATAAATCAAATTAAGAAGAAATATTATCCAAAGCTCTTTACAAGCTAAAAATAATTTTGAAACAGGAGCTATTACAAACAAAGACGAAATTCCACTTTTGGACTTCGAAATTTTGTGATTACTGTGAGGAAAGACAATTCATTGGCAAATATAATTTGTTTGAACCTGAACAGCATGTATCTGTTAGATTCCTAATTTCATTTGAGTGACATTCCCACACTCACATGTTTCAGGTTAAGTAAGAAGTCTCAAAACTATCATACTTGGGATGCTGTCAAAGCTTTTCCCCTTTCACTACAATTAAAAATTGACATCTATGCACTAATTTATTAATGACTGATTTGTCAGTCTAGCTACTTACATATAGAGATATCTATTCAGCACAGCATACTTTAGCGTAATTAAGCGCTAGTAATGATCACATATCATCTCAAAACTCAATATAATTATGCTGAAGTAATACTGACTTTCAGGTGTTGTCCATCTTTAATTACATCATCTATAAATATCTGATGAAGACAACATATTAACTAGTGGCAAGTCCAGGTTTCATTTTTATTAGTATGAGAAGTGTAAATTCCTACTCACCAAATACACAACACATTGAATTGTTCACAGGCATAACAAAAAGACTGTTACACGTCTGTTGCTGATTATCTCCAGACTGTCAATCTTTTTGTTTGCACACCATCAATGTGCTGTCAGCGTACAGTATATACTATACTATTTTTAGAAGTACAAGAAGAGTACTTTATTTCAGTTACATATATTAAGAAAATAAGATATCCCACCACGCCACCTTAAGGCTTTCTATGTTTTACATCAGTAAACTTTGATTTAAATGAACCACCATTTCTTTTAAGCAGCTCAAGTTGTTTCCTGTCACTCACATTATTTTATCAATTCATACATAGTTCCTCTAATAACAAGGTTTCATGGCTTGTCAGGTATATGGTGACCAAAACACAGATAAAGGAACACTTCTGTAACATACTGCTCAAAATGGCTCGGAGCACTATGGGATTCAACATCAGAGGTCATCAGTCTAACATACTGCTTATTGTCTATTGTAATTACTATTTTGTCTGTTTAACCCATGAAAGGGATAATGTGTCTGAGAGGCATGCATGCATTTTTAATTTGTTAGATGGCAACACTGTTTGCACTGTTGCCAGGAACGCCTCTTTAGGAATTTCTTTGTCAGAGTTTTGGTGTGATTCATGGAGATGGTTGTACGTGAAATAATTGTTATTTTATCAAATAACACAGTGTCTGTGAGACATATTTCCAGTAATGCAAGTTTTGTTTCATGTCTGTGAGTTACATATTTCCAAAATCTGTGCTTTTACCTTGGTGAGTAGAAGTACATGCAGCTAATTGCTTTTTCTTTTAGACATTCTGTTAAGCTACCAGTCCTAGCATTTTTGTAGTATATTGTACAGGTGAAAAAATTGTGCTGGTTCCCTGTACACCATGAAAAAGAAGACATACAGAATTATTGAGAGTGAATGACCCAAAATTTGAAGAGAAATTTGCAAGGATGTGAGAAAAAGTAGGTCCAGAGGATACTGATGTAGAAGATTTTTTTCTGACAATTCCGATTATGATCCTTTCTTTTCTCTAGAAAAAGCTCTCTAAAGTTTTCCTCTGATGAAAAGAATCCGCTGCAGGCATTGACTTCTCCTGCACAGGTGAGCAAGGAAATAACGATATGTCAGTTCTTTTTGTTTGCAAAGGCAAAAATGGATTTTTGGGGAATAAAAAGAACCAACTGAAGCTGGATGAGTATCTCGTGGTAACATAATGTGAGGAATACGGGACACAACATGGGGTGTTAAAAATTTAGGTGATAATCCTAAGATAGAAGATATTTGGTATTTGGTGAGTAGACCAGATGATGTCAAGTAAAGAAACAAGTGATGTGAATGTGGCTAAAAGTTATAGTTTTACTGTAAAAAACGGAGTTTGTAATAACTGTAAAGGCGAAATCGAGACGCTGAACGAACGATTACAAAGCTTTCAGCTAGGCGTAGATATTCTGTTGCGAGATATCAGTAAGTTTCGAGACGAAAACCACCAGCTAAAAGCAGCAGCTTCAAGTAACATCCGAAGTAGAGGTGGCAAAAAATAACGTAACTGATAGAAATAACCGGTTACTGAAAAGTAACGGTTACTGCGATAACCGTTCCTCTGATTCTGGCAGTTATTACAATAACTGTTTAGTGTCAACAGTGCCTCGCGCCATCTGTTGACCGAAGATCGTACTGCGCATTTGGAAGGCGTTCTATAGACCATGGGAATAACTGTGAGACTGCGCGCCATCTGTTGATAAGAACTGTGTACTATTTCGTGGGCCTTCGTTACTTTTAGCATAAACAATTAAATAAAGTTAATGTCCGAGCCGTGGCTGATAGGAGCTGCAGTACTGGCATTAACAAGTACGGTCGTTCACTTAAGCCACCGCCTTACGTGTTAATTTAGCTTGGACGGGTAGTAGAAGGAAAGTTACTTAGGAATTCGAGCGACTATGGAAATAACTGTCAGAGACCGGTATTCTCCTCTGGCAGTTATCGTTATTGGCTCGTAGTTCTAGTTCTCTGGTAGTTATCGGGCTACCTCCACAGATAACCTGGAAGCTGGTAACGGAATAACTGTGTGTCTAGACGTTCCTGACTCGGTGACTCCAGTTAAAGGTCGTAGTTCCAGGTGATATTTCCAGAGAGGATAGTAACTGGAGCGAACAAATATTTTCGTACTGCTACGGAAATAGCCGCTGGCCATCGCGAATGACAAATAACATGTCAGAAAGTATAACATAATCCAGTGGAATATAATAATTATTATCCTCATCATTTGTCAGGAGATTGTCAAAATATGTGAATATATCACAGTAACTGCTAATATTTACAGAATTGGTACACTGACAGAATAAAACACAGTTACGTACTTTTAATAAATTTATCGTACACAGAATACCCGATCTTAACTGTTGCAACCAAGTGCTGTCAAAACTGAAATATAGCAGAATTTTTACCTAAGCTGGTCCATCAGTCTCTGTTACGATATTCATCTACAGAGTAGAAGGAGGGGTCGAAGGAAGCGTCTGATTCCACCCGTCTGCTTCGACGTAAAGGTGTTGTGGTGTGTGAATGTCATTACGGCACGGTGTTTATGAGTTGGTTTGTGTGTGTGTGTGTGTGTGTGTGTGGTGGGGGGGGGGGGCTGTCGATCTAGGTTGCAGTGCCGGAATTTGCTGGTGGTAATTAATTTTTTTTTTTTCTAGCTGTGATGTTTTGTGTATTTATGATGTATTGAATGTGATTTAATTTATGTAGGGATGATTGATTTGTAGACTTTTGGGATTGTGGTTTTATTTTTCGCAGTTGTAGGTGTTGGTTTTTTTGGCATCAGTAGCTGTGGTGGACCTATATAGGTCACCGGAAATGACCTATTCCCATTTTCATAGTTGTGTGTGTTGATGTTTTAGTATCGTCATCTGAGGTTGACCTATATAGGTCAAGGGAAATGTCTGATTCCAATTTTCGTACTTTTAGTTGTGGGTATTGGTGTTTTGGTATGGTCACCTATAGTTGACCTATATTGTTCAAGGGAAGTGTCCGGTTCCTGCAGATTTTTGTTGGTGTAGCAGAATGCTGTAATTTTTTTTTTCTTTTTGTTCTTCATTTTGTGATCATGGTGTGTTTTTTTACTAGCTTGTCCTCACCCTAAAACCCCCAACTTCCTGCAGTTGTCCCATTGGTTTGATTGTATTTTTGGTGGGAAATGTTATTGTATTATTTATATGTATCTTCGTGTTTGTTGCCATGTGTATGTAGTGACGTCATAGACACACTTAAAATAGCCATTTCCGGCATATTGATGACGGGTGGAATCAGACACTTCTGTATCAAATAGTCTTTCAAACACACTGTAAACCGTGCCTTATCTGAAACCAAGTTTTTAATGGTTGCTGACTTGCTGGCAGTTTATTGAAAATGCATGTTCCTGAATATTGGACCCCTTTTGGACCAAGGTAAGTAATTTTAGGTCTTTATGTAGATTGCTGTTCCCATTTCTAGTACTGATATTATGTATTAAGCTATTGGTTGGAAATACTTGTAACAAATTTCATAAAGGAATAAATATATTAGGAAGCAGTGGTTAGAATACAAAGTTCCTTGAACAGGTTCCTACATGATGTTCTTGAATTGATACCACAAACGATTTTTATTATACGCTTTTACATGCGAAAAACTTTTGCTACGTTTGATAAGTTCCCACAGAATATGCTCCCTTATGAAATAACAGAATGAAAAAATGTGGTATGCCCTTCCCAACTGAATTTATTATCGAGTTGTAGTCCCAAAAATGTAACACTGTCAACCTTTTCGATCTGCATGTCTTCATATGTTATAAACATGCTGTCGCTGGAGAAATCGAGCAGTTTGCAAATCTGACATAAAACTTAGATTAGCGTACTCACACTTTCCCCAATAGGACTAGCTTTTACAGCACAGGAGTAAACGAATCTGTCACATTACGTATATTTTTTGTTGTATTACAAGGCTGTACACTTTATTCTATTATGTGAGCAGCACAAGAAATTAAGCTTCGAATTTAACCTACAGTACTCAGTTTACATATTACTTCATACTTAAAAATGCACGTTGTTAACATTTTACTTAAACAGTGCTTTGGCGAAGTTCCGCGTACTTTCTGTCGCAGCTGCGAAGATAATATTTCTAATAGCGACCGATAACCTACAAACATATAATATGAAACACTAATAATCGTTCTAACATCAACTAAAATGTACCCGGAGTTAATAAGCTAAGGTTATGACACGATTCATACGACATTCCTGCTATTTCACACTACTCGCAGTTATACTGATAACTAAACAGATGGATTCCGGAATCATTCCAACTATGTCGTTATTTAACTGTCGGAGTTATCGGTATTCGCTAGCGAAAAATAACTTGGCAGTTATTAATAACGGTTAACGATAACGGTTATCAAAGAATAACTGGAACTGTGATAACGGTTACTCCAGAATAACCGTTTGGCCCACCTCTAATCCGAAGTAAATTACCAGGTATAAACGTGATACAGAAAACTGAAGCAGATCGAAAACTCATGTGCATGACTGGTTACAATGCATCAGTCGGAAATAATAGTCAAAAGTGCGTAAAAAAACCACTCACGCTTCCGAGTGAAAATAACGGCCAAAACCAACGAGTTAAAATTTCATAGAGTGGTTGAGATACTAGTTACAGCGCTCCTAGCGGCAACCAACGCTAACTCGGCCGCCATGTTCTCCGTAGTAAAAACATTAGGAAAGCGTTACTGTTGTTTGTGTTGGAAGTGTGTCAGCTGTTGTGATATTACTGCAATATTTAACTTTTCTAGTTGTCTTTTTGTTACAAAATATAAAGTCAACATGCCTGCAGTGTGTTCAGCTTTCAACTGCACAAATCGCAGCGATAAAACAACAAATATTTCATGTTATAAGTAAGTATATTAGTACCGAAATACGACACACGTTTTTTAATGTTTATTAAAGAGTCATTCGCATTGGAACTGTAATTATGCTTAAGACAAATGCAGGAAAGTAATTTATTTATCGTTGATTACAGATTTCCTTTAAAAGATAAGGAAATTACAAAAAGATGGGTAATACTGACTTTCAGTATACGAAGCGAGAAAACTGGTTTCCTACTACAGCCAATTACCTCTGTTCAGCTCATTTTGAAGAGAAATATATGTACTACACAAATGTCCAGAGGCGCCTTTTGTCAAAAGCAGTACCTACTATCTTTAACTTTCCACCACATTTACAAAAGCTAGATAAAGCATTACGACCACAACCCAGAAAGCGATCTTTCGACAACTTGCAAGATAGTGCTGTTACAGTGACATCATTAGCACAAAGTAAGTCAATAATTTAATTTTACTCGGTGTTCTTATTACTGTAACTTACATACTTTCTATTATAATCTTATGGTGTTACTCTGTTATAAACTTATGACGTAACTGCATTCTTTCAGTGCCTGTCGGACCCACATCTGTTTCTGCTGACCACAATTACTGTCTACCAAGCCCTAAGAAGTTGAAAACACAATATAACGGAGTACAAGCAGAGAATGTGTGACTAAAGAAGCGGATAAAGCAAATGAAGCAACTTAGTGTACGACACAAAAGAAGAATAGTTCAGTTACAGACTTTAGATGCTGGTGTGAGAAGAAGGCTATATAGTTCAGTTTCTGATATGTTAAACAGTGAACATGTAGTTGGTTTGTTGAAGGAGCTGTTGAAACTTCAGTGCAGTGCTAAAGTATGCCATTATTCTCAGCAAATAAGGAAATTTGCCCTGACTCTACACTTTTATTCTGCCAAGGCATACAGCTACTTACGAAAATTTGTGAAATTACCGTACCCAAGAACGCTTCGCCATTGGGCAATGTCAGTGGCTGGCCATCCAGGTTTTACTAAGGAGGGTTTCACTAAAATTGCCTCTGAAGTTGAGAAAAGCACAACCCAATTTTTTGCAACATTGTTGTTTGATGAGATGGCTATTAAGAAGGACCTTGTTTGGGATGGGGAAAAATAAGAGACTATGTTGATTTTGGGGAGGGTGGCATAGAAAGTGATGATAGCGAGGCAGCAAGAGAGGCTCTTGTGTTCATGGTCGCAGCGCTAAACAGAAATTGGAAAATTCCTGTAGGTTATTGTTTAGTTCACTCCCTATCTTCTACTGTAAAGCTAACTTTGGTACAACAGTATCTCCGAAAACTTGAAGACACTGATGTTACTATAGTAGCTGTGGTTTGCGATGGTACTGCCACAAATAGATCTTTAATGGCAAATTTAGGGATCAGATGCGATGAACAGGGAGCACAGTGTTGGTTTCCCCACCCTTCAAATTATGATGTGAGGGTATTTTGCAGCTCACATGCTAAAGCTGGCACGTAATTAACTTGCAGAAAACAATTTTTTGTTAGATGGTACCATTTCAGGCAGTGATAACATAATTAAATGGGAATATTTTAAAAAGTTAATGGACTTGCACGAAAGGGAAAGTTTGCATGCTGCAAACAAACGTAGGAGGCAGCACATTCTGTACCATACTCAAAAAATGAAAGTGGCTTTGGCAGCACAAACCCTTAGCAATTCTGTTGCAAATGCCATGTTGTTCTGCAAAGATTTAGGCATTAAAGACTTTTATGGGTGTGAGGCAACGGTTAAATATATCAAAATGTTAGACAGTTCCGTTGAATTATTAAATTCTTGTCACACAATGGGCAAGGGCACTAAGGCACCAATTTTCAGAGACACAGTCTGTAAAAGGATCTATGAATACATTAAGTATTTCAAGTCTTTAAGGGGCTCCGGAAAGGCTCAAAATTATGAAAAGTTCAATTTTTACTTTTTTGCGTTTTCTGAATCTGCAGACTATTACCTTTTAATAGATATATAATTTATTCAATTCCGAAGACTACAACTATTTTTAAATTTTTTTTGAAATGTGTTCTACATGGGCGTGACCCACTGTGGCGCTGTGCGATATGTTAATTACCTTGGTGACGGTGATTCTAAAAGTTTCAAACATGTTCAAGGACTGAAGCCCTATGGTGATGATGTTGTAGTGCAGAAATTTGAGTGTATTGGACACGTACAGAAGCGAATGGGAACAAGACTTCGGCGACTGAAAGCTTATTACAAAAAACAAAAACTCAGTGATGGTAAAGGGTTGGATGGGAAGGGAAGGTTAACGGACAGTGTAATTGACAAAATACAGAACTATTATGGAATGGCTATTAGGCAAAATACACAAAGTGTCGACGAAATGAAGAAGGCTGTTTGGGCTCTTTTTTTTCATACTTCTTCAACCGATGAAAATCCCCAACATAGCTTGTGTCCCAAAGAAGAAGACAGTTGGTGTAAATATAACAAAGGATTGCTAACTGGTGAAGTGTACACTCATAAACATAGTCTGCCTCATGCAATAATGCAGGTGATAAAACCTATTTTCAGAGACTTAGCAGCACCTGAACTGTTGAAAAAGTGTATTCACGGAAAAACTCAAAACCCCAATGAAAGTGTAAATACTGTTATATGGTAGAGAATCCCCAAGACTGTATTTGTTGGAATAGAAACACTTCACTTTGGTGTGTATGATGCTGTTGCGACTTTCAATGATGGCAACATTGTAAGGTGCAAGGTATTTAGAAATATGGGAATGAAGATAGGTTCTAACATGGTACGAGCGATGCTTGCTTTAGACAAGGAACGCCTTCGGGCTGCAGACAGGGCTGTAAAGAGTCTAGAAATACAAGCAAGAGTAAACAGGAGGAGGAACAAGATGAAGCTGGAGGAGGAGTTTGCAGAGGATGAAGATAATCCATCCTATGGACCTGGAATGCACTAAAAAGTTAGTCCAATCTTTGTCGCTCGATTCCCAAAACTTTTATTTTCTCATACTAATTACATGTTTTCTAAGGATCTTCCAAACATATTTGTTTCAAACTTTCAGTAAATGTTACACAACACCTTCTGCATAATTTGGCACAGCCTTTTTCCAAAAAACTGTATATTTTTGAATATATAAATAAAAAATTGCAAAAAAATGTTGTGAATTTTCATTACAATTGAAAAAAATCATCTTTAATAACTGAACTAAAATTTTGTAAAATCCCTGTGTTAAGTTGTAGCCAATATTCCAATAAATAATCTGTAAAAAGTTCAACTTCCTACCTCAAATACTTTGTGAGGAAAGATGTAATTTATAAGCATTATTTTAACATTGCAAGTATAGGGCGTTCCGGAGCCCCTTAAAGCTTTCTGATGGAAGTCCTGTTATTCTGTCTAACAGAAAAATGCCGTTGTATGGACTTATGCAGAATTTAATGAGCAGAAGGCAAATTGCAGAATTGTATGTTTGGAAAGAAGATGCAGAGCTCAATTATATTTTGACCCGTAGAACAAGTCAAGAAAACTTGGAATTATTTTTCTCCAGCATTTGTAGTAGAGGAGAAAACAGAAATAACCCAAATGCTGTGCAGTTTAGATCAGCATACAGGAAATGCTTAATTGCACAGATAGAAGGTTCTCAAAATGGCAGTTGCCAAGAATCACATACTAGTATGCTACCTCCTGCTACCGTTCCATCACTTCCTTTTGCTAAGGTAAGCCCTGCAGCTGTAGACATGATTATGTGCCAGATTATGCCTCACTGAGTATGTACTCAGAATATGTCATTGAGTACATAGCTGGAAGTATAGTGAGACAGGTGACAAACAAAATTAACTGTACTGACTGCATAGAAGTTATTTTTGCTTGTATTGAGGCTAAAAGAACTGGATTGATTGCAGTGAAAGATGTGAAAACCAGTTTAATCAATCCAGCTAATGATGTTGCTGAGAAGGTTTTCAGAAATAATGAGGACATAATCCTTCAAAGGTCAGAAAAACGTTTTTTGGAGGTTACAGACAAGTGTTGCAGTTGGTGAGAGGCTCCTTATTTATAAACAATGAACATCTTTTTACAGAAACTGAATATGCTGAAGAAACCCATTATGTTAAACTGATAAAACTGCTGCTCAAACATTATTCTGTATGTCGAATAAATCACTTATGCAAATCAAAATCATCTGAGCAGAGAGGTAAAGTTGTGAGACAACTATACACGAAGCTTATTTTATTTAAAGGTCAGTGGAAAGACTGAAAAAATACGAATGTCAGTTAAAACAATGTAAAAATTAAATGTAAATAAATTATTTTACTTTTCTTGTAGATTATTATTATTATTGAATTACTATGCTTGTGTTGACTACTTGTAACACATATTTCAAATAATATTCTCGTTCACAGTGTACTGGTTTTTGAGGCTTTGATTGTTTACTTTCAAATAGCGACAAAAATATCGCATTTCTGCGCCCGTTACAGTTTCTAATAGTTAACCACAGCATGTTTAGAAGTTTCACCGTAATATTCTGGTGGTACCTGCTCTAATTGCATTAATTTATGGGCAACAGGTATTGTTATAGTGGATGGACAGACTTATTTGAGTTGTCTTGTAGTGTTATCTACATCGAAAAGTTTAGCCATATTTCGACAAAACCATCCCTTTTTGCTGTCAGTGTACACTGAAATCACTGCTGTCTATTGCTTGTTTTAGAAAAAATAAAGCTAGTATGGGCTATTTCAAGTAAGTCAAACACAGTTACAAGTGTGCTGGACACAGCAGACGAATGCCTTGTCTAAAGAAAACATGGTGGACAGAACTTCAATTTGCTTCAAACATGGCGGACCTATAGCCACTCTATGAAATTTTAACTCGTTGGCCAAAACAAATGAAATAGACATGCTAGTAGGCCTACCAGTGTAAACAACAGTGGACAATGTGTAATAATATCTAACACGGAGACTAAAGTAGGGAAGATATTACCCAAATGTGCAGAAACACAACATGGCTTCTGGGGAAATGCATGTTTCCATAACATCGAGTGCAAAAAGAGTAAAAACGATCTTTGTGTGTTCGGTGATAGCCACGAACGTGGAATTTCTGCACTGTTGACAGAATTTAAAGGTGTCGGGCTTTGTCTCTGTTTCGTGAGATAGGAGAACTATCAAATTCTGCTCAGATATCCAACTTAAAGAAACACGATTTCGTCGTAATGTTAGGTGGCTCAAACGATGTTTTCATTTATTTATTTGTTCATTATCATCCCAATGATCACACTTGTGATATAGGATTTGTCAGGGTACATTTTAAAAACTATATAATATCTTTACAAAATTCGTATCTGTGCTGAATTCATATTAATCTATCTTATGTTTAATACAATATACAACCGATAAGTGTTTTTATAACATAATTTATTATGCACTGATGTAATTTCATTTGTCACATTAACTTAAACATATATTTTATACGGTTGCGCAGAGATATTCACTTAGTATTTGTCAAGCATGTGATTCTTTAGAACAGTTTTAAATTTATCCTAATTTTCCAGCTCTTTGATATGTTTTGGTGTGCATTAAAAAGTTTGATGCCTTGATTACATACATGTTTCTGGCTTCGAGTCCTTGTTACAGCTTGTATGTGGAGATCTTTACATTGACGTGTATTGTAATTATGGAAGTCTGTATTGGTTTTCATTTTGTCCTGATTGCTTTTGATCACCAACAGACATTTCAGAATGTATACTGATGGAATTGTTAAAATTTTCAATGCTTTAAAAAGGGGCCTACAATGTGTTTGAGGTAGGCTGTGGGTCATTATGCGAATAGCACATTTTTGTAATTTGAAAATCTCATTAAGACGACAATTTGTTTTTCCCCAGAATACAATCCCATAGGATGCAATGGACTGAAAATAGCCAAAATATACTAATCTGGTACAGTCATTACTACAAACTCTTGACATTATTCTAAGCACAAAACATGCTGAATTTAGTTTTAGTGCTAAGCTCACCACATGGTCCTTCCAATTGATCTTCTCATCAATGTGCAACCCAGGAATTTTGCACACTGTATTGGTTTTCATTTTGTCCTGATTTCTTTTGATCACCAACAGACATTTCAGAATGCCCTCCATGGTGGGATTTAGGTCGTCCTCTTCACTTATTTTTCCATATTGCACATAATTATTTTTTTTTTGCATTCAGTGTTAGCTTGTTAGCACTAAACCATTTTTGTATATCTTGTAGGACATGGTCCACAGTACTGTGCAATGACTGCTTCATATCACTAACTATTAAACTAGTATCATCAGCAAGTAACATGATTCTAGCTTTTCTCTCTGACAGCTGAATATCATGAATGTTAATGAGGAACAGCAAGGGGCCTAATACACTTCCTTGGGGTACTCCTACTGTGACCTCCCTTGGATCTGATTTTAGTTTAATTTTTTGATTAATATTTGGTGCTGTAATTTCAACCACCTGCATCCTCTTTTCCAGATATGACTCAAACCACTTTTTTACCGGTCCTCTGATACCTATAGCTTCAAGCTTTTTCAAAAGTATGCTGTGGTCAACAGTGTCAAAGGCTTTTGACAAATCTACATTTATCCCAACTACACTTTTTCCCTCTTCCAATTTAGTGATTATTTCTTTTGTGTATCCTAGTACAGCTGTTTCGGTACTTCTCCCAGCTTGAAATCCATGCTGATTAATGTTTATCAGATTGTGCATATTAAGATAATGTGTGACTCTATATTTCATTAGTATCTCTAAAACTTTAGAGAAAGTTGGGAGGAGTGAGACAGGTCTGTAGTTTTTTATTTTAAGTTTATCACCCTTTTTCAACAGGGGAATGACTTTAGAAATTTTCAGTTTTTGTGGAAACACACCCTCAGCCATTCACAAGTTTGCTATGTGCGCCAATGGTTTCGCTATCTGATTAGCTGTTTTCTTTAGTTTATCAGAATGAAACGTACAAGTTAATAAAAGAACTGAAGAACTGTTTACACAAATTAATACACACCACTATTGGCATTGTAAACATACGACCTCGTTATGACTTGCCTACTCTCTGAAATATGTTCTGACTTTCAAAATGTAGAAGTTATTGACATACATGGCTTAGGTCGAAGGTTTTTCACAGCTCATGGACTCCATTTAAATAAATTAGGAAAAGAACTTTTAGAAGAAAAACTATTTACCAGTACCTACCTGTGTAATGAGGACACATACACCAAGCATAAAAATCGACAGAAAAAACACGAATTACAGGTTGGTTTAAACCAAAAACTACAATCTTGTTAGCAGAAGCAGATCACTCTCACAAACTTGAAGACATACTATGTACTGAGGCAGCAGGAGAAACCATCCCACCATCAACAGCCATTCCAGCAGCAGAAATCAATCCACCACCAACAGCCAGTACGACAGCAACAACCACTTGACTCCCAAATAGAAAACTCAAACAACCATTGCACTTAAAGGATTTTTTAGTGCCAGTGAGCCTAAGGCAAATGCAAAGGTAAGAAACGTTGTTATTCATGATTGTACTGGTTCCCACACATTTACAACAAAAATTGTAAATAAAGACAAAGAGAATAGGAAAAGTAAAAAGCCTACAAAGAAAGCTATTCTTGAAACCTTAGGAAAAAAACAGCACTTTTTTAATGAACTTGAACATAAATGGCGTGGCTACAACTCATCAAAATAAGAGAATGAATAAAATTTATGAACCACAAATTTTAATCTCAGAGTGTAAGAATATCAAAATTGTAATAGCAGCTGATTTGAATATAAATTTATTAAATCAAACAAATGACTCAATAATGTTTATGGACTTAATCCAAAAATTTGGTTTCAAGGTAAACTTTATGGAAATCAGAAGAGAAAACGAAAATACAGGAAGCTGTATTGATAATATTTTAACAAATTATAAATTTGATGATGCAAAGAAGTTATTTGTGGAATTAGGATTCTCAGACCGTTCTGCTATGTTCATTGAAATAAAAAATGCAAATGAACCAAGCACTAAAAATACGTATAGCAAAAGACTATTTACTGCTTAAAATTTTAAACAGTTCTGCTCTAAATTAGAAGTTGAAGACGGTACTCATATCTCTGCACAATTTAACAGGTTTCTAGAAAGTTTCTTATATGTATTTAATGAAATATTTCCACTTAGAGTATTCCACACAAAGGTGTCAAATAAGCTAAATTGGATCATCGCTAGAATAAAAATATCCAGATGGAAGAAAAGACAGTTGCACAAGGAGATGAAATACAACAACGGCCCTGTTTTCATAAATTATGTCAAAAGGTATTAAGTCTTATTTAAAAGGGTAGTGAAAGCTGCAGATGAAATGGTAAATAATAAATGCATCTTAGCTCATGAAAACAAATCAAAGGCAGTCGGGTCTGTCGTAAAATCAGAACTGCGAATGAGAACTAACAGCAAAGTTATCTCCAAAATTAAGGTGGGAAATAAAACTATAACAAATGCAGCTCTGATTTCAGAATCTTTTAACAATTTTTTATAAATGTATCTGCAGTTGCAAATCTAGATGGTTGTACCGAAAAAGTACAGTTAGGTCAGAAGGCAGAAGAATGCTTTAACAAACTTAAAAAAATTCAGCCAGAGATGTAGAGAACACTATATTACAGTTCAAAAACAAAAATTCTGCAGGGTGAGATAGCATACCTACTAAAGTAGTTAAATCAGCTACCTGGATAATAGCTCACCCACTTGGCTCAATAATCAATAAATCTCTCAAAGAGGGCCACTTTTCAGATGCCCTGAAGGATGCGGAGGTAAAATGTTTGTTCAAAAAAGGCTCAAGAGAAGATATAGGAAACTACCGCCCAATCTCTATTCTCCCAATTTTTTCAAAAATATTTGAAAAATTGGTAGTAATGTAAATCAAAAAATTTATAGAAAAATCAAACATACTGTCATAGATAGTTAATACAGCTTTCAGAAAAGCAAAAACACAATAGACACCATAAATGAGTTTGTGAAAAAAATTTGTTCTGCCTTAGACAAGTCTAGCAAAATTGCACGATTGTTCTGTGACCTCACAAAGAATTGGATTGTGTAAGCCATCAATTGCTCCTGTATAAAATGGAAAAATACTGAATTGGAGGTCGTATTTTAGAGTGGTTCAGGTCATACCTCACAAAAAGAAAACAAAGAATAGTTATATCATCAAGCAAGGGAAATTTCTTCTCTAAATGGATGATTATTTCACAAGGCGTTAGACAAGGCACAATTCTGGACCCAATTATTTCTTACTTTACATAAGTTACTTGCCACTAAACATAAATTCACACTCAGTTTTATTCGCTGATGATACGTCTGCCCTCATCAACTCAATCACTCAGAAAAAATTCCCTCAACTGTCACAAATCTACTAGACAGTTTAGAAAACTGGTTCAAACTAAATGGGTTAAAATTGAATATTGGAAAAACACTAATATAAATGAAATTCATATTACCTGCAAAAAACAGGAACTGAAAGAATCAGACTTTGTTAAATATTTAAGAACACATTTGACCAAAATTTATCTTGGTCTTCACATATACAATACTTAGCAAATAAGTTATACAGCCTGACCTTTTGTTATTATGATTTTGTCACATTCAACTGGCATGAAGATAAGAAAAATAGTTTATCACAGCTATTTTGAAGCTGTTGTAAGGTGTGGCATTATCTTTTGGGGTAATACAAGCAAAATCATTAGAATATTAAAATTACAAAAATCAATTGTTAGAAATATGCATAACGTAAGACTAAAAGAATCTTGTCGCCTACTGTTATGAAATCTAAAAATATTAAGTGCTCCCTGTTTGTACAATTAAGAACTGATTATTTTTGTATAAAGTAAACCTATGTTATTCACAGACAACAATTTTAAACATCAATACAGGACTAGGAATAAGACAAATTTTTGCTTCCTGCTCACAGGTAAAAGTTATATGCAGAAATCCCAGAACACGCACGCATGAAAATATACAATATGCTAGAAAAGAAACAAATAAACAGCATGGAGCTAGGGCAACTGAAACCAAAGCTGCACAAGTTATTAGAGGAGAAATGTTATTACTCCGTAGAAGAATTTATGAATGATCATGTGTAAGTCTGAGCAAGGAAACATCACCTGTAAATTAAGCTTAGCAGTTTTGCGTCAAATAAACGATTGTAAAAATATGTTCACTGAGTAAATGCTGTTGTTATATCTTACTTTGTAATACATCTAAACTGGAATGTTCATATATTGTTTTTGTAATACTGTATATACAAATTGTAATTGTAATGTAAACGTAATGTTGACGAGTCCCCGATACATCAGATCTGTGATTTGACTTTGTATGTTATGGGATAATAAAAATTCTGGTTCTGATGATGAACTCATAGAAGTGACTGTGAAATCTACATCTACATCTACATGATTACTCTGCAACTCACATTTAAGTGCTTGGCAGAGGGTTCATCGAACCACAATCGTACTATCTCTCTACCATTCCACTCCCGAACAGCGCGCGGGAAAAACGAACACCTAAAACCTTCTGTTCGAGCTCTGATTTCTCTTATTTTATTTTGACGATCATTCCTACCTATGTAGGTTGGGCTCAACAAAATATTTTCGCAATCGGAAGAGAAAGTTGGTGACTGACATTTCGTAAATAGATCTTGCCGTGACGATAAACGTCTTTGCTTTAACTCGCGTATCATATCTGCAATTACAAACATTGAACTGAAACAGTGTAGAAACAGAATTGAATACATCAATAAATATAAATCTACTGGATCCCTATGAAATAAAACAACCTGTGGTACATCTGGACAAAATGATATGCTATCACTCGTCTCTACTGGCTATATTGTAAGACCTATAGTTAGAGCCATAATGCCAATAGAGGGGTCCCAAATCTTGCTTCTCTGATTGCAATTTCATGAACCTGGAACGAGACAAATATGGAAAAAGGAAGACAAATCAACAACATTTTTGGAAATTTTTTCCGGATTCATCAGTAACTGTCAAAAACTGCACTCCCTTGGAGAATACACATGTGTAGTTGATATACTTATACCTTTTCATGGCAGGTGTGGCTTCAAAGTAAATTTTCCCCAAAAGCCTGTCAGGCCAGATGCCCGCACATCATACTTATACAGTGAGTATATATAAAGTAGTAAAGGTTTAAAAAAGAAATAAAAATAAAATATTAAAACGAATTCCTGCCTCCTAGGAGTGGTGTTGGCTCTTCTCTTTATGGATTCTGTGATACAATTACTCTATTGTCAGTAGTCCCTAGGTAGAACAAAGCTGTAGTACTACTGTCGGGTACAGATTTCGTAAAAGGAGTGGGTGAACTGACATGGAAACCGGAAATTGTGTCCTTCTACAACAGCATCAAGGCTGTAGTAGACACACTGGACCAAAAATGAGAAAACCACTCATACTACAGAAAATGCAAACAATGGATTCTGGCAGTCTTTTTTACATTATTAAACGTTAGTCTGATGAACAGCTGCACACTCAACTTCTGCTTTAAAAGTGGTGAACTTCTCACAAAGTATAGATTTATCAAGAAACTGTCAGATAGTCTAATGAGACCCCATCTTGACAATAGGTCACTTCTCACCTATTTGAGAGGAAATTTGAGAATAATCATTGATCATTGAAAATCTCCTTGTAAAAGACTAAAAGAAGATGAAGAGTGCATGAAGAATGACAACTGGGAAAGAAAGAGGAAGTGCAGTCTTTGTCCATACCAGAACAACAGGAACACTGCATATAACTGTATGACTTGTGGTAGCCCTGTATGGCTGGAATGTTTCAGAAAAATGTTTGTTAAGTCTTCAATGGATTAATTAGCCAAAATAATTTATGAATTTGAGCTCGTCCCTGATATTTGTATTGCAATTCCTGTGATTTTGTAGAGTTTCATTATATGAATGTTCATGAAAGTGACATATCTAGGAATTGTTACTTGTTAAGGGTCTTTTAGAGTTATTGCGCAGTTTGTTCATTGTACTAATAGATTAAACAACTACTTTGCACGAAAACAACATTTATTTGGTTTTCTTCAGTGCTGTGTCTGTAAGACACATGCTTCCAGTTAAGTAATAAAATCATTCTTCCTGTTAATGGTTAACTGTACTGCAGCAGCTACTGAAGTTAAGTAGCTCCTCAACTGGCATTGTCACTGATGTTATTTTCTTAGATTAGTTTAATACAGACAACATTTGAAATGCCAAAAGCTAATTTATTAATGACGTTTCAGATGATGCAAACCACAGTTGGTTTCACATCAAAGGATTCACATGTACCAGCATCGTTGTAGTTACTTCAGATGTGATTGGAAGCCACTAGGGAGTAGGGCAACAGGAGGGTGCAACTCATTAAGATACACTGTTATGACCTCCTGAACTCCAGATGCACAATGACAATGTTTGACAGGAACTCCAGGTAACTATTCAGTCAGCTTACTCAGTTACCTGAAACATCATGGCATACACAAACACAGAAACACATTATTTTCTTCTGAGTCAATAGACACCTGTTGAATAACTGATCAGCAGGGAAGACTGCTGTAGCATGGAACACTTTTCACACCGTGCCTATTGCCAGCCCAGTAATAGAAATGTAACATACTTTCTGATTCCACTTAAAAATAATAGCATTCACTTATCATGTGGTGCAGCCTATTTCTGATATTACAAAAATTACTTTGGAAATTTAGATATTTAAAATGTGAAAAACTTTTCCAGGGTACAACCTAGGAATAAACAGTCTATTCAGATTGAACAGTTTTCTCACCAATATTATCTCATCAACACTGTATCTTATAATATATGTGCTATATTATTACTTTACTGCATACAAACAACCAGGAAGTAAATCAAATTAAGACCATGTATAATCATAAAGTAATTACAAGCTAAAGATATTCTGATACATGGGCAATTTTAAAGCAAGACAAACCTCCATTTTTGAATTGCACAAATTTGTGAAGACAGTAAAAATGCTCACCTCACTGGCAAGCGTCTAGCTGTTTCATTCTATACTTTATTTTAATGAGACACCCATACATGCTTGTTTTACTCAGAACTGTTTGGATATGTGAAATTCCAGCTTAAGTATTAAGCCTCACAACTCTCATTCTTGGAATGCTGACAAAGCTTTCCTCATTTCACTGCAATTAATATATTCAAATGTATGCACTAGTTTTTTAATGGCTGATTTTTCATGCTATCTACTTATATATAGGGAAATGTATACAACACAGCATATTTTAGAATAACTGATCCTCAGCTATGATCACATTTCATGTCAAAATTCAATACACTTGATACAATGATCAATCTATATAGACTTGTGGGTGTGATCCATCTTAAATTATGTTCTTGTTGTTGTGGTCTTCAGTCCTGAGACTGGTTTGATGCAGCTCTCCATGCTACTCTATCCTGTGCAAGCTTCTTCATCTCCCAGTACCTACTGCAACCTACATCTTTCTGAATCTGCTTAGTGTATTCATCTCTTGGTCTCCCCCTACGATTTTTACCCTCCATGCTGCCCTCCAATACTAAATTGGTAATCCCTTGATGCCTCAGAACATGTCCTACCAACCGATCCCTTCTTCTGGTCAAGTTGTGCCACAAACTTCTCTTCTCCCCAATCCTATTCAATATTTCCTCATTAGTTATGTGATCCACCCATCTAATCTTCAGCATTCTTCTGTAGCACCACATTTCGAAAGCTTCTATTCTCTTCTTGTCCAAACTATTTACCGTCCATGTTTCACTTCCATACATGGCTACACTCCATACAAATACTTTCAGAAATGACTTCCTGACACTTAAATCTATACTCGATGTTAACAAATTTCTCTTCTTCAGAAACGCTTTCCTTGCCATTGCCAGTCTACATTTTATATCCTCTCTACTTCGACCATCATCAGTTATTTCGCTCCCCAAATAGCAAAACTCCTTTACTACTTTAAGTGTCTCATTTCCTAATCTAATACCCTCAACATCACCCGACTTAATTCGACTACATTCCATTATTCTCGTTTTGCTTTTGTTGATGTTCATCTTATATCCTCCCTTCAAGACACTATCCATTCCGTTCAACTGCTCTTCGAAATCCTTTGCTGTCTCTGACAGAATTACAATGTCATCGGCGAACCTTAACGTTTTTATTTCTTCTCCATGGATTTTAATACCTACTCCGAATTTTTCTTTTGTTTCCTTTACTGCTTGCTCAATATACAGATTGAATAGCATCAGGGAGAGGGTACAACCCTGTCTTACTCCCTTCCCAACCACTGCTTCTCTTTCATGCCCCTCGACACTTATAACTGCCATCTGGTTTCTATACAAATTGTAAATAGCCTTTCGCTCCCTGTATTTTACCCCTGCCACCTTTAGAATTTGAAAGAGAGTATTCCAGTCAACATTGTCAAAAGCTTTCTCTAAGTCTACAAATGCTAGGAACGTAGGTTTGCCTTTCCTTAATCTTTCTTCTAAGATAAGTCGTAAGGTCAGTATTGCCTCACGTGTTCCAGTATTTCTACGGAATCCAAACTGATCTTCCCCGAGGTCGGCTTCTACTAGTTTTTCCATTCGTCTGTAAAGAATTCGTGTTAGTATTTTGCAGCTGTGGCTTATTAAACTGATTGTCCGGTAATTTTCACATCTGTCCACACCTGCTTTCTTTGGGATTGGAATTATTATATTCTTCTTGAAGTCTGAGGGTATTTCACCTGTTTCATACATCTTGCTCACCAGATGGTAGAGTTTTGTCAGGACTGGCTCTCCCAAGGCCGTCAGTAGTTCCAATGGAATGTTGTCTACTCCGGGGGCCTTGTTTCGACTCAGGTCTTTCAGTGCTCTGTCAAACTCTTCACGCAGTATCGTATCTCCCATTTCATCTTCATCTACATCCTCTTCCATTTCCATAATATTGTCCTCAAGTGCATCGCCCTTGTATAGACCCTCTATATACTCCTTCCACCTTTCTGCTTTCCCTTCTTTGCTTAGAACTGGGTTTCCATCTGAGCTCTTGATGTTCATACAAGTGGTTCTCTTTTCTCCAAAGGTCTCTTTAATTTTCCTGTAGGCAGTATCTATCTTACCCCTAGTGAGATAAGCCTCCACATCCTTACATTTGTCCTCTAGCCATGCCTGCTTAGCCATTTTGCACTTCCTGTCGATCTCATTTTTGAGACGTTTGTATTCCCTTTTGCCTGCTTCACTTACTGCATTTTTATATTTTCTCCTTTCATCAATTAAATTCAATATTTCTTCTGTTACCCAAGGATTTCTGCTAGCCCTCTTCTTTTTACCTACTTGATCCTCTGCTGCCTTCACTACTTCATCCCTCAAAGCTACCCATTCTTCTTCTACTGTATTTCTTTCCCCAATTCCTGTCAATTGTTCCCTTATGCTCTCTCTGAAACTCTCTAAAACCTCTGGTTCTTTCAGTTTATCCAGGTCCCATCTCCTTAAATTCCCACCTTTTTGCAGTTTCTTCAGTTTTAGTCTACAGGTCATAACCAATAGATTGTGGTCAGAGTCCACATCTGCCCCTGGAAATGTCTTACAATTTAAAACCTGGTTCCTAAATCTCTGTCTTACCATTATATAATCTATCTGATACCTTTTAGTATCTCCAGGGTTCTTCCATGTATACAACCTTCTATCATGATTCTTAAACCAAGTGTTAGCTATGATTAAGTTGTGCTCTGTGCAAAATTCTACCAGGCGGCTTCCTCTTTCATTTCTTAGCCCCAATCCATATTCACCTACTACGTTTCCTTCTCTCCCTTTTCCTACACTCGAATTCCAGTCACCAATGACTATTAAATTTTCGTCTCCCTTCACTATCTGAATAATTTCTTTTATTTCATCATACATTTCTTCAATTTCTTCGTCATCTGCAGAGCTAGTAGGCATATAAACTTGTACTACTGTAGTAGGTGTGGGCTTCGTATCTATCTTGGCCACAATAATGCGTTCACTATGCTGTTTGTAGTAGCTTACCCGCATTCCTATTTTCCTATTCATTATTAAACCTACTCCTGCATTACCCCTATTTGACTTTGTGTTTATAACCCTGTAGTCACCTGACCAGAAGTCTTGTTCCTCCTGCCACCGAACTTCACTAATTCCCACTATATCTAACTTTAACCTATCCATTTCCCTTTTTAAATTCTCTAACCTACCTGCCCGATTAAGGGATCTGACATTCCACGCTCCGATCTGTAGAACGCCAGTTTTCTTTCTCCTGATAACGACATCCTCTTGAGTAGTCCCCGCCCGGAGATCCGAATGGGGGACTATTTTACCTCCGGAATATTTTACCCAAGAGGACACCATCATCATTTAATCATACAGTAAAGCTGCATGCTCTCGGGAGAAATTACAGCCGTTGTTTCCCCTTGCTTTCAGCCGTTCGCAGTACCAGCACAGCAAGGCCGTTTTGGTTATTGTTACAAGGCCAGATCAGTCAATCATCCAGACTGTTGCCCTTGCAACTACTGAAAAGGCTGCTGCCCCTCTTCAGGAACCACAGGTTTGTCTGGCCTCTCAACAGATACCCCTCCGTTGTGGTTGTACCTACGGTACGGCTATCTGTATCGCTGAGGCACACAAGCCTCCCCACCAACGGCAAGGTCCATGGTTCATGGGGGGGGGGGGGATCTTAAATTATATCATCTGTAAATAGCTGACGATGACAACATATTAAACAATGGTAAATCCAGGTTGGATCATCAATAGTATTATAAAAGAAATACATTGCTACTCACTGTAAAGATGACTCACTGAGCTGCTGACAGGCACAACAAGGACACTGTTACACATTTGCTGCATAGCATCTGCAGACCCTCAAGCTTTGTGCACAATTGATGTGCTGTCATCATCAAATACATGCAAAACCTTTTTTAGAATTATGAGGAAAGTAATTTATATCATTTACATAAAATAAGAAAACAAAAGACTCTATCATGGAACCCACAGGCACTCTATGTTTGACATCAGTAATTTTCTTATTTAAACAGCCCACTATTTGTTTTAAGCTACAAATATTTTTTCCTGTTGGTCACACATGATTTTATCAATTCAAAAACAGATGTTCTAATCACCAGACTCCCCAGCTTCTCAAGTAATTATGGTGGCAACTACACAACCAAAATATTTTTCAAGATCAAGGAGTACCGCAATAATATACTGCTTGTTCCCTATTTCTATTATTTTGTTTATTCAACTGTACTGCAGCTACTGAAGTTAAGAAATGCCTGAATTGGCATGATGAGGCTGACTGCTTTCCATTCCAGACCCCTCATCAAGAAATAATTTCTGGCAGTATAGGGAATGGAACTGGAGTTCTAAGTATAGCTGTCACTAACTGTGATGACCCATCTATGGTCATGGACATACAACATAGCACACTATACATAATCAGTCTCTACATTTTAATAAGGCTTTGTATTTGAAATATAGCCTCTCAACTCTCAAGGTAAGGTTTATACTGACAGTTTGCTAACACCATCCTCAAAGATGTCATCTATTCACAAATGACAAATGCAAGGCATTGCACCATATTGGTTCAAACATATCAAGGAAACATATAAAGCTAAACTGCATTTGTATTTTAAATGAGGAGCCTGCAAAGAGAAAATGAATATGGTGTGCATTCTTAATTTGCACAATGAAATAGGGTATGGCCTGAATTAAGGCTATAGTAGAACTAAGTGTGAAGCAATAAGGTCGCCATTTAGAGTCCTAGAATATCTATCTGAAAATTCAGCATACTTTTTCGAACAACCAGGGAAGGAAGTTGACAGTGTTAGTGTCTGTGAACCTAGAATTACCAATGGCAATATATCATTCTTAGTATAAGAATAACCTAATATAAAATAGGAACTACCAATGTCTTTTGTTCCTAATAAATGAATGTGGTTAGCATACAGAATAAAGGGTTAGTATTGTATGGACAGGCAACACAACAAGAATATCCTTCAGTGAGCACACAAGAGGAATTAGAGGGGCTGAAGCTTGTGGTTCACACACATTTACAGTTATATCCAATCCTCACATTTGTCAATAACCTTCACATTTGTCAATGGGCACATAGAGTGAACTCTAAACACATTGAAATACACATAAAGTTTCTAGAAATATCCCCCACGCTGTGGTTAAGCCATGTCTCTGCAATATCCTTTCTTTCAGGGGTGCTAGTTCCACAAGGTTTGCAGGAGAGCTTCTGTAAAGTTTGGAAGGTAGGAGACGAGGTACTGGCAGAAGTAACGCTGTGAGGACGGGGCGTGAGTCGTGCTTGGGTAGCTCAGTTGGTAGAGCACTTGCCCGCGAAAGGCAAAGGTCCCGAGTTTGAGTCTCGGTCCGGCACACAGTTTTAATCTGCCAGGAAGTTTCAACAATTAATATATTCACACATAGGCTCTAATTTATTAATGCCTGATTTGTCACGCTATCTACTTACATATGGAGATATGAATACAATGCAGAGTACTTTAGAATAATTGAGCTTCAATACTGATAAAATTTCATTTCAAAACACTATATAATAATGATGATGTTACATTGAGTTACTGGTGTTATCTGCCTGTAATAACATCAGTAAATACAGCTAGTTAGGGCAACAAATTAAACAATGATAAATCAAGTTTGGATTATCAATAATATTATGGAAACAATAAATTGCTAGCACAATAAGTATGACACATTTAACTGCTGATGGGCACAACTATATGATGGTTACACATTCATTGCACAGCATCTCCATCCTTGTGTTTGAACATAATTGATGTACCGGTACTATTGTGGTACAAGACAAGCATTTACATTTATCCATGGGGAGCCTGTAAAATGAGAATTGGTGTTCATTTTTAATTTGTACAATGAAATTGGGTATGGTTTGGATTAAGGCTATAGGCACACTAAGTATGAAGTAACAATGTCTCAATTTAAAGATTCTATCAGAAAATGCAACAGATTTTTTCAAAAGGTCAGGGAAGAAAATTGAGTGTGCTAGTGTCTGCAAACCTAGATTTACCAATGACTATATGTAATTCTTAGCATAAAAACAACTTAAAATGAAATACAAACTATTAACACCTTGTGTTGCTAAGAAATGTAACTGGTTAGCGGACAGAATGAAGGTTTAGCATTGCAAGAACAGACAACACAACAAGAACATCCTTTAGTGAGGCCACAAGACAACTTACGAGAACTAATGCTTGTGGTTTGTACTGACAATGGTATCTAACCCTAACGTCTGGCCATGGCCACATAGTGACCTCTGAACACTATAAAATACATATTAAGTCCACACCAACAATTTTATAACATGGAATTACTGTCTTACGCAGTCTGCAAACAAGGAATGCTTGAGACTGAACCAAATCAAAGAGTGTAACTGAAAAGTATGTTACAGGAGCCTATTACTTAATCTGTGATTTCTGCATGTGGGAATACAATTATGTGCTGATGTGATAAAGGAGGGAATTAGTGGTATATAATAATATTTTTGTTATAATAAACTACCAATAACAATGCACATCATAGAAAGGTAGCACCAAATTAAGCTGTTTCCAAATTGGGAGTGTTTTGCTGTCACTATCATGGTGTTATTAATAATGACTTACTAAATGGCAGTGGAAAAATTACTATATCTCGCCATAAAGAAACCAACAGATGTGCTCCTTAGGTGTATATCAACTGAAGGCACTTAGCTTAAGGTCTTATAGCAGTATACAAGATTGCTACAGGGGTGTTCACTTGTTAATCTCTGTACTGTACCAGATACTTAAAAAGACAAAAGCGGAGTTTTCCTTGGCTGGTTAGTAGACACCAATTAATTCTGATTTTTCAAGTAACAACTGCTTATATACCAGTATTTTCTAATCTGTTGATGTTAGATCAAAATAAATAAATAAATAATGATGGACTGGTGTATTGCTATGCATGACTGCAAAACAGATCTCAATACATAAATGTACACAGTTCAGAACTGCTGATTATATCCTGAAGTTTGACATTGTCAAACAAGACATGTTTCTTACTGTCGCTACCCTAAAAAAATTTTCAAGCATTTCCTTCAGAGATCTGAAGTGTCACCAAATATGTAAACACATGAAAGT
Organism: Schistocerca cancellata; assembly: GCF_023864275.1. NCBI lineage: Eukaryota > Metazoa > Arthropoda > Insecta > Orthoptera > Acrididae > Schistocerca > Schistocerca cancellata. The sequence continues at coordinate 269,308,654 of NC_064629.1, forward strand.
GTTATATGTCTGTGAGACAATAGAAAACATTTAATTAATGTACCTCTAATCACCTACTGGAATAAAGGAAAATCCAGGATGGAATGTAACAATATTATGAGAAGAAAAGTTGCAACTCACCATATAAGAGAGATGCTGTCATCGATGGGCACAACAAAAAGATTTTCATGCTTAAAGCTTTCGGCGAATGGACTTTGTCAACAATAGACACACATATATGCACGCTCACACTCATGCAAACACGACTCACTCGCACGACTGCAGTCTCAGGCAACTGTTGTGTCTATCAGTGACTCGGCATCTCCACTATATGGTGAGTGGCAACTGATATTGTTGCCTATTAGAATATCTTGTTATATCTCCCATTAACAGCTGGTATTACCTGTGTGTCTCATTGAGTGAACTGAGAGAATGTTGTGTCAACTGGCAAAAGGAAACAAATATTAAACATGGTTGCATGTTATGTTACAGGTGATATGCGCAATTGTCCAACAGTGTGTCCTCAGCTATTTGTAGGTAACTGTTCAACTGGACTCATGAGCAATTGTTTTGGGATGTGATGCTTCACTTTAAGTATTAAGAGGCAGGAGTACCTAATGTGAATGCTTATAAATTTGTTCTATTTTCACAACCGTAGATACGTTCAGACTGACACACTAAAGTATGAATATACAAGCCATAGCTCTTCCTTCTTACATAAACAGACTACAATATGAAACAGTAGATTTTACAAACTCTTTCTTGCACTATTGACAAAATATCATCTAATAAATCTAAATACTTACAATCATGTTCTTTTCTGATAGGTGGTTGATGTGAATGTATAATTATTTGATCTATGCATAAATGACAAAGACTAATTATCACACCTCACTGCTTTGCCAATTTCAAGGTAATGTGTAAAATCAGGCAGCAGTTTTATTTAACCATGATGAGTATGCAACAAGAGAGTGTTAACAAAGTGTATTCTTAAATAGCGAAGTGAGATAGGCTGGTTTCTAAACAAGCTTTCATATACTGAGAATGTAGGGAAAACATTTCAAACACCTAAGGAAAGAAGATTATAATTTTAGTGTCGGTGAACATGGACCTACATGAAATACAAATATGTCTTAAAAGAAATGAAATCAAAATATAACATATTACACATCACTGGTATATTTTGCCAAGACATGAAACTACCTATCATACACAGTTAACATCTGTCACTAAAAGAAGGCTGTCTCCCAGTAAAGACACAAAAGTAAGCAGAAGGTGCGAAATGTAAGTTGTTTAAATATATCTGCTGTAATATTTCTTCTGTACCTCTATATAGTGCCATATAAAGTGAACTCCAAATAAAATTAGGTAAATATCAGGTGAATACTAAACCTAAATTTATAATGCAGTATCCACCAGCTTAAAATGACTTCAGCCTTGATACTGTTAAGTTCTGAGACTCAATGAATAGTATATCTGATAATTTGGTTAGTGGAGAATATTAGGCAATCTATGGCCTCTGCATGAAGGAATATCACTGTGTACTAATATGAAAAGAAAGGAACTTCATGATGCACATGTGATTATGTTTTACAATAACATAGTAATACAGATACAAGTGTTAGAATAGTAGCAACTTACTATGGACATTTCTATAAACAGTATTGTCATTGCTGTTACTGTTGTTCTATCTCTAACAGCTTAGAAGAAGAGCATGCAGAGTACTATGTATTTTCATCGCAAAACTAGTACAATTACTGAGATGATGTTTAGATGTGTAACACTAGAAAGCTCTGAGCACAGGGCATTTATTGATATTTAACACAGCCACTGAAGTTCGTTTCTTCGACTAGTTTATTACAGACTACACTTCAAATGCCTAAAGCTGATTTATTTCTCAGACCAGTTAATTACAGACTATACCTGATTTATTTTTGACCTTTTATATGATGCCAACTTCAGTTGCTTCTACAATCAAATGTTTCATGTGCACCAGTGTGGCTGTAGTAACTTCAGATATGATGGCATGCCATTCGGCAGCAGGAATATAGGAGGGTGCAACTCATTGAGATACACCATTATGACCTTCTGATCTCCCGCTCCACAATGGCAATGTTTGACAGGAAATGCAGATATCTATTCAGTCATCTTACTCAGTCATCTGAAACATCAATCTCTATGCAAACACATAAAAGCACTTTTTACTTTCAATTCAATGGACAACTTTTGATCAACTAATCAGTAGGAAGGGTGTTGTAGCTTGGAACAGTTTTCAGACATTCACCTCTTGCTAGTCATATAAGAGAAGTTTAATATACTTTCTGATCCATTTTGAAATAATAGCATTCAAACTGCATGTGATACAGTCTTTTACTGAAATTACAAACATAACTCCAGAAAATTATGCTTTATCCCAATGTAGAAAGCTGTTTGAAGGTACAACATGGATATGTAACTAGGAACAAATATTCTACTCAGATATAAAAGTGTTCAAACTGGTAATATCTCATGAACAGTGCATTTAATAATTACTTTTCTGGTACATTATTACCCTAGTGCATACCAATAACCAAGAAGTACATCAAATTAAGAAGAGATATTATAAGTAACCAGTTACCAAATAACAATAACTTTGAAACTGAAGCTATTGGAAACAACCAGAAACTTACATTTTTGAAGTGTGGAAATTTGTGAGGACACTAAAGAATCACAGGTCATTGACAAATATTATCTGTTGCTTGCTAAGGAGACCTTCCGTTTCAGGGGACACAATGGTGAACAACACAATGTGTGGCTTAACCATCCACACATTATGCAGTTAGGTTTAAAAAATAGAGTAATTTGCTCATCATAAAGCTACATGGCTGAAGAAGAACAGTAACATCAAAATATCTTTAATATATCACAGAGCACTTAAATGTGTAGAACTCACTATATTTACAAAGGCTTTACAAAACAATTTCATGTCTTATAACAAAGACAGTAGAAAATGCATGAAACTGCTTATGGACATCTCATCCAAGCTGTCCTTTGTGTGACTATAAAACTAATCTCTAGAGTGAAATGCCAGCCAGTGTCAGCATACTTTACCTCACACACATTACTCTCCCCCACAAAACTATTACTGACTCTCGTTATTTCTCATTTTAGCACCAAGAGAACACATGAGTGAATGTTTCCTGAACTAAACAAATGGCACGATTATTAAACATAGCTCTTAGCTGTATTGTTACATGAAATGTGCCACTGTCAAATAGTTTCTGCTCAGTTACTGGCATTGCTCTATTGGACTCATGTAGTGTTATGATTCTATACTTCAGTTTAATGACATACCCTCTCACACTTGATTTACATAGAACTGTTTGGTGACATGAAATTCCAGCTTAGGTATTAAGCCTAACATCTCCCAAACTTGGATGTATGCCAAAGCTTTCCCCATTTCACTCCAGTTAATATATTCAGACTTATGCACTAATGTATTCATCCTATCTTCTGAAATATGGAAATATCTAAAGAACACAGCGTAGAGCAACTGAGCCTCAATACTAATGAAATTTCATATCAAAAATGTATATAATTGTGGTGAGCTTTTACTTTTCATAATATTATCAATAATATTATGGAAATAATAAATTTCTGCTCACCATAAAGATGACACAAATTTTGTTGCTGGTAGGCACAACAAAAACACTGTTATACATTTGTTGCACAGCATCTCCAGAGTTTCAAGCTTTGTGTTTACACACAATTGGCATACTGTCAGCATACAATGTATAAAATATTTTTTTACTGTTAGAAGAACAGAATTTTTTATGGTTTATAGAAATTAAGAAAATAAGGGATCCCATTATTGAATCTTGAGGTTTTCTATGGTTTACATCAGTAAATTTTGTTTTTACATCCCACCATTAGTTTTAAGCAACACAATGTGTATCCTGACTGTCATACATGGTTTCATCAAGGCATACACATTTCCTCTAATAAGCAGGTTACACAATTTGTCAAGTAATACAGAGATGATGACACAACCAAGACATTTTTCATGATCACAGAACTCTCCACTAACATACTACATGTTCTCTACTGCTGTTACTATTTTGCCTATATTACTAAGCTGCGACTACTTAAGTCGAGTATCTCCTCAACAGGCATGATGAAGTTCACTGCACTTCATTCCAACCCCACACCAATAAAAACTCCATGGCAGCATGATCAATGAAACTGGAGTTGCAAAGATAGCTGTCAGCTACACTTACCACATAGCTATGGAGATGACTACCTTACATAACATACTTTACATCAGCTGTCTCTCCATTTTAATCACACTTCATTTTAAAAATATAGCCCCTCAAGATAAGCTTTCTACTCAGTGTTTCTTACACATCATCAAACAACAAAGACAAGCTATTGCACCACACTGCTTCACATACATCAAGGTAAAATGACATGACTGCATTTTATATTTACCCATAGATGGCCTACAGTGAGAGAATGGAAGTAGTGTGCATTATTACTTTGTGCAAATGAAATAGGTTAAAGTTTGGATTCAGGCCATATTTACACTAAACATGAAGCAACAACGTCCCCACTTAAAGACTTGTAATATATATATATGAAAATGCAGCAGATCTTTTTTCAAATAATCAACAAAGAAAGTTGACAGTGCTTGAGTCTGTGGACCTAGAAATACAATGACAATGAAAGGGGAAATAAGAGAGTCTTTGTCCCTATATCTTTTTAGCCAAATTATGGTAGTAAATGCAAAGTCACATATATATTACCAGCATTGGACCTTTCTTGGTTTGTGCCAGCCTTATCCGCTGGTAGCTCAGCCACACAGCAGTACCATAACTTGTTAAAAAGTATGGTTGTGCTTCACATATCCATGGCATTGCAAAAACGAAATGTGATTCACTTTCTATGCAGCAAGGGGCGAACACCAATTGTGATCTACAGGTAAATGCAGTCGACATACGTGAAAAACTCTCTCGGTTTGAGAACTGTGAGTTGGTGGTGGTGTGAGTTCTACAAAGTCCATGAAGTCTTGCATGACAATGGGCAGTCAGAGAGGCAGCATTTGTAGCTGAGTAATGACGACATTTCACATGTAGCTGCAATGGTGAGAGCATATCAGCATGCGCACATCATAGCCACTTCTGTGGAGCTTGGCATATTGTGTAGGAGTGCTTACAGCATCATTAATGTATACTTATGGTACTTGGAGGTGTCATATTGGTGGGTGCCTAAGTAGTTGCATGACGTGACGAAAGGCAAGCAAATGATGTCTTCACTGAATCATCTGAAATGGTACTCCAAGGAGGGTGAACGTTTCCTGGAGCCCTTTATTACTGGGGATGAAACATGGATACAGCATTTCATTCTGGAATTCAAGCAACAAAACATTGCATGGAAGCATCCAAGTTCACCCATGATAAAATATTAGTTCGGGGCTTTCTGTTGGGAAGGTGATGTTTACGGCCTTCTGGGATTGCTGTTTACTGCTACTGCTAAATTTCATGCCACAAGGTGCAGCCATCACTGCTAAAAGTTATTACTCCACACTGTCATGTCAGAGGGCTGCCATCAGGTGAAGACACTGAGGGATTCTTGATGTGGACAACATGATTCTGCTCTTTGAAAATGAGAGACCACATGTGGCATTCACAACTGCTGAAAAGTGCTGCACATTTCACTGGGAGATTCTCGACCACCAGACAAACAGTTCTGCCCTCGTCCCTAGTAATCTCTATATTTTCAGACAGCTGAAGAAGTTCCTGGCAAGGTGGAGAATCAAAAATAACAATAAAGTCAAGACAGCAGGCTGATGGTGGTCCCATAATTAGCTGGGTGAATTGTGCCACAGGGGCATCTCAAACTTAGTGCTGCAATAGGACACATTTGAGAACCAGTGTGAGGACTATGCAGAAAAATAGAGCAAGTTACATAGGATATAAAGAACATTTGTCATTACCTATATGTTCCAACCTTTGGCTAATAAAAATGGGGGCAAAGACTTCTTGATTTGGCCTCATACCATTCTTAGTGTAAAAGTAACCTAAAATGAAATAGAAAGATTTAATGCCTTGTTTTTCTACGAAATGAAGATGGTTAGTGTACAGAATGAAGGTTTAGTAATGCATGAACAGACAACACAACAAGAACATCCTTCAGTGTGGAAGCAAGAGGAATTAGAGGGGACTAATGTTTGTGGTTCACACACACTGAGAGTTATATCTAATAGTAACCTTTGTCCATGGCCACATAGTGTGAATTTGAAACCCAATAAAATACATATAAGTTGTACATTAACAAGTTCATGACACAGAATTACTCTCTTAATCAGCCTGCAAACATGAGATACTTGAGATGGCTGATTATAGTGATATTTTAGTTATAATAATGTACAAATAATAACACATATAATAGGAAATTGGAAACAAATTAAGCTGTTTCTGTTTTGCTGTTACTTAAATGCTGTCACTAATTAACATTTATACAATGATAGTGTACAAAATACTAAACTTCTTCATAAAGAAACCAACAGAAGTACTGATATTTTGTCCTTAGATATATAAATGCAGGAAGTGCTTACCTCAGGTCTTACATCAATACTCAGTGTACCCAAAGATGTTCACTTCTTACACCTCTTTACTGCATCAGATACTTAAAATGACAAAGGCTGAGTTGTTGTTGATAGAAATTCCTACGTATAAGGTGACAAACTGCTGCTCTTGCAACTATGAATGAAAAACTTGTAAGTAGGACACCCACTTTTTACTTTTATTCACATATATGCATTCATTAGTACTGTAGTAATTACATGTTTGAGAAGAGTATAAGTTATCCTGTAAAGCATACTTTTAGCTATGTTTTTAGAGGAAAAAGGTTCTGCTGGAGCACATGGTAGTTGAACATTTATCGGATGAATTGAGGAAGCTGTTTCAGGCTACAGTGACATACCACATGTCATGGTAAAATGACAGATACTTGAGACTGAAACAAATGGAACAGTGTATCTGAAAAGTAGAGTACAGGAGCCTATCTAAAAATCTCCAATTTCTGCATGTGGGAGTACTATTATGTTCTAATCAGAAAAAAAGGGAATGGTTGATATGCTGTAATATTTTTGTTATCCTAATTTACCAATAATAAAACATATCATAGAATAGTGGAAACTAATTAAGCTGTTCCTGAAATTGGTATTGTCTTGCTGTTAGTATCATGTTGTTGCTAATTAAGACGTAAACAATGACAGTGTACAAGATACTAATCTTCATAAAGAAACAAACAGAAGTATTGACATTTTTGTCCTTAGATGTATAATAAGAGAAAGCACTTTGCTCAGATCTTACAGTGACATTCAGTACAACCACTGATGTTCACTTCTTACACCTCTTATCTGTATCAGATATTTAATTTCTCAAAAGCTGAGTTGTTGTTGACTATTCAGCGGATATTAATCAATACTTATTTTTCAAGGAATAACTGCTTGTCTATCAGCATCGTCATTGTCACTAGAGATGGGATGGTGTGTTACTAGACATGAGAGGATCAGACAGTATCTAGAAGTAAAAATAAACTCAGTTAAGATCTGCTGATTATAACATAAATTTTGACAATGTTATACAGGAAATATTTTTTACTGCTGCTATACCAGAAAAAATGTTTAAGCATTTAATTCAGTGATCTGAAGTATCACTAACTATGCAAACACATAAAATAGTCATGTCTCTGACACAATAGAAAACATTGGTTAACATATCTTTACTCACCTACTTGAATGTCTTGTTATATCCCCCATATCAGTCTGGATGAGTGAATGGAGAGAATGTTGTCTCAACTGAACAAAGGAAACAAATATTAGACACGGTAGGGAGTTGCATCACCAGGTGATATATGCGATTGTGAAACAATATGTCATTAGTTATTTGTAGTTTTTTTTAGACTGTGGAGCTCCACGTTAAGTATTAATAAGCACAATTCACTGATATGAACGCTGACAAAGTGTTACCATTCGCACAACACATGATACATTCAGACTGATGCACTAATGTATAAATGTATGAACTATAACCCTATCTTATTACATAAAAGGATTACAATATGACATTGTACATTTTACATCTTTGTCTCACTACTAATAACATGTTGTTGTTGTTGTTGTGGTCTTCAGTCCTGAGACTGGTTTGATGCAGCTCTCCATGCTACTCTATCCTGTGCAAGCTTCTTCATCACCCAGTATCTACTGCAACGTACATCCTTCTGAATCTGCTTAGTGTATTCATCTCTTGGTCTCCCTCTACGATTTTTACCCTCCACACTGCCCTCCAATGCTAAATTTGTGATCCCTTGATGCCTCAAAACATGTCCTACCAACCGATCCCTTCTTCTAGTCAAGTTGTGCCACAAACTTCTCTTCTCCCCAATCCTATTCAATACCTCCTCATTAGTTACGCGATCTACCCACCTTATCTTCAGCATTCTTCTGTAGCACCACATTTCGAAAGCTTCTATTCTCTTCTTGTCCAAACTAGTTATCGTCCATGTTTCACTTCCATACATGGCTACACTCCATACAAATACTTTCAGAAACGACTTCCTGACACTTAAATCTATACTCGATGTTAACAAATTCCTCTTCTTGAGAAACGCTTTCCTTGCCATTGCCAGTCTACACTTTATATCCTCTCTACTTCGACCATCATCGGTTATTTTACTCCCTAAATAGCAAAACTCCTTTACTACTTTAAGTGTCTCATTTCCTACTCTAATTCCCTCAGCATCACCCGACTTAATTTGACTACATACCATTATCCTCGTTTTGCTTTTGTTGATGTTCATCTTATATCCTCCTTTCAAGACACTGTCCATTCCGTTCAACTGCTCTTCCAAGTCCTTTGCTGTCTCTGACAGAATTACAATGTCATCGGCGAACCTCAAAGTTTTTACTTCTTCTCCATGAATTTTAATACCTACTCCGAATTTTTCTTTTGTTTCCTTTACTGCTTGCTCAATATACAGATTGAATAACATCGGGGAGAGGCTACAACCCTGTCTTACTCCTTTCCCAACCACTGCTTCCCTTTCATGCCCCTCGACTCTTATAACTGCCATCTGGTTTCTGTACAAACTGTAAATAGCCTTTCGCTCCCTGTATTTTACCCCTGCCACCTTCAGAATTTGAAAGAGAGTATTCCAGTTAACATTGTCAAAAGCTTTCTCTAAGTCTACAAATGCTAGAAACGTAGGTTTGCCTTTTCTTAATCTTTCTTCTAAGATAAGTCGTAAGGTCAGTATTGCCTCACGTGTTCCAACATTTCTACGGAATCCAAACTGATCTTCCCCGAGGTCGGCTTCTACCAGTTTTTCCATTCGTCTGTAAAGAATTCGCGTTAGTATTTTGCAGCTGTGACTTATTAAACTGATAGTTCGGTAATTTTCACATCTGTCAACACCTGCTTTCTTTGGGATTGGAATTATTATATTCTTCTTGAAGTCTGAGGGTATTTCGCCTGTCTCATACATCGTGCTCACCAGATGGTAGAGTTTTTTCATGACTGGCTCTCCCGAGGCCATCAGTAGTTCAAATGGAATGTTGTCTACTCCCGGGGCCTTGTTTCGACTCAGGTCTTTCAGTGCTCTGTCAAACTCTTCACGCAGTATCTTATCTCCCATTTCGTCTTCATCTACATCCTCTTCCATTTCCATAAAATTGTTCTCAAGTACATCGCCCTTGTATAAACCCTCTATATACTCCTTCCACCTTTCTGCTTTCCCTTCTTTGCTTAGAACTGGGTTGCCATCTGAGCTCTTGATATTCATACAAGTGGTTCTCTTCTCTCCAGAGGTCTCTTTAATTTTCCTGTAGGCAGTATCTATCTTACCCCTAGTGAGACAAGCCTCTACATCCTTACATTTGTCCTCTAGCCATGCCTGCTTAGCCATTTTGCACTTCCTGTCGATATCATTTTTGAGACGTCTGTATTCCCTTTTGCCTGCTTCATTTACTGCATTTTTGTATTTTCTCCTTTCATCAATTAAATTCAATATTTCTTCTGTTACCCAAGGATTTCTATTAGCCCTCGTCTTTTTACCTACTTGATCCTCTGCTGCCTTCACTACTTCATCCCTCAGAGCTACCCATTCTTCTTCTACTGTATTTCTTTCCCCCATTCCTGTCAATTGTTCCCTTATGCTCTCCCTGAAACTCTCTACAACCTCTGGTTCTTTCAGTTTATCCAGGTCCCATCTCCTTAAATTCCCACCTTTTTGCAGTTTCTTCAGTTTCAATCTGCAGTTCATAACCAATAGATTGTGGTCAGAATCCACATCTGCCCCAGGAAATGTCTTACAATTTAAAACCTGGTTCCTAAATCTCTGTCTTACCATTATATAATCTATCTGATACCTACTAGTATCTCCAGGATTCTTCCAGGTATACAACCTTCTTTTATGATCCTTGAACCAAGTGTTGGCTATGATTAAGTTATGCTCTGTGCAAAATTCTACAAGGCGGCTTCCTCTTTCATTTCTTCCCCCCAATCCATATTCACCTACTATGTTTCCTTCTCTCCCTTTTCCTACTGACGAATTCCAGTCACCCATGACTATTAAATTTTCGTCTCCTTTCACTACCTCAATAATTTCTTTTATCTCGTCATACATTTCATCTATTTCTTCATCATCTGCATAGGTAGTTGGCATATAAACTTGTACTACTGTAGTAGGCATGGGCTTTGTGTCTATCTTGGCCACAATAATGCGTTCACTATGCTGTTTGTAGTAGCTAACCCGCCCGGAGATCCGAATGGGGGACTATTTTACCTCCGGAATATTTTACCCAGGAGGACGCCATCATCATTTAATCATACAGTAGAGCTGCATGTCCTCGGGAAAAATTACGGCTGTAGTTTCCCCTTGCTTTCAGCCGTACTAATAACATATCATCTCATAAATCTAAATAACCACAATCAGGAATTTTATGATAGGCAGTTGATATTCATGTTTAAATATTTTATCTATGCACAAAAGACTTATACAATTTATCATACAACACTGCTTTTCATATTTCAAGGAAATGCGGAAAAGATTCAATTAACCTTGTGAATATACAACAAGAGAACAGTAACAATGTGTATTGTTAAATAGTCAGTGATATGGGGAATTGTTTGAATGACTGCTTTTGGTTACTAAGTATGAAGCGACTTATAGGTGGTATCAAGTATACATTGAGGAAAGTAGCAAATTTTTTCAAAGGCCTTAGGAAGGAAGAGTAAAATTGTAGTGTCTGCCAACTCTGAAATAATGTGAAAATAAATCTGACTCATAAGAAGAGATATTATAACTAACTAGTTACGAGTTAACAAAATATTTAAACAGAAGTTATTGGAAACCAACACAAACTTTCATTTTAGTAGTGAGGAAATTTGTGAGGACAGTATTGAATCTCAAGTTAGTGGCAAGTATTGTGTTGCTAGCTAAGGAGACATGTTTCAGGGGACCCGATGGTGCACAACACAAAGTATGACTTAACCATCCACACATCATGCAATTAGGTTTAAAAATACAGAAGTTTACTCATCATAAAGCTACACAAGTGAGGAAGACTTGCTGTTCTTAGAAATCTTTGGAGATAAACATTAACTGTCACAACCCTCATACTTGGAATGCTGTCAAAGCTTTTCCATTTTCACTCCAATTAATATATTTCCCTCTATGCACTGATATGTTCATGCCTGATCTGTCATGCTATCTGGTCACATATGGAGATATGTATGCAACACAGCATATTTTGGAATAATTGAGCCTCAATACTGATAAAACTTCATCTCACCAATCTGTATATTTATGACTAGCTTTTATTAACTTTCAGGTGTTATCCATTTGTAATTACTTCATCTACACATACCTAATGTAGATAGCATATTAAACAATTGTAAATCCAGGGTGGATTATGAGTAATATTATGAAACAAATAAATTGCTACTCACCATATTGATGACACATTGATTTGTTGACAGGTACAATGAAAAGACCGTTACACACTTGTTGCACAGCATCTCCAAACTGTCGAGTTCTGTGTTTGCACACATTTGACATACTGTCAGTATACAATATAGTTTTTAGAGTTACCAGAACAGTGTTTGGTATTACTTGCATAAATTAAGAAAATATGAGATCCCACCATGGAATCTTGCGACACTCCATGTTTTCCATAAGTAATTTTTGTTTTTATGACCCACCATTAGTTTTAAGCACCACGAGTACTTCCTGTATGTCACACATGGTGTTATCAATTCATACACATTTCCTGTAATAAGCAGGTTCCACAGTTTCTCAAGTAATATGGAGATGTTGACACACCCAATGCCTTTTTCAAGATCAAGGATCTCTCCACTAACATACTGCTTGTTCTCTGTTGTAGTTACTATTTTGCATACTTAAGGGTATATGGAAGGCCCTATGCTTACAATGTTAAATTTAGCTAAAAGTTAGGAACATTTTCTCATTTGTTATTTGGACAATACTCTCGATTTTTTCACAGAACGCAGAGATATGTTCTGCTTTTATGCTGAATTATTAATTTTGAAAAAATAATGTATAGTTTTTCAGATATTTTATTTTCTGTAAATGTTAAAAAAAAGTTATACATTTAACAAGTATTTTAAATTTTACATCCCCATAATTCCACATATCTTTCAATTCAGATATATTAGAAGGTCTTAAGGAAGAACTACAGAAAATTTCATCTTTCTACTATAAATAGGCCCTGACAAAACGTACCTTATACACAAAAAAACTAAAGTTACGGGAAATTAGCTTCAAAGTTTTTACTTCAGTACAAGCCTGCTCCATAGCTTGTATCATCAGAATCATCCAACAGCTTCCTCCTGATGGCTCTGCTATGCTGTCTAGCCATCTTTGAATATACTTTTATGGCATTATCTGAAGACCTGAGCCGTTCCTTGTTCAAACAAAGCATAGCTGTGGCAGTTCGTAGTCCTACACAGAGCCCCAACTTCTGCAGAACTTTGCACTTTGTTATATTGCCCTGATTGAATGATGAAACAGCATCATAAACGCCAAAGTGAAGTGTGTCTATACCCACAAACACAGTTTTAGGTAGTCTATTCCACATCACGTGGTTCACACACTCATTTGGATTTTGAGTGCGGCTAGTAGACTAATATCTGTGAGGTCTCGGAATATTGGTTTTATTTCATCCATTATGGCAGGTGGCAGGTGATGAGGGTGATTGTATTGTTTCTTAGTTACCTTGCCTCTGTTGCACTTGCTCCAACTATCGTCTCCTTTTGGACATAGCACATGTTGGGGTTTCTCATTGTTTGAAGCTGTATGAAAAAACAGAGCCCAGACTGCTCTTCTCATTAATTCTGCATCTACTGTATTCTGTCTTATTGCTAGACCATAGCACTTCTGAATATGATCTATTGTAGCATCTGTCAGTCTATTTTTCCCATCTAAAGTATTTCCATCGCTCAATTTCTTGCCTTTCATGCTAGCCTTGAGCCGTCGAAGTCTTGATCCCATCCTTTTCTGAACATGGCCAACACACTCCAGTTTGGAAATTTTCACATCGTTACCATAGGGTCTCAGTTCCTCAATTTCTTTGAAAGCCTTTGAGTCACCATCTCCAAGATAATTTATGTATCTAATGTTGTACCATTTTGCTGAGTGTTGATACAGGGTGTTTCAAAAATGACCGGTATATTTGAAACGGCAATAAAAACTAAATGAGCAGTGATAGAAATACACCGTTTGTTGCAATATGCTTGGGACAACAGTACATTTCCAGGCGGACAAACTTTCGAAATTACAGTAGTTACAATTTTCAACAACAGCTGGCTCTGCAAGTGATGTGAAAGATATAGAAGACAACGCAGTCTGTGGGTGCGCCATTCTGTACGTCGTCTTTCTGCTGTAAGCGTGTGCTGTTCAGAACGTGCAAGTGTGCTGTGGACAACATGGTTTATTCCTTAGAACAGAGGATTTTTCTGGTGTTGGAATTCCACCGCCTAGAACACAGTGTTGTTGCAACAAGACGAAGTTTTCAACGGAGGTTTAATGTAACCAAAGGACCGAAAAGCGATACAATAAAGGATCTGTTTGAAAAATTTCAATGGACTGGGAACGTGACGGATGAACGTGCTGGAAAGGTAGGGCGACCGTGTATGGCAACCACAGAGGGCAACGCACAGCTAGTGCAGCAGGTGATCCAACAGCGGCCTCGGGTTTCCGTTCGCTGTGTTGCAGCTGCGGTCCAAATGACGCCAACGTCCACATATCGTCTCATGCGCCAGAGTTTACACCTCTATCCATACAAAATTCAAACGCAGCAACCCCTCAGCGCCGCTACCATTGCTGCACGAGAGACATTCACTAACGATATAGTGCACAGGATTGATGACGGTGATATGCATGTGGGCAGCATTTGGTTTACTGACGAAGCTTATTTTTACCTGGACGGCTTCGTCAACAAACAGAACTGGCGCATATGGGGAACCGAAAAGCCCCATGTTGCAGTCCCATCGTCCCTGCATCCTCAAAAAGCACTGGTCTGGGCCGCCATTTCTTCCAAAGGAATCATTGGCCCATTTTTCAGATCCGAAACGATTACTGCATCACGCTATCTGGACATTCTTCGTGAATTTGTGGCGGTACAAACTGCCTTAGACGACACTGCGAACACCTTGTGGTTTATGCAAGATTGTGCCTGGCCACATCGCACGGCCGACGTCTTTAATTTCCTGAATGAATATTTCGATGATCGTGTGATTGCTTTGGGCTATCCGAAACATACAGGAGGCGGCGTGGATTGGCCTCCCTATTCGCCAGACATGAACCCCTGTGACTTCTTTCTGTGGGGACACTTGAAAGACCAGGTGTACCGCCAGAATCCAGAAACAATTGAACAGCTGAAGCAGTACATCTCATCTGCATGTGAATCCATTCCGCCAGACACGTTGTCAAAGGTTTCGGGTAATTTCATTCAGAGACTACGCCATATCATTGCTATGCATGGTGGATATGTGGAAAATATCGTACTATAGAGTTTCCCAGACCGCAGCGCCATCTGTTGTTGACAATTGTAAGTACTGTAATTTCGAAAGTTTGTCTGCCTGAAAATGTACTGTTGTCCCAAGCATATTGCAACAAACGGTGTATTTCTATCGCTGCTCGTTTAGTTTTTATTACCATTTCAAATATACCGGTCATTTTTGAAACACCCTGTAAATACTTCTTACACCAGCAATTTCCATACCACCACTTGACTCATAGTAATTTGCCATGCACTCCTCTTCATGTTTAGTTCTCATTTTCTCCTTGCATCTGCAATGCTTGGAAAGTATTGCCACATCAACTACCTCACCAGTGTCCACACTTGTAGCTGTTACTTCACCATTCAGAGATGTGTGGCCTCTCTTCTGCCTGCTTCCATCAAAAGCTACGGACAAGTCTCTGCTATTATTATTTTCAACAACTGCTTCCTCAACAGCATCTTTCATGTTTTCCTGTGCCACATCTTCTACAGCAGAGCCTATTGCAATTATGTGTTTGTTACATTTTGAAGGTGGAGGAGGGAGGTTCATCACACCACACAACATGGCATCTGCATCCCTGCCCTTTCCTATACACTGTAATCCATAAACCAGTCTAATGTTTATATCGTATAGATTACCTGTGTATCTGCAGTAACATGTGAGGAATTGAAGAAAGTAACACTGTGTTTGCAATAACTGCACATCAACTCTAATTCACAAGCAAGTCCTACATGTAAGTTTATTTTCAGTGAAACACCACATTTTCCACATTGTTTGCAGCACACATTGTTCTCCGAAACGTCTGATAATAAAGAAACGTTAATTACCTAATATTTTCTAGTCCCAGCATTTAGTTTCTTGTATTCTTCTTCAATTCCAGGTAGATTTCTTCTTCAAGCACTTTCCGATGTAGTGGCAGCAGCATCACTCAATGTATCACTACCAGCGTTGAGGTTAGTCGCTACTCGGACATCAGATACTGATGAAGATGAATCAGACGAATTTTAAGTACACTTTACTTTCTTGCGCCAATGTACACGCTTTCTAAATACCTTCAGACTAGGTCTGTTGAAGGAAAGAAAACTCAATGACTTCTCCACATACGACTTTCACAACAATGACATGGATGTACTCACAAAGGAAACAATACAAATGGTGCAGAATCTATTGTCAACTGTCTAGCAGTGTAGCCAACAGAAAAGCTAACTCTCTTGTGCTCAATTATATCTCTGGCAAGGCTGTCTATATCAGGTATATTTCGCGTCTCATATACAATGTGCGGAACATCATGCATCGAAATTATTTTAAAAAAATTATTTAAAATAGTTCTATTCACGTCATCCAAATATTTATACATGGTATTAAACGGGAGAGTCTAAATTTTTCGAAAATGCATTGACCCAAAAATCGGTTTTTTCATCGAAAAACTCATTCCATATACCCTTAACTTTACTGCAGCCACTGAAGTTAAGTAGCTCCTCGAATGGCGTGATGAGGCTGACTGCATTCCATTCCCCTCATCAAGAAAAAATTCCTGGCAGTATCAGGAATGGACCTTGAGTCATAAGCATAGTTGTCAGTAAGACTGACCACTCAGCTATGGTGATGGACATTCGACATAGCACACAATACATAATCTGTGTCTACATTTTAATAACTCGTCATCTTAGATATAACACCCCTCAAGGTACAGCTTTTACTGACCGGTTCTTAAACACAACCACAAATATTTCACCTACTCACAAATAACAGAGACATGCTATTGCGCCATATTGCTTCACATATATCAAGGTAAAATGTTAAATTGGGTTACATTTGTATTTATCCATAGGGAGCCTGCAATGAGAGAATGGAATTGGTGTGTATTTCCACTTTGTGCAAATGATATACGATAAGGTTTGGATTCTGGTTACATTTATTTGCTGGCTATATTTCAAGTGGACTCATGCAGAGCTCCATTTTAAGTGTTAAGGAACACAAGCCACAGATATGGAAAACTGCAGAGGTTTTCCAATTTAACTCCACTAAATGCCTTCAAACATTCATAATAATGTATTAATGTCTGATCTACTACATTATCTTTAACATAAACAGATTACTGTATGACACAGTAGATTACACAAACTCGTTCTCTCAGTACTGATAACAATTCATCTCTGATATCTAAATAACCATGATCCAATTTTTGTGATAGGTGGTTGATATCCATGGTTACATATTTCATCTATGCAAAAGTGACAAAGACAAACTGTCACAGCACATTGCTTCACATATTTCAAGGTGAATTGTATAAGTAGGCAGCACTTTTATTTAACCATGATGAATATCCAACAAGAGAATGTTAACAATGTGTACTGTTAAATAGGATAGTGAGAAAGAAACTTGTTTGGATACATGCTTTTTATATGCTAATTATCAAAAACCAACTCTTCATTTTTGGATATTGAGTATACATTTAAAATGTACCAAAATTTTTCAAACACCTAGAGAAGGAAAAGGATAATGTTAGTGTCTGCCAACTTAGAACTAGCATGAAAAATAAATCTGTCATACAATAAGCAAAATTAGAATAACATGTAGGAAACATTAGTGGCCTGTTTCTCCCACCAATGTAATTCTCTGTTGCACATGGAGGAAAACTGTTATTGAAATAAATGCCCTCTCAAGAACAGTATCTACCAGTGAAGACAAAAAGGTAACCAGAAGGAGACTAATGAAAAGGGTTTACACATATGTACAATAATGTTCCTTCCATGTGTTAATCTACTGCCACATAAAGCGAAATCACAATAAAACTATGTAAGTATGAGGTGAATATTAAACATATTTTTCTAATACAGGATTCACTGTCTTACAATGACTGTACTCTGATTTGCAATTGTGTCCAAAATTAAAGCAACAAACATAAATTTTGTGAGGTTGCATTTATTTGTCACTGAACAGCATAAACAGGTGATAGTAATATACAAACAATATAAAGAATACAGAATATAAACAACTGCAATATGCATAACAGTAGACAAAAATTATCTTTGTTTTTTCCAATTTCATTGATTTGCACACTCATTCCAATTACTGGTTAATGTGCTCTGTATGGGGTGTGACCAACTTTAGCAGCAATACAGGTGTGACAATGACAGGGCATGCAGTGAAAGACGTCATCAATCTCACGTTGAGGCAATAATGTCCATTCTTCCTGCAAAGCAACTCGCACGTCTTGGAGAATATTTGGTGGATGTTGACAAATCTCATTAGAGCATCCTAGACATGCTCTTTGGGATTCCAATTGGGGGAGCAAGCAGGGCTATGGAATGATTGCAATATCTTCAGTTTCCAAGAAAAGATCGACCACCTGTGCTCTTTGAAGTTGAGCATTGTTGTCCATCAGTACAAAGTCTGGGCCTACGACACCTCAAAACAACCACACATGAGGTCTCAAGGTCTCATCACAATACAATACAGCAGTTAAATCTTGCCAATTCATCTGTACAATTTCATGAAGATGTGTTCAAGTGGTTCACATAATCATTGCCCAGACCATTAGATGTCCTCCTCGATATCAGCCTCTTTTCCACAATGTTTGGATATCTAAATTGTGTTCCACAGTCCCTCCAGATGGGAATTTGTTGCGAATGACTCTCCAGAACAAATTAAGACTGATCTGCGAAATGAACATTGGCCCACTGTTTGACCATCCAGATGGCATGCTGATGACTCCACTCTAGACACTCCCTTGTGTAAAGCTGCATTGGAGGTAAATATACAGCAGGTCTGTGATAAGAAACACCACTCTGCTGCAGCCTTCTGTGCACTGCTTTGATACAACACGTCCAGTGGATGCTGAGAGGTCATATGAGAGTTGCTGTGCTGTACTAAGTTGGTACTGTTGTGCCCTTACAGCCAAATAATGGTCCTCTTTTTCTAATGTCACAAGTGGCTGGCCCTACCCTGGTCTTGCAACTATAGTTTTGGTCTCTATAAGCTGTTACCACATCTTAGAAACAACAGAATTATTCACATTAAGCCATCAAGCCACATCAGTTTGTGCCTGTCCTGATTCCATTCTCCCTATGGCCCTCCACTGAAGGGAGTCTGGTAGGTGTCCCGTCTGTGTGCCATCAGTGACTGTATACACAGTGACTGTGGATGTAAGACCACCAGGCAAACTCTTCCCCATTTGGCAGGTTCCCTGATATCATCATTGGCGTGATTGATCATTGATCAAACTGCCATCTTCCATGCGGAACATGATCGTACAGACATCTGTTGACAGTTTGTATGATTATATCATGATTCACACACATGATGGGGTAACAGCAATTTGTTGCCTTCATTTTAGACACCAGCGTAGTTACGTCTGATAGAAATTGAGTAGTTCATTTCAGAAATAGGTTAATGGAGAATACTAGGCAAACTATGGTTTCACCATGAAGAAATAACATTATGTACTGGTATCAAAGGAAGGCATTTATGTTATACAGAATTGTTTTTGTTACACTAATGTAGCAATACGAAAGCATTGTGGTAACTCACTATGCTCATATATGCAGTCAGTATTGTCACTGATGTTACTGTTGGTCAATCTGTATCTAATATTAGAACAAGAGCATGCAGAGTACACAAAACTACCATAATTACTGAGATGTTGCCCTTAGATGAGTACGCCGGCCGGTGTGGCCGAGCGGTTCTAGGCGCGTCAGTCTGGAACCGTGCGACCGCTACGGTCGCAGGTTCGAATCCTGCCTCGGGCATGGATGTGTGTAATGTCCTTAGGTTAGTTAGGTTTAAGTAGTTCTAGGTTCTAGGGGACTGATGACCTCAGATGTTAAGTCCCATAGTGCTCAGAGCCATTTGAACCATTTGAACCTTAGATGAGTACACTAGAAAGCACTGATCTCAGATCCCTCATTGACACTTAACACTGTCACAGACGTTCTTTACTTCAATAAGTTAATTACGAACAAAACTTCAAATATCACAATTTGATTTATTATTGACCTTTTAAATGATTCCTGCCATACTTGGTCCCACTAGCAACAGTTTCATTTCCATCAACATAGTAGTAGTTCGTTCGCATAGGGTGGTGTGCCACCAGAGACAGGACAACAGAAGAGTGTAACTCATTGAGATATACTGTTACGAGTGCCTGATCTCCAGATGCAAAGTGACAATGTTTGACAAGAAATCCAGGTACCTACCGTCATCTTACTCAGTTATCTGAAGCATCACCCCTCCTATACAAACACATAAAAACATTACTATCTTTCAACTGAACAGCCAAGTTTTGATTAACTTATCAGCAGAGAAGAGCGTTGTTACTCGGAACACTTTTTACAGTTTTTCCTCTTGCCAGCCCCGTAACAGAAGTTTAATTTATTTTCTGATTTAATTTTGATATAAAGGCTTTCACTTTGTGATGTAGTCTTTTTCTGGAATCACAAAAATTACTCCAGAAAAGTAAGATTAACCAAATGTGAAAAACTGTTCCAAGGCACAATATGGTCACGTACCTAGGAGCAAATATTCTCTTCAGATTTAAAAGTGCTGAAACTGATAAAATATTGTAAACACTGCATGTAATAATCTATATTTTACATTTTAACTCTACTACTTACCAATAACCACAAAGTAAATCAAATTAAGAAGTAGTATTATCTAAAACCAATTACAAGTTAAAAACATTTGAAAAAGAAGCCATTGGAAACCAAAATAAATGTCCTTTTGTGAAATGCTGAAATTTGTGAGAACATTAATGTAACTCAGTTCACTGGCAAATATCATGTGTTCCAAGCTATAAAGAGACCTTCTGTCTCATGGGACAAGTTGATACACAACACAATGTGTGTCTTAACTATCCACATGTTACATAACTAGATTTAAGAAAATACAGAATTTTACTTGCCCTACAACTCCTTAACTAAACAATAACAATAAAATGAAAATAGTGTTAGGATATTGTACAGCCCTTAAATGAGTAGATTATATTTACTTTCATTCCAATTGATCTGTAGTGAGCAGGTCCTCCAGGATGTAGAACATGTCAGAAAAACAATAATACATGAAAAATATTTACAACTGAAACTTATAAGCTAATGTACCTTCCACAGGTCCCAAGTGGAATGATCATTTTTTTAATGAACACTATATGAAAGAATCATTTAACAGACACTAATGCACTGAATTTAAAATAAAAAAAAGTTTTTTTATTTATAACGTAATAAACATGTAATAGAACTACTATAATGCTTATTTACAATGAACACATTACTGCACTGAAATGGTGCACTAGTTGGATTGTAATTATACGCACACACACACACACTTATTTACAATGAACACATTACTGCACTGAAATTGTGTGGAAGTTATATTGCACTTATATATATATATATACACACACACACACACACACACACACACATATATATATATATATATATATATATATATATATATATATATATATATATATATATATATATATATATATATATATAGCTGGTAGGTCGATAGACACACAAACATACACACAAAATTCAAGCTTTCGCAACCAACGGTTGCCTCATCAGGAAAGAGGGAAGGAGAGGGAAAGACGAAAGGATTTGGGTTTTAAGGGAGAGTGTAAGGAGTCATTCCAATCCCGGGAGCGGAAAGACTTACCTTAGGGGGAAAAGAGGACAGGTATACACTCGCACACACCCACATATCCATCCGCATATACACAGACACAAGCAGACATTTGTAAAGGCAAAGAGTTTGCCTATATATATATATATATATATATATATATATATATATATATAATAGAGGGAAACATTCCACGTGGGAAAAATATATCTAAAAAGAAAGATGATGAGACTTACCAAATAAATACGAGGTGCATTCAAGTTCTAAGGCATCCAATTTTTTTTTCTGGACTGGAAAGAGATAGAAACATGCGCATTGTTCTAAATTATGATGGCGCATTCACTGTCAATACATCCCGGAGATGGCAGCACCGAACGGCAGATGGAATTTTACCGCCAGCACCGAGAATGAGAACTGTTTTAAATACTTAAAATGGCGACGTTTTCCTTACTTGAACAGTGTGCAATCATTCGTTTTCTGAATTTGCGTGGTGTGAAACCAATTGAAATTCATCGACAGTTGAAGGAGACATGTGATGATGGAGTTATGGATGTGTCGAAAGTGCGTTCGTGGGTGCGACAGTTTAATGAAGGCAGAACATCGTGTGACAACAAACCGAAACAACCTCGTGCTCGCACAAGCCGGTCTGACGACATGATCGAGAAAGTGGAGAGAATTGTTTTGGGGGATCGCCGAATGACTGTTGAACAGATCGCCTCCAGAGTTGGCATTTCTGTGTGTTCTGTGCACACAATCCTGCATGACGACATGAAAATGCGAAAAGTGTCATCCAGGTGGCTGCCAAGAATGCTGACGGATGACCACAGGGCTGCACGTGTGGCATGTTGCCAAGCAATGTTGATGCACAACGACAACATGAATGTGACTTTCTTTTCGTTGGTTGTGACAATGGATGAGACGTGGATCCCATTTTTCAATCAAGAAACAAAGCGACACTCAGCTCACTGGAAGCACATAGATTCATGCTGAAAAAATAATGGTGTCCATGTTCTGGGACAGCGAGGGCGTAATCCTTACCCATTGCGTTCCAAAGGGCACTACGGTAACAGGTGCATCCTACGAAAATGTTTTGAAGAATAAATTCCTTCCTCCACTGCAACAAAAACGTCCGGGAAGGGCTGCGCGTGTGCTGTTTCACCAAGACAACGCACCCACACATCGAGCTAACGTTACGCAACAGTTTCTTCGTGATAACAACTTTGAAGTGATTCCTCATGCTCCCTACTCATCTTACCTGGCTCCTAGTGACTTTTGGCTTTTTCCAACAATGAAACACACTCTCCAGGGACGCACATTCACCAGCCGTGCTGCTATTCCCTCAGCGTTTTTCCAGTGGTCAAAACAGACTCCTAAAGAAGCCTTCGCCGCTGCCATGGAATCATGGCGTCAGCGTTGTGAAAAATGTGTATGTCTGCAGGGCGATTCCGTCGAGAAGTAACGCCAGTTTCATCGATTTCGGGTGAGTAGTTAATTAGAAAAAAAACCGGCGGCCTTAGAACTTGAATGCACTATATATATATATATATATATATATATATATAAGTTGGTTCTACTGAGAAATTTATCAGTGGAGTAGGAATTGGCCATCAATAAATCCTTTAGTAGAAGTCATAAAATTTACAAATGGTTGACAAAACATTCTCTTGTCTCACAACAACAAAGACTGTAATAAGTGCCTGAAACTGCATATGCTATCTTCACTACGCTCTTCTTCACATGATTATAAAATAGATAAATAGACTGAAACACCAAACAGGGAACTTCATATGTTCCTGCATGTACTTCCACCCCTGATACAATACATTCTCCCACAGAACTATTAGAGAATCTTGCTAGATCTTGTTTTAACACCAAGAAAATACAAGAGAAAATATCTCCTCAACTTCACAAAGTCCACAAATATCAGACATTGCCGTTAATTTTACTGCTCCGTGAAATGTGTCCTTCAGTCAGATTCTACTCAGTTATTTGCATTGTTTTTAATTGTACTCATGTAACTGTCTGATTTTATGGTTTAATTTCATGATGTACCCTCTCTCCACTAGTTTCACTTAAAACTGTTTGGAGGTGTGGAACTCCAGCATAAGTATTCAGTCGCGCAATTGTCATACTTGGGATGCTGCCAAAGCTTTTCCCACTTCACTCCAGTTAATATACTCAGACTCACACAGTAATTTATTAATGCGTGATCTCTTTTGTTAACATCATACACATGTACATATGTATACAACACAGCATACTTTACAGTAATCATGCCTCAATACTAGTGACACTTGATCTTAAAAATCTACATGATTATTAGGAAGTTTTACTGACTGTTTGATGATATCAATCTTTAAATACTTCATTTATTCATAACTAATGAGGGCAACATATTAAACAATGGAATGACCAGGTTGGAATATCAACAGTATTATGATAAGGAATAATTGCTACTCACTATCAAGAAGACATGTTGAGTTGCTGACAGGCATAAATAAAAAAAACTGTTACAGATTGAGCTTTTGGCCAAAGCCTTCTTCAGAAAGTGAAAGACATACACATTCACATAAGCAGGCTCTATCTCACACACTCATGATTGGTATCTCTGGCCACAGATGATGGAGGTAGCGGTCCTCTGTGAATGAGTTGTGCCTGCTTGTGTCAATATGTATGTATTTCCTTTTCTGAAAAAGACTGTGGCTGAAAGCTCAATGTGTAAAGCCTTTTTGTTGCGTCCATCAGAAACTCAATGTGTAATCCATATGGTGAGTACCAAAGACAACATATTGCACCACATGGCTATGCATTTTTCCACTTAAAAGGTAAAAAATAGAACATACCTTAACAAAAATGAACTGGCAATGAGAGAGCTGAGGTGTTGCGCATTGTTTATTTGTACAATGAGATGGGGGATTGTCTGGTTACAAGCTTCTGATACACTTAGTGTGAAGAAATTTGGTTTGCACATTAAGATAACCAGTGCAAACCTATGCCCAAAAATGTAACTGATGTTTTCAACAAACCTTACAAAGATGTGGTCAGTGGTATTACCTCTGAGTTATGAAGGAAACTACATTCATCTGACAAAAAATGGAACCTAGTTATAAAATTTTGCTGACTTTTGCTTACAAAATATGAAAATACTCCCTTGAAAATATTCAATGTGGGTGGTCTTTCATGAACAGACAATCTACTTGTTAGTTATGCACTTCAAAAATAAATTGATAATTGATTCACAAACATCTCTATGACCATGAACAAAATTTTGTAGGTTAGTTCTGTTGGTATGTAAATACTTTAGGGATAAAAGATACTATTCACAAAAAGTAAAAGCATTGCGCTTCTGTCTGGCTCGCATAGAGTGTGTGTGTGTGTGTATGTGTGTGTGTGTGTGTGTGTGTGTGTGTGTGTATGTGTCTGTGTCTGTGTTCATGCATACTGGTGTTTCTGGACACAAGTGACGTCCTTTAGCATGGAATAAAATGTAGACTGGACTTACATTTGTCAAAACAAAATTAACACAAAATGGGAAAAAGCATTTTCTTCAAGGAAGACAACTGCACAATGAATTGCCGAAGGTCATTAAAATCATACTGGAACAAATTTATTTTAAAAGGCATTCAAAATATTCCTGACAAGCATTACATTATGTACAGTGAAGGCCTTTTTAGATATGTCAAAGAAGGGGTTTGATCAAAAATCTAATACAAGGTAATCATAATTGTAATAACAGTAATAATAGTAATAGTAGAACTTACTGATCACTTCATAGCACACTTTCACTTCCCTTCTAATGTGGAAAACCTTAACCCTAAGATCATTAGCAGATAATATTAATATCTTATCTCTTTCTGAACTCAAAACCCCTCACAGTATGAAGTGATACAGATTCATCATTTTGATACAAGCAAATTGGCAATATTAGCAGCACACAAGATAAAAGCAAAACACCATCACTATGATGCTGATATCAGCTGACATTGTGTGTACTATTAATATTTTGATGTAATGTGTGTGTGGTGCATGCTCATTGTGTAGTAATCAGAACTGAGAAGTGAATTAATTATGAAATGCCTACTTTCTACATTATTCATAATTTGTTTATAAAACACTATTGTACACTAGAGATAATCAGAATGAGGTAGCACTGTTTTAAAGACACTGACGTCGTATTCAAGAAGGTAAGGACGCAAATCTCATTTAGCCATCTTGATGTAGGTTTTTGATGGTTTCTGTAAATAATTTTAGAGTGGTTCCTAGGATTATATGATAGCTCAGTACCTGTTTCACCCTACCTAAAGTAGACTTGTATGTATGTTAATGCCTGTATGAATGAATATGTTTTTCTTACACTGTATTATCATGACATTTCCAGTATCCTGGTAAAAGTAAACCATAGATGAAAATACATACTACTATAAACGAAACTGCCACCACCACTATTACTACTATAATATTTCTTATATTTAGGAAAGTTCATACTGCCTATAATGTTGTTTTAAAAGCATCTGTAGATTATATAGGGTTCTATTGCTTTCAAAGACTCAAACCCTGCAGTAATACAAAACTCACTTGTCACAAGGAGAAAGCACATATTAAGGATTTTCCAGACAATATTTGTATCCATGTTGGTAACTGGTTTGATTATCTGTTGTAAAGGCTAATAATATGTGCACACTTTACATGAAAGTTATTCCTCCAGTAGGTGAATAATTTTTGAAAATAATCCAGTAATTTACATAAAATTAAGCAGGCACGTAACAGTAATATATTTAGGAAATAGACATTATGTTATACAGGTAACTTGTACACATTCCAGAAATATTGTGCAGAGCCTCCAACAACACAAAAGAAGGTATATATGCTAAACCAATGCTGGTATGTGGATTCCTTTCAAACAGAATGGAATTATTTAGTTAATTAAAATCATTTCCACCTATGGGTGACTGTTCAACAACAGAGAAGTATTAATTGTTATACAACAATGCACAATTCTGATAGGATTGAGGTTACTGCAGAACAAATTCCTTTCAGATAATGATAACACACATTTACAGAAAATTCCTGCAGACAAAAATTTCTTTTCCATTACGAAACTGTTTCATTGTGTATATTAAAGTTTATTTTTTACAGGATAATCCTTTGCCATCCAATTCTGCCAGTCACACAGGGAAGTTTCTGGTCCATGTTGACATATACAGTGGATATGTACTCGGAAAAGTATACCGAATGAACTTGACCACACTCACCAGCATCGCTGCCAGTCAAGTCTGGAGGCCGTTTTGTGAGTTTTGTGATCCATGTACTTCGTTTAGATGAAGTAACACCATAAACTCTTTGTAATGTGATCATTTTATGTATGAATTAACTAGTTTAATTCTCTTCTCTCTTTTTAATCTGTCAGTCATAGAAAATTAGCCAAAGTCGTGTAAATATTGCTACACAGTGCTTCAGTTCACTTCAGCATCGTCTGTGCATTTTCTGATCACGTGTCCACATGATATTTCATTCAGCAAGTATGAAGCACGAATACCAAACACCAACAGAAGAGCTCCTGAGCAACTGAGAGGCTTGTAGAAAGGGTAACAAGTTACCAAGCCTTTGAGAGATTCCCATTGCTTACTTTTTCACTGTGCCCTAAGAAAAATAAACTGAAGTTTCTCTGCAGTAATAGCCAGTGCCCAACACAGGAAATTTACACGTTAGGCAGTGGTAATGGGTAAATATGGTAACAATCACAATTTATAAGAGAGTATTGAAAGTTTAGGGTCAGTGTACCTGACTATCGGTGCAACCAAACAAAGTGCAGAAATAAGTCAACGGATATCTGACTTAGACATCTGAGGAAGATTTTACAGAGACAGTTGACACAGTGACAAAGCATATGGTAGGCCTATACATGGTGACCCGGCCAGATACATTAATGGAGTTTTGAGGCAGCTGATTTCAAACATGTTGAACAGGTATTTGTTAGGACTATCATTTCATAGTGTTTCATTAGAAGCAGACACCTAAACGGGACTTGGAAGTGAGGGAAGTGAGGGCTGGTATAACTAATTCATGAATGTATGTGAGGGATGCATGTTTTAAAAACCTGTTTTTATTTGTAGGAGAAATAGGTCATTTTTAGGACAAGTCCAGACAACATGTTCCTATGCTTACCGAATGTATCCATCAATTACAAAACGACTGCAGCAAATACTCACAAGCTGCAACACACCATGAGGCACACTTACTAGATGACATAAAGAAAAACAGTATGGTAAGCAACACTCTACATTTCACAGACTTCAAAACTTTATCATCAAAACGGTCAACCAATAAAAAATGAAATGCAGAATCTGAAGTTGGCCTCCAGTCAATGCATGATGCTTGCAGAGACAGAACCCGACATGTAATATTATCTTTGAATGAAAGGACAGACGTATATAAAGAATATTAGCAATGCATCATTCTCTTTTTGAGCGAAAAATCCCATTCATTAATAAGGGATCCTGACCCACTCTTTAAGTAGGCAAATAAGAAGCTGCATTACAATAATGCAAGTCAAACATCATTCGAAGACCCTGTAAGCTGATAGCGTCTGTGTGTAAAGTGTTTGTAGTGATTGCTGTTGAGAAACAAAGGACAGTATAATGCTATATTCTTACATTAGGAAATAGGATGTTCCAAATGAGATTGTAAAGTTTACAACAGAATGGACTTGGATTCAGGACAGAGGCTGCAATCCTCATACAACCACCCTGACTCAGGTTTTTCATTGATCCCCCAAATTCCTTCAAGCAAACTTGTAAAATCATCCAACTATCTATCGCTTTTCTATGAATGTATGCATGTATGCGTCTGTATATAGGTCTATGAATTAATGGTATGGGCTTCTTCTTAAACTGTAACGCCATAATGTGACCACTACCTTTGTAACAGTATACCATTGGCGAATAAATCTACTACCAGTGCCACTAGCTCTATTCATATTTTTGAGAATGGTCAATAGGTTGCTGCATGGCTGAATAAAGGTAAAAAAGATAAGAGGCAGTGAAACGATAGCTACTGCATTATCAATATGCACTGTGATGTATTAAACAACAAGTGATCTTTGATTAATAAAGATTTAAAACCCACTGAATACCATCACAGAATGAATATGAGCTTTTCTACAGTACTGTCATGATTGTAAAGGTAAAAAGTGAATGTCAAATAAGGCTGTAGTGTGACAGTGCCATCTCCCCTGACATTTTGGTTATGGTAACTGATTTGTATCTTAGTCCAACGCCCTAGGTCTAGATTGGGAGGAAGAGTGATAATTTGGTTGTGAGATGGAGAAATCAACGAATGTGATGTTAAATAAAAGTTGTCGTAAGAGAATAATTAGTCAAGTTACCTTCCATTAGGAATGTGGAATGCACTCAACAACTGTGATACGACTTTCAAAATCATTCGTCCTTTCCTTTAAGGCTTTATTAAAGCAAATCCAGATTTCGGCTACTTCCCAGCCATTATCTATACAGTATTTCAGAGTTTCAATACATGCCCTAAAATGTGAGTCCCCTGTTGTTCAGGCTTCTGTCAGAGTTCATTCAAGACTCAAGACTCTTGAAAGTCTAAAACAGAGCATTGATATTGGCTAAACACTAGCTGTAATCTAGTTTTGCTTTAATAAAGCCAGAAGGGAAAGACAGACTGAGTGCTGTGCTCCATCATTTTCAAAGAATAATTTGTAATGCATCAGAGTGCCAATGTCCTTGCCATATTTAACCCAGTATTCGCTATAACAACAAAAACCATGACACCAATTGGAAAACCTGTATTACATTCTAGACAATTATCCAACGAGTATTTAGAAGCAATTATGAACATATACCGGAGATAAGGTTCGAAATATTATGAAGGGAGACACTGCGTAACTTTTACCCCAAATATAGTTGAATATAAATGTTATTCGGCTACATACATGGTTCAAACCTAACACTGTAAGTTTTAATGTCTCTGAACCTCATCTCATATTGTGCCATCACTCACAAGTCCCAGAAGTTCACAGAAGAATGAATAAGTCAAATCGGACTATAGTATCTTTGTTACGTCTTAAATTTGTCATCTTATACTGCTTGTCTGTAAATCAGCTATGTCACTGGCTTTCGTACAAGGCCCCTAAATCACTGTACCAAACTTTGAGGACTCAAGATTCCAATTTGATAGTGTACCATAGGAAACTGAAACTGTCAGTTTACACCCTTCACTCATACTGCTTAACTGACTGACTATAGGATGTCTTACAAAACAAAAACTGCTGCTTCCTAAAACTTCCTTCTTAGATCACTTTTAATCAGTAGCTTAACTTTAGCGCACTTAAAATTAAAAATTTTTAAACGTTATAGAGTACAAACCAATTCATGTAACTATAACCGATTTTCTTGTATATGAAATAAAATCCATTTGTGTTAGACTATTATCTCAAGTTATGTGCCACCTTTTCGACACGAGAGAGAGTAGGGCTAATATTTAGTTGTGGTCTGCAACAGCATGCACGCAGTTGACCTTTAATTGAGCTCCTTATAATCATTTAGTCGAAATCCAAATTAATGTGGAACAAATTATTTATTTTACGTCCCAGTAAAACGAATTTATCTGTACGCATCGGAAAATTGCTAACGATCATGGAACCACAGATGGTCTCTGCTTACACTGTGTTAGTTTGTATCATCGTCGGACATTTCCACCATTTGAAAGACACTACTTTTCCCGAAGATCTCACATACTAATACCGTAAGATGACCATGATGTCTGAGTAAATTATGAAATAAACTCACCTACGAATATAGACGATTAAATGGACAATAATAATGGAAGAGAGCACATTGTGTTTGTGAAGGATCATAATTTTTCCACCTTTATATACAAGAAGAGATTATTCGTACCCTGAGTCTCTCATAGAGACGATACTATTTGCTAAACATGTAAATGTATGTAGCATATCCACACACTTTAAGGACAGTTAAAGTTTCTCTTTGAATCTTGGCACCATATTCAGCATTCTCTTCCCGTGACGAGCAATTAACATGAGGTCGCCACCATCGCGCTCTGATGGCATTTGGTCACGTGACGTTCCTCGTTTGCTGTGAGATGCGATCTTTATCTTGACCGTCAAATTTACGAAACCATTGTTGAGGATTCGATCGCATCTAAGCATTTGTCACGAGAATGACTACGAATATGATTGCAACTTGTTTCATTCGCAGCCATTTAGGCTGTGTTCTTTGGTTTCTGTTTAACGATACCCTCCAAAATCGCAACGTTTTCCGAATAAACACCAAAGTATTGGTGACAAGCAACACTATAAATATGATTGCTGTTCATTTCATTTGCAGCAATTTAACCCTTTGTTTCCTGACATAAGATAAAATTTACTTTTTAACATTTTCTTTGCAGAATTTATGCTATTGTGGCCTCAAATGATCGTAGGATTTTTTGTAAAATTTTATTTTATTTTTCACAACTTTTTTCTCTCCTGGTACTCAGAAGTACCGTCAGACTCCATGGACAGAATCACAACATGCGCAGAAAAATGCTCCAATTTTTGTAACTTGTACTTTATGCCACGTAAATATTAAATATTTTTACATTAGAAAATTAATTAACAGAAATATGATATTTCTGAATTTTTTTTTTAATTTCGCATAAATTTATTCTAGAGCAACTTCACAATACATAGTAACTAGGCTATACATTTTTGACAGTATATACATATCACATATTTAGTGATACCTCATGAAATTGTAGGAAACAGTTCTTTTTCTCATTGCAGCACAAATACACTTTACATGTACTACATTGAGAATGTGGTCTCGACTGAATTTTATTTTTCGCACACATTTCGCATCGTCCTCTTTTACAACTGAACACTACAAAATGGTTCCCTCGGTTGCCAAGACGTACAGCCTTCGGAACAGAAAAGCTATCCTTCCTTCTCTTTGGGAGAGTTATTTCATCTTTACCAGAGTTTCTCTTTTTGAGATTTGGCACTTGCTGTTCATTCATTAGCCCTAGTGCCACACCACGCCTGAATTCCAGCAGTGGCAGTGCCCCATGTAGATCACTGAAAATGACGTAAGCATTGACAAAAGCAATTTCTATTGTTCCCCAGAAGAGACGGTGCCACCATTTCTTTGATCGCTTGTCAAGACCATAAGTTGAACGTAATCTGTCTGCATGATCCACACCACCCATGTTTTTATTGTAATCACTGGACATGGTATAGTCATACTACTTCCATCTTTCTGTTTTCTTTTCACTACTCTCTGTTCAGTGCCATGGAAGTTTGACGCAAAATACACTACTTTATTTTCCTTCCATTGAAATACTGTTAGGTCTAAAGATGACTCTCTGTGATTTGATTTAGACATTTTTCTTTAGGTAAATTCCCTGGCAAACCTTTCCTGTTTGTTCTAATTGTTCCACAAGCAAATGTATTTACGGATTCCTGTGTGAGAAAAAGTAGATAGAACAACTAGTGAGAGGTAACGCATTGTTGCTAGAATAAAGTGTTCGCACAACCTGACGGTACTAATAAGTCCGTCTTATATTTTCCGCTTTATCTCATTCACTTGTAACGTAATGCTTCAAACTATTATAAAAAAACAAAGAAGGTAAGTACGTACAATGGAAAACTCAACGGAAGTTTCAATAAATTGCGCACAAATTCAGGCAACACCATGGAAACAAGCACATACAATCTTTTGTTTTCACAGCAGCGCGCGAAAAACAATTTCAAGCTCTGACCGCCAGAGAGGTCTATGTATTGCACAATAACATCTATGAAACAGTAGAGCAGAGTTACTGTTACGTACCGACAGGCTCTCAGATCACGAAACTGCACCACGAGAAAATAATGAGAGTCAAAACTTACTGGTACTTTTAAGTACCGTCAGGCAACAAAGGGTTAAGCTGTGCTATTAGGTTTCTGCCTAAACCCACTCTCGGAAATCGCGACATATTCGGAAAAAACAGTCAAATATTTGTGACAGATACGAATACAAATGTCAGTGCTGGCTGTTTCACTCACTACAGTTTCATCTCTCGTTTTATAATCAGACTAAGATTATGAAACTGAAGTAACTCATTACTGAGAAAGCACGCTTTTACACGTAAATGACATCGAGTACTACAGAATGTACTTATTTTACATGAATAAGAAAGTGCCTGAATGTGTTACAACAAACGTTAAGACGAAAATAAAAGTATTACAATGTGTTAACATGCGAATTTACTTCCTTGAACTCGGCACCTCTCTAACCACATGATTGCAAGGATAACATACAGTTCTGTGTATTACTATCATTCATCTTGGAATCTCCTAAGCACTTTTACTGCCAATGTGTCATTAACTCATATTTAATTACAAGAAATGCACCGTTGCCTTGAAATGGCATACTGCCATAACATACAAGTTACAATACTGAGACCAGAAGATACGATGAATCCAATATGGCAGCTCAAAGCTAGCGGGAGAGGTGCATGACATGACCACTTTCTGACTTCAGCTGAACGTCACCCACACTTCCACATTTTACTCACTCTTAATCCAGTGACTGTCCTTGTAAAACATTAAATATCAAATATCATTACACAGTCAAGTACTTAACATGGAGTTCTAACGCTTTCTCTCGTAATAAATAGAAGCAACTCACATTCTGAATCGAAAACATTTTGTTACTCGTACTCTGTTATACACGCAGAGGATACATTTCATGTCTAGTAGATTGGTAGGCCTCCACAAATAACATGGGCAAACATTTTAACTGAAGAATTCTAATAGCATGGCTAAAATTTAGTTCAAACAGCCTACATCATCTTAAATATTATAAATATGTTAGCCAAATATATCTATAAGTCCAAATTGTTAAAAGTAAGCAGTTCCTAAGGCATTATTTATACCATTATCAAAAGTTTCTAATAGAGTAATAAGTTCTGTTTACTACACCAAATACCTGTGTGACTGCAAATCACTAACAGTAGTTGCACACAAACTTTGTTTCTATCAACTGCTGTCAATAAATTTTAAAGTTTCAAAGACTGTGAACCAAATTTGATTTCCTCGTGATTCCATTTTACTATCAGGAAGTGGTTGAGGCCATCTTCCCTTTGTTTATACAACTGCCAGGATAAGGCAGTCAATACCTGGAGCCACTGAAGGACGCAGCACGGAAACCTGTGTTTATTTAATTGTTCAATATGCTTTAAATTACTGATTATGATGAGGCAGTTAAGAAGTTCGAAAACCAGGTATTAATAAAAAATAACTTAAATATTTTGATTCAAACTATCAATAAAATTTTAACTTTTCGTTCAGATTTCTTAGTTAACACTTGTTGTACTAACATATTTCTATAGCCTTCATAAAGAAGGTATAAGACAGTCCAAAAGTAAAGTAAAAGCAAACTGTAGTTATGCGTGTGTTCCCCTTTGTTTCAGGATTATTCTTTCGGAATTCTGATGGCACCTTGGTCTGTTCAGTGCCATGTAAGCAGCTGGTCACCAAAATGTCTGTGTTTCCACACTAGCAAAAAGTACATGATTTACAATATTTGGAAATGCCACTCAAATGTCACATTGAAATCTGGAGCATCGACAGCATCTACATCGACCACACTTGGCATGTCACACTCAGCCACATGAGAAACAACTATTTTGAACCTCCTACCAATGCAGCACTGGAATGAGCAAGTCCGACAGCCAATCGGTTACATTCATTCCATCAGGAAGGAGGTAAACAGCTCGTGTTGTCTGTCTCTGTCTCAACCATGCCTAGACAGTCACTACCACGGTTTGATCGCATCTGCATTGTTACTTTGTGCCAGGAAGGGCTCTCAACAAGGGAAGCGTCCAGGTGTCTTGGAGTGAACCAAAGCAATGTCGTTTAGACATGTAGGAGATACAGAGAGACAGGAACTATTGATGACATGCCTCACTCAGGCCACTCAAGGGTTACTATTGCTGTGGATGACCGCTACATGTGAATTATGGCTCGGAGGAACCTTGACAGCAACGCCACCATGTTGAATAATGCTTTTTGTGCAGCCACAGGATGTTGTGTTACGTCTCTAACTGTGCGCAACAGGCTGCATGATGTTCAACTTCACTCCCAACATCCATGGTGATGTTCATCTTTGCAACCAGGTCACCATGCAGTGCAGTATAGATGGACCCAACAACATGCCGAATGGGCCGCTCTGGATTGGCATCACGCTCTCTTCACTGATGAGTGTCGCGTATGCCTTCAACCAGAAAATCATTGGGGACGTGTTTGGAGGCAACCCAGTCAGGATGAACGCCTTAGACACACAGTCTAGTGAGTGCAGCAAGGTGGAGTCCAGCTAGTGCAGCAAAGAGGAGGTTCCCTTCTGTTTTGGGGTGAGATTATGTGGGGCTGACTTATGCCACTGGTGGTCATGGAAGGCATTGTGACGGGTGTACGGTATCTGAATGCCATCCTCCGATGGATGTTGCAGCCATATTGACAGCATTTTGGCGAGGTATTCGTCTTCATGGATGACAATTCACACCCACATTGTGTTCATCTTGTGAATGACTTCCTTCACGATAACGGTATCACTCGACTAGAGTGGCCAGCATGTTCACCAGAGATGGATCCCGTCGAACATGCCTGGGATAGACTGAGAAGGGCTGTTTATGGACGTCGTGACCCACCAACCACTCTGAGGGATCTATGCCGAATCGCTGTTGAGGAGTGGGACAATCTGGACCAACAGTGCCTTGATGAACTTGTGGCTAGTATGCCACAACGAATACAGGCATGCATCAATGCAAGAGGATGTGCTACTGGGTATTAGAGGTATCACCACCTCTGTAGGTCTCACTGTATGGTGGTGCATGCAATGCATGGTTTTCATGAGCAATGAAAAGGGCGGAAATGATAGTTATGTTGATCTCTATTCCTATTTTCTGTGCAGTTCTGGAACTCTCGGAAATGAGGTGATGCAAAACTTTTTTGATGTGTGTATATTGTTTTCCTGGTACAGTGGCAAAAGTAAAGAAATGAAATGAGTATAGAGGTAACGCTCTTCTTTTCGTCATTTGTATGATAAAATACATGCATCAGAACTATCATGATACTTGCTGTGGCATTGTTTCTTGATCAAGGAAATTTGGGTTTCAGATCATCAGCTCAGAAATTTGAAGCTCCAGATAATGGAAATTTTCTTGGAATATTAAAACTATTGAGTCACCTTGATGAAATTAATGCAAAACACTTTAGCAATATCAGAGAAGGGCAAGAAGATGGAACAAGTTTACAACACAAAGAAATTTTCACACTACAGCAGAGTGTGTGCTAATATGAAACTTCCTGGCAGAAGGAAACTGATTAAGGCCGTGTGGATGGACCCTGACTTGTGCTTGGGTAGCTCAGATGGTAGAGCACTCGACAGCGAAAGGCAAAGGTCTTTAGTAAGAGTCTCAGTATGGAACACTGGTTTACTATTGTTTAATAGGTTATGTGACAATACATTTTAAAAATTCCAAATGTTTGTGTGGCTTATAAACCTAAAGGCTATTTTCTAGATATTGATGTTGTGAAGAAACAAAACCTGACTGAGCAAACTGAGTTACATTGGTTATCAGATTCACTTGCTTCATTTTAACATTGTTGATGAACATTAAAGTGGTATGTGGGTATTTCACACACCTCCTTTGAGTGTTTGGTACTATTAATGGAGGGTACTTTTGGTACCAATATCATATCCTCCCATTCCTGCATTTACTTTCATTCCAATTGATCTGTAGTGAGCAGGTCCTCCAGGATGTAGAACATGTCAGAAAAACAATAATACATGAAAACTATTTACAACTAAAACAAATAAGCTAATGTACCTTCCGCAGATCCCAAGTGGAATGAACATTTTTTTAATGAACACTATATGAAAGAATCATTTAACAGACACTAATGCACTGAATTTAAAATAAAAAAGTTTTTTTATTTATAACATAATAAACACGTAATAGAACTACTATAATGCTTATTTACAATGAACACATTACTGCACTGAAATGTTTCACTAGTTGGATTGTAGTTATACGCACATACACACACACACACACACTTATTTACAATGAACACATTACTGCACTGAAATTGTGCGGAAGTTACATTGCACTTATATATATATATATACATACACACACACACACACACACACACACACACACACACACACACACACACACACACACACATATATATATATATATATATATATATATATATATATAATTATGAGCTCTAATTTGTTAGATACACTTGTCCTTACCTTTCCTGCAAGTGTTGTGTAATAGGCAGAAAAAGATCTCATGGTGGATCTCATGACGTATGCTCAGAATTATGACAGTAAATTGTGATCAGTAAATTTATAATAGAAGTTAAAGCTGTCTGGTGGACTATCTGTGTGGTTGTTAATTTCAATTATCTTAAAGACATACAAGAGTACGGAGCAGAATCCCTAAAATTGTGTAGTAGAGTGTACATACCATTTGTGCCCATGTTTGTTGTAGCTGCAATTGCTTGGTGGATATGAGGGAGGGGACCAAACAGCACCATCATGCAGCTGTGACTGGTGTGTTGCAGGAACCACTGTGAATTAAACTGTGTATGCAATCAGATTTTTCCATCTGGGAATGGGGACCTCATACTGCAGTATATGAGTACTTGTCCAAATATTCTTGGAATGTATGCTCTAATAAGCTAGGCAGTCCGTCTTGGGAAAAGATACTCGATTTTCAGAGTGTGTGATCTCCTTGTTTACGGATACTTCTGTCAAAGAACACAGAAAGTATACATCTATACTCTACATGCCAGTTGAAAACCATGTTCCTCAACCACTTCCATTTATTCCATATATATTCATGAATAATGCATGTGAAGACAGCTGTTAAGAATCCTCTGGGCTCTAATTGTCAAGAAGCTTTTGCTGTACCAGTTGTAAGAGCAGTGTATAGGAAGAAGGAATCTCTCTAATCTTTGAATGTGTATTGTCAGAATCGTTTATATTTAATTGATAATGGACTTTGAGTTTGAAATGCATCCTCTCATAATTTGGAGAACTAATCGTGTGTATGAAATACATAGTCAACATTTACACTGTCTGATTTTGTTGGTTACAGCTACGTCCACTAAAGAACATTGGAAATACATATTTCCACTACACACAGTAGTTTACTACTGTGTGGTACAGAGCTCTTAAGTTTCAATTCCAATTTAGTTTTGTTTAAATACAACTGTGAAACTTAAATGTTGTGACTACTGTCAGTGAATCTATGTATGAGCTCTAATTTGTCAGATGCTTTTGTCTTTATCACATTTAAGAACAAGTTGAGGGAGGAGATAACAGTTTGCCTGACCATTGTTACAAAATATGTTCTAGCAATTTTGACAGGAGTTAAGTATCAGTAAAGTGATAATGGTTCTTTGGTTGTCAGATTTATTTGCTCAGTGACAACAATGTTACTAATCACGAAAGATGAATGTGAGTACTGAGGTGACCATGTGACAGTGTGTAGTAGAGGGTACTTCAGGTACCAGTATCACGTTCTCCCATTCATATTGCATCTGCAAACGGAGTGTGTGAAGAAACCCTCTCAATGAAACTCGTTATGCAAACTGATTTTTGCATTATGTAAATCTCATGGACCAGTGTATTGGAGGGTGTAGTAGTTTGTCCAACCTTCCTTGGATGGTACGCTCTACAAATTAGGGCAGTTAGTGATGTACAGCAAATTGATACTTTGAGTTCATCTGATCTCCTCATTTACGACTTCTTCAATTATAGAATGCAAAACACATACACTATACTATACATGCCTGCATAATTCAGTGTGGTGGAGAGTACTTCTGATCCAATTCCAATCTCATTTCTTATAGGTGCAATCAAATATGGTCCATATGGTGAGATTTGTTGACAGTTTTTCTTATCAGCACTAATTGGTCCATTGCTTTTTTCTTCATCACTTTTAGGTAATATTTTTAAGCTGAAGTAGTAATTTACCTGATCAGTACCTAAATGTATTTATTCAGAATTGTGAAAGGATATAATGTTCAGTTAACTGATAAAGAAATTTGCAGTTATGGGATGTTCTTGTCAAATGGAATAATGATAACAAGTCTTAAAGATTAACATGAGTACTCAGCAAATCACCCTAAAGCATACAGTAGAGGGCACTGTGGTAAGCACTGGCTTCCTCCCATCGTTGGTGACATTGCAAAGCATGTGTGTGAAGAAACACTGTTGGATAATTCCTTATAAGTTCTGATTATTTCTTCATGGTAACTTTCTGCACAATTGTATTATAGGATGTTATAATTTGACAAACTGTACTTGAAACATACTGTCTCATAGTTTGGACTTTTGGTCATGTACAGTAAATATTTATTTAGCTTTCAGACTATTTGACCTGGTTTGTGGTTACTTCTTTTAAAAACCATTGGAAATATACGTTAGTACATTACATGCCAGATAATGTTGTATATCGGATAGAGCTTCTCATTCCATAACAATCTAAATTTACGCAGTGAAGGGCAGTTGCTGACAGTCCTCCATATGGTCTCTGATTTGTCACGTGTTATTTTGTGTATCGTCTCTAAGAGTAATGTGTATGTAGAAGGAATATATAGCCTGCAAATCCTTGGAATGTGTGTTCTCCGAATGAAATCAGTGAATCATGTCTATTTATTTGATAATGGAGTCTGAGATTGTCACAGTTACATGCTTGATGTTTAATAATATTGATGAACATAAGAGATGTACATGAGTACTGTGTAAACCACTCCACATCTCTTCCCCCTGTATTCCACATGCCAACTTTATGCTGTCTACTGGAGAGGTCTCTTGGTTCCTCAACCAATTCCATTTATTCCAGATAAAACTACAAATAAAGCATGAGAAGACAATGGTTGACAATTCTCCTAATGGCTCTAAATGGTCATAGGTGTTTGTGTTTACCACATCAAAGAACAATGTGTAGGAGGGAGTGATATTTTTTCTGACTAATGATGGAGTGTATGGATTCATGATTTTAACTGTAAATTATTTTCATTTAACTGAAAATATACTTTAAGTTTGTCACATTTGCCTCCTATGTGGTTAACAATGTTGAGTGACATGAAGGAGTTACATGATTACATTTACAATATTCAGTAGACAGTAATTCTGCTCCCACAATCATACCCTCCCATCACTGTTGCATTTGTAGAAAGTAATAGTTAATTTGTTAGTTACATATAGTCTGCCCAGAATTGATGAATATGTTCTCAGAATTCTGTCAATGATTCATGTTTATTTAAGTTAAAGTGGACTTTCAGCTGGCAAAGCCACATGCCAGTGATTAATAATCTCAATGAACCTTATATATCTACAAGAGTGCTCTGCAATCCACTTTGCAAGAATGTATTACAGGGAACTTTGGTCAACACTACTATACCACGCCATCCCTGTTGCACAGTGCTTGCAGAAAAAGTAAAGAGAAGAGTATATACCAAATTAGGCTCTTAAAGAGGATTGTCAACAATAGTCTAATCCTTGTACCATTCATGATTTGTTGTGAACAGAAAGGAAAGGGTTGTGACATAAGAATTACTCTCCACCACATAGCATTAAGGTCACATGTGGAGTACAAACGTGGGTTTTAACTTTTGCTTAACACAAATAACAATATATGAGGGAATAATAAAGCCTCAAAGTCAAGTCTCTTTTCATCATACATGATTATCTGTCCAAACTTTGACAGCACATATTCCACAAACAGGAGGTAAAATTACTATGTCCTCTGACTGAGGTGTCAATGAAATGAACTTAATGAAAAAAGAATAGGTCATAATGAATTGAACTGAAGCACGTTCATCATCATTATTAAACATGAAGGAAGTAGATCTGACAAATGCAATACCCATTATCTATTAAATGCCATGATTTACTAATGATATTCTGTGGACACACATTCAGATATTATTCCAGTAATGTATTGCTTCACCCTACACTACTCCTAGAAGTGATAATACAATAACATTTGACAGATAACAAATCATAATTGATATTATTGTCTACTGTCTCCCCAAACATCATTCAAGATTGGATCTCGAATTGAAGGAAATGATTGTCTCACCATACATTATACAACATGTATCTTACATATATACATATCCGTTTATATTTAACAGAGGCAACTACCAAACAAGGAAATGCAGTAGTCTCACATTAAAGCACCTATTTCCATAACTTGACAAACTCTCAAAATTTGGACAGGATATCTACCAAGAATAGTAGGGTATATTAGTACATCATCCTATATGTGGATCCTTGAAATGATCGTTACAGGAAAATAAGACATCACAAGGAGACTAATCAGCAGTGGTCCTCTTCAAGCACCATCGACAAATGTAACATGGATGGGAGGTTATGAAATTGGTACCAGAAGTACCCTCCATCAGTTGCACTACACTCTCTAAAATGCTGTGTGTAACACCCAAGTAGAACTTCAATGTTCATCAACATTGTTAAGGATGAAGCAAATGGATTTAGTAACGTCAAAGCTCATTACACTGGTCTCCAATGCTAAACCTTTCTTCTGAGGGCACATATCTTTATTGATCTTCTACAATTAACGCATACTGAATTCATAAATGTAATTCAGTTTGCTGAACCAGGGCACGTGTCTTCATAGCCAGACTATCTAGAACATAGCCTCTTAGGTGAGTAAGCCACACAAATGTTGGCAATTTCTAAAATATAGTGCACAAAGGTTGATCAGTTCTACATCATATAAATACATTAAATATGTGGTATTCAAATAAATGTAGTTAACAACGGGGAAGAAGTACTTCTAATTTTTCAAGTTATTTAAAACCTTAACAATGACACTACAAGCACAGTCATAACAGGAAACCCTGTACACAGAGATGGAGTTGGAAAGTCTGAAGGAGTATAGCTAACATGACTGGGAAAAGAAGTACACAACTGACACTGTATTCAACCATTGCAGGGTTGTTTACATACATACGTTTATCTGTTCATTTGCATTAACCTACATGTTTCTACTTTTAGAACAATCTACCATCCATCAGCCCAACAACAAATTTAGTATAATGTTCTATTATGCAATAAATCTTCAGGACACTCAGGTATGTAATAACCTATTCCATATGTACATTTTTCCGAACACTTTGTGGAAATTTTGGAATGGGAAACTGCCCTTTGCCAATCATCTATGCTTCACATACTACTTTTGTTATCGAAACTTGACCATGGCATTCATTGATTATAACTGAGTTTTCTAAAAATTGTGATCAAATAACATGTTGAGCAATTCCTGTTCTCTGATTACAATCTATGAATTTCAAAAACTGCTCATTTATTTCATATTATTCAATTTCCTTACTGAAGTAAATATGACACCAGATGATTGTTGTCCCTTCAACATAATTTGTGTCATGTGTTGTATCAACAATAATGAAATAACATTTATCATTTGCTCTCTTTTCCAAGACACTGCAGTCCTGACATAATGGGCAACACTAGAAGTAAATTCATTCTGAGTCTCAACTGACAGATAGTGCTGATAGTGCTGTTGCTAACTTGTTCCATCTTCTGGTCCTCCTCTGACCTTACTAATGCATTTTGCAATAACTGGATCAAAGTGACTCTATAGTTCTGATATTCCAAGGAAATTTCCATTATTTGGATCTTCCATATAGATGAGGTAATCCTCTGACGCTGAATCCTCCTTGACCAAGAAACAATGCCACATCAAATATGATGATGGTACTCATGCAAGCTGTTTGTCCTACAGATGAAGAAAAGAAGAACAATACCTCTCTACTTCTGACCATCAGCATGGCCAATTTACCTCTTTGATGCCACTTTCTTTCTTCACTTTTACAATTGTTCCACGACAACTACATACAAATGGAGGTACTTTATTTCGTGTTTTCTCTCAAATGCAAGATGTTTTATGTGTATTTTGTGTAAAATCACTATGTGTTGGAATCAGAAGTTCCTTACCTTTGAAAGTAATAGTTTATTTGTTAGTTATATATAGCCTGTCAAGACTTGAAAAACATATTCTCAGAATTCTGTCAGTGATTCATGTTTATTTAATTGATAGTGGACTATGAGGCTGACAAAGCTGCATGCTAAATGTTTAATAATCTCAATGAACCTTATAGATCTACAAGAATGGTCTGCAAACCACTTAGCAGAATGTATTACAGGCAACTTCCGTCAACACTACTATACTGTCCCATCCATGTTGCATTTGGAATTGGTTTGTTGGAAGGACTACTGTTGAATAAACTTCTGCTGAGCTCTGATTATTTCATCATGGTAGCTTCATGGACCTACATATTGGACAATGCAAATAATTTGCCCAAATACATTTGCAAAGTGTTTCCTCATAATATGTGCAGTTAATAGTATATGGTAAATATATACTTAACTGTGGGAGTGTTTGATCAGCATATTTAATTGTGGGAAGGAACATTGAAATCATACAGCAACACTCACTATACCAGTAC
Organism: Schistocerca cancellata; assembly: GCF_023864275.1. Taxonomy (NCBI): domain Eukaryota; kingdom Metazoa; phylum Arthropoda; class Insecta; order Orthoptera; family Acrididae; genus Schistocerca; species Schistocerca cancellata. The sequence goes on from NC_064629.1 coordinate 269,351,899, forward strand.
AGTGCTGTGTGGATAATGGGCTTTGAAGTTGTCAGAGGTATTTGCTGAACATTAGTAATGTTGATGATCATTAAAGAGGTGTGTGGGTGCTCCGCACACCACCTTACAGTTTGTAGTAAAGGGTACTTCTTCTATCAATATCATTTCCTCCTAAGCCTGTTCTATTTGAGGATGGTGCTTGAGAAGAACTAGTTCTAATTAAACTTCTTATGAGTGCTAATGTCTTGATCATGGTCATTTGGCGGACCCACATGTTGGTGGATAAAACAATTTGCAGAGCAATTCCTTAAATTCAGACTCTCATAATTTGAACATTTAGTCATGTATGGAAATTACACTGGCATGTGTAAGTTAATGCCCAAAGTTATGTGCCACTGCCATGTAACATGGCACATTGTAACTATGGCTGTACATAGAAAGAACTGCTACAGTATAGCACTGATGTTTAATTGATAGAAATACGCAATGACATGAACATAAATGACACATTTATATGAAGGCAATAATTACACAGAGCTCTTCATGATTCATGATGTTACCCTGGACTTTAAAAATGAAGTGATGTGGTTGTTAATAATGTGTGTGCTGTCCTAATGAGATGGAGGAAATAGGGTTGAGTGCAAAATCTATGGGGCCAAGTCTAACAGGGTCCTTGGGTCTCAAGGGTTTGGGTCCCAGTGTTCTCCGTTGGCGAATGTCAAATTGCTACTATAAAATAAAAATTATATCCTATAATAAATAAACAAAATAAAAAAGTATTGCCCCAGCACCAGTGTAGCAAATCTAGCTCTTACTTTTCACTTTGGTTTTGCACTTTCATGGCTCTTAGAGTCCAACTGCATATAATTGTATTTCAAGATTAATATTGAATGCACACAATATTTTGTTTATGCACCATGCACTACAACCACCTTGACATAGAGTCAAAAATGTGGTTTCTTTAAATGTTGCTGCAAATCCTACCAAAAAAATACTCCAACATATGAACATGGGAACAGCTGTGAAACACCACTGTAATTTGGTAGATTTGCATATACCATTCAAATGTAAGGAACTTCTGATTACAGCACATTGTGATTTTACACAAAATACACATAAAATATTTTGCATTGGAGGGTATGATTGTGGGAGCAGAATTACATTGCAACTGACTCACATAGCTCTTTCATGTCCCTCAACATTATTAACTACATAGGAAACAAATCTGACAATCTTAAAGTATATTTTCAGTTAAATGAAAATGGTTTACAGACTAAATTTTGAATCCATACAATCCATCACTAGTCAGGAAAAAATCACTCCCTCCTACAAATTGCACTTTGAAGTGGTAAACACAAAAACCTCTGAACATTTTGAGCCATCAGGAGAATTATCAACCATTATCTTCTCATGCTTTATTTGTGGCTTTATCTGGAAAATATAGAACTTGATGAGGAACCAAGAGACCTCTCCAGCAGACAGCATAATGCTGGCATGTGGAGTATAGATGAAAGAGATGTAGGGTGGTTTGCTGAGTGTTCATACAGATCTTTTATGCTCATCAAGATTATTAAACATCAAGCACTTGGATGTCATGACTTCAAAACCATCATCAAATAACTGGACTCAATTCAATGACAAAATTCAGAGAACATACTTTTCAAGACTTTGCAGGCTATATATTACTTCCACATTACACTTCAAGACAATACAGGTAATAACACGTGACAAATCAGAGACCATTTGAAGGATTGTCAACAACTGCCTTTCACTGAATAAATTGAGATTCTTGTGGAACCAGAAGTTCTGTCTAGTGCAGAGCATTAAGAAGTCATCTGATGTATAGACATACATTTACAATGGTCTTTAAAAGAAGTAACCACATACAAGATCATATAACTTCAAAGTCAAATAATTATTTCCCATACCAGACCAAGTGTAAAAACTATGAGAGAGTACATTTTAAGTATAGTTGGTCAAATTATTACTTCCTATAATAAATGAGTGCAGAAAATTCAATAAAGAAAAAGTAAGAGCTCATAAGGAGTTTATTCAGTAGTGTTTCATAACACACATCCTTTGCAGTGTCACCAATGATGGGTGCCCTCCACTACATGCTGTAGGGTGATTTGCTGAGCACTCATGTTAATCTGTAAGATTCAGAATCATTATTTCATCTAAGACATACACCTCATACCTGCAAACACCTTTAACACTTAACTGAACATAACTCCTGTCACACTTCTGAATAAATACATTTAGATATTGATGAGGTAAATTACTACTTCTGCCTAAAAGTAGTACCTAACCATGATGAAGATAAAAGCAATGGACAAATTAGTAGTGTAAAGAAGAATTGTCAACAAATCTCACCATATGGACCATATGTGATTGCACCTACAAGAAATGAAATTGGAATTGGATCAGAAGTACTCTCTACCACACTGAAATATGCAGGCATGTAAAGTGTAGGAGTGTTCTATAACTGAAGAAGTCATAAACGAGGAGATCAGATGGACTTAAAGCCAAGTATCAATTTCCCCTACATGATTAACTGCCCTAATTCTTAGACCATACCTTCCTAGGAAGGTTGGGCAAACTACTGCATCCTCCAATATACTGGTCCATGAAATTTACACAATGTGAAAAGAAAGGTGCATAAGTAGTTTCATTGACAGTGTTTCTTCATGCACACCATTTGATGATGCAATAGGAATTGGAGGATATGATAGCGGTACCTGAAGTAAATTCTACTACAAGCTGTCACATCGTTGCCTCAGTACTCACATTCAGCTTTCATGTTTAGTAACAGTATTACCAATGAAAAATTAAATCTGACAACCATAAAAACCATTATTGATTTACTGAAACTTATTTCTTGTGAAGAGTCCTAGTACATACATTTTAATACTGGTAAGGGAAACTACAACCTCCTCGAAACTTCCTGGCAGATGAAAACTGTGTGCTGGACCAAGACTCGAACTTGGGATCTTTGCCATTCATGGACAAGTGCTCTACCAACTGAGCTACCCAAGCACGACTCACACCCCATCCTCACAGCTTTACTTCTCCCAGTACCTTATCTCCTACCTTCCAAAGTATACACAAGCTCTCCTGCGAACCTTGCAGAGCACTTGCCCATGAAAGACAAAGGTCCCAAGTTCGAGTCTCGGTCCAGCACACAGTTTTAATCTGCCAGGAAGTTTCATATCAGCGCACACTACGCTGCAGAGTGAAAATCTCATTCTGGCTACTACCTCCTCCTTCAACTTGTTCTTACAACTGATAAAGACAAAAACATCTGACAAATTAGAGTTCATACATACATTCATGGAGAGTTGTCACAACATTTAAGTATTGTATTTCAAACAAAGCTAAATTGGAAATGAATCAGAGACACTCTTCACCACACAGTATTAAGCTACCATGTGTAGTGGAATTATAAATTTACAATGTTCTATAATGGAAGTAACCATAACCAAGGAGATCAGACAGTCTCAATGTCAAGTATGTATTTACCACACATTATTAGTTCTCCAGATTATGAGGGCATGCATTTCAAACTCAAAGTCCATTATCAATTAAATATAGAAGATCCACTGTCAATATAATTCCTAGATGGGAGAGGTACCTACTTCCTATACACTGCTCTTAGAAGTGGTACAGAAAAATCTTCTGAATAATTAGAACCCAGAAGGAGGATTGTTAATATTTGTCATCAGTGAATTTCTATGGAACAAATTGAAGTGGTTGAGGAACACAGCATTCAGCTGGCATCCGGAGTATAGATGTGTATTTTCAATATTCTTTAACAGATGTAACTGTAAACGAGGAGATCACACACTCTTAAAATTAAATATCTGTTTACAAGACTAACTATCTAGCTTATGAGAGCACTTATTCAAAGAATAGTTGGACAATTATTTATATCCTACAATACGTAAGTCCACGTACACTGATGGTAAAATTAAATTAAGGGGCTCCGGAAAGGCTCAAAATCATGAAAAGTTCAATTTTTACTTTTTTGCGTTTTCTGAATCTGCAGACTATTACCTTATAACCCTGCTGTTCTGTTCACTTTTACTTGACATATATACTGTTCGGGTCAATATGACCCGACATATCAAAATGCTTTAGAAACATAAATTTTGGTACAGTTTTAGCTATCGACATTGTTGTTCTATTCCAGTACCTTGTTAGTAATAATAATAATAATAATAATAATAATAATAATGGTAATAATAATAATAATAACAATGCATACAACTTTATTGAGGGATATTTTTCATTTAAATATGCACATAAATTTGAAACAACAGACAGTTTCCATTACAGGCATTCAACTTAGAAAGCACTACAGTTTTTCCATACTTCTATTCTTATTGTTGACAGTTTAGACGTAAGTATTGACATTTTCTAACAACAGACAGTTGTCATTACAGATATTCATCTTAGAGCACACTACAGTACAGAACACACTACAGTTTTTTTATTACATTCCAACATAGAAAGCACTACAACTTTAGAATCCTCTCTTCTTACTGATTGTAGTTTAGGCACAAGTATTCACATAAATTTGAAACAACAGAATTTTCAATACAATCATCTTATAAAATACTACAGTTCTTTTCTTACTGCTTGCACTGTGGACACAAGTAGGTTACATGTTTCTTGCAAATATGTTTACTACATTTTCCACACACCATGTTTGTTTTATTGTCATTACTTGATGGACAGAACTTACAGCGTGCACGTTTTGTAGATTTTCTTGTTGTTACCGATTCTGACACACCACCCACATCATTCGGGTTTTGGATGCTTGTGACCATTCTCAAAGAATCTTCTGTTCTTGGGAAATGCGTTCTTGATGCAATATGTTCTTTTATCAGTGACTTTCCAAGTTCCTCCAAGAATATTCTCCTTCTAGTCAATTTGCTTGCATTCCAATTAGGGTCAACCGAAATCCACAAAGCGTATGCATTATAAGCAGAAACATCAAGAATATTGTAGAAAACTATCATTGGCCACCTATTACTTTTTCGTTTGCATGTATATGTACCTAATAACTGATCAAGCGTGTCTACAGCACCTTTGGTTGAATTATAGTCCAAAATCATTTTTGGCTTCTTATCAGCCCTGTCACTGATTTCCGCATCATGGTGGAGAGTGCTCATAAGTACAACATTCTTGTGTCTCTTAGGAATATAATTAACCACAGTAGTGTCATTTGTGAAGTAAAATGAAGAGCTGTGTACCTCCTTGTTGGTCATTTTGTGTGGAAGCTCCGGCTTATTTTTCCGTATAGTTCCCAACATAGTCAATTTCCTTTTCAGAAGCAGCTGCCCCAAATTGTACGACGTAAAAAAGTTGTCACACGTGATATTCTGACCACGTAACTCAGAAGTGAGATCAGATACCACCCTCATTCCCTGATTTCTTTCTGGTGCCGCTCCACTCACCTTTCCTGTATAAATTTGGGCTTTCAGTACGTATGAAGTTTTGCTGTCACACATGGTCCATATTTTGATCCCATATTTTGCCGGTTTACTTGGGATATACTGCTTGAATGGACAGCGACCTCTAAATGCTACTAACTGCTCGTCAACAGTAACATTTTCTCCTGGATTATACAGTTTAGGAAGGACCTCTACCCACTTCTCCCAAATACTACGAATTGCGGCAAGTTTGTCAGTACGTCGTCTTTCCTCTCTAGTAGATTTCTTGTCAAATCGCAGGACACGTGATATCTTACAGAATGTTTCATGAGACATGGTTGCTCGAAATATGTTTCGCCCAGTATCTTTATCCCACAAACTTTTTGTAGACTCCCCATGAGATCGATATACACCCGCTAGGAGTAAGAGTCCTAAGTATGCATGGAAAACAGAACCATCAATATCTGTCCACTGTTCACCATAAACTCGCTGCCCTTCAATATTTGTCATCTCTATTATTTCATTTTGAAGCGCTGTGTGAAATACTGCTTCAAATGAACATTTTACATCAGATATTCTGCTGACTGCATACCTGGTAACTCCTGGGGTACTCTTGATGATGTTCGAAGCTGGTAGGCGACCATGTTGTGCTGGTGGATGCAACTGCCATTCTATATTCCCATTTTTAGAAAGAAAAGTCTCTACACTATTTTGTATGGGCTGTGGACTGTCGTAACTGTCATCGGAACACTCGCTTTCAGATGCATTGCTGATGTGATCTTCAAACTCAGAAAGTGATCCTTCATCTGGTGAGGCATTTACTATTTCTTCCAACTCACGATCATTCAATGGTCTCATCGCCATGGTGTCACAAGTCAAACTGGGCAGAAACAAAGCATTCCAATTATTGAGAACTGCCAATTATTATTTCCTGGGGAAAGCAACAAACAAGCCCATTGTTGTGAACGCATGGAGCTTTAGGTGATTGTTGAGAGTAAGTTGGAATGATGCAGTCACTATTCCCACACAACACAACAAAAATAATTTTCGCCATTTCCAGATTTTAGAAATAAATACGAGTTACACTAAACATATTTGTGTCGGGTCATTATGACCCGAACATTACATATGCAACTATTACAGTTGAAGCCCAAACTTCTTAAACTTTTTTAAAACCTTTTAAAACACATGCTGCTCATCCATTTTCAGACAAAGTCACAAAGTTTCATAAATATATATTGGTATTTACATAATGTAAAATAACGTTCATATTCGTTTCGGGTCATATAGACCCGAACAGAACAGCAGGGTTAATAGATATATAATTTATTCAATTCCGAAGACTACAACTATTTTTAAATTTTTTTGAAATGTGTTCTACATGTGCGTGACCCACTGTGGCGCTGTTAAACTGCTGTCAAATGGTGTTATTATTAACGTCCGTGTTCATCAGGTACATTTTAGTGATGTGAGATAAAGTATGTGTTGTGGCTAACCTGTGATGGTTCAGTATATATCGGTGGTGTGATTGTCGATTGTTTCATGTTTATTTACTCTGTCGTTATCTCGAAAATATTCGTAATTAATTCTGTTTCTTGAGTCTTTGTTTTGTTGAAGTATAATAATGAGTAAAAGTAAAGTTATTAGAAATCCTCTGAAGGCTTTTAAGAAAAGGAGAAATGTTGGAAAGCCAAAGGTATGTGTTATTACTGTAAACAATAAAGATGATAACCAAGTGAGTCAACCTAACCTCTCAAGTACACCTGCCCATAGCAGTCAAAGTGGGAAAGAAAATACTTCACAGACGAAGCTTGGTTCAATGAGTGAAAACTATGAATGTTTTATGGGCGAATCGGATGTGAATGAAATATTTGATATCTCGGTTCTCAAAGGAAATTTTTCAAACTGTGTAAGATGTATTCATTGTAGTGAAGTTGGTCTGGAACTCTCCATAATAAAGCACGTAGGACTTGCTAGTGAAATACAACTGAAATGTGATAAGTGTTAATACATGACCACCTTTTGGAACAGTGTTGCAGTAACTGCAACTGAAGAAAATGGTAGCAAAATCTACGAACACAACATTAGATTTGTTTATTCCTTGTGTTCAGTTGCTAAGGGTGCTACTGCAGGTGCAATTTTCTGTGGCATCATGAATCTTCCGAATCCCCCAACCAAGTTTACGACCTATAATAAATTAGTAGGGTCTAAAGTAGAAGATGTCTGTATAGAATCTATGAAGAACGCTGTGGAAGAGGCAGTAATGGTTAATAATGGTAACAGCGATTTGACTGCAGCGTTCGATGGTACCTGGCATAAACGGGGACACACATCTCTTCATGGTGTAGTATCTGCCACCAGTATGTATACAGGGAAAGTTTTAGATGTAGCAGTAATATCAAAGTATTGTAGATGTCCACAAAAATATAAAGGTACACATGAAAATAATTGCAAAGCTAACTATAGCGGCAGTAGTGGAGGAATGGAAGTGGCTGGTGTTGCCAGTATATTCCAGCGTTCTGAGGCGTGTGATAAAGTGCAATATGTTAATTACCTTGGTGACGGTGATTCTAAAAGTTTCAAACATGTTCAAGGCCTGAAGCCCTATGGTGATGATGTTGTAGTGCAGAAATTTGAGTGTATTGGACACATACAAAAGCGAATGGGAACAAGACTTCAGCGACTGAAAGCTTCGTACAAAAAACAAAAACTCAGTGATGGTAAAGGGTTGGATGGGAAGGGAAGATTAACTGACAGTGTAATTGACAAAATACAGAACTATTATGGAATGGCTATTAGGCAAAATACACAAAGTGTTGACGAAATGAAGAAGACTGTTTGGGCTCTTTTTTTTCGTACTTCTTCAACCGATGAAAATCCCCAACATAGCTTGTGTCCCAAAGAAGAAGACAGTTGGTGTAAATATAACGAAGGATTGCTAACTGGTGAAGTGTACACTCATAAGCATAGTCTGCCTCATGCAATAATGGAGGTGATAAAACCTGTTTTCAGAGACTTAGGAACACCTGAACTGTTGAAAAAGTGTATTCACGGATAAACGCAAAACCCCAATGAAAGTGTAAATAGTGTTATATGGTCGAGAATCCCCAAGACTGTATTTGTTGGAATAGAAACGCTTCACTTTCGTGTGTATGATGCTGTTGCGGCTTTCAATGATGGCAACATTGTAAGGTGCAAGGTATTTAGAAATATGGGAATGAAGATAGGTTCTAACATGGTACGAGCAATGCTTGCTTTAGACAAGGAACGCCTTCGGGCTGCAGACAGGGCAGTAAAGAGTCTAGAAATACAAGCAAGAGTAAACAGGAGGAGGAACAAGAGGAAGCTAGAGGAGGAGTCTCCAGAGGATGAAGATAATCCATCCTATGGACCTGGAATGCACTAAAAAGTTAATCCTATCTTTGTCGCTCGATTCCCAAAACTTTTATTTTCTCATACTAATTACATGTTTTCTAAGGATCTTCCAAACATATTTGTTTCAAACTTTCAGTAAATGTTACACAGTACCTTCTGCATAATTTAACACAGCCTTTTTCCAAAAAACTGTATATTTTTGAATATATAAATAAAAAATTGCAAAAAAATGTTGTGAATTTTCATTACAATTGAAAAAAAATCATCTTTAATAACTGAACTAAAATTTTGTAAAATACCTGTGTTAAGTTGTAGCCCATATTCCAATAAATAATCTGTAAAAAGTTCAACTTCCTACCTCAAATACTTTGTGAGGAAAGATGTAATTTATAAGCGTTATTTTAACATTGCAAGTATAGGGCGTTCCGGAGCCCCTTAAACAATTTAATACACAGTGGTTCTTGCCACTGCATTATTGTGCTGTTTGTTTCCCTCCCTCAAATCAACCAAGGAATTGCAGCTGTAATAATCATCAACATTAACAACAACATAGATAGCCATTGAGACAGTTTCAGACTCCATTATCTATTTACTGATCATGATTTACTTCCAGGTTCGTGAGCATACATTGTGAGATACATCACACAATTTTTTTTCTTCCAGCAACATAGTGCTCACATAAAGGCTAAAGACAAGAATAGCTAATAAATTAAAGCTCAGAAAGAGGCTTCTCAACAATAGTCTAGCCATGTATAATTCATGATTTGTTGTGGAAAGAAAAGAAATGGTTGTGGAATAAGAAATACTCTCCACCACACAGTATAAAGGTCTCATTAGGAATGTAGATATATTTATTAACTTTTGCTTAAAACAGTTAGCCATATATATAAGGGAATAATAGAGTTTCAAATTCAAGTATCTCTTTATCATACATGGCTATCTGTCCAAATTATGACAGTATACATTAAAAGAATAGGAGGATAAATTAATATGCCCTCTGACTTGAAATGGGACTGCCGTTACATCCTTATCTGAAATTCCTTCCTCACGTCAGCATTCTCTGAAGAGGTCAATTTAGCTCAAGTTTTTAAGTTTCTGAACTGCATACTGCTATGTCTATACCCAGTTACAGTAGTCAAAAAATTAGTACAAATGTGTTTACAATCTTAGATTAAATTCCACATTAATATTTTACCTGATTTAAAATATCATCTAAGGGGAATAGGCCATTTGTTAATAATTTAACTTTGAAATTTAATGATATGGACTGTGCAGCCATGTTGCACCACATATTCTTGGAAACTTACATCTTCCCTATTCCTGAAAAGCTGTGACATTTATTCATGATGATTATTTAAAATGATACCTCTATGTGAGAGGAAAGCAAAACACAAATAACAATATCTTGTTCAAAATAATTTCTTTATATCTAACTAAAATGTATTTTAGCACATTGACTGCCATGGAATAGTTTGGTTACCAACCCGTTGGAGCCCTTTACTTTTTTTCAATATCCTGCTTTAGTTTGCTCCAAGTAAACTTGTTAAGTGTGAATAAAGTGAAAATATGGAATTTTAGTACGTTATTTTAAATTTTTGTGTGTGAGTTGCATATGATTCATGTGACCCCAGAGTAAAGGTATCATGTGTGTCATTTGCTATGTCACAAATAATTTTAGGTTTGCACTCCTGTCACTTTTTCACTCCACAGCATTATTTGTGTACAGTTCCATTATTGCTTTCCTGCATTGTTGCTACAGTAATTGTTCAGTGTTCTTTGCTCCAAAACAAATTGATATTTTGGCAGAAGAAAATGTCTCATAGAAGTTAAGAAGTTGAACAAAGGCATGCACAGCAGCCTTTAGATGAAGTTATGGACATAAGTGATGAAGATTCTGTGTCTTTATTTGGTGACAGCTCATACGAATTTTTACCAGAGGAGATCGGAAGCGAAACCGCAAGTTCTGATGATGAAATCACATCAGTGAATGTAGGAAGAAGAGTTTTATGTCAACATTCAGTCAAAGAACCAGACTTCACAGCTGTAAAAACCAGACAACAAAGCACCTCTAACCATGTTAGTGCCATAACTATTACAGTTGATTCAGGTTCAGTTGAAGTAAGTGAAATATCAGAAAGTTCTCAAGATGAAGATGACACACTTATAACAAATTCTAATGACAGTTACAGGTAAAAATATGAAAAACCTTACATTTATTCATCCCAGTTCTGGTGTAAATGCTTCTGTTGCACTAAATCTTGAAGGCAAGACACCATACGATTTCTTCAAATATTTTGTAACCGATGAAATTTTAGAATATGTGACTGAACAAACTAATTTGTACACAAAACAAGTCTTAGAAAATCATTCAGTAACTGTTAATTCATGACTGAAAATGTGGACTGATGACAGCAGAACTGAAATTTAACAATTTTTAGGATTTTTATTATGGATGTCACTAAATGTAAAACAGAGGATTCCAAATTATTGATCAAGATATATGCTGTCACAACAATGTAAAAAATGTTTTGTCACACAATCGTTTTGAACAGCTTTTACGTATGTGGCATTTTTCCAATAATAACCCAGGGTCACCAGGAAACCACTTATTCAAAATTCAACCTCTAATTGATAAATTACTGCAGAGATTTCAAAGTGCAGTTTTGCTGGAGAAAGAAGTTTTGCATTGACGATACACTTGTGCCAATTCGAGGGAGACTAGGTTTCATTCAGTATATAAAGAATATGCGCCATAAATTCAGAATTAAATTGTTCAAACTTTCTTGAAAGGGTGGCTACACCTGGAATATGCAAGTTTACTGTGGGAAAAATGTGAATCCTAGCGTTCCTCTTGCCACTTCTGTTGTTGTGAGCCTTATGAGTGGATTACTAAATGAGGGCACAATCTTATATACAGACAATTTTTAAACAAGTGTTCATCTAGCACACCAGCTTCTCGAACAATCAACACATTAGTTGGTACTCTAAGATCAAACAGAAAACTGAATCCCCAAGATCTTGTGCAGGCAAAACTGAAGAAAGGGGAACACAAAGCAAAGGAAAGTACTACAGTTGTAGCAGTACTGAAATGGAAAGATAAGAGGGATGTTCTGATACTGAGTACTGTTCATGGAGAAGAAGAAGCAGAAGTTCAAACCAGGAAGGGCATAAAGAAAAAAACCAGCAATGATAATTGGCTATAATCAGTCAAATTCTTTTATAAATCTTTCTGACCAAATGAAGTCATACTTGCATTGTCTAAGGTGGGGTGTGAAATGGTACAGGATGCTTGTAGTTGAATTGTTGACAGATTCAGCACTGGTACATGCTCATGTGATTTGCCAATACATCTACAACAATTAATCTCAATCACAGAATTCAAAGAGGAAGTGACTTGGAGACTACTCCATACAGAAGATGCCGATGAGCCTGAGACATCTTGCACCAAAACCACTGCATTACCTGCAGATTGTGCACTTGTGAACAAGGGAGCAGTCAGATGTAGGTGTACAGTGTGCTATGAAAAAATGAAGAATGAATTTGGATGAGAGCAAGTTCTCAAGAAATGCAATTAAACTGTATAGAAATGTAAAAATTGTGACTCATATTTTTGTGTGTAGTATTTTTTCATAAAGCACAGTGCATACAGGTGTTAGAGAAACAAAGTGGAATGACCCAAATTTTTCAGTTTCATTGTTGTTGGAATTAGAGTTGAAGAATGTAAATAAAAATGAATGTGATTTGCAATCTACTGTGTAAGTAATATGTCAAACTAAATAATAAATAAATAATAAAAAGCAGAACAGTCCAAAAAGACTGAGCCATGTGAGTTATATATAACTCACGAATTCAAATGTCAATAATCACTTTTGAGCTCATGAAAACTGTAGGCCACAAACGTGATTTGTCACTGGGGTCATAACCTACTACAACACCAAATCACAGCATGCTCCTGTGAGTTACAACTGCACCACGGAGCTTTAAATGGAAAAATGTCGGTGAGTTGTATTTACTTCATGTGGCCCGAAGAGAACACTTCCTGTTAGTTATATTTAACTCATGTCGCAGTCAATGTGTTAAAGTTTTGTACTGTTAAATTAATTAAAGCTGTATATGAAACTAAGTAAACTTTACCAAACTATATAACAAAACACGTAGGGCAAAATGTGGCCCATTTTTTGGTGTAAGTAACTGAAAACATCCAATGACGTTATATTCTTACTTTGTAAAACTTAATTTGACGATGTATTCAGATTTTTAGTTTTATATAAAAGGAAGTTGTGCATGGGCCATGGGAGTGAGTGTCAGTAAGGAAGTGAAATGTAAAAGAGTAAGAGACAGTCAGAGGCCATGAGAGAGTCAGTCAATGAGCCTGCATTATGGTCATTTGGAAGCTGTTTCTGTGAGACTCTTTTGAAGTGTGTCAGACAAAAAATGCATATATCAACAAAGTTAATCCAAATCGGTCATAATACAAAACAACAAAAGTGATACAGTGTGTGTTTTATGTAAGAATTAGTACATCAGCAATGTCAGACACTTAGACTTCCTGAAGCAACAACCCCCGAAGATATTAAAGTTCAGTATCTCATCGTATGGAACACCTAATTTATTATGTGAACTTCTAATAACTGTGATTGAAATTTTCTACTTTTTATTTGTCATCATACTTCTGAATGGTGGAGGCCCAAATTATTAAGTTGTTCTGATGGTATGGTTGAGAATTCACTATTAACACAGTCCAATTATATATAGAGTTACAGAAACTGTGTATTTTATTCTCACTCAGTGTCAACAGTAGTTAAAATGCTTCCCTCCTCTCACACATTTAGTGGTGGCATTGTAATATGGTGTTACTGAGCTGGGAAACATGTAAGTCTGTGTAAAAATATTCACACTACATTTCAGAGTCTAACTGTGACTGTGACAATCGAATATTGGACAAAAGTTGGGACGAGACAGATAGTGTAGTGTGGCAACTGATCAAAAGACGATATCGGAGATGAGTACAATTTTTTTAAATTTTAATTTGGTATATCACAGACTGTTATTTTTCCAACTTCCTTTTGCCATGTAACTGTTGATAGGCTGTTTCATTGTGATTTTGTGTGAGAAAATAATCTGGTTGGGTGGATTTATTTTCCTGCTTAGTTCCCAATGTTACTTTCAAATATGGTAAGCATAGTAAATCTTGATACAATTGTAGAGGTTTCTTATACTCAACATCCTCAGTTGTTGACACTGTCACAATACTAAAGATAAAGTGTTTTGTATATGGTCAATTTATTAAAAGTGCATAACAATGTTTCATTCTGACAGCGTGTTAATTCCGTAAATATTAGCTGTTCCAGTTTACAGAATTCTATTCACCTATTTTGACAATCTCCTGACATATGATCAGGGTAGTAATTATTATATGCAAATGTTTTATGTTTTTATGTTATATTGTCTGACATGTTCCACAACTGTGAGAATCATCTCAATGTTTTAGTCTATGGAACAAAAACTGAATCTAATCTAATTTAATCACCGAACCTGTACAGTCACCCTCAGCATCACATTTCTTAGGATTTTCTCCAATTGAACAGGCCTCAGATTTGTTAGAAAGTTTATGTAAATTCTTGGATTACATTCTTACAAGTCAGAATTATGATTTAAAGAATGAACTTACAAGTCAAAACAATGACCTAAAAACGGTATTGTTAATGTAAATGACACTCTTAAGACAATGGAAAGGAAAATTCAGGGTACTCAGGAATAATCAGCAAACTCCCTTTCAAAACTTAGTCAATTAATTGAGTGGGCTGCCTTTGAAATTCAAACAATAAATGGTAAGGTTGATTACGTACGGTTGCATGTGGAGAACATTGAAGATGTTTTTCATGCTAAATTTGTTAGAAGAAACTCTGATTTCAAAATCATGCATGAAAATTGGGAGCTGGAAAGTGAATTCACTGAACAGAAATCAAAACTAAATAGTGATCAAATTCGTAACCATATTACCACTGTTAACAATAAAATTGAGTCTTTGTTTAAAAATTTACAATGGTCTAACAGCCGATTAAGTGATGTTGAAACAAATATGTCATATCCATAAACTGGTGGAAATTTTGTACCATTTTATAACAATTATTGTCTTAAATACTTCCCTGGGGATTTTAAAATTCACCCAGTGGACTTCCTATGGCAATGTAAAGATATTTTTTCTCCAAATTTGCCTGATTCTGTGAAAACTAAATGTTTCCTTAATTGTCAAGTGTTGTCATGGGCTAGTCAAAATGTAAAGCCAAACATAATATTTAATGAATTCGAAAAGATGTTCTTGAATAAACTGTGATCTGAAAGTAAGTAGGTGGGCATCAAAACAGCATTTTTGAATGGTAGTAGGTACAGACCTGGTAATCTCTCAATTAGAGAATTTTGTTAGAGACAGTTATGTAAGCTTGCTCAGCAGGACAAACCTTTTGCTGATCTTATTCTCACTGATCCATTGAAAAGACATCTACCAATGAGAGCTCCATGTGGCCTTGTTTGGGGTCCTGATGATTCATCAGAGAATTTTTTCAAACATGCTGATAACTTGAGAAATCTTTCGAGGAAGAGGATAGGGTTAATAACTTACATTACCATAGGAACAACAATTATAATTGTGGGTCATCTCAATGACCAGCAAGATAGATAGAATGGTAATGGAAGGAACCATAATACTTGCAATAACAGTAATAACGATAATAATAGCTATGGTAATGGTAATAGAACACAAACCACACTAACCACAAACAGGTAAACTGTTAATACCTTCACTTGCTGCCTGACAGGTGGAGGAGGTAAATAATTTTCATGATCAGGCAAGAACAAATTCAGATCAAGAGGAGTGTGATGATGAGAGTGTATGTGACTATCCTGTTAAAGCAACTAATTTTGAAAGTAAGTTTTGGGATGTTATAATGAAAGTGATGTATAGTGGTAAGAAATGTACTGTGGCAGCTTATGAACTTAAAGAAGGTGTTTTAGTAAAATTGTTTGACTCTGCAAGTTATGTGGAAAGTGTAGATTTGATAGTGATGGTATTGGTATTTTAATGTACACTGAGTAGGAGACTTTTGTGGCTAATTGTGATAAGAAATGGGAGGCTTATCCTTAGTCAGCAGTTTGTGGAAATGTGCGACATCCATGTGAATTGTGTCAGCACTACTGATTTAGAGGTGGAAGCCTAAGCTGATACATTATTTTAGAAGAGCTGGACGATATGGTTCATGTTGAAGTAATGGATCATGACTGGGCCAGTCATGAAGCTCAGGAGAATCAGCTTGTTCCAATCAATATTAGTGATATTTTGTGTGAATGACATGACATTACAGCATTTTGAGGAGAATAAGATAATTATTGAACATTTCAGAGATGTTGGTAAGGGTGAGTTAGATTTCAGTTCAATTAGACAGTTTACTGATCATTCTCAGCCAGATTTTACTTGCAAGATTAATGAGTACAACTATTGAAGTCATTTTGAAAGTCCAATCAAGCATTAGAAGTTATTTATGACAGAAGAACACAACTTTGCCCTATTCACCTATCTAATGACAATGAAAACCATTTGTAGAGAGATTCATATTTTGAAGATATAAATGATAATTGGCTTACAGAAACTAATATTAATAAACAAAAGGATTTATGTGGTAGTCCGTACACCAAAATCACATTTGGCAGTTGGCATGGTTATTGTTTGATTGACAAAGGCACTGAAATTTCTATTATTTCTGAAAAGTTCAGCCACAGAGTTAAGCAGAGATCTGAGTGTATTGAATTTCCTATAACAGGAGTTAGTATTAAAGGTACTACAGATAAGTATAGTAAAATTGTAAACAAATAAGCTTCAATCACATTTCAGATTGACAGTTCTGTTTTTGAGGAAGAATGCTTGGTAGTCAGTGGTCTGAATGAGGACATATTGCTAGGCATGGATTGGATATTGAAAAAATGCATTATTTAACTGGCTAAAGTTCAGAGTAAATTTTTCTAACGCCAGTTCATGTTTTTCTGGTTATACTAAGTTACACTTAAGAGCTGTTGACATATCTCCTAATAAAATACGTGGCTTTGACATTGAGGTAGAAGGATGCTATATAGATAGATGATGATGATTTATAAACTAATGGTACAACTTATCAGGATTTTGATCAACTTGTTACTGACAAGGTAAAAGAAGCAGACAAGCTAACTGGAGATGAGACGTCAGTACTGGAAAAAGTGTTGAGATCTTATAAAGGTACATTTAGTGAGAAACCATGCAGGATTAAGAACTAGGCATGTAAGTTAAAGCTTAAATATCACCAGCCTTTCTTCATGAAACCATGTTCCATTCTTATTTGTAAAAGATGGGTTGTGAAGAGAGAGTTGCAGAAGATGCTAAGGTGGAGGATGATTGAAAAGTGTATTAGAAATTGTTAGTAGTAAATTTATTGAGGAAGTCCACAAAGTGATGAAAAGAAGTTCATTGCCTGTGGTGGTACAACCCACCTCAACAAAATCTGCCACAACACCAGCCACTGCTGGCAAGCCAGGGAAACTTGTAAAGCCTGCTGGCCTCATTGTTAGTCCAAAATCACCCTACATGGTCCAGCAGGTAAAACTCAGCCTTAAAATCATACAGCAGAATCTTGGTAGTCTTAGAAATAAGAATAATGATCTAGATGCAATATCATAGATTGACAAAACCAATAGACTATTTGTAACTGAACATTGGTACAATGAAGTTCCAATTAGCATTAGACTATTATTGTGTAAGAAATTTTGCACAGCCTTCAGTAGAAAAGACAGGCCTGGAGAAGGTGCAGCAATTTTCACTGTACATGAAAGTAATTTTAATGCTGTTGATGTGAAAGCCTTCTGCTTGGAAGGAGACTCAGAATTTGCTGCAATAAAACTAAAATGGGTTAGAGATAACATAACAGAAATGGGTGTTTACAGGCCACCTGCAGCAAATTCAGATACTTCTTTCGTAAATCATTCTGACTTGCTTGTATATATGGACACAACATTTTCTGGTGCAAATGGTCATGTAAATATTATAGTTACAGAGGATATAAATAGAGATTTATTAACAAATGATGTCAGCACCAAAAAGTTACACATCCTATGTGATGAATTTAACCTGACCCCACTCATTCGAGAACCCACTACAGAAATTGGCAATAGTAAAACACGTCTTGATAACATAATAACAGACATGACCCAGCTATCACACAGTGCATCAGTTTGAAAACTAGCCATCTCAGATCACTATGCAGTACAGCTTAAATTGGAGCTCCATGAGGCCCCCACTGTCACCACATAGCAACAATTAGTAACTAAAAGTATAATGTATAATGATAACATAAATTGACTAAACTTCATGCTAGCACATATAAAATGGTTTGAAAATAATAGCTTTTCATATGATAGCTGTGCTGCTGACTTCTGTTACTGCTTTGATACCACATCCCCAGTTGTAATCACAAAAATGAAACAAACAAAATATATAAACAAAAATATTTGAGTAAATAGTAAGTTAATTGAAGCTAGGGATAAATTAAAACTACTCTATAGTGCAATGCTGAATAATAGAGTGATTTCTGAGCTAAAGGAAGCCATCAAAATATATCAAGTGCACTATAAGGACTTACACAGACCAGGAGCAACTATGTTACAAATAAGTTTCAAAACTCGCACAACGTAACTGCTAGAATCTGGGCAGTCACTAACAGTTTTACAACCTGCAATGACAAATCCTGTATGGACTTTACTATTAACCATACTGGCATGCTCATAAAATACCAACTGGAAATTGTAAATATTTTAATGAATATTTTTCTTCTGTAGGGGAAGCTATAAATGACAAACATAAAAACATTAAACATAATGCATGTGACCATAATATATATCTAGCGCCCACAAACTGTGCGGAAATAATATACATCATTAGCTCTCTAAAACCCTTTAATTCAGCTGGGCATGATGACCTAAATATTAATGTTTGAAAAGCCTGTAGCCAAAATGACTCTGTACCTCTGTTTGCAGTAGTCAACAATATAATAGAATCGGGTACCTTTCCTGACAGACTAAAATAGCACAGGTAACACCTATTTTTAAAAAAGGTGACAATAACAAAATAGAAAACTACAGACCAATCTCAATCCCTGCTGTCTTTTCCAAAATAGTTGAGAAAGTTATATACAACAGGATTATAAACTTTCTTAACAAACACAACCTGATTTTGGAAAATCAAAATGGGTTCCTAAAAGGAAAATCAACTAGCACTGCAGCTGCTCAACTACCTGAATAGGTGTTAGGCTCAAATGGCTCTGAGCACTATGGGACATCTGAGGTCATCAGTCCCCTAGAACTTAGAACTACTTAAACCTAACTAACCTAAGGACATCACACACATCCATGCCTGAGGCAGGATTCGAAGCTGCGACTGTAGCGGTCGCACCGTTCCAGACTGAAGTGCCTAGAACCACTTGGCCACACCAGCCGGCGAGGTGTTAGGGGCTATCAAAAGCAAGGAACATGTTGCACGTGTATACCTAGACCTGGAAAAAGACTTTGATTGTGTGAATGTTGACATCCTATTAGACAAGCTATGGAACACAGGCATTAGAGACGCTGCTTACGACCTAATAAACTGGTATGAGAGCAACAGAAAACAGTTTGTTCTGCTTATAATGGGAAGTAGTGTCTATAAATCAGAGATCACTTACATAAAATATGGCGTGCCCCAAAGATTGGTGTTGTGCCCCCTTCTGTTCTTGATCTATGTAAATGATATTAAATACTGTACTATAAATTCAAAAATTGTTCTCTATGCCGATGACATGAATATTGTGTCTAAAAAGGAATCATGTAGTGAACTAGAGGCCGAGTGTAATAATGTGACAAAATAAATTGTTCAGTTTATTAATAAAAGCCACTTAAATGCAAGCACAAATAAAACATGTTTAACAGAATTTAACAAAAGTAGTTTGAATAATGAAATATAATTATACGTTGACAACAAATTGGAAAAGAAAGAGTCTAGTGTAAAATTCCTTGGCCTAACAATCCAAAGCAACTAGAAATGGGACACACACATTGACTCGCTAGCAACTAAGTTGTTAAAAATTATATTTGCAATCAGTACTGTTAGTGAGTTCTGTGAAGACACTGTAGTCCTAAAGACCACATACCATGCTCTTTTCTCCTCTCACTTGAACTACGGTATTGAAATTTGGGTGGCAACAACCAAAGCTAATCTAGATAAGTTACTCATTTTTCAAAAAAGGGCTGTGAGAATAATCTGTGCAGCAGAATATAGGGAATCTTGTCGCAACTTGTTTCCAGAAAACAAGGGTGTTAATTCTTATAAACACATACATTCTAAAAGCCATATTGCTTGTGAAAAGACTGCACCAAAACACTTATTCTGATTTCCTCCAGTACAATACTAGAAATAAAGAAAGATTTTGTATTGGCAGCCACAGAACAGCACTTCACAAAAAGAGGCTTCAGTTTGTAGGTATAAAATTAGCTAATGCACTGCCTAGTGCAGTCTTGGCTCTTCCTACAGTTAAACAGAAACATCAGCTTAAGAAATTTTTAGTGAAACATCCTTTCTACACATCAGTAGAGTATCATACTTATATGAAGAACAACAAATGCTTTGTGAAATTATGCAAACAGAAATCAGTAAACATCTTATTGTAATTTTGTGTAAATTAATTATGTATTCAGAAGAATGTGTCTTGTGTATTGTACAAATAACTGTAATCATTACTGTTTCTTTGTACATGTGCAGTGCACCATTCGATGTTGGATAAAGCTATTATTATTATTATTATTATTATTTATTAACAATGCTTTGATTGTTGTAAAGAAATAACTTGCACCCTCACAGGGATGTACCCTCACTGAACATCATGCTTGCGGCAAATGCAAGGTCCCTAGTTAGTGTGGTATTTGCTTCTACAGTTTTACACGTCAGTACTACATTCTTCTCACGCTAATCTACACATTTACCTCACTGGTCTGAGTGACATATGCCTTGAAAGATTGACATTTGTTAATTGGAGAACAGTGAAGTGATAATTGAGTTGATTGCTTATCTATTTATACAGCGAATGTAAGATTTCATTAGTAACTTCCACCCTCAGGGGGATGTACACTCTTTGTGCATCATTCATGTGGCAAACGAAAGGTCCCTAGCTAGTATAGTATTTGCTTCTATAGTTTTACATATCAATAACTCATTTCTTTTACATGAGATTACACAGATCTTTCCTTATGGTGCTGGATATTATGGATTCTCAGTAGTACTGTGGAGACTTGGATAATTAAGCTTTTCTTATACTTGATACACAATCATTGGGAATATACTCCTACATACGAATATAATCCTTCTGATAGATACTTATGATACTAATGCTTTGATAATGCTTACGATTGACACATGCCTGTTAAGCTTTTTCACTAATATATCTTTATGCTTTTCATATACAAGAATATCATACCTTTGAATGATTATTATGATGCTTACACTGACAGTCATTAAACAGTTGATACACTTTCATACAGGATGTTGTACACCTTACACTGATTAGATGTTGCTTTGAGAAGGAGATAAGGAACGATATTAATTTTTCTGTAGGTTTTGATACAGTTGTGCATTTGTGGTGTGACTCTGTGAAGCAATTAATGGGATGTTGTCATTCTATTGAAGTCTTACGATTAGTCACAAATGATAGTCCACAGCAGTCAGTCATCTTTTTTTGCAGGTTTCAGTTGGCAAATCTAGACTTCAGCTAGTGCCTAGCCATTATCAATACTAAAAAATACAAGAAGTACATGGTCAGATAATAATATAAAAGTTTACAACTCATGGCATAGCCAATACGACTTATACATTGCATTACATACCACTATTTCATAGTATCAGTGCATGTGAGTCCCCTGTTGTTCAGGTGTCTGTCACAGTTCTTTCAAGGCTACTGTATCATCAAGGTAGGCTTTGTGGAGAACACATTCATTGGCTGTATGGAGCCTCTACGTGGACCACATATTATCAACCCTCAAAGTAAAGCAGTTAAAGTATCTAGTAAAAACTTGAAATTTATATGGGAATAACATAAAATAAAACACAAGTAAAAGTATTTACATTTCTGTCCGACTTATTTCCAAATTTAACATAAAACATCCAAAATATAAAAAAATATATAAAAAATTCCCGATTCGCTCCTTGTTATTTTTTAAACACACATGTAACATCAGATTGCTAAACCTTCTTTAAAAGGTATTTAGAAGACTCAAGGAGGCACATGCTATATGCTGAAACTATTAGAATTTATTTGATTTAAATGTTTTTACCTTTTGTACTATTTTTCTCCTCACGTTGTACATTGTACCTTTTATTTGCTGAATAGTTCATAGATGGCGCCAAATATCAGCAACATGGATAGTTGACATGACTCGGCATTCCGTTACACATGTAGAGATTACTTAGCTCTGCTGCCGCCAGAGCCGCTGCCCATCATGAGCCCTCCCACCTTCACTGCCATCTACACCTCCCCCTCCCCTATTTCCACTATCACTTCCCCAGCCTCCCCCCTTATACCTTGCATCCCCTACCCCAACTCACCCATTCCCCCAACTCGTCTCCTACTGTTTACCCTTACCTCTACTCTTTTTCCCCTAGCCTCCAGGTCTGCAACAGCTCCTACGACTGCCCCCACCCTTACATATGCCTCAGCTGCCACCTCTGCTGCAGTCCCTCAGGTGTTCGGCTTCCCCCCCCCCTGGTCTCTACAACATCTGCCTCCCCTACCCACATCACGTCATGCCGGCCACAATTGCCATCTCAGTACCAACCACACCTCCCAGCACCTACACCATGCCTACAGGATCTGTCACCTGCCACTTCCCTCTCCTCCCCATCCCTGTCAACTCTTCCCAGGCTACCCTCTCCAAAAATCCCCAAAAGCGTGTCAACGCTGATTCTGCTCCTGCCACTTCCAACAAAAAGTCACCACCCCTCTCGCCGTCATCTCTATGGATACCATCATACCTCCTATCACCCACAACCCGGTCCCCACCATCCACACATTTGTCCTGTCCACTCTGGCTCCATGTTCCTCTGCCCTCACCATGGAGAAACAAAAGTGTCTCCCAGGTACTTCCATCTCCCAACTAATTCCCCACTGGGACTCAGTCCTCATCAAGTCCCCCTCCTCCACCTTTCATATGGACCTCCTCTGTAATCTCCCATGCATTATATTTGGCCCCTACATGCACCCCTGATGCCATTCCTCTCCTCTTCTTCTACTTGCCAGTCACAGCATCCCAATTGCCCCCAAACTACACCACCACGATCACCAAGCTCAGCTCAGTGTTCACGGAGGATGACATTCTGGCTTAAAACTCTCACTCTGACCTTGAAATTCGCTCTGCCTGCCACATCCACAATGCCTCTGTTTACACTTCCGTCATATTGGTCTTTTTGGCATAGGCCCGTTCCACTGACCACCTCCTCACCCAGGGCTCTGTCCCAACCTTGCCACCCCTCCTTCCTGTTATACATATTATGGACCCCACCCCACCTACTCCCACAAATGTAAGGCAAAACCCCCTCCTGCAATCCCCGAGCTTACTGTCCCTGTCCACTCCACCGAACCCCCTGCACCCCCCCCATCCATCCCAACAATTTCCGCCATCCACCCTGCACAGCTGAAGACATCTTGCCTTTCTTAACCATAGTCCTCCAAAAGATTCACCCTTTCCTATGCCCCACACCCTCCAAAAGATCTCCCTGGCCACCTGATCCCTTCACCCCCCCTCTCTTCCCATCATGGCATGGTACGAATGTTGCATCCTCTTCCAAAAGATCTGCTCCTTCCACATCAACAAATACCTCATCATGAGTGCCTTCTCCCAACACCAGGTCAACATCTTCCTTTTGGATGAGACCTTTCTCCAGCCCCATAATACTGACCACACCTCTCTCCCTATATCCTGCACTGATCTGATGTTCCTGCACCCCATCAGCCACCTGAAGCATGTTCCTTTCCAGCCACAAGCCCTCCTGAATGACCCTACCAGACACCGTATCCTCAGTGTGTCCTTCCCCTCCCTCACCATCACCTGCACCACCATCTATGTCCACTCCACTTCTCCTATTCTCTATGACTTCATCTCTGACAGTGAACGCACCTTCTCAACCTATGTGATTGCCGCCGACATTAACATCCATAGCCACTTCCCTGCCACCCTTTGGCAGTGGCATCAATCCTCCCCACAATCCAAGGTGGCCTTGGTCATCTTCCCCAGCACACCCATCCCAAAAGCAACACCACCCCTGATGTTGTCATTGCCTCTGCCAACCTCCTTGTGCATATCGCTGTTGACATCCTTGACCCCACAGGTAGCGACCACCTCCCCATCCTCACCATAACCACTGCTCACCACCTGCCTCCAGCTCCCTAGGGGACCTGCACCCTCTCCCAAGATAGTACGTGACTACCATCATGCGAACTGGGATGCCTACCGGGAATCCATTGCCACCCAGCTCAAAAGCCACCCTCTTACCTGTCACCATCCTGACAAGATCATCCACACCTCATCCTTCCTTCAGAAGGCCATGTCCCTACTGAAACCACCCACCTCTACCATCCTGCTCACCCTCCACAGGCTGTCCTCCTCCTCTGTGATTCTTGCCACCTCTATTGCTCCTTCTTGCCCTCTCCTGACAGGGATACACTCCACTACCTCTGGCAAAAACAGCAACATGTTCAGAACGTCATTATTGCAAATAAACCTGGGACTGCCACCAGATCTGTACACAACTCAGCACCACCATCCCTATAAACTCCTCCAAGTACTGCTCTGTCTTCCATCACCTCACTGGTTCCCATTCCGCACCCCAACACCCCTTTCTCCACAATGACTGCCCCCTTTCCGAAAACCTCAGTAAAGTGAATCACTTCTCACCATTCTGAGGTCTTCTCCATCCCTGAAGATCCCCACTTTCATTATTTCCTTATCCCCACCATCATGGAATGCACCGATGCCACGGTTGCCCCACTTGCTTCCAGTCTCCAGTACCTGGGGCAGTTACACCCCTCTGACATCAATACTCCAATCACAGAACAAGACATTAAACTTACCTGCCAGTCAAAACACAACACAGCCCTGGTCACAACTGTGTCATCTACCGCCACCCCAAAGAATGCCCCTTCTCCTTCCTGACTGTCCTTGCCAAATTATACAAAGTCATCCTCTCCACTGGCTTCTACCCTGACCTGTGGAAGACCTCCCATTTCCTCTTGTTCCTCAGACCCAACAAAACCTCTTCCATCATCTCTTCCTATCACGCCATCTGCCTCACCTCCATCTTTGAATCCGTCCTCTCCCATTGTATCCATCATCATCTTAATCAACATCACCTCCTCCCCATTACACAGTGTGGCTTATTACCCTCCTTCTTCTCTGAAGTCCAAATCCTTAACCATATCCACCTTCTCTCCTTACAACTTAACTCCTGTCGCTCCACCATTTTTGTTTATCTCAACCTCCATAATGCTTAAGACCATGTATGGAATCCGGTCTCCTCTTTAAACTCAAAATCTATGCTCTGCCTATCAGTTTTATCCATCTGGTCACTTCCTTCCTCTCCTGACGTTCTTCCTATGTCATCCTCCATGACACCAACTCCCAAAACTTTTATTCCACTGCTGGCATGCCCTAAAGTTTCATCCTCTCCCCTCTCCTCTACCTCCTGTATACTGCCAATATGTCCAAGCCACCCCACCACTACACCTCCACCAATATGCTGATGACATAGCCTTATTGGCTCTCTATCTTACCCTCCAAGGGTGAAAACACAACCTCCAAACCCACCTTGACCAGTCCACCACTTTGTGCAATCAGTGGTTCCTTCGTATTAACCCCTCCAAGACCGAGGCAATCATCATAGGCTGCAACACTGGCTCCTTCCATCTCCATGATCTCTACCTAACCATTTATGGTTGTCCCATCCAGCTCACCCCCACCCTGCGATACCTTGGCCTCACCCTTGATGGTCACCTCACTTGGACCCCTTATCTCCTGACTATCGAGCAGAAAGCACAGTCCCGCCTCCACCTCCTGAAACTCCTGTCCGGCAGAACATGAGGATTGCATCCTTCCACCATCCTTGAAACTTACAAATCTCTCATCCGTCCTATCCTCTGTTATGCCAGCATTGCCTGGATCTCCACCCTCCCCCACTTTTATAAGGCCTCTACATCCTAGAATGCCATGTGCTCAGCCTTGTCTTCTGTAGCTGTCTTCTGTCCCCTTCCCCCTCCACAAAGCTCCTGTATGACCTCATCCCATTCCTCCCACCTTTCCACTGTCCACAGGCTTGATTCCCCCCACCCCACACCCCCTCCTGGAGTCATCATTCCTCTCCACCCCTGCCCGTTGCCACTTCTCTACCATTGTATCCATAACTCTCTCCACCTCCACACCCTCCATCTCCTTCATCAGGGCAATTTCCAGCACCTCCCCCTTCTGGATGATGAACTTTGCCATGAAATTTAGCCATCTACCAACTGTAGCCTGGCCTTGTTCCCTCTCCCCCTTCCCAGGACCCCTCTTTTCCTCTCCCCTCCTTCCTCCAGAGAGGGTCTTTGTCATCCCCCTCCACAAGTCTGTGCACACCCTCCTCAGCTGTTATTCCCTCCTGTCCTTTCCTCACCGGACCCCTTTGGTGTGCCCTTAGTTCCCATCTTCCCTTCTCCCCGCCCCCCCCTCCCCGAAGCACCACCCGTTCCACCCTTTCTTCCCATCACCATCATATCTATATCCCTGCCAGTTCCTCTCAGTTTGTTCTTCATCATTGGTAATCTATGTCAGTGTTGTGTTTGGTGCTGTTCTACAGTGACGTCAGGTGCTGTGATTTTAATCATTTGCTGGACTTGTAAATAGTGCTGCTGCCTGTGATTGTTCTGCATTAAACTGCCCATTGCAACTTTTATGCTCTGGCCATACTTCACCTTGTTTTCTTTTAATCGTCGCAGTTTGTGGTTTTTTGTGTACACTTTTTTAGATTTTTATCTCCATTTTTACAGTCACCCTCTTTTGTATGCTATCTTCCATTATTTTCTCCCTTTCTTATATCTCTGCTTTCCGAAATTTTCTCCTTTTTCTTGTTTTAAATGTCTCCCAGTTATGTTCTGTCTCTCAGCTGTAGAGCGGTGCCTGAGTTGCTGCCAGCCTGCCTCGGGTGGGGAATTGCAATCCAGTGAAGAAGAAGAAGAAAAAAAATTCTGCGAGTGACTTCCTTTCCCTTTCCATCTCCCACCCAACCCATCTCTTGCCCCTTTCTGCGCCCCCTAACTCCCCTATTCTTTTAATCAGCCCCTTCCCCCACAGCACCTTGCTCTCCCCTCTTTTTTCCTCCTCTCAGGCCTCTACCTCAGCAGTTTCCAAGCAGTTTTTAATCCTTGCTGTGTATGCTTTGTCTGTTACAGTGGTTTTAAAGTGTCTTTGTTCTGGAGTGTTTTATTACTGTGGCCAACTTTAAACCTGTACGTGTGACCTCAGCATACTTTATGTGTTCCACGAATCATCACCTATGTTTTTTAACTTTGTGTAAACTTTTTAACTGTCCCACAATGAATGTCTCTGTGTCAGCGTATATTTTAACCGTCATTGTCTCCACTTATTGTGTTTTTACAACTCCCTTTTTATCGCCTTTGTCTGTATAGTTTTATCCTCTTATTACTTGTCATGTCACTCAACTGGAAAGCAGCGGATGGTGCTGCTGCCAGCCCTCTCCTGCCCATATGGAGCAGGAGAATGAAATCACAGTAAAGAGGCAAAAAGTTCCTTACAAGGTTGAGGAACCTGCATTTCTCACACCTTTCTCATAGAAGAACTAGAGATCCTTTGTCATCACAAAAGTTGCACTTCTGCTACTTGATGAATAAACAGGTGATAACAAAAAACGCACTGTTCTAGGAACTGTTTGAAACCTTATTGCTGTGTAACAGTGAAGGGTTTGACCCATGGGGAACGAAGTAGGTCCTGCTGTCTGACCAATATGTAGCGGCCATTTACATAGTACTGTGCGAGTATGATGGTAATAACATTGAACCCACAGAACTTTCTCCATCGTAAGTTAATTTAAATGCATGCACATTGCTAATAACAGTAATTGCTTTTATTGTATTAATAATTAAAAACCATTTCAAATGACACAGAGACTAGTACTCTCTACATCTGTAACAGAATGCAAAGTTACAACAACTATCCATCTTGCTGACATTTGGTGCAATCTATGAACTATTAAGTAAATAAGTGGAACCACATACCCATCATGATGATTACATAAAGATAAAAACAGCACAAAAGATAAAAACATTTAAATCAAATAAAGTCTAAGAGTTGTGGCATATAGCATGTTCCTCCTTGCGCCTTTTAAATACTTTTCAAAAGAAGTTTTACCAATCACACATTATGTATGTATTGAAAGAATAACAGAATAATTGACTCATGGGGAGTGAATCTGGAATTTATACATATATATTTTATATTTTATATGTTTACTGTCAAATGTGGAGATAAGTTGGACAGCAATGTAAATAATTTTACTTTTATTTTGTTTTATGTTATTCTGATGCAAATGTGAAGTTTTTTACTAAGGGTCATAACTGCTTTCCTGCGAGTGTTATATATTATGTAGTTCATGTAGAGTGTGCCATACAGCCAATGATGTGTTCTCCACAAAGCCTAGCTTCAATATACGGTAGTCTTGAAAGAACTGTAACAGACGTCTCATTAACAGGCAAATGACATGCACTGATACTAGTAAATAGTAGTACGTAATCTAATGTATAAGCTGTACAGATTAGGCCACGAATTGTAACTTTTGATATTATTACCTGACTATGTACTTCTTGTATTTCTTGCCACTGATAAAGGCTAGGCACCAGCCAAAATCTAGATTTACCAAATAAAACCTGCAAAAATAGGATGACTGATAGCTGTGCTCTATCATTTGTGAATCATATCACAGTCACTGAGTGCAACCACGTTCCTAATGGAAGGCAACCTGATCTTGTGCTGAGGGCACAAAGTTAATGGGTTTGTTTCTATAATTAATTCCATCGCTCTGCTGAGTGTTCTGTAGTATCTTCTCTGATTTGACCTGTTCTCTTTGCAGCTTTCTGCATTGTCCTAGTTTGATGAAAGAAGAATTTACTTAATTCCTATCTCCATTGTCCTAGTGTGACAACAGAAAATTTGCCTAATTTTTCTCTGACTTGGCCTTTTTGCTTTCATCTACATCTACATCCATACTCTGCAAGCCACCGGACGGTGTGTGGTGGAGGGTACGTTGAGTACCTCTATTCCAGTCTCGTATTGTTCGTGGAAAGAAAGACTGTCGGTGTGCCTATGTGTGGGCTCTAATTTCTCTGATTTTATCCTCATGGTCTCTTTGCAGTAGCATTATACTGCTTGACTCCTCGGTGGAGGTATGTTCTTGAGACTTAAACAAAAGCCCATACCAAGCTACTGAGAGTCTCTCTTTCAGAGTCTTCCACTGGAGTTTATCTATCATCTCCATAACTCTTTTGTGATTACTAAATGATCCTGTAACAAAGCGCGCTGCTCTCCGTTGGATCTTCTCTATCTCTTCTGTCAATCCTATCTGGTACCCATCCCACATTAGTGAGCAGTATTCAAGCAGTGGGCAAATAAGTGTATTGTAACCTACTTCCGTCCGCCGCTCGTGGTCTCGCGGTAGCGTTCTCGCTTCCCGAGCACGGGGTCCCGGGTTCGATTCCCGGCGGGGTCAGGGATTTTCACCTGCCTCGAGATGACTGGGTGTTTGTGTTGTCCTCATCATTTCATCATCATCCAGGAGAGTGGCGAAATTGGACTGAGCAAAGATTGGATAATTGTACGGGCGCTGATAACCACGCAGTTGAGCGCCCCACAAACCAAACATCATCATCATCATCATAACCTACTTCCTTTGTTTTTGGACTGCATTTCCTTAGGATTCTTCCAATTAATCTCAGTCTGGCATCTGCTTTACCAATGATTAATTTTATATGGTCACTTCATTTTAAATCACTCCTAATGCCTACTCCCAGATAATTTATGGAAGTAACTGCTTCCAGTTGCTGACCTGCTATGTTGTAGCTAAATGATACAGGATCTTCCTTCCTATGTATTCGCAGCACATTACACTTGTCTACATTGAGATTCAATTGCCATTCCCTGCACCATGTGTCAATTCGTTGCATATCCTCCAGCATTTCAGTAGAATTTTCCATTGTTACAACCTCTCAATATACTACAGTATCATCCACAAAAAGCCTCAGTGAACTTCCAATGTTATCCACAAGGTCATTTATATGTATTGTGAATAGCAACGGTCCTATGACACTCCCCTGCAGCACACCTGAAATCACTTTACAGCTTTCTGTTTTGTCCTTGCATGATAACTGATAATTTACGTAAATCCTTTCTGTTTTATCTTTGTATGGCAACAGATAATTTATTAATTGCATTACATTTCATTCTTTATTAAAATTTACTCATGACTCTATGAAGTTGCTCAATTATATATGATATTTAACTCTAGTGGATTGGGCAGATATATACTTGGGCCTTTCTTGTTTTCCTGTATTTGATGGTACCTTGTCTTGCTGGAATTTCTCCTTGTTTCTAGCTTTGGTGCAGGAAACCTTTGAAATTTCTAACATGTTGTGTGTGGCTGATGAACCTTGGGTGTTTATTCACCAATCCTTTTCTGTGTAGCAGAAATATGATATAGGGATATGAGATTTTAAGTTAATTTGATGTGACATTCTTCAAATGAAATTATGAGGATATCTAGAACAGATTGTTCTGTATACTTATGTACATACCTTTGTCCTTCTTGACTTCTGGTATCTACTTTTGTAATTTTGACTTTTGTGGTTGTATCTGATGCTATGTATTCTGATTGTGATAGTGATATGGAACTGAATGTTCCACCTTACCATTTTTCATATCTAAAATTCTGGTTTTCTTCCTGTGTAAACACACAGATTATTTAAGTTTGTTTTCAATTTTCAGTAGGATGTTAGGGTTAGTTCGTTTAATCTTCATGTTGTATTACCATGTCTATCTTGTATTATACAGCCTATTATGGTAGTTTGTTTTATGCCATTGTTTGTGCTGTATGCCAACTTCTACAACCAGGTATCATCTTGATTGACATTGCGGGTGGTATTCAGGAAAATATATGGAGAATCTGTCTTCTGTTTCTCTGCATTCATAATGTGCAACGAGTTTTCCTTATGTCTATTGTATTACGTTATTCATGTGATGAAAAGTCATCAATAATTGTATGTGGGGACTTAAATGTCCATATTTGGTAGATAGTCCATTTAAAATTTAATTCCTCAATACTCTACACAGTTTCAATTTATATTCTAATATAAACCCTCCTACAAGGACAACAAACATTTCTGAAAGTCTTATAGATAATATATTTTCAAAAATAGAAAGCTCAGATACAGAAGTTTTGAATATTGACCTAGGAATATCTGATCATAACGCACTTATTATTAAAGTGCTCACAGTTCCAATACGTAGAAAACAGTACATCATATGTATAAGAGAATTTTCTCTTCCAAAAACTGCAACCAATTTTGTATCTCACTGACTAACCAATCTTGGGCAGAATTATTGTCACAAACTGATACGGATGCTGCATACAATGTTTTCTCCTCTGTTTTTATGACAAATTTTGAAATGTGCTTTCCAAAAAGATTAGTTAAAATCAACTCATTCAGCCATAGACACACAAATTCTTGGATCACATCTGGCATTAAAAACTCTTCCAAGATTATGAGAAGATTAAACTCTGAATTGAAAACTAATACTGACCGCAATTTAAAAAAAAAAAAACATGTTAGTAACTACAAAAAGGCATATAGAAGGGTAATTAATCTAGAAAAAGTATGAAGTAACGATAGACTAATAGGGAAGTCAGACAATAAATCAAGGACCACATGGGAAATTCTTAAAAGAGAAATAGGAAAAATCTCTAAAGACCAGGATATTGTACTTAAATCTAGTGATAACAATGAAATAAAGAAGGAAGTTTTGCCCACTTACATTAACAACTACTTTCTAAGTGTACCTGATAAATTAAGCAAGAGCTTTACCAAAGAAGAGAAAACAACAGTTCCAAAAGTATTCAATAGCATGATAATAAGTTCCTTTACTAAACATGATATACTGAAAGTAATTAAAAGTGTGAAACCCAAAATGTCTGCAGGACTGGACGAAGTGCCAGTGACAATAATAAAAAAAGTCGCTACACAAATCTTGGAACCACTGGTACATATTGCCAAATTATCACTCAGTGAAGTTGTGTTCCCCCAAAGGCTAAAAATTTCTAAGATTAAACCATTAGTAAAAAATGGGGATATACATAAGGTAGAAAACTATAGACCTATATCCCTCCTTCCATTTTTATCAAAAATTTTTGAAAAACTGACAAAAATCAGACTCATTAGCTACCTTAACCCTAGGACGCCTAAGGGGGGGGGGTTCGTTGAACCCACAATTTTTTTATGTCCCCTGCTTTTGCCCAACTAACTTTCATATTACATATTCCCTTTGAGTTATTGTTTGTTGGCTATTTTATAAAACGTTAGTGTCAATATATTTCATAGAAAATTCCTGCTTTGAAAGAAAAAAATAAATAAACTTATTATGGGTCCAACAAACCCCCCCCCCCCCCCCCCCCCTAGGCTTCCATGCTATAGGAAATTTCCCTTAGTAGGATTTTGTATTTCTCATCTCTACAACAGTGCAAGTTAGTTTCTTGTTGGTTGGTATTGTTGATATTCACAACAATCAGTTTACTTTCAGAGGTCGTGATTGTTGATGTCAGTCAGCTGTTATTTATCTTGTAAACTTGCAGTGGGTTAGTGCAGTTCCCAATACGTAGGCCTCCAGTAACTTTGGTGTCCTACACAGCAAAAACAAAACGAAGTAAAAACTTACTAATGTCTGGCCACAGTGCACCAAGATAAAGGCACTGTTGGAGAAGAGAAGAATAAAACCGAGATAAATGTTTATTATAATTCCACTAAAGGTGGAATTGATACCATTGATCAAATGGCGTGTATGTACACCTGAAAGAGGGGAACAAAGAGATGGGCTCTATCTGTATTTTACTCTCTCATCGACATTTGTGATATCAATGCAACCACCATATACATCCAGCCACATCCAAGATGGAATGAAAAGAAACACAACAATCGGAAACTTTATCCTCTGCAAGCTGGGATGAAACTAGTGAAATTGCAGGTAGAAGAAAGAAGTGCGAATGCAAGAGGGTTTTCTAACCAAATTGTTCAAGCAATGGAGACTATTCTACAGAAGAAAATCAAAGAAGTGACAACAGAAGCACGTCAGCCTCCTGCAGGGAAAGGTCGGTGCCATATTTGTGTAAGAAAAACTAAAACAAAGAAGCAGAATTACAACAATCTAAGTAAACCAAAACAGTATTGTGGAGAGTGACATAAACATGTGTGTACACACATTCAGAAAAAATTGTGAAATGTGTCTCTTGCCTTGAAGTTGAGGACTCAGATTAGTCTATTGTATATGAATACATCTGTATTTTGTATTGCAATATGTCAATTTTTTATTCTCTCAATCCAATATTTATAACAATTAACAACATTTATAAACCGATGCCTAAGTTAAAATACATAAACCGTTTTGAAAGTTGTAATTTTTCGTCAGTAAACGTATTTAATACCTGTGTGCTCGCCGACCACCCCCCCTCCCCTAAGGCATCCAAGTTAGAAAAAAAGGTTTGGGCGTCCTAGGGTTAACACCTTCAAACTTCTAAATTGTAATAAACATGGTTTTCGTAAGGTTACAGCACAGAAACAGCTATACAGGCCTATATGGAAGAAATTATTAGAAATTTACACAATAACAAATGTGTGGTAGGAATCAACCTAGATCTTTCCAAGGCATTCAATACAATAGATCATCAAATTCTCCTTGACAAACTGGAGGCAATAGGTATCAGAGGATTTGGGAGGAAATCGTTTGAATCCTATCTCCAAGATAGAACTCAGGTTGTGGAACTCACCTCATCTCAGAATAAGCAAAAAATAAAGTGGCTTTTTGATGCTGAGAGAGTGGCAGTAAGTGTCCCTCAGAGTAGCATTCTTGGCCCCCTATTATTCCTAATCTATATAAATGACACTGAAAGGCCCGACAGATCATCAAAAATTATGTTATTTGTGGATGATACAAGCATAATTATAAATGATGATGTTGTTGTTGTTGTTGTGGTCTTCAGTCCTGAGACTGGTTTGATGCAGCTCTCCATGCTACTCTATCCTGTGCTAGCTTCTTCATCGCCCAGTACCTACTGCAACCTACATCCTTCTGAATCTGCTTAGTGTATTCATCTCTTGGTCTCCCCCTGCGATTTTTACCCTCTACGCTGCCTTCCAATACTAAATTGGTGATCCCTTGATGCCTCAGAACATGTCCTACCAACCGATCCCTTCTTCTGGTCAAGTTGTGCCACAAACTTCTCTTCTCCCCAATCCTATTCAATACTTCCTCATTAGTTATGTGATCTACCCATCTAATCTTCAGCATTCTTCTGTAGCACCACATTTCCAAAGCTTCTATTCTCTTCTTGTCCAAACTATTTACCATCCATGTTTCACTTCCATACATGGCTACACTCCATACAAATACTTTCAGAAATGACTTCCTGACACTTAAATCTATACTCGATGTTAACAAATTTCTCTTCTTCAGAAACGCTTTCCTTGCCATTGCCAGTCTACATTTTATATCCTCTCTACTTCGACCATCATCAGTTATTTTGCTCCCCAAATAGCAAAACTCCTTTACTACTTTAAGTGTCTCATTTCCTAATCTAATACCCTCAACATCACCCGACTTAATTCGACTACATTCCATTATCCTCGTTTTGCTTTTGCTGATGTTCATCTTATATCCTCCCTTCAAGACACCATCCATTCCATTCCGTTCAACTGCTCTTCCAAGTCCTTTGCTGTATCTGACAGAATTACAATGTCATCGGCGAACCTCAAAGTTTTTATTTCTTCTCCATGGATTTTAATACCTACTCTAAATTTTTCTTTTGTTTCCTTTACTGCTTGCTCAATATACAGATTGAATAACATTGGGGAGAGGCTACAACCCTGTCTCACTCCCTTCCCAACCGCTGCTTCCCTCTCATGCCCCCCCAACTCTTATAACTGCCATCTGGTTTCTGTACAAATTGTAAATAGCCTTTCGCTCCCTGTATTTTACCCCTGCCACCTTTAGAATTTGAAAGAGAGTATTCCAGTCAACATTGTCAAAAGCTTTCTCTAAGTCTACAAATGCTAGAAACGTAGGTTTGCCTTTCCTTAATCTTTCTTCTAAGATAAGTCGTAAGGTCAGTATTGCCTCACGTGTTCCAGTATTTCTACGGAATCCAAACTGATCTTCCCCGAGGTCGGCTTCTACTAGTTTCGTGTTAGTATTTTGCAGCTGTGGCTTACTAAACTGATTGTTCGGTAATTTCCACATCAAATGATAGCAAATCCTTATTCACTACAGCTGAAAAGGTTCTGAAGAGTGTGCAACAGTGGTTTTATGCTAATAAGTTAACACTCAATTTAAATAAAACAAATTACATACAGTATGATAAAGTAAATGAGAAGGATGATCACCATTTATCATTGAGTGGCCATGAAATAGAGAAAGTTGGGTCTACAAAATTTTTGGGTATGTAAATTATCAGCACTTGAGCTGGAAAGACTATGTCACACACATACCCAAGAAACTCAATTCAGCATGTTTTACACTGAGAATAATTTCTAGAGTTTGCGGTGCAGATTGTCCAAGATCAGTGTATATGGTTTATTTCGATTCTATTATATCCTATGGAATAAGATTTTGGGCTGCAACTAACTGTCGCTTGAGAGAGGTTTTTAAATTACAGAAAAGAGCCATTAGAGTTATTACACACAGCTCCCCACAAACACACTGCATATTGCTTATGTAAGTCAATATATTGATACTATTTCTTATATGACTCATGTTTTGGCTAGTATTGTGGTAAAATGAGGTATTTTGTTTCGAGATCTGCATTCTAAGGTGAAAAAAACGAGTTAAATAGAAAATTGATATCATTATGTACATAAATGACTGAAACTTTTGTTGATGCGATGTGAAGTCATTCATTAGGACGGTAACTTGTACAGTGTCTGGTTATAGATAATGTTGCATGAAGTACCAAATTGGACTGTAGAGTGTGATCACATCAGAAAAAATAACTTACATAGGAAAATGAAATTTCAAGATGAATGTAAAAGTTTATCTTGGATTACTTAGATAAGAGTTCATGTCACATGCTTTTTACTTTGTTTTGATTAACATCTTGGGAGTATCTGATATGTGTTTTCAGGATACTTCATCACAATTGATACCTCATACTTCCATAAATTTTTATATTTCAATTTGTATGTCTCTGAAGTGTTAGAAACTATTACTGATATACCTTTATAATTTTATGTTTTTGGTGTTAAAAATATTACCCATGATTCCTCTTATATAATTAAATATTTTTGGTGCTTCACCCCAGCTGTATGTCACATTTTTTTGTATTTATGCACATATTTCCTAGTTTACCTGTGAGTACTGACTTGTAATTTGTTTTTCCTAATTATCTATATTCCAGCTGCAGGACTGCAGAAGAGCAATTCAGTAACCTTTGGTTACTAAAATGCCTTCAGGGAGTACTGAGATGGGATTACCTTCAAATCCCTTCTCTGAAATTCCTTCCTCATGGCAACATTTTCTAAAGAGGTCAATTTAGCTTGCGTTTTTAATTTTCTGGACTTTATACTGTTACGTCTATACCCAGTTCCAGTAGTAAACTGCCTTTTAAAAATTAGTACAAAAGAGTTTACTATCTCATATTAAATTTCATATTAATATGTTACCTGATTTGTGTTAGTAAGTAAGGGGAGTAAGTCGTTTGATAATAATTCAACTTTGACATTTTGTGATATGAAATTTATTTCTCACCCATTTTTGGAAAGGAAGTATGTTTATTCATTATGATTATTG
Organism: Schistocerca cancellata; assembly: GCF_023864275.1. Taxonomy (NCBI): domain Eukaryota; kingdom Metazoa; phylum Arthropoda; class Insecta; order Orthoptera; family Acrididae; genus Schistocerca; species Schistocerca cancellata. Next base: position 269,388,870 of record NC_064629.1, read on the forward strand.
AACTAGATTGCTCTATTTGAGAGCAAACCAAAACACTTATAACAATATTTTATTGAAAGTAACTGCTCATAATTAACTAAAGTGTAATTTAGGTTGTGGTACTGTAAAAGTCATCAAAATTGCATATGGAATTAAGAAAACTTTTCCAAAATTGTATAACAGAACATGTAGGGCAATATTTGGTCCATCTTTTGGTGTAAGCAACGGAAATCTTCTAATGAATTTTAGTTCTTGTTTCGTAACTCTTACATTTAACAATGTGTTCAACTGTTTAGTTTTATATAAAGAGAAAGGGCACAGGTGCCGTGAGGGTGAGAGTCAATTACAAAGTATCATCTAAAAGAGTAAGAGACACTGACAGAATTACTCAGTCAGTGAGTTTGCATTATTGTCTTTCAGAAGCTTTTTGTGTGAGACTCTTTCGGAGGCTGTCAGACAAGAATTGTATAGATCACCAATGTACAGCCAAATCAGTCATAACACAAAACATGAAAAGTTATGTACTCTGTGTCTTATATAAAAATTAGTACTTCAACAATCTCAAACATTGGGACTTTCTGAAGAAACAACTTCCAAGGATAACAAAATTGAGTATCTCATCATGTGGAAAAGCTAAGTTATTATGTGAAATTTTGTTAACTGTGATTTTCTAGTTTCCACTCGTCATTGGACTTGTGAATGGTGGAGCCCCAAACTGTTAAGTTGCTCTGATAGTATGGTTGAGAATTCACTATTACCACCATCCAATTATAGATAGAACTAGAAAACTGTATATTTCATTTTCACTCAGCATCAGTGGTAATTAAAATGCCTCCCTCCATTCATACATTTAAGAGTGGCATTTTAGACTGATGTGTCAATGAAATGTCGATAATGAAAAAATCGTAGGTCATAATGAGTTTAACTGAAGTACATTGTAATCCTGTAATGTTCATAAACGTTATTAAACATGAAGCAGGTATAGCTGACAAACTCACAGCTCATTAACAGTTAAATGAACATGATTTACTAATTATATTCTGAAAACATATATTAAAATATTGTTGTAGCAAGTTATTACTTCTTCCTATACTTCTCCAGGAGGTGTTTAAGACAAGGCATTTGACAAGAACATTCACAACTCATAATTCATATCAATTTTTAAAATGTATTGTCACAAAGCTTAATTCTTTCCACATAACATACCTACATGAGTAGTTGTGCACATTGTTGCATCATCCAATACAGGAATCCAGGAAATTACCATAACAGAAAAATAAGAGATAAAAAGAAGTCTAATCAGCAGTGGTCCTCTCCAAGCGCCATCCACAACTGTAACAGGTCTGAGGAGTTATGGTATTAGTACCAAAAGTACCCTCCATTCTAAGGTGGTGTGTGTAAGACCCACGTAGAACTTTAATTTTCATCAACACTGTTAAACATGAAATGAGCAGATCTAATAACCTCAAAGTGCATTACACTGATCTCCAATACAAAACTTTCATTCTGAGTGCACATGCCTTTATTGATATATAGTTAATGCTTACAGAGTTCAAAAATGTAACTCTGTTTACTGAGTCAGGTCATGTTTTTGCACAAGCTCAGTATCTAGAAAATAGAATAATGACACTGTTATACAAGGACAATAATTACCCTGAGCACATCATGATTCATGATGTTCTCCTGGAGTTTAAAAATGGTGAAATGTGCTTCTTAATAGTGTGTATGAAGCCTTGGTGCGATGGAGGGAAGGGGGCAGGGCAAAATTCATGGGGGCAGGCCTCATTGGGTCCCTAGGTTTCTCGGTTGGCAAATGCCAGACTGGTTCTGTAAAATAAGTTTTTCATCATATAATAAATAAACAGAATAGGAAAAACATTACCCTAACACCAGCATAGCCAATCTAACTCTTGCTTTCCGTATCAGTTTTTCACTTTTATGGTTCTTATAGACAAACTGTATACTATTCTGTTTCAAATTTAATCTTGAATGCACAATATTTTCTTTAGGCACCATGCACTAAAACAGCCTTGAGGTAGAGCCAAATATGTGCTTTCTTTAAACATTGCTGGAAATCCTACCAAAACATATCCACAACAAATGAACATGGAAACAGCTGTGAAACATCAATATAATTTCGTACATTTGTGCATATCATTCAAGGATGAGTCACTACTGATTCCATCACATGGTGATTTTACACAAACTACACATAAAATATTTTGAATTTGAGAAAAACACGAAATAAGGAATTTCTATATCTATATAGTTGTCCTGGGTCAATTGTAAAATTGAAGAAATGGAATGACAGAAACAGATGCATTGGCCAAGCTGTTGGACAAAATCAGAGAGGTTACATTCTTCTTTTCTTCATCTCTATCATAACCAAATTGGATGAGAATTATCATCATACTTGATGTGGCATTGTTTCATGTCCAAGGAGGCATGGGCTTAAAAGGATCAGCTCAGAAACCTAAAGATACAAATAATGGAAATTTCCTTGGAGTATTAGACCTATTGAGTCTCTTTGATCTAGTTATTGAAAAACACATTAGTGAGGTCAGAGGAGAACAAGAAGATGGAACAAGTTTACCGCAGCCATATCTGTCAGTTGAGACTTGGAATGAATTTACTTCTAGTTGTGGCATTATGTCAGGAGTGCCAACTTGGAAAAGTGTTATTCAATTATTGTTACACGTCTCCTGAGTCAAATCATGTTGAAGAGAGAACAATCATCCTTTGTCATATTTCTTTCAGTAAGGAAATTGGTAGAATATGAAATAAATGAATGGTTTCTGGAAATCATAGACTACAATCAGAGAACAAGACTTGCTGGTCGACATGTAACTTCATTAATACTTCTAACACACTCAATTACAATCAGTGAATGCCATGGGTAGGGTTATGATGAAGAAACTAATATACGAAGCATGGATGATTGGCTAAGGGCAGTTCTCATTCCTAGATTTCCTGTAAGTGTTTGAAAAAGGGTCTCACTGCAGACTGCTAATGGAGGTATAAGTAAAGAAGTGTCTCACTGCAGACTGTTAATGAACATATGAGCATCCGGAATGGGTTCTCATATATCTGAGTTTTCTCAATACTTCTTAAGTAATACAGGCAGGATGTATCACAGCTTGTTCTAAATGTAGAAAAACGTAGGTTAATGCAGGTGAGTAGATAAAATGATCGTGTAGTGGTTGAACAAAGTGCTTGTTGTGTAATTCATCAGACGGTCATTTCAGTTAAACTCATACAGAGTTTTCATCTCCATCTGTGTGTACAGTATTGCAACCACGACTGTACCTCTAGTAGCATTTTTAAGGTCTTAAACACATCTCAAATAATTGGAAGTATCGTTTCACTGTTGTTAACTACATTTACTTGAATATCATATATTTCATGTAGTTATATGATGTGGAAATGATTAAGCTTTGTGACAATACATTTTAAAAACTGCAAAAAATTGTGTGGCTTATCCACCTAATAGCCTATAGTCTAGATCCCATTATGAATGGCCAGCCGGTGTGGCCTAGCAGTTCTAGGCACTTCGGTCTGGAACCACGCAACCGCTATGGTTGCAGGTTTGAATGCTGCTTTGTGCATGGATGTATGTAATGTCCTTAGGTTAGTTAGGTTTAAGTCGTTCTAAGTTCTAGGGGACTGATGACCTGAGATGTTATGTTCCATAGTGCTCAGAGCCATTTTGAACCATTATGAATGATGTTTGGGAAATAAGTATTCAATAATGTTAATTATGAGTAGTAATTTGTCAAATGTTTTCATCTTAATCCCGGATAAGTTGAGGAAGAAGTAATAAACTGCTAGATCAATATTTGAATGTGTGTTCTCCCGATATCATTAGTAAATTATGTTCATTTAACTGATAATGTGCTTATGGTTGTCACATCTAGTTACTCCATGTTTACTAATGTTAATGAACATAAAAGAATTACAACTTGCTTCAGTTAAACTTGTTATGACCTATGATTTTTTCATTATGGTCATTTCATTGAAGCATCAATCAGAGGGCGCAGTAATTTTCCCTCTTACTCATGGAATGTGTGCTGTTACAGTGTGGAAAGATTGCCATGTATGATAAAGAGATACATGACTCTGAGACTTTACAATCCCCTTGCATTTGGTTATTTGTGTTAAGGGACAGTGAAAACATATGTCTATACCACTCATTTGACCTTAATCCTTTGTGGTTGAGAGTATTTTTTGTTTCACAACCATTTCCTTTCTCTCTACAGCAAATCAAATATGAGACAGGGTTACACCACTGTTGACAGTTGTCTTTATTATCTTTAATTTGGTATATGTTTTTATCTTTATCACGTTTAAGAACAAGTTCTAGGTGGAAGTAACAGTTTCTCTGACCAGTGGATGAAGTATGCTTTAGGAATTTTGACAGGAAATAAGTTTCAGTAAATTTATAAAGGTGTTTGTGGTTGTCAGATTTGATTGTTCAATGGTAATAATGTTTCAAAACATTAAAATCAACATGAGAAGTGAAGCAACCATGTGGCAGTGTGTAGAAGAGGGTACTTCGGGTACCACTCTCATATTCGCCCATGCCTTTAGTACTGGTGAATGGTGTGTGTGAAGAAAAACTCTCAATGAAACTCCTTATGCAATCTCATATTTGCATTATGTTAATTTTGTGGACCAATGCATTGAATGATGTAGTAATTTGATTGACCTTCCTTGGAACGTATACTCTAAGAATTAGGGCAGTTAGTCATGTACAGTAAATTGATACTTTGCTTTGAGTCCATCTGATTTTCTCATTTATGACTACTTTAGTTAAAGCAGACAGAAAACATATGTATATACGCTACATGCTTTCATGATTCTTTGTGGTGGAGAGACCTCATGATTGAATTACCCTTATATTTTGTTCTAGATGCGACCAGGTATGGTACATATGTTGAGATGAGTTGACAAATCTTCTTGTTAGCATTGATTTGTCAGTTGCTTTTATCTTCATCCGTTTTTGGAGTTGTTTATAGGTCTGATGAATATCTAAATTTATTTATTCAGAATTGTGGCATGGAATAGTGTTTAGTAAATTGATAAAGGAGTTTGCAGTTTTGGGATGTCCTTGTTAGATGGAATAATGATTGTAAACCTTAAAGATTAACATGAGTATTCAGCAAACCACCTTACAATGTGTAGTAGAGTGCACTTTGGTAAGCACTAGTTTCCTTTTATATGTGCTGACACTGGAAGGGATGTGTGTGAAGACACAGTGTTGATTAAACTCCTTATGAGGTCAAATTTATCTTCATGGTAATTTTGTTGACTCATTTATTGTAGCATGTCATAATTTTTATGAAGTATACTGGGAACATATTCTCTTACAGTGTGGACAGTTGGTAATTTACGGTAAATAATTAATTGAGTTTGAGGCAATCTATACATCACATGCCAGCTTAATGCTGTGTACTGCAGGGAACTTCTAGTTCTGAAAAAATCTCGATTTATTCACTGAAAGGCAGTTGTTGATAGTCCTCCTAATGGTCCCTGATTTGTCAGATATTGTTGCCTATATCGTCTTGAAGACTGATGTGTGGGTTGAAGTAAATTTAGCCCACCAAATCTTGGAATGTATGATTCCCAATTTTTGGCAGTAATTTATGTCCATGTATTTGATAATAGACTTTGAGGTCACATCTATGTGTTTGATGTTTAACAATCTTGATGAAAATCAGAGATCTACATGGTTACTCAGCAAACCAGATATATCTCTTGTTTCCTCAACCAGTTCCATTTATTCCAGATAAAGCCATATATAACAAATGAGAAAATAATTGTGCAATATGTAAGAGGGAGTGATATTTTTCCTGACCAATGTTGGAGTGTATGGTTTCACAATTTTGTCTGTAAATCATTTTTATTTAACTGAGAAAATACTTTAAGGTCGTCATATTTATTTCCTGTGTGGTTAATGATGTTGAGTGACACAAAAGAACTGCAGAAGCGCCTAGGAGACCACGTTTCAGGGTGTAGTAAACAGTAATTTTGCTCCCACTTCCATACCCTCGATTCCCAGTTGCATCTCTAGAGAGTACCAGTTTATTTGTGAGTTATATTTACCACGCCCAGGCTTAAAATGTATATTCCCAGAATTTTGTGAGTGATTCATCATTAATTGATAAAGGACTTTAAGGCTGTCAGAGCTACCTGCTTAATGTTTAATAATCTCAATGAACCTTAATGATATAGAAGAGTGCTCTCGCAAACCACTTGGCAGAATGTATTACAGGAGAATTTTGTCAACACTACTATACCGTCCCATCCATGTTGCATTTGTGAAGTGTTTGTTGGAAGGACTACTGATGATCTCTGATTATTTCATCATGATAGGTTCATGGATGTACATATTGGAGGATGTAATAATTTGCCCAAATATGTTTGCAGTGTATATTCTCATAATCTGGACAGTACAAACATTCAAATACTGGTCTAGCCATTTAGTACTTCTTCCTACACTTCTCCAGGAGGTGATTAAGACAAGAACGTTTGACAAATTTCTACTTATAATTAATAATGTTGACTACAGTCTCCTCAAACATCATTTAATTCGATCTCAAATAAAAGCAAATGACTGTGTAACCAGAACTACTTTACACCATACAGCATTAAAGTGGCATGTGGATAATAGTTATATATTATTTTGTCTTTTGCAGAAGTGATTTCCACTATCATAAGAGTTCTCATGCAAGTTGTTTATCCTACAGATTAACAGATGAGGAATATTACATGTAATCTTCTGAGCATCAGCATGGCCACTGTATCTTTTTCATGTCAACTCGTTTCTTTAACTTCAAAATTGTTCCAGGACAACTGTATATAAATAAAGATATGTTATTTTGTGTTTTCTTTGGAGTTAAAAATTTTTCTGTATATTTTCTGTAAAATCACCATGTGATGGAATTAGAAGTGCCTTATATTTGAATTATGAGGGCAAATTTCCCAAATTGTAATGACATATCACATCTGTTATCATGTTCATTTGTTGTAGAGACATTTTGGTAGGATTTTCAACCACATTTAAAGAAAGCACCTTTTCGACTCTATCCCAAGGTGGTTTTAGTGCATTATGTCTAAAGGAAATATTGTGCATCCAAGAATAAACTTGAAATAGATTTGTAGGCAGTTGGCCAGTAACAACCATAAAAGTGAAAAACTCGAAAGGGAGGCAAGTACTAGAGTTTCTACGCTTGTCCTAAAGTAATGTTCTTTTTATTTTGCTTATTTATTATATGATGCAAAATTTATTTTGCAGTACCAGTTTGGCAACTGCCAACTGAGAACCCTAGGGATCCAATCCCTTGGAACAAGCACTCTCCCAAGGCGTGGGGCACTATAGATTGTGTTTTCCCCTTTTCCCTCCATCTCATTAGGTCTGCATGTAAACTATTAAGAACCACGAGCAACCATTTGTAAAGTCCAGGACAATATCATGAATCATGATTAATGCAATGTAACTATTTTCTGCATATAAAAATGTCATTTCCATTCATCTCACTGCATATTTCTATCAATTAATATCAGTACTATACTACAGCAGTTCTCCCTATAATGGACCATAGTTATAATGAGCCGTGTTACAAGGTAGTGGTACATCATGTGATGTTAACTTTTGGCATTAAGTTATGCACACCAGTGTATTTACCATATATGACTAATTGTTCAAGATTTGAGACCTTTAATTTGAAGAAATGCTGTGCAAATTATTACATTCTCCAAAATGTGGGTCTGCCAGATGGCCATGATCGAAAAATTGGAGCTCAGAAGGAGTTTAATCAATAGTGGTTTTTTCTATGCACCATCCACAAATGGAACAGGGATTGGTGGAAATGATTTTGGTGCCAGAAGTACCCCTTGCTACAAACTGTAAGGTAGTGTGTGGAGCACTCTTGTACCTCTTTAATTTTCATCATCAATATTAATCATAAAGTTAGTGGCTTTGATAACCTCAAAGCCTATTCCCTGCACAGAATTGTACTGGCATGTGAAGTGTAAATGTATGATTTCAATGTTCCTTACCAGAAGTAAATAAGCCAATCAAACAGTCTCAACATGATGCATATATTCACCATACAGTTCAGATTATGAGAATATACATTCCAAACATATTTGGGCGAATTATTGCAATCTGCGATATGTAGGTCCAAGAAGCTACCATGCTGGAATAACCAGAGCTCATGAGAAGTTAATTCAATGGTAGTTCTTCCAATAATCCATTTGAAAATACAATAGGAATGTGATGGTACTGTACTGATGACAGACTCTGAAAGATGGTTTGCAGACTACTCTTGTAGATCTCTAAAATTCATCAAGGTAATTAAACATTTAGCTTGTAGTTTTCACAACCTCAAAATCCCTTATCGTTTAACAATCATGAAACAATGGCATATTTCTGAGAATCTGCATTTCAAGCCTTGCCCGATTAAATGTGACTAACAAATAAAATATTTCTTCCTTCAGACGCAACAGGGATGGGAGGGTATGGTAGTGAGAACAGCACTACCATCTACTGCACATTGTAACATGGTCTCCTGAGTACTCATGTATAGTGGGGGCTCGTGAGTATATATTCTTGGTGTTCACATGTTTTTAGGATCAGATAAATATGAAAGTGTGAAATTAACAGCATCTGCTGTATAACAGTTATGCTTATTGATGTATTTATATAACTATAGCCACTGCTAATAACAATTTTGTCACGTAGAAGAAGGTGTAATTAGAAGAATGACGAACACTAACTTCACCTAATGAAAGCTTATTGAGCACTTGCATACGAGAGCATGGAGCGAACTGCCTCTGGCTATAAAACATACAGTATATATACAGTTACAGAACATTCATTCCAGTACAATTATTCATGACATTTGTGGATACTAATCGAATGTACTCGAACCTAATATTGAAATTAAAGTTTTACAATTCAGATGAGTTAGAAACCCACAACCTTCCATGCAACAGTCTAGTATCATAATCACTACACTACAGCGACTGAGCTACTCACCTTCTTCTGAAACATTGCACCCTCCTTAACACAACGGCGTCTCAATGTTATGTCCTCTTAGTATGGGAACAAGTCATCAGTCCTGAGTACTCCGAAATCCGATGACTGACGATCACCATGGCGTTGATCTTCTTAGAACTTCCCTTGCCGCTGTGCTCTTCGTCACCTTTCCACTTGTTGCCTATCGCTGGAGCTTCGAAATTACTCTGGGTTGCAGGATGCTTATAGGGCTTGATTCGAAGGATGTTGACCGTATCTTTGATCTTTCATCGTCTTGTGTCGAGGTCGAAATCTGCAACTTCATAAGTAACATCAGACAAGTACCTTACAGCCTTATATATTCCAAAGTAGAGCCTGTGGAGCTTCTCAAAGAAGCCAAATTCCAAGCAGGAGTGAAGATCCAGACGAGGTCACTTGGCTGGTAGACAACAGGGCGATGACTCACGTCATACCTTTGGCAATCAATTTCTTGAGCCTGCAGCGTGCAGAGTCGAGCTAACTGCCGAGCTTCCTCAGCTCTGGTTAACACCTGACCAATGTAGTCGTCGTCCACGTCATCAGGATGTAATGGAAACACAGTGTCCATCGTCATAGCCACCTCTCGCCAATGCACCAGGAAAAAATGGCGTAAATCCTGTGGTGTCTTGTTTGACAGTGTTGTAGGCAAACGTCACGAAAGGTAGCACCTTATCCCAGTTGCTCTGCTCAACATTAACCAACATTGATAGCATGTCGGCCAAGGTCTTGTTAAGGCGTGCAGTAACCCCTTTAGTTTGCGGATGGTAGGCAGTCATCATGTGATGAATAATGTTGCACTGACAGTTTATTTCTGTCACAAGATTTGATTGGAAAACTTTCCCTCGATCCATAATTAAAGACCTTGGGGCACCGTGTTTTAATACAATGTCTTCTATGATGAATTTGGCTATCTCGAATGTTTTGGCTGTTTTCGTGGCTTTTGTAATGGCATAGCTTGTCAGATAATCAGTGAAAACAATAATCCATCTATTGCCACTAGCAGATGCTGGAAATCGTCCAGGGAGGTCAATCTTAACAAGCTGAAAACGCTTCGGCTGGTGGAATTGGTATGAGTCTGCCAGGTGGTTTCTAAGGAAATACATTTCTCCTCTGGCACTCTCGTCAATGGGACACATAGTGACAGGCACTCCTAAATAAACCGGGCCAGAAAAATCTCTTGCAGATACTATTGTACATCTTAGTAAATCCTAAATGTCTGGCCTCAGGTGTGTCATGGAATTTCTGTAGATCGACTAAGCGCATGTGTTTAGGAATCACTGGTAGCCACCTCTTTCCAAACAGATCCAAGTTTTTCTACCAATATAATCCATCAACTACCTTAAATTGTCCTTTTACACCCTCTGACCGATTTAATGCAAGCATAATTTGATATATCCTGGCGTCCTTCTTCTGCTCAGCAGAGAGACCCTTGAGTGCAGCAAGACAGTCACCATCTTCAACAAAGTCTTGATGGTCTTGCACAGGGTTTCTTGAGAGACAGTCGGCATCTTGGTGCTTTCTTCCACTTTTGTACACTATGTTAATGTCATAATCTTGAAGATGTAGTACCCACCTGGTGAGTCGTCCTGTTGGATCCTTAAGACCTGTCAACCAACAAAGTGAATGATGGTCTGTAACAACTGTGAATGGCCTTCCATGGAGATACTGTCGAAATTTGCACATGGACCAGATCGCAGCAAGACCTTTTCTATCTGTAGTTGAGTAGTTTCTCTTGGCTTTTGTAAGTCTACTAGAAGCATAGGACATAATCTTCTCTTTTCCATCCGAAATTTGCACCAGAACAGCACCGATCCCATACCCACTGGCATCTGTGTGTAGTTCTGTAGGTGCTCTCTCATCATACAGACCAAGAACAGTGTCAGTCGTCAGAGCTTTTCGCAGCACATCGAAAGAATCTTGTCGAACACCACCCCAGATAAATTTAGCATTGGCTTTTGACTACTCTTCGAGTGGCCTGACTTTGGTACAAAAGTCTTTGATAAAACAGCGGTAATAAGAACATAATCTGAGGAAGCTTCTCACATCTATAATACTTTTAGGAATAGGAAATTCCGTTATAGATCTCACCTTTTCTGGGTCTGGCCGCACACCTTCGTTTGACACAAGATGTCCAGGTATTTTGATTTCTTTTGCTCCAAAGAGACACTTTCTTGGATTAAGTTTCAGTCTGCCTTGTTGGAGACACTTAAGAACAGCCCTCAATCTTTTTATGTGTACATCAAATGTCTCTGAGAACACTATAATGTCATCTAAATAACAAAGACACATCGTCCATTTTAGGTGACTTACAATATTATCCATCATCCGTTAAAAAGTTGCTGGTGCATTACACAAACCAAACGGCATTACCTTAAACTCATACAGACCCTCAAGGGTGAAGAATACAGTTTTCTCACGATCAGCCTCATCTACTTCGATTTGCCAGTATCCCGAGTACATATCCATGGTTGAGAAAAACTTACTTCTGTTGCTGACACACGGTATGCCCTCTGGCCTATCGGTTGATGGTCTCCAGTTCTAATCTGGTGCTTCACCGTCGATTTGTCTAATTAGCTCTTCACCTGTGGATTGAAGCATTCAGGGAACTCTTGAAGAATGGATAGTAGCTTCTTCTATTGTTCCTTAGTGGGATCTGGTGATAGTTGAGCCAGAAGATCTTGACCCGTAGTGGTAGTGCTAATTTTGCCTACAGACTCAGCATGAGACGTTTCTATGTTGCTGAGCTGTTCTCCAATTAATGGCTCAGTGTTTGCTATGCACATGCGTCTTGGAAGGATTTGTGGTTCTCGGCGACAGTTAACTATCCACAATTCACCAAATCCGTTCTTAAACAAGACGGCAGTGGCTGGGATGACCAAGTTATTCTTCAGTGGTATGCTTCTCTTACATTCCACTACAAGACCCATGGGTTGATGCATGGCATGACACATGAGAGTTACCTTTCTAGCGCTGACCACAGAAATGATCACTTCATCCAGCACACATAGTCTCCACAGTCTTGGATATGCATCTTCCTGTCCACAGTATCTCATCTCTTCTGGCATAATCTTCGAGGGACCACAATCAATAATTGCCTGAGAAGCTTTCAAAAAGTCACATCCGAGAATGACATCATGACTACACTCTTGTAAGATGATGAGTTCTAAGGGCTGTGATGGCCACTTATACCCACATGAATGACACATCTTCCTGTAGGTTTTACATATTTCCCATTAGCCACCTTCAGCAGAGATGTTTTGCTGTCGACAAATACGGTTTTCTGCAACTGGCGAGGCCGGTTGAAGTGGCTGTGCGGTTCTAGGCGCTGCAATCTGGAACTGCGAGACCACTACGGTCGCAGGTTCGAATCCTGCCTCGGGCATGAATGTGTGTGATGTCCTTAGGTTAGTTACGTTTAATTAATTCTAAGTTCTAGGGGACTAATGACCTCAGAAGTTGAGTCCCAGAGTGCTCAGAGGCGGTTTTTTTTTTTTTTTTTTTTTTTTTTTTTTTTTTTTTGCAACTGGCGACGGTACTTCTCCGAAATGACTGAATATGATGCTCCAGAGTCCACAAGAGCTTGGGCTGGTCGGCCATCCATGAGGATATCGATGTAGTTTCCTATCATTTTTGTAGTGATCAATGGTGGAGGATTTATCTCTTTGGCGGCCTCACCTCCAAGGAAGGTCGCACTCTTTAGTTTTCCAGGTTGCAGTGGCTACGTGATCGGCTGGAGCTTCGAAACAGTGATGGCGACCTAGGTCGGCATGTTGGGGAACGTCCTCTCCAGTGGCTAGCTTGTGGCGATGGTGACCTACATTGTCCCAAAAAAATCAAATGGTTCAAATGGCTCTGAGCACTATGGGACTTAACATCTGAGGTCATCAGTCCCCTAGAACTTAGAACTACTTAAACCTAACTAACCTAAGGACATCACACACATCCATGCCCGAGGCAGGATTCGAACCTGCGACCGTAGCGGTCGCGCGGTTCCAGGCTGAAGCGCCTAGAACCACTCTGCCACACCGGCCGGCTGCATCGTCCCTCATCTTTTTGTTCATCTTCGTCGTCCCGGAGTTGGCGTTGGCAATGATCGGTCGGCGGCGTTCTGGGGAGGGCGTCATCAATTATCCGCCGCCTTTCCCGACAATAGCGCTCCATATGACCCAGTCGTCTGCAGTGAAAACATACTGGTTGGTTATCCTGGGTCCTCCAGACGTCAGTCTTCCTTGGTGCCCAAACAGGTTCCTCTTACGGCATTGTAAGAACGTAACTTCGCCTGGGTCTCGACTATTTTGACGTTTTAATGGGAAATGATCGACGAGAGATTGAGTTCAATATCCGTTCCACTTCCTCCCTCTTGAAGCTTCTCGGTTTTTTGCCTGCTCTGCAAGCCAAGTGCCTTCTGAACTTCCTCTCTCACGATCTGACGAAGAACACTTGTGAAATCAGTTTCTTCCTCCATCACAGACATCGATACGACGTTTGGGAGCCGTTCAAACTTCTTGCTTGTAATTCTTTTTTGGCGCATCGTCTCGATATACTGGCACCATTTTATGAAGTCGTCTGCTGTCGAAATCTCCTTCAGGAGTAGGGCTTGATACATGTCCTCAGCAACACCCTTCATGAGATGTGCAACCTTATCTTCCTCGACGGCCGGAGTGGCCATGCGGTTCTAGGCGCTACAGTCTGGAGCCGAACGATCGCTACGGTGGCAGGTTCGAATCCTGCCTCGGGCATGGATGTGTGTGATGTCCTTAGGTTAGTTAGGTTTAATTAGTTCTAAGTTCTAGGCGACTGATGACCTCGGAAGTTAAGTCGCGTAGTGCTCAGAGCCATTTGAACCATTTTATCTTCCTCCTTCATTCTAGAATCCACTATTTTACACAGCACCAAGACGTCTCGAATGGAGGATGCTGTCGTTTCTCCTGGACGCTGTGGCCTGCACTTTAATTTATCTTCAGCATTGCACTTCTGTCGTTGTGTGTCGTCGAAATACTTGCGCAGTTCCGCCTGGAATACTTCCCAGCTTGTGAACTTCTCCTCGTTGTTCTCATACCATTGCTTGCCAGTTCCCTACAAGTATAGAAATACGTTAGCCAAACACACAGTGTCATCCCATTTGTTAAATTTGGCTATACGCTCATATACCTTTTAGCCACTTGTTCGGATCTGGGCCATAGTCACCAGAGAATCCGGACGGATGTCTCATGTGGTGGCACACAATTGCTGTCATCGTAACCTCCTCTTCTTCCTCTGTCTCCGATAGATTGCGATCTATTGAATATGGCTTGAACTCGGGGTTCTCGCCACGTAAAAGGCGGCTCTGTCGTGGCCTGATGGGAGCCACTGTGTCGTCGATAATGTGCGCTACCAGAAGTTCCAGTACCTAGCGTCTCCACCAGACTAATGTCACGTGGAAGAAGGTGTAATTAGATGCATGAAGAACACTAACTTCACTTAACGAAGGTTTATTCAGCACTTGCACATACAAGAGCGCGGAGCGAACTGCCTCCGGCCAGAACAGATACAGTATATATACAACCACAGAACATTGCAGTACAATTATGTTTGACATTTGTGCATACTTCTAGAAAGTACTCGAACCGAATATAAAAATTAAAATTTTGTAGTTCAGAACTCATGACCCTCCATGCAACAGTCTAGTACCTTAACCATTGCACTACAGTTACTGTGCTACTCAGCTTCTTCTGCGACAGTAGTAATATCAATAATAATAATAATAATAGTATGCATAACTAGTCTGAAAAGGAAAGTATTATTTTGTGTAATTTTGTTGTTTTGTACATAATAAAGTACAGTTTAGAGCAAGAACAAAATAATGTTTCAGCTTTCAGTACTCTCCATTTTGCATTTTTGTGTAAGTGGGAGCTTTTGTGATTTATTATTTTTTTGAAAAATTACAAAATTTGTAACACATGTATTAGTTAAAAAATTAATTTCCAGGTTGAAAATCAGACATTCTTATGGTGCACCCGCAAAACAACTTATGCTTATTACATACTTCTTTACTAAATATTCGCTTGTAGTGATGTTTATTTTATTTGGACACTTCCTCAGTCAACAGATTTGATCTGCTTTGCAGCTTTGCAGCTAACTTTTCCTGGTAATTTTCTTTTCTATTTGCGTTTAAAAGAGGTTCAACAGAGTTCATGTTGACAATGCACATGAAACCTGACTCCTGCACAGTAAACAACCAACTCCAACCACCAACTGCCGTTTGTAGAAATGATTAAATTCAAATGGTACTGTCAACCATCATGGTCGCTTGACTGGAGCACAATTGAAGTGCTGAGAACCATAAGGGCTAAAATCATGCCGTCTTCATTCCCGCATTGAAATTAATATCAGAGAAACCAGTGAGACAGTTATCTGTGAGCGTTCATATATAAAATGAGGGCCTACAGCACAAATAAACCTGACACCCCATAAGATCAACAGACGTCAGAAGTATCAATAAATGCTTCAGTCTCATGATTGCTGATGATGCGCTCAATGGATCTCAGCTCCTCAAGTGGATTACACTATGATGAAAACCAAAACTTAATATACTATATCTCATTCAGAATCCCACAAAATAGGTGCTTCTATCCATATAACAGGTACTGAAGTCTGGTGTAATTTTACTAAATAACGAGTGAATTGACAGATAGGAAGTGTGTGCTAACATCTTGAAGGATTTATTTCAAGAGAATGAGGATGAAAGTCTGCTGTAATGTGCTACCAGCTGGTGGCATTGAGGTAAACTTGTAGCATGTAAATGCAACAATGCTGTGAACCATACATGTTGTTTATTAAATCCATATGTATTTTGCCCACAAGGCAATTATGTTGTACTAGCTGCGCATGTGCAAAAGTTCCTTAAAACGAGCACAGCTGAAGTTGTGCTTGTGACTCTGGTGCCCAGTTTTAGTGGGTAGACAAGTAGCATAGTGCAATAGATTTAGCGCCATGTACTTCAGATTACCACAACTACATTACATTTAACAGCATTCAAAGTAAAATTACAAATAAATCCACAAGATGTAAAGTGTAAACAGTTGCCACTGCTCTTCCTTGTCACTCAGTGTTATTAACAGCATAGGAGATAAATCTGACCACCTTCAAGTACATTTTCTTCTCGTGTGTTGTTTTTTATTTTAGCTGGACGAAATGGAACTGGTTGAGAAACCACGTGACCTCTCTGGCACACAGCGTCAAGGTGACATGGGAGTGTAGATGGAGGAAATGTAGGGTGGTCTGCTAAGTTCTGATGTAGATCTCTTAAGTTCATCAAGAGATATTAAACGTCCAGCATGTAAATGCAACAACCTCAAGTCCATTACGAAATAAATGTAGATGAATTCTCAGGACATACATTAAACAAAATTAAACCATGAAAAATCCAGAACGGAATGTAACAAAATGAAAAGGATCGTTGTTACTCTTCATATAGCAAGGATGCTGAGTCACACAAAGGCACAACAAAAAGACTGTCAGAATGTCAATTTTCAACCAACAAGGCCTTTATCTAAAATCGACAACATACACGCACCTTGATTGCTGAAAGCTAATAATCCAACAGTCTTTTTTTGTGCCTTTCTGCATCTCAGCATCCTCGCTATTTGGTGAGTAGTTACTAGTAACTATCCTTTTCACATAAAGAACATACATTCCTAAATTGGGCAGGTTAGATAGTACTTCTTCTGACACATTACTGCAAGAGGTGATACACAAAAGAACATCTGACAAATCAGAGACCATTAGAAAGTTTGTCAACAGGACTGTCTTGCCATGTAGAATTTGTGGTTTTATCTGGAGTAAATTGAAATGGTTGTGGCACCAGCAGTTTTCTCCACCACATAGCATCAAGCTTACGTGTGGAGTATAGATGTATGTTTTCAATTTTCTTTAACACAAATAACTGTATACAAGGAGAATGGATAGTCCCAAAGGCAAGTATCTATTTACCATACACAACTAACTAACCAACTTATGGTAGCACACATTCCAGAAATAGCTGAGCACATCATTACATCCTCTATTATGTGGGTTTACAAAATTTACATCATAACACAATCAGAACTCATATAGAGATAAATAAACATTGGTTCCTCAAATTCACCATTCACAAATACAACAGGAATGAGAGCAATTGATAGCGCTTGAAGAAGTACTCTGTACTATACGTTGAAGATCCTTTATGGTTTACCCTTAGAGATTATTCATGTTCACCAATGTTAACAACCATATGGTAAGTACATAACACAACCTCAATGTCCATTATGAATTTCCTGTACATGATTTACTCTCAGAACACAAATGCGAAATCTGATTAGGTATAATTTTAATTCTTTTCTCACTTTATTCCAAGATATGATAAAGAGAAGTACATCTGACAAATTACATCTCATAGAAAGGATTATTGACAATAGTCTCCACATATACCATTTGTGGTTGGATGTGGAAAGAATGGAAAAGACTGTGGAACAAAAATAGCTCTCCACTGCGTGGCACTGACATTATATGTGGAGTATAGATGTGTTTTTGTAATGTTCTTTAACCAGTTACAGTAAACAAAGTCATCTGGCAGTCTTGAGGTCAAGCATGTACTTACTATGCATAACTGACTGACCAAATTATGAGAACATATATTTCAAGAATAGTTGGGAAAATTATGACATCCTCCAATTCATTGGTCAATGTAATGACCTTGACGAAAAGGTCATAGATCATAAGAAATTTACTAGACAGTGGTTCTGCCAACACACCATCCGCAAACACAACAGTAATGAGAGGAAGTAATAGCATTATAACAAATATAATCCACCACACACTAAAGATGGTTTACAAAGCACCTAAGAAGACCTTTACTGTTGATCAACATCACTAACATGAATCAACTACATCTGATAACCTGAGAGCCAATTGTCGATTAAATGAACATGATTAGAAGAAGAATGGCAGCTTGTTTCGTGTTATCACGCAATAGGGGTGAGAGTGTCACTGATACGATAGGTGAGTTGGGGTGGCAGTCACTGAAAAGAAGGCGGTTTTCCTTGCAGCGAGATCTATTTACGAAATTTCAATCACCAACTTTCTTTTCCAAATGCAAAAATATTTTGTTGACACCCACCTACGTAGAGAGAAATGATCAACATAATAAAATAAGAGAAATCAGAGCTCGAATGGAGAGATTTAGATGTTCGTTTTTCCCACACGTCATTTCAGAGTGGAATGGCAGAGAAGTAGTATGAAAATGGTTCGATGAACCCTCCGTCAGGCACCTAAGTGTGATTTGCAGAGTAACCATGAAGATGTAGATGTAGATTAACAAATAATATTCCAAGAACTTACATTTCAATGTTCATCAACATTATTAAACTGAAGCCAGTAGCTCTCATAACCTTATTGTCCACTATCAGCTAAATTAACTTTTTACTAACAAACTCTGAGAACATACACAATAAGAATGTTTGTGCAAATTATTTCTTTTGCCTACTCATTGCTCCTAGATTATAAGGAGGATTGTCATCAGCTGTCTTCCCATTTACTATTCGTCTTTGGATTTGGAATAAAAGGTGAGTGTGCAGCCAGAAGTACTCTCTAAAACATAGTGTCATGCTGGCAAATGGATTATAGATGTATGTTTTCAATGTCCTTTAACAGAAGTAGCTGTCAGACAAGATCAATCAGTCTCGAAGTAAATTATCAACACTGGTGCACTAAACATTAGATGAAAGTAACTGTCACATTATGTGTTGTGGAGCAATAACATAGCTAAATGAAACTTATAACATACACTGAAAGAATTGTTACAGTATAGTATGAAAGGTAACTGAAAGGGATACAAAATAGGACAAACAGTAGTATCAATTTTATTCCAAGAGAAGAATTACAATTAAGTGACTGTGATTCACATTGGTCTATTCAACATTAAAAAATTTGGGGCATTGTTCTTAATATTATATGTGTTTACCACTGACAACAATGCATGAACTACAAAGTGCTCCCATGCTGGCCATAAGCTTTATTTATTTATTTAGTCTTCTGAACATATCTAGTACTATGTCGAAGACGATATGGAACTTAACTCTAAGGAGTTCTTGTGGGAAGATGTTCCATACCTTCTCTAGTATACTTGACAACTTGTGGATGGTCATTGATGAATATGGTTGTGCTGCAATACACATCTCCAAGTGCATGACAGACGAGCTATACGGGGTTTAAGTTGGGGGACTGGGCAGGCCAGTCCATTTGCTGAATATCCTCTCATTCTAAGAGCTCCTCCAGCTGTACTATTTGATGGAGTCTTGAAATCTCATCCATAAAACTGGAGTCAAGGACAAATGCACCCCTGAAAATACACACATGGTGAAGGAGTTCAGTGTCACAATAGTTCTGATCAGTGTGCATACTGTTTTCAAACAACTGATGTACCCTCATATTGTGAGAGGCTGGAATGTGTAATAAACCCAGGAAAACTGTCAAATTTGATTGTTTTTGTGGTCTAAGAGTTATGTAGTGGAGATACATTATGTTGCATAGGTGTAATCACCTGCAGCCCATTGGACATGGTACACTCACCATTGCTTTCCTTCCTCATGTGCTCTTTTCAGAGGTGCATTGAGCCATGATTTCATTTTTATGCAAGACAATAGAACAGCACAGGTAAAGCAGCTCTTAGTAAAAGGGAATATTCAGCAAATGGACTGGCCTGCCAATTCCCCCAACTTAAATTCCATCAAGCACATGTGGGATGTATTAGGGAGACATACCTAAGCCTGTGCAAATGCACCAACAACGTTCCAACAGTTGTCAAGCATTCTGATGGGAGAATGGAATGCTGTACCACAAGAGCTCTTTAACAATCTGCTGGCCATCACGGGAACATATTGCAGAGCTTGTAATGCCGTATTGGTAGATCAAATACCCTGCTGAGAACCATGTCCAGGAGAACTTCATTAATCAGTGATTTCACTGTAATAACTGTCTTTGAATAAGAGTATCATTTCCATCAGTGTCATTATGTATTTCTAAAAATTAAGATTCATACTGTACTTTAGCAGTTCTCTCAGTGTATGTGCCCAGTTAGAACAAGCTATGTTACATGAAAATAGCAGAGCGTGCAACAGTAAATTCTGTCTTTATGTTTTGCATGCCAAAGTATTTACCATTATGAGAACATACATTCCAAGAATAGCTAAGCAAATTATTACATCCTGTAACTTTTGGGTCTACTAAATTACAATGACCACAAAAATTAGAGCTTGTAAGCAGTGTAATGACAGAGTTTCTTTACAGGCACTATTTGCAGGAGCAGAAGGGATGAGAGAAAATGACAGTGATACTAGAAGTATCCTCTACTACATACTTTAAGATGATCCCCTACTACTCATGTCCATCTATAATTTTTATAAACGTTATTGATATCAAAAAAATAATTCTGAAAGACTCAAAATCCATCATCAATCTACAGAAAACCATTTCCTGTCAAAATTATAAGAATATATATTCCAAGCTCAGTCAGACCAAACATTACTTCTTTCCAAAAATTTCTCCTAAAAGTGATAATAACAAAGGTCTGAAAAATAAAACTCATAGTGTGGAAAATTTCTATTTTTCACCTTATTTAGTACTTGTGACAATTTTCTTGATCAGAAATATTGTGTAAACAAGGAGGTAGAACAGTTTCCACACCAAGTATCTACTTACCATGGATTAAAGTCCGAATTCTGTGAGCACACCTTTGAAGGATAGTTGGGCAAATTATACCTCCCTCTGATATGTGGATCAATTTAATAATCATGATTAAAAAGTCACAGTTCACAAAGAGTTTATTCACCAATGGATCATCCCACATACTACCCAGAAATGCAACAGGTTGGGAGGAAATGACAGTGGTACCAGAATGATCCTCAAACACACACCACTGAGTGGATTCCTAGTTCTCATGTAAAAGTTTCACCATCATCATTGTCCACATGTGAAGTAGATATGAGAACCTCAAAGTCCATTATAAATTTAATAATAATGACTCACTGACAGAATTCTGAGAACACACATTCCAAAATTGGTCAGACTAAATATCGCTTCCACTATACATTGGTCTTATAAGTGATGTAGGCAAGAAAACTGACAAATAAGAACCAATAACAAGCGTTGTTCATAGTTGTCTTCCTGTGTATCAAAAATGGTTCAAATGGCTCTGAGCACTATGGGACTTAACTTCTGAGGTCATCAGTCCCCTAGAACTTAGAACTACTTAAAGCTAACTAACCTAAGGACATCACACACATCTATGCCTGAGGCAGGATTCGAACCTGCGACCATAACGATCAAACGGTTCCAGACTGTAGAGCCTAGAATCGCTCGGCCATCCCATGTATCACTAAGCTGGGTTTGATGTATGGATATATACATTCAATGTTCTTTAAGAGAAATAGCTCTAAACAAGGAGATCAAACAGCCTCAAAAGTAAAATCACTAACAGTCCAAATCACTAAAGAATACATTCTATGAGCAGCTGCACATATTATTACATCTTCCAATACATGGGTCCCCATAAGTGCAATGGTGAAAGAAATCAGATCTGATACGGAGTTTAATCGAGTTCATTTCTTCCCACACATCATTAGGGAGGATGATGGTTCAATCCACCATCTGACCATCCTGATTTATGTTTTCCGTGATTTTCCTAAATCGCTCCAGGTAAATTCCTTGATGGTTCCTTTGAAAGTCCATGGCTGACTTCCTTCCCCATCCTTCCATAACCCTATGAGACCAATGACCTCACTGTTTGGTCTCTTTCCCTGAACAACCCAACCCAACATTATTAGGAAATGGAACAGGGGAGGGAGGAAATGATAGCTGTACTAGAAGTATACTCTGACATACACTGTGAATAGGTTTCCCAATTACTTGAGTAGATCTTTGATTTTTATAAACACTATTACCGCAAAACAAGTAAATGTGACATCCACAAAATCCATCACTATTTTACTGAAAACAAGTTTTTGTTAAAATACCTAGATCATATGTACCAAGTTTTGTCAGTCAAACTAATATTTCACTCATTAAAGTCACTCTTAAAAGTGATAAAGACCAAAACATCTGACAACTAAAAGCTCATAAGGAGGATCATTGGCAATTGCCGCGATATTAAATCTGGAACATAACAAAATGATTACTGACATAGATGTAATCTCCATCAAAAAGCATTAAGGTGGCATGTGCTGTATAGATACCAGATTTCAATGTACAACAGAAGTAACTATCAAACAGGGAGATCTGACATTCTCAAAATCAAGCATCTATTTACCATACACAATTAAATATCCAAATTCTGAGAGCATGTGTTTCACGAATAGATGGGCAGTTATTACACTATCAAATACAAAGGATCATGGAAAGTGGATTATGAAAACATCTGAGCTCATAAGGATATCAGTCAGCTTTGAGTCATCCCATGCACCATCCACAATTACAATTGGCATGAGAGGAAAAATTCTGGCATTAGAAGCACACTGCAACATCGCTTGCATAATTGTCCTGTGGGTCTTTAATGTTTTTCAACATTATTAATGACATGAGAAGTATGTAGAACAACCCAAAGGTCTATTATCAATTTGCTTATCGTGATTTACTCTCAAAATTCTGAGAGTATATGTTCAAAAGTGTATCCTGCTGTTACAGCCTCCTAAACATTACTCCTAGAAGTGATGAAGACATCTGTCACATTAGTGGTTGATAGGAGGATGACTAACAGTGGAGTTCTCATGTACTTGGAATGTATCTGGAATCAAAGGAACTGGGTGTGGTACCAGAAGTACTCTCCACCACACAGCATTTATGTGGCACGTGAAAAAGAGGTGTATGTATTCTACCAAAGGTATTACAGAAATTATCCATACCAGTGAAGCATATTTGAAACTTCTGCCTTGTCAACAACTGATGATGAATTCTGAGTGGGCTGTACTCGGTAATGGAAACTAATTAATTGGCATTCAGTTCTAGAGAGAAACCTGAAAAACAGAAACCATGGTCAAGTAAGTTAACAAGCATGAAAATAAACCACCAGCCACATCATGAGCTAGAGATTTTTGATACGGGCCAGCATGAATAATTGTTACAAGGCAGTGTTAGAGGACTGCTTCATTACATGCTGAATCACAAAATGTTAAAGAAGAAGATTGAATTCGTTGTTAACTAAATGAAAATTAATGACTGATATATGTTTCTTGAAATTCAATGAGGACCTGTACACTATATATCTGATGATATAGGTCATTGCATAGAAAATAACACTCAAAGTGAATTGCTCATTGCATCTGGTTAGGTGATGAGATTTTCACTCTGCAGCGGAGTGTGCACTGATATGACACTTCCTGGCAGATTAAAACTGTGTGCCGGACTGAGACTCGAACTCAGGTCTCCGCCTTTCAAAAGGCAAGGTCCCGAGTTCAAATCTCAATCTGGCACACAGTTTTAACCTGCCAGGAAGTTTCAGGTTAGATGATGTTCATAAATGGTGCATAAACATGAGCATTTGCAAATCCATTGAGAAGAATCAATCACAATAATTTAAGTACTTCTGCAAGAACAATCTGAATCCAGTTTTAACCAGAATGATATCATGAGGTTGGATTCCACACTATCATGCACTAAGACTAGGTGGCGGGCAGCGGAAATCTGCTATTCATCCTGTTCACTGGTTAATTTGGACATAAAAAAGTGCATTCATCAAATTAGTACAGTGCTGATGGTTTACAAATTGTTACGCAGACACATACTGAAATGGACACCAGGCCACAGGGCATCTACTTTCTGATCACATGAGAGGAGATGAAGCATTAACACAACCTAGTAGTCTACAAATACTGAAATCAGTTAATTGTACACATAACAACTTGAAGCTGTACCATCTACATGTGCTTCAAGCCATCACCAGTCAACTGTGCCATGAGGCATTTCATAAATGCAGCCTCAACTGACACTGCTACACTTTAGCAGCACAAATCTGTGTTGCCTTTATAGTGTCAGTCAATGAGGTCTGCGTAAAGATGGTAACACCAAAGTTACAACTCATTCAATCACAAACTACTTTTTGGTACCCACTAGGGAGCTTGGTCTACCTGGAACGAAAAGATGTGAAAGGCTGTTATTTCTTGTGCCAAGTTGTATGTCACACACATCACAGTTAACCACTGATTACCCTTCTCCCAACCAGTGATAAATGAATCAGCTGGCTTTTTACTAAATGAAATACTGTGTATTTTGTGTGTGCAGCAATTGCTGTTGAGAAATAAATGAACTCTTAGGATTAGTTTATTACATTAACAAATAACTTCTTTGGAAGAATTTATAAACATCCTATTGTTGACTATGGATAAACCAACTGACGCACAGCTCTATAAAAGGAGACTGGCTAAGTATTTATCCCCTCCCTCTTAGTTCAGATCCTCAGCATTCACTTGTACACTTCCCTATTGTCTAATATAATAAACTGACATTCAAGTACATCTCAACCTCCTTGAACTACTTATGAATGCAGAAATCCACTATATTGAGTAACGAGCAACTGGAATTTAAAAGCTCTGGATACAAGCCAGAAATTTATAAGCAAACTCTTGTACATCTCTTTACATGTAGTATGTATAAACATTTATTGTTCCCTTCAAGGATGGTCACTTTACATTGCTTAAATGGACTCAACGCAATATAATTTTAAATTATACGGGAAAATAACAACTTCAGAATAACTAAATGGGTGCACAGGTACTTCTCACCCACTCGCAAACAAGACTTATACCAGCAGCCCTATTACTCACGTTGCTTACACATCTCCATGAATTATGGTCCAGAAATAAAATCAGCCCACAGACTTCAACTGAGTGTTTAACTGTTGTGATTATTTAACAGCTCAGTCTAGTTACCATCAGACTGACACTTAGAAATTTAAACACTAATCCAACTGGAAAGAAAGACAACAAAACAAAACCAATCTGGTCTTGCAAAATCACCTTTCATCCATATTAACCCCACTAGCACCACTTTGGTTATAGCAAATTACCTAATACAAGTAAATAAGTACTTCGTAATCACCAACTCAGTAACCCATGCAAGGAATCACATAAGGAGAAGCCAGTCCAACAGACTAATCACAGTTGTGCACACATCTATGAACCAAATCTACCAGAAGAGTAACATGGAAAACTCACTGTTAAACCCTGAGATTTCTGAGGTCACAGATCATGAGATCAGGCCATCAAGTAACTAAGGGTGCCAGGAGATGTACATTCAATGAGTCACTCTTTTCCCATCTCATGAAAATGGCTACACTGTATTTAATTTAATGTCAGATTTGTATGTGTATGATTGCACTCTCGTCAGACAGCACGACATATAGGTATTGCACCTCTGAGCATATATAAAAATTTTTCCTTTACTTATTGATATAGAATTTGAAAGTCTGTGCCAACATTTCATTTTCCCAGTGCAGTGCAACAAAATTTTGAAAACCGAAAAGTCAAAAAAATTTGACACTAAAATTGAGATAATTTCTCAGCACTGTTGAATGGTGCAAAACAATTCGCACATGTTAAACAGACGTCTGTAGCTGCACATATACTGTTGAACTCTGTTAGCAGAGTATTCTCTGGTTTGTATCTCCATTACAGCAATTTTTTATTGTTATTTGAGTTGTATATTTTTTGTTAAGTGGAACTGGAAGTAAACAAATATAGAATCATAATTTTCTACTGAAATTGAAGTTATCTTAATTTCAATTATTTGGTAATATGAAATCAATTAAGAATGATATAAATATGTGAAATGACTTATACACATCAATAATGTTTCAGAATGAATTTTCCCTCTGCAGAAGACTGTGTGTTGAAATAAAGCTTCCTAACAGAGTAACACGTGATAAATCTGCCAGGAAATTTCATCAATAATGCCGATGCATTTCATACGCTTGTTAGAAGAGGAAATTAGTGGGCATTAGCAGCAAACACAGGAGATATAGAACACCCAGGAAAAAACGCGTTTGCAGTAGATCAGCAAATCTTTCTATAGATACCGTCCAGCCTATTGAATTTTTATGTGCTAGAATCTACTAGAAGACTATGGTGAAGCATGCCTGTTACGATTATTGTTTGCTTTTTCACTTTACCCACAGCGATTTTCAGAGTATTAGTTACCATCATTAGTTCCACCATGAATGGAAACATACCATTGTTTAGATGGAATATATTTCTTAAAAATGTTTTCCACCTGTAACACCACAGCTCTTATGGTGTATGGATTTATTTTACTTTTGTTTCACTTAATATTACGTCATTGAGCTTCTGTAAATGTGTTTGATTGAACAGATAACACAAAATTGTATACTCTTTTCTTTGTCAAACCTTTGATGTCGTGATTTGATTCTATGCAAAGTAGTGTATCTGTAATTTAAAATTCTTTGTCCCATTTGGAGGGAACAAAGCTTACTGTATATGATTGTAATTTTGTGTGAATAATTTTTTGTAGAGATGTCAATATGTGCAAATGTTCGGTCTTATTTAATGTATTTGGTTGCTCTTATGTAAACTGCTGATCCTCACTTAGCGCTCTTAGTTATTCTGTATGTAAAAGGTGTAGTAGTTCCCCTCAGGAACGGAACTGTGTAGCGCGCGCAAATTGTGGTTGGCCTAGGTAGAAAAGGTAGAACTGGTAGTCAGTCGGAGACGAGCTACCAGTCAGCGACAAGCTACGAGTCGGAGACGAGCTACCAGTCAGGGACAAGCTACGAGTCGGAGACGAGCCACGAGTCGGGGCAAGCTACAAGTCCATTCACTGCAATGTAAAAGATGCATATTGTGCTGGTTCCGAGAGAGGCTTTTCCAGCCGCTTTCCAGTGCCTCGGATGGATGGATAAATAGCTGGAACTATTCTGGAGTTGGTATTTATCATCGCCACCAAGAAATGACAGAGTCCAGCAATTCTACGTGCAATTCCACCTAACAACATGCAGCTGCCACCACATTGCGCAATCATTACATCGGAATACTACAATGATGTACAGTGAAGAATCAGCTTAATGGATGTGTTAGTGTGCTCAAATATAAGGTAATTTATATCGGAATTTATGTACCTACCCTGATTTTTCTCCTCTTCATAACACCTCTCAGGTTCCTCTCCGTTTGAGCTAAAGTGATATCCGAGTGTCTTTACTAAAAGAACATTAAAGCCCAGTATTTTGCTCACTAATGCCTCTTCAACATAGAAAACAGAAAGTTAAAGTTAATGTGGCAAGAGATTGAGTTAAGGTTAATGATGTTTGCTGAAAATAATTTTCCTAGTAAAACTGCTTATTAATGTGTTGTTGCCAACTTCAAATTAAAAATTCTTAAGACTGAGGCTTATAAAATTTTTCTTGGTAAATGATCACATTACTGCTTGTTGGAAATCGTAGAAGGTGAGTCAGTATCTTACATTGAAAGTAATAGTGTGTTTCAGTGTCTCTTATAATTTTGCAAATAGTTTCTGCTGCTCTGTTAGTTTCAATCTTACCGAAACATATGTATGTGTCAGAGTTCATTGGACTCGCGTGTGGCCAAGTCTGGTTTGTGTTTATCCATTATAGTTACTTATACCTACTTTCTTAAACGAGAATGATAATCATTCTCTTGCCTAGTTAGGCTGGCGACCGTTTTCTTTATCAGTTAAACAGTACAGATAGGAAAAATTTTGTTTGTACTGTTCAAATATTTACATAATTCTGACTTTCACTTCCGATAATCCACCTCCGTTAGGTACAACACGGTCAACATAACAAAATTCCTCTCAGAGGGTAACACTGCTCTGTTGATTTATACCATTATCACTCTAACAAAATAATCCTGTTTTGCAAATTGCCTCCAGTTTTAAGGTTATGGTATAGCAGTAGCAGACGGGAGTGTTATACACCGACAAACTTTATGAAGGTTGCATTTCCCAGTCCTTTCTGATAATGTTGAGTTTCAGTCTCAGTTTTATCATGATCCAGAATTCCTGGCTTTGGCTTGGTTTCGCTATTACCGCTGACTGTTGGCATGGATAAAATGTGAGAACTTTATATCCTGCATATCTAGTTCATTGCTGTAGCACTGTTTAGAGTAAACAAGCATCTGTTTGAAGATATTTTGCTGAAGAAATCGCCTTGACAATATTAAAGTTTAAATTTTGTAGTCTTATGATAAATCACACAGGCAGGTTTATGGTCTACATTATGACATTAATATTTACTCTGGAGTTTTACTTTATCTGGCATAATGTGTGTTCCAAGTTACACTTGTTGCACCTGACATGGAAAACAACATCTCAATCTGTAGTCTTTTATCTTGTTAGTTTAGTAATTAGTCTTCTGACCAAACTTCAAAGCAGATGCATATAGATGCTTAAGTAATTCTTAAATTCACTGTATTGAATTCCACATACTGTAGCACAAATGGCACATGAGAGATGTATTATTGACCCAGTAAGAATAGAATAGTTCAAAACACATTTACTAGCATATTTTCCGCAGTTCCTCTTCTGTTTTTGTCTTAGTGACTAAACTATAATAGTGGAGTTTGAACTCGGCTTTTCATGATTTACACATGCTGTAACAGTTAGGCACAAACATGGTTGCCATGGTGGCACTGGCCACTGTCTCTCTAAAGACAACTCACTGAGTCTGACGTCTAGTGGCATCACTAGCACCTGTGGGCTGACGTAATGAGCTGTAACCCCAAAAACCTCAGTGTTTAAGGATGAGTGGGCAAAAGCACACTCCACTCAGCCAAGGAATTCATCACCACATCAGCTGCATTGGTTACATAAAATTACATATGATTAGATGACATGGACTGCTACTCTCCTCACATTTTGTATTCAGGTCTGGTTTACAGAAACTGTAGTATAGTAAACAGTTAAAAAATCAAAATAAGAACCAAGCAATCACCGTGAATAATTAAATGGTTCTAGCTGACTCATCCAATGGTCTCTTAATTAAGGTGAATGACATTGCATACACAAAGCGCTTGAATCTGGAACTCTCACTTCAAATTAGTCACATTTATAGCTGTTTTCGGTTCATATTGTTCACATGAAGTTTCTCTTTCGTTCAATAGAGTTTCTTCATATCCATTTATTTGGCATCATGGTGTAGCACATTTCATTACAACCAAAATGAAATAAACACTGAGCCATGTCCCAACAGAGTACGTGGCATATTCAATAGGTAACTCTGCATAATATTTTCTCACCCCATTTCATCTGAAAAATGCAGAATTTGTTGTGGGTCATTGCAGAATATTCCCACTTCCGGCTCTATAGTTTCATGAAGTTCTGACAGGTGCTGGCATTCCAAGCAGAGAGCAGTCACAGAATTTTGACGAAAACCATCTTAGGTATCTGCAGAATGTCCATGGATACTCGGCCGTGAACAAAAGCATGGTGAGTCATTGGGCGAGGTGTATGTTGTCATGAAAAGAAGGTCGCACAAATCTCTCTGAACTCCCATGTGCTGGCTAGCTGCACACAGCTGTAACTGCTGCACTGTTGGAGCATGCGGACACGCTCATTTGAGGTTATCAATGGATCACAATCAAACATGTCACTGCTCAGTTGACAAACATCACTAGACTGTTCTCCCTCATCCACCCTAGACTTCAAATCTTGTACATTCTGTCTTCCATCTGTGTGGTTCACTAAGAAATTCAGTCTACAGGAAGCAGCACATGGATGATGGGAAGGCTACTGATGCAGCAGGACACTGGGTCTAATATTGACCAGTAGAGTGGTACCATGAAAGCATACTGGCTCTCACAGTAAGGTGGCCTAAGGCAATCACATTGAATAGAGATTATGTTCAAAAATATGGGTTTGTAGCCAAAAGTGTGGGTAATCATATAGCGTATGAGAATCCTAAATAAACCCAATCCACACTCAGAAAAAAGTGTTACACTATTTATTGAATGCTGCTCATAAATAAAAGATTTAGAATTAAGGACCCACTTGCGATAAAGACGTTTATAGAGATAATCTGACGACAGTTTTGATGTGATGTGTACAATACAGTCCTTGATTCACTATCTAATGCATATTCCACAAACTTTCATTATTTTTCATAATTCTTCCTTCTTAGTCAAATATCACAAGGAGAACAATTGTACCAGTGGAAAATTGTTTAGATAAATAATGCTGTCAGCACATGATCATGAAGGGAAAGATAAGTAAAACAAAATCATGGACAACTATAGTCGAAATGGTGATATTCATAGCAGAGAATAAAGTGAAAGGTAAATGTTTAATGGGGCATACTTAAACAATATATTATGATGAGGAAACAAACCAATAGTTTCAGCTGTGAGATTAGCATAAGGAGTGGTCAGGATATTACAGTAAACCAATGAGAAATGAAAGCATTGCTTTTATTAAATCAAAACCAAATGGTCAGTTTATCGACTGACTGTGTTTCAAATGCTTACCTTATCAACAACTGAGGTTTAGATTCTGCACCTATCATGGATGTACCATATAAAAATGAATCAGTGCTCAGCTCTTGAGATGGGGCATGAGAAACAGTTGCCACAGCCACAAGTGCACATGTTTGAAAAAAAATATTATAAAAATTGAAATGTTAATAATGCATTAAATATCATCAGTACATGTAACAAATGTTCCCTGCATTACTTAAAAAGTGAAATCAGAATTTTATTGGTACAGGTACATACATGCAGAACATTTACAAACTAGTGTTCACAGACAACCCTAGTTAATATTAGATGCTGATGCAGAAATATATAACAAAGAAAACTGAATAAATTGTCCAGAAAAAGAAAAGACCTATGGTGTATCAAAGTGGTCACTATACACCAGTGTCATGCTGAGTTATCTATGTGTTCTCAAGTGTGATTTTAATCCAGTAACTAAAGAACTGATAACGAAAACTACTTTACAAAAAAGAATGCTAATCTCTTTCAGGGCTGTAGTACATGCAGTACCAATGAAAAGTTGACCCCAATTACAACCAGTATCCTCTCTAATTACAGAATGTTTGTTTTGCTTATCACCATTCAATAATGACCCAAACAATCATATTCTTTGCGTGACTCCAGCTGAAGAAATGAAAGTTAGCACTAGAGAAAAACAATGCTGTAACACCACTCAGTTCTTTAATGACTCGATTAAAATCATACCTGAGAACATACAGATAACTCAGCATGACACTGGTGTACAGTGCCCACTTTGATACACCAATACATGGGAATAACACACACTAATCTTACAGGCATTCGATTAAGAAGTTTGGAATTTTAGCTACTGCTTTTCATTGTACATAGTCACTCATGAAAACTGAAGCAACTAATAAAATATTAATTCAAAATTTAGAACATGAAATTAACTTTATTAAACTGACGTTAGCATAGAAAGTGGGGAATAATGCTCCTGTTGCAAGCTTTTCTCAAAGATGTAACACACATAACACATACTGAATCTACATTTGAAAGTAAGCACAACAAATAAACTTCTGTAGCTCCTTCTACAACACAAAAGACTTTTGCTTTACAGTGTGTAGCTTGACTCAGCCAAAACAGATACTGCTCATAAAGTCTTTTGGGTGATTCCCAGTGTGAATGAGAAGTGTCGATTTGTTTCCTATTACAAACAAAATAATTTTTAAAACAGAATGTTATGTGCCCATTCAATGGGGTGGTCCCAAATTAGTCTGGTGTGGTATTCATTTTATTGCTATGTATTAAAAGAATCATCAAAACATCATGAATAGCTAATACTCCAGCTGTAACTCATGCACAACCATGACCTGCACTGACTGTTATTGCAATGCATGAGCACTGCTCAGTCATTCACTGATGGGAAATTAGTTATTCTTCAGGTTTTACTGCCAAACATCAGAGAATATGCACTTGAAAACTCTTAGGAAAGACCTCCAGTGTATTTACATCTGTTACTGCGTGTGTAGAAAAACCTGAAATAGTCAGCATGCAGTCATATTATAATATCGATATTGTTATTTCTCATGCAAAATAAGCTATTTCATAGTATTGCAATACATAATATAACATGAATGTTACACATAATGCATAAATAACTGAGTTAAATAATTTTACAGTTTCTATTTCCAATAGGTTTCCAGCAAAAATGAGTGTGGTTGTGATAAAGCTGAAAGGCTTCCTTGAGGCATGCCGTCTTTACTCTCTACGGACATCACTTGCTGAAATTTAGAGATTTTGGTACATTGTCTGTCTTATATGTTTATATGTCGTAAATTCTTTGTATTTTTTTTCATTTTTAGTCAATATTCAAGTAGCTGTAGCCCACATGATTCCGCAGACACAAACGAAATAAGTAACAGAGCAAACAAGGGTGCCTAGACTTCAAAAATATCGCATATTACAACATATTTAATGATTTCCATCAAAACGCATTCTTTGTTTTATGTATGTTGGAAGAACTTACACTGACTGAACGATAACAGTTCGTGACCTGTGTTGGCACTGGACTTAGCCAAATTTGTAATTTTTTCTTTAGGAATGGTCAGTTTCCTGAACGATTAAAGTACTCAGTAGTAAAGCCGCTTTATAAAAAGCTAGAGGGGGATAATGTATATAATTTTAGACCTATTTCTATGCCATTAGTGTTTACTAAAGTTATTGAAAGGCTGTGTATATAAGGATACTTGAACATTTTATATCACATAATTTGCTATCAAATGTACAGATCGACATTAGAATTTGTTTAAGAACTGAAAATGCTATAATCTCTTTTCTCTGTGAGCTACTCAATAGGTTAATGAAAAGGTTTCGAACACTAGGCATATTTTTTGATTCAACTAAGGCGTTTGATTGTGTTGATCATGAAATATTGCTCTAGGAGTTGGACCATTACGGAATATGGCTGAGATGTGGCTGTGATGTGGGGTCTGAGTGGAGTACAGTCAAATGGGGGGTGCCCCAGGGATCAGTGTCAGGACTACTCCTGCTTCTTAGTTATGTAAATGATATGCCCTATAACTGAGCAGAAACAGAGGATGACAGACTAAAGGCCTAAATACTAAATGTCTTTTTCCAAAGCTGTTTCACAGAGGAAGACTGCACTGTAGTTTCTTCTCTAGATTGTCGCACAGATGACAAAATGCTAGATATCGAAATAGACGACAGAGGGATAGAGAAACAATTAAAATCGCTCAAAAGAGGAAAGGCCCCGTTTTCAAGAAGGGACGTCGAACAGATGTGCAGAACTATAGACCTATATCTCTAACGTCGATCAGTTGTAGAATTTTGGTAAACGTATTATGTTCGAGTATAATGACTTTTCTGGAGACTAGAAATCTACTCTGTAGGATTCAGCATGGGTTTCGAAAAAGACGATCGTGTGAAACCCAGCTCGCGCTATTCGTCCACGAGACTCAGAGGGCCATAGATACGGGTTCACAGGTAGATGCCGTGTTTCTTGACTTCCGCAAGGCGTTCGATACAGTTCCCCACAGACGTTTAACGAACAAAGTAAGAGCATATGGACTATCAGACCAATTGTGTGATTGGATTGAAGAGTTCGTAGATAACAGAACGCAGCATGTCATTCTCAAAGGAGAGAAGTC
Source organism: Schistocerca cancellata (assembly GCF_023864275.1). Lineage (NCBI taxonomy): Eukaryota > Metazoa > Arthropoda > Insecta > Orthoptera > Acrididae > Schistocerca > Schistocerca cancellata. The sequence goes on from NC_064629.1 coordinate 269,422,535, forward strand.
TTCCGAAGTAAGAGTGATTTCAGGTGTGCCGCAGGCGAGTGTCATAGGACCGTTGCTATTCACAATATACATAAATGACCTTGTGGATGACATCGGAAGCTCACTGACGCTTTTTGCAGATGATGCTGTGGTGTATCGAGACGTTGTAACAATGGCAAATTGTACTGAAATGCAGGAGGATCTGCAGCGAATTGACGCATGGTACAGGGAATGGCAATTTAATCTCAATGTGGACAAGTGTAATGTGCTACGAATACATAGAAAGATAGATCCCTTATCATTTAGCTACAAAATAGCAGGTCAGCAACTGGAAGCAGTTAATTCCATAAATTATCAGGGAGTACGCATTAGGAGTGATTTAAAATGGAATGATCATGTAAAGTTGATCGTCGATAAAGCAGATGCCAGACTGAGATTCATCGGAAGAACCCTAAGGAAATGCAAAGGATAGGGTTGATAGAAGAGATAGAGAAGATCCAACGGAGAGCAGCGCGCTTCGTTACAGGATCATTTAGTAATCACGAAAGCGTTACGGAGATGATAGATAAACTCCAGTGGAAGACTCTGCAGGAGAGACACTCAGTAGCTCGGTACGGGCTTTTGTTAAATTTTCGAGAACATACCTTCACCGAAGATTCAAGCAGTATATTGCTCCCTCCTACGTATATCTCGCGAAGAGACCATGAGGATAAAATCAGAGAGATTAGAGCCCACACAGAACCATACCGACAATCCTTGTTTCCACGAACAATACGAGACTGGAATAGAAGGGACAACCATTAGAGGTACTCAGGGTACCCTCCAACGCACACCGTCAGGTGGCTTGCGGAGTATGGATGTAGATGGATGTAGATGTAGAATATTACAGGTAACTTTAAAATATTTCTTTTTGATGATGACACTAGCCTGGTAGTAAAGGATGTTGTATGCAACAATGGCTCAGTTTCAAATACTGCAGTCCATTACACAAGTTCACGGTTTGTAGAAAATAAACTAACGCTAAATCACAGTAAGACTCGGTTTTTACAGTTTATAATACAAAATTGAACAAAACCCGACATTTTAATCTCACAGTTTGGGGATATGATTAGTGAAACTGAAAAGTTCAAATTTCTAGGTGTTGCGATAGATAGTTAACTGTCATGGAAAGCAAGTCCATGTTCAGCATCTTGTTCAAAACTTATTGATTCCATTTTTACTATTCGAATGGTATCTGAAGTAAGTGATCGTTTGTCACAAAAATTAGTCAATTTTGCTTATTTTCATTCGCTTATGTCGTATGATATTACAATATGGGTTAACTCTTTCCATATTAAAGGATATTTTGGGCTAAGAAATGGGCGTTTTGGGCAATAAGTGGTGTAAGTTCGCGAACCTCTTGTTGACCCATGTTCAGTAGTCTGAGCATTTTGACACTGGCCTCTCAATATACATACTCATTATTGTCGTTTCTTGTTAACAGTATCAGTTTATTCCCAAGAATAAGCAGCTTTCAATCAGTTAATACTCGGCAGAAATCCAATCTGCATTTTAATCGGACTTCCTTAACTCTTGTGCAGAAAGGTGTGCAGTATACTGCTGCTCTCATTTTCAGTAAGCTACCACAAGAATTCAGAAAACTTAGCAGGACTCCATGTGCTTTCAAATCGAAAATGAAGAGTTTCCTCATGGGTCACTCCTTCTATTCTGTTGACGAGTTACCTGAAAAATTGAGCTGATTCTTATGTTATATTGTTGATTGCGTTTACTTAAACTAATAGCTCGACTTTTTGGGGTTGATAGACATTTAATTTTCATCTGCTATTACTTTTATGTTGTAATTTCATGAACTGACACTTTCCATGACCTTGGAGATTTGCTCCTCGATTTGGTCCTATGGAACTTGATGTGTAAATAAATAAAAAATAGCGCACAAAAATGACTTGAGTCTTAATTTTTATGCTGGTAATGTATGTCTAGTGTAGAGTGTAAATAATATTTTTTGAGAATCTACACTCCTGGAAATGGAAAAAAGAACACATTGACACCGGTGTGTCAGACCCACCATACTTGCTCCGGACACTGCGAGAGGGCTGTACAAGCAATGATCACACGCACGGCACAGCGGACACACCAGGAACCGCGGTGTTGGCCGTCGAATGGCGCTAGCTGCGCAGCATTTGTGCACCGCCACCGTCAGTGTCAGCCAGTTTGCCGTGGCATACGGAGCTCCATCGCAGTCTTTAACACTGGTAGCATGCCGCGACAGCGTGGACGTGAACCGTATGTGCAGTTGACGGACTTTGAGCGAGGGCGTACAGTGGGCATGCGGGAGGCCGGGTGGACGTACCGCCGAATTGCTCAACACGTGGGGCGTGTGGTCTCCACAGTACATCGATGTTGTCGCCAGTGGTCGGCGGAAGGTGCACGTGCCCGTCGACCTGGGACCGGACCGCAGCGACGCACGGATGCACGCCAAGACCGTAGGATCCTACGCAGTGCCGTAGGGGACCGCACCGCCACTTCCCAGCAAATTAGGGACACTGTTGCTCCTGGGGTATCGGCGAGGACCATTCGCAACCGTCTCCATGAAGCTGGGCTACGGTCCCGCACACCGTTAGGCCGTCTTCCGCTCACGCCCCAACATCGTGCAGCCCGCCTCCAGTGGTGTCGCGACAGGCGTGAATGGAGGGATGAATGGAGACGTGTCGTCTTCAGCGATGAGAGTCGCATCTGCCTTGGTGCCAATGATGGTCGTATGCGTGTTTGGCGCCGTGCAGGTGAGCGCCACAATCAGGACTGCATACGACCGAGGCACACAGGGCCAACACCCGGCATCATGGTGTGGGGAGCCATCTCCTACGCTGGCCGTACCCCACTAGTGATCGTCGAGGGGACACTGAATAGTGCACGGTACATCCAAACCGTCATCGAACCCATCGTTCTACCATTCCTAGACCGGCAAGGGAACTTGCTGTTGCAACAGGACAATGCACGTCCGCATGTATCCCGTGCCACCCAACGTGCTCTAGAAGGTGTAAGTCAACTACCCTGGCCAGCAAGATCTCCGGATCAGTCCCCCATTGAGCATGTTTGGGACTGGATGAAGCGTCGTCTCACGCGGTCTGCACGTCCAGCACGAACGCTGGTCCAACTGAGGCGCCAGGTGGAAATGGCATGGCAAGCCGTTCCACAGGACTACATCCAGCATCTCTACGATCGTCTCCATGGGAGAATAGCAGCCTGCATTGCTGCGAAAGGTGGATATACACTGCACTAGTGCCGACATTGTGCATGCTCTGTTGCCTGTGTCTATGTGCCTGTGGTTCTGTCAGTGTGATCATGTGATGTATCTGACCCCAGGAATGTGTCAATAAAGTTTCCCCTTCCTGGGACAATGAATTCACGGTGTTCTTATTTAATTTCCAGGAGTGTACTTTAAGTGTTGACCACTACAGTAATCTGTTATAATAGAACATCAGTTAAAATATAATGTCATACTTTTCACATTTATAAAATTGAGGTGTAGTATAATTTACATGGCGCAGGTCATTACAAACATCCCTGCTCAACCCGCATTTTATTGCTACCAGGACTTGCAGCTATATTTTTTCTTTTTAATTAATAGAAGAAATTATCTAAATCCGAACCCCGGCCCAAAAGCGGACCCCTAGGGCTCCAGACTCTGCATTGTGCTGAACCCTGGTGGAAATGCCTCTAAACATTAGTTTGCGCCTGTGCCACTATGTAGTGGAGCGCTCGCGTCATCCGCTCAAGCTGCCGCTTGCTCAGATGACAACACGTGTTTTTCATGAAATCTGAGTATTGAGACAATGCTACTTATTGCCACTTTTCGTTAGGATACTGGAAGTTGATCAATAATATCTATACACATTCTATAATGGGAAGGATTGGGGTCATGTTTATATCCAAGTTATGTTATTTTAACGTTTATCTAAAAAGTTATTTTAATTACAACTCTGATATTATGGGTGCCTCAAATCGGATCCCCTTCTGGTTCCCAAATCGGACCCCTTATTTTTTAATGTACTCTTTTGGATTTCTGTTCCAGAATCCAAGGGAATAAAATGGTGAATACGAAGCAGAAGGGGTGTAGTCCAATCAAACCTAAAGTGGCTATAGATGCTACTAGAAGTGAAATGGTGGGTTCGAAAAAAGCAAGTAAGCAGTATAATGTCCCGAAAACTACGCTAATGTAAATGTCGTGTGACTAGGGCCCCCCCTCGGGTAGACCATTTACCGGGTGCTTGTCTTTCGATTTGACACCACTTCGGCGACTTGCGCGCGTCGATGGGGAAGAAATGATGATGATTAGGACAACACAACACCCAGCCCCTGAAAGGAGAAAATCTCCGACCCAGCCGGGAATCGAACCTGGGCCCTTAGGATTGACGTTCAGTCACGCTGACCACCCAGCTATTGGGGGCGGACGAACTATACTAATGAGATTATCTAACATGAAATACGGCACTCCAGAGGAAACAGCGAATGTTAAAAGAGGCAGACGTACAGTTTTTTGCTGTACCTTTGAAGAGGAGCTTGTCAATTATTGTCTTGCAATGGAGGCTTCGTTTTTCGGGATTACTCGTAGTGACCTCAGTATAATGGCTGTTCAGTTGGCAGAAAACAATGGCCTTGAAGATCCTTTCAATAATGACATCGCTGGAAGAAAGTGAGTTAGACTTTTTTAAAACGTCGTCATGCTAAATTATCACAAAGGAAATCTTCTGGAACATCTTACAGCAGGGCCCTTGGTTTCACCAAAGAAAATACACAGAAGTTATATCAACTTCTAGAGGAAATTTACGATAAAGGGAAGTTCACCCTAGACCAAATCTATAATGTAGACGAAAGTGGAATCACTGTCATATAATCCAAAGTAGCGAAAGTAATCAGACTGAAGGGGAAAAAACAAATAGCTGTTTTAACATCAGCAGAAAGAAGAGCTCTTATAACTATAATCTGCTGTATGAATGCTGCTGGTTCATTTGTACCTCTTCTGGCAATTTTTCTGCAAAAAAGTATGAGTGACCAACTGAGGAAAGGGGCACTCTCAGGCACAATATTTGCAATGCATCCTTCTGGTTGGATCCAAACCAATCTATTCACTGAATGGTTCCAACGCTTCATTGAAAACACCAATACTACGAAGGAATAGCCTGTGCTACTAATCGTGAATGGGCACTTTAGCCATACACAGAACATTCATTTAAATGATCTGGTGAGAGCAAACCATGTTACCATAGTGTCATTGCCTCCTCATAGCTCGCATAAATTGCAGCCATTGGATAGGGCGTTTATGAGTCCTTTGAAAGTCTACTACAGCGAAGAAGTGAGGCAGTGGCTGAGACAAAATCAATGGACTCCCTGTGCTTATGACTTCATGGAGCTATTTGGCAGAGCTTATGACAAACATCTAACAGCTTAAATTGCTATCAGTGGTTTTAAACTTACGGGAATATACCCCTTGAACAAGACGCTTTTCTCAGATGCAGAATACACTTACAAAGCAAACAACCTCTTTTTATGAAACCGCTAAGAGACAACCACTGATATAAGACAATCCATCAACTTGTTTAGCAAACCAGGCATAGCCATTCGATCTAAACAAGCCATCGACATCTTCAGCAGGTCAGCCAGAGCCATCCTGTCCAAACAAGCCATCAATATTTTTGGCAGATCAGGGGTTGATTCCACCACCGTGTGGTGCATCAACAGAATTTAGCTCGTCTACCAAAAAAAGTCCATTCGATATATTTCTGATCCCACATATAAAAACGCGGACCTCTGCTAGGGGACGAAAAGGCTATAGTTCTACTGTGATCACTTCCTCGCCCTACAAAACACAATCGTTGAAACTCAGAAACCTAAAGAAGAAACAGAAGCCACAAAGCAACAGAGACGTGGTCAAGGAAAAAAAGGCAGACGTGGTCATGGTCACAGTTCCGTATCAGTCAGGTCTTCAGGGAAAGGAAAAGCACCAGTAAAAAAGCGACTTCATATCAAGAAAAGAGACGATAAATACAGCAATAAAGACGAACATGCCAGCATACCTAATGGAACGTCTGAATGAGAAGTCATTCCAGGAGTTATGTCTTTCCAAGATGATGAAGATGCTGAGTGCATCTTCTGTTCCGGGAAGTTTTCAGAGGACACAAAAGGAGAGTTGTGGGTCATGTGCCTGATGTGTAGCTTGAGGGCACATACAGAGTGTGTAGAGGCTGAAAAAGACAAATTTGTGACTTCTGCAGCTAAAGGCAACGTATTCATAAACTGTTCGATTTTTGTTTCATTTTCTAATTTTTTCTACTTCAAAATACGTACTTGGTTTCACTAAAGTAATACAACTAACCTTAATTGTGTTTTATTTCACTGTGACATCTCTGTGACTCATTTTCATTGCTATTTAAAATACTTAAAAGGAGGTCCGAATTAGGCACCAATTTTCCAAAAAGAAAAAAATGTAACCTTTACTTGCGTTTTTTTTAGAGTAAGAAAATGATTTCAAACTGTTAAAAATTTCACTTAAACAAGTTGACAACTAAATGAAGTATATATAGAATGCTCATAAAGCGTAAATTTTAGGTATTATACAGGGTGTCCCAGCTATCTTGTCCACCCAAATTATCCCTGGAACAATAGCAGCTATTGGAAAACGACTTTCACCGGTATCAATGTAGGGCTGGGGCCCATGAATGTACATATTTGGAAACATTCTAAAACGAAAGCATATGTGTTTTTTTACACAAACTTATGTTTTTTTAAATGGAACTCCTATATTTTTTCTTCAGCAATCCATAGAACGACAAAGCAAATACACAATGGCGTTGATTGTATCGCAATATTCCCATTACATCCCGAGATATTAAGACGTGAAGTTGACGCTTGATACACCCGACATGCACTGCTAGCGCACGTCCTGAGGCTCAGGCGTGAACCCCATGCTGCCCGTAATCGCGATGTGATTGACATGCGTAATCACACTTCCATACTTATCAAGAGGTCCGAAACGAATTATACCGTCTGCTGCCATCCTGCTGCGATTACGGGCAGCATGGGGTTCACGCCTGAGCTTCAGGACGTGCGCTAGCAGCGCATGTCGGGTGTTTCAAGCGTCAAATTCGCGTCTCAATATCTCGGGATGTAATGGGAATATTCCGATGCAATCGACGCCATTGTGTATGTGCTTTGTCATGCTATGGATTGCTGAAGAAAAAATATAGGAGGTCCATTTGAAAAAAACATAAGTTTGTGTTAAAAAACACATATGCTTTCGTTTTAGAATGTTTCTAAATATGTACATTCATGGGCCCCAGCCCTACATTGATACCGGTGAAAGACGTTTTCCAATAGCTTTTACTGTTCCAGAGATATTTTGGGTGGACAAGATAGCTGGGACACCCTGTACATTAAAAAAAAAAAAAAAAACGAAATGGAGGTCCGCTTTTGGGTACTTTCCTCTATTATATTTACAAACTGGAGGCATCTTATTGGTAGCATGCTGCATCTTCCTTTATCCTTCAGATACGGGTATCTTGAGTATGACACTGCAATAAACTGGAGATTCGGTGGAAGTCCTAGTAATACTAAGCATCATAGAGTTTGTGCTACATCAAGTATGAGTTAGAGATCTCATACAAGTTATCCTGTACTAAAATGAGTGATGAAGTCTTGCAATAATTGTAGTGATCTACACGTAACACTGTATATAAACATAAGAGTGAAAAAAAAGTAACTGCCAGCAGGTCTCCCTCATTTCAAAGTAAGAGAAAATGCTATGCAAGACAACTTGTTTTAAATTCTTGGTGACATTTGCTTTGTGGGATTTAGGTCATGGTCTAAAGAATGTTTTTGTGGCAAACATTTCATCTCCTACTAAGACTTACAGGCCAAGAAGCTATAAAGATGTAGTTAGTTAATTTTATAACGTAAACATATTTTGTCAGCCAAATTTGTCAAAAAATAACTAAATATGTCTATGTATCATCTGAAAATATCTCCCACAGTAGGCGAAAAAACATGAGGCACAGAAAGAGGCCTTATACCACACTTCCACACCTTAATTCCCATAAAACCAAAGCCATCACAGATAGCCTACAATGCAGGCTGTGAAAGCCTGGGTTATATGTTCCAGCTTTGTATCATGTAAGTGGTCTGCAAATTATGGTTTTGACAAACATCTCATGGCAGATACCACTATACCATAAAGCCAACCTATATGTTCCAAGAATCAGTATTTACTGAGGGATCTAAGGACATATGTCAATGCCCAATATATCACTACTGCAGGGGTTGCAAAAGCAATATTATACTTACAACAACACATAGAGAAGCACTTAAGCACTCATTCTTTCTGCTCTTGACACAAAAAATGGAACACGGGAAAATCTTAATACATGGTTCAATAGGAAGTAGCCTCTTTTACACAATTCATAGTGGTTGGCTGAGTATAAATGTAGATGTAGAAGTAAGTAGATGGCTACACCCAAGAATGTATTATATCCCTATATTTAAACCATATGACACAGCAACTAGAATGGCAAAGATGCTTATAACTGCATTTTCCATGAAAATGACAAAAATTACTACAGAAAAAAGCACACAACAAGAAGGGTACCAGTAATATTTGACAACAGTTTCTGTCAGATACTATGGAAAACAAGTCATACTAAAAAATCTGGGGGTGAGAAGACTATGTTTAGTATTTACTGGTGAATTCTTTCTGTTCCACAAGAAACCTTCATTATAGTTAGGAAACCAGGCATCACTTTTGAGTAACAGTGTGAACTATCAGGTCATATCACTTATGAAGACAATCAGTCACTAGAAGTTATCTTCTAACTGTAGGCCAGCAGCAGAGTTAATTAGTATTCTGTTGCTGAGAGAAATCTTGTAGGTAAGAAGTTATCTTTGGCACTATAATTATCATAGATATAAATCTTCCACTGACCGTATACAACCAGATTAGTAAAATATAGTACATGTTCCTCTAAATAGAATTCCATAAGTAATCAATATGATTTGAGACAAGGTTAATACATTCAGATCCATGGACAAAAAATGTTCAAATGTGTGTGAATTCCTAGAGGAGCAAATTGCTGAGGTCATTGGCCCCTAGACTTACATACTACTTCTACTAACTTCTGCTAAGAACAACACACACACCCATGCCCGAGGGAGGATTTGATCCTCCGGCAGGAGAGGCTACGCAATCCGTCACATGGCGCCTCGAACCGCATGGCCAATCTGCGCGGCGATCCACGGACGTTTAATCAAATCCCTGTGGTATACGTTGGGATGATGTGAGTTGTCAGTTCTCTTGATAACTTATGGATTCCCTGTTAGGGGGACAAATGAGAATAAGTGAAATAAAAAATTAATGAAACTATTGTTTCTGAGACAGACTCCAGAGTAAAATAATCGCGTTCATTTGATACAGTAATAACTATAGAAATCAAAATTACTTACAATTAACGCATTAAACAGATGGTCCAAAGATACTTCACAAAATTTACTTTTTTGTCGTCATGTCCCAGTTTATGACTTCCTTCCCCGTCCCTCCCTAATCCGATGAAACCGATGACCTCTCTGTTTGGTTTCTTCCCCCCTCCCCTCCCCCCCCCAAAGAACCCTATCCAAGTTCTTCATTATTGTTTCCAATACCTGACCTGACCCCCCCATGAACCATGGACCTTGCCGTTGGTGGGGAGGCTTGCGTGCCTCAGCGATACAGATGGCCGTACCGTAGGTGCAACCACAACGGAGGGGTATCTGTTGAGAGACCAGACAAACATGTGGTTCCTGAAGAGGGGCAGCAGCCTTTTCAGTAGTTGCAGGGGCAACAGTCTGGATGATTGACTGATCTGGCCTTGTAACATTAACCAAAACGGCCTTGCTGTGCTGGTACTGCGAACGGCTGAAAGCAAGGGGAAACTACGGCCGTAATTTTTTCCCGAGGACATGCAGCTCTACTATATGATTAAATGATGATGGCGTCCTCTTGGGTAAAATATTCCGGAGGTAAAATAGTCCCCCATTCGGATCTCCGGGCGGGGACTACTCAGGAGGACGTCGTTATCAGGAGAAAGAAAACTGGCATTCTACGGATCGGAGCGTGGAATGTCAGATCCCTTAATCGGGCAGGTAGGTTAGAAAATTTAAAAAGGGAAATGGATAGGTTAAAGTTAGATATAGTGGGAATTAGTGAAGTTCGGTGGCAGGAGGAACAAGACTTTTGGTCAGGTGATTACAGGGTTATAAATACAAAATCAAATAGGGGTAATGCAGGAGTAGGTTTAATAATGAATAAAAAAATAGGAGTGCGGGTTAGCTACTACAAACAGCATAGTGAACGCATTATTGTGGCCAAGATAGACACAAAGCCCATGCCTACTACAGTAGTACAAGTTTATATGCCAACTACCTCTGCAGATGATGAAGAAATAGATGAAATGTATGACGAGATAAAAGAAATTATTCAGGTAGTGAAGGGAGACGAAAATTTAATAGTCATGGGTGACTGGAATTCGTCAGTAGGAAAAGGGAGAGAAGGAAACATAGTAGGTGAATATGGATTGGGGGGAAGGAATGAAAGAGGAAGCCGCCTTGTAGAATTTTGCACAGAGCATAACTTAATCATAGCCAACACTTGGTTCAAGAATCATAAAAGAAAGTTGTATACCTGGAAGAATCCTGGAGATACTAAAAGGTATCAGATAGATTATATAATGGTAAGACAGAGATTTAGGAACCAGGTTTTAAATTGTAAGACATTTCCTGGGGCAGATGTGGATTCTGACCACAATCTATTGGTTATGAACTGCAGATTGAAACTGAAGAAACTGCAAAAAGGTGGGAATTTAAGGAGATGGGACCTGGATAAACTGAAAGAACCAGAGGTTGTAGAGAGTTTCAGGGAGAGCATAAGGGAACAATTGACAGGAATGGGGGAAAGAAATACAGTAGAAGAAGAATGGGTAGCTCTGAGGGATGAAGTAGTGAAGGCAGCAGAGGATCAAGTAGGTAAAAAGACGAGGGCTAATAGAAATCCTTGGGTAACAGAAGAAATATTGAATTTAATTGATGAAAGGAGAAAATATAAAAATGCAGTAAATGAAGCAGGCAAAAAGGAATACAAACGTCTCAAAAATGAGATCGACAGGAAGTGCAAAATGGCTAAGCAGGGATGGCTAGAGGACAAATGTAAGGATGTAGAGGCTTGTCTCACTAGGGGTAAGATAGATACTGCCTACAGGAAAATTAAAGAGACCTTTGGAGAGAAGAGAACCACTTGTATGAATATCAAGAGCTCAGATGGCAACCCAGTTCTAAGCAAAGAAGGGAAGGCAGAAAGGTGGAAGGAGTATATAGAGGGTTTATACAAGGGCGATGTACTTGAGGACAATATTATGGAAATGGAAGAGGATGTAGATGAAGACGAAATGGGAGATAAGATACTGCGTGAAGAGTTTGATAGAGCACTGAAAGACCTGAGTCGAAACAAGGCCCCGGGAGTAGACAACATTCCATTTGAACTACTGATGGCCTCGGGAGAGCCAGTCATGAAAAAACTCTACCATCTGGTGAGCACGATGTATGAGACAGGCGAAATACCCTCAGACTTCAAGAAGAATATAATAATTCCAATCCCAAAGAAAGCAGGTGTTGACAGATGTGAAAATTACCGAACTATCAGTTTAATAAGTCACAGCTGCAAAATACTAATGCGAATTCTTTACAGACGAATGGAAAAACTGGTAGAAGCCGACCTCGGGGACGATCAGTTTGGATTCCGTAGAAATGTTGGAACACGTGAGGCAATACTGACCTTACGACTTATCTTAGAAGAAAGATTAAGAAAAGGCAAACCTACGTTTCTAGCATTTGTAGACTTAGAGAAAGCTTTTGACAATGTTAACTGGAATACTCTCTTTCAAATTCTGAAGGTGGCAGGGGTAAAATACAGGGAGCGAAAGGCTATTTACAGTTTGTACAGAAACCAGATGGCAGTTATAAGAGTCGAGGGGCATGAAAGGGAAGCAGTGGTTGGGAAAGGAGTAAGACAGGGTTGTAGCCTCTCCCCGATGTTATTCAATCTGTATATTGAGCAAGCAGTAAAGGAAACAAAAGAAAAATTCGGAGTAGGTATTAAAATTCATGGAGAAGAAGTAAAAACTTTGAGGTTCGCCGATGACATTGTAATTCTGTCAGAGACAGCAAAGGACTTGGAAGAGCAGTTGAACGGAATGGACAGTGTCTTGAAAGGAGGATATAAGATGAACATCAACAAAAGCAAAACGAGGATAATGGAATGCAGTCAAATTAAGTCTGGTGATGCTGAGGGAATTAGATTAGGAAATGAGACACTTAAAGTAGTAAAGGAGTTTTGCTATTTAGGGAGTAAAATAACCGATGATGGTCGAAGTAGAGAGGATATAAAATGTAGAATGGCAATGGCAAGGAAAGCGTTTCTCAAGAAGAGGAATTTGTTAACATCGAGTATAGATTTAAGTGTCAGGAAGTCGTTTCTGAAAGTATTTGTATGGAGTGTAGCCATGTATGGAAGTGAAACATGGACGATAACTAGTTTGGACAAGAAGAGAATAGAAGCTTTCGAAATATGGTGCTACAGAAGAATGCTGAAGATAAGGTGGGTAGATCATGTAACTAATGAGGAGGTATTGAATAGGATTGGGGAGAAGAGAAGTTTGTGGCACAACTTGACTAGAAGAAGGGATCGGTTGGTAGGACATGTTTTGAGGCATCAAGGGATCACAAATTTAGCATTGGAGGGCAGTGTGGAGGGTAAAAATCGTAGAGGGAGACCAAGAGATGAATACACTAAGCAGATTCAGAAGGATGTAGGTTGCAGTAGATACTGGGAGATGAAGAAGCTTGCACAGGATAGAGTAGCATGGAGAGCTGCATCAAACCAGTCTCAGGACTGAAGACCACAACAACAACAACAACAACCTGACCTGAAAAGAAAGATAACCATAGTAACATTTTCGATGCCAAAAGAGATTCATGACATGCAGTGAAAGATTATTTATGTCTCCTGTCAGATTCACTTCAAATTCCATGTTTCATCAACAGTTACACAAAAGAAGAAGAAAGGCATTAAACCACAAACACACAATATGAAAAAGAATACTATAAATATTTGGGCTTTTAGACTAAGTCCTTCTTCACAAATTACATAAGCACGACTCACACACACACAGACACTGCCTCTGGTTCCTAAGGTCCAGAGACAACGGCCACGCATTTATAATTTATGGTTGTGTGAATGTATGTGTGTGTTTTCTACATTTTAAGAAGGACTTTGTCCAGAAGATGAAGTACATTCAGTATTTTTTCTCGTTTTCCCTGTCTGAATTGCAACATTTTCCCTGTGTGTTAAATAGAAATCTATTCTTTACATAGTGTTGTAATTCCAACTCAGACTTCTCACTGAGAAGCATATTGAGATGCTGCCAGTACTTTCTGTGTCCTTCACAGTGAGCACTCAACATCTGTTGCAGTTCATGCACCGCTTATACCCTACCAGGCTTGTTAACATCACTAATGCACTCTGCTGGCCGTTCTACAAGCCACAGAAAATTTACCAACTGTAGTCATTTACATACACGCTTATGATGTGTATGTTTACCAAGTTAAACTGATATCTGGCCATATTTCTTGAGTGAAATACTAGTTTTGTCAATCAGGGTGTTTACCTGTGCTGCAATGACTTATAGGCTCTACTGTGCTAATTATAAAAACTGCTACTATGCTGAAAATGACAAGTGACCTTGCTTGAAACAGATCTGCCATTTTCATCAAATGATTTACATTTCAAGGAAATCTACAGAATAACTACTCTACAAATATTTTACACTATAGCTAGAATGTAAGTGTAACTGTCACCATAAGAAATATCAAATGCGATTTCATAACATTTTGTAAGTGTAAGTGACGAACTGCATTATCTTGTTAATTAAATCTCATGCGTTCACAGAAATAATTGACTTTGCTACATCTCAGAATATTCATAGTCTCAGTTACAGTTTATTAGTGCTGCATACACCGCATTAAACTGCATAACAACAAAATAAATAGGCCTGTACTGTTAACAGCGTGAGTTAATCTCGTGTCCCCTTCTGATCGCCACAAGGAAGAAACACCTGTATTGTGCACTAAGTGCACCATAACCCCTTTACATCTGTGTGTGCCATCTGAGAACTCCTTACAGAATTTGTCATACCACAACATTGGTCAGAGACTAGCTGTCGTCAGATGACTGGGAACCATGAACTGCTAATCAATGGAATCACAATGAATTCAGTGATGAATCGTAGTTCTGCACTACACCCGATGCACGTTTTTGTTTGGTATGGAGACAACCTGAGGAGAGAACTGACTCTTCCAACGTTTTGGAGAGTCAAAGCAATGTTACTCCTGGTGTCATGGTGTAGAGAGCCATTGGGTGTTCCTTTAGGTCATGACTGGCAGTGATTGAGGAAATCCTGATTACCCGCTAGTACGCCACTGAAATCCTGTGACAGTATTGTGGTGCCATTTTTCAATAGGGCTACTCTCATCCACACAAGACACTCCGGCAGGTGTGTGTGTGTTGTTCTTAACATAAGTTACTTTAAGTAGTGTCTAAGTCTAGGGACCGATGACCTCAGCAGTTTGGTCCCTAAGGAATTCACACACACATTATCTTCAAAGAAAACAAAAGTTATTAACATACTACAACTTTATTATTCACGTTTACATATTTATTTATCAATATAGTTGCGCTGGCGACGAATACATTCCCCCGAAGAGAGTTCACTTTGTTGATACTGCTACTGTAGAATGTTTGACTTTGTTGAAGGAGCCACAGCCTCATCCCTGTTTGCACCGCTTCATTAGTGTCAAAGTGCAAAGTCCTCGAAAGTGTTCTTAAAGATTTGGAAACTGATGGAAATCGGATTGGTCCAAGCCCGAACTGTATGGAGGATGATCGATAACAGTGAATCTAAAATGGTTGACTGTTGTTGATGTCGCAGCGCTCATGTGCTAAGGAGAGGATCCTCCATGTGTGGACGAACTCTTCGAATCTGAAACTCAATTACACCACGCTGTTTCTCATGCACCAACATAGTTACGTCACACACCGTCATGTTACTCGCTACAGACATCTTGTGGCAAGGGCTGCAAATACGTAGACATTAAGAATAAAGCTGGAAGAATGTTAATAATGTTTATGCGTTCCGATGTTTTCCCGACGTTTCTCCAACTTGTAGAATTCTCGTGAGTCCGGCCGGATCATATCATAATTACTCCACAATATTTCAGCAAACAGATTTGTTGCGATTATAAGGTGCTCCGCTCCTGCCGTTGTCCAATATTTGCTGGCTGTAGCCTCCTCCACCAATCCGCTTCTATTGCTAACCGTGCTGTCTCCGCGCTGGATGGTACCAGTGGCGGGATTAGCGGCGCCCCGCTCCGAATTCTGGTCTGTAGTGTCAAAGCTATCGCTGTCGGATCGTAATGTAGCACCTACATATTGTAGCAATGCATAAATGTATTTTCCTCTATTTTTCTTCTTATGTATATTTCATAATAATGGTTATACTTAAGGCGCCACCAGAATTTAAAGACAAGAATTTCACGGTACCCACAAAACGATGTGAAATAAACTATTTACTTCACATTCCAATTAAAGTAAGATGGAGCACTTGAAATGACACTAGGCGGAGGACGACTGTAAGCTGCGTTCGGAAGGCAGCGAGTTGCTTGGAGCAAGAAAGTGAGAGTGAAGTAGACTGAAGATATATGGGCGTGACGTTTGTATAGGAACACAGAAAACGTCTCGATTGTTCTATAAGGATCTTCGTACAGGGACACCATTCCGTAGGCTTAAAAGAGCTCGGAATGGCTATGCCAATAGGTAATCCCTGTACTGGTCTGCTAAATAATAGATCGAGATATCGCATAAAGATATAAGAAGGTTAAGAACTATTTATTTTAATTGATATCTAAAGAAAGTAATTGAGGAAAATAACTAATGGGTCAGATTCCTCTGTTTCAGTAGCTATTTTTACATTAATTTTCAAAAGCGAAGCCGGCCGGGTTGGCCAAGCGGTTCTAGACGCTACAGTCTGGAACCGCGCGACTGCTACGGTCGCAGATTCGAATCCTGCCTCGGGCATGGAAGTGTGTGATGTCCTTAGGTTAGTTAGGTTTAAGTAGTTCTAAGTTGTAGGGGACTGATGACCTCAGAAGTTAAGTCCCATAGTGCGCAGAGCCATTTGAACCATTTTTCAAAAGCGAATACATTATTGCGACTCACGAGTGCGGAAGCGTAGGTTCAGTGGAGGGGCCACCAGCTAAAGTGTTTTGATTTTCGAAACGCTATGTTACTAGCGGGCTGTCTGAGAAGCTGGACACGTAGATGAACATTCGGCAGAAATGAGCATTTCTGATGTAATATAGTACTTCCGGAGTACCATCGTTTTTCAGACACTGCTCCGAGTGTCCGAAATGGTATATCCCGCAAATAATACACGCAGTAACGTTTACAAGTAGGAAATGACTTTGAATTGTTTACTAGTATCATTTGCAACTGTGACGATAATTAGAGGACCACGTCCTCAAATCATTATGCTGTCTCAACATAATGGGTAGGTGATTTCACCTCACGACTTGGTACTGGTAAGATTTCTGATGTTTGTGTCTTCAAGGTTTAATCAGGCAAATGGCCTACTTGTCGCTTGATGAAAGTATTGAAGCTAGATCCTTTGTTCTGTTTATTGTGTGCAGACGAGCAACCGTACAGTTTAGAATCATAACTTAAAGATCCACGTGGCAGTGCAAAATTTATTAATGCTGGTGAAAGATTTTTATATACTATTTTTCCGTGTTGTAACTATGATAAATTACTAAGTGCTTGAGATAGTTTTCTGGAGTTCTAAGAATGGCAACCGTGGGTAAAGTTTCTCTTTGTCGAGAATACTTGAATTGTGAGGAGAATTATATTTAACATGACCAATCGAGGTATCATATAAGGCACCTCAGGGAAGACGATCGCCTGACACCGCTGTCTTTCGTGTCCTCTCTGCTTAAACAATAGGTGCCAACCACTACTGTAAGTATCAATCCCTTAGTCAGGTGGGATTGATTAATGCATTTTAGAATCCTATAGCGTGACTGCTAAGTTCTAAAATGCTGGATTCGGTAGGGAAAACGTTCCAGAATGGTACAACTTGCCGTGTCGGAAAACAATATGCGGAATTTAGAGCCCGTATTATAGATTCAAGTACGAAAAAGATAGGTTAACGTTAGACAAGGAACGTTAATGACAATTATCGGTAATTAGGAAAAGACAAGCATCAGAATTCCGCAGTGCGAGCCAATGCGTGGAATCATTATTCTATAGTGTGACGTAATACTGAGCAGGAGCTGTCAGCGTAAAACATCGATCGAGAGCCGGTAGCGGAGCACATCGACGATGACCAGCAGAGGGCAGAACAGAGGTTTACGAAGTTCAGCGTGAAACCGGGTAGCCAGCAGTTCTTCACCTCACCGTCACCGGCAGAGAGCAGCAGCAGAGCAGCCAGCCTCCTGTCACCTAATATGATATTGCAGTGCCTCTGTTATTCTGATTACGATGCAAAGTCCCTTTGGACATGCGTGCATGTCCAAAAGAACAGGCACTGCGGTGACTACAGCCGTTATGAAATACATTAAATTAATTCGCAATTAGCCGGCCGCTGTGGCCGAGCGGTTCTAGGAGCTTCAGTACGGAACCGCGCTGCTAATACGGTCGCAGGTACGAATGCTGCCTCGGACATGGATGTGTGTGATGTCCTTAGGTTAGTGAGGCTTAAGAAGTTTAAGTCTAGGGGACTGATGACCTCAGATTTTAAGTCTCACACTGCTTAGAGCCATTTGAGTTCGCAATTGCGAATGACAACCATCAACTGTAGAATGGAATGACGACAGTGAAAATTTGTGTTAGACTGGGACTTGAACCCGGATAGCCAAATGGTAAGGGGACCGTTCGCGATAAGAGAGATTTCTGGGTTCGATACCTGGTCGGGCTCAAATTTTGACTGTTGTCATTCCATTCTAAAGCTGATGGTTGTTCTCATTCGCAACTGCGAATTCATTTAATGTATGTCACATGATAGGTCGAGTGGTGCGAGCTACGCGCACAGACACGGCGACCGACACGCCACTGCACCATATCGCTTTTGAGGCGATGCAACAAAAAATTAATTGATGGAAAACTGTTTTGTTTCCTGAAATCTGTCTTAGTAAAGAATAGAAAAATGCTGAACAAGTAGACAGTGAAAGATTACCAGCTCTTGATGAGTCATGTGAACCCTCCAATAGTTTTATTAATATTAAGATTAAGCAAGAGCCGCTTGACAGTAGTGTAGATCGCGCGGCAAAAATGGAGAGAGTATACGTAGGTGACACCAGTACAAAAATTAAGAAGGAAGGAATTGAGAATGGGTGGTTTTTTAGGTTAGAGTGTCTCGGGAAAACACAAAAAGGGCTTCAGTCGCAATGGGTGCAGGCCGAACGCTGGAAGAACGTAGATACAGGAACTTTCGGTATAACAGTTGTAAATTGTCGTAGCTGTGTTGGGAAAGTACCAGAGCCCCAAGCGATAATACAAAGCACTGCTGCTGAAATTGTTATAAGCGCTGAAAGCTCGCTAAAACCGGAGATAAGCTCAGCCGAAATTTTTCTGAAGAACGTACCGGTGTTCCGAAAGGATTGGTTAAACAAGGTTGGCGGTAACGTGTTTGTGGCTGTTAGACGTAGTTATCTTGTCGCGAAATTGAAGTTGATAGTTCCAGTGAGTTAGTATGGGTAGAGGACATTGTTGGCAACAGGAATAAAATAATAATTGGATCCTTTTACCGACCTCCCAATTCAGATGATACAATTGCTGATTGATTCGAAGAAAACTTGAGTTTGATTTCAAACACGTACCCAACTCGTACGATTGTAGTTGCTGGTGACTTTAATTTACCCTCGATATGTTGGCGAAAATACATGTTTAATTCCGGAGGTACGCATAAAATATCACCAGAAATTGTGCTAAACGCAGTCTCTGAAAATTATTTCGAGCAGTTATTTCATGAGCCCACGCGAATAGTAAACGGTTGTGAAAACACACTTGACCACTTAGCAACAAATAAGCCTGACCTAATAACGAGCATCAAAACAGATACAGCATTTAGTGAACACAGGGTTTCCATAGTGATATTGGATATTGTAACCCCCTAATCCTCCAAAAATAAAGAAAAAATATACCTATTCAAAAAAACAGATAAAAATTCACTTGACACCTTCCTGAGAGACAATCTCCACTCCTTCCAAATTAACAATGTAAGTGTAGATCAGACGTGGCTTGAATTCAAAGAAATAGTATCGGCAGCAATTGAGAGATTTATACCAAATAAATTAGCAAACGACGGTGCTGATCCCCCTTGGTATACAGAACGGGTCAGAACACTGTTGCAGAAACAACGAAAAAGACAAGCTAAATTTAACAAACACAAAGTCTCCAAGATTGGCGATCTTTTACAGAAGCTCGAAATTTAGCACGGACTTCAATGCGAGATGCTTATAATAGTTTCCACAACGAAACTTTGTCTGGAAACATGGCAGAAAATGCAAAGAGATTCTGGTCGTATGTGAAGTATGCTATCGGCAAAATACAATCAGTGCCTTCTCTCCACGATAGCAATTGAGATACTATCGAAGACAGTGCTGTCAAATCAGAGGTACGAAACACAGCCTTCCGAAATGCCCTCACAAAAGAAGACGAAGTAAATACCCCAGAATTCGAATCAAGAACAACTGCCAACATGAGTAACGTAGAAGTATATATCCTCGGAGTAGTGAAGCAACTTATATTACTTAATAAAATCACGTCTTACCCAATAACTGGAAAGTTGCACAGGCCACACCAATATTCACGAAAGGTAGTAGGAGTAATCCACTAAATTATAGGCCCATATCATTTCCGATATGCAACAGGATTTTGGAACATATATTGTGTTCGAACATTATGAATCACCTCGAAGAAAACGGTCTACTGACACACAGTCAGCACGGGTTCTTGTGAAAACACACTTATTTTTCGTTCTTGTGAAACACAACTAGCTCTTTACTGAGTGCTATTGACAAGAGATTTCAAATTGATTCCGTATTTCTGGATTTACGGAAAGCTTTTGACACTATACCACACAAGCGGCTTGTAGTGAAATTGCGTGCTTATCGAATATCGGCCCAGCTATGTGATTGAATTCATGATTTCCTGTCAGAGAGGTCACAGTTCGTAGTAACTGGCCGATACTCATCCAGTAAAACAGAAGGGATTTCTGGTGTTCCCCAAGGTTGTGTTATAGGCCCGTTGCTGTTCCTTATGTATATAAACGATTTCAAGTTCTTTGCAAATAACGCTGTCGTTTATCGAGTAGGAAAGTAATCAGAAGATCAAAACAAATTGAAAAATGATTTAGGAAAGATATCTGTGTGATGCGAAAATTGGCAGTTGACCCTAAATAACGAAAAGTGTGAGGTCATCCACATGAGAGCTAAAAGGAATCCGTTAAACTTCGGTTACACCTAAAATTAGTCAAATCTAAGGGCCATAAATTCAACTAAATACCTAGCAAATACAATTACGAACAACTTAAATTGGAAGGAACACATAGAAAATGTTGTGGGGAGGGCTAACCAGAGACTGCGTTTCATTGGCAGGACACATAGAAAATGTATCAGATCTACTAAGGGGACCGCCTACACTACGCTTGTCCATCCTCTCTTAGAATACTGCTACGTCGTGTCGAGTCCTTACCAGATTGGACTGACGGAGTACATCGAAAAAATTAGTAGAAGGCCAGCACGTTTAGTATTATCGCGAAAGAGGGGAGATAGTGTCACTGAAATGATACAGGATTTGGGATCGACATCATTAAAACATAGGCGTTTTTCGTTGCGGAGCAATCTTCTCACGAAATTCCACCAACCAGTTTTCTCCTCCGAATGGGAAAATATTTTGTTGACACCGACCTACATAGGGAGAAACGATTATCGTAATAAAATAAGGGAAATCGGAGCTCGTACGGAAAGGTATAGCTGTTCGTTCTTTCCGCGCGCTATACAGGATTGGAATAATAGAGAATTGCGAGCATGGTTCGATAAACTTTCTGCCAGACACTTAAATGTGATTTGCAGAGTATCCATGTAGATACAGAATAGATGATTCAGGACATTATCCAGCTGAAAGTACTGGAATTCTACAATAGCCTGAACAACCTAAGTTTTCGGATCAAATGTTTGCTGGGGATAGAAATAACCAGCTTACGTCATTTCTGAGTACACTGACCGCAAAGAACTGCAGTCAGTAGTAGTATTAAGTCAGTAATTTCTAATGTCGAAGCTGTAATTTCAAACGTAGAGTCAAAAATACAGTTTGTATATTCAGGTGTAGGGTCAAATGAATCTGTTAAAGCCTCATTAAAGTCAGAGTTGAGAAAAGGTAGAAATCAAACATTCTAGTAAAATAGTTAATTTAAGAATCGATTTAGATTAAAGTTCTGTAGAACATTCTAAACAAATGAAAACAGAATAAGAGTAAATATTTTCGGAAATAGGTGAAGATTTACGAGGAGAGGTAAGAGTGAGGGATTTGAACAACTGGTTGAAGCTTCCACATCGGCAGTGCTGAAAGGTTTTAGTACACATAAAAAAGAATGTGATGAATTTCAGCAATTAATTATATCTGAACAAGCTGCCCATGGGCAAGTTGTTGAGGGTAAATTAGTAATTTCGCATACTGCAATGTCGAAAGAATGTGCTAAAATGCTTAAGGGAGCACTGTCGGAAACGAATCGCGTGACTGATGAGGAGCGCCAAACCTGGGAATCGTTTCAGGCCCCACAGGTTGCTCACAATGTAATGATAGATCAGCACACCTCAGATCTTTCTGAGGAAGTTGGTAGACTCTCTCATAAAGTTGATCCGGAGACGTGGCATTAATTACATGTAGAAAATTTCATTACTTGTTCCTAAGAGAAATGTGCACCCAAAAGTATTTGTTCAAAGTTCTGATAATGCTTTACAAAAATCTTGGAAAGTAAATGAACAATTTTATTATTGGATACTTATGAGAAGATGCCGTTCTATCGGCGAACGGTATTACAAATGCCTGTAAATCTGTAAAGGAATTTCAGGAAAAGTTTTTTCAAAAGTACTGGTCTACCGAAATCCCAGAAGAATTGATCAGAAATTTCTTTCTCGGAGAGTCTTATCAGTCAAAGTGCGGCTCATTAGTTTCTTTCTGTGAACGTAGGTGGGGAGAAGCAAAGTTAATAGAGACTGGCATGGACGTGAAGTCGTTTAGTTTTGCTTTATGCAGTACAAGAAGCGTGCAGGCAGCACCACGAGACACATTTCAGATCTACAGGGTGTTTCAAAAATGACCGGTATATTTGAAACGGCAATAAAAACTAAACGAGCAGCGATAGAAATACACCGTTTGTTGCAATATGCTTGGGACAACAGTACATTTTCAGGGTGACAAACTTTCGAAATTACAGTAGTTACAATTTTCAACAACAGATGGCGCTGCGGTCTGGGAAACTCTATAGTACGATATTTTCCACATATCCACCATGCGTAGCAATAATATGGCGTAGTCTCTGAATGAAATTACCCGAAACCTTTGACAACGTGTCTGGCGGAATGGCTTCACATGCAGATGAGATGTACTGCTTCAGCTGTTCAATTGTTTCTGGATTCTGGCGGTACACCTGGTCTTTCAAGTGTCCCCACAGAAAGAAGTCACAGGGATTCATGTCTGGCGAATAGGGAGGCCAATCCACGCCGCCTCCTGTATGTTTCGGATAGCCCAAAGCAATCACACGATCATCGAAATATTCATTCAGGAAATTAAAGACGTCGGCCGTGCGATGTGGCCGGGCACCATCTTGCATAAACCACGAGGTGTTCGCAGTGTCGTCTGAGGCAGTTTGTACCGCCACAAATTCACGAAGAATGTCCAGATAGCGTGATGCAGTAATCGTTTCGGATCTGAAAAATGGGCCAATGATTCCTTTGGAAGAAATGGCGGCCTAGACCAGTACTTTTTGAGGATGCAGGGACGATGGGATTGCAACATGGGGCTTTTCGGTTCCCCATATGCGCCAGTTCTGTTTATTGACGAAGCCGTCCAGGTAAAAATAAGCTTCGTCAGTAAACCAAATGCTGCCCACATGCATATCGCCGTCGACAATCCTGTGCACTATATCGTTAGCGAATGTCTCTCGTGCAGCAATGGTAGCGGCGCTGAGGAGTTGCAGCGTTTCAATTTTGTATGGATAGAGGTGTAAACTCTGGCGCATGAGACGATACGTGGACGTTGGCGTCATTTGGACCGCAGCTGCAACACGGCGAACGGAAACCCGAGGCCGCTGTTGGATCACCTGCTGCACTAGCTGCGCGTTGCCCTCTGTGGTTGCCATACGCGGTCGCCCTACCTTTCCAGCAAGTTCATCTGTCACGTTCCCAGTCCGTTGAAATTTTTCAAACAGATACTTTATTGTATCGCTTTTCGGTCCTTTGGTTACATTAAACCTCCGTTGAAAACTTCGTCTTGTTGCAACAACACTGTGTTCTAGCCGGTGGAATTCCAACACCAGAAAAATCCTCTGTTCTAAGGAATAAACCATGTTGTCCACAGCACACTTGCACGTTGTGAACAGCACACGCTTACAGCAGAAAGACGACGTACAGAATGGCGCACCCACAGACTGCGTTGCCTTCTATATCTTTCACATCACTTGCAGCGCCATCTGTTGTTGAAAATTGTAACTACTGTAATTTCGAAAGTTTGTCACCCTGAAAATGTACTGTTGTCCCAAGCATATTGCAACAAACGGTGTATTTCTATCGCTGCTCGTTTAGTTTTTATTGCCGTTTCAAATATACCGGTCATTTTTGAAACACCCTGTATGTGCTTTACCTTAGTAGGGAAGAATGTTAACAGGTGCAGAACAACAGCCTAAGAGGTCGGCAGCCGCCGTGGGATTGCCCTATTGCCGGGCGCTCTAGACGCGCATGCCGGAGACAGCGGCCCGCACGCTCGGTGGTAGCGCGCCAGCCTACCACTTTGTGTGCCTGGGGGCTAATCCGCTGGGGCCCGACACGTCCATTGTAGTTTCATGATAAGACGTACTGGGAACAAACCCGTCAACAGCTGTTAGTTCGCGTACAGGAAGTCTTTTACAAATTGCGCCGGCCCTGAAAAGGGCTGTTCACTTAAAGCAGATGCTCGAACTGGCTACCCTCTGACGTGACACCAGCTTGGTAACGTCCAACGGTGTTTTGTCGAACTCTTTCAAAGAGTCCTGGCATTGCCCTGATGTGATTGGAGGCATGTTGAATGCGATCCATTAATTCCTCTTCGTTTATAGGTGGTTCACATTAGAGATGGGCAAACTCGTTCATCCTTGGGAACTAATTCGCTGGTGATCACTCTTTTTGGGGAACCGTTCTTTTTCACTCGTTCACCGTTTGTTTGTGCTTGGTATAAGGTTCTTACGAAAAATTGAAAATTAGTATCGTAGGTGACTGAAGGTGGAAGGCTCCAAGAGGGGCCAGTTGCCTCCGCTCTGGAGTACAGAGTTCTTATTCATAACAAAATTCTCACACACTTTTAAGTTTCGTGATTCTGCAAAACCTCTCGTTTAGCCAACTGTAGCTTTATGTGGCTGATGGCAGTGAAATAATATAAGATGGCGCACGACCAACTAGCCCCGAGTACAGATTGCTCGTTAGTTACGCACAATTTGTTGACCACCACAAGCAAAATAGATAAACATCTAATAATTAGGCAGGGAAGAAATAACAAATAAGCTAATGCAAACAACAACTTCGAAACAATAGATGACGATTGGTAGGTGACAATGAGCAGTCTAGTACTCGGGGCCGATTGTTCGTACGCCACCCTGTACCCACTGAAATAATATTGTAGAAGTTATCATATTCTCTTTACAAAATGTGACAACGGACACTCGATTATGGAACGCGGACTTCATTCGGTTGTAAGTCGGTCTGTGTTCCATAACAATGGACATGTTCTTTTACCTTGGATAAAAAAAAGACGGCAAATGGCCACTCGTGTGTGCTGTGCCGACTTCTTTTGCATGTGTAATAACAAAAAAATTCTTGCCTTTTCACAAGTATTTCTTCTGATGTTTATCGAAATAGTGAAATAAGCTGATATGCCGCTTTGTTACCTGAAAAGAAGTATGTATTACATACCACATAATTTTTACGTAATTTAAGTAATTATAAAATACATTTCAATTACCGGTCATGGACGCTGAATAGAATACGAAAAGAACCAGACGTTCAGAGTCCAAAAAAGGTTTGAAACAGATCTAGAACGGGCGTGCGCAGCGAACGAAACGAACAACTCGATACTGAACTATGAGCAGTCGTCAATGGAACTGCGACGTGTGGCCAGGCGAAGGACGAGTCCGGCCGAGCGAGACGGAGACCGAGCCAGATGGGAACGGGATCGAGGCTGAAACGAGACCGACCGACGTGCCATTGCGGGAACGAGACCGACCGTTTCCCGTTCCCGGGAACTATAAGTAGAAAGCCGCCACCGAAGTGAACTATGAAAGATCGTTCCTTTGAATTGTTTCCTCGTTCGTTCCACTCATCTTGGGGAAGCGTTCCTTTGGGCCCGTTAGTTCGCGAACGACCCATCTGTAATTCGCATCCGAGTAGGTGAACTAGAACCTTGAAAAATCCCCCCGGTGGTGGCGTGAGGTCTGGTATATCGTGGGGCCATGTCCTACGAGCACCTCTGTCAATTACCCTGCCGTCGAAGAGTTCATTTAAATATCCGCGTGCAGCACGACTGTTATGTGCTAGAGCCCCATCATACTGCAACCACATGCGTAGAAGTATGTGCAGGGGAACATCTTCCAGCAGGCCAGGTAGAGTTTTTTTTGCAAAAAGCGAAGATAATTTGCGCCAGTAAATCGAGGAGGTAGACGGACCGGCCCAATCAGATGGTCACGCACAATGCCTACCAAATGTTGAGCGAAAATCGTTCCTGGTGTCCGTGGACGTACGTGACCTGAGGATTTCTTGCCCAGTAATGAAAGTTACTAGTGTTGTAAAGGCCACCACGATGGAAGGTGCGCTCATCGGTAAACAACACAATGGTGGAGTAAGTCGGGATCTCGTGCAACACGTCGCAGAACCACCTGCAAAACCTTAGCCTGTGTTCTTAGTCCGCCACAGGATTTAGGTCTTGGACACGGTGGAAACTAAATGGATGCTGGCCGTCATCCTTCAAATCTTCCCAGACTAACTTATGAGTGTCCAACCGTTCGAGTACTAGTCGTAGGTACTTCATCGAAGCGCTCGAGACCACTCTCTTCAAATGTAGCATCCCGTCGTGTTCGAGGTCTTCCAGTATCACCATGATATCCCGCTAACGAGCCTGTGTCACTCAATCGCTGGTGAATTGCTATAATCATTTGCGCGTGTGGGTGGCGTCTTGCTGGGTACCGTTCCTCGTACAACCGTCGAGCTTCATGCGCATTACCGTCGGCTAGTCCATGAACCATGGACCTTGCCGTTGGTGGGGAGGCTTGCGTGCCTCAGCGATACAGATGGCCGTACCGTAGGTGCAACCACAACGGAGGGGTATCTGTTGAGAGGCCAGACAAACATGTGGTTCCTGAAGAGGGGCAGCAGCCTTTTCAGTAGTTGCAGGGGCAACAGTCTGGATGATTTACTGATCTGGCCTTGTAACATTAACCAAAACGGCCTTGCTGTGCTGGTACTGCGAACGGCTGAAAGCAAGGGGAAACTACAGCCGTAATTTTTCCCGAGGGCATGCAGCTCTACTGTATGATTAAATGATGATGGCGTCCTCTTGGGTAAAATATTCCGGAGGTAAAATAGTCCCCCATTCGGATCTCCGGGCGGGGACTACTCAGGAGGACGTCGTTATCAGGAGAAAGAAAACTGGCGTTCTACGGATCGGAGCGTGGAATGTCAGATCCCTTAATCGAACAGGTAAGTTAGAAAATATAAAAAGGGAAATGGATAGGTTAAAGTTAGATATTGTGGGAATTAGTGAAGTTCGGTGGCAGGAGGAACAAGACTTTTGGTCAGGTGATTACAGGGTTATAAATACAAAATCAAATAGGGGTAATGCAGGAGTAGGTTTAATAATGAATAAAAAAATAGGAGTGCGGGTTAGCTACTACAAACAGCATAGTGAACGCATTATTGTGGCCAAGATAGACACAAAGCTCATGCCTACTACAGTAGTAAAAGTTTATATGCCAACTACCTCTGCAGATGATGAAGAAATAGATGAAATGTATGACGAGATAAAAGAAATTATTCAGGTAGTGAAGGGAGACGAAAATTTAATAGTCATGGGTGACTGGAATTCGTCAGTAGGAAAAGGGAGAGAAGGAAACATAGTAGGTGAATATGGATTGGGGGGAAGGAATGAAAGAGGTAGCCGCCTTGTAGAATTTTGCACAGAGCATAACTTAATCATAGCTAACACTTGGTTCAACAATCATAAAAGAAGGTTGTATACCTGGAAGAATCCTGGAGATACTAAAAGGTATCAGATAGATTATATAATGGTAAGACAGAGATTTAGGAACCAGGTTTTAAATTGTAAGACATTTCCTGGGGCAGATGTGGATTCTGACCACAATCTATTGGTTATGGACTGCAGATTGAAACTGAAGAAACTGCAAAAAGGTGGGAATTTAAGGAGATGGGACCTGGATAAACTGACTAAACCAGAGGTTGTACAGAGTTTCAGGGAGAGCATAAGGGAACAATTGACAGGAATGGGGGAAAGAAATACAGTAGAAGAAGAATGGGTAGCTCTGAGGGATGAAGTAGTGAAGGCAGCAGAGGATCAAGTAGGTAAAAAGACGAGGGCTAATAGAAATCCTTGGGTAACAGAAGAAATATTGAATTTAATTGATGAAAGGAGAAAATATAAAAATGCAGTAAATGAAGCAGGCATAAAGGAATACAAACGTCTCAAAAATGATATCGACAGGAAGTGCAAAATGGCTAAGCAGGGATGGCTAGAGGACAAATGTAAGGATGTAGAGGCTTGTCTCACTAGGGGTAAGATAGATACTGCCTACAGGAAAATTAAAGAAACCTTTGGAGAGAAGAGAACCACTTGTATGAATATCAAGAGCTCAGATGGCAACCCAGTTCTAAGCAAAGAAGGGAAGGCAGAAAGGTGGAAGGAGTATATAGGGGGTTTATACAAGGGCGATGTACTTGAGGACAATATTATGGAAATGGAAGAGGATGTAGATGAAGACGAAATGGGAGATAAGATACTGCGTGAAGAGTTTGATAGAGCACTGAAAGACCTGATTCGAAACAAGGCCCCGGGAGTAGACAACATTCCATTTGAACTACTGATGGCCTCAGGAGAGCCAGTCATGACAAAACTCTACCATCTGGTGAGCACGATGTATGAGACAGGCGAAATACCCTCAGACTTCAGGAAGAATATAATAATTCCAATCCCAAAGAAAGCAGGTGTTGACAGATGTGAAAATTACCGAACTATCAGTTTAATAAGTCACAGCTGCAAAATACTAACGCGAATTCTTTACAGACGAATGGAAAAACTGGTAGAAGCCGACCTCGGGGAAGATCAGTTTGGATTCCGTAGAAATGTTGGAACACGTGAGGCAATACTGATCTTACGACTTATCTTAGAAGAAAGATTAAGAAAAGGCAAACCTACGTTTCTAGCATTTGTAGACTTAGAGAAAGCTTTTGACAATGTTAACTGGAATACTCTCTTTCAAATTCTGAAGGTGGCAGGAGTAAAATACAGGGAGCGAAAGGCTATATACAGTTTGTACAGAAACCAAATGGCAGTTATAAGAGTCGAGGGGCATGAAAGGGAAGCAGTGGTTGGGAAAGGAGTAAGACAGGGTTGTAGCCTCTCCCCGATGTTATTCAATCTGTATATTGAGCAAGCAGTAAAGGAAACAAAAGAAAAATTCGGAGTAGGTATTAAAATCCATGGAGAAGAAGTAAAAACTTTGAGGTTCGCCGATGACATTGTAATTCTGTCAGAGACAGCAAAGGACTTGGAAGAGCAGTTGAACGGAATGGACAGTGTCTTGAAAGGAGGATATAAGATGAACTTCAACAAAAGCAAAACGAGGATAATGGAATGTAGTCAAATTAAGTCGGGTGAGCTGAGGGAATTAGATTAGGAAATGAGACACTTAAAGTAGTAAAGGAGTTTTGCTATTTAGGGAGTAAAATAACCGATGATGGTCGAAGTAGAGAGGATATAAAATGTAGACTGGCAATGGCAAGGAAAGCGTTTCTCAAGAAGAGGAATTTGTTAACATCGAGTATAGATTTAAGTGTCAGGAAGTTGTTTCTGAAAGTATTTGTATGGAGTGTAGCCATGTATGGAAGTGAAACATGGACGATAACTACACTCCTGGAAATGGAAAAAAGAACACATTGACACCGGTGTGTCAGACCCACCATACTTGCTCCGGACACTGCGAGAGGGCTGTACAAGCAATCATCACACGCACGGCACAGCGGACACACCAGGAACCGCGGTGTTGGCCGTCGAATGGCGCTAGCTGCGCAGCATTTGTGCACCGCCGCCGTCAGTGTCAGCCAGTTTGCCGTGGAATACGGAGCTCCATCGCAGTCTTTAACACTGGTAGCATGCCGCGACAGCGTGGACGTGAACCGTATGTGCAGTTGACGGACTTTGAGCGAGGGCGTACAGTGGGCATGCGGGAGGCCGGGTGGACGTACCGCTGAATTGCTCAACACGTGGGGCGTGAGGTCTCAACAGTACATCGATGTTGCCGCCAATGGTCGGCAGAAGGTGCACGTGCCCGTCGACCTGGGACCGGACCGCAGCGACGCACGGATGCACGCCAAGACCGTAGGATCCTACGCAGTGCCGTAGGGGACCGCACCGCCACTTCCCAGCAAATTAGGGACACTGTTGCTCCTGGGGTATCGGCGAGGACCATTCGCAACCGTCTCCATGAAGCTGGGCTACGGTCCCACACACCGTTAGGCCGTCTTCCGCTCACGCCCCAACATCGTGCAGCCCGCCTCCAGTGGTGTCGCGACAGGCGTTAATGGAGGGACGAATGGAGACGTGTCGTCTTCAGCGATGAGAGTCGCTTCTGCCTTGGTCCCAATGATGGTCGTATGCGTGTTTGGCGCCGTGCAGGTGAGCGCCACAATCAGGACTGCATACGACCGAGGCACACAGGGCCAACACCCGGCATCATGGTGTGGGGAGCGATCTCCTACACTGGCCGTACACCACTGGTGATGGTCGAGGGGACATCCAAACCGTCATCGAACCCATCGTTCTACCATTCCTAGACCGGCAAGGGAACTTGCTGTTCCAACAGGACAATGCACGTCCGCATGTATCCCGTGCCACCCAACGTGCTCTAGAAGGTGTAAGTCAACTAACCTGGCCAGCAAGATCTCCGGATCTGTCCCCCATTGAGCATGTTTGGGACTGGATGAAGCGTCGTCTCACGCGGTCTGCACGTCCAGCACGAACGCTGGTCCAACTGAGGCGCCAGGTGGAAATGGCATGGCAAGCCGTTCCACAGGACTACATCCATCATCTCTACGATCGTCTCCATGGGAGAATAGCAGCCTGCATTGCTGCGAAAGGTGGATATACACTGTACTAGTGCCGACATTGTGCATGCTCTGTTGTCTGTGTCTATGTGCCTGTGGTTGTGTCAGTGTGATCATGTGATGTATCTGACCCCAGGAATGTGTCAATAAAGTTTCCCCTTCCTGGGACAATGAATTCACGGTGTTCTTATTTCTATTTCCAGGAGTGTAGTTTGGACAAGAAGAGAATAGAAGCTTTCGAAATGTGGTGCTACAGAAGAATGCTGAAGATAAGGTGGGTAGATCACGTAACTAATGAGATGGTATTGAATAGGATTGGGGAGAAGAGAAGTTTGTGGCTCAACTTGACTAGAAGAAGGGATCGGTTGGTAGGACATGTTTTGAGGCATCAAGGGATCACAAATTTACCATTGGAGGGCAGTGTGGAGGGTAAAAATCGTAGAGGGAGACCAAGAGATGAATACACTAAGCAGATTCAGAAGGATGTAGGTTGCAGTAGATACTGGGAGATGAAGAAGCTTGCACAGGATAGAGTAGCATGGAGAGCTGCATCAAACCAGTCTCAGGACTGATGACCACAACAACAGTCCATAAACTAAAAACCATATCTCGTTGTTCTTGAAACGAATACTGTGCCACCATGCTTACTGTATGACTATATCTCAGAAGACGTGTGTGTGCTCCGAAGCGAAGCTTACGTGTGAATGCTTCTGGCGTGAGGTGAACACAAACATCGAGACCTATTCGTCACGTGTGCTTGTCACTTTTGGGCAGTGACGAGGCGAGGGACGTTTGTATGTGTGAACCGACAACCACAGCGCTGCCCGAAATGTCGCGTGGGTTGGGGAAGGGGGCTGGGGGGCGATGATGTAGTCGACCCAGTACATCGCAGTGGAGTTACAACAAGTTGGAGGCAGAGATCGGCAGTACAGTCGCTCAGCCTATTCTGCTCGCAGCCCATGAGTGAACCTCACCCCCGATCAGCAATTAAAAGTTTGCAAGAACACAGAAATAAATAAGTGATTCACAACATATGAAAACAATTTTTCGGATAATATTTATGACCTTTCTGAATCATTCGAATAACAAGTAACAGAAGAATTAGTTGATGCAAATTTAGAAGAAGACACTATGGGTACACGTAATTTCAGCAACGTAGTGTGGAGTATGTGGTCTCCTGAAAGTGCAGAACAGCAGAAAGAGAAACCTGAACAGGTAAGTGGTGGTGATAACAATGTGATCAATGTACATAGTAACAATAAGTGCCTATTAGTAAGAGGAAAAATATTACGGAATTAATTTCTGAGGGGTAAGATGGCAACACTAGTCAACAGCCATTTTGCATCTGGGATGTGATACATCAACTAGCATGTATTTTGGTATGTAGAATCCGAATATACCTTTCAGAATGATCTAGCACGTACCATTTTTGAGTTTTTAAAAGTTTTTTTTTTTCGTGTTCAGTCTTTCGCTTTTTGCTGATCTTCTGTTTTGATGTTTAATTGTTTGTTTTTGATTTGCAGAGGAGAGCTAGAAGATCTACAAATCGTCAGTAAATAGTTGGTATGGTAATACGGTGGTGTGGAAGAGACCCACAGTGAGTGTTTCCTGTGAAAGATGGTGCAAAATTTTTGTGTTTAAAACTTACATTAAGAAAAATGGCAGCTAGTAAATCGCGTTGCTGTCTAAACCACACCGACGACTTTTGCTATGTGTGTTGGAAATTCACTCCAAAATCCAAATAAAACATCACTGATTTGGTTAAGAAGGCATATAAATTGTATTTTAATTGTCCTGATTTGGTTAAGAAGGAATATAAATTGTATTTTGATTGTCCTGTTGGTGATCAAGATAAAAATTTTGCACATCATATTGCCTGCACCTAATATTGCCTACAACCTTGAAAGGAAAATGCCAAGCGATGCCATTCGCTGTTCCGATGGTGTGGTGTGAGCCTAATGACCATTATTCAGACTGTTACTTCAGTCTTACAAATATTTCTGGACATTCAAGCAAAATTAGACATGAAATAAAGTATCCAAATTTATCTTCAGTGCATTTGCCTGTGTCCCATGATGAGGGGTTGCCTGTTCCTGTCTGTAACTCGAAATCCATGGAACCAGACACCATGTCAAGTGAGAAGAGTACTGCCCGCAATATCATGACACTTCGCCTCAGCTCTTTCATCAAAAGGAATTGAACGATTTTGTTCGCGATCTAAATCTTTTGAAACCGCAAGCTGAACTGTTTGGGTTGAGACTGCAACAAAGGAACCTTCTAGCTCCACGGACAAAAATTTCCTGTTTCAGATGAAGAGATGCTTCCTTCTCTCAGTACTTCGATACACAGAATTCAATGTGTGTATGTAGAGATGTCAATGGTCTGATGATGCAGCTAGGTGTGCAACGTAATCCACAGGAGTGGCGACTATTTATTGACTCCAGTAAAACAGCTTTAAAGCAGTACTACTGGATAATGACAATGCACTTCCATCGGTACCTTTGGCTTAGGCACTAGACATGAAAGAAACTTATGAAATCATGGCTTTGCTGCTAGAGGCAATCAAATATAAGGATCATGAAAGGCAGCTTTGCTGTGATTTAAGAGTTGTTGCACTCCTTACAGGTTTACAGGCTGGATTCACGAACTACTGCTGCTTTTTGTACCTTTGGGACAGCCGTGACATCCAGTACCACTACACAGTCAAGGAATAGCCTATAAGCAAGTCATATATTCCTGGAAACATAAATGTGAACAATACCCCATTGGTTGAGCCGGATAAAATCATTTTGCCTTCCCTTCATATCAAGTTGGGCCTTTTCAAGAACTTTGTAATAGCTCCGTATAAAGAAGGTGAGGCCTTCGATCACTTAAAAGAAAGGTTTCTCAAATTAAGTGAGGCAAAGTTGAAAGAGGGTATATTTGTTGGACCTGCAAAAAGAAAATTGCTGAAAGATCCAACCTTTGATACTAAACTCACAGACATCCAATTAGCTTCTTGGTCTTCTTTTAAGTCAATTGTGAAGGGCTTTTTGGGTAACAGAAAAGACAAAATCTATGTTGCTATTGTGAATGATCTGTAGGACAACTATAAGAACATGCGGTGTAGAATGTCGCTTAAAATTCACTTTTTACATTCTCACCTTGATTTCTTCCGGGAAAATTTGGGAGCTCTAAGCGATGAGCATGGTGAACGGTTTCACCAACATGGAACTCCGTTACCTAGGCCATTTGAACCCTTCAATGATGGGTGACTACTTCTGAGGTCTTGTTAGGGAGACTGATGAAACGGCAGACAAAAGAAGAGCACCGTCGTCGCATTTTTCAAGAAGGAAAGATGATTAAAGGTGAAAATATCTTCTGAACTAATTTGGATCTTTTATTGGTATCATGCCCATATACACATACTAAATAGTATTGATTTCAAACGTTCTGAATGTGTTCAAATCAAATGGCTCTGAGCACTATGGGACTAAACTTCTAAGGTCATCAGTCCCCTAGCACTTAGAACTACTTAAACTTAACTAACCTAAGGACATCACACACATCCATGCCCGAGGCAGGATTCGAACCTGCGACCGTAGTGGTCGCGCGGTTCCCGACTGTAGTGCCTAGAACCGCTCGGCCACCCTGGCCGGCCTCTGAATGTGTATTTTTGTTTGACTTAATTGTGTCAATTTTCGATTTTACCATTTTTCTTGTGTTATGTATCTAGCCAATGTGACGTCATAGAGAGAAACTGATTTTTCCAGTGTATTCAGCACCACAAAATTAGGTAAATCCATCCATTTACAATTCAGAAGCTAAATAAATTTAAATTTGTTAACTAGTGTAATCAGAATAATTAGTGACGAGGACTGCAGGGTTTGGACGCGCAAGAGGGGTGACATCCGGCACAAAACATATGCGATCTGTCGCTTCACGATAGGCTGGCCGAATTTCAACGTTGCTTACCCATTGTTACCAATAATAAGCAATCAAGTATTGGTTCCGAATCAAGTAGGGAGCGTATAAGTAAGTCTTTTGGAGGAAGAGGATGATAATATATTATGAATTGCGTAAATTCTGTAATTACTATACAGTTTGTAGGTGTAACTAGGGATATTTTAGTGAATACTAGTTCAGAGGTGACCACTATGTCTGAAGAGTTCTATGAATCGATTCCAAAAGAGGTAAATTGTTGAGTTTTGCCAGTTAGAGGTTTGAAAATTTTAGGTGCTACAGGCATACCTTCTAGAGTCATTAACAATAAGTATTGTTACCCGCATCTACAGCTACATCGATACTCCGCAATCCACCTTACGGTTGCTGGAGAAGGAAACACCGTACCACCACTAGCCATTTTCTTTCCTGTTTCCCTTGCAAATAGAACGAGGAAAAAACGGCTATTTATATGCCTCCGTATGAGCCCTAATTTCTCGCATCTTATCTTCGTGGTTCTTACGAGCAATGTATGTTGAAGACAACAAAATGTCTCTGCAGTCAGCTTTATATGCCGGTTTTCTAAATTTTCTCAATAGTGTTCCTCGAAAACAAAGTCGCTTTCCCTCCATCAATTTCCATTTGAATTCCAGAAGCACGGCCGTACCAATTGCATGTTGTTCGAACCTACCAGCAACAAATCTAACAGCCTGCCTTCGATGTCTTCCTTTAATCCGACCTAGCACGCATCCGAAACACTGAACGGTACTGAAGAACAGGTCGCACTAGCGTCATATAAGCAGCCCCTTTACAGATGAACCGCTCTTTCCTATAATACTTCCAGTAAACTGAAGTCGACCATTCGCCCTTCCTACCACAGTCCTCACCTTTTCATTCCATTTCATATTGTTTTGCAACGTTACGCCCAGATATTTAAACGATGTGACTGTGTCAAGCATGACACCATTAATGCTGTAACGAATATTATGCGTTTGTTTTTCCTACTCACCCGCATTAACTTCGTTACCCTACGTTTAGAGCTCTCTTCCATTTATCTCACAGACTAGAAATTTTGTTTAAGTCATCTTATACCCTCCTACAGCCACTCAGTTTCGACATCTTGCCATACACGACAGCATCAGCAGCAAACAACCACAGACTGCTGCCCACACTGTCAGCCAAAACATTTATGTACACAGAAAATAATAGCGGTTCCATCAGAATTCCTTCGGACACTCTTAACGATACCCTTGTCTCTGATGACCACTCGCAGTCGAGGACAACATACTGGGTTTTATAATTTAAGAAGTATTCGAGCCATTCACATGTCTGTGAACCTATTCCATATGTTCGCACATTCTTTAACAGCCGGCAATGGGACACCGAGGCAAACGCTTTCCGGAAATATAGAAATAAGAAAGCTGGCTGTTGCCTTACATTCATACTTCGCAGTATGCCATCTGAGAAAATGGCAAGCTGAGTTCGCACGAGTGATTCTTTGTAAAACAATGCTGATTCGCTGACATAAACTTTTCGGTCTCACGGAAATTTATTATAGTAGAATACAGAACATGTTCAAGGATTCTTCTGCAAACCAGTGCTTGGGATATTGGTCTCTAATTTTGCGGGTCCGTACTTAGGCCCGTCTTACACACAGTTTTCACCTGCGTTTTTTTCCAGTTGCTTGGGACTTTGCGCTGGCGGGGATATTCGCGATAAATTGAAGCTAAGTAAGGGGCCAATGCCGTGGAGTACTGGTGAATTATTTGTTTTCAACTCCTTCAGTTGTTTCTCTATGCCAGGGATCCTTAACCCTCGCATTTCCAAGCGCGGTAGTCTGACTACCCCAGGTTGATTTTTTCCCTATGATAATGTTATCTGAAGGGCCATATGCCTGTGGTATCATGACTTTGTACTAAAATGATTGACGTTGAATTCACACTCACGACTATCTAATTTATTTGGTTTTATCAAGGTTATTCAAGTCATTTATTGGTGGGTTTGTGAGACTACCCCGCTTGGTATGAAACGTCTTATTTTCTTATTTGTAGAAAAAGAAGATTTTGGGAAATATATCTGTCATTCATCTTCTTTGTTGAGTTTTGCCATAGATCCAATGTTTGTTATTGTTGCTGGTGACTATTGTTGAGTTGAATTTGACGTTCACTGTTGAGCTGACATTACACGAGTCAGTATTTCATCTGCAAATAAGGATGTCTAAAGGACTTTCTAGGGAAGGGATCATGGAAATTCAATACAATTCTGATGTCAGTGACGATGAAAATGAATGGGACATTGATAATGAACTGAAAGAATATTTGGAACCTTTTGACAAAGACCATTTCATAGCATCAGATGAAGCTGATGATGAAATATCAGAATACACAACACATTCACATGAACTAGTAGCAGAAGAAGAAGAGGATGATGGAGAAGAAGATGAAGACACTGGAGATTTGTTTGTTTCTAGGAGTGGACTAAAATTTTCTAGTGAACCACCAAAAGGTGGGCGGCGTCGACGTCGCAACATTTTGAACGTAACACCTGGCCCAGTGGATGATGGAAAAACAATCAAAACAATAACACCTTTTTATTATTTATCTGACCGGAAATCGTGAGCATCATTGTAGAAGAAACGAACAGGGAAGCCAAATGAGTAATTTCTTTGTGGAAGGCAGCTCATTCTTCGAACAAAACGACATGAAGAAATATAAATGCAACTGGAGTGCACGCTGTATTAGCAATTCTAATAGGAGCTGGTCGAACTCATGGACATCGCACAAGTGCTTCCGACCTATGGGGAGGTAATGTTGCCTTTCTATTCTGCTGCCATGTCAAGAAACCGATTTTTGTCTATACTGAAATTATTGAGGTTTGACAACAGAGACACAAGAGCACAGAGAATGGAAGCAACCAAGGACAAGCTACAAGCCATCAGAGTAGTGTTCGACAAATTTCGATCTAACTTGTGCGAAAACTTCTTTTCTTATGAATACGTGACTACTGATGAACGATTAGCAACGTACCGAGGAAACTGCCCTTTTAGGGTTTATATGAAGAGCAAGCCTGGCAAGTATAGCATTAAAATTTTGGTTTGTGCTGATGTGAAGACATCTTACTTATTACGGATCCAAATTTACACAGGAATGGTGGACAATACTCGGGAAGTGAATCAAGGACAGAGAGTTGTTTTGGATCTGCGGGAACCATTTCTGAATAACGGTCATGGTGTAACAACTGATAATTTTTCACCAGTTTCCCATTGGCTGCTGAACTACTAACACAAAACACGACATTGGTTGGTACCTTGCATTCCAATAAGAAAGAGATTCAGAAGGAATTCTTGCCAAACAGAAAGAGAGAAGTTCACTCTTCAATGTTTGGTTTCACAAATGACTTGACCCTAGTTTCCTATGTTCCAAAGAAGGGAAGGCAGTGATACTACTCTCTACTCAACATAATGAGAGACAAGTGAGTGGTGAAGTAAGTGAACACAAACCCGAAATCATACTGCACTATAACAAAACCAAAGGTGCTGTAGATAATGGGGACAAAATGACAAGAGAATACAGTTGGGTTAGAGGAACGGGGTGGTGGTCACTAAGAATCTTCATTGAGATGATAGATATTGCAGCACTGAATGCATATATTCTGTACACTCAAAGATTTCCTGAAAGGCAGAAGAATAACCGAAGCCGACGTAAGCTCTTCACGACTGATCTGGCATTTGGACTCAGCAAAGGCAACATGGAAGAAAGAGCCAAAAATATCAACGGTCTTCATAAACATGTACAAGATGCACTGAAAGCTTGTGATATTGCAGTTCCTACAGCAGTGATCCAGATCCAGTGTTCCAAGTTACCAACGCCACAACGATGTCAAGATTGCAAGAGAAACGAAGATCGGAAAACAAGATTCTGTTGTGTAACGTGCAAGAAACCTGTTTGTAATATACACAGAGAAGAAACTGTTACTGTGAAGTGCATGCAGTGCAAAAATGTACTTGACTGAGAAGTTGAAAAAAGTCTTGTGTTAGCCGGCCGGGGTGGCCGAGCGGTTCTAGGCGCTACAGTCTGGAACCGCGCGACCGCTACGGTCGCAGGTTCGAATCCTGCCTTCGGCATGGTTATGTGTGATGTCCTTAGGTTAGTTAGGTTTAAGTAGTTCTAGGTTCTAGGGGACTGATGACTTTAGA
Organism: Schistocerca cancellata; assembly: GCF_023864275.1. Lineage (NCBI taxonomy): Eukaryota > Metazoa > Arthropoda > Insecta > Orthoptera > Acrididae > Schistocerca > Schistocerca cancellata. Next base: position 269,461,389 of record NC_064629.1, read on the forward strand.
AGTTATGTCCCATAGTGCTCAGAGCCATTTGAGCCAAAGTCTTGTGTTAATTTACTGCAGTGACTGTTGAGGTACATAGAATATGAAATTCCTGTTCGTTGAGTATTGAATCTAGTGAAATATATAAAATTGTTTTGTACTTTGTATCTGTGATCTGATTAAATACTTCTAATAACCTGTAAAGCTGTTTTTGAATACTATTAAACCCATTCAATGAATATAACGAAATCTGAGAACAAATATTACAATAAAACACAAAACTCTTTTGAGGTAGTCCAAATAACCCGCTTGGTAAAATAGAAGTGTGAAAAATCTTGGTAACGGGAGGGTTAATACTGTTTCGTCCATACGGGACTCTGTTCGATGGTCAGACGGTGATATGATTGCACAATTATCTTTCGTGAACGATTTCATTAACGTAAAATTTAAAACTTCGGCTTTCATTTTGCTATCTCTAACTGCCACACCAGACTAGTAAACACGTTACTGAATCGAAGCCTTAAATCCACTTAGCGATTTTACATAGGAAATGAATTTTCTTGGGTTCCCTGTCACATCTTTTGCTAAGGTATGACGGTGGCAGTAGTTGCTTGCTTCGTCCATAAATCTTTTCACAGACGAATCTCTACTAACCTTTGCTTCTCGTCATTTGCGCGTTCCCTTTTGAAGCGAGAATGCAACAGCCACTCCTTCCTCAGTATTTTCTGAAACTCGCTACTAAACCATGGTGGGTCTTTTACGTCCTTAATCCACTTACTAGACACATAATTGGTTGACTGATAGATATGGAGGAGGGGACCAAACAGCGACGTTAGGGAGTGAAGGAGCTCGGCCGTGCCCTTTCAAAGAAATCGCACCGGTATTTACCTGAAACGATTTAAGCAAGTCACGGAAAACCCAAATCAGGAGGATCGGACGCAGGTTTGAATCGTCGTCCTCCCGAATGCGAGTCCAGTGCGCTAACCATTGCATCACCTCGCTCGGTGGCACACAGTTCTCCATACCATGATTTACCATCTGCTTAAACTTTGCCCGTAATTCCTCTACGTCCATCTTACTGGGACTAAGTGATTTCATTTCACTGTCTACGTGAGATTCTAACAATTGCTTCTCTGCTCTTTCTAGCACAAACACTCTCCTAGCCTTCTTAACTTGTTTATTAACTTTCGTAACTATATTTCCTATAATGGCATTATGATCGCTAGCCCCGTTTGTATACTGATGTTGTCCAATAGGTCTGGCCTATATGTAGCTACAAGTTCTAAGATATTACCATTGCGTGTAGGCTGCTGAAATAGCTGCTCAAGACAGTTTTCAGAAGACATGTTCAAAAGTACTTAACTCGACTGTCTGCCGGTACGCCCTGCATTGAATCCATAACCATCCCTGTCTGCACTCGATAGGTTACAATGCCTCTAACTAGTATAATGGATGATCTGGGTATTTACGCGCTACTGCCCATAGACTTTCTTCAAATGACTCTAGAGCTGTCAAAACAGAATCGTATGACCAGTAAAAAATCCAACAATTAACTTGGTGTCACATAGACCTGTTATATGTGACCAGATAACTTCACTGTCACGCTCAACTTCGACCTTAACAGAGACAATGATTTTGTCAACTGCAATGAGCATCTCCCCGCCCCCCCCTCTTATGGCCTCTAATCTGTCTTTCCAACATATGTTCCATGCCTCGCTAAGTATCTCAGAGCTTTTCACTTCTGGTGTCAGCCAGCTGTCAGTCCCTAGAATAATTCAAGTGCGAGAACTTTGCTGGAGGACAGAAAATTCGAGATGTTTGTTACGAATACTTTGACAATTTGATGATAAAAAGCCCGGAACCGCGGGACTGCTACGGTCGCAGGTTCGAAACCTGCCTCGGTCATGGATGTGTGTGATGTCCTTAGGTTAGTTAGGTTTAAGTAGTTCTAAGTTCTAGGGGACTGATGACCACAGAAGTTAAGTCCCATAGTGCTCAGAGCCATTTGAACCATTTTTTTGATGATAAAATTTTGATAGTCGAACTGTCTTTGCACTGAAAGCAGTCTGGCTTCCCTTGCTGCTTACTGACTGGCAAAAGTTCATCAGAGTACCTCAAACTACTAATTAGCTTAAAAGACCTCATTTCTATTCCACAAATATTCTGCTGCCCGAGTAGCAGCTTCCTTTGTATAGTGTATCCCTAGCCTATCAAGGGGAGTCGTAGAAATCCCCAGTCGATATCGCAGGTCTAGAAATCTGCAGCTAAGACCATCACAGAGTCGACGAATCCTTTAGCTGCAACCCCCCACTCGGTATCAAAGGACCCCAATCAACTCTTGGAAAAATGCTGCAAATTGGGAGCTCTGCGTCCACCCCACGTGGGAGACCAGCAGCCTTCACCAGTTCCATTAGTCTCCTGTAGAACCCATATGACAGGCATCCTTGGTGCCGACGTGAGCCACAACTAGCAGACGACTGCACCCTGTACACTTTATGGACGCAGGCAAGGTCGCCTCTACGTACTGAATGAGGCCCTCAGGCAGACATACTGCGCGTACTGTGGCTTTCCTTCCATCCTTGAATGCTCTCTGCCAAAACGGATCCATAACACCCCTAACTGCGGTGCTGAACTGAAAGATCGTAGAGTATAATTTCTTAATTATTAACAATTTAAGTGTAAAATTTTGGTAGACGTAGATCTCTTGAATGAATTCAAATGCTCTCTAGATTTTCAAAGAAAAAATTTGGACCTGTGTGTGAGAGCTCAAGAGGAAGTAGTTCCATATAAAAATCAATTTAAGTGTGAAAGGGACAACTCAGATATGTCTATATTCAGCAATTCCACGACGATAATGTACCAAACCAAATAAGCGTTTGCAATGTTCAGAAAAGAGAAAGAAAAAGAGAAATGCAAAGAGAATCTGAAAAGCAGCATACTTCTAAAGAGTTACATGAGTCCATGGTGTCTGTTCTCCTGAATACGTCTGAATGAAGAGACACCATGCACTCATATAAATGATCTGCATTGACGGATAATGAACCCACCACCTTCTGTGTGGATACACAATAACGTTCGCCCGTCCTGTGGGAATCTCAAAGTAGGCAGCCTGGAGGACAAGGACGGGGTTGTATATGGGTTGCATTCGGTGGGAATGTGGGTCTGCCAGGAGGCATGCTGAGATAGTCCGTGCCGTTGCGGTAACCACTGCGTCTTGGTGGTGGAGTGGCTAACGCAACTGACTAGTAAGCAGGAGATCCTGGGTTCGAATCCTGGTCCGCCACACATTTGCTCTCATCACTGCTGATTCTGCATAAAGATCTGATGCAGCTTCCTTCCACTCACTTTCCTTTGTCTTCCTTTCTTCTCAATTTACATAATTTATGAAGAAGTGAAGGGTGGAGTAGAGAAAACTGAAGTTTTCTCTGACACCTAGAAAGAGGATTTGAGGGAAATGCTTATTGGTTTCAAGGAAGCGTTTTAGTAATCTCCGGGGCAGGTTAAGGACTTTGAATCTCGATTAATTATAAAGCCACATAACCAGTTTGTAGCAAAGGTATGCATTGTTCCTCATGCAAAGAGAAAAGCAATAAAAAGAGAATTAGATAGAATGTCATCTTGGGGAGTTATTGAGCAGGCTAGGAGTGAGTACACCAATCAGCTTGTAATGGTTCTTAAACAAGATGGAAGTCTATACTTAGTTTTAGACTGGAGGAAGCTCAGCGACGTAGTAGACGGAGAAACTGATCGCCCAATCTAAGTGGATCAGTTGTTTCAAAAGTTTCATGATGCTAAATTTCTACCCTTGCTGGTCGTTACTTGTGTATATTGGAACTTAAGGTTGGCACCTGAGTCGACAAAATACGTGGTGGTTCTACACGAGGGTATTTGTTGCCAGCTTTGTGTAGCACCATTTGGTCTTAATATTGCTATATGTGCGTTTGTTCGTTCCCCGAGACAGGTGTTGGGCCCTGATCTAATGGAATGGTTGGCTGTCTGTGTGAACGATATTCTACTAGCCACTTCCACTTGGGAAGAGTATTACCATTTACTAAGTGAAGTACTGTGTGCTGTGTCAAAAGGGGGTATGAAATTAAAGCTGAGCAACACAGAATTTGTTAAAACGGAAATAAAGTTCTCATAGCACGTTATTAGTGACAGGATAGTAGGACATAAGAAGCTAAATTAGAAGCCATACAATAGTTCCCTAGCCCTAAGAATAAGAACCGTTTAAGAGCCTTTTTCATTTATTCGTGTTTTACCGAAAATACATGTCGAACCAAGCATTTAATGCCTCATACTTAAATCATTTACTAAATAAAAGCGTTCTATGGGTATGGACAGAAGAGTGTAAGGAAGCCTTCCAGTGCTTGAAAACGAATTAGCCCATAGTAGAATATTGTACCACCCTGATTTCAGCAAGTGGTTTTTTATGTGAACTGATGAATGATGATATGGAATAAGTTGTGAAATTTTCCAGGGAAGAGAAGAAGAAAGTTTGCAGTCATCATACTGTGAATTTTGTCAGCAGAGCCCTTAAAGCAGCAGAACGTAATTATTGTGTAGCTGAAAATGAGGCCTTGGCAATCGTATTTGGTTCCAAAAGTTTGAGGGATACTTGTTGGGGGAACAAAACTGTAATACTAACTCACAATAAGGCTTTAAGTTCCCTGAAACGATGTCATCTGATGCACCCAAGGCTAGCCTGTTGGGCAATGTACCTGTAGCAGTATGGCACTGAAATAAGGTACATTAAAGATGATGAAAACTTCATTGCGGATGCTAAGGTACGTGAAACAAATTTTGGATTAAAAAGCACATCCGAAGATGAAGGTGTTCTGCAAGTTTCTTAACGGTGTGCTGTTTAGGAGGAGAAAGCCAAAAATAGAAGGATAGAAAGTATGTTTCCCTGACCGAAACGTGAATAAATTAGTAGAGCTGGTACATAACAGCTATGGGCATTATGATACATACACATGCATCGAAAATTTGCAGGAAAGAGCTATTTTTGGTAGCAGGTAGAGGAGAGTGGAAAGCCGCGCGGGATTAGCCGCGCGGTCTGAGGCGCTGCAGTCACGGACTGAGCAGCTGGTCCCGGCGGAGGTTCGAGTCCTCCCTCGGGCATGGATGTGTGTGTTTGTCCTTAGGATAATTTAGGTTAAGTAGCGTGTAATCTTAGGGACTGATGACCTTAGCAGTTAAGTCCCATAAGATTTCACGCACATTTGAACATTTTTTGGAGAGTGGAAAAGTTATTAGGAGCATGTGACCAATGTCAGAAACTGCGAGCTGCTGCAGGTCTGTGGCCGTGCGGTTAAAGGCGCTGCAGTCTGGAACCGCAGGACCGCTACGGTCGCAGGTTCGAATCCTGCCTCGGGCATGGATGTTTGTGATGTCCTTAGGTTAGTTAGGTTTAACTAGTTCTAAGTTCTAGGGGACTAATGACCTCAGCAGTTGAGTCCCATAGTGCTCAGAGCCATTTGAACATTTTTTTGCTGCAGGTCTCATTCAAGGGCTGAGGGAAAGTACTCTAGCTCTGAAGACTTCAGAACCTTTGACGGTAGATTTATTTGGACCTTTACCCAAGTCAGTTGGCGGGGTCATGTGTATTTTTGTAGTACCTGACGCATTTACAAAATTTTTCCCATCAAAAATGCAACCGACCAAAATTTTAGTAAACAAGCTACAAATTTTATTCGAAAAGTTTGGTAATCCAGCAGCTGTTTTGCCCAGTAACGGTCGTCAGCATGTTAGCAAAGTCTTCAAGTGGTTCCTGAAATCTGAAAGAGTAGAGCACTTTAGTACACAGCGAAAGATACATAAGGAATCAGTCTATCTGTGAGTGATACACGGTATGGGAACCCTGCATTCTTCACAGGGCAATCCTAGTGAAAGATCTATGAAGGAGTTGAACAGGTTCTGCCGTACCTCCTGCCATCAGGAAAACAGAGTAGACTTCGTACATGATTTTAAAGGGATAATTAACAGCTTGTGGCATGAGGTGACAGGATTCACACCTTGTGAACTGATGCTGGGGGAAAAGGCGACCAATATCATCACAGAGGAGGTGATGCAAGTGTTAACAAAACAAGAGTTGGGAGAACTAGCTAGGAATAAGATGAAAAAGAACGTCCAAGAGAGAAAGTCAAGGAATGATGGACGAGCTAAGGCTACAATGATAAAGGAAGGACATCTTGTCTTAACGAAGACTAAGGACAGATCAAGAAAGATCTCCAATGCTGGTATATCATGGTCCTTTCATGGTGGTATCATGCCTCCAGGAAAATGCTTAGCGGTTAATGAATCCAAGATCTAAAAAGATAATTGGTACTATGAACATCACGGAGTTAAAGAAATTTGTTTTGAGAATCGAGAATTAAATACACAGCGGATCAGTCCATCGGTGACTGCGACGTAATTTGGCTGCCATGCATCTCCAACTCTCAGATGGTATTTTTTCGTCCTTCACAACCATTCATCTCCTTCACTCTTCAGCCATTACCCAATAACAATGGTACTGCTGCGAAGTGGTAGAGATTTTGCACTTTAGTACACAGCGAAAGATACATAAGGAATCAGTCTATCTGTGAGTGATACACGGTATGGGAACCCTGCATCCCTAGCTGCCTGATAATTTTCTTCACCTTTTGCATCCATTCTGCCCCCACTCTGCTACCATTACACCATAACGGCAGTACAGCTGTGAAGTGGCAGAGATTCTGTAACTAAAGTTTACAGTAATAAATATGTAGGGCACCTATTGATCTGTGACTGATACGTAGTTTGGCTGCAATGTGTGCCCAGCTGCTGGATGATTTTATTTGCTTTTTACAACCATTCGTCTCTCACTCTCTATAATTACCCCGTAACAATAGTACTGCTGTGATGCAGCAGCAGTGCTGTAATTCTGATAGAACAATCAAATACATAGGAGATTAGTAGATCAAGAAGTAGTACTTTCGTTGTGTGTGAACAGAAGCAGTATGTAAGGTTTTTTTTGTTGAAGTAGGATAGAAAATAGAATTTACAGATATTTATGATCTGTACGTGGAGTGATCTTAGTAGGTATGTGAAATTTGGTATGAGGAAAAATGGTTTAATACAATGGAAGCAAAGGGTAAGAAATAATGATATGATTGGGAGAGATGAGATGATCTGATTTTGAGTGAACGTATTATCACAGTCACCAGACAAAAAGAGTTAAGTGCTTGTAAGTGATGTTAAGCTATAGTAGAACAGAGTACAATGACCCAAAGTAAAAAGGTGATAGGGCTTAAAAGTAAGCAGAGGTGACTTCAGTAGCAACTAATAATAAGTGAGGTTAAGTTACAGAAGAACAAAGTACAATGACCCAAAGTAGAAAGGTGATAGAGCTTAAAAGTAAGCAGAGATGACTTTAGTAGCAACTAATAATAATAAAAAAGAGGAATGAATGTATAGTACTAATGAAGTAAAATCAAGATATAGAGGAAAAAAGGAGTCTTTGGGGAACTCTGACGATAAGAGGGCTTGGAGAGGGAACAAATCGTCCACTTGACATTTCCTGCAATACAAAGATAGTTAAAGGACACTTTGTAACGATATCTCGCAACAGCCTTGCCACAGTGGATACACCGGTTCACGTCATATCAGCGAAGTTAAGAGTTCTTGGGCGTGGCCGGTACTTGGATGGGTGCCCATTTGGGCCGTCATGCACTGTTGCCATTTTTCGGGGTGCAATCAACCTCGTGATGCCAATCGAGGAGCTACACGACTGAGTAGTAGCGGTTCCGGTCAAAGTAAACCATCATAAGGATCGGGATAGCGGAGTGCTAACCACACGAACTTCATATTTGCATCCTCAGCTGAGGATGACATGGAGGTCGGATGGTCCCGATGGGCCACTTGTGACCTGAAGGCGGAGTGCATTTGTAAGTATATGACATGGGTAAATATTAAACTCAAGGTAAGTGAACAAGGGAAGTATAGGTCAATGTTGGCCTTTATTACCCAGGCAAAACAATAACTCAAGAAAAAGCTTGAATGAATATTATGATCAGTGTACATAACCAGCTTTAATCTTCAAGGTGATAGCACAGTTCTGGCAGAACTGTGGGATCCATCAGTTGGACATGCAAAAAAATGTTCATTAAATGGACGACAAGCACAAAAGAAAAATTTGAACTTGATGAAGGATAAATGTTTGTTTCTGAGACTTATTCATAGTTTAAGTAGTGTAAGTGTTAACATAAGTTTACGTTGGGGAGATTAAAAATTTTTATGTAAGGAATTTGTAGATTTTAGTTAGTTTAAGGGCTCTGAAAAATGGGCTGCAGAGATGGATAAATTCCTCCCTTAACAGATAAGAGATGTAAATGGAATATGGACTGTGGGGACGAACAGATTCCTCACTTAGTAAGGTGAGTAAGGTGCTAGGTTAAGACCAATGAGAAGGAAACAGACTTATGATTTTGTTATTAGGCCCTGAGGTGTAAATTCTTAAAAAGACTGCTTGTAGCCAAAGAAGAGTAGATCGCAGCAAACACTAAACAGTGTTGCTTAAACAGTGCTTAGGGAACATACCCAATTACGACAAAATGTAGGTGAATCCCTATCAAGATGTAGAACTAGAAGAGTGTACAAAAAAGCAAAAGAGAAGCTCAGTGTTTAACAATTTGTAGAGAACCTTGGAGGGACAGATTTATATTATTAGAATTAGTTTACAATTTTCTACTGACAAGAAACCTAGATTTCAGTTAACTATGTAGTATTAATGTGTACATAACACAACTTTCCCTTTTTGCATCCCAATTCGAAAGAGGCCTAAGAAGTTCACAAGCTGTTACCCAACTATGTTTGGAGAGAAATGAGAAAAACAACTATTTTCAATTGCATGATATGTTTTCTTTAAAGGGTTGAGGTATTTAATTTGATGGGAAGTTTGAAAATGAGTCAATACTTAATTTTCATGTACAATTTTCCAAGACGTGTTCAAATGATTTATTAACGGGGAACATCCAAAAGTGGCCATAATGGTTCACAAGTTATCTTTTATTCCACTCATTTATTAACATATGTACGAAAATTGTCAAAAGTGACCAAAAAGGTTCAGTGATTTTCAGTCATATCATCTGATTTATATAGGTGTTATTTTCATATGTGCATAATTTTCAAGAGTGTCAGATGTGGTTCACAAGTTGTATGTTTCATTATCTGTTTTCTTAAATGTCTGAAGGGAATATCAAAGTCCCGGAGTAAACATATTGTGTCCTATTAAATAAGCAAGGACTTGCGTAAACGCTCCAATGGTTTTAAGAATAAATTTACATATGATGCTACAAATATAATTTGATTGCGTTTTTGAAAGGTTTAAGCTGATAAATATTCAATGGTAATGTGGGACGTGCTAAAAATTTGTTCAAAGTATAAATTTTTCATTTGTTAAAAATTATTCAAAATTGTTTGCTTGTTGAATTTAATGGTTTTCATCTTTTAATACAATGTGGGCGGGATATAACGTCGCAACTACGTTACACAGCAATCTATAAATGTATCCTCATCTATTCTTCTTCTTACTTAAATGGGATAATAACAACAATCACTGCTAGCTTCGTCAAAATTTAAAGAGAAGAATATCACGCTACCCATAAAGCGACGTGAAATAAATTATTTGCTATGTACACCAGTTAAAGTAAGAGAGACACTTGAAAGAACACTAGGCACGCATACAACTGAACCTTACGTATGGAAGGCACTGAGTTGCTTGGAGCGGGAAGCTGAAAACGAAGTTACTGGAAGGATTCTTCATTTTCTCCAGGCGTATTTCATGATGCAATAAATCTGGGGTGAACAGCTTAGTGTGAGTGTACAAAGGACACAATATTTCGGCAATCGACCTTTTTGCCATCATCAGGTGTGCTGAAGGTATATATCAGGTTCCCCCTCCCTCTCCCTCGGGCTCTCCCTCGGCCGTCCGCGCCGCGGTTCGACGCCCGGCTTGTGGCCCAGCGTCTGGGTCAAGAGAGCTGCTCGCTACCGTCAGGTGAGGAGCTTAGAGATAGCGCACCGTGTTGAACGCGACGCTGAAGCGAAGGGTGTGGCGGATCGCTGATCGGGAGAGTTTGCTCTGTCGACGGCCCCATCCGGCCCCCCAACTGAGATGGACCGGCTGTGTGACCCGAAAGTCGAGGTGGCTGATTTCCTGGGACTATAAGACGAGCGCAGAGTGGTGGATCGCCGCCCGGCGGAGCTTGCTCCGTCGGCGGCCCAATCGGACCCTCTGCTTACGACGGACCGACCAATGAAGATCCAGGGGGAGGAAGAAAGGGATATGAGAGTGCGTTATGTGGCCAATACGTCGGCGGAGGGTGCAAGTAGTGGGGGAAGTCACCTCCCGGCTATACCGGCGGATACGGCCTGTCCACTACCTTTGACGTCTCGCTCCGGGAAGACGACGGAAGATGAAGACGCAAAAGCATGAGACAGCGCTGATGGATCGGGTAGCTGTTATGCGACTTCGACCTCGGTCGAGGAAGCTAGTTGCGGGGGCAGAGAGGAAGCTGAAGACACGGAGGACATGGAGGTGGAGGAAAGTCGTAATAAGAAGCGCCCGGCGGACACGAGTCCAGAAAGCTACAGGAAACGTGATACTACCGCCGCTCCCACAACCGCACCGACGCTGCAAACACGAAGAAAGACGTCTTTGAAAGGGTGCAAAGCCCCTAAGACGACCACTGACGTGGATGGGTTTCAAATACCCAAACGCAAGAAGATTAGAAGAGCTGTACAGATGGATACTGCTGCAGGCATGGTCATTAAAAACCGGTTTGCTGAACTCGAAGGGAAGGAGGAGGAGATTGCAGACCAGCAGCAGAGAAGCAAGGGGCCCCCGCCGCCACCCATCATGGTGAAATGGCCGGGCTCCTTCAAAGAAGTAGAACAGGCGATCCTCGCGGTCGTCAAGAACAACTTTACTACGACGACAGCAAGTCACGATATGTACAGAATCCTGAAGTGAACCGTGGAAGACTACAAAAGCGTTACTGACCTCACTGACAGCCGTGGTCTAAACTGGTTCACGTACTCGTCGGAACCTACAAGGACTCAAAAAGTAGTCTTTCGACACCTTCCCTTCAGTATGGACCCCCAGTACCTCAAGGAGCTTCTTGAGGCCAAGGGGTACGCCATAAGGACAGTAATCCGGATGAAGTCGCCGAAAGACAACGCAGACACATTCCAGGTCATACTGGATAACACACCGGAGCATGAGAGGATCTTTCAAGAAACGAGAGTGGGAAGTGTCAGCGGGTTCACAGCTGAGAAACTGAGGAGGCAGAGAGACCCGCTTCAATGATTCAACTACCAGGGAATCGACCACCTGGCAAAATACTGTAAAATGTCCCCACGCTGCGTAAAGTGTGCTGGGGAGCACCTAAGCCCGGAATATCCGTTCCCGACCGAGAAGACACCCACGTGCTGCAGCTGCAATGAAGAACGCGTTGCCAGCTTCCACGGCTGAAAAGCCTTCAAAAAAGCAGCTGCAAAAGAGCGGCAGGCACAAGCGAGGAGAGTTCAGCAGGGACGAAACTATGCTACTGCAGCGGCGACCGCAGCAGTGGCCGCAAGGGAGACGCCTGCAAGACGTCCACAGCAACACGCCGAGCAGGTGTGGCAAGCGGTGCGGCCTAGCCGCACAGCGGAAGGCGTTCCCCCACCGCCACGATAAGAGCACGAGCCGCCGGGCAGGGCCGGCCGGATGAGTAGGCGCGGAGGAATGAGGCCACCACCTACGCCCGCCCCACCACCTCCGACCTCTGTAACCACCGAGGCCGCAGAACTACGAGAGATGCTGCGGGAGTTCAAACTGCTGCTACTCCAACTACCGCAGATAGTGTGTGCACTGATTGCGGCCAAGCAGGCCAACACCACAAGAGAAGCCAACAACACCCATGATGCCTAATCACATCATAGGTCTCGTGTATGGAACGCAAACAGCATAAGGCAGTAGGAGGGCCACTTTAGACAGGTTTTACGCGACGAGGTCGTGGATGTGTGCCTCGTGTGTGAGACACGGATAAAGCCCGGCATAAACGCGAGGGCACCTAACTATAGGTGCTATCGCGACGATAGACCAACAGCAGGCGGCGGAACGGCGGTCTACGTAAGAAGAACGCTGCGACACCGCCAAATCCAGCTACCAGAGCTGATACAACTAGAAGCAACAGGCGTAACAGTCAGCACCTCAGTGGGTCAAGTGACCTTCATCGCCGCGTACTGGACGCCTATAGGACTCCCACGACAACACGACTTCGAGACGCTGTTGTCAATGCGTGGCAACATCTTCATCGGCGGTGACTTCAACGCCAAGCACTCGATGTGGAATTCCAGGGTCACCACAACCAGCGGCAGGAGGCTTCTTAAGGCGGCCACAGATAATGATGCGATAGTGCTGGGGCCCATACGACCCTACACACCATCCAAAGAGAGGACGCCCGGATGTCTTCAAAGGGGTGACCCACGACACAGTCGCAACGACACATGTGGCCCTGTCCCCAGATCACCTGCCAGTGATCTTCGATCAGAGCACGGACGGGGCCACACCACATGAAGGACGTAAGACCTACTTCAACACCGACTGGGAATACTTCCGGGTGCACCTGGTAGAGACGCTCGCGGTGGCACCGGATCCTGATGTTGATGGCGTGGACGCCACACTCACAGCGTTCTCGCATCTCGCGATCAGAGCGGCTGTTGCAGCAACGCATCACAGACTTCAGAAGCTGAGGGATTCTCCCGCCAGCTACCGCCGGAAATCTTGCAGATGGTCCGGGAGAAGATCCAGCTGCAACGAGTCCCGCCGCTACACGTCGGACAGCATGCAGTGGCCGAGTCTGACGCCAGAGCTGGGGTACTGGCCGATATCTTCGCGGCCAACTTCACGCTAGTTGAAGATGATGTAGATAATGACCATATCCAAACGCTGGAAGATAGACTGAGTGTATACCTCGTGACAGAAGACCATGAGGACTCCATCGAACCCACAACGGAAGAAGAGGTTCAACGGCAGCTACGGCACCTCGACCCGAGCAAGGCGGATGGTTGCGATAACGTCGGTGGCGAAATCCTGAAGGAGGTCCCCCCAGATACTGTGAAACTGCTCACGAATATGTTCAACGCCATCCTTAGGACCTGCCACTACTCCCCCTCCTGGAAAAATGCGGAGGTGGTGGCGATACCTAAGTCTGGCAAAGACAAAAGGCTGACGCAAATTACCTGCCTATCAGCCTGCTACCTACAGTCTCAAAGGTATTTGAGCGAATATATGTCACGAGACTGCAGCGTCACGTGGAGGGTAAGGCCTGCTTCCCGACGAGCAGTTCGGCAACGCTGCTCAGTCAGCAAGAGGAAGGAAAAAGAAGAGTGTGAAACCAGAAGAAACAAACCAAGACGCGATGAACCGAAAAATCTAACCAGAGGAAGAAGAAGGAAAAGCAGCTAGACCTGCTAACCCTTCAACCCAACGAAGCTGCAGCTTCGAGACGACACAAAGCAAGCCAGCGTCTGGTCTTACCTCTTACGTCCGCGCCCAGGGAGGTTTGCCGGCGTCGTTTCGGAGGTTCCTCCCCATGCTCTCGAAGTCAGTACATTCTGGGATATTTCTGTTTTCTCCTTAATCCGGGTAATGGATGGTTCCCAAGCTTGGTTAAGAGAATAGCCGCTGTCACGATTCAGTTCAGGTTATCTTGCTCTGATCTCTATAGCTTCTTTAATGATACAGCCCCAATATTTCGAAGTCCGTGTTAGGACCTTGGTCTTGTCATAATCCATGCCGTGAAGTTCTGACAGGCAATGTCGGCGATTGCAGACTTATTAGGCTGCTGCAATCTCGTGTGCCATTGGTGTTCATGGCATCGGTCTTCAATGGTGTAAATTGTCTGACCTATGTATTCCTTACGGCATTGGCACGAGATTTTGTAAACCCCTGATTTACGTAAACAAAGGTCGTCCTTAACACTGCCAAGAAGCGCTCTGGTTTTAGTTGGAGCGCAGAACATGGTTTTTACTTGATATTTACGTAAAATGCATCCAACTTTTCCCGATATAGCCCCACGAAATGGAACCAATGTCATGGCCTTTTTTACCTCAGGTTCTTCATTAGTTTTCGCCGGTTGTGTTGTGAGTGTCGGACGTAGAGCATTTCCTTATAACCGTTTCTCAGAAATACGGACTTCAGAGGGGCCAATTCTGTTTAGAGACTGTCCTCGTCAGAGAGAGCACGAGCTCTGTGTACAAGAGATTTTAGCACCCCGTTCTTTTGAGCAGAGTGGTGGCAGCTATCCGCGTGTAGGTGTAAGTCGGTGTGAGTTGTCTTTCTATACACGCTGTGCCCCAACCTGCCGCCATCTCGGCTTTTGAAGAGAACATTCAAGGAGGGGAACATCCCATCCGATTCTACCTCCATAACGAACTTGATATTCTCGTTTCTTCAGTTGAGATGTGCAAGAAATTCCGTCAGCTTGTCTCTTCCATGTGGCCAAATAACAAACGTGTCGTCCAAGTATCTGAAGAAACAGGTAGGTTTCAGATGCGCTGACTCCAAGGCTTCTTCCTCGAAATGTCCCAGGTGAGAGAGAACTCCTCATAGCAACACCTTCGGTCTGCTCGTGGTAGTCAGCGTCAAATAGAAAATATGTTGACCTTAGAACATATCTAAACAGATCGGTGGTTTTCTCATCAAATTTCCTGCCGATGAGTTCCAAAGATTCAGGTAACTGAACCCTAGTAAACAGGGAAACCACGTCGAAGTTCATAAGTATGTTAGATTCCTTAATCGTGAGGTGGTTGATGCGTCCCAAGACATCCGAAGAGTTATGGTTATGGTGTGGGCATGTCCCCACGTGGGAGCTGAGTAGCTCCTTGAGGTACTTGGCGAGAGGATACGTCGGGGCACCAATATTGCTGACCAATAGGACCTAACAGGACGTGTTGCATGTGGACTTTCGATAAGCCGTACAGCCTCGGAGGTACAGGGATCCCGGGTCGTAACTTCTTAGTTACCTCTTTAGGGAAGCCAGAATCTCTGAGAAGCGCCGAAGTTTTCCTTTCGACTCTCTTGGTAGGATCGGTGTCAACCTTGTGGTATGCGGTGCCATCTAGCAGGTCCTGCATCTTCATGGTGTAATCCTGGTGGGACAAGATTACCGTAGCGTTACACTTGTCTGCAAGTAAGACCACTATGTCTGGATCTTCTCTTAGCTTCCGGATGGCTGCCCTCTCTTTTTTGGAAATATTCGATTTTATAGGTCTAGTTCTAGTTATGACCCTGCAGGTTCCACGAGACACCTCTTCCGCTGCCTGAGGTGGGAGTCGAGCTGCTGTCTGTTCAACTGCACTAATAATGTTCTGGTCCTCAGCTAACAGCACCTTCTACCTCTAAACTGCTGAAGCACTTTCCTTCACTTCACAAACCAACATCGAGATCTAAAAGTTTCTCGGTTCCTCCAGATCTACCCATTAAAACCTCCTGAGTTTCTGGAACGTTTTCGTCACTGTCAGTGTCGCTTGCTCTCTTTCACTTTTATGTCTGCACTCTTCGTCAGCGCAAATGCCACTTTTACTGTCGTCTCTTTCTTGATAGACAAGTCACCACCACTGGGCCATCGATGCTACGGATGCTTATAAACGTCTTGCTTATGAACATCTGCAAAATTTTGAAGAAAGTTGCTCATTTTTGTAAGAGAGGGTCGTTCTTAAGTGCATACAACAAAGTAAACTTAATCAGTTATATGTGGAACAGTCTAATAAATGGTGTACTTTGTCTCTGAGAATCCCTATCCCGCTCTTTATCAATTAAGGAAGCCCCAGCATCATGTGAGTGTCCCTCTGTCTTCTCCAACACCGCTAATTTAGATAGTGGCATGAAGGTTAACGATGTCTGGTCCTTTATCACAGAACTGTCTGTTTCAAATTTTCGCTTCCGTTTTTGATAACCTGATGAAGCACTGTAAAATATTATTCCACTTGGGTGGTAGTAGTGAGGTAAAGAGAGTTCTGCTACAGCCTGGATTGTTGCCAAATTTATTCAAGATAGAAGGCCTTCCACCCACCCCTTCCCTCTGCTCCTAGTGTAGAACTGGCAATGTCACACTAATGATATAACCAGATGATTTCATGGTTTTCCCCCTTCATCACCTCCCCTCCCCAACTTCCTGGCCACTCTTCTCACGTCCCCTCCCCTCCCCTCCCCCTTGGAAACTGATCGGAAAAATGGATGTCCTGAGGTTTTCCTGTTAAAGGAGTAGTTTATTTTCTTTATTTGGATGTTATCCTGTTGCAAAAGTTTCTTTATTTCATCATTTTTTGGGGTTTAAACTGGTGGTAAATCCAGAATGTTGGCTGGAAATAGAACTATCAATTACCCTACAACCCAAATGAGTGAATTAGTTCGCAATACCAGTCGAAATTAAAATTTTTGGCAGAAAACACTCATCTATACCCTAATTATATACCACCTGTCGTATTATCTGATGCACGGTACCTAAACTTGTGTTATCCCAACGGGAAACGCTTCAAAACTTGTGAGAAAAGACCTGTTCTAATTACACAATTAAACTGATGTAAAATCACATATGTCGCCAAAAAGGATAGTTGAAAACATTGTCACAGGTACATGAAACCCTCACCACATGTAATTAAACTTCTACAGATCACCGTTATCTCCTGTGTTAATTACAGTGTTACACATTGACACAAATAATATATCGGAAAAACTGCATCTATAAAGAACCAAACACATCGGTATTAAAGATATATACATACCATAAAAATCCTGAAAAACTTCACCTAACACATTCTACAAATAAAGTGTATAACACATGCACCTTTTAATAGAAAATACCGTGCTGACTAAAAGCTCAGCAACAGGAGCCAGCTGTTCCGCCTCTGCCAGAGTTGGAAGCCCTAATGATATAGTTTCATACTACCAACAGAAGGCAGCCCACTGACAGTGCTTACCTGCCTGGGACCCCCAATAACCTCAAGGAAGTCACTATACCCTTTGTCCCATGTCATTAGAATGAAATATCCCTGGCAGCTTCTTTGATTTGAAAACTGGGAAACAATACCAAGCTGCTTCCTGTTTAACCATCTCAGAACACATGGGCACTTAATAATAGGCTTCAAAAGTTCAAACATTTTGTACATGCGCCAACCTGGGGAAATACAGGTCCTAGGGATTGTGTCCCAGCTTTGATGTAGCTGACAATGCAGACCTTGTCAACATTACCCATCAGTAGTGACAATTTCTATGTTCTTGCTCACTAAAAAAAAGTTAAAATAAATCCTGTATTTTATAAATAAAAAAAAATGTATTTAAATTTTTTTTAAATTAAGTATATTTCAATAACAAAATCAATTTTATAACATTAACTAAATACCTATTTTACAATAATACAACTAATTAAAATAACTGAGTGATTTCTCTAAATACAAAAGGATTTGTACCACATTAACATTTATTAGTTAAGAAAAGAAAGTTATTTTTAAAAATTTTAAAGTGTGAACATAAGTTAATGAATTGAAATGTATTAGTTAAAAAAGTACATTATTTAAAAATATCACATTGTGAATATAGGTAAATTAATTAAAATGTATTAGTTAACAGAAGTAAATTACTTTAAGAAAGTAAGTGAAATAAAATGTATTAGCTAAAAAAGTAAATTATATTAAAAATTTCAGTTTTTATTTTTTCTGTCTTTCTTAAAATGTTTCAGAAATGTATATAAGCATGAAGTTAACACTTTTATAATTTTTTAAAGTTTTTCATTCATTTATATAGAAACAAATGTAAATAATTAAACATTTTCACTAAGTAATCTATGTTGTGCATTATATGTAAGATTCTTTTTACCATACACAATTACAGAAGCATCTGTATCATTGGGAATTTTATCATTAAAAGTTGCACAAAGTTTCATATTTGTATTTTGTATAGTTATAACATTTTTACACATCATACTGATGATATAAATAGGATAATTATTATAAAACTAAATGGATTATTATTAATATTTGATTTCGGTAAAGTAATTGTTTGGAAATTTAGAAATGCATCATATGCTTTTAGAAAATTATTTGCTGGATTAATATTCCACCTTTCTTGAGGAAAAAATCATTTTTACTATTTTTTAAATATATATTCTGTCGTTTCACATGATCAAATAATGAAGAATCAAAAAATTGTTTATTTTTACGATTTGTATGAAATACAACATAAACAAAATATGGCATATCAAATTCTATAGAGTTATAGTAATTTGTAATATCTGGTTCAAAATTATTTTTAACAGATAATCCAGCAATTTCTTCCATTTGAAGTTCATAAAAAGAAAGAGGAATTTTAGGAATTTTTAAAATATTTTCACGTTGTTCATGTTCATAGTTTGGTTCATATTTAACAACTGGTACACAAATTTCCATAGAGTCTATAAGAATTTTTCCTTGTTTAGAAAGTATCTTTTATTTCAACACCAGCATCGTTTTTATCAAACCAACCCAAAATTACATCTCCACAACATAAACTATGTCTAAAAACTACATTTCAGTTTCCTACAAATATATATTTTCGATAACCATTAAAAAAATCCACCAAGAAATGATAATGGATAAAGTTATATATTTATATTTATATTTCCTGTATTAACAATATGTCTTTCTAAAATTATTTTGTCAGTAGCATATGAAGTTAAATGTAGTAAAACTGTTGATGAAAGATAAGGATGTTCAATTCTGCATAATATATTACTTCCCTTTTTGTTCTTATAGTCAGACAAATTAGTTACATAATTATAATTTTTTTTTGGATTTTCCATCATAAGTTGGATAATCAATACCATCATTTCCAATAATTCTAAAATTTGTATACAATTGAGCATGATTTGGATGCAGCCAACCATCACCAATATCTGTTTCAATTTCTGTATCTTCGTTTGGAAAATTTAAAAAATTTCTAGTTTTTTCATTAAAAGGAATTGAACAAAACTGATAACTTCCAATTTTATTCATGATATTTTCAGCAATTATTTATTAAGGAAAAAAATTGTTACAATATTTTTTAAATAACTGTAACAGTAGCAACATTAAAGTCAACTACATTATCATTTTCATCAGTTATAGTAACTTCTAAATATTGAATTGTATTAAAAACAGGAACATTTACAGGATAAATGCTTCATAAAGCGTTGGTCCACCAAATTCTGCATTATGTTAAGATGAAGCAAGAGTATTAGTTTCTTTATGAAAATGATGATAAAGTTTTACATACATTCCAGCAGCAGGAATAAAATATATATTTATTAATTCAAAAGGAATTACTTTAGGAACATTTTTAACTACAGCTATTTTATAACCTAAAACAACTTAATTATCAAAACCAAGTAAATTTCCAATACCAACTGCTGTATCCATATTCAATGTAACATCACGTACAATAATGATTCTGTTTAAAATTTCATCTGCTTTAATGTGTATATTTATATTTTCAAATGCAATTTTTTAAAATTTTTTAAACTATATAGACCTACAAGAATTTCTATTGTTTCTCCAACACAATAAATTTTATTATTTTTTGTTGAAATATTTGATGTTAAAAAGGTGAATAAAAACCAACTAATGAAACATCGGTATAATTATCACATATTGTCACAGTTAATCTTTTTCTAATTATAGAAGATTTATCACTAAGGTAAAATAATCTACTCATTACCTACTGAAAACTTAATATTAAATGTAAAAACCATTAGTAATTCAAATAAAAATAAATTATAAATATAAAAAATAAAAAATGTAAACAAATGAAAAAGTAAATAAACGAAAAAATTACTAATATTTGAACAAAACCGATTGGGAACCTAAAGTAAGATTTCCAGAAAATTTAACAATAAACATGGGAAACTTTTAGCAGTTTCTATAAGATGTGAAATAATTCTAACAAGTGGTTGTGGACAAACAACATTAATGATTGGTAGTTTAGTCCCAGGATGGTTAATTTGGAATAAAATTTAACATCTGTATTTCAATTCAAAAAGTTTAGAACAACCAAAATATCAATAATTTATAGATCGATGTAAAAAGATTTAAGATAAAATTAATGAAAACATTGTTAGTTTTATTGAAAAACACGAAGAAATTATTCTATTAGATGAGTTTGAAGATAATTCAGATGTTGTATTTGATGATTTTATTACAGAAAAACAAGATATCGTAAGAGAATATTTTACTACAGATGGACACAAAGATATAGGATTGCTTTTATTTAGCACAATCTTATTCAAAATTACCAAAAGACTTTGTTAATCTTTTTAAATATTTTAAGACAAAATGATACAAATTTAAGTCATATTCATCATGAATTTGGTGATGGATATTTGAAGTTTAATAATTTTAAAGGAATGCATAATAAGTGTTGGAATGATGAATTCGTTTTTTTAACAATAGATACGTCTTCAAAATCAAACAAAGGCAATTTAGAGATAAAATACAACATTCTTAACTAAAAACATTACATAAAAGTACAAAACATTTACTTTAACATAAACGTAAACATTAATATTAACATAAACATAAACATAAAGATCCTTAATATTATTTCTTCATTAATAAATGTTTGCAAAGTATGATGAAAGAGTTGTTAAACATGCTAAACAAAATATAAAGAAAGCTGAAGAAGAACTTAAGGTTTGTAAAAAACAACCAAGAACAGAATATGAAAATTATAAAATACTTCAACCTGATATTGATATAATAGAAAATGTAGAAAAAAAAACGTTTTGAAGGTTTAGACATTAAATGTTTTAAAAGCAACTGAATAAAATAGGGAAGTTCAAAAACAAATTATTACATACAGTCATTAAATAATTAACAGTTGGCTGGCGATATTCCTGAAAAATATGATTATACACGAAGTGAACCAGAAATTAAAGATATATTTAATAAATATGAATTAGAAAATAGAAGTAAAGATAAAAATGAAAGTAAAAAATAAATGTTATCGAAAGAATGTCAGATATATTGATCATAGTGAAGATAAAGTATTTGATTAAAATCTTTTGGTTTGTTAAAATATTTTGGTAGTTTAGCTGTGGAATTAAATGATGATAAATAAAAAACATATGAAGGTACAGATGGATTAATGAGAGTTTTAACTGATAAACAAATTAATATGGATGATTTAAATGAAAAGTATGATGGTGTAGATTTATCAAATTATGCATATATTATTAAATTCAGGAGCAATATATTTTGATAATAATCCATATAAAATTAGATCAAGTAATGGTAATAAGAATTTATATTTAATAAAACAAATTGTTAATGATTATTTTCCAAATTTTGGAAGACAAACTATAGAATCTTCAGGTTTTAGTTCTCCTGAAAACCAAAAAATAGTTGAATAGTTGAATAGTTAAATGACAGACAATTCATGGTGAAGGAGTAGCTGGAAATAATAAACATCACAATGAAAAACTTAGTATTGCACAAATGTTAACAATTAAATTTAGTGAGTTTATAATTGATAATCCAAAAGGAATTCTGTATTTAATTAGATTCTCAAATAATCTTCCACATACATTTTGGTAAACTGATAGATATGGAAAAGTATTGGTAAATATTTTAATTAACAAATTACTATTGGAAATGCATTTTCTAGGTTATAATTATTGCGGTCCAGGTACAAAATTAGAAAAAGATTAGCTAAATGTGATAAAGGTATATATCCATTAGATGAAGCTTGCAAAAAAATGATATTCCTTATACAGATACTAAAGATTTAGAAAAAAGATATATAGCTAATAAAGTACTTCAGTTAGCTGCAAAAGAACGAATGTATGGAAATGAAGCTTCATTTGATTAAAAAATTTCCAGCAACAGCTGTTAGAGGAATAATGTATGGAAAAAGAATGTTAGGTAGGGGAATTAATGTAAATATTGATGAAAATGGTTAGTAATTATAACAATCATTATACAATTTTTAAACTATAAAAACAACTTTATAAAATTTTGAGCTACATAAAAAATCTTTACAAAAACCTTTCTTACATTTTTAAACTACATAAATATTTGACTACAAAATAATCTTTATTAAACTTTTTAAGTATATAAGTGAATATTTTAAAATTGACTATACTTGGCTACCTAGTGCTAAAACGAATAATGAAAAATAAAATGCAATTGAACCATATTTAACTGAACCACAAGATCATAAAAAAAGATAAAAAAAATGGCAGAAATTTACTTATTACATTAGGTATCCCTGTTGTAAGAAAAATTATTGAATGTATAGCCTAAATGAAAGATGGTAAAGGATTAGCACAACATGAAGGTGGCTTTTTTACGTTATTATCAGCTGCATTACCATATTTAGCCACAAAGTATTCTTTAACTGGTGTATCTGCAGAAATTGCAAATGCAGTATTAAACAAAAAGAAGAATGAAAAAGAATTAGAAGATGAAGAAAAACATAACTTAGCAATGGAATAAAGTTGTTATTGGAATAAAGAAAACATTAAAATTGTAAAAATAATTGATAAATATGCTAAATCATTAAGTATTTTGATATAGAAAAACTTACTAAGCAATTAAAAACTGAAACTTTCGTGGTGTATACATCACTGATGAATTACCAAGTAAGCCATTAAAATTGAATGTGAAATAGTACATTTAGATAAATCCGATATTACTGGTACTTATTGGTTTTGTTATTATGAAATAACGATAAAAATTGGTTTTTGTTTCATTTTGTGGTAATATACCAAAATAATTAACTATTTATTTAGTAAAAAATTAACTATATTAAAATACAGAAAGAAACAAAATTTTGATGAAGTTATATGTGGTCATATATGTTTATTTTTTAAAAATTGTTATGTGAGAATTATAATTTCAATTATATTTTAGATTTAATAAACGGACATTTTGAATAAAAGATACACCTAATTAAACAAAATTAAAAAGTACTTAATACAGATGCAATAAATTTATAAAAATTGAAAAAATGAAAATAGAATTAAAGAACTACAATCATCAAAAGATCCAAAATTCACTATTGTAATTAATCAATATCAATATATATAATAAACAGCTTCAATTATCAATAGATCCGAAGATAACTCATACAATTAACCAATTTCATAAGAATTTAATGTTATTTTTAAAATAACTAAAAGTTATACTGGTTTTAAAAATAGAAGATTTAATAGTGTAAATTATTCAATCGATGAAAAAGATGTTGTTAAAAATCATTATTCTGATAGTTCATTACCTGAATTTCGTTACAAGTCCAGAATACACATGTATTTTAACACAGTTCAATGATAATTTACCAAAAAAAGTGGAAAAAGTTTCTTCACATTATTTCTCAAAAACAGATTTAACTAAATACTTAAATAAGTTATGTAATCCTAAAGATAAAGAATACGACTAACAAATAATTAAATTGGCTTTTATAACAGGTTGTCAACAGAAAATGTACAATTTTAAATGTGATTTCATATGTAAAATAATTATTGTGGTTTGTAAATATATAAATAGAGATTTAAACTTCGATGATTATGATATAACAATAAGTGCAGCTGATAAGCTATATCATATAAATAATAATACTCAATCAATAATGGTACACCAATCAAATTTTATGAGTACAAAAATTGAAGATTCTGTTAAAACTGTTTCTGTAGATATAAATATAATGTTATTTGGTGAAATGATTGAAATCTAATACTTTTTTAATCTATATAGAATTTATATATATATATATATATATATATATATATATATATATATATATATATATATATATATATATATATGGAAATTCATAGGTGACATTTAGTTAATAAAGATGATGCTATTTATTGTTTAAATTTTAAAAAGTTTACTGAAACATATCCACATAGAATAACAACTAAAGGTGTAAGACAAATAAATGTAGGTATTTGTACAATTTGCAAATCTAAAACGAGTAAATGTGTTAAAAAATTTTATTAAGAGGTGAAGTTTTAAATAATATACATGTAAATAATTTTTGTGAAAATGCAAATAATGAATTACATAAACCTATTAAAAGAAATTTTCTAAGAAGATCTATTGTTTCTTTTTATATAGATGATTTATAGCAAGCTCATCTAGGAGAAATGGATTTTCAAAATAAAAATTAATTTTTAAACTAAATAAAGGTTATAAATACTAATTACAATAATTGATGTTTATTCAAATATGCATTTGCTTTTCCTATTATAGATAAGACTTTAAAAATATAGTTGATGGTTTTAAAAAAATTTTATACTTAGCAAACCAAATAATTTACAAACAGATAATGGTAAATATTTTATAACTAAGAATTTAAAATGTTATCCAAAAATTAACATTAATCATTATTAAACTTTTCCAGAATTAAATACACCTGTTGTTGAACAATGTAGCAGAACACTTAAAGAAAAAATGTAGAAAAAATTTGCTTTTCAATGAGATTATAATTGGTTAAATTTAGTTAAAAATCTGACTGATGAATACAATAATATAAAGTATTCTTCAATAAAAATGAAACCCATAAAAGTAAACGAATAAGATTTAAAACTAGTAATATTGTATCTAATGAAGAACCTACATTTTAAAAAGGTGATCAAGTTAAAATTTGTAAACTGAAAAATCTTTATGAAAAAGTTTATACATTCAGCAGAAATATTGGAAAGAGAAGATATTATTATTCTAATCCAATGACATATAAATTTACAGATATAAAAGGAAACTTTCATTAACAAGAAGAAAATATCCAGATGTATACTTAGTAAAAAATTTTTAAAAAAGGTAGATAATCAAGTTTATGTTCAATCGTAAAATTGTGATAATTCACTTAAAAGCAGGATACATAAAGATAAAGTAATTTTATAAAGTAATGGTTTTCAATTTAGTTGCAAATCAGTTCGTTTTTTAATAGATTAGTTTACTATTTGGCGTAACAATCAATCAGTTTTTAAATAAGTATGAACGGTTTCCATCAAACTTTGAATTCAAATCTGTTGAACTTTAATTATTTCATCCTTTAATTGTTTAATTTCATCTTTCACTTTAATTTTATCTTCTTTTAATTAAATTATTTCATCTTTCATTTTAATTCTGTCATCTTTTATTTAAATTGTTTCACTGTTTAATTTATCCAATCTTTGTCGTTTTTGAATTCAATAATCTTTCTGTTTTGTTTGACTTTTGAAAAATTTTAGTTGATCTTTCTAAATAGTTTCCATTTATATAGAAAAATTTTATGTAGAAAATATTTGTATACAAAAATTTTATTAAATGTATACACAAATAATTTTATTAATTTAGTAACTAATAATGCCCATATGTTAATGTATCGTTTTCATTTTCTAGTACATAACTTTTATTATCATGAGAACTTAATGTTTCTTTCTTTACTTGGATTATATGTGTTTCATTTTTTACACTTTTATTGAAGCTAAATTTTCTGTATTCTTCTATATTGTTAAACAAACAATGCTTATCATGTTCTAAATGTATTTTGTTTTTCACGACATATGTTTTAACACCTTTAGATATTTTCTATATTCTCTTCATAAGCATACATTTTTGCTCATAATCCACAAAATTCTTCTATTACTTGTGGATTTAAATAATATATTTTTAATGCTTTTTAAACAAAACATTCTTTAATTGTATTTGTATCCGTTAGTTTCAGATTTTCGAATATATTTGTAGAAAATGGGATTATTCTTTTTAATGGTTCATTTTCCTTAGTTAGAAAAACATCATAAATTTTATAATATGGTAACTTTTTCCAAACATTTTCATTTACTTTAGGTATATTATTACTTTTACAATATCTGTTTGATTTTCACAGACTTATTCAGGTATATTAATTTTAAAAATATTTCTACAACTTTTCCTTATTTCAGTGATATAATTTTTACAGTTTTCGCTTACTTGTGATTTATTATAATTTTCACTTACTTCAGATTTTTTATATTTTTCACTTAAGTCAGATTCTTTATTATTATTTTTACAATATTTGTTTTATTTTCATTAATTCAGATGTATTATATTTAACAATATTTGAATTATTTTCACTTACTACAGGTGAATAATTTCTAACAATATTTGCTTACAAATATTAATTGAACGATAACTAATAATAAATCTAATTAAATCAGCTTTAATACATTTTAACATCTTCATAAGTTATTTACTTTACAAAATTCATGAAAACTAACATCAGGAAGTTGTTCTAGTTAATAAGCAATATATGTTTCCATTCTAGTCCTTTATTTATTACAAAAAAATTTATTATATTTGTAAAAGATTTTTTTAATAAAGTGATAATTTTTAATGGATGTAAAAGAATCATTATCTAATAGAGAATTACTTTATTATTTAGTTTCACAATTAGTTTTTAAACAATGGTTTAACACAGTTAAAAATAAAACGAATTAGTATTTAAAATAAATATTTTATTATTTAATTTAACAATGAATTAGTTTAACAATCAATTAGTTTTTTAGAATAAGTTCTAATGATTAATTTAATTAATGAAAAAGAATTATTATTATGTAATAGATAATAAATCATGAAGTTCAAGATGCTTCTTATTCTTTAGGTTTCTTATGATTAATATATTCTAAAGTAGATTTGCTACATTTATTATCATTGTGTGAAGGATTTATGTAAAAACAATTTAAATATTTAATTTCTTGCCACTTTTACATTTCATTGCAGATGTAGATGTTTCTTCAGTTACAAGTTCTTCGTTATTCCTCTTAGATATAGATTTTTCTTCATTATCCATTGTTAATAAAAAATTTTCTATCTACTTCACCTGGGTTTCGTCATAAATGTCCTTTGAAATAATATTTAGCAACTCTTTTTCCACATACACAAGGAATTAGGTTTTTATAGGAATTTTGTACATGACATTTATTTATCCTTGGCCTACATATTGTTCTATAACCATCTTTTGTAAATTTTTGTAAAGTAAAATTATCAGTTGATTTTTCTGTATTACAATATTTACAAAATTGAGGTTTCACAGAACAATCTTGTTGAACTTACTCCTTTTATACATAAAAAAATTATTATGTTTGTGAAAGATGTTATTTTTATTATTTTTATAAGTTTTACAATTTAAAAGTATAATTAATCAGAATTATAACCTTTATAATATTCTGGTTCATCAAAAGATAAAGCTTCAAAAATAGCATTATTACCAATTATTTCAATTTTTTCTGGTGTTTTATTCTTAGTAATACTTCTACAAAGTGGACAATTTCCCCTTTCCTTTAACCATTTATCAATACACTCTTTATGCAAAATATGATTACGATTTATTTTAACAAATTGATTATTATTTTCATCACTTAAATAATATAGGACAATCAATATATTTTTGACATCGCTCAATTATTTCGTAAGTATCTTTTTGTTTAGTTTGCATTCCTTTTTTTTCTCTATTAATAAGAAATAATTTTTATTACATTTATAGGAAAAGAATTTAAGCGAATCATTTAGCTATAAGTTAATAAAATACATTATTTCTAAAGAAATACATTAATAAAATAAATAAATAATTAAAATACATTATTTAATTTAAGTACATTATATTGAAAAATGAGATTGTGAACCCTATATCACAAAATTCATTATATCTATTTTTAAGTTTTTTATTCCTTTATATTTTAGTTTCATTCGTCCTTTTTTAATTACACCATAATAAAAAATCATCAATTGATTTAGAAAATCTTTTTGGTAAAATAACTTGAAAATCATATTAAGTTCTAGACAAAGTTGTTCTCCAAATCTAGTATTTAATTGTTCACAGCTCATAATATTATATAGAACATTTATTCTAGCTCATTTACTTTTCTAATTTCTTTAGAAATACTTAAATTATTTGGCATCTTGATTGAACTAGTTTCTATTTATATAGAAAAAAATAATTAATTTTCCAAAAATAAATTTATATTTGTATTAAACATATATTTTTAAATGTATTCTTTGTACTTATACATTTTAATTAATTTACTTATATCCACAGCATAAAACGTTTGAAATAATCTACTGTCTTAACTAATGCATTTTAATTAATTTACCTACTTTCACAAACTTATTTTTTAAAATAATGTACTTTTTTAACTAATACATTTTTAATTTAATTTACACCTAGGCTCATTGGTGTACATTCCTTCTTCATTAACATTAGGGGGAACATTATGCATATATGACCACACTGGTATGTATGAAAGTCTTGGTAGCGCTAAAACTGTAGAACATGTGTCTTCTGCTGGTGAAGTATCTTTGTAATTCTTCCAGAGGTTTCAGTCACCAAATGAGTCAAAATAGTAATCATTATCTGTATTTTTTAAACATACTCCAGATAGTGTGTTAAAGGCCCTCCAGCAACATCTAAAGTCACAACTTCACATTTTCTGGGTTTCCATATAGTCTTCTGTAATGTATCCTGCATGTAAACACCACAGTATCTAGGAATATAGAATTTTTTTCTAATATACATAAACATATTTCTGTATGTAAGCACTCTATCTGGTAGGACGATGATGGGGTTTCGTTTTAATTATAAAGAGATGTATCCGTTTCTTGTAGTTTTTCTGGTATAGTCTTTTCACAATATCTGCTAATTTCATCATGTGGTTTTGTCTTATTGCTTCTTCCAGTCGATCCAGGGAGTTCTGTACGTTCTTCACAGTTCTGGCAATGGCTGCAGTATCACCAGCCAGTGAACCTACTACTGAGAGACTTGCGAGGGATGGAATGAGGAAGGAAATAATTCCACCTGACTTCTTGGGCACTGGCAGAATCCTGAGAGCTTTAACCGCTCCTTTATGCTTCCGAGCACTTTTAGCTGCTTTCATCTCTGCTAGTATGCTGTTTTTTAAGCACCTCTGCTCCGTCTTCTTCTTCATTGTGTGAGTTAACGTGCATTGCACTCTCATTTAAATATACAGGACCGGATGCCACAAAGGATGCAGATTCACCACAAGATGGGGAAAGTCACAGGCGTCTATTGTCTAGTGAGGCCTAAGCGCTGTAGTGTTCGAGTGAGACAGACGAGAACCTATGTCACAGGGAAACCCAGTAGAAGGCTTTTGTGGCCAAGGAGACGTAGCAGTGTTAAATATGGCTTACCTGAGATCGACCATAAAGGGAAACACAGATGAAAATTATTTAATTGTGTAGTAGTGCAGGGAATCAAGGTACAGTAATTTTAATCTGTCATCTTCCATAAATTTTCATGGTGATCCCAATAAAACTTGAATATTGTTCATATCTATGATAGTTAAGGATTTACTGTTAAATGAAACTAACAAGTTTTGTAACAAAGACCTGAATGCTAAAATCTGAACGCTTTGGTTGGTCTTAACGATCGACATTTCATATAGAACCGCAACATTACAATGAGAAACGTTGTAAATATTAACTCGGTAGCTTTATTTGTTTAAAAGATGTAGTAAAATCACAAAACACATTGAACGATGACAGCATGACACCTTATTGAATCATCAAGTAATAGAAGATTTTTGTAAAGTTTAGTGCATAATACTTACTTTTGCTCTCTTTTTATCTATCAGAAAGCACATTGGTGCAAGGCTACTGTCCATGACATTCAAACTTAACAAGTAATTTGTATTGGTATTATGTAAAAGAATTTATCGTTTACTATGTAATGGATATTATTGTTACTTTATTTAGAACGTGAAAGTGGTCAAACTTTGATAATTTAAATATGTTCAATGTAAAGTAATATAGAATAAGCTGTAGCCAATCATATGGACGGTCTCAGTAGAGACACCATAAGGGACAGAATGAGATTTTCAATCCGGGGGATGTTTCCAGAATGAGATTTTCACTCCGCAGCGGAGTGTGCGCTGATATGAAACTTCCTGGCAGATTAAAACTGTGTGCCGGACTGAGACTCGAACTGTGGCTAAGCCATGTCTCCACAATATCCTTTCTTTCAGAAGTCCTAGTTCTGCAAGATTAGCAGGAGAGCTTCTGCAAGGTTTGGAAGGTAGGAGACGAGGTGCTGGCAGAAGTAAAGCTGTGAGGATGGGGCGTGAGTCGTGCTTGGTTAGCTCAGATGGTAGAGGTCTTGCCCGCAAAAGGCATAGGTCCCTAGTTCGAGTCTCGGTCCGGCATCTTGCCAGGACGTTTCACCAAAGGGTACAGTTCTGATCGATACGCGAAAGTGGACGATTGGTGTTTAGGCAGCTAGGAAGTGAAACAATTTAGAAAATTTCTGGTTGTGTGACATCGCGGGGCCGGTCGGTGTGGCCGAGCGGTTCTATGCGCTTCAGTCTGGAACTGCACTACCACTATTGTCGCAGGTTCGAATCCTGCCTAGGGCATGGATGTGTGTGATGTAATTAGGTTAGTTAGGTTTAAGTAGTTCTAAGTTAAACGGGACTGATGACCTCAGATGTTAAGTCCCATAGTGCTCAGAGCCATTTGAACCATTTTGATATTGCAGGACTTAGTCTCTGAGCTGTTAGCAGCCGTGCGCCTGGTGTGAACTCTAACTTTTCTTGTAAATGATGGGGTGGAGTATTGTGATTCGCGATGAGACTGTGAATGATCGAATGGTGTCAAATGTATATGCGCTCGAGTGTAACAGTAACTCTAAATACGACCACTTTCACCATTAGTTTGCTTTCTGAATAAACATTATTCTAACCACATCGGAACTTTATGGCCTACATCATTTAAAGGTGGTTAATATATTTCCAGAAATTATTATTACTGTTATTATGTTTTACATTAACTTTGTATTTCGCAAACTTACAATCAGCCAGACAATTTAAGCAAAGGGTCACAAGTTTTTAATTTTCGGCTTGTAACGTGACATGCGCGGCTCAACCCCTAGACGAATGTGAGCCAAGATATTTCGACGAAGAAGAACTGCATGTGAGCCCAAACATCTTTGGGATGTTAGCCCGCAATCGTCTTCTTCTTCTTTTACTTAATTAGTGCACGATGTACTACATTCTTAACTTGTTTTAAATTCATTCCCAAACCCTACTTAATATTACCATGCATGGTTTTTTCAACTGCAAATACCACAATGCTCTGCCCTATACGAATATCCCTTCTTGCACATATTGCCTTGGCTCTATCTGCCAAAATTCAATCTGCAGCATGACATCCTGGGAGATCTTTATATACCATGTTCGCAGTGTCTTGTTCCATATGTGCCTCATCAAGCCAATTAATTGCTTTATCACTGTGCCAACCGTTTCTGATGCTTTGTGCAGGGCCACAGTAGTTTTTTCTGGGAATGTGCAATTCGATCGGCAGTTGTTGGAGAATACTGCCACCTCTTTTAATGCATCTCCTATTATGCATATTATACCACTGTGGTGGTTGTGTCCAGTAAACTCTATTATATAGTAAATCGTCATCGTTAATCCAACCGTTCCATGTTCCAGGAAAACCAAGACATTTAACTAGTTCTCAGTTGCCTCAACATCTTATGAGAATCTCTACGAGAAACACATCCGGTTCTCAGCTATTGTGCAATTCATCTGGGTCAAAGCATCCTGCAGTTTCAGTACTACTGCTGTCCTTTACGATGTAAGTTCTGGGATTCGTTTTTCGCACCTTGGAAACTGTAAATATCTCAGTTGACCAATTTGGTAGGTATGACATCTGCAATGGTGTCTCGTGTTTTGAAATGTGTACTAAATCACATACATCAAGTTTTTGTTTGCATGGATCTAGCATTTTATTGCGATTGTGTACTGCACCTAGAAGTCCATTATCACGATCATCAATTGGTCTCATTTTTATTATGCTATGTTAGGTTCGAATATACTGTACAGTTACTTCTAGGAGGATATCTATCTATTTGTATGAGACATCAAGATTAAAACACAGCCATATTTGACCATTTTCCATGATACTCGCTTTCAGGTAGGTGAACACTGACTAGAGGTGTATCCCATACTACCAATCACTGTCTCGAAATACCTACTGTAAATTCTGCACCATGGTCAGTTTGAACGTTATCTGGACACTGATTCGTTCCTGTCTGCAACAAACCCTAAAAAACATCTGCGAAAACAATCCTCATTTTTGTTTTCAAATTAAGAGTATGTATCGATGAGCATTAAAATATAATTGAAACCATTATTCACACGCACATAATCCCTCATATCTACAAGAACAGCCTACTATAGGTCATCCAAACCATTGATCATAACTTTTCCACGAGGGTTTGTTTTGCATGCCGATTTGTGTACTTCTTCAACTACTGTCACCATACTTATTTGTTGATACCTCTCTCTCTAAGCTCTGATATTGCTGAAAGACCCTCATTCGAATGGGCTGTTTTACTAGTGGCAGCCGATGACATGAGGAAATGTAGCTTACCTATTGGTTCATCAGGAATCGATTGTTCGCTCTTTTATGCTGAATGTCACTACGATCACCCCTGCTGATTTCACCAATTAATATGGGTTTTATAATGGTTTTGTATTTCACACAACTTTGGCATTTTTGTTCTCTTTTTGCTTTCTTATATGGATCAGTCCAATGCAGTATTTCATCACACATTTCCAGAGCTTTACCTAAATAATGTGCGGCCTTCGAAGATCTTAAGAAAATAGATTACGCCTGGTGTTCTTTGAAATTCCCCACGGCCGATCCATATCGTCCTATCAGTTAAACTTACAGGCTGTTTGTCCAACATGTATAGTTTTACCTTGTTGAGGTCACTATGATGGTTAATAAACTCAGAAGGAGCATCATAATCATTTTCATCATCACAATGAAATTTTACTGAGAACTGCCCAAAAGACTCGGTAATTGGCTTCAAGTTTCCTCTAAGTGTTTTATCCTGCTCCAAACGTTGTACCCTTAGCAGCTGTAATTTCTCTCGAACAACCTTCTGTGCCAAAATGACTTTATGCCTAGTCGACATCTTGTTATATACTAAGCAGCATTCTGTGTAGGTGCTCCTTATATACATTCTTTTCTGTGGTGTCGACTTTTACAGTTAAGTTACTTACTTTCTTTTCGTTTACATTAACCCTAGCATTTACTGTAATGATTGATCTCATAAGGGTCTGACAATGCAACTTTGGTTGACTGTGTACACTCGCAGCTTTATTTTCGAGATCCTCAATTTTTCCATCCATGTTCTCACAAACGTTCTGTCTATACATATCCAACCCCTCAGGTTGAGTGGTCAACATGCTTGCAAACTTCACAAACGTGTGATGTATACTGATGTAGTCACATCCTGTCATAGGCATATATAGAAACTCTTGGAAGTTTCTGTACCTACCATCATTCAGTTTTCTTGTTTTGTTAATAACAGGAAACCTACACTGTGTGTGATTCCAGCAATTTCCACATATCTCTAAAAATTCTACATCAGGTCCTACATGTGCTTGGTGAATGTGTTTTAAATTCATATTAATTGGTTTTAAGGCTACAATGAGGTTTGTGTTATCCTTCACCAACTGTTTTGGGATTCTGGAATTCTTGGATAAGTATTAATTAACATCTCTGTCGTTTAATAGTTCACAGTCTTCTTAATTTTTATATGAATGAAGTTAAATTGGTCTTACTCACTGAAAATTTTTTAGCTAGACTGCATTTGAACTTTGCCAGCCAAAATTTGAATGGAACCAACAGTAGAGCATGAGCTCTGAACTGCCTCTTTAAGATTCCTTGTAGTTGTTATTTATAATAATGTCTTGAAACTTGGTACAGTTGTATTATAGCATTATTGTGATCGAGTGCTGTAAACAGAACTTTCTATTACAAACGAAAATGATAATTAATCTATTACGAAGAAAGACATTTCTGTTCCAAATTTGGTTTTTACTAAATAACTTGAAAACTAATAGAGATAGCATAATTGAGTCACAAAGTTAATGTTTCTATATCGAACTGCATCTACATTTGAATTTTTATCTTTCTGAGTCTAATATTGAACGCCTTCAGTTTTTCGCGAAAACGGCGATTTTGCCCAAAATATTGCAACGATTATGTTGAGACTTGTAAATTTGCAGATTATGAACAACTTATTGCTTTATGGCTTCATTATTTAGCGCCAATAATTTTTTCTCAAAATAATATAATTAGCGAAACATATTCATTAGGTCATACTCAGATTTCACAGTGTTAACATTAATGTACTGAAGCATACATTGACCAAGTTTGGAAAAGTTATTTTAATTTTTAATTTAATTCTTAGATTATTGGGCAATACTTTATATGCTACGCATATGCGCGTAATGATGACATGGCGCAAGTAGTAGAGAACTGGGATAAGCCTCGGCACACTCGTTCGCCTCTGTATGTCTCACAAAGATAAAGCGCTTGTTCCGCCACAAGCAGCACAAAATTTACATGAATAACGGCGTTCGTGGAGCTTTTGTTTGGCGTGTTGTCACACAGGTTGACTAAAGAATAGTTATCAATCGTCATTTTTTAGTTGAGGTTGTAACTTGAGCTGGTGGTGACTTATTGAATATTGCACATTTAAAGGCTATGACGATTGTTGTTTAAGAGTTAGAAAATGGAGCGTGAAACGGGAAAACATCTATCGCTTGTGACATTTTGTTCTCTTTGTATTTAATATAGGCTTGTATACAGTGGAGACAGCTAGAGATATGTTTGCAGTGCTTAGGTAAGAGCATACATGAAATCGCGCCCGGGAACAGATTCCTCTTTTCTAAGCAGGATCGTTTCGACGTGAAGAATGCACCACAGTCAAGAAGATCAACGAGATTCGAAGAATGAAGTTCTTACGATTTACCATTACAATCCTTTAGATTACTTGCAAATGCGATTAACTGAGACCATTCAAATTTCGTGAGGTACTTGCATTCAATGGTCAGTGTGCGGGAGGAAATAATTGAAGTAAGCGCAGGGTTAAATGTCCCGTCGACAGCAAGATCATTAGAAATGAAGCAGAAGATACTACTTGGACGGTTTTGGAAGGAAATCGACTGTGCCAATCACAGAACAAACCTTAGCGTTTATCTTAATCGATTTAAGAAAATAAAAAGAAAATAACAGTTGGTAGTAACGAAAAATACGTGAAGCAAAGGAAAGTGTGAGTCTTTAAAATGTAGCGTTACCCGTCTGATGACACAAAGAAGGCTTATTGTGTTATGAATTGCATCTCAGAGCTGTGCCATCGCAGTTGGCGTATGTTGCCAAAAACCGCGAAGCCTTGTAGTCCCAACAAAAGAAAACCAACCAGGAAAATGGCATCAAATGTTGCTTTTGTACGAGGACCCTCAATTCTACTCTGCTGATTTCACGTAAGACACTATCCAAGAGTTTCATTGGAAAACAATCCCTAGTATTCTTATTATTCTGATCTAGAGCCATCAAACGTTACCTTTCTCAACCCTTACCAAACAGGCACGAAGAGAAATTCTTTGTGGACCGGAATGAAGTTTAAACATGGGCTGACGACATCGTTAACTCCAAATCTGTACCCTTCTACAGGCATGGAATACAAAAACGTATCACACTGTTTTACTAATGTGAGGAAATTTATTGCTTATGTTTTTGTGTTGTAGTCAATTAACCAACGAGAAGCGCAATAAAAATATGCAATATCTAATAGAAATTAAGTAGGACTTACCACGATATCCATATGACAATAGCCTAATTTAATGAGACAAATAAATACGCAATGCGAGCCTGCCCAGAACGTGATACATTAGCAAGATATTACTGAATTTTGACTCCAGTTGGTCTGTGTATACGCGAAGTCCTGTGTCCTAATCTAGAAGAATTTCGGGATTACCTCGAAAATTAATGAACGTGGCAGTGAGAGTCAACCCAAAAAGAAACCCAGTTAACAGGAGATTCAGTCTCAAACATAATCAATCGTATTGCTTGTCCACAAAAAAGATAAAGAGTATGTCGATATAATCAGAAAAATTAAGTTTTAACAAGCGTGCAATGCTACAATTTCTTAAATCTTTCACCCTCAAACCTAGGGAGTACTAACTAGAGATCGCGATAATACTGAAGAGGCAGTCTGACGATTCCCTTAATAGTTCTCGATCTGAAAGCTTGTGACCTCGTAAAAGAAGAAGTAAAAAGCAGACTAATTGTCCACATCTCCAGTGAGATTAGAATCGGCACCTAATGCATCTTCCACTTCACAAAGCAGCCACCTTACTTCTTACGCTGGGGAGCCAGTGTTGCCCGTAGTACGCTCTTTCTGCTGTAGTGATCTATAACACAGACTACTCTCAACGTTAAATATGATATTAGTTTTATATTCTGTGCCGGCCGAAGTGGCCGTGCGGTTAAAGGCGCTGCAGTCTGGAGCCGCAAGACCGCTCCGGTCGCAGGTTCGAATCCTGCCTCGGGCATGGTTGTTTGTGATGTCCTTAGTTTAGTTAGGTTTAACTAGTTCTAAGTTCTAGGGGACTAATGACCTCAGCAGTTGAGTCCCATAGTGCTCAGAGCCATTTGAACCATTTTTATATTCTGTGTGGAAGACCTTCTGGAAGTCAAATAATAAATTTGACAATCAAATTTTACACGTTAAGTAAGAACCATTCAGATTATTTACTGGGAATGATGAGACCATAACGAGTACAGTTGCAGGACATTACTGAATCACTCCAGGAAGTAAATCGACGGTCTCATAGTTGCCAGATGTATGCTAGAAAATTCTATTTCCTCCATTGTACTAACGACAGAAAGAACACGTTTGCTCAGCTGATATGCTCAGTTGTCTAGCACTTGGAAAGCTCGCCCTTCGGAAAACGCGGAGGCGCCGAGTGCCACTGTCAAGGTGACGGTCCAATCCTAAAATGAAATTTATCTTACAGGAAGAATACACTGAAAGAGATGCACTGTCAAAATTCTAGCTGCTAAGGAGCACTTAAAGAATTTGATCAAGTATGCCCTAGGTTGTGGCACGGCATGCGGAACAACGGTTCCGCACACTACGCATACATCATCAAATTCTTGAAGTAAGTTGATGCAAACTGACACTGCAGAAATGACTAAAGTTTAAAAATACTATTCCGTTGATAAATCTAAAATGACAAATAACAATCAGAAATTATACTGCTCAAGAATTACCTGAAAAATTATTTGTAATGTTGAAAAATTTCCTTAACTAGAGGCTGAATTTGCGCCGTCCTAAATACAGATGTGACGTTATGTCCAGGCCAAGAGCTCAGCAAAAGCAATGGATCATTTGCTGCAGCTAGTACGATGACCTTTAGGATGTAATACTGAAAACTATTATCTTCCATTTTTGCAGATTTTGCTACGTTGATCACAATTTTTTTGTAACTAAACAATCCTTTTCTTTAACTTTTTGGTTGTAATTTGCCTTGGGGTTCCCGAAGAGAGGTATAAGGTCTTGGAAACAACAATCTGCTGATACTTATAACTGTCATTTTTGTTTACACATGTGTCATGGCATTCATCGGCAGCTCGAGCGACTTGACTTACTTTCGTTCGAAATGACAAAGTGCGGTCTGCTCACAGTTCTTGCATAAAACTTTACTTATTGGATTTATGTACAGCATTTCAGGGAGCAAGAAACTTCGTCGTTACCTCAGCTAGTGATTTCTCAATAGCATTACATACAAATCACATCTCCTCTACCAAATCATTTGCTTGAAGTAAATTTCGTAATTTTCAGACTTACTTTTATCTCTAATTTATTTCACCTGTTTAACGACTTCAAAGAAACATGAAAATCTGTAATGTTACTCTTACTTGCAGTTCAGGGTCTCCACTCATATAGATCTCCCTTAGTAGCAGTGCATGATCTCTCACGAGGAGCTCTAAAGTTTTCGAATAGTTCTTCTTTCACACGTTTGCGAGATTAATTTTAGTGCATATGTCACCCTTCGTGTAAATATTATAAAGTTCATGCTCAGCTTTCACGAAACGGATCTAGCTTTGCTCACTGCTTAAGTTAATGCGTTTTTTCTCTCCTTCGTTTAACCAAAAAATTTACAGCCATTTCTTTGACACTAGAAGCTATTACTGTACGTATTTCCTTCGGGATAGGAAGATACTGGATTTTAATTGGCACAACGATCATAATTTGAACCATAGTTTACGGAATAGTAAGTTATTTTCTGTTTGACTAATGTGTACACAATTTATAACGAGACGTCAACATCATTCGAACGAACGTCGAAGAAATTACCTAATAAATAACACATAGGTAGGCATTCATGAGAAGTACATGATTTAGACTGCTTACCATGTTCTTCATATTTCATCTTTGGAAAATTGGAAACATTAATTCGATTCCACATTACTGTGAAACTCTGCAACCTGTCCAAATGCTATTAGCTGGCATATAGGAAGTAAACACAAAGAAAATAAATTCACTTTTATGTTTATTGTCAACACTTCACAATACCGGAAGTCAACTCCTACTTATTATGGATATTAAATGAGTTTGCCAATTAAAGCAAATGCAACTGCGTACAACTGTGTCAGAGAAACTGTCAATGGAAACTGAAATTCACTTTACAAGTTACAGACGCTTCGTGTCATGTTACCTGTTTACCGACTTGCCATTAGTTAAGGTTAAAATGGCTCTCAGCACTATGGGACTTAACATTTGAGGTCATCAGTCCCCTAGAACTTAGAACTACTTAAACCTAACTAAACTAAGGATATCACACACATCCATGCCCGAGGCTGGCTTCGAACCTGCGACCGTAGCAGGCGCGCGGTTCCGTACTGAAGCGCCGAGAATCGCTCATCCACCGCGGCCGCCCCATTAGCCAAGGCTACGCACCCTCTATGTTGCACATGCGCTTTCTGAGGGAGCTACAGTAGGGTTGTACATTCTTCCAGCCACCTGAGGAGCTATGAATTTTGCAGTTTTCAACTGTTTTTGAATAATACTTGCAGTGAGTGCAGCTAAAATTATGACATTGAGTTTCTATCGCTGTATTCTTTCTGTATGAAAAAATTCAGGACAGGGATCGACATGTCGGATTGGGCAGTTCGCTAGTCAGTTGACTGGAACTCAAAGTACGTAAACTATGGCCCAAGGATTTTTATTCGCAATTCAGTAATTATAATTTTGGTTTAAAATGTAGTTACAAATAATATACAGACACACCAATTGCAGCTCTAACATCATAAATAAAGAGAAGGGTAAATTATTTGGGCGGTTCTCCTCTTCAGTAGCCATTTTCATTTTCATGTTTTCAGTGAATCGCAACGTAGAAAGCTCATTCATCGGAAGTGGTTCGCTTTCTTAGCGTCACCAGACTATTTTAAAGTAATGAGTAAGTAATATTTCTATTAATGTTATTCTCTTAAAAACAATATTCCTTAAAAATACTTCCATTGTTATCACCTGCAACCAGTGCCGAAGTGTACAGTAAGGCTCTAAGTCTGAGCCTACCCAAAAAATTCGAAAAGAATTCGTTCAAACTGAATTTCATCCGGTCTGATCACATCCCCTCGTAAATTTTTTTCAGTTATTTTATGTTTGAACTTCGTATATGCAACCGACTGTATAATGCATCACTCCTCTACCTTCGCAACCAGCAGCAGCTAGTCGCGCTGGATACCGCGTGGTCTAAGGCGCCTTGCCACGGCTCCCCTCGTCGGAGGTTCGAGTCCTCCCTCGGGCGTTGCTATGTGTGTTTTCTGCAGCGTAAGTTAGTTTAAGTTAGATTAAGTAGTGTGTCAGCCTAGGGACCGATGATCTCAGCTGTTTGGTCCCAAAGGAACTAACCACAAATTTCCACACACACACACACACACACACACACACACACACACACAAAGCAGCTAGGAACTCATGCAAAGTAAGCCCATTTCTTTGACGTGGTGAACTTGGGTTTCTACAGCGTGGATACGGTTTTTAAAAGCTGGCGTTTGGTTTGTGGATGGCAAGTCATTCAGACGGCGCTACGTCACATTGTCTAGCACGCAGGCAGTAGTCCGGGAAGAATGATAAACCGTTAACTCTTAATTTAAGTGTATATTTAAAACACAAATAACAACAACTCATCCATAATTCATACAAAATAAAAGGGAATGCGTCATTGGAGGTTGTTGCAAGGTGATAGGCTATTTCCTATGTATTTTCATTGTTCCTTATAATAAAATATTGTAGTCTTATTTATTGTAAACGACGGTAGTTGTGTAGCCTGTCTGTAGGTTTTCATATGAATAGTACTACAAGTGCTTATAGTGAAACCTGGAACACGGATTTTATATTTAAATGTAGTAAGCAGTGGTAGTGATTAACTGATTAATGAAGTCTATTTCGGTGTGCCCTCTCACGTCTGAGGTGTCATCGTCAATTTGTGTTGTCGAAAGGAAAACTCTAAGTTCCTTAATATTTAGAACATAATCTTGTAATTCATGATATTGCTGCCTACCTCAGACTCCAATCGATGCTATTATTTCATCACAAGATCCATTGAATTTTTAAATTCAAAACTCTGGATTGTTATCTCTTTTTTCTTTGGAAGATAAACTGCTGGTGAAAGAACGAAAGCCGACACCAGGTCTGTCTATTAAAGAAATCTTATGGAAAGTTCGTAAGACGTTTCCAAACACAATTGTACAATTCAAGACCGTTGTTAAGTGGCAGCGTTGTAAGGAATGAACTTTGTTGTTTTTACTCTGCACTATTTGGAATGGGTAATGGCAGTTTTGAATGGCGTAAGTGGGGAGTAGGCGAAGAGGGTCTTCAAAATTTCCTTTCGAAAGCTAAAAAGCGTGGATGTTCCATTTCACATACCACAGCAGCTGTTAAATTCAATCACCTAGGTACAGAAAGAATCGACCATACTCCTACAGATGCAACACGCCTAGAAGCTTTGAAACATGACGAGAAGGTTGTTCAAAACAGCAGTATATTAAAGAAACTCATTCCGACTATCTGCTTTTTAGCACGGCAAGAGTTATCTCTTCGATGTCATGATGAATCTGAGGTGTCAGTAAATACAGGAAATTATCTAGAACTTTTGGATTTCTTCCACATAAAAGATAATCCGACGGAGTATTTAAAGGCATTTCCTCTGACACACAGAATGAATTAATAGCTTGTATTACGGATGTTGTTAGAGAACAAATTTCTAATGAAGTTAAAGTAAGTCCTTTTATTTCAGTACAAGCCGACGAAACAACGGATATCTCAACTAGAAGTCAAATGAGTGTAAATATCCGGTTTACAAATAACGAATCAGAAGAAATACGAAAGAGATTCGTAGAGTTTTATGACACATCCAAAGATCGGAGTGCACAAGGCATAGCCACTGTTCTGTTGCAAGTGCTAAGCCGTTAGAATATTGAGCAAAACAAATTAGTATCGCAAAGAGACGACGGCTGCAGTATAATGGCGGGGAACATGATTATGGTGTCAATTCTATTCACTACGTTTAGATGCGACTCATTTTCCGAAAGACGAAAACCG
The DNA here is from genome assembly GCF_023864275.1 of Schistocerca cancellata. NCBI lineage: Eukaryota > Metazoa > Arthropoda > Insecta > Orthoptera > Acrididae > Schistocerca > Schistocerca cancellata. The sequence goes on from NC_064629.1 coordinate 269,502,832, forward strand.
TTTTTCGCTGTCGTACTTATATGTTACAAGTTCTGAAGCAGATTTATGAGCCCAGTTAAATATGGCGCCTGGAAAACAGCTGTTACAGTTTCTGATTTAGTCAGCACAATCGCTATATCTCTTCAATCACACAGTCATTCCGTCCATACTAGCCCAACATTTTTAAAAACCAGACGAAATGTGACAGCCCAAACACGTTTCAAAGGCGGTTGCTTTACCACGGGAGCGCAAATCGATTGCATAACTGGAAAACCGGCAGCCAGAAGCGGACTTCCAGAATCGATTTTGAAGTGTTTACGAGACCAGCCAGAAGCGGTATTGGGGAATCGCTTTACGAAATTAGGTTTTGGGAGATCCATGTAAATGGGTCATTATGAAACAAGAATATCCTATTCGAAGAGATTTCAGGATTGCAGCCGGTCGTCGTAGACTTCACTCCACGATATTTCAACTGGACACCTGCCAGTCGTCTCCAATTGAGCCATCAGTCTTTGATGGCTCACCTGAAGATAACTAGCAGGTGTCCAGTGGAAATATCATGTAGTGAAGTTTACGACGACCGGCTGTAATCCCGATATCTCTTCGAAACATTTAATTCGCAGGAAAAATTTCGAATTTCACAAGCATATCCTCATGCTCTCTCTAACCGCTGCTATGCCCATCAGTTGAACCTAGTCCTTCTCTGTGCATGTAAAAAAATTACGCAAGTAAAAATTTTTGTTGCAAAACTGTCAGGATTGTACGTATTTCTTAGCCATTCCAATAATTGAATTGAATTTCTGAGGGAAAGTGGACTTAAACAACCAAGTCCTTGTGAAACAAGGTAGAATTCTCGTTCACGTTCTATACAAATCATTATTCTTCACTATACAGAATTGACAGAGCATTTTACGATGTAATAAACAATGAAGAGTGGATTGATAATTCGTCACATCAAGCAATTGGTCTAAATATTATACTGGACGATCAAAATTTTCTTTTTTTACTGCTGCTGTACAATTCGATTTTCCAGCATACAAGTATCTTGTTTGACATCTTGCAAAGTAGAACAGTGGGCATAAGACGCTGTAAGTTTGAAACTGAAAACTAAATTAAAGCTGTTGAAAGACAAAGATATGAGGAAATTATTCTGAAACGCACAGTGAAAACTAAGAGCCTTATTAATTCAGCAGGAGTATCTGAAATTAACTGTAACGGAACGGAAGCAAGTATTGAGAAATGGAGAACGCTAGCATTCGAAATAATTGACACAGTAGTAGTAAACATGGAAACTAGATTACAGGACTCTTATGAACCACATTTTACAGAACTGTGAATGAGAAAAGCTCTCAGGTTATGATAGGACAAATAATTTTTCGATACGTGAAACTGTAAAACTACTTAAAATATATCATTTATTTAACAGTGAAGAACTCTAACAAGAATTTACAGCAGTGAGGATAAACGTCTACAGCCTCAGGACCTCCTTAAATCCATTATAAACAACAGATTAAAAAACCTGTTCTTTGAATGTGTGAAATTACTGTCGTTGGTCCTTGCAATTCCAGCAACCACCGCGTCATGCGAAAGAAGCATAAGTCCATTGAAACGCGCTAAAGCGTACTTTCGCATCACAATGACGGAGTGTCCAACCTGGCGATTTTGGGTATAGAGAAGGGAGCTGTAAAATCTTAAGCCAAACGGCTGGATTTCATATCTTGTGTTATCAACGTTTACGCTCAGAAAAAGGGCAGGAGACTAATTTATAAAAAGATTTACCGGTGAGTTACTATGTGTTAATTGTTTATGTGTAGCAGTTTAATATTTTATGGATTTATTTATATCAGTTTCTATAGTAGTTTCAGTCTTAGTAGCCGCGCGGGATAGCCGCGCGGTCTAGGCGTCTTGTCACGGTCCGTGCGGCTTCCCCCGTCGGAGGTTCGAGTCCTCCCTCGGGCATGGGTGTGTGTGTTGTCCATAGCGTAAGTTAGTGTGTAAACTTAGGGACCGATTACCTAAGCAGTTTAGTCCCCTGTGCTCTTACCACAAATTTACAATTTTTTCAGTCTTACAAGGGAACCTCCCCATCGCACCTCCCTCAGATTTAGTTATGAGTTGGCACAGTGGATAGGCCTTGAAACACTCAACACAGATCAATCGAGAAAACAGGAAGAAGTTGTGTGGAGCTATGAAAAAAATAAGCAAAATATACAAACTGAGTAATCCATGCGCAGCATATGCAACAAGGACAATGCGAGCTCAGAAGGGCCGTGATCCCGTGGTTAGCGTGAGCAGCTGCGGAATAAGAAGTCCTTGGTTCAAGTCTTCACTCGAGTGAAAAGTTTAATTTTTTATTTTCAGTCAATTATGAAAGTTCAGGCACTCACACATAATCAACTTCGCTCTCCAAAATTCCAGGACATGTTCAGATTTGCTTGGAGATATGCAGAATTAGACGGTCTACACACGGAAAAATTTTAAAACGTTAAAAACATATGTTTTGACAGAGCACAGGGAAAACTGTGTGACTGTGAAACTGTTGCATTCATTTGTTGCAGTTTATGTGACAAACTCTTATGTTTTCATCACTTTTTTGGGAGTGATTATCACATCCACAAGAAAACCTAAATCGGGCAAAGTAGAAGATTCTTTTTACCCATTCGCCAAGTGTAAAAGTTAGGTGGGTCGACAACATATTCTTGTCATGTGACGCAAATGCCGTCAACAGTGTCGTATAGAATATATCAGACGTGTTTTCCTGTGGAGGAATCGGTTGAGCCGGCCGAAGTGGCCGTGCGGTTAAAGGCGCTGCAGTCTGGAACCGCAAGACCGCTACGGTCGCAGGTTCGAATCCTGCCTCGGGCATGGATGTTTGTGTTGTCCTTAGGTTAGTTAGGTTTAACTAGTTCTAAGTTCTAGGGGACTAATGACCTCAGCAGTTGAGTCCCATAGTGCTCAGAGCCATTTGAACCATTTTGAATCGGTTGACGTATGACCTTGCGATCAAATGTTGCGCTTCCCTTTGGAGAGGCACGTCCTTTTGTCAACTAAAACACAGACATTAAACTTATTACAGTGAGACGTCAATGAACGAATGGACAGATCATAACTTTGCGAAAATAAAAAATTAAACTTTTGTCTCGAGGGAAGACTTGAACCAAGGACCTCTCATTCCGCAGCTGCTCACGCTAACCACGTGACCACGGCGCTCCTGAGCTCGCATTATCCTTGATGTTGCATATCTTACGCATGGATTACAGTTTGTATATTTTGCTTATTTTTTTCATAGTTCCACACAACTTCTTCCTGTTTTCTCGATTGATCTGTGTTCAGTGTTTCAAGGCCTATCCACTGTGCCAACTTATAACTAAATCTGAGCGGGGTGCGATGGGGAGGTTTCCTTGTTAGTAGAAATATGTAGTTAAGTTACTTTTGCAGTGTTTCTATTTTATGAGTTTTTGGATTAAGATTTTTTCTTTCATCGAAATTTGTAATTCTCAGCCTACCCTTCCAAAAAAGTCACGCTTCGTCACTGCCTGTAGCACATAATAATGCAAAAACAAGGACAGCATTTCACTTATTACGAAACACAAATATCTACAAAGAAATTTCTGACATATAGTTTCAGATCTGAAAAGCAATCTGAGCAAGGAAGCATTACGCAACGGCCCAAAAATGGGACTCAAACACCACTGCAAAAAATGAGACATGTACATCAGTATAATGCATGTTCTATAATTTTAGTTAATGTGAGAGACTTTAATGCTGATGATTAACTTATTCCATGTGTTTATCTGTTGTCTTCAAAAAATCAACGAAAAAATGCTGTAAGATATGCACTGTACTAATAAAACCGAATTGCAACAAACCATGGTAAGGTTACGACATATTTCTTCTACAATAAAACGAAGTCCCTATAACAGGAGTGTAGCCAAATCAGTAAGATATTATACACTTCTGGCATGAAAAACGTCGTGTGTCTCTGTGCAGTCCATTACAATGAAGTGGCGTTACAGGACTGCCTCGACAGTATGGAAATGTAGCAGTGGGGACAAGCACTTAATGAAACCCAGTTATAAATTATTCAGTCCCACAATTACGTCAATACAATTGTTTGTTCATAGAAAACTAAAAATTATCCCGGCAGAAGAAATCAAAGTAACTGTTAAGAAGTGTGTAAATCCGCAAGTTTTTCGCCTTTATATCTGCAGTGCATATCTACAGCGTATTTCATGTAGGTAGCAAGAAAACTTACAAAGAAGAAGCATATGAGAGAGAAATTTTCTAGTGATTTACTTACTGATTGTTGATCTGCATAGTGTAGCTTTGTCACAGAAGAAGTTCATGTTTTGCCTTCAGTGAAATTGGAACTGACAGCTCCCGCTGTCTTCCCATTGAAGGATTAACACATCGGCACTGAGTTAGAGAGCGACTGTAAAAGACATGGCTTCCTCCTTGTCCCAGTAATGACCAAGATGGATAATCTGCCAATTAAAAGATGAGACTGGTTGTGGTTTCAACTTCGAACAAGCCTCCTGGACTCAACACTAAAAAAATTTGCCAACTCTATGTCATCTCTTCACTCTGGAAGCGCACGACCGCTACGGTCGCAGGTTCGAATCCTGCCTCGGGCATGGATGTGTGTGATGTCCGTAGGTTAGTTAGGTTTAAGTAGTTCTAAGTTCTAGGGGACTGATGACCTCAGATGTTAAGTCCCATAGTGCTCAGAGCCATTTGAACCATTTTAAGAATATTTACATGTTCACTGTCTTGAAACTAAGAATAACATTAAGTTTTCACCAAGGAAGTGATGTGGGCTCTACAATTCGCGAAGAAATGAACTCACGAAGTTTGTGAAGTGCAAATTCGGTTCCTACCTCTGGCAAGAAAAAGGAAAAGGTAACTCTCATCACTTCCTTGGTGAAAAAAGACATTCTACAAAAATCATTGAGATCCGCTGGAGAAAAAAAAATGATCAAAAGACCATATGTCCTCTTTATTTTCATATTATTACCAAACATTTTGCTAGAAAACACGAACAAGTGAATCACATCTTGCGAAAGAGGTTCTTAGTTTAAAAAAAGACAGTTACTGAAGAGTACGGTATCCAAATAATTCCCCTGCTCTCTGTTAATGATGATGGAGGTGAATTCGGTGCATCTGTATATAATTCGTAATCACGCTTTAGCTCAAAGTCATAGTTAGAGGAATGTGAATAAAACTCACTGGGCTAAAGCCTTAGGCTCTACGACTCCCAATTAACCTGGTGGCAGCTGGCAACGCTGCGTCTTACACTACTGGCCATTAAAATTGCTACACCACGAGGATGACGTGCTACAGACGCGAAATTTAACCGACAGGAAGAAGATGCTGTGATATGCAAATGATTAGCTTTTCAGAGCATTCACACAAGGTTGGCGCCGGTGGCGACACCTGCAACGTGCTGACATGAGGAAAGTTTCCAACCGATTTCTCATACACAAACAGCAGTTGACCGGCGTTGCTCGGTGAAACGTTGTTGTGATGCCTCGTGTAAGGAGGAGAAATGCGTACCATCACATTTCCGACTTTGATAAAGGTCGGATTGTAGCCTATCGCGATTACGGTTTATCGCTTTGGTCGAGATCCAATAACTGTTAGCAGAATATGGAATAGGTGGGTTCAGGAGAGTAATACGGAACGCCGTGCTGGATCCCAACGGCCTCGTATCACTAGTAGTCGAGATGACAGGCATCTTATCCGCATGGCTGTAACGGATCGTGCAGCAACGTCTCGATCCCTGAGTCAACAGATGGGGACGTTTGCAAGACAACAACCATCTGCACGAACAGTTCAACGACGTTTGCACAAACATGGACTATCAGTTCGGAGACTATGGCTGCGGTTACCCTTGACGCTGCATCACAGACAGGAGCGCCGGCGTTGGTGTTCTCAACGACGAACCTGGGTGCACGAATGGCAAAACGTCATTTTTTCGGATGAATCCAGGTTTTGTTTACAACATCATGAAGGTCGCATCCGTGTTTGGCGACATCGCGGTGAACGCACATTGGAAATTGGTATTCGTCATCGCCATACTGGCGTATCACCAGGGGTGATGGTATGGGGTGCCATTGGTTACACGTATCGGTCACCTCTTGTTCGCATTGACAGCACTATGAATAGTGGACGTTACATTTCAGATGTGTTACAACCCGTGGCTCTACCCTTCATTCGCCCGCAGCTCGTGGTCGTGCGGTTGCGTTCTCGCTTCCCACGCCCGGGTTCCCGGGTTCGATTCCCGGCGGGGTCAGGGATTTTCTCTGCCTCGTGATGACTGGATGTTGTGTGATGTCCTTAGGTTAGTTAGGTTTAAGTAGTTCTAAGTTCTAGGGGACTGATGACCATAGATGTTAAGTCCCATAGTGCTCAAGCCGGCCGAAGTGGCCGTGCGGTTAAAGGCGCTGCAGTCTGGAACCGCAAGTCCGCTACGGTCGCAGGTTTGAATCCTCCCTCGGGCATGGATTTTTGTGATGTCCTTAGGTTAGTTAGGTTTAACTAGTTCTAAGTTCTAGGGGACTAATGACCTCAGAAGTTGAGTCCCATAGTGCTCAGAGCCATTTGAACCATTTGAGCCCATAGTGCTCAGAGCCATTTGAACCATTTACCCTTCATTCAATCCCTGCGAAACCCTGCATTTCAGCAGGATAATACACTACCGCATCTGCAGGTCCCGTACGGGCTTTTCTAGATACAGAAAATGTTCGACTGCTGCCCTGGCCAGCACATTCTCCAGATTTCTCACCAATTGAAAGCGTCTGGTCAACGGTGGCTGAGCAACTGGCTCGTCACAATACGCCAGTCACTACTCTTGATGAACTGTGGTATCGAGTTGAAGCTGCATGGGCAGCTGTACCTGTACACGCCATCCAAGCTCTGTTTGACTCAATGCCCAGGCGTATCAAGGCCGTTATTACGGCCAGAGGTGGTTGTTCTGGGTACTGATTTCGCAGTATCTGTGCACCCAAATTGCGTGAAAATGTGATCACATGTCAGTTCTAGTATAATATATTTGTCCAATGAATACCCGTTTATCATCTGCATTTCTGCTTGGTGTAGCAATTTTAATGGCCAGTTGTGTAGTTTCCCAGTTGTTACCCAGCTCAGCGTATCGGCTGTGCAAACGTATTGTTCCTGTCGCTAGTGCAATTGATAATATAGTGGAATACATTTGGCAATCATATGACCGTCGGTTTACTACCTGGACTGCTTCAGAATTGTCCTACTAAATTCACGTTTTACTTCCTTGTCATACACAGTGAATAATACACACATCAAAATAAGTTTTGTATCCTAATTAAAAGAACTCCTGAAAATAGACGTAGACTGTGGATATTGTATCACAGACACAGTCCCTTTCACTGTTCAGAGATTTCACTAGACCCGCCCAAAGATGTAAACAACCGTGTATGAGCAACCCGTATTTGGCGGAGGGGGTCCGACAACCGACCAGTTCCAGTCATTCCACCAGGAAGGAGGTACACAGCTTGTGTTTTCTGTAGCTCAGCCATGCCTAGACAGTCAACACCGCGGTTCGATCGCGTCCGCATTGTTACTTTGTGCCAGGAAGGGCTCTCAACAATGAAAGTGTCCAGGCGTCTCGGAGTTTACCAAAGCGATGTAGTTCGGACATGGAGGAGATACAGAGAGACAGGAACTGTCGATGACATGCCTCGCTCAGGTCGCCCAAGGGCTACTACTGCAGTGGATGTCCGCTACGTACGATGACTACGACGACGACAACGACGACGACTGGGCTTCATCAGGGGCTCCCTCATCCTTGGGTAGGCGGAGTGCTAGAAGACTGTCCCTACTTTGCCTCCAGATCTTCTGTGGTATAGTGTGATGTGATTGTTTCTGGTTGTTTTGTTGTCTTCTTGTTGCCCTTCGCAGGATTTCTTTTCTTCTAAGCTGCCTGCATTGTAGTTGGCCTTGGCGGCCCATTACAGGCTTCCGGGAACTCCTTACTGCGACGGCTGCTGGGGGGGGGGGGGGGGGGAGGGGCTGGTGAGGTGGTCAGCACTGCCTCTGTAACTCTCTGCAGCATTTAGGCCAGGTGCCAGACTTTTTCTATTACTGCAGAGAGTGCGGGTACGGCTGCAGATAGCTGGTCTTCTTGCGCAGCGGATGCTGTGCTTCGGCTGGGTGCAGCTGGGTTGCGGGCGGCGGATGGGGTGTATCCACTCCTGCCACCTCCCGACAAAGTGACGTCTTCTTTACGCGATTTCCTCCCATGGGGCAGGGGGGGGGGGTTCTCGGCGTGTCAGTCTTCAGGTCTGCCCTCCCGAGAACGTTTTCCGGCACGAACGCGCCGTCTTCTGAAGCCCCCATCTGTTGAGGTGGAGGTGGCAGCAACGGCTGCCGGCGTCACCCTCCGCCCTCATGGGTGCCGGCCTCCTGGCCGCCTGTGCGCCTGGGCCACAGCCCCTCTTCTACTTGAGATTTTCAATGGTGACCTTGGTGTTGGCCACTCTTTCCAGCTGGTAGAGCAGTCTGTTCTCTGGAGTGTCGGTGGCGATCACCAGCAGTGAAGGAGACTCCTTGTGCGTGAAGTGAGACTTGACTCGCGTCACGCTGTGCACGCTGAAGTCAAGCTGCGCCAGTTAGTTCCTCAGGAGTTCAGGTTCCACCGCCTTGGGGAAGCCCTTCACGACGATCTTCAGCAGTCTCTCGGGGACGGCGGCGTGCGTGTACCAGTGCATGCCCTGGTTCGACGCCTCGCTCGTCACTCTGATGAAGTCCTCCGTACTTGTGACTTGCAGTCGCACGAGGTTTCCTGCTGCAGCTAGCACCGTGAAATCTGCAGTCGTCCACTGCTTCACGAGCTGCAGGAAACCTTTATAGACTTCGGCCACCTCAAAGACTATGGGCGGCGGACGTCGCTGTGACCATCCGGAGGTGGTGTTAGATTGGGAAACGGTCGCTTCATCTTCTGCCGAGCGGCCAGCGTGGGCAGCAGCCGTGGTCTCCGTTTGCTTGGGTGCTGGTGGCTGGTCCGACCTCTCCTCGTCTGCTAGTGCGCCGTAACGGTTAGCAGTAGCCGTGGGCGGCGGGGAAAGCGTCGTCCTGGGTCTGGCCGCCAGCCGGGGACGTGACGGTAGTCCAGGTTGCGGCAGCCACGCTGTCGTTTGGTATGGAGCGTCTTCAGCTGCCGGTAGTTGAGACAGCAAGCTGCTTCTTCTTCTTGGGCGTCTTTTTGGCGTCAGTTGGTGCTGGTGAGATTGGTTGTTTGCGCTGCTTGCCATCTGGGCACTGCAGCGCGCTGGCCGTCATTCTTTGCGCCCTCTTGCCGGCCGGGAGTGACATGAAAGGAGCATCATGCACTACAATATCGTCTTCTCCAGAATAGTTGTCCAAGTCGAAGTCCATGAACGGTGGTCAGGTCGTTCTAGGCGGCGGGTCAGACGGGGCCGTCAGGTGAGCACGCTCCTCCAAACGACGGTCTGCCACACCAGCATCTCTAGTGGTCGTAAGTGGGGGCCGGATGGGGCCGTCGACCGAGCAGGCTCGGCCGAACGGCGATTCGCCACACCCATCACTCTATTTAGCGCTCCTCTGAACTCCGGGCGCTCTCACATCTCTGCTCGCTGCCAGAGTGACGACTCGACCGAGAGAGCCGGATTATGACTCGGAAGAACCCTCACAGCAACGCCACCACGTTGAATAATGCAGCCACAGGACGTCGTGTTACGACTCAAACTGTGTGCAATATTCTGCATGATGAGCAACTTCACTCCCGACGTCCATGGCGAGGTTCATCTTTGCAACCACGACACCATGAAGCGCGATACAGATGGGCACAATACCATGCCGAATGGACCGCTCAGGATTGACATCCCGTTCTCTTCACCGACATATCGGCAGCATATTGGCGAGGCATTCATATTCATGGAAGTCAATTCTCCACCCCCCCCGCCCCCCCCCCCCTCCAGTGAATATCTTGTGAATAGCTTTCTGCAGGATAACAACGTCGCTCGACTGGAGTGGCCAGCATGTTCTCCAGACATGAACCCCATCGGAAATGAATGGGGAAGATTGAAAAGGGCTGTTTATGGACGACGTGACCAACCAGACACTCTGAGGGATCTACGCCGGAACGCCGGTGAGGAGTGGGACAATCTGGACCAGCAGTGCCTTGATGAACTTGTGGATAGTATGCCACGACGAATACAGGTATGCATCAATGCAAGAGGACGTGCTACTGGGCATTAGAGGTGCCGGTGTGTACAACGATCGGGACCACCACCTCTGAAGGTCTCACTGTATGGTGGTACAACATACAATGTGTGATTTTTATGAGCAATAAAAAGGGTGGAAATGATGTTTATGTTGGCCTCTGTTCCATTTTTCTCTACAGTTTCCGGAACTCTCGGAACCGAGGTGATGAAAATTTTTTTTGATGTTTGTATATCTACGTCGGCATGATTACTCCGCAATTCACACTTAAGTGGTTAGCGGAGTGTTCACTGAACTACTTTTAGACTATTCCTGTACCGTTCCATTCTCGAATTGCACGTAGGAGAAACGAACACGTAAACGTATCCGTGCGAGCTTGGTTTCGTCATTTCTCCCTGTGTAGATGGCACTCAATCATTTATTTTCGCATTCGGATGAGAAAGTGGGTGACTGAAATTTCGTGAAAAGATCTCACCGCGACGAAAAACGCCTCTTTTTTTCGTAACTGCAACACCAACTCATATGTCCGTGAAACTCTCACCTGCTTCGCGATAGTACAAAACAAGCCGAACTTTTGGAAATTTTCCGATTTACTCCTTCCTGGTATGGATCCTATACCACGAAGAAATGCTCCAAAAAGGGACGGGCAAGGACAATGTAGGCAATCACTTCGGTAGATTTGTGCGTGCACCTATTGCTCTGCCAGTACAGCTTGGTCTTGGGTTTCTGTTTTCGACAACATTTTCTATGTGATTGTATTCATAAACGTTTCGTTGAAACGACAACCTTTAAATTGGTATTATCTAGTAACAGTAGTTTTACAGATTTCTTTTGGTATTCACGTGGAGAACTTCACACCATTTTATTATTTTGAGTCAACTGCAACTTTTCACGTCATACAGATCCCCCTTCTAAAGAGTTCTGTAATTCATTCTGATCTCCTGATGACTTTACTAGACTATAAACGACAGCATCATCTGCAAACGATCTGACAGGGATATTCTGAACAGGGCTGCGCTGTAGCAACAGTTACAGAACGGTAAATGAAACCAGTCACAACGAAAAGTGGTTTTATTCATCTTTTACCGTGGTTTCGTTGGATGTAAGCCCGTCTTCTTCAGGAAGATATATATCAAAATTTCACATTGGAAATCCAAATAATGAAGCGATTTGACAGTGTCTAATGAAAATATGCTGTCAGCGCACGTCATTGTATACATCATAAAACATACTGGCCCCTATCATCAGGGCTTCTCTAATAAGAATAGTTAAAACCCAAAAATAAAACAAATCAAATAAAACGTCAGGTCACGTTATGAGCTGCACACCGATTTCCAATGTGAAATTTTGTAAAAATTTTTCTGACGAAGACGAGTTTACAACCATTGAAACCATGGTAAAAGGTCGAATAAAACTACCTTTCATTGCAACTAGTTGGCTGCTTTGGATTTATTTACTAATCTAACAGGGCTCCTCAGATCGTTTCTTACATCGTTTATATAGATTAGGAACAGCAGAGGACTGTAACACTTCGTTGGGGAACGTAACTTCTCTTTCAGTCCATGACGTTTGGTCAGTTACTACGAACTGCAAACTTTCCGACAGGAAATCATAAATTCAGTGGGACTACTGTGACGACACTCCATAGGAGCTCAATTTGTTTACAACTCGCAAAAGTCTTCTGGAAGTCTACAAATATGGAATCTATAACATTCATCACTTCGTGTGAATAAAGAGCCCGTTGTTTTCTACAAGAACGATGTTTTCTGAAGCCGTGTTGACAAGGTGTCAATAGATCGTTGTCTTCGATGCATTTTATAATGTTCGAACCCACTGTATGTTCCAAAAGTCTGCTGTAAATTTATGTCAGTTATACTGGTCTCTAATTCAGCGAATTACTTCGATACCTTCTCCGGTGTATTGGTGGGAACTCTGAAACTTCCAGTCCTTGGATAAGGATATTTCATCTACCGGGCGTTGTATAAGATTGTTAAGCATGGACCTGTTATTTCAGGAACCTAATTGGTGAACAGTCTCGACCGGGAGACTTACCTTTATTAAGTTACTTAAGTTGTTATGCTGTACCGAGAGTATCTAATTCTACATTGTGATTTGTCGCGGTATCTCGGCGCGGTTGATTAATGGTGTGCACCAGTGTGTTCTGCCGAGTTTTTGTTTCCATTTTGTGCATAGAATGGAAACAACTCAACCGAACACTCGGCAAACTTTATTTCTAAAAGGGAGATGTTATCAGCCGTTCTTGATTCGAAATCTGGAATATTTGCTACGTCTTCGTTTGTGAAGAAATTACAGAAAACCTTGTTTAGTAGCTCTGCATGAGTGGCACTGTCATCGGTAAGTTTACCGTTGCTATCGGTCAGACAAAGTATTGACGGCGTCTTGCTCCTGGTGCACCTCATATACAAGATCTATTTGGGTATCTGACAGATTTCTAGAGAGAGTTTCGTTGTCGAAACTATTAGAAGTATCTCGTATTGAAGTCTGCGCTAAATTTCAAATTTCTGTAAAACATCACCAGTATTTGAGACATTGCGTTAGATGTAAATCTGGCACGTAATTTCTTAGGTAAAGGTAAACTTCCAGAAGGCTGAAAATGAACTTTTTAGTCTCGAGCTTGATGTCTACCGGTCCACCTGCCACATCACATATGATGGTGAAGTGGGAAACCTCAACAGCACTCTCATGTCCTCGGCTGTAAGGCCGAAATAGAGTATTTCGTTTTGATTTGTGAAAATGTTTTATTTCGCGGTTTGTAGGATTCAAGGTCATGTACAGGTATTCGCTGAGTTCAAGTCAGAGAACATGTACAGCTATTCAAATGATTCAAACCGACATTACAAACATACTACAGTATTCCAGAACAGATATTTCCTCTGCAGTGAGGTGTACACTGCTATGTCGGTTCCTGATTGGTAGTCATTGCATTTATCAATTGACATATCCAGACGCTCGCCTTGATTCCAGCTTCTTTCTGCTAGTACTTTTCTTATTCGCTTCAGCTACATCTACATGACTGAGAAAGGATTACGTGAAGGTTACAAGTCTGGAAGCTTATGTCCGTCTTAAAGGTAATGCACTTTCCACAGATAAGAGACAGTTGAACAGTTACATGCTATTTGTAAGAGAGGGACAGACGAGCATTTAACCCATTAGAAGCTCTCTTCTACTGCATTGTCGGACGAGAACACCTGGGAGAATGGATATTGTGAAGAATGGATTATTTGCAGCTGATGACTTATTTCCAAAGAGAATCTTTCATTATGCTTCGGAGTGCGAATTTTAGTGACACGGCCTGAGAGACTGAAAGTATATGCCAAATCGAGACTCAAACCCAAGAGCTATGCCCATCGTAGTCCATACTCTTATATACAGAGTGAATTATATACGACTGTCAATCCAGCTGACAGATTCCATCAACCAATATCCCCTCTTATCCTTCAGAGAACTTTGCTCTTTAATGAAAAGGTTTGGAATGAGATCTAGTGAACTGGACGGCCACCATGCAGAAGTGCAAAAATTACCATCGATATGAAACAGCGGCGTTAAAACGTGGAGCAGTCACTACTTTGGACAAAGGCGAAGGAAATTTGTTTCTGATGTGATTTAAAAGTGGAAATACAATGAGTGTTGCAGTGATCAGTGAGAGACGTGGAAATGAAGCCCCCGTTGTGACGCACGGGACCCAAAATGGTCAAGTCATCGAGGGGCGCGACTTCCGGGAAGCGTACACGGTGAGCAATAGGCATCCATGATTGCTATAGCCTCGTTCCTGAGCGAACCTCAGATTCCTGGAAATTTTCGCTGCGGCGTACTGATAGCTGGCCTTATGAAACGCAGTCCAAGCGCTTCGGCGCACTTCCGTAAATACTTTGGCTTCACGCCACATGATTGACCGCTTCCAGTCTAAGACTCCTGATAAGGTGAGGAACGTAGAACAGGCCACCGGAATAACACAGTAGACAGAAACGTTCTCTCGCCAAGTTTTTGAGTTTAAAAAGCTTATAGAAGATTTTTAAATCTTTGTTATCATAAATTGAATTGTGCTGTGATTAGGAACTTAAAACTAAATTCTTTATGTGACCCATCTCTCCACACACGACGTATTCACTAAGTCTGCATTTACATTTGAAATTCTGTTGAGTGAAGGATACACGTTTGGAAGCTTATGCCCTTCTAAAAGGTAAAGCACTTTAAAGAGATAAGAGACAGTTCATCAGTTGCATGCTACTTTTAAAAGATTCTGATTGAATTGCTGTTCATCCACAGTGTGTACGTTAAGGTTGTTGTGAAAGCAGCCGAAATCGATTTACTATGTTTTACAGTCGAGAGCTGCCTGAAAGGGCACACCAGTGACAATATATCAAGTGAGTCTTAGTCCACTCATCCACATATCGTGCTTCAGTGGTATGTCCAAAACAATGCTGCGGTGGCTGTTTCTATGTCGCTGTCCATTCCCAGCTTGTGCTACGTTTCTGATGATTAAGTCGTCGACGTGATGGTTAGTCCCAGTCTTCCTTTGTTTTCCAAATGGCGTTACAAAATATCTGCTGTTTAGATCTTTATGCCTTGAATATGGAAAGGGTAGGTACATATGCCTGTGAGGTATACATGCAATACTCCTCCACTGATAATAATGCTTCTTGACATTATTGCAGTAGTTCTTAGAACTGATGCATATGCTACTACATTAATAAAGCTTCTAATGATCTTGGAGTCATCTAGTGGCATTGTAAAGAAAGTAATTTTCTTGAAACCTTTTCTTAACATGTGCTTAGAAAAACCATCTAGTTTTGGTGACAGCATACGTTTCCGGTTGGTAGGCCTGTTTCATTCATGAAAAGAACAACATGATGATCCGAAGTTTAAAACTTTATAACCCATAATTGATTGCGAGAACTAGGGATCAGTTATACAACCGAATATGCAATATATAACTGTGCTAAATCACGTCGATTCTACGGCAGGAATGGGAAGATTATTAACAGTTATATTCACTCCGATCTTTCCGTATTCGAAGCTAGTGTCTCAATCGTTATAACATTTTGCCTGATCATGTGGTTCTAATTGTACAAATCAGTAACCAGCCGCAATTCTTGGAATATAAAGTAGGTCTAAATTCCATCTAACAGTCATCAATAAAATGTCGATGAGCCCCCCCCCCCCACCCATGAACCATGGACCTTGCCGTTGGTGGGGAGGCCTGCGTGCCTCGGTGATACAGATAGCCGTACCGTAGGTGCAACCACAATGGAGGGGTATTTGTTGAGAGGCCAGACAAACGTGTGGTCCCTGAAGAGGGGCAGCAGCCTTTTAAGTAGTTGCAGGGGCAACAGTCTGGATGATTGACTGATCTGGCCTTGTAACACTAACCAAAACGGCCTTGCTGAGCTGGTACTGCCAACGGCTGAAGGCAAGGGGAAACAACAGCTGTAACTTTTCCTGAGGGCATGCAGCTTTACTGTATGGTTAAATGATGATGGCGTCTTCTTGGGTAAAATATTCCGGAGGTAAAATAGTCCCCCATTCGGATCTCCAGGCGGTGACTACTAAGGAGGACCTTGTTATCAGGAGAAAGAAAACTGGCGTTCTACGGTTCGGAGCGTGGAATGTCAGATCCCTTAATCGGGCAGGTAGGTTAGAAAATTTAAAAAGGGAAATGGATAGGTTAAAGTTAGATACAGTGAAAATTAGTGAAGTTAGGTGGCAGGAGGAACAAGACTTCGGTTCAGGTGAGTACAAGGTTATAAATACAAAATCAAATAGGGGTAATGCAGGAGTAGGTTTAATAGTGAATAGGAAAATAGGAATGCGGGTAAGCTACTACAAACAGCATAGTGAACGCATTATTGTGGCCAAGATAGATACGAAGCCCACGCCTACCACACTAATATAAGTTTATATGCGAGTAGCTCCGCAGATGATGAAGAGATTGATGAAATGTATGATGAGATAAAAGAAATTATTCAGATAGTGAAGGGAGACGAAAATTTAATAGTCATGGGTGACTGGAATTCGATAGTAGGAAAGAAAGGGAAGGAAACATAGTAGGTGAACATGGAATGGGGGTAAGGAATGAAAGAGGAAACCGCCTGGTAGATTTTTTGTACAGAGCATGATTTAATCATAGCTAACACTTGGTTCAAGAATCATGAAAGAAAGTAGTATAGAAGGAAGAAGCCTGGAGATACTGGAAGGTATCAGATAGATTACATAATGGTAAGACAGAGATTCAGCAACCACGTTTCAAATTGTAAGACACTTCCAGGGGAAGATGTTGACTCTGTGACCACAATCTATTGGTTATGAACTGTAGATTAAACCTGAAGAACTGCAAAAAGGTGGCAATTTAAGAAGATGGGACCTGGATAAACTGAAAGAAGCAGAGGTTGTAGAGAGTTTCAGGGAGAGAATTAGGGAACGATTGACAAGAATGGGGGAAAGAAATACAGTAGAAGAAGAGTGCGTAGCTTTGAGAGATGAAACAGTGAAGGCAGCAGAGTATCAAGTAGGTATAAAGACTAGGGCTAATAGAAATCCTTGGGTAACAGAAGATATATTGAATTTACTTGATGAAAAGAGAAAATACAAAAGTGCAGTAAATGAAGCAGGCAAATAGGAATACAAACGACTCCATAACGAGATCGACAGGAAGTGCAATATGGCTAAGCAGGGATAGCTAGAAGACTAATGTAAGGCGCATATCACTAGGGGTAAGATACATGCTGCCTAGAGGAAAATTAAAGAGACCTGTGGGGAAAAGAGGACCACTTGCACGAATATGAAGAGCTCAGATGGAAACCCAGTTCTAAGCAAAGAAGGGAAAGCAGAAATGTGGAAGGAGTATATAGAGGGTATATACAAGGGCGATGTTCTTGAGGACATTGTTATGCAAAAGGAAGAGAATTTAGATGAAGATGAAATAGGAGATATGATACTGTGTGAAGAGTTTGACAGAGCACTGAAAGACGTAAGTCGAAACAAGGCCCCGGGAGTAGACAACATTCCATTAGAACTACTGACAGTCTTGGGAGAACCAGGCCTAACAGAACTCTAGCATCTAGTGAGCAATATGTATCAGACAGGCGAAGTGCCCTCAGACTTCAAGAAGAATAAAATAATTCCAATCCCAAAGAAAGCAGGTATTGAAAGAAGTGAAAATTACCAAACTATCAGTTTAATAATCCACGGCTGCAAATTACGAACATGAATTCTTTACAGACGATTGGAAAAACTGGTAGAAACCGATCTCGGGGAAGATCAGTTTGGATTCCGTAGAAATGTTGAAACACGTGAGGCAATTTTGACCCTACCACTTACCTTAGAAGATAGATTAACGAAAAGTAAACCTACGTTTCTAGCATCTGTAGACTTAGCGAAAGCTTTTGCCAATGTTGACAGGAATACTCTCTTTCAAATTCTGAAGGTGGCAGGGGTAAAATACAGGGAGCGAAAGGCTATTTACAATTTGTACAGAAACCAGATGGCAGTTATATGACTCGAGGGGCATGAAAGAGAAGCAGTGGTTGGGAAAGGAGTGAGACAGGGTTGTAGCTTATCCCCGATGTTATTCAATCTGTATATTGAGCCAGCAGTAAAGGAAACAAAATAAAAATTCGGAGTAGGAATTAGAATCCATCGACAAGAAATAAAAACTTTGAGGTTCGCCGATGACATTGTAATTCTGTCAGAGACAGCAAAGGACTTGGAAGAGCAGCTGAACGGAATGGAAAGTGTCTTGAAAGGAGGATATAAGATGAACATCAAGAAAATCAAAACGAGGATAATGGAATGTAGTCGAATTAAATCGGGTGATGCTGCGGGAATTAGATTAAGAAATGAGACGGTTAAAGTAGTAAATGAGTTTTTCTACTTGGGGGGCAAAATAACTGATGATGGTCGAAGTAGAGATGATATAAAATGTAGACTGGCAATGGAAAGGAAAGCGTTTCTGAAGAAGAGAAATTTGTTAACATCGAGTATAGATTTAGGTGTCAGGAAGTCGTTTCTCAAAGTATTTTATGGAGTGTAGCCATGTATGTAAGTGAAACATGGACGATAAATAGTTTAGACAAGAAGAGAATAGAAGCTTTCGAAATGTGGTGCTACAGAAGAATGCTGAAGATTAGATGGGTAGATCACATAACTAATGCGGAGGTATTGAATAGAATTGGAGAGAAGAGAAATTTGTGTGACAACTTGACTAGAAGAAGGGATCGGTTGGTAGGGCATATTCTGAAGCATCAAGGGATCACCAGTTTAGTATTGGAGGGCAGCGTGGAGGGTAAAAATCGTAGAGGGAGACCGAGAGATGAATACACTAAACAGATTCAGAAGGCTGTAGGTTGCAGTAGGTACCGGGAGGTGAAGAAGCTTGCACAGGATAGAGTAGCATGGAGAGCTGCATAGAACCAGTCTCTGGACTGAAGACCACAACAACAACATGTCGGTGAGATCTAAAGGTCTAAGAAATCTGTTGGCATGTCCTCGTCTGTGTTGCGTATCTTGTAGGCAAAATGGAGGAAGGACATGAAGCGTCATACTGGTAAAGTTCTCTCTTCGTATCCAACTGCACGCAGGTTTCTAGTAATAAGTTATTAGTGAGCTAAGATATGGTTAACATTTCGATTGATACTTATGCAGTTTTTCACTCTACTTTGCTCTAATGTACTGTAATAGTAGTTCGTAGCCCGACACTGCGAGCAAAACGGTTCCAGTTAATCGCACCTTCTAATCATGAGACTTTCGCCAAACCCACAAAACTGACATGTGTAGTTTAGATCTCTTGTGATTCGCTCTGTAAGACGTTTCCCGTTTAAATATTGGCTGACAGCTGAGGAACGCCGCCAAGTTATCGAAATCCTGAGATAATGAAGCAGGAGACTCAAAGGTCGTCCTGTTAGAAATCTACGGACCTGCAGTTAAGCTGCAGCCTTCTTTACGACTCATGTATACTGAGAATGTACATCTGGACGCATTCACTGCCGTTTCTCATGAAAATATGGCACGGAATCCGCTAGGAAACTTGCTGTGGGCAGTGGCTGGGGCAACAACAGCATGAGATTGCCATCGGCACGCCGCCTGAGACAGCATGCTCCTCATCAGACGCTCTCCTGGTATTTTGGGAACTGGGATGGGAAAGGTTCGCATCCTGTAACAAAAACGCTGGCGGGCTGGAGTCATACAGCATCAGTTGCATCAATTGTTCACTCGGCGGCGAGGGGATTCAAAACCGAGTGCATCAGGGACAAGAAGATGCCATGGAAAAATAAGTTGACTGAAGGCATAAATTGGGGGAAGAAGGACAAAACTTCAGGGAAAAGGGAAAAAAATGTTCAAGGGGATTCTTGCAGATTGACTCATTTCACTGTATGTCATTTAAGATCAGTCAGTGACATTCCAGGCCGACGATATGTCTGGAGACGCCTCGTGCAGCGGTGGGATACAAATCTGACTTCCGCCCGCCATACCGCCTGACAACAAGGAGTGATGGTCTGGGGTGCCATTTGTTTTCATGACAGGACCCCTTTGGTTATCATCCATGGCACCCTTACAACAAAACGGTACGTCGACAATATTCTGCGCCCCATTTTGTTGCTTTTCATGGTAAGCTATCCTGGGCTTACATTTCAGCAATATAATGCCCACCCACACGCTGACACTGCTTGTCTTCGAGCTTCAAACCCTGCCTTAAGCCGTCGGCACACGGACCGTGCATCCGAACGTTGAGCGATGAGCGTGCCGAGTTTCTGACGTCATAGCGTGGAATAGCACGTTCGGGAATCTTTCCGAACGTGCAGAGCGATATCTGGCATGTCAGATATTCTGAGCGTTGACCAATGAGATGGCACAACGCCACCTACGTCACACGCACGCCGTCTCCCTCCAGTACAGAGTTATGAGGCACCATATTGGCATTCATTTCAAGCCTATATGTATATATACCGTTTCTGAGCACCAGCAAATTGAGAATCACTGGAAAACCCGTTGTTAGTTGTGTGATTCATTCCAATAAAATAATGATAAACATCATATTCGTGGCAAAAGAATTATTGTAAATTGCGTATTATGAGAGTAGGCTATTTGAAGGCAGCGACACACTGAAGATCCACCCAAAACGCATTGTTCTTGGTACAATTTGTTATAATTATATTTAAGTTAGTAACATAATTATCTACGATTAACATTTTCAATAAGCCTTAATACAATACAATTATGTACGAGGACCACGTTGTTTTTTTAGCGTAATGAGTAGCATCTCTGACCTACAATGAGTTTTTGTTGAGGCAGTGGTTATCGTCTCAACACTTCCAAATTTTTTTTCTAACATTCGGGTTTTATTAGGTTCTGATACTTTATTATTAGTTTAATATAAGTATATGCTATAATATTTGATGTTATGTAAATATAAGTTCACCTTATTTTGAGGGGTGACTGTTCGATTGCCTTATCTACAGGACAGCTTGCGATACTCATATAAACATATTTTGGTCCTTTCTCCTTTACGCTTCGTAATTCACATGTTGCAAAGATTCTGCTACTGGGTAGGAACAGTGATCAAGTAAGACTGACCTTGGGGTTTTACTAAAATTTGGGAATGATGAAATAATGTTTATCTCATGCGGAGAAGTGTTCCAAATTTGTAGCGCACTGTTTGTAATGGAACTTTTATAAGCCTGTGTCCTAATTGATGGTTCTTTCCTTTTCGTGGACGATGGAGGAAATGTGTGTTTTAATAGAGCTAACGTGGGAATTTCACGCGCGCCCGTTGAGTAAACAGTGTGATTTACGAACTAGAAACATCCCTCAAACTGCCGCTGCAGTGCGTTGCGATCGCGTATACCACGTTGGGGCCCACGTACCTTATGCACAATTAGCATCGTTCCTGAGCGTTCAGCAGCACGTTGAACTTGGCACGCTCAACATTAACGTTCGACAGCACGGTCCGTGTGCCGACGGCTTTAGCCAGCAAGGTCGCCGGATCTTTCCCAACTGAGAACATTTACAGCATTATGAGCAGAGCCATCCGACCATCTCACGAGTTTGGACAGAAGGAGGATGAATCTAACAACTCTATCAATCAATGCCAAGCCGAGTAACTGCATCTATGAGGGTCAGAGGCAGACCAACGCGTTACAGACTTGCTCAATTTGTGAAGCTCTTTTTCTTGAATACATCACCCAACTTTTCTGAAACTGTAGTCATTTGTTTGTCTCTACATGTACATCACATCTACTGATTTCCACCCCATTCGAATAATTCCTTTGTGGTGCTTCACTTTTTTTACAAGGTACATGCGTGAAGTGTTTCGCATAGGCATAAGCGATCCACTAGATGCCAGGAAAGCACATTTTAGATGTCCTTTCTAACTAGTTTGTAACAGATCAGTTGCAGATAATCCGTGGCCGCGGCAAATTAGTGCCTTGACAGTAGAGAGCAAAACCTAGAGCGCTTGCACTGATAGATTTCAAAGCTAGATATACTTGGTTGTGGGATTTTAATGCAGTTCACATGGTTGTTACTCGCAAAGTTATACAGTTTCCAACTTACAAACACGCTCAAGTGCAAGAGCAGATTGTCTTTGGTATTGAATTCATGGGCACTATCGTTCGCCAGCCGTTGTAGCCGAGCGGTTCTAGGCGCTTCTGTCTGGAACCGCGCGACCGCTTCCGCTACCGTAGCTGAGCGTGCTTTACTCGACAACACTGATATTGACCTCCACAGTCGTAACGCTGTTATCAACCTTCGTGCACTTAGCCATGATCAGTTCAGTGCCCTATATTAAACAACGATCAAGCACGCTTGGAAGAAAGCTACATTTCCAGTGAATTTGATGCCTTTGACGCTCCTGACATTGTTATCTGGAATACTGAAGACTCAAGTTTCTCAACACGCAACTGCACAAGTGCATCACTTACCCAATGCGCTAATTGTCGTTTACATTTATATTATATCACCTCCTTTACTGCCCTTGCATGCAGAAACTCTGTCCACGAAATTCACTATGAGTTCAAGACAAGTTTACACATCCACTTCGCTGAGAACTCATCGAATTCCCATTTTCAAGTCACGGATTTTTCGGGGTTTATTGGCATACACCATCGACTTGAGATGACCCTAAAGGGTAAAAGTCCTAAGGAGTTAAGTCAGATGACCTAGGTGGCCACTGATGATCAGCACTTCGCGAACTGAGGCGATCGGGGAACCGCTCAGGGAGCAAGCGAATTATTTCGCCGGAAGAATGTCAGGTGGCACCATCCTACTGAAACCACAATTCTTCAATGTCCATTGCATGTACATAAGACCACAAAACACCCTTACAATCGTGCGGTATCAGTCTCCATTAACTGTCACAGCTTGTCGTGCCTCATCTTCAAGAAAATAAGGGCCGACGACGACTCCCGACCAAAAGCGGCACCAAACTGTCACTCAGTATCAATTTGTTTCCCTTTATTCGATCATGCAAGGATTTGCCGCCGCCCCCGCCCCCCATACAAGGCAGTTCTGCTTATTCACAAAACCATTGAAGAGGAATATTCACAAAACCATTGAAGAGGAAGAGGAAGTTTGCTTCATCACTGAAGATGCTTTTTTTTCCGAAGCTGCCGTCCTCCTGTCATCGTCTCAGTGCCCAGTCAACAAACTGTCATCTCTACTGTTGCGTCAACTGAATTTTGTAGGGGTGGAGTGGTAATGGGGATCTTAGCGGAGAATTCTCCGAACTGAAGAATAGCTTAAGGCCAATTGTTGGGAAGGATGACGAACTGATTTCAGTGGGATGACAGCCACACTTTCACGAACCACAACAATATTCTGCTGACTTCGGCCAGAACGACGACGCCAAGGACTTTTAAGATGTGCTGTTGAACGCACCTCAAACAATGTTTTCGTAAGCCCGCAAACTGTTGATTTACTGGGTGCCTCATTACGCTCTAAAATTTCGCGAAGACGCATCAAAGTTGCTGCATAACTTTCTCCATTCTGATAAAACGTTTTCGCGATTCGCACATGTTGCGCGCAAGTGAACTGCTCCATGGTTAGACACCGAATGCAAGAATTTCAAACAGAGTGAACAATCGGAATGTTCCTAGAAACAGAACCGATTCAAAACAATGTCACGAACCGACAAACAAAAATTTACCAACCGTTTCAAAGATGGCGCTCTTTTTGAACCACCCTTTAGACATCTACAAGAAGACCGACATACATCCGTAGTTGTAGGTTTGTACAGCTAAACTAGATGAATAAAGAAATAATTAATAATAATAATCATAATGTTATAGCCTCGTGATGACTGGGTGCTGTGTGATGTCCTTAGGTTAGTTAGGTTTAAGTAGTTCTAAGTTCTAGGGGACTGATGACCATAGCTGTTAAGTCCCATAGTGCTCAGAGCCATTTGAACCATTTGAACCATAATGTTATACCTGTGTTTCCAGTCCTATTCATTGCTACACTACTACCTATAAGGCACATCAAATTGTATAATTACCGCTATGGGCAGGTAAAAGTGGTGCAGTAAAAATTGATTATACCAGACGTTTTCGTCGTAACTAATTTTATTTAGTTATAAGTAAAATATTTCACGAATGTACCTTGCCAGAGTGTATTTCACAAAACATATCCACGCTGCTAAAAAAAATCTGTTTAGCAAAATTTGCACTGTCACGCCTTGCACTTTTGCGTGAATTATAACTAATAGCTCCGAAAAGAGAATCAAGAACTTATTTGCGAGCGCAGAAACTTTAGAGAAATAAGAATAAGAAGACAAGCTGCCGCACCGTGCCTTATTTCAGCTCATCATCCTGTCCGTGCAGCCATAGCTGAGTCAAGTTATTTGTTGTAAGGCAAGAATTTGTTGCAGGGCTGCCATGAACATTTTTGTCAGAATATTAGGAACAGTTTTCAGTTAATGAAATTTCGTGTAAATATAACAGACGAATCTTTGTAATAGGGCACATGTAAATTATGTAAGATTTAGTCATTTTGACTATTCTAGTGAATCATTCTTTTATACAGTCTAATTTACTGACAGTCACATGCGTTTCAGGTTAATAAAAATCACATTTCTAAAAAGTAATTTGCATAAATAAATTCATGCTCAAAAGTGCAGTTTCTAGTCCGATTCAAGATCTGAATCTGTAATCGGAATTTAGAAATCACACAGCTTTCAGATTGAAAACACATTCAGTTACGCACAGTTTTAGCATACAGCTTTCAAGCTGCACTCTTGTCATCGATATTTATTAATGACTTGTCGATATTATGTGTATTTTGAATCGAACACCGTATAGCACAATTGTCAACCAAATTGATTGCCCAGCTTGGCAAACTGTAGCCATGAACAGAGTGTCAAAACCGTCACTTTTACGTTCGAGGAAAAAAGAAACGTAGATGTAAACCAGCTGTGTTCCACTATTGTTACTCATAGAGCTCTGCCACACAATGTTCGAATAAATGCTCTGTCAGACAACTGCCAACCTCCTAAAAAAGGAACTCTTAATGTACAGGGTGGTTATAAGTAAACTTTCGCTACTTGACCCACTGTAGACGGAAAACTACACTCCTGGAAATGGAAAAAAGAACACATTGACACCGGTGTGTCAGACCCACCATACTTGCTCCGGACACTGCGAGAGGGCTGTACAAGCAATGATCACACGCACGGCACAGCGGACACACCAGGAACCGCGGTGTTGGCCGTCGAATGGCGCTAGCTGCGCAGCATTTGTGCACCGCCGCCGTCAGTGTCAGCCAGTTTGCCGTGGCATACGGAGCTCCATCGCAGTCTTTAACACTGGTAGCATGCCGCGACAGCGTGGACGTGAACCGTATGTGCAGTTGACGGACTTTGAGCGAGGGCGTATAGTGGGCATGCGGGAGGCCGGGTGGACGTACCGCCGAATTGCTCAACACGTGGGGCGTGAGGTCTCCACAGTACATCGATGTTGTCGCCAGTGGTCGGCGGAAGGTGCACGTGCCCGTCGACCTGGGACCGGACCGCAGCGACGCACGGATGCACGCCAAGACCGTAGGATCCTACGCAGTGCCGTAGGGGACCGCACCGCCACTTCCCAGCAAATTAGGGACACTGTTGCTCCTGGGGTATCGGCGAGGACCATTCGCAACCGTCTCCATGAAGCTGGGCTACGGTCCCGCACACCGTTAGGCCGTCTTCCGCTCACGCCCCAACATCGTGCAGCCCGCCTCCAGTGGTGTCGCGACAGGCGTGAATGGAGGGACGAATGGAGACGTGTCGTCTTCAGCGATGAGAGTCGCTTCTGCCTTGGTGCCAATGATGGTCGTATGCGTGTTTGGCACCGTGCAGGTGAGCGCCACAATCAGGACTGCATACGACCGAGGCACACAGGGCCAACACCCGGCATCATGGTGTGGGGAGCGATCTCCTACACTGGCTGTACACCACTGGTGATCGTCGAGGGGACACTGAATAGTGCACGGTACATCCAAACCGTCATCGAACCCATCGTTCTACCATTCCTAGACCGGCAAGGGAACTTGCTGTTCCAACAGGACAATGCACGTCCGCATGAATCCCGTGCCACCCAACGTGCTCTAGAAGGTGTAAGTCAACTACCCTGGCCAGCAAGATCTCCGGATCTGTCCCCCATTGAGCATGTTTGGGACTGGATGAAGCGTCGTCTCACGCGGTCTGCACGTCCAGCACGAACGCTGGTCCAACTGAGGCGCCAGGTGGAAATGGCATGGCAAGCCGTTCCACAGGACTACATCCAGCATCTCTACGATCGTCTCCATGGGAGAATAGCAGCCTGCATTGCTGCGAAAGGTGGATATACACTGTACTAGTGCCGACATTGTGCATGCTCTGTTGCCTGTGCCTATGTGCCTGTGGTTCTGTCAGTGTGATCATGTGATGTATCTGACCCCAGGAATGTGTCAATAAAGTTTCCCCTTCCTGGGACAATGAATTCACGGTGTTCTTATTTCAATTTCCAGGAGTGTATTTAACTTCTGTGTACGCAACTTTATAGGACTGATGTTCAGACTATGGGCTGCAGGACATGTGCTGTTAGTAGTGTTAGTGTCATGGCCTGCTCATAGGCACCAGTACTGATGCCGCGACGTAGGGTTAAAACACGAGCAAGTTGCAGACCGTCAGCACGGGTCTGGACAAGGTGAGCAGGGCCTTACTCTTAAAGCTGTTTTATCAAAACAACAGTAATAGTGTTTCTGCTTTTCGCGAGTACCGTCGAATGAAAGGAATATGGAGAGGTCCTCTTTCTGCACAGGGGTTTATGAACATGATTGGGAATTTCAGATTAAATAACGGTTTGGTAATTGTTCCAGAAATTGTTGAAGCAATTGCTCTTGCCATGGCTGTGAATGCTGGACGTAATGTGTGACAGCTGAACATTCCATGGTCTACCGTTGTTTCCGGCAGCAGTTGAACAATATCTAGTGTGGTACCAGGCTATCATGGGTGCAGATGGTAGTCACACTGTTTATAACTGGAAAGTAAACAGGGTACGAAATTAGCGAATGTAGCGTCTCATGTGTTTCTATCAGTGTTTTCTTCGTTATTTCTCTTTCGCATGTCATTCCAAATGTTCCTACAAAGTTTCATTCATTGTTCTACGATCACTTGTTTTTCATGGGAGCCCTCTCAACTGGTAAAGTTTAATTATAGTAACCCCGTATTTCGTTGCTTAGCCTGCTGCAGGCGTGAACTCACTGTGGTGGAGTAGATCGCGAAAGGTAAGACTAGCAGCCGTTTTATCCACATGTGGATCACTTTTATAGAGATAATGGTTGTTTCAACGACGGGGCATGTAGTCATAATTGGCTTTGTAGTAGAAACCACTCCAGCATTTGCTTAAAGTGCCTTAGCAAAACTACGTAAAATCTAAATCAGAATATTCGGATGTAGGTCGGTTTCTCTATTATTTCTGATAATAGGCCTCTCCGTTTAAAACGCCACAGCCTCTGAGTCTGTGTACATGCCGACCGATACTACAGTATTACAGTATCATTGTCCATCGGAACATGTGTGAGCCCGTTAATTACAACAGATTTTTCTAAAATTTCTGCCACTTTTCAGTACCAAGAGTGTGACGCAGGGGACGCAATGAAACTGTTCTTAAAGCCTAAAGGGGAAATGTTAGCTATATTATGTCCACGAATAGGAGGAAGTTATCATTGAAAGAATGTGGCGACACAGAGGCTGTCGCAAAGGAATGCAGACACTAAGAAAAGTATTATCTGACAGGTATGTAGATTGGATGGCTATTGTCTAAGATAACACGAGGGCGGTCAATTAGGCGTGGCGAGGACGTGCTTTGGGCGGTGCCACAGTCGGCCGCTCGGCTCAAGGCTGTAGCGCCTAGAACCATTCGGCCACTCCAGCGGGCCAATACGGTAGTACCAGTAGGCACGTACACAAGCTCGGAGCATCAATCGAATGAAGTTATGCTTGTGTTTAACAAAATGTCCTTGTATTTTTGATAATGGTAATTCCATCCGACCATTCTGGTTTAGATTTTACATTGTTTTCCTAAATCACTTCAGTCTAATTTTGAGATGGTTCCTGCTACAAAGCCACTGGCGATTGAATAATTGCCTGGTTCTTATATAATAGATACTTCAATCCATAAGTGCTCATATTTATGAATTATGTTATTTTCGTTTTCACACAGTAGTACTATGAAACGTACACTATCTCTGTAAAAGTGAACCATGGATGAATAAAACTATTGCCTCTAATACCTTTCATGACGTGAAATAGTGAGGCGACCTAGAGTTCACGGTCGCTGCAGAATAAGCAATGGAATACATTAAAACTCTCTTTATAGCAGGTTGGCGGTCATTTGACAGAACATTCATTCGGGTACTCTGCGTCTAATAATATTAGAGCGCAGCTGGATAAAATCTCCGTTCCTTTCTTTCTCAAATGTAAAGGTAACGGCTTGGCCAATCTGTGTAGGGCTACAGTTCGTGTAGTCGGGTAACCCGTTCGGTTGACTGTTGTGCTAGTAAGAGAATGCTTCAAAAGACACATGATATCGACAAGTCATTAATAACTATCAGTGTCAACAATGTAGGTGTCTAATAGGTCTTTCTTTTTTGTTATTTCTCCTGAAAAATTAACAGGCAGTGATGACAGAAGCACGAAAGCTAGCGCTGTCTGTTTAGATGATGAAATGGAAAACGAGTTAGATGACAATCATCAGTTTCCCCTCAAGTTTTCTGCGAGTTCGTCGATATACCTGAGTATTTATTGAACCCTCCATATTTCTACGTTAATGGGACGGCTTTGTTTCTGATTAGTGAGAAGTATCCCTTTTGAAAGAAACCTTGAAAATACAGAAAAAGCATGTACGTAGGGTAGAGGAGTATAGAGGAGTACCAGTGGCGTACATGCGAATATTTCTGAGTTAATGGGACGGCTTTGCTTCTGGTTGGTGAGATGTATCCCTTTTGAGAGAAACCTTGAAAATACAGAAAAAGCATGTACGTAGCGCACTTACGTTGAAGTAAGATGATGAAAACAAGATTGATCAAACAAATGTAATTGCAATTCCCAAACTTGTGAAATGAATTATTTTAAAAGTATCACTTAAACATGAGATTTGTTCGAAAATTCTGCTGAAACTCTAGCTCTCAGCCACAAGTAGTAAGTTGAGGAATAATACCCAAAAATGTACCAATGAAAGCGGCGGAAAACTACACTGCAGAAGTAACACACACAACAGAAACCATGGAAAAAATTAATAAAAGCTGACTTACAGCAACAGTTTACTTCTACTCAGAAGCACATAAGAATGATACCAAACTAAACAATGTATGCTTTGTGTGTGTACAAACGCTAAGCACCTGCTGCTGAACTCGGCTCTGCTCTAGGAGTGGAGCGAAATCCTGATTTTTCTGCTGAGTCGTAACAACCACAGGCGGTAAGTTTGTTCGTCGTTGGGGAATCCAACGCTAGACCCATAAAGCAGCCCCGGAGGGAAAAAGCCGTCAAGTCGGGAAAGAATGCAATTGTGAATTCGGTGTACTTGCCAGAAGGTGGCGCCGGAGATGGAGGAGTGGCTGTGGAGGGTATTGAAACACTAGGTGCAACTGACCGCGGATAGTGCTCGTGTCGGCAAACACGCTGGCTGTCACTTGGAATGTGAGACTATCCTAGGTTCCTTCAGCATGCTGGTCTACTTGGTGAAGCCACGCAGGGTATGAGCACAGATCACTACAGTAACATCGTGCCCAGAATCGTCTACGGACCTCGGGTAAGGAGTAGAGTGCCGAGTCTGCAATGATATCGGATGTGAATTCCTCGGCCTCCTGTACAAGGCGTAGAACAGTAGGGTCCCCCCTCAATAGGCCAGGTGTTCACAGTGCACAATTAGCAGCGGTTAGGGTAGAGGAGTACAAGTGGCGTACATGTGAATATTTTTTTTGGGGGGGGGGGTGGGCGGTGGGTCAGAGGAACCCCTCGTTCGGTCAGTGATGAATAGCCTGACGAAATCGGGTTAGATCAGCCGTATTACTCTCAGAAAACGTTCTTCCGCACAGAATGGAAGTATATAAGGTTAATATGATATTAGTAAACTGTAGGAGCATCCACGGTACGGTCCCAGACTTGGTATCATTTATTAAAGGTAATAATGCCCAGATAGTATTAGGAATCGAAATCTGGTTGAAAGCAGAAATGAACACTAAATAGGTTCTAACTTCAGACTGGAATATATATTTCAAGGATACGTTAGATAGCAATTGTGGCGGTACAGCTATTGCAGCGAAGAATTCAATAACATCAAATGTGTAATTCTTCATGCTTTCCCGGCGATCTGTTGACATCTTGGATATTCGGGAATCCAGTCTGATGTTCGCGTCTTCAGGTGAAGAAGAAGACAGCGAGGCACGCTGTTGAAATATCGTGCGAGAACGACGCGAACATCCGGCTGGATACCCGAATATCCAAGATGTCAATATCAAATGTGTTTATTACAGGTTCTAAATGTGAATTAGTTTGGGTAAACGTAAATATCAAAGGTTGGACAAACTCGGTAACTGAAATCTGTTACAGACCATCTGTGTCAGAAACAGTAGTGGCAGAGAGCTTCAGAGACATTGGACAGTATCATGAATAATTTTACTGATCGTGTTGTTGTTATAATAGGGAACTGCAACTTACCATCTATAGAATGGGAGAGTCACGAATTTCAATGTGAAAGCAAAGAAAGGGATTCAAGCGAAATTATTCTCAGTGTATCGTCTGAAAATTACTTCGACCAGATAGTTGAAGATCTAATGTGTGAGGTTTTTTTTTGGGCTAGGCGGTAATTTGAAGTTGTCTGATGAACACTCATCAGTCGGCATGCCGAGAGAGACTGTTGACAGCACACAAAGTAAAGACAATTCGACTGTCCAAATCTTAACAGTAAATTGTAGAAGTATTCGTAACAAAATACCTGAAATTGCTGCCCTCCAGGAAAGCTGTTGCTCTCAAATTATTCCCCGAACTGAGAACCGTGTGAAACCCGAAGTAGAAAGCTTTGATTTATTTAGCGATTCATGGAACGTATATCGGAAATAACCTATAGATTTGACGCCATAGAAGTGGAAGTCTTCCTTGCAGTCAAAAAAACTATTGTCTGTTTAGACTGAATTTGAGTCTGTGAAGTTATCTAGCCTCGTGTAACACGTGGTGATGAACTCATGTTCATTATCCGATGTTTTTACCCGGTCATCCGATTCCACTGTGACAGAAATTCTGCGCTCGGTAGCGCGAAAATGTCCAAAGCATGCAATAATACTAGTTGGAGGTGACCTGTTTTACTGGAACGTCTATGGATTCATCGCAAGTGTTACAGAAAGGCAGTCTTGTGAAACATTTTTGAACACGTTTCCCGGAAAGTGTCTTGAGCAACTATTTCGGCAGCACACATGTAATGCGAATATTTTGGACTTTGTAGCTACAAAGAGTGCTAACCTTATTGATAGTGTCAGTATAGAGAGAGGGAGAAGTGAAAATTATGACACAATAGGGACGACGTATACTAAACCTAATAAATCCATCAACAAACCTAAGAGAGAATTTTTTGCTAGAAAGAATAGATAAAAGAACAGATAAGCAGTTGCTAGGGTCCTGCTTAGACAATGAAGGGACATCAAGTAGTTGCCATATGAAGGAAATAGGAGAACTGTTGGCAGAGGATCAACGTATTGTTAAGTCGTGCTCTGGAGAGGAATGTACTGAGTAAGCCGATTATGAACGGAAAGGAACAATTGTGGTTCAACAACGAAATTCGGAATATGAGGAGGAAGCAGAGACTGTTTCAGTCTTGGTTCGAAGAGGAACGCTCAGATGACGAAAGGCAAAAGTAAGTAAAAATTGGTGTATGTCAATGCAAGACAGTAAATTCAAAGATAAAGTTTTACATTTAGTGTTTAAGAAATCATTCACGCAGGAAGTTAGTGCTAAGATATTGTCCTCTGACAGTTGCAGATGACCAGTATGGAGTACATAGATATAGGCGTTGCTACTGTAGAGAAGTAATAGAACATAAAGTAAATAAGTCGCCAGATCTCGATGGAATCTCATTTCTGTTTTACACAGAGGACGCTGGGCTTTAGCCCCTTACTTACCTTGCACTTATCGCGAAGCTGTCGCCCAGAGACAAGTCCAAAGGGACGGCGAGAAAAGCACACGTGACTCCTTCATTCAAGAAGCGCAAAATATTAGACCCGTGCAATTACAGACCGATATCATTAACATCGGTTTGCTGCAGAATACTTGAGAAGTTCTGAGTTATACGCTGAAGAGACAAGAAAATGGTACACCTGCCTAATATCGTGGCCGGCCGAGGTGGCCGAGCGGTTCTAGGCGCTACAGTCTGGAACCGTGTGACCTCTACGGTCGCAGGTTCGAATCCTGCCTCGGGAGTGGATGTGTGTGATGTCCTTAGGTTAGTTAGGTATAAGTAGTTCTAAGTTCTAGGGGACTGATGACCTCAGCAGTGAAGTCCCATAGTCCTCAGAGCCATTTCAACCATTTGATATCGTGTAGGGCGCCCACGAGCACGAGGAAGTGCCGCAACACGACATGGCATGGACTCCACTAATGTCTGAAGTAGTGCTGGAGGGAATTGACACCATGAATATTGCAGGGCTGTCCATAAATCCGGCAGAGTACGAGGGGGTGATGTCATCTGGACAGCACGTTGCAAGGCATCCCAGATATGCTCAATAATGTTCGTGTCTGGGGAGTTTCGTGCCCAACAGAAGTGTTTAAACTCAGAAGAATGTTCCTGGAGCTACTCTGTAGCAATTCTGGACGTGTGTGGTGTCGCATCGTCCTGCTGGAATTGCCCAAGCCCGTCGGAATGCACAATGGACATGAATGGGTGCAGGTGATCAGATAAGATGATTAAGTACGTGTCACCTGTCAGAGTCGTAGCTAGACGTTCCAGGGGTCGCATATCACTCCAACTACACACGCCCCACACCATTACAGAGCCTCTACGAGCTTGAACAGTCCCCTGCTGACATGCAGGGTCCATGGATTCGTGAGGTTGTCTCTTTACCTGTACACGTCCATCCGCTCGATGCCATTTGAAACGAGACTCGTCTGGCCAGGCAACATGTTTCCAGTCATCAACAGTCCAATGTCGGCGTTAATGGCCCAGGCGAAGCGTTAAGCTTTGTGTCGTGCAGCCATCAAGGGTACACGAGTGGGCCTTCGGCTCCGAAAGCCCATATCGATGATGTTTTGTTGAATGATTCGTGTACACCACAGCGCCATTAGCAGACAACTGCAAATTTCTGCTAACCCTATCTGCCAGATGATTTCTGTTTACAGAAAATAAGAGAGGTCTCTTCACACTTACCTGGGAGTCTCCTAATGATAAACTCGTCTCTGATTAACACTAGACGTCGAAGGCCACGTACAGTGTTCTATTTCTTATGAACTCTTCGAGCAACTCACTTATCATGGAACCTAATTCGTACGCTATGACCTTGATTAAAAGTCTGCAGAGGGCCCCGTATCAGACGCTTTCTGGAAATCTAGGAACTAAATCTTCCGGAACTCTAGATCCATGATCCACAGGACATCACGTGAGAGAAAGATAAGCGGAATTTTGCACCAGTGACGCTAACTGCAACTGTGCTGATTTGCGGGCAAAAGCTTGTCTGGCTCAAGGATATTTGTTATATTACAATGAAGCGCCAGAGAAACTGGTATAGGCACACGTATTCAAATACATAAATATGTAAACAGGCACAATACGGCGCTGCGGTCGGCAACGCCTATAAAAGATAACAAGTGTCTGGCGCAGTTGTTAGATCGGTTACTGCTGCTACAATGGTAGGTTATCAAGATTTAAGGGCCCATTCGTTTTCTGGACATCGAATTAATTCAGAGGTGGGCTGGTATATTTGTCACAGGTAGGTTCTACCAACACGCGAGTGTTACGGGGATCTTTCATCAACCCCAAAGGGAAACTATGGACATAAGACGATGTTCTTACCACGAAACAACAGTGAGAAAATTCCTTCATTCTTCGGAAGTGCATTACCCATATTTCGGCTGACAACCTTTCAGCCATCGTCAAGTTGAGTCGCTTGCAAGATGCCTAAAACACTCAGCACTGTGGAGTAAAAGTGCATGTGTCAAGTTAACACTACTGGTAATAATGTGTCAGTAATAGATAAAATTTTATACCTCGAAGCCTAAAACACATGTTCTATAAATTAGTCGATGTCACATTCATAGTGGGACCCCATGGCGAGGACAAATTGATCCTGTTTCTAGAACGTCTACACCCCTCTCACAAAATTATCAAATTTACAATGCAACGGTAATGACTGGCTGACTACCGTTTCTGCATGTATTAGTTCGGCGAAACAAAGATGGATTTTTAGGATATTCCGTTTACCGTAAGCCCACCCATATCGATTTATACTTGCAGGATTCTATTTTCCACTATCCTCCGGAAACAGAGAGTGTACATAAAACTTCAGTACATCTGGCTTATGCAGTGCCCGACGCTCGTAGCCTACAGACTGAACTGGTACACCTGGAAGAGGTGTTCAGTAAGACCGGATGTACATGACATCAAATTAAGAGAGCACTGCAATCGAAAACGCGAGACCAACAAGGAGAAGAACCATAAGAAATAGGTGTACAGTCTACGCTCTTTCTATCGTACGTGGGCCATATATCTCCAAAAATGGTAATAAGGAAATATCTTTCCTACTCGTCCAAATACTGTGTCAGGAAGTAAAAAGGAATGTCCTCGAACTGGAAAGCAGAGAAGTACATCATTCACATGCACTGGAGATTCTCTGAATAACCAGAAAGCAATTGCATGAATAACGTGCTGATTTTTGTTTTGGACAGCACATCTATCCGCGAACAATCTGAGAAATGTGACAGATATGTCAATGGTCAATTTCTTTAAGAAATCATTGATGGTCGAGGAAATTTCTTGTGACCCTCTGCCTGCCTGCGTTCCATTCCAAATGTAAAATGTAGGTTCTGTACCTGCCACATTTGTTACACAAAAGGAGTACAGAGATATCTGTCTTGCATAGCATACTTCACCAATAGATAATTCTGGGAGAGGTTGTACCTGCTGTAAATCAAAGGCAAATGTCAGGATACAATCATACGTTTGCTTCATTAATTTGTGGAAAGCTCTAGCAATTAATTTATGTGACCCATGTTCAATCATTAGCTTATTGTTTGCGTTGATGTCTGTAGCAGTTTTCATTTGGTGATACATTCTATGGCAGAAGCTACAGGTATCACTTGCTGGAGTTCCAAAACCTAGTTTAAATTTTGTATTAAATATTTTCATATAAAAGGTTTTCTTCACTTTCAGATCAGATGTGACTGAATTGTTATACATGAGGAAAAGTATGTTATACTCAGGTCACTTGGCAGATAAGGCGCTGGCTCTTACTCCTTTAGTAGTGACTCTCCCTTGCTTGTAGATGTGAAATGAATTCAGTTACCTTTTTCCTTTTTGCACTATACTTTCCAGCTTTATGGTCTCCTCCTCTCTTGTCCAGCATTCCTTCACCTGCTCTAAGGCCATAAGCGATGGTATGCACTCTTGTTTGGCCAATGCCAAAAAGCTTCCTGAAGAAAGCAGCACACACAGGAAGCCTACCACCTTTTGAATAAACCTGAAAAGTATTAAAGGTAGCAATTACAATATTATTCCTCTATCACGTTTTATCAGAGTGATAAATCATAAATTTGACGATTTTATACTTACGTGATACTGCACTGTTAGAACAGTTTGTTTATTTTTCGGATCATCCCGTACTCTCCTGCGCTTAGGACTGCTCACATTGAGAAGGTAGGAAAGCATCTTAGCTTGTTCCTTTTTGTCTGGTTTAGCAAAAACTATCCTTTTAGTTTTGTGTAGACTGTTAACAGGACTCGAACAACAGGAAAAGTGTCTTACTTTATGTTGGCAAGGACGTTCGAGCTCATGAGATGAGGATCCTTATCCCGATATCTGACAATAAAAAATTACAAGAGAACTAATTATACAGATAAGTACAAATAAATTAATTTGTATAGCTTAGCAATAACAGTAATTTTATTACTCTTTACCCTTACCTGTTTTCATACTCTTATTCCCTTTTTAATTTGCTTTTCATTAAAAGAACGCTGCGTTAAACATCAGTGATACATACACCTACTACAACCCAATAAATCTGCAGAGGCTGAACACTGTATTTCCACTGGTCACTCTATTGGTTACGGGAAAGTTAACATACTGTCTGTAGCGTCATTCTACTTGATACAGAAGTCAAGGAAGCTGTGACAAATTGATTGCTAGACAACCTCAACCGAAACGAGACTTTCCAGTTTGCTTTGTTATATTTTTATGGACGTAAATCTATATCTATGACTGACGCTCTTGTTACCAACAGCGTTG
The DNA here is from genome assembly GCF_023864275.1 of Schistocerca cancellata. Lineage (NCBI taxonomy): Eukaryota > Metazoa > Arthropoda > Insecta > Orthoptera > Acrididae > Schistocerca > Schistocerca cancellata. The sequence continues at coordinate 269,538,975 of NC_064629.1, forward strand.
TCTTTGACGAATGTATGTTTACGCTACAGTGTAAAGTGCTTCAAAAATCTAACAAGAAACTCACCTTGAGAATCTACGAGAGATCGTCAGCCGAAATGTCGCTACAAGAGTTAATAATATCACGGGTGCACTTCCGAAAAATGAGAGGACATTCGATCCACCAGCTTGAACAGTCTCCTGCTGACATGCAGGGTCCATGGATTCAAGACGTTGTCTGCATACCCGTACACGTCCATTCGCTCGATAAAATTTGAAACGAGACTCGTCTGACCAGGAAACATGTTTCCAGTCATCAACAGCCCAATATCGGTGTTGACGGGCCCAGGCGAAGCGTAAAGCTTTTTGTCGCGCAGTCATTAAGGGTACACGAGTAGGCCTACGGCTCCGAAAGCCCATATCTATGATGTTTCGTTGAATGGTTTGCAAGCTGACACTTGTTGATGGCCCAGCATTGAAATCTGCAGCAATCTGTCACGTTGAACGATTCTCATGAGTCGTCGTTGGCCCGTTATTGCAGGATCTTTTTCCGGCCGTAGCAATGTCAGAGATTTGATGTTTTACCGGATTTCTGATATTCATGGTATATTGTACATGTTATATGTGGAATAATCGTACGGGAAAATCTTCACTTTATCACTGCCTTGGAGATGCTGTGTCCCATCGCTCGTGCGCCGACTGTAACGCCACGTTCAAACTCACTTAAATCTTGACAACCTGCCGTTGTAGCAGCAGTACCCGATCTAACAACTGCGCCAAACACTTGTTATCTTGTATACGCGTTGCCGACCGCAGCGCCGTATTTTGCCTGTTTGCATATCTCTGTATTTGAATACGCATGCCTATACCAGTGTCTTTGGCATTTCAGTGTACGTGATGGTAAAATTTTGTTAAGTTGTTTAACCGGAAAATCCCAGATAACTTCAATATACTTAACTGAGAACGTATTTGATTTATTTATCACTTAAGTTAGGCCTGTTCCTGTTCGTTCTGTGGGTAATATTATGTTTTGTATGATGATTCTCTATAGGTTTTTATTCCAGAGAAACTATCCTACGGGTTGCGTCATGGTATTTGCTTTCATTCTATTTCTAGAAATACCAGAGCAATACTGCTCTCATTATGCATACCTCCGTGCGAATCATCTTATTCTGCAAGAAGTCTTATGTCATTTGAGGAAATTAGTTCAAATGTTGTTTGCTTCTGATAACATGGATCTTCCCTTTTCTTGTGTGTGAATGACATACAATGCCGGGAAAAAAACCGAATACAGCCTTTAGAGGTTTCCAATTCACTGTAGATTGATTGTTGCAACAGTGCGTATGAAGTACGTGAAATGATTACATTTACAAAGCTGTTTTGTGGTACCATGTATTTGTACCCTCAACGGGCGGCAATGCAAGCGCTGCCTCTAGCATCCAGTCGAACGTACAGATGTCGAATATTGTTGTGGGGTACGTTATTCCACGCCTCCTCGACTTGTTAACCTAGTTCTGTGAAGGTTGTTAGCTGAAAAGCCGCAGGAGTCACTTCTCGTTCCATTACATCCACGTGTGCTCACTTGGATACAAGTCTGGAGGTCATGCTGGCTAGGAAAGTTGCTGCAAGTCTTGCAGAGCACGTCGAGTTTCATGGGCAGTGTGTGGGCAAGCATTGTTCTGCTGGAATAACACATCGCTCTTCTGTCTCAAGAACGGCAAAAGAATGGGTCTAACAACATTTGCACGTACCGAGCGCTGGTTAGCGGCCCCTCCAGAAACACCAAAGGTGAACGAGAGATTTGGCTTATGGCACCCCAGATCATAAGATCTGGGGTGGGACCAGTGTGTCTTGGATGAATGCGCTCTACATGAGAGCGTTCACTAGGTCTATGCCGTACCCTTCAACGACCATCACTTGTGTGCAGGCAGATTCTGGTTTCATGACTCAAAACAACGGCGCGCCATTTCTTTTTCCCAGTGATTCTTTGACGGCATCAGCCGAGCCGTGCACGTCGATGCTGTGCCGTGAGTGGAAGATAGGCTTGAGGTGGGCGTGCCTATAGTCCCGCCGCTATTAACCGGTTCCCAACAGTTCGCGTGTACACAATCACAAGTCCTCTTATCTGTGTTGTGGTAGCTGAACAATCTGCCACTGCTGCCCTCACAATATGACGATCCTTGTGGACGCCTGTGTTGTGTGGAAGTCCAAAATCTTGTCTGGAGGTGTAATAATATTCGCGGGGCCTATGGTATCATCATCGTAGCACAACTGCCGCAACACGTCCAGTTAGTGTGAAAATACACCTAAAGCACGACTGCGTGTCCGTGGCAAGGTTTCTTGCTTGCTTCAGCGTGTTCACAACACTGGCCCTTCTGGCTGTGAGCATTCCCTATTAAAAGGTAGACACAGGTGGCGCTTTGGTAGCTACGGCGCGGCTCTATCTGTTGGCGGATGATAATGAAACTATTAACAGTACGTCTACTATCCCCCAGGTGACATATTTCGTGATCGGATCAAAATCGACATCGCTTTCCAGGTGTACTTTTTTTTTTATTTCCGGGCAGTGTATTAAGCACTGGGTGCTGTTACCTGAAAGACATATTCGGCCATATAAGAAATTTGTTATGTTACAATTTCGTCCTCGTGTCCATGAATTCAGAGCCGGTCCGAGAACATTTTCCACAAAAGTGACTTACCATTTGTCCCTACACCCCCCCCCCCCCCCCCCCCCAACCTTTTGCTTCGTGCTCCTTCATCTGCGTTACTTTTGACTACAAAGTGTAATACGCACTATATACAAACGTTGCACTTGGATAGCCCTGGTGCTCCTCTCAGCTGGGCACCACAAGCGACCGTTATTATCTGTGGAACGCCCTGTGCAGAAATCTTACAGTTGTGGCGCCTATGGCATCCCTTTCAGCTTGGAGCCCCATGCGCCAGCTTATGTCGTTTGGACCTTAAGCCGGCCCTGCTTCTATGTCATTCATATACCACTCAAAATAAATTTTGCTCCACCAGCATACTTACATATTTGTGTAGTTTCCATTCAAAAGGAGAAGGGAATGAAAGATCAACACTACCGTTCTACAAATACAAACGAATAACCAATACAAAGACCGCTTGTAGGGGAGTTACTAGCTTTATCTTGGTGATTGTAATACGTGTTCTCCTCCACAATCTGGGCTCCTTTATTTCTCGCACACTGTCCTACATCCTCCCACAGTGGGAATTAATTATGGTCCTGTTACAAGACAACTGATGATGTCACAGGGATTATATTCCTCAGCAGGTACTGGAGAGCGTCTGTTGTCTATTAAGATACAGTTAAGAGTGAGGCCCAGTCCAACGGGTTTTAACAGGCGGGCATTTTTACTGTACATAACATCTGGATTTCTGAAATAGACCATGTTAGTTTTATCCTCTTGTAGCAAAACTAGAAAGGAATGATGGCTCGCTATGTATTCCCCATGCATACCCCGCGATCTCGCTTGCCTTACGCTATTCTAACGCGGGTATCTCCGTCCATCTGTGGAATCAAAACCTGAGTCTGTGTATCATTCAATGCTGTTATATTTGACCTCCTGTATTTTAACATTTTTAGGTCCTCTTCGGAATGCAGTAGACATGGCCGAAAATCTGCACAAGCCTGTTCCACTTCTAGACGGTCTGTTTTCAAGTGGCTTGGTTTATTCTCAGTAAATATAACATTTTACCATGAGAGAGAAGTGTGGGCTTTGCCGTAGGTTTGTGAGTAGAGGGTTACGGTGCGGGATTCGTTCAAAGTATGTTCATTTGGAGGACTGCTGTGGGATAGCCAGTGGGCATTCTAACGAGATCCTCTCATGGGAACGCAGAATCTGTAGTAGAAATAAGTTGATAGAGGAACAATAGCGGAAGATCTGTGCACTTCGCGTGCAGTCACAACTCGCTGGCCGGCCGGTGAGGCCGAGCGGTTCTAGGCGCCTCAGTCTAGAACCACGCGACCGCTACGGTCGCAGGTTCGAATCCTGCTTCGGGCATGGGTGTGTGTGATGTCCTTAGGTTAGTTAGGTTTAAGTAGTTCTAAGTTCTAGGGGACTGATGACCTAAGATGTTAAGTCCCATAGTGTTCAGAGCCATTTGAACCATACAACTCGCGAAGGAGGAACTAGATAGGTTGAGGAGGGTGAAGGATGCTGGGGAATGGGAACTGGCAGCTGGCAAGAAGGCAGCTAGGAGGAGGAGATATTCAGACAGTTGTACTTTGCGTATGTGCAATAGATTTGACCAACTGTCCGAGTTGAGTGGAGAGGAGCGTCTTGTAGCTGTAGATGTAGGAAACATGCAGCAGTCCTCAGCAGTTAGGAGACCTAAGTCAGTTGTAAGGTCTAACAGAAAGAAGAAGGTTCTGCTGCTAGGTATTTCGCACGGTAGAGGTGTGGGCCAGCAGTTGCAGGAAGTGTTGGGGAGTGAGTACCAGGTCACCAGCATTGTAAAACCTAGTGCAGGCCTGGCTCATGTGACTGACAGCACAGGAAAGTTATGTAGGAATTTTACAAAAGAGGATCAGATATTGATAGTGGGTGGAGCAGGGAATAGTCTTGATCGGGACGGAGAATATGATGCAGGTGGTATCCTGGTAAACATAGGTATTAAAACTGGTGGCACTAATGTGCATTTCGTGCACCTGTTTCAGCGTCATGATCAGCCCCATCTTAATGCGGCTGTTAGGCGTGTTAACATGGGGCTGGAGAGGGCACTGATGACAGAAGGCATGGGTCACATTGCAGTTATGCCACTTGACTTTCACTAGGCATGTCGTGCACCTCAGTAGGTATGGGGAGGGGAGCCTGGCAAAGCTTATAGGTGATAGTGTAGTTGGAGGTGGTGGGATCACTCATGCAAAAATTCCTATAATAGTTACAGTGAAATGAATCCCCATAGCAGCATACAGGCGTTATATACGTCAATGGGGACAGTTGAAAATGTGTGCCCTGACAGGGACTCGAACCAGGGATCTCCTGCTTACATGGCAGACACCCTATCGGACCCGGGTCTCTCCTGCTAACGGTTTTTTTCTTTTCTTTTTTGTAGATGCAATAATCTTTATTGAACAAACTAACAGTACTCACACACACACACACACACACACACACATACACACACACACACACACACACACACACACATATATATATATATATATATATATATATATGTATATATATATATATAATGTAACAGTCCTTCAAGGTACAATTTAAACATATACAAATGATTGTTAGTTTTTCAAAAATATTAGAAAAACATTAAATACAACAAAATATAACAAATTCTGTCTTTTTTTATGCATGAAAACGTGGATAAGAGTGTTCCATCATGTGATGGGTAGGCATGGCACACCCCAACTTTGAGGAGGGTCAAGGAAGACGCTGCGGAGATAACCGGCAAAAGTTTGCCGGTAAGATTGTTTCCGGGTGAGGATGCTATGCGCGGACACAACTTTGTATCAGAAGTCGAGGACTGTATGCGGACCACTCTGAAAGAGGTATTCTAAAGCCTGTCCTCGAAACCGGACGAGTGTATGGTGCTTAGCTAGAGGGTAGTGAAATGTCTGGGGCAACAACAACAAATCTGAGATTACCGTCGATGGCGGGGCACAGAGGTAAAAGCCCACGATTCTTTGGATGATGAGCCAAACGTTTCGTTTTAGGGGGCACGTAAGACGGTGCTCGTCGGTGTCTTTGAGCTGACAGTCAGGGCAGAGTGGGGAGGTGGCCAGTCCTATGCGATAAAGTCGACTGTTAGTCGGAAATTGGCCATATACTAAAACATACCAGAGTGCAGACACAGACGACGGTAAAAAGGGTGCATGCACACACCCCCAAACCATTCTCCAGTTAATGTCAGGGTGCTGTAGCACCATTAGGTCGCAAGGGTTGGCAGCATAAACAAACGATAATAGTCTTTGTTACGGCGAGGACGGGTGACTGGGCCGGCCGTAGTGGCCGAGCGGTTCTAGGCGCTGCAGTCCTGCCTCGGGCATGAATGTGTGTGATGTCCTTAGGTTAGTTAGGTTTAAGTGGTTCTAAGTTCTAGGGGACGGATGACCTCAGAAGTTAAGTCCCATAGTGCTCAGAGCCATTTGAACCATTTTTTGAACGGGTGACTGGAATATGACCGGAATATCGGACAGAACGTTGCTGAGTTCTATGAAACAATTGGCGACATAGTACAATCATGGAGAAATAGGTGCCACATTGATCGGTGGATAAAGAGAAGCTGGTCGGAGGATACCTAAGAGACTGCGTGTTAAGGACGGGACCGGCCCCCGCCAGTGCCGCAACATAGTATGGACAAAGAGTGCAGCAGATCGTGCCTGCACGTTGACGAGTGCGAGGCCACCTTTTGCAGGAGGCAGTGTTAGAGTGTTGTAGCGGACTTTGAAAAGTGCCCCTGCTGACACGAAATATCCAAAGGCTGATTGGATGCTGCGGCCAAGGAGTAACGGCGTTGGGAGGGTCTGGGCGATGTGTACCAGTTTTTGGGCGACATACATGTTGACATAGGACACACGTTGAAGTTGGTTTATGTTACGCTGCACTTGACCGCGGACATGGTGCCGAATCGACTGCAAAAGCTGCGGGTAAGCGAGGGCCACTGTGTGGTGTGTGGAGCTCGTGAATTCGATACCCAAGTAACGAAGGGTGGTACTGACTGGGAATGGGGTCGGCCGCCCAGTGTGCATCATAGTCAATTTGCGGACATTAAGAATGCCACCTGAAAGACGTCCATACTGGTGGATCCATTGGATGGCGTCATTGAGTTCCGTGGAGGAGCAGGTGAGAAAGAGGATGTCTCGTCCGCATAAGGCCTGCATTGAAAGGTGCAGGACCCGTCCTGCGAAATGTTTTGTTCATCGTGAAAGCTGTCCGTCGACCACTGCGTGAAAATGTTGGTTGGTTGGGTGTCGTCTTGGTCGTCTTGTGTGGCGACGCTTCGAGAGCCCGTGGGCTAACGGCAATGACGTTTGCGCCTACGTGACGAGCGTTGTTTGCGCACGTGTTCCTCAGTGTTGGACGACGGCAAGGAGGAACGTCGACCTGGTTCGAAGGCGTCGGTGGGTGCAATGAAAATGTCAAGCAGGTGTTGTGAAGAAGTACTGGTCTCCTCAGCGTCCGGTGCGGGAGCCTGTTCGGCGGCAAGGTTGTCAGGTGGGACGTCTGCACCGTCCGTAGGTGAATTGAACGGTGGGACGTGCCGATCGGAGGGACCGGGCGACGGACTGGATGAAACTGTAGACGTGGCAAGAGCCGCTGCGTAAGTGATCGGTAGGGCAGTCATCATGGGTGTGACAGACGCTTCCGACAACGGGAGCTGGACGACACGTCGTTGAATGCATTCAGACCGTAGGTATGTCCGCCGCTCGTGGTCTCGCGGTAGCGTTCTCGCTTCCCGAGCACGGGGTCCCGGGTTCGATTCCCGGCGGGGTCAGGGATTTTCACCTGCCTCGAGATGACTGGGTGTTTGTGTTGTCCTCATCATTTCATCATCATCCAGGAAAGTGGCGAAATTGGACTGAGCAAAGGTTGGGAAATTGTACGGGCGCTGATAACCGCGCTGTTGAGCGCCCCACAAACCAAACATCATCAGACCGTAGGTGACCTTCTTTCCCGCAACCGGAACAGGTGCGAGGCTGGCCGTCGTACATTATAATGGCACACCAGCCTCCGATACATAGATAGGAAGGCACGTGTTTCCGCAACTCGATGTGGACCTATCTGACACCGTTTAAAACGGGATAGGTTTGAAATTGTACCCATCGTTCGGCGACATGTTCCAGAACGTTGGCATTGGGACGGAGCACCGCGATGACGACGTTTGCAGGTAGTTCGAATGGCAATTCGAAGATCCTTATCTTTTCGTGTGCCGATACCTATGTGATCGACGGTAACGGGTCTGACGTTGCCGTCGGAATGATAGAAGCGCAGTCCACGTTTTGCCTCTAGAAGCACCTTGTCGCACGCCGCATCGTTGATCATTTTGACGTATACGGTACTGCTAACTATGGACAAGTGGATACCAATTTGATCCGTTGGTGGTATTTTAACTTTATCGCGAATAAATCGTTCTACCTCCAGGGCCATGGGTCGAGCGAAGTCAGAACAAAAATTAAAACGCAATGTTTTCTTCCGATAGTTGTGCTCCATGGTGGTCTAGAAGGAAAACGGCACTTACAGCGGCCGGAGTAAACACGAACACACGGTGCGCGCCTTGCCTCCAGCGCTCTGGCGCGTGACCATCTCGCAGCACTGCCGGCGGCAGACTGTGAGCCACCGAGGACACAGAGAATAATGCGACTGCAGGGACTTGCCTCTGGCACGCCTCCCGTGAGACCCACGTTCCCATATATACGTATAGTGGTTGTTGTTAGAGCTGCACCTCTTTTAGATTAAAATCAACTGATAGGTATACGTGCTTAAATGAAGTCCTTCTAACCGAGGAATCAGCTTCAGAGGACGTCAGATTTCCAAGTAGACAAGGAATTAGCATATTTCATCAAAATATAAGAGGTATTAGACATAAAGTTAGTTAACGACTTATAGATGTTGACTCTGACATTACTGGTATATCGGAAAACTACTTAAATAATTTGACAATTCAGAAGCTTCCTTTACCAGGATGCAGATTAGCTGGCTGTTTTTCAAGGAGTTCCTTGCAGAGTGAGGGAGTGGCCATGTACGTAAAAAACACTATTCCGTTTGAGTCCATAGACGTATCACGACTCTGCACTGAACAGATATTTGAATGTTGTACAGGGGCAGTTGAATTTAGTGAAACTAAACTTCTAATTGTTGTTGTTTATAGGTCCCCTAACTCTGACTTCAGAGCATTTCTGCTTAAGTTAGAGAGGGTTCTTGATTCACTTTATAGGAAGTACCAGAAATTAGTTATATGTGGTGACTTCAATATAAATTCTGTATTTGATGGTGCAAGGAACAGGATTTTGGTACAGCTCCTAAGTTCATATGATCTTATGCAGACTGTGTTTTTTCCAGCTAGGGTGCAGGGTAACAGTAGCAAAGCCATAGACAATATTTTTATTCATTCTTCATTACTAGATGCGCCTTCTGTCAGTAAAAGGATGAATGGCCTTTCAGACCATGATGCACAACTTTTAACACTAAAAGGCCTTTGTACTCAAACAAATGTCACATTTAATAACAAACTTTGTAGGAAAGTTAATCCGACAGCAACAGAGAGGTTTTTAAACCTTGTCAAAGAACAAGAGTGGCAGGATATTTAACATAGTTTATAAAGATAATGCTTTCCTTAGCACATTTCTCATGCTCTTTGAGAGTTGCTTCCCGTTATTCCGTTCTAAACGGGCAGTAAAAGGCAGCCTCGGTGGCTGACTAAAAGGATATCATGTAGAACAAAGTGGGAATTATATAAAAATGTTAGCAGCAGTCATAATCAAGCTACAGTTGCCCATTACAAACAGGATTGTAAGGTGCATAAAAACGTCATTAGGATGGAAAGAGTATGTGGTACACAAATAGAATACCTGATTCACAGGATAAAATTAAAACCATATAGTCAGTTGTGAAGGAAGTGTCTGGTCAGCAGCACAAGTTCGACAATATAAAGTCAGTTCGTAGTAAAAATATTTCTGTTACTGACAAGTCAGATATAAGTACAGTATTTAACAATCTTTGTCTGAGAATTGTTGGTGAAGTAAATAAAAATTTAGTTTTTGCCGGGAATCATATAACTGTTTCGGCAAATGCCTTTGCGAGATTGATGTCTGAAATACTCCTCTGTGATACTGACAAGGGGGAGATTGAGTCAATAATTAAATCGCTGAAGACTAAGGACTCTCATGGATATGATGGAGTGCCTAGCAGAATTTTAAAGTACTGTACTGCACATGTAAGCCCAGTATTAGACATCTGTTATTACAGATGGCCACTTGTTACGACTTCTGCACCTCTTGTTACGGCCGTTTGCTACTTGTTAGCAGCAGATTCAGTGGCTGCGCCAAAGACTGAGACGGCGGGGAAATTTACAACTATTTATTGAATTTTCTTTACAATTTCTCCCTCGTCGACACTGCCTGCGGATCCCTCTGCCTGGCTGCTGCTGTGTAGATTCTTCGACAATGCGCGCAAAGCGCGCCACCAGTGCTCCGCTGAAGCCAGGATGCCCTGTGGTTGAGATGAACTCGTCGCCGCTAACCGCGTCGCCGTGAGGTCAGCTGCCGACGCCTGCTGCACCGGCGACTGGGAAGCCGTCAGTCGCGATGTCCGCGAGGTCCCGTCATGGACGGACCACGCGCCGTGGCCGGGTTGCCGTGGAGTCCCGGCGTCAGTCCCCGGCAGCGCCTGTGACCAAGACAGCAATGCGGCCGGTCCTGCTGGAAGTTCTCGCTGTAGTTAGTCAGTCATGGTGCCGACCGAATTCGGGCCGACCCCCAGAGCTGGACTTGACATCTGGCGGCGAACGGATGACTCCTGCGAGCTGGAACAGACTTCCGGAATCGTCATCTACGAAGATTGCACATTCGGACACGGACCACGTCCGTCCTCAGATCCGACTGCCTCCTAATGGCTTCTGTCCGTTGCTGCCTGCGCTCCACTATTTATATCCGGCAGGAGGACGTTTTTTACCCTTGGTGGCAGCTTGTTGTTATTACTCCCGCAGTATATTGCAACGTAACTTAGCGTGCTGACCCCACTTCTCCTTACTCAGCACTCTCCAGGCTTCGCTTGGCACTCGGTCTGTGTGCGTCCTTGAGTCAGCTTGTTGATAGACTGCAACTGTCAACAAGGCTATCAGTGCAGCGCTTACTTCGCAATGCCGCGATCGCCGGCTGCCTCTGTTTTGCTATTCTCCACTGCGTGAAGCAACGCTTACTACATGTGGCCGCAATACATCTTTTTAATTTTTCCTTTAAGAATGGTCAGTTTCCTGAACGATTAAAGTGCTCAGTAGTAAAGCCGCTTTATAAAAAGGGAGAAAGGGATAATGTAGTAAAGTTAGACCAATATCTATGCCATCAGAGCTTGCTAAGGTTATTGAAAAGGCTGTGTATGTAAGAATAATTGATCATTTTATATCACATAATTTGCTATCAAATGTACAGTTCGGTTTTAGAAGTCGTTTAACAACTGAAAATGCTATATTCTCTTTCCTCTGTCGTGTACTGGATGGATTAAACGAAAGGTTTCGAACGCTCGGCATACTATTTGATTTAACTAAAGTATTTGATTGTGTTGATCACGAAATTTGCTCCAGAAGTTGGACCATTATGGAATACAGGGAATAGCTCACAATTGGTTCACCTCTTACTTTTACTACAGACAGTAAAAGGTCGTTATTCACAGTGTTGAGAATGGCTGTGATGTGGGGTCTCAGTGGCGTACGGTCAAATTGGCGGAAGCCCTAGGGATCGGTGTTGGGGCCATTCCTGTTCCTAATTTATATAAATGATATGCCCTCTAGTATTACGGGTAATTCTAAAATATTTCTGTTTGCTGATGACACTATCTTGGTGGTAAAGGATGTTGTGTGCAACATTGGCTCGGTTTCAAATAGTGCAATTCATGGCATAAGTTCACGGCTTGTAGAAATTAAAATAGCGCCTAATCACAGTAGAACACAGTTATTATAGTTTATAACACATAATTCAACAAAACCCGACGTTTCAATTTCACAGAATGGGCATATGATTAGTGAAACTGAGAGGTTCAAATTTCTAGGTGTTTAGATAGATAGTAACCTGTCGTGGAGAGCCCACGTTCAGGATGTTTTTCAAAGACTTAATGGTGCAATTTTTATTGTTCGAACGGTATCTGAAGCAAATGATCGTTCTACACGAAAATTAGTCTACTTTGTTTATTTTCTATCACTTATGTCGTATGTTATTATGTTTTGGGGTAACTCTTCCCATTCTAAACGGGCATTTTTGACTCAGAAACGGGCAGTTCGTTCAATAGTTGGTGTAAGTTTGTGAACTTCTTGTCGACCCCTGTTCACTAGTCTGTGATTTTGACATTGGCTTCTCAGTGTTTATATTCTTTATTGTCGTTTCTTGTTAATAATATCAGCTTATTCCAAATAATTAGTAGCTTTCACTCAGTTAATACTCGGTAGAAATCCAGTCTGCATTTGGATTGCTCTTCCGTAACTCTTGAACAGAAAGGTGTGCAGTATACTTCTGCATCCATTTTCAGTGAGCTACCATAAGAATTCAAAAATCTTAGCAGTAATCCACGTACTTTCAAATCGAATCTGAGGAGTTTCCTTATGGATCACTCATTCTATTCTGTTGAGCAGTTACTTAAAAAACTAAGCTGATTCTTATGTTACATTGTTGATTGCGTTTACTTAGACATACGGCTCGACTTTTTTGGGTTCATAAATATTTTATCTATTATTACTTTTCTGTTGTAATTTCATATACTGACAGGTTCCATGACCTTGGAGATCTAGCCCTCAATTTGGTCCTGCAGAACTAGACGCGCAAATTAATAAAAAGGGTCTGATGACGGTTCCCGCAATGACACACTGCAAGTTTCAGTTAGTATTAAGTTCACTAAATTGAGTTCATGTTAGCAAATACTTCAGGTATTTATATTCGGGTGATCCCTGTCTCCCGCTTGAAGGTATTTGTCAGCTATTTGTGGTGTGCTTGTGCATTATCACAGTGGAACGTGGGCCTATTACAGTTATATTCACTGTAGTTCTCGTTATTTCATACTGTAATGTATGTAGGATTATGTCTGATATTTCTCAATCGTCATACTGCATGTTTAACTAACGTACACCAATGGAATAATGGCATCTTCAGCGATCAGTTTGAGATTTTTCATGGAATGACCTTCATAATTTTTCATACTGGTACTGTACAGTGGGTGTCACTCTACTTTACTTATTTACTGATTTATTGATTTATTAAATGCTTGATCAATTCACAATGATACGGGATTCGTTACCATTATACAACAAAAACAGATAGCTTCAATATTCGTACACACCGAACATATGAGTCGTATGTGACTATGTTACTGGTGGCCGGTTATGGCCTTATTGAAGAGACCATCTAGGCATTTACCTGCAATGATTTATAAAAGCTAAGTGTCTTAAAAAACTGCTCTGCCTCATTTGGGTGGTCCCTATTGTTCAATATTCTTTGACCAAACACAGTTTGCACCAAATATCTGATAAAATGGCAGACAAAAAAAAAGTGAAGCCCCCGGAGAGAGTAGAGGGAAGTAATGAAACTTCACGGATTGAGGAGGCATATAGTGTTACTGTAGTGATTACAATATTGAATCGAATTTTCCAACGATTTGACAATATAACACCACCTTTCAGCATGATGTTGCGTTACATGTGGCCTCGATTCACGCACTTTTTCGATTGGAAAGGGTGTCACTATGCTGTGACAACCTTTCCTGAGGCAAGTTGCACCGCAACTGCTGCAACTTGTCCTTGATAACCTGGATATTGGCACTGGAACAGAGTAGATGTACGAACTGGCTCCGCAAATATTCCATTTGGGAGAGATTTTGGCATCATGCTGGCTACAAGACTACCTAAACATCAGACTGACAGTTCATATAGGAACGTCTCATATGTGGACGAGCATTCTCCGAGTGAAAAAAGGCGACACAATATTCTAACTTGAGTGGTAACACATGAGGACGCACGATGATCATGAAGTATGGTTGTGCTATCAGAGTTCCTTCAATCATCACCAGCTGTGACGTGAAGTCATACCCAATGGTCGTCTACACCATGATACCAAGAGCAGCACCGCTATTCTCTCCAAAACTATGGAAGACTGGGACCACTTTCACATCCGAATGGATCTCAGACCTGGTCGTTGCATGACCGAGGTCCACAATGAGACACCTTCCAAACTCAATCAAGTGATGATAACACTGCCTCATAAGAGTACGCATATTCTTCGTGTCTTCACAGTGATCACTCAACGTCTGACGATTTTCACGCCACATAAACACTCTGCCAGACCTGGTAACATTATAAAACACCAACATATGTATATTACTCTGGCCTCCGTTCTAACCGGCGCATAAGATTGCAGTTCCTATTATTAACGTACCCGGTAATGATGTGTACGTGTGTGTAGTTAATGCGACATCCGACAATGTGGTCTCGGTGCTTCACGTTTATGAAAGGCATTGTACGTCATACAAGTTACTTCTTCAGTTTTCTGTATATTTGATATTATCTTAAACTAAGTAGTAATGGGTTGTGTAATAGTAATTATTATTCCAAACGTGGTCTGTTCATTGAAATAATGTTGTGTATTCCGATTATAACAGTGTGAATTATTTGTGTTCTGCGAGTTCAGACACCCTGACAGTTCCAATCACAACTCATCTGAAGCAGTATAGTGCTGAAAAGTACATATATTATTTATCAATCATTTGATTTCTCTGCTCTGCAGGGAGTAGCAGAGTAAGATACTTTGACAGTATGAAAAAATTACGTCAGAGCGTAGTCTGGAGAAAAAATATTAGTCAAGTGGCGCGAACATCTGGAAATTCATGTGAAGTCAAATATGGAAAACAAAATTTTAAAAGAAGTTATAAATAGACTGTAAATGATTATATCACAATTGCGTCTGCTGACAGTACTTTGAGCATATGGCGCAGAAGAGGCTCAGGAGCGTGGTCACCATGGAGTAGTAGTTACGATACTAGACTACTGCACGGAAGGTCGGTAATTCAAAACTACCCAGAACTGTAAGATTTTAATTTCTATATTCGGTTCGAGTTCATTATAGAAATATCCATAAATGTCAAGAATTATTGTACTGGAATGTTGTGTAACTGTATATTTACCGTATGTGTTCTGGCCGGAGGCAGCTCGCTCCGCGCTCTTGTGTGCAGGTGCTGAATAAACCTTCGTTAAGTGAAGTTAGTTTTCGTAATTTATCTAATTACACCTTCTTCTACGTGACAATATAATTTTCAAGCGTGTTGTCATATGCTGCCCAGCAAGAAACGTAGCGCTGCCTTCGCACTTCTCGCCACACGTCTAGCACATACTATGCGCTCGCTGAACGCCCACGCGCCCACGCACACACCCGCACGTCTCCGTAACTATGTTCAGCTGTCACCTGATGTGGGAATAATGCTCTTCAAGAAATAAAAGGAAACAGGCTGTAAATGTTTACACCGCAATTACGTTTGCTGCATATATTTCGAGCAATATGTTCCCCATCCTAGCTCAGTACATGTGTATTTACTATAACAACAAATTAATTTATTATTGCTCAAAACATTTCGTACGATCAGAGGACGTCACGAAAGGACAATGTCCATAAGTAATTTAGTGCTTAAAGCACACGTAGTATTTATCAACCACGCGCTGTTTCTCTACATTCGAGGAGTGAGAAGAAGAGCAAGATCTTCTGAGAGCATAAAATAGTGACGTTTAATGGGTAAGAATACACATTCAACTACCAAGACCATCGCAACAGGGGATTCGTTTAGGAATTTTTGACAGAGTAGTAATACGAACAAAAAAAGACAATTACACCGCTACAAAAGTGGCATTTACGTTTACACAGGAAACAACTCTTTCTTTATGTCTGTTTGGTTTAGTTATAAGTGTGAGCACCGTATCACGCGGAAGCAGCAGTGGCAATCCGTAATACAGTCTGTCACATCGCTGGAATACACTCGCGTACCCAACTTTGCTTGTAGTTCGTATTTATTAGGAAGACACACCACTGCATTCGGAATTCAAAATAAAGATTGCAACAGAATCTCTGGTCGTATGAGTCTCGTTTAACGATTTTTCCAAATTCTTGCCGAATTTACATTCCAAGGGTGAAACATGGCGGTGGTTCGGTGATGATTTGGCAGGCACTCCGGTGTATTCCATTAACCCCTGAATATCCTGCAAGGTCGCATTACTGCTGATCATGTCCATCCCATGGTACAAAATTTGTTTCGCAGCAGTGACACTGTGTTCCAAGACGACAAGGCCCCTGTTCACATACACACATCAAAAAATGTTTTGTATCATTCCGGTTACCAGAAATCCTGAAGATAGACGTTGATTGTGGATATTGAATCACACATCCAGTCCTTTTGACTGTCAGAGATGTCACAAAACCTGCCCCAAGATGTGAACAACCATGCATGAGCAGCGCCTATTAGACGGAGGGGGTCCGACAGCAGATCAGTTCCAGTCATTCCACCAGGAAGGAGGTACACGGCTCGTGTTGTCTGCAGTTCAGCCATGCCTAGACGGTCAATACTGCGGTTCGATCGCGTCCGCGTTGTTAGGTTGTGCCAGGAAGGGCTCTCAACAAGGGAAATGTCCAGGCGTCTCGGAGTGAACCAAAGCGATGTTGTTCGGACATGGAGGAGATACAGAGAGACAGGAACTGTCGATGAGATGCCTTGCTCAGGCCGCGCAACGGCTACCACTGCAGTGGATGACCGCTACCTACGGATCATGGCTCGGAGGAACCCTGACAGCAACGCCACCGTGTTGAATAATGCTTTTCATGCAGGCACAGGACGTCATGTTACGAGTCAAACTGTGCGCGATAGGCTACATGACGCGCAACTTCACTCCCGACGTCCATGGCGAGGTCCACCTTTGCAACTACGACACTATCAAGTGCGTTGCAGATGGGCCCAACAACATGCCGAATAGACCGCTGAGGATTGGCATCACGTTCTCTTCACCGATGAGTGTCGCATGTGCCTTTAACCAGACTATCGTTTGAGACGTGTTTGGAGGCAACCCGGTCAGATTGAACACCTTAGAAACACCGTCCAGCGAGTGCAGCAAGGTTGACGTTCCCTGGTGTTTTGACGTGGCATTTTGTTGGGCAGATGTACGCCGGTGGTGGTCATGGAAGGCGCCGTAACGGCTGAAAGATACGTGAATGCCATCCTCCGACCGATAGTGCAACCATATCGCCAGCATATCGGCGAGGCTTTCGTCTTCATGGACGACATTTCGCGCCCCCATCGTGCAAATCTTGTGAATGAATTTCTTCAGGATAACGACATCGCTCGACTAGAGTTGCCAGCATGTTCTCCAGACATGAACCTTATGAAACATGGCTGGGAAAGATTGAAAAGGGCTGTTTATGCACGACGTGACCCACCAACCACTCTGAGGGATCTACGACGAATCGCCGTTGAGGAGGGGGACAATCTGGACCAACAGTGCTTTGATGAACTTGTGGATAGTATGCCACGACGAATACAGGCATGCATCAGTGCAAGAGGACGTGCTACTGGGTATTAGAGGTACTGGTGTGTACAGCGATCTGGACCACCACCTTTGAAGGTCTCCCTGTATGGTGGTACAACATGCAACGTGTGGTTTTCATGGGCAATAAAAAGGTCGGAAATGATGTTTACGTTGATCTCTATTCCAATTTTCTAAATGGTTCAAACTGTTCAAAGCATAATGAGACGTAACATCTGAGGTCATCAGTCCCCTAGAACTTGGAACTACTTAAACCTAACTAACCTAAGGACATCACACACATCCATGCCCGAGGCACCCAATTTTCTGTATAGGTTCGGGAACTCTCGGAATCAAGGTGACGCAAAACTTTTTTTTTATGTTTGTAGCTAGCATCATCCTGCTCTAGTACTGCGAGCACGTGACTGAGCTGTCGCATCTCTCCTAGGTCAGCGCAGTCAACAGCTTTCGATATTACTGATCCGGTGTTTCACCTCCATCCTGAACGATGCATCACGGCAACATGAATATTGGAAATCACTGCAAAGAAAAGAAATGGAGATGAATCCTGCATTAAAATCAGTTTGTGCCATCAGTAAGAGACAGCGCTCTTTATCTGAGAGGCAAAGCGTAACCAAAAAAGAGTTGTAGATATTGCAGTGAGTGTAGGACGTCATGACATTACCGGTTTGCGGCACAGAAACGGAGGTGAAATAATGTGAATACAATTGCGGTACAGGGGGGAATTGCTATTAATTGTCGAAATATTCCATGACTGAGTATTCTATCGACCGACCAGTTGAAGTCAGATAATCAGGGTCGACAGTCACCGGAAATTCTTACCATAGTTGTATCTGTCGATTCCTAGTGCTCAGCACAGTCTATTAAAGTTACGTCACGCTTTATGACTTGTTGCTATATGTTCCAGTATTATTTAAATTTTAATAAAGATCTATGTATAACTCAGCCATGCAGTATTATGATTTACGCAGTACCGTTTATCTGGAAGCGAAACGAGGCACGCCACCCGGCGGTACGCTCACCGTAGTGTCAAGTCACTGCATACAAACACACACACACACACACACACACACACACACACACACACACACATACATACATGCGCGCTCGGAAAATTCGAAATTTGTGGTCAGGACTATGGGACCAAACTGCTGAGGTCATCGGCCGCTAGGCTTACGCACTACTTAATCTAACTTAAACTAACTGACGCTAAGGACAACACACACACCCATGCCCGAGGGAGGTTCAAATGGCTCTGAGCACTATGGGACTTAACTTCTGAGGTCATCAGTCCCCTAGAACTTAGAACTAATTAAACCTAACAAACCTAAGGACTTCACACACATCCATACCCGAGGCAGGATTCGAACGTCCGGGGGCAACCGCGAGAAACCGTGGCAAGACGCCCTAGATCGCACTGCTACCCTGCGCGGGCGGTCGGAGTTAAGATGTACACTCGTTCAGCTGCTGAAAAGCAGACGGCGATCTCTGTGACGTGTCGAAGCTGAGAGCACTGTTTGTTCCATGTTACAATAACTACAGAATGCAATTAGAACTTTTCAATGTGAGAGATCTTAGTAGCTGCCTTGACCTAGTGAACTCGAGGTTCAGCGTATATTCAGACACATCCTTACTAAAATACTTTGCCTCGCCTGCAGTCTTCCTCCCACATGAGAGCCCCATTGGAGGTGCTGTGAGAAGAGATAGTACAGGTGGTGCATCACATTTCTGAAGTAGTTGTAGAAATTCTACATCATCCCTGCATATTTGACTCACTAAAAGGAACAAACAGGGATGTCTGCTATATATACAACAACAGCAGCCATCATACACACACAGGGCTTTCGAAAGGAAACGAGCCGGAGGCATAATTACAGAAACCAGTACCTGTATGTTAGAAGTATTGACGCTGGCTGTTGTGACACTTGTCCCACTTTGACCCAAGGTGGTGAATGGTTGTCTCATAAAAAATTCCCGGGGCTGCGATGTTAATCAGTGGACCACGTACATCTACATCTACATCTACATTTATACTCCGCAAGCCACGCAACGGTGTGTGGCGGAGGGCACTTTACGTGCCACTGTCATTACCTCCCTTTCCTGTTCCAGTCGCGTATGGTTCGCGGGAAGAACGATTGTCTGAAAGCCTCCGTGCGCGCTCTAATCTCTCTAATTTTACATTCGTGATCTCCTCGGGAGGTATAAGTAGGTGGAAGCAATATATTCGATAGCTCAACCAGAAACGCACCCTCTCGAAACCTGGCGAGCAAGCTACACCGCGATGCAGAGCGCCTCTCTTGCAGAGTCTGCCACTTGAGTTTGTTAAACATCTCCGTAACGCTATCACGGTTACCAAATAACCCTGTGACGAAACGCGCCGCTCTTCTTTGGATCTTCTCTCTCTCCTCCGTCAACCCGATCTGGTACGGATCCCACATTGATGAGCAATACTCAAGTATAGGTCGAACGAGTGTTTTGTAAGCCACCTCCTTTGTTGATGGACTACATTTTCTAAGGACTCTCCTAATGAATCTCAACCTGGTACCCGCCTTACCAACAATTAATTTTATATGATCATTCCACTTCAAATCGTTCCGCACGCATACTCCCAGATATTTTACTGAAGTAACTGCTACCAGTGTTTGTTTCGCTATCATATAATCATACAATAAAGGATCCTTCTTTCTATGTATTCGCAGTACATTACATTTGTCTATGTTAAGGGTCAGTTGCCACTCCCTGCACCAAGTGCCTATCCGCTGCAGATCTTCCTGCATTTCGCTACAATTTTCTAATGCAGCAACTTCTCTGTATACTACAGCATCATCCGCGAAAAGCCGCATGGAACTTCCGACACTATCTACTAGCTCATTTATATATATTGTGAAAAGCAATGGTCCCATAACACTCCCCTGTGGCACGCCAGAGGTTACTTTAACGTCTGTAGACGTCTCTTCATTGATAACAACATGCTGTGTTCTGTTTGCTAAAAACTCTTCAATCCAGCCACACAGCTGGTCTGATATTCCGTAGGCTCTTACTTTGTTTATCAGGCGACAGTGCGGAACTGTATCGAACGCCTTCCGGAAGTCAAGAAAAATAGCATCTACCTGGGAGCCTGTATCTAATATTTTCTGGGTCTCATGAACAAATAAAGCGAGTTGGGTCTCACACGATCGCTGTTTCCGGAATCCATGTTGATTCCTACATAGTAGATTCTGGGTTTCCAAAAACGACATGATACTCGAGCAAAAAACATGTTCTAAAATTCTACAACAGATCGACGTCAGAGATATAGGTCTATAGTTTTGCGCATCCGCTCGACGACCCTTCTTGAAGACTGGGACTACCTGTGCTCTTTTCCAATCATTTGGAACCTTCCGTTCCTCTAGAGACTTGCGGTACACGGCTGTTAGAAGGAGGGCAAGTTCTTTCGCGTACTCTGTGTAGAATCGAATTGGTATCCCGTCAGGTCCAGTGGACTTTCCTCTGTTGAGTGATTCCAGTTGCTTTTCTATTCCTTGGACACTTATTTCGATGTCAGCCATTTTTTCGTTTGTGCGAGGATTTAGAGAAGGAACTGCAGTGCGGTCTTCCTCTGTGAAACAGCTTTGGAAAAAGGTGTTAAGTATTTCAGCTTTACGCGTGTCATCCTCTGTTTCAATGCCTTCATCATCCCGGAGTGTCTGGATATGCTGTTTCGAGCCACTTACTGATTTAACGTAAGACCAGAACTTCCTAGGATTTTCTGTCAAGTCGGTACATAGAATTTTACTTTGGAATTCACTGAACGCTTCACGCATAGCCCTCCTTACGCTAACTTTGACATCGTTTAGCTTCTGTTTGTCTGAGAGGTTTTGGCTGCGTTTAAACTTGGAGTGAAGCTCTCTTTGCTAACTTTGTTGTTGTACCACGGTGGGTTTTTCCCGTCCCTCACAGTTTTACTCGGCACGTACCTGTCTAAAACGCATCTTACGATTGCCTTGAACTTTTTCCATAAACACTCAACATTGTCAGTGTCGGAACAGAAATTTTCGTTTTGATCTGTTAGGTAGTCTGAAATCTGCCTTCTATTACTCTTGCTAAACAGATAAACCTCCCTCCCTTTTTTTATATTCCTATTAACTTCCATATTCAGGGATGCTGCAATGGCCTTATGATCACTGATTCCCTGTTCTGCACATACAGAGTCGAAAAGTTCGGGTCTGTTTGTTATCAGTAGGTCCAAGATGTTATCTCCACGAGTCGGTTCTCTGTTTAATTGCTCGAGGTAATTTTCGGATAGTGTACTCAGTATAATGTCACTCGATGCTCTGTCCCTACCACCCGTCCTAAACATCTGAGTGTCCCAGTCTATATCTGGTAAATTGAAATCTCCACCTAAGACTATAACATGCTGAGAAAATTTATGTGAAATGTATTCCAAATTTTCTCTCAGTTGTTCTGCCACTAATGCTGTTGAGTCGGGAGGTCGGTAAAAGGAGCCAATTATTAACCTAGTTCGGTTGTTGAGTGTAACCTCCACCCATAATAATTCACAGGAACTATCCACTTCCACTTCACTACAGGATAAACTACTACTAACAGCGATGAACACTCCACCACCGGTTGCATGCAATCTATCCTTTCTAAACACCGTCTGTACCTTTGTAAAAATTTCTGCAGAATTTATCTCTGGCTTCAGCCAGCTTTCTGTACCTATAACAATTTCAGCTTCGGTGCTTTCTATCAGCGCTTGAAGTTCCGGTACTTTACCAACGCAGCTTCGACGGTTTACAATTGCAATACCGATTGCTGCTTGGTCACCGCATGCCCTGACTTTGCCCCGCACCCGTTGAGGCTGTTGCCCTTTCTGTACTTGCCCGAGGCCATCTAACCTAAAAAACCGCCCAGCCCACGCCACACAACCCCTGCTACCCGCGTAGCCGCTTGTTGCGTGTAGTGGACTCCTGACCTATCCAGCGGAACCCGAAACCCCACCACCCTATGGCGCAAGTCGAGGAATCTGCAGCCCACACGGTCGCAGAACCGTCTCAGCCTCTGATTCAGACCCTCCACTCGGCTCTGTACCAAAGGTCCGCAGTCAGTCCTGTCGACGATGCTGCAGATGGTGGACGTCGTCGTCAGAGGTGAATCGTTGGCCCCTCAGAGCTTTCGTATGGGGACCAAAAATTGCGTAATCACGGGGAGAGAGGTCCGGACTGTATGGACGGTGGCCGAGAACCTCCCATTTGAAATTCTGCAGGAGTGCCGTGACTGTGTCGTCCGTATGAGACTTTGCATGGTCGTGGAGCAGAATGACCCCACGGGTGAGATTGCCTGGTCGTTTTGATTTGATCGGTTGGCGGAGGGTGGTCAAGGTTTACCAGTGACGCTGGGCATTCACTGTTGTGCCGTGCTGCAGGAAATGAATCAGAAGGTGGCCATCTTGGTCAAAGAAGAGCAACAACAGCATAGGGGCAAACAGTTCACCTCGGACGACGACGTCCAGCTGTACGAGCGGAACTGGTTAACATCGCAGCTCCGGGAATTTTATGAGACAACCATTGCGTCACAGCCTTGTGTCACAGTGGGACAAGTGTCTCAACAGCCAGGGTCCTGGTTTCTGTAATTATTCCTCCGATTCGTTTCTTTCTGAAAGCCCCATATATATATATATATATATATATATATATATATATATATATATATATATATATATGTGTGTGTGTGTGTGTGTGTGTGTGTGTGTGTGTGTGTGTGTGTGTGTGTGCGACGCCTGAACCGTGACAAAAGAAATCTCAGGAGGGAAACCAAAACTCGGATACGAGTATCAGCCGATGTATATCTGATGGCAGCACACAAATTGGCAAAAGTAAACGAACCAAACATGTTACAGGAGAAGAATGAAATAGGTGTACTAGCAGCAGTGCATCACAACCCACGGATAAGCGCCCGGCAATCACACCGCGATTCTGGTATGTCCGTAGGTAGCATTGTCCCAATACTGCATCGCCGTAAACATCATCCACACTACATGTCACTGCATCGAGAACTTCATGGCGCCGATTTCCATAACTGGATAGTGTTTTGTGAATGGCTACGTCAACAAATGCAAACGACCCACACGTTCTTTGCCGAGATACTGTTTTCTGTTGAGTCTACGTTCACAAACAATGGTAACGTTAACCAGCATAACGTGCATTACCGGAGTATAGACAATCCTCACTCGTTGCGGCAAGTTGACCATCAACGTCCTTGGTCAGTTAATGAATTGTGGCATCATAGGGAACAAACTCATTGGTCCGTATTTTATCGACGGCACATTGAACGGAAGCAAATATCGAACGTTTTTGGAAAAGGAAATATCGGTACTGTTGCACGATGTTGCGTTGGACGTTCGATAATTTATGTGGTTTCAGCATGAGGGTTTCCCAGCGCATTGCACTACTGATGCACGGGAGGTATTAGAGCGTGTTTACATTGGCCGGTGGATTGGCTGAGGTAGCCCTATTAATTTGCCTGCTATGTCGTCGGATTTGACGTCGACGGATTTCTTTCTGCGGCATATTTAAAAGATGAGGTGTACCGACAAGTGCCAACAGGCTATGAAGACATTATCGACCGCATCAGTAAAGCCTGTGCTGACATTTCCGGGTTTCTTCGACCGCAAAATCACAGTAGTATGACGCTGTGGTGAGTAACTTAAGTCCCCGTAATCCATGTGTTGGGTGTCAATTGTGGATGGATCATAACCCTATAATGCACAGTACCAAACTCTGGTGACCAAGAGAATGAGGAAAGACCCCCAAATGATCATGCAAGTTAATTTAATACAAGGGTAGTGCTGTGCAATGGAAACGTCTTATTTAGATGTGTATTAATAAGTGTAGACAAATTAAACGTGATATAAATGGGTACGACACCACTCACATAAATATATTGATGTCGGAAGGGATCTTCTAGCTATGAATGGTAACAAATGGTCACTACCACCAATAGACTTAATTCTTTAAACATGAACATTACCCCAGCGATAAACTGAAAGTAACCGTTGACAAACGGACTGAGGCTTATAACTCTAAAATATAACCTTGGCACAGGTGGATGGAGAGGATCAAACGGAGTTATGTTATTAATTCACGGACACGGCCAGTGACTCAATTTAATTGTTAGTTAAAAATAGTAAGTGCATGGAAGATAGGATCGAACAGCGGAAGATTACCAAAATCTCACACTGACAGTAACAAGCCTGATGTGTGACTTGAAGTTCGTGTACTGGGCTCTGAACGATGCCTACGCATGCAACGGAGATTCATCTTACCAGGCACGGAGAGCACGAGTAAGTCGGACGGCGGTAGTACCTACTGGAGTGTTACGTTCAACCGTCTCTCTGTACTTAATGCTCAAATACGGATATCTTTCTAGTGGCAGCAAAGCTAATCTCGCCAGTAATCTCTCCTTTTCTAGGCGCTTCAGTCTGGAACCGAGCGACCGCTACGGTCGCAGGTATGAATCCTGCCTCGGGCATGGATGTGTGTGTCGTCCTTCGGTTAGTTAGGTTTCAGTAGTTCTAAGTTCTAGGGGACTGATGACCTCAGATGGTAAATCCCATAGTGCTCAGAGCCATTTCTCCTTTTCTAACCTAGTCTGCTCTCTCCGAAAACCTGGGGTGAAGTGTACTCTTCCAATTTCTACAGTGAAATCACTACTCTGCAAAGGCCTAGACCGAATTGTCTTTCTTCTGGCCGTTCTGTAGCTTTTCTGTCTTTTCATCAGAGCAAGACTTCTCTGACCAACGAAGGCACAGATTCCGAACTCCTAGTAGTAAAACTCAAGTGCAGATATTAAACAATCTCCAACTCTCGTAGATTTTCCGTATGTTAAACCAATGGTGCTCTTTAGTGTGGTGTAAGGCAGAAAATCTGTCTTAGTCCACGGAACAATTCTGAAAATGGCCTATCCCATGCTGTGCACGTAGACACGGCGAAAAACAGCGGTCTCTTCAGTAGATAAAAGTTGGACCCAGTCAGAAAGCAAACTTAGATTGAGATCTTTTATCTTGCTAAAGACCCTCAGCGAAGAATTCCACGTTTCTTTCGACAGAGAGACTCGGGCGCTCCATGTTCCGCCTGGAGAACGTGGGCTGTGGAGCAAGAACTGCCACAAATACTGGTCTCTCTACCTGAGACTGTGCCTCTGTGTAGGGCCCAATATTTTTGGAACAGCAAATTCCTCTTAAAAGAGTTCCTATCTAGTTCTCTGCAAGCTTGCAAGCTTTCATATGCTCGAAACCTCACATTTACTACATAGGAAAGGCAGCAAAACAAACAGTGAAATGGAAACAGCCACTTACGACGCTAATCCAGACCTATAATTACAGTGCAATGTAACTGCACGACTACAGATGATCAAGGGAATTTACATATCATCCTCTGAAATATGTTAGTGGACAGTTTCAGAGAAAAAGTACCACTTTACACATCGGAAGGTCAGTGGAAAGACAAAGTTCAGGCACTGTAGAATTATTGGGATTTAGTAGGCGGATGAATTTCTTTTACGGGATATATTTTTTGTCCAATGAACATTTTACCTCAATCGCAAAGATTTTAGTTTAAATCCGCCTTTTGTAAAAGAAGATCATCCTTGGCGGGAAGAAAAAAGATCATGTCCATTTTACGCTTCTTCTTATTTTTGAATTTTTTTGAAAAACAGTTCCCACGTACGGTAGGAAGGCCGTAGACTTTAAATGTCTTTCGTCTTGCTCTTCTTTATGTTGGTCTAGGGCTTTCTCTTGCGGAGCTCTCTTAATTTCACATTTTGTGTATCCATTCTTACGCAATATATTTTGCTACTTCACCATTTCTGTAGGATGTCAGCATCGGGCACTACAGAGCCCTGTGTACTAAACTTTGAAGAACACTGATAGTTTGCGATGGATGGTGACCATCGGTATGGGTGCACTTACGATAAACACCATATCCTAAACACCTACCTTCCTCACGTCGGTCTATCAGATCTAGAAACGGTAGACAGGCATTCATTTCCCATTCAACTGTAAAGTTGATAATTTCGTAAATGAAGTTTATATGTTCGAAATACTCGATCCAGTAATTCCCGCCGTAGGGCCAAACCCACTATACGGAAAATATTTCTTCAATTCTCGCAAGGATAATGAGGAGGCATAAAATGGATATGATCTTCCTTCCATCGGCCAAAACGGCCGATTTTCTAGGATCTGTGAAGGATGATCTTCTGTTGCGAATAGTGGATATATACGCAAAACCTTGGGAGTGTGATAAATGGTACATGGAATAAACAATACGCACTCCTAAGGAAAGTTGTATTGAACACCAGCGATACACTCGACTACTACCGCACAACAAATCTGTAGTCACTAGACATTGTATTTCCACTAGCCATTCTATGAATTACGTGTAAGATAAGATGTATGATACAGCCTAATCCTGTTTGGATTCTGTGGTCAAGGAGGCTGTGAAAATAAAGTTAACAGGCAACCTGCTACAGAGGGGCCGAGCGGTTGACGCCTCTGCACGATGTCGGGAATCGTCTGGAAGCGCTCGTGGCGCTAAGAGAACGTGATTATTCAGTGAATCGTTTATTTTGACAACTTTTACAAAGGGTGGTGCATTATTGGCCATAGTTGCCTCCTGCCCTGGTTACGGACAGACTCTCGGTGTCGGACCCTGCGCCAGTCCTTGCGCCTGCGTCCTAGCCAGACGTCGTTCCTTTTGCGTCGATACGGATGCTTAGCCCAGCCTGCTACAGCATGGATGGCTGTCACCGGCTGAGGGAGTATACTCTTCTTCCCTGGACCACCCCATCCGCGGTGTCGGGGGGCGACAGGCGTTGAACACAGTGCTTCCGGCCTGGTCGACGTCTTCCGTCCCCCACTCAGAGAGTACAGCAGCTGGTACGACCCCCTACTGCACTGCTGCTGGGCGTTCATCAGCTCTCCCATTAGTAGTGGTTGGTGTGACAGAGCATAAAGTTCGTCAGTGGAGTTCAGCTCTGCGGCACTCCACGGCTGGCTGGTACTGCGCTGGTTGATCTGAGCCAAGACTTACTAAAACTGCATGGTCATGGAACGGAATGTCATCAACGCGGATTACATCGTTCCCATTGACCTGAACCGTTCTCCCCTACCTGGAACTGGGGCTCCGGTACCCCTTGCCGTGGCAATTGCTTCTTGCGGCATTCCGCCATGCGAACTAGCATGAGTGTTATTTTGCTTAGTCGCTGTCCTTCTCTGTTTTCCCACTGCGTGTGCTCTCTCTCTCACTCAGCTACTGCGGGGTTGCAGACTATACTGTCCATATGTCTAGCATCACCGTGGTTCCTGGTGCGCCGATAATTGAGGCGTAACCAGCCTATCTTACGTCAAGGTGTCCGGCCGCTGTGGATGAACGGTTCTAGGCGCTTCAGTCCGGAACCGCTCTGCTGATGCGGTCGCAGGTTCGAATCCTGCCTCAGGCATGGATGTGTGTGATGTCCTTAGGTTAGTTAGGTTTAAGTAATTCTAAATCTAGGGGACTGATGACCTCAGATATTACGTTCCGGACTGAAGCGCCTAGAACCGTTCGCCCACCGCGGCTGGCATCATCACTCCCCTCCCTCCTTTAAAAAACTAACTAAAGACAAAACAGTACAATAGAAAGAAATTATACTATCGTAATAATAACAGTCACGATACTTGGATTACACTGGAGAATCCTACTTTACTTACTCCTAGATCTAAATGAATAAGGTATATCCTTCTTAGGTAATTGCTTCCTTCTTCCTTTTCATCATACGGGATTGGTTGAAGAGATTTGTGGCAATGTGTCAACTACACCCTTAAATGGTTTGACTCGACTGACATGAGCTGTCGAAGTCCTTATTGGTAACTGCAATTTTATTTTGACCAGTGAAGTCATTTCAACAACTTGGTACAGTCCTTGATACTTAGTCAAAAATTTCTTATTTGTGACTATCGGAGTATAAGGATTAGTTAACAGTACCCACTGCATTTTCCTAACTAATGGCGAGAGACCTGTTCAAGAATGAACGTTTGCACTGTAGGCACAGAACGTGGAGTGGCCGCGTGGTTTGAGATGCCATGTCACGGACTGCGCAGCCCCTCCCGCCGGAGGTTCGAGTCCTCCCTCGGGCATTGGTGTGTGTGTTTTTCTTAGCATAAGCTAGTTTAAGTTACTTTAAGTAGAGTGTAAGTCTAGGGACTGGTGACCTCAGCAGTTTGGTCTCTTTAGAATTCACACATGTTTGAACATTTGTAGGCACAGACGACTAGGTTGAAATAGACATCCCAATTTAAATGCTGTGAGTCAACGCAGTCGCTCAACATCTTACATAACGTACGTTGAACTCGTTCAGTTCGTCCGTTCGCTTGAGGATGTAATGGACCTGTACGTAACTTCTTAATTTGTAATAACGACATAGTTGTTTCAGTAGTTCATACACAAAATTATTTCCCTGGTCTGTAATAATTGTTTCAGGTATACCGTGCTTCAATAGCCAACTGTTCACCATTGCTTGTGCTTCTGTACTAGCCTTCTGATCAAGAATACACTCCTGGAAATTGAAATAAGAACACCGTGAATTCATTGTCCCAGGAAGGGGAAACTTTATTGACACATTCCTGGGGTCAGATACATCACATGATCACACTGACAGAACCACAGGCACATAGACACAGGCAACAGAGCATGCACAATGTCGGCACTAGTACAGTGTACATCCACCTTTCGCAGCAATGCAGGCTGCTATTCTCCCATGGAGACGATCGTAGAGATGCTGGATGTAGTCCTGTGGAACGGCTTGCCATGCCATTTCCACCTGGCGCCTCAGTTGGACCAGCGTTCGTGCTGGACGTGCAGACCGCGTGAGACGACGCTTCATCCAGTCCCAAACATGCTCAATGGGGGACAGATCCGGAGATCTTGCTGGCCAGGGTAGTTGACTTACACTTTCTAGAGCACGTTGGGTGGCACGGGATACATGCGGACGTGCATTGTCCTGTTGGAACAGCAAGTTCCCTTGCCGGTCTAGGAATGGTAGAACGATGGGTTCGATGACGGTTTGGATATACCGTGCACTATTCAGTGTCCCCTCGACGATCACCAGTGGTGTACGGCCAGTGTAGGAGATCGCTCCCCACACCATGATGCCGGGTGTTGGCCCTGTGTGCCTCGGTCGTATGCAGTCCTGATTGTGGCGCTCACCTGCACGGCGCCAAACACGCATACGACCATCGTTGGCACCAAGGCAGAAGCGACTCTCATCGCTGAAGACGACACGTCTCCATTCGTCCCTCCATTCACGCCTGTCGCTACACCACTGGAGGCGGGCTGCACGATGTTGGGGCGTGAGCGGAAGACGGCCTAACGGTGTGCGGGACCGTAGCCCAGCTTCATGGAGACGGTTGCGAATGGTCCTCGCCGATACCCCAGGAGCAACAGTGTCCCTAATTTGCTGGGAAGTGGCGGTGCGGTCCCCTACGGCACTGCGTAGGATCCTACGGTCTTGGCGTGCATCCGTGCGTCGCTGCGGTCCGGTCCCAGGTCGACGGGCACGTGCACCTTCCGCCGACCACTGGCGACAACATCGATGTACTGTGGAGACCTCACGCCCCACGTGTTGAGCAATTCGGCGGTACGTCCACCCGGCCTCCCGCATGCCCACTATACGCCCTCGCTCAAAGTCCGTCAACTGCACATACGGTTCACGTCCACGCTGTCGCGGCATGCTACCAGTGTTAAAGACTGCGATGGAGCTCCGTATGCCACGGCAAACTGGCTGACACTGACGGCGGCGGTGCACAAATGCTGCGCAGCTAGCGCCATTCGACGGCCAACACCGCGGTTCCTGGTGTGTCCGCTGTGCCGTGCGTGTGATCATTGCTTGTACAGCCCTCTCGCAGTGTCCGGAGCAAGTATGGTGGGTCTGACACACCGGTGTCAATGTGTTCTTTTTTCCATTTCCAGGAGTGTATCTACCATAACCAAATAATGTGAAAAATGGTCCAAAATAGTTGAAACATATTTGTTCCCAACAGGTGTTCTCTTAAAAGGTCCCAGAATGTCTAGTCCTAAAAAAGAAAATGGTCTACCTGCTTCAGATAGTCGTTGTGTGAGGCGTGTTTTTCAAGTAAGTACTCTTTTGAAATTTTAAAAAAAGACGTGCTAAGATATGTGAATAATTTTGTTTTTACATGAAAGCGTGTACCTTAATCTACGCAGTGACGCCATTACAGTCTGATTCTTCCTTGTTTACGTTGTGTACTGAGTGTTTAAGATGCCTCCGATAATCGTGAATCCGCCGACTGTGAAGTACAGGCTGTTATAAGATTTCTTGGTGCTAAAGGCCTAAAAGCGATCGATATTCATCGAGAGATCTGTGCAGTTTACGGAGAAAACATTATGAGTGTTGGAATGGTAAGAAAGTGGGTGACAGCATTTAAAGATGGCCGCACCAATGTGCATGATGAAGAACGGAGTGGGCGTCCTTCGGTCGTTAATGAAAGTTTGGTGGAGGAAGTGGACAATAAGGTGAGAGAAAACAGGCGCTTTACGATTTCCACCTTGCGGGATGACTTTCCTAATGTTTCTCGTAGTGTTTTGTATGGTATTGTGACCGAGCACTTGAATTACCGAAAATTGTGCGTACGTTGGGTACCGAAAATGTTGACAGATGTGCACATAACCAAACGTTTAGACAGTGCATTGACTTTCCTTTGAGCGGCACCACAACGACGGTGATGATTTCTTAAGCCAAATTGTTACGGGCGATGAACATGGGTGGCCTACGTTACATCAGAATCAAAGCAACAGTCCATGGAAGCTGAGCAAGGGCATCGTTTTGCTGCAAGACAATGCCCGTCCGCATGTGGCGAATCAGACCAAAGATCTCATCACATCTCTTCGATGGGAAACTCTAGATCATCCTCCGTACAGGCCCGATCTTGCACCTAGTGACTACCATCTGTTCCTGCACTTGAAGAAACACCTGGGTGGTCAGCGTCTTCAAGACGACGACGAAGTCAAAACAGTGGTGATGCAGTGTGCAAGTCAGGCGGCAGACTTCTATGAGGAGGGTATTCAAAAACTGGTACATCGTTGTGACAAGTGCCTCTTTTTTTTAATTTCAAAACGGTACTTACTTAAAAAACACGCCTCGTACCTCAATCTACTGATAACTTAAATCCGATCGTTGCGAGCATGGAACACAGTTTTTTACACATTGCGCTACATCATTGTGACACGTCTTCCACCAGAATCATCCAGCTGCTCATCGATCTGTTGTACGTTTACCTCCATGACCTGATAAAACATGGTTATGAGCGGAACGAGAACACGTGGTCCGCACTTTATAATTCTACATAGCAAGCCTTTCTGTATTTCAGACTGTGGCTGTGTGTGAAACAATGCACACTCTCTGTCAGCTAGTTGTGCCTATATCCAGTCTGTCCAATCAAAACCCATTACTTGTAAAGCTGCAACCTTTCTGCTTAACGTGTCAGCATTTTTATTTCAAGCTTCCCATTTATGAATCACTTCATAATCGAATTCACTTAATTTCAGTGCCCATCTCGCCAATCGGCTTGATGGATCCTTCAACCCTAGTAACCATCTGAGAGAAGCATGGTTCGTAACGACTTTGAATTTCCGACCATACAGATAACAACGGAAGTATGAAATTTCATATATGACAGCTAGTATTTCTTTCCTTCTCTGTTATGGAATAATTTGTTTCTGCTTTATTTAACTGCCTGGGGGCATACGCCATTGAATGTTCATTTCCATTTTGACATAGGCAATATGAGATGCGTCACATGCCAATATGAATTCACGTTCAAAATCAGGAAACACTAACACAGGATCTGACACTAATATTTTCTTAAGTTTATAATGGTTCAAATGGCTCCTATAAGCACCATGGGACTTAACTTCTGAGGTCATCAGTCCCCTACACTTAGAACTAATTAAACCTAACTAACCTAAGGACATCCCACACATCCATGCCTGAGAGAGGATTCGAACCTTCGAGCGTAGCAATTGCGCGGTTCCGGACTGAAGTGCCTAGAGTCGCTCAGTCACAGTCGCCGGCTCTTAAGCTTCTCGAAAGCCTCTTGACACTGTGGGGACCATTGGAAACCAAATCCTTTCTTAAGCAACCTGGTTAATGGTCATGCGATTTCAGCAAAACCCTTTACAAATTTATGGTAGTAATTTCATAAACCAAGATAATATTCTAATTGCTTAGTAGTCTTTGGCACTGGAAAATCACGTACGGCTGATTTAAGTCTAGGATCTGCCTTGACTCAATCTCCTGTAATAATATGACCTAGATACGAGACTTATGCTTGCGCAAAATGACATTTCTCTACACTTAAAGTAAGACATGCTGCTTGTAACCTACTAAACACTTCACTTAAACTTTTAATGTGTTGTTCAACTGTTTTTGAATGTACTATTACATCATCCAAGTAGATCAAACAAATTTTGGGTTTTAAATCACGAAGCACATCATCCAGTAACCTTTGAAAAGTAGCAGCAGCAGTCTTCAAACCAAACGGCATTCTCCGATATTGCTAATGTCCAGAACTGGCTGTGGATGCAGTCTTATGTCTATCACCCGGAAACACTTATACTTGGTGGTAACAGCTTCGAAGGTCTATCGTTGAAAATACGTACAATTTCCTCGGTTGTGTAACGTATCCGTAATGTTAGGAATTG
This sequence comes from Schistocerca cancellata, assembly GCF_023864275.1. NCBI lineage: Eukaryota > Metazoa > Arthropoda > Insecta > Orthoptera > Acrididae > Schistocerca > Schistocerca cancellata. The sequence continues at coordinate 269,571,941 of NC_064629.1, forward strand.
GATATGCATCCGTCGTAGTTTGTGCATTTATAAACCGATAGTCGCGAATATATATATATATATATATATATATATATATATATATAAAACGCTAGGTGACTCCCCCTGTGTATATATATATATATATATATATATATATATATATATATATATATATAGGGTGAGTCACCTAGCGTTACCGCTCGATATATTTCGTAAACCACATCAAATATTGACCGAACGTGAGGAGAGGGGCTAGTGTAATTGTTTAATGCAAACCATACAAAATGCACGGAAGTAGGTTTTTTAACACAAACCTACGTTTTTTAAATGGAACCACGTTAGTTTTGTTAGCACATCTGAACATATAAAGAAATACGTAATCAGTGCCGTTTGTTGCATTGTAAAATGTTAATTACATCCGGAGATATTGTAACCTAAAGTTGACGCTTGAAACCTCCGACGTTCAGTTGCGTGTTGTAACAAACACGGGCCACGGTCGGCGAGCAGCATCTGCAGGGACATGTTTACGATGACGACCGTGTTTACGAGTGTGGCTGTAGTGCAATGTTGTGGTTTGGTCTAGCTGTCGCAGTGTCCGCATGTAGCGCTTGCTGCTATTGTTATTCTGCATTCGTCTCCGCACGCAGACCAACTGTAGTACACCGTGTTACCAGATGTCTGTGATAGTGTAGTGTTGTAGGAACTGTGACCATGGTATATTCGAACTCTGAAAAGGCGGAGGTGATACTCATCTATGGCGAGTGTCGACGAAATGCAGCTGAAGCCTGCAGGGTGTATGCAGAACGGTATCCGGACAGAGAGCATCCAACGTGCCGCACCTTGCAAAACATCTACCGCCAACTGAATGCAACAGGTATGGTCGTAGCACGCAAACGGGTCCGTAACAGGCCCGTCACAGGAGAAGCGGGTGCAGTTGGTGTGTTAGCTGCTGTTGCCATGAAACCACACATGAGTACACGGGACATTGCGAGAGCCGGTGGACTGAGTCAAAGTAGTGTCATGCGCATACTGCATCGTCACCGCTTTCACCCGTTTCTTGTGTCGCTACATCAGCAATTACATGGTGATGACTTTAATCATCGAGTGCAATTCTGTCAATGGGCATTAACAGAGAATGCGTTGCAGTTCTACCTGTTTACCGATGAAGCGGGTTTCACAAACCACGGGGCAGTGAATCTACGGAACATGCATTACTGGTCCGTGGACAATCCTCGCTGGCTCAGACAGATAGAGCGACAGCGACCGTGGACTGTAAATGTATGGTGCGGAATCATTGGCGACCACCTTATTGGTCCTCACTGCATTGCAGGCGCCAAAACAGCTGCAACATACATCGCGTTTCTACAGAATGATCTGCCAACGTTGCTCGAAAATGTCCCACTGGAAACGCGTCGACGTATGTGGTATCAGCATGATGTTGCACCTGCACATTCCGCAATTAACACTAGGCTGACCCTTGACAGGATGTTCGACGGGCGTTTCATAGGACGTGGAGGACGCATAAATTGGCCAGCGCGTTCTCCTGATCTTACTCCTCTGGACTTCTTTCTGTGGGGTACGTTAAAGGAGAATGTGTACCGTGATGTGCCTACAACCCCAGAGGATATGAAACAACATATTGTGGCAGCCTGCGGCGACATTACACCAGATGTACTGCGGCTTGTACGACATTCATTACGCCAGAGATTGCAATTGTGTGTAGCAAATGATGGCCACCACATTGAACATCTATTGGCCTGACATTTCGGGACACACTCTATTCCACTCCGTAATTGAAAACGGAAACCACGTGTGTACGTGTAGCTCACCCCTCATGGTAATTTACATGTGCGTCAGTGAAAAAGACCAATAAAAAGGTGTCAGCATGTGGACGTAATGTGCTGTTCCAGTCTCTTCTGTACCTAAGGTCCATCACCGTTCCCTTTGGATCCCTACGTTATTCGGTGCTCTCCGAAACACACGATCGAACAGCGGAGGAGTGGTACCCAAACGTCAACTTTAGGTTACAATACCTCCGGATGTAATTAACATTTTACAATGCAACAAACGGCACTGATTACGTATTTCTTTATATGTTCAGCTGTGCTAACAAAACTAACGGTGTTCCATTTAAAAAAACGTAGGTTTGTGTTAGAAAACATACTTCCGTGCATTTTTTTATGGTTTGTATTAACCAATTACACTAGCCCCTCTCCTCACGTTCGATCTGTGGAATCGATTCGTCAGTATTTGATGTGGTTTACGAAATATATCCAGCGGTAATGTTAGGTGACTCACCCTGTATATATATATATATATATATATATATATATATATATATATATATATATATATATATATATATATACTCCTGGAAATTGAAATAAGAACACCGTGAATTCATTGTTCCAGGAAGGGGAAACTTTATTGACACATTCCTGGGGTCAGATACATCACATGATCACACTGACAGAACCACAGGCACATAGACACAGGCAACAGAGCATGCACAATGTCGGCACTAGTACAGTGTATATCCACCTTTCGCAGCAATGCAGGCTGCTATTCTCCCATGGAGACGATCGTAGAGATGCTGGATGTAGTCCTGTGGAACGGCTTGCCATGCCATTTCCACCTGGCGCCTCAGTTGGACCAGCGTTCGTGCTGGACGTGCAGACCGCGTGAGACGACGCTTCATCCAGTCCCAAACATGCTCAATGGGGGACAGATCCGGAGATCTTGCTGGCCAGGGTAGTTGACTTACACCTTCTAGAGCACGTTGGGTGGCACGGGATACATGCGGACGTGCATTGTCCTGTTGGAACAGCAAGTTCCCTTGCCGGTCTAGGAATGGTAGAACGATGGGTTCGATGACGGTTTGGATATACCGTGCACTATTCAGTGTCCCCTCGACGATCACCAGTGGTGTACGGCCAGTATAGGAGATCGCTCCCCACACCATGATGCCGGGTGTTGGCCCTGTGTGCCTCGGTCGTATGCAGTCCTGATTGTGGCGCTCACCTGCACGGCGCCAAACACGCATACGACCATCATTGGCACCAAGGCAGAAGCGACTCTCATCGCTGAAGACGACACGTCTCCATTCGTCCCTCCATTCACGCCTGTCGCTACACCACTGGAGGCGGGCTGCACGATGTTGGGGCGTGAGCGGAAGACGGCCTAACGGTGTGCGGGACCGTAGCCCAGCTTCATGGAGACGGTTGCGAATGGTCCTCGCCGATACCCCAGGAGCAACAGTGTCCCTAATTTGCTGGGAAGTGGCGGTGCGGTCCCCTACGGCACTGCGTAGGATCCTACGGTCTTGGCGTGCATCCGTGCGTCGCTGCGGTCCGGTCCCAGGTCGACGGGCACGTGCACCTTCCGCCGACCACTGGCGACAACATCGATGTACTGTGGAGACCTCACGCCCCACGTGTTGAGCAATTCGGCGGTACGTCCACCCGGCCTCCCGCATGCCCACTATACGCCCTCGCTCAAAGTCCGTCAACCGTACATACGGTTCACGTCCACGGTGTCGTGGCATGCTACCAGTGTTAAAGACTGCGATGGAGCTCCGTATGCCATGGCAAACTGGCTGACACTGACGGCGGCGGTGCACAAATGCTGCGCAGCTAGCGCCATTCGACGGCCAACACCGCGGTTCCTGGTGTGTCCGCTGTGCCGTGCGTGTGATCATTGCTTGTACAGCCCTCTCGCAGTGTCCGGAGCAAGTATGGTGGGTCTGACACACAGGTGTCAAAGTGTTCTTTTTTCCATTTCCAGGAGTGTATATACTCAACTGATTTTTGGGGGACCACGACTATACTGCTGAACCAAGCACTATTACTATTTTCTATGATACCTTCACGCAGCTACTGGTCAATGAACTCGTGGCTGTAGATGCCTTTGCACTGCTATATGGCTTCTTATGCTCTGGCTTACTATCCCCTGTTGGTACACGATGCAGAGTGATCGGTGTTCTGGTAGTGGACCATTCGAATAAAATAAATCTATATACTGCAACAATAAATCTTCCATGCCTTCCCATTCTCCATCCTTCAATTGACTAACCTGGCTCCGTAGTATATCTGCATTAACGGATTGTTTGAAGCCACGATCACCGTGTGATCCGTCAATATCCTCTTCGTCGAATATCTCTAAACTCGCTACAAGTAAACACTTCGGGAGATCCACTTCATCTGCCCCGAAGTTATCCACGCTAACTGGGATCATCAGTTCCCCATTAACACCTAATATGCGCGCAAGACTACCCTTATATAAGAATACATGTCATCCAATGTGTCATTGTTCTGCAATGGCTCAACCACACATAATTTTTCCTGTGGAACATCGGGGTCTATCGATACCCAAACTACCTTCCCTGTAACAGAAGGTACGTTTTCATGCATAAATATCCTTATTGCACGTGTACGCAGTTCATTTGGTAATACCTTAGCTAACGGTCCACCTTGCGACATTTTAGTTCGACAGTGCACTGCGAAAGATTAATTTTAGCATCATGCCTATCCAGGAGGTCAAGTCTAAGAATCACAGAATAACCTTGTCCCATAGACGGAAATACTTCCATTTGCTCACAGAATTCCGTATTTCCAATATAAAAAACGAGTCGTGTTGTCCATAATAACACCACATGATGGTCTCCCACTCCTCGTAAATTATACCTTGGAGTCGCCAATATTCTCCAACCCACGTGGACTAGATTAACCACAGACATATTTGCGACCGTATCGACCAAAAACATACACTTCTTACTATTTATAATGCCCACAAACAACAATCCGTCCCTGCCTTAACTTCTGCAGTATTCTGATTTATGGGAATGCTTTCCGACGGACGAAATATTCCCGGTGCGTTTTAACGCGTCCCCCAGTTTGTTTCCGCCATTCCGCTTTCTACTCCTACATTCATGGCCAAAATTCTGACACTCGTAGCATTTTACCGGGTTGCATTGTGCTCTCACATGTCCGTTATCTCCACAACGATAGCAAGTTTTTTCTGTAACAAACAACCTTTTCTCTGTGCGTCCTCGCGTCGTTTTATCTACTTCCTGTAAATGCCTGGTAATACGCAATGCTGCAGCTAAGAAATCCGGATCTCCAATTCTAACTTGTCGTGAAAATTCCTCAGGAATACCCCTCTAAACCACATCTGAAGCCGTGTTCTCAGATTCCCGCAGGATAACACAATCGGCCCTGGATTTCCCGTTAATTCATATGTCTGAGCGTTCACCCTACGTATTCGGTCCCAAAAATTTTCTAGTGTTTCATTTGCTTTCTGAGTTAACCCACTCAATTGTTCTCTAAAAAACCTAACACTATTCTGTTTACGGTACCTCTGCCACAAAGTTTTAGCTGATTGTGAATCTTCACGTTTTGGCGGCGCAAAGACTGTTCCATTAACTTTCGGGTCTGCAGCCGCAAGAATTCTCCTTCTTCTTCTAATATTTCGGCTTTATAACGTTCAGCCATCTTCAGAGTGATCCACAAGACTGACGCTCCACTCTTTTTTTCCCTTTATAGTTATTTTAATACCTGTACAACAGGTAGGCTGGCAGCAGCATTCTACGCTGCTCGTCAGACTTAGCGTAGACAATGAGAAAACATAAAGAATACACATAATAGACATATTGGCGGGTAAAAAACAGTAGACACAGAATACAAAAACACGGAGCCGTTCACACTCGACGAAAAATACACTGAAACACTTTGGCACGGCGCACAAACACTGATGATTTCGACGGCACAGGTGAACGGTGGAGCATGACAGCGAACAATAAACACAAACACGATGGCACACACACGAGAAAACGGATGGTGGTGATCTCCAGCGCGCGAATGTGCACGTAACGTGTGCGAGTCCAGGGACCTGCCAAGAGGGGAAGGGGGAGGGGGAGAGCAAAGATGCCAATGGCAGAGGAGATGGGAGGAGGATTGGAGGCATGGGGGTAGGGGAAGCATGGGAGAGAGGGTGCCCATAGGAACAAACACGGGAAGAGGGAGGGAGGATCAAAGTTGGTAGGAGGGGTAGATGGAGGGGAGGAGGGCATCAACAGGAAGGGGGAGCTAGTGGATGCCACCTTGGGAGAGGGTATGCAGACTGGAGAGATGGAGAGCAGGTGGGACGTGGAAGTAGAGGCGCGGCAGCGGACGGGGGTGGGAGAAGATGGGAGAGACCAGCGGGTGAGGGGGATCGAATTTGAGGGAGGTGTAGAGGATCTGTATCTGTTCGAGGAAAAGGAGGAGGTGGGGGAAAGGAATGAGGTCGTACAGGATCCGCATGGGGGAGGGGAGACGGATGCGATAGGCGAAGCAAAGAGCATGGCGTTCTAGGATCTGAAAGGATTTGTAAAAGTTTGGGGGAGCGGAGATCCAGGCAGGGTGGGCGTAGCAAAGGATAGGGTGAATGAGGGATTTATAGGTATGGAGGATGGTGGAGGGGTCCAGACCCCAAGTACGGCCGAAAAGGAGTTTGAGGAGACATAGTCGGGAGCGTGCCTTGGCTTGGATCGTCCGGAGGTGGGGGTCCAGGAGAGCCAACGGTTGAGGATGACACCAAGGTACTTAAGGGTGGGGGTGAGGGCGATAGGATGGCCATAGATGGTGATGTAGAAATCGAGGAGGCGGAAGGAAGGGGTGGTTTTGCCTATTATGATCGCCTGGGTTTTGGCAGGATTGAGCTTAAGCAACCACCGGTTGCACCAAGCGGTGAACCAGTCAAGATGTGATGGGAAAAGTTGTTGGGAGCGCTGCAGGGTGGGGGCAAGGGCAAGAAAGGCGGTGTCATCGGCGTACTGGAGAAGGTGGATGGGGGGTGAAGGTGGCGGCATGTCTACCGTATACAAGAGGTACAGAAGAGGGGAGAGAACGGAACTCTGGGGCACACCGGCAGAGGGGAAAAAGGTGTAGGAATCCGTGTTGTGGATGGTGACGTAGGAAGGACGTTGGGAAAGAAAGGAGCCGATTAGACGGACATAGTTAATTTGAAGGGCGAAGGTTTGGAGCTTGAAGAGGAGACCGGAATGCCACACGTGGTCATAGACTCGTTCAAGGTCAAGGGTGAGGAAGATAGCGGAACGACAGGAATTAAGCTGTTCAGAGAGGAGATGATTGAAGTGGAGGAGAAGGTCATCGGAAGAGAAGGACGGCTGAAAGCGACACTGGGTAACAGGAGGGAGGCGGTGCTGGCGGAGATGCTGGTGGATGCGTCGGGTGAGGATGGATTCCAGGACCTTGCTGAAGACCGAGGTAAGGCTGATGGGACGGTAGGAGGAGACAGTGGATGGCGGTTTACCGGGCTTAAGAAACATCAGGATATGGGAAGTTTTCCACAGGTCAGGGTAGTAGCCGGTGGACAGGACTACATTGTAGAGCCTGGCCAGGGTGGAGAGGAAAGAGGCAGGAGCTTCACGAAGGTGGTGATAGGTGACACAATCGTGACCAGGAGTTGTGTTGCGTTTCGTTCGGAGTGTAGTGATGAGATCTTGTGTAGTGATAGGGGCATTGAGTTCTGTGTGTGCAATGTTGTCCAAGTACTGGAAACCAGGTGCAAGGGGGGGACAGAGGTGTCAGTTCGATCGCGGACATCTGGGATGAGGGAGTTATCGAACTGGGGATCGTCAGGGATGGTAAAGACATCAGAGAGGTAGGAGGCAAAGTGATTGGCCTTACTAATGTCGTCAGGGAAGGGTTGGTTGTCATGAAGGAGAGGATAGTAGGAGGGGGGTGGGGTTTAGATCCGGTAAGGCGGTGGAAGGCTGACCAGTACTTGGACGAGTGGATAGGAAGGGTAACGTTTAAACGGATGCATGTCGACGCTCCAGTCCTCGCTTCGTCCCTTTATACTCGTGTACCGCCCAACTGCTCATGCGGCCACAGAAGCAAACGCGCCAGAGACGTCGGTCGGCGGCAGAGACGTTCACCACGCGCGAGTTACATCAATGACTCCGCAGTCGATCTGTGTTGACATGTCGATATATCATTGTGAGCTGCACTGTGACGACGTCTTTGTGAGTTTATTACAGCAAGTGCCGGATTCCATGATTTATCAAGGTTGAAACCACTATCTCTATTAATTAAATTCGTCGTCAAGCGAATTCCAATTGCCTCCTTTATTATCGAGTCCCAAAAAGATGTGTAGTTGCCAAAATTTCGACGTTGTCATACAATATTCTGTGACCAGTGTCAATACAGTGCTCTGCCACTGCCGACTTGTTAGGTTGTAAAAGTCGTGTGTACCTCCCCTTTCCGTACATCTTTCTTGGACAGTACGAGTTGTTTGTCCAATGTAAGAAAGGACAGATTTACATGGAATATTGTAAACTCCAGCGTTCTCGCTTCCCACGCCCGGGTTCCCGGGTTCGATTCCCGGGAGGGTCAGGGATTTTCTCTGCCTCGTGATGGCTGAGTGTTGTGTGCTGTCCTTAGGTTAGTTAGGTTTAAGTAGTTCTAAGTTCTAGGGGAGTGATGACCATTGATGTTAAGTCGCATAGTGCTCAGAGCCATTTGAACCTTTCTTTTCTTTTTTTTTTTTTTTTTGTAAACTCCAGATTTTCGGAGCAGCAAATCATCTTTGACGGAGCCCACGAGTGCAGCTGTCTTGGGTGGAGGACAAAAAATCACTTTTACTTTGTGTCTGCTGAGAATCCGTCCTATTTTTGTTGAGAGGCTACCCACACATGGCGGGATTTATATATACGTGCAAATAGCTGCCACCATCCTGCCCAGATGATGAGTGTTCTCCGAACTTTGACCCACAGAGCACATACTGTTTCTGACGAAAGCAGTCTGCAAGATGAACTTCCCCACTTACAAAGTGTGTTTGAAGAGAATGGTTACTCCCCACAACAAATACAGAAGGCACTGGAAATGAAACCGAAAGAGGCCACAAAGAAAGCAGAAGAAGACGAAGAAACCTTTAAATCGATGGCCTTCCTGCCATATGTGGGTAGCCTCTCATCAAAAATAGGACGGATTCTCAGCAGACACAAACTAAAAGTGATTTTTCGTCCTCCACCCAAGACAGCTGCACTCGTGGGCTCCATTGAAGATGATTTGCTGCTCCGAAAATATGGAGTTTACAAAATTCAATGTAAATGTGGCCTTTCTTACTTTGGGCAAACAACTCGTACTGTCCAAGAAGAGGTACACACGACTTTTACAACCTAACAAGTCAGCAGTGGCAGAGCACTGTACTGACACAGGTCACAGTATGTTGTACTACAACGCCAAAATTTTGGCAACTACACGATCTTTTTGGGTCTCGATACTGAAGGAGGCAATTGGAATTCGCTCGACGATGAATTTAATTAATAGAGATAGTGGTTTCAGCCTTGATAAATCATGGAATCCGGCACTTGCTGTAATAAACTCACAAAGACGTCGTCACAGTGGAGCTCACAATGATATATCGACATGTCAACACAGATAGACTGCGGAGTCATAGATGTAACTCGCGCATTGTGCACGCCTCTGCCGCCGACCAATGTCTCTGGCGCATTTGCATCTGTGGCCGCATGAGCAGTTGCGCGGTACACGAGTATAAAGGGACGAAGCGAGGATTGGAGCGTCAGTCTTGTGGCTCACTCTAAAGATCGCTGAACGTTATAGAGCCGAAATATTAGAAGAAGAAGGAGAATTTGTGCGGCTGCAAACCCGAAAGTTAATGGAACAGCACTTTAGCTGATTGCTGAAATAAAGTTGCTTTACCAAATGTTTCATGATACATGACGTACGTCTTCGCTACACCCATAAGGCGTAAATTAGCCATCGGTAACATAACCTCATCTGACCAATAACACATTGCGCCTGTAGCCCAGACATCACTAATAAATACCGTGACATCCTCAGTTGTCTTCCCAGAGAAAGGTGTAATGAAGTGGGCTACAGAAGAATCTATTGCAAAGTGACACTGCCCTACTGAAGATTTTGTTTCATCGAACCTGGCTGTGAATTTTGTGCAGTTCGCAAAGCCTCTATTTGTGTCATTAATTCCTCACCACGCACTCTCTGCTGTGCGTTGTCTTCTACCAAATGTGATACTTGATGTGTTAATTCGATTATTGCCTCACTGGTTGAAAACGACCTTGTATCTGGCATTCTCTTGCAATTCACTACTATCTTCTAAACCACAATTGGTAACAGATACGAGTGACACTACACACAGAACAGACAACAAACTTAATACTATAATACGTAAATGACAATGAATTACGGCCCACCCGACCCTTTAACTACCCTAGATCAAACTCCTTGCACGCCTTAATGCTAACACACGTGACCCAGTCACTGACACAACAAGTTACATGGCATAAACCAGTCTGACACATGCTAGTGAACACAACTTACAAATTCTGTTACGTAGAATTACTATGTCCTCCATCCCGTATCGACATATTACTAAAATAATGACGACAACATATGCCTTCTACAAACTCAATACGTGACATAGCCACCAGAATAGGAAAATGTTTTTACGATGCTCACCACGTTACAGTTGCTGTTGCGAAGTCTGGATTCTCGCTACAGTGATCTATTGCAAGCACTGAGGCGGAGCACTTCCGATGCATAGCCTCCAAATGAAAATAGCGGAGTCGACACTTCTGTTGCCAGTTTACATAGGGTCCGAGTGGATGACGCCTCTCCACGATGTCAGGAATCGTCTGGAAGCGCTCGTGGCGCTAATAAAACATGATTATTCAGTGAATCCTTTATTTTGACAAGTTTTACAAAGGGTGATGCATTGTTGGCCATAATTGCCTCTTGTCCTGGTCACGGACAGACTCTCGATGTCGGACCCTGCGCCAGTCCTTGCGCCTGCGTCCTAGCCAGACGTCGTTCCTCTTGCGTCGATACGGATGCTTAGCCCAGCATGCTACAGCATGGATGGATGCTACCCGTTGAGAGAGTATACTCTTCTTCCCTGGACCACCCCATCCGCGGTGTGGGGTAGGCAGCTGGCGTTGAACACAGTACTATCGGCCTGGTCGACGTCTTCCGTCCCACACTCAGAGAGTACAGCAGCTGGTACTGCACTGCTGCTGGGCGTTCATCAGCTCTCCCATTAGCAGTGGTTGGTGTGACAGAGCATGAAGTTCGTCAGTGGAGTTCAGCTCTGCGGCATTTTCTGGCTGGCTGGTATTGTGCTGGTTGATCTGAGCCAAGACTTACTAAAACAACATGGTCATGGAACGGAATGTCGTGCTCGCGGTCTCCATCGTTCCCCTTGATCTGAACCGTTCTTCCCTACTTGGAACTGGGGCTCCAGTAATTAAAGAGCTCTTCGTAGTTCTGTGACGTGCAGTTTACTTTCAATGATCGCATGTGGCCCCGTTATTCTGCTACCCTTGCTTTAATTCTATCTTAGCAGCCAGTTAAATTGGTGTATGAGTGTTTTTCCTAGCCGTGGCTATTGCTTCTTGCGGCATTCCGCCGCGCGAACGAGGGTGCGTGTTATTTTGCTTAGTCGCTGTCCTTCTCTGTTTTCCCGCTGCGTGTGCTCTCTCTCACTCAGCTGCTGCAGAGCTGCAGACTGTGCTGTCCGTCTGTCTTGCATCACCGTGGTTCCTGGTCCGATGCTAATCGTGGAGTAACCAGCCTATCTTACGTGAAGGTGGTTGAACTCCGTAAAAAATTTTATAACTTGGAACCCGTAGTACACTTGCCGTAACACTGATGAACCGAGACGTCACTTTCCAGCTCGACAAATGATCGAAAATCCTCATTTGATGACTGCTTTGTCAAAAAAAAGATCGTTCTAAGTCTATACTGCCTTCAACCAGTTGCTTCGTAAATACTGTGGACTCGCTGACTTGGTGCTTGCCTTATTTTACTTTTAGATGCACAAATTTTTGTCTGTGTGTACGCTCATATACACGCGCGCTTAGCCTACAGTGTAATGTGCTTTAAAGGTCATGCAGACGTCTCACCTTGACAACTAATGGAAGAAATACGGGAACAAGATTTAATAATATCCCGGATGCACCTCGAGAAATTATGTCATTTTCGATCAGCTGTGAAAACTACAATTAGCTCCGAAATTATTTACCTCAAACATAAACAAATTAGCCTTTTGTTCCTGATATGTCTTTTTCCTCATTCTTTTTAAGTGACCTCACATTTAAAAACAATTTTTTATACTTTGTGAAGCTCTTCAAAGCTAATTAAGGTATAACTACTTTTTATCAGAGTATAATATGCTGTGAAGAACATAGACTTTGTCTATTAAGTAAGTTAGTTCCTTTGTTCAAAAACATTTCACTTCGTTTCCCAGGCCATCGACCCAGCTCCAAATGTTTCGACGCTGTCTTCCGCAAGCGTCAGCACGTGGAAATGGGATTTAAATCAATCTGACAAGGACGGAAGCAAGACGACACAGCTGGGCCGTCCGATGTCGCAGAGCCAGTGTCGGTCATCGCCGCATCTATGACTTTGTCTCTGCCAGGCCGCGAACTAACGACCACTGCCTGAATGTCCACCCCGGGCACGGGGATGCTGCCTCGCTGCAGCACTGCCACACCACAGCCGTCAGCCGACGTCGGCGGGCATGCTGTGGTAGCCTGGCCACCGCTGCTGCCCACGGGAAACGCCTGTGTCGGCACTCCCATACCGGTTTGCTGGTGTCCGAAGATAGCCTCCCGTCGCTTCCAGTCTGTCTGTTCCAGATGTACTAAGCCATGTCTGTTCATGTTCATCTATAGAGTGTTTAATCATCCAATTGGCGTGCTTCGTCACCATCGATACAACATTGGTGTCAGGCTACGTGCTGCATCTAGAAATTGTCATCTAAAGGAGCCCTGAAGACAAGTAGGTGAAACAGCACTTACCTTCGGCGCATGTTTTCAAGAACGTGACGGCAACAAGTGATTTATTTTGGGCATGTCTCGTAGTGTTTGTCCTTTCCTTCCTATTTTGGGTACATTATACGCTTATGGTGGTAATTCTCAGAGAAATTGGTGTTCCTGAGAAAATAACAACAAAGGCGTCTACACTGAAGCGCCAAAGAAACTAATATAGGCATGCATATTGAAATACAGAGATATGTAAACAAGCAGAACACAACGCAGCGTGCGGCAGCGCATTTGGTAGATCGGTTACTGCTACTACAATGACACGTTACCAAGGTTTAAGTGAGTGTGAACGTGGTGTTATTTTCAGTGCTCGAGCGATGGGACACACTATCTTCGAGGTAGCCACTTCACGGGTGTATCGTGAATATCATTAATCCGGTAAAACATCAAATACCTGACATCACTGCGACCGGAAAAAGATCCTGCAATAACGAGACCAATGACGACTGAAGAGAATCGTTCGACGTGACAGAAGTGCAACCCATCCGAATATTGCTCCAGATTTCAATGCTGCGCCATCAGCGTGCGAACCATTCAAGGAAACATCATCGATATGGGCTTTCGGAGCCGAAGACCAACTCACGTCACCTTGATGACTGCATGACACAAGGCTTTGCGCCTCCCCTGGCGCCAACGCCGACATTGGACTGTTGATGACTGGAAACATGTAGCCGGCCGTTGTGGCTTAGTAGTTCTAGGCACTTCAGTCTGGAACCGCGCCACCGCTACGGTCGCAGGGTCGAATCCTGTCCCGAGCATGGATGTATATGACGTTTGTAGGTTAGTTAGGTTTAAGTAGTTCCAACTTCTAGGGGACTGATGACCTCCGATGCTAAGTCCCATAGTGCTCAGAGCCATTTAAACCATTTTGGAAAGATTTTGCCTGGTCGGACGAGTCTCGTTTCAAATTGTATCCAGCAGATGGACGTGTACGCGTATGGAGACAACCTCATGCATCCATGGAGCCTGCATGTAAGCAAGGGATTGTTCAAACCGGTGGAGACTCTTTAATGGTGTTGGGCGTGTGCAGTTGGAGTAATATGGGACCCCTGGAACGTGTAGCGACGACTCTGACAGCTGACACTTACCTAAGCATCCTGTCTGATACCTGCATCCATGCATGTCCATTGTGCATTCCGAAGGACTTAGGCAACTCCAGCAGGACTATTCGACACCCCACACGTCCAGGATTGCTGCAGAGTGGCTGCAGGACCACTCTTCGGAGTTTAAACACTTCCGCTTGCCACCAGACTCTTCAGACATGAGCATTAATGAGCTTATATGAGATGCCTAGCAGTGTGCTGCTCAGAAGAGATCTCTTACAGATTTATGTACAGTCCAGGAGGCTTCATGGCGCCGGTTCCCTCCAGTACTACTTCAGACATTAGTGGAGTCCATGCCACGTCGTGTAGTTACACTTCTGCGTGCTCTCGAGGGCCCTACAGGATATTAGGCAGATGTACCTGTTTCTTTGGCTCTTCAGTATATTAAATGAGGTAGCAAAAGGTTAGAATTTTGTGTAGAGAAGTGAACAGTTTGAAGGTGCGTAAAGGGAAGGGTTATTTTATGACGTGTCTTCGCCTGTCGTTGCTGGTGGTACGGTTTCATTGGTGACAACATTTTCTGGTAAATGTAGGGAAAATGTTTTTTTATTCATGGATAGTTTGCATTCGGCCGCGAAATTAGAGAAGTGGAGTGATAAACAACTGTCAAATTAAGCTCTTTGAAAATTGGTAGGGGATGCCAGGACAAGCCGTCCGCGGTGGCCGAGCGGTTCTAGGCGATGCAGTCTGGAACCGCGCGACCGCTACAGTCGCTGGTCCGAATCCTGCCTAGGGCATGGATGTGGGTGATGTCCTCAGGTTAGTTAGGTTTAAGTAGTTCTAAGTTCTAGGGGACTGATGACATCAGATGTTGAGTCCCATAGTGCTCAGAGCCATTTGAACCATTTGATGCCAGGAGTTACGTAATGTGCAATGAGAAACTCTGGAACGCCCCCGGGCGTTTGCTTTTTTTCAGAATTGGTTAGCGGATCGTTACAGAAAGAAAAGTACCTCGCAGTATTATTGTGTACACCTTAGAGGTGTAGCGGTGAAAAACGGAGAATAGACAGAAGGTTTGGTGGGCCCCATCCGGTAAATTAATGTCAGTACATATGAATTAACGAATGATGATAGTACCAGTAAAGCCATTTTGCAAGAGGCACAACAAAGGCAACTTGATCCGTTTTTGCAGAGCCTGCAGTCCGAAATGTCACTGATAGTGCATTGGAGTTTCCGAGAACCGTGGACGAACCATTGGCAATCGTAGCAGCTTTGACTGAAATCCATTCTCTAACTAAGCCAATGGAGAAACGGATATTTTTTGATGAGGATATCATGTGTTATATGTGTGGTACTCCGGGCCACATTCAACATCGCTGTATGAAATCACTATGTCAGAGATGCAAGCAAATGGGACTCTCTGTTCATAAACTTCCATAGGCACATAGATGGTGGAATCAGCGGAACATTTTTTTTAATTGTCATTTTACACCTTACACAATGTGGACTGGCAGCAGCAACCTTACGCCGCTCTTCAGCCACAGGCAGTACAAAGAGAGAAAAACAATGAAGACACAGAAGTAACATAACGGTGGACAAAAAACAGTAGACACAGTAATCAAAAGACAAGAAGCCATTCACACGCGAAGAAAAACAAGGAAACTGCCAGCACTGTAAACGAACACTCATGATTGAGATGACACACATGAACGATGGAGCGTGGGCGGCGAAAACACTTAAGCACTAACACGACGGCACACACACAAAACCGGTGGCGATGATCTCCGGCGCGCTAATGTCCACGTGACGTGTGCGAGTCCGGGGACCTGGCAAAAGGGGAAAAAGGTAGGGAAGGAGGGAGAGGGGAGGGTGGAGATGCCAGTGGCAGAGAAGATGGGGGGAAGAAAGAAGGTATGGGGGTAGAGAAGCCCAGGGGAAGGAGGGGGGAGGATGGGAGGAGGGAGAGAAGGGAGAGAGGGTGCCCTAAGGAAAAAAAAACAGGAAGTGGAAGAGGAGGATCATGGTTGATAGGAGCAGTAGATGGAGTGGATGAGGGCATCATCGGGGAGGGGAGCTGGTGGAAGCCACCTTGGCAGAGGGTATGGAGAATGGAGAGATGGAGAGCAGGTGGGGTGTGGGAATACAGGCACGGCAGCAGTCGGGGGTGGGAGAGGATGGGAGAGACAAGCGGGTGAGGGGGATCAAGTTTACAGGAGGTGTAGAGGATCCGTATCCGTTTGAGGAAAAGGAGGAAATGTGGAAACGGAATAAGGTAATACAGGATCTACGTGGGGGAGGGGAGACAGACGCGATAGGCGAGGTGGGGAGCATGGCGTTCTAGGATTTGAAGGGATTTGAAAAAGGTAGGAGGGGTGGAGATCTAGGCAGGGTGGGCGTAGCAGAGGATAGGGCAGATGAGGGACTTATATGTGTGGAGGGTGGTGGAGGGGTCCAGACCCCATGTGGGGCCAGAGAGGAGCTTGAGGAGATGGAGTCGGAAGCATGCCTTGGCTTTGATTGTCCGGAGATAGGGGGTCCAGGAGAGGCGACGGTCAAGAGTGACGCCAAGGATGTAAGGGTGGGGGTGAGGGCGATAGGACGGCCATAAATGGTGACATAGAAGTCGAGGAGACGGAAAGAAGGTGTGGTTTTGCCTACAATGATCGCCTAGGTCTTGGAAGGATTGACCTTGGCCAACCACTGATTGCACCAAGTGGTGAACCGGTCAAGATGGGATTGGAGAAGGTGTTGGGAGCGTTGCAGGGTGGGAGCGAGGGAAAGGAAGGCGGTGCCATCGGTACCTCAGTTGTAGTGTCATAAACTGTTCTATCATATCCAGATAGACATTACCTGTTACTAAATTTTCGTAAAAGTGCCAACGATTGTTATGCATTATAAGGCATATAAATTTTATGGGAATCCCTAACGTGATCTAAGTCAACATGTGGGCTGACCGAATACCATAGCCTCACATTTTGCTTGTTAACTTTACCTTATATATGGAAAATAGCCTCATCGGCAAAATTAAGTACTTGGAGATACTCATTGCTGGTGTTAATTCGCACCAATATCTCAGATGCCACAGCTACTCGTTGAGTTCCATAGTCTTGTTATAACATGTTTCTTGTCTGGACGTTACTTGCGCGCAGGTGCAATCTGTTATGTAGAACTATTTACACTGTGATCCTAGCAATCCGTAAGACGTGATGCGCGTCTAGTAGATTCGGAAGGGCTCCATAAGAACATCTGTTGCACAGCTCCGACACTTTGATCACTGACCTAAGGCCGCCCTGTTCGTGGAAGATGCAACACCTGCCAATATGTTTAAAGTTCATGTACTAAACAACATTATTCCTTCTATTATGTACTTCCCTTCCGTAATGTCTCCGAAAATATCGCTCGACCGTAATCGGAGACATTGTCTCGTGGTAGTGTATCACAGAACACACCAAGCCCTATCCTCACGTGATGCGATTTTCAAATTACCGCGATTGTAGAGCTCTCTACTGAGCTTTTATCTGCAACAAGTATATGAAAACTAACTTGATCATTATTTCTTTCATTTCTCACATATTTGTGAGTTCTGTAGTTTCTTTAAAATTTATGTTGGTAATTGTACAAGGTATGTAATGAGGAGGTTATCCGTAGAATCGGTGAGGAAGGGAATGTATGGAAAACATTGACAAGAAGAAGGGACAGGATGAACACATCAGGTAACAGCTTCCTTGGTATTAGAGGGAGCTACAGACTGTAAAGGAAAGCAGAGATTAGGTAATATCCAGCAAATAATTCAGGACTTAGGTTGCAAGTGCTACCCTGAGATGGAAGTGTTGGCAAAGGAGAGGAATTCGTGGCGGGCCGCATCAAAACAGTCAGACGACTGATGACCATAATAAAATAATTACACAGACATTAGATCGTCCATGTATAATGAAAAGCACTAATAACAAGTGATGCACAATTACAACACAAAGCACTGAGGTCTTCCAGGAAACGTCACCTGTATGATGCCACAGTAACGACTGTTACAAGCAGTGACCTCCTACTCACGTATTCACGTGTGTTGCTCGACATATTGAAGGCAACTCATTACAACTTTGTGTATAATTATTACTAATGTAACGTGTTGCCACACATAAACATCAGTCGTTAAAAAGACAAATAATTTGGTATTCGGCAATACACACTTCGGTGGGCTAACTTATAAGTCGTGTTCTAATCACATTTCACTACCCACTTTTGTAACAGGCTTTTACTGAAGGATAGGAGTGAGCTAGTGGTTCTCTGCGGGAGCCTCGCAATGGAGCGGGCGAAGGAGGCAGCCAATTAGTTGATGGAGCACTTTGCTAATGGACGCGAGTGGACACGCCTCAGCACATTTGAAACAGACTGACTGCTGGAGACGGAGGAGGCGAACCTCGGAACTTGGCACACCGGTACTTGCGTGCTGACGCAGGCGTTTCCTGTGCCCAATGGCTAGGGTGTGGGGGGGGGGGGAGAGGGGCAGCGTGTGCCCAGGTTTAACACTCAGGGCAGCTCTCGTTGGTTCGCATCGCGACCCGGCGGAGAGAATCATAGACGTGGCAACGGTCGACACAGGATCCGCGTCATCGGTTGGCCCAGCTTTCACGACTTTCTGACATGGTGATCCTGCTGCCTTAAAACCCATTTACACGTGCTGAGAGTTGCGGAAGGCCCCTCTGTCGACGCCGCGTCGAAACATCTGGAACTCTACTCGACGCGTATCTCGTGAATTAGGGATTGCTAGGATCACAGTGAAAATAGTTCTACATAACAGATTGCACCTGCGCGCAAGTGAGGTCCAGACAAGAAACATGTTATAACAAGACTATGGAACTCAACGAGTTGCTGTGGCAGCTGAGATATTGGTGCGAATTAACACCAGCAATGAGTATCTCCAACTACTTAATTTTGCAGATGAGGCTATTTTTCATATATAAGGTAAAGTTAACAAGCAAAATGTGAGGCTATGGTATTCGGTTAGCCCACATGTTGACTTAGATCACGTTAGGGATTCCCGTAAAATTTATATGCCGTATAATGCATAACAGTCGTTGGCACGTTTTCGAAAATTTAGTAACAGGTAATGTCTATCTGGATATTATAGAACAGTTTATGACACTACAACTGAGAGATTTCAGCCTGATGTGGTTTTCCAACAAGATGGTTCTCCACTGCATTGGGGATAGCATGTTAGAAATTTTCTTAATTAAACCTTTCCTGACAGGTGGATTCACCATGATGGTCCTACCGCCTTCCCAGCAATATTACCGGCTATAGCACCTTTAGATTTTGTTTTGTAGGGGTACGTAAAGGACAAAGTTTATGCTACACAAGTATCTGATCTGGACACATTAAGATGAAGGCTAACAGATGCTGTTAGTTGTGTTGCACAAAGAATTATTATCAAACGTACGTCAATCACACGTGCCTCAAGCAACAATCAGCGTACATGATTAAATTTATTTACATCGTAACCAGAACTTGGCGACTTGTCCTTTCATTTGCACACACAATATTGTAAGTTATAAAATTCATGTAAAATAAATATTGCTAACTGTACAAAGCCTTTAAGCCCACTCTGAACATGGGTGCCGTTAGTACAAGACTGATAATCCTCTTCTACATACCTCTAAAACTTTTGCATGAATTAGATGGGGCTGTTTCTCAAGAGGCGATCTCTCTGACGTTGAACGGTTTACGCTCATATCACTTCATGGCACTGCTTCGTCACTGATTTCATCCCCATCATTCCATTAATTTAATTCAGAGCATTTAATATATTTCTTGTCATGTGTGTAAACTGCACAGTCTCCGTCTCCCAGAAGAAGTATTCCCACATAACCCATAGTAGAACCTCTGTAATACACTCCTGGAAATTGAAATAAGAACACCGTGAATTCATTGTCCCAGGAAGGGGAAATTTTATTGGCACATTCCTGGGGTCAGATACATCACATGATCACACTGTCAGAACCACAGGCACATAGACACAGGCAACAGAGCGCACAATGTCGGCACTAGTACAGTGTATATCCACCTTTCGCAGCAATGCAGGCTGCTATTCTCCAATGGAGACGATCGTAGAGATGCTGGATGTAGTCCTGTGGAACGGCTTGCCATGCCATTTCCACCTGGCGCCTCAGTTGGACCAGCGTTCGTGCTGGACGTGCAGACCGTGTGACACGATGCTTCATCCAGTCCCAAACATGCTCAATGGGGGACAGATCCGGAGATCTTGCTGGCCAGGGTAGTTGACTTACACCTTCTAGAGCACATTGGGTGGCACGGGATACATGCGGACGTGCATTGTCCTGTTGGAACAACAAGTACCCTTGCCGGTCTAGGAATGGTAGACCGATGGGTTCGATGACGGTTTGCATGTACCGTGCACTATTCAGTGCCCCCTCGACCATCACCAGTGGTGTACGGCCAATGTAGGAGATCGCTCCCCACAGCATGATGCCGGGTGTTGGCCCTGTTTGCCTCGGTCGTATGCAGTCCCGATTGTGGCGCTTACCTGCACGGCGCCAAACACGCATACGACCATCATTGGCACCAAGGCAGAAGCGACTCTCATCGCTGAAGACGACACGTCTCCATTCGTCCCTCAATTCACGCCTGTCGCGACACTACTGGAGGCGGGCTGCACGATGTTGGGGCGTGAGCGGAAGACGGCCTAACGGTGTGCGGGACCGTAGCCCAGCTTCATGGAGACGGTTGCGAATGGTCCTCGCCGATACCCCAGGAGCAACAGTGTCCCTAATTTGCTGGGAAGTGGCGGTGCGGTCCCCTACGGCACTGCATAGGATCCTACAGTCATGGCATGCATCCGTGCGTCGCTGCGGTCTGGTCCCAGGTCGACGGGCACGTGAACCTTCCGCCGACCACTGGCGACAACATCGATGTACTGTGGAGACCTCACGCCCCACGTGTTGAGCAATTCGGCGGTACGTCCACCCGGCCTCCCGCATGCCCATTATACGCCCTCGCTCAAAGTCCGTCAACTGCACATACGGTTCACGTCCACGCTGTCGCGGCATGCTACCAGTGTTAAAGACTGCGATGGAGCTCCGTATGCCACGGCAAACTGGCTGACACTGACGGCGGCGGTGCACAAATGCTGCGCAGCTAGCGCCATTCGACGGCCAACACCGCGGTTCCTGGTGAGTCCGCTGTGCCGTGCGTGTGATCATTGCTTGTACAGCCTTCTCGCAGTGTCCGGAGCAAGTATGGTGGGTCTGACACACCGGTGTCAATGTGTTCTTTTTTCCATTTCCAGGAGTGTAGTTTAACGAGATCATAAGGGGAAACGTCGAAAGCAATGAAAGTCTGAGTTAGGAATCGGGGTGCGTTCGGATTGCCCTATGGCTAAGGTGATTTCACGCGAAAAGCGGAAAATTCGGGGTCGAATTCTGATCTAGGACGTATTGTCCATTTCCCCTACATTCTCACTCATGTTTAAAATTGAAATCTGGTCTGAAAATGAAAGAGGATAACTTCTATTCAGCCTGGTCGTTGTTGTGGTCTTCAGTCCAGTGACTGGTTTGATGCAGCTCTCCATGCTACTTTATCCTGTGCAAGCTTCTTCATCTCCCAGTACCTAGTGCAACCTACATCCTTTTGAATCTGTTTAGTGTATTCATCTCTTGGTCTCCCTCTACGATTTTTACCCTCCACGCTGCCCTTAAATACTAAATTGGTGATCCCTTGATGCTTCAGAATATGTCTTACCAAGCGATCCCTTCTTTTAGTCTAGTTGTGCCACAAATTTTTTCTCCCCAATTCCATTCAATATATGTTCGTTAGTTATGTGATCTACCCATCTAATCTTCAGCATTCTTCTGTAGGACCACATTTTGAAAGCTTCTATTCCCTTCTTGTCTAAACTATTTATCGTCCACGTTTTACTTCCATACCTGACTACACTCCATACAAATACTTTCAGAAACTACTTTCTGACACTTAAATCTATACTCGATGTTAACAAATTTCTCTTCTTCAAAAACGCTTTCCTTGCCATTGCCAGTCTACATTTTATATCCTCTCTACTTCGACAATCATCAGTTATTTTGCTCCCCAAGTAGCAGAACTCCTACTTTAACCGTCTCATTTCTTAATCTAATTCCCACAGCATCACCCGATTTAATTCGACTACGTTCCATTATCCTCGTTTTGCTTTTGATTATGTTCATCTTATATCTTCCTTTCAAGACACTGTCCATTCCGTTCAGCTGCTCTTCCAGGTCCTTTGCTGTCTCTGACAGAATTACAATGTCATCGTCGAACCTCAAAGTTTTTATTTCTTCTCATGGATTTTAATTCCTACCCGAATTTTTATTTTGTTTCCTTTACTGCTTGCTCAATATACAGATTGAATAACATCGGGGATAGGCTACAACCCTGTCTCACTCACTTCCCTACCACTGCTTGCCTCTCATGCCCCTCGACTCTTATAACTGCCATCTGGTTTCGGTACAAATTATAAATAGCCTTTCACTCCCTGTATTTTACCTCTGCCACCTTCAGAATTTGAAAGAGAGTATTCCAGTCAATATTGTCCAAATCCTTATGAGAACTATTCTTGGCTGTAAATGTTTAATCATGTGTTTAACCTTTTGAAAAAAAAAATAATCGGAGTTCATTTTGTGGCCTTTTTCGATGTCGATTAACAATAATGGGACATATTTGATGTAAAAGTAGGGAAAGCAGATTTGCAACTGAAATGATAAAGGAAGTAGACGGGTGAACCACTGTCCGATGTGATAATGAGTCCTCGTGATTGTAAATAAGTATAAGAACAGAAAAATGTATAAACACATCAGTCAGACTGGAAGTATTTTGTAAATCCTTGTGTTAACATTCCATATACACTCCTGGAAATGGAAAAAAGAACACATTGACACCGGTGTGTCAGACCCACCATACTTGCTCCGGACACTGCGAGAGGGTTGTACAAGCAATGATCACACGCACGGCACAGCGGACTCACCAGGAAACGCGGTGTTGGCCGTCGAATGGCGCTAGCTGCGCAGCATTTGTGCACCGCCGCCGTCAGTGTCAGCCAGTTTGCCGTGGCATACGGAGCTCCATCGCAGTCTTTAACACTGGTAGCATGCCGCGACAGCGTGGACGTGAACCGTATGTGCAGTTGACGGACTTTGAGCGAGGGCGTATAGTGGGCATGCGGGAGGCCGGGTGGACGTACCGCCGAATTGCTCAACACGTGGGGCGTGAGGTCTCCACAGTACATCGATGTTGTCACCAGTGGTCGGCGGAAGGTGCACGTGCCCGTCGACCTGGGACCGGACCGCAGCGACGCACGGATGCACGCCAAGACCGTAGGATCCTACGCAGTGCCGTAGGGGACCGCACCGCCACTTCCCAGCAAATTAGGGACACTGTTGCTCCTGGGGTATCGGCGAGGACCATTCGCAACCGTCTCCATGAAGCTGGGCTACGGTCCCGCACACCGTTAGGCCGTCTTCCGCTCACGCCCCAACATCGTGCAGCCCGCCTCCAGTGGTGTCGCGACAGGCGTGAATGGAGGGACGAATGGAGACGTGTCGTCTTCAGCGATGAGAGTCGCTTCTGCCTTGGTGCCAATGATGGTCGTATGCGTGTTTGGCGCCGTGCAGGTGAGCGCCACAATCAGGACTGCATACGACCGAGGCACACAGGGCCAACACCCGGCATCATGGTGTGGGGAGCGATCTCCTACACTGGCCGTACACCACTGGTGATCGTCGAGGGGACACTGAATAGTGCACGGTACATCCAAACCGTCATCGAACCCATCGTTCTACCATTCCTAGACCGGCAAGGGAACTTGCTGTTCCAACAGGACAATGCACGTCCGCATGTATCCCGTGCCACCCAACGTGCTCTAGAAGGTGTAAGTCAACTACCCTGGCCAGCAAGGTCTCCGGATCTGTCCCCCATTGAGCATGTTTGGGACTGGATGAAGCGTCGTCGCACGCGGTCTGCACGTCCAGCACGAACGCTGGTCCAACTGAGGCCCCAGGTGGAAATGGCATGGCAAGCTGTTCCACAGGACTACATCCAGCATCTCTACGATCGTCTCCATGGGAGAATAGCAGCCTGCATTGCTGCGAAAGGTGGATATACACCGTACTAGTGCCGACATTGTGCATGCTCTGTTGCCTGTGTCTATGTGCCTGTGGTTCTGTCAGTGTGATCATGTGATGTATCTGACCCCAGGAACGTGTCAATAAAGTTTCCCCTTCCTGGGACAATGAATTCACGGTGTTCTTATTTCAATTTCCAGGAGTGTATTTTTTCCACATTAGTTTCAGTAAATTAATAACCAGACGAACAGCAATATCTTGAAAACAAAGAACTGCTTTAACGAAATTGGACAACGCTACTATCACAACAAACCGATGTCACTACAACATGGTACCACCATCTTTACCTCTCAAAGAACTGCAAGTGCGCGAGTAATATGGCTCTCGGTACTGACAGATTATTGAGAGTTCTAAGGGAGGGCAAATTTCAGAGAATAAATAGCGAAGTGAGTAGAGGAACAAATAGCTCTGAGCACTATGCGACTTAACTTCTGAGGTCATCAGTCGCCCAGAACTTAGAACTAATTAAACCTAACAAACCTAAGGGCATCACACACATCCATGCCCGAGGCAGGATTCGAACCTGCGACCGTAGCGGTCTCTCGGTACCAGACTGCAGCGCCTAGAACCGCATGGCCACTCTGGCCGGCTAGAGGAATAAATGTCCAGAAGAAGTTCAAAGGTAGCACATAACGTATTAATTTTAAATGATGAAAGGAAATACTATAAAAATCCAGCAAACATTGTAAGCAAATGCGAATACAGTCGATCAAAAAGGAAGCGCAAAAAGTCACAGGAGAAATAGCTAGAGGTGAAATCCAAAGCTGTAGCAGCATGTATGACTACAGGTAGCACAGATACCACTTACACAAAAATTAAAGGTACATTTTCAGAATAGAGAAGCAGCTGAATGTACACTAAGAGCTCAGGCGGTATGCCAGCACTAAACACAGAAGGGAAGGCTGGAAGGTGGAAGGAATATATAGAGGACAACTATAAACGAACGAAACTTGGCGAAAATATTATGGAAAGGGACAAAGAGATCGGTTACATGATTAGGAAGAGATAGGGAATGGGATACTGTGCGAATAATTTGACACAGCACTGAAAGATCTAAGCCAAAATAGACGCCTAGGACTGATGGTATTTCCTTTCGATTTTTAATGTTGAATCCATCCTACTCGTCGGAAATGGGGTGTCTAGAAAACCTGCATTCTCAGATCGCTAGACAGCATTCAAACAAATGGTATTAAGGAGTTTTATTACGAAATTAATCATTGACTATACTTAACTTTCGCAATAACACAGAACTGTCGCAAGCAAAAGGCGACGGACAAAATAAGCCACGTCCTATAGTATATACCATTGCTAAGTCGCTGGTCTTGAAGTGCCTAATCTTGATGCTGCTGTAGAAGTGGGCCGCGACCAGTCGGCGAGGCGCTTATGTTCTCTTCGTATGAAGGCTGCTGCAGTCGCGTTGTCGTCCTGGAGAGGGGTCGATCAACGTGCCAATACCTGACGTCTTCTTCACAGCCCTCTTTGCTCTCTCGTTTCTGACCGGCGTGCTTGCGTTTGACTTTACACCGTAACATTTAAGGTCCTTTGGAGGACAAATCATGATAAAGCTGTTTCATCTGGTGTACAGAATATATCGAACAGGCAAAGTATCCTCAGATGTAAAGAAGGATGTAATAATTCTAATACCAAAAACTGCACATGCCGACAGATGAGTATTACCCAGATATCAATTCCATTAGTCTTCTTCTTCTTTTCCCTAGAGTTTATCCCGTCTAGCAGGCCTGCTTTTTCATAATTCGCATAATTTTATTTCGTTGTTCAACTTCGTGTCCGTATGACATTCCTGACGCCACAGTCGTTAAGGTAGCCTAAAGAAGGGGTGTCGAGCGCCTTCAGTAAATCACGTAAACGTTGTTCTTTGTGTCATTTCAAATGTTTGTCTATCGTATTCTATGAGCCGCGAATTGGTGACCAGCCCAGAATTTTCCTAAACAAGCGTGGGTAACCACCTAAAGGCCTCACTCGGTTGTCCGGTGTACCAGCCCACGGCGGTTAATCTGCGACGCTGATTTGATCCGTGTCTTGCACATCTCCCCATCTCACAATCTAGCACGCTGCGCGTCGCGCTAGACGAGCCGTTCAACCATCAGCTCAGTTAGTCGTGGTTGTAAAATACTAACACGAACAATCGGGCGAAGCATTTCTAGCCTTCTGACTTTAGAGGATATGTTGAAGAAAGGCAAACCCACTTTTATAGTACTTCTAGAGGTAAAGATAGCTTCTGTCAGTGTTGAGTGGATTACGCTTTTCGAATTCAGATACTATCATGAATAACACAGAGTGATAAAAATTCATCTACTTCTCTTACCGAAAACTGACTGTAGGTATTATGGTCTAAAGACATGAGAAATGAGGAGGTGGGAGCGGAGAGGGTGGAGTAATAGCTGAGAAGAGTGTGAGACCAGAGTGCAGCCTATCCCAAACAACACTGTATTTCTGTTAGAAACGACGAAGAACTTAGAAGTCAATTTGAACTGAATAAACAGTGCCTCGAAAATAGATTATATTTTGAAAACAACAAAAATGAAACAAATATAACGGAGTTCTCTGCAATTACATCAGGCGAATATGGGAGGATTAGACTATGAAACGAAACACTAAAATCATTAGGTAAGTGTTCGTATTTCTGCAACAGAATAACTGACGACGGCCGGTGTAATAAAATTTAGACTGGAAACAGCAAGAAAATCTTTCACGAAACAAGAATTTCTTAATGTCAAATATTAATTGTTAGGAAGTAATTTCTGACTGTATTTGTGTGAAATGAAGCAAAATATGCGAGTGAAAAGTGGACGATAAACAGAAGGGACAATAAGAGAGCTGAAGCTTTAATAGTGTGGTGTTACAGAATAATGCTGAAGAGTAGATGGTAGAATGCAAAAGTAATGGACAGGTACGGTTGAAAAATGGTTTAAATGGCTCTGAGCACTATGGGACTTAACTCCTGAGGTCATCAGTCCCCTAGAACTTAGAACTACTTAAACCTAACTAACCTAAGGACATCACACACATCCACTCCCGAGGCAGGATTCGAACCTGCGACCGTAGCGGTCGCGCGGTTCCAGATTGTAGCGCCTAGAACCGCCCGGCCACTCCGACCAGCGACAGGTACGGAATTGAACCAGAATGCAAAGAAATTTCTGTTACAACTTGACTAGAAAACATGTAGGTTGACAGGACACACCGTGAGATATCAAAGAGTTGTTAATTCAGTCATAGACGCAATATGGGGCGTGAAAATTACACTTAGAGGCCAAACCTTAATTCCAGTCAGTGGACTTCAGTGAGCGTAGGTTGCATCAGTTATGCAGCATCAAACCAACCTTTACACCGAATGCCGTACAAAATACAACTTTCTAAAGTAATCATTTTACTATGTCACTGCGTCTTCGCTTTGGTTTACTATTGCTTGAATTATGTCTCCGTCATTCCGTACTTAATGCTCACTGCCACCAACTCGGGAACTGACATACTTAGAACAATATGTCCGGCGTTTACGTGGATGTGAGGAGACAGTGCCTAGCAATTCGCTGTTACATAAATTCTTATCGTTCAGTATGGGTTATTTAATCAGAAAGGGAACGACCACGGATACAACAATTATTTTTTCTCAGACTTTACGCATTCTGCAATAAAAGGAAACTACTTCAAACGATGGCCATTATCGTGAGATCAGTCTAAATACAATACTTCCTGTAATCGGATTTAGCAGCATATTCCAAAACTACATATCTCAGAAACATGTTGAGGATGGTGGCACGAGTGTCTTTAACGTCAGGCAATATCACACTGTCATGAAGTACATCATGTGATCAAAAGTATCCGGATACAATTTGGTAACGCGATATCGACCACCAAATGTCACGAGAGGCAGGCCCGCCTGTATAACACAAGGCGAGGAACATTGTATTGTCAATGAATAGGCAGTAATATTGGAATGGGTCGGACAGAGAGCTCAGTGACATAGAGCATGGACTAATCATTGGATGTCGCCCGAGTAACAAATCTATCCGGGACATTTCTACCTTTCTAGGGATACCCAGTGTAACTGTTGGTGCTGTATTTGTGAAATGAAAACGCAAAAAATCAAACATAGCAAATGCAAGACTAGGGCGGACCTCATGACTGACGGACAGGGACTGTCGAGAATTACAGAGGATAGTTGTAGAAGATCACATGCAATCATGGGAACGATTCAGTCTCGATTTTAAAAGTTCTACCAGAAGTCCAACTGGTACAATGACCATGTGTACAGAGTTAGAAAAAGGGGCACAACAGTCGAGCAGTGCCCCATAAGCCACATTTTTTTTTCAAGTCAGTGCTACACAAAACAAAGAGGAAGGCACTACTGTACAGTGGATGACTGGAAGCGAGTGATCTGAAGTGGTTAATCACGTTGTACCCAGAATGAAGGGGGACATGATCTGCTATCATGTGTAGTAGCAATAGTGAGGTAGGCACGAGGTAGTGCTGTGGTTGGGGGTGTTTCTCGTGGTTACGGTGTAATAGCCCACATATTACAGAACTGTTTACCGTTTACAGTAAAGGAACAAGATAACTGTACCAGCATGACAATGCACAGAGATTTAAGTGAGGAAATTGTAAATAAGGTCTTTCAGAAAATTATAAGTGGTTCTCGGCAAATGGAATCTCACTAAATTTTGAGAGAAAACAATATGTGCAGTTCTAACAGTAAACGGCATAACACAATAGACTTTGAACAGAAATCTGCTACTAAGGCAGAATATTAGAAATTTCTGAGCGTGTGCGTTGATGAGAAATTGAGTTATAAGAAACGCATGATCTGATGAAGCGTCTGAGTTCGGCCACTTATGCTGTTAGGGTTATTGCAAATATTGGTAATAAACATATCAGTAAATTAGCTTACTATGGCTATTTTCATTCACTGCTTTCACCTGGGACCATATGTTTGGATACTTCATCATAAATTGTAAAAGCAATCCTTGCACAAAAGCATATAATCAGAATAATACCTCGAGTCCACCGAAGGTCACCTTGCAGAAGTTTACTTAAACAGTTGTGGATATTTACAGTATCTTCACAATACATATATTCACTTATGAACTTTGTTATTAATAACCAATCAAAATTCAAAAGTAATTACCAAAGTGCATAACTACAACAGTAGAAGAAAGGATGATGTTCCCTATTCTGGGTTAAATCTAACTTTGGCACAGAAAGGGATGATTTATGCTGCTACAAAACTCTTTGTCACCTTACCAAATAGCATTTAAAATATGACACATAGCCAACCAGCACTTTAAAAAAATTAAATGAGGTTCTGAATGACAACTCCTTTTACTCAATAGATGTACTTTCAGGCAAAAAGAAATAATGCTAAAAAACAATCGTGTGAAGAAACCTTATGTTAAGTTGACATGTTCCACATCATTACGAAATGTCGTATTCATGATCTATAGAAAAGATATTAATACAGCGTAATGTCATAAAACAGCAACCGTGAGGCGATGACTTGTGCAGTATAACATTCCTGTAATGATATGGCCTTCTCGAAGTCGAGACCTGAACCATGTAGAAGATCTTTGGAATTAATTAGAAAGTCGACTTAATCCAGATCCTGGCGTCCAAAATCAGTACGTTGTCTGGTTTGGCTTCTTTAGGTAGTATGGGCTGCCATTACTCCACAGACATTCAGACACATCATTGAAAGTGTCCGCAGGAGCGTTCACGCCGTCATAAAGGCGAAGGGCGTATACACGATATGTTGATTACTACTAATAGTTGTCTGGATACTTTTAATCAGACAGTGTATAACTGTGAGCTACAACTGAAAGGGATGGAGGCTGGGGAAAACACTGTCACAAATCAGATGTACAAAATAATATCGTAACTGATATTTCAGAGAACCCGCTTCCTACCTAGGCAAATACATTTCTACGGAACATCTTACAAGACTTTTCTGTGATTTTGTCTCAACTTCACGCGTATTTACACCCTAATAAATACCATATAGCTCTCACTATTATTTGTAATTTACGAACATCTTTATCTACAAGTGATGAGCGACAGACATATCGAAAATTTATCATGTACACTAGGTAATGCTATTCAGTTTGAATAGAGCTACAATTCAGAAGGTTAGGACATAAATGGTTCCAATTTCATTTTTTGGTGATAGGAAACTGGTTGTCATTGGTTAATGGAGAGGAGGCTTCTGTTTTTGAAAATCATTCACAATGTAAATACTTTCCAAGAAACTCCTTATCCTCTACCAATGAGCACAACTTTCATTAAATTCCTCTTGAACATATCCCCTTGAATCTGTCAGTTAGTGCAGTCGTTTCCCAAGAAGTCCCTTCCCCAGCAGAGGGTGACGTATGCCGAACCCCACCCAGCGCTAGTCATGTGATTGCTTCAACCAATCAGAGGAGTCGTAGCATTTGTCAGACCACTGTAAGTGACTCTAGGAGAGGACATTCGGCATCAGTGCGTCCCGGTACAGTAGTGTGTTAGGTTGCGGTTCGTTCCTTGTTAAATTCCACGTAATTGTTAGTGGTGTTCTCAGTGGGATACTTTACCGTGTCTTAGTACCATCCAAAAGTAGAACTAGTTATGTGAAATTCTCCCACCGACCCGTCATCAGGGCCGCTACACGAATTCAACCTAAGCAGCAGACGGCAGTGAGGTAAGTAACTAAGAATTTTGCAGCTGAAGAAGACAGCCTCCTTTCCTTTTCATGCTATCGATCCATTTGGAACAGAGCACGTGCTTGGCTACCATTTTAAAAGTTCAGCTCAGTTTCTATTTTCCATACTCTGGTACGAAATCCTAGTGTACGTTTGACAGTGTCACTGCATTCTTACGAGTTTGGTAAAAAAAACAGTATTCAGTAATGAAAATATACACTTATTCCGCTTATAATACGATTACTGTTATCTCATTATTACGTCCTGCAGGCAAAGCAATATACAAACAGACGCATGATGATAGCAAACTTTAGTATCGGTTATACGCTCCTGAGGTGACGGCGGCAAACAGCGATTCGTGCTCATTTTGGCGATAAAGATTGGCCTTCAACTTCTTGAGTAAGATATTGCTATTTTTGTTGCGTGGTATTTAGCAATTGATGATAATATTTTTGCATTTCAGGACCTCCAGATTTTATAGATTAAAATTAAATGATATAACTGACCATGATATGACAGGTTGACTTCTCCAACTACTGTGAATTTAGCGATTTGATTCTGAGCATTTTTAAAAGTTTCTCTGATCACCCTTCCTTCTTATTTGGTATGCACCTATTGCGGTTTGACTTCGAAGTTGGAACTTCTAACGGGTTGCGTCATTATCTTTCAATTGTGTTTCTTTGAAAATCTGTGTTGCACTAGATTAAAAGAGCAGCTCTTCATTGTATTGTGATTTCATTGTATTGTAACTGATATTTCAAGAGAACGAGCTTCTTACCTGGGCAAATACATTTCTAGAGAACATCTTACTAGACTTATCTATGAATTAGTCTCAACTATTAGGTTAGAGAATTCCCTCCCTAGGCCCGACAAGACGCCTCCAGAGACGCGGCAAGGTAGGAGTAGGCAAGGTAGCAGTAGGAATAACAATATTCATCTGCTAATTATAAACTGCTGGAGCGTCTATAGAAAGGTCCCAGAACTGCTCTCATTAATAAACGGTCACAATGCCCACATAGTACTAGGGTCAGAAAGTTGGCTGAAACCAGATGTAAACAGTAATGAAATTCTAAACTCAGATTGGAATGTACACCGCAGAGACAGGCTGGTCAGTGAAGGGGGAGGCGTGTCTATAGCGATAAGAAGTGCACTAGTATCGAAGTAAATTGACGGAAATCCGAAATGTGAAATAATTTGGGTGAAGGTCACGGTTAAACCAGGCTCAGACATGACAATTGGATGTCTCTGTAGGCCCCCTGGCTCAGCAGCTGTTG
Organism: Schistocerca cancellata; assembly: GCF_023864275.1. Taxonomy (NCBI): domain Eukaryota; kingdom Metazoa; phylum Arthropoda; class Insecta; order Orthoptera; family Acrididae; genus Schistocerca; species Schistocerca cancellata. The sequence goes on from NC_064629.1 coordinate 269,603,960, forward strand.
TGGCTGAGCACCTGAAGGATAATTTGGAAAATATTTCGAGTAGATTTCCCCACCATGTTATAGTTCTGGGTGGAGATTTTAATTTGCCGGATATAGACTGGAAGACTCAAACGTTCATAACGGGTGGCAGGGACAAAGAATCCAGTGAAATTTTTTTAAGTGCTTTATCTGAAAACTCCCTTGAGCAGTTAAACAGAGAACCGACTCGTGGCGATAACATATTAGACCTTCTGGTGACAAACAGTCCCGAACTATTTGAAACAGTTAACGCAGAACACGGAATCAGCGATCATAAAGCGGTTACTGCATCGATGATTTTAGCCGTAAATAGAAATATTAAAAAAGGTAGGAAGATTTTCCTGTTTAGCAAAAGTGACAAAAAGCAGATTTCAGAGTACCTGATGGCTCAACACAAAAGTTTTGTCTCAAGTACAGATAGTGTTGAGGATTAGTGGACAAAGTTCAAAACCATCGTACAATATGTGTTAGCTGAGTATGTGCCAAGCAATGTCGTAAGAGATGGAAAACAGCCACCGTGGTACAACAACCGAGTTAGAAAACTGCTGCGGGAGCAAAGGGAACTTCACAGCAAACATAAACATAGCCAAAGCCTTGCAGACAAACAAAAATTACGCGAAGGGAAATGTAGTGTGAGGAGGGCTATGCGAGAGGCCTTCAATAAATTCGAAAGTAAAGTTCTATGTACTGACTTGGCAGAAAATCCTAAGAAATTTTGGTCTTATGTCAAAGCGGTAGATGGATCAAAACTAAATGTCCAGACACTCTGTGACCAAAATGGTACTGAAACAGAGGATGACAGACTAAAGGCCGAAATACTAAATGTCTTTTTCCAAAGCTGTTTCACAGAGGAAGACTGCACTGTAGTTCCTTCTCTAGATTGTCGCACAGATGACAAAATGGTAGATATCGAAACAGACGACAGAGGGACAGAGAAACAATTAAAATCGCTCAAAAGCGGAAAGGCCGCTGGACCTGATGAGATACCAGTTCGATTTTACACAGAGTACGCAAAGGAACTTGCCCCCCTTCTTGCAGCGGTACCGTAGGTCTCTAGAAGAGCGTAGCGTTCCAAAGGATGGGAAAAGGGCACAGGTCATCCCCGTTTTCAAGAAGGGACGTCGAACAGATGTGCAGAACTATAGACCTATATCTCTAACGCCTATCAGTTGTAGAATTTTGGAACACGTATTATCTTCGAGTATAATGACTTTTCTGGAAACTAGTAATCTACTCTGTAGGAATCAGCATGGGTTTCGAAAAAGACGATCGTGTGAAACCCAGCTCGCGCTATTCGTCCACGAGACTCAGAGGGCCATAGATACGGGTTCACAGGTAGATGCCGTGTTTCTTGACTTCCGCAAGGCCTTCGATACGGTTCCCCACAGTCGTTTAATGAACAAAGTAAGAGCATATGAACTATCAGACCAATTGTGTTATTGGATTGAATAATTCCTAGATAACAGAACGCAGCATGTCGTTCTCAATGGAGAGAAGTCTTCCGAAATAAGAGTGATTTCAGGTGTGCCGCAGGGGAGTGTCGTGGGATCGTTGCTATTCACAATATACATAATTGACCTTGTGGATGACATCGGAAGTTCACTAAGGCTTTTTGCGGATGATGCTGTGGTATATCGAGAGGTTGTAACAATGGAAAATTGTATTGAAATGCAGGTGGATCTGCAGCGAATTGACGCATGGAGCAGGGAATGGAAATTGAATCTCACTGTAGACAAGTGTAATGTGCTGCGAATACATAGAAGGAAAGATCCCTTATCATTTAGCTACAATATAGCAGGTCAGCAACTGGAAGCAATTAATTCCATAAATTATCTGGGAGTACGCATTAGGAGTGATTTAAAATGGAATGATCATATAAAGTTGATCGTCGGTAAAGCAGATGCCAGACTGAGATTCATTGGAAGAATCCTAAGGAAATGCAATCCGAAAACAAAGAAAGTAGGTTACAGTACGCTTGTTCGCCCACTGCTTGATTACTGCTCAGCAGTGTGGGATCCGTACCAGATAAGGTTGATAGAAGAGATAGAGAAGATCCAACGGAGAGCAGCGCGCTTCGTTACAGGATCATTTAGTAATCGCGAAAGCGTTGCGGAGATGACACATAAACTCCAGTGGAAGACTCTGCAGGAGAGACGCTCAGTAGCTCGTTACGGTCTTTTGTCGAAGTTTCGAGAACATACCGAGGAGTCAAGCAGTATATTGCTCCCTCCTACGTATATCTCGCGAAGAGACCATGAGGATAAAATCAGCGATATTAGAGCCCACACTGGGGCATACCGACAATCCTTCTTTCCACGAGCAATACGAGACTGGAATAGAAGGAAGAACCGATAGAGGTGGTGGTGGTGGTGGTGGTTAGTGTTTAACGTCCCGTCGACAACGAGGTCATTAGAGACGGAGCGCAAGCTCGGTTTAGGGAAGGTTCAAAATGGCTCTGAGCACTATGGGACTTAACATCTCTGGTCATCAGTCCCCTAGAACTTAGAACTACTTAAACCTAACTAACCTAAGGACATCACACACACACATGCCCGAGGCAGGATTCGAACCTGCGACCGTAGCAGTCGCGCGGTTCCGGACTGAGCGCCTGAACCGCTAGACCAACGCGGCCGGCGGTTTAGGGAAGGATCGGGAAGGAAATCGGCTGTGCCCTTTCAAAGGAACCATCCCGGAATTTGCCTGAAACGATTTAATGAAACCACGGAAAACCTAAATCAGGATGGCCGGAGACGGGATTGAACCGTCGTCCTCCCGAATGCGAGTCCAGTGTGCTAACCACTCGGTTAGTACCGATAGAGGTACTCAAGGTACCCTCCGCCACACAGCGTCAGGTGGCTTGCGGAGTATGGATGTAGATGTAGATGTAGAACTTCACGTTTATTTACACCCTAACAAGTACCATCTAGCTCTTACTATGATTTGTAATATCTGGGCATTTTTATCTACAAGTGATGAGCGACAGACATCTCGAAAATTTATCATATACAGTAGGTAATGTGATTCAGTTTGAATAGTGCTACAATTCAGAAGTTTAGGACATAGCCGCGCGGGGTTAGCCGAGAAGTCTCAGGCGCTGCAGCCATGGACTGTGCGGCTGATCCCGGCGGAAGTTCGAGTCCTCCCTCGGGCATGGGTGTGTGTGTTTGTCCTTACGATAATTTAGGTTAAGTAGTGTGTAAGCTTAGGGATGATAACCTTAGCAGTTAAGTCCCATAAGATTTCACACACATTTGAACATTTTTTGTTTGGACATAAATAGTTCCAGTTTTATTTTGTGGTGATAGGAAACTGGTTGTCATTGGTTGACGGAGGGGCGGCTTCTGTTTTTGAAAATCATTCACAACGTAAATACTTTCCAAGAAACTCCTTATCCTCTACCAATGAGCACAACTTTCATTAAATTACTCTTGAACATATCCACTTGAATCTGTCAGTTAGTGCAGTCGTTTCCCAAGAAGTCCCTTCCCCGGCTGAGGGTAACGTATGCCGAACCCCACCCAGAGCTAGTCATGTGATTGCTTCAGCCAATCAGAGGAGTCGTAGCATTTGTCAGACTACAGGAAATGACTCTAGGAGAGGACATTCAGCATCAGTGCGTCCCGGCACAGTAGTGTGTTAAGTTGCGGTTCGCTCCTTGTTAAACTCCTCGTAATTGTTAGTGGTGTTCTCAGTGGGATACTTTACTGTGTCTTAGTACCATCACATTTTCAAAAATTCAGCTCAGCTTCTATTTTCAGTATTTTGGTACGAAATCCGTGTGTATGTTTGACAGTAGCTCTGCATCATTGTGAGTTTGGCGGGAAACAGAATACAGTAATGAAAAAATAAAATTATTCCTCTTATAATATGATTACTGTTACCTCATTATTACGTACTGCACGCAAAGCAATGTACAAATAAACGCACGATGATAGCAAATTTTAGTATGGGTTATACGCTCCTGAGGTGACGGCGGAAAACAGCAATTCGTGCTCATTTAGGCGATAAAGATTGACCTTCAACTTCTTGAGTAAGATTTTGCTATTTTTGTTGCGTGGTATTTAGCAATTGATGATAATATTTTTGCGTTTCAGGACCTCCAGAGTTTATAGATTAAAATTAAATGATATTACTGACCATGAGATGACAGGTTGACTTCTCCAACTACTGTGAATTTAGCGATTTGATTCTGAGCATTTTTAAAAGTTTCTCCGATCACCCTTCCTTCTTATTTGGTATGCACCAGCTGCGTTTTGTCTTCGAAGTTAAAACTTCAAACAGGTTGCGTCATTATACTTGAATTGTGTTTCCTTGAAAATCTGTGTCGGACTAGATTAAAAGAACAGCTCTTCATAAGCCACGTATTTATGATATCAGAGGTACATGGTGCTACGAGTGACGCTAGTAGACAGTGAATGAATGGAAACCAGTGATCAGGGCTGGTGAATCATGTTGCACCCAGATTCAATTCCGTGGAAGGAGAATGTGACTTGCTGTCATGTATAGTGGCTTTAGTGAGATAGGGTGGAGGTGGTGTTGCAGCTGGCGGCGATTTTTGTGGTTAGAGTGTAATCGCCTTATCGAGCTTAAGAACACACTAAATGTGGAATGATTCGAACATATTTCAGTGGTGGATTCATTCGGAGACGATAATTGTGTCAACATGATAATGCACCCTGTCATAAAGTAGCATCCGTGAGGCAACGGCTTGTGGACAATATCATTCTTGAAATACTATAGCCTTCGCAGAGTCCTCACCTGAATTCTATGGAACATCTTTGGAATTAGTTAGAATATCGACTTCGATACAAACACCAGGGTTCAAGATCACTACCATCTCTGGTTTCGCCTCTTGAAGAAGTATGTACGGTGATTGCTCCACAAACATTCAGACACGTCATTGAAAGGGTTCCCCGTAGTTTTCATGAAGTTAAAAAGGGGAAGGGTGAACATATAACATATTAAGGACCACTAACAGGTTTTCGGATACATTTGATCATACAGTGTATAATTTTGAGCTGTAACTGAAAGGGGTGAAGGCTGGTTAAAAAACTGCTATTACATAGACGGACAAAATAATATCGAAATTTCTTTATGAAGAGTTTGCAGAACATCTTACTAGACTTATTGGTGTATTAATCTCAACTTCAGGTGTAATCTCACTTTAACAAAGACCATGTAGCTCTGTCTATGATTCGGAAAATATGTACATTTTTATGTGCAACTGCTGAGTGACAGACATCTCGAAAATTTATCACATACACTAGGTAATGTGATTCAATTTGAATAGTGCTACTGTACGAAAGGTTGTGGTGAAGGGAAACCGGTTGTCGTTGGTTCATGGAGAGGAGTCTTCTGTTTTTTAAAATCATTTAAAGTGTAAATACTTTCCAAGAAACATCCTATTCTCTACCAACGAGCACTATATTCATTAAATTCCTCTTCTACGTAGCCGCGTGATCATGTCAGCTAGGTAAATCGCTACCCCGGCAGCCCCTTCCGCAGCTAAGGGTGACGTATTCCAAAACCCACCCAACGCTAGTCACGTGATCCCTTCAGCCAATCAGAGGAGTCGTAGCATTTGTCAGACCACTGGAAGTGACATTAGGAGAGGACATTCGGTATTAGTGTGTCTCGTACAGTAGTGTGTTAAGTTGCGTTTCGCTCCATGTTGAAATGCTCGTTATTGTTATTGGTGTTCTTAGTGGGATACTTTACTGTGTCTTAGTACCATCCTTCACCCAAAAGTAGAACTAGTTACGTAAAATTCTCTCTCCGACCTGCCATCAGGGCCTCTACTCAAGCATCAACCGTCGCCGTAAACGACAGTGAGGTAAGTAACAAAGGATTTCGCAGCTGAAGAACAGCCGAAAATGTAGACCGCCGAGAAAATACTTTCCGTATGGGTGTATCTTATGGAAAGCATCAGTTACATCCATCAGAACCGCCGCTGTCTTTCATGTCATCGATTCATCTGTAACAGAGAACGAGATTTGCCACCATTTGCATCACTGTTTAATAAGCTTAGCTCAGTTACTGTTTTCCATGTCCTGCTACGAAATCCGTGTATATGTACAAAAGTATCCGAACGACCTGATTTGCATTTCGCCATAACGCAGCTGTCTAGCAGGTCCTCTAATCGTTCCTTGGTACAGTCGATTGACTACTGAAAATGGTTCCAACAAGTCAGCACTTGAAAACACTGCTCTACATCGCAATAACTCAAGATGTAAAGTAATACCACGATGCTACAAATATCAGGGAACACCTGATCACAAATAAAACTGTCCTTATGGTTTGTAAGCTCACATTTATTACAATAAATGACGCACCTCAAATGTTACCACTCTCACTATTACGTCAGATAGGTAATGCCCGTAGTATGTTCGACGTATTCGTGATTTCCTCTTCAAAGTAACATACCGTACTTAATATATAACACAAAATGAAATTAAAACTTTAAGTTATTCACCAGCAGCTAGTTAAGAATATGTATGAACTTCAAATTACGCGACGAACCGTCTCGTTCCGCATATGGATTCAATCCCAGGTCATGCAGACTAAGTAAAGATTTCTTGACTGAAACTAACAGTAATTCCTGACTAGGCATACAGAGAGTGATATACCTCGATTTTAGACGGTATCAGTTAGCAAATATCAACTTTAAATTACATAACGTAAACAGTTTTAATTTACACGAATTTCTACACAGAATCAATTGTCCCTGTTAACGAACTACGAGAGATGTTAAATATGGCTTCTTCACAAGTAACTCACTTGAAATGCCGTGAGGTAAAGCTTTGTGTTGGACAGGGATTCGAACCCAGAACCTAATCGGCTTGATATCGAAGCAAAGTCAACTGTGACATATCGGAGTTTCTCGGTAGTAGCTAGATGTCTTAACTGAAATGACGAGGCGAAACATTAATGTTTTCCTTCCCAGGACTCAAACCTGGCACCTGTTATATTGTAGAGGAAACTAACGTTAAATATGGGTTTGTTACACCAGCAGCGACATGTGAGCATGTTTGACCTAGAAATAATATGACAAAGAGTTCAGTGCTGACTGGGAATCGAACCCCACACATATCGTTGTTGACAACACACAAAGAGACGACAGCTACCGAATTTTTCTACACCAGCAGCTCGGAATAACATCCTTGAACTTAGAGTGATCTCACAAATAGTTCTGTGTCTCACTGTGAGTAAAAAACGTCAGATGTCGATAGTGTTGACAATGTATGAAAATACATTAAAAATCAAAATTATTATCCACCAGCAGATAGGTGTTCTTACGCTAGAGCTTGATAATACATAATTAAAACTTTAGTACCGGGCCAGGATTCGAACCCATTTGCGTGCAATATGTGGAGATGTTGAGGAATCTACAGTTTTGAACAAACAACAAATTGCAGTCGAGCTGTGTTGTCATGAAGGGATCAAATTCCGCGTTAAGGTCGGTCTGAGTTGCATTCCCAGTTCAGAACCAATTTTATCGACATACAGAAGCTCAAATAAAAGATGGAATAAGTACTGTGACCCTACATAGCGTTTGTTTAGTCACTCTAAATACGTAACTAGTACAGGAAACGTTACTGATGTCGCCACTCTTGACCTTATTCTGGTTTTAAAAAAAATGGTTCAAATGGTTCTGAGCACTATGGGACTTAACATCTGAGATCATCAGTCCTCTAGAACTTAGAACTACTTAAACCTAACTAACCTAAGGACATCACCCACATCCATGCCCGAGGCAGGATTCGAACCTGCGACTGTAGCGGTCGCGCGGTTCCAGACTGCATCGCCTAGAATCGCTCGGCCACTCCGGCCGGCTATTGTGGTTCAACCCAACATCTATTTGATAGAGATGGAATATCATCTATAATGTAAATTTCAGACCACAATGCCATTATACCTTCTTCACTTGGAATAGCCGGAAGGGAATAGAATCTGTCTCTGCCTATCAAAAGTCATCGGCAGAAGTTGGATCGAACCCAGATTATAAGTATATGAACCAATCATCAATCCAACAGTTCACCAAATACTGTTCTCTGTGACTCATTTTTCAATCATAAAGCCGTTGCGCCACACTGGATGAGAATTCTGACACACAGGCACTCCGTAGTGGTTTGCATCATGTTCAGTACATTCATTTACTTGGTTGAGCGAATCGCTATGAACTAGCTGCCTCAGCTACCCAGTGCATACAATTTTGTAATCACCAAAGTAAAAACATGTAACTGCCGTCTACACAGAACTGCCAACAGTGTAGGATGCAGAAATTTAAATAGGAAGTGTTCCTTTAGACCTGAGCTACTCTATTGCACTATCTGTTTGTTGAAAACGTCGTGCTGTAACTGTCTGTCTCTCAGAAGTCTAGATCCGGCCATATGCATTATCTCACAGCACTGTGGGATGCGGAAGTTCTGCAAGAATTGTGGTCGACTTTTGGTGCTACTGCAGCTACTTGTCAGGTAGCAGCGTAACGGTAAGCGTTGCGTCCCATACATAAAACGTCGTGAGTTCGAGTACATTCTCTCCTACTTTTTTTAAAAATGCAATTCCGATGTCTGCTGAAGTTATCACTCTAATGGAACTTTGAACATAATCCCCTTCACTTCTTAACCCAAAATAGTCGCATGTGGAAAAAGGGCTAACTTCTGCGACATTTTGTTCTTTTCAGGTTTAATATACGGCCAGACAGCAGATGCATCTCGAACCTTGTGTATTATGGATGGGGAGAGCGCATCGTGCCAAAATACGTCAGAAAAGTAGTTTCTACATTATCTGTCGTGTGCTAGTTGCATTTCGTTCTTCTTCAAAACTTGATTGACAGCTTTAACTGCAATTGCTGAGGATTGAATTTCCACTGGACACTCAATGGAGTATGACAAGACAACAATTTTGGACACAGCAACAGCCTTTTGGGACTCTGTCATAAAAGAATCAGTGGAAATTCGCATGACAGACAGTCTTATCAACCGTGACAATGGCTACCAGCTAGATAATGCGTGGAACCCCGTCATCTCTAAGATCTGCTCGAGACGAAGACGTCAGAGTACTCCGATGGCCGCGGCAATTGACAACGCCGAAGACAACTGAGTTCTGGAGTTCCACCAGCGGGGGCGCTACTGTCAGGCGGTGTGGTTCGTCTGTCCATACGATTCTGACGCATACGCGGAATACTCGCTGCACGCTATATATTACGGAACGGAGGGCGTCTTCATCAGTCTTCGATGGCTTACCGGAGGATGGCTGGCAGTTGTCCAGTCGAAATATCGTGGATGGAAGCTAACGACGATCGGCTGCAAGCCGGAAATCTTTTTGAATATTTAGTTCGCCGTGAAAATTGCAAAGGAAAACAATTGATTTTCTAAATCATTCTCTGTCATAAACAACTTGAAACAGGTCACGTCGACCAAATCACATGGAAGAAATGACAGCGACGTACATGGGAAGGCGGTAAGATCCCTTGGATTTTGGTTTGGCTGTATCCGACAGACATTTCTAGGTGCAAGTAAATGAAGAAAGGCAGCGCGTTTTTGTTATCAAATAACGTCTTCATCAATTACTTTAGTTTTACTGTAATCTACGAGTAATTGCTGGTGCTTGTTATCAACATGAAAAGCATACCATAGACAGGGAAAGAACATATTCTTGGGCAAATACTTCTATAATGACCAAAAGGCATTATATGATCTTCAAGCACATGTGCTCCAGCAGCGGTATGAAGAAAATGATAGTAATAATGACGGTAATAATCGAATTACCCGGTAACTTTACACTTCACAGTGGATTTTCTCGAACTAAGAAATTTGCTGAATTAGTGAAAATATCAAAATGGCTTCACATCCAGGCTATCATACCTAGAAGAGTCTTCACATCCTGCTGGCATGAGAATAGCATAATCTCCATGTCAGAAGCTTGCTTCTACTTAACCATTTAATAGACTCGCATTTTTTCCACCGTGACTAATTTTGTAAGCTAAGCACATCATTCGTTACAGCACACTTCTGGGGCTGGGAAATGTGACCACAATGGTCGGGTGGAACCAACTATCACAAGTGCAGTGCGTGGGTTCAGGCATTTGCCTTTAGAGGCACAAACAGATTTACCTTAACTCTGGTAACCTCAAGAGAAAGACGTTATAATCCAGAATCCGCATTAAGCATCACGTTCCTTCATTACCAACTGGGCAGAGCTGGTTTACGTTGGGAAATAACGTAGGCGGAAGTCATGGGAAATAGAAATACTGTCGCCAGTAAACTTACTTACATTCGAAAATTTTATTTTATTTGATGACCCGATAGCCATTTAAAGGAATAGGGCACTTACTTTACTTGTGCTTGATTGAACTAGAGACGTTGAAAAATTTGGTGCTGGACTGTGATTCGAACTCGTATCTCCTCTTTCGAGGATCTGAATCTCTCGGAACAGTATAGTTCAATCATTTCGTTCCCTTTCCCAAGACTGCCATCTTCTCTAGGTCTCCTCCAAAGGTAAGTATGTGGGTCAGAATCCTGATCCAGTACAAAAATATTCATGATTTCATTTCAAGCCCTGTCACGTGCAAACCGGCCTGCTAGTGAAAATTAACGTGTATTTTTAATGTCTGTTCATGTGTTCCCAACAATCGCAATAGGCGTCGTTATTTCTGGTCAAAGACGCACACTTCTTACTGTTGGTGGGTAAGCAATTGATACTTAAGCTATATTCATGGATGATAAAGAAGGACGGTAGGTGTGCGGTTCGACTCTCTCTCTCCCTCTCTCTCTTTCTCTCTCTCTCTCTCTCTCTCTCTCTCTCTCTCTCACACACACACACACACACACACACACACACACATTGCTTTCTTTTTTTTATTTGTTTCTTGTGCTCGACTATCGGCAAGGCACGAAAACGTCCTTCAATGAGTTTCTTAGTTTTGAGTACACTTACGAAAGAAATATAAAAACAACTATGAGAGTTACTAATTTATGATGCTTAGTTTGCAGTCAGGTCTGCGTATTATTAGTAGCTACGTTCCAGTCCCTAAGCCTAGTTACAGAAATGTGAATCAGACGCTTTACGTATTCCAGGCCATAGCAGCCGCATCTTTGAGATGCCAGCTATGGTCACTTCCTAGCCCGCTGTGGAATCACATCGGTTCGTCTTCTTCCTGCTGGTACTGTAACTGAGATTTGGCAACCAGGCAAGGTATGTTTGGCAACTCTGTGATCGACGAGTTATTTCCTGGTGTACACGGAATTAAGTCTCAAAGTCGTTGCACGTGAAAATCACAACTAATCTCGTCCTTTAAATAGCGGTTTACAGTTCTAGCTATTATTGCCGCGTAAAAGGAAGCTGAACACGTATCTCTTACTGTGGTAACGTGCTGACCTGTAAAAAAGGGTCTGTTATGGTTCGCCGTTCAGGTCTCGCTGACTTTAACGTTTTTATCCCTTCTGCGAAAGAGCTACAAGCAGTCAGATCAAACATCGATAAGGAAATCGCAAGAAAATACTTTCGGCTCATAGTGCAATGATGAAACAGTTACCATGCTGCACAACAGGTACCGCCTCTATCTGCTGCTGACAAACAAATTTTGGGTTTCTAAGAATACATAACTTTATTTATGAAATGCCACATTTGCATACCTCTTGAGTATGACACAGCATAGCAATTAAACACATACCCAATAGAAATCTAGATGAGTAGTATTTTACTAATTCGTGCCGATAAAGGCACGCTTGTGTACAGATACTTAGTTTTATTAAAACAGACTTCTGTCGTAAGGTTATTGTGGGTAGTTTTCTTTCATTTCTTATAATACAGTGCACAATTTTCGTAGGGTTTCTTTTAGTACTGTTAAAACAATAGTAAACATGAGAGAGAAATTAATCATCAACGAAATATGCCAATTCTCTGGTGTTATCTATAGCAGTCTGACAATGCACACGCAGTTTATTGATTACATGCATGTAGAAAACTTGTTGTGAGTTAAAGTTGTCAAACAATGTTTGAAGAAGAATAAAATACCACTACCACACGACAGATAATGTAGAAAATACTTTTCTGACGTATTTTGGCACGATGTATACTCCCCATACATTATTCTAAAGTTTCGAGATGCATCTACCGCCTGGCCATCTATTAAACCTGAAAAGAACAACATGTCGCAGAAGTTAGCCCTTTTTCCACATGCGACTATTTTGGGTTGAGAAGTGAAGGGAATTATGTTCAGAGTTCCATCAGATTGATAACTTCATCAGAAAGCGGAATTGCCTTTTAAAAAAAGCAGCAGTAAATGTACTCTAAGTTACGACGATTCACCTAGCGGGCGCAACGCTTACCGTTACGCTATTACCCGACACGTAGCTGCAGCAGCTCCAGAAGTTAACAATTCTTGCAGAACTTACAGATTCCACAGTGCTGTGAGATAATGCATATGCCCGGATCTAGACTTCTGAGAGACAGACAATTTCAGCTTTTATTTAGCACTGCACGACGTTTTCAACAAAGCGCAATAGAGTAGCTCAAGTGGAAAGGAACACTTCCTATTTAAATTTCTGCTACCTACACTGTTGGAAGTTCAGTGTAGGCGGCAGATACGTGATTTTATTTTGGTGATTACAAAATAGAGTCGAATGTATGCACTGGGTAGCCGAGGCAGCTAGTTCATGGCGATTCGGTCAACCAAGTAAATGAATGTACTGAACATGCTGCAAACCACTACAGTGAGCCTGTTTGTTAGAATTCTCATCCAGTGTGGCGCAACGGCGTTATGATAGAAAGATGAGTCGCAAAGAAGGGGTTTTGGTGATCTGTTGGGTTGATGATAGGTTCATATACTTATGGTCTGGGTTTGATTCCATCTTCTGCCGATGATTTTTGATAAGGAGAGACAGATTCTATTCTCTTCGGGCTCTACCAAGTGAAGAAGGTATAATGGCATTGTAGACTGAAATTCACATTAAAGATAATATTCCTTCTCTACCAAGTAGATGTTTGGTTGAACCATAATAAAGGCAGGAGTGGCGACATGTAGAAACTCTACCATCATTAACTTTTCTTATACTGGTTTCTTATTTCTAGTGACTAAACAAACGCTATGTAGGGTCACAGGACACTTATTCCATCTTTTATGTGAGCGTCTGTAAGTCTATAAAGCTGGCTCTGAACTGGGAATGCAACTCTTAACGCAGAATTTGATCGCTTTGTGACAATACAGCCCGACTACAATTTGTTGTTTGTTCAAAACTGTAGATTCCTCAGCATCTCCACTAATTGCGCGCGAATGGGTTCGAATCCTGGCCCGGTACTAAAGTTTTAATTATGTATTATCAAGCTCTAGCATAAGAACACCTATCTGCTGGTGGATAATAATTTTGATTTTTAATGTATTTTCATACGTTGTCAACACTAACGATATCTGACGTTTTTTACTCACAGTGAGACACAGAACTATTTGTGAGATCACTCTAAGTTCAAGGATGTTATTCCGAGCTGCTGGTGTAGAAAAATTCGGTAGCTGACGTCTCTTTGTGTGTAGTCAACAACGATTTTTGTGGGGTTCGATTCCCAATCAGCACTGAACTCTTTGTCATATTATTTCTAGGTCAAACATGCTCACATGTCACTGCTGGTGTAACAAACCCATATTTAACGTTAGTTTCCTCTACAATATAACAGGTGCCAGGTTTGAGTCCTGGGAAGGAAAACATTAATGTTTCGCCTCGTCATTTCAGTTAAGACATCTAGCTACTGCCGAGAAACTCCGATATGTCACAGTTGACTTTGCTTCGATATCAAGCCGATTAGGTTCTGGGTTCGAATCCCTGTCCAACACAAAGCTTTACCTCACGGCATTTCAAGTAAGTTACTTGTGAAGAAGTCATATTTAACACCTCTCGTAGTTCGTTAACAGGGACAATTGATTCTGTGTAGAAATTCGTGTAAATTAAAACTGTTTACGTTATGTAATTTAAAGTTGATATTTGCTAACTGATACTGTCTAAAATCGAGGTATATCACTCTCTGTATGCCTAGTCAGGAATTATTGTTAATTTCAGTCACGAAATCTTTACTTTGTCTGCATGACCTGGGATTGAATCCATATGCGGAACGAGACGGTTCGTCGCGTAATTTGAAGTTCATACATATTCTCAACTAGATGCTGGTGAATAACTTAAAGTTTTAATTTCATTTTGTGTTATATATTAAGTACGGTATGTTACTTTGAAGGGGAAAATATGAATACGACGAACTTACTACGGGCATTACCTATCTGACGTAATAATTAGAGTGGTAACACTTCAGGTATGTCATTTATTGTAATAAATGTGAGCTTACAAGCCTTAAGGGCAGTCGTATCCGTGATAAAGTGTTCCCTGATATTTGTAGCATCGTGGTATTACTTTACATCTTGTGTCATTTTCTAGTGGTGACTTGTTGGAACCATTTTCAATAGTCAAACGACTGTACCGAGAAGCTATTTCTACATCATACTCCGCAAGCCACCTAATGATTTGTGGCGGAGGGTACTTTCGGTACCACTAATCTGATCCCTCCAACCCTGTTCCACTCGCGAATAGTGCGTGGGAATTATGATTGTCGGGAAGCCTCTGTATTGGCTCTAATTTCTCGATTTTTCTCCTCGTGGTCAATACACGAGATGTATGTGTGGGGAAGTAATATGTTGTCTGATTCCTCCTGAAAAGTATTGTCCAGAAATTTTATTAGTAAATCTCTCCGTGATGCATGAAGTCTCTCTTTTAACGTCTGCCTGTGGAGTGTGTTTAGCGTCTCAGTCACGCTCTCTCGCCAGCTAAGCGATCCCGTGACGAAACGCGCCGCCCTTCGTTGGATGTTCTCTATCTCCTCTATCAGTCCTGCCTGATAGGGACCCTATATAGGAGAACAATACTCAAGAATCAGGCGAACAAGCGCCTTATAAGCCACTTCTTTCGTGGATGAGTTAGATTTCCTTAAGATTCTGCCGATGAATGTGAGTCTTACGTCTGCTTTTCCCTCTATCTGTTTTATATGGTCATTCCACTTAAGGTCGCTCTGCATAGTTATGCCTAGATATTTTACGGAAGACGCTGTCTCCAGCTGTTTGTCATCAATAGGGTAGCTGTACAGTAGTGGAAATTTGTTATTATGTACTACAGAGAAGAAAATGTACAATCAAACGCATGATGTTAGGAAATTTTACTACCGGCTATACGCTCTTGAGGTGACAGTGCAAAATCGTGGTTTGTGTCCAACGTAGCGACAAAGATTGAGCTCCAACTTTCTGAATATGATATTTCTGTTGGTGCTGGGTGGTGTTCAACAATCGGTGGTAACATTTTTGCGTTTTAGGGGTTCCAAATTCTACGGATTAAAATTAAAATGAATTACTGACCATGAGATAACAGATTGACTTCTCTAACTACTGTGAATGAAGCTTTTTGATTCTGAGCGTTTTTAAAAGTTTTGTGATCTCACTTCTTTTTTATTTGCGTTTTGACTTCGAAGATGGAACTTCTAACAGATAGCGTCACTATACTTCTATTCTTTTTCTTTGAAAATCTGTCAAATTAAATTAAAAGAGTGTTGCTGAATGTGACAACTGAGGAGATTTTCAAGAGTATCTACTGCCATGAAATCTAGTTAGTAGCAAGTAAAGTGATCAGAGTATTACAAGGAAGTCATATTTTTAAAAAGTTAGAGCTGTTGATAAAAAAGAACCTTCACGAATCACTAGTTTCAGTCAACCGATTATCATCGTCAGCTAGTATAGAATTATTTACATCGTTATTATGATGCTACTCAGCCTAATGGAAATGTTTTATATTATCTCATAAGCTTCGTCTAATCGAAACTGGTAGTAAATAAAAATTCTTTTTCATCAGCAGCTCTTGGTGTTACTTAAATATGAGTTTCTCCAGTTGCACAAAGTATTTTGAAAATAAACTGCCTAACATAACTAGTGAAGGACCCACAACGGGAAGAGGAAATGAGGTGAAATTTTGGTCTGGATGCATGGACTGATTCAGTTGGGAAGGGCACATAATGATGTCAGAGGTAACACCACTGCGATTCTACATGACATTGGAAAATTGTGACTTCACTCCAAGTCGCCACCATACTCGCAAACGTGGTCGTCCGGGTTATAGCAGAACCAAGATTCATCAATGAACGCAATACCCCCCATTCTTCAGCAGACCATGCTTTCCAGTCAAGACACCATTCCAAACACCTCTGTTTTTATGTATTAATGGCAGCCTACTCATGTGACAGCAGTTCCCTAGTCAGGGTCTCCTACTCTTCGTCCTTTGGTGCAGTATGACACGTAATGGTGCAGGGTGTACATTATTTTTTCTCTGATAGCAGAAGCAGATGTGAAACGATTGGAATTTGCTTGATGCACAATCCTGCGATCCTCCCTTTTGATGGTCAGCTTGTGGTCCAGTGGAAACTTGAAGATGGGCACGTGTGCTTGGCTACCACAAGCGTAGAGGCAGTCCGCAGTTGCCGGCACCATGCCTGTCTCTGTTCAGTTTTCTGACGCCATCAGTGGAGACAGGCAGCGCCCTACTGTCTGCCTTGCCAGGCATATTTAAAAATATCAATTGTTAATGCAAACGCACGTTACACGTAGCTCTGAATGCGGGTTTCCAAAAAGTTTCGAAAGCCGCCAAAAAACGTATGTTTCAGTTTAGTGAAATACGTAGTTTTTTCAATAACTAGGTAGATCAAAAACAAAAAAGTGGAATAAACACAAAAATTACTTGGTTCTTTACGTTCAATCGTTTGCCAGTAATTTAGATTCGATTTATAAAAACATGGACAGTATATCGTGAGTTTCCAAGCTTTTCATCAGAAATATTGGGTTAAAAGAAGTCAGTATTCTCTGAAGTTCATTGTGGATGACGTAGTAGCACCCAGGAGTTTAGATGGATTTAAAATTGTTACGAAAAGCAGAAAAATCCGGAGGTGCAACATCTTCTTCAACACTATCATCGATAGAAGTCTGTACCTAGCACATTACTGTTCTAATTCAATACCTCTTCATTCTCTTATCATCTCAGACACGACTAAACCATTTGTCATCGCGTCTTCCTTAAAGCATCAGTTTGTTATGTTGATAACTTCTATCGAGAGGCTACTGGCTGAGTGTATTCGAATATAACGCCACTTTTGGTCCTTCTCGATCACAGTAATTTAAAAAAGAAATGACCGATTCCGGCCATCCTCAGATCTCCAAGACGAAAAATTTAAAGGCAAAATATGTTAATCTACGGCAAAATCTGTATAACTTCTCTTTTAAGTTCTAAACTTACGTGTCATGGAAATCTGAGGATACGCCTTGAGAGCCAAAACCAATTATTTTGTTTTGAAGTTAGTTAGATTGTGTAGGAAAGTTTATCATTTTCTTAATAATCAATCATTGTTTGTCTGTTGTTCGACCGTAATGTCATTCTTTCCTGAATCATAGCCATCACCTTTGCGCAAAAGCACTGCTACTTTATTTACTTCACGCATTATTCTATTGAAATTCATTCTTTAATGCATTATAAGGTAGATTTCCTTTTTTGTTTCTTGTAACTTATCCTTCTACTTGGCACTGCAGGATCCTGCTCAGTATACACAATGTATTGCCCCAGATACGGCACAAAATAGTTTTCAGAAACAATAAACTATGAAGTTAATTTTGCGATTCGTGGGGTTATGGAAATAGGAAAATCACATAGAGTCGGAAAGACAAAAGTTTTTGAACAAGCGAAGTTTATTTGTGTAGGTTTATATCGATACGCATTGAACATTTCCCAGTGCTATCAAAATACTAGCTAGACAGTCCCTTTTTAGCCTCAGAGGGCGCAGAACATGTTTTGGCACTGGATTCGCATATTGAAAAATCTATTCTCAGCTAAATTTTTCAAGGTTTCGATGAGATAGTATTTGTACGGAAATTATATCAAGATGGTATATCTGATTGTCCTGTTTGATATAGTTATTTAAATATTGCCCCCAGATGTTTGCTGCCTTAATAACCTGTTGTGCCTGAGTTGGAAAGTGAACGAATGAGAAAGAAGAAAGCTGAGTATAGGACCGTGAAGGGGTCCGCACATGCAAGAGAGAAAATTATTTCCATCTGTCTGGGAAATTTTGGATGGATCGCATGACGGTAGCCTATGAGAAGAGACTTTAATGAAGGAATTTCGTTTACTTGGCGTTCTAGAAAGAAACCGAAAGCAGGAGGATCCGCAAATATGTAAGGCAGAAACGATTGGTTTGATGTCATAGGGGTGTTATACTATTGCGATGAATTTATGATCTGAAAAGGAAGGTCATCGAATACTCGTTCGGCAGGTGTAGCTTCAAAGCAACAAAAACCTCTTTGTACACTTGATGAGAACTTGTGTGCAACAAGAAAAATTAAAACATCATTACAGGACATATATTAAGCACACTTCCATGGAAGTTGTAGGGTATACATGTAAACCTGTTTGCGGTTAACTGAAGGAGCATATCGGATGTGGTACCCGAAAGATTACTCTTATTGTTTAATTATGGAAAGGAACAGGTAGTTCTTCGGTTGGAAAGCTGGATGGAATCTGTATTAACTATTAGTGGAGTGTTCTGTTGCAAATGGAATACGTACTAGGGAGACAGCTTGGATGCTTGAAAAACAGTGACAAGTAAGAAAGTATTTACAGATTTCAGATGTGAAATAAGATGGGAGAAGATAGGCAGCAGATTTAACGAGGCAAAGGAACCACGAGAAACACTGGAGAGTGTAGTGCAGAAATCATCCAAGTAACAGTAAACATGTGGACGTAATCAGTGACCATAAGATATGTTTGTATTTTTGTAAGATACCCAGGTAGGCCTACTGAAAACGAAATTCAAGAAGGACATACAGTTACTTTGCAAATCTGCAATTGTACAAAGTAAATTACCCGTACCGTAAGTCCACAAAACTGCTAACACAGAATATACCATTGCGATCTGTCATTTACCAATACAAACAGAATAAGAAACTGTAGTGATATATTTCGCCTGGGTGCTGATTTTTGTAGTACTGGATATTCTGACACACTCCAAGTTGGGCACCAGATATGTAGTGACAGATTTTATTAAGGTTAAGAGTCTTAAATTATTACCTAAAATTGAGCTATTTGCAGCAAAGTAAAAACGTTACGTTACAAACACTGATTATAAAAATACTCTTTTGAACCACAACTATTAAATTTGATTACCCTTTACAAATCACTATAACAAAACCCCAGTCACGTATCATCTGTACAATCGATAATATACCCGTTGTTTCGACTAAGATCCCATAGGGTTCTTAGCGCCGCGTTTAGCACTTGTTACCTCAGAGACAAACGGAACTCTTGGTGCTGTATTGTGACATGTCAGCAGGCAATGTGGTGTGTGATGGAGAGTTTATGTGAGACTTGTGAGGGTAGACGCCCGTTGCCAGCATTCCCGTCTGGTCGCGCTTTGTGTGTCAAGCAGATGCAGATGCGCTTATGTGGTCCAGGCTGGAACGGTTCGCAAGCGTTAGTGGCAGTGATGCTCAGAAGTGTGTCTCAGCATGAATAGCGTCCAGGACTACGCCGAAGAATAGATGTGAAGAGCTACAATTGGACAGTCTACCTTCTAAGGATTCCAGAGGTTTCTATGAAAGTTTCCATTCACATTTCACATAATGGAAACTGACGTACACTCAAATAAACTTTTATCAGAAAGTTTTTCGATGTGGCAAGTTCTTGAAACGCTTTCGTTGATGTTCATCTTATGTCTTCCTTTAAAGATACTGTCCATTACATTGCTCCTCCAATTACTTAGCTGACTCTGACATAATTATCATGTCATCGGGTAACTACAAAGTCCTTATTTCTTCTGCTTGAACATTAAGTGCATCTGAAAGTTTTCCATGCTTTCCTTTACCGTTTGCTCAAAATAAGCGTTGAATAACATCGGATATTCTTTGCAACACTGTCAAAAGCTGTTCTCAACCTCTACTTCCCTATCATGTCCTGCGAATTTTACAATTGCCATCTTATTTCTATACAAGTTGTAAACAATAATTTGATGCGTCTGTTATAATCTTGATCCCTCAGAATTTCACGTATTCTAGTAAACATAGTCAAAAGCTTTCTCTTAGCCTACAAGCGCCATTTACTTAAGTTTGCCTTTACTTACCCAGCCTTCCAAGAGACGTTGTAGGGTCGGAACGGCGTCGCGGGTTTCTACATATCTCTTAATTCAAAGTGATCTTCCTTGAAGTCGGCTTCTACCAATTTTTCTCCATTCTTCAACAAAGTATTCGTATTAGTATTTTTCAACCGTGAGCAATTAAACTCGTTGTTTGGTTACATATATGTCTGTCAGCACACACTTTTTTGGAATTGGTATTATTACATTCTTCCTGAAGTCTGAGGTTATTTCCCCAGTCTCATACATTTTACACACAAGGTGCTTGCTTCTCTAACCCAGCGTTTGTGCTATAGCCATTCCTGCTAAGACATTTGTCACTTCTTGTCACTCTCATTGCCTAGAAGTTTGTATTCCCTTTCGCATGCTTCATTTGCTGCATTTGGGTGGGTCATAAATCACAATAATTAAGATGTGGGAGATTCTGTTATGTTATATTGGTATATCATACATTTGGCTTAAATAAATGATGGATAAGTGCAACAGTGACCAGCTTGTTTACGTAAGGGGCATATATTAAAACAGACCAAGTGGCCAGTTTGTTTTCATAGGCCTGTTTTTCTGAAATATTCTATGTTCCACTACTTCCATAATGGAATGCCATTGCAAATAGTACACTTCATAAGGTTCACTAAGAAACTAGTTGAGATGGGCCTGTATTTACTGACAGCAGCACAAGAGATCAATCTGTTTATGTTCTAAGAGCCAAATCCTAAGTTCTAAATGTGAAGGGACGAGGTGTGATGTTGCTGGTATACGTTTCATTTGTATTCATATCCAAAGGATCGATTATATGTGACTGAAACCACAACCACAGATGTCTTCAAACGTCCCACCAATGAAGCTTGTCGCTGCAGTATATTAGCAAATTTACAGACGCAATCAGTTTTATATTCAGAGAAATGGACATTCGTTAGCACACCTAACTTAAAAGAACTTTCTGCCACCAGAACATTCTTAGCCAGTTAGGTAAATGACATGGAATCTACCATTAAAATTTTAAACTTTTCTAGCACTCTAAACAAATTTGATTGATGTTTCATTGAAACTGATTCATACACAATAGCTCCAAATACATCAGCGAAATGATAGAAGTAACTAATGTTTCAATTAAAAAATTATAGCTTTTTGCTTTCACCATCTGAAATGACTATGTCCAGTAAAGTACATAGATTACGTTATCATCATTGATTTTAAAAACTGTCTTTTGAACCACAACTGTTAACCTTGGTTGCCTTTATAAACCACTATCACAAAACCATTACCACGTAACATGTCTAAAACTGATAATATGCCAATTATTTTGAAGAAGTTCCCACAGGGTTCTTAGCGTCGTATTTAGTATTTGTTACCTCAGAGACTTTCGGAACTCTAGGCGTTGTATTGTGATATGAGTACTTAAGTGCCTGTGGTCAGCTGGCAGCGAGGTGTGTGAAAAGGAGTTTATCTGAGACTTTTGATGGTAGAAGCCCACTGGGAACATTCTCAGCTGGTGGCGCATTGTATTTTACGCAGCAGCAGATGTGTTTGCGTGGTCCAAACTAGAATGAACCCCCAGCGTTGGTGAGAATGATGTTGAGAAGTGTGTCTCAGCATGAACAACGTTCAGGACTAAGCTGTAATCTAGCTGTGAAGAGGCACACTAGGACACTCTAGCTTCTACCGATTCGTAAAGGTTTCTATGTATCTTTCAATGCATTGGACCGTCAAGCTTCAGTCTTTTTCCTCATGAATCGTATTATGTAACAGTAACTAATATAGTTGTTGCATACCATTCACATTTCATACCATGGAAACTAACACAGATCTAAAGATTTTTTTCAGGAAGTAGTTTTTCGATATGTCAAGTTGTATTTCTTCTGACACCTGAAAACGTCTCTTTCACTGTGGGAACGACCTTTTCTTAGTTATTTCTTCAAAAGTCTTCTGTTTGTATAAGATTTTTATTTCGCTGCAGCCCAGAAAAATGTGATGGGTCCATGTCCAGTGGATCACTGTGCAGTCTTACAAAAAGAGGCTACGTCCTGGCAGCTCAGGGGCTAATTACCGCTCCACCCTATATTTGTCTCCCACCTTCAGACTGGTGCGACATTTGGCAGACGCGTAGGATGCTGAACACTTCAAGATGGGCCTTCAAGTTTCAAAATTCAAAGTTAATTAAATACAAAGCACTACTTTCAGTGAAAGCTGATGTGCTTCCTTAAAATTTGACGGATGAAAGGTATTCAAATTTAAAATAGCTACTATGAACAAAATTAAGCTATGATTTGCTGTTAGTTTATACCATGTAATTTAAAAATAATTCAGCCGATATTATTACCAAGGGTCTTAGGTTTCTCATGGGAAATTAAACTAGTTATACATAGTATATGGAAGATTATAGCCCCATGGTATGAAAAGAATTGCACATAAAGATATTATAATCAGTACAAATAAGTGAAACGAAGCAGTTTAAAACATTAACCCCTGTGTTAAGGGACTGACTGAACTAATCCGAATAGTTAAACGTTTAAGGAGATTTTGGGAGTAAAATACATAAATCTATATGTGGTGGGATTAGGATACGTATACAGATATGAAGATTACAGATTAAATGTAATTTACCTTTAGAGGGGGTTCGGTACAATTCGCTCGTCCATCAGACTCTCGTACGCAGTTCATAAACTGAGAAACATTCGAAACAATATTGTCGGAATGGATTCAGTTGCTGTTGTTGTTGTGGTCTTCGGTCCTGAGACTGGCAGCATCACCCGATTTAATTCGACTACATTCCATTATCCTCGTTTTGTTTTTGATTATGTTCATCTTATAGCCTCCTTTCAAGACACTGTCCATTCCGTTCAACTGCTCTTCCAAGTCCTTTGCTGTCTCTGACAGAATTACAATGCCATCGGCTAACCTTAAAGTTATTATTTCTTCTCCATGGATTTTAAAACTTACTCCGAATTTTTCTTTTGTTTCCTTTACTGCTTGCTCAATATACAGATTGAATAACACCGGGGATAGGCTCCAACCCTGTCTCACTCCCTTCCCAACCACTGCTTCCCTTTCATGTCCCTCGACTCTTATAACTGCCATCTGGTTGCTGTACATATTGTAATTAGCCTTTCGCTCCTTCTATTTTATCCCTGCCACCTTCAGAATTTGAAAGAGAGTATTCCAGTCAACATTTTCAAAAGCTTTCTCTAAGTCTCCAAATGCTAGAAACGTAGGTTTGCCTTTTCTTAATCTAGCTTGCAAGATCCCCTCGCTTCTAAACTGATACTGTTATTACTCAGCTTAGCCGCGAGTCCGTAGAGGGTGGGATATGTGACGTACAGTATGACTGGTCAGCATTTCCACCCGTAATTTTCGAGTGTAAGTCGGACCTTCCTTGATCCGTCTTGGTGTGTCGTGTCGTCGGATTTCCTCCTACCTGTGAGTGGTGCAGCTCTCCTAAATGTCGTCCCGTGCAGGTTCTTCATTGGCGGATTGGAAGTCTCTGTCGGTGGAAGCTAATTATCTGAAATTGCTGTCCGTCAACTTTGGGGTATCTATTTATTCGAAATTAACATTCAGAATGACGTAATATCACTTTTATTCCTATTAGATCAATAATGAAACACTCATGTCACAAACTACTCGTAACCGAGAGCATGGCTACCATCGAACAAGATAGGAAGAGCTCTTAACGCCGACTGCCGACTTCGGCGCGCAGTCCGTATCTCTTACTAGTTTCTTCATAGTTCGTGGATTTCCGATCAAGTTCGTACTTACTAAGATATGCATTTGTTAATGAACGGGTGTGAATTTTAACGAGGCAAAATTATGATAAATAGTTTTAAACATCCAGAGGGCCCTCCTAGTATTCATGTTGTCATAAATGACTTTAATTATTAAATATAAATAAACAAAATCGGTGACTTTGGCGCCAAGATGGCGGTACTTCCCGTCATGTATATTTCCCAGGCATACGCTTTTTGCTAGGGTTCAGCGCCAAGCACCACCGCACTACGCGCCACATATTGTTGCTTCGTCACCTAGCCAGCGTGGGAAATGCTCTCCGATTCATGGCCGGCTACGGACTACAGCATTTCCTAACTATCGTGAATACATCAATGAGAGACAATAATTTGCTAAAACTAGTAAAAATGTCTTCCTCACGTAAGAGGCACCTTACAAGCTTCTAAGATAAGCCACAGGGTCAGTATTGCCTCACGTGTTCCAACATTTCTACGGAATCCAAACTGATCTTCCCCGAGGTCGGCTTCTATCAGTTTTTCCATTCGTCTGTAAAGAATTCGCATTAGTATTTTGCAGCCGTGACTTATTAAACTGATAGTTCGGTAATTTTCACATCTGTCAACAACTGCTTTCTTTGGGATTGGAATTATTATATTCTTCTTGAAGTCTGAGGGTATTTCGCCTGTCTCATACATTTTGCTTACCAGATGGTAGAGATCTGTCAGGACTGGCTCTCCCAAGGCTGTCAGTAGTTCTAATGGAATGTTGTCTACTCCCGGGGCCTTGTTTCGTCTTAGGTCTTTCAGTGCTCTGTCAAACTCTTCACGCAGTATCACATCTCCCATTTTATTTTCATCTACATCCTCTTCCATTTCCATAATATCGCCCTCAAGTACATCGCCCTTGTATAGACCCACTATGTACTCCTTCCGCCTATCCGCTTTCCCTTCTTTGCTTAGAATTGGGTTTCCATCTGAGCTCTTGATATTCGTACAAGTGGTTCTCTTTTCTCCAAAGGTCTCTTTAATTTTCCTGTCGGCAGTATCTATCTTACCCCTAGTGATATTCGCCTCTACATCCTTACATTTGTCCTCTAGCCATGCCTGCTTAGCCTTTTTTCACTTCCTGTCGATCTCATTTTTGAGACGTTTGTATTCCTTTTTGCCTGCTTCATTTACTGCATTTTTATATTTTCGCCTTTCATCAATTAAATTCAATATTTCTTCTGTTACCCAAGGATTTCTACTAGCCCTCGTCTTTTTACCTACTTGACCCTCTGCTGCCTTCACTATTTCATCCCTCAGAGTTACCCACTCTTCTTCTACTGTATTTCTTTCCCCCATTCTTGTCAATTGGTTCCTTATGCTCTCCCTGAAATTCTGTACAACCTCTGGTTTAGTCAGTTTATCCAGGTCCCATCTCCTTAAATTCCCACCTTTTTGCAGTTTCTTCAGTTTTAATCTACAGTTCATAACCAATAGATTGTCGTCAGAGTCCACATCCGCCCCTGGAAATGTCTTACAATTTAATACCTGGTTCCTAAATCTCTGTCTTACCATTATATAATCTATCTGAAACCTGTCAGTATCTCCAGGTTTCTTCCATGTATACAACCTTCTTTTAAGATTCTTGAAGCAAGTGTTAGCTATGATTAAGTTATGCTCTGTGCAAAATTCTACTAGGCGGCTTCCTCTTTCATTTCTTACTCCCAGTCCATATTCACCTGCTACGTTTCCTTCTCTTCCTATTCCTACTATCGAGTTCCAGTCACCTATGATTATTACATTTTCGTCTCCCTTCACTATCTGAATAATTTCTTATATGTCATCAAACATTTCTTCAATTTCTTCGTCATCTGCAGAGCTAGTTGGTAGATAAACTTGTACTACTGTAGTAGGCGTGGGCTTCGTGTCTATCTTGGCCACAATAAGGCGTTCACTATGCTATTTGTAGTAGCTTACCCGCACTCCTATTTTTTTTATCCATTATTAAACCTACTCCTGCATTACCTCTATTTGATTTTGTATTTATAACCCTGTATTCAGCTGACCAGATGTCTTGTTCCTCCTGCCACCGAACTTCGCTAATTCCCACTATATCTAACTTTAACCTATCCATTTCCCTTTTTAATTTTTCTAACCTGTCTTAAGAGCTCTGACATTCCACGCTCCGATCCGTAGAATGCCAGTTCTCTTTCTCCTGATAACGACGTCCTCCTGAGTATTCCCCGCCCGGTGATCCGAATGGGGGACTATTTTATCTCCGGAATATTTTACCCAAAAGGACGCCATAACCATTTAACCATACAGTAAAGCTCCATGCCCTCGTGAACAGTTACTGCCGTAGTTTCCCCTTGCTTTCAGCCGTTCGCAGTACCAGCACAGCAAGGCCATTTTGGTTTGTGTTACAAGACCAGATCGGTCAATCATCCAGACTGTTGCCCCTGTAACTACTAAAAAGGCTGCTGCCCCTCTTCAGGAGCCACACGTTTCTCTGGACTCTCAACAGATACACCTCCATTGTGGTTGCACCTACGGTACGGCTATCTGTATCGCTGAGGCACGCAAGCCTCCCCACCAACGCCAAGACCTATGGTTCATGCGGGGGGAGGGGGGGGGATGGATTCAGAACAAGAAAAATTTGCACAGTAGGTTATGGGATTATATAGTCAGCTCGAAAGTGTTACAGAAACGCTAAACTGTATCCAAAGAGTCGATACAACGTTTACTGTTCATATTCTTCAAAGATATGGTCCAATTGCCAGTATATGAGAAATATTATCGGAGCCCCCCATACATCTCATCTAAAATGAATGCACCATAGAATCAAACATAGGTGTCTAGAAGCTCGTTGTTACCACGCTCCACCAACGAATGAAACACACGGGAAATCAAGAGATACTGATCATTTACGAACATTTCGCCACACTCAGAACGGTTTCCTACGGAATCCAAATGTGGATTTAGATTACATGTGATATTTGACAAGTTATTGTGAACTCCCTACGCAACCCACGTCCCTATTCTTTTAGTGTTTAAATGTGGGAAACGAGCTTACCTTCCATTTTCATCTCTGCGTCATAAGAATCATCCTGGCAAGGATGATGATCTGAGCACTGATATGAAAAGCGATGCGATCATGTGGCATCGGTATGATCTAAATTATTTCTGATTGTCTGTTTTCTCTGATCGTATTGTCTTTGGCAATAAATCGTTAAACGACGACAGTTCTGTCAAATTGTCAGGTACTCTTGGACGGTGGTCGGAAGACCGTGTCAATTTTGTGTTGTTTTAGGAGTCTCCCAATTTTTACCGTCACGTTGTCTGCATACGGTAGAAAGACAAGGCTTGGTTCCTATCTTTAGACTGTTCTTCATCTGGGTTTCTGCTGTGTTACCGTCGTCTTAAGGTTGTCTGGATCTGTCGATTGCTGTACCCGTTCTTGCGGAACACATTTTCTAGATGTTTGAGTTCTTTGTGCAGATCTTGTTCGTCCGATATCGAGTATGTCCTGTGAACCAGTGTGCTGAGCATCCCGTTGAGTTGTGCAGGAAGGTGGCAAATATAAATCCGAATGTGTAGGCTTGCGGTACTCGCTATGAGTGTGGCATTTGATCTCCGCTGTACAGGTACATTAAGAAAGGGTAATTTCCCGTCCCTCTTGGTTTCCATGGTGAACCATATGTTGTCGTGGACGGAATATAGATGTTCTAAAAACGTCTGTAGATGATCAGGTCTGTGGGGCCAGATGACAAACGTGTCGTCCACGTATCGGAAGAAACACACAGGTTTCCGTTCGGCCGCTTGCAGGGCCTATTCTTCAAAAATGGTTCAAATGGCTCTGAGCACTATGGGACTAAACATCTGAGGTCATCAGTCCCCTAGACTTAGAACTACTTAAACCTAACTAACCTAAGGACATCACACACATCCATGCCCGAGGCAGGATTCGACCGTAGCAGCAGCGCGGTTCCGGACTGAAACGCATAGAACCGCTCGGCCACACCGGCGCCTCTTCTTCGAAACTCTCCATAAATAAGTTGGCTAGCACCGGTAAGAGAGTGCTCCCCATAGTCACACCGTCGGTCTGCTCGTAATATTGGCAGTTGAAGACGAAGTAGGTGGATGTAAGTACGTGCCTGAAAAGTTATGTCAACTCGGGACCAAATTTCTCACTGATAAGATGGATCGAATCTTCTAGCAGGACCCACGTGGAAAGTGACACGACATCAAAGTTGACCATGATGTCTGTTTCTCGTAGAGTCAGCTCCTTCAGACGACCAATGTAATCCATTGAGTTCCGAATATGGTGTTAGCACTTTCCCACATACGGTCAGAGTAGGCCTGCCAGTTGTTGAACGAGAGGGTACGTGGGCGCCCCTATGTTGCTGACAGTGGGACGCATTTTGTCCTTATGTGTCTTAGGGAGGCCGTATATTCTCAGAACTACTGCGGATCGCTGTCGAAGTCTCTCGATACCCTTCTTCTCAATTGCGCCATTTTTCAGTAGGGTGGCAGTGCTAAGTTGTATCCTGTTGGTCGGTTCCGTCTTGATCTTCCGGTATGCCGGGTAGTCAAGTAGTTGGAGCATCTTCTGTTCATATTCCTGTCTGTTCTGAACGACTGTGGTGTTTCCACTGTCGGCGGGCAGGACGACGGTCTCTTTGTCTTCTCTGAGGGCCCGAAGTTCCGCTCTTTCTTCCCGTAAGATGTTGCTGGTGGTCGGTTTCGCCTTGGAGAGAATCCGACATGTTTTCCTCCTGACTTCTTTAGCCTTGTCCTCGGTTAAGCCCCGGACCGCCTGTTCCACTGCGGAAATGATCTCAGTGGAGCGGAGGTGAGCTGGCGCCGTTGCAAAATTGAGGCCTTTTTCGAGTGTGGAAGTGGCTGAGTCGTCCAATGGCTTCCCCGTGAAGTTAATCAAGGTTCGTTTCATCGGCTTCGTCTCTTCTTCTTGTTTGCCTGGTAGCCTTGCAAACTTGTCAATCTGTTTGTCAGTGGATTTCAGGTGTCTCCAGTCAGCCAGGGCCCATGTGACGCCATCCACCCACTCCCAGGAATGGTCTAGAAGCGTGGAGCTACTTGAAGGTGAAGGTGCAGCAAAAAAGATAGTCTGAACAACCAAGACACGTCACTCAAATCATCTTTTAATTAAAAATAAATGTCAGTCATAGAAGCTTGTAATTCGATTCTTAGTTCCAATATCTTATTACGGTCTTACTCTGAGATAACCATCTAACCTCTGTGAGGAGCAGTAGTGTTTTATGTGTGATCCCATAATCTTCACACAATACTGGAAACAATCGGCACTGAAGTGGGAGTGATATAAATTAACTGAATAATTTTACTGCTTCATCAAGAAGCAATTTTGAATTTGGCTTGTGCTTGTCTACGCAGGATACAATGGCTGGAACTACTATTTGCACTTTATTTTTTATTGGTAATACTGTTCCTGCTGTTTTACCAGTCAGTGCCTTGGCCGCATCTGTACATATATGAATAGAATCGTTCTAATCAGTATGGTTTATTTAACAAAAATTGATAAGTGGTAAAAATTTCTTTTCCCATGGTGTTAGTTGGCAGCGATGCGCATATAAACAAGTCTTATTTGAGTGATTGTTTATTGGGATATCGTAAAATTATTAGGAAATTTGGCAGTCTAGTAACATCAGTCGACTCATACGTTTGCTAGCCGAATTTTGTTATTGGGAGTGCCCATCTGGTTCTTGGCTGATATAGCCTGCGAAGATTGGGACACTGTATGTGAAATGATTACAAGTTTCCGTAAGTTATGTTCACCACTCACGTTTTCAGTGGACATCGATACGTGCAGAAAGTCGCTATGTGCTGGTAGTACGACTAAGCTGCATCAATTCAAGAAGGCGTTGGCGTCTGTACACTACGCTTTCAGTAGGAAAACAGGAGCTTGGAAGAACAGATGTGTCACGCAGTGCCCTGAAATATCTGGTAAATACTCTACGATCAGGAATTCGAGACGTCGGTATGGACCGACGGAAGTCTTCGACAGCTACAGGAGAATTACAATCGCTACAGCCTTAAACGTGCACCATATCTGCGTATTCTTCATTAGTACTGATATGTTGCAGTTTTACCCAGCTTATATACAAAGACAGTTAACTGATGATTGTCTTTGATCCACTCTAAATTACTCTCAAAACACATCTCGGACAGTTGCTCTTTAAACGAGCTAGTTTGATGGCAGAGTGACATCCCGAGAAAAGAGATTGAAAGCAACGAGGTAGGTTTGGCTAGAATAACAGGTCAAAGATGTGTGGAAATGACATGTATGTGCGCACTACTAGCCCGAAAACAAATGTACGCCAAATGTGTTCTACCTCAGAAACCATTAGGTATAGGACAGATCTCTACATCAATTATTTTGCTTGAAATAAGCATTCGTGGCATGTTACTGCATGTTCACAATCCCTCTTGGGACACCCTGTAAAAAAGCAGCTTCAAACGTCTTCTTACAAAACGCTTATTCTTCCATTCTCTCAGTGATTATGACGTCGTATCTTAGGAAATATATACTGATGAGCCGAAACATTACGAACACTACCCGCCGCGAGGTTGAATGCCTCCTGGTGGCGTTGCGGGCACTCGACGCAGTAAGGAAAGAATGTAAGCGGAAGAGAGGCGAATGGGCAGTAATTATAGAAAAGATACTGGCCGAAAATGCGGGAATCCACTGATATAAGCGATTATGACAAAGGGCACATTGTTGTAGCGAGGCGGGTGGAAACGAGAATCTCTGAAACGGCGAAGCTGGTCGTTTGTTGGCATACCACTGTCGTGAGCACCTACGGAAAGTGGTTGAAGGATAGTGAAATAACGAGTAGGCCGTATGGTATTGGACGACGACGTCTCACAATAAAGCGTAGAGGTCGGAGGATCCCCCACTGTGTAATCTCCGGCAGGTGGCGCTCTGTGGCAGAACTGATAACAGAGTACAATGACGGTACAGGTACAAATGTTTCGGAGCACACCGTTCAAAGGCTTTTGTTGAACATGGACCTTCTTATCGCACGAGCCCTTTGTGTTCCTGCGTTGACCCAACGACATCGTCAGTTATGACTGCAGTTGGAACAGCATCACTGAGTTTTCACCGTGGATCAATAGAATCGTGTCGCATGTCGAATGAATTGTCACACCAGGTCGACGGTTGGGCCCTTGAACGCCGTCATCCAAGCGAATAGCTCCACGAAGCCAAACATTTATATTGTAGAAATAAAGGATGATTCAAAAGTCATGTGCCATAGGACAAACAGGATGAACCAGAACTCCAACGACAAACGTTCAGAGGTGGTAGTTGGACCCAACTAGAAAAAAAAAATCCAGTAAACATGGGTTCTAAAATTCATACAAAAAAAACTATGAGCACTTCATATTCGATATTGTGAAACAAATCTGCTCTGCTACAAGCTCTTTTCTTCCATATTTTGGGAGGCGGTAGTATGGATCAAAGGAGAAAAAAACCGTCCAGTAAACAATGGTTTTAAAGTGCGTGACTTAAAGGATACGAACACTGGTTCAGTAGATCACACGTGTTCCGCAATATCGATGACCAAAAAGTTCTCATAGCTCTTAAGGTATGAACCTTAGAGCCCATGTTTACTGGACGTTTTTTTCGTGTTTCTTTCCATGCTGCCACCGCTCAGATTATGGAAATCAAAGCACCTGCAGTAGAAGAGATTTGTTTTACAGTATCGAAGATGAATAAGTGCCGATAGCTCTTAAGATATGCAATTTAGAGCCCATTTATACTAGATTTTTTTAACCGTTTTGATCTGCTGTATCACGTCTGAGAGTTAGCCTTTTAAGTTCTAGTTCACACTATTTGTCCTACGGGAAACGATTTTTGAATTGCACAGTTTTGGCTCAGTGCTCTTATATTACAGATGCCTCTTATTTCATGGACACATCCCATAAAGTTGGCCTGCATAAAACACAGTGAATAATGTAAAATATTTCATGGTAACAGTTGGTAATCGAAATTGATACAAAGGAATAAAATACAGTTTAAATTTGCGTTTCATAAGACAATACAAATTTACATTTATTTTACAACATTTTGTAGATGGCTTTTTTTCTGCGTCATTACTTGTACTGATGTTTTTCATCACCATTTTCAAGCTTCTTTGGTACGAAATCGCCTGATCTGAACCCGATGCAACACATCTGATACGTTATCTGGCACTTATTCTGTACCTACAAACCACCTGCCAAAAAAATTACAGGAAGTGAATAACTTGTGTCAAAGTACTGGTGCCACATACCTCTGCAAACCTACCAAGTATTTTGTTCCAAGAGTCGACCGTCAAACTAATAGGGAGGTGGTCACAATGCTCGGCTCATCAGCATATGTTGTGTCGAACTGTTGAGTTAAGTTTGAATCACAATTTTTTTAACTTGTCGTAATGCAGTCATAATAGTTAAGAAATATGATCTGCCTGAAGTTAATAGTGCAATTCTAACTAGCACATCATTCAACAAAACGATAAAAACAAAACAAAGTGGTTTGGAGACTGTAACCTACTGTTTTGTAGCATGGCGTTCTGTCATCATCTGTAAATTAAGTTCTTACATTCTGTAGTGCTTATTCACAGCCGATGATGTGACGCGAAGCTGTCTCTTGTCATGACACAACCAGTCATAATGAGCTTAAATCCTTCAAGATCAGCTACTGGCAGCACTTCCATCGGCACTGTGCATTGAACTGGTGCAGACTCCGAGTCTGTAATGCGTCAAATGTGTAGCCTAGCAGCTAGAACCTCACAGAGCAGTGTCATCAGCTGCGAGTAGCCGTTGTTCTACGAGCCATCATTAGTATAAGTAATTACTACCTGAGCCACTTTGACGTTTGTAATGGGTTTCCCTACACTGAAGGGCAGGGTCAACGACAGGCTACATTTGACGTTAACAAGTTAAGTCTACTCCGTATACGTTTCCCTGACATCCACCACCCCTTGACCCTCCACATCCTCTCCCCTCTCCCTCCACCATCCTTCCACCACCCTACCTCCATCCAATCTTAGCACAGTATAAAAAATGAGACAACGAATGAGAAATCCAATATGATGGAAATAGTGCAGTTGCATTAGTGAAAAAAAGTTCGTCTCCCTCTCTCTCCAACCAATCACACAGTACTGTATTCCTTATATTCAGCCAATCATAGAGCAGTATTACAATCAAAGATGATGGAAATAAATCAATTGCACCGGCCGCTGTGGCCGAGCGGATATAGGAGCTTCAGTCCGGAACCGCTTTACTTCTACGGTCGCAGGTTCGAATACTGCCTCGGGTATTGATGTGTGTGATGTCCTTAGTTTACTTAGATTTAAGTAGTTCTAAGTCTAGGGACTGATGACCTCAGATGTTAAATCCCATAGTGCTTAGAGCCATCTGAACCATTTTAGAAGATCAATTGCGAGCCTTACAACCAATGATCCCTCCCCTTTCCAACTAATCACAGCGGTAGTATTAGAAAGTAGTCTAAAATATTCTGTAAAATGTTACATAGCCACAAGTGGAACGTCAAAGATATGCATTATTTGTGTAAAATGGTGTGCACACACTACACTGTGTTTCACCTCCCTCTCTTCTTCTCTAGTCGGAGACTAGTATCGCTGTAACAGTGTAGGCTGAACTAGACTGCACTAAAAAGTATCCAAAGTATTTATCAAAAAAAAATGTTTCAAACTATCTGAATTGCGTAAACAATGGAATATTTTGTCAACTATGTATACATTACTGACTTTCAAAATATCGTTTATGTACCGGCTCACCAGTCACATCAGTAAATTTCATTTGAAGATATGAATCATCTGCTATCGGATATTGTAATGAGCATATAACATCAATCATTGAAAATCAGCATTTACTTATAAAATATAAATAATGAATTAGAAATATGACGTAGAGAAAACTGAATTTTACCTTAAATACAATTTTAAACCCTGCAAACGCGAAATAAAACTAACTGCTGTTTCAGTTCCCAGTTGCTTACTATCACAAACATGTGGCTCTACTGTTAAAATGACAGAAGTTAGATCTTTGTACCACAAGTTGTTCTCTCTGTCACCATCATGTGTCTGTACTGGGTAAATCGGCCAGTGTTTGATCTATGGACCACACTTGGCTTAAGACACAACAGAGCCCTAAAGTAATTATTTTCAACGTCTATGACGTCAAAATATTCTAAAATGTCTGCAAAATACGTCGACAACTCAAAAAGTACGATGTCTATGTTGATTATCACAATGGTCATTTCATCAAGCTATATTTCGTCTACAAAACATGTTGTTAATTTTCAGGGAAAGGGGAGAAAGAAGGTAACATAGCAAGAGAAAAATATGAACGATAAAAATTAGTGCAAGTGAATGGGACATACGAGGTGCATTCAAGTTCTAAGGCCTCCGATTTTTGTTCTACTTAACTACTCACCCGAAATCGATGAAACTGGCGTTACTTCTCGACGTAATCGGCCTGCAGACGTACACATTTTTCACAACGCTGACGCCATGATTCCATGGCAGCGGCGAAGGCTTCTTTAGGAGTCTGTTTTGACCACTGGAAAATCGCTGAGGCAATAGCAGCACGGCTGGTGAATGTGCGGCCACGGAGAGTGTCTTTCATTGTTGGAAAAAGCCAAAAGTCACTAGGAGCCAGGTCAGGTGAGTAGGGAGCATGAGGAATCACTTCAAAGTTGTTATCACGAAGAAACTGTTGCTTAACGTTAGCTCGATGTGCAGGTGCGTTGTCTTGGTGAAACAGCACACGTGCAGCCTTTCCCGGACGTTTTTGTTGCAGTGCAGGAAGGAATTTGTTCTTCAAAACATTTTCGTAGGATGCACCTGTTACCGTAGTGCCCTTTGGAACGCAATGGGTAAGGATTACGCCCTCGCTGTCCCAGGACATAGACACCATCATTTTTTCAGCACTGGCGGTTACCCGAAATTTTTTTGGTCGCGGTGAATCTGTGTGCTTCCATTGAGTTGACTGGCACTTTGTTTCTGGTTTGAAAAATGGCATCCACGTCTCATCCATTGTCACAACCGATGAAAAGAAAGTCCCATTCATGCTGTCGTTGCGCGTCAACATTGCTTGGCAACATGCCACACGGGCAGCCATGTAGTCGTCCGTCAGCATTCGTGGCACCCACCTGGATGACACTTTTCGCATTTTCAGGTCGTCATGCAGGATTGTGTGCACAGAACCCACAAAAATGCCAACTCTGGAGGCGATCTGTTCAACAGTCATTTGGCGATCCCCCAAAACAATTCTCTCCACTTTCTTGATCATGTCGTCAGACCGGCTTGTGCGAGCCCGAGGTTGTTTCGGTTTGTTGTCACACGATGTTCTGCCTTCATTAAACTGTTGCACCCACGAACGCACTTTCGACACATCCATAACTCCATCACCACATGTCTCCTTCAACTGTCGATGAATTTCAATTGGTTTCACACCATGCAAATTCAGAAAATGAATGATTGCATTCTGTTCAAGTAAGGAAAACGTAGCCATTTGAAGTGTTTAAAAGAGTTCTCATTCTCGCCGCTGGCGGTAAAATTCCATCTGCCGTACGGTGCTGCCATCTCTGGGACATATTGACAATGAACGCGGTCTCATTTTAAAACAATGCGCATGTTTCTATCTCTTTCCAGTCCGGAGAAAAAAAATTGGAGGCCTTAGAACTTGAATGCACCTCGTAGTTAAGGGTCAGTATAAGAAACTATTGTCAGGTTCAAATTCAGTACTTTACCTCATCCATGATGCCATTCAAAAATATCACTGTATTCTAAAATGCATCAATAATGGAATGTTTACGTCGCAAAAGTATCTAAATACATACAGTGTATTTAGTCTGTGCAAAACGAGCAATGTTAATGAGGATTAACACAATATTTACATCAAGTTATTTTCCTCGCCAGTTCGCATTGACTCTAAACTCTAAATTATGTGAGATAGGGGAAGGGGTGAGGTGGAGATAATGTATCACTAGAAAAATATAATCGATAATAATTTTTACAAAGATAATAGGGACCTAGTGGGAGTTAAATACAATAAAAACATTGTGAGTATTCAGTTAGTTATTTGCAACTTCTGTGAAGTAAAAGTATTCTAAAATGCGTCAGAAACTAAAGTTCCTACAGTATCTAAGCGTGTAAAGTATATTCACTTTGATAATAATGCTTTGCTAGTGATACATTATCCTCACTTTCCCCTTCCCCTGGTTAGAGTTCACAATCATTTTTTACACATGAAAAATAACTTGGCGAGAATAACATTGTGATAATCGACTAAATATTGCACTTTTGAAATAGTAAATATTTTTCAGACTTTTGGCAGAATAGATATGAAAACTAATTCTTGTAAGGCTCTGTTATGTCTTAAACCAAGATCTAACTTTGAACGATTTTACCCTGTACAGCCACCAGTTGGTGATAGTCAAAAGAACACGTGGTACAGAGATATATATTTTTCCTTTTTTAACAGTGAAACAATGAGTTGGTGACAGTAGACAACCAGGATGTGAAACAGCAGCTGATCTCAGTTTACAGAATATTATTTTAGGTAAAACTGATGTTCACCTATGAATTTCTAAACAGTTATTGGCATTTTATAAACAAATGTTGGTTTCTAATTATTTATAGTGAAAGTGATACATACTCGTGGTTTGGCGGCGTCATGTGTACGAGGTCTGTTACCACGCCCCGGAATGTAGGCAACCCCAATGCAAATCTCGAAGTTCTTTGAACAGTAGTTATCTGTACTACTGCTGTCAGTTATCCCTGATAGTTTCGGGGTTCGAACTAGAGATGAGATGAAACCCCCCATTGGGTGCCATTGCCCGACACTCCAGCCAGTCTCCAATAGGCCGGGGTTCGACTCATGGCGTCTGCAGGCCCCTGTCAGCAACCCTGGACAGCGAGCAGCCGTAAGCTCGCCGCACTGCGAACCTGTCACCTATCTCGCGTTAACGAGGTGGAAGTTGCCAACGCCACTGTCCTGCCTCTACAGCACTCCGCAGTCCATTAACTACGACCGGCCGCAGGCCGCAGTCAACGACTTCCTGTATGGAGGCATCGGTTGATAAAGAGTGTGGCTGTTGCAGTTCCCTGCACACTTGTGTTCTATACGCGGTTCTTTAAGGCATGAGCTACACGTTCCTAAGAGTCTTCCAATAAACCTAAGTATATTACTCGCCATTTCTACTAAGTATCGACGTTTCGTGCTCCCACCATCACTTACCGTTTTGTAACATTGTGCCTAGATATTTATTCAGTATTGACTGTGAAGTAGCACACGACTAATACAGTACTCAGACACTGCAGGTTTATTCCTCCTACATACCTGCGTGAACTTAGCTTTTTTTCTTCATTTACAGTAAGCTGGCATTTGTCACATCAAACAGAAATTTTATCTGTCATCCTATATCCTCTTCCAGTCATTTAACGACTACTCTTTCCGGTATTCTACAGCGTCATCAACAAACAGACTCAAATTGCTGCTCACCTACCCGTCGGATCGTTTACGCACATGAGAACATAAGCGGCTGTATCGCACTTCTCTGGATCAATCCTGACGATACCTTTGTCTCTGATGAGTTCTCGCCGTCCTAGAAAACTTACTGGGTTCTGTTACTTAGGATGTCTCCGAGCCACTCATACTCGTATATCTGAGTACCTATTCCGTATTCTCTGACGTTCTTTACCAGTCTGTAGCAGGGTATCGTGTCTAATGTTTTCCGAAATCTACGAATATGGAATATGTCTGTTGCTCTTCATCCAAGGCTCACAGAATCTCGAGCGAGAAAACGACAAGCTGCGTTTCGTATGAGCGATGCTTTCTAAAGCCGTGCTGATTTATGGGCAGAAGCTTTTTTGCCTCAAGGAAATTTATTATATTCGAATTTACCATATTCTGAAAAAATTCTACAACAAACTGATGTCAAGGCAACTGTTGTACAATTTTTGGGGCCCGTTCTTTTACCCTTTTCATATACAGAAGTCACATTTGCTTTTTCCCAGTTGCTTGGCAGTTTGTGGTTAGCGAGAGATTCGCGATAAATGCATATTAAGTTAGGGTCAGTGTCGAAGGATAATTTCTGTAGAACTACATTGCTTCTTAGCACCAGGGATGACTATTTCTATGTCCTCCATAGAGGAGTCCGTGCGACGGTAAAATGATTGAATGTCTGTACAGCCCTCCTACACGAATGATTTTTTTAAACGCGAAATTTATAACTTCCGCTTTTCTTTTGCCGTTTTCTATTTTTATACCAGGCTGCTTGACGAGAAACAGGGCAGAGGCCTTGGACTCGTTTAGTGATATTACATAGGAGCAGAATTTTCTTGCGTTCTCCTCAAGATGTTTCAGTAATATATTACTGTGGCTGTTGCTATAAGCTCTGGGCATAGATCTTTTATACATGCACTAATTCCTACGGACTTTTGTCTCTCTGCAATTCCACTTTCTTTTCAGCTGACAGCGCAACAGTCCCTGCTTGCTTCTTCAACATCTTCCGTCCTTTGGTATTAAATGACGGAATGTTTTTCCTGTTCTTAATCCACATACTCGGCTCATACTCCTCTAGGGCGCAATTTACAACGAGTCTATAATTCCTCTACGTTCATCATATTGGAACCCAATGATGTCCATTCATTGCCTAAGTGGGATGCTAAAAATTGCGTATCTGATCTTTCTAGCATAAATATTCTCTTAGCCTTCTTGATGGATTTATTAACTTTAGTAACCAAGAAAGTTATGACTATACCATGATCACTTGTCAGTTACTATATACAGACACTGTAAGTAAGGTAAAGTGAGTCTGTAGCTACAAAGTCTAAAATAATTCCATTGTGCGAGGGTTGTCGAACTAACTGTTTCGGGAAATGCGTTCTGAATAACTTCACGAGAATGTATGTCGCTACTTCCTGCAGTGAATCCATAGAAGTCGCTGTATATAACTCGTAGTGCATATGGTAAAAACATTCTAAAGCTAAGATCACATAAATATTTCTCTATTTACAAAAAAACTCGTTTCGACTGACTTTGCTGTAATCTTCTGGTCTTAAAATTTTTTTATAAAATATGTTCATTTTAAGTTGAACACATTTTATAAAAAAATTTTTTTTGGAGACCTGAAGATGACAGTAATGTCTGTCGAGAGTGGTTGTTAGAAAACAAATAAATATTTATGCGATCTTGGATTTAGAAAGTTTTTAACAGGTAAAAGAGATTGCTCCTCCTGCCAACTAGCGCAGCGTGATCAGGCTGTTTTCGTGCTACTGACGTTTGCATTTCCTTAGGCCGGATTCTACATCTACATCTACATCCATACTCCGCAAGCCACCTGACGGTGTGTGGCGGAGGATACCCTGAGTACCTCTATCGGTTCTCCCTTCTATTCCAGTCTCGTATTGTTCGTGGAAAGAAGGATTGTCGGTATGCTTCTGTGTAGGCTCTAATCTCTCTGATTTTATCCTCATGGTCTCTTCGCGAGATATACGTAGGAGGGAGCAATACACTGCTTGATTCCTCGGTGAAGGTACGTTCTCGAAACTTTAACGAAAGCCCGTACCGAGCTACTGAGCGTCTCTCCTGCAGAGTCTTCCACTGGAGTTTATCTATCATCTCCGTAACGATCCTGTAACGAAGCGCGCTGCTCTCCGTTGGACCTTCTCTATCTCTTCTATCAACCCTATCTGGTACGGATCCCACACTGCTGAGCAGTATTCAAGCAGCGGGCGAACAAGCGTACTGTAACCTACTTCCTTTGTTTTCGGATTGCGTTTCCTTAGGATTCTTCCAATGAATCTCAGTCTGGCATCTGCTTTACCGACGATCAACTTTATATGATCATTCCATTTTAAATCACTCCTAATGCGTACTCCCAGATAATTTATGGAATTAATTGCTTCCAGTTTCTGACCTTCTATGATGTAGCTAAATGATAAGGGATCTATCTTTCTATGTTTTCGCAGCACATTACACTTGTCTACATTGAGATTCAATTGCCATTCCCTGCACCATGCGTCAATTCGCTGCAGATCCTACTGTATTTCAGTACAATTTTCCATTGTTACAACCTCTCGATACACTACAGCATCATCTGCAAAAAGCCTCAGTGAACTTCCAATGTCATCCACAAGGTCATTTATGTATATTGTGAATAGCAACGGTCCTATGACACGCCCCTGCAGCACACCTGAAATCACTCTCACTTCGGAAGACTTCTCTCCATTGAGAATGACATGCTGCGTTCTGCGGATTCGGGTGGCTGGTAAAACATCCATGTTTAGATAGATTCCAAACGTTCTGGGTAGGGGCTTCCAGGTTACTCAGCAGTCATAGTTTCCATCTCTTGTCGACTGCAATAAATACTCCCTTTCCTATAACGTGTAACCTGTCTTTCCGAGATACGTTCCGTTCTCGTTAGATATTCCGATCTTTTTACTTCAGGATTCATCCAGCGTTCGGTACCGAATATAATTAGAGTGCGACAACTTTTCTGGGTGGCGGCAAATTCAGGAAGTTTGTTAAGAATTCTTTTGCAATTTACTGTTAAAATTTTGACACTAGAAATGACTTCAGTTTGTACGTGATCTGATTTCGCTCTCTGTATATCGACAGTCGAACCATCATCAGAAGACATCGATCTATCACCTATCCTAAAAAAACATGTGCACTCCAAAAGTATTCAGCCACCCGAAGAAATGCTTCATCTGTGTATTGCACCCCAGACCTGTCAAGGGAAGTCCTATAATTCTTCATCCCATAATGCAGATCCATAAATCTAGAGCCAAGATCGTCACAGAATCGACGTCGCTTCCGGCTGAGACAATCCACTCGTCTCCATACCGAAGGGTCCGTTCAATTCTTGGTACAATAATGCAAATCGTAAGCTCTATTTGCTTACCACGGTCGAGGCCAGCCGCCAGCACCACGTTCGGATTGAGGATGGCCCCAGAACCCAAGCGACAGGAGTCACTGGTGCCGATATGAACACCTTGCCTACAGTATCTTCCGTTTCTAAGAAAACGTCAACAACCCGTGCTCTATGAGGTCGAGCATTATTGTCCATCAGTACGAAGTCTGGACGCACAGCATCTGGCAACAACCGTTCACGTAGTCACAAGATCTTGTCACGATACCTGACAGTAGTCAAGCCTTGCCGATGCACCCGTACAGCTTCATGAAGAGGTGTTCAAGAGATCAACATAATCACTGCCCACACCGTTAGGGATCCTCCCAGAAATCGGTCTCTTTCCAGAATGTTTGGGTCCCAAAATCGTCTCCACGTTCCCTCCAGATACGAAACCGTCGAGAATCATGCTCCAGACCACATCGGGACTCATCTGTGAAAAAAATATTTGCTCACTGTGTGACCGTCCACGCGGCATGTTGACGACGTCTTCTTCTGTGAAGACGTAGCAGAAGTATACAAACAGCAGGTGTCCGACAGTAAAGACCACTCTGCCAAAACCTTCTGTACACCGTTTGCCTCGATAAAACACGTCAAGTAAATGCTGCGAGATCAGATACCAGTTGTCGTGCAATGCCATGGTGGTATCGCCGTGCCCTCACAGCCAAATAATGGTCCTCTCTTTCTGATGTCGCACTTGTCGGCACTGCCCTTATCCTCAGGACACAGTTTCGGCTTCTGTAAACTGTCGCCACATCCGAGAAACAACAGAGCGATTCACATTAAGCCACTGGGCCACATTAGTTTGCGAATGTACTGCTTCCATTCTTCCTATGGCCCTCCACCGCAGAGACTCTGGTAGGTGCCATACTGCACCGTCTTTGATTTTGTACACAGTGACTGTGGGTGTGGTACTACCCGGCAAACATTCTCCGTTTGATAGGTGTCCTGACGTCATCGATGGCGTGGTCGTCCGATGGCTGAAAAGCTACCTTTCGTGCAGAACATGATCGTACAGACATGTGTTGACAGTTTGTAAGATTATATCATTAATTAGACAGGAGGGGCAAAAAGCGGTTTGTTGCTTTAATTTTGGATACCAGTGTAGGAAACCCTTCCCCCTGTGTTCTTACTCGGACGCTGTTGAAGGAGAGACAACTTGTACGCTCAATGTGACGACTAAGTTCACGCAGTGAACAACTGGCTAAAAACATAGTCCAAAACACAGCACGATCTTCGTAAGGGTACGTATCAGTCCAGAGTGAATACTGAAAGATAGAGAACCGTAACACAACGAATAGTTGAACACCGTACCGACAGACGTGGTCTGAAGACCTCCAGTGGTGGCATGATTTTACCGTTGATGTATTTAAGAACAGAATTCCTAAAGTCGGCGCACTCGAAGTACTGTAGGATAGCTCTGTTTTTTGAGATGTGAGAAGCTGTGATTGCATGCTAGGTGTACGATCTCAGACGCTATATCGATTAAATTTGACTTCTGTATAGCATGATTGCTTCCGTATTAGTCCACCTTACACAACCTTAACTATCTCGTTCTTTGCGTTTGGGTTTTCATTGCTTTGTACCTATGTGATCATTTGTAAATTACTGAATTGAACAATAGATAGATGATGACTATCTATGCTCTCCCCACCTGTGTCAAACATCGGCGCGCCACAATATTGGTAAGAGACCAGGTTAAGAAACTGATGGCATATTTGCCGCAGGGATGGATATACTTGTGAAGAGATTACAAGAATTTCATAGCTAGCGAAGATTCATTACACAAGTTTCATATAGTTTCTTCTACAGTACTGAATCAGTCCATTAAAGCGTAATAATGGAAGCAGTAACCCAAGTAAGATAACGTATGTGATCAAATAACAATTTCTGCATACAGTCTCGGTAACGCTGCTCAACAGTGAAAATATTTCCGACTTGTAAATATCTACTTCTGATTAGTGTCATAAAAAAAGATTGGGGATTGATTGGGAGATTAAAGGGACCAGACTGCGACGGACATCGGCCCATAAAAAAAAGATAATCAAATTTAAAACTTTCATTTAATTCTTGGTTCTCGGCTACAGCCCGTTAAAGTGATACCGATAATTTTTACGAAATTTGACGATTGAAGATTGTGTTGGCACATCTGAGTATAGCATTGATTGTTTGGGGGTAATTTTTATAACTAGTAGGAACATTTGGTTCAAATTGTTCAAATGGCTCTAAGCACTATGTGACTTAACATCTGAGGTCATCAGTCCCCTAGATTTAGAGCTACTGAAACCTAACTAACCTAAGGACATCACACACATCCATGCCCGAGGCAGGATTCGAACCTGCGACCGTAGCAGCAGTGCGGTTCCGGACTGAAGCGCCTAGAACCGCTCGGCCACGGCGGCTGGCTCAGGAACATTGGGAATCTAGAGGTAATGTTAGTACAAATGAATGGAGGAATAATTAGTAATTTTTGCTAAAGTTTTGTGAAGTTTTTCATTGTCATTGTCGTTCTGTATAGCTTTAGTACATAGTGAATTACTGTTTTTTAGTTCGTTTATAAATGCAAGATGCTATTTATTCTGAAAAATCAGATTTTGGGTTTTTTATCAGGTTACTTAGAATTCAGGATGCAACGTAAGTACAAAAACCCTGTTGACAATTTTTCCATTTTACAGTAAGTGAGTATTGTCTCTCCAGACACTTAGATTTACTCTAATAATAAAGACAGCGTATCATCAATATTTTGGGAAC
This sequence comes from Schistocerca cancellata, assembly GCF_023864275.1. Classification (NCBI taxonomy): domain Eukaryota; kingdom Metazoa; phylum Arthropoda; class Insecta; order Orthoptera; family Acrididae; genus Schistocerca; species Schistocerca cancellata. The sequence continues at coordinate 269,647,592 of NC_064629.1, forward strand.
AATTAGAAGATGCGGTCATATCCTGTGCACGGCATACAAGCTGCAGTGAACCTACGTGGGTGGTTAAAAATAAAGTTCGTTTAAGGCCATTCCAGTAATTTGGGGAGATACTTTATATCAGACCAACGATCGCTATTTCTGCATGATTCCCCTCCCCCCATCCACTTTTTCCAGCATGGCATGTCCAGAAAAAAGTAGCGGATCGTAGAATATCCCCAGTATCCCATCAGCCATGCGACAAGTGTCACATGTGTCTTTACTACTATATAAGGAAGAGTACATTCTACATTCAGATGCAGACAAAGACTGTGAAGGCAAGACATCATTTCATCCCTTATCTTCAAATGAGACGTACGTTGTGCCATTGTGCCTGAATATGAACTGGCCAGTCTGAAATAAGTGATTTATAGGGGTGTTCTACTAAAAACGAGACAGACGGAAAAAGTAAGTCAGCTGTTTATAATTTCAAAAGTAGTCGTTATAGCTATTAATACATTCATCCCACTCTCAGAGAACACAGTCAGTGCCTTCACAGAAAAGTGTTTGAGGTTGCTTACGGAACTGTTATTCCACACAGGCTATCATTTCATCCAATCAAATCGACGGCCACGGATGTGTATCTTGAGGGCTCCAAAAATATGGAAATCTTACGGGGACAGATCGGGACTGTATGAAGGATGTGTAAGGGCCTCCCAGCAAAACTTCTGCAGCATAGTCGAAACAGCCTTGGCAACATGTGTGCGGGCACACATGTTACCAGATGCTGCCAAGGTTCTTTCGACATAGCTGCATAAGTTTCGCTGGGAAGCCCTTACATACCCCCAAACAGCTCCGATCTCTCCCCATGAGATTTCCATATTTTTGAAGCCGTGAAGAAAGACATTCGTGGCTTCGGACAAGGAGGTGCACGCCTGAGTGCAGTCACCTTTCAGTAGACAACCACTGTCATTATTCTATGAAGGCATGGACAGACTTGCCCCACAGTGGTATAAAAGTATTAACAGTTATGGTGAACATATTTGAAATAAAAAACAGTCTACTTATTTTTATCTATGTGTCACATTTTCATTTGTCTATCCCTTATCATTAGAGATTCGGGCCTGTCTAAAAACAAAGCAGAACTTCTGACATCAAAGCTTCAAAAACGGAATTTTCTACAACCTTATGTTAAAGTGTCTGTGTACAGGACACGGCAAAATATTTCAGTCAGTACTTTAGAATGGAAAATACTGTTGCTCCATCTTGTAGCGCGAGCCGTTTGATGAAAGCTTTACATCTGGAATACAATCCACGAGAGTAGAGACTATTTATAGACTCTTGAAAGCTAAATTTAGAAGTTGTATATTTATACAATGGAAAATTGCTGCCTTAATTTCGAACAGATCATGCTGTCTACGTGAAAGAAATCTACGAAAATCTAATATCACTCCCGAAATCAATTAAGTACACCGACAATCAGTGGCAGGTATGTAGAGACTTGCGGGTCATTGCAATACTGCTGGGCATTAAGCTGGGCTACATAAAGTACTGCTGCTTCCTGTGCAGCTGGACAGTACAGTACAAGGTAATCGTCTGAACCGCAAGGGAAAATGTGTGCCCTATACAATAATAGGCCAGCATGATCCTATGGTAGAAAGGAGATAAATTCTTTTGCTCCCCCCTCCCCCCTACAAATAAAGCTTAGATTTATGAAGAACTTTGTAAAGGGGACTGAACAGAGTGGAGAAGCTGTTCAGTACCTCAGAGCGCTGTTTCCACATATCAATTAAAGAAGTAATCTACATTGGTCTGCAGATTCGTAATTTTCTTAAAGATAAAACCGTGATCACGCTCTCCAGGGACATGAAAAAAAAAACATCAAGGAAGGAATTTAAAGATGTTTTGAATTGCTTCATGGGAAATCTATGAGCTGACAACTACATACCGATCTTGATTTTTTTTTTTTTTTTTTTTTTTTTTTGGAAATGTGCCATCAATCAGGTTTCAACATGTCGCATTAATTCCTTTTCCAAAATTCTCGCCTGGATTTCTTTTCTGATAACTGTGGTGCTGTAAGTGACGGACATGGAGAGCGGTTCCATCAGGACATTTCAGAAATGGAACGAAGATATCGGGGAAAATGGAACACTTGTATGTTTGTGAACTGCTGTTAATCTGTGACAAGGAAAACTCAGAAAGGGAGTACAATCGACTAGCAAATAGAAGAGTACACGTGAATCAGTTCTTATATTTTAAGTCAGCGAAGCAAAAAACGGGAGTTACACCCACTAAAAAATATCTAATGCCGCATTCGTTTCTATCGACCCCAAATTAGAGTAGGTAAGCTATTCTCAGAAGGGAAAGAATTTTGAAGTGTATTTTCAGTATTTCTACTTCACATTAGCATATCTTAAACTCTGCTGCTAACAAACAACATTTGATGTCATACTCGTATTTATCGACACCAAACTAGACCGGTTTACCTATTCTGAGCAAGTAAATGCTTCCAAAATATATTTTTGTCTAACACTGTAATAAGAATAGACAACGCCACATACAGTATATTCGTGTGTGACGGCAGAAGTAAAAAGAATGTAAAATGCAAGAAAATAAAACAAAGATAAACTTTCCAAGAACCAGAAATATATGTACACTAAATAAAAAATGAAGTGTTAGGAATTCTGTTCAAACAGCACACGTTTGGTGTATAGTGTTATATCTACATCTACATCTACAACTACATGGATACTCTGCAAATAACATTTAAGTGCCTGACAGATGGTTCATCGAACCACCTCCACAATTCTCTATTATTCCAATCTCGTATAGCGCGCGGAAAGAATGAACACCTATATCTTTCCGTACGAGCTCTGGAAGTGATGGTGGACGTCGTACAGTTATTTTTGTTGTGGTCTTCAGTCCTGAGACTGGTTTGATGCAGTTCTCCATGCTGCTCTATCCTGTGCAAGCTTCTTCATCTCCCAGTACCTACTGCAGCCTACATCCTTCTGAATCTGCTTAGTGTATTCATCTCTTGGTCTCCCTCTACGATTTTTACCATCCACGCTGCCCACCAATACTAAATTGGTGATCCCTCGATGTCTCAGAACATGTCCTACCAACCGATCCCTTCTTCTAGTCAAGTTGTGCCACAAGCTCTTCTTCTCCCCAATCCTATTCAATACCTCCTCATTAGTTATGTGATCTATCCATCTAATCTTCAGCATTCTTCTGTAGCACCACATTTCGAAAGCTTCTATTCTCTTCTTGTCTAAACTATTTATCGTCCACGTTTCACTTCCATACATGGCTACACTCCATACAAATACTTCCAGAAACGACTTCCTGACATTTAAATCTATACTCGATGTTAACAAATTTTTCTTCTTCAGAAACGCTTTCCTTGCCATTGCCATTCTACATTTTATATCCTCTCTACTTCGACCACCATCAGTTATTTTGCTCCCCAAATAGCAAAACTCCTTTCCTGCTTTAAGTGTCTCATTTCCTAATCTAATTCCCTCAGCATCACCAGAGTTAATTTGACTACAACTCTATTATCCTCGTTTTGCTTTTGTTGATAATCATCTTATACCCTCCTTTCAAGACACTGTCCATTCCGTTCAACTGCTCTTCCAAGTCCTTTGCTGTCTCTGACAGAATTACAATGTCATCGGCGAACCTCAAAGATTTTATTTCATCTCCATGGATTTTAATACCTATTCCGAACTTTTCTTTTGTTTCCTTTATTGCTTGCTCAATATACAGATTGAATAACGTTGGTGATAGGCTACAACCCTCTCTCACTCCCTTCCCAACCACTGCTTCCCTTTCATGCCCCTTGACTCTTACAACTGCCATCTGCTTTCTGTACAAATTGTAAATAGCCTTTCGCTCCCTGTATTTTACCTCTGCCACCTTCAGAATTTGAAAGAGAGTATTCCAGTCAACATTGTCAAAAACTTTCTCTAAGTCTAGAAATGCTAGGAAAGTAGGTTTGTCTTTCCTTAATCTATTTTCTAAGATAAGTTGTAGGACCAGTATTGCCTCACGTGTTCCAATATTTCCACGGAATCCTAACTGATCTTCCGCGAGGTCGGCTTCTACCAGTTTTTCCATTCGTCTGTAAAGAAATCGTGTTAGTATTTCGCAACAGTGGCTTATTAAACTGATAGTTCGGTCTAATGGGATGTAGTCTACTCCCGGGGCCTTGTTTCGACTTAGGTCTTTCAGTGCTCTCTCACACGCTTCACGCAGTATCATACCGCCTATTTCATCTTCATCTACATTCTCTTCCATTTCTATAATATTGTCCTCAAGAACATCGCCCTTGTATAGACCCTTTATATACTCCTTCCACCTTTCTGCTTTCCCTTCTTTGCTTAGTACTGGGTTTCCAAGTCGTTCTCTTTTCTCCAAACGTCTCTTAAATTTTCCTGTAGGCAGTACCCCTAGTACCCCTAGTGATATGCACCTCTACATCCTTATATTTGTCCTCTAGCCATCCCTGCTTAGCCATTTTGCACTTCCCGTCGATCGCATTTTTAAGACGTTTGTATTCCTTTTTGCCTGCTTCATTTACTGCATTTTTGTATTTTCTCCTTTCATCAAATAAATTCAATATCTCTTCTGTTACCCAAGGGTTTCTATAGACCCCCGTCTTTTTACCTACTTGATCCTCTGCTACTTTCACTACTTCATCCCTCAAAGCTACCCATTCTTCTTCTACTATATTTCTTTCCCCCATTCTTGTCAACCGTTCCCTAATGCTCTCCCTGAAGCTCTCTACAACCTCTGATTCTTTCAGATTATCCAGGTCCCATCTCCTCAATGTCCCACCTTTTTGCAGTTTCTTCAGTTTTAATCTACAGTTCATAACCAATAGATTCTTGTCAGAGTCCACATTTGCCCCTGGAAATGTCTTACAGTTTAAAACCTGGTTCCTGAATCTTTGTCTTACCATTATATAATCTATCTGATACCTCCCAGTATCTCCAGGCTTCTTCCCTGTGTACAACCTTCTTTCATGATTCTTGAACCAAGTGGTAGCTACGATTAAGTTATGCTCTGTGCAGAATTCTACCAGGCAGCTTCCTCTTTCATTCCTTAGTTCATCTAATTTGTCATTGATCCTGATTCTGACATTCTCTAGCTCAGAAGGAAATACTTCTTTCCTTTTGCCGTATTCATTATAACCTTCAATCACCTCAGCGGTCGTACAGTATTGGATCGTAGTATCACTTCCTTTATTATTCGCGCTATGTCTTTTATATATGAACGGTATAGTTACCAGTTTTCTGTTTACCCTAATCATTGCATCGTTGGTTCCAAAATTAACCCACCTGTGGTATCTATTCAAGAAACTGGCACCTACTAACATTTCCACACTGCGTCCATTGATAATAAAAAATTCAATTCTATCTGTATCCCACCTACAGTGATTGGTAACAATATTTCTTGCTTTTCTACTTTCTTGTTTTTACCTGTGGCTACCACAATTTTTAACCCACTCACAGGCATTATCACTATTTGTTTAGTTTTTGGAAGAGCATTCACAAAATTCTGTGACACTGCACAAACTTCTGTTCTGGTATCTATCAAGTAAGGAACCTTTTCTTCAGAATACAGTTACTTCTACTATAGGTTGTCCCACGTATTCACTTCCAATTACAGATTTAGGTTCTTCCAATAAATCTTACACTACTTCGCACTTGTGAAAGCCTAATCCTTCTGTGGAAAGTACATTTAACTTAACGGCGCCCCCTTCCACTTCATTATTAGTGGCGGCTTTTACTATCCGTTCCACTATAGACAAATCAAAACATTTCTCTAACTTCTCACCCTCCAGAATAATCTTTGTTTCTGCAACCCTATCCAAGGTCATTTACTTCTTCTTCCTCTTCCGTCCCTTGGAAATGGAAATGAGCGTTTGGCGTCATTGACCAGGAGGCCCCTTAGGGGGCAGGTCCGGCCGCGTTGGTGCAGGTCTTATTACATTCGACGCCACATTGGGCGACCTGCGGGCCGGATGGGGATGAAATGATGTAATGAAGGAAACAATACCCAGTCCCTGAGTGGAGAAAATCCCCGGCTCAGCCGGGAATCAAACCCGGGCCCGTTAGGACGGCAGTCCGTCACGTTGACCATTCAGCTACGGGGCGGACTCTTCCGTCCCTTCATCCTCACTCTCCGAAATTACTTGATTCAGTCTATTTACAACATCCTCTTGTATTCCCATAGTGTCACTTCCACCGTCGAAGGGTAGTCTCACATCGGTTTCGCAATGCTGATTCACTCCCACCTCCTGACCTGAGTCTTTATTTTCTGTATTAAGTTCCTTCTTAGCATGGTTACTGCGATTTTTACTAGAACTTCCCTTTCCTCGAAATGCTACTTCCTTTTCTAAAGAAATAAATTGCCTCTCAGTGTCGCTCTCCTCTGCCCTTCTGATTTTATTAACATTACATTCAATACATTGTTTAGTAGGCGCCTTCTTTACAAAGGGCGTTCCTAGCGGGTTTAGTCTATACAGTTGCAGTCTGCAAACGATAGCGTCATCACAGACCACTACGCATTTCCTTGCCATGCGATGTCTTTGCCTCTGACGTTGTTATTACCTGATAGGTGACGCTGATCCATAACGTCATCGACTCACAGCAGATTGCAATCAAAATACTGTACTCTGTCATCGAACCTACTTCCATCAGTACCTCCTCTTCCTTTGTACCTACCCGGTAACCATTGCCTCTTTGTACGCCTATTCTCTTTACACTGACTTCCATCCTATTGTTATTGGGTCTCGCAGGAGGCCTATATTCTCTCCTATATTATCCTTCTCTTTCAAAATGTTTACAACTCTTTCTAAATAATGGATAAACCTATCAATATCATATCTAGGAGCCGAAATGATTTCATTCCGCTAATATAACGGCAACTTACTCACTATGCCCATAATGATCTGCTCTGTTTCTACCTTAGCATTTAAGTATGACAAGGTAGTCACACTACTTTTACACAAACCTATTGATAGTACTTTTCTTTGGGTCATACTTTTCCCCCTACCAAAACTTGTTTAAACCTTCCATCTACTTTCTCTTTCCCCAGTGTTCTTCGAAAAAAGCCTGTTTGAAATCCCCTAAACTGTCATACTTATCAGAAGCTAAATTTCCCCATATTCTAGCCTCCCCCATTAAATTTGACGTAATGGAACCAATCTTTTGCTAATCGTTCCACACTTTAGGCAACACACCTTTGAAATCACTCCAAAACACTTTTGGGTGAACATTCTTATTTGGGTCAAATTTCAAAAATTGGCGATCTGTCACATAGGCAATTTCAGTAGAATCCACAACACCATTATACACTACACACACATTATTGTTCTTAGCTTTCTGTTCAACCATTGTTAGTCTACCTTCATGTTTACATAGCTGCTCGTTTACCTCAGTACTAAACTGACTAATGTAGGTTTCTATTTTAGTAATTTTATTAGACATTTGCACACCAACCTTCATACACACATCATTTCCTTTCTTAACTTCACTTTCTAATACAATGTTGCTATCTTCACAGCATTTTTCTGCATTATGAATCTGTTCATGGACTTTATCTAATTCATAACTTACTTTCCTCTAACTGAACACTATCCTCAACAACTTGCCTTATCTGTGACGTTAGTTCACTTTCCACTGTTACAACTGCAGCATTACATTCTTGCCTGATATGGTTAATGTCACTTTTAATTATTACCAAACGAAGTCTGGTCATTTTTTCACGAATCCCTCAAATTCGAAATTTCATTTTCCATTTTGGATTCCATTTCGACCACTTCTGTATGTAATTCGTTTATTCCAGAACTTAGTGAAGTTTTTATATTAGATCCCATATCTGTCATTTTTGTATCAAAGTCATTGCCCATTTTATCGTCAATATCACAACTCAATGACGTTTTAATTTCAGTACCCAAACCATTCATCTTGCTATCAATTTCCGATCCCATTTTACACATAAGCGCATTTATTAGTCCCATATGTTGCAAGATATTTGCCAATATATCTGATACATTGTCCTTCTGTTCCCTAGCAGCTGACATTGGCTCCTGCTTTATTTCTTTAACATTAACAGGTGTAAATGGGACACTAGGTTCCGATACATTGTGCTCAGTATCTGTTCCATAATAAGCACTGCTACTCGTATTATCTTATGACATATCAAAGCTGAAACCAACACTTAGGGAATCATTTTCAGTTTTAACTCTCCCCAAATCTACCTACAGTTTCTCATCTACAATTTCCTGACTGTTTTCAGCCATTCTGCACAGTTTCTTAGCGCAGACACACACAGACAATAAAGTAGAACACTACTTAACTCCCGTCTCGTCCGGTTGACTGCACGCAGAGATGAAACTGCGTATGCGTCCGCCAAACTCTGCTCCGATCAAGTACAGTTTCCGGGCCCCAGCTGCATGCACGGCCGCCAACTGCCCCGGATGCTATTGTTCAATTCTTTTACCTTGGCGGCTCGCGCATGCCTGCCCAGACGCGGGAGATTGCTGCGCTGCCAAGTTGCAAACGACGCACGCGCCAATAGAAGCAGCGCCATAGTATAGTATAGTTCGCAAACTTACGTTTAGGGGGGGTGGGGGGGTGGGGAGAGCGCAGTTTACGAAGTAAAGCCACCACGGCCGCATTAACCCTTTCGCTGCTACAGAGACGTACTCCCCGCATTCCGCGCTGTGCGCTATTTTGTCATCACTGCACTGCTCGCCTGTTTTGACACACGGTGTTCCGACTGCTTTGACACTTATCATTCGATTTCTCAAACTATTTGGCCCAAAAATTTGATTTTTACACATCTTCTTGACTGATACCTTCCCCCCATAAATGACTTAATTTTGTTTCGATGTTCAACGCAGTAATTGTGCAGCATTAAATGTAGTAAACCATTGCATGAAATTTTGAAGAGTTTGCAGAGGTAAAAGTCCATAGCGTATACTTTCCGTATGGTCGATTTTAGTTGCCACAATATTCAGAATGAAATGTGGACAAGATACCTAAATTTCATATAAAATTTGCTTTTTAACAATGTCTCATTTAATTTAAGTACCAGATAGGTGTCGTATGTAATATTGAGAAATATTCCGTCTTTCACGATTGTAATAAAATTTTTATTTATACCAGAGTCATTTCGATTTTTTTCTAAAAAGTTCTGATTAAAACAAAGTTGGCGAAGTACACAAAACTGAATTGTGGACGTAATAAAACATAGAAAAAACTAAAATATATTGTCAATGTGGCACAGTGCGCAAACAATTTGTGTTTGTCACAACAGACTGCGAATATTTGCCAAAACATAGATCAGTCAACGAAAGCATTCAATATGATGATGTTGTCAAAGCAACGAAGCAAAGAATTGCGTCCAACAATCAAGTAGCTCGGCAACGTATGAGCCGAAATTCTGCTCTGAATAATACTTTTAATACTGTCACAAAAGAATATATCTCAATATGAATAGCAAAACAGCGACTGCAGAAGAGAAGATATTACAAACAAAACAGATAACTTGAATTCTGTATGTGTGCCTTTTCATTGTTTTTAATTGCTGTAAAAAGAAATATTGGGGGACAAAATTAGAAAAACAGAAAACTTATTATGATTATAATGAAGAGATGAAGCACTAGAAATTTCAAAAAATTACTTTCAAACGAATAAAATTCATGAAGTAAGACACTTCGATATTGTTTTTAAATAAAAAAAATATAAAACACCGAACGAGGTTTGAACTCAGATCCTCTCACATAGCAGCTCTGTGTGTTTTTTTTTTTTTTTAAGGGAGCAGAGCTTGCGGTCTGACCGAACATGCTGAGCCACCGTGCCGGCAGCAGCTAAACACCTCTACTATTATGTTCACACAACTTGTCATTCAAGAGGGCTCCTAGAGGACCTTAACATGTCATGCAAAATACCAACAAACACGTCCGCCGCTCGTGGTCTCGCGGTAGCGTTCTCGCTTCCCTAGCCCGGGGTCCCGGGTTCGATTCCCGGCGGGGTCAGGGATTTTCACCTGCCTCGAGATGACTGGGTGTTTGTGTTGTCTTCATCATCATCCAGGAAAGTGGCGAAATTGGACTGAGCAAAGGTTGGGAAATTGTACGGGCGCTGATAACCACGCAGTTGAGCGCCCCACAAAACCAAACATCTAACCAACAAACACCATTGGTATGACTATGAATTGGTCACGTTTCGTCGAAGTACAATAGGAAATAAACAATTACTGCTGTTCTTTATTGCAAAAAAGTTCGTGAGAATGATACAAACACCTTTCCTTTCTATCGCCTGTATTAGGAGGCTTATTACTTGTTTGGTTCAATTAATTAATAGAATATGAAGTAATTGGTATAAAGAATGCTCTTCCCAAACTTTCTATAAAAGGAAGTCTGCTATCAAGACATTGCTTTTGTTCAACTACTTTATTTATGATTGAACGTTTATAAGACTGATGACACTCGTCCGCACTCTGCACTGCAGTTGAGCTCTGGCAATATCGTTCTCTGTTCATTGGCTGACTGCGTTTTTTGACGTCAGATGCGCAGAAATAACCTAAACTCGGCCGCCATCGTAAATGACGCGCACTTTAGTCGCTGCAGTAGAACGGCGCCTGGCGATCTTCAGCTGTCAGCATGTTGTCTGCTACCACGTACCGTCAGTTGTTCTCGCTGCAGTGGAAATGTCGCTTCTCGTCGCCGAGCGGTCGTCAATGCACTCTGCCACCTCGTGTCACTGGCTGCTGATTCTTGATGCATGTTCATTAGCACACGTGTCTATTGTCCTAATATAGTTCCTTTTTCACTCAGGTGTGAAACATTTCAACAAGTTCCTTTAACACTGCTGCTTTTATATACAGTTCCTACTCTTCCGAACTCTATATAGTAATTCCCTGCCGATAAAGCACCAATTGTGGCGTTGCTGGGTTAAATTCGCATAACTGCTTACTGCTTCTTACGTCGTACTGTCAACCACAAAAGTTATTATATGAATATTAATTCTTACTGAATTCTCTATTACAAAAACGAAAAATAATGTACGTTATTTAAGTATAAAAATTCAAACATACTGACCTAACATTTTGTAAACTTCAGTAATGATTCCAATTGGTAGCAAAGGACAAGCTGTTATGCATCCGAACTGACTTTAATCTTACTAGTGTCGGTTTTTGGTATTTTTGGTAATTTTCTCTAACTTTGAAAGTATCCAAGCCAGAAAGCGGAGATTTTGCAACCAGCTTCTTTTTAATAACAAAAGGCTACATATTAAGTTTTATCAAAATTGAATCATATTTAATGTGTTTTATTTAGATTCTTAAGGGTTCGAATATTCTGTCGCTGGAACTGACACAAGTAGCACTTCTCACGGTCGTTCTAGCGACAGGTGCGAGTGATCACGCCGAGATACAAGCGGCTGTCACCGCCACCGACTCCAAAGCTACGAGCCCGTGCTGCAAGGTAGCTTGCTGTAATAAAATGCTATTGCATTTTGACTCGCGACGTTACGCACTGGCACACAGTACACTGGAGCACCTTGTAAACACTGTCAGTTAGAGTTAAAAACACGTACACAGTCTAGCAGTGGGCGAAACACTCGATCCATTCTGTAGTAGTATGTTGTAGCTTCCTGCCTGGTAATACTACGTTCTCCAGCTAAGGAGGATGGAACTTTTCCCGTAGTCTTACACTTTCGTGCCTCGGCTTGTGATCTGTCACATAAATTTAATGTATATCATCACTTTAGAACTTAAGGTGATTCACATTAAGCAGTCTTTACCAAGTGCCTTATTTTTGTCGACAATCACAGTACTATTTACCTGTTAGTCCCCTTCATGCAGAAGCCGTGGTTTGATACTGGGTAGTGCCACATTTATGTTTTATTAATATATTGCGGCCAAATGTTGCGTTGTGTTCAAGTCGAAAAGGTAATAACAGTCTACGCGGAACTGCTGCAATATTTCAGGAAGGTCTTTCATTAGAACATCCAATTTAACATCGGCTAACTCCAATTTATATGGTATAACCACAGGCTGTCTGCAGTGGTATGACCTTGAAAAGCAGTTGAAACTAGGTAGTTGAAGGCATAGCGACCCCATTCTCGTACCTGTACGAAAATTAAGTTTGGCACGCAGTGCCATATCGTCCAGGAATGCAGCAATGCACTGTGGTATACCAACATCCTTCCTTTAACACTTTCAGGTACATAAGAAGACTAAAGTGCTAGTGATTAAAATTTTTGTATCTCTCTGGTAACTGGAGGTTTTATAAAGAAAATATGCTATTATTTCAAACATTTTTATTTGTACTGCTAAAAAAAAAAATGCTGGGACGTATTTGTCCCTGTGGTCCTTAAAGGACAGTTACAGAACACATTACACTTAATACATCGAAAAATTACAGAGGCTGTGTATATGTTGTCTATTTGATGTGAAATTCTGCAAAACAGTTTCTGCTTGAAGTAAAGCATAAATCAACACCACACTGTTCACAAATATTGTAAGTGCGATTTTCAACACACTTTGAAGCACAATGAACACATCTCTTCCTCACGTCTCATTTTATCATTCGGTGCTCTGGACTCTTTGGATTGCAACTGGTCTGCAACCTTCTTGATGTTCTCAATACTGTTGATAAATTCCTTTGTCGACTTGAATAATTTCCAGTTAGATATCTGGCAATGCATTGTCTGAACTCTAGGGGTGATAGTGGTGATTTGAATCCTGATTCTTCTGCCAATTTTGAATATATTACATACGCATTGTTTACACCAATCTCAAGAAGATCAAAGAAAATTCTCCGGTAATACTTAACCTTTGCCTTCCTGTCGATCTCATAAGTCACTTTCTTCTGGTCCGTAAGTTCCACCCCTCCCATCCACTTGTTGTACTTTCTTATCATAAGAGGACACTGAACATTGATCTTTTCAGAAGAACCAGACTGACGCCTCTTCACTGTCGTACATGGCGTTGGGGAAATAAAATTAGTCAGTAGAGAAACTGGCTTGTTATCCATCCATTTGAGGATTGTCATACCATTGCTACTGAGACTGTATGAATCACCTCTTTTCTTTTCCTTGTCTGGAAGGAATGTCTTTGGGATGTTTTTAGGATTGGTGCGCACTGTTCCACATGATCTGGTATTTTCTAAACCAAGGTAATACTGCAAAGCTGGAGAGTTAAACAAGTTATCTATGTAAATTTCACATCCCAGTCCGGATAGTGATTTTGTCGGTTGCAGAACTACTGACTCACCAAGCCCTACTTCAGGACCTGAGTTTTTTTTTTTTTTTTTTGCCAATGTATAAATCACACTCAAATAGGTAGACCGTTTCAGAATCACATCTGCACCACATTTTGAAACCCCATTTGACTGGCTTATTTTTGACATACTGTTGCATAATATTATGTCCTTTGAATCTGATCATATGCTCATCTTCAGATTGAGCCCTAGTTGCACTAAGAGATGCCTGGAAGGTTTTGTTCAAATGGGTAATTACAGGTCTCACTTTGTATGTGTGGTATTCCTTTATTGACTGATCTGCATTGTTGGAAAAATGTAAGTACTTTCGAATCTCTTCAAACCGATGTAGTGGCATAATCTGAGCTATATAAGGAACACCTAAATCAGGTTCAGTTGACCAGTAGCTTCTTAATGTAGGCAAAATATGGTACCCCATTACCAGGTTCATACCAAGAAATGCCTTGATTTCATCTTCATTTGTGCTGAATGCGTTGCCTGATTGTTCTGCATACCGAATACTTTCAGGAATTAATATATAATGCCCCAAATCTTTTAGGCCAATAGTGGAAGAAAAAATTTCAAATGGCTGTGGCATTTCATGATTTTCACTGACACTAAAGAAAAGCACTTTCCCAAATTCATGATTCATGTTATCACTGAACTGTCTTGGTTGGTAAGTTCTGGACCATTTAAATTCTGGTAAATCTGGAAGGGAATCTAATACCTCAGCATTTGGTTCTGATATTTAGTCTGTATGCCTTCTTTTGCTAGGTGGGCTACGTATTTCTTTTTCAGGATCTCCTATAATAACATGTTCTCTTTCACCTTCCATATCTCCTTCAAGAAAATTTTTATCTCCTTCATTCAGTGACAGATTCTCTTCGTCATCACTACTGCAAGCCTCCAAAATCTGCATAACACCTTCACCAGTGATGAAAAATTCTCTTTTTCTGGAGCACATAACCTAAGAGCAGATTTGAAATTATACCAGTACAAATTTTTTTACGCTTATTTAATAAAATGAAAGATAATATATGTTAAACAGAATTTTAAATACCGTTCTGCTCGTTTTTTTTACGTAATAGTAACTATTTCATGACATTCAAAAACAAGTACACAAATTACCATTGTGGTACATTGGGGCAAGTATGTCTCAAGGAATGAAAATAAAGATTTCCGCTTATGAAATACAGTTATTTTCTAAATAAATGGTCTAAAGTAAAAGAGAAACTTACTTGAATATACTTTTAAGCTTTCACAATGAGGCAGAGACCACAATACGCACACAATAAGTGAATAAATTTGTGTGTCTGCTCGAAGTGAGAACCACCAGCAATAACCAACGACTAATGGTAGTTATAGTAATTGTTGCCTCCAAAGATGTACGATATTAAAGAAAACACACATCTCTGCTTCAAGTAGAGCATCTGCGGCACATGAGCTGTGATTCAGTCCAATTAGTAAGGTGATTTATATGTGGGACAAATGTGTCCCATGTACGTGAAAGCGTTAACGTATCTGTCTGACCTTATGAGTTAATATTTGGTCCACAATGCGACAATCTTTATTTGTAGTTTAAGCAATGTCATGGTCCTTGCATACTTTGTCTAGGATATTAATTCCCTTGCTAGGTGTTGTTTCAATTTCGTTCAACGTCCACAATAATTGTTGCCAGGGATATGATATTTCGAACGGAAGATTCTCGAGAATACCACCTCCATTTCTGTTGATACATTTCCTAGCACTCATGTCACGCTAGTGCATGGTTTGAGGTTTGCGTTTCCTACTATACGTATAGTAAACTGCGAGTGTTCACCCAACTGTTGTGCTTTGATGAGAGGCCGAAACTTATCACTAGTGCCTCGTTCCCGTGGCATCTTAAGACGCACTCTACGAGGAACACGTCCCGTTCAGAGCTATTCTGTAATTCCTCTGTGAAAAAAACTCTCAGCAATTTTTTCACCATCACTCGCCTTCCAGATGTACGTACTCTGCACCTTGGAAACAGTAACAGTTCGGTAGCTATGACTTCTCAAACGTGGTATTGTATTTCAAAATTCGTGCCAAATCACCTACGTTGAAGTTCTCCTTGCCTGGATCCACCATTTTATCACAGTAGTATATTGTACACTACTGGCCATTAAAATTGTTACACCACGAAGATGACGTACTACAGACGTGAAATTTAACCGACAGGAAGAAGATGCTGTGATACGCAAATGATTAGCTTTTCAGAGCATTCACACAAGGTTGGCGCCGGTGGCGACACCTACAACGTGCTGACATTAGGAAAGTTTCCAACATATTTCTCATACACAAAGAGCAGTCGACCGGCGTTGCCTGGTGAAACGTTGTTGTGATGCCTCGTGTAAGGAGGAGAAATGCGTACCATCACGTTTCCGACTTTGATAAAGGTCGGATTGTAGCCCATCGCGATTGCGGTTTATCGTATCGCGACATTGCTGCTCGCGTTGGTCGAGATCCAATGACTGTTAGCAGATAATGGAATCGGTAGGTTCAGGAGGGTAATACGGAACACCGTGCTGGATCCCAACGGCCTCGTATCACTAGCAGTCGAGATGACAGGCATCTTATCCGCATGGCTGTAACGGATCGTGCAGCCACGTCTCGATCCCTGAGTCAACAGATGGGGATGTTTGTAAGACAACAACCATCTGCACGAACAGTTCGACGACGTTTGCAGCAGCATGGACTATCAGCTCGGAGACCATGGCTGCGGTTATCCTTGGAGCTGCATCACAGACAGGAGCGCCTGCGATGGTGTATTCAACGACGAACCTGGGTGCACGAATGGCAAAACACCATTTTTCCGGATAAATCCACGTGCTTTTTACAGCATCATGATGGTCGCATCCGTCTTTGGCGACATCGCGATGAACGGAAAAAATGGTTCAAATGGCTCTGAGCACTATGGGACTCAACATCTTAGGTCATAAGTCCCCTAGAACTTAGAACTACTTAAACCTAGCTAACCTAAGGACATCACACACACCCATGCCCGAGGCAGGATTCGAACCTGCGACCGTAGCAGTCCCGCGGTTCCGGACTGCAGCGCCAGAACCGCTAGACCACCGCGGCCGGCCGCGATGAACGCACATTGGAAGCCATACTGGCGTGTCACCCGGCGTGATAATATGGGGTGCCGTTGGTTACACGTCTCGGTCACCTCTTGTTCGCATTGACGGCGCTTTGAGCAGTGATGTGTTACGACCCGTGGCTCTACCCTTCATTCGATCCCTGATAAACCCTACATTTCTGCAGGATAATGCACGACCGTATGTTGCAGGTCCTGTACGGGCCTTTCTGGATACAGAAAATGTTCGACTGCTGCCCTGGCCAGCACATTCTCCAGATCTCTCACCAACTGAAAACGTCTGGTCAATGGTGGCCGAGCAACTGGCTCCTCACAATACGCCAGTCACAACTCTTGATGAACTGTGGTATCGTGTTGCAGCTGCATGGGCAGCTGTAACTGTACACGCCATCCAAGCTGTGTTTGACTCAATGCCCAGGCGTATCAAGGCCGCTATTGCAGCCAGAGGTGGTTGTTCTGGGTACTGATTTCTCAGGATCTATTAACCCAAATTGCGTGAAAATGTAATCACATGTCAGTTCTAGTATAATATATTTGTCCAATGAATACCCGCTTATCATCTGCATTTCTTCTTGGTGTAGCAATTTTAATGACCAGTAGTGTAGGTATTACGATATCCATGATTGCTACCTGGATGGAATGTTTATGGCAGTATGAACAGTTTGAGTAGTGGGCATTGCGGTAAATGCACCATGAATCAGGTCCAGGAGGGCAAAGGTGCTGTGCTGGGTTTTCATCAGTTGATCGTCTGTGGGAGAAGGTAGCCTATAATGCCTCCTTCATTTTCAACTAACCCTCAGTATTATTTCTAATGGCCATCCCATAATACAACTGTGATTCATCATTCATTTTAACTTTTAGCCTGACTCCTATGGTTTTACCACCAGAAAGTTTCTTGTTTCTCAAACTTTGTATCAACTTCCTCAGCCTGGTGCCCATCCTCTTCTGGACATGACCAACACATTCCAGTTTTTTGATGATCTTCTCACCATAAGGCTGAGTGGCTACTTCATTGTTATATGCTTTTGCTTCTACATTGCCTAAGAACTTAGTTTAACGCACTCCCCTTTCGTTCACAGAATGACTAAAAATTTCAATAGCTGCGGAGACCTCTATACCACCACTTGTTCGTTCATAATTTCTGTCACAGACATGCCCTTCTTCAATCCCCGATTTACACCTATAACAATGTTTGGTTACAATCTGGAAATATGTCACAATCTGGAAATATGTCACAATCTGGAAATCTATCACCTTTCCAGTGTCCCCACTGGTCACCATAGCAACAGAATTCTTAGAACTGTAGTTACACTTCTGCCAAATGCCATCAAAAGCTACTGGTATGTCAGTCATACCATCATTTATTTCAACAGCTTCGTTTGCAGCACCCTTCATTGACTCACATGCAACAGATTCCACAGCAGCTCCAATAAATCCTGCATACTTGTCGATTTTACAAGGTGGGTGTGGCATATTCATCACGGTATACATTGTTTCTGCTAGAGTGGTCCTGTGCCAGTAGCTCTCAAACCATAAAACCACCTAACATTTAATTCAAAATAATTATCTTTACACTCAACAGAATTCCAAAATGAATAAGTATATTTACAACTGGCAGAAGTAATGATTGATTTCCTGGCTAGTCCATTTGATACCTCACTGCCTTCATGTAAACTAACTGGCCCTCCACATATTTTACAACACACCCATTCACCTAACACCCTTGTCGGGATGTGTAAATCTATCAGAAGATAACCTAACCTACCAATTACATCTCTTTCATCTTGAGAAAATTGTGTATCACAACGTTTTATTTTAATCTTCGAAGCACTAACGGGTGTTTCTTTAGATACTGACGAGTTTACTTGTATTTCATTGTCTGTAACTTCACACGCCACATGTTGAACACAATGTTTCCCTTTATTCGAAAATCTATTACCATGAAACCCACGTTTCTTAAAAACACTTCATTTTGGCGTCATACTTTACTATTGGAGAGATTTGCCAATCTATTCGTCGCTTTTCCTCGGAAAAACGTTAGCACTTCGACATACAACGCGTGTTTATATTATGAAACGATACGATACTGATTTTTATAGTGCTACCAATAGAAACACGTGATTTTACCTTTATAACACAGTAATCCACAGCCTTATATATAAAAAGTTACCGATTTTATTGTATTTTGAAGTAATGCACGTAAATATTTTAACATTTTCAACCGGTGTAGATTATATTAAAAAAAATACATCCCGTGTGAGTTTATAAGTGATATATATGTATAATTTCACTCTGAAAATTGCAAATTTTATAATAAGATAAAACTCCGAAAATGCGAAAAACAATTTTTTTCCGTTCTAATTCCCCTTAAACCAGTAACATACAGTGTGAAAGGTGTGTCACGCATTATGAATGGAGATAGAAGAGAAGAAGTTCAAGAAGCAGAAGTTGAGGGAGTAAAGGCCATTCTGACTTCACTAATCGTTACAGTAAGGCTGACACAGAACTTTTGACGTCAGCAGGACGAAACCATATTGGTTAGGTAAGCAACCAATACCTTTAACTGAGAATGCAGGAAGAGCTGGGAAATGTTGGAACGAAGACAGTAAAGTGGGGTGTCAGTGATGCTGTTATTGCTTTAACTTTGTAGACTACATGCTGCTGTATACTAAGCCGTTTTTTAGTTTACAATTTATATACGCTTTGAGACTACTGGTGTTGATGTTGGTCAAGTGCCTTAGCTAGCGCCCTGATATATCCAAGCATATCTGTTAGTTTGGCGTTGACTTCCTAAATTTTCTCATTGACATATAGTTCACAATGCTGTATTCTAGCGTTTAACACCTCGACATTTATATCCTCTGCCTCGATAAGACTTTCCAGTTCCATTATTTTAGCGCTGATTGCCTCGACTTTCATGCAAAATTTCCAGAAGCGGAGGGAGTGGGGGCCTCTTACACCCTGCCTCCCCTCCCCTCACTGACTTTGGCTCGAGACTGAACGTCATGATGCCTGGAATGACTTTGCAGATAAGAAAATGCTGTTCTACTGCCAGCGAAGTAGGACGTGTGCAAATACATTAGATCTCGCGGAATGACCACTCAGTTATCGTCGAGCTTATCTCTTTTCATAACCGAGATACGTTTGTTAACATACTTTCCATTCTACAAAACGTTTTTCGAGAAACTGTGATGAATCAATATTAATTTTCGCCTTCTGTTGGGTAGTAGAGCATTTTTGACTGTTGTAAAACTAACTTGCATAAGTGGCATGATGAAGTAACTCCTCTTGTTTTCTATTTCTTCTCCTTTTGGTTGGCCACGAACATCTGTAACTTTGTGTGATCTACGAGGAGTATGATACTTTGCTACTCATGGTTACTTCTAATAAGTAGTCTCTGGGGCTCATTCAGTTTTTCTGTGGTCAGAAAATCGAAATACCAGTTGCTCTTGTGTAATGTATTCTCTAAGGTGTGAAAAAGGTAATGTTGTGAATGGGTGATTTTGTAGGGTTTTAAAATGGATGGTATCGGCTCAGGAAGATATCTTTTGGTGAGACTTGGACAGAGTTGAATTGGTCGTAGGTCATTATTTATTATTAAGTCGAAAGGTCACGATGACTTTACCATGTTATGAAGGAAAAATAAAATGCCCAAAATCTTCTAAGACGAAACTGTAGTTACCGAGTGGATAACTAGGGCGTAGATACCTTTGAAATTATGATATCATCCATAGATTGTTATACTCAAAACTCTGAAGCCTACTGGAGTTTACATTGTACAAATGGGGTATTAATATCCAGAAAGTCAGTAGATCTCTAGCGAAGATATAACTGTCTTTCTAACCTCACTAACGATCTGTAACACGGAGCGCCCTCTGGTGGCATAAATCTCAAATACACAGACTAGTTTGGAAATTACCCGAGATATTTTTGAATTAACTATCCACGTATTCCACTGAAAGGACACGGGGAAACAACGAAGCTCTTAATCAGAGTGATTGGACTTGGATTTTAAGTTCGCTCTTCCGAAATAGCAACACCGTGTTACAGTTGTCCGCCAACTCATTTCCAATTAGAATCAATCGTCCATGATGATGTGTCAATGGGTGAGAATGAAATTACGGTCCTCAGAGTAGGTCAGTTGTTGATAGTCAGTTGGTTAACTCGGTCGAGTAATAGACGTACTTTACTCAAGTTTACATAGTCTTTGGAGGGACAATTTCTTTCGTTGTCTCATACAAGATCAGGTGCTCATTCTTGTTACCGGAAGGTCTGAGTGGAAAGAATTTAACATTTCGAATTTACTGACTCACATGTCAGTTGACGGTAATTAGTGACTCAGTGTATGACAGACGCAAGGCTCTGTCGCCAACTTATGGAGAGGGTTGGGTAGGGGTGGGGCTGTAGGAAAGCGTTCCGCACCCTGACTCTCATTTGACAGCAGTTCTTGGACGAGAAGGAGGCCAGAGGAGACAGCAAGGCGGCAGTTATAAATATTCGGCTGCTTATTCTTTTGGTAATTGTAACACATAAGAAATTATTGAGTGCAAGTTAGTTGTCATGTGTACAAAAAGGTTCGCAGAAAACTTGAAGCTGAAGTGATGGCATGATTGTTTCTATTGAGTTATTAGACTCTAGGCCGTATGGTTTCTAAACAGAAAGCAATAGAATTTATGTAGAATACAGTGTATACAAGTAAAACTTTTTTGGCGTATTGTTTTTGTACTCATTAACCTGCCACGCATGATGTGCAAATTTAGTCAGTGTGGGGCTATAGAGTTGCAGTTTATTACACAGGATGTTTATCGAATTGCATTTTAGGAAATGTTCGGAAATGTCAATATGAAATAGCTTTTTTAAAAGTGATCATACATTTGGCTAATAATTTCCCACTTCTACGTATCGGATGGTCGATGGGCCAATTCTGTTTTCCAAAGACAAATAAAGAAGTATGTCAGACTATAGAAACGAAGGAACATACTTTCTCATACTGTTTTATAAAGATGTTGACATTGAAATGAAATCAACTCTTAGTCATCTATGAAGGATATGCGAAATTATAACTTTCTTTGTTTCATGGTGAAGATGGTGTGAGGCTTCCGATGGCTGTAAATTATTCTTGCTGAGTAGACTCGCCTCTTGATCCCTTATCTTCAAATTTATCGTTAAGTACAATAAAGTATTAATACAACACCCTTTATGTTACGCAGGTCTGAAAGCAATTGGATATTAAAAGAAAATACTTCTGCTTAAAATATTCATTTCTTTGTGCGATTTTTTAAGCCTTAGAGTGTAACATATATTACGAATCACAAGCACACTGACACAGTGAGTGAAACACTCGTCTGCGCAGGATATATCCGAAAGCTAGACCTGTGATGATGAATGTCAATGTGGAAAAAGTGAATTAACAGTTATTTTTTCTAGCATTTCATTCTTGTACTTGATACGATCAGCTTCAGCATATCGGTAAACAGAAATCACAACAGCGCTCTGACTGGAATGTTGATCACATATTTAGCACGAGTAAAAAACAGAAGCTGATTTTTTAATGAATAACTCGTGGATTTCAAACTGAGTGGCAGTGTTTAATTAACACGACGTTTCGACGAATGTGATGCTGACCATTTTCAGCGAAGTTTCGAAATATGGTAGGTGTGTGGCCACTTTTGAAAACCGGTAGCAACCTCTGATCCCTCCCGAACCTGTGATCCCATCTCCCGTATTTCGTGATAATACATGTGAACTGCCCTTGTTTCAACTTTTCGATTTACTGTGTCAATCTCATCAGGTGAGGATTCCACAGGAAAGCGTAGTGTAAACAGTCTCTTTAGTAGGCTTGTGGCATCTTCTAAGGGTTCAACCAGTAAAAGTCTTTGGTTTACCTTCCCTAAAACATTTCATGTGTGTTGGTTCCATCTTAAGTTTATTCAGGTGGTAACCACTCGGTATTTAGTTGAATCTACAACCTTTAAATTTGAATTATTTAGAGTGTAACAGAAATTTATCGGAATTTTCGAAATTCGTGTGAAGGACTCCACACTTTCTACTGTTTATGATCAATTGACACTTATAGCACCGTCTAGATACGTATTGTAAATCATTCAGCAATTCGCTTACATCTTCTGGTGATTGTCCTTTGCGGTAAACGAGAGCTACATCTGCAGCCAACCTAAGAGGGCTGCTCAGATGCTCCCCTGAATCTTTTATATAAATTAGAAACAGCAGAGAGCTTATAACACTTCCAGTATGACTGGATGACTTCCCGTCAGTTACTACGAACTGTGACCTCTCTGACAAGAAATCACGAATCCAGTCGCATACCTGAGACGGTACCTCATGAACACGCTATTTCATCAGAAGCCACTTATGATGAACATTTAGAATACTAGAAATGTGGAATCAGTATGAGATCTTTTAACGATGGCACTCATTACTTCGTGTAGATAAATAGCTATTTGTGTTTCTCGTGAACTATAATTTCTGAATTCGTGGTGACTGTGTGTCATTAGAGAGTTTTCTACCAACTGTTTCATATTGTTCAAACACAGTGTCTGTTCCAAAATCCTACTGCATATCGATGTCAGTGATATAAGTCTATAATTCAATGGATTACGTCTATTTTCTATCCTGTATATTGGTATAACATGCACAAGTTTCTAGTCTTCATGTAAGCAATCTTTCGTCGAGCGAGTGATTATACAGTATATTACTGCTAAATACGGTGCTGTGAGGGATATTGTTTTTCACCCTCTGATCGGTCGTGAAATTAAAACCACAGTGAAAATTCTTTGTACAGATGTGTTGCGGTGTGTCTCTTGTGTACCCCTGTCTCGCTTCACGTCACATGTTTTACTTCTAAGTGCACAATAAGCACTTCAAATGCCTAGAAAACTGTGCTTCTCGCCAAGTGTGAAATCCTGCTGAGGGTTTCGCCTGAATTCATGCAACCCATGTAACGTTAAATGTCATCCGTTTGCGTTCTCTGTCGCATACTGCCGATACAGGGAAGACACTCCAGCATCGTTTTCCATGTGAAGTGTCTGATCACCCATAATACATCCCGCACTAGCTTCTCTCTGATTTCTTCTCTTCGCTCACACAAGCCGCTGGCTATGAGGACAGCAGCTTGTCACAGGCAACGAGCTGGAGACAATCGTAAGGAAATGGCGGAAATCACAGGCAGCTGCCTTCTACGACTAATGAATCGGACAGTTGTTAGCATACTACGAAAAATGTCTAAATGGGAGTGGTTGCGAAGTAGAGAAGTAGCTGGAAGGGTAGCTAAGTGTTGAGAAACGAAAAAGCCCTCATATTTCATGAACATACTCCGAAAGAAACGTAAGTGGTGTTCAGTCTGGACTGGAAGACTTGGCTTTCTTGCGTGATTTAAATTGCTTCGCCGCAACGATAGTATCAATTTTTAAGTTACACATGTTGGCAGCATTTTTCATTCGAATTCTGGAACATTTATGCCTTTTGTTTCGTGAAGGAATTTCAAAAAATCGTGTCTAGTAAATCTACCTTAGGTGTGCCTTCATCGACAACATTACTGCTACTGTGCAGTGAAGGTGTTGATTGCGATTTGCCGCTTGCAAACATTACGCACTAATAAATCTCTTCGTATTTTCCGCCATATTTCCGAAGAGTTTCTATGTTTAAATTTGCGAAGGTATGAAATGGAGGTATTACAAAGTCTCCGTCGTAGGCAAACATGTTGACAGATCTGAAAACGCATTGGGCCTTCATAGCAGATTTCTGCCAAAAAAAGTCGTAGGACTTATCCTAGAAAATTTCTCGAGTGTGTAGGACCAGTACCAAATAGAACGAATAAAGGACTTTGGACATATACAAAAAGGACAACATGAAGAGTCACATGTTTGTTTGATTCACAGAAGAGCGTTACAGAATTTCAAAAGAAACTGATCTGACTGACTACAAAGGATAAATGCCAAATATCCGAGAAAACGTACTTAAACGCTATCTTTTAATTAGAAGTGCCAACGGCCTTGCCGCAGTGGTAACACCTGTTCCCGTCAGATCACCAAAGTTACGCGCTGTCGGGCTGGGCTAGCACTTGGATGGGTGACCACCCGGTCTACCGAGCGCTGTTGGCAAGCGGGGTGCACCCAGCCTTTGCGAGGCAAACTGAGGAGCTACTTGATTGAGAAGTAGCGGCTCCGGCCAAGGAAACTGACATACGGCCAGGTGAGTGGTGTGCTGACCACATGCCCCTCCATATCCGCATCCAGTGACGCCTGTGGGCTAAGGATGACACGGCAGCCGGTCGGTACCCTTGGGCCTCCATGGCCTGTTCGGGTGTTTAATCAGACGTGATACTTGGAACGTTTCCTAGGTTCATATTATCTGGCAGATAATGAAATATCCAAACCTAAACTAAAAAACAAGCATTTGACCGTAACCTTCTGTCTTCGGATAATACACACATAAAAAAAAGTTTTGCATCATCTCAGTTTCGAGGGTTCCGGAACCTGTACAGAAAATTGGAATAGAGATCAACATAAACATCATTTCCGTCCTTTTTATTGCTCATGAAAACATGTTGCATGTTGAACCACCACACAGCGAAACCTTCAGAGGTGGTGATCCAGATTACTGTACACACCGGTACCTCTAATACCCAGCAGCACGTCCTCTTGCACTGATGCATGCCTGTATTCGTCGTGGCTTCCTATTCACTATTTCATCAAGGCACTGTTGGTCCAAATTGTCCCACTCCTCAACGGCGATTCGGTGTTGATCCCTCAGGGTGCTTGGTGGGTCACTTCGTCCATAAAAAGCCCTTTTTAATCCATCCCAGGCATGTTCGATAGGGTTCATGTCTGGAGAACATGCTGGTCACTTTAGTCGAGCGATGTCGTTATGCTGAAAGAAATCATTCGCAAGATGTGCGAATTGTCGCCCATGAAGACGAATGCCTCGCCAATACGCTGCCGATATCGTTGCACTATCGGCCAGAGGATGGCATTCACTTGTTGTACAGCCGTTACGACGCCTTCCATGACGTCCAGCGGCGTACGTCGGCCCCACATAATGCCACCCCAAAACAGCAGGGAACCTCCACCTTGTTGCACTCGCTGGACAGTGTGCCTAAGGCGTTCAGTCTGACCGGGCTGCCTCCAAACACGTCTCCGACGATTGTCTGATTGAAGGCATGTGCGACACACATCGGTGAAGAGAACGTTATGCCAATCCTGAGCGGCCCATTCGGCATGTTGTTGGGCCCATCTGTACCGCTCTCCATGGGGTCATGGATGTAAAGATGGACCTCGCCATGGACGTCGGGAGTGAAGTTGCACAACATGCAGCCTATTGCGCAAATTTGAGTCGTAACACGACATCCTGTGGCTGCACGGAAAGCATTATTCAACATGGTGGCGTTGCTGTCAGGGGTCCTCCGAGCCATAATCCATAGGTAGTGGTCATCTCCTACAGCAGTAGCCCTTGATCGGCCTGAGCGAGGCATGTCATCGACAGTTCCTGTCTCTCTGTGTCTCCTCCATGTCCGAACAACATCGCTTTGGTTCACTCCGAGACGCCTGGACACTTCCCTTGTTGAAAGCCCTTCCTGACACAAAGTAACAATGCGGACACGATCGAACCGCGGTATTGACCGTCTAGGCATGGTTGAACTACTGAACTACAGACAACATGAGCCGTGTACCTCCTTCCTGGTGTAATGACTGGAACTGATCGGCTGTCGGACCACCTCCGTGTAATAGGCGTTGCTCATGCATGGTTGTTTACATCTTTGGGCGGGTTTAGTGGCATCTCTGAACCGTCAAAGGGGCTGTGTCTGTGATACAATATCCACAACCAACGTCTGTCTTCAGGACTTCTGGGAACCGGGGTGATGCAAAACTTATTCTGAAGTGTGTGTTACAGGATGATGCGTACGACAGAGAGATGTAGAATTTTCTTTAATACTGCTGCCTAGCCTTTGCACACCAGATGACAGATCATGAGAGGAGTGATTTGATTTTTGACATACTAACGGAGGCCAAAACACTTATCATTACTCAATGTGTCAATGTGGGAATTGGACTGTGTCTCGCATTTGGCACTAAACGATGGCCTGCTTTCCAGGATCGATTGATTACGTCACTGGAGTAGTTTCGATAGCTTCAAACGATTCAGAATCATTACTTGTTAGAAGATAACACAATTTGATATTGCACACGTTTATAGATGAGAATGGTACCGTATCCGAAAGAACTTAATCGATAAATTTAAAGCTTGCTGACAGAAATGCGCCGTTTTTGGTTAAAATACAGTAGCAATTTAGCTTTATTTTATGTTTATTTCAGTTTAGATGCAATCATTGTATTCTGCGGCTTAACTACTTCAAAAGCTTCTGTTGTTGTAGGAAGTTAGTTGCTTACAAAGTTAGTTACTTCGTCGAATGATGATAACTGAAAGCGTAGGATCGTGTTAATTCCACTGGTGACTTTATAAAGCAACAAAATGTTTGTGTGGAGTTGTTTGGCGTGTGCACATCTTACTGAGTTTGTTTAAACAGTGGCTCTCACATGCTCGTAAGGCCAGGCGCATCAACTGTGTTGCTTCTCGCTAAATCAACTGTATCGTTTTCGGTTAAAATACCGTAACAATTTTGCTTTGAATCGATGTTTATTCCAGTTTAGATATAGCCACGGTGTTCCGCGGCCCAACAGTTTCAAAATGTTTGCGTAGCTTTAGCAGACGAATGCGAATCTGATTTTGTTACTTCGAACAGTAGTGGCTATTTGCTCGTAATGCCAGGTGCATGCACGCAATTCTTCCGTCGATGAGCCTTGATATATCAGTTAGACTAAACTGTTTGGTTGAAAAAGTGAAAGCCATGAACAGCTCAGTGACGCACAGCTGAGCGCTCATTGCGTCCTGGGCTTCGCGCCTGGTCCACTGATACACGTGGCTTCCCATCGTGTCATTCGAGCGTCCCACTTCCCGGGAAGCCGATGAAGCGAGAAGATATGAGGGCAACGTAACTGTCAACCCAGCACTCACGTTCCAAGAACACTGCAGTCAGTGCGTTGATGGAAATGTTTCTGAAACTGGATATACAGCCCCTTTGGTTTAAGGGTTATAATGCTCTGTACATTTCCCCTGCCTCCATCATAGCACAGAGATATGAATAATTTCATTTACTGTACCTTATCATGTCCACCTGAAATTCTGAGTTCATCAGTGAAGTCTTCAGTGATGTTAATTTTCCATTTCCCGAGGGTCTTTTCTTAAAAAAAATATAGTGAACTACATGTGTGGTGGAAACCTATTCAAAGCGTGTTGACAGCAGCGTCGTCAAAATATATCGTTGAAACTACCGTTATCATTGGTCTATTATTGATGTCACAGATGAACTTAAACTACAAAGGTCCCTTAAGATCCATTACACTCGGACATTCCATCCTGAAAATTAACAAGAAACCAGCAAGATTCGTGCCTACTATAACGGTTCATGAATTCCTCTAGATCTCAAACTGAGTGAACATGTGTGGAAAATAATTTCAATTCATTCATTTTTTTGTGTGCAGTGTCATAAACGTCCGCCACCACACTTGATAATGTTCAATGGTCTGATGATAAAATAGGTTCTGGTGTTATGAGTCGTTTAAATTTTAAACGTACGGGATATGTTTTAAGGCAGCAATTTTCTACTCTGCAACAGCAAATGAGCAATTGTTCTCAACCGAACAAGTTCCTTCCCGCATATTGTTTGTTTCTTCCGTTCCTCAAACGAAATGACGTATCCTCCAGCATCAGCTAGAACGATCCATATCGAAAAAGTTTATGAACACAGACGCATGCACGTTTGAAACAAAAACTGAGACAGCAATTCCTTAAACAGGCTACAACATTTTGAATTTGAGTAATTCTAAGAATTTCTATTGGTAAACATGACCAATTCAAACAGTATGAGAAGAAAACTTGACAGTGAAACAGTAAGCCTTGAAAAGGGTCGTATGTGGTTGTCCGAGAAATTTTCGTGATCGGAAATAGTGAATTCTACTGCAATCCGTGTAAAAGGTATTACCATTCAGACATTCTTCAAAAGTAGAATCGTCTTAAAAAGTGGCATAAAGCAATCTCGCACTTCTTGCCGCATCAGTTCAGGGTAGAATGCCACCACAGCAGCGGTTTTGACAATCAGTTGCTCCTGACGAATACAATGGACGTAAACCACCCATTCGTTCAAAGCACGCACGTGACAGAAGGACCTAAAACGAGTATCTGGATATTAATAAGCTATAAAGTCGTCTGTGAGGTGTCCAAGGTGGATTATTTTATTGGTTCAATTTAAGGTATGATCGTTAAGCATGGAACATCAAATGTCACGAGAACCTTCTGACATGCATTTAATAGATACTGTAGAAAAATGTCATGTTTGAATGGAGAAGTTTCGAAATAGGATTCATCTGTAATTAAAATCATTTCTCATTGTAGATGGAAACTTGCTAGGATCTGTATAGAGAGTTTCCTAGCTCGTCTACTTGCCCAAGATATTTCGTTTTTTACGGATGCTGTTTAGAGAATACTGGCGGGGCGGCTTTTACCCGTCCATCACAGAAGACACATGGACCTACAGCAGGCACACAATTTCGATCCTCTAAGATCAGTTTAATTCAGTACCGAACTTCTTGCATTTTGTGTGTTGTTCTATTTACTCTAAACTTTACGCTGTTTCTGTGAGGTGTAAAGGCGCCATAGCCTATAGCTTCGACGCTCTTTAGCGTTGTTGGATGAAGTTTCTGGATACGGGTTTCTATCCTCAATTCGTTCCTTAAGATAGCCTGACTCCGAGGACCGCGGGCTGCTATGCGTACCCATGCCACGGACCGTTGCTAATTTAGTTCTTCTCGATGTATTGTGTACATAAAACAAAAGAAACGGTTAACCGTTTAATGAGAAACTGACAAACCCCACGATCACGACACATTATTCGCGCACAGATGCATCATATGAAACACCGTTGGGCTGATTTGTATCTGACAGCGTTTTGAAGATACGAGAAAGAACAAATCCCATATCAGTGTATTATAATTCATGAACTACACATTGCTGGCGGTGACAAACTGTGCAGTCTCGTGTCGGGGAACGCCTGTCCTGTAAATAGAAAGAGCAGTCATTGGTGGAAGGAAAACTCGCTATGTGCGTGGCGTGTTTACAACAGCACTGCGCTGTTCGTTGTAGCCGATAGTCGCCACGCCGACATTTGCTAACGGATGCGTCGCAGTGCTGTTACCATGGTAAGTTTCGCAAACAATGAATACGCCGACATCCACCTCATCTCTGGGCTTGCCGATGAAAGAGATGACTTTGTAAATTAACTGTATCAAGATACGTTTCCCAACCGACGCCTTCCATCCGCTAACACATTTTACTCTGTGGATGGGCACTTAAGGGAGTATGGTGCACGTGTAGCACCTCCAGAATTTAGTGGCCGCGGCTCGCCGTCGGCGTGAAGTGCAGATGGCGAAGAGAATTTGTTACAAAATGTTGCGGAGCACCGAAAAATAAGCAACAGGTCTCTCACCACTGCAGTCGGAATATCACAGTCTACTGATGCGCGAGTACTGCACAGAAACCACAACTATCCCTTTCGAGTGCAGAATGTACGTGAATTGCCGCCGGGAGACTACCAGCAGAGTGTAGACTTCTGAAATGTCATCCTACGGCTTCAGAAGCACGACCAGCATTTTTCACGAACAGTACTGTTCACCGACGAAGCATGTTTCAAGAATGAGGGTATTATGAATTCACGTAACTGGCACAAGTGGGCAGAAGAAAATCCCGACAGCACATTGGTACGAGGGTACCAACAGCGATGGCCTGTCAATATTAGGCGTCGTATTATCGATCGGCACCTAATAGGGCCACATGTGCTACTACCAAGGCTGACAGGAGAGCGATATCTGCGTTTCCTGGATGCCACGTTACGGAAATATTGGAAGACGTTAGTCTGGCCTCTCGTGTGAACCTGTGGAACACACATGACAGAGCCCCCTCTCACTTCAGCGGCACAATGTGACGCTACCTGGACAGTTCCTTCCCTTGCAAATGGATTAGTCTCGGAAGCCCAGTAGCAGGGCCATCTAGACCACCAGCCCTTAGTCCACTGGATTTCTTTTTGTGGGGCCATATGAAATCTGTGATTTATGAAGGAGGGACTGTTGATGTCAACAATCTTCGACGCAGAGTACAACATGCCTGTGATATTACACAAAGAGATACAGACATGAAGGATCGTGTTCACTAGTCCTTTCTACGAAGAGTCTAGCTTTTCCTCGCACACCATGGCCGTCATTTAGAACATTACTTATGAAGAACCACTGCAGCTTCTGGTCATGTGTTTCTACGTCACTTTAGATTTGTACTGTTGTTCTGTATTCGTTTAAATGGACTGATACATAACTGAGTAGTCGTATTTTGAATTTTGATTCTTTGTGATCGTTCCTTAAGACTAAATCCAGGACAAGAAGCAAGTAATAAAACACGCATACATAGTAATGCATTTCTTCCTTCATTTCCTTTCTCAGAGCCATCTAGCCAAGATACATAACACGGGGGCGAAAACGGAAAGAGATAGATGTGGACGCTGTCACTTCTCGCATTATATATACTAAGATGGTATCTGTTCTTTCGGACCATCTTGGTATATATCTTACCATCTTAGTACATATATAGTTAAGGCTCACCGGCCACTTGACCATCTTCTTCTTCTGTGCGAATACACAAACAATGCCCGAACTCTTACGGGAATCGGCAACGCGCCGCGAGTAATGAGTATAATGGGCGGAGGCACTACGAATGTAGTGCGGGAAAATACGTTGAGAATGTGGGTTTCGCAGGAGGCGTGCCAGAGATAAATCCCTGCAGTCGCACTATCCTCTGTGTCCTCAGTGGCTCAGATGGAGAGAGCGTCTGCCATGTAAGCAAGAGATCCCGGGTTCGAGTCCAGGTCGGGGCACACATTTTCATCTGTCCCAGTTGACGTATGTCAACGCCTGTAAGCAGGTAACGGTGTTCATTTCATTGTAACTTCTCTCATTGTCACGCAAACCGTCGTCTGACGCCATATCTCTCGCCTTCTAATCGGCGGCGTCGACTACCTACAACACTTGCATGTTGTTCGGTGTTGCTGATCTATCCCTTTGCCTTGCGTAGGCGCTCAGCAGTACCTAAAAGCCCGCTTCACATATCTCGATCTTATAACATTCGATTACACTGCTATTTAGTGACATAGGGGAAACGGGGAAAACGAATTAATGTTTGTAGCTCAATGTGTGACACTTTATAGGAAATATTTTTCGCAGTTGCGACTCACCCTATATGTATAGAGTGTTCACAAACACTCTGAAAAGCTTGTAAGGGTACTGCAGGGTATGTGTTATTGAGAGATAATGTTAAGAAAAGACGCATAAAAGAAAAGATACAAATAGTGTCAGTTGTTATTAAAGGGTAAATGATAGTGCACGAGACTGCTCAGCATTTGACTGGGCTTCTATCCTTACCAGCGTTGCAATTACAATATTTGTCGCGCTAACATGTTCGGTTTTAGGAAACCAAACGAAGAACACGTTTGGCGACACCGTCTCTGGCGTTCCGCTTGAATATGCGCGCACAGCGACCTGAAGCTTTTCAGACTGTTTCTGATCATTCTATATGCAATGAACGATCAAAAAGTTTCCCTTTGAGGGCTTTGCTACAGCATATCTGCAACCCAGCGTGACTCCGATGCCAGTGTATAAGCACCGACATGTAGGCAAGGTGTTAGAGTGGTCTTTGAACAGATAGACCCTTAAGTGTAGCTTGTAAATGATAATATACCCTGAAGTAACAAAAGTCATTGAATAGCTATATGCATATATCGATCCAGAGCAGCGGCGTTTGGGTAGATGGTTCAAATGGCTCTGAGCACTATGGGACTTAACTTCTGAGGTCATCAGTCCCCTAGAACTTAGAACTACTTAAACCTAACTAACCTAAGGACATCACACACATCCATGCCCGAGGCAGGATTCGAACCTGCGTCCGTAGCGGTCGCGTGGTTCCAGGCTGTGGCGCCTAGAACCGCTCGGCCACCCCAGCCGTCGTTTGGGTAGAGTTGTCAGTGCTAGCATACGAGCAACACTGCGTGAAACAACCGCAAAAATCAATGTGGGACTTATGACAAACGTATCCGTTTGGACAGTGCGGTGAAATTTGGCGTTAATGGGCTATGACAGCAGACGACAGACGCGGGTGCCATTGCTAACAGCACAACATCGTCTGCAGCGCCTCTCCTAGCCTCGTGCCCATATTAGTTGGACCCTACACGACTGGAAAAAAGCGACCTGGTCAGATGAGTCCTGATTTCAGTTGGTAAGGGCTGATGGTAGTTTTCCACTCTCTCGTTGTATTTCTGTTTCATCAATGATATGCCCCAGAAATTTAATCTTTTCCTTCAGCCAATCTGTCTTACTAAACTTAAGTTTCATGCCCCCTTTCTTCATAGCCACCAGTACCTTTTCCAATAATGCAGAAGGCTTCTCCCACGTCTCTGTCGCTATTAATATATCGTCAACATAAACAGTAAGCTGGTCCAATAGCTCAGGTCCCAACAACTGGTACATCGCTCTTACAAAGACACACACAGCAATGTTAAGACCAAATGGCAAGAGCAAAACTGACAATAGATTTCTTTTTTGCGAGAACGCTGTATATTTCCTAGATTGTTGCACTAACCTTATACTCCAATACCAAGAGGTCACATCCAAGGATGAAAAAAACTGCACTCCATGGAACTCATCGATCGATATTGGCCTATCGGTTTCTCGTCCACAATTACATTCAGTCTCCTCAAACCCAGGACAAGTCGCACACTTCCATCCATCTTGGATACTACAAACAATGGACTGATATATTCACTACTTGCTCTTTCAATTACCCCCCCCCCCCTTCCCCTTCCATGACAGCATGCGGTCTATCTCTTCTTGTACTGCTTTTCTCTGGGCCAACGGTATTACATAAGTCTTGGGGGCATAGACCTCATGTTGCTTAATAGTTAAACTGCACTCGAAATTCTGTACTTCACCTGGTGCATTAGAAAAGACTCCACAATTTCGTTTTTAAATTTCACTCAGTTCCCTTTTCTGTTATTCAGACAAACTCCCCAACTCTGACACGTATTTTCACTTGAATCGTCTCCACCACATCCTTACCCTGGCTCAAGCTATGTATCGTTACTAATTTCACCTCTGCTGCAACACCTCCCTCTCCTACGTACTGTGCCTCCTTAGGACTACGAAATACCTCCTTTCTCTTAGCAAAGGGGACCACTAGTTTTCTACCTCCTACTTGGAATCTCAACTCACAGTCTTCAAAATTTTTTAGTTCACCTTTAAACGCATTCAGAAAATCCACGGCCACTAATAACTCTGCATTCACCCCGAGAATGAGAAGAAAGGAATGTTCTACCATTACTCCCCCTAACTGCACTGGCATCACTACTTCCTGTCGAATAACCTTAGACAACTTTCCAGTAGCACCAAATATTTTCATTTGGGACACTGGTCATACTGGCATATCTTCATTTGCTGGCAAACTTGCAAAGTACTCATCCGAAATTCCGGAAATTTCCGATCTGCTGTCCACCATCGCCTGACTTACCATTCCTCCAACCTGCACCTCGACAATAGGTTCACCGTCTGCGACCATGGGAGTGGCTTCCTCCTCTGCTAACAAATCGGCAATGATCTCTCGTCAACCAAATTATGGAACAATTCTAACATTTCCGGATTGAAATTTACCTACCTGCCAACCCGAAGAACCTTCAAGCAATCTGTCGTGAAGCGACAGTTCGCACATACGCTCAACTTCGGCCCACTCAGCGCGAGATTCGAGGAACTCAACTTCTCCGCCGTTTAACCATAAGGGTTGTCCATGTTGCTTATCTCCATCAAATATGAACTCAGAAACAATGCCGCTCACTCGTTCTTCAGTGCTGGCACCTTCCTCTAATGGTTCCGCTATTGCAAACATTAATATGTTGCCAGATTCCATATTTACTCTTAGAAAATAATTGAAATTTCTGATAAGGTCTTATGAGACCAAACTGCTGAGGTCATCGGTCCCTAAGCCTACACACGTCTTAATCTAGCTTACGCTATGGACAACACACACACACACACCCATGCCCAAGGGAGGACCCGAACCTCCGACGGAGGATTTACTCTTGGATGCCATAGTTCCCACACTCTTTGATTAAACGAGATGTTACTATTTTTATTGCCCTCAGGCCTGGGTGCCGTCTCTTCAAACAATCGAGCTATTCCGTAAGTTCGCCCGCCTCCTGCACTTGCCGCGGTATTTTCATTATCTCCGGCGCGCTCATGGCACTGCCGATTGCCGGTCAGCCTGTGGGCGAGAACCCCTACTACCGTTCTTCTCTCCCTCTCCCTTCTACATTCGCTGGGCGCGCCTCCGCTGTCACCTGCGTCCAGCCCGCACCAGCTGACTCTCTCCCCTCCAATGCACCTTGCCGAACGTCAAGGCCATCTCTTACGGCCTCCTTGCTCTTTCCTTTCTCTTTCTCCCCACGCCGGCTCGGACGTGAACACCTGTTTCTATATGGGCCCTTCATGTGAGCAGACTGCAGTCGGCCCATCAATGGAACACTATTTCGTTTAAACTCTCTCCACTCTCTTCCCTACGCCTATCTCTCGCATTCCGGGCACGAACGCCTCTCCTAACAAATCTTACCGGCTGCACCTCTTCCCGCATCAAAGGCCGCTGTGGTTGATTACCGTCGCGCAGATCCAAACGCTCGAGTCTGTCAAGAGACTCACATATATTTCGTAGCTGTCCTGTGGTGCTGCTACCCTCTCCTTCCTAACATAAAAAGGCAACATCCGCTCTATCCCAGCAGCTAACAACTCGACCGCCATACCTCCATCCACATGCTTTATGCTGCGCTACCACCAATCACAAAACTGTTTCATAGTGCCACACTCTGCTTGGTACTTCCTGCCTCCCCAAAAATTCACTAACAATTGTTGCTGGATTTCTCCAGACCAATATTCTTTTAAAAACCTTGTCTTAAAATTTGTGAAACCTTTGCAGTCAATAGCCACCCCATTAGCCTACTGAAAGGCATCACCCCTTAAGTGACCCACTACATACGAAATTCGCTCTCGTTCCGTCCAGTTCTCCGGCATTACCCAATCAAATTCATCAAGGAATACTTTAGGATTAATGGTTCCCTGCGGCCCAAAGGTACTAAACTTACGACACTGAATAAACACTGCTTCTGTTGAACTGCTCGACGAACCCTGGCCTGCCCTAGTGGCCAGTTTAGCAGTTGCTTGCTCATGTTGCAATATTCGAGAGTCCAGCTGCTGATTATGGACCTCTTGATGTTTCTAAACGAGTCACACATTGCTCGACGAGCTACCAACGCCTGAATAGTGTCCTTAACATGTAACTTATAACTAGTATCTTGCTCAGATCTTATCTTACCACTTGTATTACCCACTTCAGTATTTATTTTCGTTTCCAGATCCCTCTGTTTAACTTCCAACTCAGTTGTGAATTTGTGATATGCAGTAGCATGCTCATCCAATGCTTTGGTTATTTTTCTAACCCCTCCTTGTGCTCTTTAGCACATGCCTTCTTCACTTGGTCCAGCTCAGTACCAACTTTATCTACTACTTGTCGTAGTTTGTCTACTTGCTGCTCCAATTGCAATTTACACTGGGCGAACTGCTCAGGGATGTCATTCTTCATCTCCTCACGCAAATTCGACACTTCCAATGCAACACTGGAGCTTACTTGTTCATTTCCTTGCTTAATATCTTTACTGATTTTTTCCCGAAATTGAGTCAACGTTGCAAGAAGTGACAGCAAGAAGACGTTTTTCTATTCCCCTGGCACTGCCAAAATAATCTGTCTACTACTGATTCTGACCTGCCTTGAGTAACCTCAACCCCTTCAGAGATTGAATCACTCAAGTTTAGTGGCACCTCTTTTGTCTGTTTGGTCTCTACTTGGCTATCAACTGCCAACAAAATTCTGATTGAATGCAGATCTGAGCTAAACACCTCTGCACTGTCTAAATCCCTATTTATTCTATCCATTTTAATAACATGCTCAGTATCACCCTTGGCTTTCCCCTCTATGCTACTTTTATCCCGCTCAGTCATTTTCTTTCCTAAAGTTAAAAAGCTGTTCAACCGTTGGTGTAGAATTCGGTTTCTTGGCTATCGACGATTTCTCCGACGCACTGCCTGTTTGTTGCGTGCCCCGAATTGTTCCGCTAGCGAAGTTCTCTTTATGCGGTGCATCTACACCGGCTTCAACCTCGCGAGGTCTGCTGTCCACTGGTGTTCTGCTTCCACCGCGAGCTGGCACCGTTCCTCTTTGTGCGGCCGTTCGTCATGCCCATCAAAGCTTAACCGACTGCGGCGCCTGCTTACGCAATGTGCGCCCAGATTCAAGGCTACTACGCAGCCCTTTACGACCGGTACTGTCTCCACGTACTAAGCACGCAAGCCAAACTACTGAGCCCTCTGCTGCTGCAATTACTTACAGTGTACTATGCTACTATAACGCTTATCCTTGTGCATAAATTACTTCGTACTACTCGGTGATGCATCTCCGTTTACTCATTTTTCGGCCGATGCACCACTTTGAAACATTCCCTTGGCCGATGCACCACTTTGTAACATCCCCTCTACAGAATGACAAACCCTAACTTATAACGTACTGGACCCCTTGTACTGTCTGGTATGGTAAACGGTAGATTTACAGGGTGCGTGGCAGGTCCTCTTTGTGGCTTACCTGCGCGGTGGCAACGCAGTCTGCCACCGCAGTTTCTCGACCTGTGGTCTTACCTGCCCTTACGTGCAGTTTAGACGCTCGTACGTTATTCGGCACTCTGTGGATTCTGGACTTAGTAAATACCTAGAACTAAGGTTTTGGAGAGGAATTTTGGTTCTGCTAAATAATGCAATGCAGCTCGGATAAAAGCAATTATATTCTACAGACACGTTGGCCTCAAAATCCTCTGATACACTTTATTACAAACAAGTTGAAAAATCGTAGTTGGCACGCTAGAATCCAGCCAGATGGCGGTCAGACGGATATGCCCCTCTAAGTGGGTTTAAGACCACTGTCGGATACCGATTGCATTTTGTTGTTGTCTCAATCAGGATAATCCCAGTTGTGATCGTATTTATATATATCAATGAGCTGTCACGCGGGTCTTTTAGTGCACAAGGCCAGGATCTTGTATTACCGGATGCCACGGAATTCAGTCTTTACTTACACTTCATACGCCGCATAAAAATAAGCATGATCATAACCAATTGGTCATAATGATCATTGGCAGAAGACAAAAAAAGAATTTGCAACAGCAGGAGCGATCACATCAGCTGACTTACTGTGTTCAATGACTTTCGTGTTGTTGCATGAACTTAACTTTGCTCAATGAACTATTTGTGTCTATACCTCAGTAATTGTCACATATTAAGGTAAAGTTTCATTCACAGTCGAAATAACATCACCACCTACGCGTACGTTACGTTGTCACGGTCTTATGCAGATTTAGCCAAAAAGCAAAGCTTAGTTGGTAATCTTGCGGGAGCGCAACTGCCGGCCATCCATACTGCTCCCCGCTCTAATCGCTAGTAGTCAACATTGACGAGTTGTGCAATCCTTCTCCCCCACTAAACCGCTTGTGACGTCTGCCCTTAAAACAGAAACATGTTACCTTATACTTTCCCTGTGGCCTTCTGCGCAAATACACTTTTGATATACACTCTTCTGCAAATTTTACTCTGGCCCTATGCTCTAATTTAAAGTGTTTTCAAACGAACTACTTTTTTTCCCCTTCTGCAGCCTCAGGTCTGACCAGTCCACCGTCTGCATTCCCAAGGGGTAGCGTCCTGTGGATACTGCGTCGTATTTCTAAGCTACCCCTGACTTTTCTGTGTCCTTCCGCTTTCACGTTCTTGCCGGCCTACCGCGCCCGACTTGTCTCTTATCGTAATCCTTTGGCACGCTACCTCCGTCCTGGCCATCCGCCTGTCTGGCATTCCGCTGCATTCTAATCGGCGCTCACTTAATTAAAATGGCTAGAGTTTTAGTTTTTATATAATTCTTAAAACTATTGCTTATCTGAAGCGTGGTCATTCGTGCGCAGCACATTACCACGTTTCACGGTGTGTACAGCAATTTGGACCACCACCCCTGAAGGTCTCGCTGTATGGTGGTACAACATGGAGTGTTCGGTTCTTAGGAGCAATAAAAAGGGCGTAAATGATGTTAAGGGTGGTAGGACGTCAAACGGGCCGACTTGGAGCAGGAGAGGCACCATAGGACATTTTAATTTCCACTGTCTATACTTTTACAAGTAAGTTCATAAAACTTCGTCAGCATGACCAGGAAGGATTCAGGGTTCACACTCGTAGCAGCGGAAGTTCAAAAACATAACAAAATAAGTTTTTTTTACATGTGAAATTTCATCATTTTTTCACTTACTATTGGCTGCATTTGTTGCTATAGGTACACTTTTCTTCATAAGTAAGAGAGACTGTTCGATGAATTTTGCACAGCATACAAATCATACTTACAGGTGTCTGAAACTCTATAATCTATTTAATTTATGAAAAAATGAATGAGCTGTTACGTTTTAAACTTAATGTTTAGAAAAAAATCAAATTTTGTAGTTAATTATCTCAATTTTTACCACAGTTTTTAATAGATTTGGAAAATTCTAGAGTTTCATACCTGTAAGAATGGTTTGTATGCTGTGCAAAATTCATCAAAGAATCTCTCTTACTTGTGAAGAAAAACGTACCTATATCAAAAAATGCAGCCAACAGTAAGTGAAAAAATGATGAAATTTCATATCTAAAAAAAAAAATTATTTTGTTATGTTTTTGCACTTCCACTGCTATGAGTGTGAATCCTGAATCCTTCCTGGTCATGCTGACAAAGTTTTATGAATTTATTTGTAAAAGTGTAGACAGTAGAAAATAAAATGTCCTGTGGTGCCTCTCCTGCTCCAAGTCGGCCCGTTTGACGTCCTACCCACCTTAATGTTGATCTCTATTCCATTTTTCTGTACAGATCCCGAAACTCTCGGAACCGGAGTGATGCAAAACTTTTTTTGATTTACAGGCGTAAGTATTAACACAGGCATCCATATTCAAACCCACTCACAAGCGTGCTCACAGGCACATAAGCAGTCACACACGCAGGCACACCATACATAAGACAGATACAATATTTATACTATGATAAAAGATCCATACCATTCGACACAAACTTTCGCTCAGCCAGTTACGCACCCTCTCCCCCGTTCACACCGTTGGAGTCCCCACTACCTCTCGCACTTCAAGTAAATTATGTGAGTACGGGAGGGTTTCGATCCGGTTATTACAAATGCCTCTTTTATCGTCATGTGGTGACAATCCGACTTTAGATTGTAGCACAGTGTGCAGCTCGTGACTGCACGATCGAATACTAATTTGCTGTACCAAAGGCTGAGGTTGCAGCAGAGCACCACGAACACCACCTTACAGACACTGCAAGTATTCTTCTACCGTGAAGACACGTGATACCGCGCATCGCACACCATTAGCACGCCTCAGGGTGGTTCTATCTATTATACTATAGGCATACATTTTGAAACTTAGACCCACAAACTCCACTGTCGGCAATCCATCTGCTTCATCTTTCATTAAGCCTATAACATGCTTATTCTGAAGGACAATACCTTAAGGATTATCAGCTGCGTATCCTGATGTGTTGCATTCATTACCATAGCACTTCATTACTTCATATGGATCGCAATTCTTCGCCCAATAGATGTAATTATCTGTATCCACACGAAGTAACTTTGGTTCCACAAATCGAGTTTTAGCAAATTCATAGTGCAAGCGGTACATGTCGAGTTTGACGATATCCAGAGTACATAAACCCAAATAGACAGGTTTCGTAAACTCTACTGAAACTTTCGACATCTCCACAGCAACGAAGTTCTCACTGAAAATAGTGACCTGCTTAAACTTTGGTCTGACAATGTACTTTTTTACGTCCCACGGCCCATGCCATTCGGTCTTAATCAAAACATCGTATTCATTTCTTAAATTGTGGATGTTTTTACAGAAATGGAATTATTCATTAACTTATAAGAATCTTTTTCGAAATCACTAGTCGCATCCGCCCTCTTTCGGTATTTAATTCAAAATACTCCTTCAACCAGGGGGACTGACTGAAGGAGACGCGCAGGTGATTCTACTTAGCTCCATCCCTAAGCTGAGGCACTGCTGGAGATTACGATAATGAATTACGTACCTCTGTTTGTGTCCAGCAGTGGTCATCAGTGTAGGGATAGTGCTTCCACGTAGAACTTCTTGCTCTGGACGTAATAGCAAGTCGCTTGCCACTTCACGCAAACTAACAGCAAACTCCACCACATACCCTGCATCAGAATCAGCCTCCAGACCCAATCTTTTTTCACCTAACCCCTCTAATTCGTTTTTGGCAAAAACTGAAACCCACCCACCGACTGTGGCTGGATCATAGCTTTCCCGTATAAGTTATTCACTTCCAAACATAGAATATAGCTTGAATTGAGGCATGCATCATCATTCTCCAACAGATGAATTGTCAATACGAGATATATGCATTATTGGTCCATTAGCAATCGACAATGGCTCTGGCCGGTAGAACATGAATGTCCATGGAATGTTAACGTTTGGTGAAGAATTATTCGAGGTATCTTTGTTGGACCTTTTGTTTTGCAAGTGTCAACCGAAATGACAGACAATATACCCAGTTTTTTAAGACACACTTTTTCTTTTGTCTTAGACGCCGTACCTCTGAATCAGAGGATGGTCATGTGGTATTAGCATGACAGATGCGCTGCACAGAACGCCTGATGCGCGCTAATTCTGGACCTTAAATATCCTGGTAGGTGGATTGGACGTGATGGGTTAGTTAGTTGGCCTGACCGATCCCCAAACCTTATACAGCTGGATCTCTTTTTTTACTTATATCGATCATGTCTGACACCTTACGTTTAGGGTACCATAAATTTTTTTTCCTTGGTGTATGGATACCATATTAGGATACTCTCTGCAGATAATGCTCACATTATTAAATGGACTTCATTGTAGGAATTAGCATTTGATATCACAGATTAAGGTCAAACAATGTATGAATGAAGACCCCCGCCTCCTCCGACCTCCCCCCCCCCCCCCCACACACCCACACATACAAATGCCATAATAAATATCAGATCTGAAATTAGTAGGGCTATAATAAGTTGTTTCCACTCTTCTCATTAACTATCAACATACATACACTCCTGGAAATGGTAAAAAGAACACATTGACACCGGTGTGTCAGACCCACCATACTTGCTCCGGACACTGCGAGAGGGCTGTACAAGCAATGATCACACGCACGGCACAGCGGACACACCAGGAACCGCGGTGTTGGCCGTCGAATGGCGCTAGCTGCGCAGCATTTGTGCACCGCCGCCGTCAGTGTCAGCCAGTTTGCCGTGGCATACGGAGCTCCATCGCAGTCTTTAACACTGGTAGCATGCCGCGACAGCGTGGACGTGAACCGTATGTGCAGTTGACGGACTTTGAGCGAGGGCGTATAGTGGGCATGCGGGAGGCCGGGTGGACGTACCGCCGAATTGCTCAACACGTGGGGCGTGAGGTCTCCACAGTACATCGATGTTGTCGCCAGTGGTCGGCGGAAGGTGCACGTGCCCGTCGACCTGGGACCGGACCGCAGCGACGCACGGATGCACGCCAAGACTGTAGGATCCTACGCAGTGCCGTAGGGGACCGCACCGCCACTTCCCAGCAAATTAGGGACACTGTTGCTCCTGGGGTATCGGCGAGGACCATTCGCAACCGTCTCCATGAAGCTGGGCTACGGTCCCGCACACCGTTAGGCCGTCTTCCGCTCACGCCCCAACATCGTGCAGCCCGCCTCCAGTGATGTCGCGACAGGCGTGAATGGAGGGACGAATGGAGACGTGTCGTCTTCAGCGATGAGAGTCGCTTCTGCCTTGGTGCCAATGACGGTCGTATGCGTGTTTGGCGCTGTGCAGGTGAGCGCCACAATCAGGACTGCATACGACCGAGGCACACAGGGCCAACACCCGGCATCATGGTGTGGGGAGCGATCTCCTACACTGGCCGTACACCACTGGTGATCGTCGAGGGGACACTGAATAGTGCACGGTACATCCAAACCGTCATGGAACCCATCGTTCTACCATTCCTAGACCGGCAAGGGAACTTACTGTTCCAACAGGACAATGCACGTCCGCATGTATCCCGTGCCACCCAACGTGCTCTAGAAGGTGTAAGTCAACTACCCTGGCCAGCGAGATCTCCGGATCTGTCCCCCATTGAGCATGTTTGGGACTTGATGAAGCGTCGTCTCATGCGGTCTGCACGTTCAGCACGAACGCTGGTCTAACTGAGGCGCCAGGTGGAAATGGCACGGCAAGCCGTTCCACAGGACTACATCCAGCATCTCTACGATCGTCTCCATGGGAGAATAGCAGCCTGCATTGCTGCGAAAGGTGGATATACACTGTACTAGTGCCGACATTGTGCATGCTCTGTTGCCTGTGTCTATGTGCCTGTGGTTCTGTCAGTGTGATCATGTGATGTATCTGACCCCAGGAATGTGTCAATAAAGTTTCCCCTTCCTGGGACAATGAATTCACGGTGTTCTTATTTCAATTTCCAGGAGTGTATTTACTAATATTGCTTATGGGACAGGATTCATATCCTCGTGAGGTTTCTCTTTACTGTAGAATGGTGTGAAAAGGGACGCTGGGGTGAATAGGGTTAAAATTCAGTAAAATTACTTTTATGTGTAGAACGTGTGATAGTAATATGTTTAAGATTAGCCACTATTTTTTCCTACAGTGACAAATTTAGTTTGTTGATTTGACTCAGTCAGCTGTCATGCTGAGTCAGCGGCCTTGCTGTTGCTGTCATTTCCGCCAATTTGACATTCTGTTAGCCACCTAATAGTCTAAATTCTTTTTGAAGCAAGGAACTTCTATTGTAACGACAGGTAAATATTATTTTTATCCCATTATCGTTATCTTTTCTTTTAAAGTATGATAGAGTACTTAATTCCTACGATATTTCACTCAGTACATAATTGTGATTCATTTTAATAAAGCAAAAATAGAATTTGAGGTTAATTTTTGTTGTTAGTTGGGGTGAAAAGAGAAAGGTAAAGGTCTGCACTGATTTATGATTAAACTTGTATTTGTTAAAATAAAACCAAATGTAATTTCATACATCATTTATGGTTTAGCTGGACTCCATATAGGACAAAATGCCCACAAATTACAAACCTAGCCTAAGAGATAATCGGTATGTTTTACATAAGAGGAAATTCAGCATGCCTTAAAAGCTGTTTCAAGAGGTTTGTCTTTAAGGAAAGCTGCTGAGAAATATAAAATTCCCAAGTCAGTGCTACACAGACATAAGAAAGGCACCGAATCAAACACAACACTTCTAAAAATCGGTGGCCAG
This sequence comes from Schistocerca cancellata, assembly GCF_023864275.1. Classification (NCBI taxonomy): domain Eukaryota; kingdom Metazoa; phylum Arthropoda; class Insecta; order Orthoptera; family Acrididae; genus Schistocerca; species Schistocerca cancellata. Next base: position 269,691,558 of record NC_064629.1, read on the forward strand.
GCTGTACTGCCCAAAGCTGTGGAGCTATCACTTTGTGGAATGCTTAATGACATGTGCTGAATGGGGCTACCCTCTAGATGCCTATGATTTAAGGTGTGTAGTTAAGACATATCTGGGTTCCAAGAAACAAACTGTTTCTAAATTTAAGACCATTTTTCCGGGAAAATATTTTGCATATAGTTTCCTGGAACGCCACAAAGGGAAGTTGTTAGAAATATTATACCAAAACATTAAGAGATCCAGAGCCAAAGTTACCCCTGAAACATTGAAAGCTTATTATACCAGGCTTGAAGACACTCTACAAGATGTGTCATCATCAAATGTTATAAACTATGACGAAACCAATTTATCTGATGATTCAGGACGGAAGAAGATCCTTATAAAACGTGGGACAAAACATCCTGAACATTTAATGAACCACACTAAAGGATCGACATCAATAATGTATGCTGCTTCAGGTGATGGTGTGCTTTTACCAGAATACATTGTATACAAGGCTTTACATGTTTATGACAGTTGGACAGATGTAACCGAAGTGCATTTGGTTGGTTTGACCACTATCGTTTTCAAGACTGGCTGAAAGCAGTTATCATACCATATGCTTCAAAATTACTGGGCCAGAAAATTCTTCTTGGTGACAATTTGTCATCTCATTTGTCCACTGATGCCATAGGGTTATGTGAGCAGATTAATATTGGGTTTGTCTTCCTACCCATCAGTTCTACTTATCTTACTCTGCCTCCTAATGTAGCCTACTTGACTCCTTTAAAGTGAACACAGCGTCAAATTTTGGAGAAATGGAAAAGAGGTCCTGGAAGAAAGCAGTCCTCTCTTTCAACAAAGGCATTTCCCCAACTTCTTAGGGAGTTAAGACAGCTCATTATGATAAACGCAAGAGCGAATATTGTGGCTGGATTCAGAAAATATGGCATTATTCCATTAAGTCCTCAGATTGTACTAGGCAGGTTTCCTGATCCTGATGATCCAACTGCAGATAGGAATTAAATAAATTACTCAATTTTTCACTACTGAAAGAGATGAGATATGATGGTCCCAAGGCCAGATTGCCCAAGAAGAGAATAAATATGGAAACTGGTAAGAGTGTTTCTGGTGATGATTTGTGTCCAAATGTCAGTGGTGAAGAATCAGAAGATGAATGCCAGGCATCAGGAAATGAAATGAGCAGTTCTTCAGATTCAGATTCTATACCTGAGCAAGAAATTATGTAAAGAGAAATGGCCAGCCAGTTACAGGAGTTTATCAGCTGTCACAAGAGGAAATCTGACAATGACTGGAATGTGGTGGACTTCAGTGGATGCTGTACTACTTCATCTAAAAAGGTCTCTTACCCCTAGTTCATAGGTATGGTGAGAAAGATATTGAAGCATCATTTGGTAAATTCACTGAAACCAGAACAATTCAGGATCAATTTTTAAGAGGCCAGAGAAAGAAGACCGCTGCCTTATCAAGAGACACTGGGTTGTAGGAGGTCTGCTTCACCCACACCTCCTTCGAAGAGTGCTAATTTCCATGAATGGCAGTAGGGGTTGTACTTATTTCATCCTTCCTGAATATTAGAGACATTTGCTTTCTTTCAGTTTTGTGTTATTGTAAATTGCTGTTTATTGCCACATCATAAGGTTCTCTAATGTTAAAATAAACTTTATTCAGTTTGATATGTTTACAACTTATTTTAAAACCTTCTCTGGTGTCCCTATTCACCCCCCTAAGTGATGTACTGGGACAGTGAACAAAATAACACAGTAAGATACATCCTGTCCCTATTCACCCCATCTGTGGGGTGAAAAGGAACAGACACTATATTTAAATATCTATGTGGTGTTCTTTGAATTAAAAATTTTACAACTATATAAATTAGTACCTTCTGCTGATGGATATCACATGGATGGTACATTAACTCAAATTTCATTCCAAATGTTTGATTATTATTTAAAGACCACAAAAAGTTCCCTATTCACCCCATTCAACTTTATTTATCTTTACAAAAAACTGCAAATTAATGTCATGCTAAGGGCAGATGATTACTAAATCATGACATTCTGTGAGTTTGATAGTATACAATCTCGTCCTTTAAAGATGGCATCTTACCATCATACCAACTCTGTCATATTGTCATATTGACAAACTGTGTGACCTTAATAAAACTTAACTGTTAATGGGATATGTGAAATACAGACTCCATTAAGATTTGTCACTGGATCCTCTCCCTGATCTTAACTTTAACAAATGACCTTCAAAGATTCCGAAAGAATATTGAAAACTTGAAGTCTGCTTACTACACAAACATAATCAACATCCTTAACACATTTATACCAGAGACAGGCCAGATAATAGCTTGCACATTGTGCAGAGCAAACAATTTAGAAGTTGATTTAATGGGGACTCTTATTATGCAATTTATGACTTAATGATAACAATAAAAGAAAATTAAAAACCTTGTACAGAAATATTTTGAGTCCATCTGTATAAGGGCTAAGACAGACTGAAGATACAGACAAAAAAATCAAACAATTATTTTGTCATCTTATGCACTTAGAAGTATCTCCTATGTTGATTTAATGTCAAGAATATTAGCTTATTTTATATACTTTTACTACCTCCTGTTTGTGGTTGGAGCCAATGAAGTATTTGTTCAACAAATGCGGGCAATAAGAGTGTAAACTGCACAAGAAACATTCTTGCATTTACCTCATCAAAGATCTAGGAATTACACTTACTTACAAGCTCATTTACTACTTAACAGTCTATATTACTGATAACAAATATAAGTAGGAGATTAACTGTGGTTTTTGCACCCACAAGACATGACAAAATAATGAGTCTGGAGTACAATATCGCTTTTTGTTTAGGGGTGAGAGTGGAGTACTGTATTCTGGTGCAAAGGTTTTGAACACGTTACTATAAGTCACAAAGAAAAAAATTCATTACCCCCTACAAATTCAAAATAAATTAAAAACACGTCACATGAGGCCACTTTTTCCATACATTATTTTGATTACCTGGATTTGAGGAATAAAGGTTAATACTAACTCCATGACAACCTGTTACATTTACATTGTACAGGCCTCTGATCCCACCATTTATATGTAGCTGTTACTCTTCAGTAAGTATCAATATGATGGTATAAAAAATTAAATTAGTTGTAGAAGATAAACAGCAGCTATATACTATAACTGAAAAGAAAGCAGGTGTTTCAAAACAGCAGTTTCTCTTCTTAGAGTTAGCTTTTGGAAATTTAATTTGTACACCCCAAATAGTATACAGCAGGTAGTGATATATTTTTTATCAGAGTGCTGTGGACCATAAGATTCTATTTGATAATGAGGGAATGGTTGCCTATTCTCCCATCTCCTGGAAACTAGACCTTTCATACATTAAAGCCTCAGGCTCAATCTAGTATGGCATATCATAGCTAAATCTTATGGAAAATACTCTGCCTTCAGAAATTACAGCATAATTTAAGGAGGGTAAAGGAATAAAGAGATGCAGGAAGACTGTGAGTGGGGAAGAGTTGGGGCAAAGGGAGGGGGAAAAGGGGGGAAAGAGAAAAGGGTGAAGATGAAGAGGGAGGAAGGGAGGGGCGAAAGTCAGGAAATGATTGGAAAGGGTGGAGCAGAGGGAAGATAGATAGATAGATAGATAGATAGATAGATAGATAGAGAGAGAGAGAGAGAGAGAGAGAGAGAGAGGATGTCTGTATGTTGTGAGGAGGTTTAGGCTAGGGGGACTATGAGAGTGCGTGCAGGATAAGTTGGAGAGACAATTCCGATCTGTGCAGTTCAGAGAAACTTATGCTTGGAGACAGTATCCAAATGGCCTGTGTGGTAAATCAGCTGTTGAAGCAATTTGTGTTGTGGTGTGCAGCACGTTTGGCCACTGGATGGTCACGTTTGTGGTGTGTCACAGTTTGGTGCTGGTCATTTATGTGAGCAGACATTCAGTTACCTGTCATGCCCACCATAGAATGCTGCACAGTAACTGCAGCATAGCTAATATATAACATGGCTGCTTTCATATACGGCCTTGTCTTTTACTGGATAGGAAATGCATATGACTGGACTGTGTTAGCAGTTGGTGTCTGGGTGTATGGGACTGATCTTGTACCTGGACTGACAACAGAGTAATGATCCATTAGGTGCAGGACTGGGAGTAAGATTGGAATGGGGACTGACAAGGATATTCTATAGGTTGGGTGTGTGGCAGAACACTGCTTTGGATGATGTGATTAGGATTTTGGAAGGCATGACAAGATGTAGTCAGAGCCATGGTGGGTGATGTGGTGAGCTTTGCAAGGCCAGGGTGATTCTGGGTGGTCAGCGGAGATATAGTCCATGGCTGGTTAACAGATTTACTGGTGTCTAAAGAGCAGATGGCATGAGAGAGATTTGTTTAAGGATGAGATGGATAGGATATTGTCTGTTAGTAAAGATTCTCGTAAGATAATAAATATATTTTGACAACCCCTACTTTCCACTGCAGGTGTGGAATTCGACAGAAGGCAACACTGTAACAAACAGCCTTTTTACATGGAAGGGGTCCCACCTTCCAAAAGTATCTTTATTATGCTCTGCCATTGATGATTGCTGCATATGCACTGTAGAGCAGTTGCCAAATATACCAATAACCTTACTAGAGCCTTTACTATCCAGCACACCTATAAACCTCTGGCCTAGAAAAGCTCACCAGGGTTTCCTCTACCTCTCACCTTCCCTGCACTGCGATGACTGAGATCCTTGCAGAAACCCTATCCATATCCCCCAAAGTATTGTATCACCACCCACCAAACCTATAGAATGTCCTTATGAATCCCTATTCCAATCCCAGTGCCAGTTCTACTCCCCATGGGTTCCGCCCTTGTAGTCAGTCCAGTTACAAGACCTATCCCATACTCCCACATGCCATTTCCTAATGCGGTCCAATCACATGTACTACCTATCCAAAAAAGATAGGACCACATGTGAAAGCAGCCATGTTATATGTAACCTTTGCTGTAATTGGTGTATGCAGTCTATGTGGAGTTGAGAAGTAGCCAACTGTCTGCTCACATGTATGGCCACCACTAAATCGTGGCAAACCTCAGACTGACAATGCACTTGCCAAATATGCTGCACAGACATTTAGGATGCTGCCTCCCAGCTCGAGTTTCTCTGACATGCATAGGAGAGAACTGTGTCTTTAACATATCCTGCAATCTCACAATCTATCTGGCCTAATCCTCAGCTAATGTGTTCCCTCTGGCCACCTTACCTCTTCTCTTCTGCCTTATATCCACACCCTTCCATCCTTGTCCAGGTTGAGAAATGCCTCTCCCAAAACTCTTCCTCCCACCACATGGGGCAATTCTCTCTCTCTCTCTCTCTCTCTCTCTCTCTCTCTCTCTTTCTCTCCCCTTCTTTCTCTCTCTCTCTCTCTCTCTCTCTCTCTCTCTCTCTCTCTCTCTCTCTCTTTCTCTCCCCTTCTTTTTGCCCCCTTGTCAACTTTACTCTCTCCTATATCTCCTTCCTTACCCCCTCCATTCCACCTCATCTCACTCTTCCTACATCTCTTTTTGCTTTATCCTCTGGACTCTTTCCATCTAGTTGTCTGGGTGCATAGTCATTTGTCCAAAGACATGTATCTAACCTTCTATCCCTTCCTAGACTCCTTCAATATCTCCTCCTCATCTCCATCAGCTCAGACACTGCTTTCAGTAATTTAGTATCAACAATAAGTCTTGCAATGTCTCTGGATGTGCTTTAGTCTCTGTGCGGTTCCTTGTGTGAATGTGTGTACTCTTTGTACTCTTTTTAGAGAGAGAGCTACTGCTTGAAAATTAGTGTAAATGATGTTTCCTGTTACATGTTTCTATGCTCCATGCATCAGCTCGCTCTTAGTGAGTGGATGCCTTTCCCTATTTAATGCACATAAAACTGTGTCATTTATGTTGGTGCAATGGCCATTCAGCATGTCATGTTGTCATGGGACATGCAGTCCTTTCCAGAACAATTCATAATTAGTCTTCACATCATATTTTTACACCATTCTACACAACCTTACTAGTATACAGTAAAGGATCAGTCCCACACCAGGGTGGGGGACATCCTGGTCAATTTTTAAAATCCCAGTCCTGTACTCCCACACAACTTAATACCAACTGTAGCAAATGTTCTGTCTGAGTATAAACTTGCCCTATGGAAGCTGCTAAGTTTACTTTCCATTCTCAGTGGCACAATGATGGAAGTAGATCCTAAATTATATGGAGCTGTTGTATATGCTTGTTCATGTATGCTTGATCTGTAGACCTAATGCACTGTTGAGAAAGGAAAGATACCATGATACATGCTAGAAGTGAAGATGTTTCCCAAATTCATCTGCAGAAATTATATTGAGGGATTGTGTTCTATAACTTCATTTACATATACTGCAATAGAACTCTGTATCTGAGAACAATTACTGGTCTGTGTCATAGTAAAACTTCATTAAACTCTTGCAGCCATAAAATATTTTATACTATCTTGTGGATGCATTACTCCTTTATGAGCAAAAGGTCACAAAGTTACAAAGTAGCACATCTCTAGGAACTGCATATTACAATACAATAATAAACCATACACAAAGAGGCAGCACTAATAAGTTACACTTCTCTTGCACTAGTTGTGGTGAAAGGTTATGACAGAACTCGAAGGTGCAGTTGAATGTAGGATGCAGTAAAACAAAACTATGAATCTTAAAGATAGATCAAGACAAAAACAGAATAAGAAGAGCTCTGTTCATGAGGTGCAGTCATCAGAGGAGTTTAGGACAGTAGGTTCAGAAACAATTAGTACTGGATCACAGGTCACCAAGTTTTTATAGGCAAGTGGTAGTCTTAGTGAGGTAAAAAAAATGGATTTAGCAAAAAGGATTAAGTGCTGATGGGTGAGGGTGCTGGAAACAGCCTGGCTATAAAAATACGATATCATGTTTAACTTGGACAAAGTAGGAGCTGCCACTGAACACACAAGTGTAGGCATTGTGGGGCTTCTGTGTACCAATCACCAGCCCCGGGTAATCTTTGCTGTAAGAAATATAAGCAAAGAGATGGCTGGAAGTAGGAGGGCCCACTGATAGGATTTGCCTTAAAGAATGAAGCCCGCCAAGACAACTTCCACGCACTTCCTTCTTCATGGAAATTCTCAGCTTCACTCTGCAGGGGCAGTGAAGATGCTCCTGAAGCCTTTTTGATTGAACATGTTCGATCACCCACAACACAGCCCTAATTGGCTAGTACTGAGCATCATCTCTGTTGACATGAAATGCTGCATATGAAGACAAATCTTTGGCGCAGGCTTTGTGCTATAGACCAGCGTAGAGAAATATCGGAAAGCACAGGTGGGTGCCTTCTATGACGATGGTGTTGGAAATTTGGTATAACAATCCGACAAATGTCTAAGTCAGGCGGAGACTGTGTAGAGAAGTACCTGTAAGGTGTACCTAAATGTACAAAGAAAATAGTTTTGATTTTCACTGTGGTTTCCATTTCATGATTAATCATTCCTTACTTTCTGAACTACCCTCGTATATTAGGTGGGGTGATAGTCATTAAAAAAGGGTGTTCTTCAATGAGGCAAAACCTTTTCACAAAATTTCAATCTCCAACTTCTTCCTCCAAAAATTGAAATGTTTTGTTGATATCCACCTTCAGGGGGAGAAATGCTGATTGTAATGTAAGAGAGAAATTAGAGCTTGCACAGACACATTGAAGTGTTCATTTTTCCCTTGTACTATTCAAGAGTGGAACAGTGGAGAAATAGTTTGAAAGTGTTTCATTCAAACTTCTGCAAAGTGCTTAAGTGTGAATTGTGGAGTAGTCATGTAGATGTAGGGCAAAATATAAAGTAGTTACTTTATTCATTTCTGAAGAGCTAATCAGATGGAAACAAGTTAATGTCAGCTGTCTATTTCAACACTACATATAAGTGGATATGAACTAGCTGAATGTTCATGTGTATTGCCTAGCACAAAAAGTGAAGCAACTAAAAGGTGTTGAGGGAACTAAATTAAACTTCATGGTTGTAGAGACTATGTGATGTTATTTTAGTGATACAAAGCTGAGTGATTTACAAAGAACTTGGCAGTTTGAGTACACATATCAATATGATGTTGCTCTCCCTCTGGCCTTGATAAATGCACTAGTTAGGTTGGGAAGGGTTCCATAGATCCATAGTGCTCTCTCTTGAGGTAACCCGGTGCATAACTGTTGTACCTGGTCCTTGATATTCTGAATACTGGCACTGAGAGGGGTTGACATCTGAGCTGGTTCAAAACATATTTTATAAGCGACAGACCTGAGGGTCTCAGTGGCCATGGTAATAAATCAATACCACACTGACAGTTTGCAGAGACTTTTCCCATGTGTGGATGAGTGTTCTCCTGTTGAAAAATGTCACCATAGTACCATTCTATAAGAGGTAAGACACAAGGATGCGGAATGTCTGTAATGTACTATTATGTTTTCAACATTCCCTGAATCATTAGCAACTAGGACCTGAAGTCATACCAATGATAACAGGAGTAATAGCAACATTTGAAGAGTCAGAACTGTGTAGTTTGCTTGCAATAATCTCCACTGATGCATTTCCAAGGTAGTGCAGAAATGTGATTCATTGCTGAACACAATGCAACACAATTTGTCAGTAGTCAATGCTTCCCAGTTATGGGAATCTACATGATTACTCTGCTATTCGCAATAAAGTGGCTGGCAGAGGGTTCAGTGAACCACATTCAAGTTATCTCTCTACGATTCCACTCTCGAACGGTGCACAGGAAAAATGAGAACCAAAAATTTTTCAGTGGGAGTCCTGATTTTTCTGATTTTATGATGATGATTATTTCTCCCTATGTGGGTGCGTGCCAACAGAATGCTTTTGCAATTGGAGGAGAAAACTGTTGACTGAAATTTCATGAGAATATCCTATCACAATGAAAAATGCATTTCTTTCAATGATTGCCACTGCAATTCACATATGATGTCTGTGGCACAACCTCCCCTATTTTGTGATAATATAAAACGAGCTGCATGTCTTTGAACTTTTACTATGTCATTAGTCAGTCCCACATGATGCGGATCCCAGAAATGGAAAGCCCATGTCTCTAGCTCCAACTACCATTCCACATTAAGAGTCTGTTAATTCTTGTCATGCAGCCACAATCATGTCAGAAACCTCTTCACGTGAAACACTTGGGTACAAATGACACATTTGGCAATGCACTGCCCTTTTATACCTTGTCTATGTGATCCTACAACCACCTGTATATGTGTATGTTGCAATGACATGACTTGTCACCTAAGTATGTAGCTGTTGTGCAACCACGGAAATAATTTTTGAATACATGTCGTAATACCACTTGACTTTTGATTTTTTTAGAAAGCTTACACTGCTTGTTGTTTATTTCACACAATGACATAGTTAATTTGTTGTGAGCAACACTTAACATAAGTATAGTTCAATTACATTGTGTTCTTCAGTTAAAAAAATAACCAAATCTATGTATGTAATGTGCAGAAATGTAGTTTTGTGGGAGGAAGACCTCAGATTTGGCAGTTCAGAAAAGGGCACAGAATCACCTCAGTACAGATCTGGATACCACATATATACTATTTTACCCATTTTCAGATAACTGTTGTTTTCATATAACATTGCATCCAGCAGTTTACTGATGTTCATTTGGTTGGCATCAGTTTAAGCAAACTAGAGCATAAAAGTATGTACATATTTTTATCATAATGAGATGAATAAATATATAAATTTTCATGTTTGTCACAATAAGTTTAATTTAAATACAAGAGCATTCTCTTTATAATCTTTCTTTTTTTTCAAGTCATCACTATTCAGCCTGGTTTGATGGAGCTTGCACCAAATTCTTTTCCTGTGCCAAACTATTCATCTCAGAATTGCACCCACAACTTACATTCTCAAATCTTGTTGCGTGTATCCAGTCTTGGTCTGCCTCTACAGTGTTTATGCTCCACTACTGCCTCTGATACCAGAAAATTATTGGCTGATGACTAATACATTCTCCATCAACATGTCATTAGTAAAAGAAGTACAACGTTTCTTGTGGGAGTGTGTACTTACCTAAGTGATTTCCTCTGGTCTTACACTAATGCATACCTTATAATTTTAAGAATTCTTTCATTCCATAAAGTTTTGATTTGTGAGGAATGTTTTTAATTTCGTTTTGAATATTTTCTACGTTATTAATTTCCTTTTTTGTGTTGAAGGGAAGCTTGTTTATACATACAAGGGTTGGTACTTAAATAGTGGCAATTATTTATTCATAACTGATAGAAAAAGAGTTATATGTTTGCTCCTGTTACTGTCCTTCAAAGTAGTCACCAGTGTTGTGTATTGCCAGTGATGTAGGGGAAGTAGACCATTAGCAGAGCCTGTTCTGATGATGGTGCAAATGGAGCAGTCTACTACCTGTTGAATCACTGGAACTGTTCTGAAGCAAATGCCATGAAGTGGTTCCTTCATCTTCAAAATCAAATCAAAGTCACAAGGACTTACGTCTAGGCAGTATGGCGGATTGTACATAATTCCCAGTACCACTGACCAAACATATCAGCCACAGCTTGTGCTGTATGTGTCTGTACATTGTCGTGAAAAGTGATGGGTGGGTTGGGCAGAAAGTGTCGCTGCTTCTTTAATAAAGCTGGTCGCAGGTGATAGTCCAAAAACCAACAGTAATACTATGTATTGACAGTCTGCCATGGAGGACCATAATGTGTTAGGATAACACCATCACAGTCATACACGAGAATCACCATAACTTTAGACCGCTCCATTCACACCATCAACAGAGCAGGATCTGCTACACTTTCCATGTCGCTGGCAATGAGTTCTACACAACGCTGGTGACTACTTTGAAGGACAGTAACAGGTGCAAACATGTAACCCTCTTGTATCAGTTGTGAATAAATAGTTGCCACTATTTAAATTCCAACCCTCATATTTAAATTTATTTTTGTCAATTTCAGAATCAAAATGGCGAGTTACAGCATAAGTTTTGTATAACATGAAGGAAGATGCTACATCATATACATAAGAAGAAAAAACAAAATTTAATTTCCATAGGATTGAAAAGTGGACTCAATGCTGTTCTTGCTCTAAGTTAATTTTTATCGTTGATTTGTAGTATTACTCCATTTTGTAGATGTTACAAGCATTTTCTTCAAACAAATCAAAGCAGGATCAACAAAGAAACTAGAAAATAATATATTTGTAAAAGTTACTAAACATATTTGTCCATAAACACTGAACCATCTGTTAATTGGGTGGGAAATAACTGATTAGGTGGAAAGGTTCAAACTAATTCATGGCAAATTGTTCCACCAAGACCTAGTATCAAGAGCAGGCAGGACCAAATAACTGTATTCTTCTATTGACCATCAGACTCTCTCTTGATGTAACTCAAAACATTACAGGGAACCCCATCCTCTAGCAGGTGTGTTCTCTAACAATATTGTAGGAAGGGGTTAATCATCCAAAATTGTATTGTTACACTTACAGTTGTTGAATTGTCACGCATAATAACACATCCTGCAAAAATTGCTAAAATGCCTTCCTGAAAACTACTTCAAGCACATAGTTTGGGAGATCACTCATAATGGAAATATGTATGGTTGACATATAGATCATCAACATAAATCAGGAAACATGAGTGCTATGTTTTGCAGCGTGGTCTCATTCTGTATGGTTTAGTACCAGAATACAGTATACATTTCCTTGATATGTGCTATTATGCACATAATGTGACTGTCAGCACATGAAGGCGCAATATGTGTTAAAAATTGGACAATTTTTTTTTGTGGCCACAAGAGTTGCTTTCACATGAATCTGATAAACTATTACTATGCTACAGGACAATAACTGGTTCCCAGAAACAGAGTTCTTCTGCAATATATGCAAATGAACTTACAGAACACAGTTTTTCAGCTTAATGTATAAAATATCCAGGCCCAATGTTTTCCCAAATAATCTGGGAAAAATTCATCATTTCTTTCCCAGATAATGCAGTCATTTCTTTCTGTGTGATGCAACTAGGTCTACATATTAAGCATCAGTAGAACAAGCATCAGCAGTAGCCTCATATACTTTAGAAGATACTTCAGTCACTCTAGCACCCAAAACGCAGACCAGTCCTAGCAGCTCTAATAGGGTTAATTTGTACACAATTAATTTATACACACTTACAAATTGTTATATGGTATGGGGCTGGCCGTCTAGAAATCAGCCAAAAACTTCACCACCACAGTGTGGGACTCATTCTCACTGTTGAGAATTAAAAATTTCTCTTACATACAGGCCTTCAGGATTGATCATCATGTTGCAACATTCATCCTTGTGTGTGTGGATATGAACTTTGGTTGTAGATATCCTGCATTCTGCTGCACACTCTACTGAGTAGGTGAGAAGGTACAGATTCAATCACACATACTGTTTCACCAAGACCCAGTGTCAAGAGAAGGCCTAAACTAATAACTGGTTTCTTCTATCCACCACTCCTGAAGTAACCGAAAATGTTAGACAATCTCAGTTCACTAGCATGTGTGTTCCCTCGCCATAGTACCCCACTACAACATAAATTTCCTTGGCATATGCTATTATGCACATACTGTCACTGTTTACACAAGAAGGAGCAATATGTGTAAAAAATTGTACAAAATATTTTATGGCTGCAAGAGTGGCTTTGATATGAATGAAATGAATTTTTACTATGGTACAGGCCAATAACTGATTTCAGATGCAGAGTTCTATAATAATATATGTCATTGAACTTACAGAGCACCATCTGTCAACATAATGTGTAAAACATCCATGGCCAGCCTTTCCCCAGAGGAGTGTGGAATTCATTCTTCACTTCTAGCACAGGCAATGTCATCTTTTCCTTCTGTATGACAGTAATTCATTACTGAACACCTCATTGTGTGCCAAAAGTTTGTGATTACTATTACTGCAGTCTACATGTAAATTAATGTACAACATGAACAGTTGTGTCTGAACACATTTCCTGCAGTAGAACAAAAGTTACTTTCTGTTGATGATTCTCCATCAAAGATAACCATCTTCCACAGCAAGAAATCCTCAAAACAGCCACAGATCTAGCCTGATACCTAACATGATGATAGATACAAGAATGTGTGTATGTACATTAATTGACATACCATTCATTTTCCTATCATGTTACCTACAAGAAAAGTCTTTTCTTGCAGCCAGTGAACTAAAATGTATGTTGTTGAAAGGTTGCTATAGAACAGCTTTCTGTTAGTAAAATGGTTTATGTGGTATTGGTGTGCTTGGTTCCTACAACTGCTGCCAACACAACTCATTCATGTCAAACAATAGAGTTGTTGGAGCTTTTGCTGCAACTTTGCTGTTATCTTAGAAGATCTGAAACGTTAACAAGCTGCAGCTGTAGCAAATATGCTATTTGACTGCAAGCATCTGATTTTTCCCAAGTGTGGTTTGGAGTGAGACTGTTCGAGATTGAATGCTTTGAAATATTTAACAGAATGGAAAGTAGAATAGAAGACAGACCTCAACTGTACCAAGAAACTTCATATGACTTTCACTTCCTGTGAGGAAGTCACATCAATTATGTCTCTGTGGCAAATACTGAAAAATATACAGCTGATGTTCGCGCCAAATATTAAAGAGATATTTCTACAAAGTTGATAGTTAAAGTAATTTCTGCTTTCAGTTTGTAAATGAATGAGCAGGTTAAGAGCACTGAAACAGATTACGTTGGATTTTCTGGAGGTTTTTAAAGCATGTGTTAAGAAATAGTCATCCAACTATTGGATTAGCTTTGCCAGGGACTGCATATTGTTGGGTGAAAGCAGACTGTTGTGCCTAACATCTTGATATGACGCAGCTGTTAAATTTTATTTCATTGACTTAATAATTGACAATTTTGCATTTAAAACAAATAAATGTAAAGTAGAATTATAACACAAACATTATTCTTGAAAGAGATTTTTCTCGACTCATAGTTAAGTCCTTTTTCTCCTATTTGTGATTAGTAATGTATATACTTTAGGTTATCTATAAAGAAGTGACATAACAATTGGTTATTTTTTTTTTTTATTATTAGTGTTTGCATATGGATGTTCTTACATCCATGTTATATTCATTAAATTTCTTATGTATACCATACTCTTGTGTGTAGGCCATGTTGTTGGGAGTCTTTGAAGATGTCCACAAAATTAAATGATTTTCTGTTGTCTGTTGCCAGATCTGACAATTTCTGTATTGCTCTACAGGATTCAGACTCTATCAATCCTCTATCTAGTGTAGGCCAAGAATTTACCTTACACAGCCTATTCCAAGAATTTAGCGCATAATGCTGTTTTGATTCTGTCATAATGTTTTCCCAATTATCTCTTCCTCATAAAATTCAAAAGTTCTCTTCCATCCATAGCTTCAGGATTCACCATCATGTTGGAATGTCTCACGCTTGTGTGTATGAAGACGTAGCATTGGCTGTATATATCTAGCATTCTACTGCACACTCTCTTGAGTTTTCGCAGTTGAACTCTCCACGCTTTGTTTAGTACCCTTGTCTGTTGTATAATGGTCATCAGTGTACATGGAGCATCTGAACCTTTTGACTTGCTGTACTTCGTGTTTAATTTCTGAATGATAAATTTAGTGCTGTTGCACTTTTATTTCCAAAAGAGATTTGTAGACTAGGTTTTCCATTACATTTTGAGAATTTGTATCTTGTTTCTGTGATCTCAAAGTCCGCCATTATCACTATATTGGCTGCAAAAGTTAATCAAGGTATATTAATGTTTCCTTTCTTCACCCAAACAGAATAGATTTCCAGAGATTTTGATTCTTTATTTCCTTTTCTCGTGTCATAATGACTTAATCAGAGATGAGACTGAAGATAATTGTTTACAGTCCATTTCCTTGGTGAACAGGGTGCTTCTATCTCCCAATTAATTTTTTTGCAGTTGTTTCCATGACTGATTTGTTAATGAGGCTCACTGTCATTGGCTTTAGTCCCTGTCTTTCCAGTATATCAAACAGATACTGTACTTAAGTCATATCTTCTTGAAATTGATGATTAGGCAAATGATTGAGCTGCTTCAATTCACCTTATAATTGGTTTTAGGCTCAAGCACCTTGATAGAAAGACTGCATAGTATTCAGCAGTCTTAAATTCATGCTGAGGATGTGCTCTTCAAAGCAAATATGCTGTGCATACCTCACGCGTGACTCGAATGTGGAGAACCCTCTGTAGTTATTTACATCTTTCCTGTAACCTTTCTTGTGGAGTGTTTGGATGAGTGCATTCTTCCAATCTTCTGGCATTTTTTCCTGAGTACCAGGTATCCTTGATTATATGTATAAATTCCTCAAGTGTGTTTGTTGCTACGTGCTTCCATGACCCTGTGAACGTTCCACTTTCCGAATCTATAATAAAACATCTTGTAAAAATTGCTTAAATGCCTTTCTTGAAACCACTTGAGGAAGGTAGTTTGGAAGTTCACTCATAATAGAAATACATATGGTTGAGATATAGCTCATCAAAACAACTAAGGGAAAAGGAAGTTCAATGTTTTGCAGTATTGCCTCATTCTGTGTGGTTTAGTAACCCACTACAGTTAACATTTTATTGAGGTGTATTATTATGCACATAATGTTACTACACAATGTGTGTAAAAATGCTAAGAATTATTTTATTGCTGCCAGAGTTGCTTTCATGTGAATGTAATGAATTTTTACTATGACGTGTCCCAGTAACTGTACCTAGATATAGAGTTCAGCAGCAATATATGTCCCTCAACATAATGTGTAAAATTTCACCACACTAATTTGGAAATCAATCTTCACTTTTAGCACCAGCAGTGGGATCTTTTCTTTCTGTATGGTGCCT
Source organism: Schistocerca cancellata (assembly GCF_023864275.1). Taxonomy (NCBI): domain Eukaryota; kingdom Metazoa; phylum Arthropoda; class Insecta; order Orthoptera; family Acrididae; genus Schistocerca; species Schistocerca cancellata. Next base: position 269,707,488 of record NC_064629.1, read on the forward strand.
TTGGGTCTGCAAATCAAGCTTAGAGGAACAACCACAAGTAGAAGTGCCATATACTTTAGAAGCTACTTCAATCACTCTGCCAACGAAAATGGAAAATAGTCTTATCCATACAGATTGTTTGTACACATATGGAACATTTGCTAAAGATGGGACTAAGATGTATGGGTGTATGGGATTGGCCTTCTAGAAATCGGACACAATCTTCACCACCTCATCCTTAACTGAATACTAATAGGGGTGTGTTGAACAAAGTGAAAGAAAATGCATTGGTACTAAGTCAGAACTGTCAGAGAAGCATCTTGTGCAAAAAAAGATGTAATCATCCGATTTGTTTTTGTATCATTTCCACCATCAGTAAAAATTTTTCGTTTTTTGAATCCATTTTGTGGAGGAAAAGTATGAGACAGGTAGATAAAATAGTTCATTTTGTATTCTGGCCTTATTTCTTTAGATTTTATTATTCATAATTTGTATTTTGTTATTCAATTCAAGTTCCTAATATTCATAGGTATTGGTCCCAAACTGTTTGCAATATTCCAGGATGGGTCTCACAAATCACATATATGCAGTCTCCTTAGTAGACAAACTTTTTCCCTGCTACTCTACTAACTGTACCTATGACTGAGACTACATTATTGTTGAACTTCATATCCTTACAAAACGTAACACGCAGGTACTGGTATGAGTTGATCACTTTCAAGTACATCTCATTGGTATTGCAGTCACAGGACATTATGTTTTGTGAAATGGATAATTTTACAATTTTACAGTTCCAGAATATTTAATGTAAGTTGCCCATTCTTCCTTGCTCAAGATAGACGCAGGTGTTCCCCAAAGATCTATCCTTGGCCCCTTCTTTTTCATTGTTGCAATCAATGACCTGGCTTACAACATGACACATCCTGTCATGTGTTATGCAGATGATACTACACTGTTTATCTCTCATCTGAACATCTCTGAACTCAGTCACATAACAAGAGAATCTCTTGACATAGCTTTGGACTGGTTTGCTGCTAATAAACTCTTATGTAATCTCAATAAAACACAACAGCATGACAAAGAGAAACTAAATCAGAAAAACTTCTGGGTATTCACATTGACTCCTAACTTAATTGGCAAGAACATATCAATCATGTCTGCATAAAGATATCTTCGGTATCATACCACTTTTTGAAACTAAGGGACATGGTAAGCATGGATTACCTTCAGATGACATACTTTGGACTTGTCCAATTGCATGTATCATATGGCCATATTATATGGGGACATTCTCCCCATCTCAATAACATTTTAAAAATACAAAAGAAAGTTTTGCATTTCATTTATAAGACAAGTCATTTGGAACACTGTTGTCCACTCTTCACCAGGCTCAAAATACCTACTGTTGTAAATCTAAATATATATGTCGCAGGACTTGGCATTAAATATAATATGACAGAACTTGTTGTCAGGGAGGAAGTTCATGACCTCAATATTAGGGTTAAGTGGAAGTTAGATATAACTAGGCACAGGTTAGCAATGACTGGAAATTCTCACAAAGTAAACCCACTCAGAATTTTCCATAAGTTACCAGTCTTTGCTTGGACCATGGATATAATTAGTTTTAAATATAAGTGGTACAACTGATTAACAGATCACCCTTTTTATAATATTAAGGAATACTTTGATATACTAGATTATTATATTAACTTTTAAAAACTGTTACTTTTAATTGTACTATTATGTACTGCTCAAACTTTGAAGAACTAATATTTAATGCTACACATTGTACTACTGTGCACTGTATATACTTTATCTTGTATCAAATTGATGAAACCTATATCATTATGAAATGATTTATGGTGAATAAAGATTCTTGATTCTTGTACCACTTACTGAAATATTATCAATATCTGTCTGAATAGTTGTGCAGCTTGTTTCAGATAGGAATTCAATAAGGATCACTGCATCATCTGTGAAAAGCTTGAGATTGCTATTAATATTGTCTACAGGGTTATTAATGTACAACATGAACAGACAGGGCAGAAAAAGTTTCCCTGAGGGAGAGCATAAGTTACGTACTTTCTGTTGATGACTTTCCATCAAAAATAACCATTTCCATACTCCCCAGCAAGAAATCCCCAAAAGAGACACAAATCTGGCTTGATACCTTACATGATGATGCATTCCAGAATGTGTGTACATACACAAATTGAGGTACAGTTCATGTTCCTATCTTTTTTTTATCTGCAAGACAAATCTTTTCCCATATCTAGTGAAATTAAATGTATGCTGTTGACATGTTGTCATTTCTACAGTTACTATCTCCAAGCGAAAGAAGTAAAAGTTGCTACTGAACAGATTTATTTCAGTTACATGATTTATGTGGCACTGGTGTGATTGGTTGATACACATGCTGCCAACACAACTCTTTCATGTTCAACAATGGAACTATTGCTGCAACTTTGCTATGATCTCTGAAGATCTGGAAAGTAAACAAACTGGTGCTGCTATTGGACTACAAGTGTCAGATTTTTGCCAACGTTGAGATGGATTGAAGTGTTTAACAGAATAGAAGTGTTTAACAGAATAGAAAGTACAATGGAAGACAGATCTCAAATGTGTCAAGAAATTTCACCCGACTTTTATCTCCAGTGAGGAAGCGCCTTTAGTTAAGTCTCTGCATCAAACACTAAAATTGTGCAGCTGATGTTGTTGCCAAATATTAAAGAGGTATTGCCACAGAGTTGTGGTTAAAGTAGCAGCTGCTTTCAGATTGTTGGTGAAAGAGGAAGTTAAGAGAACTGAAACTATTTCCCATTTGGGTATTCTGAAGGTTTTTAAACTATGTTTTCAAAAATACTCATCCAAATATTGAATTACCTTTGCCAGGGATCTGCAGTATCTTGTGTGAACGCTAACATCTTATCCATAGATATGACACACCTGTTAAATTTGATTTCACTGACGTAACCAACTAGAATTTTGCACTTGTAGCAAAGAAATGCAAAGTAAAATCATGAAAATTATAATATAAAAATTATTCTAGAAAGAGATATTCCTCATAACTTCATTAAGCCCTTTTTCTTCCATTTTTAATTAGTAATATATGAACTGGTGGTGATTTGAAGAGAAGTAATAACCATTGTCATTTATTATTATTTGTAATTGTGTGTGGACCCTGTTGGATCTGTGGTATATTCATTAGCTTTCTGACGTATCCCATAATCTTCTGTGTATGTCTTGTTGTTGGGATTCTGAGGATAACAACTAAATTTAAATCATTTTCCAATATCTGTTACTGTATATGACGATTCATGTATTGGTTTACAGGATTCAGTCTTTATCCATCCCCCATCTAGACTAGGTGAGAATTTTCCTTAAATTCTTTATTATTCTGTCATGATGTTTCCCAGATTGCCTTTTCGAATAACAATTAAAAATTACTATTGCATAGAGAGCATTACAGAACCACAGTTGACTAGTGTGTGTATTCCATTACCATAGTACTCTACTACAGCATACATTTCCTTGAGGTATGCTATTATGTACATAATGTGAATGTTCGCACATGAAGGAACAATATGTGTAGAAAATTGTACAAAACATTTTATGGAGGCAAGAGTGGCTTTCATATGAGTGAAATGAATTTTTACAATGATACAGGCCAATAACTGATCCCAGATACAAAGTTCTATAATAATATATGCCATTGAACTTACAGAGCACCATCTCTCAACATAATGTGTAAAATATCCATGGCCAGCCTTTCCCCAGAGGAGTGTGAAATTCATTCTCCTCTTCTAGCACAGAAAAGGGCATCTTTTATCTCTGTATGGTACATCTGAGTCTAAAAATCAAGCATACAGGAATTAACATTAGTAGGAGTCCTATATAGTTTAGAAGCTACTTCCAGCACTCTGCCACTGAAAATGACAATTAGTCTTAGCAGCTCCCATGGGGTTAGTTTGTACACAGATGGAATATTTGCTAAAGCTGGGATTTAGATGTATGTGATTTTAGCACTGGCCTTCTAGAATTCAACCAGAATCTTCACCATCCCAGTGTGGGACTCATCCTTAACTGCACACTAATGAGGATGTTTTGAAGGAAGTGAAAGAAAATACCTTGATAAGTACTAATTACACCAATTCCACCTGCTACTGAGACAAAACAATTTTTATATTTCATACTGTTATGAATTGTGACACCCATGTTCTTGTGTGAGTTGACCAGTTCCAACCATAATTCAATGATATTGCTGTCACAGGATGTTATGTTTTGTGAAATGGATAATTTTACAACTTTACAATTCCTGAACATTAAAAGTTACTTTTCTTTGCATCTTTTATTGAAATATCATCAAACACTGTCTGAATATTTCTGTAGCTCTTTTCAGAAAATACTTCATAATAGATAACCTCATCATCTGTGAAATGTGTGTGATTACTATTAATATTTTCTGCAAGATCATTAATATACAACATGAACTGCTTGGATCTGAACACATATCCATGAGGCATGCCTGAAGTTAGGTTCTGTTAATGAGTCTCCATCACAGATAACGTGTTGGGTCATCCCTGTCAAAACATCTTCAATCCAGTTGCAAAAATTGATTGATATATCATAGGTTAATATGTTTTATGTTACGTAAATGTGTGTTACTTGGTCAAATGTTTTTCTGAAGTCAAGAATCACAGTACTTATCTTGTTTATTTCCATTTTTTATTTGGTCTTGTAAATTACATGTTGAACAAGTAGTATACTAGCAATACACAACAAGTAAAATGAAAAAATGCAGATTTGAATAAGCATTTTAGCAATCATAAGGCCATATCAGGGTCATGGTGAGATTGGCCTCTGCCAAGGGTACAGGCACAGAGGGGATGTAATATTTCACCTTTTAAAAGTATGTATCTTAAATATTTATCAGGAGAATTACAGGATCTGTCATACCCTCATATTGCTGTCTTTTACGAACAAGATGAATCCTTTCCCATGGAAAGTGACTGAAAATGCATGCTGCTGTCACAGTGTCATTTCTATAGTAATTTTGTGCAAGCAAAAGAAGAAATGGCTCCTAAGAAACAGATGTCTATCTGTAACACGATTTATGTGGCAACAGTGTGCTTCATTCACACGACAGCTGCCTGTACGACCCACTTATGTTCAACGATAGAGCTTATGCTGCAACTCTGCCATGGTTTTGCAAAATATGAAATGTTAATGAACTATTGCTGAAGCAAATATGCTGTTGGTACTCCAGGCATCCCTTTTTTTTTTTCTTACTTTGCTCTGGAGCTAACTCTTTGAGTTAGAGTGCTCTTAAGTGTTTAGCAGAATATAGAGTGCAATGGAAAACAGATCACAAATGTACCAGTACATTTCATCTGACTTTAATTTCCTGTCAGGAAGTGTCTTAAAGCTCTGTGTTTAGTAGTAAAAAATGTGCAGCTGATAATTGTGCCAAATATGGAAGAGATATTGTAACAGAGTAGATAAAATAAGAGCTAATTTCAAGTTCTAGGTGAAAGAGAAGATAAAGAGCACTGAAACAGATCCACTTGTGAATAATTTGAAGGTTTTTAATGTGTGGGTTAAGTGATGTTTGTCCAAATATTGTAACAGTTTTGCCAGGGAGTGTAGTACCGTGAGTGAAAGCAAACTGTTAAACTTCACTACAGTGACTTAATTAATTTGGGCTTTTTTCACTTAATACAAAGAAACACAAGCTGAAGCTGTAATACAAACATTATTCTTCAAAGGATTTTTGTCACCTCTGAATTAAGCCAATTTTTCTATTTCTAATTAGGAATGTATGTACTATTGGTCATCTCTAAAGATGTAATAACACTTGCATTTTAATATTTGTGTGTGAAACCTGTTGGCTCTGTGGCACATCCATTAATTCTGTAGTGTATTCCATAATCTTTTGTGTAAACCTTGCTGTAGGGAGTCTTAGAAGATATCTACCAAATTTAAATAAATGCTGTGAGATCTGACAACACATGTACTGCTTTACAGGATTCAGTCTCTATCAGCCCTCTACTTTTCCTGGGCCAACAGTTCTCCTTATAATTCTTTGTCATTCTCTCATTATATTTTGCAGATTGTCTTTTTCATTTAGTATTAGGAATTTCTCTTGTGTACATAGATACATGATTGATCACCGTGTTGTAATGTCTCATCATCATGTATGGGGATCTGCACTATTGGTAGTAGGTGTTCATTCTGCTACACACTGTTTTGAGTTTTTGAAATTGAACTCCCAGTGCTTTTCCTGATTGTCATCAATGTGTGTCTGAATCTCTTGATTTGGTGCACATTCTTTTTAATTTCTCAGTGTTATATTTAGTGTAGATAAAGTTGTTTTTTCCAAAGGAGATTTGTTGACTAGTTTTTCTATTACATTCTCTGGGAATTTTTATTTTACTGCTGTGACTTCATTTTCCACAAGTATCATTAAATCAGCTGTGAAAGCTATGTAGAGACATTTATGCCCTTTTCATTAATCCAAGCAGTATAGCCTTCCAGTTATTTTGATTCTTCTGTTCTCTTTCCATCACATAAAGACTTTCTCTGAAATAAGACACAGGCTAAATGGTTAGAATCCATCTCCTTGGTGAACACCTGTTTTCATTTAAAAGGGTGCTGGTATTTGCAACTTAATGTTTTTTCAGTTATTGTGTCCGTGAGTGTTCGGTTATTGAGGTTCAGTGTCTTTGGGTCTAGTCCCTGTCCTTCTAGCATGTCAAAGAGACTCTATTCAGTTACATCATGTCCTCTTCGAGATTATAAATGTACAAATGACTTATCTACTTTGAGTTACATTGTAATCAGTTTTAGGTACAAGATCTGTTCTGTGCATGACTATCCTAATAGAAAGATCACATGGTACTCACCAGTCTTACATACATGCTACAGTTTAGTTCCTTGAACTAAACATGTTGAGAATACCTTGCATGTGATGTGAAGGACAGAATTATTTTGTAGTTAATTATATATTTCATGCCACCTTTCTTGTAGAGTGGTTGGAAGTGTGTGTACATACAATCTTCTGCAAGTTTTACTGAGTGCCAAATATCCTTGATTGGTTGCGTAAGTTCATCAAGTGTTTGTCCCTGTGTGATTCAATAACCCTGTGATCATGCCATTTTCAGCATCTATCCTGTTGTTTTTGTGTCAAGTTGTACATGTGTAGATTTTGTCTTTGTTGGGTGTTCGCAATTCTGGATATGTGTGTATAGGAGTCTCCATGGGTTCTAGAGAGTTTTGTCAACTAGACAAGTAGAATTTTTAGTAATATGAGGAAAGATGCTACATCTTTTGTGTGAGGAGAGAAACACAATTGGCTGTTCACAGGATTCAGTTATGAGCTCATTGCTGTTCTTCATGTAAGTTAATGTCTAGCATATATCTGAATCAAGAGACAAATTTAGTGCATTTTGCAGATGATACAAGGATTATATTTAAGTAAATCAAAGCAGATGTAATAGAGATACAAGAAAAAAGCATTTCTTTTAACTTATAAAATGGATTTGGACAAAAACTATTGATCTAATGGGAACAATTTGAGTAGGTCAGAAGATTGAGATTAATTCACATCAGACTCTTTCACGAACAGTCAGTATAAACAGCAGGCCTAAACTTCTAATTTTGTTCATCAATCCACCATCAGACTCACCCCTGATTTAACTGAAAACGTTTACAGAAGCTCAGTTGACTAGCATGTATATTCCCTAAAAATAGTACTCTACTACAGTGTATGTATCCTTGAGATATCCTATTATACACATAATGTGACTGTTCACACATGAAGGAGCAATATGTGTAAAAAATGGAACTAAACATTTTAATGATGCAAGAGTGGTTTTTGATATGAATGAAATGAATGTTTACAATGATACAGACTAAGAACTGCTCCGAGATAAAAAGTTCTACAGCAATGTATGTAAATGAGCATATAGAACACCATCTGTCAACATAATGTGTAAAATATCCAGGTCCAGCCTTTCTCCAAATTAGTGTGGAAATCATACTTAATTTCTAGCACAGGCAATGGCATTGTTCTCTTTGTATGGTGCATCTGAGTCTACAAATGAAGCGTACAGGTATGAGCATCAGTAGGAGCCCCATATCCTTTAGAAGCTACTCCCATCTCTCTATAACAGAAAATGACAATTACTTTTAGATGCTCCCATGGAATTAGTTTGTCCACAGATGGATAATTTTTGAAGCTGGGATTAAGATGTACTGGGTTATACCGCTGGCCTTCTAGAAATCTGCCAGCTTCACCATACCAGTGTGGAGCTCATCCTTAACTGCACATTAATATGCATGTGTTGAAGGAAGTAATCGAAAATTCTTTGGTAACTAATTCAGGACTTTTGAAAAGCATCTTGGGCCAGAGAAAGATGAAATCATCCAACTTGTTCTTATATCATTCCCAACATCAGTGTAAATTTTTCCTCTATTCGACCCAGATTTGTGGAGGATGGGTGTGATACAGCTATGCAGAATAGTTGGTCTTGTATTCTGACTTTATTTCATCTGATTTTATTATTCATAATTCATATATGTTATTAGTGATCTATATGGAATTTCCTTAGTAGACTGAAACCCTCTCCCTACTAATTATACCCACTCTATCTGTTACTGAGACAAAACAATTATTGTATTCCATAATGTTACAAATTGTAACACCCATATACTTGTATGAGTTAACCAGTTCCAACTATAATTCATTGATATTGCTGTCATGGGATATTATGTTTTGTGAAATGGATAATTTTACAACCTTACAATTACAGAACATTTAAAGTGAGTTACTGTTCTTTGCATCTTTTATTGAAATGTTATCAAAATCTGTCTGAATATTTCTGTGGCACTTTTAATTTAATACTTCATTATACATAACCTCATTATCTGTGAAATGTCTGTGATTACTATTAATATTGTCTACAAGATCATTAATATACAACATGAATTGCTATTGTCTGAACACGGATCCATAAGGCATCATTGAAGTTAGGTTCTGTTAATTAGTCTCCATCAGATATAACATGTTGTGTCATCCCTATCAAGATATCCTCAATCCAGTGGAAAAAGTTTCTTGATGTGACATAGGATAATACATTTCATATAGTGTCCACAGAGACATATAATCGATTCAGAGTTCTTGACAAAGAAACATGTACAGAAATGAGTGTAATCAATATAAACAAACATGTGCAGAAAGACAAAACAGCAGGCCTAAAATTGTGAAGTACCAAACTTAATGTGAATATACATTCAGACACTCACGGATGTAGCCTAGCAAAAATTTTACATATTGAACATGGAATAAATGCTACTTCTTCTGTAAAACCAGTTACACCAATGTCTGAAGTAACAAGAAACAAAAGATGCAAAAATGTCTAATTCTAATTGATATACTGTAATAATTGGGGGTACCAATGTCATATATAAAAACGAATTAATTAAAGCCACAAACAACTTGAAAGAAACCCTGAGTTACAAAAAGAATGCATCAGTAGTTATCACTGGAATTCCACATGGATATGACCTGATAGAAAGTTCTTGTGTGACTATAGAAATTGGTAAGGCAAACAGACAGTTCAAAAAAATGTGTAAAGCATTCATCAATGCATATTTCTTATCTGTTAATTTCATGCAGGGAGAAGACATTACTAAATATGGTTTGCATTTGCATGCAACTGGAAAGTCACTCCTTGGACATAAAATTGCACAATTGCTAGATAAAAAAGGATAAAGAGACCATTTCTATAGTGGGTACTCCAACATCAGCAGCAATATCCAGTCCAGTAACAGCACAAACAGCAGAAGCCAAACCAACATAACAACCAACTTTACACACTAAACTCAATGATGAATTTAGCGGAGATGAACTTGTCAAAGAGACACAATAAATTACATAATGTTTTCTTGGGGATTATAAAAGAACAAATAACTTAGCTATTTTGAGTTTCATTGCAATCAGTTTTATGCTCAAGATCTGTTCTATGTGTGACTACCCTTGTAGAAAGATAACATGGCATTCACCAGTCTTATGTTCATGCTACAGTTTAGTTCCTTAAACTATAGATGCTGAGAATATCTTGCATGTGACATGAAGGAGATAATCCCTTTGTAGTTATTCATATATGTCATGTCACCTTTCTTGTTCGATGTTTGTGTACTTGCAGTCTTCTGGCAGTTTTACTGAGTGCCAAGTGTCCTTGATTGGTCAAGTGAGTACATCAAGTATGTTCCTCCCTATGTGATTTGATAACACTGTGAAGGTGCCATTTTCAGCATGTATCTTGTTTTTGTGTCAAATTGTACATTTGTAGATTTTGTCTTTGGTGGGTGTTTGCTATTCTGGGAATGTGTGTAGGGGTCTCCGTAGGAGTATTGTAGGTGGTTCTGGAAAGTTGTGTGAATTTTACATGCAGAATTTTTAACAATGAGAGGACAGATGCTACACCTTATGCATGAAGAGAAAAACACAATTGGCTGTTCCACAGGATTTCATGAGCTCATTGCTGTTCTTGCTCTAAGTTAATAGCTACCATTTATTTGAATCACCAGGAAAAATTAGTCAATTTTGCAGATAATAAATGCACTTTCTTCAACCTAACCAAAGCAGCTTCTACAGGGAAACTAGAAAATAATATCTTTGTTAATGTTACTAAATGGATTTGCACAAAATATAGAAACCATCCATTAATCTAGTGGGAAAGAACTGAATAGGTGAGAACATTTAAAGTTATTCATGGCAGACTGTTTAACCAAGACTCAGTATCAAGTGCAGCATGAATAGTGTTATTGGATCCTTCTGTCCACCATTGGACTCAATCCTGATGTAACTAAAAGCATTATGAAAAACCACAGTTTGCTATCTCAGATCTCAAATGTATCAAGAAATTGTATCCAACTTTCATTTCCTATAACGAGGTGCCTTCAGAGGTCTGAATCTGACTCCTATTTTGATACTTTGAATGTTTTTAGAGAATGACTTAAGAGATTCTTACCAAACATCAAAACTTCCTGATTTATTCCATAATATTTTGCTTATGTCTTGTTGTTGGGATTCTTTGAAGATGTCTACAAAATTTAAATTGTTTTCTGATGTTTTATGAATCCTTCAATTTTCTAGGCTTAGATGTTTCTTTATAAATTTTGTTATTCTCTCATGGTGTTTCCAGACTGCATTTTCCATTGAGAATTAAAAATGTCTCTTGCATACAGAGCTTCCAGATTGATCATCATGTTGTAATGTCACATCCTTGTGTGTATGCATATGCACTATTGATTGTAGATATTTCTGCTGAACAGTCTCTTGAGTTTTCAGTTGAACTCTCCATGCTGTGTTTACTAACCTTGTTTGTTCTGTGATAGTGGTCAGTGTACATGGAGTGTCTGACATTTGATTTGCTGTACTTGGTGTTTAATTTCTGAGCAATAAATTTAGAGCAGATGAACTTTTTTTCCCAAAGGAGATTGGGAAACTAATTTTCCTATTATATACTCTGAGGATTTCTGTCTTATTGCTGTGGTCTCAATGTCTGCAATTATTCCAATATTGACTGTGAAAGCTAAGCAAGAGATTTCTTGATCTCTGTTCAACCAAGCAGAATAGATTTCCAGGGATTTTGATTCTTTAATTCCTTTTCACATGTGATAAGGATGAGACTGAAGAAGTATGATTACAGTCCATCACCTTGGTGAACAGATGCTGTCATATCAAAGGGTGCTGATTTTTCCCAACTGAATTTTATTTTGGCAGTTTTCTCCATGAGTGTTTGTTAATGAGGGTCACTGTCTTTGTGTTTAGTCACTGTCATTCAGGATACCAAACAGCCACTATATTTATGCCATGTCTTCTAGAAGTTGGTGAAAGTGCTAATGATTGAGCTGTGATAGTGATCTTTTCTGTAATTTTATGCAAACATAAATAAACCACACCCACTAATTTTGAAACATTGATCCAAAGATAGCAAATTCTTTAAGAATACCATGTCCTGTTACTCCATTATCAACATATGTAAAGAAAACATTTCCTGGAGATTTACTATGACCATGAACTGGTAATCAGATAATTTTTAAGGAAAAACTGTATAAAGTAAATTAATATTGTCTAAACCCCACAAGCCCATTTTACATCCAGATACTTCAAAAGCACACCTCCATATGAGAAGTTTCCCAGTTCTGTTAAATCCTGATAATAAAATCCTTAGATAGTGGAAAACAGTAAAAGACTCTGAAACTAATTTGATAAATAATGACACTATTAAGTTCATCCAGTCGAGTCCTTGGCATTAAAAAATCCTCTTTCTTTACATTCTGTTTCAGCTGGTGGTGGTAATAGGTTGCATAACATCCATTTGTAGTGGGCTGGAACAAAGTAACTGCTTATCCAGCCCCTGAAGGTAGTCTTAGTTCAACTACAACTTTCACACATTATAGTTTGGCACAGTTACATAACGTGTAAAAATTAACATTCCATTTGCTGTAATTTGCCAGTTGCAAAGCTAGACAGTCGATCTACAGTTAATATTCATGGTTAACTGTTCCTGTGAGAACATTCTTTTATGTAGCAACGCAGTTTACATTTTCCACATTGGCTGTTAGTGTTTTAACATATATCATATATCGTAGTCAAGAAATTGAGCAATATTAAATTCACAGTTTATGTAATGCAGCTCAATTCTAAACCAATGACAATACTACCTGTTCACGAGAGCATTGCCACTGCCACAAGCATCGTTATGCAAAAACCAATGTGTAATGCATCATCTGCTTAGAATATGCATCATAAAGTCAAATTTCAAACTGGTCTAACATGAGAAAGTCTGGTATTAATATCACATTAAATGCACACAATTACTACACACAGTACTTTCTTCCATACCGCCCACCACACTTATGCGCCACCTGTGACTGACTGCTCCACACTGTTCAATGCGATAACTGTTGTTACCTCTCTCGCTTCACAGTTCTAATAACATTTCTGCCTACTGCATTCTGTTTCACACAATATATTTAATAAAACTATCTGAAAAATCATCAGAAAAAAATCCAAGACTAACATATGGAACTTGTATAGAAAATACCACGATAAACATAGTCACACACACTTCATGTTCTACACTATATAACCAGATGAAAAATATTCTGCATCATCAGAAACATAACTATGGTGTACAAGATAGTAAAAGTAAGGAAACAAAACTTATATGTTGTTATTAGTCATGGTGTCACATGTGCCCCCCATTTTATTATATTTTCCCAAGTACTTCTCAAGATAAAATGTCCTTGACACTTGCGAGTCCCATCTACCTAAAACTAGTTATGGTGATTGATTATGTCAATTTAAATTTGAAAATTATACTTCACAACATATAGTCCAATATATCACAAAAAATTATGAAATTTTCCAATAATAAGGAAAGAGTATATTACAAATTTCTTGTTGAAGGATATCAAAAGTTCAGTAATTAAACACGTCATTGTGTTTATGATCCCGAAAACATATCCAATTAGTTCTTTACTTACAATACCTAATACACAACAATTTTCATCAGACCTTTGAGTGTCTTTACTACTGCTTCACACTAATCGCTCTATACATTCTTTTACAAATAGTCATTGAAGGTGTTTTTCTTATAATATGTCATATCTCTTGGAAGTTATTGCTTCTCATCATATGCCATAACAACTCAAACCTGATTATCAAATTACTACTTTAAATTTCTCATCATATTTCCAAAGTTCCTTCTCTCAGTTTACTTATTCATTACTCCAAATCACAATACTACAAAATCATATATGCAAGAACTACTCTTTAACCATATTTGATTAAGTCATCAATATGGTCATTAAGTCCTCCATCTAGATTCTGTGTACTACTTTCAACCACCCATCCATTTTACCTTCTTGTCTTTCAAAGCAAAATTACACACACCACCTGAACTCATCTTAACCTTATTCTCTAATTACTTTTCACATTATTACTCCTCATCATACTTCACTTATACCTCAAAAAATTGTTCAAATTACTCTAAGCACTATGGGACTCAACATCTGAGGTCATCAGTCCCCTAGAACTTAGAACTACTTAAACCTAACTAACCTAAGGACATCACACACATCCATGCCCGAGGCAGGATTCGAACCTGCGACCGTAGCAGTCGTGTGGTTCCGGACTGTAGCGCCTAGAACCGCTCAGCCACTCCGGCCGGCACTTATTCCTCATTCCCTGTTTATTATTCCCATTTATTCCTTCTTCATTTCACCAATTATGTAATATATATTTTTCCTTACCACTGTTCATCAGAATTACAAACTTCTTTCAGCCCTCTCACCTTACACTTTTATTCACTCACATCATCAAAACAACCATACTACTTAGTTACTCTCCATTCCATATATATAATGCATCACTGATTCCTTCGTATCTGAAATCATTAATTCTATTATACAGAAACAAATACCTAAAATTCCTTCTGTTCCTGTATAAATTGTATGCTCTGAACCAGAAAAATTCCTACATTGTCCCACTACCATTTCCCAACAAGATATTCCCAAACAATTTTCCTCTGGTCTTTGATTCCTAAGCACTCTTCTATCTCTAATTCATCATCATGAAAACTGACACTTTCAGGTAAAGCTTGTCATATCAGGTTATCTTTACTCATTCCTGATCCTTGATTGTTGTTGTTGTTGTTATTGTTATTGTTTATTGAGCACCCATTTCATCATGTACAATGATATGGGATTTGTCATGTGTTACATACAGAAAAAATATGAATAACAACATATTATGTAAAAACTATCAGTGAACAATCTGAATTAAATATATGGGCAAAACAATTATAGGTTGACAGGTGAAGAGTTGTTTTGATAGATATAAGGAATAGCAAAATAAGTGGACAGCAGTGCAGAAAACTAAAGAAGAAATAGCACTACTACAGCACATGGCCCTGTGCACACTACATATTCACCGAAGTGTAGTGAGTCCCATGAGGTCTTACACTCTGGGTCTATATGGTTTCAAATCTACTATATTCTTCAGACCAGACTTCTTCTTGGCTTCGGATACACAAGATAATAGCATTCAGATAAGACAGACACATTACCTCAAACAGACATTTATACACAGAAAAAAACTTTGATATCTCATTATTACTCTCCTTAGATTTCTCACAAGTCTTCATTTACACTAAGTCTCCCACCTTGTTCTCAACCTTCCTTATCTTTTCACCATACTGCCTCCTCCTTTCCTCTAACCTCTTTTCCACTAATTCTCTCAGTCTTTTCTTCTTTTCATCCCAACTCAACTCATCCCTAGGGGGAAACAACGCCTTCTCCTCTATAAAACTCAAAGATCTCTCTTCCTTCATAATGTCATATGGGGCAAGCCCAGTTACATCATGAGGTGTGGCATTCATTACATCCTCAATATTTTCCACAATATCTCCCCATTAACTATGATTACTACTACAATAAGTGCGGCATAACTTTCCAATTTCCCTCATGTAATTCCCTGCCGGATGATAAGTTGATATATATATATATATATATATATATCACTGTTACTCCCTGATTGGTAAGACCTTCCTTCCAATGCTTACCAGTAAACTGGGATCCGTTGTCAGAAAATATTGCCTTCAATATACCAAATTTTGTAAAATAGTCCTTTTCAAGTTTAGTCAGAATTTCCTTACCAGTTGCTTTACACAACCTTATGAATTTAGAAAATAATTTCAATACTACAAAAATATAGGCAAAATCTCCTCTCATCTTTGGCAAAGGTCTGTAGAGATTCACAGCTAATATCTCCATCAAATCATTAGGTGTTACATTTTGCATAGGAAGTTGACATGTCTGATGTGTGACCTTGGCTCTCTGACACTTATCACATGTCTTAATCTGGTTATATACTCTATACCATATTGTCAAAAGCTACACACTCCCTTACTTTTTGTACACACATCCTTGTGCCTATATGCCCAAAACTCAGATGAATATAGCCAATTACTTCATCAATGCACTCACTAGGCCAACACAACTTCCAAACCTCTGAATTTTCTTTAGTTCACCTAAACAAGATCCCACTGAGCACCTTATAGCATATCGGCAATTTATCATTACCATTTGACATATCTAACTCCCTCTTGACCATTTTCCAGATCTCATCGTGATTTTGATACCTCCTCATGTATTTAGATATAGGCTGTCTTTTATTTTCGACTTGAACCCCTTTAATGTAACATAATTTCACATGTTCTACATCTATCTCTTGTCTCATTTCCACATTTTCCCCTAAAGGCAATCTGGACGAAGCATCTGAAACTTTATTTTGAGTACCCTTAACATACTTGATTTCAAATTCAAACTGTTGCATGAACACCACCCACCATGTCAACCAAATATGCATCAACCTAACGGTCCTATAATCCAAGTTCAATCCTAAATCTCCCATATTGACTCCTACTGTCATCACTCTCATTTTTAATGGACCAATTAAATAATTGCTATCCACTGTCATTCTATCAAAATTCACACTTATTTCTGATCCTTCACTATGAAAATTAATAGAACTGTCCCCACAATTTACTTCTGCTTTACACTCTATCAACCAGTCCATGCCCAGGATAATTTCTCCATTGAGCCCAGGAACCACAAAAAAATTATGTACTAAGCTTATGCCCCCAAGTTCAAATTCTAAAATGATCTCTCACTTGACAGCTTTGCTAAGTTTGCTTGAAGCATCCATTATCTTCAATCACAACACAGGTATTTCCATGACCTCATTACTTTCCCTTTACAGAATTATTTAGTTCCTCAGCAACGACACTTATATCATTCCTTGTGTCCAAAAGAGCCTTTTGCTCCATACCATAGCCTTTATTTTCACTAAATGTTGTCCTGCTTTAATATTTCCAACGCTTTCATCCTCATGTAACAAATCCATTTCAATACTGTCCTATTCCCACAGTCTATAACCCATCTCTGAGCTGTCTTCTTCTTTTGACTCCTTTCTGATTTCACATAAACTTCGCTACCAGTTGTCATACACTTACTCTTGCCAATGATGAACACATTAACTTTCTCCTCCTCATTAGTATCTATACCATGGTCCAAGAAATTGGTAGAAGTCTCTCCTGCAATAATCTCAGAAACTGACCCTTTCCCTCCCTTGAGACTCTTATGCAAACTACTTCGCAAAGGAAATGTATCCTCCTGTACCTCATCTTCTCCCTCCTCACTATCACTACTGTCACTGGTTGTTTCTTCCTCCCCACTTCCACTACTTTCCAGTTGTGTCACTTTATTCTCCTTCTCCCTGTCTACTTGCTCACTTTCATATTCTTTAACACTATCATACATATGAGAAAACACCTCCGTAGATGAACGCCCTGATTCTTCTTTATTCCCACACTTAACTCTCGGCCCAATCTCTTCAATCAGCTCTGACTTTCACAGCCCCTATCACCATGATTAGCATTACTATTGCTGCTCATTAGAAAACATCTAGCATCAGAGCAGCAACTGGCAACATTGGTAGGCCCGGACACTTGACCTGCCCCAGCATGGGCCCTCACTGCTGTGGGGTACCATTTCCCATATTAAAACTTCCTCTCTTATCATAACCTGTATTATTATCCATAAATTCTGCTCCACCTCTTTCTCCTTTCCTCTCATATTTACTTGATTCACTCTGTTGGTCTGTTCCCTGCTCTCTTGATACCTCCAAGAATCTCTATTTTCATTAAATGAACAATTTGTCTGCCATCTATCTACATCTCTCACCCTATTCAGAAAATCTTTCAGATTATTTTTATACCCAATTAATCCACATATCCTATTAGGAGGTAACTTCCCCATCAATACCTCTATTGCATCTCGATCACTCCAAGTACTATCCAAACGTTTCAACCTATTGATCCATCTCTCACAATATTCTCTCCTACTCTCCATTTTTCAGTTATCATAACACAGTGCTTTCTTAAAAGCCTCTAGGACATTGCTCTGTTTTTCCTTAGACCAGTACTCTGCTAGGAAAGCAGGAACAAAAGCCTCAAAAGTTTCATATTTATCCAATGAATCTCCCCTAATCCCCTCACCCCCTCGATCTAAACTCTTACCTTTCGAACAAGCACTGGTCCTCCTTAATTTATCTGTCTCAGTCCACTCTATGGTAAACTGACTTCTCAAAGTATTCACAAAAGCCACTGGATGGACATTGCCTTTAGGATCAAACACTATATTGTTAAAATTACTGCCATCTCTCACATGTACTACCACAGATGGAGCTGTGTAATTCCTATCTTCTACCTTTCTTTCATGAGTCCCAACTCTCTTCCCAATCTCAGAATGGGACCCTTTGGTTTCTTCCAACTCTGCTTGAGCTTTCTTGCTATGTTCCTGCAACATTCTATCACAATACTCCTTCCCTTCTGTCTTTCTCTTATCACACACTTCAGCAAGTGCTACTATAATTTCAACCAAGCATTCCACCCTTCCATTTACCTCCTCCCTGAATCTCTTTTGCTTTTCCACTGCCTAGAATTCTGTTTCTTTAAATGTCTCTTTAACATCATCTTTAAATTTGTCAAAACATTTGCCAACATCTGACTTTATCTCAGAAATAGTCTTTTCTACCCCATCATCTTTTCCCTTTTGAAATCTTTAAACCTTTGTTCAAATGTCATATCTAAATTCCTTAGTTCTTCTCCCGTATCCTTTTGAGATTTATTAAACACTTATAGCTCCCTACTAACAAGTTCCATCTTTCTACTCAGTCCTTCTTTTACAACCTTCATGTCTTCTCTTACATCCTTCATATCTTCTTGTAAACCTTCTTTCATTTCCACTAACAGTGCAACAAACATACATTCTATTTCAACTCCCCCCCCCCCCCCCCACTTCTCTCTCAACACTTGGTTGTCTCAATTACTATATCTTTTTTCACCTTTTTCATAGCAGGTTCCTGTTCTTTATTTTCCCCTTGCTCATCACCCCACACCTCATAACTGGCTGACCATTCATCTTCTTTGATAGTCATAATTTCTATTATTTGAGCCAAACATAAACAAATCACTCCCACTAATTTTGAAACTTCAATCCAAAGATTGCAAATTCTTCAAGACTACCCTGTCCTGTCACTCCACGGTCTATATATGTGAAGAAAATGGTTCTTTATGATTTATTATGACCGTGAATTAGTAAACAGAAAATGTTTAAACAAAACTGCATTAAGTAAATTAATATTGTGTAAACCCCATGAACCAGTTTCACAATACTGTTAAAATCCTGATAATAAAATCCTTAGATAGTGGAAAACAGTAAAACACTCTGAAGCTAATTTCATAAATAATGACACAGTATGTTGTAATTTTGCTTACTAGTAACAGTTAAACCCAAATAAATTTACATCTAAACATGAATGAATGGGAATATGACATTAAGTGGCATGTAAATGAAGATCACATACTTTGACAGCTGTCAGATTCAAAGTTCCCTCTAATATGCTAACTTCAACCAATGGCGAATAAGCTACTTTTTTGTAATTGGTCAATGTGAATAACTTCAAAGGCAGATGCCTCAAGTTACACGTTTGGCCACATTCTGCAGTGCAACCCATAAATTCTCCTGTCTAAATTACTGTATATACACATCGAAGCACACCCTTCCTAAAGATACATACAACGTATGCAACAACTAGTAAAAATACACTGAAGAAACAAAATAAATAAATAAATAAATGATGGCAATAACTAATGTTAGTGGTGGGGTCAACAATCACTAAAGGTGAACAGTTTTTACAAAACACTACTTTTCTTTAGAGAGAGAAACATTAAGAGACAGCCTATTACAAAGCCGAAAGAAATTTAGTTGGTTACAATTGTGTCTCTCAAAGAGATGAATGGCGACGGCTGTAGAAGCAGTTTGAAGTTTCTGATATAAATCCTATTAGTTCATCCAGTCATGTCCTTGGCATTAAAATATCCTCTTTCCTTACATCCTGTTTCGGCTGGTGATAGTAATAAGTTGCATAGAATCTATTTGTTGTAGGCTAGTGCTAAGTAACTGCTTGGGCATTACCTGATATTCATATTAGTTCAATTATGATTTCATACAGTCCACATGACGTGTTTAAATTAACATTCCATTTGCTATAATTTGCCAGTTGCGAAGTTAGGCAGTCCATCTACAGATAATATTCATTGTTCACGATAACACTGTTCCTCCGAAAACAGTCACTTACGTAGCAACACAGTTCACAGTTTCCACATTGGCTGTTTGTGTTTTAGCAAAATTCATATTTCATAGTCAAGAAATTGTGCAATATTAAATCCACAGTTTAGGTAAACAGCTCAATTCTAAACCAATGACAATGCTGTCTGCTCATGAGTGCATTGCCACTGCCGCAAGCATTCTTCTGCAAAAACCAACAGCATTTGCGTCTTACAATGTCCGTTCAGAATATCCATCATAAAGATAAAATTCAAACTTGTCTAACACAAGACAGTCTGTTATTAATATCATGTTAAATGCACACCATTACTACACACAGTACTTTCTTCCGTTCTGTCATGCTTACGCAACATCTGCAACTGACTGCTCCACACTGTTCGACCTGTCAACTATCGATACCACTCTCATTCCGCAGTCCTTGCAACACTTCAGCCTATTGCATATGATCTGAAAGATCATCAGAAAAAAATCAGAGTCTTTACATACAGAACTAGTATAGAAAATACCAGAGAAAACATAAACACACACTTCATATTCTACACTATATAACCAAATGAAAAATATTCTGTGTCATCAGAAATGTATCTATGGAGTACAAAGTAGTAAAAGAAAGGAAAAAACTTATATCTCATTATTAGTAATGGCATCACAAGCTATCTCAAGTTACCGTATAGTCGCTTTTAGGCTCAAGATCTCTTAAACGCATTAACACACAGGAGGAAATTTCACATGGTATTTCCCAGTCTTATGTTCTTGCTATGGTTGTGTTCTTTGAACTAAATTATCTGAGAATACCTAGCATGTTTCTCAAAGGAAAGAACCCCTTCTTATATATTTACATCTTTCGTGATGCATTTCTTGTAGAGCAGATGGATGAGTGTGTAGTTCCAATCTTCTGGCAAATGTTATGAGTGCCAGATACCCTTGGTTATTTGTGTCATTTTTTCAGACGGGTTTTTCCTTATTGCTTCAATAAGCTTTTGATGGAGCCACCTACTCCATATATCCTTTTGTTTTTGGGTTGAAGGGTACATATTTAGATTTTGTCTTCATTGGGTTTTTGAGATTTTGGGTATGTGTTTATAGGAGTACCCATGTGAATATTGGAGATGGTTCTGGACAGTTTTGTGGCTCAGCTGGGTATCACAATTGCTGTCTACAGTTGTGGATATTCAGGTCAAGTTTACCATGCTGCTTTCAGAAACTTACATTCTGTGATGTGTATGCACAGGTCTTTGACTTAAGCACCTTGTAATTGTCATGTGTGTTGTGCTCCCGAAGGTTATTTTAACAACTTAATAACTTTCTTTCATATGTGTCCTCTGTACTGTTTAGTCTTGGGTGTTATTTTTACTGTTATACTTTAAAATGCTCTATTTCATTCCTTCAGAGTGTCTGCACATGCTCAGTCCCACCAAGATTGTTCCATGTTGTTCTTCTGCATGTTAGCTTTTTGCCTTTCTGTGTGGTGTTGGTTTTAACTGTTTCCTTTCTCTCATTCCTCTTTTATACTAGTTGCTTTAATACTTTTTGTGTCAATTTCCTGAAGGTGTGTACTCTTGGAGTGTGCTCTTTTGGGGTATGTTTAACTCTGATAGTGATCTGAGTCAACTTTGCACCTCTGTGAATTTGAATATTATTAACTACTTTTTGTGAACAATATGTCATACCAATGTGATGGATTTCATACTCTTCAAGCAATGGTATCGGCTACCTGCAGTTCTCTTTCTTTGAAAATGTTTCCTCAGGGGTGTCAACATGATTTTCTAATTCTTTTCAAATTCAGTTAATAAGTGATCCCATTTGCATTAGTCAATTATTGCACTAGGAAATTGCCAATGGTTTTATTGTACACTTTTGCTCCAGCATGCTTTGTGATGAAGTCACCTACTAAGATTTTTGTATCTGTCTTCATTGTAGTTCATACTAAAACCTACACACAGTATGTGCATAAACAATACAATACCATTTTACATTAGTGTATTTTATTAATTTTACAGTGTCTGTGTAGTTTTGTGTGTGTGTGTCTGAAGGAACACTGCAGAGAACTATACAGTCACTAGAAAATACAGACACTGCACTAATGTATTTCATAGGAATGTGAAGCAGAACTGACTAGAAAATTAAATAAGGTTTTTGCAGTGTCAGAATGACATACTGTGCAAGTGCTTTGGGATATAGATAGTGGGGATGTATGTATGTTTTGGTCAGTTCTGGATGAATGGTCAGATAGCCAAAGTGGTTTAGCTGACGGTTTGAGAAAAGTGGGAAAGATGGTTTCAAGTCTTAATATGGCTCAAATTTTTACGTATTCCTGGTAAACTGTACACTGAGTGGACAAAACTCATGGGATACCTCCTAATATTATGTCAAACTTCCATAAGTTGGGTGATCTTGGTGGTCAAATCATTCTCTCAAGTTATCCAGAATGTTCTTCAAGCCAGTCACAAACAAATATGGCCTGGTGACATGACATTGTTGTTAAGGAGCAAAAGGTGCATGAATGGCTGCAAATGGTCTCCAAGTAGCCTAACACAAGCACTTACAGTAAATGATCAGTTCAGTTGTACCAGACAATACAGTCAATTCCATGTAAACACAACCCAAACTGTTATAGAGCTAAAGCTAGAGCCTTATTGATAACTTGTGTCCATGCTTCATGGGGACTATCCGACAACTGAACATTACCATTAGGTCTTACCAACTGAAATTAGGTTTCATTTTACTAGATCACAATCCTCCAGTGATCTAGGGTCCACCCAATATGGACACAGCTAAGGAGAGGTGCTGGAGGCAATTTTGTGCTGTTAGCAAAGGCATTCATATTGGTGGTGTGCTCCCATAGCCCATTAACAACAAATTTTGCAACACTGTCCTAACGGATAAGTTTGTCATGCTTCCACATCTACAGATATTTCACACAGTGTTTGTTGTGTGTTAGCAGCAGTGCCTGTGGTGAGAGGTAATACCTGAAATGTGGGGTTCTAAGAATACTCTGTACACTGTGGATTGTGATATATCTTATTACCTCCCAATTTTCAAAATGTAATGCCCATGTGTATAGCTCCAACTACAATTCTGTGTTCAAAGTTTGTTAATTCCCACTGCATGGACATAACCATGTTGGGAACCTTTTTGCCTGGATCACCTGAGTACAAGTGTCAGTTCTGTCAATGAACTGCTCTTTTATTCCTTGCGTACACAGTACTACGACCATTTGTATATGTGTGTATTGCTATCCTGTGACTTTTGTCACTTCAGTATATAGCTGTTGTGTAACCACATTCACAATTTGTGAATATTTTGTCACAATACAATTTTACTTTTAATTTGTTTCGAAAGCTTACACTTCCCATTATTTTTTTAGTACAGTGATAGTTAGTTTATTTGTTGTGTGCAATATTTTTCATTTAACATAGTTCTGTTAAATTATATTCTTCAATAACTAAGTCTAGGTAGGAAACAGGCACAAATGTAATTTTATGGACTGTGGCGGGCGGGGGTGGTGGTGGGGGGAGGGGGGGGGGGGAGGGGGGGTGGGGAGGGGCAGAGGTTGGGCAGATCTGCTGAGGGCATAGGGACACCTTGTTACGGTTCTGTATATAATATACATGTACTATTTTACCTATTTTCTGAGAACAGTTGATGGCATATAATATTACATCCTGTAGTTTACTAGCATCTGTTTTCAAATGAATACATAAAACTTGAGAGAAAATGAATGTACACTTTTTTATCCTAGTGACATAAATAAATAAATAAATTTTATCATAATAAGCTAAATTTAAGTAGACTGGTTTTATATTCATGATTCTTCTTCTTCTTTAGTCATCAGTATCCTGCCTGGTTTGATGTGGCCCACCCCCAATTTCTTCTCCTTCGACAACTGCTTTATCTCAGATTAGCAATTGCAGCCAACATCCTCAATTATTTGTTGTATCTACTCCAATCTCTGTCATTCTCTATAGTTTTCATGCTCCACAGATACCTCTAATACCATAGAAATTATGGTCTGATGACTTAACATGTGTCTTAGGAACATGACAAAAGCAAAAGTATTACATTGTTTCTTATAGGAGTGTGTATGTATCTAAGTGGTTCCTCCATTCTTATACTAAGGGACACCTTATAATCCTAAGATTTCACTCCATTTCATAAAAAGTTCATTTATGAGTAGTATTTTTAATTTCCTTTTGAATATTTTGTACATTAATAATTTCATATTTATTTTGAAACAAAGCTCATTTGTATACTATTATAAATCTTATTTTCTATTTAAGAGTCAAATGCCAAGTTACAGTAAAATTTTTGATTAAGATGAGGATATAAGCTGTATCATGTGCATGAGGAAAGAAACAGAATTACTGTTCCACAGGATTCAATCATGGGCTCATTGTTGTTCTTACTTCAAGTTAATGTCCACCACCTAATTGAGTCATGGGGCATAATAAGTACATTTTGATGATGACACAAGCAGTTTCTTCAAGTCAGTTAAAGCAGCATCAACAGAAAAACTAGAAAATAATATTTCTGTTAAAGTTTGAAATGGATTAGAATAAAAACATGAAAACACCCATTAATATCATGGAAAAAAAACTGAAGAGGAGAAAAGGTTCAAAGTTATTTGTGGCTGTTTGTATCACCAAGTCTCTGTATCAGGAGCAGCGAGAAAGTAGTTATTTGATTGTTCTGTCCACCATTCCCCAAATGATTGTGGAAATCATCCTTCACTTCTAGCACAGGTAATGCCATCTTTTATTTCTGTATGGTGCATTTTGGGTTAACAAATCATTCATACAGGAAGAAGCACAGGTAGCAGTCCCATAAACTGTGTTATCTACGTCAGTCACTCTGCCATTGAACATTGCAATTAGTTTTAGCAGTTTCCATAGAGCTAGTTTATACACAGATGGAACATTTGCTAAATTTGAGATTAAGATGTATGGGGCTATGGGACAGGCCTTCTAGATATTGGCCAAGAATGCTCTGAAACCAATGTGGGAGTGATCCTTAATTGTATACTAATAAAGATGTGTGAAGAAAGTGAATGAAAATAGTCTGATGACTAATTTAGAATGATTTGGCAAGCATCTTAAACCAGTAAAATGTGTAATAATTCTACTTGTTCCTGTATCACTCCCAGCATCCATTTAATTTTCCTTTATTTGTTCCCAGTTTGTGGGTAATACATATCGGACAGTTATAGAAAATAGCTAAATTCATATTCATTCTTATTCATGGGATTTCATTATTCATAACTACTATAATAAACTAGCTATAACATTTGTTGTAATTATGTATAAGTACAACATGACCAGTACACTGAACCCAACTTCATTCCATGGAAGCATTAACAACTTGAACACACTATTTAAGTAACATTCACCAGGAACCAACTACATACACAAAGAGCTAGCCTTACACTAGGGCACAAGGTGGGCTCTGACAGTGATCTCTGTCCTCTGTGGATAACATAGCACCACCACATACATGGCCCCTTGAAAGTATTTGCAAACATCACTGCATGTCTCATCTCTTAGTGACATCACAAGATGTGTGCGGTCTTTCTCATCCACTGGTCTCTGGCTACAGTGGCGTTCTGCAGTGGGATTTTAAGGCTTGAAGTGCTTCAGGCGCAGACATATTGTCTGCCCACTTTCCTGTCTAAAATCATATGGCAATACCGGCTAAGCCAGGGCTGTTTCCATGTTGACCTGGGGCATTGTCTTTGGTGATGGTGTTCATGGTTCTGATAATACTGATACCGGCAGTTGCTCAGGAATGAGTCACAGAATCCTTGAGAATTGTATCATAAGCAGTAGGGTAATTGCAGGTTTTGCCACCAAGGATAGTTTCCTTCACCTGCGAGGGAATGGAGAACCAGCAGCAGCAAAAACCAAAAAACTAAAAAGCATCTAATAGAGAAACATTCTCTGTAAATGTGTTATCTACAACAAAAAAGTAAGTAATCTGAGTAATGAATTGTATGTCATTAGAGCCAAGATATGGATAAGAATAGGAAATATGTTTATTGTGATTTACTTTCTTTCATGATACAGGGAGAAGCAGAGGAAGCCCAAGTCCGTGTAAGTATGTGTGAGTTCAACTAGATTACTACAACCCCTGGATCCACTTCCATGCACAGAACTTTATGAAAATCGACAAAAAGCAAGTTTGGCACAACAGAAACCACTGGTATAATGTTTATGTTAGTATCCATACTAGGATTGTTGGGCTGAATTTTTGCATTGCAAACAGAAGCAATGTGTCATTTTTGGTGCAAATACAACAGGTAGCCCAGTGTTTTGGGCAGTCTGGGTGCACATGGTTAGTAAAACAATAAGGAAAGGATGAGAGCATGGAACACATATGTTGTTGCTTGCTGGTCTGTTTACTTTGTTGGTGCAGCTGCTGATGGGAACAAACTGGCCACTTTGACACTGTGATCGTTTGCAGACTGCTGCAATAATCTCGTCCATCTGCAAACTGTCTGAAGCTTGGTGTGGAGGAGAGGGCAAGAGTGCTCATATCTCACATCATGACTCAATTTGGATACCCACAGCTTACAACATCTCAAATGATTGTGCAATAGCTGAAACCTAAGAGAGGAAAGGACTTTTACACTTGGGGACATCCTGTCAGACCTTGCAATCCATAGATAACAGATGACAGCATCTCTTACCATCTTATCAGCATACAGCTCATTATTAATGTTGGACACAAAATGAAAATGATGACTTAATCTGCCCATCCTCAATAGGGCTGATGTAGTTGCTGCCTATGATGGTAAAACTGAACCCATGATGCAATAGCATGTGTGAGCTTACAGCGTATTTTCAATGAAGTTCACACATTTGGTCAAACATTAAAGAAGATGGACCCAGAAAAAGGGTGAGTTGATATAGGACTTTATACACACTTGGCAAGGTGAATGAAAGGATCAAGGCATGATATAAAATAGCATAAGTAATCCCAAAAGCATACAGTCTCATTGTATGTAGGAAAGGTAGAAAGGGAGATTGATAAACCATGGGGGCCATGGAGGGCAAAACAGTAGGCAACACAAGCTGAGGAGCATGCTGACTAGATGAAACAGAAGCCAATGTTTCAAGTACCTTCATTTGATTGTCCAGCACCATTCAATTCCATGGCAAATGGTTCTTGCTGTTTGACCAAATAAAGTAAAATGTCCTCTGTAGCTCCATCAGCTGGTGTCGGAATAAACAGGGATCCCATCAGAATAAAAATTTGTACAGAGAACACAACCACATTTGTCCCCAACCATGTTACAATTAGGTGTAAGTGCAACATAACCAGTTTACTGAACACAACTTTTTCCCCAGTAGCATTAACAATTCGAACACAGTATTTAAGTAACTTTCAGCGAGAACCAATCATGTAAACAAAGAGCTGTAGCAGTACACATAAAGACTCAGTGTAGCTCAGCTAGTGTTAAATAGACTGGAACCTGTGGTGGGATCTGACATTGATGTCCCACACACACGCACACACACTCACACACTTACACACACACACACACACACACACACACACACACACACACACACACACATCCTAGGCTAGGCACTCTCTGTGGATGACATAGAACTGCTGCACACACGGTCTTTTGAAAGTATGCTCATGCATCACTACAATGTTATATTTAATATACTTGGAAATAATTTTCATAAAGAAATAATCATAATTTAATGTATGGTAGGAAAGTATGGAGCTGAAGTTTGTAGTGAGCTAATGGACAATTTACGGGAGTATATATTGGTTGTGAATCAGTGACACAACTGTCTGTGGGTATAAAAGATTATGTTAATGTCATGTAACTATGACTAAGTATGTGTGAGAGACACACCTATATTAATCATTATTGTATATCTTGACTCTAATCTGCCACCAATGTAATGTGGAGCTGTATGTTAATGAGTGTAGCTTACAAATGTGATTTAAATATTGAGATTTGTGAGTGTTAAAATGCTAATGATTAAAAAAGTAAAGCTGTCTTTCAGTGAATGTGAATAAACTTATATTATGTAGTGCGGTGCATATTCCGTAACAAATATTAATCAAATCCATTAATAGTATTAGGATGATGGAAGAAAACAGATTATGAGACAACTGAAGATAAATTACTAGATCTGGTGAGCTACAGTCCCCTTGTTCTGTGGTAATTAGACATGTCAAAATGAGCAGCTTACCTGCATAAAGGGAACAATTTTGTATATACAATGTGACCCCTGAATGAACTTAAGTTATGCTGTGATTTCTGGAGTAAGAGTATATTCAGTCAGACTTCATGATGTCATGCCAGACTTTGCTGAACCTGTGGTTTATCAGAATGACAGACATGCAAATGTAAAAATGTATGACAATTTTTGAAGTAACAGAAAGGTTATTTTGCTAGGGGGAGACGAGAAGTAAAATGTTTCTGCCCCTCTACCAACTCCACATCAAGCAGTTTCCCCATGCATCTCACATGGAGCTGTCTATGACAACATTTTGTAAATACATTTTTACTTTTACATATTATACAGCCACGTGTGTACACTATCATAATTATTACGAATTTTTGCACTGGACAATAAATGACAGCTTGAATGATGTAATGCAGATACAACTAGCTTACCCGGTAGCCTATGTTCTGTAAATCCAATCATGATGTGGAATCTTTTGTGGATATGGAACACATGAAAGTTGCATTTAGAAAGAGAATTTGTGTCAGAAACTTAATCTATAGCTGCCCTATTACCCCAAAATATATCACAAAATACCTGTATACTATTTGTGGTTGTACAAATTAAATATACAAATCATAATAAAATCATGAAAAATGATCTATTCAGAAAGTAACTGCCTCCTCAGTTATATTATGTATTTGTCATTTATCATCAACTGCTAGTTGATTATCTACATGACCAAAATGACATTTATCAAATAATAACATTTACCTACAAGTGGTGAGAACAGAAGTCTGTTTAATATAAATATGAGTGCTTGTTGTGGAATTAATATTTACCTCGGTTCCTTGAATCCAGACAACCAGATAACTTATGAAAAATGTAGGATGATATGACATGCTTTTAATTTCTTTTCAGTTTGTAGGGTGTCATGAATTTCTTGTCTTATGACTGATGGAAGCTTGTTTGTAAAATTTGCAGCAGGAAACAGTATCCCAACCTCAAGCCTAAACAAAATGTCATACAGTACTTTAGACAGTTTTGCATCATGTATTGTTGGTGTGTAAACCATAGTTCAT
This sequence comes from Schistocerca cancellata, assembly GCF_023864275.1. Lineage (NCBI taxonomy): Eukaryota > Metazoa > Arthropoda > Insecta > Orthoptera > Acrididae > Schistocerca > Schistocerca cancellata. The sequence continues at coordinate 269,737,000 of NC_064629.1, forward strand.
CTGAAACTCATATTCATTATTAGTAACACACACTTCAAAGAAGTAATTGTGCTTGGAAGTAAGTGTAATTCCAAGATCTTTGATGAAGTAACTGCAAGAATTTTAGTTATGCAATTTATATTCTTAGTGCCCAATTTTTTGGACAAATTCTTTATTTGCTTCAGCTGCCTTGCTCCTTAAAACAGTAGTAGGTTTATATAAAATAAGCTAATCCTCTTGTCATCAAGTCAACACAGGAGATACTTCTTAGTGTGTAACATGCTGAAATAAGTGTATGATGTTTTGCTTGTGTGTTGATTCTTTTTCAGGTTCTGATGCTGGTGGACTCCAAACATTTCTGTACAAGTTGTTTCAGTTTCATTTAGTCTTATCAGAAGGTCATTTTTCTTTTTCTGAAACAATGTAATATGTAATTTGCTGAAAACTTCAAAAAATAGAAAGCCATACATGTATATTTTAGTTTAAATCAATATGCAACTTTAATACGGAAGGATTTTTACAAAATTGACATATTGAGAAACAATGAAAATGTGGTGGCATTATGTACTGCCCTATAACAACAACAAAAAACAGTATTATTTCCTATCTGTTTTTATAGACTAATCAGAAAATAGCAAATCCTTTGTACTAGGACACGTTTATCATTAGATCTTCATTTAAGGTCGACAGAGATCACAAATATAGTGTTCTGTTTTGCAGCCAGCACAATCACTGTGCACCCACATCTCGCTCATTAGTCACTGGATTCAGAGCTGTTCTTCAGTGTCTTTGGAATATAATCCCTCACAAAAAAGGCAGGTAGCATCCTCATCTCCAGGTTTTTCAACTCCAGTTATCTAGAGGAATCTTTTGTAACCACTCAGAATCCCAATCTTCTCACCCGGTTCAGGTTCATGATTGCCATCTTCATGATCTGGAATGAGGCTGAGAACACACTATCCACATTCTTCCAGTACCTCAATTCCTTCCTGACTATTTCCTTTACCTGGTCCACATCAGACCAAGAAGCCACCTTTATCAATGTTTACCTCCTCATCAATGATGGCTGCAAACCGGCCAGTCAGCAACAACACTGCTACATCAACAGCTGGCACCAATTGCACGCCAACAGGGTGCATCGATGCTGTCTATCTGCCTATGGTAATTGCATTTGTATTGAGGAGCATCCACTCTCAAAATATCCGAAAGGTGTTACTGAGACCTTCATAGAAAGAAATTATTCTGCAAACCTTGTCATTCCCTCACTAGTCACTTATCGTCTCCCACATATCCCCTGTCTGACCACAGTGGAGCATTCCTCTCGTGACTCTGTATCATGCAGGATGGGAGCACCTGAATTATATCCATTGCCAGTGTTTTGACTATCTTTCATCATGCCCTGAAATGAGAAATATCCTCATCACTACCCTCCCACAGTAATACTCCTCTGACAACCAAAACTACATAATATACTTGTCCATTCCTAATTTACCTCTGCAGGAAACTCCTTGCCTCACAATTCACATCCCTCCAGTGGTCCTAGATGCAAGACCTGTCCTATACATCATTCCACTCACACCTACTCCAGTTCTGTCACTGACATGTCCTACCATATCAAAGGCAAGGTTACCTGTGGAATCAGTTCTGAGATCTACCAACATTGTCCTAACCACTGTGCCACACACTGTCAGTGTATGACAATGAACAATCTAGCTGTCAGCATCAGTGGCTACTGTCCAAATGTAGCCAAGAGGCTACTAGACTACCCACTTGCTGAACCTGCAACTCACAAAAAATTGTTTCACTGTAGTGACTGCTTCACAGCCTGTACCATCTGAATTATTCCCACTAACATCACTTTTTCTAAACTGCGTAAGTGGGAACTCTCCCCAAGCACATTGTTCATTTCTGAACACCCTAGCCACTACCTTTTCTATTTGCTGTCCTCCACCTACCTATACCCTTCCCTGATCTCAGTCCAGTACTAAACAGACTTTCTATCCTGCCAACACACACATATAGCCATTTCCAGTCCTTTACTTCTCCCCTCTCTCTTTCTGCCAAACTTCTAATCTCTGAATAATTTTCCAGGGAGGTGTACGCAACTTCAGTTGATCCTTTGTGTGTAAATGACACTGTATTGAGAGATTCTTTCTTCCACTCATTTTGTATTTCAGCTTTGCATCTGATGTTTAGTTATTGGACATTGGCTAGCAGTGGTAGGCAGGTTGTGGGGACAGTATCAAAGAGCCACATATAATCTTCATCAATTCATTGCATTACAAATCACCTTCATTACCAGGGCACTCATTGCCCTTACTGAGGCAAAGTATTCTGCAGTACTGCACTGAGGTGAAAAAAGTTAAGGGATGGCAATATACTGATATACAGGTTGGTGGTAGTATCATGAACACAAGGTATAAAATGGCAGTACATTGCAAAGCAATAACAGGGAACCTATAAAGTTACAGTATGTCCAATTTATTGCACTGAATATTGTGGTACAGTGGATAAATAACTGGCTTTCTCATGGAAGGTATGGTACTCAAATCTTGACAAATCATTCACATTTAGATTTTCCGTGGTTTCTGCAAATCACTTGCCCATGTGTGGTGTGTGTGTGTGTGTGTGTGTGTGTGTGTGTGTGTGTGTGTGTGTGTGTAAGAATTGAACAAAAAATGAAAATCGAAAGTGGTGCTATAAAAGAACAACATGGGACAGGTGCTGACAAATGGAAGAAACAAGGAATATAACACAAAACACCATGAGTGAAGTCAAAATTGATAATCGATGTACATCATCCGAGAGCTCAGACGAGGGATTGATAGACTCTGAAACATCAATTCTAGAGCCATGCATTGATGTTGCAAAACAGAGAGATGAAGATCCTACGTGCCTTTTTTAGTGAGGAGTTATATTCAAAGACTCTAAAGGACAGCTATATGAAGTAACAAATGTGCGAAATGTGCGTGCACAAAGAATGTGCTGGCTGCAAAACACAACACTATATTTGTGATCTCTGTTGACCCTAAATGAAGAACTAACGTTAAACACATCCTAGTACAAAGGTATTGCTATTTTATAATTACTCTATAAAAACAGACAGGAAATAATACTGTTTTTTGTTGTTGTTATAGGGCAGTCCCTATTGCCACCACATATTCATAATTTAACAAAATGTCAATTTTGTAAAACTCTTTCCATATTGGGGTTGCATATTGATTTAAACTAAAATATACACGTGTGGCTTTCTATTTTTTTGAAGTTTTCAGCAAATTACATATCACATAATATCAGAAAAAGAAAAATGACCTTCTGATAAGACTAAATGCAACTGAAACATCTAGTACAGTTTGGAGTCCACCTGTGTAAGAAGCTGAAATAGAATCAACACACAAGCAAAAAATCATACACTTATTTCAGCATGTTACACACTAAGAAATATTTCCTGTGTTGATTTGACGACAAGAATATCAGCTACTTTATGTAATCCTACTACTGTTTTAAGGAGCAAGGCAGCTGAGGCAAATAAAGAATTTGTCCAAAAAAGTGGGCACTAAGAATGTATCCAGAATGAGATTTTCACTCTGCAGCGGAGTGTGCGCTGATATGAAACTTCCTGGCAGATTAAAACTGTGTGCCCGACCGAGACTTGAACTCAGGACCTTTGCCTTCCGCGGGCAAGTGCTCTACCATCTGAGCTACTGAAGCACGATTCACGTCCGGTCTCACAGCTTTACATTCTGGAAACATCCTCCAGGCTGTGGCTAAGCCATGTCTCCGCAATATCCTTTCTTTCAGGAGTGCTAGTTCTGCAAGGTCCCGAGTACGAGTCTCGGTCAGGCACACAGTTTTAATCTGCCAGGAAGTTTCATATCAGCGCACACACCGCTGCAGAGTGAAAATCTCATTCAGGAAGCATCCACCATGTTGTGACTAAGCCATGTCTCCGCAATATCCTTTCTTTCAGGAGTGCTAGTTCTGCAAGGTTCGCAGGAGAACTTCTGTAAAGTTTGGAAGGTAGGAGACAAGATACTGGCAGAAGTAAAGCTGTGAGACCGGGCGTGAGTCTTGCTTCGGTAGCTCAGATGGTGGAGCACTTGCCCATGAAATGCAAAAATCCCGAGTTCGAGTCTCGGTCGGGCACACAGTTTTAATCAGCCAGGAAGCTTCATATAAGCGCACACTCCACTGCAGAGTGAAAATCTCATTCTGGAAACATCACCCAGGCTGTGGCTAAGCCATGTATCCGCAATATCCTTTCTTGCAGGAGTGCTAGTTCTGCAAGATTCACAGGAGAACTTCTGTAAAATTTGGAAGGTAGGAGACGAGATACTGGCAGAAGTAAAGCTGTGAGACTGGGCGTGAGTCGTGCTTCGGTGGCTGAGATGGTAGAGCACTTGAAAGCAAAAGGCAAAGTTCCCGAGTTCGAGTCTGGGTCGGGCACACAGTTGTAATCTGCCAGGAAGTTTCATATCAGCGCACACTTCGCTGCAGAGTGAAAATCTCATTCTGGAAACATCCCCCAGGCTGTGGCTAAGCCATGTCTCCGCAATATCTTTTCTTTCAGGAGTGCTAGTTCTGCAAGGTTCGCAGGAGAACTTCTGTAAAGTTTGGATGGTAGGAGACGAGATACTGGCAGAAGTAAAGCTGTGAGACCGGACGTGAGTCGTGCTTCGGTATCTCAGATGGTAGAGCACTTGCCCGCGAAAGGCAAAGGTCCCGAGTTCGAGTCTCGGTCGGACACACAGTTTTAATCTGCCAGGAAGTTTCATATCAGCGCACACTCCGCTGCAGAGTGAAAATCTGATTCTGGAAACATCCTCCAGGCTGTGGCTAAGCCACGTCTCCGCAATATCCTTTCTTTCAGGAGTGCCAGTTCTGCAAGGTTCACAGGAGAACTTCTGTAAAGTTTGGAAGGTAGGAGACGAGATATTGGCAGAAGTAAAGCTGTGAGACCGGGCGTGAGTCGTGCTTTGGTGGCTCAGATGGTAGAGCACTTGCCGCGAAAGGCAAAGGTCCCGAGTTCGAGTCTCGGTCGGGCACACAGTTTTAATCTGCCAGGAAGTTTCATATCAGCGCACACTCCGCTGCAGAGTGAAAATCTCATTCTGGAAACATCCCCCAGGCTGTGGCTAAGCCATGTCTCCGCAATATCTTTTCTTTCAGGAGTGCTAGTTCTGCAAGGTTCGCAGGAGAACTTCTGTAAAGTTTGGAAGGTAGGAGACGAGATACTGGCAGAAGTAAAGCTGTGAGACCGGACGTGAGTCGTGCTTCGGTATCTCAGATGGTAGAGCACTTGCCCGCGAAAGGCAAAGGTCCCGAGTTCGAGTCTCGGTCGGGCACACAGTTTTAATCTGCCAGGAAGTTTCATATCAGCGCACACTCCGCTGCAGAGTGAAAATCTTATTCTGGAAACATCCCCCAGGCTGTGGCTAAGCCACGTCTCCGCAATATCCTTTCTTTCAGGAGTGCCAGTTCTGCAAGATTCACAGGAGAACTTCTGTAAAGTTTGGATGGTAGGAGACGAGATATTGGCAGAAGTAAAGCTGTGAGACCGGGCGTGAGTCGTGCTTCGGTGGCTCAGATGGTAGAGCACTTGCCGCGAAAGGCGAAGGTCCCGAGTTCGAGTCTCGGTCGGGCACACAGTTTTAATCTGCCAGGAAGTTTCATATCAGCGCACACTCCGCTGCAGAGTGAAAATCTCATTCTGGAAACATCCCCCAGGCTGTGGCTAAGCCATGTCTCCGCAATATCTTTTCTTTCAGGAGTGCTAGTTCTGCATGGTTCGCAGGAGAACTTCTGTAAAGTTTGGAAGGTAGGAGATGAGATACTGGCAGAAGTAAAGCTGTGAGACCGGACGTGAGTCGTGCTTCGGTATCTCAGATGGTAGAGCACTTGCCCGCGAAAGGCAAAGGTCCCGAGTTCGAGTCTCGGTCGGGCACACAGTTTTAATCTGCCAGGAAGTTTCATATCAGCGCACACTCCGCTGCAGAGTGAAAATCTTATTCTGGAAACATCCCCCAGGCTGTGGCTAAGCCATGTCACCGCAATATCCTTTCTTTCAGGAGTGCCAGTTCTGCAAGTTTCGCAGGAGAACTTCTGTAAAGTTTGGAAGGTAGGAGACGAGATGCTGGCAGAAGTAAAGCTGTGAGACCGGGTGTGAGTCGTGCTTCGGTAGCTCAGATGGTAGAGCACTTGCCCGTGAAAGGCAAAGGTCCCTACTTTGAGTCTCGGTTGGGCACACAGTTTTAATCTGCCAGGAAGTTTCACTATGAATGTAAATTACATAACTTAAATTCTTGCAGTTACTTCATCAAAGATCTTGGAATTACACTTACTTTCAAGCACAATTACTTCTTTGAAGTGTGTGTTACTAATAATGAATATGAGTTTCAGATGAACTGTAGTTTACACACCAACAATACATGATGCAAAACTGTCTAAAGTACTGTATGACATTTTGTTTAGGCTTGAGGGTGGGATACTGTTTCCTGCTGCAAATTTTATGAACAAGCTTCCATCTGTCATAAGGCAAGAAATTCATGACACCCTAAAAATTGAAAAGAAATTAAAAACATGTCAAATTACCCTACATTTTTCATAAGTTATCTGGTTGTCTGGATTCAAGGAACCGAGGTAAATATTAATGCCACTACAAGCACTCATATTTATATTAAACAGAGTTCTGTTCTCACCACTTGCATGTAAATGTTATTATTTGATAAATGTCATTTTGGTTATGTAGATAATCAACTAGCAGTAGGAGATAAATGACAAATACATAATATAACTGAGGAGGCAGCCACTTTCTGAAAAGATAATTTTTCTTGATTTGCTTATGATTTGTATATTTAATTTGTACAACCACAAATAGTATACAGGTGTGTTGTGATAACTTTTTGGGGTTATAGTGCAGCTATAGATTAAGTTTCTGACACAAATTCTCTTTTTAAATGCAACTTTCATGTGTTCCATATCCACAAAAGATTCCACATCATGATTGGATTTACAGAACATAGTGAATTAAAGGAAGTATGAATGGTGGAAAGTATCCCTCTTCCACTGCTTCCCGGTAAACTACTTGTATCTGTATTACATCATTCAAGCTGTCATTTATTGTCCAGTGCAATAATTCTTAATAATTATGATAGTGTACACACATGGCTGCCTGTCATTCTTATAAACCACAGGTTCAGCAAAGTCTGGCATGACATCATGAAGTCTGACTGGATATACTCTAACTTCAGAAATCACAGCATAACTTAAGTTCATTCAGGGGTCACACTGTATATACAAAATTGTTCCCTTTATGCAGGTGATCCACTCATTTTGACATGTCTAATTACCACAGAACATGGAGACTGTAGCTTACCAGATCTGGTTAATTAACTTCAGTTGTCTCATAATCTGTTTTCTTCTATCACCCTAATACTATTAATGGGCTTGAATAATATTGTTACAGAATATACACCACACTGCAGAATATAAGTTAATACATAATTATTGAAACACAGTTTAATTTTTATAACGATCAGTATTTTAACAGTCACAAATCTTAATAACTGAACCACATTTGTAAGCTACAACCATTAACAAACAGTTCCACATATCATTGGTGGAAAATTAGAGTGAAGATATACAATTATGGTAAATTTAGATGTCTCTCCCTCACATACTTAGTCATAGTTACATCATGTTAACATAATCTTTCATACTCACAGACAGTTGTGACACTGATTCACAAACAATATATAGTCTTGTAAATTGTCCATTAGCTCACTACAAACTTCAGCTCCATACTTTCCTAATATATGTTAAATTATGATTATTTCTTTATTAAAATTAATTTTGAAGTATATTAAATGTAACATTACAGTGATGCATGAGCATATTTTCAAAAGACTGTGGTGCAGCAGTAGTATGTCATCCACAGAGAGTGCCTGAGGCTTGTGTGTGTGTGTCTGTGCAGTGGGATGATGGTGGGGGGGTGGGGGGAGGGGGGGCGGGAGGTATGTGGGTGACATCAATATCAGAGCCTACCACAGTTTCCAGTCTATTTAACGTTAGCCAATCTACGATCAGTCTCAGTTCTTTATGTGTATTGCTACAGCTCTTTGTTTACATGTTTGGCTCTCACTGAAAGTTACTTAAATACTGTGTTCAAATTGTTATTGCTAAGTTCTGTTCAGTCTACTGGTTACGTTGCATTTATACCTAATTGTAATATGATTGGGGAAAAGTGTGTTTGTGTTCTCTATACAATTTTTATTCTGGTTGATCCTCTGCTTATTCTGACAACAGCTGATGGAGTTATGGAGGACATTTTACCTTATTTGGTCAAACAGCAAGAAACAATTGCCATGGAATTGGATGGTGCTGGGCAATCAAATGAAGGTACTTGAAACATTTGCTTCTGTATCATCTAGCCAACATGTTCCTCAGCTTGTGTCGCCTGATGTTTCATCCTCTACAGCCACCATGGTTCATCCATCTACCTTTCTCCCTTTTCTACATGCAATGTAGACTGTAAGCTTTTGGGATGACTGATGCAATTTTGTATGATACCATGGTCCTTTTGTGCATATTGTCAAGAATGTATAAAGTCCTATGCCAACTCGCCCCTTTTCAGGGTCCATCTTCTTTAATGTTTGATCAAATGTGTGAACATCATTGAAAATACACTGTAAGCTCACCCATGCTATTGCATCCTGGGTTCAGCTTTACACTAGAAAACTTACCAGTACGTTGAATAATTTGCTCATAACAGGCAATGAAAGCTAAAAAAACAAAGCAGAACACGTTAAAGGGGTCCAAATTGACTCACAAGGAAGGATGAAACCTAAGGAAAGAACAAATAACACAAGAAAGGTCCAGAACACATTGGATAAATGGCTCTTTAGTAAGCAACCAAATTCCACTAGTGTGCACAATATGACATGGGTAAGAAGACAAAAAGAAGAATACATTATGTCATTTATTCGTATACTAGAGGATGCAAGTTGGGACTTTGTCTATAAGTGTTCATCTGAGAAGTCTGATGTTGAAACTACCTTTGAAAACTTCCTTAAAAATTATACAGAATTATGGTATTCATGCTCACCACTAATTAAAACCAACTCTTCTGGAACATATCAAAATAAAAAGCTGGAATGGTACACAGACGAACTGGTCCAGATAAGAAAAAACATGCTCGTACTATACACAGCATATAAAAATGCATGTAAACAAAGATCAGAGCAGGAGGGCACCTTTTATGCAGCATACCAAAAATGTAAAAAATTCTACAAACTTAAGCTGATACAGACAAAAAAGGCTGCTTATGAAGGGTACATAGAAGGTGCAACAAACAAGTGCTAGGCAGCATGGCAGATTGTAGCACAAGAAAATCCCACACGTCACACACATGAAACTCAGCTCACTCCAAGGGAACTAAATGACTACTTCATTAGCTCAATTAAAGAAATTGAAAGTAAGATAGAAAAAACAGATACATCTGCAAGCGATTTACTTAATGCCCTTCCACCAGTAGATCATGTCTTTAACTGGTATAGTATCACACCTGCTCAGATTAAAAGAACAGTCACAAAATTTTCAAATTCTAAAAGTATGGACTGCTACTGGCTCTCCAATTACATAGTAAAAAAAACTGTAGACTCGATCGCTAAACCATTGGCATTCATATTTAATAAATGTTTACAGTCAGGAGTGTTTCCCGACTCCCTCAAAATTTCCAAAGTTATTCCAGTGTTTAAAAAGGGTGACAAACATCTTCCTAAAAGTTATCGCCCAATCTCAATTGTGCCAATATTTTCTAAAGTATTTGAGTCACTTATGTACACTCAATTAAGTAGCTATTTTGAGACACACAACCTTTTGAGCAATAGTCAGTTCGGATTCCGACAGGGCAGAAATACCACTGCGGCCATCCTGGAAATTGTTGACCAGACATTAACAGCCTTTGAAGACCGGAATATGGTGTCACTTGCCTTGTGTGATCTGAGCAAAGCTTTTGACTGCATTCCCTTTGGCACCCTGGTTGCAAAACTAGAACTTTATGGTGTATGTAACCCAGCATTAGCAGTAATAGAGTCATATCTTCATAATAGAAGACAGTTTGTCTCAGTTAAAAATAATTACTCCCCTGTAGCAGCAGTTAGTACTGGTGTACCACAGGGCTCGGTTCTGGGACCCTTCTTCTTCATCATAGCCATCAATGACCTACCTCATCACATAAATAGTACTACCATATGCTATGCAGATGACACAACCCTCCTCACCTCACATCAGAACATCTCAGCTTTGGACAATAACACACAGGAATCACTCAAATCAGCCATCCACTGGTTCACATCCAATAAATTACTGTGTAACTCAGAGAAAACACAACAGCTTCTCTTAGGGTTACCCAAAACCATAGAAAACAAAACTGTAAAACTATTAGGAATGCATATTGATTCCAAACTTAACTGGGAAGAACACGTAAATCAGGTTTGCAAAAAGCTTTCAAGAGTCTCCTATCTCCTTTCGAAACTTAGGGACATGATTAGCATGAACTTTCTGAGAACAATGTACTGTGGACTCTTCCAGTCACATATTACATATGGCCTTCTCATATGGGGGCACAGCTCTCACAGTAACAAAATTTTGTTGATGCAGAAAAGAATGCTGCGCATAATGTGTAAAGTCGGTCCCACGGAGCACTGTCGTCCTCTCTTTATAAGGCTAAGACTGTTGACCATTGTAAACTTGTATATTTATATCTGTGTGTTACACATTAAAAACAATGGTATGGAAGGTGTTGTCAGGGAAGAAATTCATAACTACAACACTAGAAGGAAGGCAGATTATGATATACCAAGACACAGACTAACAAAAAGTAGTAACTCACACAAAGTGAATACCTTAAAAATATTCAACAAACTACCGCAATCTGCTCGGGACATGCCCACAAAAATTCTTAAACAAAATTTGTACAATTGGTTATCTGACAATCCATTTTATTCTATGCAAGAATATTATGATCTGAGTAGCACAGAGATAAACCTGTAATTGCATAATTAACTTAATTAACTACTATATATACTGTTACAAAATATTTCATATTTAATACCTTTGTATTTCAACTGTGTTAGGTAACTACTTTATTTGCCAGTGTTATGATGTGTTACGTAACTACTGTGTTTGCTACTACAATGTAACTCATTTTTGGTACCTTTGTATGTATCTGAAACAAGAATATGTATTAAGCATTGTAGTCACCTGCTTAAGGTTTATGTTATTTGTAAGTTACTCATATGCTAATTATATCTATGCCTTATATATAGTGTCTGGAATATTAATATTATTTTATGTACTGACGAAGCCTATTTCATCTTGCATGATCAATGGCTAATAAAGAATCTTGAATCTTGAATCTTGAATCTTGGGAAGAAACACACACCAAGGGACAGGTAGACGTTTTTTTTAAAGTAGCTGAGGGTGCCACAGGGGAATGTGTTACAGAACAAACTTATACATACACTTTAAAAGACATTCACGAAAATGTACAGTCCCTTGATGAAATAACTGTGTTTCTTAGCAATGAGTGGAAGGAGGTATCGGTTTTATGTTTTTGTGAGCACTAGGTAGAGAAGGACCATTTACAGTATTCAAACATAACCGGTTTCACTCTGGCAAACTACTTTTGCACATCAATATCAAAGTTTTGAGGAAGGTGCATTTATGTAAAAGATAACATAGTCTATAATATAATAGACTGTGTAAATCAGTTAGGAAGTGAAAAAAAACTTTGAAGCCTCAGCTATTGAAATAACATCAGGAAAAGCTATAATAATGTGTGTTTTCAGATCACCCAACAAATGTAAATATTTTCTTTAAAAAACTTGACCTTGCACTAGGGAAACATAAAAATGCTTGCAAAACTATATTTCTGTGTGGCGATTTCAATGTTGACCTACTAACACACAGCTCCCAAAGAGAAAAATTCCTTAATGTTATTCAAGAATATAACCTGTGCACTAAGATAAACTCCCCTACACATAACGAAAACTTGTGGTACACTTATTGATCAGATCTTAGAAAACACAGACATGCACACCTCAGAAAACTTTAATTCTGGCTACAGTGACCACAATGCACAGCTACTTGCCGTATGCGGAAGTATTGACTTGTCTAGGTATGGAAGTGTTATCTACAAGAGAAAATTCAGCATGCAAAATATTGAGCACTTCAGACATATGCTATGTACCTACTCGTGGAATAAAATCTACAACAGTTACAACACAGATGAAAAGCTGGATAATAGCGTGGAAATTTACAGGCATTGTTTTGAAATTGCATTTCCAAAAAAGAAAATAATTTCTAAACGCCCCAGCAAACCGAAAACTTAGATTACATCAGGGATAAAAGTATCATGTAGAAGAAAAAGAGAAGTTTTTGCGCTATCAAAAACAGATAGCAGCCCTGAATTTTCTCACTACTTCAAAACATACAAGTTAACTCTGAGTAGTGTAATAAGGGAAGCAAAATTAAGGGAAAATGACAAACTTATTATGGAATCATCAAACAAAGCTAAGACAATGTGGAACACTTTACAGAGACTTTCTGGAAAGGTGGAAACACACAAATATATTGTATTGTCAGAGGCAGGCAACAAGATCACTGATCCAAAATTAATTGCTAACCACTTCAATACTTACTACACCAATATTGCTGGTGAGCTAGTGAAGCAACAAATCGGAAAAACATCAAACAAAATATTACAGGAAATTTCTGGAAATAGTGTAACAAATACATCCATGTTCCATTGACCAATAAGTAGGGAAGAACTATTAAACACCATAAAGTCATTAAAAATAAATATTCAGCTGAAGTTGACGATATGCCAGACTATGTTATAAAAATATCAGCTGAACAGATACCCGCACCACTGCTAGACATATGCAATGCTTCACTATCAAGTGGTATTTTCCCACAGCAGTTAAAAACTGAAAAAGTTGTACCTCTTTACAAAAAGGGCGATCAGCAGCAGATGGTCAACTATAGGCCTGTGTCACTCCTCTCCGGTTTTTCAAAAATCATTGAAAATCTAGTCCTGTCACAATTAACTGATTTTGATCTCAGGATGTCAGCATGGCTTCAGGCCTCAGTGCAGCACTGAAACAGCCAATTTTAGCCTCACAAATTGTATTTTAAATTCGGTGGACAATCACAAAAATGTTTCAGGGATTTTCCTGGACTGAACAAAAGTATTTGATTTAATAGATCATGAAACTCTCCTAACGTAGAGTTGTATGGTGTAATAGTCCTGCCACACGAGTGGCTGAAATCCTACCTAGAAAATCGCTCTCAGATAACAGAGGTAAAACACATGGGAAAAAACGATCTCCAAGCTTATCAATCGAAACCTTCCATATTAACGCATGGTGTACCATAAGGCTCAATTTTAGGTCCCTTTCTCTTCTTAATTTTCATAAACGACTTCCCTCTATACGTTCAATACTCCGAACCAGTGCTATTTGCTGATGACACAAGCATATTAACTGAAGGTGAAAACGAAATGGCTCTAAGTTTAAATGCTAAAGCCACAAATGAAAATGTTACAGAGTGGTTTATGAGGACTAAATTAGTGATATACCCTCAAAAACCTATCGTCATGCACTTCCATACACAACAAAATAAAAACCCATTAAAACCAAACATGTCCATGGAAAACCAAAGAATTAACAAGGTCACTGAAACAAAATTTCTTGGCATCTACTTACAAGACAATCTTAAATGGAATTCCCATGTCGCATCATTAAAATCTAAACTATCGAAAATGACTTATGCGATGAGGATTATATGGAACAACACAAGTCCTGAAACACTTAAAGCGGTGTATTATGCTTGCATACACTCCCTATTGAGATGTGTCATCATATTCTGGGGAAATTCTCCTCATAGCATAGCAACATTCCGGAAACAGAAAAAGATGGTGAGGATAATGAAAAATGTTAACAGTCGAAAATCATGCAAACCATTCTTTAAAGAACTGGGGATCCTACCCCTACCATGTATCTATATAACTACTAAAAGTTGTCATGTACCTTAAAAAAAAGGATGCTAAAATATGGAAATGTATTTATTCAAAATAAATCTGTAGATGAACACCATACAAGGGCAAATAGTGTCATACACAGACATCATTGTTATATCACACTGTGTAAGAAAGGTGTATATGACTCAGGTTCACATTTGTTTAATAAGCTGCCAAGTAACTTAAAGATGACAAGATGGCGGAGATGATGTGTGTACAAGTGAGTAGTGTTCCTGCGAAAAACGAAAATAATACCGGTAAAAGTACAGTGTGTGTGAATTGTAGGGACGAAATTATGAAATTAAATGAGCGTATTTCTAGCCTTCTGCAAATCGTCAGTTTATTGAGTAGTGAGATGTCAGAACTTCTAAAAGAAATAAGTGAGTCATTAGTCAAACAAAAGGCCAGTTCTCTTCCGCAAAAGACCAACGAGTGGACAAATATACCATGTAAAAACAGAGGTGTGAATACGAAAGCATCACCAGGAATTAAAAACACCAAGCAGTTGGCGGTTAAAAACAAATTTCACGTTCTCTCCGTGAGTGAAGAGACGGATTTAGGACTAACATCGATAAGGGAACATGAACTTTTGAACAAACTTTGTAATCAGAATGGTGATACAGGCTCTGAGTTCATCATTAACGCAAACAATGAAGGTGCGAAATTGAGCGTGCCATCTATTGTACATAATATTGGGACATCTATTGCGCATAGTAATGAGAAAGACACTATGAACCAAAACGTACAACAGTGAAAACACGAAGGTAATGTATTATTTTTAACGGACAGTCACGGCTGAAAAATGACGAGACTATACAAAGAAAGCACAAAATACGACGCAACAGGTTTTATGAAGCCAGGAGCAACAGCAAAAAACATTATTGGTGGTGATTTAAAAGACAAAATGTCGAGAAAAAAATGACTATGTCTTGTGTATAGCGGGTGCAAATGACGTTGCGAAAGAAGAAGCAAATAATTGTTTTACTCAACTAAAGAAATTCCTGGAACGCAGTAAACAAAGAAATACGATAGTTGCAACATTACCACACAGACATGATCTCATGTATCACTCGTGTATAACAAAGAAATTCGAAAAACTAACATTTAAATAAAGCAGATGTGTTCTTTGTTGGAAAATGGAGCGTCCTTGATATACGCAAATTGGACAGATGCCAGCATACCAATCACGGAATAAATCTAAATTATGAAGGAAAAACTTTGTATGTAAAATGATAAATGAAATCATTGCGAACAGAGAGAGAGCAAACAGAAAAATTCCATGTACCGGTATGGTACCAGTCTTAGCAAAAGAAAAAGAAGCATCCTCAAAAACAGCAGAATCGTCAGTGGTGGAACCAACAGCTAAAACAACATATTCAGCGGTAACTATTGCCCGTTCTACATGCAACAGAAAACAAGCTCAGCGTTTTTTATGGTGATCAACACGAGAGATGAGGATTCAACATTGCGTGAAGCATCTCTCTCGTGTGTTCAATATGAGTTTTCCACACCTCAAGCAATACTATCAACTAATCTACTGAAAAAAGCCACTCCTAGCAAACATCACGCAAATGCAGAGGTGAGAAAAAATCAAACTTTGTCTTTATTCCACCAAAATATACGTAGCCTCAAGAATAAAATAGACCAGTTGCTAATAAATTTAAAAGACGAGTGTCAAAGTGAGCCTGATATACTGTGTTTCTCAGAACATCACGTTATGAGTGGAATCCACATGCTACAGATTAAGAACTTTAGCTTAACTACTCGTTACTGTAGATCTGTTATGGAAAAAGTTGGTGTTGCAATATTTATAAAAAATAACATAGTGTATAAATCCCTAGATTTAAGCAAATACTGTGATGAACAACATTTTGAGGTGTGTGGCATCGAGTTAACAGCAGACAGTGCAACTGTTATTGTTCTGGCTGTTTACAGGGCACCTGCAGGAAATCTAAATGTATTTCTAAGACAAACTGAATCACTTCTGTCCCACCTATGTAGGAAAACTAAATCTATCATTGTTATGGATTACTTCAGTGTGGAGCTTTTAACAGAAAATAGAAACACAATAGACTTTGAACACTGAACGTACTGTTACAATTTAGTACCAGTGGTGGACACTCCAAGTGGAGTAACTGCCAGCTCTAGCATTTTAATAGATAATGTATTTGTAGATAATGATATTTGCAATAATTTAACCATAAAAAATATTATAAATGGTCTCTCTGATCATGAATGGCAATTTCTCACTCTATACCAAATAAATGTACAAAGGAAAGAAAATTTCATTTGGAAAACATTTAGGATTATAAACAGGCACATCACTGAAACCTTTAATCAGCAATTACAGCTTGTGGACTGGTCTCCTGTATATGCTACAGTTGATGTTAATCGAAAATTTAATATATTTATCAATGAAGTTACAAGCCTTTTTGAAGAAGCATTTTCTAAAAAAAAAATCTGTGAGAGAAAACCTTTTGAAATCTGGAAACAAGCCTTGGATTACTAAAGGCATCAAAATCTCTTGTAAAACAAGAAGAGAACTATGTGCTGCAGCCAGGAGTTCAAATGATAAGAGTAGGATTACACACTATAAAATCTACAATAAAGTTCTGAATAAGAACATTCAGGCAGCAAAGAACATGTGCTTGAAGGCAGAAACTGACAACTCGAGCAATAAAGTGAAAACTATCTGGAAATTTGTAAAGAAGGAAATGGGAAAAAATGCAGAGTGTAGTGAAAATATCTAAATCAAAAGTGAGGGTAATCTTGTTAGCGATCCAGAAACAGTTGCAGACACATTCAACAACAATTTTTTAACAGTTACAGAAAAAATAGGTTTACAAGTGTCCATGAAGCAAGCCATCAATCTTTTGAAAGCTAGAGTACCTGGTTCAGTATAACACATGAACGTAAAAACAGTCACTCTTCAAGAAATTGAAAGAGTTATTAAATCCCTGAAAAGCAAAAACTCTGCTGGAATGGACAACATTTCTAAAGAATTATTGAAATACTGCTCCAGCCATGTAAGTAAAGTCCTTTACCACATTTTTGATGCATCACTTAAGTAAGGAATAGTTCCTGAGAGGCTTACATATGCAGTTGTAAAACCGCTGTATAAGAAGGGCGATAAGACGGATACTGCTAACTATAGGCCAATATCACTACTGACAAGCTTTTCAAAGGTTTTAGAGAAACTAATGCATGCCAGGATAGTTAAGCATCTCAGTGAACACAATATCTTCAGCAAAAGTGAGTTTGGATTTCAGAAAGGTTTGTCATCTTGGAGTCTATCAACAGAAAACTGAAAGTGGTTGGCATATTCCATGACCTAACAAAAGCTGTGTAAATCACCAAAGTCTTTTACAAAAAGCTGCACATCTCGGTATAAGTGGTGCAGCAGGGAAATGGTTTGACTCATATCTGTCAAACAGGAAACAAAAAGTTGTTGTAGATAGTCAAGATGGTGTCCGATTATCTTCAGAATGGGGTACCATCACATGTGGAGTGCCGCAGGGCTCAGTTCTGGGCCCTCTAATTTTTATTATATTTATAAATGTCTCCCTCTCTGTACAGCATATTGTAGATTCACCATTTTCGCTGATGACACTACAATACTTATTGATAATTCAGTAGATAAACTTACGGTAACAGAAAATAAGGTTTTAAATGGAACAGTGAACTGGTTTAACATTAATGGTCTGTCTTTAAATTACTGTAAAACAAACTACATTCAGTTCCACACAACATCCAAAGATGAGGAAATAGTAGTAAAAATAGGTGAGCAGACAATGACCAGGGTAGATTCCTCAAAATACCTATGCTTGCATATCGATAGCAAACTGAATAGGTCAAACCACATCCTGGATATATGCAAAAGACTAAGTTCAGCAACATACGGATTGCGCATTGTTTCTTCTTATAGAAATATGGAAACCATGAAGTTGGCATATTATGGTTGCTTTCGTGCTATTATGTCATTTTGAATTATATTTTGGGGAAATCAGCCACTGGCTAAAAAAGTACTGTGTGTACAAAAAAGAGCCATAAGGATAATGTGTGGAATCCATCCTAGAGCCACATGCAGGAATCTTTTTAAGAAGCTTGAAATACTTACATCCACTGCACAAAATATATTCTCTTCTGTGTGCTTCATAAGGAAAGAAAAATCCATCTTTAAGCTGAATAGTGCATATCACAGTCACAATACTGCAAGGAAATATGATATCCACTATGAACAGCCAAATCTAAGTATGGTGCAGAAAGGAGTTCATTTCAGTGGCTGTAAGATTTTTAATGGCCTCCCTTCAAGAATTAAGTGTTTGGTTGATGATGATCTCTTGTTTAAAAAAACCTTAAGGCAGTTCCTATTGCAAGGATCATTTTATACAATAGAAGAGTTCCAGAACTACAGTGTTCAAGATTTCGTGTATTGTAAATTGCAAATGTATGCCCAAATTTGTATTTGTAGTACCAAATATTTTTATTGTAAACATATATTTTGCAATATTTATTTATCTGTAACACTTATTATTTTGTAATCTTTATCTCTCTCTAAAATTTATTTTTTATAGTGGTACATAAGTTACAGTTTACTGTTTTTCTTTTGTAATATATATCTATCTCTAAAATGTAATTTTTTGTAGTGGGACCTAATTTACTGTTTACTGTTTTTGTTTTGTTTTATGTATTACCATAAATTCTGGCCAAAAGTTTGTAAAATTGACATTTTCCATATCCTGTCATAGTGTCACAACATGGATTACCGGAACAAGAGATAAATAAATAAAAAAATAAATAAAAATAAATAATGGCCATAAACAAAATCCATAGCTTTAAAAATTCTGTAACTTTATATCTCTTAGAAAAATGTCTTTACTCAGTAACACAGTATCTTGAAAAATAAGATAAATACATAAAAAAATATAATGTAATGTAACAATATAGCAATATAACAGAGTAACAATTTATAAATGTAATGTATAAATCAATGTAACAGTATGTTAATGTAATGTCATTTTGTCCAACCTCTGGGGTATATAATATGTACCTCAAAGATTCAGGATGTAAATAAATAAATAAAGTTTTAGCATGGTAGACAGCAACTACATCAGTCCTATTGGGCATGGGCAGCTGAACTCCACAGTTTAAGTCATCATTGTCATTTTGTGTCCAACATTCATAATGAGCTGTACGCTGATAAGATGGTGAGAGATTCTGTCATATGTGATCTCCAGATAGCATGGTGTGAGAGCATGCACTGCAGTGTGAAAGTCCATTCCTCTGTGTGGCCTTAGCTGTTGCACAGTCATTCGAGATGTTGTAAGGAATGGGTAACCAAATTGAGTCATGGTGTGGGGTATGAGCACTCCAGACCTCTCCTCCACACCAAGTTTCAGACACTTTGCAGGTGGACGAGATTATCGCAGCAGTCTGCACTTGATCACAGCGTAAAAGTGGCCAGTTTGTTCCCACCAGCAGCTGCACCAACAAAGTAAACAGACCAGTAAGCTACAACATATGTGTTCCACTCTCTCATTCTGGCCTTATTGTTTCACTAACCATGTGCACCCAGACTGCCCAAAACGCTGGGCCACCTGTCGTAATTGCACCAAAAATGACACATTGCTTCTGTTGCAATGCAAAAATTCAGCCCAACAATCCTGATGTGGATATAGACATAAACATTGTACCAGTGGTTTCTGTTGTGCTAAACAAGCTTTTTGTCGATTTTCGCAAAGTTCTGCACATGGTAGTGGATCCAGGACGTGCAGTATTCTTGATAAACTCACATATACTTACATGGACCTGGGCTCCCCTCTGCTTCTCTCTGTTTCATGAAAGTTAGTAAATCACAATAAACAGTTTTCCGTTTCTCAGCCAATCCTCGGCCCTAATGACATACAAATCAGTACTCAGATTACTTACTTTTTTGTTGTAGATAACCCATTTATAGAGGATCTTTTTCTATTAGTTGCTTTTTTATTTTGGTTTTTGCTGCTGATAGTTCTCCAATCCCAAGCAGGTGAGAGAAACTATCCTTGGTGGCAAAACCTGCAATTACCGTACTGCGTATGATACCATTCTCAGGGATTCTGTGACTTATTCCTGAGCAACTGCAGGTACCATTATCATCAGACCCATGAGCACCATCAACAAACACGATGCCCCAGGTCAACATGGAAACAGCCCTGGCTTAGCCGGTATTGCCATATGATTTTACACAGGAAGGTGGGCAGACAATATGTCTGCACCTGAAGCACTTCAGGCCTTACAATCCCACTGCAGAACGCCACCTTAGCCAGAGACCAGTTGATGAGGAGGACAGCACACATCTTGTGATATTACTAAAAGATGAGGAATGCAGTGATGTGTGCAAGTACTTTCAATGGGCCATGTATGTGGTGGTGCTATGTCGTCCAAAGAGGGTGCCACAGACTTGTGTGTGTGTGTGTGTGTGTGTGTTTGTGTTTGCGTGTGTGTGTGCGTGTGTGTGTGTGTGTGTGTGTGAGAGAGAGAGAGAGAGAGAGAGAGACAAAGATCATTGTCAGAGCCCACCATGTGCACTAGTCTACGTATTTAAGGTTAGCTCTTTGTGTATGTAGTTTGTTCCTGATGAATGTTATTTAAATAGTGTGTTCAAGTTGTTAATGCTTCCATGGAGTAAAGTTGTGTTATGTCTACTGGTCATGTTGTATTTATACATAATTACAACAAATATTATAGTTGGTTTATTATAGTTGCTATGAATAGTAAAATCTCATGAAGGAGAAAGAATATGAATTTAGCTATTTTCTGTAACTGTCTCATATGTATTACCCAAAAACTGGGATCAAATAAATGAAAAATTAAATTGATGCTGGGAGTGATACAAAAACAAGTAGGATAATTACACATTTCACTGGTTTAAGATGCTTGCCAAATCATTCTAAATTAGTCATCAGACTATGTTTATTCACTTTCTTCACACATCTTTATTAGTATACAATTAAGGATCACTCCCACATTGGTTTCAGAGCATTCTTGGCCAATATCTAGAAGGCCTGTCCCATAGCCCCATACATCTTAATCGCAAATTTAGCAAATGTTCCATCTGTGTATAAACTAGCTCTATGGAAGCTGCTAAAACTAATTGCAATGTTCAATGGCAGAGTGACTGACGTAGATAACACAGTATATGGGACTGCTACCTGTGGTTCTTCCTGTATGCATGATTTGTTAACCCAAAATGCACCATACATTAATAAAAGATGTCATTACATGTGCTAGAAGTGAAGGATGATTTCCACAATCATTTGGGGAATGGTGGACAGAACAATCAAATAAAAAGTTTCTCCCTGCACCTGATACAGAGTCTTGTTGATACAAACTTCCACAAATATATTAGAACCTTCTCTCCTCTTCAGATTTTTTTCATGAGATTAATGGGAGGTTTCATGTTGTTATGCTAATCCATTTCAAACTTTATCAGAAATATTATTTTCTAGTTTTTCTGTTGATGTTGCTATAACTGACATGAAGAAAATGGTTCTATCATCAGCACAATGTACTAATTTTGCCTCATGATTCAATTAGGTGCTGGCCATTAACTTGAAGTAAGAACAACAATGAGCCCATGATTGAATCCTGTGGAACAGTAATTCTGTTTCTTTCCTCATGCACATGATATATTTTATATCTTCATCCTATTCAAAAATTTTACTGTAACTTGGCATTTGACACTTTAATAGAAAATAAGATTTATAATAGTATACAAATGAGCTTTGTTTCAAAATAAATATGAAATTATTAATGTACAAAATATTCAAAAGGACATTAAAAATACTACTCATAAATGAACTTTTTATGAAATGGAGTGAAATCTTAGGTTTTTAAGGTATCCCATAGTACAAGAATGGGTAACCACTTAGATACATACACATTCCTATAAGAAACAATCAATACTTTTGCTATTGTCATGTTCATGAGACACATGTTAAGTCATCAGACAATAATTTTGAGGGAATAAGCTATAGTTGTAGGTAAACAACTAGAATTCTCTCAGATGCAGATTTATCAGCTCCTCGTTTCGACACAGATACAAGTCCGGAGGCTAATTGCCGTTAGCGTCCAACATCCTGCCCAAAGCCCACTCCTCAAAGATAGCACACTTACACACTGAACAAATATCGATATTTATGGCGCTCTACGACACATAGGCCCCCCTCCCCCCCGCACAGTATGGAGTACATCCCTGTGAATGAGGGGGTGAGAAGTTAGGAAGGTAACGTACAGTTCTTCTGCGTCAGGCAGAAGCGGTCGACTGGTAGGAGACCAAGGGTGAAACCCGGTACGTCGAGCGCGAAGACAGCAAGCGACGCCAGCGGCTGAAGACGATATCCCATCCTGGAGTGGAGGTGTAGCACTTCATCAGCAGGCAGGCGGAGAATCACCTGGCCAGAAGGCCTAACAAAGGCACATAAATTGCCACACGCAGCACTTCTGCTCAATTTAAAGTGACGCACCACGTGAGATTCTGCTCTTCCTCCCTCAACATTGTCACACGTGAGTACCACACACACACTGTATCACCATCTACGACAACAGATAATTTATGTATGTCATCAGGGTGTACATGTGTTGTGAATTCTTGGGTGGCACATGTACGAGCAATGGTAGGGAGGCACGGAAGTGTGGGAAAGCTATGGCAGGGGGGAAGCATCTGCTAAGAGGGGGGTGGCAGGTGCACTGGACTGCACAGGCGACAACCTCGGGCGATCAGCTGACAGACTTGGGAGCGTGACCAAAGGCAATGAGGAGCCAGCGTGGATTGAACGGCGTGACAAAGAGCTGTCACACGAAGATGGTAACACAATGGCAGAATCCGAGTAGTTGGCAGTTCGACTGCAAGGGTTGTGAGGTGTGAAACCCCAAAAAGATTGGCCACTCGAATTAGATTAATGCGGAGAAGGAGCAGTGCTCGGCAGAGAAGCACGCTGTGGAGAATCAATACCCAAATGCATGGTGTGGGAAGATGGATGGCCGCTAGAAGCAGGAGTGGGAGAAATAGGGGCAGAAACAGGGAGGTTCACCTGAGGCTCAATGAAAGCTGTTTTCACTCAGTTGAGTGAGACCGTGGTTACAGAGTATTTTGTGAGGAGATCCATGTTATTCTCAGAGCGTTTTACGACCTTGTAAGGACCCGCATAGGGTGACTGAAGTGGGGCTTTGATTGAGTCGTCTCTGAGAAACACATACTCACAAGAGTCTAGCATGCGCAGTACGTACACGCGCAGAGGTGTATGAGCAGCCGGAGGTGGCGGCTGAATTTTGCTGCAGTGCAAGTGCACCCGCTAGAGAAGTGAAGGGAGTTCAGAGGGCCATGAAAGTGGTGTGGAAGTGACTAATTCTCCTACCCCAGGCAAAACCAGAGGTTGGCCATACACAAACTCGGCTACGGAACCCTTGAGGTCTTCCTTGAAAGTCGCACGAAGGCCAAGAAGCACAAAGGGCAGTGCCTCTGTCCATAGTGAGTCATGGCAACGCAAGGCAGACTTTAAGGTGTGATGCCATCGCTCGACAAGCCAATTGCTTTGGGGGTGGTATGCAGAAGTATGAATTTTGACTATACCACACATTTTACATAAGTCAGAGAAAACTGAAGACTCAAATTGTCGGCCCTGGTCAGTGGTGAGGTAAACAGGTGATCCACGAATCTAAGAATTCTCGACATACTGTCTCAGAGTTAATGTTTGGAATAGGCGCAGCCTCAGCCCACCAAGTCATCCTGTCAATAGCTGTAAACAAGTAACAGAAACCCTCGGAGGGGGGCAAAGGGCCTACAAGGTCGACATGAACATGGTGAAACCGGCCTGGTGGTTGGGCAAAACAGCCAAGGGGTGGGGAAGTGTGCCTGGAAACTTTATTCTGTTGACACAACATGCATGCCCTGGCCCAAGACTGACAGTCACGGCACATGTCTCTCCAGACAAACCTTTCAGCTACCAGACGTGTGGAAGCTTTGACACCGGAGTGTGCTAATGTGTGTAATTTTTCAAACACCTGGCGTTGAAGGGGCTTAGGAATGAATGGCCGCAACGTACCAGTCGATTCATCACACCACACTAAGTCGGATATGCCAGGTAAAGTAGAGCATACCAGTTAGAGAGAGGAGCTGTGGTCCGAAATTAACTGCGTGGTATCGGGGTCTGCCGATTGCAATCGAGGTAGGTCCGTTAAGTCAATTAAGGTTGTGACAGCACCAACACGCAAGAGAAAATCGTCAACCACATTGTCCACTCCTCGGATGAAGTGAATGTCATTTGTAAATTGCAAGATGTAATCAATGTGACGAAAGCGTCGTGGGGGCAGATCAGCTGCAGGAGTTTTTATGGCAGTAACCAACGGCTTGTGATCAGTGAGCACATAGAAATCTCGTCCCTCAACATTAGTTCTGAAGTGTCTTATGGCCTCGTAAACTGCAAGTAATTCTCTGTCGAATGCTGAGTATTTCTTCTGCACGTTGTTTAGCTTTTTTGAGAAAAACTGCAGGGGGGTCGTAACATTGTTGTATATCTGACTCAGTACTGCGCCGATAGCATTGTTACTAGCGTCAGTAGTGATAAACATTGTGGCGTCCGCACATGGATGAGCAATAGTGGCAGCGGAGGCCAACAGATGTTTGAGTTCGTTAAATGCCTTGTCCATGTCTGGTGCCCATGGGACCTGGTGGGTGCCAGAAGTTTGTGGGCCAGCGAGTGCATCTGTGAGAGGAGCCTGCAACGCAGAAGCGGCTGGCAAATGTTTACGGTAATAATTAACTGTTCTGATGAACCTGCATAATTCCTTGTAGGTCTGGGGGCGTAGCATCTCGAGAACAGGCTTGATCTTGTCCTGCGGTGGTGTCAGACCGTCCGATGGCACAACATAACTTAGGAATGTGACGGATGACTGGTGCAATTGAGTCTTTTTATTGTTCAGTTCAATACCAGCGACTGCTAAAGTATCTGTCACGACTTGAACACGCTCCTTACTCTGTTCCAAAGTAGAAGCAAAAACCAATATGTCGTCCATGTATACGAAACAAAAGTCTAGATGGGATGAAGTTTGATTGATGAAACGCTGCCACGTTTGGGGGGCGTTTTTCAATCCAAACGGCATAAATTTGTATTGGAATAGCCCGAAGGGAGTGGTTATGGCAGTCTTTTCAATATCCTCCGGAGCCATAGGAATCTGATGAAATGCGTGCTTACAGTCCAAAACAGAGAAGTACTTTGCACCTGCGAGCGCATGATTGAAGTCTGCAATGTGGGGGACTCGATATTTATCAATGATGGTGCAGGCATTTAAACGCCTATAGTCACCGACCATACGCCAAGTACCATCTTTCTTTTGGTCAAACAGGATAGGACTAGCCCAGCAACCGGAAGAAGGTTCGATTATTCCCTTTTGTAGTAGATCATCTAATTGTTCTTTCGCAATTTTCATAAATTCCGGCTTGAAGCGGCGTGGGCATTGTGATATGGGCGCCCCATCGATTAGACGTAAACGATGAACTGTGCCATTATTGACTACTGCAATACGTGGTGTGGCACGACAGTCAGATGTCCATGAAGCGGAGCAGGCAGTGGCAGACGGGCAAAGCTGTGGCACTGAGGACATGGAAGTACAGGTGTGCCAACCGCTTGTAGGCTGCATAAAGGCCGCACGTGTGTTAACCTGGGCGAGGTTGGTATACTGGTTCTTGGTAGCGGGCCATGCCACTACGAGCGCTGTAGGGACGAGTGGGTGTGGCCGAGCAGCAGATGGCCGTAGTTCATTGCCACGAGCTTGGGAAGTTAATTGTCCATTCGGAACACAAGGAGCATGACCACTTGGGCATACACTGTCATTACAAAAAGGGGTGCTGACACAGTTTACAGAGTTCACAACATTGTCGTTAATGTGCGCGGGCATGGGAACACCAGATTGGCACGGACTGACCTTGTCTGTAGCTGATGAGTCGTCTCCTTGTAGTGCCACGAGGCATTGTTGTGTGGAGTCCAACTCGTGGTGTAAGTTGTGGAGATGCAGCAGCACTTCCGTACGTTCCATCCACAACTTTGAAAACTTGGCGCACTCCACTATCCACTTGTTTGTCCAAGATTGCAGCCCCAAGGATAGGTTAAACACTCAGCACAGCACACGGTTGGTGTTAGCCGAACTGTCACTCGACGGAGCGAAAGGAATATGTTTGTTTAGGGGGGGGGGGGGGTAAAACACAGTATTTTGCACAAAATCTAGTGACAACAGATAGTGCTTGAGGAAATCAGTTCCGAGAATAGGTTCTTCAATTGTTCACACTAGAAACATCCACTCCAGCTTTCACTCGGGTGGACGTTTCACTGTATACAAAGTAGAACCTGAACACTGTAGGGTAGACAAGTTCACTGCACGAAGTACTGTTTTGTGTGGTTGCACTTTATTGGTTTGCTAGGCGAACCGGCAACAAAGAGACGTCTGCGCCAGTGTCTACCAGAAAACGTACACCTGATTGTAAATCGCAAACATAGACTCGACCACACTTACTGTTGTTGTCCGAAACGGAGTGCAATGTTGGATGGTGCCCATTGTTTACATCGCAGGAGGTGGCACCGTAGCCTACCTGCAGTTGGAGTTTGGGTAAGAACACGGTGACTGACATTTGGAAGCTTGCTCCCCGAATCTTGTGTGGAAGAAGCAGTAAGGTTGGGCGGGCCTGTGCTCCTGTGGGTAGTTGCTAGGTGATGGAGTATGTGACCCGGAGTCTTCCACAAAGGCCGATGCACTGTCGTTGCGGGGAGTTGAAGGTGCAGGCAGGGCGGCTAGTTCAACAAACTTGTTATTAGCAGCACCAGACAAGGGCGTGGTGTCAGAAAGCGTCTTAGTGCAGTCACGTCCAGAATGCAGTGCACGGAGCTCACGTTGCCTGGCGGAGTATGCTCTGTCAGCGGCGCGTAAACGTTCATTTACTGGCCTATCTTCATACGCAGAGATTTCAGTCTGGACAGGCGAAGGCAGCTTTTCAGTCCAGATTTCTGCGAGCGTGTCTTCAGGCATAACTTGCTCATCGAAGAGAAGACGGATGCCCAGCCACAGCTAGGACGGAGACCTGTCGCCGAGACGCTCTTCGTAGATGAGCTGTCGCACATTTTCTCTCCTGGTTTTCGAGACGCTCTCCAGTATCGTCTGTTTCGCCACAGCATACTTCCCTGCTAGGGGAGGGGGGGGGGCTGCTTTGACCAGATCTTAAATTAAATCGACGTGGTCGTGAAGATGGTTCATGAGGCAGGCGAAGGGTGCGTCGTCGTCCAAAGCACATGTAACGCCGGAAATGCATATCTCCCTATTTCCATCTATTATACTATAAAATTTTTCCTTATTTTGTTACCTGAATATATGAAATTTCTGTGCCTTTATATATTGTAATTGTTTTACTATTTGTATATATATTTATGCATCTATGTCGATGTATAATTGGTTTCGTTTGTAAATATTATTTGTATTCTACGCTGGGTCTTGCCTATGCTGTCGAACGAATACATTGATAGGTCGTGTAAAGAACCAAAGTGTTTAGGATGTTTGGTAGTGTTACCTCGGCCGCGCGGAGCGCGGGTTGAGCAGGGGGGAGTCCGGCGGGAGTAGGGCAGTGGAGCAGGTGTGTTGTGTGACGCTCCCGCGAGTTTCTGCGCTTTCGGGGTTTGGCAGCATGTAATTGCGCTTGACTTGCTATGTTAGTTTCTGACATGGTATCACGGACGGAAGGCGTTAGCTGGCACACATCAAGAGCCCGTTTCAGCTGGAGACCGTGTCGAGAAGAAGGCGCGCCAACATCCAGCTTCTGCAAGAGCGATGGCTGACAATGAATGACTGTTGCCACCTCCTCGATCGACGACTTCAAACCTTCAATCAACCAACAAGGAAGACTGGTAGCACGTAAAGTTTTAGAACTGCATGGCAGACCTCAGCTTTTCAAACTGTTAAATTTTTCTCACTAAATTACAGCAACGTAGCATGAACCTTTGTTGCTCATTGTCCCAATTGCATTACCAAGCAGGGTCCCTTCCTTTTCCGGAATGAAACCGAGTGTCATTGACATTCAAACGCCAGCTTTAAAGTAATATCATTCGATTTCACTGCTTTACTTTCAAAGTTCAGTTAAAGTATTCATAGTTGGCTACAATATTTAGATTACACAAGCACAAATTAAGAGTGCGAGTTTTGTTAGCATATTTTAGCTTACCTGTGACTGCAGCTCAGCTTGGTATGTACTAAATTTTACTATTGTTAATTGTCCAGAATCATTTAATTCAAGTTCAAAGTTAAATCTCTTATTTCTAAATTGCGTAGATTTTGAAATGATTGTTGAGGTAGCCAAGGACTAACCGTATTTTACTCAATTTCGATGTGCTTCAGAAACAAAGCTCACTATTAATTTCAGTCACTAAATTAACTTTCAATTTTCCGGTTTTATTAAGTCTTTTGCTAAATTAAGTCAGAGTGTAGCGAAATTTATTACTTCTGACAAACTTTCAGTTTTCACACTACACGTGTCAACCTTCAGTTGCCACGCTTCTACTGCTAATTATATGTGTAATAACCTTTCCTTTTCAGTTACTATAGTAATTGTCCATAGGACTGGCGACCGTAATTTCCCCCAAATCTCAAATATCTAATTACCGCTATTTAATTGTTAACGTAACGGCCACACATTTACTTTCTTTATTAACTTTACCCCTTTTCAGAATTATTTTCCACCAGTTTCATTCGCATTTTTCCTTTCATTTAGATGTAACCCTTTCCTCCCTCTTTACCGACAGATTAACTTTGGTGACGATTGCTTTTCCCAAATTTCCATTTGGTACACGCGGTTTCATTTTTCACTGTCATTAAGGTCGATAAGTGAGGGGGAGGTTACACGTGCCCCACATTGTCTGAGGATGTTTGTGTAACCTAAACAGACTCAGAAAATGTCCCAAAAAAGAAACAGCAGAAATGCATATGCTCAATACATCAACAAAATTTAGCATTCGTCTAATTAACCATAAATCAATTTTTAGACCATAATAATTGAGTGCAGACACTCCTAATCTTATTCCACTCTGTCATCTTACACAAAAGAAAGCAGGTTGACAACATACTAAAATTCATAGAAAACAAAGAAAATGGTTTAGCTATTCTAAAATCCTTAAAATTCCTAACAGTATCAAGAAATGGAATTCTATTTACAAAATTAACCAGAGTACATGGTCATAAAAAACAGGTATATCAAAATACGCAAATTAATAATTAATTACATAGAATACACATTTTATATAACCTTTTCATAATTAATATTCTCGTCATGAGAGTCCACTTAACGCTAACCAAGAAAATAATATACAGCAGATCGACAAAAACATAAATATTGACAACAGAATTCTTTCACATAGGCTGTCCGGGAAGAAAAACAACTCCGCCTTCCGTACCCGCAAGTACAAAGAATGCCGACAGCGGCACAAGAGCCGACAGCGGCACAAGAGCCGACAGCGCCTCCGCCTCGCTAGTATTGTTGCGCCCGCCTGTGCGGCACGCTTGATCTCACTCGCCCTTGTAATGGCATTTCCAGAACGTCCGTTTCACTGAATTCTTTCGGAAAAACTCACTCTCGAGTAATCTCAAGGAGTCCATTAATACTATCACAGTGGATAACTCAACTCCATCCATCATCACACGCATGTACAAGCCTGAAACTTAAAACATCGTCTAAGTACATTGGCAATGACTAGTAAATCACACATTTATGAAATCTTACAGCTAGTTACAAAATCATATTTACATTCCTTAATCTACTGTGACTCAGCTGAAAACTTGAACTAGCAGCTTGGATTTTTCAATTGGTTACTACTAATCAGTTACTCTTAAATCATTTAATCAAAATTAATTACTTATGAATGACAACTTCTTTGACGACCTCTAGGTCAGGCAAAAGCATCGCAACATGGCACATCCTTAAATCTTACACTCTATATTTACGTACTGTACAAATTACCCTTTCTGTGGTATTAATCAATCCTTGGTTGGTACAATTTCAGGTCTACAATGTTCCGCATACCTAATAGCTTTCCAGAGCTTGGATACTCTAAGCAATAAGCATTTGTGTGAGGTATACCAATGACTTTATATGGTCCATTATAAACAAACTTAAATTTAGAGATTTCATTGTCTATCTCGCTCGATTTCTCATGAGCTTTTACAAGTACTAAGTCTCCGATTGCAAACTTAGCAAAACGCGCTTTAGCGTCATGACGACGTACGCGAGCATCGGCTTTTAGCTTCATTATTTCTCGCAAACTATATTTTTTCACACCAATACTAATGTCAATCCGTGGAGGGAATTTGATTATCTCTTCCACTAAACTTTTACTTCTGTCATCTAACAGGATTTCCTCTGGAGAAAGTCCCATAGACTCATGTCTCAAGGAATTCATAACTCTCTCAAATTCTGCTACATATTTGCCCCATGCCCTATGGTTGTGGTGGCAACAGGTACGGCAAAGTCGACCTAGCTCGCGCATATCCCTCTCAGCGGGATTTCCAGCCGGACAGTAAGCTGAAATATGGATCACTTCGACCCCATTACTTGCCATGCCTTCATTCCACAACTTAGAAGTAAATTGTGCCCCATTGTCTGATAGAATCGCCTTGGGCTTACCAATATGAACAAAATAATCGTTCACAAGCTTGCTATAAACCGCTTTGGCTGTAGCTTTCCTAATCGGGTATAGTTTGATGAACTTGGAAAAAGTGTCTAGCACTACTAAAATGTAGGCAAAGTTTCCTGATGATTTGGGAAAAGGTCCGTACAAGTCCACGCGCAGTAATTCCAAGGTCTCGTTAGGCCTTATACTTTGCATAGGACCACGACTCGTACAGTTGGTAACCTTCACCTTCTGACATAAACCGCAAGTTTTCACTCTGTCAGTAACGCGTTTTAAAATGTTAAAATGCACTACTTCACTCAGCTATTCCGTACATTTCTTTGGTCCACAGTGACCATACGCCAAGTGGTAGTAGTCTATTATTTCCGTGACGTATTTGGTGGGCCAGCATACCGGCCAAATATTAGTATCTTCACCCTTATATATGTACAAGATATGATCGTAAATCTTGTAATACTTTCTTAATTTCTCTCCTTCTGGACTCCTTTCGTCATATCGGGTTTTCACCATATTTAAACAACCGTCCTCGTTTTGATGACGACGTAGATTCTTACAGATGTTCACTACTAATTTACGTCCCTCAACTTCTTTAAAATAGTATAATTTGACCACTCCATCTGACTCATCTTTCAATACATCTTGATTAGACTCGGGCAACCGCGACAGCGCATCCGCTACACAATTGTCGGTCCCTTTTACGTAACAGATGTCATAGATGATGATGATGTTTGGTTTGTGGGGCGCTCAACAGCGTGGTTATCTGCGCCCGTACAATTACCCAATCTTTGCTCAGTCCAATTGCGCCACTTTCCTGGATGATGATGAAATGATGAGGACAACACAAACACCCAGTCATCTCGAGGCAGGTGAAAATCCCTGACCCCGCCGGGAATCGAACCCGGGACCCTGTGCTCGGGAAGCGAGAACGCTACCGCGAGACCACGAGCGGCGGACAACAGATGTCATAGATGAAGTGCTGTAAATACAGCGACCACCTAGTCAGTCTTTCGTGAAGTAGTTTAGAATCCTTCAGATAAGTGAGCGCCTTATGGTCCATATGAATAATCACCTTACGGCTTACGGTCTCATAGGTAACTGTTATAACCAGGAATAACACAATAACCTCTTCAGTCTGGTTTATTAAATCACAAATCACTTTTTAACAATTATGTTAGCCAAGCGTCTACCCAGGCTCACACTCAGAAGTAATGCAGAATTAAAGTTTGGTTATACCAATGTCCGAATGTGCATGGTGGGGTGCACGTTCCGTAATTATTCCCAAGTCCAGTGAAGTTCAGTCTCTCCAAGTGAAGTCGCAAGATTTTCCGCCGAGCAGCCAGGTAACCTCGAGTGGTACGGCGAGTCATCCACAAGCAGCTGGAACACGGCGTACTGCACTTCCCGATGAGAACTGTCGTTTGCAGCGGCGGCCGGGTTTATATAAGGCTTGCTAGTTAATGGAGCCGTCGGCTGGGGTCGCTGTTTTCCAGGGAAAACTAATCGCAATGTTTCCTGGCGTAGCCAATTGCTGTGTGCTGACAAACGCGCGCGCGCGAAGGCGGCCAGCGATGGTAGCCGCGAGCCGCCCGGAGAAGTGTGGCCAGCGATGTATTTCTCGGCCACGTAAGGGAGCGTGCGTGTGAAAACGGCCAGCAATGGAAGCAGCGGGCCGCCCAGAGAAGTGCGGCCAGCGATGTATTTGGCGGCCGCGTACTGGAGCGCGTTGTTCAGTGTTAGTTAGAAGTGGTGTATACCACAGTAACCCTTGAACTTCTTGAATCCCCACACGATAGCGAGACACTCCTTCTCAGAAATCGTGTAGTTTCGCTCACTTTTTGATAAAGTTCGACTCGCGAACGCTATCGTCCGGTGTTTTTTATCCTCTCCTTTACCAACTTCTTGGAACAGTTCTACCCCTACCCCGTAATTCGACGAATCCGTTCCCAGATGGGAGGATAGCGATAAATCAGGACGAAATAGTATGTTAGATCTTAACAACTCGTCTTTTAAGCTCTCGAAAGCGGCCTGACATCCGTCAGTCCACACAAACGGAACATTTTTGCGTAAGAGGTTACTCAAATTTTCATCACTAAACACTTGTCCTTTTGCAAATTTACGGTAAAATCCTGTGAGCCCTAGAAAACTTTTTAACTGTTTCCTAGACTTGGGTGGAGGACAATTCCTTATTGCCTCTAGTTTCTCTGGGTCTTTCTTAATACCAGCAGTGGTAATTACATGGCCTAAAAATTTCAGTTCCTGCTTGACAAATTCGCATTTCTTTAGCTTTAGAGTTATTCCGCCATGGCGCAATGCTCTAAATACTTCATCTAACAGGTCACAATGGTCGTGCCAAGTGGCATTGGCCAACAATAGGTCGTCAACATATACAGTTAATCTTGTACTCAAAGCCGGCACTAGCACTTTATCTAGGACCCTGATGAATACGGACACAGATATATTAAGTCCAAACGGCAGTACTCTATACTGATAACACCTGCCCGCAAACAAGAAGGCGGTGTATGGCCTAGATTCATCTTCGAGTTCTATTTGCCAGTAACTAGCCGTCAGATCGAGGCTAGTCATCACTAAACACTTGTCCTTTTGCAAATGAAAACGTTGCAAAATCTCCTCCATACTCTCTGGTCTGTCTATTTCGCGTTGAACGACCCTATTCAGCATGCGTGCGTCAATCACAATACGCACACTACCATCCCGTTTTGCTACAATGACCAAACCGTTATTGTATGGACTCGTAGTTCTTTCAATCACTTCCCATTCGATCATCTTATCGATCTCCCGTTGCACTGCTTCCTTTTTGGACAGAGGTACAGCATACGGTCTCACGAAGAATGGTTCGTGCAGAATTACATGCAACTTGCATTTATATCCTTCCACAAGTCCCGGTTTGTCTGAAAACACACTCTTATTCCTCATTATTACTTCATACAGGCCTCATCTTTGTTCGTGTGTTACATTTGACACACCGTCTACAATAGTTTCCAATTCACTTTCTACACTATTGTCAATGCCGAGATTCCTCACGTTACAGTAGTTTAAATTCATACCTACGTCAATGACATCCGGCCAGTTAACAATGTGTATCGGCTGGAATTGCCTATGCACACCATCTCCTGCCTCGTCAAAACTAAGTACTATTGCTTTAACTTATGACGTGCATGTCAAAGTTTTGCTTTCGCAATTAATCACTGCACGGTACTTTAATAGCCAATCTAACCCGATAATTACTTCCGTAGTTAAGTCTGGCACGACGACAAACACTTGTTCAAATCGTGCCCCACATATCTCGAAGTTGACAAAAATCTGTTTTGTGACCGGTTTACTGGCCTTCCCAGTAGCACTTATAATTTTCACTCCTGTTACTGGCATAACTACGATACCAGGCCTATCTTTCAGTAACTCAAATATTTTCCCAGATACAGCACTAAATTCTGCACCGGTGTCAATCAACACTTTTAGTTGTAGGTCGTGCATATTAACAGACACTACTATCTGTCTACACTTGTCCTCGACTGTTTCTTTATTTTCCCACAATAAATCCCCGTCTATATCCAGGTCATTCCCGAAATAACCATCCGGCTTTGATCCTAAATCCGGCTTATCTGGCGGCTTTTTCAGCCTCTGTTCACATACAGTTTTAATTTCAACACGTTTGTCCTGAGGCTTAATCTGTAGCTTCGCCTCCAATACCGAAACGTTTTCCTGTAACTCGTCAACTAGTGAGTGTTGCTTTGCTATCAATTCACTAATTGTCACCTGCGTTGATTCCTATTTGGTCAGATTGATCTCATCTGCCAATCTACCTGGAGGAATGTGCCCAGTAGTACCTGCAATTACTTCCTCTGGATCTGCGCAACCCACACTGCTACCGTCCGACGGTATAACGTCAGGTCTAACCTCATACACGCTGTAATCTACGTGCTTTTCTACCAATCGTGTCCGGCTATCACTAAAATTCTCGTAATCTTTCTCCTTAATACTCTCACAATGTTTAAACTGGAGATTAGCGTCGGATGAGTCGGCCACTTCTATCACTGTAACTTTCGGTAAAGTCTGCCGGTTAGGGCCAGAACTTTCCGTTACTACTTCAACATCCAACTCCTGTGGGACGAAACACGACGAATCTTGCTCGTGCTCCCCATTAACATCAACTATTTGTGGTAAAGTCTGCCGGTTAGGGCCAGAACTTTCTATCACTTCACAAACACTATCTTCCTGCGATACGAGACGCGGCAAATCCTGCACGCGCTCCCCATAAACACTTCTCCCATACAGGCCCCCTATATTCTGTTAGTTCGTCGTATAAGCGACCGAACTGCCTTAACCAGACCTCATCCCTCTCTGCATCCCCTCGCTCGATGACGGACGTTTTATCCGACATCTGATCTTTTCCCAACAATTGCGAATCATTCTTAAACTCAATCTCCAGTTCCGCTGTGGGTGTTACAGCTGCCACTTTATAACCGATTTCCGGAACACTACTTAAATTGTTCTCATTGACAGTGAATGTATTTTCTACTGCCGTGTATACAGCTGATCTACTACTTGTGGGCGCACTCCTTTCTCCTAACACTGGCACACTCTCCCGCCGTCGATTATTCCACACGGAATTTTCATAACGACGACACCTCGGATTTTCTACTGTTATTGGACCGCCAAAATTTCTCCACGCCCGGTCGGCCCCTCACCGGCGCGGCTAATGGTTTCCCCGTCTCGTCCCAGCAGATACGGTCCCCGGATACTGCTGAGGCGGCTGGTCACAACCTCTGGCGTTATTACTATTCTGCGAAGCCCGTATGACGCTAGTATGATACTGGTTTCCGTCATTCCTGTTATTATTTGCATTGTACCGATTGTCATTACGGCCCGAACCACTATTGTTATTGCTGCCAAGATTGCGGTATGCATTATTCCCATAGCTATCATTGTTGTGGTTGCTGTGGTACCCGTTGTTGTTACCACGGCCTCTACCACTGTCGCTATTATTGCGCCAATTGTCCTCGTCCTCAACTCTTTCCAGGAAATCATTGATTGTCCTGTAATTGCTTCCTACGTAGCGTTTTGTACCATCTGGAAGATTCTTGTAGAGTTCCCAGACTATTTCGGATTCCGTGCGGCGATCACGCAAATAGTCCAACTTGCGGATCCAGCCCTCACAAAACTCCTTCATTGAGCCGCGCGAATTCGCATCGAAAGGCCTCGATACGACAAATTCACGCCAGACACTTTGTTGTTTTTGCTCTGACCAGTATTCAGCCAGAAACAAATTTTTAAACTCGTCAAAAGTCAGGTTCGTAATGTTGAGGTTTAAGCCCCAACGCTTGGCATCACCAGCCAACACATCAATAACCGCATTAATTTTTCTCTCATTAGTCCATGATCTGGGTAAAACTCTTTCACAATTTTTAATGAAATCCGTCGCATGTATACTGCCTTTTTTCAAGGGGTCGAACCACTCCTCTTTCGTCAACAATTCCGAACTATGTGCACACATTGGCACATAGCTCTGTTTTTCGTCAAGTTTCTTTTCTAATTCCGACACTCTCGTAATTACTTGGCACGTGGTTGTCGCAAGCGTTTCTACTTCCCCTTTTTTCTCTTCGCAGGTATTAGCCTACTTCGTCACTTTAGTATCTACTTCGGATACTGAAGTCTTTAAAGTTTCCACCTTCTGTTGATCCTCTTTTTTCACTAATTGAATTAGTACCGTCACCTTATTCTCGATGATCGGAGCAACTGCTTCTCCTACACTTCTCTCGATTCTGCTAATTTCGGAATCAAAAGGAGTATTTATGCTCGCAATTTCCGCCTGAACTCCTATCATTTCCTGTTTAAGATTACCGATTTCGGTATTAATCATAACAATATATTCTTTGATTTTATCAACTTTTGTGTTAACAACTCCAACACTGTTGTTAACAACATTAATCGCTTTGTTCTGGTTGTCTAGCTTCCTGTCAATTTTTTCAGACTGAGCTATAATTTCTGCCGATTGACTCTTGATTTCATTAATCAAAACTTTCAATAAATCAGTTAAATTCCCGATAACTACCGGTTTTACTTCCGTAGCTGCTTCCTCTATATATGTTCCCCCGTATTCGTCATCAAGGGGTACAGATTTGATTTTCGCTTCCGATTTCGAAAAATTTTCTAAAGTTTGAAATTCCATTTCCGCTCTTTGTTGCGTTTCGGCGGTCGCGTCTTTCATGCTAGCCGCTTGCCCCTGAACAATGGGTTCCGCGGTGCGCGTTTCCCACTGTTCGACCGATTGTTCCGTACCCAAGTCTACCAAATTCTGGTAATCGTTGCCTTCATTCATTTTAATAATTTTCAATATAAATGCCAAATCTCAAATATAATTAGGATTACTCCCACTACTTATTCTCGCTGACGTAACGGCCTGTTCGTAACCAGTACTTTGTTACGAGATTTGCACAATGCAAAATTCGTGTCCAGAACAACCTAAAATTTGAAGATTGTCCTGTCACCAGGTCGCCACGTGTAACCTCCTCCTCACTTATCGACCTTAATGACAGTGAAAAATGAAACCGCGTGTACCAAATGGAAATTTGGGAAAAGCAATCGTCACCAAAGTTAATCTGTCGGTAAAGAGGGAGGAAAGGGTTACATCTAAATGAAAGGAAAAATGCGAATGAAACTGGTGGAAAATAATTCTGAAAAGGGGTAAAGTTAATAAAGAAAGTAAATGTGCGGCTGTTACGTTAACAATTAAATAGCGGTAATTAGATATTTGAGATTTGGGGGAAATTACGGTCGCCAGTCCTATGGGCAATTACTATAGTAACTGAAAAGGAAAGGTTATTACACATATAATTAGCAGTAGAAGCGTGGCAACTGAAGGTTGACACGTGTAGTGTGAAAACTGAAAGTTTGTCAGAAGTAATAAATTTCGCTACACTCTGACTTAATTTAGCAAAAGACTTAATAAAACCGGAAAATTGAAAGTTAATTTAGTGACTGAAATTAATAGTGAGCTTTGTTTCTGAAGCACATCGATATTGAGTAAAATACGGTTAGTCCTTGGCTACCTCAACAATCATTTCAAAATCTACGCAATTTAGAAATAAGAGATTTAACTTTGAACTTGAATTAAATGATTCTGGACAATTAACAATAGTAAAATTTAGTACATACCAAGCTGAGCTGCAGTCACAGGTAAGCTAAAATATGCTAACAAAACTCGCACTCTTAATTTGTGCTTGTGTAATCTAAATATTGTAGCCAATTATGAATACTTTAACTGAACTTTGAAATTAAAGCAGTGAAATCGAATGATATTACTTTAAAGCTGGCATTTGATTTTCAATGACACTCGGGTTCATTCCGAAAAAGGAAGGGACCCTGCTTGGTAATGCAATTGGGACAATGGGCAACAAAGGTTCATGCTACGTTGCTG
Source organism: Schistocerca cancellata (assembly GCF_023864275.1). Classification (NCBI taxonomy): domain Eukaryota; kingdom Metazoa; phylum Arthropoda; class Insecta; order Orthoptera; family Acrididae; genus Schistocerca; species Schistocerca cancellata. Next base: position 269,775,191 of record NC_064629.1, read on the forward strand.
TAATTTAGTGAGAAAAATTTAACAGTTTGAAAAGCTGAGGTCTGACATAAAGTTCTAAAACTTTATGTGCTACCAGTCTTCCTTGTTGGTTGATTGAAGGTTTGAAGTCGTCGATCGAGGAGGTGGCGACAGTCATTCATTGTCAGCCGTTGCTCTTGCAGAAGCTGGATGTTGGCGCGCCTTCTTCTCGACACGGTCTCCAGCCGAAACGGGCTCTTGATGTGTCCCAGCTAACGCCTTCCGTCCGTGATACCATGTCAGAAACTAACATAGCAAGTCAAGCGCAATTACATGCTGCTGAGAAGCGACGGACACTCGAACGGTGTGAGGGTCGTAGTCAAAATGTGCATTCTGGTTGACGTGGTAGCTCGGAGAGAAGCTACAAGTACACCGGTGAATGTCTGTTATGCACACTGTATTCACTCGACCGTGTGTGGTGGTGCTGGTTGTAGATGTCCGAGTAATTACTGTCCAGCACAGAATTGTTGACTTGATTAGAAGCAACACAAGGGTCCTACACACGTCCACTAGGATGCACACTCAGTGCGATATTTGCTGTTTGGTGAGCATTGAGCACCTGCTGACTAGCCGGCGTGGAAGGATACACACGTGGCGGAAACTGATTCGAGTTTGAATTTACTACTGGATTTTCCAAAGTAGCAAAACTTCGCTCGATGCCACGAACTGTATTGAATTGTGCGTTCGACACAGGAGTAGGAATGTTCCGAACAACACTCTGTGGAGAACACGTGGGAAGGTCTATGTTAACAAAGCCAGAGTCCATGACCGTTGGCGGTTGGAAGAAATTGGCAGCAGTCGATGAATTCCACTGCATGTTCTGGCTGAAGGATTCCGAAGAGTCTTGCGGCATGTCCACTACGACGGCAGGAGTGCTGGAGAGATATTGCTGCAATCTGGGTGGCGGTGAGTGCTGAAAGGCCATTGTCTGGAGCTGAACAAAGGCCCTCGCGATCACAAAGAAACCCGATGCGGTGGGCGCATAAATAACCTTCATGCGGTAACTCGCACGCGTATTACACAAAAAATGGGGTCACCAGTGAGGGAATAAGGTATAGTTGTAGGTAAACAACTAGGATTCCCTCAGATACAGATTTATTAGCTCCTCGCTTCTACACAGATACAAGTCCGGAGGCTAACTGCCGTTAGCATCCAACATCCTGCCCTAAGCCCTCTCCTCAAAGATAGCACACTTACGCACTGAACAAATATCGATATTTATGGCGCTCTATGCCACAATTTCTATGGTATTAGAGGTAGCTGTGGAGCATGAAAACTATAGAGAATTACAGAGCTAGGAATAGGTACAACAAATAATTGAGGATGTAGGCTGCAACTGCTAGTCTGATATGAGACAGCTGCTACAGGAGAAGAATTTGGGGTGGGCCACATCAAACCAGGCAGAATATTCTTGACTAAAAAAAAAAGAAGAGTCATGAAGATAAACTATTCTACTTAAATTTCGCTTATTATGATAAAATTTATTTATTTATTTATTTATTAGGATAAAAATGTGCACACTCATTTTTCTCCACTTTTAAGTATTCATTTAAACTCATACCTGTTAAAAGAATGCTGGTAAACTACAGGATGTGATATTATATGCCATCAACTGTTCTCAGAAAATAGGTAAAATAGTACATGTATATTATATACAGAACTGTAACAAGGTGTCCCTATGCCCTCAGCAGATCTGCTAAATCTGTGCCCCCTCCCACCCCCCACTCCGTAAAATTATATTTGTGCCTGTTTCCTACCTAGATTTAGTTATTTTTATAACTGAAGAATATAATTTAATAGAACTATATATATGAAAAATATTGCATACAACAAACTGACTAACTGTGACTGTACTAAATAAATCATGAGAAGTGTAAGCTTTCTAAAAACTTGAAAGTAAAATTGTATTGTGACACGTATTCACAAATTGTGAATGTGGTTACACAAAAGCTATATACTGAAGTGACCAAAGTCACAGGATAGCAGCACACATATACAGATGGTCACAGTACTGTGTACACAAGGAATAAAAGAGCAGTTCATTAACAGAGCTGTAATTTCTACTCAGGTGGTTCAGGTGAAAAGGTTCCCAACATAATGATGTCCGCACATTGGGAATCAACAAACTTTGAGCACAGAATGGTAGTTGGAACTATACACATGGACATTCCATTTTGAAAATTGGGAGGTAATAAGATATATCACAATCCACAATGTCAAGAGTATTCTTAGAATCCCACATTTCAGGTATTACCTCTCACTGCAGGCACTGCAGTAGCTCACAACCTACACATAATGACCAAGACAGTGGAATTTGCATAGAGGTTTCAGTACTAACACACAAGAAACAATGTGTGAAATATCTGCAGATATCAATGTGTGGAAGCACGACAAACATATCTGTTAGGACAGTGTTGCAAAAGTTGTTGTTAATATGCTATGGCAGCACAACACCAATATGAATGCTTTTGCTAACAGCTGTGTCCATATTGGGTGGACCCTAGATCACTGGAGGACTGTGACCTGGTCGGATGAAACCTGATTTCAGTCGGTAAGACCTAATGGTAATGTTCAGTTGTGGCACAGTCCCCATGAAGCATGGACATAAGTTAGCAACAAGGCATAGTGCAAGCTAGTTTTAGCTCTCTAACAGTTTGTGTTGTGTTTACATGGAATTGACTGAATCGTCTGCTCCAACTGAACCAGTCATTGACTGTAAATGCTTATGTTAGGCTACTTGGAGACCATTTGCAGCCATTCATGCACTTTTTGTTCCCTAACAACAATGTCATGTCATCAGGCCGCATTTGTTTGTGACTGACTAGAAGAACATTCTGGATAATTTGAGTGAATGATTTGATCATCCATATTACTCAACTTTATGGAAGTTTGACATAATATTAGGAGGTATCCCATGATTTTTGTCACCTCAATGTACAGTTGAAAAGGAACACATGAAAATTTGGGACTATTGGAACTCGAAACCAGATTTCCCACTTGTCACCAACAGTCAGCTAAAACACTTCAGTTATCTGATCACTCATGCAGAACTGACCCAAACATATATACATCCTAGTGTCTACATCCCGTAGTTCTTGCCCAGTATATCATTCCGACACTGCAAAACCTTATTTAGTTTTCTAGTCAGTTTTGCTTCACTGTCCTATGAAATACATTAGTACAGTGTCTATTTTACAATGACTGTATAGTTCTCTGCAGTGTTCCTTCAGGCACACATGCACAAAACTACACAGACACAGTAAAATTCATAAAATACACTAATGTAAAATGGTATTGTATTGTTTATGCAGATATTGTACATTGGTTTTAATACGATCTAAAATGAAGTCAGATACAAATATCTTAGTAGAAGATTTAGTCACAAAGCGTGCTGGAGAACAAGTATACCAAAAAACTATTGGAAATTTTCTAGCACAGTAATTTACTAATATGAATGGGATCACATTCATTAACTGAATTTGAAAAGAATGGGAAAATCATGCTGACACACCTGAGGAAACATTTTCAAAGAAAGAGACCTGTGGGTAACCCATACCATTGCTTGAAGAGTATGAAATCCATCACATTGCTATGACATATTGTTCACAAAACGTAGTTCATAATATTCAAATTCACAGTGGTGCAAATGTTGACTCAGATCACTATTTTGTCCTCAGCAGAGTTAAATGTACCCCAAAAGAGCACATCACAAGAGTAAACACCTTCAGGAAATTGACACAAAAAGTTTTAAAGCAACTAGCAGCAAGGAAAGGTATTCATCTGGAAACAGTTAAAACCGACATTATACAGAAAATCAAAAAGCTAACCAGCAAAAGAACAACATGGAACAATCTTGCTGATACCGAGCATGTGCAGACACTCTGAAGGAATGAAAGAAAGCATTTTAAAATATAACAGTAAAAATAACATCCAAGACTAAACAGTATCTTCTGGAGTCAGAAAGCAGGTGAAAACATTAATCAGACAGAACAGAGGACACAAATGAAAAAAAAGTTATTAAAATAACCTTAGGGAGCACAACACACATAAGAATTACAAGGTGCTCAATGCAAAGACCTGTGCATACACATCATATATCACAGAATCTAAGTTTCTGTAAGCAGTATGGTAAACTCAACCTAAAGAAGACAGCCAATGTGGAAACTGTGAACTGGGTTGCTAAATAAAAGACTGTTTTCGCAGGAACAGTATTATTGTGAACCATGAATATTAACTGTAGATGGGCAGTCTAATTTCACAGCTGGCAAATTACAGCTAATGGAATGTTAATTTAAACACATTATTTGACTGTGCCAAACTGTGTGACAAATGCAGTTGTACTAAGACTACCTTTAGGTGCTGCATAAGCATTTACTTTGTTCCAGCCCATTACAAATGGATGCTATGAAAGTTATTACCACCGCCAACTGAAACATAATGTAAGGAAAGAGGATATTTTAATGCTATGGACATGACTGGATGAACTTATATGATTCATATCAGCAACGTCAAACTACTTCTACCACAATGCCCACATCATGTGCACCCAGAACAGATTAGACTCAACATCTGACAGATTTCAAAGTACGCAATCTTTGTTTACATGCCACTGAATGTCGTATTCCCATTCATTCATGTTTAGATGCAAATTAATCTGTGTTTAACTCTCAGTGGTAAGCAAAATTACAGGATACAATGCCGTTATTTATCAAATTAGCTTGAGAGTGTTTTACTGTTTTCCACTATCAAATGATTTTCTTATCAGGATTTTAACAGGATTGTGATACTTCTCACATATAGGTGTTTTTGAAGAATCTGGAAGTAAAACGGTTTTGGGGGGTATTAATTAATTTACTTCATGCAGTTTGTCTTTAAACATTGTCTGGTTACAATTCATGGTAATATTAAATCTATTCTTCACATATGTCATCAGTGGAGTGACAGACATGGTAGTCTTAAGGAATTTGCAATCTTTGGATCAAAGTTTCAAAATTAGTGCGAGGGGTTTGTTTGTGTTTGCATCAGGTAACAGGAAGTATGACTATCACAAGCTCAATCATTAGCACTTTCATTAACCTCTAGAAGACATAGTGTAAGAATAGTGTTGGTTTGGTATTCTGAATGACAAGGGACTAAACACAAAGACAGTGAGCCACATTAACAAACACTCATTGAGAAAACTGCCAAAATAAAATTTAATTGGAAAAAATTAGCACCCTTTGATGTGACATCTGTTCACCAAGGAGATGGGCTGTATCCATCCTTCTTCAGTCTCATCCTTATAACATGTTAAAAGGAATTAAAGAAACAACATCTCTGGGAATCTATTCTGCTTGGTTGAACAAAGAGGACATTAATATCTCTTGCTTAGATTTCACAACCAATATGGGAATAATTGTAGACATTGAGACCACAGCAATAAGACAGAAGTCCTCAGAGTATGTAATAGGAAAACTAGTTTCCAAACCTCCTTTGGGAAGAAAAGTTCATCTGCTCTAAATATGTTGTTGTTGTGGTCTTCAGTCCTGAGACTGGTTTGATGCAGCTCTCCATGCTACTCTATCCTGTGCAAGCATCTTCATCTCCCAGTACTTACTGCAACCTACATCCTTCTGAATCTGCTTAGTGTATTCATCTCTTGGTCTCCCCCTACGATTTTTACCCTCCACGCTGCCCTCCAATACTAAATTGGTGATCCCTTGATGCCTCAGAACATGTCCTACCAACCAATCCCTTCTTCTGGTCAAGTTGTGCCACAAACTTCTCTTCTCCCCAATCCTATTCAATACTTCTTCATTAGTTATGTGGTCTACCCATCTAATCTTCAGCATTCTTCTGTAGCACCACATTTCAAAAGTTTCTATTCTCTTCTTGTCCAAACTATTTACCGTCCATGTTTCACTTCCATACATGGCTACACTCCACACAAATACTTTCAGAAATGACTTCCTGACACTTAAATCTATACTCGATGTTAACAAATTTCTCTTCTTCAGAAACGCTTTGCTTGCCATTGCCAGTCTACATTTTATATCCTCTCTACTTCGACCATCATCAGTTATTTTGCTCCCCAAATAGCAAAACTCCTTTACTACTTTAAGTGTCTCATTTCCTAAGCTAATATCCTCAACATCACCCGACTTAATTCTACTACATTCCATTATCCTCATTTTGCTTTTGTTGATGTTCAACTTATATCCTCCTTTCAAGACACTGTCTATTCCGTTCAACTGCTCTTCCAAGTCCTTTTCTGTCTCTGACAGAATTACAATGTCATCGGCAAACCTCAAAGTTTTTATTTCTTCTCCATGGATTTTAATACCTACTCCGAATTTTTCTTTTGTTTCCTTTACTGCTTGCTCAATATACAGATTGAATAAACATTGGGGAGAGGCTACAACCCTGTCTTACTCCCTCTAAATATATCACTCAGAAATTAAACACCAAGTACAGTAAATCAAAAGTCAGACGCTCCATGTACACAGATCACCATCATAGAACAAATAACAGTAGTAAACAAAGTGTTGAGAGTTCAACTGAGAAACTCAAGAGATTGTGCAGCAGAAATATCTGCAATCAATAGTGCATATTCACACACACAAGGATGCGACATTATAACATGATGACCAATCTGGAAGCTCTGTATGCAAGTGACATTTTCAATTCTCAATGGAGAACGCAATTTGGAAATACCATGACTGAATAGCAAAAATTATAAACAAACTTTTCGGTCTAGAAAAGGCGGGGGGGGGGGGGGGGGGGGGGAATGATAAAACATCAGATAACAATTGAAATTTTGTGGACATCTTCAAAGAATCCCAACAACTAGACATAAACACAAGATTATGGCATAAATCAGACTATTAAACCTATTCTGATGTTGGGTAAGAATCTCTTAAACCATTTTCTAAAAACATTCAAAGTATCCAAACAGGAATCTGATTCCAAGCTTTGAAGGCACTTCATTATAGGAAATGAAAGTTGGATGAAATTTCTTGATACATTTGAGATCTGAGATAGCAAACTGTGGTTTTTCCTAATGCTTTTAGTTACACCAGGATTGAGTCTAATGAAGGACAGAAGGATCCACATAACAGTTTTCATGCTGCACTTGATGCTGAGTCTTGGTGAAACAGTCTGTCATGAATAACTTTGAACATTCTCTCCCATTCAGTTTTTTCCCACTAGATTAGTGGGAGGTTTCTAGTTTTTGTGCAGATCCATTTCATAACATTAACAAAGACCTTATTTTCTAGTTTCCCTATAGAAGCTGCTTTGATTAGCTTGAAGAAAATGCATTTATTATCTGCAAACTGGACTAATTTTTCCCTCGTGGTTCAAATGAATGGTAGCTATTACCTTAGAGCATAAAAAGCAATGAGCTCATTATTTAATCTTGTTGAACAGCCAATTGTGTTTTTCTCTTCGTGCAAAAGATGTAGTATCTTTCCTCATGTTGTTAAAAATTCTACATATATAATTCACACAACTCTTCAAATCCACCTAGAATATTCCTACGGAGACCCCTACACACATACCCAGAAGAGCGAAAACCCACCAAAGACAAAATCTACAAATGTACAATCTGACACAAAAACAACAGCATACATGCTAAATATGGCAGCTTCACAATTTTACTGAGTCACATTAGGAGAAACACACATGATGAACTCACTTGGCAAATCAAGTACATTTGGCACTCAGTAAAACTGCCAGAAGATTGGAAGTACGCACACTTCCAACCACTCTACAAGAAAGGTGACATGACAGATATGATAACTACAAAGGGATTATCTCCTTCATATCACATGCAAGGTATTCTCAGCATGTATAGTTAAGGAACTAAAGTTTAACATGAATATAAAACTGGTGAATACAATGTGATCTTTCTACTAGGGTAGTCATGCATGGTATGAGCCTAAAACTGATTACAATGTAACTCAAAGTAGGTAACTCATTTGTGCTTTTATAATCTTGAAGAAGACATGATGTAATCGTTAGAGTCTCTTTGATATGCTGGAAGGGCAGGGACTAGACCCAAAGACAGTGATCCTCAATAACCAAACACTCATGGACACAATAACTGGAAAAATGTTAAATAGGAAATTTCACCACTCTTTGAAATGAAAACAGGTGTTCACCAAGGAGATGGACTGTAACTATTGATCATCAGGCACATCTTTGACAATCTTTATGGGATTGAAATGGAATTAAAGAATCAAAACATTGGGAAAACAGTACTGCACAAATGAACAAAAAGGGCATAAATACCTCTACTTAGCTTTCACAGCTGATTTAATGATACTTATGGAAAATGAAGTCACAGCATTAAACCCAAAATTCTTAGAGAATATAAAGTCTAAAAATCTCCTTTGGAAAACACAAGTTCTCTGCACTAAATTTATCACTGAAAAATTAAAAATAATGTACAGAAAATCAAGAGATTCACACACTCCACATACATTGATGACAATCAACGAAAGCACTGGGAGCTCAACTTCAAAAGCTCAAGACTGTACACAGCAGAATGCATATCTACTACCAATAGTGCATATCCAAACACACACAAGAATGAGGTGTTACAACATGATGATCAATCATGGACCTCTGGACACAAGAGAAATTTCTAATACTTAATGGAAAAGACAATCACCAAAACATCATGAGAAAGTAACGAAGAGTTATAAGGAAAATTATTGGCCCAGAAAAAGTGGAGGGTTGATAGAGACTGAGTCTCATAAAGCAGTACATATATTGTCAGATCTGGCATCAGCTATTTAAATTTGGTGGGTATCTTCAAATAATCCCAACAACAAGGCTTACATACAAGATTATGGCATATATCACAAAATTAATTAGTATACCACAAAGCCAACAGGTTCCACACACAAATATTAAAGTACAAGTGTTATTCCTTCTTTATAGATGACCAATGGCACATCAATCAATCAATCATTCAATCAAATTTTATTGTTGTTCAGCTCATAAAGCAATAGACAATGTCAAGATAAGTTACATTTTTAACATTAATTACTAAATACAGTTTAGTTTGGATTACATGAGGCCTCTCGCTAGATACAGTGTTGAAAGACAGTGTTTTCAGTTTCAAAAAATTCGTCTACTGTGTAGAAAGGATTATTTACTAGTATTCTGTACAACTTAGCTTTGAAGATATTGACAGAAAACTGTTTTAAATCTATACTTAACTTATTATTATTATTATTATTAGTCGTAAAGCTCCCAACATGGAAGACGCTAAGTAAAGATGGTTCACTTCTGGGGCTTCTTATTCTTCTTGTTTGCCCACCAGGTCTTCATTCTTTGCGAGAATTCAGCTTTTCTTTCTTCGCTCCATTTTGTTCCAGTTCTCGGCGCTTTTGTCTCTGGTTTGACCTCCCATTTGTCAACTTTAAGTTTGAAATTGTTTCTTTTGTTCATGTCTTCAGTAGTAATGTTGGCTCTTAACTTATTGTACAACTTAAGTCCAAGAACTAAATATGAATTGTCTGACTTGGATAGTCTTTGATATGGTGCATCTAAACATGATTTGTTCCTGATGTTATGGCTGTGTACATCCCTTCTTAATGATATATTTGAAATATTGTTCCTAACATACAATAGAACATTATAGATGTACAAGTTTATTACTGTCAGGCATTGCAATTTAACAAACAAGGGTTTCAGTGTTCTAACTTATCTGAGTCAGTCATATTTCTTACTAATTTTTTTTTTTTTTTTTGTAAAATTAGAATGCCCTTTTCGTGACTGCTTTTGCCTCACAATAAGATTCCATATGATATGATACTATGAAAGAAAGCAAAATATGCTGATCTTATATAACTATTAGGGACATGTCTTTTTAAGTTTCTAATTAAATAGATAACTCTTGAGAGTCTGGCAGATAAATGTTTGACATGTGGTTCCCATGTCAACTTGTTGTCTACTATAACACCTAAAAATTTTGTACTTTCTAAGTCATGGTTCTCTCTTAAGCTAAAGGAAAGTGCCTGGGTCTTGCTTTCATTTAGTAGAAAACCATTCGCTCTAAACCATAATGAACTCTGAGCAAGGGTATAATTAATTATACTTTTTAGTGTGTTTAAATCTGAGCTTTTATTTAAATAAGTTGGGTCATTGGCACACATCATTGTGTGAGAGTTTACAAGAGATGGCAGGTCATTAATCATAAGTAAAAACAATAGAGCGCCAAGTGCTGAGCCCTGTGGCACGCCAGACCTAACATTAATCAGATTTGACTTCTCCCTGTTAATGCATACAACTTGTTGGTGGTTCGCAAGGAAGGATTTAATCATATTTATGCTGCTATTAGCAAAACCATAATAGGATAGCTTATTCAGTAAAGTATCATGGTCCACACAGTCAAATGCTCTGCTCAGATCACAAAATGTAGTCTGAGCAAATCTCCTAGCCTCAAACACATCCAGAACAAATTTACAAGAAAATCCATAGCATCTGTTGTGGATTTACCTTTCATGAATCCATATTGTTTGTCACTTATTAAGTTTAAGTTATCTAAATACGTGCTAACTTGATTATACATAATTGTTTCAAGAATTTTTGAGAAAACAGGAGTTAACGATATTGATCTGTAACTAGTAGGACAGTTCTTATCACCTTCCTTATATACTGGGACCACTCTAATAATTTTTAGTACATCAGGAAACTTGTTTTCAGCTAGACATTTATTTACACAGTAGGTTAAGGGATCAATTATGCAGACAATAATATCTTTCAATAAGTTGCATGATAAATCATAGTAATCAATGTTATCTGAGGCTTTGAAATTTTTAACTATTTTCAGAATTGTATTGGTACACACCTCTTTGAAGTTGAAAATGCTCTGGCAGGGCCTTTCAAAATAGTTATCGATGAAGTTATGGGCATTTTCTGGAGGTTTGTCTATTGAGCTGCATATATCTTCAATAGATTTTATGCAGAATTTATTGAATTCATCTGGGGATATGGCAATAACGTCTTTTCCTTTAGTTTGTGCCACAGAGTTAATTATACTCCAGGCTTTTTTGCATTTATTTCTAAACTTTTCAATGAGGGCTGTATTATATAGCTTCTTAGCATCATTAATAGCCTGTCTATAATTACACTTAGCTCTGGAATATAATTCTTTAGGTAGTTCAGATTTGCTGTTCTTGTACATACCAGAATAGAGAATAACAGTGTTTTTCATTTGCCCTAACTGTGGAGTATACCATTCCCTGTTTTTCCTTCTCTTATAACAACTACTATCCTTAATATGTAGAGTACATTTTCTCAAAGGAATATTATTTTCAAATGTATTTAAAAATATAGAGAAAAACTCACTAAAATCAATGTTGGAGGAACTAAGTTGTAGTCTACTAAATAGGGTATCCCAGCTGATGCAAGTGAGAGCAAGTCTAAATCTATCTATCCTCTCTTTGCTCTTAGGTCTCATGGTTACTGTTTTAGCTTTTGGGCTGGAACAGTCTGGAGTTACATTGCTATGACTAATATATACTGCATTATGGTCTGAGAAATGAAAACTAACTACATCTGAAGACATATGACTTCTATTAATATTTGTAAATATATCATCAAGATAAGCAGGGCCCCTGGAAGGTTTGGAGTTAGTATAGTACAGGTTACATTGCCTAAGTACATTCTTGAAATCTGCCACAGTTTTTTTGTCCTGCAGAATATCAAAACTTGAGTTGACGTCCCCTCCAATGACAATAGTATATTGTTCCCATTTTGGTGTACAGAGGGACATTAATAGGTCATCAGATTTCTCAAGAAAGATACTGGGGTCTCCACTAGGTGACCTGTAGACTACTACTACTAATATTTTAAGGCACTCAATTGCTATACCCGATGTTTCAAAGTGCAGTTCCTCACAGGGAGTGTTGAGATCTAGCTTACTATACTTTTGTGTAGGCGGTGCTTTTACATATATTGCTACTCCACCATTCAAGTGGTGTTTCCAATTATAGCAATTAACTAAAGTATAATCATCCAGTACTTTGTAACCTAGTTCTTCCTCTTTGCACCAATGTTCACTTATACATAAGATATCAAACATGTTTTCATTGGAAAATTCATTAACAATTAGGTTTTTATCTGCCATACCCTGTATATTGAGGGAACCTATTTTAAACTCCCCTTTTCACTCAACTTCATTTACATGTTTACCTGACTGACTTAACATACTGTTACCATAAAGCAGTTGACCAGGTTGTAACGCAATGGTGCTGGAGTATATAACCTGGTCTAGCACTGTAAGTTTTTTGACATCTCAGTTGAAACACAGCTCAACTTATCTAATACTATCCTGATAACTAAGTCACTTAAAACACGTTTGCCTATTTTTTTTAAATGTTGACCATGCTTGGTGTGACAATCTCTGTGACAGTTACTAGTATTTATTATACAGACATTTTTGAAGTGCTTACAAATAGCTTTGTATTCCTGGTTGGTTTGATCCACTTCCTTATTAACACAGGACCACTGAGGCAAGTCGTGTCGATGAGGCACATTGACAACAATCACGTTGGCGTGGGTCAATGTTTCCAGAGTTTTCTTCAGTGTTGAAGTTGCTGTCTCCCTCTCGTTTCCACTGACATTGTTTGCTCCAGCCATTACAACTACAAAGCCTTTATCTGTCAAGGTGTTGCAGTCTTTCTTGATTGATGCTGATACATACGTTCCTAATTAGAAATACAAAAATGGGCTTAATACGGAGGTGAGAATAATCCTTTGAAGAACACTGTTTACATTACAGTTTCACCTGGATACTGCACTCCCTCACAAAACTGTTACAATATTTGGATAAACATCAATTAACCCACACATTTACAACCTTCAAAATATCCACAAGTTAATCTGTTTCAGTGCTCTTAACCATCTCTTTGAGCTAGAACTTGAAAATAGCTATTACTTTATCTATTATGCTACAATATTTCCTCCATATTTGGCACAAATATCAGCTGCACATTTTTCACCACAAAACACAGAGCTTTAAGACACTTCCTGACAGGAAATCAAAGTCAGACTATATGTACTGATACATTTGAGGTCTGTTTTCCATTGCACTTTATAGTCTGTTAAATACTTAAGAGCACTCTAACTCAAAGAGTCTCACCCCAGAGCAAAGTAAGAAAAAAATGGATGCCTGTAGTACCAATAGCATATTTGCTTCAGCACTAGTTCATTAACATTTCAGATTTTGCAACACCATGGCAGAGCTGCAGCATGAGCTCCATTGTTGAACGTAAGTGGGTCGTGCAGTCAGTAGATGTGTGAACGAAGCATGCTGTTGCCGTATGAATCATCTTATGGATAGACATCTGTTTCTTAGGAACCATTCCTTCTTTTGCTTGTACAAAATAACTATAGAAATGACACTCTAACAACAGCATGCATTTTTGGTCACCTTCCAGTGGAAAGAATTAGTCTTGTTCGTAAAAGATGGCAATATGAGTGTATGACAAATCTTGTAATTCTCCTGATAAATTTTTAAGACACATACTTTTAACAGGTGAAATATTGCATCCCCTCTGTGCCTGCACCCTTGGCAGAGGCCCATCTCACCATTTCCCTGATATGGCCCTATTATTCCTAAAATGCTTATGCAAATCTGTATTCTTTCATTTTACTTGTTTTGTATTACTAGTATACTACTTGTTCAACATGTAATTTACAAGACCAAATAAAAATTGAAATAAACAAGATAGATGCTGTGATTCTAGCCTTCAGAAAGACATTTGACTAAGTAACACACATTCATGTAATATCAGATGTATTAACCTATGATCCATCAATCAATTTTTGCGACTGGATTGAAAATATTTTGACAGGGATGACACCACACGTTATCTGTGATGGACATTCATTAACAGAACCTAACTTCAGGCATACCTCATGGATATGTGTTCAGAGTCTAGCAGTTCATGTTTTATATTAATGATATTGTAGACAATATTATTAGTAATCACACACATTTCAAAAATGATGAGATTATCTATTATGAAGTATTATCTGAAAAGCACTACAGAAATTGTCAGACAGAGTTTGATGATATTTCAACAAAAGATGCAAAGAAAAGTAACTAACTTTAATAGTTCAGGAATTGTAAAGTTGTAAAATTATCCCTTTCACAAAATATAATATCCTACGACAGCAATATCAATGAATTACAGTTGGAACTGGTGAACTCACACAAGAACATGGGTGTCACAATTCCTAACAGTATGAAATACAAAAATTGTTTTCTCTCAGTAGCAGGTGGAGTTGGTATAATTAGTAGGGAAAAGGATTCAGTCTACTAAGGAGATTCCATATAAATCATGTGTTACCCCCATTCTGGAATATTGCAAACAGAGTGTGCCCCATACCATTGAATTTTAAAAATATGAAATGAATAACAGAATATGAAGAATAAATTCTGATGAAATAAGGTCAGTATACAAAATTATCTGTTTTCCATAACTGTATGGCACCTGTCCTCGACAAATTTGGTTCAAATAAAGGAAAAATTTATACTGATATCGGGAATTATATAAGAACAATTAGGATGAATATAACTTTCTCTGGCACAATATGCTTCTCAAACAGTTCTGAATTAGTTAACTACGTATTTTCTTTCACTTCCTTCAATGTATCCTTATTAATGTACAGTTAAGGAAGAGTCCCACAGTGGGAGTGTGAAGATTCTGCCCAATTTCTAGAAGGTCAGTGCTAATACCACATACATACAACATAATCCAAGCTGTAGCCAAGGTTCCTTCTGTTTAGAAACTAACTCAGCTGCTAAGACTAATTGGCCTTTTCAGTGGCAGAGTGCTGGAAGTAGCTTCTAAACTATATAGGGCTCCTACTGATGTTAATTCCTGTATGATTGATTTGTAGACTCATGTGCACCATACAGAGAGAAAAGATGCCATTTTATGCACTAGAAGTGAAGAATGAATCCCACAGTCCTCTGGGGAAAGGCTGGGCATGGGTATAGTACACATTATTGAGAGATGGTGTTCTGTAATTTCAATGACATATATTGCTATAGAACTCTGTATAGGGGTCTGATTTTGGCCTGCATCATAGTAAAAATTCATTTCGTCCATATGAAAGCCACTCTTGCAGCCATAAAATATTTTCTCTCCTTCATGAGCAGACATTCATGTGTATAATAGCATATCTCAAGGAAAAGTATGCTGTAGTGGAGTACTATGGTGAGGGAATACACATGTTAGTAAACTGAGGTTCTGTAATGTTTTCAGTTACATCAGGGGTGAGTTGATTGTGGATAGAAGACTCCAGTTGTAAGTTTAGGCATACTCTTGATACTGAGGCTTGTTGAAACAATCTGTTGTGAATGACTCTGAACTTTCTGACCTGGGTTTCTTCCTCACGTATAAGGTGTGGCATCTTTCCTCATATTGCTCAAAAATTCCACTTGTCTAATTTACACAACTCTTCAGACCCACCTTCAGAATTACTACGGAGACTGCTATACACACATACTCAGAATCACAAACTCTCAACAAAGACAAAATATACAAATGTACAACTATACTCAAATAAACAGGATAGATGCTGAAGGTGGCACTGTCACAGTGTTATTTAAGCACATAGTGATAAATGGACATGAGGAATTTACACAGATAATCAAGGATATTTGATACTCCAAAAAACTGATAGAAGACTGGAAGTATGCACTTATCCAAACACTCCACAAGATAGGTTAAAGGAGAGATGTCAATTACAACAGTGGTATTCTCCTCGTTTAACTCACACGTAACGTACTCACAGCATATTTGCTTCAAGAAACACATCCACAGCGTCTATGTAAGACTGCTGTATACCATGCAATCTGTCTATCAGTTTGCTCAAGCATAGAGCAAATCTTGAGCCTAAAACCAATTATAAGGTGATTCAAAACACTCAACCATTTGCACTTTCATCAGATTCAAGAAAACGTGACTTAAATATAGTGTCTGTTTGGTGCCATGAAAGAAGAAGTACTTATTCTAATGACAGAGAGCCATGTTAACAAAACACTCATGGACACAATTGCCAAATTAAAATGTAAGTGGCAGCTTGAAGCACCCTTTGCAATCAAAACATCAATTCACCAAGGAAATCTACTATAAGCAATCATCTTCAGTCTCATCTATTCTGCATGGATGAACAAACAGCACATTAATAGCTCTTGCGTAGCTTTGGCTGGCAATATATTAATACAGGCAGACTTTGAGATTGAAGCAACAAGATACAAATTCTGAGAGAATGTAGTGGGAAAGCTAGTCTATAAATCTCCTTTGTAAATAAAAGTGCTTCAGCACTAAATTTATCACTCAGAAATTAAACACAAAGTACTGCAAATCAAAAAGTTCAGACACTCCATGTACACTGTTGACCATCATAGAACAAACAAGGGTTGTCAACAAAGGATGGAGAATTCAAGTGCAAAAACTCAAGATAGTGTGCAGCATAATGCTAGATATTTACAATGAATGGTTCATATCCACACACACACAAGGTTGTGACGTTACAACACGATGATCTGTCCTGGTGCTTGCTATGCAAGAAAAATTCTTAAATCTAAATGGAAAAGGCAATCTGGGAAATATCATGATAGAATAATAAAGAAATATAAGGAAAATTCTCACCTAGGCTAGATGGGGAATTGATAAACTCTGAATCCTGTAAACCAATAGATGAATTGTCATATCCGGCAACTGACATCAGAAAATTATCTAAATTTAGTCAACATCCTCAGAATCCCAACAACAAGACATACACAGAAGATTATGGTGTACATCAGAAAGCTAATGAACATACCACAGATCCAAGAGGGTCCATACACAATTACTAATAATAATAAATGACAAACGTTATTACTTCTCTTCAAATCACCACCAGTTCATATATTACTAATTAAAAATGGAAGAAAAAGGGCTTAATAAAGTTATGAGGAATATCTCTTTCAAGAATAATTTTTATATTATAATTTTCATGATTTTACTTTGCATTTCTATGTTATAAGAGCAAAATCCTCATTGGTTAAGTCAATGAAATCAAATTTAACAGGTGTGTCATATCTATGGACATGATGTTACCATTCACACAAGATACTGCAGATCCCTGGCAAAGGTAATTCAATATTTGGATGAGTATTTTTGAAAACCTTGTTTAAAAACCTTCATAATATCCAAATGGGAAACAGTTTCAGTTGTCTTAACTTCCTCTTTCTCCTACAACCTGAAAGCAGCTGTTACTTTAACCATCAACTCTGTGGCGATACCTCTTTAATATTTGGCAACAACATCAGCTGCACAATTTTAGTATTTGATACAGAGACTTAATTGAAGGCACTTCCTCACTGGAAATAAAATTCGGATTAAATTTCTTGACACATTTGAGATCTGTCTTCCATTGTACTTCCTATGCTGTTAAACACTTCAGTGTATTCAATCTCAAACAGTCTTACTCCAGCCCAATGTTGGCAAAAATCTGACACTTGTAGTCCAATAGAATATACGCTTCAGCACCAGTTTGTTAACATTCCAGATCTTCAGAGATCATAGCAAAGTTGCTGCAATGGCTCCATTGTTGAACATGAGAGAGTTGTGTTGGCAGCATGTGTATGAACCAATCACCCCAATGCCACATAAATCATGTAACTGAAAGAAATCTGTTCAGTAGCAACTGTTACTTCTTTCACTTGGAGATTGTAACTGTAGAAATGACAACATGTCAACAGCATACATTTAAGTTCACTAGCTGTGAGAAAAGATTTTTCTTGTAGATAAAAAGATAGGAAGATGATCTGTATGTCAATTTATGTATTTACACATATTCTGGAATGCATCGTCATGTAAGGTATCAAGCAAGATTTGCGTCTGCTTTGTGGATCTCTTGCTGGGGATGACACAAATAGTTATCTTTGATGGAAAGTCATCAATAGAAAGTAACTTTTGATCTGACTCAGGGAAATTTTTTGAGGCCTATCTGTTCATTATGTACATTAATAACCTCATTGACAGTATTAATAGCAATCTCAAACTTTTCACAGGTGATGCAGAAGTCCTTACTGTCTGAAGCAAGCTACACAACTATTCAAACAGATCTTGATAATATTTTAATAAGTGGTGCAAGAATGAAGAATCAAGAATCTTTATTCACAATAAATCATTTCATAATGATATCGGTTTTGTCAATTTGATACAAGATAAAGTATATACAGTGCACAGTAGTACAATGTGTAGCATTAAATATTAGTTCTACAAAGTTTAAGCAGTAGATAATAATACAATTAAAAGTAACAGTTTTTAAAAGTTAATATAATAATATGGTAAATCAAAGTATTCTTAAATATTATAAAATGGTGATCTGTTAACCAGTTGCACCACTTTTGTTTAAAACTAATTATATCCTTGGTCTGAGCAAAGACTGGTAACTTATGGAAAATTCTGAGTGGGTTTACTTTGTGAGAATTTCCAGTTATTGCTAACCTGTGCCTAGGTATATCTAACTTCGACTTAACCCTAATATTGAGGTCATGAACTTCCCCCCTGACAACAAGTTCTGTCATATTATATTTAATGCCAAGTCCTGCAACATATATATTTAGATTTGCAACAGAAAGTATTTTGAGCCTGGTGAAGAGTGAACGACAATATTCCAAATGACCTGTATTATAAATTAAACGCAAAACTTCCTTTTGTTTTCTTTAAATGTTATCGACATGGGGAGAATGTCCCCATATACTAAGGCCATATGATACATGTGATTGGAAAAGTCCAAAGTATGACATCCGAAGGTAATCAATACTTACCACATCCCTTAGTTTCAGAAAGAGGTATGATACGCAAGATATCTTTATGCAGACATGATGGATATGTTCTTGCCAATTACATTAGGAGTCAGTGTGAATACCTAGAAGTTTTACTGATTTAGTTTCAATTTCCTTTCTCATGCCTAGTATGAGCTGTTGAGTTTTATCAGGATTACATAACAGTTTATTAGTAGTAAACCAGTCCAAAGCTTTCCTTATGTGTTTGAGTTCAGAGATGTTCTGATGAGAGGTAAACAGTGTAGTATCATCTGTGTAACATGTGACAGGATGTGGTATGTTGTAAGGCAGGTCATTGATTGCAACAATGAAATAGAACTGTCCAAGTATAGATCATTGGGGAACACCTGTGTCTATCTCGAGCAAGGAAGAATGGGCACCTTATGTTTAATATTTAGGAATTGTATAATTGTAAAATTATCCATTTCACAAAATGTAATGTCCTGTAACTGCAATGTCAATGATCTGTACTTGGAACTGGTCAACTCACACCAGTAACTGCATGTTACAATTTGTAAGGATATGAAATTCAACAATCATTTAATCTCAGTCATAGGTACAGTTAGCAGAATTGTAGGGAAAAGTTTCAGTCTACTAAGGAGATTGCATATACATCATTTGTGAGACCCATCCTGGAATATTGCAAACAGTGTGGGACCCATGCCAATGAATATTAAAAACTTGAATTGAATAACAAAATATGAATAACAAAATCTGAAGAAATGAGGCCAGAATACAAAATGAACTATTTTGGCTACGTCTCTCATACCTTTCCTCCACAAAATGGGTTCAAATAAAGAAAAATTTTTACTGATGCTGGGAATGATGCAAGAACAAGTAGGATGATTACATCTTTCTCTGGCACAAGATGTTTCTCAAATTACATATATTGCTATAGAATTAAGTATCTGAAATCAGTTATTGGCCTGTATCATAGCAAAAATTAATTTCATTCATATGAAAGCCACTCTTGCATCCATAAAATAGTTTATACAGTTTTTTACACATATTGCTCCTTCATGTGTGAACAATCACATTATGTGCATAATAGCATATGCCAACGAAAGGTATCCTCCAGTAGGGTACTATGGTGAGGGAACACACATGCTAGTGAACTGACATTGTCTAATGTTTTCAGTAACATCAGTAGTGGTGTATAGAAGAAACCAGTTATTAGTTTAGGCCTTCTCTTGACACTGGGTCTTGGTGAAACAGTCTGTGTGATTGAGTCTGTACCTTGTCACCTACTCAGTAGAGTGTGCAGCAGAATGCATGATATCTACAATCAATAGTTAATATCCACACACACAAGGATGAATGTTGCAATGTGATGATCAATCCTGAAGGCCTGTATGTAAGAGAAATCTCTAATTCTCAACAGTGAGAATGAGTCCCACACTGTGGTGGTGAAGATTTTGGCTGATTCCTAGAAGGCCAGTCCCATACCAACTAACAATTTGTAAGTGTGTATAAACTAATTGTGTACAAATTAACTGTATCGGAGCTGCTAGGACTGGTGTGTGTTTTGGGTGCTAGAGTGACTGAAGTATCTTCTAAAGTATATGAGGCTTCTGCTGATGCTTGTTCTACTGATGCTTAATATGTAGACCCAGTTGCATCACACAGAAAGAAAAGACTCCATTATCTGGGAAAGAAATGACGAATTTTTCCCACATTAATTGGGAAAACATTGGGCCTGGATATTTTATACATTAAGCTGAGAAACTGTGTTCTGTAAGTTGATTTGCATATATTGCTGAAGAACTCTGTTTGTGGGAACCAGTTATTGTCCTGTAGCATAGTAATAGTTTATCAGATTCATGTGAAAGCAACTCTTGTGGCCACAAAAAAAAATTTGTCCTATTTTTATCACATACTGCTCCTTCATGTGCTGACAGTCACATTATGTGTATAACAGCACACATCAAGGAAATGTATACTGTATTTGGGTACTAAACCATACAGAATGAGACCACACTGCAAAACGTAACACTCACATTTCCTGATTTATGTTGATGATCTATATGTCAACCATACATATTTCCATTATGAGTGATCTCCCAAATTATGTGCTTGAAGTAGTTTTCAGGAAGGCATTTTAGCAATTTTTGCAGGATGTGTTATTATGCGTGACAATTAAACAACTGTAATTGTAACAATACAATTTTGGATGATTAACCCCTTCCTAAAATATTGTTAGAGAACACACCTGCTAGAGGATGAGGTTCCCTGTAATGTTTTGATTTACATCAAGAGAGAGTCTGATGGTCGATAGAAGAATCCAATTATATCTTTGAGCCTGCTCTTGATACTGAGTCTTGGTGGAACAATTTGCCATGAATTAATTTGAACCTTTCCACCTAATCAGTTTTTTCCCACCCAATTAACAGATGTTTCAGTGTTTTTGGAGAAATCTGTTTAATAACTTTTACAAATATATTATTTTCTAGTTTCTTTGTTGATCCTGCTTTGATTTGTTTGAAGAAAATGCTTGTAACATCTACAAAATGGAGTAATACTACAAATCAATGATAAAAATTAATTTAGAGCAAGAACAGCATTGAGTCCACTTTTCAATCCTATGGAAATTAAATTTTGTTTTTTCTTCTTATGTATATGATGTAGCATCTTTTTTCATGTTATACAAAACTTATGCTGTAAACTCGCCATTTTGATTCTGAAATTGACAAAAATAAATACAAATATGAGGGTTGGAATTTAAATAGTGGCAACTATTTATTCACAACTGATACAAGAGGGTTACATGTTTGCACCTGTTACTGTCCTTCAAACTAGTCACCAGCGTTGTGTAGAACCCATTGCCAACGATGTGGAAGGCATAGTATACCATTGGCAGAGCCTGTTCTGTTGATGGTGCGAATGGAGTGCTCTAAAGTTATGGTGATTCTTGTGTATGACTGTGATGGTGTTATCCTAATGCTTTATGGTCCTCCATGGCAGATCATCAATGCACAGTATTACTGTTTGTTTTTGGATTATCACCTGCGACCAGCTTTGTGAAAGAAGCAGCGACTTTTTCTGTGCAAACCACCCATCACTTTGCACCCCAATGCACAGGCACATACAGCACAAACTGTGGCTGTTCTGTTCAGTCTTTGGGACTGGGAAGTACTGTACTATCCACCATACCAACCAGACTTAAGTCCTTGTGACTTTGATTTGATTCTGAAGATTAAGGAACCACTTCGTGGCATCCACTTCAGATCTGTTCCAGAGATTCAACAGGCAGTAGACCACTCCATTCACACCATCATCAGAACAGGCTCTGGTCTATTACGCCTTCCACATGACAGGCAATGCGTTCTACACAAAGCTGGTGACGTTTTGGAAGGGCAGTAACAGGTGAAAACATGTAACTCTTTTGAGTCAGTTGTGAATAAATAATTGTCACTACTTAAGTTACAACCCTCAGTTACATAAACAAGCTTCCCTTCAACACAAAAAAAGGAATTTAATAATGTAGAAAATATTCAGAAGGAAATTAAAAACATTTCTCATAAATCAAACTTTTTATGGAACGAAAGAATTCTTAAAATTGTAAGGTACGCATTAGTGTAAGACTAGAGGAAACCACTTAGGTAAATATGCACTCCCACAAGAAACGATGTACTTCTTTTACTAATGTCACACTGATGGGGCATGTATTAAGTCATCAGCCAATGATTTTCTGGTATCAGAGGCAGTAAAGGCGCATAAACACTGTAGAGGCAGACCAAGACTGCAATATATGCAACAAGTGTTTGAGAGTGTAAGTTGCACATGCAGTTCTGAGATGAATAGTTCGGCAGAGAAAAAGAATTTGGTGAAGCCACATCAAACCAGGCTGAATAGTCATGACTTGAAAAAAAGAAAGGTTATGAAGAGAATACTCTTGTATTTAAATTTAACTTATTGTGATAATATGAAAATTTATGTATTTATTTATCTCATTATGATGAAAATATGTACATTCTTTTATGCTCCAGTTTTAAGTATTTGCTTAAACTGATGTCAACTAAATGAATGCAATGTTATATGAAAACAACTGTTCTCAGAAAATAAGTAAAATAGTATATACATGATACGCAGAGCTGTACTGAGGTGATCCTGTCCCCTTTTCAG
This sequence comes from Schistocerca cancellata, assembly GCF_023864275.1. Lineage (NCBI taxonomy): Eukaryota > Metazoa > Arthropoda > Insecta > Orthoptera > Acrididae > Schistocerca > Schistocerca cancellata. The sequence goes on from NC_064629.1 coordinate 269,798,178, forward strand.
AACTGCTAAATCTGAGGTACCTCCAACAAAACTTCATTTCTGCACATTTCATATATAGATTTGTATATTTTTGTAAGTCAAGAACACAATGTAATTGAACTATACTTATGTAAAGTATTGCACACAACAAATTAACTGTGTCATTGTATGAAATAAACAACAAGAAGTGTAAGCTTTCTAAAAAAAATCAAAAGTCAAGTGGTATTACGGCATGTATTCACAAATTATTAACATGGTTACAGAATAGCTACATACTTAGGTGACAATTCATGTCCTAGCAATGTACATATATACAGGTGGTTGTAGGATCACATATACAAGGTATAAAAGGGCAGTGCATTGGTGAAGCTCTCATTTGTACCCTAGTGTTTCATATGAAGAGTCTCCTGACATGATTTTGGCTACATGACATGATTTAACAGACTCTTGATGTGGAATGGTATTTGGAGCTAGACATATGGGCATTCCATTTCTGGAATCCGCATTAGGTGGGACTGACGGATGTTATCAAAAGGGTTCAAAGAAGGGCAGCTCGTTTTATATTATCACAAAATAGGGGAGATAGTGCCACAGACATGATGCATGAATTGGATTGGCAATCATTAAAACAAAGGCATTTTTCATTGTGACAGGATATTCTCATGAAATTTCAATGGCCAGTTTTCTCCTCTGATTGCAAAAACATTCTGTTGGCACCCACCCACATAGGGAGAAATGATCATCACAATAAAATGAGAAGAATCAGAGCTCCCACTGAAAACATTTTGGTGCTTGTTTTTCCTGTGCACCATTCGAGAGTGGAATGGTTGAGAGACAGCTTGAAAGTGGTTCATTGAACACCCTGCCAGCCACTTTATTGCGACTAGCAGAGTAATCATGTATATGTAGACATAGATGTATTCCATACTCCTCAGTGTCATTTCTGTGGAGAAAATGTTAGACCTAGCAGTTTGCTTTCACCCAAGATACCGCAGTACCTTGCAAAGCTACTTCAGTGTTTGGATAAGCATCTCATAACCAAAACACCAAAGACTCCAAGATATTCATATAGGAATCAATTTCAGTGCTCTTAACATACTCTTTCACCTTCAACTTGAAAGCAGTTTTTATTCTAACTACTACACTGTAGTAATATGTCTTCCATATTTGGCACCAATTTCAGCTGCACATTTTTCAGTATTTGACACAGAGCTTTTATTTAAGGCACCTCCAAACAGGAAATTAAAGGCAGATGAAATATCTTGATATATTCAAGGGCTGTTTTGCATTATAGTTTTTTTATTCTGTTAAACAGTTTATAGCACTCTAGGTCAAACAGTCTCCCTTCATACCAGAGCTGACAAATATTGGATGCCTGTAATCAAATAACATATTTATTTCAGCACTAGCCCATTAACGCTTCACCTCTTACAATATCACAGCAAACTTGCAGAAAGAGCTTCATTGACGAACATGGGTGAGATGTGCAGGCAGCAGGTGTATGGAACAAGCACATTGTTGCCATATAAAGCATGTTACTGACAGACACTTATTCAGTAGCAATCATTTCGCTGTTTGCTTGGACAAAATAACTGAAGAAATGGCACTGTGTTAACAACATGTATTTACAGACACGGGCTGTTGGGAAACGATTTTTGTTGTATGTAAAATATAGGAACATGAGGGGTATGACAGGTCATCCATTCCCCTCAGTTAAGTTTTTAAACCACACTTCTGAATAGGTAAGATTTTTCACCTCCTCTGTGCTTGCACCCTTGGCAGAGGCCATGCCCTTGATATGACCCAGATGACTGCCAAAATGCTCATGTAATACTGCAGTCTTTCACTTGACTTGTTATATAGTACTAGTACACTACTTGCACAACATGTAACCTACAGGTCCAAATAAAAAACCAAATCAAATCAGATATATGCAGTATTTTTTTTTTTACCTCTGAAACACATTTGACTGAATTACACATGTACACATATTCTTGAATGTAATATGATGTGACGTATCAAGAATAATTTGTGGTTGAGCATTTCTTGGTGGTGAGGATGCACTGTGTTATCTTTCATGGAGAGTCATCAACAGACAGTAACTTTTGGTTTGACACAGGGAAATGTGCTCAGGACTAGCTGTTCATGCTGTGCATTAATGACCTTGCGGACAATATTAATAGTGAACTCAGACTTTTTGCAGATGATGCAGTTTTCCCAAGTGAAGTACTGTCTGAAATGAGATAGACAAATTTTCAAATACATGTTGATAATATTTCAATGAGTGGTGCAAAGACTGGCAACACCCTTTAAATGTCCAGGAATTGTAAAATAGAAAATCATCCATTTCACAAAACATCCTGTGACTAAAATAGCAACAAGTCATGGCTGGAATTGGACAGCTCATAGAGATACCTAGGTGTAATAATTTGTGGATTGTGAAGGCAAGATTAGACTATTCACAGTTAACACAATACATGAACTGAATACTAGAAAGTCCTAATAACTGGTGCAATAGGATATACTCTGTGTCAACCTCTCCTCAGTGGTTTAGAGTACAAGTATAAACATAGATCTATATGTAAAACTTCTCACTGCTGACATTTTATCATTTAAATATTTTGTTAGGTGTTTAGTAAATGTAAAAAACTTTACTTTTGATAATTGTAGTGATGTCTTTTATTTTGACAGGGATGTGTGAGAAACTTTCATTTCATTACATTTTGTCTCCACTGCTTCTTCAGTGAAGTGCTTTTTTGTCCTATACAGATATTGTGGAACTGACTTCCTTATTTCTTTGAAAGATGTATTTCATTGAAAGTATCTGATACACATAACACTCCAAATCTCCTTGAGAGAAATAATACCATCTTCATGGCTTGTTTGCTTTTGTCTCTTTTAACAATATTCATAAGATTGTATTGTCTGATCTGTCCGTTTCTGACAACAAATGCAAACACTAACTACTTTCACATTTTTTAATGTATTTAAGTTTGACAATATTATGGAAAGGACAGAGTACTACTCACCATATAAAGGTGATGTTGATTCACAGACAGGCACAACAAGACTGCCATACATGTGAGCTTTTGGCCAAAAGGCCTTCTGCCAACATAGACAATATACACACATTCATGCAAGCACATTTAACACACACATAACAACGGCCTCTGGCCACCAACGTCAGACTGCAAGCAATTGCATCTGACAGAAAAAGAAATGTGAGTGGTGAGGATAAGGAGGAGGCTAAGGCTGAGAGGAGGATGAATAACAGATAGGGGTGGGGGAGGGTCTAGTGCTGCTTGTGGGAACATGCTGGGATGTGATGGGAACAAGGTAGTGCTATTATGTACAGTTAGGAGGTTTGAGGGAGGGGGGGAGATGGTGGGTGGAGCATAAAAGGAGAGAATTAGAGGAGGAAAAGTGAGAGGCAGGCTACTGGGTACGTAGGCAGAATGGAAGGCTGTGTAGTGTTGGAGAGGAAACAGGGATGTGGATAGATGCACGAAAGACAAGGACACCAAAGACTAAAGCCAGCGGGATTACCAGAAAGTAAGATATATTGCAGTGAGAGTTACCACCTGCACAGTTTTTAATAGGACAGTACTGGATCCTTACTTGTTGTAGACTGCTTTGTGGAATTCCCTTTCTCATTTCAATATACTGTAATCTGAATGTAAAACAATGTTTTAAAAGAAACTTTAATTAAATCTTTAATTAAATCTTTGAGAAAATTATTTTCAAAAATGGATAAAAATATATCATGAAATATATGAAACTGACCTGCCCTTAGCTTCACTGTAAATTTCACCCATTACCATTTTCAAGCTTCCTTTAAAGTCATGAAGTTTTTTATCATTAACCAAGCTCATTTTTCCCTACATTTGTTATCAGAATTACAATCAGAATTTAATTGTGTCATACATACATGTCAAATCTTTGATTTAGTGTACAGAAGACTCGTCAAGCTTATAGCTATAATAGGTTGTACATGGAATATAACATTGGTATGCAGCTATGTTATGTAATCTGCCTAAATGTGCTTCATGATCTCACAGTCTATTTACAGTTGGATAGGCATGTGTATAACTTCTGCTCATCATACAAATTTATTATCCTAGGAAAATGAATATGATATGAAATGGTAACTTCAAGGACACAGATTAATCTGAAGATCATTGTTATGATTGGAACTAGTTGTTAAGTGATATAAATACACTCCTGGAAATGGAAAAAAGAACACATTGACACCGGTGTGTCAGACCCACCATACTTGCTCCAGACACTGCGAGAGGGCTGTACAAGCAATGATCACACGCACGGCACAGCGGACACACCAGGAACCGCGGTGTTTGCCGTCGAATGGCGCTAGCTGCGCAGCATTTGTGCACCGCCGCCGTCAGTGTCAGCCAGTTTGCCGTGGCATACAGAGCTCCATTGCAGTCTTTAACACTGGTAGCATGCCGCGACAGCGTGGACGTGAACCGTATGTGCAGTTGATGGACTTTGAGCGAGGGCGTATAGTGGGCATGCGGGAGGCCGGGTGGACGTACCGCCGAATTGCTCAACACGTGGGGCGTGAGGTCTCCACAGTACATCGATGTTGTCGCCAGTGGTCGGCGGAAGGTGCACGTGCCCGTCGACATGGGACCAGACCACAGCGACGCACGGATGCACGCCAAGACCGTAGGATCCTACGCAGTGCCGTAGGGGACCGCACCACCACTTCCCAGCAAATTAGGGACACTGTTGCTCCTGGGGTATCGGCGAGGACCATTCGCAACCGTCTCCATGAAGCTGGGCTACAGTCCCACACACCGTTAGGCTGTCTTCCGCTCACATCCCAACATCGTGCAGCCCGCCTCCAGTGGTGTCGCGACAGGCGTGAATGGAGGGACGAATGGAGACGTGTCGTCTTCAGCGATGAAAGTCGCTTCTGCCTTGGTGCCAATGATGGTCATATGCGTGTTTGGCGCTGTGCAGGTGAGCGCCACACTCAGGACTGCATACGATTAAGGCACACAGGGCCAACACCCGGCATCATGGTGTGGGGAGCGATCTCCTACACTGGCCGTACACCACTGGTGATCGTCGAGAGGACACTGAATAGTGCACGGTACATCCAAACCGTCATCGAACCCATCGTTCTACCATTCCTAGACCGGCAAGGGAACTTGCTGTTCCAACAGGACAATGCACGTCCGCATGTATCCCGTGCCACCCAACGTGCTCTAGAAGGTGTAAGTCAACTACCCTGGCCAGCAAGATCTCCGGATCTGTCCCCCATTGAGCATGTTTGGGACTGGATGAAGCGTCGTCTCACGCGGTCTGCACATCCAGCACGAACGCTGGTCCAACTGAGGCCTGAGGCGCCAGGTGGAAATGGCATGGCAATCCGTTCCACAGGACTACATCCAGCATCTCTACGATCGTCTCCATGGGAGAATAGCAGCCTGCATTGCTGCGAAAGGTGGATATACACTGTACTAGTGCCGACATTGTGCATGCTCTGTTGCCTGTGTCTATGTGCCTGTGGTTCTGTCAGTGTAATCATGTGATGTATCTGACCCCAGGAATGTGTCAATAAAGTTTCCCCTTCCTGGGACAATGAATTCACGGTGTTCTTATTTCAATTTCCAGGAGTGTACTTTGAATTGTACATTTTTATAATTTTTATATATTGATTAATTTTTAAGTGGTTAATAGCATCATTAAGTAACTTTTGTTGCCAGATTCATCTGTGCAAATTGAATTTAAAGGCACCACAAATCAATAATCTCTTCTTCTTATGTGATAGACTGCATAATAAGTCATCAAAGTATCCAGTCTGCAATCTGCAAACTGTAACAATAAAAAGTGTTACATTGTCCAACATTAACTCACTAATGCATCTTCTTGTTTTCTTCTTTTCCTTGTTCACCTCCTCCTCCTTATTCTTCTCTCAGTCTGTCTGCCTCTTTTTCTTTGACTCCCTCCCTCCCCCCTCTCTTTTTAAGGTACTAGTCTCTCCATCATATTGTATCTGTACTGTGAAAAAGTGAGGCACACTCAACACATGTTTGGTTGCTAATGCACTTCATACATGTACATACCACTCTTCAAATGTTGCTATTACTCCTGTTATCATGGTGTGGTGAGCCATTGGTATGACGTCAGGTCCTGGTTGCTAATAATTCAGGGAATGTTGAAAACATAATAGTACATCACAGACATTCCGCATCCTAGTGTCTTACTTCTCACGCAATGGTATTGTGGTGACGTTGTTCAACAGGAGCACACTCTTCCACACATGGGACATGTCTCTGTGAACTGTAAGAGTGATACTGATTTATTACCAAGGCCATTCAGACCCTCAGATCTGTCCCTTATAAAATATGTTTTGAACCAGCTCAGATGTCAACCCCTCTCAGTAACAGTATTCAGGATATCAAGGACCAGGTACAACAATTATGTACCACGTTACTTCAAGAGGGAGCACTATGGATCTATGGAACCCTTCCCAACCAAACTGGTGCATGTATCTACGCCAGAGGGAGAGCAACATCATATTGATATCTGTACTCAGTCTACCAAGTTCTTTGTAAATTTCACTCAGCTTTGTATCAGTAAAATAACATCACATAGTCTCTACAACCATGAAGCTTAATTTAGTTTCCTCAACATTTTCTAGTTGCTTCACTTTTTGTGCTGGGCAGTACACAGGAACATTCAGCTAGTTCACAACCACTTGTATGTAGTGTTCAAATAGACAGCTGACATTAACTCATTTCCATCTGATTTGCTCTCCAAAAATGAATACAGTAACTACTTTATATTTTTCCCTACATCTACATGACTGCTCCACAATTCACACTTAAGCATTTGGCAGAAGTTTGAATAAAACACTTTCAAACTATTTCTCCACTGTTCCTCTCTTGAATAGTACAAGGGAAAAACAAACACTTCAATGTCTCTGTGCAAGCTCTAATTTCTCTTATATATTTCAGTGATCATTTCACCCTCTGAAGGTGAACATCAACAAAAAAATTTTGTATTTAAAGGAGGAGCTTGGAGATTGAAATTTTGTGAAAAGGTTTTGCCTCATTGAAGAACATGTTACTTAATGACTGTCACCCCAACTAATGTACAAGGGTTGTTCAGAAAGTAAGGAATGACTGGTCGCAAAATGGAGACCACAGTGAAAATTGAAAGTGTTTCCTTTGCACATTTAGCTACACTTTCCAGGTACTTCTCTACATAGTTGCCACTCTGACTTAGACACTTGTCACAGTGTTACACCAAATTTCCAACAACATTGTATTAGAAGGCAGCCGCCACCTGTGCTTTCCGATAATTCTCTACACTGGTCTATAGCACATAGCCTGTGCCCAAGTTTTGTCTTGGTATCCAGCGTTTCATGTGAACAGAGATGATACTCAGGACGAGCCAATTAGGGCAGTGTTGTGGGTGATCAAACACTTCCATCGAAAAGGCTGCAGAAGCATCTTCACTGCCCCTGCAGAGTATGGCTGAGAATTGCCATGAAGAAGAAAGTTCATGGCAGTTGTGTTAGGTGGGCTGCATTTATTAAGATGAAGCCTCTCAGTGGGCCCTCCTACTTGGTGGGAGACATTGTTGTTATAGGCACCTTCACTCGCTCACAGTCAGCTCACAACTGAGATCTCAATGCAATCGACGGCATACTTGAGACCCTGCCCAAAACGTCTGTGAAAAATCTTGTTGGATTTTCACTGTGGTTTACAATTTGGGGCCGATCATTCTTCACTTTCCAAACTGATTTCTTCATTGCTTATACTTTCATGGGGTGAATCTCCTTTAATACTCTCACTCTCAACTCTGAATTTACTCTATAACAGTTGCCCTATCTGACACTAAGAACTGCAGGAATCTGAATCTGTGGGCTAGTAGACCTCCTCATTCTTCTGATAATGCATCTGCTAACTTTTGTTCCTCTACCAATTCAGACACAAGCAGTGAGAAGCAAGATCCAATCTTTCTATAACATCCACTGAAACAGCACCCGTATGAAGTGTAGCAGCCATTTCTAGGGGCTCAGCCCCTCTTTGCTTATATTCCTTGCAGCAAAGTTTATTGAGTGCTTGTGGTTGGAACACAGAACCCCCACAATGCCTACACTTGCGTGTCCAGTAGCAGCTCCTACTTTGTCCAAGTTAAACATGATATTGTATTTTTATAGCCAGGATGTTTCCAGCACCCTCACCCATCAGCACTTAATCGTTTTTGCTAAATCCATTACAAATTAATCCAATTTTTTTTTACCTGGCTGGGACTACCAGTTGGCTATAAGAAACTTGGTGACCCAATATCCAGAATTTAATTTTTTCTATACCTACTGGCTTAAACTCCTCTGATGACTACATCTCATGAACATAACTCTTCTTATTCTGTTTTTGTCCTGAACTATCTCTAAGGTTCCTAGTTTTATTTTGCTGCATCTGGCATTCAACTGCATCATTCAGTTTTGTGACAACCCATCACCACAACTAGTGGAAAAGAAGTGTAACTTATTAGTACTGCCTCATTATGTATTGTTTATTATCATACTGTAATATGCAGTTCCTTAAGATATGGTACTTTGTAACATTGTGACCTTTTGTTTGTAAAGCATTAATACATCCCCAAAATAGTATAAAATATTTTATGGCTGCAAGAGTTGCTTTCATATGAATTTAATGAATTTTTACTATGACACAGACCAGTAACTGTTCTTAGATACAGAGTTCTATTGCAATATATGTAAATGAACTTATAGAACACAACCTCTCAACATAATTTGTAAAATATCCAGCCCCAACATTTCTGCAGATGAATTTGGGAAACACCTTCACTTCTAGCACATATAATGGCACCTTTCCTTCGTCAACAGTGCATTGTGTCTACAAATCAAGCGTACATGAACGAACATATACAACAGCACCATATAATTTAGGATCTACTTCAATTGCTGTGCCACTGAAAATGGAAAGTAAACTTAGCAGCTTCCATAGGGCCAGTTTATGCTCAGATAGAACATTGGCTGCAGTTGGTATTAAGTTGTATGGGAGTACAGGACTGGCATTTTAAAAATTGACCACGAAGTTCCCCACCCTAGTGTGGGACTGACCCTTTACTGTATACTCATAAGGTTGTTCAGAAAGGTGAAAACAAATGATGTGAAGGCCAATTCTGAATTGTTCTGGATAGGTCTTCATGTCCCTTGACAACATGACATGCTGAATGGCAATTGCACCAACATAATCGACACAGTTTTATGTGCATTAAATAGGGAAAGGCACAGGAGCACAGAAACATGAACATGAAACATCATTTGCATTAGTTTTCAAGCAGTAGCTCTTTCTCCAACAAGAGTACACACATTCACACAAGGAACCGCACAGAGACTAAATGTACACACTCATGCCCACACCAAGACTTATTGTAGATACACAATTACTGTAGGCAGTGTCTGTGCCCACACAACTAGATGGAAAGAGTCCAGAGGATAAAGCAAAAAGAGATGCAGGAAGAGTGAGAGAGGTGGAATGGAAGGTGGAATGGAGGGGCTAAGGAAGGAGATGAAGGAGAGAGGAAAGTTGACATGGGGACAAAAAGAAGAGGAGAGAAAGGCAGAGTGGGGATGTATATATATATATATATATACAGGGTGTTTAAAAAATGACCAGTATATTTGAAACGGCAATGAAAACTAAACGAGCAGCGATAGAAATACACCGTTTGTTGCAATATGCTTGGGACAACAGTACATTTTCAGGCGGACAAACTTTCGAAATTACAGTAGTTACAATTTTCAACAACAGATGGTGCTGCAAGTGATGTGAAAGATATAGAAGACAACGCAGTCTGTGGGTGCGCCATTCTGTACATCGTCTTTCTGCTGTAAGCGTGTGCTGTTCACAACATGCAAGTGTGCTATGGACAACATGGTTTATTCCTTAGAACAGAGGATTTTTCTGGTGTTGGAATTCCACCGCCTAGAACACAGTGTTGTTGCAACAAGACAAAGTTTTCAACGGAGGTTTAATGTAACCAAAGGACCGAAAAGCGATACAATAAAGGATCTGTTTGAAAAATTTCAACGGACTGGGAACGTGACGGATGAACGTGCTGGAAAGGTAGGGCGACCGCATACGGCAACCACAGAGGGCAACGCACAGCTAGTGCAGCAGGTGATCCAACAGCGGCCTCGGGTTTCCGTTTGCCATGTTGCAGCTGCGGTCCAAATGACGCCAACGTCCACGTATCGTCTCATGCACCAGAGTTTACACCTCTATAAATACAAAATTCAAACGCGGCAACCCCTCAGCGCCGCTACCATTGCTGCACGAGAGACATTTGCTACCAATATAGTGCACAGGATTGATGACGGCGATACGCATGTGGGCAGCATTTGGTTTGCTGACGAAGCTTATTTTTACCTGGACGGCTTCGTCAATAAACAGAACTGGCGCATATGGGGAACCGAAAAGCCCCATGTTGCAGTCCCATCGTCCCTGCATCCTCAAAAAGTACTGGTCTGGGCCGCCATTTCTTCCAAAGGAATCATTGGCCCATTTTTCAGATCCGAAACGATTACTGCATCACGCTATCTAGACATTCTTCGTGAATTTGTGGCGGTACAAACTGCCTTAGACGACACTGCGAACACCTCGTCGTTTATGCAAGATGGTGCCTGGCCACATAGCATGGCCGACGTCTTTAATTTCCTGAATGAATATTTCGATGATTGTGTGATTGCTTTGGGCTATCCGAAACATACAGGAGGCATCGTGGATTGGCCTCCCTATTCGCCAGACATGAACCCCTGTGACTTCTTTCTGTGGGGACACTTGAAAGACCAGGTGTACCACCAGAATCCAGAAACAATTGAACAGCTGAAGCAATACATCTCATCTGCATGTGAAGCCATTCCGCCAGACACGTTCTCAAAGGTTTCGGGTAATTTCATTCAGAGACTACGCCATATTATTGCTACGCATGGTGGATATGTGGAAAATATTGTACTATAGAGTTTCCCAGACTGCAGCGCCATCTGTTGTTGACAATTGTAAGTGCTGTAATTTCGAAAGTTTGTCTGCCTGAAAATGTACTGTTGTCCCAAGCATATTGCAACAAACGGTGTATTTCTATTGCTGCTCATTTAGTTTGAATTGCCGTTTCAAATATACCGGATGTTTTTGAAACACCCTGTATATATATATATATATATATATATATATATATATATATATATATATATATATATATATATATATATATATATATATATGAACCATGGACCTTGCCGTTGATGGGGAGGCTTGGGTGCCTCAGCGATACAGATGGCCGTACCGTAGGTACAACCACAACGGAGGGGTATCTGTTGAGAGGCCAGACAAACGTGTGGTTCCTGAAGAGGGGCAGCAGCCTTTTCAGTAGTTGCAAGGGCAACAGTCTGGATGATTGACTGATCTGGCCTTGTAACAATAACCAAAATGGTATTGCTGTGCTGGTACTGCGAACGGCTGAAAGCAAGGGGAAACTACGGCCATAATTTTCCCCGAGGGCATGCAGCTTTACTGTATGATTAAATGATGATGGCGTCCTCTTGGGTAAAATATTCCGGAGGTAAAATAGTCCCCCATTCGGATCTCCGGGCGGGGACTACTCAAGAGGATGTCGTTATCAGGAGAAAGAAAACTGGCGTCCTACGGATCGGAGCGTGGAATGTCAGATCCCTTAACCGGGCAGGTAGGTTAGAAAATTTAAAAAGGGAAATGGATAGGTTAAAGTTAGATATAGTGGGAATTAGTGAAGCTCGGTGGCAGGAGGAACAAGACTTCTGGTCAGGTGACTACAGGGTTATAAACACAAAGTCAAATAGGGGTAATGCAGGAGTAGGTTTAATAATGAATGGGAAAATAGGAATGCGGGTAAGCTACTACAAACAGCATAGTGAATGCATTATTGTGGCCAAGATAGACACGAAGCCCACGCCTACTACAGTAGTACAAGTTTATATGCCAACTAGCTCTGCAGATGACGAAGAAATTGAAGAAATGTATGATGATATAAAAGAAATTATTCAGATAGTGAAGGGAGACGAAAATTTAATAGTCATGGGTGACTGGAATTCGAGTGTAGGAAAAGGGAGAGAAGGAAACGTAGTAGGTGAATATGGATTGGGGCTAAGAAATGAAAGAGGAAGCCGCCTGGTAGAATTTTGCACAGAGCACAACTTAATTATAGTTAACACTTGGTTTAAGAATCATGATAGAAGATTGTATACATGGAAGAACCCTGGAGATACTAAAAGGTATCAGATAGATTATATAATGGTAAGACAGAGATTTAGGAACCAGGTCTTAAATTGCAAGACATTTCCAGGGGCAGATGTGGACTATGACCACAATCTATTGGTTATGACCTGTAGATTAAAACTGAAGAAACTGGTAAAAGGTGGGAATTTAAGGAGATGGGACCTGGATAAACTGAAAGAACCAGAGGTTGTACAGAGTTTTAGGGAAAGCATAAGGGAACAATTGACAGGAATGGGGGAAAGAAATACAGTAGAAGAAGAATGGGTAGCTTTGAGGGATGAAGTAGTGAAGGCAGCAGAGGATCAAGTAGGTAAAAAGACCAGGGCTCTTAGAAATCCTAGGGTAACAGAAGAAATACTGAATTTACTTGATGAAAGGAGGAAATATAAAAATGCCATTAATGAAGCAGGCAAAAAGGAATACAAACGTCTCAAAAATGAGATCGACAGGAAGTGCAAAATGGCTAAGCAGGGATGGCTAGAGGACAAATGTAAGGATGTAGAGGCTTATCTCACTAGGGGTAAGATAGATATTGCCTACAGGAAAATTAAAGAGACCTTTGGAGATAAGAGAACCACTTGTATGAACATCAAGAGCTCAGATGGAAACCCAGTTCTGAGCAAAGAAGGGAAAGCAGAAAGGTGGAAGGAGTATATAGAGGGTCTGTACAAGGGTGATGTACTTGAGGACAATATTATGGAAATGAAAGAGGATGTAGAAGAAGATGAAATGGGAGATACGATACTGCGTGAAGAGTTTGACAGAGCACTGAAAGACCTGAGTCGAAACAAGGCACCGGGAGTAGACAACATTCCATTGGAACTACTGACGGCCTTGGGAGGGCCAGTCCTGACAAAACTCTACCATCTGGTGAGCAAGATGTATGAAACAGGCAAAATACCCTCAGACTTCAAGAAGAATATAATAATTCCAATCCCAAAGAAAGCAGGTGTTGACAGATGTGAAAATTACCGAACAATCAGTTTAATAAGCCACAGCTGCAAAATACTAACACGAATTCTTTACAGACGAATGGAAAAACTAGTAGAAGCCGACCTCGGGGAAGATCAGTTTGGATTCCGTAGAAATACTGGAACACGTGAGGCAATACTGACCTTACGACTTATCTTAGAAGAAAGATTAAGGAAAGGCAAACCTACGTTTCTAGCATTTGTAGACTTAGAGAAAGCTTTTGACAATGTTGACTGGAATACTCTCTTTCAAATTCTAAAGGTGGCAGGGGTAAAATACAGGGAGCGAAAGGCTATTTACAATTTGTATAGAAACCAGATGGCAGTTATAAGAGTCGAGGGACATGAAAGGGAAGCAGTGGTTGGGAAGGAAGTAAGACAGGGTTGTAGACTCTCCCCGATGTTATTCAATCTGTATATTGAGCAAGCAGTAAAGGAAACAAGGGAGAAGTTCGGAGTAGGTATTAAAATCCATGGAGAAGAAATAAAAACCTTGAGGTTTGCTGATGACATTGTAATTCTGTCAGAGACAGCAAAGGACTTGGAAGAGCAGTTGAATGGAATGGATAGCGTCTTGAAAGGAGGATATAAGATGAACATCAACAAAAGCAAAATGAGGATAATGGAATGTAGTCGAATTAAGTCGGGTGATGCTGAGGGAATTAGATTAGGAAATGAGACAGTTAAAGTAGTAAAGGAGTTTTGCTATTTGGGGAGCAAAATAACTGATGATGGTCAAAGTAGAGAGGATATAAAATGTAGACTGGCACTGGCAAGGAAAGCATTTCTGAAGAAGAGAAATTTGTTAACATCGAGTATAGATTTAAGTGTCAGGAAGTCATTTCTGAAAGTATTTGTATGGAGTGTAGCCATGTATGGAAGTGAAACATGGACGGTAAATAATTTGGACAAGAAGAGAATAGAAGCTTTCGAAATGTGGTGCTACAGAAGAATGCTGAAGATTAGATGGGTAGATCACATAACTAATGAGGAAGTATTGAATAGGATTGGGGAGAAGAGAAGTTTGTGGCACAACTTGACCAGAAGAAGGGATCGGTTGGTAGGACATATTCTGAGGCATCAAGGGATCACCAATTTAGTATTGGATGGCAGCGTGGAGGGTAAAAATCGGAGGGGGAGACCAAGAGATGAATACACTAAGCAGATTCAGAAGGATGTAGGTTGCAGTAAGTACTGGGAGATGAAGAAGCTTGCACAGGATAGAGTAGCATGGAGAGCTGCATCAAACCAGTCTCAGGACTGAAGACCACAACAACAACATATATATATATATATATATATATATATATATATATATATATATATATATATATATATATATATATATACATATATAGGGAGAGAGAGAGAGAGAGAGAGAGAGAGAGAGAGAGAGAGAGAGAATTGCCCTATGTGGTGGGAGGAAGAGTTTTGGCATTTCACAAGGAAGGAGAGGTGTGGATATAAGGAAGAAGAGAAAAGGTAAGGTGGCCAGTGGGGACACATTAGCTGAGGATTAGGCCAGATGGATAGTGAGACTGCAGGATATGTTAAAGATGCAGTTCCCACCTATACATTTCTGAGAATCTTGTGCTGGGAGGCAGGATCCAAAATGCCTGTGTAATGAGGCAACTGTTAAGGTAATTTGTGTTGCGCTGTGTAGCATATTTGGCAACTGAATGGTCAAGTCTGAGGTTTGCCAAAATTTGGTGGTGGCCATACATGTGAGCAGACATTTGGCTACTTCTCATGTCCACATAGATTCCATACACTAATTACAGCAAAGGTTACATATAACATAGCTGCTTTCACATGTGGTCCTAACTTATTTTGATAGATAGTGCACGTGGTTGGACCACATTAGGAGATGGTGTGTGGGTGTACGTGCACTATGGTGTAGAATTGGGAGTGGGATTGGAATAGGGATTGTCAAGGATATTTTATAGGTTTGGAGGGTGGTGCTAAAATACTTTGTGGGATATGGACAGGATTTTTGCAAGGATCTCTGTCATCGCAGTGCAGGCAAGATGAGGGGTAGTGGAAGCCCTGGTGAGCTTTTCAAGGCCAAAGTTATATTGAGCAAAAGAGGAAAGGTGGTTAGTAGCTAGTTAAAAGATTTACAGGTGTCAGAGGAACAGAAAGCATGCGAGATTTGTTACAGGCATGGACAGTAAAGGCTCCGTTAAGGTTATTGGTGTATTTGGCAACTGCTTTAAACTGCATATGCTGCAGTCATCAACAGCGGAGTATAATAAAGAGACTTTTGGAAGATGGGACCCCTTCCATGTCATAAAGTCTCTTCCTCACAGTGTTGCCTTCTGTGGATCCCACATCTGCTGTGAAAAGTAGGAGTTTTAGAAATATACTGATTATCTTACCAGAACCTTTACTAACAGACAATATCCTATCCAGCTCATCCTTAAACAAATATTTCTCACACCATCTGCTCCTTAGACATCAGTGAATCTGTCAACCAGCCACCGACCGTCTCTCCTCTGACCACCCAGAATCATCCTGGCCTTGCAAAACTCAACCACATCACCCACCATGGCACTGACTACCTCTTGTCATGCCTTAAGATGATGGATAATCTATCCAAAATCCAAATCACATCACTCAAAGTAGTGTTCTGTCACATACCCAACCTATAAAATATCCTTTTCCACCCCTATTGGAATCTTACTCCCAGTCATGCACCTAATGGATCATTACCTTGTGGTCAATCCAGAAACAAGATCTGTCCCATACACCCACATATCAGCTGGTAACACAGTCCAGTCATATGCATTTCCTATCCAGTAAAAGACAAGGCAGTATGTGAAATCAGTCATTTTATATATTAGCTATGCTGCAATTACTGTGTAGCATTCTATGGTGGGCATGACTGTACTCACATGAATGGCCAACTGTAGCATACCACAAACGTGACCATCCAGTTGCCAAACATGTTGCACACCACAACAAAAATGGCTTCAACAGCTGCTTTACCACAATGAATATTTGGATACTGCCTCCAAGCATAAGTTTCTGTGAAATGCACAGATGGTAATTTTCCCTCCAACTTATCCTGCACTCTCATAGTTCCCCTGGCCTGAACCTCTGTGAAACTGTTCCCTGTACCACACCTTACCTTTTGCCATCTCTCTTCTATCCACACCCCTCCTGTTCAGTCCAGATAGTGCACTGCCTTCTCCCAGCACTCCACTCCATACAGAAAACCTCTCTCTCTCTCTTCCTCTCTCCGTCCCTCCCCCCCGCCCCCCCTCTCTCTCTCTTTCTCTTCTCTCTACTCCACCCTTTGCAATCCTTTCCCTTGTCTCACCCCTCAATTCCTCCCTCTTCATCTTCACCCTTTTCTCTTTTTCCCCCTCCCTTTTCCCCCACTCTTCCCCACTCTCAGTCTTCCTGCATCTCTTTTTTCCTTTACCCTCCTTAAATTATGCTGTAATTTCTAAAGGAAGAGTATTTATCATAAGTTTTAGCTATGTCAAGCCATACTAGGCTGAGCCTGAGGCTTTAATGTATGAAAAGTCTAGTTTCCCAGGAGATGGGAGAAGAGGCAACCATTCCTTTATTACCAAATAAAATCTTATGGTACACAGCTGCTGTATACTATTTGGGGTGTACAAACTAAATTTCCAAAAGCTTACACAAAGAAGAACAACTGCTGTTTTAAAACATCTCCTTTCTTCTCAGTTATAGCACACAGCTGCTGTTTATCTCCTACAACTAGTTTAATGTCTTGTATCGTCATAATGATACTTACTGAAGAATAAGAGTTATATACAAATGGTGGGAACAGAGGCCTGTACAACGTAAATCTAACAGGTTGTCATGAAGTTAGTATTAACCTTTATTCCTCCAATCCAGGTAATCAAAATAATGCATGGAAAAAGTGCGCTCATGTGACACATTTTTAATTTATTTTGAATCTGTAGGGGGTAAGGAATTTCTTGCTTTATGACTGATGGTAGCATGTTCAAAATCTTTGCACCAGAGTACAGAACTCTACTCACAGCCCTAAACAAAAAGTGATAGTGCATTTCAGACTCATTGTTCTGTCATGTATTGAGGGTGCATAAACCACAGCTAATCTCCTACTTATATTTGTTATCAGTAATATAGGCTGTTAAGGAGTAAATGTGCTGGGAAGTAATTGTAATTACTAGATCTTTGATAAGGTAAATGCAGGAATGTTTCTGGTGCAGTTTACACTTTTATTGCCCACATTTGCTGAACAAATACTTCATTGGCTCCAGCTGCAAACAGGAGGTAGTAAAAGTACATAAAATAAGCTAATATTCTTGACATTAAGTCAACATAGGAGATACTTCTAGGTGCATAAGATGACAAAATAAGTGTTTGATTTTTTGGTCTGCATCGTCATTCTGTCTTAGCCCTTATACAGATAGACTCAAAGTATTTCTGTACAAGGTTTTCAATTTTCTTTTCTTGTTATCATTAAGTCACAAATTACATAATAAGAGTCTCCATTAAATCAACTTCTAAACTGTTACCTGTGCACAATGTGCAAGCTATTACCTGGCCTGTGTCTGGTATAAACTTGATAAGGATGTTGATTATGTTTTTGTAGTAAGCCAACTTTAAGATTTCAATATTCTTTCAGTATATTTGAAAGCCATTTGTTAAAGTTAAGATCAGGGAGAGGATCCAGTGGCAAATATTAATGGAGTCTGAATTTTACATTTCCCATTACCAGTTTAATTTCATCCAGGTCACACAGTTTTTCAATATGAGACTATGACACAGTTTTTCAATGTGATGGTAAGAAGCCATCTCTAAAAGATGAGATTGTATACTATCAAATACATAGGATGTCATGATTTAGTAATGATCTGCCCATAGGATGACATATTCATTTGCAGTTTTGTGTGAAGATAAATTAAGTTGAATAGGGTGAATAGGGACACTTTTTGTTTTCTTTAAATAATAATCACACATTTGGAATAAAATTTGAATTAATGTACCATCTATGTGATACTCATCAGTATAAGGTACTTATTTATGTAGTTGTATAATTTTTTATTGAAAGAACATCACATCAATTTTTAAAAATAGTGGCTGTTCCTTTTCATCCCACAGACGGGGTGAATAGGCACAGGATATATCTTACTGTGTTATTTAATTCACTCTCCCGACATATCACTTAGAAGGCTGAATAGGGACATCAGAGAATATTTTAAAATAAGTTGTAGATATATCAAACTGATTAAAGTTTATTTTTATGCTTACAGTACTTTATGATGTGGCTTTAAACAGCAGTTTCCAATAATAACACAAAACTGGAAGAAAGCAAAGTCTCTAAAATTCAGGAAGGATGAAATAAGTATAACCACTACTGCCACTCATGGAAATTAACCATTTCTGAAGGAGTTGCGGGTGATGTAGACCTCCTACAATCCAGTGTCTCTTCTTTCCCAGCCACTTAGAAACTGATCCTGAATTGATTCTGGTTTCAGTGAATTTAACAAATGATGCTTCAATGTCTTTATAATTTTTTCACATCTGTCACCATACCTATGAACCAGGGGTAAGAGACCTTTTTAGATGAAGTAGTATGGCATTCACTGAAGTCCACCACAATTCAGTCATTTTCAGATTTTCTCTTGTGACAGCTGGTAAACTCCTGTAACCGGCAGGCCGTTCCTCTTTACATATCTGCTTTCTTCAAAAATTTCTTGCTCAGGTACAGAATCTGAATCTGAAGAACTGCTCATTTCATTTCCTGATACCTGGCATTCATCTTCTGATTCTTCACAACTGACATTTGGACACCGATCAACATCAGAAACACTCTTACCAGGTTCCACATTTGTACTCTTCTTAGGCACTCTGACATTGGGAGCATCATATCTCATCTCTTTCAATAGTGAAAAATTTAGTCATTTATTAAATTCTTATCCAGAATTGCATCATAAGGAGCAGGAAACCTGTCTAGGATAATCTGAGGATTTAATGGAATAATGCCATATTTTCTAAATCCAGCCACAATATTCGTTGTTACATTTATCATAATGAGCTGCCTTAACTCCCTAAGAAGTTGGGGAAATGCCTTTGTTGAAAGAGAGGACTACTTTCTTCTAGGACCTCTTTTCCATTTCTCCAAAATTTGATGGTGTGTTGACTTTAAAGGAGTCAAAAAGGCTACATTAGGAGGCAGAGTAAGATATGTAGAACTGATGGGTAGGAAGACAAACCCAATATTATTCTACTTACATAGCTCTATGGTGTCTATGGACAAATGAGATGACAAATTGTCACCAAGAAGAATTTTCCGGCACGGTAATTTTGAAGCATATGGTATGATAACTGTTTTTAGCCAGTCTTGGAAACAATAGTGGTCAAACCAACCAGAAGCACTTTGGTTACATATGTCCAACTGTCATAAACATGTAAAGCCTTGTATACAATGTAATATACATTATTGCTGTCGATTCTTTAGTATGGTTCATTACATGTTCAGGATATTTTGTCCCACGTTTTGTAAGGATCTTCTTCCATACAGGATCATCAGATAAATTGAAACTTCGTGACAGATTAAAACTGTGTGCCGGACAGAGACTCGAACTCGTGACCTATGCCTTTCGCAGGAAAGTGCTCTACCAACTGAGCTACCAAAGCACAACTCACACCCCATCGTCACAGCTTTATTTCTTACAGCAACTCGTCTCCTACCTTCCGAACTCTGCAGCTTCTGCAAAGTTAGGAAGGTAGGAGACGAGGTGCTTGCAGAAGTAAAGCTGTGAGGACGGGGCGTGAGTCATGCTTGGGTAGCTTAGTTGGTAGAGCACTTGCCCACGAAAGGCAAAGGTCCTGAGTTCGAGTCTCAGTCTGGCACACAGTTTTAATCTGCCAGGAAGTTTCATATCAGTGCACACTCAGCTGCAGAGTGAAAATCTCATTCTGGGATCAGATAAATATCATAGCTTATAATATATGATGATGACACATCTTTTAGAGTGTCTTCAAGCCAGGTATAATAAGCTTTCAATGTTTCAGGGGTAGCTGCAGCTGTGGATTTCTTAATGTTTTGGCACATTCTTTCTGACAACTTCCCTTTGTGGCATTCCAGGAAACTATATACAAAATCTTTTCCTGTAAAATTATCCTTAAATTTAGAAACAGTTTGTTCCTTGGAACCCGTGTATGCCTTAACTACACACCTTAAATCATAGGCATCATGTCATTAAACATTCCACAAAGTGATGCTACACAGCTTTGGGCAGTATGGGCTGGCCACCAATTTTTAGAGGTGTTGTGTTTGATTCAGTGCCTTTCTTATGTCTGTGCAGCACTGACTTGGGCATTTTATATTTCTCAGCAGCTTTCCTTAAAGACAAACCTCTTGAAACAACTTTTAAGGCCTGCTGAATTTCCTCTGTTGAATGTAAAACATTCTGCTTACAGACCTATTAGGTTAGGTTTGTACATTGCAGGCATTTTGTCCTACATGGAGTCCAGCTAATCTATAAATGATATATTAAACTATATTTGGTCTTATTTTAACAAATACAAGTTTAATAATAAATCAGTTAGACCTTTACCTGTCCCTTTTGTCCCCAACTAACAACAAAAATTAACCTCAAATTCTATTTTTGCTTTATTAAAATAAATCACAATGATGGAATGAGTGAAATATTGCAGGAAGTAAGTACTCTATCATACTTTAAAAGAAAAGATAAAGATAATGGAATATAATTCATATTTACCTGTTGTTACAATAGAAGTTTCTTGCTGCACAAAGAATTTAGACTATTAGGTGGCTAACAGAATATGAAAATGGCTGACCGACTCAAATCAACAAACTAAATTTGTCACTGTTGGAAAAAAATTGTGGGTAATCTTAAACGAATTACAATCACATGTTTTACACATAAAAGTGATTTTACTGAATTTTGTCCCTATTCACCCCAGCATCTCTTTTCACTCCATTCTACAGTAAAGAGAAACCTCACCAGGATATGAGTCTTGCCCCATATGCGATATTAGGAAACATATACCGGGTGATCAAAAAGTCAGTATAAATTTGAAAACTGAATAAATCACGGAATAATGTAGATAGAGAGGTACAAATTGACACACATGCTTGGAATGGCATGGGGTTTTATTAGAACCAAAAACGTTCAAAAAATGTTCGACTGATGGCGCTTCATCTGATCAGAGTAGCAATTATTAGCATAACAAAGTAAGACAGCAAACATGATGTTCTTTACAGGAAATGGTCAATATGTCCACCATCATTCCTCAACAATAGCTGTAGTCGAGGAAATAATGTTGTGAACAGCACTGTAAAGCATATCCAGAGTTATGGTGAGGCATTGGTGTCAGATGTTGTCTTTCAGCATCCCTAGAGATGTCAGTCGATCACGATACACTTGCGACTACAGGTAACCCCAAAGCCAATAATCGCACGGACTGAGGTCTGGGGACCTGAGAGGCCAAGAATGACGGAAGTGATGGCTGAGCACATGATCATCAAACGATGCAGGCAAGAGATCTTCCACGAGTCTAGCAATATGGGGTGTTTTTTTTTTTTTTTTTTTTTTTTTGGTTCTAATAAAACCCCATGTCATTCCAAGCGTGTGTGTCAATTTTTACCTTTCTATCTACATTAGTCCGTAGCTTATTAAGTTTTCAAAAATATACTGACTTTTTGATCACCCGGTATATTGATAGTTAACATGAAGAGTGGAAAAAACTTATTATAACCCTACTAATTTCAGGTCTGTTATTTATTACAGCATTTGCATGTGTGTGTTTTGGGGGGGGGGGGAGGGTAATCTGTGATACCAAATGCTAATTCCTACAATGAAGTGCATTTAATAAAACAAGCATTGTATGCAGAGAGTTTTTTAATATGGTCTCCATATTCCAAGAAAAAAAATGGTACACAAAAGGTAAGGTGTCAGACATGATGGAAATAAGTAAAAAAAATAAGATCCAGCTGTATAAGGTTTGGTGATTGGTCAGGCCAACTAGTTGGCCCATCACGTCCAGTCCACCTACCAGAATATTTATGTCCTTAATTAGTGCTCATAAGGCATTCTGTGCATTGCATCCGTCATGGTTCAAATGGTTCAAATGGCTCTGAGCACTATGCGACTTAACTGCTGAGGTCATCAGTCGCCTAGAACTTAGAACTAATTAAACCTAACTAACCTAAGGACATCACACACATCCATGCCCGAGGCAGGATTGGAACCTGTGACCGTAGCGGTCACGCGGTTTCAGACTGAAGCGCCTTTAACCGCACAGCCACACCGGCTGGCCGCATCCGTCATGCTAATACCACATGACCATCCTCTTGATTCGGAGGTAAGGTGTCTAAGACAAAAGAAAAAGTGTTCCTTACAAATTGGGTATATTGTCTGTGATTTTGGTTGACACTTACAAAAAAAAAAAAAAGATCCAACAAAGATTTCTGGAATAACTCTTCACCAAACATTAACATTCCATGGACATTTACGTTCTAGCGGTCAGATCCATCGTCGACTGCTGATGGACCAATAACGCATATTTCTCCTACTGACAATTCCTTTGCTGGAGAATGATGCCTCGTCAGTATAAAGAAGATCTGGGAAGCAATTGGGAGAATAAATGTGTTAGTCACACAGAAAACTACAATGAAATTAGTTGCCACATTTAAAGACAAACGTCTGAAATATACAATTGGCTACATAGTCATGTATGGTAAGCAGAATTTAACGTATGATGCTCAGCATAGAACTTATAGTAAAAATTTTTAATATTATTTTTTTCTATTGTTTATAAATGGATACTCTACTGAAAAAGCTTAATAATGCAAGCAGTTCTAATTTATTTAGAAAGGTTAGTGAGGTAGAAGTAAATGAGTTGTATTATATTATGGGCTGTGAATATTTACAAACTAGATATTGAGAGAAATTTTGTATGGAGCTTGATAATAGATTTGAAATTATTATGCGAGACTGGCTTAATAAAATAATAACCATCTGGGACTTTCAATTTTTTGATGATGGTAATATTAAGCTAAAATGTAAAGGAATGAAGAGAAATTAAAATAATGATATCGAGTTTCACGATCTGGAGTTCATTATGTGAGTAAACTTTTATTAATTTAATTTTTATACTTATTTTAGCGTGTGAGGTGGTTTTGATTATTAAATAATCTCCTAGTGCACTCAGCCTGCCCACTTACTACGTTCCTACCTGCCTGCAAGCTTTTGCAGCCGTCTGCTGTTATGTATTCTACAGTATTAATATATTATTACTTAAAAATGTAAGCAGTTACTCTCTTGCTATAAAGTGACATAATTGTATTTAAAGTGAATTTTCGACATTAGTATGCCGTCATCTGAGTCTTTACTCACGTGTTTTTGTTATCAGTATGAATAATCCGCTTTGTTGGTCGTATACAGAATATTATCCATGTGTCTATAATTTTAATTATTTAACATGGAAATCGATTACGCATACTCGTGTTGTTGGTGTCTGTTCGAATAAAAAAAAAAGAAGTGTTTACTACAACTACAGAGAGTGCAAACATTGGACTGAGGACCTAACTCTAGTTTGTGTGTATTATTTCATCGAAAATACACGTATTGTTCTACTTAAAGCGATGTCAAAGTCAGTTATATATTACGACACATCTCCATGCCAGGATTGCAGTATCACATTATTCGATATAGTTGTTAGGCTTTCAAACTGCATCTCACATTTTTCACAGACAACTTGTCTGACAATTTAATAAATATACACCACTACGTATACGTTTTTGGAGTGCAGAGTAACATTATGCATGTTACTTGTCGTTGATGGGCTCCATGCCCCTCTCCCGACCCATGGCCTGGGTATCCACGTCACGGCACACTCAGTATAGTGCGAGTTCAAACTCATTTAGGTCATGTGGCTGGGAGTGTCGCCATCAAACATTTGCTGTTGGAGATCATATTGCCTTGCCAAGACGCATTTCAGGGTTTTGCCTACACTTTTACTAATACTAATACTGCCTGATGTGAGGTCTAAACTGACGTCTTCTGGGAAATATAAGTAAATACTGCTGACATTTGTGGCTGTGCATACGTTCCATATAATCAGAGTTCATAATTTATTATAATCCTATGCTCTGTATTTCCGCAGGTTTAATTAATTAACTTAAAATCGATTACATGAGCCACCAAATAGCGATGCTGACAGTCCTACTGTGGACTGTATCTATGATGAATGACTGTCTGTTCGTTCTGGGCAAACCAGTATGGCTGCGTTGCCTTTTCAGTGTTTTCTTCATAGTGTTAAGAATATGAAAGATTCTGGTGACCGTAAATATGAGAACAAACTGAATGACTGTACATCCGTAGAGGGTCTATCAGTCATTTGCTGTCAGAAACATAGAACCAATTATGCCTTCCTGATACATAAAGGAGACGATATACGTTGAGCAGTCCTGTTGAAGTTATCTTATATGCAGACCAAGGTTCGTTCTGCAATTTGTCTTCTGGGTGAAGTAAGATTGTGTTGATTATGACGTCTTTATAATCGTGAATCCTAAGATTCGAATAAGTAAGAGATTTTTTTAGTTGTATCTGTACAGTTATAATGGATCCTTCGGTAATGACAAGATGTAATAACTTGATACTACAAACGACAGTCGTGACATGTAATAATTTGCTAATTGCGGAAGGATCTAATCGTTTCGTCACCAAGTTAGTAATGTCGAAAACACGTAGTTATTTACGGTTTGTACGGATATCAAACTCATATTCCGCCCCAGAGCGTTAAGAATATTAAAAAAAATATCTAGTATGAGCACTTCCGATAATGCGAAATGAGTTCTGGATGTGTTTCTGATAACGATATACAGGGCAAAATACGCATACCTGTTACGTAAAGGAGGAATTGTTTGTCGTGTCGACCTAAGCCATTGCGTACACTTTTCATGTACCCGGTGAACATGGTAGACGGCGCTGACAAATGGAAGTTTCTCTGTTCACCTGCCGTGTCTGTAGCCCACAGACGACGATTATGCAGACTGATACTGCCAGTTCTGGTAAGGGTTACTTCGTCGGCAAGTAGGACTGACAAAATTCCTCCATTGTAATGGTCTGGCGCAAAAACCAGCACAAAATCTTTTCTGTAGAGGGAAATCCGCTGCTGATAATCCCACCACTCGCTGCAAATGATAGGGATAATAGTGGTCGTTTTTGAGTCTCGTACCGCAAGGAAACAAGGGAGAGGATGTTTTTATGGGCGTCCGGTGTACTCTTTCTACAACAGAAATGCACACCTGAATTAATACGGTTCTTTATTTACATGAGCATTTACTTAACTTATATAGAGTCCATGTTTTGTGGCACAAGCTCTTCTGCCATAGTACTCTTGCAGACAATATCGGTAATCTTGTTGTTACAGACTTTAGTCTCGCTTCTAGTCCCGCTATAGGCACTAATCTGGTCGCTATGTACTGTCATAGCCTGCGATGTGGACTGAACTTGTTCTGAGAATGTACTGACAGACGCCAAACTCGATGAGTGAGTCAGTCAGTGAGTGCATGAGACTCTCCGGTCAGCGGCGACGGCCTAAATACATGCTGTCGAGAGGGCGTTGGGGCGTTTTGCTTGTGGTGTGTCTCTGTACTCTACAGTGATGGGCGCACTTGATCCTGTAGCTACTATCGGTAATTGCGTTTCATCTTTGGAGACCAGTGTGCTGGCGACAGTTTCACTAGCGCATTCCACCTACCAGAATGCCGCACCATTGTTGTGTCGGCAAGATGCGAACGACAACGTGTGTTGGGGGGGGGGGGGGGGGTGGAGGAAGGACACTGGAATTGAAAGATGAGCCGGGAGCCGAGACTGTGGAGGATGGCGTACTCCCGACCATGGCCCACTATCTGGCTTCCGAGGCAACGGGAACATCGGCAACGACGGGTCCACGTTCATCGGATCGATGAGCTTCGGGGGGGGGGGGGGGGGGGGGTGCGCACCGTTTATCCGCTTCTCGTGAAGTGCCCTGGTAGCACGAGCGGGCGGCTGCGAAGGCCGCGCGGTCACGTGAGGCAGTGAATCCCGGGGAAGAAAAGGAGCAGAATCTTGGGGCAAAGGACACGCACAAATTTGGTTCTGGTGGCGGCGCTGAAAACCATCGGAACTTGCAGTCAAATACATAAAATAGCCAATGCGTTCCTGGATTGCAACTCGCTCCCAGCGCCCACACTTGCCACAAACCCTGAAAAGAACAAGATCACGTGGCGCAAAGCGATACTTGCGGACCACTGGCGGCGCCGGATGCTGTGGTGGGAGTAGCAAGTGTTACAGCGTCCGATGGCGGCGGCCATGCAGACGTTCCGCCGGTGATGGTCTATCGCGTGGGTGGGAGCGATAAAGTTGTAGCGCCTGTTCCCGTGTGTAGGTGGTGCGAATCTTGACCATCTGTTGTTTAAAAGTGCGTACGACGCATTCTGGTTGTTCGTTAGACTGGGCGTGGAACGGCGCACTTGTTAGATGACGAATACCACTTCCTTCACAAAACTGTTCAAAATCACGTGCAGTGAACTGTGGGTCATTGTCCGACACAAGTACGTCTTTCAAACCTTCTATGAAGGGTATGGAAGACAACGCTTGAATTGTGCTACGAGATGTGGTAGAAGCCATTGTCACTGCAAATGGGATCTCACTAAAAGATTGTACCACTATGAGCCAACGAGTGTTCCAAAATGGTAATGCAAAGTCTATGTGCACTCGTTGCCATGGAGATTGAGTCTTAGGCCAAGCTGAGAATGTCTGTGGAGGAGCGGATTGGTTTTCCTCGCATACGCGACGCTGTGGTGTCAACTGTTCAACGTGGATGTCCATGCCCTGCCAAGTACAGTGCCGGCGCACTAACTCTTTAATGCGAACAATTCCCCAATATCGTTGTTGGAGCAATCGCAACACACCGCCTTGCTACACTTTGCGAATAAGCACATGCGATCATCCACTGTTGTTTTGAACTAGAACCACGTCCTGTTGGACAGAAAGTTTATGCCAACGTGCAATATATCAGCGCACAGCTGAGTTCTGGATACTTTTTAATGAACGAGCCCCAAGACATGCGAATGTCACGCAACGAAATCTTGAGATCTGGATCTGCTTCCGTGGCCTGTGCAATTTCTCTGTAGGGCAATGAAAAAGATTCCAGCAGTTCAAACTCATGTGCATCGATTTGGCAATAAGATGCGACAGATGCCTCAAAATCAGAGTCTGCGCCAATCGGAAGGCGAATAGGGCGTCTGCATTGCCATGATTTGCCATAGGTCTGTACACGATTTGATACTAATAATGGAAAAGCAACAAAGCTAATCGTTGCCATTTTTGAGCAGTGCGTGTACGAACTGGCTTTGACGGCTGAAACAAGACTGCAAAGGCTTGTGACCTGTCACTAAAAAGAGCTTGTGACCATACAAATAGCGATAGAATTTTGTCACACCATACACAGTAGTGAGAGCCTTTTATTCTATTCGAGAATAATTGCATTGAGTTTGAGCTGAAAACTGTGACGCACACCACTGTTTTGTTGTGCTTCAGTTCTGCGCGAAAGCACAGCGCCGATTCTGTAGGAAGAAGCGTCGACTTGCAAAGCTACTGGGTCGGCAGGGTAAAAATGCACTAAATATCTGTCACTGAACAAAACGTTTCTGAATTCCTGAAATGGGTCGTGACACTCTTTGGCACACACAAAAGATACGTTTTGGCGACGCCAGCGATGCAGTGGAGCTGCATTCTGAGCGGCATTGGGTATGAACCGATTGAAGTATGTCACCTTGCATAGTACTGACTGCAGTTTAGACACATTGCGAGGAACGAGCGGGCCACGGATTGCAAGCAAATGAGATTGGAAGGGATGCACACCATGCCTGTTTATCACATGACGCAAGTACTATAGTTCAGTTTAAAAAAATATCACACTTTAGAGACGACACTTGAGCCTTACTTCTGACAACACTCGCAAAAGAGTACGCAAATTGGCAATGTGTTCCTCTTGTGTGCACCTGAGACGACAATGTGGTCAAGGTAGTTTCAACAAAATGACACTTTTGCTGTCAGCTAATGCAATAACGTTTAAAAATAGCTGGTGCAGAAGCACTGCCGAAGGGCAATCGCCAATACTTGAACACTCCTAAGTGTGTATTTACAACAAACGCTTTCTGTGATTCTTCATTCAATGGAATTTGAAAGTAGGCATCACGGAAATATATGTTAGAAAAGTAACGGCCTGCACCAAGCCTGTCCATAACTTCCTCAGGTCGAGGTAACAGGTAAGTGCCAACTAATGTCGGTGGGTTGGGTGTAGACTTGAAGTCAACACAAATGCGAATGCGACCAGACGGCTTAGGCAACAAAACGAGAAGACTTGCCCATTGACCAGTTTCAATGGGAGCAATTGCACCACTATCTAGCAATTCCTTCAATTCACCGGATACTTTATCTCTTAAGGGAATTGGAATGGGGCGGGGCCGGAAAAACTTAGGCTGCTGATTGTAACATGCACTGCAAAGTTATCAGCTTTTCCCATTCCTTCTGAGAATAATGCAGGAAATTCTTTAAGCAAGATAGCTACATCGCCTTTTGGGTCAAGAGCAGAAACTGAAAGTACATTCTCTTGGATGTTAAGTCCAAACAAATCAAACCCATCTTAACCGAATACGTTCTCAATTTTTCTTGCTTTCAACACGGTAAAATTCACTGCCCTAGTATGAGATTTGTGCTCTTAAGTGGCAGGCAAATTACATAGTCCAAACACTGTAATTTCCTGTCCGTTGTAAGCAGTAAAGTGCTTGCTAGATTTAGAAAGGCGTGGAGAGCCTAATTATTTGTACGTGACACGATTAAGCGAAGTTACTGAGGCCCCTGTGTCTGACTGAAAGTTCACACGATAGCCAGCAATTCATAATGAGACAAATAGTTTGTTCGAACGTCGTTGCACAGCACTAGGGCAAGAATGAGTCACAACCTTAATCTTGCTTTTGACAGAACCTGTTTTAGGTTGTGAAAAGACAGCGTTCAATGCATATGCACGAGCCTGTATTTCTCTGGGAGCGGGAAAAATTGGTGTTTTTGTGGCGTTACAAACAAACTTCTTGGAAACGGTCCTTTTGTCCACACCAAAAGTCATAAACAGGGTAAATTATAAGTTGCAATACATCGGGATCTTTTTCCTCGTGTTAAGTTACTTAGACTGTACTGTAGAGGAAAAATAAGGAACAACAGCAAATACCTCAAGGTCGTTCTGAAATCAAAAGATAAGTGAAATAAGATGGAGATTAAGTATCCAAGCAAAAACTAGAAATTCATATGGATAAATATAAATAGTAGATTAAATTGTGTGGTACTAAGTTATAATTAATAAATACAAAGAGAAGTTTTACGCAATAAGTTTAAGCGACAGTAATGCTTGTCCCAAAACATTGCAACCAATACGTGAACTCTCGTTTCGTTTGTAATGGATATCAAGATATAGGGCCTATGGAACACAGTGAAAAAGCAGGTTGCATTCCTTAAGAGAAGCGAAGGAAAGGAGATCACCTTAAATATCATTTCCGGAAGAAGTTTCCTTTCCAGTACAAAAAAATAATGTCCTGTTAGGGTTATTAGAAAATCGCGTAAATTATGTCGTAAAGTAGATAGAGAACGACGGTGTATACAAATGTGAAGAGTATATGCAGGAAGAATTTCACAAGTTATACTGGAGACAAGACCATCAAAAAAACTTTAGTAAAATGTAAAAAATGCTGCTCCTGAAAGAAGTAATAGGATAATCAATTGAAATGTTTCTGAGTAGGTCGAATACTGATGGGCGCTAAAGCAGGGGACTGCTGTTGAGGGCGAAATACCTCTTCCGTAAGACGATACAAAACGTATGAATCAATTGTGTATACGCAGAGAGGTCAAAAAAGCTTATTAAGTATAAGTGAGGAGATAATGAAAATAGTTATATTGTACTCGTAATTTAAAAGATAAACTTTTATTTTCAATTCGATAAAAATGTTTGTAGTTTACAAGAAACTGATGAAGGCACTAAACATATGCAACAGAAGAGGCACCTTCTTTTTTTAAACAAATTATTATCTTACATAAAAATTGTACTATAAAATGCAAAAACGAAATTAACCCGGTGCTTTCCGGGACTGGCGCTCTGGAGTTAAGACAAAACACCTAGCGAAAGAGAAGTAAAGGACAATCGCATAAATTGTGGGATAAACTGCATCAGCAGCAACGCTAAGAGATTACGATATTTGCAGAAGTCAGTGATTGGAACTAACCCACAAGAAAATTAATAAATAAATTAAGACAATAAGGAATTTATTACAATATTTTACATAAAAAGAAAAAATAGGAAATTATGGAACAAAATTTAATTTTAGACGATTTGCATAAATTTTTCTGGAGTGTGAACAGAATATACAGAAAAAGGATTTGTAGCTAGGAAGATAGCTGATAAAATGCACAAAAGACGAGAGCACGGTTGGGCTGTATGTCGAGAAGGGAGGCCCGTGAAAAAGAGGTCGGTAGACCACTTATGTGTCACCAATAGGCATTTTTAAGTACCTAATGCAACTGACATCAAAATTATTCGTAACGGAAACTAATATTTCGAAATTAAACAACAGCTGTTGATCATCTACAACATCTGTTCCTTCAAACATACGTGCATGTCTGAAGGAACAGACATCATAAATGTAAATATTACAGTCTAGAAGGGGCAAAAATGACGATACTACTACCGCTGAACACGTTTGTCTCATTAACCCTGTTGTGGGAATCCAGGTAAAGCTGCGAGCACTATGGGGTGCAGACACTGAGGTACATGAAGGTTTGGGTCAGTCCTGGAGGCACGCAGAGATAGCCAAAATGGGCACAGTTCCACATGGTGCGCCAAGCGGGAAGATTGCTTATTTTATGCCTCACTGCAACGTCGCGTACGCCTGGACAGCTCTTTCTCTGTCCTGCTTCTATCTTCGTCTGTGCCACATCGTCGTTTAGTCCGTAGCATCTGTTACTGTATGCGCCTGCTGATAGCGGTGTTGTTCGCTCCGTAATGCCGACCACTGTCTTCAAGTGTGTTCCGAAAGAAGGTACAATAAGTTTTAGTTTTTACGAACCCAGGCGTTCTATGCAGACCGAATGTTCATGACTGGCTCACCGACCCCATTCACACGAAGTCTAATCAGGTTCATACTTTCTATTCTGGCTCTAATAACTATGTCTTTTCCGTTAAGTTTTTGGTTTCCCTACAAGTAAATATGTTGGTTTTTCTTGGTGGTTCTCAAGTTCCCCTTAAGCATCATGACGATTCCATAAGTATGGTACTTCTTGCTAATGTGGAACTGGATTACACAGGCCGATCAGCCAGAACATAATGACCACCTATCTAATAGCTGGTATGTCCACAATTGGCGCGGATAACAGTGGCAACGCGTCGTGGCATGGAAGTAATGAGGTCGTGGTAGGTCGCTGGAAAGAGCT
The DNA here is from genome assembly GCF_023864275.1 of Schistocerca cancellata. Taxonomy (NCBI): domain Eukaryota; kingdom Metazoa; phylum Arthropoda; class Insecta; order Orthoptera; family Acrididae; genus Schistocerca; species Schistocerca cancellata. The sequence goes on from NC_064629.1 coordinate 269,829,945, forward strand.
GGCACCGCATTTTCACACACAAATCACCTATTTCCCGTAAATTCCGGGAAGGGGGGCATGAGCTCTGACGCCATGTTCGATTACATCCTTGATGTGATCGATCAGGTTCAGATCTGGCCAGTTTGGGGGACAGCACATCAACTGGAACTCGCCAATGCTTTTCTCGAACTCCTCCACCACACTCTTGGCCTTGTGACATGGAGCATTATCTTGTTGAAAAATGCCACTGCCGTCTGGAAGCATGATCGTCATGAAGGCGTGTACGTGGTCTGCAAACAGTGTACCATACTCCTTGGTCATCATGGTGTCTTCCACGCGTTTCACTGGACCCATGAATGCCCACTGAATGTTCCCCAGAGCTTAACGGAGACGCCGCCAGCTTGTCTCTGTCCTGCGCTACAGGTTTCAAGGACCTGTTACCCTAGAAGACAACGGATTCGCACCCACCCATCGGCATGACGAAAAAGGTATTAGGATTCAACAGACCATTCAATACCCTGCCACAGCGCCAGTGTCCGGAGTCGATGGTCATGTGCCCATTTCAGTCGTAGTTGCTGATGTGGTGTTATCACTGGCACATGCATGAGTTGTCGGTTGTGGAGGTCCAGTGTTAGGAGTGTTCGGTGCATCGTGTATTCAGACACACTTGTTCTCTGCCCAGCATTAAAATCTGGTTTTAGTTCGCTGCCTGTCCTGTCTTATCAATCTGCCCAGACTACGACGTCCGACGTCTGTAATGAGGAGTGGCGCCCAACTCCACAATGTCTGGTTGCTGTTTCACTTGGGTTCACCACGTGCTGAAGAGACCCACCACAACACTCCTGGAACACGCGACATGTCGTACAGTTTCCGAAACGCTCGCACCGAACCTCTCGTCTACCACAATCTGCTCTTAGACAAACTCAGATGGAGTGCGCGCCTTCCCCATTCTACACACGGACGACACTCTCATTGATACTACATGCACCGTGCATGTATCTGACTACCAATCATTCCCCGCCAGGTGACGCTACTATCGCCTGGACGGATTTATATCGATAGTAGGTTGATGGCTACAATGTTCTCGCGCTAGAGGTTGACGACAGTTCCCTGAAGGGTATTTTGCTCCCTTAAAGTGGTATGTGGGGTACACGATGCCAGCGCTGGTCTACGGAACGTCTGTTGCAGTACTGTAGCTGTATACGTTCAGTGGAGATAGTAGTCAATCGTAACGTTCCTTCCCATCTACAGGTATGTGTTACCGCTTTCATGTAACGTACAGTGGACACGTGGGGACGTGCTTTCTCTCCAATGAAACTGGCCACCTTAGAACTAATTGCCTGTGGTGGGTATTTGAATTGAATTCATTTGAACAGCTTCGAAAATTAACGTTAGCTAATCCCTCTCCTACCACTCACGAGATTCGTGCCACGTCTTCCCCAGGTGAAATGAACAGCAGAGGGACGCGCGGCTTACTGCTCTTGAATTTCCGCCATTACCCTCGCAGCACTGTCCTGAAATGATTGTTGCCAACCGGACAGTGTTCGCGATGGAGCATAAGAGACGTCGTACGGAGGGTGGTGAAGAGAAGGATGCGTCTTCTCCTCATCCACCCCTCCCTGAAATAAGTTTGTCGGTTGTTGTATCTGGTAGTCCTGAGTACCGCACTCTTGATGGGATCAGTGTTGAGAAAACGGCTGCTGATGTCTCTAGAGTTTCTACTTGTTTTCCTCCTGCGGTTTGAGGTAACGGCTCGGGACCACCCAGTGGTGTGAAAGTATGATGGGCCTTCTTGTGTATCAATGATACAATAGCAGCAGTCTATGGCGGCCCCAACCCCACTTGTTCCGTTGATTTCACCCATTCAGGTGAGATCGGAATAGGCTACGGTTGTTCCCCTATGGTGTCGATTGATAGCCAGGAAGTGTGGAGTTTCAGAAAGAGATCGGAACGACCTATTGTTGTGACTCCCATTGAGGCGATTGATAGTCAGTAAGTGCTAACTATCGACCCAGATATTGTGTTGTCTTACCTCCCTCTTGTGCGTCGATCTGAATTGCAAGGATCCCATCCTGTGAAGGGGATCTCTGAGGCTGTCACTTTATTTAGATAAAGTTCAAGGAGCCCGTACGTCCCAGACTGCTGATGCTGTGTTGCCTCGTAGTCACTGTAAAAAACTCGTCCAACATGCGCGCGTAGTGTCTCATAACAAGAAGAAACGTAAAGATTCCAGAGGCTGAGTGTACAAGCCTTCCACACTCGGACTATTCAGTGACCTCGGTTATGGATTTTGAACTCATTGATAATGCAATTAAGTAGGCCTTCAGCTCGAATTTCGTGTCTTGTTGTTAAAGTATGTAGGCCTGTACATTTCTTTCTTCGAATGTTCATCGGGTGTAGTCGCAACTGCGGCTTGTTTCCGTTGCATCAATTTATCTACGATTCCGTTGTTGATGTATTCTTACAAGAAGTTCAGTTAATTCGTTTTGCTCTCCCTGGATTTTACACTGTGCTTAACGTGGCTTCTAAACGTTCCACAGGGACTGCATTCTCTTTAAGAACGGCATTCCCATGGAATTGATTGAAGCTCTTAGTAATGGTAGAGAAAAGGATGTACTTTGCTTCACCTAGCCTTGAATCTCTTTTATGCACCGTTCAGTTACGGACGCAATTTAGACCGTTCCTAAATTTATAAGGAGGTGGTGATTTATTTGTAGCAGAAAAGTTCACAGGCTATTTTGATAGGTGGGGATTTTAACTGTGTGTTGCGTCCTACGGAGCAATCTCCAAATTTTAATTTCCGTTGATAATTGCAAAACTTAGTTCGTTCCTTGAAACTGCAAGACGTTTGGGTATGTAAATATCTGACTCTTGCCCAGTTACCTATTTTACTGCTACTTCTATCAGTAGGCTTCACAGATTTTATTTATCTGACTGGGTAAGTATTGGATTTTGCTTTTGATGACATACCCGCCAGCTTCACGGAACACTGTGGAGTGACTGTTACTTTAATCATGAGCAACAGTTATTGAAATTGTTTCTAGAGCCGATGCTGAATATGGTTCACTTCGAGGATCTCTCAATAGATGAGGTGATCCAGAAAGTGTAGGACCGTAGTCTCCGTTTATATGCGCGATACGCATCTATTTTGGAATGGTGAATTCAACTGGTAAAGACGAGACTCTGAAAAATCCTGAGGCGATTCTGCGCTGATAGAGCGCAGGAATTTCGGGGGGTGCTAGAATTTTACTGCTCTCTCTTGTGCGACCTTTATGATACCGCTCATCAGGCTCCCCTACGAACTGCGGTGGTCATGCGTGTAAAGGCGTAATTGCTACAGTTAAAGCAGCGTCGATTGGAAGGGTTTATTATGCAATGCAGTCCATATTCCTTGGTGGCGAATGAATTGGCTTCTCTATGTCATTTGATACGACATCAGACTCATCGTTGATGCGCGTGTATTACGTCTCTCAAGTTGTGATGGCACAGAAAGACATATTGCATGTCTTCCATCAATTGTATCTGGGGCTCTACGAGGAATCCGTTCTTGTCGATGTGTCATTCGAATTTTTGCTTGTTCCTACGGATTGTAGACCTACATCTGCATATGATGCAGCAGTTTTAGAGGTTTTTCCTTGAGACAATGTTTATGAACTTATTGTTAGATCGCCTTCTCGTAAATCACTGGTGTCAGATGGTCTGCCTAAAGAATTTTATGTGCGTTTTTGAGCGTTGTTAGGTGCTACTTTTACTTTACTTTTGAATGAAGAGTTGAAGGGGGTGGGGTTATGCCCGACAGGCAAAATGGTGTTAATTCCTAAAAGTTCTGTTCAGGCACCAACTGATAAATTTCACGGTATTACCTTATTAAATTTTGATTGTAAAGTTTGACGAGGGCGGTTGCTGGAAGTTGTTGCAGTCCATCAGAACTGTATTCCTCGTCGTATTATTCTGACTTAGATAGCTGAACGTCGTGACTTCGTTTCGGTAGCCAATGTTACTTCCTTTCCTTGTGCTCTGGCGTTTATGGATTTTGACATGTCGTTCGACCGTGTTAGACATGGCTTCCTTTTGCAGGTACTGGAAGCTGTTGGGTTCTCTATTGACACTATTTGTTTTTGGCTATCCAAGCTTCAGTGACTCTCAATGGTCAACTGATACCTTCGGTTAACGTCCGTACCGGTTTTCCTCGGTGAAGTCTGCTTTCAGTGTCGTTGTTTGTTCTATCATTTAAGCCCCTTCTTCCAAGGATCACCGTTCATTTACAAGGATGAACACTATTGGGAGACACGATTTCGGTGCGTGTATACACTGACGATATGATGGTGCTACTCCGTTCTCCTGCTGATAATTCCGTTGCTCAAGGCTACAGTAGATGCCTTTTGCCTTGTACCTAGTGCCCGCATCAACGAAGGCAAATATGGATTGATGGATTTACGAGGTTTTGACAACACTGTCATTTTGTGGTCGTCGTATTGGACATGAGTGTTTGGAAGCCATAATTGATCGTTCTCCAATGAAAATGGCTACAGTAAATTAGAAGTCGGTTGTGAGGAATATGATTAGGAAACTAAAACAGCCGTCTAGTCGTTTTCTATGGAAGCTTTATATTTTTCTTTTATGACACGAGGTGTCTGCGCGTGCGCGTATGCTCAATGGTTTGGCACTTCCCGATATTAAAGGGCAATCGTCTGTGCTATTTGTTTGTCGCACCGTGCTGAATTACACTCACGCAATATACACATTCACGTCTCGGTTGTTTTACTGTCTTCGGCTGGGCAATCTTGGTCCGCCTGTCGAGGTCAGTCGACTGAATTTTCATTTAAACCATTTCCGTGAATTTATATTGTTATCAGTTACTTGGCGGCTGATAGTCTACAAAAAATGGTTCAAATGGCTCTGAGCACTATGGGACTTAACATCTGAGGTCATCAGTCCCCTAGAACTTAGAACTACTTAAACCTAACTAACCTAAGGACATCACACACATCCATGCCCCAGGCAGGATTCGAACCTGCGACCGTAGCGGTCGCGCGGTTCCAGACTGAAGCGCCTAGAACCGCATGGCCACAACGGCCGGCGATAGTCTACAGATTTTTATTGCGGCGTCGGGGAGGGACTGACTGTAAGGTGCGTGTTAAACGAACATAGCCACAAACTTCTTGAAGATTGTGTGGTTTCATCTTAGCCTTCCCGTTCTACCATTGGTGGTGGCGTCCTCGTGGTATCAAGAGGTCCACAATCTGCTATCCATGAAAAAGCACCTATTTCGTATTGGACTTAGTGTCACGGATGAATGCAGTCGCTGTCCCACTATAGACACCCTACAACATAGATTTACCTGTCGTGGTCGCGAAACGAACTGGTGCAGTTGATGCTACCACCTTTTGAGCTGATATCCTATTCCGTGCAGTCTTATCCTACTTTCTGAGGGCAAAGTCAAGTAAGCACAACTGCATGACTATTGGGTCACTTTGCTCGCCACAAGGTTAATGAAGGGGGTTATACGGACCCACTCGCCTGCCGCTAATACATGGCCACTGGATATTGGAAGTGCTTGTGACTGCCATCGCAACTTATCGCCAATATGTTGAACCCAGAATTTCGTCGTCAAGGTATCAAATGGCCCTGAGCACTATGGGACTTAACTGCTGAGATCATCAGTCCCCTAGAACTTAGATCTACTTAAACCTAACTACCCTAAGGACATCACACACATCCATGCCCAAGGCAGGATTCAAACCTGCGACCGCAGCGGTCGCGCGGTTCCACCAGACTGTAGGGCCTAGAACGGCTCGGCCACTAAGACCGGCCGTCAAGGTATCATTTAAGTTAGCCGGTCCTTGTGGCTTTCTAGACATGGACCATTTTCAGGTAAATTGTTTCGCAGTTTATTTCATTTTTGTGATCCTGTCTTTTTTTTTGGTGGGGAGGGGGGGGGGGGTGGACTGTCGAGGTGTTGGGCTCTCAAACCTCTGGTCCGTATTCGATTCTTAGTCGTATTTTTTTTTTTTTTTTTTTGTGGTTGCGCGCATGTGTTCCAAGTTGCAAAGGGAGGGCGTTATGAGTTAAAATTAAAAAGAAGCTGTTGTTGTTGTCGTCTTCAGTCCTGAGATTGATTTGATGCAGCTCTCCAAACCGAAAAAGAAAAAGAAAAGAGATACTGTAAAGGTCATCGCTCGCGATAAGCCGGAAATCCGGGTTCGAGTTCTGATACAACACAAATTTACATGCATCATAGGTATTCTTTCAAGACGTAATGCAGCTGACGTCAAAATTATTCCCAACTTCGGCTGACACTTAGCAATTTCTCCTTTTCTTTTCTTTTTTTTTATTTGTCATGGACTTTTTAGCTTGCTTTGAGGTAAGTGTCATACTCTGGTATTCATCCTTTGTGAACGTTAACGTATGGTGCTGACGCTTACTACATTACACTGCCTGCTTTACCATGCATTCACTCTTAATGATCCAAAAGGAGTGTCGTGAGTGATATCTTTCTACGGAGTTAGATGACTGGTATGGACTGTGGAATATATAGCGTTCAGTGAAACTTATGACGACCAGGAGGTCCCTAGTTCGCAGCTCAACCACATGAATATTAGTAACTCTCCGATGGATAGCCTTATTCAGTGCTCTTTGTCTTCGTTATGAGACATCTGTTAGTAACTGTTCACTTGTGCTCTGGCGGTGATTTAATTAGCGTGGCCTTGTTAAGTGAATTAACGATGCATTCGACTGGAGAAATTAAGGGAAACTACAAAACCACAAATATTGATTTTTGTACTGACATTTTAAATTTACCCTTCCAAATCGTAGCGAAATACTATAGACAGTATACTAACCGATTCTGCTCATTTCATAGTCACATCAAACGTCAGCTGAGACTATTACATGCGACAACATCACGGTCGTCAGAGGTTGATCAGCAATACATTTATCCAATCGAGTAAAGAAAAAACTATACCCATAATTTTACAGTTTTAAATCATTTTAATGAATGTTTTAACCACTTAATATCCTAAAACTGTGAGAATAAGCGCACTTCTTTGCTCTTAAATTTTCTTTTATCATATTGTCAAAATTAATATACAAAAATACAAGGTGATTACAATTGAAGTTAAACTTTCAAAACGCTGTAGAAATAACACCACTGGTCAGAATGACGTCGAATTGCAATGAAATATTATCAGAGAAGGGGAAAAACGTATGGCAGAAAAAAAATGTGAAAATTCATGAATAGATGGCGCTGTATGTGTCAGAACAAGTAAGTGAAAACACCTGTCGTGCGCATGAGCCATTGAAGTTGGTATAAACACACCAGGTACATGGCTCTCTCTTCTTTAGCGCCTGCGACGTCTGCCATCACTGTCTCAATGCAAGATCGCGTTCTGCTTGTAAAGTGCTTGTAAATCTATATTACAAGAATGATAACTATGCATACATCGGTCTGCAGAAGTTCCGGACACTGAAGGGTTTGAAAAAAGGGGTTGGTCCGATGACTGCCGTCGGTCTCGAGGAAATGATTCGGAAATTCGAAAAGACAGGTTCTTTTGGTGTGCCGAACATTTGACATACCCGTGAACACGGCGCGTAAAATCCTACGAAACATCCTTCTTTGCATTCCATTCCACAGTACCCATGCGCACGAGTTGCTTCCTGTTGACCTGCCAGCAAGAGGAACCTTTGCTTTAGAATTTCTTGCTCGCATGGAAATGGACAATGATTGGCCGTGGAATATTTTGTGGACAGACGTAGCCCAATTCCATCTGACAGGATATGTCAAGACACAGAATTGTCGAATATGGGCAACGGAAAACCCACACGCAAATCAACCAGTACCACTTCACCCTGAAAAGGTCACTGTGTGGTGCGGGTTTACGGCATCATTTATCATGGCGTCATACTTTTTTCGAAGAGACAGATGATCCGGTCCTGTTACGTGTAGCGTCACTGGTAAGCACTGTGAGTGTCTTTTGCTCAACCACGTCATTCAAGATCTCCAAAAGCGTGGATGTGTGGAAGGGATCATTTTTATGTAAGATGGCGCACCTTCGCACATTGCAAATCCAGGTAAGCAGCTGCTAAAGCGCCATTTCGGAAATGCTAAAATTATCAGCCGCCATTTCCCTACAGCCTAGCCGTCCCGATCACCTTCTACATCTACATACATACTCCGCAATCCACCATACGGTGCGTGGCGGAGGGTACCTCGTACCACAACTAGCATCTTCTCTCCCTGTTCCACTCCCAAACAGAACGAGGGAAAAATGACAGCCTATATGCCTCTGTACGAGCCCTAATCTCTCTTATCTTATCTTTGTGGTCTTTCCGCGAAATATAAGTTGGTGGCAGTAAAACTGTACTGCAGTCAGCCTCAAATGCTGGTTCTCTAATTTTCCACAGTAGCGATTCATGAAAAGAACGCCTCCTTTCCTCCAGAGACTCCCACCCGAGTTCCTGAAGCATTTCCGTAACACTTGAGTGATGATCAAACCTACTAGTAACAAATCTAGCAGCCCGCCTCTGAATTGCTTTATGTCCTCCCTGAATGCGACCTGATAGGGATCCCAAACGCTCGAGCAGTACTCAAGAATAGGTCGTATTAGTGTTTTATAAGCGGTCTCCTTTAAAGATGAACCACATCTCCCCAAAATTCTACCAATGGACCGAAGACGACTATCCGCTTTCCCCACAACTGCCATTAAATGCTTGTCCCACTTCATATCGCTCCGCAATGTTACGCTCAAATATTTAATCGATGTGACTGTGTCAGCGCTACACTACTAATGGAGTATTCAAACATTACGGGACTCTTTTTCCTATTCATCTGCATTAATTTACATTTATCTATATTTAGAGTTAGCTGCCATTCTTTACACAAGTCACAAATCGTGTCCAAGTCATCTTTGTGTAGTGCACCCCTGACCTATATAGGGACGTATTACAATTCCCCACCCAATAGCGCAAGTCTAGAAATCTGCAGCCAAGACCGTCACTGAGTCGACGAAGCCTCTGGATGAGACCCTCCACACGGCTTCAAACCAAAGGAGCCCGATCCACTCTGGGAACGATGCTGCAAATAGAGAGCTCTGCTTGCACCCCGCGTGCGAGGCCAGCGGTCTCCACCAAATCCACCAGCCGCCCGTACGAACTGAGGATCGCCTCAGAACCCAAGCGACATTTAACATTGGTGCCGATGTGAGCAACTACTTGCAGGCGACTGCACCCCGTACGCTCGATAGCCGCAGGCAAGGCCGCCTGCACATCTTGGATAAGGCCCCCTGGCAGACAAACCGAGTGCACGTTGGAATTCTTTCCAGCCCTGTACGCTATTTCCCAAAGGGGATTCGTCACCCGCCTAACGTTGGAGCTCCCAATAACCAGCAAGCCTTTGCCCCCGCGTGCCTGCTCGGACCCTGCTGAAGGAGCGGCCACCTGCCCACTTACAGGATGAACGGGCGAACCCGAACGCGTTGCAGTCCGCCACTCATACTGAGGTGAGGGCGGTCCCAACGCGCTGGGTACACTAGAAGGTGTGTCGGCGACTGAGTCAGCGGACGCAGCAAGCGACACCTGGGGTGTCTCAAGCGACGCGCCAGACCCTCCGCCGTCGCTGCACCTGGAGGCAGCAGCCTGAAGGCTGCTGACCGTGGCCAACGCACGCTGCTGCTCGCGAACCGCGGCCAGTTCCTCCTGCGCCCGCACACAAAACGCACACATCCTATCCATCCTACTGCTAATATCTGGACATATAGAGTTGCGACAAATAAAACAGTAATGTGCGACTGCACAGTTGCGTCACCAGCGCCGGATTGAGCTGCGCTACATGAACAATTACTTACGAACTATGCAATCAAATGACCACGACTACGCCACTATACAGATATTACAATGCGATCCTACCCCTGTCTTAGTACAAATGACAACCGTCTACGCGATATTACACTCTACCGTTATTAAAATTTGATACTACCCCTTTCTAATTGGAAAATACGCAAAGATCCGAAAAATTTCATCACGCAAGCACACAAACACACAAAGTAATTTGAATTAAACCTGCGGAACTAATACGAAAAACTGAATATACGACTAGTTTCTGTTACTGCTGCTCGCACACGTCACTCTGCGAGCACAGATGAAACTGCACTGGCCTCTGTCTGCTGCTAACTGACTCTATGAAATAAACAGAAAGCACTGGCTGTCCAAAACAAACAACTGACTAACGACTCCGCGAATTTACACTCTACGGCTATCAATAAGCAATATTACTCCTCTCAAATACGAGAATACGCAAGGATTTTATGTAATTAAATAAGCAAGCGCACAACCACTCGGAAAGAAATTAAGAATCAGACTACAAAATAAATATGAAAGCTAAATATGCGACTCGCTATTACACTGCACTTATCTTAATCGGTGTGACTACTGGCTGTGGGGCTATCTGAAAGATGTTGTGTTCAGTGTTCCGATTGCAAACTTAGCTGCTCTGAAGGCACTCACTGCGCAACACATTTTGAACGTGACCCCGGAAACAGTTCGATCAGTTGTGGAACATGCTGTTTCTAGATTTCAGCGTGTTGCAGAAAACGGTGGACAGCATGCTGAACATGTTTTGCGCCAGTGACACGGAAATTAATAATCCGAATTGATTGTGATTGTTGCTTTTTATGCGGTTTTTGGTCTCAGGACAATTTAAAACCGATGTGATTGGTCTCAGGACAATTTAAAATCGATGTGACTGATGCTTTTTGTGCGGTTTTGGGCCTCAGGACAATAAAAAACCAGTTTTTGCAATCCAATGTGATATGACCTTGACGTGATGGATGGGCTTACGTAACTAACAGTATCACACCTGTACGTCCATGCGCACTGATTAGTACAGTCTGTTTAACGTCAAACGTACACGTTAGGCATCGTCGTGTGATTCATTTGTCATTTATAGTGGACCACTATTAAGTTATGATGCTTACAGCACCATCTATTGCTACATTTTGTAACTATTTGTTTTTCTTCTGCCATACGTTTTACCCCTTCTCCGATAATATTCCGTTGCAATTTAACGTCATTCTGATTAGTATTGTTATTTCTACAGTGGTTTGAAAGTTTAACTTTGCTATAAATAATACGTTCGACCGTTTCTCGATTTTAATGTGTTCCCAGAGATATTTTCTGTTGTTGCTTTAAAATAGTCTGTGGCGGAACAAACAATAGCGTTGACTCATTAGCAATTTTATGGAAGTGGAAGGCAGTGAACGTTTCAAAGATGCTGAGTCACCAGCTGCTTGAAGGCAAACCGTGAACGGCAGACGCAAGGCGCTGTATCAGCTCTGAGGAAGTGCAGTGGATGGGTCGTGCTGCTAGAAGGCGTTCGCAGCTGTTGCGCACACCACACTCAGATAACTGCAGTCGCTTGGATGAGACGGAGGCCAAAGCAGACGTCAAGGTGGCAGTTACAAATTTCCTGGGCTTATTCTGTTAGTAAACAGAGCTCATCAGAAGGTATTGCGTACTATGTATCTATTACATGCATAAATAGATTCATAAACCGCTTTGTAATTTACAATAATTTGACAATGAAGTGATGTTATTATTGGTTCTATCGAGTTCTTAGACTTTATATTACATGATTCCCAAAGAAGAAGCTATCGAATTCATAAAAAATACGTAACACACACATAAATCTTCTTCGCAGTATTACACTGTGTGATCGATCAAAAGTATCCGAACCCTGGCTGAAAATGACTTACAAGTTTGTGGCTCCCTCCATCGGTAATGCTGGAATTTAATATGGTGTTGGCCCACCCTTAGGCTTGATGACAGCTTCCACTCTCGCAGGCACCTTCAATCAGTTGCTGGGAATGCCAGCCCATTCTTAACGAAGTGCTGCACTGAGGAGAGGTATCGATGTCAGTCGATGAGGCTTGGCACGAAGTCGGCTTTCCAAAACTACCCAAAGGTGTTCTATAGGATTCAGGTCAGGACTCTGTGCAGGTCAGTTCATTGCAGGAATGTTATTGTCGTGTAACAACTCCGCCAAAGTCCGTGCATTACGAACAGGTGCTCGATCGTGTTGAAAGATGCAGTCGCCATCTCCGAATTGCTCTTCAAGAGCGGGAAGCAAGAAAGTGCTCAAAACATCAATATAGGCCTGTGCTGTGATAGTGCCACGCAAAACAACAAGGGGTGCAAACCCATCTCTGATAAACACGACCACCCCGTAACGCCACCGCCTCCGAATTTTACTGTTGGCACTACAGACGCTGGCAGATGACTTTCAACAGGCATTCGCCATACCCACACTCTGCTATTAGTAGACCGCCCCATTGAGTACCGTGATTCGTCACTCCACACAACGTTCTCCACTGTTCAGTCGTCCAATGTCTACGCCCCTTACACCAAGCGAGGCGTCGTTTGGCATTTACCGGCATGATGTGTGGCTTATGAGCAGCTGCTCGAACATGAAATCCAAGTTTTCTCACCAGCCGCCTAACTAACATAGTACTTACAGTGGATCCTGATGCAGTTAGGAAAATCTGTGTGATGGTCTGGATAGATGTCTGCCTATTACACATTACGACCCTCTTCAACTGTCGGCGGTCTATGTCAGGCAACAGACGAGGCCAGCCTGTATGTTTTTGTGCTGTACGTGTCCGTTCACATTTCCACTTCACTATCACATCGAAAACAGTGGACCTAGGGATGTTTAGGAGTGTGAAAATATCTCGTTCGTACGTATGACAAGTGACACCAAATCACCTGACCACGTTCGAAGTACGCGAGTTCCGCGGAGCGCTCCATTCTTCTCTATCGCGATGTCTAATGACTACTGAGCTCGCTGATATGGAGTACCTGATAGTAGGTGGCAGCACAGTACAACTGGTATGAAAAACATATGTTTTGGCGGTGTCTGGATACTTTTGATCATATAGTGTAATTCTGTTATGCAAGAGATCATTCATGAAGGTGTAATGCAGGATGATGAAGTTTTCTCCGTATGAAGTTATAGTGTTAAAGTTATTTACGCAGCACTTGTGATGAAGTGAGTTGCAGAGATTGCATATGATGTATACGAAATTTTCTTTCTTTTAAGGAATTGTAAATTTTGACAAATGGCTTAATTTCGGCTTCTGTGCACCGTATTGTCGACTGGTAATATCTGGCTATCACAGAAAAATACACTACTGGCCATTAAAATTGCTACACCACGAAGATGACGTGCTACAGACGTGAAATTTAACCGACAGGAAGAAGATGCTGTGATATGCAAATGATTAGCTTTTCAGAGCATTCACACAAGGTTGGCGCCGGTGGCGACACCTACAACGTGCTGAAATGAGGAAAGTTTCCAACCGATTTCTCATACACAAACAGCAGTTGACCGGCGTTGCCTGGTGAAACGTTCCTCGTGTAAGGAGGAGAAATGCGTACCATTACGTTTCCGACTTTGATAAAGGTCGGATTGTAGCCTATCGCGATTGCGGTTTATCGTATCGCGACATTGCAACTCGCGTTGGTCGAGATCCAATGACTGTTAGCAGAATATGGGATCGGTGGGTTCAGGAGGGTAATACGGAACGCCATGCTGGATCCCAACGGCCTCGTATCACTAGCAGTCGAGATGACAGGTATCTTATCCGCATGGCTGTAACGGATCGTGCAGCCACGACTCGATCCCTGAGTCAAGATATGGGGATGTTTGCAAGACAACAACCATCTGCACGAACAGTTCGACGACGTTTACAGCAGCATGGACTATCAGCTCGGAGACCAAGGCTGCGGTTACCCTTGACGCTGCATCACAGACAGGAGCGCCTGCGATGGTGTACTAAACGACGAACCTGGGTGCACGAATGGCAAAACGTCATTTTTTCCGATGAATCCATGTTCTGTTTACAGCATCATGATGGACGCATCCATGTGTGGCGACGTCGCGGTGAACGTACATTGGAAGCGTGTATTCGTCATCGCCATACTGGCGTATCACCCGGCGTGATGGTATGGGGTGCCATTGGTTACACCTCTCGGTCACCTCTTGTTCGCATTGACGGAACTTTGAACAGTGGACGTTACATTTCAGATGTGTTACGACCCGTCGCTCTACTCTACATTCGATCCCTGCGAAACCCTATATTTCAGCAGGATATTGCACGACAGCATGTTGCAGGTCGTGTACGGGCCTTTCTGGATACAGAGAAAGTTCGACTGCTGCCCTGGCCAGCACATTCTCTAGATCTATCACCAATTGAAAACGTCTGGTCAATGGTGGCCGAGCAACTGACTCATCACAATACGCCAGTCACTACTCTTAATGAACTGTGGTATCGTGTTGAAGCTGTATGGGCAGCTGTACCTATATACGCCATCCAAGGTCTGTTTGACTCAATGGCCAGGCGTATCAAGGTCGTTATTACGGCCAGAGGTGGTTGTTCTGGATACTGATTTTTCAGGATCTATGCACCCAAATTGCGTGAAAATGTAATCACATGTCAGTTCTAGTATAATATATTTGTCCAATGAATACCCGTTTATTATCTGCATTTCATCTTGGTGTAGCAATTTTGATGGCCAGTAGTGTAAATAAGGTTGTCAAACTGCCGAAAATTAGAAGCACGTCTTTGGAGACAATTGTGTATAAATGTTGAAGTACACATGAAGCCAGTTTTTTGTGATCCCTATACGATATTGGAAAATACGATTTCCCTTTTTAGGTAGTTATTGTAATGTTAGACCTATTGTTAGCCGCGTATTTCCTTAGTGTTGCTAATTTTTAACTCCGAAGTCTCACTTCCTGTTTCGTAGTATCTGACTTGTTAGAGCTTACAAGCGAACATTCCGAAGTGCTATTCCTTCAACTTATGTGCATGCTGTAAGAAAACGTTTTATCTTAAGCATTTATTTACAGATCTTCATTATTGTAACAATTTTGTATCATAGTAATGAGTTATTTACCATTTTCAATCAACAAAATACACGTATGTGAAGCAGTAGACCAAAAAACAAAAAAGAAATAAATGTAACACGTAAAATAACAGGTTAAAACATAAACAATTATAAGCAAAATAAATAATTAGGCTAATAATGAATGTTTAGATATTTTAATCAGGTATGTTGAAAATACTCTGACAGCACCTTGTGTACAGTTTATTTTCGAACAATGTTTCAGAAACCAGCTTTATTACGCCTGGGTGTATGTAGCTTAAATTATGTTGAAGCAAAAGTTTTCTATTTTCAAAATTAATTACTGGCGGTGGAATATTTTGAAAAATTTCAGGTTAATGAAAAATTCGATTATACTGTGTACATCAACTTGTATGTGAGAAATACTTTTTTTATATCATCGTTTCAATAATATACCCCGTAAACCTAACGTGCGAAATTACCTTTCAAGGTGTGATTTACGCCTAAAAGTGAAATTGGGCACAACTAAAAAATGTTTTTTACATTATCTTACCTCCTCTACACCCCCCCCCCCCCCCTCAAGTTTCATCAACATTTTTTATTGGCACTTGGGAATATTCTCTTGTTAGTGTTGAAAGATAAATATTGTGTTTTCAATACTTTAATCGTTAATAGGGCTATGTAACCTATATTACCACGCTCTGTCGTACACAAAGAGTGAAAAACTCAATGCTGAAAAGCATGTTTTTCAAAATTACCTGCGATAAGAGATATAAATGTGTAAGTAGCGAATAAACTGTCCTTTCTTTTTTGTGTCATTATCGCCCTTAGTTATACGGAGTAAATACAGAATACTGGCATTCAGATATTACAATGGAACTCTTGTTGAAAATTTGAAATTCTTTCTCTGTTTTCATTACGAGTAAAATTCTGACTTAAGACTTCTAGGTGATAAGCTCTTGGGCTTCCAGGCTAGTGGTAGTGTTGAATTGCCGTTACGTTCTAGCTACAGTCCTACTCTTCATATTCTGGACGAGAGTCTAGATATTGAGGGTATCAATTACTAGGCGAGGGTCGGGGATTATTCCTCCTGTGAGTGGATAAAGAGGTCCTATGCTGCGGGCAGTTTGAATGGAGGGATGGTGGGGGCGGAGAACTGGAAGTAACGTTCATATCTTTCCATGGGCACTGCTGACGCTTGAACGCAGCTATCGGACTCTTCTGTACTTCCGAGAGGCCATACTGGATAAACAGGCAACCACTCATAGTGTCTACATTTTCTGGGGCTAGGAGTGGTACTCATGGCCTAATTGAGACCTACATACATGGCCTAGTGCATAGGCATTTGCTCCGCAGTTGTTTCTGGCTATTTTGAGTAGTAGATTCACTTCTGAGTCAAGTTTATTTGATATATTAGAGGTAACACCTAAAACTAGGAAACTAAAAATTAGGAAACTAATTAGTGGAAAACATCGGACAGTTCACAATAACACGAGTAATATACACTCCTGGAAATGGAAAAAAGAACACATTGACACCGGTGTGTCAGACCCACCATACTTGCTCCGGACACTGCGAGAGGGCTGTACAAGCAATGATCACACGCACGGCACAGCGGACACACCTGGAACCGCGGTGTTGGCCGTCGAATGGCGCTAGCTGCGCAGCATTTGTGCACCGCCGCCGTCAGTGTCAGCCAGTTTGCCGTGGCATACGGAGCTCCATCGCAGTCTTTAACACTGGTAGCATGCCGCGACAGCGTGGACGTGAACCGTATGTGCAGTTGACGGACTTTGAGCGAGGGCGTATAGTGGGCATGCGGGGGGCCGGGTGGACGTACCGCCGAATTGCTCAACACGTGGGGCGAGAGGTCTCCACAGTACATCGATGTTGTCGCCAGTGGTCGGCGGAAGGTGCACGTGCCCGTCGACCTGGGACCGGACCGCAGCGACGCACGGATGCACGCCAAGACCGTAGGATCCTACGCAGTGCCGTAGGGGACCGCACCGCCACTTCCCAGCAAATTAGGGACACTGTTGCTCCTGGGGTATCGGCGAGGACCATTCGCAACCGTCTCCATGAAGCTGGGCTACGGTTCCGCACACCGTTAGGCCGTCTTCCGTTCACGCCCCAACATCGTGCAGCCCGCCTCCAGTGGTGTCGCGACAGGCGTGAATGGAGGGACGAATGGAGACGTGTCGTCTTCAGCGATGAGAGTCGCTTCTGCCTTGGTGCCAATGATGGTCGTATGCGTGTTTGGCGCCGTGCAGGTGAGCGCCACAATCAGGACTGCATACGACCGAGGCACACAGGGCCAACACCCGGCATCATGGTGTGGGGAGCGATCTCCTACACTGGCCGTACACCACTGGTGATCGTCGAGGGGACACTGAATAGTGCACGGTACATCCAAACCGTCATCGAACCCATCGTTCTACCATTCCTAGACCGGCAAGGGAACTTGCTGTTCCAACAGGACAATGCACGTCCGCATGTATCCCGTGCCACCCAACGTGCTCTAGAAGGTGTAAGTCAACTACCCTGGCCAGCAAGATCTCCGGATCTGTCCCCCATTGAGCATGTTTGGGACTGGATGAAGCGTCGTCTCACGCGGTCTGCACGTCCAGCACGAACGCTGGTCCAACTGAGGCGCCAGGTGGAAATGGCATGGCAAGCCGTTCCACAGGACTACATCCAGCATCTCTACGATCGTCTCCATGGGAGAATAGCAGCCTGCATTGCTGCGAAAGGTGGATATACACTGTACTAGTGCCGACATTGTGCATGCTCTGTTGCCTGTGTCTATGTGCCTGTGGTTCTGTCAGTGTGATCATGTGATGTATCTGACCCCAGGAATGTGTCAATAAAGTTTCCCCTTCCTGGGACAATGAATTCACGGTGTTCTTATTTCAATTTCCAGGAGTGTATGTGTCGTGTTTGAGATGGAGATGGAACGTTGTAACGTCTGTTTTACTTGGGCGGCGCTGGAGTCACTAATAGCAAAAGTTCTCTTTTATTATTAAGAGGTCATTGGAGAGTGTACTCTAAAAATTCTTGACGTATTTGTTCTGGCATATTAATGCCAGATCATTTGCATATTGCATTGTGTTGGAGCTATTAGCTGATATATCACGATTAAAGATATTAAACAGAATGGAAACGAAAACTGGTAAGTACGGGCGGCTATTGCTGAGGGATCTCCGTTTGCTAGCTTTGTCATTCAAAGAAGGTGGGAATCGTCATTTGGAGACAATGGTGCTCAGAAAACATATTATTTTTTGACATGGAATTACATAAATTAACTTCAGCATCAAACCTCCTCTCCATACTGTATTATAAGCTGCCGTTGGATCCTCGTAAACTGCAGATATTGAGAGCGCTCTCTGGAAAAGTCGTATAAGTTAACATGTGATCATGGCAAACACGATTTTGCGTAAAGTCACCCTGTTCCACTAGGCTAATTTTATCAGTTATCTTTTGGATTCGATTGAGAATTAGTGACTCCAGTAATTTATATGCCACGTAGAATAGATTGACAGCATCGTCTCTTTATAAGGTGATCGATCAGTTTTGATGTCGGAAGGACTGAATGGAAAGACACAAGCACTTCGAAGCTTTTGACTCATTCACCACTTGAGAGTAATTTGTCAGTCAGTGGACAGCAAGAAGTCACTCTTTATCGATATTTAGAGTGAGGTGAGGACGAGTTGGGATGGGGCAGCTTTAATAAATCCCTTCACTCTCATAGTCCCATGCTACGAAGAGATAGTGCAGAATTCAAGGCGGCAGTTGTAAACATTCATGTGCTTGTTCTACTGGGAAGTACACCATAACGAAAATTAGTGCTTGCACGATGCTTGACATATTTTTACATCCGCTTGCTGTACGCTTCACAATTTACAAAAATAAAAAATTTAGTGATACTGGGAAACCTTTATTGGGATCTCGGTTTCTAGATTGCGTGTTTCGTAAAGCAAAAGAACGGTCTTCAGAAAAAGTACGTAGCTTTTCTTTAGTGCTGTGAGCTCTATCTGCAACAGCATTGGAGCACTATGCCTCGTCGACGTGTTTATCGTCACCGCCGCCACCACATGGCAGTTCACAAACACGTAATCAGCCTGGAAAATAAACTTGGAGGAAATGGCACTGCATAATCAGTTATTCTTAATGGACCTATCTTTTTCCTTGGATGTCGAGTTAATTTTTCACTCGATGAAGCTATTGTACAAAACTATTCATGTCTCGTCAGCATGGGGTTGGGAGCAGCACAGTTTTACTACGTTGAACTGTTATAAAATCGCATTACGCACTGAAGGAAAAATAACATCATAGGACGCCGTGGCAATGAAAAATCACTCAGGCTGCTCTGTGCACTTGCAGGCTACTATCAATTACCCAAAATAAAATAATTATATTAATCTTCTTCCACTTGGGAATATTTCTAATAATGGTATCTGTTTTAAAAGAAAAACACCGTCACAGCAAGATCACAGTTTAGTAACATAGAAGTGTACTGACGATATTTGTTAATTATTGGGTTGCCTCTTCAGTTAGATGCAAGGAAGGAAAGGTGGCACTAAGGCCATTCATATTCAATTAAAATATTTAATTGCTCATTCTAGTTACAAGTTGTTGGATATGAGATCAACATTAATAGGCGTACAATTAAGCAAAAATTACTGACAACAATTAGTAGTATGAAATTATGCAGGGCTACCGATTATTTTTAAGTGTGCCAAATTCACCTGGACTTCATGTGGAAGACTGCTGTCGGATAAATAAAATGATTAGTCTAAGTGTCAGCAGCTCACTTGTGCTACTAAGCTAGGGAAGATTGATTCACAATTCCTGTAGTGTAACCTGTCTGCGATAGATAAGAGAACAGCTCGCATTGCTGAATAACGAAGCAAATTGCGTGGTGCGCAGAGCAGAAAGCCGCTCAAACGCTAAATACGACGCTTACTAAAAAAAACCATACTGGAACAACGCCAAGCTACAGCTAGATGCCTCTGGATATCTGTGTGTGCGCTCAGCACGTCGTCCCGCTGTCTCAAACACCGAAAACTGTTAGATATCGCGTGAGTCAAACCATAGTTTCAATACCTAATGCATACATCCGCACACCTCACGTGTTCGACGACAAAGATGTCTATCCCGTGGAGGGAAGAGCTTACAAGTTTTACCACACTGAAAATCGAGAATTTCTCTGTTCCTTTTGAAATACCGGGAAAATAGCGCTGAATTTTCTCAGGAGATGCTGTAGTATATCTGTAAACTCACTAGAGCTATGCATCGTACAAGGCTCTTGCCACAATTAGCTGAGAATTTTTCTGGGCATGAAGGCAGCAGTTTTCCCACGGTGTGTACAGAAAACCGAAGGAGGCTCTAACATGCATACTCATGTGGGAGATTCCATGGCCCGTTCTAGCTTCTCTCACGCCTTCTCTATGAATCTCATGCCTTCCGGAAACCTCTTCATGTATCAAGCTTAGGAATGTCGCCACCTGAAGTGAGACCATTCAAGTCTTCCGACCATGGAAACGAGGGTATCCTTCCCCGAATACTTGCTTCGTGCGTATACTTCTTACGTGCCTGACGCCTGCTACTTCTGCGTCACACCAGTGGCGGTGAAATTCTGCTCTCACGTTCCAAACTGTCCCAGGAAAGTCACTTATAATACTACAGCAATCAGTTTATATTCTGTCTGGTCCCCGTAAACTAAAAGAGTAAAATTCCCTTCTTTCCGATTCTCGATCGTTACTGTCTATCGGCATGAGAAGAGACAAGAGTTCTTCCTCAAATTTGGTATCGACATTGGACACAATAAAGTAATACCCTCTGAGCAGTTCTCCTTTAAGCAAGATTAGTTAAATTGGTAAAGTCATACTGCATTGACGAAATAAATCTCGGGTGAACAGCCTGGTATGAGTGTGCGCAGTTCATCAGCGCACCTGATGATGGCAACGTGGTCGATTGCCGAAATATTGTGTCCTATGCACACTCATACCAGGCTGTTCACCAGAGATTTATTTCGTCGTAAAATACGCCTGGAGAAATTGAAGAATCACATCATACTGCATCAATTAATACAGTAATAAAACAGTATTGTACCATAGGTACAGGTTCTGCTTCTGGACCAGGAGGCAGCTGTTTTCTCACGCTGTATCGGAAACCGGCGAAGCTCTAATATGCACGCTCGAGTGGGAGAGTCCATGGCCTGTTCTAGCTTTACTCAGAGCCTCTCCAGGGCCCTTGTGCGTTTTGGAAACGCGCTTCACATCCCCGGCCTAGAACACCACTACCTAAATCGAGACCATTCAAGTCTTTCAGTTACGGAATGATTGGTGTCCTTCTCCAAAATTCTTGCTTTGTGCACACACTGCTCTCAGGCCTGCTGCTAGCTATCCTTGTGTCACACCAACACTGGAGAAATTCTTCTCTTACGTCCCAAAGTTAAAAGACCTTGTGTGTTTTCTCACGAAAGTTACACATAATACTACAGCAATCAGTTTATATGCTGTCACTTTGCGACAAAACATTTATAACTATTTGTGATATAAATAGTAGTGTCATAACGTGGTATTCACCTTTGGTGAATGTGAGCGAGAAGTAAAAATTTTTAGGACATTTACTACTACCAAACTATTTCGAGAAATTTTTCATAAATATGCAGGTCAAATTTGCAGGGTATTTAAAAGTATTCCATGTTTTGAATAATAGTAGTGTGAACCAGAACATGTATCCCGCGTCCGGCCATCCTGATTTAGGTTTTCCGTGATTTCCCTAAATCGCTCCAGGCAAATTCCTTTGAAAGGGCACGGCCGACTTCCTTCCCCGTCCTTTCCTAATCCGATGAGACCGATGACCTCGCTGTCTGGTCTCCTTCCCCAAAACAATCCCACCCCCCAGAATATGTCAAAAATATACGGTATGAATGATCTCTAAGATGCATACCTTAAGAGCTCTGGGCACTTGCTCATCTTCGCTACTGTGAAATGCAGCTGCTCTACAACAAGCTCATTGGTATTACGAATGAGTCACAGAAAGCGCCAAGTAAATGGTTAAACAAATGAGAACACTACTAGTGTAAAACAGCACAGCTACTAATATAATATTCCTGCTTTTGCACACGACGTGCATTTAATGATGTACAAGTAGTTAGGATAAATAACATAGTGCCTCATCCCCCCGTCGGAGGTTCGAGTCCTCCCTCGGGCATGGGTATGTGTGTTGTCCTTAACATAAGTTAGTTTACGTTAAATTAAGTAGTGCGTAAGGTTAGGGACCGATGACCTCAGCAGTTTGGTGCCATAAGAACTTACCACAAATTTCCAAATAGTGCCTCACAGTATGGCAACCTCTCAGTGGAAATTAGAATAATTAATGACTCTAGGACAAATTTTTTTAGGAATAGTTTACAGAAGATAATCTGGGATGAAATTTATAATGAACCAAATGCTAACATAAAATCTAATCTGTTCCATGATAATTTAATATCATTATATGAAAATAGCTTCCCACACAAGCATATCAGAAACGACATTAAACAGCCATGTAAAAAACCATGGATCATTAGAGGGATTAAAGTACCTTGGTGAAGCAAAAGGGAAACGTATCTGTTGGCAACAAGAAGTAGAGCTCCTACAGTTGTTGAACACTACAAAACATACTAAAATTACTAAGAAAAGTAATTAAAAAATCAAAGAACACGCACATGATGTCAGAAATCAGTAATTCCGACAACAAACTTAAGGCTATGTGGAATGTCGTGAAACCAGAGACAGGACAACCAGCCACAGAACTGGATAATATCACTGTTGAACTGAGTAAAATGGCTATAAATGATGAGTCACAGATCGTAAATATATTTAACAATCATTTCTTAAATATAGTAGGAAGTATAGCGACCGAAAGTTCAAGAGAAAAATCACAGTAGTATGTTGATAAAGCAACTCTCATTGAATTTAATCAAATGACGGTATCACCAACTTTCCTTCTGAAATGAGGAAATTATATATTTTCTGATGGTGTTTCCAATAGAGTACTAAAGATTTGTTTCCGTATAATAAGCATAGTCTTATCTGAAATACGTAATGTATTACTTAGGCAAGGCATTTTTCCAGAGAGACTGAAATATGCCGTTGTCAGAACCCTCCTTAAGAAAGATGATAGGACAGATGCCAGTAACTACCATCCAGTTACAATGCTGACATAATTTTCCAGAATTTTTGAGAAGTTAATGCATTCAAGAGTAGTTTGGCTCTGAGCACTATGGGACCCAACATCTGAGGCCATCAGTCCCCTAGAACTTAGAACTATTTAAACCTAACTAACCTAAGGACATCACACACATCCATGCCCAAGGCAGGATTCGAACGTGAGTCCGTAGCTGTCATGCGGTTTCAGAATGAAGCGCCTAGAACCGCTCGGCCACATCGGCCGGCTTCAAGAGTAGTATCTCACCTGAGCAACAATAACATCCACACAAAATTACCAGTTTCGAGTTCAGAAGAGTTGTTCTACTGAGAATGCTATTTACATGTTCACTCGCCAAATTTTACAAGCATCGTAAGTAATAAAATAGCGCCGGTTGGTACTTTCTGCGACCTGCCTCAGGCATTTGACTATGCGAATTACAATGTCTCCTAGATAAATCGAAGTTCCATGGCACTGATGTTACAGCCAACCAGTGGATAATGTCATACGTAAAAAAAAGAATGCATAAAGTTGTACTTTGCAATTCAATCAATGTATCCCATGAACGTTATTATAACTGGGATAACTCATTTACAGGGTTCCCCAAGGCTCAATTTTTGATCCACTATTGATATCTAAGCATACTGCACCATTGATAAGTGTAACACATGGTGAGGAAACAATAAGTGGGGTGGAAACTTCAAAATTCTTAGCCGTTGATATTGATGGAAATTTAAACTGGAATTGCACATTCAAGAATGCCTAAAACAACTTTGTTCAAACACATTTGCACTTAGAATCATTGCAAATCTTGGGGAGGGACAAATCAGTAAGCAGACATATTTGGCATAGTTTCATTCAGTAATGTCACATGGAATAATGTTCTGGTGTAACTCATCTTTAAGAAAGAACGTCTTCATTGTACATAAACCAATATGTGGTGCACACCCACGATCATCTTGTAGACATCTATTTAAGGAATTTGGCATTCTCACTGCTGTTTCAGTGTGCATTTATTCCCTCATGAAGTTTGTTGTAAATAATCCCCTGCAGTGCAAAAGGAACAGTGATGTACGTAATTACAATGCCAGAAGGAAAAGTGACATTCATTACTTCACATTAAGACTGCCTTTAGCGCATAGAGGGATGCACCAATACTGTAACAACAATGTTTAACCAGGGGTATAAAATGTCTGACAGATAGAAAAGTAAAATTTGAAAACAAAATAAAACAGTTTATCCTTGACAACTCCTTCTATTCTGTAGAAGAATTTTTATTCCTGCAATGAAAATAAAATTATTAAGGTTCAGGGTGTAACCATGTTTAAAAATTAAGTTGCGATGTGTATGAAAAATAACTTGTTCCACATCATTATAATTTTTAGTGCAAGTGGTCCATGGAACATGAAATTAACTAACTAAATAAATTAGCCATCGCTCAGATGATCAATTAGGAGACCAGTCACACCAGGACATGCTTCTGTCCGATGCCTTAGATAATTATGCACTCACTGAAAAACTCCAGGCTGGTCAGGGATATGCTGGCAGACGCTCATGACGCGGTCCTGCAGTGCATTTTTATATCATTAACGAGTCTTGCATACACCAAAGATTTCAAGCAACCCTACAACCAAAACTCCAAGGTATTAAGATCTGTGGAACAAGCTGGCCAAAGCACTGAACATCCATGCTCAATCCATTGTTCATTAAATGTTGTGTGTGATGTTCTCAAACATTTTGGAGAAAATCGGCTGGTGCTCCATCATTAATGAACTACACCTCCTGCTGTTGTTGGAATGGTACTTTCTCTTGCACGGTAGGCAAGTCGTTTGACAGTTACTGAGGACTGTGTCCTCACTTAATACTGCATTTTGTAAGTAGTTTGTAATAACAAGCGCTTGCATTAAAAGAGACGTGTTTCATAGTAGCCAAGATGAATAAGGGCTCTTAGCAATTAAAGTATGCATTTTAGAGCCTATGTTTACTGGACATTGTTCTCTTGGCTTGCTCCATTCTACCACCTCTCTCTTAAAATATGGAATACTTTGTCTTAACCCCAAAAAGCTCTGCCAACAATTCGTATCTACATCTATCCGAAACAGAAGCTGCATTGCCTTTTCCAATGTAGTGTCTTTGAATGTATGAGCTGTTTCTTCTGTTAAAAGAGACGGCACCGACACTGGTAAATAGCCTTGAGTGATACGGGGCTGATCTGGAGCCCCTAGGTTACAGACGAGCCACTACGCTGTTCAGTCAAGAGGTCGAGATTACTCTACCCCATTACAAAGGAAGGAAATAAGGACCTCGCAAGCATCAAAGCCGAAAACTGAAATTTCCCAGTGAAAGTCAGGTGTCACGTACCTCCATAATTACGAAATCATTCATAAGTAGTTGCACTCAAAATGGGAAATCTTCCAGGAGTTTAAAGTCTTAAAACCGAGTTTTAACAATCTGAAGATTTATGGTGGAAAATACTGGTCAAAGATTATAAACTGTCTCGCTAATGTAATTAATAGCCCCACTGTTGGAAAAATTTGCACCAGGTCAACAAGGATGTTGAGGAAATCAGCCGTCGCATGGTTGAATGAACCATCCATCCCTTATCCTGTAAAAATTTACGGATGCGATGAAACATCAAATCAGAACGATTGGACTGGGATTTTAAATTTATTATTTTGAATTAACAGTGATGTTGAATTACCTTTGCACCAACGCAGTTTGTTCAGTTCAGATTAACATCAACTATCGCCTGTTGTCATTAAGTAGGTCGAAAATTACGGTAGTCGGAGAAGGCTAGAAACTGATCTCCGTTAGGTATAGGTAAATACTATATTTACGATGTATTTTTTTACTTGTGCTTCATCGCTTACAGAACCGCTTAATAGTCTACAACTTCAAGATCATTTCCGTGGGTCACCCTTAACTTTCTTCTCACCATACATTCAAATGAATTTACGGGTTAGTTGTTGTGTGTATATGTTTAGTTTAAAATGATGTTTGTTAACTGGAAGTAATACATTTGAACCACTGTCGAAGATAATACATTTCCAGAAATTAATTAATATAAGCAATAGTGAGACTAACAGTGTTCAGTCTTGTAACAGGAAGGTCTAAGTTAAAGAAGCTGCTCACACACATGCCGTTTGACGGTCACTATGAATCAGTGTATGATAGAGGGTGGCAGAGGATGGGGTAGGGATCTGGCTTCCTGAAGGCGTTCCATAGTTCTAGTGCACGCCGCACTCAGTCGACGACAGTAGTTTGGGTGAGCAACGGCGAGGTGGCGACTACATGAATAAGCGTGCTTTTCTATTCGGATGTGCAACCAATAGGAAATAGTAAGTACAACATACTTGTATTTATAACTACGATTGTACCACACTTGCAGCTGCTATATTCCTTCTGTTAGAAAAAAAAAACCCTTTCATGAAATAGCTACGAATGATGCTCAGATTTCATCAGAGTGTGGATGTAGTGTTGAAACGTATTACGCTGGACTTGTATTGAAGTGAATTTGAGGCAAGTCACAGACATTCTTATACGAAATTACGTTTTTCAAGTGTTTGTGAGTTTAGGCAAGTTTGACTTGTGTGCACCAGTTAGCTTAGTTGATTGACAACCTGTGTTGACTTCAAAAAAAATTAAAAAACGTGTCAAGTTGTCAAAACGGAGAAACATAAGCTTTTAGACTGTTGTGTACAGAAGTAGGGACAGAAGCAAGCCCAATTTTCAGTTATCTTTTTCGAATATAAGAAATAGCAACTTTCTCAGTTACGCATTGAATAGATTATAAGATATTTTGTTCTCTGTATGATACCGTTACTGTTCTTGTTTCTTACAGTGAAGGCTCTCTTCTTGTTGCATTGGTTTCAGATTTACCGTTCCGTTAATTATGGCAGAGTATGATACATCACCTTTTAGTGATGTAGGTCTAAAAGTAAGTCTGTAGTAGAAGGAAGTTTTTGAGGGATTGTTTAAGCATTACGATATGAAACTTTCTGGCATTTTAAAACTGTGTGCTGGACCGAGAATC
Source organism: Schistocerca cancellata (assembly GCF_023864275.1). Classification (NCBI taxonomy): domain Eukaryota; kingdom Metazoa; phylum Arthropoda; class Insecta; order Orthoptera; family Acrididae; genus Schistocerca; species Schistocerca cancellata. The sequence continues at coordinate 269,857,051 of NC_064629.1, forward strand.
GAACTCGAGACCTTCGCCTTTTGCAGGCAAGTGCTACCAGGAAGTTTCATATCAGGGCACACTTCGCTGGAGAATGAAAATTTGATTTCGGAAATATCCCCGAGGCCGTGGCTAGGACATGGCTCCGCAGTATACTTTCTTCTAGGAGTGCTAATTCTGCAAGGTCTGCAGCAGAGCTTCTGTGAAGTTTTGAAGGTAGGAGACGAGATACTAGCGGAATTGGAGCTGTGGCGAGAGGGCGTGCGTCGGGTTTGGATAGCTTAGATGGCAGAGCACTTTCCCGCGAAAGCCAAAGATCCCGAGGTCTAGTCTTGGTTCTGCACACAGTTCTAATCTACCAGGAAGTTTTATATCAGCACACACTTCGCTGCATAGTGAATTTTTCATTCTAGCATTACAGTATAACTTGTAAGACTATTTAGAGGGGTACAGATATAGTGCGCGATACACAAATCTGCAGAGCATTTTTCTCGAAATAGAGGCTCTGGTAAAGAATATGAAGATTGGAAAAATGCATTTACAGTATGAACATACAGAAAATATGTTCGCGCACTGAATCAGTATTTAAGGAATGCCTGTATATTTATTACGAGTAAACAACAGAGGAAAATTTTCTTGATGAAAAGCTGCTGGATTCCTGTGAGTGTTACTGATCACATCCTGGCAAAGTGTCGAAATATCGCGGAGGGACCCCTAGTCACATGCGATGGACGACTGCTTTTTCTCCCTGAGTGCTGACGTCGGGTTCATGAGTTGCGGGCAGTGGAGTGTAGGCGGGACGTGGGCGGCAATAGAGGCAGTGTTCAAATCTCTGCTCTAGTACCTTCCACCACCCCACCACACCTCCGTTGCCCTTCCTTCCATTCCAGTCTTATCGCCTAGCTATCGGAATGTCTGAGTGGAAGGAAGTTAGCGTTGCGCAGCTGCTGACTCACACGCTGTTTGACGGTAATCAGAGGTCGGCAGGCGCGAGACTCTGTCGTCAGCGTGAGGAAAGGGTGGGGTAGGGGTGGGGCTTCTTGAAGGCGTTCCATAGCAGTCGCATTCGCAGCACTCAGTTGACTGCAGTCGCTTGGATGAGAAGTAGCCCAGAGCAGAAGTCGACGTGGCAACTACAAATATTCTGCTGCCTTTTCTATTGGTAAGTTCAGCTCAACATAAAATAGTGCCTAGTTGTCATATGTGGAAATACATTCGTAGTACACTTTACTGTTTGGAATAATTTGAAGCCTAAGTATTCACTTGACTGTTTCAAATAAATTGTTAGACTATAGGACTGGTGAGCGTCAAAAAGAAAGCTATCGACTTCTTACAAGATACATAGTAAAGGTCGCTATAGTTTTCGTTGTATGTATCTCTTCCAAAAGAGATATTCCTTGTAGTTGCATCGTAAGAGGTTCAAGTTACGTCGCTGTGAGGCTGTAGTGTTGGAAATTATTACTCCGAACTTCTATCGAAGACCCTTTCAGAAATTGCCCAGAAATGTGCTTAAGAAATCTCTCTTTTTAAAACGATCTCGAGTTTTGACAAATAAGTTAGTTTCGACGTCTGCCCACCAGGTTTTCTAGGGGGAATACTTGTGTCCATCAAGGCTAATAAGCATGTAGAAATTTCGAAATGTAGGTATATCTGTTTTTAGACTATTGTGTACAGATATTTTAATAGAAATAGACCGAATTTTCAGTATCTGTTTGGGATATTACGGCATTCATTCTTACGCAGTGAATAAGATTTTAGAAATTTTGCTCGCTGTACGTTACTCTTTTATTCCTTTATTTCTTGATTGTGAAAGAGTCACCTCTCATATCTTATTTCCAGAAATGTATTTGATAGATCGAATCAGAGTGTTAAAAAATAAAGTGTTTGTCGACAGGTCTGGGCGCAATTCGGTAACACGAAAATGTATTTTTGCGAACAGTATTTATTTCATTCAGAGGTGTATTAAGCATAACGAAGTTCCGTAAGTGTCAATGTATAGGCGCAAAGACATAGCGCTTGGAACGAAAGACTACAGAGCGTATTCTGTTACGAGATTCGGTCTTTGGTGAATATAATGTGGAAGGGGTAAATTAACAGTAATTTTTTTCCAAAACGTCAATCGTGAACTTGATGCGGAATACATTCAGAATATAGATAAACTTCAAATGCACTATGCATGTATAGAGGGTGTAAAATAAACGGTGTATACAAAGGTTTAGAATGACTGAAGGAGATCAGAAGAAATACTTCTTTTATTTAAAAATAATGTTACAGGTGCACCGTATCCCCGTAAGTGGTGCATGGAGGTTTTGAGATATGATGTCGAAACTTTGGTGCGATAATTATTGTTTACATATGTTGGAGAAAATGTCGTCTGTTTACATTAACAGACAACTTATATCAGCACTCTAATGATTGTTTAATACGCTCTAAACAACCAGGTGTTTCACAAATAATGACTACAGCTTCAGCCAAACTGGCCACCTGCTCTTTTGTAGTGTCTATTGGTATCTCTTATACCAAACATAGTCCACCCTCGGTAGCTGCAGGGTCAGGGTGACGGATTGTCAATCCTCTGGGCCCGGGTTCGATTCCCGGCTTGGTCGGAGAATTTTCTCCGCCCAGGGACTGGGTGTTGTGGTGACCTCAGCATCATCCTATCATCCTCATCGACTGCAGGTCGCCTAAGTGGCGTCAGATTGAGGGGCCGACACCCGGCGAACGGCCTGCCCGGCGGGGGCCCTAGCTATACGATAAGATAAATAAATAAATACCAAACACTTCATCTCACCCCACAAAAGTAAATCCACAGCAATCCGTCAACATCTCTATAACAATACTTATCCTACGGCAGCTTGAACTCCGTCTTTGAACATCACTAGCGTCGAAACCTTAATGGACCTGTAGCAGCGAAACGGTGTACCTGTGAAAATTTTGTCACACAAAAAAATGTTTTATTTTATCTCCGCTAACGATCTAAAATTTAATATACATAGGATTTTATATCTTATATAAAACCAAAAGAAAAATTTAATCATGAACAGTTTCTGGGTTTCTTATGCGGTTCATTGAAAAATTACCACGTCGTTTGAACTGGCATCGTGCTGATCTTCAATTGGCATCATGCTGATCATCTTTCGGCTAAGTATCGAAGTATGATTATCTCTTCCTACCCAAGGCGAGCGACGGCGATCACCTCCATCTGGGTGAGGACAACTGATAGTTGACTGAGGACAGCATTGCTGGTAGGGTCAGATTGGGGGTGGGTGGATGGCGGGGCCCTATTGAGACTGGAACACAATCTCCGGCGTCGCCCCAAATCCTGCCCCTGTCCTGTTGCCCCCTCGGGCACTCTGTTAGCCAGCCACACAAGGCCCTGGCAAAAGCTACATGGGTTTGGGGAGATCGGCCTCCGCATATGAATTATGGGTAGGAGTCTGTAACATTTCGATTTTGGCACATGATGATAGGTATATGTTGTTGTTGTTGTGGTCTTCAGTCCTGAGACTGGTTTGATGCAGCTCTCCATGCTACTCTATCCTGTGCAAGCTTCTTCATGTCCTAGTACTTACTGCAACCTACATCCTTCTGAATCTGCTTAGTGTATTCATCTCTTGGTCTCCCTCTACGATTTTTACCCTCCACGCTGCCCTCCGGTACTAAATTGGTGATCCCTTGATGCCTCAGAACATGTCCTACCAACCGATCCCTTCTTCTGGTCAAGATGTGCCACAAACTCCTCTTCTCCCCAATTCTATTCAATACTTCCTCATTAGTTATGTGATCTACCCATCTAATCTTCAGCATTCTTCTGTAGCACCACATTTCGAAAGCTTCTATTCTCTTCTTGTCTAAATTATTTATCATCCATGTTTCACTTCCATACATCGCTACACTCCATAAAAATACTTTCATAAACGAGTTCCTGACGCTTAAATCAATACTCAATGTTAACAAATTTCTCTTCTTCAGAAACGCTTTCCTTGCCATTGCCAGTCTACATTTTATATCCTCTCTACTTCGACCATCATCAGTTATTTTGCTCCCCAAATAGCAAAACTCCTTTACTACTTTAAGTGTCTCATTTCCTAATCTAATTCCCTCAGCATCACCCGACTTAATTCGACTATATTCCATTATCCTCGTTTTGCTTTTGTTGATGTTCATCTTATATCCTCCTTTCAAGACACTGTCCATTCCGTTCAACTGCTCTTCCAAGTCCTTTGCTGTCTCTGACAGAATTACAATGTAATCGGCGAACTTCAGAGTTTTTATTTCTTCTCCATGGAGTTTAATACCAACTCCGAACTTTTCTTTTGTTTCCTTTACTGCTTGCTCAACATACAGATTGAATAACATCGGGGAGAGGCTACAGCCCTGTCTCACTCCCTTCCCAACCACTGCTTCCCTTTCATGCCCCTCGACTCTTATAACTTCCATCTGGTTTCTGTACAAATTGTAAATAGTCCCTCGCTCCCTGTATTTTATCCCTGCCACCTTTAGAATTTGAAAGAGAGTATTCCAGTCAATACTGTCAAAAGCTTTCTCTAAGCCTAGAAATGCTAGGAACGTAGGTTTGCCTTTCCTTAATCTTTCTTCAAAGATAAGTCGTAGAGTCAGTATTGCCTCACGCGTTCCAACATTTCTGCGGAATCCAAACTGATCCTCGCCGAGGTCGGCTTCTACCAGTTTTTCCATTCGTCTGTAAAGAATTCGCGTTAGTATTTTGCAGTTGTGACTTATTAAACTGATAGTTCGGTAATTTTCACACCTGTCAACACCTGCTTTCTTTGGGATTGTGATTATTATATTCTTCTTGAAGTCTGAGGGTATTTCTCCTGTCTCATACATCTTGCTCACGAGATGGTAGAGTTTTGTTTGGACTGGCTCTCCTAAGGCCGTCAGTAGTTCTAACGGAATGTTGTCTACTCCCGGGACCTTGTTTCGACTCAGGTCTTTCCGTGCTCTGTCAAACTCTTCACGCAGTATCGTATCTCCCATTTCATCTTCATCTACATCTTCTTCCATTTCCATAACATAATCGTCAAGTACACTGCCCTTGTATAGACCCTCTATATACTTCTTCCACCTTTCTGCTTTCCCTTCTTTGCTTAGAACTGGGTTTCCAACTTAGCTCATGATATTCATACAAGTAGTTCCCTTTTCTCCAAAGGTCTGTTTAATTTTCCTGTAGGCTGTATCTGTCTTACTCCTAGTCAAATAAGCCTCTACACCCTTACATTTGTCCTCTAGCAATCCGAGCTTAGCAATTTTGCACTTACTGTCAATCTCAGTTTTGAGACGTTTGTATTCCTTTTTGCCTGCTTCATTTACTGCATTTTTATATTTCCTCCTTTCATCAACTAAATTCAATTTTTCTTCTGTTACCGAAGGATTTCTATTAGCCCTCGTCTTTTTACCTACTTGATCCTCTGCTGCCTTCACTACTTCATCCTTCAGAGCTACCCATTCTTCTTCTACTGTATTTCTTTTCCCCAATCGTGACAATTGTTCCCTTATGCTCTCCCTGAAACTCTGTACAACCTCTTGTTTAGTCAGTTTATCCAGGTCCCATCTCCTTTAATTCCAGCCTTTTTGCAGTTTTTTTCAGTTTTAATCTACAGTTCATAACCAATAGATTGTGGTCAGAGTCCACATCTGCCCCTGGAAATGTCTTACAAATTATAACCTGGTTCCTAAATCTCTGTCTTGCCATTATATAATCTATCTGATACCTTCTAGTATCTCAAGGATTCTTCCATGTGTACAACCTTCTCTTATGATTCTTGAACGAAGTGTTAGCTATGATTAAGTTATGCTCTGTGTAAAATTCTACCAGGCGACTTCCTCTTTCATTTCTTACCCCCAATCCATATTCACCTACTATGTTTCCTTCTCTCCATTTTCCTGCTCTCGAATTCCAGTCACCCATCTCTATTAAATTTTCATCTCCCTTCACTACCTGAGTAATTTCTTTTATCTCATCATACATTTCATCAATTTCTTCATCATCTGCAGAGCTAGTTGGCATATAAACTTGTACTACTGTAGTAGACGTGGGCTTCGTGTCTATCTTGGCCACAATAATGCGTTTACTATGCTGTTTGTAGTAGCTTACCCCCACTCCTATTTTTTTCTTCATTATTAAACTTACTCATGCATTACCCGTATATGATTTTGTATTTATAACTCTGTATTCACCTGACCAAAAGTCTTGTTCCTCCTGCCACCGAACTTCACTAATTCCCACTATATCTAACTTTAACCTATCCATTTCCCTTTTTAAATTTTCTATCCTACCTGCCCGATTAAGAGATCTGACTTTCCATGCTTCGATCCGTAAAACGCCAGTTTTCTTTCGCCTGATAATGACGTCCTGTTTAGTCCCCGCCCGGAGATCCGAATGGGGGACTATTTTACCTCCGGAATATTTTACCCAAGAGGACGCCATCATCATTTAACCATACAGTAAAGCTGCATGCCTTCGGGAAAAATTACGGCTGTAGTTTCCCCTTGCTTTCAGCCGTTCGCAGTACCAGCACAGTAAGGCCATTTTGGTTAGTGTTACAAGGCCACCTCAGTCAATCATCCATACTGTAGCCCCTGCAACTACTGAAAAGGCTGCTGCCCCTCTTCAAGAACCGCATGTTTGTCTGGCCTCTCAACAAATACCCCACTGTTGTGGTTGCACCTACGGTACGGCCACCTGTACCGCTGAGGCACGCAAGCCTCCCCACCAACGGCAAGGTCCATGGTTCAAAGGAGGGGGGGGGGGGGGATATAACGCTCGTCGAAACATGGATATACATTCCACATTGCCGCCCAAATGGAAACCAGAGACTATCTCAACAGTGGTATGCCCCACAAGAGTATACAATCCCACATCATTATCTGTGCTTTAGAAGTCAGAATATTTCGCAAATTGGCATCAGAAGCTAACGCAAGAAAAATTGCGTAATGCTAAAAAAGGCTAAAAATAATGATAAACCTGAAAAAAATGCGCTGGTGGCAACCAGATAGGCCAATGTACAGTCCGTTACATAAGTCGCGAGAACCCTTGCCTATTCGTTATTCCAACTGCAGAAGTTTGCTGCCCAGTTGAAAGCACAACGGTGTAGGAGACACAACTCTACCAACATTGTCAATTACGTGTGTTCCTCGTGTATTTTTCACGAAACAGAAGCTGAGAGGAAGACAGTCATGTTCGAGTGAACAGCCAGTAGTAACAATACGCTCGCTTTTTTCTGCAACATGAGATGGGTCTCGCAGACGGATTTTAAAACTGAGTTACGTTTTTCACCCAAATGTTGGAAATTATTCATGACCCACTCATGTTTTCTCCATCCCTTTTATCCCGGTTTGAGTGAACGAAGGCAGCAATAAGAATTGAGAGTTACAGTTTGCGGCACATTATTCAGGAATATCTTACACATTAGGATGAAAAAGGTGCTTACATAACATGGTGTTTACATAATACGAATGACAGGAGGCAAATTATCGACAGTAACTAGTACTTAAAACTAACCTTAATCACAAAAGATCGAGTTGACAGACGTTCAATGGGTGCTTCACCGGCACACATACGGGACCCACACCAACAATACTTATTCGCTGGCGGGACAGACAAAACGGACCCTGTTCTAAACCCTTTGATACGAACCGCTAGGGGCCACGGTGCTCCATGTTGTTCGGTTTCAGGCCACCCGTTCTGTCAAGTATTAGAATGGCGACAAATGTTGGACATGGCGGATCGCTGGTAGTTTTCTCGAGAGCAAGGATTTCGATGTAATTGTCGTCTCCACTGATATTAGCATTTGTGGTTGATGTTGCAATGATTACATTAACGTAAATTTAACAGTTATTAACTAGCTGTGTTACTACTAACGACACTTCCCTCTATGCATAGGTTATGAACACAATAAGCTACCGAGCGTCTCGCACCGATCTCGAAACATGAATTCTAACGGTACCCAAAGAAAAGTAAAATTTCGAGGTGCAGGTTGCAGTCGTTATTAATTTTATTAGTAGAGTGCCCTTAGTACACACGTAATAGAGAAACGAATTTTTTTAATTACTCGAATGGCAAACGTAACCAAAACTACAAATGTTGCAATCGTTTGGGAACCTTCACAGCTGTTAATAGTTGATCGAAAGTCGGTACCTTATTTAAATCATTAAAGGTAGGCGTACGAAAATATACTGCGACCTAATGCTAAAACATACAACAATTTCAAATGAAAGAAATAATTTTTGCTGGTCAGCGAGCGATGGCTCGAGTACTGTCTTTTTCACATTTCCTTGTATTTTGGGATGTTTCCCATCTTTTTCCCCGTCACAGAAAAAAACGTGTATAACATTAGAATAATGAGTTTCACAAACATTGTCAGTAAATTATTGTTGGAATTCACAGTTTTATTCCAAAATCCCGAAAGAAACTGGATAGTAAGAAAGTAATATTGTAAACAGGTAATTGTGCACCAAACGAAATAATCTAAGGCACTGTATCTAAACACGTAATGATTGTTTTATTCCGTATTTTTTAGTAATGACACAGCTGCTATATTTTGAATTTTAGCAACATTAAGGACTTTAATTGGCCGCGACATCCGCCTCTATCATCTTCTATTCAAATTCGATTTCACTCCAAAGCGGTGGGAGGACATCAAGTTTGACTAGAATTCCGAGTAACGGCTGGCCAGTCGTTCTTCATTTGGCACTGACAGGGGTGAAGGAGGTTGTTTGAAATGAGTAAAAACTATTGTCGCGGTGAGTATCGAACACGAGACCTTCCGTACATCAAACAAAAACCAACTCACCAGAGCATGCAGACCGGAAAAAAAAATGTACGCTCATCCGTAATCTTATACTTAATTCGGACTTACTTCCCAATGAGCAGGCCTTAATTTCATACTGTGTACGGCGAAACCAAAAATGTTGAGTACCTTGTAATAAGTAAAAATTCGAGCCTGAAATTCGAATTTTGGAGTTTGTTTTTCATAGCAGCAGTCGTACTATGTCAAAATAAAGAGGCGAAACGGACAAGTGCGAGTAAGACTTGTGCTCTGACAGTTTTGTACAGACTTAATTATATATATTGATACAGTATATAATAATTTCGTGTGGCTCAATGGCTTGGTTGTAGTTTCCGTATTGAGCGCCACTTTGGCGGCTAGCGTATTCCTACGAGTCCTAGTTACCCAACTAGGGAAATGGGACCTATGGTATACGAACCACATGTTGTTTCTGACAACTATTTACATCGTGGAGAGGTGAAGGCTAGGTTAAAACAGAGACAAAAAAAATTTCGTAGGTCGACAAAGACTCGTTCAGGCGACCTCTCAAATGCCAAGAACACCCTTTACCGCTAGTTCGCAAGGACCGGAGTATTATAAGAAAGAGAATCTGCAGGTTTTGAACGTCGAGTTTGAGAGTATCAATAAATGTGACATATTTGGCCCCCATCTCTCGACTGCATCGCCTTAGAAGCTTAAATTATTTACCTCGCCAAAGGACCATAGACCTTAGTATTTGTGATAGATTTTTATTTGATAATTCTATCCATTTCTACGCAGAGGGTTTCTTAAGAGACGAAATGATAGAGGGACTCATAATAAATGGCAAAGAAATGTTATATAAGCGATATAATTACAAGTTAACAGTTTTCGAACTTTTTCCTTTAATGTGCTTTGAAATCAAATTTCATGAGTATAGGTCATTGGGTTGTATCCATTAGGTCTTGATTGAGTTTGAGAATATAGAAATCTCACATAAATGGCCCTAAATTTTACTGCATTGATTTAGAAGCTTAAATGCCTCAGATCGTCGAGGGAGCGTGGGCCTTAATATGTTAAATAAATTTCAACATGTTACCTTTACGTGTTTCTGAGGAAAATGGGTCTTAAGAATCGGACAGACAGACAGGCAGGCAGATAGGCAGTCAGGCAGACGGACAACAAAAGGATCCTATAAGGGATTCGTTTTTTCGGACTGAGGTACGAAGCCCTAAAACTGAAGAAATATGAGAGGGTTAAATGATTCGTACGATGATGCCTAGAATACAGAACACAACACTAATTCTGCTACGAACACAGATGAAGTAGGACAGCATTATTCTGCGGTGATAGTTAGTAGCTAGAAATCTAAACTGCGACTTCCTGCCTGTGATGGAAGCGTGTGTGGTTTCCGGATGGCACCTGTCACTTCTTCATAAATACTATGTTCTTGCAGGAGATGGACAATCGGTAATGATTTTCTTCGTATAGGAGAAGGGTAATAAGTTTCCTCACCCATACCATCCATTTTTAAACATACTTCAAGTTCGTGACAGAAGCATAAAATGCCATTATGGCGAATCTCGAGAAAATCACATTCAAAAATTATCGATGCTGTCCGCTATACATAATGTATACAGATTACATTTGGGGTTTGGTGGCGCAGGTGTAAACACAATGATGCGTAAAACGAGGTCCTAGGATCGAGTCCACCTCCCAGCAGGTTCATTTATTAGGTGAACCCTTATGCAGCGGAAAATTTTCCATCCGTTTAGTTGATATTCAGAAATACGTAAGCTATGTGTCGAATAACCACTTCTTAAGGAAACAAAATATTTAAAATCCTTTCAAATCATGACTCACATAATCACTCTGAGAACTGTTAGCGAGTAACCTAAATATACCGCTGGGTTAGGTTATGTTCTTACTTCATTTCCCAGTGCAAATCCAAAGTCTGCTTGTGCGCAGATGTTCTGAGCAGATCATCATTTCCACCGAGAAAAAGTAACAGATACTACGAATCATAATTTGAATATGTTCCATGGAAACATCGTCTTTATATATAAGGAATATCTTTAAACAAAGTCTTCAGGACACATACAGTATGCATTTATTAATATCAAACACAATAGTAAATTTAATTCATTACGTCAAGTAAGTACACACTGAAAAAGCTGCTTAATAAGAACTCTGAACGTTGACATCACATACGCAGGCAGAAAGCTCTGAGTCTCTACTGTTCCTGAACTAAAGGCACTTATTCGTATTGGACGTCATAGTCATGAACTTTACATATGCTGAGTGACGGTTTGACGGTTGGGAGAAAGTTCGCATCCCTTCGCAGCCTTCCTTATTAATGGAAATTCGATGAGTGAAAAGCTCGTGCAGGGTCCGCTGACTGAGAGGTGTTGAGAATGTCAGATCCAGGTTCCATTTACATTCCCAGCGCTAACCAAATAATTGTGGAAATACTGTGAATGGAGATATCTCTTTAAATTCATAAAGGTAGAAATAATCTGGTTTGTCTACAAATGCTGAATCTACGAAACAAGTATGAATCAAAATTTTTAACATAGACTTCTTTCTCACAGTATTCTGTCTCGTCAACAAAAATTTATCTATAGTTGAAAGGCACACGTGTTAACAGCAGAATAACTTCGCGGAAAGCTTATAACAAAAAGTGTATACCTATATAGGCGAGGCGAGTTTCAAAACACCCGCAAAAAAGATATTACTTTGTGTGTCGTGGAGTTCATTCTAATATAACTCGGTGTTACATCTCTCCTGACTGCAGTGATACTGAGAGTATTATTTATTCATTTAAAAAAAATCTGTTAAGTTCATAGAAACGTGTTCAAATTTTATGACGCCATGAGTTAACTTTTTGAAATTTCGCAGTTTCATGTTACCAGTACACTTAACGCAAGAAGTATTTCTATAACATTTGAGGTGTACTGAAGTCCATGAATTTTAGCGGCAGCAAGCTGCCGTGTAAGAAGGAAATCTTGTTCATCCCCGCTTGCGTGTTGTAGTTTGTTCTTAAAATCCATGTCCTACGTAATCATCAACAGCGACCAACAGCGCGTGGTGTATGCGTGTGCGACAAGCCGCAGCATCGCGCGATACTCTCGGGTGACCTGCAGGCGGGCGACTATCTCCTGCTACAAGATGGCTACTTACCAGTTGTTTCTATAAAACGATGCCCATAAACCGTAGAATATTGTAGCTCCGGAGTGAGGCAACAAATTTAGCCTTAGTTAGAAAAGTAAGGCGATAAAGGAGTGCTGTACATGAAATTTACACTGGGAGGAATCTCCATGCAGAATTTCACAATTATTTATGTGTTTCGTCATAATGCTTCCTTTCGTTACTAAACAACATTTGGAAAAGTATCTCTACTTCTCGGTAACGAACTGTGATGCTTTAAGAAAGGTGAAATGCGTGCTGTAATTGCATTCTGTTGAACGTGTAACTCAATGAACTCGAAAGTTGCGTCCAGTTGCAGTCTTATGTTAACCGTCAATCATTACGAAACCATATATCATTTTATGACATGTCGATTATATTTAACTTGAACATCACGGTTTCCATTGCTCTTATTGTTTTTTATTTTGTTATTTTTAGCTGCAGACAAACAAATGGAGTACGTTGAAGCTGGCACTGAAACAAGGCGTGGTGTTGTTCGGACACAAATTACAATATGCTTCGAACTACTTGTCACGTTATCGCTCTACCAGCCAGTTGGTTCAGAGGTACATATTGCAGACGAATTCAAACAGAATCTGAAAGTAGCCTTATAAAAGTTCCGTGATAAGAAGGTCACAATTGGTGGCGATTGAAGTTTGTGCTGTCAATCAGTGCATAGCGCTTCGCAGCCAGTTTCAGGAAAACGTCCTTTGAAAAATTCAGAAATTTACCTACGATGCACAGTTCACTTTTTGACATAGAAACTGGCTGGCGGCCGGTCGCCGCAGAGTGTAAGCCCGCGCCGATCGCGTGATGGGACAATAAACTGGCTGCACTGACAATTCTCTATTAAGTCCTGCTATCTGCACAATCTGGCAACACTGCAGTAGGCTGCGGTATTCCATAGAGGAAGTCTTGTATTCAGTCAGAGTCAGTCGTGTTGTCTACGCCCGTGATGCGCGAGTGACATGCGAATTCAACGTCACAGGGGCGGAACCACTCTGTGCTTATATTTTTTGTTTAGCGCCCTTTGTGTCAATGATAACGTAATGACCGTAACGATAGCACAGCTACAATGATTTCACTTTCTGACACACCAGTAATAAGTTCTACCCAACAATATTTTTGTGACAGATTTCTTGGCAGACTGTCTGCCTTTGAACACCACAGCTATCCGGAGCGCATTTACTGTCACCCGGCAGCCATTGCAGCGCGGAGTTGCGTTCCCTCGCCCTTGGCGATAGCGCCTGCTACCGCTCATCGCTTTGGACAGTATAAAATACGTAACTGTTGTTGAGTAGTGCTTCACGTAAAAGTCTAAGATTTGCATATCACTCTTGACAGCAACGGAGACAGACGACACGTTTTAATATGATGGCTTTTCTACTGCACTAACATGCAAGACATAAGTATGGCACGAAACTGATTTTATAGTTTCTGGTTCAGTTAAAATATCTCACTACGTTGTTTAATGTTATTATTAATGCTTTATATCTCGCTTCATTTCCTCTTAGAGGCGGTTTTTCACGGAGTTATTTGTTCAGGAATTCGTGTGTTTCCGTTAAGCTACAGTTAGTTACGGTGGTGCAATGCGTTTTACTGTCGTTGTTTAATTTTTTAGGGTAAATGTATGCGGTAAACAGTGCATGTTCTATTGCAACACAAATACACCGCACGTTTTGAGAGCCACATTTGGGCTTAAGGTTAATAGAAAGTGATATTTAAGGTATTCAATTAGATTTAAACCAAGAAAACTGACCATATTCGAAGCTTCACTGAGTGGAAGGATATTGCAAACGTCGGCGTCAGCAAACGTCTAGAGGGGGTGCTAATAGCGTTTACAGAAATTTAGCACAGAGGAAGTATATCAGTCTTTATGTTCACTTCATAACTATTCCCCTGGCATATGAGTGCTACGTGACGAACAATACTTAAATATGCATCGTTGACTGTCGATTCGAATCTCTGCAGAGACGTTTGTGTAATGATGCTGCTTGATGTTAGCAGAAAGGACATTTATGGTCATTAGAATAGCTTAGTGAGTTGAGAGTGTGAGAAGACTTAACGTGTAAAGATTTACTTCAGACTACGTTGAAGATTCCGTCTAGCAATTTTCATTTCCATTAAATGAAATGGAAGGAGAGAACTTGGTGTGTCCTGGTACCCACCGCGACTAGAGACAACAACCCGCACTGCCGTCGGATGGTAACACCTATGTAGAACCATTTTTTTTTTATTTCGCTCGTTAGTGCGTCCGTTGTTTGTTTTGGGCGGACGTCAAATGACACCCCTTTCAGCTGATCGTTGAATACATCACTCAGCTCTTTTTATTATACAAGGCAACTGGGCCTTTGATCGAAAACGCTGAGCTACCGTGTCGGCGTAACTAAACTATCGAAATGCTGCTCTCAGCAGGTCTCTCATATCGCATGACTGGTCGCTGAGTCTCGTAACGCACCGTTAAACGTAAGTACAGTTGTATACAGCGTAAGTCATCGAGGTGGGAGGTGAATGTCAAGTGAATGTGTGTTGTTCTCATCATTTCATCATCATTCCTGAAACTGGCGAGTTTTGACTGAACAAAGGTTGGGAATTTGTACGGGCCCTGACAAACGCGCAGTTGAGCGCCCCACCAACCAAACATCGTCATAATCACCATCAAGTGAATTTAGCGGGTCTATTTAGGGCCATATGCGGAAATATATGCAGTCTCAGAGGGTTGCCAAACATTTACGACGCTGTCGCCAATTCTTAGCTGTGCTAGAAGCAGCAGTGTAGCGAAGTGCTTGATGTACTCGCCTTAAACGGGTTCTCAGAGGGGCGGGGAACCTTTTAGGTTATTTATATTTAAGTCAATGAATTACATTTAATCCAGAATTTCTCATTTTCTAATGTTTACGGCGTGGAGAAGGGACTGTTAAGCCCGGTGTTACATAGGATCTGTGTAGGGATATCAAAGCAAGTGATATCAGTTTCGCTCATACAAGATCTGGCAAGCAAAATATAGAGGTATATAATTTTCCATCACAATTACAATTGCCCCAAAATACAAACTAGTAAAACACTTGTACTGATAATACAAAATGTAGACTGGCAATGGCAAGGAAAGCGTTTCTGAAGAAGAGAAGTCTGTTAACATCGAGTATAGATTTGAGTGTCAGGAAGTCGTTTCTGAAAGTATTTTTATGGAGTGCAGCCATGTATGAAAATGAAACGTAGATAAATAGTTTAGACAAGAAGAGTATAGAAGCTTTCTAAATGTGGTGCTACAGTAGAATGCTGAAGATTAGATGGGTAGATCACATAACTAAAGAGGCGGTATTGAACAGAATTGGGGAGAAGAGAAATTTGTGGCAGAACTTGACTACAAGAAGTGATCGGTTGGTAGGACACGTTCTGATGCATCAAGGGAACACCAATTTAGTACTGGAGGGCAGCAAGGAGGGTAAACATCATAGACAGAGACCATGAGATGAATACACTAAGCAGGTTCAGAAGGATGTAGGTTGCAGTAGGTACTGGGAGATGAAGAAGCTTGCACAGGATAGAGTAGCATGGAGAGCTGCATCAAACCAAGACCATAACAACTGGACTGAAGACCATAACAACAACAGCTGACAATTTGCAGCGAAGCTGATTTCAATAGATTAGAAAGTATCTGGATATCAATCTTTCCTCACTTGTCACGAAATAATAAGATACCGAATACCTTGCACCTCGAAATCGACTGTCTATGTGCACTCTAATGCATGTTGGTGAGTATGGAAGCATTAAGAAACGCAGTTAATTAATTATTATTATTCGATGTCATGCACAAATCAAAACCCTACCTATAACTGGAATTTAAATAATACTTTACACAGGTCTGCAAATAATAGTAAGAAGAAACTCTGCTACAGATGGTGGGAACAGCTGAGTTTCCGGGAGTTCATACTAGACAGTCACGCCTCCTATATGAAAGACGAATAAAGCTAGAGGATCTGACATTTGAGTGTCCTGATTTGTTTGCATACTGAGCAGGTCGGAGGGAAGGCTGCAACTCGACAGCAATTACACCATTGAAAAATAAAAATTAAATTGCACATTTAAACTGTTCTGTAATTGTGCGCAAAATTACCGTATCGAAACTGTCTAGAAAGCGTAAGATACCTCGTAGTGTTGTCCTCAAATGGGTTGCACTACGTCCGGTCATGTATCATATATAACTATAGTTCAATTCTTTTATCTTGGCGGCTGGCGCATGCCCTCCCAGACGCGAGAGATTGCTGCGTTGCCAGTTACAAACGACGCACGCGCTAAGAGAAGCAGCGCCATAGTATAGTATAGTTCGCAAACTTACGTTTAGGGGGGGAGCGCGCAGTTTATGAAGTGAAGCCGCCACGGCCGCATTAACCCTTTCACTGCTACAGAGACGTGCTCCCCGCATTCCGCGCTGTGCGCGAATTTGTCATCACTGCACTGCTCGCCTGTGCAGACACATGGTGTTCCGACTGCTTTGACACACTTATCATTCGATTTCACAAAAACTATTTGGCCCAAACATTTGATTTTTACACATCTTATTGACTGATACCTTCCTCCCATAACTGACTTAATTTTGTTTCTATGTTCAACGCAGCTAGTGTGCAGCATTAAATGTAGTAAACCATTGCACGAAATTTTTAAAAGTTTGCAGAGGTAAAAGTCCATAGCGTATATTTTCCGTGTAGTCGATTTTAGTTGCCACAATGTTGAGAATGAAATGTGGACAATATACCTAAATTTCATATAAAATTTACTGTATAGCAATATCTCATTTAATTTAAGTACCAGATAGGTGTCGTATGTAATATTGAGAAATATTCCGTCTTTCGCGACTGTAATAAAAGTTTTATTTACACCGGGCGCGTTTGGGTTTATTTTAAAGCACTTCAATCAATCAAAAGAAAGTAGACAAAATACATTAAACAAAACTACGGGACATCCAATGATACCAAATCCGACGAATTTGTGATCAAATGTGTTATAATTGGATGTCCCCTTTCGAGAGGAACTAATTTTCATTAGGATTTCTTTTGACTCTGTGTGTCGTTTTCAAGAGATTACAATGTCCCCAGTTAAAATGAACATCCTTTATAACATAAACAGCGACTGTAATAAAACTTTTATTTATACCAGAGTCATTTTGCTTTTTTCTAAAACGTTCTGATTAAAACAAAGTTGGCGAAGTACACAAAACTGAATTGTGGACGTAATAAAACATAGAAACTAAAATATATTGTCAGTCAGGTGCAGTGCGCAAACAATTTGTGTTTCTCACAACGGACAGCAAATACTTGCCAAAACATAGATCAGTCGACGAAAACATTGAATATGATGCTGCCAAAACAGCGAAGCAAGGAATTGCGCCAATCAAGTAGCTCGGCAACGCACGAGCCGGAATTCTTCTCTAAATAATACTTTTAATACTGTCGCAAAAGAATATATCTCAATATGAATAGTAAAACAGCGACTGCAGAAGAGAAGATATACAAACAAAACAGATAACACGAATATTGTATGTGTGCCTTTTCATTGTTTTTAATTGCTGTGAAAAGAAATATTGGAGGACAAAATTAGAAAAACCGAAAAATTATTATGATTATAATGAAGAGACAAAGCACTAGAAATTTCTGAAAATTGCATTCAAACGAATAAAATTCATGAAGTAAGACACTTCGATACTGTTTTTAAATAAAGAAAATATTGAGTACCGATTGAGATCAGAACCTTTCACGCTGCAGCCAAACACCTTAACCATTACGCTAACACAGACTCTAAAATATCACCCAAAATACCGACACATACTGTTGGTATGACTGTGTATTACGATTCGTCGAAATACAATAGCAAATAAACAATTACCGCTGTTCTTTATTGCGAAAAAGTAGTTCGTGAGAATGAGACAAACACCTTTCCTTGCTATCGCCTGAATTAAGAGGCTTATTGCCTGTTTGGTTTAATTAATTAATAGAATATGAAGCAGTTGGTATAAAGTGTGCTTTTTCCAAACTTTCTATAAAAGAAAGTCTGCTATCAAGACATTTCTTTTGTTCAATTACTTTATTTATGACTGAATGTTTCTAAAACTTAAGACACTCGTCCCTGCTCTGCACTGCAGTCGAGCTATGGCAACGTCGTTCTCTGTTCATTGGATGACTGTGTTTTGTGACGTCAGATGCGCACAACGAACCTAAACTCGGTCGCCGTCTTAAATGACGTGCACTATAGCGTTTCAGAATTACCACTAAGATGTGGAGATATTGCGGCTAAGATACTAATATTGTGGTATGAGGGCGAAATAAATCAATTGAAAAAATTAATCTATCACTGCTGAAGCAGGATTAGAAGCAGACGTTGATGTGCAGCTGTGCACTCTCATATGTTTTTCGCTGCCATACCGACCACCGATAATGCATAATAACAAGATAGTTCAGTACTTGCGTAATTTTTCCCGTTTTGTTTGATACTGAGATGAAGAAAGTATTAATTCCAGAGATTTGACGTAATAGATATGAAGATGCGCAAAAAACTGTTACTGCTGTTTTGTTACTACTTTGCTACTAAGGCTATTCGGAAATCCTTTTTGCAAACGTATTAAAAAAGATTATCTAAAACCACAGGTATGTTCCAGTGCTACGTTCTGTCAAAATTTAAAACCAATCGGTCAACAACTTTCCGAGATCGGCTGCTGTGAAAATGTTAGGCTCTGCTTTGTTTCTCGCAGATCTGCTAATACAACAGCTGGCACCTGCACAATTTCCGTAACGGACTATTCGACTTCTAATTCTGATCATTCGAGGAAGAATCTAACCTGACTACTCCTAGATTCAAACACTGTCTGACGCAGAAAACCTAGGCCTGAAGGACTCACTGTAAGCAGTTAGTCGGTATTACAGAAAACTTTTGGGTCTATTGTTGGCCTGTATTCACTATTCAGGTTCTGACAGGTATGTTATTCCACTCCGGGCCATCAGTGAGAAGAGAAATAAATAAACTATTGTATTGTATGTTACCGGAGGCCCAGAAACTGCCGCTGCCACAGTGGTCCACAACCCCACGACGACTACCGCAGTCCACTTCACCCCTCCGCCGCCCCACACCGAACCACTTTTTCAGTGTTATTGTGTGGTTCCCTCCCCCCCGTCCCCCCCACCAGGGAACGTCTCACACCAGACGAGTTTAACCCCTATGTTTGGGTAGTAGAGTAATGGTTGTGCACACATACATGGAGAATATGTTTGTGCAGCAGTCGGCGACATAGTGTAACTGAGACAGAATAAGGGGTACCAGATCGCATTCACCGATGCAGATGGTAAACCGCCTAAAAACCATCCACAGACTGGCCGGCTCACCGGACCTCGACACAAGTCCGCCGGGCGGATTCGTTCCGGGGACGAGGCGCTCCTTCCCATCCACAAAGCCGTGCGCTAGACCGCACGGCTAACCGGACGGGCCCAAGAAACTATTAATAGGTCCTAATCTGTACACTATGCACTTAAATTCTGTGCTGCTATGTAAATTGCATTGGTTATTATATTCTTTACATTCAACAGAGTATCAGTTTTAGTCCCAGGGATGACAAAAAATTTCAGTCAATCCCAGAATGGGGAAAGTGGCATATCGACTATGGCTTCTCACCATCAGCAATAGTTCCTACCAGTTGTGTTTTATATATTTTTTTTTCGTTTTTGAGCTTTACCACCCTTTACTGACCAGTCTGCTCTTTCCACAATGTCTTTTTCGAATTTCTTCTTCATCTGTATTACAAGTACACATTTGTTCAACATACAAACTGTTAAGTAGTGTATTCCCTAAATAAAAAACATCTATTTAGTTCTTATATCTCGAAACTTAATACTGCCCTCTTTCATTGAAATAATGCGTAATAATACAATTTTATATTAGAATATCAAACCACACTGCAAACGCTTTAAATGAAATAAACTCGAAGTCATGTCTTTTCTTTCGGAAAACCTGTTCATCTTCCGGCGAACGTCGGCACCTCTCAGAATGTTTATCACAGTTGCTGTGTAGCCTATGGTGAAACGCGTTGGGTCTTATGAAGTAATACCGCCGTCACAAACTAAAACCTCATATATAAGTAAATAAAAAATATTCCTCTGTTAATGCTGCCGAGAATCGCGTATGACCGCCTTCTGCTTTCACAGAGACTCGAAGTCTATTTGGTATTTTTCTTTCTTTTTTCTGGGTCTTCTTACCTCCCCTTCTAGTCTGACCTTCGCTCTCCAACTACACATTCATCGGCGAGATTCTCCGCTATTTTTTTATTTTATTATTGCTGGACTTTTTTTCTCTTTTTGCATATCTGTGTATTTTTAACGATTGGATAAATATAGAAAATAAGGACTACTCTTGGCAAATTAAATATTACATATGCTGCTGAAAATTAAATTGCTCGCCCAGTTTAAACTTGCAGCTTTTCCTTAAAACGACATGAAATTATACTTCTTCATAAAAATAAATTAGAGACATCTTATGAATCTGGTTATTTAACAAAAATAACTCCTCTGCTAATGCTGCTCATTATTGTGTGCAGCCGCCTTCTGCTTCCACAACGACTCGAAGTCTGTTGGACATTGAGCCCACAAATCTAGCCACGTAACTTCGACATTCAAGTAATTCGTTCCAAGCGCCCTGAATCGCATCAGAAAGCTGCCTGCGAGTGGACAGTGATCATTCCTTTTCCTTTTTAATTCTAACTATTTCTACTTTAATATTCTCAACTGAATTAATGTCAGCTCCTTTAGGTGGCCATTCCAAAACAAGAGTCTATTTTTGGTCGTTGAACTACCGGTTAACCATATGTGACATATGAACGGGTGATTGGTCATATTCGAACATGATCCGATCATTGCGAAATTTGTCGGTCTCAGAGGGCAACATGACATTTTCCAAAATTGAAAAATAGTTGCGCGCATTCAGTTTTCCTTCTAGTTCCCACAGGAGCCCACATCCTTCAGCCGATATCCATGTCCATACTGTTACTGATTCCCTACCAATTTTTTTGCAACTGTCACTATATTTTGGATCATACATAGCACCTTTTGCCCGGTAAAAAATTACTCTTCCTGTCGAGGCCATGCAGAAGGCTTTTTCGTCTTTAGAAACCACCCGCCTCCACAACTGGACAGATCTACCGCCATTTGCAGCAGCAAAAGCAAGACGGGCTTATGCTCTTCACGGGTATGCTGCCGGATATGATAGTCTTCACTACACGATATTTCGGCGATCCATCTAGCCGCCATCTTCAGGTGCGATCGCTGAGTACACAATCACACCGGAAGCGAATGGACATCAGAAACGGCGGCTCCTCTATACCTCGGGTCCAGGCCACTGCGCCTGCGCGAGAAGCGGAAGAGCTGCCCCCTGTGAAGCGATGAATTGCAGCGCCGCCGGCGGTAGAAACTGGCGAAGGAGATAAATCGCAAATTGAGATGTAGCGGGTCGAAAACCAGACCCTTGTTGTTTTATATCAGATAAAATAGGGTTCCATCATCTTTAACAGATCCAAACATGGCTCTAGTCTTCACCAAAGGCAAAAGAACACTTTTAATATCATATTTCCTGAGAATTCTGGAAATTTTTGAAGAAATACTTCCAGCAAAGGGTCGAAAAGCAACTGATTTACTAGTATCCGGCGCTGGTTCTCTCGACAGTAAAAACTGAAAAGCACGATTAATTTGATGATCGATATATCCGTTGAGCTCGAAGACAGCGTTAAGATGAGCCAGTTCCTGTGCCAAATTTTCGGAATCAGAAATGGCATAAGCTCTCTTGACCAATATACGTAGAACTCCCATGCGCTGATGTGGTGGATGACAGCTCGTAGAATGAAGATAGTGGTCGGTATGTGTGGGTTTATAGTCTACGCCATGTCCTAAGGTATCATTTTCTTTTTTGTGTACTACAACACCCAAAAAAGGTAATTTGCCAGGTTTTTCAATTTCAATCGAAAAATTGAGGCGTGGATGAAGACAGTTAAAATTAACTAAAAACCGATTAAGAGCTTGCATTCCATGTGGCCAAACGATGAAAATATCATCCACGTATCTCCGAAAACAAGTAGGTTGAAGAGAAGAAGTCCTGAGTGCGATATCTTCAAAATCTTCCATAAAAAGATTGACGGCAATAGGGGAAAGCTGTGCTGCTGATTTGGGGAGGAAATAATTGACTTGATTCGATCCCACGTGGTTCCGAGACGGTTCAGCAAATAAGTTTGTGTATGAATTATGGGCGATTTTCTACACTCATTAGGCGAATGGTGGCATAAACGATTACACAACCTCTATTGTAGAGCTAAAATGAAGAGCCATTTTTAATACACATCTATGGACTAGACGAAATAACCGTAAGTTACATTTATTGTATAAATCATGGGCGTTTACACCAATAGAGTCAAATTATACTACCACCAAGTCAAATTATTGTCTTGGCTGGCAGAAGACATGAAACAGATAACTTAATTTATGAAAACTGATTTTCTTATATATATATTTTCATTATTTTGATATTATTTTGATTTGAGTGAATATTTATTTTAAAAATAAATTCGATATCTTAACTTCCACAATCTATCGATTGTACTTGTGCTTATCACAGGACTTAAATAGTATGTATCATATAGAAAATTCTAACTTACTCAAGGTATATTCATCCGAAACTGACAGCGAAACCTTTGGTCAAATGTGTGTGAAATCTTATGGGACTTAACGGCTAAGGTCATCAGTCCCTAAGCTTACACACTACTTAACCTAAATTATCCTAAGGACAGACACACACACCCATGCCCGAGGGAGGACTCGAACCTCCGCCGGGACCAGCCGCACAGTCCATGACTGCAGCGCCTTATACCGCTCGGCTAATCCCACGCGGCGCGAAACCTTTTGCAGGACGTATATCAGCATAATATTTCCGGTCTGTGATGGTAAACTTTAATCGCTATCAACTCTGATATTTACATCACGAAACTTCTACGAGATTACATTCGTCTTCTGTTCGAAGCCTTCTGCAGTATCGCCTTCTAAACACGCTAAGAAAATCGTCTGCTACATTCGTCTTCTGTTCGAAGCCTTCTGCAGTATCACCTTCTAAACATGCTAAGAAAATCGTCTGCAGTATCCACTTCTGAAGACGCTGACAGACACAGAGGTACTATAACAAATAGCTCCAGACTTATTCCTTTCTTGTTTACACGTCACACTTTCTACCAGTCTTACTTTCAGGCACTTAAGTGTCTTGTCTACAGATAAAAATAATGAATTCATAAAAAGTGAGACCTGAGTTTCTCCTGCCGTATACAATTTTCAAACAACTTACGGGAATTCAGCCCCGTAATATTTACAGCGACCGCCGAAATATCGGTGGTCGCTGTAAATATTACCTGGCTGAGCTCCCGTAACTTGTTTGAGAGTTAATAAAAAATAAAACCAGCAGGCAATCTTGACGTTCAAAAAATATCTAACTGACGTTATTTAATTACCATATAATTTCCTTAAAGTTGCTACTGGCTGCCGGTCGGGGTGGCCGAGCGGTTCTAGGCGCTACAGTCTGGAACCGCGACCGCTACTGTCGCAGGTTCGAATCCTGCCTCGGGCATGGATGTATATGATGTCCTTAGGTTAGTTAGGTTTAAGTAGTTCTAAGTTCTCGGGGACTGATGACCTCAGAAGTTAAGTCCCATAGTGCTCAGAGTCATTTTTGCTACTGGCTGCAGCTTTCGTGTTTAATGTATTCCACATTGAACAAAATAGAATTTTAGTGCACCACACATAACGTTATTAAAGCATAACGACTTGTTACTTACGTTACCAAGTTAAAGGGGTTATTCACAACATGTCGTTTAATAACGAAAGAATTATCACGGAATATGGCAACTAATAAGCAGGCTATCCGAAAATAACCAAACGTACAATTTCGGTTTCGATGGTTGCAGTAGGCTCATTACATAATAATATGAAGCAGGGGTAGAGTCCATTGGTAAATCGTTATCGTGGAAACCAGGTCTAATACTGCTAAATTTCTGTAAAGGAAAGGACATTTCCAAGCATATCTGTGAAAATCGAGCAAGGCAATGCTTCTATACTCTGTTTAATCAAAGCGCATGTCGCATAGTCGAATCGGTCCTTAAAGCCAGTGAGAGCTATGCATGAGAGTAAACTGTGACGTTAGACAACACGGTGAGTGGGCATAAAAAAATTTGCTTCTTACAGGGCAACCTACTGCAGTTAAAGTTCGTAGAATAAACTTTTGTTTTCTTCTCACTTTATGTGTACCAGTAATATAAAACTGTTAAATGATAGCTCAGAAGGGACTGATGATCTTAGCAGTTAAGTCCCATAAGATTTCACACACATTTGATAGCTCAGAGTGCCATAATATCTGAAATATTTTCTGTGATAACTTAATACATATCCTTTATAAATAAATAATTCTCCTGTTGTCATTGCAGTCGAAGAAAATGCAGTACCTAGTGATAGAATGAACATATCGACGTATCAAGATCTTACTTGTTGGCGTTTTGAAACGCGACTGGTCTATGGGGTGTAGAACTTCTTGCCCTACGTATTCCACAAAGCTACCCTCCAGTTAATGCATGTGCCTTTCGACTATAGGTAAATTTTCAATCACGAGACAGAGTACCTTGAAAACATGCTAATATTAAAAATTTAGATTTATAACTATTTGGTAAATTCGGCATTGTTAGATATAGTACAATAATTTCATCTTTACGAATTTGTGGAGACGAATGTCTTATTCCCACAATTATATGGCTGAAGCTACCAATATAAAGGTGACCTCGGATTTCGCTATCCCGACACGTCGCTGTCAGCGTGCACTGCAACGAAGAGATTCTCACTCACTGAATTACTGAGAATTCCAATACACAAAAGAATAGAGGGCAATTCTAAGCCCCTGCCGAGATAAAAACGTTCAAAAATGGATGGTACAGGTCTTTCACACTTCGTATGTGCTTGTCACTCTGAGCCAGTAGAGGCTCGACAGTAACGGCTCTGCCCGTGCGTGAGGAATCGAAGTTATGAGTTCACATACATCCATATTTTTACGGGTTGTACTCATCTGAGCTAATGTATTATCTTCACCGTTGTATTTGATATTTATAAATGCATACAACACGTTATGTGTCCTGAAACATCTGTCTAAGGAAATCCTTAATGCAGAAATATGATAGTCCGTGGAACACATTCACACTATGTTTCATAGAATATCTGTTTCATTCTCTCAAGGGCGTTGATGATCTACTCCCAACATCTGCACGCAAGCATATTTTCCATTTATAATAAGGAATGAACTGAGGACACAACTTCATCCAGCGCTTGGAAAAATATTTTGGTTAGTTATCCAACAGCTCTCACAGTAATTACGCGAATATGAATCATCATACGAGCACGTTGACTAGACAGTTCAACATTTTACGTATGATATTCCCTTAAAAATGTGCTAGAAACATGTTGAATGGACAGTTCAAATTTTTAGATACTATCTTCCCTCAAAAAGTGGTTATTCGCCACATAACTTGCGTATTTCTGAATATCAAATATATGGAGACAAAAAACTTTTATTCGCACGAATGTCTGAACGTATTACGTATTGCGGACAACATCGATAAGTTCTGAATCCGATATTCTAGGTATTGCTCCAGAACTGCATGAACTTCAGTTATGTCTAAAATAGATCGAATGGGTGAGCGAACTTTCGAATCCTCTCCTGTAGCGTTACGGATTTTCGAACTTCTGCATGAACACGCTATTTATGCGGAAGTGACATACGCCATCCGGAAACCATCCACTCTTCGACTGCTGAAGAGAAACTGTGGTTTTGAGTTCTACATACTAACTGAGACCATCCATAGTATAATACTGTACTTCGATATCATCGTTCGTAAATATGTGTGTGTGTGTGTGTGTTTGTGTGTGTGTGTGTGTGTGTGTGTGTGTGTGTGTATGTGGACGCCGGCTTCCACTGTCATTACTAATTCTCATGAGATGTGATGTCCTCCCCCTACTACCGAATGGACCGTAATCGGCTTACAAGAGGAGGGTCTGACGTGTGGGTTACCTATTTTGATGAAGTCTTGCAAGAATTTTCCACACTGGAAATAAAGAGACGCGTGTTCCGGATTTTTGTTAGACACTCTCGAGTTATTGAAAAAAATCGAGGTTAAAGATGATGACAGTAAAACGTGTTTTCACGTTGTAGCTTGCGTACACGTAAGTATACGCGTGAAACCAAGCGAGGTCGGCAGTCGAGGCATTAGACCACAAAACCCGTATTTCGTGCTCGTGACTTTCTTTTTGATTCGATATTTTTTGCGATAATATTCAAATGATTGGACTACTTTCTTTGCCTCTCTGCATCGGGCGGTGCATTTAACAACCTGAATCAGGTATGTTTTCCACGAGCAATGCGGCGAGATTTAGTTCGTGTGTTGCGTGTGGTGCGAGATTTATTTATGTTTTGCCCATTTCTGTGATAAATTTCATCGCACTCATTGTGAAAACCCTCACAAATAGACGATCAGGTGGGATTACGCAATAACTTACTTACGGTGTATTTTTGTTATTTATATACAATAAAAATAACTTTAAATATATAAATTTATTTGATTATCAATCACACCTCCCGATGTCTTACTTCAGTAAAAGGAAAAGAAAAGTACTCTGATTATCAGAATATTAGATACACCGGATAAAATGTGGAATGAACAGCTATCCGCAGTTTGTTAGTCTAATACCTCGAAAACTTATTTTTTTTTTGTCTTTCAGAGAGAACTTCGTATGACATCTGTTCTAGTTGATCGTTGAATATTTCACTCATTTGTTTTCTTTATTACAGAGGGTATGTAGGCCTCTGACCAAACACAGCTACCGTGCCGTCGGCCTAGCATTCCTATACGCGAAGAATTACAGTAACAAGGCTGAGGCATGAAAACAAGAGTTTCCGTCATTAATTTTGAATTCAATTTTTTCAAAAACTAGGGAGTGCCTAGCAAAGAGAAGAAACAAGGGTCATTATTTTCAATATAGAAAGCCCTTGCAAAACTTTATCAAAACCGGTGACCCAAATCGTCAGACCCTCCCTTGTTGGATTAGGTAATGACAGGAGCGAATGGTGGAGCCTTTTAAAATTCTTAATGTTGCTTACCCACAAAATGTACTTTGTTTTATTGTTGAAAAACTGGAAGTAAGACCATCATTATTTTTTAGATACGATGGCTTCAAGAAATTCGTTAGTTCCAACTCTGGTCTCTGTTGCACATGATCCTTTTCTTGCTACTTAGTCTTTTGAAGGATGTGGAACGTGACTGTGAACAACAACAATAATTTCGTCACAATGTTTGCGGTACTCATTATTATTAAACTTATAGATGAGTTTGAATTTATGATGAGGAAAAATATGTTGTATATGTAGAAATGCAAGAAAAATATGACAAAGAGGATACTCGAGCCTGCGGATTGGTCTCATACCCATTAAACAATCAGTTCACCTACCTGGATAGGTTTCAGGTTGTCTGCCCCTTCACGCTGCGATGGTAGATACTGGTTTAGCCGACAAGAGCAGCGTTGACGAGAGTTCGACAAAATACCAACCACGCAAAGGCCACATAACTCTAGTCCACGAGCAGCGACTGAAAGTTAGTTAAACTATCGAGTATTCTGGATAATTGCATGACTCTTTTTTAAAAAAATGTCTAAAATATGGTTTAAATTGTTTTATTGTCTTTAAAAGACAGAAAATGGCTATCAAGTCCGTATTTAATATCCCGACATCAATTATGTAATGTCACTGATTGTCTCTATAACATGTTCACACCCAAAAGCAATCAGAAGATATTTAGTCCGATCCGATATCTAAAACGTCCTAAACAGTCATTAGGCCACGAGTACTTGCGAGTTAAAACCGTCAGTCTAGTAGGCGTCTTGTTAAGAAGTACTCGGCTTTATGGCTCGTTATCTACACAAAACACGCAATGCGGAGTTTACTGACGACGTGAAATGTCCACAGGCCAGTATCTCCTTAAATAAATGACTCACAAAGCTAAAACTTCCACAAAATACCCAATACCATAGTCGCTTTTCGTCAACGACATTTTGGTACAGATCTTATCAGCTTGGTTTAACATACGTTTTCAACAAACGACGACTCCCGAGGGACTACATTATATCGACTCATGGGTCTGAGTCACAAAGCGTTACTCAGACGCGCGGGATATTCTGAATTCCTTTGCGCTAGTATGTGAAACAGCCGAGCAGATCATTTGGAGCACTTTTATACTCGCGGTATTTCGAATGTCAGTTAATCGGATTACCACAAGTAATTTTTACTAGAAATCTCGTAATTCCAAAACCAAATAAAATTTAAGGAAAACAAAATAACTTTTCTTTCCACAAAATAAATTACTACTAAATTTAATACTCAGCGCCCGTTCTGGCTGCCTTTTACAACATCAAGCTCACTCGGACATACGCCACAAATTCCCGTATTGCAGAACAACTTTCTTAAGCATACATTTACACCGGGATGGTTCCTTTGAAAGGGCACGACCGACTTCCTTCCCTATCCTTCCCTAATACAATGGGACTGATGACCTCGCTGTTTGCTCCCTTCTCCCAAATCAACCAATCAACCAATACATTTATATTGTTTTAATGAAGTATCGCATTCTCACTTTACGTATGTGCTCCATTCACTCTCTCAGTCTCTCCAAAACACTCACACAATCAAAACACGATGAAATAATAATTTTCCACAGTTCTCTTATTTACGTCAGAAATCTGTGGCAATTAAATTAAAGAAAATTTCAGAAAATCTGATTATGTGAACCTACCCTCTCGGTTGTAGTTTTATTGACACTATAGAGGAATACATTACAGTCCCTAACCCATATATGAGAATGCAAGCTTTCTCGGCGAATCTCGATGCTAAAATCTTCTCAGGTCGACAGCCGAACCAATGTTCTCTTCTTCCTGAAGGTCCTTCTTCTTGCTCATCTTGCGAGCGCGTCTAATCTGCGTTTCGGTGTAGCCATCCTAGAATGACTACACAGAAACGCAGATCAGACGCGCTCTCAAAATGAGCAGGAAGAAGAAGCAGGAATAAGACGAAAGCGCACCGATGAAGGCAGGTTTGTGACGGCGGATGGAATAAACAGGCCTCACCGAAACGAGATGGCAGGACCCGGCGCCCGCGGCTTCCCCCCACCACGCGCCGCTGCATCGATTCCGCTCGCGCTGATTGGCCCGACCGGCGCCGAGAATGCAAATAAGCCTGTGGTCCAGCTGCTACACTACTGGAAATTGAAATAAGAACACCGTGAATTCATTGTCCCAGGAAGGGGAAACTTTATTGACACATTCCTGGGGTCAGATACATCACATGATCACACTGACAGAACCACAGGCACATAGACACAGGCAACAGAGCATGCACAATGTCGGCACTAGTACAGTGTATATCCACCTTTCGCAGCAATGCAGGCTGCTATTCTCCCATGGAGACGATCGTAGAGATGCTGGATGTAGTCCTGTGGAACGGATTGCCATGCCATTTCCACCTGGCGCCTCAGTTGGACCAGCGTTCGTGCTGGACGTGCAGATCGCGTGAGACGACGCTTCATCCAGTCCCAAACATGCTCAATGGGGGACAGATCCGGAGATCTTGCTGGTCAGGGTAGTTGACTTACACCTTCTAGAGCACGTTGGGTGGCACGGGATACATGCGGACGTGCATTGTCCTGTTGGAACAGCAAGTTCCCTTGCCGGTCTAGGAATGGTAGAACGATGGGTTCGATGACGGTTTGGATGTACCGTGCACTATTCAGTGTCCCCTCGACGATCACCAGTGGTGTACGGCCAGTGTAGGAGATCGCTCCCCACACCATGATGCCGGGTGTTGGCCCTGTGTGCCTCGGTCGTATGCAGTCCTGATTGTGGCGCTCACCTGCACGGCGCCAAACACGCATACGACCATCATTGGCACCAAGGCAGAAGCGACTCTCATCGCTGAAGACGACACGTCTCCATTCGTCCCTCCATTCACACCTGTCGCGACACCACTGGAGGCGGGCTGCACGATGTTGGGGCGTGAGCGGAAGACGGCCTAACGGTGTGCGGGACCGTAGCCCAGCTTCATGGAGACGGTTGCGAATGGTCCTCGCCGATACTCCAGGAGCAACAGTGTCCCTAATTTGCTGGGAAGTGGCGGTGCGGTCCCCTACGGCACTGCGTAGGATCCTACGGTCTTGGCGTGCATCCGTGCGTCGCTGCGGTCCGGTCCCAGGTCGACGGGCACGTGCACCTTCCGCCGACCACTGGCGACAACATCGGTGTACTGTGGAGACCTCTCGCCCCACGTGTTGAGCAATTCGGCGGTACGTCCACCCGGCCTTCCGCATGCCCACTATACGCCCTCGCTCAAAGTCCGTCAAGTGCACATACGGTTCACGTCCACGCTGTCGCGGCATGCTACCAGTGTTAAAGACTGCGATGGAGCTCCGTATGCCACGGCAAACTGGCTGACACTGACGGTGGCGGTGCACAAATGCTGCGCAGCTAGCGCCATTCGACGGCTAACACCGCGGTTCCTGGTGTGTCCGCTGTGCCGTGCGTGTGATCATTGCTTGTACAGCCCTCTCGCAGTGTCCGGAGCAAGTATGGTGGGTCTGACACACCGGTGTCAATGTGTTCTTTTTTCCATTTCCAGGAGTGTATAACGATCCGGGCGAGACGTTCACCCGATCAGCTCCCTTCCCTGCTCTGTAGGAGTGAATATGCATCAGGGACTTACACTGCCGGTAATGGAGTATGCATGTCCCGTCTGGGGATGTGCGGCGAAGCAGCATCTGGACAAACTCCAGAGGCTGCAGAAACGCACTCTCAGAAGGGCACTACATCTACCTTTGGGATTCTCCACTGATGATCTGCACGCCGCAGCTGAAATCCTCTTCCTGAAAGAGCATTTCCATGAACTGGCAAGGGCCTTCTATGAGAGCACTTTCAGATCTGGAAATTACCTCATCCGCTCTCTAGGTCGGTATGGCATGTCCCGCGACAAGCACAAACGCCCAATGACCGATCTTTGACGATTAAGTCGAAGGGAAAATCCCTATCTCCAATTCCTAATCTTGTTCTTTCCTCCCTAAAATCAATCACCTGGCCAACCTCAGGCAAGACACAGAACATTCATCACGCTACACACACATCCAAAAATCATAGAAAACCATCACACACACAAGAAAACACGTGGAGTAAAAGCCAAAAGGCTGCAAACTCCTCAACACACTTCCTCAAAGAGGAGAAAGTATCAGATGAGAGTGAGTGAGTAGAACCCAACACTTTGCCTGAAGATAGTAAGTATGAAACTTGCTGAAACGTTGCCACAGAACAAAACATTGAGTCGGCTGTCAACGCGAGAAGATTTTATCAGTCCCTAACTCAGTTTCACAATGACAGCACGGTTATTACATGATTTAGGTAAAAATATCTTCGAAAGTACTGAAGTCCCTGCTTTGAAATTTTAACAGTATGGTTGTGTTATCCATAGAATTTGGTATACTAAGTATGAAAAAGATCGATTAATATTCAATAGTACTTCATCACATTCATGGCGAGAATGTGTAACACATTGCACGCAACGTTAGGCAGGTACACTGCTCGCTCGGTCCTGTAGCCAGAACAAAATTCTGCTGTACTTCCGGCTGCACGACAGGCTACGCTTTCAGTCCAAGAGGACAACTCGTAATAATTTGCTGCGTTACAAACCCCCTAAGAACCGAAAATTACTTTGAAGTACATTTGAGGATATAACAGCAAAATTATTACACAATGTAATTTTAACCAAACTGATGAAAACTAATTATTAAATTTTTTGAATGCCAAAAAGCTTATTGGAAAGTGAAAATTTACTCTGTTGCAGAAACATATCGAACTTTCTTTTTGGCTTAGACTTGATAGCAGTGTATCGAAATTATTTAAAATATTTTTTCAAGAGTTATGTTTTTTACAAAACTCACATCTTCAGATTATTTTCAGCAAAACAAATGTCCATTTCATAAAAATTATTACAACCAATTATTTCAAACTCCCTTCACATGAAGACTTTACTTTCCCATTTTCATTGCATAAAGGATTTTTCGTAATGAAAAAGCTACTAAATCAATTCGCTGAAACCATCTTTATATAAAAGACGCTTGGTTGTGTGTTCTTCGTTACCAATGTAAGCTCTTTCTTTTTGAAAATTATGTAATCTACACTATGTAAAGGTAGTATAGAGGGCTTCTCTCTTTTATCTAAGTACACTTATCCATAGACTTCACATTAAAAAGCTATTGTTGGCATCCTTGTCCTATTCGACAACAGTGTGAAATGGTGACCAATTCCTATCTTTCACAAAAAATTTTCAGTGTAATGAGCGTCTATAAAAAAATGATATATTTTCAGCACCTATCTTTCGATGAAACAGCATGGGAACTTCTTTTCACATTCACTCTTACACCAATTCTACACTCTGATACTTCATGAATATCAACGTCCACGCACCTGTCTCAAGTGAGTCTCATATCCAGTTTCCATAAAGGGGGCACCTGCAAAATACACTACGTCTAAGTCAAACAATCATTACTTTGCTTCCTGCAAAGAAAAATATTATACATGTTTCTTCCAAATACATACACTATTTATTTCTTGTCATAATCGGTACATTTATAAAGACAATTTTCTGAATTTCATTTATGTTACATAGCCAGTAGTAACATTACTCCACTAAAGTATTATTCAGTATAAACTCCTCTTCATAAAAAGGGAACTCACCTCTACTAATCAAAAGTAAATGGTACTCTTACTGCCGCTATCTGTACCCAACTCAAATTCCAAAACAGCAATCATTAAAAGCAAATGGTTCAAATGGCTCTGAGCACTATGGGCTTCAACTGCTGTGGTCATAAGTCCCCTAGAACTTAGATCTACTTAAACCTAACTAACCTAAGGACATCATACACATCCATGCCCGAGGCAGGATTCGAACCTGCGACCGTAGTGGTCGTGCGGTTCCAGACTGTAGCGCCTTTAACCGCTCTGCCACTCCGGCCGCCCATTAAAAGCACTTAAGACTCAAATTCATTCAAGCAAGTTACAGCAGAAAAACATCTCTCTTCACTATGCGAGTTCTTGGCTTACGATCAAAATTTACATTGTACATAATGTTCTTCTACAAAACTTTCACGTGTTCTCCTCACTCATTTCTCATCCACTATTTAGTATGTTAGTAGTTTTTAGTACCGAAATTTGTTCAAAAATAGTTTGTCAATAACCCTTATATCCTACAAAACACTATGGATACTATGTGCACAAGATAGTAAAGAAAGAAGAGATTATAATCAAAAGCTTTGAACGATGAAGGGGTAGGATGACAAGGCGAAAATGAAAAGGATATAATATTGCCAATAACTTGGTATGCCTGGTATTCGTCAAACACCTGACTTCCCTAGGAATCCGAGTCCCCTGAGGCCAGTTAGTTACCACTGCCCCCATAATTTTCCTGTATTTCTGTTAAATCCGATAACTCCTCTAATTTTTCTTCAATTATGATCCTGATGTTTTCTATTTCATTGGTACCCATTTCCTTCCTTTCTCCATATTCATCGTACTCCACGACATCTTCTTTTTTCCTGCAGCAACGTATAGGTATATCACATTGCTCACCTGCCGGATATCGCTTTCTTCCTGCAAATAGCACTGTCAAGCACTTTCCACGCACGGTAATGACAGCCTCGTTAGTCCCAAAATCGATATTCCCTTTGTATTTTTGCGGAAAGTTTGCCCCAACAACATCTCCACAATTAACCCGAAAATTATTAGGAAGTTGTGGTACCGTTGTTCAGCCTGAATGTTTACAGATATCACGACCTCGTGAGCTACTGCTTTTTTTACTTTTAGGACTACTACAGTGTTTATTCTGGAGTCGAGCATATTAACTATTTCTTTCTGATTTGGAATAGCATCAATATTATTGGCACTGCAGATACATCTAAACTACTATCAACTAAGCAAGGAATTTTTCACCAAATACTGCAACTTCTTATTATCGGTTATCGTAAAGATTGTTCAACAGTTTCAGGATGTGGTTCTTCCAATAAATGTCTCACTTCCTCACATCTGTCGTATCCTATACCTTCTGCTGAAATAATACACATATTTATGGGGGTCTTCTTCCTCTAATTGTGTTAGCAGTAATTAATCTCTCTATCAGTGACAAGTCAAAACATTACTTCAGATGTCCACCTTCACTAATCCGCTCAGATTCTGCAACACTTCCTTCTATAGAGTCAGAATTTTCAAAATAACTGTCACCATCATCTACGCCTGTAGCTGCATAACTATCTAGTGAGCTTTCTTCCACTCTACTTACATGTTCTTCGACATCTGAAACTGCTCCATCACTA
The DNA here is from genome assembly GCF_023864275.1 of Schistocerca cancellata. Classification (NCBI taxonomy): domain Eukaryota; kingdom Metazoa; phylum Arthropoda; class Insecta; order Orthoptera; family Acrididae; genus Schistocerca; species Schistocerca cancellata. The sequence continues at coordinate 269,891,485 of NC_064629.1, forward strand.
TCAGACAGACTCTCCTCTATTCCATCTAAAACTTCATCTGCCGGTATATCTTCCTTCTCTGCCACACTTTCCCTATGTACAGCCCTTTCTTCCATGTTCCCCATATGATCCTCTTTAGCATTGCAGTGCTCAGCTGGATTAATATCCTGCTTTACAATCCCATTAGATGACTGCTTCCTTGCTAAGTTGGTTTCTAGATTCACGATTTCCATCCAATCGTTCACAAAATTCTTCCACGTTTCCTTGAATAGTGAATTTTTCAGTTTCTCCCTTTCCTCCTTTAGGTTTATAGTACCCTACCACTACTGTGTTGTGTCGGTTGCTGGCTTTCAAAGGGCGTTGCTAGTTGATTTAACCTACTTTTTGGCAGTCTGCAAACGGTAGAATCCTTACAGACTGCCAATAGTTTTTCTCGTCATCTACTCTGGCCGTTAGCCATAGCGTTCCGTTCATTCAGCTGTCTGGAATGCTGTTCTGTTCTCTCAGCTGATTGCTGATTTAGATGACTGTCATTCCTATTTCCAGTAAAACCGAGGCGTTCTCTGGACCTTCCTATGTAATGTTCGATCTCTGCGCACCTATTTTGTTTACTTGAACTTAAGTTTGTCCAGTAGGAGCAATATAATCTCTATTGTTATTTTCCTCTTCTTTCAAAAGATTCTCTACCCTTTCCAAGTAACCAATGAACTTGTTAATGTCCTCTCTGGGTGCACAAATTATTTTATTTCACCAGTACAAAGGCAACTTGTTTTCTAATCCCATTACAAATTGTTCTGTTTCTATATTAGACCTGAGTTTCTCCTGGCGTATACAATTTTTAAACAACTTACGGGAATTCAGCCAGGTAATATTTACAGCGACCACCGCTATTTCAGTCTGTGCCTTGAAAAGGGCAGGGTGTATTCCCACCGAAATATCGGCAGTCGCTGTAAATATTACCTGGCTCAATTCCCGTAAGTTGTTTGAAAGTTCTGTTTCAAATTTGATAGTCATGTAAGGCAAAGTAGTTACCCACTTCTGCACAAACCTCTTAACAGTCTTTCTTTGGGTTAAACTTTTTACCTGACCAAAAGCTATTGAAAACTTCCATCTGTTTTCTTTCCCCCAGTGTACCCCAAAGAAAATCTGTTTAAAACTTTCCACTGTGTCATACTTTTCTACAGCTAAATGTCCCCAAACAAGAGTTTTTCCCATAAGATTAGATACTACAAAGCGTATTTTCTGTCTGTCATTCCATGACCTAGGCAAGACATTCTCAAAATCACTCCAAAACTCTTTGGGATCAAACCTCAACACCTGGCTCTGGTTGACATACACAATTTCTGATGATTCTGCAACACTGTTTATTATTACATGACAACTACTGTAATTAATTCTCTGTTCTACATTTGTTAGTCTATTTCATGCTCTTGTAGGTTACACTTGCACTGAATTCTGACGAGTTGGTTTGCAAGTTTAGTATTTTTGCACACATTTGTCCTCCACACAGTTTACATTTGTCTTTTTCCTCTTTAATTTTAGTAACCAGAATTTTACACTGTATTTAAACATTATCCATTTGGGCCTGTATTTTGTTCTAGTCAGTACTTAACTGTTCACCTAGCTGAAACTTCCTGGCAGATTAAAACTTTGTGCCGACCGAGACTCGAACTCGGGACCTTTGCCTATCGCGGGCAAGTGCTCAGCCAACTGAGCTACCCAAGCACGACTCACACCCCGTCCTCACAGCTCTACGTCTGCCAGTATCTCGTCTCCTAGCTTCCAAACTTAACAGAAGCTCTCCTGGAAACCTGCAGAACTAGCACTCCTGAAAGAAAGGAGAATTTCTGTTAAGTTTGGAAGGTAGGAGACGAGGTACTGGCAGAAGTAGAGCTGTGAGGAGGGGATGTGAGTCATGCTTGAGTAGGTCAGTCAGTAGAGCACTTGCCCGCGAAAGGCTAAGGGTTCGAGTCTCGTTCCGGCACACAGTTTTAATCTGCTAGGAAGTTTCATATCAGCGCACACTCTGCTGCAGAGTGAGAATCTCATTCCGTTCACCTAGCTGTTTACCACGTTCAGCAACTTACTTTATATCGGTAATTAGCTCACCTTTTACTGTTACGACATCCTTCTTACATTCTTTTTTCGCATAGCAAATTTGACCTTTCACGGTTGAAGCTGGGATATCTCATTTTCTTATAGAGTCAATTAAGACTAGAATTTTGAGATCAATTACTCCCTGAATTTCCTCTTTAAAATTTTTGAAGTTATTATCAAACCGTTATAACTTTTTTATGAACCCCTGATTAATTTCCAAAAAAAAAAACAAATCCTCTTATTTTACTATACACATGAGACCAAAGTTCATTTATTTTTGTATTCATATTACTTACATCTGTACCAAGCCCACTTATTGTTCTATCCACATCAGACCCAAGTTCATTTGTTTTTGTATTCATTCCATTCATTATACTGCTCGTTACCCTCATTTGGTTCATAATGTTTTGGAACATGGTTGCAAAGTTAACTTTCTGCTCGCCAGCTTCCAATACTGGTACTATTTTCGCTTCAGTGACAGAAAATGGTACTAATTTAACATTACAGTCAGGTGTCTGTTCCACCATACTTACTTCCTGAATAGAAGTACTCATATTTTTCTCAACTTCAAAGACTTACACCCTATTTATTTCCTTCGCAAGACGTGGTGTGAACTTAACACCACTAACCACGGTGTGTTGCTCATTAATTGACCTGTAATTATCAGATACTGAATTAGAATAACCACTGTCATTAGTCTGAGACACGCCAAAACTAAAATTTCCTCTCATACTATCGTCTCCGAATACTGAATCATCAAAATCTACACCCTCCTTCCTTTCACTTATTAAAGGCTTATTACTTTTTCACTTTTCTGCACGTTAGCAAGTTTCGTCCCCTCCCCTCGCCCCCCCCCCCATACTCACACCAAACGAAGCAAAACACTACTTAGCTTTTGCACCCTATTGTTAGCACGGCGAGGTGCTACTGCGTATCCGTCCACCAAAGGCTACCAGCTACGGTCCAGTTTCTTGAATCCCACAGCACGGTCCACAATTGCCAACTACTCTTGCTGCCGATCTGCTACTGCTTGCTACTCCCAGCTGCTTCCGTCGACGTTCCTATAGCTCGCTGTCCTCCCTGCCTGCTGTGTGCTGTCCCTCCGCTAACGTTCGCAGTATCTGCTCTGGGTTTAATTCTTCTTCTATCGGTTCAGTTCAATAGATTATTTACACACGCTTGGGTCTTCCTAGCACTGCTGCTTTTAAAGTTCATTCGATACTGAACTTTACTTTTCCTGGTCGCTAAATGCACGAAATACGGCGAGGTGGGTTAGTATCTCACTTCCCATTAAACAATCACTCCACCTACCTGGATAGGTTTCAGGTTGTCTGCCCCATAACCTGCGATGGTAGATACTGGTTTAGCCGGCAAAAGCAGCGTTGACGAGGATTCGACTTAATACCAACCACGCAAAGGCCACATAACTCCAGTCAACGAGCGGCGACTGAAAGTTAGTTAAACTATCGAGATTTCGGGATTCTAGCATGACTTTATTGAAAAAATGTCTAAAATATCCTTTAAGCTGTTTTATTGTCTTTAAAAACCGAAAATGGCTATCAAGTCGACATCAATTACGTAATGTCACTGATTTGTCTCTTTTCACACGTAAAAGTAACCAGAAGATATTTAGTCCGACCCGACATTTTAAACATCCTAAACAGTCATGTGTGAATTTCTTCATTTTGGTACAAATTTTATCAGGCTCGGATTAACATAGGTGTTCATCAAAAGACGGCTCCCGAGGGACTGTGCCGACTCACACGTCTGAGGCATAAAGCCCCATTGAAAAGCGCGGGAAATGCTAAATTCCTATTGGCTAGTATATTAAACATCAACAAGATCCAGAACGAGATTTTCACTCTGCAGCGGAGTGTGCCCTGATATGAAACTTCCTGGCAGATTAAAACTGTGTGCCGGACCGAGACTCGAACACGGGACCTTTGCCTTCCGCGGACAAGTGCTCTACCAACTGAGCTACCCAAGCACGACTCACGTCCTATCCTCACAGCTCTATTTCTGCCAGTTTCTCGTCTCCTACCTCCAAGGTTCGCTGGAGAGCTTCTATAAAGTTTGGAAGGTAGGAGACGAGATACTGGCAGAAGTAGAGCTGTGAGGACGGGGTGTGAGTCGTGCTTGGGTAGCTCAGTTGGTAGAGCACTTGCCCGCGAAAGGCAAAGTTCCCGAGTTCGAGTCTCGGTCCAGCACACAGTTTTAATCTGCCAGGAAGTTTCATATCAGCGCACACTCCGCTGCAGATTGAAAATCTCATTCTGGAAACATCCCCAGGCTGTGGCTAAGCCATGTCTCCCCTATATCCTTTCTTTCAGGACTGCTAGTTCTGCAAGGTTCGCAGGAGAGCTTCTGTAAAGTTTGGAAGTTAGGAGACGAGATACTGGCAGAAGTAAAGCTGTGAGGACGGGGTGTGAGTCGTGCTTGGGTAGCTCAGTTGGTAGAGCACTTGCCCGCGAAAGGCAAAGTTCCCGAGTTCGAGTCTCAGTCTGGCACACAGTTTTAATCTGCCAGGAAGTATCAACCAGATCACCTCGAGCACTTCCATACTCGCGGTATTTATAATGTCAGTCAATCGGATTACCACAAGTAATTTAGACTAGACATCTCTTAATTGCGAAGCTAAATACAATTTAGTCAAAACAAAATAATTTTCCTTTCCACAAAATAAGTTAGTAATAAATTTAATACTCGACGCCCCTTCGGGTTGCCTTTTACAACATTAAGCTCACGCTGACATACGCCACACAGTCCCATATTGCACAACGACTTTCTCATGCATACATTTACACCGGAATGGTTCCTTTGAAAGGGCACGGCCGACATTCTTCCCTATCCATTCCTAATCCGAAGGGACCGATGACCTCGCTGTTTGGTCCCTTTCCCCAAATAAGCAACTCCACCCATACATTTACATAATTTGAATAAAATATCGCTTTCTCATTTTACGTATGTCGTTCATTCAGTCTCTCAGTCTCTCCAAAACACTCACACTACCAAAACACGATGAAGTAGTAATTTTACAAAGTACTTCTAATTACGTGAGAAATCTGTGGTAATGAAACTAAAGAAAATTCCAGAAAATCTGATTATGTGAAACTAACCTTCTTGTTGTAGTTTTATTGATACTGTAGATGCATACATTACAGTCCCTAACGCAGTTTCACAATGCCAGCACGGTTCTTATGTGTTTTAGGTAAAAGTTTATATTCTCGAAAGTATTGAAATAATTGATTTGAAGTTTTAACAGTACAATTGTGTGCATTAAACCCCAACAGATGAATGTTAATTATTTTTATAAGACACCGACTTTGGATGAATTAGCTGCAGCTGTAAAAGTTCACTACCGATTGCAGACATTTGTCGTTTCCTATTGGAACTGTAAACAAGAAGTGGGCTTATATCTGACACTGTATTTCGAGTAATCTTTTATAATATGTCCACTTATGACACACAACTAATAACATTAATAACCACTCTATCCCGTAAGTCAATGTTTTATTTTTCTTTGGGTGCAGGTAGAGCTTTTCTTTCGAGATCGATCCATGACAATCGGTAGCTTTTTATATTAATTACGTATCTATAGAGGGAACTGTCACTTGTGGTAACACAGCTTGTTTATATTTGTTAGATTTGCACTAATATTTCCGTTGCATTCTCAGTGTAATACGTTGAAACCAGTAGGCAGATCATCAGAAACAAATCTTCACTCTTGAGATACGCCACACCAAACAATTGTCACCATTCTATCGACTAAAAAAGCTGGTATGCGGAAACAGTCGCAAGGCCTCTCCGAAGATCGTAGTGCAGTGTGGGTCCCAGCGATTCGTAACAAAGGATGTACAAAAAGATCTCTTTTTGTGTGTTCCTTCAACGAATGAGTGTGCCCTTGTAGTTCCAACTAAACGTATATCGACTCGATCTGGTGTAATCAAGGCTACTTTAAGTGATGCATTACTCCTTTCCGTCGTCTAATTCACGGAATTCCATGTTTTGTTAGCACCTTTTCCATTCTAATGTGTCAGAAATTTCAGAATATTGTTGCCCCAATTGTAGCATCTGAACTCTTATTTCTATCTTCATTCACTGAAACTACGACAAAAGGGATGGATAAAAAACTCTGTCATTCGTGGATAGCTTAGTGTGTAACAAGCGTGGTGAAACGTGCAAAGCAGTTTGAAAATCCGTTTGCTATGTCCACTCCAAATGCCAATAAATAAATAAATAAAAATTGAGAGGCTCCCACGTGCCTTGCTCAAACTGTGGCATCAAGCAGTAAGGCCTGCAAGATGAGTGGTCTGCCAAGCGAGTGGATTCATTCTTATCTGTCGAGTAACATGAACTCTAGTACTCACAATAAAGTTACAAATTATCCTCCTGTATGAATAATGCGCAGCGGAAACGCACATCTGACTATCAGTAATTTACAGAACTCTGACTGTTCACTACGCACTGGCAGTACCACATTTTCTTTCTTTTTTTTTTATTTAATGGCTTTTATCAGCATGTGGCCATCGCACTGAATATGAGTGGCGCACACATTATAAATTCTAGATGACATGACAACATACAATTCGAAAGAAAAGGCCACCAATCTTTATCTTTTCACGATCTTATTTATTCCGATAAATTCTATAACCTAAACACACAAATTCCATATCCTACAACAATAGCACGTGAGAAATTCCGCCCAGTGGGCATGGCTTTACATTGGTGAATCTCTATCTTATGGTCTCGTAATTATTTAACGCTACAGTGCACTTCCTGGATAGAATGGTGGATCTTTTGCTATATCTCACACTTCGACTCTCACAACCATCATCACGAAACTTTCCTCCAGACCGAGCGGTACAAAAGGAACATGCATACCCACTACCTCTGAAACTACTTTGCTACTCTCCCATGATAACCACACATACTTAAATTACATGACATACACCACACTGCAACATGAAATACAAGACCGGGAATAGTCACAACATTATCACTTTCAGCTTTCCCACTTCAATTAATATTTATCCCAGTTCCACACGACACTGCCCCACTTCGTAATTCTACTTTCCTACTATGAACTCTGGAGATATATGCACGTCTTCCTGTGCAATGCAAGCCAAGTGGTGTTGCTGGATAGACGGCTGACTCACCTTGTTTCTCTCTCAGAGTGTTATATTTTGAATCAAGCGCCACACGGAAACATATCTCGCAAAGTAATATTAAGAGCATATTTATCACACACACGAGTCCTCAACTGATACCATGGACGAGTACTTCTCTTTATCCTTTGTCTCATACACAGATTGAGACCCACACAGTACTCACCACGTGGAAGTACTCGCCTCTAATTTCAAGTCCTGCACACGCTGTTTCTTAAATATTTCAACTTATAGTACACACGCTAGTAATTCAGCTTAACTTAAGCACACGGAAGTATTTCAACTTATTGCTACACGTGGTTTCATTGTGACCGTTGGTCACTTCCGAAGATTACTACGATCCCATTAATATTACCTGCCTGACATTTAATTCTCCCCACAAAAGTTCCTGAAATAGAGAAATTATTATTTCAAACTACTCTTAAATATTCCACATGCATACCATGTCTCCACTCTTTTGTCTTTACGGAGCACAACTAAGACAGGTCTTAACAGCACAAGATCCAGCGGCAGAGTGCTGAAACATGGCCGTTCTTCAGATTCTCTCGCTCCTCTGTCGAAGTGGGGGAGCACCTTGCTACCGTATTGGTCAGCCACATTTCAGGCGCTCAAAGCTCAGGTAAATTTCATCTCTTTGGTCCCACCAAAGGTGGCCAAAGGATCGTCTCAAAGATGATCATATATTCACATTCACTATCTGCGGTTAGCAAACGACCATACATTCATTCATTTCACAGATCTCACCAAACTGGATGTAGGGATTTATTTTGTGGGAGTGCACATATGATAAATTAAATAAATAAAATGTCATTCTTTCCTACACTGGTATCCGGCTTCGCTGTATTAATTGAAATTGAGTTATTTTACAAAAAAAAAATGTGTTGTTCTGACAGAAATAATGAAGTATGTTGTACCTATTTTCAATGTCGGGCGGTACTGTACCCTTTCAAAATAAAAAAAGATTGCGTGAGTTGTTTTTCTGGTTGTGATCGCCGTAGATAACTGTTTTTCTCTCAATTTTCGTTTCATGTGCGATTTACTAGTTCCACTTGTGACTGTATGTTGATAGCATTCTGTCTCCTAACCCGTTAGGAAACCGGAAAAGAAAGCTTTGCACTTGAGCGTAACGAAAAAGCGAGAGATCTCGCGAATTCTGTCACCGACTGTACCATCCATCGACATTTTTCGTTTTCATTGTGCACTAAATTTCATTCGTACTGTGAAATGCACTTAATACTACGTAAAACTTCAGATAATAATTTTAACAGAGACGGTAAATAACACCAGCATAACAAATCTTTAAGTTGCAGTATTGAGTGACTAAATTATGTCTGCTATAGAGCAGACGTTGGATAGTGTAGTATTGTTTAGGAGAAATACCATCAATAATCGCTCGTCAACATCCTAGACAAGTTCCCACATCATTGGATGCTGTGTGGAGAATACTGGCGCTGCAGCATTTGCCCGTTTATCAGACAAAACACATAGAAGCAATTCAGGCATAGATCAGTTCAACTCATTACAGAACATTCTATAGTTTATACGGTGTTCCAGTTGCTCCGAGTTTTAAGTAACTTCCGTGAGGTGTAAATAGAGCATAGGATTAGAACTAAATATGCATTCCCAGGCACTAACTTGTCCTATCAGATAACGTAAACAGAAACTTCTACCATCTGCATTATTTGTGTCTCAGTCAAAACATGGAATGTAAATTGTCTCTGCAGTTTGTGCAGATATCTGCAATTCTTCTACTGCAATTTTTAGGCTGTGTCAGCACAAGCACATAATTCTTACCATGTGTTTCATGTGACGCATGGTGTCAGTGGAATTTCTTGGTTTGTTTCTCGTAACAGATATAATGCCGTCTGCACAGAGCAAATCCCAAATTGAAATTGTTTGCCGAAACATCAGAGAAAATACATCTAACAACTTTCAGTAGAGACACGGTGGATGAACCTGGTGTCTCTGCCATGGATCGTCAGGCGTACTTTTTCTGACGTTTCGGCACATATTTGGAATTTCTTTTTTGCAACGTGTAAATGGAGTCAACTGAAATAAATACTGCTGATCACGTCCTTCATACGTCGCCCATAGTCCATGGAAAGCGTCGGTTTGTTTCCTGTTACAAAGAAAATCATTTTAAAATCGTAATTTTACGTGGCCATTCGATAGACTGGTCCCAAATTACACTAGTGCGAAATTCGGTTTATCGACCTATATTAAAAGGGACAGTAACACACGAAGAATAATCAGTGACTGAGCAGCGCTTCTGCAAGGCGGTAGAAGTTAGTGCGGGCCAGGGTGCTGCTGTGCTTTACTGTCCTTGTTATTACATATATCTATAGCAAATATCGCACTAGACTAATTTGGGGCTGTTCTGTTGAATGGGCACGTAATTTCCTCTTTGGAAAACATTTTATTTGTAATGGGAAACAAACCGACGCCTTCCATTGATGCTGGGCATCGCATGCACATGATGAGCAAGATTGGTTTGGACTGACTTCAACTACACGATGCGAGAACGATATCGCAAATATCTGCAGAAATACGAGAGAAAATGCTATCGACGACTCTTAGGGCAGACAACATGGATACGGTACACGTTCGATGCACACATCAGCCAGGCGAAAGTAAAGTTAACCCACAGATGAATATTTGGCTTCATGTTTTCGTTTGGCCAACGGTATAGTCAATAAAAAACTTCAAAGTTTTTTTTTTTACCTACGGAAGTTCCTCAAAAACTATCTGTTGCTGGAACAGACAGCCGCGCGAGGGTAACAGAATAAGCAAGGTCTGGAGACTTTTTGGTTCGTGTTGGCAATGCGTGGTGGATAACTCATAAGAAGTATTGGCTCGTAAGAAACATTGGCTCGGTGGTTGTGGCCATGTAGTGCTGCCAGCCATATTCTCAGAAAGTACGGTGCTTCCAAACTAAAGACCATCTTTCTGTTGGTTTGTTACTGAAAACGTTCGTCTACACCAAGCTTCTCCACGAAATCTGTATAATGTTGTCATTTTACGTAAAACTTAGTATTATGTCATTATGACTTGTCGCTTGTGAGATAGAGAAAAGCTGCGATAGTTTCACAAATATTACATTACGTTAAAATGGTTTGCACCTTTTCGATTCCTTTCAACGTTAACTGCATGCTGTTTGATTTGCAAACCACATCGAAAAGTCACCCTGAATACTGAAGGTTAATTATTATATCATCTGGATGGAGAAAAGACAGGTTCACCATGAACTGTGTACACCGATGGCACTACGTTGATATGAGATGTGGTGTCAAGCAGCAAGAAATACGTGAAGGTTTGTGCGGATGTTAGCTTTGTTGTGAGAGCAGCGAGAATACGCTGTGCTTGCAGGTGTTCGTAGCAGGGATCGAGCTGGGGGCAGAGATGCAGAAGCAGCAGCAGCAGCAGGAGCCTGACCCGCGCAGGCCTCGCCCGCCGCCTCCGGCCCCGCCACGCCCGAGGCCGCCTCCACCGCCCCCGCTGCCTCCGCAACCGCCCCCAGCACCAGGTGGCTCACAGGTGGCGGTTACCAGTATTCAGGTGATCGATCTGGAAACGTCCGACTCCGAATCGTAAGTATTTTTTTCGTCATGTTCGCTAAAATTAGTTTATTCGCATTATTTTCCCATAATTTGCTTATACATTGTACAATCTATGTATCACACCGAGATAGAACATAACATAGACTCAGATAGATACTCTGCAATCCAGTGATCGGTTCCATAGCGCATTTTATTTACCTTTAACACTTTACATAATTTGTAGCAGTTCTAACATTTGCCTCCGCATTCTCACTCCTAACGTACAAAATAGCATCGACGTTATAACCAAAGATCGTTACTCGCGACCAGTCAGTGAACAAATCTCTCTGCAACACCAGTGGTAGTGCAAACACTGACACCAAGATATATACATGTGACTGAAGTGTATTTTATAACGCAGATAAGATATGTAATAACATACGGACTATTACGCTTTCATAAGTGTGCATGAATCTTATTTCGAAAATCAATATGTATAGTGTCCTTGTGCGTAGTAATAAGTAGCTATAAATAATGGGCGACCTATCTCTCAGGGCGGAACTAGTAAGGCGTAGAGGTGAGAGAGGCGAATAAAAAGAACAAGTACGTTGAAATAACGAGCATTGTACACATACACTGACATCGTAAGATCTGCAATTATACTCCGCAAGCCAACTGAAGATTATATCTGATACTGCTATCTGATCCCACATTCTCTGTTCCTTTGTGGGTCTGAAAAATTATTTTCGGTAGACCTCCGTATTACCTCTTAATATCTCGTATTTTCTCCTTGTGGGCTGGCCGGTGTGGCCGTGCGGTTAAAGGCGCTTCAGTCTGGAACCGCGTGACCGCTACGGTCGCAGGTTCGAATCCTGCTTCGGGCATGGATGTGTGTGATGCCCTTAGGTTAGTTAGGTTTAAGTAGTTCTAAGTTCTAGGGGACTGATGACCACAGAAGTTAAGTCCCATAGTGCTCAGAGCCATTTTTTCTCCTTGTAGTCATTTCGAGAGACGCATACAGGAGGAAGTAATATGTTGTCCAACTTTTCCCGGAACTTGCTCTCTTGGAATTTTAGTAGTATATCTCTCCATGATGCACAACTACTGTCACGTCACGTCAGCCACTGGAATTTTTTGAGCATTTCCTCAACATTCTCGCTCCGACTCAACGATTTCGTAACGACACGCGCCGCTCTTCCTCGGATAATGTGGTTTATAGATGGTTTTCCCCACTTGTCTAGCTTGTGGGCTGGTTTCTACCTATCGTTTCAGAAACACAACACGCAGGAAGGTGTAGCAAGGCCAGATCAATGTTCATACGATCTCCATACAGATGCCCCGTTTGCGTAAATGATGAATGTGATTAAAGTAAAGTATCCAAGCCATAAAAAAACTGAAAATAATTTCCTAATCGTGGAGAGGGGAATGTCAATTGTAAACGAATACTATCACAGGTAGGACCTAAGCTGAACAGGTAGCTGTAATTGCCTCCTTGAAGCGAAGAAAGGCTCCTCAATGGAGTTAGTATGCAGGCGTTCCGAAACTATTCGTTCAAATTAATACAGGTACATCGAAACAAGTATATTTCGTTAAGGAACAAATAGACTCTGAAGTTGACATCTAATGTTGGGGAACATTTTGCTACTGGTGCTGTCGTGTGCTGTTGTGTCGGTGTCCCCGACTGGCAATGTATACTGACATTAAAAACGGCTCTCTGTGTGGATGGTTGGCTCTAACCAGAACATTACGGATACTTTACTCAACAAATCTGCGTCTGCGAACATTATGAAGAGAGAAATCTTTGTTTGAGAGGAACTTGGAACGTACGGATCGAAACAATGAACAGGTGCCAACTTCGAGTAATTTAGTGAGATTTACACCGATATTGGTTGTATTAGCGTACTTTTTTCGGAATGTTTCGCTGCCCAGACACGCAAATTACTAATAATGGTCACAGAGGTTTAAGCTTTTATTTACAAGCTCAGATCTCCAATCAAATACACCTTTTCAAGTAAATAATGGAATATTTTCACGAATTAAGTGCATTTGAATTCACAGTCGTCCACGCAGCTTCCATCTGGATTCCCTCTACCGCAACAGCGCTTTCACACGCCTACGCTTCTGACAGCAATGTCTGCTTATTTGGGGGCCACATTTAGTCAGTAACTGCCGCTAGGGGAGCGTTATGCCCATAAAACACATTGACGAATACATGCCGCACTGCCGTTCCAGAGCCTACCAACACTTTCACGTTGAGTCACCCGAGAGGAACGTAGAAATACGTTGACTCCCAGACACTCGATCTCATGCGCACTTCGTCTGTAAGCGCACGACGTATGCGGGTTGCGTTTACGCAGTGCGGTCGCCCAGATTTGCTAAACAACATGTCTGACTGTCGCACTGACCACTCAGCCACCAGGGATGGACTGTAGTTCATACATACAGTGTGAGTGAATTGTAGCACCATGTTTGTGTTTTTGAAAAGTATGGAAGTAAAAGGAAAGGGAGGAAAATCAGATGTAAAGTAAGCAGCAAGCAGGCCGCCGATGCTCACATACCCATCTGAAGTACTGGTCACCGTCGAGCGTCAGAACCTCTTACTTCACGAAATGATGTAGAGGTGATGGGTTTAAAACCAGGGCAACTGGCCGTGGGTTGGTCATAACGAGTGACATGTCATCTGGTTTCCTCCTCTCGTAAGATAAAAAGTCTTGCATCACGATGGATGGACTCACTTTACCAGATGTTGAGTGTCACTACGTTGGCCTGAAATACCTTCCTCGGATATGATGAATGGTCAACATAGTGTCGCAGAAGACTGATCAGACTACATCATGCCACTTATCAAATTAAACAAACGCTATGGGAGCTACAACCTTGTAAAATGCTACCCAACAACACTGTTTCGAATGCAACAAATTGTGTTGGACATACACTAATGGCCATTAAAATTGCTATACCACGAAGATGAGGTGCTACAGACACGAAATTTAGCCGACAGGAAGAAGATGCTGTGATATGCAAATGATTAGGTTTTCAGAGCATTCACACAAGGTTGGCGCCGGTGGCGACACCTACAACGTGCTGACATACACTAACAGCAGTTGACCGGCGTTGTCTGGTGAAACGTTGTTGTGATGCCTGGTGTAAAGAGGAGAAATGTGTACCATCATGTTTCCAATCTAGGATAAAGGTCGGATTGTAGCCTATCGCGATTGCGGTTTATCGTATCGCGACATTGCTGCTCGCATTGGTCGAGATCCAATGACTGTTAGCAGAATATGGAATCGATGGGTTCAGGAGGGTAATACGGAACGCCGTGCTGGATCCCAACGGCCTCGTATCACTAGCAGTCGAGATGACAGGCATCTTACCCGCATGGCTGTAACGGATCGTGCAGCCACGTCTCGATCCCTGAGTCAACACATGGGGACGTTTGCAAGACAACAACGATCTGCACGAACAGTTCGACGACGTTTGCAGCAGCATGGACTATCAGCTCGGAGACCATGGCTGCGGTTACCCTTGACGCTGCATCACAGACAGGAGCGCCTACGATGGTGTACTCAACGACGAACCTGGGTGCACGAATGGCAAAACGTCATTTTTTCGGATGAATCCATGTTCTGTTTACAGCTTCATGATAGTCGCATCCGTGTTTGGTGACATCGTGGTGAACGCACATTGGAAGAGTGTATTCGTCATCGCCATACTGGCGTATCACCCAGCGTGATGGTATGGGGTGCCATTGGTTACACGTTTCAGTCACCTCACGTTCACATTGACGGAACTTTGAACAGTGGACGTTACATTTCAGATGTGTTACTACTCGTGGCTCTACCCTTCATTCGATCCCTGCGAAACCCTACATTTCAGCAGGATAATGCACGACCGCATGTTGCAGGTCCTGTACTGGCCTTTCGGGATACAGAAAATGTTCGTCTGCTGCCCTGGCCAGCACATTCTCCAGATCTCTCACCAACTGAAAACGTCTGGTCAATGGTGGCCGAGCAACTGGCTCGTCACAATACGCCAATCCCTACTCATGATGAAGTGTGGTATCGTGTTGAAGCTGCATGGGCAGCTGTACCTGTACACGCCATCCAAGCTCTGTTTGATTCAATGCCCAGGCGTATCAAGGCCGTTATTACGGCCAGAGGTGGTTGTTCTGGGTACTGATTTCTCAGGACCTATGCACCGAAACTGCGTGAAAATGTAATCACATCTCAGTTCTAGTATAATATATTTGTCCAATGAATACCCGTTTATCATCTGCATTTCTTCTTGGTGTAGCAATTTTAATGTCCAGTAGTGTATATTAGAGATTTCAGTACTTTTAGTCTTTTACATAGAGCGTTGGGCTAATGGTTTCATAGATTCACCACACGCTTCAGCAGCCGTTGTTTTTTCTTCTATAAGAATTCAACAAAAGTTATTAAACCTGCAAAATTTTTATCGGACTTCATGACGGACGTCGATACGTCGGTTGAGAACAGTATCAATATATCTACACTGTGTAAGTTGCGTGTAGTGTAAAAAGAAGTGAACTACTCCAATAGGTAGTTATAGTTAAATCCTGAACCTCTGAAATATGCAATAAGTATAAGTTTTGTGGCTTAGAAGACAATTTGGAAACGCATAACACCCGTAATGGTTAATAGAAATAGACGCGCGTACACACACACACACACACACACACACACACACACACACTATCAAACGTAACTGAAATATGAGTTTGGCATAGCTATCATTTAAACATTTATCAGTGAATAGTGATTCATCCAGGAAGTGATCTTGAACTGAATGAGCGTTTTTCTTCTGTTTATAGCATCCAGCAGTGCAAATGAAGACGTTTTCTCAGTTCTGTTATCATTGTGCTTGCACATAAAAAATGTAACTGATCCGTCATATTCAGCACACAGTTTATGAATATCAGTTCCACGTAGCATAACAGTAATGAACGAGATTAATTCGCAGCCCATTCAGCAAGTAGTGACTGTCCAAGGTGCACTAGTTGACCTAGTTTGGCTGCATCTGTAACCTGATAGCATGCAACGAGAAACTGCTCTTTATTAATGTTTTGAGACAGCAGTCCAATATGGGGTCGCTGATTCATCTGAATATTTGTGAGGCCCAAATCAAATCCATAAGCTATAACAAGATACAAAGTTCAGTTTCACAATGAATGATCGAAATATTAAATTCTCAGTACACGGCGTAAACAGGGTAATAACTCTCTCGTAATTCTGCAGAGGAGGATGACTTCGAATCTACAGTAGGACGGACTGAGAGAGCCACCTGGCAAGGACCGTCTTCCTCCCAAGCCAGAACAGAGTGAAAGGCGACAGTCAATCCAACTTTCACATGATTTTTTAAATTAATTAAGTTCTGAGGCTTATCTTTCCTCTGAATGTATTTTCTCAGATTTTTTATCATGTCAGAGGGAAAGATCACGCTGGGAACCGATCTCTTTTATTTTTATTTTCGTTTTTTTACTCTTGGTGTTCAGCATCCCATGTATCTTTACCCAAATTTCCTAAACATGGATGACTGCTTGACTGTATGAATGTGAATGTAATTGCAAGCACTTATACATCAGTAAATTCAGGTGGACTTTCTTGGTTTCGCCTTGTTCCAGGGCAGGGAGAACGGAGGCTTGGTTGAAGTCTCCGAGGCTAGCTTGCGCAGTCATTTTGGTGGGACGTCTGTCTGCTCGTCGTTTCTTAACACGCGGCCTCGCGATTGTTTCTTTCAGACCCACAAACAAGGAAAACGGTTGCTTAAATTTTGGACGCCGATTCGTGTGTTGGGTCTGCTGTCCCGTAACTGTAGGATACACTTGGGACTAATGCTGATTCGGTTTTTCGGCTGGCCAATTTGCTACCGCCAAGTTTCGTCCTTTATCTATACACGCAAATCGGGCATGCCGAAGTTTGTGCGGAAATAGGAGTCGCTTAGAGACTCTGGTGAGTATAACGTGTCACTGCTATATGCGCTAGGAATATGATTTTGCTTCTTAGGAAGTTTCCTTAATTGTTAATTCTTTTGTCGGAAGCCTTTTTATAAAGGAATCTTGCTAGAGATGATTCTGCTGTTGTTTAATCAGATTCACTTATGGCCGAATTAGTTCCTTAGCTGCTCATAATTCACTTCATACATCATGATCGTGATTTAGTTCCTGATGTCTTTCTGCTGTGGTTCGTAAGCCTGTTATCTAAGAATGCGTGGTTTCTCTTCTCTCAGACATGTCTTCTTCAGAGCGGATGCACAAGTACGTTCTGCCTTCTGTGGGAATCTCAGAGTACCGAGCATGGAGGAAATAGACAGCGACAGCGGATAGGTGGTACTCGGTGGGAATGTGGGTCGGGCCTGAGGCGTGCCGAGATAGTCCGCACAGTTGCGATAGAACTGTGCCTGGTTGCCAGAGTGGTTAACGCACCTACCTAGCAAGCAGCTGATCCTGCGTTCGATTCTCGATTTGGTACTCATTTTCGCTCGTCGCTACTGATTCCGCGTAATGTCTCGATGCAACTGACATCTTAATCCTTTCCTTTCGGCCCCCCTCCACCTTCAGTTTACATAGAAACCGTGTTTTCACAACTCGAGTTCCACTATAGAGTATCTGAATTTATGTAGCAATTGAGTTTCCATGTTGTTTTATTCACTTACCGAATCCACGCTTAATACTTTGTGGAAAACATGTACCCCTTAAAGAATTACACTGATAAGATTTTCAACGTATAAAATGTTACTGAACTTCAGGAGCTCCCTCCTTTTTATGCATAAATGTAACTTGGAATCAACTTAATTCGCTAAATTTCTTCCTAATATTCACGGCAGCCAGTGAAGCAGCCTAAATCCTGATAGAGGCAACAATAGTGACAACAAAAAGAGAATATGTACACTAATCTCCTCACATTTATTTTCCAGAATAGAGGAGGCAAAGTAGAGTAAGTCTACCAGTAGTCCTCCATAACCAGGGGGTTACACGTTTGCCCCTGAAGATCCCCTGAAGATGTCCCGTCTGTCTGTCTATAAAGGAGGCCTCATCTACGATGCTTGTGCGATCTTGTCTTCAGTACTGCTGGAGTGTTTAACATCCACACCAGGTCAGATTTAAGGACGATATCGAATCATTGCAGAGGCAGGCTGCTAGTTTTGTTAGCGGTAGATTCGAACAACACGCCAATGTTACGGAATGTAAAGGTGACCGCATATAGAACACTTGTGCGAGAGTGAATTTCGACCTCAATAGAAAAAATATTTTTGCTAACTGCAGTCAACACTCTCTGTCCAATGGCCTTTGATCTGTCTTTTCGGTACGTGCTCCATGAATCGCTAATTATCTCAGACCTTTCTACTTCGGCTTTCAGCCAACTCTCAGTTCCGATTCCATATTCCTAGATTTCCGGAAAGTGTTTGATACCATGCCCCATAGCTGACACTGTTCAAATACGTCATTGGTATTGTTCTGCTAGACACAGACATGTCGCTTAAGGATTTAGGCGTAACTTCGCAAAGCAACATGAGATGGAAAGAGCACGAAGAGGAGGTAGTAGGGAAGGCGAACGATCGACCTCGGTTTATTGGGAGAATTTTAAGAAAGTTTGACTCATCTATAAAGGAAACTACATGTATAACACAAGTGTGTCCCATTCTTAAGTGCTGATGTAGTGTTTGGGGTCCACACCAGGTCGCGTTAAAGAAAGACGTAGAAGGAAATCGGAAGCGAAACGCTGGATATGTTACTAGTACGCGTGTATTATGGAAATTCTTCGTGACCTCAAATGGCAATCTCCGTAGGGAAACAACGTTCTTTTCGCGGAACGCTACTCACAAAGTTAGAGAACCGGAACTTGAATCTGACTGGACAACGATTCTACTGCCGCCAATGTACATTTCACATAAAGACCACGGAAATAAAATAAGATAAAATAGGGCTCGTGTTGAGGCATATAGATAGCCTTTTTCCCTCAGTCTATTTGCGAGTGGAACAGTAAAGGAAACGACTAGGAGCAGTGCAAGGTACCTTCCGCCATGCATCATACGGTGGCTTGTGGAGCAGGTATGTAGATGATGTATAATGTAGCATAGGACACGTAAAGAATTGCAGCGGTAATTGCCGTGACCTACTAAAAGCAAGTCCACTGGTCGTGGTCGTGCGGTAGCGTTCTCGCTTCCCGGCGGGGTCAGGGATATTCTCTGCCTCGTGATGACTGGGTGTTGTGTGATGTCCTTAGGTTAGTTAGGTTTAAGTAATTCCAAGTTGTAGGGGACTGATGACTATAGATGTCAAGTCCCATAGTGCTCAGAGCCATTTGAACCATTTTTTTTACTAAAAGCAAAACATAGTAGAAAGAAAAGAAATTTCAGAAAAAACCTTCAACTTTAAACTGCTGGCCTTAAAAATTGCAGCAGCATGAAGAAAGTGGTTCAAATGGCTCTGAGCACTATGGGACTGACCTGCTGTGGTCATAAGTCCCCTAGAACTTAGAACTACTTAAACCTAACTAACCTAAGGACATCACACACATCCATGCCCGAGGCAGGATTCGAACCTGCGACCGTAGCGGTCGTGCGGTTCCAGACTGTAGCGCCTTTAACCGCTCGGCCACTCCGGCCGGCAGCAGCATGAAGACAGAATGTAATAAATGTCAAACCGTCATGGAGTTTCCTATGCGGTCCCCAAAGACAACACTAGACACAGGATTGGCAACACGCAGACTTTTCAGTTGAGTCCCGTTCTACTATAGCAGCACAATAGACATTACAGAGTGTGGTGGCTCCGCAGGGAACGAATGGGACCAGATTTCATTTGTCATCGTCATACGGACTCAGCACTTCGTGTGATGGTAGCGGCTGGCTTTGAGTACAGTACACAGTCACCCCTGGATCGCACAGCCAGTAATTAGAACAGCAGTCGCTACTTGTCTTATTTGGCTGTACCCTAAATTCGAAAACACCGTGAGATTACGTTTCAGTAAGGTAATGCTAGACCACATGTTGTCATTGCTGTTCTGAACTACCTAGATACAGATGATGTTTGATTGTGTTTACCACAGTGTTGTTCACCACTTTATTGTTCACCACATTCTTCACTCATTGCAACAACATGGTCATAGACTACAAGAGCAGATGTAACATCTTTTGACAGCTACTAAGAATGATGAACTCTGCCACAGAGTTGAAGCAGGATGAAGTGACGTACCCATATCTTTTATCCAAGTTCAATTCGACCCGATCCACATCCGGGGCACAGACTTCGCTGCAGCGGCAGGTGGCAGATGTGGTACTAAATTTCGCAGCCTGCGATTCCCGAAATCCTCTACAATTGTAATTTACTGTATACGGACAGTAAGAATAATTCTCAGTTTCCAATCTTTCATGGTTTTACAATTTGATGACCAGCAGTATATATGACGTGTAGGGTGTGTTCCCTAAAGCTGAGTAGGAGCTGCAACAGTCTGGTAGTGCACCTAGCCGGGTCACGTCACTAAGGTCGCAGAATTCCAGGAAGCCACTTTGATATCACTTTTACCCGCAACGTTGAAATTGCCGCCCTTTTTTAAGGCGTTTTGGGACAGCCTCAATTAGTCTCAATGAGACACGCTGATGCTCTTTACCACTTTAATAACATTGTTTCGCTGCACTGTTGCAGATGAACTGTGCTTGAAAAGGACCAAAGGACCATCATGTACCACCCACACCAGAACTTTAAGTTCGGTTACCCTTCGCTATCACCAACACGAAACTCAAGAACTTAAAACGCTTGTGCCTTGGTTCTGTTGCGGCGTGCTCCAGTATCAACGTTCTAGTCGGATGTAGATAGACGACTTTTCTGTACACGTTGCTGTCTCGGATTCGTATTGCTGCTTAGAACTCCGAAACATAACTAACCTTCACGTATATTTATTATTTCACGCCCCTTTTTAGTGATGATCTGTTTTTCATTTACTTATGTGTATTAGACACCAAACTTTCCCAAGTACTTTGTGAAAGTATACTATCGACAACATCCGCAAGAATTGATAGCTTACTTTTTTCGCAGGGAATATGTTCTGGATGTGGATCCAGACACTCCAGAACCTGGAATTCCTGGCACTGAAACCAGGAAATTTTTCTCCAGTGACAGAAAACCTACCGTTTCCGTTGGAGCGATTGCTGGCTGTCCGGAAGGAAAACAGCAGTATCAGGATAAGCGCCATCGTCACGTTACAGACCAAGGTGATGCCGCGACTAAACGCCCAAAGCTAAACGACGTGTCACAGCAAGCGACAGAGGGTCAGGAGAAGAACAGATTCCCTCCAGTAAAAGTGTGTGCTACTGAAAACTGTGATACTGACTATGATGAATGCAAAAGAGCGTTGGTAAGTACTGCTGCTTCGTCAAAATTCACTACCTGTGACGGAAATCCAGAAACATCAGTCCTTTCAGCATGTGATGCTTTTCATACACATTTCGAATTTGACACTGTTCTTGTTATGGTCTTCAGTCCGAAGATTTGTTTGATTTAGCTCTCCATGCTTGTCTATACTCTTCATCTATGTGTAACTACCGTAATCTACATCTATTTGAACCCGCTTACTGTGTTCAAACCTAGGAGTCTATCTACAATTTTTAGCTTCTCGCACTTCCTTCTGTTACTAAACTGACAATATTTTTATGCCTCAGGATCTGTCCTGTCAACCAATCCCTTGTTTTAGTCAATTTCCATCTATCCGTTTAATCCTGACAAATCTGATATAGCACCACATTTCTAAAGCTTCTATCTTCTTCATGTCTGAATTGCTTATTGTTCACGTTTCACGTCCATACAATGCTAAACTTTAGATAAATATCTTCAGAAAATACTTCGTAATATGTAATTTATATTATATGTTAATATATTCTTTTTTAATGCTTTTCTTTCTATTTTCAGTTTGCATTTTACATCTTCACTACCTCGGCCATCGTCAATAATTTTGCTGCCCAAATAACAAAATTTAGCTACAACTTTTAGTGCCTCTTATGTAAACTCCTCAGCATTGCCGGATTTGCTTCAACTACACTCCATTAATCTTGTTTTACTTTTACTGACATTGATCTTGTAGTCTCATTTCAAGACACTATCCATTTCATTCAACTGGTCTTACATGTCCTAAACCGTTTCTGACTCAATTATGTGATTGGTTAAACGCGAAGTGTTTAATTCTTCTTCCTGAACCTTAATACGTTTTCTAAACTTCTCCTCGATTTCCTTCACAGCTTGTTCAGTTACATACTGAATAACGTGGGGATAGGCGACAACACTGTCTCATTCCCTCCTCAACCACTTCTTCCCTTTCATGTCCTTCGATACTTATAACTGCAACGAGGTATCTCTACAGTTTGTAAATAACCTTTCAGACCCTGTATATTCCCCCTACTAGCTTCTCAACTTCAAACAGTTTAGAACACTCCACATTGCCACAAGCCTTCTTAAATATACAAATGGTAAAAAAACAGGTTTGCTTTTATTCGACCTATGTTTTAAGATAAATCTTACGGTCAGTTTGCCTCGTGCGTTCCTACCTTTCTTCGGTACCCAAACTGACTTTCCTCATTGTCAGGCTCTACAGTTTTGACACTACACTACACAAAATAATAGGGCCAGTGACGTGGCAGGTACACCTATTTTTTCCTCTTTCACAACAGTGCACCGTTAGGTCATTTATTTTTCCATGCCCTTTATGTCTGATAAAATTCAGATGGACAAGTTTCCTAACCCAGAATAAAGTACTGATGAACGTCGTAACACACATATTACACTGATACTTGAACTAATGGTAAATCATAAAGTTAACATCTGAAAATTATGACAAGAACATGGCAAGATACAAAGAAAACACGAAATTAATTTTTCCATTTATGAAATACCCGTATATGTTTGGATTTAAAACATTTTGGCAGTTGTATCCGTGCTAATTTCAACTAAATACGAATGTCTATCAGATCCTTGGGCAATGATTGAAATTCTTGTAAAGGTTTACTAGCTGTAGTAAGGGCCTGTAGACGAATATTTTTGGAAGCTAAACGCCTATGGATACCATGCCACACCATTTCTATAGCATCAAGAGCGTTAGAGCTGGCCACTTCATGCGGTTCGCCGCTGAAAATATTTGTCCAAGGGACTAGCACTTGGTGATCAAGTTTTGTGGTCTCTATGGGTGAAATCATTGCCTACTGCTTTGACAATTACAAGTATCAAGGATATTCCATTGCCCTACATAGCGACAATTCAACGTAAAAAGACAAAGAGGTCAGTGCATTGATAGATTACCAAGAACTGTGAACTCTCTTCCAAGTTACTTAACGGATGAAAACAGTTTCTGGAACTTAGACACCTACTGCTGAAGAAGTGATGTCCTAGTGATATGCATAATTGTGTAAAATTTCGTATGTCAGTTTCATAAATTGCCTTACTAGAAGAGAGTAAAAAGCTTATCGCCTCACTTTCGAGGTCAGTACATTGCAGTTTCCGCCACTATCGAGAAGTTGTTGTTGGCAGAGCATTTTGAACAATAAATGCATAATCAGTTCACAAAGAACTGTCAAAATTCATCAGATACCTACGTAGGAAATATTACCTTAAATCCTCGGGTGAAGTAACAATGGTCCTTTCGTACCACCTTGTTGTCATGTAGTTCCATCATCTTCACACCAGTTCACCTGTGAGGAAAATTACCGAGGGCACCTATGCTGTCCATTCTCAGGCACATCATGAATGTCCTTCCTTGTTAACTTACATAGTACGTTTCGGCTTGAATACCGTGAATATGTCCATATTTAAACTTTCAATTTTTGTTCCACCCTGTAGAACAGGAAGCAGTCACATCAGTTATTATGTTGACTGATGACTTTGTGCAGATGGTACAGGAAGTCGCTGAGGGGATTTTCCCATTTTGAGCTGTCGTTGAGGGCACTC
This sequence comes from Schistocerca cancellata, assembly GCF_023864275.1. NCBI lineage: Eukaryota > Metazoa > Arthropoda > Insecta > Orthoptera > Acrididae > Schistocerca > Schistocerca cancellata. Next base: position 269,915,208 of record NC_064629.1, read on the forward strand.
CCACTGAGCTGCTGCCACATCCTTGCAGTAAACGTTACGGTACTCATCGCATTGGATTATCTTGCTATCTTTTCTTATTTGTCACAGGTGCGAAGTCTTGCAATGTCACCGGTATGTTACTACGGACAAAACGACCCGTAAAGAAGTGCCTAGGCTGTTCATAGTGGAAGTAAGACCCTTAAGCGGCAACTTGCAGTACTGCTTTCACTCTGCAGAAAGAAGGCTGTTAATATTCCGAGGAGCTGAAATATTATATGGGTCGCACTCCATGTTAATGCTTTAAAATGCCAAAAATTGGCATCCTGAATTCAGTGTCACGCTAGGAGACGATGTGCTTCAGTTTTCAACTAAGAAAGCTGAAAACCTACTACATATTTATAGGATGTGTTATAAAGACAGCTATTAACCACCAACATGATGACATTTTTTTCAGAAGATTTTATTCTTTTCTCGCAGTTACCCGTTACGAACATTTGGTTTGTTACCTGAAGGCTGCATTGTTTTTACAAGGTGAACTGTTAATTAGCTGTTGAATTCTTTGAATTTCGTGGCGCCAGTGGTGTCGTAGTTGTTTTGAAGGCCTGACCTCTCCCATGCAGCACGGGATATTGTATGGAAGACACTTACCGGTATCACTATATGGCTTTTTTTTTTAATGGAGTTAAATGCGTTCTCCCATAGATGGTTTTACATCAACATCAAGTATTCGGAATGCACTGATAGGTAGTGAAACACAAGAAGATGGAACCCAATTAGACATGTTAGGAGATGTATCGTTGTTCTGCAGATTTTCCACCACTGGACGCTATAATTGATTCGATAGCATAGATATTTAAGAATTTCTTTTCATATCTGGGTAACACAACGGGAGCTATAAACTTATAATGAGTAGTGTTATAAGATTTACAGTTGAAAAAGTTTGATTGTCATTATACAGATGGAGGGCTCTTCGAAAAGAGAATCCTATCACTCAGTGACCACATTCAACATAGAAGGCGAAGATACTGCATCATCGTCCAGCGATGAAATGCAAGATTATCAAAATACCGAAAGGTAAGACATCGATAGTTTTTCTGTCAACTTCACTTTTCTTTGCTGCTATAGGATTGATCTCTCACAGAAAATCATCTACTCGATTCTCAGTCCAGAGTAACAATAAATATCACATTGTAACGTGCTGAGTTCTTTTAAGCAGGCTAACCCGTAGTAACTTTGATTTCTTTCCTAGCGATGAAGATGACGTGGTTACCGAAACGGACTCAGGCGACGATGATAGTGTAGAAGATTCAGAACCAGATGAATCTCTGCATTCCGTCGATAACAGGTGTAGGAGCCACATGAACGCCAATGGGAAACAGTTCAGACTTTTGGAAAACATGAAGATGGTTTGGGTAACAGAAACAGATGGACATCCAGAAGAGAAATTTCAGAATATAGGGAATCCAAATACTGCTGCTCGAGCTGTTACTGTCCAGTCGCCTCATTCCGTCGTTCAGACAATGCCTACTACTGACGAAGTTAGGACAACACTCCTAGGTTTTGGCATACAACCAGCAGAACACATCCACCAGGAAGCAACTACTACTCAACGGTACAGCAGTGTCACGACTGCCAAATCAGAGTTTCCTCGAAAAACCTGCTGTTCTGCTTCTAACTCAGACACCAGCGATTATCAGCGTCCTACATTGGGCGGTGTACATGGCAACAGCCATGCACAACCTGGAGATACACCTGTTTTGAAACCACTTAGAAAAATAGAGGATATGAAACAGAATGCAGTCAACCAGGCAGCTACTGCTCAAAGGGACTGCGCTTCCTTGAATGTAGCAACACAGTGCCCTCACAGCCTCGGTTCTTCCACTTTTAAAGATGCACGCGTCTCTTTACCTCAGAGTCCTGCGCCTCAGAGTGTTGTTACATTGCCCAAAGAAGGTAAACAGCAGCTGTCTGGTCACTTACTACAGCAGAATACGGAGACATCATACACCATGAAGAAAGTTGCCCCTGTTACACAGGGGATCACCAGTCATATAGCATCTCAGATACCAGAAGCCACTGCATCAGCACCTCCTCCAATGGGTGGCGTAGGTGGCAACACGAATGTACAGTTAGGTGTTACAACTGCCAATACGCAGCAACTAGAGCCTGGTCAGCAGGCAGGTCGCCAGAAAGAACAGCAACTATCTGGTCACCTACCACAGCACCAAAGGGAAACATCAGACAAGATGAGGAAAGCTGCACCTGTCGTACAGTGGATCAACAGTCATCTGACTTCTCAGGCACCAGGAGTCACTGTATCAGCACCTCCACCACTGGGTGGTCTTGGTGACAACACGAATGCACAGTCGGGTCCTGCAACTGCCAATACAGAGCGACAAAGACCTGGTCTGCAGGCAGGTCACCAGAAGGAACAGCAGCTGTCTGGGACATTAACGCAGCAGCAAAGAGAGAAATCATACACCATGAAGAAAGCTGCACCTATTTTAGAGGGGGCCAATAGTAATTTTGCTTTTCAAACACCGGAAGCCACTGTATCAGCATCATCTCCACTGGATGGCGTTGGTGGCAACAGGAATTTACAGTCAGGTGCTACAACTGCCAATATGCAGCAACGAGAGCCTGGTCTCCAGAGAGAGCAGCAACTGACTGGTCAACAATCACAGCAGTCAAGTGAGTCATCATTAACCACGATGAAACCCGCATTTGTCATCGTGGAGAGCTTCAACATTCGTCTGTCTCTAGAGATACCAGTAGAGAATGCATCAGCATCTCCTTCACTGGGTGGCTTTGGTGACAATATGAACGCACAATCAGATGCTACAACTTCTAATATACAGCAGCGAGAACCTGTTCTGAATGATGGTCGCCAGAAAGAACAGCAGCTGTCTGGTCACCTACCACAGAGGCAGAGAGAGACATCACCCTCCATGAAGAAAGCTGCACCGGTTGTGCAGGGCGACAATATCAAGCTATCTTTTGAGATATTAGGAGGCGATACAACAGCACCTTCTTGTGGCATTGCTGAGACGAGGAGCGAACAGTCAGGTGCTACAGCTTCCAATACGCAGCATCGAGAGCCTGTTCTGCAGACTGGTCACCAGAAACAACAGCAGCTGTCTGGTTACCTACCACAGCAGCAAAGTGGGACAACACACAACATGATGAAAGCTGCACCTGTCTCACAGGGGGTGAACAGTCATCTGGCGTTTCAGATACCAGGAGCCATCGCATCAGCACTTTCTTCGCTGGGTGGTGTAGGTGGCAACAGGAATCCACAGACAGGCGCTACAACTGCCAATATGCAGCAACAAGAGACTGGTCGCCAGAAAGAACAGCAGCTATCTGGTCACATATCACAGCAGCAAAGAGAGACACCATTCACCACGAAGAAAGCTGCACTTCCCGCAGAGGGAGTCAACTGTTATCGGTCTTTTCAGACATCAGGAACCACTGCATCAGCACTTCCTCCACTGGGCGGTGTAGGTGGCAACAGGAATTCACAGTCAGATGCTACAACTGCTAATACGCAGCAGTGGGAGCCTGATCTGCAGGCTGGTCGCCAGAATGAACCGCAGCTGTCTGGTTACACACCACAGCATCAAAGTGAGACATCATACAGCATGAAGAAAGCTGCACCTGCTATACAGGGAGTCAACAGTCATCTGGCGTCCCAGACACCAGGAGCCATCCCATCAGCAGCTCCATCACTAGGTTCTGTAGGTGGCGCCACGAACGCAGAGCCAGGTGCCACAACTGACAATATGCAGCATCGAGAGCTTAGTCTGCAGGCATGTCGCCAGAATGAGCAACTGCAGCGGAACTTAACGTTTTCACCGATGTTTGTAGTTTCTATAGAGCCAAATGTGGTAGGATCAGACTTTGCGGCTATTTTCAACGATTATCGCTCGACTCCTGCTGGAGGTGTAGGTCAGAATGAGAATCAGCAAGCTGCTACACGAGGACTGGCTTCGCAAAATGCAGAAGCACATAACAATACGACGATCAAAGAACCCGGACGCCAAACCTTGTCAACGTGCAGTGGAACACCGGGAAATTCGAAGAACCAAAATGGTGGGAATTTGAACAACCAGATGTCACCAACAATACAGGATAATAGTGAATCCTTGTCGACTTGCATCGGCAGTAGGTAAGAAGCGTGACATATGCTCTACTATCTAGTCAGCTGAAGCATAGCTTATATGTCTCTAGTGTATACTTCTCAGTCTTAAGAACAGTCTATTTAGAAACTGTATATTAGTCTAAATCACGTTATTAAAATCATGCATACAATGGCTACAACACAGAACTCAAAAGCAGGTTATGCGATGTCCAGTGGGAATATTAGTACATAAAGTAATTGTCTGATTTCATTGATATTAGTGGTATTAGCTACTATAAGTAATGCATCGTCAGAGCTCACATAAACGCATAAATGATGATTGTTAGTTCTGGGAATGATGCCGTCATACATTAGAATCGTAGATGTACCATACAGTGGGGAGTGTTTGCGAATTGTTGACCGACGATAATCAAGATTGAAAATGACTCTTTATTCCCTCTGTAAAATGTGTGCGACGATCTCATTTGTATTCTCCGCCAGAGCAGTGAGAATGGGTGAGAGCAGCTGGCTTCCAGATCACATGCCACTTGCCTTGTTTGAGTATGTGCTGAATCGGTGGCTGCTTTCTTGCTAGTGATTGTAATAATCCCGCTCACAGCATGCAAATATCACTCTTCAGTAGATGTACGAAATTTGCTGTACGTACATTGAGTACTGAGCAATCATAAGAAAGCGCCCACTTGAGTACCATCCACGAGTTGTGTGTCCTTAGATTACAATTAATTTGTCATTGAAGATTCAGCTAGTCATTCAGCAGGGACAATTAGCCAGCCAACAGCAGCCTCTTCTCTGGCTCTACGTGCTCACTGCCGTGTCTCTCTTGTAGCTAATAAATGCGACTCCGATAAGCTGGGTGGACTCTTTATTATAGGTAGCACATAACTGCAAATACCATCAGTACGGTCTATATTACTACCCAGCGCACCTAGCTTCGGAGTCTTACTTCATCATCTTGCTTTGGTCAGATTCTCTTATTGAAGATTCAAATCTTGCATCATCACTGTTACTACTTTTCTGCTACGGCAGTGATGCTGCAAGAAAAATAAATTTGCGCACACAGTCGTCACATTACGTAAATTTCAAAACAGCAGAATTTGACTAATTTTGTGACCAATATTCAGTGCAGTTATCCCGCACCACCTCCCACCAATATTGCGCTCCCACTGAAATAAACCCATTTTTTCTTAGGAGAGGTCTACAGGCGTCCATGATTACTGACATAGGAGTTCAGCGTCTTCTATATTTTGATCCTTAATACTTCACTGTCGCATAAGGCGAGCAGTAATGTGTGTCATTAGTATATAAGGCGTTCTATAGTTGTGGTATTCAGTCGTAAGACTAGTTGGGTGCAGCTCTGCATGGTTGTGTATCCAGTGCAAGCCTCGTCATCTCCGTGCAAGTGACGCAACATACAACCACTTGAACTCTCTTACTATAGCCAAGCATTGGTCTTCTCTAGACTTGACAGCCCGATTCGATTCCAAACGGTTTGGTGTCACCAGGTCCGCAATGTAATCGATTCGAAACGTTTTCGTGTCACCAAGTCCCTTCTACGTACACAGTTTATTTCCGTGATTCATATCCTTGTGTTAGTAATGTGTACATCATTCTCTGTGCAAAATTCTATCAGGCTGTCTTCCCTCTCCTTCTTTTCCTTCAGTCGATGTTTTCCTTCTGTGTATTCCTTTCATCACTTTTCCTACTTTGGAATTCCAGTTGCCCATTACAAGATAATTGTCTTTGTCCTTACTCAAAATACTTTTTTCTCAATCTCTTCAACATCTTCAGCGCAATTTGGCACATAAACTTGCACTACTGCGGTGGGCCTTGTCTTTGCGTGTATGTTAGCTACGATAATTCTTACAGTACTCCATTCGTGGTTGGAATAAAGATTACGAAAAACGTGTTTATACCCTAATGCTAATTTCAAAAAGTTAATTCGCAGCACCAGCCAGTATTTTCTCAGCCTTCGCTCCTGACACTCGCTATAGAAAGAACAGCCATCAATATTCACCCAAGTCTTCTGCTTAAATACTACTTTCTTGTCCGCCTGCTTAGCTAAGAGTTGCCAGCACGGTAACTCAGCGGGTTCGGTGAGAGGGTTAGGAGGCCTGTGTAATAAAAAACCTGAGTGAATGGATCAATAACCAAGTTGAACGGGTATCATGGGACGTCCGACTCGAACAAATACAACAAACAATAAAGAATAACAGGAAATTAACACAAAAAAGTGGTAACTGGTTTGCCTACCATGTAGCGGGCCCGGGCTCGATTCTCGGCCTGGCTGGAGATTCTCTCCGATCGTGGACTGGGTTTTGTGTTGTGCTCATCGTCATTCCATCATTATCACCAACATGCATGTCGCCTAGTGTAGCGTCGACTGAAGTAAGTCTTGTAGCTTGGTGGCCGAACTTTCCCGGATGGGACCTCCCGGCTATCAGTGCCACACAATGATTTCATTTCACTACTTTGTTGACTAATCTTTCGCTATGCTGCACTAGTTTCGCACGGTAGCCCATGTTTATGTTATCTGAAACCTGGTTAGTGTAAAAAATGATCTCTACTGGGAAATTTAAACAGTCAGTAGCGTATTTCAGTTCAAGCATTGCAAGTATGTAATTCTGTACTCCTTTTAAAGTCGATAGAAACATCAACTTTAATATTACATGCACTGAGGGTGCACCTAACTAGGATCTAGGTGCTTGTAGCATTGCAGAACATCTGCCTCCTATTAAAATTTATTTTTAACCAGCGAGCTAAGTTTCTTATATAATCTAGATAAATTTAGTATCTTCTAACGAGGAAAAGGCGTCACTCGTGTGATAAAGAGCTCAACCTTTTCCTGGTCACACATTTTAACTGAAGGCATAGAGAGGATCCAGGCTTCGAAAATTTTGAGAAGATTTTCAAACTGTCCTTCACAGAATAAAAAGAATTACTTTCACATATGGAACTGAATTGACTAAGTTTTCAGTTTATCACCAAACAAGTTCTCAAATAATACAAACAGAAAAGTATTTAGCGCCTCTACATTCAGGCTTAAGGAAAAATTAATGTTAACAGTTAATCTTTACTGATTGGTAGTTTAGCGAAAGGTACCATGGTTACAAACTGGAGGTAATTTCATAAAACATAGTAACACAATATATATCAAGTTTAAGATCTCATATGACACACAAACTATAATATGACGACTAAGAAAGGCGGTGGGAGGTGAGTTTAAAAGTATGTCATTCTTGTACTAAAACCACCTCATCATAATTAGACAATCCCGAAGAAAAAAGTAATACAGGAGTGTCATTAGGATTCTATTTACGTTGTAAGATATGACAACTAGCCGGTAAACGAAAGAGGAGGAAATTTCATTCACTGCTTAGGTGTCATTTGTGTTCACTGATGGCGCCTTAGGGGAGTTGAGCTGTACTTCATTAACATACACATTATGGATAACCCATTCAGTGGTTTTCTTGATTATATTTAATTCGCTCGTTTTTGTTGATAGGCATGAATCTTCGGTTACTATAAGTTTGAGCTTATATTGGGTACACCCAAGAAGTGAAGTAATTTATGCTTACGGTAGAGCTACTGACTTTCGAAATGTTAACGTTCTTGATCGCCTTCCACCAGTATTACGGTTTACTTGAGCTGGCAACAATGCGTCTGAAAATGAATAAAACAGCTAAATTATCCATTAACAATATATTAATTTAACTCATTACCTTATAGATACCTATTGTCTCCGCTGACCTCTCTGTCGACGGGACATTAAACTTCCGTTTTCATCTAGTTACCTACTCAAAGGACTGACTGCCTGCGTTCACGTTGTTTCAGGCCACCTGAGGAATCAAGTTCGCGACCCTCTGCTCAGCATGGGTACGAGGGCGGATCTGCGGAAGGACGCCAGCCTGGCAGCGCGCCAGACAGCAGCAGCCGCCAGCACGGCCGGCCAGATGCACACCCAGCCCCATAGAGGTCACGAGTACAGCCCGCTCTCCCTCTTTTTGCCACGTTCCTGAAACTAACTGAACTCCACCAAGCCCAACTTCACATGTAGTAATTAAGTTCTGTGTATATCACCACTAGCCGTGAATAGAAGACGCGTGCGGTCAGCACTCCTCTCTCACGGCCATTACGTTGCCTGTTGCAACCCGTAACCGCTATGATCCTTTCAACTAGTTCTTCAGTACTCCTCCCGAGACTGACGGCAGCACGAACCGTTCCACCAAGACAAGATTTTTGGCAGTAGAAGGAACTACACTCGGGCCCACTGTATAGCAGTCAGAAACAATAACAGTTTACTTATACAGGCTGATCCTAAGATTTAGATCTAAAAACTGTAAGTGTGACATAAACAAGCAATGTGACTTTAGATGCCAGTATACTGTCCGATTGCTATAACTGCCACAATATAAACTATACATCGGATATTTACTCCAAGTGATTATCAGTTAGTCAACAAATACGTAAGATTACAACCGGTGTAGGAAAACATCCAGAATTGATCGCTGCCCATTAGAGTGCACATTGCAGTGAAATATCTTGACAGAGAGTAAAAATGGCACAGCGTTGTATGGTAGAAAACCCTAAGGGACATGTGTATACGTCTGTTTGGAAAGCTTTTCTTCTTCCAGGTTTTTAAGAGTTTTGTCTGTGGAGTGGTACACCAGTCTGTTAACTGTAAGTGACTTTAACAGATGTGCATATAGCCTACTCCCACAGAACTGTGACAAGGGGGTCGCTGAGGGGTGGATCATCAACCGTGTCACATGAATTCTCGACACATCATAACCCTTCGCTCCTTGAGACACTGCAGAAATGTTTGTAATTTTAATCCAGGACCTTGCTGCACAGTTTTAGATCAGAAACTTAACACCACCACCCCCATTTTCTCGGTGGTCAGATTCTCGCAGTATAAATTTATTTCTTTACCACAATTCTGACCGGCTCTCTGCAAGACGAGAACTCCCTCACAGGCGTGCATTAACGACCCAAGCTATTGAAGCGGGTATCGTTCTATAATAAAACTGCGTCATGAAATAGGATTCTAACTCGGATCTTGTGTGTGGTTTGGAAACATAGAGCGGACGTACTGTGCTAACGGTGTCTTGACTTTTGTCGTTAGGTGTGCTTGGATGGTTCATGTGATTATTCTGTTACTGTTTCAACCTGATCTGAGTCACAATCCCGGTATGTCAAAAAGTTTGTATCGATCAGGAAGGTTCATTATGTTGTACATTCCTTTGCAGAGTGCAGTTTTCATTTTAGTAAGTAAACTCTGTATGTTGCTAAGTCATTTTACATCACATCAATTCCACAAGGAGTTTTAAGGATCAAGGAATGCAGCAGAACATCTCCCTGGTTTTGAGAAGTAAGAGTGGCTCCTACTTATCTCATTCTATCTTCTACAAAAGAGCATGTCTATTTTATTTATTATATCGATTTCTGGTGCATTACCTGTAGTAACTGTTGCTATGGCAGAACCTTCATAATTAAAGTTAATCATAGTTCAGATCTATTATTAATAAATGTTAGTGTCTATTAGGAATATATATGCCTTTGTGTAAACCAGTTAAGTATTTTGGTCAGTTCTCTTCTTCATCTTCTTAATACATTTCAAACAACTCTGTCATGTAACATAACATATAGAAAGGTTACGTCTCATTCGCGCAAAAATAAATACTGTGGAGGAGCAATTTCTTCGGACAACAATTCAGCATTCTTAATTTAATTGAAAACTATTTCATGACACACAGTTATTATAAACAGTATAATTATTACTTACGTTATATATATTAATAAGAGAGTTATTTTATAGGTAAACGTTTTTGTACTCTTCCAGGTTTTTGAAGTTCCTGTCGAACACGACAGCGTTTTACCGGCTTTTGTGCACCACTGGGCGAGACGCTGCCGGCGCGAACGTTGTTCCAGGAAAGAATTATGTGTTATTTGAACTTCTGAGTCAGATTTGCGTTAGTGTGCGTTTGTCAGATTTTCTTTTTAGCGTTCCAGTGGGAAATTTGGGTGTTGCCTCTGAACTTGGCTCAGTTACGAGTGGTTATTTTCGGATAAGCTATAGCTGCAGCTCCTAAAAGAACAGTGAAAGAGAAGCTGTACTTATTAGTGGAACAAAAAATTTACATCATTTTAGTGACAATATTTTTGTGTTTTATGCTCTGATGATAACAACAGTCCTGGCTGTTCAGTACACTTTGAATTTCTTTTATAAAATCTTCCAATGTAATGGTGTCAATCATCAACACAATAGCTATATGAGAATATGAACTCACATGAGTAATGGCTGATGTTATGGTGATACAGTTGCGATGTTATGCCCATAGCGTTGGAAGGAATTCTGTTTGATGACATGAGGTGATGTGAGAGCTACCATCACTAACGATATGTCATAATGAAATGCAGTAATGGTGTACTACTGTTGTATGAATATATGTTTATCAAAATAAAGAGTGTTCCACAAGTTTCCAACCAAACCTATTATTTTTTGTTGTTATATTACAAAGTAACAAACACTGCATAGATATCTAAAAATATATAATATTAATAGGGAAGATTCTGTCAGATTGAGATAAACTAATAAAAGGGAATGGTTGTTTAGTGTTTCAGAAAAGTGTCATAAAAATATTCTGCGTGAAAGTGGAGAGTAACATTGTATTTAGAAGGATATTATGAGCCACGATATACTGAGAAGAAATTCAGATTCAATGACTAAAGCGATTTCAACTTTTAGTCGCCCATTTTTGGATACAAGTGCCATCATATGTAACCTCTCTAGTTTCTTATAATGTACACTCAGTACAATATTCAAAACCTGAAATGCACACTTAGTGGTGAGCTTGGTACATAAACTGTACGGTAGTGATGTCTGAATGGCCTTGGAATGCATGTTTAATAAACGTAGAGCTCTTTAGAGTAGACAGCACACATGGCTCTGGTGCCTACGCTCCAAAGGATAACAAGGAGCCAGAGGTCAGAGCACAGTATAACACTTCAGTGACGAAAATGTTCGTTCCATGTCATTTCCAGATACAGGTCACAACGTCTATTGAAACACTTTCTTAGTTTCTGTCTGATACAAACGAGAAACAAAAATAATATTCTCCTCCTTTTTGCAAGATATCTGCGACAGAAATAAAAACATTTCCTTCTGTTTGAGAATGAGTTAGCTAACATGATTTTCTCGATATTTAGAGCGAAATGTAAGTCTGGGTAGGCATCTCATCAAGTTTTCTTCGTACCTAGGCGCCTCTCAGCTTTCAGCAGTCCAGGACCGCAACAGACAAAGAGTCCAGCATTATTGTATCACATGCGAAACATTATGTTACTCCATCGGTGTTTTTCACTCAGAAAATGGTTCAAATGTCTCTGAGTACTATGGGACTTAACATCTGAGGACATCAGTCACCTAGAACTTAAACCTAACTAACCTAAGGACAACACACACATCCATGCCCGAGGCAGTATTCGAACCTGCGACCGTAGTGGTCGCGGGGTTCCAGACTGAACCGCTCGGCCACTCCGGCCGGCTGTCACTAAGAGCATCGAACTGTAGCAATGAGCAGATGTTGTTTGTGACAGAATTAGTTATCGGAAATAACGTCTTATTTGTAACATACTGCTTATTAGAGTCATCCTAAACTTTCAGATAACATGTGATGTATGCTGTTGCTTTACATTCTAATCAAAAGTCACAATATTTGTGATACATTTTTAATTACATAGAGACTAAATTATTTATTGAAATTATTGTAGCACACCAGACTGGCAACACAAGAGAACAGTTATAAATAACAAGGGAGAGAGAAGAGGGGGGGGGGATAAGGAGGGAGAGAGTTTTTAACACTAATATCTTCACTGAGAACATACAAAGGACAGGTTCGAGTCATCAGTATAGAACAGTATTAGCGGAACCATTTCAAAAGCGCAGTTTAATACATATATTAAACACCACAGGCTATCGAAGCTAGAAGATGGTGAGATTAATATAAGCAATTCCTGACACAATTTCTTCATCATAATAGAAAGAAATAAAACAAAGATAAGAATTCACGTACAGTATATGAAGTACACAGCATAAAGTCAGGTATTCAGTACACTGCAGTGAATTATAATTGTGAAAAATGTACTTGGAGTGGACACTGATATGAACTCGATACACTATTGGTACACATCAAATGAAATTTAGTCGTGAAAAAAGACTATTACACAACTACACATTTCACAATGCAGTCTCAATAGAGTTGTCTGATTATACATAGAGCATGAATTATGAAATAACACATTTTTGTAAAGATCATTAATTAAAACAGTGATGGTGAACTCATTCTTTGAAAGGAAACATCTGAACCATTCGTCATAGCTGCCTATGACAGAAGTTGAATGACTTTATTGTAACACTGAAGACTTGTTGGCACCCTTAAATGAATATTACACCACTCTTATATTACATCAATAAGTTCATTTACCAACAGCCAAATGAAAGAGCAGAGTGTATAATACAATAACTGGTAAATTTATGAACAAAGGCAGTACTGTCAGCCATTACTCACAGATGAAAATATTGGTTCAGATGAAATTAAAAACTTTAAGCGATATTGTACCATTAAATCTTTTCATGCTTGGTGAATTCATGAATTCAGACTTACTAAAACTGACAACATGCCTAAATCCTTAGCAATAGCTAAATTTTTCCGGTGGCATATTACACTGTAAGAGAGCTAGGAAGTAGTGGTGGACATTGTCCCTCACTGAGGCCATGATCTGGAAAACCTGAGATATTTGTGATATGGATGAGTGTGATTTGACAGTCAGATAATACTGAGATTGAGTTAAGGTTGTATTGCTTTACCTGTTCTCAGATTTGAAATCAAAAGTTGGAAAAGATAAATTTTTTTGCTAAACTGATGCCAAATAATATAACTGAGCACGAACATTATAATTCTCAAAGAATGTGTGGCTTTTCCTTCTCAACAGAATGGGAAAACCTGGTTATCCTTAAGTCTATTATAATTTTTGATAAATAAATGATTTCCGAGAATGGTCTAGTAACAACAGATTTTTATGAAGTTAGTAAAGGGTTCCAACAACGGATAGTTGATTATTTGCATCACACCAGATGTTGAAGCTACGTAGATTTTCCGCAATGGCAATAGTTTCATACAGTCTTATTTATTAAACACGTTTTGACAAAACAAAATCGATTTCCGTGGCCTGTCGACACCTCTCTTTGCCACATCTGACTTTGTAACGACTTTTATCCCAAGATCGGACTGTTGGCAACATATGTTGGCAAAGAGCTAAAGCTTTTTCCGCTATATGCCTTTCAGTGTGCCATTACAAAGGCTGGAAATAATGCCTAACTGGATGTGTAACTGCAAGTGGGAATATTTAGGGCAGACAATTCAAGCATAAAAGCAAATTAAAACTCTTACAGGGGAGAGAGTCTCATAATATATCTGCCTCATGAAGTGCATGAGGGAATTCATTTTTTTTTATTTGAATGGAATTTACTTGTATCGTTAGTTAAATTAATTAATGCGAGTCATGTATGTACATCTTCCACTCATTGGACACTAAGTCAAACAATAATAATTAAGGCGCAATTTTGATGAAAAGCAGAGCGGCCACCAAAATAATGTCATATATGCACGTAATAAGTCACAGTGGGCCCCTTAGTACGCAAACTGCAATTTAAACTAATGTGTTGTGTAATGAATACATCACACTTAATTAACAAACAGTACACAACAAAATGGTAAGTAGAGCGCTCTGTTAGGTAAATACTTTAATTTCTCTCAAGTAAACCTATCCAGCCCTTGTATAAAGACACCGTGCCATATAGCAACCCAGTAGAGACTCAAAAAACGTATGTATTGTCAAGTCTGAGATCGATAAGGGAGAAGATTATTATATGAGCAAAAGACACCTGCACTAAATTCACAACGGAAAGATATTCGACATAGTATCGGAATGTAAATTATAATGAACATGAGAAGAGTAATCAGAGTATACTAATAATACACTCTAAGACAAAAAACACGACACATCACCAAGAAATTATCCGAATGGGACGGAAGTCGGTAGATGTAATGTGCATGTACAGTAGTACTCAAAAGTATGAATTGCATTTCCCCTGATTCGCATGCAACGCACATAACGCAGCTGTCTAGCAGGTCCTCTAATCGCTCCTTGGTACAGTCGCTTAGCTATTAAAAATGGTTCCAACATGTCACCACTAGAAAACACTGTACTGTATCGCAATAACCCTAGATGTAAAGTTATACCACGATGCTAGAAATATCAGGGAACACCTTATCACAAATAAGACTGTCCTTAAGGCTTGTCAGCTGACATTTATTACAATAAATGAAATACCTGAAATGTTACCACTCTCATTATTATGTCAGATAGGTAATGCACGTAGTAAGTTCGTCGTATTCGTGATTTCCTCTTCAAAGTAACATACCGTACTTGTTATTTAACACAAAATGACGTTAAAAATTTAAGTTATTGACAAGCAGCTAGCTGATAATATGTATGAACTTCAAATGACCCGACGAACCGTCCCGTTATGCATATGGAATTAAACCAAGGTCATGCAGACTAAGCAAAGACTTCGTGACTGTCTGAAACTAACAGTCATTCCTGACTAGGCGTACAGAGAGTGATATACCTCGATTTTAGACAGTATCAGTTAGCAAATATCAGCTTTAAATTACATAACGTAAACATTTTTAACGGACACGAATTCCTACCCAGCATCTATTGTCCTTGTTAACGAAACATGAGAGATGTTAAATATTGCTTCTTCACAAGTAAATTACTTGAAATGCCATGAGATAAAGCTTTGTGTTGGACAGGGATTCGAACCCAGACCCTATTCGGATTGTTATCGAAGCACAATCTACTGTGACATATCGGATTTTCTCGGCAGTAGCTAGATGTTTTAACAGAAATCACGAGACGAAACATTAAGTTTTTCCTTCCCAGAACTCCAACCCGGCACCTATCGCTTTTATATTGTAGAGAAAACGAACGTTAAATATGGGTTTGTTACACCACCAGTGTTCTGTGAGCATGTTTGAACTAGAAATAATATGACGAAGAGTTCAGTGCTGACTGGGAATCGAACCCCACAAATATCGTTGTTGACTACCCACAAAGAGACGTCACCTACCGAACTTCTCTCCGCCAGCAGCTCGAAATACCATCGTTGAACTTACAGTCATCTCTCAAATAGATCTGTGTCCCACGGGGAGTCAAAAACTTCAGATTTCGCTAGTGTTGACAACGAATGAAAATGCATTAAAAATCAAAATTATTATCCACCAGCAGATAGGTGTTCTCATGATAGAGCTTGATAATACATAATGAAAATTTTAGTGCCGGGCCAGAATTCGAACACATTCACGGGCAATATGTGGAGATGTTGAGCAAACAATAAATTGTAGTCGCGTTGTATTGTCACAAAGGTATCAAATTCAGCGTTAGGGGCGGTCTGAGTTGCATCCCCTGTTAAGAACCAATTTTATCGACATTCAGAAGCTGAAATAAAAGATGGAATAAGTGTCCTGTGACCCTACATAGCGTTTGCTTCGTCACTAAAGATAAATAACTAGTATAAGAAAGGTTCCCAAATTTCGACACTCCTGACTTTATTGTGGTTCAACCTAACGTCTACTTGGCAGAGAAGGAGTGTCATGTTTAGTGTGAATTCACCCCACAATCCCATTATACCTTCTTCACTCGGCGTAGCCAGAAGAGAGTAGACTCTGTATCTCCTTATTAAAAATCATCGGCAGAAGTTGGGAAAGAACCCAGACCATAAGTATATGACCCTATCATCAATCCAATAGACCACCAAATCCTCTGCTATGTATCTCATTTTTCTAACATAAGGACGTTGCGCCACACTGGATGAGAATTTTGACACACAGGCTCCCTGTAGTGGTTTGCAGCATGTTCAGTACATTCATTTACATGGTTGACCGAGTCACCATGAACTAGCTGCCTCGGCTACCGAGTGCATACTTTCGACTCTGTTTTGTAATCACCGAAATAAAATCATGTAACTGCCGCCTACACAAAACCACCAACAGTTTAGGATGCAGAAATTTAAATAGGAAGTTTTCCTTTCCACTTGAGCTAGTCTATTGCACTATCTGTTTGTTAAAAACGTCATGAAGCGCAAAAGAAAAGCTGTAACTGTCTGTCTCTCAGAAGTCTAGATCCGGCCATATGCATTATCTCACAGCACTGTGGAATGCTGAAGTTCTGGAGGAACTGTTGTTGACATCTAGAGCTGCTGTAAGTGTATGGTAGCTATGCCAGCACGGTAGCTCAGCGTGTTCGGTCAGAGGGTTAGCTGCCCTCTGTAATAAAAAAAAAACTGAGTTAATCGATCAACAACGAACTTAAAAGGATGTCTTACGACATCTGCCCCGAGCAGATGCAACGAACAAAAAGGGATTTATAAGAAAAAATAAAAGGTAAGTGTTGCGCACTGTCGATCACACGTTACAAGTTCTATTAGATTCGCTGCTAGATTTTTTTAAACGCAATTCTGCTGTCTGCTGAAGTTATCAATTTAATGGAACTTTGAACATGATTCCCTTCACTTCTCAACCCAAAATAGCCACATGTGTAAAAAGGTCTAACTTCCGTGACATTTTGATCTTTGCAGGTTTAATAGACGGCCAGGCAGCAGATGCATCTCGAAGCTTTTGTGTTATGTATGGGGAGAGCGCAACGTGCCAAAATAGGCAGAAAATATTTTCTACATTAGCTGTCGTCTGGTAGTGGCATTTTATTGTTCTTCAGACCTTTTTTGACAGCTTTCACTCAGAACAAGTTTTCTACATGCATGTAATCAATAAACTGCATGTGCATTGTCAGACTGTTATAGATAACGTCAGAAAATTTGCATATATCGTTGATGATTAATTTCTCTCTCATGTTTACTATTGTTTTAACAAGACTAAAAGAAACCTTACGAAAACTGTGCAGAGTATTATAAGAAATGAAATAAAACTACCCACGATAGCCTTATGACGAAACTCTGTTTTAATAAAATTGTGTATCTGTACACAAGCGTGCCTCTACCGGCACGAATTAGTAAAATACCACTCACTTAGCTTTCGATTGGGTCTGTGTTTAATTGGTAAGCTGTGTCATACTCAACTCGTATGTAAATGCGGCATTTCATAAATAAAGCTATGTATTCCTAGAAACCCAAAATTTGCTTGTCAGCAGCGGAAAGAGACGTTACCTGTTGTGCAACTTTGTAAGTTTTTCACCATTGCACTATGAGCCGAAAGTATTTTCTTGCTATTTCCTTATCGATGTTTGATCTGACTGCTTGTAGCTCTTTCACAATAGCGATAAAAAGCATTACACTCAGCAAGACTGGAACCGAAAACAATAACAGACACATTTTTACAGGTCAGCACAGCACCAGACAGCTGGCGAAGAGGGCTATGTTGTGCTTTCCACTTACGAGCCCAATAGTGCCTAGAACTCGTATACCGCTATTTAAAGGACAAGATTATTTTCGATTTCCCCTTGCAACGACTTTCCTGGGCTGAAAACCGTATATTTACAATCTTTTGTTACACCTCAAGCGATGATAACACAGATTATTCAATGGAAATGACAGGAAAAATCAAGTGAACTTTGAGGCTAAATTCCGTACACACCAGGAAGTAACTCGTCGATCACAGAGTTGCCAAACATACATTGCCTTGTTGCACAAATCTCAGTTACAGTACCAGCAGGAAGAAGACGAACCGATGTGATCCTGCAGCGGGCTGGAAAGTGACCATAGCTGGCGTCTCAAAGACGCGGTTGCTACGGCCTGGAAAACGTATTCCGTCTGATTCACATTTCTGTAACTAGGTTTAGGGACTGGAGCGTAGTTGCTAATAATACTCAGAACTGATTGCAAACTCAGCAACATAAATCAGTAACTCTCATAGTTGTTTTTATAATTCTTCCATAAGTGTACTCAAAACTAAGAAACTCTTTGACGGACGTTTTCGTGCCACGCCGATAGTCGAGCACACCAAACAAATAGAAATAAAAAAGAATCTGAGTGTGTGTGTGTGTGTGTGTGTGTGTGTGTGTGTGTGTGAGAGAGAGAGAGAGAGACAGAGAGAGAAGAGAAGAGAAGAGAGAGAGAGAGAGAGAGAGAGAGGAAGGGAGAGGGAGAGGGAGAGGGAGAGAGGGAAATAAAAAGAAACGAGAGAGAGAGAGAGAGAGTAAAAAATTGTTGTAAAGAAATTGAATACTGGTATGTAAAGATATATTCCATTAAAACAACATGTTCCACATCATTACGAAATTTCGTATTCATGATCTTTGGAACAAGTATTAATCTAATCAAATCTAATCTAATCTAATCATATCATACTGATGATTATCCATTAAAAGAGGCATGAATTAACGAAATTTTCGCCAGTATCAGTTACGAAATCTAAACTTTGAAAATAAAAGACGACAGTTTTTGTAATAAACCGGGACTCCTATCAAGACCCTTTCATCCCTGTTAACTAACCTCGAAAGATGTCTCATATAGCTCCATTCAGAAGCTACAAAGTGTGTATGCATTTAAAGATGAAGGACATGATGTGAAGTTCTGTGATGGAGATACGAACCCAACACGTAGTCAGATTGTTAACTAAGTAAAATCAAATGTTACGTATCGGTTTTTCTTACCAGCTGCTAGGTGTTTGAATCTAAAATAAGGATACAAATTTTTGTGCCTGAGCGACAATCGAAACGCACTCCTATCGTTCTTCTTTCTCGTCCACGAATATAGTTTAAGTATCAATTGATTACTCACCAACAGTAAGATGTATGCGTGTTTGACCAGAACTTGTTGGCAACAGACATTAAAAATGCACGTCAATTTTCACTAGCAGGCCGGTGTGCAGGTGATAGGCCTTGCATTGAAATAATGAATATTTTTGTACTGGATGAGGATTCGGACCCTCATACTTACCTTTGGTGGAGACTCAGAGAAGATTGCAGTCTTGGAAAAAGGAACGGAATGATTGAACTTTACTGTTTCGAGAGATTCAGATCCTCGAAAGAGGAGATACGAATTCGAATCAAGTCCAGCACCAAATAATTCAACTTCTCTAGTTTAATCAAGTACAAGTAAAACAAGAGCCCTGTTCCTTTAAATGGCCATCCGTTCATCAAATAAAATAAAATTTTCTAATGTAAGTAAGCTTACTGGTGACAGTATATATGATTACCATGACCTCCACCTATGCCATTACGCAAAGTAACCCGGCTCTGTCCAGTTGGGAATGAAGGAACGTGAAGTTTGATACGGATTCTGGGTCATAACGTCTTTCTCTTGAGGTTACCACAGGTAAAGGAAATCTGTTTGTGCCTGTTAAAAGTAAACGCCTGAACCCAAGAATTGCACTTGTGATAGTTCGTTCCACCAGACCATTGTGGCCACATTTCCCAGCCTCAAGAGTGTGCTGTAACGGATGATGTGCTCCGCTTACAAAATTAGATACGGTGGAAAAAATAGGTGTCTATGAAATTGTTAAGAAGAAGCAAGCTACTGATCCGGAGATTATGCTATTCTCACGTCAGCAGGATGTATAGACTCGTCTAGGCATCATAGCTTCGATGTGAAGCCATTTCGAAAATGTCACTAATTATGGAAATTTCTTAGTTTGAGAAAATCCACGCTGAAGTATGAAGTTACCGGATAATTCGACTATTACCGCCATTGTTACTATAATTTTCTTGATACCGCTGCTGGAACACATGTGCCTGAAGATCATTTAAGGCTTTCTGGTCGTTATAGAAATAGTTGTCCTAGAACAGGTTCTTTCCCTGTCTACGGAATCCTTTACGTGCAATTACCTGTAGATAACATTAAAACTAAAGTAATTGATGAAGACGTTATTTGATAACAAAAACGCGCTGCCTTTCTTCATTTACTTGCGCCTATAAATGGCTGTCGAATACTGTCAAACTAAAAGCCAAGGTATCTTACTGCGTTACGATATACGTCGCTGTCGGTTCTTCCATATGATTTGGTCGACGTGACCTGTTTCAAGTTGTGTATGACAGAGAATGTTTTAGAAAATCAATTGTTTTCCTTTGCAATAAAGAGAAAGATTTTAATTCTAAGCTATCCAAGTTCAAAATTAACGCAATAATAGTTCAAGTTTAATATTCGCTTCTATAATGTAGGAAGGTATTTCACAGCTGTAAAACCCGCATCCGACTCATTGTCCTTACACGTAGTCGCTGACCATAAATTCTAGCTCAGAGTGACACCAGTTTAAGTAACCTAATGTAGCGAAGACTGTTTGCCAGTACTCTTCCTCACCGGAAAATATACAATTCACTCATTGGGCTCCATAAGTACACTGTAACAGTAATTTCTGAGTGTATGCAATGCATACGGATTGTAAAATTTAGTGGTGCTCTCTCTTCCACTTCCGTATACAATATACCTGACCTAAACGGGCCCTTTATCATTACAGGCTGTGGGCGGTGCAACAACATACTGACAACTGTAATGTGCTTATACTGACAATCTCACTGTTCGTTTTAGCTGATTTTGTAATCATTTAAATAAAACAACATGACCTTCCAGTGGGAGATATTTCGTCCCCCTTTTCCTTCTGTGAAATTTGTCAGTAAGCTTTTTGCCATCCAGCCAGCGAAATGCGGTAGAGTATGGCCGGTAAACGATCCACAAACCTCGATTTAGTGCCGTTAAGATGATTTCTTTAAACATTGCCGTAGCTGAAGGAATTTAGTTTCTTCTTAAATCGTCTTATGCAGCAACGTTCACAGATATCTAAAATAGGAGAAGCTTTTTATCTAGGTACGAAAGTTGTAAAACAAACTTCCCATAGTTTGTGTCAGGTTGATCTTTTCGTCTGATAGTACTGCGTAAGTATTTTGTCTAAGAGGTATCACAAGTAGTGGTATTGTAGCAGTGGGAATCATTGGTTGAAAACGAGTTTAACACCAGTGGGTACAGCACTGCTAAATATTCAAAGTGATTACCAGCCTAAGTCTGAGTTCATCCACAAACTGAGGCGTATTTATAATATTCAAGCTAGATTGTTTATTCTTATCTTCCCTGAGGGTGCATCGGAAGGCGTTACATACACATATACGAGGGTAATCCCAAATGTAAAGTCTCCTAAGGGATTCGGAAGTGCCAACGCAGTCACAAACGAGAGATCCTTGATTTTAATGCCAAGCAAAAACCGCAGCATCAGCTGCATGGTGGCAAAGTGATAACGAGAAAGACTACGGATGCGAAGGCGTCAGGTTCAATCCCTCGTCAGGCTCACGATTTTTATGTGCCATTTTACACTTATTTCCCCTCGGGCAGTGTTTGCTGATGTATAAAATGCCGAATTGCACGGTGATCCGAAAGCGACGTTAAACTGTAGGTTCCCCTATTAACTGGCTAGGTAAGTCAACTCAAAGGTCGGAGTAAAGTAACGGCATACCACCTCAAACGAGACCGTGCTTATTGAAGCACTGTGGTGTTCAAACCACTCTTCCGACTGTTGACTGCTTTACTTTCTATGGGTTCCAAAGTTAATGATCTTCGGGTTATTAAAATTTTTGTGCTTTCATGTTGTAGCTTTGATAGAAGCAAACGTCAGTAACCAGCCGAGCACGGTCACTGTTCGAGTTGTCGAAGTGGTAGGCGACGATGCTGTCGACCCCAGTTACAATCTTGGTCATGGCTATGTTTCAGTCGAATACCTCTATGTAACTTTCTGCGTATTTAAAGATATACTTTTATACACTTGGTACGCATCCAAATTGATATCTGATAGAGCTGTATGTAGCAACATGAATCAGATATGTTTTCCGAGCAATATATTGGACAACACCTCACTGCAGCGAGATTTCGTTTGTGTGTTGCGCATGGTACAAGAAATATTTGTGTTTTGCTTGCTTCTGTGATAGGTTTCAAAATGGTTCGAATGGTTCTGGGCACTATGGGACTTAACTGCTGAGGTCATCAGTCCCCTAGAACTTAGAACTACTTAAACCTAATTAACCTAAGGACATCACACACATCCATGCCCGAGGCGAGATTCGATCCTGCGACCGTAGCGGTCACGCGGTTACAGACTGTAGCGCCTAGAACCGCTCGGCCTGTGATAGGTTTCACTCCACAGAATGCGAGCAAGCCCACGAATAGAATGTCAATAATTGGAATTACGCAATAATAATTTAAAACGTGTATGTTTGCATTATGTATCCCGATGAAAATAACTGTAAATAGATTATATGCCTACTTCCTTATTACTCGCGCTTCTCGATGCTTTCGTCAGACACTAACAAGAAAAATAAAGAGAGAGAGAGAGAGAGAGAGAAAACATAAATATATTTAAAATATCAGCTCGGTGACGCCATGTTCGCCTCGTGATGCAAAGCAAGGATAGTTGATAGTTAGTATCTCATTGTACTAGCGATATGTATGGATACAGGGTTCTTTCTTTTCTCTTTGCAAACAACACGAAAAAAATTCAGTAACAAGGTGGTAAGAACACCTATACAGTAAGACAGTTAAACACTCAGCCTTTCTTAGTTATTTTGTTAATCGTGAACAATTGTCTGTAATGCAGTAAACATTCTTGATTACTGATTTGTTATTACTTCCATTGTTATTGTTATTTGTCACCTCACAACAGATTTCCTATCACTCACTGCTGCCGATACGTAACGAATGAATCAGGATCACTGGAATGTGGGATGTTTCGTCACGGAGAATATACACATTTATCTCGGCGTCTTGTGTTCTGGGTAATATGAAAATCTCAGTTAGAGAAGACAACTGGATGCCGGTGATACAGCCAATAATATCCAACTATATCTGTCGACTTAACACCATGAGGACAGACAAATTGGCGTCTCAGTGTATTTTGATTATAATTCGTTAACCTTCTTGCGACCTCGTTCTAATACCACTGGGAGCAGGCATAATATTTTGCTTTTTGAACACCGAACAATAACACACAAAGGTAGTAGATAGCGGTGCTATCAGACGGAAAGGTCAACCTGACACAAACTGTGGGAAGTTTGTTTTACAACCTTCCTACCTGGACAAAGAGCTTTTCCTATTTTAGATATCTGTGAACGTTGCTGCATAAGACGATTTAAGAAGAAACTAAATTCCTTCAGCTACGACAATATTTAAAGAAATCATCTTAACGGCACTAAATCGTGGTTTGTGAATCGTTTACCGGCCATACTCTGCCGCACTTCGCTGGCTGGAAGGCAAAAAGCTTACTGACAAATTTCACAGAAGGAAAAGGGGGACGAAATATCTCCCACTGGAAGGTCATGTTGTTTTATTTAAATGATTACAAAATCAGCTAAAACGAACAGTGAGATTGTCAGTATAAGCACATTACAGTTGTCAGTATGCTGTTGCACCCCCCACAGCCTGTAATGATAAAGGGCCCGTTTAGGTCAGGTATATTGTATACGGAAGTGGAAGAGAGAGCACCACTAAATTTTACAATCCGTATGCATTGCATACACTCAGAAATTACTGTTACAGTGTACTTATGGAGCCCAATGAGTGAATTGCATATTTTCCGGTGAGGAAGAGCACTGGCAAACAGTCTTCGCTACATTAGGTTACTTAAACTGGTGTCACTCTGAGCTAGAATTTATGGTCAGCGACTACGTGTAAGGGCAATGAGTCGGATGCGGGTTTTACAACTGTGTAATACTTTGCTACATTATAGAAGCTAATATTAAATTTGAACTAATATTGCGAAAATTTTGAACTTGGATATCTTAGAATAAAAATCTTTTTCTTTATTGCAAAGGAAAACAACTGATTTTCTAAAACATTCTCTGTCATACACAACTTGAAACCGGTCACGTCGACCAAATTATATGGAAGAACCGACAGCGACGTATATCGTAAGGCAGTAAGATACCTTGGCTTTTAGTTTGACAGTATTCGACAGCCATTTATAGGCGCAAGTAAATGAAGAAAGGCAGTGCGTTTTTGTTATCAAATAACGTCTTCATCAATTACTTTAGTTTTAAAGTAAGCTACAGGTAATTGCTGATGTTTGATATTAACACGAAAAGGATTCCGTAGACGGGGAAAGAACCTGTTCTTGGGCAACTACTTCTATAATGACCAAAAAGCTTTAAATGATCTTCAAGTACATGTGTTCCAGCAGCGGTATGAAGAAAATGATAGTAATAATGACGGTAATAATCGAATTATCCGGTAACTTCATACTTCAGTGTGGATTTTCTCGAACTAAGAAATTTCCATACTTAGTGAAAATTTCAACTGACTTCACATCGAGGCTATGATGCCTAGAAGAGTCCTTACATCCTGCTGACGTGAGAATAGCATAATCTCCGGATCAGAAGCTTGCTTCTACTTAACCATTTCATAGACTCGCATTTTTTCCACCGTGACTAGTTTTGTAAGCTAAGCACATCATCCGAAACAGCACGCTATTGGGGCTGGGAAACGTGGCCAGAATGGTCTGGTGGAACGAACTATGACAGGTGCAACGCGTGGGTTCTAGCATTTACTTTTAACAGGCACAAACAGATTTCCTTTACCTGTGGTAACCTCAACAGAAAGACGTTATAATCCAGAATCAGCATTAAAAATCACGTTCCTTCATTACCAACTGGGCAGAGACGGTTTACGTTGGGAAATGATATTTGCGGAAGTCATGGTAAACAGAAATACTGTCGCCAGTAAACTTACTTAAACTAGAAAATTTTATTTTATTTGATGAACGGATGGCCATTTAAAGGAATAGGGCTCTTATTTTACTTGTACTTGATTGAACTAGAGACGTTGATTATTTGGTGCTGGACTGTGATTCGAATTCGTATCTCCTCTTTCAAGGAGCTGAATCTCTCGGAACAGTATAGTTCAATCATTTCATTCCTTTTCCCAAGACTGCAATCTTCTCTAGGTCTCCGCCAAAGGTAAGCATGTGGGTCCGAATCCTGATCCAGTGCAAAATTACTCATAATAGCATTTCAAGCCCTATCACGTGCACACCGGCCTGCTAGTGAAAATTAACGTGCATTTTTAATGTCTGTTCATGTATTTCCAACAATCGCAATAGGTGTAATTATTTCTGGTCAAATACGCACACATCTTACTGTTGGTGAGTAAGCAATTGATACTTAAGCTGTATTCGTGGATGATAAAGAAGGACGGTAGGTGTGCGGTTCGATTGACGCTCAGGCACAAAAATTTGTATCCTTAATTTACATTTAAACACTTAGCAGCTGGTAAGAAATACCGATACGTAACATTTGATTTTACTTAGTTAGCAATCCGACTACGTGTTGGGTTCGTATCTCCATCACAGAACTTCACATCATGCGTTTCATCCTTAAATCCATGCACACTTTGTTACTTCTGAATGGAGGTATATCAGACATCTTTCGTAGTTAGTTAACAGGGACGAAAGGGTTTTGGTAGGAGTCCCGGTTTATTACAAAAACTGTCGTCTTTTATTTTCAAAGTTAAGATTTCGTTACTGATACTGGCGAAAATTTCGGTAATTCATTCCTCTTCACCGAGCGAGGTGGCGCAGTGGTTAGACACTGGACTCGCATTCGGGAGGACGACGGTTCAATCCCGCGTCCGGCCATCCTGATTTAGGTTTTCCGTGATTTCCCTAAATCGCTCCAGGCAAATGCCGGGATGCTTCCTTTCAAAGGGCACGGCCGACTTCCTTCCCCGTCCTTCCCTAATCCGATGAGTCCGACGACCTCGCTGTCTGGTCTCCTTCCCCGAACCAACCATCATTCCTCTTCATGGATAGTAATCAATATGATATGATTAGATTAGATTAGATTAATAATTGTTCCGTAGGTCATGAATACGAAATTTCGTAATGATGTGGAACATGTTATTTTAATGGAATATATCTTTACATACCAGTATTCAATTTCTTTACAACAATTTTTTAATCTCTCTCTCTCTCTCTCGTTCTTTTTTATTTCTCTCTCTCCCTCTCAATCTCTCTCTCTCTCTCTCTCTCCCTCTCTCTCTCTCTCTCTCTCTCACACACACACACACACACACACACACACACTCAGATTCTTTTTTTATCTTTATTTGTTTGGTGTGCTCGACTATCGGCGAGGCACGAAAAAGTCCGCCAATTTGTTTCTTAGTTTTGAGTACACTTACGAAAGAATTATAAAAACAACTATGAGAGTTACTGATTTATGATGCTCAGTTTGCAATCAGTTCTGAGTATTATTAGTAACTACGCTCCAGTCCCTAAACCTAGTTACAGAAATGTGAATCAGACGGAATACGCTTTCCAGGCAGTAGCAACCGCGTTTTTGAGACGCCAGCTATGGTCACTTCCCAGCCCGCTGTAGGATCACATCGGTTCGTCTTCTTCCTGCTGGTACTGTAACTGAGATTTGGCAACAAGGCAATGTATGTTTGGCAACACTGTGATCCACGAGTTACTTCCTGGTGTGTACAGAATTATGCCTCAAACTTCACTTGATTTCTCCTGTCATTTCCATTGAATAACCTGTTATTATCCCTTGAGGTGTAACAAAAGATTGTAAATTTACGGTTTTCAGCCCAGGAAAGTCGTTGCAGGTAAAAATCGCAACTACTCTCGTCCTTTAAATAGCGGTTTACGCGTTCTAGTCACTATTGGGATCGTAAAATGAATTGTAGACACATGCATCTTCCCTACCTCTGTGGTAATATGCTGACTTATGAAAAAGTGTCATTAATGGTTTGCGGTTCCAGTCATGCTGACTGTAACGTTTTTATCCCTTCTGTGAAACAGCTACAAGCTGACAGATCAAACATCGATAAGGAAATAGCAAGAAAATACTTTCGGCTCATAGTGCAATGGTGGGAAACTTAACAACATTGCACAACAGGGTACGCCTCTTTCCACTGCTGACAAGCAAATTTTGGGTTTCTAGGAATACATAACTTTATTTATGAAATGCCACATTTGCTTACCACTTGAGTATGACACAGCTTACCAATCAAACACAGACCCAATCAAAATCTAAGTGAGTAGTGTTTTACTAATTCGTGCCGATAGAGGCACGCTCTTGTACAGATACTCAGTTTTATGGAAACAGAGTTACGTCGTAAGGTTATCGTGTGTAGTTTTATTTCATTTCTTATAATACAGTGCACAATTTTCGTAAGGTTTCTTTTAGTGTTGTTAAAACAATAGTAAACATGAGAGAGAAATTAATCATCCAACCACTACAGGGAGCCTGTGTGTCAGAATTCTCATCCAGTGTGGTGCAACGTTGTTACGATAGAAAAATGAGACACACAGCACACAATATGGTGGTCTATTGCATTGAAGATAGGTTCATATACTTATCGTTTCGGTTCGATTCCAACGTCTGCTGATGATTTTTTGATAAGGAGAGACAGGTTCTATTTTCTTCTGGCTACGCCAAGTGGAGAACTTATAATGGCATTGTAGTCTCGAAATTCACGTTAAACATGATATTCTTTCTCTACCAAATAGACGTTAGGTTGAACCACAATAAAGTCAGGAGTCGCGTCACGTAGAAACTCTGTCAGCAGTAATCTCTCTTGTACTAGTTTATTATTTCTAGTGACGAAACTATCGCTATGTAGGGTCACTGGACACTTATTCCATCTTTTATATCAGCTTCTGTATGTCGATAAAATTGGTTCTTAACAGGTAATGCAACTTAGACCGCCCCTAACGCTGAATTTGATACCTTTGTGACAATACAACGCGACTACAATTTATTGTTTGCTCAACATCTCCACATATTGCGCGTGAATGTGTTCGAATTCTGGCCCGGCACTAAAGTTTTCATTATGTATTATCAAGCTCTTGCATGAGAACACCTATCTGCTGGTGGATAATAATTTTGATTTTTAATGCATTTTCATTCGTTGTCAACACTAGCGAAATCTGAAGTTTTTGACTCTCAGTGGGACACAGATCTATTTGAGAGATCACTGTAAGTTTAACGATGGTATTTCGAGCTGCTGACGGAGAAAAGTTCGGTAGCTGACGTCTCTTTGTGGGTAGTCAACAACGATATTTGTGGGGTTCGATTCCCAGTCAGCACTGAACTCTTCGTCATATTATTTCTAGTTCAAACATGCTCACAGGACACTGGTGGTGTAACAAAACCATATTTAACGTTCGTTTTCTCTACAATATAAAAGCGATAGGTGCCGGGTTGGAGTTCTGGGAAGGAAAAACTTAATGTTTCGTCTCGTGATTTCTGTTAAAACATCTAGCTACTGCCGAGAAAATCCGATATGTCACAGTAGATTGTGCTTCGATAACAAACCGAATAGGTTCTGGGTTCGAATCCCTGTCCAACACAAAGCTTTACCTCACGGCATTTCAAGTAAGTTACTTGCGAAGTAGCAACATGTAACATCTCTCGTAGTTCGTTACATGGACAATAGATGCTGGGTAGGAATTCGCGTCCGTTAAAAATGTTTACGTTATGTAATTTAAAGTTGCTATTTGCTAACTGATACCGTCAAAAATCGAGTTATTTCACTCTCTGTATGCCTTGTCAATAATGACTGTTAGTTTCCGACAGTCACGAAGTCTTTGCTTAGTCTGCATGACCTGGGTTTGATTCCATATGCAAAACGAGACGGTTCGTCGGGTCATTTGAAGTTCATTCACATTCTCAACAAGCTGCTCGTGAATAACTTAAATTTTTAATGTTATTTTGTGTTAAACAATAAGTACGGTATGTTACTTTGAAGAGGAAATCATGAATACGACGAACTTACTACGTGCATTGCCTATCTGACGTAATAATGAGAGTGGTAACATTTCAGGTATTTCATTTATTGTAATAAACGTGAGCTGACAAGCCTTAAGGACTGTCTTATCGACGATAAGGTGTTCACTGATATTTGTAGTATCGTATTACATTACATCTTGAGTTATTGCGATACAGTACAGTGTTTTCTAGTGGTGACTAGTTGGAACCATTTTCAATAGTCAAACGACTGTACCGTGGAGCAATTAGAGCACCTGCTAGACAGCTGCGTTATGTAGGTTGCATGCGAATCAGGCGAAATGCAATTCAAATCGTTCGGATACTTTTGAGCACAACTGTACTTAAACACTACAGTATTTCCGACCCTTATTCTTTTGAATACTTGTTATAAACTCTTAACGCAACCATAAATAATAGCATGAAGACGTAATTGTGAAAAATATTGCTCTTTATTAAATGAGTTCTGTCCGAGGAATATCTATGACAAATTGTTTATGTGAAAACAGGTAGACTATACAGTTATCTTTGATATGTAAATGCTGTGACGTTTCCGTCTCATGTCGTTATGTGACGCTAAACAATTTGTTTCCATATTTCTTCAATATGCTCAAGGACATGTATGTGGCTACCTGGTCTCAGCGACAAATCCATCATTTTGCCTCGACACAAACGCAGACCGCAGCTGTACGAAAAAGCTTGGATGGTTCCAAATTAGGACTCCAATAAACACTTGTCCAAAAGGGAGAAGGGCGGATTCATAGAATCAAGCATGTAGGTGTGCGTTTCTAGTTACGTCGGAAAGGTACCGCTAGTCTTTGAAGCCTATTCCCCATACCGCGCTGATTCCCTGGGTTGTTCTGGAGCACAGCGAATCGCGAGATGCTACTAGATCATTGAAATCCGTTTTTTTCTAATTCCCTACGTAAACCTATGGTACTGGCAGACTGCTGGTAGCACTAAACTTGGATGATAAACAGTCAATAAAGAAGAGAACAGAAGTATTTGAAATATGGTTCGATAACAGAATTCTGGCGATTGGATTTCTAACAACTGATGAGGAGGTACTGAATAGATTTGAGGAAAAAATTTGCCGCAGCATGACGTAAGGAATAGGATAGGACACATCCGGAGTCATCAACGAATCTTCGGCTGGGTAATTGACGGAATTGTGTGATTGCTCTAGTGTGGGCGGGTTGGGGTGGGGTGAGGGAGATTAGAAAGAGGGGGAGACGTAGGTCTAGCCTACAGCAAGCAGGTTCCAACGGATGAAGGTAGCGGTAGATACGCGGACATGAAGTCTTGCGTAGTATTGACAAGCGTGGAGAGATGCATCAAACTATTCCGTGAGACGAAGGCTGAAAGATAGTTTTAGAATGGCGAAAATCGAAGTATGCAGTGAATCACCTGTAAAATAGCAATAAATGTTGTCAACATTAAATTCATCGTACTGGCATTGTTCGTTTCAACATTTGCCGTATGCTTGATCCTTTTTTTCCCATTTAAAGGATTTTCCATTGTGTAGTCCATTTTGACTTCGATTTCTCCAGATCCACATACATTGTTATTGCTATGGTAAGTGGCGTCTCGTCGAGGACTGATATTCGTAACCACAAGAAGAAAGAGATCTTAACGATTACCTTAAATAACAGCGTATAATTAGCATTCAGACTTCACATACACTACGTAAGCCGGCCGCGGTGGCCGTGCGGTTCTGGAGCTGCAGTCCCGAACCGCGAGGATGCTACGGTCGCAGGTTCTACATCTACATCTACATCCATACTCCGCAAGCCACCTGACGGTGTGTGGCGGAGGGTACCTTCAGTACCTCTATCGGTTCTCCCTTCTATTCCAGTCTCGTATTGTTCGTGGAAAGAAGGATTGTCGGTATGCCTCTGTGTGGGCTCTAATCTCTCTGATTTTATCCTCATGGTCTCTTCGCGAGATATACGTAGGAGGGAGCAATATACTGCTTGACTCTTCGGTGAAGGTATGTTCTCGAAACTTTGTCAAAAGCCCGTACCGAGCTACTGAGCGTCTCTCCTGCAGAGTCTTCCACTGGAGTTTATCTATCATCTCCGTAACGCTTTCGCGATTACTAAATGATCCTGTAACGAAGCGCGCTGCTCTCCGTTGGATCTTCCCTATGTCTTGTATCAACCCTATCTGGTACGGATCCCACACTGCTGAGCAGTATTCAAGCAGTGGGCGAACAAGCGTACTGTAACCTACTTCCTTTGTTTTCGGATTGCATTTCCTTAGGATTCTTCCAATGAATCTCAGTCTGGCATCTGCTTTACCGACAATCAACATTATATGATCATTCCATTTTAAATCACTCCTAATGCGTACTCCCAGATAATTTATGGTATTAACTGCTTCCAGTTGCTGACCTGCTATTTTGTAGCTAAATGATAAAGGATCTATCTTTCTGTGTATTCGCAGCACATTACACTTGTCTACATTGAGATTCAGTTGCCATTCCCTGCACCATGCGTCAATTCGCTGCAGATCCTCCTGCGTTTCAGTACAATTTTCCATTGTTACAACCTCTCGATACACCACAGCATCATCTGCAAAAAGCCTCAGTGAACTTCCGATGTCATCCACCAGGTCATTTATGTATATTGTGAATAGCAACGGTCCTATGACACTCCCCTGCGGCACACCTGAAATTACTCTTACTTCGGAAGACTTCTCTCCATTGAGAATAACATGCTGCGTCCTGTTATCTAGGAACTCCTCAATCCAATCACACAATTGGTCTGATAGTCCATATGCTCTTACTTTGTTCAATAAACGACTGTGGGGAACTGTATCGAACGCCTTGCGGAAGTCAAGAAACACGGCATCTACCTGTGAACCCGTGTCTATGGCCCTCTGAGTCTCGTGGACGAATAGCGCGAGCTGGGTTTCACATGACCGTCTTTTTCGAAACCCATGCTGATTCCTACAGAGTAGATTTCTAGTCTCCAGAAAAGTCATTATACTCGAACACAATACGTGTTCCAAAATTCTGCAACTGATCGACGTTAGAGATATAGGTCTATAGTTCTGCACATCTGTTCGACGTCCCTTCTTGAAAACGGGAATGACCTGTGCCCTTTTCCAATCCTTTGGAACGCTACGCTCTTCTAGAGACCTACGGTACACCGCTGCAAGAAGGGGGGCAAGTTCCTTCGCGTACTCTGTGTAAAATTGAACTGGTATCCCATCAGGTCCAGAGGCCTTTCCTCTTTTGAGCGATTTTAATTGTTTCTCTATCCCTCTGTCGTCTACTTCGATATCTACCATTTTGTCATCTGTGCGACAATCTAGAGAAGGAACTACAGTGCAATCTTCCTCTGTGAAACAACTTTGGAAAAAGACATTTAGTATTTCGGCCTTTAGTCTGTCATCCTCTGTTTCAGTACCATTTTGGTCACAGAGTGTCTGGACATTTTGTTTTGATCCACCTACCGCTTTGACATAAGACCAAAATTTCTCAGGATTTTCTGCCAAGTCAGTACATAGAACTTTACTTTCGAATTCATTGAACGCCTCTCGCATAGCTCTCTTCACACTACATTTCGCTTCGCGTAAATTTTGTTTTTCTGCAAGGCTTTGGCTATGTTTATGTTTCCTGTGAAGTTCCCTTTGCTTCCGCAGCAGTTTTCTAACTCGGTTGTTGAACCACGGTGGCTCTTTTCCATCTCTTACGATCTTGCTTCGCACATCCAGGGAGGCGAATCCTGCCTCGGGCATGGGTGTGTGTGATGTCCTTAGGTTAGTTAGGTTTAAGTAGTTCTAAGTTCTAGGGGACTTATGACCTAAGATGTTGAGTGCCATAGTGCTCA
This sequence comes from Schistocerca cancellata, assembly GCF_023864275.1. Classification (NCBI taxonomy): domain Eukaryota; kingdom Metazoa; phylum Arthropoda; class Insecta; order Orthoptera; family Acrididae; genus Schistocerca; species Schistocerca cancellata. The sequence continues at coordinate 269,947,983 of NC_064629.1, forward strand.
GAGCCATTTGAAACATTTTACACTACGTAATGAATATTTTCCGGAAATTTGCTAATGGGCACTATTATTTGGGTGTGACCACCCTTAGTTTTTACAACGGCTTTAACTCCACTTGGGACGCTTCGATTGAAGTGTGTGAATGTTTGTGTATGAAAGGCAGCGTATAGTTCCTCAAACCCCGAGACTAGTATAGGTAGTGATGTTGGACGGTGGGTTCTTAAGCTAAGTCGACAGTCACGGGGAGGATTTTCCAGTGCATTCAGTTCAGGATGCTTGCCAGGCCAGTCCATATAAAGACTGTTACTGTCTACAAATCAAATGTCTCAAAAGTTGTGGGTTATTAGATTGTGCACTTTAATGCTGATACAAACAATTAACATCTGCGAACTGTACGTCTACTGCGCGCAGTACAGAATGCTGTAAATTGTGTTCATACCCTCACTCATTTCGAGTTTTCGTAAGCGCCGTAAGGGGACTATGTATTAATCACGAAAAACACTTCCACACCCCGATATCTCAGTCGATGCAGGCAACGTTGTCCAGCTATTCGCCATATCCTAATTCTTCTGTCAGATTCACACAGAGTATAGCGTGATTCACCAGTGTAAATCACTCGTTTCCAGTCATGAACAGTTCACCGTAGTCACTCTTTACACTACCTCACGCGTTGCTTGTAACTGACTACAGGAATGTGTGTCATACGAGGAGCTGCTCGAACCTTGAAACTCATTCCCTTTATCTCCCTGGATACAAATATTGTGTTACCAGACTGCTGGAAGTATTGTAGAGTTCATGAGTGATATCTTCTGCTGATTTCAAGCAAATTTTTACAACCATCCACCTGAATAGTGGACGGTCCCTGTCTGTCATCACACGTGGTCTGCGTGGTATTGCTTTAGCGCATGGTTATTTCTTTGCGGTTCCACATCACAAGCACGTAACCAACAATGGACTTGGGCCGCTATGAAAGGATTGAACAGCTATTGATGGATTTGTTAGTCAGGTGATATGCAATAACTAGAGCACATTCAAAGTGAGTGAGCTCTTCTGACTTTTCAAACTCTGTCTCCTGCCATCCTGATTTATGTTTCCCGTGATTTTCCTAAATCGTTTCATGTAAATGAGGGCATGGTTCCTTTCAAAGGGCACGGCCGATTTCCTTCTCCTTCCCTCCCTTATCCGAGCTTGTGTTCCGTCTCCAATAACCTCGTTGTCGACGGGAAGTTAAACACTAATCTCCTCCTCCCCTCTGAGCTCTCCTGATCGACTCATTCCGATGTTAGTATTTCTCTACTGGAAACAAAATACTCCCTCTCCTTCTTTTATAGTGGTCTGCATAGTAGAGTCACATCGTGTTCATGTACATGCGAAGTAACCAACAACGAAATGTAGTCTTCTGCAGCAATGCTACACGTAAATCACTAGAATTTCAACGCACGCGCTCGAAGCTGGAGTGTGTAGGAGTAACGCTTTGTCCATTTTGTGTATGAGGAAAGATTACACAGCGTGTTATCATGCAGAAAACCCATTTGAGGGTTTTTGTTTGTGCGAAGATGGTTCTATGGACGGGGAAACGCCCACTAGTACATGTCTGAATTCGGTAACGGCCAAATCGTGGCCTAGTGAGACTGTAGTCTATCGTTCCGTGGTATCGCAGTCACGTTTATCAGTATCGCACGGTATTTCATGCAGGATCTAAACCTCCCAACAAATCTTGCGCCCCAGAGGATGAAATATTTTACACCTGGCTGCGATGGAATGTAGAGCCATTTCCGAAACGGAATAAGCTTGTTTGCCGCAATCTAGTGTCTACAAGGACAATGCGGCGACGTTTGGAGCACAACAGAGCCTTTGCACAGTGACCATTGCTATTGCTTTCGTTGTGAAGTTGGCAGAGAGAGGCAGCCGACAGGGGTCCGCCCTACGACACTGGAAACATGAGTGGCAATACGTGGTCTTCGCAGCCGAGACCCAGTTCCAGTTACATATTGCGAAGGATGTAACGCTGTTCATAAGATATGTAAACGTTTTTTTTAAATTACCGCCACCTCCCACAAACTTTGTCAACTATTGTATTACTTCATTACATGTTATGATTATTGTATTACTTATTTGTTTCGCGACATGTTTGGATTTAATACCTACTCATCAGGATAAATGGTAATACAAAACAACTTTAGAATAAGGGCATACAGATATTACGTAGTCTTTTCGTAAATGCTGTAGTCATTTCTTTCTTCTGGCGTGGCAGTCTCGTAGTGATGCGCTCTCTAGCCTCCATTTCCGTGGCTCTCCTTGGAAACACGGTTACAAACAGTTCTACGCTACACTATGTTTGCGTGGTAGAGTAATGGTGATGTACGCGTTCGTGGAGAACTTGTTTGCGCAGCAATCGCTGATATAGTGTAGCTCAGGCGAAATAAGGGGAACCAGCCCGCATCCGCGTAGGACCGCACGGCTAACCGGTTGGGCATCTCCTTGTTTACTTGCGATACAATTTGCGGAAAATAAATATCTAATTTTGCAATCATAACGCCATTTTTCCTGTCATGTTTACATGTCAGGCCTGAATCTATTTTCCTAATCAGATCAAATACCGTTTCCGAGAGTCACTTGTCTGTAACGAATGGATTACCTAAATCCGCTCTTCCGATTGTCAATTCTGTGAAGTGATATTTTTGGCGCCTTCATATCTTACTTTTTTGAAGAAGAGAAGCTTAAGACTCTTACCCACATGACGCTGTTGTGTTATTCCCGCCAGATCATTGTGGAAAATGACTGCGAAGTGATCACTGGTTTTGTGCTATCGTAATGAAATATTTTGGACACGTGCAGTAGCTAGGAATATCAGAATGAGTGAAGACATTACGAGTAAAAAATAAATATTTTGTATTTATGTACTACAACATTAAAATTGAAGGCCCTAATCAGAGAAGTGGCACCTATTAGAGGTTAAAATAATTCGTCACAGGCAAAGGGATATATTTTCGAAACTCTTCAACTTCTTACATCTTTTTTTGCTGTGTATCGAACTGACTTTATTCACTGCTTATATTCAATTAAATGTATTTATTTTATTTCTAATACTTAGACCCTCCGTTTTCGTCATCGTACACTAAATACAGATAAGAAATCTTTATAATCGAACGTCACACCTGGATATCCAGAGTACCTTGCGGTTTTTATCTCCGTTCTTGTGAACCGCACGGGTGCTTCAAATAGGCCTGTATCAACCCACTCCTTGTGAGGTACTGAAAGTCCTGTCGCCAGAAAATGACTGTGGACGTGAAAGTTTGCCAGTACCTCAAAGAAGGTACAACAACTTTCAAAACCAATTGCTACAAAGTACAACACGGTTATCTCCAATTCGTTTCCATTTGTCAGTACAGAAGACATTTCTGCACTGATCGTGTTGCTTCATTCTTGCTTAAAAACCAAATGTGGTATGACCTTTTTGCAACTATGTCTACTCCTTCACACATAACAACAGGTTTACTTTGCCGTCTTTTAAAACATTTTTCTAAAATGTTTCGTTGCTAGCCATTAAGTTCGGTTATCTGCTGAATAACCTGATTGAGCTAAACGTACTTTACTCGACTACAGCATTCTGGCTGCACTATCCGTCGCCTGCTCAGCTGCCTTGATAAATCCTTTCTCTTTCTTATTTCCCCCCATCGGATGTTCGAGTCCACCCTCGGGCATGGGTGTGTGTGTTGTCCTCAGCGTAAGTTCGTTTAAGTTAGGTTAAGTAGTGTAAGCTTAGGGACCGTTGACCTCAGCAGTATGATCCCATAAGGCCTTACCACAAATTTCCAATTTCTTTCTCATTGTCAATAAATTTAATCGCGTTAACCGCAAGCCGTTATGCATGCCGTCTTGATATTTTTTGCACTCACCTTCCACGTTCGCTCTGCGATGTAGTAACGTGCCCTACTTTAACCAGAGCGTCTCTATATCATGCCACGCAACCAAATTATTTCCAGATATGCTCGCATTACCAGTTCGCTGGGTAATATGAACAATACACGCTAATGAGACAAAGATAATGGGAACCCACCAAATATTATGTCAGACCTCCTTTTGCCTGGCGTAGTGCATCAACACGGCACGACATAGGCTCAATACATCGTTGGGAGCCCCTTCCGAAACCTCCTTTTGCCTAGCGTAGTGCATCACCACAGCACGACATAGGCTCAATACCTCGTTGGAAGCCCTTTCCGAAAAATTATGTTATGCTGCCACTATATGATGCACTGTCATCCACAAAAATTGCATCAATGTTTGGAAATATGATGTCCATGAATGGCTAAAAATGGTCTCCCAGTAGGCGAACGTAACCATTTCCAAATTCAAATGGTTCAAATGGCTCTGAGCACTATGGGACTTAAAATCTATGGTCATCAGTCCCCTAGAACTTAGAACTACTTAAACCTAACTAACCTAAGGACATCACACACATCCATGCCTGAGGCAGGATTCAAACCTGCGACCGTAGCAGTCGCGCGGCTCCGGACTGAGCGCCTAGAACCGCTAGACCACCGCGGCCGGCAATCATTTCCAAGCAATGATCGGTTCAGATGGAGCAGAGGACACAGACCATTCCATGTAAAGAAGCTCTCACCATTATGGAGCCACCACCAGCTAGCACAGTGGTTTGTTGACTACCTGGGTCCTTGGTCTCGTGTGGTCTTGTCACACTCGAAACCTACTTTCAGCGTACCAACTGATATCTGAACTCATCTGATTAGGCATGCATCTACGATAGAGGGATGCAAAATTATTCTGATAAGTTGGTTCAAACAGAGAAATTTTTAGAGAATTTGACTCGATTTAGTAACCTGTTAAATGACAATAAATGTACTTTAGAGCTGGAACTATTTGTACTACTTGTAATTGCTGTCAGCCTTTACAGTATTTTACTTTGTGGGGCTACAGTGCCCGTTACGGCATTACGCTTGCAGTTGTTTACCTGTCTTTAGTTTTTCTAATGTAGCTGGAACAACACATTAAGCTTCAGAAGAAGGTGGAACACCAAGTACCAGCTGGTCGCACAGGGGATATAAAAATCAAAGCTAAACTTTCTCTCGCTGACACTGAAAGCAAAACAATATGGCTGTTTTGCTTGCAAGAACTTATATGACGAGATGGCACATAAAAACTCACACAATAGCGTAGTTTCGAGTGCTTCTCTTCCCTGCAGAGTTTTTATGAGCTAACCGTCATTAATTTTGCAGTCGATGGCACTTTTGTGCAACACAAGATTGGGATGCTACACTTTCCAAAATAGTATTCGCGTGTTATATTGTGTCGTGAGTATTCATTTCCTTGTACTTGAAGAATTACGACATCGCTAGAATACTAACGTGTCTCAAACGCGGGAGTCCGCTATCAATCGTGTGGTTTCGGATGCCTTCGGCCTTTTTCGGGTAGCCTCGTGGGCAGCTCAATCGTTCGGCCTAGTGTAAGGAGAACATAATATCAAAGAAGGTCTACGGCTGTAACCTCCGCCCAGAGCACGCCCTGTACCGCCCACAATATAGGGTGGCGAATAAGGACATCTCATTGGTTGAGACGCTCGTCTCCGTCCGTCTGTCTACCCGGTGCCAAGGTAGCAGAAGGCCGTAGGAGGTAGGTAATCCCGGCGGCTGAATTATCGACGCTCTGTTACGTTGCTTTCAACTCTATTCGATGTTTCGCAGCCACTGAGATCGTCATTTTCAAGTAGGTTTCTCCAGTCAGTCTTAAATATCAGCAGTATGGCAAGGACTGATTTTAAACAAGATTTGTCAGAATCGATCGCTGACATTTGCAACCAGCCTCGCATAAAACAATTATCTCAAATTAATTATTAATTTATTATTTATAATTAATAATTCACTAGTTTTCAGAGAAGCGGCACACTAACAAGAAAAGTTTAATATGTAAGATTAAGAATAATACACAGTTATCTATTAGTGAGTCAAATATTACACGTGAGACCACCTGTGACTGTGTATGTACAAGACTTATCTATATGTTCACAAAATACTGAGAGTAAAATTGGAAGCATTGGCTCTGCTTTTTGTCGAAAACATACGTTACTGTAAAGCTCACATTCCATTGCGATGTACAGTTATTTGATTTGTTTCTCATTGTTCATTTAACTGACAGGGCTGGAAGGTCACGTCCTAAATTACAAAAGATAGATTTCATTGCTCAAGGTATTTAAACTGAAAGGACAGTTCGGGATTTCATAGCGTTTCTACAATTCGAACTAAAGCGGTGAGAAATAAGATGAGACATTACTGCACTGTTGGAGGTAGGGTTGGGAGTGGGTTCGTGTTACGTGTCGGAGGCGGGGGATTGGTGCGAAGAACGGAACAGTTGGGCTTGTCGTGTGATCAGGATGTGGTTAGGTTTGTACTGACAGTAGGTGACGGAATCGAGCGCGATATAATTGTTTTCTATCGTGGCCTGATCCTGGGTACTTTGCTCATGGGACTCATGTCGGACTTGTTGTAGGCGCTAAGGTTTTCATATTCATTGTATTAAAGGTGAAATGTAAGTTCTTCGAAACAGGGAAAACAGTCGTTACCAGAATTGAATAAATGTTCATAACATGGTCGCTTTCGGCAGTTACGGCCTCTTATAGTGGATAGACAGATCATAACGCAGAAAGTCACGCGTCAATTTAATCTGACGTGCCACAGGGACAAAGCACACTGCCATCCATAACTACCTGATCTTTACTTTATTCAAACGCTACTGTAGCCAAGCGAAACTATCTTTCCGGTACTTCTCAGGGCGTAGAAATTAAAACAGGCTCAGATGCATTCGCAGGATAATGCCACCTAAAGAAAGATAAGTCCTGGTGCAATGTGGTGTCACCGAAGGTGAGGAAGGTGTATGACGATAACTACAGCAGGTAATGAATTCGTCTGTCAACAGGGCAAGTTTAGACCGAGGCTGGAGGCTGGAGCAATGTTCCTGCCCTGGGGGAGGGAGGGGGAGGGTAAGGAATGACACTGCTGGAACCCCGTATCAGTAACAAATTGCCTAACTAAAGAATTCCAGAGGGAACAAAATATTTGTTTTCACTATTTCGCATACTTATTGACGGAATTTAAACAATCCAAATTATTGTCAAGATATAGCCAATAAGAAATATGTTATTATGTTATAAACATAACACAATAAGTCTAGTATCACTGTTAGAAACAGCACGTTTGTCTTGAGGCAGCGTAAGGGATGGCGTGTAAATACCCAGGTTTCATTCAGCCATTATTTCAATATTAAAGCCCTTAGTGAATTCGAAGAAACTTTACAAATGATTTTTGACCTCTACAGTAGTTCTTCTCGCTGACACTTCCACAAAACGATGAAAGGAAAAAAGTTTATCGTATACTGCAGTTTCGCCATTCATGCAGTAAGACTTCAGTATCAGATATGACGTTTTAAAATATTACTTCTTTACTATGAACTATATTCACAAAGAAGTCTGGAACAATTTCCACATATAATACTTGCAAAATTATATCACTAGAAGGCACATACTTCAGATGATATGACGTCACAGACTTTTGTATGCCTGAAAAATTAACTTCCCTTCCAATTATCGTGCAATTTGAGTTAAACGTCAGTCATGACTTTTAAATTTATTACTACTTTATTACTAACTTTATTTTAAACACACTTTGCAGACAAAGTATCTACATACATCAATGTATGTACAGTCGTGCTCAAAGTATCCGAACGATCTGAATTGCATTTCGCCTAATTCGCATATAGCCCTCATAACACAGATGTCTAGCAGGTCCTCTAATCGCTCCTCGGTACAGTCGTTTGACTATTGAAAATGGTTCCAACGAATCATTACTAGAAAACACTGCTCTGTATCGCAGTAACTCAAGATGTAAAGTAATACCACGATACTACAAATATCAGTGAACACCTTATCACAGATAAGACTGTCCTTAAGGCTTGTAAGCTCACATTTATTACAATAAATGACATACCGGTACCTGAAATGTTTCCACTCTCATTATTACGTCAGATTGATAATGCACGTAGTAAGTCAGTCGTATTCATGATTTCCTCTTCATAACAACATACCGTACTTATTATTTAACACAAAATAACATTAAAAATTTAAGTTATTCACGAGCTGCTAGTTGAGAATAAGTATGAACCTCAAATGACAGGACGAACCGTCTCGTTCAGCATATGGATTCAAACCCAGGTCATGCAGACTAAGCAAAGATTTCGTGACTGACTGAAACTTACAGTAATTCCTCGATTTTAGACAGTATCAGTAAGAAAATACCAACATAATGTAAACATTCTTAACGGACGCGAATTCTTACCCAGCATCTATTGTCCCTGTCAACAAACTATGAGAGATGTTAACTATTGCTTCTGCACAAGTTACTTTCTTGAAACGCCGTGAGGTAAGGCCATGTGTTGATCAGGGATTCGAACCCAGAACCTAATCGGATTGTTAGATTGTTATCGAAGCACAAACAACTGTGACATACCGGATTTTCTCGGCAGTAGCAAGATGTTTTACCTGAAACATTAATTTTTTACTTCCCAGAACTCCAACCCGGCACCTATCGCTGATATATTCTACAGAAAACGAACGTTAAGTATGCGTTTGTTACACTAGCAGCGACATGTGAGCAAGTTTGACCTAGAAATAATATGACGAAGCGTTCAGTGCCGACTGATAATCGAACCCCACACTTGTCGCTGTTGACTACACACAAAGAGACGTCAGCTACCGAATTTTTCTCCGCCAGCAGCTTGAAATAACATCCTTGAACTCACCGTGAACTCAAAAACAGTTCTGCGTCTCGCTGGGAGACCAAAACGACAGATATCGTTAGTGCTGACATCGAACGATAATACATTAAAAATCAAAATAATTATCCACCAGCAGACAGATGTTCTCATACTAGAGCTTGATAATACATAATGAAAAATATAGTGCTTGGCCAGGGTTCGAACCCATTATTGCGCAATATGAGGAATTATTGAGGAATCTGCAGTTTTGAACAAGCAACAAACAGTAGTCGAGCTGTATTGTCACGAAGGAATCTAATTCCACATTAAGGGCGGTCTGAGTTGCATTCCCAGTTGAGAACCAATTTTATCGACATACAGAAGCTCATATAAAAGATGGAGTAAGTGTCCTGTGACCCTACATATCGTTTGTTTCGTTACTAGAAATAAATAACTAGTATGAGAAAGGTTACCGGTGATAGAGTTTCCACATGTCGTCACTCCTGAATTTATTGTGGTTCAACCTAATGTCTACTTGGTAGAGAAGGAACGTCATGTTTAATGTGAATTTCAGACCACAATGCCATTATACTTTCTTCACTTGGCGTAGCCAGTAGAGAAGAGAATCTGTCTCTCCCTATCAAAACTCATCAGCAGAAGTTGGAATCGAACGCAGACCATAATTATACGAATCTATCAGCAATACAACAGACCACCAAATCCTCTTCTCTATTGTACACTTCTTTTTGTAAGGCCATCGAGCCACACTGGATAAGAATTCTGACACCCATGCTCCCTGTAGCAGTTTGCAGCAAGTTCAGTAATTTCATTTACTTGGTTGAACGAATCGCCACGAACTAGCTGCCTCGGTTACCCAGTGCATACATTCGACTCTATTTTGTAATCACTGAAATAAAATCAAGTAACTGCCACCTACACAGAAATGCCAACAGTCTAGGAGTGTAGGATGCAGAAATTTAAATATTAAGAGTTCTTTTCCTATTGAGCTACCTTATTGCGCTATCTGTTCGTTGAAAACGTCGTGCAGTGCAAAAGACAAGCTATAACTGTATGTCTCTCAGAAGTGTACATCCGGACTTATGCATTATCTCACAACACTGTGGTTTGTAGAAGTTCTGGAGGAACTATTGTTGACTTTTGGAGCTATTGTAGCTATGGTTCAGTTAGTAGTATAGCGATAGGAGCAGTTGGCTTTTGGCGGTCGTGGTGTGCGGACATCCGGCGTGTGCTGTGCGTTGCGGTCTGCTGCGCTCCGCTCGGTAAGTCAAGCGTCTGTTTCAGTAGTTAGCTGCGTTATTTCAGACTCTTGATGGATTCATATTAGAAAGAGAGATCGATCAGCCTAACAGAAGAGAGATATTGAAATTTGTTTTTGACCAGAAAGGGCAGAGACCGATTCGTTCGACATTGAGACATGAGTAAAGGAAGTTGTCAAAATTTCGGTTGAGGATATTATAGGTATTCACCTTTCAATTGTGAGTAGCGTCGTGTATGTTAAGCTTAAAAACAAAGAATTGTGTGAGAAAATTGCTGAATCTAGTGGAGGAACATTTAAGTTCAAACATCACGATGGCAGTATTAGTGTAGTTCTTATTACGCATGTTGGCTTTGGATTAAGGGCTGTCCGTAACTTTGAGCTACCATTTGAAATCACCGCTGAGCAGATCAATTCGGTGATAGCTTGTTATGGGAGAGTAATTAGCAATTTTGCAGAAAAGTTGTCTCTTGCTCACAAGTTCCTCGTCTTGAATGGTGTCAGGCAATTGCGAGTTGATTTACACAATCACATACCCTCGTATATAAATGTTTGTGGTTATCGGGCTATTTTAATATATGATGGGCAGCCAAGAACCTGCGCGTCTTGCGGCGGTACAGTCCATGTCCGCTCGCAGTGTATACATCGCCAAGTGTCCCAGCTACCTGCGGGCGAAGCAGTAACACCCCCAGCCATGTTAACGTTGCCTTTAACTTATGGAGCGGCAGCCGCTGGACAACTCCATACGCGTCACGCTCCTGACGCTACTCAGGATGATGCCGCTCACGACAATAAAGTGCTAATGGAAGTTAGCGACAACACAACCAAAGAGTCAAGAAAATGAACCAAATATCTCTGTTCAAATAGAACAAACCCATGAACCCATTATAGTCATTCAGAATGAGAAGTCTCCAGAAAACAACAACGAAACCGACCCATCATTTGGCAGCGGACAGGACCGAGCGCAAGAAACCCAAGAGGCAATGGAAAACGTTGAAACCTCCCCAAGAGTCAGTCCTCCAAGGAAACATAAAAAGACGAGACTAACTCACCAGGGCGCTGAACAACTGGCACCGCCTTTGCGAGAAAAAGCAAAGCAGATCAGCAACAAACTGCACGAAGAAGAACATAGTAATCCGGTTCTGAGTATGCAGGCACCTGACCCCTTGCAAGCCAAATCAAATACACCATGCCCCATGTCAACGGAATATTCGCCACACGAGAAATTGAAGCTGCTTGCAAATTTTGATACAGACAAGGTTTTCCCTGAGACCAGATTTGCAGAGAAAGAGACATCGAAAGCTAATCAACAGAAAAACTGGGCTGATGAATCGGACGAAATGAACCAAGATGAAGAATTGAATGAAACTGGAGGAACGGGACAGACTCCTCCCCCACGAGACCAACTGAACACAATGGATACATCATTGCCGGAACATACATGTGAGAAAGGATTTTCGTCCGACAGCACTTCGTATGACGCATATTGACTTCGGTAATCAATAGGACAATATGAACGCAGTACAATTCTACAAAATCGCCACGTTGAATATTAATAAGATACTCTAATCCCTGCATTTACAACATCTGCAAGACTTTCTATATGAAGCTGACGTTGATGTACTACTGTTACAGAAAGTAACAGATATTAAATTACAAAAGATACGTGGGTACAACGCCATAATAAACCCCAGTATCGGTGCAGAGCTGGGAACCGCCATTCTCACGAAAGAAGGCATCCGTGTCACACAAATAGCATGACTTGAAAACAGTAGAGGAATTGCAGTGACTGTTAATAACGCCCGCATGATCAACGTTTATGCACCGTCAGGCAACAGTAACAGGCGTGCTAGAGCGAATTTTTTAAAAAGTGGAATCGTTCATCTATTCGGTACACGTCAAGATTATTTAATTGTGTACTTAGCCCGAAAGACCAGACACCGAATTTCAACAAGTCCTTAGAACTGAAAAGAATAGTCCACCAATTGCAGTTAACCGATACCTGGGAACATACGCATGGCGCACAGCCCGGTTTCACATATTTTACCAGTCACTCAGCAAGCAGGCTAGACGGAATTTACGCCTCGTCCAACCGAAAGAACCATGTACTCTAGTCTGAGGTCTGGCCCACTATGTTTTCTGACCACGCCGCGTACATCACCACAGTAAATTTAGGAAAACAAGAGACTTACCGAGCGAGGGGCATATGGAAACTCAACATTACAGATCTACGAGATGATGAATGTCGCGTGGCATTTACTAATGTCTGGAAAAAATGCAAGAAACGATTCCCGCTATACAATTCTGCCATAACTTTGTGGTTACAATGTGCTAAGCCTAAAATAATAAGAATGCTGATCGATTGCTCACGACAGAAAAGCTTCTTGATTAAAAAGACGACTGAGTTTTATTTCAGCTGCCTTAGAGACCTGTACACCCTGGACACACGATTAATGGAGAACTTTAGCCGGATTCAGAAAATTAAAGCAAAACTTTTAGCACTGAAGCGGCGACAGTCAGAAGGTTTTAAAGTGAGAGCTAGAATACGAAACATTGTAGAATGGGAAGAAACACCTATGTACCACGTAATGCGTGAGAATAAGAGAGGAAACAGGTAAATACTGACAGAGGTTAAGTTACCTGATGGGGCCAATCCCACAAAACAGAATGAAATTCAAAACGAATTTCATAAATATATCTCAGATATGATGTCCAACAAATTTACCGTCGATGAGGCGCGGCGAGATCTTGTTAGAAACGTATCAGGACGAATTAATACAGAGGAAGTAGAAAATCTCACCACTGAAATAGAAGAAGACGAATTGAAAGACGCAATAGCACAGAGACCTAAAAATTTGTCTCCAGGACCTGATGGTATCGCCGTGGAATTCTACCAAGTGTTCTGGCCACAAATGAAAAGCAGGTTGCTATTCACGTACAACGAACTCATGAATGGAAATGTTGACGTTCCCAAAAAATTTCCTGATGGGATCATAGTTCTAATTCCTAAAACTCACTTAGCAAAGCAATTGAAAACCTTCGCCCAGTAACATTACTCAACAGTATTTACAAAATTATGGCCCGCGTATTAGCAAGAAGAATAAAAATGGTTATTAACTCTGTAACTGGCCCGTACCAAACATGTGTAGGCAAAGACAGAAACATCTATCAGAATATATACGAATATAGGGATATAATATCAACCGCAAATGTATGCCGAATAAAATGTGCGTTAGTGTCATTAGACATCGAGAAGGCGTTTGACAGGGTAGATCATAAGTATCACCTCGGAATCATGGAAGAAATGGGATTCCCGCCACGATTCGTGGGGATTATTCAACAAATTTTGAAAAACAGTGTAGCACGAATAATGATAAACGGCCAACTAAGTAAAGAGACTGAGTTGACTGAATCCGTACGACAAGGTTGCCCAATGGCAATGGCCCTTTTCGCAATAGCAGTAGAACCTCTCCTCGCGACACTCACGCATCACCTGCAAGGATTGCGTATAAATGGCAAGAAATTAGTGTGCAACGCCTACGCAGATGATGTGGGCGTTCTGTTTATAAATGAAGATGAAGTGGCGAAAGCTCTTCAGATTGTACACACATATGAACTTGCTTCTGGCGCCCTACTAAATAAAAGGAAGTCAGGCATCATGAACGTAGGCAAAGGAACACGCATGCAAAATCGGGGACAATTAACGGAAGTATCCACATTGAAATGTTTGGGTATTGAATTTAGGAGCAACATCCAACACACCATTGCCAACAATTATTAAAAACTACTTGCAAGCATACGAGCATCTGTACAAGGAAACAGTATGAAGCAACTGGACGAGATACAGAACACCACTCTAGTAAATGTGTATATAACATTCAAACTTAACTATCTTGTACAGGCTTTCCCGATGCCATTAGAAACAGCCAGAAGAATTTTGTCCGCGATAGTAAGCTTTGTAAGCCAAGGCAACATTTTCAAAGTGAAGTTCAATACACTAACGCTCTCAAAAAGGAAAGGAGGTTTAAACCTCGTTGATGGCAGTTACAGGTCACGAGCGTTATATGTGTGTCGAATGTACAAGCAATGGAAACAGTTTCCGGACAGCTTAACGGCTCACTTGCTGAATCAAATTGCTCCTGCAAGTATGTAGCCGTCAATAGATGTGCGGCATATACCAGCTGGTCTTTGTCACCTAAAAACTTTTCTCGTTGAGTACAGTAATATCTCATCGAGGCTCTCAGAACAGCAGTTGACAACAGTAAAGGACATCTATACATATTTGACGGAAGCTAAGGAAGGAAATATTATTGAAAGAAAATAACCCAACAGCGACTGGTCTGCGATTTGTAAAAATATCCACGATTGGAACTTACCCTCTAAGGTGAAAGGAACTTGGTACAATGCAGTCAACAGGAAAATATCAACTAATTCCAAATTGCATGCTATACATCTCATAAATTCGCCCTTGTGCGCGTCATGCAAAAGCCTCGACACCGAAGAACACCGATTCATGTGTGAAAGAGTAAGAGACATATGGCATAGAGTTACGCAGAAATTAGCGACCGTTAACAGAACATCTACAACAGTTTTCACCGCCGCAGATTTTCTGACTCCAGACGCAGTGCCATATCCTAATATGAAAAGAAATGCTGTTAACTGGCTAAAAGGGCACACGCTGCACTATATCTTGAAGGCAGAAAATAAAAGCAAAGAAGATTACTGGGTGCATCTGACGACTCAGCACCATCATGTCATGCGGACGAAAGACTACAAAAAAATTACGCATGCTTCTTAAATAGGATCATCGAATAAAATTATACAGAGAACAATAATAGATTAAGATTGGTACGGAATTCAGAGATGTCAGCCTTGCACGATTACAGATAGCTGTTGCCAGAACGTCTTCGATCCTTTCACGAGACACAACAGAAAAGTAATCAAGTCCGTGGCAAGACGCACCGGACTACATCCTTACGAAGAAATTTTCTACATGCATGTAATCAATAAATTGCATGTGCATTGTCAGGAGGTTATAGATACCGTCGGAGAATTCGCATATGTCGTTGATGATTAATTTCTCTCTCATGTTCACTGTTGTTTATACAACACTAAAAGAAACCCTAGGAAAATTGTGCACTGTATTATAAGAAATGAATTAAAACTACCCACGATAACCTTACGACGAAATTCAGTTTTAATAAAGCTGAGTATCTGTACACAAGCGTGCCTCTA
Source organism: Schistocerca cancellata (assembly GCF_023864275.1). Lineage (NCBI taxonomy): Eukaryota > Metazoa > Arthropoda > Insecta > Orthoptera > Acrididae > Schistocerca > Schistocerca cancellata. The sequence goes on from NC_064629.1 coordinate 269,963,254, forward strand.
ATGAACCGAATTCGTAAAATAATAGACACTTATATTTCGATTGGACCTGTTTTTAATTGGTATGCTGTGTCATACTCAAGAGGAATGCAAATGTAGCATTTCATAAATAAAGTTATGTATTCCTAGAAACCCAAAATTTGCTTGTCAGCAACGGAAAGAGGCATTACCTGTTGAGCAGCATTGTAAGTTTTTCACCATTGCACTATGAGCCGAATGTATTTTCTTGCGTTTTCCTTATCGATGTTTGATCTGACTGCTTGTAGTTCTTTCACAGAAGGGTTGAAAACGTCACACTGTGAGGCTGGTCCTCCCTGAGGCATGGGCGTGTGTGTTTGGCCTTAGGATCATTTAGGTTAAGTAGTGTGTAAGCTTAGGGACTGATGACCTTAGCAGTTAAGTCCCATAAGATTTCACACATATTTGAACTTTTTTTTTGTGACCGGAACCGCAATCAGAACATACGCTTTTTTACAGGTCACCATGTTACCTCATGCTGCCAATGCACATGCAGTTTATTGGTTACATGCATGTAGAAAACTTGTTCTGAGTTAAAGTTGGCAAACAAGGTTTGAAGAAGAATAAAATGCCACTACCACAGGGCAGCTAATGTGGAAAATATTTTTCTGGTGTCTTTCGGCACGATGCGATATCCCCAAACATAATACAAAAGTTTCGAGATGCATCTACTGCCTGGCCGTCTATTAAACCTGAAAAGAACAAAATGTCGCAATAGTAGGTCCTTTTTCCACGTGCGACTATTTTGGGTAGAGAAGTGAAGGGAATTATGTTCAAAGTTTCATTAGATTGACAACTTCAGCAGACAGCAGGATTGCGTTTTAAAAAATGAAGCAGTGTATGTATTTGAACACACGACGTTTCGTCTACAGTCACTACACTTACAGTCACACTACTAGCTGAACCGTAACTGAAACCCTTCTTCCAGAACTTGCGCATTCCACAGTGTTGTGAGATAATACATAAGGCCGGATAGGGACTTCTGAGATGCGCATTCCACAGTGTTGTGAGATAATACATAATGCCGGATAGGGACTTCTGAGAGACATACAGTTACAGCTTTTCTTTTGCACTGTGAGACGTTTTCAACAAACAGATAGCGCAATAAGGTAGCTCAAGTGGAAAGGAACACTTCCTATTTACATTACTGCATCCTACTCTGTTGGTTGTTCTGTGTACGTGGCAGTTACGTGACTTTATTTCGCTGATTACAGAATAGAAACGAATATATGCACTGGGTAACTGAGGCATCTAGTTCATGGCGATTCGTTCAACCAAGTAAATGAATGTACTGAACATGCTGCAAACCACTACAGGGAGCCTGTGTGTCAGAATTCTCATCCAGTGTGGAGCAACGCGTTAAAGAGGATTTGGTGGTCTGTTGGAATGCTGGTAGATTCATATAATCATGGTCTGTGTTCTATTCCACCTTCTGCCGATGACTTTGATAGGGAGACACAGATTCTCTTCTCTACTGGCTGCGCCAAGTGAAGAAGGTATAATGGCATTGTGGTCTGAAATTCACATTAAACGTGATATTCCTTGTCTATCAAGTAGACATTAGGTTGAACCACAATTAAGTTAGGAGTGGCGACATGTAGAAACTCTATCACAAGTAACCTTTCTCATTCTAGTTATTTATTTCTAGTGATGAAACAACCGCTATGTAGGGTCACAGGACACTTATTTTATCTTATACTTGAGCTTCTGTATGTCGAAAAAACTGGTTCTCAACTGGGAATGCAACTCAGATCGCCCTTAATGAGGAATTTGATCCCTTCGTTACAATATAGCTCGACTACAATTTGTTGTTTGCTCAAAACTGAAGATTCCTCAACATCTCCACATATTGCGCGTGAATGGGCTCGGATCCTGGACCTGCACTATAGTTTTAATTACGTATTATCAAGCTCTAGCATGAGAACACCTATCTGGTGGTGGATAATAATTTAGATTTTTAATGTAATTTCATTCGTTGTCAAAACTAACGATATCTGACACAGAACTATTTGCGAGATCGCTGTGAGTTCAAGGATGTAATTCCAAGCTGCTGGTGGAGAAACATTCGGTACCTGACGTCTTATAGTGTGTAGTTAACAACGATATGTGTGGAATTCAATTATCAGTCAGCACTGAACTCTTCATCATATTATTTCTAGTTCAAACATGCTCACATGTCCCTGATATTAATAATATCGTGGTATTACTTTATACCTTGAGTTTTTGCGATACAGATCGGTGTTTTCTAGTGGTGATTTGTTGGAACCATTTTCAATAGTCAAACGACTGTACCGAGGAGCGGTTAGAGGACGTGCTAGACAGCTCCGTTATGAGGCGAATCAGGCGAAATGCAATTCAGGTCGTTCGGATACTTTTCAGCACGACTGTTCATGCAAACGAATATCATTATAAGACACATAGGTCAGGAGATATGATATCATAAACATTGGAATTCGTGAACATCTACGTTTTGCTTAAAATGTAGATAAAGTTACAAAGACCACATTCACCCAGTGATTCATAATGAGAGCACTTGACAGCTTCCAACAAACTTTTCAAAGAACGCTCGGTTAGAAATACGGTCTAACGCACTGTTTTTCGGCTAGGTGGGCGTGTCGGTCCGCCGCACGAATCCATCCGGCGGATTAGTGTTGATGTCCGGTGTGCCGGCCAGCCTGTGGACGGTTTTTATGGCGGTTTTCCATCTGCCTCTTCGAATGTGGGTGGGTTCCTCTTATTCCCCTTTAGTGACACTATGTCGGCGATTGCTGTGCAAACACGTTCTCCACGTTCGTGTGCATAATAATTACTTTACCACGCCAACATTGCCGGTTGGGGGGAGGGAGGGGGGCCGAACCGCACAGTAACACTGAGTTCGACGTGGGGCAGCGGTGGGGTGAGTGGACTGCTGTAGCCTCTTGTGTGGTTGTGAACCGCTAAGGGCTATGGCGGGGACGAAGCCTTTCAGTCGTTTCTAGGTTCCCAGTTCCACACAATACAATACGATACTACTTGTCAAACACTTAATTATAATATTAACACATTAATTCATTTTTAAAGTAATCAGATGTTTGAAGCCGCTGTATGCAAGGAACTTCAATTCTGTAAAGAATCGGGGAAGTACTGATATTGTAGAATCCGTCGCAATAGCGCTTTTTGTATGAGATTTATTTACAGGCACATCTTACTTTCCCGTAAAATGTCTGACAAATTTAAGTCTTCCACATTGCTTGTTAGTAATACGTTGTAGTTATAATATATATGTTGAAAGTATTCTTCACTGATCTTGTAATCAGATACTATCGAAATATTTCCCTTTGTAACTGGTATCGACGTACACATATCCACTCTTAAAGACAGCTCCTATTTAATGCATGTAGTAGATATTTTCGTGAAGCCTTTCTGCATTTCATTACGATTGTGCAGAGAGAATTCCTCCCTGCATACAATAGTGTCGTCAGATATCAATCGCGCAGTGCTGCTGAAATTTGTCTGGCAACTCGTTTATCTGCTTTGTTGCTTACATACTGCAGGACATTCTCCGTCCAAAATAAAATTCCGAGCCATATTAATCGAATAATAACTGAGATCATCTGATATTTATAAAAGTACTCCATTTGATTATACTTCGGCCACCGCCCCTCCGTCTTGGAAGAGGGAATCAACCTGCTGCTCTGCATCTGTTCCTTACTGTGTGCCATGTACGGGTAAATCAAGCTTTGTTTCAGATGATTCGTTTTTCCTGAATGTATGCTAACGATCTGATAGTAGATGCTTTTCCTCCAGGAACGTAATATCTGTATTATTTAATATTAAATTGTTCTTCAGGGACCTGTATCAGTCAGATGTTAGCGTTATTGGTCTGCAATTCTGTCTGTCCGATCATTTACCGTTTTTGTAAAGAGGAGTGGTCTGCACAAATTGCCAATGATGCAGGACTATTCTCTGCGTATGTAGCACAAACTATGCTTTAATACGGAGAAGGAATAACTGCTAAAATATATGTTCTGGTTCTTTTAAATGTACGTCTACACTGTCCAGCCAGAACATCATGACCACCGGCCAGCTATCCATATAAGACCGTCCAGGCGATAGCAGCGTCACCTGGAGAGGAATGACTGCGAAGCACACAAATGCACGATGAATTTATTGTCAGTTAGCGTGCTGTCCGTCTGTAGAATGTGGAAGGGGAGCAATCTATCTGAGTTTGACCGAGGGCAGATTGTGATGATCCTCAGGCTCGGCACGAGCATTTTCGAGACGTCGTGGGGTTGGGCGGCCATCCCTTGTTACAGATCTCAGACTGAATGTGACAATGTTAACGTAACGAGAGCGGCAACTACTATTGAACTTGTCACGTGACCATCGGCAATGGACGTTGGACGTTGGGGCAGTGGCAGTACGTTTCGTAGTCTAATGACTCCCGAAACCTTCTTCATCACTTCGAACGGAGGGCATGAACCTATCGTCTTTCAGGGAAACAACCCCTTGACTCCTACACTGCGGGACGGAGACAATCTGGCGGCGGTGCCATTATGCTAATGCTATGGGGAACATTCAAATGGGCATCCATGGTTCCAGTGGAGCCTGTGCAATGCACCATCATGTCCAGTGTGTATGGTACCATACCACATTACCCGTTTATGAAGATCATGTTTCCCGAAAAGTAGTGGCATTTTGCAACCAGATAGTGCACCTTGTCACAAGGCCAGGAGCGTGGCGGAGTGGTTCGAGAAACATAGTGGAGATTTCCAGTTGATGTGCTGCCCCCAACTTGCCAGATCTGAACCCAATCGAACGCAGTGTGACATTATTGTACTTGGCATCAGAGCTCATCACCCCCTACACGGAATTTACTGCAATCAGTTTGCTTCTGTGTACAGATATAGAACCAAGTTCCTCTAGCTACCTATCAAGACCTCATTGCTTCCGTGCCACTACACGTTGACGCTGTTATCCTTGCCCAAGGTAAACGTACCGGCTGTTATTCAGGTGGTCATAACGTTCTGGCTGGTAAGTGTATATACACCCAATGGATGCAGCGGCAAACTCGCGAGAAGCAATGTGTTCCGTGATTAAATTACTAGATTTAGTAGGTACTTCGTGTCACCTCCACCCGCACCTTCGAGGAGACACGTACTTATCCAGTGGTTTAATAAGCAGACCCGACAGGGTTTATGTAACGGAAGGCTTTATGCATGACTTACTTGGGTTGGAAGTATGCCCCATTAACTTCACGTGTCACTACACGTTTCGTATAACAGTGCAGCATAATGTCCAAGAAACATTCATGGGACGGAGTGAGTGACAGTTTAATGGATGAAGAATTGCTACGGAAGGTCAACGGTATTCGGAAGAACTGACTTTGATCGGAACTTATATACCCAATGTGCACAATATAGTTGGTGCAGTCTTCAAAACGGCAGATAAAAATAATTATTTAAATAAAAATCATTTTACTGTACCACGCTTTTAAAGCAGATTAAAATGTATAGAATAATTTCTCCGAGTGCCATAAAAGATCCTAATCCTGTACAGATAGTGCTGAAATTTTGTGATCTGGATTATAGTGGCCTTGAAAATACTCTTCAGTTCTTAAAATAGAATGTGAGGTGCATGCAATAGATAATAATAAGGTGGGGATCTATTCAGGTATGAATTGTGTGCTTCATGTAATCAACGTTTTCGTTTAAAATGGTACTAGTGTTTTCACAGCTGTTATAAATTCACAATAACAAATTTGCAGGAATATGTATAATATGGGGTGACGATCCTCTCCCACCTCCACCGCCACCAGCCCCCGCAACCCCCCTCCCCCTCTGCCCCACTCTCTCTGTCCATTTCCACCTCCGCCTATTCTGGCTCTCCGTACATTGACTCCCCCCTCTCTTTGACCATTCCGTCCACCCCCTCTCTCTCTGTTTATTCCTTCCTCCCACCTCTATAGAGTACAGTGGGTTAAGTCAGCTCGGCGGCTAAGATGGCCCCAGATTGTATCTCAGTTTAATGGCTCTAATGGTCCAAATGGCTCTGAGCACTATGGACTTAACATCTAAAGTCATCAGTCCCTTAGAACTTAGAACTACTTAAACCTAACTAATCTAAGGACATCACACAACACCCAGTCATCACGAGGAAGAGAAAATACCTGACCCCGCCAGGAATCGAACCCGAGAACCCGGGCATGGGAAGCGAGAATGCTACCGCACGTCCACGGGCTGCTCAGTTTTAATACTCCATCAGTTGACTACTCGGCAGGGCACGAAATGGTCTCTCTGCCAGACCCTTTGTTCCCGTAGACTGGTGGCTATCCTGGTGTTAACGGCTGCTCAGTGCGGTAAGAACTGCTTTACATTACTTTCAAATAAAATTTTGTGTTGTGGAAATAAGCTATAACTCAGGCAATAATGGTCTTACGAGTTATAACTGTATTCCGTTGTGTACTACTATGTATTGTCAGTCTTGTGATATATTAACACATCGGTGTTCCTACAATGCGTTTCCATGGTTTCCATGTACAGACAAAAGTGACAGTGTCATAATATGTATGGGACAAATTTACGCGTCGCAGGTGGGGTAAAGGGCACAGTGCATAATCTTATCCCATCCGTTATAATTATCAGCTTTTTCGTTGATATTGAGCTAGAAACGTTTATGAACGTTACAGGTGGATATTGTACACCGATAGTAGTATTCAAAGAGCCATTTCTTCTGTTTTAGCGGCTTCAAAGGGGAAAACTAACGGAACTTATGCAGTCCACAAGTGCTCGAAGCTGCAAAACAGGGCTTGAGTAAGGGGAAGTCTAAACGTCAGGTAGTGAGGGAGCTTTGACTAAGTGAAGTTGCCCTCAGAAATCGCATAAAAGAGATGCGAAGCCCTTGCAAGGGTACATTTATCTCTGTTTTTTATTTCGGAGACTGCTGCCTACGTAAAGATAAGCTTAAAATTAACACCGCTCTCCCCACTCTTTCCAAGACTATGGGTTAAACGAACATGGAAGATTGAGAAAAACTCTTAATGATGCGTAGGAACTGGAACTTGCCAAATACTACAGATCTTTGGAGAGATGCTATTATGGTATGATACAAAATGATTTCAGAAGATTAGTTCATGACTACTCTGAAGGAATAATGTAACATCAAAATTTGACCAAATTTTATGATGGTCCGAAAAGACTGAGCTTATAATTTAATGCAGAGACGAAATCTTAGCCTTCAGATACCATAGAGAACTAACCTTGGACTGTCGATGGGGTTCAACAAACAGCTAACAGGCATCTTCTTTGACAATCTCTCTTCGCTAATGGATAGATATACATTTGAACTTCATAATATATTTGACGTGAATGAGTCGGAGATTATAACAGTTACTAACAAAGTTCCGACATTGATTGCAACATGCAGCAAGAAGCACATGAACAAAATTGTATTTGGATAAAGTGGAAAGAGGTCAGCTGATAACGGCTGTATGTTATGTGAGAGCTTCAAGTGAGGAAGGGGGGATGGGTTATAATACCTGCAGGAATTTTGCCTCAGAAAAGGATGAAGCGGAGTTTGAAGAATGGCGCTCCTCCTGGGTCACAAATGATGTGCTCGGACATTGGGTGCATCAACTCAGATCTGAATCCCACATGGCTGCAACGTTTTGTGAAACATATACAGCCAACAGAACAAAATCCAGTGTTGTTAATTTTTGGACGATCACGCGTCACATTTGCGTCAGAGTGCTGTCCTTTATTGCAGGGAACGTAATATTCTTTAACTTAAAATTCCTCCAAACAGGAGGCACAAATTACAGCAAGTGGATCACTGCTTTTCAAGCTGAACCAGAATGCGAGCAGTGGCCCCACCCTGCATACGTAAATTCGCAAGATTTTATGGCTGAACTGTTTGGAAATGATTATCAAGGACGGCCACAATGAAGAAGGCAACAAAGGCGTGCAAGGTATGCGGCATTTATGAAATCGATCGTCACATATTCACCGAGGAAGACTTCCTGTCTTCGATTGTTACAGACAAAAGTGACAAATTTAATGATGCTTCCAAAGTTGAATCTGGATCTCTCCGAAGCCATTGTTCACAGACATCTACAAATGAATCATAACCCGGAATAAGTACTTACGTTTCCCAAAAGAAATAATTCCAATGCCAAGAACAAAAGATTGCCAAAAAAGACCGGAGAAAGGGGAGGAAATCAGAAATGTTATACGGGGCACCATTCAAGAAGCAACAGGAATCCCAATCAACAGAGCAAGAAATGAAGAAACCAAAGAGGAAACTGTTCGATTCAGATGAAGCAAAGAAAAAGAAAGCAAAGCAAAACTTAAATACGTCGACGAAAAATTTACAATCTTTTCACTGCCCAGGCTGTACTGAAAAGAACAAACATCCATCAGCAGAATACTGGATTCAATGTCTCAACTGCGAGGAGTCCTGGCATGAATCCTGTTCTCGATATGAATGTCCTCGACACTTTATTTGTGTTCTCTGTTAAACAGCTTTTGGTCCGATTGGAATATTTTTGCAGGGTTTTGCTCAGAGGCCGCAGAATTGTTCATTAAAAACAATATTGTACCAAAAGTAACTGTTATATGCCGAGGAACAATGCATATTTTGTTTATGTACTCTATAAATCAAATAATGAAGGAGAACTGAATGACACATATGTTTTTCACATTTAATAATAACGCGCAGATTTACCCCACTAGAAACATATTCTTACCCCACGGTCGGGAAAGACTGCGCATTTGTATTACTCTTGTCTTTTCAATTTTTTTATCTTTACTAAGAGTGAATTACAGTTTGAAGTGTACATATGACTTTCGGACGCTGTTGTGTAATAAGCAAAATTCAGATTAAGTGACAGTAGAAATATAATCGTATCTTGTGAAGTTCGCTTCATTATATCGCTAATTAAACCTTAAGTGCGCAATCTTCCCCACTTCATTCTATGTGTATTTCCTCCCTCCCCTGTCTCTGTCTATATCATTCTACCTCCTTTCACAATTCGTCTCCTCCTTCCTCCTCCTCCGACTCATTCTCCTCAACCATACCCATCTCCAGATATCCTGCTGATCAACATCCTACTTGAATAACATACCAGCCGGCCGTGGTGGCCGTGCGGTTCTAGGCGCTGCAGTCCGGAACCGCGTGACCGCTACGGTCGCAGGTTCGAATCCTGCCTCGTGTCATCGATGTGTGTGATGTCCTTAGGTTAGTTAGGTTTAAGTAGTTCTAAGTTCTGGGGGACAGCTGACATAAGATGTTAAGTCCCATAGTGCTCAGAGCCATTTGAACCAATAACATACCTGTCGAGCAGGGCGAATGACACTGAAACACGTCAGGCTGTAGTCAGGCTAGTGCTCCACTGTTCTTTTCACTCAGTACACTTAATCCACCAATAAGGTAAGTTTATTTAATCAGTAGGTTTCGATGTGTGTGCAAAAGAGCGGTATTACACGCAGGAGTCGGCGATGTTTATAGAGGATTACCATTATCTTCTCTTAATTATAAAGTGTTTGTTTAATTCATTCTAGTCGTTATCGGAGCTTGAAAGCATGGTCCCTACATTTTCTGCTCTTCTTGATCTGCATTCAGCAGAAGAGGCGGCTGACTGGACGCACGCTGGGGAATAGCGACAACCACCTGAGCCATGTGAGCGGCCGCGCGCTGTCACATTCACGGTGGCAGAGGGCGGTGGCGTGCGTCTTTGACCGAGCTAGCCATACACTGGAAAGAAGGCATTTGTGCGCTGAGTTCACAATCTCGCTCTCTTTCTCTGAACGACAGACCACCCATCCAAAAGGCGTGTCCCACGAAATAACACCGCACTATTGTGCAGTAAACATGGTGCGCCTCCAAAGGCAAGTCTGTTGTCTAATGCCGACTGGCCACTGACGCCTTGAGCGTAAGCGTTGTGAAGAAAAAGTTACGGAAAGTTTTTGCGGCGTTTTGATAGACCGGAACTCTGAATCATTGAGAACGGTGATGTGCCGCAGGGCGGCTCCGAAAATCGTTGAGGGAGGAGATCGGATAGGTTGGCGTTTGGAATCCTAAAAAAGAAAAAAACTGTTACGAGGTTTCGGATTGGCGACATCAAGTACACGGTCACAGAATTGCCTAAATTGCGGTTTTAGGTCTCTCACACCGCGAAGGAGCCGGAGAGAGGTATCAGACACTTTATTGCCGAGAGCCATAGTAAGCACTACTTCGCTGAGAGCCATAGTAGACCGACTTGTTCATCGAGAGGCGCAGAGAACGGTCTTATTCACCACATCAGGAGAAGGTACTTCACGAGCAGACGGGTCGGGCCATGCTAGCTTCCGACCCTGCCTGACATATTGCTGCACCGCGTCTCGCGCGAATGATTTACAGACCTCTCTGCTCTCTCCTTTCCGACAGGCGTAGCGGCGCTTGACTTTCCACCGTAACACAGTGAACTATCAAATAACCCGTAATTGGACTAATACATATGAAATAAGTGTCGCAGCCGCGGCGTTCGAAATTCGTGTGGGATGATAGGCACGTAGGTTCAGATTGATCAGTCAGGCCCTGGTGGCCTTTGGACCATGATTTTAATCTCTGGGGTTCTGTTTCTCTTTACTCGCCAAACTTCCGATGCAATCATCGCCAACACTTCAGCTCCGCAATTACCAGTCAGGCAACATGATTTAATTTTTGTTCGGTCTAATATACGAGAACATTTCCAGTCACTTCCCTCCGAAGATTCATAATTATCACACTCTCATATATGTATACACACGCATAGTCCCGTGATGTGTATTTGACCCTTGTTGTACTGTGCAATCATTGGAGTCCTGTCAATAGATGTACGTAATTTGTAACCTCTGTTTCGTTACAGCAGCTGATAGTTACCATCAATGTGCCCTAATTATTAATGTTTATTCAGGGCAAACAACTACAGTGCACTCGTTAGGGCCAATACTTCGCTTCCGTATCCGTGCACACAGTTCCTTTACCTACACCTGGACAGTAGTGGTGGATCTGCATTTTGAGAGGGGATACTCAGTGCATGTCAGTGGCGAAACACATCGACTTGAGCCTTAATCCAGTGGCACCCTGCACCAGCTGTTATCAAACGGTTTCGTTTCCATCGCCACACCAACCACTAAAAAAAGACCGGCAAGAAACCGAGTTAATAATGCACTGTCATACAGTGATAAACTGCTTGTAAATATTCAAGTCTGTAGTTAATATCAGTTGCAAACATTTTTATTAAACAGATAGACAGCCAGGAAAGTAACCCAAAAAGTATTAATACGGCTACAGCGACTCCGCGGGATCAATTGCAAACACATCCAGTATAAAACATACTAAAGCATAAATTGAAGCTTTAGTACAACGATCTTTAGAGAGAAATATGGTTCGAGCGTGGTCTCCGATTGAACTCATACAGTTAATTACACGAGTATACAATATCACCGGGGAAGCCAAGAGAGGTAAATAAAATTTCCCTGCACTCTAAACGATGATTGGAGGAAGGAATACGATGAACAAGAAGCTATCAGAAACTGTGTGGTGTAATGTTGTATGGATTTTACTTCGTGTAAGTAACTGATTCGATGGCAGGTGAGTCGCTTTTATCCTACAATCATCCCATAGTCGATCCGAATAACAACGCCGACCTTGTAACGAACACCACCGACGAAGAAGTGCACTGCGCAACAGAATTAAAAGATAACTTTGTTGAGAAAATTATCTCCCACTACAACACAGAAGTTTCAAATTTTGCTGAAAGATGTTTACGATCTTCCTCTGTAACGATGCAAGGGCGTTGTGGGGCGGCGGTTAACTCGTGAAAATAAAATTAATTGCTGTATAAATGCTTGCAATACAAATGTTTGAATGTTGAATCAGTTTCAGGCCTTTAGAATGTTGTTAATGCTGTCTTTCGCCGTTCTCAACACTGGCTCTCTATTTACTTTTTTGGCTCCCAGAAAGTGATTTAACCAAACGTGAAGCCAGTATTTAGAGATCCTAGTGCCCACTTCATCTGAGAATACCATTATAGCTGCAGCTTATAGCTCTGAGGAATTAGGAGATTGTCCGGGATTTCTAATCAAAAACGATTTTCCAAAATAGTTGAGTATATTCCGAAATTCACTGATAAAAAACAAGTATCCCTACAACCTAACTAACAGAGCAGTTCAGAGTCTAATGCGCTGATGCAACTATAAATGTCCGAATTAAATGTTAAAAAGAATGCTCGCCAAAATTTAATGAGAATATTTCATCAAACGCCACGCTAAATAATTGGTAGAATGTCTGTCCCGCGACGGCACGTGAAAATACGACAATACGCAAACTGAAGCTAGATAATGAAAATCATCCCAGAATTAATCCTTCACTTGAAATGCTTTCACGGTTCCGCGTATCTCTAGTAACTTAATACGGCACCCGAGGCTGTTTGTAGCAGTGCTACCGAAGCGACGCGACTCCCGACACAGCTGACGTGCTATTCAGCGTCTCGAGAGAACTGGGGCCTTCCTTCCTCGCGCAGCGCTCTTATATATATAGCCGCGGTGCGGACGGCTAAGGGAACGCCTGATCAAATCGGCTCTCCCGACTAGCCGCTGGGCTAGTAACGCACCACTTCAAGTTACATAATAATTTATAGCTTCTTTTGCTGATGGCCGATGAAGCTCTTAATTTAAACGTGCATTCAGCACGCAGGTAAGTATTGATAATAAAATTTTGACGTGGCTAAGTTAAATATTTTGGGCGAGAGAATTAATTAAATTACACTGCATGCAGTAGATGAGCTCTGAACTGGCCCTTTTGAGATCTGCTATCGCTATAATTTTATAGGTATTCAAAAGTAACTTTTCACCTCTTCACAGTCATAGCGGACCTCTAACCTATTTAAATCTAAACATCCTAGCCTTATTTATTAGCCTACTTAATCTATCTTGCTTCCTTCAGTTTTGAGATGAAAACCAGAAAATCATGAATTTCCACTAAAGTCTCAATTTGTGAAATCCAAAGTACTGTTTTTATCAAATCATTATGAAAGATGAATCTAAATATAAATTTTGAGGTCTCTAGCTCTTTTCTGTTGCGCCAATGATTTTTTTAGAAAAATGTCCAAATTTCGAAAATGGCTGAAGTTATCGAACTGATATTTAACACACATTAATTTAGTATTATTCCTGACATGCTAGAAAAGTTTTAGGTCATTTGTTTGATTTTTAAGGTATTGCGCAACATTTATGACGTCAGAGCTAGTTACAGCAGACTGGCTGGCACACAATGGAAACTGATGTGAATTTACTACAGCGTGAGTAGGCTGCTTCCCTACATCACCCTCTACTTAAATTTTTTGTTTATGAATGTTAATGAATGAAAAAAAAATTAATTATAAAAAGGGAAGCAAGAGTACAGTTTAACTCCCTATAAAAAAATCAAAATTGAAATGTAAACATGTAGAAACATTAAAGAAAACTGATTACCTACATTAATTATTGAAATTGTGGACATGTTCACTGCCTTTTAAACAATGTCATTACTCAAAATTTTAAGCAAAGTCAATGAAATATTTTGGCATACATATTGCCTTAGACAAACAAACACATATAAATTGAAAAATTATGAAAATCTTAGATCCATTAAATACATTTTTACATACACAAATTCAAAGAAAATAACATGATACATAAACAGATGATTATCTCTTAGCAGTCTTTTCTAAACCTGAAAGAAAAGTTCACAAATAATTTTTACATACGTGGTTGTAGCCGCTTTGGCTGGCGTCCTACACTTCCATTCACAAGGGTAGAGGAGGGGAAGTTGCTATGGTGTGCGTCCTTCACATTCTCTCTAAATTACATGGGGGAAGGAGGGGTCACTGTGAGTTGTGTCCAAGTCACTCCACACTTTCACGCAGCTACCAGGCTGCCATTATCTGGTTTGTCCTGTAGAACAAACAAAAAGAGTGCCTCAGACTCTGTTCACATAATATCTAAGGGTGGGTCACAATGAAATGGGTATATATACATTTTATCCTTCAATATTTTGCTGGAACAAAGTTAACAGAACTTTTTCAATTTTACTCTCGTGGTTACTTAATTGTCATAAAATCGGAAAACAAATGGCTCAAAATGCCGTTAGTCACGTACTAGACAAAATCTATGCTCAAAGCATATAATCATGAATCCTATTTAATTTCAATTTATTATTTCTGGGCCGGAACACTGAACCAATGCTCGGTACATTCCTGACAAATCTGCATTTTATTTACTTAACTGACTCATCTTTGATTACCTTATGCTTAGAGATAGTATGAGTATATTTGATTAGTGGTTGTTTTCTCAGCTTCTTTGTACATGTGAGTAACTTTTGGTAATAGTACCGTTCTGAGTGTTCAAAACACACTACGTTTACTTGACTACAAAATCCACTTATTGGTCCTCTCCTGTTGTCAGTTCCACATCTGCAATTAGGTACTTACTTACTTCGAAGTGTATTTATGCTGAGCTAAATTAATGTTTCACGTCTGTCAGTATGTTATTTATTTTGCTAGTGTATGTACTTATTTAACACTCACTCTATTAATATTTAAAGCATAGGATAGCACATTTATTTCATATTCATAGTTTATTGCAGCTGATTAGTTTGCTCACGTGGCAATCCATTTCCACTCGATCGGACGCTGAAACCTCAGGTAGTCTCTCTCAGACCTACCACTAAAGTGCATCAAGTAATTATGGACGAGCGTAATGCTAAATTCCTTAAACCTATAGGACACCATGAGCTGCTCTGTCTCATCTAAACATAAGGGTACCTATGGTCGCATTCACGCCTCCAACTCATAACCTCAATACGTGTAGGTGTGTCCTGTCACACACCACACTAAAATAATGGCCAGCTCCAACCTTATAAATACTTCAGGGACGTGTCCTTCACGTCTCAATCACAAACACTGCTCAATTTTATTACACTGCCTTTCCTTGCTACACCAGGTGAGTTTAATCTTACAACTTATCTGCATATTTTTCCTAACACTAAGCAATCTCTTACTATTTCTTAGTTAGCTCTAATGCATACACTAGGTTTCACTACCACTTCAGATCCTGCTTGTATATGAATTCATATATCTTTTTAAATTACTGTTGGTGGACCATTTTCAATAAAACAACACTTTGTACTTACCATAATACCAGGGTTCTATACATACTTGTTACTCAAATACATTGCATCTTAATTTCATCATACTTCTCTATTGTTTGTCACTATTAGGTTTGTCACATTAGGTAGTTTTCTTCACTAATCGGTGGATAGAATGGTTACAGAACTCATGGCTTGATAGCCATGACAGAAAAATTTCATGTCTGGAAAGAAAAGTTCGAAATTTTTGTGGACAGGAAAGAGGAAGAATGAGTGAGACCTGAAATGGAAAGAAGATCTCACACAGCTGGGACTGCACAGCTGCCACACTGTGTGGAGGCTACAGAACAACCTCCTCCCTACAGCATTCATTGGCTGAATGCTGGCTTGATAGTCATGACGGAAAATTTTAGTATTTGGAAAGAAAAGGTCGAAATTTTTTGAGGACAGGAAAGAGGTAGAATGAGTGAGACCTGAAATGGAAAGATCTCACACAGCTGGGACTGCACAGCTGCCACACTGTGTAGAGGTTACAGAACAACCTCCTCCCTACAGCATTCATTGGCTTAATGCTGGCTTGATAGTCATGACGGAAAATTTTAGTATTTGGAAAGAAAAGGTCGAAATTTTTTGAGGACAGGAAAGAGGTAGAATGAGTGAGACCTGAAATGGAAAGATCTCACACAGCTGGGACTGCACAGCTGCCACACTGTGTAGAGGTTACAGAACAACCTCCTCCCTACAGCATTCATTCACTACCTATGAATTTCTTTAGGTCAATCACGTTCCTTAGACCTAATAGCTTCTTACTTTTAGGGTACTCTAGCCTATATGCATTGGCATGTGGTTTTCCTATGATCCTGAAAGGTCCTTGGTATACGAACATGAATTTCTTTGTTTCTGCATTTACTTTCTTTGATTTTCCTTTGGTTTTAACAAGGACTAATTGACCTATTTCAAAGCTAGTAGGTACAGCTTTTGCGTCATGACGCTTCTTCCTTTCCAACGCTCTTTTTCTTATATTAGCCCTAGCCTTTAGTCTCTTCTCGTCTGTGGATATTTGCGTCAGAATAGGGAATTCTACCATATCTGCAATCACATTGTGCGGTTCTCGGCCAAACATCAATTCGCAAGGTGCAAAACCAGTTGCATCATGCCTTAAGTTGTTAATTACATTCTCAAAATACTTAATGTGCTCTGCCCAACTTGAGTGTTTCCGAGCACAATAAGTTCTGCAAAGCCTATTCAATTCCCTCATAATACGTTCACTCATATTTCCTTGTGGGAAATACGCAAATATTTTCAGATGTTTCACGCCGGCCTTATCTAGACATTCCTTAAATCTATCAGAAGTAAATTGAGGCCCATTGTCTGACAGCAAATTCTTCGGAACGCCAACGTTCACGAAGAAATCTTTTTCCAACTTTTCAACCAATGTTTTTGCATTTGCTCTTTTAATTGGGTATAGTTTAACATATTTACTGAATCCATCCACAACAACAAAAACATGGGTACAACCACCTCTCGAAACAGGAAGAGGGCCAAACAAATCACAAGCCAGTAATTCTAGGGTTTCAGTTGGCTCTACTGAATGCATATCCCCTTGTATTCTGGTGTTAGCAGCACGGACTTTCTGGCACACTACACAAGATGCTAGACGCTTGGCCACACGGCGGTACATGTTGTCAAACACAACCTTCTCTTTTAATTTTGCAATGCACTTCTTTGCACCGTAGTGCCCATACCTCAGGTGTACATAATCGATTAGTAAGTCTACATGTTGTGAGGGAAAGCACAGCTTCCACTCAGAAACACCTATCTTTTTCCTCCTAAACAGAATACCTTTATGCAAACAATAGTATTGCGAAACTTTAGGATAGTTCGCATTTCCTAAATAGCTCTTCACTAATTTCAGTTGGTCATCTTCATTCTGCTCACGTCTCAAGTTCTTAATCACTCTCTTTAATGCACTTTCTTCCTTTACTTCGTGCAATGCAAACATTCGAACTTCATTTAGGTCTGTTGCTGTAATTCCCGCGTCATCACAGAGCTCCGCACTTCTAGATAACCCATCAGCTACCAGATTGTCTTTCCCTTGAATATATCTAACCTCAAGGTCAAACTGCTGGAGATACAATGACCATCTTACCAAACGAGAATTCCTCAACTTACAGGTCTTTAAAAAGGTCAACGCCTTATGGTCACTGTAAACAATTATCTTGTGACCTAATAAATACTGCTCAAACTTCTGTACCCCAAATACAATTGCCAATGCTTCTAGTTCTGAGATGCCATAATTTCTCTCTGCTGCCTGTAAAGATCGACTTGCGAAAGCTATAGTCTTGTGCACTTCTTGTTCGTTCTCTATTTCTACCTGGCATATTTCCACAGCTATACCATAGCCACTAGCATCAACAGACATACCGAATGGTTTTTCAAAATCAGGATGATGTAAAATTGGACTGTTAATTAAAGATTGTTTAAGCACCTCAAACGCCTGTTGACATTCTGCTGTCCAAACCCAAGGGATATTCTTTTTAAGCAGGAGGTGAAGACAGGGAGCATTAAAAGCCTGATCCCTAACAAAACGTCTATAGAAGCCGAACAGACCGAACATTGATCTCAACTGCTTCTTGTTTCTGGGAGCCTCAAATTTTTCAATGACTGCTAGCTTGCCTGGGTCAGGCAGAATACCTTTTCCACTTATTCTATATCCCAAGAAACCTATTTCCTCTTTAACGCACTCTGTCTTTTCAATCTTTAGTTTCATGCCACCTCTCTCAATAGCCTTTAACACTTCCTCTAATAAAGCTATGTGTTCTTCCCAGGTAGGAGTTGCTATTAACAGATCATCTACGTAGACTTATTTTATTACTTAAAGCTGGTCCTAAAACATGGCACATCACCCGTACGAAGGCACAAACAGAGATATTAAGACCGAAAGGTATCACACGGTATTGGTAACAAACTCCTTCGTACAAGAAAGCTGTGTACTTCCTTGAACTTTCCGCCAGTGGCAAATTCCAATATCCACACGTGATGTCCATAGAAGTTAAGAATTTTACTCCCCGGAATTTTTGCAATAACTCGTCCATGTTCTGCGGTCTATCACTTTCCCTAACCACTATTTCATTCAACCAACGAGCGTCCAAGACCAATCTGACACTCCCGTCTCTTTTTGGTACAACAACAAGAGGATTATTGTACTCACTGACCGCTTTCTCAATCACACCCCACTCCAGCATTCTCTGTATCTCCTGTCGAACCGCCTCCTTCCTAGCTACATGTATTTGGTATGGCTTCCTGAAAAACACTTGGCCGGGTTTCACCTTTAATTGACATTCATAACCTTTGACTATGCCAGGTCGATCTGAAAATACCTTATGATGCCTCTTTAGAACCTGTCTCAGTTCTTCCTTTTGACTGTCTGAAATCTTATCGATTTCCTGCAATTTAGCTTCTATTTTTTCTAAAATAATTGCTTCTTCTTCTTCTTCTTCTTCTGTGTTCAGCTTACTGTTACTAAGATTCACACCCTCGTCCCAATACCTCCTATTTTTCAGAACTCGTATAGGCAACTCCCAAGTTTCATCATCAGTTACTAAATGTTTATCACTAAAAGGTACTATAATTACTCCGGTTATTGGCAAGACCATTTTTAACTGGCTGCTTTCAAAGTACACAACACTCTGATATTTTGACAAGAAATCTATGCCAATTAAAACCTCAATACTGAGATTGTTTACAATTAAACATGGATGATCAATTAAATTACCATTAATGTTAAAGGGCAGCAAAGCTTCTTGCTTTACCGTTTTTGACACCTTGCCAGTAGCACCAATTATTCTTAGTCCTGATACCCTCATTACTGTAAGCTTGTCTTTACCAGGTAATGCATCAAAGGACTGAGATATTGCACTCACCTCACTTCCACTGTCTAAGAGACAACGTACATTGATACCCAACATATTCACTATTATTATAGGGTGGCTTATTCTAGGTTGTACAGGTGGTTCCTCAAATTCATCTAGTAGTTCCTTTTGGATTTGTCTCCAACTAAAGTGATCGACATCTGTCTTCATTACATTTAGGTCACAGTGTGTAGGGGTTTCCTGAATTATATTTTCAGCTGCCTTTTCCAGTCGGTCTATTAATTTTAAATCGAAACACCGCACGACTTCATTACATTTAGTTTGCTGAACATAACCCAAATTACGGTAGTCTGAGCGATTCTGCGTCTCCAGACCGGGCATAACACTAGTTACAGCTAAACCACTTTCACCATTATCGTCGGTTTCCTTCTCAAGTGACAACTGGTCTCAGCTACCGGGTTCATCGACCCTCAGCAGCCTACCCCCTACATTCTCACTTATCTCCTGTCCTAAATTTATTAGTACAGTATCAACATCCTGCACAGGCACTTTAGATAAGAGCACATCATCCTCATCGTAAATATAAGCATGAATTTCTTCTGCTTCTTCACCTGTCAATTCAGTATTTTGTAGCTCTTCCCTATCGTTACACTGCTGCGCCTTCTCTTTCTCTTCCCACTTAGAAAGCGTCTCTAACACGGTATCTATCAAATACTGTGAGTGATCTAATATTTCTGTTGTATCCTTAGATGCTACCGACTCTTCATCCACATGTTCAGTCTGAGTATTCTGATCTGTCTTACCAATTCCCTTAACTACTGGCTTAGGAAAAATAACCGCCTGGTGAGCGCCAGTGTCCTCATAGACGGGAACTAGTTTTCCTACCTCGGCCTACTGCTGTTTCCTTTAGTTTCATGATAGTTGACTGGCACAGCGTTACTTTCCGTACTGTTGTTTACCTGCATATTTCTGTTTGGAACAAAATTATTATCCCTTGGACGCCATTGTTGGTTCTGATAATTATTTCCCCAATTCCTACCTCTCTTAGGATGGCGAATACCTACTGTTCTGATGTTTACATTGCCATTGTGCTCATTCCTAAAATTACTATTATTGTTATTGGCATTTCTGTTATTACGTGCCTGCTCCTCATTGGCAGCAACACGTTCTACACGTTCCAAATATTCAATGAAACGATCAAGATTGTCTCTAGGGGCAGATATAATTCTAGTTTGCCAATACCATGGCAGTTTGGCTTCAAGACCTACTATAATCATTTCAGGTTTCAGCTTTTCGTCCAAATGTGACAAACGTGAAATCCATGACCTAGCAAATTCTTTAATTGATTCCTTGCCTGCATTGAAGCGTTTTCCACTCCAAAATTCTCTTAACACTTCATTTTGCTTATTGCTAGACCAATACTCATTAATGAAAGCTGTTTTAAACTCCGCCAATGTTTTACACATCAACATAACATCAGCTGACCAACGCATGGCGTCACCTGCTAAATGGCTTCTAATAAATGAGATTTTCTCTCGTTCAGACCAAGTTGGTGGAATTACATCTTCAAAATCGTTCCAGAAATCTAGCGGGTGGATATTTTTATCTGGATCGAACCGCAAGAACTGCCGACACCCGATAAAAGCGGCGTTTGCAGCTACAACTTGTTGTATATTACCATTACCAGAAGTTACTGAAGCTACTTTACTCTCAATGTTAGCAATGTTAGTACTGATATTTTCTACTCTCAATTCAACATTATCTACTCTTTGTACAATACGAGTAGTATCAGTTTTAATTGCATCTACGTCTGCTTGACATATGTTTACTTTAATATTAACATCTTTAAATCTATCTGAGCACAGTTCAGATTCCGCCTCGATCTTTTCTGTTAACTTGTGCTCCAGCTTCGCATCTTCCATTTGGAAGTCTTTGCGAACCTCAGCAACTTCGGATTTAACTGTTTTATACATTTCAGAAAACTGTTGAGCAACCTTTTTCTTAATATCCTCATGGTTGTAGTCAATTTTATAATTCAAACTGTCTAGATCCTCTTTCAACTTATTGCAACCAGCCTTGAAGGTATCGTCCATTACCTCCAATCGTTTATTAAAATTAGTTTGGCTGGCCATAATCTCATACTTTAATTCAGCATTATTGGATTCTAATTTATTGTCCATTGCCTCAAACCGCATATTAAAATTTGTTTGACTGGCAGCTATTGCTTGTAATATAACATTTAGATCAACAGCCCCAGCATCTTTGGGTTGCTCACTAGCTGGCTTTTTATCACACTCAGGTGACGAAAAACTAGCTCCAACACCAGAATCATCAAAACTAAATGAAACTTCTGATTGATTAGTCCTATTTAACTGCTCTTTCTTAAACTCTACCATCTCTGATGACTGTTTCATTTTTAATTCATCAGAGAAACTATCATCTACTAAATTTACAATTTCTATTTTCTGCTTTACTACAGGGGTCTCTATTATTGAATCATTGCCCCTTTTCACACTACTGTCAGGAGACAATACTTCATATTTCACTTTAATATTACTATTTTCATGCATATTTCCACTTGAAACGTTGTCTGAATTTACAGTTCCCTCAACAGACATAGGTTCTGATTTAAGTTTAAACTCCGTTTCTTTTGGCCGTTCCATCGCCGACAGTTTTTTAGTACAGGTTAGTAAAATTTTTAACAGCTTTTCACTTAACTTAGTTCCTTCAGCACGACGTTGTCGACGCGGCGTACCAGGATTCCTGATGCGACGTGGCACGTTGAACTGCAGACGGCTCTCCGACGGCTGTTGTGTGTTTGCGTGGCCCGCAATTGCAGGCGCTGCGCCGGCTGCTCCAGCGGACGACTGCGGTACGGCAAAACTGGCTTCTCGCGATGCCGGCAGCACCGCTAGACTCAGTGCCAGCTCCGTCAATCCAGATGCGTTGTTAATCCAATTGCGTCGTCCGCTTGCACACGTAACACTTTCACTGTTCTATACTCAGTTGCGTGTCGCATTTCACTCGCGAATCCGAAGAGTTAAAAATCACTTTCACTTAGTTGATATTTCCCGGCCAATGCACCATATGTGGGGCGGCGGTTAACTCGTGAAAATAAAAATAATTGCTGTATAAATGCTTGCAATACAAATGTTTGAATGTTGAATCAGTTTCAGGCCTTTAGAATGTTGTTAATGCTGTCTTTCGCCGTTCTCAACACTGGCTCTCTATTTACTTTTTTGGCTCCCAGAAAGTGATTTAACCAAACGTGAAGCCAGTATTTAGAGATCCTAGTGCCCACTTCATCTGAGAATACCATTATAGCTGCAGCTTATAGCTCTGAGGAATTAGGAGATTGTCCGGGATTTCTAATCAAAAACGATTTTCCAAAATAGTTGAGTATATTCCGAAATTCACTGATAGAAAACAAGTATCCCTACAACCTAACTAACAGAGCAGTTCAGAGTCTAATGCGCTGATGCAACTATAAATGTCCGAATTAAATGTTAAAAAGAATGCTCGCCAAAATTTAATGAGAATATTTCATCAAACGCCACGCTAAATAATTGGTAGAATGTCTGCCCCGCGACGGCACGTGAAAATACGACAATACGCAAACTGAAGCTAGATAATGAAAATCATCCCAGAATTAATCCTTCACTTGAAATGCTTTCACGGTTCCGCGTATCTCTAGTAACTTAATACGGCACCCGAGGCTGTTTGTAGCAGTGCTACCGAAGCGACGCGACTCCCGACACAGCTGACGTGCTATTCAGCGTCTCGAGAGAACTGGGGCCTTCCTTCCTCGCGCAGCGCTCTTATATATATAGCCGCGGTGCGGACGGCTAAGGGAACGCCTGATCAAATCGGCTCTCCCGACTAGCCGCTGGGCTAGTAACGCACCACTTCAAGTTACATAATAATTTATAGCTTCTTTTGCTGATGGCCGATGAAGCTCTTAATTTAAACGTGCATTCAGCACGCAGGTAAGTATTGATAATAAAATTTTGACGTGGCTAAGTTAAATATTTTGGGCGAGAGAATTAATTAAATTACACTGCATG
The DNA here is from genome assembly GCF_023864275.1 of Schistocerca cancellata. Lineage (NCBI taxonomy): Eukaryota > Metazoa > Arthropoda > Insecta > Orthoptera > Acrididae > Schistocerca > Schistocerca cancellata. The sequence continues at coordinate 269,986,328 of NC_064629.1, forward strand.
CAGTAGATGAGCTCTGAACTGGCCCTTTTGAGATCCGCTATCGCTATAATTTTATAGGTATTCAAAAGTAACTTTTCACCTCTTCACAGTCATAGCGGACCTCCAACCTATTTAAATCTAAACATCCTAGCCTTATTTATTAGCCTACTTAATCTATCTTGCTTCCTTCAGTTTTGAGATGAAAACCAGAAAATCATGAATTTCCACTAAAGTCTCAATTTGTGAAATCCAAAGTACTGTTTTTATTAAATCATTATGAAAGATGAATCTAAATATAAATTTTGAAGTCTCTAGCTATTTTCTGTTGCGCCAATGATTTTTTTTAGAAAAACGTCTAAATTTCGAAAATGGCTGAAGTTATCGAACTGATATTTAACACACATTAATTTAGTATTATTCCTGACATGCTAGAAAAGTTTTAGGTCATTTGTTTGATTTTTAAGGTATTGTGCAACATTTATGACGTCAGAGCTAGTTACAGCAGACTGGCTGGCACACAATGGAAACTGATGTGAATTTACTAAAGCGTGAGTAGGCTGCTTCCCTACAGCGTGGTGCTTTGCGGCGTCACACTTGGGCTCAGCGTCGTATCAGTCATAAAGATGCCGACACATGCGAAAAAGATCATAGCTCAGAAATTAAATCGTTTTAATGATGTCATATTGGGGGCAGATTTCACCACAATTCTGTCTAACGCCTTCGTAGACGTGGCACACGACGACATAAAAGTGTCTCAACCCCTCCTACGCACATTTAGCGCCTTAGTTTGACGCATTTTCAGTGCAATGCAGAACTACGACGCCCAGCGTGGAAATCAGGCAGGTTTTTTTTTTTTTTTTTTTTTTTTGGGTGGCAGAGGAAAATATCTCAGACACAGTAACGCCTAAAATCATCAAGTACAGGTCTCTGTCGTTTTAGACAGTGAAATCCGTGGAATGAACGTGCCAAGGGAAGAGGTGGTTTCATTGACGCCCTTCAGTCCACCCCTCAGTCTTTCAGCGGCGATTCTGAGAGGCGGTGTGCCCCAAATGTTTCTCTAGGCCACTCATAAGAAATCCACGTAAATTCAACGCTGAGCATAACAGTTCTGACCTTCACTGCTGAGGAGTCAAACGAAGGTGTGAAAAGTGGGTAAGAAGGAGTGTGACGACCTTCCCATCGTGTGACCGTTCCACGACGGCGTTGGGCAGGATTTTGGTGAAATTTACTGCCAGTGCGATTTCATTAGCCTAGCTTAGACCTCACGCCAACATCCGAGTTCCGGCCATTTCTTAGCATGTGGCGACTCTTCGCTGTTTGAGGCGTCACCGAGCCTGTAGTGTGAGGTCGCAGGGTGTCACATTTATTCACCACTACAGAGGAAGTCTTCTGTCACCGTTCTGCGTCGCAATGAGAGACAGTGACGAGGTTTAAAAATAGTGATCCTTCAATATTGTTGCGCACTGCATATACTACGAAGAAAGATTAACTTCAAATCAATTAATTGGTTTAGATGGCTTGAACGGAGAATTTTATGCTCTCACTTGTAACGTCATAGGAACGGAGTTAACGACAATTTACAATGATTTATTGGGGGACGTGGAGGTGTCACCTCACTCTATCGAATATTGGCTGTCATGATTCCGCAAAAGCACGTAGTTCAACTCTACAGAATTTCCTACTCTTAATTCTTTTCAACACATATTATAAGCTCTTCCACCAAACCATAAATAATAGCATGAAGACGGTAATTGTGAAAGATATTGCTCTTTATTAAATGAATTCTGTTCGAGGAAGATCTATGACAAATTGTTTATGTGAAATAGGTAAACTATACAGTTATCGTTGATATGTAAATGCTGTGACGTTTCCGTTTCATGTCGTTATGTGACGCTTAACAATTCTCTTTCCATATTTCTTCAATATGCACAAGGACAGGTATGTGGCTACCTGGTCTCAGCGGCATAGCCACCATTTTGCCTCAACGGAAACGCAGACCTCAGCTGCACGAAAAAGCTTGGATGGTTCTAAATTAGGACTCCAAGAAACACTTGTCCATAAGGGAGAAGGTCGGATTCATAGAACCAAGAACGTAAGTGTGCGTTTCTAGTTCTGTCGGAAGGATACCGCTAGTCTTTGAAGCCTATTCCCCAAAGCGCGGTGATTCCCTGTGTTGTTGTGGAGCACAGTGAATCTCGAGAAGCTACTAGAACATTGAAAACCGTTTTTTTTTAAATTCCCTACGTAAACTTATAGTGCTGGCAGACTGCTGGTAGCACTAAACTTGGACGATAAACAGTCAATAAAGAAGAGAATAGAAGTATTTGAAATTTGGTTCGATAACAGGATTCTGACGATTAGATTTCTAACAACTGATGAGGAGGTACTGAATAGATTTAGGAAAAAAATTTGCCGCAGTATGACGTAAGGAATTGATCACTTGACAGCACACATCCAGAGTCAAATTGCTCTGAGTACTATGTAACGTAACATCTGAGGTCATCAGTCCCCTAGAACTTAGAACTACTTAAACCTAACTAACCTAAGGACATAACACACATACATGCCCGAGGCAGGATTCGAACCTGCGACCGTAGCAGTCGCACGGTTCCGGACTGCAGCGCCTAGAACCGCTCGGCCACCACGGCCGGCCCATCCAGAATCATCAATGAATCTTCAGCTGGGCAATCGACGGAAATATGTGAATGTTGTGGTGTGGGCGGGTTGGGTTGGGGTGCGTGAGACTAGAAAGAAGGGGAGACAAAGGTCTTGCCTACAGCAAGCAGGTTTCCAATGGATGAAGGTAGCGGTAGTTACGCAGACATGAAGTCTTGCGTAGTATTGACAAGCGTGGAGAGATGCATCAAACAATTCCGTGACACGAAAGCTGACACATAGTTTTAGAAAGGCGGAAATCGAAGTATGCAGCGAATCACCTGTAAAATAACAATAAATGTTGTCAACATTAAATTCATATTATTGGCATTGCTCGTTTCAACATTAGCCTTATGCTTGATCCTAATTTTCACTATTACCCGATTTTCCATTGCGTAGTCCATTTTGACTTAGATCTCTCCAGTTCCACATTTATTGTCATTGCTATGGTAAGTGGCGTCCCGTCGAGGACAGAAATTCATAACTACAAGAAAAGGGAGATCTTAATGATTACCTTAAATAACAGCGTTTAATTAGCATTCAGACTGCACATACACTAGGTAATGAATAATTTCCGGACATTTTCTAATGGGCTCTAATATTTGGGTGTGACCACCCTTAGTTTTTACAACGGCTTTAACTCCACTTGGGATGCTTCGATTGAAGTGTGTGAATGTTTGTGGATGAAAGGCAGCGTATAGTTCCTCAAGCCTCGAGGCTAGTATAGGTAGTGTTGTTGGACGGTGGGTTATGAAGCGAAGTCGACATTTGAACTCATGGGGAGGATTTTCCAGTGCATTCAGTTCAGGATGCTTTCCAGGCCAGTCCATATAAAGACTGTTACTGTCTACAAAGCAAATGTCTCACATGTTATGGGTTATTAGATTGTGCATTGTAATGCTGATACAAACAATTATCATCTCCGAACTGTACGTCTACTGCACGCAGTACAGAATGCTGTAAATTGTGTTCATACCCTCACTCATTTCGAGTTTTCGTAAGCGCCGTAAGGGTACTATGCATTAAACACGAAAAACACTCCCACACCGCAACATCTCCGTCGATACAGGCAACGTTGTCCAGGTATCCGCCAAATCCCAATGCTTCATTCAGATTCACACAGAGTATAGCGTGATTCACCAGTGTAAATCACTCGTTTCCAGTCATGAGCAGCCGCTGGTGAAGTATCAGTGCAGCAGTAGTGCAGCAGCAGTGCAGTAGCGAGTCGCATATTTAGCTTTCATATTTGTTTTGTAGTTTGATTCTTAATTCCTTTCCGAGTGTTTGTGTGCTTGCATATTTAATTACATAAAATCCTTGCGTATTCTCGTATTTGAGAGGAGTAATATTGTTTATTGATAGCTGTAAAATATAAATTCGCGGAGTCGTTAGTCAGTTGCTTGTTTTGGACACCTAGTGCTTTCTGTTTATTTCGTAGAGTCAGTTAGCAGCAGCCAGAGGCCAGTGCAGATTCATCTGTGCTTGTTGAGTGACGTGAGCTAGCAGCAGTAGCAGAAACTAGTCGTATATTCAGTTTTTTGTATTAGTTCCGCAAGTTTAACTGAAATTACTTTCTGTGTTTGTGTGCTTGCATGGTGTAATTTTTTTGGATCTTCGCGTAATTTCGTATTAGAAAGGAGTAGTAGGAAATTTTGATAACGGTAGAGTGTAGCATGGCGTAGGCGGTTGTCGTTTGTACTAAGACAGCGGTGGGATCTGCATAGTGGCGTAGTCGTGGTCATTTGATTGCTCAGTTCGTAAGTAATTGTTCATATATCGCAGCTCAATCTGGCGCTGGTGACGCAACTGTGCAGTCGCATATTGCTGTTTTATTTGTCGCAACTCTATACGGCCAGATATTAGCAGTAGGATTGATAGGGTGTGTGCGTGCTGTGTGTGGGCGCAGAAGGAACTGGCCGCGGTTCGCGAACAGCTGAGCGTGCTGTTGGCCACGGTCAGCCGCCTTCAGGCTGCTGCCTCGAGGTGCAGCGACGGCGGAGGGTCTGGCGCATCGTTTGAGATACCCCAGGTGTCGCTTCCTGCGTCCGATGACTCAGCCGCCGAGGCACCTTCTAGCTTACCTGGCGCGGTTGGGCCGCCCTCACCTCAGGGTGAGTGGCGGACTGCAACGCGTTCGCGTCGCTCGAGCCGGAGGATCAATGTGGAGGCAGGCCATCTGGCCTCGCCGGTTCATCCTGTCAGTGGGCAGGTGGCCGCTCCTTCAGCAGGGCCCGAGCAGGCGCACGGGGGCAAATACTTGCTGGTTATTGGGAGCTCCAACGTTAGGCAGGGGATGGAGCCCCTTAGAGAAATAGCGTACAGGGCTGGAAAGAATTCCAACGTGCACTCGGTTTGTCTGTCGGGGGGCCTCATCCAAGATGTGGAGGCGGCCTTGCCTGTGCCTATCGAGTGTATGGGGTGCAGTCGTCTGCAAGTAGTTGCTCACGTCGGCACCAATGATGCCTGTCGCTTGGGTTCTGAGGCGATCCTCAGTTCGTACAGGCGGCTGGAGAATTTGGTGAAGACCACTGGCCTCGCACGCGAGGTGCAAGCAGAGCTCTCTATTTGCAGCATCGTTCACAGAGTTGATCGGGGACCTTTGGTTTGGAGCCGAGTGGAGGGTCTCAACCAGAGGCTTCGTCGACTCAGTGACGGTCTTGGGTGCAGATTTCTAGACTTGCGCTATTGGGTGGGGAATTGTAGGACGCCCCTAGATAGGTCAGGGGTGCACTACACAAAGGAAGCGGCTACTCGGGTAGCAGAGTTCTTGTGGTTTTTTAGGCTAGGCAGTAGTGCGAGATGTCCTGATGAACACTCACCAGTCTACGTGCAGGCAGGGAAATTAGGACGAACTCAGTGTAAGGACACTTCAGCTATCAAGATATTAGCAGTAAATTTTCAGTGTGTTCGGAATAAAGTTCCTGAATTTACTGCCCTCTAGGAAGCGTGTGGCACGCAAATTATTCTCGGGACTGAGACCTGGCTAAACCCTGAGATAGCAAGTTCTGAAATATTTTGTGAGGGTTGGAACGTGTATCAGAAAGACAGATTTGACACCGTAGGAGGTGGTGTCTTCATTGCAGTTGACAAAAATTTGTATCTACTGAGGCAGAAGTAGAGAGTGATTGTGAAGCTATCTGGGCACATTTAACACGGTTAGGAGAAATAAAGTTAATTGTTGGGTATTATTACCGGACACCAGGTTCCTCTGTGACAGTTTTGGAATCATTCAAATGGAGTCTACACTCTGTATCGCAGAAGTACCCGGATCATGCTATATTAGTCGGAGTCGACTTCAACCTACCTATTATAGACTAGGATGACTATGGATTCATTACAGGTGGTACAGACAAGCCGTCGTGTGTATTACTTTTGAACACATTATCCGAAAACTGTCTTGAGCGTCTAAATCGACAGGCAACGCGTAATGGAAATATTTTAGATCTGGTAGCCACGAACAGACCAAACCTCATCGACGGTGTCATTATTGAGACAGGGATTAGTTATCATGATGTTGTCATTACGACTATGGTTACGAAAGTTGAAAAGTCGGTCAATAAGGCTAGGAGAGTATTCTTACTAGAAAGAGCAGATGAGCAGTTGTTAGCATCCCACTTAGTAAATGAATCGACTTCATTTACTTCAGGTACGATGGACGTGGAAGAATTATGGGAAATTTTTAAACACAATGTAAATCACGCATTGGAGAAATACGTGCCGAAAAAATGGGTGACGGACGGAAAAGACCCACCATGGTTGAATAGCGCAACTCAGAGAATGCTCAGGAAGCAAAGACAGTTGCACTCGCAGTACAAGAAAGTTGGGAGAATGAGGACAGGCAAAAGTCCATAGAGATTCGTCCTGCTGTAAAAAGAGCGGTGCGCAAGCATACAACCACTACCACCGTCATACCTTAGCAAAAGATCTTGCTAAAAACCCAAGGATATTCTGGTATTACGTAAAATCGGTAAGCGGATCGAAGGCTTCCATCCAGTCACTCAGTGATCAGTCTAGCCTGTTAACGGAAGACAACAAAACGAAAGTTGAAATTTTAAATTTAGCATTTGAGAAATTTTTCACGCACGAGGATCGTACAAACGTACCACCGTCTGAGTCTCGTACAGATTCTCGTATGGAGTACATAGTGATAGACATCCCTGGGGTTATAAAGCAGCTGAATGGGTTGAAAATAAATAAATCGCCAGGTCCTGATGGGACTGCAATTCGGTTTTACAGAGAGTAATCTACTGCATTGTCTCCTTACTTAGCTTGCATTTATCGCGAATCTCTTGCCCAACGTAAAGTCCCGAGCGACTGTAAAAAGCGCAGGTGACGCCTGTATATAACAAGGGTAGAAGGACTGATCCTCAAGATTACAGACCAATAGTCTTAACATTAGTTTGTTGCAGGATTCTCGAACATATTCTCAGTTCGAATATAATGAATTTCCTTGAGACAGAGAAGTTGCTGTCCATGCATCAGCACGGCTTTAGAAAGCATCGCTCCTGCGAAACGCAACTCGCCCTTTTTTCACATGATATCTTGCGAACCATGGATGAAGGGTATGAGACGGATGCCATATTCCTTGACTTCCGGTAATCGTTTGATTCGGTGCCCCACTGCAGACTCTTAACTAAGGTACGAGCATATGGGATTGTTTCCCAAATATGTGAGTGGCTCGAAGATTTATTAAGTAATAGAACCCAGTACATTGTCCTCGATGGTAAGTGTTCATCGGAGGTGAGGGTATCATCTGGAGTGCCCCAGGGAAGTGTGATAGGTCCGCTGTTGTTTTCTATCCACACAAATGATCTTTAAGATAGGTTGGATAGCAATGTGCGGCTGTTTGCTGATGAAGCTGTGGTTTTCGGGAAGGTGTCGTCGTTGAGTGACTGTAGGAGGATACAAGATGACTTGGACAGGATTTGTGATTATTGTACAGAATGGCAGCTAACTCTAAATATAGATAAATGTAAATTAATGCAGATGAATAGGAAAAAGAATCTCGTAATGTTTGAATACTACATTAGTAGTGTAGCGCTTGAAACAGTCACGTCAATTAATTATTTGGGCGTAACATTGCAGAGCGATATGAAGTGAGACAGGTACTGGCAGTTGTGGGGAAGGCGAATAGTCGTCTTCGGTTCATTGGTAGAATTTTGGAAAGATGTGGTTCATCTGTAAAAGTAAACACTTATGAAACACTAATACGACCTATTCTTGAGTACTGCTCGAGCGTTTGGGATCCCTACCAGGTAGGTTTAAGGGAGGACATAGAAGCAATTCAGGGGCGGGCTGCTAGATTTGTTACTGGTAGGTTTGATCATCACGCGAGTAGTATGGAAATGCTTCAGGGACTCGGGTGGGAGTCTCTGGAGGAAAGGAGGCGATCTTTTCGTGAATCGCTACTGAGGAAATTTAGAGAACCTGCATTTGTGGCTGACTGCAGTACAATTTTACTGCCGCCAACTTATATTTCGCGGAAAGACCACAAATATAAGACAAGAGAGATTAGGGCTCGTACAGAGGCATACAGGCAGTCATTTTTTCCTCGTTCTCTTTAGGAGTGGAACAGGGAGAGAAGATGCTATTTGTGGTACGAGGTACCCTCCGTAACGCACCGTATGGTGGATTGCGGATAATGTATGTAGATGTAGATGAACTGTCCACTGTCGTCATTCTTTACACTACCTCACGCGTTGCTTATAACTGACTACAGGAATGTGTGTCTTACGTGGAGCTGCTCGAACCTTGAAACTCATTCTCTTTATCTCCCTGCATACAAATATTGTGTTACCAGACTGCTGGAAGTATCGTAGAATTCATGAGTGATATCTTCTGCTGATTTCAAGCAAATTTTTACAACAATCCACCTGAATAGTCGGCGGTCTCTGTCTGTCAGTACATGTGGTCTGCGTGGTCTTGCTTTAGCGCATGGTTATTTCTTTGCGGTTCCACATCACAAGCACGTAACCAACAATGGACTTGGGCCGCTTTGAAAGGATTGAACAGCTATTGATGGATTTGTTAGTCAGGTGATATGCAATAACTAGAGCACATTCAAAGTGAGTGAGCTCTCCTGACGTTTCAAACTCATCTCCTGCCATCCTGATTTATGTGTCCCGTGATTTTCCCAAATCGTTTCAGGCAAATCAGGGCATGGTTCCTTTCAAAGGGCACGGCTGATTTCCTTCTCCTTCCCTCCATAATCCGAGCTTGTGCTCCGTCACCAATGACCTCGCTGTCGACGGGAAGTTAAACACTAATTTCCTCCTCCCCTCTGAGCTCTCCTGATCGACTCATTCCGATGTTACTGTTTCTCTACTGGAAACAAAATACTCCCTCTCCTCCTTTTATAGTGGTCTACATAGCAGAGTCACATCGTGTTTCAGTTCCAGCTGCCAGCGATATCATTATTCTGGAGTACAATGTACATGAGAAGTAACGAACAACGATGTGTAGTCTGCTGCAGCAGTGCTACACGTAAATCACTAGAATTTCAACGCAAGTGCTCGAAGCTGGAGTGTGTAGGAGTAAAGCTGTGTCCATTTTGTATATGAGGAAAGATTACACAGCGTGTTATCATGCAGAAAACCCATTTGAGGGTTTTTGTTTGTGCGAAGATGGTTCTATGGACGGGGAAACGCCCACCAGCACAAGTCTGAATTCGGCAGCGGCCAAATCGTGGCCTAGTGAGACTGTAGTTTATCGTTCCGCGGTATCGCAGTCACGTTCATCAGTACCCCACGGTATGTCATGCAGGATCTAAACATCCCGACGCATCTAACACCCTAGAGGAAGAAATATTGTGCACTTGGCTGCGATGGAATGTGGAGCCATATCCGCAACGGAATAGGCTTGTTTGCCGCAAGCAAGTGTCCACAAGGACAGTGCGGCGACGTTTGGAGCACAACAGAGTCTTAGCACATGACCATTGCTATTGATTTCTTTGTGAAGTTAGCGGAGAGAGGCAGCCGACAGAGGTCCGCACTACGACACTGGAAACATGACTGGCAATACGTCGTCTTCGCAGCCGAGACCCAGTTCCAGTTACATATTGCGATGGATGTAACACTGTTCATGATATATGCAAACGTTTTTTTTAAATTACTGCCACCAGTCACAACCTTTGTCAACTATTGTATTACTTATTTATTTAGTGACATGTTTCAATTTAGTACCTTCTCATCAGGCTAAATGGTATTACAAAAACATCTTTAAAATAAAAGCATATAGATGTTACATAGTTTTTTCGTAAATGCTGTGGTCATCTTTTTTCTTCTGGCATGGCAGTCTCGTTGTGATGCGCTCTGTTGCCTCCATTTCCGTCGCTCTCCTTGGAAACATGGTCAGAAACAGTTCTGCGCTACACTATGTTTGTGTTTTTAGAGTAATGGTGATGTACGCGTCCGCGGAGAACTTGTTTGCGCAGCAATCATGACATAGTGTAGCTGAGGTGAAATAAGGGGAACCAGTCCGCATTCGTGTTAGACCGCACGGCTAACCGATTGGGCATCTCCTTGTTTACTTGCGATACAATTTGCGGAAAATAAATATCTAATTTTGGAATCATAACGCAATTTTTCCTGTCATGTTTACATGTCAGGCCTGAATCTATTTTCCTAATCAGATCAAATACCGTTTCCGAGAGTCACTTGTCTGTAACGAATGGATTACCTAAATCAGCTCTTCCGATTGTCAGTTCTGTGAAGTGATACTTTTGGCGCCTTCATGTCTTACTTTTTTGAAGAAGAGAAGCTTAAGACTCTTACCCATATGACACTGTTGTGTTATTCCCGCCAGATCATTGTGGAAAATTACTGCGAAGTGGTCACTGGTTTTGTATCATCGTAATGAAATATTTTGGACACGTGCAATAGCTAGGAATATCAGAATGAGTAAAGTCATTACGAGTAAAAAATAAATAATTTGTCTTTATGTACTACAGCATTAAAATTGAAGGCACTAATGAGAGAAGTGGCACCTATTAGATGTTAAAATGATTCGTGACAGCAAAGGGATATCTTTTCGAAACTCTTCCACTTCTTACATCTTTTTTTACATTGTATCAGACTTACTTTATTCACTACTTTTATTCAATTAACTTTTGTTGTTGTTGTTGTGGTCTTCAGTCCTGAGACTGGTTTGATGCACCTCTCCATGCTATCCTATCCTGTGCAAGCTTCTTCATCTCCCAGTACCTACTGCGGCCTACATCCTGTTGAATCTGCTCAGTGTATTCATCTCTTGGTCTCCCTCTACGATTTTTACCCTTCACGCTGCCCTCCAATTCTAAATTGGTGATCCCTTGATGCCTCATCACATGTCCTACCAACCGATCCCTTCTTCTAGTCAAGTTGTGCCACAAACTTCTCTTCTCCCCAATCCTATTCAATACTTTCTCATTAGTTATGTGATCTACCCATCTAATATTCAGCATTCTTCTGTAGCAATTAACTGTATTTATTTTATTTCTAATACTCAGTCCCTTCGTTTTCGTCATCGTACACAAAATACATAATAAGAAATCTTTATAATCGTACATCACACCTGGATATCCAGAGAACCTTGCGGTTTTTATCTCGGTTCTTGTGAACCGCACGGGTGGTTTAAATAGGCCTGTATCAACTCACTCCATGTCAGGTATTGGAAGCCCTGTCGCCTGAAAATGACTGTGGACGTGAAAGTTTGCCAGCACCAGAAAGAAGGCACAACAACTTTCAAAACCAATTGCTACAAAGGACAACACGGTTGTCTCCAATTCGTTTTCTTTTGTCAGTACAGAAGACATTTCGGCGCTGATTGTGTAGTTTCATTCTTGCATAAAAACCTAATGTGGTATGACCTTTTTGCAACTATGTCTACTCCTTCACACATTACAACACGTTTATTTTGCCGTCTTTTAAAACATTATTTCTAAAAGTTTCGTTGCTAGCCTTGAAGTTCGGTTATCTGCTGAATAACCTGATTGAGCAAAACGTACTGTTACTCGACTACAGCATTCTGGCTGCACGATCCGTCGCCTGCTCAGCTGCCTTGATAAATCCTTTCTCTTTCTTATTTCCCCCCATCGGATGTTCGAGTCCACCCTCGGGCATGGGTGTGTGTGTTGTCCTCAGCGTAAGTTCGTTTAAGTTAGGTTAAGTAGTGTAAGCTTAGGGACCGTTGACCTCAGCAGTATGATCCCATAAGGCCTTACCACAAATTTCCAATTTCTTTCTCATTGTCAATAAATTTAATCGCGTTAACCGCAAGCCGTTATGCATGCCGTCTTGATATTTTTTGCACTCACCTTCCACGTTCGCTCTGCGATGTAGTAACGTGCACTACTTTAACCAGAGCGTCTCTATATCATGCCACGCAACCAAGTTATTTCCAGATATGCTCGCATGACCACTTCGCTTTTCTGGGTAATATGGACAATATACACTAATGAGACAAAGATCTTGGGAACCCACCAAATATCATGTCAGACCTCCTTTTACCTGGCTTAGTGCATCAACACGGCACGACATAGACTCAATACATCGTTGGGAGCCCCTTCCGAAAAATTAAGCTATACTGCCACTATATGATGCACTGTCATCCACAAAAATTTCATCGTTGTTTGGAAATATGATGTCCATGAATGGCTGAAAATGGTCTCCCAGTAGGCGAACGTAACCATTTCCAAGCAATGATCGGTTCAGATGGAGCTGAGGACACAGTCCATTCCATGTAAAGAAGCTCTCACCATTATGGAGCCACCACCAGCTAGCACAGTGGATTGTTGACTACCTGGATCCTTGGTCTCGTGTGGTCTTGTCACACTCGAAACCTACTTTCAGCGTACCAACTGGTATCTGAACTCATCTGATTAGGCATGCATCTACGTTAGCGGGATGCAATATTATTCTGATAAGTTGGTTCAAACAGAGAAATATTTAGAGAATTTGACTCGATTTAGTAACCTGTTAAATGACAAAAAATATACTTTAGAGCTGGAACAATTTGTACTACTTGTAATTGCTGTCAGCCTTTACAGTAATTTACTTTGTGGCGCTACAGTGCCCGTTACGGCATTACGCTTGCTGTTGTTTACCTATCTTTAGTTTTTCTAATGCAGCTGGAACAACACATTAAGCTTCAGAAGAAGGTGGAACACGAAGTATCAGCTGGTCGCACAGGGGATATAAAAATCGAAGCTAAACTTTCTCTCGCTGACACTGAAAGGAAAACAATATGGCTGTTTTGTTTGCAAGAACTTATATGACGAGATGGCACATAAAAACTCACACACTAGCGTAGTTTCGAGTGCTTCTCTTCCCTGCAGAGTTTTTATGAGCTAACCGTCATTAATTTTGCATTCGATGGCACTTTTGTGCAACACAAGATGGGGAGGCTACACTTTCGAAAACAGTATTCACTTGTTACATTTCCTTGTACTTGAAGAATTACGACAACGCCAAGAATACTAACGTGTCTCAAACGCGGGAGTCAGCTGTCGATCGTGTGTTTTCGGATGTCTTCGGCCTTTTCGGGTAGCCTCGTGGGCAGCTCACTCGCGCGGCCCAGTGTTAGGAGAACATATTATCAGAGAAGGTCTACGGCTGTAACCTCCGCCCAGACCACACCCTGTCCCGCCCACAATATAGGGCGGCGAATAAGGACATATCATTGGTTGAGACGCTCGTCTCCGTCCGTCGGCATGGCCGGTGCCAAGGTAGCAGAAGGCCGTAGGAGGTAGGTAATCCCGGCGGCTGAATTATCGACGCTCTGTTACGTTGCTTTCAACTCTATTCGATGTTTCGCAGCCACTGAGATCGTCATTTTCAAGTAGGTTTCTCCAGTCAGTCTTAAATATCAGCAGTATGGCAAGGACTGATTTTAAACAAGATTTGTCAGAATCGATCGCTGACATTTGCAACCAGCCTCGCATAAAACAATTATCTCAAATTAATTATTAATTTATTATTTATAATTAATAATTCAATAGTTTTCAGAGAAGCGGCACATTAACAAGAAAACTTTAATATGTAAGATTAAGAATAACACACAGTTATCTATTAGTGAGGCAAATACTACATGTGAGACCACCTGTGACCGTATATGTACAAGACTTATCTTTATGATTGCAAAATACTGAGAGTAAAATTGGAAGCATTGGCTCTGCTTTTTATCGAAAACATACGTTACTGTAACGCTCACATTCCATTGCGATGTGCAGTTATTTGATTTGTTTCTCATTGTTCATTTAACTGACAGGGCTGGAAGGTCACGTCCTAAATTACAAAAGATAGATTTTATTGCTCAAGGCATTTAAACTGAAAGGACAGTTCGGGATATCATAGCGTTTCTACAATTCGAACTAAAGCGGTGTGAAATAAGATGAGACATTACTGCACTGTTGGAGGTAGGGTTGGGAGGGGGGTCGTGTTACGTGTCGGAGGCGGGGGATTGGTGCGAGGAACGGAACGGTTGGGCTTGTCGTGTGATCTGGATGTGGTTAGGCTTGTACTGACAGTAGGTGTCGGAATCGAGCGCGATATAATTGCTTTTTATCGTGGCCTGATCCTGGGTACTTCGCACATGGGACTCATGTCGGACGTGTTGTAGGTGCTAAGGTTTTCATATTCATTGTATTAAAGGTGAAATGTCAGTTCTTCGATTCGGGGAAAACAGTCGTTGCCAGAATTGAATACATGTTCATAGCATGGTCGCTTTCGGCTGTTACGGCTTCTTCTAGTGGATAGACAGATCATAACGCAGAAAGTCACGCGTCAATTAAGCTGACGAGCCACAGGGACAAAGCACACTGCCATCCATAACAACCAGATCTTTACTTTATTAACGCTACTGTAGCTAAGTGAAGCTCTCTTTCCGGCACTTCACAGATCGCAGAAATTAAAACAGGCTCAGATGCATTCGCAGGATAATGCCACCTAAAGAAAGATAAGTCCTGGTACAATGTGGTGTCACCGATGGTGAGGTAGGTTTATGACGGTAACTACAGCAGGTAATGAATTCGTTTGTGAACAGGGCAAGCTTAGACGGAGGCTGGAGGCTGGAGCCATGTTCCTGGCGGGGGGGGGGGGGGGGGGGGAAGGAGAGGGAGGGGAGGAAATGACATTGTGGAAACCTGTATCAGTAACAAATTCCCTAACTAAAGAATTCCAAAGGGAACAAAGTATTTATTTTCAGTATCTCGCATACTTATTGACAGAATTTAAACATTTAAAATTATTGTCAAGATCTAGTCAATAAGAAATATGTTATTATGTTATAAACATAACGCAATAACTCTAGTATCACTGTTAGAAACAGAAATATGTTATTATGTTATAAACATAACACAATAACTCTAGTATCACTGTTAGAAGCTGCATGTCTGTCTTGAGGCAGCGTAAGGAATGGCGCGTAGATACCCAGGTTTCATTCAACCAGCATTTCAAAATTAAAGCCCTTACTGAGTTCGAAGAAAGTTTACACATGATTTTAGACCTATTCTCGCTGACACTTCCACAAAACGATGAGAGGAAAAAAGTTTAACGTATACTTCATTTTCGCCGTTCACGCAGTAAGACTTCAGTATCAGATATGACGTTTTAAAATATTACTTCTTTACTATGAACTATATTCACAAAGAAGTCTGGAACAATTTCCACATATAATACTTGCAAAATTATATCACTAGAAGGCACATACTTCAGATGATATGACGTCACAGACTTTTGTATGCCTGAAAAATTAACTTCCCTTCCAATTATCGTGCAATTTGAGTTAAACGTCAGTCATGACTTTTAAATTTATTACTTCTTTATTAATATCATTATTTGAAACACACTTTGCAGACAAAGTATCTACATACATCAATGTATGTACAGTCGTGCTCAAAGTATCCGAACGATCTGAATTGCATTTCGCCTAATTCGCATACAACCCTCATAACACAGATGTCTAGCAGGTCCTCTAATCGCTCCTCGGTACAGTAGTTTGACTATTGAAAAGTGTTCCAACGAATCATTACTAGAAAACACTGCTCTGTATCGCAGTAACTCAAGATGTAAAGTAATACCACGACACTACAAATATCAGTGAACACCTTATCACAGATAAGACTGTCCTTAAAGCTTGTCAGCTCACATTTATTGCAATAAATGACATACCGGTACCTGAAATGTTTCCACTCCAATTATTACGGTCAATAAGGCTAGGAGAGTATTCTTACTAGAAAGAGCAGATGAGCAGTTGTTAGCATCCCACTTAGTAAATGAATCGACTTCTTTACTATGAACTATATTCACAAAGAAGTCTGGAACAATTTCCACATATAATACTTGCAAAATTATATCACTAGAAGGCACATACTTCAGATGATATGACGTCACAGACTTTTGTATGCCTGAAAAATTAACTTTCCTTCCAATTATCGTGCAATTTGAGTTAAACGTCAGTCATGACTTTTAAATTTATTACTTCTTTATTAATATCATTATTTGAAACACACTTTGCAGACAAAGTATCTACATACATCAATGTATGTACAGTCGTGCTCAAAGTATCCGAACGATCTGAATTGCATTTCGCCTAATTCGCATATAGCCCTCATAACACAGATGTCTAGCAGGTCCTCTAATCGCTCCTCGGTACAGTCGTTTGACTATTGAAAATGGTTCCAACGAATCATTACTAGAAAACACTGCTCTGTATCGCAGTAACTCAAGATGTAAAGTAATACCACGATACTACAAATATCAGTGAACACCTTATCACAGATAAGACTGTCCTTAAAGCTTGTCAGCTCACATTTATTGCAATAAATGACATACCGGTACCTGAAATGTTTCCACTCCAATTATTACGTCATATTGATAATGCACGTAGTAAGTCAGTCGTATTCATGATTTCCCATACAAAGCAACACACCGTACGTATTATTTAACACAAAATGACATTAAAAATTTAAGTTATTCACGAGCTGCTAGTTGAGAATAAGTATGAACTTCAAATGACACGACGAAGCGTCTCGTTCTGCATATGGATTCAAACCCAGGTCATGCAGACTAAGCAAAGATTTCGTGACTGACAGAAACTTACAGTAATTAAATTACATAATGTAAACATTCTTAACGGACGCGAATTCCTACCCAGCATCTATTGTCCCTGTTAACAAACTACGAGAGATGTTAACTATTGCTTCTTCACAAGTTACTTACTTGAAACGCCGTGAGGTAAGGCTTTGTGTTGGACGGGGATTCGAACCCAGAACCTAATCGTATTGTTATCGAAGCACAATCAACTGTGACATAACGGTTTTCTCGGCAGTAGCAAGATGTTTTACCTGAAATTACGAGAAGAAACATTAATTTTTTCCTCCCCAGGACTCCAACCCGACACCTATCGCTGATATATTCTACAGAAAACGAACGTTAAGTATGGGTTTGTTACACCAGCAGCGACATGTGAGCATGTTTGACCTAGAAATAATATCAGTGCTGACTGATAATCGAACTCTACACTTATCGTTGTTGACTACCCACAAAGAGACGTCAGCTACCGAATTTTTCTCCACCAGCAGCTTGAAATAACATCCTTGAACTCACAGCGATCTCGCAAATAGTTCTGTGTCTCACTGGGAGTCCAAAACGTCAGATATCGTTAGTGCTGACATCGAACGATAATACATTAAAAATCAAAATTATTATCCACCAGCAGACAGGTTTTCTCATGCTAGAGCTTAATAATACAGAATGAAAAATATAGTGCTGGTCCAGGGTTCGAACCTATCAATGCGCAATTTGTGGAGATATTGAGGAACCTGCAGTTTCGAACAAGCAACAAATAGTAGTCGAAAAGGATCAAATTCCACGTTAAGGACGGTCTGAATTGTATTCCCAGTTGAGAACCAATTTTATCAACATATAGAAGTTCAAATAAAAGATGGAGTAAGTGTCCTGTGAATCTACATAGCGTTTGTTTCATCACTAGAAATAAATAACTGTTATGAGAAAGGTTACTGGTGATACAGTTTCTACATGTCGCCAATCCTAGCTTTATTGTGGTTCAACCTAATGTCAACTTGATAGACAAGGAATATCATGTTTAACGCGAATTTCAGACCACAATGCCATTATACTTTCTTCACTTGGCGTAGCCAGTAGAGAAGAGAAACAGTGTCTCCCTACCAAAGTCATTGGCAGTAGGTGGAATCGAACACAGACCATAATTATATGAATCTATTAGCATTCCAACAGACCACCAAATCCTCTTTTCTGTGGCACATTGTTCTATTGTAATGCGTTGCTCCACACTGGATGAGAATTCTGACACACAGGCTCCCTGTAGCGGTTTACTGCAAGTTCAGTAAATTCATATACTTGGTTGAACGAATCGCCATGAACTAGCTGCCTCGGTTACCCAGCGCATACATTCGACTCTATTTTGTAATCACCGAAATAAAATCAAGTAACTGCCACCTACACAGAACTGCCAACAGTGTAGGAGTGTAGGATGCAGAAATTTAAATATTAAGTGTTCTTTTCCTATTGAGCTACCTTATTGCGCTATCTGTTTGTTGAAAACGTCGTGCAGTGCAAAATAAAAGCTATAACTGTATGTCTCTCAGAAGTCTATATCTGGCCTTATGCATTATCTCACAACACTGTGGAATGCGGAAGTTCTGGAGGAACTGTTGTTGACATTTGGAGCTGTTGCAGCTATGGTTCAGTTAGTGGTATAGCGACAAGAGCAGTCGGCTTGTGGCAGTTGTGGTGTGCGGACATCAGGCGTGTGCTGTGCGCTGTGGTCTACTGTGCCCCGCTCGATAAGTCAAGGGACTGTTTCAGTAGTTAGCTGCATTATTTCAGACTCTTGATGGATTCATATTAGAAAGAAAGGTCGATCAGTCTAATAGAAGAGATTTGTTTTTGATTAGAAAGGGCAGAGACCGATTCGTTCGAAATTAAGACATGGCTAGAGAAGTAGTCAAAATTTCGTTTGAGGATATTATAGGTATTCACCTTTCAATTGTGAGTAGCGTCGTGTATGTTAAGCTTAAAAACAAGGAATTGTGTCAGAAGATTGTTGAATCTAGTGGAGGAGCATTTATGTTCAAACATCACGATGGCAGTATTAGTGAAGTTCGTGCTACGCATGCTGGCTTTGGATTAAGGACTGCCCATATCTTTGAGCTACCATTTGAAATCACTGCTGACCAGATCAATTCGGTGATAGCTTGTTATGGGAGAATAATTAGCAATTTTGCAGAAAAGTGGTCTCTTGCTCACAAGTTCCTCGTCTTGAATGGTGTCAGGCAATTGCGAGTTGATTTACACAATCACATACCCTCGTATATAAATGTTTGTGGTTATCGGGCTATTGTAATATATGATGGGCAGCCAAGAACCTGCGCGTTTTGCGGCGGTACAGGCCATGTCCGCTCGCAGTGTATACAACACCGAGTGGCCCAGCTACCTGCGGGCGAAGCAGTGACACCCCCAGCCATGTCAACGTTGCCTTTAACTTATGTAGCGGCAGCCGCTGGACAACTCCATACGCTTCAAGCTCCTGACGCTACTCAGGATGATGCTGCTC